>NC_072893.1:117529783-122529783 GCF_027943255.1 Anastrepha obliqua | reverse complement strand
TGCGTCAAAATGGCGTAAGTTGCTATATATAGAAATATTTTCACCTATTACATCTAACACTTTTTCCACACTCATAGATGGTCGTTGGCACTGACATTGCCGAGTTACTATTGAAAAATCAACAACAATTTCCTTATCAAGCAGAAATCTCTGATGGCGATTCGTCTGCGCTCAGTGGCGATGAGGAGGCGGAAGAGCAAGAGACGCTTGCTACTGAAACTACTGCTGAGCAGGATAAGCCGGAGCAGGCGCAAGTTAATTCCGATGATGCAGTTGCTTCAGCTACGCCAGCACCAAAATCCACCACAATCATTAGCACTCCTCTAGCTCTAACTGAGCCGGAAATAACTGAAAAGTTCCGTAATTATTTGCTATACGGTAATGTGAATGAAGCTCTAGACTGGGCCACAGACAACAACCTGTGGGGTCATGCGCTATTCCTGGCCTCCAAAGTTGATCGTCGTTCACATGCAAATGTCATGATGAAGTTTGCCAATAAGCTATCGTTGAACGATCCACTGCAAACACTTTACCAGCTAATGAGCGGTCGTCAGCCGTCTAGCGTGACTAGTGTGCAGGATGAAAAATGGGGTGATTGGCGGCCACACCTTTCGATGATACTGTCGAATACGTCACAAAAGCCAGAATTGGATCGCAAATCGATAACGACGCTCGGTGATTCATTGTTGAATCGTGGCGATTTATTTGCCGCTCATTTCTGTTACCTAATGGCGCAAGTGGGCTTCGGACGCTATCAGGAGAGCGCCACACAAGAGAGCACGCTGCAACAGCATTTACCGAAGTAAGTTGTGGAGAGTAATAAATTGTCACTGGTTAGGCTGAGAATCGTTGGTCGGAATCGAGCGGATTTATATTGAAGTAAAAATATATTAAAAACGTTGGAAAATTTAAGTGTATAAGCATTTCTAGTACTTCCAGCAGTGTTCTCCGAAAGCCACCGCAATAACATTTTTAAAGGTTTCCTTTAAAATAACTTACTATTATTTTTTTAAATAATTTGCAACCAACTCAATCATTCCTCTCTTTTTGCCAGGTTGGTTTTGCTCGGCTCATCACATTATAAAACTTTCAACGATTTCGCGACCAATGAAGCCATTATGATGACCGAAATTTATGAGTATGCTTGCTCACTGAATGATGAAAAATTCTCGCTAGTTGAGTTTCAGGTATACCAAAGTCTTTATAGTGACCTCTAATAATCAAATTTGTAACGCATTTCGTTTTTATAGCCTTACAAATATTTGCTGGCCACGCGGCTATTGGATTATGGCTACCATTTACGTAGTTTAATGTATTTTGAGCAAATAGCGCTGCATATACAACGGGATTCGAGCAAATATGAACCAAGCTTTATAAACAAGGTGAGTTTTTTCTAATTTTGAATAATTTTTAGCTCAATTTTCCTCTATCGTATAGATCTACGAATTTGCGGATCGCCTCAAATACTACGATCCGGTATTGGAGCGTTCAGTGGATGATCAACAACAAGATGCTGATGGTAATTTGAATAACAGTCAGTTAACGAATTTCGAAGACCAAAAGTGGTTGCAAGATTTGCGCGCCATTGCAGTGCAACATAAGGTGAGTGATTTTGGTGGAAGAAAAATCCACCTTTTAAAAATTATAAAGCAATTACCATCCTCTGAGAGAAATGTAAATTTAAAAATTCTTTTTCTTTTTATATTTATTAAGTTTAGCAATCTGCGGGCCGATATATTTTATACTTATATTAAAAAAGTTGATGTTACTCCACATTCAGCTTATCTTTATTTTGCATTTTATGGCTCAGGTTTTTTACTAGCCCATCTTCTTTACATCTTTTGGCTTGAAATTATTGTTTTTAAGCAATTCAGGGCCGAATTTGCGCATATTTAACGCTTTAATTCTAATTCTATTATTAAGCAGGCGTTTGGCATCTATTTTTGCTTAAAAACGTTGAAAAGGAATATTTTTTAGGTATTTTTTGTTTATGCAATTCAGCGCCATATTGAATTGCCTATTCGCCCTAAAAAGATATTTTAACTGGTATAGCAGAAAATTTTCTTAATTTTTAAAAAATTCAGTGGATTAATTAGTAAATAAAGAATTCAGCGCCGAATTTGCGCATATCTAACGCTTTAATTTTAATTCAGCGCTGATAAGTTTAGTTACTTGAATTATTTAGCAGGCATTTGACGTCTATTTGGTGACCCCTTTTGCATTTTTGTGCTTGAGAATATTGAAATTGAATATTTTTAAGGCATTTTGGTTTATCTATGCAATTCAGCGCCATATTGAACCTGCCTATTCGACCTTAAAGTTATTTTAACTTTTATTAATTTTTATAAAATTCGGTGGATTACTTAGTAAATAACCAATTCAGCGTAGAATTTGCGCATATATAACGCTTTAATTCTAATTGAGTGCTGATAAGTTTTTAGTTACTTGACTTATTTAGCAGGCATTTGGCGTCTATTTGGTGACCTCTTTTGGGTTTCTTTGCTTGAAATCGAAATTCAGCGCCATATTTAACACGTAAAAGCTATTTTTAATGGCTTAAGAAAGTACTGTTATTAATTTTTATAAAATTAAATGGGTTGATTAGTAAATATATTGTGGAAAAACGAAAATTACAGTTATGAGATTAAAATACCATTATTGCAATTTTGGCCAATTCAGCAGATCAGATCAATGCAGTATTTTATACCTAAGCAGTGTGAAGTTATTGTATTTGCTATTGAAACTAGTTGAAATTATTTAATGCGCATAATTAAGCAATTCAGCGCCTTATTTAGCCTTTTTGCTGGTTTTGGTGGCTTTCAAATAATTTAAATTGTTGTATTAAGTAATATATCGTATAATTTTTGGAATTCAGCGCTTTTGTTTATTCTTTTTATGCCATATAACGTCTAAAACTGATAGGCGATGCCAAAAATACTTACTTACAGACAATTTAGAGAAATAATGAACCGCTTGATTCGCACATAATTCCAATCTGACATTCAGCGCCCATTGTTGCTACAAAAAGTATTTTTCTATGTAATTCAGCAACACCAGTTATGAAGTATTTTCGCTGAACAGCGCCAATTTATCTTAATACAATATATTTCATTTTAAAAATATTCTGCGCTATAAAAAATCCCATTTCCAAAATTCACTTTAAACAAAATATAATTTTTTCTTTTACCCTTCTATTGCTCAATTATTGAGCGCTTATTTTGTAAATAAATTATTAAAATTTTTCTCCCTTACAATAATTTTTTATCAATGAAAATTTTATTAACTGCAATCAATTCAAATCATAAATTCACTTATCACCTGTGTTAATAAATGCGTAGCGACATTTTGATTACTTAACAAGCGAAGCATTAACTATTCAGCGTGCAATTACATTGCCTTACAGCACTTGAAAATTTTCTACTTTAAGTGTCCAAATGGGCTTAAATTTAAACTACTGCATTGCCAAACTAAAAACCAAGGAATTACTCCCATTCAGCGCAGTTTGAAAACCCCTTTGATGCTTTCACAAGCCAAAACAAAGCACCCAATTTATTTATTATTTATTATATTTATATTTATATAATTTCGTAAGTATTTTTGTGGCCTTGGCGGCCTGTAATCACATTTAAAGTGAACATTTTTTTACTTTAAAATTTATTCAGCACCACATAGTGCAAGTTTAGTGTTGTCTTATTGTTTCTCAAACTTTGTCATTTAATTTTTAATTTCTTTTCTCAAAATATTTGCTTTATGTTTTATTAAATTCATTTTGATTTTTCCTTTCAGATCGATTACGCCAGCTCTCCCCCAGTTGGTTATGGACAAATTGCTGACACACAAAGTCAAATCGATCAACAATTTGTGGAGCTGAATAAACAATTCAATGAGCTGAATATGCAGTATAATAGTGTTAGCAATGCTGAACAGCCGCCTACCTTCTATAATCCAGACACAATGCAGCAGCAGCTACAGCAACAGCAACAGCAGGCACCTCAACAATCGCATAACGATGCAAACGCTGATCCATACAATCAGCAACAGCAGCAACAGCCAACAGGCGTTAGCGATTACATCAGCCATCAAGCAAGCGCAGATCAGCAAGCTCCAAATTACTCAGACGGCGTTGCACAAAAAGCAGTCGATGCAAGCGATGCGTATGCCTATTACAATCAGCAACAACAACAGCAATACATGCAACCAGACATACAGGCACAACAGCAACAGCAGCAGGAACCACATTCAATTCCCTACTATGATCCAACGCAACAACAACAACAGCACCATTATCCAGAAGTAGCGGATGCACAAAATAATGCTGGCGCATATGATTATTGGGCACAACAACAACAGCAACAACCACATGTCGGTTATGGTGATGAGGTAAGTAGAGAGCTTGAAAATATGCTTATCTTTTGTTGAATGGATTAGTTGAAGTGGCAGAATTTATGTATGAAAGTAATGTACGAAAGAAATGCGGTACTGCGAATATTTTGTTTGAAGCGAAATAATTTGTTATTTGTATGAAAATGTCCACTGTTGGAACTGCGTAATACGCGCACACGTGCACACTTTTTTCTAGCGCTTGCACAGCGTGGTGGTGAATCGCTTTGTATTGGAGCACTTTTAGCATACTGAAGTGGTTAAATAAATGTGGTCGGCAGCTGAAACAATTTTAATAAATGAAAGTGTCAAATCGGTTTGTTATAAGAGGGACTTATTCGAATGCATAAGAAATAAAAAATTCTCAACGTTTATAAAATTTTTCCTTCGGAGGTGCTCTTTCTCCTCTTGTAGATTTGGTTTGCTAAGTTTAGAAATATTAAAGTTGCATTTGAAACATTTGGTGCGTTAAAAAATTTTCGTAAAACTCGTGTTAGCAAAGTGGGCGCTGCTTAATAAGTGCTTGTAGAGTTTGGCGACTTTTAGAAACATAATAATTTTTGTTTTTTAAATTGGTGTTTCCATGGATTTTTGCTTTCCTTAAGTACTTTAAAAATTTGGAGAGTTTTGAAAAGGTCGTGTAGATAATTTTTTGTAGTATAAGTTAGTATTTCTGCGGATGTTTGTGTTACTAAAGGGTTAAATATTTTGGAGACTTTTGTAAATGCTGTGTAGGCATTTTATTTTTAGAAAAATTTGTGTTTCGGGGTTTTTTGCTTTACGTAAGTACTTTCAAATTTTGGAGACTTTTTAAAATGTCGTGTAGACTTTTTTGAAACAATTTTCTATAGTACAAGTTAGTATTTCTGCAGATTTTTGTCTTACTTAAGGACTAACAAGTTTGGAGACTTTTGTAAATGCGGAGTAGGTGTTTTATTTTTTATAAAAATTAGTATTTCTGAAGTTTTTGCGATACCTATAAAATGTGTGCTTTGTACTCAATTTTTCAACTGTAATTAGGGATTTTGTGCACATCTCTGGAATAGCTTTTTGAATTGGCGTTCTATAAAGTTTTTAGAACTATACACTTTCGCATATACTTACATAGTTGTTTTGCATATTAGCTTGAAAGTTTGTTCACTAGAAACGAGTTTCCGACACACCGACCATTTTTATTTGGCCACCAGTGTTTCGCTAAACATTTACATACTTTTATCTTGAATTTACCACAATCCTACCAATTTGTACGCATGCTTACCATAATTTATACTGGAATTGGCTGGAACTACGTCACTGCAGCACGCTACAAATGATGATAACGCCAATGAGCTAACATTAGCAACAATAAAAGAATCAGAAGCATCTTTATTAGATGATTCAAGAAAAAGCGCCGAAGCAAATTTGAAACCAAACGAGGTGCTACCGTTGAAACAAACTCCGGTGAAATCAAAACTAACAACAAAGACATATAAAACTACATTGCAACAACAACAACCGTTGAAAATAACTGCAGCAGCAGCCAAATTATATAATAGCTATGATGGCCCTTACACACGTGTTGCGAAGAAGGCCAACGCCAACCACAACAATAATAATAATCAGCTATCCACTAGTGGTTTTGAGAAGCAACAACAGAAACAACCACACCCGGCGAAGTTGGCTACATCCTTCCTAAGCTCGCCGCCAGATGTAAGTAAACAAAATAATGATTTGCTACAACAACAGCAACTTCAAAAGCAGCAGCAACAAATGCAGGCGATGCAACAAATGCCAAACAAACAGCTAGAGCCGCAACGAACGCTTGCAAAAAATATTAATGCATTTAATGAAAAGTCAAATAGAAATTCAAATACAAACGCGAATGGTAATGCGACCGTGAAACATGTCAATTTTGCCCTACCACAGAAGGTGGAAGTGGGTGAGAAGAGGGTAGAGGGGTCAAATAAGAAAATTCCACCACCACCACTTGCCAGTGTTGCCAATTTTAGTACTAAAGGTAGTTGTAGTAGTAGTAGAAACAGTAGTAGTAGTAGTAATAGTAGTAGGGCAGAAAGCGCAGTGGCGGGCTCGTCTATGCCGATATCTGAAAGTGTCAGCGCTCAAATCGGTTTCCCTTCCATCGCTGCAAGTACGCTCAAAGAGGGCTTACCACAATCATCCAACAAAACGCTCACTACCTACCAGTTAAACACCGATACTTCCAAGCCACTTTCACTTTCACAATGTACCAGGAAGGCTTCCAACCGCAGCAGCTTAAATAGCAGTAGAGCGCCCCATCAGCACGCCAACATTTCGCCTTACAAGCAAATCGTTTACAATGGCACCTATCCCATCGATATGCCGCTGCAGTCGCGTTTCGAAGCTCTAGCGCGCGACTACGATCCCGAGGCGAATGCCGAATCGGCACGACTTAAGTATGCACACATGCTAAATGACTATGATCTGGACGAATGCGACATACTCGACGATGTGGCAGAAGAAGATGAAGACGAGGACGACGACGATGACGACGATGATGAGGATGACGATGATCTTAACGATGACGTAGAATGCATGCCATACAATTTGGAAGAGCTTGTTGCCCGGCAGGAACGACCGCAGCGCAGTTTTCTCAGCAGATTGGGCGTTATCAAAGAGGCATGCGCTTCTAGCAGTCTTTCGTTGGTCGACGATGGTGGCGGTGGCACTGTATCCACCAGCAGTAAACATCATGCAGTTTGGTCTATGCAAGAGCTTATCGCCAATCCATCTATACCGCTCAACTATCAGAAAATGTGTCACGAAGTTGAGCAGAGTTTGACGTCATTTGAAAAGTACCTAGACTCGAAAACCTTCCAGCAGCGCAAGTCACAACAACAGCCTGTGCGTACCTTCGATATTGATGGCCCGATTGGCGATCCACATGTTAAGAAACACATTTAAGATGATAGTTTAGCGTGTGAACTATGGGGGGCGGGGACTAGTAATTTATTTGGCGTTTATAAAATATTAGATTTCTTAATTGATTCCTCGATCTGAAGAACCCGGAAGGTCCATTATTGTCTAGCAAAAGTAGTGAATTTTGGCAGCAATCATTAACGCAATCTATAGAATTTTTATTTGGTGGTTTGAGGAACTCCACTCTACAGCCACATATGTATCTTACCCAGAATTTATAAAAAAATATTATATTATACGTTATTGCTTATACATACATGGGTACATTTGTGTGGATGTTATATATTTGTATTTTTTGGTAATTGTACTATATTACGTAACTGGTTGCCCTGTTGCGTATTAAATCGTATCTCGAATTCATGCATAACATAATTCATAATTGAACCGAATTTATATTTTTTAAAACCTTTCATATAATTTCTTGGATCTCAAAGCGTAGCTCTCTCTGCTTGGAACTATTACAAGATCTCGAATTTCGAATATTAAGAAAGAATCCATAGGGCTTGGATCGCTCGAATTGTTACCTAACTTGCCATCAAACTTTTAAATTTTTAGCTGTGTTTTATGTTCCTGAATAATTTTTTATGTAGGTAGACCGAATTTTTTTTAAATATTGGGTTAGAAATATTTCTTCTTTTATTATTTTATATAATAAAATTTTTTAATTTTTGTGGTAATAATTGGTAATTTTTGTAATTTTCCAATTATTTATTATGAAAAAATGCATGGCTTTTGTCAAATGGCCAAAAACGATATATTTGCCATATCCTGCTTTATAAATTAACAAAATTTTAAAGTTTTAGCAAAATCTTTGGGACAGATGTGCAGCTTAACAAACAGATTGAAAAAGTTTTAATCTTTTGGATGATTTGAAATTTCAAAATTTTAGTTATTTGAAAAACAAAAAAGTTATAAAATAAAAAAATGTAATAAAATAAAAAATAATAATAAAATTAATAAAAGTCATAAATAAAATAAATAATAGTAGTAAAGTAAAAAATAGAATGTAAAAAAAATCATAAATGAAAAGTTAATAAAAATTAAAAAAAATTAATAACAATTAATAAAATAAAAATTTAAATTTAATTTTTAAAAGAAATTATTTACAAAAAACAATAATAATAATAAAATAAATAAAAAAATATAAAAGAAATAATAATAATGAAATAAAAAAATATAAAATGAATAATAATAAAATAAATAATAATAAAAAAAAACAAATTATAAGTAGAAAAATTGACGGAATAAAAAAAAAATATTTACAAAATAAAAAAAAATAATTAAATGAAAAAAATTAATAATTCAATGAATAAAAATCATAAATAAAATAATTAATAATAATCCGAGTCCTAATCCTGCACAAAATCGGAATATGGTCCACTGACTCTTGTCGTTTCAGTGATCAGTCCCCGGAGACTCCAAAACACTCTCTCTTTGAACGTGAGGCTATAGCGCGGAGAAGGGTGAGACATCTCGGCCAATTGCAGCCGGATGAAAGGCATATACGCTCAGCCCAATCCAGCTCTGTCTTAAGTTTAATAAGGGAACTGCATTTGGCATAGGTACTGCGATGAGTAGAGGCTACAAAATACCGTGAAGTCGAAGTGTAAACCAGAAATTTATTCTATTTTGTTTTAACTAAAAACTAAAAAAAAAAAATAAAAATTATCAGTTGAAAAACTAATAAAACTTAACAAAATAAAAAAAAAATTGTAAATAAAAAGAAAATTGTAAATAAAAATTATAAATAAAATGACAAAAATATTAACAAAATTCATAAAATAAAAGAATCTATTTATAAAATAAAAAACCAAGTCATAAAATTAACAAAATAAAAAAAAAAGATTAAATTTTGAGATAAAAAATGAACATCAATAGGTATTAATAAAAAAAATATAATAAGAATAAAACAAAAAAATTTTAAGATAAAAAAATATTAATAAAATAAATAAAATAAAAGATAATACAAATATTAATAAAAATAGGAAAAAACTTATTCATAAAATAAAAAAAGTTAAAGAAAGTTTTTTTTTAATAAAAACAAATATTAATGAAATAAAAAGTAATAAAATAAGGAAAAAATAATAAAATAAGAAAAAAAGTAGTAAAATAAGCAAAAAATAATAAAATAAGAAAAAAATAATAATAAAACAATAAAACAAAAATAACAAAAAAGAAATAAAATAAAAAAGAAATAAAATAAAAAGTGATAAAATAGAAAAGTATTAAAAAAAAATAATAAAAAAAATTAAATTAAAAAAATTAAATAAATAAAATTGAATAAAAAATTAAATAAAAAAAAAATAAATAAAATAAAATTAAAAAATAATAATAAAAAAAAAATCAAATTAAAAATATATAAAATTAAGAAAATTAAAAAGTAATCGAAATTATAATATAATAAAATAAAGAAAAAAATAAATACAACCTTTCAATCTACCTAAAAAATTAATGAGACGTTTTTGTAATATTTTTTTTTTTATAAGTGTTCTCTATCAGCCCTGTGTTAAAAAAGTTTATAATTTTTAAATAATAAAAATAGGAATTTCTGCATTCTCATTTCTTTTTTCTCTCAGAGAACCAAATACAGCATGTAGTTCTTGTTGTAATAGCATAAAAAATCCTCTCTATACATGTTTATCGAATAAAAATTATCAGTTGAAAAACTAATAAAACTTAACAAAATAAAAAAAAAATTGTAAATAAAAAGAAAATTGTAAATAAAAATTATAAATAAAATGACAAAAATATTAACAAAATTCATAAAATAAAAGAATCTATTTATAAAATAAAAAACCAAGTCATAAAATTAACAAAATAAAAAAAAAAGATTAAATTTTGAGATAAAAAAATATTAATAAAATAAATAAAATAAAAGATAATACAAATATTAATAAAAATAGGAAAAAACTTATTCATAAAATAAAAAAAGTTAAAGAAAGTTTTTTTTTAATAAAAACAAATATTAATGAAATAAAAAGTAATAAAATAAGGAAAAAATAATAAAATAAGAAAAAAAGTAGTAAAATAAGCAAAAAATAATAAAATAAGAAAAAAATAATAATAAAACAATAAAACAAAAATAACAAAAAAGAAATAAAATAAAAAAGAAATAAAATAAAAAGTGATAAAATAGAAAAGTATTAAAAAAAAATAATAAAAAAAAATTAAATTAAAAAAATTAAATAAATAAAATTGAATAAAAAATTAAATAAAAAAAAAATAAATAAAATAAAATTAAAAAATAATAATAAAAAAAAAATCAAATTAAAAATATATAAAATTAAGAAAATTAAAAAGTAATCGAAATTATAATATAATAAAATAAAGAAAAAAATAAATACAACCTTTCAATCTACCTAAAAAATTAATGAGACGTTTTTGTAATATTTTTTTTTTTATAAGTGTTCTCTATCAGCCCTGTGTTAAAAAAGTTTATAATTTTTAAATAATAAAAATAGGAATTTCTGCATTCTCATTTCTTTTTTCTCTCAGAGAACCAAATACAGCATGTAGTTCTTGTTGTAATAGCATAAAAAATTCTCTCTATACATGTTTATCGAATGCTGCTGTCCTATGAATGCTGCGGTGTAAAACCGACTGTCGCGGAACGACAAAATACAGCTTGGCTATTAAATATTTTTTATCAGTTTTGTATGAAAATTAATAAATACGGTAACAATTCGAGTGAACCTAATATCAAATTAAACTAAAAATGTTTCATAAAAAATGCTTTTCCTTGTTCATTTATCGGTTGGTTGAACTTAAAAATTTAAATTTAAAAAAATAATTAAAAAATCAAGAAAAGCAAAACTTTGTTTTAGGTTAAATTTTTTATTAATGTTTTTGTTGTGTTTTTACTATTTGTTGTTGCATTTCTGAACAATTTTTTGATTTCGTTGCACACTTCCAATCACACAAACCACAAATATTTTATCAACCTTATCAGCAAATGAAATTGAAAATGTTGCACTTCCCAAATGAAGTGACTTAAATTTGTTTTACTACTTTTTTTTTGGTGAAAAAAACACAAAAATTAAACTGTTTATAAAGTTTTCGCTATTAAGAAGTATTTGTTTTGTCTTTAAGAAATCTTATTTCTTTATTAAGCATTATCATAAAAATTTGAAATACCAAACTGTAACTGATTGTGCTCATTGTAAGAATCAAAAAACACAAAAAAAAAAAAAAATTGAATTAAATTGTTACCCTTGTAAATTTATTCTGAATAAAAACTCACGAATTTTAATTGAGTATGAAAAGTTTTGTCACATATTCATTTATAACATAAATTGTAATGCGGCCAAAAAAATGTATTGTAAGCTATGCAAAGTGCATTTACTACTTATAGTTTAATACTCTGCTGCGTAAGCCCCTTCGTACCGCAGCACTGCTAACGCTAAATCACATGCTACACTGTGGCCTGCAAGTTGCTACGGTTTTGACGAAAGCTTTCACACCCGTAAGCACTCAACTCAGAATTTTAAGCTCAACTCAGCTGCAGCATCGGTGATATACGAAAGTGCTGGAAGCGCGCCTAACGCTCGTTGAAAGCTGCTGCCTGGAAGTGAAAACTGAATGAAGAAGCTTCGAACATAACTGCATTTTTTTCGAATAAACTTCTTTGCCTGTTTCGTCAAAATATGCACGCGCAATTAAACTGCATACAAAAGCTTTCAGCCTACGAATTTTTAGCATCAAATTTTTTTGGTTTTTGATATATTAATGCTACTAATTCTTTTTCACTCTCTTATTTTGATTTTTTTACTGACTTATCGAGAGCCGATTTGAGCTTAACAAAATATAATTGCTTTTCAGCTCTTCTTATAGCTTTAATATGTACATTGTTTTTTTTTTTTTGTAAATCTAATTTCCTTAACAAAAATGTAACTTTACAACTTCGTCAATAACCTTTAGAATGCGCGCCCCACCATATCGATGCCAAAATCGAAAATCTATGATTCAGATGAAGATAAGCAACAAAAGCAGCAAGCTCAGCAGAAAAGTGGCGCCACCGCAGGCAACAACAACAAGCAGCAGCGTGGTAAAAGTGATGGTGGGAAAGAGGCAAATAAGAGGTGGGTGCACAAGTAGTTGGAGTAGGAAATGGCGTTAATTACTTCAAAAGCTGTCGAAAGCTCTGCAGTTATAGTGAAAGTTTCCAAGTGAAAAAAATATAAAAATATTACGAGTAATAAATTGAAAAAAATTACACCTTGAAATTTTCAGCTCATATTCTACTAACAGCTTTTGAATTGCTAAGGCATGGATAAATAAATAAAAAATTAAATAAAGAGCATACAACTTCAAATATCTTACTGCTACGTGCTACAGTTATATCTCAAATCGTTTGAATTCTTCGCAAAAGCTCGGTCTTCTTTGCGAAAGCTCAAGCTTCTTTCAAAAGCTAATACCTTGCAAAAAACACGAAATAAAGCTGCTTGAACGTGAAAATGTCTATCCTCTTCTAAGTTGTTAAAACTATTACTCACATTTTCAGTTTGCATTTATAATTTTTTATAAACTGTGTTAAAGTACTCGATTAAGAACATGCAAAGCTTCACCGCGCTTTTGAGTTAATCTTCAACATTTTTAAATGATTTCCAATTATTTAATTACATTCCATCTCTCCGCCACAGTTCCCTGCAAGGTAATCAAAATTCCGGTTGGTTCGGTGGTATTTGGAATAAGCTTTCACTCAAGCCTAAAAACCAAATGATACTGCCGGATGACAAAAATCCGAGTATTGTCTGGGATCCGGAGAATAAACGCTGGATAAATACGGATGGCGATGAAGCGACAGAGGAAAGCTTTAAACCGCCACCAAAAATGAGCGATATAATGGCACAAGCGCCACCACTGGGAGCTGCCCCCCCAATGCAGCCGTATCCACAGCAACAGCAACAGCAACATCAGCAACAACAACAACAGCCACAGCCACAACAACAACCAACGCAAGCACCCCAACCTTCACCACTGCTCGACACTCACCAATATGCTCCTGCTGCCACTGTCCCCTCGCCGGCACCTGTACCGGCGTCCTCAGTTTCACCAGCGCCGGTCTCTGGCTACAGTGCGCATGCGCTGACCGGCGCCGATGCTGCAGGTGCAAGCAAAACGCCTAGTTTGCAGTCGAATATGTTCAAAATGCAACGCAATCGAAGTGAGTTGAAAGCGAAAAAGTTAAAAATAAATAATTTGTATCGAACTGTAACCGGTTTTGGTTTTCATTACAGCCTTAAAGAACTCTTACGTTGATGTGTTCAATCCCTCAGGTGCACCCATGAAGGCGACGGAGAATGTGCTGGCACCGGCACTGCCTCCAGCCGCGGTGCCTCAAAGCGGTTTTTTCATACCGGGACCGGCGCCTGTGGCCGCTACAGGGGACAATAATGATGGTGTTGCATATCAGCAGCAACAACAACAGCAAATGCCACAACAAGATGTAAGTTGAGATTAAAAACAAAATCACGAAAGCAATTTGAGTTTAAAAAAAAGGAGCGGGTTGAGTAGAGAATAAAAATTAGGTTAGGTTAGGCGGAGGAATTTTGCATATAGACTGAACCGACAAAAGAATCATAGACACTTTTTTACCACAAAAATCAGTTTTTCTACTGTAGTACAAAAATTGAAATTAATTAAAAACTTTAAAAGTAAGTTGAAAATAAGTTGAAGATAAATTAAATAAGAGAAATTATGTAAATAAAAAAATTAAATGCAAAAAAAAAACATGAACAAAATACTAAAAAAACTAAATAAAATAGAAAAATTAAAAAAATTGAATGAAATTTAATTAAATTAAAAAAGTCAAATTAAATAAAAAAATTAAATTTGCTTTAATTTAATTTGGTTAAAAAAAATTAAGAATAAAAAAGAGTAAATTTAAAATTAAAAAGTTTATGTATTTAAAATAATAAACGATTGAAAAAAGTCTATAAAAAATAAAGCATTAAGTGAATAAAATTTAATTAAATTAACAAGATTAAATTAAAGATCAATTAAATTTTAAAAATTAACTGTTTAAGAAATTAAATAAGTGAATAAAAATTTTAAGCAAAATAAAACGAATAATAAAATAAAAAATACAAAAATTAAATAAATGAACAAAAATCGTAAATAAAATAAATAATAATTTCATTAAATATAAATAATAACAAAAAAATTATTAATAGAAAAATTAACAGAAGTTAACTAAATAAATTTTTTTTAATAAAATTCAAAGAAATTATTAATAGAATAACTAATAAAATTTTATAAAATGAAAAAAATTATATTTAAAATACAAAAAGTATTAACAAATTTAATAAAAAATGATCAAATAAAAGAAACTTCTTTAATATACAAAACGCAAGAAATTAAATAAAAGCAAAAAGAATTGAAAAAAGCTAATAAAAAAAATATATTACAACAAAAATTAAAAAAGTAGTAAAAACTAAAACAAAACACAAATAATAAAAATAAAAAAAGGATAAAAAAATAGAAAAAGATGGGGAAAGTAAAGAAAAGAAAGAAATTATAAATAGAAAAACCAATAGAATTTTATAGAATAAAATAAAACTGTCCGTAAAATACAATACAAAAATTATTAAAAAATTTAATAAAAAATGATCAAATAAAAGAACCTGTTTTAATATACAAAACGCAAGTAAGTAGATAAGAAAAATAAAAAAAATGAATAAATAAAAAAAATAGTAAAAACTAAAACAAAAAAAAATAATAATAATAGTAATATAAAAAACCAAACACATGAAAAATATAAATAAAAAATAATAGAAAAAGAGGGAAAAATAAAAAAATTAAAAAATATATAAAAAAAAAGCAAAAATGTTCAAAATAAAATGCAAAACAAAAATAAAAAATTAAAAAAAAATTCAACTTTTTAAAACAAAAAAAAAAAAATAATAATTAAAACACAAAGAATATACAAGCAAAAAAAAATGTTTCAAATTAAAAAAGAAGCAAGTGGAACTACTTGCGTTACGACCAGACAAATCTGGCCATCCTACAATCTGAAACAGACAAAAACCCTTATAAGTCTTTCGAAACACTAACTAAGGCATATAATATCTCTTATCACTGGCCACTGCCTTTTGGGCACTCACGCATGTCGGCTCGGGGTTCCTCAAAACGACCTGTGCAGATACTGCGAGGACGAAGATGAGGAAGTATCGAGCAGACATTTGCTGTGCAGTTGTCCCGGTCTAGCCAGAAGTCGACTCGCTCTTCTAGGCTCTCCAACAATTGACAATCTTTCAGTACTCTCGAACCTGAAAATCGAATCTCACATCAAATTCTCGAAACGAATTAATATCTTTGACCAAAATCTACAATAAAAATCTCGGTTAGGTGGGGAAATCATATAACATAATGATCTCTAGGGCAACACAACGGACCCAACTTGCGGTCTATGTGGCACTCCGATGCGGGGTCATCCTTAAACCAACCAACCAAAAAAGAAGCACAAAATTACAAAAAAAAAGGAATTTATAAAAAATTACCAAAAAAAAAAAAAACATTAATAGAAAAAAATTACAAAAATAAATAAAAACAATAAAAAAAAATTTAAAAAAATAAATAAAAACAATAAAAAAAAATTTAAAAAAATAAATAAAAACAATAAAAAAAAAATTTAAAAAAATAAAAAAAAAAATTTTAAAAAGAAATAAATAAAAAAAATTACTATTCGCCATTTCACCGCTCGCTATTCCCATGCTCGATTGACGAAAAATTTGCATACGAAAGCAACAACAAAGTTATCGAGTAAGATTCGCCGCTAGCGAATATGGCTATAGCTCATTAGGCCGCACTGCCATACCAACACATCTAATTTAAGGCAGCTCCCTTTCCGCGTTGCCGACATATGTTCATTTGCTTCATCTATTCGCCACTTGCTAAGTCTTGGCGAAAAGAAGAGACCCAATGTAAATATACAATACTTTCGGAATACCGTTAAATTGATAAGAGGCTGACAAAAAACTTACTTATATCAATGTATCCTAACAGAGCAATTAAAAAGTGATCATGCTAGAAGAAACTTTCTTCTTCTTCTTCGTAATTGACACGATAACCGCTTACGCGATTTTGGCCGAGTTTAACGAAGCGCGTCAGTCGTTTCTTTCTCGTGCTAACCGGCGCCGGTTGGGCACACCAAGTAAAGGCAAGTCCGTCTCCACCTGATCTTTCGAACGCAAAGGAGGCTTTCCACTTCCTCTGCTACCACCAGCTGGCACCGCATCGAATACTTTCAGAGATGGAGCGTTTTTATCCATTCGGACGACATGACCCAGCCAAGAAACTTTATAGCCCTTAATTTGTTGTAGTTGTCTCTGTCGGATAGTAAATTTCGTTCACGACAGTCCGATTTACGTTACTTGAATGTACGGACTTAGATACTGATTAGCACAATTTCCGGAAACTTTTTGATTTCAAGCAAGAATTTAGCAAGAAGAAGCTCCCACATCTAATATTTTTTCAACATTGCAACTTAATGAATTCTTATAAAATGTGTATGTATATACAGTAAACTCCGACTAAGTGCCGCCAAAATTAAATGCACGAGCTGCTGTATTTTTGGTAGGCTCAAAATTCTCTATCATTTTCCATATAAATTCAAAATTTTTTTATGTCTAATGCGAGAGCAAAAAAGTAGAATTCTTTGTTTTTAATTTTATTATACCTTTTTTTATATAATATTTGGAAACATATTTTTTTTTCGTTATCACTTAAACAATTTTTTCTAATTACGCTTTTTTTTCTCTGCTCTTCCATTTCAGGTGCCACAATTCTACAATCCAAACCAATTCGGCGGTGGTGCTTACTAGATAAGTCAGGCTTTCACACATACACCTACATATAAACATACATACACATAAAGCTTAATTTACATAATACGAAAAAGTAAAGGAAAGAAAATAGACGTAAAGAAATATCTTAAAACGTTAATTGCTGACTTAAAAAATTTAACAAAAAAATTCATTCAACTGCAAAAATAAGCCTAAAACAGATGAATAATTATAATTTATGTATGTATGTATAGTAGCAAAAAAAAAAGATAAATCAAAAATCAAAGAAAAAAAAAATAGATTATTGAATTAGAAGCAGCTTGTATGGAATGGTTAGTGTTGGTGAATAGCGCTGAGCGGAGCAAAAACTATGTGTGTGGTAGTAGCAAAAGAACTAGCAAATGAAAGAAAGACGAAAAATCATAAAAAATAAATACATTTACATAAATATTTAACAGTAAAAGTGGCAGGGCCGGCGAAAATTATTAAAATATATGTAACGGGAAACTGGTAGATTGATTTAAGAACATATACCATAGTATATGTATGCGTGGAACTGTAAAAATTGAAAGAGCAAAGTAACAACTAACACACGTGTGCGAAATAAATGCAGACGACGAGAACTATGCGACATTTAAATATCCTTTGTGCTTGTAATGATTTGTAATTTTGAATAAAGAGGAAAAAAGAAAACACGAAAACACAAAAGTAAGTTTATGTTGTAAACATCCACACACACATACTGATGCCTATATGTTTACTGCAGATTATATTTTAACGTTACAATTACTTTTAAATTTATATAATTAAATGTCTACATATTATTATCACTATTATTATTCTCATTATGATTATTATAAATATTGTAATTGTTTGTGAACAGCATTGCTTAAAGAAATTGTTAAATAGTTTTAGTTCTTAAAGACAAAACAAATACAAATGCGAAACGAAACGAAAACTAAATAAAATCTACAATTATCTGCTACAGCAAAACTAAAACAAAAAACAAAACAATTAAATTTCTTAAACTAACATTGGGAAGCATTTCGTTAAAAAACTCGTAGATATATATTTTTTAACATTTTTCAAATTATTTTGATACTTTTTTATTTTTTTCCTAAATTATTTTTAATGATTTTATTTTTTCTAAATTATTTTTAATGATTTTAAATTTAATTTTTAATTTGATTTTTCCTAATGTTTATTTTTTAAATTTTATTTTCTTTTAATTTCATATTATTTTTATTTCCCAAAAATACAATTTTTTTTATTAAAAAAATAAAAATTCAAAAATAAAATATAAAAATATATGACATTAAAAATTAGTAAACGAGTTTTCTTTCTAAATTATTTTATTGTTTTTCCATTTTTTTTCTAAATTAAATTTCTTAAACTAACAGTGGGAAAGCATTTCGTTAAAAAACTCGTAGAAATAATTTGTTTTACATTTTTGAAATTATTATTTTAATGATTAATTATGAATTATTAAATTTTCTAAATTATTTTTAGTGATCTTTTTTTTCTAAATAATATTTAATTTTTTTTACATTTAAATTTTAATTTGATTTTTCCTTATGTTTATTTTTTAGATTTTATTTTCTTTTAATTTCATATTTTTACTATTTTTTGTTTTTATTTATCAAAAATAATATTTTTTTATTAAAAAATAAAAATTAAAAAATCAAATATAAAAATAAACGAGTTTCCTTTCTAAATTATTTTATTGTTTTTCTAATTTTTTTTCTAAATTGAATTTCTTAAACTAACAGTGAGAAAGCATTTCGTTAAAAAACTCGTAGAAATAATTTGTTTTATTTTTTTCAAATTATTATTTTTAATGTTTTTCTTTTATAATTTTTTGCTAAATTATTTTTAATGATTTTATTTTTTCTAAATTATTTTTTAATTTTTTCTAAATTTTTTTTTAATGTAATTTTTAGTTTGCTTTTTCCTAATGTTTATTTTTTAATTTTATTTTCTTTTAATTTCATATTATTACTATTTTTTGTTTTAATTTACCAAAAATAATACATCTTTATTAAAAAATAAAAAATTAAATATAAAAATATATGAACATTAAAATTAATAAACGAGTTTTCTTTATCAATTATTTTATTGTTTTTCTATTTTTTTTCTAAATTATTTAAAAATTTTTAATTTAATTTTTCCTAATGATTTTTTTTAATTTTATTTCTTATTATTACTATCTTTTTGTTTTCATTTATAAAAAATATTTTTTTTTAAATATATAAAAATTATAATAAAAATTAAACAAGCTTTCCTCCTAAATTATTATTATTATTGTTTTTTTTCTAAATTATTTTATTGTTTTTTAAATTGTTTCTATTTTATTTAAAAAAAAATTTAATATTATTTTTTCTATTGCCATTCGGACGACATGACACAGCCAACAAAATCGCTGAATTTTTAGTCGTTGCGCTCGTACAGCCCATTGTTCCCTTACCTGCGACACTTGGCCAATGTGCAAAGGTCCAAAAATCTTCCGTAGAATTTTTCTCTCAAACACACCAAGGGACGCGTCATCGGAAATTCCGTCTTTAATATTCGGACAAATATTGGTGCTGATTAAAAGTTATGAATATTCGAAAACAAAAATCACACTCTGTTACATCGATATTTCTTATATCCAACATATATCGGTTCTGATTTAAAAATATCGAACAAAAATATCAGGCTTCTTATGGCGATTTGGTCAATCAAATGACAAAAAATATACCCAAAAACCAATAGCGAAAACTAATATCAGGCTCTTGGTATGGGGAGACTAAAATTATCTATTACTGGTTTGGAAGCAACGATTATTTGATTAAATTTTTATATTTATGTATATTTAGCGGCAGGCTAATCATCTACCCTGTCAGAAATCAAGTAGATTAACGAAACCAACGCAAGACAAGAGTCTTGTCGAGGCCCTATGCTCCCGAGAGCAGTGAACAAGTAAAAACAATTTAGCGCATACATCTTTTGTTGGGTGTTTTGTGTTTGACTGTGCTCCTCCTTTAATTTGTGGAGTGCACTCAAATGGAGGGACCTACAGTTTTATGTCACCCTGAAACAACAGATTTTTTATGAGGTTTCTTATGAGCAGCTTTTTCATGGCAAAAACAAACTTGGAGCTCTTCTGTTGAGAGGCGATCGCCATTAGAAAAAACTCTTTCTTTTATTTGGTGTTTCATGCGCTCAGTGTGTTTCGAAACCGGGCGTTACCGAATGGTAGTTGCGCACAAATTATTTGGTCACGGCGGCCGGCACTTGAGAAGAAGTGTTGGTTTATGCTGTGTTGAGATTAAAAAGATTTATTATTTGATTGGAGAAAGTCCACTTAATGGCTTAGTGATGCATTTTACCCAAGCTAATTAATTCCATTATCCATTACATTTTTTATTCTCAATGTAACGGCTTTAGTTTGAATTTTATTGTTTGGTTTTTTTTGCTCATTTGTACCTAATTAAATGAATATCGTAAAACAATTAATTATTTCTGATTTTGATTTTATATTTTAATAATATTTTATTATAGTTAATATAAATTTGAAGTTTTCGGATATTAAAAAAATTCAAATTTTTAAAGGGAACTATACATATATTTTTAATAATATATACGTAAATGTACATATATATATATATATATATATATATATGTATATGGTATTAATTACAGATGACTATTTACTATTTTCTAGAATTTTAGTTTAATATGAACGTTCAAAAAGTTTGAATTGGTTAAGGTAGGTGAAATGGTTGAAGTGCCAGTCTGGCATTCCTCAAGTAGCACTAAAGCGCCGTTTTTATTTGAGTTGGTTAAAAAATTGGTCAAATTGAAATTTCCCACAGCTTTTGTGTTTAAAATGCAGACCTATAAATTCCTATAATTTAAAAAAATCTGTAGTTATGAAATTGACAGCAAATCCGCCATTCATCCCATTTCAGTCTGGGTTTATGCAAAAAGTGAGATATGAACGGCGCGACTATAAAAATTATATTTTTTGAAAAACAAAAAAATAAAAATTAAAAAATTAAAAGTTACTCAAACTAATACTTGAAAAAAAATTTAATAAATTCATTTACATGGTATAGTTTTTGTATGAAAGCAAAAGTTCTAAATTTTCTCATATAAAATACTTGTACAACATTTCCTCACCACGGATATGTGCAAAAAATATTTATTTATCAAAATGAGAATTGAAAATGGTTATAAAGATAAAACTAAAAAAAAATATAAATAATAAAAAATCAACAAATATACTATATAAAAAATAAAATATATAGAAAACAAATGTTTACTGAAATGTGAAAGAAAATGTGTTAGCGTGAATTAATTAAATAAATAAAAACTATACACACAAATACATATGTACGGAGTTTGTTTTATTTCATGTTTATACCTTAAACGCGAAACGTCGTGGAGGTGGTCATCAAAAGAGTGCAGCGTCACGTGAAATGGTTCAAAAAGTGAAGAAGCGACTTGAGCGAAATCCCCGAGAAGTGCCATTCAAATGGCGAAAGAACTGAAAATATCCGACCGTAGCTCAAAGTCAAGCCTTACAAAATCCAAAAGGTGCATGATCTCACACCAAAGTATGATAGCAGCAAGTCAGACTTGAGAGAGCGAAGGAGTTGCTTCGCTTGGCCGAAAGCGGTCAATTTCCGAACAGTGGGTTTTCTGACAAGAAACATTTTGAAATTGAGCAACTCGTAAACTCCCAAAACGATAGGGTTTATTTGAGAATTTAAGTCATCCATTGGTCACCAGGTGAGAGCACCCGCCACAGGTAATGGTTTGGGCGCTGTAACCGCCGATGGGCGCTCTCCAATCGTCTTCATCGAGTCTGGCGTTAGGGTAAATACGAAATATTATCGAGAGAGTATTCTGGAGGTTGCTTTGGACAGACAAACATCTCGGTGACAGACCATGGACGTTTCAACAGGACTCGGTACCGTCTTACAAAGCTCGAGGGAACCAAGAATGGCTAAAAACAACGTTCCAAATTTCATAACGTCCACACAATGGCTCTCTAATTCGCTAAACGCGAATCTGATGGATTATTCTCTTTGGATCATTTTGGAGAGCAAAGTCCGAACTAAAAGATTCATCAGTCTCGAAGCGCTGAAAAAAGCCATTGCCTGCGAGGGGCCAAAATACCAGCAAGTCACATTCGGGCAGCTTGCGATTCATTACTGGGCCGTCTCAAGGTGATATTCAAGGCAAAAGGTGGTCATATCGAGCAAAAGTAAATGGATTTTTAATTTTGTATTATTTTCATACATTTTTTACTTTAAATTTTCCAAACTAATTTTATGACCTTTTTAATTGGTTACACTTCGAGGCCGGACCTTGTAATATTTTTCAAGAGTCGCGCTGCTTTTGCTCAAGGTAGACTATTTTATGTTTAGCAATTTTTCTTTTGTAAATATCACGGCCCCTAGTAACCAGTTAAGCACCCAAATCTCTATAGTAGTATTCGTAATTAAGTTATAAGAAAAAAAACACCGAGCTTAAGAGCTTATTTATACGGGTTTGCTTCGAAGCACATTGCGGCTGCTCAGACTTTTCAATATTTTCTTAAGGAGAAAAAGTGCCTGATATGCTCTTTCAGCAGTTTCGTTTTGTAGACAAAAGCTTTGTAAGTTATCGAATGAGGCTCTTGCTACCTTCACTGACATCTCTGCCAAAGGTTCTGGTGTATCGTCTTCATCTTCATCGTTGCTCTTTTCATTCGTATCTGTCGCAGATAAAATTTTACCATTGGTTAGTGATGCTGAGCCAGCAACATCTTCATCCACTTGAACATAGTCAGAAAAACTCACACCGCTGATGTCAACTACTGGTACCATTGATGGTTCTTCATCATCCATAATTATTTACGAATTGTCCTGATCTTCTTTTACGACATCGCTTTTCTTATCACCTCCTTCTACTTTTTCAATTAATTTCTTGTTTTCAGCAAACGTCAAACATTTGTACCTTTTAGGACCCATAAAGGGTGATTTTTTAAGAGCTATAGGAAAGTTTTTCAAACAAATACACGTAAAATTCAGAAAATGCATTAAATTTTTATTTAAATCGATAGTACAGTCCATATAATTTAATGTTTGAAGATTATTTCATGCAAATGTTGACCGCGACTGCGCTTCAAATGGTCCATCCGTTTAGTCCAATTTTGACATACTCTTTCCAATGTTTCGGCCGGTATCTCACATATAAATGCTTTAATGTTATCTTCCAATGCGTTAATTGAAGCAGGCTTGTCTGAATAGACATGAGCTTTAACATAGCCCCACAAAAAATAATCTAAAGGCGTTATATCGCACTATCTGGGTGGCCAATTGACAGGTCCCAAACGTGAAATAAAATGTTCACCGAACTCGCCTCTCAACAAGTCCATTGTTACGCGTGCTGTGTGGCATGTGGCACCGTCTTGCTGAAACCGCATGTCATGCAAGTCACCATTCACAGTTACGTTACGATTCGCAGTATCTTTGAAGAAGTACGTTCCAATGATATCTCCAGCCCATAAAGTGCACCAAACTGTGACCTTTTCTGCATACATTGGTAGCTCTTGCAATTCTTCTGGCTGATCTTCACTCCAAAATCGACAATTCTGCTCGTCGCTGAACACAATTTTTCGATAGAAAAGTGGATTTCGGCCAACTTTTCAAGAGACCATTCACCAAAAATTCTGCGTTGCGGTAGGTCGTTCGGCTTCAATTCTTGCACCAGCTGTATTTTGAAAGGCTCCACACCTAAATCCTTTCGCAAAATTTTCCACGTTGTTGAGTAACAGAGGCCCAATTGCTGCGAACGGCGACGAATCGATAATTGATGGTCATCATTAACACTGGCCGATACAGCTGCGATATTTTCTTCAGTTCGCACTCTACGTAAGCGTGTTGGTGGTTTGATGTCCAATAATGTAAATTTGGTTCTAAATTTAGTCACAATAGCTCGAATAGCCGCTTCAGTGAGTCGATTAAATTGACCATAAAATGGAAGAAGCGCGCGATAAACTTTCTTAACAGAACACGCATTTTTATAATAAAATTCAATTCTTTGCAAGCGTTGTTCGTTTGTAAGACGATTCATGGTTAAATTATAAACCAAACTGAAGGTGTTTGACAGTGAAACAAAACACGAAACGTGCATCAGCTGTTTAAACCAACTGTTTGAAAAGATAATAACTAAAAAATCACCCTTTATTTAATAAAAATTTTTAATCTGTATACCAACGAAGCGATTCGTGCGGAAGCGTGCGTCAAAATGTGCCTATGTTTTATGCGTAACACGCAACCACGGACAGCAAAGCTATTTATTTTCATGGGAGTCCCAAAATTCAAAGTTCTTACTAACACACTAAGAAACTTTGCAAATTTGAATTGTCGAGTATGAGTTCGAATTACCGCGTCGTAGCAATGATTTTTTTGTTCGAATTACCGAGTGCATAAAAATGTATGGACATAATTCGAAATATAAAGAGATTTTGTAGGGGACTCGTGATAACTTTGAATTAATGAGAGGCTCGAAATATCGCAGGTTTGAATTAACGAGAGTCGACTATACTTTAAAACAAAATATTTGTTTTGCATGCAGCTCTTATGAGCTACATTGCAACTGGTGCAATTTTCGTCACTCTCGAACTAGTATAATTTTTTCCATCAATTACAAGTTCTTGCACTAGAATGTTCGCTGATTTATGCCTTCTTCACCTACCACTGGTGGTGGTAATAAAAAAATTAAACTTAACAATTTTTTTGAAGACGTTTCTAACAAGTTTCCAGCTATTTGGAATTAGGTTAAGACACGCTTTGAAAATTTCCACTAGCCATGGTAGAATATAATCAAGAGTTCCTTTTAACATCTTAGGAAAATCCCGCCAGGGCCTGTAGGTTGGATAGTTTGGTTTTTTTTTTACTGCAGGATACTTACTTTGTGTCAAATTTCAAGGTAATAAAACATTTTTATTTTTATTACTTTTTATTACTTTTTAATATATATATATATTTTTATTTATTTTTTGGTTTTATTTTGGTTTATTGCCCTGCTACTTACATACAAAAAATTATACAATAATCCTCTCATAATCATACAACACATAATAATAATAGTTGCGAGTGGAATACGCGCGTTCATTGTTCGATCATTTCTTAATATTTATTTATTATAACTACATACGTACGTACATGGTAAATAGCAAATATGTATGCATGTATTGTAATACCGTTATACAATGTTTATAGGTATGTACGTGTGTATATACTTTGGTATATTCATATTTTTCATAAATAAATTTTTATTTGCTTAGAGTAAAATTTTCGTTTAAATGAGAAAATTTAGTTTGCAGATATCAGAAATCCAGTGCTGAGTATTTTTTAGTTTTAGTTCAACCAATACACACAGAAAAGTAATAAGTTTTATAAGGAAATAAACACCCATATTTTCAGTTATTTTTAATTTTCTTATTTTTTACTTTTCGGTGAGTGTGCACAAGAAGTGAAAAAAGAGCCGGAGAAGTGCCATCATCTGGTTAGTTAAAATTTGGCTGAGTACCGCCGCTTGTTTGTATCTTTGCTTGTATGAATGCACTAGAAACTCCATCTTAAAGTATAAATATATTTGCTCGACGCCTACTTCTACCACAATTTCAATGCCTTGAGTCATATTTTGCTTTTTGCTTTTTGTATAGGCTCGTACGCACTAAGTGTAAGGACAAATTCGTGTTTGCGAAATTTTCACATATCTTCGGTTGCATAAAATTTCTATTTGTTTTTATTTCAGTTTGCGTCTATGCATATGTATGTATGTATATGTGTATTTACAATGCTTGGTATGAAAGTTTGCAAGCTAGTAAATATGTACGCATATCTCCATGACAAGCAATTCGACAAAATGCCATACAAATAGCTGACACGAATTATTAGCTTATTTTTATTAAATTAGGAAAAAAATGTTTTTGAAAAAATTGTATTTTTTTCACAAATTAAATTTCAGAAAAAAAATTAAAAAAACGAAATAAAATTTTTTTTTTGAAAAAATTAGTTTTTGGCTTACAAAATTTTTTTTTTACAAAAATCTTTTTTGTTGTGTCTTTATTTCTGAAAAAATCATTTTTTTTTTTAATTTTTTATTTTTGAAAAAAATTTATTTTTCCACAAAATAAATTTGAGAAAAAAAATTTAAAAATAAAAATGAAATAATTTTTTAAATATTTTTTTGTTTTAGAAAATTTTTATTTTTGAAAATTTTTTTTTACAAAAATCTTTTTGCTGTTGTGTCTCTATTTCTGAAACAATCATTTATTTTATTTTTGATAAAATTTATCTTTTTGACACAATTTTTATTTTTGAAAAAAAAAAAATTTATTTTTATATACATATGTATGTATGTATATTTAAAAAAAAATAAAGGTGTTGTACCAAAATTTTATTTTTATATAATTGTTTTACAAAATATTAAATTTTAACAAAGCAACTTTATTTGTTTAGAAATAAAAATTTTATAAAAAACTTAATAAGCTGGAAAAAATTAAATTTTGTAAAACAAAAAACAAAAACTAAACAAAAAAACAATTGTTTTTACAAAATTTTTATTTTTGAAAAAATTAAGTTTTTTTACCTAAACTTAAGTTTTTGAAAAAACTAAGTTTTTTGAAAAAATGTTATAATTTTTTACAAAATGTATGTTTTTGGCGGCCGCCGTAGCCGAATGGGTTGGTGCGCGACTACCATTCGGAATTCACAGAGAGAACGTCGGTTCGAGTCTCGGTGAAAACACTAAATTAAGAAAAAAATTTTTCTAATAACGGTCGCCCCTCGGCAGGCAATGGCAAACCTCCAAGTGTATTTCTGAAATGAAAAGCTCCTCACAAAAATATCTGCCATTCGGAGTCGGCTTGAAACTGTAGGTCCCTCCATTTGTGGAACAACATCGAGGCGCACACCACAAATACGAGGAGGAGCTCGGCCAAACACCCAAAAAAAGGGTGTACGCGCCAATTATAAATAAATAGGTAATAAATGTTTTTGGAAAAGTTTAATTTTTTACAAAATTTTGTAAAATCCCTAAAATTTTATTTTTTACTTTTGTTTGTGAAAAAATTTTGTTTTTACAAAAATCTTTTGTTTTGTTTTTGGAAAATATTATTTTTTTTTAATTTTTATTTTTGAAAAAATATATTTTTAAAAAATTTTGTAAAAAATTAAATTTTATTCAAAAACAAAATCAAACTAATTAATTAAAAAAATTAATTTTTCCAAAATCTTAATTAAAATTTTGTACAAAAAATTTAATTTTTCCACGAATAAAAGTTTGGCAGAAAAGATTTACTTGCTTAGAAATGAACACTTTAGAGAAAACCTAATTATTTGAAAATAAGCTGGAGAAAATTAAGTTTTGTTTACAAAATTTGGTTTTAGAATAAATTTTTTAGTAACAAAAGAAATTAAATTTTTTCAAAAATAAAAATTAGAAAAAAAGGAAAAAAAATTTCAAAATTTTTATTTTTGTAAAATATAAGTTTATAAATAATAAAATTTTATTTTTGAAAAAAATTAAGTTTTCGTCACAAAAATTTTATTTTTGAAAACATTTTATTTTTTTTTGAAAAAAGTTTAATTGTTTACAAAATTTTGTAAAAATTTAAGTTTGAAAAATAGAAAAATTTTTTTTAATTAAATTTTTTTTATTTCAATTTTTGAAAAAATTGAATTGATTTTCAAAAAAAAAAAATTTTTTAATTTTAATTTTTTAAAAAATTAAATTTAATTAAAAAAAAAAAAATTTTACAAAAAAAATTTAGTTTTGAGTTCAAAAAAGAAATTTAGATTGTGAAAAATAATTTTTTTTCCAAAACTTTTATTTTTGAAAAAATTTTATTTGCTTTTAAATTTGTAGTGTTTTTCAGAACTTTTTCGCAGAGCTTTTTGGCCGTCTTCTATCAATCAATATTTTTTTTTAATATATACTTCTATCCGTTACGCGCTAAAATTTACATTTAGAATATATTCATTTATTACATACATAAATATAATAATAATAGGTTTGTAGACGAATTTTTCTTTTCAATATTAAGCAAATAATGTTTGTGACTTTCAGCATAACAATGAGTGCAACTTAGCTCTAAATTAGATACACTTTGTATATATTTTGTAATTCGCTTTTTTTGATTTTAAATTCACTATACATTCGTCACTAACGGTAAATTAGCGCTGCATAGCAAAGGCCTTCGTAAGGTAATAAGACAAACAAATGATTTTTTTTCGTATTATTGGCGGTGCAACTTTTAGGTAAACAGTGAATGTCAAA
Organism: Anastrepha obliqua; assembly: GCF_027943255.1. NCBI lineage: Eukaryota > Metazoa > Arthropoda > Insecta > Diptera > Tephritidae > Anastrepha > Anastrepha obliqua. Next base: position 122,501,365 of record NC_072893.1, on the reverse strand, counting down.
AACTAAAAGGCTTCATTAAACATTTAAAGCTCGCATTTCAAAAATTTTGCAAAGAGCTGTGAGTTTGTGGAACTTTTCGTAATTAAATCAGCGCTAGTTTTGCGGCTAGAGGCCCTATGTCCCACCAGGGAGCACAGGAATTAAGAGAGACTTTTGCGGTTCGAAAATTTTACAAGCTTCCGTAAATAGGAACTTTTTTTACTGTAAAATTGAAGATCAATATCTATAAAAAAGTAGTTAATGCTTTTGAAAGGAAAATAATTAAAGTGAAATTCAAGACGAATATTCATCTTTTTTTTAATTTTCCAAAGTTACGCAACATTTCACTGCACAGGTTAAGTACAAATGAAAAATCACAATGGCTTGATCGCTTTACATTTCCTGCTTTTTGAAAGATTCTTGTTGGTCCCAAGTGTTTATTTGGAAAGCTTCTAAGCTTTTATTTTTGTTCAAAACTTGGCGCTAATTCTTTAGAAAGTTTTCAAGCTTATTAAAGCTCTTTATAATAATAAATAAATAGTCAAATTTGTATAGCTTTCACTTCTTTTCAAAAACACTGAAGTTCGAAAGCTCAGCAGTTTTTATTTGAACTGGCTTTCACTGCAGCACCAAACTACCGTTAGTTTTCAACATTTTCATTTTTTCGTCAACATTCTCGTGTTATTGTATTTTAAATAGGAAACATAGCAGTTCGATTTTCGATTCTTGATTTTGTTCTTATCAGACATAAAACGCATTTCAATGCATATCATTAGATAGATATTTGGTTTTAAAAAAATTTTATATAGAATTTTCTCGTTTTAACACTTCGTCATTCTTTAAAAAATAAATAGTTTTGATGCCAAAAGGTATATTCATAGGCGCCATGAGAAGAATATGAAAAATATATAGCATAAAATGAGGCATCGTGTTTTAATGTGTGGGCCAGAAGTAAGGATACGGAAGATACACTGGAACTTGAAACGTTAAAGATGGAAGATATATTTGAAATAAGATTTTTTTGGTTTTCAAAAAGGTATTCGTGAACTCAACTGGGTTAGGTTTGGAGCTCTAATTAGCATAGAGAAATTTTCAAGTAATTTGGAAACGTTACATTGGACAACAAATAGGTGCTACAGGTCTTGGAAGACTTAACAGAAATAATTACTCGAAGGAAAATGACGCAACTTCTTTATAGAAGATGCAAAAATGGTACAGAGAAACAGATTTCTTACACCATGAAATAAAATTAAAAATAGGTAGAGCACAACACACTAATATGCCCCAACATCGTTGATCCTTTTTGTACTAAAAAAAACTTCTTATTCCTTGAAATACTTTTGAAATGGAGAGCCCGTCGCAAGCGTTAAAAATCTTTGTAGTGAAAGTGAAGTTTTATTGTTTTCTATCGAAACCTGGGTCAAACTAGTTACTGCTTAACTACTTGCATAGAAAGTGGGTGCAGCCCGCAGGCTAATGTTGTAAATCGGCTCTTTGGTTAAATTACTAATTCAGTAAAAAATCAAATCTGTTGACCGGCAGCGGAAATCTCTGCTCCTTCAACCTGTTTTGTTCTACAAATTAAACTTAATTTAGTTTTTGGCGCTCGTAAATCGCTTATTTGTTACATATACCGCTATACCGTTATACACTTACTCTCTACTTGATGCGCTGATGATCGGGCGTGCTTTTCAATATATCCGGTTGATGATGATGTGTATGTCCGTGTGAAGAGCTCATCGTGCCCTGATGACTGCCGCCCAATGTATGCGTACCAATGCCGCCACCACCGCCGCCGCCGCCACTGTAATGGGATGAGCTCAGCGTATGCGAATGTGTGGAGTTGAGCGTGTGTGTGGCATGCGAATTGAGTGTATTGTGCGCCGTTGTGGTCGCATTGGTAGACATGCCGGCGGTGGTTGTGCCGCAACCCCCTACACCGGTGCCCGTGCCCGTACCAGTACCGGTACCGGTACCAGTGCCGCCGGCCGGACGTGAACGTAGCGAACGATGTGAGCCATTGCGTGTGAGCGTATTCATTTGTGGTGTGCCGGGCACTGTGTGACCGAGCGCATTCATGTAGTCGGCGATTAGCAGCGTAATTTCGAGTATCTTTGGTTTGCTCATGGCGAAGAGCAATTTCTGTTCTTGTGTGCCGCAAGTTGCTAGTGTATCCTCGCTGGAGACGACTAACATGAAATCATCTTGACATCCACCGAAAGTCATCACCGATGTGTAGGGATAACGTGCCATTGGTGTCATCGAGCTGAGTTCGAGCACGTTGAGCGCATCCTCGGAGATGGCCAACCAGGCCATTGCCTGATCGGAGTGACGCGGTTTGGCTTGAAAGAGACTGGCGCCAAAGTAGGGCCATTTGCGACAGCATGTCAAATATATGCGTACACAGTCGAGTGTTGAGCGTCCTTTGAGCAACATCCACTTTGAGATGAGCAACTCTTGCACCTCTTTGAGTTGTTCGGCATTGAGCGCATCACGATAGCGATAGGGATAGAATTTATCGAGCGCTTTGAGTCCAACGTTGCTACCCGTGCCGCGCGATTTTTCGTGCGAGTAGTCGCCCATGTCGATTTGTGACATTAGCGAAGCCAACTCGAGCGCAAGATCGCGCGACAACGGAAAACGTCCTTGCACTATTTGTGCATTCGTTTGGTAGCAAAACAAGAGGCGCTCCTTGTCCGTTTCAAATTTGACTGTGTGTCGCCAGTACAGACGATTCTTGTAGGTCAATTGGATGACACGCGTATTCTCGAATTTGCCGGAACCTTTTTCCCGCAAAGCAGTCTCCCACTTGGAAATGACATCACAAAGCTTGGCTAATGGATCGAGATAGTGTTCGAGGTCTTTTTCGATGGGGTCGTCGCTGAAGAGGCAGAAACCATTTGTGGCATCGCGTGTGCCGATCTCCTGGGCGAGCGTGGTTTGGAACTCCTCGATCGTCGTCGAGCCATCGAAGGAGACGACCTGCAAGAGAGGCGGGGGAAAATACAAATGGTGAATACTAAGAAATGGAACACAGATTTTCAAGAGCAATTCAGCTGGCTTGGGTGTTTGAAAGTTCTATTTAGAAGTTTCTAAAAGTCTTAAAGTTTGGGAGCACTTTAAAGCTTAAAACTTCTGATAAAAGAATTTGCGTATATATGGATTTCGTGTTAGCGGGTATTACCCGGTGTATTTGAAAAACAAAAATAAATCATGATCTAGCTCTTACCTCTGTCTTAATTTTGATTTTTTATTCATAACCCCACGTGATAGCTCAACTTCGGTGTGTGTTAGTTTGTCTAATAGATGGATGAAAGACTACTCGCAAGTGCAATGAAGTCGCGTTCTTGGTATCTTATCCATTTGTAAAAGGAGGATTGCTCGACCTCATTAGCGGTGGATGCTTGACATATCACTCAGTTTATGAAATCACAGATATGATATTCGCTGAGAGAAAATATGGTCAGTTCGGTGAATGGGAGGGCGTAGATTTAGTGTAAATTCGAGCTCGAATGCTTCAGTTATGGACAACCCTTTGGGCTGCGATCTCGGATAATAAGCGTGTAGTCACGGATACAAATTTGGCTTTGTTACTATCCTTAATTGTTACCAGAGATTATACATCTACGAGCGGTACCAACTCTTCTAAAAGCTTGAATGAAAGGCTGGTTACGAAATAGCGTAAGACTAATCAAATTGAAACCTGGTGTTCGGCTTCAAACAATTACAAGTCAGAAAGGAAAGTACTGCAAATGACGACAAAGCCTACTTGTAATAAGAGCTCTGGCTACTTCTTGCTTCAAAAAGCGAGTAGAAAATAATTACTTGCCATGCGATGAGAACTTAGAACTTGAAAGCAGGGTAGACGAACTGTTAGCAGAGACAAAAGGAAAGTTCGGCAGCTCGAAGTTAGCAGACACAGTTGTAGCATCATAAACATTCCCCATATATGCACGGGGAAGGCTGCTGAAGTCCTTGACTGGATATAAATTCGGTTCATCCCGGTAACGCCCGCAACTGTCGTGCGAACGAGCAGACACAACGATGTCGATTGTCTGGTCTTCCAGGTCTATTCGGAGCGCGGTAGGGAGTAGCTGAGGACGAATGGGTGAGTAATAACAGACAATTCATTTCTGTAACCTAAAGCGCTACTTCGACTTGCACTGAGGGACAGTCCTTATGTTGGTAAGTAAATTAAAATGCAGCGCGGCAAACAAATGAGTGGCTGCGGGTTTTAGCTAACAATTCGTGGATTTGAAATAGGCTGATGCCTCTTACCGATTTTATCTTACCCAGATGTCATCACAATTCTTATGTCTCGGTAACCATTCTTAAATTCTTAATTCGCTCAGGTATATCGGAACACTATTTGTGCTCCACGGACGAATGCTTTAGAGATATTTCTATCTGCAAACTCTCAAGACAATTTTTATATTATTATTTCCTAGGGTTCTAGTGAGGAACAAAGGGCCGTAACAAATTCTTTCTATTCAAATCTGTTCTGCGCTAGTCTCTTAGGTGAGGTTACGCTGAAGCGGTTGTGCACTGTGGGACACACTTAGGCTCATAGCCCATTGTGATGCCTCTTAGCTTCATTACAGTTTAAATAAGGCAATAAACCATTTGGAAATCTTTTTTTTTTTGTATTATCTAAAGATATTTTCGAATACTATCGAACAGACTGTTTTATGCTTTAAAGTAGCATTCTTTATATTCTTACCTGATAGGTGGAGTTCATCATGTGCACCGGTATGGCGTGTGGCAGTGAGTGATGATATGGATTCTTCAGCAAAATTGATAGAACTTCCATGCGTGAAGGTTTCGTTTCGCGTCCACCATTCTTCAATGTGCGCTCTAATGCTCGTTCACAATACGCCGCATACTTGCCTGTCTCTGTTTTGGTATCTGCATTACGTGAAAGATGTAACTTCAAGTACCACAGAAGACGACTCGATTTGGGTACAAATAGAGAGACGGCAAGTGAGAGTAGTTGCCAGCCTTGGACGAACGAATAGGCAGGTGGATTGGATTTACAATCGATGATAGGTGGTGGAGCGGGTGCCTGTTGGAGAGTAAGATAGCAATAAAAATGGATAGCGAGAGAGGGAGAGAGAGATTGAGAGAGAGTGAGAGAGTAAAAAAAATGAAAAGAGTACAAATTAGTCGCCTCAGTTAAGTAACAGTGAGCACAAATTGAGCAAAAATGTGAATACTCAAAAATTAATGATGGAAAGACATGCGTTTTTAAAGTAGGAAAATCTAAAAGAACTCTTTAAATAGTTAATTTTTATTTTTAATTAAGTAGTTAGTAAATTAATTTCCCCCCATACCTGTATGGATGTTGGTGAACTGCCATTGGCCTGCGCGGTGCCACCTTGTTGGGTATCACAAGTAAATAGACTCTGCGTGGCGCACAATAGTAGTTGCTGTAAATTTCGATTTACAAGTTCGAATACCAGGGTTTTTTTTTTCAATATTTCTCGCACATTCGTTAAACATATTCGAGCGAGTGGCGGAGTGCAGGTTCGTTAGTAGCCATTTTTGTTTTTTTTTTGTCATGTTTTTTTTGGATGGGGGCGCGTCACAAATTTTTGGAGTTTTGTTTTTTGAAGGATTGGATAAGGCATGTTAGCGCACATATTTAGTATATACAAAAAAAAAACAACAAAAAGAAAACAAAGAGAACGAAGAGAGCGAGAGAAAAAGAGGCATTGAGTTTGGTTGGTGCGTACAAAATTTTGAATATATTTAGGTACATATTTTCTAAAGATTAGGTTTATTTTTTGTGGTGTAGCGGAATTATTAATGTGCGGGTGGTGAGTATTTTTTGTATATGTATGTGTCACATGTTTTACTGAGTGTACCTATTTTTAAAAGAGCACACACATTGTTTTGAAAAATGTTTGTGTTTGCTATATTTACAAATAGAACGCAAACTAAGATTTCCAATAAAAAAAGTTGTTTTAAAAAATTTTCGAATTTTCAACTACAAACATTTTTTATATTTACAAATATTTATTTTCAATTAATGAAAATTTATTGGCTTATATTTTTACCACAAAAAAAAAACATTTTAGGTGTCAAGAAAATTTTTAAATTTTCGTCTATAAATATTTTCAGTATTTACAAAAATTTATTTTTAATATTTTCAAATTTTCGACTAAGATTTTTCACCAAAATTGGGTTGAATGTAAAATTTTAATTGGCCAAAAATTTCATTTAGTATCGCTAAGGAAATTTTTCTTCCCTTTGAAGAATTGCTGATATAAAATTTTTGACAATTTTTTAGAAACATTTTTGTGACCTACAAAAACAAAAAACAAATGTTTTAGGTTTCCAGAAAATTTTAAAATTTTCGACTACAAATATTTTCAAAAAAATATATTTTTTAGGTTTCCAGAAAATTTTAAAATTATCAACTAGAAATATTTATTTTGAAGTAATGAAATTTTATTCGTTTATTTTTTACTGAAATAAATATTACTTTTTTTACTAATATATTTTGAAATTTTCGACTTAGATTTCCCACCAAAGTTTGTTGAATGTAAAAATTTTAATGTGAAAGAGAAAGAAAGAAAGAAATTACTTTTCTCTCTGAAGAAGTTCTAAAATATAAGTTTCTATGAAAATTACCAACAAAAACTTGGTAGTTAAAATTTTTGCAAAAAAAAAAAATATTTTTAGATTTAAAAAAAAAAAAAATTTAATTTTCAACTACAAACATTTTCAATATTTATTTTGAAGTAACGAATTTTTATTCGTTTTTTTTACTGAAACAAATATTGTTGTTTTTACTATTTTGTAATTTTGACTTTCGTTGGAAATCTACCAAAGTTTTTTCAATGTAAAAATTTTAATTGGCTAAAAATTTTATTGAATATCGCTAAAGAAATACTTTTCTCTCTGACGAAGTTCTAAAATATAAGTTTCTATGAAAATTACCAACAAAAATTTGGTAGTAAAATTTTTTCGCAAAAAAAAAAATTGTTTTTAGGTTTCAAAAATTTTTTAAATTTTCAACCACAAATATCTTCAATATTTACAAATATTTATTGTCAATTAATGAAAATTTATTGGCTTATTTTTTCCCAGAAATAAATATTATTTTTTTGGAATATTTTCAAATTTTTCGACTAAGATTTCCAACCAAAGTTTGTTGAAGGCAAAAATTTTAGTTGTATAAAAATGTTAATGATAATCGCTAAAGAAATTACTTTCCGTTGAGGAAATTACTTTTCCTTCTGTACAAGTACTGAAATATAATTTTCTATGAAAATTTTCGAGAGAAAATTTTGTACAAAAGAAGAAAAAACAAAATATATGTTGTAGGTTTGAAGAACATTTTAAATTTGTGACTACAAATATTTTCAATATTTACAAATATTTAGTTTCAACTAAAACTTTGTGGTTAAAAATTTTCACTTATTTTTTTGTTTTTAGAAAATATTTTCAAACTTTCAACTAATATTTACAAACAAAGTTTTGCTGAATATAAAAATGTATGTGTTTTTTTGGAAACGGTTTTCAAACTTTAAGCTAATATTTCCTACCAAAGTTCTGGTGAATGTAAAAATTTGGACTGGCTTAAACTTCCAATATTTATTTTTTTCTGCACTTATTCTGAAATGTTAATTTTTATAGGCAATTTTAACTAAACTTTTTTAAAGAAAAAATTTAATTTTTTTTTAATTTTTCTTAGTGTAAAAATTTCAACTACCTTGTAATTTCAACAAAGACTACCAACGAACATTTTGTTTTCTATCTGTATCAGTCCGGAAGTGGAATTTTAGAAATATTTTCTACTAAAATTTCTTGTAAAGAACTTTCACAAATATATATTTTTTTTACAATACTTTTTTTTAATTTTCGACTAAGATAGCCAAATAAAATATTTCTGAGCATGAAAATTTGCAAATTTTAAATAGAATCCCTGGCAAAATTTATTTTTTCACTATACAAATTCTGATATAGCTTCTGCTCAAATATGAACGAGACGTTATCAATAAAACGGTCCGCGGATGACATATGGCAAAAATAAATTTTTTGTTTTTTGGTAGGACTGTTATAAGCTTACATGGCCAATTTCAGCGTGATATGTCACATAGTTTGTTTTCTGTGCTACTGTAAACAAGTCAAGCTCGAGTGTGTTCTTCGAATTTAACGATAGAAACTCAAAGAATTTGTTTGAAATATTTTCAACTAAAATTAGGCGTTTAAGAACTTTAGTTTAATTTAATTTCTAACTTTTTTAAATTAAATAATTTGAATAAATTGAAAATAAAATTGAATAAATTAAAATGTTTAGTTTATTAACTTTTAATTTATTAAAAATTATTTTAAATTTATAAAATTTATGAAAAATTATTTTAAATTTATTATTATTAAAAATATTTGATTTATTACTTAACTTTTAGTTTACTAAAAATTATTTTTAATTCATTAAATTTATTAAAAATCATTTTTAATTTATTTATTAATTTATTAAACATTATTTTTAATTTATTAAAAATTAATTGCTATTAAGAACAAGAAACAAAAATCGTTTCTAATGTTTCAAAAATGTCAACTATGATCACTAAACATTTTTTTTCCTCTGTACAAGTTCTATAATGAAAATTTTGGCCAAATTATATTATTATTTGGAAGAAAATATTTTTAAAGTTTCGATCAAGATTTCCAATCAAAACGTTTCTGTGCTTAAAAATTACAACTTTTTTTTAAGATCACCAACAAAACCAAACTTTACAAACATTTTCAATTAAAATTTGGTATTCAGGAATTTTAGTTTCTTTGAAAATATTTAAAAAAAATTTAATTAGATGCAAATTTCGAAATTTCGTTTCTCTCTGTAGAAGCTCCACAAAAAAGAATATCTAAAACATTTCAAACTAAAATTTTTTGGTTAAAATTTTTCATTAAAATATAACATTTAAAAAAAATTATTTTTTTGTTTAGTTTCGACTAAGTCTCAACTAATATAACAGCTAAAAAGTGTTTGCTAAATCGCAGATCCATAACAGCAAGTTTTTCTAAAGATAAATTTTTCTTCGCATTCCTTGAAAAAATAATTTAAGATTTTATAATATTATCTCCCATTGTTATAAAAATCATAAGTAAAGCAAAAAAGCACTAAAACACTTTAGACAAAAAAACTATGCAATCATTTATATTAAACAACAGTTGAAAGAACATAAATTGCATTGAGAGAAGAGTTAGTTGGAAAAAGAGAATAAACGTTTTTTTGTGTAGAGTTGTTAAAACGGATTTGAATGATTTTGAGTAGAGTACTATTTTTGAGCGTCTTTGAATATTATATTAAGTAAATATGTTGTTGTAAAAATTTTGGCTTTCTAAAACGTACGAAAGGCTACCGATTCTCCAATGACTAAGAATTTAATTGATGGCTCGAGGCAAATGGCGTGCAATAGCAAGTGGTTGATGAACCGTGAATGAGCCTAATGGAGTGGCAGAATAGCTCAGAAGATGCTCCGGTATAGGTATCATATTTGTGGCCTTAAGCTATAGATAAATATATCTATTATGCGAACTCTATGGCTCAAGAAAACGAGCGCAAGTTAAATAGACAAATTGCCAGCGAAGCTATGGAGTACTGGACTATTTGAGATCAATGTTTAATTGAGTGTTTCACTGAGTGAGGGAAACAGATAAATTTGAATAAGACAAATTCGTTGAGATGAAAAAATGCATGTGAGTATTTCTGGAATGAGGCAAATAAAAAAGAAAGAATGAGGGTTTGAACAAACTCTTGGAGTATTTTCTTGAGTGAGCTCAACAAATAATGCACAAAGAGATCGAAGAAATTAAATATGCGAGTAAAAAAAATTCATTTGAGTGTTCTTTTGAGTAGTTTTTTGGGTAAGGTAAACAAATGGAACTCAATTAAAACAGATTATTTGAGTGACAAAATGTACTTAAGTATTAATTTGAGTGAGATACACAAATAAAAGTCAGGGAAAACAAACTATTTGAGTGAAAAAATGCATTTGAGTTTTTTTTGGGAAAAATAAATAAATAAGAGTGAATAAAATAAAAATCTTTGAGTGAAAAAATTCGCTTGAGTATTTTTTGGAATGAGTGAAAAATATATTTGGGCCTTTTCTTAGGTGAGATTAACAAATTAGGTACAAAAAGGTTGAGGAAACAAAACATGTGAGTAAAAAAATTAATTTTGAGTGTTTTTTTTGAGTGAGGTTAAGAAAAATAAATTATTTGAGTGACGAAATGCATATGAGTAATTTTTTGGGTGAAGTGAACAAATAAGACTGAATAAAATACCAGTCTTTCAGTGAAAAAAAATGCTTTTAAGTGTTTTCTTGAGTGAGATAAACAAATAAAACCCAAAAAAATAAATTATTTCAGTGAAAAAATGCATTTGAGTATTTGACTGAGTTAGATAATTGAAATCAGCACTTATTTCAATTGAGTTGAGTAAAATTGTGTATGTGTATGAGTAAGTGTTTGAGTGAAAGTGCTGTATTCGAGTATGTGTAGTGAGAAAAACAATAATACTTGATTTTTTTTCAATTTAAATCAAAACAGTCGAGGAATGGAGACTTTTAAAATTAAAAAAAAAAAAAACAAGTAAATGTGTGCTAACTTTTATTAGAGCCAGTGTCAGTGAAGGAGTGAAGAGTAAGTGAGTAAATAGGACTAACAGAATTGAGCTATGCAGTGTACGAATATGCTAAAAGTATGTAGACGAAAATGTAATAAAAATTTACAGCAAGTACTATAAAAAATATGTATGTTTGTAGATATTTACGAATGCATGTATGTATATCTTTAATGCATAAATATTTTGGTATCATTTGGAAAATTGTTAAATTATAAAAAACACACTATTCTTTGAATACTAAGTATTTATAAATATATACAACGTATTTCCAGCAGAGGTTTCATGTAGAGTCACACTATACAATTCACAAAAACAAAAAAAAAAAACAAAAATGAACACTACTCTAACAACATCCTTTGGTTATGTGAGCCAGTGGCTACTATCTGTCATACATCATTTATACAGATTACGCTAAAATTTATTTGGTGGTGGTCAAAGTTTACTCCCCTTCAGGTTGAAACTCTATACGAAATCTCAATATCCTCACATTTGCGGCATAAAATATGTTCAGTAATTTTATGTGTAATACTGCGAGGATAATTCATTTGGAATATACTAACCCTCTACCTCTTCAGCTCTGGCTGGCTGTAGATATCTGCCTGTTGGAGGTCTCATAATGGTATCAAAACGGAACTTTAGTGCTACTTGAGAAGTGCCAGACCGGCAGTTCAACCATTTCACCTACCTACCTAACCCTCTACCTCCTTTATAGATGGGTATTTTTGTCGCTTTCAAAGGGAAATAGGAAAAAGCCAGATGGAATGGGCGAGCCGCTTTGTACACGCGACTCAGTTGTGTGTACAGCAAACTGCAAATGATAGAAAAAAATTTTATTCTTAAGGCAAATCTCCGTTTTGTATCTGCCAAGTGTCTAACTAAATCAGAGCGGTTCTCGTAAGTAGTCGCGAGTAGCCTTCTTCAGAGTAGAGGTGTGATAGACGACTCAGCTTCGGTCTCATGGCGAAACTAAGTAAAGAGTTTAGCAGAGTAGCCGAAAAAGAAACTTTACTCGGTATAGGAGCGAGCTCTTGGGAATAACATAACATAATATGGTACGGATGAGCGTACAAGTACGAGTGGTGTGGCGATTTTAAATTTACAGTGGTTAGTGCCAAGTTGACGCTACTTTCGATGGACTGCATCCGAACAGTAACGAACGTAGAGTTTAGTACTCAAACCATCTCCAGACGAAAAGACTTAGCATTAATACCTCAAGAGGGTCGATATTTCTTTACAGAAGGGGGTTCCATTCGTGTTAAAGGACTACATTGATCGAGTACAGGCATTTTATGTGCTGCCTTCTCGTAAAAGAAGGTCTTCGGCGGAGCTTTGTTGCCAATTTGTGCTGTGCGTCGGAATGGGTGCTGCGGGCAGCAAAGGCTCTCCTTTTAAACGCATTTGTTTTTTTTGTTTTCAAAATTTTAAGAAAATACTCGTGCTGATCTACTCTGTTCTATTTTCGGCATTTCATGAAAGAAAATGTGTATGCCAGTAACTTAGAAATAAATCTTGAACTGAAAACTAGAAGCGATTTGCCTATTAAGGGGACTCTCTTCGACTCACAAGGAGACTATTAAGGTGGAACACGGTGGTCTATAAATGAAAAAAAAACGATTTTTTGTTTTTTCGATATTTCGAAAGTATAGTATCTTAAGAATATACTGAGAAACATTCATGCGGAAATTCGCAATATAATAGCTTCTATAGCCCATTAATTAGGTAGAGAGCGGTCCGCGCACTCCTATACCTCGAACTTTAAACTCATTTATCTCGAAACGACTTTTTTGGGCCTGGTGTTGCAAAAAAAAAAAAAAACTATTCAATTGAATCGTCTGAAATTTATTTTTTGTTGTTCACAACATCAATGGCTATCACCCGTACTAGAATCGTATTATTATTTTAACTATTTCGTATTTTTTTATACAAAAACTGAAAAAAATCCGATTTTTAGAGTATCAAATTTAAAACCGCGCCATTTTGTCAATTTGGGTTCGCAACTAAGTAATTGCGGATTTCACTCATAGATGGCTTCAGCTGAATTCTTAGGTTTGCAGAGGTAGTACAAATGTAAAACACATTTTGTCATTTGATAGTTGGCAATTCAGCATCAGAAAATCGCATCGCAAGCTTGTAAAAAGTTATGTGGGGCTTATGGTGACGAAGCCTTAAAAGAACGGCAGTGCCAAAATTGGTTTGCCAAATTTCGTTCTGGTGATTTTTCACTCAAAGATTCGGATCGTCAGAGTACAAAACGTGAGATTGCAGAGAAGCTTCATGTATCACATACATGCATTGAAATTCACTTAAAACCACTTGTGGCTATGTTCCAAAACTCGATATATGGGTTCCTCTCGAACTAAAAGAAACGCATTTAACGCAACGCATTAACAGCTGCGATTTGCTAAAGAAACGTAATGAAAGTGATCCATTTTAAAAACTATTGATAACTGGGGATGAAAAGGTGTTGTTTATAAAAAGATCAAGCGGAAAAGATCCTGGAGTAGGCCAGGTGAACCAACTCAAACAACATCAAAAGTTGATATTCATCAAAAGAAGATTTTGTTATCAGTTTGGTGGGATTACAAAGGAATTGTCTACTTTGAACTCTTACCACACAACCGAACGATTAATTCTGATGTCTACATTGAACATCTAACAAAATTAAACAATGCAGTTGAAGAAAAGCGGCCCGAATTGACAAATCGAAAAAGTATTGTATTCCATCATGACAATGCCAGGCCACACACATCTTTGGCCACTCGCAAAAATTATTGGAGCTTGGTTGGGATGTTTAGCCACATCCACCATATAGTCCTGACCTTGATTATCTGATTTGATTACTTTTTGTTTCGATCTTTACCAAACTCCTTGAATGGTAAAAATTTCAATAATGATGATGTTTGACATCGAACCTGATTTACCATAGTTTATTTCTAATAAAAACCAGAAGTTTTATAAACGTGGGATTATGATGCTGCCTGAAAGATGGCAAAAGGTCATTGATCAAAATGGGCAACACATTACAAATAAAGTTATTTAGTTCCATGAAAAAATTGTCTTTGATTTTCTAAAAAAAATCCGCAATTACTTAGTTGCCAACCCAATAGTAGCGGGACATAGCTACAGTCATACTCATTAATAATTTCTGTGGTGTTTGTGTGTCAGATAAATAAAAGAGCCAAATGGACAACACCGTCCAGGTCAAATTTTTCGAGAGAGGTAACTTCAGCGCCATTTTTTAAATAATTAAAATTAAAAAAAAAAACATTTTTTTTTAACATTTTTTTTTTTAATTTTTCATTTTTTTATTGTAAAACATTTCCTGAAAATACCCAAAATTTTCAAGCTCTAGACCACCGGGACCCTTTAAGCGAATATTGTGTACCATATTTACTTTCTGCTACAAGAAAAATGGCAAAACTTTGCAAATCAATACTGATAATCTCAAAATGAGCCACCTCTTTTAGACTCCCCTTGTTTTTACCAGCACTTGATTTTTTCTGTCTTATTTTATTATTATTTTAGAATACAACTGATACATAGAATACTTCCATATTTTTTGCAAAAACATAAAAAAAATATAATACATATTTACGTATGCATGTGGCTTTTTTTAATTTTTAAGACAGTTATGAGGGAAAATTAATATATTTTAGTTTAAGCCTTATTCATAAAACAAAAATAAAAAATGTGCTCAAGTGCCATTTATTTTTATATATTTTTTGTTATTTTATTATTATTATTTTATTATTTATACATATTTTGTTTTTTTTTTGCATGCTATTTTTTACCTTTTTCTTATTAAAAAAAAATTAATTAAATTTTATTTTTATTTTTACCAGTGAGGCTTTTTATGAATAAGGCTGTTAAAAGCTAAGTTAATGTTGTCACAAATATACACTACGGCTTGTTATCCTAAGTGTTCAAAATTATTAAAGTGTTTATTTGACTACTGGGCATGCAACACTAGAATGCATACTGGCAAGTTTTTTGATTTTTTTTTTAAAGAAAAAATGCAAAAAAAAAAATAAAATACTTTTTTAACTAAGTGTATTCAAGGCGTACTCAGGCCCTTTGCTCCTGGAGGAGATCAGGAAAGCAGTAAGTAAGAAGTAAGTATTCAAATACTGAGGTTAGGTATGAAGCAATAAATATTTTTTATAATTTTATTTGAAAAAAAAAATTGTTTTGTGTTTTTGTCATTTATTTATTTCAAAAATTTAAAAAGTTGCCAAAAACCTGCAAACAAAATTATTTCTTTAATCGTAGCGAAATTGAGGTTATGTCTGAAATTTTAAATATTTTCATTTTATTTAAAAAAATATTTTATATGCTTTTTCAGTTTCTATTTTTATTATTGTATATCCTAAACGAATAGTTAATGTTGTTTAATTACGTTTTTTGAAAACTTGTCTAATAATTGCGAACAAAAATATTCTTTACCCCAGGATTGAAATTTAAATATGATTGTTAATTTTTGTCCCCAAATATAGTATATTTTGGTATTTTTATTTTTGAATTGTTTTTTTATTCACAAAACAAAAAAAAAAAAGCCTAAAAGCTACAAAAACAGATTTTTTAAGTGAGAGATAGAAATTTTAAATACTTTTTCAAATGTTTGCTTTAAGAAATAGTTAAGTTGTTTAGTACTTTTATTATTGATTTATTTTTTATTTACAAAAAAAATTGCCTAAATATTGCAAAAAACAAAAAAAATATTTCTCAACTGGGAGATAGAAATTTTAATTATTTTTGTTAATTTTTGCTCACAGAAATATTACAATTTTTTATTTTTTGTTATAGTTTTATATTTTGTTCAAAAAATCTAAAAATTTGTCTAAAAATGCAGATATAGGTAAGTATTTTGTAAGTGAGTGCAGCGAAAGTGAGTTTAGGTCTGAAGTTTTTAATAATTTTGTGAATTTTTAATATTTTTGTAAATTTTCATAATTTTTGTAAGTTTTCAATATTTTTGCAAATTTTTAATAATTTTGTAAATTTTTAATATTTTTGTAAATTTTCAAAATTTTTGTAAGTTTTCAATATTTTTGCAAATTTTGAATATTTTTGTAAATTTTTAATATTTTTGTAAATTTTTTTAAATTATATTCTTGCAAATTTTTAATAAAGTAAAAAGTTTTTGTTATTTTCACTCTCGTATTTTTTCGTTCTAGAAATAAAAAAATTGTTGACTAGCCATCGAAATTTAAAAAATTAATTGTTTCTTTCAACTTAAGCTCAGATTTTTTTATTTCAAAAAGTCTGTCAAACTTTGAAAATTAATTCTTTGCTTGAAACTTTAAGCTCAGAATTTTTTTTCAGAAATATCTGCACGCCGAGATTTGTAAAAATACTATATAATGTTTTTTTTTTGTAAATCTATTGACTAAATTTTTCTCCTAAAAACACGATTGATTTAATTTTTGTGTTGTTTTTGTATTTATTATGTTAAGAATGTGCCGTGCATCGTATACTCGTATATTTATGTGCTTGTGTTGCCAGTTTTATTCAGTTATACCTTTTTTAAGAACAATCAAAAATTACACCACCTCTTCGGTTTTTACTCAGGCGAGCAAGCTTTTTAAAAGCGCATTTCAAAAATTCAAAAGCGAAACCTATTCATTTTTTGCAGTGTAAAATAAAATATTAAAATAGCAAAATGCAAATTATTACACAAAAATTATACTAAACTAAATATATGTACAAAAATCTGTAAAAAATATTTAAAATTCGATTTCTGAGCGCATTTCTTCTATTTAAATATTTTAAGGAGCACACGCCATTTTTTAAAACTTCTTGTTTTGTAAAAGTGATATTTTGAAAATTTCTTGTTAAAATCGGTTGGGAGACATTGAAAATATAGTATTTGGTCACGTGGACTGTAGAACGAGTGTCCTGACTAAAATGGAAAAAAAGTTTTGTGAGTTCTAGAAAAGTTCTGTGGTTTTCATTTTTATGAAAAATTTGTGTGAACATTTTGAAAATTTCTCTTTAAATATATTATACTTTGGGAAGCACTGAACGTAATCTAACTATTTGAAAAAGGGTTTGGGAAGCGCTGAACGTAGTCTAATTCTTGGGAAAATGGTTTGAGAGACACTGAACGTAATCTAATTCTTTGAAAAATGGTTTGAGAGACACTGAACGTAAACCAACTATTTGAAAAATGGTTTGGGAAGCACTGATTAAAATTCTTGTAGGTTAAAATGCTATCGGAATAAGTTCGGATAAAATTTCGTAAATGTGAGTGCAGGTCTGACCATATTTTTTTGTAAACATCAAATCAAATTAATCTACGCATTTTTCTATTCTTCCAAATATAGTTTGGGAGTACCTGAAATGGCTCTTCGTAAGGGAAGAGGGTGAGGTGAAATTAAAAAAGTTATGCTAGAAAATTAGACACCTAACCGCTGGCATCATGTGGAGTGGCGGTGGAGAGTGTACAAAAGGTGGCGACATCAGCGACCTGTTATCTCCATCTCAACCAATTTGACAGAATCAGCTGTTTTGCTAACGAAATAACTGAGTACTTGTATTCATTTTATTGTTGTAT
Organism: Anastrepha obliqua; assembly: GCF_027943255.1. Classification (NCBI taxonomy): domain Eukaryota; kingdom Metazoa; phylum Arthropoda; class Insecta; order Diptera; family Tephritidae; genus Anastrepha; species Anastrepha obliqua. The sequence continues at coordinate 122,484,197 of NC_072893.1, read as the reverse complement.
TAACTATTTTTAATTTTTATTGTTACTCACGAGCGAATTTTCCTTACAACAATTGTTACGTCACAGCCAGAAATACTCCCACAGATGACCAAAAAAGGCTATCAAAGAGAAGATGATAGAATATTTTTTTTCTCTCTGCACTCTGAGCATTTGTTAAGCTCTAAAGTTAGCAAGCCACAGGCAGGTATAGTATTGCCTGATAGACTTTTAAAGCCACCTATAATCACTCTACCCGCAGCACAGCATACCTTCTGTAAGATCGTATGATCCAGACATTACTCAGGAATCCCCTATGTGCAGCAAATATTTTGTAGCTCTGTTGAGAATTCCAAATGGGGCATGTGGACATGGAAAAATGGTTATTTAAGAACTACTCACAGGGTCATTTTCTAGCTCATTTTTTCGGGTGAGAGTTAACCTTAATTTTCCTTCTCGAGTATTAAGGCACTTTTTGCCACCTCTTTTTAAATTATGTAAAACAAATTATGACCTGAATGCACCATTTTGATCCATATGCCAGGAGTTGAAGTCATATTTTCACGTTTCTTGCTCATAGAACGAGCACCCAATTGGGCTGAGGATTAAGAGAGCGTTTGCGATCCAACTATCATATTTTACCCATATTCTAATACCTCCACATTAAAATACCTTTCCCCACATCTTCTAATAAATGTGTCTTAACATCTGTCAAATTTCTGTTTTCACTTTGCCCCGCTTTCTCATGTGGGCAGCTTCGGTAGGTGAAATGGTTGAAGTGCCAGTCTGGCTCCAACAGGCAGATATCTACAGCCAACCAGAGCTGTTGATATACTGGAGATGGTTGACGGGATTTAGGTTGGCGCACTGCGCCAGGCTGGAGCACCCAGTGACTCGCAGAAAGGAGTACCCAGTGAACTTAATCGGCAGCTAGCCAAACCCGAACATTTACAGAGAAAGTGCTCAACAGTCTTCTTCTCTGAAAGGTCCCCACAGCTTCTGCAATGGAGGTTAAATAGTAATCCTAGTTTTTCCGCGTTTGTGCCGATTGTCGATCATCCAGTGACCGGTAAACACAGCTACTAATTTGGAAATTGAATGGCCAAAGGACTTTCTGAACCTTTCGTATATTGTCCTGGGGCCAAAGGGTTTTCGAAATCGCACATGAAGAAATGGAGCTCCATCTTTTCTGCGCTTTTCTGCGAAATAATTTGTGCATTTCCCCTTTAATAACTGTCAGGGGGATGCTGATGACCGGATAGGCCGGGTCTCTGTGGCCAATTCGGCCGCCTTCCTAGCAAGCTCATTAGCAATTTCATTTCCCCCTATGTTCCTATATCCTGGAACCCAGATCAGAGAAATGTTACCTGCACACCCAAGACATTTCATCTCCGAGCAGCTTTCTGTCTTAACATTTCATTTCCAAAATGGCATCAAGCAAATCGGATCGGTAAAATGAAAATTGAGTTGTCAAACTACGGAATTACCGCTAATGATAAGACAGTAATGGCAAGACAGATATGTTTCAACAGTGAAATTCCCAGTCACCATTTCATATTGTTTTTTTAGCAGAGCTTTTGTTTATACAATCTATAGAAGGTCTAGAATTGGGGTCAGATTTCTATTGGGGGTCATTCAAAAGGCAGTCACGCAAAAACCGCTCAATTGCGGTAGCTGTCAAACTGACTGTCATTATTTTAAATTAGGTTATGTTACGTTAGGGTAAGTTTTTTCAAAACCAATATAAATTCCAGTAATTACTAGATTTTAACGGCATACAGAGAACCCTGAGAAATCTTTCGTTAAGTAAACCTTCATTGAAGACATTTTTAAGCCGAAAAACTAACATCGTCGAATCTCTATACCAACAACCGAAAACCATTAAAAACACAGAATAGAAAATTTACAAAAATTTATATAAAAAATTAAAATAACTAAACAACTACCAAATCTAGTGGACTAATTCGGTGCTTTGGTTTAGTTCAATTAGGGTTAGTAAAAATCGACAAACTATACCACGAGTACCCACTAATGCACTAATTTTTAAACTAAGTGAAACTACTGCTAATAAAAATGAACACAAAAAAAAAAACAGAAACGAAACACAATTAAAAAAAATCAAACTAAACACGGGGAACTAAACATGAAAAGCTTTTGCAACTTAAAAAACTTACGCGCGTTTGCTTGCCCAGTTTCTTGTTTACCTGGACGCCGACACTCAGCTTTTGGCCCGTGTGCCGTGATGTTTGCTTCACGAGAATGCCTATCATTTCCGTTTGCAATTCGGGCATATCGAGGCAGTGTTGTAGGGCATTTTGTGCCAAGACGACATGATAATCGATGCCGGGTTGATTTACAGCGACCGACATAAACAGTTGAATACTCTGTGTATGCGGAGGGAAAGGAAGAGGAAAAAATAACTAAAGGCATAAGCGGAAAGTTTTGCGAAATTTCGATAAACCGAACTTACCTTAAACAGTTTAATAGCTTCTGGTTGCATGGCTTCCGAGTGCAGCGAGGTAAGCGGTGAAGTGATGGCGTCTTTGGTATGCAATAAAATTGGATGGCGCCATAGAACACAATCTGTAGGAAAGAGTTGAATGTTGTATATATAAATGTTCAATTTCATTATAACAGCACAAAATATTTCACAAAAACTCATAAGCTGTTGGCTACGTTTGCTGGAGCTTAACAAAAAAGGTCAATTTGGTTAGGCATTAGAGAAACTGAAAAGGACGTTCGTGAGGGTATTTTTTAGAATCTTCGAATGCATTGTTAAATATATTATTTTGTTCAATGAATGCGAATTTGAAACCGAGAGCCAAAGTATCTGTTCCCAGTTTGATTAACGAGCCGGCATCTCTGAATAAATTGTACTACAAATCAGTCAAGGTTGGCAATTGCGTTCTTGTGACAGCTTAGAACGGAACCTACATTCCGATCAGTTCTTCGTGGGAGAATTTGAAACCGAATAAGCCAAATAATATGTACGCAAGTGGAAAGAAGGATTGGTGGAGGCTTCCACTTGTCAGCAAGTTTTTACCAGCTCTAAAGTCATGCCACGACGGTTTTATGCAACCGGAATGACCCAGATACGAGTATATATCCGGCCAAGGACTGTCACTTTTGCAGCATTCCTCGTATATGTAAGGTGAATGTTTATGCTGCTATAACAACAACAACATGATTCCCCATCAGCTTAGGTAGAGCAAACAATTTACTGATCAGTAGAGTTTGAAGGAGTTTAACATATTTTCCGATAGCCAAAATAAGACAACCAACGACAACTTTGACTTATGCCTCGATCGTCTCGAAATACCTTCATATTAAACGGATATGGGGATTACGTCATAAAGATATTCCAGGAAATTGTAGGAACGATAGATTGATTGGCTTAACAAAACAATCTCGAACTGAATTCTTTTACCAAGAAGCCTCGGATTGACTCAGCTGGCGCTGGATATGTGAAGTTACAAATCTTTCTTGACTAGTAGTAGATCGAAGGTGATCGGTCAGGCTCCTCAGGCTAACAAAGCTGTACGTTTTAAGTAGAGCCCTTATTAAACTTTTTATTTAATTCAATATCATTTCCATATTGTAAAACTTATTTGAAAGCTGAAGGGATGAACTCATCATCTCTCGAGACTGAGATTTTTAGGCATATCTTGAATTCTACTTCATTAACCCTTCTGAAGATCCAGTAGCCTTTGGAATTTTCTTACCAGCACAAAGTGATTTTATAATTACCCACTTAGTGGTTGCCCCTTTGTTTTTATTGTTTTATTTATCTATAAGTTGTTTCCTAATAGCGGCGGTTTCTGGGCAGTCAGTGGCAAACAAAAATTTTAGTAATTTCTGCCATGATGAAGTTTCTCATAATAAAAAAAGGGCTGCCATTCGGAGTTGACATAGAACTATGTATGTATAATAGGACAAGCTCAGTCAAACACCTAACTATGGATGTTCTATAAAATAAATGATATACCTACAATCTTTGAGAGTTCAAGAGTTTAAGAAGGAGGTCCTGTGTTTAATTACTTCTATCTACACAACCTCTTACGGGTTATAAATTTATGTCACTTCGCTAGAAATGCGTAACACTGGGACAGCGCACACCCGACAGTTGTGATAACAATAGACTTTCTCTACCAATACTCACTTGGATCTCCATCAGTCTCCATAAGTTTTTGTACGAGTTGCTCGTATTGTGTGCCCGCATTCGGGCCACCACCCGACACTACAGTCAAATGGTATAACCAATTATCACGTTCCTGTTTACCGGGTAGTATAAGGTATGTAGGACCTTGATGAGCTGGATAAATGGCAACGGTCATACGTGCTTGACTCTGTGTAGGATCTTCACGTTCCTCTGAATCGGAATCCGAAACATGTTCGACCTCTTCGACGCGCGCATCGCGCATATTAATCTGACCGAGCGGATTCTGGAGACAACGAGAAAGCAAGTGAAAGAGAGAGAGAGAGAGAGAGTTAAAATTAGAAATATTGAAGAATTAACAAGCAACAATTACTTACCGTTTCGCCCGGCGCCTTGAAGTAGAGGAACATTTTACCCAATAGCACACACCAACACTTCTTCGCATGCCCATTCTTCACCTTGGTCACCCAACCCTGTATGGTGGGCTTTTGATCGTCACGACTCAACAGCAGCTTAGTCGCATTGCGACGTTGCACATTCTGTAGAACGCGAATCCAATCGTCCATTGTAGCATTCGAGTCGGCGGTGAGGTAATAAACCTTCTTGCCTGTATCAATCTCAAAAGTGGAAGCACCCTCTGCGCGATTAATGCGACACGCTTCGTCTAACATTATCTGACCTTGCGGCTTACGATTCACATCATGTTGACTCTTCCAATAGGTGAGTGTGCCATTCTTCAGCACGAACCAACGTTTACGCCAAGTCTTCAATTTGCCACCTAACTTGGCGAGGTGACCCATCTGAGGAGAGAATGAGAATGAGAGAGAATAAAATAGAGCTCTTAAAGAATTGTAACCACTTCTCACCTTTTCTAGTGATTCGATCTTCTTGCTGGGCGAATCCACATAAGATTGTCGCATTAGCAACGACGGCATGGAGGCATCCATGCATGTGGATTCCGACACCGCATCCGGCGGTAAAGCATAATCATCCGATAGGCCTGATTCAAAGGAAATATCTGAAATTACTGTTCCACGCATGTGGGGGAGACGTAGATGATTGTTGGTATTCGTGTGGTTGTTGGTGGAGATGGCGGTGTTATTATTGTGAGTTGGCAATGGTAGGGTTTGTGAGATGGAATAAGGACCCAAATGTTGTGTGTTGTTGGTATTGTTGTATGAGTGCAATGTATTGTAATGATTGTTGTGTTTATTATTGGTGTTGGTGAGTTGTGTAGAGGAAATGTGCATTTGGTGAGCTTCGAAAGGGAATTTTTTTTATTTTTGCAAAGAGATCGGAAATGAGAGCCAAATATTTTGAATTTTGATTTCAGAAAGGTAAATGAGTAGGGACATTTAATGGGTGCATATAAAAAGTAAATTATTATGTATTCGATTTTATTTTTTTATTATTTATTTTAATTTTTTCAGAAAATCTCTACACAGTGGATAAAATATAGAGAGAGGTTAATCTACTGGATATTAGAAGAATAATAAAGAGCGAGAGGCAATGAGAATTTGATACAAACTGTACGAGTATGAGAGCGAGAGCGCTTGGCAAATCGAAGGTAAGCAAGGCGAATTTATTACAGGTGACAGCAAACACATATAAGTAAAGCCCTACATGTATTTGTTGTTGCGTTTGGTCCAACCATCACGTCAAAACCAGCAAGCAAATGTAAACATATGAATGTAAACATACCAATACATACAAACAAAGCATATCATTTTGACGTAAGCCATACCTACGGTGAAAAATTCAGCTGGGTGAATGCTGTCACCTTAATAAATCCACCTTGAAGGTAAATGTATCAGAAGAAGCAGCTGGCATATACGCGAGAGTAGGCAGAGAGCTTGCGATTGGAAAATTAGAGAGTGGAGTGAAAAAAAAATGTTTCGCTTTATGGCGGCCGAAATGTTACAGGAAACTCTTGATAGTATTCTACCATGGCTAATGGAAATTTTCAAAGCGTGTCTAAATCTAGGTTATATTCCAAACAGCTGGAAACTTGTTAGGGTCGTCTTCATACCAAAGGCAGGCAGAAGAGGACATGAATCAGCGAAGGACTTTAGGCCGATCAGTTTGTCGTCCTTCCTTGTTAAAACTTTGGAACGGCTTTTAGATATGCACATTAGAAGTTCGCTGGAGAGCTTTAGTATATCAACTGCACAACATGCTTACCTCAAAGGCAAATCGACGGAGACAGCGCTTCACGAGGTAATCCGAACAATAGAGGGGTCTCTAGTAAACAAACAGTATACGATGGCAGCTTTTCTTGACATAGAGGGCGCATTTAATAACGTTAGCACGAATGCTATCCAACGGGCGTTAATAGACTTAGGGGTGGAAAATTGTATCACCAATTGGATCATCTCTATGCTAGAAACCAGAGTAACATGGGTAACATCAACATAACTAAGAGAGTCCACAGGGGTACTCCACAGGGGGGAGTACTATCTCCACTTCTTTGGTTATGTGTGATTAGCAAAATCCTAATAAAACTTAATAGAGGAGGGGTAAAAGCGGTGGCGTACGCTGATGATGTGGTGCTAATGGCGTCAGGACTGTGTCCTAATACGATCAGTGGGATCATTCAAAGGGCGTTAGGCGAGCTTAATTCTTGGGCAACAGGCTGTGGCTTAAGTTTAAACCCGCGTAAAACAGAGCTTATGCTTTTCACCACCAGATACAAGGTACCAAGCTTTACCCTACCAAATATTAATGGACAAACCCTCTCACTTTCACCCAGTGCAAAGTACTTAGGGGTAATTTTGGACTCCAAACTTAGCTGGAAATTAAACGTCGAAGAACGGGTAAGGAAAGCTGAAATTGCTCTATATGCCTGTAAACGTATGCTTGGAAGAAGATGGGGTCTTCAACCTAAGCATACATTATGGTTGTACAAGGCGGTTATACGACCAATTTTATCGTATGGTTCGGTAGTTTGGAGGAAAGCTCTAGGGAGAGATTACAACATCAAATTACTCGGCAGAATACAAAGATCAGCCTGTGCAATAACGGTCGGCGCAATCAGATCATGTCCTAGGGAGGCTCTGAACGCACTGACACACGTTATTCCAATAGACCTACATATTAAGAAGACGGCAACCATGAGTGCATTTAGGTTAAACGAAGCGGGCCGCTGGAAAGAAAACACTTATGGTCATGCCAGTCTACTATTGCGGCAAACTCAGTTAACCTCGGTGAGGACTGACTACATCGTCCCGACGGTAACATTCAATAGGAATTTTGCAACTCTCTTTCCATCTAAGGAAGAGTGGAATAAGGGATTCTCATTAAACAACTTCGACACTACAGTCTATACAGATGGTTCTAAAATGGATTGTGGTGTTGGAGCTGGTATATATTCTCATAGACTTAAAATTGAAAAATCTGTGCGCCTCCCCAATACCTGCAGTGTCTTCCAGGCGGAAGTACTGGCAATTGGGGAAGCTTGTAGGCTACTAATCACAGACTTCTCTTTTAAGAGCAATATCGCTATTCTCTCGGATAGCCAAGCTGCAATCCAGGCACTGGATTCAGCGACTACAACCTCAATGGTGGTGGAACAAAGTAGGAATAGCCTTTCCACCTTGAGCGAAAAACATAATGTTACCTTAATCTGGGTCCCAGGACATCGGAATATTGAAGGTAACGAAAAAGCAGATGAACTGGCAAGAGGGGGATCTGCCATGAATAACGCTCTTGCAGAACCGGTATTCACACCATTAGGTGCAGTCAAGAGTACTATGGAAGGACAGAATGTTAACCCTGGGCAAACCGCTGTTCGGGAGTCTTGAACAGCTGTCTGGCTTAGAGGCTTAGAACCTAATAAGGTTCCTGAACCGCACAGACTGGGTATAGTCATGCCGTAAATAACAAGTTGGTAACGAGGATGTGGCAACAAAATGGTGCGGAAGCGCTAGTTGGATTCAGGATGAATCACCACTCTAACCAACCAACCAACCATGGCGGCCGAAAAGTGAATACCTCTTGACCAAGAGTGATGATTGAAAGATTGCGACATTCGTGAGAGTATTACTGGGTGTGTAATAAGTAAATGAACAAGAAAAAATGCAACAATAAAATTAACACAAATGTACAATTATTACGTCCGCAAATCCACAGGTTTTGAAAGTTTGACATTAACTCGTATGGGCCTCGTAAAAAGATATGGAAAGCAGCTTCGAGCAAATCATCAGCAGTTTTTATAAGTTATTCGGGTTAACTTAAAGAAAACCAAATTAATTTAATTTTAAAAAATTTTTCTTCAGTGTGAATATAAAGAGACAGTACGCCCATTGGACAGTACATAAATTGAGTTCTCTTTACATACAAGCATGTGAGAGTGAAGAGAGTGGAGCGAGCAGTGCCGTTTGCCATCCTTTTCGCTACGCTCTCCCACACTACATCATTGCGCGTGCTGCAAGCTTAAAAGATTTACAGTAGTACGACTAGAGCTTTTAGCAGCTTTGAGGGTTTAGGATACTAACGAGGTTAACTGGATTAAATAAATATTAGAAATAAAGTTTCAACAAAAAATGAGAAATTAAAATAAAAACTTCTATCATACTTGCTTATAAACTACAGAGCTTCTAGTTGAATTTTCTCTAATTAAAATAAAAATATAAATAAAGAGAGAGAGAGAGAGCGAGAGAGATACAGAACAGAGTGCATTCAAGTTACGATAGGGATGTAAGAGGGTACGTTTCTTAGGCCAATAGCTGTATTATTACTGGTGTATGGAATGGGTGTTATCGTTAGGTCTGCAGGCACAATCAACTACGCAGGTTTCACAGGCTCCATACATTCATGCTTCCATACATACCACGCGCTTTCGTATTCTTTGGACTCTCCGAGCCGCTACGTTTGGCCGGACTCAAACTCGATGATGTCTTTAGGCTCTTCGATGGACTCGAAGCGCTACCCGAGGTGGATGTTTCCGTATTGTCTGTGCTCGATGAGTTGTGTGAATTGTGCGTTAGCATAACGGCGTGATCCTCACCATCGCTGGAGTCATCGCTGGAGTCGCCCGTAAAGGGCATGGAACGTATTTGGGAAGCGCGCTGCGGGTGCATAAGGGTTAACGAAAACATTAATTTGAAATTCTCGTTCTATGCGCGCGCAATACTCACCCCCTTGACGGTGGCATAAACGGGCACCGATATATCACAGAAACCTCCGCTCGCCGTCTGCTGCTGGCGCGTTGGCAGCTGTGGCGTGCCAGGTGTACCACCAGCAACAGAACCAACACCCCCGCCCCCGCTACCGCCACCAACACCCTCACCGCCGCGCGTACTACCCAATGTGCCATTGTTCGCTGGCGTTGTACGTCCATGTCCACCACCATTTGCCAGCGTATTGCAACCGCTATTGCTGCCTGCTGACGCTGCGCCACTTGTCGACTCTTGTATATCGGGTGGCGGCTGCGGTTGCGGTTGATGCTGCGACAGGCTCTCCTCGCTCACACCTGTCAGCCCATCGTTGGCCACCTGATAGATTTTCGCCTCCCAGCTGGGAAAACGATGCAGTGGTGGTGTTGGTGGACGTGGCACGCCCAAATCACTGGTTGTAGTTGTGGTGCTCGAATTGCCGCCACTAGCCATCAGCGCGGGATTGTTCTTCATCCAGGCGGGTAATTTCTCACACGAAGGTGTATAGATCTCCGCATAATCGTGTGCTGTGTCGGTGTCGGAACTATCAGGACGCGTCGTGGACGCCTTTGTGATGCTAGCTAGTGGCGTGAGCGTTAAACCATCCACTGCGGCTACCAAATTACGTTCGAGCTCTTGCGGCTCCATGCTGAGATTGCGTCGATGCTGATGATGTGGATATGAAGCAGTCAATGGCCGATTGATAATCTCTTGTGGATCTAAACTCTCGCTGCGCCGTCGCCCCTCTGTTGAGTCGGCGAACTCTTGCACGTCCAAACTCAGACTATTACGCACCGGATGCGGACCGACGATACTGTGTCGATTCGATTGATTGGCAATATGATTCTTCAACAGTTCCAGTTGCTGATTACATTTGACATTCTGTTCGCGTAACAATTGATTTTGTTCTTCGAGTTCGCGTAGCTTATTGGTGACCCATTCCTTGATTTTGGCCGCTTTCGCTTCGACTTGTCGAGCGTCGTGTAGACGCAATTGACGTTGCTCTTCAACTTGTATTTCCAATGAGGTTATGGTTTTCTCAGCCTCGTTAGTGGGAAGACTAGCGGATTGCTGTGCGGTTACTGTTGATTGTTGTTGTTGCTGTTGCTGCTGCTGCAGTTGTTGGCTCTGATGGATCGGCGAGTTTGTGGCTGATTGTGGTGGTTTGGGCCATTCACTCAGCCGCTGTTCCATAGCCCGCACCTGAAAAAGACAAAAGAAGACCAGAGTCTTAGTAAATTTAAGTATTTGAAATGAGAGTTAAAATGCAACAGTGGAAAACTGAAGGCTTGGAATTGAGATAATGAACCTTAAAATTTATTTCTTATAGTATATCGTCAATTTTTTTTCAGCTACTACCAGACTCTCTCTCTCTAGAGAGTTTTCAGCGAGACGCTTGAGCATGTGTGGGCCTTATAAATTTGGACACATACTCAAATGGGAACCGTCGATTAATCGCTGGTTTGTTGACCCTGATATAATCGGCAAGCGATTGAAGACGTTTACTGAATGAGATTACAGGCAGAGTCGGGCTTAAAATAGTCGTAATAGAGATATTTTCTATAAAGAAAGACTTTGTGATTATTTTCCTTTAAAGAAATAATTTTGAAGTGAAAGTGAAGGGATAATTTTATGAACGGATCTAGCAATCTTTGGTACAGAAAGTTCGATTCCGCAGTGCTCGTAGCTGGAGTAAGCAGGAAAAGGTTGACATTAAGTGGAAAATGTTTAACAAAACGGCCCAAAGGAGTTTATGATTATTTTTAGGAAAGAAGTGAGTTATTTAAAGGAATTTGCTAACCAGTAATGGAAGAATCACTTGAACGAAGAAAAAGCTGGTAAGTTTACGCCGAATTAGCTAAAATAGCGGTCTTATATATCTTTGAGGCTAAAGAAGACAATTTAGAAGATTCACAGTTGACGAGTGACTTAAAAAAATCAGTAAAAATAAAGTTGGGTAAGAAAATAAAATACTCGCCGGATGAACTTAACAGCGCATGGATGAAGTGGTAGTTAAGAAAAAAAAGGATGCGACGATGGATCTGTTTCTCAGCTATTGAGGATGTCTCTTTCATTGGAAAACGACAGGCGCGGGAGTTTAATGTTACAGATTAAAATTTGTCAAAAAAATGGTGCTCAGCCTGATTTTCAAATCGATTTCTCACCAGAAAAAAGTAGTATGGATCTGAAAAAGGCGACGTCGATACTTTTTTTTCCCTTGTTCACTCCGCTCAGGAGCATAGGGCCTCGACAAGACTTGTCTATCGTTCACACGGTTCTGGGCTGTTGTTTTTGCGCCTTGCCATGTGATGTCGGCATCTGCTAGCTCGCGCAACATCGACCTTCTCCAAGAATTCTCTGGCTGATCGCCACCTCAGCTCCCTTCCGGGTTCAAGTACCGTGCCATTCTCGTAATCCTATCTGGTGGTTTTTTAAGCGTGAGACCTATTCATTGCTTTCTTTCACTTTCTGTGTGTGATTTGCCATAGGGTGGGAGGATAGAGGTATTTGCGGAGGTATTTGTTGATGAAAGGTTGTAGCCTCTGTGTGATGGTGCTAGAGACCAGCCATATTTCACTTCCGTACAGTAAAACTGACTTCACAAATGTGCTGAATATTCGCTGTTTGCTCCTCTTAGGGTCATGAAATATTGAGTGTTGGAGAACATTTTTTTGTAACAACGCTTGGCTGTCCGACTAACAGGCGCACTGAACAGGGTGTTTAGCATAGGACGATTGTGAGGCGAGGTAGAGATCAAAGAGGGATAAGGGCTGAATTAGTAGGGTACATTTCCATTACGAGATTTTTTATCTAAGATCGAGAGCTCAAGTGGCTTGTAAGTTGATTAGAATTTACCCAAAAAAGTTGAGCTTTACAGCTCGGGAGCTCTATGTTGCTTAGCTGAAGATCTTACATATAAGTATTTTTAGGAAAATCTGATATTTACTGCAACCTAAAATTTTAAGTGTTATTAATTTTACGACTTTCGCTAATAAAATTTAAATATAAAAATTTTAAGTATCCAAAAAAAAAAAATTTCGAAGGGGGGTTATACTTTTTACCACCATAACCCGATTGTCTCTAGACGGCTCGGCCCAAATTTATTTTTAAATTAATTTCCCAGTTGAATGCCTTCTACCCAAGACATCTTTACTCTTACTTTTCGTAGTCCATACAGCTACTCCCTCTACTGCCAAACAAAAATAATAATTTCATGCAACATTTCTCAGTTTAAACGCGCACTTCAACGTACTTTTGCCGACCAACCTGCTAGCGTTTCTTTTGTGGTTGTCTACAAAGTTTTTACTCAATCCCAGGCGTCCACTCGCCCGCAAAAGGCTAAGCATATTTGAATATCGTCTAATACCAATTAATAGTTAACAAACCCGAAACCAGTTTGCGATGAAATTAATTTCATTTAAAACTTTGAGCATTTCTTTACATTCACCGCCAAACGCATAAATTTGTTTTGTGTCAAAGCAATGCCCAGATCGAATTACTTGAAAGGGGTTGCCTGGCGAAATACTTTGGAAAGTGCCGCACACTTTTACTGCTTATATAATACATACATACATATAGTAGTTAATATGGTGGGTAATTGGTGTGCGTTTCGATAGTAACGGTTGGGATTTACCCTGTAGAAAAACCTAATACTCGTTCTGAACTACTTTCCATGCAGGTAAACTTATCAGCTGCTATTTATTTTCAGTGCTGGCAACCGCTATTTTTAACGCAGTGATGCCCTACGAAATGCGATTTATCAGTCTCTGCAACAGAATTATTCATTCAATAAACTAGTACGCCTCTGCCACAGCTTTATGCTAAGTTAGTTCATTAAAAAAAGTAGTCCAAAAAATCACCAGCTTGGGACCAGTTGAAGAAGTAATCAAAAATTGATAAGGGAACATTTCAAAAATATTTTATTTATTTTTTATATTTTAAAGGGTCTTTCAGAAGATGTGCGCAGGTGATAATTTAAAATAAAACAGGTAACTATTTATATTCTTTCAGGACTCACTATTTTTATTAAAAATTCAGCTGTTAGCAATTACATATATGTGAGAAATGATTTCAATGACATAAAACAAAAAAAATGATTTAAAAAAAAAAATCAGTCAAATGAACCTAAAGCCTCACTAGTACCAAGTGGCGCTTACTAAATTCTTTCAGTCAAATTTCTCTAACTCCCTCAGATTTGTTCTAATTTGCTTAAAATGTAGACACATAATTACATAAGCGTTAATTTTTTTTAAATATGCAAAAAACACAAAAAATCGGTCTAAATAAAAACGTTCAAATGAGCCGAAAACCTCACTGATACCTCCACCAAACAGTCGATTCTCAAATGCCCAATTACTGAGAACGTCGAGATGTCAATATTGAAGGTTGTTTAGCAGCACCTAACGCTATAGCAGCAATATTCGCAACAGAATGTCCAGTTTTTTGTGTGCCAGAGCTTTTTTTTGTTGGCCTGGGTTTGGCCAGACTTTTTCGAATTGGGACGTGAATTTAACGTATTTCTATTATAGCTAACGACTTGAGCGTCCGGTTAGCATACCAAAGTTTAATTTCCAATCGATTTGTGGATATAACCTTTTAAAAGGATCCTCGAACAGAACGAAAAAAGGTCAAACCCGCATGCCTAACTGAAGGTTTTAAAAAAGGTGTCCAACGGAGGGTTAAACATCGATAATTTTCATAATAAGTTTCAATAATCTTAACGCGTTGTTCTATCGTCTAAAATTGTTCTTCTGTCTACTTAACAAATGTCAAAAAATGATATTAAAAGTATATATAAAAAGCGGTATATTTTAGGAATTAATTACTGAATTCATTTTTTGACTTACATGCGTTTTTATTTAAAACTTAAATGTTAAATAAAATACTTTATTATTTATTCTAAAACTAAATGCTCATAAGTTTTAAATACTGCTATTTAAAAAAACACAATAACAATAAAAACAACATACATAGTAGAAGAGTACTTGTTTTACATACACCTCTAATTGGCCATTTTGCAACTGGTACAATTCTAGTCACTCTGAAGCTACTCAGCCGCTTCCACCAAATACCAGTTCATGCATTAGAATGTTAGCTGCATATTTTGGATTTTCCCTGCAGGGTGTATGCGCGTGCATGTGTAAGTGACGTCACCACAGTATTTTATAGCATGACAGACGAGACAATACCCTCACAGCTGTGGCTTGTCTAAGATGCACACTAAAACTCCCAGCACGCAAGCAGACACGAACGACATGGCGTGAAACTTAGATGTTTAAGTTTTTTTTTTTCTTTGGTTTTATGCTTTTTTGCAATTGAGTGCAGCAGCAGTGAGAACAAGAACTAAGTTGAGCATACGCCATTCTCCAACGTTTACAGTTACTTTGGAGGGCATAAAATCACGAACCGCGATTCCACGCATACGACAAATTAAGTTATCGTGTTTGAGCGTAATTTTAACAAGAGCCCAAGTGAGGGTTGTGAGAGGGGTTAGTAAAGAGTTTGTTATGTGAAAAGTGCGGGTGACAGATTAAAAATGAAAGGCAGAGCTAAAGTACACAGGAAAAGTGTTAATCTAACACAAAGTTTAAGCATTGGAAGTGATGCTTGCGAAAAATAATTGAAACTTCTGAAAGAGTTTAAGTATACGCGTCTAGTTTTGGATTTGAGCAGAGTAGGTGACGTAAAGGAGTTTGCTGCTGTGCAGGCAAGAATGCGGTAATGATAAGGTGGTCCATTTAGTATTTGGAATTAAACTGAATTTTGCTATAAATGAAGCAAGCATGAATATTTTTCAATCCCTTTTTTCAATCCCCCTTTGGTTAGTTATCCTTAATGGCTTCCCACAAAAAAAAGTCGCATGGAGTCAAATCGTAGTTTCTAGGCGGCCAATTGACGTCACTGTTTCAAATTAATTTTTGAGCCACTTCTGAATTTACACTTTGTTATACATTCAAATTTTGTTTAAAAAGTTTAAAATTTTGAGAATTCAGAGAAAACTTAGGTTCGTATTTCGGTAAAAGACAAAAATGAAGAAACAAAATTTTTCTAATAGCGGTCGCCCGTCGTCAGGCAATGGTAAACCACCGAGTGTATTTTCGCCATGAAAAAGCTCCTCATAAAAATATCTGCCGTTCGGAGTCGGCTTGAAACTGTAGGTCTTTCCCTTTGTGAAACAACGGCAAGACGCACGCCACAAGTAGGAGGAGCTCGGCCAAACATCTAACAAAAGTGTATGGGCCAATTATTTACTTATTTTAAAAATGAAATAAAGAACAAATAAATACTCAAAACTGTGAATATGTCGAGCTTCCGTTACATAAAATATATTTTCATAAAAAAAAATAAAAATATTCAAAACTTTCTCGTTTCTGTTCTATAAAATATTAAAAAATAAATAAATTTAACAGAAAATAAATAAATAGCCTAACCTTTGCAATATGTGGCACTTCTGTATTATAAAATATATTTTCACAAACAAAAAAATCGAAAAATTATATATTAAAAAAAACATACAAAATAAATAGCTAAAATATATTTTCATGAAAAAAAATAAAAAAAAAACTAAATAGCCAAAACATATTTTTATAAAAAAAATAAGTAGCCTAAAAATATATATTAAAAAAAAACTTTGAAAATAAATAAATAGCTAAAATACATTTTCACAAAAAAAAAGAAAATCTAACAAAATAAATAAATAGCTAAAAGATATTTTCATAAAAAAAATTAATTAAAAAATTGAAAAGTAGCCAAAAAAAAAATATATTAAAAAAAAATAGAAAATAAATAAATTGCTAAAATATATTTTCATAAAAAAAATTAAATAAAAAATAAATAACTAGCCCAACCTTTTTAATATCTCGCGCTTCTGTTACATAAAATATATTTTTATAAAAACTCCAAATAAAAAAAAATAATAAATTGCCAAAACATATTTTTATAAATAGAATGAAAAAAGAAATAAGTAGCCAAAATATATTTGCATAAAAAAAAAATAATTAATATGTTACGCTGCTATTACATAAAACATTAAAAAAAAATTGAATAGAAAATAAATAAATATTCAAAAACTTTGCAATATGTCGCGCTTCTGTTATATAAAATATATTTTTATAAAAAAAAGTAATAGAAAATAAATAAAAAGCTAAAATATATTTTTATAAAAAAAAACAGATTAAATAAAAATAATAAATAAAATTTATTTAAATAAAAAATAAAAAAAAAATTTATAAAAAAAAATAAATATATTTCCAAAACTTTGCAATATGTCGCTCTTCTGTTATTATTATGAACGCTAGTGCAGGTGCTATTCCTCAGACTACTCGCATAAACAGGATACTCCTGTATTAAGGCTGTGCAAAAGACATCTCATTTCAAATGCGGATTTATTTCTTATCACATTTCCACATAAGCAAAGCAGCATCTTCAGCGCTTTTATTCCCCATCATGCGCTCACTTCACCTATTTAGCCCACACTACTGCACACCCTACTCAAATAAATGAAATCATTGTCTGCACGCCAGTCAATGCTTTAATCTTTAAATCTGCTCCTGCTCAATGCACAACCCCTGCTATAGTGCACACATACATCAATACCTCTCTTATGCTATAACTGCACTTAGCAATCTCCTCACACACATACTCGTACATCCATTGTTATCTGCTCCTAGCCGGTGCGCCGGCATAATTAATGTGTACAAATGGCGCAGGTAATCCTTTACCAACTTAGCCAATTCACATATGCACGAGTGTAAATATCTGTATCGGGAACAGCAAAGTGTTGCTAATTTTATACTTAACTAAAAGAAAATAGAAAACAGAAAACTTTAATGAAACCGTTAGCGTCAATGCGCTCGTGAAAGGGCTTATAACTTCGCGAATATCTGCTGTAACTTTTTAAGACCTCTTTCACACCTGATGTGAGTATACGCCAAGAGTGTATGCAGTCACCTTTGCGCCTTCATCCTCCACCTCAAGTCTTGTATGCTTTTGGAATTTCCACTATTATCTCCATTCTCTTCTACTTTTAGTGGCTGCAGTATTAAGCCAATAGTTTCTTAGACATTTTTTCTCACACAATTTAATTGACTTTGGCTTCGGGTTAATAATGCACAACTAGGAATGGAATTTTTTGTTGTGAGCCTCAAAGCACTAGTTGAATTGACAGTTGAGGATTAGTTGAGTTAACGATACGGACCTTTCCCCGTAGGCAATCTTTTTCCGCGCTTCAAAAAAATGTTGCACTGAATGCCATTTGGCACTTACTTCCTATCGACTTTTACGTTATAGCAGCGATGGACTCAAAGTGCAATCAGGTTAAAAGAGTTTGGCCCCATGGAGGCGATCTCTCATGTCCCTTGAGGTATTATTTTTAGGCAATTAACACCGTATTTCTCTGAACTTCGAGCAGATCTCTCCATCCGCAAACTGGAGTAGGCAATCTTTCCGAGTAGGTAGGATTGGAACGGGGAAAAAATCTGCACGGAAGCTGGTACATCTGTCTTCGCTGACGGCTTCAAGCGCTCATACCTACTACAGGATGAAGACTTACAAATGCTCCCACCCATGCAGCTGGTCCGATTGCTCGCAATACTAAATAATTAAAATGAAGCACTTAGAGTCGCACAATAGATCAGTCTGGTCGCAATGCATAAAGGCCTTAGCCTAACCCTTACCATCGTGGAAGTCATTTGAATGAAATTGTGACCAAAATTTAGTCTTTCCAATAAGAAAATTCTCTAAATGCTTCACCCTGTATTTATTTCCAATCGCCTTATTCTTCGAACAGCTAATTTATCCACTTCACTGCCTATTTCGGTAATTTATTTTAAGCGCCAATAAATTCTCACCCTGCCGCCATCGCCAGAAACGGAAATGCCCTGTGACATGTTTTACAACAAAACTTATTTCCGCAGGTAGCTGCCAGCCAAATTTGCAATACTCAGCACGGAAATAATTTTGCTTGTCAAGACGAAAATAAAGGAAAAGCAATAAAGTAGAACAGAAAATATGAGCAAAAAAATTTTTTTTATAACCTAAAACTCTGCTTTATTTTTATTCTTTTTTTCAATTTTTTTTGTTTGATAAACTTTGGCAGAGTGGCTTGTTCTCAGCTGAACATTTAGATGTTTCGTTATTTTTTTTTTTTTTTTTTGCAAAAAATGTCTCATATGCCATGCAATCCTGTTGCAGGTAAAATACTTTTATGTTTTTGGCAATCAAATTGCTTATTTTGAAAGAAATCACGGAAATGCAATTTTCGTATGACATCAGCAGAATCTCTTCTATTTTTGGGCAGAAATAAAATGCAGCTGTCAGTTGCGCTAAAAATTCCCAGGCTAATAAATACATAGAGGTAGGCGGCAATAATTTTATGGAATGCAGCAAAAACCGAAAAATTATGAGAGATTGAAGTAATGGCTTATTTCACAGTGCAACACTGGGTGCTCAACACGAACAAAAAATAATAATTACGAAAGGGGATATCTCTAGGAAAATAGTACTTTACTTTGCCGAAGTTAGTACTCGTACTAGTCCCGAGGGTCTGAATTCGTTTTATGGAATTAATTTATTTTTAAAATTAAAATTTTAATAGCTTAATAATAACAATTTAAATTTAAAGCCTTAAAATATGAAGCGCGAAAGTGCGAATAGTTTATCGATATTATTGCGTATAAAACCACTTCAAATATAATTTTTGCCCGTCGACTTCTATTGTATAATTTAACGCGAAATTTTTTTGTAGTTAATTTTAACACGCCACCTCCTACCTAAGTGGGCATTTTTGACCTTTTCTCAAAACATGTATAATGAAAGTACATTAAAATGGGCAGTTAGCGGGTTAAAGTGTTCTACAGAAATGCAAAGCAAACTATTTTAATGGAGGTCTCCGAAAAGGAAAAACTCGTACGGGTTAAGATGAGTGCGCAAGTAAGACTTTACCCAAGATAATGTTAAAGAAAAGTATTTGGATTGTTGGTTGATTGGTTGGTTGGATCAAGTGGTCATTCATTAATAATCTAATAAGTGCTTTCGCACAAATTTGTTTCCCCATCCTCGCTACCAATAAGTTATACGACTATTTCTTCATGACTATATTGAATCTGTGCGATTGATAAACCTTATGAGGTTGCTTACATCTATTCGACAACTTGAAGATAATTCTCTTATGCCACCCTTATAGAAACCCTCATCTTTATTGGCGAAAAACTGGGACATTTTATTTTAATAACCGTTTTTCCGTTTTAATTATTCGTCATAAAAATCATTCACCATGGAAAGAGTAAGAGATAGTAATCACTTAGAGCGGGAATGAATAAGAAACTTCCAGTTAAGCTATGGGTGCTTTTGGTGAGTTTCAATCGATCGTTGTGAGGCTCTGTGTTTTTTTCTGAAGAGACAGTAAAATTCCTGGTGCTTTTCGCGCGCTACAATCGATCGTTATGTGGATTTGTGTTGTCCTTATAGAAGAAAATTCCTCTATTATCAGTCAAAACTGGTCGCTTCTCGGTGATTGCTTTCTTCAGAAGGTCCCATTGTTGATAAGCAAGATGGGAAAGTTTCATGATGAAAAGATTTTTACAGGTGTTGCCAATATTAGACCGTTAATCGGCTCTCAGCGAATTTGATAGAATCAGCTGACAGGCTGGCGAAACAGGGGGTGTGTTTACAAAAAATAAAAAAAAAACTAATATTGTGTTGGTGATATACGAAAAAAATCAACACAGTCTCTGCGTATGTTGTTTCGCTGCCTGACTGAACAACGACTGATTGGACGAGTGTGGGAATGCTTGTGAAATCAGCGGCCAGAAATCAGCTGCCGAGTGCCCTGAGCTGGCAGGTGAAATTACTCCCACAATTTTGTTTTTCACCATTGCTAATGGCCAAAGCTGGTAAATCTATCATACTTGGGAAACTGTAAAGTGCCTTGCAGATTTGTGTAGAAGGTGATAAGCCAGATGTGCGAGTCTTTGCTTCACAAAGGCAGAGGAGTTTAGTAGTAAGTTGGTGCTGACATTATTTCGCTTCTTTATCCAACAAGCAGCTACTGGAGAAGGTACTCAAATTTATGTTGAGTCTCATCACATGGATTTCCAGCGGTAACTTTTCGGATAAGACCTTCGTCTTTGTTAGTATCGGGAGCTCTCTAGAATGCCGCTGGTGTAATTTTTGGCTAGAAATGCATTGAAACTCAGTTAGACAAAATTCTCGGCAGGCGTTTGATTACTTGTCTAGAGGACGTGATAATATGCGGAGATTTCTAGGAATGTCAGAGAGTTTAAGCTTAGTAGATAAGCCATTGAACCATTCCTCAGGGAGGAAATGTAAGCAACGACTTTATAAGTATAATTTCGGATTAGACGCTTTTTATTTCGATACATTTGTGAATTAAAGTGCGTCGTTGGATAAATGAGAAAGAACGATAATCTTTGATATGGAGAGCTTGTGATGCTGTTTAATCGTCCGTGAGTCTAAAAATTAAACTAAAAATATTTAGCATCTTTAAAGAGAGTATACGTTGTCATATTTTGGCAAAATCTCAGGAGCGATTAAAGTAACAATCAAGGGAGGAGTATTTCAAATAGTCAATTTAATCTACAGCAATTCTGGCAATGTTACGACACATAAAATTAAATTTTCTAACGGCATATGAATATTCAGACCTCAGCTGCCGCTGCTTGCGCAAGTAATAAACATTAAAACTGCCAAATGGCCAAATGGGCCCGGAGCTTGAATGGTAAGGGAGGTGATAAAGATAAGGGAGTTCAAGTAAAGGAGTGACAGAATGTGTGGCATATTTACGAGAAAGAGGGATATATATATATATATATATAGAGAGAGAGAGAGAGGGAAGAGAAAGTGGAAGGAATTTGCAAAAAATATTGTCGAACACGGCATGAACACATGCCCCAACATAACAGCCTGCGGCAGAGGTGGCGGCGCTACAGCGAGCACAGTCAGCAAGATAACTTTTTCGCTTCCCTTCGGCAAATTTGGCTAACGGCAAAGGGTATTAAATTATATGCCAATATGCGCAGACAGCGATAAATATGCAAATACACATGCACAAGCGTAAATACATAGTTATTTATAGGCATTTATGAGGGTACGGGTGACTTTATTTATGCAAGGACATGCGAGAATATATTCATACAAAAATATTTTTACATACATTGAACGGTCCGGTGGTTTGGCGTTATCGAGCGGTCCAAAAATATACGAGAAGCACATTTTTCGAAAATATATTTTGCTTATTTTAACAGCCGCAAATCCACCAAAAGTTAACCTTTAGGAGTTCTTTGCTCCCCCTGAATGCGCACAAAAGTATGCAATGGATTTGGGCAAACAGAAATGGCTATCGGCATAAGTCAAGGGCGTTACAACACGAAAATAATTGCATTGCAAGAAGAATTGCTGAAGAATATTAAGCGTAATAAAAAGTGCAGAACCGCCGCAAAGCAGGAAGAGGTAAGGGAGAGTAAGCAAGAAATAGTGTAGCCCCAATTGCACTTCCTACAATTGTAAAAGTAGTGGTGCACGATTTTGTCGCAACAGAAAACGATTGTGCAAAACTTTGGCGCTACCAATAAGCATGCACAAAACCCGGCAATAAATGCAGCACCAAAAAGTATGCAACAAAAGTGGCTGAAGCGTGAAATGAGCAAAAAGAAAAACTTGTTTAGCACTGCAAACTCTTACGCGACTAAGGCTTTGTCAAAGTATTAATGGCGCCACCGTGACAGTCGCGTGAGATTGCGCCCGCCGACAAACTTGGCGACAAAAACACTTCACGCACAAATACATACGAATACACGCCGAAGTGCAGGAAGTATTCGTAAACAAATACTCAGCACAACAGCCAAAGTTGTACTCGTGGAGTTCGTGGTGACATTTTAGGCGCCGTAGTCGGCACCAGCACCATTCCACGACGCAGCCATTTATTCCTATTGTATAATTATATGCACAAAAGTATGCAACAACATTTTCAATGACAAGGACTAACTTAAGTTGCTGGCTTGAAAGTAGGCGGCAGAGAAGCGGCATTCCCCCCCGGCTTTGTTGTATGCCACTTTGGTACTCAAGCGCTTTGCAGCGAAGAGGAACTGACTTTTTTGTTTGAATCGCCTTGCTGCATTAGTTTGGATGCGCTATACTTATAGGAAGTTTCAGGAGTGGGCACAAGAAAAAACGTAGAATTGAGAAAGAAGCCAAGTAAGTGTTTGGAAAGCATAAACTTTGCACATTTCGAACATTGCGAACTCTATCGTGGCGGTTGTCGACAAAAAGGCATTTTAAGATTTCTTTTGTTGACGTTCAAAATTAATAGCCTATTTTTAGGCATTGCAGAAGTTGAACTTCGATAGTTTTTAGTTTATTGCTGCACCAGGGGACTTAGAATTGGAACGTAAATGAAAAGAAAGTGGAGAATGAGAAGTGTGTGAGGTAATAGCTAGAACATGAAGCAAGGCAAAACCTGAGAGGGAAAGAGTGAGTATGAAGAAGAGAAAGGAAAGCAAAAATAAATACAAAGAGTAAGGCTGAAATATTTATGCGCTACTAAATTGCGCAGAGCAGACCAAATTTTAGTATTTTATAGCCTCAAATGTTAAATAAATATTCTTGATTACCTGGAGATTTTCTCTGTCAACTCTTAGAATGAAAGTTAACCAAGCCTTGAGTCTTCTTCTTACCAGTTTGTAGTAAACAAAAATTCAGAAGGTGTGACCAATATCAGACCGTTAACCGGTTCTCAGCGAATTTGAAAAAGTCAGCTGATTGGCTGACGTAACCGGGGTAATGACAGCGGTTTGTTTATCATAAAACTGAGATTGCGTTGGTGATGTACAAAAAAGCAAAAAAACAAAACAAATCAACGCAGTCTTCACCGTCTAAATAACAACTGATTGGACATGTGTGTGAATGCATGTGAAATGAGTGAGCAGAATTCTACTGCCGAGTATTTAGTGACGTGACTGCCGAAGTCACTCGCTCAGTTTCGTTTTTTACCATAGCTGAAGGCCAAACCTGATAATCTATCATTCTTGATATAAGATAGTAGCTTTGTTCAAATTTGCCCTCCAATGGCAAACCTCCGAGTGTAGTGCCATGAAAAAGCTCCTCATAAAAAATATCTGCCGTGCGTAGTCGGCTTAAAATTGTAGGCCCCTCCATTTTTGGAACCGCAACAAGACGCAAGCCACAAATGGGAAGAGGAACTCGGGCCAACATTTAATAGAAGTGTACGCGAAAATTATTTATTTATTTTATTTTTCTTCAAAATTTGCAGACTATCTACATAATTTACTCAGACTTCAAAAAATGCTCATATTTACTATGGAGAGTCATAAAAGTATGCTACAAAATCTGAAAAATGTATCAGCTTCTAATCGTGTAAAATATTAAAGCATACTTTAAGGCGATTTCCCCTAAAAATCAATTAAAATTCCAGAAATACATTTCAATTTAAATTTAAACACTAAAATAAATTTCTATAAGTTTTAAACGACTGGAATATTTTTCGCTGACTCTTTGGCGATACCACCTGAAACTCTATTAAACTTGAAATAAAATCTAAAATGAATTTACATTGGTTTGAAGTGCCTGTAATATTTTCCGCTGGCTCACAAAAGTATGCTATAACATTTGAAGAAGTTGTGGTATATCTTTCAAGAAATTTACAAACATTTAAAAAAGGTGATTCATAAGTACGAGTATGCCACAATATGCGAAGAGGAGTTTATTGGTTATTAACACTTTGCGGTCGTATTGAATTTGGACATGGGTATCGTACTGGTCGCTGAAGGAAAAGTATTAAATTACATGCAAGGTTTTGAAGGATTTCTTAATTCAATATATAAAAACAGTATATATAAACATTAGTATGGTTCCTCGCCTTGGTGGCTGATAGTAGACATACGACCGCAAAGGGTTAATAGTGTGAGACTTTGTAGCATACTTTTAAGCTACGTTTCACAAAAGAATTCTGAGCGCTTGACAAAAGAATTCTGTAGTTTTTTCCTGAGTATAGCATATTTTAAGGATTTTTACTTCAAAAACGCAGTCTATAAAAGT
This sequence comes from Anastrepha obliqua, assembly GCF_027943255.1. Lineage (NCBI taxonomy): Eukaryota > Metazoa > Arthropoda > Insecta > Diptera > Tephritidae > Anastrepha > Anastrepha obliqua. Next base: position 122,459,840 of record NC_072893.1, on the reverse strand, counting down.
CGCAGTCTATGATTTGCCCAGACTTTTAAGAAATATTTAGACGCACTTCAAAAGATACAGCTCATAAAAGTATGCTACAATATTTTAAGAAGTAATCAGCTTTTATTTATGCAAAATTTTGCAGCATTGTTTGAGATGGCATCTCACAAAGCTAAAATGAAACTCCGCTGACTTAAAAGAAGCATATTTTTAGTATTTCTAATTCACACTTTCTTTATTTATTTGCGATTTTGCAGCATACTTTTAGGGCGTTTCCATTTAAATATTTGGTGTCCTGTAACATACATATATACAAAAACCTAACAGCTTTTAATTATGTGAAATACTGTAGCATACATTAAGGCCGATTATTGTTAATAATTATTATAACTTTCCTTCTCCTACCTCTCCCTACATAAACTTACTTAGCATATTACATAACGAGCTGCATTATTAAAACAAATGCTGCTCTGGGGAGCTACTTCGCGTGCATTTGTGGTGAAAATGTTTTTTTGTATGCAAAAGAGTGAAAGGAAAAAAGAAAAATGTATACGAATTGCCATGAATTTGATATTTCCTCAAAGACAAAGTACTTTTACATTTGATATATTAACTTGTACTTTTCTCAAACACATCACGCCAATCTCTTTGCTACCGCTAGCTAAACAACAACTAAGCAACTTATGCAATGGTTTACAAAAGTCATACTAAATGCGAACTTTTTGGCACTGAGGAGGTACCCTCATTCTCAACAAGATTGATGCTTTCCCATGTGCTGCTAAATAATGTATGAGTTATCCACTTGCGCTGGCTGTACTGGCAAAGGAACATGATTTCGACAAATGAAATCGTACGTACATAAATGTGGAGGTACGTGCAATAAATTTATTTCTACCTGTAGGAAAACCTGAAATTGTGAAAAAATTTCTGGTTCAGTACTAATTCTTCAATAATTTCGCCAATGCAAAACCATTGTGCTACTCTCTTCCAGCACTAATTAGTAGCGATCTGCTTTTAGAGAGAGATCACACGGCGCTCAGATTTCCTTAAAGGAATTTGGCTTTATAAGCGCATTGCTAGGCCGTCACCTTGGAATTCTCACCAGTTGCTTAAATGGAAAAGGGCAGAAACGCGAACCAGTCATAAATCTATATTGACTGGAAGTTCGCCAGTTCTATAATGCGAGATTTTCCTATAGGGATATTTCACTGAGAAAAAGTTATCACTCTCAAGTTTTATTTTCCCTGCCTCCAACAAAACACCAATGCTGCATTAGTGTCATGACTTTCCAATGAGTAAAATGCAGAGTTAGAAGTTAAGTGACTGGGTAGATGAATAAAAACTAAATTCAAATTCTTGTATTTTCTGTACAGTCACACACAAATCCAATTTCATTTGATTGATTTATTATTCTGATTCGGTATTAGGGTGGAACAAAAAAAAAATAAATACTTGGCCCGTACACTTCTGTTAGGTGTTTGGCCGAGCTCCTCCTCCAATTTGTGGTGAACGCCTTGATGTTGATCTACAAATCGAGGGACTTACAGTTTCAAGCCGACTCCGAACGGCAAATGGTTTTTTATGAGGAGCGTTTTCATGGGAGGAATATACTCGGAGGTTTGCCATTGCCTGCCGAGGGGCGACTGCCAATTTTTCGAACCTACGCATTCCCGATTAGTAGTTACGCACAAATTTATTAGGCTATGGCAGCCGCCGGGTGGAAAAAATAGCTACAGTTAATTTAAATCAAATAAGAACTGAGTAACTCGATGCTGGGATTAAAAGTAGCTATTGAATTAAGTAAACATTTGATGACTTATAATTGAAGTCTAAGACGATTGAATTAATTATTTGTTGACTTGTAATAGAAATCCACGTTGATTGAAATAATTATTGGAGTAATCTTAATTGAAATTTAAATGTATTGAAATAATCATTTGATTAATCGTATTTGAGAATTAACTCCATTGAATTAATCATTTGAGTAATCGTTATGGAAATCTGACCAAACGAATTAATCATTATTTCTAATTGAAATATAAGGCGATTGAATTAATCATTTGATGAATTGTAATTGAAATCCCCGCCGGTTTAAATAATCATTTGAGTAATCATAGCTGGAATTTAAATATGTTGAATTAATTATTTGTTTAATAATAATTGAGATCTAAGTCTATTGAATTCATCATTTGATTATACATAATTGGAATCTAAACCCACTAATTTTTTTAATTGTAATTAAAATCCTCGTGGATTGAAGTAATCACTTAATTATTCAAAATTGAAATTTGAACCAACTGAATTAATCATTTGATTAGTCATAAGTGAAATCTGAACCAATCATTTAATCATTTAATCATCTGATTAGTCACAATTTAAATCTAAATCTTACTCTTAATTGTAATCTGAGTCGACCGAATTAACCATGTGATTTAAATACTCGTCGATTTAATTAATCATTTAAGTAAGCACAGTTGAAATATATTGAATTAATCATTCGATTAATCTTAACTGACATCAATTCTATTGAATTTCTAGTTTAATTAATCATAATTGACATCAAGTCTATTGAACTAGTCAATTGTGTATTCCTAAATAAAATCTGAATCGACTGAACTAATCACCTGATTAGTCATAATTGAAATAAGAACCGACTGAATTAGTCATTTGATTAAATATAATAGAAATCGAAGCCCATTGAGCTATTAATTAATCATAATTGATATCTAAGTTCATTGAATTAATCACTTGATTATTCAAAATTCAAATATGAACCGACTGAATTAATCATTTGATTAGTCACAACTGAAATCGAACCTGCTTATTTGCCATCCATTAAAGTTTGCTTTAAATACTTTTAAATATCTTTTCCAGAGTCAAAATCACAAGCTTTCAATTAACAGCCGACAAACATTAGTGAAAAAAATTATGACCCACTAAAATTAAGAGAATAAGCTCGGCTTAAAATTATGAAGTTTGTATGAACCACAAAAAACTTATTTTAAAGCTGGTTCCAAGTTTGACTTAAAAGTATACAGTGCTTTGGCTAGAGCATTGTAATTTTATATTCAATAGTATTTAGAGCATCCCGAAAAGTAGTAGATTGAAGGAAGGAATATTCAAGACTCGAGAAGCTGGAGTAGAAGCTAAGATCACCAAGATTTCAACGACGGCCGACAGCGCAGGGCATTTCTTTGAAGAGGTAAGCGCTTTGAGTTGGGTTAGGTGTATGGAAAGTGGGTCAGATATGTAGAGATGGGCCAGATTTTTGGAGAATAGTTGAGATTTTTGGATAGTGGCTAAGTTACATCTCATTCTGAACAAATTTCGCAGGCTTCTTAGTAAGTGGTTTCTCTTCTAAGTATTTTGTGCAGTTTGAAAAGAGAGTAAGAAACTGAGCCACCTACTGCTGATTTTCTAGTATTCACCCTTTAAGTCTTAATAGAGTGACCCTTGAAAATCGACTCAATTCAATCGAAATTCTACTCAAATCAGTGTCTAAAAACCAAGATTGCGATCTGCTTTTGGCAACATACTTAATTGTGTGAGAGCTAAGACGATCTCCACTTAGCTTTCTAGTTCGTTTCACGGTAAGATCTTAGTGCTTTTAGATACTTGAATGAGGTTGAATATTACAGAAATGAGAAACAAAGTCTCAAATGAATCAACAAAACAAAAAAAAAAAATGACAAAGTTCGCATTACTTTTATTAATCTTGAAATGAAAAAAGGGAAAATCGCAAACGTAGAAAAATCCGCTCGCAAATAAATTATGAACGAAGTAGCAGTTCAATGAACTGCTAAGGCGAGGGGCGTATGCGACGATGCTACGATGAGAGTGGCGACACTCGAAGAAGAATGAAATCGAGAATTGCTAGCAATGGCTTGAGATTACAAATGAGCATGTATGTGAGTAAGTATGTGTGTAAATATGTATGTATGTACATATGTAAGCATGTATGAAATGAAACTTACAATGCTTTTAAAAATAAATATACGAATATGTAGCTTTTATTTGTGTTTGGGTATGTGTCTGTAACTGTACATATGTACGCAAATATTTAATGGGAAAATATTTTTTTACACAAACATATATACACTCATACGTACACATACATATGCATGCAGGAAAATAAATATTTTTAGCAAGTCTTTGCTTGCGTCTTTATGGCTTCTTAAGCAGACAATTTTGTGTGCTTAAATATTTGTATACCCAGTGGGAGTGGGAGAGTGAACGATTGAGGGAAGGTTGGCATGGCAGAGATAATTCCAAAAATATATTCCTCACTTTGGGAACATTTAATGTTGCGATGAGTTCAGTCTAGTCAAGGGAACTTTCATATACTTTTTACCATTTTTGTTTTCATTTAAGATACAAATAAGTAGCATATTTCATGGCGTTCAGTGCATGTTTGTGCTTGCGTCCGCACTAACTGGCAATTAGTGCTAATAAACGTGCAAGGATTTATGTGCACATATGAGGAGTTACATACACACACGCATACCGCTGCGGCCAAAAATTACAGAGAGGGAAATGTTGTGCAAAACTTGTCGTGACTTAAAAGAATAATTAAAGATTTGCTTGGAGGTATAATATATGCCCGAGTTTAGATTGTATGTTTTTTTGCGGAATATATATAGATACATACGAAATTAAAAAAGCTTAACAGTAAAATCAGAGATAGTGTTTTCTCAATGAAGCTGAAAAAGCAGTTTCATTTGATTCATTTTTTAATAAAATGACAGTGTTACAATTTTGAGAAAAAATTATATTAAATTGTTTTTATTTAAATTAAAATAAAATAACTTTTTTAATAAAACTGAATTTCAACCGAAAATATTGTAACAGCTTGAATTTACTTTTGTTAAAAACAATGGTTATATGCATAAAAAAAATTCAGAATTTATTTCTAATTTAAATTATGCTTTGAAAAATTAGAAGTAAAAAATTACGAGGATTTAATTAAGATTTTTATTAGAACGGCTACAATTACTTTTTTTGCCCACTTTCTATGGTTGTTTAAAAAACAAAAGTTAAATAAAGTCTGAAAAATTTTTGTTATCTATTTTTAATAAAGTCTAAATTCTAAAAATTTTAAAGTCGTAATGTTTATTTCCAAAAAACTCTGAAGAATTTAATTCTAATTTGGTTTAAATTTCTAAAAATTAAAATCAAAAGCTATGACAATGTAATTGAAAATATCAGAACAAATAAAACTTTCTTCCTTTAAAAGGTTTGATTATTTGAAAAAAAAACAATGTAAATAAAATAGTAAAAAAATTTAATCATAAATTAGATTAGAAATGTAATTAAAAATTAATTTTAATAAATTGAAAGTTTTGAGTAAAATAAAATTCAAAATGTACTAGAATTTATTATAACTGCTAATATTTATATAGTTAGAATTTCCTTCTGTTAAAAATTATTAAAATACAATTTTTTTGATAAATATAATTTTAATTGTGAAAAGAAAGAAAGTTAAGATTTCCTACTGTTTTTTTAATAAGTAAAATTTTAATTGTAAAAACTTAAATAATAAAAATCACGAACATTTCATTGAAAATAATATTATTTGAATTTCCAGAGCAAAAGAATTTTAAAATTAAATGTTTTTAAATAAATGAAATGAAAATTTTTAATAAAATAAAATTAAAAATTTACTAGAATTTATTATAAATGAAAATATTGAAACAGTTACAATTTCTTTCTGTAAAAAGTATATTATTAAAATATAATTTTTTTTAATAAATATAATTTTAATTTTGAAAGAATTAAATAACAAAAATCATTTGCATTTAGTTGAGAATAAAACAACTTCAAATTTCAGCACAAAATTATTTTAAAATTATTTTTTGTTTAATAAAAAAAAACGAAAATTTTTAATAAAATAAAAAATTAAAAAAAAAAAATTAAAAATTTACAAGAATTTATATTAACCCAAAATATTATATTAATTTTAAGTGGGAAAATTATATAACAAACATCATGGGGACTTAACTGAAAATAAAAAAATTTGAAATTCCAGCGCAAATTTACTAAATAAAATAAAATTTTGAAAAGCTGAAAATCCAAAGTCAAGATTTTTAATTGAAATTAATTAAATAATAAATAATCTTCTGTAAAAGGTAAATACGCGACGAGGGCTAATTTTAGTTTAATCAAAATTTTGTAATATTGAAAACCAAAGAAAAGGGAATTTAATTGATTTTACTAAAACTATAAAATTGTAAATTTCTGAAACTCCTTCTTCTTCCTACTTTTATAGTCGTTTAGGTTAGGTTAGGTTGTAATGGTTGCCCAATAGGGCCCACTTGGACGAAATAGTTTGGTTCGTCCTTTGTGATACCATTGAAGAACAAAGAGGGGGGAGGAAGGGAAGGGATGGGGAGTGGTGAGTGCTTGTGGACTACGAACGGTGACTAGTCCGCGGTTGTGTTAACCTCATTATGCTGCTGATGTAGTTCATCAGATTTTTGTTATCAACGCCTGCTATATCAGCAGGCGCAGAAAAGAAGTGAGAACCAAGATATTTGAATCTTAGTCCTGCGAAGGCTGGGCAGCTTAGGAGCAGGTGCTGAGATGATTCCACCTCATCCTCCATACAGCTGACGCAAAAAGGACTCGAAGTAATTCCGAGTCTCACGGCATGGGTACCTCGCGGACAGTGCCCCGTGATGATGCCCACGAAATTTGAGAGATGACATTTTGTCATCCCCAGGATATCCCTCGAGCGCCTCCTATCCAAACGTGGCCAGAAGGACTTCGCGACCCTACACGTTCGTGTACTTGCCCAGCGTTCGCTGAGTTGGTGCATAGCCCATCGTTCCAGGAGTAGAGCGCAGCTTGTCAAGGGGATCCCGATCCTCTCCTTTCGCGGGCACATTGCCTCACAGGTCCCCTGTCTGGCCAGCTCGTCGGCAGTTTCCTGCAATGTCACTGTGACCAGGTACCCAAATTATCTTAATATCGAAGAATTCTGATGCAATCGAGAGTGAGACCAGGCATTCCCTGACCAGCTTCGAGTGCACCATAATAGAGCCTAGAGCCCTAATGGCCGCTTGGCTATCGGAGTAAATATTTACCTTTTTTGCAGTTATTACGCAAGTAAGTAGCCAGTCAGCTGCTTCTTTAATTGCGGCCACCTCTGCTTGGAACACACTACAGTGATCCGGTAGCCTGAATTTGAGTTTGATGGGGAGCTCTTTGCAGAATACTCCTCCTCCAACCCTACCATCCAACTTCGAGCCATCCGTGAACAGGTTAACGAGGCCCTGTCCCCAGGTGTTGCCCCCGCTCCACTTCTCCCTTGGTGGAATATAGGTGGAGAAAGTTCCGCTTGGACTTAGCGAAGGCACACACTGGTCCGTCGACGAGGGGATGAACTCAAAGTTTCTGAGGATGCTTGAGTGCCCATATGTGAGGTTGAGCTTATAGCCCAAGCCCCTCAGTCTGATTGCGGTACGAGCAGCGGCAATTCTGCCTGCGATGTCTATAGGTACCACATTTAACATTACATTAAGGGGTTACGCCACTCTAGCTACTGTAAAAAAGCAGTTTTTTAAGGATTTTTTTTACATTGAAAGAAAGGTGCCAGGAAAAAACTTTTTAAGTATATTATTAAGCATGTATTTAAGTGTAATTACAAATATTTTTATTGAAAAATATTACAAAATGGCGCCTTTGGAGTGAATCTCTGAACGCGCCCTGCGAAAAAGGCACTTCACGGCAAGCAGTACAACTGACGTAAATGTCCACCTAAACCAAATTAAAAACATTCTTCTCAATCGACGTGAGTATAGCTGTAGAAATACGTACGGGATTTTAGAAATATTGAAATTTGTGTATTTTGCAGATGTTTGAAGTCAAAAGTAGAATTTTTCGTCTAAAATGGAACCGTTAATTGTTTATAAAAATTTTTCTAATTAATTAATAAAAAAATCCGTACGTATTTCAGTGCGGAATAATGTTCTAAAGATCCTTGTACAATTACAAGTGAAAATATTAAAAATTGTTTGTGTTATGCTGCTTGCCGTTTTGAAAAATCACGTTTTGAGATAAACACGCTTTAAATTTGAATAGTCGGTTCAGAGACGTCAGAGGCGCTCGCGCAAAAGTGCGAAATATTAGAGATAAACATTTTTTTCACGCATAGGACTTTTTGTTTTATATTCTAAAGAGTTTAAAGCATCTTTTAAGCAAAAAAAAAAAATTTCGATATTTTGAAAATCCTAGAGTGGCCTAACCCCTTAAGCGCCAGAGTAGGAGTAGTTCGAAGCGCCCCACTGATCCCAATGAGAGCAGACCTCTGGACTCTCTCTAGCTTTTTGACTGATGTCGTCCTCTCCAGTTATAGTCGTTTAAAAAAATCATAAAAATAAAACTTGCAAAAAGTTTTTTTTTTAATTAAAATTTAAGTTTAGAAAGTTTAGAAGTTTGTTTTTTTTACTTTAAAATTTCAATTTAGAAAAATTTTGAATTTATGTAATTTCATTTGTAATGTCTCGCTCTTCACCTCCCTCAGCTGAGGAGCGCTGGATTTTTCTGTTTTTTTTAGATCTAAATTTAGAAAAATTTTGAATTTATGTAATTTTATAAATTTAAATTTTAAATAAAAAAACCAAATTTTGTTATAAAGTTGAAATCTAAAAAAAATAAGAATCAAGTGCGCCTCCGCTGAGGGAGGTAAAGAGCGAGATATTACAAATGTTAGTGGCAGAGATATTTGTTTTTGAGGGAAGTAAAAACTCCACTACTTATGCGTCGCTTTGGTGAAGTGCTTTGCATCAATTTGTTTTTACTTCTATCGCTCAGCCACTTCAAGTGAGAAGAGCAAAATTATAAATAAAATTTATGAAGTATGCAGTACAAATAAAATATCTTACGCACACATACATACACAAATATATCTAATAAGTACATTTTAAGCATTACTGAGCTGCTGGAAAGGAAAGAAGCAGCCAGTGACGGAGTGGTGCACAGGCGGGGCTGCGTTGACATGACAGAGCGAGTGCGGACGCGTGCCATTAATAACGCAATACATAAGTACATCCATACGTAGATAGCCATGTGTGTATGAGTGTATGCATCTAAGTGTGTGTGTATGCATGCATGTAAGCGCTTAAGTATGCATCTAAATCTATCTGTACGAGTATATGTATGTATGTATGTATGTATGTATGTATGTATGTATGTATGTTGAGTAAAATTGATGACTATAAATAACCCAGCGCAGCGATGCAATGGCAAGAACGACAAACGACTCGACGCCAAGTGAAATTTTCTTTACATAAATGTTTTTAGCTTTTGGAAAATCGTATAACAAAAGTGACAGCAGCAATAGCAGTGGCATATTTTGAAATGTGTGGATATTGACATGAAAAATAAGAAGAAAAATTGAAATTAATCTAATAAAAAAAATTTCAAATAAAAAGGGGCGGAAAAGATTCCAGCGGCATTTGAAGACATTTAGAGCGCGCTGCGCTTAAAAATTCGACAGAAATTTTCTTATATATTCGACTACTAATTTGAAGCTTCTTTTATATTTCTTATAGTTTTTGTAAAATGAGGAAAAAAGTGGTAACAAAAAAAGCAAGAAAGTCTTTGCGGCTGTCATTTCATTTGAGGTTTAGAATTTTAATTGCAACGCACACTACTCGATTGACAAGTTTGCTTGTGGTTTGCGCTGTGTGTTGTGTTCAGCGTATTTGTAAATGCATGTGTGTAAGTATGTGTAAGTGTAACAAGCTGCCTGTGCTGCTCATGATCCTCCTGCTGTGTGTGCTGCTATTCTTGGTATGCTCGCCGATTGGGGAAAAATATCTGCTGCGTGCTAATGGGGGGCTTCCATTAAATAGAACTTTTTGAAGCGGAAAATTCAACAACAAAAAAATAATAATTATTGCTGGATTATTTATTATTGATTTAGAAATTGTGCGAAAAAAATTAACGTTTTAAATAAAATTTTTTAAATCAAATACAGCATCCAATTTTTGTGAATAACTTTTGTACTAAATAAAGAAAATGATTTGAGTTATGGAAATCTTTATTTTGACCTTTACGCCTTCTATTGCTTGTCTATTTGTATGCCGCAGGTGTCTACTTTACAAGTGTCAAATGCAAGTGCGACGCCATACGCAAAAATTATACGAGGGGTGCCTTTTATATGTCGGGATTAGAGAACAAAAACAAATTTTAATCATCGAAAATCACTTTATTGTTTTTCAAAATATTCTCCATGAAGATCTATACACTTTTGCATGCGTTTGAACCAATTGTCGAAGCACCTTTGCCACTCTGAATGAGATACCTCCAAAACATGCATTCTGAATGCCGCAACCGCTTCTTCAGGTGTCGAAAAACGTTGACCTCTCAGTTTGCTTTTTATGTACGGGAATAAAAAGAAGTCATTCGGTGCCAAGTCAGGACTATACGGCGGATGACCCATTAATTCGGTGTTTTGGGTGCTCAAAAATGCAGTTGTTTGAGCCTATGTGTGAGAGCTCGCATTGCCCTGGTGAAGAGTGATCCGTCTTTGGCGATTGGCTTTCCTAATTTCTTGGAAGACAACTGGCAAACAAATGGTTGTGTACCACTCAGAATTTACTGTTCTGCGTTGTTCTAGTGATACGGTTGCGACATGTCCAGTTTTTCCGAAAAAACAGGCGACCATTTGCTTGGAAGTGCTTCGTGCGCGAACAACTTTTGTTGGATTTGGCTCATTTTGAAACACCCATACAGTCGACTGCTGTTTACTTTCGGGCTCCTACGCATAAATCCATGATTCATCACCTGTCACGATGTCATAGACGTGTCTCGAAGCCCCGCGATCGTATTTTTTGAGCATTTCCTTCGACCAATCGACATGAGCCTTTTTTGAGCGATTGACAAATTGTGTGGGATCCAACGCGAACAAATTTTTTTGACAGTCAAATGTTTATGCAATATTGAATGTATGCTGGTCCCACTAATACCTAAGATTGTCTCAATCTCACGATAGGTCACATGACGATCTTGCAATATCAGTTCGCGCACAGCATCAATGGTTTTCGGAACAACAACTGATTTTGGACGACCTTCACGAAATTCGTCTTGGAGTAAACTACGAATACGATTGAATTCACCATGCCATCGACAAACACTGGTCCTTGATGGAGCTTCATCGCCAAAAAATGAATTAAGTTCATCCATGCAATGTTGCTGAGTTAATCCACGTCGAAAGTTGTAAAAAATAATCGCACGAAAATGTTCACGATTTAATTCCATTTTTGGACCGAGATGAATCTTTTAAGTTACTGTAAACAACACAAATAGCGCTGGTATTTCAAAACGTTCTGAGTACGTAAAAGCCAAAAAATGTCAAACTTTGCGATACAGCTGTCAGTTGCCCGATTGCAACACCAGGGTTGCCAAATCCCGACATATACAAGGCACCCCTCGTAAATATTCCGATAGGGTGATTAATTTTGTGCCAACTTTTATTTAGTCTCTTCTCTGATAGGACTCTACTTATATATAAGTATGTATATCTCTATATGTTATAATTTGAACTAAAACCTTCAAATACAAATCCTTTTAGCTCCTTTGCCGCTAGCACTGAAAACGGGTAACTGATCAGCAACAAAAAGTTGTCAGCTCACTGGCATATAATATCTCGTCTGTGTTTTTTTAACTCCCTTCAACTCCACTCTCTTCATCTTCATCTTCATCTTCATCTTCATCAACTTCCCCTATCCTCCCTCTATTTACCGTCGAGTATTTGCTCAGTCAACAAGAGCAAGAACCATTTGTCAAATTGCTCTTACCTAACTCCGCCTCCAACTTGCGAGCACTGGAGTCAACATGTTTAGGTACATGTGTTCGTACATGCCCACATACACAAATACATACATATCTATGGTACTTGATAGCCTGTCTCGGCGTGTTTTATTTAATGCGTATCTGGTAAACAGAAATTGAATTGAATTGTCACATATTACGAGTGCATGGCCACAAATTCGAACGTATTAGATGACAGCTAACGGAAATGTTGCAATTTCATTTTATATTCCATCGAAAAATGCTTCACAGGAAATTACATTCGTGCAAATGACAGCGTAATGCAACCTTATGAGCAAATATGTACACGAGTAGCATCAGCTGTTTGCTGTGGCAACTGTCAATTGGCTGAAATGATATTGGCAGGAAATTTGATTTGATATGTATTACATTAAGAAATGATGTGAGAGGTGAAGTGGGAGAGGGAGAGGAGTGTGAAGATGGCAAAAATATTTAAATGGAATTGGAGTTATTAGACTTTTTTGTGCATTGCAAGTTAAGGGGGGGAATTTGAAGAAGAATTGAGAAATATTGGAAAAGATTTTATTTTAATTGTAATTTTTTCCAACTTCAGTATTTTTTACTAATAAAAATATTTTTGTTTTTAATTATAATTTTTTTGTTGTCATCAATAAAAATATTTATTTAATTACATATGTTTTAAGCAGATTATTTATATATATAAAAATGTATGTTTGTCTGTATGTGATCGATGAACTCAAATACTACTGGGCCGATTATTATAAAAATTGGTATATAAAGGGTAATTTTTTAAGAGCTATAGGAAAGTTTTCAAAAAAAAAAACCACATAAAATTCATATAATTTAATGTTTGAAGATTATTTCATGCAAATGTTGCCCGCGACTACGCTTCAAATGGTCCATCCGCTTAGTCCAATTTTGGCATACTCTTTCTAATTTTTCGGCCGGTATCTCACATATAAATGCTTTAATGTTGTCTTCCAATGCGTTAATTGAAGCAGGCTTGTCTGAATAGACATGAGCTTTAACATAGCCCCACAAAAAATAATCTAAAGGCGTTATATCGCACTATCTGGGTGGCCAATTGACAGGTCCCGAACGTGAAATAAAACGTTCACCGAACTCGCTTCTCAACAAGTCCATTGTTACGCGTGCTGTATGGCATGTGGCACCGCCTTGCTGAAACCACATGTCATGCAAGTCAAGCTCTTGCATTTTGGGCAAAAAAAAGTTGGATATCATTTCACGGTAGCGCTCACCATTTACAGTTATTTTACGATTCGCAGCATCTTTGAAGAAGTACGGTTCAATGGTACATCCAGCCCATAAACCGCACCAAACTGTGACCTACATATTCTGGATACATTGGTAGCTCTTGCAATTCCTCTGGCTGATCTTCACTCCAAAATCGACAATTTTGCTTATTTAAGTACCCATTGATCCAAAAATGAGCTTCATCGCTGAACACAATTTTTCGATAAAAAAGTGGATCTTCGGGCAACTTTCCAAGAGCCCATTCACCAAAAATTCTGCGTGGCGGTAGGTTGTTGAGTAACAGAGGCCCAATTGCTGCGAACGGCGACGAATCGATAATTGATGGTCATCATTAACACTGGCCGATACAGCTACGATATTTTCTTCAGTTCGCACTCTACGTAAGCGTGTTGGCTCGAATAGTCGCTTCAGTGGGTCGATTAAACTGACCATAAAATGGAAGAAGCGCGCGATAAACTTTCTTAACAGAACACGCATTTTTATAATAAAATTCAATGATTTGCAAGCGTTGTTCGTTTGTAAGAGGATTCTTGGTTAAATTATAGACCAAACTGAAAATGTTTGACAGTGAAACAAAACACGAAACGTGCGTCAGCTGTTTAAACCAACTGTGTTAAAAGATAATAGCTAAAAAATCACCCTTTATATGTATTTTTCGAAGGAGAAGGTTTGTAGAATATGGTCATTGATGCCACTCGCCACCAGGTGGCGCTGCAGAGTAGCAACTTCTGCCACGTTCAACCGATTGTCATAAAAATTAGTATGACCATGTATTTTTAAACAGAGGAAACGAATATGACATGTTCATAGATGTACCTATGGACTACATGAGTGAAGATATTCTACATCGTTTGCGCGCTGCGAATCGAAATCCGGACATTCAATTCCCAGAAAACGTGTATATGAGGCATTGATTTTGATTGAAGACATATGTTTGACAATCGCTAAGAAGGCACTGGTGCAACTGGGAATGCCTGCTTCACACCGACCTGCAAACAACCTTTTCGATCGTGATTTGCAACGAGGAACACACTATGATTCTGACGAACTGGGGACATTCGTTAGAACAAATCTTCCGCAGTTGATTCCAGAACAACGCATTGCGTTTGACAGAATTATGCGTGCAATCAAAAAACAAAGCGGTGGACTGTTTTTCATAGATGCGCCCGGTGGTACAGGCAAGATTTTTCTTCTTTCACTAATTTTGGCAACCGTACGATTACAAAATAATATTGCAGTGGCTATTGCATTATCTGGAATTGCGGCAACTTTTTTGGATGGTGGCCGAACAGCGCATTCAGCATTGAAACTGCCGTTGAATTTGCAAAACACTGAGGCACCAACATGCAACATCAGCAAAAACTCTGGAATGGGAAAATTACTCTAAACGTGTCAAATTATCATATGGACGAATCCATAATGTCTCACAAGAAAGCATTGGAAGCGCTTGATCGTACACTGCGAGATTTGAGAGGAAACAGACGGATCTTCGGTGGCGCAATCATTTTATTGTCTGGTGATTTTCGACAAACACTGCCCATTATACCACGTTCAACACCCGCTGATGAACTTAATGTATGTTTTAAATCATCAGTTCTATGGCGTCATTTACAGAAATTGGCTTTGAAAAATAACATGCGTGTACAACTACAACGGGATGCATGGGCTGGAAATTTTGCAAAACAATTATTGGATATTGGAAATGGGCGAATGGAAATAGATGAATCTGCACAACGTATCACCCTGCCAGCAAACTTCTGTAAGATCACAGAAAGCATCGACGAATTGGTGCAAAAAGTTTTCCCAAACCTTGCACAAAACTAGAAAAACCATCAGTGGCTCAGTACTCGTGCTATATTAGCAGCCAAAAACATCGATGTCAATACCATCAACTTCACCATTCAGCATGGAATACCCAGTGAAGCGACAACATATAAATCCATCGATACTGTGGAGAATCAAGATGAGGTTGTCACCTATACAACTGAATTCTTGAATTCGCTTGATTTGCCAGGCGTGCCGCTGCACGTTCTTACATTGAAAATTGGCGTACCCATCATTCTTCTTCGAAACATAAATCCACAATGACTTTGCAACGGAACCAGACTCTCAGTCAAGAAAATGATGAACAATGTTATCGAGGCAACAATTTTGACTGGAAAATTCAAAGGCGAAGACGGACTGTTGCCACGTATCCCAATGATCCCGACAGATATGCCATTCGAATTTAAACTTTTACAGTTCCCGGTACGACTCGCTTTCGCAATGACTATTAATAAAGCACAAGGACAATCGTTACAAGTGCGTGGATTATATGGACAGCTCTATGTGGCTTGCTCATGTGTCTGAAAACCTTCTGATTTATTTGTCTACACACCTGATGGAAAAACAAGAAATATTGTGTATCCCACAGCACTCAATAAACATCGAATTGAAACTAAACTCTGTAATGTCACAACTTTTTCGAAATAAACAAAATCAATAAAATGGTTTAGAATGAATAGAATATTTGTGTACTACTTTTTCTTTAAAGTTATTTTTCTTAAATTTATTTTAGTTGTTGGCGTAGCAACGCGCGCCGGGTACAGCTAGTTTTTCAATAAATATTAATTTTTTCATTCAATCATATTTTGTCAACAACAATCATTTCTTTTTTGTAAATTTGAAGTGGGAATTGGGAAATAATGAAAAAAAAGTTTTTTGTTTTTTAATTATTATTTTTTAATTATTTGCCTTTTGTCATAATTTTTTCAAATAATGAAAAAAAAAATGTTTTTTGTTTTTTAATTATTATTTTTTTATTATTTGCCTTTTGTTATAATTTTTTCAATAAACGTTTTTTTAATTAAACACTTTTTTTCTAATATTTTTCCAAATTTGGCATTTTTAACCAATGAAAAGTATATAAATATTGTTTTAATTAATATTTTTTTAATGAAAATATTTTATTAAATTAATTTTTTTAAATCTGGTTTATTTCTCAGAAAATTCTTTTTATTTTTAATCATATTTTTCAACTTAATTTTTTTTAAATTTGAAATGCAAATTGAGAAAAATTTTATTTTTTTATAAAATTTTTATAACTTGTAAATGGAAATTGAGAAAAAATGAAATTATTGTTTGTGTTTTTAATTATTTGCCTGTGTTTTTAATTATTGCCTGATTTTGTTAGTTAAGGACTGTTTTTCTACTATTTTTCCAACATTGGTATTTTTTATAAAAAAAAATCTGTTTTTACAGAATAATTTTTTTTAATAAAATGTTTGATTTAGTAAATGTTTTTAAATCCTATTAATTTTAAAATATTATTTTTTATTTTATAGTATTATATTTTCTTCTACTAAAATTAAATTACAAAATTAAATTATTTGGTTTTAATTATTTGCTTTTTTGTGCAATTTTTTCAATAGAATTTCTATTAATTAAGATTTTTTTTAACTGTTTCCCACTTGGAAATTTTTTGCCGATAAATTTTATTTTAAATTATAACCTTTTTTTTAATAGACTTATTTTATTAATTTTTTTTTGTTAAATCCGACTAATTTTTCAATAATTAATTTTTTTTAATTGTTTATTTTGCAATAATTATTTTAAATCTGTAATTATATTTTTTGAACCAAAATTATTATAAATTTTAAAGAGAAATTTATTTGCCTCCTGTTGTAATTTTTTCAATAAACTTTTTGTTAAGAAATTTTTTTTTCTAATATTTTTCTAACTATGGTATTTGTTTATCAACAAGAATATATTTTCTTAAATTATTTGTAAAATTTAATGAGAAATAAGAAGATGTACTATTATATTAAATAAAAATTTATTTTATTTTAAATAAAACTATTTTGTTTAATTCTTTTTTTTATCTGATTATTTTTGAATAATTTTGTTCTTTGTTTTGAATCATACTTTTTCAAATAATTTTTTTATAAATTTTAAAGAGAAGTTGAGGAATCAATAACATTTTTTATTATGATTTTTTTCCAATATTTGTCTAATTGTGGCATTTTTAGTCAATGCAAACATCTATTATTATATTATAATTTTTTGCAAATAAAAATAGTTTTTGTTTATTTTTTATCATCTTTTTTCAACAAAATTTTTCATACATTTTAAATGGAAATAGAGAAATAATGAAGAATATATTTTTGCAAAATTTTTTTTCTTTCTATTGCGAACTCTTAAAAAAGATAACAGCATTAAATATTGAATTCCCTTGAACTGCAGAAATTTTTATCGCCAGCTCTAAGCTGCCAACAATTCGTGGGTAATGCCAATGCTTAAATCTCTAAATCCAACCACATACGAAAAATACGCTCTGAGCAATGCAGCTGTGCGTTCTATTGCACTGTAGGCTTATCCCTCATTTCCCCGCTAAATGGCACTTTAAAAGTGTAATAAAATATGAAGCTGGCAATATAATACATTTTTATGGACGCTTAGCTGGAGTTATGAGCGGATTAGCTGCAAAGCTTGCGTGTGTGAATTTCACTTTGCTATGTTGGAAAATGGTAGATGATTGCGAAAAATAGGAATAAGAAAACCAAAATTTTATATAAAGTTGCTTAATTTTACACTTGAATAAATTTCGCATTTTTAATGCCAGAAAAATGGTCAAAATGTGCAGGTTGGGAAGCGAATAATACAAATACGGTTTTGTTTTTGTTTCCAATGAAATTTGTAGACCAGCTTACAAGGAGTAATAGAGAATATGGGTTCACGTCAGAAAAAAGTTCATATAATGCAAGGGGTTAGGTGGTAGAGAAATTGTATCATATCTGGAATGTCTTTTGAGAACTTTTGAAGAACGAGCTAAAGTAGAAAATTAAAACTAGTTTCCAGATCGAATAAAAAAGATTTAATAAAATCTCAAAATATTTATTGAAGTTCTTCTTCGACATCCTATGCTCCAACTAGGAGTTAGACGATTTTACATATGTTCTAGAAAGCTGGAAATTAATGATACATAGATCGAGCGATAAAGATTTCGGTGGCTGCTACTTTGCTAGTATCGTTAATCTGCGGGGTGCAGAGAAGCGCGCTTAGGCCATACAACTTATTGTGAAGGCGAGACCGAGCTCTATGTAAAGTTCCTTTTTTTACTTGCCTCCGTGGTTGAGTCACTGCACTTGTTTAGTGAAACTTTGAAAAAAAGCTTGTCCATTGTGTCCGCACATACTTGACATACAAATAAATGTTTGGTGTGATTTCGGCAGTCTTTATCGCGGTCTCAGTCTCATTTCTGCAGCTGCGTTAAAGAACTTTCGAGCTGAAATCCATTCGCTTGGCGATCGACCATTGCCTTATTATGATAGCTGCCATTGAACCAATGTAGTTACTATTAATTTTAATTCAGGTTAGGTTAATGTAACTCGAAATTGAATTCTCGTATATTAAGACTGATCGCTAATGTTGTCAAGAGAAGGTGTATGGAGACGTAGGCTTCACATCCTACTCGTGAAGCAAGCTCAAGTAGATTTCTGATCCACAGATATGCGTTATTTGTCAATGAGAGGAGAAACGCAGAATCAAAGCAGTTTTCACGATCTGCAAAATCCTGTAAAGTGAGTAAAGGTGCTGCGAGAGCGCTTTTTAGCATTACCTTCGTTACTTGTGATTAATTTTATCGTTAGTTAATTAAATGATGCGAAGGCTAAGATCTCAAGGGATATCGATAATAATGTGTGGGCTCTATGACCTATCTGTTTCTTTTTGTTAATACAATAAAAGGTGATATCTATGGACTCTAAACCGGTTCTCGTCCTTGCTTCTCTATTTAGCAAAGTATTTCCAGAGAATAACTCTACGTCCGGGAACTCCATTCGTATCCAGCCCCTTATGGGTCTTCCTGCATTCAGTGTCCCCCTTCTAGGAGGTGCTGCTGCAGTGTGGAGATTTAATTGCAACTATGAGCCTTCACAGCCATCTCTAATGACGAGCTCCTTGCTCGAAGCAAACAAAGTCAGGGTAGGATTTAAATACGCAAACGAAAGTGAAAATGAATAGGTCATACAATCCGTAAACCTGCGACTGACATCACCAGAATGTCAGTATACTGGACGCAAGACTCTCGCCGAAAGGGACGGCTGCAAGTAACATGGAGACGCAACCTTACGACATATGAAGACTCGCTCACTTGGCCGCAGATACACTCAAGAGCTGCACATCGACCCCAATGGAATTTATTTGTATTGTGCGTGACTATTATTCGGAGGATCAGGATTCAAAACTCGTTATGGACATGAAACGTCAAATTATATTATAAAAAAGTCATCTTTCGGTAGTTAATGGTAAACCTCCGAGTATATTTTTGCCATGAAAGAGTTTATCAAAAAGAAAAAAAGTACCTTTTCACTGTGGGTTCTTCCATTTCTAGAATAACAGCAAGTCGCACACCACTAATTGGACAAGAAGCTCGGCTAATTATAGTACGCGGCATTTATATATATGCACATATGAGTCATCATTCCCCTCAAATTTTCTTGAAGCACCCCTTGCTGAATCCTATTATCCTTCATCTTGAAAGCAAAGCACTCTAATCCCAGCAATAACTAAAAAGCTTAGCATAAAAGTATTTGCGAAGCAACCATTAACGGCTTTCTTTAGACAATTCGCTTTATTCTTGTATCACTTCCTGGCCAAGCAATGGACAGATTTAATGTCTCGTAGGCGCACTTTCGCAACAAAAATACATTTAAGTCAGCTACTTGCCAAACAATACTTTAATGTTTCCTGCTAATTAAAGGCAGGACTTTTAAGTGCCACAAAAGCATAAAGCCTTCAGTATTGCGTACAAAAACAATGATAATATCCACACCTACTCGTATGTACACAAATAACAACAAGCAATAAAAATGAGAATAAAAATAAAGTCGCCTCGATAAAATCTGAATGGACTTGAAGCATGCTCAGCGCACATAAAGAGCGAGGAAGAGCAAGACGAAAAGGGGCAGTAGTGTGTGAGTTCGATGGAGTGCGAAGTGCGACAAAGACGAGCGAGAGGCCATTGAAGACGATGCCCCTTCTATGGCGAATATGACACTTCAGGCACTCCAACATGTGACGTACGTCAACTTAAATGTCAAGGCAAGCAGACGAGCACACCAGTTGAGATGACACAGGCGCAGGCGAGTATTGGTGAGGAAGACCAAAGCAATTTGTGATAAGCGCGTGGGTGGTCGATGCGATAAATGCGGTGCTGTGCAAAGGGTGAGTGTTTGTGGTGGAAAGCCATGCCGGTAACTAAAGAGTCGGCTGGAAGTTGGCAGCTCGACGTGGCTGGGCTGACAGATGGTCAGACACAGTTGGCAAACAGACTGACAGTTGGGAGTACTAGTACATGTTTGAATAGGCTTAAAGTGGAAAGAAAAAAAGGGGGCGTGAGAGGAAGAGAGCTAGTTTGTGTGTGTGTGTGTGTGTGTGTAAGGTGGTTTTATACGCACATAAGCGCCAGCTATTTTTTAATTAAAATGCATTTCCGGAAAGAATGTGGAAATTAATTGTGTGCGGATCTTGGTCAAAGAAGATGGTTGGGTGATATTTTTAAAAATTGCTGGTTTAAGAATTTATTGAAATTTATGATCTAATTACAAGATGTTAAATATTGACAGTAATTGCCTTTCATTAATTTCATAGGAATTACTTTGTTGTTTAGCATCAGAAAATTAGTAATAAAAATAAATTAATAAATATATAAATATTTACTTGGCATTTTTTCGTTTATGCTGCTCGCGACAAATGATAGAACATCAATTTTTTGACCAGTTTTGACTATGTTTTTTTTTTTGTTTTTAATCTTCATAACTTTTTGCCATTTGAATTCTTTAATTATGTCGCTTTGTCCCTGGGTGTATATTACTTGGCAACTCTTTTTTTATATTAAACATTTTCAAGCATTTTTTCATGTAATGCCATTTCGTATTCACTTTTGTAAATTTTTTGTCGCTTTGTTCCTGTGTGTATATTACTTGGCAACTCTGTTTTTTATATTAAATATTTTCAAGGACTTTGTCATTTAATGCCATTTCGCATTAACTTTTAAAATGTGTATTATTATTGTCAATGTAAGTGGCAACGCTGTAAAAAAAATTTGAGTTTTTTTCAGAAAATTGTGTTTTTAACAATTTATTTATCTAACTTTGTAAATGAGTAAACCATTTTTACACTGCGTGCAAAAATTTGTTGGGAACCCTGTTAGAAATTATTTTTGAAACAACTTGTTAAAAGTATTGTTTTGAAATTTTTCATTTTCACGCGTTTTTCAAACCATTTGGTATACAAGTTTGGACACTAACTCCGAAAGCCGGTTTAAGATGAGTAACTCATGATAGCATATTCCAAATTCGGTAAGTAAGCAAGCTGAAATTCTATAAAATTAATGATTCTCCTTATATTCGAAAATATTTCGCAATAGGCAGAAACCTAAAATATGTTATAAAATTTTGTATCTTATAGCAAAATTCTTAAATAAGCCAAAATGTTATGTTGAGGTTATTGAAGTTCGAAAATCACAAAAAGTCGCAGAAACTTAATTTTTGCACAAAATGCGTTAAGCGCTTCGAATTTGATATTGAGGTTGCATAAATTCGAATGCCAAAGGCAGATGATACCTAATTTTTATGAACTTAACTAATTGCGAAATTAAAGGTGATGTTCGAAAATCACAAAAAGTCGCAGAAACTTAATTTTTGCACTAAATGCGTAAAGAGACTTGAAAATAGCTATAAAATTGTGCATCCTACAGCAAAATTCTTGAATAAGACAAAATTTTATGTTGAGGTCATTGAAGTTCGAAAATCACAAAAAAACGCAGAATCTTAATCTTTGCACAAAATGCGTGAAGCGCTTCGAATTTAATATTGAGGTTGCATAAATTCGAATCCCAAAGGCAGATGATACCTAATTTGTATGAACTTAACTAATTGCGAAATTAAAGTTGATGTTCGAAAATCACAACAAAACGCAGAATCTTAATTTTTGCACAAAATGCGTAAAGCGCTTCGCATTGATATTGAGGTTGCATAAATTCGAATCCCAAAGGCTGATGATACCTAATTTTTATGAACTTAACTAATTGCGAAATTAAAGTTGATGTTCGAAAATCACAAAAAAAAAACGCAAAAGCTTAATTTTTGCACAAAATGCGTGAAGCGCTTTAAATTTGAAATTGGGGTTGCATAAATTCGAATCGCAAGAACAGTCATTATCTTACTCTTAAGCACTTTGATACCTACGGCAGATATTTGAAGTTGCAATTCGAAAATCACAAAAGACGTAGAACCTCAATTTTTGTGCAAAATGTGCAAAGAACTCAGAATTTAATGTTAAAGTTCGAAAATCTCACAAAGACGCTGGAGCCTAATTTGCGCAAAAAATGCTCTAAGAACTTCGAAATTAATGGTAAGGTGCAAAAACAAAAAATCCCAAAAATTCCAAAAAATCGCAGAAATTTATATAATTTTTGTTCAAAGAATTTTTCCCATCCATAAATGCATCTATGTATGCTTTATGCTTTCCTTTTCCACTACAAGAAATTTTTTCACCGCATTCCATTCATTTACCCTCTCTCATTTTCCTTCTACTTCATTCATTTATTTTTCTTTAATTTCAATTGTACTTTTTTTCTTATTATTCAGTTTTTAGCAGCATAAAAAGTTCGCGAAAATATCACGTTTCATCGATCGAGTGACAGGCCGCCATACAGCCTCGGTACTGCAGCGCCACACTTACACACACACTCTCCTACACTCCTCACTCTCAATTGCGATTGACATACAACTCTGGATAACGGTGTGCTTTTCAATTTCGGAAATGTCACAACACGCTACATTTGTAATATTTGCTCAAGAAATATTGACACTCCATGTTAATGGAAAATTTACAGCAAAGATTGTGCGGTGCAAACAGCAAAAATTATTGGTGTGATTCCTCAAACTCATCAGCTCAAATTTTAGAGAGTTTGGAAAAGGAAAAATAAAAGTGGAATAAAAAGAAAAAAAGTGAGCAGGGGACAGCGCAAATATGGCGATAAGAAGAAGTGATTGAGGTATGTAGTGGAAATCATAAAGAATATGAAATGGTAGATTGTGTGAAGGAGGGAAATAAGAAAGACCAGTCGTGGGTGATTCCAATGCTGCAAAAGTGGCTGAACCGAATATTCACTCGCGGCAGTGTTTTTTAAGAGCTTGAGAACATAAAATGATAATACAAAACAGGAATATTATAGGAATACGTTTTTTTATTATAATTCTGAAGATAATTCCATAGCATTTATTTTTTGAATGTGATATCCGGCGTATATCCGCCGCGGCTACCAGTTAAATGGTTCATTCGGTCAGCCCAATTGTTGACTAATTTTTCCAATAAATCTGGTCGAATACGGGGTCAGCAAATGACCACCATTGGACCCGACTTGCCTGTCTTGCTTAGAGGACGCGGATAGCACTGAGAATTTTCTCTGTGAATATCCTGCATTTGGTAGAGCAAGGTGCAAATTTTGGGTTCCGATGTCATCAGAATGTGTAATATTCGTTCTCTCAAACTGGAAGATATTTTCAGATTTATCAAAGAAATTCTCACAGGACTGGCAACTCCTATGTCTCTAATCTTTCCTCTCTTTTTCCTTTTGTTACTTCTCTCCTCTTCTCCTTGACTATCTAGCCTTTCAATTTTCAGAGCTGGACTTTTTTAGCCTGAGTAGTTTAGGAGTTGCCAAACCTCTCGGTGATTCTTGGCTCGACTTTTCAAATTTCAAAATTTCATCCGCCATATGTCCACCACGGCTACGAATTACATAGTCCACTCTACTAGTCCAATTTTTGACTACTTTTTCCAATAAATCTAAAAAATAAATTTGAATAAGGCCAATTGGCAGAAATGCGACGCAAACGATGGTAATTTGGCTTCAATTCTCGCGCGAGCTGTATTTTATAGACACGCAAGCCCAGATCTCTACGCAGAATTTTCCACGTGGTTGAAGACAAAGGCCAACAAGTTGAGAATGACGTCGAATCGGTGTATCGGTGACTTCTTCAACACTTCGCTCTATGAACCTCGTGAATAAATTAATTTCTTTTTAAGTAAATTTTCACAATTTGGCGTTTGTTTTTGGCGTTAAACGATTCATGATGACTTGTCAAACCTTACTGAATGAAAATCTCAACACAGTTTGTCACTTTCGGCTGTCAAACCTTAGTTTTCGATATCGATATTTCTCATGCAGCTAAAATAACATTCGATACAACAAAGTCGAATGACTTGGATAATCCAAGATGAATACGTTTCGTATCGTGTCGCTGTCTTGACTAGCAAGCCCGAAATGGCAGGCCTTACTTCACTCGTCGTACTCTCAAGAAGTTGCTTTCTGCGATTATTATTTTTTCCGCACCTGCTCTGGCTGATCAGCATATTCTCTGATATGAAGAATAAAAAAAAAATTGGGTTGCGGTTTATGAATCGCTTCAAGGGACAAGCAGTTTGTTTGGTGCGGATTTCGAGTGCTACGCAAGAAATGGCGGACCAAGCAGTGGTAAACAATGGTCAATAGGCCAAACGTAAATATCCAATAACTTTTTTAAAGTGATGCATTCAATTTTGAAAAAAAACGGGAGAAGATAAGTCACTCCTTCATATTTTTTCTTTTTTTTTTCAAAAGGAATTTTATGTTTGAATTTAAGAAAAAAAAAAAGAAAATAAAATAAAAATTCATATGTGTCAACGAAATTATTTCCCCGTATGCAGAGAACTTTCTAGCTTAGCAATCAGTACAAAGAAATAAATATAGTAAAATTCAGCATAATCGAGGTTTTAAAGACCTTAAAAGAACCTCTTCACTAATTTTCTTTCTCAACATTGCCGCCTTCAATTCCCTTCGCTCGTTCACCCCCAACGAATTTCCAGCACTTTTCGCTGTTTCTGACAGTTAATGGCAGCTAAATATAGTGTAAATGATGGTGATATGAGCAACGGCTTCCACACAATTCTACGCTTGAATGAGCAGCCAAACAGAAGGGCAAAAGAAAGGAAACGCATTTGGAAATTCGAAATGAAAGGCGTAATTGGCTACAAGAAATGCAGCCAAGTGTGCGTCTGTTCGTTGAGAGTTAAAATCAAGCAAACAAAACAAAATTGTTGTAGCAAACAAAGGAAGGGTGCAAAAAGTTATTCGTTCAAGCAAATTTGGCAGAAGACTTTCAGTGAGTCCATAATGTAACGGTAAGTGTAACGTCACTGGGTAATGGTAATAGACAAGCTGACAGATGCAATGCTACAATGCGCAGAAGATAAGCACATCTTGGAGATAAGATTCTGTACTTGTGATTAGATAAAAGGATTGGTAAACGGAAGGGTTCATTATATGTAGTGAAAAATAGTTGTGGTTTGCGTGGAAGAAGTGTCAACATCAACGCCAGCACTTATTTGATGACAAAATTGATTGTGGCATATTTTCGAACTGCCTCATTAGAAGAAAGTGCTTTTAATTTCACATAGGAAGCTTCAAATCGGGGCTTCTCGATTTGGATTATTATAGTATTTCAGCAAGGAATTAGTCAAAGCAACCTCCGTCAGCTAAAATAACTGCTACAGCCATGGACCGAGGCGCCTATATGCATGAATTAACTCTTATTCGCTTCTCGCAACAACCACCTCCATGCAGTTGTTCTTCTTAGTATTCTTAGTGCTATGTGGCATCGGGTTAACCATTGTTCCAAGTATTCTAGTACCCATGCACCCAAGTAATAGTCACGTGGATGGCAGGCTGGGTTTGAAGACGGCTACAAATCTGGCGTCTAGTGTTGAAGAAGGTGATTTTGAAGTCACGCCTGAGTGAGTATTGTTCCACGTATTCCACTATCCGAAGTACCCAAGTTCCCAAACACCCAAGTAATTTTCATGGGAACCGCCGTCTGCACTTGAAGGCGATCGCAAATCTTTTGCGTTGTGTTGAAGAAGATGGCTTCGAAGGCAAGCGTGAGAGAGTACTGTTTCCAGTAATTCAGTACCCGACGAACCTGAGTCCCGGGGGTCCTAATCTAACCTACCAGCTAGGCTGTGCACGGGGTTTAGACTGAAAGGTGAATGAATCTGGTTTTGATAGTTGACTAAAAGGAAACCATACTAAAGTAAAAATATTTCATGTCGAGAACACATATCTCAGTAGGAAGAACTAAGAGAGAATGAGCAGCTAAGGTTAGATTGCAAGTGTTGTTCCCATTTAGGGCTTTAGTATTTTTTGTAATGCCTGGAGAAGAAATATTGGGTAGTCGAAAAAGTCTTTTCGTATTTTGTCAATAGATGTCGTTGGAGTCATCTATCTCCAGAGCTACCAATCACATTGTGTCATATCGTATGGTGTTAGAAAGGTGAAATTTTAAGCTTCATTTAACCAAAAAAAATTAAATTCGGAGATGTTGAAAAAAAGTTTCAGCTGCTCAAAAATGAGTGAAAATAATGAAGAAATTCGCTATATTTTGAAATTTTTGTATAAAAAAGGGAAGAATGCCACGCAAGCCACCAATGAAATTTGTGAAGTTTACGGAGACGATGCTGTATCAGTTCGTGTAGCACAACAGTGGTTCGCTCGCTTCCGTTCTGGAAATTTCGATGTGAAAGATGCACCTCGCTCCGGTCGACCTATCGTTGAAAAGGTCGATGAAATTATGGAAAAGATTGACCAGGACCGTCACATAAGCTGCCATGACATCGCCAAGGCACTGAACATTCATCATCAAATGGTTTTGAACCATTTAAAAAAGGCTGGTTACAAAAAGAAGCTCGATGTTTGGGTACCACATGAATTGGCTGTGAAAAATTTAATGGACCGAATTAACATCTGCGATTCTTTGCTGAAACGAAATGAAATCGAACCATTTCTGAAGCGAATGGTAACAGGAGGGGAAAAGTGGACCAAATACGACAATAATGTGCGAAAAAGATCATGGTGCAAGGCTGGCGAAGCTCAAAAAATGGTCGCAAAGCCAGGATTGACGCCTCGAAAGGTTATGCTGTGTGTTTGGTGGGATTGGAAAGGAATCATCCACTAAGAGCTGCTCCAGCCTGCTCAAACGATTGATGCTACACTTTATGTGTCAACAACTGATGAGATTGAAGCAAGCAAACGAAAAAAAACGGCCAGAACTGATCAGCAGAAAGGGCGTCGTCCTCCATCAGGACAACGCTAGGCCACACACATCTTTGATGACTTGGCACTGGGAGAGCTTGGCTGGGAAATTTTGATGCATCCAACATATAGCCCTGATCTTGCACCATCGGACTACCATTTGTTTCGGCCAATGCAGAACTCCCTTAATGGAGTAAAGTTGGCTTCAAGAGAAGCCTGAGAAAATCACTTGCCGCAGTTTTTCGCCGAGAAACCACAAAAGTTTTACACTGATGGAATAATGTCTCTAGAAGAAAAATGGCAAAAGGTGGTCGACCAAAATGGTACATATTTGGTTTAATAAAGTTCACTATAAATATAAAAAAATGAGTTGAAGTTTGATTAGAAATACGAAAAGACTTTTTCGACTACCCAATATTTCCTAAGCGTACAACTAATTGTCTCCAAACTGTCTTTATATGTTAGGAAATCAAATAAGCTCGGCCAAACACCTAACAGAAGCGTACGCTCCAATTATTTATGTTTATTTTATTATGAGACGTTGGGTAGCAAGCAAAAGTTTTATTGTTTTAACTCCATCCCAGTTGCTCCACAATATTCTACAGACGCTTTCAAATTATATTGAAAGTTGTTAGTAAAGTAAGTTAGTTGGAATAAGAGGGAGATATTGATTAGTTCAGGGAACACCCTTTAATTCTGCTCCTCTATGGAAGTAAAGAAATTTTTTCATGTTTGTTCCTTCAGCAATTCCGCTAAACTTAGCTTCGTCAACGATTCGCTTCAGCGCAGATAAAGCCTTGGAAGCCGACATGGAAGTAAACAAATGTTTTATGGTTGTTCCGTCAGCAATTCGGCTACACTAAGCCCTTTCAGCGATTCGCTTCAACTCAGGTATAGCTTTGGGTATTCTATTTGTTACCTGCGCTTCCTACTTTTGCCAAATATTCTGTATAGGATTAAGGTTCGTCTTAGTAGAGGAGCGGCATCGAGGAGTTCACACCTTGACTTTACGTCACTATCTTTTTTTGGAATTTGACATTGATATTAATGACAATGGAAGACTCCTCAATTGGGAGCCTATATATTCTCTTATATATCAGATCCTCTAGCTCCTAGTTGGAGCATAGGGCGTCAAATTGTGGGCTAAGCTCTGGTAAAGCCTTGGATATTCTATTTGTTGCTTAAGCTTTCAAATTGTGCCAAAGATTCTGTATAGGATTAAACTCCGGGCTAGTAGAGAGTGGCATCGAGTCGTTTACAGAGAACCCCTCTTACCCTACCTTGAACTGCGAATCAATATACATATGATCCTCTAACTTGTAGTTGGAGCATAGGGCGTCGAAATGTGAGCCAAGCTGAACAAAAATTAATCGAAACATATTCAAGAATGTAACAGAAAAAAAAACGGATTGCCAAATTTATGGATTTTAAACTAATTTAAAATATGGTATTTTTCTTCAAATTAAACTTAGGAGACTAATAAATCGTTATGCGGCTATGTAGCGAAAGTCATATATTTTTTTGTTGCACAACAAAGGGTCATAAAAAAATTCACGCAAAAATTGTGAAAAACTTCACATCGACAGATTCCGACGCACTTTCAGTGCAACAAAGAAAACAAAACATAAAAAAAATGTTTTTCAAATAAACTGCTGTCATAAAAATGCAACGTTGCGTGTGCAAAGTTTTTGTTGCCTTCCTAAGCGTACGTGTTGGGCATTCGTGGCGCGAAAAAGACAACGTTGCCTGCGAGTAGGAGCATTGCATAGACCGGCGAGGCTGTGCACTGTGTGGCTATAAATATTTGGTTTTTTAGATGATAAAGCATCCGTGCAAAAAAATTTGCAAGTTTGAGAATAATAAAAATATAATAAAAAGAGTATGAAAATGGACATTAGCTACTGGAAAATTATGATAGACGAGCGCAGTCGAGTGTAATTAAAATGGCTAGGCGGCGCAGTGATGGTCGGACACAAAGTGGCAGACCCAGGGGCGAATAAAAAATAGCACTGAGAGAAGGTAATAAAAACTGTGATTTGCGGGGACAAGATTGCGGAATGTTGTGGCTACAATAAACGAACCGAACTGCGCGGAATTTACCTCCAACAAGAGCTTTTTATCTATTTACGTAGCATTTCGCGTGGCGTGTGCGTAAAAGTTAATTGCGAAGCCTTGCAAAATGAAAAAAAAAAATATTGCAAATATTCCAAATAATTAAAAGAGGTTGTACACAAGCGGCAGTGCGCAGTAGTAGCAAAATAATTTGAATAGGGATACTAAGGATGATGTTTGAAACAAAAGAAATATAAAGAAAAACTTTGCAGCAAGCAGAGTTAGCAAAATCAAAAATGGACGTTGGAAAGCTGCTTGAGAAAAAAAGAAAGTTAAGAAATGCGAAGAAAAAACTTCAGCTAAGCAATTATCTTCAAAGGCAAAGCAGTTTCTATGCCAACAAACTCAGCCAGCCACAGTTCTTGCCACTTTTCTTGCTTCTTTCTACTTCCATTAAGTTTGCATTTTTTGGGGTGCGCCAACTGCCCAGCAGAACTGTCTGTCCGTCTGGCTTTTCCCCTTTGCCACTGCTATTGGGTTTTCGCCTACTTTCTTTGTTCTTTCCAGTTTTGTATTGGAGTTTTGCTGTGTTGTGGGTATGAAAGTAAGACCGTTAGTTGGAGGAGTTGTGACTTATTGTCACTGTGTCTAATTAAGCGTGAAAAAACTCATTGAAGAGTGACAAGTTTTGTGTTGGCACTGTTGTAGTTTGCTTTTTTCTTGCTGTGTTAGCAATTCTGAAATTAAGGTGAGTGTAGATTTCAGTGAATTTAAAGTCGAATGGATTTCAGGGGTTAGGCAACGGTGGTGGGATAATAAAATTAATAAAAATTCTGTAAAAGTTTCTTACTGCACGTGTCAGAAAATATATAAATTATGATAAATAAATAAAATATATTAAATAAATTATTATTCATATATTTTCTTCAAAGTGAAGTACATGACTCAAACCGTAGACGCTGCAGTGGTACACATAGTTCAAGTCCTAATTTCTTCGAAACTACCATAGGAGTATTCAACCTAACCTTATTGTCTAGCTTGGAACCATCTGTATAGAAATTTAATGCCCCCCTCTCTATGACCTTGGTATTTTCCACCCTTTTCTTGACGGTATGCTCGTTTTGAAGAGTCTGTCGAAGTTGAGTCTAAGAATAAAGTAGTCCATTTCTTGTTTATGACTATTCAGAGTGTGCAAAATAGAGGCGTGACCAAACCGCCGGTCTTTCCATAGCACCATACTTTTGAGTCTAACTCGCCGAGGTGATGGGCCACGTGTTTCGCTACAAGATTTAGTGCAGGCAGGTTGATTAGCACTTCTAGCGCTTTGTTTGTGGTAGTCCTTAAAGCACCAGAAATGCATAAAAAAGCTGTTCTTTGGGGCTTACTCATGATTTTAGCATAACTCGTCTTGATTGGCCTAACTACAGAAGTAGTTGTAGTAGAAGTAGTACAAGAACGTCGAACGTTGGAAGGTCGGTCACATAACCACTGAAAATGTAATCGACAAGATGCAAAGCAGCGAGGAAACGTGTCAAATCATCAGTGGTTTCGCAGAAAAAATTCTACGGATAAAAAGGCGGGACCTGGACGCAGGCACATAAGCACACAGGCATAGATATTGTAATGAGGATGTTGGAACGCCACTCTGAAGTAATTCGAAAATGGTTGCAGGGCGGGTGACGGTTCCAAACGAGGGGAGATTTTCATTCTCTGGACGTACCGGACTGATGCTTTGATGTTGCATTAGGCATTTTGAACTCATCCCCAAAATAACAAAAAAAAAAAACTACGGAAGTATAGAGCCAATGTGTAGCACGAGGTGTTGTTAACCTCATTTAATACCGACTGCCTTTTTGCAGCAATATAAAGTAACTTTACTTTTTCCTCAATATTTGGTTTCCAAGTCAGTTGCCTATCTAATATGAGTCCTAAGTACTTAACATTCTCGCTCAAGGGTATCCCCACATCCTTAAAAACTAGTGGAGAGATTATCGGAAGCCTATGTTTCTTTGTAAAGAGAATTAGTAAAGTTTTGGAGACATTTATGTAGAGTCCTCTACTCTCTGATCAGCTTCTAAGTGTGGTCGCGTTAGTGGGGTGGCAGACTCTTCAGAGTCAGCAACAGCGAGTTCAACGGCAAAACTCAAAAAAGGGAGACTCCGCCTTAAGGTGTGCCCTTGCAGACCTGTCTGCTTGGAGTAGCTTCTATCAGGGCAACAACGTTTGTTTCAACTCCAAAAAGTGCAATCCATGTCTAATAAACTTTTTTCTACTAACCCGACGAGCGAGCGTATACGAAATTTATATTTATCAACATCCATTATCATCATCACAGCATCATAGGTCGGGGTAAACCATTGTCGTTATAATTCGCCTCCTCGTCAGTCGGCCATCAGCTTTTCGTTTGATATCAGTGCCACAATAAAGAACTCGGACATACAAAGCATGCAGCTTCAAATTCAAAATTTTTGTAAGAAACGCAAGTTGAATATTTTTATTTTTATATTTTGCTATTAGGTATTCAAATAGGATTCTAAAAATAGTAATTAGAATTTACAAATCTATTATCTCCTTGATATAAAAAAATGTATTATGCAGCATTCGCAAAATTGATGTCAAAAAAGAAGCCGGACATCTGACATTATTGCGATTAGTAGTCACTTTAAAACGAGGAATCCCACAATTAATTTGCTCTCGGTGGAACAGTGCAAACAAAGAACCAAATGTAATAAATTAAAATAAAATTTCAGTCGTGTTTTTTTTTAATAATAATCGAAATTATAGACACGGGTAGACAGTGTTGACAAAGCTCAATTCAAGTCAGAAATTTAATTATTAGTCATCATGAAAAGAATAAAACCATTTGGGAAATCACGGAAATAGTGGAGAGACCGCGTTCGAATGTATACGACGTGATAAAACGTTTTAAAGAAACAAAATCCGTGGAAAATAAAAAGAAATCGGGACGACCAAAACTGTTTTCGGCTGCAGTTGAACGGTGGATAGTGCAACAAATTGAGAAAAATTCAAATTTGCGGTCCTAAGCTCGCAACAGAAGTCGCCCAACACATTAATATTACCTTTAACCCCAAAAGTATACGTAAAGTGTTGTGAAAGAATAATTATAATGGAAGAGTTGCACGAAAATAAAAACCTTTCATCAATGAGATTAACCGGCACAAGAGAAAATTTGCAAAGCGTCATTTGGATAAGGATTCCCGAGTGCTGGAATCAATCATGAAAGCAAGTTTAACATATTTGGGTCAGATCGACAATCATATGTGTGGAGAAGACCTAATGAAGTAAGACCACTGAATGCCCGTAGCTACAAAGTCGCCTTCGATGTCATCTCTCCATCGTTTTTCTCTCATCGGCCGGCCTCTTCTTCTTCAATTTATATTTATACATACGTATTTGTATTGAAATATACCATTTTTTAGTGAATTAATATTTTACCTACATTTTCCAATTATTTCGGCATTTTCTTGGCATTTTAGCCCAGTCGCTGTTGTAGACTTTTGCAACATTTTGTTTATAGATAGCAAACACTTTTATTACGAAACACTTTTAAGATAGATATCCAATAATTGAATTCGTGGAATAGCGTTTTTTGAATAATAGATTGAGTAGATAAAACACGACTTTCAGAGCATTTTATGCGCGAGAGTGTTGTGATGATGCTTTGTCAGATTTTTATAGTGTTTTTGGGCACTTTAATATTGACGAAAACCGAGCTTTTGGAATACTATGTTCTTTAGTTTATATTTTGGAA
Organism: Anastrepha obliqua; assembly: GCF_027943255.1. Taxonomy (NCBI): domain Eukaryota; kingdom Metazoa; phylum Arthropoda; class Insecta; order Diptera; family Tephritidae; genus Anastrepha; species Anastrepha obliqua. Next base: position 122,426,853 of record NC_072893.1, on the reverse strand, counting down.
GAGATATGCGGTGTATTGTAATTAGATGAGTTTATGCGATATTTGTTTATCATTTATGAGCGCTAACCTTTTTTGTAAGTATTTTTAAATATAGTTTCAAAAAGTTTGAGCGGTTTGTGCTTTCTTGAGTTGTATTCTTCGAATTAATGCGCAGATTTCATAAGAAATTTTTGCATTATTTCGAATTATTAGAAGTATTAAGATTCTAAAATAAGGGGAAACAGGTATTAACAATAAAAATATTTTGTTTTTAGAAAGCTTTCAAAAATATAGCATACAATAGGAGATATTTTAAGCCAACAAGCACCACAACAAGTAAATAAAGGTAAATAAAAGTCAACAAAAATTACCGCATACATTTAACTCAGAAAAACAGAAGGAGAAAGAAAGGCAAAAAAACAAAAACAAAAAAATACAAAAACAAAAAAAACAACACAAGGGAAGTACCTTACTTATGCACTATACCTATCATTCAATGAGAGCGCAAGAAACACATTTTGCAGGCTATACAAATACACTCAAAACAGGGTGACAACAAGCCACATTTGACAACAAACGCAAACATAACCGAACACCCCTGATTTCCAAGTGGAAAATGCGCTTCCACTGCGAAGCCTGCAAACAATGACAAACAGGCCAACAAGAACAAAAATTAAAAAAAGGAAGCAAACAAAATTGGAACGAGTAAAACAAATACTGAGAAAGAGAATTATGTGTAAATAAGAAAATATACACAATTTGATAAAAAAAATTAAAAATAATAATCGCAAAGACGTAATGGCGAACTGCTGATTAGAAACCTCGACGGCCTTGATTTCAAGGGCCCAACCCTTACCTTACCCCTAGGTTACGCAAAATGCAAAGACGCGTAACTGAGTGTGGTTGAGGGGCGGGTGAGTGTGTGGTGAGTGGTTGGGAAAAATCCAAAAATGAGGTGACTAATAGAGAATATCGTATGAGGTGTCATTTATGACTCCTTTATGCGGGGTGCAACACAACACACAATGTCTGAGGGTGCGTGCGTGCGTTGGTTTGGCTGGACGGACGGAAAATGAAAGTAAGCGCAAAGCTAAATTTCGACTAAAGTTAGGCTAAACTCAGGCCAAAGACTAATGTGTGCTGATGATAAATTTATTTACATACGACTTTACATATGTGTGTGTGCACAAATACATACATTTATATGTAGGTAGTAAGTCAGCTTGAAATAGGGTGGGTGAGTTTGAACGCATGCCAGTGGGGTGACTGCGCGTTAGTGTGAGCTTTTCGTCCCTTTTCTGGCATTTCTAATGAACAGTTGGTTGTCATGACTTGCAGTTTATTTTTTTTTTTTTGAATTTTTTATTCTTTGATTTTGTGGTGCAACCAAAGTTGTCCATTATTCATTTCCGAAAAAAATATTTTTGCACAAGAAAAACAATTTTATAATAATACAAAAATTTTAAAAATAAAAAAATTTTATTTTTAAATAATAAAAAATTATATTTATCTTTTCTTATTCTTTGATTTAGTTGAGCAACTGCAGAGTAGGCGAAATTTTTTGATATATCCTTTTTTTATTATTCACTTCGGAAAAATGGATTGTTGGATTTAAAAAAAATTATATTTTGAAATGTTAAAAAATTATATTTAGTTTTTAGAAAAAAAACTGTTTATAAAAAAAATAAATTTTTAAAAGATTAAAAACTTTTTTACATTTATTTCTTCTTATTTTTTGATTTAGTTGTGCAACTAAAAAATAGGCCAAAATTTTTAAAATTAAATTTTTTGTATTATTCATTTGCGAAGAAAGGATTGTTGCATAACAGAAAAAATTTTAATAATAAAAAAATTTATTTTTAAATAATAAAAAATTATATTTATTTTTTCTTATTCTTTGATTTAGTTGAGCAACTGCAGAGTAGGCGAAATTTTTTGATATATCCTTTTTTTATTATTCACTTCGGAAAAATGGATTGTTGGATTTAAAAAAAATTATATTTTGAAATGTTAAAAAATTATATTTAGTTTTTAGAAAAAAAAATGTTAACAAAAAAATAAATTTTTAAAAGATGAAAAACTTTTTTACATTTATTTATTCTTATTTTTTGATTTAGTTGTGCAACTAAAAAATAGGCCAAAATTTTTAAAATTAAATTTTTTGTATTATTCATTTGCAAAGAAAGGATTGTTGCATAACAGAAAAAATTTTAATAATAAAAAAAATTTATAAAAAAAAATTATTTATTTTTTAGAAAAAAAATGTTAACCAAAAAAAAATATATATATGTTTTTTTATTCTCTGATTATTCGTGCAACTGAGAGCATACCCAAATTTTAAAAATATAATTTATTCGTTATTTATTCTCGAAAAAAGATTATTACATGAAAAAAATGTAACAAGGCAATAAAAATTAAAATACACATTTTTAATGATTAAAAACTATATTTGTTTATAAAAAAAAAATTTACATAAATATTTTCTTACAAATCAAATCATATTATTATTTTATGTACAAAAAAGTATTAAATATTATAAAAAAATATTTTTAACATTTATGCAGTTTTTTTTTTAAATCATATATTTTTAATATTTGGTTTCACGTTTATTCTTAATATTTTTAATATTTTTTTAAATAAATTTTTATTTACTTTCAAATTTATTCTTAATAATTTTTTTTAATGTTTTTTAAATATATTTTTATTTAGCTTAAAGTTTATTCTTAGTAATCTTATTACTTTTAATATTTTTTTCAATATATTTTTGATATTTAGTTTGAAGTTAGTCTTAATAATTTTAGTACTTTCCATATTTTTGAAATGTATTTTTAATATTTACTTTCAAGTTTATTCTTAATAATTTATTTTTAATATTTTTTTTTTTATTTTTTAATTTTCAATATACCAATTTTAAATTTATTTGATATGTTTTGTTAATATTGTGAAAAAAATATAAAATAAAAAAAACAAATAAAAATAAAAAAATGTAAATATAAAAAATATCAAACAAATTTTTAAAACTCAAGGAAAATATAAATTGCACATACACACAAATAATAATATAAGAAGAATATAATAATATAAGAAGAAAAATATTAATTCAAATAGTAAAAATGAATATTGGGCTTGTAAGTGCGGTGTGATTAGTTTTTGTTGTAGTCAGATATAGATATGAAAAATGTTAATGAAAATGCGGAAATTTGTTAACGGAAATCTACTTCTCTACCAAATTTCTTTTCTACTAAAATTTTCTTATTACATTTTTTGCTCAATCCCCAATTTGTCTTTTTAAATCAATAATCTATAGTCTCATATTTTTTTTGTTCACGCTCGAAAATATTTTCTCAAAAAATTTTTCACACATTCATTTTCCAACGCATATTCAAATTTGATTTATGTTCACAAACTTTTTTTCACTTTTCAATTCACTCATCTGGGAATTTATGCACCCTTCAATGCACGCAGTTCATCAGATTTTTTCACTAAATTGTAAATAATAGTATTTTTTTAATTTATGTTTTCCAAATCACTTTCATCACTAAACTGGATTGCCCAACACGTGTTCCAATTTGAATTAAGTCGCGCACGAAACAACTCAACACGCCGACTAACAACTTCAGACTGATTCGTTGAAGTTCCAATTGGATTGGCTTAGCTTGGAGTGATAGCAGCAACGCCGGCTGGCAAGTATCTACACACAAGTACGCGTAGAGCACTTTTCTACCACTTCCTCTATACATAGGTGGGAAAGTAATAAGTAAGTGAGTTGGATATTTTGGGCATAAACGCACGCACACATACACCCGCGCTTACATCCATTCATACATACGATGAGTGATGCATGCGTATGTGTGTGTCTGGAGGGATATTCTGACGCTGGGAAGTTTTTAATTTTTCCGAAGAGCCATAGATACTTTTTTCTTTCAGTACTTGTGGAGCGAAAGTGCTTATTTGGAGGATATACAGAGAGAGCGGAAGAGATAGAGCGAGAGCGAGAGACAGAAGTGGAGGCAATGTGGTTGAGAGCAGTTGGTTGTGGGAGATATGGTTTGTTTCCTTGTTATCGCATACTTTATTGGCAATTTTTTTGGTTTTTCGAAAAAGTTTCAGAGAATTGAGAAAAATCATTAGAGATCAGAAAAACTTTCTGTGATGGGAAATTTTGAGTTGAAGTAGAACTTATAGTTCTAGAAAGTTCTATCTAAAGCGAAATTTTTTCTTGGTTGACTATTCATGAATATTTTTTCAAAATTTAAAGTTATGTTATGTAAAAACAAAGGAGTTGAAGGTACCGCACAGTGGGTCAAATGACCATTTCTGTTGAGCATTTTTAATTTTTTTATTTTATTATTTGAATCAAAAATTCAACGAATTTCATAAATAAAAATAAATAAAGGGCATACAAGTTAAATTAACCCATTCACGACCATTAATATAAATTTAAACATTTCAACACACTGTCAAATATTTGTATCCGCAACTGTAAAAGTTGCATGAAGATAAGTATTAGAAAAAAAATTTAATTAACCCACTCACTAGCAAAAAAAAAAAGATTAACCCTTACACGACCATTAATACAAACCTAAGGATTTCAATATTCCTTCAACTGTTTAAATCAAACGCTGTAATATCATAAAGAAAAGCAAGTATAGTAGAAAAAGAAAGTAACCCTTCCACGACCATTAATACAAATCTAAACTTTCCAACATCCCGTCCACTATTTCAATCAAAAACTTTCACAGTTGCACAAAGAATATAAATATGAGAAACAAATTAAAATTAGCCCATTCACGAGCAAAAAAATAATTAACCCCTTCACGACCATTAATACAAATCTAAACATTTTAACGTTCCGCCAACGATTTGAATCAAAAACTGTAGGAATGTCATAAAGAAAAGCAATATTTATTTAGTTTTCAAAAAATTAACCCTTCCATGACCATAACCCAAATCTAAAAAATTCAACATCCCGCCAACTTTTTGAATAAAGAACTGTATGAAAGGAAATAAATATAGTAAAAAGGCTAAATCAACCCATTGACGACTAAAAAACAACTGTATGAAAGGAAATAAATATAGTAAAAAGGCTAAATCAACCCATTGACGACTTTCCAACAAAAAAAAAAACAACAATACGACCACGACCAGGCCATTCCGTCAACTATTTGAATCCAAAACTATAAGAATTGCACAAAAAAATATAGTAAAAAAGGGAAAATTAACCCACTGACAACTAACAACATTTACTTTGAACTCTGAATCTTAAACAGGCCGCTTCTTTTGATAGCGAGTTTAGTTGCCTTAAAGTCTTGAACCAGTTTTTTTAATTATTGGCAGTTATTATTTATTTCCTTAAATCTATTTGAGTCTATAACAAGTCCAGAGCTAGTTCTAGACTGTGAATGAAGGCAGTCAGTTTTAAAGAAATTCAAGGGAATTCGCTTCAAGAGAAGTCTGCCTATAACTAATATTCTCTCACTTCGAGGATCCCACTGCTACCTTTCATTGAATCCACTCAGCAAGAAATGCTGGAAACAAATTTTATCCATAGCTGAGCTCAATTACTATTAATACGAGTATCAAATCAAAAGTATGCAATACACTTTCCGTTCACCCACACCATACCACTGACGTATTCATAAAAAGCCAATACATGCATACTACAGGCGGGCTGCTGTGTGCCAAGTTCACAAATCGCCACTTGGCTGCCACTGAGTCTCGACGTCTGGCTTTGGTGCATTTTTGTGGCTCGTACGTTCCGTGATGACACATCCAGCAGAAGGCGTAAGCATAGCACGAGCAAAAGTAATCACAGTTTAAGTGGTAAAAAGTGCGAAAATTACTTGTATGTACAAGCGGTAGTGGTGGCAGTAAACATAAAAAAGTCGAAATTATTACTCATGTCGCACGGACGTGCAGAAAACGAGTCTGTTGGCTGCTTTGTGATGAAATGTTTTAATTGCACAGGATATACTCCTTTTTTATTAGTTTTTAGAAGAAAAGAAGACAGAGCCCCGGCTGTGCATTATATGGGTACTTCTTTTTTATTATTAATGTCGTTTCTTGTACGGAAACTATTTTCAGACCTGCTTAGTCTGAGTTACGCTACCATAGTCAATCGAGTAACCATAGACATTTCCAGGCTTTTCTGGTACTCCGTTAGGTTAAGATACTACTGTGTTTTGTTGGAAGAAACCCCATACTATGAATAGCTCTATGAGATAGCAATATCACTCTGGGAGAATTATGTCTACCAGGTGTAGAAGTTTCCCTACCAAAGTGGCCAAGAAGACCAGTTATGTTGGCCAAGTAGACAGAAGCGTTCAGTAGCATTACTTCAAGGTTCTAAGCCTTTGGTTTCCTACGACGTTTATTCATCCTGAAGTTCTGTGTCTAATAGACTTTTTCTTCTGAGGTGGTCTCTTTTACTAGGTCTTTTTCTGCTTTGGTGTTTTTCTTTTGGTAGTATTTTCTTTTTCTTTTCATGATTTTTTTTCTGCCTACAATATTTTTCTCTATTAGTTTTTTCTTCGAGGTTCTTTCTTCTACTTAAGTTCTTCTACTTAAGGAAAATTCCTGCTTAAGTTATTTCTGGCACACGGCTTTTTTTCTATTCCTATTTTTATGACTTTCTCCTACAAGAATTTTTCTTCCTGAGGTGGTTTTTTCTACTATGTTTTTGAAGTGAAAACTTTTTTAGAATCGTTGGGAGTGATTTGAGAAAAAGTGAAACGAAAAAAGCGACCCTTTTGGCTACGAAGCGTTATATTATATGTTGATATAAACTTAGCGACGAACTAAACAACTTTTAGGCCAGCGCCGACAGCATGGCGCCGTAGCCGAGCGACTAGCAATGTGAGCTTCCGATCCAAAATCCTTGGTTCGAATCACAAGAAAAAAATTTTTTTTATACAGTTATTTTATTTTATTTTATGATATGTTTATGAGGAGCTTTTTTTCATGGCAGAAATACACTCGGTGTTTTGCCATTGCCTGCTGAGGGGTGAGCGCTATTAGAAAAATAGTTTTCCTTAATTTTGGTGTTTTCACCGAGATTTGAACTGACGTTCTCTCTGTGAATTCTGAATAGTAGTCATGCACCAACCCATTCGGCTACGGCGTTTGTTTAATTTTACTGATGCAAAAATGAGGGAAAATATTTGAATAAAGTTTGCTTACTGTTTACACATTTTCCAAAGGTGACGGAGAACCAAAAAAAAAAGTCGATTTTCAAACAAATACGAGTGCATATGTGTAATTGTGTTAGAGTTTCGGTCACGCCCCGGCAAAACCTGCGTGCATATGTGTTTGTAACATTCAAAAAAATGTAATTGTGTTAGAGTTTCGGTCACGCAGGTTTTGCTGGGGACGCTCATAATAGCAACCGCGTGTGTATTTTTATATTCGTAAATATTTTCATTTTTAAATATTTACCGCAATTATGCCGAAAAGTGTCGTGAATATCGACAGAAAAAAAAATCAATAAATAGCATCACGGAATTCATTCACGAAAATTTAATAAAGTATACACCAGAAGTATCGCGGATACTTAGAAAAGATTACAATAAAGTTCCAATGATTTTAAGTGGCGATTTTAACGTAGATTTTGCATTGGACACAGCAGTTCCTTTAATTGACTTTCTCAATACAACATTCAATTTAAAAATGTGTAACAATCGCACTGAATCGACAACACCATCAAAAACAACAATTGACGCGGTATTTCAAAGATATGTTGACAACATCGAAGCCAAAGCATTTGTATCATATTTTAGCTATCATAAGCCACTCGCCTCATTTGTTGAAATTGAAAACATTGAGGATGAATAATAATAAAATGAAGAAAATAAAATATGAACTTTATAGCAATATTATAATGAACCTATAATTATCCCGCCCCTAATGCTGCTTTCGTCTCATTCTCTCTCAGTTTGTTTTACGGAAGGTTTCACTTCTATCGCGTCTAACCGTTAGACTGGCATTTTTTCTTCTTTTCGTTCTTTTCTCTTAGAAGTATTTTCTTCTTCTTTTCAGCTCCAATGAGATTTCTTCCTAAAATTTTTCTCTCTATTAGTTTTATTCTGCGAAGCTGTTTGTTCTACTAAGAGTTAAGAGCGTTCTTCTACGATGTCTTCCCTTCTGAACTTATTTCCCTCACATGGTTTTGTATTCCTGAGATTGGTTATTCGATGAGAATTTCGCTTCCTGAGGTGGTTTTTTAGTACGGTTTTTCTTCTACAATGTTTCTTCTTCTAATAATTTTTTCCTCCTCTATTTTTCTTCTAAGTGTTTTCTCCCTGAGATTCTTTCTTCTACTTGACTTTATTTTTACCATTTTTTTCTTTCTGAGGTTGTTTTTTCAATAAGAGGTTTTCTTCTACTAAGTTTTCTGTTCCTGAGATAGCTTTTTTTACTTGATTTTTCTCTTTTTCGAAGTTTTTCTTCTTGGCGTTGTTTCCTTTGGGGGTGTTTTCTCTCAAGATGTTTTGTGTTCCTAAGTTTGCTACTTTTACCAAGATTTTGCTTCCTGAATATTTCTTCAAGGGAGAGTCAACAGAAGGGAAATAATCAAACAGGTGGAAAAAGGAAGAAGGGGCTTTGGATTAGAGGATGGCGACCAAGAGTGGCTAATAGCGTTCGTAATAACCACTTCAAGCTACTAATGATTTCTTCAGGTGTGTGTTATATTCCTGCAATATCGGCAGGTGTAGCAAAAAAGTGAGAGCCCAGATGTCTAAATCCTTGCCGGACGAGAGCAAAGCAGTTGTATAGGGGGCGTCCATAAATTACGTGAGGTGTTTTTTTTTAATTTTCTATACCTCCCTCCCCCCCTAGTGAGATGTCGTGAGATTTTATTCAACCCCCTCCCCCATCCCCCAATCTCACGTGAGATTTTTCAAAATGTGGGTTTCTTATGTAAACGCGTTGGATTGTTATTGTAAAAAGAGAAAACATGTCCATATGATTTTCAGTAAAATCATCTGCTCCTTCAACTTCGTTCTGATCTAGCCACTCTAAGCCGTTGACGCTTGCACACAGTAACTCATTAGCTCGTCTTGTGACAATCCGTGAGGATCGCTTGCTTAGCTGGTGCAATGTGAGCTGCTCGCCTGTGCTCTGCAGCTCTTGTGATAGATGCGAAGTAAATACCGCATGGGCAATAGAGATCATAAGGGTGCTGATGAAGGCATTCAGCGGTTGAATCGGTAGGCGTATTCGAAATGGAGCGAATGACTTTCCGTCATGTTCTTTAAAGTCGGAAATTGTCAAACGTCCATCAACCTGAGTGATAGGGGTATGGAGGTGGCAGAAAACGGTCGTGAAGAATCATATGCAGATCACTCCGGCGTGCGCTGCAGCACTTAGGTCAAGCTCCATATGCAGCTTAGCAATCTGTTTCTTCATAGTATCTTGTGCTGGAGTGGGACGTACGTTAGATGGTGTAGTGTTCGACATAGCTTCATCCACATCATCGCTGATCACAAGAAGCTGATTTTGAATTATGTGAAAACAGTGAAGGAAATGACCGCGCTAATATTTTGTAGTTTTGATTTTAGCATATTTTATCAAGAATTTCACTGTTTCAGTTTTTTTTTATGCTATTAATTGTAACAATAAACTTTATATAAAAAAAAGTATTTTCTTAAAAAAATATATATTTAAGCTACCTTTTGATGGAATGCTAAAGTAGACCGAACTTTTCTCTCAGTGGATTCCCTGAGAAGCCGTTCAATCTCATGTTTAATGTGATGTATTAACTCTTCTTCATAATTTTATCACATCGTCGTGGCAGGACTTCTTCGCCTTATAGACGTATCTTTTGACGTATGCGTTATAAAAATCTTGATAACTCATTTTAAATTAGTAAGAGCATGAACTGAGTCGAGTAAAACATTTACAAGAATAAACAAAGAAGGTTGGAACCTGTCCGTGTGTCGCTGCCACTCAGCTCGTACGCTCTTGTTCATTGATTCGCGCGTTCGGCTGATAGTGGCGCGAAAACAAACGACGGGCTACACTGTACCGTAAATTCAGATTAAATTGAGCTATTTGGTATAAAACAAATATGGTGGTTTGACGGTAGTAATGTACATATAACATCGAAGTATGAATGAAATTATTTTCTTTCGAACGAATTAGTGAATGATCTTAATCATACTACGATTACGCTTAAGATTAAATCTTAAGCATGTTCAATCTGGATATTGGACCAAAATAGTATAATTTTTTTTGTTTCAATCAGAAAAAAAATTGCGTGATATTTGCCGAGACCCCCCTCTCTCCAACGTAAGATTAGATGAGATTTGACTCGACCCCCTTCCCCCTTAAACATCTCACGTAATTTATGGACGCCCCCAAAGAACGTAAATACCTTCCCCGATAGCCAAGCGGTAATTCGGGCCTTGGGCGCGTTGTTTGTGCGTTCGAAATTAGTCGGAAAATGCCTGACTTCTCTCTCGATTGGATCCGAGTACTTTGGCTCGCTTGGGTTCCCGACTACAGCAGCATAAATGGAAATGAAGTTGGCTAGATAGCGGACCCTGGAAACGATTTCATTGCAAAACGAGAGAATTGGGGTTTCCTTGAGAACTTGTGATCTACTCCTGGAAAGATGGGCTTTTCGTCAACTTAGCAAGCGTTGCGCAAATGTGCAAAGTCGCGATATGTTTCGAGCTACGGGTAGATTGGAGACGCTCGAGGGAACTTCTAACGCTAACAAAGCTTCAGCTCTCAAATTTGGTAGGTCTCCTTACGGGAAAAGGGCCGTTAGGTGTCCATGCGGGGAGACATGGGATTGTTTCATGTCCTTTCTGCAGAAACTGTCTGGAGGATGAGGTGGAATCATCTTAGCACCTTCTTCTCAGCTGCCCTGCTGCAAGTAGGAGAACTTGTGCTAGTAATAGATTTCATTCAAGTAAGACAACTTATTCAGGATTAACTCAGAGTTTAATTTTCAAATTTTATATAGGCAGGAGTAGTCTCCAGTGTTTAAGAGTTTGTTTGGATACAATAGTCGTTCTCCAAGATATGCGAGTCTATAAATTATATCACGAACCACATCAGATATGCTCTGAAACTTTTTCAGCCAACCCACAAATTTTAGTCCGCCTCTTTAACAGATTACATCTTGCTATGATAGTTCCGTAGCCTGCAATGAGCTGCCAGCAAATCAGGAAGTCTGCGTAGATTCTTACAAGTAAGTTCCCTGAGCATCACAATAGGCGTTTGGGGTCACAGAGTAAACAGTTTATTAAAAAGCAGCTCATCTAACTACCTAACTAACCTATCTAATCTACGCCACGTTTAAGTTTTAATTTCTAGAAGTCAGTCAGAGCCCTATCATGAGTGAGATTATTATTTTTCCTTCATTGTGATTATTCTTTTTTTCAGAGTGTGATTATTCCTTTTTCCTTCCTCCATTGAGCGGAAGCCCATAAGCAGTTGTGGGACTATCAAAAACATGTTAAACAAACCTACAAGGAAGCAGAAGTCGCGGTCGCCCAAAAAACACTTGGAGAAGATCAACATTCCACCAACTTGCACAGGCAATACAACGTGTAGCGCTGCAAAAATAGTTGCCCGGAACCGAGTCAGATGGAAAAGACTTGCAGGGGCCCCATGCTCTCAAGTGGTGAAAAAGAAAACAAGTGAAACAAGGAAGATTGATTCATCTATTACTTTTATTATGAAAAACTTCTTATAAAATCTTTTGGTCATTAGGGGTGGCCTTAAATTGCAGAAAAATGGAGAAGGAAAAATTTAAAAAAAATTTAGAAGAAGCACCAACATAAGCCTCTCTATTAATTAGAATATTCAGATCTTTAACGACGAAGTCTTCTACGACTCTCCCTGAAGTATTCAACCGTACTTTCCACTATGCAACAACTTTTCTGGAATTCAGGATGGACCTTAAGCCATAAGAAAATTTGCGAAAAAACTATGACTCAGTGCCACTCGTTTTTTTACCTTCAAGTCTTATTTGGTGGATGAGTTGTATACGAAATTTCCCTTTCCAAGATTTCCAGAAAAGGCAATCACCTCCGCGACTATTGAGTCAACTTTTAGGCGCCATGCGTGTAGCATGAATCATTTGACAGGAACAAAAACAAGCAACGATTATAGAGACATAAAAAATTATATAGCTATTCCAAGTTTTGCTTGACTGAAGAAATTTGTACGCAGCGAGTTTTTTTGACGAATAGTTCATTCTTTCCGAAATTGAAAGGATGGACAATTTAAGAGCAAAACAAATATGTCGGCCGCTTAACGAGCGAGCAATGTCAATGACAGTTCCGGCAGTCAATGCGTGTGCACATAAAGGGACATTGTGTGTGTGTGTGTGTGTATGTGCGAGCAGATATGATAAACTACTGTTAAAAAGAGTATCAAAGTAGTGAAAGAATGTGAAAAATAAAAAGATACAATGGAAAAAGTAGAAACAGTGCAAGCAAAAAAATAGAAAAAAACGAAAAAAAGCAGCTAATGACTTCACTGACTGCCGCAAAAGATAGCGAAGTGGAAAAGTGCAAGTAGAGGAATTGAAGAAAAACTTCTAGTAGTACAAAAAAAAGTAGTAAAATTGCACGCCAATGTCTTTGCACGCAAAGTTCGTATTATTTCGTGTTTTTTTCTTTTATTCATTCAAAAATTAGTCTATGTGCAAGTGTTGGTAAGGGTTGCTTTGCTCTTAACATAACTTCCCTCCCTACTTGGATCGCCTGCCAGTTAGTTGTTGCTTGTCGGATTAGTTGTCAGTCCATGCATTTGGATACATTCATCTTCTTAGTTGCCCTTCAATGGGGAGCGGGGCAGTCAACTCCAAATGGAGATGGATGCAGAATGCGTGCATGCTTCCTTTACTTAGGTTTTGCTTAAGCGCGAAATGTGTATTTGTATTATCCGCTTTTTGTATACTTTTTTTAGAAAAAAAAATTAATTGATTTGGTAATACTTTGGAAACTCCGCGGAAGACATGAGAGTAAGAGATGAAGTGGGTGAAAATTTGTAATTCGAAAAAGCTTTAGATGTTTATTGTTTTTTTCTAAGCGTTTTTGTACAGGCTACAGGAAGTTGCTGATAAAATACTTTCTTATAGTGTTTGAAAGACTTTTAGTATTCATTTCATATAGAAGTACAGTGTAACCTCTGCTCTATTACCCGCCCACCTCCTTTGAGCGAATATTTTTTCTATACCAAATCTTGCGCATCGAAAGAAGTTACACTCTTATAGAGTGGACACCGGCTTGGACGGAGAAAAGTTGATTAACGGTAGTTTTCGTTGAAGAGAGGTTTCACTGTATATATTAATGGGCGCTTACACTCTTTATTGGGTGTTTGGCCGAGTTCCTCCACCTGTTTGTGGTCCGACTTCGAACGGCACATGGTTTTTTACTTAGAGCTTTTTCATGGCAGAAATACACCTGCAGGATTGCCATTGCCTGCTGAGGGACGAACGCTGTTATAAAAATATGGCCTGTCATTTGGTGTTTCAAAACATGGTATCATGGGTTCCTGGTCATTCTGACATTCTGTAGGGCTGAGAAAATAGGGCGACTCGGCACTAAGTTGACTGATGAGTTCACAGCTAATGACATAGGCATACTCTTACTGACTGCTAAGCGAATTATTTTTGAGGAAATTCTAGGAGCAGCGAACAAAAGAAAGTATAAAGAAACCACCTGCAGAATCGCCCGTCGATCTCACACCTTCGGTGTCATTGTTCCGCTCTATCCGGACTTAGATTTACCATTTTAAGCAGACAACTTTTTAATGAATTGGAAGATCTCAGTACTCTGGAAATCACGGACCTTTCGAAATATTTGAAAAGTATACATTGGTTTTACGAGAGATAGGGACATGTTTCCCACGCGGAATCGCAATGGGCTATGAGCCTGAGTGAGTCTATTGAGAAACACCGTTTCAACCAAACCTAGCCTTGGTGTTTCATGCCCGGAGATTCGAGCTCGGGCACTTCCGAATGTCAGTTACGTACCAACCTTTCGGGTACGGAGCCAATATTAATACACGAGGTACAATCAAAAAGTAGTGATAACTAATATTTTATACAAAACTAATTTCTTTGAAAAAAATTTATTTTTCTACATTAACTCCTCGAATTTCAATATATTTTGTTCTTCTTTCCTACCGCTTTTATTTTTTTATTCTTTTTATATCTTTAAAAAAAACTCTCGAGATCCTTTTACGGCAGCCGCTATCACCATCTAATTTCCTGCCTCTGTTCATTAGGCCGAGGAAAGAGATAAACGCGACTGGAAGCCAGTTCTGGAGAATAGGCAGGGTGCCCGAATTATTCGAAGCCCGCTTCTTGCACTGTAGTTTTGTGCGCGGGTGCATTGTCTTTATTGTAATAGACTTTTGCTCGCCGCTAACATTCTCGGCATCCATCGCAAGGAAACTTGGACCAAATGAGATATCTGTGATCTCAATAGTCAATTGTGATCAATAGTCTCTCGTTGTTCGGCTTACACAGTTTCTTCGACGTTTTTGCGTTATTCTCAGTATCTCGGCGATTATTTTTTTGAAGAGCTGAGAAATTTGCAAAATGTCTACCGGCGGGACTAATTATTGTATCTTCTTAAAAAGATCTAAGTGGTTTCATCTACTTTCTTAGGGGATGGAAATCAAATGTTGCTATTACAATGGGCCTTAGAGACATCCAGTGTTTTGTGCTAGACCTGGCTAACCTAACCTAACCTACATTATTCTCCACATAGGGACGTAAATGGACGTCTGCAGTGGCATTCGTCTGCAGTCGCTGTTCTTCCCAGATTAAAACCACCGTGCAGCTATAGAGTACGGAGATATATGGTTTATCCAAAAAAAGTAGTTACGCTATGCTATCTTAAAGTTACTAAATAAGAATATAGCAGAACCTTCTACCCCCCATAAAACGCGCATTCGACATCCGATTTGAGCTCAACAATCGTTGATATTATTTTCGCATATTAACCTCCTATAAAAGGAACAACAGCCTGTGTTCTCTTCCTCATAGCGTACCGCATTTAAAATCAAAGAACAAAATAAAACTAATTCTCAAACCGCTAGACAGCCACATTTGGGACAAAGAATTATTGAGCGCAGCAGCTTTAAATTACTGGACTGGCTGGGTTTTAAACTTTGTAGCATTAATTTGGGCTTCTGGAATCAAACAGACTTCGTGGATGAAGCTGCAAGACTTGTCAGAATACCGCACTTAAGGTGGCCGTGGGATGTCTTCTGATGACGCCCGAATATCACATCCACAGTTAGGCGCTGTAGGCAGCTTCTATTGGGTTGCTACTGTAGAGATCATCCCACAGTTAGAAGCTGAGCAGCTCAGACGCACCCTTGAAGTAAAATATATTTTTCTTTTAATTCCTATTGGGGCATAGGACGTCCGTCAACTACGCTTCTTCGCCAACGGACATGGTTTTGTGTTAAATATCCCAGCTCCTTCCATGTAAAACGAAGAGAGTACACTTCAACTTCTGTTGAGCGTCTTCAGGTGGTGCATGGTCTGCCCACTCCTTGACCAGCAGGGCTGCTAACGCAGGGCCTGCCCAGCAAAATTGTCATAACTGTCGAGGTTCAATCAAACCTTTTCTAGTCGTTCCACCCGACAGATCATCGGCAGGTAAAATCCATCGATGGACAGATAATATCTTCACAAGCCCCGTCTCAAGAATGTCGCATTCAGAGGCATCTACCAGCATCGTAGACGAAGAACTCGAGTATTAATGGTTGGGCATAGGCATCCTCGGTTGACAAACTGATTGTGTACTACCTTCTAGGCTTCACCTAACAGTTCAGGAATGTTGCTACTTTTGTATTTTCTTTGCTATTTACTGACTTTTTATAATTGCCTTCTCATTTAATTTTTTTTCTTTAAACTTTTAAACTATTATTTTTTTGAATTTCCGTTCAGCAACCAACGAATAGCGAAATTGAATTTTTCAATATGAACTTTTATTCGCAGACAATGGAAATGTAATGGAAATAGGTGGGTAAACATTCATCTGGTTACATGTATATGTATGTGTGCAAGCGCATACATACAAAATAATAGATAAATAAGATATATCCTATAGTGATATGTGATTGATCAAAGCGCTCACTGGCCATTCTATACTAAATGAAAACAAATACATAAAATAGACAATCAAATAACAAAATCAATTAACGCCAACAAGTGAAAAGCTGTGGATTATTTTCACAAAAAAAAAAAAAAGTAGGGAGAAAAACAATAAGAAGGCGTCTTAAAGTGGGGCAGAATGGGTAATTTATACTACAGATGTGCGCATATACAACGCTTGTGAGTAGGTATGTATGTGCAAGTGTGAGCTCCTCATCAAATGCTTAAGTGTGGGCGTTTGTGGATTAAATGCCAAAGTGAAGCAAATTATAGTGATATCGTATTACATACATACAATTGCACACACACAAACACACACTTGGTGGAAAATCATGAGAGACGTAAAGAAAATACAAGTTCAAAACTAGTTCTCTTGTAACCAATCTGATTGGGCCTAGTTTCTAACTAGTTGCTAAATAACCAAAAGGGGTTTATATTGAAAATATTTGTAAATAGTTCTTATTATTTATTTTATTATTTTATTTTATTTCTAAAATTTTATTTTATTATTTTTATTTGTTTTTTTTTTTTAATTTTTTGTTTTTTATGAACATGTTTGATTGCTTATAATTTTATTCTCTAAGCACATGCCGCCCATTTCTTACTTCTTAATTTCTCGGTAAGAAAAATTTAAGTTCACAACTAGTGCTTTTTCAAGTCTGATTGGAACTAGTTTGCGTCTAGTTGCTAAAAATCCATATTGCGGCTAAATGCATACCTGTGCGAAATACTGAGTTCGGACTAATATGGAAAAATTTCCGAAAAATGTTTTATAGAACATTTTAAGCCATAAATTTTCTCACGAAAGTTGATCGGATTGATACTTTGCTCTTTTACCCCTTCGACCTGTTTTGACAAAGTCTCAAAATGTAATTAAAGCCCAAATATGAAGAACATAAAAACCTATCTATAGAAGGTAGTTTTTTATGTGAAACTTTTTCGTGGCAGAAAAACGCTCGGCGGTTTGCCAGTGCCTGACAAGGGGCGACGCTGTTACGAAAAACGCACGGAGATTCGAATCTACCCGCTTCCGAATAGTAGTCATGCACCGATCTATTCGGCCACGGCCGCCGTAACAAATATTCCTCCTAAAAATATTCAATATTTATTTAAGCTCTCTTTCATTGGCAAATGAAAAGTTTTAATCTTATTTTTTTGTAAACTTTTAATAGAGTTTGTCTTAGAGTCATAGAGCTTTACAATGATTCTGGAAATGTTGCACAATGATTTACCAGAATAATAACATTTCCCATTGGGTTATGTCATTTGCTCTTCGCTGTGTGACTGACCCGTTGGCATGCGGCAGAAGCATACAATGCTCTGCGTATTGTCTTATTTAAGGGGCAGGGGGAGGTGCACGTTCTGTTGATTGATTGTCGTCAGCAAACGCGCATAGCAAACGTTCACTCCTCGCCTTGTGAGTCTTGCCACATATGCCGCCCGGCTTGGTCAGCCTGTCGACCGACTCATCGCTTAGTTAGACTGTCAGTCGGACCTATTCGTTTGTACGCTAGTTGACTCGTCAGCTCATCCATTTTTTTGTGGTGGTCACAGCACCCGAGAATGAAATGAGTTCTGACTTTCAATCATTTCCTAGTACATTTGTGCATTTTGAGTTAACAACTAACACAAGTACACGCGCACCTACACACACACTTTTCATGAGGAACTTTTAAATGATAGATTAGATTTGATTTTGCAGTTCTATTGGATTTTGCTTTTATTTCACTTTTTTTCTTTAATTTTTAGATGTTGGCTCTTATGAATGGAAATTGATTTGTTGTACGAGTATTCTTGATTGAGAGAATTGTCAGAGGTGTTGATTGCTTTGTGTATATAAGAATGCTTCGTATATGTATATTTTCTCGTGGTTAATTTACCGTTTGAATTTGAAGAACCCTACAGACATATTCGATTTCTCCTTTCGTTGACATCTGACTTTATCAGATAATTTGATATGCCCGCTTGGGGCCACCACTTACGACAACTTCCAAATGGTTCAAAGGGTTAGAGAAGAAACGAACTCTAAAGCTTATTTTCAGTGCAGAAGAGTCAGTTTACTAGTCTACTCCTGCTCAGCGAAGCTCCCAGGGAAAGAGTACAGAAGTTCAGAGCGATCAACCTTAACTAGATCAAGAAATAAATTGCATTCAGTTTAGCTGTATTGTAGCTGGAAAAGATTTTATCATATTAATTTGCCGAGGGAAATTTCTATGAAAGCTTGGAGGTTTTGCCATTGCCTGCCGAGCGGCGACAACCATTAGAAAAAAACTGTTTCCATCAGTTTATGGTTTGTTACTGTACGGGTAGTTGAGTCCTGTAAATTCAGGCTGAACTAAGTCGGTAGACATAATAGCCTGATGCTAACATGGGTCCTGGAACACGTGGATATCGCGAGAAACAAAATTTCTGACTCTTTACCCAGACTGGGCTCTGAGGCCAACTTTTCTGGCCCGGAGCCCGTTTTGCCACTCTTTTCTGCAGCCATCAAAGCCACGATTAGCAAACGGGTTACTCTAACCCACAAGCGAGCGTGGCAGGCTGAGCGAGGCTGCACATGGACAAAACTGATGTTACCTGTCATGTCTGGCCGACTGTCGCAGTTCCTCCTGTCACTAAGCAGAGGGTACTGAAGGCGACTGATGACCGGCGGACCCCTTTCTGTTCGTCTGCCCTGCCTTCGCTCGAATCAGGCTTGAGGTTTTTGGCACTGATGTGTTAAGAAGCGACCACCTTGGCTCCTTGGCATCACAAGATCTACTCAGATTTCTTCGGAAGTCGGGTAGATTTAAAGAAAATTAAAAAGAGAACCCGAGTGCGGTACAATGGATTTAACTGTTTCTGAGTGCTGCACTTGCTAGTCTGTCCCGACAAACAAAAAAAAAAAAAAACTACTGTACGGATATTCGAACTTACACACTTCCGCATAGCAGCCACGCACCAACCCATACGGCTACGGCGGCCAACGTTTTCATCTTTGATCGGATAATTTTCGTGCCCAAGATGACAAGGTTGAATCTCCGTATAAAGTTTGTACTTTCCAATATCCCATTCGGGTAGCCTATTTCATATTACAGGTAAAGATATTCGCCAACGTATTTCGAAAAGATATCGAATTAGCCTAGGTTTATTAGACAGATGCCGTCTATAGCCGCCACTAGCTCGTAGACAGATGCTACATTCTGCTTTGTGGTAGAATTGTGTTACATAGATTGTTATTGTTAGCAACGGTGTTTACTCTCGACCTTTTCGGCTGGGGAGACATCACTCTCGAGATCATTGCACTAACTGAATTTGGACGAAATTCGCACACAAAACGAGGCTCTCCATTTTACTGTACATTGATAAAGAGATCAGTCGCAAGACGGAATTTTGTTACTTCCTGAGTAAAATGACACCAGCAGGAACGATTGAAGACATTGGAAACCATACCAACACAGCTTGTGCATGATTTTCCCAGCTACGTTTTCCCTAAACTACAAATTTTAAATTCAAACGTGAAATCAGTGTTGCGAATCCTAGTCGCTTAAATTCGTCCATATCAGAAGGCTGCAAACATTAGCCAACGACCTCGCATAATTTCAAGTCATGAGTTACTTAATCCGGTCATCAAACTCTCAATCGAACTAATCATCAAACACAGACGATTTGGCTGGATAGGCCACACTTTGCGCTAAGATGCCGGCGAAGTATGCGGATTTGTTCAGTGGTGGAGAAAATAAGATCTTAGCAGCTGTGGAAGACCAAAAACCTCCTGGCGCCGCATGGTGAATGTGGACTTATCAAATTCAAGTACAACCTGGAATTCTTTAAATTGACTTGCTGTCCATCGAACTGATTTCAATACGAATTAAATGAAATTATAAATATATACAGTGAATTATATCCTAAAGGAGCTCTCTCTTAAGCGAACGCCTCTCATAAGCAGTCAAAATTTTTCAGTCCTTAGGTGTCCGCCAAGCTTCTACTTCATTCATTTGCTTTTCTTTCACTTTGAAAAATAAGAAAACGATTCAAAACAAATTGGAGAGTGCAACTCCCCGCACTTTTACGCACATCTTTTAGGCCGTGAATCTTAGTATTCGACACGTCATTTATCAATAGAAAGAGCAACAAAGCCTTAAACGGTTCCGATGTGTGAATGTTTAGAGAGAGCCTGCTAAAAAAATTCCATACTTTTGGTAGTAAAACTATAAAAAATTTAATTGGTGTAAATTTTATGTGCCTCTGAAAGCAATTAAAGGAAAACTTTTGAATAAAATATCGTTTGTGGAAAAGTTTTTGCATACTTTTGAGCGCAGTTGTTGTAAGAACTCTCAGTGCTATTTTTATTGCGCAATATGAATTGATATTTTACAATAAAAAATTGAAAGTAATTAAATGGGAATTTTTAAATAAAAACCGTTTATGAAATAATTGTTGCATACTTTTGAGCGTAGCAGTTTTAGGAATATCAATCAGTTGCTATTTTTAAATGCAACATAAATTTAATCAAATTGATTTTGTACCACAAAAAATTGCTGACGAAAATAATGGTACATACTTTTGGGAGCAGAAGTATATACAAATTGTCCATACTTTTGGGTTAGAAAGTCTACAAAATAAACTAATAAACTGTTCCCCTCTCACTTTTAAATGCTTTCTCTTGGCAGTAAGAGCGATTGGCAATATTGCCTGTGCTTGGACAAAATTTTCGGCTATACAAAATTCCATACCACTTCAAGCTTCCATACTTTAATAAAATTTTCTGACAGCGGAAGTATTCATTTCCCCATTTTTTTAATTTATTTTTTTTAATTTTCACATTTTTTTTACAAATATTTTCTTTTATATCTCTTTTGCTGTATGAAAATAAATAATTTCAAGGCTTGGGGGTTCCCCAGGAAAATATTGCATAATTTCGGGTATTAATCAAATTTATAGTATAAAAAAATGTTGCAACTAGAGTGAAAAATAGATTTAAAGGCATGATACAGCTTTGAACACCTTTTTCAAATTCAGTGAGGCTAATAAGCCAATATCAAAGCATACTTTAAGGCTTTTTAGCACAAGCAAGCACTTTTTAGGTAATAAGAAGTTAAAATTATTTAAAACAAATTGTTTACATAAGGCACAATACTAAGACTTAAGCTAAATTTACCCAAAACCCTTTTAAGTATGCAACATAAATACCTTTTTGGGATGCATACAAACGCATACGCAAACTTAAAACTTTTAAATTCTTCAGAATTGAATAAAGCGTTCAAATATTTATTTAATATTATCCACTTCTTACAACGAAATGTACTTATAAATAAATATATCACTTATATTGCCTACTTTATGGGGATTTCCTCACAGCTCAATAGATTATTCGACGCTAGTGGGCCGTAAGTTCACGAAAACTTAAAAATCTACATTAGACGCGCGCCTTCAAATATATGCCTATTTTTATGTCCATTACCCACCCCGACTGGCAAAACCTATTTTCAGGCGCCACCGGCAATTAAAAATAAACCCGAGAAGCCATTAAATTCAACACCCACCTTCTTCCTGTAGTTGTCCATTCATAAAATATTTTTATCACACTCAGCTCAATTGTTGTTGTGTTTGGTTGTTGCTATTGCAGTGGTACATAAGTATGCTCATAGGCTACTCGTGCGTTGCGTGCAATGTGGAACGTATTTGAGCGAGTGTGTGGATGTTATTAAGCGCGTCGGCTACTCGCTCGCCTGCTATCGCTATTGCCTCGTTAATGTTGTAGTATTTGTTTCTTGTATCGCTGCTATGCTTGTTGTTCGTTGTCGTTGTTGTTTTTGTAAGTGTTGCTGTTGCTTTTGCTTTTGCTTTTGCCGTGCTGCTTTTATGGGGCGGTGGAATGCGCCTAACTGTAGGGCTTCATTATGCACAGCCAAGTGTTGCACGCATTTTTTTCACACGCGTATTTTTTCGCAATTTTCCCACGACTTGCCAAAGTTCTATTCAATATTCTTTGCATTGGTGAAATGTGGTGCATTTTTAGGCGCTCACTTGCCGTTTTTCTATGGTAAAAATTGACATTTTTGTGGAGTAATTTTCTCCAGCGCACTTTTAGGCACTCACACTCACTCACTTTGACATTTCAACTACATTTTTTAACTCTTTCATTCTACGTACATTCACTTTTCGGCTTTTGACATTTGAATTTATGTTTCAGTTGGCAATGCTGCCTATTCGCTTTGGTATTGAGGCGCGTGCGCTGATATTTTCATATTTTTGTAGTCTACTTTTTTGCATTCAAGCCAGGTGAATGTTGACATATATTTATAATTTTATTAGTTGCAAAAATTTATGAGATGCTTAAACGAATTTTTATTTATATTTTTTTATAATTTTTTTTTTATGGTGCTGTTTCTTCGCAGCCACCGATTTGAGGCTCAATCAGCTGTTCCAGTTGACAGTCATGCAATGCTGATATGTCACAGTTGAATGGTTGATATACATACATACAAATGAGTTACCGAATTGATTGTCAATGATATGATTTTTCGATTTCAAATTTTCGTTGTTGTTGTTATGCTAAATTTAGTTTGAAATTATGCTGAGTTTTTTAAACATTTCATTTCATTTTATGATGTAATCTGATGGAATTAGAAAAAGATGTGTTTTTATTCACGCAATTAGTGAATGCAGCAAAAGACAGAACAGAAAAGTGGCTAAGTCCCAAATTCTCGAAATTTGAAGTTGTTCCTGAAATACTCAGACACTGATTTTTTTCGCTAATCAACTTCAATGCCAAATTCGGATTATTAGAGTGTTTTTTTATGAAAATTAAAATGGATATTGAAATTGTAAAACAGAGTAGCTCTGATCAATTGCTTAATCTTTTGTTATAACGATTTAAAAATAAAAAATATAAAAATTAAAATTAATCTACCTTATCGTGAATTTTCATGTGCGAAATATTCCCTTAAATGAGGAAAGTGCGAAAATTTGTTTTTGTAATATTTTGCAATTTATGGGAATAATTGCTCATAGGAAGATTCACGATAAAACCGAATATCAAAATGTTAACAAATATATATTTCAACTAGAAATTAAAAAAAAAAAATAAAATAAGAAAAATATTTGGGCTACATTTTTGCCAAATTACAAAAACAAAAAAATTGATTAAATAGAATTGAGATTTTTATTTATTGTACGAAATGTATATTTAAATAAACTATATTAATCATAAAAAGCGAAATAGTAAATAAAAAATATGGAGAAAAAAATTACTAATGACGAAGCAATTATAAATATCAATGTTAGCTAAAATTAAAACAAACAAATATTTTATTAAAATTGTTAAAAATTCATTTATTGTATTTCACACATTACAAAAGCTATGAACTCAATACCAGACACATACAACATGATTTATTTTATTCTCAAAAAAATTAACATTAAAACAACAGAAGTACTTTAATCTGATATATTTTCATATTAAAATTTAATTGTTTTTTGAATTTATTTAAATTAAATAACTTTTTTTGGTAAAGAAATTTTTGTTTTAATTAAATGATGTAAAGGGTTTTCCAATAAGAGGTGCTATTCCCGTAAAAGATCAATGGCTTCGTTGCTTGTGTAGCACGTAGTGCCGTCTTGTCGAAAGTAAACGTTGTCCAGATCAATACCATCCAATTCCGGCCATCACAAATCGTTAATCATCTCTCGCTAGCGCAATCCATTCACCGTAACTGTTTCTCCAGCTTCAATTTCGAAAAAGTAAGGTCCAATGACTCCGCCGGACCATAAACCGCACCAAACAGTGACACGTTGAGAATAGAGTGGCTACTCAACAATAACTCTTGGATTTTCTGAGCCCCAGATCCGATAACTTTGCTTGTTGACGAAGCCACCAAAATCTTTATGCAAAATACGGTGTAATGACGTTTGTGGAATGCCTAATTCCAAAGAACGACGAGGAATGGACAAACCTGGGTTTTCTTCAAAACATTTTTATAGTAAATTTTAATAATTTCAATGCATTGTTTAAGCGTGTATCGTTCCATTTTCATTAATGGCGTAGTTTCTACTTGTCAAATATCAAAAAATTACAGCTTCAAAAGTGACATCTACCGCAATAGCGGGCTATTCAAAATAACACCCGTTATTGGAAAACCCTTTATTTACTTTTAATAGAAAGTGAAATTAATGTTAATAAAAAATTAAATACTTTTTACTTTTAAGAAATTCTCGGTTAAATTTGTTCTAATACTGTATTAGTGCTTTAATTTTTTTTTAAATTTAATTTATTTTTTTATTTTAATTTTAGTGTGCAGTTATTTAATTAAAATTTTTATTTAAAGTATATTAAATTTTAAGAATCCTTTTTTTACTTTTAATAGAAAATTAAATACTTTTTCTTAAACTGTGACTTACGTTCAAATTGTTTGTTTTTTTATTATAGCTTCTGCTCAAATATGAACGAGACGGTATCAATAAAACGGTCCGCGGATGACATATGGCAAAAATAAATTTTTTGTTTTTTGGTAGGACTGTTATAAGCTTACATGGCAAATTTCAGCGTGTTATGTCTCATAGTTTGTTTTCTGTGCTACTGTAAACAAGTCAAGCTCGAGTGTGTTCTTCGAATTCTCTTTTATGACTTCAATTGTCTCAAAATGTTTTCCACGGAGCGGCAACTTGAGCTTGGGAAACAGGAAAAAGTCACATGGAGCCATATCAGGCGAATACGGTGCTTGCGGAACGATATTAACATTATTTTTGTTCAAATAATCGCGAACAAGACGTGATGTGTGAGCTGGTGCATTATCGTGATGCAAGAACCATGACTTGTTGTCCCACAATTCCTTCCTTTTAAGATGAATGTTCTCGCGCAAACGCTTTAAAACGTCTAAATAATATTCAGCGTTAACCGATCGGCCTTGCGGAAGGAACTCCGAGTGCACCACACCTTCGTAATCGAAAAAAACAGTCATCATAACCTTAATTTTTGAGCGACTTTGGCGTGGTTTTTTGGGTTGATGTACGGCCCTCTTTGAACGATTTGTACCACTGGAAAACACGTGCACGCGATAGAGCAGAGTCCCCATAGGTTGTCTGCAACATTTTTAAGGCGTCTGAAGCTGAAATTTTGTTGGAATAACAAAATTCCAAACAAATTCTTTGTTCAACTTGAATTTCCATCGTTAAATTCGAAGAACACACTCGAGCTTGACTTGTTTACAGTAGCACAGAAAACAAACTATGTGACATATTACGCTGAAATTTGCCATGTAAGCTTATAACAGTCCTACCAAAAAAACAAAAAATTTATTTTTGCCATATGTCATCCGCGGACCGTTTTATTGATACCGTCTCGTTCATATTTGAGCAGAAGGTATAAACGCTTCAAAATTAAGAGCGAACTTATGGAATTTATTGACATTTTATTTTAAAATCTATTAAATTTTAAGAATAATTTATTTGAAATAATTTTTGAAACTTTGAATACTGCATAATAATTTTTTTTGTTAAAATAAAAATGTGAGAAAATAATAAATTTTTTCGATTCATATAAAAATATTAAAAAATATTCAATTTTTTTTATGGAAATAGAAATATGAAATATTTATATGAAAATATTAAAAACTAATATATTTTTTTTATTAAAAGAAAACTATTAAATTTTTTTACTAAAATTAAATCGTGAAAAAAATTATATTTATTAAAATAAAAATAATAAAATTTGTTTATTAAAATTAAATCGTGTAATAATAATAATTTTTTTTTATTAAAATAAAAATGTGAAAAAATTATAAATTTTTTTTATCAAAATAATGAAAGGTTAAAAATGTGTTTCGCAATTTAATAACAATTTAAATTAATAACAACAAAATGTTCTTTATTAATTAGAAGTTTTTTATTATATTTTTATTAAACAATGTTTTATGTTTATAATTTTCAGAGCACTGTATTCATCCTTCGAGTTTAATAACTTTGCCATTTTATGATTTTTACACTTGCAGTGATTTTTATTTTATTTTATATTTTATGAATTAAATTTTAATAATTTATTAAATCTTCAACGCAGCAGATGAAAAAACTTATTTTTTTTTTCTTTTTTTTTTAATTTGTTTTCCTGCAAATATATTTTTATGAATTCAAATTATGTCCCTTTCCACTTGCTTGCCCCATATTTCGTTATATCCACTTTTATTTAAAATATAACTTTTTTTTTATAATTAATTTTTTCGGTTATGCAAAACTATCCGAAACTGTCGCAGCATGACACAATTACCAAAGCCAGCAGCCGAAAAGTCAATAGAGCAACGCAGCAAAAAATAACAAATAACACAAACTCAAGTGACAACAATAACAACCAACAACCATCGCGCAAAATGTGTCAGCTGTCAATGACATGTGTCAGTGTGGTCAGTGCACACAGGAAGACAGATTTATGCATTTCCTTTTATTTCCCACTTTCTCCCCATTTTTTCTTAGGCAGCAGCTCGATAATGCGTAAATTTGTCGAATTCATGCTGGAGTTTGCAAAAATGTCAAAATATCTCATTGGCTTTTTATTGTTGCGCTATGCTGCAGTTGCATTGGTGGAAAAAATAATAAAAAAAATAGAAAGCAAAAAAAGGGTTGCAATTTTAGTTTTTGCTTTCAACTGCCTTCACAATTGCATATTCTCCTTCTGGTTTGGTATGAATGTATGTGTGTATGTATGTAGGTATGTGCGCTCGCGGCTGCGTCGATACTCTTTTTTTGTTTTTTCCTCTTCTTCTTTCAATGCGCCACCAGGCATTTCTACTTGTTTGCGTGCGTGTGTGTGCTTCCCTTTGGCCAGGCTGTGGCAGCCGAAATGTCAGTTTATGCGCTGTTTGTTGTTGTTATTGTTTTTTGTTGAAATTCTTGCACTGCTGCCGCTGCTGCTGGCTATTTGTTTGCTTGTTTATCGGCTGACTATGCTGTCAGTTGTTTATTGAATGCATGTGCGTGTGTGTGTGCGTGGCGCTCGCTTTGAGGGGTTGAAAGTGGGCTGTCAAAGGGATAGGGATGGAGTTTGTTTGGATGTTTGCTTTGCATTTATATGAAAGTGTGTTTGTTTGCTTGCTTGTGCATGTGTGTGTATGTCGTCTGTCTCAGTCTTTAATAAATATTTTTCTTTGGTTTTTGGAAGGAACTGAAAAATTGTAGCTTATAAAATTTTATTTCAACAATTTTTTTTTTTAATTCCAGTATTTTTATGAGGCCTTGATTAGTATTTGAAGCAGCGATTTGTACTTAAAAGTAATTTTTTTTGGTCAACGTTCACCACTAAATTTCTTCACTTGAAAATTCCCATACAACATTTTTTTCAAACTTGTTTTTACATAATTTTCGTAAATTTTGGCTTTGTCTGCGCCAATAAACACCAGAAATGTTCACAAGCACCACTGCATTGCTCATTCACGAGTTTGCTTAGCATTTTTACTTAATAGAATTTTTCCATTTTTTATTTTTTTAATACCATTGCATTAATTTTTCTTGCATTACTATAAATTTCATTCAATTTCCAATTTTCACATACTTGATTTCTTTTAATTTAAAAAAATAGGAAAACGAAAAATTATAAAGCACGGCACAAACAGTTTTTCACGTTCGCGTCTTCTTTGCAGTTTAGTATTTAATTATTTGTCTCTGCTTTCGCTGCCTTCCACTGCCCCGATATCCAACACGAGCCTTCGTTGTGTTCGCAACAAAACCAACAGGAAGGCTTTCGAATTAAGTTGCCACTCATTGCTAGTATTTCACCTTTGCTTTCATCTGTATTATCCATGTTGCTGTTGTTGTTGTTGTTTTTTTTGTTTCTTTTCGTATGCTAAATACACCACAAGATTTCGTTTTGTTGCTGTGTTTTTTAAGCTAAATACACACCAGGCAACCGTTGAAGCAACGGTTGCAGCAACGTGTTGCCTTTGTTTAAGAAACACGTTGCGACCGTTGCTTCAATCTCAGTATTGTGTATAACTGTGGTGCAGGAAAGGTACAAGCGGAAGATACGTAAAATTAAATTTTTTAAATGATCGACGAAATGCGTAAAATTACTTCTCTTATTATAATTGACGAACTTTTGTACGAAAATGAGGAAGAAAAAAAATCTGGTCCAAAAATTGGCTTTTAAAAATCGAATTTTCGAACGAGAGGCTGCTGAAAGAACTGAAGGAAAATGAGCCAGCGGACTATAAAAATTACATGAGGATGGATGAAGCCCTGTTTAGAAAATTGTTGGACTTCGTAAAGGCCAAAATAACGAAACAAGATACCATAATGAGAGAGCCAATATCAGCAGAAATTAGACTGGCAATAACTTTGCGGTATCTTGCAACAGGAAACGCTTTTGCGGACTTGAAATTTTTATCAATTTTATTGTATTCATTTTTTAATTGATCGCTTTTTTTCTAAAATTTTTATTTTTATATTTTTCACTACTTATATCCCACAGCTCTCTCAAATTTTATATTCGTTAATAAAATTAACATAATTTTCATTATTTTCAATTGCCATTTTTTCCTTTTTCACTTTATTTTACTCCGCACGAACCTTCTTCTTTGCTTGTGTTCAACGAACTGAACGAGTAAAAGCAGTAAACAATGATACACACGAAGCAACGGTTGCAGCAACCTATCCCAAAAATCAAATTTATTTGATATTTCAGGCAACGGTTGCAGCAACACGAAAATCATTTGGCAACACAGCTACACACGAGGCAACGGTTGCTTCAACATGGCCGAGTTGCTGCAACGGTTGCCTGGTGTGTATTTAGCTTTATAACTCATGCTTTTGCCATATATTATATGAGAAAAAAAATCGGAGAGAGTAAGCGCCAACGAACTCCCGTGAGCAGAGACGGCAGACAGTGGGCTAATGTGCGCAAAAAATGGTAAATAATTTTTGGTAGGTCCCTACAGATTTTTCGTTTATTTAAGGGGGTCTTCTGGTCTCCAGCGAAAAAAAAATCGATTTTTTTTTTTTTGCATAATTTTGTTGTATGTGTATGCGAGAATACAGAAAGGATTTTTTTTGAAAATCGCATTTTTTCACATTTTTCTGGGCACCGAAGTGTACCCTCCTCCGGCCGTTTTATCATAAACTTTATCTTTAAACGCGTTTCCCCGAAAACCGTGTTTTTTAAGCATTTTGGTCACACTTTTCATAGTAGTTATACTCCGATTTCAATGGTTTTGGTCTTAAAAGGTTCGGAAAACTTACCGCTAAGTTTCCCCGTGTACGATTTTTGAAATTTTTTTTCATTCCATTTTTATAACCTTTTAAAGTTCAAAAAATGAGCAAAAAAAAATTTTTTTTGCAAATTGTTGCATAACTTTTGAAAAAAATTAAAAAAAAAAAATCTGTCACGGGAAAACTTAACCAGGGCAACTCTGAAGACAACGCATATCTAATTTTTGCTTTCTGATTACCCAGGTGGAAAAACCGTGACCAAAATGGAGACCTGTTTCGTTTGGAGGTGGACGTTCTCAGCGCCATTTCAAGGTCGCGGGTGTTAATTTTTTTCAAAGTCAAAACCATTTTTTAAAAGCCAAGACATGTACCTTTAAAATAAAAAAAAAAAATTTTTTAAATATTCACAGGATTTGTCACAATCAATCCCCAAAAAAACCCTTCATTTCAGGGCCTCGAGACCAGAAGACCCCCTTAAGGGTACTTCGATTTTGCTGAGTTTTCCCTTTAATGCTAAATACAAATATCTGAGGTGATCGCCGCCATATTTTATAGAAATATTTATTTGACGCCAATTTGTCGTCAAACTCGCACCCGGGTTCAAGCTTTGCTTCACAATTTCGCGCTTTGGTTCAAAATATCTTGAACCTGAGCTGCACCTAAAAAATGTAAACTCCTCAGCTTATTTTGAAATGTTCAGTTCATTCTTTGAGCTAAAAAGTTTGGGCTCTAGGAATGCAATGCAGCTTTTGCAAGAAACTTAGGAGTTTAATTACATTTTAGCTGAAGTAATTTGAGGTATACCAAAGCGACCTTGCGCTCAAAATTGTGAAATGTAAGGTAGTAAATAAAAAGTGATTTGAAAAGTAATTTCTCTTTAAAGTCTTTTACTATAGATCTCAACAAAAATTTGTAGTTTCCGATACCTTTCAGGAATGGTGTTCCTTCTTTACAGACTTTAGCTTTGATGCTTCTGTAGACCTTTGAACTCGAGTTCATTGCAATGTGTAACTTGAACTCATTACCTTGAGTTTCCCTCTCTCGCGTCAACTTGGAGCTGACGCCCATTTCTATCAACTACTTTATTTCGAACAAAAAACGAAGGAGTATAACTGGGAACGAAGTAACAGATGCATTGGGTATGAGGAAAGGCACTTACGCTCAGCCCAACCCAGCTTGGGTTAAGTTGATAAGTGGACTGAGTAGAGGGCACAAAAGGCCATGAGGTCGAAGTGTAAACCTGAAATTTTATTCATTCATTCACACACACAAAAAAGGGGGGAAAAATACAAATGGTGGCTGGAAATTGTTTACTAATTTTTGTTCCAACTTATTTATGAATCCTGGCTCAAACGATCGCCGAGCTGGGATCAACACTCAAAATACTTTTGTGGAATTTAAATGGAATTATTCACTATCTGCTCCTCCCATCTAGTAATTTGGACCTCTACTTTCAACAACTAACCAGACTGAAGCAGGCGTTCGAACAAAAATGGCAAAATTTGGTGAATCAAGAAAATTTTGAGGTGCGCCTAACTTTAATGACGCGCACAAAGTTTGGTATATCTGCCCAATAGTCTAAACCTGGCACCACGCGAGTATAATTTTTTCATGATGGTACAAAATAGTTTTGAATCAGTTGAAAAATAAAAATTGATAAATAATGAACGTTTAAAAAGTAATTTTTTTTATATTTTCTTCTACTTATGTTTTATGACTTAATCGAGACACATTGAACGGGAAGGAGCAGTAGAGCAACTGTTTTAATTTTTTCCAATTCTTTTTTGGTCTCTAAATTGTGAAATTTTTTTAATTACTTAAAACGGCCAAACTTTGTTTATAGATTTTGGAATTCTAGGGATAAAATGCAAGAAAAAAACAAAAAAAAACTGCTTTGAGCGAAATAAAATTTAAATTTTTTTTAAATATATCAACTACAA
The DNA here is from genome assembly GCF_027943255.1 of Anastrepha obliqua. Classification (NCBI taxonomy): domain Eukaryota; kingdom Metazoa; phylum Arthropoda; class Insecta; order Diptera; family Tephritidae; genus Anastrepha; species Anastrepha obliqua. The sequence continues at coordinate 122,395,629 of NC_072893.1, read as the reverse complement.
GTACACCAAAGTACACCATTTTTTTTCAAAATTATCATAAAAAAGATATTAAATTAAATAGAATGCAATTTTTATTTACTGTATTTCAATAATTTACGAGCTATGAACTCAAAAATTAAATAGTAAATAAAAAAATATGCAGAAAAAAATTATTAACAACTAAATAATTTTAACTGTGACTTCAACAATAACTTCAAAAAACTCTATCGATAGTAGATATCACTAAGAAAAACAAAAATTTTATTAAAAATTGCAAACCACAAAAATCATTTATTTAAAAACGAATAATGAAAAAAAAATTAAATAGTAAAAAAACGTATATAGAAAAAAATTATTAATAGAAATTATATTGCACAAAAGCCTTAAACTTACAACCTTATATTTCCAAAATAAATTGTTTTATAAAAAAATTCGTAAGCTTCTTAAATAATAATTTTTGTTTTTTAAATGTTAAAGTGTTATAAATTCCAAAACGAATAAAAACAAAACGAAAAAAAAAAATTCAAAACTTTAAATTAACACAAGATATAATAATTAATTTAAAAATTAAAATTAGAAAATAACCTTTAATAGTAGACGTCACTATTTTTACCATTTAATGTTTAAATTCAAACACTTCACTTTTCGAAATTTAAATTTTCAAAAAACAAAATATGTACATTGCATGGAGCATTCAAGGAGCCTTGAGGTTAATAATTTTTTTTAATTTTTTTAAAGTATTGTATATTAACAATAAGAACAGCAAATACAAGGTGGCGCAAAATTAGTCACCTGATGGAAAAATTTATAATTTTTTTTTCAAATGGCGTCGTACGTGAATCATATTTGCCACCTATGAACGAGGTCGCTGCAGTTTACATACAAACTAGCAATGGAAAAAAGAAGAGATAAACATTTATATGACTTAAAATAATATTTTTGTTTTTTTTTTTTTGCAAAAATGTTGTTAAAACAAAATTGGATGAATAATTTTGCGCCACATTTTAATGGAGGAATATTTTGGGTACATCTCTAATTGGCCTTTTAGTAACTAGTAAAATTCTATACTCTCGTACTAGTATAAGTTCTTTCATTAAATACCAATTCATGCACCAGAATATTTGCAGAATAATTTGATTTTTCTCTATAAATTAATAATTTCCAAAATAATAAAAACTATAGCTATGAGTTCTTTTATGCTGCCACACTGTCCGGTTACTGCCTGATTGTCTGCTTAGTTTGTATTGTGTAAAAGTGTGTGTTATGCTACGAGGCCACCACTACTACTTTCTTGCATGCAGACTAGCCACTTCTTCCGCTCTGCTTGCTTTTCATGTCAATTGCAGTTTCTACCACGATTTTTGTTGCAATTTTACATATGAGAGTGGAAACTGTTATTCAACCACATCCACTTTTTCCACCACTCTTTCCACCACCTTTGCTTCACACGCTGCTATTCGACTTTTCACCTCTTATCTTCAATCATATTTTCGTATTTTTTCTTTTCCACGCTTTACATCGTTTTTTGCCCCTCAACACATGTTAGTTACTTTTTTCATTTGGTCTGCGCTTTGTTATCTTATTTCTTGTGCTTCATTTGTCGAGTGGATATGTAGCATTCAACCCTTAAAATGTAATTCTTCTTCTTCTTCTATTGTAATTGACATTTCCATGGGATTTCAGTCAAAGTTTTGTGAACTACACACGCTGCCGTGCGCTCATGTGGACTGAAGTTCTCATATCCTTTAAACAATCAAAGCTGAGAGCCAGCCTGAATCATTTGAGAGCTACTTAAAGTCCGAGTAGTGAAAAGGGAAATTTTCTCCCATAGTAAAATGTTGGCTAAAAAGGTGTTGCCAGCGTGAAATGTAAAAAGCGTAATACAGCAATTTAAAGTATTTAGAAGCATTTGTAATGAGTAAGTAATTGGTGCTTAGATCCTTTATTAGTTGTTGTGTACCGACTTACTGTTTTATGCCAACTCAGAACGTTAAATGATTCTTAAAAGCAGGTTTTTTTTTTTTTCATTTTTCTTTATTTATTGAATCTTTCTTTTATAAGAAACTAACAATAAGTTTACAAATCTTATATACTAGAATAAAAGCAGGTTTTTTTTTTCATTTTTCTTTATTTATTGAATCTTTCTTTTATAAGAAACTAACAATAAGTTTACAAATCTTATTCTAGTATATAAGATTTGTAAACTTATTGTTAGTTTCTTATAAAAGAAAGATTCAATAAATAAAGAAAAATGAAAAAAAAACCTGCTTTTAAGAATCATTTAACGTTCTGAGTTGGCATAAAAAGCAGGTTTTTGTGTGATAGAAATAACTGAGAGTTTTACCATGGACTACCGAGGAGCGAAGGCTATTAGAAAATAAACTTCTTTAATAAGTTTTTTGCCCGTGTGGCTTTCGAAAACAAAAAAGATATACCGTGAAACGTTCAAACTTCTCATCTGCCCACAGCTCAAATAATACAGCACACCTAACCCTATATACTCATCTTCTGATACTCACGTCAGCTGAGTATGAAAAACACGACTGAGAGAAGAATAAGGACTACTGCAGCTGTAAGAACTATAATGAAAAAATATGAAGGTGCAGTTGAGTCAGACTTGATCTTCTAGTGGTGGACTAGGCACTTCCGCCTACAATTGCCATCACAACGTTCATGACCCTCCTATTCAAAACTCGAACATCTGCAGGTATTAAGAACATCTGGAGATCCCCTTTAGCTTTCTGACTACTGCAGTGTCTTTCAGGTTGAACAACAACAAAAATCCATGATACTGGTGCTGGGTTGTGCGTTACCTAGAGATGATATCCACAATTTCATTGAACAGTCGACAACCTCCAAGGTAGCTACTAAATGTCACACATCTCTTAACAAGATGGCTGAGTCATTTCATCTAAAGGTAACATGGGTTCCTTTCAGGGTAACTGACATTGAAGGTAACTACAGGTCCGCTGAACTAGCGAGACTGATTAGTATACACCCTTACAGGCTTGGAAGCTTCTTATTTTTGGGGAAAATGTAGGAGCAGCGAACAAAAGATGGTGTAAAGAAACCACCTGCAGAATCGTCAGATAATTGTGGCCGATTTTCAATACTAAAACAGAGAATCTCTTCTCAGCTAAAATAAGCATAGTTTTAGCAAATTTCCGTCAAAACGAGGCACAGCCTAAAAGGCAGAAATGCCCAGAGGATGGGCGTGCAAACACGTGACTTCTGCAGAAGCTGTCTAGATGAGGAAGATAAAGAGAGAATCTTCATGGTCTTGCTCTATTTAGCAATTTTTTTAATGAATTGGAGAATCTCAGTACTGTGGAAATCAGTGATCTTCTAAAATTTTTGTAAAGTACACACTGGTTTTTATAAAGACAAGAAAGAGTTTCCCACGCGGCTTCACTATTGGGTATAAGCTTGAGTATGTCCCATAGTGGACAACCGCTTCAGCTTAGCCTGACTTATAGTTGACTCAAAATGGATCTTGAAGTCAATCGAGAGGGTATAGACGCTTGAGAAAAAAGAAGTCGCCTTAGAAATACAGCGCTAGTATATAAGACCTCTACTTAAAGATGAGAATAGAAAAAATAACCGTGAAAAAATTTCGCATCACGATCTGGAAGGAATAAAAATGTAAATTTTCGACTACCTAGGACCGATCTGGACTTGGCGGCATGCATCTGCGCAGCTTGCTCAAATAAACCTTTTTTTTGGAAAGAAAAAGGAGTAGGCGTCAAAAAATGTTCTCTAAATAAACATCCTAATTTTTATGTTTTTAAGATCAATCGAGTCGGGGATATCTTCTACCAACCTTTCTAAGCCGCATCTTATTACATCTACTTAACTTACTCCTACAAAACTGGCTTGAAATTTTCTCTAGAACATCACTGTAAACTAGATTTACGGGTCTTTAGTTAAGTTGCGTACGATGTGGACAAATGAGAAGAAAGGATTTTCAACAACAACTACGAACGACTTTTCTTGAGAGCATGACCTTTTCAACAAAACCGAGGTTCATTGGAGAGGCATAAGTTACCGAAAAACAAGACCTCGCTGTAAAAGTAATGCACTAACCAGAAATGAGAATAGAAATGAATTATGATGAAAAAATTCGCATAACTTTCGTCTCATTTCCAACCGTATGGAGTAGGTTCCAACATTTTTCCCCTAACCTTCAACAGTGTTTGCCTAACTTCGATTTCGATGCTGTGAGTGTTTAAAGTTTTGCCCATCGGGAATCGAGATTTCTCTTCTAAGAGTCAATTTAGCATGCAAGCAGGCTCCTCACGCCAGCAACTATACATAATTCAAGTGTTATGATCCTGGAACATTTCTATAAATATTCCAATTCAACAAATGAAAAAGAGAGAAGGCTGTTGAATTAGTTGTGTGCAGGAAGAGGAGTTACGTTAACTTTTACAACAGCTACAGATACATAGATGGGTGAAATAGTTAAAGTACCATTCTGGTACTCTCCAATTAAAATGCGGTTTGCTATCATTATGAGACCTCCAACTGTCAAATATCTACAGCTAGCCAACAACAACTAGGACGCGTTTTGACTCGAAGATGCAATTTGCACATACATAAGTACTTATGTTATATTTAATAGCTACGCAATAGTCCTGAGTGTTTAAGCAACATGTATGTGGACTAGATTTTATCCACATGCCTTTTAGGAAACGATCTCGGTCAGACCTCAGTCAGAGCGTATGTCTTAAGACGCCTGCTAGCTTTACAGTGATCAAAGTTGTGTAGTTCTGCTATCAAAATTTCGTTGCTACGGCACTGAGCCTCATAATCAAGTAAGATTCGAGGCTCTTTAGTTTTCAAATTTGCCTCATTATTAATGAAATCTTTGTGGAATGTCGACGGCCTTACTGGAGTTCCTACTGCGAACTCCGAAACTTTGTTTCTCTAAGGAATGTAACAAATATAATTTATTCCCCACAGTTTACCCTGCAGCTAAATCCATTTTCTCGTTGAACTGGTGCCACCAGGCTGATTCTAATTTCCTTAGAGCCCCAATTATGCGAGCTTATCCACCAAATACCTTATGCTACGACGTATGCAAGTGTAATCCAACCGACACTTAGCTTACCAATTTCACATCAGAAATACCAAAACGTTTAACGAATAGAAAAGTTGCTACCGCTAGCGCTCAGTTAAGCGCGAAACTATACCAATTCCCGCCAAATGCCTTTCAACTCTTTGCTTCGTCTTGCAAAACTTGAGACACAAAGCATCAGCATTCGTTACATCATCAACTTGAGCAGCTGCTGTGACTACTAAAAAAGTTTATCGAGCAGCGAATTTTAGTGGAGTTCGCTGCTTTGAAATGTAGTAGTCGTTGAGAGTTTTAACGACTTCAGGCGCTTTTGAAAGTGACTAAAAAAGGCTGCCGGTTTCCAAAGACACTTAAAAACAAATCGACAATGCAAATGCATACAAAATAGTGAAATGTGCAAATTGTGAGAAACTTTGGTTTTTTTTTTGGCAATGCAGCGCTAATGCATGGGAAAGCGAAAACGAAATGCATTGGAAAAGTTGGCGAGCTAAGCTAGATCGATTTTGTGAAGAGGTAAGAGAAAGTTTGCCAGCGGCTTAGTTGATACTTTGTGGAGTGGAGCTGGTTCAGGAAGTGGGTCAGTTTGAGAGTAGAAGAGGGAGGTTGGTGCAACTAAAAGAGTTGTAGGGAAGGAAGCATCCTTTAAAAGAATATTAAATATCTGGACTTGAGTGATGGGATGGATGAGATTAGATGGGCTTTAGTAGCGGCGGTACTGGTTGATTATTTGATAACTTAAAAAGTATTGATAAAATAATATCTTTAATCAGTCACTATAAAATATCACTGGGGTATAGGAAAAAAAGAGATCCAACATTTTTATTCTCAGGCAGCCAAAGCAATCGAAAATAAAATGAAATGAGTCTAAGTTAGATGAGCTGCTCTTCAGAAGGTATTCACTCGGTAGTCAAAGAGGCTCATTGCATCACAGAGCGAAAATATCGCTGGTCGTATCCCTACATGTTTTTAAGCTACACCGACTTTTTGGTAAATGCAATCAATTCTATTAGCAAACTAGTGAGTTGTTCGAAGAAATGCTTCCCTAGAAACCTAAACAAGCTCCACCCAGTAGTTTTTGAAGTTTTTGCTCATTACAACGACAATAACCGATGGAGCTTGTGACTAGTTTATAGGTAAATCGAAGTTCTCATGAATTAACGAGGCTTAATGGGAAAGTGGTGGTAATAACACATCACCGCCTCTCCAAACGACAAGCTTCATCCACTATCCTAGACTTCTTGTACTGAACTTGGTAGCACATGTTTTTGCGAACGATGCTTTATCGACCGAGTCAAGGCGGTACAATCTTTCCATTAGCGAGGAAGGAGTTCCTACGCCTTGGCAGTCTGGTGGCTAAGCTGTGGCCCCGTACTCAGGCGTGGATGCAGAAGGCTAATCCTCTACTCATTTTTAACTTAGAGATTATGGAAACCGGAACCTCTATATTTCACCTAGGAACCAAGGGAATATATATATATATATATTGTATAAGAATCCATTGGGCAAAATCCTCATATGGTGATGATAGAACACTTGTTCCCTTGGGTTTCTTATCACACTTCTGAACGTAGATATGAAACATTTGGAACAGCTACTGACGAGCCTTTTGAATGAAAAATTTGGCAAGCTCAGAAACGGTCTATGTCTCATTGAGTCAGGATTAGTGGCTCTATCTGAAAAAATTGGAAGTAAATTTTTCTAGAAGAAATCGTGGTTTTAAAGAGGCATATGGAGTTTTAAAGTATGAACTCAAAAGTTCTTAGAGTTTTTGTAAGGGTTGCTACTTAAGTTCATAGATGTGGCAGTACCGGCGCGAATATGTCAAATCTGGCAATGCTATCGTAAGATTTGATATTTTCAATGACAATCCTGCTCGGCACGTTTTTTCATATGAGCGATATTTGTGGTGTTCACAGGTAGTTGAAAAAGAGATGGAGCTAAATCGTGGGCATTTTCATGCGATGGCTTTTGACATGGTCTAAGCCAGCAGCTGTGTGACGAACAACTCTCTTCGACTATTAATGATGACACACTTTTTGCTTTTCCTAGTCCAATCGTTGGGTTTCCGAGTACAATCACAATTCAGAGTTCAATCAGAGTCACTCTTCAGAATAAACTTATGAGTTTCGAGAAGGTCGTCTAAAGCTGATTGTTGTGTCAGAGGAAGTCAATGTGAATGATGAATTGATAAAAATATTTTGTGCTATTACAAGAATTACAACAGCAATGTAGACAGTTTTATTTTGGATGACCAGATGATGTCAGAAAGATGGTTGCCAGAAGCTTACAAAAAATAAGTGAAATCTTTCCGAGAAGAAAAACCTTTCTAAGACTCGAGGGTGCAAGCACACACATCAGAGCTCAAGTAAGCGCACTTTTCAGCGTCCAAAACATTTAATTGATAGGCCATTAGCCATGCAGACCTAATTATTTGAACCAAGAATTTTTTCTCAGTTCTTTACGCCATAGTAATACGCTCCTGAAGCAGCAATTCAAGGGTTAAAATCACTTGAGGTTGGAGTTACTTCAGTAGAAGTGGAAAAGTGTTTCGAAAATGGGTTTAAACGGATTGAAAGGTAGGTATGCATGGACTATATTTGAAAAATAATAAAGCCAGTTTCTTTTCACTTGTCTATCTCAAAACTTAAATAGCAACAAAGGTACTTCAACAAACAGCAGCTTGAAGTTGTTCAAAAAGTTTTGCGGTTCGATAAGAGAGGGCTACTTCAGGTTGCTACCAGCCTAAATTTTTTTTACTTCGTTGCGTTAATGCATTCTTTGTTACCAAGCCATTTAGTAAGGTTGTGCCACAGTATTCTCTACAGTGGAAAAAATCAAGTTTCGTGCAATATTGGAATTTTTATTTTTGGAATGCTTAAAAGCAAAGGAAATTTATGAATGAATATGAATTTGTATTAGAAAGATGGATTGCTGAATTTAAACGTGGTCGTACAAGCCTTGAAGACGATCCACGTCAAGGACGTGGAAAAACAGCAACAACACCAGAAATCGTCGAGTGACTGAGATTTAGTAGAAGCCCTAGGCATTTCATCGGGCAGTGTGAGTAATATTTTGACTGAAGTATTCGGTAGTACCCCACGGCAGGCAATGGCAAAATGCAGGGTGTATTTCTGCCATAAAAAAGCTCCCCATAAAAAATATCTGCCTTTCGGAGACGGCTTAAAGCTGTAGGCTCCTCCAATTGTGGAACAACATCAAGGCGCACGCTACTAATGGGGTTTCAGAAAGATGTGTGTACCAGTGGACCATAAACACATTCGAATGCGACTTTCTCAGCAGCAGCTGGAGCGTTTTCGCAAGGCTAAACTGGATTTTGTGCGTCGATTCATCACTATGGATGATACTTGCGTCCATCGTCATGAGCTCAAATCAAAACAAGGGGCTAAAGAGTGGTGTGAACCTGGCTTTTCGACTCCGAAACGAGTTCGTGTCTAGAAATCGGACAAGAAGGTGTTAGCAATAGTTTTATTTAGGATGCGAAAGTAATTTCGTTTGTGTATTACTTGAAAACTTCTTCTTCTTCTTAATTGGGGCGATAACCGCTTACGCGATTTTGGCCGAGTTTAACAAAGCGCGCCAGTCGTTTCTTTCTCGTACGAACCGGCGCCAATTGGACACACCAAGTGAAGTCAAGTCCTTCTCCACCTGATCTTTCCAACGCAGAGGAGGCCTTCCTCTTCCTCTACTACCACCAGCTGGTACCGCATCGAATTCTTTCAGAGCCGGAGCGTTTGTATCCATTCGGATGACATGACCCAGCCAACGCCGTTGTATTCGCCGTTGCCAACGTGCAAAGGTCCAAAAATCTTGCGCAGAATCTTTCTCTCAAACACTCCAAGCGTCGCTTCATCGGATGTTGTCATCGTCCACGCTTTTGCGCCATACGTTAGGACGTATGACAAAGAAATGTTGCTGTCGACTTTCAAAGCAATAGGCCGACCGGTTCTTAACTATGCTGCGCCTGTCTGGTCGCCTGGAACCAGTGATACGTAGTGGACGAAGCTCCAGACCTGCCAAAATACTGCAATTAGGACCGCGACAGGGTGTCTCCTGATGTCCCCAATACAACATCTGCATGACGAGGCTCACATGTTTTCTGTGAAGGAGCATAACAAACTGCTCAGCAAGCAGTTTCTGCTAGGGTGTCACCGTAGGCCTGAGCCACCTCCCAGGCACATCAGGAGGCACTTCCTCAACTACGTGGACGAGATCCTGGACAAAACAGACAGACCACTCCAGGATCAGACGGTGTACAGACAGGCCATAAACGACATTCATCGGGAGACCCTTACCACCTTCTTAAGCTCCCGACCCCCGAATGCCGTTATCGGAGTCCAACCACCAACTCTTATAAAATATTGTGCCTGAGCGATTAAGTTCTGCGGCTCGTACGATTTTCAACAGCGAGTCCCCCTGTCTGAAACCTCGTTTGGTATCAAACGGCTCGGAGAGGTCCTTCCCAATTCTGACGGCGCTGCTGGTGTTGAGCAACGTCATCTTGCATAGCCGTATTAGTTTCGTGGGGATTCCAAATTCAGATATCGCGGCATACAAGTAACTCCTTTCCGTACTGTCGAATGCAGTTTTGAAGTCGACGAAAATATGGTGTGTGTCGATTCTCCTTTCGTGGATATTTTCCAAGATTTGGCGTATTGTAAATATTTGGTCGATGGTAGACTTTCCAGGTCTGAAGCCACACTGATAAGGTCCAATCAGTTTGTTGACGGTGGGCTTCAGTCTTTCACACAATACGCTCGCTAGAACTTTATAGGCGATATTTAGAAGACTAATTCCGCGGTAATTGGCACAAATTGCAGGACCGCCCTTCTCATGAATTGGGCAGACCACACTTAAATTCCAATCGGCAGGCATGCTTTCATCCGACCATATTTTGCATAGGAGCTGATGCATGCACCTTAACAGCTCCTCGCCGCCATGTTTGAATAGCTCAGCCGGCAGTCCGTCGGCGCCCGCGGCTTTATGGTTCTATAGCTGCGGCATCGCTATTCTCACGTCGTCATGGTCGGGTAGCGGAACATCAATTCCGTAGTTAACGATTGGGGTATCGGGATCTTCACATTCTCTGTGACATGCGCAGCTATCACTATTTAGCAGGTTCGAGAAGGGTTCCCTCCATAATTTAAGTATGCTCTGGATGTCGGTCACCAGATCGTCGTCTTTGTTCTTACAGGAAAATACCCCGGTATTGAAACCTTCTGTAAGCCGCTGAACTTTCTGGTAGAATTTTCGGGCGTTGTTCCTATTGGCCAGCATCTTAAGCTCCTCGCACTCACGTATTTCGGCCTCTCGTTTCTTCTGTCGAAAAATACGTGCTAAGGCAATAAATTATTGTAACCTTTCAGATCAGTTTGCAAAAGAAAAAAAATATTTTTCATCAGGACAATGCACAAATTCATCAGGACAAGAGCATTTTGAAATCCATAAATTGAAGTATGAATTGTTGTTGGAGCGTTCACGGTATTCACCGGATTTGACCCCTAGCGACGAATTTCATGTGTTTCCAGATATAAACAAATTCATGTGTGAAAAGCGTTTGTGTAACAGCTGTGGAGGCATATTTTGCAGTCTTTCCATATTCTCACCTCAAGGATGGAATTCATAAATTGGAATCTCGTTGGAACAAGTGTATTGATGTTCAGGGAGACTAAACTGAATAATAAAGTGCATTACCGAACCGCAAAACTTATTAAACAGCCAGTATTTAAGTAAATATTTCAAATGCATAAGTTAGATAAGAGTTTTAGAATAATTTATAAAATAATTAAAAATCGACCAAATCTCTTTTTTAATTACTTTCCACGGGACATGAAAGTGCAGAGGCCATTTCAGTAATAATCTAATGCAAACAATTCCACGATTTTCAGAACAATTGAATAAATAGATTGGCAGCGGTGAAGGACGTAAGAGAAATGAGACGCAAAAAATGCCAGTGACTTCAAAAACTTCACGATATAAAATGTGAAGCAATGAAAATAAAGTAATACCGAAGTATTAAAAACGAAAACTTCTGGCTATAAGAAAGTGGAGTGTAGCAGAAAAAGTAATGAAAAGAAAATGGCGGCTACTAGAATCTAAGTGAACAAAATTAAAGGCAATAAAAGGGGGGAAAAAAATTCAAATTAAAAAGAAAGAAATAGTCGGAGCACATTACCAGCTAGAAAATGATATAATTAGAATGGAAAAATGCAGAGATTAAAAGTTGAGATTCCTGTCAGCTGTAAAGTAAAGAATGTCGAACAATAAAAAGCTACATTGAACGCAGGCAGGCGCGGGGTGCAATTATGAAATGGCAAAAGACGTTGTACGATTGTGTCTGACAGATAATGAATACTCGCTCACAAAGTATAAGCAAAGTAGCAGCTATTGTCCACAAAATATTGAGAATGGGCATGGCATGGAATTATACAAAAATAGTCGCTGTCCGTTTTCGATAAAAGTATTTTACTTGCTTTTTTTTGTCTTGTCTGGATAAAGAAATTGCAGTTCGGTAAAAATTTTAATTTAAATCATTTCAAAAACTAATTTAAAGACAAAATTAATTAGTGTCCTAAACAATCACACTTAGCGACAACTCACACAAACACAAAGAGTCTTTCTTATTCGTATACAAGTTACACCCACACCCGCTGCTGGTTGGCAATGATAGATCAAAGGCGCATCTCCCGCCGACTACCCTAAAAAGTATGCAAAAGTGTTCAGACAGTCAGTCAATCAACTGAATGAGTAACCAAGTAGCACAGGCAAGGAATGAAAAAAAAAAACATTATTAATAAAGGGGAGTAATGCGAGAATTTTAGATTTGAGAAAATTATTGCCAAAGCAACCTTTGAAATTTAAATCGTTCGTATGGCTACGCATAGAGACATACTTTGAGGCATATCCATTTAATGAATATAGAGCTAAGAGTTTTTTTTTATTAAATTTGTAAAGAGTATTGAGGTAAATAGACTGACAGGAAGTTTTGGCGTGGGGAGCAGAAAAATTAATTTAGGCTTATCCATCTTAAGGACAATAAATAACTAAACAATAAACTGAGTGAAAGTGTGGAATGTTGGCAGAAATGTGTGACCAAACAGGATGAAATGAAGATCTAAGATCTATTTCCTCTTGGTGGTTGAATAACTGAGTTATGGGAATCTGATTGAATTAGGAACTCTATAAAGTAAGTCAAGAAGTGAGTAAATTAGAAATGTGAGTGAAAAAAGTAAGTAATTTACATACTTTCAGTGAGCTACAAAGTGAGTAAATAGGAGAAGTGAGTGAAAATTAAGTTTAAGTCCCACTCCCTCTTGAAGAATTAAGTACTTGGAGTTTGTTTTTTACTACTACGAAAAGTGAGTGAAAATTAAGTTGAAACCCCACTTCTCTTGATGCTTCAAGAACTGAGTGATTGGAATATGTTTTCTTTCCTACTCAATATAATGAGTCTAGAAGTGAGTAAACAAGAAATATGAGTGAAAAAAGTGAGTAATTTAGATATCTTTTAATTACTTACTCAATACAGTGAGCTATAAAATGAGTAGATAAGAGACGTGAGCGAAAATGAGGTTAAGTCCCACTCACTCTTGAAGAATTGAGTGCTTTGAATCTGTTTTTTTTTTACTGCTGAATATAGTTAGTAAAAAGGAGAAGTGAGTGAAATTTAAATTTAAACTCACTTCTTTTTGGTGATTCAAGAACTGAGCGCTTGGAATCTGTTTTTTTTTACTACTCAATGAAGTGAGTAAATAGAAGAGGTGAAATTAGGTGCAAATTAAATTTAAGATGTGTTTCGTGATTTACGCTAAGATGGAAAAAGAGCAGTATTGTTCGGTAATTCGCTTTTTGTTTTTGGATGGGAAAAAATGCGAGCAGATAAAAGCAAAGTTGGATGTTGTCTATGGCGCTATGACGCTTTGGCATCTATGACCACATTTAGATATTGGTTCAACATGGGCGAACATCCATTTTTGATGAGGAGTGACCAGGACGTCCGGCAGACGTGGTTACCGAGAAAATCACTCAAAAAGTCCACGACATGATTCTCGCTGATCGACAAACGAAAGTGCGTGAAGTAGCAGATGCCATCGGTGTGTCGAACGGAACGGCAATTAATATTTTACATGATAAGTTGGTGATAAAAAAATTGTAGGACCGATGGGTGCCGCGATTGCTCACAAGCAGCAAAATGTAGATGCGGCTGTTAACTTCGAAGTAGTGTTTGGAGGAATTTAAGCGTTATCAAAACACTGGATTTCTCCCGGTGAATCTGCTCCAAAGAAGGTGAAGACAGTTCCATCGGTCGGAATGGTCCTGGCGCCGATTTTTTGGGATGCGAACGATGAACGGCGTCATCCTCATGGATTTTTTAGAAAAAGTAAGAACGTAGAAAATACCTCTATGAGTTATGGGATCGCTTTCAGAGAAGAAAAAGAAGGTGCTGTTTCACCACGATAACGTAGCAGCTCATTCAGGTGGAGTTGTCGCCGCCAAACTGCATGAATTGCGTTATGAATTGCTGCCCCACCCCCCGATTTCACACGATCTGGCTCTCTGCGACTTTTTATTGTACCCTAACTTAAAGAAATGGTTCGCGTGAAAAAAATTTAGTACAATCGAGGAAGACTTCGCCGAGACAGAGGCGTATTTTGGAGAGCTCGACAAATCCTTTTTTTTGGAGGGGTTAAAAATGGCCGGAGCGTTGGAAGAAGTGCATCTTTTTAAAAGGGGATTATGTTTGAAAAATAAAAAAAATTTTTTTTGAAAAAATAGTGTCTCCATTTCCAACACGGGCACTTATTGAACCCCCCTCGTAAGTCCCTCCATTTGTGGAAACACATCACGACGCTCTGCACAAATTTTAATGGTAATGCATAGCCATATTGTATAAAAGCCTCAAGTAGTTACTGGGTAATTGAGGCATAAAATTTAGCATCAATAAAAAAAAATTCTTTACTGCTTTTCACTTCACAATAAATTATTGAAAAAGTTGCCATATACTTCAACAAACTTGGTTTTGAAACCTTCTATTTTGAATCCGCCTTCACTGGACGATGATTTTTTGTTTATTTTGAAGAGTTTAAACTCCGATAGAATCTATAATAGGGTTGCCACATTTGATTTTTGAAGATTTACGTAACCTTTTGGAGGGTTTTTGTTTTAAAATTCGGTATTTTTGAGCGAATTTAAAGACAACAAATTTAAATTCTCCCTGCAAAGGTTCAATAACTTTTCAGTTCGCATAACTTTTGTGGCATTTAGTTAAGGTCTCAAGGGAGTCTTTCAGTTTATTTCAAACTGACTGAGATTAGCACTCAAAGTGAGTGAGTGAACGTGTGAGTGTGCTATGCACATGACGAGCGTGTGATGTGAGTAAAAATGATGAATGAATGAACTCGTTTCCGCCTGTGCGTGTGGTGGATTTGCTGCCATAAACTGTAAAATGCTTTGAGCAATAAGGGATTATGCCTTTGTTTATTCCCTTGTGGCGACAAGAGTATTTGCTTTTAATTCTTAAATACTTTAATGAATGCAATAAGGTAAATTCAATTTGTTGCACAACAGGCAGCCATACCCACACGCAGTGACTGGGCATGCAGATAGCGACATGTGTGAGTGCAAGTAGATAAGGTAAGGAAGACTAGTTGAAGAGAAGCTCGCTAACGGGTAGGTACCTACCTATCTAAAGGGTCACAAGGTGAATGGCAAAATGTGCGGAGAGTGAGGAAGGGGTGCGTTATCGCTATGAACATCGAGTGAGTCTCCGTTTCTGAGAAAAACGGGGGCAGCAGCATATGATAAACGAAGGACAACAAAATGATAAGTGAATGACCGTGGGCCGCTGTGTCTGGACATTCCCAGTCACACATCTATAAGCACTCACACACATACATACATGCATATGCTAAAAACAAATACCACACAAACATTTACTCATACAAAGTTGCCTGGTTTAAAGCATAGTTCGCACGAAAGCGCACGAGTCACGAGTTGCTTGCTGTTATTGCTGTGGTGGTGGAAGTTGCACAAGTAAGCGGTGTTTGTTTGCATAATGAAAAATACCCTCGGGACGTGTTAATGCAGGAGCATTGTTGCTACTATACTCCGTCTACAGTTTCCCACACACCCAGACTGCAACTTCACACACAAACACACACTCACACACCCAGATAGTGGTTTCAGCATCAATGGCTAAGCGAAAGCTGTGTGGCTGAGTATAGCCAAGGTTGAATGGGAATAGCTTGCGCTTGGTTTGCAATGTTCAGCGCTGAGCTGTGGTAGGCGGAGTGCATTCCTAGGCGGGGATGCTGACGACGTTACAAGGTTACTATATATTACCTTAGTAGCCTGCAACAATAACAACAGCACAAATAAACTTCCATAAATCCCTGAATGTTATGCAGCAACACAACCGCAACGCCGGTAATGCCCGCACCACTTTCATACCTTCCCATCGCAGGCTGCGCTTTCAGAGGACTTTCATAAGACCTTCACATGGCGCAAGGCACACGAATACACACATCCACACACCCATACACCTTCATAACATAGTCACTTTGCATTTAATGCGTATTTCCGGTTTGCTACAGTTGCTACCACAACCACGTCCCTTAAGAGGAAGCAGCGAGAGGTGGAGTGCAGGTGTGTGGTGGAGGGGTGCTCAGACTCGCAAAATACAAGGCAGCCACTCGTAGTGCAAAATGCTTTTGTTGTAATTATTTTTTGTTGCTGCGCGTTGTTATTCTCAATACAAAATTAAGCTGCGAGGGTGCAAGTGGGAGTAGAAGCGGAGTGAGAGGGTAGAGTGAGAGAGAGCAGCGAAAGCGGAAGTATAAAAAAGCAGCACTGACTGTGCGGTTGTTTGTCAACTATAGCTCTTATGCCATTGTTGCGTTGCTGTGCTGCTAGTATTTTAGTTGTTGTTTTTGTTATTGCTAGCTGTTGCTTATTTGCTGCATGCCATGTGGTCGATGGCAATGCTTCCGTCGGAATACGAAGTTATTACTTGCATTTCTCGGGCGCTTTGTGGACGGAAAATTGTTGTGGTGGGGAGAATAGCTGACTCCGTTGAGGGAGATGATAATTATCGCAACTTCATCATTATTAAATATTGTGATATAAAGTTGCCGGTGGTACTAAAGCTCGCGAGAAGCTGATGGTGAGCATTGAAGTGAAATTTGCTATGAATAATCGGTGAAAGGATATAAGAAAATGAGACTTTAAAGAAGCGTAATTGAAAGTTGGAAATTTGAAGAAAAAAGTTTAAGTATCATAAAATATTTTAGGAAGGATAGAAATATTTTTTCTAATATACAATTTTTTTAAATATTTCATATATATTTTTTTAACAAAAATTTCAATATTTTTTTCCCTGAATTAAATTTTGATAATTTATATTCGATGGATGAAATTTTATAAAGAAAATTTTATTTAACAAAAAAGTTAATAAGGAGAAAGGAAAATGTATACTGAATTATTAATGCTTTTGCGGTAAATTATAATTTTTAAGACTCAGTGATGATGATGATGATGATGATGAAAATTAATTGCCAGCTTAAAATTTAGAGATTATAATAAACAAATTTTTCCAATTTTATTTTAATTAATTTATTTACAATATTTAAGAATTTATTAATACAGAAAGATTATGAACTGAACTTTTATAACACATCAAAGACAATAAGTGACTAAACACAATATTTGAAAAATTTTAATCAAAAAAACTAGCTCGACGAATATCCAAAATTGCTTCCTCCTTCAAGACGAAATTTCTAAATATAAGTTTTTTTATTTTATTAAAAAAAAAAAACAAAAAATTTATTTGAAGTGTGGGGCAAAGAAAAATGAAAATAGGTGAACTTAATGACTTTTCTCAAATTTTCAAAATTTCAAAAATTTTAGAAAAAAGTTTAAGTATTAAAAAAAAATTGAAGGACGGATAGAAATATATTTTTTTAATATAAATTTTTTTAAAATATTTCATATATATTTTTTTAACAAAAATGCCAAGATTTTTTCTCCTAAATCAAATTTTGAAAATTTAGATTCGATGGATGACATTTTATTAAGAAACTTTTAAAATTTTCAGTTTTGAAAAATTTTTATTTCAAAAATTAAATTAACCAATTTTGCTTGGTTTATTGCCTTTTATTTTTAAATTCGAAGTAATAACCTAAAATGTTTTTCTACTTTCTAGAAGTATGAAAATATGAATGTCTTGAAAATTTAAAATTGCATAAAAAAATTTTTTTTAGAAAATTTTCGATATATGTTTTTAATTAATTTTTTGAAATATTTGTTTTGTAAACCCAAACTCTTTTTAAAGACGAAGTAAAGACCAAAAATTCTTTTGTATTTCAAAGAAATATGAAGACACGAGTATATTGAAAATGTAAAACTGCCTTCAAAAAAATTCATCAGAAAAATATTCAATATATTATATTTTTTTATCAAATTCTATGAAATAGTTCTTTAGTACAATTTTTTTTGAGCTTTTATTTTTTTATGCTTAAAATTTTATATGTTTCGTGTAAAAAATTGTTTACTTATTTTTTGTAAAACTTAGATTTTCTTTATAATGTGATTGTGAAATTTTGGAAAATGATAAATTTTTTAGAAATTGGCTTAAATTTGGCGAACCATGTTTTATTACAATTAAAATTAATCCAAACAAAATTAATTAAAAAACCCGAAATGTGGCCGTTTTGGAGGTTATGGTTTTTTAATGTTTTAAAATATTTTTGCAGCGCAATTTTTTTAACACCCTTAAGCTATTATATTTTATTAAAAAGTAGAACTGAGAAATCCAAAACCTTACGCTTTCTTCAAGGCATAATTCTGAATTTTACAATTTTTGAAAACTATACTTTTTTATTTAATCTGTGAACAAATTTTTTCAATAAAATTTTTTTATAAACTTAAACTCATTTTTCTAAAAATTAAAAGATAAACTAAGAATTAAAAAAAAATTAGTTTAGAGATAAGAATAAGAATTTTTAAAAAATTCTAAATTTTTAGTGCAATACTTATTTTTAAAATTTTAAGCTATTTATCTAAAACGTGAAACTGAAAACTCCAAAAGGTTATGCTTTCTTGAAGATGAGATTGTGAATTTTTGGTAAATTGTAAATTTTTTACTTAATGCTTGATAAAAAAAAATTTGACAATTCAAAAATTTGAAATAGGAAATATAAAAAAAAAATCATTTTTACAAAGCTTAACACATTTTTCTAAAACTTAATATTAAGAAATCGAAAATCATTTCATTTTAAGAAAAAACAGAAAAAAATTAAAAATTCAAAATTTTTAACGCAATATTAGTTTTGCAAGTTTTAAGCCATTTTTCAAAAATTTCACGCTGAACTAATTTAAAAGTTACTTTTATTTAATGTTTGAGCAAATTTTCTTTATCCAGTTTCTTATAAAATTTAACACATTTTTCTGACTTGATTAACGTAAGCCAATCACTACGCGAGCTCCATAGATAGGGGTTACATACCCAGATCTTGGAGGGCTGTGAGAGTTACTTTCATACCCAAATCAGGTAAGATCTCACATGTATCCCCTAAGGATTTCAAACCAATCAGTCTCTCCTCGTTCCTACTGAAAACCCTGGAGAGGCTGATTGATTTGCACATACGAAGTGAAATTCCTCGGGGGCATTTATCGTTCGCTCAACATTCTTACTGTAAAGGCAGATCGGTAGAGTCTGCTTTGCATACAATTGTTAAGGACATCGAGGTGTAGGTGCCTTCCTCGACATTGAGGGGGCTTTTAACAATGCCCTCCCAGAGGCAATCACCAGGTCTCTCGGTAAACTAGGAGTCGGAACTGAACTTATTAGACTTATCCACATGATGCTTAGCGATAGAACGGTCAAGCGACAATTAGGGTCTGGGCTCGTTGTTTGTGCGTTCGAGATTGGTCGGGGAATGTTTGGCTTCTCTCTCGATTGCATCCAAATACTTCGACATGAGGCTCATTTGGGTTTCCGGTCACAGCGGTATAGAGGGAAACTTCTGGACTGATGAGCTGGCTAGACATGGAACTTTGGAGACGGTTTCGTCGCGAAATGAGAGTATTGGGGCTCCCTTAAGAAACTGTGGTCTACTCCAGGAAAGATGGGCCTCGAGTCAACTCACCGAGCGCTGGGCTAGTGCGCAAACGTGCAAGGTCGCGAAATCCTTCTGGGCACGGGTAGAACGAGGACGCTCGAGGGAACTCCTAAGGCTAACAAATCCCCAGCTCTCTAATTTGGTGGGTATCCTTACCGCACATTGTCCGTTAGGTGTTCACGCCGTGATACTTGGGATTGCCTCAAGTCCGTTCTGCAGAAGCTGTCTGGAGGACGAGGTGGAATCATCTCTACCCATTCTTCTCAGCTGCCCTGCTCTCGTCTGGCAAAGATTTATACATCTGGGCTCTCATTTCTCGCTACACCTGCGGATATAGCGGGTCTAAATATCACAAATTCGGTGAAGTTCATCAGTAGTTTGTTACGGCTAATTACGAACGTATATCAGCCACCGTCGGAGTCGTCGTAAAATGCATGGTCATCATCGTCTCTAATCACAAGACTCCTTCTTCCTTCCCATCTCCTTTCTCCTCTCCCCTGTATGGCATCAAAACGGACGAATTTTTGAATATTTGTCCAAGTGGGCCCTAAGCTAAAAATTAATACTAATCGAATCTCTTCAAGATAAAGATGTGAATTTTTTGAGAATTCAAAAAGTCGAAGCTGAAAAATCTAAAATCTTCTTCTTTTATTACAACGAAGACGTGAATTTTTGTAAATCGTAAACTCTTATGTAATGTTTGAAAATTATTTCTCACGAAAGGGTAAAATTTGTAAAACCCTACTCTTGATAAATAAACCTAAAAAAAACAATCGCAAACAACTTTATTTCAAAAAAGCAAATAGAAAACGTAAAACATTTATTCAAAGTAAAAAAAAAAAAAAATTATTCCATATTTCATATTTCTTAGATTTTTTTCACAATTTCACTTTCTAAGTTTTTTTATAAATATTGTACACGAATAGGAGTTACTTGCCAAGGAGAAAATATTTACATATTTTATTAAATTCAACAAATAAAATATTTAAATTAGTTATTTTAAATTTAAAAAATGTTTATTGTACTTATTTTTATTTTTATTTTTAATTTATTTGTGTTATAAATGAAATATCCTACAAACTCAACTCAACGAAAGATGCCTTCGGCTGAATTAAAAAATTAAACAAATTAAAATTTGGATATTTGGTACAATTTTTATTTAAAAAAATAGAAATTGCCAAAATCAAAAATATTTAAAATTTTTTAAAACTTTAACATTTCAATTTCAAACTTCTTAATTAAAATATAATAAAAAAAAATTGTTCAAGCACATACTTTGTCCTAAAAATGCTCCATAATTCTCCTTGTATTCTCTCTTCCCTTCAGTCACTCAAATTACTTGGATTACTCCAAGACTTCAAGTGTTTACTAATGACGAAGTACAAATCCTAAGCACTCATTCAGGCACGTGGCCGTACACATTTTTTTTGCCACCACCCACTGGGTGAAAATGAAATGGGTATTAAAAGATGTACAAATTTATGTAAAATTCGGCAAATACTCGAATTGATTTATTTCTTTGTGGTTTTGTCGTTGATGTTTTGAAACTTTGCGCATCCAACTATAAGACATGAGAAATTCACCCTAAAAGTAAGCTGACATCATGTTTTGATGTTGTTGCATTAGCCGGATTTCAGCAAAATGGTTTCATGTAGACTTACATGTAGCGAAGCATACTTTTGGACTAAGCTTCAAAAAGGGGTGGTTGAATTTTAGACAGTGAATATTTGCAGAAAGAAAAGCAGCAGTTCTTTAAGCTATTGTAAGACATTTCGAAATGGGAAAATTAATATTTCTTTTAAATCTAATATTCCTCTTTAAAGTCTTAACAAATGAATCGTGCACTCAATTTTTATATAATTTTTTGTTGTAATTTAAAAAATGTTTTCATAGCCGCCTCAATTTCGTTATTTCAATCATTTCGTCGCCCTCCTTTTAAGTTAGACATCATTTTACTTGCTGCTAAACGCATTTTTCACTTACCTTATCTTCCGCCTCCTCGGCACGTTCTTCCGCCTCGATGACGCGCTGCTCCAACTCGGATAACTGCAAATATAATAAAAATCGTAGAGGTGGGTTAGAAAAGTTTCCATAATAAAAGTCAAATGATGTGGAATTAGATAAGTGGCATTTGATATTTTCTGCCGCCATATATAGCCGCCATAAGGGTAGATTGTTGGGCTGCGCGCCAGTGTGTGTGTACCTAATAAAATGCTGTTGAAAAGTATGCAATAAAAAATGCGAAAAGCGGTTCACGTATGAGTGAATTTATGAGGAATGTTCTCTGGTATTTTATGCAGTTAATTTAATGATTTTCTGACCGAGCTCATTGATAAATCATAAGAGGCTTAATTTTGGGGATAGCATCGGAGAGCATTTGAATAAAAAATTATTTCGAAACATAAAAATGTGAAGTCAACTGAGAAGAGAAAATATTAAAAAAAAAAAATTAATATTAAAAATAAAAAAAAAAATAATTAAAACTTAAAATTAAAAATTTAAATTCAATTTTTTTTAATTATTTATTTAAATGAAAATTAAATTTAAATTTTTTTTTTCATATAAAAATATTTTTTATTAATCGTTTTTACTAACTTTATCTGAAAATAGTTTTTTTATTTATGAATAATCCTTAAAATTTTAAATATATTTTGCTTTCGAAAACTTAGTAAAAATTTGAAACTAATTAAAATTTTTCAAAAAAGTGGAAAATAAAAAATAATTCTTTTCTACTTGAAGTTAAAAAAAAAATGTAAGAATATTCTATACAAATATTTTAAAATTAAATGATTTATAAACATTATGAAAATATTAAATTGTTGCACAAAAAAAAAAAAACATTATATTGATAGTAATTTATACTTCTAGAACTTTTGTAGAGGGGAAATAAGTAAAAATTAAAACTAGATAAAAATTTTCAAAACAGAAAAAATAAGTTATCTTCTGACTGCCATGTGTTAAATTTTAAAATAATTTTTTATAATGTTTTTTTATTAATTTATTTAAAAAACATTTTTTTGTTTTATTTTTAATCTTTAAAATTTTAAATGCAATTCGCTTTAAAAAAATTAGTAAAAATTTAAAATTCCCAAGAAAAAAAAAATTATAATAGAAACTTGTGCTTTAAATACTTCTATAGTAGGGAATTAGTAAAAATTTAAAAGTACATAATTAAAATTAAAAAAAAAAACTTTTTAATTTAAAACTCTAATTAAAGTTAGTAAATAAATTAAAAAACGGTGGAGAGAAAAACTTTGAAATTACTTGTTTTATAAAACATTATGAATATAGAAAATTTTCACAAACGAAATTATAATATTTGTAATTTTCACATTAAAAACTTTTGCATGAGGGAAATCAGTAAACATATTAAATTAATTAACATTTTTAAAAAAAGAGAAAATTATGTTATCTTCTGACTTCATTTTGTTTTATTTACAAATAATTTTATTTATTTTTTTATTAATTTAAATTAAAAATAAGTTTTTTTTTCATTTTTAATTTAAAACATTTCGCTTTATTTTTATTTCCCAAGGTCTCAGGGAGGAACAAAGGGCCTTTGCTATAATTTGCAGAAAATACCTTTTTATAGAGAATTCAGCGAGTGCAACAACCACTGAGAGGACATTGCGCAATTTCTTGTGGACAAATGAGAAAGTATCCTGCTCAAAACATGATTTTAATTTCCGTGAAGGGAAGTATGAAATTTCCTACAGGGTTGGCACGAAATTCCTATAGAGCGAGCAGAGTTTTTGCTCACGACCGGTAGATGACGCCGCAGAAGCAAGTTGAGATTTTTATGGGAAAGTTTATTATGGGATATTTTATAATGGGAAATTATAAAGGTCATAAATTGGGAATTTAAGAGTGACCGGAATTTTTAAGCGGCACAAAAAAAACAATTCGTTTATTTGGTTTGTATTAAAAAAATTGTGCTTAAAAGGCAAAGGTGTGGGTATCGGGTGTTTTCTAAGCTGTATGAGAACTACATATTGATATCATAAGATTATGATAAAAAAATTCATTCCAACCATATTTCTGTTTTGATTTATTATTTTACAATCTTTACCTCTTAAAAACACCCCATACGTTGCAGCTTTGCCTGTTTTGGATTGATGGCGCTGAAGAATATCTCATATACATACATATATTTCCCTATAACTAATATATATACGCATATTTTTATTATAAGAGGCGGTAAAATTCTTTAAAAAAAATTTTAAAATTAAAAAAAAAAAAAAAATTAAAAACTAAAAAAATTTTGTCAAAGACTCAACTTGCTTTTATTTAAAATATTCTTTTTGTCATATTGTAATATAGTTTTGGTCTCATTATTTTGTTGTTTTTTACTTTGCATTTTAATTTCAAAATATATTTTTTTTATTATTTTTTGAAATATTTAATATTTTCTATTTTTTTCTTTTTTCTTTTTTATATTTGCTTTTATTTTTTATATTATTTTATCGTATTTTTTTAAATATTTTTTTAATATTACTTTGTATATTAAATTTTATTCACCCCATTTTGTAGTTTTTATTCGATATTTTGCTGTTTTTTAATTTAGATTTTAATATCAAAAAATACATAATTTTTTGAAATACTTCATATTTTATATTTTCTAAATTTATCTTTTTTCTTTCATATTTGCTTTTATTTTTTTACATACATTTATAGTATTTTTTAATACTAATTTGCGAATTTTTTCCCCCCAATAGTCTTTTGGTTATAACTTTCCGATTTTAATCATAAATAATCAATTTTTGAAAATAATTCTTTTAAATATTAATAATAAATTAATATAATACGCATTTATAGAATTTTTCGAATATTTTTTAATATTAATTTTCCTTTCTTTTTTAACTTTTCCCCTTAATTTTGTAGTTTTTTGGTTATAACTTTGCGATTTGTTTCATTTTATTTTGCAAAAATAAATAAAATTTTTTAAATATTTGCAAATTTCTTGAAAATCAAATTTTTAAACGAGAACTTTATTTATTTAAAATTTGTTGTTTTATTATTTATTTTTAAAAATTAATTTTGAGTTTTACTTACATTTTTTTTTAATTCTTTTTAAATATTTTTTGCTAGCAACTTTTTTGCCAAATGTGAATCTACAATTTTTGAATGAATAATTTAAAATAAAATGAATAACTAAATATGATACAAGCCAAAATACATTTTAATTTTTTTAAATTTATTTTCCTTCTTACAGGGTGAACCATATGAAGTGTTACCAACTTCACACTGCTTGTATCTGTAAAACAGCTCATGACATCAACGTCAAAATTGTTCTAATGACAGTTCAATATATTGTTTATAAGCCATCAAAAGCATTTGCGTCTCAGTTTTGTTGAATTTTTTTTTCTGTGATGGAATTCAAACGTAATAGTGTGATTGCGTTATATTTGGCTGGAAAAGCACAACCAGCCATTGTTCGTGAGCTCAGTCACCTCAATGAATGAATAAAAAAATGAGCTCAAGGTCAGGATACAAGTTCCAAAAAGAACACGATCTTTCACCCCAGCAAAAAAAAGGTCGGTGCGAAAGAGGAAAGGAGTTGTTGCGCTTGCACGAACTTGGCGAATTTCCTAACATTGTGTTTTCTGATGAAAAAAATTTCCCAATTGAGCAGTACATAAACACTCAAAACGATCGTGTTTACTTGACCGAACGCTCGTACGAGATTTTGAGCCTACGTACGGACACTCGAAGCAATTCCCCATCGCAAGTAATGGTTTGGACCGCAATGACCGCTGATGGACGCTCTGCAACCGTTTTTATCGAGCCTGGTGTCAAAGTGAATGCGACTTCAAGGGTGATTTTTTAGCTATTATTCTTTTAAACAGTTGGTTTAAACAGCTGACGCACGTTTCGTGTTTTGTTTCATTGTCAAACATCTTCAGTTTGGTCTATAATTTAACCATGAATCGTCTTACAAACGAACAACGCTTGCAAATCATTGAATTTTATTATAAAAATGCGTGTTCTGTTAAGAAAGTTTAGGATCCACTTTTTTATCGAAAAATTGTGTTCAGCGACGAAGCTCATTTTTGGATCAATAGGTACGTAAATAAGCAAAATTGTCGATTTTGGAGTGAAGATCAGCCAGAAGAATTGCAAGAGCTACAAATGTATCCAGAAAAGGTCACAGTTTGGTGAGGTTTATGGGCTGGAGGTATCATTGGAACGTACTTCTTCAAAGATGCTGCGAATCGTGGCGTAACTGTTAATGGTGAGCGCTACCGTGAAATGAAATCCAACTTTTTTCCCCTAAATGCAAGAGCTTAACTTGCATGACATGTGGTTTCAGCAAGACGGTGCCACTTGCCACACAGCACGCGTAACAATGGACTTGTTGAGAGGCGATGTTCGGTGAACATTTTATTTCAAGTTCGGGACCTGTCAATTGGCCACCCAGATCGTGCGATATAACGCCTTTAGATTATTTTTTGTGGAGGTATGTTAAAGCTCATGTCTATTCAGACAAGTCTGCTTCAATTAACGCATTGGAAGACAACATTAAAGCATTTATATGTGAGATACCGGCCGAAACATTGGAAAGAGTGTGCCAAATTGGACTAAGCGGATGGACCATTTGAAGCGCAGTCGCGGTCAACATTCGCATGAAATAATCTTCAAACATTAAATTATATGGACTGTACTATCGATTTAAATATAATTTTAATGCATTTTTCTGAATTTTACGTGTGTTTTTTTTTTAAACTTTCCTATAGCTCTTAAAAAATCACCCTTTCTTATCGGGAAAATGTTTTAGAAGCTGCTTTAGAGTCGTGGGCACGCAAACATTTCGGTCGTAGACCATGGACGTTCAAACAGAACTCAGGACCATCTCGTCTGAACCACGAATGGTTCAAAAATCATGTTCCACACTTCATTTCGTCCACACAATGGCTTTCGAATTCGCCAGACGCAAATCCGATGGACTATTCCATCTGGCCCATTTTAGAGAACAAGGTGAGGACTAAAAAATATGCCAGTATGGATGCGCTGAAAAAAGCGATTATACGAGAATGAGCCAAAATACCTCAAGATCACATTCGTGCAGCATGCAACTCATTTTTTGACCTTTGAAGGCTATAGTCAAGGCAAAAGGTGGTTATATCGAGCTAAAGTGAATATATGTTAAAATTGTAATCATTTTTGAACAATTTTGTCTTTAAAATCAATGAAAACTAATTTCATGCAAAAAAGTTATGGTGTATTGAATAGGTAACACTTCATATCGTTCACCCTGTATTTTGATTACATTAAAAAAAAAAAATTTATGGGAGGTTGAATTAGTTGTAAAGGTTTTTTTCGAAGATTTGGGGCTTTATTGTGAAAAAACGGTACAAAATATTTTATTCGAAGTATTGGCCATCGCTAGCTACAACTTTCGCCCATCTTTCGGGCAATTTCCGGACGCCGTTTCTCCAAAATTCTGGCCGCTGCTTGGCTATCCATGACTCAACCCATATTTTGGTAGCCTCGTACGAGGAGAACCGCTGGTCCGCCAAATCGAGACTCATATGCCGCAACAAATGATAATCGGAGGGAGTTATGTCTGGACTATACGGCGGGTGGGGTAACACTTCCCAGCCAAGCGTTCCAAGGTATTTTTTGACAGGTTGAGCAACATGCGGCCGAGCGTTGTCATGTTGCAAAATAACCCTGTCGTGCCTTTTTACCGTTTCCGGCCGTTTTTCTTCCAATGCCCGGCTTAAAC
Organism: Anastrepha obliqua; assembly: GCF_027943255.1. Taxonomy (NCBI): domain Eukaryota; kingdom Metazoa; phylum Arthropoda; class Insecta; order Diptera; family Tephritidae; genus Anastrepha; species Anastrepha obliqua. Next base: position 122,368,712 of record NC_072893.1, on the reverse strand, counting down.
GCATCAATTGCAGTCGGTAACGATCCCCCGTGATTGTTTCGCCCGGTTGGAGCAGCTCAAAATATACGACGCCGACCTGATCCCACCAAATGCAGAGCATGATTTTCTTGCCGTGAATATTCTGCTTGGCCGTCGACGTTGATGCGTGGCCGGGCAAACCCCATGATTTTTTGCGTTTTGGGTTATCGTAGTGGATCCATTTTTCGTCGCCAGTCACCACCCGATGCAAAAAACCCTTCCGATTTTGTCGCTCGATCAGCAATTCGCACGTAAAAAATCGCCGTTCGACGTCGCGCAGCTTCAACTCGTACGGGATCCAATGTCCTTGCTTTTGGATCATTCCCATCGCTTTTAGACGCTTGCAAACGGTTGATTTATCAACGCCAAATGATTCAGCAAGCTCTTCTTGGGTTTGGTACGAGTCCTCGTTTACCAATTCCCCCAATTCCGCGTCCTCGAACTTTTTGGGCTGGCCAAGACGCTCCTTGTCTTCGGTGTGAAAATCATCACTTTTGAATTGTCGAAACCAGTACTCACATGTTGAAACCGACGGAGTATGGTCTGGGTAGGCCTCCTGCAGCAATTTACGGGCTTGGGCTGTATTTTTTTTTCAAATTGAAGCAGAAAAGCAAAGCTTCCCGCAAATTGCGTTTCGACGGCACGAAAGTTGACATACTCGGAGCACGAAAACACTGCGTTGTTTATACTTCAGCGAAATGACAGATACTGATAAACAAAGCCTATGGATGAGGCTTTGTCATGAATATATATTCAGTATTGCCAACGCGATAAAATGATAAATAGCGCCATCTGTGTGTCACCTTTAAAACTAATTCAACCTCCATAACTAGTTTTATTTTTAGTAATAAAACTTGAATTTAATTTAAAGTCTGTTTAAATAGAGTTTTTGCCATATGTGAATCTAAAATTTTTGAATGAAACACTTTAAGGATAAATTTTAATTTTTTTTGATTTGTTTAAATTTTTTGTTTTTAATATATGAATCTAAAATTTTTGAATGAATTTGAATTTGACTTTTTTGAATTTTTGTTATTTAAATAATTTTAATATTTTTTTAAATTTATTTTTCTCCATTATAATATTTCTTTTGTATTTTTTTGCATTTTGGGTTTTTTTTTTAGAAATAAATTAAAATTTTTTTTATAATTTTTAAACATATTTTCCTGGTATCGTTTTTTAATATATGAATCTATTGTAAAATGTTTGAAAAACGACTTAAAGAATTTTTTTATATTAGTGTGAAAATAAATATTTCATGATTTTGAGTGTTTTAACGAATAGTTTAAATTTATATTTGCAATAAATGTATGGATTGTGAAAAGTAATACAAATTTACTAATAAAAAGGTTGTAAATCCATTCGCCTTTTAAATAGTGAAAGAGTTAATTTTTTTCTAAATTTCATTGAATTCATAAAACAAAACTTCAAAGCTAATTTCATAATTTCAGGTTCTTCGCCTTACGCCACATACAGTTTAAATAAAATTTAAAGACCAGAAATAGATAACTAATTTTTTTTTTGTTTTTTGCTTTGTATTTTTTTTTTGCTCTCACTCGAAAGCCTTAACCTTAATCGCGCTATACATCCAAACTCCCACCGTCCTGCACCTGAGTCCGTAACCAAATGCTTGCAGGTACGTGTAAATGTATGTGCCTGTATGTGCGTGCTAATGCGGGCCATTTGAAGCCAAATACAAATGCACTTAAAAGAAATGAGTTGACACACCTCCAATAATGACGACAAAAAAGTTGGCTGAAGCGCATGAATATAAACGCACACCTGCACAGTGGAGAGGGGAAACAAACGTGAGGTGGGGTGAACAGAAAACCTGCAGTAGAATGGGCAAAAACAAAACAAAAAAAAAAGGAAAAAAGTTGGGTATGCACTTGAGAGCGCACAAAGCCATTTAAAGTTTGGAAATGAGAAATCCATGCAGCAGTGCGAGGAAAGGGACGGAGACACAAACTGCTCTAGCAACCTTTCGTGGAAAGCGATTAGAGGCAGAATAAGCGAAAAATCTTTCATTCATTGAGTGCTCGTGCGCTTTAAAGGGCAAAACAACGCACACACACACACACACACACAAATAAACAGCTAAATAGGCTAACGGCTGGCTGATAAGAAAGGTAAACAGAAGCAAGGCGAGGCCAAACGAGACGAGACGACTACAAGCAGCAGTGGCTGCAATAGATCGCTGGGAGTGACGGCAAAGAATGTTAAACTGTCACGTTACCGAAAATATGGCGTGTAGGCGAGCAGACGGTCCGCCTACCACCATCCACAATCCAGGCAAATACTCGTATTTAGACCGACGACGACCAGCGTATGCAAAGCACTACTGTGATTAATTGACGGAATTTGATGGCACTGAGCTTTAGGCACAATTTCTAACGCCCAACCGGTGGCTTAGAAGAGCCTAAGCAAAAAAAAAAAACAACAACAAAAAAGGCAAAGGAAAGACCGTAAAGACATTTCCTTTATGACCAGGTTAATGGCGCTTAAGCGCGGTGGCAGCAGTTAGGTCAGCCGGCTAGCCAGCCAGCCAACAGCCAGAACCAACAGTTTGCAAAGGAAATGCCAATAGAGCCCATTGAGTTGCTCACCAAATTCAATGGCATTAACATTTTGAAAACGAAGTAGATTAGCATTTTCGTAGTGGCACATCGACACATACACACGTTTTTCAAGTGCTTTTATGCCGAGGTTCGGGCGCGCTGGCTACGCAAGTGGCAATGCAATCAACCAACCCTACTTTTTCGCAACACTTCATTTTTTTGCTGCCCTCACTTTATTTTTTCCGTTTTTGTATGCCACTTAAATGTTGTCCTCAATATCCTGTTCGTTTACGTTATTGCTTGGATTTCCTGTCGTGCGTTTTTGAATGATTTCTGCCTTCTTTTGGTTGTTTTCTGTTGAGGTTTAAATGAGAAGGTGGGGTTGTGTGCCAGTTTTTCGGCGCAAGTAACTATTTTTGGATTTCCATTGTTGTTGTTATTGTTATTGCGGCTTATTGTTGTTGCTTTTGTTTACTCCATATTACATAGCCTTCAAGCTGCATTTTTTGTCTCGCTGAATTTGCATCTTAACTGGGTCAATAAATGCCTCACTGCTGATACAGGATAGCCGATACACGAGGGTGGTTCAGAAAGAAGGAGGAAGAAAGGAAATTCTATATCGTGGAAACAAATACAAAGCGGCATATTTTCTCAATCTAACTGCAAATCGTCTGTGAGTTTAGCTGCTTGTTGCTATGACCCAAAAGAGAAGACCTCAGGCTTTCAGTTGTATGACTTACAAAAGGCTCTCAGCTAGCGTCACGTAGTTTCAGATTAAGTTAACCAACGCGAATGAAAAAAACATAGAGGATCACAGTGAAGCACATCTAGCATTTGACAGACTCTGGCTTGATCAGCGGCGCGAGAGATGGCTACGGAGTCAGAAAATGGCCGCCGTCATAAAGTCATCGCACTCATCATTCTCTCATGCCGCCCTCAGTACTCAAACTTTATTACTGCTACCCTAAATTTTACTTAGGTTAATCCCGGAAGATGTGAGCTGCTCCCCTCGCGACGAACAAAACTCGCACTTTATAAGGCTCTCATCATTCCCGTCCTATTGTATGGCCCAGAAGCTTGGACGATGACAACATCCGATGAGGCGTCTCTTTGAGTGTTTGAGAGAAAAATTCTGCGGAAGATTTTTCGACTTTTGCTCGTTGGTGATGGCGAGTAACGCAGACGATGGAACGGTGAGCTGTATGAGTTTTACGACGACATAGATAAAGTGCAGTGAATAAAGATCCAGCAGCTACACTGGCTGGGTCATGTCGTCCAAATGGATACAAGCGCCCCAGCTCCTAAAGTATTCCATGCGGTAGCAGTTGGTGGTAGCAGAGGAACATATCAGGTGGAGAAGAACTTGGTTTCTAGCGCTGGATAGTACGCGGAAGAAATGACTGGCTCGCTTTGTTAAACTCGACCAAAATCACGTAAGCGGTTATCGCGCCAATTAAGAAGAACAGGAAGATTGGACATATATCAAAAGCCTCTTTCAATTACGACTGAGAGGAATGACTCAATTCAGAGAATGATATGACGATCGTAAGTGTTTGCAAGTGCACTCTTACTCAGCTCGGCTCAGTTGTGTGCCTCCTTAATTCATCTTTCTCTTTTTGATTGGAGCAATAAGCGCTTAAGTGATTTTGTCCGTTATCCGAGGCTTTGCTTTGTTTTTCCTTGGAGGAGGATTTTTATTTTTATGTAGGGGTCCCAAACCAAACGCACAATCAGATATCCTAGGATGCTTTGCCTTCTCACATTAACTCGCTCTCAAACAGACATTCGGAAGCTATCCGTAGGATGCTTGGGCGAAGCCGGAAGCTGTGAGTTGCTAGAGCCGTTTGCACATTAATCGTCGTCCTGACCACTACCAAGTGAATGTCGATCAGAGACTTTCTCCACTTGTGTGGACTTCTACACACGAAGCCATCCTCTTTAACTCATCTAAAAGTTGGAAATTCATGAACTGACAAACTTTCAGAGAAGACTGGAGTGAGGATGCGAATCCATTTCCACACTGGATCGGTTCAAGCTCAACACGATGGTCTGGGATTAGTGTCTGAACGTAAGACCTACAAATATCACTCTGTTGGTAGCTACAACCTTAAATAAAAATATTGGCATCCGCCTCATCATTACAGTGGCTTTCAGGCTGAACTGATTACTACTTCAAAGCCCTCGTCAGTAGTGCGGCCTTCTATGATTAATTTCATGGGAGAACCAGGCGGTTGGACAAAAAATAGCTGACTTGTGTTTGTGAAAATCGTTAATCTCTTAATGAGATGAGGGAGACATTTCATGGACCGTTTCCTGGGTTCGGCAACACTGTGACACAGAGGATATCAGCGTGGTTGATGAGCCAGCTCCTTGCCATTGTAGCTCCTAACCTGATATTGACACCGGTTTTATCTTAGCTATACACTTCACCATTCCTCTGTGGAACAACATGACGATTCACACCAAAAATAGGAGGAGAAACTCAGCCAAACGCGGTTCGAAGCACTAATTAGCGAAGAAGTTTTGGCAATTTTGAAGCAAAATTAGTGTGCTAATTGATCAACATTGATCGACAGCTTCGGCTGCCTATATCTATTCAAGGCACACAATTTCTACTCACCTTCAGTAGACGAGATATTAGCTTAATTAACCAGGTTTTTAGTGACACCTGCTTAACTGTCTGCCACCCAGAAAAGTTGAATGTTTGATGGTCCATGATTTCCATTGAAGCTGTCGCAATGAGGAGGCAGAGTGTCTACCTTCACAGGAGTCTACTTTCTCTGCCATCTGTCCGAAGCTGTTTAGCCAAAGCGCTTGAACGCTCGACGTATTCTTCTTTAACGAAGTTATGTATCTTAGGGTCACGATTTTTAAGAGGAGGAGGATATTGCAAACATTCTGTCTGTTCTGAGAGGAGCCTAAGTGTGTGTGACTAAGGATAACCGCTCAAACTAAACTAAGCTTAAGTGGTGCGGAGTGACTGAAGACTCGATGGAGCATAAATGAAATGAAATTTTGCGCTTCAAGCCTAGGAGCCTTTGTGGCCTTGCATACAGCTATTGTCCTTTCTCTCTCTGCTCGCCTTTGACACCCTTCCATACATCGTCTCAGTATCAGCAAAAATTTTCTTCATTATTTCAATCAATATTTACCAGGTAAATAATGCTTTATTACAACATCTCACTATAATGGCTTGCAAACATACTTTTCGTACGCACTGCTATTGAATATTTATTGATATTTAATAATGCATGTCATAACGGGTTTGAATGCAGGCAGAAAAACAAAAAAAAGCAAAAAATCTCATTACATTGTGCGCACAATTTTCGCGTTAATTCTTAATTACATTTGGCATTGTTTGTTGTTATTGTTCTTTTAATGCAACTTTTATTTGGAAGGCGCCCATGATTGCCAATTGTTTGTGCGCACAATTGGCCATTGGTGAATTTGCTATTATATATTGACTATTAAATTATTAAAATGAGCAGAGCGCGAGCATTCATTTGAATACCAAAACAAAAAAAAAAAAACAAAAAACGAAATTAATTATAAATTTGTGATTACAAAATATTGTTGCAAAAAAAAAAAGAAAAGTGTTGTAAAAAAACAAAGAATTTTATAATGAAAAAGCCCATGCAATTTGAAAAAGGGATAATCCATAATTTAATTAAAAATTGTATGAGCAAATAAGCAATGCGCAATAAATTTTGAAGTAAAACATTCATGGCTGTCTGTACGTACATGGAATATAAAGGAATTTTTTTAATAACAATTTTTGCTAAAATGTTTTTTTGGATTTAATAAAATGCATAATGAAATCTACTTTAGACAAATCAAATATATTATTAATATAATTTGTAGCTAAACACACTTACAATTTTTGCATCATTTACGCATCATTTACATTTTTTATTTATTTTTTTTAATTATTTTTTTTAATGTGTTATTATGGAACAACATCAAAGACACAAATCACAAATAGGAGTTGGAGCTCGGCCAAACACCTAACAGAAGTGGATGATGTTTTAGTTTTTATTATTTTTTCATTTTAACTATTAACTGACTTAAGCAAATCTATCGCGCTTGACGCTCACAAATTCAAGTGAAAACTACTCCAGTTAATGTTTGGTCTTACGTATATTCGAATTTAATGATTGAGATATGAAAATATTTTGGAACAAATATATTTCTTGGCTTATTTGGGAAAAATTTTATTTGAAGAAATATTAAAAAATATGTTCTGAACAATTTAAAATAAAATGTTAGAAAATATTTGTAAACAATTTTTAGGTTGAAAAATGTATTTAAGGAATTTAAGAATAATTAAAACTAACTTTAAAATGTTATGAAATAAATAAAAATTATAAGAAATCTAAAAAGAAATGTTGAGGAAATGTTTCTTATGAATTTAAAAAAGTTTAAAACTTTTATAAAATGCATTGAAATGACAAAAAAAAAAAAACAATTATAAAAATGTTGAAAAATATTAAAAGAAAACTTTGAGAACATTTTTGCAAATAGTATTAGTGTTTTCTTGTAAGCAATTTAGTTTAATTTAATAACAATTTTTTATTAAAAAAAGTTTTTTTTTGTAAATAATTTAACTTAATATAATTTGATAATAGTTTTTTTTTATTAAAAAATAATGTAAAAATATTTGCTTTCAAAGCAATGTATTCGAGAATTAAAAAAAAGTCTAAAATGTTTATAAAATGTTTTGAAATATATTATTATAATTAAAAAAAATTTTGAAATATATTAAAAAAAGGGAAATAAATTAAAAACAAAATATTTGTTGTATTTGTTTTTTGTAAAAAATTTAATTAAAAAGATTTTGTTAAAAAAAAGTTTAAAATATTTGCTTTTAAAAAAATGTATTCCAGAATTAAAAAAAAATTAAAATGTTTATAAAATGCTTTGAAATCATTAAAAGAATGTTGAAATAACTTCTGCTTAAATATGAACGAGACGTTATCAATAAAACGGTCCGCGGATGACATATGGCAAAAATAAATTTTTTGTTTTTTGGTAGGACTGTTATATGCCTGCAAACGTATGCTTGGAAGAAGTTGGGGTCTTCAACCTAAGCATACATTATGGCTGTATAAGGCGGTTATACGACCCATTCTATCGTATGGTTCGGTAGTTTGGTGGAAAGCTCTAGGGAGAGAGTACAATACAAAATTACTCGGCAGAATACAAAGATCAGCCTGTGCAATAACGGTCGGTGCAATCAGATCATGTCCTAGAGAGGCTCTCAATGTACTGACACACGTTATTCCAATAGACCTACATATAAAGAAGACGGCAACCATGAGTGCATTTAGGTTAAATGAAGCGGGTCGCTGGAAAGGAAAAACTTATGGTCACGCTAGTCTATTATTGCGACTAACTCAGTTAACCTCGTTGAGGACTGACTACATCGTTCCGATGGTAACGTTCAACAGGAATTTTGCCACACTCTTTCCATCTAAAAAAGAATGGAAGAAGGGATTCTCTCTAAACAACTTCGATACCACAGTCTATACAGATGGCAGTAAAATGGATTGTGGTGTTGGAGCTGGTATATATTCTCATAGACTTGGACTTCAAAAATCTGTGCGTCTCCCTAATACCAGCAGCGTCTTCCAAGCGGAAGTACTAGCAATTGAGGACCCCTGTAGGTTACTAATCGCAGATTTCTCTTTTAAGGGCAATATCGCTATTCTTTCGGATAGCCAAGCCGCAATCCAGGCGCTGGACGCGACTATAACAACCTCTAAAGTGGTGGAGCAAAGTAGGAATAGCCTCACCAACTTGAGTGAAAACCATAGAGTAACCTTGATTTGGGTCCCGGGACACCGGAACATAGAAGGTAACGAAAAAGCTGATGAACTGGCAAGAGGGGGATCTGCCATGAATAGCGCTCTTGCAGTACCAGTATTCACTCCACTAGGTGCGGTCAAGAATGCAATTTCCCTAAAATACCTTCGAATTGCAGATTTTAGATGGAGAGAATCAAGCAATCGTTGACATTAATAAACATGAAACGACGGGACACCTGCAGACTTACGGCAGTCATAACTGGCTTCTGGTCTATCGGAGAACAAGCCGCCAAAATGGGCATCTCTCACAACACATACTGTCATAGTTGTAAACAACCGGAGAAAAAAGAAACAATCTTCCATTTCCTCTGTGAATGCCCTGCCCTATGGAAGGACAGAATGTTAACCCTGGGCAAACCGCTGTTCGAGAGTCTCGAGCAACTGTCGGGCGAAGACGTCAACAACCTAATAAGGTTCCTAAACCGCACAGACTGGATATAGTCCTGCTGCAAATAACTGTTAAACTATTTGGTAACGAGGATGTGGCAACAAAATGGTGCGGAAGCGCTAGTTGGATTCTGGATGAATCACCACTCTAACCAACCAACCAACCAGGACTGTTATAAGCTTACATGGCAAATTTCAGCGTCATGTCACATAGTTTGTTTTCTGTGCTACTGTAAACAAGTCAAGCTCGAGTGTGTTCTTCGAATTCTCTTTTATGACTTCAATTGTCTCAAAATGTTTTCCACGGAGCGGCAACTTGAACTTGGGAAACAGGAAAAAGTCACATGGAGCCAAATCAGGCGAATACGGTGCTTGCGGAACGATATTAACATTATTTTTGTTCAAATAATCGCGAACAAGACGTGATGTGTGAGTTGGTGCATTATCGTGATGCAAGAACCATGACTTGTTGTCCCACAATTCCTTCCTTTTAAGATGAATGTTCTCGCGCAAACGCTTTAAAACGTCTAAATAATATTCAGCGTTAACCGATCGGCCTTGCGGAAGGAACTCCGAGTGCACCACACCTTCGTAATCGAAAAAAACAGTCAGCATAACCTTAATTTTTGAGCGACTTTGGCGTGGTTTTTTGGGTTGATGTACGGCCCTCTTTGAACGATTTGTACCACTGGAAAACACGTGCACGCGATAAAGCAGAGTCCCCATAGGTTGTCTGCAACATTTTTGAGGCGTCTGAAGCTGAAATTTTGTTGGAATAACAAAATTCCAAACAAATGCTTTGTTCAACTTGAATTTCCATCGTTAAATTCGAAGAACACACTCGAGCTTGACTTGTTTACAGTAGCACAGAAAACAAACTATGTGACATATCACGTCCTACCAAAAAACAAAAAATTTATTTTTGGCATATGTCATCCGCGGACCGTTTTATTGATAACGCCTCGTTAATATTTGAGTAGAAGGTATATTAAAAAATAATTGGTGAAAATATTTCCAACGATTTTTCATTTTTTTTGGAAAAAATTTAATTTAATTTAGGTTTTGTTTAAAAAAAAATTATAAAAATATCAAAGCAAATGTATTTTAGGAATAAATAAACAAAAATCTTTATAAAATATTTTGAAATAATAAAAAAACGAATAATAAAAAAAAAACAAAAAAAACACTTATTGAAATATTCTCTGCTTGATTCGACATCAATTCGTGCCGAAATAACATCAAACAGCGACATAAACTTTCGCATCGGCTCATTTCAGCCACTAAATGTTGTTCAAGTTGTTCTATGGTATTTTTTATATGAAATATGGACTTATTTCCTAGAGGTCTGAGGGGAATATTAAAAGACAAAAGCGGTGATAGTTCAGGTGAATCCATTCTATTTTTCTTTACAAAAGCTATACCATGAATTTTCTTTCTGTTTGAAAGAAAGTAAAAATTCGACAGCATGGGATTATGAGGAATTACTTTTATTATTCATTTTTTCAAGCAAATCTTTAAAACGGAATTCAATTTTTTTTTTATTTTTAAAACGAATTAATTTTTTAATTATAAAAACATTAAAACATTATAAAAAAAAAAAATAAAAAAAAACATGAAATATTTCGCTTCTCATTCTCCCTTGACATAATATATTTTCAATGTTTTGTTTTAATTTTTTAATAAATTTATTTATTTTTTTAAATTCATTTAAGGGGACAGTTGCCTGTAAAATTTCGAAAAAAAAATTTTCTTTTAATAAAATGTTAATAGAATCCTTTAAGAAGATGTCAAAAAATTTTTAGAACGTAAATTTAAGTATTTATTATATTATAGATCGTCAACCGTGACGACTCTATTCTTTGCGTTCGAGCGCTGGGAGAGGTATAGTTACTTTGCCCACTTTAGACGCGTTTTTCTAAAATCTATATTTTTCGGCAGGGAATGGCAAACCTCCGAGTGTATTTCTGTCATGAAAAAGCTCCTCATAAAAATATCTGCCTTTCGGAGTCGGCTTGAAACTGTAGGTCCCACCATTTGTGGAACAACATCAAGACCCACACCACTAATAGGAGGAGGAGCTCGGCCAAACACCCAAAAAGGGTGTATATATATATATATTAGGGCGGGTCGATTTAAAAATCGCTCATTGATCTGTGAAAATCGTATTCTAGGGATCAAAATAAGAAACTTTGCCGAAGGAACCATACCTCTAAAACGAATTCTGATGTCCCCCAATTTGGGTCGAACGAAAAATCCCCCTTTGACCCATTTAGAGTACTCCAATTGAGTCCAAATGTATGACCGACCCCCACTAACTTTGGACGGCCGATCCACCCATCTGGAACTTCCCTGGGGGGTTCCCCATACAATCATTTCAAAATATCACCATTTTTGGCCTTTACATGAGAAAAGAAACTAAAAAGTGCTATATATTTCGAATTGGCGTACATCATAACTCGAAAAGTTATTTACCGATCTCCTTGAAATTTTTCACTCATTTTTTTATGATATTACTTTCTATGTGAGTTTACAATTTTTTTAAATTTTTTCGTAAAATAATTTTGTCGAAGCAAAACTAGTAGGAAAATTCGCCCCAAATTTAATTTGTTTTAGGCATTTTATTCCGCGATTTTTTTTTCTTTTTTCTTTTTTTTAATTTTAATCCATATAGAATGAATTATGGCATTAATAAACAAAAAAAAATTGTTTTTTTGTATTCAGGTCACTGACGCCGATGCTACAATGTCCGTCGATTGAGAGGCCCCGCTGCGACCTTCCTGGAAGAATTGAGTGTACATCCGTCATTTTAAATGATTAAAATAAAAAAAAAATTATACTATTTTAATGTACAAATAAACTGTATGCCAATTTTGAAAAAAATATATTGACTTCTTCATTTTAAATAATTTTAATGAAAATCAAGGAAAATTTGACCGTTTTCAGGTATCTGAAGCCTTAATTTTTGGCTTAGCTTTGGCTTTAGCTTTTACATTTTTTTGATTTGCTGAATTTAGTTCAACTCTTCCATTCTTTTTTCATTAAAACCACTTTTATTATCAGTACTTCGCAGCCAATTTCCTGTTGTTTGTTTTAGTTTTTTCGCAATTTTCAGTTTTTTAGTTATTTATTTTTCAAACTTTTTGTTTTTAAATTTTTTTGAAAATGTAATATTTTATTTTTCATTGCATCCATTTGTAATATATTTATCAAGTTTTCATGGACATTTTTTAATTTTTACAATATTTAATCTTTAAACTTTTTTGATTAGTTAAATTTATTTCAAATTTTGTTCTAGTTTTTATTATTTTGAACTTTTTGTTATTTTTTTCTATTTGAATCCTTTTTATTACAATTGGTTTGCTAAAAACTTTCTGTCGTCCATTCAATTTTTTTGCAAATTTTCAGTTTTTTGTTGTTTAGTTTTTTTGTTCTTAAATTTTCTTAATTTTTTTAAATTGAAAAAATCGTAATAAAAAAAAAAAGATTTCGTTTCGTAAAATTTGCAAACTTGTGAAACCTTTAATTTTTGGGCTTGGCTAAATTTAATTAAAAAAATTGTTTATACTTTTTTTATTTCTATATTTTTTAAATTGGTTTTTCATTTGGAAACACCCCTTATTATACATTTTTTGTTGTGAATTTTCCGTTGTTCTTTTAATTTTTCGCAATTTTAAGTTTTTCAATTGTTTGTTTTGTTATTTTTATAGAATTTTAGAATTTTTTAATTTTCTTCAAATTGATAAAAAATAAGATTTCGTTTTTCATTTTATTCCCTTTGTTATATAATATGTTTGTCATATTTGGATTGGATTTTTTCTAATTTTTGAAATTTTTAATTTTTAAATTTCTTTGGCTTTAATTTACTTCAAAAAATATTTTCCGACTTATTTTTTTAGTTTATTTTGGTTTCATGCAAATTTCCTGTTTTGCATTTTAATTTTTTACCAATTTTGAGTGCTTTAGTTCTTTGTTATTTTGTTTTTATTTATTTTTTAATTAAAATTTTTCATTTAAATATTACCTTTTATTTTATTTTATTATATTCCTTTTATTACAAAGTTTCACATGCAAACTACCAGTTATTTTTCTTTTATTTTTCACTATATTTATTTTCGTATTTTATGCCGCGCCATTTGCTAAATTTATTTTCATTCTATGCAAATGCATATTTTATGGAAATTTTATCAAATTAGATGACATTATGGCGTACTTGAAAATATTTGGAATATTGGCCATTATTTGTAACGCAAAATTTGTAATTTCGTGTGCTTTTCTGCTTGAATGCAAATTAGCATTTCGTATTTATTAATATTTGTGGAAATAATATTTGTAAAAATTGTAAATTGCAAATAGCTAAAATTGAAAATATTTCCGACACAAATTTTATAAATAGATATAATTATTATAATTTTGAAAATTCAGTGTGCTAAAACTAAAATTAAAATTATTAAAATATTCTTAAAAAAATTAATACAGAAAATTATTTTAAGTGAATTTTCAAATTAAATAATGGGCGTATTTTAAAAATCAACTTTTTGAGTATAAAATTTGAATAATAAGGATTTATTTTAATTCATTTAAAAATTTTTAAAAACATTTGAATGCAATAACAGAAGTTGTGGAACCTTTTAGAGAAAAAGTATGTTGAGCACTTTCTCTGTAGTTGTTCGGGTTTGGCAGCCAGACGATTCAGGCCACTGGGTGCTTCTTTCTTCGACAGCCTAGGGCAGTGCGCCAACCTAACTCACTTCAATCTTCTCCATTATATCAACAGCTTCGGCTGGCTGTAGTTGTCTGCCCGTTGGAGGTCTTAAATGGTACCCACCTGAATGCATCAGCTAGGAGTATTTGCGCAGCTTCGTCTTCACTATGAATTGTTTTCAGTAGGAGTGGAGAACTTGATTTGTGTTCTGGCTTGAATAATTCCATTTGGCCTTTAGGCATAGGTATTTATGGGAGTTTTGGTACCCCTGTCAAAAATTACTGAAATCCTTAAATTAGGTAAGGTCTTGTGCGATTTTAGCTGAATGTGATGACTTTGTATGTCCTTACGGGTAGCTGTGACTGCTGTGTCCTTAAAACAACTACAATTTTTATTTAAACGCAGCGCAAGTTGAAGCCTGCTTTAAATGACCAATTTGATTAGTGAGTTCACCTGCTTGGCAATTTTTATATTATATATTGACTACTTTAATACCTGACAGCTGTCATATACGTACTTACTTACACACATACGCATATTCCAATTTTTCACTCAATTGATATGACAAAGAAGACCTTAAGTGCCAATTACAATAAACTTGAAAAGCTTATTAAACGCATCACAACATTTGACGCCGGAAATGCGACACTGTTTCCATTTCAATTACTTCATTGTAGTTTCTGTTTTCATTTGCACTTCTCGCACACACGCATACACAGATACTCATCCACTGATATTCGTATGTGGAATCACTTCTTTTTAAGCGTTTTAATGACAACTGTGTCAATTACGCACAGTTGCACCGCTCGTCTGTCGCACACACGAAATGCGGTCAACTGTCAGTCATTGAAATGGCACGCCACAAAGCGATATACTTTCCGCACTCAAAATACGACCCTTAATGCCAACTGAGCCGTTCAAAATAGAAATGCAATGAAAAGTGGATGGGGTGGCGTTGTAGAGTAGTGTCTTTCGCATCTATGCCGTTTGTTAAAACAATTCATTTATTTGCACTCATTCACTCGTGTCCTCTACACGCTGCACGCTACAAACTCGCTTTATGCCCTTAAGTATGTAATGAAAATAGATAAAAAATAGCCTACAGTTAGACACATAGCCACAGGTTGCGTACAAGCAACTACTCAACGGCGTTGCCTAGTCGCAGTTGGAGCGGTAAGAGTGACATGCCCATGTGTACTTATACACTTGTAGTCACTTTCTATTTTTTGCTTGTTAGTTACGCCTTAAAGTAGGCTATTTGTGGCGCGCGCGCTGCACGTCATTTCGGAAGTTTTGTTGACAAACAACAACTCTGACTAAAGCATAGCGCACAAGTGGTACGAAAAGTTGCACAATGGTAGTAAATACAAAAAATAGAAATAAAAGCAGCGAAAAGTATGCAATGGTGCAGAGAGCGACGCTAAATTAAAATAAAAATAGAAATAAAAATCAGTGCAGTTGCGAAAAGTGAAAACAAAAGCAGGTTAATGACAGTAATTGCGCTGATGTATAACTACATGCGGGTATATTATAAAAAAAAAAACATTTACATACTCATAACGGCATGTGCATGCACGCTTACGCCTGAAAGCACACAACTTAGTCGTTGCTTGGGCTATCGCTATCTATGTGGAAATAATGTCTGCGCTCGTATGTGTGCGTGTGCGTGAATGCGAAGTAGGTTATGTTGGTGTGCTTGAACTACTTTGTTGATAATGGTTGAACGGTTAATGCAGCTATGATTTATTTAAATGGAAAAAATGCGGGAAATAAAAAAACAAAAATAATTAAGGCATTTTTCAGGATTGCTTTACTAGCTTTGTATAGTAGTGACTGAATTTAAGTTTCGCTTAACACAAATAAAATGGCTCAAAGACTCTGCGCTTTCTTTTATTTACGGTCTGTGCGCCTAAAAATATGAAAGTAGTGCGTTAACCAGAGGTAGGAAGAGGCAGAAAAATGCGTTAATGAAAGTTTCAAGATTTTTCCAATCGAATTTAGTCGTATTAAACCCTGAGTAATTTGATTTAATGCAGCGAATGTGCTTAACGCCTGAAAGTATGCCAGTTTTCACACTTATTATGCGCAAAAGCTTTGTCAAGACTACAGGTTTTGCCTTAGCTATTCATTTGAAGTAGTGTAACAAAAGATTAGTGCTTCCAAATAGTTGAGTTGGACGAACAAAAAACAGAAAAGACCAAAAAAAAATTAAGAAACCATTTTCCCATTATAATTTGTTTAAATGTCAGTTTAAAAAGCATACGTTGATTTCCATATAACGAAAACATCAGAAAGTGTGTAAATATGCATAAATTCTTCAAATCTTAAGTTTTCTGAAATTACTGTCCCTAAAAGTATGCTACAATACTGCTATTACGCACACTATGGCTTTTATATTCAACTCTAACGTACCCGTAAGATCTATTTTTTACACATAAAAGTATGCTTAGCCACGCAACGACACATCATCATTCTTTAGCTCTCAAAAGTCTGCAATCATTTGTAAATCTACTTTATTTCACATGCCCACAAGCATCCAATTTTTGAAAGCCCATATGGATTATTGCAATTTTACACTTTTATGCAGTATGCTAGCACCTAAAACTATGCAACAGTACCTTTGATCGATTTCTTTTGCTTATCAAAATCTATTAACGCAAACCTAATTAATATTCGATCGAATTTTCTCCTTCGTATTGACTTCAAATACGATAAAAGCATGCGCCTACTTGTCAAATTCTCTTTTATCTCCGCTTTTTCAGTTATCAACTCAGTGTAAAGCCTCCAATTCGTTCATTAATATTTTAGTCATCCCTTTCAACATTCATGAAGCGAAAAAGTAGTGCTAGCCTACATAAATTTACCGTTAGCGCTCTGCATACTTGAGCACCAAAGTAATCAACCTTAACAACAGCACATCATCGACTTCGCATTTAACTGTCGGTTCAGTGCGCGTTTAGTAAGCGTTTGAGTTCTTCATCAGCATCAACCCGTAAAAGAAGAAGAAAACAAATAAGTGAAAATCGTGTAACTGACTCCAGTCGCCCTTTCCCACATACATTAGCTCACGCGGTGTGCACAAATTAATCTCTTTATGTTAATTTTGTTCGATGCGCCTAAAAGTTCATTAATAATTCATGAATTAAGCTAAACCAGCAAATTTATGTAGGAAAACTTGTATGAGCTAAAATGTTTTGAAGTTCTCAATACGTAAAATATTATAAGTTGTTGGGGAAATATTTGAAGTGTGCAAAACATTATAAATACCATACTTTTGGGCATGCGAAACTAGCCACAGACGCCAAAGGTGAGCCGGGAGGAGTAAGGTAAGGATGAGGAAAAGTAAAGTGAAGAAATGCATAATTAAGGTAGTTGGAGGGCTTAAGGTTATAGCTAAAAGCGAAGAGTAGCCTACTTCTAGGCGCATAATGTGTATGGGAACAAGTTTGTGATGTAAGTTGGGTAATATAGGGGTTGTAGCTCGGGAATGAGGGGCATTTTACGTTACTAAGAATTTTAATTAATTACATTTTTATGTTTGTACATATTTTTATGTATTTTTGTATATTTTATTAACCATATTTTAATAAAATTCTTAAATAGCTGGACAAAATGCACTCAATGCCCGCCATTTTCGTATTACTATTTTTTTATTAATGCATAAAATTATAAATTTACAACCTTAAAACGAAATTTAAAAAATTAGTGCATACTTTTCGGCTGTTTATAGCGTTTTTCAAATAAGTTTACATTTCTTTTATTTTTACTTTAGATATACTTTCAACGAGCAATACAGTAGCTGTAGGCGATAAAGGGAAATGAACTGCAAATGAAAATCAAAGGTTCTGAAAAGCGAACCGCCCGAAAGTATACCTCAATTTCAATTTGAGGAGGTTTTGACTTGAAGTATGGTTTAACGGTGGCAGCTGTAGCTGAATGGGCTGGTGCGTGACGCCCATTCGGGAGTGCGGAAGTTCGAATCTCCATGCATGAAACACCAACATGTTACAAAACAAAAGTTTTTTCTAATATCGGTCGCAACTCGGCAGGCCATGCCAAACTACGAGTGTATTTCTGCCACGGAAAAGCCCCTCATGAAAAACTATGTGCCTATTGGAATCGGCTTAAAACTGTAGGTTCTTCAATTACTAGAAATTATTTATTTCAATTTACTATAAATATTTTTTTCAAAATAATGTGATTAACAAGAACAAACAAAAAGGAAAAAATATTAGTTTTAATTTCCAATTAAGAGACATGGGCAACGTCGGTGCAGCCTCAACGCATGCATTCTATATAACAAAAAAATATTTTTTGAGCCGAGACTGCTGATTAGTTTCGTCATGAGACGCAACCCATGGGCCCAACGTATGACACGACAACCAAATATCTGTCTCCTGTAGGGAGAAGTTTGATACTTTGCAACACTTTTGCTGTTTTGTTTTCCGGCATTTGTCTGGTCTATACTATGGAGAGTCCTTTTTGAAAGAATTCATCCGCTGAAGGACCAGCTACATTTTATATTCCTCTGCTTTTTCCATGCCTCAAACTTCTTAGTTTCATCAAGACGTCAGGGGAATTTAACCAGGAGTTAACTGTGTGAAATACAGCTACGAAGGTTGCTTGAAAAGTCCGTGCAAAAATAAAAACTTCTTTCTTATTTTTCGACATTGTCTCCTTTTAGGCTTATACACGTAGCCATATGCTGTTCTAGTTTGCTGATCCCTTCCGCATACGGATTTTTCCAAGTCTGGAAAATAGCCATTCGTTTCTGCAATAATCTCCTCCTAATAAAATCTTTTTCCTGCCAGGGATTTTTTCAAATTGGGGAGCAATCACTAGGGATCCGACCGCAACTGCTAAGGCCTGAGTTGGTGCGTTGTCGTGAAGGAAAAGGAAAATCACTCGACTTCTTAAAGCCTCACTAGTGCCAAGCTGCACTGCTCAAATTCTATCAGTCAAAGCTCCACAACTCTCTCAGTTTTTCTCTTGAAATATTTACATAAAATTATGGAAGCGCCAACCCTTTTAAATATGCAAGAAACGCGAAAATCGATTAAAAGAATCGGTCAAATGAGCCCAAAACCTCACTAGCACCAAGTTGCTCTGGCTAAATTCTATCAGTTGAAGTTCTGTAACTCGGCAAAGAAATATACCGATCTGCCTGAAACTTGGTGTGTGGTCTTCCCAGATATGCTGCTATCTAAATATAATCTCGATAAGTACCTGTAGTTCCATATCTCTGTCTTTCCGCGGACTTTTCAAACGACTCTTATATATTCTCCTTTTTTCTACTTCCAATTCGAATCCAAGCCTTAGCGCTTCGGTGTTCAATAATCATTTCTCGGCCTACTCAATCCAATTTCCAGTTAATTTCAAGAATGTCCTGCGAATTTATTTATAATGTTTTAATTATTCTGACTACACATCTCCGTGGGTATTTACTTTTTCCGAAGTCGAAATCAAAGGAATGCAATATACTTCGATTTGCTTTATTTATTTTTAATTTACTTTTGCTCTTCCAATCACAGACTTTGCCTTGCCGTGATATTTATTTTTATTTATTTTTTTGTTTTGTGTGCATCAAAAGCGCAAAAGTGTTGAAAATACAGCTTTTTGAATACTTAAGTAGGCGTAAATAAATACAAAATTAAATAAAACAATAAATTGAAAATCGCGTTCAAGTGCAGTTAGCAAGACATTAAGGCAGCACACACACACAACTACATATGTGACTGTGCATGTATTGCACACACACATACACACGCACGTATGCTTCTACCCATGAGCATTCGCCTTTGTGCCTTCACAAAAGACACTTCACTTCATACGCTCATTTAGTCACACGTCGACTTTGAGCCCAACGACCGACCCTCCGACCAGTCGAGCGACCTTTTATGCAACATTTCGAAGAGTTTTAAAACACGTTAACGCGCACACACAAAGCCACATGCGGCATATATAGGCATTAAACTTTCAAAAAAAAAAAAGAGAAACAAAAAAATCTCTTAACCAGAGTCGAGTGCTAAGCGTTGCCTTTGGTAGGCTGCTTCTTTTCGCATGCCGTCGTATCAATGAAGGCACTTCGAAATTAACCGCAGTCAATGGTGGCGGGGCAACAACAAAGTTGACGATAAACGATGCTTTTACCCAACTGGCAGCACTTGAGCTGCGAGCTGCCAGCTGCGATCTGCTGCTGCTGCTGCTGCAACAACGACTCGTCTGTCTATAAACACATCGAGGTAGCTTCACAGCTCTCAACTTCCATTCAATTTACATTAAAGGCCGCTCCTCAACGCATCTCCTCGACTGCAAGCTGCCTTTGTATTTGCCTGTTTGATGATGAGGAAATTGACACGGCACTCTGGCTATGTAATCTTTCCTTCAGTGCCTTTTGTGCATTACCCTATCGACTAGTCAAAGCCGAAGCTCTATATATTAGTGCGCACATGCGTGTGTGTTAGTGTACATATATACATATGCATGTGTATAGAGCAGCTCAACCTTTAGCAGCTGCATGAAGTCATTTGCATTGATGGCTCAAAATCATATGTTGCAAGTTGCAACATGGGTTTATGTTTTGCTGTATAGCTTTCAGTTCACAATTTTCGCCGCACTCCCATTTCTAGGTTATTATCCTTCTCTCTACTCTTCTCCACGCCCTTTTCCGTAACCATTTCGCTGTTTCACATCTTTGCATGCAAATACTTTGACTAGCCTGCTTGGTTGACGAGTTCAAGCGCTTTCAAGTGTATTAACGTCAAGCTGTTCTGACTGTTATCCTGTTCTTTTGTTGTTTTTCTAATTTTTCCTAATCTTTTAATTTTGTTCTTCTGGTACTTTGTGACATTAAACGACTTCGGTCATAACTGAAAAGTGCAGAAGCAAAGCTGCTAAGCTGCTGTAAAATTTGTATTTGCATGCCTTTTAGTAGACTCGAAAAATACGGTTGCCTATCTGCAGGCGCTATTTTTATTTTGGCATTAAGTGACTTCAGTAATAGCTGAAAAAGAGCAGAAACAAAGCTATTTCGTTTGTATTTTAGGAGATTGGAAAGAAATTGTAGCCTATATGCTGGTTGTAGTACCACTCTGGTATTTCCCAAGTAGCACTAAAGCGCTGTTTTGATATCATTATGAGACCTCCAGCTGGCGCTACAGCTGTTGTTCGTAGTTATCATTAGGGGTAACCAATTTTTAGTATTAGGAAAATTGCACACAAATTGGATACAAGGGATCCGGTTCTCAAAGTACGTGATGCGGTACAAGCTGGTGGTAGCAGAGGAAGAGGAGGGCCCCCTCTGCGTTGGAAAGATCAGTGGAGAAGAACTTGACTTCACTCGGTGTTTCCAACTGGAGCCGGTTAGCGCGAAAAACAAACGACTGGCGCCTCCGCCAAAATCGCGTAAGCGGTTATAGCGCCAATTAAGTAGAAGAAGAAGAAGTATCATGAAAATGTTACACTATTTTCCCGTAAAAATTGCATACAAAAAAAAAAAAAAACTCAAAAACAAAACAAAAATAAGTATCCCGACATTTAAATTATTTTAGCTTTAAAGCAGTTTATAATTCAATAAAATATACTTCTAGTAAAAGCTTGAAGGTTACCCAAACCCGCTATGACAAATATGAAATTACTTAAGGGGGGACCCTCATTTATCGGGTCAAAAAAATCGATTTTTTGGAAATAATTTTAATCTATTCTACAACTATTTAAGAATATACTTTCAAAATTTCAAGTCGATATCTGTATTTTTGAAGGAGTGACAAAATTTTTAACAGGACGCGACGGGTGGCCTGATTGCCTGTATCCAAAACTTTAAACGCGTTTTTCTCGAAACATCATTTTTCGATTTTGTGTACACAATTGAGAACGCTGTATTGAACCAATCAGGCTTTACAATAGCTCATTTTAAAGATAATTAAATTGTTTTCAATGTGACATTAAGTGTTTTTTAAAAAAAAAAGATTTTCATATTTTTTTGTAATTTTAAAGTCAATTTTTATGCATGAAAAATCACTTTTAACATAAAACTGGGTAAAAAATATCAATTTCGACATTTTTTTTTTAAATCAAAATGTCACATCGAAGGTATTATCCTAAAGTTTTAAAAAAAATTTGGTTTTTTTATTTCAGAAAAAAATTCAGAGCGCTAGAATGTACACAGATAGAATGAGGTGCCATGGACGAGGTGTATATTTCCATACTTAAAATGTTTTTTTTCTTCTCCGAAAATTTTTGTAGACAGTCAAGACATTTATTAAAGTACTTTATGAATTACAAAACGTTTGAAGTTATTTTACCTGAGAAAAAAATTCCCAAAAATTATGCATTTTTCGACCGTCTAAATGAGGGTCCCCCCTTAAGTAGGAGTTTCTTAAGTTTTCATTGCATGAGAGAGGAAAGCTCTTTGAAGAGAAAAGTTGTTATGTGAAAGCTCTACCAGCCAAGTGAAAGCTCGTCAAATGTATTCAATTTCAAAAAGCTCATTCACTCAAATGCTGGGTTTTATTTTATATAAAATATTTAATTATCGTTGTAGTACCACTCTGGTATTTCCCAAGTAGCACTAAAGCGCTGTTTTGATATCAGTATGAGACCTCCAACTGGCAGATATCTACAGTCAGCCAGAGCTGTTGATGTACTGGGGAAGATTGATAATATTTAGGTTGCTCAACACACTCCTTCTCTGAAAAGGTAAAACTTATTATTTTAACTTAGCCCCAATTTTATAGCGAGTATCAAAAAAATTAGTTAAATTAATTAAAAAATTTTTTTTTAAACCCAATATTTTTTAAGCAAACATGTTTTTAAAGCATCTTATATTTCAGGAACAAGTCCCTAAAGAAATGGCAATTTTAGTGCAAAGTTCTAAGTTGTAAAAAAAACAAACAATATTTTGAAATGGAAGCTCTACTATTTAAGAAAAAGCTGTGCTATGTTTTCAATTTCAGCACCTATATTTTTAGAGAAAGCGTTTTTGTATCTTGAGATTTAGCTCTAATTTTCTAATGGAAATCTTATTCGTTCAAATAACCGATTTTTTTGAGTTAAGTTTTTTAAGGGAAAATCAAATTTCTATAGCTCTAATAAGTTTGGCATTACTTTGTTTAATTTGAATTATTTTATTTATTTATTTTGAAAGGATGCTTTGTGCGTGAAAGCTCTGTGAAAGCTTAAAGCTTTGCTTTATAAGCGAAAATGTTGCCTGTCTATTTACATTTAACTTTACGTTTTTGGAGATTAGTTCATACTACTTAGTTAGATTTATTAATTCATAGTGCAATGTGACCCCTGATGTGGTCTATTGTGCTTGAATGAGTCCTAGTCTTGCGAGAGATACACATTCGCAGAGGATGTACGTTGGTGTTTCATAGCCCAGCTCGAAATTCGGCAGATATTCACTTCTAATAATCCTAGTTTTCTGAAATGCCAAAGAAGACTACAAGGTCCCGCATAGTATCTAGTGAAAGTTCCTAAGTTATCTCTATTGCAGAGGAACACGACAGACACTAGATTATACTTATCATATTTTCCCGAAAAGATAACGATGACTACAATAGTAATCAATGAAAGTTCGTAGTTGCTCTCTATCCAGACTTAAGAGGTTCCACTAGAAGAAACGATAAATTGTTTCGCCTGCGTCTGTGCTTGATTTTCCATCCAGTACCGTAAGAACTCCGTGTTCTCTCAATTTCATGACAATTTCCTTTACATGGGCCTTGGTAAGATCCCAGAAAGGATCCGGTTCATGGAATTTTTTATGTGGGGTTTAATTACGCTAGGCAGTCCGCATGTTCCTAGCCGCCATGCCATTCATGTTCTGGCACCCAGACCAGCAAGATGATGTTCCTTGTTCTCAGGGTATTGACGACAGTGAAGCATTCCTCAACGGTCTTTTATGCTATTATGTGATCCTGCAATGCAGAGAGGGTTCACTGGATATCTGACAAATGGGACAATATGGGACGTACATATACGCTTCGAAGTAGCACCCTTTCGTATGCATTCTCTGCCCGAAACACTGCGAAATTCATTAGTTCAGGCATTTATTAGAAAGCTATTTACGATTTAAGCATCAACTTTCCAGAGAAAAATGAACTACATTATTTAATTTAAGTACTTGTATTGCTTTTTGAAAAAGCTCTCTATTTGAAGCTCTGTACAACTTTAATGAAAACTTTATAAAGGCAATGTAAAAGCTCTATGAAATTTCATTAATGTAATTTTGCGTGTAGCAGCAAATTAAAGTTTTTCTACAGTACATAATTTGCCCACTATTTTCATAAACGACATAAATTTTCCACATAATAATAAATAATTAAAGTCGTCTTTATAGGCAATCACTACACTAAAATATGCACTTTTATAAAAATGCACATAAAAAATCAGCGGATCGAATATTCATAGAAAGTTTGCTCTAAGACTAAGCAAAATATAAATTACAATCTTTTATGAATTTTAATGAAATTTTATTAAGAAAAATATGCAATGGCCGAGAGGGTAGAGTAAAGGCAGCAATAGAAATACAAGCACAGCAGAGAATGCATCCCTTTTCATTATGCGTTAATTAAAAAATCCAATAAACAATGAGTACAAAACTAAAAGAGTAGAGAAACAGAAAACAAAACCGAGGAAATCAGCAGTGGCATACAAATACGGAGTAGTTGTGCAGCAACAAAAAACAAAAAGTAGTCATAACACAATAATAACAGTAGACTAATTGTTATGCCACTTGTTTGTCTCACATAAATGGCGGCGCGCGCTAATGAACTCATTGGCGTCAGGCCAATGCCATATCGGGCTGTTAGCCAACCACCAAGTCTACAATTCTCTCCTACGCATCCTCGCACCATCATCAGCTCCCTAGAGGCCGGCGGCGTTGACCACAAAAGAGCAACAAAAGATGGAAATGCACAAACTGCTTTGTTGATGCATTTTCCTTGTTCACAATTCGTTGTACCCAGCAGTGGGTGGTCAAGGCAAGCTCCACAGGCTTAAAAAAAGGTAGGGACAGTGCGCATCATAGCCACTTTTTAACGGCATGCCATTTCGAATATGTTGTTGCTGATTTTTTTTACGTTTCTGGGGACACATACAAATATGTTCAGATAAAAATATGCATTAATTAAATGTGTGCAACGAGTAAATGTAGGGGAGGGCGAGTGGTAGCAAAAGAGCGAGTGGCTCATAGCCAGTTAATCGAGCTGTAGCTGACACTGGATGGGGAAGGCCGTGTAGCAATAAAGCGACCAATGAATTATCTTTGCAAATACACGCACATTAAAAAAAACAACAAAATTTTTACTCGTTGGTTTGTGGCGCATACGTTCATACATATGTATTTATGCAATGAAAATAACAACGAAACAAAAAAATTGTTCCGTGTGTGAGTGGTGATCAGCGAGCTGTTGAAATTGCATTCCAATTAAATTTATTGATAAGTTTGTTGGTGAAATTAAAAAATTGTACAACAAGCACATGTGACAAAAGAAAGGATATGACATAAATATTAATAAAAGTAAAGCCGCGCCAAGGCTAACAACTCAACAGCCTTTGTGGCGAGTGATTAATTTGTTTGACATTTTTTCGTTGCATTTATTGTAATTGTAATCGAATTGTAATTTACAAAATAAATTCACGTATATCGCAGGGCAATTAAAAAATAATAATTTACAATATCAGAGCGCAAATAGCGAGCAAAAGCAAAAGCAGAATCAAATATTTATATAAAAGTCACGAAATTTAAGTGTGTTTATGTTTGCAGGAGTCTCTAGTAAAAACTTTTCGCTTAAAGAAAAATTTGCTTTGTAGTAACAGCGAGGAACGAGTGACGAGTAGCGAGTATCGAATAATTGGCAAGCAGTTAGCATTTTGGGTGACCAGCGCAGAAAAATACAGTTTTTTAAAGCAATAAAGTATGGTTTCTCCACAACAGTAAGCAATTTCAAGCAGAATCAACGAGTAGCGAGTAAGTAGTTTAGTAGCTTTTAAGAGCTAAGTTTAGCAATGTACTGAATACTTTAAGCTAAAAATATTTGCAGCGTATCATTTTTTAAGGTGCATATTTTTGTACAATATAAATAAAGATATCTAAATTTCAGCTTATGAGTAGCAAGTAAAAAGCAAAGTTTAACAAAATATTCATATAAAAGCTATAAAATAAAATTTTTTGTTGCACACAATGTTATTAAAACTTTTTGTATAAGCATTTAATACACACTGTAGCAAAAAGGAGTAGCGAGTAACGAGCAATTTTAAAATAATTAGCATTTTGCATGACCAGTGCAATTTTACATGACGAGTGCAAGAAAAAAAGTATTTTCAAGTAGTAACATATTTTTTCCCACAACGGTAAGCGCTTTTCAGAATCAACGAGTAGCGAGTAAGTAGTGTAGTAGCTTTTAAGAGTTCAATATGCCCATTGCACTTAATTCTTAGAGGTATCAACGGTTTGTGTTATGTTTTCGTTATCATTACAGTAAGCACATGTAAGCCAAGAGCAACGAGTAAAAACTTAACTTGAAAACCGAGTTTGTACAAAGCCGAATATATTCCTAAAAAAACACACTTTTTGTTGTAAAAGGGTTTTGTAATTATTAAGTATTTGTCATATTCTTGTAATCACTTTAAAATTCTATGTGGAGAACAACGAGCAGCGAGAAGTATGTAGAGAAAACATATTTTTTATAAATAAAAAAATGGCAATATCTCGCGAATATATTAAGTTAAAATTTGTACTACGTTTTCCAGAATTAACGAGTGGAGTGCAACGAACAGCGAGAAGGTAGGCGTAAAGAAAGAAAAAGTATTTGGTATGAACAATACGAAAATGTCAATGGCTAGAATACATTAAGTTAAAAAGTTTATTACGGTTTTTAGAATTAACGAGCGGCGAGTAAATGAGTTTATATCTTGCAGATATAAGGGCATCCATTATAACTTCTATTATACACTATTTGTTCTATGCTTTCCACTTAATTAACAAATAACGAATTGCATGCAAATGCAACGAGTAGCCAGAAAGTAAAAAAGTAGCAAGATCATTTGTTTAATTAAATAACGACTCGAAACTACCCAGTTAGAAATTAGATCAATAAAAATATACAATGGTAAGCATTTTTCAAAACCAACGAGTAGCGAGTAACCACTGCCGTAGCTCTAAGAAGCTAAATATACTCAATATGAGTATAAAAATTTTCATTTGAGAGCCGTTTCGTGGCAGAAAGTATGAATTCTAGTATTAAAAATACCAAGCAAAAAGCAGCGAGTAGCATAAAATATTAAAAAAACAAAGGAAAATGTGTCATATTGGAAAACTGTGTAGTAGCTGTAGGAGATAGATATAAACAATGAAGGTCTTGGATACAAATTTTTGTAAAATAGCATTGAATTTCATAATAGCAAGTAACGAGTGGCGAGAAAGAGCATATGAAGCGACGAATGCCTTTTGATTGAAAACAAAAAAAATGAATATACAGACTACAATTAGCTAAATAAAATGCTTACTATAGGTGTGGAAATCATTTTCTAGAAACAACGAGTAACGAGTTGCTAATTTTTCTCTGTTCAATATATTTGATTTGATATTTCTTAGAGTGAATAACTAAAAGATGGTTCTCTTAAGGCATGAAAACCTTTCTTTGAGGCAAATATTGATATTTAGCGAGGGGTGAACAAACAAAGAGTAACACAAATTTTAGATTTAAATGCTTTTGTAACCACAAATAGTATTGTTTATGAAGAATATATTTATATACAAATTTGAATTTTATCAGAAATTATTTTTTTTACAACGAGTGACGAGTGATTTGAAAATTTGCAGTTAAGAAGTACTACATATTGGAACATATGGTATCGTAACACTGTCACCAAAACAAACATTTATAACAACATGAATTCTTGTACTAAATTTAGCCCTATGAGAGCAGCGAGTAGCGAATAGGAAAGCATTTAGCTTTTCTAAATCAAGATATAAGCAATTTTAATTACTTTTCTTGAAAAAATACTACTTTTCATACGTTTTTCGAAATAGAAGACATAGGTTTAAAATAACAGCGAGTAGCGAGTACATAAAAATAGACAACATATTTTGGTTTAG
The DNA here is from genome assembly GCF_027943255.1 of Anastrepha obliqua. Lineage (NCBI taxonomy): Eukaryota > Metazoa > Arthropoda > Insecta > Diptera > Tephritidae > Anastrepha > Anastrepha obliqua. The sequence goes on along the minus strand of NC_072893.1, from coordinate 122,341,082 downwards.
CTGCTTATTTTATGAGAACTAAGAAATACCAATAATTAGTAGGGAATTGCAATGCCAGTGAAGTGAATATATTTTTGAAAAGTTATCGTTATTAGTTAGTAAAATTTCTCATGAACTATCGGCTTTGATTAATGATTAAATCTCAACAACTAAAAATGTAAGGAAAAATTAGTGAATGTTGGGAAATGATTTAGAAATTTAAGGAAAAATGAGTAATACTTTTGTATCCAAAATGCTAAAATTAGAGTACTTTTCCAATAACGAGTAACTAGTACCTTTCACCAATCGATACTAAAATTGTGTATTGAAAATGTTGACAAATGACATATTGAGCGTCAGTGAGGCGCATTGCAATAAAATCGCAACCATAAATAACTATTTTCACCGCCCTTACATAAAGCGAGTGTCATGCAGAGGGCCAAATGAAAATTGTACAATTTGACGACTAAAGCAAACCGACAAATTTCAATCAAATTTCCATCAAATCAACGCCACATTCAATTTTGGTTTCGACTTTGATGTGGCTAAAGAGGTGAAAATATGGTTGTTGCGACTAGAGATAAAGCGAGCGAGTACAACAACAAGCAACTGTCGTTGTGTTATCCAATATATTCTGCGGTATAGCTCACCGGAACCTCTCCTTCCCCAACTGCAATTGCGTGCAAGCAACTATGTGGCTTACGCAGTAGGACGCCTGCAAGTATGCAGCGGTATGCATTCAAGTAGCACTCGCATATATGGATATGTTGTGTGTACGTTTGACTGCGCTTGTATTGTGTTGTGTAAAATTCCGCTCGAATAACAATTTACAACAAAACGAAATTCTAAATGATATGGAAAAAGGTGCAATGCCGACACTAAATTACGTTTGTCAACCACAAAAGCCAGCACAAACGAGTAGCGAGTAAGTTTGTGAGTATGTTGTGTGTGTGTGTGTGAATGTGTGTTAACTTAACACCAGCTCATTAATTCTCCAACCACCAGCAACACACATCAGCTAGGAACCTAGCAACTATTCCTATATTTCAACTGATGTTGCGAGTTTATGTGAGTGCGGTGACAGCGATACTCGTTGCTATGTGTTGTGTAGCGAGTTAATTTAATTCGTAATTACTGGTCAACATGGCATATGGTATGCCAACTATTTGGACAAATGAATGACTTAATTGCAACCCAGTGATATATTTATTTGTTTGCATGTCTCTAGACTTGCAAATAGTTGCGATTCGTTAGTGGTAAGAGGCTGAACGATTTGGTATTCTGGAAAGGCAAGTGTAAGTGCAATGTACCTACAAAATGAAGGCGATTTCGGTTAGATGAAGCACCTAAGCGTATGCTATGTGTTTAATGTGAACAAATATAGACTTGAAAATTGGAAGTCAAGGTACTTACTCATTGATATAATGCATGCAAAGTGGTGTGGAAGAAATTGCACTCAAGTACAATATCCAGTAACTCATACTTAATTTGTGAGAAGTTGTATAAAAAGAAAGTAAATTTTGATAATGAGTAACTAGCGAAAAGTAACGTGTAAGTTGCATACAACAACTATTTTCATGCGAAAGCGCGTAATTTATCCAATTTTTAAAAGGAATTGCAGAAAACAGGCAGCGCAAGTTAAAATTGATTGTAACGAGTAGCATGGATTTTTGCAAGCTTGGCACCAAACATTTGTAATGTACAAAATTTAAATTGTTTTTAATAAAAAGTAATAGAAACGTATCTGAAATATTACAAAAACACATTTAAGCGAATTTGTGAAAGCTCCGAGTAACGAGTAATAAGTAGTTCAGCTTAAACTGCACTTGTTTTTAATAAATAGTAAAAAATAATAGTAGAATTGCATCTCAAACATTAGAAAAATACATTTAAGCGAATTTATGAAAGCAGCGAGTAGCGAGTAGTTAAGTTTAAACTTCACTTGTCTTTAATAAATAATAGTAAAAATACATTTTAAACATTTAAAGAACGCATTAAAGTGAATTTGAAAAAGTAGCGAGTAGCGAGTAGATATTACAAATATTTTTATTCTAAGTAGACATAGCTTTTGCAGATTGAGCAGAAGCTACTAACAACTGTGTGCTCCGAGAATTTGTGTGAAGAAAGGCAGTAGCCAAATAGTAACGAATAAGAAATATTTTCCAAAAAAAATTTTCTTCTCGAAAAACTTGCCTTAAGAGTTATTTTGATTTTATTAGTTATTTTTAATAGCGTTGGGGTCAATTTGTTGGACAATTGAAAGGCTTTGTAAAAGTAGCGAGTAGCGAGAGAAGGTCACATTTAAATCTTTACATGAAATTGAACAACTAAAGAGGAAGGAGTTCTATAAGTTTTAGTTTATTAGGTATTAAATTTTGAACTTTTTAAAACAAATATGTTGTTTTAATATTCAAATATTCTCAGCGAGTACGCTTTCTAAATTATTCAAGCGATTAAATTAATTATTTAGCGCGTAATGACTATGAAGAACAAATCCAAGCATTATAGGTATATTTTGAAGAAATTGGGCAAATTGAGCAAATTTGGAAATAGTGTTAGCTATGCGTAAAAATGCGTAAAATCAACGAGTAACTAGAACTAGAGTAACTAAAGGGTAATTTTTTACGAGCTATAGGAAAGTTTTTCAAAAAACACACGTAAAATTCAGAAAAATTCATGAAATTTTTATTTAAATCGATAGTACAGTCCATATAATTTAATGTTTGAAGATTATTTCATGCAAATGTTGACCGCGACTGCGCTTCAAATTGTCCACCCGCTTAGTCCAATTTTGGAATACTCTTTTCAATGTTTCGGCCTGTATCTCACATATAAATGCTTTAATGTTGTCCTGAAATGCGTTAATTGAAGCAGGCTTGTCTGAATAGACATGAGCTTTAACATAGCTGCACAAAAAATAATCTAAAGGTGTTATATCACATGATCTGAGTGGCCAATTGACAGGTCCCGAACGTGAAATAAAATGTTCACCGACTCGACTCTCAACAAGTCCATTGTTACGCGTATTTACGTACCCATTGATCCAAAAATGAGCTTCGTCGCTGAACAGAATTTTTCGACTTTAAACTTTCTTAACAGAACACGCATTTTTATAATAAAATTCAATGATTCGCTAGCGTTGTTCATTTGTAAAACGATTTATGGTTAAATTATAGACCAAACTGAAGATGTTTGACAGTGAAACAAAACACGAAACGTGCGTCAGCTGTTTAAACCAACTGTTTAAAAAGATAATAGCTAAAAAATGTAACTTTATGGTAGCCAAATGTTTTTGTTTGCTTAACGAGGTATTTTCTGTAGAGAATTCCATGACCGAATTGAGTTTCTTAAACCAGCTAAGAAATATTTTCAGCGAGTAACTAGTAACGAGTAAAAAAGCAAACGTAAAAATCTCTCTCTTATTTAAATTACTGATCATCAATCAGTTTTTCAAAAAAAAGCCTAACTTCGATAATAACGAGCAACGAGTTAGAAGAAAGAATAAAAATGGATATTTATAACATATTATAATGGCTTATATGCACTTTGCTCTGGAAATTTAAGTTGCCGAAATTGTTTCAACAAATATTTTATAGACCCAGTTTAAAAAATATCTTCCTAATATCAACAAGTAGTAAGTAATATTTATTTTCGTTTCGTAAGCAAGTTTTTTTGAAGACTGCTGTCTTATGCATAATTATGTATGAATTATTGAACAAAAGCGAGTTAAGTCTGAATCTTTGTAATATGGACGAGTAGCGAATAATAATATTTTTCTTCTTCTAGGCATTTGCTTTGGAAAGTTGCATTCTTATACATATAGATGTGCGAATAATTTAATAAAACCAAGTTAAAAAATATTTTGGGTAGCATGAACGAGTAGCGAGTAATAACATTTTTTTCTTTTAGGTACTTCCTCCACTCTTTATTTTCTATGTGGCAGTCATATTTGGCAAAAATTCTAGAGCACTCCAAACACATTCAAAGTGTCAAAATCACTTGGACAGAGGAGATGACAAGCCATGCACGAGTATGTGTCTAAGTGGGCTCTGTGTCCACTCGAATGGTTTTCATATCCTTGCATGTCCTTATGCCCACCTCGTCAGACAATTCTGCTCATTCTAAGCACCCGTGAAGTGGCCTTAAATGTCAGCGAGTAACGAGTAGCGACAGTGCCACAAGTACAACATAAGTGAATTTGCAACAGCAGCTGCGACTATGCGTAATTCTGGCCGAAAAGGACACTCCACCATCAAATGCAATCAGAGTGTCCATTGCACTTGGACACTAACAAAATATGAGCAAATACAATGCATGACAAGCACTTGGCCCGTGGCTTTCGGGCAGTCTGACAAGTTGCATTGGTGCTTGGTGATAAGAGAAATTCGTTAAGGGTGCATGTGTGATTGTATGTGAGTGGGCGGGTGCATGTGTTTGTCTGCCTAAGTGTTGTCTGTTGCCACACAACCGGAATTGCTAAGCCGCAATGAAAATATTTGCACAGGCAATGTTGTTTGGCATCGCAGGCACTTCAAGTGACACTGACTGCGGCGCCTAAGTGAGTAGCTTTTGTTGTTGTCGTTTTTTTACAAACACTTTAGCTGCTGCTTTTCTCACACGCGCTACGCGTTTTATTACACCGCTGTAACGGATATGTGTGATGCTTCAGTTGTCTTTGTTTAGCAGCAGCTGATAGTCAACATATGTTGGGATTCGCATGTTACTCATACGCCCTGTACAGCTCTACCTCCTCTAAACATTTCTCGCTTCTAACACCATTTATGTGTTATTGCTGCAATGTAAATACTGTTAAAGTTGCCCGAAAATTGGTTGCTGCTGTTAAGCTGTTGCTATTGTATTTGCCTTTGGTGTTGTTGTTATGCGATGTAATGCGAATTTGGTGAGGCATTGAAGCGTATGCTGATTACACAACCATTGTTGTGAGCCCATTTGAATAACGGAAATGCACAAAGAGATATCTCTGTTTATAATGCATGTGTGCAGATGAACACATACACGAACATATTTGTATATGCATTTACATAAATAGTTAATAGCATTAATGTGAGGAACTCATCAACGGTTGACTGTTATGTAGTTAGTGGTTGAGTAATTTTTAATGCACTGAATTATGACAAAAAAATTAACAACAAAAAAGAAGAACTAATTGAGCAAACAGCTAATATTTCCGCGTAAAACTTTAAATAAATTTTATTGCCATTAGCCAGTGTAAATATTTCCATTGTTTACGGTGGCCTGCTGCTTCTGCTGGCCTTGCAGTCAAGCATACCATCAATCACTATTTTCTAAGACCCCGCTGACAGTTGCTCATAAATGGCGACTATCTCATAAACGGATTGGGTAATATTTAGTTTATGGGTAAGAGTAGTTTGTTGAAAGTTTGTTAGAGAAACTTTATCTCTTTAGGGAATTTTAAAAAATTATTTTTCTCCATTGTTCGAAATTCGACTAACTGTCTTTGAAATTGCGCTTGCAAGCCGACTTGACTAATAATATAGAAAAAATGTAAGTTAAATCGCAGTCTAATGCCTTTAATAAATAATAAGTGGCATTCTATATACAGGGTGCGAAAGGTATTTGACGACATGTGTGACTATAACTTCCCGAAACTATTATTTTTCTTTTCGCTCTTTTTCAGATAAGACATGGAGGACTACAACTTAACTCAAATGAAGAGACATGGCGTTACCCGATTTAAAGACCTTTAATTTTCTTAAAAGCGCCCGTTCATAAGCTTTGCCGTTAATTAGAAACATCAGACGGCGATGCAGAATCTGTTACAAAGCGCAAAAAACACGAGGAAAGTTCTGACCTTGTCCGACTGGCAGAATTTATTCAACAAGTGCAAGCGAGCATTGACGAAGACAGTTCAAAACCAATGACGATACTTCCGAGGGAGCTTAATACTTCTGAGGCTCTTATCAATCGAGTTTTCCATGAAGATCTCGGGTATAAGTCCTACGTTTTACGCCGAAGACAGTTTATGTCGGAGCAAAGCCGAGAATAGCAAATTATCCGAACGAAACGCCGTCAGAACAAAGTTATACACCTTGAAGCGCCTGAATTTATGGCCACCAAATTTCTTAGACTTTAATTCCTTGGATTTCTACGTACGAGACGTAGTTGAGCGAGAAATCAATAATTTATGCCGCTTTTGAACGGTAAAGCACTTAACTAAAAAATTTATACGAAAAATTTAAAACTGGTTACTTTTTCAAGGCAGAAGTGCACTCGATGGTTTGCCGGCGACTACGGAAGGGCGACCTATCCCAAAACAAATCTATTATTTGATAGTTCATGAGCCTGTGACGCATTGAACTTCCGGATGACTGAAAGGTAGTTACAAATCCACTTCGCTAGTTGCAACAACTACGAAAGTGGGGGTGCATTAGGCGTACGCTTCGCAAGAACGCAAATGAAATCTGTCGTCAAGCACTGGATTGGAACCCACAAGGTGCTCGCAGGGTTGGCCGTCCAAAAATATCTTGGAAGAGAACCGTCCAGAAGGAAGTTGAAACGTCAGGAAAAACTTGGAAGGAAATCAAGCTCCTTGCAAAAAATATAATAGAATCAGATGGAGGTGTTTCACTGAGGCCCCCTACTCCAGTGGCAGAAACAGAAACCGATGATGAATTGCTTATTTACTAATTATATTTAATTAAAAATTACACTAAGATTGCGTTCAGTGGTTTAGCAGCTCTAGTTGCTTTAAACTTTCAGCTTTCAGCGGTGAGAGTTGGCATGAAAGCGCCAGTAAACTGAAGTTTACTCAGAATATGTGGGTAAATATTTTACGTTATTTATTTTTTAACCCTGTTGAGGGTAGTTGTTAGAGGGTAGTAGAATAAAGTGTAATAACTTTGGGTAATTTAATATACAAATAATTTAATTTTCAATTTTGTTCAGTATACAAAAATGCCGAAACTCATTAAAGCCTCAAAGTCTCATACTTTACTGATTACTTGCTCATACAGTGCCCACTCCAACGAATAGCGAGTGACCTACAAATGTAGAAATACTTTTTTTTTCAAATACCAAAAAACCAGCACAGCTTTCGCGAACAATTTGAGGGATCAATTTTTGAAAGCTTTCAGCAAATAGACATATCATGTTGCCTTTCAGCTGTGCATTAGAAATCAAAACAATAGTAACGAGTACGCCAACAAGCATACATTTATATTGACATTATAAGAGCAACAAATACAGAATGAGAAGACCAACCAAGCGTTGAATACAGCAGCCACCTTCCGTTCGTAGAAAAAGACACACACAACTCAGCAATTAATAGAGTTGAGCTTGAGCGAAAAAGGGCAGAGTTCATCAAAGCGGTTGCCATGGAACTTGACAATGCCGAATTAAATGTATGAGTGATTGGTATGAGCAGTGAGATGGTTGCGAGAGGGTTACTTACTGCCTGCTGGAAGTAAATAAGGCAAGCGATGGGTAGTGCAAAAAAGAGGAGTGGGAGGCTGGGGACTTGTGCTAATATTATTATTGTAACTGTCAACAGTCAAAGCGCGCATTTGAACATTTGACATTTTGGCAAAATATTTAAAAGGTTGGTTGAGAAGAGTAATGAGCAGTTAGCAGCGAGCGTGGGAGAGGTCAAGGAGGCCATGCTGATATGGGTAAAGTGGATATTTGAAATAGGTAAGTGGATTTACATGGAAGTCGAAATGTATGCGCAAGCTAATTGAAGTTTGTTGGGTAATCACAATTAAAAAGGTGGGAGGGCATGAAGAGCGACAAAGCGAGATGAAAAGTGTTAGAAAGAGAGTGAGTGTGAATAAACGAGGCGACGTAAGTAGAGGCATTGGGCGAGAGGGAGAAGTCAATCGTATGAGTGCTAACTTAACTAGTAAGTGGGAGAGTGAGTGAGCAGGGGTTCAAGTAATTGAGTGATGGGCGTGTTTCACTGGGTAGCTTTCTCGTTAGCTTATAAAGTGACAAATGCCACTAAATTATGCTTCAAGCAAATGCAAGGAAATGTGGAATCGTGTAAGGGAAGAGGAAGTGTCCGAAGGAAAAGGAAATGAAAGAGTTTAATTGTTGTTTGAGAAAGTTAATTAACTGTAGAGGTGAGGGAATGTAAGCAGAAATGGAGGAAACCAAGATCAGCGGTGGTGAGGAAAAGACAACCCGAATGAGTAAATCACATACAGCTTAAGGCATATCATTTACGCTGCAGTGAGAAGCGTTTGGAGGACATCTAAATGAAGCTGAGATTTTGTTGTTTTATTTATTTTTTTCATTTTTTAAGTTGAGCAAATACCTTTACCGCATGCTAATTAAGCGAATAATGAGTAGCTTTTTATTTGTTTTAGAAGCTGCTGTTGTTAAAAATAAATATTTCTATGTAGTTGAAAGTGGAACTAAATTTTAGGATTCATTATTTAACTCATATAAGGAGGTAAGGTACATACATAGGTTCGATGGCAAGTACCATAGCTACACTGAAAGTAGTACTAAAGAGACGTTTTGTTACCATAATTCAGACCACTATTTGCGAAAAACTACAAAATTTAAGAAAGAAAACCCATCTACAGCCATCCAGTGGAGAAGAAAAAAGGGATTTAGGCTGAAGAACTGCCGCAGGCTGTCCCCAAAAGGCCCACTAAGGAACCTTAAGAATCTAGCCGCCAGACCCAGACATTTGCAAAGAAAGCGTTCAACAGTCTATTTCACTGCAGGATCCTTACAGCTTCTGCAATGGGGTTGTACGGAAGTCCAAGCTACTCCGCATGAATTCTGATAAGCCAGTGATCGGTGAACACCGCAGGCGGCAAATAAATTAGAAATTTTTGTATGCCGATGAAGCTCGTTAAATAAAAATTCAAAATTGTATCGCATTCGCTAAATTCACTCACTGCTTTTTACTAAACTAAGAATATTTCAACAATTTGACGTAGTTTTTCATACGAACAGACACAGCCGAGTGTTCCCATAACGAGTGGCTTAAGGAATAACATGTTTTTTTTTTAGATATTTTGTTGTAAATAAAATAATTTATTTTAACTTTTAAGAAAAGCAGGTGGAGTGAGAGTTCTTGAGTGAATATAAATGCGGCGCATACTGCAAAAGCTGATACTACTGAAATTTATACTTCTGCCTAAAATGAAAGTATATTGCAAAATACTGTTTTTACTTTTTTCAAATTGTAAGCTACTCGTTATATTTACGCGCTAATTTTTCTGAATTTTTCGAATGCTAAACAAATACACCCAGCATTTCAGTCGGATTTATATGCAAAAATTCGGTAAAAGCTCCGATTTCTTGCACTTGTATACATTCGCTGGAAAAAATACAACGAGTAGCGCTTAAAATATTCCAAATTCAAGTCATATATAAAGATTTAATCGGAGTTAAGCAGTAATTAACAAAACGCTTGGACCATGTCAATTTTATGTAGTTAAACCTTAAAGGGCGCGTTAAAAAAAAAAAAAAAAAGTAACGAGTGAAATAAGTATCGTGCTCCGCATACTAATATTTTTCATCTGAAGATATCAATTTTTTTTCAACTGAATTCAAAACGTGAATAACCCGCTTATTTCACTCGTTACACTCTACTATGCCAATAATATGAATTTCTATGCAACTAATAAATGTGAATATTCAGGCAAGCAGTACCCAATTAAGCAATTTTTTAAATTTACAAAAACTCGATGAAAAAAGTAGCGAATAGAGCTCGAAATATTACAAACTTTCAGCATTTGAGATATTACGAACTATTTTTAATTTTACTAATATACTTTTTTCAATTACGATAGCAAATTGACGTTTAGCAAAATTTTACAATTCTCGTAGATCGTACTCGCTAGACAAAACTAACGAGTGCTATCAAAAACAATGATTTACAGTTTTTTCTAGAAATTTCAAAGCCATGAAATTGAAGGGTAAAATAGAGAAATATATATACGTACATAGCCCTTATTCGCTGCACTCGCTAGAAAAATCGAGCGAGTATTTAGAATCATTATTTAATCTAATACACCCTTAAGCTAGCTTTTAAAAAATTTCCCAGACAAGCACACCTAGAACTGATAATTTTAATAGAGAGAAAAGCATAGCATAGCAAAGCAAGCTGCAAACCCAGCGAGCATACAAATTTACTCCACATTAACAGCATTTTTGGAAGCTCTTTTCTAACAGAAATCTAATTTTTATATTTCACAATAAACTAATTTATTTTTAATGTGTTGGTTGCTGCTTTTTAAATTATAAATCGTTATTCTCTTGAACCCATAACGGTATCAGTCAGGCGGTAAATCACCGGAGCGCCTGCTTACCAAATGTGTGCTTTGTGCTCACTCGTCCGTAATGTCTAGCCAGTAAGGAGTAATTTCACAATGTTACAACAAAAACAAAAAATACAATAATAGACATCAATAAGTTGGTAGGAGGAAGTGTGAGAAAAAGTGTGAAATTTCAGCCAAGAGCGTGCGCAACAACAACATGTTGATATCAAATTCAGACGGTGCTTTGTCAATGTCAAATGACATTTGAATCTCCTGATATGGCTGTTAGAAAGCATATGAAATATATTATAGGCGGCTGACAGGTACACATTTGCAATAACCATATAAAGCTGCATATTTTTAGGTGCTTTGAAACATATTAACTAAATTGTGATTAAATATACAGGTGAACATTTATTAATTTTATTTATTTATAATAGTTTATAGTGAGTTGAGAGTAAAATTGCTTTAATTTCCATACAATTTATGACTCCAAAATTTTATAAAGAGTGTTTATAATATATAATTTTTTTAATAATTAGTTTCGTTGTAACGTGTAACGAGTGAATTTCGATATTATTTAGTATATATATGAGTTTTAATTTTATTTTTATATTTTAATAAATGCTAAAGATCTCCTTTTACATCAATAAAAATGCAAAACAAATTTGTTCAAGACAATAACTCCAAGGAAAATATTAATTTAGATAAAAAATATAGCCATTTTTGCTCGTTATTATTATTTTTAGTAAAAATTTGCACTTTAAGTATCTTAAGCAAACTAACGTTGTTAACAGCAGTGAAGTATTTAAAGCAAGTTACTTCACTGCTGTTAGCGACGTTGGTCTGCTTAAAAAGTGTCACAACTTGTTAGTTTTTGTAGCGAGTTACTTATTAAGAACATATTTTCTAATGCTAAAATTGACAATGAGAATGAATATTAATTTTTTACTTCGCTAAATGCCGCATTGCTTAAAATATTTCACCTCTCGTTACTCCTGGAACGAGTTACTTATTAAGAAATTGATTTTTAATGCCAAAAGTTCGAGTAGACTACTATTATTGAGCGAAGATTTTAACTTTGAACAATTTTAAATTGCTCATCACTCGTTAGTTCCTGCAGCGAGTTACTTATTAAGAATAAATTTTTAATGCTAAAATTGGCAATATGAATGAATATTCATTTCTTTACCTCACTAAATGCTTAACAGCTCTCAACCCCGTTAGCTTGCTTAAAGTAATTCACTACTCGTGAGTTCTGGAACGTGTTATTTATTAAGAAAATGATTTTTTATGTCTAAAATGAGAATGTAATGAAAGATTTTAAATTTGAACATATATAACTTGCATACTACTATCACCACTCGCTGGTTCTTGCAACGAGTTATTTGTTAAGAACGTATTTTTTAAAGGTTTAAATGGTAATAAGAATAAATATAATTTTTTTTACTTCGCTAAATGCTTCGTTGCTTAAAATATTTTATTACTCGTTAGTGCTGGAACGAGTTATTTATTAAGAAAATGACTTTTAATGCTAAAAATGAGAAATTATTCATTTTTTAACTTGGCTATTCACTACTCATTAGTTCTGTAACGAGTTCCTTATTAAGAAAATTATGTTTAATGCCATGGAATGGAAAATTTGAATTTTAAACAACTATGAATTGCTTACTGCAATCACCGCTCGTTAGTTCTTGCAGCGAGTTATTTACTGAGAGCATATTTTTAATGTTAAAAACGAGAATAAGAGTGAATAATTACTTATAATCAAAAATTTGCACTTGAAATAAGTCTAATTTGCTTAATACCTACTATTGAAAATATTTGCAACGAGCGATTTAATAAGAAACATTTTTTTTAAATTTCAATATTAAAATTTGACTGATGTTAAAGACACAAATATTCACTCAGAAGTATTGAAAATTCATTAAAAATAGTAGTATAATGATTCGCCGTTTTTTCAACGAGTAGCGAGATACAAGTATTGTATATTGCACGCCAAGTAAAATATTTCATAAAAATTCTGGTAGGTTCTTTTACCATTTAAACATTTTACATCTCTTCAATTGACAATTGCTTTTTGGAATGCTTGCAAGTATGTTGCTGCCGGCTGCTCGCCGGATCATCAGCGATATAATACTAAAATTTAATAGAAAGAAATATGAAATAATATGTTTAGCTTATACAATAACATCATTTACGGCTTGCTACTGCTATCCCTACTTAGTTATCGGTAAGCATTGCTGAAGTGTAGATACTCGCTACTTTTCAGCGAGTGCATAAAGTTACTTCATTATTACAAAACACTTCGTTAATAATAATAATTACTTGAACTATTTGCATATTTTCTCTTTACTAATTATCTTGAACTTCATTGAATTTATTTTCTGCAACTCGTTTGTTCCAGCAGCGAGTTCTTTCAAGGAGTTATTGCACACTGCCACTCTGTACACAATCCAAACAAGTCATTTAATACACTTTAAATGACACTTAACCCACTTCGGAGTGTCGCTGTAGCGCCATAAAGGCGAACGAGCGATGAAAGGACGCGAACGAGTTGCCGCAAATTTACACCAAATGCCACTGCAATTGCGCTAAGCGCTCGTTTAATTGCTTTGCGAGTATGCGATTGTGTGTGTGTGTGCGTAATTAATTATGGCAAAATTAAACGACACAGAAAATGATTTATAATTTACAAGCCAAACTGACTTAATGGTTGTGCGTGCAAATGCTGTTGTTGTTGTTGATGGCATGTGCAGTGTTGACGATGGTGAGTTTTTTTGCTGTTGTTGATGTTGCAATTTGTTGCATTCATTTATATCTTTTGCCACAAAATTGCAATGCAGTACGGCTATTATGCGCATATAAAAAGAGATATAATACAAATGGATGCGTGAAATTTATGCAAAAAGGATGATAGCGAGCGCGTAACGGCTTTTCTATTTAATAGGCAGGGGCGGGGTAAATGTCGCAGGCATAAAAATTAACATAATCCATAGGGATCAACAGCAGACAGATAGTCAGATAAAATTGCATATTTGCGTAGCAAATCCAGCGTAGAGCGATGGCAAGTGAGGGGTTTACGAGGAGGCGCGGCAGTGCGGCGGGGTGATAGTTGCGAAATTGTGACAATGCGCACTCGGCTGCCTTAATGTGGAGCTACTACTGCTGCTAGCTTTAACGAGCATTAGCATAATTAAATGATGTACTTTGACGGCATTATAGAAAATGGAGAAATGTGTTGCGTACCAGTTAGGAACGAATAAAAATGTGCAATTAAAAATAATCTTTTTATTGGGAAAAATAGTGCACTAGTTCAGCTGTGGGATGTTATTGTTGGAGCTTTGTCGTTTCACAAGTTCGTTTGTGTGATTTTACGAATTGGACTGGGAGCGGCTTTGCGTTTGCTATTAAAGTTGAAATATTAAAAAAAAGAATGGACGGCTTTTACAAAAAAAAAGGAACAAAAAACACATCCACTGTCTGAAAAAGTGCTAGAAGCGTGAAATACAGTGAAGTTGAATCCACTCGAAAAATTAAAAGTATCGAGGAATAACTTCAGAAGAAAAAGGCAGGTGAATCGGTTATTATTAATAATTAATATAATATAGTAAAATAATAAATAATAATATTAATAATAAATGAGAAGTGTTCCATTCGTTTATCTGTATGAAATAATAGTTGGAGCTTTGCCGTTTCACAAGTTCAGTTTTGCGCTTTTATAAATTGGATTGGGAGGATTTTTACTGTTTCACAAGTTCAGTTGTGAGACTTTATACACAACGGACTATTAAAAACAGCACTATTTGAAAAAAAAAATGAATATTAAAAACAAGGATGATTTTCCAAAAAAAACAAAAAAACAATATTGCACTAATCGAAAAAGTACGGGTAGGGTGTAGTGACTATTTGCTTGCAAAAAACATGTATACATGCATAATATTTGAAAGATCGAGTATCATCTAAAGACAGATGCCACAATTTTCCATGCGGAGTTTTTCGCCATAATGGAAACAGTGGAAATCATATCCAAAAGAGGGTTCGAGAAAGTAAAAATTATATTACCTTCGGACAGCCAAGCGGTTCTCAAAGCCTTGAATAGCTTCACATTCAAGTCAAAAGCCCTAATAGAGTGTAAGAATGTCCTCAACAAAGTGGCCACCCATGATCAGGTCTCACTGATTTGGGTACCCCGACATGAGGGACACGAAGGAAACGAGGAGGCAGACTTTAATGCCAAAAAAGGGGCAGAAGGGCTATTTATTGGACCAACCTCATTTTTTGGCTTTAACAAAAATAATATAAAACAGGAAACCAAAACATGGTTACAAACTAAAATCAGGGAACACTGGAACGGCACAAGCGGCCTTAATCACTCCAAAAAGTTTTTGAACTTCAATGCCAACAGAGCAAAATCTGCTCTAACCATAGATAAAAAGGGCCTCAGATTACTCTGTGGAGCACTTGCAGGTCACTTTGCTTGTATTAAACACTTTAACACAATAGGGTTATCTAGTATAAGTTCATGCAGGTTCTGCTGTGACGAAGAGGAGTCTATAAACACATATTCACCAACTTTGAGGCTATAGGCCACAAGAGACAGAGAATCCTGCACTCGTACCTACTGGAGGAGCAAGACCTACAATTGCTCCCTTCAAAGGAGCTGGTTCGATTCCTCGGTTTACGAAATAATTATAATTTAGTAATTAGGGGCGCACAATAGACCAATCTGGTCGCAGTGCATAAAGGCCTTAGCCTAACCCGTACAACCATTACCATTGCCATTACCATAAGCATTGGAAGAAAAAGGGGAAGTGAATGACTTAAAAATCGAAGTACAGAAAAGGGAAGTGTTTCATTAGTTCAACTCTGTGGAGTAATAATAGGCAAACTGCTTAAAAAACGCAGCAGAAATAAGGTAATAATATGCGAAGCAACAGCTCCGTTCCACAAGTTCAATTATGAAATTTTCATAAGTTAGGTTGTGTTGCTCCTGTCTTTCCACAAGTTCAGCAGTGTGTGACTATCGGCCATAAAATCAGCTCCATAATTGTTAGCTAAATGTGAGAGGAATGAATCATGTGAAATTACCTCGAAATTACGAGTCTCTTACTAGCCTTGGAGGAACATTTTTCTTTAGCAAAGTTTTATGTTAAAGTAGTTTATTATATTACATCTATATATCACAGATTCCTATATTTTATATATATTAAAATGTCTACTATTAGAGTGTCTCGACAGTAATAGCCAATTGTAGAGCATTTCTGCCTCGATAAGAAGAAGGAAAGTGACTGAAAGCAAGCATCGAGTTAAGATGCGCTGATGAAAAAGCAAGAAAAGATTCTTTATGAGGAAACTATATATTTAATATCATCAAAGTCCTTAGCGGCTCAAAACTTTGCAATATGGTTGGCGGAACAAGGGCTATAGAAAAGGTGAGATCCTCTCGATACTTTTTTATTCCATTAATAAATGGAAAAGGGTGCACTGAAACTGTGGACCTGTGAACTTGCACAGCAGCATATACAAATTGAGGAAAATTGTGACCTGAATAGCTTTCGATGCTACCAGGCAAGTTCTGTAGTCCGCTATTATTGCTTCACAAGTCCAACTATGTAATTTCGGTTGGTTCTATGTTTCTATTTTTTGCCGTTCCACAAGTTCAGTTGGAGATTTGTCTAAGTACAAAATGGTTTTTCGAAAAAGGGGAATTTAAATAGGATGCAGTGCCTTTTTTGCTTCGAAAATGAACACATATACATATGCATAGGAAGTTATATAAAAAAAATGTAATATATTTTTTAACGTTTGATTCACCTCACTATTTTATTGTGTGTTTATTTTTTTACTTTTTCCACTCTCTTCAGCTTTTCATTTATCACAATGTATTATTGTTTCGCTAAAAACACAAAAATTACACGTCTGCTCGTACATTTGCTTGTGTAGCCTGATTAATGCTTAATTATGCGTTGCGTATACGCCGTGTTGTACTAAATGTAAATATTTACATAGTTGCTTTGTTTTTAATTAATTTTAGCTTGTGTATTTGGTAATGTGAGCTGTAATTAAGCGTAGAAAAATGGACAAAAAGATTATGTAAAAATTTACTGTTGCAATTTGCATTAATATATTAATTTCTTTAATAGAAATCGCTTTTGCAGTAGTCAACTTGCCACTTTAAATATTAAATATGCAATTTTTAAAAAATTGTATGCTTAAAAACATAAAATCGGTATATGCGCCTAAAAGCATATAGCAAAAAATCACACGTGTCATAAAGAGAGTTTAACAGAACTTAACTCAAAAATATTCGCATAGATTGGCTTGGAAGATGCTTAGAGAAGCAAAATTAACTTTACATGTTGAATGGAGGCAAAGTTGCTTTATAGACAATTTTCAGTGGAAGCGCCTAAACGTAAGAAAGAAGTAGTAAATACGGAACAAAATTATTTCTCGAACTTGAAGTTGGGTATCTTAAAAAAAATTCTTCTGGCTCACAAAATAAAGTGCTCTGCATTTCTCGTTTAAGTAGAATTTGTACCTGTCGCGTTTTAAGAGCTTAAAAGCAGACTGCAATCGTACTAAAGCTTCTTCTCTTAGTTGCCGACTGTCTTACTCTACCAAATCGACACATAAACTTATGCGCTTTGCAAAGGAGATGCTGCGCTGTGTAGAATGAAGTTGTCAAAGTCAACTAAAAAGCTGCAACACAAAAGTATGCTAAACTTAAGTCGACAACTAACTATTTGTTGGCACTAGAGTGAGTAAAGGTGGTTTGTTTATGGTGCGCTACTACATATTTAGCATGGCAATTATATATGAACTGGTAAGTGTGTGTGTATATATGAATGTAGGTTTTTTCAAACAAATAAAAGTATGTACTCAAAACATACACAGTGACGTATAAACTCGTATGTGTATGCAGCCCAATGTAAGTCAGCCTTAATCTCACGCATGTGACAGCAATTTGTACAGCCGTCAGGGATTGGCATGACAAAAAAGGCAATAACAAGAAAAGGTTTTATCTATTTGAGAGAATAACGCAGACTACGAAATTCTGTGATTCAAGGATTCAAGTCATTTGCTTGCATGTGTGCGTGTGCTGCTCTGCATATGGGCGGCTCTGTCTGTCGCTTCAAATTACCTACAATTTAGCAATAAATGACAAATGCTGTGAAATTGAGCATCGTACATAGAAATCGATAAATTGTGAGTTACGTGCGAAAGCGAGAAGAGCAGAAATAAGAAAAATTGGGGATTGCAGACAAAAAAAAAAAAGAAAACAATTGTAGAGAAAAAGATTGAAAAGAAATAAATCTGGGGCAAAATTAATGAAGAATAAATACAGTTGCTGCGTTAGAATAGCAGGTTAAAAGAGACGAAAAGACTTAGAAAAATAAAAATATTTAAAAATATATATATTAAAAAATTTAAGAACTTTAAAAACTTTTTTTATAGTACTTAGTTTGGAAATAAAAATGAATCAAAACTGGAATACCACTTATGGTCTCATATGGGCTAAAGGGTTAATTTTAATACAAAAATACTGAAAATTTAAATATAAAACAACGCAGCTTTTGAAAGATAACTTATTTGTTTGTAGTACAATTTTGTTTTTTAATATTTATGTATGCATATAAAATAAAAAAAAAATTACACGAAAAAATAGAAAAAAAAAAATATTTACAAATAAAAAAGTGTAAGAAAACATTTTTACTAATAGTAATGAAAAAATATTATCAAAAATTTCAAAACAAAAACCTCAAAAAAGTATGATTAAAAAATATAATACTAATTGCAATGAAATATAAAAATAATATTACTGTTGGAAATTTTAACAATTTTAATAAAAAAAAGTTTTCAAAAATAATTTTTCAGAAGTGAAAAAGAAAAATAATTTTTCAGAAATGAAAAACATTCTTGATAAAAAAAAATTTTTTTTGGAAAAATAATTTCTCAGAAATGAAAAACATTTTTTATAAAAAAAAATTTTTTTTTTAAAGTAATTTTTCAGAACTGAAAAAGAATATTGATAAAAAAAAAATTTGGAAAGTAATAGTAAGGAAATAGTTTTCCAAATATGAAAAACAAAAAAAACATATCTGTATAAAACACATTTTCAAAAAACAAAAAATAGTAATTTAAGGAAACAATTTTATTAATTTTAATAATAAAATATAATCAAAAATTTTAATATAAATTATTAGTTAGTATTACTAGTAGATATACAAACAGAATAAAAAATTATTTCAAATACCTGAAGGTTCATAAAAAAATATTATTAAAAAATATAATATTATATGATATGAATATAATAAAACTTATTTTCGAAAAAACTAACAAAATTGCAGCGATCTCGATCAAAAATTTGTTGTGCAAAATTATTTTTCAAAAATAAAATGCAAAAAAAATTATAATTGTAAAAATATTCTTAAAAATTGAAATATCAATTATTAGTTAAAATAATTAAATTACATAAATTATTTTCGAAAATCGTAAAATAAATACAAACATTTTTCAGAAAAAATTCGTTAAAAATTATTTTTCCAAAAAAAAAACAAAATTATGTCTATAATAAAGAATTTCGGCCTCGGTAGTCTAGCGTAAGGGCCATCCCAGAGGTTGTGGGTTCGAGTCCCACGTAAGGCACAGCCCTCGCACTTTTCCAAAATAACCTACTTTTCCTGTTTCTAAAAAAAAAAGATAAACATAAAAAAAATAGAAAAATTTCCTCTAATTCTATTCCTCAACACCAAAAACTTATCCTTTCCATCCTTACTCCAGTCAGCGTATGATTTGCATTGTGGCTGCTAAAACAAGCAAAAAAAAAACAACAAAGAAAACCACTCAGTTAAACAATGCATTAGTGGCGCCAGCAAGAGGAAGCGGGCAACCGCGGTAATAGCGCAGACACACCAAATTTAGCGAAGTCCTCAACCATCTGTGCGATCCTTCTGCTAGAAAAATGTGAGACACAGATGGCGCTGGCAGTAAGAAGGCGTTGTTCCTAAGCAACGACAGGTGGGCATTCTGCTACTTAGGACTGGTAGTCGCAGGCTAATCACCCACCCTGTCATAAATCAAAACATATTAACGAAACCAACGCAAGAACGAGTCTTGTCGAGGCCCTCTGCTCCCGAGAGAAGTGAACAAGAAAAAACAATTAAATTAAATTAAAAAAATTTGGCTATACGAGGCTATTCACTATAGAAAGGAAAGATATGGGAGACCATATGGCTTACAAGTGCATGCCAATATTTATTTATTTATTTATCTTATGACTAGTCAACATTTATTCCCAAAAGATTGGGCCTTGCGTCTCGCAGACTTTGAGAAAAGTATTGAGCTTAAAAGGGAAGCTCAGGATGCAATGAGCTTTTGCTTGTAAGCCGGTTGAGAAGTGCAGACATGTGTGATAAGCGAATGAAATGAGAAGTAAGTAATAAGCTTAAATTCTTTTAGAGAAGCCTTAGAAGTAGCCTATACTGCATACCTTGGAACTAATTAAACCCAAGCTCTGCTTGAATTCTTCAAACCCAAAGCTCCAAGCCACCAGAAATTCATACAGCAGACCTTGTGCAGCTTTGCCAACCGGGCATGCATTGATTACTTTGACCGGCCTCGAGCAGGTTGAATAGTTTGCCCACTTTTGCCCACCAAAACATGTGCACTCACACATCCCCGCGCACAATTTGTGGCAAAAACCGTTTCATCAAAACACCCTACACTCCCCCTTATCCCATAGCTTCCATCCCCACTCTAATAACTTTTTTTGCGCAAAACCAATATCGAATAGTTGCATAACTTTGTTGTTGCCATTCACTCGTTATTATAATTATTTGCTCACGTTCATGCCGATAATGTCTATGCAAAGATTACCGTACAATATACAATGACAAAAACAAAAACAAAGAATCAAAAATTTTCCGCACGTTTGTTGTACGCTGATTTAAATCTCAGCAACAACAAAAACACCAAAAACAACAAGCAAGAGAAATCGAAAATTACCAAAAGTTGCACCATAATGGCCAAATAATACCGTTAACGAGAGCAGTGAGTTTGTATAATTTTAAGTTGCGTGCAAACGCACGTGTGCGTACTGACATATACACACACATACACACCCATAAACAAGCAACTGTGTGTGTGTATTCATTTATGTATTAGCGTTAAGCCGCGTATGAAAATTTGGCAACCAACCAAAGCGCAAAAGAGCAATGTCAGCTTAACAAAGGTTTCATGTAGCCATACAGTTTGTGTAGCTCGCTTTTGGGCGCAGCGACTGCAAGTGCTTATCTGGTGGTTATTTAAAAATTTTCGAGAAATAATTTCCTAATTTATATAATGGAAACTGAAAAAAAAGAATCAATCAGATGTATAGCCATGAAACCGGAGTTTTCTAAGTCAATAAAACTACTATCTTATAGCATTTTGGTATAGAAATCCCAGCTTATAACCATGAAAATGAAGCATACGTTAGGTTAGGATATGGTGGTAGTCGGTCCATATGACCAACTTACTTAGACCTTACAGGTCCGTTGTGATACGACTGTGCGACACGGGAACCTTGTTTATTTATTTTCATCAAACCATTTTAAGGCTTTTATGAAGCGTAGGATTGGTCTAATACTCGTGCCAGATAGTTCTGTAAGAGAATTGAAAAAGTGTTTACCTAGACAACATGCTCTGATTTTAGCTAAGGCTGGACAATGGCAAAGGAAGTGCTCAATTGTTTCTTCCTCTTGCTCATCTCTACAACTCCTGCTATGTTCATGGAAGAAAACTGTAAGTCTCCAGGAATGCCTGTCAAATAGCCAATGACCGGCTATACAAGCCACAACCTTCGAGCAATTCCTTTGTCTTTTTCTGGTTTATTTGCGGCCATAGTAGCCTAGCTATTTCGCATGTATCTTCATCTTCCCATGACCTATTGGCCTATTGGGTAATGTTGTTTTTTATTATTAGTTTACTCGTGACCAAAGGTATTCCAATGGTACTTTTATCACTGAACAGTTGAAGAGCAGTACCTTTTCTGGCTAGCTCATCAGCTTTATAGTTTCCCTCAATATCTCTGTGTCCCGGAACCCAAATAAGGCTGACCTTGAATACTACGCTAATATCATTTAGGGCCGCCCGGCATTCCTGTGCAACGTTTGATCAGAGTATAGCCACATTTATTGACTTAATGGATTACGGACTGCGTATTTAGGTATGTAGTGACGTCTTTCATAGCTAGAACCTCTGCCTGATAAACGTTGCAGTAGTCTGGTAGTCGAACGGGTAGTTCCAGTCCTAATTCCTTCGAGAATACTCCATAGCTAACTTTATCGTCTAGCTTGGAACCATCTGTATAAAAATTTAATTCTCCCCTTCCCCATGGCCTTGGTGTCTGTCACTCCCTTTTTGACGGTATACTTTTCTTGGAGAGTTTCTCGAAGGTAAGTCTAGGAATAGAGTAGTCTATTTTTTGTTTGTGACTATTCAAAGCAGCAGCATAAGTAGACCATTTTTGTAGAACAAAGTTATGGTCTAGCATATCTTAATTGTTTTTTATAGTGGATTTAAGTTTCCAAGTTTTGGTCTAATAATATTATATGTTATACGAAATAAGTTTCATAAGTCGATTTCTAATAGAAATATTATTACCATTGTTCCATAGTAGAACTTCATGAGCGCCATTTTTATGGAACATTTTGACCCCATGCCTAGGAGGTCTACAAAATGAGAAGTTAGAATGCCTCTCTGGGCTTGAGCTTCAGTGTTTACTTAGATTCGCAAAGGACGCAGGCTTATTACAAGAATTCTACTAAGAAACGCAAAGGTCGAGCTGCATCTGGTACCACTAAGACCCAGTAGGTCTATGTGATGGATTCAGCCAGCCAGTTCAACCTAAGCTAATCTAACCCTACAGCTTCCCTTTTTGCGAGTCAATTTCACCTGTTTTTTAAGAAAAGGCCAAAAACTGTTTTTAAATGGAATATTTGAGTACTAATTTGTTCTAGAAAAATATTTGCCAGAAAATTTCAGTGGGTGTTGCCGAAGATACAAAAGCTGTCAATATAAACTTTTGCTCCCAATTGAGAGAAATGCGCGCCTACTAGCGGCCTCTATGTTTGAATTTTACTCGAAGTATCTTATCGTTTTCTGCCCCAGCCTCTTTTAGGGAAATCTAATTTCTGCTATTACTTATTATTGTAAAATGTGTTAATAGTTCTGTGACGTTAATACCAATAAGTCCCAGATATTTTGGAATCCTTCTCATTTCTTACTCCTCACGTCACATGGCAAAAAGCAAGGGTAGACCTTCGATATCAGGTCAATGCGAAATACGTCAGAGAAAATTTTTTCTTGCTGTGTTTTCAAGTGCCCCACGATAACGTCTTTCTGTTAATCTCTTCGAAAGCTGGCTTTCTCTATTAGTATTACCATCTGCCATGAGGTACAGAAGCAATGCCGTAGCAGAATATTGCCCATTTGACACTGTGAATTTGTGGATGGGCTTAAGCGTACGTAGTCCGCAAAAGCTTTAAACTTTCTTACAGCTGTTTTTCTTTCTCGAGATAGCTTCCCTTACTCTTAACGATCTTCTTCAGTAACTCCACTTGTTCAGTAAAGGCAATATATTGTGAGGTCAAGGTTTTTCTTAACGCCTTCGATTTTGTGGCTCTCCACTTAGAAGGAACTATCATATCTGTGCAAGCTTAGGAAATCTCTGAAAAGATACTCAATAAAAATTCTAAATACTTCGAGCTCCCTTTTCTTCCTATTTATGATGCAGATGATTATAGTTCTTTCAGGGTAGGTGGGAGCATTGTGCGAATGTAAGCAACTCTAGAACTCAGTAGATTAGATTAGATTAGATTTGTTGGCTGACAGGATAGATACAGTACGGATGGTAAGACGGAGAAATTGGTTAGCGATCACTCTTCCGCGAATCTTTTGTATTCATTGATGAATTTTAAGAGATCAGAAAGAGGAACAGTATGAACTTTACCCATGCTCAGAACATCGCACCCCAACAGCCGAAGTCTGATTCTAGAGAACGTCGGACAGCTACAGAGAAAATGCTCTACAGTGACCAGTACGCTCATGTCCTTTCTACTAAGTTTTAGGGGAAAAGTGGCTAATTTCCTTTTTTTTCTTTCACAAAGCACAAAGCTACGCTGCAGGAGCACAACTCAGACTAACGTCTTCTATGGGTCGACTTCATGAAGTCATCAATCCATAGAGCTCAGTATTTCTCTATGATAGTATATGGTAGACTACTGCTAGTGCCTTAAGGTTTTTGGTGGGTGAAACTGCGAATGACAGCTACAATTAACGATCTCTTAACGATTATTAGCGCTTCTGGATACTCAACCCATTCGACCTCAATACTGAGATATAGCTTTTTCCGAATTCACATTTTCTCTCCTCCCAATTACTTCTATTTCTTACACGTCTTCTAGTTCCTTGGCGGGCTTTTCTCAAATCATTGTTTTGCTTTTTAAATCATTGTTTTCAATCTATAGATCAGCGTGCAGCATCTCTGCTCAAAATTTCTCATCGTTCCTTCTCGCGAACTCCTTGGAAATTTGTCTGTTTCCGTTCATTTACAATAAAAGAAGCGAAGTTTCAAACGAAAGGAATAAGAATATGTAGGCCACCGAAAGAAGTTAGCTTAATTTACCTTTTCTTTTGAAACCTTGGCTACCAAGTACGGAGTGGAATAGGAAAAATAGAGCCTCAGATCCAAGCATTGTCTGACGTGCTTACTACTGAACGGATTAGAAAAAGAAATACACCTAAGGATTCGAACTGTGTGCAGCTTTTCTGATCCTCGTTCACCGACTCTTGAACGGATTAGATAAGGAAGTTCATCAAAACAGCCGAGCTGTGCTTAATTTTTCGGGTTTTCGGCTCTTAACTACAGAAGGAATTACGCGGGATACATCACATCAAAATTCGAGCTTTGCTTGACTTTTCTGATACTACCGTCCACGTAATGTATTAAAAAAAGAAGTGTGCCGTAAGATCGCAGCTTACCCGACTACTGATAAAGAAGTCCATCGAAGCATCCTAACGAATTACGAGGGCTTTAGCATCCCAAGATTCTAGACTTGCTTGATTTTTCTGATCCTACCGACCATGTAACGTACTAAGAAAAGGATGAGTTTGAAACCTCTGATTTTTGGCTGCAAATTGAAAAAAGAGTTCGAAATTGAAAGACCTTTAATGTTGCGAATTCTCTCATCGGAACGAACCGCGCTCGACAACCTCAGTAATTTAAGTGGTTCTGCCTTCACTGCCACATTGCGTTGCACAAATCCTAATCCAGAATTAGCCCCACTTTTGATTTTATTTTTTAAAGCCATACAAATTTAAAAATCTTATGCCTCATTAATTTTTGTCACGTGCGAATCGTTAAATTTTACTTTCCTACCAAATTTGTTTTATTTTCTCATTTTCAATCCATGTTGTTTTCATACATCTTTTATCCCTTTCGCTGGAACATGTCAAGGTCAGATATCAATGTGGCAACTGTCCTCTCAGTCGTCAGCAGATTTTTCTAACTTCACATTTTGTTGTTGTTGGCGACAGAAGAAAAATATTTTATCGCTATCGTAGGAGCGTATGAAGAGAAAACGAGACAGAAAATGAAATGGCAAGTGTGTGTAGAGTCGTAGAACATCGAAATTCACTTGTATGCGTTGTACATTTTAATTTTGGCTTGACAGTTGACCTTTTGCAGCCCTTTCACTGCATGCAAAGCGTACATGGCATACTTTTAGGCGTTGTTTAAAAATTAAACTTTTGTTGGCAGTAGACTCGAAAACATTTGCCATTGCCTGACATTACTTTCACATGTGTCTTTTCGGGAGAAACACCTCACAAAGCACTTAGCGCAAATGTTAATGCCAACTAATTACGTATGCAGTAGCCTGCTTTTAGGCGTGCGAAAAATGTTTATTTGACGGTTTTTGTTCTCATTTCATTTTTGCCACCTTCGGTGCGGAAAGTGGCGGAATAAAGGATTAGCGTGCAATTAGTGCGGCTTTGGGATGCGCCTAAAAGTAGGCATTTACTTTAAAGAGCGTGAAATGCAAAAATATATACCTAGGTAAAAGTGGAATTGCAAAAAACACAGAAAAAGAACTGTAACACAAGCGCAGACTTCATGCAATTCTTTTAATAGCCTACAGCAAAGCAATAATCACTGCAAAGTGTGGCATATTTATAGGCGCAATCAAGTTAATAGCCGTGCATAAGTGCAAAAGTAGGTGTAACGCGCGATAAGTGGACTTACCAGTGGAAAAGTAAGCAAATAATAAAAAGAAATAAATTTCTTCAGCGCACTCGGCAAGTTAAGAGGATAAATATTTGTTGCTTTCTGAGTTGTATGCGCCTTTTAGGCGCGTTTACATTAATTAACTTAATTGTTTAGTAGTTAAGCAAGAATTTGTGATATTTTTCAACGCTATGCTGAGAACGCGAGCGAGTGAACAGAGACTTCAGATTAAGTCACATTCGTGGTTACATTGCAAGCAGTTACACATAAAGCGTAGCATAATTTTAGGAGGCGAATATACAAGCGCATAATTTATGATCTCTACAAAGCGCAGATAGGGGAGGAGTTCTTTTGAAAGCCATTAAACGATAAATAATTATATTTTCTAATTTGAAAAGCTGTTGCTTTTTCATTGAAATCTATTTTTAAAAAATTAATTATAGATTTACTTTAAAAAGCTTTTTGGTTTGCATTGAAATCTTGTTTTGAAAAAAAGAAAGACAAATCTCTTAGCCTTTTGTGTGAGCTTCCATTCAACTCTCTTGAGTATTTAATGAGCTTCTAAGCCCTACAAAAGCTTTTGACGTACTTTTCTTTAGCTGCTATTTGCGCTTTTTATATACTTCAACTGCAACAAAGGCGTCCTGTGTCCTACGTCAAGATATCACTTTTCGAAATTCTGGCATGTAGGCAAGCATAGTTGAGTTGTGCGCCTTGTCCCCTGCGCCTTAATGTATACACTTCATTGGCTTTGTTCGCTAAATGCGCTGCTCAAGAAACTTTTGTGATGGGCTACTGAATAGTTACTAAAATAAATAGAAGGAATAAAAGCAGTATTTGTTGTTGCCGGGAATATTTTTTATTCTTAACAATTGTTGCATTGCATACTTTAGTGCGTCGCTGAGAGTACAGAAAAAAAACTTCATAATTCTATGAATGTGAAGCCAGTGAGAAGCCACTCAAATTGCAGTGATGTTTTGTAGGAGACTGAGGTTTGAAGAAATAATGGTCAATGGAATTATTGTTTGGCATTCTTAGCTTTAGAGAATCACAAAAAAGGAACGGTGAGAGAGAATAAGTCGTAGAACTAGAGAGAGAGAGAGAGAGATAGCTGGAGATAAGTAATTTTTTCTTGAACCAAATTCTGGTGCTAAAGTAACCTCAGTTTTGTCTGAAAACTGCCCAAAGAAAAAGCCGAGTTGGGGAATCCGGATCGGGATGAAATAAGTTAGCTTTCCTAAACCTTTCCAGCCTCCTCTAGAGAATTGACGTCAGCAAAGGTGTACAAAAGTCACAGATGGCGCTCACCTTGCATCGGTATTCCGAATTTGAGGAAATCGCTGTGTGCATGACGTCACATTTGTGCAATTTATTCTTGTGTTGTTTGTATAATTTCATTTTCTTCTTGCATCTTTCTTCACATTTTCACATTTCCTTCACCCAACTGCAGTATTGTGACGTTACACCTCTCTGATGGGCGCAATTTTGCATTCAATCCTTCGCGGCCGTTAGCTCCTCCTCTCCTCATTCAGGAGTTGAGAAAAAAAAACTTGACTGAAATCAAAAATTATTTACGCTTGGGAAGTCTGAAAAAGTGGAGCGAGGGGGTGAGGGCTGGGGAATGTCTCAAAATACTGTATTACGAGGTGCGTACGTTCTAGTTAAAATATCTCATTGCCAAAAATCATTCTTCGAATAACTAAATCTACTTCGCTACCGTAAAAAATCGCTTAACCAAAACCTTAGCTATTTTTTCTTGCTTCCTTTTATATATTCAAAAATCCCTGCATGCTTCAAGAAACTCATTTTTTCATAGCTATATAAAATAACAAAATTACGCAATAGACTTTGAACTGAAAATTGGCTCATAAAGTATTGAAATTTATGTCGGCAATTGATTTAGGCAGCTTTGCGGAAATAGCCTTAAAAATAGCAGGCGAGTTAATTGAGGGATTTGCGTGCCACGGAACTCATCAAGTGAAGCTGCATAACTTTTTTATTAACATGTTATGGGGTAGGAAGAATATTTAGAATTTCAGAACGAAATATTTGTAGGGTGAGTGGAATGACTTTTTGAACTTCATAATGCTCTTTAGCACCAATTGAGTGGCGTAATTTAATGTTGGTTGTATTTGGTAGTAGATTTTTTGCTCACAAATGATTCGCTATTTTGATTGCCAAAGAAGTGGGAGCAGAGTAAAAGCGAATGAGAGAGAGAGAGAGCAAAAAGCTATTAAATGTATAAACATTTTTTCATAATGAAAATGGGAAGTAAGCGAAAGGAAAGGGAAGACTCTAAAGACATGGCATAAGCAAATGTCAAGAAGTAAAACTAAAGTAGATTGGCGTTCCAGAAAAACACATTTCTGGGGCAGTCTCGGGCTTTTAGACATTGCCTCAGCCGCATGTTAAGCGCACATGTTTCATTCAAATGTACGGAAGTTCCACTCCACGGAAATGGAGTTGTTGATGGCCGGAATTTTCCAATCATCCAGGCAATATTTCACTAGAGACGAGACCTGGTAAAGGGAAAGGAAATACAGATGGGATGCGTAGTAAGTGATCTTTTATATACCTCCTCCTCTTTTATGAACCTCCGGAGTTTGTAGAGGGAAATAGGATACCACTCGTCCATTCTCAATATATCTGAACCAAAAATATAACATCTAAGCTTAGCGAGGACTGATTAGTGGCAGAGTAAAAGCTCTCTACCTCCGACATCCTCCAAAAAAGATGTACACATGGGAAAACCAATGATGCCGAAGGTGACCATACATCCTCCCCACGGACTGAGCTGCGCAGTTAGTCTTATCAGCGCTCGTGGCTCACTCATGAATATTAACTCGTGTTATTTCCCACAGCCTTATAGAAAAGAAATTACAAGCATTGGAAACGGTCTTCATCATCATTATTGTTGTCTTGAATCCCTAGCAGGACTTATGGCACCAACAACACCTAGGCGCCATCTCGTCCGATTACTGGATAACGTATTTACCTACTTTCAGCCTAACCTGACTTGAGCTGTATCGCGTCTCTGACTCTCCATAGTTTTTTTCCGCCTCAAAGGCGGAATGGAATTGGTATCCACTCATAGCATTGCAAACGATAGCAAACACTAATTGGGCCGAGTCCCAAGGACAATTGCACCAGAAATTAGTCCGTAGGCCTGCCAAAACACTGGCTATATACCGATTACATTTCTTCTTGATTGGTGCGATAACCGCTTCAACGATTTTGGCCGAGATTAACAAAGCTCGTGCTAACCTGCGCCAGTTGGACACACCAAATGAAGCCAAGTCCTTCTCCAACTGATTTTTTCAAGACAGAGAAGATCTTCCTCTTCGTCCAGGTTACCACCAGCTGCTATCGTATCGAGTACTTTGAGAACCGGAGCTTTTGTATCCATTCGGACAACACGAAGCCGCTGGATCTTTATTCGCTGCGCTATGTCTATGTAATCGTAAAGCTCATACAGCTCATCGTTCCATCGCCTGCGATATTCACCATCACTAATGTCCAAAGGTCCAAAAATCTTCCGCAGAATCTTTCTCTCAAGCACGCCAAGATACACCTGATCGGATGTTGTCAGCGTCCAAGCTTCTGTGCCACACGGTAGGACTGGCATGATGAGAGCCTTGTGGAGCGTTAGTTTAATTCGTCCAGAGAGGACTTTTCTACTCAATTCCTTACTCAGTCTAAAGTAACACTTGTTGGCAAGAGAGATTCTCTGAGGAGTCAGAAAGCGCAGGAGACTCCACGCCATTATATTCTCCAACTTATTGGACGATCGGCATACACGCGCAAAAGCTACGTTTACCCTTTAACCCCCATTGCAGAAACTGTGGGGACTTTTCAGAGAAGGCGACTGTTGAACACGTTCCTTGTAAGCATCCAGGTGTGGCGTCTGCTTAAGGTCACTCAACCTAAATCCCATCAGTATTCTCCATTACCACAGCAGCTTTGGCTAGCTGTAGACATCTGCCTGTTGGAGGTCTCATAATGGTATCAAAGCGGCGTTTAGTACTGCTTCGCGAGTGCGATAGTGGTACATGAACCACCTCGCAACGAGACTGAGCTAATGCAGTTGGAAAAGTTCAGCTCCACGACGAAGAGAATAGTCTATCATCCTTTGTGCAGCTCCACTCGGTTCTGTTACCTATACAAACTGCATGACTATAGAGCAAATTTCTGCATGGGATTCATGGCGTTAAACACAAGTTCGTATGCCCTTTCCAAGCCCACGACCCAGAGTTATGAATCTTTTTCGACTTCACTAAGAGATAGCGCAGGGTTCTTCAGCCTTACTTCCTGAGAGTCATCGAACTGGAAAATCAATGCGATGGCCCGGTAATACAATGAGAGCACGGTTGGGCGTTTAATCTTAAGACTCAGTTGCAGCTATAAAGTTCCTTTGATCTGGACAGCACATATAATTTAATATTTAAGGACGCTTAGTATAGTCTTTCTACAAGGCATCCAAAGAACACAATACGCAATTGCTAAGAAGACAAGAAAAATCTTAGTTGCTCTTCAAGTTGCTTAACCTAAAGGATAACATCATCCCAAGGGATTCGTACATAGCTCCGGCTAGGAGGGAGCTTCTGAATGAACCTTGAAACTTAGCCAGCAGGGTCAAAGTCTTGCTTTAGGTAGTAAAAAAATATTGAAAACTAAGACATCATCTTCTTAAGATGGGTGTTACTGAAGTGGCATACTGCAGAGTTTTGAAGATTGGTGGCTGAAAGCCAGGTACGATATTCTATGTACTATGAAACTGAGGATTTATATTGAGTCCACTTCAGAAATATTAGACGCTCCATTTCAAAATGAAAGCCTTTAACTTATCTGAGCAACATTTTTCAATTTCCTTACAAGTTTTTATACAGACTTGCGAACAATGACCCAAACTATGCACGAAAGTGTTTAATACAATGTACAATGGCGTAAAAAAGGCATACAAAAACACTAACAATGAGCCTGGCTATTAACTGTCGCGACTATTATTATTTTTGATTCTTTTGACTGTCCACAATTGTGTGAGCGCCTTTTCACTTTACTTACTCGCCGACGTCTGGCCATATTTACCGTCGTTTCGTTTTACAATTTGATTTCGCAGTCGTCCTTCCCTCTCAACCCTCTCTGCTGTGTACACATCATAGTTTTCGCACGTCTGGTCTGCCATTTTATTAAAATTAAAAGTTAACTCACCTGCAAGTAGAAAAAGCGGAAGAAAAAAATTATGAATAAGTAAATAAGTAAATATTTATGCACAAAAGCATATAAGTAAATTCAGTAAGTGAGTGTAAGTACATAAGATTCCAAGGTAAATATTTTTCAAGACGCTTTGGTAACTTAATAATGAACAGAGATTATCACAGAAGTAAAGCAAAAGGTGAAGTACGTTTTTTGGTGAGTGTTTGTGGTGAATAATCTATTTCTTTGAACTTTTTATATATTTTTATATTTTATTTGCTTTCATCTTCTTCGCCTTCTTTTGTGCTCTCTGCTTCTCTTTCCTATTTCTTTCTCTTCTTCGTCATCTTCTTCTTCTTCTTCTCCATTTCTGTTTTTCAACCATCGTCTTTTTTGCATGTACCGTTTTCATTTGTTTTTCCTTCTTCTATTTCTTTTCTGTTTTTTTCTTTGTTTTTATTTTTTTCTCTCCTCTTCTTTCTCCTTCTCTTTCTCTTTATCTTTCTCTTTCCCTTTCCTTTTCTCTTTCTCTTTCTCTTTCTCTTTCTCTTTCTCTTTCTCTTTCTCTTTCCTTTTATTTTTTTCTTTCTCTTTCTCTTTCTCTTTCAATCTCACTTTCTCTTGCATTTCTTAACCTTTTCTTTACTTTTCGTTTTTTTCTTTTCCATTTTCTTCTTTTTTGGTTTTTTTTCGTTCTCTTTTTGTTTTTGTTTTTGTTTTTCTCATCTTTTTCTAATTCAAATTACTTTTTTTCTTCTTCGTTATCTTTCTCTTTCTCTTTCTCTTCGTCTTTCTCCTTCCATTTTCTGTTTTGCCCTTTTTCTTTTTCTTTTGCGTTTTCTTTTTTCTTTTTCTTTTTCTTTTTCTTTTTCTTTTTCTTTTTCTTTATCTTTATCTTTTTCTTTTTATTCTTTTTATTTCCGTTTTCGTTTTCTTTTTATTTTTCTTTTTCTTTTTCTTTTTCTTTTTATTTTTATTTTTCTTTTTCTTTTTCTTTTTCTTTTTCATTTTCTCTTTCTTTTTATTTTTATTTTTCTTTTTCATTTTCCTTTTCCTTTTCCTTCTGCTTTTCTAGTCAAATATCAAGAAACCCAAAAGGCTTAAGCTCGATATTATTATCTGCGGAACTAACCAAAGAACCTTCATTGAGGTCGCAGAAGAACTAAGAGAGGATTCGCTGAAAGGGCGCTGCCTTCCAGACTGTAGTTTGAGAGGCTATAGATGACGGAAGAAGTTGTTCAAATGTACAAAGGAAGCATTGGTAAAATTTTACAAAAAAAAAAAAAATAATAGTTCCAGACTGGTGGAGTTTTGACCCAATGGTAAGTGGGATGCAGTGCGTGAAACTGAAATTCCTAAATCAGTCTACTCGTTAAAGTAAATCAGGCTGATTTCTCAGGGAGTTCGCTGACTGCATGACTGGGTCTCATTCAGATTTCAAACTATCACCTTTCAGAGCAGTGCAAGTTGGAAATATTAGTTTTCCTGGTACACAATTGCTGGATCACTCACTCTTCAGAGGGCCATTGAATACGTAATAATTTTTACAACTAATGAAACACAAAAGTAAATCCCACTTAATTTACTCAGATGGGGTGTGCTCCAAATCTTTCAAGCAACGTTAAATGTTTATAAACTGACTTACTCTTCCCCATTGCGCCTTGCACTATGATTTGATATGAAACGTACTTTTACAATAAAACTCACTAATTCTTTTGTTACAATGTGTTACAGTATCCTTTTCTGCATCCCAACCAGCTTAGAGGGGTACCAACGCATGTATTGCGGCCGGAGCGTGTAAAACATGACAACATTTAATTAAATGCGGGAAGGAGAAAAAACGCAAATCCAATTAAACTTTTAATTTCATTCAATTTGAAAGCGAGCATTCAACACCAGGAATAACAAAAACACCAAACAATATTTGACTGGTAACAGAGTGCACTAGAAACAAGAAGGGTATACAGAGGGTCTTATGACTTAAGCAACACTGGCAGCGGTAACAATACTGTGGCGACAATGACGCAGCAGTGATGGGGAGGAAAGGAAAGACTGCTTGTAGAGGAGAAAGTTTGGAAGATATGAAATCATAATAGCAGCAAGAGTTGGGCGAGAGGAGAGGAAAAGGCATGCTTGTAAACGAGGTTGGTTAAGAAGGATAGAAATAAAGGGTTAGGGTAAGGGAAATTTATATACTATAGAAATGCGAAATCAGAAGAATTTATATTTGATGAATGAAAGTAAAAATTATTGGAAAATTGCAATGGAAACTAATCTGAAGAAAAGAAGAAAGAAGAAAAAAATGTACCAAATGATACAAAAATAATAAAGATTTTATAGAAAATTGTTAATAATTTTTTTTTTATTAATGAAAATTTCCTTTAAAAAAAGTAAAAAAAGAACCTTTTCAACAAACAAAAAAAAGCTAATTTAATAAAAATTTGCTTTAAGGCTGAAAAAAAGTTATACTGAAAATTTCCCATTTGCCTACGAAATCTGTGTTGAAATCAGACTTAATGCGAAATGAAAATAGATACGAACAAAAAGAAAGTATTAAAAAAATCTCAAATATGAAAAAAAGAATTATTTGATAAAATCAAATTAGTAAAAGTAGTATCAGAAATATAAAAATAGACGAAAAAAATTACAACACAAGCCAAAAATAATGAAAAACGTCCAAAACTATATTTTTATGTTATTTAAAGATTAAAACACAATTATTAATCAATTTTTTTTTTTTTTTATTATTTTATTATTATTTTTTTTTTTAATTCTTTTGATTTTAATAATTGTTTTTTAGTGAAAAAAAATAGGAAAAATAGGTAATTGATAAAAACTAAACGGTGGTTAAATTTCAAGGGCCGATGTTGAATGTGAACCACACCTAAACGTCAAGCTTTTTCTGCATTTCATTTGACATTTTTTAACTTCAGATTAACTCAATTTGAACCCTGGAAAGATATACAATCGAGCAACGCGTTAAAAGTTATTCAGACTTATTAGGAAACGGGCGTTCAAATCAAAATGCATATCGCGCACTTCGTGAAGAAAATCATCTTCAGTGATGAGGCACATTTTCACCTCAGTGGATTCGTCAATAAGCAGAATTGCCGCATTTGGGCGAATGATAATCCAAAATTGATTGCCGAAAAACCAATGCACCCACAAAGAGTCACTGTTTGGAGCGGTTTATGGGCTGGCGGCATCATCGGGCCGTATTTTTTCCAAAATGAGGCCGGTCAGGCAGTTACTGTGAATAGTGTTCGCTATCGTGAGATGATAACGAACTTTTTATGGCCCGAATTGGAAGATATGTATGTGGACGATATGTGGTTTCAACAAGACGGTGCCACTTGTCACACAGCTAACGAAACAATGGCTCTTTTGCGCGAAGCATTTGATGGCCGAATAATCTCACGTCGCGGCGATGTCAATTGGCCGCCAAAATCATGTGATTTCACACCGTTGGACTTCTTTCTTTGGGATTATTTGGAAGAAAAGGTGTACGTCGATAAGAGCTAAATAAGAATAATTTCTTTAAAAACTTGTATTGTATTCAAAATCAAGACCGGCCCTTGAAACTTAGCCACCTTTTATAAAAAACAAATGGTAAAAGTAGTATCAGAATTATAAAAATAGACAAATTTAAAAACAAAAAAAATTACGACAATTACAAGAAATAATGAAAAATTCACCAATAAAATCTCTCCCTACTTCGCAAGTTTCACTTTCGACTGTGCGAGTTGCCGCCCAGCCAGCCAGTCATCCACTCTCGCTTAAGTTCGGAATGAATTTTTTGTGCTTAACTTTTAACTTGAAACTTTCCAATACCTCCGACTTGTAATTTCGCCTAAAAGTCATGTTGCAAGTTTTGGGCGGCTGCCGGTACCATTAGCGCTACGAAAAAGTCTTAATTAAAAGTTGTTTGGCGTAAAAAGTGCACAGCAGTGTGCGTGTATTGATGAAGGAGTTGCGAGTTTTATTGCGAAAGTTAAAGTTTAAGCAGCAACCGAAAGAAGAAAGTATTCTAATGCAGCAGCGGGAAAAGGATGAACAGATTTTTATAATGAAAATGTATACAAAAAATTAAAAAAAAAAAAACAAATTAAAAAACAAGTTCCATATGTGTATCTATATATGTATGTATATAAATATTTAAGAATGTAACTATGTAAGTATGGAGCAAAATGTGAACTTTTCTTAAATCAAAGCAATTTATTGACTACGATTTTTTTGCTTACGAAATCTAGAAAAATATTTAAAATATAAAAAGTGAAAGTTTTGGAGGTACAAAATTAATCATGAATTTCTATTTTTGAAAAAAACTTTTAACTTTTTTTTTTAACTTTTTTGACTAAATAAAAAGAGGAGAGAACTACTTTTTAGTTCACAAGTGTCGTACGATGCCATTTGCAAAAAGCTTAAATCTTCCGATAGTGTGATTAATTTTGTGCCAGCTCGTGTATGGGTTTTGAAGGTATCTCGAAAGGTTTTAAATTTAAATCAATTCCAAATAGAGTTGCCAAATAGATATTTGGATTCTGGCAAGCTTTCACATTTTTTTCAATACTCATAAAAGTTAACACTCGTCTGTTAAAAAACGTTTTTCAGAAGTGCTTTTGATTTAAGAAAAACTTAAAAACATAGTGGGAATTGTGATAAAAAACACAAAAAATAATTAAAAATAAAACATAAACATTAAAAAAAAATAAAACATTTGTTTTAATAAAAGATTAAAAAAAGGTTTCAATCGTACTGAAAAATATATAAAAATAAAAGACAAAATTAAAAAAAAAATTAATAAAAGTTAAATCCATTTTTTTAGAATTTTTGTTTTCAAAATATTTTTGTGAGACTCCAATTTAATTTTTAGCATTATTTTTATTATATTATTTTTAAAAGAATAATTTTTTTTATTATAATTTTAAAAGAAAATTTGTCGGAAATCAAGCTTCAAATTTTAAAAGAGTAAGCTGAATCCCATTTTTAGCAAAACAAATAAAGAAAATCACTTGTGTCATTATTATCTGTTTATTGAGGGTAATAATTAAAAATCAAATATTTCAATAAAATTTTTGTATAAAACAAACTTGAAGATTATTAATTTGATAATTAATAAAATAATTAAATTAAAAAGAAAAAATGTAATAGTTTTTGCAATCGGAATTAATTTCTTTTAAGTATTATATAATAGTAAGACATGCCTCATTTACACAACAAATACTTTAAGCCCACATTTTTATTACCTATGTACATTGAATTTTTTTGTAAAGTAAATGTATTATAAGATTTTTTTTTAAACAAATTTTTTGAATATAAAAATGAATTTAAGTTTTTGTAGAGATTTTGTTTAAAAATGTTGATGAATAAAGTGAAAAATTAAAAAAAAATCAAAAAAGTTAAATAAAAAATTGTAAATAAAGTTTTTTCCCACACTCCCTTTTTTAACGTAACTTGCAGGTATCATTTGGTAATTAATTTATTTTTATTCGTTTATTTAACAAAATTTTTATTGGCTAATTTATGCTCATAGTATTTTAAGGACAAAACGTGTCCTTAAACTAAAAAATTGTTCGACAAAATTGTTCAAGCTTTACAACTCCCAATACCTTCCCGTTTGCATCAGAGCGAACTCATGCTCAAGATTATAAATTAAGTCCGGTGACTACACGAGAAATCCAAAAAATAATAAAGGCTGATATAAAACCAAAAAAATTCACTGGATTTGACCAAATCACAGGACTAATATTAAAACAACTACCATCTCGTGCAATAACCTACATACGCAACACATTTAACGCTATGTTTAGGCTTAAATATTTTCCGAAGTTTTGGAGAATTGCAGAAATAATTGCTATTCCCAAACCTGTCAAGGCTCCAGCAATATCATCATCATATAAATCAATTAGCCTATTTCCTATTATGAGTAAAATATTCGAAAAGCTGCTCATTGTGAGGATAAGACCAATTATTGAGCAACACAAAGTGATCCCTGACCATCAATTTGGTTTCAGGCAAAAACACTCGACAATACAACAAATACACCGAGTATCACATAAAATATTAAGTGAGCTAGACGCAAAGAAATTGTGTGTAGGCATATATTTGGACATAGAAAAAGCCTTTGACAAGGTTTGGCACAAAGGACTGATCACTAAGTTAAAACTAGTGCTTCCTAACAATATATGCAAACTACTGGAAAGTTACATAACGTATCGACATTTCTACGTTAAGTTTAACGACAATACTTCATCACTCCGAAAAGTTACAGCAAGAATTCCACAGGGTAGCGTTCTCGGACCACTGCTTTACAATCTATACACTGCTGACATACCAGTGCCCACTGACGTAAATGCAATGTTGGCTACATTCGCAGATGACACGGTATTATTTTACGGACATAGAAGCGAAAGCTACTAAGAAGATGCAACAAGTATTTATTTAACAAAACCAAGGAATGGTTCAACTCGTGGAATATTAAAATAAATGCTCTGAAAACGCAGCAGGTTATATACAACACAAAAAGGAACTTCATATCAAGAAACGTCACCATAAATGGAACTCCTACTCCTACATACATCCGTATCTTCGAAATACCTAGGTATACATTTGGACAGCAAACTACTTTGGAAGCATCACATTAAAAACAAGAAGGACCAAATCAAAAATAGATTCAAACAACTCTACATACTACCTGCTAAACAAAAATCAACGTTATCCCTCTACAATAAAGTTTTAATCTACAAAACAATTATAAAACCTATCTGGACTTACGGAATACAACTATGGGGAACAGCCAAAAAATCGAACACTAATATTGTACAAAGTCAGCAATCTAAAATTCTAAGAATAATAACTGGTGCCCCCCGATATACCTCAAATCATGACTTACACAGAGAACTGAACATTACCACAATCAAAGAAGAAATAAAAAAGGTCAGCAGAAAGTACAGGCAATGATAGAAACACACTGCAACAACGAAGTAAATGTACTACCTACACAAGAACTCATGCGAGCCCGCCGACTCCAACGCAAACTACCGATCGACGTTATATAAATCACAATCTTAGAAATATCACGGAGCTGTTAAAAGAAATTGATCCAGTATCTATGTATATTATATTTTTAAAACGAATTTTATTGATAGTTGTATAAATAATATTAACTAATAAATATAATAAAAAAACAAAAACAAAAAAATTGTTCGACAATAGAGAAATATTATAAAAATATTTAATTCACGCATGAAATATATTTTTCTTAACAAAAATTTGCAGTGGTTTCTAGGAGAAAAACTATTCATATTTTTATATTCATATAATATATTTTTCTCTTAGAAACCATAGAAAATTTTTAACAGAAATAACTAAATGAAGTGAAACATTTTAATTATTCTAAACAATATTCTTTCCCTTGTAAATTTAATTTGTATCTTCTCGTCACATTTACCTTCAGCGCTTACACACACACACGCATGTTTACCTCAGTGTTGTCAGTTTTAATCACATAAAGGACCGTCATAACAATGTAATCAACACACAAAAGGTGAAGTTACGTATACGTCCGTGTGTACCTGTGTACCTGTGCGCCTTTATACCAGCACGCATACAAACAAATTTGCTATTTCTGTTGATTTTTGATAGTGCTGTATATATATACATGTGTCTGTGTGCTATACTCTTATATAAATAATTACCAACAAAAGTACCCAGTAGGAGTGGAGTAAGCGATCTTAAGGGATTTTTCTAATGGGAAAGTTGGTTTAAAATAGATGGTTCTGGTGTGCCTTTTTAGAAAAGCCTAATACTTTTGGTTTCAAGATACCCCATCAGCTGCCGTCACAATCATTGATATGAGCGGCCTTAGCACGTAAATTATATGAACGATAATAATACAAATTATACATCTTCTATAGAAGTCAGAGAGCTCGGCCATAATTTCGAGGCTTCGCTAGCTAAGTAGTGCTAATATATACGATTACGCAAGAGCTGAAGCTTTTAAGGTATTGCATGATATACCGAAGAAGATGTAGAATCTGTACAAAGGTAGACGAAGAGAGCTTGAGAGAAACAGTTTATTATTTCGCTTGATATTTTTAAATGATGTTAAGATTACTTTAAAAGTTTGTGAAAATTACGCATTTTTGAGTTTGCCCACATAGAGTGCGGATCCTATTGAAAGGCATTTTTTTTAATCAACTTTGAGCTGGATGAAGAAAATTTGTATTTCAAGAGTAGTTTGTTTACTGTAAGATCCCTGATTATTCCAAGAAAATTCTCAAGTCTTCTCACCGATAACTACCAAGTTATTAAGCGGGTTGAACTGATGACGAGCCACTTTCTTTGGGAGGGCACATGGAAAAGGTGGGCATCTCAGACAGTGCACTCTGCCCAGCATGCGAAGAGAAGGCTGACAGGGCGGACCAATTTCTGTGCGTCTGCCTGGGCTTCGCTCGAATCAGGCTTGACGTCTTTGGCACTGATGTGTTAAGAAGCGACCACCTTGGCTCCATGGCACCACAAGATCTACTGAGATTTCGTCGGACGATAAAGTTGGCTTTGGCTTTGGCGCCATGTTACTCATCACTGTAGGGTATTTCAGTCTCGTGTATTCTCGTATACGAGTATTCAGGGTATATTCTCGCCATTAGCTACCTGACTAGACAAAAATGTGACTACCTTTAGATAAATCTAGATTTATTCTGATAGTCAAGAGGCGATTAAACCTCTTGATGGGGTTGCCACTAATTCCATCATTGCTCGCAGACCATGGAATTGCAAAGCAGACAAATTAGCGAGACAACGTACTAACACTTAACTTCCTCTTGGTATGGAGATTATGGGAATACTCCTCTCAACCTAAAAACTGCTTGTTACAGGTAGCACAGTCACTTCAGCCAACACAAGATGAAGTTCTGGCATGTGAGAAGAATGTGAACAGCATGGGATGGAAACCCATGGCCAGCAAGGAAAAACGTCTCTATGTTAATAGGACTATGTTTAAGTTCGTGCGGTTTTTTTTCCAAATTTGAAACTTTATTGACGTAAAATGGTTACAAATTTAATATTCAAAGTATTGTCCATCGCTTACTACTACTTTTTCCCATCTTTCTGGCAATTCACGGATTCCCTTTGTGAAAAATTCGGTCGGTTTTGCCGCAATCCACGAATCGATCCATTTTTTGACTTCATCGTAATTACGGAAGTGCTGGTCAGCCAGGCCATGTTGCATCGATCGGAAGAGATAGTAATCGGATGGCGCAAGGTCTGGACTATACGGCGGGTGGGGTAGGACATCCCATTTGAGCGTTTCTAAGTATGTTTTGACCACTTGTGCAACATGTGGCCGAGCATTGTCATGTTGCAAAATAACTTTGTCGTGTCTATCGGCGTATTGCGGCCGTTTTTCTCGCAGTGCTCGGCTCAAACGCATCAATTGTCGTCGGTAGACATCCCCCGTAATCGTTTCATTCGGTTTCAGTAGCTCATAATACACAACACCCAGCTGGTCCCACCAGATACACAGCATAACCTTCAGGCCATGAATATTCTGCGCCGACGTCGATGTTGAAGCATGGCCAGGGTATCCATACGTTGCCCGACGTTTTGGATTGTCGTAATGGACCCACTTTTCATCGCCAGTCACAATTCGATGCAAAAAACCCTTTCTTTTGTGCCGTTGAAGCAGTTGTTCGCATGCCATAAAACGGCGTTCAACGTCTCTTGGCTTCAATTCATACGGCACCCAATGGCCTACCTTTCGGATCATTCCCATGGCTTTTAAACGTTTGGAAATGGTTGATTGATCAACTCCCAAAGTTTTTGCAACCTCTTCTTGCGTTTGAGCCGGATCTTGATCGAGCAATTCCTCCAATTCGGTATCCATGAACTTTGGCGGCGCACCCTCGCGTTCTTCGTCTTCCAAGCCAAAATCACCACTTTTAAAGCGTGCAAACCACTTCTGGCACGTTCGCTCAGCTAGAGCATGCTCACCATAAACTTCCACCAAGATACGATGACTTTCGGCTGCTTTTTTCTTCATATTAAAGAATTCCCCGCAAAAACACATTATTTGGCACGAAATTCGACATTTTCAAGTGTGGTAAAAATATTGTTGTTTACGCTTCAAATAAAAAACTTATACTGACGTTTGTGCCTTACGACAGTAGCTCTCCAATGAATGTTTGGAAATGTGGATCGATGGAATAATAATCAAGTTACGCCATCTGTTGTAAAACCGCACGAACTTATCGATAGACCTAATAGTTGATTTGATTACAGGTCATATGTCAGGCTAGGAGCATCCTTTAAGGTTGAACGTACAATAACTCGTTTCGACTATTACAGAAGCTGCAAGAATGAGTAGTAGAAAGAGTCTGTCAGACGTCTTTTCTGACACTGTCCTGCGTGGCATGCCACTAGGTTTAGATACTTTGGCTTGTCGTTTTTGAATGATACTGGGGAGCTTCAGGATGAAAATGTCAACTAGATCAATGGGTTTGCACTTGAAATAAAATGGTTTAACGAGAAGTAGCAGGTATCAGAATAGATAAGCAATGGTAGAAATGAGGTGGTTTAAAGACCTACTGGCACTTCTACCAACCTACCGACCTATCTATGAATACTTTTTCTATTTTCTGAAGGGTTTCTGAAGAGTTCCGAATTTAGGGTTTCCGAAGAGCCGGAGTGGAGACAGCTGCTTAATTTTTCTAATGTAAGTGATTGTGATCAATTAGCAAATTACATAAGGGCGGCTATGAGCCTAAGTGTGTCCCTTAGGACAACTGCTTCAACATAACCTAACCTAAGGGCATGCTCTAGTTGCTGATAGCAGAAGCGCATGCCAATGATATTCGAGAGAATTTCTGTAAGCTTGTACGATTTCTTAACGGCCATGTATTGATGTGTTAGTGAATACGTCTAAATAAATCTCATACAATTTGATCGGACTGCCCGCTATATGATATCTTGTAATTTGCGGTGAACTAATGCTTCATTGCTTGTGGTTTTGTTACTTCTATTTTCCTTGCTGTTGGATATTTCTTCTTTGCTTTTCTTTTGTTATTTTCCTTTTTTCTTCTTTTTGTTTTCTTTGTTTAATGTTTGCCTTTTCTTGCTTGCACTCAATTCTTACACATTCAATCATCCGTTTGTTCGGTCATTCAGCCATTCACTCATTTACGTTCGCATTCATGCAAATTGTAGGCGAAGCCAAAGTTGTAGGTCGTTTAGTCTTGTGGCCTGTTCGGTTACGTCAATCTTCAGCCTTTCGTATGTTTGGCTTTGTTTTTATTCTTTCTTTTTGTTTTTCTTAGCAGGTCTCTACGTGTATCTTTTTCCTATATACTCGATTTCTATTTACTTTCCATTCTTATATAATTTTTCTTCGACAATGTTTTTTGTAGCCTATTCTGGTTTTTTATTTCTTGGTTTTATTGAGCTTCGTTTTTCTATTTCACTTTATTTTGTTATTTTGTTTGATTTGATTTTATTTCATTTTATTTTTCTTTCATCTTCACTGATTGCTTGCGTAAAAGTGTAATTTCGAAAGATGAATGGCAAGTAATTGGTGAGTGGTATGAGTGTGTTGGTATGCGTTCGGAGTGAAGGCAAATAGGTGGTCGAGAAGAATGATTGATATCCTTGAATATGCAAAAGTTGATGTGTGGTAATATTCATGAGTGTGTGTGCGTCTGCGTGTGTGTGTGGTCAAACATCTAAAAAAGCAAAATATGTAGCAAAAACGCTTGTTTTCACTCAATGCTTGTTAATTCTGCTATGCGCTCAGCCATTGTCTTGTGTAATAGCACTAACATTAAGACAGGGTGACCCGATTGAGATGATAAGTTTAGGACTATAGTATTACAACTTTTAAGCGACTTCAGGACTATAGCACTACAGCTTGGGCGAGTTAAGCATATATTTTTTTATATTTATTTTTAACATAACATAGCAAAACAAGAAAAGGCTTACGAAAAAACAAACGAACAAACGAGATCTGAGCAGATCTAACATAACACATTATAACATAAAAATCTAAAAAAATAGAATGCAACTTAACACAACATAACACAGCATAAGGAAACATAAAAAATTTTAAAGTAACATAAAAAGTAAAATAAAATAAAACATAACTCAACATTACAAAATGTAATATAACATGACATAGCATATCAAAACATAAGAAAACATTTAATATGAAATTAAGTAAAATAATAAAATAAAAAGCGAGATAAAACATAATAAAACATTACTAAGTACAACTTAACATAACAAACGAATATGAACAATTTAATAAGACATAACATAACTAACAAAACATAACATAGTGTAGCGAAACATAAACATTTTAAAGTAAAATAAAAAGCAAAATGAAATAAAACATAACTCAATATTACAAAATGTAACATAACATAACAAAACATACGAAATTTAATATGAAATTAAGTAAAAGAATAAAATAAAAAGGGGGAATAAAATAAAATAAAACATAATAAAACATTACAAAACATAACATAATTAACAAAACATAACATTGCATAGCGAAACGTAAAGGAATTTAAAATAAAATGAAAAGCAAAAGAAAAAAAAACATAACTCAACATTACAAAACGTAACTTAACATAACAAAACGTAAGATTACATAACCTTAGAACGCATAAGAACGCTAAGAAACTTAACATGCAATTGAGTAAAATAATAAAATAAAAAAGGTAAATGAAATTAAATAAAACATAACAAAACCATACATAACATAATATAAGATGGCATAACATAAGAAACTAAAGCTAAAATAAAATAAAAATTTGGCTAATAATTTCGGCTGTCATATCACCAGGTACTCAGCAACAGAATTCTGCTCACTCATTTCACACACTCGTCCAAGCCGTCGTTATTCAGACGAAGCGAGAAGCAATATGAACGAAGACTGTTGATTTTTTGGTATATCGCCAACAGAATCTCAGTTTTTTTGTAAAAAAAACGCTGTTATGAAAAACCGTCAGCCAATCAGCTGGTTATTTCAAATTCGCTGAGAGTCGGCTTACGACCTGATATTGGCCACATATTCCGAATTTCATTTCACCATGGTTTTGCATGACTATTTCGGTTAGAAAGATTCTGTTTAGAAACACTTCTAAATGCTTTAAAGACTCCTCGCTTCGATTTGATTATGAATATGAAGAGGTTTTAGTTTTAGTGGCCAATTTCAAAGAGAAAATTTACAAGCGAAGTGTTAACTCATTTATTTGTGGAATCAAATCAAGATTCACTCCACAAATAGGAGGAGAAGTTTGGCCAAATACCTAACAGAAGTGTAAGCGCCAATTATTTATTTTTTTAACTCATCACAGCTGCTTTAGTTTCAGCGTAGCACTTGGCATGGAAGATCTCCGGTCAGTGGTTTAGTTTGAGATTTCTAAATAGAATACAGTGGCTCCTATCTCTACATTCAATGTGAAGAAAAAGTAGTA
Source organism: Anastrepha obliqua (assembly GCF_027943255.1). Lineage (NCBI taxonomy): Eukaryota > Metazoa > Arthropoda > Insecta > Diptera > Tephritidae > Anastrepha > Anastrepha obliqua. The sequence goes on along the minus strand of NC_072893.1, from coordinate 122,296,914 downwards.
GCGAATAAAAAGTTGGTGAGGCATTGGTGGAAACAAAGAGTTCTCCTTCATCCAACTTGCTCAAGTATTGCTTATTAAGAAGATTCGCTCTTAAAATGAGGCTTACAACCGTAATCTAAGCTTTCTAATGGCGACTGTATCAAGTGCGCCCTTTTACTTTTTTCTTTAGCCTTTCAGAAGTATCAACTTCTTCACTGAGTTCATTGCAACAAAGTCCATCTGATATATTTCAATATACTTGCAAGTGCTGCTGTGGTGACAGTGCATGGTCCTTTAATAATAGAGAAGGCTGTGAGTCTATTTACTGCCATTGAATTCCTGCCATTTACCTTCTCATCTACGACCATTCATCATACTAAGGCACTCCTGGTTGAATTACAGGCGAATTATATAAAATAGTCCAAAAAAACTTAAAAAATTAGATGCCCCCACTCTTTTTTTATTTTGCTCAAAATATTAAAATTCAAATAAGAAGCTACAAAGCGCATCACTCTAGAAAGTAGCAATGCAACTGTGCCACCCTGTACATTATGTATTTATAGAACCTCATCACTATTCTTCTACCAACTCTATTCACTTTAATTAGGGTAAATTCATGTATGCTCTTATACGCGCATACCTATATTCTGTGTTGGCTTGCAAAAAACGAAACAGAAAAATGAAAAGCAAACAAAAAGTCATTAGACCAGCACAGACAGTTCAGATTAGTTGAGCAGCGAGCGCTTGGGATATTTATTGTATACACAAAAATTACATATCTTTAACGTGAGCGCAAATAAATGCAAACATTTAAGTTATGAAACATTTATGCTTTTGATATGAAAGTTTCGTGGAGTAAAAAATAAAACCAAAAAACAAAAAACAAAAAAACAAAAAGCCAAACGAGCGCTCAAAAAGGTCAGCTCACAATTTATGACATTAGATCTTTAATTTAGATGACTTTCTACATTCAGCTGCTCCATACTTAGTTGTGCTTTTATACTCACACGCTCTTCACTCGGCCCGCACTGTCACTCTCCACTTTAACACAACCTTCCGAATCATTCCTTTCCACACTTTTTATGACCATTTCAAATTTGCTGCCCCACTTCTCATATTCTATAGTTACTTATTGTGCTCTTTAATATCCTTCCGGCCAGCTGTGCAGTCTACTTTATTTTCCTTTCGATACACACATATACACATATGAGTATGTATGTATACATTCACATATATGTATATGTAAATAAACAACTGTATAGAGGCACTTGTATATGTGCTGAAAAATATTATACCTGCTGGCATTTGTTATTTTAGCTGGCTGATGATAGAGTGTTTCGCTTCAATTGCCATGATGATTGAGTGGTCAGTGGGCGTGCATGAGTATGTGTGTGTGTGTGCGTGGAACACACAGAGTATAATATTTATACTATAGAAAATATATATGAAGCACACAGATTATGAGTGGCTTGTGGACGCAACATATTTGCCTTTCATTTGTTGGAAAAACTTAAAGAAAATATTTCAAGAAATTTATGAAGTACCATTTTGTGCTTTGATGTTGTACACAGGAGGGCCCATATGTATGGTTCTTCGAGGCTGAGTTAAAGTGATGAAGTGGGAGTATTTCAAAATGTGTGGGAGTATTTCAAAATCTTATTGAAAGAGCGAACGAATATAGCGCTTAGAGGTGCTTAACTTTGCGACAAGAGTGTCAGATGAATTACAGTTCGTACTGGACGCAAGGGTTAGGCAAGTCCTTGCTGTATTATTAGCACGAGGAATCAATTGCACAATAGGTTTGGTTATGTAGATTTTCAACACAACTACGAGATAGTAAAATAACATAGCTAAGATGGCTGAAGAACGATTTTCAAACATTACGAGAAGCCATTACTGCCGAAGCCAAAAATCAGGTTTGTATTTTTCGGATAAGTGGAAAAAATACTAAAAATGTACGCCTGAGAAAAATACGTAGTTTAGGTACAAATGGTAAAATTTCTGTAGGAATATTTTTGTGCAACATTTTAACCCATTAGCGTTCTCACTAAAGGCTCATGTTGGACACTTTTTCTTTGAAAGTCTGAAAACCTGCGTTTTTAGGGTTGATAGTATGAAAAAAGACTGCTAATCTGAAGGCTGAGCATTAAAATGTTTACAAGAAAATTTTATTAGGGGTCTTCTCTGACGATATTTGTATAGGAAGAACACAAATTCATTATTTTGTATTAATGAAAATGGGATATCAGCTCTGTAAATGCCAGTGAAAGAAATGTTAAGTAAATTTTGTAAATTTATAGGGATATGCGATAAGGCGCAGCTATGGATTCTTGAATTGAAATCAAAATATTGACAAATCAATTATAGTTAATTTAAATTTATTTAACTATTTTTTTATCAAATCAACCTTTTTTTATTAGGTACTTAGAATACAGATTCTAGCTTGAAAAGAACTTTGTAATTTTTTTGATTTTTTAGCTCCTACTTTTTAAGAATTTTTTAGCCCTCTAGTGACTTCATTTTGAAAAGAACTTCTTAATTTTTTCAATTTTTTTTAACTCTTATTTCTAAGAATTGCCTAACCCTTTATTGCTTTCCAAACTTAAAAGAAATATTTCTTTAGCCCTTTTTAACCCTATAGCCACCCAAATTCTATATTTTCAGACTCAAAAATAATATATGCCGTTTTCCTTGAAATACTTTAACCCTTTAACGACCTCCAAAATTCAGTTTTTTAGGCTTAGAAAAAGCGAGATACTTTTCTGAGCATTTTTAACCCTATGACGATCTTAAAAATCTATTTTTCTTACCCTAATTCTATTTTTTTCAGACTCAAAAAAATATATAAGTTTTTCTCTGAAATACTTAAACCCTTAAACCAGTGGTCGCCAACCCGTCGATCGCGAGCTACCGGTAGCTCGCAAAGGCAATTCTGGTAGCTCGCGCTGCTCACGTTGCAAAAAATCCAAAAGTCTGAAAATCATACCAGTATTAGCAAATTTCAGAAATTTTCATAATAAATAGATAAACAGCGGCAACACTGCGGTAAGCGATTTCGCGCCGACAAACAAGATGCGAAGCCGTCGACATTGCGCTCAGTTTAATACTAACGGCATTATCAACGTTCTGCGTGCAGCGGTTGGGTTAGAGTTCGAAACATTATGGCAAGCAGTAGTAAGAAGGCGAAGACATACCATTTCCATTCGGAATGGGAAGAACAATACTTCTTCACAGAAGTTAAAGGCAAAAGTGTTTGTTTGTTATGTAATACATCTGTGTCAGTTCCTAAAAAAGGAAATATTGAGAGGCATCATAAAACTGTACATTCGAATTTTGAGAAGGCATTCCCGTTAAATTCTGCCACCAGAAAAGAAAAACTGAAACATTTAAAAATCCAGTTAATTGGACAACAGTCAATATTTTTGAAAACAATAGACAAAAATGAGGCTGCAACTGAAGCATCTTATCGTGTTTCCCAGATAATTGCACAAAGGAAAAAACCTTATGAAGACGGGGAAATCATAAAACAAGCATTTTTGGTAGCTGCAGATTCTTTATTCGCCAACTTTAGAAATAAAGACGAAATAGTGTCTGCTATAAAATCTATGCAACTTTCTGCTAATACAGTGATGAGGCGAGTAGAAGTAATGAGCAATGATATTTTTTTACAGTTAAGAAGTGACTTAGATAACTGTATTTATTTTTCACTGCAACTGGATGAATAAACAGATGTAGTTGACACCTCACAGATGGCCATATTTGTCAGGATGGCTTTTAGTGATTTTACAATTAAAGAAGATCTTTTAAAGTTTATTCCACTCAAAGGACATACTACTGGGCTAGAGTTGTTTTCTCATTTAAAAAATCCCATCTCTTCTGAGAAAATTCCAATATCAAAAATGGTAGGCCTGACAACTGACGGTGCTCCAGCTATGGTGGGTTGTGATAAGGGGCTCGTGGCGCTATGTCATAAGGATGACAGTTTTCCACAATTTCTTAGTTACCACTGTATTATACATCAGCAAGCATTATGTGGAAATTTTCTAAACTTGAACAACGTTATGAAACTGGTGGTGAAAATTGTGAACAAGATTAGAGCTCAAGCGTTACAAAGAAGATTATTTAAAACCTTGGCTGATGAAATTGACTGTCAATACGGAGAGCTACTTCTTCACTCTGAAGTGCGATGGTTAAGCAGAGGACGAGTGCTCAAACGTTTCAATGATGTCCTGCCTGCTATACTCCAATTTTTCAAAGAACGCGATGAACCGATTCCTGAACTGGAAAATTCGACTTGGCTCAGAGATTTTGGTTTTCTTGTGGACATTACAGAGAAATTAAATGAGCTCAACTTGCAACTTCAAGGCAGGGATAAAGAATTAGCGGAAATGATTTCTGATATAAATGCATTTATTACAAAACTCGAATTTTGGGAACAAAACCTAAAAAACCGCGATACTAAGCATTTTCCTATTCTTTCCGAAAAGATATCCAAAAATCTATTAGAGCCCTATGACAATAAATATCATATGGAAATAGTTTCTAACTTGAAGGAAAACTTCAAAAATCGTTTCAAGGATTTCAGCAAAATTGCTTTAGTGACGCAATTTGTTGTTTCACCCTTCATGGAAATTGATATACAACAGTTTGCAACTTGTGTTATGAACAACAACATTTGGCGAAGACATTGCTGTGACAGAAATGGAACTGATTGCTTTTCAAAGTGACTTGACTTTAAAATCTTTAGGTTCAAATACAAAATGTATATGGACTTTAGTAAGTAAAGATAAGTATTCAGTTTTATGTCGTGTTGCGTTGAAAGTGAAAGCGTTATTCAGTTCAACTTATTTGTGTGAATCTTCTTTTTCCAATATGAAATTTTTTTAAAATAAATACCGCAATCGGCTTACAGCATCGGCATATACATTTGGATAACTGTATTCGAATGACTGTATCAAATTATGCTGCAAATATTAAAAAAATTATCGATGAGTCAGAATGTCAACCTTCTCATTAAATATGCTCTTTTTATCTGCCCATATTTTATTTATATAATAATGTACTATTACTGTTTTGTTGTTTTTTAAGTCGCTTGTGATTTGCCATTCGTACACGGATTTTAACTTAAAATAACTCTAGTGAAAGTTATCGCTAAAATTGTTTAACCCTCTAGCGACTTCATTTTCACTTATTCATTGCTTTTCAGCCTTACAAGAAAGGAAATATGCCCTCTAATTCCATTTTTTCAGACTCAAAAAAATATATAAATTTCATTTGAAATAGTTTAACACCTTCCAAATCTCAATTTTTCAGACTTAGAAAAAGCGAGATACTTTTCCGTGCCTTTTTAACCCTGTGGCGATCTTTTGAATTAATTTTTCTGACCCATCCCTCTAATTCCATTTTCTTCAGGCTCTTTAATTATATATACATTTTTCTCTGAAATACTTTAACCCTTTAACTAGCTCCAAATCTCGTTTTTTCAGACTTAGAGAATGATAGATACTTCTCTACACCTTTTTAACTCTGTAGCGATTTTCCAAATCCATTTTTCTAACCCATCCCCCTGATTCCATTTTTTCATATATGGATAATTCCTGCTGTCGGCTTATCCTTTTATTTTAACGATTTAATTCAAACTTAATCTCATAACACTCACTAGCACTTACACATATACCAAAAAGCTCTTCAACCAGCCAGACATCTGAGCTTATCTATTACCAACCGCCCGTAGGTGATATTCGTAGAAATTTTACGATTAAGATATAAATGCGCATATAAATTTAAGTGCAAATGAGTGTGCGTGTGTAAGTGAGCAAATATAATTTTTCACAATTTTTACAACACTGATGCATTAGCAATAAAATATTTATTTTCAATGGATAATAAACAAGCTTTTTCACGCACCTGCGATATTAAGACGATAATGGGCGGGTAAGTAAAAGATAGACGGATGACGGAGGATAGATGGAGAAGAAGCGAAAAAGTGAAAAGAAGTGGTGGAGCGCAAGCAAAAAGTTATGTGTTTGAGTGTTCATATCGCCATGACAGACCATTAAACGGGGTGTGCGACTGTTGGTGCCAGGGATCAGCTGCTGATAGGGACCAATGCTGGCGATGGAACACCAAACGAGTAAGTGAAGACTCAACACAAAAATTTTCATAAACTCACAAAAGCAAACGCCAGTTGTGGTGCTAAAGTAACAACGAAGGGAGCAAAGGAAAATGTAAAAAGAGTAAGGAAACATGGGGAATGCACAGTGTTCTTAATTTTTATGTTGGTTGGCATTATTATTGTTTTGATGGCGCTGTTGATGGCGGTGATGAAACTGCTGTCGTTAAAGCAGTTGTTACAAGCGTTCTGAAAGCTGTGTAGCCATAGAGAAACATTTGAGAGAGAGAGAGGGGTGAAGTACGTTCACCGCTGATGTATGTGTTAGTAATGTAGCGCGCGTTGTTAATAATGACGGTGCTGATAATAATAATGCAGATGGAGTTGTTAAAAGCACTGCTGATAATGAAGTTCTTAGTGGCTTACTGGTTTTAGTAGCTGTTGTTTCCGCTACTGCCGCTGTTGCTGCCTTTTAATAGTTTATGCGAAGTCTTAAAAATTGTACAGTTGTCATAAAAGTTTATTTTAAAATTAAACCAGCTGGAATTGGTGGCCAAGTTTATTGTCATTTATGCCACGAACATCGATAATGTAAGTGGCTTTGCGTTTTTTCTATGAAATTCCAATGAAATTTCCACGCTCGCCGCCTGCTCGCAAACTTTGAACAGTTCAATTTGGTAAAGTGATTATTTTTTTGGCTTTGAAAAGCTCAAATCAGCTTAAGCAACTGCCATGTTGTTTTTCTTCAGCTCCGCAAATCACTTGAATTACATTTGCCCAACGTGCGTAAGTTATTGTTATGAATAAAAAATGAAATAATAACAATAGCAATAACAATAATGCTAAATAATAAAAAAAATATGAAATAAATGCGCAAAAAACAAAAAAATAACAAACACAAGCCTGTGTGCTCATTCAATTAACTAATACCCGCATAATAAAAAATGTATATAAAAAGCTGCAAACACATTTTTTTATTATATATTATTGTATTTTTTGGCATTTATTTTTTTATTTATTTTATTGCCGAGAATTCCACCGAGAAGTGATCAAAGTCTCGCGCAAAAAGGGGGTTTACCGCCGAAAAGGTTTGTTAAGCCGTAACTTAAAATAACGATTTTTTCTTACTATGATTTTAATTTTTATTTTGTTCTCTTTATTGACTTGCGTTTGTTCATCTACAGATCTTTCGGTTTACTTTCCATTAATCTTTGCCTTTTCCTTCCTTTTCCTTTTCCTTTCCTTTTCGTTTCCGTTTTCTTTTTCAGCTTCTAGTTTTTCTTCTTCCATTTCCTTTCCGTTTTTTTAATCTCCTTCCGTTTTCTTTTCTTTCCTTTTTCCTTTTTCGATTTTATGTTATAATATTTTTCTTTTTGTGTTTCTGTTCCTATTGATTTCTTTTATTTTTTGATTGTTGCTTTCATTTGTCTTTTTCGCTTTCGTCTTCTTTTTCGACTTACTCTTAGTCTTATTCTTATTTTTCATTTTGTTTTTGTTTTCTTTTCATTTTCATTTTCCGTTTTCCTTTTCTTTTCCTATTAATTTCCTATTCCTTTTTTTATCTTTTCCTTTCCGTCTTTCTTTTGTTTTTTCTTCTCCTTATTCCTATTCCAATTCCTATTCCTATTCCTATTCCTATTCCTATTCCTATTCCTATTCCTATTCCTATTCCTATTCCTATTCCTATTCCTATTCCTATTCCTATTCCTATTCCTATTCCTATTCCTATTCCTATTCCTATTCCTATTCCTATTCCTATTCCTATTCCTATTCCTATTCCTATTCCTATTCCTATTCCTATTCCTATTCCTATTCCTATTCCTATTCCTATTCCTATTCCTATTCCTATTCCTATTCCTATTCCTATTCCTATTCCTATTCCTATTCCTATTCCTATTCCTATTCCTATTCTCTTTTCCCTCCTTTTCCATCTCCCTTTCTCCATCCCTACCCATTTCACTATGCCTATCTATTTCCCTATCCCTATTATTATCTTCTTCCTTTTCTTTTTTCCCTTTTTTCGCTTATGGTTTATAATTCGTTCCTTACTTAATCTTCTTACATTCTCGTCATTTTCTTTTCATCTCTGCTCGCCTTTCTTCTGCTTATCGAACATCTACTCAATCACATATTCTCTTTCTTCTCCGGCTCTTATCCACCTTCATCGACTCCTATTTTTACTCCTTTTCAGTTTGAATTTTTAGTAGTACTCTATTTTCAGCAGTGTTTTCTCATGTCTTCTTGTATCTTTTCTACCATTTTCACCCTTTTTTCCTATTTCTCTTTCCTTTATATTTTTTTCGCTTCGCTTCCTCTCCCTCCTCTTCTCCCTTTTCCTTCCATTTTCACTATTTATAATATATTTTCCCCTTACTCCTCCGCTTTCTTTCCCCATTCTAATCCCTGGATTTATTCCTCTATCTATGTAACTCATACTGTTCTTTCTCCTATCTCTCTTTTTCTGTTTCTTTTCGTAAAATATTTTTCTTCGTTAGTAAGAGACTCATACACCTACTGGAAAAGTTTTGTCCGATGTGAAAGAAGTTCTGATTCATATCGAACTGAAATTAGGGAAAATTTCCCCAGAGTACCGGGCCAAGTTTTTTGTTTGGAAATATTTACTTAGCCACATGACCATACTGATAACGATGGAGGAAGGTAGGCTTACTGTGTTTCAGTCTGAGGACCCACCAATGCTAGTAAAGGACTCCATTACAGCTCTCAACTATTGACAAGGGAATATCTATTAATAACGTGTTGGATATCTGGCCACTGTGAATATGGGAGAAACGAGGTCGCCAACGAGTTGACAAGAGTAGGAATACTTAAGGTCGGTGACAGATCATCTTACCGGTCACAATTGATTGTGTTCGCGCACTAACCAAAATGGTTTTCTATTGAGATCTAAAAAAGAGTATATCTGAAAGACGATGGGATGCGAAAGTGCGAGATAGATTCATATTTTGAAGAACAGTATTGTTGATCCTCTGATTATTAGGAGTGCCTCCACCAGGGAGTTTTGTGCCTTCAGTAGGGAGTTTGTGGAAAAATTTTGGATTAGAAAGTAATGTAGGTATCCAAAAGATCTTACAGGTTTCACTATTCCTTTGTGTTTATGTTGCTCAACTATTTAATTTCATCTTGAACATGGTAATAAGTACGTGAACTGCGATGAAACGGAAGAAGCAGAGGGCTAAGCAGTCATGTTTGGGATGGAAGGAATATAGGCGAAAAATTTAGTATCTTCTCGCATGCCAGGAATCCTTTAGCTTTCTTAGGAAACCAGAAACTGCTTAGACTGGAATTTAGGGACTTGATAGTGGAACTTTATATCTGTATTAAAGGTGTAATCCCAAGAAAACTAGTCCCTACAGGTATGCCTACAAATTTATAGCTATCATTATGTAGTTTGAAATTTGAGTCTTAGTCAGCGTCTCAAAGTCCATTCATCTGATCAGAAGCTGATCTCTAGTCGCTCCAAAAACCCAACTGATAAGTGGCCTTTTCGGGATTATAGGTGAAGAGCTGAACTTCTACGGATATACCAGTTACTTTTTAGTTTTCATCAGATAGTCTCGAAGTATTTAGAGTGCTACTCCTCCTCCTGTCTACAGCTTACGCCTTTTATTTGGTCTTTGGCCGAGCTCCTTCTCCTATTTGAGGTATGCCTTTTGATGCTGATCCACCAAAGGAGGGACCTACGCTGTTAAGTCTACTCCGAATGGCAGATGATTTTTTATGAGAAGCGTTTTTATGGCAGAAATACACTCGGCGGTTTTCAATTGTCTGCCGAGGGGCGACCGCTGTTAGAAAAAACTTGTTTTATCATTTGTTTTTTCACGCCCGGAGATTCGAGCCTGTGACCTTCCGAATGATACTTACGCGGCATTCTTCTTCTACATTACAGTGCCTTAAAATTTAACCATCTGGCCAGAAGCTGATCTTCGGTGGCTCCAAAAAACCAACCAACCTCTTGCCTCTCTGGGATTAGAGGCAAACAGTTGAACTTCTACGGACATATCAAGCATTTTTTAGTTTTCACTTGACATTATCAAAGTGTCTAGTGTATTTGATGTAAGGTTGTGATATAGATTTACACAATTTTTACATAAGCTCTTGCTTCATCGTTACCTAAGCAGGCTGAAATTAAAGCGGAGTAGTGGCGGAACGCAAAATTTCTATGGGTAGTCTTGGCTCTACTCTTTAGACTTCAATTGGGAGGGTGAATATATCTCCTAATTTTACAGTTGTATGGGAGTATTATTGCATTTTTTGTAACCACTAGGTGGAGACATACCATATTACATTGAGCAAAAGTCTCATTAACTCTTCACCTCGTATCAGAATATGACCGAGTATCATTTCCTATGCTCAACCAATTAACTTAAATTAAATTGTTAAATGTTGAGTTCAGTACCTCGATGTCCCTCGTTTCCTTTAGCTGTCTTCCTTTCTATCCAACTATGTACATTGTTGCAGTTGTAACTATGCATGCGCCATTAATAACACAAATGCAACGCTACAATAGCGCAATTCGCATTACTATGCAAATTTTGCACTCTGCACTCATACACGAATACGTCTGTTACTTTGTAAGCAAACGAAAATTTCACAAAATTTAATTACTTTTCGAATTCGTACAATTTGAGTGCATACTTAGCTAGTTGTTTTTGTTGGCTCGGAAACACACATACGCGCGCCGCACTCCTCATGCCAATTATACGATGATTGCACAACTGGGAGCTGAGTAATTACAATGCCACGCGTAAAGAGCGAATTCGCTCCTCGATGCTGCAGCTTGCCGAGGCTTGAGATTCGCGTTGCTATGCGCATAATGGGCAAAGTTTAGTAGGTGCCTCTGACGCGTTATGCTTAAAAGTGCTTTTGCTTGTGCTACTTTGTAATTTCATATGTGTTTGCTCTTTCCTCTGTCTTGCTAAACATTCATGAACTTTCATTTGCCTTCGTCAAACTCCTCTCAAACATTCGTCAATTATTTGCGCAAAATTTGAAAAGTTAATGAAAATATAGAAACTTTACTATCGTCTGGTGGGCAGCGCTTCCCTCCTTAGCATAGTTGCCTCACTCTCTTTCTGCTGTGTTGCTACGCTGCTGCCGTTATTCAATTCATCATACTCGCAGCGTTGCATTTTGAACTTTCTTGTCTTTTTTTGAGTATTTTTTTCTGTTATTTCTCGCTTATAATGAAATTTTCAATTTTCAATTTGATTGCCTTTTCGCGTTTGCATTACATTTTCGCTTTTTTTATTTCCACATCAGCGACTCCCGGCGGGCTTCGATTGTTCGGTGCCTACCTTTGTTGTACACTTAGATCTTTGAGTTGCCGCTTGTGGAATGTGCGCCTGCCATGAGGGAAAGCGAGAATAAACATTGCCCTTTGGCATAATGAAATTAGTTAGTTTTTAGCTTTGTTTCTAATCAAATTTTTTACTGCCTTCCCAAATGGGAATTTCGATTGCAATTATTCCCTTGTAAGGATTAGTGTTTTGTAAAGGCGAAAAGTGAATCATTGAGCGGGAGGATTTTTAAAATTTAAAATTTCCAGCTCACATCCTTGGGTAACGCAGAACGCAGAACAAAGTGAAAATGTGGTATAGAACTTCACTTGCCTCCCGACTTTTAACTTGAGGTTACCCTCAAACTCCTAATTAATTTTAAAAGTTCCCTGACAGCCGCATTTCTCCTTTTTGTTCTTCTTTATTATAGGATCCCATTTATAACCCGAAATACCCTCAAGCTCCCTAAAGAAATGTAGAACTTGTAGAACTGACAACCGCGTTCCTGACAATTGAGGTGTGAACCCTACAGTTCTTAAAAAAATATCGCTCTATTTCCAGTCAAGGTCGGGCATTCATTTACAATGTGCTGAGATGTCTCGTCGTTCTCCATAAACGCTAGGAATTCTGTTTGGTCACACGCATCCAGTTTAGATTCGAATGAGTCCTGTATTCGCCCGTGAACGATCAGAAAACTTGTGAACAATCATAAGTCAGTCTTACCCTACCCCATTTTATCTTTCCTAATAAACGGGATCTTTCTAAAGCGTTCTGCTACACCCTAGTCATTATCCTGCTCTGCATATAATCAAATAGCTAACGAAGCTCTGCTCGTTTATTAAAGCTACCGTATGGTTTGAAAAGGAACACGTAGGGTAAGGATAAGCTCCAGTTGTATCACAATGGACCTGCGAAAGGTCTAAGTGTGTCTTTATGACCACCACCCTACCTACCTACCTACCATAATGAAAAATGGAATTCTGGGCGCACACCCAAAGCTAGCTTTGCTGATTCATAGAGCCACTTCCAATGCACTTCAACAGAACCACAAAAAGTTAAACTCTGAAAGTTATTATGAATCTCGTGCCTCTAAATCTTGCATCTAAATCATCATTTGTGAGCAACCGAAGGTCACTTTACTAAACCGAAAATATTTAGAACCCTTCCACACAACAAAAATTCCTGTGTTCTGATTTTGGAACCTCTCTCACGATCTTTTCATTTCAGGCTTATTTCTGAGCCATCCTAGAGATTGCACAGATAGTTCAAAAGTTAAATATCTTCATTGTTAGTGATATCGAAGAGACGCACAAACTTGCGGTGGGATGCCACGCATCTCGAGAGGAGAGGGCTAAAGAAACCTAAGTCCATCACTCTTAAGGCTGAGCCCATAGGGGTGAAGACGCTAATTGCAGCCAGTGATTAGTACTGCAGTCATTAGTATTTCAGAGAAATTTACAATAAGATGCAGCTACGGCTTGATGTAGTCTCCATGTGGACCCACTCAAATAAATGCAAATAGTGTATAAGCTTTCTGATGCCAATGCATTAGGGTTTCAAATTCTGACTGCCGTTCTGTTATTTGGACTACGGAAGACTCGTAACGTAAATTTGAACTCGATTTTTTAGTTGTTTGGCTTTCTGAAAGGACGGAGAGTCTGAACCACGAAGTAGTTGTGATATTTGCCCATGTGGGAACAATGCAGGCAGTGAGGTCATCAAAGAACATTCGAACAGCAGGTGACGGTCCAAAATGCGGATACTTTCGCAATGAAATATCAGACCTCAACCCCAGGAAAAGGTCAGTCCAGGGATTTATAGACACGGAATCTTTCCGCCGACTGTCATGAAGTTCCAATGGGCGAAATTAGTATAATTCGATGCTTATACGAGTAGATACCTAATATTTGCGGAGAAGCCAAAGCCTACATTTCAGAAATATCAGCAAGTATAACCGAAAAACTTCGTAGATTTACCGAGCGGGATGACAGTGTAGTTACAAGATTTCTTGCTGTTTATTACAGGCTAATGAAGAATAGGTTGTGTGACAATAAACACAAAACAGCAGACCAGGAAATGTGTCATTGTGAAACTCTTAATAAGTCCTGATTTCGCTTCGTAAGATCAATGTGCCGTTCTCCAACGAAGCATTGATTGGGAAGGCGTATAACTGAAGTGGGATTTGTTAGGTTAGTTTAAGTTGAAGCGGTTGTCCACTGTGGGATACACTCAGGCTTATTGTGATGCCGCGTGGGGAACTTGTTCTTGTCTCTCTTAAAACCAGTGTGAACTTTTCGAAAAAATTAGAAGATAATTGATTTCCATAGTACTGGGTTCTTCGAATTCATTCACAAATTACCTACCTAAAATGGCGAATCTATGTCTGGATAGAAAAGGGCAATAGCACAGGAGGTGCGACGTCGTCTCCTCCTCATCTAGGCAGCTTCTTCAGGATAATGAGTTTGTGACAACAGATAAGTTTTGTGGCTCATAGAAACTGGTTGATCTGCTCCCTCGTTTATGACTAATCTATGCATTGATCTAGCAGGGCTAATGGAGGTTCCTTCAAGTCATATAGCTTTAAGTACTTAGGCAGATGACTTTTTTGTCAATATTTGAAGAACTGTCCTTGGTATTCAAAGCCGTTATTGGGATTTGCTTATATATTTCTAAGCAATATTTAAGTAGGTAACATAAAATTAATGCCGAGGGTATAGCTCCTATATTTTTTCTAAATACTTAATCTGGTGGATGGTTTTATGTGTAGAAGTCCACGCAAGTGGTCACAACTTTCGGGCATCATCCAAGTAACCTCTGGGTAACTTCCGAGCATCCGTTCGAGAGCGAGGTAATGTGAGAAGGCGAAGCAACACAGGATATTTGGGTCCGCTCCAATGAAAACGAAACCAAAGGCTCGGATGAGACCTGCCTACACTAATGACGACCACTGCGAACAGATGCCCCCTATTCAACACCTTCACAATGAGGCCAAATGCTCCCTGTAATGGAGCACAATAAACTGCTCAGCAAGCAGTGCCTGCTGGGGTGCTACCGTAGGTTTCACCCTTGCAGACACCTGCTTGAGCCAGAGCCGCCTCCTAAGTACGTCAGGAGACACCTTTTAAACTATGCCGGCGAGATCCAGGACAAAACTGACATAAATCTACTGGACCAGACAGTATTTAGACAGTCAATAAACGACATTCACCGGGAGACCGTCACCACCTTCTTAAGCTCCCGTCCTGTGAATGTCGTAATCGGAGACCAACCACCACCTATTGCAGATGAAGAGCTCTAGCTTTCCCATGAGACACACGCAACACTGGCACAATTACGTTCTGCATACTGTAGCAGGTTAAACTCCTACTTATCCAGAATTAACCCCGACATACCAAACATATGTCCGGCATGTGAAGATACACCCCACAACACTAACCACCTTTTCACATGCCCTCTAAAACCTACTCATCTAACACCCCTCTCCCTCTGGACCCAACCCGTCGAAACAGCATGTTTCCTAGGCCTACCTTTAGATGAGCCAGACAAAGACGACCGGTGATATACCCTACACTGACGGGGCTTCTATTACTGTTAAAACAACAACAATAACTGCGAACAAAAGCCGCCAAAATCTCTTAAACCGTATATGCCACCCATCAAGAAGAAGAAGAATCCGTTTCCAGAGTAAAAAAAATTGTATTCGAAACGATTGTATAAAAAAATCGGAATTTTCATTTGCAATTAGATCTCTCGCTGTATTCTTTGCCAAATGTGATATTTTGCCGTTTTATAGTAAGCTGCAGATTTCATGTATTTTTTTAAGGCACATGAGAAAGGTACACCTAAATGTAGACAACCTAAAAGCAAAGTAAATCCTTGTACGTAAAATTTTATCAATTTAACGAAGCAAAGTGCCATGCATAGCTACGGCGTAAGAGAAATGTACAAACTTGAAACAATTAAGGAAGCATTTTATTTTAATGCGCCTAAAATTATGTTAAACCTTACTTAATTCAAATCCGAGTATTTCCTTTTCATTGTAAAGATTTAATTTAAATAAAATGGCAAACATTTGCAAAAGACAAACAAGAGGAAGGAATACTCACATATTAGAGGGAGTGAGGGAAAGAGGGAGACCAACAGGAGACGCAAGAAAGGGCGAACGCGCTGAGCAGATGCAAAGTATGCACGCACACAGGCACACTAACATTGAAACTTGTACCTTTTACATTCATGTGCATAAATACGATTGTAACAGCAACTTACAACTCAAAAGCACTTTTTGTGCCACCAGTACTGCGGCGTTTAATAAAGTGTTGAAGGTTTTAAAGGCGCTACGCCAGGCAATATTATCTATACAGTTGTTTAGGTTTTTGTGTACTCTCTTGTTTTATTCTTTCCATACAGATTGGCCGGACAGCATACTCAGCTACTTTCACTCATTTATCTGTCTCTGCAGCTTGCTGGTTGCCTTTGTTCGTCAGTCAGTACGTTTGTCTTACCTTCCCTTCCGCAGCACAATTGAGTAGATTTTACTTGCTGCTCACCAACGCCACGCCACTAACAACAATCAAAAGCAATGATTGTCGACAATAAAATGTAACGGTTATGTTTATCTTTTCTTGCTTACGTTGTAAATATTTAATGACATCATTGCCGAAAAGCGCCCACTGTGGCTGCTCGCTATGCCCTGCGACAGCCAGTGCAGATATACTTTACTTCAATGTGCTGTGGATGCTTGGCAGTTCGTGTGCGCTAACGGAAACTTTAGTAATATTGTAATAACAACAATGTAATAAGTACTTGACGGCAAAAAAAAAAGAACATAAAAAAAGAAACAACAAAATAGCTAGAAGAATGGAAATAACATCAAAAACAATGTTTGCGAACTGTTGAAAAATCATTACTTTGGATTTTTATTTAATTCTATGGCATTTGAAGGGGAACTTCAGCGCACCAGAATGTACTGGAGGAAGTGGGGAGCGACGTGCAGTGCAGAGAGATGAGTACTAAATTGAAAAGTGAAAAAGTATGGCCGTTATGGCCGTTCAATATGATTGTTTCGAAATACGACGTTGTGGTTTAAGATATTTTTAAAAATCTTGTCCAGTATTGAATTGTGCTGACTGATTTGATATCAGGGTACACCCGACCCGATCACCAGCGAAACGAAGAGATAAGGCGCTATGCGAATTTGAAGTTGTAGCTAGAGGTAGCCGACAAAGCCGAAAAAAGTGGAACTGACAGCCCAAAAGAATGGGTGACGGGCGGCTTGCGAAAGCAGCAATGCAAGGGAGACCGAATATGCCGAGATCGCCAAGAAGATGGCGTGAATGCTGAGCTTCCGGTTCACGATCCGAATACAAAAAATATACATATGCAAAAAATTTATAATCTTTATTGTATTGTAAAAATATTGTTGCTGTAAACAGAACACAAATCGAAATAAAGGTTAAGAAAAAGAAGATTTCGCATTTTTATTTTGCCTATTTTCGAAAATCGAATTCAAGAAGTCTTGCATATTACACTTCTTCATATAATAGTGAAAAGTTTTACATTATTAATAACAAACGAAAGATGTTTGTGAAAGCTTTAATTTTGAAATATTTTTTACAGGGTTGCTGTCTATTTTAAATATTAAGATAAATCAAATATGGTAGTTATAATAAATAATAAATTATTGCATTCTAATCAAAGGCGAGGCATTTAAAAACACATTAACACAGAAACATTTTAAAATAGGGTTGCCACCTAGTTTTGAAAAAACCAAAATTAATTTAATTGTGTAGTTAAATATTACAATAAATTATTGGTAACGAGCCAAACAAGTTTGTGAAAGCTTTAGTACTAGGGTTTATTTTAATAGAGTTGCCAGATGTATAAAAAAAATTAAAATTATGCAATCGGCTTGGTTATTAAAATTATTATAGCGGAAGGGTATTTAAGAACACATTAGTTTGTAAAATTTTCTAAATAGGGTTGCCGCATATTTAGAGAATTTGAAATAATTTTAATATGTAAGAAGAAAAAAGTATTATAATATGGAGTGAAATATACCTTACAAATTTCTAATTCAGATATAATTTTAATTAGGGTTGCCATATATTTAAATAATCAAAATTGGTCAAATGTGCAAATTGATTGAAGTATTGCAATTAATTTAAAATTATTTTAGACAGGGTTGTGTAAAGAGTCACTCACCAGAACTTAAGTTCTTTGTAGTTTTGAACATTGAGCATTGGCTAGTTAGATCTGCTCTGAATGGAAGGATGCATCTTTCAATCGAGCCTCAGTAAGATTCGTCTTCTTTCTTCGTTGAATGTTGGAAAAAGTGAACGCGAAACTCTGTAGGGAGCCACATTTGTGCCACTAGCTGTTGGTAGCTGCTCTATCTTTCAGACCGATTAGTGAATACAGTAAAATCAAGTCCTCGCTCAGTTTTATACTTCAGGGTTTTCGCCTGCTTGCTCATTTTAGGGAAATCTGCTATATCTGGGTACCTAACACAAAACGATGCTTTGCTGTTCAAGAGATTGTTAACAGTTTTGATTTCCCTGAAAACATTTCAAGTTATTCGTTAACACTCGGCTTGGATCGCAGATTGACTCCCTACAAGAAAGGCCAGTTTTGATGGAACAAAGGTTTATTTTCGCTTTGCTGGCATCTCTGTTGCTTTTAACTGGGCTTGGAAAGCGGTCTGGCGATCTGGAAGCTTCTGGGTGTGATAATAGATTACGCGAGATGATGGTTTCTCCTGCAGTGGGATGCATTTACAATTTGGAATGTAATTAACTCACCCAATACCGCCTAGGAGTTTTCCTTTGTTCTCACGCTAGTGAGGTTTACTCTACCAGAACGCCCCGAAAGTATAATCCGCCAAGAGCAGTCACCTCAGTGGGATTATGGAAAAAATGTTATGCTCTTACAGTAACATTTTTTTTTTAAATACTTAATCAAACTTCCTTTTATGGCAGCTAGAGCCAATAAGTCAACTCCACTCAGTTATTTTGCGCACCTGAAATGTCCCATAAACCGAAATTTATTTAAATTTGCAATTAAATTTTTATAACAGCCTACCCCAGCCAACTCTTCACTCCAGATCGGTGGCAGACACCTTTCTCTCTCATCTTTCCACACTCGTTACTCAGACACCGCTGATACTGTTTGGGTTACTCAATCAACATTTTTCATTGTTTTTTCGAGTTGGTTTTTTCCCGCAACCATTTCCCTTTGACCATTTTCACTGTCATTAATATGTATGCATTTTCGTGTATTTCTTTTTGTTGTTACGACGGCAACGTTATTGTTTTTTCTTGCTATTTTTTTTTTCTTTTCTTTTCGGTGTCGTTGGAAAATGGACTGTGGTGCAATGTCAATGCAAGTTCGAGTTTCAAATTGTCCTTTTTCTCCAAGGCAGTTAGCGCGCGCCCATCAATAAAAAGAGATAGATGACCTTTTACAAGGCGAAGGATGGGTACAAAAACAACGAGAGGAAGGGAGTGAGGTGGGCTGAGAATGGTTGAGAGAAAAAAAAAACAACGCGAGGCTAGCCGCATATTCCCTTAACGCGTTAGTTTCCACATAAAAATCCAATCAAGCGTTTTATTTTTCCGAATAGCGAAGCAGGCGAACAGCGAGTTGGCGAGTCGGTGAGCTGACGAGCTGGCGATTTGGCGGTGTGGACACAGCATGTATCGTGCGAACTCCTCAAATCCCACAGCTTCTTTCTCAACTAACCCACCATTCGGTGCATTCCTTCTCATTCGCTCGCCGCCGCCATTCGAGCGAATTGTTTTTCCGGTAATGCTTCAATTTCAGTTTTTAATTTGCATTTTTTTGTGTTTTTTACTTTTCATGCTTTTTCAAGAATGCATGTATTTGTGTGTGTGTGCGTTTTGTTTTTGTCCGTGCATCTTTTATTTTTATGCCGCTTTCAGTTCATTCCACGTCTCTCGAGTGGAAAAGGCTTGACACACGTGGGTCAAGTTTCGCTATCAATGACAAGAGGAACCTGCGCCTTATATATGCGCGTATGTTTGTAAGTATGTACATAGGTATGTATATAGATGAAAGTTTTTGAAGGGTCATTTGTGAGCAGCGCGAAATCTGCAAGCGAAGGCGTGCAGTCAGAAGATGGAGTGCCATTAAGTGGCGGTCAATGTGCGCCTGGTGCGCACCACCGTCCACGAGAGAGCTTTGGTCGTTGGTGCAGATGGGGGCAGCGAAGTGAGTTGATACGTTTGTGGTCAGTCGTGCAGGCAATGGTAATTGCAATTGGTCATTGTTGACTTTTCACTTTGCATTCGCTTTTTGCTCTCAAGTTTTTCGCTTGTTTTTGAAGTTAAAGAGATCTTATGCGACTGTGTTTTGCTGAATTATTTTTTAAGAAATGAAATTTTTATATTTTATATATTTTACTTTTTTTTGTTATAAAAAGGGAAGCGTGCGTCGTTGCGTGACAAAAATTCGTACATAAATTGGGGAGTAGATAGACCACTGATAACAGCTGGGTTTGCGTATTTAGTTTTGGTTTAGAGAATTTCTATGTGGAAAATGAACTTCGGTCTTTGTCGATTGGTGGAATCATGTAAAAAATTTCGAATGAAGGCAGCCACATGAATTAAGAGTTCACATTTTTTTAGACCGATTTTCCAACTGCGACGGAACAAATGAGCTACTCGATATCACTCCACAGAGGTGAGAGGCGAGATGAGCCTTTCATATGAAGTAATAATGCAAAGTTCATGGAACAAAAATTCATGGAACGCAAATAACTTTTGTGTCATTCAAAAAGGGCTATAATTTATTCCAAGTATAAGACCGATCTGATCGTAAATACGACTTTTGGTATAATATCATTCCGAGCTCCATTTAGTGGAATACTTCTTTTTTTATAATTTTAGTAGTTAAGATTTATTCCGAGTATAAGACCGACCTCATAATAAACACGATTTTAGGAATAATATCGCTGCCAGTGCCATCTAGCGAGATGCAAATTTTGAAAAGCTGAAATCGTAAAAGTAATGAGTTCCAAGTAAACATTTTTGATGAATTTGTAGGAATCGATTTTTTTCTTTTTATTTTCTTTACCGATTTTGATGGAAAAAGTAGACTCGTCTTAATGAAATAAATTAAAAACACTCTGAAAGTTTTTGACATTCCGCAAAGAAAATTTAAAAGGTTTATATGGAGGAATGCGGTTTATATAGAGCGACTGAAAGAATTAGTTCATTGACCAAGGCCAATGAACACAAAAGGTTTTTTAGGTCGAAGTGTCGGCCATTGAGTACACTACACATACAAGAATATTATAAAGGTTGCAGAATTTGAAAACGAACATTGTCGAAATTTGTTTCTAAAAATGTTTAATATCATATAACCTTTTACAGATAGTATGTTAACAATAAGTGTCATAGAGTGGAATATACCCTTTCCTACTCAAATTTCGAGCAAAATTTTAGATTTCAAAGCATATCTTCAGGCGTCATCTAAGTTACAAGGATTATAATTCGAACAATTTCAAAGATATTCAAATGAAATTTTTTCTACAGAAAGTTAAACACAAGAGAAATATTTGATTAATTTTGATTTTCTAAAGATTTAAATTTCAAGGCCTATTTCTAGGCGTTGTTTATGTTTCAAGGAATATAATTCGTACAATTTTAAACATATCCAAATCAAACTTTCGCTACGGAAAGCTAAACGCAGAAGAAATAATTAAACGGTTTTAATTTTTAAATAATGCAACTTTCAAAGCCTATTTCTGGGCGTTGTTTATGTTTCAAGTATCATAATTCGTACAATTTTGAAGATATTCAAATGAAATACTTGACGCAGATAGCTAAACGCAAGAGAAATAATTGATTAATTTTGATGTTCAAATAATTTAAATTTCGAAGCACATTTTCAGGCGTCGACTATGTTTCACGAGTGGTAATTCGTATAATTGTGAAAATATTCGAATGAAATTCTCGCCACAGAAAGCTAAATGCACGAGAAACAATTAATTAAGTTTCATTTTCAAGTCATTTATATTTCAAAGTCTATCACAAGGCATCGCTTATGCTTCAAGGATCCTAATTCGTACAGTTTCGATGATATTC
Organism: Anastrepha obliqua; assembly: GCF_027943255.1. NCBI lineage: Eukaryota > Metazoa > Arthropoda > Insecta > Diptera > Tephritidae > Anastrepha > Anastrepha obliqua. The sequence continues at coordinate 122,275,423 of NC_072893.1, read as the reverse complement.
GAATGAAATTTTCTCTCCAGAAAGCTAAATGCAAGAAGATTAATTAAAAAATTTTGGTTTTCGAATAATTTAAATTTAAAGTCGATCTTTATGCTTCTAAAATCATAGTTCATACAATTTTAAACACATTTAAATGAAATTGTCGCTGCTTGTAGCTTAAGGCAAGAGTTTCGATTTGTAAAAAAAATTCTTTCAAAAATGGGCACAAGAAAATTGATTTCGACTATTCGTGACACTTTGTGACAATAACGCAATTTTTTTGTAAGCATTTTGATTTGTAAGGTCTTACGAGAAGAAAACTATATATTTCTAACACAAAAACTCCATTTACGCCTTAAGAGTCCCTTGCAAGCACATCCTAGTCCCTAGCAATATTTAGTTAGCACTCACTAAGCGTTATTTTTTCAACGAATGCACTTGAAAAAATAAACCACAAAAAACAACTCAAATAGGATACACTAATTTGAAAAAAATTCTGCCATATTAAACTGTTCCTTCAAAATAAAAATCAGACTCATAACCAGCGACTCCGAAATTCCAAATTATCAAATTTCGTGCAGCACAGATTTTTTTATTTTGAATCGATAGCCATATTGAATTATACGTTTGAATTTTGAAAAAGTTACATCAAATTCCTAACAACCGACCTGAAAGCGTTTGAGTCCTTATTTTCTAGCCTAATTGACATTTTGACTTTTTAAAAATTCACATCAGATTTCTTATCAATGATCCCAAAATCCCCCTTAGTAACGAGTTTCGAACGATGCTGTTACATTTCCAAATTTGCATACTTGGCAGATCCACCTTTTTCAATTTTGAAAAACTTACATCTTTTCATTTCAATTTTGGATAGTAAACTATCATGGAAGTACAATATATTAGAGAGGAAGAAAAAGGCCCGCAACGCACTATACTCGTACATTACATTGGGTCTATCTCCTGCTATAATTAGTGCTACTCAGCTATAGTAAAGCCAATATTACTATACGGTGCTCTGGTGTGGTGGACTGCGCTAAGAAAACCGACATATAAAAAGCCTATGGAAAGTATTCAACGTCTTGGTGCACTCTGCACAACAGGTTCATTGAGAACTACTCCAACGGCAGCGCTTGAAAGAATACTCAACTTGTCACTGATTGATAATGCGGCGGAATGTCTAGCAGCTAAGACTCAGCGCGACAGGCAAATTTACCTGTGAAACATTCGGACGTAGCCCAATAGTCATGAGTTATAGGGTCCAAACGGACTATATGACTCCGAAATGCAATTGGGTGAAGAATTTCGAACAAAAATATCATAGAAGAAGAGGGATGGAAAAGAGGAATGAAACCTAACCCAAATACTCTTAATATATTTACTGATGGCTCGAAAATGTTAGACGGAGTAGGGACAGGGATCTATTGTGCAGAGCTAGGCATCAGACAGCCATTTAAGCTTCTTGACCACTGCTAGCATTCATTTCAAGTTATTTTCTTTCAAGTCGTCTTCTGGAATTGATATTGAAAAAGAAACTTTGAAGAAATCTTGTCCTCCATCTGGCATTACTTTTATTTTCGGTTGTTCAATATGTTCAATGTTTCGATTTTCAAAGACAAAGTCTACGAGTTCTGATGCAGTAGCACACACAACTGGTCTCTGTTTAATACCATCTTGTGATATTTCGAATTCGTAGAAACCTTCTTTATAAATGTATTCCAGGATATTAGATTTTTCATACAAATGTTGATTGTAATTCTTGGGAACTGAGTTTCTACCAGCAGAACTACGAATGAAGTTAGCCAATTTTTTCATATCATTTGTAGACGATCCAGTATTAGCTTGGAAATTGTCAAATCTTTCGGCAGAAAATCTTAATTCGTTTTCTTTTTTTTTAATAACAGTTACCCGAACCTTCGATCCCAGAGTATTTAACACGACTCATCTTTATCTTCGTTATCATTGTTGGATATTTTTTTTTTCAAAATTTTAGTTATTATTTGGTTCTGCTGTTTCTCGGGTAACTTTTGTACTATATTCAAAACATTCTTACGAGCATTAGAAGTAGAAGGACCTCTGTAAGAATGTGATATGCCTTTACCTATTTGTTGAAAACAACTGTTACATAACTCAGTAGAAGTTCTCGGTTTAGTTGCCTTTGCCTCATTTTTAGAAAGTAAATCTTTTTGTTGCCAAATATCATCAAAACACTTGTTTACGTCAATATTTGTAAAGAAATCCCGAATTTGACCTCTACCTTTTTTTTGTTTTTTATGACTCGTAACTCGTGCTGTTAGACAGATGTAACAATTACAACCCATCGTTCTTGTTTCTTTTGATAATTTAAGATCCTCGTAATTGGGCATAGTTGGACAAGGTCTTTTGAAAATATCATTTCCATATTCATTTATAGTTAGTCGGCAAGAGCTACATAAACTTTTTGGGAATTTACTATTATAAATATTAAATTCACCATTAATGTGCTTTTTTATAACTTCAATATGTTTTTCAGATAGCAAGAAATGATGGGAAGGTTTATTTTGGAAAATAATTTTTTCCCACAAAGAGCACATACTTTTGTGCGATTTTCTTCATTTTCTAAAATCATGATCGTATTTATAAAGCGGATGCTGACTATTCACCCGACTATTCAGCTGACTATTCATTATTAATTAATCTTCTCATATAAGAATTTCTAAAACTATATTAGAAAATACATTTGCCAGAAAACACTAATATTAATAGTTTAAACTGTACTTTTTTATTTCGGGAAGCACTCGACTGCCCTCTGCCACCTAGCGGCATTTATCGTAACTATTATATATAATATAGCTACATAATATTGATATACGTATTATATACCATGTATTGAGTATACAACACTTTTATATATCTATTTAGAAAATAACTTTTGATATTTATTCCAAATTGTCCCAACATGAAATATAAAAATATGAATAACTTTTGAAAAGGAGCAGGTAGGATTTCAATTCCAACGGATTTTGCACCTATAATCATCAACAAATACAACCCAGCTTGCAGTTTTTGTCGACATTTTTGTGCAACCTATCGATGCTTCCTGCCTACCGTGTGCTGTATCTTTCAAGCAGAAGTCTTTGCTGTAGGTAGGGCTGCGGAAATAGCATTCGCAATGACATCAAGCAACGCCAAGATAAATATATACGTTCACAGCCAAGCGGCGATAAAAGCAATAAACTCATATGAAATTTCATCTAAAAATGTTCTAAAAAGCAGGGAAGCCATAGAGAGATTAGCCGCAGACAAACGGTTGCATATCTATTGCGTACCCGGACATAAGGGCATTGCAGGAAACGAAATTGTAGATGAGATTGCCAAAAGCGCTGTTAACAGACAACTCGAACAAGAAAACGACATACTGGAACCTTTAAATACGGTATACATCGCTGCGGACACGAAAATACAAACAGATAGGAGGTGGAATAATCTAGCTACTTGCAAAACTGCGAAGATCTTGTGTACACAGAACGCAGATAAATACGTCCGATTCGTATTAGCGCTGTATAGAAAAGAAAGAAGAACTATCGGAGGTATACTGACAGTCCACAATTTGCTAGCGGCGTACGCATACAAGACAGAAATCACAAACAACGATAGCTGCAGATTTTGCAATGAACTGGAAGAGAGGGAAACGCTGCGTTAGCTAGAACCCGATAAAAATGCTTAGGATCTTTACAATATGAGAAGTTAGAATGCCTCTCGGGGTTAGAGCTTGAGAGTTCATCTAGATTCGCAAAAGGCGCAGACGTATTACAAGATGTCTACTGCAAAGAAACATAAAGGTCTAGCTCCATCTGGTAACACTAAGGGTCAATAGGTCTATCTGATGGCTTTCAGCCAGCCAGGTCAACCTAATCTAACCTACATCTTTTCATTACCTGTGAGCCGAAAAAAAACTAAAGTTTCGAGAGATTTCGGTAAATATTTTCGAAATTCGGATCAGCCATTTTGAATTCGGAAAAACTGACTTCAGTTGAGAAATCAGCAACTTCAGTATCCCTGGAGTGCGAGTTTCAAGCCAAGAAAATGCGCAAAAACATGGGTAAAAATGTATTACCTTTACCAGCGATATCTGCTTTTCGAACCGACCAAGGCAAGATTAAAGCTAGAATTTTTACTTTATTTAGCTGCCTATTGAGAAAATTCTTAGCCAAAATTTTTGACAACTTTTTCAACGCTGTGTCACACTCATTTACTTTGATCTAATTTCCGGTAAGTTACATTGACACTTCCGTTGCGTTTACCAACACACACATACACAACCTTTGGGAAAAGCAGAGAAAAGCGCAGCAGGACTTCCTGTTTAATTTCCTCGCAGGTAGGTAAGCAAAATAAGTGGGGAAAAACCAAGGACCTTAAAAAGATGTTGAAGGTGACACGAGAATATGAGCGAATAAGAAGAAAAAGAAGGAAATACAATGAAATAAAATAAAATGAAAAGCAGAATATTCATCATAACTACGAAAATACCATTAATACCCAAATAAATGCTGATGTTGCAAATCATTAGAGGTAATAACAATAAAGCAAGAGCTGCTGAGGTGATGAGTGAGCGTTGTGGGCTGATGAGGGCGACGAGCAAAGGAACTTGAAGGCAGGAGGGAGAAAATTAACAATTTAATAGGAGTAGTGCGCTCAAGAAAGCACCGGAAACTAGACACAGCGGGAGTTATAGTGACAGTCCCGTAGTGTAGGCGCCTGGCTGCCACAGAATAAGGAAAAAACTTCAATACCTCAAATGAGTGTTGAAGTTTCTTATATTTGTGCAGATGGAATACAAGTTTCGTGCGGCCACTCTACATCTCTCAACCTTGAAAACAAAAAAAAAAACAGAAAATTGTAGTAGGAATGATAAGCCAGTACTCTTATAGGAGGCTGTGGCAGACTGTGCGCACAAAAATCGACACGAAACGCACATAAACGAAAATGTGTAATAAAAATTTTAATTAAGTTTCTCTATCCCAAAGTAGATACAACTACGCAGCGGTGTAAAAAAAATTTGTTGTGGCCACTTACGCATTAGTCTAGGCGCTACTACCATTTTTGGCGCACTTGCAATGGCAAGCAGACATTCAGTTGTGTGAGAGATGACCCAGTGCACAGCTAGTGAAGCTGTCTGACCGCAAGGTAGCGATAGTCAGCAGCCAACCGTCTGTGAGTCAGTTGCAAGAAACTCTATACCCAACCACATGGGCAAATCTTCCAACGCTTGCTGTTCTTAGATATGCTGGGCCATTGGCGTCCATTCTGGAGGCCAATGTGCTTGAGCGTTTAGCTAGACAAGCAATAGTGAGCACTCTATCATTCTGTCAGCAGCATCCTTTTATCTCGCACTCTCTTGGCCAGTCTGCCCGCTACTATTCAAGTTGTAGAACTCGTATTACTTGTTTTCCTGCAATATGCAAATCTCATTTGGACTACACACCCCCTTACTCTTGCTTTCCCTGGACATCTCCTTAAACCTCTCCATCTACATCTCCCTCTACATCTACCTCCACTTCTACCTTTCACTCTTATTTGCTCTGCTCTCTGCTTGTCTTCTTTGCATTTATTATTATTGCGTTGATGAGTAAGAAATACTGCGCGCTTGCCTTATCTATTATGATAATATTGAAATAGTGTCATCATCATCGTGAACCATGCCATGTAATGCCTTGTTTTATGTAGCCCCCGGAAGGCAATGACAGCGAGTTGCTGCATGAAAGTCATCGCTTAGTCTTTCACAGCTATTTACTGTTCGCAGCAACGTTGATATGCAAAATCGCTCGACTCTCGTTTCGCTGATAAGCTATGCATTCTAAACTATCTCTTTTTTGTTGTTGTTGGGTATACAATTTTTGATGGCGGCTTACCCATAAAATATGTTAAAATGTAATTTAAAATTTCTTCCCTATTTGATTCTTGGAATTTGCTTTTAAAACACTTTTGGGTTGTTGACAAAATTTGCTTTTTGTGAGCAAGAAAAATATTATTGAATAAAATGCAAGTCTCTGTTTGCTGATTAGTGAGGTGCTGAGTACTGCTCTAACATTTTTTACATAAAACCAAATCTAGGAAGACAGCCACGGCACTCAATCATGGTTCACTTAGAGAGAGCCCCAATATTTTCGGCACGGAAGTCGCATCAGAGACAGATTGATTGAAGAATTTTGCCTCAATCTGAGAAAAAGCAAAAAGAAATGGAGCACCGAAATTAGAGGCAAAGTATCTCACAGAAATAAATATATGTGCAAGAGTATTTTCAGATGAAAAACTGTAAAGAAGCAGGAGAAAGGTTCAACCAATAGTTTTAATACATATCTAGGAAAAATAGGAACGAAAAATTATACAACAAAAATTCAAATTGACTAAACTTATTAAATTAAAAAAGAAATTAAAATCACTTCATTGAAATGCCAATGCACATGCCTTTTTGTACACTTTCTTTCAACATTTCTATAACTTTCGATTTTGTAATAATTAATATGTTTTCCATTTTGAGAAAGGACATCATTTATTCGTTAGACATAGAGTCTGCGAAGATTTGAAGAGTAGAATCACCTATTTTTTCCCACTCTTCCACTAAAGCACCTTTCAGGTCTTTAATTGTCTCAAACTGCCAACCATTATTATAAATGCGGGCTGACAATATTCTCCATAGTTCCTCAATTGTGTCTAAATCGGGACTTAGTGCTGGTCAATCCAGAACTGAAATTTTTCTTGACGATAGGAAGGCTTTAGTTAAACGAACCGTATGGATTGGGGCGTTATCTTGCTGGAAAACCCAGTCGTCTTTGTATATGTTTCTCGCAAAGTCAATGAGAACATCCTCTAATATTTCAAGATAGAATTCTGCGTTGGTTCTTGCCGGAATAAAACAAATTGGAAACATTCCACCATGTCCGGAAAGGGCCCAAATCATGAAAGATCCGCTCCCCGGCGTGTTTGCTGTGGTTGCCTAAGGTCCCGCCAATATTTCTGGCAACCATTTGGACTATCTAAGTTTCGGAATTCGTTAGTCTAAAATTTATATTTTGCGGCAAGTGCTAAACGAGCCTTAATGTGGCGTGCTAATAGTCTTGGTACCGGCTCCCGCAAACAATATTTAAGTGTACCATCCTCATCCAAAATTTGATGTATTCGTCTATCGGTGACCTTAAGACTTACATGGTATTTGATTTCCTTACAAGACATTTCTTTTTGAGCAGTCAGACGACGAATTTTTCGATGTTAGTTGGCCTCCCGCTTCGTTTGAGTTGACTATATGTTTCTGGATTTTTAAGAAAGTTGCTGATGGTATTTCTTTGCCCTTTAATCAGACCACGTTCTTCATCGGATAAATGTTTCCACCTGGCATTCTACAAATTAACCCGTCAATAACTCAATTATTCTTTGTTCAAAAGAAGTAATCTATTTTACTTACATTTTTTTAAGAGATTTGGTCAGAGAAGTGCTAAGATTAGTATAGTCTATGGCTCTATAATTCTGCAAAGATATTTTACTTATAAACTATTTAACCTTGTTTCACCCAGCAGTTATAGAAATCAGAAAGCTTACATTTTTCATCTTTGCTTTGCCTGCTTATTTCCACTTATCCAGATTAGAGGAGCTTGGCACACAGCGAACATGCACAGAAACAACAATTTTTTTTTAAAGAAATCCTCCGTTTTTTTTTTTTTTTAATTTAATAGTTGTAAGAAAAATTTGAGAAAATGTATTCATGCGGACTGATACTAAGCATTTTAAAGTTGGAGAGCAGTACTCCAATCATCATCAAGTGTCTGGGTTAGATTTATTTCGACCGACTTACGCAACTCTCTGGCTTCAGAAGCATAAGGAACGCTAAGCCTAATTACGGCTTTATAGAGTTTCAGCTTCGTTCGCTTTGAACGTAACGAGGCACCCAGAGCCCTGTATAGCGAAACATGGCCATCTGTTACCCGTCTGGAGCCGCGCACGAACTTTTTGATTGGATGGGGGATCCAGATTAGAATTTCCCTTCGTCAACGTCAAAAAAATGATACTCTACCCTTAATTAAACAAAAAACTATTTTTTTATATTGAGCCAGAGGACACACAAAAAAAAATGTAAGAAAAAAAACCAAAGACGATAGTATTTTATATTTTTTTTTTGTTCTTTTTGCTTCATGAAATAATATCTGTAAAATTTTGTCTTATGCAAATTTAATGGAATTTTCAAAGCATTGGTGGCACGAAAAATATTAAACGAAGTAAAAATATAGGTGATTAATTTTTTTAGCCATAGAATAAATTTAGGGTGTATAAAAAAAATTTTTTTTTTGGTTATCCTAATCAAGAACTTCTACCGAGATTCTTTTCAAACTGAGTATGGCATTGATGGAAGCTGGACAACAAGGTCTCTCGCTGCTCACAGGCAGATCAGACTACACAGTCCCTGACCTTAACTTCACGAAAGACTTAACGATACGTTTTCCACCGTGAGCCGAATGGGGCAAAGGGAAGGTGATTGGAAGATACGATATTGAAATCTACACAGACCGTTCTAAGATGAACTGTGGTGTGGGAGCTGGCTTCCATTCGGAGCCGCTCAACCTATCTCAGTCAATTCGACTTCCTGACTATGCCAGCGTGTTCCAGGCAGAACTTTTAGCGATCATAGAAGCATGCAAATCACTAAAACTTCGCAAGGAAGTTGGTGCGAGAGTAGCTATCTTTTCAGACAGTCAAGCAGCTATCAAGGCCTTAGACTCCAACCCCATTTTATCCAAACTAGTGTTACAATGTAGAGAGGAACTAGAATTGCTTAGTCATTGGCTTGAAATTACTCTGATATGGATTCCCGGTCATAGGAACATACGGGGTAATGAGATAGCGGATGAGCTAGTAAGAAAAGGTTCGACACTAGACATTGCAGAGGCGGTGGCAGTCTTCACTCCACTCAACACAATGAAAGCATCCATTGCTCCACATTATATACTTTAGCCGAAAGAAGGTGGAAGCAATTAATATTACAACAAAAACACATGGCCCTCGTACAAGATGCAAAATGACGAATCACCTGTTAGGATATTCTCGACCAAACATTTCACGCATCACTGCAACCCTTTCAGGAAGGTAGAGGATCATGCAGCTAGACTCAGCCCCCCCTTCAATGTCATCTGCAGAAGCTGTCAAGCGGAAGGGGTGAAGGAAAGTCTTTTCCACTACCTATGTGAATGTCCAGGGCTAGCTCGGACACGACTTCGCTCTTCCGGTAAGCCTTTCTTACAGCAAATTAATGAGGTCTCAGACATCGAGATAAAGAATTTGGTGACATACTTGGATCTCACTAAAGGGATCTGACTAAGAAGCAAAAAAAAAAAAACAAGACATCATCACACGAAGACAGTGGTAGTAAAACGGTGCTAGTCGCTAATTAGGATTATTTCAGTAGAAATACTCAACCACTTCAATAACAATAACAACAACAACAGTCTATGGTGTCATCTCTTCATCATCTTCTGCTGCAAAAAAAGTCTAGTATATTCTTCTGTAAGAAAAAATGGAATCTGCTAGAGTCTAAGAAGATATTTTGCGAGTAAGACACTGCTGAAAAGAAATCTCTAGTCCAATTATAGTCTACTATACCATTAGGCCGCTGAGCGGGACTAACATAGGTTGGAATCCTGGCGTATGAAACAGCAAATGGTAGAAAGTTTTTTCTAACAGCGGTCGCCACTCGGCAGGCAATGGCAAACATCCTAGATTGTACAATAAATACGGAATTTTTGAATTAAAGATAATGGGCTGAGTCCTAGCAGAGCCAGGCAACAGAGCAAAGAAATGTCCGCAAATTTACCAGGAAGACACAGAAGCTTTCCAAGTGCGCAACTAATCAAAAGGCGATCTAAAAAGAACTCATTGAACTATCAATTATGCTTTGCACAATGCCAAGGAGTATTAAGCGGAATTGCATCGCTATTGAGGCTATTGAAAGGATTGAGAAAGTGAACAAAAAACAAAATAACAAAAAGAAAAAAGCCACGAAGACTATTCACACGCTGGATATAAAAAGAAACAAAAAACAAATTGAGGAATTGATATTTACTAATCGTAATTGCCGGAAAACTCCTTTCCTTTGTGCACAGTCGATACAAAATGTGAGCGATTATTAGCAATGAGAAGTAAATGCCAGCAAGCAAGCGGCATTAGAGGGGCGCACTGCAAGAGTGTGCGACCGCAATAACGAGGAACAAACCGCAAGAAAAATTAGAAGGCAAACAAGTCGCAAAAATTACCAAAGCAAGCAGAGCAAAGTTGCAGCAAATAGAGAAAGCTGAAAAAGTGCAAGAACTGGAAATGGAAGATATTCAAAAATGAAATAAAACGAAAAGGCTGAAAAAAAATTGCCAATTTTCAAAGTAAAAAATGCTGCTGTATCAGTATATACGAACAGCAGGTGGACTCAGGTACACGCAGGTCGAATGCATTCTAATTTTTTTGCTCATTTTATTTAGTTCTTTTGTGTCAGTGGCACGCATACCAATATGGCAACTTCATAGTCTGATCACGACAGATTGAAATGGCCGACAAAAAATCACTAACAATTCTTTTCGAATTTTTTCCACACAACTCTGCAGCAACGTTGAGAGACACACGCGTATTTGCACAAGAAATCGAAATGGAAAATTTTTTGCAGTTCAATTGCTTGCAACGCGTGCCACATGTGCACACACGTGCACTGCATACGAAGTGATTTTAAATACGTTGGCTAACGGTTTTCGCCTCTAAATACTATACTAGGTGAGAGTGGTGAGCGAGAGATGCAAATGAAATAGAACAAGTCGGATGCTATAAAGAAAGAAGTGAGAAATGCAAGAAATGTATAGCAAAAAGTTCAAGCACAGACACTTGCAGACACAGGCAGGATGTTCAGGTTAGATATCCGCAAATTTCGATTTGTTGGCTTGCACAGACAGCAGGTGGTGTTGTAGCCGGATACTAGATATCTAACTATTTTCTAAAAACACTAGTAGCTAGACATTACAGCATTGAAGTGGCATTGTGTGGTATTTGTCTATGAGCACAGTCGTTGTATGTTGCATATGCGCAGGCGAAGGCAGCTCAATTGCCTGCGAGCTTGTGTGTGTGTTTGTGTGCGCCTACTGCACTTTTCCTACAATGCAGGCTGACTGACTATTCTTGTCCTCCACTAGCTGGGCATTGCTATGCTGCCTGTGGCTCTTCTAGAGCCCCGCATACTTGTTAGCCTCCTGAGTAGCTCACTACACTTACATTCGAGCTGCACACTTGCTTTGCCAAGTGTATCAATCCTCAAGCTCGTTTGCAGCAAATTGACTATTAGCGTAGATACTAAAATTTTGCTTAAACTTTTGCATGCATGTTGCATTATAGCTGTGCAATAAATATTTACAAGCATGGCCCCTTATATTAACTCTTTTCACCAAAATTTTTTGAGGGCCGCCTTCATGATTCATCTCATGCTCGGTTGTATGCTACTCCCGCCTTCCATTCGGCTGAGCTTTTACTACATATATTCAGTTTATGCAAATAGTTTTCTCCTATAAAGCTTTCGTTTGCATACTTTGTGGCTCCTGAAAATATGCCTCTGTTGTCTTCGAGTGCCCTCTCCCTTGTGTCGCCCTGTAAAGTTAGCTGTAGAACAAATGGCATTTAAATGTCTTACAATTCAGTTTCGCAAGAATAACGTTTGTATTGAAATTTATGGTACATGCAATGAAATTAGCACATTTTGAATAACTGCAAATTAATAAAATAAATATTGAGTCAGCATTGCTTTAGGAGCGGTCCTGGGGAAATGGTAAGAAGAAAAACGTTTGTTGAATTTTGTCTTTACTTTACACGTATTTCTGGATTTCTAATTTAATCCCAACTAATTGTTTTTTTTGATAAGAATTTTTGTACTAAAGTAAAGTGGAAGAAGAAAACAAAAAATATTTGCTTGTGCTAATCAAATTAAAGTGCACTAAGAGAATATAAAAAAAAACTAAATCAAATTTTTTTGTACTAAAGTAAAGTTGAAAAAGAAAACGAAATGTATTTGCTTGTGCTAAACTATAATAATTAAAGGAGTACTAAAGGTGAATAAAAGAGAAATTTTCAAAAAGTGTAGTAAGAAGGCTTTTCAAAGTTCTTATTTTTAAATTTCTTCTACTAAAATATCGGGTACTAAAATTGAGTGCACTAAAATTTCAACAAAAGATATACAACTTTCAAAGAACACTTAAACTATTTAGTGAATTAAAATGAAACAAAAGAATTTGGTACTAAAAGTTCGTGCATCTACTAAAATTTTGGAGTACTAAAAAAACAAAACAATTTAATCAAATTAAAAGAAGTGTAGTCATAATATTTTTAAGAAGGCTTTTTAAAACGGAAGCTCTAGTACTAAAAGTATGGGTGTTAAAATTTTGTGTACTAAAATTTTATGTACTAAAATTTTATCGCTTTCAAATATTTCTTTGATTCTGTAGTGATTCAAAGCGGTACAACAAAATTGTGTACTAAAAGTTCATGTACTAAAATTTTGGAGAACTAAAAAATAGAGAGATCTGAATCAAATTTCAAAAAATGTAGTCAAAATATTTTTAGAAGGCTTTTTAAAACGAAAAATCTGTTACTTAAAATTCGGGTACTGTGTACTAAAATTTTGTGTATTAAAATTGTATGTACTAAAGTTTTACCAAAAAGTATATAGTTTTCAAAGAATCTTTAACTCTTTAGTGATTAAAAGCGGTACAACACAATTGTGTACTAATAGTTCGTGTAGTAAAATTTTGGAGTACTAAAAGAACAAAAGGGCATTAAATTAAATTAAAAAGTGCAGTAAAAAGATTTTTAATGAGGCTTTTCAAAATGAAAGTTCTTTTACTAAAAATTCGGGTACTAAAATTTTATGTACTAAAATATTACCAAAAAATATACCATTTCAAAAAACCTTTTAACTATTTAGTGATTAAAAACTTTACTTTTTTAACTTTTTTATAAATCCGCTAGCTTGCAAGAAAAGATATTTAAATTTCTAAGTCACTTTAAGAAATTACTTTTCTGCAAATAATTGCCCCGCTTTACTTCCTTTTGAAACATTGAAAAAATACGGCACTGAAATTCCTTCACAAAAAACAAAAGCATGGAAAATAAACTCCACCAGCAGCGTCCACTTCAAAACCAATGAGCTGTGCTTGTCCACATTGCTTCGACACTAGAGGCACCTTACTCTCGCTCTTACCAATGTGCCATTGATACTCCCCCCAAAAAGCAATTAAAATAAATTCTGTTTAATGCCTTCGCAGCGCCTAAGTGCCTACATTTGGTTCGCAATCTCACTCACTCACCTTTGCGCTGAGCCCAGCTCTTCTTACTGCCCGCACTTTCACTACCGATGCTTGTTCTTGAGGTTTCGCGCCTAAAACTGCGCTAATTTGCTGCGTAAACACCAAAGCAAATCCGCATGCAAATGCGCCTTAAATGGACTTAGCGCGAAATTAGTACCCCATCCCTCTACAATACAACAACAATTTAGAATTTGTACACTTATTGTAACACCCCAGTCATTTGCCAGGTTGTGTTACCCCCCATACTTCTCACTTTACAGCTCACATTCGGTCGTGATTCGTTCATTCATTTGTTGTGTCCTCTTTCCATTTGCCAACTAATGAAATTTCGTATTCGTTACTATTATTTTTCCACTCCATTTAGCAGCTGCAAGTGCTCGTCTAATTTTTTCCATGACAATTTTTGTTTTTGCTTTGTTGGTTTGTTTGCTTCAGTCTCGTTTGTTTGTTGTTGTGGCATTTAACATTCAACAGTCACCCTTGGTCGCATGAAAATATTTCGTGCACAGTCCAGTGCTCACTCACACAAATAATGCACGTCTTATTTTTGCTTTGTTTTTACATTTGCTAACTCGCTTGTTTGCATGCTGTTGTGCACCTAAAAGCATGCTTCGTTTTGAAAGCATTTTTGCATATTTCATTAAGCAGTCAACTGTGAGATGGTGTTGATAATAAATTTCAGTATCGTCGAAATTAAAATTTAAAATTTTGTAAGCTAAGTTTAAAATTTAATTACAATATAAAAAATAGAAAGTAGGGTCACAAAAAAAAATATTTTTAGAAAGTGCAAAGAGATTCAGTCGTATCTCACTCCAGCTTTTTAATTACAATAGAAAAACTGGGTGTATAAGTAAATATGTTCTAAAATAGCTAAATTTGCTAAAAAACAGCTGTAGGCAAATTTGTTTAAATATTAGTACTAAGAGTTAGTTATTTGTACTAAAAATTTAGAAAAATCCGTAAATATACTAATTGCCAATTAATAATAATCACAAATTAATTCAAGACTTGAATAACACAGGGTAAGTTGTGGTTTAGTACTAAATATTACCGCACACCAGGTTGCCATGTGAATAAAAAACTATATGAAATGCTAGTACAAAAACGCACTACCCATTTAAACCTAAACTTGTGTAATATGTATTGTACTATTCTCCCCAATTTTAGAACACAATTGGTTCTTTTTTAAAAAATTCTTTAGTACTACAAAATTTACTAAATTTTTTCTGTAAAGCTTACATATTTTTACTTAGTAAAGTATATTCATAAAATCTCTAAAGCCGAATTATTTTTAGTACATATCCTCTACTAAATGTATAAAGTTTGTAAAACAATAATATTTTAGTACATATTCTGTACTAAATGTATGAAGCCTATAAAACTAAATTACTTTTAGTACAAATTCGGTATTAAATTTGTAAACTCTGTAAAAAAAAATTATGTTTAGTAAATATTCTATACTAAATGCATGAAGTTTTCAAAATTAACTTATTTTTAGTACAAATTCTGTACTAAATTTGTAAAAACAGTAAAAAAATAGTTTCTAGTACTTGGAAAAATAAATGGTAAGGCCTGGCAGCGTGTCTTTTTTCTTTGAATTTAGATATTTTCATTCTTCATATATCTAAAAATAACAATAGCTTCTCACAAAGCGCTGTTTTTAACTTTTAGTACAAATTCCGTTTCACTGATGACCTCAGTTGAAATCTAAGAAAGTAATTTCCGGAATAAAAATTACACTGTGGTACAAAAAAAAAAGTCGCAAAAAAACTTTGGATCGGACATGGTGAGGGTTGTAGCTTATGAAAAACTGAAAAGAATGGTATAGGAGAAATTTCCAATACACCCCCAAAATCTCATTTTATGGCCATAAAACCGTTTTTCAGTAGGTTGATATGAACAATCCCTCCTAACTTCGCCAATTTCCATCCGATTTCGAATTTGCTTTTTTTAGTTCGAAAGAACAAAAACAAGCCTTTTTGACAGTGTGTTAACATTTTTTCTGAAATGACAACTGACGAGACTGTAGGCGGAAGTATTTGGATTTTTTTTTATTTTTTCTCTATTTTTTCGACTTTGACATAATTTTTACGATATTATCCGATATTGAGGATTTTTTTTAGTACCCTACTGTGTTAGTAAATTTAATTTTGCGTCAAATGAGTTATATTTGACTGTAACTGAATTAAAATTAGTAGAGTTGTGCGAGTTTTAAGATTTTTTGTTTTTTTTTTTTACTAATTTGGAATGTTGGTATAGCTTACGCTAAATGGGAATAAGGACGTGTTTTGATGCGTTATTATAGATACGTAATATTTATTGGAGTGTATATGTATACATAAGAGTACACTGTACTGCATACAACAGAACTGGTTAGAACTTACGAAAATATCTGACATATTATAGCACATTTTTTTTTCAATAGAAATATGAAAAAGCTCCCAAGTGTACCAAAGTTCACACTGTACATTGATTAACAAAAGAAGTTTGTTAATATATTATAAGTTAACCTTATTAAAACGTCAAAGTTTTATTGTTTGTTTCATTGAAATTCATAAGATATAAATCAAAACGTTGCCAGAAAAGTCAAATTTCTCAATATTCTCCGATGATATGGCATCATCAGCCTTATCATAAACCAGATGATTGTTATTTTTGTAAAACGGACGTAAACGGTCATCATTATAAAACTCGAAAGCACATAAAATATGCTGATGTTGCAACTCTTACGAACCCCGTAGTCTTGGACGATATGATTGACTCAACTGCAGGTCATGAACTGAAGGAAGTTCAACTCATTGCTGATGATGATTAAACTGATAACAATAAACCTGATGATGAAGAGTACTTTCCGTCTGGTTCTAAGTTTTCAGAACGAGACATTGTATCAAATTCAGATTTTCAGGATCTTTCTCGTGATTTACATACTTCTATCGGGAAGACAATCTGAAACGCTCGCTTCTCGATTTAAGCAATGGAATTTAGTTGATGACGACTTCAGATGAATGATGATGATCGAATTTCTTACAGAGAAGTATTCAAAACTGATGAAGAAATGACAAATGTACCGTACCATACTAAACTCCAAAGGGCCGTTCCCAATGCATTTTTAAGTTTGGAACCAGTGCCGTTGTGTACTGCACCGCACCATACCGTACAGTGCTGCACTGCACAATACTCCAATAAATATTATGCGTTTATAATGACACTTGTTATTATTTTCATGCTTCGAAACGCATACCAAATCTCGTAGTAAAAAAAAAAGAAAAAATCTTAAAACTCACACAACTCTATTAATTTTAATTCAATTACAGTCAAATATAGCTCATTCGACGCAAAATTAAATTTACTAACACAGTAGGGTACTAAAAAAAATCCTCAATATCGGATAATATCGTAAAAATTATGTCAAAGTCGAAAAAATAAAAAAATTCCAAATACTTCCGACTACAGTCTCGTCAGTTGTCATTTCAGAAAAAATGTTAACACACTGTCAAAAAGGCTTGTTTTTGTTCTTTCGAACTAAAAAAGCAAATTCGAAATCGGATGGAAATTGGCGAAGTTAGGAGTTATTCTTCACATCAACCTACTGAAAAACGGTTTTATGGCCATAAAATGAGATTTTGGGGGTGTATTGGAAATTTCTCCTATACCATTCTTTTCAGTTTTTCATAAGCTACAACCCTCACCATGTCCGATCCAAAGTTTTTTTGCAACTTTTTTTTTTGTACCACAGTGTTATTTTTTAAACATCAATTTTTTAAATATCAGAAAAATTAGTACAACATTTTGTTTTGGGTTAATAAATGCTCTAAAATTATAACTAAAATATTTTTGGCATTGAAATCTAAAAAAAATACTCTTTGTGTGTGTAACATATTTATTGGAAATTCGGTACTAAAAATTAATTGGCGAATTGCCTTCGAAATGTAAGTGCATTAAAATGACAACTAAAATATTTTTACAATCAAAAACCACGAAAATTCATTTTTGGTGCATAAATTATTTTTTAGTTCTAAAAATTAAGCAGGTACAACGCTGCATTTGAATAAAATATTCTTCAAATTTTCAAATGAAATACTTTTGCCATTAAAATTCAATGAAATAGTTGTGTGAAATGCAAAATATTTGTTTAAAATTTAGCACTTAATTTTTAATAATACATTTCGTTTGGGATAAATGTAGTTTTGCGATATTCAGTACCAAAAACTTAGTGCTAAATTTCTTTTGGTATATAAATATTTTGTAGAAATGCAGTGCTTAAACTTAAGTACTCAATTTTTTTCCGGTGAAAAATATACGCCAGATATTCAGTACTAAAAATTAAGTACTAAATTTTTTTCGGGATAAAAATATTCGCTAGAATTTCAGTACTAAATTCGTTTTTGGATAAAAATAGTTAATGGCGGCCGCCGTAGCCGAATGGGTTGGTGCGTGATTACCATTCGGAATTCACAGAGAGGTCGTTGGTTCGAATCTCGGTGAAAGCAAAATTAATAAAAAAACATTTTTCTAATAGCGGTCGCCCTTCGGCAGGCAATGGCAAACCTCCGAATGTATTTCTGCCATGAAAAAGCTCCTCATAAAAATATCTGCCGTTCGGAGTCGGCTTGAAACTGTAGGTCCCTCCATTTGTGGAACAACATCAAGACGCACACCACAAATAGGAGGAGGAGCTCGGCCAAACACATAACAGAAGTGTACGCGCCAATTGTATACAATATATATATATGTATATATATAGTTAATGGAAATTCAGTAATTAAATACAAATATTTGATAGAAACTCAGTTCTAAAAATTAAGAACTAATTTCTTTTCGAGTAAAAGTGCCTATAATGCGATTGAATTTAGATAAAATGTTTATCCATGAATTTTTTTATTAATTTATACTTATATTTGTTTTTTTTGAGGCCTTTCACAGAGCAAAATTTGTATAAAAAGTTCGAGTTTTCCCTCTAAATTGTTTGGGGTGGTAAGCGAGCTTGCTGCTTATCCCATTTCACTCCCTAACCACCCTAACGATTGCAATCGATTGTTTGGCAGTTTGCAATAGTCAGTTGATTACTTTAATATTGCCAGACTAATAAAGGCCAGTTTGTTTTTTTAATGGCTGCTGGAACTGGACTTGTAGCTGCATAAATGGTTAATCTGTTTCTTTTTTTGTGTAAAGAAATATGTGCTTTTCAGTAACTGAAATTGTGCTCTTTCACCCCTCCCCATCTATTCTATTTCTAATGCATATCCAAGTATGTGCTTTTATTGCTTTTTCTGATGTTGTTATTGTTCAAGTATTGACCCTTCTGCTCCTGCTATTTCCACCTAATAATCATTATTTTTAACTTCTGTTTGCCTGTCGTTAGTGCCACCCGCTACTGATGAAAAGTTACCTCCCCTTATAAAAAGTAGTTGGCGGCAAAAGTAAAAGCGATACTTTTCTATAACTTTCTCGCACTTTCACTTTACCATTAAGTACTGTATTTACAGTTTAAGAGCTTCACTGCTTCACTTATAAGCTTAAAATGTATGTATGTATGGTATTTATGCTGCTGCATGCCTATTAGTACTAAATGTGTCGAAAAGTGAGTGCTTCAACTGAGGAGTCACATAAGAACTCTAGGTCAGAGAGAGAACCAGTAGCGAGATTAACTGTTTGAGTTATTATATTTGGAGTAAATAGTTTTTTGTAAGGTTGCTGCCAATATGATGCTTACTAGCGCATGATTAAGGGAAACTACTTCCATTAACTTTCTTTTAAAGACTCAATAATATAAGTCCTGTACCGATTACGATTCAAAAGACTATCAGAAAAAAAAACGTTGAACAAATTACGGCTGACTAACAACGTAGACCTGTCGTAGAACCATTGTGAGGCATAGCTATAAGTCACAACTTGAACTTTTTGAATGCTTGGAGGCTCTAAACTTCGTTGGTTCACTGAAGCGTTTCTGATTTAAGATATTGGTAAACAATTTAACAATCTCACTTTCCTCACACTGCGAGCCTTCAGTGAAAAGTTAATTTTAAAATTGTTTAAGAACATTGAAATTTTCATATGCATTAATTAGTCCGTAAGAATTTTTTTTAGTTTATTAATAATTAAGATCTCCAACTTTACTTTTTGCAAATATTCGCACAACTTCTACTAAAAAGTATCAGATTTATTCAAGTAGTAAGTTGACGCCGAAAATATTTTACAAAACAATTGGTTCTTAAATTTTCCTATAGACCTCTGAAGGCAGAAATTGTATTTATTTTTATTATTATACGTTTTTAAAATTAATGTACTATAATCATAAAATTTGAAGTAATTCATTACTTTTGGAGCGAAAAAATTTGAATTGGAACCCACACAAGAAATAAAATACGGATGAGTATCAAAAGTCTTTCTTGAGGTATAAGTACCGCATTCGCTTTTCGGGTTTGACCACTACTCATGAATACTAACAAGCTAATGAATATTTCTAACCCATTTTTTCAAGCAGAAGTTAACTTTAGTATTAACTGTTGAGTATCAATGCACGTAGGCCCCTTTTTTTTGAAATCAAGTGAAACAAATTTGGACCTGAATGAGCTATTTGGATCCTTATGGCAAGCTTTTAACTCTCATTGCAGCTTTTCTGATATATATCGGACATGCATTTTATAGTTAAGAAAACAATACTATCCTCTCTCAACAAATAATTGATGATGGTATATCTCTAGCTTTTTATTCACCTGGTGAATTTTCTCTGAATTTTCTTAGCCTGTAGACAAATAAAAAAAAGTCCGTAAGTCATGCGGATTGCTCTCTTTGAGTCGGTAAGGTATTGTTTTTTTTCCCTTGTTCATTCCTCTGCGGACCATAGGGTCTTGACAAGACTTGTCTTGTGTTCGTTTCGTTAATTTGTTTGATTACTGGTGATTAGTCTGCCGCTAAGGTATATGTGGTGCTTATTATTAAGAACACATTTTGAAGAAGAATTAAAGAACTACTATAAAGTAAAAATATCTCTCTTGGGAGTTTCTTGCGAAGTGCCAAAGATTTTCGTTGAAAAAACTAAGCAGAACCAATGTTTCCTGGTTTTGGCTTGTCTTTATTTTTATTTATTTTTTCGAAAGAATTTGCTTGGATCTAACTAAGGCTGGTAAAACAGAAACTCGAGGGAATTGCTAGCTATTTAGAAAGTATAGTTAAATCTACCTTGGGCGGAGAGTCAGCAGCAGTCAATTTTGTCAACCGTCAAGAGGCTCAAGCGAGGGTAATTTGTCCTGTTGCGTAAGATTGGTTATAGGAAAAAATGTCCATCTAATAGAGGTGACCGTTAGGTGGGGTAATACTGTGTATATTATTGTCATGAAGTTTATGAAGTTTTTGATAGATTCAAACTTTTTCGGTTGACTTGGTGTTGGTTTAATATGCTGGGAAAAGGTTATTTAGATTATTAGTAGCGCGTCGCTAAGTATTCTATTACGGATGAAGTGACTATTTGGAAACGTACTCTATTTAATACAATCTGCTGGTAGCTAAGTAAATGAGATAAATATATGAATATGAATGAATCGAGTTAGGTAAATTTATAAAGAATTTCGGGAATTTTAAAAATGTGATAAGAGTTTTATTTTAATTTGTTTTTGCTTCGAAAAATTTAATAAAATATGATTCTAGTGAATGCAGCGACATAGAGATAGAGAATTTTGTGAGCTTTGAAAATTTGCTAAGGTTTTTTATTTGTATTTTTTTTTTGAAGAGTTTTAAAAAACATGGTTTTAATCCAGAGAAGTGAATTTAAAAATTTTTTTGAATTTTAAAAATTTGCTAAGCTTTTTATTCTACTTTGTTTTGAAGAACTTTAAGAAATATGGTGTAAGTCCAGCTAAAGCGTTTTTCAGTAAGAGCGGTTCAACTTTTTTTATGAATAAAACACAAACGGTTTGACTTTTTTAACTACTTTTTTTTTTATTATCGAGTTTGAACATATACATTTAAGTATGAAATTCGATTTCTTTTGCATGACCACCGCGTGCACCTTTTACGAAGTCCAATCGTTGAACCCAATTTTCGACCACTCTTTTGCATAAATCGGCCGAAATTCCAGCAATTTCGCGTTCAATATTGGCTCTGAGCTCACAAATCGTCGCCGGCTTGTTACTGTAGACCAATGACTTCACATAACCCCAAAGAAAATAGTCTAGAGGCGTCAAATCACACGAGCCCGGCGGCCATTCGACCGGTCCATTTCTGGAAATAATGCGCTCATCGAACTTACTCTTCAACAAATCAATTGTAGCGTGTGCTGTGTGGCTTGTGGCCCCGTCCTGTTGAAACCACATGTCGTCTAAGTCCATACCATTCAATTGCGGCCAAAAATAATCGTTTATCATTTCGCGGTATCGATTTCCATTCACAGTTCTTTCTCGTCAACGAAAAAATATGGGCCAATTACGCCGCCGGCATGTAAACCTCACCAAACAGTCACTCTTTGTGGGTACATTGGTTTTTCGGCAATCTCTCTTGGATTATCTTTCGCCCAAATGCGGAAATTCTGCTTATTGACGAATCCACTGAGGTGAAAATGTGCGTCCTCACTGAAGATGAAGTGCGCGATATGCATTTTGATTTGAACGCCCGTTTTCATAATAAGCCTGAATAACTTTAACGCGTTGCTCAAGTGTGTAGCGTTCCATGATGAAATGTATACTAATGAAGTTTACAAATGACAAGCGAAAAATAAAAAATATTGCGTCGTTCGCCCTCCCTATCGGAAAAAAGTTGAAGTGCACCTATTGAAAAACGCTTTATATTATAAAATGGGGAGAACTTAAAAATTTGTTTTTTTTCATTTTTTACATTTATCAAAAATTTCGGAAGTTTTAAAAATTTCCTAAAGTTTTTTTTTATTTTTATTTTTGGAAGATTTTTAAAAATTTTGTGTACTTTAAAAATTTGCTAAGGTTTTTTATACATTTTTTTTTAAGCATTTTAGAAAATATTCAGCTGCATATAAAGATTTTCCGGAATTTTAAAAATTTGCGATTTTTTACATTTTTTTAATTTCTTACATTTATGAAAAATTTATGGAATTTTGCTGAAGTTTTTTTATTTTTAGTTTTTTGAAAAATTAAAAAAAATATTAATTATAATTAATTAATTATATTATATTAATAAGGGCATCCAGCCGCATGTACAGAATTTTGTGAGCTTTACAAATTGCCTGAGGTTTTTTATTTGTATTTTTTTTTTTGAAGAGTTTTAAAAAATATGGTTTTAATTCAGAGAAGAGAATTAAAGAATTTTTTGAATTTTAAAAATTTGCTAAAACTTTTTATTCTATATTACTATTTTTTGTGTTTTTTGTTTTGAAGAACTTTAAGAAATATGGTGCAAATCCAGCTACATAGGTATATAGAATTGGGGGAATTTAAAAAATTTTTTTTTTTCGCATTTATCAAAAATTTCGGGAGTTTTAAAAATTTGATAAAGTTTTTTTAATTTTTAGGTTTTGGAAGATTTTTTAAAAATATTAATTTGAGTGCATCCAGCTGCGTATACAGAATTTTGTGAGCTTTACAAATTTGCTAAGGTTTTCTATTTTCATTTTATTTTTTTTTAAGAATTTTAAAAAATATCCAGCTACATATAGAGAAGTTTGTGAATTTTAAACATGTGATAAAGTTTTTTTTTAATTTTTAAAAATATGGTTTGATATACATATATAGGATGTCGGGAATTAAATTTTTTTTTTGCACTTAACAAAAATTTCGGGAGTTTTAAAAATTTGCTATAGTTTTTTTTATTTTAATTTTTTGGAAGAATTTTTAAAAATATGAATTTGAGTGCATCCAGCTGAATATAAGGAATTTTGTGTACAGTAGATTCTGTTTTTATGCCGTTTTTTTTAATTAAAAAATGCATGTCGACCTATCGGGAATTGTACATATAATAACAAGATTCTAAACCAGTTAAGCAAAAACTCATCACAGATTATATCAAAAATGCTAACCCCACAAGTATGGAACCGCCTGCATCACCATCCAGATCAAACGTGTACATTTCCTCAAGTGACGGAAGTGATTTTACGCCAAATCCTAAACGAATGCGCAACATGCGGGTATTGTCTGCTTCTATTTCTGACTATGTAAATTTATTTTTCGATTCTGACGTTTCTTAAATAAAGATATAATTTTCAAAAATACAATTTTTTGTTTATGCGATTTTATTTAATTATTTCAGATTCATGCGACCTATGGAACGTATCTATAGTTATAAAATGGGACTAGTACCCTTTTTTTATGCGATTTTATTACATTATTTCAGATTTATGCGGTTCTTAGCACTTTTGAAACGTATCAATAGTTTTACTATAGAACATGTAGCTTTTTTTATGCTGTTTCTTGCGGAACGTATCTACCGCATAAAAACAGAATCTACTGTACTTTAAAAATTTGCTAAGGTTTTTTAATTATATTTTATTATATTTTTTTTAAGAATTTTTAAAAATATGGTTTAAATCCAGAGAAGAGAATTAAAGAATTTTTGAATTTTAAAAATTTGCTAATGCTTTTATTCTAGTTTTTTTTATAAAAAATTTCGGGAGTTTTACAAATTTGTTAAGGCTGTTTTGTTTTTTTTTTTTGGGAAGAATTTTGAAAAATTTGGATGAAATTTCAATTTTCGCTTGACTTGTAATTTTTTTTGTCATGCGAGGTGAAGGGCACTGAGAACGTATAGAATACCACTAAATACGCTCGATAGGGAGGCCAATCGCTACAATTGTTTTTTATTGTTGACAGTTTTATGGATCTTACCAAATTTACAAATACCTTGCTTTGCACTACTTTTTTCGAATCAGAAGGAACTAAAAATTCCCAATGCCTTTCTACATTTCCCCAACAGTTTAATATCCATTAGATTTCCTGCTATTTGTATGTTATACGCTGCACACAAATATTATGGTATATTAGGTTGCAACAACAATGAAAACTCCTACAACGAACAACAACAGCGTTCGCTTTACTAAATCAACATCACTCAACGCCATGAATAGGTGCATTTGGCGCAGCTGTCACTGACAGCGGAGCATTCGAACATCACTCATGTCCCACAGCGCACACTTTTCCCCATACACACGCGCACATTTCCTTCTCTTCATTCTCTATTGAAGGCAACTGAACAGCAGTTATGCTTCAATTGCGACAGCAGCGGGTGAGAATATCAATTGGGAGCGAAAGCGAGTAAATGTGCGCCGTACAGATGGCAGTGTGTAGTAGAATCACGTTCCTTATACGCTATCAAATACGCGCTTCACTTGCCACACTAACTTACTGGCAAATAGCTGTGTGCGAGTTGCACCTGCCACACTAGTTGTCCTGTCCTATCCGTGTTGCAGTGGGCAATGCAGTGAATCTACTCCTACTTTGTTTTTTTTCAGATTTTTGTTTTGCCTTTTTAGAATCGTCTAAAATTTATGCGCGCCCATTTGAAGTCAATAAGTACATTTGTCTTTGGGCACGACTGGTATGTTTGCGGAAGCTGCTGGCAGCTGGCAGTCAGTGTAGTTCGAGCGAATACTTATATGCTGACATTTGTAGTACTTTTTTGCTACCTTTTTTATAATTTTTTTTTTTAATTGTTTTTGCACTGCGTGAAGCGCAAATCGTAATGCTTTTTCAATTTCTATTTTACGTTGACTTTTTGCTCGACGTTTTTTTTAATTCATTTGTGCTTTTTTCTGTCTTCTTCTGCTTTCCTTTTGTAGGTGCATTAGCGTGCGCATCTCCCCACAGCCTGAAATGTTCCTTCTACGCCCCAATGCATCGCGTAACTTTGGAGAAAATTTATTTAATTCACTTACAACACGTTGCAACGTTCGGTTGCAAGTACTAAATTGCCACACATGCAGCAAATGCACATGAAGAAAGCAGAAGGAAAGCGAGAAAATATAACAAAAGCACTGAGAGTAAAAACATGAATTTTATAAAGCTGGTGTTGTTGTTAGGGCAAGGGTGCATGCAGGTGAGTGGGTAGAAAATCAATTCATTTGCTATTACAATGAACTTGCAACATGCGTATAATGGATGGAAAAAACTAAAAAAAAATATAAAAAAAGATTTAGAAAATAAAGCAAAAAAATTGAAAAAATGTGGTAGAATCAGAAAAAAATTGTTGAAAGTGCAATACAACAGCTGGCAAAATACCCAATTCTGCAAGCATCTGAAAATGAAGTAGGGAGAAAAAGTAGAGGAAAGGTATTGCAAAACTGATGTATTTCTTAAGCTTTTATAATAAGCTGTAAGTAGGGAAATCCTGGAACCCTAAAATGCCAACAAAATGTTGATAAAGTTGCATAAAAGGCAAGTTGCATAAAATACAAGTGCAATAGAGATTCGGATCGGTATGAAAAGAACACAGGTACGAATACAATTTTATTTATGAGAGACGAATCACAAGTGCGCTGCTTTCTAAAATAATGGAAAACCAATAAGGGTCCAAATATTAGTTGGGGTAAAAACAAATCCGTTATTTTATAATTTTGCGCAAGTGGTTTAAAAGTATTTTATGTCTAATTTTTAGCTCCAGGTCGGTCAACTTCATTTCCTTCATCATCCAAAATGCCTGAACGGAATCGAAGAAGCCAAAAATTCCACGCAATTCCAAGTTTCAATAATTTGAACGCATTGTTTTATCGTAAAAAAATGTACATCTGTCTACTTGACAAATCTCAAAGATGATATTCAATACAGACATCTAGGTGCCACTGTAGAAAGACCCTTTGAAAGATCCTTTACTAAGTTTAAAGATGTTAGCTATTACCTTTCACAGGCCGCAAATAAACAAGAATAAGACAAAGGAACTACTACGTCTCTCAAGAGAGGATATCTCGAAGCTCGTGGCTTGTATAACTGGTCATTGGCTGGCTATTTTTGGCAGGCATTCCTCGAGACTAATAGTTTTCTTAAATGGATATTGTAGAAGTTGTAGGGATGAGAAACAGGAAGAAACAGTAGAGTTCTTCATTTGCTTTTGTCCAGCATTAACTAATATCAGAGCAGGTTTTCTAGGCAGATACTTTTTCAATTCTTTTGCGAAACTGTCCAAGGTGAAAAGTGAAAGCAGGTGGCAAAAGGAAATTATGCTCTTTGTGGACCCAATGCAGTATGAAATGTAACAGAAAAGCAACAGCAAATGAATAAATAACGAACGGTCTATTCTAGATTTGTGAACATAGAAATTGAAGTATGCTCTGGTGGACCAATCATCGAAAAAAAACA
The DNA here is from genome assembly GCF_027943255.1 of Anastrepha obliqua. Classification (NCBI taxonomy): domain Eukaryota; kingdom Metazoa; phylum Arthropoda; class Insecta; order Diptera; family Tephritidae; genus Anastrepha; species Anastrepha obliqua. The sequence continues at coordinate 122,248,842 of NC_072893.1, read as the reverse complement.
TCATTTTTAAAATGATGAAAGTCGAGTCGAATAGAAGCGAAAGGCCGAGTCGAAGCGACATTTGAGCTCGTATTCCAAAGTCTGTCTTATTACAAAATGAGTAGAGAAGTAGCCGGAAACCCATTAGGAATCATTTGCGAAAGTCTGGTATCAAAAATAAGCTCGAAGTGTGGGTGCCACGCGAATTGTTGCAAAATAAGCTTTTGAACCGAATTGATGCCTGTGATGATATGATAAAATATAACGAAGTTGACTGATTAATGAAGATAATGGAATTTAGCGAAATGGCAACTGGCGATATGGTATCTGGAAAATAGTTGACCCATGAGAACAACAGTGGAAAAAGATCTCTCGAAAAACAACTCCTGTGAGCCACTTGGTCAAGAAGGTTTTCCTTGTGATAGCAGGGATTGGAGGCGAATTGTTTACGTACTCGTAGGAATCTTCTATTAGTTCAAATATTCAACTTGGGTCTCTATTTTCAGTAACTAACTAGACAAAAGTAGGTGATCGAGCAACAACTCCAAAGACTGTTGAATGTGGTAGAAATTCATTGGATCCATAAAAACAATCCTAGACCGCACACATCTTTAATGATGCGTTAGAAGTTTCGTTAGCTTGGATCTGAAGCTCTTTTGCATGCGCCTTATAGTTGAGACCTGGATTAGCTTCATAGCTCAAAACTGACCTCAAAGGGAATTGTGAAAATGAGTTGGTCAAGTTATTTCTACCAATAGGGCCGACAGTTGCCTTCAATGGTGAAATTTTTAACTAGGAACGATCTCACTTTTAATCGTCGAATTATAGTACTGCCTTTCTCGTGCATGAAAGTTTGCCCTACCACACTTTTACGATATGAAAACACACTTTAAAGCAAAACACAAAAAAACAACAAATCGCTTTTTTGAAAAATTTAGTGTAACTTAGCCCCTTAGTTGCTAGCGATAACAAATTTGCCATCTCTGCCTTGCAATAATTTGGACCAAGGCTCTTTAACGATTCTAGTAAAGCTGAATATCCGATTCTCCCATTAGAGCCAGTTTCAGAAAGTACTGAAAAGTGTTACTTTGGAGTATTACACCGTGCTACAAAAATCAACTTTTTTTGTTATCATCAAACGAATCGTTACTGGGTTTATGAGTATCGTATGACACGCAATCCAGATATTAGGCGAATGAGTGGAGTGCTCCAAATGAACTAAGCCCAAAAAAATCACGTTACTTTCAATCAAAAAAACAAGTGATGCCCACGCGTTTTTGAATTACAACATGAATATTTACCAGAAGGTCTGGAGGCATATATAAGGACTATAATTTGGCCGTTATGAGATGTTTACGTGAGGGTATTCGCCAAAAAATAAACGATTTGTGGGAAACAAACTCGTGAATTTTCCATCGCACGCGTAGTGTCACCATTATCTGAGAATTTTTGACCAAGGACGAAAGAAGTCCCATCCAACAGCTATAGAATTCACCTGTTATGGTTCACTGCAACTTTTTTCTGCTTGGTCGAGTCAAAAACCACTCCCGCAAATGCGCTGGAATTTTCTGAGCAAAAACTCAGTTCGATGATAAACTTTATAGACGAATAATGTCGCGCTATATTTGTCTTTTTTTAATGGTTTTTTGATAGCTGAATAAATCTGCTCGCTTACATTAATTTCATAGAGTTAGTAAAAGTACTTAGAACCATTGCATTAGATTAGATAAGATTTGTGGAGGGTTGTACAAGTTCAAGCAGTCAGTCAGGAAGACCATTGTACTACGCCCGGATAGATTACAGTAAAATGAATAAAGAGACAGAATAGATATTACAATATATGGATGGTAAGACGGGCAGTTTGGTTGGAGGCACTCTTCCGCGAATCTTTTGTATTCATTGATGAATCTTAAGAGATCCGGAATAGAAAGATTACTGACCTGCCAGTTCTCTCAGATCGTTTCTGCTAAGTTTTAGGAAAAAGGTCGCTAATTTCTTGTTTGGTTGTTTCACAAAACACTTAGCTACTCTGCAGGAGCCCAACTCAGACCACCGCCTTCTATAGGTAGACTTCATGAAGTCGTCAATCCATAATTCAACTAATGAAAGGTTCAGAACACAGTACTGTTCAGTTTTGTCTAATATTCGCCAACCATTTTCGAAGAGCAGCGTGGGTAAGTAAGGCTCTCACTGCAGCTTGACTGTCACTACAAATTCCAATACTAATACCCCGCCACTTCTTCTCAATTAGCGACATTAAAGATGGCATGGACTTCCGTTAAGATAAACATAGCCATCTGTCCTGTAGTTTAGGAATACTTAGTATCTTCATCTAAGTACCATCCAGATCCGCTCCATCACTGGTTTTGGATACGTTACGCTGGTGTAGAGAGAGAGCTGAAGTCCCGTTAAATGGTTCTCTGGACTTTACCATTGATCTCTATCTGGGATCAAAACGTTATACTTCCTACTGAAGCCAACATAAGTCACTTAATTGTTCGCTGGCATCGAAAGAGTGTTCACCGCATCGACAACTGGTGATAAATCTGACAGTAGTCAGTAGTTTCTTCGTTTCCCCAGACTCCGTTTGACATAAGTCTGTAAGCCACCTTCATTGCTTCCTTCCAGATTTGACGATCTAGAGGTTGCAATTTCAGGATGGCATTAAGAGTATTGCCAGATGTCGTACTCATAGCATCTGTGATAGCCAAGCACACACTTCTCTAAAGTCTGGTTTTACTCAGAAGTTAACCATAGTAACCCAATGGGTATAATCAGGGTGATGTACAACCAGTGTACAATCGCCCCATGTCGTGTTAAAGGTTCTGTTACACTGCCAGAAGACTTCTAGTGTTCGAGAGACCTTTTGCGTATGCAGCATTGCTATAAAAATCTGTAGTTTCAAGTACCAATAGCAGTTTTTCTGCATAGCTTTAACTGCCACACAGCGTTTTGAGAGCGTAAACCTACATCTAACACATTCGAGCGGCCTTCTGTCCATGATAATTAAGGCGATTATTGCGCAGAAAAAAAGGGATGTGGGTGAATATTTTCTAATATACTATTTGCACATTGGTTGGTCGGCGAAACTTTGCCAAACTTTGAGCTGCGAACTTTCCTTTTGCTCATACCAAACTCCATTTCAATTCCCCTGCAGCATTTCGGACATCAAAATCTGCACAATAAATTTTAAATACCAGCAATTTAGCAGCTAACCTCAAGCATACGTTTGCTTGAACCTTTTATTTGGTGCTTAAATTATTAATACGAAAATGCTCTAGAAAGCATAGCCAACTAGAAGTAAAAAAAAAAGAAAAGTAACAAATAGACAAATACAACCGCAAAGCAAAAGCCAACACAGAAATTTGCATAAACTCCTTAAATAATTTGCGCCCGAAAAAGTAAGGACATTCATTATGGCATATATTGTGTCGCCGTGCGCCGGAGCTTTGTGCGCCAATGCGAAGTTGAAAGTGTGAATATAAGCGAAATGAATGCGGACAAATGTTGGAAATACTAGTAGAAATGTCCACAACTCCGGCGGTGCAGAAGGTGAAGGGGTTAGAAAATTCCTTGCAAACAATTGCATTCATTAAAATTTTCAATTTCCACAGCTTAGCGGGGCCAAAACGGGATAGCGTCGAGCAAGCGCAGAGCGTTGAATGGCGCGCGCACAGGTGGTATATGGGCAATATGCCGCTTACATTGCAATGTGTGCAAGTACATGTGTATGTGTGTGTGTGTGTTTATATGCGCGCCTGATTTATGTGCCAAAGGGTGACACGCACGTATCGCAATTGCATGGCCCAACAACAACAGCTGCACACGCCACGCCACCAATAGCATTTTTTAATTAAAAAGCGCAACAACAAAAAGTGTAATGCAAAAACAAAACAACAGAAAATACGAAATTCAAAAAACGAGTATAAAAAATTACCTAAAAGTTGTTGGAAAAAATAAAAAATTTACAAGTATGCGGCAATTTTTCTGGTCGAAAATCTGTTGACCACAGTGCTGTTAGGCTGGTCACCACCTAAAAGTATGCCATAAATAATTTTTTATCCCATTCTTTTGTATGTAATTAAAATGTGCGCCGTTAACTTTTTATTTTTACTCTTTCTCACATTTTTTTTCCTCTTTTGCGCAGAACTGAACATTTCATTTGCCTCCCAGTAATGTTGAAAACGTGTTTATTGTTTGCGCAAAAAATTTATATGGCCTTTTTTGTTAGTTCTTTCATATTTCCATATTTTCATTTAACCACTTTTCGCATTTACTTTAAAAATATTATAAAAACATTTGACCTTTCAGCTTGGCTGCTGAAAATGTTTGTAAGCATTTGCAGGCTCGTTATTTTACCCACACAAAGAGTGCAGCCGCCCAAAAGTATGCTACACTAATGTGTGTGTTGTTACTGTATGCCACACTCGTTGTTGCCGGTTGGCTTTGTTTATATTTACATCAGTTAGCAAGTGTTTGGAAATGAGGAAATGATGCTGAATTTTCATAGTAGTAGAGTTGCCAGATTGTTTGTTTTTAATTTGGAAAAATTAGGTTTCTTAAAAAATATGGATATTTTCTTAAAAAATAGAACTTCAGCGATATTTCTTATCAGTGACCTCAAATGCAAATTTCGCTGACAGAGATCTACTTTGAATTGCAAAAGCATGCAAAGCAAGGGAGTTCTTAAGCGACACAGGGGTAAATTGCCAGAAAGCACTTTCATGGAAGGAAGTAATTCGATTTCTGAAACTAGAGCTGGAGTTAATAACTTTTGAAATCATAACGAGGCCTTCTCATATTTCTGGAGTTTACTATCGAAGCTTTAGTCAACTTCAAAGGCGAATTGGGCTATCCTGCCTTTGGACGCGGACTTCTCATCGTTCTTATAAGAGTTCAGTAAGACTTACTTCTTGAGTGTTTTCGATCACATACGACGTTCCAATAGTCAATATACGCAGTACATACTTCTAATAGAAGATATATTTGATGTGCTGAATTCTAACTAGTGACTAGTGATTAGTGACTAATGATTACTGGCAAGAGAGTATTGATTGGTCGCTATTAGTTAATCGTCTTTGATAAGTGTTTGCTGTCAGAATACCGGCCTAAATTGGATAATAGCTTAATGCGACTAATGAATAGTGACTATTGACTGGTGACTATTTACAAGTGATTGCTGTCAGAATACCAATCCATGTTTGCTAATACAATAATGCGCCATATGTTTCTATGGTAACTTGTGAGCAATAACTAATGACTTGTGACACTGACTATAAAATAAGTAAATGGTTGACAAGTGACTACTGTCAGAATACTGATCTAATGTTCAATTTGCTTTTATGATGACTTGTGAGCAATGACTGGTGACTGATAAGTAGTTTGTGACTATAGAATAGACTATTAATTTTTGACTTATGACTGGTGACATTTAATATAGAATAGTAAATATTAATTTCGGACTATTGACTGGTGAATAGTGACTACTGACAAATGACAAATGACTAATGACATCTGATCTGTAACTTGTGATAAATGACTATAGAACAAAGGCTATTAATCATTGACTATTGACTACCAGCTGCTATTAGAATACTGTTACATAGTTGTTATTTCTAACATGTGACACATTGTGTTTGCACTTTCAGGTTGCTAAATATTACGTCTTCACAATGTACAGCTTTATTCTAAAATGTTTTGGAGTGTTCTAAAGACCATTACTTGCAGAAGCCACTCTCAAAATATTTTCATCTTATTGCTTTAAATTGTTTTGGCGAAGCGAGTGCTTGTTAGTTACTTGTGGCAATAAACTTCCTCAGTGTGTACATACCATCACAAAAAAAGTAACGAAAGTTAAAAGAAGTGCAATAGGATAAAACACTGACTAAAAATAATTCCTAAGTCCTCACAAAGCCAAACAATAAAGGGAAATATAATAACTCTAAAGCCAAAGGCATCTCTGCTGCCGAGAAAACTGACTGTTCATATTTTACTGCGAGCTTATAACGCCTTACTATTTGCTATACTACGCTAAGGCAGCTTTTCTGCTTGGAACCCAGCCTTTGGTTCGCTTCGTGTACATAAAGCAGTGTTTATTTTCAAATAAAGCGCAACACAATATGGTGTGTACCTTCCACTACTGTACACATACTAGTTAGTTGCATACTTTTTGGCTGCATGGTGTGCAATATCTCACTTGCTGCATTTAGCTAGCTATTCGCCGCAATAAACGCAATAAAGCGGTAAGGGGCTCTGCAGTGCGCGCAGCTTGTCACAATTGTCAACACGCCACCATAGCTCTCCCTCTCGCTGCAGTCCATCTGTGCTACCTCTTAATAAGAGAAAATAAATAAATTTTCATTTCGTCGCATTGTTTCCACATCGTATGCCCTTAGCCTCCACTATGCGCACGAAAAATCTGCAATTTATTGTTTCATTTTGCTTTTTATTGTCTAGCGAAGGGCCGCGCGGGCACGCATTTGTTGCCAGCTTTTCGGCGCTGCATTTTACGCGACTGCAAGAGATAAGGAATTATTTTGTTGCAGCTATTGTTGTTTTAAATCCTAGCCGCTCTCTACGTTTAGCCCTTATAGTTTGCACTCCTTTAGCTATGCTTGAAAATTAAATTGCTAAGGACACCTGTAAATATGCAACAGATTCCGCCAGGTTAAATACAACTCTAAGTGTAGGTGAAAATATTCAGTTAGTGGATTTTAGTCTGAGTTATTAGCTTTTAGCTGGTGAAAATATAGAGTTAAGTACCTTGCGAGGTACGCGGTGCTTGGCAAGGTATTAAATATTTCATTAATAAAATTTTGGAATCCCAGACTCACAAACTGGTCAACTCCTGTAAGGAGGAAATCAAACCTACTGGGTGTGCGGGTAACGTTTCTTTGATTTCCGTTCCAGGACACAGGAATATAGACGAAAATTAAATTGCTGATGAGCTTGTTAGGAAGTGGTCGACTGACTTGATCTCAAGGGCGTCCTACCCAGCCAACGGTATCCCTCAGACTGTTCTTAAAGGTGAATTGCACAACTTATTTCTCAGAAAAGCGCAGAACACTTGTATACTATTTCGAAAACCCTTTAACATCAACACGCACACCACAAAGCACCTAACAGAAGTATACGCGCCAATTATTTATTTTTTTTTAATAGACACAGGACGCAGCGAGTTTGGGACTCCACGACATGAAATTTCCGGACTCTTAGCTGTGTTTACCGGTCATTGGACGATTGGTACATACGTATAAAATCTAGGTTTACCATTAAGTCCCCATTGCAGAAGCTCTCCTTTCAGAGAAGGAGATTGTTGAGCACTTTCTCTGTAAATGTTCGGGTCTGGCAGCTTGACGATTAAGGCCCCTGGGTGCTCCTTTCTTAGACAACTTGGGGCAATGCGTCAACCTAAGTCCCATCAATCTTCTCCATTTCATCAACAACTCTGGTTGGCTGTAGACTTCTGCCCGTTGGAGGTTTCAAAATGATATCAAAACGGAGATTTAGTGCTACTTCGGGCGTGCCAGACCAGCATAGTTAAATTTCAGGGGAAAGTAAACCTACCTAGGTAAGGTGGTATCTACCCTAAATGTGACTTAGCCAACTCAATAAAAAATATTCTACATAATTTGGAAGCGACTGCTTTAAAAATTACAATTATCATCAAGTGGAATGCTTATTTTAAAAGTTGAAAATATTATAAAATGAATTATCACATACCAAAAATTTAGTCTCAACAGGGCATTTTGATGCACAGGCATTTTCAATGCTTGATTGGCTTACCTGGAAAGAGAATGAAAAAAAAATATAAATATAGAATATAGAAACGCATGTTAAATATTAGTATTATGTCAGAAAGTAAAGTGAAATTACATTTATTGACAACAACTCCACCTCAAAGCAGCCTCCATTGGCTTGCATTCGTAAATCACTGAACTCCCGAGCGTATGAGTAACATCAAACTCACTAAGCTAATTCAGGCAAAAGAGACAATTTTCAGGCAAAGATGTTGATTGCAGTTTAATTTGAAGAAGAAAAAACATAACTACATTAGGGTGTCACGCAGGAACTAGAGTTAGTTGTTAAAGACACAATTAACTTTTAATTACAAAGATATTTTTCAACGTTGCACAAGTATACTGGGTACCCAAGTACACATTCGATTTATCGACGAACTTGGTTTACTACCTTTAAGTGAAAGTTCCCCACGTATTATATATATTTCGTCCATCCATACAATTCACATCTGAGTACACAAAATTATGACTCATAACTGGCTATTGATTAGTGACAAGTGACATGTTTTAGTGACAAATGACTAGTGATAAGTAACCAGTGACTGGTGACTCTTCACTAACAAATATTAATTACTAACTCCAAGTCGTCTATTTTAAAGAAATACTTTCAAGCTGATAACGAACTTCTGATGAGTGGTAAATGACTTGTGATTAATGAGTAGTGACTGGTGACTCTTGACTAATTAATATTATTTACTGACTCGAATTCGTCTATTTCAAAGAAATACTTTTAAGCTGATAAGGGACTTCTATTAGTAGTAAATGACTAGTGACAAGTGACAATTGATAAATGGCTTGTGATTAGTGGCAAATGACTAGTAATAAGTGACTAGTGACTAGTGACTGGTAACTCTTCACTAACAAATATTAATTACTAACTCCAACTCGTCTATTTTAAAGTAATACTTTCAAGCTGATAACGAACTTCTGATGAGTGGTAAATGACTTGTGATTAGTGAGTAGTGACTGGTGACTCTTGACTAATTAATATTATTTACTGACTCGAATTCGTCTATTTCAAAGAAATACTTTTAAGCTGATAAGGGACTTCTATTAGTAGTAAATGACTAGTGACAAGTGACAATTGATAAATGGCTTGTGATTAGTGGCAAATGACTAGTAATAAGTGACTAGTGACTAGTGACTGGTAACTCTTCACTAACAAATATTAATTACTAACTCCAACTCGTCTATTTTAAAGTAATACTTTCAAGCTGATAACGAACTTCTGATTAGTGGTAAATGACTTGTGATTAGTGACTAGTGACTGGTGACTCTTGACTAATTTATATTAATTACTGACTCGAATTCGTCTATTTCCAACAAATACTTTGAAGCTGGTGGTCGATTCTTCCTCTTTGTAAACGTGAAATGAAACGTTTTTCCGGTTTTCATTACCCTTTCGATTCGCGTTCAGTGAAAAAATGAAAAGGGACATCGAGATGTTTTCACATGAAAATAATAAAGGGGAGTGAAACAAGATCGTTTCACTTTTTCTTTTCACACCCGATTCGTGTTGCGTGTTGAAGTGAAAACAACTTCCAAAATATTTTCATATAAAAATTTTCTTTTCACTGGCAATTTTTATGGGAGAAATGGAGAAGGAGGTGCGTGGCAAACGTGTAAGTACGAGAATAGTTGCATGGTTACAAAAAAAAAGATCTGTTAATATTTTCATTAATAAATTGCAGAATTCTATCAAAGTTCGATATATTTTTTTAACTTTAACAGAGTTTTTTACTAGGATATTTATGGTTTTGGTCGAAGAATGAATTCTACTTTTATGAGCGATTAACAAAAGAAAGGGTTCACGAAAAATGTGGTAAATATTGTAAAAAGAACACTTCACTATGCACGCGTGTGTGGCTGGAAGTATCGCAAAATAATAAAGGCAGAGCCAAAAAAGTCTGTGAAAACTACAATATAACAAAACCTTTCTTTTTCAATTCACGTTTACAAAGAACGAGAACTTACCCATTTGCTAGCAGTTTTGAGCCAACTTACTAAGGTTAACGTATTTATAATTAGGAAAGGAAACTTCAAAACTTTTTTTTAGAATGTAGGAAGAAGCTTAATTCTGTAGTTAGACTAAATAGGCGTGCACTTATATGGGTTCCAGGATACTGCGGTGTTCAAGGAAATGAAATTTCCGCTGAATTGGTCAACTGTGGATCAGCGGTTACCGCACAGGCATCGGAGCAAATAATCGGAATCAATTCTGCGGAAATCATCAAGTGGGTCATGCAATTTACATAAAAAGCGATGAGTCTAATGCTGCAGATCTGCAAAGTGTTTTGTGACAAGCCCGAATAGCAAACTTCTGAAGTTTCTTCTAAAACTTGGAAGAAACGTCGGCCGGTTGATGGTTGATATTATTACTCGACATAATCCATGGGTTCAGCATTGGATCACCACTGGAATCATTGAGGACCCGATTTGGGTGTACTGCTTAGAGGAGGCGGATAACACGAAGCACTCTGTGAGTGCCCTGCTAGAGCAAGGCTGCGACTTTTGGTTGCCGATGTCATGAGAATCATGTGTAATATTCGTTCTCTCAAACTGGAAGGCATTTTCAGATTTACCAAAGAATCTGGAAAATTCTCACAGGTCTAACTATCTCTATGTCTCTGTTCTATCGCATCTTTACCCGTCTGTTACTTCTCTCTTTCCTCCTTGACTATCTACCTTTCTATTTTGCAGAGCTTTGCGTTCAATGGGCGTTTTAGTCCGAGAGTTTTAGGAGTTACCAAAACTCTCGGTGCTTCTTCGCTCGACTTTTTTCAATCTCCAGCTTCAACGAATTTATACAACGCTTTGAAAGCCAACTCGTTCAAAAGCTTTCTAAAATACAGGGTGGCTGATGAGTTTTGCTACATTAAGAAACTCAAATAACTTTTTTTGAAGGTCATTAAATTTTATTAAATGTAGCTTAACTAGTTTTAAAAATAATTGAATTTAAATGCCCCCCATGCTCGTTGACACAAGTGCGGCATCTTAGTAAAAAGTTGTTCATTGCTGCTTTGAGAGTTGCGACAGGAATAGCCGCAATTGTTGCCCGAATGGATTGTTTTAGTTCATTCAAATTTGTTGGCTTTGTTTTATAAACTTCTTGTTTACATAAACCCCACAAGAAAAAGTCAGGTGCAGTAAGGTCAGGCGACCTGGAGGACCAACGAAATTTGGAGTTTCTTGAAATCAGTTTATTGGGAAATTTTCGTCGCAACTCTGTCATAACAGTCTGGGCTATGTGAGACGTTGCCCCATCTTGTTGAAACCACACAGAGTTGAAAGGAATTTTCTTTCGGCGTAGTTCTGGATAGAAAAATTCTTTCAGCATTTTCAAATAACGGTCTCCAGTAACCGTAACGGTGTGACCATTTTCTTCAAAAAAATAAGGCCCGACAATACAGCGTGAAGAAACCGCACACCACACTGTCACGCGAAGAGGATGCAATTCCGTCTCGTGGAGTATCTGTTGGTTAGAAGTACTCCATATTCGACAATTTTGTTTGTTCACATTGCCGTTTAAATCGAAATGGGCCTCATCAGACATGAAAAGGCAGTTTAACATGTTTTGGTCTTCTTCCACCATTTGCAGGATCTTCTGGCAAAATTCCAAGTGAATCGGCAAGTCTGCTGCATTCAGTTTGTTAACCATTTGAATTTTGTAGGGAAATAAGTCTAAATCTTTGTGCATTATTGTTTGCAAAGACTGTCGGCTGACACCAAGTTGAGCAGATAAGCTTCTTGTTGAAACCCTTGGATTGCTTTGTATAGCTGCAGCTACAACAGCGATCGTTTCCTCCGTCCGAACTGGTGGGTTTCGATGATAAGGCCTTCTTGCGACTGTTCCTTGCTCAGCAAAATTATTCACCAGTCTCATTATGGTCCATCTGCTAGGGGGATCGCCGCGAAACATCCGCCTGTACTCTCTCTGTACCAAAACTACGGACTCCAGTGCGTGATAGCGGCGGACTATCAAAATTCTTGTTTGCGTGTCCCAGTTATCCATTTTAATAAATTTTAAAGATCAATCTGCAAATTAAAACAAAAATGGAACAGATAACTTAAAAAGAAAAAAAGTTATTCAATTTTTTTTTGGTAGCGGCTTTCATCCTGCGGCCACCCTGTATTTCAAATTTTATGATTCAGTGGAGAATAATAGAAAATTTGCTTTCTGAACTACCCTAACATATTTACATGCGTATATCCGAGCGTTAGATGTATGAGATTTGAAATAAAAAAATAAAAAGATATTCCAAAAAGTCAGTAGAGAGATGTATCGAGTTCAAATCAAATGTAATGAAATTTTATACATTCGATAAGCCTGGCAGGCTTTTAGTTAAAACCAAAAGAAAGGTATAAAATTTCAAACAAAATATGAGCTTGTAAACTAAAAGTATTTCACTTTGCACGCGTGTGTGTGTGAGTGCGTGCGCTTGGAATTTTGTTAGTTTGTGATACGTTCAGGATTATAAGGAAGAACTAAGCAAATGCCAGACATTTTCAACAACTCAAACATGGCTTAGCTATGTTTACATGCGTCTATGTAAGCATGCATGCATAGGTATTAGTGTATGTGTGCATGTGTTGTTAGAGAGAATGGTTGTTTGCGAATGGCATTTGAAATTTGCTGCTAACAATCGAATGACCGAAAAAGCACACACACACTCACACACATATACGCATATAAAAAATCATACAAGCACACACATACAAAGTCACACAAGTACACACACACACATACACCGCCATATCTCGCCCAAATTACACAGCTCACCCATTGTAAGCCAGCATCAAATTGCTTTTGTGTGCGGAATGAGGATTGGGAATCTCCTGGTGATAGCATTGCCATTTTGATGGATTTGTTTTATTCCATTTTCAACATTTATTTCATTTGTTATTTCCGTTACATTTCGTTTTGGGTCTGTGCGTTGTATTTATTTGCGCTTGTAATCACAGATGCAACACCCGTATAAACAGTCGTCCATTGGCAGCAGACAACAGCAGACAAAAGTAATGCCACAAAAATAAAAACAAAAACCAAAATAATAGTATATGCAGGCATTCGTTTAGATGTATATGCATGCATGCACGCGTGTGTGTGTGCGAGTGTGAAACCTTGTATGTTTGCAGCGTTGTAGGTGCCTAAAAGCCTGCCACATACTATTAGCCTGCGCATCTGATGATTATCTCAAAGGATTTCCGACATTTTCAGGATTACTGTTGTATTTTGTTTCGTTGCGGTTGTAGTTTTTACTTGGTTTTGTTTTTGCAATAATAAGCAGCAGGCACTTTTTTGCTTTTTTTTATTTTAATTTGGTTGCGGCGTGCGATAAAAAAGGATTGTAACGAAATGAAATGAAATGGAGTGGAACGATTTGGTATGGAACAAAGCTGCGAATGTAAATTGGATGTAAACTCCAATTGAATAAGTAAGTTTTAACGGCACGAAGTGAAATGTATTGTTGGAAAGCAGTGGAGGGAAGTGACATTGATTCTTAGTCCAAGCCAAAGTGAGCCAGTAATAGCAAAAACGAAAACTCTTGTACAAAACTGCTCTCGGCATGGTGCGCTACTCTGCTCTAGCTGGGGAACGCGTAGCTTAATCGAGCTTCTAAAAGTTAAGGAAATATTGTTCACAGAAGGTCAATTTCTGCCATACAGCTCTTGAGGAACTAGAAGATGGTAGGAGGATAGACGATGTTAATGTGACAAACCCAAATCTGTTGACGAGATAACAGAGGTTCCAGCTAAGTAATGCAATGAGGACTGGACTTAATTAGTACTTTGGGGATGAGCGGTGGACTCACCAAGGCTCCAACAAAGTGTTAATGTCGTCGTCAATGGCTTTGTTATTGGACTAGAGCAGTGAAAAGCCAAATTATAATTAGGCCCTCAAAAATAATGTTACTGATTTGCACTATGGGGACTAGATCACTGACACATCGACCAATTAAGAGCGAGTCTCCAAAAGGTCGCATTAACTAATATGATTTCGTGCACTGAGGCGAGACTTTGTGGTGTATGAAACTGAGGTTTCGCTCAATTTGTCGTGAGACCATCAATTTTTTTCTGCTTGACCATAACATTCTGGAATGAGCCACAAAAGTCCTATGCAAACTAAGGTTATATCATCAAAGAAGTCCTGATTTACTCTGAAGTTTGTATACAACCTGTGGACTAATCGCAGGCCCAGCCAAGTTGTAGTGAGGTCTTCAACAGATTTTGTAGTTGATCATGATTTTTGTGGACCCAGACCAAGGTAAGGACTTCGAATGTCTTACTACTGAATTAGTACTTTTTGGATTAGGGAACTGAGGTTCCAGCTACATCTTACTGATACTCTAAAAAATCTCACTAATGGACTTAGCGTTGTGTACTGAACCTAGACTTTGATGAATAAAAAACTGAGGCTTCACCCAAGTTATCATGAGTTCATAAAGGATGTTTTTTTACTGAACCATAACTTTCTGGAAGAGCCCAAAAAATCCCATGCAAGTTAAGGTTAGCTCACCAAAGGAGTCGTGACTTACCCAGAAGTTTATAGACTATCTGTGAAGTAGTAGCGACGTTGTAGCGAGATCGTCAACGGACTTAGTAGTTAAGCAAGGTTTTTGTGGAACCAAAGCATTAAGTGGACTTCAAATACCTTATGCTTATTACCGAATTAGTACCTCGAGGATCTCAAAACTGAGATTCCAGACAAATCATACGAGACTCTAAAAAACTTCGCTTTGTATATTCAACTTTGACTTTGATGAATATAAAATCTGAGGCTTCACACAAGTTACCGTGAGACCCCGTGAAGGGTATTTTTACTGAAAAAGAACTGTCTGGAATGAGTCACAAAAGTCCTATTCAAGTTAGAGTTAGATCATCAAAGGAGCCATGAAACTCCGACAAGTTGTCGCGAGGCCGTGGCGGGTTTTATTACAGAACTTGCATTGGTGTACTGGATCAGAACTTTTTGAGTTAGTGGGTAATTGAAGACCTAGCCAACTTATAAGAAGACTATCAAAGGTCTCATAAATAATAGAGGCCGACCATGACTGATTTATTTCCTGAATAAATAGAAAATAACCAATGGAAAAATTTTTCCGAAGGCTCTTTTCGTGCTAGGTTCGAATTTGAGACACTTTTACGATATTAAGAAGGATAGCACATGGCCAGAAATGTAGTCAAAAATCGTAGGTTTCCCACTTTTGCGCCGGAATATTCTAAAATCTAAACGTCCTTGGGCTCTTTTGAATTGAATTTATTACACCAAAAATTTTCGAAGAATTGTTTTCTGGATTTTGGCTGAAAATTTGGGTTGGCTTTTATAAAACTTTGTGGGAATTGACTTAAAAATTTCTTCGAAGTAAAGCCAGAAAATATTTCAAAATAAAAATATCCTTCCTTCTATAATAATAAAAATGTAAATATAAAAAAAAAATAAATCCTTTTATAAGTAATTTTTGTGCTAAATTTTCCTGTTGTTTCTCTTTCTAGTTTTTTGTTTTGACAGCACCGAAAAATTGTTGCACGCTCTCCACTCACACATTCAAAGCAATTTGATACCTGTCGCTCACACTCCGCTCTTACTCCGCATGTTTTCACACACACACACAAACGCTAACTTCCGTTAAACAAAGAAGCAAAACTCACTCAACACTCATGCATTCGCAGCACTTAATGCTTCTATGTATTTCCACATGGATTATTTTATACGCTGCGCGTCAGTTGTTATGACAATTTGGAGACTTTGCATTTCGGTTTTGATTAGCTGTGAAATGGCGAGTAAAAAGAAAAAGAAGAAGCAGAAACAGAAGAGCAGCAGCAACAGCATATAAAGTGAGATATGCCTCGCTGTCAAACAGACTGACTGATTGCGTGCTCTACAATCGAGATGTCTATTGGCCATATGGCAGCTAATAGATGGAAGTCACTTTGCTTGAATGTCGGTGGAATGAAGAGGCAGTACCGTCAAAAGGACACTCGAATATGCGTAACTGCGCACATTTTTTACGACTCTTCTTCATAATTTCCACACTTTGCACTTCGATTTTTGTTGCGCTTTGCTTTCGGTTTTATTGCTGTGCTTTTACGAGCTGCGAGTGCGTAGCGCGCCCAAAAGCAGGCCATGCTTAGTTGAATACACGGCCAGCATAGGCTTGCTTTAGCACTTTTTTATGTGGCAACTAAAGCGGAAATCAAACACATTGCATGCAGCTAAAAATATGCAATAAAAATTTGTTTTGCGCACATTTTTATTAGCTGATAGCTAAATGAAAATGGCGCATACGATGCTTTTGTACACGAGCATTTTTGCGTTGATTTGGGCGGTATAGCAAGCGCGTATGTGTACGTGTGTGTATGTGTGTGTGTGTTTGTATAGATACCAAACTTTTTTATGAGCCAAAGTTTTCGTTTTTAATTAAATAAAAATAATAAGCATTTAGGCGCGCGGCACAAAATCGAAATCGATGAGAGAAGTTGGTGAAGAAATTTGTGCGGAATTAATGATTTGGAAATTTTATTAACTCTCCATGCTCCAGTGCCCGATATTAAGACTTTTTATTGGTGCAATAAACTTTTTGAACAAAAAACACCAAAAAAAACAAACAACTTAATGGGATCTGCTTTTACGCGCATTTTGTGGACGTTGCCTGGAAAGCATACTTCACCATTGTAATGGAATTTTAATGAAAAATGCGTGTTTTTACCGCTTTCTCAGTGCAGTTCCCCTACTACAGTGCAAAAAAGAAGTAGAAGAAGAAAAAAAAGAAATAAAATGGCATTAACGCAGCAACAGCTAGAACAAAAACAATACAGATACTGTTATTTTCCTTGTAATGCATAACAATAATGGGAAACAGCGCCATTAAGCGCATAAATGGCATACATATATGCAAGTATAAATCCAGTGCACCCGGGGCGTATACGTAAAATGAATTTCCATGAATTTTAATTAAATAGAATTTGCGGTGTTTTATGTAATATTTTTGCGCTACCAGCCATATTACCAAGAAGGTAGTGCTTTACTACATACACAAACCCCCACACGCACACACCCACCCACTCAAAGCATGTCATTCTCGCTTAGCCCAATGTCATGGCATTAGCATCCTTGCCCCGTCGATTTCACTTATACACACACAAACACACACATACATATATGTACAAGTACACACACAAGCACACCCCACTCCCTTAATAGTGCTTTGCATGCTTTAATCCACTCACAATTAATTTGAATGCATTTGCGCAACGCTTATGCTAATTACATGCCACCATCGGCCATTTGCCGCAGCGCAGCGTCGTCCTGCTCCGGCAGCCATCACCCATAAATTACAAAAACAATATCAGAACTAACGAGTTAATCCGATTATGTAATTAATTATTTTCTGTTGGGCGCTGAGCTGACCCAAGCGGTGTACAGGCGTTGCCAGCAAAAATATTTTTTTCAATGCCCGGAATGGGAATGGGGCGGTTCTGTTGTTTTAGCCGCCCTTTGAGACGCTTATTGATATGCTATCATGGCAGATGTACCCCTTCGTCTTCTAGCTCTCCTCTAAATATTTACTTCACTTGCCATCAGCACTTGCTTCTCGTTTGTTTGCGGTCAACCACAGCCGCCTGTGCGCCGCTTGCTTTTTTACCAAAAACTCATCAGCAAAGTATTTAAGCCTCAAATTGATGTTGCTTTTCACTCGCGCTTTTTCGTTCAATAATTTTTGTTAAACCTGTTTTTTTTTTGTGTTTGCTTTTTCGTTTTCTGCTTTCCTTCTTTTCTCCGCATGCCCTGCATGCTGGCTTAGCCGCCTGTTCATTCAATCTCGCACTAATGCTTTTTCTTGTCATTCTATTAATGATTTTTGTAATTAGTGGTGCATACCAACAGGCGCAAGAGCAGTTAGAAAATTAGCATAATTAACAAACAAAAAGAGATAACAGCATAAAAAGGGCGCATACAAGTCCAAGGCAGTTCAAAGACAAACAACAAAAGGCAATAACAAAAATAGTTGAATAAGAAATGTGGCTAGAAATGGAAAGCCGGCCACAAACTTTGCCAAGTAGAAACCTTAATTTGTGCAAAAACAAAAAAAATGCATTTCAGACGATTCACTACTTTTTCTGATAGACATGTTCTCATCAAGAAGCTTGGTCTTAAATCGCTTTTAATATATGAAATGCCCCACCTTCTCAGAAGTATCGGGAAAATAAGAATCAAAATTTCTGTGTTACTGACCTTTTGACTATTGAACTGTGAGAGGTATTGGTATTACTGGCAGCAGTGACTTGACTTTGCATTGAGTCTATAACTTGGATACTCTAACATAGACTCAGCGAATGAGCCTCCCACTTGATTGAAAATTGCCACTGAATTGCCCAGTCTAAGAGCAGACTGCAGGTAGTTAAGAAAACTCGTCCACTTTCTAGGCTCGGGGAAGCCAATTCAGTCAAATCTAACCACATATTTGAGAGAAATAACCACCACACAGTTGCTCTTCCAGACTCGCTCAGCAGTCACATCATTTGGCTTTGACTTGGCATTCATTTCAACTTGAAAAGAGGGTATTCAGGAACAAACTGAAAGAAAGTCTGGCATTTCTTGTCTGATTTTATGTGCACTGTTAGGCTTGAATTATCGACTGGATTTTGATAGGAACGTGGACCGCTGTACCCTTCTCCACACTGAGGAACAGGCACTCTGCTGCTTTTTTAAGAAATCTTATCTGGTACTATAATAATCAGCAAACCCTGAATTGAGTTACATAGTCTTTTGGTTGGCGGAGCGCAAAACTGAGTTTTATAAAAAATTCTTGGCAGAGCCCTCTACCTTCGATTAATAAGTTAACTTAACTGGTTGCAAATGTTTTAACGCAAAAAATTTATTCCCACAAAATTTCTGTTTTGCATTATCAGTTTCAGTTCTCTAACTCCTAAAATGCCCCCCTATATGTTTGTAGTAACGACAAGAATTTTTTGCCACAATTTTTCAACCAATTTTGCTAATTTTTTTTTTTATCTATGTGTGTCTTTTTTTATTAAATTTAAAATGCTTTCCGCCCTCTAACTAACACCTAAATGTATGCAAAATCTCCACTAGCCGTCAATTTAATTAATTGTTGGCTGTCACTGGTGCTTTTGGTTGTCAGTGCTTTAGTAATCAGCGAGCTTCAATGCGTTTTTCGGCAGCCAAATGAAGCGTTCGATAAAATTGTCAAACTGTTTTCAACAAAAAATTAAAAAAGTAAGTGAAAAATATAAAAAACAGAAACAGAGAAATTTGACTAAAAAATAAATTTTTTTGTTGAATTGAATTGTTGTTATATGAAGCGCATGAATAATTAATTAAATAAATACAGAGTGGCAGCAAAGAGGCAACTTTGTAAAAAAATGCTGTCGAAAAATTAAAATGGCATAAAAAAAATATAAATAATAACAAACAAGGTAAATACTGTTAGAAAATTGTAGATTATTTGTATTGCATGTTGTTGACTGGTTCACCCAAAAATAAACAAAAAATTAGAAAACCAACAATTTTTCAAATAAATTTTACAGGCTCGATTTAGAACGTAAAATATTAAAGCAACATATGAATTACTAAGTAATTATTTGTTTGGGGGGGAAAAATCCAATATATTTGCCTTGAATTTTTGGAAAATTTAAAAGGAAACCAAATAGAAGAGAAGGAAAGACGTAGTCTGGACAAATACTAATTTTTTATAGATATTTTTTAAGAAAATAAAATGCGATCGCTTTGATTTTATAGTATGTTTTTATTGGCATCAAATAGTATACAAAAACATACCTTTTTTCAACGTACAGAAGTTGATTTAGAGCCTTTCTCCTGACAGTAGCTGTATTACTTGGAGCTATTTCGATATTTTTTCAACAGTGCACAAGACATAGTTTCAGTTGAATAAGAATTTAATTTAATTATTTTTTTTTTTTTGTTTTTCCTTTAGCTCATATTGGAGCATAGTGTGGGATGGGTACTTCAACTACAGAAAGTTTCGAAATCTACCATCTTTTTAACGCATAGAAGTAAATAAAAAAACTAAAGGGTCTCATCGACATCGGTAAGCGCAGGAGAACAGACGTTAGCCTTTACTGCAACTCATTCGGCTTCATACAAAGTGGCGCTAAATTAATCGCCCTATAGGAAGGTGTATAATTTTTGCAAATGGCGTCGTGTGTCAATCACATTTGACACTTGAGTTATATGTTAGATAGCTGCATCACAGGGGCTATGAGAACTACCCCAACAGCTGGCATGGAAGCACTCCTCAATCTCCCACCACTTCATATAGCAATCCAAGAGGAAGCAGCTACGCAAGCACTCATGCTACACATGAAAGAAAATTTCAAATTGGGCAACCTCACCGGTCACCTAAATATCCTAAATAAAATCAAAAACACCATAAGCATAGCTCAAGTTAACTCAAGTTAGGCTTAACTAACACCAGCACCTGCAGATTCTGCTGCGAAGATGAAGAGTCTATAGAACATCTCATCATCGAATGTCCGGGGTTGACGCATAGAAGGAAACGGTTTTTAAACAAGTTCATGCTTACAGATGAAGACCTTCAATCACTCCCTCAGAAGGAGCTGGTACAATTCATAAGCATACTTAACAGTCAATAGACAGCATAGGGAGCACAATAGATCAATATGGTCGCAGTGCTATAGGGCCATACCTTAACCCTTTACAACCATTAACCATTAACCATTAACCATTAGATAGCTGTGGCCAAGACGAATCTATAAAAAGGTGGTATTGGTAAATCCAATTTATTTTTTATTTCTTTCGCCGTGTTCATGTAGCTGTCAGCACAGAGTGAAATAAGGCTTTCTTCTGTGCCAATATTTTTCTTTGACAATCACTGGAGTGTCTTCTAGGCAGAGGTAGCCGCCAATAAAGAAGCAGCTGATTAGGTGCAATTAGGGCTGTCGGCTCGATGATGGTGCCCTCAAAATTGGTCACTTTTGATGGCAGCCGAATTCGTTGACAAAAGGTCCTATCTGTATACCTCGTCATAGTGACATTGCGCGAAACTGCATGGCGGCTGAGTTTGTCAGACAAGTGACCGATGAGGTAGTTTCGCCGCGAAAGTTTGGAAGCCTGGAAGGGTGGGTGACCTATGAAGTCAGCCAGTGCTGGGCAAGTACACAAACTTGTAATGTTGGGAAATCTTTCCGGCCATGTGTGAATTGGAGACGTTCGAGGGATTTTCTGAGATTGACAAAAGCGCAGCTCTTGAATTTCGTGGGAGTCCTCAGGGACGACACTATTCGCAAGGTGTCCGTGTTGTGAGACGCGGCATTGCTTCGAGTTCTTTCTGCGCCAGCTATCTGGAGGATGAGGTGGAATTATCACAGCACTTTCACCTTAGCTGCTTTGCTCTTGCGAGGCTAAGGTTTTAGCATCTTGGCTCACTTTTCTTTCCTACGATTGCTGATATAGCAGGTTTTCATTATTAAAAACATGATGAACGTCAACAGCAGCATAAAGCGGTTCGCACAACCACAATTCAATCGGCGCTCATAATCCACTTTTACTAAACCCATCCTCCTTTCGAAGGAAAAAGTGACAAAATTTTTGACGTGATAACGTCTTATAATTCGATTTAACAGGTTGCACGCACGAAAACATGTGTCGTTACCTTGCTCATTAGTGTTACCTTGCTCTTTAGTGTTACCTTGCTCATATGTAGTTACCTTGCTCATTAGTGTTACCTTGCTCATATATAGTTACCTTGCTCATTAGTGTTACCTTGCTCATTAGTGTTACCTTGCTATTTAGTGTTACCTTGCTCTTTAGTGTTACCTTGCTCTTTAGTGTTACCTTGCTCATTAGTGTTACCTTGCTATTTAGTGTTACCTTGCTCATTAGTGTTACCTTGCTATTTAGTGTTACCTTGCTCATTTGTCGTTACCTTGCTCATTGCATTGCATGAACTGCAAGCGAAAGCGCGGAACGAACGACAAAGCAAACAAAGCAAACGAACGGCAACGTTCGACATCTTGCTCTCTCCTACTTAAGTGAGCGTATATATGTATGTATATGCGCATATGTACATATATAAATTCACGTATTTGTATTGGCATATGCCTTCTTATTGATTATTATTATTTTGATTCACTTGAAGAATTTAAAATAAAACCAAGTTTGTTAATAATACCTGTTGTTTTAATGTTATAATTACTAATTTTTTTATTATATATGAAGGAAAAAATGTATTTTAATATTTACCATATACCTTATAAGATATGTTGTCTATACTAATATTATAAAGAGGAAAACTTTGTTTGTCAAAACTACTGGACCGATTTTAAAAATTCTTTCACCATTCGAAAGCTACATCATCCACTAGTAACATGGATTATATTTTATTTTGGAAATAGGGCTCGAGATATAGGTCAAAACGTGGACCCGGGTAACCTTCGGATGTGTATGTACAATATGGGTATCAAATGGAAGCTGTTGGTGAATGCTTTAGTTCAGAGTATTTTTCATGCCGCTCTGTGACTAGGGTCTCGAGATAGAGACCAAAACGTGGACCCTAGAATGTGTTTGTACAATATGGATATCAAATTGAAGCTGTTGGTGAATGCTTTAGTACAGATTATTTTTCATGGCGCTCCGTGACTGGGGTCTCGAGATATAGAACAAAACGTGGACCCGGGTAACCTTTGGTTGTGTATGTACAGTATGGGTATCAAATGAAAGCTGTTGATAAGTGCTTTAATACGGGGTAATTTTCATACCTATTGATGACTAGGGTCTCGAAATATATGCCAAAACGTGGACCCGCCATGTCTTTGCACCGAATTAAACCAAACTTACACACATTGTTAAGGAGGTATTGAAGATGGTTTCCGTATAGTTTGGATACCTATTGGTAGATAGGGTCTCGAGATATAGGTCAAAACGTGGACCCGGGTAACCTTCGGATGTGTATGTACAATATGGGTATCAAATGGAAGCTGTTGGTGAATGCTTTAGTTCAGAGTATTTCCATCCGCTCCGTGACTAGGGTCTCGAGATAGAGACCAAAACGTGGACCCTAGAATGTGTTTGTACAATATGGATATCAAATGAAAGCTGTTGATAATTGCTTTAATACGGGGTAATTTTCATACCTATTGATGACTAGGGTCTCGAAATATATGCCAAAACGTGGACCTGCCGTGTCTTTGAACCGAATTAAACCAAACTTACACACATTGTTAAGTAGGTATGGAAGATAATTTCCGTATAGTTTGAATACCTATTGGTAGATAGGGTCTCGAGATATAGGTCAAAACGTGGACCCGGGTAACCTTCGGACGTGTATGTACAATATGGGTATCAAATGAAAGCTGTTGGTGAATGCTTTATGATATGTTATGTTATGTTATGTTATGTTATGTTATGTTATGTTATGTTATGTTATGTTATGTTATGTTATGTTATGTTATGTTATGTTATGTTATGTTATGTTATGTTATGTTATGTTATGTTATGTTATGTTATGTTATGTTATGTTATGTTATGTTATGTTATGTTATGTTATGTTATGTTATGTTATGTTATGTTATGCTATGTTATGTTATGTTATGTTATGTTATGTTATGTTATGTTATGTTATGTTATGTTATGTTATGTTATGTTATGTTATGTTATGTTATGTTATGTTATGTTATGTTATGTTATGTTATGTTATGTTATGTTATGTTATGTTATGTTATGTTATGTTATGTTATGTTATGTTATGTTATGTTATATTATGTTATGTTATGTTATGTTATGTTATGTTATGTTGTGTTGTGTTGTGTTGTGTTGTGTTGTGTTGTGTTGTGTTGTGTTGTGTTGTGTTGTGTTGTGTTGTGTTGTGTTATGTTATGTTATATTATGTTATGTTAATGTTAACTCATTCTCTATATCCATACAAAATATCTATCAAACAAATAAAATTAAAATTTTCTTTTGAAAAATGCATCCATTCAATCAGTATTTTCTTATGACGTTATCACGTTAAACTATCGTCAGTAAACCGACTTTACAGACAACCTCTTTTTTTGATATTTATTTTTCACAAGAAAGTTGTGATTTTTTACACCACATGACAAATTTGTCTATATCTGCTTGAATCCTACCTACGTCAGTTTTGTTATGTATGACTGAAACTATTTTTAAGTCGTCAGCATATAACAGAAAATTAGCAAATGAAAATCAATTGTTAATGTCGTTGATGAGTAACACAAAAAGTAGCGGACCTAAACATTTCCTTGAGGCACTCCAGAGCGAGCAATGAATGCTTTGGAGGATATACCATCAATTGGGATCACACAATGCCTTCCGCATTAATAGGATATCAACAAAACAGATTGAGATGCAAGCGAAAATAATTTATTTAATAAAATGTTATGAAAAACTCTGCCGATTACTTTAGAAAAATCCATGTAAATGCAGTCGACTCGCTGCGCTGCTGTGAAGGCGCCAATACAATATTCACTAAAAACTGCGAGAGACACTGTGGACCGTTTAGTAACGAAACCATGCTGGCTGCACGAAATTAGGCTTTTAGTAGCAAAGCACATCTTTTCTTTGACAATGATTTCAAAAAGTTCAGAAATTTTCGAGATCTTGGAAATTGGGCGATAATTATTTGCTGCATTCTTATTGGCGTTTTTAAAAATTGCGGATATACAATATTATTGGTATGGGAAGAAGTTTCCGTCCTTTCTTAGTCAAAGTTACGAATTAATTAAACAATTAAATAAAACATGCCATTATGTGAAGCATGTGCCATTGAAAGCTACCACTTTGCTCCATCTTGCATACGGACGACGAAAACTTTGAGTTCTTTTGAGTCGATCCATTCATTGGGTTAGTTTTCCATGCTCTCGTAAGAAGCGTACCGCTCTCCAATAAGGGCTAACTGTATTGATCGGAACAGATGGGAATCTGAAGGTGTAATCTCTGGGGAATACGGCGGGTGAGGCAAGATGTACAATTCAGTGCCTCTAAATATTTCTGGACCGATTTAGTAACGCCTGGATTGGCGTTGTCGTGCAGCAAAATCAGTTTTACATGACTACCGGCTCACTATGAGATCCGGATTCAAACGCATTAGCTGCAGTCGGTAATGATCGCCGGTGATGGGGTCAGATGGTTAAAAGAGTTCATAATAGAGGAGGAGTTCATCCCACCAGAGGCGCAACATAACCTTTGAGGTATGATTTTTTTTTCGCTGTTTATGGACCTGGTTTACCTGGCAAGCTCCAACATTTTCGACGCTTAGATTTATAGTATAGATCCATTTTTCATCGCCAGTGAGGATGGGACGCAGAAAATCTTTCCTTTTCTGCCGTTCAAGAAGCATCTCACACGTCACCAAACTTCTCTCGATATCCCTCTACTCCAATTGATGTGACGCCCAGTTACCTGCTTTCTGGACCATTCTCATCGCGTTCAAACGTTTGCCGACGGTTCATCTGTCAACATCCAACCCTTTAGACATATCATCAAGGGTGCGACATGCGCCTTCATCCAATCATTGTTTTAGTTGAGTATCTTCGAATTTTTTCGGTGCCCCTTCGCGATCTTTGTCAGTCACGTCGAAATTGCCACTTTAGAAGCGTCGAAAGCACTCTTTACAAGTGGTATTTGATGGAGCGTGATTACTGTTAATATTGATCAATATACGACACCTTTCAGCTGCACTTTTCTTTAAAAGGTAATAATAAAGCATGACTTCCCGCAAATGCTGGTTTTTCGGGGCGAACGTAGACATTTTTGACGTCAGATAAAAAATGATCTTTACGCTTCAAATGAATATCAACTACTGCGATCGAGACCTTACTAGAGCGAACACAAAAATAGTATCAGCAGCGACACCTCTTTTACAAAGGCGGAAACTTGTTGCCGTACCCAATAATTGTTAGTTTCCATTCAGCGATAAAAATTCCAGAAGTTAATGACTTTTCTAAGATAATTTGTAGAGCTGAAATAACTGCTGGATATTTATTCAGAAAAATTAGAGAAACATGTTCAAAATCATCATCCGAAGGAGGAGTTGATTAACTTAAAAATCGCTCTGAAAAGCGATAAGAATCTGAATCACTAACATCACTGAACAAAATTAGATTGGAAAAATTTTGCGAAAAGATTGACTGCTTCTAACGGCATCTTAGGAGATTTACTACCAAAACAAATAGCTGATGGAACGGCACTACAAGATTTTACTATGCAAAAACAAAATAAATGCTCAACTTTGCGCCACCTTGTAGCAGTCAATGATTTTCGGGGTATCACCACGAATGATGCCACGTAATCCTGTAAGGCTGAAGTTCGCATTCAAACAAAAACGAACGAACAAAATAAGAAACTCAGGGAATCAGAGGAAAGAACTCTAATATTTGCCGACAGCAAACAATTAACAATCAAATTTAACACTACAGCTTGTGCTTTTCAGCGCCAGGAACGATTTTCATGTTAACCTGTCAAAGGATCTTTTAGACAGAGACTGTAGCACAAAAGAGAATCCATTGATTAAATACGTTTAAATAAAAGCTGACTGAATGCATTTAATAAATAATTGAATTGCACGCGTTTAGGGAGTGCAAAACAACAACAACAAAAGCACAGCAACACAAATGGCAAATGACAGCAATAACACAAATATCAAAAAAAAGGTGCAATTCTGCTTCGCAAGCGTCGAAAGACCAAACAGTCTGCTGCACCTACACATTCATACACGTGTATGAGTGTATGCATGTGTGTGTACGCTTATGTGAAATATCAAACGAGTACAAAAACGTAAAAATATAACTAAATTTTTGCAATGCACACTCACACTCACACTACTACGACTACTATTACATTCACATTCGCATGTATTCTCAAACGTATTGCCCGCTTTTGGGCGCTTCAAAGCGTGCACAAATTCAAAAAGAAAAATAAAATGCACCCAATGCACCTGTGCGGAGGGCAGAAATTTATAGCAAATAGCGAAAAATTACTCAAAATATTTCAGTAAGTGCTACGTGTGTTCGTGCGTGTGAGCGAAAAGGTCCTGACAGCAGTGGAGCACCTGCTAGTTGCACTTTTCATCCAACCATCCATCTCTCTAATCTTTCTACCTGTCTGTCTGTCCTCTGTCTGTGCGCTTGTTTGTTCGCCTGTCCGTCTGTTGACGTTCGCCTGGTGCTGAACTTCCAATTTGCTGCGTCGCGTCTGCTCAACTATTTGTGCACAAATATTCTCCAGCTGCGTCTGGTTTCTTTTTCAGGTACTGACTAAATACGCGAAAATACATATTTTCGTTTTTTTTTCTTGCAATGCTTTGGCATTTTAAATATTTTTGCCGTCAGTTCCTTTCAAATTTAGTTTCTCTGATCTTTCGATATGACTATTTTGCCTCTGTAATGTTACCATGCGTTTTTTTTTCGTCAATTAAACTCTCAAATTTTAAGCAGCTAAGTTCATTTCTGATTTCTTTTTTCTCCAGTTTCATGATTTTTAATTTTTTTTTAGTAATTTTTCAGATCTTCTAGGTATTTTCGTCAGCAGCCAATGATCAACCCACTCTGAGCGGCTGACCGGTGTGGGGCTGCTTTTCATCGAAGAGGATCTCCTCGCTGACACTTAGGGTGTGTAGATCTCGGAGGAGGACGTCGATGTCACGATGGTGGAGATGAAATGGACAGATTTACATGAAGCTGATCCAAGTAAGTCTCCACCACTCTAGACTTGCATCCGCGCACCTTTCTGTTTGCTTGGTTGCCGGTGGACCCTCACCCAAGAGCTGTAGATGTGCGGCAATATAATTTGCGGACTAGGAGTGAAAGGCCTCCAACTGATAAGATTTGTAGCTGCATCCTAGCAAGAAATAACAAAATTTTCTTGCTTTCGCAGTTTAGTAGCCGCGACTTGGTAGCGACAAACATTGAGCTTGCGAAAACCGGCTTTTGGCTAGCCCTCATCTAAATGGCCTATGAAAAGGACGCCCTCCCGGTTCAGATTCGTGCGTTTGTGAGGGAGGCAGCTCTGGAGCATAAACAGCTGTCTCATCCAAAAGCCGTGGATATGCGTTGTCACCTGCGCCGCTAATGCTCACAACACTTTGTTGGGGAGTAGCGACACTAACGCTAGAGGTGAGCCATTACTTGACTTTCTTCTAGAGAAAAAAATCAGTGTTATAAATTTGGGCTCAGAGCCGACTTTCGATACAACAAACAGAGAGCACGTTTTGGATATCTGACTTGTTTTCCTAACCATGTTAAGAGATGGCGAGTTTTAAGCGCAAATTCGTTCCCAGACCATCAGTATATTGAATTTGAAATCAAATTGTCAAATAGATCTCCTCAAGTTAGTGAGTTTAGAAATATACGGAAAACCGTCTAGGGAGTTTACAATAAGAAATCAACAGCTTTACTGCCAAAGATAGCTTCCAAAGACCCCGCTAGAAGTGGGGAGCTGGAACTGGTTAATCAGGTAACTAAAGCAATGCATAGCTCCTTAACAGCTGTCTGTCCGGTTGTTCGCTTCAGAGGGAAGTCTAAGCCCCCTTGCTGGACAAAGCAACTAACCTCGCTACGAGAATCTCAAAGAACTTTATTTAAACTGGCCAAAGCCACGAGAAGGTCAGAGGATTGGCAGCTGTCTGTTACGGAACTATCTGGCGTGGAGATGAGACTAATCTTGAGCTTCATAAAATACGCAAAATGGTTCCACGAGGAAAAATAAATGAGGTTCCTATGTCACACAGCTGTATTACAACGGACCTGTAAGTTCTAAATGAGGTGGTCGTACAGCCTGACTACCTCTATAACATAACCTGAGCTACTTACTTTTGTGCCTTGATACAATTTTTATTTTTTGTATCTAATGTTTTTACTTTTCTGCAAGCACGAATTTAGATTTTTTAAGAACTATCAAATATAAAAATCTAGCAACTAAGACAACGCACTAGGGCCTAAAAGTATCTCCGGAAAAAGTTTCCCATATTATTTATTTCTGTATTAAAGTCTACATGCATCGCTTTTTGTGCGAAAGCGAAAAGCTTGAAGCTGCATCTTGTGTTAAAAACTTCTGAGCGCCTAAAAGTATGCTCTTTTTTGTGTGTTTTCCATACCTTGCATGCAATATCAAAGCAGAAGAAACTTTCCAAAAATATACGCAAAAAAAGAATGCAAAATCTATTGTATGCCTGAAAGTATGCAATACACATTTTTTTTGTTCTTCATACTGTTTTACGCACGCCAGATTTTCGATGCATTACCAACAACATAAGAAACTTCTTTAATTTTACAGAACATACTTGCATGCGCCTAAAAGTATATTAATAAAAATTGCACAAAGCGCTTAACTAATACTGATTTCAATCAAATCTCGAGGTATTTTTCACAGCAGAGAAAATACATGCCATGTAAAACATAAAGTATGAGTGGGCGCCTAAAAGTATGCATTGAATACTTTACAAATTATGTTACTAAGAAAATTCTGCAGCTAAGCAAGCCAAAGCCTGAAAATATGTCGAATTTAATGTATAGTCAAATATATATGTAAATAAATATTTGCACGTAAGAGTTTACATGGAAATAATTTTCCTCTTAAAAGAAATATTCGAAAAACTGCTTCTATGAAAAAGTAATCAGCTTCCTAAAGTGCTCAGTAGTGTGATTCTTTCATACTATGTCAAAAATATAAGACATTATCTTGACTTGCGGAAACCGCAGGCAAGCGCCTCAAAATAGGCTACAAAAATAACGCAAAGCGCTTTAACAAGTTTCGATTTTAATTAAATTTTGTAAATGTAAAATATATAAGGAAAACTTGCATGCAACACCTTAAAGTATGCAATGAATACTACACGAATTTCGTTAAATTAACTTTAGCAGTGTTTTATTAAAGTGAGGCACCTAAAATGTACAGAAAAACAAAAAAAAAGTGCTGTTGTGCATTAAACGCCTAAAAAACGCTTTTATATGGACAACTAACCACTGCCTGCAAGTATGCCACTTAACCATAGTTAAAACCATGTTTGACCAGCCATTTAAATAAATTTTACGGCATTTAAAGCGTTTTAGTTGCAGACAATAGAAACGATTTTAAAGGTCCCTAAATGTATGCAAGTGAATAGGCGCCCCAACTGCCAATCTAGCATTTCTGGCCGACCAACTCCATCTGCTGTGCACCAAAATATGTTGTAAAAGTCATTCAGCGCACTCTTCACGCCCGCTGATAGTATGTAGGGCATGCCTACAAGTATGGAACAAAAAGTAATTAAAAGTTATAAGCAAGCAATAGGTGTGTTTTACCTACTGCGCTGGACATTTCAATCAGTGTTGTCAAGAGCAGTAAATAAAAACTAAGCGCAAAACCACAAAAAATCAATTAACACGTGAAAGTAAGTGAAAGAGTGAGAGTGCACATATGACCACGGAAAGGGCAGTAGAAGGTCAGCAAAGGCGACCAAAAAAATGGAACTTTGCACTTCACACAGTTTACTTTAGTTCGTACTGGCAGTTAATCTTTGACCATTAAGTATAGACGACACTTTTATGTCACTTTAATAAACTAGGGAAACTTTCTTGGAAATCACACTTTTTTCTAACTTGAAGCTTACACGTGGAATGGTAGAAATATGTATATGGATTTGTGTACATATATACATACACACATATTTTGCAAATACTTGACGTAATACCAGAAACTTTTTGGACAAATTTCTAAAGAAATACTAAAAATATATCATTTGGCTGAAGAAAGAAAAGAAGAGGTGGGCGAAAGCAATGCTGAGAGTGGGCTTCACTTAGAAGTGAATACGAAATGTGTGAAAGAAATTCTAAAAGTTAAGCTTGTATGAGCTATTTATATGCCTGGCTAGCAAAGTACATATAAACTCATATCAAATGTCCTGCATGTGACCTTGCTGGCAGCCAAATCATTTGGCTGCTCGCCTACTTAGCTATTCTTCAGGAATAATTTTATGTGTGCAGAGAAAATCCAACACTTACATATAAAATGTTACGCATAAACACCTGCAAGGAAAATTGGGCTACCACAAAATGTCACACTAGCCAGTCACAGCGCACTCGAACATTCGTCCATGCTGCTCTGCAGTGAAACTCTTCCAGCCGGTTGGTCGCCGCAGAACAAAAATCGAAACTAACTTAGCCACCAACTCATAAATAATCATATATTTATTCAAACAATCAAACTAAAAGCATTACAACAAAAATAAAAAAATATCTTGCCAGAAAATGAGTGAGAAAAAAGTAGCATACTTTAAGGGATGCAGGACCCCTTAGCCTTGCCAAGTGTTGTCCAATTGATACAAATCGTTCAATAATCACCCCATTGCAATTCGTTTTTATTTACTGTTAACTATGCATACATACATACATACATATGTACATCGCATTGTGCATACGTTCAGGCGCACAAATAATGCACACATACAAGTGCAAATGACAAAGACGCGTGGCAAGTAAACGTTGCTTAGTAAAAATTACTCCCGGTAGAGCAGTGACGCCACGCTTTGTGAGGAATATTTTTTTGTTTGTTATTTTTTTAACGAACAATCAGTTAAGTATTTTTATTGAAACAGGTGGCAACAATGGTGTCGTAGAGGATAATCATTTTTTTCGAACTAAAAGTGCAATGGAGGATAATAATATGAAAAATAATACAAAAAATGCAAAATACTATAGTTTTAAGTAAGCGCAGAGAAGTTGAATTTGTGGCTGTTTGAAAATAAGCATAAATGATATAGTCGGCTTTTAGGCTGACGTTCATTTTTAGTACCTAAGTAATTTCAGGATATAATTTAAACGTATGGTGATCAAATAAAATAAATGTTATTTATAAAAAATGCCGTTGTGCGCCAGAATGTATGCAATGAAAGTTTATTTATTGCAAAATTGTCACGCAAATGTCGCGTATTAGAACGAAAGTATTTCAGATTTGGGCAAAGCTGTTCAAAATAGACCCAATTCTTGCGTTTCCAAAAAATTAATTCCCAAAACAAACAAAAAATTGTGCGTTTCCGTCGAAATGTATGCAATGAAAATATGTTTATCGCAGAATTGGCATGGAAATATAACGTATTACAAGAATATATCTTAGATTTGGGCAAAGCTGCTCAAAATCCTTCCGATTTCTTTCTTTCTAATTGCCAAGAACGCAGTTTTTGCGTCTAAAAGTACGCTACAAAAGCCTGTTTTTGTAGAGCTATTTTATTTTATTTGTAACACATTTCAATATTCACAGTTTTGTTGCTCTAAAGCACTTTAGAAGTTCAAAAAAGGGAAAATACCTTTTCAGCGCCTAAAACGATGCTGCAAACATTTCTTTTTTGCTCAATTAATGTAAATAACATGCTTTTAAAACAACATATCCAACTGCATAAGCACATTTTTATCCACTCTTTACCTCTCCTTGAAAATATGCAACCAGTTACTGAAAAAGGACGCTTTTAGGGTCAATAACATTTGTTTGCCTTTTTTACATTGATAAGTAGTTCTTTGAACTTTTACTGAGCACTTTTTTTTTATGTTATAATAACTAATGTTTTAAATCGAAGCCTGCAAATATGTCTCTTAAGTATGAAGGAAACCTTGAAAATGCTTGACGATGGAAAATATTTTCTATTCGCATTATAAATTCTAAGCAGCTTATTTTCTTGCGTAACGAACGCTAGGAATACATGTACCTAAAAACTAGAAGCAAAGTGTTATTTATTCATGGGCGCCTTTAAGTATGCTTTAATCCAAAAAATATCAGTTACACAATACGATGCTAACTATGCACAAAGTTCAAGTGCAAAAAGTATTTAGTTTTAGATATATTTTATGCTGCGTGTAGACGATTTGAAGCCAGTGCAAACGAGCGCAAAATATTAGCTTGCATAACCTGAGGCGGATAAATATAATAATGCTTAGCTGCGAAATAACAGGGATATGCGAGGAAAAAAAGGAGTAAGATAAAAGGACTAAAGTATAAAAAATAATAATTCCAGCATAGAATTTCACAAACAATTTCAAAACGAGAGGGGAAAAAGCATTTTCCTACCCCTTCGCTTTATTTCTTTCACATATCTGGTTTCTGCTTCTGCAATATTTCCAGCCTTTTCCAGATGTTTTATAATTTTCATATTTTGGTCATAGCAGAAAATATCAAATATCAAAGGCAGTGACTTTATGAACCTTTGCGCTTATTAATTTAAAATACGTATTTCGTATTTCTGACTGCATATAAGGACGAAGAACAGAGAAAAATAGCACTCAAGCAAATAATATGTAAGCTGTTGTTACTCTGCAGAAGTAGCAATGGGATGCGTGAGTGAGAAAGGTGAAAAAGTAAAACAGTTATGCTAGGCCGACATGCAATAGAATGAGGGCTGCTGAGAGCTGAAAAGGAAAATTCAATTTGTATTTGATATGGCACTCGGGAGGAACACTACTGAGTTCAAGTGAACGTAAAAAGCTTGCTATGCGAATGTGCTAAAATTTAGCATACTTTCAGGTATTTGAGCAAAGTACCCGCATATATTTAAAAAAAAATTTTAAGTAAAGGCATTTTTTTATTATAATTAAAAAGAATTCAAATTAATCCCTAGTAAAAACATACTTCCAGGCGAAGGTGTTACAATTTGACATACTTTCAGGCTTTTGAGCAAGGTAGGCGCATTTTTTTATGATTAAAAGAAAATTTCTTATTAAAATTAAAAATAATTCAAATTAATGCCTAATTAATAGCTTACTTTCAGGCAAAGGTGTTGCAGTTTAGCATACTTTCAAGCATGTGGGAATAGTAGGCGCGTAAATTTAAAATAATACCAATGACAATGTCAATTTTAATTTGAAAACAAAATTATTGTACCTTCAAATAGTTTAAATTGATGCCTAGTTAAAAGCATACTTTCAGGTGCAGCAATGGAAGTGATTTTTTAAGCAGTGGCAATTAAATATGAAGTGTACCTTAAAAAAGCGCAACAAGAATGCATGAAAACGGTTAAATTTATAAAAAAAATATATCTAAAGCATGATTTCAGGCGTTTAAACTGCTGAAGCATGTTTTAAGTCACAAAATTTCATTAAAAATTGCCACCAGCATTCACAATTACTTAAAAAGGAGCACGCAAATAATTTATTGTAGAGCGTATATTAATATAAAATATATATGGGGCATAATTTTAGGCTCTTTGCCGCCTCAAACGTATTTGAAGCAAAGCAAATCAGAGAAAGCTGTTCATTTCTTGCTTATAATAATAACTCAATATAATTAAACGTTTGGGTGCCTGATTTAAAGAATTATTTTAAAGCACACACTTACACACTAACTTTTACTATAAAATTATTTAAATTTATAAAGAAAAATCATTTCAGTATTTAAAATATTACAAGCGAAGCCAGAAGGCTTAAATGAAATTCTTAACAGAACACTGAAATGTATAACCCATAACTGCAGTGTGGAATAAATACTACGAAAAAATGTTTAAAAGCCTACTTTTAGGCAGTGTCACGAAATAAGCGCAATTCAAAGAATATTTCTCTATAGCTTTAGTGCAAGCAATGAAACGCAATTCTATATAGAAAGAAATGCGCTCTTTCTATAAACTGAATTATATGCTTTAAAGCATACTTTTAGGCATTCGAACGGTAAAACAATATTTAAAGCCAAACATTTATACTAATCACAGACATTTTTTACTAAAAAACTAGTAAAATAAGCGTTCGCATTTCAGCACAATACAACAGCGCCGCACCACAACGCCTCCTCAAGGTATGCTTTGCAGAAAATATTAAATTTCTCTCTCTTTTGTGAGATTATTGCAAATTATTGCTAATTATATTTTCAAATTTCATTTTAATTTCACTTCTACCTTTCTCATTTGAACTCATTCTTGCTGTCTACTTACAGGCGCACAGCTGTTTGCAGCCTTCCAACAACTTCGCACAAGTCGTAAATCAAATGCAATTAACGTTAATTAAATACACATCAACTGGCTGTAACCACAAACCATTTTGCGCCGAATATTATTTTACATTTTCCTATTGCCATTTACCAATTATCATTTACCGTTACGAATTCATATGAATGTAGCCTTCCGTGCGAAGAGCAAAACGAAGCCAACAAACTGAATGAGAAAATGTGATTTTACGCCACAGCAATAGCAAACAAATTATATAAATAAATGAAAGAAAACTTATGCCTGAAGGCGGTTTGCTAAAGTTAGAAACAAAAGCATAGCCTTGCTGCGCCACAAAATATGCTACAAATTTTCGAGCATCGGTAATTTGTTAAAATCGCAATGGCTAGGCAAACAAATCATCAGACAAACCACAACTGGACCACCTGCCGGGCTGGGGTGCTGTGGGTAAGCGCGCCTGAGCAGCTTTGACGCTTTTCAAAATTTTCTGCACGCCTCAGGGCATTTAGATGGTGGTAGACACACAAGGGTGTATTTGCCAAAATTTCCATTATAAGTTTGCGTTAAATAAATCGAAGATGAGCACACCACCTTCTGCTGAAGTTTCAGCTGTGGACTTTGAAGTTACGCAACCCCAGTCGCATACTCATTTTTCGCACTTGTTTATTAAGTGTAGCATAATTTTTGGGGCGCTGCTTAGTAATGCCTTTGAAGCTTTAGAAAGGGAGCGAGAAATTGAAAGAGTTTTTGCAATGATTTTAATAGCTGCTGTTCTTTCTTCTTTTTGCAAGTATCTTTAAATGCATTAGAATTATTGGAATTTACCGCCTGTGTGTATGCAATACATTAATCATATATTTTGTCGTTCTCAAGCATAAAAGGCGATTGTTATATATGTTATATGGAAAGGGTATTTTATATTGTAGAAAATGCGGGAGTTGTACTTGAAAGGCGCGAAGAAAGTGGGTGTGGAAGAAGTATGTGGCCAGTGCTTATTTTGTGAAGGTGCAGTTAAATTAAAATTTAAATCAATTTTATAAAGCATACAGTTAGGCGGTATGTTTATTTGCGGCACATTAATCAATATCGATATTGGAAATAAACTCTCAGATATATTGGTTAAATTTTATCAAACTTCTCCCTTAACAGCAAGAGTTTTGTAATAAAATTTTTTCACATATTCTGGTTTTTAAGGGTTAGAAATTTTATATAAAACTATTTCCTCGAAACTTTTCCATTTAGTGTTTTCTCAAAAATTAACTGTATGCGAGGAAAGCAGGTTCGATTAGGGTAATTGAGACAGGTTGCACTTGAAATTAGAGTTCACTCAATGGACTCAAATAATCTCTGTGATACCCAGGAACAAGAGTTCGTCATATAAAAATAAAAGTCTGCAGAAAATGAAATAATGAATTCAATAGCTAAAAATACAATATATAATATTTATTTACACTTTCTTCCATTGTCATTTACATGGCGCTCAGAGGCCGATTTAAAGAAAGCACCTGAAAGCAGGTGAAGCTCCAAAATTCGGAATTCGGTAGTAATAGATGTGGTAAACATATTTTCAGCGCGTTTAAGAGGATTCAAGGTTGCTTTTAAAACTACCATATAAAAGAAATATTTAAGCAAAAGAAGTTAGTGCACCTGGAAGTACGTGTATGTGTCTAAGAACGCTGCAAAGTAGGATGAAAAATTAATTTTTTAATTCAACTTTATAGCCTACCCAAAGGCAACAACAAGTAAAAAATACAAGCAGAAGTTTTAAAATTTTTTAAAAGTGCGTAAACAGCCCAGCAAGAATTTCATTTAATTTAATTTAAATTTTTTTTCATTTTTTTTATTGAAACGTTAACCTAGTTCACAACTATCAAGTAATATTATTTGGGAGCGTGTCATTATTCCGTTTTACAAAATTCTGGATGACAAAATTCTGTAAATTGCAAAAAAATTCTGCTTTTTAAAATTCTGCTTTTTTAAAATTCTGCTTTTTAAAATTCTGGTTTCCAAAATTCTGCTTTTTAAAATTCTGCTTTTTCAAAATTCTGCATGTTTAATGCGAAAAATTCTGCTTTATTCAAGTTTTGTGATTTTCATCATACAAGAAGTAACAAAATAAACATTTAATTCATAAATATACATATAGATATGTTTAAGCGATAACAATATTTTAGTTTAGCCAATTATAATATTTTTTGCAATTCTTTTTAAATATGTAGTGTGACTTAATTCATTTCTTTTTTTAATAATTCTTCGCAGCTGTTCGTTTTTTTTAGAAGAGTTCTACGCAAAAATACTGTGGATTGCGTAGCCGGAGTTGGACTGATGAGGGTTATTTTTTTGAAGCGCGGCTGAAGGCCGCCCACGCGAATAGGAGTTCTACGCAAAAATACGGTGGATTGCGTAGCCGGAGTCGGACTGATGAGGGTTATTTTTTTAAAGCGTGCCCGAAGGCCGCACACGCGAAAAGAAGTTCTACGCAAAAATACTGTGGATTCTATCGAAACTGAAGAAAAAATTATTATTATTTTTTTTTATTTAATATCTCGAATAATAATAAAAAATAATAATAATAATAAATTAAATAATTACATTACCTCTTTAACATTGTTAACATTGTACTTTAATACAGAATTTTGTAATACAGAATTTTGAAAGCAGAATTTTAGAAAGCAGAATTTTAAAAAAGGAGAATTTAAAAAAAGCAGAATTTTAAAATGCAGAATTTTAAAAAGCATAATTATGTTTTTAGAATTTTGTACAGACAATATTTCGACACCAACCCTATTATTTTATTATTAGGAGGTTGAATTAGTTTTAAAGGTGACACACAGATGGCGCTATTTATCACTTTATCGCGTTGGCAATACTGAATATATATTCATGACAAAGCCTTATCCCTAGGCTTTGTTTATCAGTATCTGTCATTTCGCTGAAGTATAAACAACGCAGTGTTTTCGTGCTCCGAGTATGTCAACTTTCGTGCCGTCGAAACGCAATTTGCGGGAAGCTTTGCTTTTCTGCTTCAATTTGAAAAAAAAATACAGCCCAAGCCCGTGAATTGCTGCAGGAGGCCTACCCAGACCATACTCCGCCGATTTCAACATGTGAGTACTGGTTTCGACGATTCAAAAGTGGTGATTTTCACACCGAAGACAAGGAGCGTCTTGGCCAGCCCAAAAAGTTCGAGGACGCGGAATTGGGGGAATTGGTAAACGAGGACTCGTGCCAAACCCAAGAAGAGCTTGCTGAATCATTGGGCGTTGATAAATCAACCGTTTGCAAGCGTCTAAAAGCGATGGGAATGATCCAAAAGCAAGGACATTGGGTCCCGTACGAGTTGAAGCTGCGCGACGTCGAACGGCGATTTTTTACGTGCGAATTGCTGATCGAGCGACAAAATCGGAAGGGTTTTTTGCATCGGGTGGTGACTGGCGACGAAAAATGGATCCACTACGATAACCCAAAACGCAAAAAATCATGGGGTTTGCCCGGCCACGCATCAACGTCGACGGCCAAGCAGAATATTCACGGCAAGAAAATCATGCTCTGCATTTGGTGGGATCAGGTCGGCGTCGTATATTTTGAGCTGCTCCAACCGGGCGAAACAATCACGGGGGATCGTTACCGATTGCAATTGATGCGTTTAAGCCGGGCATTGAAAGAAAAACGGCCGGAAACGGTAAAAAGGCACGACAAGGTTATTTTGCAACATGACAACGCTCGGCCGCATGTTTCTCAACCTGTCAAAAAATACCTTGGAACGCTTGGCTGCGATGTGTTACCCCACCCGCCGTATAGTCCAGACATAGCTCCATCCGATTATCATTTGTTCCGGCATATGAGTCTCGATTTGGCGGACCAGCGGTTCTCCTCGTACGAGGCTACCAAAATATGGGTTGAGTCACGGATAGCCAAGCAGCGGCCAGAATTTTGGAGAAACGGCATCCGGAAATTGCCCGAAAGATGGGCGAAAGTTGTAGCTAGCGATGGCCAATACTTCGAATAAAATATTTTGTACCGTTTTTTCACAATAAAGCCCCAAATCTTCGAAAAAAACCTTTAAGACTAATTCAACCTCCCAATAAATTCGGCAGTATTTCCAGGAAATACGTATATACTTACGTTTACATATACATATTTGTCAGTCATCAAAATTTCTGGAACAAGATCACTTGTTTTTTTTCGTTTAAATCTCCGGCATTGGTCATCTAAATTGGCAAACTGAAAAATGCATTGGAAAAAAATTGGCAAGTCGCCGAGCTTCCGGGTTAGTATGTTTTTCGAGCCTCGATGTAAATCAGTGTTCCTCACATACCATGATGCGTTTACTGCGTTCTTTAGAAACTTGTTTTGAAATCGTTGTATTTTTTCGACATGAGTTTCTTTGGCACAGTGTGAGTTTAATTCGCTTTAGTCTTGAATAAGAGCTATCGCACCTGATCCTGAAATATCTGTTATTTAGATACGAAGTAAATAGGTCCGAAAGCTCCCTTCGAAGCAAGATTTTAATTTTATGGAGTAGTCCGTCATGCCATACTTTGTCGAAGACCCGAGCAACATCGAGAAATATGGAAGAGCACACTTTTTTCTTTTCGATTGCTTCTTCTATCACATTTATGATCCTATGCACTTGTCCGATTGTT
Source organism: Anastrepha obliqua (assembly GCF_027943255.1). Lineage (NCBI taxonomy): Eukaryota > Metazoa > Arthropoda > Insecta > Diptera > Tephritidae > Anastrepha > Anastrepha obliqua. Next base: position 122,209,503 of record NC_072893.1, on the reverse strand, counting down.
GAGTGCTTTGCTCGAAATCCGAACTGGTACGTAGAAATAAGGCGTTTGTTTTCAATCAAAGGCTTTAACCGCTACAGAATTATTTTTTCGAGTAGTTTGGGCACTATAGGTAGCAAGGAGATCGGACAGTATGATGACACTTCGTGAGGACTTTTGCCAGGTTTTGATATCACTATTACCTGAAATTTTCCAGTACGTTGGCACATATTTTAGCTTAAGGCATGCATTTATAATTTTTGTTAGCTTAATCAATGTTTTTTGAGGAATATTATTTAAGGCTTCAGCGGTGATAAGATCGGAGCCGGGTGCCTTTTTGGATTTCAGGAGATTTATTTCACGCTTTATCTCTGCAGGCGAAGACAATGAATATCTGTAAGCAATGGTGCATGATGTGCTTCATGAGGCTTAAATGTTTTTTCTAAGTGATCAGCAAAGACTTCCGTTTTTTCAATATCGCTCTTAGCCCACAAGCCATTGGTTTTTTTAATTGGAGGGTTTTGTATAGTTGGTCTTTTCAGGTATTTTGTAGATTTCCATAGGGAGTAGTCAGTACTTTTTTCCGCTGTTAGTACCTGTATATAGTGATTGAAGGATACATTTTTCAGTTTATTCATTTCTTCTCTTAAATGTTGAGACATTTTATTTAACAAAGTTTTTAGCGATGGTTGTCGGGTTCGTTGCCACTTTTTTCTTAACTTTCTGTTTTCGGTGATAAGGGAAATTATTTCATTTGGATAACGAAGTCCAGCTTGTTTTGCTGTTCGAGTGCTATACCAAGCGGCATTTTGGATTTGTTGGGTAAGCAATAATACTTCTTCATCAATTTCATTATGTGACGAGAGTGTATTTTGTTTTTCAACGTTTTTTTTAAGCGTATATTTGAAATTCTCCCAATCAGTAAACTTTTTGGTCAGAGTAGGCGCTTGTGGTTTAAGTTCAATGCCTTCACTTAGTTTTAAATATATGGGTGAATGATCTGAATTAAGGTCTGTTCCTTCATATACTCGCAAGGATTTTTTGCAATTTTTTCTTACAATGAAGAAGCCAATTAGATCTGGAGTTTTATTTGGGTCTGTTGGCCAATAAGTAGGTTTGCCGGTGGAGATAAATTCAGAGCCAGTTTCTCTTGCAGCTTTATAGAGTTCACGACCTTTAGTTGTTGTGAGTCTCGAGCCCCAATGAACATGTTTTGCATTGAAGTCTCCTCCTATTATGAGTCTCCCCATATGCTTTTGAAGTAGTTGTTTATACTGCTCTGATTTGATATTATGTCGTGGAGCACTGTATACTGCAGTTAAGCATATTTCGTTCGTTTCGACATTTATTGCTATGTTGGTGGATTGAAATTCTTCAAGGCAAACTTTTTCTTTTTCAATATGTCTTATACTATTTTTAACCAGAATTGCACTTCCTCCTCTGGCGTTGTTTAAAGGGAGATTTGTATAATAAGTGCTGTAATTTTTCATCTTTGCATATGTGTGGGTTGTTAAGTGAGTTTCTGATATAAGACACACACATATCTACCTTTTCTATTTGAAGAACTAGTTCTAATCCATTCAAATGTTTTGTTAATCCGTTCGCATTCCATGTCATAATTCGAAGTGATTTCTCCATTCTTATAAATTTTTATTTGCGAGCTTTTCGAGTCGATCCAGACGTTTTTCCAGAGATTTATAAAAAGTTTCTTGCTGGTTTAAGAGCGAAAAAATTTGGGAAAGTGTATCATTACTATTGTTTCCTTTTTTTCGAGATTTGGGTATATTTTCTCTTGCAATGTCTGCATATGTTTTTGTTTCGGCTGTTTGGAATTCAGAGCTGCGTCTATTTTCAGTGTATTTAACAAAAGTTAGCTAAATTAGTTGGAGCTATTTTTGTCTTACTGTCTCTTATCTTCTGTAGTTCCTTTGTTACCAGGCATCCTCTGTAGTTTGCCGGATGCTCCTCCCCAAAATTACAGCACTTGGGCATTTGTGTATCCGGTTTCGTGCAACTAACAATAGCATGTTTGCCTGCACATTTTACACATCGAGGTGGCTTGCAACAATAGTTCTTTGTGTGGCCGTAAGATTGGCAAGTTTTGCATTGGGGTATCATTCTAGATGGCTTAAGAGGCTCAATTTTGACAATCGAACCCAAGATTTTTGTAATTTCGTAAATTTTTTTAATATCCTCCTCACATTTAAAGGATAGTATAAACATGTTTAATGGCTCTTTGGTTTTCCACTTTAGTTTATTTCTTCCATTTGTTAATTCAAAGCCCTGTTCTTTAAGATCTGATATTATAATATAGATACCTACTGATGTGTGATGTAGGTTCTTTACTATAACTTTAATTTTTCTTGTTTGTTTATTTTCATAGGAGTGACACGGCGAAGTTAAAAACGACGTTACTTTTCGATAATCCAAGCTGTTAGTTAGATTGAGTTTGTGAACGTTATTGTTTTCAAATTTGATAGAAAAATCATTTTCCACTTGGTTTTTAATATCATTGTACAATTTCTGGTAATTGACCACACCTGTTATCATTATTATTAATAAAAATATTTTGAAAAAAGAAATACTGCCGCGCCTAAAAGTATGCAGTTTCGTCAATAAAGCAAAGAAATTTATAGCCTACCAAAATAAACTAAAAATAAAAAATTAAAATATCATAAATTGGAACTAGGTGAGCACTAGACTAAGAACCATCAATTTTCAGTATTTATATCTTAAAGCGCACTAAATTATGCAGTAAATTCGATGAAATACTACTAAGGGAAAGTCAGAATTTTCCTATGTTACACATTTGTCACATTATTTAGGACTTATTTAAGTCACCAACATGAGCGAACAGTAACTTTTTCAATTAGAGTGCCTAAAAATATACTTTGAAGCTATTGAAGTTTTTTTCATATTTTTTGGCAACGAGAACAGAGTTTTTATTATGGCATACCACTTCAATTTTCATTATTTATAAAATAAAATACCACTACAATAAGCTTAGGATTCACTCATTAAAAACTCTGTTCTGTTGCCGAAAAGTATGCAAACATTTTTTTTTTTAATTATGTATACAGTTTATAGACTTTTCTTATAGTGATCGCCCCTCGGCATTCGATGGCAAACCTCCGAGTGCATTTCTGGCATGAAAAAGCTCCTCATAAAAAATATCTGACTTTCGGAGTCGGCTTACAACTGTAGGTCTGTCCATTTGTGTAAAAACATCACAACGCACGCCGCAAATAGGAACAGTAGTTCGACCAAACACCTCATAGAAGTGTGCGCGCCAATCATTTTTTTTTTTGTTTTTTGTTTTCATAGATACCAATCCGCTTTCAATTTGAGCGCCCCTAATTATGCCTTAATTTTCCCATTTGAATAGAACTAATTTGCCACAAAAATTATTACGACACCTTAGCTCACATTGCTTGAAATATAATCACTATAACAGAATTTGCAAAAATTTTGAAGTACCCAAAAGCATGCAACAACTTTTGAAGTGACTGAAAAATTCACAAAAATCAACTAACTTTTTCACTTTCCACCACAGTTGAGCAGGCAGCCATCAGAAAACACGAAAGTCGTGGAGGTTGAAGAAAAAAATCACTTTTACCGCACCGTCACGTGACTCGGCAATATAAATTACTGCTCGACGCTACCTTGCGCCCAAAAGTATGTCAGCCACATTAATTTAATGTTAAAGTGCACACAATTGCAACGTTATTTCGCAATTGTTGGAGGCAACGAAAAAAAGAATGGCACGCCATACACCTGCAAGGCAATTTTTCACAATCGAAATAATCAACAAAATTGCTGGAAATTTAGCGAGGAATGGTTGCTGAGTTTTGGCTGCAGCAGTCACTTATTTACCAAAGATAAACGAAAGAAAGTTTGAGAAAGGGGTGGATTGCATGCCACCCGCAAGCACACACAAGCATATTGCGCTTAAACGAATTTATCATGTGCCAATTGCATTCGAGTCATAGCCGCACTTAGTTTGTTTGCACGACGCTGCATGAGTGTGTGTGTATATATATATATGGTTGTGTGCCTGTCTGTCTGTGCGAAATGGATACAAAGCAATCAGAGGTAGCACGTGACCAATCAGTTATAGAGTCTGTGTTTTCATCTTCGATGCTCAGGCTCAATAATACTGTGGCTTACACATTTCCATGTATGCGCGCCTATAGGTATGCATGTATGTAGGCGCGCCTATAGGTATGCATGTATGTATGCCAGTAGTTTCGTTAACCCGCTCTGGGAGTATTGACATTCTCACACCGCTCCCCATTCCCTTTTATCTGTGTACATGCTATGTAACTGCATGGCTGGTAGGCACGTAAATTCACGTTGAGTTGGTATTAAAGTAGACAAAAGTTTGCTTTTAGGCGTGCCCGCTTAAGTAATGCTTAGCATAGTTTCAAGTGTTGGCGTAGTGGAGGCGCTGGAGTATTTTGTGTTGATGAAGGGGTAAAATTTAATATACTGATTGCTTTCGTGAATGATTTTCAGTAGAATAGCATACCTTTGGGATGCTTTAGGCGCTAAAAGTTTGTTAAAGCATGGTTCTAATGAATTAAAGATAACACGAGCTTCCGGCGATTTGAATTAAAAGGAAAAATCGCCAGGCAATAAAGCTCTAACGAGTTACTCTGTAGTTTTTATTTGCATATCTATAAAGTGTTGCCTACCTATGGGCGATTTGTAATAGTATAATTGTAGCAAGCGCATATCTGCAGAGCAACATTTTGAAAGCGTTTGTAACAAACTTTATAAGTAGTACCCTTTACGGTTTTAATGGAGCTAATAAATAGAGGTAGTGAGAGCGCCTAAGTGTAGGCTCTCAATAATATATGACATATATTGGTACACAAGAAAGTTACTCTTTAGTTCCGGAATTCAAAAACGCACTAGCTATGAAATAAAGCCAGAAATTTCTTCAATTTCTGTGCTGCGTAAATTCATTACTCGCTTAGCTTAAGAAAATTAAAAACAATCTAATTTTGTGCTTAAAATTCTTCATATAATTTAATTTATAACTGGATAGGAAGCAAACTTCTAGCATAAGAGCATCAGTAACTTTAAAATAAATAGCTGAAATAAAATTTATTATGCAGTCAACTTGAGACAACTGAAAATAATTGGGTGCGAACCCTAAAAGTAGGCAAATCGTTTACTTTTTTGTGTTACTATGTGGTATATCAGGACTTGTAATATTCTTCACTCAATCCCAATGAAAATAAAAAAAATAAAAAAATGTTGCGCAGCACCTAAAAGTCCCTTATAATTCAAATGTTATTTCTTATAATTTCACAAAAACGCTGGAATTATGTGCCTATTAATATTGCATGAAGAAAAATTTGAAACAGCACTTAATGTTTCTAAAGGTGATTTATTTAGCATATATAGGCGCGGCGCCTAAAACTCTTTTTTGATTGCAAAATTAGTACTCCAACCTCTTTAAAAGCAAATGTGGAGGTCTTATTATACTTCAACAACAAAATCTGCAAAGAATGTTCAAAAATTAAGGCAAAAGATTATGCACAGCGCCTAAAGGTCGACTTTGATTTTTCATTTAAGTGTATTAAGTTTAATATATAACAAGTAAAAACTTTAAAAAGGCATTTAAAATCGACCAGAAATAAATGTACTTAAATAAGTTTCAATGGGTAACCCGCCTAAAACTATGCAATACTTTTTTGAACTAAGACTTTATTAAGGATAGGGCCTTAACAACAAAAACTGCAAAAAGAGTTCAAAACCTAACACAGTTTGGTTATAAAATTATTCACAGCGCCGAAAAGTCGACTTCAATTTGTTATTTAAGTGTATTAAACGATTTATTAGGTTATCAAAAAAATTATGGATAGTATTTAGAATCTAGCAGCAATGAAATGTATTGAAATAAGTGGTAATGGGTAACCCGCCTTTAAGTATACAATGCTTTTTGGAACTAAAATAGAGCCCAAAGAACAAAAACTGCAAAAAGTGTTCTTAAGTGTATTAGACCTAATAAATAATAAAAAAAATGTATAACAAGTATTTAAATACTAGCAGCAATGAAAATGAAAAAAAAAACACAAATCACCGCATATTTAATTGACTTTAAAATAAAAAAAAAATAAATAAAAAAAATTAATAAAAAAAAATAGATGTTTAGCTGTATCCAGCAGTTCACTGATAATACCCTCACCTCAAAAAATCACACATAAATATTCCTAGCAGCTTTACGCTAACACAGCCGCAATGTATGCAACATTTTACTACTTTTTTCTTCATTCTTCAATTTTTTACGCTTTCTTTGCTTCTCGTGCACTTTTATTTATTCTTCTGACCAACACGCTCACGTCACGTACGTCAGACTCGCGTTGCGATTTCGCTCGAAAACGGACGATGTGATCAAGTATGTGGTAAATCAAGTGTTTAGTTGGCAGAACGGGAGGTAACACAAATTTATTCCACATACGAACCGCATGAATTTCAAATTACTATGGCAAGCAAGTGCAACGTGTTGGCAGTGTGAGAGAGACGCTGAAAAAGTGAGAAAGTAGCAAGTTGGCAGTAGTCGCGCAAGTCGATGTTGAGATATTATATACGGTCCGAAAATCAAGTGAAGCATCAGGCAGTCACTTCGACTAGAGTATATTTGTTGAGCTGCGGCAGAAGTTTGTTTGGCGGTTTAGACAAAGTACCGAGTAACAAACTAATAAAAAGAACGACCAAGTGTGCAATACTAAGTAGTCTTACGACAAAAAAGAAAGTGTTAAGACACGTAGGCACAAGTATACTTTTAGGAGTTGTTGACTTGTGTGGAGTTTAATACGGGGATGTTTGGCTTTTGTAGCGACCAGTTTTTGGCCTGCGCTTACGGCATCAAATTAAAGTTTTCCTTATTTATAAAAATTTACATACTGTGAAAACAAATACAACCACTCCAATTGATTTAGAAAAATCTTTTTATACACACACTTTCCTTACTCAATTTGTGACTTGCTCAGCATATGAAGTAAATCAAATTTGCATTTTTTTCTTCCGAACATCGCCTTTCAATTCATTTCATATGCATACGGCTATTCATTGGCTGCGTAGAGCAATCAAAGCGAGCAAAAGAACAAACATGTGCACACCTATGAAATTAGCGACAAACACACACACATACATGCGCACATACACTCATAGCTAGCACACCAATATACACCTTTGAAACTTTGCTCTGCCCCTGCTCGGCCACTTTATACGCTACGTGTGCGCTTAAATAATAAATGCGCAGAATTGGCAAATCCTGAAATACTGAGAAGCTGTCTCACTGTCTGCTTTAGGGCGTATGATGCTGCAGAAAGACTTAAAAGGACTTAAAATTGGCCAAGCAAAAGGTTGAATGAGCTGTGATAGAGCTTTTTCATTGCCCACTTCGACACCTCGTAATTTAACTCTCATTTCATTTTATTTACTTGACCTGATTTTTAGCCGCTTCACTGAGTAACAAAAACAAGGCTTTAAAAAGCACAAGCGTCTTAGTGTATGTAAAAGTGGAAAGGGAATGGTAGCTTTAATATAGGAATATAGCTAAAGAAATATTTATTTGGAAATAGAGAGCGAGCGAGGGAAAGAGTAAGCAACGGGTAGACAGAGTGAAAGAGGAAAGGATGGTGGCGAAGTATGCCGACAAAAACTCCTCACAAGGCTTAAGGGGGGAGCCTGGTTTATAAGGTCAAAAAAATCAATTTTTTTTTTCGTTTTAAGCGATTCCTCATATATTTCAGAATATTCACACAAAGTTACAGAGCCTAATTCTCAATATTCCAGTAGATACGCGGTGAAGGGAGAGCTATAGTACAAACTTTATCTTCTTTTCTCGACTTTTCATTTTTATGATTTCTTTGAATTGGCGTACTGGAATGAAAGAAACTAATGAACCTTTTAAAATGAATCATAGCTTGTTCCCTTCAGTATTAAATTCTCTTCTAGTTGAACTAACAAAATAGATAAAAAAAAATGTTCAAGATTTTTATACCAAGTTGAAGTGAATTTTTTTTTATAGAAAGGAATTTTTTCTTTAAAACCTCCAACAAGTTGAAATTTTGGAATTTTTCTCAGTTTTCTTAGTTCATCTAGAATAAAAAATCATGATAATTAGAAATCCATTTGAATTTTTTGCTTTAGATAATAATTACGAGCTGTATCTTGTACGCCAGTTGGAAACTCCAGCGTTGCAGCGCTCTACAAATTTCTATGTTAAACATTTTTTTCAACTTATTTTAACCAGTACAAAAATTTTTTATACTTTTTAAAAGTTCATTAAAAGATAGAAAAAACTTTGCCGTGCTAAATTAATTTTTTCCTTAAAAAAATCGCAAAGAGACACAAATTTTTTATACTTTTTAAATGTTTATTAAAAGATAGAAAAAACTTTGCAGTGCTAAATTAATTTTTTCCTTAAAAAAAATCGCAAAGAGATGCAATTTTTAGACCTCATAAACCAGGCCCCCCCCTTAAGTTTACGGATAAGTTAGTTCCTATCAGAGAAGGAGCCGCCTGACTGCGCACTAAAGTGATCATCTTCAAAGATGTCAGGTCTAGGGTTTGAGGGGTGTACTCAGAATCATTGAAAAAAATAAATAAATAATTGCCGCGTACACTTCTGTTGGGTGTTTCACTGAGCTCCTCCTCTCATTTGTGCTGTGGGTCTTGATGTTGTTCCACAAATGGAGGGGCCTACAGTTGTAAGCCGACTCAGAACTTCGAAGCTTTTTCATCAGAGAATGTTTGACTTCCTTCCGGGCAAATCTAAATATTTCGTCATCAAGCCTGCATACAAGTAAATACCAGCTCACAGAGCCATGTACGGAAAAATGTAAGGAACGGCAGAAAATTACTTGGCAGAGAGCTGGCCGCGAGTTCATACCTTCGAAAGCGAAAAAGAGGTTAGAAGTCTCCTTGCCTACCTACGACCTCTTCTAGTGGCTTTCGAGTCAGTTTAGTGAGCTCTCTCTGACCGCATCCGCATCAAAGGCATTCAGGACCACAAGGAGCTTTACAAAGTCACAATCCATGATAGTGGCGTGGATGTTAACCGATCCGTGTCCTCTGAGACTCCAGGCAATGTTGCTCACCAAAACTTCGAGTCTCTTTTGAGTTTGTTGGCTGGAAAATGTTGAGGTGGAAACATTCGAGTATCTACCTCTCTGCTGTTCTGCTTTAATACGACTAAGTTTCAGGTATTTTGACTATAGTTTTTGTCGCGAAGGAAACTGCTACGCAGCGAGCACGGACAAGTTTATTTATCCAAAAACAAAAAAAAGGTTAGAAGCCTTCTTGCCTACCTATGGCCTCTTTTAGTGGGTTTCGAGTCAGTTAAGAGAGAACCGTTCTGTCGCTCTTAGTGTGCAAAGTTGCAAGCTCTCGCTGGTAACATTCGTATCAAAGGCGTTCAAGCCCGCGTTCAAGCTTTACAGAGTCACAAGCTCTGTTAGTGGCGTAGATGTTAACTGAACAGTGTCCGCTGAACTCTAAGCAATGTTGTTCAACATAACTTCAAGTCTATTTTGCGTACGCTGGCTGGAAGATGTTGAGGTTGTTTGACTATTGTTTTTATCGCAGCTCGGACAAGTTTATTTATCCGAAAGCAAAAAAAGGTTAGAAGCCTTCTTGCCTACCTATGGCCTCTTCATCTCCAAACAGTGTCCTCTGAGACCCCATGCAAATAATTTCGATTCACGATCGTCAGTAGTCAGGTATCTACCTTACAACTACGTCTTTCCATTTCTCTTTCTCGCTTAGTAGGGGCAAATGGATGCTGATGACAGTGACTTTAACTGTTCAAGTGAGAACTCCCTATTCGTTAATAACGATCCGACCGAACCCAACCTCTGAACTTATTTACTTCTAGATCCCTAAGTATTGCAAGCTCCTGGAATCGCTAACTTGGATGCCGCTTTTAAAGGGACTCTGGTTGGTTTTCTACAGCTCAGTTGTTCCTATACAATTTTTGGAATACTACCGGTGTGAATGTGCTTTGCGAGATGTCGGTATCTGCAGTCAGTATTAAACACTGCTCATCTTGTCTTTCCATAACGCACAAACAAATTAGCGAAGTGCGGTCGCCATTACTACGCACATCTTTCTAGAATCTTTTATGAATTTCCCGTTTATATTCATCAATGAATAAAAAAAGTTGTTTGCCTTCCACGCAGCTGCTTTTTTCAACGTGCGCCTAAAAGCATTCATCTGAGGCTCACTCAACTGTTCTTACTTAAAAGGACAGCTGATGTGTGACAGAAAAAGTGGGGCTTATAAGGAAAAGCGGGACGAAAGTATGTGAGAGAGAGAAAGTCGAGCGGGGGAACATATGTATGTACATACATAGACATTTATTCAACTTGAAAGTTTTGTGACATTTTTGCCGGCTTTTTCAACATATCTCTTCGTTTTTCCTTTCGCATTTTGCTATTTTACTCTTTTTTTTTTGTTATTTCTTCTTTTTGTTATAACTTTTTTTGGTTTTCTTGCTTTTACTCTGCGAAAATCCTAGCATAAATTTTGACAGCAACGACAATGGCTTTTGACATTTTCAATTTTGCAAACGCTTAACGCAATCAAACCGAAAGCTGGTTGGCTGGCTGACTGAACGAGTGAGTGACAGTTGATCATGAGAAAGAAGGGTAAAGGGGTGGCAGGTTGTGCAAGAGTCTGCGGCCGACAAGTTGTGTGGGTATGTGACATGTAAGGCAAGTGACAGGGGAGTGGAAACACAAAAATGCGTATACTTCTATACTTCGCTGTCGCAGTGCAGCGCTGAGTTCAAGCTTAGTTTATTTCACTGCAGTAAAGTAATTAAGCGAAAAAAATTGTTCTTTACCAAAATGCAATTTTTGTTTATTTTTGCGCAGCAGTTTACATATCAATTTATGGAGAAATTAATAAAAAAAACGAATCACTAGAAAAACTATTATAAATAAATGACGCTACCCCCTTAGTTGAGGGTTTGTTCGTGCTCCCACTCATGTTTGTGGTGTACGTCTTGATGTTGTTTTCAGAATGGTGGGATTTACAGGATGGCAGATGGCTTTTTATGAGGCGCTAGAATAATCACTATTAGGCTTTTTATCATAGATCTTTTTTCGAACGAAAATAAAACCAAGATCAGCGCTGAATACATTTCATGGCAATATCCATGAAACCACTGTCTTATCCAGCGATGGGTACGTTGCTTCTATAGACATGGATCCATAAGAATATATATAATTGGCACTTACACCCTTTTTGGGTGTTTGGCCGAGCTCCTCCTCGTATTTGTGGTGTGCGCCTTGATGTTTTTCCACAAATGGAGGCACCTACAGTTTCAAGCCGACTCCGAACGGCAGATATTTTTTATGAGGAGCTTTTTCTTGACAGAAATACACTCGGAGTTGCTTGCCGAGGCTCGACCGCAATTAGAAACTTCACTTCTTCATTTTGATCTTTTACCGAGACTCGAACTTACGGTCTGGTCTCTCTGAATTCCGAATGGTAGTCACGCACCAATTCATTCAGCTACAGCGGCGGTAATTTTATCACTAATACTGAAGCGCGCCGGGCTTCTTTATTATTTCATTCCCTTCAATTGTCCCTGAAATTCTCAACAGACTTATGAAATTATTTGTAGATATGCCACAGAGTAGGCTCCTCCTAACAGCGGTAAAAGGCAGCCCAGCTACCAATAAGCTTAGTTTTACCTATCGTAGCAACTGATTACTCTCCCCAAGTTTTAACAATCCAATAATTTCCTTACACAATAAAAGAGCAATAATGCATTCTAGTTTCGTGCCGCAGTTATAGTCTGCATCATGCTTAGGCTCAACCAGCTGTCTACTTCGGACCTCCACAGTCCTAGCCTTGGTCTATGCTCAAGGTAGTTCTGCGAGAGACTCGCCCATGACCGTGAACCGGTATGCAATGATCTATGGAGCCAAAGCGACGTCTCTGCTTGGCAGCCTTAAGAACTTTTTCTGTGGCGTTCTTAGCTCATAACCTCTTCATCTAGCACACCTTTGTGAACTCTTCACGCACACACTGACCATTATCTTTTGAGATCCCGGATCTCTTTGTTTCTTCTGCTCATATCTAAGGTATAGGTTATGCAGCTGGTGACACGCAAAACCGAGGTAGCAATGTTGAGCTTATATCGCATATTATTCGATCAATATGCTTCTCTGAACGAAGGCATGTGCAGGTCAGGGTAGTGATCTGAATCGATGTCAGGATCGTGCGTATATCTTAAACTCTAAAAGACTCTCTGTCTGTGGCAATTTCCTCGAATTAGTAACATATATTTCGGTCAGAAGGCAGCCAAATGTCTTGATTGGCATTTTTGTGCTGCAATCGGGCGATACAGACTACCATATTTCGGCTCCATCGAAGGAGATCAGCTTCAATCCGATGGTAGAGCATTCATTCTAGAGGCTAAGTCTTCTGGCAGCGCCGACTCTCGCATTGAAGTCCCCAAGCAATGTTTTTACTACAGGCGGCGCCGAAAAGTGATAAGTGCTTTCCAAACACTCCAAGTATACATAGCTGAGATTTGCCTTCAAGGCATTGGATAGAAATGAGCAAAAGATGGTGTGAGATCCACTTCTGATGCAGATGGAGCGAAAGGCTAGAGCGCAATTTCTTTCCCAAAGCTCATAGAAGCGATCTTAGCTCGCCTGTCCTAGACGTCCTTCGGGGAATGGATACAAATGAAAGAGAGATGTTAAAGAAATTCGCGTGAAGGCGAGTTATACTTAAATTATAATTTACTAAATGGCAGTGATCATCACTCGAAAATTAAATAGGGATTAACACAGAGTGGTAACTCTGTCTGAAGGATGATGAAACCGTATAGAATATTTTGTGCAACTGTATTGCCTATGCAAAGACAAGACTGCATATCTTTCATAGTGATCAAATGGATCCGAATGTAATCAAGAATGTTCCTGTTGCAGATATTCAGAAATTTGTCCAGAAGGAGGAAAATTTAATTTAATTTCCCAGCCTCAGGCAGATTGAATGGAACCTAATGTAGAACCTGATATAATACATTTATGGTGGTAGTGTCAGTCAATAGGACTCGTTTTAACTACTTTCAAAACATGTAGTGGGAGAAAAATAACTTTCAGATAGAAATATCGGCCATTGGGCACAATACAAATACCAAAATTACTATTATTAAGGTGAATTATAGTGAGACGCTTGTCCACGGAGGTGTAGTCCCTCTCCTGCTACAAATTTGAGTGCCCATTGAGGCGATCTTGTGTTGTGTCGTTCTACACTTTCTTCGGGAAACGATCGCTTCTCCATAATCTCACATTGAGGGAAATTGGAGTGCGATCCTCGTCCACTGGAGTACATGCAAATACTTGACGATGAAGGATATTTTTTCTTTTTTTTCTCTCTCTTTAAATCAGCTCTGCATCCCCGCTGTAGTAGACGTCGTTGAGTTGTATGAATTATCTTCTGACCTTATCTTGTGTTTTATGGGAGGTGCTGAATTAGCAGGTCAATACAAGAGTTTGAACATATCAGCCGCTTGCCCAGAAATCAAAGGATTTAAACCGTTTATCGGGGTTATCTTCAATAAATGGTAGTATATTTCTGCTGAAGGTCAAGCTAAGTCTATGCCCATAGAAACGACTGGCTTGTGAACCTGCCAGTCTCATCCAAGTCTTTGATGGAGTTTTTATTGGCGGCACTTTATGCAGTTGCTTTTACTTTGAATAAAATATTTTAAGCCATTTGCGGTTTTATAGGTATGCATCTGATAGTTCTTAGAGAATTCAAAGTGTGCGATATAACAGCGGGTAACCTACATTTACCTAAGCAGGTCGCCTGTAGGTAGGCAACAGCCGACAAACTTTAATAAAGCAATTGAATTTTAATTGTTCGTAAAGCTTGAACAAAGGATTACTGCCGCTATCACTGCGCCTTGAACTATGCAATTTAGCATTTTACTATTTTTGAGCACAAGTAATCTAATTGCGGCTCAAATGAAATTAGATATAAACGGAGATCTCAAAATGAATAGAAAAATGTGAAAAAAATAAATAAACAAACGAAAAGTTGCATAGCGCAACGAAATAAAGACAAGAACAACGATAGCAATCGTATACTTTCAAAAGCTCAAATATCATACCTTAACTAGTATTTTCACAAACAAAGCTGTTGCTCCAACGTCAGCTGTTATGTTTATTTGTGTGTTTGTGTGTGTGTGTGTGTGTACTAGTGCTAGTGTGATTGCTCTTGCACTATTGTGCTCGTGAGCTTGTTTTCCTCCTAAATTGAGCAGTACTACGTGATGCCACACTTAACCCGCCGAACGTGTTTGAAATACGAGTATTTACACAAAAACCAACAACAGCCAAGAAAAAATACAAAAAATCTATCCGAAAAGTATGGCAAAACTAATGCAACAACAAGCAAGGATATTTGGGTAGCATATTTATACGACTATATATTTGAGATATGCAGCACTTGTGTACATGTGTGTGTGTGTATATGTATGAGTGCCAACCAACTACTCGCTCGAAATATGAATTGCAAATATCAATATGAGTAAAATTTTTAGTAACAAATATCCATAAATAGATTCAGCAAATAAATAAATAAACAAGGGATGGTAGTGGCAGAAAGGGGTGTTGTGCTGGCGCTGAGCACCGTAAAGCATTTTATATCATGATATACATATGTATGTGTGTTTTCTTCGCTACAGCTATACATAAGTCGATTGTAGCTGATTTAGCTTGCAGTGGAGTGCTTTCAGTGATGAATTTCACTAAATTGTTTAGTTGAGTTGTACGAATATGTGTATATATGAGTGTGTGTGTGAATATATGCGTTTAATAGTTGAGTGGCTTATGAATGCCCGAATGGGGCATGAATAAATTTGTGAACATTTAGTAGAAGCAATTGGGAAATGCTTTAAGTGGTGAAAATTGTTATGAAAAAATTTATCAAAAGAGTGCATTGCCCATTAGATGCAAGTACTTTATGAACCTATAGGGAACTAGAAATGTTTTTTGTATGCAAATAAAATAATGAGCAATTAGTAGGCCTTTTCAATGCCAAAATCTGGATAAGAAGAACGTAATTAAAGAAAAATTTGAAGTAGCCGTTAAAGGGTTAAAATTTTCTAAAAAGTTTTCTAATGAAAAATTTCACTCGTGGTTTTTCTTTTTCTGAGAGGCCATCTGATGAAAAATTTCACTGTGTGCCTTCTCAGATAAAATTTGGATAAGAAGGACGTAATGGAAAGCAGAAAAACCATTTTGAAGTGGTCATTTAAGTATTAATCTTTTCTTAAAAGTTATCTGATGAAAAATTTCACTGAAAATCTTTTTAGAAAAATATGTACAAGCAGAATGTAGTTTAAGGAAAATTAATTCACGAGGTCGCTAAAGGGTTAAAAGTTTCTAGATAGTTTTCTATTGGAAAATTTCACTCGTGGTTTTTCTTTTTCTGAGAGACCATCTGATGAAAAATTTCACTGTGTGACTTCTCATATAAAATTTGGATAAGAAGGACGTAATGAAAAGAAGAAAAACTATTTTGAAGTGGTCGTTTAAGGCTTAACATTTTCTAAAAAATTATCTAATAAAAAATTTCACTGAAAATTTTTTAGAAAAATATCTACAAGCAGAATGTAGTTTAAGGAAAATTAATTCACGAGGTCGCTAAAAGGTTAACATTTTCTAGATAGTTCTCTATTGGAAAATTTCACTCGTGGTTTTTCTTTTTCTGAGAGGCCATCTGATGAAAAATTTCACAGTGTGCCTTCTCAGATAAAATTTGGATAAGAAGGGCGTAATGAAAAGCAGAAAAACCATTTTGAAGTGGTCGTTTAAGGATTAATCTTTTCTTAAAAGTTATCTGATGAAAAATTTCACGGGAAATCTTTTTAGAAAAATATGTGTAAGCAGAATGTAATTGAAGAAAATTTAATATACGAGGTCGCTAAAGGGTTAAAATATTCTAGGAAGATCTAACGAAAAATTTCATTATACATAGGTCTTTTCAGATAAAGACTGAATACAAAGAAAGTAAACGGAGAAAATGAAGTTATTTAACTGGTCGTTAAATTATTTTAAGGATTAAAATTTTTATTATTCAGGGCGAAAGTTTTCTAAAAAATTATCAAATGGAAAATTTCACTGTAAGCCTTCTCAGATTAGCCTTACTCAAAAGTAGAACGTAAGTCTTGAAAAAATTTGATTTGAATGGTCAGTAGACGGTTTACATATTCAAGAAAATAGTTTCATGTAAAATTTCGCTGGTGGTCTTCTCAGAAAAAATCTGGATAAGAAGAACGTAATAGAAAAAAAAAATAAACTAAGAGCTCTTTAATATATTCTACAAATTTATCTAATGATTTTCACTGGAGATCTTTTCAGACAAAATATGTATAAGAGAAATCTATTCGAGAAAAATTAATTTACGAGGTCGTTAAACGGTTAAAATTTTCTTAAAAGTTTTGTAGTGGAAAATTTCACAGGTGGTATTCTCTGACAAAAAAAATCCAGTAAGAACAACGTAATCGAAGGAGAATTAATTTACGAGGTCGTTAAACGGTTAAAATATTGTATTATAAAAAGATTTATAGTGGAAAATTTCACTAGTGGCCTTCGCAGAAAAAATCTGGATAAGAAGAATGTAACGAAAACACCCAAAAAAAAGGTCGTTAATGGCTTAAAATTTTCTAGACAATTTCGCTTCGGGCTTTATCAGATAAAATTTGAATATGAAGAATGCAACTTTAAAGTTAGTAGCATATTGTTTTGTAAATTTTAGGAATAATTTATATAAGTAATCTATTTTTAGGCGCAGCTACGCGCTTTTCATTATTTTACATAGTTACTTCCTTTGCTTTAAATATAACCTTGCTTGATTTATGCATTCATTTCTAGTACTTCTCGCTTTTTGGTGTAACAGTATCGTGTTACGTAGCATACATTTAGGCATCGCAATATACACACCGTTACTCTATTTAAAATTTTGTTCCCCAACAAATAATGCTGCACATTTTCCTCCTACATCCAAACGTCATAACAACATTTATTCGTACTCCCCAATTTTGGATGGCCTACTTTTGTGCGCGTATTCTAAAATTGTGTACCTTTGCACCTCCTTCGCTGATCTACCAACAAAGAGAAAACTTCACAAATCATACTTCGCATATATATTTCCAATTCAAATTACAATATCAAGTATCAAAGAGTCATAAAATATACCTTCTTCAACAAGCCTACAAATATGCCCCGATTTCGCGCAAAGTCTACTAGAAAATCAATAAATGGCAATCATAAATTTGATTTCACTGCTTCACTTGCCGGATTTCACTTTTCTTCTTCCACATCTCACATTGCGACAAAAGCGACATATAATACCGCTTCCTTCTACTCTCACCTCCATTGCAGGCGCAAGAAAAGGAAGAGAAACAAGTACGACATTTTTCACTAAAACAAACGCAACAAAAACCATCGAGAAAATTGCCAATTGGCAACCGACTTGGTTGCCTATTCGATTGTTGACAAAATGTTTATATCGACACGCCCGTCAATTGATTGCCCAACTTCGCTGTTTTGCCTCGTATTCACTTGCTTTGCTTTTCGGCAGTAGCAGCGATGCTTGGCTTTAAAATCAGGTCGAAGGTAGGCATACAAGCCCACCACCCACCAAATGGAGTCAAACAAGAAAACAATTGCAGAAATTGTCAATTCCACACAATTTTCTAATATCCACTTGTATTTCATATGCTATATTTCAGACAGTTTTGTGTGGGTATACATTTAGGCGCACACGAATTTGAAGCCTCCAGCGGAGTTACCTTAAAATCGATAAATACGCAAAGCGAGGTGGATGCTGGTGGTGGTGGATTGTGTTATTTAAGCAGTAGAAGATTGTGTGCCTTATGCTGGTGCGAACGGTTTTGCAAAGGATATTCTTAGGTGTATATGTGCACTAATGTGTGGATGTATGCACGAATGTATCTATGTATGCTAACATAGGCAAATCCACCATGACTATCAACACCAAGAGTAGGTAGCTTTTTTGTCTTTTCGAGCAAAAGGCATTTGGGCAGATTAGATAACCGAACGGTAGCAGAAAAGGAGGAGGTTTTTCTTCGACAGTGTATATTAGGAATAATTGAACAAACAGATTTGGTAATCAGCAAAGGCGAAAAACGCCTGCAGGCTGGCTTTAAAATATAGAAAAGTAAGTAGCTTAAATTAGACATTGTAAGGTACTTGGAGAAAAATAAATAGCCCATTTGTAAGAGTTAAGCTTAAACGAAATTTTCGGTATCTATGAAGCTAACTGAAACGGCAGTACGCCTAAATGCTCAAGAAGGTATTGCAAGCAGGGCTAAGAGAAAATTCTTCCAGTTGGCAAATTTCGCAGAAATAACCCAAGATAGTTGCAACGCATGCATAGTAAAGAAAAACAGGTGGATGAAAGTAACCTCAGAGGTTGGATAACCTCAAGAAATAAGTACCCGGATATGAAGCAGAATACCGAGTCGAATATTGAGGAGCATCTTATGAAAATGGCAGCTGCCAATGGTGCGACAAAGGGATAGAAAATACAGAAATCGAAAAAGATAGAAAGAAATTTTGAATCATTGCTTCCAAATATTTATATTGTATAAAATGACGAGCCAGAAGCGAAAACAGCGCCACACGAAAAGAAACTTGCAGATACAGAAGAAAAAAAAAATTAGGGTAACATTTTCTTAGCAAGTAATGAAAGAGATTTTTTAGTGAACGGAAGGCGACTTGGGAGGTATGTTTTAAAAAGCTGATCCAGCTGGTTAACCATGAAAATATAATTCGATATACCCAAATTATCTACCTTGCTAAAATCGTGCGAATTTGCCCAATAAGATTCCTTAAAATTCCGAGACAGCCCTGTTTCAATCTATAAAGGGTCTCGGGACAACAACGATTTTACAGCTCCAGAAGAACAGCAGAGAAACAATTTTTTTTGGAAAATGAGCTGAGACAATGCTTTCTTCGACAGCTTGGGGCAGTGCGCCAACCTAAATCCCATCAACCATCTCCATTATATCAGCAGCTCCTGTTGGCTGTAGAGGCCCATTGATGGTCTCATAATGGTATCGAAACGGTGCTTTAGTGCTACTTGGGGAGTGACCGTCTGGTGCCTGAACTATTTCACCTACCTACCTATGCTCGGGGGGGTCGAGTCCAAGCGTACCGGCACTATTGCACTTAGTATCTGCAGAGGTTTGGAAAGAAGCTAACACTTGATGAAGAAAGAACCTGAAACAAGCTGAAGCTCTCGAAATTGGGCATGGGTGCGGGTCTGGAAGCCCACCTAACGACTTTTGTGGAGGAATATAAAATTTGAGGAATTGGGTGCAAGTTCGGAAGATTCATGTCTTCACAAGTTCAAGAAAGGACCAAAATTCTATAAATAAAGAGCGCGGAATAGGCTGAGCGTCTCAAAACTAGGTATACGGCTGCTAATGGGTATGGCATAACTACAGGGTTTCATAGTCCGCATAACGATTTCTACAGCAGCTTTAGTTCACTCCTACAAAAGCCACACACTTCGTGGAATGCGCTTCGTATTGCGGGAGTATCGCCTGTGCGCGAACCCGAACAGTTTAGACACAACCCCGCTACAAGTATTGACTGGATATGCTAAACTTTCGGAGCGGAAATTTTTCTGACTGTAGAACTCTTTTACCTATTGTCAGCGTAATCCAAGCTGATTTACTGAAGAGTCGTTCACCCTCATGGCTTCAGTGCCCTGGCAATTCGTTGTGGAGTCATGGAAAGGTTTGAGTGTGAGTACAGGCCTTTTTGAACTTAAGCCAGCCAGCCAGGCAGAGATTGCTGCGAAGTGAAGAAAGTATACCCGCTAGAGAGTATACCCGGCTTTGTTTTGTTAAATTTAGTTATACATGAATTGAACTCGGAGGATCATAGACAAGGCAGTGAGTTTGCTAACTTACTTTGATGGCACTACAAACGTATGCCGAATCTAAAACATTGGACCATCTAGCTCGGATCGCTGCTTGCTGGCTCCATTTGGTGACACTGAGTGCTACCAAGCTATGCCTCACTTGATCTTCCCAACGTAGACTTGGTCTTCCCCGTCGTCCACCAGTGGATTTCCTCTCGAAGGAGTGCCCTCCAGGAGCACTTTCGTACATCCGCGAGACATGACCAAGCTAGCGCAGCCGCTATATTCTAATACGCTTCACCATGCCCACATCTCGGTATAGTTCATTCTGCTCGCCGTTCTTTCGGATACGGAACTTATTCTCGCCTACGTGAAGAGAACCAAAGATTTTTTTGGAGAACGCTCGAACGTGAGTTCGCTAATTGGGAGCTGGAAATATTGGAAGCTGGAAATATTGGATGGAGTTCCGAATTTTTGCCAACAAATCGTCTTCTCGTTAAGTGACTGACACCTTCTGACTGCCTCCTAGCCAAAAAGTTTTTAAATGAGTTATAGTATAAATCATAAGTCTTAGCCAAGAAGCGTAGGACTTAGAACCTGAGTTGCTTGTACGAGTATATATGGCTCTCATACACTTTTCACAATCGAATCTATCAAAGACCCATCACTACACTTACTGCTTTGGTACCAGACTGCGCTTGGTTGAAAGAAGAACAAGCTGTTTTTGGTCCGATATCTATTTGAGGACAACACCCAGTTACGTTTCCTATAATTATGAAGACAAATAGTCCTTACTTGATGTGATAAGTTGGTAACCAAGTTGTCAGCTACGCCATCAGTCGAGATATTTACGAAGTTTTGGGTTAAGTAATTGAAATGGATGTGATTCCTCCCAATTTAATCAACATTTTAATCGCCCTTTTTTCCTGTTGCCATAAATTATCAAAAGCTCAACCACCAAACAAGCTACCGACCACTTAAAGCAACTTAGGCACCAACTCATGTAAATTATTGATTGCAGTTTCATATTTGCAAAATCGCTAACAACACTTCCCCCTCTCATAACTTTACTTCATTTATTTTCTACAGCGCACACGCCTAATCACACAATTCAACTCACTTATTCCGCTTCACTTCAAAACAATAAAAAAATGAGATATAAAATCGAAAATACAAATAAATTGGATTCGCGCGCCAGGACATTTGAACATTTCCCAAGTTTCCATCATATATCCTCGAAAGTTTATTGACTTGCCCACACCCACCAAGCACTCCAAGGAAATATGTGCAAGTATCCTGCGGTGTAACTTAAGCTTCCACTCTGCACTCTTGCCACTCGAATCACCGAATATCTGCATCTGCTCACCGAAGTATGCAGAAGTGCCAGTGTCTAGTTGGACATCTTCGAAAGTTTTCCAGTTCCTGCTGTGTTTTCTGTCCACTGCGCTGGAACTTTGGCACAGCGTGTGTGTAGACACTTTAAAACTTTTTGGTGCCTGTTGAGGACACGCGATGTCTTGTATAGAAATTCTTATGCACAAGAGAGTAAGTCAAGTCGGCGGTATTTGCAGAGTATTGAACAGCAAAACTGAAGATCTGTGGATTATTGTGGCATGAAGAGGGTGGAGTGGCTTTGCAGTGGTTCGGATACTTTACTTTGACTTAGGAGGCAAGTTGAAGTGGAAATTTGAGTAGTTGATTTAGAAATTCAAGCCAAAGTTTTGTGCGAGTTCTAGTTTAGTTATGAGTTCTATTTTGATAAAAAAAATATTTATTTTGCATTATTTCTCAAATTTCTATTAAATATTGAAATTTTTAATTAATTGTTATAAATTGTGAATGTAATAGAAATACTAGTATTAATGGCAATGGGAATGTTGATCGTGATGTGATAAGTAATTGTAAAGGTAATAGTAACAATAATGGCAATGGAATCATTACCATATAGTGGTAATGGTAATGACAATGGTAATGGTAGTGGTAATTATGATGGTAATGATGAAGATAATGGTAATATTAAGAGTAATTATGATGGATTGTTAAAAATAAAAATAGTAATGGTGGAAGTGACAATGGTAATGGTAATTGTAACGGTAATGGTAATGGTAATAGTAATTGTAATGATAATAGTAATTGTCATGGTAACGGTAATTTCAGTTTTAGCAGTAACGGTAACGGTTAAAGTAATCGTATTATCAATGACCACGACAAAGATATTGCTAATGGTAATGGTAATGATAATAGTAATGGCGAAGGTATTGTTTATGATAATAGTAATATTAATAGTAATGACATTGATAGCAAAAACGACAATAATATAAAAATAATGGTTATGATAGTGGGAGTGGTAGTGATATGGTTAATGATAATGGTAATGGTAATGCTAATTACAATGATAACAGTAACAATAATAATAGTAGTATTAGCAATGACGACGTCAATGATTATCTATCGCAAGGAAATCGGTAATAAAAATAAGGGTAACGGCATTATTAAAAGTAATAGTTATGAGTAAAAAGAAAGGCACTACATACATGAAATTCCTAAAAAATTTCCTAGATTCTTATTACCAAAGCTAATAGTTATTCGACATTTTTTCAACTTAAAAATTAAGTTCCCAAAAAATGTCCACTTTCTTATTAGCAAAGTTAATAGTTATTGGATATTTTTAGAATTTCAGAACTAATTTCCCACTTTCATATTACCAATGCTAACAGTTGTTAGACATTTTTTGAATTTAAAAATTAAATTCTCAAAAATTTCCCACGTCCATATCACTAAAGCAAATAGTTATTGAAAATTTTTGGGACGTCAAAAATAATTTCCCTTAAAATTTCCCACTTTAATTCCACCAAAGGTAATGGTTTTATTAAATTCCAAAAAATTTCCCAGTTCCATATCACTAAAGATAATAGTCATTGGACATTATTGAACTTTCAAAACTTATTTCCCAAAAAATGTCCCACTTTAATACCACCAAAGTTAATGGTTTTATTAAATTCCAAAAAATTTCCCAGTTCCATATCACTAAAGATAATAGTCATTGGACATTATTGAACTTTCAAAACTTATTTCGCAAAAAATTTCGAAGTTCCATATCACTAAAAGTAATAGTTAATGAAAATTTTTGGAACGTCAAAACTAGTTACGCAGAAAATTTCCCGCTTTCATATAACTAAAGTCAATGGTTTTATTAAATTCCCGAAAAATATCACTAAAGGTTATAGTTATTGGATATTACTGAACTTTCAAAACTTATTTCCCAAAATATTTCCCGTTTTCATATCACTAAAGATAATGGTTTTATTAAATTGCCAAAGAATTTCCCAGTTCCATGTCACTAAAGATAATAGTCATTCGACATTATTGATCTTTCAAAACTTAATTCCCAGCTCCAAATCATTAAAGGTAATAGTTATTGACATTTTTTGGAATGTGAAAAATAATTTCCCAAAAAAATTCCCACTTTCATATAACCAAAAGTAATAGTTATTGGAAATTTTTAGAATTACAGTACTAATTTATCAAAAAATTTCCCACTTTAATATCACAAAAGTCAATGGTTTTATTAATTTCCCTTTTCCAAATTCGCTACAACCACTTGCACTATTAGAAACTAACACAACTTATTTTATTATTCCTTACTTATTCCTTTTCTTCTGTTTTTTTAACGTTTTCCACATCATCTCTGCTTGTTTAACTTCTGTACGCACTTTTTCATTACATACTTGCAGGCGCGCGTTGTAGCAATTCATTTATTTAAGTCGAGTTAAAAAGTTTCAACGGATTGTTATAAACGAGGGTGTATTAATTAAATGGGAAATAAAGAAATCAAAGTGAATGTGAGAATTCTTGCTAAGAATGTTCCGAAGCGAAAATGTAGAGAAAAAGGTGTGACCAAATTAAAGTTGAAAAACTTCAAGCGAGGTATTTAGCTGATTTCAAAAGTGTGAAGTTCGTAATGTATTTTATTGATTTGTACACTTGGAATACTTATTTGGTGTAGAATTGTAGCTTTTGAAATACAAATATGCATAGTATACTTATATATTTTTCAACGCCTGAAAGTGTGCTATAAATATATTTGTAAAAAAACTGAAGTATATGTTTTCTACTCGCGTACTTACTTTGAATTTATTCAATTGTTTTCGCTAACTAAAATGATATTTCAATTTCAAATAAGCGTTGTTTATTTAGCATTGGTAGATAAATTTCTACAAAATGACCTGTGACCTCTGTGCGTTGGCAGCTCAACATCCAGCGGTTAATGATCTCTAAATCAAGAGCTGGCAAATGAGTGCATTCAATTTGTTACATGGATTGACTTCAGCTCATGAACTACTATACCTATACTCCTTTGCCACTCTTCTTTAACTCGCAATGTTAGTGCATACTTTTAGGTGCACGAAAAAACCAGGTAATGCATTTCTCTTGCCATCAATAAGTCTTCCTCGCTTGTGAATGGGAAATCAACTAAACCAAATGGAAGTGACAGATTGAATGTTGAGGTGACAATTGAATCCTCGAGATTACTGTACGCTAAAGGCACCTAAATATATGCAACCGATTTGAGGAAATATTTAGTTAAGTTAAAGCAAACCAGTGCGTGAGTTAAGTGAAGCACGCAATGAAATATTTGATGTGTTCATTCCAGAGCTTATTTATAATTAATTCTCTTTAAGCCGAAATCAAAGTAAATATCTACATAAATAATACAACTGTTTGATATTTCAAATCATTAAAAAATATACCAGCATTGTTAAATCGCCTGTCATTTGTTGATGCAGGCACACAAGCACATAATACACGTGCCATTTATGCAATGACAGCAAGTCAATCAATAACTATTAATATGCGCACATATTGAAAATTTACAAACGGAAACAATGTTGCATAAGCTTAGGCGTTTGTTTGTTTGTATGCTTATTTATTTACTATTGTATTATTATTAATAATTGCTTATTTTGCTTGTGTGTGTATGTGCGCGTGGGTGTTCGCATACATTAATTAAGGCATACGTGCTGTTTGACCACAATAAACAAGCAAACAAAGCCTGCTTTTAGGCGCTCACACATATCAGGCACCCACTCTTGGCAGGTTGTCAGTATCAAATATTATTTTTGACATTTTGACTGACGGAAAATGTAATTTATAGTGCCCGCGCAGGGGTTGAGTACTATTTTTGAATGAGCATATGCCCACTTTTAGGCGTTGTGGAAGAAGAGAATGATTATTTATGGTATTTTACCTTTTTAGTAGTTTAAGATGTGCTGCGATTGGGATTACGGATGCATTGCAAAGCATAAATTTTTCGCTTATTTGAAGAAATTTAATTGGTATTAAAAAAATTATATAAACTATAAGGAAAAAAATAAGGAAACATTATAATATATAAATTAAATTTAGACTACAAAACTATGACGTTCATATAATTTTCTTATAAAAACCACAAAATTGGTTTTGTCATACTTGGCACTTAAGTTTTGACATTAGATGTTTACTAAATTGTCATTCGAAGCTTTTCGTGTTTTTTTTCTTTTTTCATTTGCTTTTTCTTTTTTACTTAACGATCCTTTCTGTATCCTACCACTTTGCTTATATTTCTCTCTTAGTCCGAATGTCACAAAACTCTTCAAACTAATTTCATGTGTCGTATTCCCTACTTTGGGGACCGGCTATAAAGTGCCGGCTGCTCATGCATATGCAAGTAAAGTACCTACAACATACTTACAGGCGCATATGTGCTTTACATTCATATTATTAGCTTTAAAGTTGGTTAGTTTTTTAGTTTTATATGTATACAAACTTTGTGCTAAACGTAGCGTAATTTCATTTTAAAAATGTATATCAAAAAATGACTGTGTGATGGGTTATTTTACACAGTGAGTCTGAGAACGCTGAGTTTAAGTGGTGATAAAAAACACGAAAAAATAATAATTTTTCCAAGATTGTGATCAAACGAAATTTAGGTACTCTTGCAACTTTCTGGTGAAGCTGTGGGTAGAATAAGATAGAACAAAAAAAACAAACAAACGTGATTCAATGGGATCACTTCAATTCTGTGACGCTTTGTTATGGAATACGAAAATAATGCACTGAACGGTGTTGCATTGCACGTAAATACAAAAATTGTGCACCAACTATGCGTGCTATATATTTAGTACTAAAAAGTAATTATTGAAAAATTACGTATTAAATTTGAAGGCGAAAACTGTGCATTAAAAATTTCAAACTAAATATGTTGTACTAAAACTTTGTACTAAAACGTTTGTACTAAAATTTTGTACTAAAAATTTAGTAATTAATTATGGAAAAGTCACAATTTATAGTCAAAAAAATATTACAGAATAAATATTTGGGTGTATTACAAAGTGTTTGGTAGTAAAAAATTCAGTTCTTATTAAAAATTCAGTGCCAAGTGTTTTCCATTAATTAGTGAATAATTAATTTCAAATTAGTTAGCGAATAATTTGAATTGAAGATTAAATCGTTCAATGGCAAGATTTAGAAGAAAAAATTGTGTACTAAAAAGCGGTCCTATATATTTTGTACTAAAAACTAACTATTCAAAGATTTCGCATTAAATTCAAATACAGAAAATGTGTACTAAAAAATGTTGCATCAGAAATTTAGTACTAAAAATTTAGTATGTACTTAAAATCAATTACGCAATCCTTATAAATCGCTATTTATTGCCTAAAAATTGATTACAACTTAAGTATTTGGGCTTATCACAAAATGTTCTGTATTAAAAACTGTTCACCATAAATTTAGTGCTAAATTTTTTTCATTCAAAATTAATTAGCGAATAATTAGAAATGAAGATGTAAATGAAGAAAATGAAATGAAATGAAGTGTTATGTAGGTTTAGAAGCAAAATTGTGTACTAAAAAGTTGTGCTATATATTTGCTACTAAAAATTAATACTTCAAAGATTTCAGAGTAATTCAAATGCAAAAAATGTGAACTAAAAATATTTACAATAATTTAAGTACCTAACAAGGAAATTGATAAGCCTTTATTAATTGCTTAAAGAAATAATGGACGCTTTAGTACTTGGATGTATTACAAAGTGTTTATTAGTAAAAACTTTTTCATCAAAAATTAATGAGCGAATAGAAAGAATAGAATTAAAAATATGTAATTGAAATAAGAGCAGGTGTAAATCAGGATTAAGGCATTTAATATGTAAATTTAAAAGAAAAAAGTTTGTACTAAAAATTGTATGTAAGAAATAAAGTACTAAAGTGTTTATTTTTGTGAACTAACGTCTCATTTACAACTTCCTGCTTTAGAAGTGATGCATGTATTGCTAAAAATACTATTTACAATAAATATTTAGTACTAAAAACTATTTAGTAAAACTTTGAAATAATATTTTATGCTTAACGAAAATTAGTTAGCAACTCAATACCTTAGTAAAAAAACGCAAACAAATATTTGTATTAAAAATCTTAAAATTTAGTACTAAAAACTGATTATCGAAAACTTTCTAATAATTTTTAATGGTAAGCAAAAATTAGTTAACACCTTAATATCATAACTTAGTACAAAACACGATGTGTAACTTACTTTGTACTAAATAGTTTGTAGATTTTTGTTTCAAGATATTCCTGATAGGAAACTCGGATATAAAAATTGTTTGTAAAAAAATCATGAAAGTATTCAAGGATGATATTTAGAACATCAAAATGGTCTACTAAAAATTCTGGCTCAAAAAATACCTAACCCTGACGCACCGGCACGCCTTTGAAAAAGTTTTGAGATGGTAAGTAAAGGGAGGGAAAGAAAGGCCTTTTTCCGAAAAAAGAGAAGTGAGGAAGAAACTGACTGAAGTTGATAAAAGTTGGTCGGATTTATATATTTTTTTTTGTATTAAGTTATTTTTTTGTTTACCTATTTATTTATTCAATATTAAGGAAGGTCGTATCTCCAAGACTTTTTAGACTTTTATAGTACATGACTGTAGGAGGTTACAGACCTCAAAAATTTGCTAAGTTCGAGAGGTTAAAAAAACTGATATTTTTGGCAGAATCGCCCATTTCCGGACTTCTGGTATACTCAAAACAATATAGCAATATTTTAGTTAGGCGTTAAGAATTTAATTGACTTTTAAACAACTTCTCATTTCCAACCGACCTCGCTCAAAACATTCAGAGACTCAGCAACGAACTTATCAGTTCAGTATATTTTTAAATATTATAATATAAATTAGTGTTTATTTAATTAAGTGAAAAATAACTATTCACCCAGCTTCTCCACAGTTCCCCCCCCCCCCCCCCCCCCCCCCATTCTACTTATATGCAATAAAACGGCTCACTTTGCCTAAAAGTATGCTTTAATTTCACTGTTTACTTAAATTGTAGGGCATATTTTTGTAGTTCATAACATTTTCTTGCCTTCAACTACTTACACACTTTGTTTAGCTTTACCCATTAAGGCTTTAAGGACCACTGTTTGCACCTAAACAGTGTTTAAGGCCTAAGAGTATGAACACTTAAATTTTGTTAAAAGAAAAAATTCTTAATTTGTGTATAATTTGTTGCTACGCATTTTATTTTCAAAAACTTTCTTCTTATCAGATATTTCTACGCACATTGCTTGCCATATATTTTGCACTCAACATTTCATTTGCTTTGTCTATTTACCATTGCGCCTAAAAGCACACTTGCGATTTGCAGTAATTTGCGAAATCCCTCAAGTATGATACCGCACAAATACAGCAGCGACAAATATGGCTTATGAGTCTTGTCGGCGCAAGTCAATGTTTGGAAACTCACAGCTGCAGCGATAAAAAGCGCCAGTTACCTGTGCGCGATTCAAACGCCAAAAAGCTGGCAATATGATAAGGTAAAATAAAAATACCGCCGTGTAGTTTGCTATATTTTTTACTTTCATCCGTATTCTTGGCTTCGTCTTCAGCACATACGTAGGTACTTTTTCTGTTGTCTATTTCGAGTTTTGTGGCGCTTTTTTTTTAGCACTTTTGACACCTGCTTGCCACCTAAAAGCATGCAGCAATACTCGCACAGCAGCAGTGGCAGCATGTCAATGACTTTTAAAGAAAGCGGAAACGCATAAAGATAAGCGCTGACAGGCATTTCCGAGCGATTTTTTTCCCGCTACTTTGAAGTGTGTAGCTATATTGTACGTACTTATACATTTGTAAATATGTGCATATGTGTATGTGTAGAAGAGTATGTAGCGTATGGCGTGAATTTGTGCGTGTTTAAAACGTTTTTCTTCAAGCACATCCACACAACCACACTTACTGTAGAGGCATTTGTAGATGAGCTCAGTTGGCGTGCCCGTATGTATGCTACTTTTACATGTACTCGTATGTATGTACATTTAAACGTCTGCGCACTTGTGTGTCCACGATACACACGATAATAAAACGATGTCACACTTTGTGATTGTCAAATAAAAATTCAAACACATATGACAAGCGTGCGAAATGCGACTGGATAGACTATGGCGTGGAGGTTTTAGAACGGCCGGCGTAGGTGCCAGCGAAAAGCAAAGTAAAGTCGTGTCAATGAGCTTAATGGAGTTGGATGCCAACGCGGAAAAGTGTTATAAAAAAGCTGTAGAAGGTGTGAGCTTAACAGCTAAGCATTAGAGTATATAAAAATAAAATAAAAATGTGAGGCAGCGAAATCAAAAAAAAAAAAAAGGACGGCTTAACTTAAAACAAATGTACAACGCAAGGTTTAAAGATTTTGAAAACTTTAACAGACATAATTTAAGAAGAAACATCCTGGGGGATGTGTTTACTGTTGGTTGGCGCAAATCGGGGAGTTCGTGGTATTTGAAAGCATCTTTAAGTGAAATTAGCAAACGTTTCCAGCTCATTCGAAGCTGGTATAAATTAATTCCTTTCCTAGACATTTTATTCGCAGTTTTTCTGTTGAGACAGAGTGAGTAATCGCACAAATAAATTTCAAGGCTGCGTTGCCAACTTTCTGAGAATATAAATTTTATATATGTCTTGAAATTTGATGGCAAAGAGGTTGATATTACATTGTTAGATTCGAAGGTATTTAAAATGAAAAAAAAAAAAAAATTTTTAAAGCCAGATCTTTAAAAACATTGAGAGCTCAAATTACTTAAAAAAAAATTAAAAATATCAAGAATTTTAATTTATTTTTAAATAAAATATTTTTGAATTCGATTCCA
This sequence comes from Anastrepha obliqua, assembly GCF_027943255.1. Taxonomy (NCBI): domain Eukaryota; kingdom Metazoa; phylum Arthropoda; class Insecta; order Diptera; family Tephritidae; genus Anastrepha; species Anastrepha obliqua. Next base: position 122,179,407 of record NC_072893.1, on the reverse strand, counting down.
TTGAGGCAAATATTAAATTATAATTTATATATTAATAGAAATAATTAGCTTCGACAATATGTGGAAGTTAAAAGAAAAACTAAAAAAATCTTTAAAAAATTAAGAATTACAATTTACTTATTAAAAAGGTTTTTAAAATTTATTTCATTGAGACAGTTACTAAATTAAAATTAAAAAAAAAAACTTTAGAGCTTTTAATAAGGCTAAATGCCAATTTTCGGAGCATACAATTTTTGTTTTGCTTTGAAATTTTATAGCAATTAGGTAGATATTAAATTGGTAGGTTCGTATTTGGCATAGAAAACAAACAAAAAATGTTACTAAAACTGTGCATATGTTTTTATTCTAAAGAATTTCCAAAATATTTAAAATTAACAAATAAGAGTATGAAAAAAGTCTTTAAAAAATTAATAACTCAACTACATTAGAAAAAAATTAACAAGAAGCAATAAACTTTTATTGATGCCAGAAAATTATTAAATTATAATATTAAAATTATGAACTTAAATATTACAAAAAAAATGTTTGAAGGTTGAGTAATCGCGCAAATAAATTACAAGGCTGAGTTGACAATTTTTGGATCATTCATTTTTTTGTTTTGAGGTTTTAATACGAAGACTTAAATATTAGGTACCTAAGTTTCAAATATATTTGAAAGTTAAAAGAAAAAAATTAATTAAAAAAAGAAACATTTAAACCAAAATTATGAAAAAAGAGTTACTTAATAAAATATAAAAAATATCAACAATTTTAATTCATTTTTAAATAAAAATTGCTAAACTCGATTTCAGTGAGACAAATACTAAACTATAATTCTGGGCTACTTTGAATTTTTTAATAAGGCTATGTTGCCAATTTTTTCGCGGCCGCCGTAGCCGAATGGGTTGGTGCGTGATTACCATTCGGGATTCACAGAGAAGTCGTTGATTCGAATATCGGTGAAAGCAAAATTAATAAAAACATTTTTCTAATAGCTGTCGCCCCTCGGCAGGCAATGGCAAACCTCCGAGTATATTTCTGCCATGAAAAAGCTCCTCATAAAAATATCTGCCGTTCGGAGTCGGCTTGAAACTGTAGGTCCCTCCATTTGTGGAACAACATCAAGACGCACACCACAAATAGGAGGAGGAGCTCTGCCAAACACCTAACAGAAGTGTACGCGCCAATTATTTATTTATTTATTTATTTATTTAAGTTGCCAATTTTCTTAACATAAATATTTGCAGATACAGTTTTACAATTTTATTCCAAAGAGGTATATATCAAAGAATTAAATCTCAGCAACATTAAAAATTAAAAAAAGAGATAATAAAAAAGCCTTAAAAAATTAAGAGCGCAATTTATTTAAAAAAAATAATTAAAAACAAAAGCAGAAACAATTTTAATTTATTATTGAATAAAAAATGTTTTTAAAATCAGTTCCATTAAGACAGATATTAGAGGCTAAGTATTCGGAGCCTAAATATCTTTTTATTTTGAGATTTTATTCCAAAGAGAGAAATGGTGAATAATTACGTTTATAACATATTTGAAAATTCAGAGAAAAAAATTATACAAAATTATTACACGGTGTGACAAAAAAAAATAAATTAAATATATTTTTATGGAGACCTAGCACGATTTGTGGCTATAGAAAAACTAAAAAAAATGGTATAGGAGAAATTTCCAATACACCCCCAAAATCTCATTTTATGGCCATAAAACCGTTTTTCAGTAGGTTGATGTGAACAATCCCTCCTAACTTCGCCAACTTCCATCCGATTTCGAATTTGTTTTTTTAGTTCGAAAGAACAAAAACAAGCCTTTTTAACAGTGTGTTGACAATTTTTCTGAAATGACAACTGACGAGACTGTAGACGGAAGTATTCGGAATTTTTTTATTTTTTCTCTATTTTTTCAACTTTGACATCATTTTTGCGATATTATCCGATATTGAAGATGTTTTTTAGTAGACTACTGTTATAGTGAATTCAATTCTGCGTCGAATGAGCTATATTTTACTGTAATTGAATTAAATTCATAGAGTTGTGCGAGTTGTGCGAGTTTTAAGAGCATGCTTGCTGCTTACTGCTGGTCCTTGAAACGTAAAACAAGTGATGACTCTTATAAACGGAGCAGGTCTAGCAAACATTTTTGAAATGAAGATTAGTTTTTCCCGACATCTTTTAAAATTTTAAACCTGTACTGTTTCGTACTGATGATGTGTTTATACTGACACTTGCTATAAAATTAGTAAAAAAAATAAAATCTTAAAACTCGCACAACTCGCACAACTCTATGAATTTAATTCAATTACAGTCAAATATAGCTCATTCGACGCAGAATTAAATTCACTATAACAGTAGTCTACTAAAAACATCTTCAATATCGGATAATATCGCAAAAATGATGTCAAAGTTGAAAAAATAGAGAAAAAATAAAAAAATTCCGAATACTTCCGTCTACAGTCTCGTCAGTTGTCATTTCAGAAAAATTGTCAACACACTGTCAAAAAGGCTTGTTTTTGTTCTTTCGAACTAAAAAAACAAATTCGAAATCGGATGGAAATTGGCGAAGTTAGGAGGGATTGTTCACATCAACCTACTGAAAAACGGTTTTATGGCCATAAAATGAGATTTTGGGGGTGTATTGGAAATTTCTCCTATACCATGTTTCTTAGTTTTACTATACCTACAAGTTGTACTAGGTCTCTATAAAAGTATAATTGCACTGTCGCACAGTGTTATAAAAAAATGAACAAAACAAAATTATAAAATATTAATAACTCAAACTATGATACTTACGAAGAAATTACAAGAACATCAAAAATTTCAATCTATTATTCGAATCGAAAATTCTTTAACAATTTTAAATTTTTTTATATGTCTATGTTGCTCATTTTGTGAACATAAATATTAGTACATATATTTTTAAAATTTTACTTCCAAGAAGTAAATATTAAAAAATTCAGTTTCGAAAATATCTAAAAATTAAAAACAAAAACTTTAAAAAATTTAGAACTCAAATTGCTTAATAAAAAATTTTTGGAGCATAAACCCTTTTGTTGGTCTTAAGATTTTATTCCAAAGAGGTAAATACTAAAAAATTAAGTTTAGAATGTATTTGAAATTAACAGAAAAATTATGTAAAAAACATTTTTAAACAATTAAAAACACATAATACTTAAGGGCAAATCCAACAAGAAACATAAAAATTCTAAAGATCCTTCTTTGAAATTTGATTCCAGTCAGCCAAATATTAAACTATAATTTTGAACAACTTTAAATTTTTTAACAAGACTATTTTGACAACTTTTAGAATACACATTTTTGTGCATATATTTTTAAAGTTTTTTCGACAAAGTGGTAACTATTAAAGAATAAAGTTTCAAAAACATTAAAAAATAAAAAAAATATTTCAAAAATTAAGAATTTAAATTTCTTAAAACAAGTAAAGAAAAAAACATAAACAGTTTAAATTTATTATTGAATCAAAAATTCCATCAAAATTTTTTTGAAATTCGATTCCAGTGTGCGAAATATTAAAATGTAATTCTGAGCAACTTTGAACTTTTTAATAAAAATAATTTTCTGAACATAAATACATAAATTTTTACAATTTTATTATAAAGATAATTCAGTACTTCAAAGCATTTCTCGTCACAGATCTGTAAAAGAGCAAAACGGATTCACGAAGTAACATGCGAATGGTGAGTGCCGGCTGTGGGCAAAATTTCGTGACCAATTATTGTAATTAAAAAAAAAACACAAATTCTTTGAAACATATCTTGAAAATCTATTGAAAAGAGACAAAATATGAAATTGTGGTTTTGAAATTGTTTTTAATTTTTTATTTTCATTTTTTTTTTAATTTCTCCATTTACTTTATACAAATATATATAATTGCCGTGTATACCCGTTTTGGGTGTTTGGCTGAGCTTCTCCTCCTATTTGTGGCGTGCGTCTTGATGTTGTTCCACAAATGGAGGGACTTACAGTTTTAAGCCGATTCCGAACGGCAGATATTTTTTATGAGGAGCTTTTTCATGGCAGAAATATACTCGGAGGTTTGCCATTGCCTGCCGAGGGGCGACCGCTATTAGAAAAATATTTTTCTTAATATAATTTTCGAGTTTCATCGAGATTCGAACCTACGTCACGCACCAACCCATCCGGCTACGGCGGCCGCCAGATTTAATCATTTGGCCATGAATTTATACACATAGTTTAATGGGCAGGGCCCAAAGGGATAAAATTAAAATAAATATTAAAGAAATTTTATAAAGTTAAAAAAATTAAACGATTTGATAAAAAATCAAAAATTTAAATTTAATATTAAAATATGAGTAGATATATGTAATACATTTATTCCAAACATTTGTGCGCTTAAAATTGTTTTCTAACTCTTGACTTATGTAATTTCTTAAAAAATCAAAAACAAAAAACAAAAACAAAAAAAAAATGTATGTATTACTGAAATCTTCGTTTATATTCTTTACTATCTTGTTACCCATGCATTTAACTAACCCACACAAATTATAATACTTGAATATTTTTTTAAATTAATGTAATTAATTTTCATTTACAAGAAATAGTTACCATAAATCTCATTTAAAATATTACGCCCTTGATCAAGGTCTCATTAAACTTTGCTTCAATGTAGTGGGAAATAAATGGAGGGTGCCCTCCACAGCGAGACGTTTAAGACCACTGCTGTAAACACTACAAACATATTCAAGCTAGCATACAAGTATATACACACACACACACATAATATTTACATCCCATGCACAATCCCACACATAATTGCTTTCATAAGTATTCATTCCATATGTCAATGCAATTAACAACAATAAGTACACAATTATCGATAAATTACGAATGGACAGATAGTACTACATAAATCGTCAGCGCAAAGGCCAAAGGCTGAATGTAAGACTACTACAATGACGTAAGGAGCGATGGCAGCGCTAGGTAAGGGAAAGTAAGCGCAGGAACTATAGGAAGTGAATGTTTATAGCAGACGCCGGTGTTTGAAGCACTAAAAATTCTTGTATATGTATTTGTACGCACAGTGATTTCCAAGATTCCCAAGAGAGAATTAAACAAATTAAAGCTAAATGTTTAATTGGATTGTTGGCTTGTAGGTATCCACTTTTCGTTGTCTGATCTTAATAGCACAAATTCTTCCTGAGTTATCTGGTTTCTTAATTGGTTTAAAAGTAAGAACAATTATGTGAGTTTTTCACAACTTAGGAATAGTTCGCTAACTTCTGGCATTTCTGATTTTCTCAACTTCGAACCCTCTCTGTGACAAATAAGTAGTTTAGAGATAGGAACTTTTAAACCAATTTGAGTCAGTTAAGTCGCTAACTAGTAACCGACTTGCACTTATTCCAAAGACAATTACGTTAGCTCCAAAATCTTTACCAGAGCTTTATTACTTTCAGCTAAAAGAAAAAAGAAAGGCGAACTAATTAGACTACAGTGCACATTCGCAAACCCCGGAAATGGGGTCACTACGACAACTATTGAGTTCTACACTTTAAGAAAAAGTCTGAAGCCCGATGATCTCTGCACTAAGGACTTTAAAGACATTCGTCTTTTTCTTGAGGATCTATCGACTGATATTTTTCATATAGTTGGGTTAGAGCTGAGGAAAGAGTCACTCAATTGCTTACCATATATGCCACACGAGCATATAATTCCTTGCTTCTACTAATGAAATTCCCATGTTTGGCTTATTTAATGCGTCTTCTCCAAATCTCATAAAGAAGCAACGCTGATGAGCTAAATAAGTCCAATTTGGTCTCGCGATATGCCTCGCCTATTATATAACTCGGTATCTCGGATGGAAACACATAAAAAACTTAGTAGGTAAGATGATCTTTAGAGAGCTATCATAATAGTACTTTTTACAGTTATTGAAAAGGCTATTGAGTCCAAACAGATAGCTCTATGTGCATTTATTGACATATCAGGAGCTTTTGATAACACCTAGTATGAGGCAATCTATAATGCCCTATATCTAAAGGAGGTACCTGAACCCATCACTAGATGGATAATATTCATGCTGAAATCTAGGACGATCAGCACGAAACTAGGAGGAACAATCAAATCTATCAAAGCCACAAGAGGTTGCCCTCAAGGTGGCGTACTCTCTCCTCTTCTGTGGACTCTAGTTATAGATGAACTTCTCCACAAACTGAATAACCTAGTATTTCACACTCAGGGTTACGCTGATGACCTAGTAGTTTACGTATTAGGGTGGCATGAGGAAACCATTTCGGATCGCATGCAGCAAGCCCTTACAATAATAAACAAATGGTGCACGGAAAAAGGGCTCTCCATCAACCCATCCAAAACAACACTTGTACCGTTTACTAGGAGAAGGAACATAAATCTCAAATGTCCGACAATTAATAGAACAACACTTGAACTCTCGACAGAAGCGAACTATCTTGGCGTTAGTCTTGACAAAACGCTTACGTGGAACTCCCACATTGAGAGAGTTACTTCAAAAGCCACAAGGGCATTCTTTGCCTGTACAAGGCTTTTTGGTAAGACATGGGGACTAAGCCCTAGAATGACCTTCTGGACATTCACCACAGTTGTAAAACCCATAGTCACTTATGCATCCTTAGCATGGTGGCCCAAGGTCAAATAAAGAAAGGCGGCAAACGAATTAAGCAAACTGCATCGCCTGGTATGTGTTGGTATTACAGGGGCTATGAAAACGTGTCCCACGGATGCATTGGGTGTGCTCCTGAACATACCACCGCTTCCAATTCTAATTGAAAGGGAAGCTCGCTCGAGTGCCTTAAGACTAAAAGGTATATCTGAACTTAAAAGTGGGGATATGAAAGGACATTTAAAGATCTTAGAAGACTTCCTACATAGTCCCATTCTTCATAGGGATGATATACTATCACCCAAACCAATACTCTTCAGGAACTTCCAAATTATAATCAATGAACGAACAGAATGGAGAACTAACTCTATCACCTTCAAACCTGGCTCCCAGCTATGGTTTACTGATGGGTCCAAATTGGAAAATGGTAGAACAGGGGCAGAAATCAATGGGCCCAAATTCAAAAAATCGATTCCGATGGGATCCTACCCAACAATATTCTAGGCAGAAATACATGCCATTGAAATATGTGTGAGAGAATGCCTTAGAAGGAAAATGAGAGGTACTCACATCTACATACTTTCAGATAGCCAAGCGGCTTTAAACGCCCTTCTATCAACAACTATCACCTCTAAATTGGTAAACGATTGCCTAAACCTCCTAAACACGTTAGGAAACTTGAACACAGTAACACTATGTTGGATTCCGGGACATGAAGGACATGAGGGAAATGAAATGGCTGACGACCTTGCAAAACAAGGAGCAAATATGCAACTTAATGGTCCTGAGCCTTTCTGTGGACTGACAAAAGGCCACATTAATGAATTCCTTAGGAAATGGGAGGAAAGAAAACTTGCCGCACACTGGCTAAACTGTGCCGGTCAGCGTCAAGCCAAACTATTCCTAAGTCCTAACAAAGGAATATCTGACAAACTTCTCTCACTAAACAGAGTAGATCTGCGTCTTTTAACCGGATACCTTACAGGTCACTGCAGCCTGAGGTACCATCTAAACAATATTGGTCTATCCGAGACCAATGTCTGCCGCTTTTGCGAAATGGACATAGAAAGCTCAGAACATGTGCTTTGTGAATGTCCTGCGTTGGGCAGACAAAGACTTCACCACCTTGGTGGTATCGTAGTATCTCCATGCAATCTTTGGAACAACAAACCCAAAACTGTGCTAAAATTTCTAAAAAGCCTAAAACTCTAGAGTTACAAAATAGGCCTTTCACAATAGATCACCTCTGGTCGCAGTGCGTAATGGCCTTCTAACAATAAATAAAATAATAGTACTTTTTACTATTATTATTTTATTTTGGATAGTTATGAGGAATAGTTGAGCGAATTAAGGTCCAGTAGTTCCACTGGCTCAGCCAGATGAATACTCATGCTAGAATTCAAAAAGAATGTCCACTAATGGACATAGAGCAAGGACCGCCGTAGCCGGTCCCAACCCCGTCTTGAGAAAGGAGGAGGGTTGCGTATGGGTGGTAACCAGACCGTAAAACCCAATTACCCAAGAAACGGAAAGAAGCCTCGCATAATGACATCGCAAAGATGGCCCTAGAATGGAACCCACAAGGCTCCAGAAGAATTGTAATTTCATGTACAAACGATTTAATGTTAATGTGACAAGAGATATCAAGGAATAAAAAAAGCAAAAAAAAAAACAGACAAAAAAAAAGACGAGGTCTGCTAAGCATAGGAAAAACTAACTGAATAATCATTTGGCTTCACTTGATGTCTTCAGCAAAAAATTCTATGTGGCAGAAGAAAGAGGAAGATACGCGAAGTTGATCTGGCTGGCTGAAAGCCATCACATAGACCTATTAGTCCTTAGTGGTACCAGATGGAACTACCCCCTTTACGTTTCTTTATAGTTAATCATCAGGTCTGCGCCATTTGCGAATCTAAATAAGCTTTGAAGCTCTAACCGCGGAATACATTCCAACTTCTCAGACAGTGAAGCTCGTATTCATTTCACTCGGGTTCAAGCTAATGCAGAGAAGGAACAAAGAAGGTATTTTAGAGTTTCCCACTCTTCCAGTTCATTGAAATACCTCGAGCCATTAAAAAAACATACACAAATTCAGTCACGACCAGCTTCATACCCTTCAACTCCATGGAAATTTTAGTGCCACAATTTGTGGCGGCTCTTTCAATTCCCATATTCCGATCGCGATGGGAAGGATTACATATAGACTAACACATTGACGTCTAATAAGCAAATATATAAGCGAGTCCCGGGTCTCACCTACTTTACTGAGTCCCGAATTATGGGGGTTTATTTTTCGGGATCCCGAAATTTCCTAAGCCAGATTTAATTTTTTTTGTTATTTTAAGCTATCTGCTTCAAACTAAGCACAATAAAGCCTGTGTTACTAGACTTAATTGAGAAAATCTTCGGGACTGAATGCCCTAACAAGAATGTGTTAGTGTGTTAGCGCACATGTATTTGTATGAACTTAAATGTGCCTGAAACATAGCACAAATGTTTACTTAAGCTCATTTAAAGCATACAGTTAGGGGCGGACAAGCAAACGTTTACGCAGCTGCAGTAATGCACACAATCACACACACGCATACACAAACCGATATTGCAGCGTGCAAGTATGCCCTTATCAAAATGTTTGCTTAACAACAACAATAATGACTGGGAATGGTTGAACTTTGCGCTTGAAATTATGACACTGAGCTGATTTTTTTTCTTCATCCACGGGTTCGCGTTGTTTTTGTAGTTATTTTTATAGTAGATATTATTGTAAGTAGTTGCTGTAATAGTTGTTGCAACAACCAATGCCACTGCTGTCACCAGCACCAAGGCAAATGTCAGCACTGGCACTCAAGCGAGCGTATATGGAAGTGCGCCTGTGCATATGCAAACATATTTTTAAAGTTGGAGCTGCAAGCACTTAAAGCTGCATTTTTTGTGTTTTGTTTTGCTGCGTGTTTATATAGTATAATATAGTATAGATATGTTTGAACGCTGTTAATGATGCGCATGAATATTATGTGCAACAACAACTCCGGCAACTGGTGTAGAAACAATCAAGTGAGCTGCCGCCGGCGGCGCTGAAAGTGCTTGAGGTGAACAGCTGTTGCTGCCTGCACTTGAGCTAAATTGCTGTTGTTGTTTTTGTTGTGGTTGTTACATATTCACTGCCATTACCGTTATCAGTGGCAACAGACGGCTTGCGATGAGACACACTCGCACACACGCATTTATAGCGACCAACTTGCACTCATACCCAGCCTTATAATCAGTTGGCTTACAAAACTATGTACACTTATGGGAAACAGACGTATGAATACTCTGTGTTGCTACGCTGTGCTCATTTCATATTCCCCCATGATTAAGTGATGTTAATGTCAGAGCTGTGAAGCTGTTGACGCCACTACTGGCACATCACCAACCCACTTCTGCCTCTACAAATTTACTGGCTCAGTTAGGGAACCAGACTGCAGCGATTTTTCGCTCATCAGCAGGTTAGTTGCGCACCGGAAGTTCAAAACGCGCTGATGCAGAGACGTACAGAGGAAATCAGAAGGGAATTGACATATTTAAAGATTGGAGGATCGCAGAAGCCAATAGTTTATAAAAAAATCAAAAACAAGTGAAATATATAGCATCTTCACTTCCAACTTGCGCTCCCTGTTTTAATATTGCCCCAGAAATGGAGCGACCCATAGTCTTTTTGGCCAAAAATTGTGTTTTACAAAAATTTCTTTATGACAAAAATGCCCTCCGAGCTTTGCTATTTGGCCATCGAGGGTCGATCGCTCGGGCAGTCAAATAATTTAAGTTCAATCGGGCTTTTGCCCCTGGCAATAATCTTATCGAATGCTCATCAGAGGTCTGTAGATTTCAATAGTTTAACTTGAACCTGGAGCTCTGTATTTCGCTTTGACCTCAAATCCGCGAAGAGATATTAACTAAGTGTATACAAAACCTCCATGCTAGAAAGCCCACCAGTATCAATGCAGCTACTTAGATAGTTGTTATTGTTGTAGCAACAATATAAATCTCCGATCGTGTTCGTCTCGCTCATCTAACCTAACGGCATGCCCAGGAAACTTGTTGTTTGGACATTTTGGGTCCAGATGGGGAGAGGTATTAGATGAGTGGGATTAATAGGTCATGTGAATAGGTGGTTAGTGTCGTGCGGTATGCCTTCATATGCTGGACATATATAGCGTATGTCGCGTTCGATTCTGGATAGGTAAGAGTTTAACCTGCTACAGTGTCCAGAACGTGATTATGCCAAGGTTACGCGGGTCTCTCGGGGTAGTTGGAGCTTTTCATCCGCTGTGGGTAATGGTTGGACTCCGATTACGGCATTGGGGGTCGGAAGATTAAGAAGGCGGTAAGAGTCTCCCGATGAATGTCATTTATTGTCTGTCTAACCACTGTCCGGTCCAGTAGATTCGTTTTGTTCTGGATTTCGTCGGCGTAGTTGAAGAGGTGCCTTCTGTCGTACATGGGAGGCGGCTCTGGTTCAAGCCGGTTCTAGATAGTCATTGCTGCTGATGGGTATGACGACAACTGCAAATAATTCTAGCGACTACCCCTCCTTAATTAACATGTGTACTTGAAAACTTTTCCTCAAAAATCCATTACAAAATATTCATAATTTCTCTTTACATGCCAGAGGAGTGTGGATTGTTTCGGATACCGGAGGACCTTTCAAACTATTAAGTACTACGATTCTCGAACAAACGCTGGCTCATCAACCATCCCTCACCATCCTCATATGAAATATGTGCGCAACCATCAGTACGTGGGAGTCAACCCAAGCGTACGCAGCTAAAATCAAGACGCGAATCCGCCAAATTGATTGGGAACGCAAGGCGATGCAGCAATAGTTACAGCAGCAGCAGCAGTGAAGGCGGGTGGTTTGTGACGAACTGACGGCAAGCACAGACCTTTGAGTGAAACACTCACTACAGTACCGCACAGAAATTAAGATCGTAGTGGATTAATATAACAACATTTCAACTTTTTCGATGTCTCCTTGACTTTAGAGCCATCAATAGATACAGTGAGAGTAATTGGGAGCGTATAGGCATCATATGCCTGCAGGAAGGAACCTGGATGCAGATACCTGATATCAGATGTTATACTTTTGTGGTGCCAGGGTAGAATTTAGCCGAGGTGGGAGGATTATTATAGTATTAATAGAAGCGCGCCCCACATACCATTAGCGTGACGGCACCTTTGAGATGTTTCTGACATTTTTATTTACCCGTCCGTCGAAAAAAATAAGCCGTACACGGTTGAAGAGTATCACTCTACCACACGAACTCAGCGTGTAGCATCTGATTGGGTTGAACTAACACTAGGCTTCCAAGCTTTCTTCAAGCTGATTCCAAAAATTTGAACAAAAAAGTGGCAGTTTTCTCTGTCAGAAAGAAGGAATTCGTGATCTTTCTAGTATAGATGTTTCCCCTTTTGGACTAGCGGAAATAGTCAACGCCGACCAGAGAAATTAAAAATGACCTTAAACTAAGGTAAGTTAGGTTGGCTACCTTGTTATTTATCCAAAAATGGAGCGCGCTTTGGCCCAATAGACCCATTGTAATATCTTCACTTTCAGATATTTCTAGAAATAAAACCAGTTTGTTAGTGTAATAAGCCTATAAAATTTATAAAATCCACATGCGTTAGAGTAATTATAAGTAGTGAGGAAAACAGAAACTTCGCTGGAAATGCTCAGTGATAGAGATAAAGTTCGACGCTTTCATTTTCTTCATCGTCTCAATACTGCGACAGTAGTGTTTTGTCCTTAGTAGACCTATTCTAGTGGCATTCGATGACGCAGATGGATAATTTCTGACACTAAACGAAGGAGAGGCCGTCCCGTGCCAAAAGAGATGATCAAATCGTTTCCTGTTGTTCTGCCCCACAAGTGGGTTTCCGAGATCATCTTTAGTTTCCTGTGCGACGAAGTCAGCTTTAAACTCTTTAGTTTATCAGTTTAACAAATAGTTAGCCGCACGCTCTTAGGTCTTACAGCAGTCAATTGATTTAATGGCCGCCTGACTATCTAAAAAAAATAGTGATGGATTATAGTTTGGGAGAAGAACTGAACAGATCATATCCTCTCATACTGGTGCGTAAGCTCAGCCTGAAAAACGCTACAGTGAGCCGGCAAATTGGTGGCTACCGAACTCGTTACAGAACCACAATACACTATAACCTCATCAGTCCTGTTAGTATTTTTGATACTCGTAAGTGTTTACTGCCTTCCAGAACAATTACAAGACACGTCACAAATAGGAGGAGGTGGTCGGCCAAGGAACCAAAAAGGAAATAAGCGCCAATTTACTGCCTTTCGGGGAATGTTAAACAGCAAACACCATAACAGGCCGCTATGGAGTCCTCACTTGAATCCGATTATGATTTGGAGCACCAAATTTTTGCTATAATGCCAAAAAACCTACAGAATTTTTTTCAAAACAGCGCAGACTTCTACTGCGTTTTAAATCTTTGCTTTATTTTTGTACGCCTATATTTTTGTTCCAATTGAAATAACACAAACTTGTCTTACACTCAGCAGTGCCAAATTTGGAACACCCACTTGAGTGTTTTTTTTTTGTTTTGGTTGATTTTGAAGTTGGAAGTAAGCCAGACAGCCAATGCAGGCTAAGCTGGTAGCTGCAGCTGCTAGTTGCTCTAAAGCGTGGTAACTTTGATTGGCTGGTAAGCGTATTAAGTCGTCTAGGTAGATGTACGTGCAGGTGAAAACTCTTCCTCCTCCTTTTGAGTCTAAATTTTTTTGCGAGATTATTCAGCTTTGGCTTAATTATTCCAAATTAAATTAACACACGGCGATAAAGCAAAGGCAATATATTGCTAGACATTAATAAAGCTCAAGGTGCTAGACTTTGGAGGCGTTATAATTAAAAAATTAGCAACTATTTATTATCACACCAGATTTGATTGCCTGCTTTAAGGCTGAAAGAGCAGCTGCGTGTTCTAATTACTAATTATAGCTATAACAGAATTAATTTAATCAATATTGTGGATGTTATTAGCAATTATTAGACATACACATATACTTCTGCGCACATAATTAAGTCATTAATCTTTTTTACAATATTCCAAATGACAGAAAATTCTCAGCATCGCATGCCAAAACAAAAATCTCACAAATCAATGCGTTTTCTGAGCGACTTCAAACTTTCACTTTGTTGCACTAAAATTTAGTGAACTATAAAACTGCGTGTACAGATTTTGTTTTTCTAATATTTTTTCTAAAAAGTTTGATGGCAATTTTTTTAATTTTGTTAATTTTTTTGACTTTTACACAAAGTTTGGAAATTTCACTTTTAAAGTTCTTAGTATAAGGCATGTTTTTCTAAAATGGTAACAAATGATATGTCGCGTGAAAAATATCGCGACTATTGTAAAAAGGTGAGATGATTTATTTATGTGAGCATACAGTTTTTTGGCCTAGCGTTGAGGCGTTTGAGCTGGTTATAAAATTAAATTAAATTTTTGGTACCTCTTCTGAAGCAACTCCCAATAATAGAACATTATATTAATACCGTGAATCAATTTATTACTTACTAGGTTGCATACTTTAAGGCGCTAAATCTTATACTATGCTCAATAAGTTAAATGCTTCATTTTATATGCTGACTTATGGGAATGACTTACTCGAAGCTAACAAATTATTCTCATATCGTAGTAACGTTATCTTTAGTGCATTTTCAGGCGCTTTTACCTACTAACTAATAAAAAAATTATTCACCTTTCATAATTCGACTCACTTAATATCCCAAAACCCAGTGCGGCACTACATATATGCGCTTCAAGTAAACTTTCATTTTTGTAGTCTATACCCAGGCGTTAAACACCACTTTTATACCATTAACTATTTCCTCCTCTTCTTGCATAACTCACTTAATTCCATAGCACTCATCTTCTACTCTCCACACCTGTCAATACCAATTGACTTGATTTATTTTCGTCGTGGCAATATGTCAAGCGCTGACAATACCTCCGTTTCCTGCCGCTAGCCGAGCGGCTTCCGAACTTCCTTTTGTGTACACGTGATTTCACAATTCATTTATCTATACGTTCGCCGTGTGCGGTGCATGAACGTGCCATTGAGCGCTTGCCCATTATTAGCGTTTGTCTCGTAAATTAAATAATACTAAAACCCCGAGTTCGGGCGAAACAAATACAGCGGTGAGCGCCGCCTAAAAGCAGACCAAACAAGAGCAATTGGGGTAGGGGTGCGGCAATCTATTCTTAGTTGTCACATTTCGTTCACCAATTCACACGAACAATTGGCCGCTAACCAGGCAGAGGACACCATTACGTGGGCATTGTTGTTGTAATCGCTATAATAAAATTTATCGATAACAAATGCCAAATGATGCATGCGAAGTGATAACATTAATTAGCCGTACCCGGTTAGCTTTGGTCTGCTATGGCTGCATTGTAGCTGGCCCACATACACACACATACACACACAATTGTACGCGTTCACAACCTACGCTCAACAACCCACGCGATATTAAAATTCACTTAAAGTTGTGTATTTGGGCGTTAACGAACACGAAACTCATAACGGACGCATAGTAGCATAGTCGCATTTTAGGCGCATTGAAACGTGCGAGTACACAATCACCAGTTTTCACCATACCAACACTTAATTAGGAGAGGCGTTTATTTTTGTAACATTTTGTCTGGCGCACCGCAAACGATAAAGGCGTTCCGTGCGCGTGAGTAGCGCCTTTTTTGCGTCTGTGTGCCTAAAAATAGGTTACATTTATATTTGCAACCCTGTTCGATACTGTATACAGTTTGGGTTTTATTGATATTTGTAATAGACAATTATCGGAGAAACGATTGGGCTGCTTATTGTGGGTTTATGAGGCAGGGAATCGTGGCAAACAAGTTTTTGCTTTAAATTTGGCAGCATTAGCAGCTTCGAACGAGACAATTTATTGCTATTATCAAGCAAATTAATCAGCTTTTAATTACCAAATGTGAGTCGCAAATCAGACGGCAAATATCGCGAAAATGTACTGTAATGGAATTGGAGCAACACGAGTAAGGCTACATAAAGTAGGTAGGCTATGGGTACACAAAATTTCCAAAAAATTTTGGTGTATTTTAGTAGTCAATTGACGTCTTACCTGCAAAGCACAGAATCGCATAGCCACACTTGCCACTGTGCTGAATTTACAGCTCAGGTTCAATATCAGCTAGCAAGCGAGACCTTGAAGCGATGGCTTTCCAAAAATTGTCTGCTCCACGTGGAAGCCTGAAATTCTGCTAGAAAAATTTAATAGAATAAAAACTCGAATTCACACATAAACCCTTTTATTCTTAATAATTAATTGCCGAAATCTTTATATGTTTGTGCCAAATTTGGCAGCTCATAGTTAGAATCACACGAACTCAAGAGCTTCAAGAAAAAGCTTTGATGAGCGCAATGCTTCTTAAGCACAAGAAGCAACCTAAAAGAAAATTTAAAACACGTGAACTTTTCAAAAGAAATAATCCAGTTGACAGTTCAAAACTCGGTCATAAATCCTGCCATATTTTTATCGTACTTGAGAGCCCATAGTAAGGATCGCACGAGCTCAAGAGCTCCAAGAAAAAATTGTTGTGGTCCAAAGGTCCAAGCTCAATCACAAATCCTCTCATATCTTTATCGAACTTGAGAGCGCACAGTAAGGATTGCACGAGCTCAGGAGGTCCAAGGTAATATTTTTGTGAGTGTGATTTCTCTCAAACACAAACTCGGACCTAGAAGAAAATCCAAATCAATTAAACTCTTTTAAAGAAATGAGCCACTTTAAAGATCCGAACTCAATCACCAATCCTCTTATATTTTTACCGAACTTAGGATCTCATGAGCTCAACAGCTCCAAGATAAAATTGTGCAATTTTCCATCAAAACTTCATCCAGAACATAGATGCATCGCAAATAAACGAACCACTTCAAAGAGCTTCAAGCTTTAAAACAAAAGTTTAATCTCAAACCCTTCTACGATTGTATCGAGCTTGACACACCATGATTAAGATCAATGGAGCCCAAGAGCTCCAAGTTAAAATATTCAGCACCGCGATATTTTTCAAATTCAACTATTCATCTGAGACTAAGTTATACAGGTACTGGGAATAAATATATAAGTAATTAGGAAGGTGAAATGGTCGAAGTACCAGTCTGGCACTGTCCCAGTAGCACTAAAGCGCCATATTCATACCTTTTTGTGACCTCCAACGAGCAGATATCTACAACCAACCAGAGCTGTTGATGTAACGGAGAAGGTTGACCGGGTTTGGGTTGAGGCACTGTCCCAGACTGCAGAAGAAAGGAGCACCCAGTGAGCTTAATCGTTTGGCTACTAAGCCCAAAAACCCATTTACAGAGAAAGCGCTCAACAGTCTCCTTAGCTTTTCTGCGTGCGTGTGACCGATACAAAGCTAATAGTCTGGAAATTGAATGACATGGAGTCTGCAGAGCTTTCTGCGAGCTGCATCTGTTGTACTAAGGCCAAAGGCGTTTCGAAAGAGTACACGAGCATAGCGTGCCGATATTTACCTAACTTTAGAAGATCTCCAAACTGTCTTTATAAGCTACACTAATATCACACAGCTAAGATATATTGGATAACATGAGAACAGAAGGACACTGTGATCAAAAAGATAGTTTCACGTTCATAATTACTTAGTACCTAAGGCATCTTCAGATTCCTCAAGAAATCCTAGACGTCAATCGTTTCGACATTCTGAATAGTTATAGGTCGCGCATACAAGCTATGGCTGGATGTTTACAAAATGTATGTAAAGACATCTCGTCGTTACTCAGGCGTATTCGGTATTATGTCTTATGGGCAGATTCATCCAGTACGCACGCAAACGGAGACGTTTCAAAGGTAACCTCAAGAAAGATAACCTGCAACTAATTTTGAGTGTGACCTTCGCAACTGAGTTACGTTTTTGATTTCTTCCAAAAGCTTCGATTGTCTAAGATCTTTCAACGTACCGCAATACTCACTCCTTTGCATTGTACTTACTTAGCTCCACTTTGGAAAGATAACCAACATAGAATTTCTGCATATTCCTTGCCTGGAGATCATTGGAGTAGCTTTAGGCTTGTTATAAGGCAAGTATTAACCCAAATTGCGCGCTCTGGGCTGGAGAGGTTTTAAGAGAATATGTGCGGTTATGCTAACCTCTTTTGGAGTCAAAGCAATGAAGTTGAAGTATCCGTTTCACGGGCTGAATGATATGTGCACTGTATCCAATCAGCTCAGCAGAGTGCTTAAGTCAAGTCAAGCTATAAGTCAACATTACATTTATGTACTATCACCAACCGCTTAAGATCCCCAACAATGCCACTGTTATCCGTCTCACTGTAGAAGCAACGAAATACGCGCGTTGTCCACCAAAAGTTGGATGCGCTACGATAAATCTTACACCAGTTGGACTTCACCCGTTTTTTTGTTTTTTTTTTTTGTTTTGGAAAACCTTTAATTACTCTGTAATTCATACTACTACACTAGGATAGTCTACTTACCGGCGCTCTACCAACACACGACCCCTTGTCGCATTAAACCCTTCGTAAAGGCTAATAATTTTACTCAAGTAACAGCAACGAAGGCCACAATAAGCGCATCGCTCATTCGGTATTTGGCTGTGTTGGTGTTGGTATAGCCTCAAGGACAAAGTGGCAAAAATTACCAGCTGTGCGCCTAAAAGACGGCTGTGATTTAACACAACAACCACCAGCTAAAGTCAGTGCGAACGCAGCAACGATGCTGTATTTATGGCGTAACAAAGATTTATGCGCCACCTCGTCTTGGCGCAACTTGAAATTGTTTTCGCCACCCCGCCATATTACTAAAAGGAGTGAGAGTGGCGCGCCTGAAAATATGCTGCAGAAATTTATACTAAACAGTTTTACGTATTTATCTGCAGCCGTAGAGTGAAAGTATAATCGTCGAGCAGTGAAAACTTCACAACAACGTTGGGCAAACTTTATGCAGGACTGCTTCTAATTGAGTGTGAGAGGGGGGAGCATGGAAAAGTTATAACTACACTGAAGAGATATGCTGGCCCGACTCAAAGGTGTGTTACAGTGTGAGGGTGTGAGTGGCAAACTCTTGGTAATCGCGCGACTTTGTCTGCAGCTATTTGTGTAAAACTGTACGTGCGTGTGTGGGTGTAACCTCAGGACGCGTAGGCGTATGAATAATATCAGCAGCTACGTAGCCAAACTTGAAATAGCGGTGGCAATGAAACTTTTACTGCGCAGCTTTTGTTATTTTGTTTTCGACTACTACTCGCTATTGCTTATGTTATTGTTCAAGCTTTTGTTGGAAACAACAACAATGTTTCTACTACTATTTAGCCTTAAGTGCTAATGATTACGTTTTGCGGTGGCCGCGACCATGCGACCCGTACGCTCCATACCAACTCCGTAAAACAATCAAAACCAAAAAAAAAGGTTGCATAGTTTCATGCGTAGCCTTTTATTGTGGTATGTCGTATTTGTTGTTGGTGTTAAAGTTTTGTTGCTGGTGTTATTTACTGCTTGTGTGCACAGCATAAGTTAATTAAGTTTAATTGGATTAAAATAACACACACACACATACATACGCTCGTATGCGTATTGCGTATGAAGATATTTGGCATTGTTGTATCTATGCCTATGACAGCGCCGAAAAGTGTGTTACATTTAGGTGTATTGGAGTGTGAACAAAATTTAAATGACAAAAGTTAAGTGAAGAGGCAAGGCAAATAAAGCGAAAAAGGATATCCAGAATTTGTTTTCGTTAATTTTCCACAATATTTGCTCGCATAACCTTTTTTTAAACCAGACGTCAGTGATTCAAAAAATTTTAAAATTTTGTGGTTTTATCACGGAAAAATTTTTTTTTAAGTTATTAAAACATATGGTTTGAAAGAAATGTCGAACTGAAAAAAAATCCTAATTTATTTTAATGGTTTTTACCGCATATTATTTATCAAATTTTACAGAAAATGATGCTTTGATAATTAGACCCTAAAAAAACATAAAGACAAAAATAATAACAAGTTTTATATGAGAAATATTTTTACGAAAAAAATCTTAAATACCAAAAATATATTTATAAAGGCAATATAGGTATATCAAAATGTTTGTTTTGTAGTTTCAGAGAAAACAAAAACCATTTTTAAAATCCTCTTCCAAAAATTAAAAAGATAAATAAATTTGAAAATATAAGTGAATAAAAATTGTAAATAATTAAAAACTGTTGATATTTAGTAAATAGAAATAAAAATTAAAAAATAATGTATTTGGTGCGCAACTAAGTTCTCGCTGTTTTTTTGATGAAAATACAACTTTATTCTGGCCCATCGCTGGCTACTACTTTTTCTCCATCTTTCTGGTAGATCTCGTATACCGTCGCGGTAAAACTGTTCATCTTTTGAGGCTATCCACGGATCAAGCTATTTGTTGATGTCTTCATATGAAGGGAACAGCTGGTCAGCTAAACCATGTACCATCGATCGGAGGAGGTGATAGTCGGACGGCGTAATATCTGGAGAATATGGCGGGTGGGGTAGAATTTCCCATTTCAGTGTTTCCAGGTAGGTTTTAACGGGTTTGGCAACATGAGGCTGAGCGTTGTCATGCTGTAGAAGCACTGTTTCATGCCTCTCCGCGTATTGCGGCCACTTCTGGTGTAGTGCTCGGCTCAATCGCATCAATTGAAGTCGATACCGATCCCCAGTGATGGTTTCCCTTGGTTTAACAGTTCATAATAAATAACACCTACTTGGTCCTAGCAAATACATAGCATAACTTCCGCAGCGTGAGTATTCGGCCGAGGCGACGACGTAGAAGCATGACCGGGCAGTCCCCATGACTTTCGTTTCTTTGGATCGCTGTAATGAATATATTTTTCATCACCCGTCACGATGCGATGAAGAAAACCCTTCCTTTTTTGCAGCTGGAGCAGTTGTTCACAGGCGTAAAAACGACGTTCAACATCCCTTGGTTTTAACTCATAAGGAACTCAAGTACCCTGTTTCTGAATCATTCCCGAAGCATGCAATCGCTTCGAAATAGGTTGGCTGATAACTCCTAATACTGAAGTAAGCTCTTCTTGCGTTTGACATGGATCCTTATTGAGCAATGCCTCCAATTCAGCGTCTTCGAAGGTTTTGGGATTTCCTTCACGCGAACGGTCGTCAACATTAAAATCACCGTCTTTGAAGCGATGGAACCAATCTCGGCACGTTGTTTCATTTAAGGCAGCATCCCCATAAACTTTTTGTAGCTCTCGATGCGCTTCAGCCGCCATTTTTTCGAATGAAAAAGGAAAATCAGCACTTCCTGCAAATGACGATTATTCGGCAGAAAATCCGACATTTTCACAAAACCAAAAGTATACGATACCAAAACAAAATCACTAATGTGTCGAAGCAGTTTGCTTACCATATGTCTAAGCTTGGTTTATGACGTTTAGGTTATGTTAGAATTGACTAGCACACACTGCTGGCGACATCTATTGACAAACAGCGAGACTTAGTTGCGCAGCTAATAAATAAAAAAATTTGATATTAAAAATATAAAAGATTTTTGAAAAAATTATGTATGAAAAACAGTTTCTAAAAAATTTCCGTTAAATTTCATTTGCCACAAACATAATTTTTTTTGTTTATATTTTAGAAAAAATGTGTTAAAAAATCATAGACATATTTTTTTTAAAACACCATTTGGAAGATAAAAACTGAAAGTACAAAAATTTTTACTTTAAACTTTACTTTTTTTAAGAACATATTTAAAATGAATATAAAAAATCCCGCAAACTTCAAAATATCTGAGTTAAACATTCAAAATTGATATGAGTTAAGAAAATGTGAGCGTATGCCACAATAAACTAAAAAAATCACAGAAATAATTTAAAAAAGGTAAATTAATAAACTTTTAATTTTAAAAAATTTTAAATCTAAAATAAATGCCGCACAAAATTCTTGAAAAGAATTAAAAATGTAATTTTTTTCAAGTAGAAAACACCACAAAAAAGTATAGAAAGATCCGAGAACTGGAATATTCTAAGCAAATAATTTAAAAGAGAGATTCCTTAAAATAGAAAAATTTTAAAAGTAATGCTAAAAAGTTGATTTCCGCGATCGAATGCCTACTTTACAGGTTTTACGCGCAATTATTACTCTTTTTTGTTTTACAAAGCCCAAACCAGCTGCTTTTTTATTCATTAAACCCCAAACTGCTGAGCTTTCTCGATGCACGCCTTGCTAGAGCCTTAATGTATGCTAAACATTTCCTATACCTTCCAATACCTTTTAGACGCAGTTGATAAAAGTTTCCCCCTGACTGCATTAATTCAATTAAAAAGGCTGCGCATCACCACCCAAACGGAGCCTAAAAGTTGCCTGTTCCCCAGCGCACAATTGCAGCGAAGATAAGAACGAATAGTGAGCGCCTAGGAGTATGCTGTAATTTTATGACATTTTCAAAACAAATTACTCCAGCGCATTCAATTGAAATATTATGCATGGAAAACTTTATGAATTTTTGTAATAGTCGTAACTCAAATGCGCCCTAAAAGTAGGCTATAGAAAGTTACCGACTTTAAAGAATAGCAACGGCAAGAAGAAAGGAGAAGGAATGCAGCTAAGACCCAGGTGCGCCGTAGACGTCTAAATCAGCTAGTTATAGTCGAGCAGTTGTTGCACGCGAGTAGTCAAAATCCCATCACAATCACCAAAGTGCCGCTCAGATGTCACACACAGCTACGAACACACACATATACACGGCTTATAGTGGAAAATTATAATACCAATCGAGAATTGTTGATGAGCGCACGGTACACAATGGAGCTGCGTACTACCAAATATTGTTGTGCTTTTTTGCTGCTCTCACCCTACCTTCCATTGCTGCTTGTCTGTCATCGTCGCCTGTCAGTTGCAACAGTCAACAAGGGAGCATTTTAATTATTCAAACGTGTTGACAAAAGTTTTTGAAATGTTGTTGTGCGCAGCATACTTTTAGACGAAAATGATTTAGCTGACTACTTGGTTGCTTGACGATCTGAGTCGGCAAAGTTTTCATGGCTTCTTTGGCAGCAGAATGGCCTAATGGTGGGTGTAGAGTAAGGAACGAGGAATGAGGAATGTGGAATGAGAAGAAGTATCAGAGGTGAGCGTGGGGGAGTGAGATGAATGGCATATTTTTACGTAATCGCAATTTGCTAGCTAAGTGATTTATTTTTAAGGCAATGGCTTTAGGGAATTTTGCAATTTCTAAGCTTTATCCGGGCGCGCCGGCATAGTATGTCAGATAGTTGAT
Organism: Anastrepha obliqua; assembly: GCF_027943255.1. Taxonomy (NCBI): domain Eukaryota; kingdom Metazoa; phylum Arthropoda; class Insecta; order Diptera; family Tephritidae; genus Anastrepha; species Anastrepha obliqua. The sequence continues at coordinate 122,156,471 of NC_072893.1, read as the reverse complement.
GAAGAGTGCCGCAGCGCCTCCATCATTACTGCGTAATGGAAAATAAAGTTGAAGCCGTTCAAATTATACTCTTCCTTAACACAGGGCTTTATGCATTTCGGTACCTGGAAAATAGTTTGCAGTCAGAAGCATACGATTATGAAGGAGAAAGATCCTAATAACTAAAATATCCGTCGAAGCAGTCAGAAGCATACGATTATGAAGGAGAAAGATCCTAATAACTAAAATATCCGTCGATGAAACTCGAAAGTCTAAATAATTGAGCGAATATTTTAATTCAAAAATTATTCGCGAAAGACTTACCCCCAGAGCACCACCTTTACTATTTCCAATCTTTAAGCTTTTAAAGAGAGATCAAAGTCTTCTCAGTAGGAGCAGACAAGCATCATTAACAGGACCTAACCCTTCCTTAATATGGGACAACACACCATCAAGGAGAGGCTTAGGAGTGAAGAGCTAAGACTAAGGGAGGTTAGCTGGCACGAAACTATGGACATACACCAGGCGTAATCCTTACTGTAAGGCACAACCAAAAGAGGTTTAAAAATCTCGTAACTCTCTCCAAGCATAAGCTGAGAATGCTCACGGGCATTCTCTCAGATCATTGTAGACCGCGCAGTCATCTGCACGGGGTCGGGAAATGATCCACTGACTCCTGTCGATGAATCTCTGGAGACAATTTCTTTTTGAATGTGATGCTATAGCGCGTAAAAGTTTGAGACATCTGGACCATTCGTAGCCGGAAGAACGGCACATACGCTCAGCCCAACCCAACTCTATCATGAGTTTAATAAGAGAAGTGATTTTGGATGAGGTACTGTAATGAGTGGAGGGCACAAAGGGCCATGAGGTCGAAGTCCAAACTTCCAATATACCTAAAAAATTGAAGGGTGTTGCTCTTTAACTCCGAGTAAAGCATGTGAACTAATCAAGAACGATTTTGTGTTATGACCCTCAATTCGGTCCACGATGAGCAGAGCGTTGCCATTTCCGATTTGGTTGATCTTCGTCAGGTTATACGAGGTCTTCAAATTGCACGCACTACTTGTTGGAAAAGGTTCCATCATAACGCATTTCTGACCACGTTGTCGTCATCCTTTCGAAATGTGTGACCGATTCGTTTCCATTTCCTTCTTCGTATTTCACAGACTATCTCGACCTGATTGGTTACATTAAGAAACTCGGAGTTGCTTATTTTTCGGGGGCAGAATATTCGTAGCATGCCACGAAGGCAGCAGTTGGTGCAAGTTTGAAGGCGTTTCGTGATTGCCACTGCAACTTTCCAAGTGGTACACCAACTAGCGCCGACAATATTCTCAAGGTAGCAAAACATCTGCACGCCCGTCAGCACCCAGTGACTCTGGGGCGGTATTGTAAAGATGCCGGGGTTAAGTTTAAGTGGCATTGATATTTGGTTCAGTTAAACGAAGTAGGTAATGCAGGGTCGTTATCAAAACCTTAAAATAAGGAAGCTGGGTGAAATTAGCCAAATGTTATGGGCATAGGCCTGGTATCTCTGCATGGTGTTGTCAAGCTTCCATTGAATGTCACGCCGATCTCCAACAGGAAAACCATAAGAAAAAGAATTAGAGATAGCTTAAACCCTCACTTCACTCTTAACTCGAAAATGTTGCGACAACGCACCTTTGGGACAACATTCAAGCTTGCCTTTAAAGCGCTATATTAAAGACATTTCCCGCAAGCAGTAAGCATAAAACTTTTATTATTCTAAATAACACATTTTGGCATCCGACTATGTATAAAAGCTCACTTAAGTTGACTTAGAAAAAGAAAATTTCGTGTACAACGTCTAGAGTCAAAGCCTTAACTAAGACTCGCTTTGTCGTTCCATGACAGTTCAGTCCAGATTATCAGAGTGACTCGCATTTAAATTCGCCCAAAAATTGTCACTTCAAAAACATTTCTCAAGTACTCAAGGAAAATGAATATGCTGCTATAACAAAAACAACAACAAAAAATTTGCCTCAAAGATAATCGAATATTTGATGCGATTGCATGCCAATATGCAACTTCAAACAATATTTGCTTAGTTTTTTGTTTGCATACTTTTAGGCAGACATTTTTTTTATAGAAAACTTTAAGCAAAATTATCCAAAAATGTAAAAAAAAAATGTTAAAAGCGTAAGGAATTCCAACTTAAAATTTTATTTGGCTGAAAAATCCCAAAACTTTGCACACTTTTAGGCGGAGGCCACCGGCAGAAGAACCATAGCCAGCAAGCAAATACCCAACCAATGCAAAACACAGTACAGCTAAAGCTAGCCATGATGTCGCACGCAGCTTGTTACCTATAAAAGCACACCGCCAAATTTGCACACTTTCAGGCTCACACTCATTACCAATTCGCACCTAAAGCAACCACATGCACAAATGCATTGTATATTTTTAGCTATAAATAATGCGTCCTTTTCTACTTTTCCCCAAAATGTATGCGGGTATTTGCCGAGCGCAATTTCGGCATATGCATATAATCCATTTGTATAATAAAGGTGCCGCCTAAAAGCATACACCGCACAGCAAAGCCACATATGAATAGCTGCTGATGCTGCTGGTCGGTCAACTGCTAGTTTACTGTGGTCCTTTTGGTGCAGCCATTTTTAATACTACAACCACTGCTGCAGTTGGCTATGCAGTGCAGGTTGCGGTAGCAGCCACAAGTGCCGTTGCAAATGTGGTTGAGTGTAGTTTGTATTGCATACAACAAGGCGCATATACACAAATAGGGACTAAGCGAATTATTTGAATGCATATTTTGCGTAAAAGTGCTGGACTAAATTGTTTATTAACCAAATTTTTGTCATTGCAAGTAAAGTTCCATATTTACAACGGTGGCGAAATGGCAGCTTAGCAGGCACTAAGGCGTTTTAAGACGAAAAGGGGGTTTTGTTTGCGTATAAAATCATAAATTGATGAAAATTGTTTGCTAATAGAGCATACGATGGAGGCGAGTCCCTTACAGTTATAACTATAGGATCTTAAATGAAAGCATCAATTCCACGTCTCTTAGAAAGTTCTTCAATGCTACCCAAATGCTATATTTCAAATGTTAGTCAACGCGGAATGACGCTACCCAACAAGTACAAAATTAGTGTGAATTGGCATACCAAGACTGAAATCGTCTCGTGGCGAATACTAAGCTGCACTTAAAAAAATTCCAGGTCCCATTATATAACGCAAAAGGTAGGGCGATATCAATATTCGATGAGGCAACCTATGAAATATTCAAGAAAATCATTCCTCGGCAGATTTATGGAATTTCGTTATTTAACCACGATGAATATTTCGCTGATTTAGGTGATAGGTGATCATTGATAAGTGAAGGGAGAGCTGTATGAGCTTTATAAATATGCAGATGTAGTACAGCGAACAAGGTTCCAGTGGCGCCTTTAGAAGCATCATCTCATCACCTCGTGAGCCGGAACACCCCCTATTTCCAAGCTGCCGGACCATACATGACTTTGACTATGACCTTTCAGTAAAATTACTATAACTCGCTCAATTTTGCCCCGATTGATCTGAAGTTTCGGCAGGGCATTGCAAAAGCGTTAGGCTTTCTGCAAAAATATGTAAAAATCATGCCAGCTGGTGTCGGCAAAGCAGAAAGAATGAGCGTTCTATGCAGAATCAGCGATTCGCAGGCGAGTCTCATAACATTACCTAAGAAATTTATGTGGGCAAAAAGTTAGTAGCGAAAAGCGGGATTTGTTTGGAAAAAAACTAGAATGAGAGTTCATTGAAAATTTTTGTTTGAAAAAAAAAAAAATTTTTTTAAATATGAAAACAATTACAGTTTAGTCGCCAACCAACATCGTAGGCAGCTGGAGTTTCTTTGTATATGGAGAGTCAAATCTATTTCCATATCAAAAGGCTTGGTAAGTTCTTGTGCACTGGCTTGAGAAGGTTTATGTGTTTATATGGAGTCGCCAAGTGGTGTTGGTAAAGCTGAGAAACTATCGCCGATAGTATCAATTGTGGGTGTTATGTCATGATATATCGGTGATTTTGATGATCACTATCGACTCTATTGCGCCAAATTGGTTTAGTTTTTGCATCACCACTGGCATGCATTTTGAATGCGTGCATCCCCAGCCAAACGATGACTCGCTTCTGTATTGGAAGGTACACACTACACTAAAATTCTAAAGTGAATAAGTTAAAATTATAACATATCTCATTTCCCAGTTGCTCACATTTTAAGTTCAAGGTGGCGGGAAGCCAAAACAGTCGCTGCCGATTTTAAACAAATCATTTTGTATACCCATGGCTTCAGTTCAAGCTGAACGAATTTTTAGCAAGACAAGTTTAATTATGAACGACCAGCGGTCAAACTAAAAGGTAAAAACCATTAAATGAGTTTTGATAAGCTATGAATACAAAACTTGAACATCAATGTATATTTGCATGGCGCAGTTATAATAATTGCTTGAGTTATTATTCGACAACTTATGCATCAGCTATCGAAAACAATCGATGGTATAAACTATCGGTAGTTTAACAGCTCGAGTCGCGGGAATTATGATACGAGTATTTTTACAAATTATATCTATAGGGTGTTTTTTAGCTCCATGATTTGACAGCTGAGATGGGTGAACTGTGTTTACATTTTATTCGATAAGTCATCATGAATAGTTTGACTCCATAACAACGCTTCCAAATTCTGGAAATTTACTTTGAAAAAAAATAAATAAATCTGAAGTTCATAGAGCATATAGCTGCCAGCGCCACATAGTTCGGCGTGATATCTGCACCACATGCCCGGATGAGCTTGAGATAATAAGCGCGATCAAGACGCTAAAAAATAACAAAGCGCCTGGGCCTGACAACATCAACTCGGAATTACTTAAAGCTCAACCCGAGCAGAGCGCTCGTATACTGTTCCCCCTACTAAATAGCATTTGGAGCTCAGAAAAGATACCATCCGAGTTGAAAGAAGGAATCATCACTCTTCTCCCGAAGGAGGGTAACTTATCCGAATGCAAAAATTGGAGAGGGATCACACTTTTAAGTATGATAAATAAAGTTATAGCTCACATAATTCACAAAAGGCTATCAACTCATTGATGCAGGGATTACGCAAGGAGCAAGCCAGCTTTCGCCCACATTGCGCGTGCGTTAATCATGTTAACATCTTGCGAGTAATCGTGGAGCAGTCAGTAGAGTGGCGGACGCCTCTTTATTTATGCTTCATCGACTTCGAGAAAGCTTTCGATACTCTTAAGCACGAAGCTATCTGGAAAGCGCTCGCCTGCAAAGGAGTGCCTGAAAAAATAATCAATATCATCAAAGAACTGTACGCGGGCGCTTGCTGTCGCGTCAAACACGAAAACGTTCTAAGTAACGGGGTCGAGGTGCAAACCGGTGTGAGCCAGGGGTGCGTACTATCTCCGCTGCTTTTCAATTTAGTTCTGGATTTAGTATTGCGGCCAGCCTGTGTGACTAACAGAGGCATGTGTGGCCACCTGGAGGATTTAGACTATGCTGACGACATATGTCCGCTGTCGCATAAATATTCGGACATATCAGCAAAACTTCATGCGGTGAGCGAGGCCGCAGCACAAAGTGGACTAAAACTCAATATCGCGAAGACTAAAGTTATGTGCACCAACACCAGCGACTCGCAAGCTCTTCAGATTGCCGGCACACCCCTGGAAGATGTAGATTAATTCTGCTATCTGGGGAGCATTATCTACAAAACCGGCGGGTCAGCAGCTGGCATACGTTACCGTATATCCAAGGGATGAGTTGCATTTGGCATGCTGGATAAGGTGTGGAGAGCGGCATATCAATCTCAAGATTTTCAATGCCAACGTGAAATCCGTAATGTTGTATGGGTGTGAAACTTGGAACATATCGGCATGTGTACTACAGTCGCTGCAAGCCTTTCTTAATCGTTGCCTACGCAAGATTATGCGCATATATTGGCCCCAGGTTATGAGTAACGGTGATCTCAGGATCGTGACCAAGCAAACACCAGACCACATAGAAATTCAACGCCGTAAGTGGAAATGGATCGGTGACACGCTGAGAAAGCCCCACGATGACATAACAAGAACGGCACTGGATTGCAACCCCCAAGGCAGCCGCAGACGTGGGAGACCAGCCAATACGTGGAGGCGTCAGGTCGACGCAGAAGCAAAAAAAGCAGGCCGTGCGTGGAACGAAATTAAATGTTTAGCCTTAGATAAAATTAATTATAATTTGTTTATTGAGGCCCTATGCTCCATCTAGGTGCCTGGGGAAAATATATACAATATATAGAGCTTTGACGACATCATCGGCCCTCTTTTCTTTGGAAATAAGGAAGGAGCTGCTTTTACGGTGTATGACGAGCGCTATGGAGCCATACCGACAGAATTTTTTCAGTGTCCATTTCACAGAATCGGCGGATGATGGTATCAGAGAAGCCAGTTTTGTTTAAGTGATAGCTCAGGCTACAATGGCCTATAAAGTAACCACATTCCTCTGTCTGGCGTTAGGGATTGTTTCGCTTGTCGCTGACCGATAGACTTTCGCCAGTGTTCAACAAACTTCTTTACCTCCCACCTCCTGAGAATGTCATTGACGTGGCCCTTTGTAAGTCCACAGAAAGGTGCGGTGCAAATTAGGGGCATGTCTGCCTCTTTTTTAGCCAAATGGTCCGCTATTTCATTTCCCTCGTGTCCTTCGTGTCCAGCAACCCAACCCAGTAATGATTTGTTGAAGTTCTGTAGTATATTAAAAAGATTCAGATAGTCATCTATCATTTTTGAGTTGTAGTTGATAGGCGGGCTTTCGAAGCCGCCTGACCATATGAAAGTATGTAAATGTGAGTTCTTATCTTGTTTTTGTTTTGTTTTTTTTGGAAGGCATTCGCCCACACATATCTCACTGGCATGTATTTCTGCCTGGAAAATTGTTGGTTAAAGATCCATTGGAATCGATTTTTTGAATTTAGGCCCTTGATTCCCGCTCCTGTTCTACCATCTTCTAATTTCGATCCATTAGTGTACCATATCTGGGATCCGGAAGGATTATTTTCACAGGCCGTACGCTCATTAATGAGAACTTGAAAGTTCCTGAAGAGAATGGGTTTGGGAGAAAATACACCCACCCTATAAAAAATAGGAGTACGCCGGAGGCCTTCTAAGATTATAAGATGCCCTTCCACTATCTCCACTTTTTAGGTCAGAGTCTTTAGGCGCTCAAAGGTGCTTTCAAAGGAATAGGAGCACACCTAGAGGGTCTGTTGGGCATGTTTTCATTGCTCCTGTTATACGGATGCAGAAGAGGCGGTACAATTTGTTGTGATCATTTCTTTTTGTAAGTCACCATATGCGATTTGAGACGGTAGGTTTTTTAAATATACTCGTACTCGCAAATATACTCGAGGCGTGAGCCCATCTTAACCCATGTAAAGCATAGTTTTTTTCTCCTCCCGAAAAATTAATTTTATTTCCGCTCATTTGCTTCTGAGCAATTTTACCGTAAAAAATACAACACAAAATTGCAATTTCCAGCCACTCTTTGCCTTTCATAACATATTAAACGCATATTGACAGTGCATTACAAAAGCATGCACACCTACATGTAATTATAGGAAACGCAAAGAAAAAGGAAACGTTTTCCGGAAATGCTGCCATTTTCATTGCATTCATTGTTGGCAGCATTCTTTGTACAGCGAACAGTTAACAAAACATAAAATAGTAAAGGAATGGGCATGGAAGACTGAATATACAAAGGAATGATGGCGCAGCAGTTAGCAGAAAAAAATTACTTTTTGAGGTCTGAGTTCTGAGTTTTGCGGTCTTTAACCACCTCCTGTCCTTCGAGGGCAGCTGCAACAAAGCAACGCCGAAAAAAAGTGTCGAAAGCAAACAGTGTCGAAGAAAAATTGCGGAAAAGAATTATACGGCCATTGGGAAAATTTCAGCGCGAAAAAAGCAACAAGAATAACGCGAGACATACTCATCCATACACAGATGTAAGGAGTAGGGCGTGAAGTGGCAAGTAAGGCTGTTATCGAGAGAGAAAAGGCATTGCGTTGAAAGGTATGCGGAAACACACAAAGGACTCGGTTAATAAGCAAACGAGTCGTGCGCCGCAGACAAATTTGCAATTTGGGCATGTATAAATGTGTGCAGAGGGATAAATAGTTATGGAGGGATAGACGAAATTATTTAAAAGTAAATTAAGGCAAGGCGCAATGAGCGAGACTTTAATATTTCTATAGATGCTGTTTGAATAATAATTTTGATTTCATACTTTTAAATGTAATAGTAGGAAAATATTTGTTTTGGATTACCGAAAAGGATACATGAACGTGCCTAAAAGTATGCTACAATATGCTCTATATAGTTATCATTCAATGACGAGCCAAGGGTATGCAAATCTCAGCTGATTTTAATTAAGATTCTGTGATACTGAGAAATGTGGGATAGGCAAGAAATTAGTGCTGCGCCTAAAATTAGACTTCTACTTTTAAACGTATTAGCCTGATTTTACTAGTTAATGATTGTACATTTTCGCAAGTACCAAATATTTTCTCAACGGTAGCGCCAGCGGTACTCGTGCGCTAAAAAGTATGCTATATATTCTTTTCTTTTCTATTTTCTTTCATATATTGCCGAGTAGGCTAATATATTTTTAGTATTTTCCATATTTTTAATTTTTTTCAGAAATGTTTTTAAAGTCGCCGCCACCGTCACTTTAGCGCTAAAAAGTATGCTATATAATTTTTTTTTTCTTTCATACATTGCCCAGTAGACAAATATATTCTAAACTTTTATTTCAAATATTTACTCAACGGTGTAGCCACCGGCATATGTTAAATGCACTGAAAAGTATGCTACACTATTTTTTTTCTTTCAAATTATGACTTTCTGAGGTACATAGCGCTCAGAAAAGGCATTAAGAGAATTCAGTGCCTAAAAGTAGGCTGTTTCTTATAAATTTCAATACTATTGTAACTTACATAAGAGAACAGCATATTTTCTTAAGAACCAAATAGTGTGCTATAATATTTTTTTTACATAGCCGTAGCCGAATGGGTTGGTGCACGATTACCATTCGGATACACAGAGAGAACGTCGGTTCGAATCTCGGTGAAAGCAAAATTAATAAAAAAAAAAAAATATTTTTCTAATAGCGGTCGCCCCTCGGCAGGCAATGGCAAACCTCCGAGTGTATTTCTGCCATGAAAAAGCTCCTCATAAAAATATCTGCCGTTCGGAGTCGACTTGAAACTGTAGGTCCCTCCATTTATGGAACAACATCAAGACGCACACCCCAAATAGAAGGAGGAGCTCGGCCAAACATCCAAGAAGGGTGTACGCGCCAATTATATATACCTAATTATATATAATATCAAACTTTTTTCCCAATTCTTCTCAGATTTTCTTTGTTTTGCAACAGCAAGCGTTCCGGAATGTGCAAAAAAGTTCAGCACCAAAACGTTGGCCTCTTTTTTTTTTTGCTTATTTGTAATACTACATTTTATCCCAAATCAGAACAAGAAAGAAAAAGAAGCAGGATAAAATATTTTCTCAACGACACTGTTGCCGCCAATCGTACGCTTAAATGTATACTTATTAAATATAATTAATTTATTTTATTTCAGGTAGGCATACTTCAGGTAAATACTTCAACCCGTTTGTCCTTTAGATCTCAGAGCCCAATGAGCAAATATGTGTATGCTCTGCGCCCAAAAGCAGACTACATTTGGTGAATATTAGCGTGGTTGTTTGCTCGGCGTAGTACGTATTTTTCAAACTAGTCAACGATAAGCTGTTTCGCAATATCCTACGCCTGAGTGTATACTTAAATTTTTAAAAGTAAGCCCTGCTAATTGATCGGAATAGGAATTCCTTAACATAATCTACGACTTAATCAAATTTAAATCAACTGCCATGCTAAATACTTCAACCCGTTTGCCAGTACCTAAAAGTATACCATAGCATCACAAGCTCCAACATGGAAATTCACGCTAACGACCAATCAAATGCGATATGCGACTACATTTTTTTTTAGTGGAGAGCTTTTAGTCGATTGAAATCGAAATTTGAGGATTAGTCTTGAAATTAATCAATACACACGAAATTTTCAACCTACACAGCCTTGTAGCCTGCTTGCCTAAGGGTATGCTTTACTAGCATTTCATAAATTAGGTACCATTTCTTCATCGTTTGCTTAAATCATGAAACTTCGGTACTCAAAGTAGTCAAAGCTTTTACTTCCAAGCGCAGATTTACATATTTTAAAATATCTGCCTCTCCATAATTTAACCGAATTTTATGTGCTCGCGTTTTCTGGAGTTTAATGCGTGTGTGCGTCGCATATTTGTATTATGCCAATCAACGTCAGCAGCCACAAAGTGTGCTTTGAAATATTGCACAAATCGTGCCCCCCTTGCCAATCCTAGCACACCAACTGCCGTTCGTAGCGCCTTCAGCTATGGCTTTTTAACAATTAATAGAACAAAATGTAAACACAATTTCCACCTACAATACCACTTACAACACTGTCGCCTCATCCCCTCCACCCTAACTACGGGGCTCTAGGTAAACAACAAGTGCCGTTGCGGCATGCGAGCACACGTTTTATATTGCATACAATTAGGCGCTGTGAGGGTTGACACAAACACAAAGTTAACACTGACTAGAGTAAACTATCCAAGCGAAATGAACTGCGGCAATGAAGTGAAAACGCCAAGCAAATGCGGAGCGGTGAGCAAAGCATGTAAGAAGCAAGAGAGAGTAAAGAAATGCGAAAAACACAGAAATATTCTGCTAGGCTTACCCGCATATGTCAGAAAATGCAGCGGCACTGCCTAAAACTATGCTATCACGGCAGCACAGTGACTTTCATCGTCTAAATGCGAAAAACGCCCCAAAAATTGTTTGCTCACCAAACAGTTCGTACAATTTTCATGCAATGAAAGAGCACACATATACACACACATATATATAAACATCTAAATACATCGAGATGTGTGTAACTAGCAGGAGAGTAAAACATAAGCTTAGTATAAGCGGTATAGATGTATATGTGTGTGTGCTCGTGCGTCCTCGAAAAACACGTTCTTTGCGGTTGAATTGCGCCTTTTGACTGTTGGCAGCCGAAAAATAGAATGAAGCAAAAATGCAAAGGATTTAAAGTAAAAAAGTAGTGTAATGTGCAGAGAAACAAACAAAAAGCAAATCTAACAACCGCCGGCATTTCTTCCATTCCACGCTAAACAAAGCGACAAAGTCTTTGGTCGCATACGAGCTTCATTGGTGTTGCAACTAACAGCAGGATGTGTGGCAATAATGTTGGCAAGCCTTTATTAGATGGGCATAGTAGGACATTTTTGGCAGAGGACATCTGAAAGAAATTTCAGCGTCAGTCTGGAACTTGACTTCAATTTCAGATACTGTTGCTGTTGTAGCAGTCCACTTCCACGACAATTGGTTCTACACATCAAAATATCTCGGCCTTTAGTAGCCAAAGGAGTGTTGCTTCAGCGTTGGAATGCTATTTTGCTCGTTGTAAATTTCAGTTTCAGTCTCAGTGGTAGGTAGGTAGGTGAAATGACTCAAGTACCAGTCTGGCACTTCCCAAGTAGCACAAAAGCGTCGTTTTAACACCGCCAAGCAAATGAAACCTCCAATGAGCCAAACAGAGCTGTTGGCATGGAGAAAATTGATAAGATTTAGGTTAGAGCATCTTAGTCGTCAGCGTCGACTTTTTTAGTATCTGTCTCCCACATGTTTTCTTCAGCACCATTAACAAACACTATTCTTTGACATTCATCACAGTCTCGATCTCATTTTGTTTGTGGAATGAGGTAAAACACGTTTGTAACTAAATTCTAAGTATTGAATCAGTTTCAAAAGACATCTCGGTTTCTGCTTCAGTCTTGAGTTTTGGTATCAATATAGCCAAGGTTTTTAACTAGATCTCAGTCACTTTCAATTCTAAGCTTAACTTCAGCTTTGATACCAAGCACAGTCTTTGCACCAGCTTCAGCCACCTGTTTGAACCGCATCTTCAATATTGGGATTCAGATTTCACTCATAACCGTCCGTGTTGCAACAAAACTGGAGCCAAAACGAAAACGAAATTTTAACACAGTGTCTTCCCATCACAAACTTTGCTTAACCCACATGCTAATTATCTTGCACCCTTTTAGTCTCAACTCCACATTTTCAATACCCCTATCGGTCTGAACCCCATCACCTTTAACGCGGATCCCAGGCACGGTCTGAACCCCATCTTCATCACCCTTAGCACAGATCTCAGCCACGGTCTCAACCCCATTTTCCTCACATTTAGTGCGAATCTCAGCCACGGTATCAATCCCATTTTCATCACACTTAGCGCAGGTCTCAGCCGGGGTCTGAACGCCATCTTCAATACCCGCATTTTTCTTAACCTTAGTGCGGGTCCCACCCACGGTCTCAATCTCGTGCTCAGTACCATATTTAATTTTAACTCCAACAGAAGCCTTTGCATTAATCTCAACCCACATCTCAGCCATGGTCTCAACTCTCATCCAAGCCATCATCTTTGGTTTTGATACTAACCACGCCGCAGAGTCAGCCATGATTTCAAATTCACTTCCATGACCCCTAGCATAGTTCTCTACATCTCTTGCCGATCTTCTACCTTGATATCACCCACAGTCTCCGCATTACTCTTAACTTATGTATCAGTCATGGACTCCATTTCGATCTTAGTCCCAACTTCATCTTTAGTTTTAATGTCAGCAACTGCCTTTATATCAATCGAAATTTATATCTCAACCATCTTGACTTCTTCTTCACGAACTGCTTCTTCAGTTCTCATACTTAACAAAGTTTTTGCTTCAGCCTCAGCAGGGTTTCAAAATTAGTGTTTTCCGCTTCTTCAATTTCGGTACTAATCTCACCTCAGATCTTAGCCAGGGTCACGACTTTAGACAAGCTTCCAACACCAGTATTAGTTGGAATATCTACCCCCAAATTAATTTCCCACTAATCTTATATTGCGGTCTTCCCATTATATTGGTATCCATTTGAATCCAGCCCAATTAGAGTCACTTGTTAAAACTTGATCTCGGCGGCATGTCGTGTTCAGTTTACCGAGATTAGTCATAACTTCGTTCCTCTTTTTTCCTCTCCTTATCTCAGTCATTTTACTTTTATTCGGAGGCCTATTTTAAACTCGGAACCTATCTTACTCCGTACTCTTTGAACATACCTCTAGACCCCCATCTCTCGTCCAATAAACAGAATCATCTGATATTATGAAGCCAAGAATTTCATTGAGCTCTCAACCTCAGTATTTATTCAGAGCAGAATACTTTCTATATCAAACGAACTTTTTCAGCGCCTATCATTTCCTACTGGTTAGCTCACGTACTCTAGCCATAGTGTCGCTTTGGCATTCATTTCCTCACCACAAAGTTACGAAAAAGCTGCTTTATTCAATTTTTTTTTTACCACAACTTGTTACCAAAGAAAAGATGGAGTACCACAAAAGGACCTAACAAAAATATTCACCGGCTTGTTGACTTTTTCGTGGTTCTTTAGCAATATGTCCATGTGTGTGCTCATGAGTAGACGCTAGTAAGCGTACCAATCGCTGAGGCGCTGGTGTGTGTGAATGCCACTTAATTTGGTAAAAACCACAGTAAAAAAGCGGCAAAAGATGTGAGGCAAAATGAAATGTAGCAAGTACTGAGGCGTATGGAGTGAAGTCAGGCAGAAGGCAGGCGATTACACAAAGCGGCATAGAGTTGATTAGATTTACGCCGAGGTTATTTAAAAAAAATATTGTCTTTAGGAGGAGCCATGCAGACGTTGGTGAACTGTGTGCTTGTATAGACATCAACAATTCAATGCTGCCTATATAAATGGCGCAAACTTAAAGATACTAAAGTTTCGAGCAACTGGCTGTAGGGCTTTAAAACTTCTGCATCTTCTAGGTATAGAGAAACTTTAGTAGTGTTATGGCAAATATAAAATAAAAGACACATTTGCTCAGTTATACTTCAGTTGCGGATCTAACGTTAGCCTCATACTCAGTGTCACTTAATCACTAAGCCATAGTGGCGTGGAGTCCCGACTCTTGCCTCCATATTGCTTACTCAGTCAATATCAACTTCATGTCCACGCGTCAAATTCATATATCTTACCTATATGTAAAAGTGTGTATGTTGACAATATCCCTAAACTGTGGATAGGTACTAGTTCCCTTACCTTTACGGATAAGGTAAAAAATCTGGGGTTTATTCTTAACACAAAACTTACCTGTGCTGACCATATAAATAGGGTTGTAGGGAATATTTGTGCTACATTGCGTAGCTGAGAGTCTCTGCAACATTCACGCCAGAGAAAAAGAGGCGCAAATTAGTTCTCCAGCTAATTATGCCTCTCATTACCTACTCTGAGGTGGTATACAGCAAACTTGACTCCACATCCTGCCATAAACTTAATGTGGCATTTAATAATGCCACGCGATATGTATATGGGATTGGTAGGCATGATCATATATCTGTCTGGCGACAAGGTTACTGTGCTGTTGCGTTAACAGCTATTTGTCAGCTAGAAATTGCATATTTATATGCAAACTTATATTACTCAAATTCCCTCCCGACCTGGCAGAGAAGTTGATATCAGTAAGATCTTGCAGACACAACAAATTCATCGTTCCAACATTTAATTACCTAGTATCACCTAGATTATTCTTCATTAACGCTGTTAAAGTGGGGAACTCATTACCAGACACTGAGAAGGCTGGACTTAACAGATTTAACTACAGGGCACATGTCTATAATTACTTTAAAAGTGTTTGACTGCATTGAATTAGGGCAATACATTTCTCTCTATATTTTCTAATAACTACTTTTGATTTTTTTTTTCTAAATTCTTCTTTCCTTTTCTTACCACCAAAGCCTTATCTTCTTACTATTATAGTTAAGTTACATAAATTGGATTGATGTATTAATAAACTAGTAGATAAATTTAGACTAAGTAACTTTCATGTTAAAGTCATTATAGTTTTACGAGAATATACTATTGTTGAATTACTATTAACCCTGCTACTACGTTAGGGTTTTTTGATGGCCCAAATTGCATATAACATCACCGTATTTCTAACTGGTGGAATATATTTGAAAGTTCTTATTACTCAGTGCATCAATTGTTGAAATATTATATATTGAATTCAATTAGTTTTATCACCATTTTAAGCTTAGGAAATTGTTTATTGCAAGTGCTTACGCATATCATGTTCGGGTCATTTTATGACCGCTATCATATTTGTAAAACGAATAGTAAATATATAGTGTAATATCTCCTGTTGCAGAGTCATCGTCTGGAACACCTCTCTGTTGTGAATCCTGGATTGCGTTTACAGTTATAATTTTTGTATTCAATAACAACGAAACCAAATACTTTCAGTTCTGTGCTAAATATTGTAGTGATCAGTTGCTATTGTAAATCTAAGTTTATAGACGATAGATTTTGATAAAACATTCTAAATTCATACTAGTATTTATACGGTAAAATTCGTTGTTGTATTTACTTGGCCATAATGTCAGCGTGGACAAATGACTGAGCATGACATTGGTGCATTCTTGAGTGACCTTGAAGACGATGCAAATGATGATTGTGATGCTAATTTTGTACTTGAGGAAGACGAATGTTTATCTTCAGAAGAATCCATTTCCAGTGGCACAGAAGCCTTCATTTCATTGGCCGTAACTAATAGCACAGAAGTTTTTAATAAAGATCGGATGATAAGGTGGACAACAAAACCTTCTTTACAATGTCTAAGTCGTGCAGCAAGTGAAAATATTCTTCACGGAAAACCTGGAGTGACTTCTTATGTTATTCATCGTATTTCAAAAATTCGTGATACTTTTGATGTATGCCTTACAGAAGCTATGAAAAGGGATATAAATCACTACAGCAATTTGCAAGGAAGTGTTGTTTTTGAAAATTTTACTACTACAGTACTGAGTTCGATGCTTAGCTGGGACTTCTTATACTAATTGGTGTTTATTTCCAATATATTTTTCGTATTATAATTGTATAACGGACATATTATTCTTTTAGGAGTCTACCGGTCATACGGTGAAAGTCTTGACTCCCTATGGGACGAGTTTCATGGACGTCCGTTTTTGAGAGCAATGATGTCTTTGGAGCGATTTAGCAATATTTCTCGTGTACTAGCATTTGACGATAGGCAAAGAAGAAGATCAGAACAAAGAGGAGATAAACTTTCTCTTATTCGCACATTTTATGAGCAATGGACTCAAAACTTGCAGCTGCTTTACGTTCCAAGTGCTAACATAACGATTGACGAACAGCTTATTCCGTTCCGAGGTAGATGTCCTTTCAAAGTATTCATTGCAAGTAAACCTGGGAAATATGGCATGAAAGCGTGGATAGCAGCGGATTTTGACACCGCATTTTGCTTACAGTTCCAAATATACTTGGGCAAAGTAGGAGACAATGCTGAAAGGAATCAAGGCGAACGGGTTGTTCTAGACTTAGTGTCTTCATACCGTGGACGAAATGTGACTACCGATAATTTTTTTACGAATCATAACCTTGCATTAGAACTGCTAAAGCAGAAAATTACTATTGTTGGCACAGTAAGGAACAACAAACGTTTTCTGCCGGTTCATGCAACATCAAATAAATTTTTTTTTTCATGAAAAAGAAACTGTAGTTTTGTATGTGCCTAAAAAATAGAGAATGATTTATTTGCTTAGCACCCTTCACCATAATAGCAACATTTTGGAAGATCATCCAAAAAAAATTCCGGAAATAATTGAATACTACAACTCGACAAAAGGTGGAGTCGACACATTGGACCAAATGGTTCGTACATATTCGTGCAAAATGAAAACCAATTGGTGACCAGTTGCCCTGTTTTCTACAATAATTTATTAGATATTTCGGCTCTAAACGCTTTTATAATATGGACCGAAATATATCCTGAATGGCAAAAAAATATATTGCACAAAAGGCGCCTATTTTTAGAGCAACTCGGTGAAGTTTTAGCTCAAGAACACATCAAGAGGCGTAGTCGGCTTCCTCGCGCAGAAGCCTCTGCATCATTGGTACGAAGAATTTGAGAAGAAGACAGTGGCACACCATCTACGAATTCGCCTTCTCCAAAACGAAAATGCGCTAGTGAACAGAAAAGGTGCAAATTTTGCCCGTCGAAAAAGGAAAAAACGACTTGAACAAATGTACAAATTTGAATTTTCTCAATAAAAAAATGTGGGGTCAAAATAAGACTCGAACATAACATGTGTATTTTTTTCTAACATAGTAGCAGGGTTAAATACATTAGTCTTACTTTGTACTATTGATATAAATAAATAAATAAATAAATAAATAAATAAATAAATAAATAAATAAATAAATAAATAAATAAATAAATAAATTTCAGCCTTGAATTCGAGGTCAGACTCCACTGATCGGCCTACAACTGCTCACTCTGAGAGCCAACTTGCATTATAAATGTCCCATTGGTTCCCAAATGTATCACGAACGTTGCATAAGCCCATGTGATCACAGGTGCTTTCAAACACGTCAACGCAGACGAGCTTACGAGGGAGGAAAGGAATCGGTCTACTCCTGGTGAGCTCGAAACTTCAAACTGTAGGCATCATACATTCTTCTTATGAGTGCCGGCTTAGGCAGATTTTCATAGAACCGACCAATAGTTGAAGTAATAACAGGGAACTGTTTATAGAGGAATACGAGGGTGGGCACTCCATGAAATGATTTTTGCCGCAGCTACAGAGATGAACAAAAAGTGGGCAAACAATTTATTACCTCTCGTTTAACTTAGCTAACATGCGACACTTCTTCGGGTCCGAACTCGGTAAAATAAAGTTATACCTCTACCCAAGATTCTATCATAATTGGTCACCCAGTGTAAGTCCGCTTCCCTAAGTTTTGTTAATGTATACTTTAAGGCCTTAGATTAAACTCAAATCCCATGATTTTCTCTCCCCAAGCTTCGGAAAATATTAAGCTGGATCTGCACTTCAGTTCCAGTTCAACTGCAAACTTAGACTGATGTCAGGCTTGCCATTAATACTTCAGGTTAATCCATAGTCTCGAAAATACTGCCTCAACTTTGACAGTGTACTGCATACATTATTTCCAAGTCAATCAACTTACTAATCCCTCCATAAGACTTTCTATAGTCAACTTTAAAGTCAGGAAAGCAATGTTATAACATTCTACTAACCCCCTTTCATCTATGGCATGTCAACCTCAGATCGAGTCTCATCCCCAATCCCATCTCCACCAAGGTTTACAGTCACTAATGCCACCGACTAACTGGCGGGTGAGATTCAACACACTAGACAGGGCTTCTTTGCTGGAGCGGCTGCCGTTGGTCAAGAAAAATGTGAGTCATTCAGGTACGTAAAATCAGCTGTGATGGCCTGCGCAATAGATGAGTTGGATCGTTGACTATACTGCACTGGTAGGGCCTAGTGAGCTGTTACAAGAGCAACAACAACTAGCTGGCAGCATGAGATCCGCCGTGGTTCTCCCATGAATGAAACCATTCTATGGTCAATCCATGGCATAGGTCTAAGAGGCTAATAAATAAGTAGGCATACTCTTAGTGGGGCAAGTAATGAAGCTCATTAGTTAACCTCAGAAAATCAAAGCTCGTTGATTACCCATTTAATATGAATGGCAAATCGGTAAGCAAATTAGA
Source organism: Anastrepha obliqua (assembly GCF_027943255.1). Taxonomy (NCBI): domain Eukaryota; kingdom Metazoa; phylum Arthropoda; class Insecta; order Diptera; family Tephritidae; genus Anastrepha; species Anastrepha obliqua. Next base: position 122,137,754 of record NC_072893.1, on the reverse strand, counting down.
TTTAAGATTCCTTACATAGTACGTACCCGAGTTCACATCTGCACCATATAATAGGGCAGAATGCCAACGTATAGTTGACGCTGAGACATTTGAGCAGATCTTACACGAATGCACGGTCTGAGTGGACTCTTCTTAAACTAAAGCTAATTCTATGGTGACTCAAAATTTGGCTAAAAGGGAGCTCTTGGCCTGTACAAAGGAGTCTTAAGCTGTCGTGCCAGTTGAAGGTTAAGAACATCACATCCAGTGATATAAAAGATTCTCAGAATAACAGCCACCTTTCATTTTTGGGCTGCCTAAGTAAATTATCTCATCTTGAGCTTAATAATCAAGCAGCTGAGATAGATGAAATGGTTGACTGGCATTCCCCAAGTAGCACGAAAGCGCCGTATTGATACCATTATGAGACCTCCAACGAGCAGATATCTACAGCCAGCCAGAGGGGCCGATATAATGAAGAAAGTTGATGGGATTTAGGTTGGCGCACTGCCCTAGGCTGTTGAAGAAAGGAGCACTCAGTGATCGTAATCGTCTGGCTGCTAAAGCAGGATATTTCTGGAGAAAGTGTTCAACAATCTCTTTCTCTGAAACATGTTGTTGTTGTTGTTGTTGTAGCAGCATAAACATTCCCCATACTTACATACGGGGAATGCTGCTGGAGTGACAGTCCTCGGCCGGATATAAATCCGGGTTGTTTCTGTAACGTGGAAACATCCTCACAGCTTCTGCAATGGGGGTTAAATGATAAGCCCAGCTTTTCTTCGTGAGTGCCGATCGTTCAATGGCCGGTAAGTAGATGAACTGAAGAAGCAAAAGATCAAGCATGCAGCCGAGGGATGTTTTTAGTCTTCAGTATGTAGGCAGATTGGCAGTCAAATTAGATTTGGTATTGCAATTTGGGTGCCTAAGGTCGAGATAAAAACAATATTCTGAATCGCAGTGATCTTCTCCAGCCATGATAACTAAATACCTTGTCTTTTCCTATCTTTGCTATTCAAATGCCATCATTATCTTTGTCTTGCTCTATCTCTTGTCTGGCTAGAGAGGTATTCTAACAAACTTTACGACAACATCAACAGTTTTTGTAGGTCTCATTTAATACGAGGCATAGACTCTGTCGTAGTCGATACTTTTAGTCGCAAATCGGCTACTTTTCATTCGTAGCGCTTTTCCCGAACGGAGTTCCGGTCAAAGAGTTTTTGATTCGTGCAGAATCTGTGTCGCAAATTAAGCCTAAAAATATCAGTAAAGCTCTACTTTTACTCCGAAGCTTCTAGTTCATATTTCAAGCTTTAATTAAAAAGTTTGAAATATTTGCCTCATACGGAAAAAGGTCTTAAATCTGGGTAAATGTCCTTTTTAGGGCTCCAGTTCGAACAAGAGCAATCTTAGGCTATACTTCGCTCCAGATTTTAGCTACAATTTCCGTCTCTGTTGTATTACTTAATCCTGCAATTTATCTCTGATATGATTTATCGCAATGGTAACATCCGAGCATGGTTATGGTACTGGGAGATTGCGAGTCTAAGCTGTAATCGCCTAGTACTCAGCTATCAGAGTTGAAGTGTTACTAAATAAATATTTCAAACCTTTGATTGAGCAACTTTAACAAATTTTTTTAATATTTTTTGATAACCCATTTTCTTGTCTATCCCAAATTGGAAGGAAGATCCATTTTTTTTTTTACAAATTCAATAAATTTACATACCTGCATATACTTTCACTTGATACCATTTTTATAAATGTAGTTCAAAATTGTGCATTTCCACTCACCTGTAAGATAAACAGGAAATTAAGTCAAGTATTTCTTGTATTTTCATTTGAGAAGCTGATAAGAAGTTAATATGTTTGATTCAATATCTTCCAGTTACCCTCTAAACTTTATTCTTTTTTATTTTCAACCCTTATCGCACCTTTCTAACCTGCTCTCAATCCCTTTTCCCAACTCGCTTCACATTAACTCCACCCACAAATCACATCCCATCCCCACTCGCTTCCGCCACTTGAACCCAAACTTTTCCTCGAGACTTTCCATATGCTTACGCCCTGCTAACAAATTTGCATAATGAATTCATATGTTCGGAGTTCATAAAGAGCTCACCCAAAGTACCGTTAGTCTTTCATACACAAATCAGCACCATCTTTGGTCCATTTGCGCACAATGAATGAGTGAATGAATGAAATGAAGGATTGCTTCGTTGCGGCAGACAAAGCCCAAGCACTTCAGCCAAACGCTTGCAGCCAAATTAAAATCACATTAAATTTGCATACATTCAGGCGTAGAAGTACTCGTACCAAAAGCACAGATAAACGGCTCTCAGGCGCACATACACAAGCGTGCTTTTCGTAAGTGCAGCAACACAAAAGTATTTATGAATTTCTGATTCAATTTTAAATTTTGTTTAGAATTTTTTTTATGAAAATTGTAATTTTCCACGAATGCTGGTAAGAAAAGTGGTGTCTAACAAAATACGCACGCAGTCAAACTAAAGGGAAACATAAAGTAGAGAGTGTTGGGTGAATGGATGAAATGTGTGAAAAAAATCATTGCATACTTTTTGGCAAATACTGAAATTTTTCCGAATAATGTGTTGCATGCTTTGAAAGTGCCGGAAATTGCATGCTAATAGGAAATTGTGGCAGCACTGGAATGTAAATAAAGGCAAAGTAGTTTTCAAAATTTGCTATGTGGCGATTTTGTGACATTATTTTGAGTATATAAGGTGGGCGAAATAACAGAGCAAAATGGAATAGTAAACTGTAGGCACAAAGGAATAAAGGTTATAAGGTTTAAAAGTTAGAACGTAGCGCTTTTCAAAACACTGCATGCTTTTAGGTGCTCTAGCTCGTAATATAAATTATAAAGTATACTGAACCAGTAATTAGCATAAAAAACTAGTGTCGTTAGATATTCGTTATCTAAAAAGCAGTTCAATAAACTGAAGTATACTTTCGGGCGCAGAGACATTATAATAAAATTTATAGTTACATGACAATTTTTTACGCTCAAATGGCTTAGACTAGGACTCCAAGTTTTATTTAAGGGGGAGCCTGGTTTATGAGGTCTAAAAATTGCATCTCTTTGCAATTTTTCTTTAAGGAAAAAATTAATTTAGCACTGCAAAGTTTTTTCTATCTTTTAATGAACATTTAAAAAGCATAAAAAATGTTTGTACTGGTTAAAATAAGTTGAAAAAAATGTTTAACATAGAAATTAGTAGAGCGCTGCAACACTGGAGTTTCCAACTGGCGTACAAGATACAGCTCGTAATTATTATCTAAAGCAAAAAATTCAAATGGGTTTCTAATTATCATCATTTCTTATTCTAGATGAACTAAGAAAACTGAGAGAAATTCCAAAATTTCAACTTTTTGGAGGTTTTAAAGAAAAAAATGCCTTTCTATAAAAAAAATTTCACTTCAACTTGGTATAAAATTCTTGAAAATTTCAATTCAAATAGAAGAGAATTTAATACTGAAGAGAACAAGCTATGATTTCAAAAGGTTCATTAGTTTTTTTTCATTCATGTACGCCAATTCAAAGAAATCATAAAAATGAAAAGTCGAGAAAAGAAGATAAAGTTTGTACTATAGCTGTCCGGTCACAGCGTAACTACCTAACGCTCGCCTACCTTTGGCTTTGTATCTACGAAAATATTGAGAATTAGGCTCTGTAACTTTGTGTGAATATTCTGAAATATATTACGAATCGCTTAAAACGAAAAAAAAAAATGATTTTTTTGACCTTATAAACCAGGCTCCCCCCTTAATGACTTAAAGCGAGTTTCCATATGCCATAACGAAGCATACTTTTAGGGGTAGGAATGTAGGAAAAAAATCAAATACTGCTTACGTCAGCAATTCACAAAATAATAATTTGTAAAGCGGGAAGTAGTATCAAAAATAGTATGGCTGATTAACAAGAAATTTAACGAAAAAAACAATTACTTATATCTGGGCGGTGTACACATAAACGCCATTCCTTTCACAAAAATAAGTTAAAGAAAGGAGCAAAACGAAGCTCTTCAGCCGACATAAAATATAAATATATAACATGATTTCCATTCATAATATGTAGTCTACTTTTTGGCGTGGCAGATTTTATGAAATCATGTTTCCCAACAAAATGAAAGGTACACTTTCTTTTAAACAGCTGACGGATGGAGACCTTAATTTGCTCGATTATTTGAGAAAAGAGACATACTTTCAGGCGCTGATGAATTTTAATTAAGAAGTTATTTTCCAAAATCATTATTTAGACGGAATATTAAAATAATGAATGCATATACTTCTTTTAACTTGAAGACCCACAAATCATGATCTATTACTACTGATCACTGCAACTATCCATTTATGAAGCTAATGAAATACTCGTAATCATTTCCGCAACGAAAGTCTAATACACATTACAGCTTAAACACCTGCTTGTACATACTCGTACATACACGCTCACACACACACACAATTATGCACATTATTGTAACGCTTATCTCTTCTGTAGCATAACTTTGTAAGCAAATAGCCCTCTACATACATACATATGTATCTATACATTAAAATGTGTTGACTGAAGTCTCATGCCCACGCCTAAAATTGTACCGCAATGCACGAGTGACCACAAGAGGCCCGATGGGCAGACAGACTGGTAGGTTGGCAGGCAGACAAGTGTCGCATGGCTTAAATAATGACCGTTGTTGTACAAAAACAAGAACTACTACTAACTATCTCTACTACAAATACAAATACATGCATAAGCATTCACACAAATCGGCAAATTTACACACACGCACACTAGCTAGGCTCTAGTTGCGCTAGTTTTTATTGTTGCTTTTATGTGGCATGTAAGTTTATTTGCTTTGTTGTTTTTGTTGTCGTAAAAGACAATTGACATTTTATATGGTCATACTAACGAGCACTTTGGGCATTCAATGAACACGCCGCAGAAAAATGAATTGGGGGGCGTGGCGCTTCGCCCACATACATTGGGCACATACTATGAGATCTGCCTACACACATTAAACAGCGTTGCCACAATTACCAGCATTATTGTTTGCTTACCAAATTTCATAGCATACTTCTAGGCAGCAAATTAATAGTGGTATGTATTTGAGTTGATAGTTGGTCAGCCAAAGCTGCCATAAAACCAGCATTGGTAGTAAAATTTATGAGCCTGTTATATACATACAAAACTGCACATGCAGCTGATAGTTAGTGTACGCCTAAAAATAAGCAATACTATTTTCGTATTGTTAATTTCTGAAAACTTGCCCACACATATTTTGCAAGATTAATCACATAGACTGATTAGTATCGTTCCAGGTGCATAGTGGCCGCAAGCACAACAATGCTGCAGTTATTTATTTTATGATTATTAGTGCATATTTTCAGGCGCATAATACTAAAACTAATAGCAGAGGTTTTTCGGTTTTGTGCTGGTATTTAATGCATGCGAATATTAATTAGGTTATAAAAATAAATAACTTGATGCTTGTAATATAATATTAATTATATGGTGGTGCTAAATACATATAAAAATATGTATAGCACGGTTTTAGGCGTGCTAGGACTTGATACTAGTAGTTAAGCACCCCCGTTGGATGCAGCGTGCTGTAAGTGAGTTTAACAAGTGGGTTTAAGTGGAAAAAATGTGTTTCAAGCACATTTGTTCGAGTATAATTTTAGGCGCTTTGGAATCGCAAATGCATTTATTTTAATATACGAAAATAATTTCATTGATAATTTATACAACATCAAAGCGTAAAACGATATATTATTCATAAATCAATTTCGGGCAAATATACCACGAAGTTCCAAATATTTCCCTTTGTGTGAAACTCAGGGCAATTTCTTGGCTATTTGGCAAAATAGCTACTGACGCCAAGTCCTACGAATATGATTAACAATTGTGAAGCTGGAGAGGAGAGATTGCAAAGATCACGTGGCACTCATTGTCAGATGGACGTTTTTAGATACCATGACGGAACTGATGCAGAGTTAACTAAAACTATTGGGTTGTTCGGAAAGTAATTTCGTTTTTTCCCGACAGAGGATTTAATTGTACTTTTTCACAGCTAACTTCACATTTAAGTCGCATTGTGATTAAATGTTTTGACAGCTGATATAGCAAGGCTTATGTGTGAATAAATTCAATTGATTTTACGCAGTAATTTTTGGTCGGTGCCCTTTTAAATATGGAGTGCAATAAGCAGCATTTTCGTCATATTTTATTTTTTTACTATATAAAAATGTAAAAATGCTGTTCAAGCCAGAAAGAAACTATCCGATGTAGGTATATAGATAACATGTGTTAACAATACGCCAGTGCCGGAACTGGTTTGCAAAATTTCGATTCGGCAACTTGGATGTCGAAGATGCACTACGTTCTGGAAGGCCGGTTGAAACTGATAATGACGCGATAAAAGCATTAATTGATGCAAACCGGCGAATAACAACACGTGAGATCGGTGGGAGGTTCAATTTATCGAATTCAACTGTTGATGACAACCTGAAAGACCTGGGCTTAACCTCGAAGCTCGATACATGGGTTCCCCATATCCTCACGGGGAGAAATTTGTGTCGTCGCGTTGACGTCTGTGCTTCATTCCTCAAACGCTACGAAAATTATCGATTTTTGAAGCGCATCATTACTGCGGATGAAAAATGGATTGTATATAACAACGTCAAACGCAAGAGATCATAGAGCAGAAAAGATGAACCGGCTCAATGCATTTCAAAAGCCGATATCCATCAAAAAAAGGTGATGCTGTATGTTTGGTGGGATTTTAAAGGAGTCACTTTTTTGAGCTTTTACCGGATAACACAAGAATTATTTCGGAAATCTCTTGTCATCAGCTGAAAACGTGAAGTGTTCCACCAAGATAATGCGAGACCTCATACTAGTTTGGTCACTCATCCGAAGATTTTACAGCTTAGATGGGATGTACTGCCACACCTACCATATTCTCCAGACCTGGCCCTTTCAAATTATTATTTGTTCCGGTCACTGCAAACTTTTTTGAACGGTAAATCCTTACATCAAATGAATACGTCAAATATAACCTGGATCAGTTTTTTGCTAGCAAATACCAAAAATTGTATGAACGTGGAATCATGCTACTACCAGAAAGATGGCAAAAGGTGTTGGATCAGAATGGCCAATATATAATTTAATTAAATATTTATTCATTATACGAAGATCGCCTTTCATTTTCACCACAGAAAAACGAAATTAAAACGCAAATTGCGTTCTCTCGGTAAATCCTCTGAAGATGGAGCTTGTCTAATTCACGAGGAAATACATACATATAAAATACCTAGACTTTCTTCCCGCTCCACGATCAGATTGAAGTGTCCCTGTCATAAGTTAGACTTATAGTTTTTTTAGAAACTTAGAGTTCATTCCCATTATGCTTGATCAATGTACACCCGCGCTGGATCCAAGCGGTACTTTTTCCATTCATATTCCCTGAAGGGAGGAGTGAGCGTTTGCAACATTTGGAGACGGGACATGGCAAACAAGTTTACGGATGATTCGAAGCTGGATGAAAGAGTTGGGGGGGGGGGGGAGTATTCCAAGGAGCGCCCCATTAATCCCAAATTTGGGCTACCGAACCAATGTAGTGTTTTCCAAGCGGGGGTGACCGAAATTAAGGAAGCAGTGATTTGGTTGCATACTTCTGTAATTACTTTAAAAGGCGTAAATATCTCGGTGTTTGTGCGTTCGAAATTAGTCGGCTAGCGCCTGATCTCTCTCTCGACAGCATCCGCATTGATATTAGGCTCATTTGTGTTTCTGGTCACAGTTTTATACAGGGCAACTATTGCGCTGATGAGTTGGCTAGACAAGGGATCCTGGAAACGGTTTTATCGTGAAATGAGAGGATTGGGGTTCTATTGAGAACCCGTGGTCTGCTCCTGGAAGGATGGAGCTCGCGTCAACTCAGCGAGCGCTGGGTTAGTGCGGCAACGTGCAAAATCGCGAGATCCCTCTGGCACATGTAGATCGAGGTCGCTCAAGGGAGTTAACAAAGCCGTAGCTCTCGATTTGGTGGGTATTCTACCGGGCTCTGTTCGTTAGGTATCCATGCGGGATTCGCTTGGGATTGCTTCAAAAGCTTTCCGAAAAAACTGTCTGGAAAATGAGGTGGAATTATCTCAGCAACTTCTCTTCTCAGCTGTCCTGCTCTCGTCGGATTAAAATTCAGACATCTGGGCTCTCACACCTGGTTAATTTCATCAGTAGCTTGAAGCATTTAATGCAAATGTAATTAGTCACCATTGGTCGTGGTCCTCCAATACAAAGCCCGCCTTCTTCCTTTCCCCTCTGTTTGGTTCAATTGCCTATGTTTTTCCTTTGTGAGTACGAATTTAGGTCTTAAACCTGGGCGAAGTAACTTTTGGCCCAAAATTTTCAAACACCAAAAAACCTAAGTCCATCAACTACCACACTTCGGGAAGATCAAGGAAAATGTGACCAAGTTCATAAAAGTTCATAGCGAAGTCATAAAAGTCTTCCACAGTTTCAACACTATCTAGCAGGAAAAACAAAATATCTCTGTTCCGTCTTCGGTTTGGCAGGAACAGAGCGATTCCATGTCAATTTATAAAAGTATGTTGGACATAGTCGATAATTATTCTGCTCTAGTATGATGGGCCCAAAATACGGAGCTTCTAAGTGCCGCTGGATGCTTCCAAATCTTCTCAGACAATATTCAATATGTGAAAAGATAAAAATACTGCGTATGAGTGGCAATCATCGATGTCACAACGCGGAATCAACCATGTCACATTCAACCAAAATCGGCACTAAACGATTGACTGGGAAGAGAAAACTATCTGTGGTCGATTTGATGTAGAAGAATGGCTTCGCAACGCATCAAAATAGATTTTGAAGTAATTTTCACAGGTCCCGTATGCCTATAGTCGATCAGAGGGGTACAGCCGAATGACTACGTAACGCGCCAGTGGGCATTCAGAAGTTCAACGTGCCTATTTTTTACCTGGATAAGGTCTACCCTGACTTAAATAAGAACGAAATGACTGTAGTACGGAGTCAGTGTAGATGCAGAAGAGATTTTGACTGTATTTCTACAGAAACTACTTCGTTCCCGCTATGGGCTGGACGGTATAACAGAATAGCTTCATCCTACGCCAGTGGGGATTTAAAAGTACTACACAGGCTTGTGGTATATGTATTGAAAACGGGAACTAAGACCAGTATGACTTCGTACGACATTAGAGTTAAGCCAGAACCAATTCAGGTCTGACCGGTGTGATCAAAGGAAGTGTGGTTTAACAGAATTAGTTCGTAGCGCGCCGTTGGAGCTCCAGAATTTGCATTCACCTGTACGAGATGTAGATAGCGATTTTACAAAATCCTCCACCCCTACAAAATCAACAAACTCCTTTCTAACTGAGAATCTACAAAGAACGTCCAACTACAGTTAGCGCCATTCTTTCACTAAAGGTGCTTTGCAAATAGAATCTAGGCTGCCCTAGCTGTGAAGTCGTGAAGTGGAAATTCTTCAAGCTAAAAGCCGGAAGATGCAGACGGTAGCCATCGAAACAGTGCCAGCTGCAGAATATCAATCCAAATTTTGTAAATCATACCAAAAGTAAAAATTATATAATTCGAACGCCTAATAGTAGCTCTTCTTGTATTCTCTAGCCGCAACTGAAAGAGATACAAATAAAATTAAAAATGCATTTACAAATCTCGAAAATTTCCTCTAAATTTGCGCAGTCGCCTACCTACATGGAAAAAAATTTAAAAAAGCTAAAGAAGATAGTTGTAAAAAACTTTATCAGTGAGTGAAAATATTATTTCAAATTAGTTTTTCATGTATGTACACCAACATATATGGTTTATTTTAGCTTTATTTATAACTCAATAACTTACAACAGTCTAAAATCACGCACAGTCAAAAAACAAACAAAAAAATAAAAATTGGTATATACATACATATTTCTACACAATTTATTTCGGCACAGCCGCCTATTGCAATTTTTGTTTTCCAATCAGCACTCACTTCTCGCATACAGCAGTTAGGTGAATAGCCAAACAGTATCAACGAAACAATTTATTACGCCATAAAAATAAGCACTTTGCATTGAAAAGGCATGCGGGAATACTGAAAACACTACTAAAAGTGTATTTAATTTCGTACGAGCTGCTGTGCACGAGCCTCCCTAGATGTGGCTGCATAACGGCTAGCGAGTTGTAGGGATTTGTAGCCTGACGACAGGCGGTCTTCAACAGTGCTGGTGTGTATCTTCTCGGTATGCACTGAAGTTGAAATAGAATCTAGAGTGAGTAAGAGCTGCACGAATTTCAAGTTTTCTACGACTTTCTAGCCGAATTTGGATTTTTTCTCACGTGTTGTACTAGCACACCAGCCGTTCTGCTGTTTTTCTTTTGATATGCACAGGAAAGCACTCTACTTTCTTTCAGGCCACCTGCTAGATATGAAAATATTATTTCACTAGAAACTTTTGAAAAATCCCCGAAGAGAGAATTGCGACCCGCAGAGCTGCCCACCACCATCACTAGCAATGTTGGGCAATACGAAATCAAAATTTAAATTTTCCCATTGCATACACTTCAAGGCGTGTGAAAAGGATGGATGGATGAAAAGAGTCCGTGGAGAAAAGCACACAAAAACATGCTCAGATTGCTGAGATGCAATTTTTTTTTTCAATTTCTGGTTGTTGCAAAGCTTGCGGAAATCTTCGAATCGCATCTTTTATTTGTGCGAAAAAATATTTTTTGTTTCGCGCGTTTTAATGTTAAATTTTAACTTCTGGGAAGTATATTTGAATATATATTATATTTAAGGTATAGCACACCAGCCGCGCTCAAGATTTATTGCTTTCAACGCCGAAAGGTTGAGTTTGTGAAAGTTAACAAATTCGCTTTTGTTCTCTCCCACAACATAACGTGTGTTTTTTGCTGGCTTAAGCGGTAATGTGAATCCAAGTGAGGTTTGATGCCGGTGCATATTTTTCGGAATTGAAGCTTTGAAAAATATAGAGAACCTAAAGTCTTTGAATGACAGTTAAAGCGCCTATGTTTAATGTTTGGTGGACCTATGTTTAAAAAACAGTAAACAGAAATTTTAAAATTCCCAAAAATTACCTTGGTGGGAAATTTTACAAATTCATTTTCTTATTCTACAGAATCGAGATTTAACTAAGAAAAAGTTTCTCGAAAGAAATTTTTTTTTAATATAACTTGTTTTCTGTATACCGGCGCATATTTTTCGGAATGGAAGCTTTGAAAAATATAAAAAACGTTAAGTTTTTAAATGACAACTAAAGTAGGTACATATATTTACTAAAACAAGTTGGTGAACCTATGTTTAAAGAGTGGTTAATACAAATTTCAAATTTCACAAATATTTCCTTGCTGGGAAATTTTATAAATTCGTGTGATTTACGACAGAAACTACGGAATTACTTGTTCTACAGAATCTAGTTATAACTAAGATAAAATTTCGAAAATTTCTTTTCGGGAAATTTTCTCAACGTAACTTATTTTCGCAAAAATGCACTGTGTATATACTTTCAGCAATTGCAAAATCGATTAAGTGTATTTTGGAAAAATTTCCCTAAAAGGAAATTTTCAAACGCAGCTTATTTTCGCAAAAATACACTATGCAGATACTTTCAGGAAATGCAAGATCAAATAAGTGTGCTTTGAAAAATTCCCTTTTAAGGAAATTTCCTAGTTTCACGTTTGGCCGGTTTATATTTATTCAAATTAGTGTTTATTATAAAACTACTATTGAGGGAAATTTCTAATTTGAAAATTTATCTTTAATTTGCAAAAATTAATTTACTTTTAAAGGAAATTTCATCGCTCCGAAGTTGGCTAGTATTACTTTGTAAAAAACCTTAAAGCGCTTACGCAAAACCTACGCAAGAAACAGCATACATTTTATCGTAGAACGAAAAAGTAAATTCAAAATTAAATTTTCAGCTGCCAAAGTGGGAAGGTGGCACAAATACCGCAGCCTGTGAGGCCTAAAGCACCCGCAGCAGAGCCCAAGCTCAGCATGCGGCATGTCATTTAAAACTTTTCGTTCCCACAGTGATTTATTTCAATGATTATTCGCCTTCGCAAAACAAAACTGGGTAGAAAAGTAGGCGAACATAACGAATGCAAAAACATTGCAAAAAGGAAAACATTCACAGTGGATATGGCCTTTAGGAGGACGACCCGTACACCAGCGCCATGTGCGAGTAAAAGTCAAAAGGCTGCAGAAGTATTGTGGAACACAGCTGCAAGACGTAAACCATTTTCAAGGTTACCTCACGGCACCACGAAGAGGTAGTTAAAGAATATGAAAGCTGCTTCCAGGCGCTTAACGTGCTTCCTCTCTAGTTAACTTTCACTACACGTTGGGAATTTTATATGAGCTCAGACGAAGCGGTAAGCGATGGTTGAATGCGCTATTCGTTGTTTCAAAGATGCAAAGCGTTAATGGGTGGGTAACAGGATGGATGATTGCGCAAAAATAAGGTAATTTCGCGCTAAAAAATAGGCAACAAAGGTCAAAGGTGAGCACATGTAATACGCAGCTGCTCATGTGCACACAAAACCTACTCCATTAAAAAGGTTGCTCGAATGTATAGAAAAAAATGTCCTGCTAGGCTCACCTCAACCATTCCATTATTTTTTGCTCCACATAACACAAATGAAAGCGCAAAATCAGTCTAAAACGTGCTGGTATGCACCTTAAAGTGTGCAGGAAAGTGCGATGACAGTTCACCGGACAATAGATGCACTTAGAGACACACACTAACGCGTACGTACGCCGACATCAATGAAACCACAAATGCATTGCGCCAATGCCGCAAAACAATGCAGCCAAATTCAGGTTTGCGCACGAAAGTATGCAATATGTGATGGCTCAGCTACGTAGCGCCACAAAAATATGCCTTTATGCGCTTGCATGCAACATTCGTGCAACTCGGTGCGCAAGTATGTGTGTGTTTGTGGGTTCATTAAAGCTAATAAAATGCGGATATGCGCACTTTTCGCCACACACAACCACACAACTAAGCGGGTTTGCAAACGTTAGTTACGTTTTAGGCGCAAACCACCATTCTATGTACTGGCTTTTGCCGTATTCTTGTATTGCTTTGTGGTACTTTTCGTTCGCTATTTGTTGTTTTTTTTTTGTGCCAGACTGCCTGGTGCCACCTGCGGTCTACATCCGTTGCTATGCCGAATGGCGCACGATGAGTGGCAAGTATTAATGTGGCAATGACATGCAAGCGGTGTGTAGGATTTTAACGACTTTGTGGCGGGTTCTGCATATGATTGAAATGGATTTGGTTGGATGTTAGAAAGAAAAAAAACAAAAAAAGTATCAGCTGTTACAAGGGTGGTTATACGAACCAATTTTTACATAACTCACCTAAAAATACTTAAAATATAAGAAAAACTATTTTTCTATAAAAAAGGAATTTTCACAGTACGCTGGAGTCAGCAACAATGAAGACAATCCCATTATATTAATATATATATATATATATATATATATATATAATTGGCGCGTACACCCTCTTTAGGTGTTTGGCCGAGCTCCTCCTCGTATTTGTGGTGTGCGCCTTGATGTTGTTCCACAAATGGAGGGACCTACAGTTTCAAGCCGACTCCGAATGGCAGATATTTTTTATGAGAAGCTTTTTCATGGCAGAAATACACTCAGAGGTTTGCCATTGCCTGCCGAGGGGCGACCGCTATTAGAAAAAGCTTTTTCTTAATTTTGATCTTTCACCGAGATTCGAATCGACGTTCTCTCTCTGAGCTTCGAACGGTAGTCACGCACCAATTCATTCGACCACGACAGACGCTCATTTTTCATATAATTTTTTTTAAATGAAATTTGCCTTTAGTGCTAGAGCTGCTAAGTAATTGTTTGTTAAATAGTTTATCATTATTTGTTATTTCACAAATTAAAGAAAAAAGAATATTAATGAAATTTTTCGATTTAAAGAATTCAGTAGTTTCCCCTAACAAAATAAGGCTAGAGAAACTTTTTTTAACACAACTAAAAAACAATCTCTGCGGTTTCTTCTTCACGATGCTATATTTAAAGCTCACATTTACGTAAAACCTAGTCGATGCTTTCCTAAATTCCATTCTATTATTAATCACTCCTCGAACAACATAAAGGACATTTTTAAATTTGTATGCATTATTTCAAAAACATTTCATTATTTAAGAAAATTTATAAAATTAAAGCAATTTTTTTTTTCAAAAAATTTCCCTCGCACTTTCCCTTGAAGGAAATTTCACAATCGAGCGCTTCTTTGACAAATCACTTCAAATGTGTATTTTTAAGCAAAATTTAACTATAAATATCCATTTTGTGAAAATTTCCTTTGAGGGGAATTCTTTGGCTTAGTAAAATTTTCACAAATTTTGATGAAAGTGTATTTTTTTAGCACAATTCAACTATAAATATCCATTTCGTGAAAATTTCCCTCGAGGGAAATTTTTTGGTTAAGTAAAATTTTCACAATTTTTTTGATGAACCACCCCAAAAGTGTATTTTTAGCGAAATTCTATTGTAAATATAAAATTCGTGAAAATTTCCCTTGAGGCAAAGTCTTTGGTTTAGTTGAATTAAAAAAAAAAATTGAACAAAAGTGTTGCTGTACAGATTAAATGAAATTTTGGCGTTTTGCCAGACTCTCAGAGACAAATGATATTTTGATGCAAATTGCGTAATTTTTTTTTAGGGAGGGAAATTTTTTGGTTAAGTAAAATTTTCCCAATTTTTTTGATGAACCACCCCAAAAGTGTATTTTTAGCGAAATTCTATTGTAAATATAAAATTCGTGAAAATTTCCCTTGAGGCAAAGTCTTTGGTTTAGTTGAATTAAAAAAAAAATTGAACAAAAGTGTTGCTGTACTGATTAAATGAAATTTTGGCGTTTTGCCAGATCTCTCAGAGACAAATGATATTTTGATGCAAATTGCGTAATTTTTTTTTAATATATTGATCATTGCATTCCTTATGTTATAAATATATGAAATCGGTGACCACGAAAAATAAGTAAAACTCTCAAAAACTCAAAACTAGAATTTTAAATATAATAATTAGAGAAATAAAAAACTTTTCCTCCAATTCAATAAATATAATTTAACTAGCCGTATATCTGCCTTTGAAAAAGTTTATAAACGAACTTAACTTACAAAAACCCAAAATTCGTCAAATGCGCCTACATCAAATTATCCAGCGCAGCATTCTGCCATTGTGCTGGGCGTAAAAAAACTTGGTTTTTTTCTGATTTTTACTTTCATACTTGACACAAAACTTTTCCAGCTATTAAATTTAAAATAAATGCGTACAAATTTAATTTGACGCAAAATATTGTAGAATAACCAAGTTTGTAAACAAAAAAGTGGTTGGAGTAAGACGAATAACTGAGGCATGAAAGCAGAGCCAACGAAGAAGGAAGCATCACTGCAGTCAGAGGAGCCGGGGCAATATTTTATTTTCCAAGAAACCAATCGGCAGGCAAAAGTGATATGGGCAGCGTTGTAGAAAACTTTTCCATTTTAAAGACCTCAGCTAAGTCCCACAACTTATTAGCTAAAGCTCAATAAATTTTCAGCTGACCAACACCGAAAAGCCAAAGTGGAAAGTGAAAAAGTTTACAAAAAATTGTGACGCGCTGTGGCGCAGCGAATACCGTAAGTGCCAGAAAGTTTAAATGACCACGAAGTTTGCGAGCGGGTAAATAGGGGGCCGCTTGCTGGGGAATACAAATTTTTAACAAGAGTGGCAAAGAAATATAATACAAAGTATTATCTTGACTGTTATAAAATAATAAATGTTGAGGAAATTTACATTGCCTACTTTCGGGCACAGTTTTTGTAAGAATTTGAAACAAATCAAACAAAAATGTCGCAAAAACTAAACAAATCTTTAGGAGGCTGACTTTTGCGTATATTTGTTCTGCCACAAATGCACAGTAAAAAGTTAGACCAACAACAACAACGACAAGACACATACTTTGCTAATAATGCCACAATTGTGTGCAATTTACGCCGAAAAGTCAAAACAAGAGGCAAAGAAAAAATTGTCTTAACCCACACTTTTACAAGAATCTCTCCAACGCTTCTTTGTTATTGCACTCGATGTTAGATGTGCTTGGGATAAAGGCAGGAAGGGCACACCAGTAACACATTACCCTAGTTAGCTGTATCTGCAGGCGTTTACGGAAAAGGGAGGCCCCTTTGTGCTAGCTGAAAGGACACTCAGCTACTTGTGATTTTTTTTGTTTTGCCGTATTTTTGCAACTTTTCTATTTTTTCCCCAGCTGTTTTTTTTCTTTTCTTTGTTTATGTGCTATTTTTCTTTCTATCTTACATCGAACAGACTTGAACCTAATTGAAGCGTAGACGCTTACTTAGCCCTAAAGATATGCCAACACACACTGACACATTGCATGTGTGTGCCTCTGTGTACTTGGTAAAATAGAGGTTTAAACAAATGCATGTATGCCGCCACACCAACACACTCACAGATTCTCTCCCACTGCCACAATCATTTGTTTGCCCATCACGCGCCTTTGTCTGCTCCACCAACTACTTATCGCTTCGCCCTTAAGGGGCTCCCTGATGTATGCAACCCTTTTTTTAGTTCGTTAGTTTGGTATTTTATGTTTTTGAATTCTTTTGCGTTTTGGGGTTTCATCACTCGCCATTTGCGCTAGCGATCTGATTTCCAGTTAGTGTCCTTTGTTTTTTATTTTTTATTTCGCTGGTATTTTTATTTTTGCTCGCTTGTTGGCCGCATTGATTGCCGACATGTGACTCCGTTGATAGGATTTCTTTAGCAAGCGAAAGAAGTGCTGAAATACTGTGAAATTGCTTTGGCTTGGCGCACATAAACTAGGGACTTAAAGTGAATCGGTGGCTAGTTTGTTTTTTAGAATTCCACTAGTTGTTTTGCGTTTTTTCATTTAGTTTTTTTTACCATTTTTCTTATGCTATTTTAGTTTTATTAAAGTTACAGCATTTTTTCTGCTCAACTTACAAATTACTTTGACTTGAGCGCACAGGAATGCAAGTGAAAAGAATTCAAGTTAGCTTTGATAAATAACGAGTACTTAGATAGGAATGTGAAGTAACTGGCGCGTTTGGGAGGTTTAAATGGTGAATCTTTAAGAAAGTAATTTTAAGTAAATAACTGGTGTTATCACTTAATTCAAGTAACTATTATAGAATATTTATTTGAGGGCAATGGGTGCCAAATAAGCTCCAGTGTGTTGTTGAAGTATATCAGATTAAGGTTTTTCTTCGAAGGAAATTTGGAACCTAACAAATATTTTATTAATAATTCATACAATAGTAATACAAATGCGTTGTGCAAGATTTTGGGAGCAAAAATAAAAATTTCCCAAAAGGGAAATTTTTGGGGAAATTTTGAAGGTACTTAAAAATTATGAAAAACACCATTTAGCGTATGTTATAAAAATAAAAATTAATAAAAATTGCTGAAAAATGGGAAAACGAAAAAAATTATTGCGTGAAAATTACTCAACAATCAGGCTAGTATAAGTAGATAAAACCTAAATAAAAAGTCTAGTTAAAATCTTGCAGTTTCCAAAATATATTCTAAAATTAATGACAAATATAGTATTGTATGTAATGCATACACATGTTTTAAGTACAGTTGCCTACTTAGCAAAGAAACAACTGTTGATACTGATATATTTAAATAAATATAAAATAGAGCTCTAAATACTCGTTTATCGCGCAGTGCAAGGAGCTCCACCCTCGCTTGAATTTCGTTCATTGCGCAACTGCTTAAATGCTTGTGTGAAATTTAAATATTCTTTTAAAATTAAAGAAATAATATATACAACTTTATTGAATTAAACCATTGGTTTAAATACCCATCTCCGGGCTACAAAAAAACAAAATTATAGTTTCACAGCTCGCCCTCATTTTCAAATATACCGTAGAGGAGATTCTTTAATAAGCTTTTCTCAAATAATTAAATTCTATATGCATTTTGCTACAATATAAATTTCGAACAAGAGATCTTTTGAACCCATAAATTATTGTTAGATCTAAAATTAAATATGATTTGTCAACTACTTAGCTGTTTAGTTCAAGTTAAAGTTATGCAAATGTTCTTTGAGGGAAATTTTTCACCTTCGGCTTTCTAAAATTACCAAATATTTATTGACATATTTTTGGACCACAAACAATTTTTTCAGTTACTTTTTGTATAAACTTTAATCCGAATTTTTGATTAGTTTATGTCTTAGTTTACCACAGCTGTTTGAAATCTTAAATTTGCTCAACTCGCATTTATCTCAGATTCAAGTTCAATCAATATTCTACTTAAGTTGAATTAAAGCTTAATCATTTTATATATTTTTTTCGGAATTTAGCTACTTAAGACTCCATTTTGTGTGAGTTCTTTACCTTCTGCTTAAATTAACTATGGCACAGAAGTAGACGCAAATTGCGTTCAATTTATAGCTCAATCATAAGCCAATAGTTTTTTCTGCCCATTCCTCTGAAGTTTTCTACGAAATTTCTCACTCTTTTCTCCTTATGGTGTTGTGTTTAATCTTCTTTATTTATATATCAAATTGGCTCACCTTTTGACACCCCAAAAATTACACCTACACTCCACCCTACACCACTCACCTTTCTCAGCATATCCTCCAACGACTCCATATCAAGACCGGCGTAATTATTATTAAATTGACTGGAACAATTCGATGAAGTGCTGGTGTAACGCTTTCGCCTACCCATAGCCGGTGAATTGACCAGCGAACTGGGACCACTCGAGCCCATACCACCACCACCCGCCAACAGCGGATAAAGACTGTGATGTGGTGGTGTTGGTGTGCTACTGCCACTTAAGCTGCAACCACTCAAATTGCAACATACACCCGCCAAAGCGCCGCCGCCGCCGCCACCACCACCACCGCCAGCACATTGCTTCAAATTGACAATAGCCGGATGCTGGTGGAGTGTGTGCAATGTATGTGCATGACTGTTGTTGTGATGGTGATGATGATGGTGATGCTGATGCTGTAGATGTTGGTTGTTGTGATGCAGAAAAACCGCTGAGCCAGCGCCACTGCCGCCAAGTAGCATCTTTGATGGCGAAGCGCTGGCCGATGAGCAATTGGAATTGGGCGTTTGACCGCTATTGTTAGCCGATGTTGCCACGGTGGCGTTGTTTCCAGGCAACATGTTGTGCAGCTGCTTGTGATGGCCAATATTGCTCGAACTGTTGGTTGTGGTGTTGTCGGCATCCAGCGTTGAGTGATGGCCAGAGCTACTCGGCATTGGCGGGGACATGCTGTTTTTGCGTAAATGCTGTTGCTGCGCTTCCAATTGGGATGGTGTGGCATCGACGAGCAACACTGTGGCGTCCATTTTTATAGTTGGGCTTGGATGAGGTGCTCAAGAAAGCTTTCGTTGCGGTACAGAATTAAGTTAATTAAATTTTTTGTTTTGTGGATTTCTTTTGTATAATATCAATATCTTCCTTTCACTTTCACTTTATCTTTAATATCTAAGTTGATTTAAATATTTGCTTCACACTTAAGTCGTTGAATACCCAGTGGCGTCTTCACCGCCACACTGCGTATACATTTTATTTGCGGTAATCCAGTGCTTGCTCAGCGCCCTAATAATAAAAAAGTTCGCGCATACGCTTTTTGCAAAACCATGCATAATCAAAATTCATAGCATCCTTTCCAGATGACTACGATTTCCACTCTCTGTATGTTTTGGTTTTTCTTTTTCACTTCAAACAGTTTTTCATATTTGGTGCTGTTTCGCACTAAAATTTAGCAATTTTATTTTCTGCATTTTTAACTGAAAAGTATAATTTTATTGCATACTTTTTTGCGCAATTGCATGAAAGTGGCTTGCCGGTTAGTTGGTTGCTTGGTAATGTGACGCTGATTAAAATTTGGGACTATATTTTACTCAATTGTACAAAGTTGGGTTCAAGTTCCCAATTCAGTTCAGCGTACTTTTGTGGGAAAGACTAATTTTATAATTTATATAAAATAATAATAATAATTCGAGTTTTAATCATTAAATATTTTTTATTTAATTTTCTAGACTTTTAGAGTTAAAAAGTGCTTGCATAAATATAATGAAATCATAATAATGAAAGGATATTTTCTGGAGAGTCCTGATAATCCACCTTGAGGTGTGTTAAAGCTAAATAAATTTTATTCTACCAATAGGTACATCCAAGTGGTACATCCAGCGCATTTGGTGGTCAGACAATTGAATATTGAACGCCGATTTACACCGAATACGCCAACAAAAACCACTCGCGCTAGAAATCAAAGAGCGCAAGTGGAGGTGGCTCCCCAGGGTCGGCAGCACCGAGGCAGGCCTAAAGGCTCATGACGCCGTTGCAGCGAAAGTGAAATAAAAGCTCTTAACAAAAGTCTGACATGGCAGCAAGTAAAAGCAAAAGCAGGGAACCGAACGGAGTGGAAAATTTTACTTTGGCACTGTGCTGCATAGCGGCGCTTGGGGAACTAAGGTGATGATGTTGAATATAGTGGAATCTGTTGGGTATGCAAATTTTGCAAGAAAATATCCTGATTTGCCTAAAACCGAATAATTATATCTTGCAGTTTACTCTTTCACAGCAATTTAATGTATTTGCCTCTACATAAACTTGAGCTCATAAGTACCTTTTTCGATAAATACAGGAAAGTAATTTAAGTAAGTATTTTCATACTTATTATTATTATTATTAGAAGGCCATTACGCACTGCGACCAGAGCTGATCTATTGTGAAAGGCCTATTTTGTAACCCTAGAGTTTTAGGCTTTTTAGAAATTTTAGCACAGTTTTGGGTTTGTTGTTCCAAAGATTGCTTGGAGATACTACGATACCACCAAGCTGGTGAAGTCTTTGTCTGCCCAACGCAGGACATTCACAAAGCACATGTTCTGAGCTTTCTATGTCCATTTCGCAAAAGCGGCAGACATTGGTCTCGGATAAACCAATATTGTTTAGATGGTACCTCAGGCTGCAGTGACCTGTAAAGTATCCGGTTAAAAGACGCAGATCTACTCTGTTTAGTGAGAGAAGTTTGTCAGATATTCCTTTGTTGGGACTTAGGAATAGTTTGGCTTGACGCTGACCGGCACAGTTTAGCCAGTGTGCGGCAAGTTTTCTTTCCTCCCATTTCCTAAGGAATTCATTAATGTGGCCTTTTGTCAGTCCACAGAAAGGCTCAGGACCAGTAAGTTGCATATTTGCTCCTTGTTTTGCAAGATCGTCAGCCATTTCATTTCCCTCATGTCCTTCATGTCCCGGAATCCAACATAGTGTTACTGTGTTGAGGTTATTTTCATTATTTTCATACTTAAAAACATTTTTTTTTTTCATTATCACTCCAAATAAATAAAAATAAATTCTCGCATTGGTACGATTTCAAGTACTGGAAAAGAACCAATCTATATAACTGGCTAGTACGCTTTTAGGCGCTAAGGAGCAGATTATTGCTGAATAACCTATTTTTGAAGCTCTCAAACACTTTTCATCCTGAATTCATATAATCTTCATTTAATGCGATATAAATGCAGGCTCTACAATTGCATACTTTCAGGTGGGCTGTCAAAGATTTTGAAATCAATCTGATTTTTTTAATTATAAATAATTTTAGGTAGTAAAATAAATGTTCATACGAATTGTGCAACTCTGTTTGCATACTTCTAGGCGCTGCAATACTATTTCTATTTTGTTTGGCATACTTTTAGAAGACACTGCATTTATTATTAATAAAAATTCATATCTGTTATATATATATGGAATATATTTTTTAAGTAGATGTATGAGCTGTAAATTTAAGCCAGATGCTTGCATACTTTTAGGTTTGCTGATATCGATTTAGTCCAAAATTTGAAATGTTATATTTTTGGCATTAAAATAAAAGTTCGCACTGAAAGTGGTTCCCTGCTTCTATACTCATGAGCACTACATTACCTTTTACACTTTACTTAGCCTACTTTTAGGCGTCAAGGCATCGAATATGGAAAAAAGGCTGCTAATGCTTTAAGAGCTTGTTTTGTAATAATACGAGGTAATTTCTGGTCCACATATTGCATAGATAAAAGAGTCCTAACGACTTCTGGCAAATGCCTCTTTCTGTACTTCACTTCATCCTTTTTGTGCAATATTGTGGAAAATTTTAAAAAATTCTATATTAGTGTAGCTTCAAGTTTGAAATATATTTCGGCAATAAGGGGGGAAACCGGTTTAGATCGATCAAAAAATCGATATTTTTTTTATTGCATAAATCGTTAGTATAACTACTCAAGAATATGTGGTAAAAACTTTAAAGCTAAACTCGTATTATTCCCGATGCTATGAGCACTTAAGTGATCGCTCGTCGGTTCAGCGTGTTTTTCTCGAAACGAGTTTTTTTCAACTGGTGGGCATTCTAGCTTAAAAAGTTATCGACCAATCGTTCTAAAATTTTTCGGGTTTTTTTATTTATTCAATTCTACTTTATATGAACCTAATTTTGGCATTATATTATTATTTAAAATATGGTTTTTTAAGCAAAATAGATGAAAAATTGTGGTATAAAAAACAAGTACTTTGTGTTCAAGCGCCTCAAAAGCATGCAATTTTCAATATTTTTTTACCAAAATTAGGTTCATATCCTTGCAGAGAAAAATTGCAACTTCAGGAATTCCCACCAGCCAGACACTCGGATGGCGATCGTCCATGGACAGCACGCTCTAACGCCACTATCTCCCGCGGAAATAGCTTCAAAAAAATGTTTAAGTGTACCTAAAAATATAAATAAAACATCCTCTAAACTGAAACAGTTTCTGATTATACCTTCTTTGTTCAAAAAATTCTCGAAAAACACCAAAATTTTGGCCTCCTAAACCGGTGGGAGGGAACTTAATTACATTGCTTTCCTGCACTTTTTATTATTTTTTGGCACCCTAAAATAACTTATTTTATTACACATTTAATAGCATAGTTTTAGGTGCCAGGACAGCAATTATAGCTCAAATTCAATTGGTTAGCGGCGCATACATATTTGGCATGCAAACATTTTTTGCTTTAGTGAAGTTGCAAGTTCAGGTTTTTCGCTTGCAAGTTTATTAGCGCCAAGTTTCTATAAATGCTACAATATATATTTTGTTGGCGTACCGTTAGCTGCCAACAAATTGACTAATATGAAATGAATTCATTGGGTTTTGAAATTATTTACGCGAGATGAGGTATACGCATATTTAGGTTCTATAATTGCATACTGTTAGGCGCTTATGGTGTAAAATTTTGAAAAACCTATTTTTTTTTGTTTAGAGTTGTGTGGTGATGACTCCAACTTTCGTTCTGGAAATATATTTTCCATTGAATGTGACAAAAATTTTGCTTCTATATTTGCATACTTTTCGGCATTTAGTAATGTTGAAAATAAATTTACTAAAATTTTATTAAAAAAAAAAAACTATTTGCTTGGCGCAGATAGGCTTACAAGCAAGCTATGAGCTTATTGTGTGGGATTGTGTACTTAAAAGAAAGTTAATTAAATTAATTAAATTAAAAAAAAGCAAAAACTGCAACAGGAGACAATGCAAGGTAAACAGAAAGGACAGAAAATACGATAATAAATAAAATGAAAAAAAAAATAAATCAGAAAAAATATACCACAAAAGCAGGATAGTGAAAAGAAGGCTTTGCTTGCATTTTCTATGTTTACAGAAGAAAAAATGCAAAAAAAATAATAATCAGTTAAACAAGTGTTTTGTGGTCTCTGTTTTTATTTGTGTTTTTTGCTCGCCAACTGTGGCTGGTATATTTTCATATAAAAAACTCAACTGTCCTCTTTTTTCACTATACAAACAAACCACAAAAAATAACAACAGGCAAAAATAAAGCGGCCAACCAAAGATACATCCATCAGCAAGCAGAAAAAAAGCACACAAAAAAAAACAAAAACAGGCTGCAGCGGTAGTCCATATGTGGGCGTTGAAAAATGCAGCGCCAGCTCAACTGTCTAAAGCTCACTCGTATTTTATAACTCCAGTGAATTATGGTTGGATAAGCATAGCACACAAATGCATATGCGACACACACAAACACACACACACACACACCCACTCAAGAACACACATATTCATATATTCACATTAGTCTGTCACCGGATGAGCCAACCGGGTTTTGTTGGATCGGTTGGTGACCCGAGTTTGCAGCGTCAACAAAACCACAACTCGCACTCGCACGAGTTCAGCGCACTCATAGTCCACTCAAGTGGCCACCACTACTGGCCAGTAATGGCTATTTGGTTGGCAACAAAAGGGCACATATTCTTACACCCACACACGCACGCACGCACCCACATGCCTACATAGACATACACCTATAGCAGGGATAAATGCTGTGGAGGGCAGAGTGAAGCTTACACAGCTGGGCTTTCCATAGTCAACCACAAACAAGTGGCTGCTATTGCCTCAAAACTATTACATTGCTAGTACAGACAAACTATCTGCATATGAATGTGCGCACATTTACAAATACACATAAACATAATTTATTTTTGCACGCTTTTAAATCGTATAAAATATTTACAATGTTGTTTCCCCCCTTGTTTTTGTTGAATGACTTTGTTTTATTTTATTTTATTCTACTTCTCTCTACTTTTGCACACTTCTCAGCTGCTTGCAACATCTCTTGCCTCATTCGCCTATTTTCACTTTTTTTACATACATACATAGGCACTCATATACTTATAGACATATATGATTGTATCCGTGTATATAAACGTATTCTCCTTTTGGTTTTGTTGCCCTCCACTATAATCGAATTTATATGTTATTGCACTTGGTCATTCGCTCAGAAAGTCTTCTGGTCGCTCTTACGCCTCACTAGCGACACTGACATTGACACGATTACTCGCCTGTAAGTATGCAACAATGCAGTATGGCTTTTTTTGCAATATTTGTGCAGCTTTGTTGCTTGCAATTGAGTTATTTATGTGCAGGAATTGAATTTATTGTGGTTTATGGCGTAAAAAAAATATATAAGTAAATTTATTTAGTGCAGACGGCGGCCAGACAGGCTTAATAAGCATACTTTTGGGATCACTATTTATTTGGAAAGAGTTAAGTTGTATTGGTGATTAAACTTTAAATGAAGATAATTGTTTAGCTTTTGGATAAATAAAAAAATTAATAAAAACATTTGTATTTGTAATTTTTTCTGAAAATTTTAATAAATACATTTTTTTCTAAGTTTTAGCAAATTTTTTTTAATAAATTTTCGTTTTAAATTTTAATAAACAAATTTTATTTTTAAATTTTAATAAATAAATTTTCTCTTTAACTTTTCATAATAATTTTTTTTTTTTTAATTAAATAATTATTTTCGATATTTTGTTAATATTTTATAAAAATTTATTATGTTATTAAAATTTATACATTTTTTCCTAAAATTTTTTTCCTAACAAAATTGATCAGTTTTAAATTTATAAGAAATTAATAATCATACATTTATAACTTTTTTAATAATAACTAAAAATTTGATAAATAGATATTCATTTTAAATTTTAATAAACTTTTTGTAATTTTTTTGATATTATTATAAAAAGTATTAAGTTATTAATTTATGAATTTTCTTCTAATAAAATACTTCTTGCTAAAAAAATTGATAAATTTAAATAAAATCATAAAACATTACAATAAAATTTATAAATTCATATTTTTTTTCTAAAAATTTTAATAAATACATTTTCTTAATAAATTTAATAAATTTTTTCTTAATAAATTTTCTTTTTAAGTTTTAATAAATAAATTTCCTTTCTAAATGTTAATAAATCATTTTTCTTTTAATTAATTGATTTTTTTCTAACTCTTTTACATATTTTTTAGTTATTATTAAAAAATATATTAAATTATTAAATTTAAATTAATTGTTTTTCTAAAAAATTTTTTATAACTTTTTACACATTTTAATAAATTGATTTTTTGCATTAAGCATTTTTGTAGTGAAAAAAAAACTTAAAATAATATTAAAAAAGCAGCAGCACTAGCGGCATCGGCCATCCGCAAATCTGATACTAATTCAGAGTTGGATTTTAAATTTTGAAAAATTCCACATTTCTATATTTTTTATTTATTTTCTTGAAATCAAACTTTACAAAAATTTTGAAATCTGAAAATTTTGAAAAAAAGTTTTTAGTTGTTATTCTTTATTAAAATTTGTATCTACAAAAAATACGTTTTAATACATAAATTATATATTTTATTAAAAAAACTACATAGAATATTAAAGAAGCATTCCTAAAAGCATTTAGCTCAAATTAAAAATTTTTGTCACACAAAAAAGGCCAAAGCCTAACATAAAATGTTATGGAATTTCTTACAGACCGAGCATTTCAGCGAAAATTCCCCGAAGCGTTTAAATGCTATTACAAATATGATCCAAATATTTCTTCCAAACTGTTTATTTATATTTATTACAAAAAAATCGGCTCACTCAGCTCTTGCGTCAATGGATTTGTCAAAATATTTGTTTCCTTTGCTAAATATTTTATTAAGAAAAATTCTAATAGAGATAAACAAAAAAAATTCTATATCGGGAAAATGTAAAAGTTAATATACAAAGTTTTCAAATTTTAATTAATTCATTTATTTACATTTACCCAGCAAATACCGAGATCATCTTTATTCACACCCAAATGAACTGGCCTCTACTCTCATGACTCCATTGCGTGTTTAAGGTTGAAAAGGAAAATACCGATCCAGCTCTTCTAAGAGCCACGTATAAAATATTAAATTTATTTGCTAGAAAGGATATATCTCAGGAAAATAGTCTTTAAAATTGCTGGATTTAGTGCCACTTTTTGAATTAACTTAAATATTTGTAAAACGTTTTTTTATAGATAAAAATCAGTCAAAAAGTTCAGAAAAATTAGTGACTAGCACCATGAAGGGAGTCCACGAGGAATGATTCCGGATGATTCCGGACCAGACACAGGGTTCCTGAAGTTGGCTACTAACTAAGGTCGAAATAACTTAATTTAATATTTTATTGTTAAACTAGTCTTGAGCTCACAAATTCAAAAAAATACGATCCCTAAATATTTGGCGGAAACTAACACAGTTCATATGAAATTTTCATATAAATTTTAATACAAAGAACATGAAAAAAATTACTGCATTCATTTTCTAAAAAAAGCACCGGAATAACAAGAAAATGTTTTCACATTCCGAAATCTTAATTTTTTTATTAATTTGTAATTTTACTCAATCAAATAAATTTGAAAAATTTTAAGTAATTGAGAAAATGTATGAATTTGTTTAACTCATTTCAAATTTATTATTATTTATTAAAATAATATAAAAAAAAATTTTAACAAAACTTGAAATCTTATAATAATTTTTTTTTAATAATTTTAACATATTCTGAAATGTAATTATTATTCAAACTTATTATTATTCATTAAAATAATTTTAAAATTTAATAATTTTAATTTTACTTTCTTTAAGTAACGGGTGGGCCATATAGCTTTTGCTTTTTGAACCACCTATTTTTTTGAGAATGGTAACACAAATGACGTGTCAAATATGTTCATAATTTACCTAAAGGTTTAACATTGGCGGAATGGGACGCTATACGCTTGAACCAAATTGGGAAATATTGAAAACCAATGCGTTTTCGGTTCGCTCAATGGACAGAAAATCGTTTGACCGAAGATGAGCATTTTTACCGAAAAATCGTATTTTCTGATGAAGCTCATTTTCATATCGGTGGCTACGTTAATAAACAAAATTGTCGGATTTGAGGCTCAGAAAATCCACACGTTACTGTAAAGAAGCAAATGCATTCACAACGAGTCATTGTTTGGTGCGGTTTTTGGTCTGGCGGCATTTTTGGTCCATTTTTTTTTTTCGAAAATGAGCGAGGAGCCTGTAATCGCGGCGTTACCGTGACATGCTCAACGAGTTTTTGTTTCCAAAAATTGAAGAGGATGACATGGACGACATTTGGTTTCAACTGGACGGTGCAACTTGTCACACTGCCAAAGTTACACCCGAACTTTTGGCTACCGTTTTTGAAAACCGAATAATCAGCCGAAACTCCGATATCAATTGGCCGCCTCGGAGCTGTGATTAAAGCCCGTTGGGCGATTTTTTGTGGGGAGCCGTTAAGGACAAATGCTATGCGAACCATCCAGAGACGATTGATGCTTTAAAACACGAAATCGAAGTTGCCATTCATGAAATTGGAGCCCAAACAATCGAAAATGTGCTTAAAAATTGGGTTGATCGAATAGCCTACTGTAAAGCCAGTCGTGGCAGTCATTTGAACGATATTATTTTTCATTCATCAATGACAATGTTCAATCTTCAAAATAAAAAAAAAGTTTGAAAAAATATTGATTAGTTTTTTTTACAGCCGATTCAAAAAGCAAATTTTACATGGCCCACTCTATACAATATTTTAAGAAATATTAAAGTGAACAGTTTTTTGCTGTAAATAAATATTTTCTGTCAATTTAAGAATACAATTTTTATTTTTTAATTTCATTTCATTTGTTAAATTTAGATAAAAAGTCGCACAGCTTTTTAAAATCTCATAAAATGAAACTTGAAGGAAATTTAAAAAAATATCCAATGTAACAAAAACACAACAATTTAAAGGAAATATAACTTCGCTTTGCAAAACCTCATTAAATACAATACATTTTTTTTTTATTATTTCAAAAAACATTAAAAAGACCAATTACAACGAAAATAAAGACAAAAAGAGAAAAAATTTAGAATTAATTCTTTTTCAAGTTAAGCACTTTTCAGCATTCATTTTGTTCAAAAAAATTATTTAGTTTTTTTTGCTGCAAAAATAAAAATTTCACAAAATTTATATAACAATATTTTTTTAATTACTAATAATAATAATAATATTTATAATAATTTTTAAAAGCTTAAATTAATCAGTTTTAAAAGTTTCCTATTTTTGTAGATACCTAAAAATTCATTAGAATAATCCAAAATAAAGGTTGATCAATGCAAACAAAAATTGGTGTTAGTCACAATAAGTTTTACAATGTTTAAATATTTTTTATCGCAGCGGCACGATATGTTAGTTTACCAAGAATTTTATATAAAAAAATATTTAAAAAGCTATAGAGTTTTCTTAAACTCGTTTTTTCAATTTTTTTTCATTTCAATACTTTTTTCATTCATGAATAAAATCTTAGCTAAAATAATAGAAGTAAATGTAAAATAAAGCAGAAAAAAATTGTGTTATTTAAATTTTAAAATAAACAAATATTTTTTACTGTAGCGGCATAATATTTTAGTCTATCAAAAGTTTTGTGTAAAAAAAATAAAATTAAAAAAGTTATAGAAATATCTCAAAGTCGTTTTTTTTTAATATTTAAAATATTGAAATATGTTTTACTGCAGCGACATAATATTTTAGTCTACCAAGAATTTTGTGTAAAAAAAATTAACTTTTTTTCAAAGATAAATATATTAAATATTGAAATATTTTTTACATGTTAAGTCGTTTTTTTTATTGTTTTCAATTTTATTTTTTGTTTAAATACGCCAAGTAGCGCTTAGCTACACAGTTTTTGAAAGAAAGGAGCCCTGATTATAATTCCCACCAACATTTTATTTTTTTCATATGAAAATTTTATTATTTTTTGCCCTAATTTTTCACAGCAAAAATTCGAAAATATCACTAAAAAGTGTTTAACACCTTATCCATAAGAAAAAGAACATTCACTTACAACGCCACAGAAATTTCTTCACTATAAAAAATGTCAAACCTTTGCCCTTCAAAATAACTCGATTGTAAGAAATATTGCATATTTAGGGCGAATACCACAAATATATCAGCAAATATATCATGCACTTCTTAGGCGATTTTATTGATTAAAACTTATGAAAGAAAACATCAGCAAATTCTCTAAGGAAAGTGCTAATAAAATGAAATGTGTTACTTAATTTGTTTGTAAATATTTAATCTTTTTAAGTTACTTTTTAATTTTGATTTAATATAAAATTTTGTAACTATTTATTTATTATTTATTTTATTTCATTATTTTTTAAATTATATCACAAATAATTAAGGCTGCACACCTTTTCCATAAATTTAATTCCTTTTTTATAACGCAATTCTTAGCTAAAATCACTACAATGTTTACCATATATAAAATTATTAGAAATCCTCTAAAGAAATTTCCAAAGAAAAATGTTTGTTTTTATTAAAATGTTTAATTAAAAATTTTTTTATCCAAATCTAATAAAATTTTACAAATTACATTCATAACGGACAATTTTTAAATGACACAATTTCCGTATTTGTTTGCTTCCCGAATTAAACATTTTTAAAGAAAAAATATTGCATATTGCCGGGCGCACCATTCATTATCATCAAAAAGCTCATTTTTATATCACAATTTTCAGATAAAATCGCCTTAATCCTTATCATATATAAAATTATCAGAAATCTCCTAACGAAATTTTTCATAAGAAAAATTTTTGATTTATTAATAAATTTATTATAAATCAAAAATTTTTATAAAAAATTAATTAATTAAAAATTTCTAATTCATAATTTTTTTTTATTTAAACTTAATAAAATTTTACAAATAACATTTAAAATAAAACTGACAACAATTAAACTTTTTTAGAGAAAAAATATTGCATATTTTTGGGCGCACAAACTCATTTTTTTAAAACAATTTTCAGATAAAATCGCCTTAATCCTTATCATATATAAAATTATCAGAAATCTCCTAACGAAATTTTTCATAAGAAAAATTTTTGATTTATTAATAAATTTATTATAAATCAAAAATTTTTATAAAAAATTAATTAATTAAAAATTTCTAATTCATAATTTTTTTTTATTTAAACTTAATAAAATTTTACAAATAACATTTAAAATAAAACTGACAACAATTAAACTTTTTTAGAGAAAAAATATTGCATATTTTTGGGCGCACAAACTCATTTTTTTAAAACAATTTTCAGATAAAATCGCCGTAATGCTTATCATATATAAAAATTATCAGAAATCTTCTAACGAAATTTTCCATAAAAAATTTTTTTAATTAAAAGTTTTAATTAATAATTTTTTACCCAATTTTGAAAAAATATTAAAAGTCACTTTAATTAAATACAAATAATTGTTAAACTAGGATATTTCTGTATTTGTTTGGTTACGAATTAAACGTTTTCAGAAACAAAATTGCATATTTCTGGGCGCATAAGGTAAATTTTCCAAAAAATCTCATTCGGAGAAAAATTTCCAAAAGTAACTTGTAGTTCGAGTAAATATTCAAAATATTGTTTAAAATATTATATTGCATACTTCTAGGAATTTATTGGTTTTCAAACAAAGAGGCGCTAGCTCTACCACTCTAAATTCTATACCATTTCTGTATAAAGTAACTCTATTTTGCATACAACTTTCAAAAGGTACTGAATCTGATTTGGTAGCCTTGGCTAAATTTCTACAATCGAATTTCTTTAATTCTCTTCAGGTTATATTTGGTAATATACGTGGCGTTGTATGTATGCGGCAGCGTTATTTGTGCAGAAATAAGGCCGTTTGTGAAAGTCGATGCTACCAGCACTTTTTCTAACTTTTTCTAACCTTTTCTAATAACTCTCTTGTGACAAAATTTCTCTTTCAAATATTGTTGACTCAAAACACTTGTTAAATCTGCATTTAAAGCACATTTCTAGGGGCATTCTCACTTTTTTCAAACCTGCTTCAAACTCAAGTGCTTAAAAACCTCACCCTCTGCTCGCTTTTGATAATCCGCAATGGCAGCAAAATACCGAGCCCAGCATATGCCTAACAAAGCACTTATAACTTCAGCACCGCCATTAGACGCCTAAATATATGCCTTGTGATTCTACCCAAGCATAGAGGAGCATTAAAGACGAGCCGAACCAGCAAACAGCGGAAGACACTTGAAAGCAAAAAACACAAAAGAGGATGAGTTGACAAGAACGACGACCACAACTCGGGTTGGGTGTTTATTTTAAATTTAAAATTCTATGCATACATTACGGCGCAGTTAAACGTCCCAACGTTACGCACAAAAGGCTGTCAGGCGAAAATCAAAAGACAACGCAACCAACGAACCAGCCAACCAACACAAAATGTGCAGACTACAAATCGTAGCCATGAAAAAATTTAAGACCAAAACATTGTTGTTAATTTCTATGGTTTGTATTGCCGCATGCCCGAAAATAGGCTATAAATTTGTTTGCTCACTTCACTTTTTTCACTCATGAATATATGCAATAGTATTTCAAAACGCGCACGAAAAAAACGCTACGCTACAAAAGAGCGTGCACTCGAACGCGCTAG
Organism: Anastrepha obliqua; assembly: GCF_027943255.1. Taxonomy (NCBI): domain Eukaryota; kingdom Metazoa; phylum Arthropoda; class Insecta; order Diptera; family Tephritidae; genus Anastrepha; species Anastrepha obliqua. The sequence continues at coordinate 122,105,368 of NC_072893.1, read as the reverse complement.
TACGCCTTAAGACACGCAACGCGTTGCACAGCAAAAATTCAACTGTTAGCTCTGCAGCATAACCAACGTATTCGTGGTTGTGATTTGGCAAATCCGAGTTGTGTTATGTACAAATTCATAGACATAAACGTCAACTCCAAGCAGACAAGCTAACGATAAGAAAGGCGAAAAACATAGGGAAATTTTGCGAGAGAATACGAAGCAGCGCATAAAGATGGGCAAAGAAAATGAGAGCGCGCAAAAGTGAGAGCAGCGCGAAGTGAGCGAAAGGTATTCCTTTTTAACAAATGGTCGCGCAAGGGTGGAAGGTGTTGGATGTTGTGGTTCGTTTTGTTGTGACCACAAAATTCTTTGCATGCATTTAGGCGCTGCAACTGAAGGGACATTTCTTTTTTTACTTTTAGGGCATAAAGCAATCATAAAGTCAACAACCAGTGCATGACCAGCGACCAGTTCAATGATGCTTGCGAAATAAATAAGCTTTACATATAGAAAAACAGTTTCAAGTTCATTTTTAGGCGAAAAGTGGCAAACGGGTTCGCACTTGGTATAATTATGAGCAGTTGAAGGATAACTATTTCAGTCAAGTAATGATTACAGAAATTTTATTAACTTATTTAAGAACGGAGAGTACCAAAGCGGAATAATATTAAGGAGGAAATTGAAAATTACTCAATTGCTACTAAAAGTATGCATTAGAGAGCTCAAATGTCACTATATTTATAGTAAGTAATCAAAAGCCAAAAAACAATGATAAAATAGATTCGAAACGAGTTTTACTAAGAAAAATCAAAAATGGCGCACAAAGGTATGCAACGGAATATACGTCAATAAAAAAACTTTTGTTCCAGTGAATTGGCTCGAAAATACAAAATTGTAACACCCAAACGCTTAAAAATACGTAACTAGAAACTTTGTTAAAATGGAAAAAATAAGTTTACTTATATTCAAATAGCTGCATAGTTATAGACTTAACATTCAAAGGGGGTTAGGCAGATTTTATAAAATCTAAACATTAAATTTTACTGCAACTTTGTTGTCAAATATACAGGAAATTGTAACATGAAAACATTTAAAATCAGTGAGTTGCATACTTTTATGGGCACCTACTTTAAATACAGTTTTTTTACCACGTGTTTAGTCAGCGGTCAAAAACCTGCGAACGTTTGCTTCCAAAACGAGCAAACCATTTTTAAACATTTATTGCATACTTTTAGGAACACCTCATCACAAATAGCGTCACTTCTGCAATCACATTATAAAAGCATTTTAAAACTTCAACGCAGAATTTTCCGAAATGCCTACTTTGCCTTCCCTGCAACGAAAAGGAAAGCATACTTTCAGGTCCTCTAGAGAGCTTCCTTTCTGCTTTACATTCTTTAATCACACATAAAAATTTCCCGCTATTTCGTTTATGCTACTAAGCACAACTCTCTCAAATTTCGCTCTCTCTGTTCTCACTCAGTAATTTCCCTTTTAATAGCTCAAGAACAAATAGAAAAAAGAGATATTTAAAGATATTTCCTCAAACAACCGTCAATCAGAACTCAAACGTCAAATTTAATAAATTCCTACACTGTCCTTCGCTGCAAATGTGAACGACACAAAAAAAAAAGAAAAACAAAATGAATGAACAAAATAGCGAAAGGCACAGCTACAAGTTAGCAGCGGAAGTAATCGACAACAGCTGTAGCATACTTTTAGGCTGTGATGTTGTGATTGTTCATATCGTTTTTTTCCTTGATTTCGCTTTTGGAAGGAGGAGAAGCAATAAGCGCAGTGGGAGCGCATTTTTCTGGGTTGAAAGAAGCGGAAAGAGAAATTTAAAGTTGGCATATGACGTGCAAGCCTAAAATTAGGCAATACGCAGGCGAATAGTTGGCTTTAAATAAACAACTGAAGTAGATAAGAAGATATTTAAAAAAAATGAATTTGACAAATTCAGGATTTTAATTGTGCTTTGAATAATTGTTTTTGTATACTTTTTTATATTACTCAAACGCTGTCTATGTGTAAAAGTTTCTTCAAAAATTTGAGTACGTCCAGAAAGAAATAATTGAAGTGTTAAAGGTTAAGAGCTGAAAAGGATTCTGAAATTTTTTTTTAGATTTATGGGCTGGCGAAAATCCTCCACTGAACCCTCCCCGAGGGTGCCAGCTGGTAATAAATCCCACAGTTTTCCTATTTTCAGGAGGTACTTAGCTAAGTTAAGGGTACTATGGGTAGGGTTCGATACTCGTCAATAGTACACCACTATTCAAAGTACTTTTAACGTGGTCGGGGGTGAAGGGCTGGATTAAGGTGTGATGCGACCCTTGCCGAGAATCTGTCAGGCTTGGGGCCCTTCTAACAAATAACCAAGTCTCGAACGGAGCTTACGGATAACTGGCGCCCTCCGTAATAACTAGCCTTACCCGTGTAGTTCGGAGCTATGCACGGGTGGACATCCTTTCTCCGATACTCGTGGGTCCAAAAATGCAAAGTGACAATCCAAAAATAAACAAAAACAAAGGAGATCGGTCTTCCTTCTAACAGACCGATAGGAACAAAGAGTTCCGCAATAAGAGCAACGGTCGCACCGAGCTCAAAGAAAACGCCATCCATCGGCTTAATAAGTCGATCGAAACCAATAGCGACAGCCACAGCGAAAGCGAGGCCAGTTGCTACATAATCAGTACTAGACACAGGTCCAAGTACAAGTATTCGATCATTCCTGATTTCAACCCCGACTTCAAACCAATACAATCTGCTTCAAAACGACAACGGTCCTTGGAAGAAAATAAGCCAAGCGCAAAAAGGCATAAATCAGTGGGCGTGACGCCCAGAAGATCATTTGCGGAGGTTGCAAAAGACCGCATTACCGTATCTAAGTGCTACAAGGTGCATCTTATCTGGGTGCCAGGCCACAAGAATATAGCAGAAAACTGTAAGGCGGATGAACTTGCACGAACCGGTACAACGCACGATCTCAAACCGGATAAAGCGCTGATACCTATGCCCATAGCCACTTGTAAATTACTTATAGACAGGGAAACCATCAAGAAGGTAAATACAAGCTGGCAAAACCTCACAACATGCGAACTAAGCAGACAGACATGGCCGAACTGGAACAGCGGTCGATCGAAGATCTTGCTAAGATTCAACAGAGAATCTATAAGAAAAATGAAAAATGGTCATTGTCTAATAGGCAGCTACGCTAGGAGGTTAGGACTCCCGTACTTCGATTTCTGTAGAAGCTGTCTTAATACAGAAGAAGAGGAAACAGTCAGACACCTTTTATGTGAGTGTGAAAGCCTAGCTATGAGAAGGCTGCGCACTCTTGATACAGCATTTCTAACCGATGTAGCGGACATAGCCCCTCTAAAACTAACCAAGCTCTGCTCGTTTATTAAAGCTACCGGATGGTTTGAAAAGGAACACGTAGAGTAAGGATAAGCTCCAGTGGTATCACAATGGACCTGCGAAAGGTCTAAGTGTGTCTCTATGACAACCACCCCACCTACCTACCTACCTATGTAGTAGCGCCATCTGTGTGTAAGACTTTGATTTTGGTGGCAGATAAATTTTGAGAGCTCTTTGGTATGGGCTGTCAATCGAGAAAAATTTTGAAAATTTATTTAATAGTAATTTTAACTGTAACATATTTTGTGGCCATTTTGATCTTTCGTATTTGCTAAAGTAGCGCCATCTATATGCGAGTGCTGAAGACTTTCGCAAAGCTTATGGCCCATTCTTTTTTTTGTTAACTTGGTCACTGTAGAGCCGTTCACTTGGGATCATGGAGTCTGTGGAACTTTTCGAAGTAACATTTTTAGAGCGAGATATTTGCATCTCTAATAACTCACATCTTCTGTTGAACAAGTCCTATCGGAGTTAATTCAATAGAATATAAGCAACTTCATAGAGACGTTGCGGAAAACTCCACCTCCACCTCTTTCATAGAAGAAATCGTAATATTAATGCGAAACAAGGAAAGGAGTTGACATATTTTTTGCGAATTTTCTGCTCTATTAAACCTAGAAGCTTTGGGTTACTGACTAAATAAAGAGATGAACTATGAGTTAAAGGACTAGGAAATTTCATAAGACGCTTGTGCAGTGACCAGGCTGCCTTGAGGTACGAGAAAATACTCGCACCTGCTCGAAAATTATGCAGAAAGGCAAGCTGAAGCTAAGCTCCGTCGCGAAGGGTAACCAGCTTGAACTTGTTCTTATGTGGATACTAGTACGAAGTCAGCAAAGTTTGATGCTGTGGCTCACCCATTGCTTAGTCCCCTGCTAGGTGAATCCAAGACTGCACATACAAAAACACAGGAGCCAATGGTACAGCCTAAATGCGCAATTATTAACTACGTATATACATATTTGTTCGTGGACCCTTGGTGGAGCATAGGACCTCTGGGTTTAAGTAATCCAAAAGTTTAAAATGAGATTAGCTTTCTTCATCCGAGCTAAAGTGCGAGGCTGCTGGCTTTACCACCAGGTTAGCAAGGAATAGAAACTTCTTCCTCGCTGATGCAAAGGTTATACCTTGCCTTGACAGACCCTCATTAGCAAAAACACGGGTTGCCATGCCCATGTCTAAGACAGGGGCTAACGGTTGTCTTTTAGAGAGAAGTGGCTGTGTTATTCGCATCACTTTCCCATTATCGCTGGTTAAAGAATCAGAGAAAGTACTAACTAAGTGCCGGGCATTGGACAACAGAGTAGGCATGGACTTCGTTCCAACAATCCTCGTCATGCGCCTTGACTCCATGTCATCAGGATTCGTACTTGAAAAGAGGTACAGTGTGGTGCTGCCAGAGGCTCAATTGTGGTCAAACTCTGAAAATGAGCCCGAGAAACACTGTTTTCGCCTTTTCCCGGATGGTTCCAGAACCGAGCATGCTTCTGGTTCTGGTGTCTACGCGGAATCCATCGGGACCAAACTACACTCTGCTCTTGGAAGGAGGTGTATTCTGTTCAAATGCAATGAAGTTTGTTGTGGAAAAAAGAAAGAGAGGCAGATCTGTATGTGTCTGCAGCGACAGTAAAGCCCGAAGCCTGTTTTGCTACTCCCTTCTACAGCCATCAAAGCCACGGCGGACAACTTTCCGTGTTTTTTCCCGGCTTCCGCTCGAGCCAGGCTTCTTCGGCGATCGGATAGATTTAACGAAAACTAAAAAGGGGGTGCAGTATATGAGACTAACTGGGTAGTTTGTCCCGACAAAACAGTGCTTATTGAAAAAGCTGAGTTGGATAGTAGCACTACTTCTTATCAATCTAACAGAGAATGCGCTACGAGTGCTTGTTTAATTGATCATGGGGCGTAATCCGAGACTAGCATACAGGCATCATCTGTCCAAAGAAGGTTTGACAATTCAAAGCACTTTATTGGTTTGGTTTTCGCACGGCATTCGCTAGACTAAGCAGGCGCAGTTTTGGATCATGTGTTTTGAGAATAGATCAGCTCTACTCTCTTTACCTAGTCCATTCAAGGAGCCAAAAGCATACGAAGAGAAGTTAATTATGCACCCCTCTCTTCCCATTTTTTCTTTACAGACATGTGTTCATGTCTCGGTCTTTAAGTTTTCATAAGTGAGCTTCCGGTCTACTCAAATCTCTCATTAAGTGGGTTAGCTGATTGCACGCAGAAAGGCAATAGAATCTAGATTAGATCGAAGATATCAAAAGAAGCGTCTTTTTAGGTCTGGGTATATAAGTAAATGCCAAAATTCACTCAGAGACTTAGGTATAAAACTTGCCTAAACCAGTTATGAAAACATAAATATGAAAGCATCAGTACAAAAGCCAAATGAGTCCAAGTGAGGAAATTTATAGAGTTCAGCAAATTTATTGAGTGAAGGATATCTGATATTGATGAAAAAAGGTCAAAATTATTTTATATTTAAAATCAGAAAAATTTAGTGCAAATTTGCCTCGATAAGGCTGAGTATATGTGAGAATAATGGAAGCTACTCAATATTAGTTTAGGTTTTCTTTGATTTTTACTTGTATTCTGCAGACGAAAATGTTCCATAAAATTCCAACTCTCCTGTGAAAGTGATATGAAAGTGGTATGGCTTATGTTGTTGTTGTTGTTATCGTTTTGTTGTAGCAGCATAAAAACGTTCGATACGATTACGTGGAATGCTGCTAGAGCGACAGCGCTTAGCCGGTTATAAATCCGGCCCGTTTCGGTAACGTCAAAAGCAACTGCCGTGAGAGCACGGCACAGTGGTCCGGCGGCCGGACAAAATTCAATTTTTCCACATTTTTGAAATCGAAATTTGATAATGCAGATGTTTTCTTAAATATTCAAGGCAGATTTCCTGAAAATATTACTTAATTTAAAAAATTTTTCATTGTAGATTTTTGACTTTAAACATGAAATTGTATGCAAATCGTACTTTATACAAGAGTTTCATTTTCATGTCTGCAAATAAATATTACGATTTGATTGTTAACCAAATATTGAAAAAAAAAGATAATTGAATATTTAACGGAAACAGTAATAATTCTCTTAAGTTGTGGTACAAAATCCAACTTTTTTTTTATAAAATTTCAAAATTTTTCGAAAATTTTTTTTTAAAGATCATTTTTTCGAGTGGTCCACACCGGTCCACTTGAAATCAACATGAGTGATGTAGCCACATATTTCAGCTATGATCTCAAACTGAAACCTGTTGCGCAAAGTTGCGCAAATTAAAAATAATGTAGCTTTTGTGCATTTTCCCACAGGCAAAACGTTACATATGGCTTATGCAATTTTGTGTAAAAGACAGAAAAAGACATCACAGCCCCATCAGCATTATGAGACAACTAAAAAAAAAAAATTTTTTTTGAAAAAACTAAATTTTTTTTAATATTATTACAATATGAATATGTTATATGTATATATAACACTATATACAATAAAATTATATATAATAATATAACATTTTTTTCTGTCACTGGAGGAACGGGCATAAGCCGATTAGAATATTAACATCTGAGAATTGTTTGTAACAATAAAATCAAAATGACGAATAGTTTTGAAAAAAAGGAGTTATTTATTTTTTTGCGTTCTTCAGAAAAAAAGTTTTGAGTCAAAGAAGTTAGAATTACAAGATTACGTTCTTGAGAAGCTTCAATACCATGAAGATGAACAAAATCGAAGAATCAATTCTAAAGGAAACCGATCCATCTACATTTCAGCTTGGCTTGTCCACTTTACATGCATGGATAAGATTTTTCGAATGTTTACTACACATATCATATCGATTAGAGTTCAAAAAATGGCAGGCTAGAAGTCTAGAAGAAAAAAATAGTTTAAAAAATAAAAATACATCTGTCCAAGCAGCATTCAAAAGTCGAATGGGATTATTGGTGGATATTCCTAAAACGGGTGGTAGTGGAACGACAAATGATGGGAACACGGCTTGCAGGTTTTTTAATGATCCTGAAGTATCATCAGAAATTACTGGAATTAATATTCATTTAATCAAGCGGTTTGCCACTATTTTACAAACATTATCGTCTGGTCTTGATATTAATATTAAAGCATTTCAAAAATATGCCCTTGATTCTGCTAAACTATTTGTCCAACTATGTGATTGGTATTACATGCCGGCTACCGTGCACAAAATATCAATTCATGGGAGTTTAATTATTAAACATGCTTTGCTGCCTATTGGCCAACTCTCCGAAGAAGCTCAGGAAGCACGCAATATGGATTTGAAAAATTTTAGACAAAACAATACACGAAAAATGTCGAGAACTGACACAATGACAGATTTATTAAATGCTTTGCTTTGTTCATCAGATGTAGTTATAATATCAAAAACTAAGGTTCCGAAAAACAAGCCAAAACCATTTTCAAAAAAGGTTCTTGCGCTTTTAAATTTGAAAAATGATCCAGCCTCAGAAAACAGCTCATCAGAAACAGAGGATTCTGAATCATAAAAAAAAAATTAAAAATGAAAAACAAAAAAACAACTAAATATCCAAAAAAAATTAAAAAACTAAAACAAAAAAAAAATTTAAAAATTAAAAATAAAAAAAAAAAAATTAAAAAAAATAAAATAAAAAAAAACTTAAAAATTAAAAAAAAAAATAAAAAATAAAAAAAATCTAAAAACAAAAAAAAAAATGGGGAGAAAATAACCTTACCGTAAACTTCCACGTGGTACTCTCTGGGGTCGGGAAAAATGTAAAAATGAACTCACCAGCTAATTACGGAAGTAAAAATGTATTTATAGTATTCAATGAATTTAAAATTTGCTAAAACTAAGGTCAGATTCGTCATCACAGATCCTTAAAACCCCTAAATATATATTTTCAGCTTAATTAAATGAGTTTTTGAATTTTGTCCGCCAACGCCTTCTGGTCGGACCACTGTGCGCGGGTATGATTTTATGGTCTCTTGTACCCGCAGGTATAACTCATCGTTACATGCACTCAATGATTGCAGAAGAGGTGTAGGGACTTTATGGAATATAACACAGTGAGCGTCCTTTCTGATTGATAATTCGCAATTCAGCTTCTTATCAACCATTTTGAGGCATCAACTACGACTGAGATTCAGGTGTGCGACTTCATTGAGAAAAGTGTAATTATAGTTAGGCGCCCATTAAGAAAGGAGGTGTGGACATATGGCGCAACATATGGAAATATTTTATAAAAACTATGAATGATAAACCCTTTTGATGGCTTATTAAAAAAAGTACCCATTTTTTATGCTCTTTTAACAATTTCAATTTCATCGAAGAATGCCATACACAATATTGATAAAGCAGATTTATGAATGCAATAAATAATACGCCATGATTATTGCGCATTGCAGTCTGCAAATATCTTTCTCTTTCCACCTCGCTCATCTCAGCTAAAGTCTAAGGTTAGCTTTGAACCTTTCATTCAAGTACTCGCCAATATTAGCCGATAGCTGCTCCAGCTCATATGCACTTATCAGCGAACATTAAAAGCTAGAAAGAGAAACTTTTTCTCGCCAAACAAAAACACAATGCATGAAAATATTGAGGAAAAAAGGAGAAAATAATAGCAAAAAATACTAAAAGTGAGCAAAAATTAGTGGCAAAAAGTAGCGAACTAAAAGGTAAGTCTATCGTTGCTACACTTTAAGCGGATTTAACGCACTTAATCCTTATATGTGTGGGGCTCTGTTTTTTTTTTTTTTTTGGTTTTTTTCTTTATCTACGTGGGCACTGCTTTTCTACTTATATGTATGTGGGTGTTTCAGTATTTCCACCATTAAATCACTCTAGCCCTTTCTCACAATACTCCTTCGCCTTCTTTGGTTTGCGCTAATACGACAAGAAATGATAATAAGCGGATTGCATTTGCGGTGAAATTTATGAAACCTACACTTTCGCCATATCGATGCATTCCGAATACTGGTTTTTTTGTTGTTGTTTTCTCTGATAAATATGTATATATTTCACGTATATATATACATAACAGTATGAAGTACAAGGGCAAGGGCAATTGCCTGGTAGGAAAAAGTTGATATTGTTCTTATTTACGGGTAGACAGATTTCTTTTAAACGGAAGATAACTGCAAACTGGAGTTTGAGAATAATACAAGGGCAACCTTTCCAAGTAGGCAGGATTGGATCGAGGGCAAAATCTGCACCGAAGCTTGCACCTCTGTCTTCTCTGACGGATCCAAGATGGAATCGGGAGTCGGCACAGGGGGTTTCTTTAAATCAGTCACTTTATCTATTTCCTTAAAATTGCCGAATGCTGCTAGTGTTTTTCTGCCAGAAGTCTTTGCGGTTCAGCAGACCTGCAGAAAGCTTAGTGAACGTGGTAGTAAGAGAGATATTAAGTTTTTTTCCGATAGTCAAGCAGCGATCAAGGCACTGACGATGCCATGGTGCAGAACAAATTTAGTAAACTCCTGTAAGGAGGAAATCAAACCTCTTGGGTGTGCAGGTAACATTTCTCTGATCCGGGTTCCAGGACGTAGGAACATAGGAGGAAATAGAATTGCTGATGGGCTTGCCCGGAAAGGAACTGAATTGGTCCCAGAGACCTCCTACCCGGTAGGATGCCATCGGCTTTCCTTTGACCATTGTTAAAGAGAAACTGCACAACTTATTTCTCAGAAAAGCGCAGAGCAGATGAAGCTCCACTTCTTCTTGTGCTATTTCGAAAACCCTTTGGCCCCAGTGCAATTCAATTTCCAAACTCGTAGCTGCGTTTGCCGGTCATTGGATTATTGCAGAAGGTGTATAGATTATTAAACACTTTCTCCTTAAATGTTCCGGTTTAGTAGCTAGACGATTGAACTCTCTGTGTGCTCTTCACCTGGAGTATGCCGACGACATCTGCCTCCTCACTCACAAATTCGTTGACATGCAAGCGAATGCGGACAGACCAGTCAAGCTGGTACGCACTGTCGGATAGGAGATTAAAATTGCCAAGGCCAAAGCTATGAGAGTCAACCACAATAGAGCAACGCACATAATGGTTAACGGGTGCCTGCTGGAATTTGTCGAGAGCTTCTACTACCTCAGCTACACTATTACGGCAAACGGCGGAGTAGATGAAGATGTCAACTGCGAGCTAAACGAAACAAGGGCGGCGTTCGGACGAATGCATGCAGAATGGGCGAATTCGAAAGTTTCCAGGCGCTCTAAACTGCAAATATTCAGCTCAAATGTGAAATCAATCTAACACCATCACACAGAGCCTACAATCTTTGATGAACAACTGCCTACGGAACATCTGTATAATACCATCAACAACAACGCGCTGTGGAGATCAACGAATGAGGAACCCATCCTATGGAAAATCAAACACAGAAAGTGGTAATGGATAGGTCACACACTTAGAAAACCACCAGATCAATACGAAAATGGCACTGCACTGGAAGACGTGGGGGGGAGGAGTGGCGATCGGCCAGAGAGTACTTAGAGAAGGTAGATATTGCGCGAGCTAGCAAATGCTGACATTCCATGGAATAGCGCAAGAATGACAGCGCAGAACCGTGTGTACGATAGAAGAACAAGAACAAGAAAAAAAATTTCCAGTGGCTCTAAAAGAGGCACTAATGTCAGGAGCAAGCGTTCTATATAGAAAATGCACTCATAATAAAATTGACGTGTAATAACGCAATAGCTTTATCCCGCGTGAGTAACATAATGATTGGGGGATAAGTTCAAGTTCAAGTTCATGATCATTTTTTTTTTTCATTAAAAAATGTTTAAATAAAATAAATAAAATTTGGTCATAGTAAACCCAAATTTTTTTATGAACAAAAAAATTAAAAACAAATTAAAAAAATAAAATAAAGAACTAAAAAAACAAAAAAAAAAAAAAATTAAAAAAAAATAATAACTTTTTTTAAATAAAAACTTAAAAAATTTAAAAAAAGTTCAAAAAAATAAAAATAGAAAACTAAAAAAAAAATTTTAAATAAGTTGAAAAAAATAAAAATACATAATAATTCAAAACAAAGTAAATCAAAAAATTAAAAAACAAACAAAAATTTTTAAATTTTTAAAACTTAAAATTTTTTTTATTTTTTTGTTATGACTTTTTTTTAACTTTTTTTTGAAATTTCTTTTTGAAATTTGTTTTTTTTTAACTCATTTGAATCTTATTTTTTATATAAAAAAAGTTATTTTTTTTTTAATAATTTTTTTATTTTTATTTTTCTTTGTTTGGACATTTTTTAAATAAAAAGAAAAATTTTTTTTGCTTTTTAATTTTTTTTTTTAATTTTTTTAATTCTTTATTTTTTTTATTTTTTTTCATTATTTTAACTTTTTTTATTAATTTTTTTTTTACTTTTTTGCTTGTCAAAACTGTGGTTTTACTCTATAATTATGATCATATTAAGCCAAACTTAAAATTTTGTAGAAGGTTTACAAAAAATCGACAAATTTTCATCAAAATTGCTAACCTTTTAACCAGAATTTCTAAAAATAGTTTGGAACCTCAAAGAACAGAAACCAGACCCAAATTTATGAGGAAACTGGCGCAAAAGCTCATAAGTGTCGTGAAAATTATGAGGCTATTCAGCGGGAGCTCAAAATCACTATTCATCGTATCCATAGTATCCATCGTGGCAATGAGGAAATCGTCACAATGGGGAAATGAGTTTACCAGAATTTCCAAGTACCTGCAGTGCCGACGAAGGCTAGAAGCAAGGAAAACATGCTCGACTTGTGACCCGCTGTTTCGAGTGTAAGAACCCAATTTGCCTTGAGTGCTCAAAGAAGTTGTGTACCATATACTGTGTGGTATATACTGACGGGAACAACTATAGATTGAAGGTCTGTAATTTTTTTTTTTTTTTTATTTATTTTTTTTTAATTTTTTATTATTATTTTTTTTTTTTTTAATATAATTTTTTGTTATTTTTTTATATTTTGTTTTTTATTTGTTTTTATAAATTTATATTATTTGAGCATTTTTAAATATTAAATAATACAAAATTAATAAGAAATTCTTGATATGTTACGTTCTTTTTTGCTTCTATCTAATTTTCCAAAGATTTTTGTTTTAAAGTCACAAGAAGCGACTTTAAGTGTGAGACGCGACTTCAGCTTAAAAAACAATAAGTTGAATCTTTTCTATATCTTTTCGTTTAGTGAATAAATCAAATAGTTAATAAATACTAATGTAAGCACCAAACTATCCTTAAATTTTTTAAACTATGCACGCACGGACAGTATCAAGTCGGTGCCTCCTTGACGGGGGTAGGCGGTTATGTGATAAAAATAGTGAGTAGGCGGTTAAGAGTTAATACAGCAACACTTGAGTGCTCAAACTAAACCAAAACTGCAAAAACATCAACTTTTTTTTGTATATCATTGACTTCTCAAAGAGGTTCAACAACTTGGAAGCGTTGCAACTTAGGCGAACTGCCGAAAAATTTATGCAGAAACAGCAGGTTGAGAGTGTCATTTAAAAGCCACCAGCCTTACACTTTCTATTCATGTAATAACTTTGAATTTTTCAGTGCTCTTCTACTATCACATGAGCGCACACTCGAGCACCTTAAAGTAGGCAACACATTTTATAAACATATTTCGTGCATTATCATCTTCACGAAAAAGTTAAGAAAAAAAAAATGATATAAAATAAACTAAGTGAAGATGTGGCAGCACAACAAAGAGACTATTAAAATGAGAAGGGTTATTTACCCCAAAAATGTAAAACAAGTGAACAGAACGGAGCAGGGTAGGAGAGGACAACAGTACGAAAATAGCATACTGAGTGCGTTGGCACTCACTCACAGTTAGAAAAGAAAGTGTAAAGCTATAGGAAAGATTGAGTTGAAGTGCGAAGGAAGTGTAGGCCGCGTGAGATGGGTTTGCTCTGTCAGGGCACTATTATGAACACATTTTGACACAGAAAACGGGTTTGCATATATATGGGCGCAAACAAGATGCAGCGTCAGGCAAACACACACACACACACATACAGAAGCGCCATAAATCTACATGAATTCATATCATGCAAATGTATATGTGCATTCATGCTAGTGAAAGTGGCAACCGCAGATTGCCTTTCACTTCCGCATTGCCTACTTTCGTGCGCATATACTGAAATATTTTTATGGCAGCTACGAAATTGTCTATGTCAAAGCTTTCAAAATTCAACTCAACAATACGTAAGTTCTTGCATGTTTTCCTGTGTTTGTGTGCAGGTGTGTGTGTGTGTGTTTTTTTTATGCAAAAATTTTGACATTTGCCTAAGGCATTTTAGCAAGGAATGTTGATGTAGGTAAGCGGTGGGAGTAGAATTTAGAAAAAAAGAGAATGAAGTCAAAGTAGTAGAAGGCTGGGCAATAGGGTGATGGAGTAACGGCCAGCAGCAGGGTTGAGGAAAATCGACGCTGCATGCACGAATTGCCAGCTTAATTGGACACAATAGTGTTGGAGTTGGTTAGACGTAGTGTACCCAAAATTGATAGAGCAGGTAAAAGATACTTTTGGGGCGATAGGAAACTTATTTTCATTTTTTTCTTCCTGCGTTTGACTCTCTCAGTTCGTGACTTGCTAGCGATGAGCTGGAACTTTCAATTTTGATATAACACAACGGTTTTTAAGCCAAATATTAAAGTAAAGAGGTCTATCCAAAGGTGTGCTTTTTATTAAGCGTTGCGATATTTCATAGATTGAGTGGTTAAATCGAAAAATCAAAGTTTATATGGAAATTTATGGCATGGAGGACTAAAAATGTGTATAATAATAATATAGCTTTTTTCACAATTCGCACTTTTTCCTTACGACCTTTTTTTGTTATTGTTAAATATTACTTCCTTATTTCTATTTCGTTTTTATTACCTCTCTACTATTTTTTTCTCATGGAACTACATATTTGCCATGACCAACACATTGGAATATTATTTCATATATTATGGCAAAACTTAACTTAACTTGTTGCCTCTCTTTAGGCGCACTTTATGATTAAGAACTCATATACGGGTTTTTCCGTAGTAATAAGTTAAGTTAATTTCCATTAGACCCATAATTTCTACAATTTTTAAGGGAGCTTTTCCAGCTTTGGGAGCTTTCGATGCTTTAGGAACTTTAGGAGCTTTTGATCGAAAAATTATTCGCAAGATCTTTGATACAATTTGAATGAATGAACAAAAATGATATGAAGTATATTTTCAGGCGCATTTCGGTTTCATGGCTTCATTGGGCACCAAAGTTTTCGGCCTAAAATTTAATTTTCTATAGATTTATGGATATAACCTTTTAAAAAGCATCTTCGCACAGGACGAAAAAGGCCAGATCCCGGTGCCGAACCGAAGATTTTAAAACAGGTGTCCAACGAAGGGTTAAATGACGCAGTATGTTAAAATAAACAAAATTTAAGGCTTGTATTAGCAACATTTTTCTTCTTACTGGTTTTCAAAAAAAAATTATATTAGCAAAACAACACAATTCTGTAAATTTGTATTTAAAAGCAACTCGAAAAAATTTTAAAAAGTTTCATTTAAGCATTTTCAGCTAATTTGTAAACAAAAAAAAATATGTTTCTTATTTAATATCTTTTGTTCATTTTCGTATATTAAATTTTTTAGAAAAAATAAAATAAAAATTAAAATTTTTTTAAAGTTGACTTTTTTTGAGTTTGTTAACTTTTTTTTACATTTTATAACTTTTTCCTATTCTAATTGACGGCGCAGCTTTGTAGTGCGGAAGTACATTATTATCTTTCAACCATAAACTTAATTTCACATGAAATGCAAAAAATTGTAGCCTATCCTCAGGCACCACTTTCATTTCAAAGGTTATATTCCGCCCATTCAGAGAAACTCGAGGTAGGAAATAGCTTTAAATGATGGGAAATGGCGTTTAAATTTTTTTTTTTTAATTATTTGCTTTATTTATATTATAAAATTTTTTTTATTTCATACAACATGAAACTAGTAACAAATAACTTGAAGGCTAATTCATATTTTGCTTGAAAATTTTCGCTAAAACGCTTTGAAATATATAAAAAAAAAACCAGTATAAAGAAATAAAAATATATTGAAAAAAAATTTAAATAAATAAAATATAAAAAAATATTATTTTCTAGTTTTATGTTTTTAGGAATGAAGTTAGCAAGCGTGCCCTGCGCCTTTACTGGGGGGGCTTTTGAACCCACATTACAACACAAACAAAACTGAAAACTAAAGAATTTGAATTTTCTTCAAAAAGTTAAGGGGGGAACACCTCCTCCAAAACTTTCAAATTTTCCATTTTGCTTTGTTTCAAGGAGCTGTCCCCTTAAATATATTCTTCTTCTAAGTATACAAATTCTTTTCATGATTATGTTTTTTTTTAATATATCAAAATGTTTACTCTAAATTTTTTTTATTTTCGAAATAACGGTAAAGTGCTAGTGAAACGAAAATAAACTATTATATTTAAAGTATAAATCAAGATTCACTTAAAATAAAAAAATAAAATTCGATCAAAATTCACGCAAAATTAAAACAATTAAAGCCTACCCTCAGGCGACAATTTCTCTCCAAACTAAAACTCGCGTTTTTCCTCATCATGTTGGTCTCCTTGACGCGGGGATGAGGCTTAAGTGGTGGTCTGACCCCCATAGCATGGGGGCCAAACCAACACGAACTAAGAGGGAAGCTCCACATGGGGATTGGCTAGCCATCCACTCGCTTTACGGCGTACTTGGTGGCCACCCAATCACCATGCGAAGATCACCGTACCGACGAAGATCCCTTTGTCATCCTCAAACCCCCTACATCCCGTTATTTCCTCTCCTAGCCCACCCCCTAATCCAGGGTGTTATGCGATACCGTGCCCATTGGATGGTTTGCAGCCAGGGGGTTCACCAGACCGGCTGTATTTCAACGGCGCCTTCCTAACACCGGGCCGCCTTAGGAAGTAACTGTGGCCTTGCCACGGCATGGGGCGCTGCCGTGGTGGACCGTGTTGAATTCCCCATTATAAAAATAGACCACTGCGCTCGCCTCGTCGAGCAGGTGGTCGTACGAAAAAGATGAACACAAACCAAAATTCAAGCAACAAAACTTCCATTGTAGCGGGAGCAGGCTACAGTGGTCGTAACTCTACTGCCAAACAAACACATAACGCTCTTCAGCGCGGAGGTGCCGTTGTCAACGAAGACTCGGACCACGAAAGCGTTGTGAGCATTAACACAGCTGAGGAAGAGGCTCTTCTGCGTTCTCCGGCTGGATCCAATGGTGCTGCTTCGGATAGCAAGATCAGACCAAGGATCAAGCCTGACAAAGAGAAGCTGAAGGCCAAAGCCCGATACAAGGCCGCGGTCAAAGTTTGTGACCGATTTGGCAGCAAGTCCAACCTGACGAGGCAAGAGGAGGAACGGTTGGCTTGGGCCAGAGAGGAGATCAAAAATGGCCGGGCCTTCTACGCAACAAAGCCAATGTTCGCGGCTTCCAATTCGAAATATGCGAACAAAATCGAAGAAGAGCTAGCCATCAAGAGGCAGCGTTCTGCGGATAGTGAGGCCTCAGGGCCATCAAAAAAGCAGAAGCACAGGCACGAGACGGCTAAACCGAAAAACAATGACGAAAGACCTACGACATCGAAAGCAGCGGCAGCGGCCAGTGAAATTGCCAAGAGACATCTCATAGTGGCACTCACTGACCGTAGCGACCAGCTCGGGCGAATGTCGCAGGAACGGTGGAAGGTAGTGGAAATGAAGCTACTGGAAACCTTGTTTACAAAAATGGACGCAGAGCCGGACGCACCCATGCCAGCATTCGACGGAGCAGGGTGGTTCAGCGGCGTCAAAATCATAAAATGCAAGGATGACCCCACGCTCACATGGCTAAAGGAAGCGGTAAAAACGCTTCACGGCCTGTGGGAGGGGGCATCACTGGAAATTGTTGATCGCAGCTGCATTCCCTCAATACCGAAGGCAAAGGTTTTCATTCCGCGAGTGGTAAAACCGGAATATGCGCTGCGACTACTACAACGACAAAACACGGACGTGCCGACAGACGATTGGAAAGTGTTGAGTGTGGCAAAACCAGCAACCGCTGATGGAGGCCAGGACTACATCATCCAAATCAACAAGCCGGCAGAGGACCTGCTTTACGCGCGATTCGGGAGGATGGCTTGGGGAGTTGGTAGCGTGCACCTTCGCCTCAAAAAGCGCAACCCGACAGATGACAACCACAACACGCTCGCTGCGGGGGAGGTGGAAAAGGATCTCGGTATAGAAGAGATCATGGAAGCCTCCCTCAACATACAGGAAGTGGAGAAGGGTGACTTGGAGGTAGTATCCAACCCCGAGAAGGTACTGAAGCCAGATGCTGAAAGTCCTTCAGATAAACCTCCACAAAAGTAAGAACGCCTCAGCCGAGCTCCTGCTCAACATAGAGCGAGTCGGCTACGATGTGGCTCTAGTCCAGGAACCATGGATAGCATCGGGCAACATAGTCTCCGGTCTAAAGTCAAACAACTACAACACATACATCCCGATTGTAAAAAATAAGGTAAGAACAGTGATATTGGTCAAAAAAAGTATATGTTCTTACATTGATAACAATCTCTCTTCAGACGATCTGACAGTGGTGGCGCTGGAGGGCTGCAAGGATGAGACGCTACTCTTTGGGTCCTGCTATATGCCACACGATGGAGAAGCACCACAGACGGAACTTCGGAAGCTGGTAGAAACAGCTGCCAGAAAGAAGCACGCTCTGGTGGTAGGAACGGACGCAAACGCACATCACACGGTCTGGGGAAGTGCAGATATAAACGACCGAGGTGAGTCACTATTTACCTATATTCTTCAAAGTAGCCTAGAAATAGCTAATAGAGGTGAAGAACCAACATATGTGGGACCAACCTCGAAGAATGTACTCGATTTAACACTCTACACAAGCAGGCATGTTATGGTTCAGGAATGGGAAGTGTTGAGTAGGCCCTCATTCTCTGATCACAGATACATAAGCTTTCAGGTCATATTCCGCTCAAAGAACAAGATTACATCCTTTAGAAATCCTAAGAATACGAACTGGGACTTGTAGGGATATACTATCAAAAACACCAATGATACCCCGGAAATACAAGTCACACGTCGCACTTGAGAAAGGGGTTGAATTGTTTGCAACTACTCTCGTCAAAGCCTTTAAAAGATCCTGCCCTCCAACACGTAATAAACGCAAGGTGAAGCCTCCCTGGTGGAACAGGGAATTAGGAGCACAAAGGCGTAGAGTACATGAATTCTATAGGTTAGCCAAAGTGGCGGACAATGAGTTCTGTTGGAAAGAGTATAAGGATCTACTAAAAGTATACAAGAAAGAGATACGTAAAGCCAAGAGAGAATCTTGGAAAGACTTCTGTAGCAGTATGGAAGACACTAACGATGTGGCTAGACTCAGGAAACTGCTATCCAAGAATCCGTCTATGCCAAGAACAATACGTAAAATTAACGGGGAGTGGGCTGACAGCTGTGAGGACTCTCTAGAAGACCTAGTCAGTACACATTTTCCAGGGTGTGCGGACATTACAGATCTCGAACCTAGAGGAGATATTGTGCAAGAAATCCCGACGAACGTAATTACAACCAACAAAATAGAATGGGCTATACAAAGTTTCGACCCATATAAATCGCCAGGACTGGATGGAATCTTCCCAGCCATGCTCCAAAAGGTAAGCCACCTTGTGGTACCATGGTTAAGAACGATATTCAGGGGATGCCTGAGGTTCAGCTACGTTCCTGTATCGTGGAGAGAAGCGAGGGTTGTGTTTATTCCAAAAGCGGGAAAAAGCAACCCTCTATACTCAAAAGAATACAGGCCCATTAGTTTGACTTCATTTCTCCTGAAAACGTTAGAGAAGATTCTAGATACATACATTAGAGACACAATTGCGCCGGACGAATTATCCAAAGCGCAGCATGCTTACACTAAAGGCAGATCCACTGAAACTGCACTTCACTCACTTGTACTAAACATAGAAAAGGCGTTAGAATATAAGGAGTATGCTCTAGGAGTATTTCTAGATATATCAGGGGCCTTTAACAACGTGACAAAAGATGCTATTTTAAATAGCATAGAGTCACTTAACGTGCAACCCGCGGTTTATCTATGGATAAGGCAGCTACTAGCTAGCAGAAAGATAAGAGCGGAGTGGAACGATGCGACCGTCACCAAATATGCATGCAGAGGTACTCCGCAAGGTGGGGTACTATCGCCGCTATTATGGTTACTAGTAGCAAATGAAATTCTTAAGAAACTTGACAGAGGGGCACCTAAACTAGTGGCATATGCCGATGACATAGCTATAGTAGTTACAGGAAAGTACCTGGACACCATCAGTAATGTGATGAACAACACTCTCACGCAGGGCTAGGGATAAACGCGGGAAAAACGGACATGGTACTTTTTACCAGGAAGTACAAAGTTCCGGCGTGGAACCTCCCGAAGCTAGGCAACAACGAATTACTTCTCAAAGATTATGCAAGGTACCTCGGAGTAATATTGGACAGCAAATTGCTGTGGAAGCACAACGTTGAGGAGAGGGTGAAAAAGGCCAGTAATGCGTTGTACGCATGTAAAAGAATGCTGGGCGTTACTTGGGGTCTATCACCCTCCCTGATGCATTGGTGCTACACAGCAGTAGTCAGACCGATATTGCTGTACGGAACCTTAGTATGGTGGACTGCGACAAAAAAACTGACATACTTAATGCCGCTGGAAAGGATTCAACGACTCGCTGCTCTGTGCATAACAGGAGCGAGGAAGACCACTCCAACGGCGGCGCTGGAAATGATACTCAGCATGCCACCTATTGACCTCATGGCGGAAAACCTGGCAGCGAAATCCGCGAGAAGGCTAATGGCTGCGGGGGTATTCATCTGCAGAACCTTCGGTCACAGCTCAATAGGAAAGTGGAGCTCAGGTGGCACAGACTACATGACTCCGTACTTTAATTGGGAGAGAAGGTTCCGTACTACAATTGAAGAGGAGGGATGGCATAAAGGCATGAAGCCTGGCCATAGAACCTTTCACATCTATACAGACGGCTCGAAAACTCCAGACGGAGTGGGAGCGGGTATCTACTGCTCAAAACTAGGAATACGGCAGCCTATCAAGCTGCCAGACCACAGCAGTATTTTCCAAGCGGAAGTTTTTGCTGTGGGGAAGGCCGCGGAGCTAGCCTACACTAGAACAAGAAAGAACTCAACAATTAATATATACGTGGATAGTCAAGCAGCAATAAGAGCAATAAGCTCATATTGTATTAAATCCAAAAATGTTCGACGGAGCAGGGAGGCCATAGAAAGGCTAGCCGAAAACAGTAGGCTGCATATCTACTGGGTACCTGGTCACAAAGGCATTATAGGGAACGAAATAGTAGATGAGATAGCAAAAAGTGCTGTGAGACTACCATTTGAACAAGAGAACGACATACCGAGACCGCTAAACACAATATACAATGAAATGGACGACCACATGAAAAGGCAAGTGAAAGCTAGGTGGACTAACCTGACCACATGCAAAACAGCAAAACTCATGTGTAGAACCAACGACAAAAAACTCACTCAATTCGTACTTACGCTCTCGCGAAAGGAATGCAGAACTATCATAGGTATGCTAACAGGTCACAATCTATTGGCTGCACATGCGTACAAGATAGGGATTGCTAACACGGACAAATGCAGAAAATGCAGAGAGGATGTTGAGGAGACTCTAGAACACCTTCTGTGCGTTTGTCCGGCATTATCAAAAACGCGACTAAGATGCCTGGGAGCCCCACTGTTTGAGGGTCTGGAAGACGTCTCAAAAGCGGAACTCCCAGACCTACTTTGATTGGCCAAAAGCGCTGGCATCCTACACGATGTCTACTTTAGGGATTCATAGAGTTCGGTCTCTATCTGGTATCGCTAGGGACCAAAAGGTCTATGCGTGGCTTATTGCCAACCAGGCTAACCTAACCTAACCTAAAACTCGCGTTTGCTAATGGAAATATATTTGTAGGAATTGTAAATTGTTTTTATACACTGCTAGCAGAACAAATTATATTTGAAAAAATCGAAAATTACACAAAATGCATATTTTTATGAAAAAGAGGAATTTTTTTTTTTTACATAGTAAACATTTCTAAATGTTCCTAAATATGCACGTATATTCATAAATATTCTTAAACGCACGTTTTTCTTTAAATTTATAATAATTTGTAGTCTATTATCAGGCGTAGCAACGATTTTAGAAGTAAGTTTGAAGCTGAAAACGGCACTAAATAGTAGAAAAAAGCATTAAAAAAAACTTCAATTTTTTTTTTTATTATTTTGGGAATTTAGGAAGTTTGATGCTGAAAACCACACCAAATAGTAGAAAAATGCATTAGAAAAAAATTCATTTTTTTTTTAATTTTTGTTTTTCAAAATCCTGTTTTTTTTTCCTTTCAGTTTTTTTTATTTGCATTTTTTATGCCAATTTACTTAACTGTTTTTAATATAATATTTTTAAAAATTGTAAATATAAAAAAAAGCCACTGAAAAATGTGGCAAAAATTGCTTCAAGTGCCCTATTTATAGTAAGTACTTCATTCCACGCATACATTTTTCTATGCTCATTGTCACAATTCTAATAACAATATTACATTTCATATTTTTCTCACAATCCCTGCTGCTTAGAGCAAGCGCACATTCTCATCATTTGTTACCTCCACTTCTTCACGGCGTTTGCTATATTTTTCCATACCACGAGCACACATTTGCAAGTCCATTCAATAGCCTCATCTTAACTAAAAGGAAAAAGCAACTCACTTTCGGTATAGAAACCGCAAAATGAAAAAGTCTACCTTTTACATCAAATATACGAGCACAGGCAGTCAGCAAGCCACTTCAATAGCATAGCAGTCAATGCACTCTCTAGTCTGTTGGGTGGCATTCGGGGAAGAACCTACTTTTCTGAACAAAAAAAAAACAATCCACCGCAACATTCAACTGCTTCAATTTCGGCGCTGGAAGTAAATTTTCCACTCACTGCATATCACTTTGAAGAATTCATTTTTGTGGAATGTCACCGCAAATTCTTTCTACTGAAAATATTTTCGTATTTTGTTGTTACTTTTCAAATATATTTCGACCACAAAATAACTTATTGTCATTTCGCTCTGATGAAGGAAATGATGTTGGCAGTTTTCTTGCTTTGCGCTGCCTTTTTGTGCCACGATTTTTCGTTTTTTTTTTTGTTTTTGTACGTTCAGTTCTAGTCGTTTTGCTTTGCAGTTTGTCATTGACCAGGTCTAGCTATGTTATAATGCCAACATTTTTTGGCTTATGTAGGAGTCCTCTAGCAAATTACCAGTCAAGCGGAATTTTTGTAGCAAATATTTAAATATTTTTGCATGAAAGGATGTGGTGTGGAGGAAAGGGTTCTTAATTTGCAATTAGCTTGAGTGAATATTATTCGAAGCATACTTTTTGGCAGTACACAAAAATATTAAAACAGTCGACCTAAATAATAATAAAAATGTACTTGTATTTTGAGCCTAAATGTAGGCTATAGAGAGTATATAGGTAAAAAAAATAATTTTCGATGCCTACTCTTAGGCTTTATACAGCAAGTAAAATACTCAAGCAATCATATACCTATAAGTAGATACTTTCCGCCGAAGCTTTAATCTGGGATATGAGAAATTAGGAATTACAGCATATTTGCAGGCGCCTCAAAGGATAGAAGCAAAAAACTAAAGGGAAAACTTAAAAACTAAAATACAATAAATATAATAGATACTTGGCGCCCCGAACAGCAGTTCTTTCTATTGGAATAATATACTTTTAGGCGCTCAAAACTCAACCTTGCAGCGAAGTGAGTATCCGATTTAATTATAAATAAAAATTTGTACTATCCCTTTAGTAAGCACGGAAGTATATTAAAATTTGGATTTAAATTTACATAATTTTTTAGCAATTGCCTACATTTAAGCTAATCTTCAGCTAAACATGCAAGAGTTCTCCCTTAGCGTAGTTACCAATATTTGTGAAGTATGTGGTAGGTTTCTAAGATGCGGGAGTCTACGCACAAGCATATGCGGACGACGTCTCCTGTTTGATAACCGGCCCTGCGCTTAAGAACATCTCTAGAAAAGTGCAGAAAACTCTGGATATGATTCACACTTGGTGCTGTGCGAATGGGCTACCGCCAAATCCCGCCAAGACTGGTATTATCCTCTTCACCAGAAGGAGAAAGCTTGATGGACTCGTTCTGCCTAAGCTAAAAGGAGTCACAATCCAGCTATCCAAGGAAATCAAATAGCTTGGAGTAATGCTCGAAAGTAAACTCCTTTGGAAGTCACACGGTGAACAAAGACAACCAAAACGCTAACAGCCTTCTGGCAGTGCAAGGGAAAACGTAGGATTTGGCAAAACGTAGGATCTTTCTCCTAGCAAGGTCCTATTGATCTATACGGCTATGATAACACCTATTGTCACCTATGCATCAGTGGTGTGGATGAGTAGATTCTGTCTCATAGGAGTCAGGAGGACCTTACCGAGACTACAACGCACTGCGGTCATCTGTTGCACCGGAGCTTTTTCGACTACTTCAAACCCGGCATTAGATGCTCAACTTATTCTACCACCACTTGATGTTTTCATCCAAGGAAAGGCCTTGAAGGCCACCTGCAGGCTGAAACACAATGAGAATTCATACGGCCCCTGTCCGGCATTGGACAACAGAGTAGGCATGAACTTCGATGCAACGATCCTTGCCATACCCCTTGACTCCATGCCATCCAGAGTCGTACTTGACAAGAGATACAGCGTGGTGCTGCCAGAGGCTCAATTGTGGTTAAACTCAGAAACAGAGCCCGGCACACACTATGAAAACAAGCGGGACAAAACGATACTTTGCTCTTGGAATTCACGCATCTGTGTTTCAAGCGGAGGTGTACGCTGTTCAAGAAGTGATGAACTTTGTTGTGGAAAACAGATGGAAAGGCAGATCTATATGTGTCTGCAGCGACAGCCAAGCTGAGCTCATAGACAGCCGCGAGAGACAGTAACGGGATTTCTGACTTTTTAGCTATAATGGGTTCCTCATTGGCCCGGAGCTCGTTCTTCCACTCCCTTCTACAGCCATTAAGCGACGGTTAGCAAGCGGGTTACTCTAACCCACAAGCGAGCCTGGTAGGCTGAGAGAGGTTGCAGATGGACAAAACTGATGTTACCTGTTATGTCCGACCGACTGTCGCAGTTCCTCCTGTGATTAAGCAGAAGGCACTGTAGGCAACTGGTTGGTCTGATAACGGGGCAGTTTCTATGGGCAAAGCACATAGAAAAGGTAAGCATCTCAAACAGTGCTCTCTGCCCAGCGTGTGGAGAGAAGAATTAGATGGGGACCATTTTCTATGTGTCTGTCCGGCCTTCGCTCGGATCAGGCTTGAGGTTTTTAGCACTGATGTTTAAGAAGCGATCACCTTGGCTCCTTTGCACCACAAGATTTACTCAGAATTCAGCGGAGATCGAGTGGATTAAAAAAAAACAAAATTAAAAAACGGGACACGATGTACTATTTCAGAACAACATTTCCAACTCAGGTTTTGGAGCACTGGAAATTCAAATTTCAGAAACGATTAACTGAAATAATAAAAATATTTTAGAGCATATCTAAAGGCGCATTTCTGCAAATATGAAAATAGAAATGTTTATCACTTATTTTCGCTAACTTTAAGAAGAGTGACTAAAAAATTCCTAATTTCACGGTTATAACTACATCACTTTTGGACAAATAGTATACATACTTTTAGGCTCTGTATTGTACGGAAAAGTTTTTATAGTAAAAATTAGCTGTTTCTATGCAAGAGTTGACGCGAATTAAGCGATTTGATAACTTTTTGCTATATGTGATGGGTTTTATGCACCAAAAGTAGCAATTTGGGGCATACCTTTAGGCGTGCTGTGGTCTCGGTGTAACTGGAATCCACCAAAATTAATGTAATTTTCATTTTGCATAAAATTCAAAATCCACGAGAGCCTGTTTTTGAGTTCAGAGTCTGCTGAAACTATTTCATATCAAATATGAAGCATATTTTTGGGCGCTTTAGCGAACTTTAATACACAATGCTATCTTTTAGAGATATTCATATTGAATTGGCGCTACTTCTGATGTATGTCGGCATTTCGTTAGTCTGTCATCTACATCACAAGCCAATCGAGGGTTTATTACGCACACACGCATACTTACATGCGCACATACATGCCTAACATGTTACTTTTCGTTGTTGTGTTTATTCGTTGATGTTAATTATTTTTTGATGTCAAACATTTGCGCATTTTTGTTACATACAAATATATACGCACTCATATACACACATACATGGATTTACAATGAATGAGACATCACAGCTTCTGCCAAAACGCCCGCCGGTGTGGAAAGATTTCGAAAGTGCGTGTAAGTGCGAATGCGGAAATTCGTATGTATTCATCACTACTTAATATACAAATGTATTTGAGCGTAATTAGTGCGCCTAAAAGTATACATATAAGCGTTAGATATATACACATGAGCATATCTGAGTTATCCGCTGGCCTACTTATTAACTCATTTACGCTATTAAGGCACAAATATATATGTATGTATGCATACACACACATACTCGTACACGTTCACATGCTTAAATCATCAGTGTGAGTATGTGTGTGTGTGTGTCTGTTCATTCATTAATATATTCGGTCGTCAGCAGGTCGTAAGACGCATTAGTTGTGCGCCACAAAGGGAATAATAAAACACATTTGCCTTCACAGTCAACTATTATTTCCCCAACATATTTTTAGGCAGCAGAGACCCAGCATGAACGTGGCAGTGCGTATACGCAATCGCCGCTCATTTAGTCTGTCCATCAACGCACTCCACAATAATTAAAGCAACTGCCACTGTGAATGTGTCGGTAATTTTGACTGTATATTGGAGTTGGTAATGCGCACGGATGCGACGATGTACGCATAAAGAGTTCCCATGGGGCCGCGCCATAATGGTGTGGGGAACCCTTTGAGTATTATGTGGCTTTAATGGTGAGAAGAGTATTTCGTAGGAAAAATGGTAGTCTGTTTATTTAGCTCTTTTTGTGTGCAAGGAGTATTTAAATGAACTACCAAATATTTAGTAAGTAATTTCTGTATGAAGCGCCTGAAAATATGTCAAATAATCAAATAAAAGTTATTAGAGAGAAGCAAAAGAACAAAAAAAATGTACTTAAAGTTAAGAATCAATAAATTTGAACTAGATTTCTCCAATGTATAGCGCCTAAAAACATGTCAAATTAACGAATAGTACAAATTTAAGAGGCTTAGAGGGCACAAAAAGTATTTAAATGAACTTTCAAATACTTAATAAGTAATTTCTATATGAAGCGCCTAAAAATATGCAAAATTAAGTTTATTAAAGAGAAGCAAAAGGACAAACAATATTTCTGGAAAAAAATGAATCAATTAATTCTTACTCATTTTTTTCACTGTAGAGTACTTAAATATTATATAATATATGTTAAATAAACAAATAAATATTCATTGAACAGACGTAATAGGTGAAAAAAGTACTTCAATGAACTCTCAAATAACTTGTAAGTGATTTCTGTATCAAGTGCCTAAAATTATGTCAATTAAACGCATGTAGCCGAATGGCGGCCGCCGTAGCCGAATGGGTTGGTGCGTGGTTACCATTCGGAATTCACAGAGGGGTCGTTGGTTCAAATCTCGGTGAAAGCAAAATTAATAAAAACATTTTTCTAATAGCGGTCGGCCCTCGGCAGGCAATGGCAAACCTCCGAGTGTATTTCTGCCATGAAAAAGCTCCTCATAAAAATATCTGCCGTTCGGAGTCGGCTTGAAACTGTAGGTCCCTCCATTTGTGGAACAACATCAAGAGTCACACCACAAATAGGAGGAGGAGCTCGGCCAAACACCTAACAGAAGTGTACGCGCCAATTATTTATTTATTTTTTTTTTAACGCATAAATATTCATTGCCAAAACATAAGAGCCAATGAATTCTTCATGATTTTTATCAGCCTATATGCAACACGGATTATTAGTAGAGAGTACTTTAAAATATGCCCAATTACTTATTCAATAAATTTTATTTTATTATTTATTTTTATTTTATGAACTTTATCGAACTTTTATTTTCACCTTGCAAGAAATCTTATATTTATAGTCAGCAAAAATGTGATTTATACTTCCGTAAATAAACTTCAACCGTACTGTAGCGCCTTAAGCTATGTTATAAAACAAGAAATTTGGAGTTAAATTTAACTTACGTAAAACAACAGCTACACTCGAAATACTCTCGAAAAATTTTTTTTCAAAAGTATCAGCTGAAATCAAATATCATTGCAATACTACCTAAGCGCCTAAAAATATATTAGCATGCAAATATATGGTGTGAGCCTCAAATGCACAATCCACAGGTCACAAGCGTGCTGAGTGCGTTCCTAAAAGTATGCTAAATATGAACTATTCTTATTTTCCGCATATATCTTTAGATATCAAAAATTATTCACTTTTAGACAGTTTTTTTTTTGCCTAAGAAACTTTAGACAGGCGCCTAATAAATTCAGAAAATGATGCTGTTGAGCACTTTCTCTGTAAATGCTTGGGTTTGGCAGCTAGACGATTAAGGCCACTGGGTGCACCTTTGTTCGACAGCCTGAGCCAGTGCGCCAACCTAAATCCCATCAAGCATCTCCGTTGCATCAACAGCTCTGGTGGACTGTAGATATTCGCCTCGTAATGGTATCAAAGCGGCGCTTTAGTGCTACTTAGGAAGTGCCAGTCTGATACTTCAACTATTTCACCTCCCTACCTTAAGAGATTTTCGGAAAACGCTTATAGATATATACTGGAAAATTGTAATGGTGTGCCCAACTTCTCACTTGAGTACAAACCTGCCGCAAATGCAACCTGTGTGCTAAAAACGTGCTTTAACTCGATACCTTCAGCTACATTCAAAAATCACACGTCCATTGCCTAAAAGTATGGCACGCGTCTTAACTCAATACCACCAAATGATCAAAATAACTATATTTCCGCATACATTAGCAGACAAACTCTTCCGAGTTATCCTTTCTCTAGCAGCCAGCCATTTGCGCGCTTGCTTATTAAGCAAAAGTGAAGCATACATGCCTGTGCGCCTAAAAGTCGGTTAATGCACTTTAACTGTTAGAAGCGACACCTAATGCCACAGTAACTTCCTTCAATGCACTTCAACAGCTTCAACTTTTCAGTAAATATTAAAATGAAACATATTGAAGCTAGCAGCAAAGTGCAGCGCCTACATGTAGGCAGAGATAAAGCACATCAGCCGGTGCTTCAGCTATCGCAAATGACATATGTAGGTGAAATATGGCAATTTTTATGCCAACATATTTATAGTGGCTCTGCTGAATAAAAGATTTTACAGTTTTTTTCATGCAATGAAAAATATATACTTCACACACCTCTCACTCACGTTCTCCAACCCACATTCAAACCCCCACCATAACACATATACACATTTTCCGTGGTTTCCTCTTCACTTTATTCGATCGCTTGCGCGCATCCTTTCATGCGACTGCCATTCGCAGGAAGTCTCTATATGGTAAAAGTTGATACTCTTGAAGCATACATCTGGGCGTACATGTGGATGTTATGTAGACATGCATATGAAAATGGTATATTGAAACAAAGCCAAGCAAATACTAACACACTTTCTATAGATTTGCTTTATTTACATAAATTCAGCGCCCCATCATCCGCGCCCATCGCAGCACATGGCATTACCTACATCTAGGCGCAATGACTTGTGCGCCGTTCATTGTGTCTATTTAAATAGAACAAGTCATGTTAAACATAACGCAAATGCTCTTTCCGCAATGTAGGTATGAGTGTGTAAAACGTAGGAAGTGTGGAAAATATGCATACGCCAGCAACTGTTGCATATGCATAGGCGTTGAAGCAGTGTGTGTGTGTAAAATTATGCCTGCATATATTTGCATGTGCTAACATTGCAAGTGGAAAATTGAAATTTCGTTAGAGTGATACTTTCGAAAATGGCGCAGAAACGATGTGTAGTGATTGATGGATTTTAGGCATTACTGGGTAATCGGTTCACCACCTAGAAATATTAAATGTATAATAAGTTCGACGAACATTTTTGCAAATATGATAGGAGTGAAGCTTTATAAAGTGTTATTTATTAGTAAAACACTAAGCACAGGCAACTCTCATAGCAAGTGAGTACTAGGTAACCGGTTCTGTAGTGAATTCATAGTTCATCAGCTAAATTCCGACCACAGACTCTCTATTTGCCACTATTCACTCTAGTCATTTCAGAAATGTAGAGAAATTATCAAATCGTCTCGATTCCAAAGAGAGCGATGAATGAGGCAGGAAGAATCATAAGACTCATTGGCACAGCTGTACCAGCAAAGATTTTGTATGGCGTGCACTCATCATTAATCTTATTAGTTAAAGTATTTCGTTGGCATGTTAACCCATTTATAAACGCAAGTGGTTACCGGGTACCGAATTTTGTTTCAGCGAGAAATTGTTTTATACAGTAATTTAGGAATATCCCTTTCTTTTATTACTCTCAGCACTCACACAATTTCGAAAGCCAACAAATCCATTCAAAAAAATAAGTGGTTACCGGTTAACCGGATTCGTTTGCCTATAAAATTATGGTTCTTTTAATGCATATTTATAAATCTTTTTCGCTTCATTATTCTCACAATCTACGATGCATCCAGTGCTAAGACATAAAAAAATATTAGTGGTTACCCGGTAACCGAGTTTGTCCTCCTACGAAAGTAAACTTTTTTATTCATGCTTATAAATCTCCCACCATTATTCTCGTTGCCTACAATCGAAAATTAACATACTCATTTAAAAAATACGCGGTTACCGGTTAACCGGATTCTCCTTTCTATAAAATTATAATTTTTCCTATGCATACTTACGCATATATATCTTTTTCAAATAATTATCCCCACTGCAATACATAGAAAACCAAGAAATACATTTTAAAAATAAGTGGTTACTGGGTAACCGCATTCGTTTTCCTATGAAATTAAGATATTTTTTTATATATATTTACGTATACGTTGTCTTCCCTACATTATTCTCTCCACATACATACTGGGTAACCCCATTCGTTTTACTGTGAAATTAAAATCTTTTTATGTATATTTACGTGTACATCGTTTTTGCAACATTATTTTCACTACAAAACATCCATAGTTAAGAAATCCATTTTAGAACTAACTGGTTACCGGTTAACCGGGTTCGTTTTCATTTCAATTTTATTTTCTTTTATGCGCTTATTTAGAATTTATTACTAATATATTTTTCTATTATTATTCTCAGCTTGCTTTGCATTTCGTAAGCCAAGAAATCCATTTATAAAGACAAATGGTTATCGGATAACCGGTAGCACTACAAAGTATAGTCATCAAAACACACTTACTATTTGTTGGCTGTTATTGACTAAGAGTGTTACGAGGGGTGCCTTTTATATGTCGGGATTAGAGAACAAAAATAAAGTTTAATCATCCAAAATCACTTTATTGTTTTTCACAATATTCTCCATTAAGATCTATACACTTTTGCATGCGTTTGAACCAATTGTCGAAACAGTTTTTCCACTCTGAATGAGGTACCTCCAAAACATGCATTCTGAATGCGGCAATCGCTTCTTCATTCGGTGCCAAGTCAGGACTATACGGCGGATGACCCATTAATTCGATGTTTTGGATGCTCAAAAATGCAGTTGTTTGAGCCGATGTGTGAGAGCTCGCATTGTCCTGGTGAAGAGTGATCCGTCTTTGGCGATTGGTTTTCCTAATTTTTTGGAAGACAACTGGCCAACAAATGGTTGTGTACCACTCAGAATTTTCTGTTCTGCGTTGTTCTAGTGGTACCGGTGCGACATGTCCAGTTTTCCGAAAAAACAGGCGACCATTTGCTTGGAAGTGCTTCGGGCGCAAACAATTTTTGTTGGATTTGGCTCATCTTGAAACACCAAAACAGTCGACTGCTGTTTACTTTCGGGCTCATACGCGTAAATCCATGATTCATACCTGTCACGATGTCATAGACTTGTTTCGAAGCCCCGCGATCGTATTTTTTGAGCATTTCCTTCGACCAATCGACACGAGCCTTTTTTTGAGCGATTAACAAATTGTGTGGGATCCAACGCGAACAAATTTTTTTGACAGTCAAATGTTTATACAATATTGAATGTATGCTGGTCCCACTAATGCCTAAGATTGTCTCAATCTCACGATAGGTCACATGACGATCTTGCAATATCAGTTCGCGCATAGCATCAATGGTTTTCGGAACAACAACTGATTTTGGACGACCTTCACGAAATTCGTCTTGGAGTGAACTACGGCCACGATTGAATTCACCATACCATCGATAAACACTGGTCCTTGATGGAGCTTCATCGCCAAAAAATGAATTAAGTTCATCCATGCAATGTTGCTGAGTTAATCCACGTCGAAAGTTGTAAAAAATAATCGCACGAAAATGTTCACGATTTAATTCCATTTTTGGACCGAGATGAATCTTTTAAGTTACTGTAAACAACACAAATAGCGCTGGTATTTCAAAACGTTCTGAGTAGGTAAAAGCCAAAAAATGTCAAACTTTGCGATACAGCTGTCAGTTGCCAGATTGCAACACCAGGGTTGCCAAATCCCGACATATGTAGGTGTTCTGAAATAATGTTTGCCTGTAGTTATCTTATTTTACAACTTCCAATAAAAAAAAGTGTATGCAAAATTAAATGGCTACCAAACGACAACACGAAAACTTTTTCGTATGAAAAAACTACTCAAATACACACAGATATGTAACCATGGAGTATAAAAAAAAAATTTAAAGCATGTAGTGTTTTTTAAAAAGTAAATGGTTTGCGAGTAACCGGTTTTTTCTGCCCTGAAATTATCATTTCTTGGCTCTTATTTCAAAGAAGATTAAATTGGAATAAGAAAAGGTCATTACTGATTTCAGTCGCTATAAATAATCGCTATAAGTCATCGTTAAGTAGTTTTTGAGTAACCGCTTTTCGCTCTTGAGCATCACTTGGCTTTTTGTTGATAAAAGTCGAATTTGGAGTAAAAGAAAGCCCACTAAACTCCCTCTTGAATTTCCATACCTTCCATTTTATCAGTTTTTTTAAGTATCCGGTATGTATTTATTGAGTAACCGCTTTTCGCACCTTAGAATTTGTCACATTCACAGAACTTTTTTGTTGATAAAAGTTGAAATTGGAGTACAAGAAAGCTCACTAAACTCACTCTCGAATTCCCATATCATCCATTTTATCAGTTTTTAAGTAGCAGTTACTGAGTAACCGCTTTTCGCTCCTTAGAATTGGTCATAGTTACCTATTTTTTTTGTTGATAAAAGTCAAAATTGAATTAAAAGAAAGCTAACTAAAGTTATTCATTCACCACATTTTGCATTTCACCAGATTTTCTTAAGTAACCGGTATGCAGTTACTGAGTAACCGCTCTTTGCTAACAAAAACTGAAATTTAAGTAAAGGGAAAGCCCACTAAAGCCGTCCACTTCACTCCTTTTAGCATCATTCATATTCTTTTTCACAAGTAACCGGTGCGAAACTACTCGTTACTTTCGACGCAAATACTCATTGCCATGTAAACTTGATGACAACTTCAACCGCATCAAATCATGTTAAACAATGACAGTTTGCCATTCAGTATTTATGCAATCATAAGCCCCATATGCAACAAAAGTAAGGAGAGAAAAAATACAGTAACAACAATAAAATCAAAATACATCAACAACAACAACAACGCCATCAACCATAAATTCCCATTTCAACTAGTTGTAGCGGATATGGAGGCGCGGAAGCGCGAAAAATGAATGATAAAGTTGTTTGTATGAAGCGGAAATGGTGAAAGAATATTTTATGCGCATACGAAAAGCTTTTCAATATTTATTTTTTGCACAATTTTTTTTTTTTATTGCACAACTTTTTTTGTTGCATGAAAAATTTAGTTTTTCTTTTGCATGAAAATATTTTTTTGCGTGCATTTTTTCTAGCATAAAAAATCGCTTCGCATAGGCAAAATTGCTTTTTTATATAAAAACTACGCAAAAAAAATATTTCTTATAATATTAAAAGGAAATCAAATATATTTTGTTTCAAAAAGTATTATAAAATTAAAAGAAAAAAATATTTCGCAACAATTTAAAAAAAGACAAATATATTTTTTGCCTGAAAGTATTATTTCGATTACAAACACTTTTTGCTTTCACGCGCTGCGCTGTTGTTTAAAAATGTATCAGCTTATACGTCTAAAAGTATGCAACGCTGCACTGATTTCTGAGTATTTGTATTTCAGTAGTACTTCATAGCTGCGCGCATACATTTTCAGTTCGCTTGTACTTGAATACAAAATGCATAGGGCAATGAATTTATTAGCAGCCTTTAAGTATGCAAACTTAAAGTGGAGTCAGTTAAAGTGGAGAACAGCTCGAAAGTAGGGAAACTCAATATACGACTTTTTGGCAAACTGAATGCGAAGCAAAGTTTTTGAAGTGAAGTTCTTATTTTATTTCTAAAAAATATTTAAATTAAAATTAAATAAGTAAGGCTTCATACCAATTTGAATTAGCCACCGAATTTTATAATTTTTTATGTATTCTCAAAAAAGATTCATATTTACCATAATCCGTTTAGCTACCGTTCCGCTGGCATACATCAATTAAAGATATAAACGATTCCCTTTACCAAAAGGAGCTTGAAGTAGACGCTCTTCTGTGCATTGAGGGAGCTTTTAATTAATAATGTTCTCTCGGAGGCAACCACTAACTCTGTGGATAAACTCGGGGTCGGAGCCGACCTTATTGATTGAGTGATTGCTTATGCGGCCTATCGGTAAATCCTCTCAAGCGAAACTCGTCTTATTTACGAGGAAATATAAATTACCAAGAGCTCTACTATCCTCAATAGGAGCTGCTCTTTTAGTGTTTTCCCTTATCCCTCTAAATGAAGTTGCAGCTCAAGCGAACCCATCAGGACAACGTACAGGAGACTGAGGAAGCTGTGAGTGCTGAAGGGATTTACTGCGAAGGATAAGCAACGTTGATTCCAATCGTGAAATCAACGTCGTTACGCAATAATGAGGAGAGACGATTGCGCAGCTGCATAATAAAATTATACTCATGACTTTACTTGCTTGGATTTTATTGAGAGATTTTCGAAAATTATCTACCGCACCTAGTGATACACTTTGCCAGAAAGAACGGCTTGCTTTCACTAGTTATTAGACGAAAACATTACGGCATCGAATGCCCGAGTGACGTAATGTAACCGGTCGTTTAATGTTCAAGTCACACTCCTTCTTAGTTAAAAACTCTACATAAATTTTGATTTTGAAGGTCAAATCACCTTAAAGTAATCTCTACTAGATTCTAAGTCACCTTAGATTTCTTTTTTTATAATAATAATTCAACCACTACTCTTCTTTCGTTCAACCGATGCGTGAGACGTAGTTCGCATGTTGTATGACAAATTTTTGCTTTGAGGCTGGGTCCAAAAAGGTAGGCGTTTGTTAAGCAACAACAAAAAAGACTGCATCTTAAGAGATACAATCGTCAATCTTTGAAGTATTATTTTCTTATGAAATCACTGGCTTCGACGTGTCAGATTCCCTTCGGTTACTTGTAGCGGTCGGAAGTGAAAGATCATCTTATCTCTTCTCGATGTCCACTACTCTCAACTTCCGAGACACACAGCCATGCTGGTGCCTTCAACCAATACAAAACTCTGAAGGTAACAAGCGGTCTGCTGATTCTAATATATTCTAATAATGATAAGCCTTGAGCTCGTGAACTCAAAGCAATACGAAGGTCGTTTGAAAAGTGCATGCAAAGTCAAAGAGATGACACTACTGGCGCATATCGAGGTTATGTTTGGAAGAATACACACCAAGTTTCAGTCAGATCGGTCTATTTCTTTGTGTTTGGCATTCGTTTAAATTGGAAAGGTTGAGTTATTTTCCTTTTTCATCACGAGAACTCATCAGCTCACGCCACAGCAGTTGTGGGCGCAAAATTAATGGAAATAGGGTTCGAACTCGTTTCACATCTCCCCTACATGGTCATAGTGACATTGCTGGGAACTGCGAAGCCGACGAACTGGCCAGACAAGGGACCTGTTGGGTAGTGTGCCCGTGAAGGGAGAGGATCGAGATCCCCTTGACAACCTGTGCTCTACTCCTGGAAGGATGAGCTTTGCACCAACTCAGCGAGCACTGAGCAAATACACGAACGAGTAAGGTCGCGAAATCCTTCTGGCCACGTTTGGATCGGAGGCGTTCGAGGGATATTCTGATGATGACAACATCTCAGCTCTCGAATTTTGTGGCCATCCTCACGGGCACTATCCGAAAGGAATACATGCCGTGAGACTCGGGATTACTTCGAGTCCTTTTTGCGTCTGCTGTATGGAGGATGAGGTGGAATCATCTCAGTACCTGTTCCCTAGCTGTCCCGCTCTCGCGGAACTAAGATTTGAGCATCTTGGTTCTCACTTCTTTTCTGCGCCTACTGACATAGTAGGTTTTGTTATCAAAAATCTGATGAACTTAATCAGCAGCATTAAACTGCTAACACAACCGCAAATTAGTCACCGTTCATAGTCCACAAATACTCAACCCGCCCCACCCCTCTCCTTTTCGTCCTATCGTTTTTTCCTTCACCTCTTTTCCCCTGTCGCAATGGCACATCTGCCCTTTAATCTCCAGACTTGCTTGGGATCCCTCGGACTATTACTTATTTCCCAATTTGGCGGGAGAATGATTTCATTCAAACGAAGAGGTGATTGCAGAAACGGATGACTGTTTTTTAGACTTGGACGAATCCGATTAGTCGGAAGGCAGCAACAAACTAGAACAACGTTGAACGAAGTGTATAAGTTTAAAAGGAGACTATGCCGAAAAATAAAACAGGTTCACCACAAGCAATGAAATAGTTTTTATTTTTGCACTGACTTTTCAAACAACCCTCCTCTCGTGTGAGCTCAATATTTGAAGATATCAGACTAGTCTTCCACTTTAAAAATGAGCTACAAAATTTATGGCTTCCATGTGAATTATTCATCTCGACTAATTGGAAGAAAAGTATCCCACTTGTGGCCACATAAAAAGTTTTTAAACTCCAAAAAAAATCTACATCAATAATATTATAACTTAACCGCAACACAAGGGAACCATAGTGCGCCAATTTATCGAGCTCGCGACTCTTGCAATTTGTATGGCCATAAATAGTTGTGTTACAACAAGCGCAGTGGCAATAAAAGTGAAAATACTTCAATAGAAAGGAGACAATAAAAGCACTGGCAATATACAGTACAAGTAGCAACAATATAAGTTGCCAAACTGAGGCATTTGGGCAACAATGTTACGCCTGCAAATATGCAGTAAAATGTCAAACAATGCAAAGAACAATTGGCCAGGTGCCCAGGCGAGGGAATATCGAGTTGGCACAGGCAGGTGAGAGAAAGTGAGGTACGAGGGAAGTTGATAAATAGAGAGAGAGAAAGAGTGGGAGAGAGAGAGAGATAGAGGGGATGGAAGAAAGAGGGGAAAATAGAGTAGGTATAGAAAGATGTAGGAAAAAATACACAGGATAAGGATAGGACGAGGTACAGATCGAGGTATGAGGTATAGAAAAAACTGGACACAAGGAAAGGAGAGCTACGTCAGAGTGATGAAAGAGGAAAGGGAGAGGCAGCTGCCAATAGTTAAGCACCCTACGTAAGCGAGAGCAGAGTACACACGTCGAGATTATGCAGGTATTGTTGGCCCAGGTACGGATGGCCTTTACCAATTTAGGGTTTTCTTCTTTCTTTACCCAAAATATTGTTCTGCAAATGTCTGCTTGCTACCAAAAAATTATTACAGCAACATATTTTTGCCAAAAGAAAAATTCCAAACCATAAAAACAAAAACGCATTCAGCTGAGTGTATCAACATTTTAGGCGACTTGGCTGCCAAAAAGTAAAGCTGTTCCAAAACCAAAAACCGTAAACTGCATAAATGTACTTCGCAGTAAAATTATGGCCAAACATATTGCAACATTCTTGTAAAGTAATAAAATACAAGTTTAGTACCGCAAAAAAATTGCGCATGAAATAGCGTTAAAGCCACATGAGTGCAACGGCTAGAGGTCGCAGTGAGAGCAGCAACAATTGTGCACTAAAATCGCAAACTCACAATACAAATTTTGTATGGTAAAGTAAAAAGAGTAATATTTGTTGCGTTCTTTACATTTTGCGTAATAAATGAAATTAAAAATAAAACCAAAATAAAAATTAATTTTGTTTCATTATAAAATTTATATACAAAATTTCTTAAGCAACGGCGTAGCATGCAAAGTGGCGCACAGTGCCATGCGTAGATCGGAGGGCAAGTTCTATACCTACCAGCGCTCAACCAAAATTCGATGCTGAGTCTACCTGCGCTTGACCCCATAACTCGAGAGGTAGTCGTTATTGCAACCTGAAATCTTAGAGAAGCTGGTTTTTAATTTAATGAAATCTTAATGGAAACTCTAGAAAAATCGTCCTTCTGAGGAAAGCGAATATTTCAAAGATTTTAGCATAAAAAAAAAATATATAGAGTAGAATGGGGTAAGATAGGTCATTTTTTTTTGAGAGCTCTTGCTACGGTGTTTTTGCATTGATTTTGAAAAATAAGCAAGATTTTGAAAGGTTATTTATCTGCTAACATTTTGATTATACTGACTTATGTTTGGCTAAATATTTTGGAAGCTGCATTCAATAAGACAAAGGTACTTTTTTCGATATTTTCAAAATCGGGGGGCACGATAGGTCACTATATGTGAGGGGAAAAGAACAATGTACATGGCTTGGAAATTAACGTTTTAACTTTTATTTATAGAGTATGAACACTGCACATGTTATAAAAGTTAGGAATTTTTCTTTAATTCATTTTTCTTCTCTTCTTTGGTAAATTTTTGGTGTTTTTGTATGAGCTTCTGCCTCTTTGCAGCCTCTCTTTCTTTTTTTCTTTCAGCGGCAAATTGTTTTTTTTTTTTGCTTCCGCGTCCGATTTCTTCTGAGCTGCAGATGCTTGCTCAGCGCGTAATGACTCATCACTGCATCTGTGAGAAGTGCAGCTTTACGTCGCTTCCGGCCTCGATTTGATGGTTTCCGCAGTGGAGCTTTAGGAAACGGCCGAAAATCCTCAATTGGAATTAATAGGTCGAGATTTGATCGATCTGGCTCTTGATCGGCATTCGATGGACCAGTCTCTTGATGAGCAATCGATGGACCAGCCTCTTGATCTGGTTCGTCCTCCTACGGACGATCAGTTACGAATGCTGGCGTGAAATCATCTTCCAAAAAAATGTCGCGATTAAATGGCCAAATGCCAGTTGATCTGAATCCAGCGATGATATTCATGCAGGAAGCACCTTTCAACAAGGGTTCAGCTACCAGTTCAGCTATTCGGTCGATGGTAATAGGAATGCCGGAATGATTTAACATCCACGCCTTGCAGGAATGGTCAAAATAAGTTATGAGCGGCCCAAATACTCCTCTATCGAGAGGCTGCAAACGATGGCTGGTGTGCGGAGGTAGAGTTAATACTTCAATATTATTATTCTTACCAAAGTCTAATCCAGCAATTCTATTGATGACGAGCACTTTCCTATCACGCGAGCACGTAATGTTTCGAACGGAATTTTAAATTGTTTAGAGGCTGATCGAACACTAGCGCTATCTCGGACTTCCGCGATTGCGTTTTTTATGTCCTCTTCACTTCGTTTCGGCGTTTTTCGCACATAATTACGCACCATTTTGCTGCAAAAACAATTAAAATTTATTTTATTCAATTAAAAGTAGTGACCTATAATGCCCCCAGACGGCTGACCTATAGTGCCCCCAAGCACTTGTTTTATGTTAGTGTCGATATTTTTTTTAAAAACAAAACTATCAAACAAATAACACATTATTCGTGTTCAGCATTATTTTCTACGTAAAATAAAACTCACCTGACAAATATTTACATACATTAAATGCACTGCACCGTAGAATAAAAAAAATGCTATGTCGGAGAAAAGCTCACAAAAAACTAAACGACGCCAGAACTAGGATAACTAATCAATGGTGACCGTCGAAATGACAGTCGCGAACGTTGTTCCCCACCACGTATTCAATTCACATAAGACGAGTGACCTCTGCAGAAACAGTGCGATAAAAACCCCACCTATCTATTGTGCCCCCATACCTATCTTACCCCATTCTACTCTATATTTGAGAAATTACTTGCACGAACACAATAAGATATTTTCCCTGCTTTTCCACTCTATCCGGCGGAATTTCACTGGCGTCTAAGGCTTCTACCTTCGAAATAGTATAGAGAATTAGAGATATTCTCCTGGAAACTTCATTTTTACAAAATATAAGAAGATTCTGTCATCTACCCGACTTTACCAGTGGGTCCCAGACAGAGATCCTCGGTAAAATTGTATGAAAGTCCCAAGTAAAGAGCCCATCTCCTCGATAAAAGCAGTCCCAAATAAGTAAATTCTCCTTAACCAACCTCAGCCATAGGGCTGAAGCTGGTGGATGGCGTCAATGCAAAAAAACATCCATACGATGTCTATCACGCCATAGACGCCACTTCGGGATATTTTGAACGCTACTGCTCTGAAGGTGTTCAATACAATACCTGTACGTGCTGGCGGAGGAAGGACAAAAAGACCACTGCCTTGAAGAGGCTGAGTAGAGACAGATTTCAACGATTTTTTAATTTCTCTTCAGTGTCAGTTAGTGCGAAAGAAAAATTACTGACGATTTCTTGAGAACGATCAAAACCGAAAATTGGATACGATGCCTATAAATAAGGAGAAGAAGAAAAAGAAATATTGCGAGACATACTAACTAAAATCTAAAGCGAAGTTTTGAGCTGTATTTGAAGTCGTATTATTTTTTTCTTTTAATTTCAGCAACTGTTGTGAGGGGTGAAGTGTAGAAAAAAAGTGGACAGGAAGGAAGATGAGCTATACGAGAGTGATGAAACAGGCATGAGTGAGGCAGAAACAAGTGTCTATTGTCGCTGCACAATGTAGAGCGGACCAGCCAATCATTTTTTCAGCAACATTACCTTTGCTTTTTCTTTAAGGGCTAAAAGCTGACAACTTGAAGATTTGTTAGAGTTTTGAACAAAACTAAACTGTCGAAAGTGATTCTAAGAACTTTGTGATCGTTATAGGGTGAATGGCGCTATGACCAAAACTTCAATACCACAACTCCGATAGAAAGAGTTCTCAACTAACAACCAATCAAAGTAGTAGTAAGAAACTCAACCAAAAGATCTGCTCTAAGACTGAAAATGTTAACACAATTCTCAAAGAGGCTTTCTGGTCACAGCAATATTCTGGATTCAAGCGGTAGGTTAGACTACATCATTCCACGAAATAAATTTGGCAAAAAGTCTATCGTCATTATAGAGCAAAATAGATGGCAGAAAGATCTAGAATCCACATTCCATTCATACAATTTCTTTGCCGATGGGACTAAAATGGCGGAAGGGATAGAAGTGGCTAGAAGAAGCCTTTTAGACCCCCTAATTACTGTAATATATTTCAAGCTGAAATCTATGCCGGAACAAAGGCAGCTGAATTGGTTCTGAAATTAACTTCCCTTAGCCAGAGCTCTCAATACATGGGCTCTTTTAGCACGAGTGTTTTCGGAGCCACCAAATCTCTTGGTGCTCCTTGGCTCGACCAATTCAAATTTCAATTCTAACTCCTCTTAGAACTCAGACAAACATTTTCATTGATAACCAAGCGGCCGTTAATGCAATTATGGCTCTTCGGACTAACTCGGAATGTGTTCAACAATGCAAATCCAAATTGAACGAACTCTGAATACCAGGACACAAAGGAGTAGAATGAAATGACAGAACCGATGAGCTCGCTAAGGCAGCTATTCGTTTGCCGAGATTGAGCACGTCAGACATATACCCCTCACTATCCTTTCGGAAAACGGCACTAAATGGGGAACTAGCTTTAGAAACGCGGTCGATATGGAAACACTCAACTTCGTACAAAACTGCCAATATTATGGTAAAGACTTGGAATACGAAAACTACAAACTTTATTTTATCATTCCCTAGAAAAGATTGCAAAACATTTATTAGAGTATTGATGGGTTCACTGTGTCACCCCACATCACGCAGCCAAAATGGTATTAGTTTAAGTTGGCCGAAGATCCACTTTTTTATCGAAAAATTGTGTTCAGCGAGGAAGCTCATTTTTGGATCAATGGGTACGTAAATAAGCAGAATTGTCGATTTTGGAGTAAAGATCAGCCAGAAAAATTGCAAGAGCTACCAATTTATCCAGAAAAGGTCACAGTTTGGTGCGGTTTGTGGGCTGGAGGTATCATTGGGCCGTACTTCTTCAAAGATGCTGCGAATCGTAACGTAACTGTGAATGGTGAGCGCTACCATGAAGTGATGTCCAACTTTTTTTTTGCCCAAAATACAAGAGCTTGACTTGCATGACATGTGGTTTCAGCAAGATGGTGCCACATGCCACACAGCACGCGTAACAATGGACTTGTTTAGAGGCGAGTTAGGTAAACATTTTATTTCACGTTCGGGACCTGTCAATTGGCCACCCAGATCGTGCGATATAACGCCTTTAGATTATTTTTTGTGGGGCTATGTTAAAGCTCATGGCTATTCAGACAAGCCATCTTCAATTAACGCATTGGAAGACAACATTAAAGCATTTATATGTGAGATACCAGCCGAAACATTAGAAAGAGTATGCCAAAATTGGACTAAGCGGATGGACCATTTGAAGCGCAGTCGGGGTCAACATTTGCATGAAATAATCTTCAAA
The DNA here is from genome assembly GCF_027943255.1 of Anastrepha obliqua. Lineage (NCBI taxonomy): Eukaryota > Metazoa > Arthropoda > Insecta > Diptera > Tephritidae > Anastrepha > Anastrepha obliqua. The sequence continues at coordinate 122,063,020 of NC_072893.1, read as the reverse complement.
CATTAAGTTATATGGATTGTTGTACTATCGATTTAAATAAAAATTTCATGCAATTTTCTGAATTTTACGTGTGTTTTTTGAGAAACTTTCCTATAGCTCTTAAAAAATCACCCTTGATTAAACAGCACTAACTGACCTGTTTATGTAAGAGCCGACTTGGGCAACTAATTAAATTCATCCATTGAGATCGTACTTACGATCAAAATCAAGCTTAGTATATTTCACATGCGTTGCAGTTCTCAACATGCTTTTGAAAAAATTGATAGACATCCCACGTACTTGGAAATCTTAAGTAGGTTCTTCTAAAGAGCAGCATTTACAGTAAATGCACTCATTTTCCAGTTCAGATCAACTCCACGCACTCTTAAATGCCAACTAGCACTCGCCTCTTTCAAAGCCAAACAGCGAGCGAACCCTGTTTCCTTCCTAACATAACTTCTCGATGACTTCACTGAAGCCTCAATCAAGCCGTCATCAGCAAATAGAAATAATTAAATTCACGCTGATGCTTGAGAGCGACTTGAAATATTTCTGGAAGTAAAATAAGTAAGGAGAGGGCACCAACTTAATGAGTCGTATTTTATGATTAGCAAAAATTAGCTTCAGCTTCGGCCAGGTTAGACCACCTCATAGCGACAGAGCTTCAAAGAGAACTTGTACCATAAAGTATTGTAATTGACTCACCATTGCTAGATATTGATTTCCATGCTAAATATCGAGCTCCATTCTAAACGCTTTTTCACAATAAGTACGAAAGAGTGTCAGAGATACTCGTATTATGAGATGGTTTTTCCTAATCAGCCAACTACATGGCATTGATTTTTTACAAAAATTACTACTGCAACTTACTACAAATAATAGAAAAAGTTGTATTTTAATAGTTCTCGCCAGAGCCATGTAAAATTCTCTCACGAAAAATTGTCTGCTGTTTATAGGCGGCATAAAACTGTAGGTCCCTTCATTCGTAGAAAAACATCAAGACGCACCTTACAAATCGGAGAAAGAGCTCGACTAAACACCCAACTACTTAAAACATTCAAGATTTAGAACTCAATTATCAAAAAGGTAAGCAAAATCACTAAAAAAAAGTAGAAAGTAATTCGCACTTCTCAACTTCTTTGCTTTCATCCTTATTTCAAACAAATGTACGGGTACACCTTCAGAAGCAGGCTACGCACCCGCACGCACCCTTTTCAAAATCAATTATCCCATATTAACCGCTTTTTAATTCAATATCATACTCGTATTCCACGCTCGTTGGCATTCATTAAGCATGACAAGTGGTTAAATTGATTTTTTCTCTCGCGTATATTCTGTGCGTGTTTAGTCGTAAAATTTACTTATTAAAATGGCTTAAATATTATTAAGCAATTGAAAAATTAAAATCCTCTGTTTCTGTGAAAAATTGGGGTTGTCTTTGGTGTGATCAATGACAGCTTTATTAGGGTTAAATTTTTGGCGGTGAATTAGTATGCGGAAAGCGTTCAAATTTCTGATACGAACTGCGGTAAATATTCGTGGTTGCCCCACTTGGTAGTAAAAGGTGAAGGAGAGCAACTTGAAATGGGTAATTGTGGTAGAACTGATGCATTGAAATATGCAATTAAAAAGTGGTTGATTAAATATTTTTAAAGTATAGTAATGAAATACATGTTGGAATTGGCTTAAATGGTGCTTGTTTTGAGGAAAATTTTTGAGAAACACTTTACGTTGTCAACAGCAAAAAATTTGCATGGCATTTATTTTTGCTTTACAACAAAAATTTTAATTAAATTAATATTTAAACTATGTTTTGTATAGGTAACCAAACATAAGCTTCCTATCAGCTGCCAAATAGTTAGTGGAGTGGGGGCAAAATTTCTTATATTTCAATTTAATTTAAAATATCAAAAATTTCCTTCTAAATTATAAATGCGTAAAAAATTTGTAGTGAATTTAATTTTCATTTTATTTAGGTCTATTATTTAAAATCTATTCTTAAAATTAAGCCTTAAAGAATTTTTATACAAAAAATACATATTAAAATGTTTTTTTTAAATAAATCTAATTAAATGTTTCTTTTGAGATATGTATTTTTCTTTGAAATTTTAACACTTAATTAAACTAATGCTATGTCAAGGCATTTTTATATACAAAAACAATATTACAAAATTTGTTTAAAATAAAACTTTTTAAATTTTTTCTTTTTTTGAGAACCTTATTTTCTTTGACATTTTAAGGAAGACATTTTTATACATAAAAATATCTTAAACACATTTTTGACAAATTTAAAACTTTTTTTTTGAGAATTTTTTTTTTTTTTGAAAGTTTGGCACTAAAATAATCAAATGGTAGAAGGGGCGTTTTTATACTTAAACGAAAAACTATATTATATTTTTCTTTCAAATTTTGACACTAAAACTAAAAAATGTTTAGAATAATTTATTAACAAATTTTTAAAAAGAAAACTTATTTGAATTTTTCTTTTCAGAAATGTTTTTTTCTTTGATATTTTAACACTCAATTAATTTAATGGTGTGGAATGAAATTTTGTACTAAAAATTCATTAAAAAACAACTTTTTTTTTTAATGAAAACTTTTTTTTAAATAAATTTTTTCTTTTAAACCAATTTTTTTTTTAATTTTGCCACTAAAATCATTAAAGGCGTTTTCACCCACAAAAATGTATTAAAAACTTTATTTAAATAAAACTTTTTTCCTTGAGAAATTAAAATTTTTGTTTATTATTTTTTATTTTATTTTATTTTTCTTTGAAATGTTGACCCTAAAACTAATAAAATTTATTTAAAACGATATTTAAAAAAATGTTTTTAAATAGAACTTTTTTAAAAATTTTTTTGGAAAAATGTATTTTTTTTAACCTTAACACTAAATTAATCCAATTTAAAATTAATCAATTTTGCACAAAAAATTAAAATAAACTAATTTCGAATAAAACTTTTTTTGAGAAATTATAATTTTTTTTAAATTTTGGCAATAAAATTTGTACAAAAAGATATTTAAAGAAATGATTTTAAATAAAACTTATTACAACTAAAATTTTAACAACAAATAATTTCACAGCCAAAATGTGGGGGTATTTATTTCATTTATAAGTTTTACTTTAAAAATTTTCCATTGTCGCAAAGTAAAACTCATCAAAAAAATATCTGTGCAGTGCATTTATTTTATACTGCATTTCTGCGATGAACTGTGAAAAAAGTTAGATTTTCAAATTACTATATTTTTGCTAACATTCGCGATTTTCTTCTTGAATTTTCTGCCAAGAACGCGAGAATGCAGTGCATTAATTTTATTTTGCATTTTTGTTAGGAATTAAAAAAATGCATTCTTAAATTTTTAGATTTTTTCAAATATCCTCAAGTAACGTAAATTGAATTTTCCACCTAAACTCTGTGTTTGCCATGCATTTATTTTATGCTTATTTTTTGCTACGTATTAAAACAAAAAAATTTTTTTTAAATTTCTAGATTTTTTGAATTGAACTTTTCAATTAAAATTAAAAACAAAAAATGAAAATATCAACTCGTTTTTTACTTAAGCTACTAAGCAAAATCAAACTTACAAAAAATATTTTTGCAGCGTATTTATTTTATTCTTCATTTTTAAAATGAACTGTCAAAAGAAAGTTTGATTTTTAAATTTTTTGATTGTTTCTTTCAAATGAATTTTCCACCAAAAATTAAAAAAAAAGTTTGCCTGTATTTCATGCGGAAGAAAATACTAAACGGAAACATTATTTGAATTAAATTTTTTTACTTAAATATCCTTCAGCATTTTTAAATTTTTCTCGCAATTAGTTTTGCACCCAAATAATGTACTGTGCCTGCGGCATTTCCACGCCAGCTGGTTATGACAAGTTCTATGTTGTTGCTTTTTTTTTGCCGCGCGCCTGCAAGTGAGCGTGCTAATATGCGTTGGAGAGCCTTCGAACATGTGTGCGTGTGTGCATGTGAGGCCGAATGTGCGTATGAGCCTTTGATGAAGATTAAAGAATATTTGACAGCGGTGGGCACAGCTCCCACTCACGAAACATGCCATCGCAGAGGCATACATATAAACGGATATAAACGCACATACATACATACGTACATCATACATAACTATATTTTCACAAATACATACACATACATATACATATGCATGGCGAATTAATGACCGTCGGCATGATAAATGAAACGCCGGCAAGCGAAACGGTTGCCATGATACTCGTACACATACACTTGCACCACTTGCACAAAAATCAAGGACATTCTTGGGCGCCGCTTACATTCACCAATGCGAGCCTCTGTCAAATCCTCAAACATTCTTTCTCATTTCGCTCTATTAATTTTTGCGGCTACATGTCGCCAGTTTTTTGCGACAAACATTGGGAATAGAATTTTTGTTTTTAATTTTTGTGTTTTTTTTTTGTGTTGTTGTAATATTTTCATTGTTCTATCGTCTGCAGTCATGTCTGTTCGTACGTTCATTTTAGTTATTCCCAAAGGCGGACTAAATATTCATTATGCGTGACAGCGTACACGAGCAGTGGCTCTAAAACATGAGAAAGATTTTAGAACCAACATTTGTCTAGTCGGTCTACTTTTAGACAAAGAATTTGCATTATTCAAAAGTATTTTCTGTTTGCCACAAAAGGGAAACTCACCTTTTCACGCAGCATATCACGTATGCGGCCCGCCTGATTCTTAGAGCGATGCAGTTCGAGCTGAAGTTCCAGACAGCGTTCTTGCCAGTTAATCTAGAAATTTAAATGGAATAAGGTGAGGGAATTTAATTTTAAAATTTAGAGAAATACTATCAATAAGAGCATCATGTGAAAATAATTATTAATCAATTTAAAGAATTAATTAAGGACTTTTTTATACAAACAAAATATTGAAAAATATATTTAAATAAAACTCCTTTATTTTATTTTTTTCTTTAAAAATGTGCCACTAAAATTAATCGATTGATAAGAAGTTCTTTTTTATACATAAACAAAAAGTTATAATAAAAAATGTATTTAAAAAAACTTTTTTTATTTTATTTTTTTTCTTTGAAATTTTGACACTAAATCTAATAAAATTTATACAAAAAGATAAAAACTGGTTTTAAATAAAACTTATTTAAATTTTTTTTCAGAAATGTATCTTGTAAATTTTAACACAAAATTAATCTAATGGTATAGAAAGGCATTTTTATAAAAAAAATATATGAAAAAATTAATTTTAAATAAAACTTTTTTTTGAGATATTAAATTTTTTTTTTAATTTTGGCACTAAAATTTTATACAAAAAGATGTTTAAATTTTAATATAAACTAAAAAAAAGTAAAAAAATGTAATTCGAGTCCCTGTTTGCTTCTATACGTTTTTAATTTTAGTGAGTAAAATTGACTCAGTGAATGTTTAAATTTTTGAGCTGTAATTTACTTAGTCATAATTAGAAATTCTTTTTTCCTCTTTTTTTCCACAAAGTTTTAGAAATGTTCCAGAAAAATTTTTTTATTTTTTATTATGAATAAATTTTATTTGCAATCTATCAGTTGACAATCAACAAATTTTTTAAATATAAGAATTATGACAGGATTGATTGCGCTCCATTGAGACCAATGAATATATTGTAAAACAGTTGTATTCGCTACAAATCAATTATGTTTCCTCAAATAAGTTTGGAAGATCCAAAATATGAATTTGTTTAAGGGGTTAGGGGTAGTCAGAGGCCCGAAAAAATGATGATTTTCACGAATTTTTTTTGCTACTTAATTAATTTATTTAACAAAAATAAAAACATAGCATAAAAACATCATGTTTTAACTTGACTTCACCAAAATTTCAAAAAAAAAAATTAATAATTGCAAAAGTTATCGCTGTTTGTGTGAAGCCCGTTTCTCCAGAAGTCCTTTGCGGTGAACATCACAAGTCCTTGCAGATTCATCTAAAACCAATCGGACAAGAAAAATTAGTTTTATTAATAGATAATCTTGTGCCTGATCGAAGCTTTTTTTTTTCAAAATGAACAAAATGGCGGCCTCAGAAAATTTTTTCCAGATTTTAGAGCAAAAAACCAACAGTTAATTGTTAAAAAAAAATCGAAATTTTTGAAAAAAAAAAATCCTTCGATCAGGCACAAGTTTTTTATGTTTTTCAAAAGCTGTATAAATTTTATTGAAATCTACGTAGTGGTTTTTAAGTTACAGTGTTCACCAGTTTGAAAAACATAGTTTTGAGAAAAACGCATTTAAAGTTTTGCTATCGGCTCCGGAGCGGCCGAGCGCCCTTTGTTAATTGTGGAATAACTTGAAAAGTATTTGTCGGATTCACTTCAAATTTTTACACAATATTTTTAAAACATTATACTTTAAGAAAATGCAAAAAAAAAAAAAAATTTTTTTTTAAATTCTGACTACCCCTAACCCTTAAGGCGTTTGACATCCATGCTATTGTGTACAAGATTTCTTGTTAGTAAGTTTCATGGTACGACAGTCTGTTTAGGTATCTTCGAGAGGATTTGGTGATTTCATTTCTAACATAAGGTACATTTAAGTCTTTGTGAATTTCAAGGAGCAGCAACAATGCTTCGTAAAGTCATAGCCTGGTATCTTTGCAGGATTTCAATCTTTGAGTTACTCGCTGTTCCCCAAAGCTGTATTGCATATGTCCATACTGGCTTTAAGATAGCTTTGTAGAGCAGTACTTTATTTTCGAGACTAAGTTGTGATCGCGAGCCTAAGAGCCAGTACATTTTTTTCGTTTTAAGCTTGAGTTGTTTCTGTTTCTCTTTAATGTGGGTTTTCCAGGTCATTCTTCGGTCCAAATGTACTCCGATGTATTTGACAGTTTTCAGTTTCACTGTCAGGTATGGTAGAGCCATTCAAAAATACGGGAGGACAATTCCCGGTTCTCAAAGTAAACGTTATCTGAACAGACTTCTGAGTGTTAACCTCCATCTTCCAATTCATTAGCCATTTTTCAACCATATTCAGTTGTTGTTGTAGGTGAAGTGATGCGTCATTACGATTACAGTTTGTGGCAATAAAAGCTGTATCATCAGCATATGTTGCAGCATCTATGTTACTGTTAATCGGTAGGTCAGCGATAAATATTGTGTATAGAACGGGGCCTAATACGCTCCCTTGAGGAACTCCAACATTAATTGAGTACAACTCTGAAGATTCATCTTTTTCATGGACATAGAACGTACGACCCCTAAGATATGACTTTGTAATTAAATAGTAAGGAGCTGGAAGCCAATTTTTTATTTTATAGAGTAACCCTGGGTGCCAAACTTTATCGAATGCTTGCTTGATATCTAAAAATACCGCAGTGCAATACTGTTTATATTCAAAAGCATTCTTCATAATTTGAACAATTCGGTGGCATTGCTCAGGAGTCCCATGCCCCCTCCTAAACCCAAACTGATGTTCAGGTATTATATCGCAGTCCTCTAAAACAGGTAACATTCTTCTTAAAAGTATCTTTTCAAATACCTTAAGCTAATTGGACGATATGAAGACGGGCAGTGCTCTGGTTTGTTAGGTTTCGGTATCATGATTACTTCGGCGCATTTCCATTGACTTGGGTAGTGGTTGAGTATATATATATATATATATATAGGTAAGAAGTCTAATACATTTTGGAGGCAGGTTGGTTCTTTATGGTAAGTCCATCAATTTTGTCAAAACCTGGAGATTTTTTAAGCTTTATTTGCTTAATTTCAGAATATTCAAAGAATTTTCTATAAAATGATTACCTTATCCGGGGAATACCTTACCGAGTCATCAATCGGATGGTAGGCACAGTTCATTTTACTGTTGTTTTTTTTACCTCTTATTTTACGATAGCTGCAAACTATACTACACCTACCGTAATTGAGCTAATAACAACAAATTTCCTCCGCTAAAGTAATGTAAAACCTAGTGCCCTTTTAGTCTATAAATTTCGGTACTCATACCGTAGAAATGTGATGAAAATTTTATGGAATTCTCTTAATTTTTGTATAAAGTCGGCCGCCATAGCCGAATGGGTTGGTGCGTGATTACCATTCGGAATTCACAGAGAGAACGTTAGTTCGAATCTCGGTGAAAGCACCAAAATTAAGTCGCCCCATTTGTGGAACAACATCAAGACGCACACCACAAGGAGGAGGAGGAGGAGCTCGGCCAAACACCCAAAAAGGGTGTACGCTCCAATTATATATATATAAAGTCTGTGACTTGAATTTATATGGTTTTCATTAGACAATGAGCTATACTTTTATACAAAATTAATGAACATTAAAAAGAAAAAATAAAAATAGTCAACACTGCTCAAAATATTGGCTATTTGTGGATTACGAAGGGTGCCTAATTTGCGGTAATATTAACCGCTTTACGCTGCTTATGAAGTTCAGCAGGTGTTTGATATCAAGGCCTGCTATATCAGCAGGCGTAAGAAAGAAGTTAAAGCCAACTTGCTTAAATCTTAGTCACGCGAGAGCGGGCCAGCTAAGGAGAAGATGCTGAGATGATTCCATTTCATTCTCCATACAGCTGACGCAAAAAGAACCCGAAATAATTTCAAACCTAACGGCGTGCATACCAATCAGATGATGCCTGTGAGGACACCAACGAAGTTTGAGAGCTGAGGTTTTGTCATCTTCAGAATATCTATGCCTTAGCTTACCTTTAGTTTGGTAAGCTAAAAAAAATCAGATTTAATTAAAGATCTTTTCTTCTTCTTCTTGTTTGGCCCATTAACCATCAGACTTTGTTTCTTTTCTTAACCACTTAACCGATTTTGGCCGAGATTAACAATGCGCGTCAGCCGTTTCTTACTCGCGCCTATTAGACACACAAAGTGCAGCCAAGTCTTCCTCCACCTGATCTTTCTAACACACAGGAGGCCTTCCTCTTCCTCTGGTATCACTGCCACGCTACCAGCTTTAGCGCATCGAATACTTTAAAAGCCGGGGTGCTTATATCCCTTCGGACGACATGATCTAGTTAACGGAGCCTCTGAGTCTTTATTCGCTGCACTATGTCTATGTCGTCGCAAAGCTTATATAGCTCATTGCCCCATCGCCTACGATATTCATCGGCAAAGTGCAAAAGTTCAAAAAGTCTTCCGCAGAAATTTTCTTTCAAACACTCCAAGCGAGCCCTTGTTGTCATCATGCCAGCTTTTGCGCCATACAATAGGACGAACATAATGAGACCCTTATAATGTGTTAGTTTTGTTTAGTTTTGTTCGTCCAAAGAGGACTTTACTATTTAATTGACAGCGGGCCAGTCGGAAACTTCATTTGATATCAATTGGCGCGAGAGCTTTTTACCAATTCTGACGACGCTGCTGGCATCGAACAACATCATCTTGCACAGCGGTAATCGTTTTGGGGGATACCAAATTCAGACATTGCGGTCTATAGGCAACTCCTTTTCATGCTGTCGGTTGCGGCTTTAAAATCGCTGAAAAGATGGCGTGTGTCGATTATTTTTTCATGGGTCCTTTCCAAGACTTGGCGTATTGTGAACATGTGGTCAATTGGCGATTTTCCCGGTCCGAAAACATACTGATAAGATCTAATTCAGTTGGTGGGTGGTGGAATACAGTCTTCCACACAATACGGCCGATAGAACCTAAAGACTTTTACATGCTTCCCAATTGTGTAACCAGGTATATCATCGACTTTCATTGCTATGCATTGTACGTCGTCTTTCAAATCATTTGTATGAACTTGATTTTAATTAACCAAATAGCAGGTCTGGTATTCAATTTGAGTTTTGGGTGAATGCGTCTCATTCACTTTTTGAGATCGCAGATATTTTCGCCGTCTATTTGCATATACAAACTGGGGTTTAGTTAAGTGAGTCCTTTAGTTGTTGACCATCATCAGCTCTTGCTTCGGGCTTTAATATGGATTTGTACTCCACCTCGATTAGTGTTGGATAGCACATTTTCTGTTGCGTTTTACATTTCATTTTCATTGATCTACAAATTATCTGCAAAATTTAGATCTGGGTTTGTGAAATATACCAAGTGGCTTGTACGGAAAGATCTGAAATTCTGACTGGCAATACAAACAACCCTTAGAGCTTTTTCTCCACATCGACCATTCTATGCCAAGCAGAAAGAGGTGACATGAAAATGGAACTTAGAACCTTGGAGTGGAAATGAAGAATGGAACCTTTTCAAAGCAATTCGGTGACTTCTTTGATTTTAGTTATAGCGAAATGAATTTAATTATTATTCTGTCCAATCAGAATTGCAAACTGTTGTTAGATTATAAGATAAAATTGGGTTTTCTAAAATATATATAATATAATAATTATAATATAATAATACATATCGCACCCTAAATATAACAGGGTCACAACTCAAAATGTCCCTTCTGCTCAAATATGAACGAGACATTATCAATAAAACGGTCCGCGGATGACATATGGCAAAAATAAATTTTTTGTTTTTTGGTAGGACTATTATAAGCTTACATGGCAAATTTCAGCGTGATATGTCACATAGTTTGTTTTCTGTGCTACTGTAAACAAGTCAAGCTCGAGTGTGGAAAATTTTGAGTTGTGACCCTTTTGTATTTAGGGTGCGATATATTCTTATCCCCAATTCGCTATATCGCAGAAGCATTGTGACAATTTGTAGACAGCTTTTTGCTATAAGAGACTCAAATTAATACCTTGTCCATGTTGGAAGCTTCTTGAAATATCTAATAGTTTTGGGATCAGCCATTGGTTCAGCTGCTCTTATACTAATATTTGGTTTTCAATCTTATTTTTATGTATATAAACATAAATTCTGAACTTTCAAACTCGACGTGCGTGACGCCCTTTGCAGCACCATTCAGGACAAAAGGAATTGAGGATGAAGAATTTTTATTTAAAATAATGAACTTAGCTCAAGACCTCACTATTGAACTAAATCCACCTTATATAATTTATCTAACATTTTTCTTAGTATTTGCTGACCTCCAATCATTAGCCACGTTTCTGGGTTTTTCAAGTCAAAGACGAAGATGTCGTCCTTTAAATTGTACCAGGCAGATCAAAGAATTTCGGGTTCCAGGAAAACAATTTAGATAATAAGACGAAGATCCTAAGATATAGCATTTACAAATTATGATCCAACCTTTGTTGCGGAAGTAGTTGTTCCTGGTTTACCTTTAAGGGGTTACATGGGTTTCGTTGGTTCAAAAACTCGATTTATTTTGCTTATTAATTTCTACAACATCTCAGGAATATTATCCTAAATTTTCAAGTCGATCCGAATAATAAATTCGGAGATGCAGACTTTGGAATGTGTGCGCTCCAAGCCACTTTTATTGTTACTCAAACTTTAAACGCGTTTTTCTCGGAACTGTGTTTTCAAAGTCGGTTGTAAAATGTTCTCGAAAACTATTCAACCGATCTTGATGAAATTTTACACAGGTGTTCGAAATACAATTTACTCGTGCTTGAACAAAGGATTTTGTTTTTTTTTTTTCAATTACAACTATTTAAAAAAAACAAAATGTCAAGCAAATTTGACCGAAATTTTTATTTTTTTGGAAAAATGTGTGCCAAAATTCCAATTTTTACTTTTCTTTTCTTTCTTTCGTTCAAGCTCGAGTTTATTGCCTTAACTAAAGCACTTATTTTTGTTTTTCCATTTTTGATGAGCCTGTCAGGAGTTATTCTGACAACGCGGACGCACCTTTTTTTCGAGGGGTCACCGGAAATGACGTCACAATGGAGGAGTTTTAATTTTTTTTTTTTAATTTCATAAATTATTTTTTAAATATGTATCTAAATATAAGACAGAAAAATGTTTGAATTAAATAAATACTTTTTTACATAGAAAAAAAAAATATTGAAAATAACCCTTAACTAACTCGGGAATCTTTGTGAATGAATTGTAGTATACGGATGCCCGCTCGGTCAATCCATAGCGAAATTCAATTCTGATTTCCTCGACTAGGAAGATCAGATGGTCAGATATGCAAAGGTGTCAAATTTAAAGGGACCCTTACCCTAACTACTGCAAAAGAAGGAAAAAAAATCTGATACACAAAACAATGACAGACTTATCTATGGTTATAGGATATACGAGTCGATGAGGAAGGTTTAGTTTCTTTAATATAACTTACTGAAGTACTCTCAGGTAGTTTTTGGCAGAAGATCTGCAAGTTTTTACCAGATAAATGCAGAGCTCAACGTCTTATAACTGTGCATAGGTATCTTTCAGGTATGTCGCTGCGCGCGTACGCAAGGCGCTTAGCCATCTCTTGAAGGAAACTTTCTTTCAAGTTCATGCCCCTCTCTGTGCGCTTAGTGTTTTAGTTTATACAAATACTAGGTTAGACTAGACTCACCTCTGGCACTGGTTGCGCGTAGTTGTTCACCTGATGCACATCCAAGTGTTCGGTGAGCGTCGAGAAATGCGGCCAAGGCGCATCGGTATCCAAAGCGGCCAGACCGGGATTAATCGTCGCAGTGGCGCTTGAGTCTGACTTTTCCGAAGCGCGACTATCGCTGGCAGTGGGCTTCTTAGCCATAGCACCCGCGTTAGCACTTGCACTACTACTATCAACCGCTGAAGCACCACTACTACAGGCACCGGAGCCGGCGCTGACGCTTTGCAACGTTGCTGCGCTTGGTTTTGCCGGTATAGGCGGTGGACGCTGCGCGCGCCGCGGCATTAAACGCGGACTATTTGGCGTCGACTGTGAAACACCGCTACCGCCAGCAATCGCTGCTGTTGCTGCTGAGATGCGCATCGCGGCGAAATTTTCACAATGCGGACGCGTTAACGGTATATTGCCGCTAAATGATGTAGCACGTTTGGTGAGCAAAGGCGAGGAATTCAACGATTGTGAAGCATACATAGGTGGCAACGACATTTGTTGTTGTTGTTGCTGCGCGCCACAGTACATCTGTTGCTGCGGCTGCTGCTGCTGCTGTTGGTGTTGTGCGTGTTGCTGCTGGGTATAGAAATGCGTCGCTGATTGCATGTGATGCAAGTGATGATGATGATGATGCGCTTGCGTCGCCGCCGCCGCCGGAAAGGTATGCAAATAGGCATTGCCATCCTGTGCGCGCATATAGTACGTATGCGCATGATTGCTGAAGTGTTGGTGATGAAAAGCAAATGGTTGTGCGCCAGCCTGGGCAGTGGATGGCGTGACGCGACCAGAGCTAGCGGGCGAAGGCGACGAAGAGGAGGCGGAGCGGCGGCGCGCTTGCAGTATTTGCTGTTGCTGTAGATTGGTGAGCGAATCGAAAATTTGCGATAAGCGCCCCGAAGGCACTTCGTCAGACATTTGTGAGCGCGCGGCACCGGAGGTTCAATGGAAAGTGTTTAGCTCAGTTGAATTGCAAGCGTTGGCGGTTAAATGTTAAATGCAAACTCAAACGAAACATGACAAAACTGCAATGAGAAAGAGGCAGAGAAAATTTGTTAAAAGTGGTTAGGCTTCTCTAAAAAAATTGGTAGTATATAAATTACAAAAAATGCTTAAAAGCTATTAATATTCTTACAACAAACTTCTGTCTTCCGGTCACTGAGCCGCTGCGGGTTACGCGTCCGCAGTAGGAAGTTGCATATTTGGAATTCGAAATGAACCTTTTAATCAGTTGAGTATGGACTTACTATCTGTTAGCTTTTACACTACTCACTAGAAAATTGCAATGCAGAAATAAACCAATCCCCACCTCATTACGAATTCTGCGCGATATGCTCTTTATTTGCATTGCAAACATTTATCACAAACAAACCTCGCCAATGTGACATTTCAAAGCGATTTCCGCTGCCTGCCTCAACAACAAGCGAAGTGAGCCAACAAGCTTGTCAACAATACTCTCAATGCAAAGTCTTCTCATTCACCATATCGCATTGTCTCGTATTTCAATAACTGCCAGTAATTTTAAAATTTCCGCTGTGTTGGTAGGGTGCGCCGCGATGGTAACGGACTAACAATTGTCAATATGCCTCTTTCAGTTGTTGAAACCATGACGCTCATTCAAGGCACAACTCAAAATTCGGAATAAGCAGCGGAGAGATAGAGTGACGTGTGAAAGAAAAAACAGAAAATGCAGTGTCAGCACATCAAGGAATCGATTCCAGTTGCCGTACTTGGACAATAGTTTTTATAAAATATTACCTTCTTACCTTTGTCGAATATTCATCCAGGCAAACTTGACTGAAGTGGCATCGGAAACGATGCGAAAGGGCCAAAAATGCCCATTTCGGTAGGCTTTAGAGGATTAAGATGTATTAGAAAAAGCTCCCAGTTAAATTGTATTATACAATTCTGAGCACCAATAAATTTTATTTATTTTACCGTTACTACTTTTGATACACTATTCGCACTATTTACCCAAGTTGCTTGTCTAAGACACACACACTCGGTGGCCCTGAGGCTCATTGTGATGACTGCATTAGTTTTCCGTCCATTCGGTGGCCCTGAAGCCCTTAGTGATAACTGCAGAAGTCATTGTGAGATACATCCATTGTACTGGCTAGGGCGCCAATAATGCAGTAGCCCGTTATAACACCTGTGAGGGCGCTGGCAGTTGATCTAATGAAACCAGGCAGCCGATTTGTTCTTTCAAGATTCAGTTTTGACCAGAGCGCTTTGGATACCCTGCAGTTAGTAATCAGAGACCACCTTCTATTGGTTTCCGCGATTACGCTCAAGCCAATCGCAGTGTATAGTTCGTTTAGAGGAACGATTATGTCCTCTACTGCTCGCTGAAGGTCCAGCTCAGAGCCTATCCTTGCACACTCATCCGCTCTTTCACTTCCCTCCACTCCAGAGTGGCCGAGAACCCAACAAAGTGTGGTATTGCGTTGTTGGATGAGCGAGAGCGACCTCTTGTATCCTTTAACACATCTTCATACCTAAGTTATGGAGCGAGCTCTTCTTGAACTTGCTGAATAGCTACAACTGTGGATATCTTAGAGAATGTTAAGATCCGGAAACCTCAATTCCTCCGACAGGACTTTCGTTACACTACCCGTCCATGATGAGGTAAGAACAAAGCCGCGGCAGCAGACGGACTGCCAGCTGAGCTATTCAAACATGGCAGCGCAAACTAATACGACTGTGCAAGATGATATTGTTCGATACCAGAAGTGCCGTCAGAATCGGTAAAGAGCTTTCGCGTCAATTGATATCAAACGAGGTTTCGGACACGTCCGCTGTCAATTGAGTAGTAAAGCCCTCTCTGGACGAACATAATTAACTCATATAAGCCTCTCATTATGCTCGTCCTATCGTATGGCGCAGAAGCTTGGCGACGACAATATCCGATGAGGGGTCCCTTGGAGTGTTTGAGAGAAAGGTTTTGTGATTTTTGGACCATTGACGACGGCAGGTATCGTATGCGATGAAACAGGTAGATGTGTGAGCTTTACGGCAACATAGATAAAGTGCAGCGAATAAAAATCCAACGCCTCCGTTGGCTAAGCCATATGGTCCGAATGGATACAAACGCTTCGGCGCTGAAAGTAGGTACCTGCGATACCAGCTGGTGGTAGTAGAGGAAAAGAAAAGGCTCCTCAATGTTGGAAAGATCAGAAGAAGAAGGGCATGGCTTCACTTGTTGTGTCTAACTGGTGCCAGTTAGTGCGAGAAAGAAGAGACTGTCGAGCTTTGTAGAACTCGTCCAAAATCGCTTAAGCGGACACTCACCGTCAGTCAGTTTTTGTATGTCCAGTGAATAAGGTAATTTATTCAGATACATAAGACTTGGTGTAGAAAAAAGTGACCGCTAAAGAGAAATGTCCAGCTGATAAAGGTGTCCGTTAGGAGAAATTACACTGTAAACGTATATCACTTTTCAAATTACTTTAAAAATTTTCTGCCATTCTTTAAAAATATTTCATTAAACTTTCCTACTTAAAGTTCGCTCATCGCTTTAAAGAATATTTGCCTGTTTTGCTTCAGAAAACAAAATTCAATAATTTCAATATCGATGCCAAGGCATCATGTGCCAGTCCCAACATTGCCCCAGACATTATGAATTACCCACAGCCACACACACCTATACACCGCAAAACGCACAGTGGGAGCTTTTATTAAATATTCTTCTACAACTCAAAGGCATTCCACTTTCCACACTTTATTAGGTGCTGCAAAGCAAAGCAGGCAAGTGGTTGGCTCAAACAAAGTGAACGGCAGGAGCAAAAATTAAATTAGGAAAGAGGTGTTCATTTACATATTTACGTGTATGTGGATGGTTGCATGTTTGTAGCTGGCTGTGTATTTGTGTGAGCATGTGAATATTTTTAATATTATTAAAACGCTCGCGCGCGTTTGCCACACTAACTTCATTCACACTACTTGAACAAGGTGCCCTGTAGGGAAAATCTGATAGTATAGCGATGATAATTTGAGCTTTTTAAATTCAATGCATAAAAATTGTTGAATTATTTTAGAGTTTTAATATAATATATTTTAAATAAATATAATTTTATTTTGAGGTCTAATAAAAAATAAATTAAAATATTTTGGTAAAACAAATTTTAGAAATTATTTGTCAACCCGAATAATCGAACCCAGTGCCATTTTAAAGTCGCGTCAATGCTCTAATCTGCCGTCTGTTGGGACAGTTGACAGCAGCGTGAATTAGATTAGTGCCAGACTATCGAAGAGCAATGCAGAGGGCGCTATATATAATTAGTCTGGTTTAGTACTAGTTATTAACTAGTGAAAAAAGAGTGCCTGCATCTGTCTAATTTAGTACTAATTTCGAAATCTAAAAATATCTAGCAGAGCATAAAAGTTTTCATGCATCAAAATTAGTACTGATTGCGAATTGTCGAAAAAAAGTAGGCGTAACGTACCAGATATGAACTGCCCAATTTAGTACTATCGAAAGATGGGCGCAGTGTGTACTAAATTATATCCGTCGAATTTAATATTAAGCTTTAATTCAGAACCATCACAAAGAAATGCAGTCCAGGCTAGATTTTATGAGTCAATTAAATTTTAGAAGTTAGTACTAATTCTGAAGTTTAAAAAAATAGATGCAGAGCGTACTATTTTTACTTTTTTTTAATTGTCGAATTTAGTACCAATATCTAATACCAATAGAGTTACTTATATTAGATATTAAATAAAAATCTGTATAATTTAGTACTAGTTCTGAAAATGGGAGAAATTCGTGCAGAGCGTTATATCTTTATAATTTAGTACTAATTCTGAAATTTAGAAAATAGTATACAGAGCGTACTATTTTTCATCTGCATACTTTAGTACTTATTCGTAAATTAAAAAAAAATTAGTGCAGAGTTCATTACTTTCCATCTGTAGAATTTACTACTAAGCGCCAACTATTGAAAGGAGATGAAGAACACACGGGGCTACAGCTATTCAATTTAGTACTACAGGGTGGCTGATGAAAGCCGCTACCAAAAAAAAAATTGAATAACTTTTTTTCTTTTTAAGTTATCTGTTCCATTTTTGTTTTAATTTGCAGATTGATCTTTAAAATTTATTAAAATGGATAACTGGGACACGCAAACAAGAATTTGGATAGTCCGCCGCTATCACGCACTGGAGTCCGTAGTTTAGGTACAGAGAGAGTACAGGCGGATGTTTAGCGGCGATTCCCCGAGCAGATGGACCATAATGAGACTGGTGAATAATTTTGCTGAGCAAGGAACAGTCGCAAGAAGGCCTTATCATCGAAACCCACCAGTTCGGACGGAGGAAACGATCGCTGCTGTAGCTGCAGCTACACAAAGCAATCCAAGGGTTTCAACAAGAAGCTTATCTGCTCAACTTGGTGTCAGCCGACAGTCTTTGCAAACAATAATGCACAAAGATTTAGACTTATTTCCCTACAAAATTCAAATGGTTAACAAACTGAATGCAGCAGACTTGCCGATTCGCTTGGAATTTTGCCAGAAGATCCTGCAAATGGTGGAAGAAGACCAAAACATGTTAAACTGCCTTTTCATGTCTGATGAGGCCCATTTCGATTTAAACGGCAATGTGAACAAACAAAATTGTCGAATATGGAGTACTTCTAACCCACAGATACTCCACGAGACAGAATTGCATCCCCTTCGCGTGACAGTGTGGTGTGCGGTTTCTTCACGCTGTATTGTCAGGCCTTATTTTTTTTTTTGAAGAAAATGGTCACACCGTTACGGTTACTGGAGACCGTTATTTGAAAATGCTGAAAGAATTTTTCTATCCAGAACTACGCCGAAAGAGAATTCCTTTCAACTCTGTGTGGTTTCAACAAGATGGGGCAACGTCTCACATAGCCCAGACTGTTATGACAGAGTTGCGACGAAAATTTCCCAATAAACTGATTTCAAGAAACTCCGAATTTCGTTGGCCCCCCAGGTCGCCTGACCTTACTGCACCTGACTTTTTCTTGTGGAGTTTATGTAAACAAGAAGTTTATAAAACAAAGCCAACTAATTTGGATGAACTGAAACAATCCATTCGGACAACAATTGCGGCTATTCCTGTCGCAACTCTCAAAGCAGCAATGAACAACTTTTTACTAAGATGCCGCACTTGTGTCTACGAGCATGGGGGGCATTTAAATTCAATTATTTTTAAAACTAGTTAAGCTATTGTACATTTAATAAAATTTAATGACCTTCAACTTGAAAAAAAAATAAATGAATTCCATACACTCAAAAAAAAGTTATTTGAGTTTCTTAATGTAGCAAAATTCATCAGCCACCCTGTAGTTCTTAATTAGTAAAAAAAAGTAAGCATTCTGTTTTCATCTGGCCAATTTAGTACATATTCCAAATGACCAGAAAAGTGCGAAGAGCACATTTGTTTTTATATGTACTTTTTATTAGTACTAAATAGGAGCCATCGGAAAAGGGAGTTTTTATTTGTATAATTTAGTAC
This sequence comes from Anastrepha obliqua, assembly GCF_027943255.1. Classification (NCBI taxonomy): domain Eukaryota; kingdom Metazoa; phylum Arthropoda; class Insecta; order Diptera; family Tephritidae; genus Anastrepha; species Anastrepha obliqua. Next base: position 122,044,187 of record NC_072893.1, on the reverse strand, counting down.
TCAAAATTTGGGCAAATGGGTGCAGGATAGAGCTGTAGAGCATATTAGTTTAGTAGTTTTTATCTGCATAATTTAGTACTAATCTCAAAATGTGGACAATCAGTCTTCTGCAACTACTTGCTTACCACTAGACATATTGCAACCACCAAAAAAGCCAATAAAGTTTAAAAAAAATAACATAGTCTCAGTTATTAATCAACTTAAACCTAAAAAAGCACCAGGTTACGACAAAATCACCCCAAAAATGCTAAAAGAGCTTCCCAATATTGCCGTTCTTCATATCAGGCACATATTTAACGCCATCTCTCGTACTGCCTACTACCCAAAAGCTTGGAAATTATCACAAATCATTATGATAGGTAAACCTGGGAAAGACTTAAGCCAAGCATCCTCATATCGGCCAATTAGTCTATTGTCCATACTTTCAAAGCTATTTGAAAAGTTGCTCTTGCAGAAAATAATGCCCTTTATTCAAGATAACAATATTATTCCTCAACACCAATTTGGATTTAGAGCAAAACATAGTACAACTGAGCAAGTTCATCGCATTGTGTCATTTATACGAAAGTCCTTTGAGAAAAATCAGTACTGCACTGCACTGTTCTTAGACGTAGCACAAGCATTCGATAAGGTATGGCACCGCGGCCTAATTCACAAAATTACTAGTTTACTGCCTACGAATGTACACCTCTTGCTGCAAAACTATATCACTAATAGAGAATTTGTTGTAAAGCAAAAAGATTTTTTCTCTCGGCATTGTAGAATAGACGCTGGAGTTCCACAAGGCAGCGTTCTGGGCCCTATTTTATATGTATTATACACATCTGATATGCCAACGACGAGCCAAACAATGACATCAACATTTGCCGATGATACTGCAATACTTTGCACTCACACAGACCCAAAAGTAGCAACGTCTATATTACAAAGGCATATACTTGAAACAGAAGTATGGCTTAAAAACTGGAGAATAAAGGTTAATGAAACCAAGTGCGTGCATATTACTTTTACTCTAAGAAAAGAAACTTGCCCTGCAGTTACAATAAATGGTCAGAATATACCACAGCAAAACGAAATAAAATATCTTGGAATTCACTTAGATAGAAGACTCACATGGCGGAATCATATTGAAAAGAAAGTGTCGAATATCAAGCTTAAAATGAAAAGCCTATATTGGATGCTTAATTCGAAATCAGCATTACCTCTAGAGTACAAAGTGCTACTATATAAAGCCATGCTAAAACCAATATGGACATATGGTATAGAAATGTGGGGAACGGCTACGCCCTCAAATATCGAAAAACTTCAGAGAGTGCAATCTAAAGCCTTGCGGATAATCACGGGAGCGCCATGGTATATAAAGAACGTTAACATTCACAGAGATATTTGCATACCTCGTGTAGCCGATGAAATAGTACGGTTGAGCAAAAAATACCTACAAAAGCTAGAAGACCATCCCAATAAACTAGCGCGAAATCTACTTTTAGATGAAGGTCACACAAGATTGAAAAAAAGAGACATCTTCAAGTCTGCAGTATCTTAATGATCTCATCTCACGCGAGAGTCCGTCCACAACTTCCTCCAACCACATCTATCACACTCGAAACAAAAACAAAAAAACAACATCATTTTCACAATCGACATGAGAGACAACGGAAGCTCTAAGGGAGACTGGAAACTAGGCCTTTCCGGCTCCCAGCTACGAAGAATCGGAGACTGGAAACCCGTCCTTTTCAGCTCCCAACTACTTTTAGATGAAGGTCACACAAGATTGAAAAAAAGAGACATCCTCAAGTCTGCAGTATCTTAATGATCTCATCTCACGCGAGAGTCCGTCCACAACTTCCTCCAACCACATCTATCACATTCGAAACAAAAACAAAAAAACAACATCATTCTCACAATCGACATGAGAGACAACGGAAGCTCTAAGGGAGACTGGAAACTAGGCCTTTCCGGCTCCCAGCTACGAAGAATCGGAGACTGGAAACCCGTCCTTTTCAGCTCCCAACTACTTTTAGATGAAGGCCACACAAGATTGAAAAAAGAGACATCTTCAAGTCTGCAGTATCTTAATGATCTCATCTCACGCGAGAGTCCGTCCACAACTTCCTCCAACCACATTTATCACATTCGAAACAAAAACAAAAAAACAACATCATTTTCACAATCGACATGAGAGACAACGAAAGCTCTAAGGGAGACTGGAAACTAGGCCTTTCCGGCTCCCAGCTACGAAGAATCGGAGACTGGAAACCCGTCCTTTTCAGCTCCCAACTATGAAGAATTGGAGATTCACAACCGATTTAATCATATATGTAAATATATGTTCATTTGAGCAAATACTTCGTTTCTTAGCACTGGCAAGGAAACATATTACTCTAGTATATAAGATTTGTAAACTTATTGTTAGTTTCTTATAAAAGAAAGATTCAATAAATAAAGAAAAATGAAAAAAAAAAAAAAAAAAAAAAAAATGGGTGCAACGCATATTATTTGGTACCTACTATTTCGAAAAGACCAGAAGAGAGATACAAGCACAATTGTTTTTATATGTCGCATTAAGTACTAATTCCGAACCAGCAATGCAGACCCTTTTGAATTTCCCTGAGTCAAATGTAGTACTAATTCCGAAATGAAAAAAAAAATGGACGCTCAAAGCACTAGTTACCATCTATACAAATTAGTACTAATTTCAAAATGTGAAGAAAAGATCACACGGTGTACTAATTGTTAGTACTAATTCCACAAAAGCAAAAGAGGGGTGCAGAGTACTACTACTTTTCGTCTGCCAAATTTATTACTACTTCTAAAAGACTAAAAAATCGATGCGAAGCCCACTTATTCTTACGCGTAAAATTTAGTACTTGTTCTAGACTTGTCGAAACGTGCAAAAAGGGATGCAGAACATACTAGTTTTCATCTGTCAAGTTTAGTACTAGTGCCAAATGACCGAAAAAACGATGCAAAACTTACTAAAATTTAGTGCTATTTCAGAACGTATCGAAACGGGCGAAAAAGGGATGCAAAACATACTAGTTTTCATCTGTACAATTTAGTACTAGTTCCAAATGATCGAAAAAGAGATGAAAGACATAATTGCTTCTACAGGAAAAATTTAGTACTAGTTCTGGACGTATCGAAATGAGCAAAATAGGGATGTATAATATAATTTCATCTGTAAAATTTAGTACTAGTACCAAATGACCGAAAAAGGGGTGTAGTGCGTACTTCTTTTCACCTGTCTAAATTAGTACTAAGTACCGAAAAAGTACTAAATTAGTACTAAGTACTAAAAATGTACTAATAAGTACTAATTACTGATTTAGTACATTTAGTACTAAGTACCAAAAAAGTACTAATAAGCACTAAGTACTTAAAAGTACTAAGAAGTGCTAAGTATTCTAATTAAGTACTAATCAAAAAGAGGTAAGCATACTAGCTTTCATTGTGGAATTTGGTATTAGTACAAACTTGCTACTGATCTTCTTCCGAATTTAGTACTAATTCCCAACTATCGAAACTGTTCCAACTGCTATTTCATAGGACCTCACCGCGTAAACAGCGGCGCGAATTAGTCATAGATCTAAATTAATAATCGTTACCAGGGAAATTGCCTACAGGGTATGCTTCTCCTGCACTTATGTGTGTATGTGTGTGTGTACGTGCATACTCGTATGAATACCACAATTTTCGCTATCATTTTCATATTTTTTATTTATTCCTCACTTTATTTACTAGCTACCACTAGCTTTGACAACTACTTCTTTTCAAGCTGTAGTAGTTTCGAATATTTCTTTCTATCCTATATTTTTTTTTCTTCTTCTTTTTCTTCTGCTCCTTGCAACGCTTTGCTTGTAAAATATGCGCTCATGTGCCGCGCATTTTAATTGAAGTTGCGCTGTGTCGCACAGAGCGAAGGACAAGACAAGAGGGAGCGCAGGTGGTATACGTATTTATGGTGTTATGTGGCAAACGCAGTTGTAGCAACAAAAACAACTGTCAATATTATAAAAGCAGCGCGAGTCGCTCTATAATGCCCCGCAGAGTGTGTTACATAGTGTTTTGTCACATAAGTATCTGCGTACATGTGTATGTGTATGTAAATATGGGCATGTGTGTACCTCAAAGTGCGTGCCACATTGCTATTTTATTAATATGTTGCGCACACTGTGTTTGCATGTGTGTGTGACTTACGTGACAACGCCGCGCTCTGTGGTATTTATACGCTTATTGCCTTTGCATACGAAATGCGAATGCGACTACTTCGCCCCCCGCTCCCTTAGCCCCCTGAAATCGAAAAGTGAGAAACTAAAAATAGAAATGTGAAGAAAATCGCTTATTGAAGTAAGTTTAAATTGATTTAACCTCGCGCTATTTACATACATACATACACACATTCACAAGTAAGTGCAGCAAGGAAGTGAATGTGAAACTTGAAGTGGATTTAGTTTGGAAAAATGCAGCATTTAAGTTTAAAGGTACAATGCAATAATGCCTCAGAGTTAATCGTAATATTTCTTCAGTTTCTTAGACAATTCCATTGAAAGCAGAGCAAAAAATAAGTAGACTGGCCTTTCATAAAAACCAATTTCTTCCTTTGAGATAAAAAAACTTCACCGAAAAACCTACGTCCTCAATTTTGTTAAAATTTTAATAACAGGAGGTTGTTAAACAAAAAAATTTACTCCTTCATAACTTTTGGCCCACTCATAAATCGATATGGTGGCATCTGATAAGTTCGTTAATTTGTCCACCACTAATTTTCCCCCAAATTGTCTCTATGGAACTGAATATTTCCATGAAAAATGCTGTAGAGTTCCGTTTTTGCCGTCCCATCGATAATTGCAGCAGGTAACGTTGATTTTCCTACGATCACCATGTTGGGATCGTATATCGTACATATATATATATACATATTTAGCAGCGGATCCAGCACAGCTGACTAACCGAAAGACTGAACGGGAGCGAAGCATCCGTACGTGGCAGGAGGAATGAAGGAACTCCATGAACGGACGATGAACATTGATTCCGAATATCATCAAATGGATAAATCCAAATCATGGACAGATAGATTCCTAACTGACTCAAGTACTTAGTGGGCATGGATGCTTTGAAGCTTATTTGCATAGATTTAAGCATGAAGATGACCCGTACTGCACCTTTTGTGACAGTCTAGTTGAAGATGCAGAGCCCTCGTTTTGAGCTGGAAAGAGAAGATTTGAGTGATAGGGTTGGGAAGCCAATAATGGTTAGTAACCTAGTAGATATCATGCTTGTCTCAGAAGAACATTAGTCCGCTGTCAATAATATGGCAAAAATAGTTATTACCAAACTGCATTGCGCTGAACAACAGCGCAGATTTTCACGTAGAGCCGCTCCCCCTCTCGCGAAGTAATATCTAACGCCTAGCGGTCGTCCCGCGGGAGGGAAACGGAGCTGTGGTGGGATTTTAGTGTCTTCTCACACTTTTCGGCTTTCAATGCTTCAATGCCACCTCCACAAAAAAAAAAGAAAAGAGATATATAGGATACTCTAACTCATAGTTGGGGCATAGGGCGTCACCAACTCCACTTCGCCATCGTACACGGTTTTGTTCAAGGGCACTAAATTCATTCCGAGCCTTATTCAAAGACCTAATGCCCGCCTCCGTTGAGCGGCACCCGGTGGTTCGTGGTTTGTCTACATTTCGTCCTGTCGTTGGAAGAATTCCATCTCAGCGATGGCGATGTTGTCGTCACTCTTCCTCAGGGTGTGGCCGAGTAATTTCCATTTCTTTCTGCGGATTGCAGTCGCCACATCGAATTCATTAGCTGTCCTCACTAATTCGGTGCTAGATATAGTTTGAGGCTAGAAAATTCCCATTATGCAGAGCAAGCAGCGATTAATGAACGTTTGGAGACGCCTTGTGAATCATAAGGCCAGAGATATTTTGCGATAGGTTTGGATGTGCCTGTGTAAATGTGTGAAAAAGCAGCGATACATGCAAAAGAGGTGACTATAGAGATTTTCCGTGCAGCGGAAGATTTTTTTCTTATTAATCATAGCGGAAGCTGGCCACTTGGCCTTCTGAGTTTTTTCTGACTGTTGCTACAAATGTTTTGAAAATTATCAACATACACGCAGGAGGTCTTCCTAGAGATTCACAGTACAGACTAAGGTTGTTTCCTTATTGATCAATGCTAAGGCTGGCCTCTAAACCTTCAGAGCTTTATTAAGTGCTAAGAGAGTCTGGTTAAGGTACTGTGAAAAGGGGAGCGGATAATTGATATTCAGATTTTAGTACATACAGTGGAGTCTCAAACAACTGTCTGGCTTCAACAACCTACTAGCTGTAACTCTGCACATTGGCGACGGCGAATATCGCAGGCGATGGAACGATGAGCTGTATGAGCTTTACGACGACATAGACATAGCGCAGGGAATAAAGATCCAGCGGCTACATTGGCTGAGTCATATTGTCTGAATGAAAACAAGCGCTTCGGCTGGGAAAATATTCGATGCGGTACCAGCTGGTGATAGCAGAGGAACAGGAAGGCCTCGCGCGAGAAAGAATCGACTTTGTTAAACTTGGTCAAAATCGCGTAAGCGATCATCGTGCCAATTAAGAAGAAGAAGAAGCCTCTTTTATTTTTCGGCATAGTCTTCTTTTAGGCTTATGCACTTCGTCCGACGCTGTTCTAGTAGGCTGCTCCCTTGTCTAAGCCTGGACAATAGATATTCGTTTGTGCTGTCACCTCCTCGTTTGAATAAACTCTTTTTCTCGCCAAGCATTTCTTCGAATTGGGGACAAATTGTAGTCCGAGAGATCCTAGAGAGCCAAGCCTAGAGAAGAAATGGTATATGAAACGAACTGGAATCAAATTTCCATTAATTTTGCGACCACAACTGCTGAGGCGTGAGCTGGTGCTGGAAAAATCTCGTGTGATGGAAAAAATCTCGACTTGTTCAATTCAAACGAATGACAAACACGAAGAAATATACCGATCTGTCTGAAACTTGGTGTGTGTTCTTTCAAGGAACACTACTAACTAAACAAAACATCGATACGCACCAGTAATGCCATCTCTCTGACTTCACACGGACTTTTCAACCGACCCTCGTAGTATAAAATATTTCGCACCCTTAGGGGCAAGAATCTGCATCACAGATAGCTCGAAGTATACAAAGGTAATCTTATACGTTCCGAGGAGTTTATACAGTGTAGTTCTGTGTATCGCTTTTCAGTAGCTGCATTCCATACTACACCACAAAGAGATTAACTTAAAGCCACAGAGACTTTTTCTGATGAAACAAAAAAAGACGAATTTTCACAAATGTAACACTATTTCTCACAAACACACTCTTCTCAAAGCATTCATTCTTTTAAGGAATTTATTAATATTTTTATTTCTAATTTTTCTTTTTTTAATAATCTATAGTATATTACAAAGTACCTTACCGACTAGACAAAAATATAAAGAAAAACAATCCAATTTTTTTTTTAATTTTTCCGGTGAACATTCTGTGTTTGACCTTAAATTGACCCTGAATTTGACCACGGAAGGACAAATGCACAACGAATTCTGACTTAGCAACCCCAAAACTGTATATATCAATTTTTTTTTTTTAATTTTTCCGGTGAATATTTTGTGTTTGACCTTAAATTGACCTTCAATTTGTCCCTGGAAGGACAAATGCACAACGAATTCGGACTCAGTAACCCCAAAAATGTTTATATCAATTTTTTTGTAATTTTTCCGGTGAATATTCTGTGTTTGACCCTAAATTGACCTTCAATTCGACCCTGAAAGGACAAATGCATAACGAATTCGGACTCAGCAACCCCACAAATGTCCATTTTTTCTAATTTTTCCGGTGCGTATTCTAGATTTGTTCTTGAAAAAAATTATCTTATAAGTTTTTAGGTAGTTAGGAGATGATTTCGCCTCTAAAGGGAGGTTGGAATTTGCATACTAGCCGGGATGTATTACCGTAAAAAGTCCCAAACCAAATTTGAATAAATGAAATTTTTTATTTTCCCATAAAAAGACCCTTATTTAAGGCATGTTTTGATATAATAAAAAAGAACTTTAAAAATAAAAAAATGCATTTATTCCAATACGGTTTGGGTCTTTTTTTATTGTAGCTCTAATCAACGGCATTTAAAAAAATAAAATTATTAAAATCAGTAAAAAATTGTCTTCTCTGGCACTTAGGTATGAACAAAATTTGTCGGGGGGATTGGGCGTCTGTCCGTCAAATATGATTTAAGACATTGCAGAAAGACGCAAGAAGCAGAAAACATTAATCACTAAAAACAGCAAGATTAGTAGCTATAGAGCGACTAGTTACAAAACCATGTGGGGTTGGGTTAATTAAAGACTTAACTGCAAAATAAATGTTGTCCTTTGCATGGCATTCGAACAGTTTGGAGATGTTTGATGGCTTGAAGATCGGCCTGAAATTGCGAACATCATTTTTGCTTCCGCTTTTAAAATGGTGGGGTGATTGCAAACTTCCATTCATTCAAGGAAGTGCCTGCAGATAAAGATTTGTTAGAGATAATCTTGAGAGGAGTCGCCAGGGCTGGACATTTCTCGTGTAAGATAGCTGAAAGGCCGTCGGCATCTGTATGGGATGAAGTTTTTTCGCCAGCTATTTAGTTTCCCCAGATATTCAAAGAGTGGAGATACTAAGAATTTTAAAGCAGAAATTCATGAGGAAATGACGATCGCATTTTCCTAGAACTTTATCACTACAGCTGCTCTAGAAATTGTTGAGTGGCGTTTAGAATCTGATGGTTAAAGGTATGACCACTGCCTCAGTGGCCGTTCGCGAGTACTCGAGTGAGTTGTTATATTTGCGTCGTGGTAGACAGCAGCACTTTCACCTTAAAAGTGAGCACGAAGTGCCCTGCAGAGATCAATAGTGATTCACCTCCTGTCTGCTGGTATTGACTTCAGCATTTTTCTTCAATTAGTGAAAATAAGAAATCCAGCGTCCAGTCAGAGGAATCCAGAGTAAGTCAAATGTTAAGACTCGACCAAGCAATGGCAGACTCAAAAGTGTTCCTCATGCCTGCCCTTGCTTATTTAAAGCATTTCGGAGTAGTGATTTTCAATATTCTAACTTGGCTTTACTCCTCTCTTCCTCTCTACCAGGCTTCACTTCCATTCACTTACTTAGAGCGTCTGTAAATTCTCGCCCTTAAATCCATTTGAAATATTCTTACGTACATATTTACTCAAAAAAATGCTTATCAACTGCCATTTATCTAATTTTTTAAATATACTCCTTGTCAAAAACCTTTGCTATTCCCCTTTTAACACTCAAAAATTTACTGTTTCATCTTCTTAACAGAAAAATAAAGCAAACCCACAATGGCGCCACCCAAGCACCAGAAATTTTAGAATGATTTATCCTACTGATAGTTCAGCTTTGAACTTTTAGCTTTGCCATAAATTCTCCAAAGTGAAATTTTGCGCACAACAACAACAACAACAAAGCAAACAACTGCAAGTGCAAGTAATACAGTGAAGATAATGACTACAAGGGCAGAGAACTGAAAGGTAGGATGAGGGAAGACAGAGTAATGGCAGAGAGGGGACAGGAGACGAGATGGTATCAAATTTTCTAAATTACTAGTGTCGCTGTGGAAATTTTTTGGCAATCAACTTGACATGTGTAATAAGCGCATTCATACATACACACATACTTACATAAATGCACACATATACATGTGTATTTGTACTCGTACATGCATATAAATGTGTATGTGTGTGGGTGTACCGGCTTGTGTGTACTTGAGACATCTGCAATTTTGTAATTTAGTTCAAATCTATTCTTATATTCCTTTTGATGTTGTCTTGTGCCTGAAATGCTGCTACACTTTTCTTTATATTTTGTTGGCAAATTTGCCCATAAGGATTTTCGCAAGGTGCTTAACAGAGCACATTCACAACAGCAACAACAACTACAACCAGCTACTGTGTAGCAATAACAATAATAGCAACAATAATAACAGTAACAACAACAGCAAATAACTAGAACAACATCATAGCTTAGAGCAAATGTGTGCTTTTAGTTGAGCAAATATGAGAAGTTAATGAAAGGCAAGTTCACGAACGCCCAAAATAGCTTTCCAAGTTGTGTATGTCACATACACATACATAGCCACACATACATACACAGTCATATATGAATACTTATGCATATGAATTTCATATGTCTTGCCTTCTGTCTTGCACTCGACATGTCCCTGTGCCTTCACACACTTCTTGTCTGCCCTGGCGTAGTTGATAAATTGTTAAAATAATTAAATTTATTAGAGCAAGCAATGTCGTGTAGGTATGCCGTTGAATCCTTAAGGAAATGTAATTGAGCAGCAGACTTAACGGCATGTCATAGGTTTATATTAAAGCATAAGGAAGCACCTAAGGACATCCGACTTCGTTCACCACCACCACCTACGTTAGCCTCCGCAAAAATAGCCTCAAACTTGAGTGGGCACTTATGAGATCGCAGACCATCTAACCATCACGTCTCTTTTGCTTAAGCATATGCCTTAAGTGTGCTTAACGAAAAATTCTAATTGATTTTCCATCAAAATTTATTTTTCTTACTTCAAAAGCATAAATGCTTATGTATTTATGTACTTAATTTAAGCTTGCAGGTGAATTCTTGTACGTATGGCTTAAGCACATCTGCACGTCAATGCGGTTGTTAATGCATTGCGTATGCACTCAAAAATGTTGCTAAGTGCATTTGTCTGCATTTATTCCGTAATAAAATTCCAGCAAGTTTTCCTCGCTCTTTTCTCAGTTTGGCTTTTCCCAAAGCACTTTTCGAATTGCGCAATTTTATTACTTAATGAATTATGAGCTTAAGTGCATTTAAGTGAATTGAAAATCACTCTTAACAGATTTGTGTGAACTACATAGGATAAAAACAAGTATAGGTTTTCAATTTGTGATGAGTTTAGTTTTGTAGAGTAGAGTCAGAATGTAAATCTTCAAGAGGCTTAAGTGTCTTTGAAATATAAAAAGTATCTTTTATAACTTAAATCCCAACTTAAGTGATTTGAGTACGAATAAGTATAAGTATAAGTATAAGTATAAGTATAAGTATAAGTATAAGTATAAGTATAAGTATAAGTATAAGTATAAGTATAAGTATAAGTATAAGTATAAGTATAAGTATAAGTATAAGTATAAGTATAAGTATAAGTATAAGTATAAGTATAAGTATAAGTATAAGTATAAGTATAAGTATAAGTATAAGTATAAGTATAAGTATAAGTATAAGTATAAGTATAAGTATAAGTATAAGTATAAGTATAAGTATAAGTATAAGTATAAGTATAAGTATAAGTATAAGTATAAGTATAAGTATAAGTATAAGTATAAGTATAAGTATAAGTATAAGTATAAGTATAAGTATAAGTATAAGTATAAGTATAAGTATAAGTATAAGTATAAGTATAAGTATAAGTATAAGTATAAGTATAAGTATAAGTATAAGTATAAGTATAAGTATAAGTATAAGTATAAGTATAAGTATAAGTATAAGTATAAGTATAAGTATAAGTATAAGTATAAGTATAAGTATAAGTATAAGTATAAGTATAAGTATAAGTATAAGTATAAGTATAAGTATAAGTATAAGTATAAGTATAAGTATAAGTATAAGTATAAGTATAAGTATAAGTATAAGTATAAGTATAAGTATAAGTATAAGTATAAGTATAAAAGTTAAATTAAGTTAATTTAAGTTAAGGATAAGTAGAAACTGCAGTCGGTCTTTAAACAAACTCACTTAGACCGTTGCCGATCCATTAGAATATCACAGTAGCAGTTTAAGTTGTGTTTTAAGTGCAAACCCATTGATCTGGCCCACACTTAAAGCCCCCGGGTCATCAGTATTATTCAAGAGTGATGAGCCATAGTGTCCATTGGATGTGGCAATGAGTAAGTATTCATGAAAATCGAAAACCCAGGAGGCAAAAATCAACATTTTCCACACTTTCTTTTCTTTGCTTTTCATCGAGGTCAAAAACCTGCCGAAGCAGACCGAGACATTTGCGACGTGTATGGAGAGAGTGTCAGCGAGTCTACAAGGTTTGCGAAGTTCAAACTGGCAACTTTGATGTCGATGACACGTCCCGCCGTGGAAGGCCTTCTGAAGTCGATGAGAACGTCCCAAATCATAAAAAAAAAATGGTCACCAAACCAGTCGAGAATTGGCGGAAAAAACGAACTGAGATCATAAAACGATTTTCAATCACCTTCTTTCAATGGGATTTATAGGAAAATTGGGAGCCTGGATGCCTCACGAGCTCAACAAAAAAAAAAAAAGAAAGTCACCTTCAAATTGCTTCTCAGCATCTCTCCCGTCATCGAGCCACACGCGGTCATAAACAGCGCTTTTTGTACCGAATCGTCGCGAAAGAAGAGAAATAGCGCCTATGCATCAATATGGAGCAGAAAAGGGAGTGGGTGGCTCCAGGAGATACGCCAAAGCCGAGAATACAGCCGGATCTTCGCCCAAAAAAGATATGTGTTTGGAGGGACTACGAGGGCATGGTGCATAGGGAAATACTCGAAAAAAATGCCACGGTCAGCAAGGAGCTCTACCTTGCCTATCCACACCGCGTAAATGAAGCTATTTAACTGGAAATACCTGATCGGCATGGTAAAGCCATACTCCTTCACGACAACGCCAGGCCTCACGTTGCGCAAATTGTCAAAGCCGCACTCCAAGAGCTCGAAAGGGAGGGGTTCTGCCGATAATGTCGAAGGCATCGGCATATGCTAGTAGCTAGAGTACACTTATGAAAGATAGTACCAGTGCAGTTTAGCTCGGCAAAGATAGAGAATCACCTTGTTTAAATGGTGATGATGGCTCTTGCAATGGTAGCGCGCAACGTCATCTCACACAGCCCTATTAGTTTTGTGGGTTTACCAAACTCAGACATAGCGGCTTAGAGGTGTTTTATATCCTTGCTATCAAAGGCGGTTTTGAAATCGACGAGGAAATGGTGTGTGTCGAGTTGTTTTTCGTGGGTTTTCTCCAGGATTTGGCATATTATAACGATTTATGACGTCAAACAGCGCTAATTCTGTCAAATTCACTGTGAACAGTCGGGCGCAACCTTTTGTATTATCTCAATTGTGTGTGTTGTAAGTGGTGTCTGGTGCTCTTGGAAAGTGTCTGCTTATTATATTCCAGCACACGGCATTTCTGTAAATTTTTTCACAAGCCTGTTGAGAATTACAGCGATTATGCTTGATGAATGAAAAATACGAGAAATAGCTGATTTTTCTTATTTTGCTGGAGGTTTTTTTTCTGTTATAAGAAAACTTCGATTTTACGGTCTCTTGACTATTTTTTTTTTTTCTTTTTATTTCTTTTATCGCAGTTATAGCTCACACAAATATTGAAGGTCTACAGAATGAATAATCGTATATGATTTGACAGGATGGTCCTAATTTGAATTTCTTCCTCTTTAAAAATTTATTTTATGACATTTTGCTTAGGCTTCTCGTTTCTAATCACTTTTAGAGTATTTTTTTTTTTTTGTTAATTTAAGCGTTCCATCCTCTGGCATATAAGCTTTACGCACACGTACGCACACAAACGCACACTTTCATTAATTCGCCAGCAATTTGCGTTAATTTACGATACCGCCATATACCGTTCAATATTTGCTTAATCCCTTGCACGAGCCTTCTCGTTTTATTCTTATCCTTACTATGTGCGCCATTTTTCTGCACCTACAGCGCCTTAATCATTGTCGAGTCACCAGCCATGAGCCACTCCACACAAGCATACCAACAATCAATACGGCACTTTTTGCGGTTGGTAAGTAAAATAAAAATGGCGTATTGACCGAGCTGTCGAGCACACCACCGCCTTCAACACGGCCTTCATTCTTTTCTGGCCGCATCTACGCTCGCTTCCTTCGAGCCATGCGTCTCACAAGTCCTTCGAGCGGCGCAGCAATGCTTTGCCTTAACCCCATTATTTGTTGTTGGTTGAGTATTATTATTATTTGTTATTGTTGTTGTTGCTGTTGCCGTTTTCGTTACATTATTGTTGTTGTTTTTGTTACATTATTGTTGCTGACGCTGTTGCATTATGCAAATTGCTGCAGCTTAAAAATGTTAAAATGCAAGCGACAAGAAATGAAGGCGTAAAATACAACAATAATAGCAAAAGCCAAAGTGGAAAATGCAAAATCCCAACAAATGAGTGAACGCACGGTTGACTGGCTTGTTGGTTGGCTGACTGGCTGGCCGGCCGACTAGTTGACTTTCGTTCGTTGGTCGTTTGGTTCGTTGATTTGTTTGCTTGAATGAATGTCAGCATGACGGCATGAATGAATTTTCTGTTGCCGCCCATTTGTGAGGATTTATGTGTATTTTGCATCACAACGAGATCCAATAACAAATTTAAATACGTTGGGGGGAGAGGGGTGTGATTTTCAAGCTGTGCCCGATCCAAATCAGTGCTGGATTGAGTAAAACTGCATCGTCTGCTGTCTGCCGAGCCTGCAATGTTATGTAAGCCATAGAGTAGCTTACTTTTTCGAAGCTGTCTTTATGTTGCTTCACATTCGACGCGGTGGCCCGCCCCGCCACCCAAACAGTGTCCGCCGCTATGTGTCGTTCATTGTCATTTCCATTCTGGGTTAATTTCAATACCGACGCCACTTTTACCACCAGCAGCACCCAGCGTTGGCATCGACACTATTCCACATACACCAGGGGACATTAAGCCGACAGCTTTGCTGGGTTCTATGTTTCTTGTCGTATTTTCGCATTGGTCTTTACATCCATTGACCTTATTTAGTTGTGAAAAATTGCGCAATTTGCATAAAGAGTAGAAAAGTAGGAAATTCATTTTGTGGAAATTCATTTGTATCATAAAATATGTTGCATTGGTAAGGATTTTAAATTCGATAATGAAATTTTTGCTTTAAATTTATAACCGACATACCGCACTATTCGGCAATCCATCGGCAAAATTCGGAATAATTTTACATCAGCCAATAATGCTCGACCGATTAGACTACGTACAGCTCGAAGTCAATAGAGAATATTGCGACAGTAAATTAGAGTTTTGCCGAAGACCCGGAAGAATCGATTTGTCGTCGATATTAACAACTTGACCTATCTTATGGCCCTACTTGGGCGATTCTACGCAAAGATCTTGGTTCGAAAGCGTATAAAATACAGCTAGTGCAAGATTTGAAGCCGTCCGATCTTCCAAAGTGTCATAATTTCAGTCGTTGGGCTCTTGAACAACTCGTCGAAGATCCGCATTTTGGGGCCCGTTCATCGATTACACCCATTTTTGGCTTACTGGCTACCACATAGCAACACGAAGCCATTCAAGAACAGCCATTACATCCATTGAAAGCAACTGTTCGGTGCCGCCTATGAGTTGGAGGAATCATCGGCCCATATTTCTTCAAAGACGAGGCTGGCGTCAATGTAACAGTGAATGGCGCTCGCTGTCACGCCATGATAAAAGACCAAACGACTTTCTGATTGAAGCCCGTGAACTCAACAACATTTAGTTCAAGCAGGACGACGCTACTCCCATACAGCCCGTGAAACAATGGATTTACAGCATCGTCGGTAAGCAATTTATCTTTTGTTTCGGACCAGTAAATTGATCACCAAGATCGTGTGATATTACACCTTTGGACTTTTATTTGCGGTGGTATGTAAAGTCTGTATGCTTTGTTAATAAACCAGCTTCGATTGAGGCATTGAGAGCCATCATTACAAAAAAATTTTAGATTGGCGAATAAGTACGTAACGTTTTTACCGCAGACTTTTATTGAAACAAGAAACCATAATTATATCAAAAAGATAATCAATTATATATTCGCCGTTGCTGTTTACAGCCTCTTCCCACCTCTCGTCCAATTTGTTGATGCCGTTCCGCCAAAAATCGCCTGGTCTGGTGTCAAAGAAGTTGTTGAGCCAGTTTTTAAGGAACTGTTTATTATCGAAGGTAACGCCCTTCATATGGTTTGACAGGAAGCGGAAAAGATGGTAATCGGTCGGTGTAAGGTCCGGAAAATACGGCAAATGCTGAAGGACCTCCTATTCGAGTTCTTAAAGTGTAGCTTTGAAGACTTGTGCAAAGTGGGGCCTGGCGTGGTCGTGAAGGAGTATGGTTTGACCATGTCGATCAGGTATTTTCAGTCGAACAACCTCATTCAAGCGGTGTAGCTGGGTAATGTAGAGCTCCTTTTCGAGCGTTTTCCAGCGCAACATGCCCCTCCCAGTCCCACCAAACACATCATGATCTTCTTTGGATGAAGATCCGGCTTGACTCTCGGCTTTGGCGTATCTCCTGGAGCCACCCACTCCATTCTTTGCTTCATATTGATATATGGACATCATTTTTCATCTCCCGTGACGATTCGGTACAAAAAAGCGCTGTTTATGACCGCGTGTTGCTGGATGGCGGGCGATATGGAGAGAAGCAATTTGAAAGTGACTTTCTTTGTTTTTTTCGTTGAGCTCGTGGGACACTTAGGCTCCCAATTTTTCTATAAATCCCATTGAAAGAAAGTGATTGAGAATCGTTTTACGATCGCAATATGTTTTTTCTGCTAATTCACGACTGGTTTGATGAACATTATCCTTCAAAAGTGATTTGAGACGTTCTTCATCGAATTCAGAAGGCCCTCCTCCACGTCGCACATGTCCCGGTCTGCTTCGGCTGCTTTTTGACCTCGATGAACAGCAAATAAGAGCAGGCGTCAAAATGTTGATTTTTGCCTCCTGGGTATTCCATTTCTAAGCCTCAAAACAAATAAAAAATTAAATAACTCAAAAATACAAATTACATAGTTCTGTAGAGCGGAAGAAGTTCTATCGAATGAATCCTGAACCTTTGCTAAACAGCAAAAAAATCGTTGTAAAATAAAAGAAAATATAAAATCGCTATGAACTTATTCCCTAACGCAATAGAAAAGCTTGATCTATTGTGGTTCTCTTTTTGATCTGAAGCCACATTGATATGCACCTCGGCTAAGGCTTTAATGCGCTACGATAAAAGCGTTGAAAACAATTTGAGGCAAACGCTAAGCAGGGGGTGCGCCGTTGCTTGGGGTTCAGTAATACGTGGGCGACAATTTGTGGGGGTTTTTGGAAATCAATTTCAGCTTCTCTTAGGTTAGGTTAGCTTGCTTGCTCAAGGAATGAGCACACTTGGACGCAGATAAACGGATTCGTCCTCTGTGATACCATTATGAAGGAGGTGAGGTAAAAAAGAAAGGCCGATGGGATGCAGGGAGAGGGCGGGGTGGTGTTGGGATGGTTAGGAGGGTGGGTTTAGAGTATGTGGATTACGAACGATGACCGTGCTGCGTTTGCGTCAACCGCTTCATCAGATTTTTAATGTCAATACCAAAGTAAGAGCCAAGATGTCTGGATCTTAGCCCCGCCAGAGCAGGGCAGCTAAGGAGAAGGTGCTGAGATGATTCCATCTCATCCTCCATACATCCAGCGCAAAAAGGACCCAAGGTAATTCCAAATCTCACAGCATGCATTCCAGGCCCATAGTGACCTGTAAGAAAACCCACGAGATTCGAGAGCTGATATTTTGTCAAGAAGGCCAGATGGATTTCGCAACCTTACAAATTTGTGTACTTGCCCAACGCTCGCTGAGTTGCCACGAAGCCCATCTTTCCAGGAGCAGACCACAGGTAGTCAGAGGGATCCCAATTCACTCCCTTCGCGGGGAAACCACCTCACATGTCCCTGGTCTGGCCAGCTCATGCGCCTCACAGTTTCCCGCAATGTCGCTGTAACCAGGAACCCAGATGAGGTTTATGTCAAAAAATTCGGCAGCAGTCGAAAGTGAGGTCAGGCATTCCCTAACCAGTTTCGAATGCACCGTCACTGACCCGAGGGCCCTTATTATCGCTTGGTTGTCGGAGTAAATATTTACTTTCTTGACTGTTAGTAAGCATTTGAGCAGCAAATCAGCTGTCTCCATGATTGCGGCTACCTCTGCCTGGAACACAGTGGTCCGGTAACCTGAATTTGAGTGTGGTGGGGAGCGCCTCGCAAAAAACTCCTCCGCCAATCTTTCCTTCCAACTTCGATCCATCCGTGAACAAGTTCACCAGGTGCTGTCCCCAAGTGTAGCCCCCCGTCCACTCTTCCCTTGATGGAATATGTGTGAAGAAAGTTCCATTGATCCGTTGACAGCGGGATGAATTCAAAGCTTCTAAGGATGCTTGAGTGCCCATACGTGAGGTTGAGCTTATAGCCCGAGCCCTTTAGTCTGATTGCGGTACGTGTAGCGGCAATTCTGCCTGCGATGTCTACAGGTACCACATTTAACTTTGCGTTGAGCGCCAGAGTAGGAGCCATTCGGAGCGCCCCACTGATTCCAATGAGTGCCGACCTCTGAACTCTCTTCAGCTTCTTCACCAATGTCGTCCTCTCTAGTGAGTTCCTTCTACTCTTAATTTAACTGAAGTTGAACTGTCTGAAGATCGTCTTGGGTAGTCTTTCCGGATTGTTTTCGTGGCTTTTCAGAAGTTCTAGTAGGCTTAAATTTTTGGTTCCCCTAACACCGGTGGCTCGCACAAGTCTGCTTCATGGGGCGGCGCGTACCACCGGTGGCTCGCACAAGATTGCTTCATGAGGCGGCGTGTACCAGCGGTGGCTCGCACAAGATTGCTTCATGGGACGGCGTGTACCACCAATGGTACTTTATTAGACGGTACCTATGAGATGAGAAGCCATAAACGACTACCCTTATGAAAAAATTTCGTTTTATATAACCTGCAATCGCTTCCGATAGAGCGAAAAGATGTAAACGTTGCCGTCTGTGGGCGAAGACCATGAATAACAGCGCCGGCGGGAACGTGTTAAGTTCACTCAATCATTCATTTCATTCCACATCTACTTTCAGTGTGAAATATTTCATACTTTAATTTTCAATAACAGTAGCAGCTCCTCACTAAGATCATCGCGAACGACCATTCTTCTCCACCCTTCGGTGTCTTTGAATTCTTCAGCTTTTCATTTCACGATTTCATGAATCAAATTTCTGCAGCTAATTAGTGCTTACAATAGTTTTTTTCTCGGCTCCTTAAAATTTTTAATTTCGTTGAAATTTTTCTCACACCCGTCTGCCTGTCCATCTCTTAGCTATCTTTGCTTTCATGCACCTACTAAATTACCTGCCTCACTAACTACATACGAACATTCCTTTAGTAGCACGCCAATTATTGTTAAACTGATATGCTTGAAATCACCGGCACGACATGCGAGCGCCCTCGGGCAGCACAACACTATTACCTAATTATAAGCCACTGCCTACTCATCTGGTTCCCTGTGCATGTGTGTGTGTGTGTTTTTATGCCATTACTGCCTATGTTTTCCTGCACGATTACGCATCTACGTGAACGAGTGAGCGTGTGTGTGTGTCTACCCGCTCAGCTGTTCATCGCTGTTGCGTCACTGCAGCATTGGTCGCTATGCTCCACATAAGTCGGTAGTCGCTGTTTCAGTTTTTCTTTTGTTTTTTCTTTTTGCAGTTGTTCAAAGTTTTTTAACCTCTATTTCTGCTCCTCACTTCTTTTGCGCTGTCAAGCAGTCTGACGCGCGCACTTCAATTTCAAATTCAATTACCGAAAATGTACGCCACCGGCAACAAAAACGAGCTCATGCACGATAAACCTCACACACATACACACACGTACAACAGCTAATGTAAACAATAATACAAATAATAAGCCACAAAATAACAAACCCGAACAACAAAGCACCGCGCCGAAAGAAACTGTAACACCTGTCCCAGCTGACGAAATGTGCTGCGCTGCTGTTTTTTCGTCACAATCGGGGCTGTAGCAGTGGGAACGTCACACAGCACTTTGTTTTTGTTTCTACAATCACTGCCTGCATGCGAAGCAAACTTTTCGGTTTTTTGCTGTGGAAGTTTTTTTTTGGTATTGGAATTTTTTTTTTCAACATCATTCAAGCGCTCGCTGTCTGCGCGGTCACTCACTCATTCACTTGCTTTATATACAAATATAACAGCATATTTCGTCTTTTTATATCTGCAAAGTAAACAAGTTACAGGGTGGCGCAAAATTAATCATTTAAGAAATTGTTTTAATCACTTGTTTATTTAATAAAAATAAATTATTTTAAATAATAAAAATCTTTGTTTTGACCTTCACGCGCCCCATCGCTTGTCTGTTTGTGTACTGCAGCTGGTTAGTTAAAAAAATGTTTGGTGGGTACACTTCTGTTAGGTGTTTGGCCGCTGCCAAGTTCACAAATGTCAAATATGAGAGGCATATGACGGCATTTGCCAAAACTATAAATCTTCCCATAGCGTGATTAATTTCGCGCCACCTTGTAGTTAATTTATTTATTTTTTTTTTTTGTTGCTTTTTTTTTCTTTTCCTTCTTTTGCAAGTTATACGCCTTCTGCTGCCGCTGCTACTGTTTAACTTTCGATTAGCTAATCAATTTCAAGTCGTCACGAAAAAATATTCGTCTGTCACTCAGTGTTCAGGCAGTTCAACCACATTCCACACCATTCACACAATACAATCCAACTTCAATGACCCCCTTTTCAGTTTAATATTTAATTTCATGCCTATTTGTTGCTTTAACTCTCGTATTGCTCGCTGACCAATCGCAAGCCACGAACTAGTAGCGTTACCTTCTGTTCACATCGGTCGCATTGTGCTGTTTAGTTTTACTGTTGTTAGTGTTTTACTGTTGTTTATTTTCATCTCCTTTACTTTTAACACCTGTTGTTTGTAGTTTGTGGGATAAGTGCGAATGAGTGCATTGCTTGATGAGCCGCTATTGCTTCCCCTTTGTATGAGGTGAGTTGTGACCTTTAATTGGTGCACGTACCGTAAATTGAAATTAGGTGGCATAAAAAAGAAGGATTTTTGTATGATTTTATTCAAAACGTAGTCAACTTACAGGACAGACGTATGCTTGCTGCAGAAGAGAAAAGGGACTATTGACAAAATTAGAAATCACACTACGACTGAACTTTGGACTGAGGTAATTTTAAAATCTATTCAGCAAATGCAGTGCGAGCGTAATAAAGTTGATGGAAAGGCAGGGAGGGAGTCCTTTTAGTTTTAATGCTAATTTTAATTCCGATCTTAGACGTGGTAGAAGTTGTAGATGACTTTTTACCTCGCGCCTTAGTTAAGTTTTTATCAAATTTGTAATATCCTTTTTGTAGTGTCTTTAGTGCTGTTCTTAGTATTATTCTTAGTTGCTGTTGTTGTTGCTTTTGTTTTTTTGTTGTAGCAGCATGAACATTCCCAACACATGTGCGGGGAATGCTGCTGGAATGACAGTCCTTGGCCGGATACAAGTCGTTTAGGGTCGTTCCGGTAACGTAGAACTGACTGTTGCGGTCGTCGGTTGTCTTATACATTGAATAAAACTTATAAGTATATGAGCCTTAGGCGTAGTACCAGTAATATTATCAGTTCTGTTCATAATTTTGGTATTCGCCTCAGATTAGTGTTCGCCCCAGTCAATATTAACTTTGCTTTAGTTTCAGCTCAACTCTAAGCTTAGTGTTAGTTTCAGCAGTAGCTTTGCCCTTATATTAAACTTGTTTTAGTCTCAAACGAAGTATAACGTTTGCCAATAGGTGTTATCTTGGGCTCAGTAGGCAATTGAGAAGTATGCGCTCTACTCTCTTGAAGGACCAGATTGAGAAGTAGAACTCTTTCTTGAAGGACCAAACTGACACTCCACGAGACGCTCATCATTTCCATCTTGCTTTATGGCGCCGAAGCACAGACGATGCCAATAGCAGATGAGAAAGTTTTGGGAGTCTTCGAGAGAAAAACTCTACGTAAGCACTTTGACTCACTCTGCATTAGTGAGGAGTACCGTATACGTTGGAATTGCGAGCTATATGAGCTCTATAGGGACATGGACATAGTTAAGCATGTAAAAATACAGCGACTACGCTGGCTTAGTCATGTCACCGGAATGAAGATGAATCTGCGACACGGTATCCTATAAAAGAAGGCGAAGAAGAGAAAACCACATCTCTGTTGCAAGAACCAAGTGATGCAGGACCTATAAGCACTCGAGATTTCCAACTGGCACCAGCGAGCGCGGGGCAGAAACAGCTCGAGCGCTATTTTGGCACTCCAAGTGGTAGTGGCAAGTCAAAAAGTGGTAGCAAACGCCTCACTAGTGAACCCAAAGACCGAAAACTTATACGCGAGTCTCTCAAAGATCGTAAAAAAATCCTCTTCTGCCCTTGCAGCTGGCCCCTCGGAAGAAATTGCAAAATTCGTTAGTACTCGAACTGCTGGAAGAAGGTGCTGAAAGCAGGTTTAAAAGAATGCAAAGCACGTAAGAAGCCGTGGCTTTTAGAAAAAAATCGGAAAACCCTTTGGAATGGGCTCTCCAATACCAACATTTTATGGAGGAAGATTGATCGAATATTCTGTGGTCTAATGAATCAAACTTCGAGGGAAGCTTAGTTTGCTTCCAACAAGCACAGCTTCTTACCCTAGTCTAGTTTCGTGGAAATAACACAAATCTTATGATACGATTTTTATCCTATCCACCGGTATTTTGGAACACCTGACGTGACGTAAACGAGGCGACGGATTGGTGAACAGTATCATCCAGATTGCATGGTACCCACTCTTAATCCTCCGTCGGGCATCTTTTTTAAAACCTTCGGTTGGGCACCCAGGTCTGGCCTTTTTTCGACCTGTTCGAGGATCCTTTTTAAAAGATTATATCCATGAATCGATTGAAAATTAAATTTAAGGCAACCACCTGGAAGCTCAAGTCGTTAGCTACAGTAAAAAGATGTTAAACTCACGTCCAAAGTCGAAAAAGTCAGTCTGACCAGACCAGGGTGCCCAACCGTGGGTTGGTGGAGGCAGCATTATGGTCTCGGGCTGTATGCGAGGGACAGTTAAAAGTACGTAAAAGTGCATAATTTTGCTTTCGTTAACGTGCATCTTTGGCGACACTAATTTAGATGGAGTTCAAAGCGTAAAGCAAGCGAACTCAGCATAACATCGCAAATAGCCCGGAGTGCTTTAATTCACGCCATACATACAGCTGAATGTGCCAAGCTTGTACGCAACATGCCCCAGAGGATTGCTGATGTGTTCAAAGTGAAGGGTGGAGCTACTAACTATAAATTTACTAACTAATTTTCATCACTAATTCCTCTGATTTATTGATGAAAGACCATTAATTCACTTTTTGAAACGAAAACTTCAGTAATTAATTGGGTACCTAATACCTTTGGCTTCATAACTGACCTAATAGCAACTTCTTAGCAACATGCAAAACTTTTCAATTAGCAATATAATATTCAATTATATTAATTTCGCTTGAACATTCAAACAGCTTCATCACCTTGCACTCTGTAACAGTCACTTTTGCCTTTTTCCCCCCCTTGCCAATGATAAGCATAGTTCTCTTACCACGCGCTTCTCTATCTTTTTTACGTACTTACGATTTTCTCACACAGCTTCTCTTTAACGCAATGCACACCAACACAAGGGCACATCGCTACAAAGCAATTCATTAAAATGTCTTTCTCTTATCTCGCTCACACTCTCTCTCTCACACACATTTTCTCTCTTGTCTGTATGCAACTACATTGCGAATACTCTTTCGTCAGCTGTAATAGCGAACAGCTGTTTTTGACGTGCGGTAAACGCCTAAACTTGACATTAGCAAAGTGTTTGCTCTCTCCAAGGAATAGACAGTCCTGTGGGATATAAATATGTATCCCAACACGTTTTGACGTTTAGGTCTCCTCGTTGCATATGTATGTAAGTATGTCAGAAGTTTTTATGTGTACATGGATTTTGTTAATATGTAAGCAAAGTTTTCAACTCACACACTAATGTGAGTAATTTAAGTCACTTTTTGTTACTTCTTTTTGACTTTTTTAATCACGAAAGAATTTGCTGCTGATTTTCCAAATGCTACGTAGCTGCATTAAGATGCATGTATTGAATTTTGTTCGACTTTTCGTATGGCAATACTGCTGTTTCCGTGGCGCCGCAATTTAATGGCGGATTCTTATAGAACTCGACAAAAGAAAACGAAATGAATAAGTAAAATTTTTTGATATCTCGCTTAGTTTTCAAGTAATTTAATGTTAAAGTTCTCTAATTTAGCGAAAAGTTGGTGTTGCCATACACCTGAAATAAAAACGAAGTTCGTATGCAGAGATGTTCAGTAGAAGGTTCATTGTAAAACTGCAGTTTTTTTACTCTAATTTTAAGTTGAGAAATAATTTTGAAAATAAAAACATACAACTCATTCAAACTTAAAAGCAATAATATTAAGCGTATCTCAAAAAATAATAAAGTAATTAAAATTAAATTAATTAACACAGTATTTTTGGGTAGAACTTTCTTTCGCGTGGGCGGCCTTCGGCCGCGCTTCAAAAAAATAACCCTCATCAGTCCAACTCCGGCTACGCAATCCACAGTATTTTTGCGTAGAACTTCTTTCCGTGTTAAAACCATTGAACCCAAAATTAAAACATCATATGCGTGTATGTAGTAAGGAGGCACAATAACCCCCATTCCCAACATTAACACTAAACTTAAATACTTAGTTTTTGTTAATATTTTTGTTTTATTTGTAGACATCCGGCAACACCATACTGTTGTCATTCCAATCTTCTTCTTATTCGCGTTTAAAATTGGAAAGTGACTGTATGGACAAATGCATTTGCATTTTATTTTAATAAAAATAATTCGAATATAAGGATAAAAATAAGTAAAAACACGCGTGTGAGTGTATATTTCGTGAATTTTAGTGAAGTGTTAAAAAATATATAGTGTAATGTGGCAAATTATAGTGAAGTTCCAAAGGGCATTTTGAGACCTTTTTTATTCAATATCTCGAAAACTAAGCGAGATATCAAACAATTTTACTCCTTCATTTCGTTTTCTTTTGTCGAGTTCTATGAGAATCCATCATTAGGTTGCGGCGCCACGGAAACAGCAGAATCCCCTTTCGTACAATCGGATTAGTATTTTGCTACTAAAGTTAGCACATTTTTGATTGATGTACTTGGACTCCCAGTTTTCTACTTGCATTAAACGGTTCAGGGAGGTACAGGGTTTGATTGAAAAGTAATGAGCCTTATTTTTTTAAGCAGTTTTATTAAACCTTTTGGCTTATACAACTATGATTCTTCAAAATAGGACCCTTGAGCGTCAATACACCGCTGGTAGTGGCCCTTCCACTGCAGGAAACATTTTTTAAACTCATCCGCCGGAATCGCGTTCAATTCGGCTGTCACAGTTTTTTGGATCGCCTCGATGGAGTCGAAACGCCTCCCCTTCAGCTTTCTTTTCAGGCGCGGGAACAAGAAGAAGTCCGGAGGAGACAGGCCTGGGCTGTAGGGAGAGCGGGGAAGCTCCCGAGCCCCCATCTTGGCCAATGCAGAGGTGCAGAGGATTGTTAACAAGGTCAGGCCGAACCCGGGCTACGCGGTTTTTCAGCCGAAGGAGCGCTTCTTTGTAAAATGCTGCATTTGCAGTGCTTCCTGAAGGTACAAACTCCTTGTGGACGATGGCTCGAGAATCTGAGAGAGAGAGAGAGAGCTGTTCGTCTTCGACGTCCTCCCGGCCTTCCTTGAACTACTTGTGCCACCGTAAGCCTCCTTGAGTAGCCCAACGGTTTCGGTACTCATTTTGTTTAGCTTCACGCAAAATTTTATGGAGTAACGTTGCTCCAACGATCGCCGCATTTTCGCCACTGCAAAATCCTAACACACTTTTAAAATAGCTTTCACGCTGTTCACTGCACCGCTGTTGCCAGCGAACTGGGACCAGTTTCTAGTGGAAGGGGAAAGTCCAACGATCATTTCCCCCCACCAGCCGATTCGGTTGAGCGCTCGGCAGACGCTCCGCGCGGGAAGGCTCATTACTTTGCAATCAAACCCTGTATTATAGATTTTTGAATTCAACTAAAATAAAATCCTTTGGCTTCTCGGCTTGACAGCTGAGGCTAAATTATTTCTTTAGAAAAATTTGCACCTGCAATCAATCCTCTAAAGTATCTCTGCCTCTGCCTTTCTATCCTGGATGGTTGTGTCATTTTTAACGTACAGATGCCTGGTTTTGTGGGAAGCTCTCTGAAAGAGTGAAATGAAATTGCTGTTGAGCTTGCCAGGAAGCGGCCGAATGACTTGGTTTCAGATGTCTCCCACCCGGTCATCGGCATTCTCGTGACTGTTGTTTAAGAAAAATTACACAACTCATTTCTCAGAAAAGCACACATCAGAAGAAGAAGCTCCATTTCGTCGTGTGGTATTTCAAAAATCCTATAACCCCAGTACAATAAACACAAGAGGCAGATAGTCCTGGGGTCGCCACGCCATTCAATTTCCACACGTGTAGCAACACTTACCGGTCTTTGGACAATCGGCATTCACTTTCTGTAAGAGCTGGATTTACCATTTAATCCCCATGGCAGAAGTTGTAGGCAGCTTTCAGAGAAGGAGAATGCTGAGCACTTTCTCTGTAAATGTCCGAGTTTGGCAGCCAGACGGTCAAGCTCACTGGGTGTTACTTTCTTCAACAGCCTGGGGCAGTGCGCCACCCTAAATCCCAACAACCTTTCCCGTTACATTAATAGCTCTGATTGGCGTACATATCTGCCTATTGGAGGCCTCATTTTGGTATCAAAATTTGGTATCAAAATAGTGCTACTTGGGAAGTGCCAGTCTGGTACTTCAACTATGCGCCGGCTCATTCCTCATTGCCGTTTAAGATATTTTTAGCCAAATGCAGAGCTAAACATGGACTTGCGCGATTTGAGCGAAGTCCCCGACGAAGTGCCAATCAGATGGCCAAAGAGCTCAAAATATCTGACCTTAGCATCCGCCGCATACTGAAAAATGATCTCACAAGATCCAAAAGGCGCATGATCTCACATCCACCAAAGCAGCAACAAGTCAGACTTGAGAGAGCGAAGGAGTTGCTTCGCTTGGCCGAAAGTGGTCAATTTCCGAACATTGTGTTTTCTGACGAGAATATTTTTCAAATTGAGCAATTCGTAAACTCCCAAAACGGTAGGGTTTATTTGACCGACCGCTCATACGTGAGCTTGAGCAATTTGAGGCAGCACCCGCCCTACAGGTAATGGTTTGGCCCGCTGTAACCGTAGATGGGCGCTCTCCAATCGGTTTGAGCCTGACGTCAAGGTAAATCCGAAATATTATCGTGAAAGTATTATTGCTCTAAAGCCGTGGGCAGACAAACAATTCGATGGCAGACCATGGACGTTTCTACAAGACTCAACACCGTTTCACAAAGCTCGAGTGAACCAAGAATGGCTACAATACAGCGCTCCAAACTTCATAACGTCCAGACAATGGCTCTCAAATTCACCAGATGCGAATCCGATGGATTATTCTTTTTGCGCCATTTTAAAGTGAAAAGTCCGAACTAAAAGATTCATCAGTCTCGAGGAGCTGAAGTGCAAGTAACATTCGGGCAGCTTTCGATTCGTTTCTGGACCATCTCAAGGTCATAGTCAAGGCAAGAGTAAATTTATTCTTAATTTTGTGTTATTTTTACACATTTTTGAAGTGAAACTTCTTAGGTGTCGATGCGCGAGTGAGAATGGAGAGTAAAATTTCAAGGCTGTGCAACGTTTTGGGTGGCCGCCGTAGCCGAATGGGTTGTTGCATGACTACCATTCGGAATTCACAGAGAGACGTAGGTTCGAATCTCGGTGAAACACCAAAAATTAAGAAAAAAAAAACATTTTTCTAATAGCGGTCGCCCCTCGACAGGCAATGGCAAACCTCCGAGTGTGTTTCTGCCATGAAAAATCTCCTCATAAAAATATCTTCCGTTCGGAGTCGGCTTGAAACTGTAGGTCCCACCATTTGTGGAGCAACATCAAGACGCACACCACAAATAGGAGGAGGAGCTCGGCCAAACACCCAAGAAGGGTGTACGCGCCAATTATATATATATATATGCAACGTTTTGGGCACTTTCGTTCCGCGAGAGAGAAAAAAGATATACGTAGAGGAAAAGGAGAGAGAGAGCTATACATTATATATATCTTAGATACACTTTAGCCTATTTTTCCTGAGTTTTTCCTTGTGGTTGCTAATTTTTTGTGAGAAATAACACTGCCTACTTTTTGACACTTGTTTGTTGGTGCAAACTTGTAGGAAGTATACCATATTTTTGGTGCCTATTTGTTGGCGTTATATTTCCTTGGTGCCTACTGTTTGGCGTTTTTTTTTTTTTGGTTGCTACTTTTTGGTGCTTATTTCCGTTTCTTGGCTAGTGCTTGTGCGTACTATAAAGCGCTATCCATTCCGACTTCGGATTTATTGGTATTGCCATGCGGTAATTTGTGCCATTGCTGCGATCCTGGAATCGTTGCGTTTGTGCGGGTGATAAACGCTCGGAGTAGTGCGCGTTGTTGCCACGGTTTGTGTCCGGCGTTTACCTACACCGGTCGACCCTTCTCC
This sequence comes from Anastrepha obliqua, assembly GCF_027943255.1. Lineage (NCBI taxonomy): Eukaryota > Metazoa > Arthropoda > Insecta > Diptera > Tephritidae > Anastrepha > Anastrepha obliqua. The sequence goes on along the minus strand of NC_072893.1, from coordinate 122,015,672 downwards.
GTTTTTTTGTAAATTTTGTCTATTTGTATTCACCGCAAATGTTGTAAATTTATTTAGATATATATTCTTTCTATATCTCTCTCTCTCTCTTTCTCTCTGATTCTCTCTCGGGTCTTTCCCTCTTTTTTTGTCTGCCTTGAAAGTTTCATTTCTGTTATGTGTACCTCGCTATACGCACTTTTTTACTTTGAATTGATTAAAAGTAATTTTCCAAACTAAATTTATGGCCTTTTTAATTGGTTATACTTCGAGTGCCGGACCCTGTATTACCCAGAATTTTCTACGCAACGTGGCGTAGTCAAGGGTAGTGTTTTAGCTGTCCTGCCTTCACTATTGTTCGCCTATTTATTCACATTTTCCTCTGCTTTAGTGGCCATATACATTTGTATTCTTTCCTTCAACCTTTCCTTCTCAACAATATAATACTACAGGAAACCATTTTTCCACTTCCATACACCAAATATCTTTTTCTCGCAGTTCCATACAATCTCAGCTCCCATTTTTCACTACTTCTCCGCTTGGCTCGCAAAACTTCACTTCTTCACTGGTTTCGCTTCCTCATCATTTGCTGGCCAGCACTTATTTATCTACGACGCCCACACGCACCATTCAATGTCCGTTTTTCTATTCATGACATAATCCATAATCATGTCATTTTCAATAAAATGCGGTGAGCGACTATTCCTCTTCGCCTATGCTCCACTCACCTCTCTCCCTCTATTTTGGCCCATTGTTGGGCGGCGTGGCCATCATTTTGCAGCATTTGTGACAGCTGCTGTCACTTCCGCACTCTGTAAAAGATTTCAATTAATAGTAGAATTCTGTTTTTTTGCGCTCCCTTTTTTTCCTTTTATTTCGTCTTATTTTCACATTCACTTCCTTTGCACTCAACTACCAGTTTTACACTTTTTACTGCTTTGCTTTGCATTCTAATTGGTCTCATTTGAAACGCAGTAGTGCTCGCTATTAATTTCATCATAACGGCATGATTTGTCAGAGTGTTGCCCGCTGTTTGCTGCTCATTTAATTACTCCTAAGATTCTCGCTTTACCATAAATTAGTGGAATGCTGCTGTCTTAATTTAATTATGTACGTAGTTGATTATTTGTTGCAAGCACTTTTGAGATCCTCATACTCTCACCCACACGAATATGTGAAATTGGCTACTCTTTGAAATTTGTTCATTTTTGTGGCCAATTCGAATTCCTCAAAGCGGGCAATTAAAATTTTATGCATCCACATTAGCTTTACGTAAGGCTGAGTGAATAAGGTCAGGGTCGTTCTGCGCGGCGCAACTGACGGAGCTGCTTCGAGCGGAAAGTCGAAAATTGATTTTGAAATTAGTTCTCTAATACTAATATTTACTTATCTTGCCTTTTGTTTTTGTTATATTTTGTAGTTGTTTAAGCAATATTGAAAGATATCTTTCTTTTTACTCACGGACACTTGTTATTGAAAAGCTATTTTCGTGCGTAAGCAAAATATTTTCCCATTCAAATTTATTTATGTAGTGCAAAGACGATGGAGTGTTTATGTGCTGCAACAATAAAAGTAAAAAAGCAAGCGGAAAAATGACGTCATTGTGGGCAAATAGGCGAGAATGGCACTGAAGTGTTGCTGGAAGAATTAAATCTGATTTTCTTGTATCAATAGATAATTTTTTCAAATACAAACGCAGATTATTCATATTCATAAAAAAATAGGTATTAGTAACGCATTTCGATCAGCGGTAAATTTTTGAAATTAAATTATAAAATATTTTCATTGTTGCTTAGTTTTTCTGGGCACTAATTTGCATTTCAAAAGCAACGAATGAGTTCTAACGAAAGCAACTTTAGCTCGCTCCACCCAACAAGACAGCTGACTATCAGATAAGCACTCATATTAGCACCATCCTATCCTCATTCAACTACACATTTTCGTTCTAGCCATGGGGAAGTTCTGATAGTTTCCCCTTGTCGGTTTTCCATGTCAAACCCTTTTTTACCAATAGTAATTTCTTATAACTGAAAAATATATCTACCATGCTCTAAAGGCAAGGTAACTAATCATTTTTATTGTAATACAATGTAATAACCGCTGACAACTAAACTCCTCATTGTCGTCATCACAAACTTCTCAGCTCTAATAACCATACTTCTCATTTTTGTTATCAAAAAGTAATTAGCACAAACTCCTCATCTTCGTAAAAAGTAATCAGACTGATGACAAAAACTCCTCATTTTCGTTATTATTAAAAATGTAGAAATATATAAAATTTATATTTTTTTTGTTTGCATTATAAAACTTGTACATACCAATTCGGTGTTTCATCCACGGAGATTCGAACACACGAATTTTCAAATGTTAGCCAAGCATCTACTCATTCGGCTATGGCGGCTTTACAGCAAACACAGCCAAATTTCACACTAGAACTTTTTCAGAGACCTCACACTATAAGCATACAATTGTAATTAAGTAAAAAAAATTTAAAAAAAAATTTTTCCTAGAGGGGTCACAGTAAATCGTATTTAGAAACCGATTTATAAACATTTGTATCATCAAAGACTTTTTTGTGTACATATCTATTCTTGGGATTTTTTACAATATTTGAGGTAAACAAATTTGTGTCCAAAATTTTTTCCTAGAGGGGTCTAAGAAAGCCTTAAATAAAGAATGAGTGTTAAACATATTTTTAATCGATAATTCCATTTGGATAACCAATCTTAGGATATTTTTAGAATATTTAATTTCAATAAAATTGAAAAAAAAAATTTCCGAGAGGGGTCTAAGGAAATTATATATAGAAAATGATTATTAAATATATCTTTAATCGATAATTTCCTTTGGATAACTATTCTTTGGATGCTTTTAAAATATTTAATTAAAAAAAATTGAGAAAAACTGTTTACTAGAGGGGTCGGATGAAGTCATATATGGAGAATGATTGTTGAACATAATTTCATTGATAAATATCTTTAGATAACCATTCTTGAGAGGATTCTTAAGTATAAAAATAGAAAAAAGTTTTTCCTAGAGGGGTCTAAGAAACCATATTTAGAGAATGATTGTTAAACATATTTTAGTCGATAAATCCCTTTGAATAACCATTATTTGGATGTTTTTAAAATATTTAAGTAAAAAAAATTGGAAAAAAAAGTTTTTCCTACAGGGGTCACCATATGTAGAAAACGATTTTAAGAAATTTTTCTAATCGATGATTCTCTTTGTATAAGCATTCTTTGGATGTTTCGAAAATATTTAAGTAAAAAATATTGAGAAAAAACTTTTTCCTAGAGGGGTCACAGTAAATCGTATTTAGAAACCGATTCATAAACATTTGTCTCATCAGTGTTTTTGGTTTTTTATATCTATTCTTGGGATTGGGATATTGTAAAAACATATTTGAAAAAAAAAAAAATTGTGTCCAAAATTTTTTCCTAGAGGGGTCTAAGAAAGCCTTAAATAAAGAATGAGTGTTAAACTTATTTTTAATCGATAATTCCATTTGGATAACCATTCCTAGGATATTTTTGGAATATTTAGTTTGAATAAAATTGAAAAAACAATTTTAAATATATCTTTAATTGATAATTTCCTTTGGATATCCATTCTTTGGATGTTTTTAAAATATTTAATTAAAAAAAAGTTGAGAAAAACTTTTTCCTAGAGGGGTCGGAGGAAGCCATATATGTAGAAAATGATTTTTGAACATAATTTTATTGATAAATCTCTTTAGACAACCATTCTTGAGATGTTTTTAGCATATTTTTACTTAATTTAAAATAACAGAAAAACGTTTTTCCTAGAGAGATCTAAGGAAACCATGTATAGCAAATGATTGATAAGCATTTGCCTCATGGGTGATTTCATTAGATATACATTCTGGGATACTTTTACAATATTTAAGCAAAAAAATTTAAGAAAAATTGTTTTCCTACTGGGGTCAAATACAGAAAATGATTTATAGAAATTTGTCTCATCAATGATTTTTCGGGATGTCCATTCTCGGGATGTTTTTAGCATATTTAAATAATAAAACAAAATTTTAAGATCATTTTTTGTATAGACGAGGTGAAGTGTTAAGCAAACCATATACGGAAAATGATAAAACTCACACTAAAGGCAAGCATTCGACTTAGGCAAGCCCATAAAAGTACCGCTTGCTTTTTCTCCGCCTGTAAATACATTCTTTATTGACCCGCAACCACCTACTCCTATACACCGATCCCCACTAAAAGTGCCCCAATCAAGACTAGTTTATAAAAATTAACCCAAAGTCAACAGAAATTCTTAAAATACCACTTTAAATGAACTTTTCTCTCAATACGCCATCTGTTTCCACTCAAAACTATGTATGCGCCACTTTCAAATGACGACGTCATTCACTTGTCCCAATGCTCGCACGCTGACAACACTAATTACTGCCCTACTGCGCTACACAACACGCTGCTCATTAGCGAGCAAAGCACAGAGCAACAAAAACAACAAACACACACACACAAAGAAAAAAAGAGAATACATAAATAATAATAATAATAAAATGTGTTATACTTTTAGGTGTCATACCCCATGCATTCACACGAATCAACAATATTTTCGTTAGTGGCTTGAACTTTGCATTTGTGCTTTTTTCCCCTCGCATTTGTCATTCAGTGCTTTGTAACCACCCACTCAGGGTACATGCCTGCGCATGTGTGTGTGTGTGTGTATGTTTGTGATATTTTGTGTGCACTTGACGCTTTTCTAAAGCTAAACAAATAGCTAAGAGTTGCAAAAACAACAATAACAGCATTACACACAAGCATTTTTCTATTCACACACTCAGGCATACAAATATTTTTATCTATTTTGGTGTGATGAAGAAAAAACGGCAAATGACGCGAGCATGTCAAGTGAGTATATGCTTGTGCATGTGGGTGTGTGTGTGTGTATATATGTGGGGGGGGAAAGCTCAACAAATATTGCAACATGGCTAACGCCATGCAACGCCAACAGACTACGACACAGAAGCGCGTCAATGCCAACCGCATGTCTAGTTTTTGTCTTTGCGGTTCTACAAGTTTTTGTTGTTGTTGTTGTTACTTTTGCTGTTCATATGCAAAAAATAGTGCACGGCTTGCCTTCTCTAAGTACCTAACTATCGCAAATCTGCTACAACAACAACAACAAGCACCGCAACTTGTTATGTTGCTTGCCACTGACATCATGCAACGCTAAGGCACCTTCCATACCACCATCGCCAACACGAACAACAACACACACTGCCCGGCACTACTTAGACGCCCTGCCTAGGCTCCGATATACGAGGTGTGGCTAACAAATAATGAAACTGGCGCTGCTGTAGAAGAAGTACGCCAGCAGCCGCCAGCAACCGCCAGCTGTTTAGCGTAAAACCTTCTCTTTCGACTGCAGTATCTCTCGCTTCGACAAGCTATTTAATTAGTGGAGCTACGCTAGCATTAGAGTTGGTTTTGTGTGAGTGTTTTTTTTTTCGTTGGGTACCCTGAAAGTCTAAATGGCGGCCGTCGTAGCCGAATGGGTTGGCGCGTGACTAGTATTCGAGTCTCCTTGCATGAAGAAAAAGTTTCGTATAATAGCGATCGCCCCTCAGCTGGCAATAGAAAACTTCCGAGAGTATTTCTGCCATAAAAAAAGCTTCTCGTAAAAAAATCTGATTCATGTACAGCTCGCTTCAAGCGGTGGTGAATTTTTTCTATATGAGGATTTCGCACTTTCATTAGGCTCCTGAAGTTCAGACTACTGGACAAAAATACCACATTCTCTGGTTCTGACTGAACTCCGTGAAAACGTAAGAAGAAAGACATCAATTTTGGAAAAACATACAAATGTTTTCCACCAAGAGAATTGCTTGGCTCCATCAAGTGTCGGCCATTGTCATTTAGGAGGTTTATAGCCACGTTTAGTGCACGATAAAGCGGCACTCGTCCTTAAGCATTTGCCATTCGGTCAGTCAGCATAAAGCTGCAAGTCCCGCCATTTGTAGCACAACATCAAAGCGCTTACCACACCACTTCTTCTTCTTCTTAATTGGCGCGATAACCGCTTACGCGATTTTGGCCGAGTTTAACTTAAAGTGCGTCAGTTGTTTCTTTCTCGTGCCAGCCAGCGCCAGTTGGGCACACCAAGTGAAGCCAAGACCTTCTCCACCTGATCTTTTCAACGCAAAGGAAGTCTTGTTGTTGTTGTTGTAGCAGCATAAACATTCCCCATACATATATGGGGAATGCTGTTGAAGTGACAGTCTTTGACCGGATATAAATCCGGGTCGTTCCGGTAACGTAGAACCGACTGTTGTGGGAACGCATAGGAGGTCTTCCTCTTCCTCTGCTGCCCCCAGCTTGTATCGCATCGAATACTTTCAGAGCCGGAGCATTTGTCTCCATTCGGAAGACATGGCCCAGCCAACGGAGCCGCTGTATATTTATCCACTGCCCTATGTCTATGCCGTCGTAAAGCTCATACAGCTCATCGTTCCGTCGCCTGCGATATTCGCCGTTGCCAACGTGCAAAGATCGAAAAATCTTGCTCAGAATCTTTCGTCTTCCCACACCACTAATTGGAAAAAAAAGCTCGTCATCAGTTTCGTTATTTAATAGCTCCACCTCGTAGTATGAACACCAGCATAAAAACTACCCATTCGCCCATTCAAGCAACTGCATATTAGCCTGCACGTTACCCTCTCACTGCATCACCTCATTTCTTTCATATTTCTTATTTCCACTTTGCCTTCCGTACTCTTCCTTGCATCCCCCTTCCATCCTCCTTCCATGAATTACTCACCCAAGCAGTCTCACCAGTCTTCCCATTCACTTTACTGCATTTACGCCTTTACCCCCGCACTGCACTCCGCCATTCTGCAATTTTGTGCATTTTATTTTCTTACCCACTGTTCCTCTCTTCCACTACCACCTCCACTACTTATTGTTAGATTGCTACTTTTGCTTTCCCTTTGCTTCCTTTCTCTGCCGCCAAAAGTATCTTCAGCATCTCTGCTTCTTTGGTTGCCTCTGCGTCTTCAATCTGTCGGCTGCTATAACCATCGCCGTCGACATCATTGAGGCTGCAATTTTCTCCATCTGCACGTGACATGTGACCGCCGCCGCAACAACAACAGCCTCTGCTCTTTGGCGTCACTTTCGGCTCACTGGCACTCAAAAGTCCCAACTGCCAGCAGTTTGCACGCCTTGATTTAACTTGACTTTGGCGCCGCGGCCGCCCAACGTCTTGGCTTTGTGGTGTTTCCGCTCTGGCTTGCTTGGCTTGCTTGGTTTGCTTGTTTTCTATTCTCTCCCCAAATGGTGCATGCTTTGCCATTTTTCTTCTATCATTGCTTTTGCGGTTCGGAATATTGTTGCTGTTGCTGTTAACCTGTACCGCTCTATGACCTCGTACCCTTTTGCGGCAATGCTTTGTTTGGTTCCCCCCTCCCCACCAACTCAATATGTAGTGCGCGACACTGCAACAGCAAAATAACTTTTTAATGATTTTATCTATTTCCCGACTGCATTTACGAGTACTTGTTTGTCTCATATTTGCCGGTTCTATTTTTGTGTGTCGAGGTGTTGCTTTTTCTTTTTATTTCTTTTATTTTGTTGGCGTTTTTACTTCAAAAACTTACTTGGACAACTTTTGTGTTTTTAGTTGTACGTCGCACTGACTTTTCGCACAACAGTGCAATGGAAGGAGCCGGGGTTCTAAGGTCACTATAGAGGGTTACCAGTTGAGATGACTCTGCCTGTAAGATATTGAGTACTTGAGACTTTGGAATTCTTGAATGTGCCTCTGATGAATTGACTAACAAAAATATCGGAAATCGCGCTGCATTGATGGTACTGGATACTACAATAGCATAAGGGTATTGAAGTGATAGACCGATCTCACTCCCGGTATTCTTCCTAGACAGCCAGATTGTTATCCAGGTTCCTAGCTCGGTGAAGATCAACTTAAAATTTGTTCAAGAAAATGGGAGATCTCTAGAAACTCTTCGTCCATCTGTACATGGTTCCGAAAGATAGCAGTGTTTTGAAGAAACCAGGAATGCAACAAACTGAGAACGGACTTGAAGCACCTAGAAATGTGCAGGAAAAGACTACCTCAGCTACTACAGCAGTTGAACTCATCTGAAAACTTGCAGAGCTCTACTTTCTCTTTGGTTAACATAAGACGAGAGATGAAGGAAAAATACGGAACATACTGATACACACAAAAACGAATGTACGGTTTTTCAGTGGAATACAAACGAGGCACCATTGGATACTTGTTCACTAGATTCGGTAGTTTGTAGAAGCTATGAAAATGAGGAGATAGAGTGCATTCAATTCTTACTGTGCTTCAAATCTCCCTACTTTGAAGATCCAGACCCTTAGAACACAGTCTGTATTCGCCTAAAGTTCGCCATTTTTAAGGTCAGCCATCAAAGCTACGGTTAGCAAACGGGTTACTTCAATCAGAAAAGAGCTTGGCAGGCTGAGAGAGATTGCAGATAGACAAAACTGATGTTACATGTCATATCCGACCGACTGTCGCAGATCCTTCTGTCAATAAGCAGAAGGGACTGTTTGCTGATTGGACTTTCCACTTTCTATGGGTGAAGCACATGGAAAAGGTAGGCATCTCAGACAGTGCACTCTGCACCGCATGTGGAGAGAAGGATGAGACGGCGCATCACTTTCTGTGCGCTTGTCCAGCTTTTGTTCGAATCAGGCTAGAGGTTTTTGGCACTGATGTGTTAAGGAACGACCACCTCGACTCTTTGGCACCACAAGATCTACTCAGCTTTCTTCGGAAGTTGGGTAGATTTATAGAAAATTAAGAAGGGAATCCGAATGCAGTACAATGGACTTAATGTTGTCTGGGTGCTGTACTTGCTAGTTGTGCCACCAAAACAAAAGGTCATATAGAGATGGAACTCAAAAAATGTTTGCTCAACAGCACAAACCGTCGCTATGGCTTGCGAATGAACTCTTCACTTAAGCACAAGTTGTTCAACCTAACACAGCTGGAATTATATTTTCTAGCAAAGCGTAGGAAAGACACGATAGACTACCGGCAGTAGCGGTTCTAAAAAACAATGTTCTCGGGTCTACAAAATGCAGAGTTGGGAGTATTGAAATGGAAGAAAACAACTAACCAAAACACAGCCACATCTTACCCTCAAACACCAGTTGTCTGTGCATAGCCTAAATGACTTTCTCAGCTGTCGCAACAGATTCACTTAGAGACCGAAATAAGTACAAAATAACAACCAAAACACAGCATCAAAAGACGCTCACAGTCTTTACGAATGCAACGCCAGTGTTGTACATTTAATTAATTATTAATGCAAGATGCCGATACGTGCTGCAAAGGCAACATCAACAGAACAGCAGTTACAAAAAAAAAAGAAAATCAAAGCGAAAAAAACATTCATTCACAAAACATAGCGAAGAAAGGAATAGGAACAACAGTCGCAATAACGGCGTACAAACACGAAAGACACGACATACGACGATTTACGACACAACAATTTACAACAAGCATCCTCAGTACCGTTGCAGGTATACGAGTACATAGGTATGTTAGCAAGAGCCGCTACGCAGTGGTGGGGTTAGTTATACAGCCGTTATATGAGATGATGATGAGTGCAGTAGCAGAGCGCTTGCTTGCATTCTTCTCCTTCTCATTCATACGCAGCCCGCCACACACACACACACACAAGGCAGTGTGCCTTTATTGTTGCTGCTTAGTATTCGTGTAGTCATCAAATGGCGTCGGCAGTGGTGGTGGTGATACGTTTTAAAGGTGTTCATTTTTATTGTGAATCATTTTTTGCATAATTGATTAAATGACCGCCTATAACGGTTGTAACGCTAAATTGGTTAACTTTGCTTTAGCCCTGAAGCAAAGCTAAGCACGTGGCATAGGTACGTGATAAATTTGCTGAGCACCATGCGGGAGGCGGAAAAAAATGAATGTAAAAGCTCGAGAAAGGTAAGCAAAGGACGAAAAGGGGAATTAAGTAAAAATCATATACCTAAAGATGCCTTTGTTGGTAGCGTGCACATGGAAAAGGTTCTGTAAAGGTTTCTGGTGTACAAAAAAAGCAAAAACATACGCGGTTACCTTTTGTTTTAAAAATTAATTAAGTAATTATTCGTGCTTATAAGCTTAATAAGCGAGCTGATTAACTATTTAAATGTTTCTGCGGCGACTGACCGCAAAAAGAGTATGACGCGACTTGTTATGGTAAGAAATTTATGAAGTTAGGACTAAATTTGGTGAAATTAAATATTAAAAGAGCGGAATTAGAAATTTTGCATTTATTTTTTAGATCATATTCCGAGTGAGTAAGTACGCACTGTGGAAAAAAATTTTAGTAAGTAAATTAAATTAAAATATTGTGAGTAAATTAAAACCAAAAATATTAACAAAAATGTAAAGAAATTGAAATTAAATTAAACTGAATAAAAAATAACAAACAAAAACAAATCAAATTAAAACACAAAAGGAAAAGGAAAGTCTACAAACGAAAATTATTTCAACAAAAGTAAAAAACCAAGATTGCCAATTTTTTTTTTTGAAATGTATAAAAAACCTCTACAAAATTAATATAGTAATATTATAAGATATTTAAATATTTTAACCAAAAAAACAATGTTGCCACATTTTTTTCTTTGTTTTTATAAATTAAAACCAAATATATGTGAGAAATTAAATAAATTAAATCAAACGTAAAACACGCGCTTAATAGGAAAAATATGTTAGCACAAAAAAAATTTATTAGACTACAATTCTAAGTGGGTATATAAATAAATTATATTGCATTTTATAATGCAAATTTGGAGTGAGTAGTCACAGGTATAAATTATTAAATAAAAAAAAATCCAACATGAATCTTTCCATATGAATTGAAAAAATATCTATTTCATCAGAATATAATTTTTAAAGAGTTAGCAAATAACTAAATTGCATTAATATGTATAATTTAAATTTAGAGTACAAGAAACCGTAGATGCCAAAACAATATTTCGTTTAATAAAAAAAAAACTCAACAGGGTTACCAAATGGTGAACACAAAAAATTAGTTAGTGCATTAATTAAAAGGCATACAAATTGGAAATCCAACAATGATATTAAGAAAAAAATGTATATGAAATATAATTTTAACAGGGTTGCATTAATTTTCATTCAAATGATTAAATTATTTTATTAGGTAAAGTATAAATTTATAGGATAAGAAACCGTAACTACAAAGCAAAAAATAATAATTAGTTCAATAAAAAAACACATCAACAGGGTTACCAAATGGAGAACACAAAAAAGTAATTAGTATGTTAATTTAAAGTGATAGAAACTGGAAATCAAATACCGATATTAAGAAAATTATTTTTTTTGAAAATTAAATTCAACAGGGTTGCCAATTATTGTTATTACTTTATTACTGTTTTTCAAACTAGAAGTAGAATATTCCATGCTAGATGAGATGCTTACACTTGTGTTCGTTGATTCCTATGAAAATGAGGAAACTTTAGAGTATCTTCAGTGTCTTTGTCCGGAACTATCAAAACGCGCTCGAAATTCATGGAAGCCATCTGCCACAGTTGGGGAGTCTGGAGGACATCTCAAAAATGAATCTTCACGTGTACTTTCAAACTTAACAGAGGTCAGTCTCCATCTGGTATCGCTAGGGAGCATAGCCACGTCTACATATGCGTGGCTCAATGCCAGCTGGGTTAACCTAACCTAATCTACTAATTCTAAAACTACCAACTCGAATAAATGGAAAGTGGGTGAAATGGATTATCAAGCGCATCGAGACGCTATTCTATAGGAAACTGAGCACTTGAAAGTGTCTTAGTAGAAGAGTTCTGCAAGCTGTACACTAAAAATACTTAGCCTTGGTTAGCCGGGTTGCTTATCTAAGACAAGACAGTCGATGGTCCTAAGGCCCATTGTGAAATCACTTAATCACTAAATCACTCTCAAGAAGGTAAACTAGTCGCTGCAGTGAGACATTTTGTAAATTTCCCAGGTCTTCAAAGAAATAATCGCCAAGAAGTGCAGGACGTTCACAGCGGAGGTGTTGTACCGACTCAATTTCTTCTTCATCTCCACTACTGCTGCAGAAGTCATTGTGAGCTACACCCATTCTACTGGCTACGGTGCCAATAGTGCAGTGACCCGTTACAGCACATGTGAGGACGCTGGTAGTTGATCTAATGAAACCAAGCACACATTATTGTCCTTTTAAGATTCAGTTTTGGCCAGAGCGCTTTGGCGATCTTGCAGTTGGTAGTCACAGACCACTTTCTACTACTACTACTTTCAATCGCAGTGTATAGTTCGTTTAGAGAAATGCCTATGTCCTCTACCAACCGTTGAAGGTCAAGCTCAGAGCCTTTCCTTGCTAACTCATCCGCTCTCTCACTTTCCTCCACTCCAGAGTAGCCGGGAACACCGCAAGTGCGGTGCTCTGTTGTTGGATAAGCGAGAGCGGCCTGCTGCATTCTTTACTATTTCTTGAATTGATGCGCGCTGAGACCAGTGCCGTGATCGCTGCTTGGCTATCAACAAAAATGGTAAGACTTGCTGGAGGTAAGTTGAACAGTCTTATTGTGTTTTCTGCTTTGTCTATAGCGTAGATCTCAGCTTGGAAGACGCTACACCGGTTTCGGAGTCTAAACGATTAATTTAAGGATAATTGTTCATCTTTTTCAGAAGAGGTTGAAATGGAAACATCATCAAAGGTGCCATCAAACCAGTGGTATGTGTGGCATGCTCCCACTGCAATGGCAATGCTATAGGGCACTCCTTTCCTCTCGGCTGATTCCACCCTGGGACTGCTAAAAGCAATTTCATCAAGATGGAGCCGTGTTTATGCTTTTTAGACACACCAGGTACCGGCGTCCAGGTTCCTCTCTTAATTGCGTATTGGGGTTATACGTTATCGATAGCATCCATGGGTTTGTCACCATTGGAGCATCGAAAAATTGCAATATTTTTACTCGATATCCACTTGTCGCCTGTCTGAGTTCGTCTTGAGGCTTTACCCCACGCGTTTGTGCTTGTCGTATGTTCGTGAATACAGTCATCCGCACAGGAGACCTGTTTCAAAATGGCTTTTTTGGGGCGACGCATCTGGGCATCTGTTGGGTATTCTACATCGGACGCATTCGCGTTCTAAGTTTCGCAGTTTTATGCATATCCTTGTTGCGAACTGTTTTACTGCTTCCCATTTCTCTTTCGAGTTCAGCGTTTGCGTTACAAGGTTATCTGGTGTAGGAACGGCGCCGAGGACTTTTGCTAGCTCGAAGCGCTCTTCATAAAATCTGGCGCAGTGAAGAGTCACGTGTTCTGCACTCTCATTTTCGCTGTAGCACTCTGCGCAGGTCGAGTTAGCTGCTAGATTAAAACGGTGGAGGTACGCAAAAAAGGCACCTTGTCCGCTGAGGATTTGGGCTAGATAGTAATACGTTTCACCGTGCTTTCTGCTTATCCCGTCATTGAAAATAAAAAAAAAATCACTTTAATTATATCTTGGTGACACAAATTCTACTTGAACGACTTCTAGAAGGACTACGTTGGGATCAGCAGACTGATGTGACTAACTAAAGATCAATTTTCTCAGATGCAAAATGAATCACTGATGAAGCCAAATACCATCAATGACCCCACGAACTCTGCTTGAAGGACTGACAGTCTCTTGAAGCACATCAAGCAATCAAAGTCGGATTTTGTTTAACCTCAAGAATTTATCACTCGAATTCGACTCATGAAGATGCGAGTAAAATTGAGAAAAGTTAACAAAGCTTAACTCCAGGAAAAAGCTTGGAGAGTGACCCCATTTCGAATAAAAAAGTTTGCTTATCATCACTGCGAAAAGCAATTTTTCGTAACTACAAAAATAAGTTGCTTTTCAAATAAAATTTACTTGGAATCATTTTACCTAAATTGGGGCAATACAATAAATCTGAGCTTATATACATTCGTACATAGTAAAATTCCATGTTTCGTCAAATATTTTCTAAGTAAACGATTTTTATTTAACAAACAGAAGGCACCACTTAAATGCCAAGCCTCATTGACCATTGCCTGTGCGAGAGACCAAAGAAGTCAATGTATGTGCGTTTTTGTATAACAACAACAAAACTTTAAATACTATTTGTATTTATTGCAGTGCCACGCCATTTGTATGCAAAATACGAGCGGAGTGTGTTGATACCAGAAAATTCTGAGTATTACATTTTTGTAAGTCCACAAAACTAAATGCAGAAAGTGCCATTACATTTAAGTGAGTATTGTTGTTGGTATGTACATATGTAAATATATATATATGTATATATTTCTATACATATATTAAGCAACATCCTGTCAAGAGTAAATTTAAATTTATGCCATGACAAAAACATATGCCAAGAAAAACGAAACATGTCAAGAGCAGAGCAGAGCTGAGCGCGGCAAAACATTTTCCTGGGTCTACTACGAAAAAAGTAGTATTTTGTTTTTTGGTTTGTTTTGCAAGCAAACATTTGAAATTGTTATGCTGCAATGGTTTCTGTCTGTCTGACTATACCTATAAATGATATGTGCCATACAAATAGATACAGGGTGGTCCACTCTTAAGTTATGCAAAAAATTACAAGTGGCTTTGGCACTGAAAACACCATTGCGCAGTGAAATAGCAGGGAGAACAACCTTTATGAATATTTAATATCCTTAACGAATATTGAATTAAAAGAGAACAACCACTCCATTTTAGATGCAAGTAACTTTGAGCAACAAAAAAAAACAACACCAAGTGTGCGGCTGCGGCAACTGCCATCACAAATACAAATCAATGATGTAAAATGCTATAAAATTGAACTCAAAAAATTCTGTTAGAGCTTTTGTATTTAGAACTTCTTAATTTCTCGCTCCCTTGGAATTGCAGTCTCTTCAATTTCTCTCATCAAATATTGATCAAAACACTAACTGAAACCCATTAGCAGCAATTGCGAGCTAGTTAGATTTTTGTGTGGTGAAATTTCCTACCTAATTTTTTTTTTAAGGAAACGCGCGAAATTGAAGCTTACTATCTTTAGAATCCCTTAAATTCATTAGATTTGACTTAGAACCCGTCAGAATGCTTTTGGGAGCAATTAGTTTTTGGTGTGGTGAAATCTCAAACCCAAGTTTTGTTGCAGAAAACTACCCAGTTTGCAGCTTATGGTCGTTAGAAATAGTTATAGCCAATTAGAATAAATTTCAAAGCAATTAGAATCAATTCAAAATAAATTTTTGTTTGTGTGGTGAAATTTTTTATCTAAGTTTTGTTAGAAGAAATGAGCAGAAGCAGCTTCTGTCTTTAGAATCAATAAAAACTAGTTCGACTGAAGTTAGAAGCCATTAGCATGCTTTTCGGGACAATTAGGCTTTACTGTGGTGAATTAATTTCTGGTGTGGTGAAATTTGTTACCGAAGTTTTGTTGGAGAGAAGAACCAAAATTGCAGTTTATGGTCGTTAGAATCAATAGAATCAATTTCGATACCATTAGAATCAATTTAAAATAAATTATTATTTGTGTGGTGAAATTTCCTCACTAACTTTTGTTAGAAAAAATTACCGGAACTACATCTTCTTTAAAATCAGTAAAAACTAGTTAGATTGAATTTAGAAGCCATTAATATGCTTCTGGAACCAATTAATTTTTACTGTGGTGAAATTTTCTACCCGAGTTTTATTAGAGGAATCAATGAGGATTACAATTTATTGTGTGTAATGACGATTACAACCATTAAGAATACATTTCGAGCCTGTTTAACAAATTTTTAACCAATTATTTTATGTGTGGTAAAATTTTCTAGTTAAATTTTTTTGTACGGCATGACCAGGACCTGTTTTAATCGTCGAATTTAGACCACTGTTACCACACAATGTTACAATTTAGTATACCGAAAAATACCATTTTTCGATATAAATTTTTTTTAAATTATTTTACATTTGAACCACCCTTTATGCAAGTATATATGTAGGCGTGCATAGACATTTGTAAGTGGGTGTTTATTTTGGTTTTTCGCATTTTGGCCAAGTTTATTGCCTGCCATATGCAATTGCAATATATTTTCACAACGACTGCAACAACAGAAACACCAAAAATACACCAAAGCAAAGTAAGCCCACAAAAATAGTGCAGCGCGCCGACAAAACGTGCATGGAATGTGGGTGTAGCAACGATCCAAAAAAAAACAAAATAAAATACATACATACACACATATTTGCCAACCAGTGTACTAAAGAGATTACGAAAGTCCGTTGGCTTAGGCTAAAAGAATTTGAAAGGCGGGCGGTGCGCGTTAGCGCTGAGAGCGAGAGCGGGAGAAGAGGCCGCTGTCTTGTAATGTCTTGCAAATAATGGCAATAATGAAGAACAGTTAAAATGGGTGTTGATGTTCGATGTGGTTAAGAAGCAGGCGAAGTTGCAAGAACAAAGTAAATCCAGACAGACCTGCATAAGTTCGAAATGGAAGCAAAAGAAAGCAGCGCAAAAACGACGCGACCGGAAGCGCCGGCAAATTCCCCAGCTTGGGTATTTATATAAAAGTGGCGATAAGCGTTGGAGTCTTGTTATGCCAAATGCAAATAATTGCAACGCCAACAACAACAAAAACTGCATGAACAATGAAGAAAAGTAGTAAGTATAACAACAACAGCATAAAGAAGGCTCAGGAAACGTAAAACAACTGCTGTGGGAATTTTCAAGGTTGATTTTACTTGCCATGAAATTGTGCAGACATTGAGGTAGTATTTGTTTTTGTTTTGTGAGTTCGGCTAGTTGTTAGGACACGCGATTTCAAAGGAATTTTTCACGGTATGTCTTCGGTTATATTTAATGTTGGTGTTTTTACGTTTCTGTTGATTTTTACCAAATTAGTTGTCCTCAAAAAAGGAAAAAACAACTGAACAAAACAGGAACACAAATACTGAACTACCAAACTATTTAAAAAAATGTGGATTTTAAATTTTTTAAATTAATTTGAAGAAATTAAAAAAAAAATTGCTTTAGAATAAAGTTAGAAAATATCAACCAATAAAATTATTAATTTCTTAGTTTTTTAGCTTTTAAATTAAAGAATTTGAGAAATTGAAGAAATGAAAAAATAATTTTTTAAAATTAATAAAAGTAAAATGTTTTAAAATTTTTTAGCTTTTATATTATAAAACATAGAATTCGAAGAAAACTATTTTCGAAAATAAGATTTTAAAATTTTGTATATAAATCAAAGAAACGAAAAAAACTTTTAAATTTAAAAATAATTATTTAAAAATTAATACAATTAATAATTTTTTATTTTTTTTCAGATTTTATATTTTAAAACGCTCTTAGGAAACTATTTAGGAAAAAAAGATTTTAGAATTTTGTAAATAAATTAAAGAAATTCAAAAAATTTTTAAATAAAAAAATTATTTTAAAATTAATGAAATTAATAGTTTTTTTTATTTTTTTAGATTTTATATTTTATAATTCTCTGAAAAAATTAACTTTTCAACTTTGTAAAATTTTTTTTAAATAATAGAACTTTTAAGTATTTTGTATCCAAATCTTATATTTAAAAACAATTTAGGAAACTATGAAAAATTCATTCGGTTTTATTAAAAAGCAATTTAATTTATTTTTTATTATTTTGCAGGCCATTGAAGAGGATGTCCTCTCTGAAAAAATTAACTTTTTAACTTTGTAAAATTTTTTTTAAAGAATAGAACTTTTAAGTATTTTGTATCCAAATCTTATATTTAAAAACAATTTAGGAAACTATGAAAAATTCATCCGGTTTTATTAAAAAGCAATTTAATTTATTTTTTATTATTTTGCAGGCCATTGAAGAGGATGTCCTCTCTGAAAAAATTAACTTTTTAACTTTGTAAAATTTTTTTTAAAGAATAGAACTTTTAAGTATTTTGTATCCAAATCTTATATTTAAAAACAATTTAGGAAACTATGAAAAATTCATCCGGTTTTATTAAAAAGCAATTTAATTTATTTTTTATTATTTTGCAGGCCATTGAAGAGGATGTCTTAATTAAACAAAAATTGCGCACATTTTTGGGATCGATTAGTTCTTTTTCTTTTTTCTTTTATTGTATTTTATTTTTTTTAATTTAATTTATTTTATTTTATTTTATTTTATTTTATCTTATTTTATTTTATTTTATTTTATTTTATTTTATTTTATTTTATTTTATTTTATTTTATTTTATTTTATTTTATTTTATTTTATTTTATTTTATTTTATTTTATTTTATTTTATTTTATTTTATTGTATTTTATTTTATTTCTTTTTGTGAATTTGATTATCAAATTGTATTATTATTTACTTAGTAATTTATTTTTATAATATTACTTTGTTTCAAAAAATTTAAATCATATTTAAAAAAATATTAAAAAAAAAAAATTTTTATCTAAAAAATGTAAACAGAATTTAAAAATTTAAAACATAAATATTAGAAAAAAATCAAAAGAGTTAAAAGAAATGAAAAAGAATTAAAAAATTAAAAACATAAAGAAAAACCAAAAAAATTAAAATAATTAAGAAAAATAATAATAATAATTTTTTTTTTTTTAAATACAAAAAGTATTATTATTTTTAAATAGTTTCTTAATTTTACTTTGTACAGCACATAAGAGGAAAGCTCATATTTTTACTACTTCATCAAATATTTATACTTGAAACTATATGGCAACTCTTGCTAAAATTATACTTCAAGAACAGCCTTTTCGTACACTGTCTAAATTTTTCTATACATGCAAAAATTAAGTACCGTTCATTACAAATATTTTTATTAAATTCATCCACCTCTGCTCTGCTCCTTTCCTTTCTCCACGTAAGTCTTTCAAAAATAATTCACTAGTTCTACTATTTTTCAACGCCCCAGCAGCTCGCCAGCATCCCAAAGGGCCGTCAATTGTTTAGTTGGCAACACCTTTATTGCCAACATTATTTAACTAAGCCCAACAAACTGTAAAGAGCCGCCAAACAGCAGCAGGGAAATGGAAGTATGCAACAGCGATAGGCCAACAAAACGGTTGAATACACTCACAGCTAACTGCAGCTACGGCTCGGCCGCATTAGCATAAATTTCAGTCGCAGCGATGAAAAAAAACAGAAAACGGAGTAGTGTAAGTAAAGTTCGAAGAAGCGGACAGACCAAGACGGCACACCACCTTCAAATGACTGGTTACGGCTGAGGCACAGCCAGACAAATCCCGAAGTTAGCCGGACGCATGGCAAAGCAATAAAGTGACAACAGCAGCTACGAGTCCATTGAAGTTGGCACAGACACTGGCAATTCCCGCAAGAAAAATCAATGGCAGTGACATCGCTGAATGGTCTGACAACTTTGTGTGCAGGCAGGCAGCAGGCAGCAGGCAGCGAGAAGCAGCAGGCGTTCGCTGGCAACTTTTGTTTTTCGACTAGTCTTTATCCATTTCCTTTTTTCTTTCTTCTTTGTATTTTCCTTTTTTCTTTTCATTTCCTTTTTTCTTTTTATATTATTTTCCTTTTTTCTTTTTTTCTACCCACTTTTTTATTTGTTTCTAGTCATTTTACGTTTTATTTCTTCACCTTTTCATTTTGGCACTGTTCTCTCTTTTCATGCGCCACACTTCTCTGCTTTTGCAATCATTTGTTTTTATTATTCCATTGTTTGTGGTACTTCGTCCAAATTTAATGCAAGTGACACAGTTTCCATTTCCTTTGCAATTCATTAGTGAATGGGAAAATGTAGTTGAAAATGGGAAAAATAATTAGAATCTGCAGCAACTACCTTTGGTAGGGATTTCCAATGGCAAATGGATGTTAAAAAATATGTGCGAGAATTGGTTTCCATTTGAGATGCCTTAAGGTGGTTGTAGACGTTAAGAAAAAATCCGCTTACAATGGAATGGCACGAAGAGATGTTTAAGGGTAGACAAGTAATGAAGAACCAACCAGCTGGGAGAGAAGAAACAACAAATCGGTACTCATAATAACAAAACCGGGACTCTAGAGAGATGAACCTTAGAGAGAAGATACTAAAGTACTAAAATACAGAAGAGATATCTCAAACATTCAAGCTGGCAATCCATACGTCTATCCAAGTCCAGTGAAATTCTGTTTTCCATAGAAACACAACGAGTTTTACTAACTCACCTTACTCGTGGCAAATCCTATGCCCCCATAAATTATTACAGACCTTTAAGGAAATTTAGGATATTTAGAAAAAGTTATGATCTTAGTGACAACCAACGAATACTTCAAGAGCTCCAGGAAGCTAACCAGCAGCAAGCAATTAGCACCAAATGAGATGAAGGAACTTTGACACTAATGACTCTCGATTTTGATACGCGGATACAATGGATGAAGATTCGATAAAAAAAGCTCAAATAACCTTAAATCTACGTTCCGAGACATGCAGTTTTACGCAGTTGTTTAACCCCTTCAAAATATATTTTGAGATTTAGTAGCCCTTGAGGACTAACAGCTCTTCAAGTATGCTGAAATTTGGCAACGCTGCAATTACATAATGGGAAATAATTTGGTTTATATGCAGTTCACTTCAGTCTTGTTCAAGAGAATCCCACCTCACTGAACCAGGCGTAAACAATCAATCCAGCACATGAAAGAAGTTTCTTGTTGAGTTGAGTATGCGATTGAGAAGGAAGGTCTTATATTTGCTAAAACCTGGTTGTCTAAAGTCTGTTGACTGCGGCAAGCAGATAAACTCTCCGTTGGGCACCCGCGTCTGGCCAGACTTTTTCGACTTTGGACGTGAATTTAACATATTTCTATTACAGCTAACGACTTCAGCTTCCAGGTAGCTTAATTTTCTATCGATTTATGAATATAACCTTTTAATAGGGATCCTTGAACAGAACGAAAAAAGGCTACAGCCGGGTGCGCAACCGGAGGGTTAAATCCCACAGAGGAATTGAATGTGATCTATTTTTATTTGTATTGTTGATGACAATCGAACGATCACTGAGTTACGGCGGTGTTAGCCGCTTCGTACTGCTCATAATGCCCATCAGGTTTTTAATATCAAGGCCTGCTATATTAGCACGCGTAACAAAGATATGAGAGCCAGGATATTTAAATCTTAGCCACACGAAAGGCAGCTAAGGAGGATGCACTAAAATGATTCCACCTCATCCTTTATACAACTGACGCAGAAAGAACTCGAAGTTAGGACGTCTCACAGAACGTATAACTCGCTGTCACGGTCCTTAAGGCCCGTCCACGAAATTGTGGAGCTGGAGAAATTTTGTTAATCTCAGAATATCCCTCGAGCACCACCGATCCACTGGTGGCCAGAAAGATTTCACGACCATCAAAGTTTGTGTACTTGCCAAGCACTCGCTGAGTTGACGCAAAGCCCACGTCTTCAGGACCAGACCGCAGGTAGGATCCAAATCCTCTCCTTCCACGGGAAAACTACTTCATAGGTCCCATGTCTCGCCGGCTCAACCGCCTCGCAGGTAGCCAACAGCATCCCAATCCTCTGATTGGCAGAGAAACTACTTCATAGGTCCTCTGTCTCGCCGACTCATCCGCCTCGCAATTTCCAGCAAAATCGCTATCACCATCATCGAGTCCAGGGCTCTAATTTCCGCTTGACTGTCGGAGTAGAAATCAACCTCCGTGACAATTATTACACAAGTTAGCAACCAATCAGAGGATAGTTCCATACGTAGAAACTCACGCAAGTGGGGAAAGTCCCTCATCGCCATGCACTTGGGAGTGACCGGGACGATTCTTGTGCATATGATCCAAGCAGCTCACAACTTCTAAGCTTCGCCCAAGTATCCTCTGGTTAGCTTCCGAGCATCCGTTCGAGAGTGAACTAATTTGAGAAGGCGCAACAACCCAGGAGATCTGATTGTGCGCTGGGTTTGATACTCGCCACGTAAAAATAACCTCCCCCTCCCATGAAAACACGGTTAAAATCGTGTAAGTGGTTATCGAAGAAGAAGAGCCGCCAATCAGCTGCTTCTTTAATTGGCGCTACCTCTATTTGAAGCACACTGCAGTGGTCTGGTAACCTGAACTTGAATCTGACGGTTAGCTCCTCGCAGAATACTCCTCCAACAACCCTTCCAACCAACTTCAAGCCAGCCGTGAACAGGTTCACCAGGCTCTGCCTGCAAATACTGCTCTCCGCCTACTCTTCTCTTGAGAAAAGTGTGCACCCTGTACTATTCACTGGACGTCTGGGAGCATCTTTCTTTACGGACAGTTCCTAAATGAACTGTGGATTAGGTGGGGGCATGTATTCGACGGATCTTGCGAACGAGAGGCGACTTTAGCAGAGCTCCGTGAAATACTAAGTTATATTTTACTACTCAAAATACAGGTCTTAGAGTATAGGCATTCACATATAAGAAATTCTTAGCATACATATCTGTAGATGGCTGAAAAATCAAATATCTGTACTTACCTTTCACTTAAAAATTCTGCTTAAAAAGTTTACACCTGTTTTTTTGTTTTTGCTCCTCTCCACTCATAAATACTGCAACGCACTGAAACCGGAAACGTTGAGATTTGCAAGCATTGCAATGACGCCGGGGCTTCAGCTACAGCACGAACTAACTTCCGTTTGCATATATACATATATTTATGCTTGCGAGGAAAAGTAAATTATCCACTTAAAAGTATGTTGCGGTGCAGCGGGAGCAGGAGATTAAATATTTGAATGTGTGTGCAGATGTACAAAGTTTGACTGAAGACTACTAAATCCCAAATACGGCAGACTGCTGCTTGCTGCTACTTGACAGTTGATTGCTTAGGCAGAATAACGATATACCTATGTATGCTTGCATATGTGATTATGCGTGTATGTAAGTCTTTGCTTACGCTGCATGCGATGCTGCTGCATAAACTATTTTACAAATACTTGTCTTCTGCTGATACTACTTTTGCTGCTTTCGTGTACGTTTGTTCCCCCCTTGTCACACAGTTGAAGCACCTTTAATCCTTAAGCCTTAATCCCGGCTGATAACGAAAACGTGCAGACTGAATGGCGTCTCTGTTGGCCTCATTGAAATGCAATGGCAACAACATCAACGTTTAACACGCCGTGTTAGCAGAGCTGATTTGGAGTGGGAGGGAAGAGAAAGCAAGTTGTTAGTACATATTGTTGCTGAGCGACATGTAAACGGAGAAAGAGAGAGAGCAAGATACACAGAAACAAATTGAGAGAGCGCGCCAATCTAGCAATGCGGGAGCATGGTGAGAGTTAGTGCAATGCACCGTTGCATTCAAATGTGGGAATTTCACTTATCAAAACGCGATTTGTTGGCATTTTTCTAGTTGTTGTTTTCAGTTGTTAGTGTCATAGAAAAAAAAATAAAAATAAAAAACAAAAGAAAAAATGTTTGTAGTTAATAAGCAACAAATTAATGCACTTTTTGTTGCCCAACAACAAAAGGCGAGCAGTAAAAATGCCTGCAGAGGGGCATGGAATGCAATGATTTTAATGCTGTTGCCGATTGAATGCAACGAATGCAGCCGGTATGGACAAAGGCTTTGAACTCTTAGCGCTGCGCTTTGGTGATAACAACAATGCGAACAACTGCACCAACCGCGCGAATTTAATTCATGTACTTGTTGTTGTAGTATTTTTTGTAGTGTCGCATTATTCACTGTGTATGCAGTAACAAACACATTTATGTATATTTTATCGTAAAATTTCTCTCCTTTATCAGTATAGGTACAGCTGTTGTTTTGATGCAACGGTTGAGTCAGTTTTTGCCTGATTGTTGTTTATGTATGTTTAAAATAATTGTAAAATTGAAGTGAATATCTTTTAATTTGTGCGCTTATTTATTTTAAAACTTTCTTCACTATTTTTTTATATTTAGTTAATAATATTTAATTGCAAATAATTTACTCAACAAAACTTGTACTACGTTCCTAAGTTAGTGAGAAGCGAGACTTGCATCGTAAACAACTTTCAATCATTTTTTCGAAGCGAAATCGATACACGAAATTCAGAACGAATGTTAGAAATAATGATTTTTAAAATCTTGAAGGTGGAAAGGAGTTTATACATAAGCATATTCGGCCTTTTTCGTCCTATTGGAGGATTCTTTTTAAAAGATTATATCCATAAATCGTTAGAAAATTAAATTTTAGGAAGCTACTTGGCAAGTTAAGTTGTTAGTTATAATAAAAATATGTTAAATTCACGTCCAAAATCGAAAAACTCTGGCCAGACCCGGGTGTCCAACGGATAGTTAAATATGAAAGGACTCACAACACTTTATGAATGGATGTATAACTCGAGTTTCGATTAGTAGTTAAGCAAAAGGCTACCCTATCGCCGAGTTTTGTTTTAAACTATAAAAAAATCAATAATTTTCGATTTGTCATTGAATATTTATAGCTGCTAAGATATATTTAAAAGATTTTAGTTTTTTGAATTCCAATATTTCGGAAGCTCAGTAAGTTATGCGAGATTTTCATTCCATCTTTCTAAGCTCCATACTTAAAGTAGGACTCTTTGTATTCCATCTTTAAGTATGCGAATTTCTTTAAATTAATTTAAAAGAAAAAGGTTTTTCTAATAGCGCTCGCCCTTCGGCAGGCAATGAGTGTTTCTCCTCCTAGTGTGTTTCTGCCATGAAAAAGCTGCTCATAAAAAATCATTTGCCGTTCGGAGTCGGCTTAAACTGCAGGTCCCTCCATTTGTGGAACAACATCAAGACGCATGCCACACGACAAAGAGGAGGAGGAACTCGACCTAGCACCTAAAAGAAGTGCACGGGCCTAATTTATTTTAAGTTTAATTTTAGTTCATTTTTCATTATTTTTATTTCATTTATATTTAATTATTTTTCATATTTTCTATTTATATTTTCTATTAATTTTTTATTTTATTTGATTTTCAACGTTTTTTTGAAAATACTCTAATTTATTTTAATTTCATTTTATTTCGTTTTTCCTTATTTTTATTTTATTTACTTCATTATTTTTTATATTTTTTAATTTTTGTTTTATTTTTCATCTAATTTCTTTTTATGTTTTTTTAATATTTTATTTTATTTTTTATTTATTTATTTTTTAATTTTTTTAATTTTCAGTGTTTTTTATATATATTTTTTTATTACATTTTGTTTGTTTCACTATAATTATTTGTACATTATTTTCATCTCCCTTTCCGTAACCTTTATAAACTTTTAACTTTTTTTGAACAAACTCTTTCAGCGCTGATTTGCCGTTGAATATTGCCCTATATTTAGAATTTTTTCAGAATTACTTTATCGGGATAACAATATTTAATTCGACCAAATATTCATGGACTTTTTATGCATTTTATGTCCCATTATATTTTATTTTATTATTATTTTATTTTATTTCATTTTACTTTATTTTATTTTATTATTATTTTATTTTACTTTATTTTATTTTATTATTATTTTTTATTTTTTTGCATTTTAGTTTACTTTATCTTATTTTATTTAATTTGATTTTACTTTACTTTACTTTACTTTACTTTACTTTACTTTACTTTACTTTACTTTACTTTACTTTACTTTACTTTACTTTACTTTACTTTACTTTACTTTACTTTACTTTACTTTACTTTACTTTACTTTACTTTACTTTACTTTACTTTACTTTACTTTACTTTACTTTACTTTACTTTACTTTACTTTACTTTACTTTACTTTACTTTACTTTACTTTACTTTACTTTACTTTACTTTACTTTACTTTACTTTACTTTACTTTACTTTACTTTACTTTACTTTACTTTACTTTACTTTACTTTACTTTACTTTACTTTACTTTACTTTACTTTACTTTACTTTACTTTACTTTACTTTACTTTACTTTACTTTACTTTACTTTACTTTACTTTACTTTACTTTACTTTACTTTACTTTACTTTACTTTACTTTACTTTACTTTACTTTACTTTACTTTACTTTACTTTACTTTACTTTACTTTACTTTACTTTACTTTACTTTACTTTACTTTACTTTACTTTACTTTACTTTACTTTACTTTACTTTACTTTACTTTACTTTACTTTACTTTACTTTACTTTACTTTACTTTACTTTACTTTACTTTACTTTACTTTACTTTACTTTACTTTACTTTACTTTACTTTACTTTACTTTACTTTACTTTACTTTACTTTACTTTACTTTACTTTACTTTACTTTACTTTACTTTACTTTACTTTACTTTACTTTACTTTACTTTACTTTACTTTACTTTACTTTACTTTACTTTACTTTACTTTACTTTACTTTACTTTACTTTACTTTACTTTACTTTACTTTACTTTACTTTACTTTACTTTACTTTACTTTACTTTACTTTACTTTACTTTACTTTACTTTACTTTACTTTACTTTACTTTACTTTACTTTACTTTACTTTACTTTACTTTACTTTACTTTACTTTACTTTACTTTACTTTACTTTACTTTACTTTACTTTACTTTACTTTACTTTACTTTACTTTACTTTACTTTACTTTACTTTACTTTACTTTACTTTACTTTACTTTACTTTACTTTACTTTACTTTACTTTACTTTACTTTACTTTACTTTACTTTACTTTACTTTACTTTACTTTACTTTACTTTACTTTACTTTACTTTACTTTACTTTACTTTACTTTACTTTACTTTACTTTACTTTACTTTACTTTACTTTACTTTACTTTACTTTACTTTACTTTACTTTACTTTACTTTACTTTACTTTACTTTACTTTACTTTACTTTACTTTACTTTACTTTACTTTACTTTACTTTACTTTACTTTACTTTACTTTACTTTACTTTACTTTACTTTACTTTACTTTACTTTACTTTACTTTACTTTACTTTACTTTACTTTACTTTACTTTACTTTACTTTACTTTACTTTACTTTACTTTACTTTACTTTACTTTACTTTACTTTACTTTACTTTACTTTACTTTACTTTACTTTACTTTACTTTACTTTACTTTACTTTACTTTACTTTACTTTACTTTACTTTACTTTACTTTACTTTACTTTACTTTACTTTACTTTACTTTACTTTACTTTACTTTACTTTACTTTACTTTACTTTACTTTACTTTACTTTACTTTACTTTACTTTACTTTACTTTACTTTACTTTACTTTACTTTACTTTACTTTACTTTACTTTACTTTACTTTACTTTACTTTACTTTACTTTACTTTACTTTACTTTACTTTACTTTACTTTACTTTACTTTACTTTACTTTACTTTACTTTACTTTACTTTACTTTACTTTACTTTACTTTACTTTACTTTACTTTACTTTACTTTACTTTACTTTACTTTACTTTACTTTACTTTACTTTACTTTACTTTACTTTACTTTACTTTACTTTACTTTACTTTACTTTACTTTACTTTACTTTACTTTACTTTACTTTACTTTACTTTACTTTACTTTACTTTACTTTACTTTACTTTACTTTACTTTACTTTACTTTACTTTACTTTACTTTACTTTACTTTACTTTACTTTACTTTACTTTACTTTACTTTACTTTACTTTACTTTACTTTACTTTACTTTACTTTACTTTACTTTACTTTACTTTACTTTACTTTACTTTACTTTACTTTACTTTACTTTACTTTACTTTACTTTACTTTACTTTACTTTACTTTACTTTACTTTACTTTACTTTACTTTACTTTACTTTACTTTACTTTACTTTACTTTACTTTACTTTACTTTACTTTACTTTACTTTACTTTACTTTACTTTACTTTACTTTACTTTACTTTACTTTACTTTACTTTACTTTACTTTACTTTACTTTACTTTACTTTACTTTACTTTACTTTACTTTACTTTACTTTACTTTACTTTACTTTACTTTACTTTACTTTACTTTACTTTACTTTACTTTACTTTACTTTACTTTACTTTACTTTACTTTACTTTACTTTACTTTACTTTACTTTACTTTACTTTACTTTACTTTACTTTACTTTACTTTACTTTACTTTACTTTACTTTACTTTACTTTACTTTACTTTACTTTACTTTACTTTACTTTACTTTACTTTACTTTACTTTACTTTACTTTACTTTACTTTACTTTACTTTACTTTACTTTACTTTACTTTACTTTACTTTACTTTACTTTACTTTACTTTACTTTACTTTACTTTACTTTACTTTACTTTACTTTACTTTACTTTACTTTACTTTACTTTACTTTACTTTACTTTACTTTACTTTACTTTACTTTACTTTACTTTACTTTACTTTACTTTACTTTACTTTACTTTACTTTACTTTACTTTACTTTACTTTACTTTACTTTACTTTACTTTACTTTACTTTACTTTACTTTACTTTACTTTACTTTACTTTACTTTACTTTACTTTACTTTACTTTACTTTACTTTACTTTACTTTACTTTACTTTACTTTACTTTACTTTACTTTACTTTACTTTACTTTACTTTACTTTACTTTACTTTACTTTACTTTACTTTACTTTACTTTACTTTACTTTACTTTACTTTACTTTACTTTACTTTACTTTACTTTACTTTACTTTACTTTACTTTACTTTACTTTACTTTACTTTACTTTACTTTACTTTACTTTACTTTACTTTACTTTACTTTACTTTACTTTACTTTACTTTACTTTACTTTATTTTTTTTTTTCAAATAAAGGAGTGATTTACATTAATTGGCGACAGCTTTGCTGCAAGCCAATAATTTATAACAGTTACAAAGATTACAATTAAATATATGTATATAAATATTATATAAAATAGTTAACAATTTTACAAACAAGAAAAACGTTTACTATTTTATTTTTATTTTTTTTTTCACTTGCCAATGCAAATTGACTGCGCTACTCCACCCTAACACTGCAGTTCATAACTACTTCTCTCTCCCTTCCTTTTGTTGTTTATTTGCATATGTGCTCTCATCACATTAATCGTTAGCGCGCACTCTCTCACTGTTTCACTCTCAGCTCTTTTGTGGGTGGCTGCTCCAGCGTTTGGGCTGTGCCAGCAGGTGGCCGTGTAGTTACTATTACTTTTATTGTTGTTTTTACTGCTGTTGTTTTTGCAAAGACGTCAAAGGAAGTTGGGAGTTGGTTTTCGTTGTCATTCGTTCACATTTTTTTCCACGCAACGAAATTCGATTTTCCGCACAAATTTGTATTCTTTATTGAAGTATTTGAATTTAATAGTTCAAACAGAATTGGCAAAGTTTCAATTCACTTTTATTTAGTAAAATAATTATGGCAAGACTTAGCTTACTTGCCACACGCTTGGGCCAGCAGCTGCCAAAAGCACATTTTCGTCTGTTACACGAGCCACTTTTTTCTTTGCCACGGCGCCGCTTTCAGATGTTTTCGCATGTGAATGTAAATATGTAAGGGTGTATGTATGTGTATTTTGGTTCGCAGTTGTCATAGGCTTTCAGCGAATAAGCATGTACCTACATGCCTATGACAGTATTCATACATAAATACACATATACTAAGTATTTTTTCATGCAAATGTATGCCAAATTGTGGCCCCTGTACGTCAATGCACTTTATAACTTTTAACCTTTTCGCTCCCCTCTCTTACACTGCAACAACTTGCTTTGGCAGCTGCGAATTTTTCTCGTACATACACACACACACTTCTCAAACTTCGAACACTGTTGCTTGCTTGCAGCTAAGTATTTTTAACACAATTTAATTTTTCTCACATACATACGTATGCATGTACATTTCACACATCCACAAAAAAAAATTCAAATAAAATTCTAATGCGAGTTGTATTTCAATACCGAAAACGAAATTAAAAAAACAACACAAATAGAAAACCAGCCCAATCGTATGGGCAAAGGCAATGACAACGGCGACGGCAACTACAACGCGACGACAATGACAACACAACTTTACTGATAGATGACAGCAGAAAAACTGCTCTTCCCCAACGAGTTCCATCAGCGCCGCAATGTAAGCCGAATCAACAGCGAGCAAGCAAAGCAAACGAAATTTATCTACGGTAAATGCAGGCCGGGAGATATACCCATGCGAATGCAAGTTGTGGCACCAACAGTGGCAGCAACAAAGTGCACACACAGATACACATTCGTTTTACTCTTACCTCGCAAATATTCGTGTACTCACTTTGTGAGTGCGTAGCCTGCTTGAATACATTTTGGAATCCATGCTTTTTGAGGTCAACACTAATACGCGCTCTGCATTTATGGCAAGGCTTGCACACACACACACACAACTATTGTGGACTATTGTGTGCTATTTATTAGTATTGATATGCTTGTTTACTGCGCCAAAGTAGTTAGTGGTGTACTGGTGGCGAGCTAGGGGCTTGGCAGTGAGTACGCCTTGTATACCTGTGCTCTTTCGTGAGCACTTATGACTTAGGGCGAATACTCTTTACGTGGATTGGCCAGATTTGTAAGAGTAAATAGCAAGCAGTTGGCGGGGTTGTTTTTTGTTGGCGCACAGGGTGTATCGAAATCTAAAAAATAAACTGTAATATATTTCTTATGCACCAAATATAAACAAATTAGTTTCATAATAAAATTTGTATTCATAAAATGTAAATGAATCTCGATACATGAAAATGAAATGAAAGGCAATATTACCATAGAGATACTAGAAAATCAAAACTGCGTGAGTTTTGGATCGGCTACAACCAACTCGAACTGAATTTTTCTTAAACCTTTTCATACTAAATTTCTTATTATCAAACTATTTAGCTAATTACTATAGATAATTATCTTATTAGGCTTTACTACGAATTTGTTCTTAAATTTGGATATGAAGAAATTTGTAGTACTTGAAATTTGTAGTACTTACTCGGCTTTGTGAACTTTGAACTCATTTTGTCTCTCGTAGAAATCTTGGGATCATAGACTTTCCCAAGCTTCTCCTGAGTCAATTTCGTAAGTAAAATTATTCCTAAGTATTTTGCGCTGGGTCAAATTGCGAAAGTTTGGTAGGGTAAAATTGGGTACCTTGTATCTGGTGGTAAAAAGCATTCTGTGAGTTCGTGGGTTCAAACTTAAGTGACAGCCTATAGCCCAAAGGTTGAACTAACCTAGCGCCCTTTAAATTATCCCACTGATCGTATTAGGTCGCAGTGCTCATGCCATTATCACCACATCATCAGCAAACGCAATCACTTTTACCCCACCTGTATAAAGTTTAATCAAGATTTTGCTTATGACACTTAAAGAAGAAGTGGAAATGATACCACTGCCTATAAAGTTCCCCTACTGAACAATTAGCTATGTTGATATTTCCCATATTAGCCTTAATGATCCTGATTGCTAGGATAGAGATGCCCCAACTGCTAACACAATTGTCCACCCCTAAGTCTATCAACGCCCGTTGGATGGTATCAGTACAAACGTAATTGAAGGCGTCTTCTATATCCAGAAATACCGTCATGGTATACTGTTTGTTCTCTAGAGAGCCCGCTATTGTTCGGATTACCTCCTGAAGCGCTGTCTCCGTAGATTTGCCTTTGAGGCATGCATGTTTTGCAGTTGATATACCAGAGCTTTCCAAAGAGAGGTGTTTATCCAAAAGTGTTTCAAAGGTTTTTAACAGCAAAAACGAAATTCTGATTGGCCTAAAACCCTTTACTGATTCATATCCCCACGAGCCTATTTTTTGGTATGAAGACGAA
Source organism: Anastrepha obliqua (assembly GCF_027943255.1). Taxonomy (NCBI): domain Eukaryota; kingdom Metazoa; phylum Arthropoda; class Insecta; order Diptera; family Tephritidae; genus Anastrepha; species Anastrepha obliqua. The sequence continues at coordinate 121,984,003 of NC_072893.1, read as the reverse complement.
CTTTACTAGTTTCCAACTTTCTGGAGTATGGACTAAGTTTAAACAAGCTCTAAAATTATCCTCTAGTCATGGTAGTCCAGGGTTTCCTGTAACATCTTTGGAATGATCCTATCTGACACCGGAGATTTAAAAGTTGAAAAAGATTTGTTAGTCCATGCAACTTCCTCCTTGGGAATTATTTAACCCTAGAACACACACCCAGAAAATACCACGTAAACACACACCCGGGATACGTTTGTACCCGGGACCTTATTTTGCGGTTTTTTAATGCTTATTCAACCGATTTCTATGATTTTTTTTTTTGAAATGTATATTTTAATATATAACAAGTATTTTGTCTTTTGTTTCATTCGAATATTCCTACTGGTTCCAGCGATATGGGCAAATAAAGTCAGGACATGCAACAGTGGATTTTTGTTTTTGTTGTTGTCCTGATAAATGCAAAACAAAATAATATAATTTATAATAATATACTTGTAGAGTAACAACGAATACACATTTTGGTTTTTATTTCATTGAAATATTCTACCTGGTTCAAAAGATATGTGCAAAAAGGTCGCGCAAGGTATGGGTACGTAGGTAGCAAATACACTGGTGTAACTGGTTTTTGTATTTTATATGCAGCTGCAAGGGTTGTTTTCACACGAGGTGTTGTTATAAATGCTGCCTGTTGATATTTTCATTATTGTTTTGGTGCTCAAAAGTATAAGAAGTGAAAATATAAGTGAAAATAAATATAACTGAAACTATAAATAACTGGATACGAAATGACTTCAAGAAGAAACGAATATTTATCAAGTGCAGCATATAGAAGGTAAAAAATTTGAAATAAGCAACAATGTAAACATATACTAATTTTTTTTATTATCCAGGCTAACTGAGGAACAGCGAGAATCATATATACAATCTTTATTTGATGAAATTTGTGACGATGACGCTCCCTATGACTTTGACTCAGAAGATGAAGAAGAAATTCAATTCAACGACATTGAAATTGCTGATGACGATGCTGAAGTTTCGCAAAGTGCCGCAGAAGTATTACCTGATTATGCGGACTATGAGGATGATGAAGAAGACGATAAAGAAGAAGAAGTAGAAGAAAATAATGAATTACCTGCTAGTGGCGAAAAATTTGTTGCACGTGATGGTACTGAGTGGATTTAAGAACCAAATGTAAGTCGTCAGGTACTCAGACAAAATATTATAAGAGAACGTTCTGGACCAGCTAGATGCACTGAAATGTTATCAATAGAGCAAACATTCAAATGTTTCATGAACGTTGAAATGGCTTATATAGTTATGCGCCACACAAATAAGTTAGCAAAAGAAACTTATAATGCTTACAACAATGCGCATCCAAACACAACTCCTAAGTCATGGACGCCTGTGTCAATAACAGAGCTGTATGCATTTTTTGGCATACTTATTATGACTGGTGCGAACCATAGCAATGGAGAACATGTTCGAGATTTATGGAGCGTCAAAAACTATCCTTTATATCGCGCCACAATGGGAGTCAACCGTTTCCGTTCGATATTGCGGTTCCTAAGATTTGACGATAAAAACACTCGTGCAACACGCTTACTAACTGATAAAGCAGCACCGATCAGTGAGTTGTGGACAATGATGAACAATAATCTTGCTGCACATTACAAGCCCAGCTCATGCTTGACGATTGATGAACAATTATTTCCTTACCGTGGACGCACACGGTTTACGCAGTACATACCGTCAAAACCTGCTAAATATGGTGTCAAGGTTTGGTGGATTTGCGATGCCACAAATGCATATCCACTGCATGGACAAATATATACTGGCCAAGCAGAAACTGGTAGGGAAACGAACCAAGGCGAACGAGTGGTGAAGGATTTGTCTGCCAAATACCAAGGAAGTGGCCGAAACATTACAACGGACAATTTTTTTACGACCTTGCCAGTTGCAGAACTGCTTCTCACCTGGAAACTCACGATCGTTGGAACTTTGCGCAAAAACAAATCATATATTCCTCAAGAAATGAAGCAGAACAAAAACAGGACATTTGGTTCAACGACATTTGGCTTCAAAAATAATGTGACAAAGTGCTCTTATGTTCCCAAAAAAATAAAGCAGTAATTTTGCTTTCGACCAATCATAATGATGCTGAAATAGCTGACAGTGGGAAACCTGAAATAATTGAATATTATAATCGTACCAAAGGTGGTGTTGATCGAATGGACCAAATGTTTGCGGAATATCCAACACAAAGACAAACAAAACGATGGCCACTAGCGATGTTCTTCAACATGTTGGACATTACAGCTCTTGCAGCCTACATTGTCTACGATTTGAATAACCCTATGTTGCCTTGGAGAACAAACAACAAGCGTAAGCAGATCCTGCGCAGCTTGGCTGAAGCATTGTGTATGCCCATTATTGAAGCCAGAGCCATAAATCGTCAAGTGACGCGAAATTTTTCGACTAAAATTGCTATTGAAGCATATTTCAACCGACCGCTGGAATCAATGGTGTCAACAGCAGCATCAACATCTGCCGCAGCGCGCACGTCAAAACCTGCGTCCGGATCTTGCTATTTATGTTACGCACAAGAGGAAAAACGCCGTAGAAAAACCAGAAAGCTGTGCGCCAAATGTAAGAAGCCAACGTGTCTTGAACATTCGGTCACATCAACAAATTGCTCTATTTGCCATGATTTTCCTTAGATATAAGATGCATTTTTATAGTTTTTATAATAAAAGTCAATAATATAATGTGTGAAATGAATATTTTTAATTTTTCAAATAAAAAAATAATATAAAAAATGTTTTTTTTTTTATTATTATGAGGATTTTTACTATTGGGGTACAAACGTATCCCGGGTGTGTGTTTACGTATATAATGTGTTTGGAAGGCTGTAGCTCCTGAACCAATGCACAGTGCTCCGACCAGAAGGCGTTGGCGGACAAAATTCAAAAACTCATTTAATTAAGCTGAAAATATATATTTAGGGGTTTTAAGGATCAGTGATGACGAATCTGACCTTAGTTTTAGCAAATTTTAAATTCATTGAATACTATAAATACATTTTTACTTTCGTAATTAGCTGGTGAGTTCATTTTTACATTTTTCACGACCCCAGAGAGTACCACGTGGAGGTTTACGGTAAGGTTATTCTCTCCTAATTTTTTTTTTGTTTTTAGATTTTTTTTGTTTTTGATTTTTTTTTAATTTTTTTTTTTTAATTTTTTAATTTTTTTTTATTTTTAATTCTTTATTTTTTTTTTTTTTTTTAATTTTAAAATTTTTTTTTTTGTTTTAGTTTTTAAATTTTTCTTGGATATTTAGTTGTTTGTTTGTTTTTCATTTTTAATTTTTTTTTTATGATTCAGAATCCTCGGTTTCTGATGAGCTGTTTTCTGTTTAATAATATTATTTTTTTTAGTTGTCTCTTAATGCTGATGGGGTCTGTGATGTCTTTTTCTGTCTTTTACACAAAATTGCATAAGATGTATGTAAGGTTTTGCCTGTGGGTAAATGCACAAAAGCTACATTATTTTTAATTTGCGCAACTTTGCGCAACAGGTTTCAGTTTGAGATCATAGCTGAAATATGTGGCTACATCACTCATGTTGATTTAAAGTGGACCGGTGTGGACCAGTCGAAAAAATGATCTTTAAAAAAAAAATTTTCGAAAAATTTTAAAATTAAAAAAAAAAAAAATTGGATTTTGTACCACAACTTAAGAGAATTATTACTGTTTCCGTTAATATATTCAATTATCTTTTTTTTCAATATTTGGTTAACAATCAAATGGTAATATTTATTTGCAGACATGAAAATGAAACTCTTGTATGAAGTACGATTTGCATACAATTTCATGTTTAAAGTCAAAAAACTACAATGAAATTTTTTTTAAATTAAGTAATATTTTCAGGAAATCTGCCTTGAATATTTAAGAAAACATCTGCATTATCAAATTTTTATTTCAAAAATGTTGAAAAATTGAATTTTGTCCGGCCGCCGGACCACTGTGCAATGGTCCGATCTGGTTCAAATTTTGAATTTGAACTCAAAACTAAATAATCTTCCTAGATCCGAAGTTAGCGGTATAGAGGTATAGCGGTTCAAAAGTTACAACACTTCAAAGTTGAAGTGGATACATTTGTACCCGGGTGTGTGTTCTAGGGTTAATTTGCAAGATGCTGTGGATTATATTGGCTCCGCCAATTATTTCTCCTCCGACTTTCGTGGGCAGTGCATCCCGGAAAATGAGTGTTCAGCAGAAGTTCTAGTAGCAGCCCAAGTGCAATCAGGTTTTTTGACTCAAGAAGCCATTGAATGGTCTTTGGAAAGAACACGGTTAAGCCGTGTTACCGAGTGTTACCTCTGTTACACACCGACAAGGAGACTCACCTCGGTCGTTTGTTCCAGAGCTTCTCCATAAGGCGTGCCTCGCATTGGAGTCGCATCCGAGTTGCAGGGTATTGTTTGTATTTTCATGCACAAGCCTGCGGGCCTCCTCAGGCGGTACTGGTCTATCATGTGGCATATACATACATTGAAGCCAGTATTATTCTAACTCCGTCAGTGGCGTCCACCTCAACAGCCGTCACACCCTGTGAACTATATAATGGGATTAAAAATGTATTTAAATGTTTTTTAGCTACGGTGCATGAACTGGCACCAGTACTAACGTAATTAAAGCTGTCTTCTATAACCAGAAGCGCCGCCATGTTATACTGTTTATTCTCTAGAGAGCCCGCTATCGTTGGAATTACCTAATAATTGAGATAATAACACAGTTTTTTTTTATTAAATAATATTCTAATTTCATTGTAGAAATTCGCCGAATAGAAAGATCAACCGGTCTCGATGAAATAAAATAGAGAGTGAGTTTATTGAGCAGTTTGCTTATTTATAAGTAACGGAAAATTATATAATATATGTAATTGTGTTTTAAAGTACTTCAACGTATGAAAATAACTGTGAAAACGCAAATGGAAAGAGAATGGGAGAATAAGCTGATACAATAAACAGTAAGCGACTTAAATATTAGGACGCTTAACATTTATTTCAATGCATTTATTAATGTCAGTTCAATGCATACCCTCCCATTATCAACACATTCCGTCTCATTCCTTCTCACTGCGTTCCACTTAAACTCACATGGCATTTCGTAACGTCACACCATTTTTAAGTGCATTTTAAGTCACTGACACCCAACTCGCGCGTACTTTTATTGCCCAACATCACTCTGAAACGCTTCATTTAAACTGAAAACTACTTTTCATCAGCTTTGATATGTTTATTTGCTGTGATTATTTCACTCCAGCACTCTCTCACTCACTCTCGCACTATCTCACTTACTCTACCCAACTTACTACAACAAGTTACGAGCACAAATCTGAATTTACACGCTGATGCACTGTTGCACCTGCAACTTTATGCAACTTTAAATGCCATTAAATTCACTTAGACGGCAGATAAACTGGCGTACCAAAAACACCCAGCCAACTCCATGTGTGGCACCGATTCACATATCTCACTTGTGTTGCTGAAGATGTCCATTTCATCGACAGACCAGCCAAGTACTTTGCCAGTTTACAAGTCTTTTATTTTGGCATAGACATTGCCGGCGAGGTGGGTGTGTGCGAGCGTTATTTATGGACAAGAATTTCGCCTGCAGACTGCAAGTGAAAAACGTTTTGGAATTTTTGTAAATGTGCGCAAACAAAAAAAAAAACAAAAAAGAGTAGACGTTGTACAAGGTGAAGTCCAAAATAAACAAGACTGAGCTAAAAAAGGGACGACAGGAGTTTATTTATTCAAAATAGTCTTCTCTGGCCTCAATACACTGTTTTACGCGATCCAAAAGCTTTGCGAAAGAGTGTTTCAGATCATTGACCGGAATGTCCTTCAGGATGTCGGTGCAAGTCTTTTGGATGACCTCTACGGACGCAAAACGTTTTCCTTTCATGGCCAAATGCAATTTTCCGAATAGGTAGAAGTCACAGGTAGCCATATCAGGTGATCAAGCGAATACGGTGTTTGACTGATGGCGACGGTGATTCAAATGCGATTTCTAGTCAAAAAACCAGTCACAAGAGTGGATCGATGAGATCTCGCATTAGGCAATGCAATAAGCGCCAGCTTCCTTCTTCGCGGTATTCAGGGTGAATTCGACGAACAAAAACAAAAACAAATTTTAATCATCGAAAATCACTTTATTGATTTTCAAAATATTCTCCATGAAGATCTATACACTTTTGCATGCGTTTGAACCAATTGTCGAAGCACTTTTGCCACTCTGAATGAGGTACCTCCAAAACATGCATTCTGAATGCCGCAACCGCTTCTTCAGGTGTCGAAAAACGTTGACCTCTCACTTTGTTTTTTACGTACGGGAATAAAAAGAAGTCATTCGGTGCCAAGTCAGGATTATACGGCGGATGACTCATTAATTTGATGTTTTGGGTGCTCAAAAATGCAGTTGTTTGCGCCGATGTGTGAGAGCTCGCATTGTCCTGGTGAAGAGTGATCCGTCTTTGGCGATTGGTTTTCCTAATTTCTTGGAAGACAACTGGCAAGCAAATGGTTGTGTACCACTCAGAATTTACTGTTCTGCGTTGTTCTAGTGGTACGGTTGGGACATGTCCAGTTTTTCCGAAAAAACAGGCGACCATTTGTTTGGAAGTGCTTCGTGCGCGAACAACTTTTGTTGGATTTGGCTCATCTTGAAACACCCATACAGTCGACTGCTGTTTACTTTCGGGCTCATACGATCCATACAATCCATGATTCATCACCTGTGTTTCGAAGCCCCGCGATCGAATTTTTTGTGCATTTCCTTCGACCAATCGACACGAGCTTTTTTTTGAGCGATTGACAAATTGTGTGGGATCCAACGCGAACAAATTTTTTTGACAGTCAAATATTTATGCAATATTGAATGTATGCTGGTCCCACTAATGCCTAAGATTGTCTCAATCTCACGATAGGTCACATGACGATCTTGCAATATCAGTTCGCCCACAGCATCAATGGTTTTCGGAACAACAACTGATTTTGGACGACCTTCACGAAATTCGTTTTGGAGTGAACTACGACCACGATTGAATTCACCATACCATCGATAAACACTGGTCCTTGATGGAGCATCATCGCCAAAAAATGAATTAAGTTCATCCATGCAATGTTGCTGAGTTAATCCACGTCGAAAGTTGTAAAAAATAATCGCACGAAAATGTTCACGATTTAATTCCATTTTTGGACCGAGATGAATCTTTTAAGTTACTGTAAACAACACAAATAGCGCTGGTATTTCAAAACGTTCTGAGTATGTAAAAGCCAAAAAATGTCAAACTTTGCGATACAGCTGTCAGTTGCCAGATTGCAACACCAGGATTAAAAAATCCCGAAATATAAAAGGCCCCCCTCGTAAACGCCAAGAAAATTGCATTGACGGTTTGGCCCGTTGGCACGAACTGCTTGTGGACAATTCCCTTGGGATCGTAAAAACAAATGAGCAACGACTTGATTTTTGACTTCTCCAAACGCGATTTTTTAGGTCGTGGCTTATCTGGGGTCTTCCAGTCGGCACTTTGACGCTTAGTCTTCTGCTTCATGTTGGCAACTCCACCTTTCATCACCAGTTACAATGTTGTAAAGGAAGTCCTCGTCTTTTCTCGCCTCTTTAATGAATGTTGAATTCTGAGCAATTTTTGATCCTCAGTTAACTTATGCGGAATGAAACGTGCACAGACCTTCCGTAAGCCCAAATGATCAGTTAAAATGTGATAAATCGATGCCTTGGAGATATTCAACTCCGATTCTATGAATTTCAATGATGTTTTCTTTTCATTTTGGTAAATTTACGAACAATTTCGTTGGGATTTTCGGTGATTACTGATTTTGGGCGGCCCGTATGTTCATTGTCATTTATGTCCTCACAACCATCTCTGAAACGTATAAACCACTCATGAACTCTGGCACGAGATAGACAATCATCGCCATAAGTTTTTTTTCATCCATTCAACTGTTTCGTTAGACGATTAACCGATTTTAGAACAAAATTTGATATTAGCTCTTTGTTCGAAAGACATTTTTGTACCGATGACACAAGCATACTGACACTTTAGACGCAATAACTGCGCTTTCACTGAACCGAATGTCATCAAGCTTTCAGCGGAAGTCAGCTAGGGTTGTAGCTTCCAACGCACTAACGCATTAAAAAGATTGTGATATCAAAAACATTTTTATGATGCCAGCCTTTTTTATTTTGGACTTCACCTTGTATGTTGTTGCCTGTAACTATTGCCTGCTGGTTGCTTGTTTTTGCTTTCTGCATTCACAGCACAAACACTTTCGGCGATATATCAGCCTCAGCCTTTCGCACTGTTCCCGCCTGCTCCGGCCTGCTTTTCGACGTATTGAAATTGTATTGTTTGTTCTTGAACAATTGCAACCCTGCGGAAGGCAGGCATTCATTCGCAATGCATTTCAACATAGCCAATTGTCAATTGCACGCAATGGACACCTATCAATGGTACACTCGTTACAAATACCATGAGGCAAACATACGTTTTGTAGGCAACAATTTTCGGTCAACTGGTACTTCCGTCATACGATTGCCAGTCCATCCAACTATTCACATAAATCCAATTTCACATCAATCTCAGGTGCCTCAAAAGATGTGTTTTGCCGCCATAAGCATCAGCACACTCATCGTCATCATCAGCACCAGCATCAGCATCAGCACCAGCATCAGCATCGATATTTTCATCAGTGTGGCCCCGCAGCACTGTTAACTCCATGATTGCTACGGACTTCAGGCAGCAGATAGCTACTCACTTCTTGACTTTCTCATTTAGCACGTACGTTGATCACATAAATTCCTGGAAGCCAGCAACATCTTCACTTCGGCCAAGCATTTTCTTTCGCAACGTCTGCTCCCTTCACTCCACCGCACTGCTGTCTACGTGTATGTAATTTCACTGATTTGTCCCGTGTGCAGGTGTACGCTAAAGCGAGCTAAGTATATACTTACGTCCTTACATACCTTGCGAGCTTTCGTTTTCCCAGCCATCACCTCACTACACAGCACAACACGACACTACAAACTCCAAGCTCCAACGTCCAACATTCAACTTCAACTGCAGCTGAAGCTTCAATATCTCTTATGTTTATGCCTGTGCCTTTGCGTGTGTGCCGGCATTTATTTGCCTCTTCAGTACGTCAACGATATTTGTCCACCGTGATATGTTCTTTTCCATGTCCTTCTGTCTGAGCAGCGTTGTTTAATGGCTTTATGTATATACCTACATATGAGCACATATGCGATGACGTTCTGGCATGTGATGGAGATTTCTGGGCGTGAGGTTCGGGTGTGCGAAAATTGCAGTCAGAGCGCAAATGTGCAAGGATTTAATTTATTATTGCAAGCATATGAAAGGTGCGAGTTGCGAAAGCTTGAGACTTGTGATTTTTTCTGTGGAACATTCGCTGCTTGCACTAGATACTATAATTAAATAGTCACATTAGGACAGTTTTCACAAGGTTGGAAGCTCACCACATTCACGGAGAATGCACCGGTTATCCTAAAACTTGCGCGCGTCTCTTAACTTCTAAAAAAACTCAGTTACAGTGTTACAGCTATGAAGTCTAACTCGCCGAAATTCCTTCTCAGATAGTGGAGGAGTGAGCTGCGTGCCTTCTTCTTCTTAATTGGCGCGTTAACCGCTTACGCGATTTTGGTCGGGATTAGCAAAGCGCGCCAGTCGTTTCGTTCGGCGCCAGTTGTAAACACCAGGTGAAGCCCAGTCCTGCTCCACCAACCTCCACCTTTCCAATGCAGAGGAGGGCTTCCTTTTCCTCTGCTACCACCAGCTGGTACGACATCGAATACATTCAGAGCCGAAGCATTTGTATGCGTTCGGACGACGTGCCTTGATAGGACTAAGTAAGACGCAAAGTCCGTGTAAACGATATATGGTCACCATAGCCAACATCCATGATCCACTGTCTACGATTTTTTGGAAGGATATGGCTAGGATAGTTCATTTTCTCAGCCGCTATCCAGCATTCGCCAGACTTAGTTGGCACATTTGTGTTATCGGATGTATTGAATTGAAAATGTAGCCAGCCCTATTGAAAATTGAAGAGCTACATTCCCTATCTGTTGAAAAACTTAACATCAAAACGGCGCTTCAGTGCTACTTGAGGAGTGCCAGTCTTCACCTAACATTCTAAAAAAACTCTGAGAAGCTTGCAGAGAAGCAATAAATCTCAACCCCACTCGTTTCGCCCTATTCTTCAATCCTTTGCAGTCCTATGTCTACTCTAAGCCACCAAAGCTTTCTTACCATTCCGGCCATATACATATCTACTCCCAGCCACCAAAGTAAGGAACCACAATTATTTTATACTGTATTTATTTTTAAAACTAATAATTATTTTTTAACCTTCATAGTCTTCTATGTTAAGCATCATGGCTCTTTTAGCGGAAATTAATTCCGACCAGTACGACATCCATGCCGTAATTTAATACAACAGCAAAGGGTTAGATCCTCCCACGACAGTCGGTTCTACGTTACCGCAACGACCCGGATTTATATCCGGCCAAGGACTGTCACTTCAGCAGCGTTCCCCATATATGTATGGGGAATGTTTATGCCGATACAACAACAACAACATCCTCCCTTTATAAAGTAGAATGGAATGTATTGCCTGAGTGCTAGGAATATTTTCGGCCATCCATAATTCTATTCCAGTCTAACTCGGCAAAGTTTAAATGCAAGACGAACTCCATCCCTTTATGATAAATATACTCGAGTATATCGACCCACAGCCAAAAAAATTGCATAAAGAAGAGAGTCAAGTTCTTCTGGACCACATTTTATGTACAGCAGAGTGTAGTAGAAGAGTCACAAAAAGTTTGCATGGACTCGAATGAATATGGAGAGGACTCTAAATTGCTTTTAATTCGAAAAAAATGTACGAAATCAAGCATCTCACGATACGAGGACGAAACTCTATTATGTAAGCCGCTCTAGCACTGTAAATAGACAAATTAAAAATCGGCGATAGTTTCCTCTGTAGGATATTTCCGCATGCCGGACACTGTGCTCGGATTACTCTACAGCACATTCCTTGACTCTGATTTCATTCCTAACTGGGATATATATTTCCCTGATGCCAAACAGAAATCTAGGATTTGAGTTGTAGGACGTCAGAGCAAAGAAAAGAGTTTTCCTACTCACCGGAAGACTTTGAATACAGTGTCAATATATTTTCACTTTTCAAGAGAGACAATAAATAGTCTATAGCCAGTTCATCTTAACACAAAAACTTGGGTTTCAAATTGCCTCGAAACTCTAGGAGCATCACTCTCTTTGTGAGAGAGTTTATTTCCTTTCTTCGACTGTGTCATCCAAGCAAAGATTCATCATGCAGTCAATCCAAACATCCGCGCAGTGTAGCAGCTGGAAGGGAAATCAAAGAGAGTATCCTTGCTCCAGCTCACCTCATTGCAATAGATTTGTTATGTAAACGACATTAATCACAAATACAAATATAAAACCAGGGAATACGTGCGATGAAGTGTCCTGGACTACATATTGGCTCTGCGACAGAAGCTTTTTTTTTGTTTTTTTTTTTTGGTGGGTGAGGTAGGGTAATGCCTTCGTACATACAGCAACCGGCGCCTACTGCGTCGTGTGGTGTGGCCACTAAAACGAGCCCTCCTCTCCTTCTGGGGAGACACCCTTCCCGGACTTGCTTTCTATATTACTTCGGGAGGGCCCAGAACGGCATCCATAAAGGCCCAATTCTATTCACCCACGTCTGGATTCACAATATTTGTAGCCAGCTTTCATGCTATAGGCTCGCCTTCTTGTGTCTCTATCAGTGCGGCTTCGCTTTGTTGCACTGTGTCGAGGTCAATCTTTTTTCCCCTATTACGTTCTCGATGTATTTCCAGTCCAGCAGTCCAGCTCCCTCAGAGCTTTCTTTCCGAGAGCCATCTGTCAACACTAAAAAACGTGTGTTCAGCGTCATCGCTCGGTGCTTCGCAGTATATGCACTTGGAATCGGTTACCTTGCCCATACGGTATAGGTAGCTCCGGAAGTATCCGTGGCCCGAGAGGAACTGAGTTAAGAAGTAGTTCACTTCTCCGAAGTTCCTTTGGACCAATTTGTCAATTGATGGAATACGTTTCGCCGTCCATCTGCCACTCGGTTCAGAAGTTTCGTGTCCCCGGATTCGGATTATGTTAATATGTAACTGCAATTGTCTCAGCATCTATTCATATCTCACACGGAAGGTCATGTAAGGAGCTTAGCATCTCAGTTGAAAAATTACTTCTAAACTCCCAACTCAGCTAGGGAGAGTGAGCCAACCAGCAATCGCGATCGCCCGGAACGAAGATCTGATCTGTGAGCATAAGTTGTATTTAAGCTTAGTCGGAGAGGGTGAGTCAACAATGCACTGCGATCAAGTGATAAGCCTTCTATATGAACATTTATCTACGACGTAATGGAAAACGGAGATCTGAACTCTAAGTAATTGTCATATTTAAGCTCTGGTGGCGAGTTTGAACGAACTAAGCCCTCACACTTTTCAAGAAAAATGTTTGGGATGAAAACTTATTTGTTCTAATTGGGAATGGAAGATCTGAACTCTAAGCAAATGTCATCTTTAAGTTCGAGTGGCGAGTTTGAGCCAACAAAACCGTCAGGATTATCGGATAAAATGTGTGGAATGAAAATTTATTTATGTCTTAATATGAGAGGGAGATCTGAATTCTAAGCATCTGTCGTCTATTAGCTTGGGTGGCGAGTTTGAACGAACTAAACCCTTATGTTTGTCGGGAAAAATGTTTGGGATGAAAATTTATTTATTCATAATGGGAGAGGAAGATCTGAACTCCAAGTAAGTGCAATTTTTAAGTTCGATTGTCGAGTGCGAGCCAACAAAGTTGTACCAATCGTCGAGAAAAATGTTTGGGCTGAAAATTGATTTATTCGTAATGGGAAAGGGAGATCTGAGCTTTAAGCAACTGTCATCTGCAAGCTCGGGTGGCGAGTTTGAACGGACTAAGCCCTCACGTTTGTCGAGAAAAATATTTGGGCTGAAAATTGATTTATTCGTAATGGAAAAGGGAGATCTGAGCTTTAGGCAACTGTCATCTGTAAGCTCGGGTGGCGAGTCGGGGCCAAAAAATTCTTACCGATCGCCGAGAAAATCATTGTATTGAAAATTTCTCTACGCCTCGATGGAAAAAGATTACTGAACTCTCAGCAGGTGCCATATTCGAGCGCGATTGGTGAGGTTAAGCCAACAAACCAGTGCGACAGGTAGGAAAAATTTTCGGAATACAATTTCTCTAACTTTTAGTGGAAAAGGAAGATTGGAACTCTACGCAAGTGTGATATTAAAGCTCGTTGGTTAAGAAGAGCCAACAAGGCGATCGTCGGAAAACCTTTCAATGGAATTTGAGGATCTGAAGCTAATCTTTAAGCTCATAAGAATGGCATTTCTCATATATTCCTTCCAATGTAATGCGTAGCATCATTCATTTTCTACTTCCTGCACCAATTCCACTGTGTGTTCATGTATCACCTTATTTTATGTCTCGCTGTGATTATATTTGATTGAAATTCTCAGATTAATTCCGCATGACATTTACGGCCAAACGTGATGGGCCATTATCAGCAGCGGAGCAAGCACCAGATGAAAGGTAGGAATCCCTTATTATGCTAGACCCATGCATGTGCATGTGTGCGTGTGCGTGTGTGTGTGCGTGTGTGGCTAAATGGGCACCAGAAGTGGCCAGCCTGCCATTTATACAAATTACTACATTTGCTGGCACACATACACATACACGTACTACACCCTACGATTGGTCACATGAGCATCCTGTCGGCATCCTGTCGGTATCCTACAACACCTTTGCCTTCATATAACGATTCATGCTTTGCATGTTTTGCGCTGTTGACGACGCGACGCCATTGCACGCAAGTGTTTATGATGAGTGTTTCCTATTTATACCTGTACAATAAAATGTATCCCATGCCGGAGCGCGTCCCAACTGCCACTTAAACGTGCACCGAGCTTGTGCCTGCCGCGCCACCTCGTCCACCTACTTCGACTGGCAGTGACATTAATGCGCGCGTTCGCATATTTTCCCCTCGCACCTGTGCTTGTGTGCAAATGTAGTCACGACACGAAATGACGAAATGCTGTTTCAAATGTAACTACAACAGTAGCAATGACAGGCGCGTACATATGCGCGCGTGTGTGTGTGTGTGTGTGCGTGTAGGCAGCCGACACTTGAATGCCTTGGCTGAGTTTCACATACGTTTCGCCTATCAAAACTTCCTTTTCCGCATGCACGCAGCTGTTTTTGGGATTGTAATGAGTTTTGCTGTCCTCACGTATGGGTTTGTGTGTGTGTATAGTATATAGTGGGTGCGATTACCCCCACCGTCGTTTGGTTGTTATGGCCATTGTCGCAATCTGTCATATATTTTCTACTTTTCTTTCTTCCTTGACGCCGGCACTTCACGCTTTTCTTATTATTGTTTTATTTTCATTATTCGCCTGCGTTCATTCACTCATTCATTCATTCAGGCATTCATTCACTTTTATGTTTCACAACATTGCCGCACTCGACGGTACATTGTTGGTGTGACAAGCTTTTGCTCGCATCATCCATGGGGTATGCGAGCTTAACTAATTGAGAGCCCTTTAGGAAATCGGATTGATTGAAAAATAATTGCAAAGAAGCACGAAAAGAATGCCCCGACTTACACAGGGAAATATTTTATTCGTGGGAGCAGGATTGACGGGGAAGAGAGACTGGTGTTTGTTTACCGTACTGGCGACACGCTCCGTGCTTCTTATTCGTATTATCAAATTTTAAGAAGTAAACGTCGAAAGCAACGAATGTTGCCGAAACCAATTTTACCCATGTGACCGCGAATGAAGCAACAAAATAGAATTTCCAGTATCTCCCTTCCAGATGCCGCTGTGTGTAAATCGGGACACTGGTGGGTTGTAGTGCAGAATTGCTTCAGTAGACCTGTCACCAACTCCTATTCGAAGCTGTCCTATTTGTCGGAAGGTTTTGTGACAACTTTACCAGACAGTTGAAATTTCACCTTTGAATTCTATGGTCTGCCGAAAATTACAATACGTTCTGGTTTCAAATCTCACTTTTATTATTTTGGAAAACGATGTTCTGAAATCCAGTAGTTCTATTGTGCCCCTCACAAACCTATGGAGCTTTTATAACCCCAACTTGTGAAAGGAATTTTAGTACAGAACCTACTGGTGTGTGGCTTCTACAAGCAAAGTCTCTACTGGGAAGGTGTAATCAAAAAGAAAGATGAGAAAGCATCTCATAAACCTCCCGAAGGACAAACTGGGGCAGCTTACTGGCATCCTCACCGATCAATGCAGACTGCGCAGATATCTGCACTGAGATGTAGGGATTTGGTTTATGGGATATGATCCGACAACTCTTGTCGACTCCAGATACACCGCTACCCTTTCGATACACCGATTTCGATTTCTTAGTGAGAAAAATAAGTAAACATCTCGTCCTATCACGGCCGCCAGCTAGGCCCTAGCCAGTTCTAGGTACACTGATAGAACTTGAACTGATTGAAGTATTGTACGAAGTAGAGGGCACAAAAGCTCCTAATGTCGCAGTGCAAACGAACATTTCATTACATTACATAGAACCTAATACTCTAGGCATCAACGTAACATCGGTTATTGGGTGATAGCTCCATTAGCACATGACTAGACCTACAATGTACCATTCCGATTGGATTCCTATTTTTGTTAAGTGATCGTTCAGTCAACAGAGTCAACTTAATGCGAGTAGTTTCGTTACAATTCTTCGGGTACTACGCGTTAATTCTACATATTAGTTGAGCTTTACTCTGCGGTAGAAGGCTATGAAAGCTTTGTATTTCTTAAAGCCAGATGGATGTATTTCAGCAGAATGACCTTCTTCTCTTCCTTTTTTCATTCAAGATAGAGAGTGCCCTTCCTCAGCTCCACAAAGCACTTTTAGAAATCTCAAGAGCTGGTATATTTTCCGAGTATAATTCAATGCGATCCTATTCTTCTTTGTTTTTTTTTTTTTTTGAGGACATAGACATACAGAAAACATACTTCATAAAAAGGAGCTGCTGCTGCCTTTCCTTAGGAAGTTCGTCGACAATTTCATTTCCTTATTGGGTTATTAGGAATGAAATTCGTAGAGTCCACAACTAGTCGCAAAGCATCATCTCGAAGTTGGCCACCAAGCGTTGGAGAGTTGATCGACCGATCGATCTGATTTGCCTGATGCAAGTCGCAACACAAAAATGTGACATATGTTAAAACACATTTGGTGGAAAAGACTTTTATTCGGGTCTGAGCGAATTCGACAGAATCAGCTGATGGTCTAACGTTACTTGGGATGTGCGTTAAAAAAACTGAGATTGTGTTGGTGATATAGGAAAACAATCAGCAGAATCTCTAATCATCCGAAATTGCCCTCACAATTTTCTTTTGTTACATAGTTAAAGAGCAAACTTTGTAAATCTATCATCCTTGGGTAGAAGATGTAGTTGTGGGGTAACAAACTCCACTCAAGTTAGCACTCTCGTAGACTGTCTTGTCACTGTTGGAAGTTCAGTTAATTGTGTGAAAAGGTCACAATATTCTCTGCCCAAGATGTAATCTCAGCTGGTGGATTTGGTGATAGTAAATTCGGTAGTAGTAAGCAAAATTTTTGCAACTGGCTGCTTGGGTTAACAATATCTCCAATTCCAGTTCTTTAAAACTCACTGAGTTACTCATTTAGAAACTAACTGCCTTCAACTAAATTACTTAGCGGACGAATGTCCTTTTTCTTTCAATGGATACGTGGGGTTTGATAAGGTTTCTCTCTATTTTCCCTCAGTACGAGATTCTTCTTATAAATGGGGGAAACTGTTATAAGGGTTGAGAATTCCGGAATGCGTGTTTCTGAAGTGTTGAAATTGAAATTTGAGCCAAGAAGCACCGAGAGAATGGTAACACCTAAAACACTCAGGCTAAAAGGTCTATTGCATTCGAAGTTTTGCAAAGTAAAAGCGGTGATAGTCAAGAGGAAAGGAGAGAAGTGACAGAGAGAAAGTAGCAGAGAGAAAGTAGCAGAATGCATTGAATTAATTGCGAGGAGATGGAGCGGTTAACAGTTTGGAGTCTTTAGTAGCAGTCAGACTGCGCTGAAGGCTCTGGAGAACGCAAAGCAAACTTCAAAGATTGTTCAAGAATGTACGAAAAAGCTTAATTATCTTGCAAGACGTAATAAGCTTGAGCTTCAGAACATCGCGTTGTTCAAGGGAATAAAATTACCGATGAATTGACCAAGGGTGTATCAGCGGTTACCATACAAGGACCAGAGCCAATCGGTTCTACAAGAATCATGAATTGGATCAGCGATTATGTATGCAATTTATATAAAGAGCGATGGTCCGGATTAGAACGCTGCAGAACTGCAAAGTACTTTGTGACAAGCCCGAACAGAAAACTATCGAACTTTCTTCTAAAACTTTGTAGAAAAGAAGTTTGGTTGGTGGTCGGTATTATTACGGGATTCAACCCACGGGGTGAGCATATGACCACCATTGGAATCATTGACGACCCGATTTGCCTGTCTTGCTTAGAAAAGCCGGAGAGCACTGAGCAATTTCTCTATGAGTGTCTTGCCTTTGGGTTCCGATGTCCTGATAGTGAGTAATATTCGTTCTCTCAAACTGGAGGATATTTTCAAATTTGCCTAGGAATCCGGAAATCCTCACAGGACTAGCTACCTCTGTCTCTGTCTCTATTATATCGTATCTCCTTTTCTGGAGTGTTACTTACTACCTAAAGTAGCACCATCTCATTTTACCTATTCGCATTTTAAACGAACTTTAGCCGAACACACGGCGTAACGAGCCTGTCCACAATTATTATTGTCAGTTTATCTTTGCAATTAGTTGCTTCTGAATTTTTTGAATTTTAGTTGCTCCTGCACTCTTATGCATATTTCCGCCAGGGAATCTAAGCAACGGCATCCTGGTCACCACTCTCCCTCTCAGCACTGTAATCTGTGGAAAATATTAATTTCACCCCACTCATAGCGAAACAGGTGCGGAAATTTCATTCAAATGCATTGCTGAATTTTAATAGGAAAAGTCGTAAAAAAGCGTTGTTCATTTTTCTTTTATTCATATGTCTTAACATATTTTAACGAATTTTATAAATGACATGCGTGTTAAATATTTTTACTGTTATTTTATTTTAATGGTCACAACTGCGACTAATTGAATTTTTAACCTGAAGAGTACAAGTGGTGCGTGTGAATTGAGAAATTTATGGGATATGAAAATACATTTTTTTTTGTTTTTGGAAACAATTTACAATTTCATATAATAAAATACTAGTGCAGCAGTAAAATGCTAGGGCAGTAAATTTTGTATATGGTCGACAATTGTTAAAAGTGGCAAGGTATTTCAAGTGGCAAAGCAGTCTATCGACACAGTGGCTTCCTCTTTTAAATACTTCTACTATCATCATCAGCATTCGGCGCTACAGCTCTCAAATAGAGCTGCACAAAACGTCTCTATTTGGCCCGATCCTTGCCTGATTTCGGTTGTTGCCCTTGAGCTCCCTCATATCGTCTTCTTCTCTCAAACACTTGGAATTTGTTTTTGTTTTTTTCACTTATTCTTCACAACTCCGATCCGAAGCAAAGAACTGGTCGGATTACAAGTTTATACAGCCTCAATTTCCAAGATCTGTTCAACAGTTTTCATTTAAAAAGTCTCTTAGGTGAATACATCTACCATTTCCGAGAAATGTAATTATGAAGTTTCACTTGTTAATATGTATAAGTTGCTACAAACATAATTACGAGGATGACCAGTAAAATTCAGGACTTCGACATTCGGTCACTTAATTGTGTCACCAATAATTGTGACTTGCATGGCATAGTCTCGGGATATCTGTGGAACCACCAAACAGCGGATCTGAGCGGTAGAGAAGTATACGCAAATATATATAGGGCCCGCCATCTATCGTTACGGATTTGAACTAGGTATTATTTGAAGACTGGTAACACTTAGCTGTCATCTGATTTGACAGAAAATTAGTTTTACCTATTCTTCCGCTGAACGAAAATGGTTGTGTATACGCTCAAAGAACGCTGGGAAATATTGCGACATTACTTTGAAAATCATGGTAATGTTGCAGAATGGGAACGAAAATTACGTGCGGCAATGGGAAGAAGAAGCTCATTTCGGATGAAGCTCATTTCCATCTCGGCGGGTATGTTAACAAGCAAAATTGCCGCATTTGGGGCTCAGAAAACCCGCACGCACTCGAAGAAACGCCGATGCATTCACAACGAGTCACTGTTTGGTGCGGATTTTGGTCGAAAGGCATCATTGGTCTATTTTTCTTCGAAAATGAGCGAGGAGTGGCCGTAACCGTCAATGGAGAGCGTTACCGGGCCATTTTGAACGAATTTTTGTTCCGAGAAATTGAAGAGGAGGATATTGGTGGCATTTGGATCCAACAAGATGGCGCTACTTGCCACACAGCGAATGCTACGATCAATCTTTTGCGCACTGTCTTCGAAGATCGCATTATCAGCCTAAATTCTGATATCGTTTGGCCACCTCGGAGCTGCGATTTGACGCCGTTGGATTATTATCTTTGGGGTGCCGTCAAAGACCAGTATTATGCCAACAAACCAGCAACAATTGATGCACTGCAGACCAACATACACGATGTCATAGCTGAAATACAGCCGTATACAATCGAAAATGTGTTGAAAAATTGGACCGATCGTATGGGATGGTGCATGGCTAGCCGAGGCAGCCATATGAATGAAGTTGTGTTCCATCATTAACCGGAAGCATTGTACTTCAAAATAAAAAAAACAGTTTGGAAAAATATTGAGTAGTTTCTTTTTTATAGCATTTTTAATTCCGTAAAGCGGACCCTGTATATATTTTTCTTCATTCGACTTTATCCGAAGCAATCTTCTTCAGCCCGTTCCAGCTTTTGTTGGCTTTCTTTATCTCCGTTTCTAAACACCTCCTCCAGCTCAGCGAAGGTCTGCCGCTTCATCGGTTTTCTTGTGGATACCAATCAATTGCAGTGCATGTGAGCCAGCCAGCACCATTTACTTTTCAGGACTTCCGTTTGTATTGCAGTTTGGTTGGTGCTACTCCAGAGGCTGCTGTTTGGTATGGTGTTGGGCCAGAAATGCGCAATAACCCCTAACCCGATTTTGGTCGAGTTTAACAAATACACAAGACAGACCAAGTGAAGCCAGATCCTTCTCCACCAGATTTTTCCAACGCAGAAGAGGCCTTCCTCTTCCTCTGCTACCACCGCTGGTACCGCATCGAATACCTTCAGAGCCGGAGTGTTTGTATCCATTCGTGGACGACATGACCCAGCCAACGTAGCCGTAGCGTGGGTCTTTATTCGCTGTACTGTGACTATGTCGTTGTAAAGCTCATTCAGCTCATCATTTCATCGCTTACGATATTCGCCGTCGCAACGCGCAACTGTCCAAAAATATTCCTCTCAAACACTCGAAATTACGCTTGGAGGATGGTTCCTCAGCTCAGCAGCTTAATGCGCCCACCCTCGCACCATCTAATCTGGCTGATATTCTAAGCAGACCTCTGCTAACCTGAACTGTTTCATATTCCACTGCTGACATTTTCATTGTCACTTGTTGGTTACTTAAGTTGTCAGAGCGAACATTACTTATGCGTTTCAATTTCTGTACCATTTTTTCTTCTCTCACTGCTTCCGTTTGTCCTTTCCCTCTACTCGAAACTTTACTGCTTCAACTGCAGCTGACAACAGTTTTAATTATCGTAAACCTTAACATTTAATTGGCAATAGCGCCGTAGAGCAGAAAAGCTCAGCTGGGACAGGAAGAGGTTGTTTCAAGGTATCATATAAGCGCCAATTTCAAAGTCATATTTTTCTCTTTGCACATAAAGTGGCAACAATCTGGTTGCACATTACTTAGTAGTTTTGCTGCTGCTGCTTTATCAAAAAGAAAAGGGGTGCATTTTCAGCATGAACTCCGGCAACACCTCAAATCACTAGCAACTTGAGGAAATCGCTCGGATTAGGAAAGAAAGTGAGCAAGGATTACAAGGCATTTAATTACCTTGTAAATGTTCACAGCTCAGCAGAGAGAGGGAGCTGTATGGGAACGCAGTTTGAGTAGTTAAAGAAGGCGATTAAAGAAGGCAGTTACTTATGAAGTCTTTAGTACTTAAACTTTGCTTGTGGAAAAAGTTGTGGTTTCTAAAGTAGATTAGAAGAGTGGAGAAAAATTCACTGGTAAAAATATGTTTTGAATTTATTAGAGTTTTCTATTGGAAGTGGTTAGTATTAGGATCAATAAATATAAACAAGCAAGTCTTAATATTAGAAAATCTATAAAACTTGAGAAGCGGATGGAAGAGGCTTTAAAAACTCCAAAGCCAAAACGACAACTCAGCCCATGAAACAAAATACTTTAATTCGGGCTGCATTGACCACCAGTTTATTCAATGAAAGCCCATGAAGTGCTTATGGAGCGATGAGCTCCACCCGGAACTACGAGTCTACCCAGTGCACTCATAGACTCAGAAAGAAGAGAGATTGAGCAGAGTGCACGAAACGGAGATTTCTGTTAAATGGACTGATATTTTTTGTTTTTCTACGAGATATAAAATCAATCGAAAGCTGCGACTGAGCGAAATGAGCGACCTGCCATTCTGAGTGACAATCAGGCGACACTCGTCGTCCTGTCAGATCAAATCCTCACTGCTACTTGAGTGTATCGAGAAACTTAATTTACTAACACAATTGCATCCGGCTAATTTGGGTCCCAGGACACAGAGGCACAACTGGGAACTGCGGCATCGCCTTTAGTAGGACCCGAACCCTACCGAAAGAGAAGCTCAGGGGTTAATAGCTAGGGCTAAGAGAGGTTTGCTGGCACCAAACAACGCCATTGACTAAATCCTTACCGGGAGGGTACAACCAGAAGAGGTTTAAAAAACTCCTAACCCTTCTCAAGGATAATCTGAGAATGCTCAAGGGCATCCTCATAGAAAGAGCTGTGATAGTCATGCAAAATAAAAGGCCAAAATATGCATGCAAAAATGCATGAAAAACTCTGGAATATGCATGAAAAAATGCAAAAAAAGACAAAATATGCTCGAAAATATGTATGAAAACATGCAAAAAAGCCCAAAATAATATTCGAAAATCTCTCAAAAATACCGAAAATACAAGAAAGGTAGTTTTTTCTCCTGGGCGATTAAACATTTTTATTTCAGTTAGCCAGATACAGTAGTAATTCATTGTTGCAAGTCAAAACAAGATGTTGTTTCAGACCATCGAACGAAAAACACCGCCGTTTTTCAGTTAAAATTGACTTGTAGGTTGAGAAGGAAAGTTCTAATTCCACCGATGTACCAACAGAAAATTTAAAAAATGTTATTTCACGTGGTGTCAATGTTGTTATATATTCATTTGAAGCGCTAGCTCGAGAATCTCCATTCAAAATATCATTAATTTCAAGCAAAGAACTATATCCAACATTCTGAGATAACACTTCTTCGAACTTCTTCAAAAAATGGTCGTCGGTCATTGTGCCTAAGATAGAATGAACTTCTTCATACAGCTCTATACACTTTTTCAATTCAAGTCCTTTCGATTCTAATATTTTGATCTTGTCTGCGATGAACTTGAAGTTAGCTTTTATGAATGCCAAATCTTGTCGAATATTGGAGCCTCTAAACGCTTTTTTTGCATCTCGAATACATTCCGAATCTGCATCATTTAAATAATCAACAACCGATTTTAAAGCGTCAAATTTGTCAGCATGTAGCCAAGTTCCTCATCTAGTGACATTGGTTCGGGTGGCAGTGGAATGTTCGGATTTGCTTGCTTAAACAGCTGTCGTCGAGCTGCTGACTGTGAAGGAATTTAATGTTTTTTTCAATATAAGAATTTGAACTATAGATAAAAATAGCAATACGTACTTTGACGAAGGTAGCCTTTTGATATCAACCAATTTACTTCATGGAACTCTGAACGAACGCAGCCGCCGTAGCCGAATGGGTTGGTGCGTGATTACCATTCGGAATTCACAAAGAGATCGTTGGTTCGAATCTCGGTGAAAGCAAAATAAAAACATTTTTCTAATAGCGGTCGCCCCTCGGCAGGCAATGGCAAACCTCCGAGTGTATTTCTGCCATGAAAAAGCTCCTCATAAAAATATCTGCCGTTCGGAGTCGGCTTGAAACTGTAGGTCCCTCCATTTGTGGAACAACATCAAGACGCACACCACAAATAGGAGGAGGAGCTCGGCCAAACACCTAACAGAAGTGTACGCGCCAATTATTTATTTTTTTTTTTTAACTCTGAACGAATAAATTCTACCAATCGATGCAATCCATGGGCAAAGCATGTAACGTGTAGCATTTTTGGGAATAAAACTTGAAGAGACTTCATTGCCGAAATTATATATGCAACAGCATCGGTAGTAACGAGCATAACATTTTCATATTGAATTCCTTCAATACAAAAGAAACGCAAAAAAAAGGTGTTTAGGTAAAGACTTACATACCTTACCCATAAAAGTAACAATGATTCAGTAAAAAATGTTGCGATCGTGTTAGCGTTGCATTTGTCTAATTCTTTAACGTTCAACAAATAAGATTTTCCGCGCTCATTTTCATCAACCAATATGCCAAAAACAAAATTCGCAACCCATCTTTTTCAATATCCGTTGTTTCATCCAGAGTAACCCTAATACAGTCCTGTGCAAGAAAAACCGGACAGCTAATTTACCCTATTTAAATTTCTATAGCTTGAGTATAAAGCTTCTTGGCGGTAAGTAGCTTTTTTTGTGTATAAATAGAACAGTTTTGAATTAATTTGTATCATAATTTAACCAATAAGTGAAATAGTTGATGCGTGGCAAGTGTTAATATCAAAAATATGCCAAGATCGAAGCAAATGGTAGCTGTCGTTGAGGGGCACATTATTGCACTATCACAGCAAAAATTGTCCGTACGTCAAATTGCTGCTAAAGTAGGCTTCAGCAAATCATCTGGACGACGAAAAAAGACGTCGCCTGCTGAAGACCGGATGATTAAGCGGATGTGTATCCAGGACCGTTTCAAATCTTCGGCAGAGATCAGGAAGGAGTTCTTGGATGCAACTGGCGTCGAAATAGATTCATCTACTGTGCGTAGGGGATTGATAAATGCCGGTTTTGTAGGAAGACATCCCGCAAAAAAGCCGTTTTTGAACGAAAAAATGCGTCAAAAACGATACCGGTGGGCCAAAACTCATGAAAACTGGACTGTCGAGCACTGGAAGAATGAGATTTTTTCGGATGAATCCAAGTTTAACCTCTTTGGATCGGATGGTATCCACCATGTGAGGCGCAGATCTGGCGAAAGTTATAAAACTGGATGCATACTGCCTTCGGTAAGACAGTCAGTTGGTAGAATGGTATGGGGCTGCTTCAGCTATGATGGAACGAAAGCACTGACTCTTATTGATGGTTGGGTGAACGGAGATGCTTACATTTCAATTTTAAATATGCATTTAATACCTGTCATTGAGGAGCAGTATGCCACCGATCTCGCAAAGTAAGTTATGATTTTTGTTAAATCTCCCGAGTGTTTTGTTTAAATGGCGAATCAAAAAACCAATGATTTATTCCTTCTTTGTTGCAGGTAAAAGAGTTTATGGAAAAAAACGGAATTGTCCAATTGGAATGGCCGGGTAACAGTCCCGACCTAAACCCAATTGAGAACCTCTGGGCCATTGTAAAGAAGCAGGCAGCTGAAAAAAGCCGAAAAATAAAACGACCTGGATAACATTATAATGGACACTTGGCACAACGATATTTCGGAGGAATTGTTGCAAACCCTGGTTACATCAATGCCAAGACGTATTAAAGCGGTAATTAAGGCGAAAGGCGGTGCGACCAAGTATTAAAACTTCAAATTATAACATTTATAATGAAATAATTAATTTTGTTTTGAATTAATTAGCTGTAAGATTATATAATAAGGATAAACTAATAATAAAACATTCGTTACTAGCAAACCCGGCCCGCTTCGCTGGGCAAAGACATTGTGGGTCCACGTTTTGGCATATATTTCGAGACCTTAGTCATCAATAGGTATGAAAATTACCCCACATTAAAGCACTTATCGACAGCTTTCATTTGATGCCCATATTGCACATCCACAACCAAAGGTTACCCGGGCCCACGTTTTGACCTATATCTCGAGACCCCTGTCACGGAGCGGCATGAGAAATACTCTGAACTAAAGCATTCACCAACAGCTTCCATTTGATACCCATATTGTACAAACACATTCTAGGGTCCACGTGTTGGTCTCTATCTCGGGACCCTAGTCACGGAGCCGCATGAAAAATACTCTGAACTAAAGCATTCACCAACAGCTTCCATTTGATACCCATATTGTATATACACATCCGAAGGTAACCCGGGTCCACGTTTTGACCATTTTCCCGGCAATTATTCGAATTTTTCTCACCTTTAAAACCTTCCCTAGACCTCCACGAATAATTCAAGACCAAGATAAGATAAATCCGTTCAGCCATTCTCGAGTTATAAGCGAACATAGGGACAGATTTTCACATTTATATATATAGATTGACTATGCTAAAACAAATAAAGTATGAAAATATTAAAAACACGTATGAAATTTATTGATTTTATTTCATACTTTTGTATTAAAAACACAATGGAATATAACCACATTCAAACATATTTGATAAAATCCATACTACTTCAAAAAATGGAGTTTTCAAACTGTCCGGTTTTTTTTGCACAGGACTGTATGTTTTCCATCAACTTTTAAACGCAATTTTTCAATCGATTATTCATACAAATGTGGCACATAATTACGACGAATATACTTTGATCTGGAACTGATTGCGAAGTGTATTTTTCTATGAATTGTACTACACTCGGATGATTCACTTTATTTAATGGAATGTTGGCTACGATTAAAGTTTTACATAAATCCATATTAAATTCCGAAAGATTTGGCCCATGTTTCGGTTGATCATTTGATATTAACAATTGGCTCATTTCACGTTCAGAATTCTGTTTTTTTCTTTCTTGAGCATCCTTGTGTTTCACTAAATCAATGTGCTGTTTGAATTGAAATATTTTTTTCGCAGAAACCAAACAATTGCAATGTGAACAAAATAAAACTGATTTTTCCGACCGAAAAACATTGGGAAATTGGTTTTTCATGCGCACAATAAATTCACCCGGCGTTTCTTTTCTATCTGTTGGCATCTTAACCCAATTTTCAATCAACCGATTACTTCAAATACCATGCAATAACTGAGAAGAATATGATGGAACTTACTGCTTTTACTATGCATTTCATTCTAACAAGTGACGCATAGCATTTGTCGTTGTGCTCTCTTCAGAAATCATATTAACCAATAATTGCACCAAACTCATTTCGTGGAAATTTTCGAGTCCCATTTTTATAAACAAATTTGTCGCCTCATTGGAGAAAGCAAATAAAAAAATTTTGAAACAGATGGGCGCATAAAATGTTATAGATCTGTTCTTGAAACGAAAGTTTAGCTGCGAATTGTTTTGCTTTATGTTTTGGTTAGAAGAATGATTACAAATATGCATTTTAAATCGAAATATGCTTTTATGGACGAAACATGCAAAATATGCATGCAACATGCACTTGCATGACTATCACAGCTCTACTGATAGACCACTGCAGACTGCTAAGTTATCTGCATATGATCGGGATTTGGTCTGCGGACTCTTACCGTTTCTGCCACCAATATCAGAAGAATCCGATGCACCTTCTCGTGGAATGCAGCGCTATAGCGAGCAGAAGACATCTTGGACCAAAGCACATACGCTCAATCTAACCCAGCTCTATCCTGAGTTTAATAAAGGAATTGAGCTTGCATGGGGTACTGTGATGAGTAGAGGGCCCAAAAGACCATGAGGTCGAACTGCCAACCCCATCCATCTATCTATCTATCTATCTATCTATCTCAATGCAACTTAGTCAGTATGAGACACTTTAACGCCACTGAAAACACTTCAATTCCAAAGATTCATCCTACAGGGACACCGATTTTGTAATTCTGGAGCCCGTCGTGAGCAATAAGCTCAATCATCAGCTACATTCATCTGCGGTTCGTCTTGCTGCATTTTGCCAAAGCGACAGTTATTTTTGCCGCTGCGTTCGTTTAAAATCATTCCTTCGCCTCCAATCAATGTTGCGAAGTTCCACGATAATTCATGTTGCAAAAGCTTGTACCGCCCTCCACTTTTCATTCGACATAAGCATTTGTGGAGCTAGATTATTGGGCGTTAGCAACGCACCCGTTTTGTTTGCTAGACCGACGGAACTTCTGTGAACATCTGGAAAGAAGCTCTGCCTAGAGCGTCGAATTCATTACACAGAAATTAGCTTTTTAGAATGATTTGAATCGAAGTTAGGGTTATGATAATGGAAGACCCTTGAAGGTACTACACAGGGCTGATTCTGATTGGGCCATCTTTCTATTTCGAATACCTACGGTACTTTACACACCAATATAGATATTCTATGTATCTACGTCTAGGTCGAGAAAGGAGGCATTGATTACACAACAACACTTAGAACGTGGAAGCGATCCTACTATCCGATCGCATTCTATTATCCGATGTGGAGATTCATAGGTTGAAACAAAAGAGAGTAATTTTTCCTCCACGTACGCCCTTGCGGCAATCTGCGGTACCAATGGCTGTTATACATAAATGGGGCATTCTTGGCGAGCTCGTAGAGATGGCTTCTGAAGTCTGTAGTCGTAGTTTTGGTACCACCTGAGAACTAGCCTCGTCAACTATAAGCTCTGAGAGGTTATGGTACTAAGTAGCTTTAGTAGATTTAACGTAATTCAAGCTCTTAGAAATTGTTTCCCAAAATAAAAGGTGATCAGCTTCGAGGTATCGGATTTGAAGCTGAAATAAACAAGGAAAGTTCAAATTGATTGTGCAATCTTCACTATTTTTGTGTAGAACCATTCATGACATTTATTTTTTTAAGATAATCACTTTCAAATGTTGGCCGCAACTGCGCCGTAATTCGGCCATCCGTAAACAGGGATTTTGAATGGCACGCTGGAGAACTTCGGTCGGTATCTCGTGAATAACTTTAGTAATGTTGGCATCCAATGCCTCAATCGGAGTTGATTTGTTCACAAAGCATTAAGACTTTACATCCCCCTACAAATTGAAGTTCAAAGGTGTGATATCACACGCTCTTGGCAGTCAATCCACTGGTCCGAGACGAGAGGTAAATTGCTCACCGAAACGACGACCCAGTAAATCCATTATTTCATGGGCTGTGTGGCAAGTAGCGCCGTCTTGTTCGAACCAAATGTTGTGGAGATCACGGACTTTAATTTCCGGCATCAAAAAGTCATTCGCCATTCACTGTTACATTGGCGCCAACCTCGTCTTTGAAGAAATATGGACCTTTGATTCCTCCAGCTCATAGGCCGCACTAAACGGTTGTTCTCCATGGAAGTAATGGCTGTTCTTGAATGGCTTCGGGTTGCTCTTCAGCCCGAATACGAAGGTTTTGCTTACTGACGTAGCCATAAAGACAAAAATGGGCCTCATTGCTGAACATCACAAGTTGGTCTGAGCGCGCAATGAATAGAGCGTTGAGGCCTAAGACTTTCTATGACCGACCGACCCTAATTTCATGAGCCCTGTCTGGAATGTTTTTTGATTTCTGTTTTTTTTTGCGTCGGGACAGACTAGCAAGTACAGCACTCAGACATAATTAAGTCCATTGTACTGCGCTCCTCGGGTTCCCTTTTTAATTTTCCTTAAATCTACCCTACCTCCAAACAAATCTGATTACATCTTGCGGGCCAAGGAGCCAAGGTGGTCGCTTCTTAACACATCAGCACAATGATCCCTAGCCTGATTCGAGCGAAGGCAGGGCAGACGCATAGAAAGTGATCCACGGTCTCATCCTCCTCCTCACAAACTGGGCGGAGTATACGAGCACTATCTGAGATCTTACTTCTTCCATGTGCTTCGCCCACAGAAAGCGGCCCGTCCTCAGTCCAACCAGCTGTCTGCAGTCTCTTCTGCTTAATAAGATGTGGATTTGCGACTGCAGCCTCTTTCAGCCTACCAGGCTTGCTTGTGAGTTAGAGTAACCCGTTTGCTAACCGCGACTTTGAAGGCTGCCAAACGGGAGTGGCAGAACGGGCTGTGAGCCAAAGAAGTTGGCTTCCAGAGCTCACCTTAGCTAAAGAGTCAGAAATCTCGTTACCCGCTTACTCTCGTGTCCCGGGACCTATGTTAGCATCAGCTAAGCTTGAAAAAATGTATATCTTTGTATACCAGTTAGGAATTTATCAATTCAAGTTAAAGACTTTGTTTAGTGGGCAAAAGAGGATAGGGATAGCGCTGGTAAGAGCCTCTTTGGTTACAGAAGGTCTTCTGGCTGAGGGATCTCTTTATCGGTCGCTTTCATCGAACGAAAAGCAACGATATTTCAATGCGTAAAAGCTCCTACTCTGTTGCATTGAATGTATGTAGGAGTGACAGACGGACGTAAGACAACGAGAAATGGACTCACCTTTTAACACTTTGCAAATACAACACAGCGAACTGACGAACAGAGGAGTATGAAGTATGACGTAGTCTAAGAGTCAGCGGCATAAATTAGGCGGTACTAAAGGTAAGGGATCCGTTCAAGTGGATTCAAATAGTACCAGATTCAAAAGCCAGAAAAACATCTTCTCTGAGTGCATTAATCGCCATACGATAATATTCCCATCTTATGAATTATTGTTGAAATTTAAGTAAATTTATAATGAGCGGTGCAGCATTGGAAATCCATTTTTAATTTAGTGTACACGCAAGAATTATTCTCCGCACATTCAAACTTGTACGCCTCAGAGTATGCAAAGCGAAAATTTTCAAATACGCGAGCATTCACAAACAAACAAGAAACTTAAGTACATTAATCACAATTCGAAACTAATTCAAAACAAACTATTTCTATGATATCAGCTCAAAGCGAAAGTCAGGAACAATAACAACTAAAAGTATGCAATAATTGTGCGCAGCCAACGGCAATTAAACAGAAAATGTACTTGAGAAATTTCGCAACAAAGATGGAAATTATTGGTCGTAAATTCCAATTGCGAAATGCAGGGCCAAACAATGAGAGAGAGAGCGGAGCGGAGAAGATGAATGAAAGTAGAACAAGAATCCATAGATACTCTTATGTGTATACATACACAAATTTAGGCATGTTTGTGTTCTGCGTTTAAGTACAAATTGTTTAGTATTTGCGAAGGCGAAATCAAATAGAAGGGTTGGTACGAAGGTCGTTTCAGAAGTTGAATCAAAAATAAAAACTACTTAATTTTTTGGGGTAAGCCTTTTTTTTATATTTCGACATAGTTTCGTTTTAGGCGTGTACCTAGTCTGTGTAATTCGAGATAGAATTCGCAGAAATCCCCTTAGAAAGCAGAAAATCATATCCAGGGAATTGAAGGTATCGACCAGATCCAGACTATCTCAAGACTAGAGGTGATCTCCACATGAAAGCCTTCCATCGCTCAACTGGTAATCTTTTGACAACACGCTGGACGAAATCTAGACTCGACAAAAGCAAGCAGCTTCTTCGGTGGCACGCGATCAACGGCCATGAAAATATTCTTTTCACAGATGAGAAAATCTTCACTCCTGAATAACTTTATAATAAGCAAAACAAGAAAATTATTATAAATATTAGAAAAACTTCGAAAGAGTTCAGCGTGGCCATCATCAAGCCTCCGTAATGATTTGGTGGGGAGTATCTTTCACAGGCCTGCTCTCCCTTCATTCCTACGAAAAAGAGGTAAAAACAGTGACAAAATTGTACCAGGAGGATGCCTTAAGT
Organism: Anastrepha obliqua; assembly: GCF_027943255.1. Lineage (NCBI taxonomy): Eukaryota > Metazoa > Arthropoda > Insecta > Diptera > Tephritidae > Anastrepha > Anastrepha obliqua. The sequence goes on along the minus strand of NC_072893.1, from coordinate 121,952,977 downwards.
GTGGTGAGGCAGTTAACCAATACTCTCTTCGATGGATCTTCTAGCAAGATTCCGCTCTAGCCCACAAGGCAAAAACCACCCGGCTACGCAGAAGTTTGACCGTCTGGAAGTCCAGATTTCAATCCATTGGACTACATTTTGTGATCAGAATTGGAGAATATGGCCTGTCGAAGACCTCACAGAAATTTGAAGAGTCTCAAACAAACTGTGGTTCGAGCAGCAACGTCAATATCCATGGCAAAAACCACTCCTCAGTGGCTACAAATCAATATTCCTGGGTTCATAGCCGCAGAATATTGACCGTCTGGAATTCGAGATCTGAATCCATTGGACTACAGTTTGTGGTCAAAATTGGAGAACAAAGCCTCTCAAAGACTTCACAGAAATTTAGAGAGTCTCAAGCAATCTCTACTTCGATTAGCGACGCCAATGCCAGTGGAAACCGTGCGCTGGTGTAAAGTCAAATGGTGACAATTTCGAATGAAAATTTAAAATTTGGTTTTTTATTATTTAATAAAAACTGTTTCGCACCAACCATTTCTTCAAATGAGGGAACAAATTGTAGTCCGAGGGGTTCGAGGGAGCCAAATCTGGAGAAACTGGAAGGGGGGATCTGAAATGACTTAGAACCCTATTTCCATAATTTCTGCGACCACAACTGCTGAGGTGTGAGCTGGAAAAGGAAAATAACCCGACTTTCTCTATTCAAACGAATGCCAAAGACAAAGAAATAAGCCGAACTGCATTCTTCCAAGAGATGCTACTTCGTCTTCTGCTTGATTGGAAGCGAAAGCGGCTTACGTTATTTTGGTCGAGTTTAACAAAGCGCGTTAATCTTTTCTTTTACGTGCTCACCGGCGCCAGTTGGGCACACCGAGTGACGCCAAGACCGTCTCCACCTGATCTTTCCAACGTAGAGAAGGCCTTTCTCTTCCTATGCTACCACCAGCTGGTACCGCATCGAATACTTTCAGAGCCGGAGCGACGTGACTCAGCCAACGAAGCCGCTGGATCTTATTTCGCTATTACAGTCATTCCGTGCGCTCCAGTAGTGCCATCTCTCGCACTTTGCACAGACTTTTCGAACGAACCTTATTTTAATTTTTCTGCCCTACCAATGAGAAAATTAAAATTAGTAATGGAAAATGGCTTCTTTGTTTTTCAAAATATTCTCCATTATCATCTATATATTTTTGCAGTTTTGCAGTTTTCGAAGCACCAGTCTGGGTGTTTCTAGGGTGTTTTTCAAATTTTGTGAGACTCAACGCGGACCCACCTATGGTATGTGGTATGTGGCATGACGATATTCCAGAACCATTACGCGCGCAGCATCGATATTTGCTGGCACAGCAACTGATTTTGGACGACCTTACCGAAATTCGTCGGTGAGTGAACAGCGACGACGAGAAAATGCATGGCGCTATTTTTTTACGATGCTCGCTATATAGTATAATAATTTTAGTTCAATTATGCATTATTATCTTGTTAATCTGCGGTGAAAGTTATGAAAAATAATCGCGCAAAAAAGTTCTCCATTTAATTCCTTTTTTTGCCGAAATTAATTTTAAAAGCCACTGTAAACATCGCAAATTTGACTCATACATCAAAATGTTCTGAGTGCATTTGGGGTAAAATGTGTCAAACTTTCCAATGGAAATGCCAGATAGCTTTCTAGAGTACTAGAAGTCCCCAAGGCCATTAGTACAAATCGCAACCCTCGTATTTTACAATTTTTCCATTTCTGAACGGATTGAGAAAAAATGTGGGACGTTGAGGTAAATTTGCAATATTTCACACGAATTCGCTAATTTCGCAAATTTCTGGCTTTATTAGCTCAGAAGCAGCTAACGTCCTATAGTCCGTGACGAAGCCTCGAGCCAACTTAGTCTACTATAAAAACAAAAAATTAAAACAAATATCAAGCACTGATAACTGGCCCATACAAGAAGAGGAAGAAATTCGGATGCGATATAATTTATAATATTTACTAGTGCCCCTTGTGCGCATGCATGTATGCGTGTGAGTGAGTTCAAGTGCAACTGCACTCCAAAAACAAAACCAACATGCGCCCAAAGCAAGCGAAGGCAAGCAGCAAACGGCAAAAGCCAGAGTCAAGTAGTTAAATTATGGTTTGGTCCCAAACGGCGACAAATTTGGCGCGAGCATTTTTTCATTGGCAAAAAGGGGATACGTGCGTACATATGAATTTACTACAATAGTATATATACTTACACATATAAGGTATGTATGTATGTATATTAGTATGTACGCTCCGAATTTCACGCCATAAATTTGCACATTACACGATAAGTTAGCGCGAATTACCTTTGTAAGCAACGCGAAATTACAATTGCATGAAGGCACAAATGGGTATGGCGCTTATGCATTCCTACACACATACACATGTAATTATATGTACATATATATGTATGTATAAGCATATGCAGCTGATTGAGAAATTCATGACTCCAGCACAAGCGGCAGCACAGGTGCGCTCACTTGGTTCCCCATGCTTTTTTTTTTTGTTTTGCGTTGAATGATAATAAATTTTGCAATTCGAAGTGCGAATTATTTACCACGAGAGAAAAAAAGTGGGTGTGACTAAGGGGGACACGCGACAATAAAATAAAGTACAACATACTTGCGTAACGGTGCTTGCTCTCTACAAGAGGCCATAGCCGCTCTTTGTACGGTTACTGCCATTCTGGGGACTTGCACTCGATTGTCGTGTGATAAATTTCCATTGCCGACTTTTAGGGGGATTTCTGGTAAAAATTAAAGTACGAATTCGCATTGTTGCGGAGCTGGAAGTTATTGCTAAGGGAAGATATTTGTAATTTTTTTTTAATATTTTTTTTGTTTTTATTAGTTAAGAAAAATGTAGCTTATTTTAAATTTGCCTGTCGATTGACGTAGTGCAATATACAGCAAATATTAATAGTTGTTACTGATACGTAAGTTAAATTTGAAAAAAAAAATATTTTGAACGGAAATAAGCAACTTTCGAACTGTAAAAAATGTATCTGCGTGTACAGACCCAAAAATTCTGCTTTCTTTTGTTCAATTCCCAACAAATCGCTTCGAAAACTAAATGCAAAAATATACATTTCTTTAAAAAATTAAAAAAATAATTTTCACATGTGGTTTTAATTTTAAATTTTGTTTTTTTTTTCTTTATTCCTTGATAATGTAGGCCTTTAGATGATATTTTTACGAAGAACTAAAGAGCTACTACAACGCTAAAGTTTTCAAAATAATTTTAAAAATAAAATAAAATAATTTTTAAATTTTTTAAATAAAATTAAATAATTTTAAATTTTAAAAATAATTCTAAAAGTAAAACAAAATAACTTTTAAATTTAAAAAATAAAATAAAATAGTTTTTAAATTTTAAAAATAAAATAAAATAATTTTTAAATTTTTAAAATAAAATTGAATGATTTTAAATTTTTAAAATAATTTTAAAATAAAATAAAACAATTTTTAAATTTTAAAAATAAAAAAAAATAGTTTAAATTAAAAAAAAAATTGAAAATAAAATAAAATAATTTTCAAATTGTAAAAATAATGTAAAAAATAAAATAGAATAATTATCAAATTTTAAAAAGAATTTAAAATAAAATAATTCTTAAAATTTAAAAATACAATAAACTATTTTTTTAAATTTAAAAATAAAATAAAATAATTTTTAAATTTTAAAAATAAAATAATATATTTTTTAAATCTTAAAAATAAAGTAAAATAATTTTTAAATTTTTTAAATAAAATTAAATAATTTTAAATTTTAAAAATAATTCTAAAAATAAAACCAAATAGTTTTTAAATTTAAAAAATAAAATAAAATAGTTTTTAAATTTTAAAAATAAAATAAAATAATTTTTAAATTTTTAAAATAAAATTGAATGATTTTAAATTTTTAAAATAAATTTAAAATAAAATAAAACAATTTTTAAATTTTAAGAATAAAAAAAAATAATTTTTAAATTAAAAAAAAAATTGAAAATAAAATAAAATAGTTTTCAAATTGTAAAAATAATTTAAAAAATAAAATAGAATAATTATCAAATTTTAAAAAGAATTTAAAATAAAATAATTTTTAAAATTTAAAAATACAATAAACTATTTTTTTAAATTTAAAAATAAAATAAAATAATTTTTAAATTTTAAAAATAAAATAAAATATTTTTTAAATTTTAAAAATAAAATAATTTGTAAATTTTAAAGATAAAACAAAATAATTCTTAAATTTTAAAAATAATTTTAAAAATAAAATTAAATAATTTTTAAATTTTCGTTTTTATTATTTAATTGCTTTCTTTGTTCATTCCTTGATAAATATGGTTTTAAAAAACGTTTCAAATCGTAAAAAATTGATTTACGTATAAATTAATAATATTATTTATATTATATTAATATATAATATTTTTAAGAAGAACTAAAGAACTACTATTGAAAAACTTCTGCGTAAATTAAAAAAATTTAAAAAATTCAAATTTCTTTGCTCTGTATAAAGAGTATGATAAGAAATTCGTCTGCTTGGACAAATTTTTACACAGAAACTACGTTCTTAGATGCGAAGAAAGTTTAAAATCTAATCCAAGAGCGTTTTGGCATTTTGTAAATTCGAAGAAATCTGTTTCCAATATTCCGTCCGCTCTTTTTTCGGTGACAAAACTGCTAATACTCCAGCCGATGCCGCTGAGTTCTTTAAGTCCAATTTTGCATCGGCCCCTGACAATGAGGAAAATGCTTTCTTCGATATACAACCATCTATTAACTTCGGCAAGCTAGTACTGTCCACTGAAGATGTCTTTAGAAGCATTACTCGACTTAAATCTTCTTCAAACCTCTGTTGCTAATCTTTAACAAATCACTAACATCGGGTACTTTTATTGATGTCTGGAAATTAACTTTCGTTTCACCCATTTTAAAGAGTAGTTATAAAAGCGATATTAGTAACTACAGGCCTATTTCAAAGTTTTCCGCCACTGCAAAGCTTTTTGAAGGCATCATCCAGGACAAGTTGCTTTTTTCTGTCAAGAATATGGTGCGTCCAGAGCAGCATGGCTTCTTTCCGGGCCGCTCAGCAGTGTCTAATTTAACTGTATTTTTGGATGATTGTATCGCTGCCTTCCAATCAGGACACCAGGTGGACACCGTATATACCGACTTCTCTACGGCCTTTGATCGGGATTTCCATTTAATACTAATAAAAAAATTAGCCTGTATTGGCTTCCACTCAGCCTTTTTAAGAGGGCAGATAGATACCTGTAAAATTTCGAAAAAAAATTTTTTTTTTTTTTTCATAAAATAATAATATAACATAATCCTTTAAGAATATGTGAAAAAAATTTTAGAACGTAAATTTAATATTATAGATCGTCAACCATGACGACTCTATGCTTTGCGTTCGAGCGCTGGGGGAGAAATTTTCATGTATTCAAACTTTAGACGAGTTTTTCTCAAAACTATATTGTTCGAATTGGCGTACACGATAACTCGAAAAGTTATTGACCGATCTTCCTGAAATTTTGCACACATCTTTTTTATGACATTACTTTCTATGTGAATATAAGTTTTCGAAAAAAATATTTTTTCAAAGCAAAAAATAGTAAGAAAATTCGCCCCAAAATTCATTTTTTTAAGCATTTTATTCCGCGAATTTTTTTTCTAATTGTTTTTAATTCAAATAGAAATTATGACGTTAATAAACCAAAAACTTTTGGTTTTTTGTATTCAGGTCACTGACGCCGATTGAGAAGCCCGGCCCCGACCTTCTTGGAAGAATTGAGTGTACATCCGCCATTTTAAATGATCAAAAAAAAATTTATATTATTTTAATCTATCTTCTATATATATAAATGTGAAAATCTATCCCTATATTCGCTTAAAACTCGAGAACGGCTGAACGGATTTATCTTATCTTGGTCTTGAATTATTCGTGGAGGTCTAGGGAAGGTTTAAAAGGTGAGAAAAATTCGAATAATTGCCGGGAAAATGGTCAAAACGTGGACCCGGGTAACCTTTGGTTGTGTATGTACAGTATGGGTATCAAATGAAAGCTGTTGATAAGTACTTTAATACGGGGTCATTTTCATACCCATTGATCACTAAGGTCTCGAAATATATGCCAAAACGTGGACCCGCCGTGTCTTTGCACCGAATTAAACCAAACTTACACACATTGTTAAGGAGGTATTGAAGATGGTTTCCGTATAGTTTGGATACCTATTGGTAGATACGGTCTCGAGATATAGGTCAAAACGTGGACCCGGGTAACCTGGGGATGTGTATGTACAATATGGGTATCAAATGGAAGCTGTTGGTGAATGCTTTAGTTCAGAGTATTTCCATCCGCTCCGTGACTAGGGTCTCGAGATAGAGACCAAAACGTGGACCCTAGAATATGTTTGTACAATATGGATATCAAATGAAAGCTGTGGTTAAGTGCTTTAATACGGGTTAATTTTCATACCTATTGATGACTAGGGTCTCGAAATATATGGGAAAACGTGGACCCGCCGTGTCTTTAAACCGAATTAAACCAAACTTACACACATTGTTAAGTAGGTATTGAAGATGGTTTCCGTATAGTTTGAATACCTATTGGTAGATAGGGTCTCGAGATATAGGTCAAAACGTGGACCCGAGTAACCTTCGGACGTATATGTACAATATGGGTAGCAAATGGAAGCTGTTGATGATTTCTATAGTATAGACTATTTTTCATACCGTTCCGTGACTAGGGTCTCGAGATATAGGTCAAAACGTGGACCCGGGTAACTTTTGGTTGTGTATGTACAATATGGGTATCAAATGAAAGCTGTTGATAAGTGCTTTAATATGATGATAAAATTGATAAGTTTAATTTTCATACTTATTGATGACTAGGGTCTCGAAATATATGCCAAAACGTGGATCCACCATGTATTTGCCCAGCGAAGCGGCCCGGGTTTGCTAGTATATAAATAAAACGTATGCCAATTTTGAATAAACTATATTGACTTCTTCATTTTAAATAATTTTAATGAAAATCAGGGAAAATATGGGCGTTTACAGGCATCTGTCCCCTTGAAATCATTGCAGAGCAGGAGAATAATCCTATCTTTATCTTTCATTTTCCGATGCTTCTTGAGAGATTTTTCTTTAATATTCCGGCCAGCACTCTGCATAGGTCGGAGTTCTTCTATGTTGGTCTTTCAAAGTCCCTTTATGCTCAGAATGCTCCTATTTCTAGCTTCTTAATTGAGTTTAATAAAATCTCTCATTTTGTTGAGATAGATTTTTCATTTTCAAAAGATCACCTATTAAAAACTTTGCATATATATTATAAATAGTTTAATTGTACTTTCTTTTTTCTATTGCCTATTGACCTTAAAATATATCCACTTAGCCTATAAGAATCTATTATAATCATTGGCTTAATAAATAAAAAAATAAATAAAAATAATCTCTTTGCACATAGAAGCATAAGGCAGATGTTTTTGTAAATCCATTAAATATTTTTCCATTAAAGATTTGATTTTTAGTTTTTTCTTCACCTTTTTCTTTCTTTCAATAAGAATGTACAACGCTGATTTGCTCAAAACCTCAAAACTTTAAGCCGCAGTTTATATACTTATATACATATTTATATAATTGGCGTTTAAATTTAAAGTTTCTAAAATAGAAAGAAATGAAGAGAGTAGCTCTTAAAATGAAGTTTTTGCAGAATAAAATTTAAAAACAAAAAAATTTCTAAGTCGTAACTCTTTATAAATATGTGTTAAATAGTCAGTAGGAATTTTGTTTTATAGAGTTAAATAAATAAATAAAAAATCTGCTTCAAATCTACTTCTATGACGTCAAAGTGCCTACTTCAATAAAAATGTAATCCGGCCACACAAACATTCACACGGCTGTAGGAAAAACCGAAAGAAAAATGAAGCGTTTTCCAATTTTCGATGGCAACAATTGTTTATGGCAAAAATTACGTGGACGACAGCAACAATAACAACACTAAGGACAACGGTAGTAAAATCACAATAAAAGTTCCCCTACCAAAAAATTGTTTTTTAAATTAAATCAAAACTCTAACGCGCCGCCCACACTCTTCTATGAGAAGTGCATTCGCACTTGAGCACTTGACCGCCAAAATAGCAGCATTCTTTGTGCGGTTTCGTTTTATTTTTCCCAACGCCGCACGTAGAGCAACTCAATCTAAATTGATTAAAATCAAAAATGTCCGAAAGTTTGCGTGGTGTGCGCTAAAAAAAACATATATGCCTGGAGAAAAGTGGGCGAGTTTAAGTGTTCACTTGCTAGTAATGCTTTAATTTAATTTTAAATTTGAGACTTTAGCGTCATGGCCCAAAGGTCGGCTATAAAAATGAGCGCATATCAAAGATATAAGTGAACAAATTGGCCGCTGAAACGCCAATGAAATTGATGGTGGAGTGGTGTATTTTTAAATATTTTTCGTTTTTATTTTCATACTCCTCTCAGCAGCTCTCCGCCTCCTTCACACCTACTCAGTAGCTCTATTTCGGACTCCTTTGCGTTGGTCTTCAAAAATTGAAAAATAAATTTTATTTATGCAATACTTTGTGCAGCATCCCACTTGTTCCTTTGCTATAAATATTCCTCGCCATGCTTTTTAACGGCAATTGTTTTTGCCAGCGGCGTTGTTCATCTAATTTTATGTTTTTCATTTTTTTATGATTGGCCGGTTGCTTGAACTCTTACTCTGCTTGAGAGCTGTGGACGGTTATGGCTGAAAGCAATTTTTCATTTTTTTTCATAGAAATATTAAGTTGTCAAGACAAACACAAATAATATTAACAAAAAATTCAAATAAAATCAAGAAGACTTAAAACAATTTAATTTAATTTTAAATAAGAATAAAAAAAATAAGATTAAAAAAAATAAGAATAAAAAAAATAAAAATAAAAAAAAAAAAATATTTCTTACTATAACTCTTTACGAAATGTGTAATTTGTCAACACTCAATATGGAAACCATATTTTCTATCTTTTCGCTCATCTATTTTTACATTAGTGCGGAAGGAATTTTTAACTTCAAGTCGCACCCCTCACTTTTTTCATCTTCGATGGCACTTTGATGACATATGAGACTATGTTTTTTTGTTACATTAATAATGAAAATATGACGTATTGACTTCAAGCCTTACTGTCAGCTTTTCCGCTCATCGATGACATGTCTTCGATGATGTCTTGCGTGGATGTTTGTGATTATTTTGAGTTATAATTATGATGACACATTTTTTCATGCATCGATGACACATACATAAGTGGCATGTCATCAATGTTGTCTTGCATACATTTTTTTGTAATTTTTTCAAAAGTAGATTACTCTACTCAAATATATAAAATACATATTTTTAACTTGAAGTCTGATCACTCACTTTTTCAACTTCGATGGCGTGTCTTTGGAATAGTCTTACATGTGTTTTCATATTAATAATGAAAATGTGACGTATTTTTATTTCAAGCCTTCGATGATGTCTTGCATGGGTGTTTGTGATTATTTTGAGTCATAATTATGATGACATATTTTTTCATGCATCGCTGACACATAAGTGACATGTCATCAGTGTTGTTTGCATATATTTTTTGGAAAAAATGTTCCAAAATAGTTTAGATTTAAAACACATTTTTTATAACTTCAAGTCTCAGTACTCACTTTTTCTACCTTTGTTGACACTTCCCTGACATGTCTTTGGGGAAGTCTTACATGTTTGTTTCACATTAATAATGAAAATATAACGTATTGACTTCAAGCCTTACTGCCAACTTCCCCCCTCATCGATGGCATGTCTTCGATGATGTCTTGCATGGGTCTTTGTAATAATTGTCAGTCATAATTATGAGCGCAATATATTTTTTTCATGCACTGATGACACATAAGTGACATGTCTTCGATGATGACTTGCATGGGAGAATTTTTTTCAAATGAGAGAATTTATCTCAATTTTCATTAATCTGCTAAAGTACACGAAATCACATTTTTCAACCATTGGTTATGAGCTTTCAATTTTGTCTTCTTCAATATTTGCGATATTTGTTTTTTTTTTTCTTTTTAAAAAATTCAATAAAAACTTCATTAATCTACAGATCTATTAAATTATTTTCATAACCTCCAAATTTCATGCCACTCAAAATAGCCTAAATAGTCCAAACAAAACGAAAAAGTCTATTAATTTTTTTGCTCTCATTCAGCTGCGCATAAGAAATATTATAAATTTGGTTTCTTCCATTCATCCTTCTTAAGACCAGTCGTGAATGGGAAAGAGGAGATTGCATTCTGATTGATTAGTAAAATTTATATGAATGTCTTTCCCCACACTTCATAGCATCCAACTTCTTCTTAGTTAAAATAACTCTAAGTTATTTGAAATTCACTTAACTACACACATGCAATAAGAAGCGGGCCGCACTCTATTAACCTCCATCTACTCACACTTAGACACACGCGCTACTACTTAACCACATTAACCCTTAAAATACTCCACTACCAACGCCAGCACACGCATGTCTCACTGAAAGTAACCTCGAACTCGCATATGTGCATGGAATTTATTGCCTTCATTGTCATACAACGACAGCGGTAATAATTCAAAAAGAAAGAAAAATCGTAGCACACTTGCAGGCGTGTGGTTGGAGGTCAGCTGCCGCGCGCAACAAATCAAAAACACTTAAGCTTTATTGTTATTAGGAATACTTTCCAGCAACACTTTCTTTCTGCTACATTTGTTGTTTTTTTATTTCCAATTGACTCGGATGAACACTTTTCTTTCGCTTCAATTGCAGTTGGAGGAAATCAAAGACAGCGTTGAAGCCAGCAAGTTTAGCTTGTCGTGTGTTTCATCGTATCAGTTGCGGTGTCAATGCTGAGAATTTATGGCCGCAACCATGGATTCCAATGCAGCAATATCAACAATGCTTAGTCTGTTGCGAGTAGCTTTCGGTGGCTGTTTAAATAACTGAATACTTGAGAAGTATATAGTTAATTTCTTACACACTAAATAGATTTTTAATTGTAGAAGCTCAAATAATAATATTACAATAAGTAATATTCTTCAATTGTTTGTATAGGTCCACTCGTTTACGTTACTACACTAAACAAATACTTCATTGTCAACTTTCGGGAAATCTCTACATACAATGCGGGTAACCCATCAACAACGCGCGGGGAGTTTTGGTTTCTAGTAATCAAAAAAGATAATTCTAGGGGATATAAATCATAAAGAAAAAGATTTTGATGCATCGGTGACCTATCGAAGACATGTCACCCATGATGTCTTGTGTGTTATTTCGCAAGTATTTCCATAGAAAACTAATTTTAACAAAAAGATGTTTATGAAGAATTTCGAATTTTTTCCCGCAAGCTACATTCATATTTTAGAACAACGTTCATTTACAATATAATGTAATATAATATTTGGAACAACATCATTCCCACAAATGGGAGGAAGAGCTCGGCCAAACACCCAAAAAGGGTGTACGTGCCAATTATATATACATATATGTATATTGAATATAATATTTATTTGTCAAAGAAATTAAACCCATCGAAGACATGTCACCCATGATGTCTTGTGTGCTATTTCGCAAGTATTTCTATGAAAACTACTTTTAACACAAGAAAAAATTCTGAAGAATTTAGAATTTTGTTCCACAAACTATAATACATTCATATTTTGGAACAGCGTTCATTTATAATATAATATAATATTTATTTGTCACAGCAATTACCGTTTGCATGTATGGAGTACCGGTGTTATCCTTCATTTTTCGAAATTTAAACCTGCAGTTCCCGCATCCTAAAAATTAAATGTTGAGTGGCACTTTGAATGTTGTTGTTTTATGTTGTAATGTATTCCCTGTAAATACAAAATATAAATCTTACATTCCCTGAAGCAAAAGCTTTTCATAAACCTAAAAAACAAATTTTACTCGCAACTGTCACATACTACGTAAAGTTTCAATTACTCAACATAAAAATATAGCAAAATTAATCAAATTTAAAAAATATGCGTTGAAATCCAAGAAAAAATTATCAACGTAATATTAACTTGCGCCAAACACTACTCATTTGCCAACATGTCTTAAGAATATTTACAATATAAAATTTGCAAAAAATGCAGCAGTGGCGGCAATGCGCTTGGCAGGAGCCAGCGACCAGCTGCTACGTACACACTTACATACCTACGTCAAATCAGCGCTTACGCATTCATCAAGCCGTAAATTACTGGCACTTGAAAGTTATGATGCAGCAAAGTGGCTGTGGCAGCCACAAGAACAACTTCAACATTACCATGACAGCTAAAGCGCTGCCGCAACAACTGGCTACTTTCGCAAAGCAACTATGAGTTGTGTAGCTGTGGTAGGGGCAGCAGCAGCGTTTGGGATAATTTGTAGCCACTACAAACGCACACAACGTAAGGGTTTTGTGTGCAAGTACGTGTTATATTTTTTTTTGCTGAAAAATAACAGCAGAGGCAGATGAAACAAGAATAATCGAAAAGCATTGCATTGAAAGAAAGTTTTCGTGCATTTGGAAACATCGGTGACACATTGATGACATGCCACCGATGTTGTCTTGCATGATATTTCGCGAGCATTTAGTTTGAAAACTATTTTTAAGTATTGAATATATTTTACGGATGTGTCTTTCATGTTGTTCTACCTACTTTAAAGAAAGATTTTGCAAAGAATTTTTTTTTTGAAATAATTTTAATAACGCCTTAAAATATATTTGTTTTTCTAAAAAATAACAGCAGAGGCGGATAAAACAAGAAAAATCGAAAAACACTGCATTGAAAGAAAGTTTTCGTGCATTTGGAAACATCGGAGACACATTGATGACATGTCACCGATGTTGTCTTGCATAATAATTCGCAAGCCTTTAGTTTGAAAACTATTTTAAGTATTGAAAATATTTTACGGATGTATTTTCATGTTGTTCTACCTACTTTACAGAAAGATTTTGCAAAGAATTTTTTTTGAAATAATCTTAATAATGCCATATAATACATTTGTTTTTCTGAAAAATAACAGCAGAGGCGGATAAAACAATAAAAATCGAAAAACACTGCATTGAAAGAAAGTTTTCGTGCATTTGGAAACATCGGAGACACATTGATGACATGTCACCGATGTTATCTTGCATAATAATTCGCAAGCATTTAGTTTGAAAACTATTTTAAGTATTGAAAATATTTTACGGATGTATTTTCATGTTGTTCTACCTACTTTACAGAAAGATTTTGCAAAGAATTTTTTTGAAATAATCTTAATAATGCCATATAATACATTTGTTTTTCTGAAAAATAACAGCAGAGGCGGATAAAACAATAAAAATCGTAAAACACTGCATTAAAAGAAATTTTTCGTACCTTTGGAAGCATCGGTGACACATTGATGACATGCCACCGATGTTGTCTTGCATGTTATTTCACAAGCATTTAGTTTTAAAACTATTTTTAAGTATTTAAAGTTTTCGTTAATTTGGAAACATCGGTGACACATTGATGACATGCCACCGATTCTGTCTTGCATGTTATTTCGCAAGCATTTAGTTTGAAAACTATTTTAAGTATTGAAAATATTTTACGGATGTGTCTTGCATGCTCTACTGCCTACTTTAAATAAAGATTTCGCAAAAAAAATTTTTTTGAAGTAATCCCTTACTTTCGAGTGCAGTAGATACACTGGCACATCTGGATGGCTATTTTGCAAGAGTCTCAGTTACAAGGTAATATCACGACACACACCTCAAATCAGTGAAAACGCGCTGCCAAAACATCTAATAAAGCCTGCATCCACCAATTACAAAAACTTATAAATTATAAAAATATTTTGCGAAAAATTGAATACATACACATTTTCAAAATATAATTAAAGTTTCCTACAGAGTGCTTTGTAAATTATTAAGCATACATTTTTTCTTCCCCATCTTTCCCAACCTCTTATTCATATTTTGTGCGTATGTGTGTTTGTGTGTTTGTATATACACATAATCCACTCGACCGCAAAAGGGCAAACGCAGCACTAATATCTAACCAAGAAGCACAAGAAGAAGTACAAGTCTCACTAACCTCAACTGCCAAATAGGGTAAGATGTTGTATACCGACAAGTAGACAAAAACGCATGAATGTGGGTGCATTTTCTGAAGTATCACTTGAGCCAGGCAATTTCCATTATATTAAATCAAAAACAAACAGCAGCGAAGCACTCACAGGCGCGCACTCAAACACACACTAACTGATTACGAAACAACAACAATGACAATAACTGTGTCGAGCAAAAAAATAATAATAGAAGCAAAAAACAAAGTCATGAGCAGGACAAAATGTACTGCAAATAATTTATTGATACAAGAGTGTGCTGGTTGGTTCATTTATAGTAGCATTGAATGTGCATACACGCATACATTTACATGAGTAGTTGCATACATATGGACGTACATGCGTACATTTCATAAAGCGCAAAAAATATTTATTTGCTGACAATGCGAAATTTATTAATGTGGCAGTAGTTGTTTAAAGTTTTTTTTTTTCTTTCTGTTTTGTTGCTTTTAGAAAGGGTGGTTAAATTTCAAGGGCCGATGTTGAATGTGAACCACTCCTAAACGTCAAGTTTTCTTCTGCTTTTCATTTGACATTGACTAACTCAATTTGAACCATGGAAAGATACACAATCGAGCAATGCGTTAAAGTTATTCAGGCTTATTATGAAAACGGGCGTTCAAATCAAAATGCATATCAAAGAAAATCATCTTCAGTGATGAGGCACATTTTCACCTCAGTGGATTCATCAATAAGTAGAATTGCCGCATTTGGGCAAATGATAATCTAAGAGTGATTGCCGAAAACCCAATACACCAACAAAGACTGACTGTTTGGTGCGGTTTATGGGCCGGCGGCATCATTGGGCCGTATATGGGCCAGGCAGTTACTGTGAGTAGTGTTCGCTATCGTGAGATAATAACGAGCTTTTTATGGCCCGGATTGGAAGATATGGATGTGGACGATATGTGGTTTCAACAGGACGGTGCCACTTGTCACACAGCTAACGAAACAATGGCTTTTTTGCGCAAAAAATTTGATGGCCGAATAATCTCACGTCGCGGCGATGTCAATTGGCCGCCAAGATCATGTGATTTGACACCGTTGGACTTCTTTCTTTGAAAGAAACGGCGTACGTCGATAAGCCAGCAACAATTCAAGAGTTAAAGGATGAGATAATTCGGCACATTAACGGCATAGAACCTCAATTATGCCACAGCGTCATCGAAAATTACATATGGTTCAAGCAGCTCACAACGTCCGGGATTAGCCCACGTATCCTCTGGTTAGCTTCCGAACACCCGTTCGGGAGTGAGCTAAAGTGAGAAGGCGAAGCATCCCAGCATAGCTGGTTGTGCGCTGGGTTTGGGACCCGCCACTTAAAAAACCCCCCCAATGAAAACAGCAACAAAGCCTCGGATGAGAACTTCCAACACTGATGACGACCCCTGCAAACGAAATAAGGAATACGATTTGAGGGCATGCACCTGGAATGTCCGGTCCCTTAATGGGGAAGGTGCCTCTGCCCGGCTGGTTGATGTCCTCGTGAGAGTAAAGGCTGACATCACTGCCATCCAAGAGATGCGATGGACGGGGCAAGGTAAGAAAAACATAGGACCTTGCGACGTCTACTACAGCTGCCATGTAAAGGAGCGCAAATTCGGTGTCGGATTTGTTGTGGGAGAGAGACTTCGTCGCCAAGTACTGTCGTTCACTCCGGTGGACGAGCGTCTCGCAACAATCCGCATCAAAGCGCGATTTTTTAATATCTCGCTAATTTGCGCCCACGCCCCGACGGAAGAGAAGGACGATGCGACCAAGGATTCTTTCTATGAGCGCTTGGAACGTTCCTATGAGCGCTGCCCCCGCCACGACATAAAAATCGTGCTTGGCGACTTCAACGCCAGGGTGGGCAAGGAGGGAATTTTTGGTCCCACAGTCGGAAAATTCAGCCTACACAACGAAACATCCGGTAACGGACAGAGGCTGATCGACTTCGCCGGGGCCCGAAACATGGTAGTCTGCAGCACCAGATTCCAGCATAAAAAGATACACCAAGCTACCTGGCTGTCTCCTGATCGAAAAACGCGAAACCAGATCGATCATGTTGTGATAGATGGAAGACACGCTTCTAGTGTATTAGATGTACGTACGATCCGAGGACCCAACATCGACTCGGATCATTACCTTGTTGCAGCCAAACTGCGCACACGCCTCTGAGCAGCAAAAAACGTACATCTACCTACGCAAAGAATGTTCGACATCGAAAAGCTGCAATCACAACAGACAGCCAGAAGATTCGCCACTCGACTCTCACTCCTGCTCTCGGAGAGCACTGCCCAACACACCGGCATGCGCGAGCAATGGAGCAACATTTCTCGTTCCCTACGTACCGCCGCCGAAGAAGAAATCGGATTCCGGCGAGCCCGAAAAAACAATTGGTACGACGAGGAATGTCATGCTGCCGCCGAAAGAAAAGATGCCGCCTATAGAGCCACGCTGCGATCGGGCGCAACGCGAGCCATGTGGGATCGCTACAGAGAGCTGAAAAAGGAAGAGAGACGTATTATCCGACAGAAGAAACGAGAGGCCGAAATACGTGAGTGCGAGGAGCTTGAGATGCTGGCCAATAGGAACAACGCCCGAAAATTTTACCAGAAAGTTCGGCGGCTTGCAGAAGGTTTTAAGACCGGGGCGTTGTCCTGTAAGAACAAAGACGGCGATCTGGTGACTGACGTACAGAGCAATCTTAAATTATGGAGGGAACACTTCTCGAACCTGTTAAACGGTGACAGCTGCGCATGTCATAGAGAATGTGAAGATCCCGATACCCCAATCGTTGACGACGGAATTGTCGTTCCGTTACCCGACCATGACGAGGTGAGAATAGCAATATCACGGCTAAAGAACAACAAAGCCGCGGGCGCCGACGGACTGCCGGCTGAGCTATTCAAACATGGCGGCGAGGAGCTGGTAAGGTGCATGCATCAGCTCCTATGCAGAATATGGTCGGATGAAAGCATGCCTGCCGATTGGAATTTAAGTGTGCTCTGCCCAATCCACAAGAAGGGCGATCCTGCAATTTGTGCCAATTACCGCGGGATTAGTCTTCTAAATATCGCCTATAAGGTTCTAGCGAGCGTATTGTGTGAAAGGCTGAAGCCCACCGTCAACCAACTGATTGGACCTTATCAGTGTGGCTTCAGACCTGGAAAGTCTACCATCGACCAAATATTCACGATACGCCAAATCTTGGAAAAGACCAATGAAAGGAGAATCGACACGCACCATCTTTTCGTCGACTTCAAAGCTGCATTCGACAGTACGAAAAGGAGTTACCTGTATGCCGCCATGTCTGAATTTGGTATCCCCGCAAAACTAATACGGCTATGTAAGATGACGTTGCTCAACACCAGCAGCGCCGTCAGAATTGGGAAGGACCTCTCCGAGCCGTTTGATACCAAACGAGGTTTCAGACAGGGTGACTCGCTGTCGTGTGACTTCTTTAACCTGATGTTGGAGAGCATCGTACGAGCCGCAGAACTTAATCGCTCAGGCACAATTTTTTATAAGAGCGTACAATTGCTGGCGTATGCCGATGATATTGACATCATCGGCCTTAACAACCGCGCTGTTAGTTCTGCCTTCTCTAAACTGGATAAAGAGGCAAAGCGAATGGGTTTGGTGGTGAACGAGGACAAAACGAAGTACCTCCTGTCTTCAAACAAACAGTCGGCGCACTCGCGTATCGGCACCCACGTCACTGTTGACAGTTATAATTTTGAGGTTGTAAAAGACTTCGTGTATTTAGGAACCAGCATTAACACCGATAACAATGTCAGCCTTGAAATCCAACGTAGAATCTCTCTTGCCAACAAGTGCTACTTTGGACTAAGTAGGCAATTGAGCAGTAAAGTCCTCTCTCGACGAACAAAACTAACACTCTACAAGACTCTCATCATGCCCGTCCTAACGTATGGCGCAGAAGCTTGGACGATGACAACATCCGATGAAGCGACGCTTGGAGTGTTCGAGAGAAAGATTCTGCGTAAGATTTTTGGACCTTTGCACGTTGGCAACGGCGAATATCGCAGACGATGGAACGATGAGCTGTATGAGCTTTACGACGACATAGACATAGCGCAGCGAATAAAGATCCAGCGGCTTCGTTGGCTGGGTCATGTCGTCCGAATGGATACAAACGCTCCGGCTTTGAAAGTATTCGATGCGGTACCAGCTGGTGGTAGCAGAGGAAGAGGAAGGCCTCCTCTGCGTTGGAAAGATCAGGTGGAGAAGGACTTGGCTTCACTTGGTGTGTCCAATTGGCGGCGGTTAGCACGAGAAAGAAACGACTGGCGCGCTTTGTTAATCTCGGCCAAAATCGCGTAAGCGGTTATCGCGCCAATTAAGAAGAAGTCATCGAAAATTTGGACCATCGGATGGAGGTGTGCCACCGAGGCCGCGGTAGTCATTTGGCCGATATTTTGTTCCATACGTAATTGAGCTATACCGATATTATCATAATAAGGAAAAATGGCAATAATTCCCAAAAAAATGGTATTTTTATTCAAAATCAACACCGGCCCTTGAAACTTAACCACCCTTTACATACATTTACGTGTATAAATGCATTGCAAATAGGATATAAGGCAATTTCTATATAATTCTGTTTGCAAACTGTGTGGAAACTGATGAACTGAATTTTATTGCTTTAGTGTTTTTAGTTTAATAAATAATGGCGCGAGCAAGTGAATTTATTAAATTGTAACTAGCATTAATGCTTGAATTGTTGTTGCTTCATTAAATGAGTTTTATAAAAAACTAAACCAAATAAAACCATAATCTATCAGTGTACTCTTGCAACAAATTTTTTGTGATAATAAAGAGCGGTATCCTTCCCCATAAATAGTGTTGTATACCTAAA
This sequence comes from Anastrepha obliqua, assembly GCF_027943255.1. Taxonomy (NCBI): domain Eukaryota; kingdom Metazoa; phylum Arthropoda; class Insecta; order Diptera; family Tephritidae; genus Anastrepha; species Anastrepha obliqua. The sequence continues at coordinate 121,933,984 of NC_072893.1, read as the reverse complement.
AAGTGTAAAATGCACAAAATTAAGCTTTTAAGTCATCGATGACTTATTGGTGACATGTCTTTTATGTTGTTTTGTGTGGTGTTTTCGCTGTTCTATTGAATAAATAGCTGTTTTAATATCAAAGACATTTTGTGGACTTGTCTTGCATGAGGTCATGCATGCTAAACTCGCTGAACTAAATTGGAAGCAAGATAAATTTTTTTTATTTTGGTGTGCAATCGCTTCAATTTTTTAATTGGGCTTCATGAATAAGTTAAACAAAGATCCCTTGCTTGAGACAAGGTAACAAGGTAACAATATTCATATGTACCTACACATAAAAATCTTTTTTCTTTGCTTGTAACTAGTACCACATACCCAGAATTGAATAAAATGCTAAAAGGTTTCGGGGCATCGATGATATGGTGATATGGTGTTTTTATTGTTCTGTCAAATAAATAGATGTTTTGGCTTCAAAGACATTTAGTAGACATGCCCTGCATGAGGTCATGTATTGAATTGGAGTCAAAATAATTTCTTTTGTATTTTGGTATCGCTTGAATTTTTTTAATTGAGTTTTGAAGCATCGATGACTTATTGGTGGCATGTCTTTTATGCTGTCTTGTATGGTGTTTTCACTATTCTATTGAATAAATAGCTGTTTTAACATCAAATACATTCAGTAGACATCTCTTGCATGAGGTCATTGCATGCGAGTTTAGACTAAATTGTAGTCAAGGTAAATTTTTTACACTTACCCAGAAACAAATAAAATACTTAATACTAAGGTTACGAGGCATCGATGACGTATTGGTGGCATGTCTTTTATGTTGTCTTGCATGGTGTTTTCGCTGTTCTATTGAATAAATAGCTGTTTGGACATCAAAGACATTCGGTAGACATGTCTTGCATGCGAGTTTAGACTAAATTGTAGTCAAGGTAAATTTTTTGCCATTAGCCAGAAACAAATAAAATGCTTAAAACTAAGGTTTCGAGGCATCGCTGACTTATTAAAGACATGTCTTTGATGTTGTCTTGGTTGCTCTTGTTGTTGTTGTTTTTTCGAGTAAATATATGTTTCGAGCAAACACTGTCATTATTATATGGTACCTAAAATTCTTGGAATTGGAGTTTTGAGACATCGATTACTAATTGAGGATATGTCACCGACATTGTCTTATGTAGTATTTTCGTTTCTTTATACATAAATACTGATATATATCTAAAAAATTTTAAATGCTCAAAATTAAGGTTTTAAGTCATCGATGACTTATTAGTGACATGTCCTTGATGATGTCTTGTATTGAGTTGTTGAATAAATAGATGTTTTAACATCGAAGACATTTTACGGACATGTCTTGCATAAGGTCATGCATGCAATTTTAGATGAATTTATGCTTAAAATACATACCTGCAGTAAAATATGTAAATAAATCTTACACTTTCTGGTTACTTACATATGCGAAATACCAGTGAAAAGTTCAAAGAAAAATATGTAGCTTTTAGGCATATATGTTCATATGTATGGGTATAAGTATATATGTGAGTAGTACTTTTTTACAGAAAAAAGTTTATCTGAAAATAATATAGAATTTAACAAAACATTCCGTGTTCCGAGAATTTTGTAAATTATATTTTAAAGTCACAGTCACAGAAATATATTTAGCAGCTGCCTATTTTTCTTAAAATATAATCACCTAATTTGCGTTTAAAGCTCATATGGAAATTATCATTCAATTATTTGATAACCAAGTTACGAATTTTTGATTTTTTTTCACACTGTGCTCGCCTCCTTTTCGAAATTATTTAGCCACTTATAAGGAGTGTAGCGAATTTTTGCATACTCGAGCCTGAAGCCGCGCCAGCTACTCAGCTGAATAAGTATTCACTCAAGTGCTCGTAAGCAGCAAAATTGTGACGAATTGCTGTAGCTTAGAAGTGGCAATTTTCGGTAGAGCTATGCACTTGGCAGTCCTGTTCCGAAATTAATATTCATTTTTATCAATTTTTGTTTTTTCTTTATCTGACACGACGGTGACAACTAGCCACAATTTGCAGACGTCAAAGGCATAAGTCACCCCACCTCCGAAACAATGAGCGTAGCTCGAAAGAAAAAGTAACTAAGGTCACACAGCAATCAAAAATCTATGCGGGATAAATAAATAAAAAAAAAATATAAAAAAAGTAAAAAACAACTCAAGTGCACCCAGCTTAACTCAACTCAACTGAGTGTATGCACTCTGAGTGCTTGTAAGTGGATGGCGCGTCATCGAAAAGATAGTAGCATCTACGGAGTTGTACTTAACTTGCGCCACTCAGCCAAGCGCGTTTGATTATGATTGTGGCCACTTTGGTTTGAGCGAATTGCCGCCTGGGGCTATTATCATTTCTAGTGGAACTTCTTCATGGCATATGCTGAGCTGACAACATTTGACTATCATCTTTACTTTGCACATTTTGATTATTATTATCATTTTTATTGTTATTGTTATTGTTTCTGTTGTTGCATTAGTTTCCTGCACACTTTTACGAAGTTTATGTTTTCCTAAGTCTTGCAGTCTTGTTTGATCTCAAAACATTTTGGTGATAGTTGATTTGGATGCTTCTACTTTTTTCATTTTCTGTTTCATTGTAGTGGAACAGCCATCTCCCGCCGTCTGTGGCTTAAAATATCTCACTATTGGCTTCATATTCCCTCTTTTTATCTTCTTTTCATTGTGCCCAGAAAACATGTGGTCTGACTCTTTTCTTTCAACCACACGCTTTATCTCACTGTTGCCCCTCAGCAATTTACTTTTCCTCTTGTCCGAATTTTCTTATTATTTTCTTGGTAACGTCTGGATTTATCGAAAATTTTTAAATGCCCCCAAGTTATAGCCGTCTCAAATGTGGTAATATGATGTCCAGCACTCTTCTGCGCCAGCTATGATAAGCAATCAAAAAAAACAAAAGCAAATACTTGCAAGCATTGCAGTTGAATGAAAAAGGACTTCTTTTCAAAACAGCGATTTTTGACTTTTTATTTCCGTTCAAAACATAATACTTCTTAAATGCTGTGCAAAATTTCAAGGCAATCAGAGAAATACTTACGGAGATATGTGACTTTAAGTGAATTAGTCTATTTAGGCAGCTTTGGCACAAAGGAAACTGGTGAATCGTGAAGCTTTTTTCACGATTTTAAGTATTCAAAAAAACAAGCGCTTAAAAATTTACCGACGTTTATTTCTTGAGCTATGACAATAGAATGAATCTTATTACTAAATTAAATCCATGCATAAGCCAAGACGCTTATGGTATATTGGAAAGGTCCTGCTATTTTACCTGTTACAATATGAAAGTCACATATCGTATGATTTTCTGAAATAGCAGGACAAAAATACAATGAGCGAAAATAGTTCGACAAACTTATGCTAATGCTGTAATTTATTGGGCAAAAACAATGCATAACGAAAGGTGCGAAGATAGTGGAAGTAAGTAAACGGGAGCTCCAGCGAAGACAATAGCGACGTTAGCGACGACAACAACAACTGCAGTGATGAGAAAGTGTGAATGTAAATTTGATAGCTGTAACGACAATTGGAAGTACAGAGGCGGCGTCGATGAATTATAAAGAGGGGCGCGAACAGAAACTTTAAACGACTTTTATAGATTTATTTTCAAAACAGCGATTTTTGGCTTTTTATTTGCTTTCAAAGCATAATAATTCTTGAATACTGTGTCAAATTTTAAGGCAATCAGAGAAATACTTACGGAGATGTATGACGTTAGATGAATTATTCTAGTTAGGCATCTTGGAACATGTGTTTGCTGGCCTGCTAGCAGTAGCGTAACTACAACAACTGGGGCCCGTGGCAAATTCTTATGATGGGGCCCTATCAATAAAAACCGTCACGTTGTACTCAGTTTGATTAAAAGAAACAAATTTTATTTCAACAGATGATTTTAATAAACAAAACAGCAATTTAATTTTAATAAGTTATTTATTAAGAAAAATCTTTTTTTCGAGATTTCTGTTCCGCAAAAGTGTCTATAACATCATCGAAGTTTAGAAATCGGGCCATAGAATTTTCAATAGACAGAATAGCCAAGTTACATAACCTGTTTTGTCTCATAAAGTTTCTTAAATAAGTCTTTATCAATTTTGGTTTTGAAAATTATCTTTCAGCACTAGCTGTAGTCACAGGAATTGTGAGATATAACATTAATGCAATGCATACTTCAGGAAAGCTGCAAGACATAAACAATTTTTTTATTATTAATAAATCAGCAAGGTCTCAAATACACGACAATTTTTCTATTTCGTCCCTTAAGGTGAATCGAAAACTTAGAATTTCTGTGCCAAATGATTCAGATATGTCTTTTTTATAAATCTAAACAAATTCTAGAGCATGTTTTAACAGATCAGTGTCATTTAAAACTTTTAACGTGGAAGGCTGTAAAACATTAAAATTTGAAACAATTTCAGTTATTGGAATGAAACGCGATTTCAGTTGGTTTATAATGATGTCCAATACTCGATAAAATATATTCACTCTGAACAAACTTTCCGCATCTTGGAGGCGCTCATCTTCGCAGAGCTCGTCACAATGGCGTTTTACCTTCCTCTAACGACTATTAGAAAATTCAGAGGTGATGGCCCATTTTTTAGCTACACTATTCGCTTCCATCTTCAAACTTTCAAATTCACGTCGATACCTTTCCAATACTTCTAGGCATATTTTCAAACGTTTTACGGCATTTGAAAGATCGGTGGCTTTAGACTGAAGTGCTTTAGAGGCTGCATCGATAGTAAGTAGGATTTTCCAATGGAAAATCAGTAACATAACAAAATTGTAGTTTTCGATCTTCTTTTTGAGTGAAACAGCTTCATTTCTTTCACCTGATTTGCAATTTAACAGGATTGTTTTCGTTAGCGCTTCTTGCACTTCAACAAACCGAACTTTTAAAGCAAAAACGGCATCATAACGTCCTGCCCATCTAGTAGGGTTTAATGTTTTCAATGTTATTGAATTTTAAGACTCAATTTCTTCACTAGATATCAAACTTGATAAAACATTCCATCTTTTGATACTATGCCCAAAAAAATTATAAATTTGTTGAATTGTTTCAAAAAAATGTTGCATATCAATAACCTCTCCCACTGCATCAGATTTAAACTATGAGCATCACAGTGAACATGTATGGAATTTGGCTCAACATCATTTATGAGTTTTTGAACTCCATCATAAGTCCCTTTCATTGTGTTAGCACCATCATATCCTTGTCCTCGACACTTATTTAGAGGAATGTTTTTGTCATTTATGGATTTAATAATTTGGTTGGACAATGCTAAGGCAGTTTGATCCTTAACTTCATGAAATCCCAAAAATGTTTCTTTAATGACAAGTGCCTTAGGGATCCCATTTTAATCTTTTTCGATCATACAATAACGGTAAAGTTCACACATTTGATCAATTTCTGAAATATCTTGCGTTGTATCGAATATGACAGAGTAGAATAGTGCTTCATTTATTTCATTTATAAGTGCATATTCTACTTTTAAAACCGGGACAGAAATTAGCTCATTTTGTATTTTCGGACTTAAGTATTTTATTTGGCCCTTTGGTTTATTTAACAACTCTTGCAAAATAGGATCGTATTTTCCTAATAACTCAACAATACTCAAAAAGTTTCCTTTGGAGCTTGGATCACTGCTATCTGCGTTTTCTCTGTGGCCACGAAAGGCTAAATTACATGCTGAAAGTGTCATCAAGGAGCTTAGAAAGTACTTGTCGCCAAAAGGATTTTCCTCTTTTGATCATAGACTCTTGCATCGAGTGTTCCATGTAGTCGCCACTGTTGATACGTAAGACAGGAATCCAGATGAATTTTTGATGTCTCGTGTCTTTGTATGCCATCTACAATATGTTTCCAGTCGTCATAGCCCTCAATCCAAACATTTGGTATATTCTTAGATGCCCAATTAGCGAGTAACCAACACGGTTCACAATACGGAAACAATATAGTAATGTTTTTCTATAAAAGATCTATTGTTACTATCTTTTAAGAAAGGGCCATTAGGTTTGCAATGTCCGTTTTGAATCACGAACATTTTCACTTGATTAATTACCTCTTTAAAATTACCCTCATCAGTAACATATGGCGAACATCTTTTTGCCGGTACCTTGTTATGGTTGTTCTGGATCTGGATATTCAATGATGTTGGGTGCTGCATCTGATAACACTGGTGTACTTTTAGTAAGCTCCGATTCTTCACTTCTGGAGCAATGCTCAATCGATTTTTTATTATTTAAGTCATCATTTCTCAAGTACTGACTAATTTTAGGTACCTTTTTATTTTTTTCTTCAGTTTCCTTCTTTCTCTTTCGTTTTTCGCTCCCACTTAAAAGTTTTCTGGAACTAGACATTTTAATATTTAACTTTCACAATAAACTTTATTTATATTCAATAAAATAACAAAATCAAACATACAAATCGCCAATCGTTAAAATACTCGCACAAAGAATACGCAGTCAGTGAAGCCCTCACAAAAAAATATCAAATCCGGGATTCCCCTAACATAGTGTGGCCAACACACCCCCGCAGTAGCGAGACAAAAAAAAACTGGATGGGGAATTCCCCGATTATTAATGCTCACCCGAGCTGCCAACGTTCCGCTCCAAAATATGTAGAAACCAATGGATGCATTTTAAAATGAATAAGAACCTGCAATTATCGGTATTTTGATTGACGGGTTTTTAACGGTCATAAGTAAGTAAAATTACTCGTCACGCGTGTTTCTCTAAAAATGAATAAACATCTTTTTGTTAAGTTCGGTTGAAATGCTTAACGATATATTGATTGGATTTTAAGCAGAATTTATCAAAATATATTGTACTTTTCACATAAAATAAATTACTCGTGTACAATATAAAAAAATTCTTGAGCTCGCGGCCTGTTGGCCCGGGGCCCTCTTGGGTCGGGGGCCCGTGACATTTTGCCACCCATGCCACCCTATTGTTACGTCACTGCCTGCTAGCTTCCATAAGAAGAAACAGGATAATTTTTTGCGGAAGCAGGAAGATTAAGCATATAATTTTTAAGCCGTTATTCTGAGGTCTTTTGTTTATTTTTCGAACAATTTGCCTTTTTCATACTCAATATCACTCAACATCAATCAGACTAATTTTTCTCATTTGCATAGTTTTGTTTTTTAATGTGGATGTAGGTATGTGTATTGCTTAAATAGTTTGTTTTCTAAGTTCTAAATTCTAAATTTTACCATAGTCTCACATCCACTAGCGAACGAGTGCAACTAAGCGATACCCGAATGATAAACTATAAAATTGCACAAATAAATCTAAAGTGATTTGTATTTGTCACAGGTTTGGAAAGCGCAACACATTTGGTCGAAGAAATAAACAAAACAGTAAAGCAAAGAAAAACACACTCAACCCCATATAAATGAATAAAGTATTGTAGAGTAAGAGTTTAAGGCACAAAGGAAGAGGTACACGGAAAACTAACAATGGCAGAATCCTTAAGTTTGATTTTGAGGAAATCTGATTTGTAAGAAAAATTTGCTTCGAACAGGTTGCAAACAATGTTGACCCATTGAGGACATGTCTTCAATGTTGTCTTGTGTGGTGGTTTTGTTGAATTAGCATTCACATAGATATTTAATCATAGGTGACATTTCGCAAGACATGTCTTGCACGGTGTCTTGCATTGTCTTTTCGATAGATTTATGGTGATTGAATGAAATCAATTTGAAATTTGAATTTTAAGGAAAACTATTTTCAACGGAAATTAAAAAAAAACTATATTAAGTGTGTAAAAATTGAATAAATTTTATTTTTCTTTTTCTAAGTGATTTTCCGCACAGTCCAACTAAAAAGCAGCGCTGGTCTGCTAAGCACAAACTCTTCAAAGTGCCAAATCCCAAAAAGTACAATAAAGACAGCAGCGCTGTAACAAATGAAACGACAACCTAAACAACAACAACTATAGCAATAGCAAATAAAATGATGTCAAGCAACTTCTATGCAACGATTTATTTGCAACACTTTTACTGACATTGCCAACAGTCAGCAGCAGCCACTAACAATAGCAGCAACCACAGCGCCAACAAAGCCGCTGCTACTAAAAGATTTGCCGTCACCGCTGTTAGCTGGAACTATTCTACGACATTTAAAAAATTATTTTTGTTCGCTTTTATTTTTAATTTTTGCTTTTTTTTTACTTTTTTGTTGTTTTCTTTTATTTCAGCTTTCCGCTCTTTATATTTTGCAACAAAAAGTAATTCCTTTGCCATATCAAGAATTTGCTACAACAACTGATGTCCTCATATTATTTTACTACTGCCGCTGTTGCGATGTGAGCTTTGAAAAATGTCATTCACTTTTATTTCCTTGCACTGTTGGTTTCTTTATATATTTGCGCTTTTCTGCTCTTTCATTCTAAATTTTCATTTCGGTAGTAGTGATGAAGCGGAAATGAGTGCTAATTCATTACTCATGGAGCACAAAGTATTTGCATCCATAGATGTATGTATGTATGTATATGGTAGTGTAGATTCGTAAACAATTTAAAAAATGGGCACAGCTGCAAATGCTGACGTGCAGGGATATTTTCAGTCACTGTCCAAGGATTACTTGCAAAAATCTAAGGATAACTCATATTTTGCATGAAATGTAAAAGGAAAATGGAAATGGAAATGAAATGAAATGTAATGTAGTGAAATGATTTGTACTTAAGAATTTAAGGGAAAAACAGTTCTGAGAGAAAGCAATACCAGCGTTCAGTACGGCAGAGGTCACTCATACGCACCGTTGCATCCAAAGGAAAGCAAATTTTGCGGTATGAACAATAAGTACTGCTGTACTGTGCTTTTAAATCTCACTGGATTTTATGGAAATAACAAAGGCCATATTCAGGCATATTCCAGCTCTTTACAAACAAGTAATTTTTTATATTAAATTAAATACTGCAGAGACTATCACATAGAGCCATTCTCCATTCATATTCCCTCAAAGCATGGGTGGGTATGGTGCAGCATTTGGAGACAGCGCCTGGTAAATTTCTTCACAGAGCTAGCCGCAATCAAAGAAGCAGTCGATTGGTAGCAGTTGATTGTCCAACTACTATCAAAAAAATAAATATTAGCTCCGACAGCGAAGAAGCAATTAAAGCACTAGCCTCGATGTCCATACGCTTGAAACTAGGCGAAGAATGCCTGATTAGCCTTACGTCTGAAGCCAAATACTTCAATACAAACTCATTGATAGGATTAGGGCACCCTTGAAAGCCTGCGGTCTGCTTCTTGAAAGGCCGGCTTCGCATCAACTTAACGAGCACTGGGATCATATATCAGCATGCAAAGTTGTAATATCTTTCTAGTCCCGAATCGATCGGAGGCGCTCGGCGAAACTTCTAGAATTAACAAATTCTCAACTGTATAATTTTGTGGTTGTTCTTTTGGTACCCTTCCCCGTTAGGCATCTACGCGTTGAGACTTAGTATTAATTCGAGTCTTTTCGGCAGTGGCTGTCTGAAGGATGAGGTGAAATTATCTCAGCATCTTGCAGGTAATTGTCCTCTTCTCATACGACTGAGATTTGGACATATTGGCTCTCACTTTTTTGCTACACTCACGGATTTAGGGGTTGAGATACAAGGATGAAAGATTACCAGTTTTAGCTGATCTACTAAGGTGAAGAACAAAATTGTGCGACCAATTTCGACTGGCACGTCACCGGGTATTCGGCAGTCGAATTCTGCTTGGGCATTTCATATATATTCACACACTCGTTCCAGCGTTCGAAGTTCAAATGGCAACGAAGCAACCTGAGTATAGTGTATTAATATGTCCCATATATCACCAACAAAATCTCAGTTTTTTTGTAAACAAAAAGCTGTCATGACCCCGGTGACGTCAGCGAATCAGCTGATTATTTTAAATTCTTTGAGAGTCGGTCAACAGCCTTATCTTGGGCATAGCTTCCGAATTTTTTTCTTACTATAGTTGAGATTTTGCCCACATGATGAATTTCATCAATATGAAGTATCAAGCAGTTCACACAACACAACACGTCCTAAATTGGAAGAGTTCTAATAAATAGATAGATAGAAGTCCAGAAGGCTCAACCCTAGAAAGCATAGCAGCATTGGCACTAGGACAAAACTATCCGTGCTGATGGATCGGCCTCCGAGTACGAGCATATTGTCATGCCAAGTCACATGGGCCGCGCTCAAACCCTTTTGCTCACATGAGATAAAATAGCCAAGTGTGTGAAGAGAAGAGGTCTGCGCTGCAAATAGCGCTTTCGCTTTTTTTTTTAGGTCGCAGGCCATAGAGGCTTAAAAAGTAATGTAGTTGTAGGTAATTTGTTTGAAGAAGCCACTAAAAACCGGCGACAGTGTTTGCAGCACTTCGTAGTGTGGCTACTCATCCTCAAAGAAGATCTCAAATGAGAAGCGAATCTATTGCGATAACTGCAATGAAAAAAAGAATGGAACAACGTCAGGAACGTGAAGAGGGAAGAGTTAGTCTGAAGAGTAGAGAGCAGAACAGATTTTAAAATCTCAGCGCATATTTGCTTTACGTATATGTACGAGGTGTGTTCAAAAAGTATCGCGAATTTGGAATTTTCGCAGGTTACGTATATTCGAATTTTGATTTTTTTGTGGCGATATGTTGGTACTCATGTCTCTCACTTATGCCGACGAGTTCGGCCATTTTGAGTGTTCTGTTAATTGTTGACAGCTGCTTTGCTTGCACGTGTTTCGGCTCGTCTTCGAATTCAAAAAGATGGATCAAAGAACCTGTATCAAATTTTGTGTGAAAAACGAGATTAAGAGCACGGATGCAATCCGAATGTTGACTGTGTCATACTGAGAAGCTACTTTGGACAAAAGCAACGTTTATCGGTGGTATAAAATGTTGTCAGGGAAGATGTGAACGACGAAAAGCGTGCCGGACGCCCGAGCACTTCAACAACAGACGAAAAAATTGATGAAGTGAAAAAAATGATATTGGCCAATCGTCAAATCACCGTTAGAGAAGTTGCTGAGGGGCTAGACACCTAGACAAATCGATTAGCTCGTGCCATTCGATATTTTTCAATGATTTGGGCATGAGACGGGTCGCGGCAAAAACGCTCAATTTCGACTGCATGAACATTGCTAACCCAAATTTGCTTCAAAGGGTCATAACTGGTGAGTAATCAAGGGTTTATGGTTATGACGTGGAAACTGAAGCTCAATCATCTCAATGGAGGCTGCCGCATGAGCCAAGACCGAAAAAAGCGCGCCAAGTTCGGTCGAATGTAAAAGTTTTGCTTACCGTTTTCTTCGATTGCAAGAGCGTGGTGCATCATGAGTTCTTGCCACAGGGTAAAACGGTCAATAAAGAATATTGCCTGCAAGTTATGCACAGTTTGAGTGAAGCAATCCCTCAAAAACGCCCGGATTTGTGGAAGAACAAAAATTGGCTCTTGCATCACGATAACGCCCCTGCTCACACATCGTTGCTTGTGAGGAGCTTTTTGGCCAAAAACAACACACTAATGATGCCACAGCCACCGTATTCCCCAGATCTAGCCCCCTGTGACTTTCTCTTGCTCCCGAAGCTGAACAGACTCATAAAAGGCGACGCTATGCTACGATTGACGAGATAAAGACGGCATCGAAGATAAACAAAATAAAAAACTGATTTGCTTCGAAGATTGGAGAAAACGTTGGCGCAAGTGCATAATATCGCATCACTTTGAAGGGGACAAAATAGATATTAATGAATAAATAAATAATTTTTGAAAAATCACAAAATTCGCTATACTTTTGAACACACCTCGTATGTGTATTTATAGCACTGTTCACCAGACGAACCGCACGTACTAGAAGTACCGCCATCCTGTCATAAAAATCAATAAAGGCAGTGTCGATGGCCAATAAAAGCAAAGGCGATCGACAGGCAGATTTTTTTAACCAACTGCCTCAACTTGTCAAGAGCTTTGAGGTTAGTCAAAAGCTTAAGCTAGTTTAGCATGAGCCGGCAACTTTAGCTAATTTTTCACTCGTCTGTGTTATAGCTTTTGCAATATTCCACTTTGTTTCATATGCTACATTTTTTCCGCAATTTGTCATCCCATTACTTGGCTTTGTTTATTCATTTCGTTGCAGTTTTATGGAAATATTTTTTAAGATATTAAAAAAAAAACTTTTTTTTTCAATTCAGTAGTTAACACTTCCTTTCGAAAGCGCATTTCGTTGCTTTGCCGAAGCGTTCTAAGCCTTTGCCAACATTTTGTTGCATGCAACAATGCCACTAAATCCCAAAATTATTGCACAAACAAATTTCCTGCAATTTCTGTGTAACTCAAATGCCTGCAAATCCCTTTTATGCATATGCCAATGCATATCAAGAACTCAGGCCAAAATGTGCTTGACGGGGTGCCGTCGACGTCAGAAATTATTTGCCGTGAATTGCGGCAAATACACGCTAAGTCTGACAGCGAAATGTGCGCGAAATTTATGATTACTTTAGCTGCTATTTGCTTTGCTATCGCCATTGTGCTGTGCTGGTAGTTGTTGTTGGCAGGTATTACCGCGTAAACGCATCCGTCCGCCCAGGAAAATCCGGACATGTGGCGCAAGAAAAATGCCAAAGAGCATGAAAAGCAGGGAAATACAATAAAAATTCACAAATGCATTTTACAACGTTATTGTTGTGCAATTGTTGTTGCTGGATTTGTTATTGCAGCTGTAATTGTAGCAACTGTTAAATCACTTACGTGCGTGTGTGTGTGTGTGTGTGCTTGAGTGTGCATATGTGGCACGATAATGCTCAAACTAGACATTGTTGGCAAAGCAAGCAGAACTAGAAAAATTCAACAACAACAGCAACAACAAGAACAACAACTGCCAACAACAAAGTCAGTGAAAATGCTTTGCAAAGCTGCCGTGTTTCCATGTGTGCCAGCGCAATGCAAAAATTGCCTCCAGCGTAGTCGCTACACAAGTAAAAAAGCGCCAAAACAAAAAATGTGGCGGCGAGGGTGACGGCTCAGTGAGGGACGTAGTAGAAAGATTAAATTGCAGCAGGTGCACGCATGTCCCTTACTCCGCGCTTATAATAACACTGAAGTGAAGTGAAAAACGCTGCTTGCTCGCTAACTTTTTGTTTGATCCCCTTACTTTATTGCATACTTCTAGGGGCGCTCCAACTGCAACAATTGTAGCAATATTTGCTTTTCGTCCAAAAATAACAACAACATGTACACGCGCACATCTACGTATGTGCACAAATAGCAATCGACTATAGCGTTACGCAGGTGGCGGCGAGCTAACACATTCGTTGGCTGCCAAGCTTTGCAGGTTACGCATACGCCCCGTCAGCCAAAGCGCCTAAGTAAGCGCGCACTACTACATGGCGTATGCGGTGAGATTAATGTGCTAGCTGCAGCTGGCACTTAAAAGGTTAAAAAACTTGCTGAAACATGTTTATAAATGTTCGCATGCTTCTTCTTGATTTTCTCTTTGCTTGCATTTTGATAAAGCAAGCGGAAGAATGTGAACTCAGCTGCGTTATTCTTCTATTTTCTAAATATTCAAGAGGAGAGAACTTAAAAAGTAATTGAAGATTTCGAATACAAAGTCGCGCTATTCTTTTAAGGTTTTGCTTTCTTTAAAAAAAACTTTACAAATACTTTTGCTATGCATTCCTCTCTTTAATTTTAATTTTATTTGTCAAATCTTTATAATTTGAAAACTCTTTTTATAAGCTTTTGGAATATAATTTTTACTTTTACTTTAGAATTGTCATAATTTTGCCTCATCTAAAGGCTCAAATAAAAAATAGTAATAATTTTAACGGGAATATTATTTTCATATGGCGTTCAGTATTTGAGAACACAACATTTTTGATATATGACAGCTGATAGAGCACAAATCAAAAAAATTAGCAGAATTTTGATGGTGATAGATGGCAAAAGGTATGTTAGAGGGTAGAAGATAGAAAACAAAAATTTTGTCGGGACAACTAGCAAGTGCAGCACTCAGACATTAATTGAGTCCATTGTACTACACTTGGATTCCCTTTTAATTTTCTTTAAATCTACCCGATCTCCGAAAAAATCTGAGTAGATCTTGTGGTGCCAAGGAGCCAAGATGGTCGCTTCTTAACACATCAGTGCCAAAGACCTCAAACCTGATTCGAGCGAAGGCGGGGCAGACACACAGGAAGTGGTCCGCCGTCTCATCCTCCTCTTCACAAGCTGGGCAGAGTACACTGTCTGAGATGCCCAACCTTTCCATGTGCTTTGCCCACAGAAAGTGGCCCGTCATCAGTCCAACCAGCCGTCTACACTCCCCTCTTCCTAATGACAGAAGGGTTTACGACAGTCGATCGGACATGACAGGTAACATCAGTTTTGTCCATCTGCATCCTCTCTCAGCCTGCCAAGCTCGCTTGTGGGTGGTAGTTACCCATTTGCTAAACGTGGCCGTGATGGCCGAGGGGAGTGGCAAAGCGGGCCTCAGAGCCCATTTTAGCTAAGGAGTCAGAGGTCTCGTTACCCGCGATACCCACGTGTCCCGGGACCCATGTTAGCATCAGGCTATTATGTCTACCGACATAGTTCTGGCTGGATTTACAAGACTTCACTACCCCTGATGTGGTTGGAGAGCTGTCTAAGGCCATAAGCGCATATAGATCTGCCTCTCCATCGTTTTTCCACAACAAAGTCCATCGCTTCTTGAACTGTATACACCTCCCCTTGAAACACAGATGCATGCATTCCAAGAGCAAAGTGCAGTTTTGTCCCGCTGGATTCCACGTAGACCCCAGAGCCAGAGCCATGCTCGGTCCTGGAGCCATCCGTAAAAATGCGAAAACAGTGTTTACCGGGCTCATTTTCTGAGTCTCCCCACAACTGAGCCTCTGGTAGCACTACACTGTATCTCTTTTCAAGTACGACTCTTGAGGGTATGGAGTCAAGGGGCATGGAGAGAATCTATGGGTCGATGTCCATTCCTTCTCTGTGTTCCAATGCCGGACAAGGGCCGTACCAGTTCCCACTGTGTTTCAGTCTGCAGATGGCCTTCAAGGCCTCTCCTTGGATGAAAGCATCAAGTGGTGGTAAACCAATCAGAGCATCTAGTGCCGGGCCTGAAGTAGTCGGAAAAGCTCCGGTACAGCAGATGGCCACAGTGCGTTGTAGACATCAGCTGTTTAATGACTAGAATAACAGAGTAGTGTCCGAAGAAAATTGCTACTGGCAGTTGAAAAACCAAAGATCAGGCATGGCACAGAAAGTAGAAATAAAAGAGAGAATAGTTTGTTGAAATATCTGGTTGTAGCTAAAGAAGAATAATACGAGTACACTACATGAGAATATTAAGGTGCCCAGTCTCTGACGAAAGTGTACATATGACAGAAATAGGGGCATAAAGTTCATAGTGCGTAGAGAGTAGAAATAAAAGTTAGACTAGTCAGCTAAAGCTTCTACTTGCAGTTATAGAAGAATAAAAGAAGCATTATATGATCAGTATCGTTAGATTATAGAACCAGAGCCACACAAATTTGGAACGTTAAGTTAATGGCATAAAGCTGAAAAATCCAGTCTGAGTTCTGAGTTACACAATGACAATCGGTAGGACAAAGAGGAATTGTATAGTAAAGTATTATATACTCCCATGAAAGTTACTACTGGCAAATGGCAGAGTAAGGAACACAAACAATAAAAAGGTATAATTAAAAATAAAAATAAAAAAATTTAATCCAAAAATATGATTAGATAATTACAAAAGTATTAGTTTGGGGAAAAGAAATCCATTATTTTTACGTAAAACTTTTGCTCAAATGATTTAAAACTGTTTTATGGTGAATCTTTAGCTCCTGGTCTATGCTACGACTACTAATATACCAGTCGACTTCGATTATGTCTGTGATTTTATAGACACTTTAGACATTATTTCTATTTTATTTAACATCAAAAATGCCTAAACGCAATCGATGAAACCAAAATTCTACATAACCTACAACTCACAACTGAATGGAACAAACAAAACAACTTCAAATTCTTCGGTCGATACTTTACGAGATATCGATCACTACAGCCCCAAACTATTTTAAATGGAGGATGGTATAATTAGCCATGAATATCTGTTGCAGCTATGAATAAAGATAAAGTGAGACATATCAGCCAATGCAGAATAATTTACACATTTGAATTACTACTCACAGCCAATGCATGAAGAATTGTGAGAATAATTTACAGAAAATATTGGGATTTTTAACTGTTGGCTTCTCATAAGCAATTGCCTGCAAATCATAACAAATTTTTGGAAATTTAGTAGTGGTTTCGAAATAGAGAGAAAGAGAGAAAAATGACGAGCATATGACCGCAGGAAGAAGATAAAATAGCTGAAAACCTGCCGCAAAGTCTACCTAAGTAGAGAGTAAGTTTGAAAAATAAATTGATAGTCATGGGAGCTGACAAATGACAACTGACAAATGACAAATAACTAAGAAAGTGAAGAACACATGACAGAAGGCAGAAGATAAAAAAGCTAAAAAATATGCGGCAAAGTCTACCTAAGTAGAGAGTACGTTTGAAAAATAAACAAATGGAAAAAGGCAAATGACAAATGCCAAATGTCAACTGACAAATGAAAAATAACAGAAAAAGACGAAGAACACTTGACAGAAGGCAGAAGATAAAATAGTTGAAAAATCTCCCGTTAATTAGAAGTTTGAAATTTGAGTTCATTTGAAAAGTAAGCTGACGGATGATGACAGATGACGAATGACAAATTTCAAATGACAAATTACAAGTGACGTTATGACAAATGACAAATGACGAATAGCAGATGACACAAAGCAGAAGAGAAAATCAAAAATTTAGCTTACGATAATTGATACTCCCTCGCGTAATAACAAGGAACAATAACTCGGTGCGAGGCATCTAAACCAAATAACTACTAATGGTTAACAACCCAAAAAATTGATAACTGATAATGATGGCCCTGCTAGCTGACGAATTACAACTGATTAATGACAAGTGGCAGATTGTTGAGAAGAGAAAATTTTCATACGGAGATGTCGAGTATAATTTTAAATATCTAGGAAGTAAAACATTGCACAATTTGTTAAAAAAACCTGCGATTTTGAATAACCCATCACCTATGACGACTGCTGAGGCATAGTAAATTGACAAGTAGCAAGAGATTACATAGAAATTATCCAGTGTAAGCTGATTAAGGGGTTAAGGGTAGTCAGAATTTTAAAAAGATTTGATTTCAGCGATTTTTAAAGTATAATATCTTCAAAATATTGTGTGAAAATTTGAAGTGAATCCGACAAATACTTTTCGAGTTATTCAACAATTGACAAAGGGCGCTCCAGCACTCCGGAGCGTTCGAGAGCAAGTAGCTAGCAGCAGCTGCAAGCAACCGATAGCAAAACTTTAAATGCGTTTTTCTCAAAACTATGTTTTTTGAACTTAAAAACCGCTTGGTAGATTTCAATAAAATTTATACTGCTTTTTAAAAACATAAAAAACTCGGGGTCTGATCAAAGGATTCTTTTTTTCAAATATTTCGATTTTTTTAAACAATTAATTGTCGGTTTTTTTCTCGAAAATCTGAAAAATATTTCCTGAGGCCGTCTATTGCTAATTTTGTAAAAAAAGCTTCGATTAGACACAAGATTATCTTTTAATTAAACAAATTTCTCTTGTCCGATTGCTTTTAGATGAATCTCCAAGGACTTCTGATGATCACTGCAAGGGATTTCTGGAGAAACGGGCTCCACACAAACAGCGATAACTTTTACAATTATTATTTTTTTTTTGAAAAGTAATGAGCCTTCCCGCGCGGAGCGTCTGCCAAGCGATCAACCGAATCGGCTGGTGGGGAAAATGATCGTTGGACCTTCCCTTTGCTGTTTTAAAGGTGTTTTAAAAGTGTGTTAGGATTTTGCAGTGGCGAAAATGCAGCGATCGTTGGAGCAACGTTACTCGATCAAATTTTGCGTAAAGCTAAACAAAACGAGTACCGACCCCATTGGGCTACTCAAGGAGTCTTACGGGGACCAATCTCTGTCCAGTGCCCAGGTAAAACGGTGGCACAAGTCGTTCAAGGAAGGCCGGGAGGACGTCGAAGACGAACAGCGATCTGGAAGGCCTTCGACGACGCAAACAGACGAAGATGTGAATCGGGTTCGTGAATTTTTGAACATTGACCGTCGTGCTAGTCTACGTGAGATCAGTGAAGAGTTAAATTTAACTTATTACAATGTGCGGGAAATCGTGACCGAAAAACTTGAAACGCGCAAAGTAATTATTTGAACCTCGTCAACAATTGAACCCTGCATCACGACAATGCGCTGGCGCACATTGCCTTCCTCTGCACCTCTGCATTGGCGAAGATGGGGGTTCCGATGCTTCAAACCCCTCCCTACAGCTCAGACTTGTCCCTCCGGAATTCTTCTTGTTCCCGCGCCTGAAAAGAAGCTGAAGGGGAAACGTTTTGACTCCATCGAGGTGATCCAAAAAACTGTGACAGCCGAATTGAACGCGGTTCCGGCGGATGAGTTTAAAAAATGTTTCCTACAGTGGAAGGACCGCTACCAGCGGTTATTATTTTTGTAAAATAAAGCGACTGACTAGCAAATTTAACAATGATTGAAAATCATCATTTTTTCCGGTCTCTGACTACCCCTAACATCTTAGGGCTTGTGGAGAGTGTACAAAGAGTAAATTCTTCGAAAAGAAAACAATCCTAATATTAATAAAGTTTTATTAAAATCGTAAGCCGTGGTAGCTAACAAAGAGTACTTGTTTGCATTTCGGTGTATGGGTTTTTGAAATATCTAATAAGTTAGAATTATTACAATCTGAAATAATAGAAGCTTTATATTTCCTTACCTTGCTGTGGTATAATGGGCAAAGCCCATATATATATTTTTTTTTGTTTTTTGGATTTATATTTAAGTAAGCATATATTTCTTTGAATATTTCAATATGAAGACAATTTTTCCTTATATTACCTCAATGCAAATACCGTAAGCGTAAATTGTGGTTTCTCTTTTTATTGTATGAAATATTTTTTCCTCTTGTTCACGAATAGGGCCTCGACAAAACTCAGTTTTGCGCTGGTTTCGTTAATCTGTATTGATTTCTGACAGGGTAGGTGATTAGCCTGCAGCTACAATAAAATATATGTTACTTAAAAAAAAATATTTACATATATGAAATAAAAATAAAATTATATAACAAAAATGTTCATCCTCTATGCTTGATTTAATAAAACACTCTAATAATTTTATTTTGTATAGTTATTACTGTACTGTGAGACTTGGAATCACCTCGAGTCCTTTCTGTGCTGGATGTATGGAGGATGAGGTGGAATCATCTCAGCACCTTCTCCTTAGCTGCCCTGCCCTGGCGGGGCTAAGATTCAGGCATCTTGGCTCTTACTTCTTTGCCACGCCTGCTGATATAGCTGGCGCTGACATTAAAAATCTGATGAGTTTCATCAGCAGCATTAAGCGGTTGACGCAAATATAGTCATCGTTCATAATCCGCACGCTCCTAACCTTCCCATCACCACCTCTCCCCGCCCTCTCCCTGCACCTCATCGGTCCTTCCCCTCTCCTCACTTCCTTGACAATGGTATCACAAAGGACGAATCCTTCTTCGTCCAAGTGTGCTCACTCCCTGGGCAACCATACTAACCTAACCTAACCTAACTGTAACTTTATCATATATGGGTACTTTAAAAACTTTTTTTAAATACTTTTTTCTTAAATTCTACATTGGACTTAAACAATTTTCGCAATCGAATGAAAATTATGAAAATGAGTGCATAACAAATGCTTACGCCCATTGTTGCTATGAGAAATGCACTATTTCACGTTGCATAGCATACTTCCTGGCGCTACTCACACAAAAGCACAGTTAGTTTCCAATTTTACGCTTACTTTATCTATTGTGCCATTCTCTAAGCCATGCGCATTGTTTATTTTTGTTTTGAGGCGATTTAGTAGCACAAATGAAATGGCAATGAGGAGATGAGGGGGAAAACGGCAGAAGAAAGAAGCAGAAAAAAATTAAGCTTTTCACCGAAAATCCAAGGCATTATGCGCTAATGAAAGGGTGCAGATTGGTTTTTGTTGTTTTTTTTTTTTTTTTGTTTTCTAACATTTTGCTTCGTTTTTGTCTTTAAATTTTTTCTTTGACCCTGAAGTTTTGGCAAGTCAATAGCGCTTTTGATTGAATTATCACTACCGCAATTTCGGTACAAAAAATTTAACTTTTTCTTATTATCTCAAGTCTCTGGTCGTGGAGTTGGTGTTGACAATGGAATGTTGAAATTGGTTTTGAAACTGATGCAATTTCATTTTTATTTATTGTTGTTAAAAGACTAATCTCGGCAATCAAGTCTTTCACAGTTCCACACAGACACCCTGTATTTGGGTAATACTCCCATAAAGTTGCATTCATGCGTCTATTATCCACAGAATCCGCACGTATACGAATACTAACAATTCCAGTGTGCAACTGTTGTAATCGAAACAACAAATAATCATAACAACAACAAGAACACGAAAACAATACCAAGCAATGCATTCGCCTTAGTTTTTAGAACAACAGCAATGGCGTCGCAAATAAATCGCAATGTGCTCGTGTTGCCAGCTGGTAAACGAAAATTGCACCTAAATAGCAGAATAGCTTAGACAACAGCCATAAAAACAAAAACAAAAACAACAACAAAGCAAAAATTGTAAAATCACTCGCACACAACTCTACCCCCGCAACCGGCTTTTGGTTGGTCTCATTGTTGCCATCGCTTACAATTTGCTTGCAGCAATTTTGCATTGC
The DNA here is from genome assembly GCF_027943255.1 of Anastrepha obliqua. NCBI lineage: Eukaryota > Metazoa > Arthropoda > Insecta > Diptera > Tephritidae > Anastrepha > Anastrepha obliqua. The sequence goes on along the minus strand of NC_072893.1, from coordinate 121,913,144 downwards.
AATTGCAAGACTGCAAATGTAACAAATTGCAAAATGAAAATAAACAAACAGCTGCGTGTACCGTTTGGCAAGTGTGTACGTGCATGTGTGTGTGTAGGTAATGTGTTGCCACATTTGCGTTGAAAGTATCAAAGTGCAGATACAAAAAAAAGTTACGCTAGTAATCGATTGATTTTTTTCTTGTTTTTTAGATTTATTCCTTGTTTTTGTTGCCCTGCATTGCCAACGGCTTTCGATAGTATTGTCAATGTTTGCTGTGTACGCTGGCAATAACAAAAACGCGCAGGCCAAAAAAAGTAGTGGCAAAAGCCAATACAAAGGTAAATGCGCCTAGCAAAAAACAAAAACATGTGGAAAAATTACAAATGAAAAAACGCTGGAATTCTCCCACAAAATCAAATTCCCCAATTTTTGCAAAGTGCAAAAGGTGCGCTTGAAAATTCATTTATGGCTTATTGTGTGAGAGTTTTGCTCAATTTTTTTTTATGTTTTACTCATTTATTGGTTATTATTTGCTTTTTGCAATTTTTTTCTACAATAAAAAAAATTTGCTTTAACTTTTTTTGCTGTTCAGAGTGTAAATTTGTTCGCAAATTTAATTTTTTTTTATCACTGCGCTTTTCAACTATTCTGTCAGTTTTTTAATTAAATCTCACCTCAAGTGCATTTATTTTTACAATAATGTCAAGTGCTATTTCTTTTTATACAAACTACAAAATTTTATTGCTGTCACTACTTTTGACGGTAATTGAATTTGCTGCTACAGTGAATTTAGCTGAATAGAAGAACTTAAACAAAAAATTCAATCTTAAATAAAACAATTTAATAAAAATAGGTAGGTAGGTGAAGTGGCTTTCGTAATGACACACTTAGACCTTTCAAAGGCCCATTGTGATACCACTGGAGCTTATCCTTACCCTATGGGTTGCTTTTCAAACCATCCGGTAGCTTTAATAAATGAGCAAAGCTTCGTTAGTTTTAGATGCGCTATGTCTGCTACATCAGTTAAAAATGCCATGCCAAGAGTGTGGAGCCTCCTTGTCACTAAGCTTTCACACTCACATGAAAGGTGTCTGACTGTTTCCTCTTCTTCTGTATTAAGACAGCTCTACAGAAATCGAAGCACGGGAGTCCTAACCTTCTAGCGTGGCTGCCTATTAGACAATGACCAGTTAATACCCCTATCATTTTTCTTATAGCTTCTCTGTTAAATCTTAAGAGGCTCTTTGATCACCGCTGTTCCATTTCGGCCATGTCTGTTTGCTTAGTTCGCATGTTGTGAGGTTCTGTTAATTTATATTTACCTTGTTGATGGTTTCCCAATCCACAGTAGTCTACAAGTGGCTATAGTCTTAGGTATCAGCGGCTTATCCTCTTGGATGTCAAGAGTTGTGCCGATTCGAGCTAGTTCATCCGCCTTGAAGTGTCCTATCATATTCCTGTGGCCTGGCCCCAAATAAGGTAGGTATACTTTGTAGCATTTGGATACGCCATTTAGAAGTTTAAAACATTCTATGACTGTATTTGACGAGTGCGTTTTTCTTCTCTAGAAGAAGAAATCTTAGATTCAAGCGCTGCTTGACTGTCGGAGAATATGAAGATCTTTGTGGATATTTGTGGATAACACTCTTGTTTTTATTACCGTAAGTCCCTCTGTGACTAAGTAAGTCCCCTAAGTGACTTCCGCCTGAAATACACTGTAATGATCAGGTAGGCGAAATTTGGCTAACTCTGAGTTTATCAGAGTAAACCCCTCCCCCTACTCTGCTGCCTAGTTTTGAGCCATCTGTTTAGATGTTTATATCGTTCTCTTTAAGGGGGAGGTAGGGTTTAGCGCTAAAAAAAAACACTTTTTTTGTGAATTTTTTACAGAAATATGGCTTAAGATACTTTAATAAAATCAGTTACATGTTATTGTACATCTTTTCAATAAGTTTTTAAAAAATATTAATAATAAAATATTAACAAATAAGCCCATGACAGAGTTTTTTTGGAGATATGTTTTTCGAGAGGTGCTCTGCGGTGCCAATCGGCATTCGTCGTAGAATCATCTGAAACTAAAAAAGTCGAATTTTTCAGTTAAAGTATGACGTAAAAATTTTTTTTTTTTTAATTTTTGTAGTTTTGGTGGCAAAAAAACGTAAAACGAGCATTTTTGGCGAAAAATTTCGCCATATTTGTAAGTGAAAAACAACTTTAAAAAACAAAAAATAAAAAAAAAATCAGTGTAAGGGGGAGGTATTTTTGATTTAGAAAACGTGTGCCAAATTTGAAAAGAATCGGTTGAATAGTTTCGGAGTTGTGATTGGCACCGACTTTTAAGAAGTCGTTTCGGGAAAAACGCGTTTGAAAAAATGACTCTGAGAAATTATCGATGCTCCGCATTCGAGGTAGAGTGCCTACAAAGGCTATAACTTTGAGAGTTCTGCTCCGATCCACTTAAAATTTTGACATAACATTCTTGAAATGATTTACTCCGTTGTAACAGGAATGCAGAGGAATTTTTCTAAAATTGAAGAGTGCCCTTCTGGTTTGTTCTGAGTAGATCGAATTCTCTTAATCTGAGAGCTGCCTTGACAGCTATTTGCTTGCCGAATTGTTAAAAGTTAAATTTGATATAAAATAATTTTTTGTATAATAAAAAAAATTAATCAGCAAATATGTAAAACAAAAATGGGTACCCCACATTTTAGCTCCAGATATTTACATTAGTAAACAGACGTAAATATAAGCAAGAAAGCAGGGCATCAGAAACCGCTTTAATAGAAATGGAACTCATCTGCGGTCTCAGCTGGTCAGCTGCCAGAACTCCACTCAATGGAATGGATAAACTCAGATGGCCAAAAGCAAGGCATATAATTTTTAGGTGGCACTGATATTAGTCTACTGACTCGTCACATAACCGTGCACAGTTGGTTGAGTTTTTGCGTGATCTCAATGAAGAACTCTGAACTAAATGCTCACTTTTATTATGAGAATGAAAAGACTTCTGCGCATATTTGTGTGCCAAAGTTCTGAAATGAGTTTTTAAATAATCGATTGTTGTACTACTACGGAGTTAAACTAACTCGCAAGACTATCAGAAGTTCTCAATCTGACTGAGATTCAGTCCTGGCCTGGCCATAACAAATGAGATGGAAAAACTCTCATAATTTTTAAAATTCGTACATATCCACTTATAGTTTTTGGTGCATCTGCAATTGCACTTTCTTCAAGATTTGCTGTAAAATTATAATTTTTAGAACGTGTTAATTGATTGACCTACCCACTGTAAAATATCTAGAAAAAAAAATTTTTTTATAGCGACAAATCTCCTGGTGAATAATCGACCGATTTTTGTTTTTTTTTCAGACGTACCTAAGCAGCCCAATCAGTTACGCCAGTGGCATGTGTTAGTCAGGGGAAGCAATTTTTTTTATTATTGTCATTGAAAAAAATATATTTTTTTTTGTAAATAAAGAATTGATCTAATGAATAAAAACGATTTTCAATTTATACCGATTGTTTTTCTTCAATTTTCAACGCCTTCAATTTTCACGTCTCTAGACCAGAAAGATGCCTTAAAGAAACCAATTTCTTGAGCGGACATTTCTTCATTCTTCCTCTTTGGTATAGCTTAAAGAAGAAAAAATGCTATCTGTGGCTAAGACAGCCTCTTGGCCGGATGCGGACAATAATTTTTTATCAAATTGAAACAAAAGACTCTTTAGTGAATGCGGATTCCCCATAACGGGCAAACAAGGAAAACAGTCGAACTGAAAATGGAACAGAATACCCCCGCATGTAGTATTTTCGGCATGCAGGCATTCGGCACAAATAATAAATTCCAAATTTTTTTTTTCCTTGTTCACTCAACTCAGAAGCAATTGACCTCGACAAGACTTAGTCTTGTGCTGGTTTCGTTAATTTATTTTGCTTTCTGGCAGGGTAGATGATTAGTGTGGCGCTACTAATAAATTCCAAATAACACAATTTTATTTTTGTCATTTTTTTTACTATTTTGTCCTTTTTTAATTTTCCTTTATTGTACGTTTTTTTTGTATTTTATCCTATTTTAGTTTAGTTTTTATCTATTTTATTTCTTTTTTAGTTCTTTATTTTCTTATTTATTTCATTCCTTTTTAGTTTCGCTTATTATTATTATTATTTTATTTTAGTTATTTTATTTCCTTAGATTTCACTTTTTTATTTTAATTTATATTATTATATGTTAGTTTTCCTATATTTTATTTCTTTTTGTTTTACTTTTTTATTTAAAATAATAAAATGTTTTCATATTAATATATTCAAAATAGTTCACTTTTAATTTCGGTTTTTGCAATTATTTTGAATTTTCGGTTTTTAAGTTTACTTAGTTTTTTATTTAGTTATTATTACTACTTCCTTTTGGTTAATTTTTTATATTTTTTTAATACACGTATTCCTTCTTTTCCTTTGTTGCACTTATTATTTTATTTTGTGATATTTTCTTTTAGTTCATTTTTTCTCCATTTTATTTTATAATTTTATTAATTTTTTTCATTCAAAATTTTTCACTTTTATTTCCGTTTGTTGTAATTTTTTTTCAATTTTCTTTTTTTTCCTTTATTGTACTTCCTTATTTGGTTCTATAATATCTTAGTTTAATTTATTTCTTTGTTTTCTTGAATTTTATATTTTATTTTAATCTAATTTTATTTAATTACAACCTAATTATATTTTATTTTCAATTATCTTTTTACATTTTTTTGCGTTTTTATCAAATTTTACTTTAAAATTTGGTTCTATTTTACCTTTATTTTTATTTTATTTTATTTTTTATTTTTTTTTAGGTTTGTTTCATTTTTTATTCTTTATTTTTATTATGTTTTATTTAGTTTTTTGTTCCTTTATTGTAAAATCTTATTTTATTTTATAATATTTTGGTTTAGTTTATTTTTTTTCTATTTTATTTCTTTTACTTTGGGTTTCTATTTTATTTTAATCCAATTTTATTTCTTTTATTTTCAACTATTTTTTTTCATTCAAAATAAATGACTTTTATTTTCGTTTGTTGTAATTTTTTTTTTAACTTTCTTTTTAATTTTTTTGTTTTTATTTTTATAATTTTTTAAATTCTTTAACGTTTTTGTTATATTTTAATTTAAAATTTAATTTTATTTAACCTTTATTTTTATCTAATTCTTTTTATTCTAATTTTTTATTCCTTTTTAATTTCGTTTTATTTTATTTCAGTTTTTTTAATTGATTTTATATTATTTTGGTTTAGTTTATTTTTTCCCTTTTAATTTATTCTATATTATTTTAGTTTCCCTATATTTATTTCTTTTTTTTTACTTTTTTACTTTAATATAATAAAAGTTTTTCGTATTAATATATTCAAAATAATTCACTTTTATTTTCGTGTTTTGTAATTTTATTGAATTTTCAGTTTTTAGGTTTGTTTAGTTTTTTATTTAGTTTTTTAACTATTATTTCTTTATATTTTATTTTATTTTCCTTTATTGTACTTTGTTATTTTATTTTACAATATTTTAGTTTAGTTTTCTAGTTTTTTTAGTTTTCCCTATTTTATTTCTTTTTTTAAGTTTTTTATTTTTTTACCAATCTAATTTTATTTTATTTTCAGTTAATTTTTTTACTTTTTTATTATATTTGACTTTAAAATTGAATCCCTAATTTTTTTATGTTTGTTTGTTTTGATTTATTTTTACTTTATCGTTTTATTTTATATATTTTTTTTAATTGATTTTATATTATTTTGGTTTAGTTTATTTTCCCCTATTTTATCTCTTTCTTGCTTTTGTGTTTTAGATATTTTACTTAAATTTTAAGCCACTTTTATTTACTTCCAATCTAATTTTATTTCTTTCCATTCCATTTTTGTTTTCTTTGTTTTTTTTTTCTTTTATTTAATTTTCTTTTCTTTTATTTTACTTTGCTTTATTTTATTTAAATTTTTTTTTTCGATTTTTTTTATTATTTCTGTTGACTTTTTTTACATTTAATTCTCTTCCAATTTCACTTTGTTTTCGTTAATTTTACGTCTTTATTTTATTTCACATTATTTTAGTTTAGTTAATTTTTTCTCAATTTAAAAAAGTGCTTTCGACTTTATTTATTATTTATTTTTTAATTTGATTTCAATCTGATTTAATTTCATTAACTTTTATTTTAGTTTAGTTTAGTTTGTTCCTATTTTTTTATTTGAATTTGTTTTACTGTTTTCTTTTTATTTGTTATATTATATTTTGGTTTTTAATTTTTGTCTTTTTTCTTTGTTTTTTTTTCTTTTTTTTTGATTTTTTTATTCCCATTTCTTTGTTTATATTCTTAACATTTATATTTTCACTTATTTTTTATTTTTATTTATTTTTTATTTTTATTTTCCACAGTTCATTTTATACGAACTATTTAACATTTTAATTTCTACTTTTTGTATTTTTTTCTCCCACAAAACACTTTGTTCATGTTCCTGAATTCATCTCTCTCCCTTTTAATTCATTTTAATTACTCTTTTTGCAGCATTTTCTCACTTCAGTGAATCCGTTTTACTACCTCGTCAATCATGCAACATTGCATAATTTTTATAATTTTCAATCTACTCGCTAAAATTTTATGCAACACAATAAAAGTTGCCTGAAGTTTGTAGCCAAATTTCAATTGCAATGGTAAACCTTTCCTTGCAATTTTTATAGCAACAGTTTAATTGAAAAGTAGGAGGAAAGGGAGATTTTACGCAAAACGCAGCCACAATTTTTTATATGAAAATAAAAATGTATTTTGCTTTATTTTGTCAGCTGCTTAAATATGCAATCAGGTGGAATTATTGTCGAAGCAAAAATTGTTGCTGGTTGAATTTTAAATATTTTTCGTAATAGAGGCTTGACTTAGAACATAGATAAAAGTGTCAAGCAGGAAACGTTATAGGAAGAATGTGGCACATAGGTTTAGCAAATATAATTATGTTTATTTTATATTATGAAATGAAGGGCATAAGGGCAAGAGTTTACATCGCTTCGAAGCAGATTACCCGTTACGCGCTGATAACAGCTTTTTCATAATTAGTAGAGTACAAATGTCTTCAAGTTGTCTTTTAAAATAATTTAATTGAAATTTCTTATAAATTTATTTATAAAAAGTATACACAGGTTTGGCTTAAAGCCAGTAGTGGTCACCAGCACACCACTTTAAACAACCTTACCAGTCAACCAGTGTTGATCACACTAAGGCTACTATACTACTACATATTCTCTGCTACTCTAAAAATTTGCCAAAAATATATCTGAGTGTTTTGCATTCAGCTGCACTTTTTCTAAGTTAATATTTGTGTTCTTGCTTAGTATTAAGATTTATGATTGTTTCGCTGAGAAAATAAAGAAAAATAACGAAGTAAAAACAAGAGCACATGAATCATTTGAAATATGTTTACACATATTTAGTAGAGCTGCATAGGGTGGAATATGAAGCTTAAATAAATACAGTGCAGAAAAATGAACAAATGCAACTGTACCGCATCACTACTAGCTAACCGTAAACACACACTTGCAACTGCACATAAATGAGCATATGTCACAGATGTAACAAGACCACAGAAACTTGGAATGCGGTTTATTTAAGCTTACTTCATATTTACTTGTACTTCAGGTTCCCCACTCTCACACACAGAAATATTCTATCTATTGTAATAATATTTGGCAAGTAGTTGTTTTAAGGTATTAAGAGATTTGCTCAAGCTACAGTCTAATATGAATTTAGAAGGCATTGGATTGTGTTTATAAAATATATTTATAGTAAATAAAGTAAGCAGCAAATAAGAAAGTATAAGTTTTAATAGTTAGTTTTATATTATATATAATAACTAAATCGCCTAAATAAGTTTAAAAATTGGAGAAATGCTGAAAAGCAGAACTAAATATGCCATTAAAATGCACATTGCCCACATATTTTTTTACTTAAAACCATAGAAATTTCTTAGTTTCTTAATACAAATTTCAGAACTGTTGCAAGCATGTTGTTCTTTCCATAAGTACTCCGACCAGGTTTTAGTAAAAAATAATATTTAGATGATATTTAGAACAAACAGCGATAAAAAAATTTCCTTGTTGGGAAGTTTTCCAACTAACAGCGCTATAATAATATATTACGAGACTACGCTTTCACAGGAGAAACACATTTCTTTTTTGGGGAATAATATGTATTTGAGTCAGAAATTATTTTGAAAGCAAACTTCGAACACTATAATTTGTTTTGAATTAAAGGGAAAATTGCCCTTTTGGGAAATTCGTTTGAAAACGATTTTTTTCATTGGCTCAACTCTCTAGCTAAAAGACCTTACCAAATAAGAAATAAATAAAAATTTCCCTAAAATTTCCCCTTTTGTTAGTTTTTAAAAACATCATTTTTTGTGAAAAAAAAAACGTTACGGATACTAAATTTTTCAGAGATAACGCTTTAAAATTACTTAGAAGTAAAAACTATTGAGATATTTTCAAATTTCACTTTTTACGAGTCCAATAACATATCTAAACCATTTTTTGGGAAATTTTTAGCAAATATTTCAGCTAACGGCTCTATAATAATACTTTTCAAAACTATGTTTTCACAAGAGAAAAAAATTCTTTTTTGAGAAATCTCCGTTTTTGGGAAGTTTTTCAACTAACGGCGATATAGTAATATTTTTATTAACTATGTTTTGACAAGAGAAAAAAACGTGCATTTTAAAATTTCCTTCTCATTGCTTAACCAATAATGAATAATATTTACGTTTTCACTAAAATATTATTAGTTTTTTAAAGTTTTTAACAAAATAACAATGCTTTTAAAAATTTCCCAAAAGAGGATTTTTTTTTATTTTTGCACTTTTTAGCCAATAATGAGTTATATTTACGTTTTCAGTAAAATATTACTAGTTTTGCGAAGTTTTTACCAAAATATCAATGCTGTTAAAAATTTCCCAAAAGGGATTTTCTTATTTTTGCTATTTTATCCATATAAAAATTAATATTATACAATTAAAATAAAATAAATTCAACTTCTAAAAGGCTTATGTATTGTACTTATGTATATGCGGAATAAACTTTCCAAAACGGTATTTTTTTATTCACATTATACATATTTACGCTTTTTATAAAAATTTCATGTATTTTATATATTACATCCAGGGTGGGCCATATAGCGTTTGCTTTTTGAACCACCTATTTTTTGAGAATGGTAACACAAATGACATGTCAAATGTGTTCATAATTTACTTAAAGGTTTGACATTTACGAAATGGGACGCTATACGCTTGAACAAAATTGGGAACTATTGAAAACCTATTTCCAAAGTGGTGAGTCTTCGTCTTCTTTTCTGATTTTCACATCGGTGGCTACGTCAATAAGCAAAACACACGTTACTGTAGAGAAGCAAATGCATCCACAACGAGTCACTGTTTGGTGCGGTTTTTGGTCTGGCGGCATCATCGGGTCATTTTTTTTTTTTTCGAAAATGAGCGAGGAGCCGCAGTTACAGTAAATGGGGAGCGTTACCGTGACATGCTCAACGAGTTGTTTCCAAAAATTGAAGAGGATGACATGGACGACATTTGGTTTCAACAGGACGGTGCAACTTGTCACACTACCAAAGTTACACTCGAACTTTTGGCTACCGTTTTTGAATTCCGATATTAATTGGCCGGCTCGGAGCTGTGATTTAAGCCCGTTGGTATATTTTTGGTGGGGAGCCGTTAAGGACAAATGCTATGCGAACCATCCAGAGACGATTGATGCTTTAAAACACGAAATCGAAGTAGCCATTCATGAAATTGGAGCCCAAACAATCGAAAATGTGCTTAAAAATTGGGTTGATCGAATGGCCTACTGTAAAGCCAGTCGTGGCAGTTATTTGAACGATATTATTTTTCATTCATAAATTACAATGTTCAGTATTCAAAATAAAAAAAAAATTTTGAAAAAATATTGATAAGTTTTTTTTTTTTTATAGCGATTCAAAAAGCAAATTTTACATGGCCCACCCTATATATTAGGCCGGGTCGATTTGTGGGGAGGCAAAAAAATCGCTCATTGCTCTGTGAAAATCATATTCTAGGGATCAAGATAAGAAACTTTGCCGAAGGAACCATACCTCTAAAACGAATTCTGATGTCCCCCAATTTGGGTCGAACTTTTTAGTTTCTTTTCTCATGTAAAGGCCAAAAATGGTGATATTTTGAAATGATTGTATGGGGAACCCGATTGGAGCACTCTAAATGGGTCAAAGTGGGATTTTTCGTTCGACCCAAATTGGGGAACATCAGAATTCGTTTTAGAGGTATGTTTCCTTCGGCAAAGTTTCTTATTTTGATCCCTAGAATACTATTTTCACAGAGCAATGAGCGATTTTTAAATCGACCCGCCCTACTATATATATTGTACCTACAATTTATATTATTTATTTATCTAATCTCGATTCATCGAAGGGTATTTATACGCATAATATTATATGTTTAAATATGTTACTGGAATAAAAAAAGTTAAATTTTGAAAATATCCTAAAACTTTTGAATTTCTAACTTTTTGTAGATTTTTATGTGTGTAAAAATCCAGTTTTTATAACTTTTTTTTACCAAACATGATGTTTTTACAAATTTCCAAAATGGGAAATTTTAGGGAAATTTGTATTTACTTCATATTCGATGAAACCATTTAGCTGGAGAGATGAGCTAGTGAAAAAATTTGTTTTCAAACAAATTTCCCAAAAGGGAAATTTTTGCTTTAATTCAGAACCAATTAGCGTGTTCGAAATTTGATTCCAAATTAATTTCTTGCTCACATACATTTTATTTCAAACTGAAAATGAGTGCATTTCTTTCTTAGATTAGGTTTATTGGAGATGTTAAATTCCTTTCCAGCGGTTTTCAAAGCAAACTTCTAATACGGACTTATTTCTTATAAATTTCATTGAACATGCTAAGGAAATTTGTTTTTTAAAAATACAAATTACTGTTGCATAAGAATTTCAAATCCGATTGCGACCAAAGTAAGTAATAAGTAGAGTTCTTACATAAGCATATCGTAACATTAGCTGTACTAATACATTGTAGTAATCCATCAAATGAGGTTTATGCCTATAGCCGATGTAACTACACTAGCTGGAGCGGCCTAAATTAGGCAACTTTATGAGCTTATAAAGTGCTCGTATGTACATATTCACATACATATTACAATATATATATATGCCTGAACAGTAACGATTTGCAAAATGCAATAGTATGCGCTTAGGAAACACGATAATAATGTTTTGGAAGTTAGCAGCAAGAAATGTATGTATGTATGCGCCTAATCCTACACTACTTAGGAGCGCCTAATTTCTGCATTGCGCTGTGAATATGTATTGCCATCTCACTCATTCATCTCCTTCACCAGCTTGCCATTATAATGGCTAATTGCAGTTGATATAGCTTGGGGGCAAAAGCGCACTTACACCAACAACCTTCACTATGAGTGTGCAAGTTGTTGTAGTAGCTATTTAAGCATTTCCGCTACGCCTAATTGTATGCTATAAATAATTACATGCAGCTAAGATGTTGCAGCAGCTTCCAGCGTACATTTTCAATGCACAGCTACTTTGTAATCGCTTTACAAGCGGCTATGATTGACATGCCGAAACATGTTTGCTGCGCTCTCAAGCGCCTAAAATCACCATACAATACATTCGTCACGTCGCTCATGGAGCGCATAAAAGTTTACAACCTTGTCACCATGTGTGGTATTGGGTGCCTTTTAATGTAAATTAAATGAAAAAACAACAACAATAATATATGTAGGAACAAAAGCGGTAGAAATTTGCATTTGTAACAAAGATTGTGAAATTGAATTTTACAGCATAATAAAACGTCTGCTTGAACGGATTAATTAGACTGTTGCGTTGTCGCACAGACATTATACGAAATGACAACCGTTGACAGTTAAAATGTCATTCGCTACAAGTTGCCTGTGTGTACGAGCGGGCGAGGTGCAGGGGCGGTGCAAACGTGGATAGCACGCAGAGTTTTTAATACCCCAAACAGCTGTGGATTTGCGCCGCTGATTTACAATATAAAAATGTTGTAAAATTGTTTGAAATATTTGGCTTGCTTTTGGAGCGCATAAAAACATATATAAATTTCGCAGCATACTTATTGGCGCAAAGGCGCTGAGCTAATGCTAAAATTCATGACTTTCTTTACCCATAAGCGACAGCTGCAATTTGTGACAATTTTTACTTAATGCCGCGTCTCATAGCTAATGAATCTTTAAATGTTTTTAAACAATATTTTTTTGCCGACTTTGCGGCGCAGAGCGACATATTTTTTAGCTAAACCAAAACGTGGGTAAAAGTACTTGAGCACAGTTTATGGGGTAGATGGGGGCCAATTAAAAAGTTGTACGTCAAGTGCAGCTCGTATAAAATGAAAAATTACTACTACCACCACAAGGCAAGCAACAACAACAACAATAACCATTCAAAAGCTATAAATGTGAAGTACGACCATAACAACTGAAGCAAGGCAAAGGCAACAAGAACTATGTGGGAAAATGGTAAAAAACAACAATGCCATACAATACAACAACACTCAAAGCAAGCAAATAAAATAACAACGCAAAATTTGTATACAACGCCAATAAGTATGCAACACATACACATTTACATGTAGGTATGTATATATATACAATTTCATTTACTCTTGTTATTTTTTGGCTTACCTCCCCCCACCCTCGCACATTTCCGTTTGTGGCTGGCAATTGTTGTGGACAAGTAAGTTACACTTGATTTGCGCTGAATCGTTGTGCATTCGTATACACTATCAACCACACTTTGTTGCATACTTTTGTGCGCCAAACAGTTTTTATTCAATTCGTTTTTTTTTTTATAGTTATTTATTTTTTCTTTGCAATGAAATAAATCAATATTTCTGCATGATTGCCATTGAATAGTCGTAAAAAATCTGTCAACTGCACTGTTTGCGGGCGAAAAAAGGATGAAGGGAAATTTTGTGCTAGGTAGGAGAAAAATACGAAATTAAGTTTATTGCGTGGCAGTGTGGCAAAGTAGTACACTTTAAGTGACTTAAACACTTTTTGAAGTCTGTTTAGCGTGAAATTCTAGACAAAAATGAGGAATGGCTAGGCCATTCAAACTCAAGAAATACCACAGAATCAGAAAGTACCGGGAATGTTTAAATAAAACAAAACAGAGTTAAATTTCAGGCAAATTTATTTTATCTCCTTCAAAATATGACCCGTCTGAAGTAACACACATGTGCCGACGTTTAACACAGTCCTCCATGCAGCCCTGGTGCGCCGACGAAGGGATGGCTTCGTCGCATTCTCTTTGATCTCCTCTATCGACTGAAATCGCCTGCCACAAAGTAATAACTTCAACTTGGGAAACAAAAAGAAGTCCCACGGGGTCATATCAGGTGAATACGGTGCTTGCACGATGGTATTTACTTGGTGTTTGGTCAACTAATCCAGCACAAATTGGGATTAGTGCGATGGCGCGTTATCATCATGCAAAATCCAAGAATTGTTTCCCACATTTCCGGCCGCTTGCGACGTACAGCATCTCTCAAACGCTTCAAAACGGATAAATAATATTCTTTATTGACCGTCTGGCCCGATGGAAGGTACTCATGGTGAACTACGCCCTGGCAATCGAAGAAAACAGTCAACATCACCTTCCCGGTACTTTTTCATCATAGGGTAGTAATGTATGAACGGCGAGTGCAGATGTACATCAAAGTAAAGGGTTTTGGAATACTCGGCGATGGGATTTGATATAGCGGCCATATCAGCAAAGCTTCAGCTGTCAAATTTTGGTGGGAATTCACTTAGTTAGACTTGAAAAATACTTACTTACTTGCTTAATTGGTCGTAACAACCCATTACCCGGTTAGAGTCTACGGAATAATGTCTCACCAGGTGAGTACGTCAATATCGTACCGTAGAGCTCATACAGCTCGTGGCTCATTCGAATGCGATAACCGTCATCTACGCGATCAGAGCCAAAAATTGTGCGAAGTACTTTCCTCGCGATCCTTCATAGAGAAGCATTGGGATGATGATGTTTTCGTTCGTCGAGAATGGGCTCAATTACGCACTTAGCCCAATGTGAAATATTGGCTTCAAAAATGCCTTGAAATCTTTTAAAATCTTCTATATGTGGGAGAGCTTGTTTTCATTAATGAGATTATGGACAAGACAGTTTACTTAAACATCTTAAAGGAAAATGTGAAGAAAAGCGCTGAAAAACTGAACTTACCCGGGTCGTTCACATTTCAACATGACAACGACCCGAAGCATACAGCCCATGACGTCAAGATGTGGCTCGCTTATAACGTTTCACACGTCTAACCCAACCCCCCCAGTCACCAGACTTAAATCCGATAGAACATTTGTGGGAGGAATTGGAGATAAGAATTCGAAAACGCACAATTTCAAATAAGGTTGAGCTAAAAGCAGCTTTAATGGAAGAGTGGCTTAATATTGGCGAAATTGTAACAAAAAAACTTGTCCACTCAATGCCAAATAGACTTAAGGCCGTCATAAAACAGAAAAGGTTACCAACAAAATATTAAATTAAAATTTCAACGCATTTTGGTTATCGTTTAAGTAGTTGTGCCTATACTTTTGTCCAGTAAAATATCGAATTAATTTTAATTTTTTTATTTTTGAACTTTATTTCCAAAGAAAATGTATTTAGTTTTCATAGCTATTTTTAATGTATAAGCTCTACACCTATAATATACCTACAAAATAAATATATCGTTTTTCTGAATACAAATAAAACTGCCGTTCTTTTTATAAAGCGGATTGTGCCTATACTTAAGTCCAGCACTGTATATAAAAGAAAGTCATGTTAGTTACACTATTTATAACTCGAGAACGGCTGAACCGATTTGGCTGAAAATTGGTGGAGAGGTAGCTTAGAACCAGGAGACGGACATGGGATACTTTTTATCCCATTCGAACGCGTTTCCGTGAAGTCACTATAAAATGTTGTATAACAAAAACGCATCTGATATGGAATAACAAAACGCAAATGACAGCTAAATGTAATTTTGTCTATGGTTAAGTAGAAAATTTGATAATATAAATTTGTCAGAAATATATAAAAATAAGCACAAGGAATTGCCCGTGAAGAGCGCCGGGTTAGTATGGCTCGACTTCGTGCTTCTCAACCACAAGAGCAAAGCGAGGCAGCCCGTGAAACGGCTCGGTTGGCAATGCGACATCGTCGAGCGAATAACAGAAATCAACAAGTAGATCATTTTCGACGCACAAGAAGAGAATTATCAAGTGCTGATTTGAATCGAGCAGCGTTTCGAAATAATTGCAACACTGATTACTGTTTGCATCCTAGCGTTTGCATTGGGCCAATGAACGTTATTTGCGAGTATTGTGGCGCATTGAAGTTTTCCGGAGAAACTAGCGGATTGTGCTGCCTTAGTGGAAGAGTGAAATTGACATTATTGACTTTTTTGGAGGCGCAATGATTTTACTGTCTGGCGACTTTCGCCAAACACTGCCAGCAATTCCAAGATCAACGGCTACTGACGAAATAAACGCTTGCCTCAAATCATCGAATCTATGGCGCTATATGAAAAAACTTCAGCTGACAACAAACATGAGAGTTGCATTACTTAATGATACATCTACTGAAGATTTCTCTGAGCAATTGCTGACTATCGGTAATGGTCGAGTACCTGTCGACGAATCGAGCGGATTGATTTCATTTCATCATAATTTCTGTAACTTTGTCTCATCGAAAGACGAACTTATCAATAAAGTATTCTCAAACATCATTAGTAACTACAAAAATAATGAATGGGTGAGTGAGCGAGCAATTTTAGCGGCTAATAATTAAGATGTAGATGACCTAAACTACATAATTCAAAATGATATCATTGGAACAATGCATTCATTCAAATCCATTGACTGTGTAACAAATGAAGATGAAGCCACAAACTATCCAATTAAATTTTTTAAATCCTTGGATGTGCCTGCCTTACCACCGCACAATTTACGCTTAAAAGTTGGCTCCGTAGTAATCATGCTTCGAAACATAAGCCCACCAAAACTTTGCAACGGTACGCGTTTGGAGGTAAATAAATTGATGAACAATGTGATTTACGCGACGATACTCAAAGGAAAATTCGAAGGAGAAGAAGTTCTCATTCCGATGATCCCGATGATCCCAACCGATCTTCCGTTTGAATTTAAAATACTTCAATTTCCGATCCGTCTTGCATTCGCCATGACCATTATCAAATCACAAGGCCAATCCTTGAAACTTTGTGGTCTGAAACTAGAAAATCAGTGTTTCTCACATGGTCAATTATATGTGGTATGTTCACGGGTCGGAAAACCATCTGCGTTGTTTGTTCTTGCACCTGATAATAAAACAAAAAATGTCGTGTATCACAAGGTGCTTAACTGAAGAGTGCAATCTATTAAAGCTTCATTGAAATACTCGATTAATAAAAAAATGAACTTAATAAAATCAAAAATCTGTTTTTTTATTGCCTCTAGGGCGGAACAAAGTTCGCCGGGTGAGCTAGTATTTAATAAAAAGCAGTACTCCGTTTTCCACTCCCCCTATGGGGCGTTTCTCATGTTGGCAAGTAAAAGATATTTTTTATAAGCACACATCCAAAGTAGAGGGTTTGGATAAGTAGGTATAGTTGGCAACAAAGGTAATAGCTTGAACCGGCTATTTGGTGCTTCACCTACACACACAACCGTTGAGCTCCATTCCATAACCATCGCTAAAACCAAAATTATTCACGCCACGCCAAAAACTAGACGTTCTTAGAGAGGCCGAATCCCCTTTACCGGAATAACCCAGTTTAACAAATCGCACTTGTTACGTTAAAGCGTAACAACTCAACATCTGAACATTTTCAGTAGAGACGAAAAACTGTTTTCGTAAATATTAATAATATAGGTATTACAAGGGAAAAAATATGTAATTGCACGAAAATATCATTAAAAACAATATAACGGTTGTTTCACTCTTATTTGTTTAGTAGTTGCACTAAAATAACAAATTTTTGAGTGGTTACTCTTTTCCTTTTCTTTTTGAGTTGTTACGCTTTAACGTAACATGTGCGAAATGTCCAGCCAAGTTCTGACCTTAAAGCAGATTGGAAAAATTGTGGAATCTTATCTTGCTGGCATTTTTTTGGTTGCTGCGTGACGCTCATAAGTGCTTTGGGGAACTTTTAGTGAGTGAGTCAAGCACTCAGAACAACTCGCTTGCTTTTTGGTGATGGGTGAACACCATATCCAAAAGGAATCCATTATGCCCAGTCAGGAAGCACAACAAAATACTCAGCACGGATTTTTTGTTTCATTAATACCACAGAGGGCACACCAGTAAACACCTGCTGAAAGCCGAGGAGCTCCTACATGCATCTGAAGGCACCCCAAACTACACTCACTTGATCTAAATGATGAGGTTCGGCAATGTGCGTACGCCAATCGCTGGACTCAGCGGTCTTTAGACAGCCAACCGACTATGTGCATTCATCGAAAGACAATTAGTACCTTCATCAGCTCTTATCGCATAAATTCCATGGTCCAATACCAACCTCCACCTAATAAATATGAAGAGTTCGAGCTTACTTCGTCAGACCAGTGTAGCTACGGCTAATATCATTTCAAGGCGAGTTCCCCCTCGTCCAGCTTATCCCCATCAGACAGTGCGCAATTATTTTTGCAGCCATTGACCATAAGAACGACCGAAGAGTGAACGCTGAAAGCCGAGCGGAGCGTAATGTTGATTCCAAACACCTGCTGAAAACCGAGGCACTTCTACATACATCAAAAGACATCCCAAATTACACTCGCTTGATCTAAATGACGAGGTTCAGCTATATGTATACCGACCAGCGGAAGGGAACCGTCACAAACATTTTGATTGATACCGTCGCACCGATGATATGGGGGGCAACAACAAACTTCCCCTCTTCAGCTAACTTCCACACCGAGACCGCATTTGAACTACATCGAGGGTGGAACCGTAATTGTGCCTATCAACCACAAAACAACCTGCGTCATACGTCACTGATAGTCTACATTACTTTCTTTATGAAGCATATTGAAAATCGAAAGGGTGCGATAGTGGCATGTGCATTACCGTCTTGTCTGCGTATGATATGGTCATGATCCGTTAACTCATTCGTCTGTTATTCTCGGCGGGCTACAGACAGCCAACCGACTACGTACATTCAACGGAAGGCAATTAGTACCTTCATCAGCTCTTATCCCATAAATGACATGGTCCGAGACCAACCACCACCTAATAAATATGAAGAGTTCAAGTTTACTTCGTCAGACCAGTGTAGCTACGGTGAATATCATTTCAAGGCGAGTCCACCCTCTTCTAGCATATCCTCATCAGACATCACCCGCTTAGTTTACCAGCCACTGATGGTAAAGGCATCCGCAGAGTGAACGCTGAAAGCCGAGCCGAGCGTAATGCTGATTCCAATCGGCGCTGATCAAAATTAGGTATCCCAGAGTAGATGCGAAAATCAGCGCAGAGTTTCGCGCGGGCTTTAATTTAGTATTTTTATTTGTACTTATCTGAGTATAATTTAAAGAAATGGATTCGTCAGATGAAGCATATTTTGTATCGGGCTCTGTACTGTATCGGCTCCTAACTAAACAACTTTTCCTATTAAATTGCTCTATCATGCACGTAAATTCAGACCTGCATACTCCTGAATGGCAGTCACGCATCAATCCATTCGGCTACGGCGGTCGCTTCTAATAATTTCACTTCCTTTTGATTACTAGAACTCCATTGTGATAGCATTTACATATTTATTTTTTTTGTTTCCGAAGAGCTGGACGAGCAAGCACTTCATTTATCAAAACATCAATATCCACTATAAAGGATTATCATCTGCCGTTTCAGCGCGAATCAGCGTCGAAAAGCAGTTCCGAACTGAATTTCTCAGACTCATCAGCTTTACTCTCGGTTCCGGTCAGCTTTCACTCTACGATATTTGTGCGATTTGGTATGCAATTCGATGGATCCTATTTTGAAGTTTATTGCACGCATTCACCATCTTTATGCTCGGTTCGGCTTTCAGCGTCCACTCTGCGGGTGCCCTGAGAGGATACGATCAAAGCAAATTAACAACTCAGGCCGGCTTTTATCAACTTTTACCTAAACCAGGCTGGTTATCTCACAAGTGGATTAAACGGCCCAACTGTTATTTGCTTTTTTAATTAGAGTAAACTTAAAAACTTAAACTTCAACTTTGATCAGATCTCTTCATGACGTGTACTTAGTGCGGTCGGTCCTTTGCCTTGTTGACTCGCGAGAATCACAGTGTTCGAGTAACTTTGAGCCAAAGAACGTCTCTCTTTAATGCTGCCACTTCAAGTTTAGTGAAAATTCTTTGAGGGTGAAATGGCTGTATCGCTCAGCTTTGAGCCACTGCTAAAGATGGCACCTGCCTTTGGGAGCCACCCACGCTTCACAGAGTGCATTCTGTTATCAAAACGAAATGAAAGAAGTTGTGGGGTATAAATTTCTTAATTTGTTAGAAATAGTGACTACAATTATTGAGTGCCCAAATGCCCATATTAAGTAACCCATTACTTAATAAAAATATTTTACTCTTACAAAGCAATAAAGACATCGCTGAATAAAGTGTTTTCCCCCAACTTGTTTGATTATCAGTATTATTCTTCCATTTTCCTCTTTTCGATCTCAGCACATTTATTTGCCGCACTTTATAGTAAATCCTCTCCAAGCTTACCAATTACGCTGCTACAGCAGCACTTAAAATATATTTGTATAAGAAAGTGCTCACCATTTTCTGTGCTTAGGTATATATACTATTTTCCTTCCTCTCTTTTCCTTTCCTCTTAGTTCATATGTATCCACAAGTATGTGAGAAAGTGCGGTACTCGCATGTAATGGCACGCGTCTCTGTTTACACACCACACCTAATGGCCAACAACACTCAGTGTTTGATAATGAATTGCCAGACATTCATAATTTATAGTTGTTGTCAAACTATTGGTTTTCGTCTGGCTAACTAGTCGACAATTGCACTTTATTACAAGTACCCACACTATGGAGCAAACACTTTTGCACACGAGTGTGCAATAATAGCCACGAGCTGAGAAAGGGCAATGTGACGGCTGATGAGAGGTTGTAGTTCGTTTGTTCTGACAGAGTGGAGTGAATATTTGTACTACAAATGCATTGGCAAGCTTCTTCCATGTTTATATTCCCATCTGGGCACATACGAGCGCCGGGTGACAAGTTCGCGGGCTAAGGTACTTAACCCTTTCCGTCTCGGTGGTTAGCGTTGCTAACCACCTATTTTTTATTTTTTTTACGACGGTTGGGGACATCTATGTTTTTAATTTTGCACGAATATTGATTATTGCTTCCTTTTAAGTGAAGAGGGTGTTAATAGCTAGAAATTCACCCACCACGTGTTGAGAAAATTTAAAGTAAAAATCCGTGGCCGCGCGTTTTTGTTAAAGCTAGAAGTAAAAATTCATAATAAATTCAATAACGCAATTTATGGTTTGATTTTTGTGCAAATTTAGTTCTTGTGGTGTGTTTGATACACAGTGGTTGCTTTCTCGCTCAAATTTCGATTATTTTACGAATATTTTTTATAATCAGTGGTGATTAGCAACAATAACCACCGTGACGTAAGTATTCCTAGAATTTGCTTTTTTGTACGGTCACTATGAGTGGGACTTTCTTTGGTATTTACAATATTTTAGGCAATTATTTCAATAATGCAACGATCATTGACGCAAAGGGAAATTGAAGAATGTTTTTATGAAGATTTGCCTTCAGGACCTGAAAGTGAAGCCAGTTCCGATGAGGATGAAAATCTAGACACGCCTGAGTGGCCAGTGTCAAAATCGATATTGGATGTGTGTGGGGCAGATATACAGAATATCCATGAAGAGCTATTCGACGACGAGGATGACATACCATTATCAAACTTTGTAAGTCAGAATAATATTGTTAGCTCTACGACCTTGCAGCCTCCTAAATGGAAAAGGACCTTCTCTATGGATATATATATATATATATTGGGAGGTTGAATTAGTTTTAAAGGTTTTTTTTCGAAGATTTGGGGCTTTATTGTGAAAAAACGGTACAAAATATTTTATTCGAAGTATTGGCCATCGCTAGCTACAACTTTCGCCCATCTTTCGGGCAATTTCCGGATGCCGTTTCTCCAAAATTCTGGCCGCTGCTTGGCTATCCATGACTCAACCCATATTTTGGTAGCCTCGTACGAGGAGAACCGCTGGTCCGCCAAATCGAGACTCATATGCCGGAACAAATGATAATCGGAGGGAGCTATGTCTGGACTATACGGCGGGTGGGGTAACACTTCCCAGCCAAGCGTTCCAAGGTATTTTTTGACAGGTTGAGCAACATGCGGCCGAGCGTTGTCATGTTGCAAAATAACCTTGTCGTGCCTTTTTACCGTTTCCGGCCATTTTTCTTTCAATGCCCGGCTTTAACGCATCAATTGCAGTCGGTTACGATCCCCCGTGATTGTTTCGCCCGGTTGGAGCAGCTCAAAATACACGACGCCGACCTGATCCCACCAAATGCAGAGCGTGATTTTCTTGCCGTGAATATTCTGCTTGGCCGTCGACGTTGATGCGTGGCCGGGCAAACCCCATGATTTTTTGCGTTTTGGGTTATCGTAGTGGATCCATTTTTCGTCGTCAGTCACCACCCGATGCAAAAAACCCTTCCGATTTTGTCGCTCGATCAGCAATTCGCACGTAAAAAATCGCCGTTCGACGTCGCGCAGCTTCAACTCGTACGGGACCCAATGTCCTTGCTTTTGGATCATTCCCATCGCTTTTAGACGCTTGCAAACGGTTGATTTATCAACGCCCAATGATTCAGCAAGCTCTTCTTGGGTTTGGCACGAGTCCTCGTTTACCAATTCCCCCAATTCCGCGTCCTCGAACTTTTTGGCCTGGTCAAGACGCTCCTTGTCTTCGGTGTGAAAATCACCACTTTTGAATCGTCGAAACCAGTACTCACATGTTGAAATCGACGGAGTATGGTCTGGGTAGCCCTCCTGCAGCAATTCACGGGCTTGGGCTGTATTTTTTTTCAAATTGAAGCAGAAAAGCAAAGCTTCCCGCAAATTGCGTTTCGACGGCACGAAAGTTGACATACTCGGAGCACGAAAACACTGCGTTGTTTATACTTCAGCGAAATGACAGATACTGATAAACAAAGCCTATGGATGAGGCTTTGTCATGAATATATATTCAGTATTGCCAACGCGATAAAGTGATAAATAGCGCCATCTGTGTGTCACCTTTAAAATTAATTCAACCTCCCAATATGACTATAAAATAAGTGACTCAAATATAAGCTTTTTAAAATGGAAAGACAAACGATCCGTTTTTATTCTCTCGAACTATCTAAACCCTCAAGATGTGGAACAAGTTACTCGCAGGGAACGTGATGGAAGTGCAGTTAGGATCGATTGCCCTCTGGCTGTAAAGAAATACAACAGCAATATGAACTTCGTCGATAAATTCGATCAATTAAAAGCGTGTTACTCCATCGACGGAAAATCCCAAAAGTGGTCTGATTAACAGACCTCATTTGGATGA
This sequence comes from Anastrepha obliqua, assembly GCF_027943255.1. Taxonomy (NCBI): domain Eukaryota; kingdom Metazoa; phylum Arthropoda; class Insecta; order Diptera; family Tephritidae; genus Anastrepha; species Anastrepha obliqua. Next base: position 121,890,498 of record NC_072893.1, on the reverse strand, counting down.
GTTGACATTGAAGGACTTTCGCCGCTCAATTTAGTGGGGGGTTGTTAGCACCTTGCTACGGAAACAAGCGAGCTCCAGGAAGTTCCGCGATCAGCAATGGATCAAGCCCAAGATCTCCTGTACCAGTTGCTATAAAACGGTATAAGCCTAGTGTGCCTGCTGAAATCCGCTAAGAGAGTAATCGACACCAACCGCTTACCAACCAATGCGCCTTTTGCAGTACCAAAAGCGTCCCCGTCCGCACAGTATGGCAATGCAGAACATGCCACGTCCCACTTTGCCTCCGAAAAGGAAAGACATGTTTTTCAGATTTTCACAAGAAATAATTATTTGTAAATTTATTACCTAATTTTTTATTGTCTTTTTTCTAAAAATAAATAAAAAAGTGAAGTACTTGAGTGCATTAGTTTTAATCAATTTTTGTACCCTTCAGTCATGGTGGTTACTGGTAGTGACCACTTTGTTTCTCAAAAACCTAACGGTAAATATTTTTTTTTTGCATTCGTGTGTTACTTGTATTCCATATTCACCAATTAACAACAAAAAATAATTTTTTTATGTCGCAGTAAAGAGCGTGACGGAAAGAGTTAATGATCAAGCTTAGATGTTTACCTAGGCAAAAAGATATTTCAAGAAACTGCTGAACTGTTGAACTAACTACGCAGGTGACTCATGAAGTGGTTCGCACAATGAAGTAGAGGATTGCCTGCTTGTGATCTGCTCCTGTGCTGATGGGCTTTGCATCGACTGAGCGAGCGCTGAGCCAGTACATTGACTTATAAGGTCGTCATATTCGACCGTTAACAAACCCAACATCTAGGGTGTCACTTACGATAGTTTCTTGTCCTTTCCAGCGCATACAACCGCAATTGCCACTAAGGTCCAAAACCGCAACACGGTCCTCAATTAGCTAGCCGGTAGCATTTGGGACAACGACAAAGAAATGTTGCTGACGACATTTAAAGCAATTGGCAGGCCGGTTTTGAAATATGCTGCGCCCGTCTGCTCACTTAACACTACCGGTTAAAGAGCACATCAAAATGCTCGACAAGCAATCTCTGCTTGGATTTTACCATGCGATGTTAACTCTCCAGACATTTGCTAGAGCTCGAGTCATCTTTCTAAACTCCTGACCTCCGATTGCCGTTATCGGTGGCCAACCACCACCTATTGTAGACGAAGCGCTTTAGCTGTCACGCAAGACTCGCGTAACCTTGGCTCAATTACGATGTGGATTTTGTAGTAGGTTAAACTTTTACTTATCCAGAATAGACCCCCCAAAATACTCAATACATGTCCGGCATGTGAAGGCATACCGCACGATATTAACCACCTATTCACATGACCTCTCAAACCCACTCACCTAACACCCCTTTCCTCTGGATCTAACCTGCCGAAACATCACTTATTCTGGGCTACCGGTAGATGAATTAGATGACGACGATCGGTGACTACACCGCACTGGCAGGGACTACTAAATTGATGCAACAACAACAATAACATCGTATGATACTTCTGGTCATGCGTTGATCGTAGGCGCTCAAGGAAAAACTCCTGGGGCTAACAAAACGGCAACACTCGTTTGTTCTGAGTGACCTAACCGTGCATTGTTTGTTAGGCATCCGTACGGTTAGACCAGGTATTACTTGAACCCTTTTTGCGAAACCAATCTGAAAGATGGGATGACCCCACCTTTCTCCACCCTATACTTAAATGTCTTGCTTGAACGAGGTTTAGGCATCTGGATTCTCACTTTATTACTAAGCTTGCGAAAAACCGGGTTGGAGTTTAACAGGCTGCTGAATTCCATCAGCAACAAGAAGCGACTACCGCAACCATAAATAGTCACCATTCGATCATTTATCTCTTAACTATGCCGCCCATTCTGATTCCCCTTCAATCGCACCACATAGAACCAGTTTATAGTTATTTTCAAGGTGCACATTCTTATAAAATATTTGTCATAAAATATTTTTCAGATTTCTCTTAAAAGTTATTTTCTGAGACCGCCTTCATCTTCGCGTCATCCAAAAATGTTTGTCAAATTGGAAAAACGAAAAAGCCACTAAAGGTGACTTCTTACAAGGTGTGGACTGTAGAATGGGGGGTAAATTTTTGAATATTCGGTAGCTTTTGAAGCGTCACTCGCAACAAGACCGATGTGAACGAGTCTATTCTATCCAAGTCATGGCTCAGTAAAAAAGCGCAATACTGGTTGTTCAGTGTAGTCTCTTTAGAAAAGTAATCAATTAATAAATTTCCCACGTTATCCCAAAAAATGGTACCTACAATCTTTGACGTCGACTTTTCCACTTCTTTTGAAAAGCTCTCTGTACTTTTTATAAACTGCATAAACTCAATACTGTATACTGACGAATCCAGGTCACAGTCTTACGGTCACAATGGTTGCGAATCGCATCTAAATCGCTCTGGCGCATCTCCAAAAACTCTGTACAACTTTTGACTCATCGCTGCTTGTCGAGCGGTATGTGTATTTCGTGGAACCCAATTTTTTTTTATCTGGAAATGTTCAAGTAAAATTTTTTCAGTTCATTCTCTGCTGTGCTGTCGTTGTAATGGTCCCAAAACCAAACAAACCTGAAAATAACGTCAAGTCCTACCGCCCCATTAGTTTGCTCGTAAAATTCTTGAAGATAAGAATGTTACCTGTAATTGAGGATCAAAATATCATTCCTAAACATCAGTTTGGGTTTAGAGTTGGGCATGGCACATCAGAACAATGCCACAGAATTGTGAATGTTATTACAGATGCGATTGAAAGAAAAGAATACTGTTCTGCAACCTTTCTTGACGTACAACAAGCATTCGACAGAGTTTTTCATATGGGACTACTCTTTAAAATTAAAAAACTTTTACCAGCACATTTTTACTTAGTGCTTAAATCCTATCTAAGCGACAGGCACTTTTATGTAAAGCACCAAGATGCGTCATCTGAAATATATAGTATCAACGCAGGTGTCCCTCAGGGTAACGTTTTAGGGCCAGTCTTGTATACGATATTTACTTACGACATGCCGACAACAGAAAATGTAGAAGTGGCGACTTTTGCTGATGATACAGCCTTCATCGCATCTAGTGAGTCCCCTGCAGAGGCCTCCTCCCTGCTACAAAATAACTTACACAGTTTGGAAATTTGGCTCAATAAATGGAAAATTAATATTAATCATGAAAAGTCTATTCATGTTACATTTACACTAAGAAGAGAACAATGTCCTCCAGTGTATTTAAATGGTCATCAAATTCCTACTAGCGAAACAGTCAAGTACTTGGGAATGCATCTTGATCGACGCCTCACATGGAAAAATCATATTAAAGCTAAGCATCAACAGCTTAAAACTAAAACCAAAAGAATGTACTGGCTACTTGGTGGCAAATCTCAACTTAGTCTAGAAAACAAGGTTCGATAAAGCTATATTGAAGCCTATATGGACCTACGGTATACAGCTTTGGGGAACTGCTAGTAAGTCCAATGAGGAGATTTTGCAACGCTACCAGTCAAAGACCTTACGAACACTTGTTAATGCACCTTGGTTTATCACAAACGAAGCCATACACATGGATCTAGGTATTCCATTTGTTAAGAGAGAAATCTCAGTATATTCTAAGAGATACATTGAACGATTGTCAAATCATGTAAACACAAATGCTATTTGCTTGTTGGACACAACCAATGAAATTAGACGATTAAAGCGCAATCATGTCTTAGACTTGCCATTCCTTTAAATTTGTCAATTTAAAAAAAAAAAAAAATATATGAAATTGTCCAAATGCTCCAATAAATTTTCAAGTTATATATGAAGTAAGTTATGCAATTTTCGAGTAAAAATTAAATCTAATAACATAAAATATGCATAAGAATTGTAAACAGAAAAAATTCTATAGTTTTCTATGTAGTTTTGCACCAGTGTAAATACTATGCTGTCATTAGGTAATAAGGTCTCTTTTGCTGAATATCTGTATTCTAAGATAGATTGCAAATAAAGTATTTCCATTAAAAAAAAAAAATTCTCTGCTTAACTGTAGTTCTTCTGCTATCTGCACAGTTTAATTCTTCTTATGGCCAGTGCTAATTTTTCCACTTTTGACGTATTTTCTTCGGTCACTACTAGCACGGGACCACTTCACAAGTCTCTCCTCATTGCTGAACCCATCCTGCTGAAGCTAAAACACTTCTTCGAAAATTTGTGTCGGCGTATGTAAGAAAGAAATTTCTACACATTGCGAAAATTTCAACTTTCCGTTGGCAGGTGTTGTTGTTTGTTCCAGGAAGAATTGTAAGTAAATCAGATAAAAGAACGGGTGTATTACTTATGCTAGCCATGAGTCACGCAATTAATGTTATCAGTAACGAGATGATTTGTCGTCGCTAAGTACCTTCGATCGTATTATTACACGGTGTGACAAAAATAAAAATTAAATATACTTTTATGGAGACCTAGCACGATTTGTGACTATAGAAAAACTAAAAAAAATGGTATAGGAGAAATTTCCAATACACCCCCAAAATCTCATTTTATGGCCATAAAACCGTTTTTCAGTAGGTTGATGTGAACAATCCCTCCTAACTTCGCCAATTTCCATCCGATTTCGAATTTGTTTTTTTAGTTCGAAAGAACAAAAACAAGCCTTTTTGACAGTGTGTTGACATTTTTTCTGAAATGACAACTGACGAGACTGTAGACGGAAGTATTCGGAATTTTTTTATTTTTTCTCTATTTTTTCAACTTTGACATCATTTTTGCGATATTATCCGATATTGAGGATGTTTTTTAGTAGACTACTGTTATAGTGAATTTAATTCTGCGTCGAATGAGCTATATTTGACTGTAATTGAATTAAAATTCATAGAGTTGTGCGAGTTGTGCGAGTTTTAAGATTTTATTTTTTTTACTAATTTTATAGCAAGTGTCAGTATAAACACATCATCAGTACGAAACAGTACAGGTTTAAAATTTTAAAAGATTTCGGGAAAAACTAATCTTCATTTCAAAAATGTTTGCTAGACCTGCTCCGTTTATAAGAGTCATCACAATTTTAGGGATCCTTGTCGGGCCTCAGATTCGAAAACTCATCCGAGATCAGAAATTTACGAGTAAGCTCAGTGCAGTGGAAAGACGGGCATGGGAAAGTTTTAAATCATTGTGTGAGAAGTTCCTTGGAAATAAAAAGAGCTCTGATTATGTTGAAGTCGTCAAAGAGTTTTTGAGTGCGTACGAAAAAATGGAATGCAATATGTCCATCAAGATACACTTTCTGCACTCACATTTGAATTTTTTCCCGGAAAACCTGGGTCAGATGAGCGATGAACAGGGTGAAAGATTTCACCAGGAGATAGGAGTCATCGAAAAACGTTTTCAAGGGAAGAACTCCATCAACATGCTTGCTGATTACTGCTGGTCCTTGAAACGTAAAACAAGTGATGACTCTTATAAACGGAGCAGGTCTAGCAACCATTTTTGAAATCAAGATTAGTTTTTCCCGACATCTTTTAAAATTTTAAACCTGTACTGTTTCGTACTGATGATGTGTTTATACTGACACTTGCTATAAAATTAGTAAAAAAAATAAAATCTTAAAACTCGCACAACTCGCACAACTCTATGAATTTTAATTCAATTACAGTCAAATATAGCTCATTCGACGCAGAATTAAATTCACTATAACAGTAGTCTACTAAAAAACATCCTCAATATCGGATAATATCGCAAAAATGATGTCAAAGTTGAAAAAATAGAGAAAAAATAAAAAAATTCCGAATACTTCCGTCTACAGTCTCGTCAGTTGTCATTTCAGAAAAAATGTCAACACACTGTCAAAAAGGCTTGTTCTTTCGAACTAAAAAAACAAATTCGAAATCGGATGGAAATTGGCAAAGTTAGGAGGGATTGTTCACATCAACCTACTGAAAAACGGTTTTATGGCCATAAAATGAGATTTTGGGAGTGTATTGGAAATTTATCCTATACCATGTTTCTTAGTTTTACTATACCTACAAGTTGCACTAGGTCTCTATAAAAGTATAATTTCACTGTCGCACAGTGTTATTAGCGACCCCTCGTATATATGTAGGTGCATACGTATGAAAATGCTATTGTGGTTAAGTGCCCAGCATTTGTGTGGCGGGCGGATTGTTAAAATATGTAGACTGTCACTTGTTAGTTTTACGCTCCACTCTCTGCTAATTGCATTTATTAATAGTTTTTTAATGTTTTGCCGTTACACGCAGAGGCTACAATGTAATACAGTCCAGCCGCACAAAGGAGTGATAACAAGTAAGAATCTATGAAATTGTAAGAACTAGTAACAAGATTTGTTTAGTATGTCTACACTATGCAACAGGGTACCACTTCATTCTTTCATGACTGGGAGCCTGGGTACTCTGAAGATTTCATTGTTTTAAAGCACTGAAATATGAGGTAAATGGATTTACTTGTATCTAATAGTTACCAGGCACCCTTTTCTGCTTATGTCAGTGTTTTGAAAAATTTCACTAGACTCATTAATTTTAGAGTAATATATTTGAACGGAGTTGCCACTTGAATGTAATTAAGTACAGCAGGTAAATTTGATATTTCAATATTGGCATAGACTTAAAGCTATTTCAGAAAGCTTTAATACAGACACATTTTTTTAGAGTAATATTTTTAAATGGTGTTGCCACCTTAAAGGTTATTAAGTACGGAAGTTAAGTTTTATATTTCAATACTGGCATCAATTGAAAGCTTTTTGAAACATTTCACTAGACTCATTTATTTTAGAGCAATATATTTCAACGGAGTTGCCACCTTAAAGGTTATTAAGTACAGAAGTTAAATTTTATATTTCAATACTGGCATCAAACGCAAGCTTTGTGAAAAATTTTAATATATACTCGGTTATTTTAGAGTAAAATTTATAAATGGAGTTGCCACCTTGAATATATTGTAATTAAGCATGGAAATTAAATTTTATATTTCAATACTCGCATCAAGCGAAAGCTATTTGAGGTAGCTTTAATGCAGACACATTTATTTTAGAGTAATATATTTGAATGGAGTTGCCACCTTGAATGTACTTACATATGTAGGGAATTTAAATTTTATATTTCAATATTGGCATCAAACAAAAGATATTTGAAAAATTTTGATATATACTCGCCCATTTTAGAGTAATATTTTTAAATGGAGTTGCCACCTTGAAATTAATTAAGTATAGTAGTTAAATGTTATATTTGAATATTGGTATCAAATGGAAGCTATTTGAGAAAGCTTTATTATGGTCACAGTTTTTGGGGCTGCCACATGTCTAAAATTATTATTAAATAAGTAAATTTTTTTAATACAAAAACGAAGTTATTTTAATAAAAAGAAAGGTGCGTAGAAGTACTCTGAAACACAAAAGTTGTTGAGTAAGGTTGCCACCTTTTTGAAAAAAAAATTATTGATTTTCTTTTTTAGTTTACAATCACGCAGAAATAAAAAAAAAAAATATTTCAAACTTAAAATATTTAAAGAAGCGTTGACCTTTTATTTTTTTATTTACATATTTTTTATTGGGGCACAATGGCATATGATGGCAAAGCATGCCTCTATTTCATATCAATAAAAATGCATGAATTAATTTAAAAATCAAATAATATGCAAGCTAAAAATCATAGTTTTACCGCAAAGAGGAAAATTTGCACAGTTTAGGTCAAGCGTCTTCCCGCAATCGAGTGACGGCATGGCGAATTGTGGGAAATATTAACCAAACAGCTTCATTGTAAGCTATGCCACAGCAAAGAAGGATTGTTTAATTGTTTAATAAATTAATTGCAAATTTCCTTTACCTACATAAATTTGGTATGCACCTGATTGCCGTACAAATAATATTTAAGTATAATTGAGCTATTATCTAAATAAATCACTCTCTGTTCATACACTCAGTAAATCTACGAATTGTATTGTTGAAAAAAATTGCCATATAAATATTGATTTAGTTATCACATAATTGCTCATTGAACATTTAATTCAGTATTCAATTCAGTAGGTACTTACACACCTGCATATGTACAGAAACAACTTGTTTTACCCCATGTCGGACACTAACAATTACCAAGCATTGTTCGGAGAGGAGCAAAATTGATAACTACACGCAAATTAGTTAGGCGAAATCGATATTGGAGCTTGTCAAACCAAATGCGCCTAGCAATTGAAGAATTTTATCAGTTCAAGATATTTTGTGCCAGCTGATGAAAATGGTAATGTAGATAAAATGATTTGCCAGCACGTTAAGATAAAATGGTAATTGCGAAAATGGACTGCAGTTCGATGATGACAAAATTGATTAAAAATTTAGTTTGTAAGTGACAATTGAGCGAAACAGTGGTTTTTAAATTAGCAGGTGCTACTTTTTTCAAATCGCTTTAAAGCAGAGAAATTTCAAACATAAATTAAAAAAAAAATTATTAAAAATAAATACCAAAACAAATTTTTAACTACTTAAATCTTTAAATTAAAAATAAGTTTTGAATTTAAAAAAATTATACTAAGTGATGCCAAGCATTCATAGCGGTTTTTAACATAAAACGCAAAAACAAAATTATTTTCAATTAACAAATGAAATGATTTTTAAACATGAAAGTGCAAATATTTTTTGTTTTTCTGCTCGTCTTGCTGAGCAATGGTGAGTTAGAGTGCAAAATATTTGCAAATATGTATATGTGTATATATGCGAATTGGACCACATACTTAAAATGCAAAGAGATATCTGGCATGCATGAGTCACATCTCATTACAAAAAATTACATATTGAATATTTGAAGAATTTTGAATAATTATTTTAAGAGCGAGCGGAAAACTTTACACGTTGAACACGTTAGCTGATAACGGTACTTAAGAAAATTGGACAACATCCAAATATGTGAGCTTCACTAATAATAAATGAAATTGCATTACGGTGTGTTTAACTCAGGGCGAGGGGAGGGCCAGATGTACAGACAAAACGTGAGCAGTCAATTCGGGAGAGGTGGAAACAGCTGTATGAACAGTAGGGTTCAGGCGCGAAAACTATAGTAAACACGAGTACAATTTTTGGAGCTTGCAAGTGGTGGAAATCACCCATATCGATAGCCTCGCATGATTGTTATCATATTTTTTTCTTTGCTTGTTCACTCCTCTCGGGAGCATAGGGCCTCGACAAGACTTGCCTTGCGTTGGTTTCGTTAATATATTTAATTTCTGACAGGGTAGGTGATTAGCCTGCCTCATCATATACCGCCTACAATACTAGCCAAGCAGAGTTCAGGTTACTTATGGTTTGCATGCACAAACGAAGTCATCAGTTCGTTTCATAAACCGAATTATAGAGCATGAGGCCAATGAGAGAAACTTAAACCCATTGCGCGTTTTCATCTCAGTCGGCTCTACGCTCTCCTTCTTGAGGATTGGTTCCGTATGTAGAAGTGCAAGCAAGTGGGGAAAATCTCTGATTGCCAATCACTTGGGAGTGCCAGGGCCATTCTTCTGCATACGGTCCAAGTAGCTCACAACTTCTGAGTTTCACTCAAGTATCCTCAGGGTAGCTCCCGAACATTCGTTTAAAAACGAGCTAATATGAGTAGGTAAAGCAACCCACTATATCTGGTTTCGCCCTAGGTTTGGGAGCCGTCACGGAATAATCTCCACTAATAAAGAACAACACAGTTCTACGTTACCTGTTTATTTTCCGCCCAAAACGATCACTTCAGCAGCTTTCCTCAAACATGTACAGAGAATGTCTTATGAATTAATTAATGAATGAAAAATTAGGTTTAGACTACGACCTCACGATCCTTTGTGCTCACTACTCATCACAGTACCTCATCCATGTCCAGCACTCTCAATAAAATTAAGCTAAAGCTGGAGTGGACTGAGCATATGGGCCTTTCTTCTGGTTGCATCTTATCTCAACCTACTATAACCGCACTATAATGTCACAATCAAGAATTAAGTGTCACGTTCCCATGGCAGTCGGCTCTGCGTTACCAAAATAACCCTGATTAATATCCTGCCAAAAACGGTCAGTGCAGTATCCATTTAATCCATCCGCTCATCGTAACTACTCCAACCTTTCCACGACTTATGAATCTCGGAAAATCAAAGCAACTTAAAATTTTTGGATTAAATATATCAGGCCCTATCTAAAACTTTTCCTTGCACATTAATTTGCTTCCCCGATTCCCAATACATCACTATTCCCTGTAAAAGAAGTATGCGAAATTCATCGATGTTCCTTCAAAAAATTTAATGTAATCGCCCCAATGCTTTGATCGCTTCTTCGAATTTCAACACAGGTATAGCAGGGTATTCTATGCTAAGGAAGTCTTTATGTTTCAGTCGCTATAGCGGCTGCCGACAAAAGATAGGACTTTAAAAGCAAGAAGGTGCCAACCAGCTCGGCGCATAGATCCCGGCTTGGAAAACTCTAAAGTAGCCTATAAATCTTGAAACAGGTCCGCCTAAACTCGGAAAGGCATATTATGATAAGTAAATTAATAAATTGCACCATCCCAAATCAACTTTTCCGCGAAGTTATTTAATCACTTTGCGAATCCAGGCAATCTTTCGAATCGGTAGGTACCAAGACAGTCTAAGTTGTCAAGCAAGTTGCTCATGAGCAATTTGGATCGCCTTTTCCTCTTGGATATTCTCTTAGTTTCAGAATCATTGTGCTAGATCTATCTAGATCTGGCTACTTTAGTTAGGTTCAGTTACATGAAAGGGATAATTTTGATATATAGCCAAGGAATGTGTACAAGTCTCTAAACCTTTCCGATTATTCAATGAAAACAAGCAACACTTTTCACTCACAATATTCTATATTTCCGAAACTTTGACAACACACAAGAAGGGCTGAGGAAATGGACTTCGACTTTTATTTTCATATGAAGCTCCTACAGAAATTATTTTGTAAGTATCCGAAATCGGTCTACCTCATAGCCGGGTATCCCATTAGTATTCCGTGAAGAATTCGTAGAACCCACTTCTTTAGACCTGTCTCATGCCAGCACGTGGTAATTCATTGGCCTGACAGTGTGCCACTTTGTCGCTATGGTCTGAAAGCTAAGTAGTATTCATAAAATATCCAAAATAGCTCAACCTACACTGAAAAAAATCGTGCCATCCGTAGCAATATTGTGGGCTCAAAAGTAGCCATCAGTTCAGAATAAAACGGTATCAAGTGATCTGAGAAAGTAAACGACTTTTTCTACTCAGCTCAATCTTCAAAGATGTAATAGTTTCAAACTTGGGATCAAAGTGGTGAGCTGAAATGTAGGCAGTTGATCTCGATTGGAATATCTGTACGTTCGGGCACAACTATGAACTATGGCCAAGATAATGAAATATATTTTTTTGCCGATATTTTTAAAATTAATCTGTGTTAAGGCTTTACGAATCCTATGATTTTTATTGTGTTATGTTCTTAATCTCTTATCGAAGATTGAGAAAAGTACAATCGAAGTACCACAAAAGAGGGGTATTCGCTTAAAAGGAAGCGCTTTTTTTGCAAAAGTAATCGCTTAGACTACACTCTGGAAAAAATAAATTAAAATCATTAATAGTTTTCTTCCTTTTTTAGCAGCCAGCGCTGACTACCTCGAATGTTATGTATGCGAAGATTGCGAGGAGAATGAAGCTCATTTAGAATACTGTTCACCAATAGAAGAAATTCAATCTGCACTCAAACCTGATCTGGGAACAGATGAAGTGGCATCAACAATGGACGCAGATGATGTAGACGCAACAGTCGAAGAGACCAATTCCGCAGACAACACAACAGCTTTTACACATCTTGCAATTGACGCAGGCAATGTTAGTGCCACAGATTTGGACTCTACAAAAGTAGGAGTGACAGCAAACTCGACTTCAGCCACCATAACGCAAACTACAAATTCCGCAACTGGCATCAACGACACCACTTTAACCAATTCGACAACCACAGTATTAAGTAGTGTACCTCTGGAAGAGCTGACTACAGACGAGGAAGATCCTGAGAACTCTTCGGATATAGATGACCACACAATTTCCAATCAAACTACTGCTGGAACTTTCACTACTAATGGCATAAATGGCACCACTGAAGGCACAAATCAAACAGCCTTGGGAACAGAAGTCTCTGCGCTATCGACCTTAAATACAACAGAAACTACTAAGATTACAGAGTCGATGGCTGAAGGCACAACGAAAAACGTGACTGTAAATAATGGTGAAGTAGTACAGACAACTATTGAAATCATGGAGGCAAATGCAACCACACTCCCAGAGGATGTGATGGTAGCGCAGACGAATAAAACATCAACTGTAATGCACAGCACCACGAACACTACAGGCTCGAAAGAAAGTTTTGAAAACATGGAGTTGAATCATGAAAACTCAACGTTTATTGAAGATAATGCTTTGGAAGCTACAACTCTCGAGAACGCGGAAAATATTACATTGACCTCACAAGAAGCTATTGCGAAAAACTTGACTTCCGTTTTGAATAACTCCACAGTCAGTAATCCAAATGAAATAAACACACCTTTAAATAATGAAACTGCAGGACAAAGTCACGAAACTACGATTAATTTTACTATAAGTTCAAACTCTACAGTATCGCCATTTATTGATATGAATATAACAGATGTACCGGGGGTAGCAGTAACAACGAGTGAACTTGTCGCAAATACGACAAACTTTGCACGGCCCAACATAACAGCAGGGGTGTCTACAATTACGAATGAAGTTTTGACTAACGCTACTAATGGAAATTTTGGAAATACAACATCAATGGAAGATTCTAACGAAGTAGAAAAAAGTAACCAAACTGTAGTGGAAATTGGGTATGGATCTGGAAGACCGAATGGTACATCACAAATAGGCACAGTTAACGGAAATTTTGAAAATACATCAATGGAAGATTCTAACGAAGTTGAAATAAGTAACCAAACTGCAGTGGGGGCTCGACCTGAGTCTGGAAGACCGAATATTACAACGCCAATAGGAACAGCTTATGAAAATTTTGGAAATACAACATCAATGGAAGACTCCAACGAAGTAGAAGTAAGTAACCAAACTGTGGTAGGAACTGGACCTGGATCTGGAAGACCGAACGGTACATCTCAAATAGGAATTGCTAGTGGAAGTTTCGGGAATACAACATCAATGGAAGACTCCAACGAAGTAGAAATAAGTAACCAAACTTTATTGGAGATTCGACCTGAGTCTGGAAGACCGAATATTACAACGCCAATAGGAACAGCTTATGAAAATTTTGGAAATACAACATCAATGGAAGACTCCAACGACGTAGAAGTAAGTAACCAAACTCTGGTAGGAACTGGACCTGGATCTGGAAGACCGAATGGTACATCTCAAATAGGAATTGCTAGTGGAAGTTTCGGGAATACAACATCAATGGAAGACTCCAACGAAGTAGAAATAAGTAACCAAACTTTATTGGAGATTCGACCTGAGTCTGGAAGACCGAATATTACAACGCCAATAGGAACAGCTTATGAAAATTTTGGAAATACAACATCAATGGAAGACTCCAACGACGTAGAAGTAAGTAACCAAACTGTGGTAGGAACTGGACCTGGATCTGGAAGACCAAACGGTACATCTCAAATAGGAATTGCTAGTGGAAGTTTCGGGAATACAACATCAATGGAAGACTCCAACGAAGTAGAAATAAGTAACCAAACTTTATTGGAGATTCGACCTGAGTCTGGAAGACCGAATATTACAACGCCAATAGGAACAGCTTATGAAAATTTTGGAAATACAACATCAATGGAAGACTCCAACGACGTAGAAGTAAGTAACCAAACTCTGGTAGGAACTGGACCTGGATCTGGAAGACCGAACGGTACATCTCAAATAGGAATTGCTAGTGGAAGTTTCGGGAATACAACATCAATGGAAGACTCCAACGAAGTAGAAATAAGTAACCAAACTTTATTGGAGATTCGACCTGAGTCTGGAAGACCGAATATTACAACGCCAATAGGAACAGCTTATGAAAATTTTGGAAATACAACATCAATGGAAGACTCCAACGAAGTAGAAGTAAGTAACCAAACTGTGGGAGGAACTGGACCTGGATCTGGAAGACCGAACGGTACATCTCAAATAGGAATTGCTAGTGGAAGTTTCGGGAATACAACATCAATGGAAGACTCGAATGAAGTAGAAATAAGTAACCAAACTCTATTGGAGATTCGACCTGAGTCTGGAAGACCGAATATTACAACGCCAATAGGCACAGCGAATGGACATTTTGGGAATACAACATCCATGGAAGACTCTGACGAAGTAGAAACAAGTAACCAAACTATAGTGGAAGCTCAACCTGAGTCTGCAAGACCGAACAGTACATCACAAATAAGTACAGGTAATGGAATTGGGTCTGGATCTGGAAGACCGAATGGTGCATCACAAGGAGTCACGGCTTATGCAAATTTTGGAAATACAACATCAATGGAAGATCCTAACGAAGTAGAAGTAATTAACCAAACTGCAGTGGGAACTGGACCTGAATCTGGAAGACCGAACGGTACACCACAAATAGGAACTGCTAATGGAAGTTTCGGGATTACAACATTAATGGAAGACCCCAACGAAGTAGACACAAGTAACCAAACTGCAGTGGGAGCTCGACCTGAGTCTGGAAGACCGAACAGTACATCACAAATAGGAATATCTAATGGAAATTTTGGAAGTATAGCATCCATTGAAGACTCTAACGAAATAGAAATGAGTAACCAAACTTCAGCAGGAACTGGACTCACAAGAGAAACCACTGTGAGTTCTTTGGTGTTGACAAATTCTGCACCCTTCGCAGTGGAAAACACAACAACAGCTGGAAGACCCAACAGCACATTACATATAGCAATTGATAGCGGAAACATAACTTCAATGGATGAGTTCAACAATCAAACCTTGAGCAACGAAACTGCAATGGGCACCAAACCTACAAGAGAAATAACCGCTAGCTCTTTGGTAACTACAAATACCACAAACACCTTTCTTCTGAATGCAACAGATATGCCGAATCAAACGGAAAGTACAAACGGAGTTTTGAACAATACAACAACTGTCGACGGACTTAAGGGTGCATCACAAACAGGAGTTATTGGTGAAAATTTCGGAAATATAACAGTGGATATTAGTGAAGAGCTGAATGGTACAAAACAAGTCAATATAAAAGCTCCCGATTTACAGCAAATGCCAGGAACTACAAATGTAAATATTTCAAGCACAACAACAGCTGCGAACTCAAACGGAACTAGAGAAGCATTTCCAACAGAAGAGGGCATGGAGGGACTGTTAGGAACTAACAGTGTAAATTTTCAAAACTTACTGATGGAAGTACCAAATGGCATAACGCAAGCGGAAATTAATTTTGCAAACTCAATAGAACCATCTAATACTAACGGTATATTACAATTAACAACTGCGGAAGCTCCTATTTTAGATGGAAATTCAGCGAGCAAAGGAGATTCATCCAGTTCACTTTTCGCAACTGAGAAAGAAAAACTATTACCCAAAACTTTGAAACATTCCAGATCCACTCTCTCTAAGATCAATACAGATAAAGAGGTGTTTAATACCAAAAAAGCAACTGCAGTAAGTGAAGTTCAACGGGACGCTTTGCGTATGCACCAGGCAAACGAATTTAAATTTGCTCGAGATGAATTGAAGCTAAATCCCGCACGATTCATACAGCACAAATATAGCAGAATTGGCAACGCGGCGGGCGTGAAGTTGGGGAACATAACCTATAAATGCTACAGTGTGCGCGTCAAAGGTAAATCTAACTGTACACTTGAAGAATTAAAAAATAATAAAATTTTCTCACTTTTCAGGCAAAAATAAGGTGCAATTAAATAAAGGTTGTGTGGCAGTGCCAGCGGAGAAGACCGCCTGTGGATTACTAGCAGCTAAATATGGCAAGGAAGCTTTGGTGGAATGCGAAATATGCGTAAAAGGTAAATGTAATCGGAGCAGCAGCATTGGTTTGAAGTTGTCCCAGAAAAGTTTGGCCTTAATAATGTTACTCGGTTGGTTACTAGGCGGAATTTTGAGTTAATCTTGTAAATATTGTATAAGAACATCTTAAATAACTGGCTGAGCTTAAATAAATAAATTATCTCAGAGCTGTTAAGTGCACTCGCAATTTTTTTCCGGTTTTATCTTTATTAATTTTCAGGAATGAAATATTGTCATTCCATCTACAAGGGGAAGTCAAAAAGTATGCTGGGGCGGAGAAATCCCAGAGAGGAGGGACATTGTTTTTCATAGAATTATAAAGTGGCTTAATACAATTAAGTTTCGAATACATTTGGTAGTTATCTTTGGAGATATCGGATAATATGGACAAGTCAATAGGGAAGAAAAGATAAGTTTTTGAAAAAAATTTGTTTCGTATCAGAATTAAATTCCTCAGTAAGCAAGAAAGCTTGGTAGACTATTTTGGAAATAATCTCATTGCTGACTCTCATCTAGAAAGGTCAATAATTTATAAGTGGCATAGTCTAGTAAGTAAAAGCAAAGAAGAGAGTCAACTGAAGGCCATCAGCACTCAGGCCGGACGACTGGGGCATACTTCTATATCAGATATATTGCAAAACACTTGATGAAAAATTTGTTCAAGAAAATGCAGGTTTGACAAAGAAATGAATCGCAGAAATGATTGGGGTACAAACTACGATCTATCATCTACGTTTTCAGCATCCTAAGTTGCCATTTTGAGTGTTGATACGTGACTACCATTCGGAAGTGCGTAGGTTCGAGTCTCCGAGTACGAAACACCAAAATGTTAGTAAAAGGCGTCGCGCGTCGGCAGGCAATAGCAAACCTCTGAGTGTATTTCTGCCATTAAAAAGCTCCTCATAAAAAAACCATTTGCCGTAGGTCCCGCCACTTGTGGAACAACGTCAAAACGCAGACGTAAGACAAGGTTGTCCCCTGTCATCTCTTATCTTCGCCATCGCCTTAGACAACGTCATGAACCTATTTAGTCTGCACAAAAAGGCATCGTATGGAATTTCCTTATACATCTTGAGGACTTCGACTTGGTCGATGACGTCTGCTACCTCCCTCACAAACTCACTGGCATCCAAGCGAAGGTGGACAGACTAGCCACACGGGCACGCACAGTCAGACTGGAGGTCAACATCGCCAAGACGAAGGCTATGAGAGATAACCACAAGAAAGCAACACATGTAATGGTTGACGCGAATTTGTCGAAGGATGCTGCTACCTCGGCTGCACTATCACAGCAGACGGCGGAGTAGATGAAGATGTCAACTGCAGGCTAAACAATGCATAGACGGCGTTCGGGTGAATGCATATAGTAAGGGCGAATTCGTAAATCTTCTGGTGCACTAAACTGCGAATATTCAGCTGATGTGTGAAGTCATTATAGTTGTACGGAAGTGAAGCGCGGCTGGTCGCTAACACTATCACACAGAGGTGACAATCTATCGTCAGCAAAGGCTTCCGCTTCATCTGTAGAATATTCTGGCCGAACACCATTAGCGACGACGCGCTGTTGAGGTCCACGAATGAGGGACCGTTCCTATCGTTAATTCAACGCAGAAAGTGGCGATGGACAGGCCACACGCTTAGAAAACCATCTGATAGCATCAGGAAAATGGCACTGGACTAGAACGCGCAAGGTCGCAAGGAATACATAGAGAAGGTTGATGTTGGATATTGCACGAGCTAGCAAATACTGACATCACATGGGACTGTGCAAAAACTACAGTTCAGAATCGTGTACTATGAAAAAGTCTTGCCGAGGCCCTATGCACTGCTAACACTGCGTTACAAAAGCGAACTTTTTTTCTGTCCTATGAACCAAATATACTTTTTCGGAAAGGGGAGAAAATATAAAAATACACGTGTATCGGCGATGTTCATGTACACGTCAGATTTTTTTTTTTTATGTATAAAATATAGAGCTCGTAATCCGCCTGTGTGAAAAACTTTGGTTTAATTTGTAACCCTTTTTCCGTGATCCAATCGCGCTGAATTTCTGCAGGCAGACTTGTGGAAATGTTTTTATTATGTAAAATTAAAAACAAAAAAAAATGTATCAATTCTCAGATTTTCTTGAATTTTGTTTTTCTAAAAAAACAAATTTTTTCTAAATTTTCGGCATAACTTGAAGGGACTCCAAATTTTTAAACCATTTATTAACCTTTAATTTATTGTTTCATACAACAGACTCTGTGCCGTTTGTGTGTTTGTTACAGTTCCAGATGTTCCGATCATCTGACAGTTGCGCTACTAGGAGACGTATACTTTGACAATTGTTTTAAGTTCTGTTGCGCGAAAACGTCTTTCTGTATATTTCATCTTACGAAAAATGCAGTGCCCGACTCGAAATAACTTTTGTTACGTTTGTGGCTTATTCGCACCAAGTAAAAAGTTTTAAAATATTACGAAAACAGTGGTTAATTCGTTTCAGAAAATATTCAAGACTGCTTATGTTCCTTACTTGTGGTATACTCCGGAAGTCGTGTGCGACTATTGCTATAGAAATGTATGCAAGTTTACTGATGGGAGGTCAGCAATAAAGTACTCTGTACCAACAATTTGGCTACCACGTACGGAGCACTGCAGTGAACTGTGCTACTTTTGCGTAACTTTTACTCAAATTAAAGGGTACCAATACTTTCGCCGCAACAAAATTCACTACGCTAATGTAGAATCGGTTATTCCAGCTGTTCTGTACTCACCAGAAGAACGTATAGCGGCTTCAATGGAGATTTTTGATGATGTTCCCGAATTAAGGGATGGAGAACCAACAGTAGCACCAACAATGCTATCAACATTTCTTGCATCGAATGCGAGATGCGGGGAACCAGAAGTATCGGAATTTGTACCAACACCCAGGAACTTGGGACTGCAGTGCCGCATTTAGTAACGCAAGCCAACTTCAATGACCTTGTACGAGAAGGAAATTTGTCAAAGAGAACAGCCGAACTCTTTGCATCACGTTTAAGCAGTGGAATATAGTGACGGCTCGTGATCGACGCGATACTGACACAAATGCTTACAAACGCAAAAATAAAAGGCCTACGTTTCTTTAAAAGCATTAAAATTTTTAATGTAACAATTTTTAATTTTAATATTGTATAATAAAATTAATAAAAAAATTCGGGGTTTTATATCTCTTTTGTAATGCGGAGTGAAATACCTTTCTTTGATACCCACATCGGCATATCTCATGCAATTTTTTTTTTTTTTTAATTTCGAACAGGTGGCAACCCTGCGAAACATTGTCAGTGGCAACACCTAGGTGAAAAGTCTAGAAATGTGATACACTATCTGTGTGCCCAATTTCATTCAAATCCGTTAAGCTAATCCTGAGATCGTGTGGCTATACAGGTGTGCATACAAGAATTGCTCGTTTAAAGTTATAAAATACAAAAAAAAAAAAATTGTGACGTGTACATGAAAATCGCCGATACACGTGTATTTTTATTTTTTATACCCTTTCCGAAAAAGTATATTTGGTTCATAGGACAGAATGTGTGTAACGCAGTGTAATCACCCCAGCGAATTGAACAAGAAAAAAATGGGCACCCTCAAGAAAATGATGAAATGTACCCTATAATCTGAAAGTACCGGGAGTGTTTAAATACAACAGCAGCGTCTGCAGCAACACACATGTGCCAACATTTAACCCAATTCCTCATGCCCCCCTGGTAGGCCGACGAAGGGATGGCTTTCAGCCCCTTCGTCGCATTCTCTTTGTTCTCTTCTATCGACTGAAAGCTTCTTCCACGAAGTGGTAACTTCAACTTGGGAAACAAAAAGAAGTCGCACGGGGCCATATCAGGTGAATACGGTGCTTGCACGATGGTATTTACTTCGTGTTTGGTCAAATAATCCAGCACAATTTGGGCTCGGTGCGATGGCGCGTTATCATCATGCAAAATCCAAGATATGTTTGCCCACATCTCCGGCCGGCCAGGCAGACACTAATGATCCGATGGCGCTAAAAAGTGACAGATGTGTGTCTTACAGTCTTACCAACATAAGAAGAAATTATGAAACGGTTCCAACGTGAGCGGTTCGTTTAAGTTAAACATTCCCGGTACTTTCTGATCAGAGGGTACATAAATGGTCCAAAATACCGCAAAATTCCATTCGGGCAGCCCGCAAATCATTTTTTGACCGCCTAAAAGCCATAGTCAAAAGGTGGTTACAGCGAATTTGAGTAAATAAGTACTCGAATTTTTATTATTTTCACAATTTTTGTCTTTCAAGCCAATAAAAAATATAAAAGTTTTATACAAAAGGTTATAACTTTGCGGATTAAACAACATTTAACCTGCCCAAACCTGCAAGCAAAAATAATTATATATTTAATATAACACCCCTTACTCTTCAATCGGGAATACTTTTTGACCTCCCCCCTTATCAACTGATTTATCAGAAAGGTCGAATTGCAGGGTACCATTCATAAAAATTTAGTACATTTTTACAATGTCAAATGTCGGCGCTAATGTCAAGTAAGCGCAGCAAGTGAAATGGGCGGGAAGGAAACGTTTTTCATTTGACAGAATGACACTTCTCGTTAACCGACACAAATGCAAAGCAAAAAATGTCAAAAGGTCAGCAAGCAGATAAGTTAAATAAAAAATAAGCAACAGCAAGCGAGCATAAAGCGATAAGTGATAAGCGCTAAGCGAAAAGGGCTAATGAGCCTAGGCATCGAAGGGGGGGAGGGGGAGGTACACACTCTATGAAAGAAAAGCAAACAAGTATGGAACAAAACATGAAACAAAATGTAACCCTCTTAGATTTGTAAAGGAAAATAACAGTATCATACTGCCTTAATGTCAAGCAACGTGATTGCGATGATAAAATGAATAAATGTTGAGCGCGGATGTGGGGTGCAAGAAGATTGCTGCAGGAGCACTCACTTATCACGCTAAATGATACACAATTTAAGGCGCAAATTGTGCGCACCGAGCTTGGAGTTCGGTGGGTGTGGTTGTGGCAATTTTACGCTAATGAATTTTAAACGAATAGCGGACAATGAGCGAAATGAAATAAAAGCGAAGTAGAAAAGAAGGCAACTAAAAAAGTGTAGGTGAATAAAGTTATGTTAGAGAACTCAATTTTTGTTAGTAGCGATGGTACTAATGAAGACTTAAGAAAAACTAATGTAAGAAAAAGGTTAATTCTAATGCTTGGGAAAAACCACTCCCATTTTCCAGGCGGAGGTCCACCCCTTAGAGCTGTGTGCCAGAGAATGTCTACGGAAATGTACGCGCGGTGTCAATATTAACATTCTCTCTGACAGTCAAGCAGCTCTAAAATCGCTGGATAGCTCCTCATTCCAATCAAGGTTGGTCTGGGAATGTTTTAAAATCCTCAACACCCTAGCATCAAAAAACTTGATATGAGTTCCGAGACATGAAGGGCATTAAGGGAAAAAAATTGCGGACACTTTAGCGAAAAAGGGGGCAAACACTTCCTTCATAGGTCCTGAACTTTTCTGCGAGGTAAATAACAGCTTCAAAAGTGCTTTTCTACGTGAACAGCAACAACGAGGCCTAATCGACTACTAGAGAACCCAATCGGGCATGCGGCAGTCGAAAAGACTCATAGATCCAGAACGGTTAAAGGCAGAAGCAATCCTTAACCTAAGCGGAAAGGACATAAAACTTTACACTGAACTACTAACAGGACACTGTAAACTTAATTATCACATGAAAAAGATAAGTGGGATAGAAAACGATTCCTGTAGACTATGCAAAGGGGCACAGCAAACAGCAGATCACGTTCTATGCGACTGCCCAGCAGTGGCACGACGCAGACTAAATTACCTGGGAAATGGGATTATAGATCCAAACCTCCTAGAGAAAATCAAGCCTACAGCAGTTTTAGAATTTATTATCAGCCTAAAACTGTTTGAGTAGGCTACACAATAGATCTCTTCAGGTCGCAGTGCACAAACAGCCAATCAATAATAGTAATAATTCTATTGCAGACGGACTTAGCTTGTACTTATATGGGTTCCAGGACACCGTGGTGTTCAAGGAAATGAAATAGCCGATGAATTGATCAACTGCGGATCACCGGTTACCCCACACCAGACCACCATGCATTGGATCAGCGATTATGTATGCATTTACGTAAGGAACGGTGATCCAGTCTAGAATGCTGCAGAACTGCAAAGTGTTTTGTGACAAGCCCGAACAGAAAACTGTTGAACTTTCTTCTAAAACTTGGAAGAAAAGACGTTCGGTTGATGGTCGGTATTATTACAGGATGCAACCCATGCGGAGAGCATATGACCACCATTGGAATCATTGACGATCCGATTTGCCTGTCTTGCTTAGAGCAGGCGGACAGCACTGAGTATTTTCTCTGTCAGTATCCTGTTTTTGCTACAGCAAGGCTATGAATTTTGGGTTCCGATGGTGTGAGAATGAGTAATACTCGTTCTCTCAAACTGGAGGATATTTTCAGATATGCCAAAGAACGTAGAAAACTCTCACAGTACTAACTACCTCTATTCCTCTATTCTATCCTATATTTTTCCTTCTGTTACTTCGTCTCTGTCTCTATTCTAACCTATCTCTTTCTCCCTCTTACTTCTCTCCTTTCCTCTTTAACTATCCACCCTTTTAGTTTCCAGAGCTTCAAATACAATGCTCTTTTTAGCCTTAGTATTTTAGGAGTTAGCAACCCCTCGGTGCTTCTTGGCTCGCCTTTTTCAAATGAAATAAAAAAATTACACCTTACGCTTCTAGAAGGCTGCCGCACTTCTATTAAACCTTTTTTAGGCAGCTTTAGCAAGCTTCATGAAATTAAACTGTATCTAACTCTGCTTTGGAGAAAAATTGTATTCAGATACGAATAATTTCTACATAGCACACCGTGAAACTTGAGATGGTTAGACCGAACACAACTCAACTTTGTTGAAAACTTTTGTTTGGTGCACGCAAAGATCCAAGATGCTGTTGCAGTAGACTTAGGATCATTAAACTACACTTTGACACAATAAAATTACCAAAAATCCCAGCAAGCAACGCTTGAAAAGACCTTAAAGATTTGTATTCAAGCTGGAGGTTATTTTTACAAATGACTCTAGGCTAAGAGGGAGAGTGATTCACGCCGATGACATCTCACTAAACCTAAGCCTTAGTCTACCTAGCTGCTGCTGTTTATTTCAGGCTGAACTAAGACCAAAAAAATACGCCGAATTTCGCCTTCATAATCTTTGCTGCTGAGCGACCTATTACCACTTTCTGTGGGACCCAATCTGAAGCTATACCTCTACAATCAAATAGTCTACCTCGAGGTATGCTGCTTTGTGTAGAAAATTTCTGAAGGAACTGGTTTCACGAGGGCGTAATATGAGTTCCTGAATGCAAGAGCATTAGCAGAAATTGCGCTGCGTATGAGTGGAAAAGAGTAGAATTATTGACATCCACCAAAGGGTAAGCAACTCTCTATTTTCTTGCAAGTACGCGCTTAGATCGATTTTCGTCGAAGTGGAATAGACTACAGAGCCTAACTGCCAACCTGGAGTTGAAGAGCCGTGCTAACCCACGGTTGAAACGATTCGATAAGGTCCAAAGGAAAAAATTGCACTCCAGCTCTTCGGAAATCAATCAGATTTGCAAAAGACCGGATTATCCTCCATTGCTTTTTCAACACAATTTAACATTTCAAAAATTATGGTTTTTAATGAAGGCGTTTCCAGAAAAAAGAAAACGATATATTTTATTCAGCGATGAAACGAAAATAGAGTTGGTCCAGATGGTAGGAAGTACGTGCAGTGGCCAAAATGTACAGCATTCGACCCCAAGTTCGCCTCACCAAACATAAAGCACGACGGGGGGCTCGATAATGGTGTGGGACTGCTTTTCGTGGAACGGTGTCGTGCCAATTCATCCTACTTAAGTCAATATGAATATGATCATGTACGTTCAAATACTTCTCGCCGGTAAATACCGGAAGAGAATTTCGAAACTTCAACATAGCAATGATCCGAAGATCCTCGCGTGGCAAACAAGTTTTTCGAAGACAATTTGATCACTGTTCTGGATGGGGCATCTTCGAGTGCCTACTTAAATCCAATAGAACATCATTGAAACGACGTAAAGAGTGCACTCAGTATGTAGAATATCACAGCAGATGGATCAGTTACTTGAAAAGGTCAAAGCAGCATGGGAATCCATTCCTCTTGAACGTTGTAGAGATTCAGAGAGATCAATGCAGAGGCGCTGTACAGCAGTAATAAAGCAAAAAAGATCTTCAAAAAATATGGATGCACACTTTTCCCTTTCGTCTGCATTTTTTATGATTTCACTATTATTTTGCTGCTCGAAGGATTTCCGAATTGTATTAACTTTTGCACATGAAATAAAAAAATTTATGTGTTTCTTAGATAAACAGACTGATACAGATTAAAAGCATTTTAAATATATTTTTATAAAATAAAACCTAATAAGCAAAATATTTAAGTGATTTTATTAAAAAAAAGTCCCAAATCGAGGTAAAGTTCTTAAGTATTTTTGAGCGGTAGTACACTCGTTGGTAAGATGGATTTCCCAGCCAACAACTACTGGTGCAATTGCAGGGAGTGTAGAACACTACAGAGAGTAGAAAGTGTTGTACACTGCATCTGCCACTGTTCTAGTCTGGCCAAAAAATAGTACCGATACTACCTTGGGCAGCATTCAGCGAATTTGTTGAACTTATATTTAATGAACTTATATTTAATAATATAATATATCTATATTAGGGTGGGTCAATTTGTATGGAATGATTTTTCTCGACATTGTTCCTAGCAAATTTGGATTCTATATAAAATTCTAAGAAAAAAAGGCCATTAAAGTACAGCTCTAAAATAAATTTCAAAAGACGGTGTTATTGCAATGAAGATCGAAAGTAAAAAAAATACGCTTCTATTGAAAGAAAAAAGGTTACAGAGCCAAAAAGTTGTAAATGAGCTACAATTAAAAAAAAAAAAAAAAACATGGAACGATACAAATTACTTTTTGTTTTACAATTAAAACAATGTTACGGTAAAAATTATTTTTTTTTTATAAATTTTTGAAGTATTGGTGAAAGAGAAAAGGTTATAAAACCAAACTAATTATAAATATGTTACAATTTAAAAAATATTTAATGATTAGAAATAAAAATTAAATACATTTTTCAAATATTTTAAAATCTAATTGCCTTTATTTTTTGCAAGTTTTCGTTTGATTTGCCTGTAAAAAACAGTAACGTTTCCTATTATATATGATTCCTATAATTTTCTTGATAGCGCCAACCTGACGGGGTTCTTTAACTAAAAATAGATATACATAATACATTTTTGCAACAAAAAATCCCCAAGCACAAGTTTGTATTACAAAATATAACATTGATTTTTTATTTATTTGATATTTTCATATTTTCTTTATTTCATATTTTTCGATTTTTAATTTTTTTCGTTTAATTTTTTTTTTAATTTTTTAATTTTTTTTTTATTTGTTTTTAATTTTTCTTGTAAGTATAAAAAATGTTTCTTAAATATTTGAAAGGTTAATTGCTTTTTAGTTTCGCAAATTTTAGTTTGACTTTGAAACGAAAAAATTTCATACAGTCACGTTTCCTATCAAATAGTAAAAAAAATCCTATAATTTGCTTCGTAGCGCCAACCTGATGGGTTCTTTAAATAAAAATAGATAGCTAAAATAAATTGCTCCACCAAAAAAACCCGCAAGCACAAGTTTCGATTAAAAAAAAAAACATTGTTTTAGTTTTTTAATTTTTTTTTTTTATTTTTTTTTTTTAATTTTTCTTTTAAATATATTTATTCCAAATTGATTTTAGAGCTATATTCTGGTGGACCTTTTCATTACAATTTTATATAGAATACCCCGCCCCAATGAACTTATACATATATTACATATATAATGTACATAAATCTCATACTCTCATACTCACCCCACTCGCATCCATAATTATCCATTGTGCACGCCCCCAGCTCCTGCAGCGAAATACTCATTTACTCATACAGATGCGTAAGTACCATACGAGCATATCCGAATACTCTAAAGGTTGAGATATTCATTGTGCGCTCCTTGAGTTATTTCTTAAAGAAATCTCTGTACCATCTTTTTATTGTTGAATTTTTCAATAACTATTACTAACACGTTTTGAAATGCATTCGAAGCACGCCCCCAACTTAATTCAATTTGTGTTAATAAAATTTCGTAGAACTCGCACATTCATATCCACGCACATTTCGAAACGCGAGCGCACAAGTGCAATAAAATACCGCTATAAATGCGCCACATTTATGATTTTTCGGTTAGTTGCTGTTTTCAATAGCTTTTCAATTTTTCAATTTGCGCCACATTCACATTTTAACACTTCAAATATGAAAAGCGGAAACTTTTAAGCTCTACAATCAACCTTTGAAACGGCATACCTCATACCAACTCATACCCACCCGCCTGACACTAAGGCCAACGAGCAGACATATTTTACTACCTGTTCACACCGTGCCATCCCAGATGTTGTGACTTGCCCCCACCTTTCGTTTTATACTTTGCCATCTGGTTGTGGTGCCGGGCCTTTAAAACTGTTGTTAAACTCAGATGCGTGCTTTGTTGTTGGTTTTTGCATTGGCTTTTGTATTTGACAGTTGTTAAAAGCACGTGTGAAAGGCGTAAAATCTCATTAACAACACAAGTGTCTGGTAGTGTTGTTGTTGTATTGTAAACGCAGTGAATTAAATTTTACAGGTATGTTTTTTGTGTGGGTAGAAAGGATTGTTGTATTTTATTGCACAATTTCGATTTCCATTTGAGTTTTTGAATTTTTGTAATAAAATTGTATTAAATTTGTGGCTGCAAAAAATATTTGAGTACAATTACAAGAACCAAAGCTTGTTTTATGAATGTTTGGAGAGGTTAGAATTTAGTGTATCACAGTTAAAGTAACATCCCTGATTATTTAGAAAAAAAGCGTTCTTGAAGAAATTTGAAAAATATAAACAACATTCGAAAATCGAACAATCAGCTGATCGATTTTTGACTTTGTCATTTAAAATAGCATCCCTGATAATTCAGAAATTTTGTTATGGTTAGGCATTGCATAAAAAGAGGGACATTTCGCTTGAACAAATTTAGAAAATATTACAGACAAACGATCAATTTTTGACTTTGACAGCTGAATACCATCAACGTTGCATAAGAAAAGTAGTTTATGATTAGACATTTACAAAATGCGTGGCTTTTCGGTTGGACAAAATTGAAAAATATTAAATTCATGCAAAAATCGAATAACCATTTAAAGGAGTGAGGCTAACTGACCGTCCAGAGGGTAAGATCTCACTCCATCAGACTACGGAACCGTTAATGGCAAATGTTACGCTAACCATCCAGAAATGAGTCAAAGTTGGAACATGAACTCGAAACTGTTATTGGTGAGAAAAGTGCCGAAACTCCAGAAAATTTATTAAAAAAGTAGGTAAGACCCACATAGTTGGCACACAGGAGCCAGCCTCAGCTTCAGGCTCGGAAGTTTTTAAACAGTTGTGTATTTAGTGAACTCAATTGTATGTTACGGTTTTTCAAAATAAAGATAAAATTCTATACATTCTTCAGTACCACTACGTCTAAGGTAAAAAGTCGAAGCAGGCAGCCAAAAAAATGTCTGCTATTTATGGGCCCACTAAAGTATGGAATGCAATAGTAGGTCGGTGATTTCAATGACTGCGCTCTGGTAGGTCAATCGTCGAAAATGTTGATAAAATCTTGGAAATCGACGAGTCGGAAATTCATGTAGGCACTTAGTCCATTGCCTACGAAAAAAAAATCGAGAGTATCGACTTGACATAAGTACCTAATTCAAAAAGAGTTGTACGCTAGCGCTGCCTGCGGTGTGAATACCAAAAATGTTTCCAGTGATGACATAGAAGAAATCGTTGTCAGACAAAGTTTTGTATTATCTGCACTAGTAATGCAGCAAGCGTGTGCGGTTAAAAGAGGCATTGTCTATTGTCACATAAGCTCTTAACAAAACTACAAGCGATAAACGATAAACGAAGCTGCAGCACGAACTGGACAAAAAATCAACATCACAAAACCAAAGGTAATGGGCATCCGAAAACCCACTTTCTTCAGTTTGCAGATACGCAGTTAGAAGAAGTGGAAGAATTTTGTTAACTAGGGAGAATTATTGCAAAGACAGGCGGGTCAGCAGCGCACATACGCACCTGAATATCTAAGTGACGCACTGTTTGGTAAGCTAGACAAGGTAGGCAGAGCGACTCATATTTCCAGACGTACGAAGCTAAGGCTATTCGATACAGACGTTGCAA
Source organism: Anastrepha obliqua (assembly GCF_027943255.1). Taxonomy (NCBI): domain Eukaryota; kingdom Metazoa; phylum Arthropoda; class Insecta; order Diptera; family Tephritidae; genus Anastrepha; species Anastrepha obliqua. The sequence goes on along the minus strand of NC_072893.1, from coordinate 121,862,139 downwards.
TCATTCCTTAACCGTTGCCTTCGTGAGATTATACGGATATTCTGGTCCAACTTCACAAACAATGTTGACTTTTGCGGTGCTACCTAGCACCAATCCTCATAGATATCCAACGTCGTAAGTGGAAATGGATCGGGCTTACTTTGCGTAAACCCCCAGATGGAAGTCGGAGACTCGGCAGACCAGCCAACACATGGAGGGACAAGTTGAAGCAGAAGCGGAAAAAAAGGCTGTTGATAGACCCAATTAAATACTTAGCGTTGAATACATAAGCCAAATTATAATTCGTTTTTTGAGGCCTTATATTCTATGTAGGAACCACGGAAAATATTATATATAAATATTAAGGCACAAAAGACCATGAGGTTGAAGTGCAAACCTCATAAAGAATCTATTTATAAATATTAATATATATATAAGTAACTTTTTAGATTCCAAGATTTCAAGACCCATCTACAACCTCTGTCGTGCTTTGCAATTCGATATCGGACTGCCACAAAGCCAAACCCTAACCATGTTTTGGCGTTAAGCCAGAATCTTCTTGTTAATTCGCCGAAGTTCCGTTCCCAGAAATAAGGTAAAGGAAGCTCCAAAGGCGGTTGTTCGTCATATTACCAAATTCAGGTATACAAGTAATTGTTTGGGGTAAACCTGTTTTATTTTTAGACACAGACTCCTTTTAGGCTTATACACTTCGTTCAACGCTGTTCCATTTTATAAATCCCTTCCGAATAATAGGGTTTGCCAGAGTCTGGAAATTAGCATTTTGCTGCTGCAATCACCTCCTCGTTTGAATAAAATATTTTTCCTGCCAGCCATTTCTTGAAATTGGGGAACAAGTAGTAGTTCGAGGGATTCGAGGCAGCCAAATCTGAAGAATAGGCGGGATCTGAAACGAGTTGAAGCCTTATTTCCATGAATTTTGCGACCACAACTACTGAGGCGTAGCTGAAGCTAAACCATTCGAACGCGAAGCCAATGCGCTACTCATTGAACTCAGAATGAGCTATTGTTATTGTTTTTTACTATTTTAACATCATCATCAAAGATTTTTTTATTGTATATTACTTTTATTTTATTTTTTTCTACTTATTTATTTATTTTTTGTTTTTATATTTTTTTCTTTTTTATAAAGTTTTTTTTATTGTACTTTTATTTACTTTTTTTGTTTTGTACTTTTTCTCTTGTTATTAATTTTTTGTATTGTTTTTTTTTTTTGTATTAGGTGCGCAACTAAGTCCCCGCTGTTTGTCAATAGATGTCGCCAGCAGTGTGTGCTAGTCGATTCTAACATAACCTAAACGTCATAAACCAAGCTTAGACATATGGTAAGCAAACTGCTTCGACACATTAGTGAGTTTGTTTTGGTGTCATATACTTTTGGTTTTGTGAAAATGTCGAATTTTGTGCCGAATAATCGTCATTTGCGGGAAGTGTTGATTTTCCTCTTTCATTCGAAAAAAAAACGGCGGTGAAGCACATCGAGAGCTACAAAAAGTTTATCGAGATGCTGCTTTAAGTGAAACAACGTGCCGAGATTGGTTCCATCGCTTCAAAGACGGTGATTTTAATGCTGACGATCGTCCACGTAAAAGAAGGCCAAAAACATTCGAAGACGCTGAATTGGAGGCATTGCCCAATGAGGATCCCTGTCAAACGCAAGAAGAGCTGGCTTCAGTATTAGGAGTTACCCGTCAATCCATTTCCAAGCGATTGCAGAAACAGGGGACTTAGGTTTCTTATGAGTTAAAACATCCCTTGAACGTCGTTTTTTCGCCTGTAAACAACTGCTCCAGCGGCAAAAAAGGATGGGGTTTCTTCATCGCATCCTGACGGGTGATGAAAAATGGATTTATTACAGCAATCCAAAGAAAATAAAGTCATGTGGACTGCAACTACTTGCTTACCATTAGACATATTGCAACCACCAAAAAAGCCAATAAAGTTTAAAAAAAATAACATAGTCTCAGTTATTAATCAACTTAAACCTAAAAAAGCACCAGGTTACGACAAAATCACCCCAAAAATGCTAAAAGAGCTTCCCAATTATTTCCGTTCTTCATATCAGGCACATATTTAACGCCATCTCTCGTACTGCCTACTACCCAAAAGCTTGGAAATTATCTCAAATCATTATGATTCGCAAACCTGGGAAAGACTTAAGCCAAGCATCCTCATATCGGCCAATTAGTCTATTGTCCATACTTTCAAAGCTATTTGAAAAGCTGTTCTTGCAGAAAATAATGCCCTTTATTCAAGATAACAATATTATTCCTCAACACCAATTTGGATTTAGAGCAAAACATAGTACAACTGAGCAAGTTCATCGCATTGTGTCATTTATACGAAAGTCCTTTGAGAAAAATCAGTACTGCACTGCACTGTTCTTAGAGGTAGCACAAGCATTCGATAAGGTATGGCACCGCGGCCTAATTCACAAAATTACTAGTTTACTGCCTACGAATGTACACCTCTTGCTGCAAAACTATATCACTAATAGAGAATTTGTTGTAAAGCAAAAAGATTTTTTCTCTCGGCATTGTAGAATAGCCGCTGCAGTTCCACAAGGCAGCGTTCTGGGCCCTATTTTATATGTATTATACACATCTGATATGCCAACGACGAGCCAAACAATGACATCAACATTTGCCGATGATACTGCAATACTTTGCACTCACACAGACCCAAAAGTAGCAACGTCTATATTACAAAGGCATATACTTGAAATAGAAGTATGGCTTAAAAACTGGAGAATAAAGGTTAATGAAACCAAGTGCGCGCATATTACTTTTACTCTAAGAAAAGAAACTTGCCCTGCAGTTACAATAAATGGTCAGAATATACCACAGCAAAACGAAATAAAATATCTTGGAATTCACTTAGATAGAAGACTCACATGGCGGAATCATATTGAAAAGAAAGTGTCGAATATCAAGCTTAAAATGAAAAGCCTATATTGGATGCTTCATTCGAAATCAGCATTACCTCTAGAGTACAAAGTGCTACTATATAAAGCCATGCTAAAACCAATATGGACATATGGTATAGAAATGTGGGGAACGGCTACGCCCTCAAATATCGAAAAACTTCAGAGAGTGCAATCTAAAGCCTTGCGGATAATCACGGGAGCGCCATGGTATATAAAGAACGTTAACATTCACAGAGATATTTGCATACCTCGTGTAGCCGATGAAATAGTACGGTTGAGCAAAAAATACCTACAAAAGCTAGAAGACCATCCCAATAAACTAGCGTGAAATCTACTTTTAGATGAAGGTCACACAAGATTGAAAAAAAGAGACATCTTCAAGTCTGCAGTATCTTAATGATCTCATCTCACGCGAGAGTCCGCCCACAACTTCCTCCAACCACATCTATCACATTCAAAACAAAAACAAAAAAACAACATCATTTTCACAATCGACATGAGAGACAACGGAAGCTCTAAGGGAGACTGGAAACTAAGCCTTTCCGGCTCCCAGCTACGAAGAATCGGAGACTGGAAACCCGTCCTTTTCAGCTCCCAACTATGAAGAATTGGAGATTCATTTGAGCAAATAATTCGTTTCTTAGCACTGACAAGGAAACATATTACTCTAGTATATAACACTTGTAAACTTATTGTTAGTTTCTTATAAAAGAAAGATTCAATAAATAAAGAAAAATGGAAAAAAAAAAATGTGGACTGCCCTGTCATGCTTCTACGTCATCGCCTCGGCGGAATATTCACGCTGCGAAGGTTATGCTATGTATTTGGTGGGACCAAGTTGGTGTTATTTATTATGAACTGTTAAAGCCAAGCAAAACCATCACTGGGGATCGGTACCGACTTCAATTGTTGCGATTGAGCCGAGCACTGCGCGAGAAGCGGCCGCAGCATGCGGAGAGGCATGAAAAAGTGATTTTACAGCATGACAATGCTCGGCCTCATGTTACCAAACCCGTTAAAACCTACCTGGAAACACTGAAATGGGAAATCCTACCCCACCCGCCATATTCTCCAGATATTGCGCCGTCCGATTATCACCTCTTCCGATCCATGGCACTTGGTCTAGCTGACCAGCAGTTTCATTCATATGAAGACATCAACAAATAGCTTGATCCGTGGATAGCCTCAAACGATGAACAGTTTTACCGCGACGGTATACGAGATCTACTAGAAAGATGGGAAAAAGTAGTAGCCAGTGATGGGCAATACTTTTAATGATTCAATTGTAACCATTTTTTCAGAATAAAGTTGTATTTTCATCAAAAAAAAACAGCGAGAACTTAGTTGCGCATCAAAAATATTATTTTATCCCACAAGCTTTCTATCTAAATTCAAGAAACTTAAATAACTTTTTAGATTACATTTTTTATTCATTCAATTTAAAACTTATTGACACAGAAACACATTTACTTATTTACGCACGCCTATCCATACACTGAAACGCACTAAAAAATTTCCCGGTAATTACCTTTAAAATCTTTGACTAACAAATTGCCAAACTAAATAAATTTCTCAAACACAACTTAACGCACTTGATGCCGGCCCTCCGCTCCAGTGCTTGCGCCAACCACTTGTACACAACTTCATGCAGCATTCACCACTTCCACTCCCCTCACTTGAGAGTTTACTGCCTGCATGCAATCACATGCTCCATAAAGCGCATGAAGCGTTCCACTTCCTTAGATTTCATCAGAAAAGCTATGTATGGGAATTTCGTAAGTAGCTAAGTGTGTGTACATAGCACACACACACACTCATATGTGCATATATGCATGTTTGTGGCGGCAAGCGCTTATAGTAAGTAGGCATGCCTAGCCGCGTAATTTGAAATGTTCCAACTTTTGACTTTTTTGCGCTACCGATTTGATTTTTGCTGAGTTTTTTACGTGCGACAGGCACGTGAGTTAACAAAGCAAAAACAAAATATGGCCAACCACACAGGCAGCACATATCCAAATACAAATCCGTGCAAAAGTCACGCAAATTCTAGTTTAGGGGCTATGCAGCGTAGGAAAAAAACTACGCATACGCCTTGTGTCAGCACTGGAAAACTTCTTCGCTGCCTCACATAAGGAATTTTGAGTGGATTTTGTTTATGTTTTTATTGTTTGTTGTTTGTTGTTGTAAATTTAAGTTGTTCCTGCTTGATGAGTTGTCGTAACAGTTGAAAAAATGTGACGGGTCGTAGGTTAGCGGCATGGAAGCGTGCATGGAAATATAATAGTTAAATTTGCTATTTCCAAAAGTCATAAGGCAAGCAAAGTAAATTTGTGAAAAAGCGAAATTCAGAAAACTGCTAGTTAAACAAGCAGAAAAGCAAAAACGAAAACAAAATGCTATCAAGAAAAAAAAACTGTTTGAAACTCCAAATATTTCATCATGTAAAACAACCTTAAGCGAAACGAAAGCGGAAGCACTTACCGTTAACCGCCTGTTCAAACAGCACGATTGGATTTATATGTCGAAGAGCTTTACCCAGATTCTTAAGAGGCTCAGCTCCTCCAGACAGCGAGTTTTTCAATCATTTTTTGCGAAAAACTGAAAGTAGGTCCCTCCATTTGTGGAACAACATCAAGTCGCATGATACAAATAGGAGGAGGAGCTCCACGAAACACACAGAACGGGTGTACGCGCCAATTATAAAGGGTTTTTCAATTGGCGCGGGTCGATTTTGGCGTCCTGTGGCAGCCATTTTGTTTTGGTGACATTTGTCAAATCTTTTGTTTATTATTCAGTTGTTTATGCCAAATTATCATGACAAGTTACACGATTGAACAGCACGTTCAAATCATAAAACTTTATTATCAAAATGAGTGTTCATTAACGCAAACGTTGCGCGCATTGCGCCCATTTTTCGGTAGACGTGATGGCCCTTCCAATTTCTTATGGCCCATATTGAACCATATGGACCTAGACGAAATGTGGTTCCAGTAGGACGGCGCTACGTGCCACACAGCAAACGCCATTTTATTCCATTTCAACATCTACCCGCGCTTATTGAAAACCCTTTATATTAACATTAACGCATTGAATAGATATTCTTTAGATTGTAAATGAACTTTTAAAGCAATACAAAAAAAAACAATAAATGGAAAATTTCAAAGTACTGGAGGAGCTGCCCCCCTTAAATACAGTCTTCTGTTACTTTCTCATACGTGAGACAGGGCGAGTCCATCCATGTTTACACAGATGGCTCAAAGCTCGAGGGCAGGGTGGGCGGAGGTGTATATTCTGAACATCTGGAGATCTCCTTCAGTTTTCAGCTCCCCGACTACTGTAGTGTCTTTCAGGCTGAACTGATGGCAATAATAAAAGCCGCGACACTGATACAGTGTGATGCGGTATCCGGAAATGATATCTACATTTTCACTGATAGCCAAGCGGCGATAAAATCCCTCACAAAACAGTCGACAACCTCCAAGGTAGCCATGAAATGCCGCACATCTCTTAACGAGATGGCTGAGTCATTTCACCTAAAGGTAACATGGGTTCCTGGCCATCGCGACATTGAGGGTAACTGTAGAGCCGATGAACTAGCAAGACTCGGCACTAAATTGTCTGACGAGCACATTGATAATGACATAGGGATACCCTTACAAACATGGAAGAGACAATCTCGCACCTACTGTGCCACTGCCCTGCTCTATCAGACGCAGGTTTACTATTCTAGGTAGACAATTTTTTAATGAGCTAGAAGACCTCAGTACGATAGAAATCAGAGATATTTTAAAATTTTTGAAAAACACACACTGGTTTTAGGAGAGATAGGGACAAGCTCCCCACGCGGCATCACAATGGGTTATGAGCCTGAGTGTGTCCCACAGAGCAACCGCTTCAACCTAACCTGACATACTTTTTCATTCTTTGTCCACCTTCCTCCTTTTCTTATTTTATTTACTTATTTAATTGATTATTTCAAAAAAGTCCACAAACTACTTTTTTCTGATTGTCATTTACCTTCTTCTATTATTTTTTATTTCTTTTGCTTTGCCTTTTTTCTTATTTTATTACAATATTTTGCTGTTTTCCTTTTCTGTTAGTTTTTCTTCTTGTTATTCTTTACCTTTCTCCCTCCATTCTTTTTCTTTTTTCAGAATTTCCTTCTTTTCATTCTTCTTTCTCTACGTTTTCTAGTTTCCGAAATATCTTCTTGTAGTATTTTTTAATTTTTTCACTTTTTTCTCCGTTTCATAAATTCTTTCTTTACTTTTCCTAGTTTTCAAATATCTTCTTCCAGTATATTTTAATTTGTTTCTTTTTTTTCTCCCTTTGTCCTTTTACTTTTTTCCTAATTTTTTTCTTTCCATTGCTCTTTCTCTTCTTTTTCTAGTTTCCAAATAGCTTCTTCGAGTATATTTAGATGTTTTCTCCTTTTCTTCTTTTACTTTTTACCTAGTTTTCTTCTTTTCATTCTCTTTCAAATATCTTCTTCGATTTTTTTATCTTTTCATTTTTCTTTCTCTACTTTTTCTAGTTTTCAAATATCTTTTTCCAGTATATTTTAATTTGTTTCTTTTTTTCTCCTTTTTCTCCCTTTGTCCTTTTACTTTTTTCCTATTTTTTTTCTTTCCATTGCTCTTTCTCTTCTTTTTCTAGTTTCCAAATTGCTTCTTCTAGTATATTTAGATTTTTTCTCCTTTTTCTCCTTTTCTTCTTTTACTTTTTACCTAGTTTTCTTCTTTTCATTCTTCTTCAAATATCTTCTTCGAGTATTTTTATCTTTTCATTTTTCTTTCTCTACTTTTTCTAGTTTTCAAATATCTCTTTCTAGTATTTTGCAATTTGTTTAATATTTTTCTCCTTTTCCTGCTTTCTTCTATTACTTTTTTCCCAATTTCCTTCTTTTAATTCTTTTTTGTGTCCTTTTTCTAGTTTTCAAATATCTTTTTCTAGTATTTTTTTTAATTATTTCACTTTTTTCTCCTTTTCCTACTTTTCTTCATTTACTTTTTTCTTAATTTCCTTCTTTTCATTCTTCTTTCTCTACTTTTCCTAGTTTTCAAATATCTTCTTCCAGTACATTTTAATTTGTCTCTTTTTTTCTCCCTTTGTCCTTTTACTTTTTTCCTAACTTTTTCTTTCCATCTCTTCTTTTTCTAGTTTTTTTTAACTTTTTTCTCCTTTTCTTCATTTACTTTTTTCTTAATTTCTTTCTTTTCATTATTCTTTCTGTACTTTTCCTAGTTTTCAAATATCTTCTTCCAGTATATTTTAATTTGTTTCTTTTTTTCTCCTTTTTCTCCCTTTGCCCTTTTACTTTTTTCCTATTTTTTTCTTTCCATTGCTCTTTCTCTTCTTTTTCTAGTTTCCAAATTGCTTCTTCTAGTATATTTAGATGTTTTCTCCTTTTACTTTTTACCTAGTTTTCTTCTTCTCATTCTTTTTCAAATATTTTCTTCGATTGACTGATTCTAGTATTTTTAAATTTTTTCACTTCTTTTCGTTTTTCTCCTTTTCTTCATTTATCCTTTTTGTTAATTTCCTTCTTTTCATTCTTCTTTCTCTACTTTTCCTAGTTTTCAAATATCTTCTTCCAGTATTTTTTAATTTGTTTCATTTTTCTCCTTTTTTCCCCTCCTCCTTTTACTTTTTTCTTAATTTTCATCTTTTCATTCTTCTTTCTCTACTTTTTCTAGTTTTCCAATATCTTTTTCTAGTATTTTTCCCCCCTTTTTTCCTCCTTTTTCTCTTTTTCTTCTTTTACTTTTTTCCTCATTTTCTTCTTTTCATTCATCTTTATCTACTTTTTGTAGATTTAAAATATCTCCTTCCAGTATTTTTTAATTTGTTTAATTTTTCTCCTTTATTCCCCTCCTCCTTTTACTTTTTTCTGAATTTTCTTCTATTCTCTTTTTTCTCTACTTTTCCTAGTTTTCAAATATCTTCTTCTAATCTTTTTTAATTTTTTTCTTTTTTCTCACTTTACTCCTTTCATTTTTTAGTGCTTTTTCTCTACTTTCTCAATTTTCCTCTATTCCTATTCTATTCCTTTTTCTTAATTTCTTGCTTTTCAATCTTCGTGACCTCTTTATTTACTTGTTTTCTTCTATTTTCGTATCTCTTCTTTTATCTTATTTTATTCATTAATACTGGAGGATACCGAACAGAGTATCTTTTCCTTCTGTTCTACCTTTTCTGTTCTATTTCCTCTTATTTTCATTCGTACTTTTCCCCCCACCGCTTCTAGATGCTCAGATGCTTGCTGCTCATTTTCTTTTATTTTCCCGCTTTTTCGTAGACTTCCTTCTGTACCTAATTTTCTCCGTCCTTTTTCTTCTACTCATTCGCTTTTTTCTCCCTACTGATGCCTGATCCCTGATCCCTCGTCATTTTCTTTCCTTTTCTTAATTTTTTGTCACTTCTTAATATTTCCCTTCGTCTAACAAATCCTCAGTGAACACTTCTTCGTTGGCGACACGACATCTATCCATCCTTTCAATCCCACTCTTCTTAATTAAAACCACAAATTATGTTTAAATACAAATGGGAATTTACTACTTTGACTGTGACATTATGAAATATAATATGTTTATATGTACATGCAATTATATGATTTGTTATCAGCCTCTGGTCACTCTAATGTCAGTTAGCAATCACAACTGCATGAACCGATTGGAGAATTTAATGCAAGCATACAAACATTTAGGCATATGTTAGTAAATGTGCAATAGCTCGCCCTGTGTGCCCAAACCTACTTTATGGACTCACTGTATTTGATATGAAGCAAAGGCAAGGCAAGTTAGGCAAATTACCAGACAAATAGCAAAACAATAGCAAATTATGCATGACAAATATTTGTGAGCTCAATGCTCTAAAATTAATAGCTGCACTGACGCTTAATACACAGTTATATGCAGAACTGCATACATACATAAGTACTGTTAGAGTATTTATAAGTATTTAAAAATTGTTGCAGTCAGCAGATAATGAAAATAATGGAAGTGTCTTCAAGGAAAGAAGATTTTCGATATTTTTCTGTTCTTCGGCAAAATTATTCTAAAAAAAACGTCTTATCAATTTGCTTAATCTAGTTTCCTCTCACCCTTTGATCATTGTAGAGCTACGATAAGAGTCAGCAGGTGCTTAAAAGGCGTAACCACAAGAAAAATACTTACATCGTTTGACTTCAGAATTAGGCGAGTAGGTTGCTGCTTAGTGTTTGGTGGTCAGTGACTAATACCAATAGTCCTTGATTTAGTGAAATTTGCGCCATTCCAGTGCCCAAACCTGACTGATGAAGATCTACTCTTCAAAGACCTTAAAGCCAAAATTTGGACGGTGTATAGGAACTGTGTTTAATCGGTACTGAAAACTACAAAATATCATCGATTTACAGCCTATTTCTACTGGCAGAAGTGGTAGAAGTTAAGCTTCTCTTGTTTAACAAGACATTTCAGATCTTGTAAAACAAATTACGAACTTAATGAACCATTTCGATGCTTGTGCTAAAATTTGTATCTTTGAATATCAGAGCTGCTCTTTATCACCAAGCAAGGAATGCTATCTTCTCTCAATAAATGATTGACGATAATTCATCTTTAGATTTTATTCACCTGACGATTTTTGACGTGATAACGTCTTATAATTCGATTTAGCCGGCTGCACGCACGAAAAATGTGTCGTTACCTTGCTCTTTAGTGTTACCTTGCTCATTTGTCGTTACCTTGCTCATTGCCGTTACCTTGAATGAACTGCAAGCGAAAGCGCGGAACGAACGACAAAGCAAACAAAGCAAACGAACGGCAACGTTCGACATCTTGCTCTCTCCTACTTAAGTGAGCGTATATGTGTATGTATATGCGCATATGTACATATATAAATTCACGTATTTGTATTTGCATATGCCGTCTTATTGATTATTATTAATTTGATTTACTTGAAGAATTTAAAATAATACCAAGTTTGTTAATAATACCTGTTGTTTTAATGTTATTATTATTAATTTTTTTTATTATATATGAAGGAAAAAATGTGTGGTAATATTTACCACATACCTTATAAGATATGTTGTATACTAATATATGTATATAAACATGCATATACATATACAATTTCGCGCAATTTTCAGAAAGACAAATCTATATGTAAAGATGCATACAAATCATATGGACATATCAAATATACGAATCTATTCCGTACGCAAGCAAATGTAAGCTAATGTGCTTGAACTGCAAGCGAGAGCGCGGAACGAACGACAAAGAGCACAACGTTCGACAACGTTCGACATCTTGCTCTCTCCTATTTAAGTGAGCGTATATATGTATGTATATGCATGTATACGCGCATTTGTATATAAATTCACATATTCGTATTTGCATTCATCCTGTGTGCATGGTAATGAACCATTTCTCTGTTGAGAATAGGACGATGATAGGAAAAGACGGAAATGAAAGGGAGTGTTTCGAGTGTAAAGTATCTTGAAAAAGGCAAATCGATGATGGTGCCTCTTAGTGTTCTTGACTTATTAACGTCTGATGCACAATCGAAATTGAACATATCTTTCATGAATTTGATAAATGTTTCGTCATTTTTCACGTTTGTGTAAATATAAGGTTGTCCAAAAAGTCTTGCGGTATTTTCATTGAATTTTCAATTGTTCATAAAATTGGTTATAATAATGCGATTTAAGTCAAATATGCGCCGTTTTGTTCGATAACGAGTTCCCAACGAGATGCCAACTTCATATTGCCTCTCTTTAGAAGCTCGCTTCCCTATTGTCAAAAAACTCGGAGAGCCAATTTTCACAGGACTCTCTTGTGGACAACTTCCCACTACCAAGCTCGTTCGCCATGGACAGAAATAGGTGGTAATCACTTGGTGCGAGATCCGGACTATACGGTGGATGCAAAAGAACCTCCCATCCGAGCTCCCGGAGCTTCTGGCGCGTCACCAAAGATGTGTGTGGCCTGGCGTTGTCCTGATGGAAGACGATTCGGCCTCTGTTGATCAAAGATGGCCTCTTCTGCATGATTGCTGCATTCAAGCGGTCCAGTTGTTGGCAGTACAGGTCCGAATTGAGCGTTTGGCCATAGGGGAGCAGCTCATAGTGGATGATTCCCTGCCAATCCCACCAAACACACAGAAGAACCTTGTTGGCCGTCAATGCAGGCTTGGCCACCGTCTGGGCAGCTTCACCGCTTTTCGACCGCGACCGTTTGCGCTTCACGTTGTCGTAAGTGACCCACTTTTCATTGCCAGTCACCATCCGCTTCAAAAACGGGTCGATTTTGTTGCGATTCAGAAGCGATTCGCATGCATCCATACGGGCAAAAATGTTTTTTTGCGTCAAGTCGTGTGGCACCCATACATCGAGCTTCTTTTTGAATCCAAGCTTCTTCAAATGGTTTATAACGGTTTGATGACTCATGCCCAGCTCTTGGCCGATGCTACGGCTGCTACTATGCCGGTCTCTTTCGATCAATTCAGCGATTTTATCGGAATTTTCGACGACAGGCCTTCCGGACCGTGGCGCATCTTCGATTACCCCTGCACCAGAACGAAAACGTTGAAGCCATCGTTGTGCGGTGGAAATGGAAACTGTATCGGGTCCATAAACTGCACAAATTTTATTGGCAGCATGAGATGCATTTTTGCCTTTATCGTAGTAGTACTGTAAAATATGCCGTATTTTCTCTTTATTTTGCTCCATGTTTGCGACGCTATAACTCACGAACGACTAAAAGCAAACAACAATTAATCAAACACGTGTTAGCAAGTGAAAAGAGCTTTCCAAAAAGCTCTGGCGTGAACCGATGCAACGAATACAACTAGAACTACGCGCTTGCAAAGACAAGCTTGCGGAAATACCGCAAGACTTTTTTGACAACCTTATATAACTAGACCTATTCCATTGCAATTCCATTTACCCCCTCCTCTATATCCATACAAAATATCTATCAAACAAATAAAATTAAAATTTTGTTTTGAAAATTGCAACCCTTACATCAGTATTTTCTTATGACGTTGTCACGTTAAACTATCGTCAGTAAACCGACTTTACAGACCACCTCTTTTGTTTTACTGTAGCTAAACATTTTTAGATCTCGACGCTCAGCGAACTCCAGCTTTTCTTAGCCGAATGGCATGCGGAATACGACCCTCGTATCGTTTGAGCGGAAGAAGAATAACCGTTCGGTTTAGTTATAATAATAACTTCTCTATAAACTCACCATCAGAGCCTGTGAATCTTTTTAATACTCCTCACTTTCCGTAACATAACTTATTTAGACCTCAGAACATACACCGTAACTTAGCTGGCAGTTTATCGCGCTTATTCAAGACCTTCACTATCATTACTCTTTCGTCCCCGTGCTAAGAAAATTTCATCCCTTTTTACAACTTAACAAAAGACAAAGATATCAAGCAACCCCACAATAAATATATACGTTGACAGCCAAGCTGCGATAAAAGCAATAAACTCATATGAAGTTTCATCTAAAAATGTTCTAAGAAGCAGGGAAGCCATAGAGAGATTAGCCGCAGACAGACGGTTGCATATCTATTGGGTACCCGGACATAAGGGCATTGCAGGAAACGAAATCGTACATGAGATTGCCAAAAGCGCTGTTTACAGACAATTCGAGCAAGAAAACGACATACGGTATACAAAGACATTACTGCGGACATGGAAATAGGAACATATAGGAGGTGGAATAATCTAGCCCCTTGCAAAACCACGAAAATCATGTGTACACAGAGTGCAGATAAACACGTCCGATTCGTACTAGCTCTGTCTAGAAAAGAAAGCAGAACTATCGTAGGTGTGCTGACAGGCCACAATTTGCTAGCGGCGCACGCATACATGATAGGAATCACAAACAACGACAGCTGCAGATTTTACAATGAACTAGAAGAGAGGGAAACGCTAGAACACCTTCTATGTTCCTGCCCTGCATTAGCTAGAACCAGATTAAAATGCTGAAATGTAAAGGCCAAGCTACGTCTGGTACCACTAAGGACTAATAGGTCTTTCAGCCAGCCAGGTCAACCTAACCTTACCTAACAGCTTAACAGCCATTAGCTCCAAAATTCCAATAGCTAACAAAAAGATTCTGAGAGTCTTACTAGCCTTTTCAACGTGCAACCTCGCAGCTGATTATAAGCTAGAACCCAGGATTCAAGTCACTAATCGCCACTGTTTAGGGTGAAGAAAATGACTTACAAGACGATAGACCACCCTGTGACAAACAATCTGAATATATGATATCAAAAAAGGCCGCCATCTAGACTAGGGACGGGCAGCAGAGTGGCACGCTCGCAGCAGAGCGTGCTAGCAAAGTGCTAGATGAGGGGGCGACAAACTTACATCAGAAGGGTAAGCAATAGGGGTGTACGTATATTAATCAGTTCTGAGCAACGCATATGTGTTTGTAAAAAAGAGAGTGAAGCTTTGCCAATAGCAAAGTTACCAGATAAGGGGACTTCATTCCATGTTAGGGGATTTTGAAGTGTTGCGATTTGCTAGATCGTTCATATTAAATAATATTATAAAATGCTTTTCGTTTTTTTTTATTGGAAACGCTTCTTTGAATATTAACATCGTATTTGCAAATTTCTATTTTATTTAAAATACATTTATAATTTTTGTAATCAAGAAGCATAGGCGATTTTATAATCAAGAAATTTGAACATTCGCATGTCAAAGTTTCATAGTTTCGAACTATGTGGAGAAAAATTTGTACTGACAAACGGGTGTATATTTTTCTGAATAAAAAAATTGTCTTCGTTTACATATAAGTATGTATGTATATCGTATGCTTTTATGTTAGAGCATTTTTTTAAAGAATGCTGGTCACAACAGCGAACAGTAATCTCAACCAGCCATGTTTTATTTAAACAATGCATGTTATACATTTTATGTTGGTAAAAAAGACAATTTAGTTACCTGAGATTGGTGGGAAAACATGTTTCCATTAAAAAAAATAGAGGATTTTTTCAAAAAACATTGAGGAAATTATCTTAGCAGAGTGGGTATTATTGGTGAGTACTTAGTTGCTCTCAAATTCAAATCACACGCATATGGAAATGCGCAAAGTATGACAAAGTTCACAAAAATGATTAGAGAAATTTGTTTGCATCCGCTCATGGATTTCGCACCATCGGTGGCAACGCAAACCACTTTTCGCCATGATACACCCATGCGTTCAGTACATTCATTAACACATTGAAATAAATCTTCACCTTTAGTCGTTCCCTTTCATTGGAATAACGTCCAAAAGTTCTTCACATATATTGAAGTGGGCATCAACTCCTCGGATAAAAATCGCTAATTGGGCTATGTCGGATATATCTGTACTTTTGTCAATTTCCAATGAAATCGCTGTGATTGATTTTATACGCTCTTTTAAGTGATATTCTGTAATTTCCGCCATTTCATCTACTCGTCTGCTTATAGTTCTACGAGATAAGGGGACAAAATTCCTACTGCTTTTAATATACCATACAAGACTTCACCAATTCGCCAACCGAAAATGCACGATTCTCACGAACAAGGTTTAACGCGATTTCATAAGTTACACGCTTTGCATCTACAATGTAATCTTCGCTTTCCTAAGAAATTAAAAAAAAAATTAATAATTTGATGCATACAAGGCATTGTGACTCTCCGTCTACATATTTGCATAAAAAAGTTACACTCCACTTCGGATACAAATTTAACAATGTTCGTTTATTTGAGGTCATGCTGGACCAAATGCTTTATATTTAATATTTTATTTAACTTTGTTTATCTAAATTAAAAGTTAAAATAAATAAAAATAAAACAAAAGTTAAGTAATATGTTACACATTAGAAATAAATTTTTGTTTTTGTCGGCAGTTGAACACTGTGCACTTTGTTTTGACGTTCGCCGTTTCAAATTTTTAAATAGAATTTTCAGCACTTTCACTGCATCCACATCATACAAATACACTTAATATTAGTGGTTTTTTATGCGACAATAATAATATACGTAACTTACGGTCTCAAAAAATTTCGTCAAAAAGTGCTGAAATTACGAAAAAACGGATTTTATTTATGAAATGTCAAAACTTATGAGTGAGAGTTGCCGCAGATGTTAAATGTGGGAATCAATTTTGGGCATTGTTGATTTTATTATTTATAATTTTATACATACATATGTAGGTATACACTCTTGGTTGTTTATTTTTATACGCAGTTGTGCATATCAGAGTGTATAGGATTTAGATGGACGAAATTAGTTGTAAATCACGTCCATTTTTTTATGACAAATAAAAGAAAAAATGGTATCATTCAGTAGCTAAAAATTCTAAAACATTTAACAAACTTCGGTAGCTAAAGAGAGTTTGTAGTTCTATAAAGTAATTGCTAAAAAACTTGAAAATCTAGATTTCTTAGCTCAATTTAAAAAAATACATCCGAACTCAAAAACCATTTAAGTAATCATAAGATAAGTGTGCATAATTTACAGATTCGTCAGTATATGCAGTGATCAATATTATTGAAGATTTAACTGTCATTGCTTTCCAATATGTAAGATTTTAATTTAGTCTCAAATGAAATATTTTCAGAGGCCTTAATCTTCTTTACATCTAGCAATTAAAAAACAGTATTACGCGAACTTTTGAAATGTTTTATTGCATGTCTATTGTTGTTTATTATCTTAATTCATTATTATACTAGAAAGTGTAATATGTATTTAATTTAGTTGTTGAAGAAAAATCTACCAAAAAACCAAATTTGTTAGAAATTTTTGAAGTTAAAAGTTGTCATCCCTGGTAAGAATTTATGAATAATTGCTCTCTCATTCAGGATACAAACACAGACACAACTCGCTCAATTTTTCTGTTTCTTCCCTGTGCTTTGTTATCCCCCTCACCTTGCTGAGTTTGCCCATCACTAATCTAGACCATAAAGTCAATGAAGAGAAGCTCGCACAGAAATAGAAACCAACCTCACTCAGCATCTCAGTATCTAAATTGTTCCTAAGATTGCGAAGATTCGCGCAAATACCAAACAACTACTCGAATGCCATTCCTATTGCACTATCCAAGCATTGCAGCGTCAATAGAAGCCGCTTTCAGCCGTTGACATCAATGAATAGGTGGTCCCGTGGGAACTATAGCCGCCGCTAGAACTGCTATATATCTGAGATGATTTCTGGCGTGACTATTGTTCAGTATCTCGCGCGTGGAGAAGATCCACGCAATAGCAAGCGCATTTTTGCTTGTCGCATGCACAATTCTGCCCGACTATCAAGACATCGGCTCCGATGAACTGAGTGGGAAGGTAAAGACTTTAATAAGGTGGATAAAGACCATAAACTGTGCTTGACGAACTTTACTGGTATGAGAAAGGGGAGCCCTGATGCTGATCTTGCTCTTCAGATTTCAAACAGATTATTTTTATACCTGTGAATAGCTACAAAAAACACAGTCCTTTACATCAATGTAAGGCTTGGCCATCACTAAAATTTTTAGTCTTTATTTTTTATTGAAGGTTCCATAGCCTACTGAAATATAATTTTTTGACAAACTCCCAAGCCTTCGTGAAAATTTTTGAGTTGAAGTTAGCTTGGTGGAAAGCTCGTCCGAAGGGGAGGATGAGAAGGACTGCATGTATTTGCATCACCTCAGCAGGTAGGTAGGGCAACCCAGTGGTGCCGTGAATTTCGTTTTGCACTTACTACTCATTGACTTTTACGTTATTTCCATCACAGCTCAAAGTGCAATCAGGTTAACGGAAGTTGGGCTGTGGAGACAATCTCTCAAGGGACATGGTAGCATTTTTGAGGATTTACGGTGTTACTTCTCAGAACTTCGAACAAATCTCTCTATCCGCAAACTGGAGTTTGAGAGTCGTGCTTGGGCAATCTTTCCAAATAGGCAGAATTGGAACGAGGGGAAAATTTGTACCGAAGCTTAATCATACTGCTCGTGTTTTTCAGGCAGAAGTCTTTGCGATCCTGCAGGTATGCAAAATGCTTAGGGAACGCGAAAGCGAGCAAGATATTAACATTTTCTCTGACAGTCAAGCCGCGATCAAGGCTTCTTGCAACGCCATGGTGCAGAACGAAACTAGTTAACTCCTGTAAGGAGGAGATCAAATCTCTTGGTTGTGCAGGTAACATTTCTCTTATCTGGATTCCAAGATGGAGGAACATAGAGGGAAATGAAATTGCTGATGAGCTTGCCAGGAAAGGGACTGAATTGGCCTCAGAGACCTCCTACCCGGTCATCGGCATCCTTCTGATAGTTGTTAAAGGATAATCGCACAAATTATTTCTCAGTAAAGCGCAGAAAAGATGGAGCTCCATTTCTTCACGAGCTATTTCAAAAACCCTTTGGCCCCAATGCGATATACGAAGGACTCAGAAAGTCCTTTGGACTTCTCGCCATTCAATTTCCAAACTCGCAGCTGTCACAGCTGTCACTGGACGATCGGCACACACGCGGAAAAGCTAGGGTTACCATATAACCCCATTGCAGAAACTGTGGGGACCTTTCAGAGAAGGCGACTGTTGAGCATTTTCTCTGTAAATGTCCGGGTTTGGCGGCTAGACGATTATGGCCACTGGGTGCTCCTTTCTTCGACAGCCTGGGGCAGTGCGCCAACTTAAGTCCCATCAATCTTCTCCATTATATCAACAGCTCTGGTTGGCTGTAGACATCTGCCCCTTGGAGGTCTCATAATGGTATAAAAACGGCGCTTTAGTGCAATTGGGAAGTGCCAGACTGGCACTTCAACCGTTTCACCTACCTACCTACCTAAGTTTAGCTAATCAACCTTTCTGTTTTGCATGTGCGCAGAGACTTGTGTTGCTCTGTTCTCACCTCGGCCAATTAACTAGGCGTGAGAAGAAGCAAATAAAGAGCTGAATAAGTGAAGCTATATAATTAATAACACTTGCTAAGGCCCCCCTTCCGCCAGCAACAGATTTAAAATATCTTATCGTATTAACTCGTATCTTGAAGCAGGCTGGGCATACGAAATGGTCGCCATGAAATGGAGCATCTTACAATCGATCGAAAAGGGTCACGAATTTGGACATTTCCTTATAAAAATGTACTACAACAAAAAAAAACAACTAACGAAGGTACGATTGTTTGCTTATTCTCCCTTTCAGGAGCAGACCTCTTTCAGTAAGACCATTCGATTACACACACATTTGGGTATGGAGATATATGTGTAGTTTTTTTAAATTTCTCCACACAAACCTGCCCTTTAATAAGCATAATAATTCTTCGTTTTCGGACATCGTTCGTACTTTTTTCCATTTTTATCAATACATTTTTGTTTTTGCTGTGAAAAACAGAGTTTATAAAATTTATGTACTGCAACATTGGCACGAAATTGAAATGAGGTTAAAAGGGTCGGTCAGCGCGTTTCGCCTGCCAAACAATGCTAAGTTGATTT
Source organism: Anastrepha obliqua (assembly GCF_027943255.1). Classification (NCBI taxonomy): domain Eukaryota; kingdom Metazoa; phylum Arthropoda; class Insecta; order Diptera; family Tephritidae; genus Anastrepha; species Anastrepha obliqua. The sequence continues at coordinate 121,842,779 of NC_072893.1, read as the reverse complement.
TCTATGTACGAGTACACAGCGGAGTGAGAGCAAGTGGAGTGAGCAACAGCGTGCGTATGTATGCGTCTACATGGATTGTACATTGAAACAGCGGGTGCCGGATGGTCGTAAACTCCATACGAAACGGATATTAAAAAGAAATAGTGAAAACGGAAATTATTGGTATTAAGTGTTATCTGATGGATTGCCGGACTAGACGCTAGCAGGCATGAAATTTTAATAAAGCATATGCGTAGCGCTGCACGCTGTCAAATAAAGGTTGCGATTGAAAGGATAGTGAGGAGCATTTAAGTTGTAGTTGTGATATTTAAGCCAGATTAGAATAAAGGAAAAACTCTTAAAGTGCACACTTCGGTGGCTGTAGTGGCTCAATGAGTTCCATGTATCATACAATTCCATATTTTTTTTTATTTTTTGGTGGGTGAGGTAGGGTTCAAAATGCCTTCGCACTTACAGTAACCGCCGTTCACGTGCGTCGCGTGGTGTGGCCACTAAAACGATCCCTCCTCTCCTTTTGGGGGGACACCCTTCCCTGAACTGCTTTTACATTACTTAGGGAGGGCACAGAACGGCATCCATAAAGAACCAATTCTATTCACCCACGTCTGGGTCCACCATATTTGTAGCCAGCTTTCATGCTATAGGTTTGTCTCCTTGTGTCTCTATCTGTGAGGCTTCGCTTTGTTGCACTGTGTCGAGGTCAATCTTTTTTTTCGTAATACGTTCTCGATGTATTTCTTTACCACGTTCCGCAAGCATTTTGCTGATTATGTTGCTCGGTGCGATGTCGCCAATCTGCTGCCTCAGAGCATTTCTTTCCGCGAGCCATCTATTACAACTAAAAAACGGGTGTTCAGCGTCAACGCTCAGCGCTTCGCAGTATATGCACTTGGAATCGGTTATGTTGCCCACGCGGTATAGGTATCTCCGAAAGTATCAGTGGCCCGAGAGGAACTGAGTTAAGAAGTAATTCACTTCCCCGAAGTTTCTTTGAACCCATTTGTCAATTGATGGAATAAGTTTCGCCGTCCATCTGCCACTCGGTTCAATGTCTCATCGGCTTTGCCACCGCAACATGGTTTGGCATCTCCGTTTTGAGAAGCTAGTGATGACGTGTTTCTTCTTGGAGTCCCACGCATCCATTCGTTCCCGGATCATGAGGTTGACGGGTGTCTGCCCGCTGATCACGAAAATTGCTGCGCCTGAGACAATGCGGTAGGCTGAGGCAACTCTGAGTGCCGCTGTTAGTTGCACAGCCTCCGGTACTTTGCGCTTGGCTTTGCAGTTTAGCACAATTTCCCATACTTCGCTACCGTACAGCAGAATTGAGCTTGTGGCCGCCATAATTAGCGTCTTTTGCGTTGTCCGACCGATGTTTGCCATTAATCTACTTAGCATACCCGCGGCATGATCGCCGCATGCCGTATCTGGCCCCAGAAAGTAAGCCTGCAGTCAAGTTGAATACCTGTTTCACTATTTTTTGGGTCACTAAGAAAGTGTCGTCTATTTACATGCTGACCTCGAGTGGCATGTGACCTCGTGTTATTAAGATGACTTCGGATTTATGTTTGGCGAGGTCCAGGCCGTGATCCTCAAGCCATATTTGCGTCCTTACCATGACTTGGTTTAGCTTCCTTCTAGTGTCCTCAGTTCCATACTTTACATTCATATCACACCATACTGAGTTTATGGTCCTGGGCGGAATACTTGACCATAGGTTTACCTTCAGAGAGCACATATCATACCCGAGCAGCAAAGTAGCAGAGGCAGTAACATCGTTAACGCGCATAATGATGAACACCAGAGGCCCTAACACCTAGACTAAGCAAAACTGCAGGCGAAAGCAACAAATTGCAACTCATATGTGAAGTGTATGAAATCAGGGTACCGATTGAGTGCCATCAGAGTGTGCTGCGCGTTTCGCACGGTATCAATCTAATTGCAAAAGAGTATGCTAAAGTTTACAAAAACAAAGTTACTTCAGAACGGCAGACAATACGCAAGGAAGCAAGAGAGCGTAGCTTGCCTTCATGGCAGGAAAATGGCCAAATGTTTGACGTGATAACGTCTTCTAATTCGATTTAAGAGGCTGCACGCACCAAAAAATGCGTCGTTACCTTGCTCATGCGTCGTTACCTTGCTTGAACAGCATGTTATGTTATGTTATGTTATGTCATGTTATGTTATGTTATGTTATGTTATGTTATGTTATGTTATGTTATGTTATGTTATGTTATGTTATGTTATGTTATGTTATGTTATGTTATGTTATGTTATGTTATGTTATGTTATGTTATGTTATGTTATGTTATGTTATGTTATGTTATGTTATGTTATGTTATGTTATGTTATGTTATGTTATGTTATGTTATGTTATGTTATGTTATGTTATGTTATGTTATGTTATGTTATGTTATGTTATGTTATGTTATGTTATGTTATGTTATGTTATGTTATGTTATGTTATGTTATGTTATGTTATGTTATGTTATGTTATGTTATGTTATGTTATGTTATGTTATGTTATGTTATGTTATGTTATGTTATGTTATGTTATGTTATGTTATGTTATGTTATGTTATGTTATGTTATGTTATGTTAAAGTATATTATGTTATGTTAACGTTAACTCATTCTCTATATCCATACAAAATATCTGTCAAACAAATAAAATTAAAATTTTCTTTTGAAAAACGCAACCATTCAATCAGTATTTTCTTATGACGTTATCACGTTAAACTATCGTCAGTAAACCGACTTTACAGACAACCTCTTTTTAACCGTAAACATGGACAGTTAGACTACTATCTGACCCAAATACTGACAGGACATGGGTGCTTTAAATCCTGTTTATATAGGTTTAAGCACAAAGACGACCCGTACTGTTCATATTGTGCACCAGCTGCAAAAGACGCAGAACATGTTTTGTTAGTCTGTCCTCGATTTGCGTTGAAAAGGGAGGCGTTAACCTGTCAACCTAGTGGATATTATGATTGAGTCAGAAGAACATTGGTCCGCTGTATGTAATATGACAAAAATAGTAATCTTCAAACTGCGTCCCGCTGAACAACAGTGCAGATCCTCATGAAATGGCAATAGGCCGCTCTCCCGCCCGTAGAGTTTTACTTGACGGACGACGTGGCTCTGAATAACAGCGCAAGTCCCTAAGAATTGGCAATAGGCCGCTCCTCTTCCCGTTAAGTGATACTTGACGGTTGACGTTGCTGCACAACATAGCGCAACTTTTCAAGAATTGGCAATAGCCCGCTCCCCCTCCCGCGAAGTCATGCTTAACGGTTGTCCCGCGGTGGGAGCTGAGGTGGGTTTTTAGTGGGTGAGCCGAAAGGCAAGTCTCATACTTTTCGACTTTCAGCAAACAAAATACCGAGTTTTTGGCAAATCTAAAGAACACTTCCAACAACTCTATGCCCAGACTGTCGAGGGCTTCTGGCTCTGGAACTGGCCTCTTAGAGTTCTTGAAGGATTTTATTATTGCATGAAGTTTGCCTCTAATTCATCTCTAAGGTTCCTGTAGGTATCTGATTTTGGCGGGATTCCGAAACTGGCGATCTTATGGTCAGTGTTTCGGTGCCACATTAGCATTCCGCTTGGTTCGTTGGGTGTTGGCCAAGAACTTTAACATAGGCGGTAAAGTTTACCGCGGAAAGAAGTTCTAATGGACTAATGAGGGTTATTTTCTTTATAAAAATTTGCAAAACCCCTCTAGCCGACGCTCCCGTAAAATTCAATTTTCTATGTTTATATTTTCGAAAATGTTTTTCAATACTAAACTAAAGCAAAAAATACTGCAGATTTACAAACAACCTTCCACTGAACGTGGCTGCATGGGAACTTCGGTACTTAGTTCAGGTGTCTGGCAACAGACATGTCGCTAAATTTTCGCTAAATTACACAACTTTAACAATAAATTACTTAAAAGCTTTAAACCTCTGGAGGGTGTGTTTTTCAGTTTTAAGATGGGGATGCACCCCTCTATGCTCCCCTTACAACCTTTTTTTTCAAAGCATGTTGCATTATACTAAATTTTTCCCGAACTTTCCGAGACTGTTCTTTGAAACTTTATAAATATCGTCTAGTAAGCCAGTGTCTTATGTCCGCTCTCTTGATTGCTTGAAAGCACTGTTTGATTTCCATGATGAATAGGGAAGAATGACGTCAATATTCTGGGTGAAAATGCACAGACTGGAAAACAAACTAAAATTATCAAAGCTTCTGCCAATGGGAGTTTCACAAAAACATACCAATTGGCTGTCAAACATGCAATATGGCAGCCCATGGCTTCACAGATGTTGGCAATATATGACTTAAGTTATTTGATGGCATTAATTGCCAAGTTCATTCAATCAAAAATTTGGTGTCGAGATGCGTACTAATTGTATAAAAGAGAGTTCTATATATTTAGCTCCAGTTTAACTAAACTTTGATTTAACGAATAGCTGCAATGCGTCATTGGTCTAAAACTCGCCAATAACTGAGTACATCCGCAACCAAATTGGCAACCTCCAGCGACATCTGTCAGACAGTAGCAAATTGACTGGTTAGCAAATACAGACCGGCGACAGAGAACATTAAATACATTAACGTTCTCTGCGGCGACTGCTTAAAATGCATTGGCAGCATTGTGTCAAAACAGCTGATTAGTATAAATAGCTTTAGATGAGTTTAAATTTTCATAAATTGCTTCGCTATTCATTTGCTGTTTTTCTGTATTTTTTCTATCATTCTTGACTGTATTCACAAAACATTAATTAGCTTTAGGCTATTCGGGTACACGAAACCGCAAATATGTCCACGAACTCCAGCCGTATGTCGGAAAATTCCAGCAATATGTCCCTCGAAGATTGGGTATGTAGTTTTGCCTACACTGCTACATTTATTGATTTATTTCTTACTTATTTCTACTGCGCTCTGTGCTACCTGAGTGTAACTGTATTTATATTTATTCCTACAATACCGTTCACTGCAGACCGATCACATCAACACTCGACTGGATGTTATATACAAAGACCTCTGCGACTTCGAACAAAGCATCAATGCACAAAACGAGACCGGCGATACGGAAGAGGTAAAACTAATGGAATTACTAGAGGCTGTTAATGATATTCGACGCACTGCACGCAGTATACGACCCAAAACGAACATTTTAGTTGATAAACAGGCGCAACTGCGTGAACAAATGGAAATGTTGCAACGTTCAGTGGAGATATTGCACTTGGAGAATCGTACGCGTGCAGTGGAAATTGAGCCTTTAGCGGATGAAGCTATGGAATGAGGCATGGCTATTTGGTTTTTTGTCATCCCGTTTATTTATATATTAAACATGCACAACAACATACGCTTAAACATTTCCACTCATATAAACGGCGCAAGCACGTGAAGAACGAATGCATTTAACGGCTTTTTATAGTTTAAATGGAAAATTAAATTTTAATTAATATTTTATAAACATTCATAAGTATTATTGTAGGGTATGGTGTATTTTAAACGAGTAAGTGGTCGAAAAGCACTGCACTGCGTTACTTTATATGTTAAGAGAATTCACATTTCACGGCATAAGAAATAGATTTTAGTCATGCCGCCAACACAAGTTTTCTAACTGCTTACTTTTCCAATTGGAAACGGCTAGTTTAGTGGAGCGGCAGCCCTTGGTCGGGAAGAAACCAAGTCATTCCGGTAACGTAGAACCGGCTGCCATGGGAATGGTCTATAATAAGTTTATATTGGTCATTTCCACAAGAGTCGGTTCTACATTACCGAAACGGCCCCGGTTTATGCGCGGCTAAGTACTGTCACTGCGGCGGACGCCGCACCTGAATGGATTGGTGCCTGACTACCATTTGGGATTTGGAGGGAACGTAGGTTCGAATCTCCGTGAAACACTAAAATTAAGAAAACGTTTTTCTAATAGCGGTCGCCCCTCGGCAGGTAATGACAAGCCTCCGAGTGTATTTCTGTCGTGAAAAAGCTCTACATAAAAATATATGTCGTTCGGAATCGGCTTAAAATTGTAGGTATCTCGATTGGTGTGAAACAACATTAAGGCGCACGCTACGAATAGGAGGAGGAGCTCGGCCAAACACCCAAAAAGGGTGTAAGCGCGAATTATATATATAAACATGACAGAAGGGTTAGGTGCTGCAATATACACTGCTCTGCACTAGGAATAATCACGTCTTTCAAACAGTTGACTCACTGTTGTAATTTTAGGAACAAATTTTAACTGAAGAGAGTTTAACTAATACTAGAAAGCAATTCGTATAGTAGGCGGATAGATTTTTGCATCGACTGTAAGGGGGCCATTTAGGATTTTCTTTCATATACTCAGCCCTGTTTTGCACTCCAGCAGCATTCCCTATGCATGTATGATGAATGTTCATGCTGCTCCAACCACAACAACGATCATAGTGAAACAAATACTAGAATTAGACTATTGCTGGTTGTAAGATTCCCTTTAAATAGGCGGTGGAAGTTGAGCACGCCACGCAATGCATATTATTAAACCCCTTCATCAGCATTTGCCTGACGATTTATAAGCCTTTAACCTAATTGACTGCTACTTGTACTGATTTGTAGCAGACCGTTCACGCCACAGTGCGCCACTTTCAAGAACAGCATCGAGGCAGCGTACGTTGCAGTAGCCTATACAAAGCTGGTATTATTGTTGTAATAACATATGTAAATATTCAATGAAAATGCTGCTGAAGTGAGAGTTCTTGACCGGAAGGATATAAATACAGTTCATTCCAACAACGTTGAATCGACTGTCGTCGGAACGAGCTAATCGTTGCTCAGCCCAATAAGCTACATTAAACTCACAGCTCCGGTTGGTGTATGTTTCTTTTTTCAGCTGCATGAAAAGCTCAAAGTAGTAAAGACAACTTTTGTTGCTAGTTCCCAAACCCGCTCGGCCGCTCTTTTCTATAGTAAATAGTGGTAATTTTTTAACAGCACGAAATGCTCACCAAATATCTGGCGCAGAGAACGTTAAATATAATAATAATTTAACGTTCTCTGTCTGGCGTATGCGGCAATAATCATTTCTTGGTTATACGAGCATAAAATTTTGCTGATACAATCAATTCTTTGGCTCACCAAAAATCGTTTTGCGCAAATATTTAATTGCTTTTTTCCTTTTAAAGATACCAGCTTAGTTAATTTTCAAAACTTTATTTGTGCTTGTCGCAACAACACTGTTTTACTGTCATTCAATTGCTGACGGTTATGATTCGCACAATTTGGCCGCACTGAGAGCTACATTTTTCACATTTTCCCTTCGTTTGCACGAATAAACAAATATGCTTATAAGAACATACATACATACATATATTTCATTAAATATTTTGTAAAAGTATATAATAAAAATCGTCAATTCAATAACAAATATTTGAGAAATTTGCTAATTTTAACTATTAAAGCAAAAGCAACCAATGGAGAGAAGATAGAAAAAGTTCCGACTATAAACTAAAAAAATAACAGCTTCTTAAATAGTTCTACAACTAATTATTTCATTCAAATTTTGCAGTTTAACTTCGAAACATTTTTTTTCATATCACATATGGGAACATTTTTTAAGGAAAACATTTCAAAAATTACTTTTCGTGCATAGTGGTTTATGCTCGCAATAGGGGGGGTGTAACAAATACTATAAGGTGTAATTTGGCCATCGTTTTTGTTGGTTTCTTTAGTTAAAAATATAACTAATACGTTTCACTACAAAACTTATTGCCTACACTTACAATAAATACGTTTGGTGATGGGCGAGAGTTGTAGTGATACAAAAAATTAACAACAAATGAACAAATTCCGCTACTCCGCGCTTTGTTTCTATCGCGTTTGTTGCCTATTGTTTTTTGTTTTCTTACTTCAAAGATGTATGTCATACATCTTCGGACTCCGGCGCATAGTTGTCACTAACTACGCCACCACCGTTGTCAACGTCGATCTCACTAGCATCGCCACTACGTACACCAACAATTTGCAGCCAAGCCAAGAGCAATTGTAATGCCGGCCATAGCAGTACCAAATTTCAGATGTCTGTATTGAGACTAATGCGTGTCAAAAACTCGCCTTGCGAATCGGCAACAGCGCCTATAATCTCTAGCAACAGCTCACGTGAGAGCGAACCAATTTTCGGCAAGCGTGCCACTTTAGTAAAATCCTTGACGATCAAACGCAGCGCATAATCTTTGATATCGTAGATTTTCGTAATATCTGATGCTTCAAGTGTCTGCAGCACATTCTCATAGGTGATGTTATGCTCGAGTGAGTACTTGCAGAATGCGGCTAAGCGGTTATTGGCCAAACCATAAAAGCAAGGCGCTTGAAAGAGATATAGCGCATCTTGTGGGGGCATTTTTGTTTCACCATAGTAAATGTAGCGCAGTAGCGATTGGAATGCCTCCTGTGATGGCGAAATTTCGCCAATTTGAATCTGAAAGCAGTGGCAGGCAATTGTGAGCATTCGTTCATTGGTGGTTTACTTGATAAACTTACATTCACTGTATTATCGGGTGGCATAAATGATCGAAACATGCCCTGGAAATAGGTGCAACGCGCCGATAAAATGGACTTATGCGCTGGTATAACTTGGCCGTCAAGCATGAGATTTATATCGCAGAAATCCTTGCCAGTCGATTCCAGAAAGAGTGCCATGTCACTCTCCAAAGTGGTACCTGTGGCATACAAAAGAATTAGCACGAGAATTTGCTTAAGAATTTACGTGTAGCGCACCATCATTTTTCTCAAAATTGCTTTCCAAAACGATTTTGCCAGGGTTGAGGCGCCTGCGTACAATTTCAACTATTAACGATTTATCCAGATCGCCAAATTCGCTGGACATTACGACATCGGTGTAGTTTTCATCCTTTGTTATGAACTGCATGCAATGGTCCTTAATGATTTGGATTCTGAGGTTTTACGGTTGAAAGAGTTAATAATTAAACAGAAGCAGATAAACGGGGCAAGAATCTTGTAACGCATAAAACGTAGCTGTTATTGTTGTTATAAAAGCATAAGAGTAATTCCAGTAACGTACATAACAAAAACCCCCGAAAGTCGGTTCTACGTTACCGGAACGACTCGGATTTTCTATATATCCGGCCAAGGACTGTCACTTCAGTAGCACTCCCCATACACGAATGGGAAATATTTTTGTTGATACAGTAACAACAACAAAAACGACTGCTCCCAGCTAAGGAGCACACCAGGATGGTGAGCATGCAGTTTCTTTTAGGGTGCTAGCGAAGGCATCACACCTGCAGACTTTTTCTAGAGCCTGAGTCACGTCCCAGACACGCCTAGTACACTGACACAAAACACAATTACAACTACTGGGCCGGACAGTATACAAACAAACACTAAACGACATTCATCGGGAGACCCTTACCACCTTCCTAAACTACCGATCCCTGAATGCCGTTATCGGTGGCCAACAACCATCTATTGCAGACGAGGAGCTTCAGCTGCCTCGCGAGACTCGCGTTAGTTTGGCGAAATAACAATCCTGATATTGTAGTAGTTTAAACTCCTACTTATCTAGGAGGAGAAGCTGAGAAGTTCGGGCTTTAAGCTCGACCTCATTTTCGGACACTCAATTATCCTTAGAAACTTTGGGTCCATCCCCCGACAACTCATCAGTTGTTGTTGTTGTTTTATCAGCATAAATATTCTCCATATTTACATACGAGGAATGCTGCTGGAGTGACTCATCAGTGTGTACCTTCGCTTAGTCCAAGCGGAGGAGTGGACCGGGTGCAACACTTGGGGACAGGACTTGGTCAACCTATTCACGGATGGCTCGAAGTTGGACGGTAGAAAGTAGAGAAGTATTCTGCAAAGAGCTACGCCATCAGACTCAAATTCAGGTTACCGGATCACTGCAGTGTGTTCCAAGCAGAGGTAGCCGCAATCAAAGAAGCAGCTGATTGTCTACTTACTTGTGTAAAAACTGTTAAGGTAAATATTTATTCCGACAGCCAAGCGACAATTATGGCCCTGGGCTCTATTATGGTGCACTTGAAACTTGGCACGGTCTAGCCTGGTTTCACTTTCGACTGCATCCGAGTTCTTCGACATAAGGCTAATCTGGGTACCTGGTCATAGTGACATTGCGGGAAACTGCGAAGCGTACGAGCTTGCCAGACAAGGGACCTGTGAGGTATGTTCCCCGCGAAAGGAGAGGATCAGGATCCCCCTGACAACCTGCGCTCTACTCTTGGAATGATAGGCTTTGCGTCAGCTCAGCGAAAATGATGGAGAAACAGATTGCGCCTTCCGAATTCACCATGTGAAGAAGAAAAATAGACGAAAGCAATGGAGACCACCAAACACAAGAAATTGTGCGCACACACATATACTTTCTAGCCACGGAGAAAGGAGCAGACGTCTGAGTGAAGTTACTATTTTTAAATGGCGCCACCTTCAGTACTCAATTCGCCTTAATATAATGATAGTTTCAATTTGTCTGGTTTGTCATTCATTCCATTCTTCTATTCTTTTCCCGTTGGAATTTCTAAATTAAAAAATGTTGTTGCTATCCGAGTGTCACCACCTTGTACCAATTCGCCTTGACATTTCCCAACGTATTTTATGCACAACAAAAACTTTATCAGCATTCCTCTACACTCACTTGTTCTTATCCGCATTGTACAGTGCCTCCAACACATTCTGTTTGTTGATCTTGAAATCCAAATATTGTATGCAACCCTGAGCCAAACGTGGCATCAGAAACCTGCCCGCCAGCTGGTATATATCGGTTATCAATATTATTATATTTTTGCTATACGATTCTTTTAGGTCAATCCGATCCGTATATATGTAGTTCAATATAATTTCGAACGCTTCTGGCGAAGCCTGCGCCAAACGCACCTCCAGCATGGGCGCACGATCGCCACCGGCTGTAACCAACGCGCAATGTATATCCATTGTTGGGCCAAAGACCTTCTCCATTTGCTGTTGACGCGCATCGCGTGCTGCTAAAATTTTTATGCGCAAATGTTTCGAACGCGCCGCCACAAAGGCTATATGCGCTAATATTTTGATCTCCTCGGGTCCAACAATGAATTGTATATCGCAAAATTGTTTATCGTGAAAGAATTTGCCAAAATCGTCGCGCAGCGTACATTTGGGATAACTGGAGAATTGGAAGCGATAGGTATCACCGCGCCGCACGCTATTGTCGACTGTGCCGCCGAATATGTACATAGCGTCACCTATGACAGCGCTAGCATGAAATACACGTCCCGAGGGCACATCCGAATTCGCCTCGGGTGTGATCACCGACCACACTTGTGAGTCCAAATCGAAGCAATGCAAATCATTGGGCAATGTTGAGTCTGCAGAACCGCCGAAGACATATAAGAAGCGATCATGATGCACCATGGTGTGGCCATAACGACGAGACGGAGGCGCAGCGGCAGCGCCACGCAATACAGATTCATTGGAGATGCGACGCCAGCTGCAATAAAATTGCTTTAAATATGTTGAAAAACTATTTATTACACTACTACGCACGTTTTGCTTTTAAAGTGGAATTCGAAGAGGGAATTAGTGATCTGCAACCCACTTTGGCCGGAAAAGACATACATGCAATGGCGCGCAACAGCGACGGGAAAATTGCAGCAAGTTGGTGGGCGTTCACCTTTCTGTTCTACCTCCTCCCACTGGTGGTTTTCGCCCTATTAAAAAAAAAAGTTAAAAACCAAGTTTACAAAATATTAATTAATATGGTCAAGCTGGCGCTTCAGTGCTGCTTGAGGAGTGCCAGACTGGCACTTCAACCATTTCACCATTTCACTTAATATACACTTACTGTTAAATTAAGCGTCCACATGTCGTTTAGCCGCGCATTTCCATCATAGCCAGCATAAATCCACATCTTATTATCGTAGACGGCTGCACCATGCGCGGAGCGTGGCACTGGCATTCTAAAAATCAGCAGAATTAACTTCAAATATGTATAACTGAATGTTCTTGCTGCTTACCGTCCCGAGAACTTCCATTCCACCCACATAGCACTCTGGAATTTGTATTCGAACAAATCATTTTTATTCGTCAGGTTGGAATTCGAATGTATATCGCCCGTATAGCCGCCAAAGATGAACATTGAACTGCCGTACACCACTGCCGAATGATGGTAGCGCGGCGCCGGTGGCGTGCCAGTAGCACAAGCACGACCCCACGACTTATCTTTTACGCCAAAGCGAATCAAATCGTTGAGCATCGTTTTGCCGTTGTCGCCACCAAAAACAAACATGGCATCCTTATATGCCACCACAGTGTGTTTGCTACGCCTGCAATCAAATAAATATAGGAAATGTTAATAAGAAAACACGCTGGCGTGCATATGCGATGCGGTGCACCACAAACTTACTTAGCACCCACGAACTCAGCACATTCCAACATTTTCGTCCACTGATGCGTTGCAGTGTACGAGCTAAAGTCAACATTCAAGGCATTCAAGCTATAACTGCCCGGCGATATGGACTTGCAGCTGCCCACATCGTAAGTACACACGGCGCCGCTACTACGGCAACTGCTACCGCTACTACCGCGCATTGAGCTGGAGTTGGAGTGTGACATTTTACTGCGCGATGAAGAGCTCTTACGACTGGAACGACTGCCTGTGTTGCTGTGTGACCTATCCACAGGTGCTTGGCAGGCACTGCAATAACCGCTGGAGGAGTAGAGACTACAAGTGAAACCGCTGCCAGCGCCGGCTCCAACACTGCCGCCGCAAGCCGATTGACTACAATTACCACCCGTACCAGTCGCACTGCCACATGCAGTGCTCAAACTACTCGAAACAGAGCTGGATGCTAGGCTACTGCTACCCCCACCACCGCCACCACCCGCACCAGCTCCACCTCCTCCACCGCTGCCACCGCCGCCTGTGTCTTCTGTCGAATCTGTGGACTCTGAGCCGAGCAAAGCTTTCAGCATTAACGAGTTACAGGTATAAAATCTCCTTCGTTGGCTTATTTTGGTGGCCTTTTGTCAACTTGTACAGAGTGAAAGAGTTCAGAAGAAAACTAAAACAAATCTGCAAATATTTTGATTATATTAGTTAACGCCCACACACTTTCTCACACTGGGCATGCAAAACACACACGCACAACTGGAGCAGGCCAACCGCAAGCCAATATTCACAAGTCCAACACGTCGCACTGCTCCATTCAAAGTTTGCGCTAATTCCGATTGCGACTCACTTATCACTATTGGTGTATTTTGCAATAATTTTATAGATTTTCACGATAAATATTTCTTTTCACAGCAATTTTCCCCAACTGCTTTGTCTGTATACCAGAATACAAGTCCACAATAAACCTCACATACTTGTCTCCAACCAGAAATTGGCATAATATTTATGAATGAATTGACAATTTGGCCCGTGCCAAAAAAACAGCTGAGCGACAGAGCTACCAACTTTTGGAGGCAGGGTAAATGCAGAGAACATTAATGTATATTTAATGTTCTCTGGTAAATGTATTAGCGTAATATAAGATCCAGCGGAGAAAGATATGGGGATTTATTTAAAATCGTAAAGCAATTAAAAATCAGTACAAAACATGAGTTTAGTAGAAGGAGTTTACTTATGTCATCTATGTTACTTATTCTGGTGGTGTAGTTATTGCAGACATAAACACTGAAGAAATTGATGCTACCGTATTTTATATACCAGAAGCTTCAGTGCTGCCTGCGCTTATATAATTTAAGTATTATAAGAAGGCTACACTCAAATTATATTTAAGAATATGCACCTGCCAGTTTAATGTTAAAATTTTGTTAATAAATTAATCGCCATGAAGATTGAAAAAGTAAGTAAAGTAAGTTCAGGGAAAATTATTTATATACAACTTGGTGAATATGTGATTTCAAACATATTATTATTATTATTTAGTGACTGGTATGAATACCAGTACTAAAATTATGTTTGAGCATTGGCTGCAGAGGCCATCAGCTCTGTGTCGTCTGTGGGTGTCTGGATTATTTGTTATATTGTCATTTCGATAGTTTTAATGAATTTGCTTATTTTTTCGATGTTTGAATGACTGGGAATGGCGAGGATGTCGCTTATTTGTTCTGAGTTTAGTATTTCTTTTCTTGCGTTGGCGTGATTTGGACTTTGTTGAGGATGTGGTCCAATGTTTGGTTTGTGTTGCAGGTTGTACAGATAGGGTGATTTTCTTTTTTTAAGATATCGCACCCTAAATACAAAAGGGTCACAACTCAAAATTTTCCAAAACTGAGTTTTTTGCATAAATTAATTCAGAATACACATTTCTAACTGCTGCAAATATTTCGTTCACATAACTATCTTCTTTAACTGGAAAAATACAGTTATGTCTATTTTTATGTCAAGTGTGTTGCTTTCGCACGATCAACTAAAGAGAATTATTTTTAGTTGCGTTAATGGGCTCAACAACAGCTGATTACTTTTATTACACATAAAGAGTTTTATTTTGAGTTCTGCCTTTAGTTGTAAAAAGTGAGTTCAATTAGGTTAGGAAACTTATAAAATTAAAACATTTTATCAGTTAAAAAGGCACAACTTAAGATAATATCACTAGTTAATCGAAAAAATTTCACTTAAAGAGTCATAAATCAAAATTTTGTTTTATTTTCGCAAACATAATATAAAATTGAAAAAAATACAGTAGAACCTTCTTCAATGTTGTATATTTTCATGATGGAACAATATTTTCTTAAACTATTACAATAATTTTTACATAAAACGTTTTTCGTCTCTCCTGAAAATCTTAGTATTTTGAGTTGTGACCCTTTTGTATTTAGGGTGCGATATGTTCATGGGTCTGTGTTGTGTGGCCTAGGCGAAGGCGGGAAAAATTCGGGTTTTAAATCCGTGTATATTTTTTGGGTAGAGTGGAGGGTTTCCATTCTTATTAATATTAGAATAGTGTTCGTGCTTGTAGTTTTTTAATGATTGCCGCTGTTTGTGTATTATGCATGTATTTATATGTCGTTTTATATCGAGTCTTTCTGTTTTTGGGCTGGTTATAATTGGGGCATTGCAAGCGAATTTCGCTGCATTATCGGCATATGTGTTTCCCTCGATACCTGTGTGTCCTGGGACCCACAGCAGTTTTAGTAATTTACTGTTTTTTATTAGCAAATCCCTTATTTGATTAACAGTTTCCCATTTGTTGCAAGTGGGACTACTAGCCGCTTGAATGACTGACAAACTGTCGGAGCATATTATGGTTTTCGTCTTTTTCTGGATAGATAACACCATAGCTTCGTGTATTGCCGCTGCTTCTGCCGAGAATATAGAAGAGTAAGGGAACATGGTTTTTAAACTTAAAAATATGCCATCTTCGGATGTTACGCTGAATGCAACATTGTCTTCCGTTCTAGATCCGTCAGTAAAAACTATTGACCAGCCGTTATTTTTATGGGTATTGACTTTTTCGAGAAAAAGCTGCTTAAATATTGGATTGGTGGTGTTGTCTTTTTATGTGTATGAAGTGTGGAATCACATGTGTGAGTGCTTAATTTCCAATGAGGATTATAATAGGAGAGTGTTTGCGGTTTTGTTTCTAAGTTATATCCGCGGGAAACATTAATGATTTGAGTAGCGCAGGCGTAATGTTGTAGCTTTTTTTGGATGGTAGCAGTTTTTTACGTCATCTTTTATAATTGATGTATTTAAGAATAGTGTTTTTGGAATAAGTTTAGAGTTGATTTCTTGGATTCGTTCTTCAAGTGTAGGCAAGCCAGATTCAATATGGAGGATTCTTATTGGGGTGGTGAGTTTAGATATGATTGAAAAGACGGCGTAAAGAAGAAACTGCCGAACGCTTGTACTCGTTCCATATCACGGAGCGATTACCAATTTACGGGGCATGGGCGTATGCTACTGAATGGCTCTTGGCTGGAATTTTCCGATAATCCTAGGACGAAAGTTCTTAAATAACGCTGCTCACATATAGCGGAGTGGCCCTTGCCTGGAATTTTCAATAATCGTATGAAGCTATTATATACTGTGAGCGTCAAAATAAAGTGTACAAAGCATTTTGTTATAATATGGATTTTATTTCAGTCTTTTATAACAAAACAATATATTTTAATTTCATGTTTTTTAAATTAGTATTTGATTCTCTACTAATTACTAGAAAACAACAAAAAATAAATTACAACAAAAGTTGTAAGATAAAAAAAAATTTAGTGCATATTTTACGCGTCAAAAGAAAGTGTACAGCGTCCATCAGTAGCATTTTAGCGATGTTGTACGGTAAAAAATACCGTTATATTTGGTTGTTTACTTCCTTTTTTGATGCATTGAACCTTTTTTCATATTGTATTTTAATTGGTTGCGATCGGCAGAGTGAAAAGTTTTTGTCTACAGTAAATTAAATTCTATTATTTATTTTTTTTAATAATGGGTAGACAAACTTCGACTGCTGTTAGAGAACTGGTACTAAAGCTCCGCAATGAAGATAAAACCTTTCGTGAAATTGGCTCTATTGTCAACAGAAGCCATAATACTGTGAAAAAAAAAATTTTGACAAATACAAAAAGTTCGGCAAAGTAGAAAATCGCCCAGGTGCAGGCCGTCCAAAAATTTTAAATCAGACTGAAGTAAGGTCTATAGTGCGTGATGTGAAGAAAAATCCCTTTAAAAGTGCGGTCAAAATATCACAAGAAGTTTCAACTGCATCTGATACTAGCGTAAGTGCCAGTACAATACGTCGAGCGTTGCACGCAAATGGGTTACAAGGTTGTCTCCCACGAAAAAAGCCGCTAATATCGACAGTTAATAAAAAAAAAACGTTTTGATTATGCAAAAAAATACGAAACTCGAAACATTTCTTTCTGGAATAATGTCCTGTTTAGCGATGAAAGTAAGTTCGAGGTATTTGGGCAGAAAAAACCGGTAAAAGTCTGGAGAACCAAAAATAAAGAGTATGCCGACCAAAATTTGATAAGCACACTTAAGCACGGTGGGGGTTCGGTGATGGTGAGGGGATGTATAGCGGCAAGCGGAGTTGGCGATTTGGTTTTTATTGAAAGTACCATGAACAAAACAGATTATCTGAATATTTTACAAAATAATTTACTAACCAGTATGCAGAAATTAGACTTGCAGGGATCTTGAATCTTTCAATAAGATAATGATCCCAACCACACAGCAAAAATAGTAAAAGAATGGCTGCTTTATCGTACTCCTAAGACATTGGATCATCCTCCACATTCACCGGACTTAAACCCTATTGAACATTTGTGGGAGCATTTAGACCACCAAATCCGGAAAAGGACAATCACCAAAATGGATATGCTGAAACTCGCTATAAAGGAAGAGTGGGACAAAATTTCATCTGACGTTACAAAAAACTAGTTGAGTCGATGCCCCGAAGACTGTCTTCCGTTATCAAAGCAAAAGGGAAATCAGCAAAATACTAAATCGATATCATTTTTGTAAAATATATCTCTGTACACTTTATTTTGATGCGTAGAATATGCACTAAATTTTGTTTTTGTCTTGCAACTTTTGTTGTTGTAATTTTTTTTTGAAGTGAAAACTTCTTTAGAATCGTTGGGAGTGATTTGAGAAAAAGTGAAACGAAAAAAGCGACACTCTTGGCTACGAATATTACATATACACGTAGCGACGAACTAAATAACTTTTAGGCCAGCGCCGACAGCATGGCGCGATAGCCGAGCGGCTAGCAATGTGAGCTTCCGATCCAAAATCCTTGGTTCGAATCACAAGAAAAAATTTTTTTTTATACAGTTATTTTATTTTATTTTATGATATGTTTATGAGGAGCTTTTTTCATGGCAGAAATACACTCGGTCTTTTGCCATTGCCTGCTGAGGGGTGAGCGCTATTAGAAAAATAGTTTTCCTTAATTTTGGTGTTTTCACCGAGATTCGAACTGACGTTCTCTCTGTGAATTCTGAATAGTAGTCACGCACCAACCCATTCGGCTACGGCGTTTGTTTAATTTTACTGATGCAAAAATGAGGAAAAAAATATGAATAAAGTTTGCTTACTGTTTACACATTTTCCAAAGGTGACGGAGAACCAAAAAAAAAGTCGATTTTCAAACAAATACGAGTGCATATGTGTAATTGTGTTAGAGTTTCGGTCACGCCCCAGCAAAACCTGCGTGCATATGTGTTTGTAACATTCAAAAAAATGTAATTGTGTTAGAGTTTCGGCCACGCAGGTTTTGCTGGGGACGCTCATAATAGCAACCGCGTGTGTATTTTTATATTCGTAAATATTTTCATTTTTAAATATTTACCGCAATTATACCGAAAAATAATACAGAAAAGTGTCGTGAGTATCGACAGAAAAAAAATCAATAAATAGCATCACGGAATTCATTCACGAAAATTTAATAAAGTATACACCAGAAGTATCGCGGATACTTAGAAAAGATTACGATAAAGTTCCAATGATTTTAAGTGGCGATTTTAACGTAAATTATGCATTGGTGCTTCCTTTAATTGACTTTCTCTATACAACATTCAATTTAAAAATGTGTAACAATCGCACTGAATCGACAACACGATCAAAAACAACCATTGACGCGGTATTTCAAAGACATGTTGACAACATCGAAACCAAAGCATTTGTATCATATTTTAGCTATCATAAGCCACTCGTATCATTTGTTGAAATTGAAAACATTGAGGATGAATAATAATAAAATGAAGAAAATAAAATATGAACTTTATAGCAATATTATAATGAACCTATAATTATCTTGCTCCTAATGCTGCTTTCGTCTCATTCTCTCTCAGTTTGTTTTACGGAAGGTTTCACTTCTATCGCGTCTAACCGTTAGACTGGTGTTTTTTTTTTGTTGTTTTCTAGTAATTAGTAGAGAATCAAATACTTATTTAAAAAACATGAAATTAAAATATATTGTTTTGTTATAAAAGACTGAAATAAAATCCATACTATAACAAAATGCTTTGTACACTTTATTTCGACGCTCACAGTATGTATGTATATACATATAATTGGCGCGTATACCCTTTTTGGGTGTTTGACCGAGCTCCTCCTACTATTTGTGTTGTGCGTCTTGCTGTTGTTCCACAAATGGAGAGACCAACAGTTTCAAGCCGATTCCGAACGGCAGATATTTTTTTATGAGGAGCTTTTTTCATGGCAGAAATGCACTCGGAGGTTTGCCATGGTGGAAAGCTATACCGTTGAATAAATCACAGCTGGTGAACACAAAGCTTACAAAATCCTTAATTTTCGAAAAAAATATGGACGCAAGGGCAGTTGTGTTTCTGACAGAACTCTGCGATATCTTCACAGCCTCACACATCGCCCCAGCGGTTCTGTCCGATGGCCTGGGCATATAGTTTCCGCCTATTTCCAATACAACATCTGCCTTTTGCCGCCACATTAAGACAGTCTTGGTTTAGAGGGATCTTCCATAGCATAGATAGAACAGAGATTTCTAGAAAGGGTGTACTATTCTTCTATGCGAGAGTTTGCAACTCTCGTAGCTCTACCGCGATTCCAAGAAGTGTCTATATGATTGACACTTATGACTGTTCCAATATGTCAATATACAACGATATTGACAAGTTATAATTAATGATTATTTACAAAAATTTATTTTTGCAATGGCAGTTGATTCTTCGCTATCGAAACGAGTTGGATTTATATTATATCCAACCAAATACTGCCACTTCAGCAGTATTCCCAAAACTTATATGGGAAATGTTTATGCAGTTAATTAATTTTTAGGCCGAATAAATTACCATTAATCAGACCCAATTGGCAACTGGACTAAGAAAATGAGACTTAGGCCAGGAACAACTAGCGGGACAGCGGGTTGACGGGTTGCCAGGTGATGATCAGCTGATCCAATTTCGTCGGAAAATTCGGTCAGTTAAACCCAATTGCGACGGGACGGAAAGCACTACTACGATGGGCCGGTTTTCAGCTGACATTTTGGGGCTACAGTAAAGTAAATTTTATAGTAAAATTTTTCCGTTTGCTATATTTGTGAAGCAACTCGTTGCAGCTTATTGTTACAAAAACAAAAACAAAAAACGTTCCACCTTTCACCTTTCTAAGTTCTGCAAATTAGATGTATTGTGCATATCGAATATTATTTGCTTGTTATTTGCCCGCTGTTGCTCGTAAGCAAATAAATTGTAATCAAGTAATCAAAAATGCAACGCCGAATCTTCAACTCGTCGGAAAAAATTGAAATTAGTTTAATTATTTTGCCGTCGTAAAAATAACCGACAGCAAGAAATCCGTCCCCGCCGCAATTCTGTGCAAATTCATGTTATTAAAAGTGTTCTAATTTTGAACGCGGGAAACTGTCAATCCGTTACCAGCTGTGCAATGGAGTTCTGTTCAAGGGGTTATGTAGCTGGACGTAGAGGTGAGCGCAGCTAAGATATCGATTTTTAATGACTAGAAACTCGTTGTTGACAGACTTTAATTCCACAACTAATAAAGTAAACAACTGAACTTTGATTCAACAACATGAACAAGGTCCTTAAGACGATCACTAATAGAACGCACTAGAGGGCACTGCTCATTTAGAAAGCCAGCAGTCGAGCTATAATTAAATTATAGCAACTAACAGATTGCGGGACAAAACAAAACTAATATAGCATAACATAACATAACATAACATAATATAACATAACATAGCATAGCGTAACGTAACATAGCATAGCGTAACATAATATAGCATAGCATAACATAATATGTATAACACATCCGAAAGTATTATAAAATAATGTACATAGCATAGCGTAACAAAACATAACATAGAATAACAGAACATAATATAACATATCCGAAAGTATTAGGAAATAACATTTATTTTTTTTTTTATATGTAAGAGTAGTAGTTATAAATAACCAATACACTAAAATTTAACAAGAACTCTGGCTACTAAGGCCTTCGGCTCAAGATTTATACTTATAAGACTAATTTTAGATAGTTTAGAGATCATTTGCATTAACAATGTAAAAACTTGTTGTTATGTATTTTATATATATGACCTGGTCTATGAAAAGGTACCTTACGTGTCAAAAAATCATTTTTCACTTTTTTGTTGATTGATGTTGATGGTGAAAATCAGAAAGTCATAATTTGTTTAAAAGTTTGTTAAAAGTAAAAAAATACGAAAAAGACTGATTTTTTTGTCATGATACAAATTAGAATAACGAAGACAATAATTTGTGCAAATTAAAAACTGAACCATTCCTGGACAGTCTGAGGTGTAATGAATACGATACTGAAGTCTGTTTTCAAAAAATTTGTTACAAAAAATGTATTCATAACTTTATAAATGGTGGTTTTTAAGGATTTGTCAAAATTTTTGTCACGAATTGTGGCATTGTTTCAACATCAAAAGTTAATTAAAATATTTAAAAACTGTTATTCAGGGGTTTGCGAGGTCGCTGAATATGAATATGAAGTGAGATTATTTAAAATCAAAATGGCGGATCCAATATGTCGGACATGTTTTTTTAAATTTAACGGATCCTCTTAAGATTCAATACACGGGGGTTTTGGAGGTCGCTGATTACGAATCTGTTATGAGATTTAAAAAAATCAAAATAGCTGATCCAATATGGCGGACAAATTTTAAAAAATGCATCGAATTCTTTCTAAACCTGTTACTTAGGGGTTTTTGGTGTCGCTAATTGCGAATCCAATATCAAATTTAAAAGATTCTAAATGATGGATCCAATATGGTTTTCGAAACACAAAATTTATCGGATTCGTTTGAAATTTTTTAGTCGGGGATTTTTAGGGTCTTTGATTTTTTGACAAGTTTATTAAAAGGTTTTTCAGAGTGAAGAGAAAGAATAGTAAAGTACTTCGACAAATTTTTGTCACCGGGTCTTATAACTTTTTTGGCATGGATGTCGGTACAAAAGCTAACTTATTTTTTAAAACGATTTCTGCGATTTGCATTCACTTTTTCTTATTTATTTATATATAAGAAAAATGTTTTTCACTGCTTCTGTGCTTTTATTGATACTGTGATCTATGCTGAAGAAAATAAGCCAAACCGGATTGAAAAATATTAATATTTAAAAAAGTTACAAGGGTTTTTAGAAGTTTAAACTTTAACTGCTGTTTTCTCGAAAACTTGTTTTCGCACGTAAGGTACCTTTTCGTAGACCAGGTCACATATTTAGTTTAGCTAAGATTTGAAATTTAAGGAAAGCGTTAATATTATCTGAGTTTGCTAATTTCAGATGGTCAGAGGGCTTGCTGCTGCCAAAAACTGTTGTTCAGATCTGACTTAGGCCAGGGCATTCATCCAGGAGATGTTGAACTAATGAATATTGCAGTATGAGCATGACGGCTTCAAGGCTCATTTTAGTAAATTACTATGAGTGGGAATTGAGTGTCCAATTCGTAGCCACACAAAAGTTCTGATACCTCTGCAAGGAGAGTCAGATGGGAAAATCGGTTTAGTTCCACGGGGACTATTTAATTTGTAGTAGTGTTGATACGAGTATGTGGCCCAATCATGTGTTAGTTTTTCAGCTAAGTAATTTTTACTTTAATTATTACTGCTTCATTCAATGCACCTGTTTCTGCTCTGAAAGCTCAGTATGTAGGCGGTGTACCGACAGAAATTGTGGCACCGTCGCTATTTGTCACAGCAAATGCTGTCAGTGAATATAAAATCCTATTATGCACGAAAAGATTCAGTAGCTTCGCTGTAGTGCTGTATGAATTCGACCGATGCTGTTTCAATTTTTTTAAGGCAGAATAATTTATTATAGAAACATGATTTAAGGGAAACCCACTGAGGGTGTGTTGGGGTTCTCATACGTATAAAATATAAAAGCTGATTTTTTAAGAGCTATAGGAAAGTTTTTCAAAAAAACACACGTAAAATTCAGAAAAATGCAAGAAAATTTTTATTTAAATCGATAGTACAGTCCCTTAATTTAATGTTTGAAGATTATTTTATACCGCGACTGCGCTTCAAATGGTCCATCCGCTTAGTCCAATTTTGGCATACTCTTTCCAATGTTTCGGCCGGTATCTCACATACCTATAAATGCTTTAATGTTGTCTTCCAATGCGTTAATTGAAGCAGGCTTGTCTGAATAGACATGAGCTTTAACATAGCCCCACAAAAAAATAATCTAAAGGCGTTATATCGAACGATGTGGGTGGCCAATTGACAGGTCCGAACGTGAAATAAAATGTTTACCGAACTCGCCTCTCAATAAGTCCATTGTTACGCATGCTGTGTGGCATGTGGCACCATCTTGCTGAAACCGCATGTCATGCAAGTCAAGCTCTTGCATTTTGGGCAAAAAAAAGTTGGATATCATTTAACGGTAGCGCTCACCATTCACAGTTACGTTACGATTCGCAGCATCTTTGAAGAAGTACGGTCCAATGATACCTCTAGCCCATAAACCGCACCAAACTGTGACCTTTTCTGGATACATTGATAGCTCTTACAATGCTTCTGGCTGATCTTCACTCCAAAATCGACAATTCTGCTTATTTACGTACCCATTGATCCAAAAATGAGCTTCGTCGCTGAACACAATTTTTCGATAAAAAAGTGGATCTTCGGTCAACTTTCCAAGAGCCCATTCACCAAAACTTCTGCGATGTCGGCCACCGCCGACGGCCTCGCGCCTGAGGGGGCCTCGCGCCTGAGGGGGCCTCGCAGATAAACGAGTTACCTATTTATTTTCGTTTCGCCAATCATCCTGGCTTCGCCTTAATGAGCGTTTTCACACACACTGCCCGACACGATATCTGCATTGGGTGAAAATGTTTGTAAGTAATGTGTGTGGCATTTATCATTTATTTATTGATTGAATTCATGGGTGCAGGTAAACCTATGAATGCAATAAATAAATCAGTTATACGTGCAAAAGATTTTAGTTTAGCATATATACAAACATAATATGTGTGTGTCCTCTTCATTATGAGCGTCCAATGCCAATATCGAGCGCTCGATTTCGCGCACGCCGCACGAGTCTCTGCACGGGGAATCCCCGTGTTGTTTAGTTTATTTATCTATATTTCATTTGTCTGTGAGAGTAATTTTCTTCATACGACAACTTGCAGACTCGCAAGCGCAAAGTTTCTTTTTATTGTATTGTAAAGTCATCACCCCGACGTTCTAGTGCATAAAAGTTGTACGTTATTTGTTGTTAATTTCATACCTAATGTTAAGGTAAGTCAACATCAACTTTTTAACGACTTTAACGATAGTATCCTACAACCCAAGGCCAGAAAGTTGGATTTCCGGGCGGGTATGAGATGGTGGCCGAGACGGCCACGAAAGTCTTGTAATCCGCTAGAGCGCGCTGTGGCTCGAGCAGGCCTCAAAAGTCGCTCTTCTTGGAGTCAAATGCGGCCAGAAACACCGTACTTTCGGCAGAGTGATCAAGAAAAATTATTTCGTCAAAATCAATAGTTACCTATATCTTTTATAAGTCGTAAATACTCGTAATATTATATTAGTAAAGAAATAGATTCAATTTTATATTTACCTAGATAAGTAAATATTTCGCCTCCCGACCAATGCCTTCGAGTATATTTTGTATGCGTCAAAATTCGTAACAATTATTTTCACAGAGTTCTTTTTTCATACATACCTAAATATCTTGTGGTGTTCCTACAATAAGTACAAAATCATATGAATGAATAGATACCTACAATGAATTATTTCACTTCTCCATAGAAAGACCTTGCTTATAATAAGTTGCTTCTGCATTACGTATTCAACAAAATAAGTAGGTTGATACTTTTTATCTTTGCCTTCTTAATAGTGCCTATAAAATAAAAATATTCAATCTGTGGCATGTACGTACATACATATACAGGGTGGTCATGGATAAAGTGCAAATACCATTGAGACCGTAGGCCCGCGACAGATCAAGGTGGCGCTCTTAGGGGAGGTCTATATCCAGCAGTAGATGCCTACCGGTTGAGATGATGCTGATACAAAGTTGGCAGCTGACTCGTAAATTTTGTATAATCGTTTTCTTTTCATTTGATTTTCATTTAATAATTATCAACCAACTCTTATTATCTGTATCCTGTAACATTGCGTTCTTACCACACTTAACTAAAAAATATTTAAGGTTATCATGTCTGGAGGACCCTCTAGAGACAGAGATGTAGGGAGAAAATGGGAATCCGGTGCGTCAAAAAGGAAAAGAAAGGCTGAAATGGTTGTATCCAACCAAGCTCTGAGTTCCAGTATGATGAAATTTCTTAAAAAGCACTCTTCAGGTGCCACTGCTTCAGAGTCATGTGATGAATCTTTATTTTCTGAAACAGAATCAGCTACATAGTTCAATGAAACTTTTAGTCAAATTTCTGATACAACTTTACCTTCAACATCGAGTGAATCTGATGTGACCCAAATTTCTGAATCCAATAAAGAGTTTGAAAGTGTGAATATGTGTAAGTCAGAAAATGAAGAGCAAGAAGTTCATTTAAGCGTGCCATTAATAGACCTAGATCCGGGGAAGTGGGTATTGCCACTAAATGACGCGCAGCGTCATCTCTTAATTCAAAACGGTCCCGATCAAGACCTAGAGAAATCTGATGAAAATTACCCAAAAGACAAAAGTAAAAGACATTTTTCTAAATTTCATTATACTAGAAAATTGAGTAACGGCGAAACGCAACATCGCAGATGGTTAACTTACTCCATGTCTCAAGATAAAGTTTATTGCTTTCCATGTAGACTTTTTTGACATTTGCAGACACAGATAGTAAAAGAAGGATGTTGTGATTGGAAGGATATGAGTAGGATACTGCAAAGACATGAACAAAGTCAAGGACACATGGAGTGCATGATGAAATGGACTGAACACTTTAAAGCAATCAAACACGGTAAAACAATAGATAAGGATAACGAGAGATTGATTAGGGAATCCCAAAAGCATTGGTATAATTTGTTTGAAAGATTGATAGATATAATAAACTACTTGGCCTCACACAATTTGGGATTTAGCGCTTATCGAGAATTCTTGAAATTGAACAATAGTAAAAATTCTGGCAATTTTCTAGACTTCGTTAAGTTGTTATCTAAATATGATCCGACATTACGGGAGCATATGCAACGTATTAATGAAAAACAACTTAATCAACATTATCTGAGCCACGACATCCAAAACGAATTAATTACTTTAGTGTCTAAATAAGTTATTGACGAAATTATACACAGGGTTAAACAAGCAAAATACTATGCCATCTTGCTTGATTGTACCAGGGACGTAAGCCTTGTTGAACAAATGTCAATAATATTATAATAAGATTTTGCAATTTGTCAACTGGAGCTGTAGAAGAACATTTCATTGGGTTTATTGACGTCGCAGAAACAACAGGAGAGTATTTAACAAAATCAATATTACAAGAACTGGAAAGAAATGATCTAGATATCCGAAACTGTCGTGGACAGATATATGATATTGGCGCCAATATGGTCGGAATTAGAAAAGGTATCATAACAAGAATACTCAATATAAATCCAAGAGCATTCTTCACACCATGCGTATGCCACAGTTGGAATTTACTTTTGATAGATGCAGTTAAGGGGGTTGGCTTAAGATACTTTAATAAAATCAGTTGCATGTTATTGTACATCTTTTCAATAAGTTTTTAAAAAATATTAATAATAAAATATTGACAAATAAGCCCATGACAGAGTTTTTTTGGAGATATGTTTTTCGAGAGGTGCTCTGCGGTGCCAATCGGCATTCGTCGTAGAATCATTTTAAACCAAAAAAGTCGAATTTTTCAGTTAAAGTATGACGTAATGCTCCCCCCCACATGAATAAAATTTTTTTTTTTTTCATTTTTGTAGTTTTGGTGGCAAAAAAACGTAAAACGAGCATTTTTGGCGAAAAATGTCGCCATATTTGTAAGTGAAAAACAACCTTAAAAAAAAAAAATAAAAAAAAACAGTGTGGGGGGAGATATTTTTGATTTAGAAAACGTGTGCCAAATTTGAAAAGAATCGGTTGAATAGTTTCGGAGTTGTGATTGGCACCGACTTTTAAGAAGTCGTTTCGGGAAAAACGCGTTTGAAAAAATTACTCTGAAAAATTATCTATGCTCCGCATTCGAGGTAGAATGCCTACAAAGGCTATAATGAGAGTTCTGCTCCGATCCACTTAAAATTTTGACACAACATTCTTGAAATGATTTACTATAAGATGAGTGAAGAAAAAAAATTTCGATTTTGTGACCCTACCCCCCGCCCCCCCCTTAACTCTTCAACGACAGCCAAAACATTTTTCGGCTTTATCAATAAAATCTATGTGCTGTTTTCAAAGTCAAGGAAGCGTTGGGAGATAGTAAAAACTAAATTAAAATTGACTTTACAAACTCTGTCTGAAACGAGGTGGGAGAGTAGAATCGGAGCATAAAAGCAATATTTTTACAATTTGATGATGTCATCGAATGTGTGAATGAACTGAAAAATAAAACTGATGATTCCGAAACTCTAAGCGAATGTGAAGCAGTAATGTAATGAAGTTATAAAGGAAATGTTAACTTTTGGTTTTATTGTTGCATTACACGTGTGGTATGAGGTTTTGCTACGTGTAAATAATATAAGTAAACTATGGCAATCGGTTCAAGTCAACTTGCAAGTCGCTATTGATACTTTAGGTTCATTTTGTAGCCTTATTCAAGAATTCTGAAATACAGGATTTGGAAAAAGCGTAACAGAAACTAGATTATTTGTGGAGAAAAGTACTTGTGAAATTCAGTCTCAATTTAAGGGAAAAAGAATTGCCAGGAAAAAACGAATGCTTAGTTACGAACATACTGATGAACCAGTTGAATCTCCTGAAATGCAGTTTAGAGTTATTCATTTTAACACAATGGTATAATATGCTATAAAAGTCGATACCGAATGTCGATTTATAGTGCTCAATGAATATTTTGAACAATTTGGTTTTATTTATGATATCAATTATTTGAAACCTATGCCAAAAGAGGATATTCTCAAACATTTTACTGATTTAGGTACAAGACTTCGGGAAGGCGAACACAGTGATATACAGCCTTTCGAACTATATGAAGAGTTTCAGCTTTTAAAAACTTATTCACTAGACTCTATCAACGACGCGAAACAACTCATCCAATACATTTTAGAAAATAATTTAGAAGAAATATATCCAAATGCTTATATTATATTACAATTAGAATCAGGCTCACAGTTCCGGTCAGCACAGCTTCCGCTGAGAGAAGCTTCTCAAAGTTGAAATTGATAAAAACCCATTTGAGAAGCACAATGAGCCAAGGCAGACTATCCGCGTTATCAGTTCTGTCAATCGAAGCTGAAATAGTGGCTAAAAGCCGCAAAGTTCGACTATTTTAATTTTTGTGTGTAATTATTTTTTGTCATCATTTTATTAACAATAAAACTCGTTAAACTCATAAATTATTTTATAATTTGGCCCACTTAATTTTACGGGTTTTTTCACTGCGAAGTAAAGAGGCCTCGCGAAGTTGATTTCGCCGACGTACACATTTGGTCTAGCGCCGCCACTGCTTCTGCGTTGCGGTAGGTCGTTCGGCTTCAATTCTTGCACCAGCTGTATTTTGCAAGGCTTCACACCTAAATCCTTTCGCAAAATTTTCCACGTTGTTGAGTAACAGAGGCCCAATTGCTGCGAACGGCGACGAATCGGTAATTGATGGCCATCATTAACACTGGCCGATACAGCTGCGATATTTTCTTCAGTTCGCACTCTATGTAAGCGTGTTGGTGGTTTGATGTCCAATAATGTAAATTTGGTTCTAAATTTAGTCACAATAGCTCGAATAGCCGCTTCAGTGGGTCGATTAAACTGACCATAAAATGGAAGAAGCGCGCGATAAACTTTCTTAGCAAAACACGAACTGTTTAATAAGATAATAGCTAAAAAATCACCCTTTATAAGAAGCAATTCGTTCTTTCCCACTCCAACACTTTAGACTTCCGCTCAAACGAAATGCGAGAAATACGATATCTTTGCACGAGTAGCTGGGTAAAAATGCTTCGATCGACTATAAATTTAATGGTGGTCTTAATGTAACATAACAGAAAATAACAAACATAGCAAAAATATCTAATTATTCGCTGGTGAATTGAAATCTTACCATTCGTTGTAAGTTAAGTAAAAAATAAAATATCAAAATTGTTTTTGTCATTTCATAGCATCTTTATTAGGTAACATTTTGTTTTGTTCATTTTCGCTCTGCTTGCATTCACAAAATATTAGATATTTGCTAAAAATTTTTTTTAAACTGCTACTTAATAATAGAAAGCCAGGAAATCGTGTACATTCGTTCGCAAAAGATGTGTTCACAGGAAATATGTATGGATGCATTTTAATGGTTATAGAATAAATAAATAATATGATTTTTATGTCACTTTTTTGAAAGAATATTTGTGTTATTGCTGGTTTTTTTCGCGCAGAAACGAAACACAAAATTCATTTCTCAGTTATTGTCATTTTAAATTTAATAACTTTTTTTTGTTTTTTTGTTTTTTGCGCTAATACTAAACTTATCACAATATTTTTTTGGCAATTTTGGGGATTAACACTTCAGAAGCCGCGCGCTGTTTTAGATAGTTGTGGCATAAGATAGGCGACTGAGTACCTCGAACCCACTAGCGACTACGTAAGTGCTAATAACTAAACTAAGCTGGAATGTTTAATTCTTAAAACGATCACATTCGTCACGTCGTTTTTTTTTTGTTTAATATTACACGTACTTGAGGACACAAATAATACTAATAATGTCAGTTGAATCAAAAACTGTGGCAAACTTATGGCATACCGTTATTGCTTCCATCCCTCTGGCATTATGACTATCAGGGGCACAACCTCAGAGTGGACATTTGTATGTATATTACGTAAATGTATATGTATAGGTATAATAAATAGGCACTTTAGAAATTTCTGTTTTCTAGTCGTTATATTAAATTAATTTCAGCTTTTCATCACCTCCCCACACATTTGCTAACTTAAGCGCCTACGATTCGTCCGATTTTTGAGTGCGTTCTAGTTGAAATCCTTCGGGTTTGCTACTCTTTCGCTGCGCCTGCGTAATCTGCACAATGCGCGAGAGTGGTGAATGTGTGCTACCCGTTGTGGGTGGGCGCGCGGCAGCACCAGCGCTGGGTGTTGCGCTCGTTGAGGTGGCGGGTAGTAGACGCGTAGTGCTTGATGCTGTCACACCGGTACCCGTCGGGCTGGTTGGACTGGGATCGCCTGAGCTGCTGGTCGTAGATGGCGTTGTTGATATATTGAGTTCGCGTGCGAGCGGTGATGGACGCAATGAGTGGCGCCGCTGAAATACGCTTTGAGTAGAGGCTGGTGGTGGTGGTTGTGACGGTGGTGTTGCCGTTTGTTGCTGCAGCGCGCTATTGATATTCGCACCGGCTGGCGGCGCTTTGCCCGGTGGTATTTGTAGCGCGGTAGGGCGCACGCTGAAGCGTCGCTTGAACTTGTTACTTGCCGTGGGGGCGTTGGAAGTTTGCGGCACATTTGTGTCGCGCTCACTGTAACTTGGTGGCGGTTCGGCAATTTGTTGTACGGCTGATGACTTGCGCCGACGCGTCAACACGCTGGTCGGACCCGTTGATTGCGCCAGTGCGGTTGTCGAGCCTGTGGGTGTGTTGTTGAATGAGGTGGGGAGTGCGCCAACGACCGTAGAGCGGCGTGCGTACAAACGATTTGCCGCCTCGGCGTTCATGGCGCGCTTATCGTCACTGCCAAGGAGTGAGAATAAAGGTGGCACATCCGGCAAATCTAGGCCGGCATTACCCATTTTACGTTGTTTATTATCGCTGCCGAAGATGCCACCCATGTCGTCGTGTGTGATTATGGGTGGACTATCGGCGGTTTCCTCCATTACCGCCGCCGTATGCATAGCCTCTAGTGCGCGTATCAAATCAGCAATTGTTGTATTCTCCAAAACATTACGCTCCTCCTCCGAGGCAACGGAGAAGAGACTCGGCCGGCGATCACCGCCTGTTGCGCCACGACCGCCGGCGGGGAAAAGGCTGCCACGACGCGATGGTGGACCGTTGTTTGCTTGTGCAGCGGTGCTAAAAAGACTGCCGCGTCGGTGCGTGAGTCCAGCCGCATTAGAGGTGGGAAATAGACTGCCACGCCTAGCGCCCGACGCCGGATTTTGTGTGAAAATGGATTCACGTCGTTTACGTGCACCACCACCGGCAACCGGCACACCATTGGGCGCGCCAACCAACTGTTTCGCTGCCAGATTGCTGTCTGAAGGGTAGTTGCCTGCAGGCGCCGGTAGCGCAGGCTTACCATTACCGTAATAAGGTGCATTCACATCAGCCGCAACTGTGCTGTAATAGTCGAGCGGTGGCGTGCGGCGCGCAGGCTCCGGCACGCTCATAATCGAGAAGCGACGTGCACTATTTGGCATTGCAGTATCCACGCCGGCTTCTGCCGCCGTTATGCGCTCCTGCGAGGGTCGTTTCTTCGTAGGGAACAGTCTGCGCAAGCCATCTGGCATGGAGAACTTCTTCATGCGCGGCTTCTGCGGCTCCTCCTCTTCCATGTTCACCACATAATCACGTGGCGGCAGACCAAAACTGGACCGATACAAATCCTTACCATCACCCTGTTTGTAACGGCTGTTAATAGCCTCCTGTATACGCTCATTATCACCGCTCCAAGTCCATTCGTTCGGCAGCGCGGTTGGACGACGCTGACGCCATGGTGGCTCGAAGTTGTAATCGGAGTTGGCGCGTACACGCTGTTTCGGCGCTTCATTAATGCTCGGATACGACCATTCGCTGGCGAGTATTTGTGAATCGGAGAAGCCATGATAGCCACCAAACATGCTGGCATCATCCTCCTCTTGCGGTGGTACGCGCACAGCACCCAATGCATTGACGACTTTGGCCAAGAGTTCGGTGGTCTGTAGGAAGGCGTCAGCATCTTGGAATGACTTTTGTTTGTCGAGCCGATCCAGTTCCGTATCGGAAGCGGCGTGCACGGGTGCGAGCATACCACGCGCCTCCACCACATCATAGCTTTCGGAGAAAGCGCGTTTGCGTGGAAATTCGGGCGGCGGGTCCACACGATACATGGAGATTTCGGGTGCGGAGCTGGAACGATACAGCTGTTGAGTTTTATCCGGTTCGGTGTAGACAGGCTGAAAAATGAGAGATACTAATTAAAGTAAGATGCATTAATGGTAAAAAAATAATTAAAAAATATTATATAAATAAATACATTTTAAAGAAATTTATCAAAAAATATAAGCCAGTGAATAGTTTGAATATAAAACACGTATAATAAAAATAAAATTTACCGTTAAGTGCACATATAATTTTTTGAAATTTTTGCAATTTCGTATTCCAACTCATCCAAGTATGTAATCCATAAATCTTGACAAAAATTATTATTTTGTTTTTTAATTTTTTAATTTTTAATTTTAATATTTATGTGTAGCCAACATTTCAACATTCATACTTACAACGAATTTCTTGCGGCCGATATTAGAGATTACTTTAGAAAAATAACTATAAAAAATTAAAAAGAATAAAATTTGCCTTCAGTTGCTTTGTTATTTTATAGACAGAGTTTAACCCGCTTAGTAATTGTGGTACACAAATACAACACTTGAAAAATTTGAATGAATCAACAACGCTATTTGTAAGTGTTTTTGTTTTTATAGTGAATTTTCGTTAAATTTTTACTTTGAAAAAACTAATATAAAACATTAGAAAAAAAGTGTTTTTGTTTTTTTAATTAGCTTTGATCGTATTTTATATGCTTAGATTAACCCGCTTAGTAATTATGCTACAAAAATGCAATTTAAAAAGTGGAAGAAATCAAAAATAAAAATTCTAAGTGTCATTTTCTCATCCAACCAATAAAGTAAGCTTTTTAGAGGGAACCGTTAATTATAACTTAGAGTTGGATTTAACTATTTTTCAGTTTCCAACTATCGACAAATTTGAAATTGTTAAAGCAAAATTTGCTAGTTCATATGGAACGGTAAGGCTGCCTTAAAAATCCACTATTGTGTTCAACCATTTTCAAGGCTGACCGTGCTTTTGAGCAAAACCAGCTGTTCTTTATTTGCCTCGCCTTATTTTATGCAACTTCACTTTATTGCATCAAACCTAACCACAAATTTCAAGGAGCACTGAACTGACGTTTTAAAATATCAAACGCTTGAGCGCGCAAAAATATGTTTATCAGCTTGATAAGACGAGCTTTAAATTTAAAAGTTAGTTGAGAAAACGACACTAAATTTTCCTTTCTTTTGCTTGGACCTTTGATTAAATTATTACACCCTTAATTATTAATGGTTAAGTGTTAAGATTATGCGAAATTACAGTTACATATTTTTCGACAAAACATCAAACAATTTTATGTGCAAATAACCCAAAAAAAAAAAATTATTAAAATATAACTTAATTAAAAATTAGAAAATAATATAAAAAAAATGTGTAAAAAATAACTTTAAATAAAAAAAATACAGTATTATATCTTTTTATTGTTGTTATATTATGTTCCAAGGCACATTTATTAAAGGTGGTGGCACTAGACCAACAACAATGTTTTGTACGTCTGATTGTCACGGCAAAGTATCGAAAAAGTAGAAAACAAAAAATGAAGTCGCCTTATTTTGTTCTTTGCTGACAGCCACATGGACACAGCGAAAGAAAAAAAAACAAACCAGCTTATTTACCAACACCACCTTTAATAGATTCGCCTTGTTGTGTTGGGTTTGCTTACCATCCTTCATAAAATTTGAAAAAGCCTGGGTAGCAATGAATTAATAAATAAAGTTTTTGTATATTTTAAAATTTTTTTATTAATTCCTAATTAATTTTTAATTATCGATTAATAAATATATACATATTTTTAATAATTTCTTTTTTTAGGCTGCATAAGTCTACGCCCTACGTGTACTTTCTGATGACGTGGTCGGCGTCTCACCGCGATTGACGAGGTTTTGTGAGCTATTGACCGGCTACAACAAAGCTATGGGTGCGGATGGTCTACTGACAGAGCTCTTCAAAGCCGGAAGTGATAAGCTAACGAAAAGCATGCAAATACTCATAGGCCAAATATCCGACCCAGCGACTAGCATCTCAGCGTTCTCTGCCCAATCCACAGAAAAGCTGATCCCACGAACTGCGTCAACTATCGTGGGATAAGCCTTTTCAGTAGCACATACAAGGTCCTATCAAGCGTACGTTGTGAAAGGCTGAAACACCTCGTCAACAAACTGATTGAGGCTCATCACTGTGGTTTTAGACCTGGCAAATCTACCATCGACCAGATTTTCACATTGTGTCAAATGATGGAGAAGACACTAAAGAAGCAGATCGACACCCACCACCTTTTCTCCGATTGCAAAGCTGCATTTGACAGTACGGTAAGGGATCACCTGTATATCGCCATGTCTAAATTCCTTCATTCCCGCAAAGCTCATCCGGCTTTGCAGAATGACCCACCAACGCAGTGAGAATTGGCAAAGATCTTTCTGAGCCATCGCAAACGAAGCGGGGTTTCAGACAAAGCAATCCCTTATCATGCAATTTTTTCAATTTAATGATGGGGAAAATTATTCGCGCCCCCAACATCCACATCTCCGACACCATTTTCTATAAAAGTGTTATGCTGCTCGCTTACGCTGATGATATCGACATTGTTGGCATTAGTCAGTGGGCAGTCAGTGCAACTTTCTCCAGTATTGAAAAAGGATCTCGTCGAGTGGGTCTTGCGGCAAATGAGGGCAAGACAAAGTACCGTGTGTCAACAACCAAAAAGTCTATGCCTATTGGATAGCAGGTTGCGATTGACAATTGCGAGCTCGGCATGATCAAGAACTTTGTCTACCTAGGATCCAGCACTAACACCAACAAAAACGTCAGCGAAAAGATCCAGCGAAGAACAACTCTTGCCAACAGGTGCTATTTGGGGCTGGCTAGGCAATTGAAAAGCAGAGCTCTCTCTCTCTATCAATCACTCATCCTCCCGTTCTTCCTCTATGGCGCTCAGTCGTGGACATTGACAAACACCGATGGGCGGTTATTAGGCGCTTTCGCGAGAGAAATTAGTCGCAAGATCTATGGCCCGATTTGCGCGAATGAAGATGTACGAACTATACACCGAAATCGTGTGTTGGTGTTTCTACCTGGCGTCAATGGGCGGAATTTAGAAGCAATTGACGCAACATTTTGGTAGCAGCCAAGACCGATCATCGGTTGTAGTTCCCAGCTAAGAAAGTTAGAAAGTATACGCCCAAGTGATGGACTTTTTTTCTAATAGCTGTGAACTTTCGGTAGTCAATGGCACTCCAAGTGCATTTTTGTCTAGCAAATTGTGCAAATTTATTTCAAAAATCGTGTTTTTCATAAAAAAAAAACAAAAAAAAAAATTTAGTGGTGAGGCTTTATTTCGGTCCGATGACTATATAAGCAAGCACAATTTCCAGATTTGAAGAAGAGAAAACCCCAAAAGCCACTATCGGTACGCCGTTTCATTTGCAAAAGCTATCTATTTACTTTTCTAAATAAGATGCCAGAACGTTATGATTGTTGTTGCAGCTTTAACCATACTAAACACTGTCAGTGAAATGTAGTCATCGGGCATCTTCGTCTAACTCATCTAACGGTTGACTCAGAAAACGTGCGATTTCGACAGGTTGAGTCCCGCGGGAGAGGGATGTTAGATGAAGGGGTTTGAGAGGGCATGTGAATAGATGGTTAGTATCGTGCGGTGTACCTTCACATGCTGGACATATATTGAGTATGGCTTCAGGCCTTAAGGGGGAGGTAGGGTTTAGCGCTAAAAAAAAACACTTTTTTTGTGAATTTTTTACAGAAATATGGCTTAAGATACTTTAATAAAATCAGTTACATGTTATTGTACATCTTTTCAATAAGTTTTTAAAAAATATTAATAATAAAATATTGACAAATAAGCCCATGACAGAGTTTTTTTGGAGATATGTTTTTCGAGAGGTGCTCTGCGGTGCCAATCGGCATTCATCGTAGAATCATCTGAAACTAAAAAAGTCGAATTTTTCAGTTAAAGTATGACGTAATGCTCCCCCCTACATTAATAAAAAATTTTTTTTCTCATTTTTGTAGTTTTGGTGGCAAAAAAACGTAAAACGAGCATTTTTGGCGAAAAATTTCGCCATATTTGTAAGTGAAAAACAACCTTAAAAAAAACAAAAAATAAAAAAAAAACACTGTAGGGGGGAGGTATTTTTGATTTAGAAAACTTGTGCCAAATTTGAAAAGAATCGGTTGAATAGTTTCGGAGTTGTGATTGGCACCGACTTTTAAGAAGTCGTTTCGGGAAAAACGCGTTTGAAAAAATGACTCTGAAAAATTATCTATGCTCCGAATTCGAGGTAGAGTGCCTACAAAAGCTATAACTTTGAGAGTTCTGCTCCGATCCACTTAAAATTTTGACACAACATTCTTGAAATGATTTACTATAAGATGAGTGAAGAAAAAAAATTTCGATTTTGTGACCCTACCCCCCCTTAAAGGCGTTAAGTCAGATTAACTGCTAAAAATTGTGTAGGTAAAAAATTGTAGGTGCAACTAGAATTTAGCGAGCTTCCAGCTACCAACATCTAAGTGATTACTAAGAGTGAAATATCTTTTATTTCAAATATTAGAAAATTCTGCTTAAAACACTCTCCAAATTTCTTTTAATAGAGTAATCAGTTCAAAAATTGTTGACATTTGAAAATTAAGTGGCACATAAATTAAAATCCTTGTGGCAACCACGCGTTTCATGGGTCTAAAACTATGCTACCCATATTTGTTTGGCGAAAAAGAAATCCATTATTTTCTCGATAGATGCCTGAGTGATCGATATCTCGTAAAATATCGATCAAACAATTTAAAGTTGCTCGTTGTCAAGTTGACATTTCACACGTAAAAAAATGTGTTTGCTATTTTTTTTTTTTCTACCATTCAGTTGTGAGTTACAGAGGGTTATTATTGACAAAAAAAATGGATACAATTTATTTCTGGGTGAGTTTTTTCTTTCTTTTCCCCACCCCCAAAGAATGTCTCAGATATGAACGTAGCATTATTTAATGTTTTGTAAGGAGCATATCATTATTTGATTATTTTTTAGTAAACCTTTTTTTTTTGCGTATTCTGCATACCTTTATTAATATACACACCTACATACTCGTATATTCATACTTGGTTTTTGCATTACCTTCACTCTCAGTATATACAGCTCATTCAAAATCCTTCGCAGATTGCCGACGTCTTTCGTAACACCAGTCCAAATACGATTTTGAGTTGTTTTTATATTAGTGGAGAGTTGTTGTTCTAAACGCCTTAGTTTTTTGCTTTGTAAACCTCTGTAAACAATTTGTCAAATTTAGGGTGCAAAATTGAAAATGAAAATATTTGAGTAAATTAAATTTGTATTGTTTTTGACAAAAGTGTTAAAAATAGTGTTAAATTTAAATGAAACACATACTCGTATAAGTACATAAATCTATTAATATTTACACATACAATTAAAAGGGAGTTAGAAAAGTTAGACATTTACGGATAGTAAATAAATAATAAAAATAATTTCCCACAATCAACCGTCAAAAATAATAGGTCTATCGATAAGTTCGTGCGGTTTTACAACAGATGGCGTAACTTGATTATTATTCCATCGATCCACATTTCCAAACATTCATTGGAGAGCTACTGTCGTAAGGCACAAACGTCAGTATAAGTTTTTTATTTGAAGCGTAAACAACAATATTTTTACCACACTTGAAAATGTCGAATTTCGTGCCAAATAATGTGTTTTTGCGGGGAATTTTTTAATATGAAGAAAAAAGCAGCCGAAAGTCATCGTATCTTGGTGGAAGTTTATGGTGAGCATGCTCTAGCTGAGCGAACGTGCCAGAAGTGGTTTGCACGCTTTAAAAGTGGTGATTTTGGCTTGGAAGACGAAGAACGCGAGGGTGCGCCGCCAAAGTTCATGGATACCGAATTGGAGGAATTGCTCGATCAAGATCCGGCTCAAACGCAAGAAGAGGTTGCAAAAACTTTGGGAGTTGATCAATCAACCATTTCCAAACGTTTAAAAGCCATGGGAATGATCCGAAAGGTAGGCCATTGGGTGCCGTATGAATTGAAGCCAAGAGACGTTGAACGCCGTTTTATGGCATGCGAACAACTGCTTCAACGGCACAAAAGAAAGGGTTTTTTGCATCGAATTGTGACTGGCGATGAAAAGTGGGTCCATTACGACAATCCAAAACGTCGGGCAACGTATGGATACCCTGGCCATGCTTCAACATCGACGTCGGCGCAGAATATTCATGGCCTGAAGGTTATGCTGTGTATCTGGTGGGACCAGCTGGGTGTTGTGTATTATGAGCTACTGAAACCGAATGAAACGATTACGGGGGATGTCTACCGACGACAATTGATGCGTTTGAGCCGAGCACTGCGAGAAAAACGGCCGCAATACGCCGATAGACACGACAAAGTTATTTTGCAACATGACAATGCTCGGCCACATGTTGCACAAGTGGTCAAAACATACTTACAAACGCTCAAATGGGATGTCCTACCCCACCCGCTGTATAGTCCAGACCTTGCGCCATCCCATTACTATCTCTTCCGATCGATGCAACATGGCCTGGCTGACCAGCACTTCCGCAATTACGATGAAGTCAAAAAATGGATCGATTCGTGGATTGCGGCAAAACCGACCGAATTTTTCACAAAGGGAATCCGTGAATTGCCAGAAAGATGGGAAAAAGTAGTAGTAAGCGATGGACAATACTTTGAATATTAAATTTGTAACCATTTTACGTCAATAAAGTTTCAAATTTCGAAAAAAACCGCACGAACTTAAACATAGTCCTATTATGATACCTTTTTTGCCTTCGCTGGAGAATCGCATATTTACATTTTTTGAAGGCTGACAACTTTTTGAACGAATCTTGTATGGCCAAAAAAAAATTTTTGATTTTTTAACAATATATCAAAAAACAAAATACTGAAAACAAAAATAAAAAATCTTTTTTCGTTTCCATTTTACACGTTTTTAAAGAAACACCCAAAAAACACCATTTCGAATGAGGCGAGGGCCATAAATAACTCACAGTAAAATGGAAGAGTTGAAGCCTGAGAGTTGAAGCCATTTTGCTTCTTACATACGGTGTGTTCAAAAAATAAGGTGAATTTTAATTTTTCTCTAAAAATATTTATTTATCCATTAATTTCTATTTTATCTCCTTCAAAGTAATCCCCCTTAGATATGATATAATAAACTTGTGCCAGCGTTTTTTCCAATCCTCGAAGTTCTTATATGCACCTTTGGTATGCCATTGAGCTCTCTCAGTGATTCGGTTTTTATCTCCTCAATTGTCGCAAAACGCCGTACCTTCACGGGGTTCTTCAATCTTGGGAACAGGAAAAAAGCGCAGGGGGCCAAACCTGGTGAATACGGGAGCTGAGGTAGGTATAATAACGATATTGTTTTTCGGCCAAATAATCTGTCACAAGCAAAGATGAGTGAGCAGGTGCATTATCATGATGCAAAGGCCATGCATTTTTTTCCACAATTCCGGGCGCTTTTTTCGCAAACGGCGCATAACTTCAAAGTAATACTCCTTATTTACCGTACAACCTTGTGGTAACAATTCCTGACTACGCTATGTTAATCACTACGCTATGGTAATCGAAGAAAACAGTGAGCAAAACCTTGACATTCGATCGAACTTGGTCTTGGCTCTCCTGAACTCTTCCATTGGGACGATTGGGCTTTGGTTTCGATGTTATAACCATATACCCATGATTTGTCACCAGTTATGACCCTTTTAAGAAGATCTGGATCTTCGTGAACGTCATTCAACAATTCCTGAGCGATGCTCATGCGACATTGTTTTTGCTCAAAATTCAGCAATTTTGAAACGAACTTCACTGCCCCACGCTTCATGCCCAAAATTTCCGAAAAGATTGCAAGGCATGAGCCAACGGA
This sequence comes from Anastrepha obliqua, assembly GCF_027943255.1. NCBI lineage: Eukaryota > Metazoa > Arthropoda > Insecta > Diptera > Tephritidae > Anastrepha > Anastrepha obliqua. The sequence continues at coordinate 121,802,763 of NC_072893.1, read as the reverse complement.
TATGCCGACATCCTCAGCAACTCTTCTAATTGTGATTCGACGATTCTCCATAATAATTTTCTTTACTTCCTCAGCATTTTCATCGGTTGTTGATGTGCTGGGGCATCCTGAGCGAGCGTCGTCATTCACATCTTCTCGACCTTCTGTGAAGAGCTTGTAGCACTTGTAAGTTTTTTGACTCAGAGTACTCTCACCGTACGCCACTGTCAACATTTCGAGTGTGTTTGAGCACTTAATTCCATTTTTCACACAAAATTTGGCCAAAAACTTGCCTTAGTTATGCCTCTCACAAACAAACTAAACAAGCTATATTGCTAAAATCGTGAACATATCTGCGAGACGAGTGTACCAACATAAAAAAAAAATAATAACAATCGAAAGTCGAATGTACGTAGGTCGCAAAATTTGAAAATTCACCTTATTTTTTGAACACACCTCGTAGTAACATTATTAAATAAATAAATCTGTTTGTGAGGTTCGTCCATTTTACGTGCGTTTTTCACGCTGGCGGCATCATCGGTCCTTTTTTCTTTCGAAATGGGGAAGGAGCTGCCGTTATGGTGTCGGCCGAGTGCTATAAAGCTCTACTGCCTGAAATTTCATTTCCAAAAATTAATCAGCTAAACATCGACGACACTTGGTTGCAACAAGACAGTGCAACTTGCCATACAGCGCGGTTAAGAATCGATTTATTGTACTGTTCGAAGGGATCATGTAAGTCATAGCCGCAGCGGACATATGACGGATATCAACTCCAAAAAATAAATGCCATAAAATTATCTACCAGATTATTATAAAAAAATTATACCAACAATATTTCTATTTTTTATTATCCTTTTAAGTTTTCAAGCTCTTAAAAAAACTGATAATATTAATATTTAATATCAGGACAAGTGTTCAGTAACCCCTGCGGGTCGGTAAAAAGATTACATCCGCGATAAAGCATGCCTGTCATAAGAGGCGACAAAAATCCGGTCGGAGAAGAAGTGACACGCCTTAAATTGTTTCCTATACTCTGACAATCGCCAGCGGTAGGGCTGTAAAGCTCAAGCTTGATATATATTAGTAAATATTACAATCATTCTATTGGCAACTACCTATGTACAGAAGGTTATGAAAGCGAAGCAAAATGCATCCCACGCTTTTAACTCTAATTTGAATTATTCTAAATATTTGTATCTAAATTTCTGTTATAATTCTGTTCTGAGGTAGTTGACTATGACTGATCGTTCGATTTGCTATTACTTCATTATAGGTCTCTTTGTCATTAAAATTTATTTTATACTTTTTAGTTCGATTAGCAATAAAAGGGTGTTTTTTAGTTTTTTTAAACTATTTTTTATTTTCTACTTTTTAGTTCGATTAGCAAAAAAGCGTGTTTTTTAGTTTTTTTTTTTAACTATTTTTTATTATGAATGAAAATTATTGTTATCATTGCAGTCAGTGAATTAATGATTCGATATATTCGTGTTATATTTAATTCCTTTCTTATCGACTGTGAGTCTAAAGCTATGCAGTTATCGACCGTGATAAAGAAGTAATCGGGATGAAGAACTTATTTCGTGGAGGGAGCCTGAGAAACGGCTACCCCACTCCATTAGTCAGTTTTTTTCGATTTTCGTGGTGTGGTGCACTATGAATTCCTTCCACCTGGTCAAACCGTTAATAAAGAATATTATTTGAGCGTTATGCGTCGTTTACGTGAAGCAATTCGTCTAAAAAGACCAGAATTATGAGCCAACAACTCTTGCTTTTTGCATCACGATAATGCACCGTCTCACACTGCACTCGTTCTTCGTGACCATTTCGCCAAAAATTCCACGCATATCGTTCCGCAACCACCGTATTCGCCTGATTTGGCTCCGTGTGACTTCTGGCTATTCCCAAAACTCAAGAGACCACTCCGGGGAACGCGTTTCGAGTCGATTGAGAAGATAAAAGCTGAATCGAAGAAGGTGCTGATGGCTATACCGGAAATGGACTATTTGGCATGTTTCGGGGATTGGAAAAATCGTTGGCATAAGTGTATTTCATCGAGAGGGGATTGTTTTGAAGGGGATGAAATTGATTTACAAGAATAAATAAAGATTTTTCATTTTACAACCAAATTCACCTTACTTTTTGCCCACAGGTAAAAAAAGAAAATATTAATCCTGGCAATCCTAATAAGGATAATGGAAAACTTTTATCAAATTATTGCATTGTCATCGGTCCTTGATAGGTGTGCAAAATTCCAAGTCGATCAGATTTTTAGAAGCCAATGAAAATTAAGCTCAAAGATTCCGTTACATACATACATACAACTCGACCTAATAAAAGTGTGTTAATTATTCGGATTAAACAGTCTAAGGGCTGGTGAAAGTAGTATTCTATCACCTCAGTTCAGGAGGGTGACACCGCCCCGAAGTGGCTGATAGGTTAATACCACAATCGCCTTCATCTCGCTAATACCCTGGCAGGACTTCAAGTACGTTCGATGCTACGTCACCATTATATTGGTGGTACAGACACAGTTGAGACAGCTCTTGTCTAGTGTCTGATTCTGGCTCTGAACACAAGCTCCCATAAGGACTCCTCGCGTAGCCTCCCTGCACTTGCATACACAGTCACGGGAATTTCTTTTAAGACAACTGTACATCGTGCGGAGATAGCGGCTTGAAAGGGTTTACAAAATGTTCAGTGAACAGAAATTTTTTTATATACAATTTTCGCAAGCATTCGATTATAAAAAGTACCAAAAGTTTAATATTTAGTTATTCTAAGAATTATGCCCATCACTGTACATAGGTTAGGTTAGGTTTTTGTGGCAGTCGGCTTAGAGTAGCCGAGAGAGAGGAGAGCGTAAAGGTCAAAAAAAAAAAAAAAGATTTCCATCATTAAAACTATTTTTTTCTTTTAGTAAAAAAGTTATTCAAAAAAGCAAGTATTCTGTGTGTATAGAAAGGAAATTTTCTCAAGCATGCGGTTATAAAAAAAGAAGCCCATCGCTGTACGAGTGCATAACTGATTTACTATTACTGGTAGATGTTTGTTAAATTAAATAATTCGATAAATTAGTAGTATAATTTAAAAAATTTATGCAATTCGATTAGTTTCACAAAACAAACAAATACACAATAATTCCCATACGAATACATATAGTACATTACATATTTTAGTACATAAAATTAGAAAAATACATCCAAGTAATTACCTCGTTATGAAGCCCATAATCATAACCAAGTAGCCCAATGCGAAGATAAACCAGAATATGACGAATATCTCATAAACCACAAACCAGCCACCAAATTCGGTGGGCTAAAAGGAAACAAAAAATGAATAGTAAAATACATTTTATTAAATAAAGATTAATTGAATGCACATTAACGCATTATTACCTGATCGGCGCCAAAAGTGGGCACATAATCACCAAAACCAATGGTTGTGGTAGTCACATAGGCAAAATAAATCGAAATGGAGTAAGACCATTTTTCAAAGTACGTAAACACAAGTGCCGGTAGTAGTATGAAAATGCCAATACCCGGTATTAAGGCGATAAGTATTGCAGTGACTAGACCCAATTGCGGTGGCACATAATGTTTGTCCTGTGACATCTTATATTTTTTATAGCGACGATAGATCATTTGGAACTGAAAATGAAATGCAATTAATAAATATGTAGTGATTTTTGTAAAGTAATAAAAATACGAGTATTAAAATGTTTTGCAGAGTATTAAAATATTATATTATTGAAAAATATTTTTTTTATTCTTTTTATTTTATTATTTTCAAAATAATAAAATATCATTTAAAATTTTTGTTTTTTTATTATTTTTGTGTTATTATTTTAAAGTTTTTAAAATATTGTTAAAAACATTTACATTTTTTTTTTTAATTATTAAAATAATTTATAAAATTTTGTTTCATTATTTTTATTTTATTGTTTTCAAAATATTTTTAAAAAATATTTTTTTAATAATTTTTATTTTATTATTTTCAAAATATTACAATACTACTTAAAATAATTGTTTTTCTTTTATTTTATTGTTTTCAAAATATTCAAATACTACAATACTTAAAATATTTTTTTTATAAGTTTAATTTTTATTTTATTATTTTCAAAATATTTAAATTTTCTTAAAAAATATTTTTTTTCACTATTACTATTTTTATTTTATTATTTTCGAAATATTAAAATATTATTAATAAATATTTTTCTTATAATTTTTATTTTTATTTTATTATTTTCAATTTTTTATTTTTATTTTTATTTCATTATTTTCAAAAATTTAAACTATTATTTAAATTATTTTTTTCTATAAAATATTTCTTTTTATTATTTTTATTTCATTATGTTCAAAAAAACCATATTTTTCTTTTTATTTTATTATTTTCAAAATATTAAAATATTACTTCAATTATTTTTTTCTACCAAATATTTTTTATGATTTTTCATTATTTAAAAAAATATATTCTTCTTTTTATAAATTTTATTTATATTTTATTATTTTCAAAATATTCAAATTTTCTTAAAAAATATTTTTTTGTTTCACTATTATTATTTTTATTTTATTATTTTCGAAATATTAAAATATTATTAAAAAATATTTTTTTTATAATTTTTATTTTTATTTTATTATTTTCTATTTTTATCTTATGATTTTCAAATTATTTAAATATTACTTAAAATATTCTTTTCTATAAGTTTTATTTTATTATTTTCAAAATATTCAAATTTTCTTAAAAAATATTTTTTTGTTTCACTATTATTATTTTTATTTTATTATTTTCGAAATATTAGAATATTATTAAAAAATATTTTTTGTATAATTTTTATTTTTATTTTATTATATTCAAAATATTAAAATATTATGAAAATCGTTTTTTCACTATTATTATTTTTATTTCATTACTAGCGGACCCGACAGACTTCGTTCTGTTAAATAGATTTTGAATGTGCCAGTTTATATCTTGACCTTAAGATGTTTTTACTCTGCTGACCCTCACACACCGCCCTATCATCATGGTAATGGTTCTGTTCAGGAGAATTAAAGAAAAGGGTCAGCTCGGGTGACCTAAGTACCTTCGCTCCCACGAACTTTGGCCACGCAATATTTGTATGGGAAAAAGAAAAGGGCTATTTTATGGTTTTCCTTAAACTTCAAGGAACATTTTAAAAAAATAATTGTTAAAATTGGTCCATGCGTTGTTGAGTTATACTTACCATCACATTTTGCGATTCATTCTTATATTATAGATTTTCAAAAATTTTAAACTATTATTTAAATTTTTTTTTTCTATAAAATATTTTTTTTTTATTATTTTTATTTCATTATTTTCAAAAAAACCATATTTTTCTTTTTATTTTATTATTTTCAAAATATTATATTATCAAAAAATGTTTTTTTTTACAATTTTTATTTTTATTTTATTATTTTCAAAATATTAAAATATTATTTAATTTCTTTTTTTCTATAAAATACTTTTTATGATTTTTATTTCATTATTTAAAAAAATATATTCATCTTCTTATAATTTTTATTTTTATTTTATTATTTTAAAAATATTAAAATACTATTTAAAATTATTTTTTTCTTTTTATAATTTTTGTTTTTATTTAATTTTTTTTATTATTTCAAAATATTATTAATTATTTAAACTTTTTGTCTTTTTATTATTTTTATTCTATTATTTTCAAAATATGGAAAATATTATAACTATTGCAAAAAAAATATTTTTCAAAATAGTACGAGCGGCAAATCTTCAGTGTAAATTTAAACCCACTTTCCATCTAAACTAAGTTGGAGCGTTCAATTTTATTTTTCCAATTCAACTGATGGGTAGTATAAAATTTCAGCACAGAGTGCATTCGCACTGAAAAACTAACAATAGCTTTATAAAATTAAAAATTACTTAATTTCACTTACCGTTCTCCCAAAGTAGTCGCCCAATCCGGCAAAAAGTATTCCATTCACTGGTATGCCAATGATCGAGTAGAATATCATAATTATGCGTCCAGCAAATGTAGTGGGATAAATATTGCCGTAACCCACAGTCGAGCAGACAGTGAAGGCAAAGAAAAGCGAATGATAAAATGTCCATGTATAGGGTGGGTCAAATTCATCCGCTGTATAGTTGGTCACCTGTTTCCCGCAATAATCCGATATATTTTCAAGTATCTCGGTGATGGTGCTCTCATTCTTGCCAGCTAATTCACTAACGAGGTATTCTGGAAAAAAGTAACAGAAGGAAAAATATTAGCTAAAAAACAATAATGGTAAAATATTTAGTACTCGTATAAATATTTATCATACTAGGACTAGAGGTAAAAATAATTCGACAGCATGAGAAGGAATTGCCTATATGCCGCGATGTCTGAATTTAGTATCCCCGCAAAACTAGTACGACTGTGTAAGATGTCGTTGATCATTGCCGGTAGCGACGTCAGAATTGGGAAACACCTGTTCGAGCCCTTTGTGACTCGCTTTCGTGCGACTTCTTTACCCTGATGCTGAAAAAGATTATGCGAGCCGCAGAACTTAATCGCTCTGAAAAAAATTTATTAAATATTGACATCATTGGACTTAACAACTCAGCTGTTAGTTCTGTCCTTTCTAAGCTGGCTAAAGAAGCAAAGCGAATAGGTCTGGTAATCAATGAGGACTAAGGGAAGTACTCCTGTCATCAGTCGGCGCATTCGCATATCGGCACACACGTCACTGTTGCCAGTTTTGTTTTTGAGGTTGAAAGAGACTTCGTTTATTTACGAAACAGCATTAACACCGATAATAATGTCAGCCTTGAAATTCAGCAGAGAATGTCTCTGGACTACTTTAGACTAACTAGGCAATTTATTGGTAAAGTCTTCTCCGGTCAAAACACTTTATAAGCCTGTCATCATGCCCGTCCTATTGTTTGGCGCAGAAGTTTGGACGATGACAATATCCGATGAGCCGTTCTTTGGAATATTTGAGATACAGATTCTGCGGAAGGATTATCGAATTTTGCCGCTTAGCTGGCGGAGTAAATATTTACTTCTTTTAACCCACAAGCGAACTGCAGACGGACAAAACTGATGTTAACTATCGTGTCCGACCGACTATCGCAGATCCACCTGTCATTAAGCAGAAGGGACTGTAGACAGATGGTTGGACAGATGGCCGGCGACTTTCTATGGGCGAAGGACATGGACAAGGTAGGTAGGAGGAAAAGGCGCACCACTTTCTGTGCGTCTGCACGGCCTGCGCTCGAATCAGGCTTGAGTCTTTGGCACTGATGTGTTAAGAAGCGACCAACTTGGCTACTTGGTACCGCAAGATCTACTCAGATTTCTTCGAAGGTCCGGTAGATTTCAAAAAAAAAAAAATTAAAAAGGGAACCCGAGTGCAGTACAATGGACTTAATATTGTTTGAGGGCTGTGCTTGCTAGTATATCCCGACAAAAACCTAACCTAAGGAATTGCTTGTCAAGGAAAGATTTTGGTGCAATGAAAATCTCGGAAGTGATCATAGTTTTGCGGGTCACTCGAAATTCAAACATTTGAAAGGCATCACAACTTATGAAATTATCTAAAGAAGAATTTTCTCCTAAATGAGACTATTTTGATCAATAAAACATTCCCATATCACATATGTATGTGCTTTATTTCAATTTTCAGCGACTTATTGAGCCACCCTCGTACGCATATAGTCTTATAAAGCCATAAGAGTTTATTTTGAATTGGACTTCTATTTGAATAGCGTCGCTGTTTAGCCACAAAAAGATTTACTAAAATTGAGCCACTAATTAAATAATCAAATTAATTGAAATAGTTTTTATTTACCAAGAGTACAATGCCACTGTCTACAAGTACATACATACATACACATGCACTACTACATACACGCTCGTACCTACATATTCACTTTGTATCACTTTTGGTTGATATTTACATTTATTTAGCTTTCAAAGGCGACTAACAATAATCTTCCGCCTCTTAAAAATATTTTCCATAGGCTGCTGAGGCTCTACAAAGCTACCCATGTAAGAAATCCCAGAACATAGCTGTAAAATCACAACTATCCTTACTTGTATGGAAAGTGAGAAAGAACAACAACAATGCACGTATCTTATGTATAGATATTCTACCACTACACATGAAAGTTTGGCATTCAAGTGCATACAAATTTTCCACCTAAGCCCTCATACTCTGAGATTTGCGACAATTTACCGTAATGACCCCAATAATGCGAGTGGCTTAGTAGCGCAATATGTATTATATGTATGTGTATATGTGTATGTGTAAGCACTTGCACTTGATCAGCGCCTGACGAAAATAACGCACACAATTTAGTCGCCACTTACACGCAGTTGCTTCATTTGTGGTACAAATTGCATTTTGCTGCAACTCGCCAACTAACAATGAGTAGCGTCTGGCGCAGCATCGGGTTGACGTTCTCGATTTCTCGACTTGTTTGAATACTAAGTTAAACGTTTACCTAAATTAGTTGCAATTTTCCATTATTAACATTTTATTTGCTTCTTTCTTTCCTTGTACAAATCGTTACGTATTGTGTGTGTGTGTGTGTGTGCTGGTGTGTAAATTAAGAAAATTGTAGGCGTTTATCTGTGTAAATTGTTTGAAGATTGAAAAAAATTAAGCATTTACTTAAAAAACAGGAAGAAAGAATCGCAATTTTACTTAATTGTTAGATTTCATAAGCAACAGAGGTCATGCCAACGGAAGAAATAAACATCTGTGGCTAGCCAACAGGTGTAGGTATACCTATGAAACCTACCGGATCACTGTAGTGCATTTTAAGCTGAAACTCTGGCCATCAGGGAAGGTCTGTTAGCCCTAAAGAAAATGGGTTCTCCCCACAGATATTATATATTCAGATATCAAATCGGCGATGAAAACCTTACAATCATCTAATATTAACTCGAAGGCGGTTAAAGAAAGTATCGCGTTTTAACAGAACTATCACAGTACTTTACAATAAACCTGATCTGGGTGTCGGCTCACAGCGACATGGCAGGCAATTGCAAAGCAGATGCAATAGTGAGATTGGGTACCACCTAACCGATCCAACCTGACAAAGCGAACATACCTATACCTTTAGCAACTTGTAAGATGCTTATAGACAAACACACTATCGGAGCTGCTAACGGGCTTTGGACTCAGTCCCTGGCCGATGCAACAAGTGGAATGACATGGCCAGAATAGAACATGGCCCGCACCATCCGACTGTTGAAACTGAACAGGAAGGATATGAGAAATCTTCTTGGGGTTCTAACAAGGCATTGTCTGATTGGCAGGCACGCCAGCAGATTGAAAACACCCCATAACGAATATTACAGAAGCTGTAACGACATTAAGGAAGAAGAAGAGAATATAGAACATTTTCTATGCGGGTGCATGGCTTTGGATAGAAGAAGGTTCAATATTTTAGGAGCAAGATCCTTGAATAACTTGGCAGAAGTAGCCAATTTAAAAATAACAAGCCTTGGTAGATATGTATATTAAAGCCACAGGAACCAACCAATGAGAACAATGTAGAGTGAGGAGAGGGGACAGCGCTGGTGGTATCACAATTGGCCTACAGCAGGTCTAGGTGTGTCAATTGACAACCACTATACCTACCTACCTATCTACAGTTTTTGTAATCACGTCAAGTGTGCATACATTTTTTTGGAGCGCTCTGTGTAATTCATGCCAGTTATGAACAAATCTACGGTTAACTTTAAAAATTGCCATTGCCATAGGAAGCGGAAGCCCTTTGCCACTGAGTACTATACGAGGGGTGCCTTTTATATGTCGGGATTAGAGAACAAAAACAAATTTTAATCATCGAAAATCACTTTATTGTTTTTCAAAATATTCTTCATGAAGATCTATACACTTTTGCATGCGTTTCAACCAATTGTCGAAGCACTTTTGCCACTCTGAATGAGGTACTCCCAAAACATGCATTCTGAATGCCGCAACCGCTTCTTCAGGTGTCGAAAAACGTTGACCTCTCAGTTTGTTTTTTACGTACGGGAATAAAAAGAAGTCATTCGGTGCCAAATCAGGACTATACGGCGGATGACCCATTAATTCGATGTTTTGGGTGCTCAAAAATGCAGTTGCTTGAGCCGATGTGTGAGAGCTCGCATTGTCCTGGTGAAGAGTGATCCGTCTTTGGCGATTGGTTTTCCTAATTTCTTGGAAGACAACTGGCAAACAAATGGTTGTGTACCACTCAGAATTTACTGTTCTGCGTTGTTCTAGTGGTACGGTTGCGACATGTCCAGTTTTTCCGAAAAAACAGGCGACCATTTGCTTGGAAGTGCTTCGTGCACGAACAACTTTTGTTGGATTTGGCTCATCTTGAAACACCCATACAGTCGACTGCTGTTTACTTTCTCATACGGGCTCATACGCATAAATCCATGATTCAACACCTGTCACGATGTCATAGACGTGTTTCGAAGCCCCGCGTTCGTATTTTTTGAGCATTTCCTTCGACCAATCGATACGAGCCTTTTTTTGAGCGATTGACAAATTGTGTGGGATCCAACGCGAAAAAGTTTTTTTGACAGTCAAATGTTTATGCAATATTGAATGTTTGCTGGGCCCACTAATGCCTAAGATTGTCTCAATCTCACGATAGGTCACATGACGATCTTGCAATATCAGTTCGCGCACAGCATCAATGGATTTGGGAATAACAACTGATTTTGGACGACCTTCACGAAATTCGTCTTGGAGTGAACTACGACCACGATTGAATTCACCATACCATCGATAAACACTGGTCCTTGATGGAGCTTCATCGCCAAAAAATAAATTAAGTTCATCCATGCAATGTTGCTGAGTTAATCCACGTCGAAAGTTGTAAAAAATAGTCGCACTTTTCGTGTTCACGATTTAATTCCATTTTTGGACCGAGATGAATCTTTTAAGTTACTGTAAACAACACAAATAGCGCTGGTATTTCAAAACGTTCCGAGTACGTAAAAGCCAAAAAATGTCAAACTTTGCGATACAGCTGTCAGTTGCCAAATTGCAACACCAGGGTTGCCAAATCCCGAAATATAAAAGGCACCCCTCGTATACATACAAACATATGTTGTTGCTGCTATTGATTATTCTACAGCTGATAAAATTTTCCAATCCCTTTCAAATCGTGCAAAAAGGTGAAATTTTGCATTTTATAAAATCTCAAATCATTTTGCTCGTAATTTGTAATTTACAAAAATAAACGTTTTGCTAATTAATATAAGACAAAATAGTATTACGTCAGGTCTTTATTTACTTATTTTATTGCAAGTGAAGCATTTTATTTTGATTGCATTAGCAACTTGTAACTGATAAGGAAAACAAACCTAATCTTAATGTGAGGCAGTTGAACAACTAAATAAAACTAAAATTTAGTGTCATTAAGCAATTGAAAATGTCAATAAAATGTACTTAATACAAAATAGGAGCAGCGCACTGTATGTAAATATAATATTTTCTGTATGTATGCACGCACTCACAGTCGTAAATGCACGTGCACAAATATATTTCCACGCAAGCAGTTAGTATGTCGGGGATCATAGTGAAAGTGGTTCTTCCCTTCCCACTATCCTTCCACTTGGTCTGCCAATTTTGCAGAGCGATATCATCGATCCTCTGTAGGGCGTCCCTCAGTAAGGCTTTGTTACCAGATAGATATCCGCGCATTGATTGTATGCTGGTATTTTGTTTCATGCATTTTGCCTTTATATCGAGAGGGATTCTGCCTGCTATTACCCCTGCTGCTTCGTCAAATATGGTCCAGTAGCATCTAATGAATCTAACATTGCATAATTTGTACACCCGTTTAGGCTGCATCAAGTAGCTGGGATATTTCACTACTTCGGCCCACACTTCTATAGCGTAAAACAAGATCGAGTTGCAGACGCTTGCTAACAATGCTCTCATTTGCTTGTCTTGCTCCACCCACATTGGGCATCAGTAGCGATAAAGCCGCCCAGGATTTTTGCAGCTTTCGAGCTTACGTATTCCAAATGCTCTTTAAAACTAAGTCTTCTGTCGATCATCGCTCCTAAATATTTTATGGTATCTGTGGATGTTATATTGTGACCACCAACCTTTATTTGAAGGTTTGCAACTTTTCGTCGAGAACTTATGAGAACCAGTTCGGTATTATGGTCTTCTAGTCTTAGCCCAGACGAGTGTAGCCATTGCTTAATTTTATTTACGCTATCCTCTAGCCTTCGTGAGACCTTTTCTAGCGTTTTTCCTACGACTACCACAGCTAGATCATCTGCATACCCAACAATACTTACTAGTTCGTGTTGTTCAACGCGTAGTACTCCATCATACGTGATATTCTACAGTGCCGGGCGTAGTACAGAGCCTTGAAGAGCTCCTCCAGTTACCTTATAGCTTTTGGGACCTACGTCTGTATTATAACATAGGGTTCTGTTGTCAATGTATGAAGCAATTAGCTTTATCAGATAGTTCGGCACTTTTTTTTTAACTGAGCATGGCTGTTTCAGGCACCATTTGTACAAATACAAGCACACAGACTCCTCATTTTGCCTATACAGCCAAGGAAAATATGAAACTCCTGAGCATGCCCCATTAGAATGTTCTGGCTTTGATGGGGAACGAAGCATGTGGCGCTCAAATATCGGCGAGAGCATGACAGCTGCTAGCCTAGAAACGTAGAACTATGGTTGTAACGTAGCTTAACCAATTACACTGTGTGACAAAAAAAAAATTAAATATACTTTTATGGAGACCTAGCACAACTTGTGGCTATAGAAAAACTAAAAAAATGGTATAGGAGAAATTTCCAATACACCCCCAAAATCTCATTTTATGGCCATAAAACCGTTTTTCAGTAGGTTCATGTGAAGAATAACTCCCAACTTCGCCAATTTCCATCCGATTTCGAATTTGCTTTTTTAGTTCGAAAGAACAAAAACAAGCCTTTTTGACAGTGTGTTGACAATTTTTCTGAAATGACAACTGACGAGACTGTAGACGGAAGTATTTGGAATTTTTTTATTTTTTCTCTATTTTTTCGACTTTGACATAATTTTTACGGTATTATCCGATATTGAGAATTTTTTTTAGTACCCTACTGTTATAGTAAATTTAATTTTGCGTCGAATGAGCTACATTTGACTGTAATTGAATTAAAATACCTACAAGTTGAACTAGGTCTCCATAAAAGTATAATTTCACTGTCGCACAGTGTTATGCGAAGGCTGAAACATGATGATAATGAACGCAGACAAATGAGTGAATAAACACATTCTGCCCCCTTGAAGGAATATCTTAACTAGTAATCCCGAGGTGAAAGAAGCAAAACAGCCAGGCGATGGGCTGGTTTAGTCCGTAGGCAATACGAAATTTAGATCAAAAAGAGCGGGGGAATATCGCATGTGCATCAGTCATACGTATGAGTCGGCTTCTACGTATCTTTAGAAGATTTCACCTCCCAGTTCGGCATCCAAAAAAACCACAAGCAGTTAGTGCAAATGAGCTGTCATATGGAGATTTGCCATTTTTCAAAGTCACAGCATATAATCGAAATAAATTAATTAAAGTAAGAATAGAAAAAAAATGTTGATTTGGTGTAATGCTATGTAGTAATTTAATTGAAAGTAAAAATTGTGATTATGTAAAAAAAGCAATCAAGCATATAAAAATCAGCATCTAAAAGTGAAACGAATTTAAATAAACTAAATGCTCCAAACAAAATCCAAGCTTAGCCAGCATTTACAAATCGATTACACGCAATTAAAACCGTATCACTGTCACTGTCTCACATTGGCCGTGACACTTTAAACGCCGCTACTTCCGAAATACATCAATTAATGACGTCATTTGACATGGCGGCAAGTACAAATACCTGCTTTTGACAATCATTAATGTTATAATAGATATTTACATCAAGACAATTTGTATAGCCAACACAACGACATAAATTTCTTCTGACAACCGCGCGCTTCATTTGAATACATACACTCACCCATATATGCACAGAGCGGGAATGAGAGAGAAGAGAGAGTGAGAAAAATTGTGCTTTGATTTCCATGCACACGAGCCAACATTGATACTTCCGTGCGCATACACACACACGCACACACAACTGCAAACCGGCAAACGGAAAGCGAACATAAACACATCCGAGCACATGAAATCACATGCAGTGCTGAGGAATTTATGTATTGGCTTTCCCTGTAGACGATGTTTGTATAGCTAGTCGCTAATAAATACTCGTATATCACCCTGCAGGAAATAAACTAGTGCTGAACAAGCGCGGTGCTAATGACTTTAAGCCCGCTAGTTTTTCGTAAGTTGGGTAACAGTTGCTTGTAATTTTGCATGGCGATCTCTTAGGAATTGCTATGCATACATTTTCGTTAGATTGGAATTAGTACTAAATTTGGTAAATGAGTTCGTCAATAAATGTCAAGCTAAGTGTCATATTTTATACGGTGGGCTAATCTGAACAAATGAAACTGAACATTATATACAGGGTTATCGGAAAATCCGTACTAGATACTTAAGGGCATTATTATTTGGGTAATTTCTAAATATCACACCTTGAATAGCTGAAAATACTTGCCAGTTTTCAAAATCATTGCTGAATAATTTCTATTCAAAAAATTTTTGAAGTGAAACTTCTTTTGTCTCGAAGGATGAAACGCTGTGAGGAGTAAAACCATAGCGTTTCATCGATATGTGACGCTACGCCAGCGCCATCTGTTAAAAGCGTGGCGTGGATGAAACGCTGTGAGGAGTAAAACTACGCTAAACTACGTAAAACTCACGCTATGCCAGCGCCATCTGTTAAAAGACTGGCGTGGCGTGTCGTCGTGAATGTAATGCGGTCGTTTATTATTGCATTCTTATCGAATGTAATTTGTAAATATGACATTTGATTGACGGCCGCCGTAGCCGAGTGGGTTGGTGCGTGATCACCATTCGGAATTCACAGAGAGGTCGTTGGTTCGAATCTCGGTGAAAGCAAAATTAATGAAAACATTTTTCTAATAGCGGTCGCCCCTCGGCAGGCAATGGCAAACCTCCGAGTGTATTTCTGCCATGAAAAAAATCTGCTCATAAACATATCATAAAACAAAATGAAATAAATGCATAAAAAAAAAAAAATTTTCTTGTGATTCGAACCAAGGATTTCGGATCGGAAGCCCACATTGCTAGCCGCTGGGCTATCGCGCTGTGCTGTCGCCGCAAAATAATGTATCATAAATCTGTTTACCATACCAAAGACCATACACTTTGCGAACGCATTTCGGTGGAAACAGTTGACAGTTATCCCAAACACAATATTATATTAGTAACGCGAGACGCGTCATAGAGTGTGTGTGTAGTTTTGAGCAAATCTTACAAACATATTTTGTTTTGTTGATTGATTTCTGTTAAATATGGCATCAAATCAACAAAAACGGAAACCGAAAACAGGTGCTGAACGGCAACGTGAGTATTTGGAGCGTAAAAAATTAAGAGCTACTGTTGAACACCGTGACAGTGAATCCTCCGGTTGTACGATAAGTGATAATTTGTAGTACCAACAACAAGATGCGGAACTACCATTGATGCAGTATTTCATCGATACCTTGATAGATTAGAATGTAGATCATTTTTTACGTATTTCAGTTACCATAAAGCCCTTGTTTCATTTTTGGAAAACGAATCCAATAATGATAATGACAATGCCGAGAACCAAATGTAATTGAGTACAATAAATTCATTTCTTTTTATATTAAAATAAATAAATAATTCTGTTTAATAAAATTCCATTCCATGCTTTCCATGACTTCTGCATGCATTATATTGAAATAATAGTTAAATTATTAATTTGTTGATAAAAGAAGTTTCACTTCAATCGTGCGGGTTCCGTGAACTACCACACACTTTCTTTTTTTTAATCATTTGAAGTGCGAAGCACTTAATGAAAAAACTAAAAGATATATTTTTTTTATTTTTAACTCTATTTTTTACTGATGATTTTTATTAACCTTTTGAGCTATAAATTAATTTCCAAAAGCGTGTGACTATCCCGTGCAAAAAAATTCCAAATGAGCTTTTACTTGGAATAATTTCTGTCAAAGCTTTGGGCAGATCGCGTGTTCAAAATGCACATAATTCTACTATTTATTATTTTATATATAATAAATATTTTATATGTATGAATATATTATGTTTAATAAAAGATGAGCTATTTTTACAGTTCTTTATTAAGTAAGGAACGCAGAAAGCTCAGAAAGCTTTGAAGACGTGCGTGACACATCTTTTAAATTTTGAGACCAAATTTCTTTGGACGTGTATAGCACGTCCAAATAGCGCAAGAGGTTAAACTGTTATGATTTTTTAAACTATGATTCTTATTACCCATTAAACTAAACAGAAAAAATAGGTCTCTTGAAGCAGCATTAAAAAGTGGGCGTGCAAGCAAAGAAAAATGTATATGGTTGTAAGGGGTTAGGGATGGTCAGAATTTTCAAAAAGTTGGCTTTTATTTGCATAAATATCTTAAAAATATTGTGTGAAAATTTGAAGTGAATCCGACAAATACTTTTCGAGTTATGCAACAAGTAATAAAGGGCACTCGGGCGCTGCGGAGCGTTTGCGAGCAAGTAGCTAGCAGCAGCTGCAAGCAACCGAAAGCAAAACTTTAAATACGTTTTTCTCAAAACTATATTTTTTGAACTGGTGATCACTGTAACTTAAAAACCGCTTGTAGGATTTCAATAATATTTATACCGCTTTTGAAAAACATAAGAAACTCGTGCCTGATCGAAGGATTTTTTTTCAAATTTTCAATTTTTTTAACAATTAATTGTCGGTTTTTTTCTCAAAACTTTGTTGAGGTCGCCATATTGTTAATTTACCAAGATTATCTATTAATAAAACTAATTTCTCTTGACCGATTGATTTTAGATGAGTCTCCAAGGACTTGTGATGATCACGGCAAGCGACTTCTGGAGAAACGAGCTCCACACAAACAACGATAACTTTTAAAATTATTCACTTTTTTTTTTTTGAAATTTTGCCAAAGTCAAGTCGAAACGCGATGTATTAATGCTGTTTTTATTTTTTTACAATTTTTTTTTTTATTTTACAATTATTAATTTTTTTGTTTTGTTTTGAAATTTTGCTAAAGTCGAGTCGAAACATGATGTATTAATGCTGTTTTTATTTTTTATTACAATATATCATTTCTTCAGGCCACTAACCCATAACCTCTTAAATATTTCAAATCGAATATTTCGAAAACGGTTAAGTTTTGGACTTCATGTCGTGCGGGTATATTCAAATTAAACAGCAATGACCAAATTAATAATATCATTAAGTAAATAAGACGGTTTTCCTGATGACCCTGTATAATCTGTTTAGGCCGAGTTTAACTAGCTTCAATGAGAAACACAAATTGAAGCCAGGTCACTTGGTTTTTCTAACGAGCAAAAGAGGTCACCCTCTTCATTTAACACCACCAACATTAACTGCATCGAATATCTACTTTCAGAATATGTACCCAATCGAATGATAATTACTATTTTACGTCTATCGTCTATCGTCATTCTAGTTTCTATTTCTATCATTCGCCATCACCAACTCGGTATTTTATTGATCTTCCGCATCCCATCGTCTTATCTTTTGTGCTATGCCATCGGACGGATATAAATGGGATTATATAAATTTTGTTTGATTTTTCTCCGCCGAAAAAAGATTTTTACTTAATTTGCTAATTGGTTTGAAGCTACATTTATTTGGCAAAAGAGGTTATCCACTGGATTTGAAGGTTAAAAACATGTATAGATAGGTCTAAACTGGATAATAATCAATTATTACACACTGCGGCTACATGGCTAAAACTTTAAAGAGGATGATTATACTTGTATTTGGGACTTTTTGTTTTTTGAATACATATGGTTTAAAATTGGAGTAGGTAGGTAATTAACTTTCTTCACCTACTCTGAATTAATATATGTAGTTATATCAAATTTGTGCCTCATTCCATGAGTTTATACGACCATACGACCCATATCAGTTTAGATGTCTTCCTTGTTTGAGATTTCTGACTAACTCAAGGGTACAAACTACATTTTCCCTTTCCTACTTTTGAGTGGCTTGAGTACGAATTCGGCACTCTATCTGTATGAAAAATTGATATTTCCTAAATCAAAGCATTCCTCTGAGGTAATTTTGCTTTTCATCAATTTTAGGAAACTTATCCATCTGTTTGGGGCTACGATTTAAGAGTTTCAAATTTAACTATGTTTGCTTAAAAAAAGCTTTGTATAACTAATTTTCTTTTACTAATTATCATACTATATAGTTGCTCCCTATAATAACTATAATATTTTGTTTAATGTTACTTATATTTAATTTCATACTATATATTCGAATATTTGTAAAAAATACTGTGATCTTAAATAAATAAATTATAAATTTTTCGTACAATATATCTACAAAAAATCTACAAAAAACTGAAGCTTATTGGTTGTGTCACATTTTTTCACTTTCATTTGCTGCAGCCCAATGCAATTGAGGGTAGACCCGCGAGAAGAGCTATTTGACTATATTGGCTTCGGAATGCAACTTGAAGAAAAGCAGTGTATCTTATTATTTTAAATATTCTTTATTATACTTTAAATTCTTTATTATTATAAAATTCCTGAGCGAAATGCATTAATTAGCGAAATATATAAGGTTAGGCCAGGTTAGTTATCTAAATAAGTGGCATCTAAAGTTAGCAAGGGATTGCTTAGAGTCATGAATTCCTAATCCTCTAGTTGATAAAATCATTCAACGAGGGAAGGAACGTAAAACACAAGAACGTAGACATCTAAGTCGGCATCTGCAAAATGCGGACAGTAACACAGAATCTGATCCAAGGTATCATTAGCATTATTGTACCAGTAGTACTAAAGCTGAATCAGGAATTTCTCGTCCTAGTTCAAGTTTTTCCTACAGGGACATTAGACCGACAAGTGCGATTCAATCAGCTACTTTTTTTGTCACAAATTTTGAATCGTCACTTCGTCGCTTTTGTATTTGGTTCATTGGGCAATTCGCTTAATTTGCGTTGGTCTGGCGTTGGCTAGTTAAGCCACTCAGCTAAGTTTAAATAAACAGACCGAGAAAAAAATGAAAACAATCGTAGGTGTGTTTATCATACAAATTAATTCGTGCGCACCGGCGACGTTCGTTTACGGAAGAAATTGTACGACGTCGAAAACCTGTGATTTTTTTGTGTGCAGTTCGTTGGTCGGTGAATTGCCAAATTTACATGAGTTGAATTTACATATCGTTGTATGTATGTATGTATAAGTATATGCGTGCGAGTATGGAGTGAGTACAGCTAACCTACACCCCCTAAATTGGCAGCGACATTTTTCAAGTTCGATGTCAATGTTTTGTTTACAATTGTTTCTACATTGATTCGGTTTTGTTTATAGGCTCCCATTGATGGTTGTATTGGTTTAGAAACTGTCAATGGGTGCAGTTTGGCACCAATGATACTGAATAGTAGTTCTCATGCGCGATAGTTTGTGCCCAGTTTTTGACAATTGTTACTTAACGTTCTTGTACTTGCTAGGAAGGGGAAACTGAGAGCGCAAAGTGACATTTCATTTAGAGGAGAAGTTTCAAGTTGTTACTGGATAAATTTTTACTTGTAAGAGTAGGGCAATAGAAAAAAACGTGTTTCACAAGCATACGCTCATGCAATATACGAATAAAAGATTGAATTTTGAAAAACCTGTGTAGAAAAAGTTTGAGTAGAAACAGGTTAACTTAAGAAAAGTGTACAAATATCCTCAGATCGCAGTAGAATTTAAAATTTTCCATTATTTTTTAACTTTTTTGAATTGCGTGCTGGATCTTACAAGTTTTTTGTACTTGTAATATTTGCCGCTCTCAGAGTGAATGCTCTCAAATTTTTAGAAAATTCGTTCTTCTTTCTTTCTTTTTTTACTGGAAAAGTAGGAGAATATACCGAATGCCCATGATGGAAAGAATAATGAGATGGCGCCTATCGTGGTCCCGTTACTTTGCTCTCAGCGAATTTGACAACTAGTTACAGTGGCTCAATAAAGATAAATAAAAATAAAAAATAATATTTTGTGGGAAACTCTTTGTATTTAATAACAGCATTTAGTCGTTTCGGCATTGACTCCACCAAATTTCTGCAAACGGAAGGATAAATTTTAGGCCATTCGTCCTTAAGAGCAGCTTCGAGGTCCTTTTTGTTTGAAATTTTGTGATTTTTGAGTTTATTCTCCAAATGCGCCCAAAAATGCTCAATGACGTTTATATCAGGGGACTGCGGTGGAGTTTCGAGCACTTTCGGGCAGTTATACATCAACCACAAGCGAACTTCAAGCGCCTTATGCTTGGGGTCATTGTCTTGGTAAAAATAAAATTGTTCCTTTATACCCAATTTTTCAGCACTTTGAATTAAATTTCTTTTTAAAATTGAAAGATATTGCTTGTGATCCATTATGCCATCAACAAAATAAAGATTTCCGGGCCCGGAGGCGGACATACATCTCCAAACCATCACTGAACCGCCACCGTGTGTAACAGTGGCACGAAGGTTTTTCACTTTCAGCTCCTCATTTGGCTTCCTCCATACATACGACTGCCCAACTGATCTGAATATGTTTTATTTGCTTTCGTCGCAAAATATCACATCTTTCTAGAATTCAATGTCCTTATTTTTATAGGTTTTTGCAAAATTAATTCGTTTGTTTTTATTTTTCTTACTAATGTAGGGTTTTTTTCTTGCGACTCTGCCATTGAGGTAGTTTTTTCTTAGAACTAATCGCAAAGTTTCTGGTTTGCAGTCAATTTCAAGATGTTCTTTAACTTGTGTTGTAAGTTTTGGAGTACTTAAATGAGGATTTGCTCTGACTTGGTTTACTATCCACAGCTCGTTAGCGTCCGTAAAAAGCTTTGGCCGTCCTGATTTCACTTTGTTTTCTACAGATTTTGTTTCTTTAAAGCGTTTTATGGTGTCACATACAGTTGATCGCGGTCGATTTACAAGTTTGCCGATTTCACGCATGGTTTTTCCATTTTTATGTTGCTCAATAATTATTTTTCGCACTTCCACCGAAGTTTGGCCACGTTGTCGACTCATTTTACAAAAAAGAAAAAAGAAAATGCGTACTTGACACAATTTTATTGACACAATTTACTTCCAAAACTGTCGATCGTTCCTCAATTAACTATACATAATTTAAAAAATGGGATTCCCCCATTTAAACTGTCAGAAATTACGAAGTGATGCCAGATGTCCGAGTTCTTTTTTGGCGTGAATTCTCCTCATTTTGAAAGTTTTTTGTTATTGTAAAAGAAGTGCACACGACTTATCTTATGTTTTTGTTATTTCTTAAATTATATAAATAAGGCATTTATATATTAAATAGAAAAATATTGTTTCAAATCGCCTTTATTTTAGCAGTGTTTTTTATACAAAGTTTTAACTAAGGTTTGTCCGAGTTCTTTATTGAGCCACTGTACGTGATTTTAGCTCCAGTATGGCCAGATTACCATTTTCGTAACTTGGTTTAGCATTTTTTTTGTTAGTTAGTCTTGGAGTTTTAGTTCTTTCTTCATGACATTTTTATAGCTGTTCTAATTAAAATGTAATGTTTATAATTTTGTAAAATATACATTTTTTAATAATTATTTAAATAATTCACACAGTTTTATTTAGCTTTACTTTTTTTTAACATCTGGTGGCATTGCCCGAGAGTGCAGGTGTTGTTGGTGTTCTTCTGCTTTCGGCGCTCAAATCTCTTTCTCACTACTGCAGTGTTGTCTAGCTTTGGATATAAAAACGCACTAAAATGCCCATTTAAAGAAAATATATTAAAACACTAAATTTTTATTGAATCACTTAATATGCGTGACAAATTGTCTTTAGAATGTGCGTTTTTTTTAAATAAATGTGTTAGCTTATGTACAATTTAATTTGAGATTTTTTTTGTTAAGCGAGACTATTTTGTTAAGGGAACGACTTATTTGCTAAATTTGAGGTTATGTAACTAGATAAGGTACTATTTTTGTACAAATACCAGTGGCTTATTTTTACAATGAATACATCTATTGATGCCCTACGTCCCACTAAGGATTGATGGCCGGGAGGAACGATTACACCTCTATGGTTTCAATTCGCATTCAGTAAATTCAAATGCTTTTTAAAATATGTAAAAAGGTTTTCAATGTTAAGAAGAGTTGAAAGAAATTTTAATAATTTAATATTCAAACATAACCTTAAAAGGAACAAAAAATTAAATTTTCACTTTCAAAATATCAAATTTTATAAGAACCAACGACTTTTCATTATCACTAAAATCTTCTCAGAGTGGCCTTTTTTAACCTTCTTTCGTATAATAATACAGTTTTTTTTTTTAACTTAAAGTTGTGGTAGCTTTAAATTAAAAAAAAGAAACAAACACGAAACTTCAAAATTTTCGCATTTTCGGTATAAAAAAGCACAACTTGGAAAAACGTGACGTCACGTACTCTCTGAGGGGCGCAATCTTCTTTCTATCATTCTTGCCGAATGCCAGCAACTCAATTCTGGTCATGATATCAAAAGATTTTGAAGGGAAAAGAGCTGCAGCCTCAGTTGCGGGGTTATATACTGTTAGAAGTTTCAAAAAGTCGATTTTTTTTATTTTTTCTTAATGTACATATATTTAAGAATACACACAGTAAATTTAATATCGTTCCGGTGAATATTTTCGAAGTTACGCGCAAATTTAAAAAGGCGTTTCGGAGTGCTTGAAAGTGCTTTTCAAACTTTAAACGCGTTTTTCTCAAAATGTTGTTTTCAAAGGCGGTGACCAACATTGCTCGAAAACGGCTAAACCGATTAGTCTCAAATTTTAACACGAGCTTCTTAAATATATTTTTTAGTAATTAATCGAAGATTTTTTTTCACCGATAAATATTTTGTTGAAGTGAAACTTCTTAGGCGTCGATGGGCGAGCGAGAATGGAGAGTAAAATTTCAAGGCCATGCAACGTTTTGGGCATTTTCGTTCCGCGAGAGAGAAAAAAGATATAACGTAGAGGAAAAGTAGAGAGAGGCCTATATCTTATATATATCTTAGATACACTTTAGGCTATTTTTCCTGAGTTGATGTTCCCAGTCAAAATTTCAACAATTTATGGTATATTTTCGTGAAGCCTGCCAATAAACCATCCTTTATAACAGATTTATCCTTCTAGTGGTCTGTCATTAAATGTGAAAAATTAAAATGCAGTGAAATTTACTTACAGTAAGCGCGCAAATAGCTGCTAAAAATATGTTCACAAATTTAATAATAAATAAATAATAATAAATTTATCAATAAAATAAATAGCGTCTTCTCTCATTTACTTTAGTCAATTAGAGCAATTTTATAGTTGCTTTGCATAAGAAATTAGCAGCAGTCGAAAACTGCGCTAATAAATTCGAATTGTATAGTCACACATAGCGCGTGCATGCGTGACAGGGATGTACCTACGAGCAGCTGATGTGATCGATATTTCGATAATTGATCCGATGGCGTTAACGAATTTCTTGAGTTTTAGCAAATCGTGCACGATTTATAAATAATAAAAGGTTTAACTGTTTGTATTGTAAATTAAGCGGATATTATATTTTATTTAAAACCAAACGCAGACTTAAAAAAAAAAACCAAAAAATAATAATAATAAAATAGTAAAATAAAATAGAGTAGTGTGAATTATTTTTGCATTTACCTTTTCTTTGACTTTTGCGCATTTCTATTTATTTAATTTAGTTTTTTAGTTCCTTAAATCGGCGAGTAAGTGAAAAAGTGCACTGCCAATATTTTTGGTAAATATTGGGCTATTATTTTTTTTTTATTTATATAATAATTAACATTTAAGCTGAAATACAAGCGCAATACTTTGTAACTATTTAAGTGATTACCTAAGCTTGGTATGCGGAAAAATTACTCTACACATACAAAGGGTGGGCTTGCTTTCAAATCCTAAGTTATTCGTACACTGACACCTATTTTGTGCTTAAAAATATAAGCCGATCTGAGTATCTTATTAGAAGTAAAATAGAAGAACTGTTCATTAACAAACGAGCAACGATCTACGGGGTGCTTGGACGCAAAAACACATTCTGTGTGAAAGAATAAAATTAATGTGACTACTGAAAGAAAATTTCGTACCGAAAAAAACACCAAAATCCTTAAATTCTGTTATACCTTGTAAAGCATTATTAGAAATAGTGTAACACTTATTAAAAACGTGATGACGCCTCAAAAATGTTTAATGAAAACATTTTTAATATTCAAAGACGACGCGTCTGTCTGTCTCATCCACCAACAACGAAGATTGTTCAAGTCGTATTGCAGCCTGCAAGCATCCACTGAGTCCTTAACAGATGAGAAGTTTTTAAATCATACGCAAAGAGCAGAAATTCGTAACGGAAAAACATTAACTTATGTCATTGATAAAAATGACGAAGAGAAATGGGCTCTTAACTCCCTTGGGGAACACCTGAAGTAGAAAAAAAGTGATTTGTTAATACTCCATCAATTTTTACCACGCACCGTCTCTCGCTCAAATATGACTTAAGCCATTGCAAAAAGGTAGAGTGAAAGCCCAAGCACGGAAATTTGTTCACTACAATCTCGTGCGACGCTTTGTCAAATGCCCTAGAGAAATCAGTGTAAATGCAATCAACTTGGAGTCCTTTGGAAAACGATGACGTACAGAATTCGCTAAAAAAGCAAAATTAGTAGCTGTAGGACGGCCATGTTGATTTGGGTTAATTAAAAACTTAACCGCAAAATAAATTTTGTCCTTTACAAGGTATTCAAATAGTTTAGAGATGCTTGATGGCTTGGATGGCTGCCTATAATTGCGAACATCATTTTTTCCTCCGCTTTTAAAATAAGTTGTGATGATTGTTAATATCCATTCATTTAAAGAAATGCTCGTAGATAAGATTTTGTTAAAAATGATTTCAAGAGGAATTGCCAACGCTGGGCAATTCTTGAGCAAGATAGCTGAAACACCTATTAGCATCTTTACATGACAAAAGAGAAATTGCCGAATTGGCAAAATTTAGAACTAAAGATATCCCGGATGAAGAGTCAGCGGCACATATGTACATAGTTTAAGGTCGAGTGCGAAATGAAAAACCGTACTTTAAATGTGTTGCAGGAAATTCACTAAAATATTGTTTTTTTTTTTTTTAATAGAAATGTTCGGTAAAACCGCGTCGAACTTATTCCCCAACCTAACATATTTGTTAAACTTTTGGTTACAAATTCTTTATAATTCATAGGCTAACAATTTAAATCTTAAGAGAGGAATTCAAGAAGTACCCGTTGTAGAAATGAAGCCACTACTTTTTGAAATATTTTTTTTTTATTCTCCAACATAGTCCCCTTTTAGAAAGATACACTTCTCCCAACGCTCCCATCATTTTTTTAATCCCTCCAAAAATAGGATTTGTCGAACTCCCCTCTGTCTCGGTGACGACTTCCTCGTTTGAACCAAATTTTATTCCCGCGAGACATTTCTTTAGGGAACAAGAAAAAGTTACAGGGAGCCAGATCGGGTGAATACGCCCACTTGTATTTAACTTAACACCCGATCACTAGGCGGAATCCAATAAACAGAACCTTGCGCTTTTAACAAAAAATAAAAATTGTCCGTGGAACTTTGCTTCCATTTGTTCCCAATTGACAATAGAATGAGTTAAACATAACAGAAATGAATTATGTAAGAGCGTAAACTTTTTCGGCTGCGAAGGGGAATGTACGTAGAATGAAGGGGAATAAATGGTAGAGCGGAGAACGGCAGTGCTCTGTTACGGCGAAGGGCAGAAAAGGCGGCTCTACTTATACTATATTATATATCATTAGACTTTGCATAATATATCTATTTTGTTCGCAGTGCGCGGTGCTGTAATAATAATAATTATTATTATTATATTGTATATATACGAGGTAAAGTCCAAAATAACTCAAAAATATTTTTATGACGCCATCTTTTTAATGAGTTAGTGCATTGGAAGTTACATCCCTAGCTGACTTCCAATGAAAGCTTGGTGACATTCGGTCCAGTGGAAGCGAAGTTATTGCGTCTAAAGGGTCAAAAAAAACCCATTTTTTTATATTGTAGAAAGCAAAAAAATAATTTATTCAAAGTATTTGCCCTCGCTAGCTATACATTTTTCCCATCTCTCGGGCAATTTGTGTATACCACGCCAAAAGAATTCTTCATCTTTCGAGGCGAACCACTCGTCAAGCCATTTCCGGACGTCTTCGTACGAATCGAAGTGCTGCTCGGCGAGCGCGTGACCCATCGATGAAAACAGATGATAGTCCGAAGGGGCCAGGTCTGGTGAATAAGCGGGATGAGGTAGCACCTCCCAATTGATTGTCTCCAAGTAGTTTTGGACCATTCTTGACGTGTGCGATGGGGCGTTGTCGTGGAGGAAAATCAGCTTCTCATGTCGTTGTTCATAACGAGGCCTTTTTTCACGCAAAGCACGGCGCAATTTGATGAGTTGTTGGTGGTAGCGATGAGAATTAACAGTTTCACCAGGTTTCAACAGCTCATAGTAAACGACACCCTGCTGATCCCACCAAACGCACAGCATCGTCTTGCGTCCAAAGCGATTAGGTCTTGATGAAGAAGTTGATGGTTGGCCGGGATCGACCCATGATTTTTTTCGTTTAGGATTCTCAAAGTATATCCACTTTTCATCGCTAGTCACCACAAGATGCAGGAACGACTTTCTTTTATGCCTAGCCAGCAAGATTTCGCATGTGTTTTGGCGTCGCTCCATCTGTCTATCGTTCAATTCATGGGGTACCCATTTTCCGACTTTTTGGACCTTTCCCATGGCACGTAAACGCATGGAAATGGCTGGTTGAGTGACACCTAACTGCTCGGCAAGCATTTTTTGCGATTGGGTATCGTCCTCATCCAAAAGAGCCTGCAATTCATGGTCCTCAACTTTTCTGGGCCGATTTTCACGCTTCTTGTCACTCAAGTCAAAATGGCCGTCTTTGAACCGACGAAACTAGTCTCTGCAAGTTGTTTCCGATAATGCACTGTCACCATAGGCCTCCACAAGCATTCGATGCGATTCGGCAGCCGATTTCTTCAAATTAAAGCAAAAAAGTAGAGCTTCCCGCATATGCTCTTTTTTTGGCACAAAATTAGACATGATTACGCAAGGAAAAAAGTGTGTTGCTGTATGAAATCACTGATGATGTGCAGTGATTGATGTAAACAGGTGTCGAACCCATGCAAAAAAAAATATGGCATTTCTATGGTAACTTGATATGCTCACTAACGCCATCTACGAGCAATCAGCGGATTTAAGCTTATACACCTGGTATGTTTGTGTCATCGGTACAAAAATGAGTTTCGAACAAAGAGCTAATATCAAATTTTATTTTAAAATCGGTAAAGCGTTTATCGAAACATTTGAATTCTCAAATTGTTGAATGCCAAAGTTCATGAGTCGTTCACACGTTTCAGTGATGGTTGTGAGGACATAAATGAAAATGAACAAATCCGTAATCCCCGAACACTCCATCAAATTTGTTAGTAAATTTATCAAGAATGAACGGAAATCATCATTGAAATTCATTGAATCGTAGTTGAATATCTCCAAAAACATCGATTTATCGCGTTTTAACTGATCATTTGGGCTTACGAAAGGTCTGTGCACGTTTCATTCCGCACAAGTTAACTGAGAATCAAAAAAAATTGCTCAGAACTCAACATTCGAAAGGCCTCATTAAAGAGGCGAGAAATGAGGAGAACTTCCTTTACAACATAGTAACTGGTGATGAAATGGGGTTTTGCCCACATGAACCCGAAACTAAGCGTTAAAGTGCCGAATGGAAGGCCCCAGATGAGCCACCACACAAAAAATCGCGTTTGGAGAAGTCAAAAATCAAGTCGATGCTCAGTTGTTTTTACAATGCGGTGCCAAGGAATTCGTGCCAATGGGGCAAATCGTCAATGCAATTTTCTATTTTGGCGTTTTGAAACGTTTGTTGCATCACATTCGTCGAATTCGCCCTGAATAGCGCGAAGGAGAAAGCTGGCGCTTATTGCATGATAATGCACCATCTCATCGATCTACTCTTGTGACTGTTTTTTTTTTGGCTAGAAATCGCATTTTAACCATCAATCACTCACCGTATTCGCCTGATATGGCTACCTGTTACTTCCACCTATCCGGAAAATTGCATTTGATCATGAAAGAAAAACGTTTTACGTCCGCAGAGGCCATCCAAAATATTTGTACTGACATCCTGAAGGACACACCGGTCAATGACCTGAAACACTCTTTCGAAAAGCTTTTAGATTGCGCAAAATAGTGTATCGAGGCCAGGGGAGGCTATTTGGAATAAATAAACTCGAAGTTAACAGAACAAAGCTCCTGTCGTTTCTATGTCTTGTTTATTTTGGGCTTCACCTTGTATATCTATTTTGTTCGCAATGCGCGGTGCTATAATAATAATAATATATACATACAAACATACATTTTAGGATATACGGAAAACGTGGTTGTACTTAATGTAAATATTGCTCATTTACTTCAATATCATCAGTGTCATAACACAAAAAATCAAAATGTGTAGCAGAATGGGCTACAAAGTCTCCAATTTGCATACTATGCCTCCCTAAGCAAAAGTAATGATAATTTATGTCTGTTCGTGTAAAAAATATCCAGTAACTTTAAATCTGAGAATTCTCTCTCAAAGAGAAAATATCGAAAAAGTACACGAACGCAAAACCAGTAACAATTTGGAAGTTTTACGAACATCTGATTAAATTTTTGGCAGGAAAAATCACAAAAATTAAAATTATTTTACTTGAGCTACCTCGTATTAAATAAAAAATAAAAAACAAAGCAAATAAAATGCAAAATAACGAGCTTTGGAATCACATTATATCATTTTCTGCACAATAATTTCTTCCATTTCATCATCGCTGTCAGATGAAGAACATTTCTGCAGCAACTGCAATTCGCAAATTTTAAATCGTGTTTGTTTTTACTTTGCGATCAGCTGTTTTCCTCATTTGCAAATTCTTACAAGTAATAAAAAATAGTTTAAAAAAACTAAAAAACACGCTTTTATTGCTAATCGAACTAAAAAGTAAAAAATAAATTTTAATGACAAAGGGACCTACTACTGTGTCCAAAAAATAAGGTGACATTTGATTTTAAACTGCGCGCTTTGAAGGATTAGAAGAATTCTTTTTTTTTTTAGGTTGGTAGTACTGTGAGTGACATCTATGTCAAATTTCATGTGAAATATTCATTTACTGTTTGAGATACGCGTCGTTTTGTGAGCTGCTAAAAGTGAGTTTCTCGTTTTTTGCAATGTCGAAATTTGTTGAGCAAAGAATTTGCATTAAATATTGTTTGCGGAATCAATTTTCGGATACGTTGAGGATGGTGCAGAAAGCCTTTGGTGATGAGGCTATGTCTAAAAAAAATGTTTACAAGTGGTATAGTGAGTTCCAAGCCGGTCGTGAACGTGTCGAAGACGAAGAGCGTCCTGGGCGACCATCAACCTCAACTGACGAAGCTCACGTCCAACAAATCAAAGATTTGGTGTTGAAAAACCGTCGATTAACGATTAGAGACCTTGCTGATGATGTTGGCATATCGAAAGGCTCAGTCAATACCATTTTGAAGGATGTTTTGGGCCTCAAGCGCGTCAAATCTCGACTGGTACCGAAAACATTGAATTTTTTGGACTCGTAATTCGTGATCATTTCATCAAAAACTCAACCCATATCGTTCCGCAACCACCGTATTCACCTGATCTGGCACCGTGCGACTTCTGGCTGTTCAGCAGGCTCAAAAGACCGCTCCGGGGACACCGTTTTGACACGATAGAGGAGATTCAAGCCGCAACGAAGACGGAACTGAAGGCCATCCCGGAAAGTGACTACAACCAGTGTTTCGAAAATTGGAAAAAACGTTGGCATAAGTGCATTGTGTCGGGAGGGGATTACTTTGAAGGGGATGAAATTGATTTGGAAGAATAAATAAAGAATTTTCAAAATAAATACAATGTCACCTTATTTTTTGGACACAGTAGTATAATGAAATAATAGCAAATCGAACGATCAGTCATAGTCAACTACCTCAGAACAGAATTATAACAAAAATTAAGATACAAATAGAGCAATTCAAATTAGAGTTAAAAGCGTGGGATGCATTTTGATTCACTTTCATAACATTCTGTACATAGGTAGTTGCCAATAGAATGATTGTAATATTTACTATATCAAGCATCCCGCGCTTTTAACTCTAATTTGAATTACTCTATTTGTATCTTAATTTTTGTTATAATTCTGTTCTGAGGTAGTTGACTATGACTGATCGTTCGATTTGCTATTACTTCATTATAGGTCCCTTTGTCATTAAAATTTATTTTCTACTTTTTAGTTCGATTAGCAATAAAAGCGTGTTTTTTAGTTTTTTTAAACTATTTTTTATTTTCTACTTTTTAGTTCGATTAGCAATAAAACCGTGTTTTTTAGTTTTTTTTAACTATTTTTTATTCTTAATTTCTCCCGATCTAAAGCATACAAAAGGAATGTAATGATGCAATTTTGTTTTAAGTCTAATTATTTAACAGTCTAACAAATGTAAAAAAAAATTATTTTCAGTAGTTACTTTAAAAGTTATTCACGAAAAACCAAAAAAATGCCCTGACAAAAGTGTACATACGTTATATTAGGACACTTATTTTGCTCTTCTTTTCTGCGAATACTTAACTGTAAAGTACCGTTTATTTTATTTTGTGGTTCTACTTTTCATTCTTCTTAAAATTTATGGCATTTTGTCTTTTGTGTACGATCGGAAAAATGTCGCTCCGCAAAGAAATCTCTACTGATTTGAGAAAATTAGTTGTTGAGTACAGAAGTAATAAGACATCCTTTGGTTAAATAGCTGATTTATTGCATTTAAGCAAGTCTACGGTACAAACTGTTTGTAAAAACTTTGAAACAACCAATTGAAGATTAAGCCGCGTAGTGGCCGGCCCAAGAAGCTCAACCGGAGAGATGTATTCTTTATTCGCAAAGCAGTGAATTAGAATCCGAAAATACATGCTACTGATTTGGCCCAGGAGGTAGCCGAGAGGTATCAAATTGTTGTCCACCCACGTACAATAAGCAGGACCCTTAATAATGAAGGTAACATCTGCAGAACTCCTCGCAAGAAGCCCCTTATAAGCGAGAAAAACTGAAAGCTTCGTATGGAGTTTGCAAAAAAGTACCTTATAAGGGAATAGAATTTTGGAAACTAGTTTTATTCACTGATAAGTCCAAATACAACATATTTGGATACGACGGCAAAGCCAAAGTTTGGAGAAAACCAAACACTGCCATGGATCCTAGGAATCTGATTCCGACTGTAAAGCATGGTGGTGGCAGTGTCATGGTTTGGGGAGCAGTTGCAGCCACAGGAGCTGGAAACCTCGTTTTCATTGAAAGAAATATGGATCGCTTCTAATACAAGCACATTTTGGAACAAAACCTGATGCCATCCGTGGACAAACGAGACCTAGGGTCGAGCTGGATCTTCCAGCAAGATAATGACCTGAAGCATTCTGCGCAAATCGTCAAGGACTAGCTGCTGTATTACATTTTATAATAAGAGGACAAAACGTTCATGGACACACGCTTTTTTCTGTAAAATGAATCCCTATTTAATAATATTTGACAAAAATTTTATTAGAATTATGTTTACAGACCTATTTTCTTTCCCAGCATCCATTTCATTTAGTTTTTATTTTGCTGTTTCTCCTTACATTCGCAATAATAATTATCGATAACACAGAAAACACAGGGTTGTATGCCAAAAAATATCGTTATTATCTAGGATTATTTTATAATCTCAGATTTTGGAAGACAAATTTTGTATGGGAAATCGCGCTTTTTAATTACAGATTTTGAGTTAAGCGCGAAAAAGTAGATCATTTACTTATATGTGAACGTATTATAAGACACATTTAGTAGAAACGGTAGATGTTGGGGTTAAATACGCATAAAAGACGGATTTCATTAGAAATAAAGATTTTTCATTTTACAACCAAATTCACCTTACTTTTTGCCCACAGGTAAAAAAAGAAAATATTAATCCTGGCAATCCTAATAAGGATAATGGAAAACTTTTATCAAATTATTGCATTGTCATCGGTCCTTGATAGGTGTGCAAAATTTCAAGTCGATTAGATTTTTAGAAGCCAGTGAAAATTAAGCTCAAAGATTCCGTTACATACATAGATACATACATACATACATACATACATACATACATACATACATACATACAACCCGAGCTAATAAAAGTGTGTTAAAAAATTATCCTGTAAATACTTGCAACTTCCCCTTAAAATGAAAAGTCATTTTGCTCTCTCACTTTCCCCTACTTTGCACGTTTTTTGGGTACATGAACACCAAAAGGTGATAATTTGTAACAATTATTACAAACTATTTTCCTCATGAACAGACCTATTTTCATCTAATGAGATGCGATTAGCAGATCTCGCTGTGAATTTTTTGCAAAGCGTAAAAGAAGAGCTGCTGATGATTTTTGCATATCAATCAATCTTTTTTTTTTAATTATGACGCCGAAGAAGTAATGAGCGATATGCAGCAGAATGTTTCATACTTGCATGGAAACCGGAGCCTAAATTTACATGTTTGCTCTAGTCTTTGTGAAATTTTTCACACTTTGCTGCCAATACTACACCGCACAAAAAATTATAAGACCAAAATGTCTATGATGATATCTACTAAAGCAATACTAGGAAAATGTCCTAATATCGTTTCGTTGATTATACAGCCATGGACAGATGAATAGCACAAATGTGAAACTTATATGTTAAGTTAAGTTTTTAGTACGAACTCTGCTTTGATCAAATAAATTTGTTTGTTTACATTTACTACCGTTATTAAGCTTACATTTATGAGAGAAATTTACCGCTTTTTTTCGATGGAATTTTGTGCGTTCTAGTTTATTTATTTATTTTGCTGTTTTGAAGTGGATAATAAAAATAGCACATTTTAACTTGTGCAGCGGAGAGAGAAAATTTAATATTTTTTCAGCGATTTTTAGTAGAGCTCTTATATACCACATGAGTCAAAACGGAAAAAGCTTTGAGGAAATAGCTGAAATGATGATGTGTTCTCAGAAAATGGTTTCTAATGCTCTTAATTTAGTTAAGAAAGATTCATCCTATCTAAGCAAAAACACGGAGAGAAAACGAAAGCCGCGCAAAACTGATGTTTATGTGGATAGAGCTATAATACACAAGAGCAAAGCAGATCCTTTTAAGTTGGTACGACAAATAATGCTTAAAATAAACCAAGAATCTGGTCTACAGGTGTCCAGAAAGCTTGCAGGAAGACGACTTATGGAAGCCCAGCTGTTTGGCCGCATAAGCAGAAAAAACCACTCCTCTCGACATATCAAACATCGACTTGCCTTTGCAAAAGCCCACAAAGGCAAATCTATTCAGGTTTGGAAAAACGTACTTTGGACCGATGAAACCAAAATAAATAGAATGGCACCAGATGAGAAAACTATTGTACGTCGTCCAAAAAAAAAAAACCAGCGCTAAATCCTAGATTCACAAAAAAAGACGACTAAACTCGGCGGCGGAAGCATCAGGGTTTAGGAAGCTTTTTCCTGGCATGGTGGTGGACCGATTGCTCGCGTGTTTGGTAAAATGGATAGATTTCAGTGTCTGGATATAAAAAAAAATAAATAAATAATTGGCACGTACACTTCTGTTAGGTGTTTGGCCGAGCTCCTCCTCCTATTTGTGGTGTGCGTCTTGATGTTGTTCCACAAATGGAGGGACCTACAGTTTCAAGCCGACTCCGAACGGCAGATATTTTTGTGAGGAGCTTTATCATGGCAGAAATACACTCGGAGGTTTGCCATTGCCTGCCGAGGGGGATATACTCCAGAATAAAATGGAGCCATTTGTGTTTGAGTTTATGCCATTTAATTGGACATTTATGCAGGACAATGATCCGCTGCAAAGACAGTGAAGCAATAGGTTAGAAGAGAGCAAATTAATTGGACGGCGCAGAGCCCTGCTCTGAATCCAATGGAAAATTTGTGGAATAGCGTTAAGATCAAAATCGCTAACAAAAATCTTAAAACTGTTGATGATTTGTGGGTCGCAATTGAGGAGGGTTGGTTGGTTAGTTAAGGTGGTGATTGTTCCAGAATCCAACTAGCGCTTCCGCACCATTTTGTTGCCACATTCTCCTTACCAACTTGTTTAACAGTTATTTACAGCATGACTATATCCAGTCTGTGCGGTTTAAGAAATTTATTGGGTTGTTGACGTCGAGGCCGAACAGTTGATCGAGGTTCTCGTACAGCGGTTGGCCCAGGGTTAACATTCTGTCCTTCCATAGGGCAGGGCATTCATAGAGGAAATAGAATATTGTTTCCTTTTTCTCCAGTTGTTTACAACTGTGACAGTATGTGTTGTGAGGGATGTCCATTTTGGCTGCTTGTTCCCCCACAGACCAAAAGCCAGTTGTGACTGTCGTTAGTCTCCAGGCGTCCCGTCGTTTCATGTCGACGATTGCTTAAGGTTGTAGGTGGGCCATAACGTTCTGCTAATTTTGTATTTCGTCTGGTCTCTCCATCTACAATCCGCGTTTCGGAGGTATTTTCGGGAAATTATATTCTTGACTGTATCTAATGGTGTGAATACCGATTCTGCAAGAGCGTTACTGATGGCAGATCCCCCTCTTGCCAGTTCGTCTGCTTTTTCGTTATCTTCAATGTTCCGATGTCACGGAACCCAGATTAAGGTAACTTTATGGTTCTCACTCAAGGTGGTAAAGCTATTCTTACCTTCTACTCAAATATGAACGAGACGCTATCAATAAAACGGTCCGCGGATGACATATGGCAAAAATAAATTTTTGAAGTGAAACTTCTTTTGTCTCGAAGGATGAAACGCTGTGAGGAGTAAAACCATAGCGTTTCATCGACATGTGACGCTACGCCAGCGCCATCTGTTAAAAGCGTGGCGTGGATGAAACGCTGTGAGGAGTAAAACTACGCTAAACTACGTAAAACTCACGCTATGCCAGCGCCATCTGTTAAAAGACTGGCGTGGCGTGTCGTCGTGAATGTAATGCGGTCGTTTATTATTGCATTCTTATCGAATATGACATTTGATTGACGGCCGCCGTAGCCGAGTGGGTTGGTGCGTGATCACCATTCGGAATTCACAGAGAGGTCGTTGGTTCGAATCTCGGTGAAAGCAAAATTAATGAAAACATTTTTCTAATAGCGGTCGCCCCTCGGCAGGCAATGGCAAACCTCCGAGTGTATTTCTGCCATGAAAAAAATCTGCTCATAAACATATCATAAAACAAAATGAAATAAATGTATAAAAAAAAAATTTTTCTTGTGATTCGAACCAAGGATTTCGGATCGGAAGCCCACATTGCTAGCCGCTGGGCTATTGCGCTGTGCTGTCGCCGCAAAATAATGTATCATAAATCTGTTTACCATACCAAAGACCATACACTTTGCGAACGCATTTCGGTGGAAACAGTTGACAGTTCTCCCAAACACAATATTATTAGTAACGCGAGACGCGTCATAGAGTGTGTGTGTAGTTTTGAGCAAATCTTACAAACATATTTTGTTTTGTTGATTGATTTCTGTTAAATATGGCATCAAATCAACAAAAACGGAAACCGAAAACAGGTGCTGAACGGCAACGTGAGTATTTGGAGCGTAAAAAATTAAGAGCTACTGTTGAACACCGTGACAGTGAATCCTCCGGTTGTACGATAAGTGATAATTTGTCATCTGTGCATCAGGATATCGATGAAGAACATTTCTCCGTAAATCGATCAGTCGATGGGCGGTCATTTCATCAGTATCATGGACCTAATTATGTTGTCTGAGTTGCTAGGACAACATGATCATCAAATTCCGATGATTTTAAGTGGCGACTTTAATGTCAATTTTGCAGAAGAGCGATCAAAGACTCTAATAAGTTTCCTCAAAGAAAAATTAAATTTAAATATGGTTAATGATGGTGAAGTACCAACAACAAGATGCGGAACTACCATTGATGCAGTATTTCATCGATACCTTGATAGATTAGAATGTAGATCATTTTTTACGTATTTCAGTTACCATAAAGCCCTTGTTTCATTTTTGGAAAACGAATCCAATAATGATAATGACAATGCCGAGAACCAAATGTAATTGAGTACAATAAATTCATTTCTTTTTATATTAAAATAAATAAATAATTCTGTTTAATAAAATTCCATTCCATGCTTTCCATGACTTCTGCATGCATTATATTGAAATAATAGTTAAATTATTGATTTGTTGATAAAAGAAGTTTCACTTCAATCGTGCGGGTTCCGTGAACTACCACACACTTTCTTTTTTTTGTTTTTTGGTAGGACTGTTATAAGCTTACATGGCAAATTTTAGTGTGATATGTCATATAGTTTGTTTTCTCTGCTACTGTAAACAAGTCAAGCTCGATTTTAACAATGGAAATTCAAGTTGAACAAAGAATTTGTTTGAAATTTTGTTATTCCAACAAAATTTCGGCTTCAGACGGCTTAAAAATGTTGCAGACAACCTATGGGGACTCTGCTCTATCGCGTGCACGTGTTTTCCAGTGGTACAAATCGTTCAAAGAGGGCCGTACATCGGTTGAAAACTTGCCTCATGACCGTCGTCCAGCAACATCAGTAAACGACGAAAACGTCGAAAAAGTAAAGGAAATTGTGCTTGAAAATCGCACAAATCGCAAAATCGGTTAACGCTGAATATTATTTATACGTTTTAAAGCGTTTGCGCGAGAACATTCGTCTTACAAGGAAGGAATTGTGGGACAACAAGTCATGGTTCTTGCATCACGATAATGCACCAGCTCATACATCACGTCTTGTTCGCGATTATTTGAACAAAAGTAATGTTAATATCGTTCCGCAAGCACCGTATTCGCCTGATATGGCTCCATGTGACTTTTTCCTGTTTTCCAAGCTCAAGTTGCCGCTCCGTGGAAAACATTTTGAGACAATTGAAGTCATAAAAGAGAATTCGAAGAACACACTCGAGCTTGACTTGTTTACAGTAGCACAGAAAACAAACTATGTGACATATCACGCTGAAATTTGCCATGTAAGCTTATAACAGTCCTACCAAAAAACGAAAAATTTATTTTTGCCATATGTCATCCGCGGACCGTTTTATTGATAACGTCTCGTTCATATTTGAGCAGAAGATACTTTGTTCAACCACTTTAGAGGTTGTGGTAGCCGAACCCAGTGCCTGGATTGCAGCTTGGCTATCCGAAAGAATAGCGATATTGCCTTTAAAAGAGAAACCTACGATGGAGGTTTGGTGCTCGATTCCAAAGGAAAGATGCCACAAGCTTGTAGAAAGAATGGAGCGACGGCTTGAAGAAGTAATCAGAAACGGTGGATATAGTACAAAGTACTAATCTGGTAAAACAATATTATTACTTAACTATCTCATTTGTTTGCTATTTTTGCTTTTGTTTGGATTTTTTAGGATGTGCTATTTATGTGTCCAGGTGGTTTCGTGTATTAT
Source organism: Anastrepha obliqua (assembly GCF_027943255.1). Taxonomy (NCBI): domain Eukaryota; kingdom Metazoa; phylum Arthropoda; class Insecta; order Diptera; family Tephritidae; genus Anastrepha; species Anastrepha obliqua. Next base: position 121,765,123 of record NC_072893.1, on the reverse strand, counting down.
CAACGTTCTCGTACACTACATCAGAACTGAAATTCTTTTTGACCATTTTTCTGTTTAAGGGTGAAAATAAATAAGTTTTTTATTTTTTATGTTGCTTTTTTCCCCAGTAAAAAATAACACCGGCACACAAAAAAAAAAAGTGGGGAGTACTTTTGACTAGACCCATATATACCTATGTATTTTGACGCGCTGAATGCGAATTCGGTGTCCGTTTTGCCCGTACACCCCCAAAATTTTAAGTAAATAGCGAAAAACCGTGAAACCCCATGAAAAATCGCTGAAAATCGCATTTATAGACGTTTGTCAATTTTAAAAACTTTTCTTATGAGTGTATTATACCTGATTTCAGTGTATTTTGACGCACTGAATCCGAATCCGGGGTTTGTTTTGCCCGTACACCCCCAAAATTTTGATTAAATAGGCTAGTTCATGGATAGTTTTACTACTGAAGAAACCTTGGCATATGAATCTATTCTTTTGCTTGTACTTGCGACCAGGGCACCTCCACGAGGTGGCGGTGGGCAACAGAGCAATCTGGCGGAGCCCTGGGTTAACGGCTATCGTGTCGTCATGGCAAGTACAAGCAAGTGCTTTACGATGCAGGGGAGGGATACCCCAGTATCGGCGACTGGTCAGGGTGAGAAAGCGGGCCCGCAGTCGTCGTCATCCAGCGACCGCAGCTCTACATTAGTGGGTAACTTGGCTTCTCTAGAGTATAATGCTACAAGAAATCAGATACATACTTGTTCAGATGTTAAAGGATTGGTGGACGAATTAAAACCAAATGTATATGAAGATGAAGAATGGAGACTCTTTATTGATTCGTCAAAACGAAGTCTGAAAGCCGTTCTTCTCCATAATGGTAATACATTTGCACCAATTCCAATAGCCCACTCAACAAAGTTAAAAGAGACTTACGAAAACTTAAAGATAGTATTGGATAAGATAAAGTATTCAGAACACCAATGGCAAGTTTGTGGTGATCTGAAAATTGCTAGTCTGCTTCTAGGCCAACAATCTGGTTATACCAAAAATCCCTGCTTTTTGTGTTTATGGGATAGTAGAGAAAGGATAAATCACTATGTAAAGAAAGAATGGGAAAAGAGAACTAACTTTATTCCGGGATCGAAGAACATTCTACACAAACCATTGATAGAACCTTCAAAATATCTGCTACCACCAGTGCATATTAAACTAGGACTTATGAAACAGTATCTTAAAGCTTTGGATAAAGAGAAAGACTGTTTTCGATACTTGCAAGAAAAGTTTCCCGCAATAAGTGATGCTAAGTTGAAAGAGGGTATTTTTGATGGTCCACAAATTCGCCGACTTTTTGAAGATGCCAATTTTATTACAAGCATGGACAACACTGAAGAAGCAGCTTGGCGAAGTTTGAAAAATGTTTCTTAAAACTTTTTAGGAAATTCGAAAAGTAAGGATTACGAGAATATAGTTGACGGGTTACTAGAAAATTACAAAAACTTGGGTTGTTTAATGAACTTAAAATTGCACTTCTTACACTCTCACCTCGAATACTTTCCTGAAAATCTAGGAGATTCCAGTGAAGAACAAGGTGAACGATTCCATCAAGACATAAGTGAAATAGAGAATCGGTATCAGGGAAGATGGGATGTCAACATGATGGCGGATTTTTGCTGGATGTTACAGAGAGACGAAAAAAAGAAGAACAAGAAGAGAAATAGAAATCCATGACATAGGTCGTTTGAAGAAAAAAGAGCATGTTACAAAAGAAGAAGAACAGTGTAAGAGCAGCATTTCTCACATATTTTTCCATCTCTATCATAAGCACTCAATGAAAAATAAATGAAAAAAATTTATCATTTTCTTTATGCAATCACAGTCGCATATGTACAGTTTATGCAAAATCTGTAGTTAAAAGCAAAACGAACACCTAACTCGTATTAGGCACATTAAAATGAACTAAAATCATGTATAATACACTCACAAGAAAACTTTCGAACATTTACCAATGTCTACAAATGCGATTTTCAGCAATTTTTCACGGTTTTTCACGGTTTTAGCCTATTTAATCAAAATTTTGGGGGTGTACGGGCAAAACAAACCCCGGATTCGGATTCAGTGCGTCAAAATACACTGAAATCAGGTATAATACACTCATAAGAAAAGTTTTTAAAATTGACAAACGTCTATAAATGCGATTTTCAGCGATTTTTCATGGGGTTTCACGGTTTTTCGCTATTTACTTAAAATTTTGGGGGTGTACGGGCAAAACGGACACCGAATTCGGATTCAGCGCGTCAAAATACATAGGGATATATGGGTCTAGTCAAAAGTACTCCCCACTTTTTTTTTTTGTGTGCCGGTGTAATTATTTAAAATCATATTCAATTCTTTGCTTTCAGAATCTAAATGTGCTATTTATATGACCATGGTTGTATATTTAAAACGGTATATGTCATAACGGGAATTATGTCACATTTATTGCTAGTATTTTACATGTTCTGTACCGAATGAAATAATTATAAGACCAAAAGCGTTTGCTTTTTAATTTAAAAGTGTGCAATGCCCGTTATTAAGTGTAAAGACGCAACGCAACAAGTTGGTTATTAGTTATTATTTATTAGTTATTAGTTAGTAATAAATAAATATTTTCCGCACCTGATACTCGAACCAAAGCTCGCTATTTACTTACCATTCATTTCAATACGTTCGCGCAGCTCCGTTGCACGATTTTGCTTTTCGAGGCCATGTTCTATGTGATAGTAGATGCTGGCGCCAAACATCAAATATGCAATGTAAAAGATGAGCAACAAGATCCAGCGTTGCGGCGACATTACTCTGCTCACACAATCCTGCTGCCGATGGCCTCTGCCAAACTCTGTGCCATGCCGATGATGCGATGATGATTTCAATGCAAGCAAACGTTTGGCAAACATTAAGTAAAGCATGTCGCAGGATTTTCAGTGAACGAACGAATGGAGGAACGTAGAAAAAACAAAAACAATTATGTAGTAGTGCACAATGCACGCTTAAAATTTAATTTATTTTAAATAATATTATTTTTGCATGAAAATCATTTGAAGGGGAAGTCGCGTAATTTTTTTTTTTTTTTTGTTTTAAGGTACGCGTTTAAAATCTAAATTGCAGGATTTCGCTAGAAACGAGTTTGATATGCAACGCGTACATGACGCGCGGAATATAGCGCGCAAACTGCTAGCGCTGGTGCCTATAAGTTCACTTAAAAGCGACAATATAGCTGGTATGTTTGTATGTGCCTATGCAGTTGTACTATAAAAAGTAATAGCGCAAAAAATTAAATCAAACAAGAAAGTATTCCTATTTGCCATTCAAGTGCTCAAGTATTACTTGAAGTAGGCTGGCATTATCAGCGCCTTATGGCCAAGCAGGCGCTTGCACACTCCACCCACCAATTGCCACCCTCAATTAGACAGCAGTATACAACTAATTTGTAATTAGGAACAAAAAAAAAACAACAACAAAAACAAAAAAACTATCACTAATTTCAAGATATCAGCGCTAACGGCAATCGCGCGATATAAAAAATAAAATTAAAGCAAGCAAGTCTTGATGATGATGATGATCTTTGTGCTCGTGATTACCGTTACTTAACTGTGTTTGCGTTTGTTTACTTTCACATACCTCAGAGTTGCTTTTTTTTCTTTCATTTTTGTGCGTCTGTGTTTATCGACAACCATACGTAACAAGAGATTAGGAAGAATTCAAGGCAATCCAAGCAACCAAAGTACACTTAGCGAAAATATTGAAATACCTTTTGAAATGTGATTTACGGTACTCGCACGTGATTTATTAATTACTGTTGTGATTTATTATTATTCTTAGTTGTAGTAGGAAAAACTTATTAAAGTTAAGTGATTTTAGAAATGAAAAGTTTTTATTTATTAACAACGAGGTGGGTTCAATAAGTACCTGTGCTAGAAATGAAAACACCATTTTTTTAATATTTTTTTTCAACGATTTTAGAAATGGAAAATTTTTACTTATTACCTACGAGGGGGGTTCAATAAGTACCCGTGTTAGAAATGAAGACACCATTTTCTTTTTAATTTTTTTTTCAACGATTTTAGAAATGAAAAGTTTTTATTTATTACCAACGAGGGGGGTCCAATAAGTACCCGTGTTAGAAATGAAAACACCATTTTTTTGTAATATTTTGTTCAACGATTTTAGAAATGAAAAGTTTTTATTTATTACCTACGAGGGGTGTTCAATAAGTACCCGTGTTAGAAATGAAGACACCATTTTTTTGTAATATTTTTTTTCAACGATTTTAGAAATGAAAAGTTTTTATTTATTACCTACGAGGGGAGTTCAATAAGTACCCGTGTTAGAAATGAAGACACCATTCTTTATTTTTTTTTATTTTTCAACATGGTCCCGGTTTAGAAATATAGACTTTTCCCAACGCTCCGTCCTTTTCTTTAACCCCTCCAATAGGATGTTTCGAACTCTCCAAAATACAATTCTGTCTAGGCGATCACTTCCTCGTTTGAACTAAATTTTTTTCCTGCGAGCCATTTCTTTATGTTAGGGAACAAGAAAAAGTCGCAGGGAGCCAGATCGGGTGAAATCGGGAGGGTAAGGCAGTAATTCATATCAATTCATAGCTCACATTTTTATAAATATCTCGATAGCTTAGAACTAACGGGTTTTTCCAATAACAAGTGCTATGAAAGAATGAATTGCGCTATGGAGAGATTATTAACGATTTTTTATGGGCGGAATTGGATGGTATTGATCTGGAAAACGTTTCTTTTCAACAAGACAACGCAACGTGTCACACAAGCAACGAAACCATTGATCTTTTACGGTAAAAGTTTCCAGACCGTGTTATCTCTCGAAGAGGTTATCGCAATTGGCCACCGAAATCTTGTGATTTAACACCTTGTGACTTTTTTCTTTGGGGCCACGTGAAAGAGAAGCTCTACGGCAACAACCCAGAGTCGATTCAAGACCTCAAAGATGGAATTCATGAGGCTATCGAGGGCATAGGGCAGCCACTTTGTAATACGGTTATGGAAAATTTCATGATCGTGGTGGTCATTTGCATGATGTTGTTTTCCAATATTAATGGCATACCTTCCTCTTTATAATGAAATAAACATCCGATCATTTATATTAAAAAGTAGCATTTTTCTTTGAATAACTAAATAACACCTCTTATTGGAAAACCCTTTAGTAACCGTCGTTCCGTCGTTACTACGCGTGAGGTGCCTCCATTAAAACATCCCTCCTCTTCTTTTGGATTTTTCCTCAACCCCGGAACTGCTACCACATTGCTTCGAAGTAGAGGTCCAAGTTGGCGCCCAAAGAAGAACACATTCACTTAGTCACTGTACGTCCAGACTCGCCTGTTTTGAGCAATATATGCTTAATGCTCTTCAGCATAAGTCTCCAATTTCATGCTTCTTTTTTCGAATAATACCTTCAACGCAGTTTGCGACGGCATTCCATTTTTCTTCGCTTATCATCACTTTTTCGATTATTTCTTCAGGTGTACAATAGCTCGCTGCACAGCTGTTCTCCCTGTGTTCCACCTCTCGCATTTGAAGAAGGTGTGTCCGTATCAACGTAGTCAGTACATCCATAAATGCTATTTGGTAGATTCACCTTTTCTATTCACCACAAATACTTGCGAAAGGACCCGTATCCGGACAAAAACCTTGTGAAAGATAATAGTTAACTCTATCGTGCTTTCTTTCTACCCACTCTTGTAAATCGGGTGTTAAACCCGTTGTCCATCTATCGAACTGTTCAGAGTTCCATCTTGTTGATCAAGATGTGAGCGCTTGAATTCTAATGTCGGAGAAACATTGTCCTGAAATTTCTGTGATTTTTGCCTCACATCTTCGTTTGCGCTCTTGTGCTAGAAGATCTATAGGGATGGTTCCGCTGATAACTAAAACCGTTGCATCCGATACTATTCTGTATGAAGAAACCACTCTGAGAGCGCAGGTACATTGCACAGATTATAAAGTTTTTCCCCGGAATTTCATTTGCCCATATTTCGCATCCGTGTAGAAGAATCGAGTTCATCGGGTCCATTAAAAGTTTTCGCTTGCTCTGTGTTGGACCACCTCCAAGATTTACCATGAGCTTCCATGCATGCCGGTTGCTTTGGCAACTCTAGTACTAGCACTAAGTTCCACGAATAAGATTCGGTACGCTTTACATCTCTCGCCAAATTTTTGAACTAATACTAAATTCGAGAGAAAAAAAAAAAAAAAAGAAAATAGGAAGATCTACATAACTTATCAAAGAAGTAGTTCTGGATCGGATATTTATGTATGTTACTAGTTCATTATGTTCCCGAGGGTACATACACACACACATTTAAGTGCTCTCATTTATATATTTATTGGCAATGTCATAATATTTCCCCCCGCATTGCTTATCTTTTAGAATAATGCTATTTATAATTTATTTTAAAATATTGCTCAACATGCATTCAGATAATATATTGATTACAACAACTCACTTTCACGCATGTAATTGCTGTGTCTACATGCGCGATATCGATCTCGGATGTTTTAAAACTCAAGTATTTTGTTAAGCGAATCGTGAATGACTTGCATTCAGTCGCCAAAAATGTGATATTTTCTTCAAAAGATGCGTATTGTTCGCTGTAATATAATATAAAGCAAACAAAGTAAAAAAAAAATATATATATATTTAAGTAAATAAGTATCGCAGCCACTTAGTAAATATTGCAACACTCTAAAGTCATCACTTTTTATGAGTAAAGGGCTGACCCTGCTGCACTCAAAGTTTTACGTAGCAAAAATACGAGGGGGGTTTAATAAGTAGTCGTGTTAGAAATGAAGACACCATTTTTTCAAAAAAAAAAATTTTTATTTTTCAACATACTATAGTCCCCTTTCAGTAAGATACACTTCTCCCAGCGCTCCGGCCATTTTTAAATCCTCCAAAAAAATGGGATTTGTAGAACTCTCCAAAATACGCCTCTGTCGCGGTGATGATTTCCTCGTTTGAACTAAGTTTTTCCCGAGAGCCATTTATTCATGTTAAGGAACAAGAAAAAGTGGAAGCGAGCCAGATCGGGTGAATACGGGGGGTGCGCAAATCATGCAGTTTGGCGGCGATAACTCCGAATAAATGTGCTGGTGCGTTATCGTGGTGAAACAGCAGCTTCTTTTTCGTCAAATGCGGCGTGTATCCTTCAATTTTTTGTGAAAGCGGTGCAATAATTCACTGTAGTATCAGTCCAGTAGTCGTAGCTACCGTAGCCGAATGGGTTGGTGCGTGACTACCATTCGAAATTCAAAGAAAACGTAGATTCGAATCTCGGTGAAACACTAAAATTAAGAAGAAATTTTTTCTAATAGCGGTCGCACCTCGGCAGGCAATGGCAAGCCTGCGAGTGTATTTCTGCCACGAAAAAGCTCTTCATAAAAAATATCTGCCGCTCGGAATCGGCTTGAAACTGTAGGTCCCTCAATTTGTGGAACAACATCAAGACGCACGCCACAAATAGGAGGAGGAGCTCGGCTAAACACCCAGGAAGGGTGAAAAATCCATGAGGATGACGCCGTTCGTATCCCAAACGACCTTTCCGGCCGATGGGACTGTCTTCACCTGCTTTGTAGCATATTCACCGGGAGAAATTCATTGTTTTGCTTGTTGCTTAGTTTCTGGTGTGTAGTGATGAATCCAAGTTTGATCAACGGTGACAACTCGATTCAAAAATTCCTTAAATTGCTCAAAATTCTGCTTCGAAGTCAACAGCCGCATCCGATTGTTGTCTACCGTGAGCATCGGGCCGACAATTTTTTCATTGCCAGCTTATAATGTAAAATCTTAATAGCAGTTCGGGTCGACACACCTGTGACCCCTGTTACTTCGTGCACTTTCGTTCGTCGATCGACGAGAAACATATCGTGGACTTTTTCAATGATATCCTCGGTAACCACGTCTGCCGGGCGTCCTAGTCGCTCCTAAACTATCGCCCACGTTTAAGTTCGTTGAACCAATATCTAACTGTGATAGATGGCGCGGCGTCCCCATAGACAGCATCAAACTTTGCTTTTATCTCCTCGCATTTTTTCCCATCCAAAAACAAAAAAAGGAATTACCGAACGATACCGCAAATTTTCCATCTTAGCGAAAATTACGAAACACTTTTTACTCGAATAGCTACCAAATCCAAACTCATCTATCAATCTGTCTGAAATTTATTTGGCCGTCCTTTGATAGATGGCAGTACATGATGCTAGCACCAACTTCCTCAGGAACGCCCGCTATCATCCAACACGGGTACTTATTGAACCGCGCTCGTACAGTTTCGGTCACGTATTTGTAAACAGAATGGGCTATGTTGTGTTAGCATGCTGTATGACGTCAATTCGGTCACTCTGTAAAGCGGCCAAAGTTTTTTAGCTCAACCTACAACATTTGGCTGACTTGCGATTGGACAACCGGGGTGACTTTTACACGGAAGATCTGCAGAGTAAAAGTTTAACAATCTAATTCTAATCTGTTAGCCGTCTAAGCTTTTCTACTAGAATGCGCTTCTGCCAAGCCTCATTGGACTCCGCGACTATTTATAGCACTCATCACTTCGTTCGCCGTTATCACCGTCAATAGATGACTATGAGGCAACGCCCACAGATTGGCTAATCACATGGTTCCCCAATTTCTTGGAAATATATTCGTTTGCGCTAATAAATTGGATCTACCTGATTTGATTGCCTTCATACGTCAAGCCATAATACTTGAATCAATTCCTTTATCTCCAATAAGCACAAAAATATTCCACAGTAATAAATCATAGCAAAGCATTTTCTTCACACGAACTCATTTTGCCTCTGCGAAATATCAGTACCTGGCTTATAAAAAGCAATTAACTACTTTAATAATTGGTTAATTGCTTGAGTTCTAAGTTAATGCCAGACAAAACATAGCCACACCCGCGCACATACACGCCCTCAAAGTATCGCCACAGCGCAATTTATTTTCTTTGATTGGTTTTGTTGAGAGTTCTAATCAATTTCCAATTTCGTGAAAAGTTTATAAATTTTGACCCACAAATACATTTTCATTATCTTTAAAATCTAAAATCAAGGGTTGATAAGAACTAAACAAAGTCCGAGGCCATAAGTGTTTGCGTTTCACCACTTTTTAGAGTCGAGCCTTAATGACTAAGAGAGGTGTTCACCTTGTAGAAGGATGGTCATACCAGCTTGATCAAAAAGTTCGTAGAAAAACCGCCAGGGGACGCTTTAAGTCAACTGATGTGAGGTCCCTTTTTTATTTATGTTATGTTGCCACACCTGTGCTTAATAAAATTTAATCGCTATTGCTTGACATTTGTAAAAGTTACGCCGCCTTGAGTAAATCTACCTCTGCACGCCTTTTCGATGCTTTACAGTTTTAAAAATTGATTGGAATTTGCAACAGCGAGTTTCTATTGGTTAATGGTTAATTGTTGTAAAGGGTTAAGGTGTGGCCCTTTAGCACTGCGACCATATTGATCTATTGTGCACCCTATGCTGTCTATTGACTTTTAAGTATGCTTATGAATTGTACCAGCTCCTTCTGAGGGAGTGATTGAAGGTCTTCATCTGTAAGCATGAACTTGTTTAAAAACCTTTTCCTTCTATGCGTCAACCCCGGACATTCGATAATGAGATGTTCTATAGACTCCTCATCTTCGCAGCAGAACTTGCAGGTGCTGGTGTTAGTGAGGGCGCCTGTGAGAGTACGAATGCTCTTTTTGTTTAACGTGAAGGCCATGTTAGCTCTTTTAGCGTTGAAATTTAGGAACTTTTTGGAGTGTCTAAGGCCCTCTACATTGTTCCAATGCTGATTTCATAGAGTTTTGGCCCAGTATTTTACTTTTTGTTTTAGGTTGTTTTTGTTGAATCCGAACATAGGACTAGGAAGTTTTCATCTGCCCCTTTTTTGGCTTGAAAGTCTGCCTTTTCGTTGCCGTCATATCCCTCATGTCCCGGTACCCAAATTAATGAAACATTGTTTTTGGATGCCAGATTATTGAGTGCCTTGTGGCATTCTAAGAGGGTTTTTGAGTTGTAGGTATAGCTACCTAAAGCTTTTAGAACTGATTGGCTGTCTGAGAGTATTTTGATCTTTACTCTCTTATGGTTTCTACGTTGCAGGATGTTTACTGCTTCCATTATTGCGTATAGTTCCGCTTGGAAAATAGTGGTGTCCCTGGTGAGAGTGTATGATGCGGCTCTGATGGCTATACCGAAAATATAGTGGCAGAAATATTTTGACAGCTTCAAATGCTGGCTTGAAGTTGTATAGCGGAAATTTGATGACTGGGTCATCTCACTGGAAGAGTTCATCAATTAGCCGCAGCGATCTGCTTGATTATTTTCCTTAGACCTACGTCCTTAGCCTACGCTAACAAGCCAACCACTTTGCACTACGGAAAAGGAAATTAGCACTAGTTTTAAACTAACGAAAAGAGACTCACAGTATGCCAAATCGTATATATAAAATTTAGTACTAGTTCTAAACTACCAAAAAAGGCATATATTCGTACTAGGTCTCACCTTTTGAATTTAGCACTCATTATGAAATATCAAAAGAGACATGACACTGTGTCAAAAAGTATCTGCCGAATTTAATACTAAATAGTTCTAAAATACGGGAAAGGAACGGAGATCGTCCCGAATCGAGTCTTTTGAAATTAGTACTAGTTCTAAGCTGTCGAAAAAGAGGCTCACAGTATGCCAAATCGTATATATAAAATTTAGTACTAGTTCTAAACTATCAAAAACGGCATATATTCGTACTAGGTCTCACCTTTTGAATTTAGCACTCATTATGAAATATCAAAAGAGACATGACACTGTGTCAAAAAGTATCTGCCGAATTTAATACTAAATAGTTCTAAAATACGGAAAATTAACGGAGATCGTGACAAATCGTGTCTTTTGAAATTTGGAATAGTTCCAAACTATCGAAAAAGAGACTCAGTGTATGTAAAATCTTATATATCAAGTTTAGTACTAAATCTAATACATTTCATCTATCGAATTCGAAGCTATCGAAGCGTTTTAGATCTCATCTATCGCAATTTCGAACTATCAAAACAAGATCGAGGGCAATTAACACTTCCTTAACGCGTGTTTCTTAACAATTCGGTACTAGCGGGTTTCCCTGAGTTGTAGTGGCGACACACATACATACATGCATATGTATACACTTATACACTTTCACTTACATATATTTTTTGCAATCTGTGAAATATATGGAGTATTTTAAGCACCAATGTCGACAGAGTGATATTCATACACTCTTGCCTATAAGTATGTATCCATGCCCCATTGCTGTTAAGTGCTTAACGGAGCAAAAAAACACGTAAGTAATGTATCAGTACAAAGTATGGGAGCTATGACGCTAGTATCATTTTATGAAAGAAAAACACTTTGATGAGAGGAAAAATTTGATTTGAGTACGTGGGTCTCGTTATCGTCCCTTGAGAGAGTATTGGGTAAACAATAAATTTATTTTACATACTACCTTTGAAATTGTACAATAACAACAACCGGCTATGAATGATACTTGAGAATGACCGTAATTGCCGTACATTCCTCGATTGTTTCAATAAAAAAAACGTAATTTTTTTGGTAAACAATTTTTATCTGAAGCTTTTCTGTGAAGGAAGAAAATTGTTGACCACTATGGGAAATTATTTTGATAAAATTGCATCTCAAGAAATCAATGGCTGGCTAAAAAATATCTAATTTGTATCATTTTTTTTTAATTTTGTCACTGCTATATTTATTATTGCAATTTGAGTGCGTCTAAAGAAGCTACCGTTACAAGTATTACTCTGGGAGGCTAAATATGTATTTATGTGTTCCATAAATTATTCTTTTTTTTTTAAAGGTGATTTCAGTGATTAACTGTATTTATCCAGGCTGCCTTGTACAGTGGTGGGCATTGAAATAAAGACTCTTTAACCAAAGTATTCAAAGCAAGAGATTATAACAAAAGTTTTCAATTTGTTTATTTTTAAATAGTACTACTTACAATTAAATAAAAAGTTTAAAACTGCTTTGTCTAAAATGTGAGCTATAAAAAACTTGAGTTCAGAAAAATAATCAATTAAAATAAATTGTACCATCATCGTCAACTCTCTCCCTCTCTCTCTTTCCCTCTCTCTCTCTTCAAGCAATTGACCATTATTTCCAAGAAGCACGTACAAGTAAACATTAAACATTCACATATTCCCCTTATTGCCTTATTGATGGGATGTCAACCTCTTAGAATCACTTTTTCTTCTCGCCACTTTCACTTCATGGAAACCATTATTTTGCCACCTCGAAGTATTTCGGGCAGTTATCTTGTCGAAAGACCAATTCCATACAGGGCAAGGCACGGGTTTTACCCCACCAAGGACGGTCACTTCAGCGTTTTAACCCTGATTACGTCGATGAACTCTGCCGCTTAAAATATAATATTTATGTATTGAGCAACATCTATGCTTTATCACATATAACGGTACTATTCCATTGTATGAGAAACATACGCATACTATATTACTATGATGCCTACTTCAATATTTTACAGACTAACGCGTGGTATGAACCTCTGAAGAAAAAATACTGCTAAAATAATTTTTTGCATTAGTCTTTGTGTGTCAATTTATTTGACGAGTTGAAATTATTTGGCAATTTTTATAGACACACCGTCCTACGATTAGGCCCTTAACATCCACTAAAAGCAAGCATTTGGATTTCTGTACACACCTTTGGTTAGTGTGAAATAAATTAATTTTCGTTTCATTGAACCAAAGAATATTTCGCTACCTACTCACGAGACATTCTAAACACTCCTGAGAAAATTGAAATATTTTTTCCATATTAGCTGGAAGACAGTTGCTCAGCTTTTCTTACACCTTTAAACAGCATTTTTTCTATTAGAGAGATTCCGATATGCAATTAATACTACTTTTTTAGGCTTAAGATTTTACAAAATTGTACTTCTTAAGGTGATGCAGAATTAGTATTTGTAAATTAGTTATTGTTTTAGAATTTTTGTGTCTATTTTCTGGTTGCTTCTTATATTTGACAGCATTTTTGAGAAATTCCTTATGTACGGCCAAAACTTTCAGCGATTTTTTCTTTAGCTTCTGCCGGTTTTACGAAGTTCACTGATATTTCAAACATTAAAGCAGGATAAATTATCTATGCCACAGGACAGTTGGTCACGGTATTCCTTACGGAAGACTAAGCCATCTTGAATATGGCATACTGGCTAATAGAGAAAAAGTAGCGGGGTAGTAGTATTGGAATTTGTAGTGACAGTCAAGCTGCACTGAAAGCCCTTGCTAACCCACACTGCTCTTCGAAGTTAGTCGGTGAATGTGAGACAAAACTGAACAGTGTTGCAAAACACAACAAAGTTAGTCTTATTTGGGGGCCTGGACATTGTGGTATTGCAGGGAACGAGTTAGCTGATAAATTGGCTAATGAAGGTTCTGCAAGTATGCCACTAGGCCCTGAACCCTTTCTAGGTTTCGATTCCCCATCGATTCAACTATGGATTGACGACTTCATGAGGACGTTGGTCTGTGTTGAACTCGTGCAGAGCAGCCAAGTGCTTTGTGAAAGAACCAAACAGGAAAATAGCGACCTTCCTCCTAAAACTAAGCAGTACTAAGTACCTGAGAGTACTGTTGGGTGTAATCACAGGGCACAACGCCTGTGGTCAGCATATGCCTGCTATGGGGGTCGTAGACAGCCCGATATGCCTATCCTATCTTGAGGATGACGCCACTGCAGAGCATTTTCTCTTAGCTGACCGGCGTTTTCCAGAATCAGACTTAGGATATTGGGTTGCGAATGACTGAGTATGGATAAAGTTCATACTCTTTCTCTTCCGGATCTCTTCAGATTCATCAATGAAGCCAAGAGATTTGTGGAAGAGTGACCTCAAACTAATTTATCCGTCTTACCACCCACTTTTTTATCTGTCCTACCTCTATTCTTTCTACTGTAATCTATCCGGGTGCAGTACAATGGTTTCCTGAGCGAGTGCTTGGACTTGTCCAACCCCCACAAATCTAGTCTAATCTAACGTAAATTATTCTAGAAATAACGGCATGTACTTAATAATGTACAGTTAATTATTAGAAATTTTATTACAATGGATGTGATAAAATTAAAGTAAAACCGTCAACGATTGTGTGATTCTAATATATTTTATAGCACATCACTGTGTGTGTGTGGTGAGTTGTGGTCTTCGTTCCGCCTTGTTGTCACATTTCGTTTTCGCCACTGCTCATTAGCAGGTGATTTACATTTATTTGCCAAAATAACATATGACGACATATTGCGAAAATGTTTAGTAACTTGCATTCAAAAATTAGTAACTGCACATTTTTAACAAATTCATGGAAAACTGCAAAAACACAAACAAAAACAAAAACAAAAGCAAAATCTGTGTGGCATCAGTAGACAGCTTTGTAAACAAAGTAAACAATTGCTCACAACGACAAAAATATGTGCATATGTGTGTGTACTTTTGTATGTGAAGATTTACTGGTGTATGCACAAACGTCGATGAATATTTTTTTTAAATACGTGATAACTGCTAAATTATTTTTATTAGCGTCGTTTTTGACAACACCGCGCTAAGGGAAAATGGCAAGTGGCAAAGTGCGATTCGGTTAAAAGATGTAGTTCAGAAACCGCAAAATAGCATATTGAACGTGATTCTTTTTACTAATCTTACATCGTTTTAAAATGAATAAACAATACAATTTAAATTGAAAACAAATCTATGGGAAACAGATGTTTTAACATTTTGTTTGCTTTTGTCGCACTCGCCACTGGTAGTGCTCGAATTTCTTTTAGTACAAAAAAAATTTCTTATACAATAAAAGACAAACAATTTTTGGACAAGCTTAAATATGCATGTATACATACGTACAGGGTCCTTCAAGTTTGGGTTTCTTTTTCAGCAGTATTTCGTTTTGACAGCTGTCACATTTCGATGGCGTACCTTTTGACAGATGTTAAAGCGTAGCAGGAGAGTGAAATTTTTTTCATATTAAATTTTTAATTGGCTTAAAAGGCACTTTGAACCATATAAAATACTTTTAAGGGAAAACGCTGATTTACTGACAAAAAAATGTGTGCCATAAAATTTCGAAGTACTGCTTTAGCATCTCAGATGCCTCGAAACGGTGGCCTACCTGAACTTCAAACGTTTTTTTCGGGCAGCATAGCTTTTAACTTTTAAGGGAAAACGCTGAATCACTGAAAAAATGTATACCATAAAATTTCGAAGTCGCCCCCTATCACCTCGCATAACACGAAACGGCACTTCAAACGATTTTTACTCGACTTATATTTTTTATTATCGAATCTCCGTGCATTAAACACCTAAATAATAGAAAGTTTTGTTTAATAGCGGTTGCCCCACGGCAGGCAATGGCAAACCTCCGATTGTATTTCTGCCATGAAAAAGGTCCTCATAAAAAAGCTGTCCTCCGGAGTCGGCTTAAAGCTGTAGGTCCGCCTATTTTTGGAACAACGCCAAGTGAGACGCACCCCAAATAGGAGAAGGTACTCGGCCAAACACCCACTATATTTAAGTAGATTTTTTAAAAATGTTTCGCAGCTTAACTGCAATAATGTTCTGCCTTCTTATTTGAGAATTTCAACTGAACTTTGAATTACCGTTTCAAACTGAATCACTTAGGGTATTTTCGCTTAGTGAATTTAAAGCGCGAAAGCGTTAAAAAGTAAGTTCTTTATAAGAAATATTATGGCAAAAAATTAAAAGAAATTTAAAAAAATTCTTGGCCTTTATGGCAAATATAATTTGAAGTGTGAAATTATAATTTTTGTATAAGTAGTTTTTTTTTAATGTTTCGCATCATAACTTCAATAAGTTTTTATCTTTTTATTTGAGAATTTCACCTCAACTTTGAATTAGCATTTCAAACTGAGTCACTCAGGGGATTTTCTCTTAGTCACTGAGTCACTTAGAGAATTTAAAGCGCGAAAGCATTAAAAAATAACTTCTTTATAAGATTTTTTATGGCAAAGGATTAAATGAAAAGGAATTTATTGGTCTTTATGCAAATATAATTTAAACTGTGAAAAAATATTTTTTTAAATTAATTAAAAAAAGAGAAATGAAATGATGCGTACGGGAACCTTTTCTACTCTAATAAAATGTTCACTCTGGAACAAAAAAAAAAATATTTTTAAAAATTAATTTAAAAAAATGGGGAATGCACAGGTGCGTAACGGAAACCTTTTCTAATGTGAAGTGCTTCGTTGTCGGAAAGTTTGATACTCAAATAAAATGTTCACTCTAGGACAAAAAAAAAAATTTTTATATATGTCTATCATCATGTGAGATTAAATCCTCACTGGTCCTTGAGTGTATCGAGAAACTGAATCTACTAGGAAGAACGCACAATCGCATACGGATAATTTGGGGCCCAGGACACTGAGGTATAAATATGAACGAAGTAGCGCACGCATTGGCGAGACAGGCTGCGATCTTGCCATTAATAAGACCCGAGCTCTTCCTTGCTATGGGACAACGCATCAGCAAGGAGAAGCTTAGGAGTCAAGAATTACGGCTTTACTGGTACGAGGCTACGCCTGACGAAATCCTTATTGGGAGAGTACAACCGAAAGAGGTTTAAAAATCTCATGACCCTCCCCAAGGATATACTGAGAATGCTCACGGGTATTTTTACGGGTCACTGCAGACTACGTAGACATTTGCACATAATCGGGATATGGTCCACTGATTCTTGTCGTTTCTGCGACCAATCCCGGGAGACTCCAGTGCACCTTCTCCTTGAATGTAGCGCTATAGCACGCTGAAGGTGGAGACATCCCGGCCAACTGCAGCCAGAAGAAAGCCAGCTATAACCTGATTCTCAAAAGGAAACTGGATCTAGTGGATATTTAAAAAAATGAATTTGGGTCTAATAAACAACTACTAATAAATTAAAGAAATATGCATTTCTTGCAGAAAAATTTTGATACAAATATAAATTTTATATAAAATTTGTTCAGCTTTCAGAATTTTTTTAATGACGTCAGTGCGTCAATTATTGCAAAGTAATATTATTAACTCTTACTGCTCGTACCTAAACGCTGCAATTTTTGAGTCTATAATTTTTTTTCCTATTGTCATTTTAGCACGGAAATAATCTGTAGACCAATTAATGATAATTTTTAAAACTTAGTTCCCAGGTGGGATAATCTGAAGGACGCCTGAGTACCTAACCCATTTAGTTTATTTATTATTTTACTTACTGATATTGAATTATCAAAATTTATACTTTTATTGAAGCCATAAAATAATGACTATTAGAGTGGTATTCTTTGACTGACGTAAAAAAGCTAAACAGTTCACTGAGTTTTACATACAGTGGTCACACAATTTATTCGCACACTTACAGTTTATAAGCAGATACACCTGATACAAACGAACAAAATTTTGATCTATTCGTAAAGAATAACATATTCATTCAAAATTTAAGGGGACAGATACCTGTAGAGTTACGAGAAAAAAAATTTTTTTTCATAAAATGTTAATATAATCCTTTAAGAATATGTCAAACAAATTTTAGAACGTAAATTTAAGTATTTCTTATATTATATTGTAGATCGTCAACCATGACGAATATATTCTTTGCGTTCGAGCACTGGGGGAGAAATTTTCATATATTCAAACTTTACACGCGTTTTTCTCAAAACTTTACTTTTCGAATTGGCGTACACGATAACTCGAAAAGTTATTGACCGATCTCCCTGAAATTTTGCATACATTTTTTTTCTGATATTACTTTCTATGTGAATTTACATTTCGAAAATTTTTCGAAAAAATTATTTTTTCAAAACAAAAAATTGTATGCAAATTCTCCCCAAAATTCATTTTTTTAAGCATTTTATTCCGCGTTTTTTTTTTCTATTTGTTTTTAATTCATATAGAAATTATGACATTAATAAACAAAAAAATTGTTGGTCTTTTATATTCAGGTCACTGACGTCGATGCTGCAATGCCCACCAATTGAGAAGCCCCACTACGACCTTCCTGGAAGAATTGAGTGTACATCCGCCATTTTAAATTTTTAAAATAAAAAAAAAATGTATTATTTTAATGCATAACTGTATGCCAATTTTGAAAAAAATATATTGACTTCTTCATTTTAAATAATTTTAATAAAAATCAGGGAAAATATGACCGTTTACAAGTATCTGTCCCCTTAAGGAACAAAAAATTTCAATTTCATTTCTGGAATTAGAGAACTTAAGGCAATAACGAAATAAAGCACAATTTTATGCAAAAATATTATTCGTACATAGCCATATAAGGAATATTTTATTAAGAAAATAATGAAAAAAACGAGTATTTAGTACTTTGTTGGGCCGCCTTTAGCTTTAATAATTGCTTCCAAACGTCGTTGCATACTTTTTACCAATACCTTGGTTTCATTAGCTGCAGTTTTCTCCCTCTCAACACTTAAAGCTGTCTTTAGTGACGCCTTTGATGTTATTTTGTGCTTTCTGATTCTCCCTTCTAAGCGCTCTTAACACATTGAGTGCCAAGGGGTTTTGACGAAAACCTTCCCCGGGTGCCAAGAACATTTTTTTGCTATAAACTGGTGTAAAAGTAGAAAATATTCAGTTCTGCTCCAATCCCGGATGATTTTGTGGTTTATTTTGGATTTTATAGCGGTTTTTTTATGTCGCACGTTTCCGTACGACATGGCACTGCACGACGGAATTGTAATCGTAAAAATCACTGTCGTACGAAAATGTGCGACGCGATTTTGTTTGCTATTTCTTAATTTTTTTTACGCATTTTCATTTACATTTATTTAAATTTTTTATTATATCTGTTTTTATTTAAATTTTTTTATTTTTTTTTATTTGTCTTTTTTTTGTTTTCCTTATATTTATTTTGGAATTTTTGGAAAATTGGATACCAACAACAGATTTTGAAATGAAGAAGTTCCTTGGCCTTCTTTTGTGGATGAGTTTGGTGAAGGTCGGGAGTTTAAAAGACTATTGGTCCAAAGATTCGCTCTACAACTTTTCAATTCCGGGGAAAACAATATCACGTAATCGCTTTCAACTATTGCTTAGTTTCCTGCACTTCACAGACAATAACTCAATTGTACCAGGTGATAGGCTTGGTAAAATAAAACCACTATTGGACATGCTACAAATGAGATACCAAAGAATTTACGTACCAGGTGCAAACATAGTAATTGATGAGACCCTTATTCCATGGCGAGGCAGACTATCATTCCGACAATATATACTAAATAAAGCTCATCCTTATGGTATAAAGCTTTTTAAGCTCTGCGCTACTGAAGGATTCACCTGGTCGTTGAGAATATACTCCGGAAAGTCATCAAGTGGATTGAGAGAAGTCGGTTTGGCAAAAAGTGCTTTCGAGGATCTGATTATTGATTTGAAAGGTCAAGGTCGAACTTTATATGTAGACAACTTTTATACAAGCTATGAATTGGCTCGTTCAATGCTAGATCAAAAACACATGTTGTCGGTACACTCCGTGCCAACAAGAAACATTTCCCAAAAGAAGTTATGATTGCATCTATAAAGAAAGGCGAAGTAGTGGCTAGAGAAGATCCCAATGGTATAGTTGTTCTGAAATGGAAAGATAAACGCGACGTCAGAATGCTATTGACGAAACATGCCCCGATAATGGTATCCACAACAGATGGAGCGCGTAATCCTGAAGAGACTTCAACTAGTCGAGGAGCGAGGCGTAAAAGACGAGCAACAGAAAAGCCATTGGCTGTGGTAGAATATAATAAGGGGAAAGCAGGCATTGATCTTTCCGACCAAATACCCTTCGCAAAGGGTTAAACTGGTATCGAAAGCTGGGAATTGAACTTTCCGTGGTTAATGCCTTTACTGTGTATAAAGCAGCGTCGAATAATAAAACCATGAGTATACGAATATTCCGTGAACGCGTTGCTAAGGACCTACTAGGCTTTACATGCCCGCAGCCTGTACCGCAATCGCAGCATATCATCACCAAAAGAGTAGATGAAAATAATAAAACCATCCGACGTGCTTGCGTTTTATGCTAAGCTGAAGCAAAAAGAAAATTTAGTCGAAAGGAAGCAAGACAGAACATAAAAAGGACAACTACGTACTGTCCGCAATGCCCCAACACTCCCCAATTGTGCATTGAATGCTTTCCAAAATATACGCATTTAAAAAATTAATGTAAATTGAAATTATCATATCTTAATTTTAATATTTTTCTATCTTTTTTATACTTTTTTCGAATGAATTCCAATAAATTTTCAAAATTTAAAAGAACCTCCGAGTTTTTATCATAAAAACTGCACAAATGAAGATATCTCTATGAAGCTTGGACCAAAATTTAGGGTCAACATTAGGCTACTAGAAAAACAATAAAAAACCCGGTAGAGTCAAATAGAAACGAACGACAATATCTAAGGCCAGACAATGCCTGTCGCACGTTTTCGTACGACGTGGCACCCCAGGAAGTTTTTGGTGTTGCACGAAAACGTGTAGCCATGGCACTCAATGTGCTAGACATGCTCAATTCGGTTCAGATCCGGTGATTGAGGTGAATATTTAAGCTGCTTGCAGTGGTAAATAAGCCAGACTTACACGAGATAAGATGAGTGTTTTGGGGTCATTGTCTTGTTGGAACAAGAACCCTCTAGCATTCAGTCCAAGTTTAAAGGCACTAGCATGCAAATTATTCTTCAAAATGTTTAAATAATGTTTGTTCATTTTATCATCAATAAAAACCATTTTTCTACTCCAAATGCAACTATGCACCCCCAAACCATTGCATTTCCGCCTCCATGCTTAACGATAGGAATACGGTTTTTTTTCATTATGTTCTGTATTTTCTTTTCGCGGCCAAACTTTTGGAGGCCCATCTGCTCCGGAAACATTGAATTTCGACTCATCTTTGAATATGACGTTTCCCCAAAAAGAATCTGGCTTATTTACATAGCATTTGGCGAACTGTAATATCTTCTTTCTGTTCATATCTGAAATGTAAGGCTTGCGGCGTGCCACTCTGCTATGATAACCAACATTTTGCAGACAATTACGGACTGTTTATGGGCTTACTTTTTTATGCAAAGACTCTAGAATATTTCGGCACAGTATCGTGAAGGTTATTTTGGGATTTTGCGCGGCTGACGCTACTATGTTGCGTTCTACAAGTGAAGTCAAGATTTTTCGCCTTCCGGCGTGGTGGTGATTAGCTTCCAATTTACCAGTATTAACGTAATTAGCAATAGCACTTTGCACCGTATAATGCGATTTGCCAGTCTTTTGTCGATAGCGCGCCGAGACTTGTTTTCCATGTACAATTTAATAACAATTTTACGCATTTCTAATGGTAAATCTGCACTTCATCCCATTTTGCCACTTTCAATCGAGATATTACGCGCAACTGAAACTGAATCAGCAAGAAAAGATAAAAAAAACACCTATATTATTTCGTTTTAAGCAATACTAGTAAAAACCCAAACGATTTTTACTGTTACTTTTGTAGCAACAATATCATGATCTGAAGGTGTAAATATTTTGCAGCATTTTGCTACGTCTGCCTGCTTTCCTTGGAATCCCTCAGTGTGAGTTGAAATAACGGGAGTTTTGTTTGTGGCAATTCATCAGAAATTTAACATTCTTACACTGACCCAAAAAAAAATATATGTTTTGTCACAGCAAATATTTTTCGCAAAGCTAAAGCTTTTTACGTACTACGCAGGGTGTACGAATAAATCGTGTGACCACTGTATATTTTTTCTTCGGATATTCTGTGACTTCTATCACCCTTAGTAATAGTTTCTTGATGGAATAGTAATTGATTGTTGCCAGTATCAATCGGTATAAAAAAAATTAATAAAGTTAAATAAATTAATTTTAAAAATGAATGCCCTCAAGTGCGCTTGTGCTTTAGAGCGTTAGACATGCAATATTATCCCTTGTTGGTGTATTTATTTATTGCAAATATCTGTTTGTTGTTTTTGCTCTTGAATTAATACGATTTCTTGCAATAAATAAGTAGTTAGCGGTTGTATTTTTTTTTCCCTTGTTCACTCCTCTCGGGAACATAGGGCCTCGACAAGACTCTTCCATCGTACACGGTTCTGTGCTGTTGTTTTTGCACCGTCCCATGGGATGTTGACATCTGCTAGTTCGCGCAGCATCGACCTTCTCCAAGTGTTTTTTGATTGACCGTGACCTCTGCTCCCTTGCGAATTCAAGTCCAGAGCCATTCTCGTGATGCTATCTGGTGGTTTTCTGAATGTGTGACCTATCCATCGCCATTTTCTGCGTTTGATTTCCCTATAGATGGGTTCCTCATTCGGTATTCTCCACAGTGCGTCGTTACTGATGGTGTTTGGCCAGAAAATTCTGCTGATGATGCGTAGGCATTTATTGATGAAGGATTTTAGCATCTGTGTGATGCTGTTAGAGACCAGCCATGTTTCGCTTCCGTACAACATGACGGACTTCACGCATGAGTCGAATATTCCGTACTGAGATGATTGCACCTCATCCTCCCAACAGCTTCTGCAGAAAGACTTGAAGCAATCCCAAGTCTCAACGCATGGACACCTAACGGATAATGTCCGGTAAGGATACCTACTAAATTCGAGAGCTGCGACTTTCTTAGACTTAGAAGCTCGCACGAGCGCCCCCGATCTTCCCGTGGCCAGAAAGATCATACGACTATGCAGGTTTGCGCACTAGCCCAGCGCTCGCTGAGTTGACGCAAAGCCCATTTTTCCAGAAGTGTACCACAGCTTCTCAAGGCACCACCAATCCTTTCGTTTTGCGATGAAACCATCTCCAGGGTCATCTGTCTAGCCAGCTTATCTGCCCAGCAGTTTTCCTCTATGGCGCTGTGACTGGGAACCCAGATGAGCTTATAAAGTATTCGGATGTAATCGAGAGAGAAGTCAAGCATTCCCTTACTGCTTTCGAACGCACAAATAACGAACCTATGGCCCTTATTGCCACTTGACTGTCTGAGTAGATATTTACGCCTTTTATAGGAATTACAGAAGTAAGCAACCAATCCACTGCTTCCTTAATTGCGGCTACCTCCGCTTGGAAAACTCTACATTGATCCGGTGGTCTAAATTTGAGTTTGAAAGGGAGCTCCTCGCAGAATTCGCCCCCACCAACTCTTCCGTCTAACTTCGAGCTATCCGTAAACACGCTTGCCATGCCCTGTCTCCAAATTTTGCACACCACCCACTCCTCCCTTGAGGGAATATGAATGGAAAAGGTACCACTCGGACCCAGGGGGGTGTACAATGCTCCATCAGCTTAGGGGTGAACTCAAATTATACCTGATTGTCATTGAAAATTTCAACTAACGAATGGACAATTGTAAACGTGTAATAATATTATTTAATTTAGCATTCACACACTATGAATTAACATTCAAAATATTTGTCTTCCGAAAAAACAAATAAAATAAAATTAAAAAAAGAAAAAAACTCAAACTTGAGAGACCCTGTTTTATTTGCCCTGCAAGTATTTCCCCATTCAATTATGTTATTTACAAATTTTATTTCACTGACATTACGGCATTCTTCATTTGTCGCTTTATTCGTGTCATCTAGCCACTTCTTCATATTTACATACCCACCTAGGTACCGAAATTTTTCGTGTGAATTCAATAAATTGTCACATTTCCGCTTCGAATAAAGAAATGATTAGCGGTTGAAAAATGCAAATATAGTATAAACAAATTGACTCAAAAAAATGCATGAATAACGTAAATCGAGCGTGTTTTTTTGCTAAAAATTTTGGAAATTCATAAAAAAAAACACGCCATAGAAATTTCTATGAGTTTCGTCCAGGTTCAGGAAGTAGTAGGTGCTTCTGGGTTAAAGTGAACATTGCAAATACAGGAGCTAACAAACGAACAGGGGCAGTCTAAGAGCGCTTAAGTCCTGGATGCAGAAAAAGAGGGGCATCCTCTATCCACAGCGGAATAGGCAAAGTGTTGCCTTCCAATAGTCAAAAAAAGTCAAAAGTTTCATAAATACCCTGTGATCTTGATCCATGATCACGAAATAAAAGGAACTCTCTTTGTTCAACTTACGGAAAATTTACACAGCCACCACATCAAGAACAAACTGACACTGCACAACTTTGCTGCAGACTGTCACCAGATATTCTCAGATGCCAAGTTTCTTCACAGAAATGCCAAGTTTCTACACAGGTAGAAAAAGCACGAAATTTAGGGTTACATTTTCTTTGCACTAAAAAATCTTAAAATGAATTTTTTTTTCAAAATTTCTTACGTAGAAAAGTACCCTAACGCTATGGAGGTTCCTTAATCTTTGTTTGGAAAATGACGGATTTTTTCCACTCTAATTCTCTAATTCAACATTCAACAAATTCGTGGTTTGATCATAAATTTTTAATTAATTTTACCCACAATTTTTTAAACGCTCGTCTCGTATTTCGAAAGTGTCAATTGTAATAATTATAAAACAATAAACGATATTATTGACTAAAACTACGCAACACAAATATTTTTATCACTTCAATGGTTTCCAAATAATTAACAAGTGTTTGTTACCTTCATTTGTTTATATTAATAAAAGTTCAATCTAATATTTGGGTTTGATAAAAAAATTTTCCAACATAACCAACGCCCTTTTTTGATATGAAAAGATTTACGTAAATGGTGAATAATTTTTTTAAGATTAATTCGATAAATAAATAAAGACAAACAAATGCTTTTAATAATGATTTTAATGGCAATTTCGTCGGAAGGTTTGGCAAAGGTGTTATCAATTGCTTCCAATTCTTCGAAACAACACACCCCTAAAGGTTATAAAAATTATCTGTTTGTCTGTTATCTGATACAGTTTTCTTGTAGCCTTTAGGGATTGTCATTATTAGTAAATTAATACAACAGCAAACCCTAAAAGAGGTGAACGATTTTTTTTTATTATCCAAGTCATGTCTACTTCGCACTGAGAAATGTTGCCATCATTGCATTCATATTGATTTACTTAGCTGATCGATTGATAATTTCAACTAGTCAAAGGTAAAGCCTGATGAAATAATTTATTATAAGCCAAATAAGGCAAGTCTATAGGCATACCAAGTATATACCTATGATTTATTATTTTAATAAGAAAAAAAATGATTTTACAAAATCCCATATAGTATTTTATTTCAAGTAACCATAATTTCTACAAAATGTCTGCTGAAACAAATCTGTATTAGAAAAAGAGCTCCAGTATTCACGTTTTTTAGATAACTTTTCAAAGACTTCATCAGCTATAACTCCAATAACAAAGCAGCTAAACCTCTCACGTTAATTATCTTTCATTTTCATCAAGCGAATCGATCTCCCCCAAACTACGCTACCGTTGTGAATGCGTGAGTAAGAAAGAAGTGTTGTTTTTTTTTGCGCCAAATTAGTCGTCGGCCAATGTTTGCACAAGAAATGAAGTGCTGTTCAGCATGCGCATGTCCTATTCATGAAAATTAGTGCTAATTATATGGAGCTAGACCTGTTGAATAACCTACAAAGGGCAGTGTTTCCCAGCTAAGTCCAGCTAAAATTTACTTGGCACGATTTGCTGGGTATGATGTATTGTTATCCAGAAAAATCACTTTAATTGGATGCTGCTAGCAGGTCTAAATGAAAAAAACTACGCGGCTGAGTTGCAAAATTCATAAATTTTTAGCTACCATCATCCGGAGAATTCCGGTTTCAAAGGTATGCTGTTGATAATGGAATGGGTAAATTCTGCACCGATGAAAGGTAAAACTCGCATGTATACAAAGTGGCCCAAATAAAGAGTGATCAGAATGGAGGTACTTTTTCTTATGGAAAAAATTGATTTTTGTAAATTTTATTTTCAAATTTATTGATTTTTATTTGTATTTTTTGTTTAATTTTTTTCTCTTGTTTTTTAATTTTTTATTTTATAATATTTTTATTTTTTATTTAATTTTTTCTAATTCAGATCAGAGTGTTCAGAATGAAAGTACTTTTTCGAATGGAAAAAAATTGATTTTTGTAAATTTTATTTTATAATTTTTTGATTTTTATTTAATTTTTTTCTCTTATTTTTTTCATTTATTTAATTTTTTATTTTATAATTTTTTATTTTATAATTTTTTTATTTAATTTTTTCTAATTTAGATCAGAGAGATCAGAATAGAGGTACTTTTTCTAATAGAAAAAAATGATTTTTGTAAATATTATTTTATAATTGTTTGATTTTGATTTGTATTTTGATTTAATTTTTTTCTCTTGTTTTCCCTCCATTTATTAAATACTTGTTTTTTCTTTTATGTAATTTAAAATTGATTTTTGTAAATTTTATTTTATAATTTTTTGATTGTTATTCGTTTTTTTTATTTCATTTTATTTTTATGATTTTTTCTCCATTTATTTAAATTTTTATTTTATAATTTTTTTAGTTTTATTTTTTATTTAGTTTTTTCTAATTCTATTTTCCATAAATTAATTTTTTTTATTTTATATACTTTTTATATTCACTTAATACTAATACTTTTAATTTTTTTTATTTGTATTTTTCATTTATTAGTATATTATTTTGATATTTATTTGTATTTATCATTTTGTTTTTTAATTTTTTAATTTTTCCTAATTTTATATTTCATATATTATAATTTTTTCTTTTACATTTGTTTCTATTCATTGTTTTATTGTTATTTTACATTTATTTTATTCCAAAACTTTTTTTAATTTTTGTTTAATTTTTTCGATTTTTTTATAATTTTCTTCTTATTTTTTCTTTTATTTCATACTTTTTTCATTTTATCAATTTTTTTATTTATTTTATTTTATTTCATAATTCTTTTCTATTTCTTTTTAATTTTTGTTTCGTTTTTTCTATTCTTATTTAATTTAATTTAATTCCCTTATTTTATAATTTGTTTCTTAAAATTTTTTCTATTATTATTTTGCATTTACTTTTTTTACTTTTTTTAATTTTTTTCTATTTTTCATTTTTCCTTTATTTACTTATTTTATAATTTTTTATATTTATTATATTTGGTTTTTATTTTTTTTTTAATTTTTTTATCATAAATTTTCATTTATTTTATCTTTTTTTCTATTTTATTCGTTTTTCTATTGTTATTTTCCATGAATTTAATTTTTTATGTAATAATTATTTTATTTGTATTTTTAATAATAGTTTTTTCTATAGCTGTTTTCATTTATTAAATTTTTTTATTTTATATTTTTTGTTTAATTTTTTGTAACTTTATTTTTCATATATTAATTTATTTTTTCAGTTTTTCTATTTTTATTTATCATTTATTTAATTTTTTACTTATAATTCTTTTATATTTATTTTTATTTTTTGTTTAGTTTTTCTATTTTCATTTTTATTTTTTATTTATTTAATTTATTTTTGTTGTTCATTTTTTTTCTTTTCATTTTTTTATTGTAATTTTTCATTTATTTTATTTTTTTATTTTATAAAGTTTTTTATTTTTATTTTTTGTTACATTTCTATTTATTTGTTATTTTTCATTTTTTTCTATTTACATATTTTATAATTTTTTTATTTTTATTTTAATTTTTGTTTCATTTTTTCTATTTTTATTTTTCATTTAACTTAAACTTTCATTTTATAATTTTTTATTTAAATTTTTTCTATTGTTATTTTTCATTTATTTTATTTTTTATTTTTATTTTCTGTTTCATTATTTTCTATTTTAATTCTTCATTTTTCTTTTATTTATTTATTTTGTAATTTTTTAATACTTATTTTTATCTTTTGTTTTATTTTTTATTTTAAAATTTTTTCTATTATAATTTCTCATTCATTTCTATTTTTATTTTTAAATTTTGTTTCATTTTTCTATTGTTATTTTTTACTTATTTTATTTTTTATCTAAAAACTTTTTATTTTTACTTTTCGTTTAATTGTTTCTATTGTTATTTTTTCATTTAATTAATTTTTTCATTTTATAATTTTTTACATTTTTTGTTTAATTTTTTCTATTTTTATTTTTCACTTATTTAATTTTTTATTTTATAATTTTTTACTTTTATTTTTTGTTTCTTTTTCTATTTTTTATTTATTCTATTTATATATAATATTTTATAATTTTTTATATTTTTTAAATTTTAGTTTCAATTTTTTTTTAATTTACTTTTTTATTTCTATTTAATTTTGTTCTATTTTTAATTTTTTTTTTATTTATTTATTTAATTTTTTTATTTTATAATTTTTATATTTTTATTTTTAATTTTTGTTTCACTTTTGCTATCGTTATTTTTCATTTATTTTTATTTTTAGTTCTTGTTTCATTTTATTTATTTTTTTATTTTGCTATTTTATAATTTTTTACTTTTTTTCTATTATTATTTCTCATTTTTTTATTTCATTTTATTTTTCCCCTTTACATTTTTTATATAATTTTATTATTTTTTTTAATATCGCTCATAGCGATGATATCATTGTTGTCAAGCGATATCAGCCAGTTGTCAGTAATGAATAAATATTTAAATGCTTTTTTCTAAATTGAATTTATTTTGAAAAATTTGATAATTCCATAAACTCGATCAACAGCAAATAAAGCCCACCAACTAATCTTTGAAATGCTCAAGTGAATGACGTCGTTGGTGCGATTACAGGCTGTGTGCCAAAAGCATTAAATTTATCAAGAACAAGTGAATAACTAAGCATAAGAACAAGAGGCGAGTGGACGAGGTATACATATATACATAACTACGAGGGTCGCCCAGTAACTATCAGAGTTTCACATTTAATATTTTGAAAACGATTTAGAATTTTGATTCAAGTAATGACAAAACCGTTGATGAGTTTTAAAATTCAATAAATTACGAAAAACGTATCATCATCGAATACTTATTAACCGACTCTCGTGTTTATGAACACACATCCGTACGTTATAAATATATCTGTAATAATCCCACAAATGATTGGCGAACAATGAATGCTTGCCCTGGAAATATTACAATAACGGCATTCTACATACATTTTTTTATATTTTGTATTTATTGTAAGAAAGTAAGCCACTTTTCCATCACCAATAACTCATAAGATTGATTAATGTTGTACACGGATGGCCTGATAGCTTGAGCGGCGAGGAGCAGAAGCTTATCATCGCTTCACGCAGGTCATTGAACGATAGTTAATGGATTTTACATATTATGATGATTATTATTTATTACTGTTATTTAGCATTTCATCATTTTCAGTTGCATTTTAAAATTCTGTTTCAAGCCATTCAGATGTGGTAATGTTGAAGAAATCCACTTGTTCTCTATTCTGCAGCTCTATTGTCTTCACTCTGCGCTGAGTAAGGTTAGGTTGTATCGGCTGTCCACTATGGGCTACACTCAGGCTCATAGCGCATTGTGATGCCGCAAGGGTAACTTGCCCTGATCTCTCCTGGGAAACGTTCAGAAACTTAAAAGGTCGCTGATTTCCACCGAGTTGAGAGTCCCAACTCATTGAAACATTGCCGCCTGCACTAGTTTGGTCAATGCTGTTTTGCATTTCTACACTTTTGGAGGTCTGATCATCCACAAATAGTGAAGTTAACCCATATAAACAGTGTAAGATTGCAGTTCTTGGGCTGACAAAACGCTGAGTCAGTCCGATACGCAGAACCGATTTTCGTGCCAAGGGAATGTCTGATCACTTCCACCTCGCTAATCCAAGAATATATATGTATATTTTCCTTCAACTCCTACTGGAGTTTGGGGCATCAAAAACCTCATACTAATGTCGTTGTCAGCGTCTCTCGGGGTTTATACATTCCAGAATCCGATCATAGTACTAATATGATAGTCGTCGACGACTGATTTGATTTTTTTATCCGAGACAATAAATTTGACGATTCATTAGCAAGTTTCAGATAGGTAAGTTGCTAGCCTACCTTCTTCTTCTTCTTATGTGGCGCTACAACCGTGTGTCGGGTTTTGGCCGAATCCAAAATAGCGCGCCAGCTGTTTCTGTCCTGCGCTCGTTGGAGTCAGTTGGAAATAGCGAGTGATAACAAGTCCTGCAGCACTTGGTCTTTCCGACAGAGATGTGGTCTTCCTCTTCCATGTCTTCCTTTTTGGGGTCGTAAATTCGCATCGAATCGTGTCGTAAATTCGCTTTGCCTCTTCTTTCATACGGGTGACATAGCCAAGCCAAGCGTAGCCGCTGTATTTTTACACGCCTAACTATGTCCATGTCCCTATATAGCTCATACAACTCGATGTTCTACCATACGCGGTACTCTTCACTAAAGCGTAGAGGGCCAACGATCTTTTAGAATTTTAGTATTTTTATCTCGAAGGCTCCCAAAACTTTCTCACCTGATGTTGACATTGTCCATACTTCTGGACGGGGATGATGAGCATTTTGTAGAGTGTCAGTTTGGTCCTTCGAGAGAGAGAGAGTTCTGCTTTTAATTGCCTATTTTCCGTCTGATCTCCAGGCTGACGTCATTTCTGTCGTTAGTGCTAGTCCCAAGCTATACAAAGTCTTAGTGCGTCTACCCTAGCTTAATGATAGGATGTCTATCTGCATCTTCAATCAGGTAAGTGCCTGTTTTGAGTCGCGGGTGGTATTTTATTTCCCACCTACCCTTCATATCTACAGAACACTCCTCGATCCGCCACCTGGGGACGCGTCCGATGGTAGACAAGCAGCTCGGTACAGTAAATCCAAGAGCGTACAATTGAATTCCGTTTTGGATAAGATGGCGAGGATATATAATATATTGCAACCGCTACAGATTAAGCCAGCCAGGCACCTCCCTTAGCCTATTTAACTATTCATCTCTCATTTCACGCTGCCCCTTATTTCCTTGGCTTTCTCATTTTCTTTGCTCTCTCATTTGCTTCTGTCTCTAATTTCATTCTGCTTCTCATTTCCTTAACTCTTTCAGTTCTTTCATAATTTTTTGGGAAATGAAGTGACAGTCCTTGGCCGCATATAAATCCGTTCCGTGGTTCCGGTAACGTCGAACCGGCTGTCGCCTGATCTCTTCCTTGGTCGGGACTATTTCATTTTGTATATTTTTACCAGCTTGGATTTTATTGCAGAAAATAATATTGCCAATAGTGCCACCAAGCTGTCAGAATATGTTGATGATTAAGATAATAAATGTCCGAATGGATACAAACGCTCCGGCTCTGAAAGTATTCGATGCGGTACCAGCTGGTGGTAGTAGAGAAAGAGGAACGCCGCCTCTCCGTAGGAAAGATCAGGTGGAGAAGAATTTGACTTCACTTGGTGTTTCCAACGGGTTCGGGTTAGAAAGAGAAAGAAACGACTGGCGCGCTTTGTTAAACTCGACCAAAATCGCGTAAGCGGCTATCGCGCCAATCAGGAAGAAGAAGATAATACAGCTTTCGAAAATACGTAGCACACGCAGCTCGTACGGTGACTGAGCATCACCAAGCTCCTCGGTATCAGCACCTAACGCAAAAGTGCGTAGTGAAGCACCTGTCGGACCACAATACAGAAATTGGTGAAAAAATTCGAACTGTTGGGACAAGTTAGTGATATGAAGAAGAAAACTCGTGCACGTCGCTCAAGAACGGCCGAAAATATTGCTGTTGTAGCCGAAAGTGTTGAAGAAAACCCAGGTTTGTCTATTCCTCGTCGTTCTTTGGAATTAGGCATTCCACAAACGACATTACACCGTATTTTGCATAAAGATTTGGGTCTTAAGGCTTATAAAGTCCAGTTAATACAAGAACTCAAGCCGGCCGATCATCAATAACGTCGCGTCTTTGCTGATTCGGTCGTTGAAATGCATGAAAATGATCCGGAATTCCATCGAAAAATCATCTTGAGTGATGGGCCTCATTTCCACCTCGGTGGCTTCGTCAATAAGCAAAACTGTCGGATCTGGGGCTCAAATAATCCAAGAGTTATTGTTGAAAAGCCTCTTTATCCTCAACGTGTGCCTGTTTGGTGCGGTTTATGGTCCGGCGGAGTCATTGGACCTAACTTTTTCGAAAATGAAGCTGGAGCAACAGTTACGGTGAATGGATTGCGCTATCGAGAGATGATTAACGAGTTTTTATGGCCGGAATTAGATGGTATTGATCTGAACAACGTTTATTTTCAACAAGACGGCGCTACGTGCCACACAAGCATCGAAACCATTGATCTTTTACGGGAATAACACCTCTTATTGGAATCAACTTATGATCAACCCATATCCAAAAGTTCTCTCACTGCCCACCTCAACTCGTCGGCCTGGTTCAGTACAAAATTTTGTTCAATCACTCCATGTAATTCTTGTCTTTGATTATATCTCAAATTAACGACTATTTCGTGCAAACTCCTAACATAGTTCTAAAATTATTCAATTTGTGACACAATTAGCGCTTTCGACCCGCTTCCAACAGTGTGCACACCTTAACTTTTGGCTGGTCATACGCTAGTCCAGTCTCAGACTAGCCTAGCAAAGCGCATAAATAACAATTTAGCACAAATATCTACGCTCACTTGATTGTGTTGCACACATTTCGAGTGTCAATCTAACGTAAACTTCGATAAGATTGCCCCAGTTTACGTTGGCCTGGCCTGATCTACCCCACCTGCCTGTACGCATGTGGTTGTGTTGGCGGCGAACGACGCTGATATCATAACTTGAGCAATGCAATTTGATTACAAGTACATATCTTGTCGCAATTACACATGTAATTCAACATTATAATTCATTTCATTTTATTTTTATTCACTTTCTGTTTGTTTTTTTTTTCAGAATATTTCGCTCAACATATCCAGTACGCACTCAGCCACAGACACTTGTCTTGCATGCGTTATTAGCGTTTAATTAGTAGTTCCTAAATTTATGTTGCGCATGAATTTAAATTCAGCACGCACCCATATCGATTGCATGAAAAAAAAAATAAAAAAACAACAACAAAAATACCTGTAAATATGAAAAACATACACATAGTGTCACTGGAAAAATGCGTAAATTCAAGTTCAACGCCAAATCATTTATTAAATAAAATTAATAAAATAGGAAAACAAAATAAAAAAATAAAAAATAACACACACACACTCACACTCAAAAAACATGATCGATTATTTATAAATAAATTTGTATTTAATTCATATTTGCATGTACCGCTTGCGGTTTGCTTTGTGCGCAGGATTATCGTGGCTTTGGAGCCTCTTTTGACTTGATTAAAGTTATTTAAATTTGACAGCCATACTCGTATGTATGTATGTTTGTGTGTACGTATGCGGCTAGAAAGAATACAGCTCAAGCGTGCAAATAATCGATCGATTCTTAATGCTCAAGCACCATAGATTGGTTGAATGCACAGCGCTGTACACATACATACATACATGCGTACGTACATGCATGTAAACACACTCACACACTTGTATGAATACTCCAAAATTGCCCATCGAAGTTTGTGACCAATTTTATGATGACGTTGCTTGGTGTTTAGTGCCAAGAGGGCGACCTTCGTTGGTGCGTTAACTTGGTTCAAGAAAGGCATACATTTAAACGATATTTGAATATCAATTGACCCAAGGAGGTATGAGTGATTTTCCATGGCAAACAGGAAGTATAAAAGAGAGGAACTATTAAATGACGCACTAAATATGGAAATGTAGTATGTGCTTATTAGTGATGTCAATCCCGAGATGTCGAGATTCGGTTTTTTAAGTATAAATCAGAGGAAGTAAATATAATGTAAATGAGTGAATACATATTTGTGAAGGCAATCCCGTGATGTCGGGATTCGGTTTTTTAAGTATAAATGAGAGGGAGTGCTGGCAGTTCCGAAAACCGGAATCCATTATTTTTAAATATGATACAGTGTTTTTAAATATGAATGATAGTGACTATTAAATGAAGAGCTCCATATGTAAATGTAATACATATTAGTGATGGCAATCCCGAAATATTGGAGCTCGATTTTTTTTATTATAAAAAAGAGAGGGAGTAAGTGTAAATGAGTGGAAGTATAACATATACATATTAGTGGTGTCAATCCCGAAATCTCGGGATCCGTTATTTTTAACTACCGAAAACCTCGAAAGATCTTAATATGGATTACGTGCATGCGCACAGGTCTTAATGAGCTTTTTTATAGAACGCTTTTCACAAAACCCTGATGAGCCAGAGACTTCAACATACTATATGTACATACATATGTATGTATACTAGGGTTGGTCGATTTAAAAATCGCTCATTGCTCTGTGAGAATCGTATTCTAGGGATCAAAATAAGAAACTTTGCCGAGGGAACCATTCCTCTAAAACGAATTCTGATGTCCCCCAATTTGGGTCGAACAAAAAATCCCACTTTGACCCATTTAGAGTGCTCCAATCGAGTCCAAATGTATGACCGACCTCCACTAACTTTGGACGGCCGATCCACCCTTGCCAGTGGCACACCCCCTGGAACTTCCCTGGGGGGTTCCCCATCATTTCAAAATATCACCATTTTTGGCCTTTACATGAGAAAAGAAACTAAAAAGTTCGACCCAAATTGGGGGACATCAGAATTCGTTTTAGAGGTATGGTTCCTTCGGCAAAGTTTCTTATCTTGATCCCTAAAATATGATTTTCACAGAGCAATGGGCGATTTTTTTGCCTCCCCACAAAAGACACTAAAAGTTCGACCCAAATTGGGGGACATCAGAATTCGTTTTAGAGGTATGGTTCCTTCGGCAACGTTTCTTATTTTGATCCCTAGAATATGATTTTCACAAAGCAATGGGCGATTTTTTTGCCTCCCCACAAATCGACGCGGCCTAATGTATACCCAAATTAAAGCTTTAATAATAAAAACATAATAAAAATAATAATAAAAAAATACACAGTTCCGAATAAAATTGTGTTAACCGTTTTCCGAGTAGTAATTTTTATGAGTTTAGCTCAATTTTTTTTTTTTTAACTATTTTGGTTTTGGTGTCTGAAAGTGTCAAAAATTGCCAACATTTCTGGAAATAGAAAAGGGTTCGAAAACATAATTTTTTTATTTTATGAATGGTATAGGTTATTGCTAGCTGTGATAGAAATTATTGACTCTACCACAATCTATAGGGCCTCAGCAAACTTAAACCTCAAAAAGAATCTTTGAAAAAACTGCGAACTGTGATCGTATCTCGCCTACTACTGAACTAAACTGAGCTGTCGGTATACATAATATCCTGATGCTATATTAGTATGGGCTTCGAGACACGGGGGTATCGCGAGTAACGAGATATCTGACTCTTTAACTAAGAAGTTGGTCCCAGAGCCTGTTCTGCCACTCCCTTCTGCAGCCACCAAAGCTATGGTTAGCAAACGGGTTACTTAAGCGAACCTGTCAGGCTGAAAGAGGCTGCAAATGGACAAAACTGATGTTACCTGTCATGTACGACCGACTGTCGCAGATCCACCTGTCATTAAGCAGAAGCTACCATAGGCAGCTGATTGGACTGATGGTGGACCACTTTCTGTGGGCGAAGCACATGGAAAGGGTGGGCATCTCAGACAGTGCAATCTGCCCAGCTTGTGGAGAGGAGGATGAGACGACGGACCACTTCCTGTGCTTCTTCTCGGCCTTCGCTCGAATCAGGTTTAAGTCTTTGGCACTGATGTGTTAAGAAGAGACCAATTTGACTGCTTGGCACCACAAGATCTACTCAGATTTCTTCGAAGGTCCGGTAGATTTAAAAAAAAATTAAAAAGGGAACCCGAGTGCAGTACAATGGACTTAATGTTGTTTGAATGTTGTACTTGCTAGTTTGCTCCGACAAAATAAATCTCACCTACGTTGGGCAGGGCGTAGCAAGGTCCGGCACTGGAAATGTAACCAACTTCAGACCGCTCGCAAATGTTCGTGAGCTCAAGCACCTTAAAGTAAATAAAGTTTTTGTTTATCGCACTCGTTACAATGATACTGATAGCATCGTGAAACGTCATGGTGGTGGTCATCAAAAGACTGCAACGTCACGTGAAATGATTCAAAAAGTCAAGAAGCTGCTTGAGCGAAATCCCCGACGAAGTGCCAATTAAATGGCGAAAGAACTGAAAATAGCAACCGCCATATACTGAAAAATCAAATCAAATCTCAAAGCCAAGCCTTACAAGATCCAAAAGGTGCATGATCTAACACCAAAGAGCGAAGGAGTTGCTTCGCTTGGGCGAAAGCGGTCAATTTCCGAGCATTGTGATTTCTGACGAGAAAAATGTTTCAAATTGAGCAATTCGTAAACTCCCTAAACGATTGGGTTTATTTCACCGACCGTTCACACGAAAATCTGAGTCATCGATTGGCCACCAAGAGGCAGCACCCGAAACAGGTAATGGTTTGGGTCGCTGTAACCTCATATGGGCGCTCTCCAATCATTTTCATCGAGTCTGACGTCAAGGTAAATGTGAAATATTATCGAGAAAATATTCTGGAGGTTGCTTTGAAACCGTGGGGAGACAAACATTTTGGTGGCAGACCATGGACGTTTCAACAGGACTCGACACCGTCTCACAAAGCTCGAGTGAACCAAGAATGGCTAAAGAACAACGTTCCAAACTTCATAACATCCACACAATGGCTCTTAAATTCACCAGACGCGAATCCGATGGATTATTCACTTTAAGCCATTTTGGAGTGCAAAGTCAGAACTAAATTATTCACCAGTCTCGAGGCGCTGAAAAACGGCATAGTCCGCGAGTGGGCCAAACTACTTGCAAGTCGCATTCGGGCAGATTGCGATTCGTTGCTGGATCGTCTCAAGGCCATAGTCAAGGTAAAACTAAATTCATTCTTAATTTTGTATTATTTTCACATATTTTTTACTTTGAATTGAATAAAAGTACTTTTCCTAACTAAATTTATGGCCTTTCGAGTGTCGGACTCGAACAAACCTGGAGTTACTATGTATAACAGTAGACTAGCTACGACGATTATATAAGAATCTTGGACTGACACTAATTAAAGTTGAAGGGCTTTTTTTTAGAGAGAGACTAGTTGCTGAAAAACCTTTCTTTTGTGGCTAATATATCCGCTTTGGGTCCCTAATGTGCCAATAGGGCGGTAAAGGAAACGATGATAATCAATATATTCGCTTGGGATGCACAGCTATGGTCTAGCAATCGAAGAAAGAGATTCAGCAATAGTTCATATGACCCTGCCATTAAGTTTGAAGTTTGAATAAATGAAATTTATTTATTAATTATTTAAAAACAAAGAGGTTGTCTGTAAAGTCGGTTTACTGACGATAGTTTAACGTGATAACGTCATAAGAAAATACTGATTGAATGGTTGCATATTTCAAAAGAAAATTTTAATTTTATTTGTTTGATAGATATTTTGTATGGATATAGAGAATGAGTTAACATTAACATAGCATAATATAACATAACATAACATAACATAACATAACATAACATAACATAACATAACATAACATGCTATTCAAGCAAGGTAACGACGCATGAGCAAGATAACGACGCATTTTTTAGTGCGTGCAGCCGGCTACATAGAATTATTAGACGTTATCACGTCAAAAAATAATAATAACATTAAAACATATTATTAACAAACTTGGTTTTATTTTAAATTCTTCAAGTGAATCAAATTAATAATAATCAATAAGAAGGCATATGCAAATACAAATACGTGAATTTATATATGTACATATGCGCATATACATACATATATACGCTCACTTAAGTAGGAGAGAGCAAGATGTCGAACGTTGCCGTTCGTTTGCTTTGTTTGCTTTGTCGTTCGTTCCGCGCTTTCGCTTGCAGTTCATTCAAGGTAACGGCAATGAGCAATGTAACGACAAATGAGCAAGGTAACGACAAATGAGCAAAGTAACACTAATGAGCAAGGTAACGACACATTTTTTCTTGCGTGCAGCCGGCTAAATCGAATTATAAGACGTTATCACGTCAAAAACGTTGTAGTCACAAAAGCAAAGTTTCCCATACAAGATCACTTAACTGATTGTTTAGTATTCTATAGTAGCAAATTTCTTTCGTTCCATACTTTGTATCGTTATACCAGCTAGCGGCACATTACTCGCAAATGGTATGTCTGTATGTGCTAAGTTTTGAATTCTTTCAACAATTTTCTTGCGCACACTAAATTCCTATTAATAATATCAACAATGCAAATATTTAGACAAATCACATTTCAATAAAAGAAAAAAATCGCTCTATATAGAACAAGAAAATTACTACTTAAGCATGTTAATAAATTTATGAAAAAAGGCACATAATTGATGGGCATGCAAGCCTTAATTTTAAATCAGCGAATTTATCATAACAATGGTGCGTTAAGTCAATGGATTAAGTTTTGTAAATTATGAAGTTTTTGTAGGGAATGCAATAAAGTTGCTAGGGTGATAAGCGCAATACAAAACGTAAATTTCATTACAAAAAATAAGGGAATTAATTTGCTTTCTATTTGTGTGAGTTACTAAGTGGAAGTGTACCAATCGTGTACCCAGCGGCAGGTGCTGCTTCTCATCGCAAACATACAATAAATACAACTAGTGTGGCAGTAAAAAATTTGAGCATTTTCCGCTAGATGTCTTTAGTAAGACATACAGGTATCTCACCATTTAGAGAACGAATATTACTCATGGTATTTTTGCCATGAAAAAGACTCTCGGGAAAACGATGTGCCTTTTGGAAGTGGCATACAACTGTAAGTCGCTCTATTTGTGAAAAAACAACAACAATTGGAGGAGAAGCTCAGCCAAACACCCAACAAAAAAGTTTGGACGGGAGATTCAATCAACATCTCCAGTCTTCGCGTATTGGACAAAAGGTTGCGATTGACAATTACGAGTTCGGCGTGGTCAAGGACTTTGTCTACCTCGGATCCAGCATTAACACCAACAACTACGTCACCCACGAGATCCAGCGCAGATTAACTCTTGCCAACAGGTGCTGCTTTGGGCTAGGTAGGCAATTGAAAAGCAGAGCCCTCTTTCGACGCACGAAAAATCGTCCTGGACATTGACAAACACCGATGGACGGTTATTAGGAGATTTCGAGAGAAATATTCTTCGCTGGATCTATGGTCCAATTTGCGTAAAGGATGCATACCGAATAAGATTAAAATTCAGCAGCTGCGCTGACTAGGTCACGTTCAGCGAATGGTCAATAACGCTCCAACAAAGAAGGTGCTATTTTCGAAATGTACTAGTGGAACTCGCAAAAAAGGACATGGTCATCTATGTTGGAAAGGCCAAGTCGACGACGACCTGATCGTCCGTGGTTGTTCTAACTGGCGTCAACGCGCGCAATGCAGAGGCGATTGGCGCACAATTTTGGTAGCAGCTAAGATCGACTATCGATTGTATATAGTTGGCAGCTAAGTAATTAAGATTCAATCGCATTTGCAAAAGTTTCGTGGGCTCCAAAAAACTGGCTTGTGAAAATTAGTTCGTAAAGTTTTTTTTACCAATAATTGCAGAAATATTTTTACATTTAAATGTTTTTTAATCGTATCCTTTATTTATTTATGCTAATATATACAACTACAAAAACAATAAAAACAAAAATATAAATTTATATACTCGTACAATAAATAATTACTGCTTATTCGGCC
Organism: Anastrepha obliqua; assembly: GCF_027943255.1. Classification (NCBI taxonomy): domain Eukaryota; kingdom Metazoa; phylum Arthropoda; class Insecta; order Diptera; family Tephritidae; genus Anastrepha; species Anastrepha obliqua. The sequence goes on along the minus strand of NC_072893.1, from coordinate 121,725,511 downwards.
GCCGTTGGCGAGTGGGTTGGTACGTAGGATCGAGTCTCCGTGCAGGAAACAGCAAAATGAAAGGAAAAGATGTGTATATGAAAAAAAGCAATGGAAAACCTTTCCTCATAAAAAAACCATTTGCCGTTCGCAGTCTGCTTAAAACTGTAAGTCCCTCCATTTGTGGAACAACATCAAGGCATGCGCCACTATATCTATATTTTAATTTTTTATATAAAAAAATCTAAATAATTTTAATGCCATACTTATCATGTCCACAAGCTGGCAACTCACTCACCCACAAAAGCCATGATCAATATTTTATTATTATAACTTTTTTTGCCAGCGTCAATATTTTGCTGACAAAACCCGTAACTTTCTTGAAAACATTGGAAGAGAAAAAATTATAAAAGACAGCTATAGCAAAATTGACATGTTCCCTAAGTTCTGACAAGTTGGGTTTTTTACTTTGATGAGTTAAAACTAAACTGTCCTACTTCGTACCATCCTCTGACAAGCTATTATCTGCTTAGATTTATGGAATGCATGACTGTGACGGAAACGACATTCGTTGGCAAGTGGTATTGTGCGTGATATATCGACTGTAGATACTGAGTTCGATGATCACTGCGGTCTTAAAATATTAAAAATTTTTTGCTGGTGTCCAAATACAATTTTATCATAAAAAAACTTCTCACAAAAAATTATTTGACATTTAGATGAGGCGTGGAATTGGTACATCCTATTTGTAGAGAAACATTTGCATGAACAAATGGGAGTAGAAGCTTGGCCTTAGCCACTGTGAGACACCAAAATATTTTTTTTTTCTGAGGCGACACCAAGACTTTGTGGATTGCATTGTCTGCAAGAGGTATTTATATACGGTTTTGTTTCGTGTTTAAAATATATATAATCCTCGCAAAATGATAAAGGCTTACCACTCATGGTCAAGTTAAAGGAACTTGTTTGAAAGTAAGTGATATGCATTTTTTGATTTATTAAAAAATAGTAGGCATCTTCACATCGAACTCGCCATTGTCACAGGTGCCTCAAGCTGCCGGTGACATCTATCAAACTAGATAATTATTCAAGGGTTCGAAAAAGAATAATTGGGACTATGTTATCTATCGAAACATAAAGGTATTTTAACTACTTAACTTATAACTGACAGAAACATTGAAATATTTTAGCACTGACAGCCAAGCATTCAGGATTTTACCACCTAACTTTTCTAACCTAACCTCTGCCAGAAAAGGTGAAAACTTTTGGCATTGTCAGCCAAGCACTCAGAAAGATTTTGCTTTCGACATTAGTCACGAGAGCCAGGTATCAGTTACTGGCACCAGCCGCATTTAAATCCGCCGACCAAAGTCTGCCACTTCAACGGCAATCCCACAAACCTTCTACGCACTTTAGCGCTACATTCAAGGAGAAGGAGCACTGGAGTCTCCTGTTACAACAACAACTACAGCACATTACTTTTATGAGTGTTTTGATACTTTTAAAAGCTCCGTCAATACTAGGATTCAAGAGATCCTGGATATAACGCTGTAAAATGTGTCGAGGAGTATTCGGCGGTGTCTCAGGTTAACATATTTTGAAAGGACGTATGCGCGATGGACACGCCGATCTCCTTATGCACTCAACTTCCTACCATCCCTTAAAGTTCCTACACCCAACGGCCAATGAAGCTATTCCACAAATTCGTATCCATGATTGATTATCAGAAAGGGACAATAGTGACAGCCTCTTGAGCTCACAGATATATTGAAAATGTGCACTACGAATGGTTCGGTCAACCCCTTTTAAAAGGCACTAAACTTGGATTTCATTATTTCATCTATGTAGAGAAAAAAGTTTGCTTAGAACACCTTAGGAAACGTCATTTGAGATAAAATCGCGCCTCTGAGCGCTGGAGCCTTCCAAAATGTTTCAAAACTATTGTGGTTGTAAGATAGAGCAGGGACTGGAATCTCTTAAATGTTTCTGAACTTATAAGTATTACGCCTTCACTAGACTGATGGGATTTATAGAGTTTAAATGCCGAATGAATGATAATCACACCCTCGAGATTATTGTTATTTATTTATTGCGAAAGCTGATAGCTTTACGGCTCTGGCGATCGGTAACTCTATGCAAAGTCAGAGGGATGGCACTACTGACGGGTATCGAGTCTATGTTTAGTTAGGGTACCATCTCTTGGAAGAACACACACCAAGTTTCAGCTACATAGATCGATCAAATTCTTTGTGTTTGGCGTTCGTTTGAATCGAGGAAGCTGAGTGATTTTCCTTTTCCATCACGACAACGCGCCAGCTCACGTCGCAGCAGTTGTAGACGCAAAATTAAAGGAAATCGGGGGAAAAATTGGCATTCGTTTGAGTCGAGGAAGTCGAGTGATTTTCCTTTTCCATCACGACAACATACCAGCTCACACCTCAGTAGTTGTGGTCACAAAATTAAAGGAAATCGGGGTCCATCTCGTTTCACATCCTCCCTATTCTCCAGACTTGGCTCACGCGGATCCCTCTATCTACTATTTGTTCGTAAAATTTGAGAAATGGGATTGCAGAAACGTATGACTATTTTTCAGACTTGAACAAATCCGATATTTCGGAAGGGATCAACAAACAACAGAATGCCCAGAAGGTAAAAATCAACATTTTCGATATCAACTTTTCTTTGCTTTTCATTGAGGTCAAAGAGCTGCCAAAGAGCTGTGACATTTGCGACGTGTATGGAGAAGGTGTCATAGGCGAGAAGGTGTCTATAGCACGTCGATGACACGAACCACAGCGGAAGGCCTTCTAAATTTGATGAAGAACATCTCAAATCATTTTTGAAAGAAGAAGGTCCCCAAAACAGTAGCGAATTGGCGGAAAAAATGAACTGCGATCATAAAACGATTCTCAATCACCTTCATTCAATGGGATTTACCGAAAAATTGGGAGCTTGGGTGCCTCACGAACTCAGAGCTCAATGAAAGAAACAAAGAAAGTCGCCTTCAAATTGCGTCTGAGCATCTCGCCCGCCATCGAGCAACTCGCGGTCATAAACAGCGCCTTTTGTACCTTAAGCCTTTCAGTACGCCACTTTTAAAGTATTTGGCGCCTTTCTTAAGCAATAAATGGATTTTTTGGAATAACTACAGTCTCTTTCTGTAGTGGAGTGTCTACAGTTTCTACCTCTTAACTGATATTACCCCTTGAAAAATGCTCATTTTTTTCACTTAAATTTCCAATCCAAATTAAATTCAATTTCAAACCAGAATATTGAAACCTTTATGGATTACTAGTTATTCAGCAGTCCCGTTACAATTCAATTCACTGCAGGGTACAAATGACAAAGTGACAAAACAAACAGTTACACATTTGTTTATATCATTTTTTATTATATTTTCGTGCTAAGTAATTACAAATTCGTTTGATTAAATCTTAATTTTTCGTTAATTACATTTTTATTACTTTGATAATTTATTAATGAGTGATTTCAAATCGAATAAATTGGTAAAGTCAGACGTGCAATTCAGTGTAAATGAATGGGAAATAAAACCGGAATCAATTTTAACAGAGTCAGAAGACGCTCGTCGCGTCTCGTCAGACGCTTTTCGAATTTAGTGTTTTTTTGGGTTTTTTTTTTTGCATTACCTTAAAATTCAATGCAGATTTAATACATATTTCATGCAGAATTTTACAAAGCTGATTTATTTGAGTTATGCGCATACAAATGTGTACCGTCTAAAGTGGTATTCCACTTGTATTTACTTTATTGGTTAGTCAGTCTCATTAAAGGCTCGAGGGCTCGGTTAACAGGGATCTGTACAAATTTATTATTACACTTCCCAGCCACTGTGCGTTGCTGCTGAAAATAACACACAAAGATGAGGTAAACAAATGAACCTGTCGTCTGCGTATTTACATATAAGAAATTTGGCGGCAAAAAAGTCTGGCAAGACAAGCTGCGTCAACGCTTATGGCGCTAGGTACACAAATCTGTCAAGTCCAAAACTAGTGACTATGGCAGCTCGTAACTTGACTAGGGAAATGAGTACTGGTGCAGATTTAGACAGATCCCTCCTCATAAAAAACCATTTGCCGTTCGGAGTCGGCTTAAAACTGTTAGTCCCTCCATTTGTGGAGCAATCAAGTCACACGCCGTAAATAAGAGGAGGAGCTCGGCCAAACACTCAAAAAGGGTGTACACGCCAAGTATTTATTATTATTTATTTTTATATTTTTCGCGTATCCACTGATGATTCCCCACGTTTCCTCGCTACTTAGCAGCTTGTCGTTTACATTTTCAGTAGTTATATGCATTCTCCAACCTTCAACGTTCTTATTCCCAATGCGCGCATTGGGATAAGTTGTGTTCAGCGTCATCTTCGGCTGTATAACCGTAAATGCAGGTAGGGTGTTCGCTTTTCCCTTTTTCGAACAGGTATTTCTGGAAATACCCGTGCCCAGAAACATTTGGGTTGTATGAGAATTTACTGCACCGAAATTCCATGTGACGACATCTTTTATTAGCCTAGCCATCCATCTGCCGCGTGTTTCGTTTCTCCAACGGTCTAGTCATAGCCTTGGCGTTTTTGTTTCGCACTCTGCAGGTTTGCCATCTCTTTTTTTCACCAGCTCGTTCTTTGATTCCCACAACTTTTTCCATACGAAGCCTAGTAAGTCTAACGGTATTGAACCGCTTATCACTTGCTTGAAGCGGTTATCACTTGAGCCTCTTGAATGCTACAAATCTTTTTTTCACCAGCTCGTTCTTTGATTCCCACAACTTTTTCCATACGAAGCCTAGTAAGTCTAACGGTATTGAATCGCTTACCACTTGCTTGAAGCGGTTATCACTTGAGCCTCTTGGATGCTACAAATCGTGAGTAACTACTATAATTCGACCAGCAATTCTCTACACTCCCATTACATCATCAGCCCTTTGATATCTCCATAGTGATAATCAGAAGGAATCTCTAGATTCAAAAGTCTTTCCGACTCTTTTCATCCGCATCATCGTTACACATCCTATGAGCACACCCGAGAAAGACACTTTGAATTAGTAAAAAAAACACAAGCACTTAACGGTTTCTGAATTCACTCACTGTGTTTAGTCTGATGAGTGACTGAGTTACTGCCACACCGAATGCTTAAAAAGATTTTTTAAAGTTTCGGGGCTCGAAATAGCTTCAAGGCTTAGCTTCGAAGAACAACAAAGTTCCTTGAAGGAGCCAACTTGAAGCTAAATCTGAAGCAAAGCATAAACGAGCTGCTCTAAAAGAGATCACTCAAAGGACATAAAGTCATGCACGTTTCCAAAAAACAGAAGCACGAACTTTCCTACCCTAGTTAATAGCCATAACATCACAATTTTCTGGCGCATCCATTTTTTTTCTCAGTAAGGCAATGATGAACTAAGCTGTGGAGCAAAAAGAAATTTCCATATACCCTGCAAAAATTGTTCAACAAATTCCGAAGCTAGCTTTCAGTCGAGTAACCATCGATTTTGTGTATTTTTGTGTATTTTTTATGCGAGTGAGCAGCAAGAGAGTATGGCGGTTATGCATTTAAAGTCTATTGAGTACATGAAACGTCAAAAATGGTAGAAGCAAATTCTTCATATCGATCGTTTGATTTAAATGGAAGGACCATCTATTAAAAAATTTAGGCTAACCTATTTAAGATTACGAGCACATTATTATTCTTATTGCTAAGAAGTTCGATTTTCTCCTTTCATCGCCTTTCCCTTAGTGAACCTGATACCATGATTTTTGCCTGAATTTCGTATAGAAGGAATTTTACGCATATCATCAATCGTCATTTGTAATTTATGTTTTTTCCTTACAATATCATCACTAACGAGCGATTTTGTAACTAAAATCGCATTTTAACTGTCAACCAAGCTTCATAATCGCCTGAGTTTTCAGAGCATCTTGCAATAGGGATTTGATCGATAGTCACTTGTTATTGCCCTTTGAGACTAATTTTTGTCTAATCATCTCTTAAATCATCAATTATGACCGATTTTTTGACTAAAGCTCACACTTCAACTGTCAAAGATTTTTTACTTTTGTTTTGAGTATTTTATTTTCTGTTTCATTGTTAAAAAATAAAAAATAAATTTCAACCATACGAGGTTTGTTCAAAATGTTGTCTGCCTTCAAACAATTTTACTCTCTCTTGTACACCGTGCATACTCGTATGTCAGTTGTAAGGGCATATTTTGAATAAAACAAACACTTATTGTTACCTTAAACTCTCATTGTTGTTTTCATTTTCAAAAACTCGCTTTTTATTTTGAAATGCGGTCTGTAAAAAACGCCTGATAAGATTAATTCAAGTTCTTCCGTCAATAATTGGAATAATGGGGCTATGAGTTAAACAGCCCTTCAAATGATTTTCATGCGATTTTTTGATTGACTTTTGATTTCAAGTTAAAAGTACACTTCGTGCAGTTGTGGACAACTAAATAGAGTCAATTCTTTTTCCTGCGGATTTTGCGAAAATGGTTTGAATTTCAAACGTGCGTGCTGCCGAAAATTACGCATCCTGTTTGGGGCTAATAAATTGCTTTTGAATGGCGCACTTCAAAGCACAGATTTTCACAGATTCCAGCCATCCTGGATATACGCGTGCATCAAGTTAGTGCGCCAACTCGTTTTTATGTTAAGCTGCAGTTAAAGGACGCTTGCGTTGCACTAAAAAGTTACGCTTCAACTACAGGGTGGTCCATTAAGCATTTGGAGTTTGAACTGTGGATTTTTTTTTTACTTTGGCAGCTAAAATTATATTCGTAATGTGTCAGTAACTTCGTTTATGTTTAGATGATTGCTTTTCGCTTGAATAAAGTTGGCGAATTTTAAAAACAACATAAATTCTTCAAAAATCAAATACTTCAATAGCCTTTTTTTTGTGGGAAATCTTTAAGGATACAGACATACAGAGACAATTCATGAGTTGAACTATGCACGCAAAATTGCCATTGTTGAGATACTCGTAAGTGCCGAAACTGGCGAAAATGAACTGAAAAATTGGGTTGACAGAATGGGCTAATGTACCAACAGACGTGAAAATCATTTGGCTTGAGATTGTCTTCCATGTTTAATGATAAAATTTAATATTTCTAAGTAAAAAAAATTAATAATTAAAAGTATGCTTGCGTCTTATATTATTACAACTTAAATTAAAAATGCTTAAAGGACCACCCTATAAATGGCGCCGAATTATTCAAATCGAACTACCATATTTTAGGTTTAATTTCATTGCATTTCATATAAAAGTTTTGCAAAATTGTATCATTTAATACATTTAAAGGAAAAAAATTACCGTTATCTAGAAAATAATTCGGGAAACATGACAGTGCATGTTGGCTCACACTTGATTTAGTTGTCCACATCTCTATAAGTAAACACAAACTGTCTTAAAATAGGCAACCTACAGTTACTCCAAAAAGTATTCACACCAAACGCTGCTCTCCTACGCCTTATTCTTTTCTGCGCTAATAATACTCGAATATCAATCCTTGGGGTTACGAGATCACGCTACAATTTTATTTGGTTTAAATTTATAAATTTAAGAATGCACTTAAGTTACAATAAATGAAGTGTTAACAGCACACAACTCAATACTTGTTTTATTATTATTTAATTGCACACTTGGCCAGCCTGTTAACTCAACACGGTAGCGACACTCGAAAAACATATTTTTGTTGCATTTTCGATTGTTGTTATTATTCTTTTTTTTTGACGAAAACTTATGCTGCGCTTGCAAGAAATTTATACGCCAACGAAAAGCAATTTATTTAAACGGTTTTTTTTTTTTGTGTTGTAATTTTCTTATTTATTTATTTAGACCTGTTACTTTCACGCCTTGACACACGATTTAGCACCGATAAAGTCACCACCCGCCGCGTCTGGTTGACTTACTGGCCGTCAAATGTATGCAAACGATCAAGCGCAGATTGATCGAGTTTCGATTGCGAATAGCAGAGATCAGCACCGAGCGACGCTTACAGCTTTGTAATGTGCATATTCTCGCGCTACAAATAAATTTTGCTTTTTTGCTTTGCTCCTTTTTGAATGTTACAAAAGTAATTTATATATTTTGTGTGTTATTCTTCTGCTTCTACGTTGATTCTGTTGGTTTTTTTTTTTGTTTTGAATAACTTAAGTTCGTTACTTTTCGCAAATCTCGGACGCGTGTGTACGCGTCGAGTCGCGCTTACGTATTACTGGCTTCGACGGCTAAGCTCTCTGTGTTGTCGGCGTACTCGAGTATTTTATAAATATTTTCTTTTTTTTTTTAATTTTTATTTAAACTGTATCACTGCATTAACCGGCATACGTTCACCGGAATGTCCATCATATGACTGGCCGATTGAAAGTGTGCACCGCTAACGTTAAGTGAAAATTTCCTTTTTGCACACCAAACAAAAAAAAATCAGAATATTTATAATAATAAGAATAATAATATAAAAAAATACAAAGAAAAAACACGCTCACAGCACAGCAGGCTGAACCGAGTTTTCTTAACGCGTTGTTACTGTGTTGTGGCTGCTACCGTCGTTGCTGGTTGCTCGTTGCTGTTACTGATACTGACTGCTGCTACTACTACGATTACCGCTGATGTTGCTGTTGCTGCTATTGGCTTCACTGTGATTTGTTGCTGTTGCTGCTGCTCGATTTTCAATTTCACACCCCAGTCACAGAGCATTGCTGACGCTCTACATACGCGCATATGTGCATATAAATACGTTTGTATTGGTAGTTTACTTTGTTATTATAGTTGTTGTTACTATACGAATATATATTTGTTACGCTGCATTAGGGGAAGTGCGATCGCGCACGCATACATAGCTAACTTCAATGTGAATAGCTTAAGCGCAATGCGCGTAGGTGTTATAACTGGGGAATGCTCACACACTCATACATGCATACACGCCTGCACATACATACTTAGTAGCGTACTCATTTTGAGCCGCGCTGTGGCTCAACTCGGTGCGGCGCGATTCAAAATGCCGAGCAATAATACTACTCAATACAAAAAACAAAAACACACACACACGCATACAAATACAGCTCGTGCTGCTAGCAGTTGTACAAATAGCCGTTCTGCACGCAAAGACGCGCCTTTGAAGAGCGCTTATGCTAATCTAATAGCGCATGGCTCTATTAAAGAACAGTGATTTTGCGCTACGTAGCCGTACATTTGTTGTTGATTTTTGTTTTTTTTTTTTTGCGTTTTTTAATAGAATTTATTGTGAACGCTATTATTTACTTAGTAATGAATTAAATTTGTTGGCGCGTCACAAACATTGGTGAACACCGCACGCCACGAATTGCAACCCTGTCGCACCCATCAATGGCGTACAGCACTGTAGCTTTCACTGCTCACTGCATTAGGCAGATTTTAGCAGTACTGTTAAAAAATCTAGAGCAACAAAAACACCAACCGCGCATTGTTGTTGTACTATCATAGCCATATTGACAGGTGTTTGGATTTATGAGGCCGCGCATTTGTGTTTGTGTGTCTATTCGTTGGTTGCAGCGCAGCAGTTTTGTCAGCATTGGTGTCATCTTCATTTCAAAATTCTAGGCGCTTAATTTGTAGCATGCTATAAAATTTGTTGTCATACAAAACGGTCCCCGAAAAAGCAACGGCAGTAGCCTATACACATACATATAAACATGCCTGCCAAAATCACCGAAACTGGCGCACATACATACACACGTATACACGCAGAAATAAATCAATAAAGGTACGCTTTTTCGCGATCACTATTTACACATACACTAATACTTTACTATGGATAAGCATACATACATACAGGCTTGCTTAATTTGTTGGACTAAAGCTAAATAAAATAAGTAAACACAACAACAAAATAAAAACTAACACATTTTTGCAATGTATAGATAAATTTTAGTTAAACAAGTAGTAAGTGTAGCATGTGATTGTTGTTGTTTTTGTGTATTGCATTGCTCTCCAAAGCAAATATGCTTAGACAGACAACAATCGGAGCGATTACGTACTCCTGTTTATCAGTTTTTATCACAGTAATGATGTGTAAATACGAATAGGATCTGGAGATCGTTACTCAGAACCGATAACTCGTGGTTTGATTTTGAAATCACTTTCAAATTATGCCTCAATGCTTGTAATTTATATCAACTCAAAAACTACTTAACTCAAAATTCATAGTTTTTTTTCCAAGTGGGAAAGCCTGTTATTAAAACTCATTGGCAAACGTCACACCAAGAAGGAACGTCAAAAAAAAACAAAATCAACTCAGAGCATGTGCCAAACTTTTCATTCGAGTTGTAGAAAATTTGGGGTAGAGAAGGTCGAGTTTTGGAACTAAAATTGACTTTATATTGCGCTCTAAAACTTATCTATCAAGTTATACAGGGTGCGGCACTCGAAGTGTAACCAATTAAAAAGGCAATAAATTTAGTTTGGTAAATTACTTTTATTCAATTCAAAGTAAAAAATGTGTGAAAATAATATAGGGTGGGCCATGTAAAATTTGCTTTATGAATCGGCTATAAAAAAAACTAATCAATATTTTTTCAAATTTTTTTTTTTATTTTGAAGATTGAACATTGTCATTTATGAATAAAAAATAATATCGTTCAAATGACTGCCACGACTGGCCATTCGATCAACCCAATTTTTAAGCACATTTTCGATTGTTTGGGCTCCAATTCCATGAATGGCAACTTCGATTTCGTGTTTTAAAGCATCAATCGTCTCTAGATGGTTCGTATAGCTTAACGGCTCCCCACAAAAAATAGTCCTACGGGCTTAAATCACAGCTCCGAGGCGGCCAATTGATATCGGAATTCAAAAACGGTAGCCAAAAGTTCGAGTGTAACTTTGGCAGTGTGACAAGTTGCACCGTCCTGTTGAAACCAAATGTCGTCCATGTCATCCTCTTCAATTTTTGGAAACAAAAACTCGTTGGGCATGTCACGGTAACGCTCGCCATTTACTGTAACCGCGGAAGAAGAATAAGACTCACCACTTTGGAAATAGGTTTTCAATATTTCCCAATTTTGTTCAAGCGTATAGCGTCCCATTTCGTAAATGTCAAACCTTTAAGTAAATTATGAACACATTTGACATGTCATTTGTGTTACCATTCTCAAAAAAATAGGTGGTTCAAAAAGCAAACGCTATATGGGCCACCCTGTATAAAATTAAGGATTAATTTGCTTTTGCTCGATATGACCACCTTTTGCCTTGGCTATGGTGGTCTTGAGACTTGCAGGTATTTTGGCCCACTCGCGGATGATGGCTTTTTTCAGCGCCTCGAGACTGGTGAATCTTTTGGTTCGGACTTTGCACTCCGAAATGGATCAAAGCGAATAATCTATCGAACTCGCATCTGGTGAATTTAAGAGCCATTGTGTGGACGTTATGAAATTCGTAACGTTATTTTTTAGCCATTCTTGGTTCACTCGAGCTTTGTGAGACGGTAGAGAGTCCTGTTCCAACGTCTATGGTCTGCCACCAAAATGTTTGTCTGCCCACGGCTTCAAAGCAACCGCCAGAATATCTTCTCGATAATATTTCGCATTTACCATGACGTCAGGCTGGATAAAAACGATCGGGGAGCGCCCATCTGCGGTTACAGCGACCCAAACCATTACCTGTGGCGGATGCTGCTTCTTGGTGGCCAATCAATGAAATTGACCGCTTTCGGCCAAGCGAAGCAACTCCTTCGCTCTCTCAAGTCTGACTTTTTGGTGCTTTGGTGTGAGATCATGCACCTTTTGGATCTTATAAGGCTTGATCATTTTCTAGTATGCAGCGGATGCTACGGTTAGATATTTTCAGTTCTTTCACCATTTAATTTACACTCCGTCGGGGATTTCGCTCAACATGTCCTCACTTTTTGAACCATTTCACGTGGCGTTGCAGTCTTTTTATGACCACCTCCGTGACGTTTCGCGATGCTACCAGTATCATTGTAACGAATAATGGTACGATAAACAAAAACTTTATGTACTTTAAGGTACTGGAGCTCACGAACAATCGCTGGTTGTGATTCTCCAGCCAAATATAATGCAATCACCCTATTACGTTTGAAATCCATTACTGATTTTCTTTTTTCGCGTTTACTCTCTGCAAAATGCTTCCACGCGCTTGTAAACAATACCCTGGACTGTCATTTAGCCAACGGGAAGGATTCCCTACAATATTGTACATTTAGGATATTGCCTTTGGCAAATGTAACACCGTCATATAACTAACCGCAACGGCATAACATTATCGTGCGTTTTTATTACTCGGCATCTGTCGCTTCCGTTGTTTCACAAATGAAGGGATCTACAGTTTCAAACCGACTCCGAACGACAGATATTTTTCATGAGGAGCTTTTTCATAGCAAAAATACACTCGCAGGTTTACCATTGCCTACCGAGTGGCGACCGTTATTAGAAAAACATTTTTCTTCGTTTTGGTGTGTCACCGAGATTCGAACCTAAGTTCTCTCTGAATTCCGAATGGTAGTCACGCACCAACCCATTCGGCTACGGCGGCCACGAATTGGTCATTCCAATTACTCGTATCACTTACTCCACTCGAAGATGCCAGAAAAGGGCTCAGTAGCGGGAAGTCTCAAAACATGAGTTGATGCATTGAAGCGCCCAGGAATATGGTGAAAGTAGTAATAAGAGTCGAACAAAACTAGAACGTTTCTATTTTTATTAAAAAAAAGAGGTTGTCTGTAAAGTCGGTTTACTGACGATAGTTTAACGTGATAACGTCATAAGAAAATACTGATTGAATGGTTGCATTTTTCAAAAGAAAATTTTAATTTTATTTGTTTGATAGATATAATATTTTGTATGGATATAGAGAATGAGTTAACATTAACATAACATAACATAACATAACATAACATAACATAAACTAACATAACATAACATAACATAACATAACATAACATAACATAACATAACATAACATAACATAACATAACATAACATAACATAACATAACATAACATAACATAACATAACATAACATAACATAACATAACATAACATAACATAACATAACATAACATAACATAACATAACATAACATAACATAACATAACATAACATAACATAACATAACATAACATAACATAACATAACATAACATAACATAACATAACATAACATAACATAACATAACATAACATAACATAACATAACATAACATAACATAACATAACATAACATAACATAACATAACATAACATAACATAACATAACATAACATAACATAACATAACATAACATAACATAACATAACATAACATAACATAACATAACATAACATAACATAACATAACTTAACATAACATAACATAACATGCTGTTCAAGCAAGGTAACGACGCATGAGCAAGACAACGACGCATGTTTTGGTGCGTGCAGCCGGCTACATAAAATTATAAGACGTTATCACGTCAAAAAATAATAATAATATTAAAACAACAGGTATTATTAACAAACTTGGTTTTATTTTAAATTCTTCAAGTAAATCAAATTAATAATAATCAATAAGAAGGCATATGCAAATACAAATACGTGAATTTATATATGTACATATGCGCATATACATACACATATACGCTCACTTAAGTAGGAGAGAGCAAGATGTCGAACGTTGCCGTTCGTTTGCTTTGTTTGCTTTGTCGTTCGCTCCGCGCTTTCGCTTGCAGTTCATTCAAGGTAACGGCAATGAGCAAGGTAACGACAAATGAGCAAGGTAACGGCAATGAGCAAGGTAACACTAATGAGCAAGGTAACGACACATTTTTTCGTGCGTGCAGCCTGTTAAATCGAATTATAAGACGTTATAACGTCAAAAAAGAATTTAATTTCACAAAACAGCGAGATTTCATTCGATTCAGATAAGCAAGCTTATCAGAAAAGTTTATAAATTTCACCCAACTTTAACTTAAACTTGAATCAGACTTAAGGTTACTTGCGCTGAATTCAATTTCCTTCTTATAACCTTAGTTAAACCTAAAACCACCTTAACTAGACCATTGCAGTGTTTTTTTTTTCGATGAAATGACAGCATTTATGGAGATTTGCGAGCCCTAATACTACTTAGGAAATCAATCGAATTATTTTTGCTGAATTTTGTTCAAAATGTACCCGTTCCGCCACTTATCTGCAAGTACTGCCTTACATCGAACTACACTGAACACACTTTTGAATGATATCACAATGAGTTGCAACAAATGACATATAAAACGGTAACTACCTTTGCCTAACATAACCTAACCTTCTGGTGGCTATACCAGAGTGTTTTGTATAAACTAAGCTGAACCTCTAACTACAATTCTACCTCTGATTTGTTATTAGAAGCCAGTATTAGTGGCCGCATTCGTGAATTCGAAAGACGCACTAGTCCTTTTGCTCGACAAAAATTGTTTCCCTAATCTAGTCTCATTTGATTAAATTATATTCCTTTGCGCTGCTTAAAACAATTTCCGCTTTCAAATTACTGCCTATTCAACCTTGTAATTTATATGGCCGAAATATTCACTAGTATTCTTAACATTTTACTCATATACGAGTATACGAGTATAAACACATAAGCCTACAACACATTTCGAACACTTAAAGTCATCGGTAATTAAAACATTTTTATTACTATAAACTAAACGTCGGAAACACAACAAAGTAGTAGGTACTTCGTAGTAGCGGAAACGACGGATGCCGAGTAATAAAAACGCATGATAATGTTATGCCGTTGCGGCTAGTTATAAGACGGCGTTAAATTTGCCAAAGGCAATACCCTAAAAGTACAATATTAGTAGGTAGTCGAAATTTTTATATTTTATGAATTATGTTTATGTAATATTTTTGGGCAAAACAATCCTTTCAATTATTACTTTAATTTACAATAGTAAACATAAAACCGATTACTTTAAGTCGCTTAGTGAGCAAATACTCCAAAAAGCATGTCGTCATGAAGAGAGAATTTTTTTTGTTTGTAAATAAAAGAAAATCAAAAAGTGTTGATTATGAAAATAAGTGATTTGCTGACACGCTAAGATACACTACACCGGTGACCAAAACAAACGCGAGAACAAAAAAGCAGATGAAATATGTTACTAATACCAATAAAGGAATTTAACAGACTACACTTTTGAAGATCTGCGAAGCAAGGCAAAGCGGATAAATGTGCAAATAGGCTGCACAAACAAGTAGTAGCAGAAAATGAAATGTATGTATATATACATATACATATGTACATATACTTGTACTTTATTATCATTTTAAAGATGTGGCTGCTGCAAGAGCTGCTGCTGTTTGTGGAAGTCTTTAATGTGCTAACAATTTTAGGCTTGCAGGCATATTTGAAAGGTGAAAATGGCATACACAGACTATAACTAAGACGTTGAAAACTAAAATATTAGAAAATAGAAAATAATACTAATACTAATAAAGGGAATGAAACGGATTTGGGAGAAAAAAGAAATTAATGTATCAATGGTAGTGCAATGCAGCTCGAATGTAATAAAAAAAGCAATTAGAAGAAGCTTTAGGTAAAATTAAGGGAGAGAAAAAATTTTCCAAAAGTGAAATAATTAAAAAAAAAATTTTACGAAATGCATTACAAAAAAATTAATTTAAAAATATATATACCTTCTACTCAAATATGAACGAGACGTTATCAATAAAACGGTCCGCGGATGACATATGGCAAAAATAAATTTTTTGTTTTTTGGTAGGACTGTTATAAGCTTACATGGCAAATTTCAGCGTGATATGTCACGTAGTTTGTTTTCTGTGCTACTGTAAACAAGTCAAGCTCGAGTGTGTTCTTCGAATTTAACGATGGAAATTCAAGTTGAACAAAGAATTTGTTTGAAATTTTGTTATTCCAACAAAATTTCGGCTTCAGACGCCTTAAAAATGTTGCAGACAACCTATGGGGACTCTGCTCTATCGAGTGCACGTGTTTTCCAGTGGTACAAATCGTTCAAAGAGGGCCGTACATCGGTTGAAAACTTGCCTCATGACCGTCGTCCAGCAACATCAGTAAACGACGAAAACATCGGAAAAGTAAAGGAAATTGTGCTTGAAAATCGCACAAATCGCAAAATCGGTTAACGCTGAATATTATTCAGACGTTTTAAAGCGTTTGCGCGAGAACATTCGTCTTAAAAGAAAGGAATTGTGGGACAACAAGTCATGGTTCTTGCATCACGATAATGCACCAGCTCACACATCACGTCTTGTTCGCGATTATTTGAACAAAAATAATGTTAATATCGTTCCGCAAGCACCGTATTCGCCTGATATGGCTCCATGTGACTTTTTCCTGTTTCCCAAGCTCAAGTTGCCGCTCCGTGGAAAACATTTTGAGACAATTGAAGTCATAAAAGAGAGTTCGAAGAACACACTCGAGCTTGACTTGTTTACAGTAGCACAGAAAACAAACTATGTGACATATCACGCTGAAATTTGCCATGTAAGCTTATAACAGTCCTACCAAAAAACAAAAAATTTATTTTTGCCATATGTCATCCGCGGACCGTTTTATTGCTCTTCATATTTGAGCAGAAGTATATAAGGAAAACATATTTTTAAAAGCGCGAAAGTGAAAAAACTTAACGAAATGCATTGTAAAAAATTAATTTAAAAAAATACATATATATGTATATATAAGAAAAACTTATTTTTAAAAGCGAAAAAGTGAAAAAATTTAACGAAATTATGCAGGAAATAAAATTAAAGGAATTCGAAAATAATGAATTAAGGAAGCAAAAATATTTTTAAGGAAAAATTTAGAAAAATTCAATGCAATTTTCTCATACATCACTAGATTAAGCATCCAATTTTGTTTCTGCATAACCGAAAGCGGCCGCCATACCCGAATGGGTTACTACCATTCGGAATTCACAGAGAAAACGTGGGTTCGAATCTCGGTGAAACACCAAAATTAAGAAAAACATTTTTCTAATAGTGGTCGGCCCTCGGCAGGCAATGGCAAACCTCCGAGTGTATTTCTGCCATGAAAAAGCTCCTCATAAAAAATATCTGCCATTCGGAATCGGCTTAAAACTGTAGGTCCCTCCATTTGTGGAACCAACAATAGGAGGAGGAGCTCGGTCAAACACCCAATATATGTATAACTTTTTTACTAAATAAAAAATAATAATTTTAAGTGATAGAAATCTTTATTTTGAACTTTACGTTTCTGTTTGTGTCCAGTTCACAAGTGCCAAATATGATTGACTTACGATATTATTTGCAAAAGAAAGAAATTTATAAGAAATTCAGCTTTTAGTTAGAAATTTACAAAATGATTCACTTATGGCCTGACTAAAGTTGGGAAATATTAGAATCGAATATCGAAAATCGAATGATCAGGTGATATTAAATGGTCGCCTAGAAGCTGTGTCGCCATTAGACTCTTTTTTTGCCATTAGATAATTTTTTTCTTTTTTTTTTTTTTGTAGGATTCAAAAGCTTTCGAAATTAGCGAAAATGTACTGAGAAAAAAATTAAATCAAATTACTCTTTCCAATAAAAAAAACCTAACTTTCGGTCGGTATCTCATGAATAACTTTAGTAACGTTGGCTTCCAACACCTCAATCGAAACTGGTTTATCCACAAAGCATTTGGACTTTCCACACCCCCTCAAATGAAAGTCCAAAGGTGTGATATCACACGATCTTGGAGGCCAATCCACTGGTCCGAGACGAGAGACAAATTGCTCACAGCGCAGTAAATCCATTATTTTACGGCAAGTAGCGCCATCCTGCTAGAACTAAAAGTTATGGAAATCACAGACTTCAATTTCGGGCATGAAAACGTCGTTTATTATGGCGCCATTCCCTGTCATATTGGCGTCAGTCTCGTCTTTGAAGAAATATGGGCCGATGATTCTTCCAGCCCATAGGCCGCACCAAACGCTTGTTTTCAATGCTTGTAATGGCAGTTCTTGAATGGCTTCGTGTTGCTCTTCAGTCCAAATACGGCAATTTTGCTTATTGACGTAGCCATTAAGCCGAAAATGGGCCACATCGCTGTATTGCAAAAGTTGGCTTGAGCGCGCGATGGATACAAAAAAGTATGTAAAGGGTTTTCCAATAACAGGTGTTATTTTGAATAGTCCTCTATTTCGGTAGATGTCACTTTTGAAGCTGTCATTTTTTAAAATTTGATAAGTAGAAACTACGCCATTAACAAAAATAGAACAATAGCCGCTTAAACAACGCATTGAAATTATTAAAATTCACTATAAAAATGGTCAAAATTTGGCAGAGACGGTTCGTAAAACTCGCACATTTTTGGGTCATCGTGAAGCACCTTGTCCGACCACAATACAGAAATTGGTGGAAAAATTCGAACTGTTGGGACAAGTTAGTGATATGAAGAAGAAAACCCGTGCACGTCGCGCAAGAACGGCCGAAAATATTGCTGTTGTAGCCGAAAGTGTTGAAGAAAACCCAGGTTTGTCTATTCCTCGTCGTTCTTTGGAATTAGGCATTCCACAAAAGTCATTACACCGTATTTTGCATAAAGATTTGGGTCTTAAGGCTTATAAAGTCCAGTTAACACAAGAACTTAAGCCGGCCGATCATCAACAACGTCGTGTCTTTGCTGATTGGGTCGTTGAAATGCATGAAAATGATCCGGAATTCCATCGAAATTTCATCTTGAGTGATGAGGCCCATTTCCACCTCGGTGGCTTCGTCAACAAGCAAAATTTTCTTATCTGCGGCTCAGAAAATCCAAGAGTTATTGTTGAAAAGCCTCTCTACCCTCAACGTGTGACTGTTTGGTGCGGTTTATGGTCCGGTGGAGTCATTGGACCTTACTTTTTCGAAAGTGAAGCTGGAGCCGTGACTGTTGCGACGTGAATGGATTGTGCTATCGAGAGATGATTAACTATTTTTTATGGACGGAATTGGATGCTATTGATCAGGACAACGTTTATTTTCAACAAGACGGCGCTACGTGCCGCACAAGCAACGAATATTTTACGAGAAAATTTTCCGGATAACGCCTCTTATTGGAAAATTAGTTTGGCAGTAGTCACACGTGATCAGTCAAAAATATCCTATTGAAAAAGTACCTCCAATCTGATCACCCTTTATATATGTATACATATATCTAGCCGTGAACACCTGACGCATTGACAAACATGGTAATTCATTAGAATTAGATAATCAATCTAAATTGAAAAAAGTATCATCCCTACGCGCCGACGAGCCAATAATATTGATAATTGACTTAAGATAAAATAAAATAAAGTGCTGTGCCTGCTCGATGGCAAAGCAAGTAACCAGAATTATGGCAGTTTGTAGTTGGCCTTCAGCACAGCCTGTGACGCATGCGTGCGGTGGGTGACAAAGGCAAGCAAATACACCGCTAGACCAGCCCGTCTGATGGCAGCTGTCATAAATGGCATAAACGGATGATTGTCATATTTTATTGATGCGCCAAAGTTATCAGTAAAAAAAATTTTTAATTTTTGTTTTCTTGTATTAAGAGCAACGATCCTACTTATTTACACACAAACACATGATAATATTGAAATATTTTAAATGACATATGTACGCATGCACAGATACTCCGATTTGTCAAAATTAATAAATTATTTGCTTAGCATGCCGCAATATTTAAATTAACTGAAATTTTAATTGATGACCACCAATCAATTAGATAGCAAAAACAAAATATGTACATACAAGAAAAGTACCGGTGTGTTTGTTGCTATTTTCGCCAAGAGGCCTAGAAATTAAGTACCCACTCATTTAAGGCGTAATCGAATGTAAGTGGCACATAATCACGTAGTATTTAAATGAATGCGTAATTTGTATGAGTGAGCTTCCGCCAATAAAGATTTTAGCAGAGATTACAATTAATTAATTAATTTTTTTTTTGTTGAGTAGTAAAAATTCAAAAAGGGAAGTTACTTTATGATTTCCGTGCTAGCATTTGACTTGATTTTGTAAGCTAAACACTGCATTTAAGCATGGTTTTATACCAAATGCGACTCTGTCTGCAACTGGCGTAATTTGAGTAATTTTTAGAAATTTAAATTTTTCACTATTAAGGCGTTATATACAGTTAGAAGGCCGAAAAAAAGCGAAATTTCCAGAATTTTTTCTGAGAAAACTTTTAAATTTACTGATCTACAAATTTGTACACACATTATGTTATCGTTTAGCTGTATTTTAAGACTTAGTATTAGTAAAAATATTTATTTGGAAAGGAGCTACAGCTGATCTCCGGGAGCTCCTCTCAAAAAAGACGTTTTGCGGTGACACTATATCTCTGAACTGGATCCTCTGAACTTAAAAAACCAAACAGATTTGGTTAAAGTAATATTAAATCTAATAATTAATCGAAGGAATAAGCAATATACATTTTTTTGACAAAATGGCTGGTTTTCAAAACAAAAATCCGTCTTTGACCAAAATTTCGGCTTGAAATTGTTTATAAAAAAAATATAAATTTATAGGTGAGAAAAAATCTTCGATTAATTACTAAAAAATATATTTAAGAACTTGTGTTAAAATTTGAGACTAATCGGTTTAGCCGTTTTCGAGTAATGTTGATCACCGACTTTGAAACCACCATTTTGAGAAAATGGCGGGTTTTCAAAACAAAAATCGATCTTTGGCCAACATTTCGGCTTGAAATTTTTTATAAAAAATATATAAATTTATAGGTGAGAAAAAATCTTCGATTAATTACTAAAAAATATATTTAAGAACTTGTGTTAAAATTCGAGACTAATCGGTTTAGCCGTTTTCGAGTAATGTTGATCACCGACTTTGAAACCACTATTTTGAGAACAACGCGTTTAAAGTTTGAAAAGCACTTTACATAGGATAAAATTTTTTTTTTAACTTACATGGAGTTGTCTATTCCAGGACCTTATAATACACTCTCCGCCGCTTCGGCAGCTTGTAATAACTCGAGCTGATGCGGTCTGCGGGCCATTCTTCTATCTCGAGTGCTCTCACGCGCTCTGAGATCGGAAATGTTCACGCGCTGCTCATCTTCTTTTTTGGCATATGAATACGCATTGAGCCAAAGTGTAATTCCTATTGCCTTCATATAGTACAATAGTGATGCCATTCCTTCATTAAATAAGCCGGCAGCTATGTATGCAGCGATTACCACAGTTTTCGAACCGGCCGGAACAATTTTGGGAGAGATTTTCCAAATCAGTTGATTGTAGCTCTCGTTGTTGTTTTGGTTAAGAAAGAAGTCTTTCAATTTGACAAAGAACGTAAAGTTTGTTTTCGCTTTGTCATAAAAATACTTGATTAAAATTCAAAACAAAAATATGACGCATGAGTTTAATATTAGTCTTGTTTTAGAGCACAGATAAAATATATAAAAATAAAAAAATACCAGTCTACCGGTTAGGCGCGATAGAAGTGAAACCTTCCGTAAAACAAACTGAGAGAGAATGAGACGAAAGCAGCATTAGGAGCGGGATAATTATAGGTTCATTATAATATTGCTATAAAGTTCATATTTTATTTTCTTCATTTTATTATTATTCATCCTCAATGTTTTCAATTTCAACAAATGATACGAGTGGCCTATGATAGCTAAAATATGATACAAATGCTTTGGTTTCGATGTTGTCAACATATCTTTGAAATACCGCGTCAACGGTTGTTTTTGATCGTGTTGTCGGCTCAGTGCGACTGTTACACATTTTTAAGTTGAATGTTATATTGAGAAAGTCAATTAAAGGAACCGCTGTGTCCAATGCAAAATTTACGTTAAAATCGCCACTTAAAATCATTGGAACTTTATCGTAATCTTTTCTAAGTATCCGCGATACTTCTGGTGTATACTTTATTAAATTTTCATGAATGAATTCCGTGATGCTATTTATTGATTGATTCGGTGAAATATAAATTGCCACAATTAAAACTGTTTTTTCTTTGCTCAATCTGGTTTCGCATGCACATATTTCTCCCACTTTAGAGAGCTGAACAGACAGTGATTCTAGTTGCTGTGCATTCAGATCTATCTGTGGAGTTACAATACGAGCACCGTCATTTTGATTGTGGTATATTGCAACACCGCCTGCAATTGCGGTAAATATTTAAAAATGAAAATATTTACGAATATAAAAATACGGACGCAATACAGCACACGCGGTTGCTATTATGAGCGTCGTAACGCGTATATTACACAGGCGTACTAACATACACACAAACATTCGTAGGACGCTTGGTCTAAGCAAGTATTAGGTAGTGTAGTATAGGTATACATAATGCTTTCTCGCTCACCCTGGCTCCGTAATACGCAGGCGCGCACACATACGTACTAGCATACATCCGTATGACGCTTGAACTAAACACCAAAGTAAGTAATAGGCAGTGTAGTATACATACTACAATACTCACTATACTAGCGTGGCTCAGCAGTACGCAGCCACACACATATACGTATATCAACATATAACGCTTCGTAGCCAAGAGTGTCGCTTTTTCGTTTCATCGAGTCTCAAATCACTCCCAACGATTCTAAAGAAGTTTTCACTTCAAAAATAAATAAAAAATTAAATAAAAAAATTAAAAAAAAAAATCGTATTAGCAATGTTCTGCTATCGAACCAATAAAGTTAGTTTTACCAACCGAATCGATAAACTATGGATAACTTTAAAATTCACTTTAACTATTTTCGTTATCTTAACTGCCTAACAAAGATAAACTCGATAGTTTCGAAACTAATGATACCGGATCTAATAAGACTAGTAATAACGATGAACAAACTCAGCTATTATTTACTGAAATCATTTTAAATAATTTCCCTCTCCCTGTAAATCTAACTATAGTATCGGGTGTTTTTTAACTGCATGGATACGTTCGATATCGATAACTATGGTTTGACAGCTGAAAATAGCAAACTGTGTTGACAAATTCGCTAATTTCTTTCTTTCACCGTTACGGTGATTGGCGAGCGTTATCGAACCACTCTGACTCGGTTACGAAAAATTAATCAGCTAAACATCGACGACTTTTGGTTCCAATTTTTTCGATTTCTACGTACTTTGATAAAGATAAATTTTGATGGTTCTAAAACTATGGTGTAAAAACTTCCAGAGCGGAAATCTGTATCATCCAAAGCTACGACCAGTAGATCTAATTTTTTACTAGTATTCTATAACACTTTCGCTTACTTACTTTCAGATCGATTGCCCATATGGTGATCAATGAGTTGGCTATTATCAACGAATTGCTTGCTACCCCAGCATTTTCACCAAATTTACCCCCAAGTGATTATCATTTTTTTCCTAACCTCAAAAGATGGTATAGCAAAATTAAAATTACTGCAATAGAAGCGCGTATGAAAAATGTATTGTAATAGCCTTAATCAAGATTATATTGCAAAATAAAACTAGAAACCAACAAAAAAACATATTTTTCTTTGTCAGGTCGGAAACTTTGCACTCCGAGTAGCAGTGGCGTAACTATAACATCTGGGGCCCGTGGCAAATTCTTATGATGGGGCCCTATCAATAAAAATCGTCACGTTGTACTCAGTTTGATTAAAAGAAACAAATTTTATTTCAACAAATGATTTTAATAAACAAAACAACAATTTAATTTCAAAAAGTTATTTATTTATATTCATTTAAATATATTCACTCTGAACAAACTTTCCGGATCTTGGAGTCGCTCATCTTGGCGGAGCTTGTCAAAATGGCGTTTTACCTTCCTCTGACGAGTATTAGAAAATTTAGGGGTGATGGACCATTTTTCATTTCTTTCATCTGATTTGCAATTTAACATGATTGTTTTCGTTAGCGCTTCGTGCACTTCAACAAACCGAACTTTTAAAGCAAAAACGGCATCATAACGTCCTGCCCATTAAACTATGAGCATCACAGTGAACATATACGGCATTTGGTCCCTGGTGCTAACACACATCATATCCTTGTCCTCGACGCTTATTTAGAGGAATGTTTTTGTCATTTATGTTTCTTTAATGACAAGTGCCTTAGTGATCCCATTACAATCTTTTCCGATCATACAATAACGGTAAAGTTCACACATTTGATCAATTTCTGAAATATCTTGCGTTGGATCGAATATGATAGAGTAGAATAGTGCTTCATTTATTTCATTTATAAATGCATTTTCTACTTTTAAAACCAGGACAGAAATTAGCTCATTTTGTATATTATTTTCGGACTTAAGTATTTTATTTGGTCCTTTGGTTTATTTAACAACTCTTGCGAAATCGGATCGTATTTTCCTAATAACTCAACAATACTCAAAAAGTTTCCTTTGGAGCTTGGATCACTGCTATCTGCGGTTTCTCTGTGGCCACGAAAGTGTCAGAGTAACATAAAGGAGCCTAGAAAGTACTTGTCGCCAAAAGAGTTTTTCTTTTTTGGTCATAGACTCTTGCTCTTCATCGAGTGTTCCATGTAATCGCCACTGTTGATACGTAAGACAGGAATCCAGATGAATTTTAGATGTCTCGTGTCTTTGTATGCCATCTACAATATGTTTCCAGTCGTCATAGCCCTCAATCCAAACATTTTGTATATTCTTAGATGCCCGATTTGCGAGTAACCAACACGGTTCACAATACGCCCTCTGAAGTATTAAAGAATAGGAAAGCCATGTACGTTCAAGCTTGACGCCAGACTTGGAAGCAATATAGTAATGTTTTTCTATAAAGATCTATTGTTACTATATTTTAAAAAAGGGCCATTAGGTTTGCAATGTCCGTTTTCAATCACGAACATTTACACTTGATTAGGTACCTCTTTAAAATTACCCTCATCAGTAACATATGGCGAACATCTTTTTTCCGATATCTTGTTGTGGTTGCTCTGGATCTGGATATTCACTGATGTTGGGTGCTGCATCTGATAACTCTGGTGTACTTTTAGTAAGCTCCGATTCTTCACTTCTGGAGCACTGCTCAATCGATTTTTTATTATTTAAGTCATCATTTTTCAAGTACTGACTAATTTCAGATAGCTTTATATTTTTTTCTTCAGTTTCCTTCTTTCTCTTTCGTGTTTCGGTTCCACTTAAATATTTTCTGGAACTAGACATTTTAATATTTAACTTTCACAATAAACTTTACTTTGCCAATATTTTCATATTCAATAAAATAACAAAATGAAACATACAAATCGCCAATCGTTAAAATACTCGCACAAAGAATACGCAGTCAGTGAAGCCCTCATAAAAAAATATCAAATCCGGGATTCCCCTAACATAGTGTGGCCAACTCACCCCCGCAGTAGCGAGACGAAGCTAAAAAACTAAAACCACCCGCGCTGCCAACGTTCCGCTCCAAAATATGTAGAAACCAATGGATGCATTTTAAAATGAATAAGAACCTGCAATTATCGGTATTTTGATTGACGGGTTTTTGACGGTCATAAGTAAGTAAAATTACTCGTCACGTGTGCTTCTCTAAAAATGAAGAAACATCTTTTTGTTAAGTTCGGTTGAAATCCTTAACGATTTATTGATTGGATTTTAAGCAGAATTTATCAAAATATACTTTTCACATAGAATAAATTACTCATGTACAATATAAAAAAAAATTTTGAGCTTGCGGCCTGTTGGCCCAGGGCCCTCTTGGGTCGGGGGCCCGTGGCATTTTGCCACCCATGCCACCCTATTGTTACGCCACTGCCGAGTAGAGTGAGCTATAATATCTGAAGTCAGTTTGGAAAAAAAGGTCCTTAGAATTTTATATATTTTGTCATTATTATTTTTAATTAATTTTGAACCCACTTTTTAAGGGGCTAGGAATTTTCAAAAAATTTGCACATTCTTTTAAAGTATAATATCTTAAAAATATTGTGTGTAAATTTGAAGTGAGTCCGACAACTACTTTTCGAGTTATTCAACAATTAACAAAAAACGCTCGGGCGCTCCGGAGCAAATAGCAAAACTTTAAGTTCATTTTTCTCAAAACTATGTTTTTTGAACTGGTGATCACTGTAACTTAAAAACCACTTGGTAGAATTCAATAAAATTTATACCGCTTTTGAAAAACATAAAAAACTCGTGCCAGATCGAAGGGTTTTTTTCAAAAATATCATTTTTTTAAACAATTGTCGGTTTTTTTCTCGAAAATCTGAAAAATATTTCCTGAGGCCGCCATATTTTTAATTTTGAAAAAAACAAAGCTTCGATCAGGCACAAGATTATCTATTAATAAAACTAATTTCTCTTGCCCGATTGATTTTAGATGAATCTCCAAGGACTTGTGCTGAACACTGCAAGGGACTTCTGGAGAAACGGGCTCCACACAAGCAGCGACAACTTTTACAATTATTAATTTTTTTTTCTGAAATTTTGCTAAAGTAAAGTCGAAACATGGTGTATTAAAGCTATGTTTTTATTTTTGTAAAATAAAGCAATTGAATAGCAAAAAAAAATTATTGAAAACTATAATTTTTTCGGGCCTCTGACTACCCATAACCCCTTAAATAAAGTGAGACCCTGATATTATGTCAGTTAATTTGAGTAGTCATACCGCCTTTTTACTCAGTTTCGCTTGATATTTGATAACGAAAGACAATACACCGGAGCAGTTTCTACAAATGATGGAAATTTATTTCCAAAATCTTTGTTAGGCTCGTGTACCGGCCATCCTTAAAAACAGAACACAGTCATCATCGTCAATGTAAATCGATACCAAGCCCGAACCAAGGATTTTTGAGGCCGAAAAGTTTGTGAAGATAAAAAAAATACGCAGTCGTCATCGGTAAAGAGCCATGTCCAAAGATTTTTGAGACCGAAAAGTTTGTGAAGATCATCTCGAGTACTTTTGGTTTCGTTAAGAAGCCACAGCACTCAAAACGGTAAAGGAATACCCTCCAATATTCCTAGATCAACGTATCTCCACAGCAGAAATCACTAGAAACTGAGTCTTCTCCTTGACATGTGAAAACCATCTACTAACGTTACCCGGAAACACATCCGACAAATTGACAGGGTTTAAACAAGAAAGGTATTTATATGCTGCTGCAATAACAAAAACCACTTTTATTGAGAAAACTGTTTAGTGATAAGACAATCTCCAGAAGTGGATCTGCACAAAGGCGTACGAAATCTTATGATTTAAAGATTCTGGCCAATTTTTTTTTTTTGACGATATTTAAATCTTTGTTTTCAATTTTGTCAGTGTCAATTGTCTATACATTTTAAGCCGAAAATCGCAATGTCTCGTGACGCTAAAGCATTTCATAATTACTTCAAGCCTTTTCACTCCACTCTATTTGTAGTATTATAAAAGAAATTCTTTGGTATTTTTCATGACAACGCACTTCACATACAGTTAGTAACATAAATAAGTATACAGGAGCCTGATTTATGGAATTGTTTGACGCTAACGCTTTCCTTAATATGTAATCAAAATATTTTACACATGGTAATTGGGTACTGGGATAAGCTTTCATATGCGCCTTAATTTAGCTGAAGGAATTTTTGCGACATTTTTAGTAATGGCACCAAGAGGAAAAGAGCTTTCTGATGATTTAAAAAAACTGATTATAAAATATCACAAGGAACATAAATCATTGCGAGAAATCGGTTGTTTGATAGATAGGAGTTTTGCTGCAGTTCAAAAGTTTGTGAATAAATATAAAAGTGCGGGAAGCACCACTAATAAAAAGCGTTGTGGGCGTCCGCCGCTCTTAAGTCCCAGAGAAAAAAGCTTAGTCGTACGGAAAATCAGGACAAACCCCAAAATAAGTGCCCCCAAATTGAAATATGAAGTTGAAAATGAGACTGGAAAACAATTAAGCACCCAAACTATTCGCCGAGTTTTGCATAGTGCTGGTTATCGTGGGTGCAGTGTTAGGAAAAAGTCCTTCGTGAGTAGTGTCAATCGGAGTAAACGGATTTCATTCGCAAAAGATCATGAAAAATATGACCATATGTTTTGGAGCCAAGTCATATTTTCTGATTAGTGTAAGTTCAATATCTGTGGATCTGATGGCCGTGAAAAAGTTTGGAGAAAAGTTAACGCGGAATTGGATCCAAACAATATGGCCGGCACTGTGAAGCATGGAGGGGCTCTGTGATGGTTCGGGGATGTATGGCTGCGAACGGGGTTGGAAACTTGGTATTTATCGAAAATATTATGGACCAATATGGTTACTTAAATATTTTGAAAAATATTTTAAAAGAGAGCGCTACGAAATTGGGCCTTGGAGCAACGTTTATCTTCCAGCAGGATCCACACATCCAACATTGTACAGGGTGGCTAATGAATTTTGCTACATTAAGAAACTCAAATAACTTTTTTTTTAGTATATGGAATTCATTTATTTTTTTTTTTTGAAGTCGAAGGTCATTAAATTTTATTAAATGTAGCTTAACTAGTTTTAAAAATAATTGAATTTAAATGCCCCCCCATGCTCGTTGACACAAGTGCGGCAACTTAGTAAAAAGTTGTTCATTGCTGCTTTGAGAGTTGCGACAGGAATAGCCGCAATTGTTGCCCAAATGGATTGTTTTAGTTCATCCAAATTTGTTGGCTTTGTTTTATAAACTTCTTGTTTACATAAACCCCACAAGAAAAAGTCAGGTGCAGTAAGGTCAGGCGACCTGGGGGGCCAACGAAATTCGGAGTTTCTTGAAATCAGTTTATTGGGAAATTTTCGTCGCAACTCTGTCATAACAGTCTGGGCTATGTGAGATGTTGCCCCATTTTGTTGAAACCACACAGAGTTGAAAGGAATTCTCTTTCGGCGTAGTTCTGGATAGAAAAATTCTTTCAGCATTTTCAAATAACGGTCTCCAGTAACCGTAACGGTGTGACCATTTTCTTCAAAAAAATAAGGCCCGACAATACAGCGTGAAGAAACCGCACACCACACTGTCACGCGAAGAGGATGCAATTCCGTCTCGTGGAGTAGAAGTACTCCATATTCGACAATTTTGTTTGTTCACATTGCCGTTTAAATCGAAATGGGCCTCATCAGACATGAAAAGGCAGTTTAACATGTTTTGGTCTTCTTCCACCATTTGCAGGATCTTCTGGCAAAATTCCAAACGAATCGGCAAGTCTGCTGCATTCAGTTTGTGCATTATTGTTTGCAAAGACTGTCGGCTGACACCAAGTTGAGCAGATAAGCTTCTTGTTGAAACCCTTGGATTGCTTTGTATAGCTGCAGCTACAGCAGCGATCGTTTCCTCCGTCCGAACTGGTGGGTCTCGATGATAAGGCCTTCTTGCGACTGTTCCTTGCTCAGCTAAATTATTCACCAGTCTCATTATGGTCCATCTGCTCGGGGGATCGCCGCCAAACATCCGCCTGTACTCTCTCTGTACCAAAACTACGGACTCCAGTGCGTGATAGCGGCGGACTATCCAAATTCTTGTTTGCGTGTCCCAGTTATCCATTTTAATAAATTTTAAAGATCAATCTGCAAATTAAAACAAAAATGGAACAGATAACTTAAAAAGAAAAAAAGTTATTCAATTTTTTTTGGTAGCGGCTTTCATCAGCCACCCTGTACTAGAGTGGCTGTTATACAATGTGCGAAAACAGCTGAAAACACCCCCACAGTCCCCGGATACCAACCCAATCGAACATTTATGGGAACATTTAAAGCGGCAAATACGTTAACATCCCATTAGAAATAAGGAACAACTGAAAAACGTCCTTCAAGAGGAATGGAATAAAATACCACCAGCTGTAACTGAAAACTTGGTGAAATCAATGCCATCACGACTTAAAGCGATTGTAAAGCCTAATGGTTATCCTACCAGATACTAGGATTTTATTTTAAAATTTTTTTTGATTTCACAAATTAATAATATGTGACCTGGTCTACGAAAAGGTACCTTACATGCGAAAATAAGTTTTCGAGAAAACAGCAGTTAAAGTTTAAATTTCTGAAAAAAATCAGTCTTTTTCGTATTTGTACTTTTCTTTTTTTTACTTTTAACAAACTTTTAAACAAATTATGACTTTCTGGTTTTCACCATTTTAAAGAGCCTTTCACACACTATTCGAATCAACAAAAAAGTGAAAAATGATTTTTTGACACGTAAGGTACCATTTCATAGACCAGGTCACATATGATGAACTGTATACTTACTTTTGAGTCATGAATTTTTATAAAGTTTAATATAAAAAGCTATAACTTGGTTGCTTTTTAAAATTTTGTCAATATTTGGATTAAATATGATTTTTGTATTTCATTCATGTAAATAAAACACAATTTTGTTATAACTGAGGTTGTTTGAAGGAATCGATTGGGGAAAAATTGAAAACGTATCCGGTGTATACTTACTTCTGTTACTAACTGTACGTATTCAGTAATAAGCCGTAGCAATCACCTTAGCATTAAGTGGTATTAGAACCAGTGAAGTCCCAGTGCTTTGACAGGCAATGCCACTAAAAAATTGCGCCACGCTGCACACTCGTAGCTACACAAGTACGATGGATTATAAGACTAAACTTGAAAAACTTAGAAAAACAATCAATAAACAACACCCACAACTACCATTTAAGCCATTTCCGTATACTGTAATATAGGGTCGTCCACTTAGGGCGAGCGGCGAAATGGAACAAAAACTGTGTGTAAGGTATTAACGAAATATATCTTTGATTTGAAAGGTCCACTTATGACATTTTGCATTGTGTATGATTTGGGTAAAAATAACCACCGCGGCTTTGCATAGTGATACGGATCCGAGAGGTTAAATTTTCAATAGTTTCACTGTAAGGAAGCGGCTGAATTTGCGCAATGGCAGAGGTTATGTTGACCTTGAGGTTATGCTGAGCCGATTGCGGGTTACTAGCGTAGGCATGCAATTTCAGGAAATACAACAAAAAAGGTCTAACGGGTCCAGCAAAGTCACGCGAACTTTATGACCGTTTTACGTCCACCCAGCCTTACATCGGTTGCAGATGCTAACTTCTCATGCCGCTTTAGCATCAGCGGTTGAATAGCAAACAACAGATTTGGCAGACGCTACCAAAACCAAAATGAGCGTCCGCAGCCTTTCAACACAAACTCATCCCTATTTGAAAACCTTATAGTTTGAAAATTGTTGTAATCACTTTATAATCATATTGCGATGACGGTTGTTAAACGTAGCAGACAAGTAGCTGCTCAATAAACCCCAGTAGTAATGCAAATAAATCACTTTTAAGTGTAATGATTTATTTTAAGCTATTCAAGGAAATCGTCGAAAAAAAGTCAAGTAGTAATTTGACTACTTAAAAATTAACATTCGGTGTAGTTGTGCATTAAAAGTTGTTAATAAATTAATCAAACAGTTCATGAAACCTAAAATTATTTAAATAATTTGTTTGAGTATCGATCACCCGCATCGCTTTTACACACACACACACACACGCGCATGCATGTATGAACGGAAAATAAATGTCCGTTAACCCTTTAACTGTTTGATTTTAATATGAAAAATGATTTTTCTAATTTTTCATTAAAAAAGCGCTCAGGTGAAAGGAGAAGGCACTACTAATAAGGCACCTACAATACACCACGCAATGTTACCAGGCTTCTTCTTCTTCTTGATTGGCGGTATAAAGGCTTAAGCGATTTGTGTGAGTTTAACAAAGCGCGCTCGTCGTTTCTTTCCCGTGCTAACCGGCGCCAGTTGAACATGTCAAGTGAACCCAAGTCTTTCTCCACCTGATCTTTCCAACGCAGAGGAGGCCTTCCTCTCACTCTGCTACCACCAGCTGGTACCGCATCGAATACTTTCAGAGCCGGAGCGTTTGT
Organism: Anastrepha obliqua; assembly: GCF_027943255.1. Lineage (NCBI taxonomy): Eukaryota > Metazoa > Arthropoda > Insecta > Diptera > Tephritidae > Anastrepha > Anastrepha obliqua. The sequence goes on along the minus strand of NC_072893.1, from coordinate 121,693,788 downwards.
ATCCATTCGCGGACAACATGATCCAGCCAACGCAGCCGGTGTCGTCAAGGTGCAAAGATACCAAACACTCCACGGAACGCCTCGTCGCATATTATCATCGTACAATTTCTATTACTAGGCTAGGCTAAGTGTTTAGTGGGAAGGTATAAGCTCAGGTTTTAACACCTAATAAGCATCCGCAAAAATAAACCTGAGAATACCGTCGATTCAATTTTGAAGAACTATGAAAACCTGTGTAATTTATAGGAGCTATATCGCACGAACGAGAGGGGCAGTGATTCCTCCTGCGAACAAAAGTGTGCTTCTCTATGTAAGAGTGTTTGCACGAGGGCTTGTAGATTATCTACCGAAATTGAACAATGTTTTTCACAACATTCTATAGACGTGAGCCTATTCTGACGAACTGCCAAGCCAAGCCAATATAAGCCGACTCATTCATGAACAGAGGCAAACCAAGTTACTTCGTGAATGGTCGTATTACAAACATCATTATTCCAACATCAACCATAAACGTTCAAAACCTGCCTATCCAACATCGGTACCCACCAACCACATTACCCCATACACACGACTCCGTATTGGGCACACCATAATCACCACGTACACCTATTAAAGGGTAATACACCCAACACCTGCCTCTTCTGCCAAGCAACAGTCAGTGTACATCACCTACTGGTATCCTGCCCAGAACTTACTTCTCAAAGGCATCACCACTTCAGCAACACATATCCTCTTCTACTTCTAAAAGAAGCCACTGAAGAAAACATCAAAAATATATACAAATTTCTGAAGGACACCGACCTACTCCGTCGTATCTGATTCAACATATAGTACATCAACAGACAGCCGAAAGCCTCTGCTGCTAGCGCTGCGTTTGCTTAGTTTACTTTTAATTTTATTATCATGTAAGCTTTAAAAAAAAAAAAAAAAAAAATACAATAGGTTCTGTTTTTATGCGGCTTTTTTTTATGCGGTTTTGAAATAGTGCGGTTTTTTTTTTAAATTACAAAATGTATGTCGACCTATCGGGAATTGTACATATAAACAAGATTCTAAACCAGCTAAGCAAAAACTCATCACAGATTACATCAGAAATGCTAACCCTACAAGTATGGAACCGCCTGCATAACTATCTAGATCAGACGTGTACATTTCCTCAAGTGACGAAAGAGATTTTACGCCAAATCCTAAACGAACGCGCAACATGTGGGTATTGTCTGATTCTATTTCTGACTTAAATTTATTTTTCGATTCTGACGTTTCTTAAATAAAGATATAATTTTGAAAAATACAATATTTTTTCTATGCGATTTTATTTAATTATTTCAGATTCATGCGGTCTATGGAACGTATCTATAGTTATAATATGGGACTAGTGCCCTTTTTTATGCGATTTTATTACACTATTTCAGATTTTTGCGGTTTTAGCACTTTTGAAACGTATCCATACTTTTACTATAGAACTAGTAGCTTTTTTTATGCTGTTTTTTTTATGCTGTTTCTTGCGGATCGTATCTACCGCATAAAAATAGAACCTACTGTAATATGTTTAAAGTATTTATTAATCAATAATATAGTATATTTTCCTTCATTATTTACAATGTCTTCCCAACGTTTGGGCAAATTTTTATTCCCTGCTCAAAAAATTGTTTGTCCTTGAAGCCAAAATACGCTTGGATGCGGCATTAGCTCCCATCCGAGCTCGTTCAGCTTGCCTAATGTTTGTCTGGCGGTATGAGGTCTTGCGTTGTCGTGGTGAAACAAAACTTTGCGTCTATTCACTAAAGACGGTCGATTTTTGTTAAGTGCCTCATTGAAGTTTGATAGCTGATGGGAATAATAATCAGCAGTTATCGTCTGGTTTGGTTCCAGAAGTTCAAAATAAATAATACCGGCCATATCCCACCAAATAGACAGGAGAATCTTCTTGGGGTGAAGGCCTTCTGTAGGGGTCGGTTCTGGTGTTTTATCTGTATCTAACCATTGGCGTTTGCGAACAGGATTATTGTAAAAGACCCATTGTTCATCATCAGTAACGAGACGGTTTAAAAAACATTCATTTTCAAGCCGTTGCAGCAGCTGAAAACACACATTCACTCTCTGGCCGAAGGTCGACGACGGAAAGTCTATGCGGAACCCATTTTCCCAGCTTTGAAACCTTTCCCAACTGAACCAGGTGTCGGTGAACTGTTCCATGCAATGAATTTAACCACTGAGCTATCATTTCGACTGTCAAATTTGGCTCAGCTTCCACGAGATCGAGCAAGGTGTCGGAGTTAAAGACTTCAGGACGACCAGCGCGCGGGGCATCCTCCACGTCGCAGTTCCCACTTCGGAATTTTGAAAACCACTTTTGCGCAGTCCTTACACTCACGGTATCCTCTCCGTGAGCAGTGTTTATTTTTGCTGCAGCCTCTTATACGCGTTCGAAGATTTCATTTTATTTTTTAACAACACGTGCTTCTATCCGCGATTAAAATCACTTGTTGAATGCACTATATATCAAAGAGAATATAAATAGTTCCGTTATGTTCCGCGAATAATTTTTTGTATGCAAAAATCGTACAAAAGTGAAATTATGGGTAAAATACGCACGAACTTATGGGCTGACCTGATAGATCATCGGTCATCCTTGTCTACCTCATCTAACGGTAAGCCCAGAAAACTTGCTGTTTCGACAGATTGGGTCCACTGGGAGAAGGTTGTTAGATGAGTGGGTTTGATGGGACAAGTGAATATGTGGTTAGTGTCGCGCGGGGTGCCTTCACATGCTGGACATATGTTTAGTATGATGGGTTCAATTCTGGATAGGTAGCCGAATGGGTTGGTGCGTGATTACCATTCGGAATTCACAGAGAGGTCGTTGGTTCGAATCTCGGTGAAAGCAAAATTAATAAAAACATTTTTCTAATAGCGGTCGCCCCTCGGCAGGCAATGGCAAACCTCCGAGTGTATTTCTGCCATGAAAAAGCTCCTCATAAAAATATCTGCCGTTCGGAGTCGGCTTGAAACTGTAGGTCCCTCCATTTGTGGAACAACATCAAGACGCACACAACAAATAGGAGGAGGAGCTCGGCCAAACACCTAACAGAAGTGTACGCGCCAATTACTTATTTTTTTTTTTTAGGAGTTTAACCTGCTACAGTATCCAGAATGTATTTGTGCAAAGTTTACGCGGGTCTCTCCGGATAGCTGGAACTCTTCATCTGCTATAGGTGTTAGTTGTACTCCGATTACGGCATTCGGGGTTCGGAAGTTTAAAAAGGCGGCAAGTGTCTCCCGATGAATGTCGTTGACAGTCTGTCTAAGAACACTGTCCGGTCCAGTAGTTGTAGATTTACTTTAATTTTACTTTGACGCACAGGTCATCAATGTCAATACATTCCCAGAGCAGCCGGTTCTACGTTAACGGAATGGCTTATGTTTTTCCCGATCAAGGGCTACCGCCCCAGTAAACGAGGGGCACCGTACCTTTCGGCCCAGTATTGACAGCTGATTGCCAATTTTGCAGCATAAGTGATCCAGTAGATTAATTTTTCCGGATTTATTACTAATCACAGTAGATGTACAATGGACGTGGCAGTCGAAGATATTTTTGTTATTTGCATTTAATTATATTATTTATTATTAGTTCTATTTCGCTTCGGATGGCCAAACCTTGTAATCTGTCATAGAAAAAAGTGTTGCCAACTTAAAGTTTTCCGCCTAAGTACCCAAAAAAGTATCCTTCACATATTACTTGTTTGCTAGAAGAACCTCATAATTTAAAGACAAAAAAAATTCGAGAAAAATGCCTTCAAAGTTTTTAATTTGCTATGCCTCAGGACCCCTTAGGTGGTTTAGAGATTGAAAATTTTGGATTTTTCAGAAATTTTGTTTACAATAAAAAAAATTAAAAACGATATTTAAACTTTTTAGGCTTTTTATTTAACTCCTTTTACATACAGAAATTAAAAAAAATTCATGTACAAATTTTTTTCAACTTCTTTTACATACATGAATTTTACATGAATTTTTTTTTTTTTAATTCATGTAAAATTTTTTTTTTTTAATTCATGTAAAAACAAAAAACAATTTTTTAAATGGCCCTCCCGAAAAATTGGACCTGGACGGTGTTGCCCATTTTGGCTCTTCTATTTATCTGAAACAAAAACCAAAAAAATTATTATACAGTATGACTGTAGCTATTTCCCGTATTAGAATAATACGGCGCGGTTTTAAATTTGAATTTGGCACCCTAAAAGATCGCATTTTTTTCAGTTTTTTAATAAAAAAAAACGAAATAATTGAAATAATATGATTCTAGTACGGGCGATAGCCATTGATGTTGTGAACAACATATTAAAATTTCAGACGATTCGGTTGAATAGTGTATATTTTTTTGACAACACCAAACCGAAAATGTAGTTTTGAGATAATTCAGTTTAATGGATATTTTCCATTGCTGCCGCCGCGTTACGAATCTGACTCTACCGGCTAAAACGGCTGTAGAATCGAAAATACTGGGAATATCCTTTCTTCCTTTTCAAAAACATTTGAATTATACCATCTCAAAGTCTTATTCCGTACTTGCGTTTATTCGACGTTTTAGTTCGGACTTTGTTGATCCATATACTATTAAGTTGTTATATACGTCTCTGGTGCGTTCGAAGTTGGAATACGCCATCTTTATTTGGATACCAAATTATGCTTGTCATATTAGTAGGCTTGAACGTGTCCAGAAAGCTTTTGTGCGTTATGCTTTGCGTTCTTTAAATTTTACTGATCAAATTCGATCCTATAAAAGTCGGTGCTTGCTCATAATTCTAAAATCACTAGATATTAGAAGGAGTATTCTCTCCATTACTTTCCTTTTCGATTTAATAAATGGGGCTATTGACCCCCATGGCTACTCGAGAAAGTCAATTTAAATATTCCTCAGCGAAGTTTACAGAATCATGATTTTTTCTGGTTAGGGATGGTAAGAACTAATTATGCCTCCAATGCTCCGATTTCTTGAACTCTGGGAGAATTTAATTCGCTTTCAAATCATACTGGCCTGGATTTCGCTTACACAAAGAACCACTGCAAATTTGTACTAAATAAATTGATGAACTAAATTCTTAGTATTATCTAATAATCTTCCTCTGTAAATTATAAGAAATGTTATCTTTTTCGTTCACTCATTACAATTGAAAATTGTTAATTATAAGTATAATAATTTGATTAATTTATTTGGCATTAATCTGTTTTCATAGTCTGTAAGAAATGCTGTATTTTTTAGGACTATTCATTGAATAAATAAATAAATAAATAAAAGCCTATATTTTCGAAACATGAAAAAAATCGTTTTTTTGAAGATTCTACACCACCGGGACTCCTTAAGTATAAGTATACACAGATTTTCATCGAATGAGATACGGTTAACAGACATCGCCATGATTTCTTTACACAGCATTCTGAGACCTCCTACCCGGTCATCAGCATCCCCCTGACAGTTGTTAAAGGCGAACTGCACAAAATATTTCTCAGGAAAGCGCAGAAAAGACGGCCCCAATACGATATACGAAGGACTCAGAAAGTCCTTTGGACTCCTCGCCATTCAATTTCCAAACTCGTAGCTGTATTTACTGGTCATTGGATAATCGGCACACATGCGGAAAAGCTGGGCTTACCATTTAACCCCCATTGCAGAAGCTGTGGGGACCTTTCAGAGAAGGAGACTGTAGAACACTTTCTCTGTAAAAGTCCGGGTTTGGCAGCTAGACAATTAAGGTCACTAGGCGCTCCTTTCTTCGACAGCCTGGGGCAGTGCGCCAACCTAAATCCCATCAATCTTCTCCATTATATCAACAGCTCTGGCTGGCTGTAGATATCTGCCTGTTGGAGGTCTCATAATGGTATCAAAACGGCGCTTCAGTGCTACTTGAGGAGTGCCAGACTGACACTTTAACCATTTCACCTACCTACCTACCTACCTACCTACCTACCCAAGAGTAGAATTATTGGTCATTTCTGCATACTTATCTGCATATGTTTGTTTTTTTTAGATTATGCTCCGCTTCCAGCAAAGAAATGTTTGTATTCAGCTAAGTAGCAAGTAACATTTAGTAGGAGCCATTAGCCAACCCCAAAAAGTAAATTTTAAATAAACACACGTGAATAACGTCAGCAGTCAATTTAAAAATGACGGCAAACGAACAATTTATTGACATACATATGTAAATACACAAACTTTAGTGCGCCAACAGATGGGCGAGATTTTGAAAAATAAAAATCGACAAGCTAAGCAAACAATATAATTACAATTCCAAATCAGTTAATGATAAGGAGCGGAAAAATGTTTGTAGTGAGTAAACAAATGTACTTCAGCATAAAAAAGCAACGAAAAATTAAGCGCTAGGGTGTGTTTCAATAAACGGCCTATGGAAAATTTCACCAGCCTTATGGGAAAAGTACTAGCTTACACTTACATTTTTTGTTTTCAAAACAATAAAGGGCGCAAAGACAAATTTTAAAGGTTTAAGTAAATTAAGGAAGCGCAAAATGCGTAAATAAGATGCGCAAGAAGGCTACCTATTCACACCTTGTTATTTCTTACATACAATCACTCTTACTCATTGTTTATAAACATTGATAACCAAAAGGAGAATAAATTGAAAACATAAAAATATAATAACGGCCACAATGCAATGGAAAAAAATTATCGTATGTATGAACGTACATTAGCGAATTTCTAGAATATTTTACTGCAATCCACTTTTACTTGGCGGCGACTTTTCGATTCATCATTCCAACGATACCTTTACTTAGAACTCTGTGGCTTTTCTTTGGCATTTGTGTGCCCGCCCAAAGCGCTCAAATACGTATCTAAGCACTTTCGTTCGGCGTTATTTAGCATGTGATTCTGCAAGGCTTTCGCTTGAGTGCAACTAAAAAATGCGAAGAATACAAATTAAAAGTATAAGGTGTATACGCGGTGTGCTAAAAAAATAAGGTGAATTTTCATTTTTCTCAAAAAATATTTTTTTTATTCATCAATTTCTATTACATCTCCTACAAGATAGGCCTCCTCAGGTAAAACACACTTGTGCCAACCTTTTTTTCCAGTCCTCGAAACATATCTGATATGCACTTTTTGTCTACTGATGTTACTGGTCCACGTCATCCACCGATATCTAGCAATCTTCTTATGTCCACCCATGCCATGCCCACCAATCCACTCATATTACTGGTCCATTTTGTTTTTGTAGCAGCATGAACATTCCCCACACATATACGGGGAATGCTGCTGGAGTGACAGTCCTTGGAAGGATATAAATCCGGGTCGTTCCGGTTACGTAGAACTGACTGTCGTGGGAACGATTGCTAGTCCATCTCAAACACCGCTGTTGCTTGTCGAACGATATCCACCAATCCACCGATGGTGCTAGTCCATGTCGTCCACCGATATCAACTAATTCCACCGGTGTGCTCTCTCAGCGATTCGTCGATTATCTCCTCAATCGTCGCAAAACGCTGTGCCTTCATGGGTCTCTTCAATCTTGGGAACAGGAAAAATTCGCAGGGGACCAATCTGGTGAATACGGGAGTTGCGGCATGATACCGGTGTTGTTTTTAGCCAAATAATCTGTCACAAGCAAAGATGAGTGAGCAGGTGCATTATCATGATGCAAAGGCCATGCATTTTTTCTACAATTTGCTTCACGCAAATGGCGCATAACTTCAAGGTAATACACCGTATTTAACGTATGACCTTGAGGTAAGAACTTCTGCTGCACTACGCTACGGTAATCGAAGAAAACAGTGAGCAAAACCTTGACATATGATCGACTTGGTCTTGGCTCTCCTGAACTTTTCCGTTGAGACGATTTGGATTCGATGATATAACCATATACCCATGATCACGTCACCAGTTATGGCCCTCTTAAGGGGGAACACCACTGTGAACGCGTGAAAATTAAGTGATTTTCATAAATTTTTTTTTATAAGTAGGGATGATTATTTGAGTATCGCACAAATTATAATTTATTTAACATATATTCAACTATACTGATACAAATTTTTATTAAAAAATATTAAAAATTACAATTGTTATTAATATTAACGCAATGACGTCAAAAAAAACTGGTGCACCCTGGTGACCACGATACAGCGGTGAAAAATCATCTGAAAGCAAAAAAACCAAAAAAATGTTAATCTATACATCAATGGCTATCGTCGTACGTGGCGGTTTTTTGTATTTTTTTTTTTTTGTTTTTGAGAAAATGGTGCAGGTTTGAAAAATGAGTTTGTGTTTTTACCCTTTTCTTTTGAAAAAATATTAATTTTTGGAATTTTTAAAAACGGCTATGTACGACTCTAGCCAATACATGTACAAAAATGAAAAAATTAAAATCGGTTCATAAGTCTTCGAGAAATCGAGACCACCGTGTTCAGAAAAGTCGTTTTGAGAAAAACGCGTTTAAAGTTTTCATTTGAGGTTGTATGTATCTCACTACCTGCACTTATTGTATTGGGTATAACTTCGTCAATTTTCAAGATTTTAAGTTAAAATTTTTGTTAAATATTTTTGAATACATCTACTTTAAGAAAATTAAAAAAAAAAATAGATTTTTTTGAAAAATCACAGTGGTGTTCCCCCTTAAGAAAATCTGGATCATTCAACAATTCCTGAGCAATGCTCATGCGACGTTTGTTTTTGCTCAAAATTCAGCAATTTTGAAACAAACTTCACTGCCACATGCTTCATGCACAAAATTTCCGAAAAGATTGCAAGGCATGAGCCAACGGATATGCCGACATCCTCAGCAACTCCTCTAATTGTGATTCGACGATTCTCCATAATAATTTTCTTTACTTTCGCAGCATTTTCATCGGTTGTTGATGTGCTGGGGCGTTCAGAGTGAGCGTCGTCATTCACATCTTCTCGACCTTCTGTGAAAACCTTGTAACACTTGTAAAGATTTTTTTGACTCAGAGTACACTCACCGTATGCCACTGTCAACATTTCGAGTGTTTTTGAGCACTTAATTCCATTTTTCACACAAAATTTTATGCAATTCCATTGATCCATTTTTTATGCCGCTCACAAACAAACTAAACATATATTGCTACATATATTGCTAAAACCGTGAACATATCTTCGAGACGAGTGTACAAACATAAAAAACAAAATTATCGAAAGTCGAATGTATATGCATAGTCCACGAAATTTTAAAATTCACCTTATTTTTTGAACACACCTCGTATGTGTATGTGTTAGTATCAGTGCGGTATACACACATAACAAATTTAAATTGGTAAACACATGAATCAATGTCCAGAAAGGACTAAGTCCACGTAAAGACCTATGTAAATTGTAGAGCACTACTCACATATCAGGCAATACATTATCGGCGTTCACATTCAAATTCCATGTGTAGTGGTTGAGGTGCTTCAGTGCTATCAAGCGATTCTCGCCAGTGGTGGGTGGTAGTTTCTGTAGAGATTCTTGTAAGATTCGCAACACTTGCAAGACCACATTGGCACAGAGTAAGTTAGGTGAGAGTGCGGACGGCAGCTGATCGATAAAGGATTTCTGCGCACGTATAACCGACTGGAAAAGTTAGATAAAGGGTGTTTTTTTTAGAGGTTAGGTTTTCAAGTTGGCACTACTTTTTTCGTAGATGGTCTTTTTGACAGCTGTCACTTGATTTATGCTCAGTTTGGTTTGCCATTTCATAATGAATAGACTTACACCTGAACAACGTTTGCAAATCGTGCAAATTTATTACGAAAATAATGGTTCGGTTCGCGCGACGCATCGAAGAAAATTTTGTTCAGTGATGAAGCTCACTTTTGGTTAAATGGGTATGTCAATAAGCAAAATTGTCGCATTTGGAGTGAACATAATCCACAAGCCATTGCTGAGACGCCGTTACATCCTCAAAAAGTCACTGTTTGGTGTGCTCTATGGGCAGAGGGAATCATTGGTCCATATTTCTAAAAATGAAGCCGGCCATAATGTTACAGTCAATGGAGAGCGCTATAGAGCCATGATTAATGACTTTTTCGTGCCTGAATTGGACGATGTTGATGTGGACGACCTTTGGTTCCAACAAGACGGCGCTACTTGCCATACAGCCAACGCAACAATCGATTTATTGAAGGAAACTTTTGGTGAGCGCATTATCTCGCGCCGTGGACCTGTGGCGTGGCCTCCAAGATCGTGCGATATAACACCGCTGGACTATTTCTTGTGGGGCTATGTGAAGTCGCTTGTCTACGCAGATAAGCCCGAGACGATTGACGTCTTGGAAGAGATTATTCGGCGCGTTATTGCTGACATACGGCCCCAATTGCTGCAAAAAGTGGTCGAAAATTGGGCCTCTCGGCTGGAATTTATTCGAGCCAGCCGCGGCGGCCACTTGCCCGAAATCATTTTTAAAACATAATGGCAAACCCTTATCTTTATAATAAAGCTAAATTCTTGGCCATAACATTAAATTATATACGTTTTATTTCATCTTGAAAACCTAATCTCTAAAAAAAACACCCTATATAAGAAATAAATAAGCAATAAAGTTCGGTTAATTTTAGCAATAAGCGGCCTCGGTAATCTAGCGTAAGTGCACTAGACTGCCAGCCTAGAGGATGTGGGTTCGAATCCTACTCGAAGGACGGTCGTCGCACTTTTCCAAATTTACCTACTTTCCCTGTTCGTAAAAAAAACACAAAATCTCAATCCTCAAACCCAAAAACAACTTATCCTTTCCATCCTTTCTCCCGCACAATAGTCAGCGCATTATTTGCATTGTGGCTGCTTAAACAAGAAACAACAAAGAAAACCATACGTTTCCACGACAGTCGGTTACCGAAACGACCCGGATTTATATCCGGCCAAGGACTGTCACTCCAGCAGCATTCACCGTATGTAAGTATGGGGAATGTTTATGCTGCTACAACAAAAACACACAGTTACACAATGCATCAGTGGCGCCAACAAGAGGAAGCGGGCAATCGCGGTAATAGCGCAGACGCACCAAGTTTAGCGAAGTCCTCAACCATCTGTGCGATCCTTCTGCCAGAAAAATGTAAAACACAGATGGCACTCTAAGCAATAAGAAGGCGTTGGTCCTAGGCAACGACAGGTGGGCATTCCCACTACTTAGGACTGGTAGCGGCAGGTTAATCACCTACCCTGTCAGAAATAAAAAAAAATTGTTACCAATAAAAACGCAATAAAAATTAAAAAAAAACAAAAAGCATACGCGTCTATACTAGGTTGTTCAATAAGTTTTGCGGGTCGATAAGAAAAACACAATTTTATGCTTACAAATATGCCCTCCCTGTCTGCCTGAACATCAATACCCTTATTCCAACGAGATTCCAAATTTACAAATTCCATCCCTGAAGTGAAAATCTGGCAGCGCTGCAAAATACGCTTACACAGCTGCTATGACCTCACCATTTGATGAAAAACGCTTTCCATGTATGAATTTTTTTAGGTCTGGCAACAAATGGAAGTCGCTTGGTGCCAAATCTGTAGAATACGGTGGATGCTCCAACAATTCGCACTTTAATTCATGCATTTTAGCCATTATCAAAATGCTCTCGGGCAGCGGTGCATTTTTCTGATGAAAAACAATTTTTTTCTGTTACAAACAGTGTCTCTTTTTACGATTTTTTTCCTTCAGCCGGTCTAAAAGGTTACAATAATATTCAAAATTTATTGTTGTGTCAGTTTGCAAGTAATCCACAAACGAAATACCTTTCGTATCCCAAAAAACTGATGGTAACCTTCTTCTGGGCCCGATTTCTGGACACAAACTCGTTGCGGAGCAGAAGAACCAGGTTCTCACCGCACTTTAGCATCTTGTTTTGATTTAGGATCATAGTGATAGACCCAATTCTCATCTATAGCGATGAATCGATGCAAAATCAATTTCATTATTTCTAAAACGCGCTAAATGTTGCTGCTAAAGTCGCATTCGAATGTGTTTTTGTTTCATTGTTAGCGAAAGCGGCACCCATTTTACCCACAGCTTTCTCAATAATTGGCGCTTACACCCTTTTTGGGTGTTGGGCCGAGCTACTCCTCCTATTTTTGTGGCGTGCATCGTGATGTTGTTCCACAATTGGATGGGCCTACAGTTTTGAGCCGACTCCGAACGACAGATATTTTTATGAGGAGCTTTTTCATGGCAGAAATATACTCCGCGGTTTGCCATTGCCTGCCAAGGGGCGACCGCTATTAGAAAGAACTTTTTCTCATTTTGGTGTCTCACGGAGATTCGAATCTACGGTCTCCGAATTCCGAACGATAGTCACGCAACAACCAATCGGCTACGGCGGCCTGTATATAAAACCCGGATTTATATCCGGCCAAGGAATGTCACTTCAACAACACAGGACTGTTTATGCTGCTACAACAACAACAACGGCGGTCGTCCTAAGCGAATGGGTTTGTGCATGACTACCATTCGAAATTCAGAGAACGTAGAACGTTTTGAGAGCGGTACTTACGAATTCTCGTCTCTGGAAAACTGCGCCACGAATTAACTAGCAAAGAGTTGCAGGCATTCTACTATCTTTCTGCAAGTATTGGCTCTAAAGACCCTATCTGGTCAAAGTCCAATGCAAAAATGTCTAAGTCGCTAATTTTGGTTGACCGTTTTGCAATTAACTCAATATTAGTATAACAACTGTCTAGTGGATACACACGTTGACAGGATTACCTTCTCATGGTAAAGTGAAATGCTTCGTCTGCGACAGTGCCAACTGGTGGAATACCGTATATTGGCCAAAACTGTTTAGTCAAGCTTACTAGGATGACATTCCTTGACGGAATATGAATTCAATTAATAGAAATTATCCTCCCATAATCACTTATTCAAAACCGCACTTTATCTGATCGAGTCCGTCGAAGTGCGCCATTTCTTGTACGCCCAGTTAAGTGATCTTAATAAAGACAATTCATTACCCAATTCATACCGCGCATTATTCCAGTAATTTTAATTTAAGAAAATTATATTTTTAACTTACCATTACTGCATCCATTTTGAAAGGCGGCTTCTGTTTATAAAGATTGTAGACTAATACAGCCGATATATGCACAAAATTTCTGAATTGATGCGTACTTAAAGCCACCATAAATGCGAACAATTCATCGTTGAATTTATGAGAAGTCTGAAAAGGAATAAAAATTGAAAGAAAAGTATGGAAAACATAATCTAAGAAATATAATAATTAATAATTTTTCCAAAAACATAGACTAATAATTTGCATTATCATTCTCTCAGTCCTTTGCAATGAAAGTTGCATATGAAATTTGTTGCATAGTTTGAGGGTGATTGAGTGTATTTAACACGTTGGGTGCCATGTGAGTCCAGGTTGGTCTCACAGTGCGAAGAGACTTTCAGGCCTCGTGGTGACACTTGGTCTCACGGTATAACGTGTGAGATTTCGGTTTGTGCTGATGCAGCTGCTTCATAGAGGCTATTAGTAGTAGTGTATTCACGCCATACTAGAGCCATTGCATCGTTTATGCTGCTTGACCTATGGGTATGAGACCAATGTGGCATCATATGGCCTATTCAAAAAGTGATTAAAATTAACGGATTTTTTTACTCGTCTAGGTTTTATTTATATTTTTAGGGAGAAATAATAGCTTTTGGATACAGTTTTTGATTAAAATAAACTTATTAGTTACAGTCAAATTCATATACCTAAATATTTTTACATCAATTCATTACGAAAAAAAGGAAAAAAAAAATTAACTCACTTCAAGTACATTAACATTTTTACATCAATTTATTGAATTTTGTGTTATTTTATGGCAGTCAAAGAAACATTGAAGACAATAGTATTTTTCACATGCTACGCATTTCAATGTGGTTTGCGGTGTTTTCCTGGTAGCCTGTTCTCTACCCGACTCTTCGGCTATTCTTTTGTAGCATATTATACACCGACGGCGCTTTGATCGACAGAGATCTTCCAATCTATGAGCTTTTGGTTTTGGTACGTCCAATTCATGATCCTTTTCGAATAAACTTTCAACAATTTTTTCCTTCAATTCCGTTATTGATAGTTTTTCATTGGTTACTTCTTTATAAACCACAAAAGCATTCACTAAAACCGTTCCTGTTATTAGTTCCATGGCAAGTTTCCTATACCATTTCAAAGAACGGCGAAGACAGGTATTGTAAGATTTCATTTGGTCAGATATATCTATGTAGGATTTGTATTTGTTATATTCAACTACATTTTTTGGTTTCAATACTTCTCGTTGTCTTTGTTTTACTTTTATCATTTCTTCCCCATACTTCGTACTTAGAACAAGAACGTCTCTTTTGTGTTTCCACTTTTGAACCACAATACCTTCCTTACATTCAGTGGATATACATTCTCCTATCTTCAGTTTTCTTTGAATTACTTCTCTTGGATTAAATTTTCGGTTTGATCGCAGAGTACCAATCAAATGCGTTTTACGTTGCAGTAAAGTATTTGCCAAGCTAACAGACGTATAATAGTTATCTGTACAAAGTATACGACCCTGATCAGCAATAATTGAAAACGATTTCTTGGCATTATGCTGGGCAAGCAATTCTGATAAATCGACTTTTCCTGCCAATATGATTGCAATGAAGGATATGGGCACAACCCCATCCAGATGATTATACTGATAAGTTTTTCAATTTCATTACGATTAGTTGGTGTCCATTTTTGAATACGGGAATTCGGCAAAGAGTCTTTCTGGGTGCATTGAGAAGCATAGCGATTTGTTTCTAGTACCTAAACACAAACAATTTTAGATATTGAATATATCTACCTGCTTCCAATGGCGACAACTTACAATTAGGTCCAATATATCGTTATTTACAAACAATTTGAAGAAGTCCACTGGCTCTTTATTCTACATATCGTATAGCTTACTTTGATAGCCAGAAGAATCTTCGGTGAAAGAAAAAGTTTTAAATTTGTTTCCATCTGCAGGATACCAGTCAAAGGTACTCCTTTCGTTTGTGTGAGATCTGTTTGCTATATTTTCAGATAAATTTACTTCTTCATTTTCTTCTTCGGAATCGGAAAAATGCAAATGTTCAATAACAATCGAAAACGTTTGATCAATAGCGTCCATTTCGCGTCTTGAAGTTGATGGTTCATCCTCAGGATTTACTTCTGCTCTTTTTTTACGAGGAGGTGGTTCGCTATATTCACTACAGTCGGAATCACTTGAGCTTGGTTGATACTCATCCGATGTATCATTATTAGCAAACGGATCACTCCTCTCATTTTCCTCATCGGACATAAGTTCTTGCCATGGCGCAAGTGTATGTTCTTGTTTTTTTCATAAGACGACATTTTTTTACTTTTTCACCGACGCACACAGAATCACTAACTAATTATTCAGTCAAACAATTTGAAATCAAAATAAACGCTAAAGCTTGCAAGCTAAAACATTATCAAAATTGTTTAAAGTGCAAAGAAGAATGTGTGGTGACACGTTGGTCTCATGTGGCACAGAAGTTCTAACGGTCAATCTCCTGGCCCTGTGAGACCAACGTGTCACCATAAACAAAAAGTACCGCTATTTATCGAATATTACATATATTTTAAGAAAAATCGGATATTCAGAATTGTTGAAGAATATTCTATTGTATTATGTAAAGTTTTAAGATTATCATTGACCAAAAATAAAATTTTGAAAATCAAAATAAAAATTTTAAAATTTTTTTAGGTCATACGAGGTTTGTTCAAAAAGTGGTGAGCCTTAAAAAAAATCGTCTTCTAAAAAAAGGTATGCCGCTGGCGACACGGATTCCGGGACTCACAGATGTCTGAAATCAAAAAGACAAAAAGGTTCTTGTTCTGCATAAATGTCGTTATCGTGTGAGGTACGATCTTTAAAAAAAATAAAATTTGACAAAATGCCGGACGTTCCAAGATGAACCTCCGTTTTTTGACCCTTTTTTTACTTTAAAGGCCCGAAAAAAATATTAAAATTTTTTTCCCCCGAATGATCGTAGTTCACACGATAACGATATCGATTCAACGTCATTTAAATTATATTTCATCAAAAAAATTTAAAAATTAAAATTTTTTTTTTTTAATTTTTTTTTTAATTTTTTTTTTTATATTTTTTCATATATTTTAATTTTTATTTTTTTAATGAGGTGAGGGCCGCAAGCTGTCGTTTCCACGACAGTCGGTTCTACGTTACCGAAACAACCCGGATTTATATCCGGCCAAGGACTGTCATTCCAGCAGCATTCACCGTATGTAAGTATGGGGAATGTTTATGCTGCTACACAAAAACAACAACAACCGCCGCAAGCTATACTTCCTATTTCAAAAACTATAGCATCTTGCACTCAGATTTTTGTCTGCCCATTTTGGGGCTGAAATAATTCAAACCACTCTAAAATTTTTTTAGGTCATACGAGGTTTGTTCAAAAAGTTTTGAGCCTTAAAAAAAATCGTCTTCTAAAAAAAGGTATGCCGCTGGCGACACGGATTCCGGGACTCACAGATGTCTGAAATCAAAAAGACAAAAAGGTTCTTGTTCTGCATAAATGTCGTTATCGTGTGAGGTACGATCTTTAAAAAAAATAAAATTTGACAAAATGCCGGACGTTCCAAGATGAACCTCCGTTTTTTGACCCTTTTTTTACTTTAAAGGCCCGAAAAAAATATTAAAATTTTTTTCCCCCGAATGATCGTAGTTCACACGATAACGATATCGATTCAACGTCATTTAAATTATATTTCATCAAAAAAATTTAAAAATTAAAATTTTTTTTTTTTAATTTTTTTTTTAATTTTTTTTTTTATATTTTTTCATATATTTTAATTTTTATTTTTTTAATGAGGTGAGGGCCGCAAGCTGTCGTTTCCACGACAGTCGGTTCTACGTTACCGAAACAACCCGGATTTATATCCGGCCAAGGACTGTCATTCCAGCAGCATTCACCGTATGTAAGTATGGGGAATGTTTATGCTGCTACACAAAAACAACAACAACCGCCGCAAGCTATACTTCCTATTTCAAAAACTATAGCATCTTGCACTCAGATTTTTGTCTGCCCATTTTGGGGCTGAAATAATTCAAACCACTCTAAAAAAATGCCACCTAAAATGTATATTATGTATACACCCTTTTCGGTGTTTGGCCGAGCTCCTCCTCCTATTTGTGGCGTGCGTCTTGATGTTGTTCCACAAATGGAGGGACCTACAGTTTCAAGCCGACTCCGAACGGAAGATGTTTTTTATGAGGAGCTTTTTCATGGCAGAAATACACTCGGAGGTTTGCCATTACCTGCCGAGGTGCGACCGATATTATACATTTTGGTGTTTCATGCAAGGAGATTCGAACCTACGTTCTCCGAATTACGAACGATAGTCACGCTACAACCCATTCGGCTACGGCAGTTTATTATCATTATTTTATCAACACTCCAGTTAATAGAAGCACAACCTCTCTTCTTTCTATGCGGTTTTAGTTGATTTAGTCAATCAGCCTAAGTGTATGCAACAAATACGCAATTAAAATACAGCAGCTAAAACTCTAATACTTACCAAACCATAATGCAAGCATAGCTTCCAAGCTGCCGGCGATGGCAGCACCACATATTTTGATGAATGTAATTGTGTGAATTTTTGAAACATGAACTGCTGATATTGCAAAATATATTTGGAATGCAATTCCATATTTTCCTCGCTTACATTCTGTGATGACGTTGAATAATTCGATTTACGCAGCAAGCTACTTTCCAACAGCGTTTGCACCAATACATGATATGGACGCAAGAGCAGTGGTAAATTACAAATCTCAGTGGAATTGTGAAAAGTGCAGTATAAATCTACAAGACATATAAAATACTGAAATTCGAAAAAAAACAAATAAAAGTTAATTTCACTTCAATCATATAGAACTTAAATCAAGTATGAATTACCGTTTTCAAGCGATTCATTTCTGCATTTGTTTTTACACCAGCATTAGTCAGAGAATCGAGCAAATATTTTTCCAATGCGCGTATTTCAACAGCGAGCCACTCTTGTGTAGTTTTCGTTAAGTCTTTAGCACGCGATAATTTAATACAAGCATGCACCAGCAATTCAGTGGCATAAATATCTGAAATTTCGGAGGTTTGAAAAGTGCAAAGTTAAGTGACGAGCACAATTTAAATACCAATAAAAAGTTGATGCTTATTAGCCAGATCATGTAGTTGTGGATTTTCAATTAATCGTTCATGCAGCGTGCGTATTAGTGGATCCAACGTATCCAAGACATCGTAGTCTAGCAGCAGTAGCACACAAAGCTTTTTCAAAATATTATCGTAGGTGCTTACTTGCGCAATGCTTGGCGTCTATAAATATGAGGAAACATTTCGAAATTATTTTTAATTTTTGGTTTTTAATTTCTTTCGGAAATTTAATACCTTCTTTTCATCGAGCGCTGCGAGAGATCGCTCTATTTCCATATATTTTGTGTAAAGGTATACGCCACACATTTCTAACTGCTCAAAATTTTTAGTCTCTTCAATACAACGTGCAAACTGCATAAATAAATTCAACAAATAAGGATAGTGCAAATTTACGCCACTTTTCAATTCCAATATAAAATATTCCTCGAAGACCAAAAGCAACTGCAAGACAAAAATGCGTTAACGGTAATATAAATATTTGCATTTCTCCGTTAAAAATACCTCTTTTGCACCACCACAACTGCCGCGTAGCAGTTCCAGCTCGGTAAGACTATATAACTGCAGCAGTATGCCCTTCAAACACTGACTATTTAATGACGTGAGCATGGCTGGCAACATTTGGAAAGCGAAAATAATTTCGTGTGCATATTTTTCTGAAAGTAAAAATTTAATTTAACATATAAGTGCATTTTTTATCTACTTTACCGAAATTTAACAACATTTTCCTATAAGCAACAATGGTAACTTGTGCAATGAAATAATGCATTGCAAGTGGCAAATTATCATCTTTCAGCAAATCAAAATATACGCGCACCCTCTTCATATAAGCAAAGTTGGGCCAGAGAGCAGCGACATATTTCGGCAAGGAATCAATGGAGTTCTGCGATATATGAAAAGAAAAAATAGCAATGATTATCGGTGGTATTTCAGAAAAACAAATTGATTGCACCATTTCTGTAAAATAATACTCGAGTATATGCTTTAGGAGAAAATCATCTGCGGTTGCTTTACTACGTGCCATGCTGAAATAGAGCTCAGCTGCTGTTAAAGCAACATTTTCGTCCGTGTGCAAAGCGAGTCCAAGTATGGCTTCGAGAAAAGTTTTCGAAAAACAGGCCAGGTCAAGCAGTTGTCTAGATTAAGAATTTAAAAATGATTTAATTATTTAAAAATTATTTAAGAATTTAAAAATTATTTAAGAATTTAAAAATTATTTAAGAATTTAAAAATGATTTAAGTATTTAAAAATTATTTAAGAATTTAAAAATTATTTAAGAATTAAAAAATTATTTAAGCATTTAAAAATTATTTAGGAATTTAAAAATTATTTTAGAATTTAAAAATTATTTAAGAATTTAAAAATTATTTAAGAATTAAAACATTATTTAAGCATTTAAAAAATTATTTAGGAATTTAAAAATTATTTTAGAATTTAAAAATCATTTAAGAATTTACAAATTATTTAAGAATTAAAAAATTATTTCAGCATTTAAAAATTATTTAGGAATTTAAAAATTATTTTAGAATTTAAAAATTATTTACGAGTTCAAAAATTTAGTAACAAATATTATATTTTTTTTTATTTACCCTTGTAATTCATGCAAAAATTTAAGTGCAGCCATTAGTAACCGTTTCGTTTTCTCCAATTTTAATACTGTATAGTAAATTTCCTGCATACGCATTTCAATAAGAAAACTTAGAAATGTCTCTTTAATATTTGCATCAAGTTGTGTTACAAGATTGTTTAGCATACGTATCAGGCATTTGAAGAGATTGCAATGAGTCGCTTTTTGTTGCTGGAATAAACAATTCAAAATAGTAATGTAACAAAACACATTTAAATTTGCCTTAGCTATTGTACCTCAACACTAAAGCCAATGTAAAAGTATTGACATGCGTCTTCAGCAAAAGCGTTACTTATTGCAAAATCCTTCTCCACCAGTGCCCCCAGACCTTCAGCAATGTACGCATGACACTCTTTAAAACTATTAATTTCATACAAAAGAGAAAGTATTAATTGTAACCGAATGTCTATGCGAATTTCAAACATACAATAAACCATTCAATGCATTATGAAATAGATGTGTGCACACTTCGTCCAAATGCTGGAAGCGGTTATGGAACTCCGTCCTGATTTTGTGAACACCAAGGAACAGTCTGTAGTCTATAAGTATTTTTAAATTTGTATTTCAAGTTAAAATATAACACAGTTTAAACGTACTTAAGCGCGCAAGAGGTTCTTGTAGGTACTGCACTTGCATTTTGGCATTCTGTTCCAATAAGTCCGTATAGCAATTACACCAAATGCCTAACAGCTGCAAGACACGCTTGATTGGACCGGAATCCGTTTCTGTAGTTGCAGCATTTTCTTGTTCCTCGCGTGCCGTTCGGCATAATTGCATAAGAAAACGCTCGAAAGAGTTGAAGAAAATCGAATTGCAATGGAATATGTAGAGATGACAACCAGACGCCTCCCAATCGAAGCCTTTCCCTGCTTCCAATTGTTGCACTGTAATGTTGGTATGCAAGCCAATTGCTTTGAATATTTCATTAATTAGCTCCGCTGTAAATGCCAAGCAAAGTTCACCTTTGCGCTCGGAACGATACAACAACTGTTTCATGCATCTCGCCGCTTCAACCTGGGGAAGAAGACATGGACCGTAAGAAGTATTTTTTGTACTCATTTGCTTACCTCTGGCGTTGAGCCAAATTTCAAAGCAGCCACAAAATTCATAGCTGCAATAAATTATTTGTTTTGAAAAGATAATATGAACTTCAAATTGAATGAAGAATTAAACGAAGAACAACTACTTCAAAGCTCAACCGTTAACAAGTCGAATTGAATACTTTAGGTGGCGCCCAAAAATCGGAGAGTCAAGGCGAATTGAATATCTTATAGGCCCGTCACAATGGGTACGTTGGAGCAATGGATTTAATTGGCAGCAAAATAAGTTATTAGATTTCGGCCGCCGTAGCCGAGTGGGTTGGTGCGTGGCTATCATTCTGAATTCAAAGAGAACGTATGTAGGTGCAGATCTCGGTGAAACACCAAAATTAAAAAAAAAATTTTAATAGCGGTCGCCCCTCGGCAGGTAATGGAAAAATGTCCGAATGTATTTCTGTCATGAAAAAGCTCCTCATAAAATACAACATCAAGACGCACGCGACAAATAAGAGGAGGAGCTCTGCCAAACATCCAAAAAGGTGTATGTGCCAATTATATATATATATACCTATATATAATAGATTGTGTATTTGAGCCGAAGCTGCCACATACGTGCCGTACGCTATGCTGGAATGTGCATAAATTAGCAACTTTCTACTTTTGATGTACGGCGAAACTGACAACTATTTAAAGAAAAACAATTTTGTATGGCTTAAATTTTTATCGATAGTGTTTTTTATTATATTAAATTAAATGCAGAAAATAAATTTTCATTTCATTTATTGCCCAAAATCATTTTAGCAGAAAATAAATGGGATATATAAAATTCACATGCACTTTTGAATAAATGCTTGAAATAGTAGAGAAAAGCGTAAAAAGTGAATGTGCCTCCCGATCCCCAAGTTATGGATGTTGTTGTTGTAGCAGTCACATGGTCACATCCACCGCTTACGGCTACCATAAATTCTATTGAAACCCAGCAATAAGCATTAACTTTATAACATATTTCACAACCAACAAACACTTGCTTATGCACAACGAAGTATGATATTTGCTTCCACGACAAGAACACCCGTTTTTTCTCTAGTTTATAAGCGGCAATACGTTCATTGTAGCACCACGATACGTTTAATACGTTAAGTTAGTCAATGCGTTGCCGCAAAGGACCCATTGTGGCATCCCTATTAGGTAGCGCCCATGAATGATAGAGAAATAGATCGAGCCTGTCGAATTTTCTGTGCCGTAAGGGTCCATATATAAACCAACAAAGGTAAGTGGAAGAAGAAGAGTAGGGAAAAGCAATGGAAACAACCAAAACTATACTTTCTTGTCACGGTGTCTACCCCATAAAAAAGCAAAAAAACTGCATTTTGAGGTTCCATATTAATTTGCGATTTCACAATTTAACACACGACACTTTTCTTTCATTAATTTGTTTAGTTAAAGCTCACAAATCACGGAATTACCAAGCCACTTACTAAATTTTCACGAACATGTATGTTTTCTCCCCCTTTTGCTTCTTTTGTTTGTTTGTTTTGTATTGGGAACGGAGCCGACGTCAGACTTATATAAATCGCGGATAATAAAGTAAATGTTTTTTAAGGCGCCACCTAAGGTACTCAATTCGTCTTGAACCGTTACCATGTGTAAATAAATGCAGGGTTGTATTAACTTTAAATTTGGTATTTGACAGATTTTAACAATCGATATACATACATATGTACCTATTTATGCAGGGTAAACAAAATATCGAAAATAATAAAAACTGAAGCTTCGTTTAAAGTGTATGAATGGCGGCAAGGCGCATTCATTAAAAGTGGTGGCACTAGACGAACAAAAATTATCATTAGGCATAATTCATCATTAACAACTTTTGTTTCTTTTTGTTGCTTCCTTTATATGTTTATGAAGTGATTTTGTCTGTCGTTAATATAATTATTGAGGAATGCTTACAGCAGTTTTCAGTGGATACGTTTGTATTTGCATCTAACTTCCGCTGGGAATTTTCTTCTTCCCTCTTGTTGAGAAATCAAACATTTAGCACGTACGGCAACGCTCAATGTCACCAGAGAACAGCTGATCACTGCTGACACGTTTATTGCACATTTGGTTGTTTTTTTATTCTTCAATCTCTCAATTTATTTACTATTTCCGTTATTTCACCAGCAAACGAAACGAACTGGCATAAACCCCAGCTGAACTGTATATAAAAATAAAGTAATTGTTAACGCACCCAAAAATTCAGTTGTATATAGTTATATATCTGCACCATTATGGAACCAGAACAAGATGAAAGCTGGTATCTACGCCCTCTTTGTGATCCAAGAACAACGTGGGTGCATTTTTATGGTATGCATTTCTCGCTTATGACCTTTGTTTTTCTTTTTTTTTAAGTAATGTTCCTGTGCAAACTACACCTGCCAAGGTTGCTATCAAGACCGAACTCCAAGAGTTACGGCTCTCTGAAGCGTCACAAAAAATTACAATGGAAACGCTGCGTGCAATACATGGTCCAGATTTTCGATTGAATGATGCATCAGTGTATAGTGACCGCGGTGGTCATATGAAAAAAGCATACTGGGAAGACCGTGGTTCGTTGGTGGTGCACAGCGTTACGAACTTTTCAGCTAGTAGTGAAAAGGCTGAAACACCCGAAGATCGCCTACGTCGTTTCGCTTTGCTAAAATTGGAAAACTACGGGTTCGCCCCTTTGCATTGTGTTGAAGCCTTTGAATATTGTAAAGGTGATACGGACGCCGCTTTGTTACTGCTTTATAGCAAATATATGCGGATATCAAATGCGCATTCGGATGAGTCGAGCGAGTTGCTTAATAGCAGCATTAGCAAAGAAGATCTGCTGGAAATGCGAAATGATGAAAAGTTGGCACTAGAATCTATTTATGACGACATTTTTGAAGAAAAAGAAAAAAATACGGTTTGGAGCTTGAAATTCAAAATTGAACATTTGCTGATTCACAGCCCATCCGAGCGACGAAAACGTGCGGACGCAAAAGATCAACCCTCCAAACCAAAGGCGAAACAAACAGTAAATGGAAAAGCGCGTTGTCGTAATTTCGACCGTGACGGCACCTGTAAATTTGGCGGTAAATGCCGTTTCGCACATGTAGCACCCCAAACGAGTGAAGAGGAATGCCAGGTTAAGAAGAAAGAAGGCAAGGTTTTTTAGCACTATCATTTTTTACTGCACACATTTTTAATCTTACTCATTTTTAGGTTTTCTGAATGAAAACGATGAAGACAATTCGTTCTTCCTGGAAATACGCTTCCCACCTGATACCAAGTATCCTTATGAAGCACCATACATCTACCTCAAAACAACATGCCACGACTTGCCACGCGATGTATTACTACTTGTGGCGCGCCGTTTATATCGCGAGGCACGCAATATTTGTGCCGATGGCATGGGTTGTATATACAGCATATGCGAGGCTCTGCAAAACGAGGAGGCATATTCACAATTACCAATGGGGGACACCTATCCATTTCCCTCGGACGCAAAATCACTTTTCGCCAGCGATGTGGGAATTGAAACTACCACCAATGGCGCTGTGCCTGAAGTGCTGCCGACACATTACGAACGCGGTCAAACATCGCATACGGAACAGGAGCGCTCATCCAAACAAACAGAGAATGAAGATCGTGTTTTGATGCGAAGATTCTTGCAACGCCAGGAAGACGAACGGTATCGTAAAATGATGAGTGGACGTCGTAATTTGCCAGCGTTTGAGAAAATGCTTGAGATATTACAATTAATGGAAACCTCACAGGTATATTACAATTAATTCAGTCAATTAAATGCTTAAAACCTTTTATACGCATAATATGTGTACTCCTAGGTCATTGTGATATCGGGCGAAACTGGTTGTGGCAAGTCCACTCAAGTGCCTCAATTCATACTCGATAATTGGCTATTTCGGGCATCTAAACTCAGCGACTGCAAAAAGATGCCACACGTCGAAGTAGTATGCACGCAACCGCGTCGACTTTCAGCCATTGGTGTTGCAGAGCGTGTCGCTGATGAACGTACCGAGCGTGTCGGACAAACAGTAGGCTATCAAATACGACTAGAGAACAAAATTTCATCTTGCACTCGTTTAACTTTCTGCACAACGGGTATACTACTGCGTCGCCTCTCCGCCGATCCGCTGCTTAGTAGCGTGACGCATGTCATCGTCGACGAAGTGCACGAACGCAGTGAAGAATCCGATTTTTTACTTATGATTCTTAAAGATCTGCTTAAAGAGCGGCCAGATCTTAAAGTGATACTCATGTCAGCCACACTAAATGCCAAATTATTCTCGGAGTACTTTGGAGGAGCACCCGTGCTGGATATACCAGGACGTACATTCCATGTGGAGCAATTGTTTCTTGAGGATATACTTGAAGTTTGTGATTATGTAATGGAATGTGATTCACAATATTGTCGTAAAATAACTAAAAAAGAGGAGGAAGAACTGATGCGTGAATTGGAATATTCAGATGTCAAATCCGAGAATGCAGTACCTGCAAAGAGCATCAAAGATGACAAGCTCACATTGGCGCAGATGTATGGGCGATATGGCGGTAAGTAAGTTGCGATTGCGAACAGGAAAATTTAAGCTTCAAAACACAAAAGGGGTATCTGCAAGGCACATTCATTAAAGGTGGTGGCACTAGGCCAACAACAATATTTTGTACGTTTGACTGTCACGGCAAAGTATTGAAAAAGTAGAAAACAAAAAATTAATTCGCCTTGTTTTATTCTGAGTTGACAGCCACATGGACGCAGGGAAATAAAAAAAACAAATCTGCTGATTTACCAACACCACCTTTAATAGATACGCCTTGGGTATCTGTAATATTATTCATATTACAATACTTCATTTATATCATTTTGACTTCGGACACCGATTTAAAAATGCAATTTTCGTATGAAGATTATTCGAAGAAAACTTGCAAAAGTATCTACCTCATGGAACCAATGAAAATCAATCCCGAATTGGTGGAATCTGTGCTTAAATACATTGTGGAAGGTGAGCATGACTGGCCCAAAGAAGGCACGATTTTGGTTTTCTTGCCAGGTCTGCAGGAAATTCAGTCGGTGCATGAAGCACTCGCTGATAGCGCTCTCTTTGGAAACAGGTAAGTTAAATGCTTGCAAATGTATTCAAATTTCCGCATAAAATATATACAGTTTTTATCTACCTGCTGCAGAAGCGGAAAATTCATCGTCATACCGCTGCACTCATCCCTCTCCAGCGAAGAGCAATCGTCTATTTTCCGTCCTGCACCCAAAGGCAAACGAAAAATCGTGCTTAGCACCAACATTGCTGAAACCTCGCTCACTATCGACGATTGTGTGTTCGTTGTTGACTATGGCCTAATGAAGGAGAAGAGTTTCGATGCCAATCGCAATATGGAGTCATTGGAATTGGTATGGGTGTCGCGCGCTAATGCATTGCAACGCAAAGGGCGTGCAGGTCGTGTCATGCCCGGTGTTTGCATACATCTATTCACAGGTCATCGTTTCAGGCATAATTTCCTAGCGCAACCAGTGCCGGAAATACATCGGGTGCCATTGGAGCAACTGGTGTTGCGCATTAAAACGTTGCCTTGCTTCAGCGCAAAGAATACACTTGAAGTGTTGGGTCGCACGCTTGAACCGCCTACTGAGGAAAATATCCTATCGGCTGTGCGCAGATTGCAAGATGTGGGTGCTTTGGATGAAACGCAGAACTTGACTTCGCTGGGTCACCACTTGGCAGCGCTGCCGGTCGATGTGCGCATCGGTAAGCTGATGCTATATGGTGCAATCTTCCAATGTTTGGATAGTGTGCTAACAATCGCGGCGTGCCTGAGTCACAAATCGCCATTCGTGAGTCCCTTCAACAAGCGCACGGAAGCGGAGAAGCGCAAACGGGAATTTGCCATTTGCAATAGTGACCATTTGACGATGTTATTGGCTTATAAGGTGCCATTTTACATAGCTAATGAAACACAAACAAATAATACTTTTTTCTCATTTAGAAATGGCTGGAAGTGTCGCGTCGCAACTTTTACGCCAGCCGCAACTATGCCGATGAACACTTTCTCTCTTTGAAAACGTTGGAAACCATTTCAGAGGTGAAATATCAGTTCTTAGAACTGCTCGTTTCGATTGGTTTCGTGCCCATTAATATACCCAGAAAACGCAAGAATGACGGCGATAAGATACTTGAATTAACTGGTAATTCAATTTTAAATGTGCAAATTTCCTTATGTAGATTTTTATTTATTTATTTATTTTTGTTTTTAATATTTACAGGCACAGACTTGAATGTGAATGGTGATAATAACCGCTTGCTAATATCTCTGCTCTATGCAGCACTTTATCCCAACATTGTAAAAGTACTCACGCCCGAACGCAGTTACATTTCGACTGTTGGGGGTGCAATGGCTAAAATGAACTCGGCAAGAGATTTGCGTTTCAAGACACGCCAAGATGGATTTGTCGCCATACATCCATCATCCGTGAATTCCGTTGTAGGCAGCTTTCAAACGCCATTCCTCATCTATCAGGAGAAAGTAAAAACATCACGCATATTCATACGTGAATGCTCCATGTTGCCGCTAGTGCCCTTGGTGCTATTTGCGGGCAGCGATTTTAAAATCGAATTACATGGCGGCGATTTCCTCTTTCTGCTCGAAGAGGGTTGGATTATATTGAAGGCACACACGCATGAAACCGCCGAGATGATACAGTGCTTGCGTTTGGAATTGCTTAAGCTGTTGGAGGAAAAAATCAGCGACCCATGTCTCAATTTGCTAAATCACGAAAACGGATTGAAGATAATTAAAACAATTGTACATCTTATAACGAATAATAATTAAGTAGAAGCATGTGTGCGTCTGTGTGTGAGTACTTATCTATTAGCTAATCTGTCTGTGCGTGCGAGTGTTTGTGTGTTCTAAGCAAAATCAAGCGAAAGCGATTTTTGCAATGTGTGATAAGATTTTGTAAAAATTTGTAATGCGCTTTTGAGTTTTTCATATAATTTTACTAACTTAAATATGAAAATTTACAATGCACTAGCAAACCGTTCGTATAAAAATGCATTATTTTATCTTCAGTGAGTTGTTTCTTTTGTTTTTTAGATATGAAGGTGCAACGTCTAATTTCAGAATCACACTTGTGATTTTCTTTATTTATATAAAAAAATGTTTGAAGTATGCAAAACGAAAAATGTTTTTTTTTTATTCGAATTGAAATAAAAACTACTTGCAATAAACCGAATTCCTTTTACTATATATTAAATTTATATTTTATAAAAAAAGTATTCGAATTTTTTAATTGCTTGCAAAGCGCATTTATTGAAAGTGGTGGCACTAGACCAACAACAATGTTGTTTTATCACGTCAGGGTATTGGCGAAGTAGGAAACAAAAAATTAATTCGCCTTGTTTTATTCTGTGCTGACAGCTACATGGGCGCAGCGAAAGAAAACAAAAAATAAATTAACTGATTTACTAACACCACTTTTAATAGATTCGTCTTGATTGCTTGCCTTAATTGTTTTGCCTTACAGTTCAATAATGCTCTACTTTTTCGCGCTTAACTCAAAATCCGTGATTAAAAAGCGATAATGATTATTACGAATGTAAGGCTAAATATCAAAATAAAAACTAATTGAAATGGATGCTGGCAAAGAAAAAAGGTTAATAGACATAATTCCAATAAAATGTTTGTTAAATATTATTAATTATGGATTCATTCCACAGAAAAAAGCGTGTGTCCATAAACGTTTTGTCCTCTTATTACTTATTATAAAATGTAATATAGAATTTCAGATACGTATTATATATATATTTATATATTATATATATATTTATATATTATATATATATAATTGGCGCGTACACCCTTTTTGGGTGTTTGGCCGAGCTCCTCCTCCTATTTGTGGTATGAGCCTTGATGTTGTTCCACAAATGGAGGGACCTACAGTTTCAAGCCGACTCCGAACGGCAGATATTTTTGTGAGGAGCTTTTTCATGGCAGAAATACACTCGGAGGTTTGCCATTGCCTGCCAAGGGGCGACCGCTATTAGAAAAATGTTTTTCTTAATTTTGATGTTTTCACCGAGATTCGAACCGACGTTCTCTCTGTGAATTCCGAATGGTAGTCACGCACCAACCTATTCGGCTACGGCGGCCGCGATGCGTATTGCCGCCATAATTTTTTGCAACCTCACTAAACGTCGAATACGGATTTCCTCCAACTGTTTATTATTAGCAGCCAATTGCGCAATTAAATTAGTTATTCCTTCTCCTTGTATTTTCTTCATATCGTAAGTAATAAATAAAGAAACCAGAAACATCTAAATATTCCATCAAAATAATTTCTATGAAGAAAAACCTCTCAAAGCAGTATTGAGAGCTGATTGTCAATTTTGCAGGTAATCTGCCATATGTGAACGGGTAGATTAATTTGGTGGATTATAGGTGATTTATGCATATGTGAACGTATTATAACTCATGAAAATAAAAGCAATCGAAACCGCAGTTTATTTAAGCCACTTTGTGTAAGTACTTTTAATTTTCGATAATGTAAATCAAAAATTAACTTAGTTTAATGTATGTAAACGTAGTATAAAATAACAAGTAGTGCCTTATTAATCGATATATATTATTATTGGTTCCATTTTGTCAGTCACAACCTTAGCTGTGTTTTTTGTGACTAGTGCACAATTCATGTAGTTTAAAAATAAATTGGTGAAACAATGAACAGAATGAGTTAAAGCAGATAACCTTTAATTTTTTATTATTTAAAAATAGTTAAAAAAAATATATATATGTATATATGTATATATATATGTATATATATATAATATATGTATATGCACCCTTTTTGGGTGTTTAGCTATTAGAAAAACTTTTTCTTCATTTTGGTGTTTCACGGAGATTCGAACCTACATTCTCCGAATTCCGAATGGTAGTCACGCACCAAGCTTCGGCTACGTTGGGCGCCCGTTCACTAAAGTATGTTTGTAACATATCTCAAACTCAAATTCAATTCCCTAACCTACGCTTTTCAACCGTAAAATATTTGCCTACTTGTATATACAAATTTGCACACACAAACCAACACACAGTTTTCAATAAAATTACATGCATATAAAATGTATTCAAATATGTACACAAGACGAATTAGAAATTTTTCACTTTGCATTGAAAGTAAATGAAGACTGACTACAGAAATGATCCTGTGAAGTATAGTCAGTGTTGAGTTCAATTTAATATTAGTTAAAATACTTTAATGTTTTTCAACTTTTGTTATTTGTTATAATTTTCTGTGAATTAAGTAGGTTTTGTTTGTAAAGAAATGTGTATAAATACGGAACATTTTGTAAAATAAAGAGAGAAAAAATTGTAATTTTGAATCAGAAGCAACATATTTTAAATTGGGAATTTTTGCCGCAATATCATCGCTACAATAACCAACAGGAATTTGTGTTCATCATTTTTGGTCCTTCGAGCCGGATATTTCATCGCTTCAATCAACTTGGTCCTATCGCAACATTAAGAATTAAGGATTCTCCCTGCAAACGAATTTATAGCCGCATACAAGATTTTTCCCGCATTATTGGTTCTTCCCGCAACAGATTTGTAGCCGCATACAGGATTCTCCCCGCAACAGTCAGTAAGATTTGTTAATAAACTGACATTCATAGAAAATGAACTGATAAACAAATATCTGTCAAAGGCAAGGGAAATATCATTACCTCTAACAGAAAAACATTTATCACCAATATATTTAAAAATACTAAAAAATAATAATATGTTACATAAAAATAGTAAAGCAATATATTATCATAGGCCATACAATACTTACAACTTCAACGATGAAAATTTAGTTTATAACATTGATCAATTTATAGCCAAATAAATTATAGAAGTCTAATATACGTTATCTCCTTTTTAAGCCCTTTTTGGGAGAATATAAATAAGTTTTAAAATTATGCCAAAGACATTCCAAATAATAATGATAACCTATTGTATAATCAAAAGAAAAATAAGTTTTAAACTCCTAGATAAATACAAATGAATGTTAGGATAATGCTAAATAATCAAATTTTATCATAACTTTGTAAACTGCTATGTTAAAATGATTTTGGGCAATAAATGGAATGAAATGAAAAAAAAAGACGAATTAGAAGGAGAAACCGAAAAGAATATAAGAGGCTTTGGAAATTTCTAAAACTCATTTTAATTCAAATTATTACGTTTCTATTGAATTGATTTTAAAACAAATAGTTATAAATATTTCAAACGCTGCATTTTTCCATTACGCAAAAACGTATTTTTCGGTGCATTTTGCCAGGCAGCCCTCAATTTCGCCTATCAGCTGTTCATCATCCCATGAAGTGTGAATGCTGCCAAGTCTTGAAACGGGCTCTGGGCGCGCTCTCACTCAAAATAATAGTTTCGCATCTTTCTTTGTAATTCTGTTTGCGCCAAATGAAAGTGTTTTGCGAAATTACATTGCCTAGACATTTTTGTGTACTCTAGTAAATAAATAACTCATTACAATCGCAAGGAATAGAACAAAAACGCCTAAACAAAAATGAGTTTAAGTCTCTGTCGCAAACGTCGCACCAAAGATAGCGATTCTTCCACTATATGCACCAATACTACCATTGCTACGCAGGGGATTCCCGGGAGTGCGCGACAACGGCGAAGGGCCGAGCTTCCTGTGGAGCACCAGGAAAAGAACGCGGAGTCGCAAGATGACGCACCAACTTGCAGTCTAGCAAAGAGACCTAGGCGCACTGAATTGCAGTTGGTAAGTTGAGATACGTGAAATGAAAGTGTTAAACGCAATAACGTCTACTGCGCCATACAATTCAAATCTTTTTTAAATTTATAGTCAAATACTCAACTAGCTCTAGACGCTTATCGCTGTGGAAAAATAAACAAAGTGGTATTGGTAAATTTTATGTGTCATGCACATTACTGCATCGAATTGCATCCGCGCGTCAATTTTATGGTAGGACGTAATGGTTGTGGCAAAAGTGCTATACTCGCGGCATTGGTAGTAGGGTTGGGTGGACGTGCACGTACTACTAATCGTTCAACGTCATTGCACAGTAAGTTTTTACAAGTAGATAAGCAAAACAACGGTCTTATGTGGAAACGCCACTGCAAACACTTGATGATTGGTGGGAATTTTTATATAGAAATTTCACGAAATCTATTTGAATGATTCAACATCTATTACTAATATGCAGGTTTAATTAGAAATGGTCAAAACAGCGGGCGTGTCGAAATCACAATCTCCAATGAGGGTCCTGAGGCGTTTAGGCCCGAAGTATACGGCGATCAGATAACAATTGTGCGCAGCATTACACAAACAGCTAGTAATTACAAAATTAAGAATGCGAGTGGACGCATTATATCGGAGAAATTTGACGAGTTGAAGCGGATCATGGAAATACACAATATACAAGTAGATAATCCTGCATTCGTTATGAACCAAGATAGTGCGCGAGAATTTCTAAAGGAGTAAGTTAAATTATTAAAAATTAATTCAAATTAAAAGTTCTTCATATTATTTGGTATACTAATTTTTCAACACTAATATCCAGCATGGAACCAAAGAAAAATTATCAGCTTTTTCTGAAAGCCACACAACTCGACTTAATTCACAATCAGCTGATCAAATGCCACTATGAATATCAGGATCACCAACAGCGCTTAAAACATATAGAAAAGGTGAGTTCCGGTGTTTAAAAATTAGTGGATTAAATGCGAAAGGATAAATAGGGCATAACTTGCTTTGTATCACTGAAGGGTATAGGTTGTTGTTGTGGTAACAGGATAAGACATTGCCGATAAATTTTTTTGAGCAAGCTGCTGAAGTCACTGCAAACTCAGCTGTGGGGATACAACCAATCGGTAAGCTTACCTCTAGAACCTTCGCGCACAGGTCTATTATTGGGAATGTCACGGTCAATTCACTTATGAGTTTTGGAAAAACCGCTAAAGACCTTTAACGAAGACGGTGGCTGGCACAAAGGCTAAGTTCCGAGAAGTAGCACCATCAGTGTATTTATCGAGGGAGAAGGAGGTTGGTGCTTTCATATATTGCGCAGAATTAAGCATCAAGAAGTCATTTGAGCTCGCTAACTATTGCACTGTGTATCAAGCTGAGGTTTTTGCTGTAAAGAAAGCAGCAGAGCTTCTATGTACAGAAACGATAATTAACTGCGCAATAAACTTTTACGTGGATAGCCAAACGGCTATAAAAGCGATCAAATCATACTGTCTATAATCTCAACATGTGCATGAATGCAAGGAAGCAATTAAGAAGATTGCCCATAATCGCAGGCTTTGTGTCTATTGGGTTCCAGGGCATAAAGGCGTATAGGGAAATGAGATAATGGACGAAATAGAAAAAGAAGGCACAAGAATTGTAGGGGATCTAATAAGTCAGGTATTAAAATCACTGCGCATAATTCAGAAAGAACTAGGGGAGCATTTCAAGAAGATCAAGCCTTCATCAAAGAACCAGCATTAGCTGGCGACCTACTAGTGTGTTATTATTTGAGAGTCGAGCTAATATTCCTATACACAGGAACTTTTGTTCTTATTGAGAACCTTCTCCTACTCCTCTGACTCCTACTAGCCGGTAGTATATCTACGACGGTTGTTGTAACAGCATAAATATTCTCCATAAATGTTTGGAGAGTGCTGTTGGAGTGACAGTCGGTGACCGTATATAAATCCAGGTTCTACGCGTAGCGTAGAGCCGACTATTATGCGAACGAGCAAGACGATGAAGTGAAATCATTTTAGCATTTTCGCGACGTGAAGAAGGCCGGCGTAGCCGAATGGGTTGGTGCGTGAATCTCGGAGAAAACACCAAAATGAAGAAAACGTTTTTTTCTGATAGCGGTCGCCCCTCGGCAGGCAATGGCAAACCTCCGAGTGTATTTCTTCCATGAAAAAAACTCCTCATACAAAATATCTGCCGTTCGAAGTCGGCTTAAAACCAAAAACCCCAAAAACAAGGCTGTAGCGCCAATTATATATATACATATATTATGAGGCATCTGAACTCTCCTGGTTCAGCGGTGGATTTGAACCACAACAGTCGATTTGGCGTACCGAAATTACTCGTGCTTTACCCGATCAAGGGTCAAGAACGCTGTTATGTCAGCGTCTTAAACATTTTAAAACCCCAATCCAATTATTCGTAAATCCTTACCGGTTACCGCTCAAGAGCTCTTTCTTTGCTTCTTCTACTAAGCGTTTGCTAACAACCTGAGTCTACAGTTATACAGCTTATGAACCTTTGCTATTTTACAGAAATTGGAACAGGACCAGCAAAGAATCGTTGAACTCGAAACGGAACACCGCAGAATGTTATCATTTGCACAACTAAAAGTAAGCAAAAGTATCTTTAAGGGTTATCATTATCACTTCACTACACTCCAATTAATTACAGCATGAAATAAATCAGAAAAAAACTGAATATGAGTGGTCATTGGTGAGTCTGTTAGAGCTTGAAATCAGCAAAATAGAAGAAGCCCTTTCAGAAGCTATGTGCGAACGAGAAAAGCTTGAAGAGCGGTCGCAACGAAAAAATGAAATTGAAAGTGAGCACAAAGCGGAAATAAAGTAAGACTGCAATCCCTCAAAATAGTTTGCATGCTTAGGCTTAATATGATTTTTTTTGTTATACTTCCTTTATAGTCGTTGCGCGGAAATAATCAATTTGAGCCGTGCAGAATACAAGGAAACAAATCAAAATTGTCAATCTATCAATGCGAAATTAAAAGAAAAGAGAAACAATTGCCACAGTTTGCAATATGATGTCGAGAACTGCAAGAAGAGAGTTTCGCACTTGGAATCGTTAATAGTTGATTTGCAGCAAAATATTGCGCAGCGTTCAAAGTGAGTATATGTGATTGAAGACCCTTGTGAGGAATCCTACTCCCAGAGGTCCCAGATGCTTCAGCATCAGTGCGTTTAATCCGTCAGGGCCAATGGCTTTTGATGATTTCGATTTGATGATGAGAGAAAGTAAGTGGCGCACTGTCGTTCGTCAGTTTGTGCAGCCTTCTGGTAGCACGACGTTTGGTTCTGTCGACCGGAGGATGCAGTATGAAAAGCCGGCTAAAATAGCTCGCGCATCTCTTCGGGTCCGACGAAGTGCAACCGTTGAAGGTGATAGCCACCTTGTCGTTGTGCTTCGTCGGGTTCGACAGGGACCTAACGGTGGACCAGAGCTTACTCACCCCAGAGGTGAGGTTACAGGTATTCGGGTGCTCAACCCATTTGGTCCGCTTATGTTGGCCTGGCGTAGGTGGTCACGCTCGTTTGTTAAGCTGGCTGCTTCGGCTGTGAAATGGGGACGAATGTCCTTAAAACTTCCAGCTGGAATGAAGCGAGCCGCAGGAGCTGTGAGCACCTTGCGGAATGCGCGTTCGCCTACGCGCACATCAGTGGGGATGGGAAGAGCGGCGAAGGTGTCCTCGGTGAATGTCAGGCGAGCTGCTGCAATTGCCCACTACCCTGATGGCGGCGTCGTCGTTCACAGTGCTGAATGTCGAATCGCGATCGTGTCTGTGTACGTTATAGCCATCCCTGGTGATCAGAGATGACCTAGCGTGCAGCCGGCTCATAAAGTGAACTATCTCGTCGACCTTACTCGTGAGTCCGTTGCAGTTAAATTGTAGAAGCTTGAAGCTTCTTGGTAAGGTCTGTGTAATTCTGTGAGGAACGCGTGGGGTTGTCTACGTTGGACCTGCTGCGCAATTCACTGTGGTTGCTGCGGCCTGATGGTGGTGGGCGGCCGCGCCTCCGGGGGCGGTGGTGGGTGCAGAGCTCTGCAGCAGAGGGCAACGTAGGCAGTTGTCCACTCACGGGTGGTGCGCAGGCCGGAACATCTCCGAAAATGGCACCAGCCATTGCAAGAATTGCATTGGACTGATACCAGATTCCGAGGTATTACGGTCTGACACACGGAACAGACTGTGCGGGGGACCAGGAGCTGCTGGTTTGTCCCCGCACTGGGGTTGGAGCAGGAAGGAAGGGGAGGGGTTGAGGGGGAGTTGTGTTGCTCCGATAGGCTCCTCACCGTGGAGGGTTGTGGTGGCGGTTGGTAGTGCCGGCCTATCAGGGGGAGTAGTAGCCGTGGAAGCATCAGACGCCTGCTAGTGGGAGCAACACGTGGGCACATACCGTGTGGGCCACTCCCTGTGTGACTTAAGGCCTGAACAGGTCTTAAGGCGGCTTCACCCGTTGCACTTGTTACACCTAACCGAGGTGGAGTTCGGGTGAAG
Source organism: Anastrepha obliqua (assembly GCF_027943255.1). NCBI lineage: Eukaryota > Metazoa > Arthropoda > Insecta > Diptera > Tephritidae > Anastrepha > Anastrepha obliqua. The sequence continues at coordinate 121,657,633 of NC_072893.1, read as the reverse complement.
CTGTTTGTGGCAGACGCAGCAATAGAATACTTCTGGCCCAGGGTTGGATTCGATTCCAGCCCTGAGGAGAAGCATTTGGAGCAGGATTGCTGCGAGGATTTGCTCCTGTGACGTAAGGGGTGGGGTGATATACGGTTCACTAGACAGGGCTAGTATACTGGGGCGGCAGCCCTTGGTCGGGAATAACCCGAGTCATTCCGGTAACGTAGAACCGGCTGCCATGGGAATGGAGTACCGGCTGCCATGGGACCTATTGACCTATTCCATTGCGATTCCATTTACCTCCTTCTCTATATCCATACAAAATATCTATCAAACAAATAAAATTAAAATTTTGTTTTGAAAATTGCAACCATTACATCAGTATTTTCTTATGACGTTGTCACGTTAAACTATCGTCAGTAAACCGACTTTACAGACAACCCCTTTTTTTTACTTTGGATATCAGTATCCTTTTTTATCAGCCTAAAACATAGAATCTGATTTGTATCAATATTTGCTTTTTAGCAACATAGGAAATTATATTATCCTCAGTTACAGAAGGTTTAAAGGACGCAAGATGTAACCACTTATTCGTAGCTACTACGTCAAGCTCAGTACTTGAATCAGTACCAATAACTACATCCCGAGAGCTGTTGCTCCAACGTAGCTCCTTTAATTTGCGCCGTGGAATGTACAGCCTCTTGTAATCAACTGAAATCAACCAGACAAAAAAAATAAAATAGAATTATAAACAAACCTCTAAAATGGCGTTAAGTTAGGTTAGGTTGTAGCGTTTGTCCACTATGGGAAATACTCATCAGGCTCATAGCCCATTGTGATGCCGCATGGGGAACTTGCCCCTATCACTCCTAAAATCAGTGTATATTTTGCAAAAATGTTAGAAGATCTCTGATGAAAGAAGAAATTTTAGAAGATCTCTCTGTGAAATTATGCTAAATGCTTTATACATTTTTGGTTTAAAATAGTTTATTATATAAAATACTTATTGTATTAGATCAATGGGTGTTGAAGAGCTACGCCGTCACAATGAAGCTGAACTTAGCACTTTGCGCAAAAAATGTCGCGAAAATAAAGCAATGAGCATATCAGCCAAAAGGGAGCATGAAATTTTTGTTGAAAACAAGTCACAGAAAGAGGAGGAATGTAGAAATTTCAAATACCAAATGAACAACTGCATTAGCAGAATTGGTGAGTAGTAATTCGCATATAAATAATTAAAAGTATGTAAATTATTAATGAACAAACGAATTGTTTAAATTTCTATTTTTGGCTTTTTTAACCCTTTGAGGACGAGTGTCGGCATATAACCGTCCAAGCCGTTTTACCGTTCCGGGCGCGCGTCGGCATATAGCCGCCCAAATTAGTTCGTAACTGCAAGACTCGTGACGTCTGACATTCTGAACGATAAGATACGCATAGGTATAGTAAAAGAGCCGCGTTTTCATTCAAAGGCATTGGGGCCATTATCTTCCTTATAATGTAAACTTACGATGCGAGACGACGGTAGAGTCAGAACGAATTTCACTGCCAGAGGAACCAGCAGGCTTTTTATATATTATACTACCGTACCCTCGCCCGCTTCGCTAGACGATAAATTCAATGATTTGCTGAAAGAGAATAAAATTAATACGAAACAAAGCAAATTCTTTGATACAATTTCATTCGAACTTTATTGTAACACTTTTTGGTAGACAACGTTTTTGGTTTTTTCATCTTTCGCGTGAATAATGACGATGGTTTGCCTACTCGTGAGCAAGCTACATACAATTGTCCATGAGAAAAAATTGGGTATTCTAAATTAATACCGCACATTTGTAGAGACTGTCCTTGCGCCTTATTAATTCTCATAGCGAAGGCAAAGCGAATAGGGAACTGCAAACGTTTGAAATCGAATGGTAAATCCGTCGGAATCAATGGAATTCAGGGTATCAAAACGTCTTCTCCTTTGTACTTCCCTTTCAAAATTGTTGCTTTGATAACGTTACCCATTAGCTTCTTCACAGCGAGTCTGGTACCGTTGCAAAGTCGTTGCACATTAATGTTGCGCAGCATAATAATCGGTGCTCCAATTTTTAATCCTAAATTATGAGGTGGTAGGCCTGGCAAATCGAGTGAGTTTAAGAATTCAGTAATTTACGACATAATCTTGATCAGTAAATAGTGTCCATTGACTTACTTATATGCAACTATGTTACCAGGTATTTGATCCAAAACAGCTGTATTTATATCATTGATGCCCTTATTTTTCCCAACTAAAATTGCTCTTTCGCTGAGCCAATCATGGTTTTTGTAATGTTGAACTATGTTTGAAAATACACTCTGTATCAATGCCTTTTAGACTGTGCAAAAGTGCAGAAATTGTTAGGCAATGTAATCATTCCTGTTGGATCGACAGACATTTGGCCATTTCCGATTTTCAGTAATTGGTGTGAAAATTCAGCTGCTGACGGATCGTTCTGTAGTTGAACACGTACGTTTGTAGCAAGTGTAAGCGTGTTTACATGTCTCCATAAATACGATGATTTTAAGCATGCATTGATTTCACCTGCAGCCGTAGATTTTGGGATCACAGGTAAAGTTTGCCTGAAGCCTCCAGCCAATAAAATCATGGCACCTCCAAAGACTGTTTGGCTTCCTCTTAGATCTTTCAAAGTTCTATCAAGTGCTTCCAATGGTTTCTTGTGTGCCATAGTACACTCGTCCCATACGATGAGCTTACATACTTTACGAACTTTTGCCATTCCAGATGTTTTCGAAATATTACATGTTGGTGTTTCATTTACCTGCATATTCAAAGGCAACTTTAATGCAGAATGTGCTGTGCGACCGCCTTCCAGTAATGTAGCCGCAATTCCGGAAGAAGCGAGTGCCAATGCAGCGTTATTATCTGATCGAATTGTTGCTAATATCAATGAAATCAAAAAGGTCTTTCCTGTTCCCCCAGGAGCATCCAAGAAAAACAATCCACCAGTTCCATGGCTAACATTATTCATGATTGTATCATAAACATGTTGCTGCTGGTCATTCAATTTCGTTATATTTGATGTTACAAATGTGTTTAGTTCATTACAATCATAATGGTATTCACGGTAATTCACTTCGGATTGTGTTTTCGTTTCGTGATGAACAATTCCCGTCTTTGACTCGTTGTTCGTTGAATTTTCGTCTGAAACAACAATCACATTGTCCTCATCGATCTGAATTTCCATGTCTTCAAACACGCTCATATCGTTGGAGTTATCTGAATTTTGTGTATTCATGTGTTCATCCTCTTCGGTAAATAAATCCACAACTTTATTTAAATCTGCCATTCCGAAAATGTAATGTTATTTTTTTCAATTCGTATCAATCCGGGAACAATGTATTCTATTGTTATCTTATCGATGTGAATACCCAAAGAAAACTGAAAAAACAAATTTTTTCTGCCACATCACATGGGGAAAGGTATAAAGTGGTGTGCTCTGGTATGCGGTATTCGTAAACAAACCGTTTGAACATTTCCTTTGTTCTTAGAAAAGGTATATCCCGTTTAACGTAAACCCAAAAACAACTTCTGTCAAATCTCTGAGAGGCGAATAACTGTTTTCTTGTCTGGCAAACCTTGGTAAATCTATTATCCTTGGTCAACACACTTGTTGCTCTTACAAATGAACTGCACACAAAACACAAATCAGTAGTTCGGCGTTCGTGTATGTGTACTGAAGCATTTCTCTTCATAAAGAGCTTACAAACCTCTGTGTTTATGTTTACTCTCCGTCGAAAAAAATTTGTAACTTAGCAATACGACACAAATTGTTTCACAATAACGGAAAATTCGTATATTTATTCAAAAAAAATTGTACACATGAATTTTCACTAAAAACACAATTTGTACAATATTTTGGTATTTTTTTTTTTTATATAAAGAAAATATTAAAAAAAAAATTTGTTTGCTAAAAACCTTCCCCTAGTGAATCCCTATAACATGTAAAAAGAACGAATAAAATTGGCCACGTATCGGCCCAAAAAAATGCGTACAAACGAACATCATTTCATTTTTATGATGATCAATCATGAGGTGCTTTTTTCAATAGTTAAAAAAAAAAACAAAAATGTAAATTATGTTCAAAACCTTTATTTATCATTTGAAAGGACATTCTTTGACATTTACTTTTTGAATATGACTTCATTCAAATGTTGGCCGCAACTACGCTTAAGGTGGTCCATTCTGAAGGTCCAATTTTCAATCACTCGTTCGAGCATTTCGACTGGTATGTCGTGAATAACACGCGTAATGTTGGCTTCCAGAGCTTCAATCGTAGCTGGTTTATCAGCATAGACCTTGGACTTCACGAATCCCCAAAGAAAAAAGTCCAAAGGTGTGATATCACAAGATCTTGGTGGCCAACTCACAGGTCCTAAACGTGAAATCAGCTGCTCTCCGAAATTACTTCTCAATAAAGTCATTGTTTCACGAGCTGTATGGCAAGTGGCTTGTCACAGAACGCTGATTTTCATAATACAGTTGAACAATTTGTAGACGTTGTTGCGGTGTGAGTCTTTCCATGATGAAATGCCAAACGCTGTTCAACAAATCCACGATGACAGTTTGCCACAACTCGCGCGCGATCTGTAAAAACACGCAAATGAAAAAAACTCCTCTTATTGATCACCCTATATATAGATTTATAGATTTATTTTATATTTTATCGTACGCACGATGGCTAAGCAATATAGAGATGATACGTTCTGACGAATATTACTTGAATCTGATAAGATGGGAAGATGGCGGCATTACTTCGTCAAGTAGAAGTGAAATCCGTTTTTGATTTTATGAAATTTTTTTTGCTTGTTAAACAACGCCTTAGTTTTTAAACGTTCAACGTATTTATTTTCTCTACTGCGCACTACAATACCTCTCGTCCGTCGGCGACGCTCGCCCGTCGAGCGGCTCCGTCCCCAAAGGGTTAAATACAGTTTTTCTGCCTTTTTTATTTTACATTTTACTAATTGTTTAATTGAAATTTTTTCCGCCTTTGCTTTTCATTCTGCCTGCAAACAGACAATCTCAAGCACGAAATAGCAAACTTGCAAGCGAACAAAAAGAATCGCTACTCCATTTACGGGCAAGACATGCAAGCGCTATTGAATGAAATCGAGCGTTGCTGTCGCGCTCATAAATTTAGCGAGCGACCGCGTGGTCCCATCGGCAGTTATCTGGACGTGCCGGAGCAGAAATATCGTAACGCTGTCGAGAATCAAATTGGCGGCATGCTGCTGCGAGGCTTCATAGTGAACAATACTGCCGATCGTATGTTATTGAATTCGATTATACGTCAACGTTGTCCCAATATGCAAGTGACAATTGTAACGGCGAAATTTTTAAACAAGGTTACTAACACAGTTTGCATGTTAATTCGCATTTTACTTATTTCATTTATTTCAAATGCTCTCCAGGTGCACGATGTTCGTGCCGGACGCGTTCGTCCACCACCAGGCACATGCTTACTGTACGATGTCATCAAGTGTCGCGATCCAGTCGTTATGAATTGTCTAATCGATCAATTGAGTATTGAGACAATACTGCTTACAGACACAAAGCATATAGCAGAAAATTTGACCAAGCAACAGGAGCAGGTGCCGCAAAATTTACGTAAAATTATAGTAACCACTGAACCGGCTTTAGAGTACTACCCCGATCCGAAGTTTCGCATGTATGCGTTTAATATAGGGCCAGCGCGTCTTATACAAGTGAATGTGGACGAGCGTATCAGGTATGTAAAATTATTGTCATACAGTCGTACATAGTCGATGTGTTTTCTAAATTGCAATTATTTGTGTGTGTGCGTGCAGTCAACTCGAGCATGAGTACCGTAAAATCGAAAATGAGCGTTTAAACTTTCAACAAAATTATGCAAAAGCAGAACGTGACATGCGTGATTCTATGCAACAGCTTAATGAAAAATTAGTTGTATTGCAACAGCACTCAAAAGAGGTAATGCAATTGGAGCAACGCATTACCGATTTGGAGAATTTCGAGTATCCAGATACGAATGAATCACGCATATTGGTAAGCCAGCAATATTCTTGGGTCTAGCCGAATTTTATAAATATTTTTTTTTTCGCTTTATTTCATAAAAGCAAAAAGAGCTCGCCGAAAATGAAGAAAAACTACAGAAATACTCGGAACAATTAGAGCAAAAGAAAGTAGAATGCGCTAAAGCTGAGAATGAAAAACAAAATGTGGAAATCGAACTAAAAAAGCAAACAGACAAGCTCAATGAAATACAGAATCAAATTGAGCAAAAAGAGGTATTTATGTACAATTGTAATAAAATATTGTAGCTGATGCGTATGTTAATTGCTAACACTACTCAGTGGCCGAAAAATAGGCAGAACTGTTTTTTAGTGTATTTAAATAATTTTAGATGATATAAAGGGTTTTCCAATAACAGGTGTTAGGTGTTAAACAGAAGAGATGATTAACGATATTTTATGGCCGGAATTGGATGGTATTGATCTGGAAAACGTTTATTTTCAACAAGACGGCACTACGTGCTATATAAGCAACTAAACCATTGATCTTTTACGGGAAAAGTTTTCGGACGTGTTAATTCTCGAAGAGGTGATCACAATTGGCCACCGAGATCTTGTGATTTAACACCTTGCGACTTTTTTTCTTTGGGGCCACGTGAAAGAGAAGGTCTACGCCAACAGCCCAGGGCCGATTCAAGACCTCAAAGATGGAATTCGTGAGGCTATCGAGGGCATGGGGCAGTCACTTTGCAATTCGGTCATGGAAAATTTCATGAAAAGGATATTGTCCTGTAAGCGTGGTCGTGGTGGTCATTTGCCTGATCTTGTTTTCCACTATTAACGGCATACCTTGCTCTTTATAATGATACTAGCAAACCCGGCCCCCTTCGCTGGGCACACTAAAATAGAATAGATATGGTTTAGAACAGAAAATATATGGTTTTCATATTATTTATTTCTTTATTCTTTATTCAAGCGCTTTGGCATAAACAATATTTTTTGTTTTTCTATTTGTTTTTGAGTCAATATAAAATATAAATTGAAAATCAGGAAAAAAGAAGATTGTTTTTAAATTTCAAATCAACGCATATGAATAACTAAGAAACAATCGTCTTTTTTCCTGATCATCCATGAATTTTTCGTTTCCATTTATATGTTTTATTAAGCATTGGAGCACGAACACATAATTTCATTCGGATTTCACATTAAATTCTCAAATTTCGTAAGAAATTATTCACTGTTCCAAAATCCACTCCAAAAAAATGCACAAACAATTTTTACATGTTGCACTTACGTTTTTTCCTTATGGCATCCAAATCAGAAATAAATATTGACACATTGTAACTCACACTGTCAATTTGACAGTTCAGTTCCGCCCCAAGCGTTAAAAAAGTAAGCGACATTATGGCTGGTTCAAAAGAACGCTGTACCCGTTGCCAGTGCTCCGAATTACAACCAAACTTTACGAAACCCATTTTCAATACTTACTTAAGGGGGGACCCTCATTTAGACGGTCGAAAAATGCATCATTTTTGGGAATTTTTTTCTCAGGTAAAATAACTTCAAACGTTTTGTAATTCATAAAGTACTTTAATAAATGTCTTGACTGTCTACAAAAATTTTCGGAGAAGAAAAAAAACATTTTAAGTATGGAAATATACACCTCGTCCATGGCACCTCATTCTATCTGTGTACATTCTAGCGCTCTGAATTTTTTTCTGAAATAAAAAAACCAAATTTTTTTTAAAACTTTAGGATAATACCTTCGATGTGACATTTTGATTTAAAAAAAAAATGTCGAAATTGATATTTTTTACCCAGTTTTATGTTAAAAGTGATTTTTCATGCATAAAAATTGACTTTAAAATTACAAAAAAATATGAAAATCTTTTTTTTTTTTAAAACACTTAATGTCACATTGAAAACAATTTAATTATCTTTAAAATGAGCTATTGTAAAGCCTGATTGGTTCAATACAGCGTTCTCAATTGTGTACACAAAATCGAAAAATGATGTTTCGAGAAAAACGCGTTTAAAGTTTTGGATACAGGCGATCAGGCCACCCGTCGCGTCCTGTTAAAAATTTTGTCACTCCTTCAAAAATACAGATATCGACTTGAAATTTTGAAAGTATATTCTTAAATAGTTGTAGAATAGATTAAAATTATTTCCAAAAAATCGATTTTTTTGACCCGATAAATGAGGGTCCCCCCTTAACAATGTGCATAAGTTTGGTTTAATTCGGCGCAAAGACACGGCGGGTCCACGTTTTGGCATATATTTCCAGACCCTAGTCATCAATAGGTATGAAAATTACCCCGTATTAAAGCACTTTCATTTGATACCCATATTGTACATACACAACCAAAGGTTACCCGGGTCCACGTTTTGACCTATATCTCGAGACCCCAGTCACGGAGCGGCATGAAAAATACTCTGTACTAAGACATTCACCAACAGCTTCAATTTGATATCCATATTGTACAAACACATTCTAGGGTCCACGTTTTGGTCTCTATCTCGAGACCCTAGTCACAGAGCGATATGAAAAATACTCTGAACTAAAGCATTCACCAACAGCTTCCATTTGATACCCATATTGTACATACACATCCGAAGGTTACCCGGGTCCACGTTTTGACCTATATCTCGAGCCCTATCCACCAATAGGTATCCAAACTATACGGAAACCATCTTCAATACCTTCTTAACAATGTGTGTAAGTTTGGTTTAATTCGGTGCAAAGACACGGCCGGTTAGCGAACACACACAAAAAGTTGACTTTATTTTATATTACAATAAGATTTTTTTCAGTTTGTGTCCGAAAAATCCAAATATCTTACGGAACCCTATTTTTTCCAAAATAAAATATAATCCATGTTACTCGTGGATAATGTAGCTTTCGAATGGTGAAAGAATTTTTAAAATCGGTCCAGTAGTTTTTGACCCTATTCATTACAACCAAACAAACAAACAAAGTTTTCCTCTTTATAATATTAGTATAGATAAACATCCGATCATTTATATTAAAAAATATCATTTTTCTTTGAATATCAAAAAAATGACACCCCTTATTGGAAACCCCTTTACTATCAAGGTTTTTTAATGCTATAGCATGTGAAATATGAAAAAAAAACATCTTATCCTTGTAAAGGACAACTGTGAGGTGCTGGAGCTGGTATATATTCTCATAGACCTAAAATTGAAAAATCTGTGCGTCTCCTTAATGCCTGCAGTGTCTTCCAGGCGGAAGTACTTGCAATTGGGCTACTAATAGCAGATTTCTCTTTTAAGGACAATATCGCTATTCTTTCGGATAGCCAAGTTGCAATCCAGGCCCGTATTCCGCTACAACAACCTCTATGGTAGTGGAACAAAGTAGGAATAGCATTTCCACCTTGAGTGAACACCATAAAGTTACCTTAATCTTGGTCCCGGGACATTGGTATATTGAAGGTAACGAAAAAGCAGACGAACTGGCAAGAGGGGGACTTGCCATGAATAAGCTCTTGCAGAATCGGTATTCGCACCATTGGGTGCAGTCAGGATACAATTTCTCTAAAATACCTCCAAATCGCAGATTGTAGATGGAGAGACGAGACGAAATGCAAAATTAGCAGAACGTTATGGCCCACCTACAACCTTAAGCAATCGTCAACATGAAACGACGGGACGCCTAGAGATTAACGGCAGTCATAACTGGCTTTTGCTCTGTCGGAGAACAAGTAGCCAAAATGGGCATCCCTCACAACACATACTGTCACAGTTGTAAACAACCGGAGAAAAAGGAAACAATTTTTTATTTCCTCTGTGAATGCCCTGCTCTATGAAAGGACAGAATTTTAAGTCTGGGCAAACCGCAGTTCGAGAGTCTCGAACAACTGTCTGGCTTAGATGTCAAAAAAATTATAAGGTTCTTAAACCGCATAGACTGGGTATATGTAGTTATGCCGTAAATAACTGGGAAACAAGTTGGTAACGAGGATGGGGCAACAAAATGGTGCGGAAGCGCTAATTGGATTGTGAATGAATCACCACTCTAACCAACGAACCAACCAACCAAAGGAAAACTAAACCGGCCGAACCAATGTTGTTGTTGTAGCAGTATACTTAACCCTGTCAGTGCAATGCAGATCACCGGTCATCTTCGTCTACGCCAGAACCAATATTTTAAATTGCTACTTCTTAAACTCATTCGCCGGCGGACAGATTTCGCGTAAAATAGACTTGGAAAAATCATAAAAAAATTCGTGCAGTTTATATATTAGTTATGGTAGGTTAGGGAAAAAGAAATCCATTTTCGCGATAGATGGCTGTAGTGATCGACAACTCGTAAAGTATCGATCAATCAATTTAAAGTTTATGCTCGTTGTCAAAGTGAAATTTTAAAATAAAAAAATTCTTTTGCTGCTTTTTGTTTGCTCCATTCAGTTGTGAGTCACAGGGTGTTAACAATGGAAGTCAACGAAGAAAAAATTCGATACATTTTACAGTTTTTCTTTGATAAAGACGAAAATGCAAGCCCGGTCGTTGAAATTATGAATGGTGTTTATGGTGCCGATGCTGTAACAGCTAATTACGTGCAATTTTGGTTTCGTCGATTCCGTTCAGGCATTTTTGATGTTCAAGGAAATTTCGAAAATGTCGATAAGATCACAGAAATAATCGAAGTTAACTGGAATAATCCAAGTTAACCGGAAAAATCGAAGTTGACCGACATGTTAGTAGTCGTAGCATCGCCTAGGAATCGTCGAAGATCGAAAATAAAACAGTTTTAAACCAAAAAACCAATTTACAACGCCAAAATTCTACGTAAAAATAATGGATTTCTTTTTCCTCAAGCTGCCCATATATCTTCGCAAGGTGAGATTAGATTAGTATTGCATATTTTTATTTATTTAAAAAAGTTGCTATGCGCATTCCACAGCTCTATTTCGAGATAGGAGTGGATTCTGGGGGTCCTTGAATGAAATTTTCCACATCTAACTTTTAGTATGGGTAATATGGGTTCCTGGCCATTTTGACATTGCGGGGAACTGCAGAGCCGATGAACTAGCGAAAATCGGCACCAAATTGACCGATGAGTACATAGTCAATGGTATAGGTATACCCTTGCCAACATCTAAACTACTTTTCTTTAAGAAAATTGTAAGAGCAAGAAAAATGAAATGAAAGATAGCGTAATGAAGCCACTTGCAAAATCGCCCGACAGCGGTGGTCGACTCTCAACGCTTAATGCACGGAACTTCTACTAAGACAAGATAAGCTTAGCCCACTGATTTCAGTTATAACGGGACTTTGCCTAATCGGTAGGCACGCCCAGAGAACGGGTGTGCAAATACATGACTTCTGCAAAAGTTGTCTAGATGAGGCAGAGGAAGAGACGATCCCGCACCTTTTGTGTCACTGTCCCGCTCTATCCAGACGTAGACTCACCATTTTGAGTAGACAACCCGTTAATGAATTGGAAGATCTCAGCTCTGTCGGAATCAAGGATCTTATAAAATTTTTAAAAGTACACACTGGTTTTAGGAGATACAAGAACAAGTTCTCCATGCGGCATCACAATGGGCTATGAGCCTGAGTGTTTTCCATAGTGAGCAACTGCTCCAACCTACCCTAACCTAATCTAACCTTTAATATAAGAGAAAGACACTTGTACACCATTGTCGTAACAAAAACAGGGTAGTATATTTTTGGGATTGCTAATGAATCGATAGGCCCCAGCCTTTGCACTGGAATGTATATTCTAGGCAGAATTGGAGCTGGGCGCCGTAGCCGAATGATTTGATGCGTGGCTACCATTCGGGAGTGTGCGTAGGTACGAATCTCCGCGCATGAAACAGCAAAAAGTTGTTTCTAAAAGCCGCCGCCCCTCGGCAGGCACTAGCAAACCTCTGGGTGTATTTCTGCCATGAAAAAGCTCCTCATAAAAAAAATATCTGCCGTTCGGCGTCGGCGTGAAACTGTAGGTCCTTCCATTTGTGGAACAACGTCATGACGCACGCCACAAATAGGAGGAGGAACTCGGCCAAACACCTAACAAAAGTGTACGCGCCAATTATTTCTATATTTATTTTTATAAGATGCTACAGCATATCACTGTGCCTTCTAAGTATTTTCTCAATTATCATTCAATTAAAGGCATTTAAATTTACAGAAAGAAGTAAATGAATTGCAAATGCGCTTGCGCAACCTGTCCGGAAGCTTCCAAAAGTTTGAAGAGAAAAAGAGTCGCATAGACGAGCGTTTAAGAGCGGAAGAGGTGAGTTAGAAAAACCCTACATAAATAAATGCCCAATAAATGTATGGATATTCTCTACATTCTCACGCACTAATCTGTTACCATCTTCCATATTTTACAGTCCAATAAGTTGCTCAAACAAAAAAAACTCGATGAAAAATTAAAAGAGGCACAAAAACGTGGTGATCGTTGTCACACTGAGCGCACGCCTGAAGAAATTCTCGATGAAATAAAAGTGAGTGAAGTTAAATTAAAGCAAGGTGCACTGCTAAAGCAGGACCCGCAAAAGCTGGAGGAACAGATTAAACGTTTAAAACGTACACTGTCCGTCGATCGGAATACGCTAAAAACATTTCGTCTTGTCAGTGCACAACTGCGCCAATCCCAATCGAAACGTAGGTATTTTGTGAAAAACTTCAGAGGACACATGGTGACGATGCTGCAGTATACATTCAATGTGAGTATCTACTATTTACTGTTTTTTATTGCTAAACTTACGCTTTTTGTTTTTACACACCACAGAAAGTGCTGAGTAAACGTCGCTTTACCGGCTCCATAGAAGTCGATCACAAAGAGCAAATAATGGAAATTTCGGTTGTACCACGCGACAATCACATCGAAGATGCAGTCACAAATACGCGCGCGCTATCTGGTGGCGAGCGTTCATACACAACGGTGGCCTTTCTAATCTCGCTCTGGGCTTGTGTTGATCATCCGTTCTTCTTTCTTGACGAGTATGATGTTTTTGCGGTAAGGCGTAGCATTGAGTTTGGAATGTAGTTTCAAAGAATTTATATCCTTACATAAAATGTTTTGTGTTAAATTTTCAATATATTTTTATTTTTTAGGATGATGTAAATCGTGAATACATGACAGCTTTACTAAAAAATGAGGGCGAAAGGCGTGCAAATCGACAATTTGTATTCCTCACACCACAAGACATGTCCATGGATGCATGTGATTTTATAGGAATACATCGGTGCGTATATATTTTTCATACCTAAGGGCATTCGTGTACAAAGATATTACAACTCTGTTCACATAACGGTTTGAAGCAGCCTAACTGCACACGTTAGCATGAGGGAAAATTGAAATAACTGACAGAAACCAGTTTGGCGAAAATAAATGCATTCTTTTCGCGATAGATGGCTGTAGTGATCGATATCTCGTAAAGTATCGATCAAACAATTTAAAGTTTATGCTCGTTGTCATGGTGATATTTCACACTAAAAAAAATTCATGTGCTATTTTTTGTTTGTTCCATTCAGTTGTGAGTTACAGGGTGAGGTGAGTAACAATGGAAGTCAACCAAGAGAAAATTCCGTACATTTTACAATTTTTCTTTGATAAAGGCGAAAATGCAAGCCAATCCGCTGAAATTGTGAATGGTGTTTATGGTGCCGATGCTGTAACAGCTAATTATGTGCATTTTTGGTTTCGTCAATTCCGTTCAGGCATTTTTGATGTTCAAGGAAATTTCGAAAATTTCGTAAATTGATTCTCAAAATGTGTGCAATCGATTGTTCAGCAATTAGTAGTTGCAATTCGGGGCAACCTTGCTTATAAGGGTGAACTTCCATAAGTGCAAAGAAAAAGTCTTTATTTTAACCCTTTACTTTTTTTAAGGGAATGAAATAGCCGATGAATTGGCCAACTGTGGATCAGCGGTTCCCCCACAGGGACCAGAGCCATTAATCGGAATCAGTTATGCAGCAATCAAGAAGTGGATCAGCGATTATGTATGCAATTTACATAAAGAGCGATAGCCCAGTCTGGAACGCTGCAGAACTGCAAAGTATTTTGTGACAAGCCCGAACAGAAAACTGTCGAACCTTCTTCTAAAACTTGAAAGAAAAGACGTTGGGTTGATGGTCGCCAATATTACAGGACACAATCCATGGCGTCAATATATGACCACTATTGGAATCATTGACAACCCGATTTGCCTGTTTGCCTTGCTTAGAGGAGGCGAATGGCACTGAGCATTTTCTCTGTGAATATCTCGCATAAAAAAAATGTTATATTTTGTTTTTTTTTTACGGAACCACATTTAAAAACTTCAGGGTGGGCCAAATAAGACCTACTAATGACTAAAGACTACTGCCTAGCAGTATGCGCAGTTGCTCCATCTTGTTGAAACCAGAAATTAGGATAGTGGCCGCAAAAAGTTTTCAATCAATGTTCTGTAAGAAGCTCCTGAAATCGATTACGGGCGTTTCATCCTCATTTTCGAAGAAATATGGACCGATAAATCTAGTGACCTTAACACCGCACCAAACAGTACATTTAGTTGGGTGCAACTGATGTTGGTGTGTTGCCCTTGGATTTTCAGAGCCCCACAATCTACAGTTTTGTTTGTTGCCATAACCATTTAAATGGAAATGCGCTTCATCCGACATCAAAACATTATTTAAAAAATCAATTTGTGTGGCTAATTGTGTAAGAATAGAAAAACTGTCAAAAAGTAAAAAAGTTATTTGTACTTAACATTAGTAGGACTTTTTGGCCCACCCTGTAGTTGTACAGTATAGAAAACAGTTGAAAAGCGGAAAAATTATTATCCGTAGAGAAAGATGTGTATATCGACTACATGAAAATATTTTTTTTTGTCAAAAAGTGCTTACTTGGCCTTCACTTCTGCTCTTCCACCCACTTGCATAAGAGTGAGGTTATTGTCATAAAATCATAGAAATTTTTTTGCTTTTTTTATTGCTAAATGTAATTGTAATATATGTATTTGATGGTTTTAAATAGTTTGCATTATTTTATAATACTTAATTTGGAAATAAAATTGAATCAAAACTGCAATACCATATACGGACTCATATGCGGTAAAGGGTTAATTAGTAAAAAAAACTCGTTCAAATTTTGTAGGCTAGGTGATAGCAGAGGAGCTCGAAGCTAATATTGAACGATATGACATTGATCGCCGCCGCCACATACAGTTAGCTATGAACGAAAGAATTAGCAAAACCGGATTTCAAAGAAAAGATGTATTCAGTAATTTGGTCTTTAAACGAAGTAGAATTCCAGTTGTCGATTTTTGAGTTGTAGATTTTAATGGAAAATAAATGGGTTTTCACCTAACTCAATTCAGCGACACTTTATGCTCTCTTTATGGCAAATCTCACTAGCTCATACAGTTAATTTTAAATTTGCAGATTTTAATTATTGTTCTTTTTTCTCTTACAGTCTTGCAGAACCGATTCGTAACTAGCATCTACTCACTACTAAGCGCCTGCTTTGTACACGTTTACATATGTCGTTGGTGCAGTGCACTTCGTTTCCAAATTATGTACTCTGCATTCGTTCGTGCCAGCAGTCCCCAGTATTGTTTGAATTAATGAAAAGTTAATTTTATATGAATATTTTGTTTTTGTATTTTTTATATATATAAGTTGTACATGTGTCCATGTGATTACACACATTCCTATAAAGATTAATGTATGTATGTATAGACATCATCAGAAGTATAGATTTCGAAAGATCAATAAACTGTGTATTAAACTTGAAGTTTTTTAAGTTGATTTCATTTCACAGTGAAATCTGAAAGCAATACAATTTTTATGTTTTATTTGAAAACATCATCTAGGCGCGTCTTTTGAAAGACCCTTTATTATTAGCGATTTTTGTTTTTTAGTTTTTATCAGTTAATTATTATTTTTTTATTTTAATTTTTTTTTTTTTAATTTTATTTTTTAAATTATTATTTTTTTTTTCTTTATTATTTCTTTAATATGTAATTTATTTCCAGACTTTTCGTTTGCATCGTCATCATTAGCACTACAGTCTTGTGCAGACCATTGCAACCACTTTTCGCTGTACTTTTGTTTATTATATTTAAATTATTAAATTTTATTTGCATTATTTACTAGCTGTAACCGGCGCGCGTTGCTACGCCAACAACTGAAATAAATTAAAGAATAACTTTAAAGAAAAATCAGTACACAAATATCACTGTGCGACAGTGATATTATACTTTTATGGAGACCTAGCACAACTTGTAGGTATAGAAAAACTAAAAACAATGGCATAGGGGAAATATCCAATACACCCCCAAAATCTCATTTTATGGCCAAAAACCCGTTTTTCAGTAGGTTGATGTGAACAATCACTCCTAAGGGGGTGTCCATAAATTACGTGAGGTGTTTTTTTATATCTTCTGTAACTCCCTCCCCCCCTGGTGAGATGTCGTGAGTTTTTATTCAACCCCCTCCCCCTTCCCCCAGTCTCACGTGAGATTTTTCAAAATGTGGGTTTCTTATGTAAACGCGTTGGATTGTTATTGTAAAAAGAAAAAAAAATTTGCTCCGTGCTTTTATTTACGACTATTTAAGACTAGTAATCAGTATTGCTGAGAGTTATAAGTGTAATAAAAATTTAACAATAGAAGACTTAAATCGTAACTACTGCGATTAAAAAAAAATATCTACTCTAATTCAGTCCATGGAGAATCATGCGCGGTTTCAAGAGAGACTATTGGGACCAACATGTCCATATGATTTTCAGTAAAATCATCTGCTCCTTCAACTTCGTTCTGATCTAGCCACTCTAAGCCGTTGACGCTTGCGCACAGTAACTCATTAGCTCGTCTTGTGACAATCCGTGAGGGTCGCACTTTGCGGAACATACGCGCTTGCTTAGCTCGTCATGTTCTTTAAAGTCCGAAATTGTCAAACGTCCATCAACCTGAGTGATAGAGTATGGAGGTGGCAGAAAACGGTCGTGAAGAATCATATGCAGATCACTCCGGCGTGCGCTGCAGCACTTAGGTCAAGCTCCATATGCAGCTTAGCAATCTGTTTCTTCATAGTATCTTGTGCTGGAGTGGGACGTACGTTAGATGGTGTAGTGCTCGACTTAGCTTCATCCACATCATCGCCGATCACAAGAAGCTGATTTTGAATTATGTGAAAACAGTGAAGGAAACGACCGCGCTAATATTTTGTAGTTATGATTTTAGCATATTTTATCAAGAATTTCACTGTTTCAGTTTTTTTTTGATGCTATTAAATGTAACAATAAACTTTATATAAAAAAAGTATTTTCTTAAAAACATATATATTTAACCTACCTTTTGAAGGAATGCTAAAGTAGACCGAACTTTTCTCTCAGTGGATTCCCTGAAAAGCCGTTCAATCTCATGTTTAATGTGATGTATTAACTCTTCTTTCTTCGGGAATTTTTGCTTCGAGGTATTTCATAATTTTATCACATCGTCGTGGCAGGACTTCTTCGCCTTATAGACGTATCTTTTGACGTATGCGTTATAAAAATCTGGATAACTCATTTTAAATTAGTAAGAGCATGAACTGAGTCGAGTAAAACATTTACAATAATAAACAAAGAAGGTTGGAACCTGTCCGTGTGTCGCTGCCACTCAGCTCGTACGCTCTTGTTCATTGAGTCGCGCGTTCGGCTGATAGTGGCGCGAAAACAAACGACGGGCTACACTGTACTGTAAATTCAGATTAAATTGAGCTATTTGGTATTAAACAAATATGGTAGTTTGACAGTAGTAATGTACATATAACGTCGAAGTATGAATGAAATTATTTTCTTTCGAACGAATTAGTGAATGATCTTAATCATACTACGATTACGCTTAAGATTAAATCTTAAGCATGTTCAATCTGGATAATGGACCAAAATAGTATATTTTTTTTTGTTTCAATCAGAAAAAAAATTGCGTGATATTTGCCAAAGAAAAGAGTCTCAACAAAGAGTCTTGGTTCAAACAGTATTTTTCAGATATTTTCGAAAGTTCTAACCAGTTCTGTTCTATGCAGTACAGTACCGTACCACACCGTCCTCTTATGTATACATATATACTCCAATAAATATTATAAAAAATTTTCAGTAGGCGTAGAGGGAACATTCTCGTTTTATTAAATTTTTCAAATATAGGAAATTGAATTAAAATTAAATTAAAAAAATGAGTAAAACGACGAAAAGCAATACGAGTACAAATACTAATAAAAGCAACCACAACTACAACGATTTAGATGCTAACAATGATATGTCGGATGAATTGAGCGCGTACAGCTCGGAGGAAGACGAGGTGACATCACGAAAATCGCGAAAAATACAGCCAACTGATGCTGCGGATTACGAGGATGGGGGCGGAATGTAAAAATGTAAATTAATTTGTGTGCAAATAAATTACAAGTGATATTTTCATATTTGAGCCGTAAGCCCTGGCAGCTAGTGCTCCTTTTTTTTATTGTAAAATAATAATTTATTATTATTTTCCATATAACGCATCAAAACATTCCCTAATTCCTACTCAGCGTCAGTTATACCTACATACCAAATTAGTAAAAAAAAAAAACAAATCTTAAAACTCACACAACTCTATGAATTTTCATCCAATTACAGTAAAATATAGCTTATTCAACGCAAAATTAAATTTACTATAAGAATAGTGTACTAAAAAAATCCTCAATATCGGATAATATCATAAAAATAATGTTAAAGTTGAAAAATTGGGGGAAAACAAAAAATTCCAAAAACTTACAGCTACAGTCTGGTCAGTTTTCAATTTAAAAAAATAATGAACACACTGTCTTTGGAACTAAAAAACAAAATAAGAAATCGGATGGAAATTGGCGAAGTTAGAAGTGAACCTACTGAAAAATGTTCATTCTAAACCATTTTATTGATTTTGTTTATTTCGAAAAAATTGTTGCATTACAAAGTTTAACTTCAATTCGATGTTTATTGAAGTGCTGTGGGATACACAATATTTCTTGTTTTTCCATCTGGTGCGTAGACGAATAATTCAAAGGGTTTTCCGACACGTGAGCAAGCCACATACAGCTGTCCATGTTAGAAGCATGGATTCTCTAAATTTAATCCACACACTTGTAACGATTATCTTTGCGCATTGTTAATAGTCATTGCGAAAGCGAGTCGCACCGGGAATTGTAAACGTTTGAATTCGAATGGCATATCTGTCGGGTCCATTGGGATACGTGGCAACAGTACGTCTTCACCTTTGAATTTTCCAGTCAAAATTCTTGCCTAGATAACATTGTTTATCATTTTCTTGACTGAGGCCCCTATTATGAGCAACATTCGATCTTCGACTGTAGTCGAAAGTGCTGATCGAACGAATTTTCATTTGGTATTATGGTGCTCATTCGTTGAAGAATAGGACTATTGTGAATTTCGATCGCTCGACGCATTTACAATAGATAATTTTTTCTCAGCTGATACAGCAAATCAAAATAAAAGAAAAACCGATTTTATTGAAATTCTTTGCTAACAACATTTTTAAAAGTTAAAAGAAGTAATTTATGTGAAAATGAGTACAACGGAGTTGTGGTTCAACGATTCATCGGACGATGAAAGATTAGTGGAACTAGCTAGAAGTAGAAAACAGTTGAGGGGCGCATCCAACCCCCTAGAAATGGCTTCCACTGAGTACGTTTAGAATTTTCAAAATGTGTTGACGTACTTAATATTACAGAAATTTCCTTACAGATTTTTAAAGAACTTTAGATTATCTAAAGAGGCGTTTATGAACCTACTGTCCAGTACAGAAAACCAGTTGCAGCAGTGCACCCGAGCCAAATTCATTCCAAATATTTTAAAGCTAGCCACAGTTCTGCGATTTTATGATCAGGGATCGTACCAATTGAGTATTGATATGCTAGGACTTGCTCAACCCACTGTGTCTGGTGTGCTATCGGAAATAATAGATGTCCTGGAAAATTATATTTGCCAAAGATGGAAACAATTTAGTAGTACAGAGGCTGATCTGCAACAAAGAAAAGCACATAGAGATGAAATCTCTTGAATATTATAGAAAAATCTAAAAAGTATTAAATAGAAACCTTTATGCCACAGTTTCTGTTTTATTTTTGTTATAAATTTTCTTTATTCAATTATTCGTCATTCGAAATGTATTTCGTATGTATTTCCGTTCCTCTACGTATTTCAGCCCATACCTACCAAGGGAAAATAAAAATGTATTTCTATAAACATCACAAAAAAAAAAAACCATTATTAACCTTAATCCATTTTGCTGCCGTTCTAACTGGTGGTCCCAAGCAATTCAGCTCCGCTGTAAAATTCCTCCCATTTCTTTGCTGCTGGAACTTTGGTGCAAATCCCTTTTGCGAATTGTGGATTCTCTTCCATTAAGGAAACTAGCCTTTCTAATTGCTGTTTGGTACTCACGACTTTCGACCTGCATAAAATTAACAAAATTAGTATATATTTATTATTTGGTTACTATAAAACCATAACGCAAACTACTTACATTTTAACAAGTTTACCCACAATACGCAACACAATCGAAAGCAAAATTGCATTCGACTCTAAATTCGGTATTCGACGAAAAATTCGACAAGGCTGCACCGCTCATAATACCAAATTGACATTCGATTTTCGATCTTCGACAACCAACGAATATCGAAGATCGAATCTAACTCATAATAGGGGCCTGAGAGTCTGGTTCCGTTGCAAAGTCGTGGTGGATTTATGTTTCGAAGAAGAATGATGGGTACGCCAAACAGTATCGATGGACTTGCATGTTAGTGCCTCAGTGTTTTGCAAATTTAACGGCAGTTTCAATGCTGAATACGTTGTTCGGCCACCATCCAAAAGAGTTGCCGCAATTCCAGATGATGCAATAGCCAGTGCAATATTATTTTGTGATCGTATGGTTGCCAAAATTAGTGAAAGAAGAAAAGTCTTGCCTGTACCACTGGGCGAATCTATGAAAATCAGTCCACATCTATGAACATGTCATATTCGTTTCCTTTGTGTAAAAATGCATAGTCATACTAATTTTTATGACAACCGGTTGGACGGGACAGGAGTTGCTACTCTGCAGCGCCACCTGGTGGCAAGTGGCATCAATGAGCATATTCTACAAACCTTCTCCGTGGAAAAATACATATATATATCAATTTTTATAATAATCGGTCCAGTAGTTTTTGAGACATACAGACAAACATTCATTTTTATGTATAAAGATTATTCTTTTGTTTTTAATGACTTATTCATTTTTGTTATCTCTATTTATTCTATTGTTATTTTCATTGTAATTCTTATTTCTCACAGCTTCGATTTTTTTTCCTATATTTTGCTTCACTTTTAATTATTGAAATTTAAAACGATGAGCATTTTACGATTTTCCCTTTTTTCTTTAATAGACCTTCAGCGAGTGGTAGAGCACACAAGCATTCCTCTAAACGAGTTATAATACACTGCGATTGACCTGAGCGTAATCGCGGAAGCCAATAAAAGGTGGTCTCTGACTGCTAACTACAGGGTCTCCAAGGCCCGCTGGCCAAAACTGAATCTTAAAAGGACAAAATGTCTGCTTGGATTCAACAGATCAACTACCAGCATCCGCACAGCTATTATAACGGGTCGCTGCACTATTGGCACCCTATCAAATAGAATGGGTGTACCTCACAATGACTTCTGCAGGAGCTGTGAAGATGAAGAAGAAATTGAATGTCCTGCTGTTCAAAGTAGGCGTGCCAAATATCTTGGCGAGTATTTCTTTGAAGATCTGGGAAATTTTAAAAATGTTTCACTGGAGCGACTAGTTACCTTCTTGAAAAAATCCAAGTGGTTTAAGCAACTCAGTTAGGGGTAGGAAAACAAATGCAGGTATTACAATGGGCTTTGGGGCCACCGAGTGTGTTGTGTTAAACATACAACCTGACTAACCTAACCTAACTTTAATAGCGTTTTTTCCTCACCCTTTTATCAAGTTCGGATATTTCTCTGTTTATTATTTTATTTATTATTATTATTAGAAGGCCATTACGCACTCCGACCAGAGCTGATCTATTGTGCAAGGCCTATTTTGTAACTCTAGAGTTTTAGGCTTTTTAGAAATTTTAGCACAGTTTTGGGTTTGTTGTTCCAAAGATTGCATGGAGATACTACGATACCACCAAGGTGGTGAAGTCTTTGTCTGCCCAACGCAGGACATTCACAAAGCACATGTTCTGAGCTTTCTATGTCCATTTCGCAAAAGCGGCAGACATTGGTCTCGGATAGACCAATATTGTTTAGATGGTACGTCAGGCTGCAGTGACCTGTAAGGTATCCGGTTAAAAGACGCAGATCTACTCGGTTTAGTGAGAGAAGTTTGTCAGATATTCCTTTGTTGGGACTTAGGAATAGTTTGGCTTGACGCTGACCGGCACAGTTTAGCCAGTGTGCGGCAAGTTTTCTTTCATTAATGTGGCCTTTTGTCAGTCCACAGAAAGGCTCAGGACCAGTAAGTTGCATAATTGCTCCTTGTTTTGCAAGGTCGTCAGCCATTTCATTTCCCTCATGTCCTTCATGTCCCGGAATCCAACATAGTGTTACTGTGTTGAGGTTTCCTAACGTGTTTAGGAGGTTTAGGCAATCGTTTACCAATTTAGAGGTGATAGTTGTTGATAGAAGGGCTTTTAGAGCCGCTTGGCTATCTGAAAGTATGTAGATGTGAGTACCTCTCATTTTCCTTCTAAGGCATTCTCTCACACATATTTCAATGGCATGTATTTCTGCGTGGAATATTGTTGGGTAGGATCCCATCGGAATCAATTTTTTGAATTTGGGCCCATTGATTTCTGCCCCTGTTCTACCATTTTCCAATTTGGACCCATCAGTAAACCATAGCTGGGAGCCAGGTTTGAAAGTGATAGAGTTAGTTCTCCAGTCTGTTCGTTCATTGATTATAACTTGGAAGTTCCTGAAGAGTATTGGTTTGGGTGATAGTATATCATCCCTATGAAGAAGGGCACTATGTAGGAAGTCTTGTAAGATCTTTAAATGTCCTTTCATATCCCCACTTTTAAGTTCAGATATACCTTTTAGTCTTAAGGCACTCGAGCGAGCTTCCCTTTCAATTAGAATTGGAAGCGGTGGTATGTTCAGGAGCACACCCAATGCATCCGTGGGACATGTTTTCATAGCCCCTGTAATACCAACACATACCAGACGATGCAGTTTGCTTAATTCGTTTGCCGCCTTTCTTTGCTTGACCTTGGGCCACCATGCTAAGGATGCATAAGTGACTATGGGTTTTACAACTGTGGTGAATGTCCAGAAGGTCATTCCAGGGCTTAGTCCCCATGTCTTACCAAAAAACCTTGTACAGGCAAAGAATGCCCTTGTGGCTTTTGAAGTAACTCTCTCAATATGGGAATTCCACGTAAGCGTTTTGTCAAGACTAACGCCAAGATAGTTCGCTTCTCTCGAGAGTTCAAGTGTTGTTCCATTAAGGGTCGGACATTTGAGGTTTATGTTCCTTCTCCTAGTAAACGGTACAAGTGTTGTTTTGGATGGGTTTATGGAGAGCCCTTTTTCCGTGCACCATTTGTTTATTATTGTAAGGGCTTGCTGCATGCGATCCGAAATGGTTTCCTCATGCCAGCCTAATACATAAACTACTAGGTCATCAGCGTAACCCTGAGTGTGAAATCCTAGGTTATTCAGTTTGTGGAGAAGTTCATCTATGACTAGAGTCCACAAAAGAGGAGAAAGTACGCCACCTTGAGGGCAACCTCTTGTGGCTTTGATAGATTTGATTGATCCTCCTAGTTCGGTGCTGATCGTCCTAGATTTCAGCATGAATATTATCCATCTAGTGATGGGTTCAGGTACCTCCTTTAGATATAGGGCATTATAGATTGCCTCATAGGAAGTGTTATCAAAAGCTCCTGATATGTCAATAAATGCACATAGAGCTATCTGTTTGGACTCAACAGCCTTTTCAGTAACTGTTACCAGGCTGTGTATTGCGGTCTCAGTGGATTTTCCCTGTTGATAGGCAAATTGAAGTCGATGCAGTGGGAATTTAGCTAGATTGTATTCCCTAATATACTGATCAACTATCTTTTCCATTGTTTTGAGGAAAAATGAGCTGAGACTAATTGGTCTGTATGATTTAGGCAATTGTTCGGGTTTTTCCCCTACCTTTGGAATAAATACGACCTTAACCTCAGCCCATTTTGTAGGCAAATATCCTAGCAGTAAGCTTGCTTTGTATAGTCTGGTCAAATTAGGGATAATATGGTGTGCACCCTGCTGTAAAAGACAGGGGAATATCCCATCAGGACCAGGAGATTTGTATGGGCTGAATGTTGATATCGCCCATTGTACCCGCTTTTCATGGAATAGCTTGTTTGCTAGTTTTAAGTTCTCAGCACCCGCAGATGTAGTAGTTTCTGCCGGTACAGAGATCTCGTCTAGCACAAGTGATCCAGAGAAGTGAGTGTCCAGCAGAAGTTGACTGGTTTCCTCTGGATTCCTTGTGTAGCTTCCGTCTGGCTTTTTCAGGGTACTAATGCCGTTTGAGTGATCTTTTAGTAGGGCTTTTTGGATACGAATAGCATCCGGAAGACTACAAATCTTTTCACAGTGATTCCTCCAAGTAGCCCTTTTAGATTTCCTCAATTCTTTATTGTAGTTGGTTAGGGCTGTTGAGTAGGAGAACCAGTCCCCCATTGCTTTAGCTCTATTCCTTAGGGTTCTTGTTTCTTTACGGAGGTTGGAAAGTGTACTATTCCACCAAGGAACATTTCTTTCTGGCTTTTTCACTTTTACTGGGCAACTTTCGTGAAACGCAGATATTATGTTTGAATGTAGTTCGTTCGATTCGAACGCAAGCTCAGATATAAGTTGAATGTGACGCCTAGAGCAGTTAACACTTTGTTCTAAATAGAAGTGAAAGTAGTCCCAATTAGTTTTTCTGGGGTTTCTGTAAATTGTCATTTGTGGTTTGGTTGCACCTACATATATCGAATTAATATGTCTGTGATCCGACATAGATGTTTCCTTTGACACATGCCAATTTGAGACTTCGGACAGAACATTATGGCTAGAGAGAGTGATGTCAAGGACTTCACCTCTGATTGCATTAATGAATGTAGGTTCGTTGCCTCGGTTTAGGATAGATATATTATAATATACCTAAGTAGAAATTCAAGAAGGTACTCACCTCTTGGATTTATGTTTGTGCTCCCCCACGCTGTGTGGTGCGCATTTGCATCACAGCACCACCGGAGACGTTTTTGCTGACAATATTCCACCAGGGCTATAACCTCCCTTGTTGGAGCAGTGACCTCATCTCCTGGAAGGTAGGCGGAGGCAAGTACTACCTCATGCTCACCTTTGCTCGTTGGCACTTTTACCCAAATCGCCACCATTTTATTTATTTATATATTTGTTTGTTTTTTGGTCTATCTATTATTTTATTTATTTTTTATTGCCGTGTTAAGGCATATTTTTATTCATAAGATCCATTTTTTATTTACAAAAAACAAAAAAAATGTTTTTTCAATGACAATAATAAAAAAATTCTTCCCCTGACGTAGCACATGCCACTGGCGTAACTGATTGCGCTGCTCAGTTCGTCTGAAAAAAATTCGGTCGATTATTCATCAGGAGATATGTCGCTATGGTGGGCAGCAGATTTACAAAAAAAATTCTAGATATTTTATCTGTTTATTGGAAAAACAAAAAAAAAGTTTTTTTTCACGTTCTCGCTCTTAAAAAAAATAGAAAAATTGATTATAAAAGTATAAGTCTGCTACCCGCGGGAGCCACTAGTCTACTCAATAACATATTAAAATTTCAAATAAATCGGTTGTGTACTTTTTGAAAAATTACCAAAGCCAACTCGGAAAAAATAGTTTCGAAAAAAACAGGGTTAACGCGCTTATACCTGTGCGTCGTACTCCAAACCGTCCTGTTTTAAAAGGCTGTAACGTTCAAACTACAACGAATTTCAATATAAAAAATTGCAAGTATATTTTTGAAAGTGTAAACTGTCACAACATAAAAAACAATCGTTTTTTCGAAATTCTAGACCAGAAAGGTGCCTTAAACAAGCAACCTAACCTCAATAGCGTTTTTTCCTCAACCTTTTATCAAGTTTGGATATTTCTCTGTTTATTATTTTATTTATCTATATGTATATGTTTTTGTTTTTTTTTTTTGCCCATTATTTTATTTTATTGCAGTGCTAAAAAGTGTTAATACATAGTTGATTTGTTGTGAAATTTTGCTTTATTTATAATGGCAATGATTAGCATTTGCCCTCAACCTTTTCGACACCACCTTCTGGTTTAGTGCTGGCACGTGTTTTTTTGCATTCTTTGACCACTGCTTTCAGCATTTCAATTTCTTCTTTAATAAAATCCAACTCTTTTTCGACCTCGTGACGTTGGTAAGCGGGATCACGTCCTGAAAATGGCAACGCAAACGTATGTTTAAATTTAAATATTAATTTGAATGAGTTTACAGGTAATTTTTAGCTTAAAAAAAATATTTTTTTTCCAATCTTTCTCATCTATTAAAACAGTATCTGCAAATCCGTAGCAGTTGCTGATCTCACTTTGGTATAATTCTCAATTAGCTCATACACTCGTGACGTTCTCACGATAGTGGGTTCAACGTTATCGAAACGACCCGGCCAAGGACTGCCACCCTAGCAGTATTCTCCAAACATTTATGAGAAATTTTTATGCCGTTGCAACAACAAAAACTCCGGAAAAGGCCTATCACCTATCGCCTTCTGCACTTGTCTCACCTTGTCTGCGTCGCAACATCCGATAAATATCGCGTATACCATCCAATGCACGATCCTTATTGAGTTCATTCGTTGCCACACAATCTTTTGCATTTGCCAAAATACGCTCCCAACGCAGACACTCGCTGCGCGCCTGATTATATGAACGTTCCAGCTCAGCCAAATCGTTTTTCAAGCCCAACACCGTAAGCGCTGCCTCGTTGGTCACCTTCACCATACGTTTGCGCATTTCTTCGATTTCTAAAAATTTTTCCTGCTCCAAACGTGAAATTTCAACTTGAGCCAACACTGCCAACACAATGCAAGAAATTTATGAAATAAAAAGAAAAAAACAAAAACAAAACAAAAGGAAGCACCAAAACATACTCAGCGCATCACAGCGATCCATGCAATCTTTCACCGAATCAAATAACTCGGACTTCTCCACCACCTCCTGTATAACGGTCTCATATGGTTCCAATTCGTTCACAGTCGTCTTGAGCACATCACGAAATTCATTCAGCTCCGATATGGCACTCTTAAATTTTTCAATATTTTCCGTTAGTTCTGCATGTAGTGCCGTTTCTTCTGCCACTTTCTTCTCTGCTATGCGTTTTTTATCATCACAATCTTTTATAAAACTGTTCACTTCTACGAAGCGTTTACGCAAGTTTGCTTGTATCTTATAGAGTTTGCGTATGCGATTGGCATTACTTGCCGCCTGACGTTTAGAATTCTCGAGCATTTCATCTTGTAGGCGCAGCATAGCCGAATGTTCGCGCTCATTGCGTATGTAAAGCAATTCAATGGAGTCGCCTGCCGAATCCCAATTTGGCGGTTTTCTTTTAGTTTGGGGAAGGAAAAATGCAAAGTTCATAAAGCATAAACAGTAGTCAAACTAGCGGTAAAACTACTCACACGAAATACGCATCTTGCTGCTTCGATTCGATGTAATCGCCAACCGCCTTCTCGGGACTCAAATCCAAATTACCGATAACATCGATTTTTGTTGTAGGTTTGAGACGTGGCATTTTTCAGTATTCAATATAAAAAAGCTATGCGGCAATCAAATTTTTAAACTTGAAATAGCAATAAAAAATATGTACATACATATGTGGCCTCAGAAAAACGTTCCCAATTTAATTTTTTGACTGCTGACTTAGCTTGTTTATTCAAATTTATTAATTCGCGTTGTCTTGACAACGAAATCACTGGGTGGCTTTCCATGCTGGTGAAGTGCATATTCAAATAATTGCAATACTTTCGGTGATTTGATTGTTTAATGGAGTAAATAAGTGACGCGAAAGCACATTCATTTTTTGGTGGGGCTTACCAGCAATAAGTGAGACCAAAGCAGGCCAAAATATTTGAAAGTTATGCTCAAATACTTGTGACGTTTTGCATATTAAAATGGTGCGCAACTAAGTTCGCGATACAATACAAATACAACTTTATTCTGAAAAAATGTGAATCATTGAAATTATTGCCCATCGCTGACTACTACTTTCCCCCATCTTTCTGGTAGATCTCGTATACCGTCGCGGTAAAACGGTTCATTTTTTGAGGTATTCATATGATTGGTACTGCTGGTCAGCTAGACCAAGTGCCATCAATCGGAACAGGTGATAATCGGATGGCAACGTGAGGCCGAGTGTTGTCATGCTGTAGAATCACTTTTTCATGCCTCTCCGCGTATTGCGGCCACTTCTCGTGCAGTGCTCGGCTCAATCGCATCAATTTAAGTCGATACCGATCCTCAGTGATGGTTTCGCTTGATTTTAACAGTTCATAATAAATAACACCAACTTGGTCCCACCAAATACATAGCATAACCTTCGCAGCGTGAATATTCGGTCGAGGCGACGACGTAGAAGCATGACCGGGTAGTCCTCATGACTTTCTTTTCTTTGGATTGCTGTAATGAATCTATTTTTCATCACCCGTCACGATGCGATGAAAAAAACCCTTCCTTTTTTGCCGCTGGAGCAGTTGTTCACAGCCTAAAAAACGACGTTCAACATCACCTGGTTTTAACTCATAAGAAACCCAAGTCCCCTGTTTCTAAATCATTCCCAAAGTATGCAATCGCTTGAAAATGGATTGACGGGTAACTCTTAATACTGAAGCCAGATCTTCTTGCGTTTGACAGGGATCCTCATTGGGCAATGCCTCCAATTCAGCGTCTTCGAATGTTTTTGGCCTTCTTTCACGTGGACGATCGTCGACATTTAAATCACCGTCTTTGAAGCGACGGAACCAATCTCGGCACGTTGTTTCACTTAAAGCAGCATCTCCATAAACTTTTTGTAGCTCTCGATGCGCTTCAGCCGCCGTTTTTTTCGAATGAAAGTGGAAAATCAACACTTCCCGCAAATTACGATTATTCGGCACAAAATCAGACATTTTCACTAATGTGTCGAAGCAGTTTGTTTACCATATGTCTAAGCTTGGTTTTAACGTAACGATCTGGATTTGAACCCAGCAAAGAATTTTCACTTCAGCAGGATTCTGCAAATGTATGGGAAATATTTTATGTTGTTATAACAATAACGACAACAACAAAGCTTTGGCGTTCGTAATGGAATTGAAGATCGTTTGTTTAAGGCTTACTGTTTAGGGTTTAAATTGAATTCCCGTTCATTGTGCAATTTTTCTCTCAAATACAGCGTTCTTTGTTGCTCCCAAAATTTCCACTCATCCTAAAGCTCATTACCTGCCAGTGTTTTCAGAAGCTTAACTCTAAAAAAGGGTCATTGGGACCCTTCTTTCTAAATGTCGCGTTTTAGTTTTTAGTTATATAAGGCTAGTTCCTACAAAGAGCTCCGCCCTATAGGGCAGATTTTGGGGGGCTGCGCTAAACTGCTAAACCTAACGCGAAGCACTGAAGGCTGTACGACGAACATCGGCATTCAGAGTTGCTTCAACCAACCCCACTCTCTCAGGCGCAGCAGTTTTTGTAATCAGCGGGGAGATACCTTATGGTCCGGGTACGAGTGGATGCGTGGACTTTCAGGAAAAAACACGACATCACTACCGTCGCGGAACGAAGATGTCAAACCATGCAGCGGTAGCAAAACCGACTGGACACTGAATCGAGTGGCAGATGGGCGGCGAAGCTGATTCCTACAATAGGCAAAAAGGTTCAAAGGAACTTTGGGAAAGTGGCTTATTTTATGACTCAGTTCCTCCCCAGCCACGGATACTTCCGGAAATACCTATACCGCACGTGTAAGATAAGCGACATCAGGTGCATATACTGCGAAGCACTGAAAGATGACGTCGAACACACGTTCTTTAGTTGCGACAGGAAAGAGATGCTCTGAGGGGCATCGCGCTAAACAATGTGATTGGCGAGACGCTTGATCGTGCGTGTAACTATATAGAATGCGGTTAAAAGATACGTTGAAGGCGTAGTATTATACAACAAAGCATAGCCTCACAACTAGAAACTTGAGACGATGAGCCTATATCATGAACCTGGCTACATCCATGATGGACCCAGTCTTGGGTGAATAGAATTGGTCCATTTCATGGACGTCGTTCTGCGCCCTCCCGAAGTAATGCAGAAAGTAGTCGCGGAAACGGGAGTTCCCCCAGAAGACGAGAAGGGAAGGAAGAAGAAGAAAACCACGTTTTAGTGGCCACACCACTCGACGCAGTAAACAACGTTCGCTGTAAGTGTAAGGCGTTTTGAGCCCTACCTCACCTACCAAAAACAAAAATAGGGGCAGATTAAAGATTTTATCTCTTTCAGATCAAGGATTTTATCTCTCTCAGATTAAGGATTTTATCTCTCTCAGATTAGGGATTTTATCTCTCTCTCGTTCAGTCCCTCTCGCTCACTCTCTCTTTCTCTCCCTCTGTCGCACTCTCTATCGCTTACTCCCTCCTTCCCGCTCACTCTCTCTGTCTCTCTATGCCTCTATTATTTGACAATTTTCAATATTGAAGGAAAAATATTTAAATTTTACATTTTGTATACTTTTTATTACTTTTTAATTTAATTTCCGTATTTTTTATGTATGTATCGTAGTGTTGCATTTATATACTTGTAACATTAATCAAAATACATAATGAATATAATACACATAAATAGCACAATTACGGAAGGCAAAAAAAGGAAATATTTTAGAGTTTTTTTTTTAATAATTATTTTTACACTTCGCTTAATTTTAAACTGCACATTTTTTCATGAATTTTGGGTAGTATTGGCAAATAGTAGTATTTTAAGAAATTTTACAACAACTGAAAACGTATATTTAAACCCGTGACTATTATGTTTTATAACTTTAATTATTTTATTTTTTATTGATGTTAAGTAATTTTTTTTTTTTGTGATGTATTTCAAATGCTTTTTTCAATGCAACATAATTTTGTAATTTTTTTATTTTAAAATGCCCATATTT
This sequence comes from Anastrepha obliqua, assembly GCF_027943255.1. Taxonomy (NCBI): domain Eukaryota; kingdom Metazoa; phylum Arthropoda; class Insecta; order Diptera; family Tephritidae; genus Anastrepha; species Anastrepha obliqua. The sequence goes on along the minus strand of NC_072893.1, from coordinate 121,626,435 downwards.
CTTAGTGTCTCTAAGCCCTATGTTGTTGGTAATTGTTTTTGTTTTTTTTTTATTATTACAATTTTTATTTCAAATGCTTCTTATCTATTTTTAGTTCCACTTTTTAAAGTTTCAATTATTATGTTTAATTTTTTTTCTTAAAATTTAAGGAAAGTTTTCTAATTCTTTATTTACCCCCATTTTGATATTAAGCCATAATTTTTAAGCATTTTTCTATTTTTTTTTTCTCTCTCTCTCTCTCTCTCTCTCTCTCTGTTATTAGTGCAGTTATGCGCTGCATTTGTGTATTTGAAAATGGCAGGGAATTATAATATGTTCGGATATTAATTAATGATTGCGAAGTGGAATTTTTTTTATTCTTGTATATGTATATGTAGTGTGTGTGTATGAATGTATATTATCTTACAAGAAATACAAATTTTATTAAACATATACAGCTGTACAGTACACAGCATAAATATTGATACCCTAACATTTCTAAATATAATTGTAACAAATTTTATGGATTCTGAAAAATTATTAATTGATTTTTAATTATTATAGATTTTGAACAACTTTATTAATATATGAATAATACACTTTGCACTCATTCGTAATAAAAAAAGAAATAATCAACTTTGTCTGCTGCATCAAACACGGCAAGCAAAAATGTAACTGTAAGTAAGAAATTCATACAGAAAAAGTATTGATACGCTCACACTTTGATGTAACCAATGCGCGAAATAACGGTAGTGTTGATTTGCGATGCTTCGAAATAATATTTGTTGGCAGACTATTTTCAGTATAACTGATGAAGTTCATTTATTCGTTTACTTTGTTACGTGTCCAATCATGTCTCGCAAAGAATTGACATTAGAGGAAAGAAAACTTTTTTGTACGCCTGCATAAAGATGGAAAATCATACTCAGAAATCAGGAAAACCATCAGCAGGACTAAAGCAACAGTGCAAAAGGTAATACAAATATTTAAAGGGGGAAAAGTATCGAGAATTAGCTGAGATCAGACTGCCCTAGGAAGTTAACTGAGAGAGATGAACGCCTTATGAAGAGAACAACAAAAAAAATCCTTTCGAAAGTCTTCCGAATATACATAGCTACTGTATTGCAAACATCTCTAAACATCTTTGGCAGACAAGATGGAACTCTGAACGGTACTGTAGATCGACAGCGAGACTAATCCACGATCTAAAAAAGTTTTTGTCCGGACATGGGTCCTTTCGCAAGTATTTGTGCCGAATGGGAAAAGTGAACCTACCAAACTGCATATATGGAGATACTGAGTAAGATCCGAAAAAAGAGGCGTAAAATAGAAACTTATGCTGAAGAGCATTGAGCATAGGTTTCTCAAAACAGGCGACCCTGGAAGCAGGGTGAGTAAGTAAGTGCCCTTCTTAGGACCTCGAAGCAATGCTGAATGAGTCCCGGGGTGGAGGGAAAAATCCAAGAGAAAAGGAGGGATATTTTTAGTGGAATCACCACACACATAGTAGCGATGGTTACTATATGGTGCGAAGGCACTTTTAAGCCAACCTCACCGTCAAAAAAAGCAAAAAAAAAAAACCAAAAAACACCATTGTTTAATCGGATAAAGTGCGAAGGTCAATCAAGAGAAATGGATATAAGTTATGTACTCGTATTGTTAGAAAAAAGTCCTTTTCCAGTAATACTAATAGATATAAAAGGCTCAAATTTGCCTCAACTCAAAGATGAAAGACTTCTGGTACAAAGAAATTTTCGCCGACGAATCGAAATATAATATTTTCGGATGTGATGGGCGACTTAAAGTGTGAACGCAGCGAAATGAAAGGGTTGCATGTCCACATCAGGTGTTGGCAATCTTGATTTTATTGATGATATAATTACAAAATAAGATTGTTCAAAAATCCTTCAAGAAAACTTGTTACAAAATGCCTAAAAAAATGCGATTGTCAGGTGGATTTTATTTCCAGCAGCGCATCGATCCCAAATACAACGCGCACATAGTGAAGATGTGGCTAATACGTAAAGTACCTCATTTGTTATCAACGCCTCCACATAGCGCAGATATGAAATCCAAATCCAATCCAAAGTTACTGCTACAACAACAACAACATGAAATCCAATAGAGATTTATGGAATAATTTGCAAATTCGATTAAAGAAACACTACATAACTTCCAAAAATCAGCAGCAAGCTTTTAAGCTCCAAGTCGGATGGCAAAATATAAATTCGAATAATGCAAAAGACTTGATTGACTCAATGCCTGACCGACTAAAAGAGTTTATTCGATTACGAGGATGTCCTTTTTTTTATTCCTTGTTCCCTCCTCTCGGGAGCATAGGGCCTCGACAGGGCTCTTCCATCGTACACGGTGAGATTTCGACATCTGCTAGTTCGCGCAGCATCGACCTTCTCCAAGTGTTTTTTGGCCCACAGTGACTTTTGCTCTCTTGCTGGTTTCAGTCCAGAGCCATTCTCGTGATGCTATCTGATGGTTTTCTCAATGTGTGACCTATCCATCGCCACTTTCTGCATTTGATTTGCCTAAGGATGGGTTCCTCGTTCGTTAATCTCCACAGTGCGTCGTTACTGATGGCGTTTGGCCGGAATATTCTGCAAATGATGCGGAGGTATTTGTTGATGAAGTATTGTAGCCTCTGTGTGATGGTGTTAGAGACCAGCCATGTTTCGCTTCCGTACAACGATACGGACTTCACGCATGAACGAGGATATCCTACAAGATATTAAATGTAATTTTTCTCAAATTGTTATTAAAATTTTTCATACATAAATATTTTATTGCAAGAGTATCAACACTTTTGCTGTGCGAATTTTCAGATTTTCCATAGTTTTTTGGTTCTTATTTGATGACGAGATACATAGTTTATATTTTATATTTTCTTATATATCACACGAGAACAATTGGATTTATTTAATTTTTAATAGAAAAAGGAGGGTATCAGACTTCTGCTGTACACTGTATATATATTTTGTAACATTTAGTATAAAGGTAATGTTAAGTACAAATAGAACATTAATTCAAATTTAAAGCAATAAAATTCTGGGAAAGAACTATTGATAAATTTCCGCCTAGCATAAGCATAAACTAAGACGTACAAAATGACAGTGTGCGAAAAACATTTAGTTCCATGTTACAATTAGTAATAACTAGCAAATTCCTGCCAAGTGCTGCTACATCTCGATTGGTTAGCTTAGGTTTGGCAGCCGCATCGCACATAGGGGCAGCAATGTCACTTAGACCACGAAATGGGTCCGTTGTGAGGAAAATCTCTTTAGGGGGTTAGGGGTAGTCCGAATTAGGGGTAGTTCTTGCATTTTCTTAAGGCATAATATCTTAAAAATATTGTGTGTAAATTTGGAGTGACAAATACTTTTCGAGTTATTCAATAATTAACAAAGTGCTCTCGGGCGCTCCGGAGCAAATAGCAAAACTTTAAATGCGTTTTTCTCAAAACTATGTTTTTTGAACTGGTGATCAGTGTAACTTAAAAACACTGCTTTTGAAAAACATAAAAAAACTCGTGCCTGATCGAAGGAGTGTTTTTTTATTCAAAAATTTCGATTTTTTTTAACAATTAATTGTCGACTTTTTTCTCGAAAATCTGAAAAATATTTCCTGAGGCCGCCATATTGTTAATTTTGAAAAAACAAAGCTTCGATCAGGCACAAGATTATCTATTAATAAAACTAATTTCTCTTTCCCGATTGATTTTAGATAAATCTTCAGGGACTTGTGCTGATCACTGCAAGGGACTTCTGGAGAAACGGGCTCCACAGAAACATCGATAACTTTTACCATTATTAACTTTATTTTTAATTTTGCTAAAGTCAATTCGAAACATGATGTATTAATGATATGTTTTTATTTTTGTAAAATAAAGCAATTGACTAGCAAAAAAAATTATTGAACACCTTTTTTTTGGGCCTCTGACTGTCCTAACTCATTAAGGAAAATATTTAAAATTGTCTTGTCTGGTTTGCAATAAGTGTTTTAGATGATGAATAAATTTGTTACGAAATGCCAGTAATGTCAATGTTAACCCCTTGGGTACATTTGACGTCTGAGACGCGTCATTCACTTGTTTGCCCTAGAAGCGGATGACGTGTTTTGTTGCTCTTAATGCATTCTTTTTTCGGCATTATAGTCACCTCAGCCAACTTAATGCTAAAAATGCCATTAATATTTTAGAAATAAATTAATTTGTACGAATTGATTTTACAACTACTCCCGCAACCAAAAAATATTTTCTCTAGTAAAACCGTGCCCAAGGGGTAAATGCGTGCTAAGAAAGCGCCAAGTTAATTTTTGGTACATTTAAAGTGCACATTTTTTTATTGGTATCAGAATAGAAAATTTTTTTAAAGGCAACAAGTTTCTTTAAAATATTTTACAGTAATACAGTTTTTTTTGGTTGGCTGTGTTGAACGCCATACTAAAACTAAATAATTTAAAAGTATCATTTATAATTTTAAAATATCATTTTAATTCAGTCATTCTATATTAAATTCTTTAAAAGCAATAATTAGTAAGTAACCCTATTCCAAAAGAGTTCTAAGCAATAGCTTTCTTAGATTCCAACTCCATTTCATCGAAACTAGTCTTACAGTTTAGAGAGGAACTAGGATCGCTAAGTCATTGACTTGAAATTACTCTGATATGGATTCCCGGCCATAGGAACATACCGGATAATGATATAGCGATAAGCTAGCAAGAAAAGGTTCGACACTAGACATAGCAGAGGCCCATTCGAACACAATAAAAGCATCCATTGCTTTACACTATTATGCTTTAGGAAGCAGTTAACTACATGCATTGCAACAAAAAACACATGGCCGTCGTACAAAATCCAAAGGACGAATCACCTGTTAGGATGCTCTCGACCATATATTTTACGCATCACTGTAACCCTTACAGGTCATTGGACGGCAGGGAATCATGCAGCCAGACTCAACCTCCCCTTCAACCCCATCTGCAGAAGCTGTCAAGCGGAAGGGGTGAAGGAAAGTCTTTTCCACTACCTATATGAAGGTCCAGCGCTAGTTAGAGCACGACTTCGCTCTTTCGGTAAGCCTTTCTTACAGCAAATTAATGAGATCTCAGACATCGAGATAAAGACTTTGCTGCTATACTTGGATCTGACAAAATGGATCTGACTTAGAATAAAAAAAAAATTAAAATAAAACAAATCATTATCGTACGAGGGCAGTGGTAGTAAAACGGTGCTGATCGCTAATTAGGATTATTTCAATAGAAATATTCAAACACTTCAATAACAACAACAAGAGCTTTCTTAACCTCATACCGCTAGACCATATATGTAGTAACATATTAAATAATTCTTAAACGAATTATATTAAGTTGGGAGAAAAGGACATCCATTAAGTTTTTTTAGATTGTCTTGGCTGGCTGAAAGCCATCACATAGACCTATTGGCCCTTAGCTTGACCCTTACGTTTCCTTGTAGTAGACTTTTTGTAATAAGCCTGCGTCTTTTGCGAATCTAAGTAGGCTCTGAAGCTCCAACCCCAAGAGACATTCTAACCTCTATTATTGTTGAGCTCCTAAGCATTTCATTCGGGTTCTAACTAATGCAGGGTAAGAACATAGAATGGATGTCTATTACAGTGCAATCGTGATAGTCCGACATTTCTTAATCCGACACGTTCGGTAATCCGACAACCTCATAACGTCTATGGATACAATTGGCATTATTTTATTTTGATCAGTCGTAGCAAAGCAGCAAAGGGGGATTGTGTTTTGTTTCCCGGTCACAACGTATTTGTGATTAAATTTGAACGACGCCAGTTCTCTCGCGATTTCTGACGGTGTTGATGTGATTTTTTTCTGTCTTTTCGTGTCATTATTTTCTGATTTCGTTTTACTTAGTGATGGCATCGACGTTAAACAAGCGTAAACATACAACACTTACGCTGTATGATAAATGGGCCATAATTCAGCGATACGAGCATGGTGGAACACCACTTTACCTAAGTGGGGTCTATATATGACATAGTGAAGCGCAAAGATAAAATTGAAAAGTTCATAAAATCTGTCGTAAGTCAATCGGGAAACCGAAAAACTTTAAAGAGTGGTGAATTCCCAGAAGTTGAAGAAGCATTACATGTCTGGTTTCAACACCAAGAAATAGGAACACACCAATATCAGGTGAAATTTTAAAAGAAAAGGCGAATTTTTTGAAGGTAAAATTTTAAAGAAGGATGATTTCCGTGCTAATGACGGCTGGCTTGACAATTTTAAAACCCGTTTCGGCATACGATTTCTCCAAGTGAGTGGTGAAAAGCTTTCTGCGGACGAATCACAAATCGAAAATTTTAAAGCCAAACTCAGAGAAAAAATTTTAGAAGTTGGCCTTACTCCTTACCAGGTCTATAATGCAGATGAGACGGGTTTAAATTGGCGTCAACTGCCGACCAAAACCTTTGTTACACATGGTGAAGTCGGCGCACACGGTCGAAAGCTCAGAAAAGAACGCTTAACTTTGATTCCCTGCACAAATGCCTCAGGCAGGCATAAATTGAAACTTTTAGCTGTAGGGAAATTCAAAAGGCCGCGTTCTTTTAAAAATTTTAAATTAGAAACCCTCCCTGTTGTTTACAAATCTCAAAGCCGAGCATGGGTTTCACGTGAAGTTTTTAAAGAGTGGTACACCGAAAATTTGGTTCCTGCAGTTAACGAATTTTTAACAAAAAATGATCTTCCCATAAAAGCTCTGCACCAGGACACCCGATCGATGATGAAGAAAACATGAAAGTAAAAACTCGAGATGGGTACATAGGATACCAAAAAACACTACTGCCTTGATACAGCCCCTCGATCAGAATGTAATAAAAGCCATGAAAAAGCACTATAAAAAACGATTATTAATGGATATAGTGAGTGACGCACAAAGTGACATTTCAGAGGCTTTGAAAAGGTTTGATATTAAAAATGCAGTGATAAATTCAGCCTATGCTTGGGATCAAGTATCAACTTCCAACATTGTTAAATCGTGGAAAAACGTTTGGCCAGACAATCCTTTATTAGAAAAGTTACCAGATAATCAGGATAAAACTGACGAACAGTTTTGAGATTCTCTGTCTATGGTTTATTCCTATCAAAATGTCAAGTTTAGTTCGAATGAGGGACTACCGCGTGAAGACTTAGAAATATGTTTGTTAGAGGCAGATCTTAATGCCGATTTCACCAATGACGAGATAATTGAAGAATTCACGGCAGCTCAAAATGACCCGGATGATGCAGGCCGCACAAATGACGAGGTTGAGGTGTCTTCGACGCAATTCACTGTCAGCAGTGACGAGGCCACTTTGGCTGCTACGACACTACTACGCTGGTCACAAGAACGTGGTGTTGATATGGAAACTGTACTCCAGCTTAAGAAGGCCCAAGAAAAAGTGATTGCCGAGTGTTATAAAAGAAAAAACAAAAAAGTATTCTCGATTACAATAATGTATATCCTTACGTTCATGTTTTATATTCACTGCATATGTATTAAAAAACTAAAAATTTTGCGTGTAATTATTTTCTTTAAGTTTAGCAGTTACGTTTTTGTTCCCCCACTAAAAGAGATATTAATAAAAAGATTATTTTTGCATTATGCATTTTGATCATAATTTTCGAATTAACATTGATTAAATGGAACCTTCGGTAGTCCGGAATATTTGATAATCCGACAACGAGTCGGTCCCGTATGTGTCGGACTATCACGATTGGACTGTACTTTCACGGCAATTGGTTGTAGGGATCGATACTCGTATATCGTAAAGTATCGATCAAACCATTTAAAGTTTGTACTCGTTGTCAAGGTGATATTACACACTAAAAAATATCTTTTGCTGTCTTTTTTTTTTTTTTGAGTAACAATGGAAATCAAGAAAGAAAAAATTCGGTACATTTTACAATTTTTCTTTGATAAAGGCGAAAATGCAAGTCAGGCCGCTGAAATTGTGAATGGTGTCAATGCTGTAACAGCTAATTACGTGCTATTTTGGTTTCATCGATTCCGTTCAGGCACTTTTGATGTTCAAGGAAATTTCGATAATGTCGAAAATATGGATAAAATCAGTGAAATATTCGAAGTTGACCGGCATGTTAGTAGTCGTAGCATCGTCGAGGAACCATTTGCAGAAAAATGTAACGCAAAAATAATGGATTTCCTTTTTCCCAAATTAATATTTTTGCATCAATATTCATACGGTCGAAATCAGACATTTAGTGGCTGACAAAAATCGTTGGAGAGTCTTTGTTTCCGCCCAATGGTCCGACTAGGAGCGATAATATTATATGTGCTGAAAGACGTTTTCTATCTTCTCTATCTATCTAGCTCCAAGTGCTTTGTAAGAGTTTCATATAAAAGTATAAAAATAAGAAAAATATATAAATAAAAAAAGTAAATATATAAATAAAAAAAGTAAATTAATAAATAAGAATATGAAATAAAAAAAAACATAACTTGATGCTCGTAATAACTACGAAATACTTTTCAAAACCATATAAGTAGCGTTTATTATATTTTAATTCATTTCAACTCTTTAATTTACTGTTTAAGCAGGGATCAGATCGGCACCAAAGCAAGCAAATAGAACAAATACACCAACAACTGACATTACTATTAAAAAGCAAATTATAGAAAAAAGAAAGTTAAGAAAAAGATGGCAAAAAACTAGATCACCTGACGACAAGAGAAAACTAAACTTAGCTACAAAAATTCTTAAGGATACCTTAAATAAGAGAAATAACAAAGAAATCGAAAACTATTTGAAGAATCTGACTCCCTATCAAGATACAAACTACTCTTTATGGAAATGTACTAAAAAATTAAAAACTCAAATAAAACATCAACCACCACTAAAAAAAGATGACAATTCATGGGCTGTTACAAAAGAGGAAAAAGCGAAAGCATTGGCAAATTACTTCGAAAAAGTTCTATCAAATGACGAAGAAAAGAAAATCAACAACCAAAATAACTTCCACTATGATTTTACAAAAATAAGAAGGACGAATACACACGAAATAATAGTTTCCATCAAAACAGGAATAAAACATAAAAAAGCTCCCGGATATGACATGATAACAGGAAAAGCATTAGCGGAGCTACCAACCAAGGCATATGTATACTTGCGAAACGTTTTTAATGCAATGTTTCGCTTACAATACTTTCCGAAGCTCTGGAAAGTGGCAGAGATTATTGCATTGCCAAAAACCGGGTAAAGATCCAACTACCGTGTCATCATATAGACCAATAAGCTTATTACCGACAATATCTAAAATTGCTGAAAAATTACTGCATGATCGGATAAGCCAACTTCTAGACCAAAAACGTATAATACCGGATCATCAATTTGGATTTAGAAAAAAACATTCGACTATTCAACAGATCCATAGAATTACAAATAAAATCCAGTCAGACCTTTAAAACAATCGATACTGTGCCGCAGTATTTTTGGACGTAGCTAAAGCGTTTGACAAAGTGTGGCATGAAGGCTTACTCCACAAAATAAAAAGAATGCTACCTTTTGACTACTATCTCATCATAAAAAGCTATCTAACCGACCAAAGCTTCTACATTAAATATGACAATCAATGTTCAGATATTCATCAAATAACTGCTGGAGTTCCGCAAGGAAGCGTTCTTGGCCCTCTACTATATGTTTTATTCACCGCAGACATACCACCTCCTGACGAAACTAATTCATCAATTGCTACGTTCGCAGACGATACAATACTATTATCATCAGACAAAAGCTTAATTATCGCTACTGAAAAACTGCAGCGATATACAAACGCAGTTAAGGAATGGTTTGATAACTGGTGCCTAAAAATAAATGAAGACAATTCCAATTAAAATAAATGATAAAGCAATTACAATGGAATCTACTACTAAATATCTGGGAATTCACTTGGACTCCAAATTAAATTGGAGTCACCACATAAAGCAAAAGGTCAAACAAATAAAAGAAAAACTTCGACAACTTCATTGGTTAGTCTGCTCCAAATCCAGACTCACTATACAGAACAAGCTGTTAGTGTACAAAACTATGATTAAACCAATCTGGCTATATGGATTACAGGTGTGGGGAACGGCTAAAAAAAACTCATATAGGAAAAATCCAACGACAGCAATCAAAGATTCTTCGAATTTTGACCATGTCTGACAGGTACACGAAAAATGATGACATCCACAGGACTTTTAATATAGCAAGAGTAGACGAAGAAATCAAAAAGATTACAACAAGGCACTTTGAAAAAATACACACACACAGTAATCAACAAACTTCTTGAAAGGGAAAGAAACGGGAAAATGCGTTTAAAGAGAACCCGACTAAGCGACCTAGTATGATAAATGCTAAAAAACCATAAATATGTACAATAAAAAAAAAAAATAATTAAAAATAGTTGTAAAATGTAATCATGTAAAGTGAAACTTGTATTGTATTATTGTATATTATTTAATTGCTATTATTTCGTTTATTTTAATTTTATCGCTTTTTGATACTGGCCATTAAGCGATGTATATAAATCCTGACCAAATTGTTAAACAACATACTTAATGTCAAAGGACAGATGTATAAAATAAATGGAGAATAAAAAAAAAACGAAAAAAAAAAAATAAATATATTAATATAAATAAACTTAGATTACTAAAAATTAGTTGGCGACCCTATTTAAATATATTTCTGTACTAGAGCACTCTTGAATGTTCAGCCTCAGTAAGCCTCACTAAACGATTTTTCTCAATAATTGCAATAACTTGCAAAATAAATAATTTTTCTTTTCCATCTAAATTGATAATTCAATTTTTATTGAGAGTGCAGGGCAATCCCGATAGCGTTAAATTCAATTATTCAATTATTAAAGGTTTGCTCACTAGTGACACTCGATTTTTTACACTCTCTTGCAAAAGGCTGTATTTAAGAAGGTGAATAAAGTGGAAAATATTAAATCCTTTTTGGTAAAAATGGTAGCAAAAAAGTATTTTCTTACTTAAATGGAAAGAAACTGCAAACGATTTAAAAAATAAATTTTAATTAATGTTTAAAAGTAAAGAATGGTACAAATAGAAGTTATGAGCGGAAATTGCCAAGTCTAATATTAAAACAAGAAATTATAATATTTCACTTAATTCAAGATTTTATTTTGTGAATTAATTTTTAAATTTAAAACCGATGGCGAAGTTTCGCCAATATGAAACTTTTTTGTTAAAAATAAATAAATAATTGTCACGTATAATTCTGTTAGGTGTTTGGCCGAGATCCTCCTCCTATTTGTAGCGCGCGTCTTGCTGTTATTCCATAAATGGTAGGACCTACAGTTTTATGTGGAGCTTTTTCATGCTGGAACTGTGCTTTGCTAAGCCTCCTCTGGACACTTCATCCATCCAAGGGAAGGTGGGCTAATGAGCCCACAAGTTCCGTCAATCGATCGCGTCGGGACTATCTAATTATTCTACCTGCCGTAACTCTTTGGGAAATGCTAGCTCTTTGCAAAACAGGAATTCCGTCTAAATCACCACATCATAAGAAATAAAGGTTTGTAAATTCTCCACTCATCGATCTCGGATTGCCTCAATTACTCTATCATGTCCTGACTTAAGCGGTATGTATTTCATTTCATACTACCATAGTCCTGAACATACCGATGAAAACTCTTTAATGAGTTGTTGCCCATTTTGAAAATGAAATGTTTACTTTCCCTCCACTTTTACCCAAAATTTCTAAAGCCAGCAACCCAGTGTCTTGCTAAAGGAGCCGATTTGTCTAGAGAGAACGAGAAAGCACGACTGAGCACACCTTTTATCATTGAATCATGGCGTTAAACATCTTCACTCAAGGAGAAGCTTATTTATAAGACAATTTCACCTTTTTCTCGGCTATCACTAATACTGCGTTCCCACGCCATGTCCAATTACTTACTTTATCCGGCCTCCATTCATAATTCACGCCTTGAAATTCGCTATGAAATCAGTTGCTGAACTAAACTAAAACCCACAGCTGCCAATAGAAATTATTTTACGACGTTTAGATCTATTTAATCCTAAATTGATAAACTATGGAATGGAAATGGACACAAAAGACCATTGGACACTCTACAGATACAAAATTAAAACTCAAAAATACCTCATTACAAAGGTTGATGATTGCAATCAGTTTTTCATTTGTTAATTTTAAAAAATTTTCCACTTTTACGGCAGTTCCAAAACTTAACATATGTCTAAATTAAAATTTCCTATATGTGGCCTAATAATATAAAATAATACAAGGTGGCGCAAAATTAATCATCCTAACGGGAGACTTATAATTTTTGCAAATGGCTTCGTACGCCAACCATATTTGACACTTGATACAACCAAGCAAGCAATGGAACGCATAAAAGTCAAAATAAAGAGTTCCATCACTCAAAACCATGTATTTATTTTTATTTAGTAAAAAGTTATTCAAAAACAAAATTGGATGATTAATTTTGCACTCCCTTGAATAAAATCACAAATCGGTAATCTTCCCAAGTATTTTGCTTTTGAAAATTTTCCCAAATATCGAATTACCGGCATAGCAAGCCTCGTAAAGTTGTAAAAAAGCTCGGTATTACATCAGCTGTTTTCTGTTGACATTCACTTCATTTACTTGTTTGCTTCCTGAAGCCGGAACAAGATTCTTAAATATATCATTTGACCTTAGCTTTTGGGTATATACATTTTTTCACTCATTGTAATTTAGGCGAATAACTTTGCCTTTGGTGACGTTAACCCACATACAACATTTTTGCCGAGAACTTAGTTTTAAGAAACTCATTTTTTCGCACACTGTATTTCTGAAGACAATTTATCTTTTGGCAACATATTTTTCTCGTCTACTGTAACTTAAGCCGAAAGCATAGCTTTGGAAACATATTTTTTTCACATATTGTATTTGTGTCCGATTTCGGAAATATGTCGTTGTCTCGCGCTATATTTCAAACCTATCTTTTGGCAACATATTTTTTTCGTCTACTGTAACTTAAGCCGAAAGCATAGCTTTGGAAACATGTTTTTTCACATACTGTATTTGTTTCCGATTTCGGAAATATGTTGTTGTCTCGCGCTATATTTCAAACCTATCTTTTGGCAACATATTTTTTTCGTCTACTGTAACTTAAGCCGAAAGCATAGTCTTGGAAAAATATTTTTTTCACATACTGTATTTGTGTCCAATTTCGGAAATATGTCGTTGTCTCGCGCTATATTTCAAACCTATCTTTTGGCAACATATTTTTTTTGTCTACTGTAACTTAAGCCGAAAGCATAGCTTTGGAAACATGTTTTTTTCACATACTGTATTTGTTTCCGATTTCGGAAATATGTTGTTGTCTCGCGCTATATTTCAAACCTATCTTTTGGCAACATATTTTTTTCGTCTACTGTAACTTACGCCGAAAGCATAGCCTTGGAAAAATATTTTTTTCAAATATTGTATTTGTGACGACAACTTAATTTTTAGAAACATATTGTTTTGTCACGCCATATTTGGAACTTATTCTTGGCAACATATTTTTTTTTGCCTACTGTAATCCACGTGCGTTTTTGGAGACATATTTTTTTCGAATACTGTATTTGTGTCCGATTTCATAAATATATTGTTTTCTCGCGCTGTAGTTGAAACTTATCTTTGGAAACCTAATTTTTTCGACTACTGTAATTCAGGCCAAAAACATAGCTTTGGAAACATATTTTTTTCACATACTGTATTTTTGTCCGGTTTTGGAAACATATTGTTTTCTCGCGCTGTAGTTGAATCGTATTTTTTGGCAAAATAATTTTTCGCATATTGTAACCTAAGCCGAAAGTATAGCTTTTGGAAACATATTTTTCCACGTGCTGTATTTGTGCCGAGAACTTAGTTTTTGGAAACTAATTTTTTTTCAGACACTGTATTCGGGTTGAAAATTCACATTCTTTACTATTTTTCCCAGTGCTATATTTGTTAATATTCCAATACTTTATTCAATTTTGAAGAAAACTAAATGCTTCTCTCTTCGTATTTGCTAAATTCGATGTATTTTTCTGCCGCAGTTTGACTAATAGAAAAAATATGCAATGAATATAAAGAAAAAAAAAAAGTATAAATCAACGCAAATGGCTACACGTTCCCATGCATTTATAAAGAAATTAGCTCTAAATGTAAATATTTGCCCTTAAATTTAAAACAACAATAGGCTATTTTTCTTTGTTAAATTTTGTTAACAACTATTCAATTTTTCATTAATCACTTTTTAACATATTTTTAAAATACTCTTTTTTTCAAGTTCAGCTGTCGTGTTTTTCTATATGAAAGTCCAATGAGCGGTGCAGAGTACCACACAGAGAGCGGCTTTAAAGAGCGGGCGGTTGTACATACATACACAACAATGCACCAAACTAACTAACCGTATTGTTGTTGGTGCTGTTGTTAGGGCGTTTGATTTATTTGTAACTGTAAAAAGAGGGCAAAGAAATGGGGAAATTGATTACTTTCTAGCAGCTAAGGAGATGATGATTGGTTGGTTGTTGGTAGAGACGATGAAATGAGTGTGTGGGCGAAAATAGTGGTGTCAAGAATGGATTTTGTGAATAATGTTGGAAAAGTGTATTTTAGTGTGCAAGTTATTTAAAAAAAAAATGTAATAAAAAAATGTGATAAATAATTTTAAATTTAAAAATTTTAATAAAAATACCAAAAAATGAGGCTACCGAAATTCAAACAAAAAATTAGTGTATAAAAAAAATGTAGTGCCATACAACTAAGTAATTTGTTTTTTTGTTAGAGAAAAAAAACGAAATACCACTCTGAAATATTGAGGTTAAAATTAGAAACCAAGCCAAATTTATTAGAAAATTTACCAATTGGTAGAGACTGTAAACGCACTTGTATGATGCACTACGCTTCGAATCTTCGATTTTGAATTATTTATATGTGCGAAAATATACATGAAACTTATTTACTTGTTAGGAAATGTGCCTATGTGTCTATGTGATTAATCAGAATTAATTTTTTTTTCATTTAATTCAAATTAGTTCATTTATTTTATATATACCTTTGTATGTTCAGACACAAATATGTTCTTAATATTTGTATCACAACTTGAATTTTGCGATTAACTTTTTTTGCTAAAAATTTATTTAATATGTTAAAACTTTTTTTTAACCCATTCTTCTTTTCGTAATTTTTCCTACCAGTGTTCACTAAATTCGAAATTAACTGGCTGAACTTTAAATTGAAAAAAAAAAAAAAAAAATTTATGGTCAGAAACAAGTATTTAACTGCCACAAAAACAAAACAACACTCTCGGCTATAAATTAAATTATTTTATTGGATTGATTGACTAAAATTCGAAATTAGAAAAAATTCTTTAAATGGGAATGGGTAAATTGAAGTGCTGTGCTACCAACTCAATTTTGATCAACTTTTAATTTTCGAAAAAAAAACGAAAAAAATTCGAACGAAAATTCGATAGAAATTGCTGGCTTGCATTAGATGAGGTCAATTTCGAAACAAAAATATAAATGACAAAATTCTTATGCAAGCAAATCAATTCTCTGAATTTTTGAGATTATTAAATTTAATATATTCGAAATTAATTAATTAATTTTGATTAAGATTGTTTTTCGAAATTCGAATTTACTTCGACTTTCTTTTGAATTAATTTCGATTCATTAATTCCGAAAATTTGAAAGAAAGTCGAAGTTAATTCGAATTTCGAAAAATAATCTTAATTAATTTCGAATTTTCGATTAATTAATTTCGAAAATTCGGAAGAAAGTCGAAGTAAGTTCGAATTTCGAAAAACATTGTAAATTACCGAATAGTTAACTAACAAATTGTTGTATTGTCAATATTCCATATTCGAAACTTTTGTGAATTTTTTTGATACCCAAAAACACATGAATTTTTTTTATTTTACTTCCTAAAACTGCACCGAAATACCGCATATTTGAAATTATAAACATTTAAGGATATTTTCAAAGTAAATCGCAGACTGAAGAAAATCAAGCCGCTTTCGAAGTTCAGCACACAGACCATCTAAATTAGAAATGAGAATTCTGTTCGTTGTTGAAACGAATCAAATCTAAATACCGAAAAAAGCTAAGCGAAAAATACGGAAACAAATTTCCATAAAAAATTGTAAATTTAATCACTTCAGCCAAATTCGAGTTTAAACATCGTAAAAAGTATTCTGAGAATGCACACTAAAAGAACTTCGAATTTTGGAATTTTTTCTTTGTACCGCATACAGAAAATAATTTATACTATACAAAAAAAGCGCATTATAAAAAATGTTGCACCAAAAATTGGGGGATTTTATAGGTTTGTGCCGGTTCGAATACGAATAAAATGAAAAAATTACTTGAAAACGCAATAATTTTCGAATTCGAAACTTTTGAGATGTTTTTCACTTTTATTAGCAAATAAGTTTACACATCGCAAAACGTGCATTTAAAAAAAATTACACAGAGCATTTTGAATTTTCGTACTTTAAAGAAATTCGAGTTCGAATATAGAGGAAAACCACCTAAAACCACAAATTGATCTATTCACTCAGAGTACAACGGACTCGTAAGTTCTGACTGTATGGCAAATTGTAAAGCAAATAAGCCAGAGTAGCATAGCTTACAAAACTAAATGACATTCGAAATCTATGGCCTTAAAGGAGGAAGAGCACGGCCAAACACCTAACAGAAGTGTATGCGCCAATTATTATTTTTTTATTTATTAAACAATTGATGTTCGATGTTCGAAAAAATCAATTTGCACACCAAAATCAAAACTAAATTTTTTTTACAATAGAAATTCTTCGAAGTTCGATTTTTTTCGAATTAATATCTAAAACAAAACCAGAACGTTTTTACAGTAGAAACTTTTCGAATTAATATATAAAACAAAATCAATTTCTAAATAGCATAGTTTAAAAAACTTTATGAAATAAAAAAACGATGTATTGCCGCAAAAATTCAAAAATGTATCTTCGAAAAAATCAATTTTGCCTCAAAAATTGATGTTCGATGTTCGACAAGATCAATTTTGCACACTTTAGTTCTAGATTGGAAAATATTTTAACAGTACACATTTTTCGATGTTTGAACTTTTCGAATTGCCTTCAAAATTAACAAATTGAGCTTCGAATAAATGAATTTTGCCTCAAAAATTGATGTTCGATGTTCGAAAAAATCTATTTTGCGCGCCAAAACTAAACTGAACTAAATTCGAAAATATTTTAACAGTAGAAATTTTTCGAAGTTCGAAATTTTCGAATTATTTAGTTTTTCCCATACATTTCATACTCGAACCCCAGAAAAAAAGCAATTTCTGGCAGTTGCCTAAAACCGAAGAAAAATCAGTTTACTTTGGAAAGTGTATGAATTTTGCTAGTAGTAAATTCTGTGCAATTTTTCCAATGTTTAAATAAATAAATTTCCTGTTGTTTTTTTTTCAATAGATATTTATTAACTAAAAAGATTTTTTATTTTCACTTATAATAAAGACAAAAAAAATTAGCATAAATTTTTCCTTTCAATTACGTTATTTTGTTGGTGTTCTTGTTGATTCTCTTCATCATTTGTTCAACACCAGACGTGCTTTGCAGTTGGTTTTTCTTATGGATTATTACTTTTTGTTTTCGAAACGTAAATACAAGCCAAACAATTGAGTGGGGCAAATGGAATAATAAGAAAAAAGTTCAAATACGTCAAGAATAAATACAGAAACACAAGGGAAACAAATTTTCAATTATATGCAAGCAAAGTAGAGACAACAAAGCACGAAATAATCAAACAAACAACAACTTGTAATTATAATTTTAATTGGTAATTGTAATAATGGTAATGTATATGTGTAATAATTATTATATATACTATACTTGTAATACATTTATGTATAGTTGTATATAGTAGTTTATTATATGCCAAAAATATATGTGTATGCGCAACACACACGCCTGACATATGCATTTATGTAATGTAGTGTTTCGTTTTTGCGTTCCAATTTTAATGCTGCTGTAACTACAGTTACTTTTACATGGGACATTTTGATTTCGCGTTTGTGGTTTTTTAATTTAAATTTTATAATTTTTCTTTTTTTCTGCTTTATATTCTCTTATGCACGAAATTTAAATATTTTTTTATATATACGTTGCATTTTTCTTGAGTCTGTCTGTGCGTGTGTGTGTTTTCCAACGCAATCGGTAGTGTTCGCAATTTTCATGTTACATATGTTGTTTTTGTAGTTCTTAAATTTCGCTCTTAATAATGTTGTGTGGTGGTGTGTGTGATTGTAGTTGTTGCCTACATTCCATAGCCAGGATATGCCATGTTTGGCGCATAGCCAGGCGCCGCCGCATAGTTCTGCGCATATTGTGGTGGTATGCCCATGGCCGGACCCGCGGTTATCATCAATTGTGGCTCCATTGTGATGATGTTCTTATGTTCGACTGTTTCGTCCTCCTTTTCGCGTTGCGCTTCGGTTTGCTCCAGTTTATCCACTTTTGAGGTGTATTCGCGTATTACCTGAAAGAGTAAAGAAGGTAATTTAGAAAATATGTAGTACAGTTTACTCTCGCTTAAGCGGACACCTACACCTAAGGGACTGGAAAATTTGTCCGATTATGAGAGGTGTTCGTTTATGAGAAAAGTGTAAAAAAAGTAAATAATATGTTACGGGAGGGTTGTCCGTTCAAGAGAGAAAAAAAAATTAAAAAAAAAATGCTTAAAGATGTTTGTGTACTGAAATGTGAATACTTATGGGAGGTGTACGTTTAGGAGAAAAAAGTGAGAAAAGTAAACCCTCTGTTATGGAAGGGTTGTTCGCTCAAGAGAAAAAAATGCTTAAAGATTTGTGATATGTCCGCTTATGTGTCCGCTTGTTTCAGTAACTTTTTTCATGAAATGATAATTTAAATCCTTTTCGTGGTTAAAAATTAAATGCAAAAACTCTCGAAGTTATGACCAAATTTAATAATTGAATGATAAAGTAAATAAATAAATCACTCACTTGTATCAAATACGGCATGGCAAAGTCCATAATGTTGTGTTTCCATGCCAACTCCAGTATAACATCAGGCCGCAGCAAATCGTAACACTACAGAAAAATTAACAACAAAGTTTGAGATCAAAAAATATTTTAACTCTCTCTCCATCCGTCTCTTCTTCCTCTACTCACTTGGAATAGGCAGGCAGCAAAGCAGTCGTGAGCGTTGCGTTCAAGGAACCAGCCCAAAAGCTCTTCGGCAATTTCCTGTTTGCCCGATTCGGCCGCATACTCCATTGCGTCCTTGTAGAGTTTGTCCTTTTTGCACAATTCGACGCTCTGCTTCCAGCGGTTGTTGCCTGCGAGAATTTGAAAGAAAAACAGGAGAATAAATGTTTAAGTACATAAATAAAAATACAAAAATACTTCAACACATTTTTCATAAATAAAAAAAAGGAAAAGAAAAATTACAAAAAAAAAAAAATTATTAAAAAAAAATTGCATTTAGAAAATAAAAATTAGAAAAGTTTTAGTGCAATAAAATTACAAAAAGTTGCGAAAATATTGTGGTTGTTGTAACAGCGTGAAAGCCATTCATTTTGTGGGAATGCTGCTGCTGTCCGGATAGAACATCTTTTAATGACAAGAGTGTGGACTTAACATTAGTAATTAATAGTGTAACAGTAAGTAAGCATTTAAACTAAAATTGTAAAATTCAAAAACAAAAAAATTAAAAAATAAATTTCAAAAAATTATTAAAAAAAAAATAATAAAAAAAAATAAAAATTTTAAATTAAAAAAAATTTAAAAAATAAAAATTTCAATTAAAATCGGTATTTTTAGCAAATTTCAATTTAAATTTTTTTTAAATAAAATAGCAAATAATAATATAATAGTAATCAAATAAAAGCTTGGCACTTAAAAAATAAAAATTTTGAAAGTTTTAGAAAAATAGGTCTTCTAAGCATTTAAACAAAAATTGTATATTTAAAAAAAAATTAATTTAAAAATAAAAAACAAAAAAAAAAATTTAATTTTTTTTAAATAATTTTTTTGCAAATTTAAAAAACAAATAAAAAAATAAAAAAACAACAAAAAAAAAAATTTTTACATTAAAAACAAAAAAGATTTTTCTAAAAGATCGGTATTATTAGCAAATAATAATATAATAGTAACCAAATAAAAATTTGCACCTAAAAAGTAAGGATTTTGAAAGTTTTCTAAAATTAGTTCATCACTTTGAATGATGTCCTTTAAGTATTTGATAAAGTTTTATGAAACGACTCTTCCTGATTTCTAAATTTTTTTATCTACATTCAATGAAATCAGTGTGAACTCGGCATTATATTAAATAATAGCATAATTTTAAGCAAAACTTCAAAGCTTCTGATGACTTCTACGAAAAGAGTTCCTCTATTTTTTATATTTATTAATGAAAGACAGACACTTGCACTCTGCCTCTCAAGACCCACTCACTCACCTTTGTACAAATAGGCAGCAATGCGTCGGAATTCGGTTAACTCGTGCTTTTCCAACTTTTGTGCCAGTGCGATTGTGTCGAAGTTATCGAATCCATCGATGGAATTACGCAGACCCTGATAATCTTCCTCTTCAATGAGCAGCCCGTTCAGCGCCTCGTTGATCGCTTTATTATTGAGCGATTGCACCGAACGTAAATATGGTTTCACCAATTGCAAGTGACCGGTCTTCGAGAAAAAGCTCACAGCACGTGTATGATCCATACGTGGTGCCAATACTAATAACATATCGTTCAACAATAACGGTTTATAATCCAAATAGAATTGTATAGCTTTGTAGTAGAGTTCGATATTGGCCACTTTGGTGATGATGTCCTTAAAGTGACCCTCACGCCAAGCCTCCGTCGGATGTGCCATCATGGCAAGCACTGCATTATCGTACTCTTCATACTTGTCGTAGAGGAATACCAGTTCGGACCAAAGGTGAGCCGATTCGGCAGCGCGCAACACTTTTGGTATGTTGACGCGCGACCAGAAAAGCTCTAGATGCTCACGCATCTTAGACGGCTTGAATTTTGAGTAGAGTATAGCCAGTTCGGTGAACATGCCCATGTGTGCGCGTTCCAATCCCAAAGCGGACTCCAACAGCGCAATGAGCTCTTCAAAGTAACCACGATCTTGATAATAATTAATTAGATCTTCTAATTCGTCGGCGTGCACGACGATGTGCAGGCCACACATTTGCGCTAGACGGAATTCTTCGGCATCGACGCAAGCGAAGCAAACCTCCTTCCAAGTACGTGTCGAATTGGCTTTGCGTGCCGAGTCTACGGCGCCCTGGAACTCCTTCAAGTACACCAATGTGATGGCTAGCCGCGCAAAGTTGCTCACGTTATTATATAACAATTTAGCTGCATCGTACATGCCATCGTTGAAGCAGCGATCGCCAATCTTCTGTATGTCCGCATGATTCGGTCCGGAGATAAATTCTTCGAGATCGGCAAGACGGCCGGTGCGTGCGTAGGCATAGATCAGTTCGCTTTCGATATACGACTCGCGCGCCTTTTTGCGTGCCATCTGTAAATAACGCACCAGGTCGTCCCATGAGTCAGCCTTCGAGGCGACACCGACCACATCCATGTACGCGCTCGGATCGTCCGCTTTGATGTACGAGTCAATGGCCTCCTTGACAAGTCCCTGTTGCAACTGAGCTTTTGCTAGTTGTGACCAAACGGCTGGCTCATTGCACCGTTCAGCAAACTCGTTGGCGCGCTCCAAATTATTCACCTGCTCAATGAGCACTTGTATAGCGGAGGTGTTCACGTCAAACTTCTTAAAGATGGCGAATGCTTCCTCGTACAGTTGATTCGAAATAGCTATGTTCGCTATATCGGGTGCATCGTAGTTATCCAGGCGATTGATGTAGTCCATAACGCGTGTGCGATCCGCCTTGATTGCGGTCAAGATCAACAGGTTCTGCAAGTTGCGATGATCGGAGAACACAGACGAATCGAGAATGATTTTCTCGAGCAATTCAATCAATTCATTGGGCAGATCGGCAGTCATGAAGGCCTTCACCGTCACCGAGATATCATCTGGATCCTGAGTTTCGGAGAGCGCTGTCTGTACGACTTGGTCGATCAGTTGGCGCTTATAGGGATTTGACTCGGATAATACCTCCACCCAGAGTGCGGGATCGCGACGACGCACCAAATAACGCGCCTCACTCTTGAACAGTGAATTCTCATTGCAAACAGCGATCAACTCGCGATCGCATTGACCACGTTCGTAGGCAACACAAGCCAAATGGGGATCGCGCTTCTCACAATAGCGACCGACAACACGACTATCGTAGTATTGGTTCTCCTTAAGGAAACGTTCGGGATTGTTATTCGAATCGATATAGATCTTGGCCAAGGCATTGTGGGTAGCAGGCTCGACACAACCGTCATGCACGCGCGACTCCAACCATGGCAACAGCAATTTCAAACGATTGCGTTTTTCCACCTCGGCCACTAGCTCATCGGTCGAGAACTGGCCCTTTACGACAAGTATCAAATTTTTGATAATATCCTCGGAGCAATCGACATCCAAGAGGCCACCTACGACGACGGGCAAACGTGACGGATTCACCTTTTGCACATAAATCTCAATATATTTCTGCAGATTGTTGCGGTACAAGTAGAGCACCAAATCGTGCACGAAATCAAAACGATCGCAAACAATGATCAGCGGCAATTGATCCGTGAGTTTGGCCTCCTTCAGGAAGTTCTTAACGCGCTCGGCATTGTAGCAGTTAGATTCGCGACAGATGCGCTCCACTTCTTTGATTTGATTCGTTTTGCAAGCGGCCTGTATATACTTGAAATGCACTTCCGGATCCTGTGAATAGTTAACGATCGAGCCGAGGAAGTAGAAGAGACCCTCGTAAGATTTGAAACTCTCAAAGAGATCGATCAGCGCTTTGGTGGTCAATTGTTCGTGATATTTTGTGGCGATTTGCACGCAGATCTGCAAATTTTGGCGAATATTCGCCGTCAGCATAGCTTTCAAGCATTCCAGCGAATCCTCGACGGACAGCGTGCCAAAGTAGCTGACCAACCAATCGGCATTCAACAAATGCGTATGCACAACTGCGCGTTTGATGTCGTACAAGTCGGTGTAGTGTTCCAGTGCACGCTGCAGTAGACCCGCCTTCTCGCACAGCTGGGCGATGTGCGCACGATCGTAGTGCGTGAACATGGCGTTGCCAAGTATGGCATCAGCCACCTGCGGCGCTGAAATCAAATTCATTTCAAGTAAACGCGTCTGCAAAGCACCTTCGTTGGGGCGATTGTGCTTGAGTGCATCCAGGAGGAAGGCAGTACACTGTTGCACCATTGAATGCTCCATAAAGATATCCACAATTTGGTTTATGTCCGCGAGTGGCTCCTCCTCTTCGGCCACCAACATTGAAGCGAAACCAGCACCCTGCTCTGGGTTGGTGCGCATTACTGAACGCAAGAGGAAAATATAATCGGGCGTGTAGTTGACCTTTTTAGCATACAGCACGATCTTTTGGAATTGACCCGTCTCAGCGAAACATTGTATTACCTTATTGGGCACATTAGCACGCAGGTAAATCGAAAGCGCCAACGTTAAATCAGATGTCTTCACCAAATCACCCAGTTCCTCGCTGCATTCGAGCTTCTCCTCTTTCAGCCACTTCTCGCACAGTTGCTTCTTACCCTGCACCAGCACCGGTCGGCACAACTCCAACGATTCATATTTGTTGAGCTTGCCTTGATCCAGCAGTATGCCAAAGTATTGCAATAATGGTGGCGTCGTTGAGCCAGCGGGCGACTGCACCTGCTGGAAACGTTGTATGGTTTGTGGTGTACGCAATATACCCTTTGGTGCCAGTGCAGCAACCTTGGCTGCTTCCGCATATTGGCCAGCTGTGAAAAGCTTATTGAATTTGCGCACAAACAGATCTTCAGCGCCAGAGAGGTTATTACGGACGGCCATGCGCAATGCCAAATCCGGGTTCTGCAATACGGTATTAATGTAAGGTATGATTTGTTCCTCATCAACGGTCACCGAAAGCACTTGACCCTTGCGATTTACGCCGATTATGCCGCCACTGGCCTCGTGCGGAGCCGTCACAAAAATCGTATCCGCTGAGATACGATTCATGTAGATGCACGTAGCCGTTTCCATGTCATACAGATGGATATAACCATATTTGGTGATCAAATAAATGGTATCATATTTGGCGGAAACTTGCATGGCGACGGGAAAATCGCTTTGTGCCTCTGGTGGGAAAAACACATCCACCGACTTCTTCGGGAAAGGCTGATTGCCCGCTGGTGGAGCTCCTACTTCAATAATGTGCAACTTTCCACCGCTAGCGGTGCGCACAGCGAAGCAGAATAGCGTTGAGGGTTCTTTGTTGCCCTCCATCTTAAAGCTGGCGAATGAGGCAGCGTGACCTGTGTGACGGAAATAAATGTAGATCAATTTGAGTGTATAAGAAAAATTACAAACACATGAAAAGAAAAAAACATGGATTTCAATAGGAAAAACGGTGTTTCTATACATTTAAAAAAAATTCATTGATACTTCGCGTTTTGACAAATTACGCACCTTCAATAGCTTGCGACACCTTGCGCTCCACCGAATACAGCTGCATAGCGCCTGCAACACGATTCGGTAATGCCGAAATGCCCACCAACAACAACCACTGTTGAGATGGATTACAACGGTAATTGATAATTTGACAACCATTCAACGACGAATGACGATCAAACATTTTCTGCGGCGTCGAATCGCCCTCCATGGACCAGTGATAGACGGAGGTTTCGGTGACCAGCGCCAACGTATTCAAAGAAATCCACTTCCAAAATACAACATCCTCGGTCATTGTGTGCGCCTTCATTTTCGATTTCATTTCAATATTGAAAATTTGCAAGGTTTTCTGAGCTGCATGGAAAATATTTTAAGCAAAATGTAAGAATTTTGAAAAAATTTTTGGTTTTTTCTCTTTCTCTTACCTTTGAGCGCAATGACTTTGCTGGCTGGATTCATGATTGCCGAGTCGGCAGAGATGGGACGCCGGGTCGGATTGCTGACATCGTTCATGTCGATAATGACCACTTGTGCGGTATCGTTGACCTTTTCACGCACACAAATGAATTTGTCAGACTCCATGGTGAGAGTGCTGAACGAAATCGAATTGAGATTGATGCCGACATTTGTGAGCTGGAAAATATTGGAAGAGAAAATATAAATATATTTTTTTAGGCCAAAAGGACGATATAAACGTGAATTTTTTTTAAGTTAAAATAATTATAGAATTGTTAAATAAACAAAAAGATAACGCAGCGCTAGCAACAAAGGCTTTCAGCTGAACGTGAAAATCAAATCCCAAATTTCATGTTAAAATTTATAAACCTTAGTACAATATTTTTCTTTAATTTCGCAATTTTTTAGTTACTAATTCCATGTTTAAATATCCAAAATTTACTAAAAAAAAATATTTTACAACCTATTAATACCTTACCTTACAAAATTAAACGTATAAAAGAAAGCTCGTGTTTCAAAAATAAATTGCTTCGCTATCTTGCCGAAAATTGGTGAATGTACTTTAAATCTCTTCCCATTAATCCCTACTCCTGCTACTACTATTTTTTACCTTACTTTCCTTCTAATACTTTCTCCAACTTATACTTCTTTACTACTATCTGTAATTTTAATTCTAATTTTAGTTTTGATTTTACTGTTAATCCTTTTATGTAAACTATTCTTAAGGTCAATCATTGTAAAAATAACCTATGGTTGTATGTTTTGACTTTAATAATAAATAAATAAATAAATTAAACAAAGTTAAATTTTTGTTTGCTCTTTTAATTTTATATTATTTCCTTATATAAAAGATTTATTATTATTATATTTTTTATTGATATGTTCTATGTATATATCCCTAAATATTTAAATTGAAATAGTTGGTTTTTAAAAATGCAAAAAATCACATTTTATAGACATCTCATATTTTAAAGAAAAAAACAATTTAATGGGGAAAAAAAATAATTTTAACCAAATTTAAATTAAACTTTTTTAAAATATGCAAAAACACAAAAATCGGTTATTAAAAAAAAATTGGTTAACTGAGTCCAAAGCCGCACTAGTACCAGTTGCCCTGGCTAAATTCTTTCAAGCAAGTTTCCATAAATCCCTGTTTAGTTTGCTCGAAATTTTGGCACAAAATTACGGAAGCGTTCAGCTTTTTAAATATGCAAAAAGACAAATATTGGTTTAAAAAAAATTCGGTCAACTTAGCCCAAAGCCGCACTAGTACTAGGTTGCCCTGGCTAAATTCTTTCAAGCAAATTTCTATAAATCCCTCAGTATTCCTCTGATTTGCTTGAAATTTGATTTAATTGATTTTATTTCTTACTAAAATTATTATTGATATTATTATTTTTTAGAAATTTAAAGAATTATATTTTGTAATCGACTGGTAACCAAAATCGAAGTTAAATTTTTGGGAATATTTCAACTTTGTTTTTTATTTTGCCACTGAAAAAGTTCCCTTTACGGATATTTTCTACTTTATCTTTTTAATTTTTTTTTATTTTAAAGATAACTAATATGAAAAATAAAATAAATCGATCATATAAAAACAAGTAACGGTGCAGCAATGTAGTGGCTAATTTAGCAATTTTCTTCTTCTTATTTTTTTATAAATAAAAGCAAATATTTTCAAGTTGAAGGTCAACGTTTGTTTATCTCCGTCAATAGGCCCGCGTGCCTCGACCGCACCCACAGGCGGCATATATGCCTGAAATGCGGCGCCAAAAACTGTTGATAAATGCCGACACAAAGAACAAGTTTTTCAGAAGAATAGTGAAACAAAAGCCAAATAAATGAAAAACATTAGACATACACACATACATACATACATACATACATACATACATACATACATACATACATACATGCAGTACCTAAATATGTGAAAGAAAAAAATTTTAAATCCATTTTTGGCTTAGCTGCGCCAAAGTCATAAGACCACTCTCACTCTCTTTTTCTCATCTTCTCACACACAGGAAATTCAAGATCTGTATATTAAATTTTTTTTTCTGGTGCAATAAACTGTCAATCTAAAAAATTGGCTACTGCTGGACTTAAAATATGCATTATTCCATTTTCGCAAAGGAATTCCGATGTCAATGGCAGAAGGCAAACGTCGGACGAGGAGATTAAATGCATGTTTTTCTTCGTGCTGATTTCCGTTAGTCTTGCGATAAGGCGCAGTTACTCTTTGGTCTGCTGTCTGCTCTCTCTCGATGCACAAAATGTTTTCATGTGATTTTCTTTGTTTTTATGTGCACACTCGTATGTATGTATTGTATGATGTGATCACAAAGATTAAATGAGTTAATGAGAATTTATATTGAAATAAGATTTGACATTAATAGGAAAGAAGATGAGGAACGAACGGATTGAAAGGAAAATAATGGAATGCAATAAAATAAATTAAATTAAATAATATAAAATTTAATGAAATAAAATGGAATAAAATTATATGAAAAAAATTAGAGATAGAAAAATGTAAAGAAATAAAATAAAATAAAATGAAACAGCAAAAACTAAACAAAATAGTATAAAATTCATTATATAAAATTAATGAAGCAATTTAAAGTAAAAATATTTAATAAAATAAAATGGAATAAAATGATATGCAAAAAATAAAAGATAGAAAAATATAAACAATAAAACAAAACGAAACAGGAAAAATTAACAAAGTAAAACAAAATAATATAAAATTCATTAAAGAGAAAATTAAGGAAGCAATTTAAAAACGAAAAAATAAAATTATAAAAACAAATTTTTAAAACATATAACATAACATTATAAAAGAAAATATAAAATAAAACTATAAAAAAAAAATTGTTGAACCATTCAAATAGGAGGAGGAGCTCGGCCAAACACCCAAAAAGGGTGTACGCGCCAATTATATGCATATGTATATATATATTATTATATTATAATTATTATAAATAAAATTTAAAATAAAATAAAGAAATATTAAATAAAAACGAGTTAAAAATAATTATGAAATTAAGAAAATATATCAAACGAAAATTAAATAAAAATGAAATGAAAGGAAAATATTAAATAAAGCTTTTTTTAAATAAAATTATGTTTATTATGCAAAATTTAATTTAAAAAATTAACTAACAAAATAAGTAAAACGTAAAAATAAAACATTAAAATTATTAAAGCATTAAAATAAATATTAAACATGGACAAAACTCAAATATTTTTTTTTTATGAAATAAGGTTAAAAAGTTGACTAAACTACATAAATTTAAAGCAAAACAAAGCAACGCTACTTTAACAAAAGTTCAATTAAAAATAATTAAACAAAGCTAAGGTAAACTTTTTTTAATTAAGTAAAAGCAAAATAAAGTAAACATTTCGTAAATAAAATAAAATAAATTAAATTAAACTAATAAAATGAAAAATGAAATACAAAATAAAAAATTCACAATAAAAAAATTAAAGAAATATATTATATTAAAAAAACAAAGCAACACTACTTTAACAACAAAAATTGCAAACGCAACTAAAATTAATTAAACAAAACTAAAGTAAACATTTTTTTCAGTAAAAGCAAAATAAAATAAAAATTTTTGTAAACGAAATAAAATAAAATAAATTAAATTAAACTATGAAATTAAATGAAAAATAAAATTCAAAATAAAAAATATTAAAAAAAAGAAATGTGATAAAAAATTTAATTAGATTTAAAATAAAAGCTTAATGTAAATATTAAAATTTAAATTTTATCAATCAAAGTAAAATTACGTAAAATAAATTAATCAAAAACTAAGTGAAGATAAAACATAAAAAAAAAATTAATTAATACAAACTGATTTAAATATTGCAAAATGCATTAAAATTAAGTTAGTTATTATCAATACATATATATTACATAAAATAAAAAGACAGGTAGAACCTTCATACGATATCGTTCAACGAGTGTTTACTATATTTTTCCATAATCATGCGACTATAACTTCTACACACTTTAAAGCCTAAAACGATTTCCAAGCGAAAACTTGGTCAATTTATATTACGAAATTTGAAAACAGTTTTAACTGGCTAATTCGGTTGTAAGTGTTCATTCTCAAAACATTGAGTTCTACATACCAGAATGACTCGAATTTTAAACAAACAATTGTTTCAGTGAACTAATTCTCTCCCTAGGAAATGACTTGTAAAGCTACTACAAAAACAATAAGACCATCTACAATGTAAGCATATTTTCAGGCGTATCCAAGTGACTCGGTAAATTGTTAACAAAATTGTGTTAGTAAAAAAATTGCGATTATTGGCTCTATTTTCCACTTACTATTCAAATGAATATCAATTTTCTACTTTTTCATTCTAATAGCCCACTATTAACCTTTGTTCGAACGCTAAAAAGCAACTTTGCTTTTGAACGCCTGCATTTATGGCTGTGAACTCATTTAACTCTACACTAAAAATTGCGATGACCCAAATTAACCAAGGCGAGTGTGCGTTTGTTTTGCTACTTTCGACAAGATTTTTTCCGGAAAATGGTGATGAAGTAATAGACCATAAAGTGTGGTACGAAAGGGAAATATGGTGGTTGAAAGAGAAAAATGGTAGAAGTTTCTTTCGTATACGAGTGTTTTTGCACAGAAATGTGTGTATATGTATGTATGTATGTATTTCTGTATATGAGAATCAGCAATTTTTATAGTTGAATGCTAAGCAAAAATACTTGTAAAACATTGAATGAAATATTTTAATGACCCCGAAGAGAAAATACATAAAACATTTGCAATTAAAGGCTGAGAAAATCAGACAATAGTAGGTAATAATTAACTAGCCCAGTAATTTTAAAAATTTTCCCCACTTAAGATTTTTTTTCAATTTCTTTTTGCAAGCATATTATTATTTGCACTTTTTTTTTTGTTGTTTTTTTTTCATTAATGCTTTTTTTTGTTTTGTCATTTTATGATTTTTTCTTCCTTTCACAATTTCGTTTTTTCTTTTCATTTTTGAATTATTTTTCATTTTTCGATTTTTTCTTTTGATTAACTTTTTTCCGTAATATTTTTATAAAGCTGGCATTAGGCTAGATATGTATTTCAAAACAAACGAAACTTGAAATTGCATTTAAATATATGGTACACGTAAATTCGATTCTACCATTAAAGTTTAAAATAAAATTTTAACTAAATTAAATTTGAATCCAAAACAGTAGCGATCATTAAATTTCAAGATATTTAAGAAATAAAAAATACTTCAGAGAAAGAGTCAATTTTTTTCTGCCCAGCTAAGCTCAAACTCATCTTAATATAATATTATTATTTATATAGATATCGTCATGAGAATTTTGACTACAGAACCCTTAAGTTTTATTCTGCGAGGAAATTTCTGGTAAATTTAAGAAAACAAACACCCAGTCTCAATGTAATTTCCCTCTGCTCGTTACTCTGTTAATATTTGAATGAGTATCAAAAAATTAGCTGGAGTCTTTTTAGTTTTGCCTCCTTAAATAGTAAAACCGCAAATGAAAAAAGTCGTTGCAAGTTTACATCTCATTTTTTTTTTCTTTAGAGATATTGCGTTGGTATTTGTAGTACAGTTATTTAGTTGTGGGCTGCTACTCCCTCGAAGGAAAATGCTGTCCCCAACCAATAACTAAAAATTGTATACTTTTCTCTTTAAATAGAGAAAGTCTAATACTCGAAAAATCGTGAAATAAAATACGGAAAAACATATTTAACACACCTTTCAGTTCATAATAAATTTAACGCGTTTAGAAAAGCAAAGCAAGGAACTAATATGCAGTGAGAGAACCAAACTACAAATGAATGATAGTAACGGTAATGATGGAGCAGCGAAATCTCCTTTATTGTTATTGTGCAGGAAGTAGAGCAAACGAATGTACTACAACTGCAGTAAAGGAAAACAAAATGAGTATAATAAAAAAAAAAAACAAAGTGCATATGGTTTATGCATGTTTGATATGTATACATAACGGGAAATCAGTGTACGAGTAATACTAATTCAATAGCGAGAAGACACACAGTACATATGTAATGCAATTATATATCATATAACCACACTTACATACATATATGTATGTATATATTCGTACATACACATGTACGTATAACATATAGTCCCATTAAGTAGGTGTTGCCCGTTGGGCACAATGGGTCAACCAAAAACAAAACAGTCGATATGAACTTGTTGATTAATTGGCGATAACAGCTCGGATCATTTTAATATGGAACTTTAGGTACACTATAACTGCGAAAACTAGTACTGAGAGCGCGATATGCAATGTAATACACAATTTTTGAATTTCACTGAAAAACTGGCCATTACCATACAATACACCCTATTAAAAATTTCTGTTTTTTTTAGGTTTAGAAAAAGAAGTATTACGTGTAAGTAGTATAGTATTTAAGAAGTTAAGAAGTATAGAATTTAAAAATTATTTGTAATTTTAATTTGAAGAGCTTCCGCACTTTTTGGTTCTGTAAAGCATTAAATTTTTCAATTAAAAAAATTATGTGAAAATGTGGTAATTTTTATTTCAAGGAAAGCTATGGATTCGTATAAATATTGTGTAATCCAATATTAAAGGATAAAAAGCCAGTCTTTTATGTTTTTCGGATATATTTTTCTTAATTTTTATTAAAAATTTAGTTTCTTTACACAAAAAGTAAAACCTTGCCAGAATTTTGTGCATGTGTTTTACAACTATAATTTGAGAAAACGATATAATAAAGGAAGCTTTCTTTTAAGAAATGCCAAAAAGTGAGACTTTTCATTCATTTTGATACTAAAAAATATATTTTGTTATCGAATATTGATAAATTTTCATTATAGCTTCTGCTCAAATATGAACGAGACGGTATCAATAAAACGGTCCGCGGATGACATATGGCAAAAATAAATTTTTTATTTTTTGGTAGGACTGTTATAAGCTTACATGGCAAATTTCAGCGTGATATGTCACATAGTTTGTTTTCTGTGCTACTGTAAACAAGTCAAGCTCGAGTGTGTTCTTCGAATTTAACGATGGAAATTCAAAGAATTTGTTTGAAATTTTGTTATTCCAACAAAATTTCGGCTTCAGACGCCTTAAAAATGTTGTAGACAACCTATGGGGACTCTGCTTTATCGCGTGCACGTGTTTTCCAGTGATACAAATCGTTCAAAGAGGGCCGTACATCGGTTGAAAACTTGCCTCATGAACGTCGTCCAGCAACATCAGTAAACGACGAAAACATCGGAAAAGTAAAGGAAATTGCGCTTGAAAATCGCACAAATCGCAAAATCGGTTAACGCTGAATATTATTCAGACGTTTTAAAGCGTTTGCGCGAGAACATTCGTCTTAAAAGAAAGGAATTGTGGGACAACAAGTCATGGTTCTTGCATCACGATAATGCACCAGCTCACACATCACGTCTTGTTCGCGATTATTTGAACAAAAATAATGTTAATATCGTTCCGCAAGCACCGTATTCGCCTGATATGGCTCCATGTGACTTTTTCCTGTTTCCCAAGCTCAAGTTGCCGCTCCGTGGAAAACATTTTGAGACAATTGAAGTCATAAAAGAGAATTCGAAGAACACACTCGAGCTTGACTTGTTTACAGTAGCACAGAAAACAAACTATGTGACATATCACGCTGAAATATGCCATGTAAGCTTATAACAGTCCTACCAAAACACAAAAAATCTATTTTTGCCATATGTCATCCGCGGACCGTTTTATTGATACCGTCTCGTTCATATTTGAGTAGAAGGTATAAAGGGTTTTCCAATAAAAGGTGTTATTTTGATATTCAAAGAAAACTGCTATTTTTTAATATAGGTAAATGATCGGATGTTTATTTCATTATAAAGAGGAAGGTATGCCGTTAATAGTGGAAAATAACATCAGGCCACCACGACCACGCTTACAGGAAAACATGCTTTTCATGAAATTCTCCATGACCGAATTGCAAAGTGGCTGCCCCATGTCCTCGATAGCCTCACGAATTCCATCTTTGAAAAAAGTCACAAGGTGTTAAATCACAAGATCTCGGTGACCAAATGTGATCACCTCTTCGAGAGATAACACCATCTGGAAACTTTTCCCGTAAAAGATCAATGGTTTCGTTGCTTGTGTGGTACGTAGCGCCGTCTTGTTGAAAATACACGTTGTCCAGATCAATACCAGGCAATTAACGGCCATAAAAATCGTGAATCATCTCTCGATAGCGCAATCCATTCATTCATAGCACCTGTTATTGGAAAACCCTTTATTATTTAAATTTTATTAATTAAAATTATTAATTATATTTTTCGCCACTAGATCCACAAGACGATGGCATGAGTGCTGGACTTCCGGTCCACGATCCGGATAGAAAAAATATATGATATGTAAACAATGTATATGTAATTTAATGTTGTAAAACAATTCTAAAAAAAGTTTATGAAGAAGAAGAAGAATTTTATTTTTGATAATGAAGCCTATGAAGAGGAATAATTTTATATTTGATAATAAAGAAGGAACAAGGAGCAAATATGCAACTTACTGGTCCTGAGCCTTTCTGTGGACTCACGAAAAGCCACATTAATGAATTCCTCAGGAAATGGGAAGAAAGGAAATTTGCTGCGCACTGGCTAAATTGTGCCGGTCAGCGTCAAGCCAAACAATTTCTTAGTCCCAACAAAGGAATATCAGACAAGCTACTCTCACTAAACAGAGTAGATCTGCGTCTTTTAACAGGATACCTCACAGGTCACTGCAGCCTGAGGTATCATTTAAATAACATTGGTCTATCAGAGACCAATGTCTGCCGCTTTTGCGAAATGGATATAGAAAGCTCAGAACATGTGCTTTGTGAATGTCCTGCGCTGGGCAGACAAAGACTTCACCACCTTGGTGGTATCGTAGTATCTCCATGTAATCTTTGGAACAACAAACCCACAATAGTGCTAAAATTTATAAAAAGCCTTAAACTCTAGGGTTACAAAAATAGGTCTTGCACAATAGATCAACTCTGGTCGCAGTGCGTAATGGCCTTCTAATAATAATAATTATGAAGAAGAAGAATTTTATTTTTAATTATTTTTTTCATTTAACTTCACCTTATTTGATATATTTAAATTTATATAAAAAAATATATTTCACCTTAATTATTTATTTGATGTTTGGTATTTCCGTAAATTTCTTTAGATTTTCATATACATAATTTTTAATTGATTATTATTTTTGCTGTTTTACTTCACTTTAGTAGATATTTATTTTTGTTTTCACTTTTTTAATAAAAAAATTATTATTATATTTGTGGAGTTCAAAGTTGTAGCTTTTGAAGGATTAATTTGCGTTTTGATGCTTTTAGATACATCTTTTTTTTTAATATTGGAAAAAAAAAATGGAGTAAAGCACTTATTTTAAATCTCATAAAAATATGTCGAATTTTTTTTTTTATTCGAAAAAAAAAAATGGAGTAAAGCACTTTTTTTAAATCTAATAAAAAAGTATCAAAACGTAAATTAGTACTTCAAAACCGACAACTTCGTACCCCAAAACTATACCTAATAATTCCTTTTTTTATATTTTTTGTGTATTTTTATTCTTTTTTTTTAGTTTTTTGTTTATATTTTTTTAATCTTATTTTTTTATTTTTTTTTATTCCTAATTTTTTTTCCAATATTTCTTATTTTTGTTTCTAATTTTTTCATTTTTTTTAAGGTTTATGTCTTTCGCTTTTTATTTTTTATTTAACACTTTCATGTTCTTTATTTTAATTTGAATAATTGTATTTAAATTTTTAATAAATATGATTAATGCTTCAAAAATATTATTTAAATTTTTTTCCCTCAAATTTTAAAATAAATAATACCTTTGTGATGAAATTCATAAAATTAACAAATTGTTTTTAAAAGTTATGTAACTAAATTTGAAAGAGCCCAGTTTAGACCTTTCCTTTTCAGATATTTTTATTATGGAGGCCTTTGCATTAGTTAATAGAATTAAAAAAAAATCAAGGAAAGAAGGAACTCATAAAAAATCATTTCTTACCCTTAGTCACAGACAAGCCAAAAAAGCTGTAGTCTGTGTTATGCTCACGAAAACATGACCATTGTACCTCACAAAAAAAATTCATTGAGATTAATGAACCTACGAATATAAAGCAGCACAACATATCTCAGACAACAAACGTACTTATGGTACATGCATATTTGCATATAGATGTAAGTGTGAAACTGTGTGTGTCCATTTCTCGTATACACCTAATAATTTAATTATGAAACAATGAAAAAGAATGAAGAAACCCTAACCGCAGCTGACCAATATTTTTTATGAGCTGGCAAAGACTAACTAAGCACATTTATGAATGTATGTTAGAAAAAAATACAACAAAAACAACTTAGAGTTACAAAAAGTAACTTTATATAATTTTTTTTTTCGTTTTCTGTTGGAAAAATGTAGTTGAAAGAAAAAAGAAGAAACAAATGGAAGCTAATAAGTAGTAAAATAAATTTGAATAAATCATACGAAACAGCAGTTACAACAATAACTACAACTAAAGTTTTGGCAGGCATGAGTAATCAGAAAGCAAGTCAATTTGGAAAGTTACTTTCAACTTGCTAGCATTGCCCTGCAAAGTTTTCTTTTGTCAAGAAAGTGCGGTTAAGCAACTGGGGTGCTGTCGTGTGATACTAATGGAGAATAATGTGGAATATCTATAAAAAGTTGGGTGATTTTATTTGATTTATACAATTTTTAGCAATGAAAGAGCGTAGCCTGCAATTACTTTTCGAAAATCTTCGGTTTGACACAGTTGCTGTGCGAGCACCTACCTTGGCCAAGTCTGAGAATACATCAAAGCTAAAACGACAACAAATATTACAACAAGGCGTATGAGTAAATTCACCAACCAGCCCTCTGTAGCGTAAACAAAAGGTAACGAACCGGTTCAAAAATTTAAGTCAAAGCGAAGACTAAAAAAAGCACTGTAGCTGAACTCATGAATGTTCAAGAAATTTTGATGTAACCGAAAACGAGTAGTTGGCGGCGTAAACTAAATTATGTCGCGGCCACATTTGACAAGCGCTTAGCGTCGATGCCGTTGGAAAGACTAGTAAGGAGAATATAAAATAAGCGATTAGATAATAGTAAAATGTCATAAAAAAAAAGATATGTATGAGAGCATGACAACAACAGGGGCAATGGACTAAGTCATGGAAATAAGTCAAATTTAAAGAAAATGTAAGAGTGCTAACAAAATATGATTAAACTATGTTCCATTATTAAAAGTAGAATAAAACAATAATAATAAATGTAAATAGAATAATTTATTAATTATTAATTTAATTTAATAATTTTAAATGAAAAAGGTAAAATTATTTAAATAAAATAAAACTATAACATCAAATCTGTATGTATGTACATATGTATGTATATATGTAGTATTTTAGAAAAAAAAAGCATCCACGTTCACAGTTTCTTCACCCACCAAATCAAGCACAAATTTGTATTTGAAAAGTTACATGTAAAGTGATATCAATATTGCAATCTAAACGTCTCGAAAATAAAAATAACAACGAATGTAAAACAGTAAAATCTGTATGAATACAACAAATATACAATAAATGAAACGAGCAGCAAATAAAGTAAAAAGTGGAATAACCAGAATCTATTAAATACATCGAATATTCAAGCTCACAAGCTATCTTCGCTGTTTAGCCCCACCAAATGCCAGCATGCGATGACTCACATTGTTCATAGAACGAGCACTAAAAACATTCACACACATATACATATGTACGTATTTTCGACAGCGCAAAATTTATTGAATGGTAGTAGCGACTCTGTGATGCGCAACAACACACACACCAGAATGTCGCAAGCGAGCGAATGCACAGTGGGCATTAAGCCGGCGGTGGCCGTCCGCACCAGTCACCGCCGCACTCCGAGACGTTTTTCTTTTTGCTCTGCTCAAACTACAACGCGCTTCAATTTCAGTTTCATTTTTTATCAGACACCAAAACTAAAGTAGGATATTTTTTTTCTAATTCGTTTTATGTTTTATGGTACATACATACACTTAAATATGATGCAAATATGTATGTGCATGCAAACAATATAATTAAATGACAAATAAAATGTGATCTTGTGTGAGCATTTGTGAGGTTGCAGTGCAAACTGTGGAAACGGATTTCTTATCAGAACAGCCTGAAAGTATACATGTACATATGTATATACATATGTACGCACACATTAAGCTTTTAATAGTCTTGGAGGACGATAATGAAATTGAGTTCAGTTTTTTTGCGATATAAAGAACAATATAAATGGGGGTGTTGCTAGTCGAGCATCAGCAATAGATAAAATATATGGATATACCATTTTTTAATAATACAAAGAAGTAAATGTGCAGCAGCCACCAACAACTGTATGAAAAATGTAGAGCAGCGATGGTTATTGTTAAGGCAAAAGACATTTTCAAAAAAACATTTATTATATTGAA
Source organism: Anastrepha obliqua (assembly GCF_027943255.1). Taxonomy (NCBI): domain Eukaryota; kingdom Metazoa; phylum Arthropoda; class Insecta; order Diptera; family Tephritidae; genus Anastrepha; species Anastrepha obliqua. Next base: position 121,588,905 of record NC_072893.1, on the reverse strand, counting down.
GAAATGCTATTCGAATCCCTTTTGTTGTGACAGCACAAACATTTCCTCATAGTCCTTGACCGGAAGTTAATCTGAGCTGTTCCGGAAATGGTAACACTGTCACTTTCATTCAACTTTCCCTAACACATACATACTTTCATTAACATACAGCTGTTGGATGTTGCTATTGTTATTGTAGTAGCATACTCATACCCCATGCATGTATGGGGAATGCTTTTGAGATAACAATCCTTGGTCGTATGTAAATCCCGTTTGTTCCGGTAATGTACAACCAACTGTCGTGGAAATGTTTGGATACGTCCATTCCTTTGATTTTTGGATTAATATCTTAATCCTACTTACACAATACACGCACTTACATATGTATGTTGCTTAGCAGAAAATTAAATAGGGCATATTTAAAATCATCAAATCACTTCGTACACTCACCTGTAAATGCTCCTGGAAGCGTATTGGCAAAACTTGCGTCATTTTGCTGCTGCAACACTTTTAACACACTAACGAATTTTCACTGCAACAGCGATGCAATCAAGCTAAAGATGTGGTTGACTGCTTCTCTTATTGCTGTTTTAGGTTCACAGTGCGTGACTAGTTGCTATCGTTATTTTAATTATTTCTTTAAGATTTTACTGATTCTTCAGGTAAATCACGAGCAGAACAACAATGCAAATTTTTGCTTCGTTCGTTCGGTCGCTTTTTCGTTCGCTTTTCAATTTTTTACTTTTGTCTGCTATTACTTAGCACTTTTCACTTTATTTATTTATTCTTTTAAGTGAACCTTATTCTGTTGAAGTCGCAGTGAAAATGAGAAAACAAGAAAAACAAAATGATTGAATGAGCAAAATAATGATTTCTAAATACGCAGCGGCACAATTAGTTGTATGCCATAAAGCTGGCAGCAAATCAATGTAATCACTGTTATTTTATAATACTTTTTAACAAAGATTTTCAAGTTACTTCTTAGAATTGATTCAAATTCTCAGGTTCACCTTTCGGTCTTACAAAACATACATCCATTTACAACAATTCTTTCAACTCGATCACTACGCTTTGTCCACAAAAACACTGAAATTTGAAAGGAAAAAATGTTGCCGTTAATTTCACTGCAATAAATTTTGTAATTTAGAAACAAATTTAATTTATTTATAAAGATAAAGTACGTGACCGATCAGAAAGTGGGTAGATCGTGTAAACTCCGCTGATTCGCTATGAGACGTCACCGCCTCTTAAAAAGTATGCAAGTCAGCAGAGCCCTTTAAAAAGAAGGCTACAGAAACCAACAATTTTTCCATTTTCTACATCACAAACTTACCATATAAATTTATATAAATATTATTTAATTCCCTGTATTATTTTACAAAAATGTTAAATTCGGTTATAAGTTAGCCTTTTAAAAGATAATGAAAATTTAGCGGCACTAAATACTGCTACTTTGCACTCGAACTCGTTCGCTGCTCGTCGACGTCGTCGTCGTTTTTTGCCGTTTGACAGCAACACAAAAGCAAGCAAATTCAGAAAGCGCCCCACTGACAGCGTATATGGCGAATAAGAAATGCAATTAAAAAGTGGTGAATTTGAAATTAAATCTGTGGTAAGAATGATCTAATCTCGGCATTTTTTGGCCAAAATCCTAGTTTTTTAAAGCCAATCTTCATACCGATTTTAGGATATTCCTGGAATTTGTTAAATCCAATTAGAAAAAAAAAACGTTTTTTTGCAGCTGCAGCAGCTCATTAGTGTGAGTTCTGTACATATTCACAGATGCAATCGAAATATGCAAAATATGCAAAACAGTGCTCGCGCAAAACTATTTATACAATGCATTTCCGACTGCAAAATTCCATTAAATCCCTGGTGAGGATGCTTTGTAAAAATTACCACGTATGCCACATAAACAAAAAAAGATGTATGTTTAAATACGGCGAAAAAAAATATGTAATGCTCCATAATAGCCAGTCAACAACCGCCCACCGCACCAATAAATGCAACAAACGTAGGCACTCCAACATTATATCCAATACCGCAATACAGTAGTCAGAATGAGATGGCAAGCTATTTAACTACCACGAATGATAGTCACTTTTTCCTCTGTAGAGTTATCTGCTGTATCTCGTTCTCTACTACGTTCCCTTGCCTTGCGTCGTCTACCCTTTCTCTAGCCAACATTGAAAAAATTTCCACTTTTCCTTTTCGCCCACTTTATGTGCACAAAAGATGTTATGTTTCTCTGTGTACAAACACGTATTTTATTGTGAATTTCATAAACTACACAATTACCATTTACTGTTGTAACGTTCTTTGTCTCTTAATTGGTTAAGATTGCATTTAATATTCACTTAAATTGCACTTAAAACGCGTTTAACCATATTGATTTCTCCACCACCGAAAAGCGAAAATGACAAGAAAAATTCTTTCTGACAACTGAAACTCCCCAACTAGCATTCAATTCGCTCGAACAGCGACGACTTTGACTGCTATGGTGAATTCATAGGAAGTACTGTTCGATTTGTAGATGCGCACCATGAAGAGGAATTACTGATTGGATATTTTTGAGGAAATCAAGTTTGCAGGTAAAGGCGAACCCTACACGGTCAATAAGGATCGCGTTACTGGATCATTTATTCACCGTGTAGGGCGATGGATAGTGATTTGAATCGCAAAATATCAGTAAATTTTGATATTTAGATCAAGATCTGTGGTGGAGTGGTAAAAGTGGAGAAAACGTAAAATTTGTAGGAAAAAACATTTCGTTTTGAGAAGGGTGTGCTTATAGCAAGAACTTGCTTGGTATGTCCAAGACTAAAGCGATATGGAACCCTTACATCGAATACCCTAAAGCATTTTTTTTTTTTTGAAAATGCGTGTGAAAGATGGTAATTTTGACAATTTGAGCCCGATGCCTTTCAAATATGGGTAGCGCAAGTAATTACTACGTTGCTTTAGAAATGCATAAGTTACCAACAAGAGTTAATTTAGTAATATGTAATTAATGACATCCTCCGAAGGCCAGATGGGATTTTATTAAGAGATTTTTCATAACAGAAATTGACTCGGAGGTTTGCCATTGGTTACCGAGGGATGATCGTTATTACAAGCAACACTTTCTATCATTTTGTTTTTCGGGGATTAAGATAGACAATTTTTTTATCCTACTTGGCAATCTCCATTTATTAATTAATTTATTAATAATTTAAGTTAAACGTTTTTTGCATAATTGAAAAACACTTTTTTGCTACCATTTTTACCAAAAAGTTGCTTAATTTTTCCACTTTATTCACCCTTCAGAAGTGTGAGAATTCTAATGCCACAAGTGAGGTAACCTTCAGTAACTGAATCATCAAGGATGATACATACCAGGTTTGCTCGTTAGGTATGATGAAAAAAATGTTGAGCGTAACTTTGGATTCTACGTCGTTCATTTTGTTTCACAAAATTTAGCTTTAGCTTAGTGAAATTGACAGATATGCCGACGTCATTCGTCGCAAAATTTAGCTTTAGCTTAGTGAAACACAAAACGAATGATGTCGGCATATCTGTCAAATTCACTCAGAGCCGAATAACGGTCTGCTAGGTAGTATACCTCTACTGCGTTTTGCAGTCTGCGGCCACTTAACATTTAATCCGTGAAGTTGGCTACATTTACAACTACGCACAAACTAGACTTTAATTACCAATAAATCAACAAAATTAATCTACCCGTTCACATATGGTAGATTACCTGCTAAATTGACAATCAGCTGTCAATACTGTTGTGAACGGTTTTTCTTCATAGACATTATTTTGGTGGAATATTTCGGTGTTTTTGGTTTGTTTAATTATGTATTATTAACGATATGAAGAAAAGGTAAAGAGAAGAAATAGCTTATTTAATTGAGCAATTGGCTACTAATAATAAACAGTAGGAGGAAATCCTTAAGCGATATTTACAGGTTGCAAAAAATTATGGCAGCAATACGCATGGAAAATTCTATATTACATTTAATAATAAGTAATAAGAAGACAAAACGTTTGTGGGCACACGTTTTTTTCTTTTATATGAATGTATAGTTAATAATACCTAACAATCGCTTTATTAGAATTAAGTCCACAAACCTGTTTTCATTGCCGGCGTCCACTTCATTTAGTTTTTATTTTGATGTTTCTCCTTACATTCGTAATCATAATTATCGATAACACAGGGTTGTATCTCAAAAAGTATGGTTATTATCTAAGATTATTTTATAATCTCAGACTTTGGGAGAGCAATTTTGTATGGGAAATCTGGCTTTTTAATTACGGATTGGGAGTTAAGCAAGAAAAAGTAGATCATCTACTTATGTGAACGCATCATTACCCGAAGGCGAATTGTGTATCTTTCTCTATCATTCTGCGACTTGCACAGTTTCATTAATTGTGTTTTAGAGTACGCAATTTAATTTCTATACCCATTTCAAATCCAATACAAACAATCGTTGTCATATTTATATTTAAATTTAAAGTCTACTTGAAAATTATTTTTACGTACACTGCGTTTTTTACACAAAAATATGAAAATTCAAAATAAGATTGGCCTTTCAATACAACCCTGCCCAACGGGTGATCCCGCGCGTGCGGACAAACTCAAATCTCACAGAGTCACAATAGCCAGCAAACAAGGCATGTAAACAATTGTAATTGTGCAAAAAAGAGGCAAAGAAAGTGTACAGCGGCGAAGGGACGCAAAAATTCGTGAATAAAAATTTAAATGTATTTAGTGTGTGCCAAAGCTAGCAGCGTTGCAACGCCATAGTGAGTGAGAAAAATCAATAATTTAGTAATTGCTGAATATTATAAAGAGCAGCAGCATGGAATGTATTTAATTAAAATAATTGATTACTTCTACTGCTACTAATGTTGTATGAAATTATTTATGTGAATAGCTATGTACAAAAAGAAATAAAAAGGACGCGGTTGGATTTAGCGAATTAAGGTTAGTACAAAAATTATAAGGCAAGCGACCACATGAAAAACGGTTTATGGTTTATATTGGTGTCCTTTAGGCTATTTTATTACATTTGTGTATACCGAATTGTTTATTCGTATATTCGGAATTTCTAGTACAGCATTTTGTACAACTATCACAAATAATTCACTTCATTTTATTTTAATAGTTTTGCAGAATTCTGCTATTTTGCGGTTTTCGTTCTAATTTTGTGCTTCGTTGGTTGGTTGTTTGTCTCGCTGCTGTTGGTATTTCTCTCTTTTAAATACATACATATTTACTTGCCCACAAACATTTGTGTGCGTATACATACATACATATGCATATGTGGATATACGTCTCCTGTGGTGCCTTGCACTTGGCTTCGGTTCTGTTTGGATATTTGTTGTGTTTCATGTAGTACGATACAAGTACGATATATATGTACTATATTCTTTTGCTAGTTTTTTCTCTGTATTCCTTTTGTGCAACACAAACTCCTCTTTAATGACTGAGACTTTGTTGTTGCGCTATTTTTATAATGCATGGCTTGTTTTTAGCTTTTTTCTACTGTCAGTCACTTTGGTGGTTGCTGCTATTGCTGATTTTAGTGTTTCATTTGCTTAGAGTTTTACCAATTTGTTGTTGCAAAAGTGAAAGAATAGTAATAATAATACATTGCTACAAAAATGACCAACGCAAAGATTTTTTATGAAAAAACATGCGTACAAAAATAAGTTTGATTGTGTATATTATTGTGAACACGCGAATGGCATACAAATACAAATAAAAAATGCTAAAACACGTTATTGTAGACAATAATGGCAGGAAGTGAAGCTGACGTTTTAAAATTATTTTTAATGGTGGCAGGGAGTTATGCAGGAGGTGATATAAGACGTGACAATTATTTTGAAAATTGCAATAAAATTTGGAATTTGTACGCATTTTTAATTTAAAGTTGCATATCTAGAGATATGCATATCTGTAATAATTGCCAGTGTATTCAAAATTTATTTATGAACACATATACATACATACATATGTATATACTCGTATAGTACCATTCATGTCATTTAATAGTTTTTTTTACAAGAATAGAGTATTAAATTTTTTTTATTTATAGGTAAACTAGCTTTAGCCCGCGCCCCCGCTCGCGTAGGAGTAGTTTTGAGGGATTTAGGATATGTATATCAAAGAATTACAAACAATAATTTCATAGAAAATAATTTTTTACTAATAACCATAATATTACAATACCCGGCATCCGTTGCTGTGCCTCGTTGAATAAAATCAAAACAACCAATCAGAAAAATATTAAGCAAAATTATTTTTATTAATTTTCTATCTCAAACCGTTTTTGAACTTTGCATTTGGGTCATAGTTGAACAGCTTATGCGGATTATGAAGTCTAGAGTGTGCTATAAATAGTGGGAAATAGGAAAAACTAAGATTTTTTAGAATAAATTTAAGCAAATATTCGATTATTGGTGATTTGGTGTTGTCGTTTCGTAGTGATGCGCGGACAACGTACAGACATTCACCTTTATAGTATAGAATTAAAGACTATTTCTTATACCGGCTCACTAGATTTTCAATTTCTTGCATTATTTTACAGTCTATACTATATACTAATATACTAATACTATACTAATATTATAAAGATGAAAACTTTGTTTGTTTGTTTGGTTGTAATGAATAGGCTCAAAAACTACTGGACCGATTTTAAAAATTCTTTCACCATTCGAAAGCTACATCATCCACGAGTAACATGGATTATATTTTATTTTGGAAATAGGGCTCGAGATATAGGTCAAAACGTGGACCCGGATAACCTTCGGATGTGTTTGTACAATATGGGTGTTAAATGGAAGCTGTTGGTGAATGCTTTAGTCCAGAGTATTTTTCATGCCACTCCGTGACTAGGGTCTCGAGATAGAGACCAAAACGTGGACCCTAGAATGTGTTTGTACAATATGGATATCAAATTGAAGCTGTTGGTGAATGCTTTAGTACAGAGTATTTTTCATGCCGCTCCGTGACTGGGGTCTCGAGATATAGGTCAAAACGTGGACCCGGGTAACCTTTGGTTGTGTATGTACAATATGGGTATCAAATGAAAGCTGTTGATAAGTGCTTTAATACGGGGTAATTTTCATACCTATTGATGACTAGGGTCTGGAAATATATGCCAAAACGTGGACCGAATTAAACCAAAACCAAACGTGGACCCGGGTAACCTTCGGATGTGTATGTACAATATGGGTATCAAATGAAAGCTGTTGGTGAATGCTTAAGTTCGGAGTATTTCCATCCGCTCCGTGACTAGGGTCTCGAGATAGAGACCAAAACGTGGACCCTAGAATGTGTTTGTACAATATGGATATCAAATGAAAGCTGTTGATAAGTGCTTTAATGCGGGGTAATTTTCATACCTATTGATGACTAGGGTCTCGATATATATGCCAAAACGTGGACCCGCCGTGTCTTTGAACCGAATTAAACCAAACTTACGCACATTGTTAAGTAAGTATTGAAAGTATTGTAATTCGGAGCACTGGCAACGGGTACAGCGTTCTTTTGAACCAGCCATAATGTCGCTTACTTTTTTAACGCTTGGGGCGGAACTGAACTGTCAAATTGACAGTGTGAGTTACAATGTGTCAATATTTCTTTCTGATTTGGATGCCATAAGGAAAAAACGTAAGTTCAACATGTAAAAATTGTTTGTGCATTTTTTTGGAGTGGATTTTGGAACAGTGAATAATTTCTTACGAAATTTGAGAATTTAATGTGAAATCCGAATCAAATTATGTGTTCGTGCTCCAATGCTTAATAAAACATATAAATTGAAACGAAAAATTCATGGATGATCAGGAAAAAAGACGATTGTTTCTTAGTTATTCATATGCGTTGATTTGAAATTTAAAAACAATCTTCTTTTTTCCTGATTTTCAATTTATATTTTATATTTACTCAAAAACAAATAGAAAAACAAAAAATATTGTTTATGCCAAAGCGCTTGAATAAAGAATAAAGAAATAAATAATATGAAAACCATATATTTTCTGTTCTAAACCATATCTATTCTATTTTAGTGTGCCCAGCGAAGGGGGCCGGGTTTGCTAGTATATAATATAATAAAATTAAAAAAAAAATCGATTTTTTTGAAAACATACAGTTATGTATGTAATCCCTTAACCCATTCGAGACAGCACATGTTTTTGGAGACTATCCCCGGAATCGAAATTTTTTTTTGCTTTATATTGACCATTTTAAATAAAAAACAGATTTGCATATAAAATAAAACTAAATTCTACTACTTCTGTACAAGGTAAGAAATTTTCCTGGAAGGACGACCCTTACTTCCTCACATAAGTTTTTAGATAACGGTGAATAATGGCTGTAACAAGTAAATAAAGCGACCATAAAGTCTGTGTTCAGTCTTAAAGTCTAATACAAAAACATGATATGCTATATGCTATTGCTTCAGGACTTCACTCAGCCTATTTGGCATTGAACTTACTGGTTTCTCTGTTATCTGTTATCTTCTTCCATTCTGCCTGCATGACTAGTAATCACTTGCTGACGAATTCTTTTTTCCAATATATCTCGCAGATGCTCGATGGGGTAAAGATCTGGGGATTGTGGCGGTGTTTTAAGCTGTTTTGGGGCGTTGTACAAGAACCAAAGCTTAACGATTTCGGCTGTATACTTCGGGTCGTTATCTTGTTGAAACCAAAATATTCTTGATAAGCCGAGATTTTCTGCACTTTGCTTTAAATTCCGTTTTAGTATCTCCAAGTATCCCCATTTATCCATCGTCGAATCAATAAATTCTAACTTACCCACCCCATTTGCCACCATGCAGCCCCAAACCATAACCCCGCCACCTCCGTGCTTAACCGTGCCAACAAGATTTTGCTTTTCAAGAGCAGTTCCAGGTTTTCGCCAAACAATTTGACGGCCTTTTATTCCGAATATACAAAATTTACTTTCGTCTGAAAATATTACTTTTTTCCAGAACTCGGGAGGCTTATTTATGTACTGAATGCGTTTACGTCTGTTCACAAGAGAAATGAAAGGCTTTCTTCGGGCGACTCTACCATGGTATCCAGCTTGACGTAGAACTTTTCTGGCAGTTTCAGCGCAAATACTTTTTTTAAATGTTTGATTTATGTTTTCAACTAATTTTGAGGATGTAATCCGGGGGTTAACCTTTGCCAAGTTGATTATAGAAGGCTCTTCCCGGGTCGATAATTTTTTCGGACGCCCTGACCTGCGCTTAGATGTAAAAATTCCAGTTTGCCGAAAATTTGTTACAACTCGCTGAATAGAGGAATACGTTCTCCCAATGGATTTTCCAATATTTCGGAAACTTTTTCCGTCTTGCCACATTTTTATAATTATTTTCCTCTCAGAAACCCTTATTTATTTTCCCTTTCCTTCCATGTTCTTTAATTATCTCCAGTTATAAATAAAATGTTCAACTAAGCTTTGTTAACATTCAGTCGAAGTAATGCGCAATCAAAAATTAATATAAACAAGGAAAATTATCTTAAAATTAACGGTATCAATAAAATAAACAGGCTGAACGCAGACTTTTTGGTACCACATTTACATGCTGCTGAAATTATTTTCCCGTTATCTAAAAAGTGAAGTGAGGAATCTTGTTTTTTTTTTTGCCCTTAAAAGCTGGGAATGTAGTGAATAAACAAATTATAAAGATTTCAATTTAATCATAATATTCTATTTTGTTTTTAATAAATTTAAGAAGGCTATTCGAGTGAACGCAGACTTTGTGGGGCATGTGTAGGTTGAATGAATTTAGCAGCAAAGTTTCTATTAAATTAATCCATAATTTTATATGTATACCATTTGAATGTTCTCCTTGTGCATGAATAATATGACAGCATTTGATCTTTGCGATCTATCCCATTCATGTACTTGTTGTAGTGATGCAATGCAATTGGTTTTAGGATTTTAGTTTTCCTTTTATTTTCGTATTCTTCTAAAGTCGCTTTATATTCACTTGAAATGAATAAAACGTCTCATTTATCTTTGAACTAATATAGCTGTTACCCGCGGCTTCGCTCACGTTGAAGCCCTTAAATAAATATCAAAGATCATTACATTTCTATAGGACTGAATCAATGTGATTTAGTATTTAAAAATTACTACATACAATCAGTTTCAAAAACTTAAAATAGGCTTTATTTAATTACAAAAACAAATGTTAAAATATATTTCACTGTAACAAAAATAAATAAATAATTAAGGGGGAAGTCTACTGGGAATTTTTCAAAAAATCGATTTTTTTTTATTAGCTTAAAAAATACTTTGAACCCTCTTAAATAAGGTACAATATGTGTTACAGCTGGCTAAATTTTTCTTCGTTGAAATTTCGACCTTTTCCCGAAGCGCTCCAAAGCGCGTACCTGCGGCACCTGAAACTTTAAACGCATTTTTCTCGAAACTATATTAAGTTTTTGTATACGGTGTACACGATATCTCGAGTTCTGGTAAATGAATCAGCTTAAAAATTTAATTATATATTCTCTGTAATAGTGTCTCTCGTCTGACATAGGATTTTTTTGATATCGTTATTTGTTAAATTGTTATAAACAATAGTAACATCAATTTTAAGCAAAAAAAAAGAAAAAAATTTCAAGAATTGTTTTTTCAACGCCAAAATTTTTTATCGACATAATCCTACGTCAGACGAGAGTCAATACTATGTATATGATAACAATATTTTGTTTTTTTGTTTTAGATCACCGAAACGTAAGATTTCATGTACACCGTTTAGGCACCTAAGAAAAGCGGACCTGCGCTTGCAGAAGTGCCACAGCGGCCATTTTGAATATTTTGACTTAAAATTTTTTTTTTCAAAAACTTAAATATATAATAAAGATAAGAGTTTAAATAGATTTTATGTACGAGCAATATTTTGTTAGAAATAAAATCCGGAAAATAAGCCTGTTTTTTCCCTTGTCACAGTAGACTTCCCCCTTAAATTCTTATAATTCAAAAAGACATAATGGAGAGTATTAATCTAGGATATTTTTGTAGACTATATTATAAGTTTTTCCGTCTTTTGCAAATATGTGTAAATTCCAGGCATTAGACACTCGCGAACATGCTACATACATATAGTTGACCGTGAGAGAAGCATGGCTTTTCTAAATGCACTCCCGCTACCTGCAATGTCTGCCCTTGTGCTTTGTTTATGGTAACAGCAAAGCTAAGCTTGACGGGAAACTGGACCCTTTTGAATTGGAATGGAAGGTCAGTGGGAATAATTGGAATGCGACACTTTTCCCCTTACCCATACCTGTTCAAATAGTAGCACCAAGTATATTTTGCCCCAATTTTGTTATCCGAAGTCTTGTTCCATTACATAGCAGAGGAGCATTTAGATTTCGCATAAGCATCACTGGTACATTCAATTTTAATTGGATTTTATGTGACGGTACACTCGACAGTTCAAGTGAGTTTAAAAATTCCATAGGTTATGAAGTACTTAGTTCCGTATCCATAATTGTATCCATTGACAAATATTCCTCCATTTCTCTTTGCACCTCTTTAAAAATGTCAGTGTTGATCCTAGAAACTACTTCAATTAATTCAATAGAAACTATTTCATTTAATATTGCTCTTGCGCACAACCACTGATCACAACTCAAATTTTGTTGCAATTCCGGAAAAACATGAGCGATGAGATCCACATCATTTTCTACTAAATTGCAAAATTCTCTTGATAGTGATATATAACCTTCTTTGTCAACGTCTAAACAACCATAACCAATTTTCAACAACATTTCTGCATAAAGTCCCGAGTCCACGTCATTATGAAGATGAACTCTCATATTCGTTTTCAGGCTGAGTTTTTCAACTTTCGACCATAAGCATGATGATTTAATACATGCTTGAATTTCATCTGCTGGTGTCCCTCTCTGAATGAAGGGCTTGTCGGAAATCACCAGCCAATAAAACTACCATTCCTCCCATTATATCTGAACTATCTCGCAAGTCCTGGAGAGTCCAGTTTAAAGCTTCTATGGCCTTCTTGTGAGACATTGTACTTTCATCCCACACTAAAAGCTTACATTCTCGCAGCATCCTACCTCGCGAACTATTTTTACTGAAATTACAGATCTTCCTGTGCCAGATTTAATGGTAATTTTAAAACAGAATGTGCTGTACGGCCGCCGTTTAATAGCGTCGCGGCAATACCCGAAGAAGCTACAGCAACTGCTATTTGTTTGTCTTTTCTGACGGACCTTAATAATAGGTTAAGCAAGAACGTCTTTCCGGTTCCTCCTGGTGCGTCGAGAAAGAAGAGTCCACCATTGCCGGAGTCTATTTTACGTAAAACTTGGTGGAAAACATGATTTTGCTCTGGAATTAATTGAGGGACTAATTCTGTTACTTGATGTTGCAGTGCTATAAAATCATAATCTAGCTCTCGAGCTATTTCATTATTAAAGTCATCTGTATTGTTTCGTCGAGGGCTTTGCATTCCAAAATCATTTAATTTTTTTCCAACCATTGTAAAAACCTTATTTTCAATTATAATTAGAGTTTCGTTGTAGATATCTTCATTGAAAGTCATATCTGTATGTACTCGCTGCAGTTAATGTAAAATGTCTTCGGCCATGTATCTATTCTTGTACTTATCCCAAAGAGTTTGAGGATTAGAAAGACCGCAAGAAGATAAAAGCGTAGCGTAAAGTTCCTGATTTTATCTGGTGATCGACATTGTACCGCTTCCTCCATAGTTTCGTCCCAATGATTATCATTTTCTAACAAGCGCCGAGATTCACATGCTTCTCTGTATGTTCTGTAAAGCTAGTTGGACCTATGATGCAATAACATACGCTGACAAAAGCATTCGAAATTTGTAACATGTACAGTATATACACGACCAAGAGCATATATATATATATAATTGGCGCGTACACCCTTTTTGGGTGTTTGGCCGAGCTCCTCCTCCTAATTGTGGTGTGCGTCTTGATGTTGTTCCACAAATGGAGGGGCCTACAGTTTTTTAAGCCGACTCCGAACGGCAGATATTTTTATGAGGAGCTTTTTCATGGCAGAAATACCCTCGGAGGTTTGCCATTGCCTGCCGAGGGGCGACCGCTATTAGAAAAATGTGTTTTTTTTCTTAATTTTTGTGTTTCATCGGGATTCGAACCGACGTTCTCTCTGTGAATTGCGAATGGTAGTCAAGCACCAACCCATTCGGCTACGGCGGCCAAGAGCATACGATGCTTTAATCCCAGGTTGATTTTCAACAGGTGTACCTTGAACACGACGATGCCACTCTTTTTTTGAGGTGTTCCATGTATAATAACGGGGAACCTCAGAGTACAATAATGTCCTTGCGAAGGTATCATTCTGACAAAGGTGGAAAAAGGCAGTCAGCGTGGTCTTAGGAGGAGATAAAATCCTCTCTAGATAGATCAGATTTCCGTTTCCGAGGCATTTTTAAAGAAGAACAGAGTAAGAATTAAAATCAGTGGTAAGATTTAAAATAATCAAGTGACATCTAACCACAAAAATGACACCAAACCTAAAAAATCAAAATTTTATATATTTTATATAAAAATATAAAAATAACAGAAGAATACCAAATATCAGATCATCAAGAAAAGGGTAAAATTCCAATGACTAAATTTGACCCAAACAAACAAATAAATAAACTGGGCAAGCTAAATAAAACTGTTTAATAAAAAAACAATAAATATAGAAAAATTTCAAACAGCTGAAATTTTGAGATTTTTTGACAAACAATTTTTTTATCATTCAAAAAGCATAATTTTTTTTTAATAAGAAGTATCCTATGTTACTTCTAACACCTCCAGAAACATGTGTACAAAGTTTCATAATAATTGGTTAAGTAGTTTTGGCGTGAAAGCGTAACAAACAAACTTACATTCACATTTATAATATTAGTAGGGATTTATCTATTATCACATCATTTTTGTACTGAGAAATCACTTCATTTTTCAAAAGTTTCATTTTTATCACTTCACAATTGTTTCCCTTTCTTGTTTTTCTCAAAGTCCCTGTACAGTAAGTTTTGCAGTCAATAAATTTTCTTACTAAACCAAAACTTGTGTAAAAATTATCCATAAACACAGAATGTCGTTGATGCAGAAAATCTTGCATCAAATGAAAAACCACTTTATCAACATGTCCCTTGCCACTAATAACATCACCACTTCCCGTATATATTTTTATTCGCAATACAGTCCCCGAACTTTCGCATAAAATATATAATTTTATACCGTGTTTTTGCTTTTTATTTGCAATATATTGCCTAAACATTAATCTTCCTCTCCAAGGTACTAAGGATTCGCCTATTAATAGTTCTCTGTGTGGATTATATATGTATATCTTTCATTTTTGAATTGAAATAATTTATAACGGGAATTATTTTCCGTAGACGATTATCACTTTTGTAATTAGAAGAAAAATGAAGGCATCTTAAGATATTTTGAAATCTTAGTCTACTCATATGTCGGGAAAAACAATCAAATCCAAATTGCTTGCTTGTACTAAAATAGTTTTCAATTCTTAATATCTTATTAATAATAAATATCTTAATTTCTGAAATTGTTAATTTTTTCCATTTTTCCCCTAAGATCATTTCGCCGTACTTATTTGTCTCACTCACAGTCATACAAAAAAATGTGTCATCAAATAAGAGTTCAAAAAAATCGTACGGATCACCTCCTTTAGGTAGCTTTTGAAGACCGGGCTTACCGACAAAAAAATTTTTTTTTAAATCACCGTCATCTGCCCATCTCCCAGAATCTTCACTAACTTCAGTTTCACTTTCTTCAATTTCACTTTCATTGTCATTACAATCTTCCCAATCACTATTCTCAAAGATATCTTCAAGTGTATCATCTAACTGTTCTATATTCATATTCATGTCTTTTTCATATTCCGAATCAATGTCGCTATACATAATGCCAACATTTGGGTTCTTTTTTCTCATTTCTGCAAATAACAAATCATCACTTTCACTATCACTGCTCATTTGCTGCAATCCTGATGAAATTGAAACCAACGTCAAATTTTATTTCTACACACTTCTAAAATAATTTTTAGTTTAAACCAGTCTTATCTTCACCGCTACTTTTTCCAGACTGACTGATAACTGGAAATCAATATAATTGCACACATGGTGCGCAGTCGGTCTTTTTGGCTTGGAAATGCATTGCACACACGGTGTGCAGTCGATCTCGAATGGGTTAAGAGACAATATTGGTGCGAAAAAAAAAATTTCGAATTCCAAACCAACCAACACAGTGCCGCCAAGCTGGCAAGTCTGAAAAAGTTGCAAAGTAAATGTTGCCACTAATTTCATATATTTTTTCCCCCTGAAACTGCATCAATTTTCTCAAATTGATAAGTATAAATATTAAATTTATGGCATAAATAAATTTCAGTAAATTTCAGCTGACTTCTAACATTAACGAGAGCGAGAGAGAAAAATATGTAAGCGCATTCAGGCTTAGAATGTTTACTGAGAAAGTTTACTATTACCAAATTCGGTCTGGAGACCACTGTTATATATTTACTGTTGTGAAAAGCCAAAACGAAGCATATTTAAAATTATCGATATACATACATACATATACATATATTATATATTTTTTTAATAAAAATTTACAAACATTTGTTTTTATCTCGTTCGAATATCAGCAAATCGAGAACTTGATTAAAATTCTTGAACCTATAGTCCGTAACCCATTTCGGGTCGTTGTTTGAAGTTTATTATAATAAGGTTTAGATCGAAACGCATCTATTTTATTATCAGAGAAAGAGCTCTGCAGCATAATTCCAACATCTTGCTTGTCCCATACCGCATGGGACAATGTTTTTAATACTTAGTCCCAGATTTGCCTTAAAAAGTGAATAAAAGACTTTCAGCCAACAATTATATTTTGTTGGCGTTGTTCCTGTACTTGCAGAATTTTGTTGTCTGAAATTTACATTCTGTAAAAAAAAAAAATATCGGGAATTGTTCATTTAAAAAGCGCGCGCTTGGCATTTAATTATATCAGTCAACCGCAGGTGTGCTCAGCGATTTTCACTATGGATAAAAATATCGAACAAATAATTTGTCTTAAATTTTGTGTTTTGAACGAGATTTCTTGTGCCGAGTCGTTGAAAATGTTGCAAAAAGCCTATAGTGAGTGTGCTTTATCAAAAACACAGATCTACGAGTGGTACAACGCTTTTGCAGGGGGCCGAGAAGTCGTGGAAGATTTTCGCCGATCTGGTCGCCCATCAACCGATGAAAACGTCGATGAAGTCAAGGCAATGGTGCTGGAAAAGAATCATTTAAGTTTGAGGCAGGTAGCTTCGTGTCCTTAGCTTGTCTTACGAATTAATTCACAACATTTTACACCATCAATTGGGCATGAGACGCGGGGCTACTCGACTCGTTCCATGAGAGTTGAATTTCTTTCAAAAAATTCATCGGAGAAAGTGGCTGAAGACTTGCTTGAGCAAGTGAATTCGGACCCAACATTTATCCAGCGCATCACAACAGGTGATGAGACGTGAGTATATGAGTTTGACATGCAAACCAGTCAACAGGCGGCTGAATGGTGCTATGAGCCACATGAGCCGCAACACAAAAAAACCGAGGTCGGTCAAAAGTGAAAGTTATGCTACTCGTTTTCTTTGATTATAAATAAAGAATATTAGTTGGGAGTTATGCGACGTTTGAGAGAGAATGTGCATAGGAAACGGCCCGATTTGTGGAAACAAAGCTCATGGATCTTGCACCATGATAACGCACCGTCTCACAAGGCTCATATTGTGAACACATTCTTGACCAAAAACTCGAAAAATATTTGAATACGACAAAATAAATTTTCACGATTAAACAATTATTTTGCGTTTTATTGAACAATTCCCGGTACTTTTTTTGCAAAATGTATAGAGTATTTTTTACTAAATAATTCATTTTAATAGGTTAATTTTTTATGTTATATTAACTGTTCTTTAAACATAGCAGTTAAATTGTATAGGGTTTTTCAGTAAGAGCGCTTCAACTTTTGAACTTTTTTGAATAAAACACAAAAGGTTTGACTTTTTTAACTAATTTTTTTTATTATCGAGTTTGAACATATACATTTAAGTATGAAATTCGATTTCTTTTGCATGACCACCGCGTGCACGTTTTACGAAGTCCAATCGTTGAACCCAATTTTCGACCACTCTTTTGCATAAATCGGCTGAAATTCCAGCAATTTCGCGTTCCATATTGGCTCTGAGCTCACAAATCGTCGCCGGGTTGTTACTGTAGACCAATGACTTCACATAACCCCAAAACGGGACGGCTTGTTAAATGGACCGTAAAATGGCCGTAATGTTCTTAAAGTAGCAGCAACAGAACGATTATTTTCATAAAAAATTTGCACGATTTGCAATCGTTGCTCAAGTGTGTAGCGTTCCATGATGAAATGTATACTAATGAAGTTTACAAATGATAAGCGAAAAATAAAAAATATTGCGTCGTTCGCCCTCCCTATCGGAAAAAAGTTGAAGCGCACCTATTGAATAACCCTATACTAGCATTTTTTTCATTCATTTTACACAATACTAACTGTTTTCTCATAGTTTTGGATTTGTAGTAGTGTTGATATGTGGCCGAATTATGCGTGAGTTTTCCGGATACATCCGTAGATCTTTAGGAGTGAGGTGGTCAAAAAAATGTAATAGCTGTGTCCGTGCTTTATTGGCACGTTCATCAGCGACTTCGTTGCCTTTGATTTCAGCATGACCAGGGAAACACATAATTTTCACTGCGTCTTTTTTTCATAAATAATATTTCTTTTCATATTGATGAGTAACAGATCGTTTTCTGGGTTCTGCAAGACTTCAATAACGGATTTGCTGTCGCTGCGCATGACATGTTTTGGCTGGTTTGGGAGGCAAACATTACTGCTTCATGCACTGCTTCTGCTGTGAAAGCTGCACAGTATGTAGGCAGGGCACTGACAGAAATTGTGGCACCGTCGCTAGTTGTCACAGTAAATGTTGTGCTGGTGTCCGATTTGGATCCGTCAGTGAATATTTAACTTTATTTTTCAAATTTCTTACATGCATTTAAATTCTGTTATCCATTCCTCTCTTTTCTTATTTGTAACTCATTTTCACTTCTGCGCTATGCTGCTTCATCACCATCGTTTGGCGTTTGGCGTTCGGCAACGAACGTCAATACAATACGTTTACGGACAGTTCCTGTTACTCCACTATGCCATCCTGTTGTTGTTTTTACTACTTTGTTGTGATCTTTTGTTTTATATTTCAATGTTATATTTTACAGCAATTGCTGCGCAGATTTATACATACATTTCTATATTTTTTTTATTACCCGCGCACCTGTGCCCAACGGTTGTAACAGCATAAAGGCATCGAGATAAATACATATAGACATTTATATACCAAAACGCTCAAAATTATCTGACCGTGCGCACGATCACTCGGGCAAAAATTAATATATTTCAAAGAAACTTGGTGCACATATTACTCTTTGCCCAGGGTACTGTGAGCGTCAAAATAAAGTGTACAAAGCATTTTGTTTAATATGGATTTTATTTCAGTCTTTTATAACAAAACAATATATTTTAATTTCATGTTTTTTAAATTAGTATTTGATTCTCTACTAATTACTAGAAAACAACAAAAAAATAAATTACAACAACAAAAGTTATAAGACAAAAATTAAATTTAGTGCATATTTTACGCGTCAAAATAAAGTGTACAGAGATATATTTTACAAAAATGATATCGATTTAGTATTTTGTGGATTTCCCTTTTGCTTTGATAACGGAAGACAGTCTTCGGGGCATCGATTCCACTAGTTTTTTGTCACGTCAGATGAAATTTTTTTCCCACTCTTCCTTTATAGCGAGTTTCAGCATATCCATATTGGTGATTGTCCTTTTGGTGGCGGATTTGGTGGTCTAAATGCTCCCACAAATGTTCAATAGGGTTTAAGTCCGGTGAATGTGGAGGATGATCCTATGTCTTAGGAGTATGATAAAGCAGCCATTCTTTTACTATTTTTACCTTGTGCTTGGGATCATTATCTTGTTGAAAGATCCAAGATCCCTACAAGTCTAATTTCTGCACACTGGTTAGTAAATTATTTTGTAAAATATTCAGATAATCTGCTCTGTTCATGGTACTTTCAATAATAACCAAATTGCCAACTCCGCCTGCCGCCATACATCCTCACACCATCACCGAACCCCACCGTGCTTAGCTGTGGTT
This sequence comes from Anastrepha obliqua, assembly GCF_027943255.1. Taxonomy (NCBI): domain Eukaryota; kingdom Metazoa; phylum Arthropoda; class Insecta; order Diptera; family Tephritidae; genus Anastrepha; species Anastrepha obliqua. Next base: position 121,569,659 of record NC_072893.1, on the reverse strand, counting down.
ATCAAATTTTGGTCGGCATACTCTTTATTTTTGGTTCTCTAGACTTTAACCGGTTTTTTCTGCCCAAATACCTCGAACTTACTTTCATGGCTAAACAGGACATTATTCCAGAAAGAAAAATCCCGATTTTCGTATTTTTTTTTGTATAATCAAGACGTTTTTTTGATTAATTGTCGATATTAGCGGCTTTTTTCGTGGGAGACGACCATGTAACCCATTTGCGTGCAACGCTCGACGTATTGTAGTGGCACTTACGCTAGTATCTGATGCAGTTGAAACTTCTTGTGATATATTGACCACACTTTTAAAGGGATTTTTCTTCACATCACGCACTATAGACCTTACTTCAGTCTCATTTAAAATTTTTGGACGGGTTGTACCTGGGCGATTTTCTACTTTGCCGAACTTTTTGTATTTGTCAACTATTTTTTTCACAGTATTATGGCTTCTGTTGACAATAGAGCCAATTTCACGAAAGGTTTTATCTTCATTGCGAAGCTTTAGTACCGGTTCTCTAACATCAGTCGAAGTTTGTTTACCCATTATTAAAAAAAAAATAAACAATAGAATTTAATTTACTGTAGACAAAAACTTTTCACTCTGCCGATCGCAACCAATTAAAATACAATATGAAAAAAGTTTCAATGCATCGAAAGAGGAAGTAAACAACCAAATATAACGGTATTTTTTACCGTACAACATCGCTAAAATGCTACTGATGTACGCTGTACACTTTATTTTGACGCTCACAGTATGTAGGTTGATGTTGAAAATGAGCCAGATCGGTCAATAACTAAACTCATCTGCCATGTAACGGTAATTTTCAAAAAAAAAAAGAAGAGATATCTGTTACAAATGAAGTAAAATTACTCAAACTTGGTACAAATAAGGAACAAAAAAAATAAAAAGAAATAAATACGAGTTTTTCGTCAATCGCCGCTCCACAACAACTTGATAAAACTTGCCTAACTTAGTAGACGTATTACTCCCTATCTCATTTAGTTTCGACATAAAAATTATCGAGATAGAATAAAAACTGCATCAATTTTTTAGATGTTAAGTATTCGTAAAAACTTCCGTTTGTCCCTTTGATGTTAAAAGCTATAACTCCATTATCTAGGAATTTTTATGATTCCAAAAATTAACAGCCAGCCCAAATTAGATTTTAGTAAAATGTGCGCATGTATGTAGGTATGTAATGTTCGGTCCGGACCGAATTTAATGTTGTTGTAATCTTCCCCAGTTGTTTTGTTATGTCAATTTCTGACATTTATGTATCAGGTTTTCTTGGCTTATACAGTGGCCGACAGAAGTCTACATACAGCCCTCCCTTTCGTTGTTTACAAAGTACAAACACTTTGCTTAAAAATGTGTTTATGCAATTTCATTCGAAATTTTTTTCTAATCGACTTAACTTAAACAAATCCATTCGTTAACACAAAACAACACGGTTATGCTAAAAAAACGCAAAAACCGCGTTGACAAAAGTGTACATACAGAAGCGGTTACCTAGCTTGTACTCTGATATCCTATGTTGTGATGACGGTAAAATACCGTTTGTCTATTTCTTTCCTTTTCTTATGTTTCTTGCTTTGCTAATATTAATTTTAGTTGCAATTTGAATACTTAAGCATCTACAATGGCTGCTCGAAAAGAAATATCAGTTGACGTTAGAAATTTAGTTATTCAGTAGAGAAAAGAAAAAAAAATCATATGGCGAAATTTCAAAAATCTTAAACTTAAGTCATGCAACAGTCCAGACTATTTAAAAAACTTTAAAAATAGTGGTTCCACCGACAATAAGCCGCGCAGTGGCCGCCCGAGCAAACTCTCTCGCAGAGACGTCAGCTTGATTCTAAAAGAAGTGGACAAAAATCCAAAAGTTTCTGCTCCGAAATTGACCGAGAATATAGCAAGCTCATCCAAGAAGTGTGTTCATCCAAGAACAATTCAAAGAGCTCTGAACGAAAACGGCTTTCATAGTAGAACTCCATGAAAAAAGCCTCTTATTTCTGAAAAAAACCATAAACTTCGCCTGGAGTTCGCCAAAGCACACAGGGAAAAGGGGATGGATTTTTGGCAAAAGGGTTTTGTGTACAGATGAGTCGAAGTTTAATATATTCGGTAGTGAGGAAGAGCAAAAGTGTGGAGAAAAAATACTGCACTGAGTCCGAAGAATTTGGTATCAACAGTGGAGCATGGTGGCTGCAATGTAATGGTTTGATGAGCTGTTGCTGCATCTGGAGTTGGAAGATTAGTATTTATTGAAGGTAATATGGATCGTTATAAATACAAATCACTATTGGAAGTCAATCTGAAATCTTCGGTGGATGATTTGGAGCTTGGTCAAGGTTGGGTCTTTCAACAGGATAACGATCCAAAGCACACAGCACACATTGTGAAGGATTGGCTGCTTTACCATGCTCCAAAGCAATTAAACACACCACCGCAAAGCCCTGATTTGAATATTATTGAACATGTCTGGGAAATTTTAGATCGAAAAATTAGAAAAAATCCGATTTCAAGCGCTTCAGTACTCAAAGAACGACTAATAGAAGCTTGGAACAATATAACTCCTGCAGAGTTAACAAATTTAGTCACCTCGATGCCACGACGGCTTCAAGCTGTAATTGATGCTAATGGTGGACCAACTGAATACTAAGAAGCAATATTACTTAGAGTTAAGTGAAGTTTTTCACACTGGAGTGAGATATTTGTGTACTGTATGTAAACTGTTGTCAACGTTGGCTTTAGGGTTTTTATGCCATAGCTTTGCTATTTTATGTTAATGCATGGATTTTTTTAAGCTTATGATGATTAGAACAAGCTTTAAAATAAAACTGTGTAAGCACATTTTTCAGTAAAGTTTTTAAACTTTCAATCCAGTGGAAATGGGGGGTGTATGTAGACTTTTGTCAGTCACTGTATATTGTCTTTTGTTTTTATTACTTGTGGTCATCCCTCTCTTTTTTGTGTGTGTGTGTGTGTTGGTGCGCTCTCATCCCCTTTTTTCGCAATATTTTGCGTAAATCCTTGTCTGATTTACCAATTTTTGAAGTGTACATTAGGATAGTGCATTTCCAGAAACGACATTTTAAATTCTCACTCATCGTAGTATTATATAATTTTTCAGAACAATAAAACAGTATTTATGCATATATGTACACACATATATGTAAATGTAAATGTATTTCTCCAATTTTTATAAACTTTATTTGCGAAGCCTTCCGAATTTTTTCGCTTGTATGCATATGTATGTAGGGTTGTGGAATGTTTTATGCCTTCACAACAATAAGTTTTATATGTAGTTATGTATTCCATTTTCGTAGTTATAATTTTTTATCATTTATAGCCATCCACCATATTTGACAATTGCTAATTGCAATTGCCACCCTCACAACCTCCAAAAAGCTACTAATACGATGACAATCAAGAGTTTTGTTTATTTGTGATTTCTCTCGTTTTCGCGCTCGCGCAATGAATGACTTGTGTTTACGCACTCTATATGTGCTGTGTGTGTGTATGTGTGCTGCACTAGTGCTTATTTGTTTATTTTTGTTAAACGCCGTTTCTTGTCGGTTTTATTTTTATTTCCTGTTTCTCTTTACATTTCATCCACTAGATCCTTTTTTAGCTATGGGGTTGATGTTCCAAATATCTACATAGTGTTTTTGGGTGTATGTGTGTATTTAGTTTTCTTAGTTTTAAGACTTCTTGCATGAAATTAGTGATTATACATACATATACATATGTATTTATAAATACATATTGCTCGCTTAAATATATGCTTATGCACATATACATATGTACATATATCGATTGAACTATAAAATGTATGTATTTAACATTGGCATTATTCTATGTACATGCTTGTATATACAAATCATGGCCGGATATTTGGGCCTTTGTTTAAAACTTTGCTCTAACTTCTTTGTGTTAAACCTACACTTGTTATTCCTGTTAACAGTCGCATGTAAATATAATAGTACGGCGATAAGGGTCAACATCGTGTGCACATGCTCCGGCTTTGTTCATTCTGTTATATTATACAATTTGTGATTGTGTTGAAAGGTGAAAACCGCATGGGCGAAAGTAATATCAGAATCTGAGCAGTTGAAATTATACGAAGTTTCAATCGGCAGATAGTCGAACTCGGATGAAGAAACCCTGTGGCGATCTATGCGACATAAAGTGAATATATCTGCGAATACCGACACATATGTATGTATTTAGATAACGCCACTCAACATTTTCATTTGAAGGAGATGCTGCCTCAATCTTGGACGGCTTAAAATAACCGTACGAGCGTAAGTGAAGATTCTCTCCGAAAGAGAGGAAAAAGCAAAAAGGTTTACGGACGGAAAATTTGCCATCACTTACAAAAATCGTTTGAAGCAGATGTATCAGCTGAGTTTGTTTACAAATTTTTGTGTAAATTGCAAACCGGTGCAAGGGCAAAAGTGCGCAAATTATTAGATTACCCAAAAAATAAATTCGATTGTTTACAATAGTTCAATCAAGTTCGTGATGGATAATTTCGTCTGGCTAAAATTTCTCCAGCATAAAGTAAGCGACTATCTTGCCTCTGTCATTTTCCTCTCTCAATTTATGAGCGATGAATAATTTTTGGTATAGGTATATATACGTTCCGCAAGAAACAGCATAAAAAAGCTACCAGTTCTATAGTAAAATTATAGATACGTTTCAAAAGTGCTAAAAACCGCATAAAACTGAATTAATGTAATAAAATCGCATAAAATACTGGTACTAGTCCCATATTATAACTATAGATACGTTCTATAGACCGCATGAATCTGAAATAATTTAATAAAATCGCATAAACAAAAAATTGTATTTTTGAAAATTATATCTTTATTTAAGAAACGTCAGAATCGAAAAACAAATTTACATCGTCAGAAATAGAATCAGACCATACCCGCATGTTGCGCATTCGGTTAGGATTTGGCGTAAAATCACTTCCGTCACTTGAGGAAATGTACACGTCTGATCTGGATGGTGATGCAGGCGGTTCCATACTTGTAGGGTTAGCATTTTTGATGTAATCTGTGATGAGTTTTTGCTTAGCTGGTTTAGAATCTTGTTTATATGTACAATTCCCGATAGGTCGACATGCATTTTTTAATTAAAAAAAACGCACTATTTCAAAACCGCATAAAAACAGAATCTACTGTATATATACATACATATATGTAATTGGCGCGTACACCCTTTTTGTGTGTTTGGCCGAGCTCCTCCTCCTATTTGTGGCGTGCGTCTTGATGTTGTTCCACAAATGGAGGGACCTACAGTTTCAAGCCGACTCCGAACGGCAGATATTTTTTATGAGGAGCTTTTTCATGGCAGAAATACACTCGGAGGTTTGCCATTGCCTGCCGAGGGGCGACCGCTATTAGAAAAATGTTTTTATTAATTTTGCTTTCACCGAGATTCGAACCTACGTTCTCTCTGTGAATTCCGAATGGTAGACCAACCCATTCGGCTACGGCGGCCGCCGGAAATAACTGACATGGTAAATGCACACGTTTGTGTCTTGACATCGGTATTCTAATTATTACCATTACTCGTTCGTCTTACCTTATGTGACTTATTGTTGTATGCTATGTATCTATCACGATAGAAAAAATTTATTCACCAAATTTGGCGGAAGAACCATCAGGCTTTCTAGATGAAATGAGACTGCGAGGCGTATACAAGTCAAGGTCTGCATAATGATTACGTCCTTAAACTGGCAGCGCTAATTTTTAGCTAAACTTCACAAACAACAGGTGGTGAAAAATTAATGATCAAATTATGTTTTTGAATACCTTTTTCATTAAATAAAAAAAAATTATTTTGAGTGATGGAAACCTTTATTTTGACCTTTATTCGCTCCATTGCTTGTCTGTTTGTATACTGCAGCTGTCCAATTCACACGTTGACTAATATTGTGCTAATATTAGACCTTAAGGAGTTGTTGCCACACAGTTCGACTGCCACTTGATATGACATTAGTAAATTCCCCTTATGTGACAACGTTACAAAAATAGCGACGTCATGTTAAAGAGAGCGCAAATATTGCAATTCATCTGATATTTTAACGAAGAGTTTTTTATACTTACAAATTAATTATTCTTCAACAAAGATGATTTCTACTATGTATATCATTAAAAACAAATTTTAGGCAACTGTCCATATATTTCTACTAAGAAAAATTCGACAGCTGAAATTCAATATCACTCTATATCGATTCATACTCCACCTGTCTTCAGAATATATGCATGCATATGCATTTAAGTCAGCTGACATGCTTCTTCAGATATGCATATTTATATGTACTTATGTACATAGATCTGTTGGCTTGTATTTGCATTCTGCGAATTGAGAGCTAAATAATCTTGGGGAAAGAAACGAGAGTTAAGTAATTTCGAAATGAATCGCCAAGAGCGAATTATCTCGGTTTTGTTTGTTCTCTCGGATTTTATATATTTAAAGCTAGAATTATGAATTAAACATGGCTTTGGCGAATATCAGAGTTTAAAAATAATAAATATTAAATTTATTTAAAATTAAATATTAAATTAATAACTTTAATAAATGCCATCATAATCTAATGCGAATGGGTTTAACATTTTTTAATAAATTTTTGAACGTGTATGGGCAATAAAATAGACTCACATTCAACATTTCCAAAACAAAAGTTGTATTTAGAGTTGGATTTATCTTGACTATGAATATGTGTGTAGGTGTCTTTCAGCTTATACTTTTTACTAATTTTCATTTCAATTTTTTCATTGATTTCTTTGGTAGGTTGCGTACAGTTCTACCACACATGCACGCATACATACGTACATATGTATATGCACAATAATTTTTTAATTGTTCTTCTTGCTGTTGGCATTTCCTGCGTCGTTGTCTTTCCTGTGGTTGCTAAAAGTCTTGACTTCGTTTGTGGTATTTTTATTTTTTGTTTTTTTTTCCACTTCTTATTGCGTTTTTGCTGCTTCATCATGCAAGGAATGTGCTAAAGCATATTTATTTAAATTTTTTTCTTACCACCTCTTGTTTTCTATATTCTTCATTGTTTTCTGATTGCCTGACTCCTGCTGCATACAGCATACATACATGCATTTTTATGTGCCTATACATATTTTTATATATTGTATATGTATTTTTAATTTTTCTTCTTGTTCTTTTTTTTTTTTGTTTTTTGTATGCCGTATTGTAGTTTTATTAATGTGTTCGGTTCGCTTTCAATGTTGTTTAACCACCATTAAAATCTTTGCCATTAACCGCTCGCCTCCTTTGAGCATTAAACATAAAATGTAGTAGCAACAACTCGCGCTCTTTTCTCTCCACACCACACAGGCACACATACACACTTAAATACGTTTGGTCCGGTCGCGCCAGTCCTGACTGCTTACCTACGAGCACATTTTGTAGCCTGTATGTTGTTGTTTAATGTTCTTTGTTGTCTCTCATCTTGCCTGCAACGTCTCCGATATTGTGGCAGTAGTCTGGCCTCGGTTGCCTCTTCTTGCGCTGTACGCGCTGCCACATGTGTTCTGACTGGTGGCTCTATGCCTGGCTGTGGTCGTTTGGTTAACAGATTGGATGTGACTTTTTGCCTGTTTTTCCTTTTATTTTTCCTTGATGTTTTTGTCTTTTCGTTCTTTTCTGTTGAAAAATACTAAAGTACAGTGTTCAAAATTTTGCGCTGCAGTTTTATTATTGGCGTTGTCATTGTTGTTTTTATTTTTGTTGTTATGATTGCTGTTGCCATTACTGTTGAGCTGCTGCTGCTGCTGCTGCCGCCGCTGTTGTTATTCTTATGTATGTGATGTTTGTTGCTGCTACTTTTATTTTATTACTTTTTCCATTTCAGTATTTCTTTGTCTTTTGGCGTTTTCTGTTAAATGCAAAAAAGGAATTCGCTACTCGCATACAGATTTTTCAATATATTTTGTTGCTGAAAATTTGTATAATAAGAATGTAGATGAAGAAAAAGTAATAAGAAAATTCAACTTTTCTTGGTGTGTATTTCATTTGTTTTGATGAAAGATTTTCTAATAAATATTGTTTAATTTTTTGGTGTTGCTTTTGCTGAGCGTGTAATTAATTATAGTGAACGTATACTTAAATTTAGGGTGCCTCTTTGTCCTTGCATGGCAGGCGTTCTAATGGTTTTAGCTTGCATATATATTGCGAGTTATTAGTGTTTGTGTGTGTGTGTGTTAAAAAGTTAAGTGACGCTTATTGAACACTTGGCGGTTGTGATAATTTTCATATATTTGAATGAAAGAAGAAAAAAAATTTTAATTTTTTTAATACAATTTTTTTTAATAATTTTTTGTAATAATTTTTTTTCACTTCTGTATACATGAGTACTTCACGACATTAATTTTGAACTCTACAATTTTTTTATGTGCCGCGTGTTGCTGATAACTTTGAAATAGATTTCCACCAACGAAAGGATACCAACTATAGAAAAAGCAGTAGAAAGTTTTTTTCAGAAAAGTGTCCAGAGGCAAAAAAATTACTTAGTGGAAAGTCAAAAGAATTACTTAGTGAATTGGCTGGCCCCAAAACCCACAGAGTCTATAAATTATTTCTAGTATGAATTTTAATAAATCTATGCCAGTTTGCAGTATAAAAATAATTTATTTGGATTAGCGGCGCAAGCATCTTTCAGGTTATATCACGTGGCGTTTTAGCTGAATATGTAAATCAGATATTGCAAATCCGACTTAAGCCGCCTGTTTTCGTGCCTCTAAATTAGCCAGAAAAAATATGAAATCTCAATGCGCAGCGACTTGGACTTGTGCATTAGAGGGTTCATGCTGTAAAAGCCACTGGAGAAAATGTTAGCGCTTCCGTGGGTGGAGTATTTTTTTAAGCGCCGTTTACTTACCTTATCAATAAAGCGAGCGGATGTTTATCAACTATTCCTAACTGACTTAACTGAGGGTTTTATTTTTTTTAATTTAAAGGTAAATTTCCGAGACTACGCCAAGGCTGAAGTAATAATAATATATTCAAGGCAGGTAATGCCTCACTTAACTGTAAACCCAACTATAAATCGTCGCTTAAAGGGTGACCTACCATTAGTTGTATAATTGTTTTTGTTGGTGTTGTTGTTGTAACAGCATAAACATGCCCCATAAATTCCATTAGTTGTGAAAATGAAAATTTCCTTCACTCAAAATAATACAAAAATTATCCAAGGCGCATTCATTAAAGGTGGTGGTACTAGACCAACAACAATATTTTGTACGTTTGATTGTCAAAGAAAAGTATTGCCAAAGTATTTAAAGAACAAAGAATTAATTCACCCTGTTTCATTCTGGGCTGACAGCCACATGGACACGGCGAAAGAAAAAATGTAAATCAGCTGATTTACCGATACCACCTTTAACAGATTCGCCTTGGCATTATCCGTGAAACTTTCATGATTGGTGACTGTATAAATTAAGGCGAGAGTTGAACGTCGTGTTTGATTAGATGCTTCAGATATAATGTCAAAAAGCCTATTTTCTCTCTTTTCGGAATATCTGCATCCTTGTTTTTTTTTTGTTTAACATTTCTGTTTGACTTCGTAGTTCTAAGAGCAGTAAACGGAGATAGATCACCTATGCAAATATTATTCTACCCCTGTTGAAAATCTATGTATTTTTCTTTTTAGTATTGTACAACCTTCAAACGCCCGTGGAAGGTGTAATTTGGCACCGTCGCATCGAAATATCAGCGCTTCCGAATCACTTCAAAAGCAGTTGGAACTTCCCGCCAATTCTACGATAAAAATTCGAAGTGAAAAAATAATATAAAGAATATATTTACGTGCAACAGTTTTCATTTATCGCTGCAACAGCATTCCTTTACGTCCAACTGTCAAACGCCTGTACCTGATTCTGACCGCCTGGCTCCGCTGTAATCCTCAACGCCAGGATGAACGCGTCACAGCGTCAAGAGTTCTGTGTGCGCTGGAACAGCCATTTGGGTAGTATTGGCGCTGCTTTTCCGCAACTGTTGGCCGGACAGCGTTTTGTCGATGTTACCTTGGCATGCGAGGGGCATCAAGTGCATTGCCACCGACTCGTGTTAGCTGCCTGCTCATCGTATTTCGACAGTATTTTGGCTGAGAATCCATGCAAACACCCAGTCATCATTTTGCCAAGCGAAATCAAGCTATGGGAGATTCAAGCACTGGTCGATTTCATGTACAAAGGTGAGGTGAATGTAACGCAAGCCGGTTTGCCTCAACTGTTGCGCTGCGCCGAACAGTTGCGTATACGCGGCCTATATGGCTCTGACGCCGCGTTAAATTTGAATCAGCTGAAAGCGTTAACGAACAAAGCAGCCGCAGCGGCTGCCGCAGCGACGCAACAACAGGCGGATGGCATTGAGACCGATACGGACACAGCGACCAACTCGACCACAACAACGACAGCCACTGCGGCGAGTGCGTTACAACAGCTGCACGCCGGTGGCGGCATGACAGCAGCCATGATGACGCAAGAACTGCAACAGCAACAGCACCACCAGCAGCAGCAGCAACAACAAAAATATCAGCAGCAACAGCAGACATTTATGATTAAAAAGGAAATACCTGCGCTGCACGAAGTGGAGCAAGAGCAACATATGCAGCAGCAACTACTGCAACAACAACAACAACAACAACAACAGAGCAACGGTACAGTAGCACATAACGCGATGCAACAAAATCACCTGGAACACCAACAGCAGCTCGTGCATCAGCAGCACCTACAACAACTGCAGGCACAACAGCAACAACAACAGCGCGTACCACAAGCGACGCTGGCACATGTAGCGAATGCAGCAGCTGCCGCCATGGCCGCCGCTGGCGCTACGACAAATTCGAATGCCGCCAGCGAGGAAGATGAGTCCGCTGACGATTCCAATTCTAATCAAGCTTACGACGAGTACGAAAAGTTTTCGTTGCAGCAAAATGTGGCCGCCAACAAGCTGAAGGCATCGCAAGCAGCTGCCGCAGCCGGTGCACATGTCGACTCCACCATAGAAGATGATCACAACTATGTGGCGGCGCACGATGAGGACAGTAGCTATGCGGATAACGAACACGAAAGCTCGGCCAATGCATCACTACTCAACGCGTTGGCCGTGCAGGCGCACAGCGGACGAGGAGCTAGTGCTGGTGCTGGCAGCGAAATGGCTGGCTCGCTGAAACGTGTGCGCCGCTCCGAAGCATCGTTGGCGCAGGCGGCGAAGTGCGTTTCGAAAGGCCAAACCTTCCAAACTGTTAGCAACATGTTTAACATACCAGTCTCGACAATACGCTTCTTCATGGCACGCAAGGGTATACTGCCGCGTCGAAAGCGAGGACGGGGCGCTTCATCGGCAGCCAACAATGCGACAAGCGGTGGTGGTGTGATGACGGCCACAGCTGCGGCAACCATGGCGCAAGCGTTGTCGCAAATGAAACGCTCAGATAGTCCGCCTGGTTTTCAAACGCATCAGCTGGTGAGCGGCGCCAGCGTGGTCAGTAAGACGCACATTTAATTCGGTCAGCAACGAAGGACAATGGGGGAAACGTCAACGTCAAATGTCACTGTAAAGTGCAACAAAAAGCGATTTTAAAGCTCTCAACGGTTACGAGTGAGATTCTACAATTACATATATACATACATACATACATACATGTGTACACATAAGCGCCATAAAAAAAGAAAAACTCTTAAGTGTAAAGCAAAGAAACACATTCTACCGGAAACGCCAATTAACTTATGTAATTAGATTTATAGTGATTTGAATATTTTTAAATTTAATTTTTATTTAAATAACCGACACACAGGAATTATAAGTTAAGATGTAAAAAATATTTGTATAATTATGGCTTCTACTGTAAGAATAGATATAGGTTTTTTTTTACAAATCATACAAAAACACATACATACATACTCACATATGTACATACTTATATGTATGTATTTGTTAATTGTGCAAAATTGTTTCGACTATCACACTTTTCTCGTAGGCCTCTCGTATAGTCAAGTTTTTGATGGTTTAAAAGCATTTTAAATTCAAATTTGCGCTGGTATACATCCTGACAAACAACATTTTTGTTTAGTCTTAATTTACATTTTTTCAACCCTTAATAAAAACTACTCAGTTTTGGTCTACATTGAGAAATTTCATTGAAAGTAGCGCCTCTTTGAATTTACACTAAACGCCAAATATCTGTTTACCTATTTTTCGCAGCATTTTAAAGCTGTTTTAAATTTACCATAAACAGTACTCTTCCTTGAATACAAATAATTTTTATTTGTAAATATTTATATTTTATAGTTTGTAAATTTAAAAATTTTAATTTTTGCACAAAAAAAAAAACGATTGCATTTATTTTTTGTTTTCTTAATGATAGAAGACTATAGAATTAATTAAATAGTTTTAAGCTTCAGCTTAGACACCGATGAAGAAGCGTTCTATGTGTTTGTGTAGGGAAAACAGTATTTTTAAATATATATACATATATAAATTTTTTGTAACATGCTTTCTCAACTTTTATTTGAATACTTAGTCTTAGTTATTTTTTTATACTTTTTTATATATACATATATTTTTTTTCTTTCTTTTTATTAAAGTTTTTCTTTTTTTTATTTATTGTATATATTATATTTTTTTTGCTCTTCTTGTTTTTTATTTTCATTTATTATTTAATTTTTTTTATTATATTATAATTTTTTGTTTTTATTTTTTTTATTATTTATTTGTATTTTGTTATTATTATTTATTTGTATTTTGTTATTATTATTTATTTATTTTTTTTGGTTATTTATTTTTTTTATTATTATTATTATTTATTTTTTTTTTTTATTATTATTATTATTTTGTATTATTTTTGATTTGTATATATATCGTCTACAGTTCTTTTTTATATTAGGCCTCTCTCTATCTCTCGACTCCACTAACTTGACGAGGCATTTGCATGTGGAAGCAACAACAAAGTTATAGAGAGCAAGATTCACCGCTAACGCGTATGTATAACCAAGGCGAATGAGTATCTACGGTGGCGCCAGTTACTTTATTTTTCGCGATTTTGGCAAGTCTGACGTCAGCTCCCTTCGCAATACAAAACAAACGAACAAAAGTAATAAAAATTTGTGAGAATTCAGTGAATGGCTTGGTAATATTGGGATTTGTGAGATTTAAACTAAACAAACTAATGCAAATTAAGTGCCGTGCATTAAATTGTGAAAGCGCATATTAATATAAAGCCTCCAAATGCAGTTTTTATGCGACAGGCTAATAATCTACCCTGTCAGAAATCAAAACAGATTAACGAAACCATTGCAAGACCTATGCTCTGAGAGGAGTGACTAAGGAAAAAAAATGCGGAAGACGCCATGGTTAGAAAGTATGTGTGTGTGCATATAATTTCTTGCGCTTGGTTGTCCATAACTTTCGCCCACTCTTTTTCTTCGCAATTTGTTTCTCTGTCATTCTTGGTTATACCTCATAAAACTGGTATTCACTATTCACTATTTTACAAACAAATGTAATTTTAAGCAGCTCTATTCCAGCGCTGCCAAGATATGTTTACTTATCCCAATTGCTTCATCTATTCGCCACTTACTAACACTTGGCCGAAAGAGGAGGCCTATTTTTAAGATAAAAGTACCCATATATTTTTTATTTATAAGGCAAGACGTTCACAATATGTGTATCTAACACTGTTAACAGGCAGCGATTTATATGTACATTTTTTTTATTTTTTTATTAATTTCTGACTTACAAAAATTAAAATTTTTTTATGTAAACTAAGACATGCTGGGCCGCTTAAGCCCATACTCGTTATGTGTAGTACTTAAAGCTTTGAACATATATTATAATACGAATGAAAAAAATTATTTTATTTTTATTTTTGAAATTTAATATTTTATATATTGTATATTTCTAAAATTCTGCTTTCATCTCCACTAGTACATGTGCGCTTCATAATGGTTAGCTATCATATGCTTCAGTTCCATAGGTTTCCTATATTAAGTACGTATATTTATATTTACGACTACAAATGTATACATATTTGTATTTATGTATGTGTCTAATCGAGAACTTATATTTATGAATAATACGTATGTAAGTAAAGTAACGGTAAAGCGAAGTACTCAAGACGGTGGCGGCACTAGACAAACAACAATGTTTTGTACGATTGACTGCCAAAGCAAAATATTGGCAAAATAGAAAACAAAGAATGAATTCGCCTTGTTTCATTCTGTGCTGACAGCCGCATGGACACGGCCAAAGAAAAACAAAGACAAATCAGCTGATTTACCGGTATCATTTTTAATAGTTTCGCCTTGGAAGTACTCGTAAAGACAAAATAGCATGTGTACAACTGAAAAAATCCCCAAAACTAAACAGCTTTTGGCAATCGCTAAGTGACAAAATAATAAAAAAAATTATTTTTAACATTTACGTGTTTAATACGTATCAATAGGCTGATGAATAGCTTGCTTCCTAAAGGCGAATTTAGACACAGTCTTGGTCTAGTCAAATTACAAATTGTTTCAGCTTTCCGTAAGTGATTAATATGCGCTTAAAGTAAGCATTTATGGGCTTTGATTAGACACTACGAAATTTGAGCGTCTTTGTCAATTCGCCTTAAGTAGGCATTTTTATTAATATTTTGAAATTTATTTATATATATATATTTAATTTGACTCATTATGTCAATGTCCAGTACAATAACTCCTCTCACCAACGGCTGCAAAATTTCTGATAGAAAAAAAAAATATTTCTTGTACTAACTAATACTGAAAAAGTTCTGCACATCGCTTCACTCCTTTGCATTTTTTACTCATAAAGTAAGTGAAAAAAGGCGAGTGTGTCTAAATTCGTAGATCTCAGACCCACTTATTCCCGCTATATTTGCCAAATACATAAACAAATATAATGATTTGGGAGTAAGTTTTTGGTTTAGGTGATATTGTGGTAAAAAACTTAAAATATTTTTTTTATTATTTTGCTTACTTCCGCAAAGTTTATACGCCTAGTTCAAGATTTTCAATGCAAGTTTAACTGTGTTGCATTTTCAAGCTACACCTAAGTTGACGCGTTATGATTGAACGTCTAAACTTTGCTTGAAGAGTTTAAGAGGTTAAGCTGGTACTGTGAAACTGTCACGCAAAGCAAGTTTCTTTTTTTTATTTTTGAAGTTAATGGATACGTATTATCTAAAATTTTCTTAGCTTGGTTACTATAAAATAAGCTTTCAAGTTCAATTCCTTTAAAATACCATATAGATATATTTTATTCATTTTTATTGCCATATTAATGTTAAAACCGAACTGATTTTTATACACATATCCTCATATTACCATATATTGATTTTCAAAATAATAAAAATAAGTTTTTTGTTAGTAATTAAAAGTGTTTTAGATACTAGCTTTTATTTCATAATACCAACCAGTCATGACATTTGTAATTTACGCATGCATGTTTTCTCTTTTCATGACAATACCTAGCATAAAACGTCAGAAATGTCTCGAACGAAATATTTCCAAGGCGCATTTATTGAAGGTGGTGGCTCTAGACCAACATCAATGTGTTGTACGTTTGATTGCCACGGCGAAGTAGAAAACAAAAAACTAGTTCGCTTTGTTTTATTCTGTGCTGACAGCTACATGGACACAGAGAAAGAAAAAAAACAAATCAGCTGATTTACCAACACCACCATTAATAGATTCGCCTATTATTTATTTTTATTTTTTGAAAAACCTAGAATATATTGCTATAAAAAAATGTTTTCGGGATATGTTACTATTCGTTTTTCGAAAAATCACTCTTTAGAAAAAGCATTACAAAATGTCATAAGAATTCAACGCTGCAGTAAGATAAAAAAAGTTGTTTGTACGAATATAGTTTTTAAACTGATATTAGTAAGTTAACAAAAAATAAATTTATGTATAAAGTGTATTAAAGTAGAGATTTTATTTTACAGTTAAAACTATATAAAAATATATAAAAGATATAAAGAAATTCACTAACAAAAAAACCAGAAAATATATTAATAAAATACATGAAATCATTTACATTTGCTTACATTCGCTATTTTGACAAATTCAAAGGAAACCCGATTATTTTACCCGTTAACTTGAGGTATTAAATGAATATACGCAAAATTCACATTAAACAGCATTAAAAAATAAGGAGAAATTTAATCCAATTAAAATTAGAAAAAAATACTATACAATTTTGTGAAACTAACTAAAAAAGCATTTAATCGGGGCTCAAAAATTTAAGTAAACTTTGATGTCGTGTTTTTGGGCAGTTTTTCAATAGTAATTAAACTGTGGTGAATTTTTAAACTTTGTTTGGTACAGAAAAATTTAAATTTTTACCTTGGTTTAGCTGGAAACAGATATAACTAAATGCCTCTTAAAATATACAATTTTTATACAAAATATTTGTTTATTTTTATTTTCGCTAATTCGAAAAATTTTGTCAGTCTGAGAATGGGCGTAATAATAAATAAAATAATAAATAAGAAACAAATAAAAAAATACGTATGCACTTCAAATACAATCAAGCAAACATACATCCAATTGTTATGGAAAAATTATAATAAATAGCGTAGTGCGTGTTAAAAAAAAATATATACCCTAAATTATTAAATTTAAGTGAATTTCGAAAAACTATGTGTACATACAACATGCATAAATTCTCATGACAATGACAAAAATACTGTAAAATACGTATAAAAAATATTTTATTATTTAAAAATATATAAGCAGAGTGTAATAAATATAAAATATGTAAAATAAAACCAACGGCAATATTGAAAACTTTCAGAGTTTTTTGATCATTTTCAATAATTTTTTTTGGTAGCCAATTGCTTTATTTTACAAAAATAAAAACATTGCATTAATACATCATGTTTCGACTTGACTTTAGCAATTTTTGAAAGAAAAAAAATTCTTCAATCAGGCACGAGTTTTTATGTTCTTGAAAAGCAGTATAAATTTTATTGAAATCTACCAAGCGGTTTGTAAGTTACAGTGATGACCATTTCAAAAAACATAGGCCCCTATTATGAGTTGCATTCGATCTTCGATATTCGCTGGTTGTCGAAGATCGAAAATCGAATGTCAATTTGGTTTTATGAGCGGTGCAACCCTATCGAAATTTTCGTTGTTTACCGAATTTATAGTCGAATGCAATTTTGCTTTCGATTGTGTAGCGTATTGAGGGAAAACTTGTTAAAGTGTAAGTTGATTGCGATTATTTATGGTTTTATAGTAACCATGTAATAAATATATACTAATTTTGTTAGAAAGGCGAATCCACAATTCGCAAAAGGGATTTGCACCAAAGTTCAAGCAGCAAAAAAATGGGAGGAATTTACAACGGAGCTGAATTGCTTGGGACCACCAGTGAGAACGGCAGCAAAATGAATTAAGCTTAATAATGGTTTTTTTTTGTGATGTTTATAGAAATACATTTTTATTTTCCCTTGGCAGGTATGGGCTGAAATACGTAGAGGAACTGAAATACATATTTTTTTCGAATGACGAATAATTGAATAAAGAAAATTTAAAACAAAAATAAAACAGAAACAGTGGCGTTAAGGTCTCCATTTAATACTTTTTAGATTTTTCTATAATATTCTAAGAATTTAATTTCTTATGTTTTCTGCTTCTCCGTTATTTGACTCCACTTAAATATCTTCAGCATCATCGTTGGGGTCTCTTTAAAATATTTGGAATGGATTTGGCTCGGGTGCACTGCTGCAACTGGTTTTCTGTACTGGACAGTAGGTTCACCAACGCCTCTTTAGATAATCTAAAGTTCTTTAAAAATCTGTAAGGAAATTTCTGTAATATTAAGTGCGTCAACACATTTTGAAAATTCTATAACAAATTTACTCAGTGGAAGCCATTTCTAGGGGGTTGGATGCGTCCCTCAACTGTTTTCCACTTCTAGCTAGTTCCACTAATCTTTCATCGTCCGATGAATCGTCGAACCACAACTCCGTTGTACTCATTTTCACAAAAAATACTTTTTTTAACTTTTAAAAATAATGTTAGCAAAGAATTTCGACATAATCGGTTTTTCTTTTATTTTGATTTGCTGTATCAGCTGAGAAAAAATTATCTATTGTAAATGCGTCGAGCGATCGAAATTCACAATAGTTCTATTCTTTAACGAATGAGCACCATAATACCAAATGAAAATTCGTTCGATCAGCACTTTCGACTACAGTCGAAGATCGAATGTTGCTCATAATAGGGGCCATAGATTTGAGAAAAACGCATTACTTTTGCTATCGATTGTGGAGCGCCCTTTGTAAATTGTGGAATAACTCCAAAAGTATTTTTCGGATTCACTTCAAATTTTCACTTTAACACGTTCACGCCGGCGCGTACCACCGGTGGCCCGCATAAGATTGCGTCATCTGGCAACGCGTATCACCAATGGTACTTTATTAGACGGTACCTATGAGATGAGATGCCATAAACGACTATCCTTACGAAAAAATTTCGTTTTATGACCTGCAATCGCTCCCGATAGAGCGAAAAGATGTAAACATTGCCGTCTGTGGGCGAAGACCATGAATAACAGCGCCGACGTGAACGTGTTAAGAAAATGCAAAAAAAATTAAATTTTTTTTTTTTTTTGAAAATTCTGACTACCCCTAACCCGTTAACACGTCTCTAACGCTGGTAACACTTGTGGTCTATGAGAGATCTATTCAAATCAGTCAGATATACCTAACCTAACCTGCAAATGCATATTATGTATGCATGCAAAATGAAATGAAATTTGCAATACCGCGTAATAAATATTTGAAATAAATCGTCCCATGCAAATGTTTAATACATATTTGCTAAAATATGTTTAAAATATATTATTTAAAATAGTTATTACGCGGTATGATAAACACCTTCTTCTTAATTGACGCGATAACCGCTTACGCGATTATGGCCGAGTTTAACAAAGTGCGTCAGTTGTTTCTTTCTCGTGCTAATCGGCGCCAGTTGGACACACCAAGTGAAGCCAAGTCCTTCTCCACCTGACCTTTTCAACACAAAGGAGGTCTTCCGCTTCCTCTGCTACCAACAGCTGGTACCGCATCGAATACTTTCAGAGCCGAAGCGT
This sequence comes from Anastrepha obliqua, assembly GCF_027943255.1. Lineage (NCBI taxonomy): Eukaryota > Metazoa > Arthropoda > Insecta > Diptera > Tephritidae > Anastrepha > Anastrepha obliqua. The sequence continues at coordinate 121,550,525 of NC_072893.1, read as the reverse complement.
TTGTATCTATTCGGACGACATGACCTAGCCAACAGCCAACGTAGCCGCTGGATCTTTATTCCCTGTGCTATGTCTATGTCGTCGTAAAGCTCATACAGCTCATCGTGCCATCGCCTGCGATATTTGCCGTTGCCAACGTGCAAAGGTACAAAAATCTTTCTCTCAAACACTCCAAGCGTCGCTTCATCGGATGTTGTCATCGTCCACGCTTCTGCGCCATACGTTAGGACGGGAGAGAGATGAGAGCCTTGTAGAGTATTAGTTTTGTTCGTCGAGAGAGGACTTTACTACTCAATTGCGTACTTAGTCCGAAGTAGCACTTGTTGGCGAGAGAGATTCTACGTTGGATTTCAAGGCTGCCATTGTTATCGGTGTTAATGCTGGTTCCTAAATAAACGAAGTCCTTTACAACCTCGAAATTATAACTGTCAATAGTGACGTGGGTGCCGATACGCGAGTGCGCCCACTGTTTGTTTGAAGATAGGAGGTACTTCGTTTTGTCCTCGTTCACCACCAAACCCATTCGCTTTGCCTCTTTATCCAGTTTGGAGAAGGCAGAACTAACAGCGCGGTTGTTAAGGCCGATGATGTCAATATCATCGGCATACGCCAGCAATTGTACGCTCTTATAAAAAATTGTGCCTGAGCGATTAAGTTCTGCGGCTCGTACGATGCTCTCCAACATCAGGTTAAAGAAGTCACACGACAGCGAGTCACCCTGTCTGAACCATCGTTTAGTATCAAACGGCTCGGAGAGGTCCTTCCCAATTCTGACGGCGCTGCTGGTGTTGAGCAACGTCATCTTGCAAAGCCGTATTAGTTTTGTGGGGATACCAAATTCAGACATCGCGGCGTACAGATAACTCCTTTCCGTACTGTCGAATGCAGCTTTGAAGTCGACGAAAAGATGGTGTGTGTCGATTCTCCTTTCATGGGTCTTTTCCAAGATTTGGCGTATTGTGAATATTTGGTCGATGGTAGACTTTCCAGGTCGGAAGCCACACTGATAAGGTCCAATCAGTTGGTTGACGGTGGGCTTCAGCCTTTCACACAATACGCTCGCTAGAACCTTATAGGCGATATTTAGAAGACTAATCCCGCGGTAATTGGCACAAATTGCAGGATCGCCCTTCTTATGGATTGGGCAGAGCACACTTAAATTCCAATCGGCAGGCATGCTTTCATCCGACAATATTTTGCATAGGAGCTGATGCATGCACCTTACCAGCTCCTCGCCACCATGTTTGAATAGCTCAGCCGGCAGTGCGTTGGCGCCCGCGGCTTTATTGTTCTTTAGCCGTGATATTGCTATTCTCACCTCGTCATGATCGGGTAACGGAACGACAATTCCGTCGTCAACGATTGGGGTATCGGGATCTTCACATTCTCTATGACATGCGCAGCTGTCACCGTTTAACAGGTTCGAGAAGTGTTCCCTCCATAATTTAAGATTGCTCTGTACGTCAGTCACCAGATCGCCGTCTTTGTTCTTACAGGACAACGCCCCGGTCTTAAAACCTTCTGTAAGCCGCCGAACTTTCTGGTAAAATTTTCGGGCGTTGTTCCTATTGGCCAGCATCTCAAGCTCCTCGCACTCACGTATTTCGGCCTCTCGTTTCTTCTGTCGGATAATACGTCTCTCTTCCTTTTTCAGCTCTCTGTAGCGATCCCACATGGCTCGCGTTGCGCCCGATCGCAGCGTGGCTCTATAGGCAGCATCTTTTCACCTATAAAACTATATATTTATGGTTTCACAAAATATATAAGTTTATTTTATGGCTAATATAGCAAATATTGAGATTTTGCATATATAATTTTTTTTGTTTAAAATCTATAATTTTTAATATAAAAATTTGCTTATTATGGTAATTTAAAAAGTTTTTATGAACTTACGGCAACACGTCTCATTTAAAATTATTTTGAATGCAACCCTGCTGGTCATGAATTAATTGCAACGCTGAGTAAAATATAAACAAAAACAGTTATTCGGTGCATTGAACAAATTGCCAAAAACGTGAAAATTGTATATATTAACCAATTTTTGCTGCAAATTCGTGCTACGCTATTGCTGCCATGTTACGAAATGTGCATCGCTGCAATCACCACCTTTGGCACGTTGAATGGAATGGCTCAAAAGGACACGCTCGCTTTTCGACCGCTTGCAAGGGCGCTACTTATGCAAAGGCCGATAGTATAAAATTTCAGAGCAAGGTAATGAGTAAACTTGTCGGTCAGCGCATGTCGGGTAGCAAAAAACGTTGGTATCCCAATAGTGATGGCAATACATCCAATTCAATTAGACAACATAAGGCGGAAATGTTTAACAGCGCCTATATTGCAAAACCCACAGCTGGCAAGAATACCACACGTCGCATGGTTGTGCTGAATAAGTTGTTTATGAAACACATAACAGATTTGCTGGCAACTGGCGAAGCCTCTGAGGCTGTTTTAGGACGCGGTTTGCAAGTAACGCGCGTAAAAATCTCACCGGACTTTGCATGCATTAACGTATATTGGTTGGGTAGTGGTGTGCCACTAAACGATGCGCTGCTTGAAACGGAATTGCAACGTTGCGCTGGCATCTTACGCCATGAACTGTCGCAATTAATGCTAATGAGTGAAGTGCCGCGCGTGCAATTTGCGCGTGAGAAAAAACTAGCAAATATCGCCCAAGTGGAGCAGCTATTGCGCACCATAGATTTGAGCAGCCCAGAGGAAGTCGGCGCTGGTGATGAGGTGGTTGCGCGCGAAGGAGTGGAGCATACGAATTACAATTTGCTGGCAAATATGATGCAGCGTGAGTTTTATGGCAAAAACGCATTGGATTTAAATGAAAACGTTGATGGAGAAGCAGAAGAAGAGCACTTCCCAGAAATGCGTCATGACGTGCTTGGCCTAGATCATCGCCATATTATGTCTAAGTTAATGACAAAAATGCGCAAATCTCAACAGGCCTGGGAACAACATACACAAAAGACAAATATGACTGGTAGTGAGATGGCGGGGCCTAGTGAATCGCTTGAGCGCGTTCAACAAAAGCTTGCTGCTGCAGCAGCGCAGGCAGAAGGTTTCGAGAAATTTTTAGCTAAACGACGTGAACGTAAAAGTACGCCAGAACGCAAACGGCACGATCGTGTATTGGAATGGATAGATGAGCGTGCAGAGCAAATAACTGCAGAAGCAGCGGCAGATGCGGTGCTTACACCGACACAGCGCAAATTGCTTGAGGCTGAAGATTATTTATATGAAGATGATGACAAGGGCGAGCCCAATAAGAAATAAAAACCGTTTTCCTATAAGTTAGTGTATTTAACCATAGACGTACATATGTATGTATGTATGCGTGCCTATAAATTGATTTAGTTCAAAAAATAGGTTAGTCTTTAAATTAAAAACTTGTTAACTGTTTACTTAATATTAAAAAAAAAAATATTTTTTAATTTAATAAAAAATGTTTTATTTGAATGAAATTCAAAATTTTCAAAAAAGCTTTTTTCACAAATAATTTTTTTTTTGTTTATTTCAATCACCCGTTTCCTCTGTTGGCCGTATGTGTAACCTGCAAATAAAAAAAAATTTACTGCAATGCGCACTTAGCTAAACTATAGCATTTCAAATTATATATTTTATCAGTTAAAAACTTATTTGACATCAACGTTTTTTTCAGTCGAAAGATGGTGAAAGTTTAGTTCATCATCCAAATAAATTTTCAATCGTGCAATCATTTCAGCATTTACTCACCCTCCGCAATTGTTCGACTGCCAAGCAGATCCTTTCCAAATGAATCGCTTATCCGAGCGAGCATGTTTGTTAGGGGTTGGAATTGTTCTCTTTTTAGTTCCCTTGGTCAACTGGCACCTACGTTACTACGTCAACAATTAATGTACGTAAACGTGCGGTCAAATAAAAATAAATTGAAAATATATTTTTCCCAAAAGTAATACGATCACGCGAATCTCCACCTAAACAATTTGGCTAATAAATTGTAGATATAGAAATTCAAAATAGACTTTAAAGTAGATGCAATCTACAAAATAATTTTTTAAGCACTAAATACTTCTCTAATTTTCTACCACCCACATGCGTAGAGCAAATAAAACCGTTTTTTTAAACGTGTAAAAACTTTACTTTCTTTTATTTCATAGAAATAAAATTCAACTTTGTTGTATAGGTTTGTTAAATTGCAAGTCTCCAAAGAAAAAACAAATTTTAGTTTGTCTTTACGGAATTTTACAGCGATTTTAAACCCTCCCCATGCTGATGCCGTTGATTGAAACTTGAGCGGTAACCTGTAATGAAAAAAAAAAAATATTATAGCTAACAAATAAAAAAATAATAAAACATTTAACGTTGCATTCAATCAGTTAAAAACTTATGTGACATCAACGTTTATGCTCAGTCGAAAGATGGTGAGAAGTTTTGTTCATCATGTTATTTCTAAATACTGCAGAAATTGTATTTTTGACTTACTCACCCACAAGTTTTTGCACGTTTTTTTATTATGTTGCACTAGCGGCTGCCGGCAGACCCCTTTAAAAATAATTAGTAGCTTATTCGAAGAGACCGAAGCCCATATCGTCGTCCTCAGATTCTGATTCTTCCTTCTTCTCTTCTTTCTTGGCTTCCTTCTTGTCGGCACCGGCATCAGCAGCACCAGCAGCTGGTGCAGCAGCGGCAGCAACAGCACCACCAGCAGGCATGGACGAGAGTTTCTCGCGACCCTGAGCAATCAGTTCTTCAATAGACTTGCCATTCAATTCTTTGATCACCTTAGAGAGGCGTTCGGAGTCAACTTCAATACCGACAGAGCTAAGGATCTTCTCAAGATCAGCATTTTTGGGGTTTTCGGCACCGCCAAGAGCAGCCAATAGGTATGCAGCTACGTAACGCATTCTGCAAATAAAAATAATAATAAATGCTTTACTGAAAATCAACAAACTTGCAAATATGTATAGCAAAAACTTAGCACGCACATACCAACAACTGTATGTTGAAGTATTGGACCTACTACGTCTCAAGTTATTTTTCCAATCATTTAAAATCTTTAACATCAGGCATTTAAATGAGCTAATTTCACTTAAACATTATGCGCCATTAATTGTGTTCACGTTTGTTCCCCAATTTATAGTTTCTACTTACTTTTAAGTCCTTTTTATCGACACGAAACGTTAACAGCACAAGAAAATACAACTTTCGTTTAAAAGCTTTAGAACGAAAAGACCTCTGTCAACCAGTTGTCACTTATAGGCCACTTCCGCTCAAAATCCACTGAACAACAACTTCAGCTATTACTGCCGTACAGGGCTGCATTGTTTCTAATTGATATGAATAAAGAAACACGAAGCGTTTGATGTTAGTTCTGATCGTTATATTGGATGTTTTTTGTCAAAGAAAAGTTGTTGATACTGCACCTTATAAATTGGATAAGATAACTGCGATTGGGATTTACTACACTGGAATTATCTATCAACTCTCCAAAGTGCTTCTGGTTTGATTCTGAAATAGTGCACGATGAGACATGTGACCTAAGAAAAAGTACAAAGCAGCAGCAAATGGAACCAATGGAAAAATTGTCCTAGCATGTTCTACATGAGTGTCAAGACGATTTGTTAATTTCCACAAATTTACAATAGATTCACGTATAACTAGACTATCTTTTTTTTCAAGCTTAAAAATAAAAATATAAATAAAATAAGCGAGATTACATACAAAATTTCCATACCGAAATACGAGATTATTAAATCATCTTAGGTGATAAAGATACCTTTTCCGTACTACCCTGTGTTTTCTGTGTTATCGATGATTATTATTACACATGTGAGGAATGTAAATGGAAGCCGGTGTACCCGAGTGACTTGGCGCGGAATTCGAAGTACGTAGGTTCGAAGCTCTGTGAAATACCAAAATGGTAGGTCCCTCAATTTGTGGAAAAAACAACACCCACCACACCTACAGAAGGGAGCTCGGCAAAACACCTAAGAAGGAGAAAGGGCCAGTTATGCATATATGTATATATTTATAAGGAGGAACGTCAATATTACAGAAAAAACGAGTGTCCATAGACGCTTTGGCCTATTATTGCTATTATAAAATCTAATATTGAATTTCGCATGCGTATTACTGCCATACTTTTTTTTAAAACCTCAGTAAAAGTCGCTTACGGATTTCCTCCAACTCTTCCTCCTCCTCTTCATATCGTTAATAAGCATTAACGAAAAACACTAAAATATTCCACCAAATTAATTTCTATGAAGAACATTTTTCAAAACAGTCTTAACAGCTGATTGACAACTTAGCAGGTAATCTGCCATATGCGAACAGGGAGGGTAATTCTTATGAATTTGTTGATAATCGCCGTATATGTAAGCCTACTTTTATTTCTATTTTCTATTTCTATTATTTCTTTTTACATCCGGAATGAATTGATAAAATCGGCTCTTGTCTTCCTATTGCTGTGAAATTCAAAAGTATGCGAAAAAATCAAGAACAGAAGAACAGAGAGGAGAGATATAGCTAAGTTAGGGTTGCGAAGTATTCTCTTAAATATGAGGCTATTGCTTGACAATTTTTCAAGTTCTTTTAATATTATTCCAAATACGTATACCACTTATAATTATTTCGCAATTTCTTAAAAACACATCTGGCAGTACCGCCAATTTATGAAAATAGACTGGTAACACTATTCGCTGTCGAGTTTGCTCAGTTGTTGATTTTCTGCTCTACTATTTGTAGGCTGATAAATTTTTCTATGTGAACGTATTTAGAAAACGCTTAAATTGCAGTGAAAATAAATTAGATTAAAAAGCAGTCATTGCTTAAAAGGAGCATTTTATGGTGACGTAGCATTGATGAACAAAAAAAAAACTTCCACATTCCAATTAGACTGTTTCGTTGAAGTGTTATGTATAGGTAACGGTAAATACGTGCTTTGTAATTTCCAATATAAGAGTGCAAGTGCTATTAGCATAGCCAAGGCATATCCAAAAATTGAGCAAATTGAACGCGAAATTAATTAATTACAAAATATTTTAATAAAAATGTCTAAAGATAGTTGTTTCTGTACACCTTTGGAATTTGTTCTGAAGGGGGGTAACGCAAAAGGGTTGGTCGGCAGCTGAGTTGTTTAAATGAATCAGCACTAGATAACAGCGAATTAGTAATTAGCAACTGTTTACTGTTAATTTTTTCGCAATCTTGACGTTAAACATTTTTTCTCAATTTGACATTTTGTTCCTAAGTATCTGCTCAAGTCTATCATGACACTTGTTTGTGTTTTTCTCGGCTTTTGTTGCTAATTCCCAATTGCTTTTCTTCTAGTTGCATTTTTTCCTGTGTGTCGTGTCACTTTCGTTCTGAAATTTTTTGACAATTAATTTTTTTTGTTTTCTCTAATTTTAATGTCATTTTATCTCTTCTGCATTGTCTTATTTATCAGAAATTACTTCATGTACACGAATTCGTTAAAAATGTCAAGATAAGAAGAAGCAGCAGAAGTAGAATTAACGGACGACAACGAATGGTAAAATAAAAGGCACAACAAAGCAAGGAACGAAAAATCGAAATCAGTCGAGGGCGAATCGAAATCGTGATAGATACCAAAGAAGTGGATGTGAGGAAAGAACGTATAATTTTTTCTCCAATAATTCCATGAAAAAGAGTTGAAAATTAAAATTTTAATAAAAATTAACTAACTAATATAGAAAACTAGTGGACATTGTCGTGTTGAGGCGGTGGAGTGCACAGAATTACGCGTGGTGTATTGCTAGTGACAAATAGTGTAGATATCGAAGGAAGAAAAAATTGTCAAGAAAAAAGTGGGCGCAGTATAAGCGTAATCGCTTGTGCAGTGTGTGCGAAAATTTCTGGACACCCCAGTATGGTGTCACAAATTTACTGAAATTTAAGTGTTAATTAAAAAAAAAACGCATACATTTAATAGGTAGACATTTTAATTGAGTTAGATAAAACAACAACAGCAAGAAACTCGATATAACGCACAGCCGTAGACACGCAGTAATCAGTGGCCGTAAGGCAGCCACCATTCCAGTCAGGGCATCAGCGGCCCAAGTAGCACAACCAGCAGCAAAATGGAACAATTAATTCCGATTGTAAATAAGCTTCAAGATGCATTCACGCAATTGGGCGTGCATATGCAGCTTGATCTGCCACAGATTGCCGTCGTAGGCGGTCAATCCGCCGGAAAGAGTTCTGTATTGGAGAATTTCGTTGGCAAGTAAGTGTATATACAAACATATATAGTACGAGATAACACATAATACCCTCACACATAAGTTTTTTTTTACATTTTTGAATAATCAATGATTTTGGCTGTGCTCCATGGGTCATGTAGGATACTGTCAGATAGTTGGGTGGTTTTTGGTTGGATGGTTTAGTAGCGAGGAAGATTGTCAAAATAACTGTCACATAGTACAGACATAGCTACATTTGCGTGTATGTATGCAACAATACCTCTTGTGGCGAAGAGGTGCCATGCGCAACCTCTTGTGTAGGTGCCTTCTTTTTCCTTCTACAGCGGCGACCACCTCATGGTTCATGGACCACCTTGTACTGCAATTTGTTCAACTTAGCTTTTATTTTTCCATTTTTATTATAGCTCATTCTTCCTCTTAACTGGCTGCAGGGAATTGTGCCGCCTGCTAGCTGTAGCGAAAGCAGTAAACGGAAGCGCAAAAACTGTAGATGTGGAAAAATCAATGTCTTGACATTTGATTTATGTTTATTTGGAACCATTTTGTGTACTCTTGAGTGCTTATTTATAACTTACAAAAGTTTTTTCCAATGTTGCTGATAACTAAAAAATAAAAAAAAATGATTTTAGTTATGTTCTTAAATGATTGACGGCATTGAATTTTAGCATTCGTGCTCTTATGCATGTTTGTATGTATATACATATTCTTTTAGCTGACCTGAAGAATATTAAATATGCAAGTTCTCATGTATTGCTTTTTTTCGTACTCTAAAATTTTTTTTCATTGAATAATTTTCTAACTTTCTCTGTTCTTTTGTATAACTCTTCGTACGCATAATTTTACGCCTCTGCTTTTTTCATGTTCTCTCCACGCTCCACGCAAGAATTTCAATATTTTCTGATTCTATGCCTATACACATACCAACATTTTGATGTTTAGTACGTGTCTTCTTTGGCAGTGACTATTGTTTTGTTGGAGTAGTTATTGTTAAAATTCGTTGGTTTGACCACCAACCATACCATTTTTGTTCTCTAACACCCATAGAGCAGCTCATAGTTTTAATTTTGAGTTTTTATTTAATTTTTTCCTTGGTTTTAAACATTAACATTGTTTTAAATATATTGTGCGTAAAGTTCACATTAAATTATGTATACCATACAAAATTTTTTGTGTACTACTTCTAATTTTAAAATTCAAATTGAAAAAAAAAAAAAAATGAAATAGTAGGCAAAATTATATTTAACACTTTTTACAGGTTGACCTGCAAATTGACAGTGGATTAAGTGCGAAAGTAACCGTCTTACTGTATACCGTTATGACCCTAAATATTCAAGTTACTAGCGCTCTTTGTACGCTCTAGCGCCTGACATTATCGATATGTTTATTGATGCCACTTAAAGTCGCGTCGCGATTATTATCACAATTTCCTACCAAATGCGACTCGCAGTTCAGTAAATATTGGTGGGAGTGTTCGATTGGTACCTTTTGTAGGTTGAGTGCCTCTTTATGTGGCAGACTAATATTTTATTGGTATTTTTTCCACCATCAAGAAGGGCTTGAACCTTGTTTGTGTAGTTGCCATTGAATATTTATATAATCTAAGTACTAGGAGTTCCGTTTCGTGCATCCGAACACTCTTCAAAATCGAATAATCACTGCCCTTTCGTGTAATTTGCTCTATATTCTCATCAGTGTACGTTTCTATTTTGTTTTCTTTATCTTGCGCTTCCCTCGTCCTTATATTATTTTAACATTTACCCCAATTACTTGCCTTGCTAAGTCCCGCTTACTTATATGCATATACGTACACACACATTCGTCCAATTTTCCAATCCACCCACTCATGTCAATTAATTGTAATGTAATGACATAGCGTTATCGACTGTCTGATATTTTTGTTTTTATGTATTTGTAGTTACTTTGGTTTTTCTTATTTTTATTTTTGTAATACAGAGTAGTACCCATTGCGCTGACTCAGATTCAATTAACCTAATGCTCAATAATACTTACTATATGGGTTGTGATTCCTACAGGCATTTACAACAACACGACCCTTGGGAAGTACGTTAATATAAGAGAAAAACAATATTGACAACGCAAAACTACAAGCAAACGTACTTCTCGTAAAGTATAAACTAGTTAACGAATTTGCTACAAAACTCAATGAAATAAAATTGAACCGAAAAAAAAACAAAAAAGGGGGGAGTATTTATACGCAACATAAATTTACAAATAAGTACAAGTGAACTTTAGTGAAAACAGTAACAAAAATTACCAAAAGTGTTGTGGGGGAGCGCTGCTGCCAGAACAATAGCAACAAAATCAGTAACAGCAAAAATAAAAAATTCAAATGCCAAAGGGGGTGTTCGCAGCGAATGCGCACTATCAGCTGACCGAAAGGTCATGGTAGCTTGAATGAAAGTGCGAGCGAGCACGCATCCGACAAAAGAGTGAGAAAGAGAGAGGAAAGAGAGTAAATCGATGCAATGAAAATGCAATTGGTGAAAATGCAATTGGTTTTTCTATTGGACGCTGAGTTCTCTCATTCGCTCAAACTCCTCCGCATCATTGCGATTTTTACACTATTCCGTTATCAGACTGACGACTTTTGCGTTGCTGTCCTTGCTGCGCTGCTACATGCGTAAATTTTAGGATTGCTGTCAATACATAGTGAAAAAAGAAATTCATTCACATAATATTATATGTATATGTACAATGTATGTATGTATAAAGAATTCTAGTTTTGTTCCAATTATGAAAATACGCGTCACGTGTCATGATTTTGACAGGTTGTCAGCTGCAACGATTAAAACGTAAAATTTATTTTCTCTACAAGAATTTGCCCTATACACCGACACTATGAAAGTATTTCCTACACCCTGGGTTCTTTTTGTTCTATTTTAAAATGAAATATGCAACATTATGTGGATGTGAGTGCAACAGTTTGAGAAAATAAAACGCTATCCTTTGAACATGCTGATAAAAGAAAATGAAAATTTGACAGCTCTGACACAGGGTGGAATAAATGCGGCATGATTGCGAGAAAAGAAAACACGAATGGTTGTATGGCCATCCGGGGCAAAATTGTTACATTAACTTCGGCTGTTACGTCATAGGGAATTTGTGAAAAATACAGAGAGGCAAATGAAATGAATAAAAATTGTGTAAAGTGAGGTTAGTTCAGACGGCAATGAAGTAACATGAGCAGTAGCTGCGTTGATTTTTTCATATATCACCAATTGAGATTTTTGCTGCCTTCTATTGTAAACAAACCCCTGTTACGTCAGCAAATCAGCTATTCCTTCAAAATCGCTGAGAGCCGGTTAACGGTCTTATGGTGGCCACACTTTCTGAAATCTCTCCACCGTGTGTTATTTAATCTAAGTGCAACTTTGAGCAGGTAAATTCTGACAGATGAATTCAACAATTTTTATATTACTTTATGGCTGACCATTTCAGTAATTTATTATAATCGTACATTATTAGCAAATTTTTCGTTATTTGCCTTTTATGACAATGAAATACTTCGTCTGGATGTTCCAAAGATTTACTTGGCTATTATTAACAAAGAAATAGATTGATTTCAAAAATCAGGCTATTTGCTTATTATTTTTTTCGCGGCTCAATTCTCAACGCGTTTATGAAATATTTTATATACACAGTTTTGCGAAAAAAAAACAAATACTCAATTGAATGGAAAATGACTACAAAAATTATTTTTATTTATTTATTTATGACATTTGTATTTATGGACAATTTCGACTATTTGACTTTTTCGAACGTGTATAATCTTTATGGCCTATTTACATCGAGCCTTAACTGCAGTTTACGGTGAACTATAGTTAAATATCGCTTTCAAATGGCGAAATTTTTAATCAATGGTTTTATTAAAGCTCGTAAATTCTCTTTTAGAAAGGAGTTAACTGAACTCTACTGGCCAAACAGAAAATTATGTGCTAGAAGTGTTAGTCGTACTAGAACCTAATTAACTTAGTCAAATCGAACGTTAAAAACACATTCTATAATATAACGCCGAATTCATATCAGTTTGATTTATAGGAGAAAATAAAGATTTTCAATGCAAAATTTGTAAACAATCCACAGGCTTTTTAACTTTTAGCCTCTTAACTTTTGGTTAACTTTGGTTTTTAACTTCGAGAACTTCAACCATTTCACCTACCAAACTTTTAATAGTTTCTTTGGGACTCTTTTTTTTAGATAACATGTGGACCTACATATTTTCGGCTAAGAGTACGTTTAAATACGTCTTCCTTTCACGTAAATTTCGTTTCACCCTAATGCAAATATCATACTTTCATATGTCGGAGCATATCTTTGTAAAAATCTGCGTATCAAGAAGTTGTACGCACCACCCTGTTATCGTTATGTTCCCTTTTGCATGTCTTTGCTGTGCTTACTTATCATTTAACTTGTTTTTAAATTCATTTCCTTCTAATCCGCTGGGATTTAAACCGCCTACACTTTTAATCGCTGCGAGGACTTAATTGCATACCAAACTTATTTCGCTTGGCGTCAAGCGTTGGGCACCCCTCTATTCTCCGCTTTGCGTTTGTATATGTGATTGCATGAACTAAACTGCTTATGTAATGGGGATACTGAAAAGTTTACTACTTTCATTCATATTCGGTATACATACATACGTGCATATGTATGTACGAATACGCATACCGCACTTTGCCGCAAGCCAAAAAAGGCGTGGTGGTGTGAGAAGAGAAAGAGGATTTTTACGATTATTTCAACTAAGTCAAAGTTAATTGTTTTCCTCAACCTTTGACATATCGACAAATATAGTTTTCAGTTGAGATATTCAAAGAGATATGGATGGATTAAAAAACAACAAAAACAAATTGAAAAGAAAGAACAATATTCCAGTTATTATTAATGCAAATTAGTTTAATTGTCTTGTAGACGACGGGTTGATATTAAAGAAGTAAATAAGCTTACTTAAAAATGTGGGTAAATGGGCTTGGTACCCCACACTTTCGAGGAAATATTTGCAGATATCTATGGAACTTCTTTATCAAACTCTACCATTGCTTTTGTTCTTCTTAAACATGATTTTGAAAATTATTGAAATCTGGCATACCCATCGCCCATTCAAATAAAAATGAAGATATTATGACGAAATTTTTTATAAAAATTTTTTGGTATTAGCTGGATGAGTGGTTATGGAATGGGTGAAATCGGTTAACAATCACGATAACGGTATTTTTCAAAAATCAGAAAAGCTAAATTAATATTTCATTGACCAGTAATGGAAAAATGCATAAAATTTGAATGGATAAAGATTTTGATGATAGAATATTTGTATATCAAAATTTTTGGAAAATAAATAAAAATAAATTAATATAACGGTACTTTTCACTTTTTGAAAACGTCTTGAATGGGGAATGATAGAAGTGTTTTTATATAAAATGTTTAAAAATTAATAATTTAACAATAATAATTTCTTTTTACGTCGCTAATTTTAAGTAAATACATAAAAATAGGATAGTGTATAGTGGATGTTTTAAGGATCGAAATATTTTTATACAAACAGTTTTGGAAATACATAAATAAAAATTAAAATAACGGTAAAATTGAAAAATTTGTTAATAGTGTTGAGGAAATACATAAAAATGGATTAATTAGGGGGCATTTTTAAAGATAAGTATTTTAATATAAAATGTTGGCAAATAAATAAAAATTAATCTAAATTTAATCTTCAAAAAATTTTTATATATTTACTAGCAAACCCGGCCCCCTTCGCTGGGCACACTAAAATAGAATAGATATGGTTTAGAACAGAAAATATATGGTTTTCATATTATTTATTTCTTTATTCTTTAATCAAGCGCTTTGGCATAAACAATATTTTTTGTTTTTCTTTTTGTTTTTGAGTAAATATAAAATATAAATTGAAAATCAGGAAAAAAGAAGATGGTTTTTAAATTTCAAATCAACGCATATGAATAACTAAGAAACAATCGTCTTTTTTCCTGATCATCCATGAATTTCTCGTTTCAATTTATATGTTTTATTAAGCATTGGAGCTTTTTTAACCATTATCCATTTATATTTAAAAAAAAAACGAAAAAAATTTCATTCACACATAATTTCATTCGGATTTTACACTAAATTCTCAAATTTCGTAAGAAGTTAATCACTGTTCCAAAATCCACTCCAAAAAAATTCACAAACAATTTTTACATATTGTACTTACGTTTTTTCCTTATGGCATCCAAATCAGAAAGAAATATTGACACATTGTAACTCACACTGTCAATTTGACAGTTCAGTTCCGCCCCAAGCGTTAAAAAAGTAAGCGACATTATGGCTGGATCAAAAGAACGCTGTATCCGTTGCCAGTGCTCCGAATTACAACCAAACTTTACGAAACCCATTTTCAATACTTACTTAACAATGTGCGTAAGTTTGGTTTAATTCGGTGCAAAGACACGGCGGGTCCACGTTTTGGCATATATTTCGAGACCCTAGTCATCAATAGGTATGAAAATTACCCCGTATTAAAGCACTTATCAACAGCTTTCATTTGATATCCATATTGTACAAACACATTCTAGAGTCCACGTTTTGGTCTCTATCTCGAGACCCTAGTCACGGAGCGGATGGAAATACTCTGAACCAAAGCATTCACCAACAGCTTCCATTTGATACCCATATTGTACATACACATCCGAAGGTTACCCGGGTCCACGTTCTGACCTATATCTCGAGACCCTATCTGCCAATAGGTATCCAAACTATACGGAAACCATCTTCAATACCTCCTTAACAATGTGTGTAAGTTTGGTTTAATTCGGTTTAAAGACACGGCGGGGCCACGTTTTGGCATATATTTCGAGACCCTAGTCATCAATAGGTATGAAAATTACCCCGTATTAAAGCACTTATCAACAGCTTTCATTTGATACCCATATTGTACATACACAACCAAAGGTTACCCGGGTCCACGTTTTGACCTATATCTCGAGACCCCAGTCACGGAGCGGCATGAAAAATACTCTGTACTAAAGCATTCACCAACAGCTTCAATTTGATATCCATATTGTACAAACATATTCTAGGGTCCACGTTTTGGTCTCTACCTCGAGACCCTAGTCACGGAGCGGCATGAAAAATACTCTGAACTAAAGCATTCACCAACAGCTTCCATTTGATACCCATATTGTACATACACGTCCGAAGGTTACCCGGGTCCACGTTTTGACCTATATCTTTATTCGAATTTTTCTCACCTTTTAAACCTTCCCTAGACCTCCACGAATAATTCAAGACCAAGATAAGATAAATCCGTTCAGCCGTTCTCGAGTTTTAGCGAGACTAACGAACAGCAATTCATTTTTATATATATAGATTTATTTTATTTTATAAAGGTTTACATAACAATAAAATTATTATACAGACTAAAAGTAGTGCAGCGCTAGCATCGGAGGCTTTCGTTGAGAAAATACATAAAATTAGAAGAGTGAAGGAAATAAATAAAAAATTATTGCAACGGTAATATTAAAGGTTTTTTATACATATGCATAAAATTAGAACTGTGAATGTGTCTTAAAAAAAAAATACGTTTATGAAAATTTTTTGGGAACTAAGTAAAAATATTTGTAACGGTTAAATTAAAAAAATATATATTTGAGTCACCAATGACGAAAAATTGCGTACAATACAATTTAAATGGTGAATGTAAGATATTGGAATGATAGAAATATTTGTTGAATGGGAATGCTCCTCAAGAGATTTTTTCGTATGCCCGGTCGTCAACTTGATGCATTTATATATATACGTATGTTTATTTTAATAATAATTTCGACTTAATCCTAACCCCTGCCTAACCTAACCTACAAAATTATGTACGACATTTTTTGGTCGTTTCCTTGAAAGCATAGGGTTTGGCTCCACGTATATCAATGCCAAATGGCATTAGCTTCATTGAAAATAAAATTATAGTAACCGCAAAATAAAAAGAAGAGTTAAAAGTAAAAAAAGCAATTGATACTTAAAAAAAATATAATTAAAAAAATATAGTTTTAAAAATTAATAAAAAAAAATTTTTTTAAGTAAAAAAAGTTATAATTCTTAAAATAAAAAAATAACAACAATATAATTTTAAAAATGAGAAAATATATATATAATTTTAATAATATAATATATTTAATATAATATAAAATTTAAAAAATATAGTTTTAAAAACTAAAAAAAATTTAAAAATAAAAAAAAATATAATTTTGCGAATTAACACGTTTACGCCGGCGCTGTTATTCATGGTCTTCGCCCACAGACGGCAATGTTTACATCTTTTCGCTCTATCGGACGGCAGCGATTGCAGGTCATGAAACGAAATTTGTTCGTAAGGGTAGTCGTTTAGGGCATCTCATCTCATAGGTACCGTCTAATAAAGTACCATTGGTGGTACGCGCTACCAGATGATGCAATCTTGTGCGGGCCACCGGTGGTACGCGCCGCCCCATGAAGCAGACTTGTGCGGGCCACCGGTGGTACACGCCGGCGTGAACGTGTTAAAAAAGAAATATAATTTTAAAAATTAAAAAATAATAATATTAAAAATTAACAAAAAAAAAAAAATTAAAAAAAACATGCAAATGTAAATAATATTTTTTATATATTATTGTATATATACATATATTTAAAAACTAAAAAAAATATCATTTTTAAAATAAAAAAAATGAAATACAATTTTAGACATTAAGATATATATGTATATGTATATTATTTTAATAATTAAAAATTAAAAAAAAAATTATGATATTAAAAATGAACAAGAATGTAAATAATTTTTTTTAAATATTGCTGATTTATATTAAAAAAATTAAAAAAATTATAATTAAAAAAAATATAATTTTAATAGTTAAAAAAATTATAATATTAAAAAGTAACAAAAACAAAAAAAAATAATATATTATTATTGTATATTTATATTTAAAAACTAAAAAAAATTATAATTAAAAAAAATATATAATTTTGAAAATTAAAAAAAAAATAAATATTAATTTAAAAATTAAAAAAATATTTAATTTTAATAATTAAAAAAACTATAATATTAAAAATTAACAAAAACAAAAAAATTTTAAAAGTATATATAAGTTGTAAATAATATTTTTTTATATATATGCATTTTTCGCGTGGGAATCCAGTGGCAATTTCGAAGAGTTCACGACACGGGTAAAAAAAAAAATAAAAAATAGAAGTCTAATTTTTTTGTCCATCGAATAAATTTAGGGGATAAAATATTTTTCAATCAGAAAATCATGAAGAAAAAATATTTTTCTGAGCATCCTAGGTTATAAGGTGGCGCAAAATTAATCACCCTATCGGAGGATCTATAATTTTTGGCAAATGGCGCCTTACGTAAATCATATTTGACATTGCTATTATTTAGTAAAAAAGTTATTCAAAACAAACTTGTGTTATTAATTTTGCGCCACCTTGTACCATGTATGCATGTTCATATTACACAGTGTGTCATATAGAGAATTAAGTTAGGTTAGGTTAGTGATGGCTAATCTGTACAAAAATCGCACTTAGGCCTCTTGGGTACTTAGTGTTACCAATGCTCTGTGTATGGAGCCAAATTATTATTTTATGCAATTCGTGATGCACATTTTAGCGAGCTTTAGCAAGCCGTTCAGCCTTCTGTCAGGAATATCCTTCAAGGAGAGAGTCAATAGAGAATTAAGTATGTTCAAAAAAGTTAGAATGAATAGAAAGTTATTCATTTAAACACATAAAACTACTTCTTCTTCAGTGGCACAGCAAAGCAAGTTGAGTTACTGCTGGTTTCCCATATTTTCGTTATTCTTTAAACTCAATTCAAGAGGGTAAGCTATTCACTAATTAGATTCCCATCACTGCGCTCTTCTGCCGAAATTATTACACAGTTTTTTTATTTAAATTTTTATTTTATTTTATTATTTAAATTTATTTTATTTTATTTTATTTTGTTTTTTTTTTTTATTTTATTTTATTTTTTTATTTTATTTTATTTTTTTTATTTTTTAATTTTTTTTTTAATTTCTTTTATAATTTTTTTTATTTGTTTTTTTTTTTATTTATTTTTTAATTTTTTTTTTAATTTCTTTTATAATTTTTTTTATTTGTTTTTTTTTTATTTATTTTTTATATATATATTTTTGTTTTTTTTATTGAGTTTTTGGAGAATTAACTATCGCTTTCCCCGCGGCACTCTAAACACTGCACTTCAATGGCTATTTTTGGTTTGAGTTTCGCGCTTATGGCCAATGAGCGCGTGCTTACATACAGTAATGTAAGTGCAACCAAAACAAAAACCAAAAAGAAAAAAAAAATCTGGGTCATTAACGTTAACGTTTGCTTTCGATTTATTGTAACTAGTTACATATCGATGCGTTGTTGGTGTATACATAAGTAGTATGTCTGACTGCCATTTGTGTAAATATAGTGTAATATGCGCACAATTTGGTGTACTAAGTTTTTTCTCAATGCCATTTCTGCGTTTTTTTTTTTACTTGATAACTAATTTTATTTGAATATTCATGAACTAAGTAAGTTTCTTTAAACTTGGCAATATCTGTTGGCGATGGTTTTTTATTTTTTTGTTAAACTTTTGTTTTCTTCGAGTATTTACGTACTTATTGTATTTGCACTGCTTTAGAATTTTGCAACCGATTTCAATTCATACTATGATTATATTATACCACGTACACACACATACATACATATGTTTGTACCGAGTAATAGCCTAGTATTATTTGCTGCCTGGCATTATACCGCATTGCAGTCGCACATTTGCATGGATTATGCAATACTTTTTGTGTTCACATCTACTTAAAAGCAACAGCTTTAAATTCGCTTGTCAATTCTATTCATAAAACATCCTGTCGACGTGTCCTTACATCGTACTTGCGTACATATTATATCGGGTGTTTTTTTAGCGGCATGGGAACTACCGATATTACCATAATTATGGGAGTGACAGCTGAGAATGGCAAACTGTGCTAACATTTCTGTTCAGTAAGGCTGTCAGTAAGTTATCATAAATCGTAAGTCATCATGAATTGCATAACGCCAGAAAAATGCTTTCAAATTGTGGAAATTTACTTTGAAAAAAAAAAAACTTCTGCTCGCGAAGTTTATAGAGCGAAGTGTTGAAGAAGCCGCCGAAATGTCGATTCGTCGTCGTTCTTAATTTGTTGACCAAAAGCAACTCTTCCAAATTGTGGAAATTTACTTTGAAAGAAATGAATCTGTTCGCGACCTGTTGAAGAAGCCGCCAAAATGTCGATTCGTCGTCGTTCTCAATTTGTTGACCTTCGTCTCTCGACTACGTGGAAAATTTTACGTAAGGATCTTGGCTTACGTGCCTATAAAATACAGCTCGTGCAAAAATTCAAGTCAAATAACCATCATTTACGTCGTATTTTTGCTGATCGGGCTCATTTAGATTTATTATTCAGATTTATTATTTTTTTCAGTAGTCAAAAATTGGATTGATTGAGTGGACTATGTAACTCGTAGCCACATCGGACATATGCTGGTTGCAATACTAAAAAAGTAAATGTCACAAAATTATCTGCCAGATTCTATTAAAAAAAAAATTCATGCCAAAAATATTTCTGTTTTGTATTATCATTCTAAGCTCTCCAGCTCCTAAAAAAGCACCCGGTACATACATCTATTTTGTAACTTGTTTACCGTTTCTTTACCATTTTTCTTGGCTAATGGACATGTTTTGTTCGATACATTTTTTGTGTCATCCACTACCACAACCTCTTCATGCAGTTGGCTAAGAAATAAAGTTTTTTTCTTTTATTGAAAACACAAATACCATCTCAATTTTGGCACTCATTTCTAATGCGAAAAGTGTCCATCAATGTCTTATTCTTCTTCCCGTTTTGGCAGAGTAATCGCCTAAGCGATTTTGGTGGAGTTCAACAAAATGCGTCAGCCACTTCTTTTTCTTGATGTCAACTGACGTAAGTTACAATAAAAAAACACTAAGTCTAACCAATTCTATCTTCGCTTGGTATTTTCTACACAGAGGAAATCTTCATATTCTTTTGCACCAACCCATTGAATTTTTTCAATGCACACATGGTTCGTACGACATGACCTAGCCAATGGAGCTGCTGGAACTGTACTCGATGTGCTAAATCTGCGTTGCTTGAGCTACCAGTAAATTCTAGTAGGTTGTCGTCAAGGCTTATCTATTAAAGGTGGTATCGGTAAATCAGCTGATTTGTTTTTTTTTCTTTCGCCATGTTCATGTGGCTGTCAGTCCAGAATGAAACAGGCGAATTCATTCTTTGTTTTCTACTTTTCCAATAATTTGCTTTCACATCAAACGTACAAAACATTGTTGTTGGTCTAGTGCCACCACTTCTAATGAATGCGCCATAAAACAATTTCCCATAAACTTTTGAGTATTGCTACTGAAGCGGAGCAACAGTGCTTGTCGTCATTCCAGTAACGTAGAATCGACTGTCGGGGGAACGGGTATGTGTATGACTACCGTTCGGATTAATGCTTCGAAGCCCATTTTGAGCATGAAACATCAAATAATAGGAAAAACTCTTTTCTAATAGCGGCTGTTCCAGGGTAGCAATAGCAAACTTGTACTGTTCAGAGGCGGTATACAATTCTAGGCTTCTCTATTTCTGCGAATTCATCAAGATGGAGATAAAAAATAGCGTGAAAACTCGGCTTTTGAAGGTATTCTGATTTTCGGTTAATGCCGTAGAAACCCCAGACGACGTAGAGTTCTTGATATTGAATTCTCTCATCTGTCGCTATCAGTTGGTACCACATCGCTTAGTTTCAGTGCTGGAACTTTTGTATCCATAAACAAATTTGAATTAGCCGACAGCGACTTCGCCGATTACTTTTGATGTTTCATGCAGCTGTAATTATTGTTGTAACGACTCGACAATTCCCCATAAATGTTTGGGGAGTGCTGCTGAAGCTACAGTTCTTGACCGGATTTCTGTCTGGATCGTAACGTAGAATCGACTTTTGGTACTCATTCCCTTTGCGCAGTTTAATTATTTTTCCATGCAATCGAATGGTCGCTTTTAGCTCATCGGATGTGGCGATCGTGGAATAGAAAGAGCAGATATCTGGCACAATAGAAAAGATGGTAAAAGAGATTCGCTGCCAGATTTATTATCGCTGTTATTGTTGCTCCCCAAGTTAAAGAATTTATTTACTATTTCAAAAGTATCACTGTCAACAGTGCAGGTGGTCCTCGACAGAGACTCCCTGAGGCTTCACTTGATGACAAGAGATATTTCGTGCGCTTGTTCATCTTCAGACACATTCGCTTTGTTTTTTTTTTTACTTTTGGATAGAGGCAAGCACTAACGTCTGCCGTTGTTGAGCTTTTTGATACCAGTATAGGTCAAGAACTGTATGCTTCTATAAAATATGGAGCCTGAGCGATTTTGTTCTGCAGCTCGAGCAAACTTTTCCACCATGAAAATGGAAATCTGTATTAAACGGCTCAGAGATGATCTTCCCAATGCTGATGGAGCTATTGGATGTGCACTGATACAATTATTTTTTGTGTTGTCGCTTTAAAATAAGGATTTGTTGTATGGATTTTTTGCGAGGTGTTCTTGACAAGATTAAAGTATGATTAGTTGGTTAGGTTACTCGTTGGTGAAACACTCAATGACCCTAAGGCCCATTGCGATATCTGCATTTGATTTCTATCTACAAAGTTGCTTAAACCGCTTAGATTTTTTGAAGAGGGTAACTGGAACCCCAGGTCTTCAAAGAAATAATCGCAAAGATATTTGGCACGGCTTCTTTGAAGTGCAGCACATTCACAGAGGAGGTATTGTACCGACTCAATTTCTTCTTCACCTCCACAACTACTGCAGAAGATATACCCAATCTACTGGCTAGGGTGCCAACTGCACTATTTAGTTAGAACGCCTATGAGGACGCCAATAGTTGATCTGTTGAATTCAAACAGACATTTTGTCCTTTTAAGATTCAGTTTTGGCCAGCGGGCTTTGGAGACTCTGCAGTTAGTAGTCCGAGACCACCTTCTATTGGTTTCAGCGATTGCGCTCAGGTCAATCGCAGTATGGACTTCGTTTAGAGGAATGCTTATATCCTCTACCACTCGCTGAAGGCCAAGATCAGAGTTTTTTCTTGTACACTCATCCGCTCTTTCGTTTCCATCCACTCCAGAGTGGCCGAGGACCCAACAAAGTGTGGTGTTGTGATCTGTCCCCGGAAACTACAACACACCTTGTTCTCGAGTTTGATCCTATAACGTAAAGAAAAATTAGATATCTCAGCCGGAGGAAAGGCACATGGCTCAGCCCAACCTATCTCCGTCTTAGGTTTATTGAGAGAACTGGGCTCGGATAAACTACTGCGATGTGTGGAGGGGAAAACAGGCTGTGGGGTCGGAGTCCATAACTCATGCTTATTCTCATTCATTCATCCAACTCAAGGAATTGCGTGTGCCCGCACGTCTGAGCATTGCGAGCATTAAACAGGAGAAAAAGGATAGCATTTTAAAGTTGTGGATTCTGAATTCTGAATTCTCTTGAACTTACCGTAGAGATACAAATGTTCGAAATGACATCGCATAAAGCAAAGCAAAACTAGAATAAAGCAAAGTAGATACCAAAACTAATTTACCGCGATTCATTCAAACGACGATCGTAGCAAACGCGATTCTGCTTGACGTTCTGTGCGATTCCCCACATTGATACGCAAAAAAAAAAGAAAAAAAAGAAAAACTTACCCATACATACACACCATTCTCAATAATTTTAGTGTGACCTATGTCTGCTATTCTTTTTTCTGCATCAAAATCGTCCATCTTCCATGATTATTAGCACAACTGCCTTTTTTGTGGTCTTTAGCCGCCATGCCTTCGACGACTTATACACGTCGGTTGATGATCGCACAATGTTGATTTGTTTTCGCTTTTGCTTCCCTCGTTCATTATCTGAATTCGCATGTTCTGGGGATGCCGTCATATCTTTTGTCATTCTGCCACTATTGGCCACATTCTCAAAAAAGGGGAGATTCAAAAGTTCGCACAGAGTAAAAAATTTATAACAGGCAAAACTTATTTCAACAAAAAACAGTCATGGCTGGAAAACAATGACCGTTGCATGCAACATACATATGTATGTATATATTACATGTATATGTATAGGCGAAGAAGCATACGTATAAAATGACTATTTTTTATATCTCTCTTGATTTTGCTTCTTTTTTAACATTCATTGTACGCGGCATTGGCGTCGCTATTGAGAGATTGACCGGTTTCTGCTGTTTTACAACCTTTTTTTATTTTTTCTACTAAACTTTGCTGTGTTAATATTTTCTTAACATTCGTTATGCGTGTGAGTCATTTAAGTTATCGTTTAGTTATTGAAAGCGCGCTAAGAAGCGTTGTCTTCACTCTCAGTAGGGTAATAATAGCAGATTTACATTGCTTACGAAAATATTTCATGCTTGGGGTTCGCCTTTATCAGACACGGAGTGGGAACCAGTGTATTTCAAATAGAATTTTGGGTCTAATAAATATCGAAAATTCAAGATGCTTAAAATAATTTTTTTAACCAAATCTCAAATATAAAACTATTATATATAAATAGGAATAAAAAAATTAATAAATTGAAATAAAATAATATATGAAAAAAAATCAAAAAATAATAAAAAAATAAATAAATGAAATATATTTAAAAAACTTATATAAAACAAAAATTTATAACTATTATTTTTTGTATATAATCATTGTAATTTTAATATATTTTTTGCACAATAATATTAGTTGATTATATTTTATTTTGACGCTCAACGGTAATGCTTATTTTTATACTATGAAAATGAAAAAAAAATTAATTGAAGAAAAAAAATTTGAATAAAAAATTAAAAAAAGAATAAAAATAAATTGAAATAAAAATGAAAAAAAATTAACTCTTATTTTTATACTATAAAAAAGAAAAAATAAATAAAAAACTGCCATAAAAAAAAATAAAAATAAAAATAAATGGAAATAAAAAATGAAGAAAATAAAAATAAATTGAAATAATAAAATCAAAAAATAAATAAATAAAATATATTTAAAAAATTGAAATAAAATAAAAATGTATTGTATAATTAATACTATTTGTAAATAATCATTGTAATTTTATTATTATTTTTTTTTTGCACAATAATATTAGTTGATTATTTTTTATTTTGACGCTCAGCGCGGTAATGCTTATTTTTATACTATGAAAATGAAAAAAAAAATAAATAAATTGAAATAAAAAATGAAAAGAAAATGAAAAAATAAAAAATAAGTAAAAATAACATATATGGAAAAAATTGAAATAAAAAATAAAAGTTTAATCATTTGTTTATTAAGCCGCTAGAAAAATAAAAAAAACAACAAATAAATAATTGGTCTTTCCACCCTTTTTGGGTGTTTGGCCGGGCTCCTCCTCCAATTTGTGACGTGCGTCTTGTTATTGTTCCACAAATGGTGGGACCTACAATTTTGAGCCGACTGCGAAAGGCAGATACTTTTTAATAGGAGCTTTTGCATGGCAGAAATTCACTCGAAGGTTTGCCATAGCCTGTGGGGGGGGGGGCGACCGTTATTAGAAAAAACTTGTTTTTATTTTGGTGTTTAGCGGAGACCCGAACCAACGTTCTCTCTGAACTTCGAATTTTAGTCACGCACCAATCCATTCAGTTAAGGCGGCCGCCAAAATAGTTGTGAAAAAATAAAATGCTCATGAAAGAAATATTGAGTAACAAGTAACGATATAGGATTACTCTATTATCTTAATTTGTTTCTGAGATTTTGGTTCTCAGGCTAAAAATTTTTATTATATTTTTATACTCAACGTTTATTAGTAATAAAATATAATTTTAACAAAGTTTTCCCCAAAGTTTTTTGTTTTCTTTTCCAATTTTTTTTTGTTTTTTTTTCTTTTCCAATTTTTTTTTGTTTTTTTTTCTTTTCCAATTTTTTTTTTGTTTTTTTCCATTTTTCCAATTTGTTTTTTGTTTTGTTTCTTTTCTTTTCTATTTATTTTTTTATTCTATTTTATACTCAAGGTTTAAGAGTAATAAAATATAATTTTAACAAAGTTTTTCCCAAAGTTTTTTGTTTTCTTTTCCAAATTTTTTTTTTTTTTCCAATTTTTTTTTCGTTTTTTCTTTTTTTTGCAATTTGTTTTTTGTTTTGTTTCTTTTCTTTTCTATTTATTTTTTTATTCTATTTTTATACTCAACCTTTCTTAGTAATAAAATATAATTTTAACAAAGTTTTTTCTTTTCTTTTCCATTTTTTTTGTTTTTTTTGTTCTTTTCCAATTTGTTTTTTGTTTTTTTCCTTTTTTTTACAATTTGTTTTTTGTTTTGTTTCTTTTCCAATTTTTTGGGGTTTTTTTCTCTTCCAATTGTTTTTTTTTTTTCTTTTCCAAATGTTTTTTTTTTTCTTCTCGAATTTTTTTCCTTTTCCAATTTTTTCCTTTTCCAATTTTTTTTGTTTTTAACTTTTATCTTTTCCAATTTTTTTTTGGTTTTCAGTTTATTCTTTTCCAATTTCTTTTTTTCAGTTTTGTTTTTCTTTTCCATTTTTTTAAATTTATTTTCTCCTCCAATTTTTTCTTTCTTTTCCGGTTTTTGTTTTAGACTTTTTTTCCAATATTTTTTTCTTTTCCAATTTTGTTTTCTTTTCCAATTTTGTTTTCTTTTCCATTTTTGTTTTTTTCCAAGTTTTTTGTTTTTGAGTTTATTCTTTGCCATTTTTTTTTTTCAATTTTGTTTTCTTTTCTAATTTTTTTTTTTCTCTTTTCTGATTTTTTTCTTTTCCAATTTTTTTTTCATTTCCAATTTCTTTGTGTGAAACTTCCATTAACATCCTTATTCTGTATATCGAGCTATTTCCCAAAGGGGAACCCGAGTGCAGTACAATGGACTTAATGTCGTCTGGCTGCTGTACTTGCTAGTTTGTCCGGAAACAAAATTCCATACGTGTGTTGTTACTATTTTTTTGTGTGCAGAATATTAAATGTCTGGCATATATTAATTAATAAAAAATATATTTATTTATGCATAAGAATCTCACTATTCTTATGTTTGCGACTACTATATTCTTTTCCTCTACAATTCGCCTTAAATAGTCTGGTACATACATAGATATGTACCAAGTAAACACCCTAACCCAAACATATTTTCCTAGCTATATTTTGCGCATCTTATCTACAATTAACACTTCGCGTTAAAAAATGTTTCTATAAAGCCAACATTGTTTTTTTACTGCTTATCAGTAAAAGAAAGTTTGTTTATTTTTCCATGCAAATTTGCATTATTATTTTTAAATAATTAGTTGAGCTATTTTACTATATATGGTCAGCAAAAACTCTCTCTCGCTTCGAAGGTACCTCTAATTACTATTAAATCTACAAGCACTGATAAAATATTTATTATTTTTATAATGATAACTACAGTAAATAAAATAGCTCATGTGTGCGATATTATCGTAATTAAGCTTTCAACAGTGTGAATTCATGACTCACATCAGCAACGGCGTGCTTCCAGGGAATGTACCCATAGAAAATTTGAAAATTACCAAAAAAAGCACAAATCAAGACCAACTCGTGAAAAAAGGCAACACTATTTATTGAGAGTTGACTCATCACATTATACAAATTTTTTGTTACCTTGCCCTTATTTTGATTTGAGTCTAATTTTTTTGTCTTTTACTTTTCCTAACTGCCTACGAAAAGAGCGTAAAAAATAAATTTTGCTATTAATGAACCGAACTGTTTTTTATATTTATTTTGTTTATTTAATTTAATTAAATTTTATATATTTTATTTTATTTTGTTTTGTATTGTATTTTATTTAATTGTTTTTTATTTCATATTTTATTATTTAATTCTGGGTTTATTGTATTTAATTTAATTTATTTTTCATTCCTTTAAATTTTTTTACGGATGTTTTTTTATTATATTATATTTTATTCCACCGTATTTTATTGTATGCATAAAATATTGCAAGGCGTCATTGCTTTTGCATTGGCAGTCGTCGTCGTTATATTTAATTGCATCTGCAACACCTGCAGCATACCTATATTCATAAGTCACCATTCATATTGTTCTCCCCTTCTGTGGTTATTCGATATGTTGTTGTTTTCAGAAAGTTAACAGGGTGCAGACTCAGCTTGGAAGCTACTGCAATACCTCAAATGCAATTTCCTCTATTTTTGCACATGGGTTACATACACATGCACGAATGTGCAAATGCATACATTCCAACATACAAGTATGTATGTATGTATGTATAATAATCAATGACACCTGTGCAATAATTGAGTCGGTCGCTGTGGCTACCAGTTGTGCTCATGCACGAACCCCTTTTTGCTTTTGTTATTCTTATCAGTATTATTCTTTTTATTACATATACATACATACAAAATGTACACAAACACAGCTAGTTTGATGATGAGCCAATGTTTGAATAGTTTTGATTTTCATATCTTACAATATTATTATGCAATGCGACGTCAATTAGTGAGTAATATCAATACCTTGCCTGCATTGTTTGCCAATACAATACAATGGGTTCCATGTATATACAACAACACTTTGCGTTTACAAACATATTACCGAGAGTATGTGATAAATTAGTGGGCTTATGTTAACATAGATTAGATTAACGGCGAAAAATGGCAAAAAACAAAAGGAATTCAAAAAGGAAGGTAAAGATGAAGGTGAAATATTTAAATGTACATACTTTGTATTGAATGGTTTGAATTTGAAGCTAAAACTCATGCGTAGTTCTGTGTTTAGTCCAAATTGATAAATTGTATCGATTAACGAATTTAAAGAATTACCCATCGCTTATTTGTAGTTGCGTATTAGCGAAAGTTGATTCGAAGTATTGGAAAAGTAAAACATTGTCAACCGTTTTGCCCGTAGAGGTGGCTGGTGTTCCCCTGTTTTCATGAACCGCGATGTTTTTCTGATTAGAAAAGTATTCTTTGATATGGCGAAAGTATAAAAGTCTTTGCCATACAACGTTGCAGTCACTCAGAGTAACTTAATGTATCTTTGAGATAGTACTGAAACTGCTGCTCTCTTTTATGATAATTTTATTTGCTTATAAATGCTTTTATTATTGTTACGAGGGGATTAACCACTGCGACCTCTCTCTCTCTCTCTCTCACTCTTAGCTTTACAGTCTGTAGTATACCATAGCTTCATCAACAATCCTCCTCCAATTCAGTCTCTCTCTGACACTGCGACCTGAAAGATCTTAATTTTTTTTTTAGTTTTATATTTAATTTTCTGAAATTTTTATTTATTATTTTTTAAACTTTTACTATTTTTTTATGAAAGTATAGTTTATTGTGTAACAAAAACTTTATACAGTGCAACCTCGCTTGGACGGACACTCCCGTCAGTCAGCTTTTGTCCGGCAAAGAAAGGTGTTCACTCGAAAGGGAGTAACTTCTTCCGATATATACGATTTAATAGTATAGGAAAAAATGTTCGCTCAAAGGAGGTGTTCGGCTAATAGAGGTGTCTGTTAGGAGAGGTTATACTGTAAAAGCAATTTTAAAGTTATATACAAAAAAAAAAAAAAATTTCGTCCCAATTCCACAGTTTTTAAGTAGAGGTTTTAGAAAATTTTTTGGTATGTATTAGGAGGTTGAATTAGTTTTAAAGGTGACACAAAGATGGCGCTATTTATCACTTTATCGCGTTGGCAATACTGAATATATATTCATGACAAAGCCTCATCCCTAGGCTTTGTTTATCAGTATCTGTCATTTCGCTGAAGTATAAACAACGCAGTGTTTTCGTGGTCCGAGTATGTCAACTTTCGTGCCGTCGAAACGCAATTTGCGGGAAGCTTTGCTTTTCTGCTTCAATTTGAAAAAAAATACAGCACAAGCCCGTGAATTGCTGCAGGAGGCCTACCCAGACCATACTCCGTCGATTTCAACATGTGAGTACTGGTTTCGACTATTCAAAAGTGGTGATTTTTACACCGAAGACAAGGAGCGTCTTGGCCAGCCCAAAAAGTTCGAGGACGCGGAATTGGGGGAATTGGTAAACGAGGACTCGTGCCAAACCCAAGAAGAGCTTGCTGAATCATTGGGCGTTGATAAATCAACCGTTTGCAAGCGTCTAAAAGCGATGGGAATGATCCAAAAGCAAGGACATTGGGTCCCCAACGAATTGAAGCTGCGCGACGTCGAACGGCGATTTTTTACGTGCGAATTGCTGATCTAGCGACAAAATCGGAAGGGTTTTTTGCATCGGGTGGTGACTGGCGACGAAAAATGGATCCACTACGATAACCCAAAACGCAAAAAATCATGGGGTTTGCCCGGCCACGCATCAACGTCGACGGCCAAGCAGAATATTCACGGCAAGAAAATCATGCTCTGCATTTGGTGGGATCAGGTCGGCGTCGTATATTTTGAGCTGCTCCAACCGGGCGAAACAATCACGGGGGATCGTTACCGACTGCAATTGATGCGTTTAAGCCGGGCATTGAGAGAAAAACGGCCGGAAACGGTAAAAAGGCACGACAAGGTTATTTTGCAATATGACAACGCTCGGCCGCATATTGCTCAACCTGTCAAAAAATACCTTGGAACGCTTGGCTGGGAAGTGTTACCCCACCCGCCGTATAGTCCAGACATAGCTCCCTCCGATTATCATTTGTTCCGGCATATGAGTCTCGATGAGTCTCTCGGACCAGCGGTTCTCCTCGTACGAGGCTACCAAAATATGGGTTGAGTCATGGATAGCCAAGCAGCGGCCAGAATTTTGGAGAAACGGCATCCGGAAATTGCCCGAAAGATGGGCGAAAGTTGTAGCTAGCGATGGCCAATACTTCGAATAAAATATTTTGTACCGTTTTTTTCACAATAAAGCCCCAAATCTTCGAAAAAAACCTTTAAAACTAATTCAACCTCCCAATAGTTTCGTAGTTTACTACATTTTGGTATAAAAAAGTGCAAGTTTGAAATTGCTAAAAAATCCCGAGTACGTTTATAAGGGGAATATCGATACATTGTCTCAGGTAGTTTGGTAGAGAAAATTGGCGAAATCGGCCAATAACCACGCACACCTCGGTATAACGGTAACTAAAAAAAGAGAGAAAAAAACTTGATATCTATGCGATCAACAAAGCAAAACTACCCAGATGTATAGTAGTATAAATGATGAACCAAAAAAAAAAAATCGCCCGCTTTTGGGTAAATCCTCAATGACTCAAAAAAATCGCCCAAACTTGGTATACGTCATGCTCGGTCACCTTATTTAGATCTGATATGGTTGGTTGGTTAGTTGTTTGAAGTGATGAGTCATCCAGAATCCAGCTAGCGGTTTATGAATCTTATTAGATTTTTGGCATCTAAGCCAGACAGTTGTTCGAGACTCTCGAACAGTGGTTTGCTCAGGGTTAACATTCTTTCCTTTCATAGGGCAGGGCATTCACAGAGGCATAATCTGACATACATAAATATGATTGCGATCCTATAAAAATCACGCGCTCTCTTTATATGTTAAGACTAAATTTCCGTCCGTTTATTTGTTTGGATGATTCCAAAATTTAACAATTAAAATATGCGCGTTTATAAAAAGTAGTTCGGTTCGGACCGAATTTTGCGCTTCCTTACTTCTTCTTCCAGCCTTTGTTAAGTTGTAATATCTTGTCTTCAAGTGAAATTTAGTGCATGTCAAAGATCATTTAAGTAGTAGCGTGCTTCTTTATACATACATACCATACATACATACGTGAGTACACACGTAAGTAAAATACAACCCTCGGCAATATTGTTGGTTTTCAAAAAGAAAGTACTTATCGCCAACTGAACCTCAGGCACAAAGTCAAATTAATTAATTTTTGCACTCCAAACAAAGAGAAAGATCGTTAAACAAAAGGAAGACAATCAGTCATTCTTTTGCATACAGCCAACCAACAATGCATATGCCCAGCTGATATTTCCATTCTATGCATGTTTTAATTTTCCGCCGCGAGTTGTCAAATTGCAGATAAAGTGATGGTGTATAAATGTAGAAATACTCACGCTCGATAGATCACTTCACACGCTGCTTAGACTTTATTACTTTAATTATTCTACTCGTACTCCATGCGCTGGGCTTTGATGAGTCACCGCGTCACCCACAAGCTTCTTACAAAACCGATTGTTTGCTGGTGCTAAACACTGCTTGACTGACAGCTGAAGGCATTGCCGATAATTACATATACGTAATTTTTTGTTGTTTCTATTTATATTTTTGTACAAAATTTAAGAGATATTCTTTGATTAAATATTAATTGAAGGCGAGTTGTCAACAACGGTGTCTGGGAAATGTGAAAATAACAAAATAAAAAAATATGAAAATACATGCAACTCAATAAATATTACTTTTGCGCTATCGTTACTAGAAGACATTAACAAAAACAATTTTTGCACTTGTATGGATAATTACATCAAGGTATTCATCAGTAATTCTCACAAATCTTATTGAATCATAATTTTTGTTTACATCAAGCGAGAGAAACAACTATTAATTGGAAATAATGGTCGATTTAATTATTATACGAGTATTTACAGATATGTTTTGAATAGTTGAATATTGCTAAAAGAAGGAAAAATACGAAATATATTTTTTTTGCTGAGCGTATATCGATATATTTACATATCTCTTGCAAAGTCTCTTTAATTTCAGTCACAAGCAAGATTTGGGGCATATTGCAGAATATTAAAGCAAATGTTAGTTTTTACTATTGTTGTAACAACATAAAACATTTTGATAAATTTTTTGGGAATGCTGCTAGAGGGACAGTAATGGGTATTACTTTGCTCATTGAGCGCTTTTACTCTCGAAAAGTAAGGCAAAGTTTCTAATCTATTGACTTCTCTGCCACATTTCATGTCAATATTAGCCATGGGGAACAGATTTTTAGAGCTATTCTCTTTAACAGACCGTTATTCGGCTCTGAGCGCATTTGTTGGAATCTGTTGATGGGCTGCTGTCAATTGGGATTTGTTTACAAAGGTCACAGATTGTGTTGGTGAAATGCGAAAAAAATCAACCAATGACACTTCATTGCCGTGTGTACAACGACTGATGGGACGAGTGTGTGAATATGTGTGAAATGATTGTGGAAGTTTCGGCTGGCAATAAGATTGTGTTAGTAATGTACGAACAAAAATCAACACAGTTTTCGCTCATGTTGCTTCGTTGCCATCGAACAACGACTGATTGGACGAGTGTGTGAATACATGTGAAATGATCGTGCAGGATGATAGATACGTCTGTTCGGCTGCCGATGTTCCCCTCACAATTTTTTTTTATTTTTTTTTTATTTCTCTATGGACTAGATTCCTGACTAAGAGTATGTTGTACGGATTTCTCTTTAAATCTGCACCACAGTTCTGGTGCCCACACTCACCAACGTAAACGTACGCCCGTATCAGCTGTCACGATGAAACAACGATCTACAATACTACTGAACGGAAAGGGGTAAGTCATTTACATGGGGCTGTCATTAGTTTCATCGTGTCAGCTGATACGAGCATACGTTTACGTTGGTGAGTGTGAACACCATTCACCTTTGGTGTTACCGCGTGGGCGGAACAAATTTTACTTTGCACGACTTGACATGAATACCATTTCGAATGACTAGCGAAAGCTGTATTCATCTGCATTATCAAGTTGGATGTGAGGCACATTCCTTGACCAATATCAATTATTTTTTAACCGCTCTAGTATTTGATGGCTAGATGAAGCTTTTCGGTATTCAATTGTCCAAGACCCAAATCATTGTCAGCATATCTCCATTTTATTCTATATCCAAAATTATGTATATTTAATTGCGCCTAAATCTAAATATACTCCTTTTCTTCACAGAGATTTTCTGCCTCGTGGCTCTGGTATTGTAACACGTCGACCATTGATCTTGCAACTAATTAACGGTATTACTGGTAAGTTATACTTTGCAATTAATTTTAATTCTTTGCGCTCAAAATATTGTTTAATTTATATTTCTATTCAACCAGAATATGGCGAATTTTTGCATTGCAAGGGTAAGAAATTCACCAATTTCGATGAGATCCGCAAAGAGATCGAAGATGAGACGGATCGTGTGACCGGCAGCAACAAGGGCATATCCAATATTCCAATTAATTTGCGCGTCTACTCACCGCACGTACTCAATTTGACACTCATCGATTTGCCCGGTCTTACCAAGGTGGCGATCGGTGATCAGCCAGTTGATATTGAACAGCAAATCAAAGGAATGATTTTTCAATTTATCCGCAAAGAAACTTGTCTCATTTTGGCTGTAACGCCAGCCAATACGGATTTAGCCAATTCCGATGCTTTAAAATTGGCCAAAGAGGTGGATCCACAGGGTGTGCGCACGATCGGTGTGATCACCAAACTCGATCTGATGGACGAAGGTACAGATGCGCGCGACATTCTAGAGAATAAACTATTGCCGTTGCGACGCGGTTACATTGGTGTGGTGAATCGTTCACAAAAGGATATTGAGGGACGCAAGGATATCCATCAGGCGTTGTCAGCTGAACGCAAATTCTTCCTTAGTCATCCATCATACCGGCATATGGCCGATCGTTTGGGTACACCATATCTACAGCGTGTACTCAATCAGCAGTTGACCAATCACATTCGTGATACGCTTCCCGGTTTGCGTGATAAGTTGCAAAAACAAATGCTGACATTGGAAAAGGATGTGGAACAATTCAAGCACTTCAGACCCGATGATCCCAGCATTAAGACAAAGGCGATGTTGCAGTAAGTTTTTGATGCAGTAGAGGGGGGAGTGGTGGAGGGAATGGTATTTTTTATTGTTTATGTATGTGTATTTTTACCACACAGGATGATTCAACAACTGCAGTCTGATTTTGAACGCACCATTGAAGGTTCCGGCTCAGCATTGGTCAATACAAATGAGCTATCAGGAGGTGCTAAAATAAATAGGATTTTCCATGAACGGTAAGCGCGTGGAGGATGAGAGAAACTAAAGGTTTTTCAACACAATTAACTGCCATCAAGAAACGTTTCGTGACTCCATTTACGTCAGCTTTTCAGCAGATTCTGTCAAATTCGCTGAGAGCCGGATAACGGTCCGTTATTGGCCACAACTTCTCAATTCTTTTCACCATGAAATGTTGATTGAATTGACGATTTTTGTAAAGGGTTTTTCAATAAGGGCGGGTAGATGTTGAAATGGAATAAAATGGCGTTTGCTGTGTGGTACATAGCGCCGTCCTGCTGGAACCACATGTCGTCTAGGTCCATATGGTTCAATATGGGCCATAAGAAATTGGAAGATAATTTGGCATAAACAACTGAATAATAAACAGAAGATTTGACAGATGCCACCAAAACAAAATGGCTGCCACAGGGCGCCAAAATCGACCCGCGCCAATTGAAAAACCCTTTATCAAAACGCCAGAAGTTGCAGTACGCGGCATTTTATACGTTTGAAATTTGTTTGTTTCGTTTTACAGACATCAAAAAAAGTACTGATCACTAAATTAAACGAAAAAAAAATTGTGGTGAAAAAAGTTACAAAAAAAAAAAAAAAATTGTGAAAGAAGTACTGATCGCTAAATTAAAAAAAAAATTGTGGTGAAAAAAGTAATGATCGCTAGTTAAAAAAAAAAATTTTTTTTTTGACACTCATCTCCTAATGCTAATTTCTTACACTGACTCTTCATTTTAGTTTACGCTTTGAAATTGTGAAAATGGCTTGTGATGAAAAAGAGTTGCGCCGCGAAATCTCATTCGCCATTCGTAATATTCATGGTATTCGTGTGGGCCTGTTCACACCCGACATGGCTTTTGAGGCGATTGTCAAACGTCAAATTGCACAACTAAAGGAGCCGGTCATCAAGTGTGTCGATCTAGTCGTACAGGAGTTGTCTGTTGTGGTGCGCATGTGCACAGACAAGGTATGTTCTAGAGTTACACTTTGCAGCTGTTAAATTAAACTAAAATTAAATTCAAATATATATCACCCCTTCCCTCTTCTCCCCAGATGTCTCGCTATCCACGCTTGCGTGAGGAAACCGAACGCATCATCACTACACACATACGCCAGCGTGAACAGTACTGTAAGGAGCAAATTCTGTTACTCATCGATTTCGAATTGGCCTACATGAATACCAATCATGAGGATTTCATTGGCTTTGCAAAGTTCGTAATAATTTCTTACAATCAAAATATATAGTGAAATATGCTAGCTAATTTTATATATTATTATGTTTTTTTTAGTGCTCAGAATA
Organism: Anastrepha obliqua; assembly: GCF_027943255.1. Taxonomy (NCBI): domain Eukaryota; kingdom Metazoa; phylum Arthropoda; class Insecta; order Diptera; family Tephritidae; genus Anastrepha; species Anastrepha obliqua. The sequence continues at coordinate 121,514,987 of NC_072893.1, read as the reverse complement.
AATCTGAAAATGCCAATAAGACTGGCACACGCCAGTTGGGCAATCAGGTTATACGCAAAGGCTATATGGTCATACAAAATTTGGGCATTATGAAAGGTGCGTCCTCAATATATTAATACGCAAGCTTTTTAATTTTAATGCAAATAGTTTAAGCGTACTTTTTCTCGTAGTTCATACTCGTACATATGTTAGCGAAGACTCGTTTAGCGTCAGTCATTATTTATTCTTTGTTGTTTTGTACATTAGTTTTATACGAGTTGCTATAAGTTAAATGCTAAATTCGTGGAGTGTTCAGTTTGGTTGGGGCGCTTGGTTATTCGTGTGCTTATCGGTGAATTGAGTAGACTGAGTTGTGGTTGAGTGGTGTGAGTTATTTTTAAGTTAAAATTATAATTAATTTTTTGTTATTTTCGTTGTTGCGTATTTGTCCTTATATTACTCTAATTCTTACGTTAAGCTAAGTAAGTACTAACAAATCTAAGCTGTGCTTAGTTCGTCACAAAAGTTGATATATTTTATAATAATTTAAGGTACTAGTGTGAGAAATTCTGGAATTTTGACTATAATTGCACCAAAGAGCTTTTCGAATGACACAATTGACTGCTGGTTTTTAATTACTTCACTAACTGAATAATTAGCACCAAACTTAAAGCATAGAAACAGATGACTTCGCTATCCGGCTAAGGATAGGACTTCAACATCATATAAAGGGTGGCGCATAAATGTCAGTAGTGAATAATTCCTAGGCGGTACCTTTTTTTATGCTATTTTTGACATTTTTCAACTACGAAGAGGTAAAATTTTACACGATAGAACAACGCGTTAAAATTATTGATCGATCTTTAAGAACAAAATATGACAAAATTCGCGCCTTTTTTTGGTGGAGCTATTCGTCTGAAAGAGTTGACAATTCAAAGGTTGATGAATAAATTTCGAAAAACTTCTTAAAACGGTCTAAGTGATTTAGGCAACTTAGTTAGGGGTTGGAAATCAAATGCAGATATCAGAATAGAACTTAGGGCCACCGAGTGTCTTGTCTTAGATAAGCAAAATGGTTCACCCAACCTAACCTAATAGCCCGATGGAGTTGATTGAAAAAATTTGAAGAAATTTCTTAAAAGGGTCTAAGTGGTTTAAGCAATTTAGTTAGGGGATGGAAGTCAAATATAAGCTTAAATCCGCTGATTGCTCATAGATGGCGTTAGTGAGCATATCAAGTTACCATAGAAATGCCATATTTTTTTTTGCATGGGTTCGACACCTGTTTACATCAATCACTGCACATCATCAGTGATTTCATACAGCAACACACTTTTTTCCTTGCGTAATCATGTCTAATTTTGTGCCAAAAAAAGAGCATATGCGGGAAGCTCTACTTTTTTGCTTTAACTTGAAGAAATCGGCTGCCGAATCGCATCGAATGCTTGTGGAGGCCTATGGTGACAGTGCATTATCGGAAACAACTTGCAGAGACTGGTTTCGTCGGTTCAAAGACGGCCATTTTGACTTGAGTGACAAGAAGCGTGAAAATCGGCCCAGAAAAGTTGAGGACCATGAATTGCAGGCTCTTTTGGATGAGGACGATACCCAATCGCAAAAAATGCTTGCCGAGCAGTTAGGTGTCACTCAACAAGCCATTTCCATGCGTTTACGTGCCATGGGAAAGGTCCAAAAAGTCGGAAAATGGGTACCCCATGAATTGAACGATAGACAGATGGAGCGACGCCAAAACACATTCGAAATCTTGCTGGCTAGGCATAAAAGAAAGTCGTTCCTGCATCTTGTGGTGACTAGCGATGAAAAGTGGATATACTTTGAGAATCCTAAACGAAAAAAATCATGGGTCGATCCCGGCCAACCATCAACTTCTTCATCAAGACCTAATCGCTTTGGACGCAAGACGATGCTGTGCGTTTGGTGGGATCAGCAGGGTGTCGTTTACTATGAGCTGTTGAAACCTGGTGAAACTGTTAATTCTCATCGCTACCACCAACAACTCATCAAATTGCGCCGTGCTTTGCGTGAAAAAAGGCCTCGTTATGAACAAAGACATGAGAAGCTGATTTTCCTCCACGACAACGCCCCATCGCACACGTCAAGAATGGTCCAAAACTACTTGGAGACAATCAATTGGGAGGTGCTACCTCATCCCGCTTATTCACCAGACCTGGCCCCTTCGGACTATCATCTGTTTTCATCGATGGGTCACGCGCTCACCGAACAGCACTTCGATTCGTACGAAGACGTCCGGAAATGGCTTGACGAGTGGTTCACCTCGAAAGATGAAGAATTCTTTTGGCGTGGTATACACAAATTGCCCGAGAGATGGGAAAAATGTATAGCTAGCGAGGGCAAATACTTTGAATAAATTATTTTTTTGCTTTCTATAAAACAGCGGATTTAAGCTTATACACCTGGTAGGTATCAAAAGGAGCCTAGGTCCACCGAGTGTCTTGTCTTAGACAGGCAACCTGGCTAACCTAACCTAAAAATGTTGTGTTCAAATAAATAATTTATCACAAATCTGGCATCAATCATAGTATAGAAACTAAATGTCCATTCATTGTATTACATTTGTTCATATCTTCTTGAAACCAATAAACTAGAACACGCCGAATCAATACTCGGCGTTTTACTACATACTCGTATTTTGAAAAAAATTTCAAGAATTTGTTTCTGTCGAGATTAGAAAAAGGACTGGTAGACCAAAAAATGAGCCTTCTTTTGAGAATATTTTTTCTGTAGCACAAAGTGTTGCTGAACAACCTTTAACATCGATTTCTCGGCGTTCTCAACAATTGGGCATTTATAAATCGACTGCTCGTCTGTTTGACGGATTTTACCTATGGGCATTTAAATGTTGTCATTTTTCATTTTGAATAAAAATAGTGAAAACTGAAAGAATCTAAATTTTTAGATATTTTATTAAAAAAAAAAAACAAATTGGCGCGCATAACATAAAATTAAATAAGTAAACGTAAATAATTTAAGACATAAAAAAAAAAAAAATAAATAGAAATAAAAAATTTAAAATATAAAATAAAATAAATAAAAGTAAATAATTTTATTAAAAAATAAAATAACTAATTCAAAATGTAAAATATAAGAGATATAATAAGAATATTACATAAATGTAGAAACATATAAAGCTAACACTAAAAAAAAAGTATTTATTGAATTGGATACAAAAAATCAGTAAAAACTACAATCTAAAAATATATAAAATAACACAAAACATAAATTTAAAACACAACAAAACTAAAAATACATACAAGAAATAAAAAGGACCAAAATAAATAAAAAATACATACAAAAAACTTAAGGAAAACATAAAACTTAATCCAAATATAAATATAAATGAATGAAAATATAAAATAATAAAAATAAGTAAATAGCTATTTTGTCGGAAATTGCAGAATTGGGTATTAATTACTCCATCCGGAGGATGATCGAACAAATGCTCCAAAATAGAATAATCACTTCAGAGCTTGGGTTAAGCCGCATGAGAATGTACGCCGTCAAAGGCACTCCTCAGGGCGGAGTACTTTCACCCCTTCTCTGGAATCTCGCTGTAAACAGTTTGCTTCGAAATCTCGAAAAAGCAGGCTGCAAGGTCGTAGCCTATGCAGATGATATTGTTCTCTGCGTGTCAGGCAAACACCTGAATACCCTCACTGAGCTCATGCAACGCTCAATCAATATTCTGTCAAAATGGTGCACCGAATGCGGACTAAATGCGAATTCAGCAAAGACAGATCTTGTTCTCTTCAATAAGAAACAACAATCTCCTCCACTGCAAACAATAACTTTAAAAGGGGAATCATTACTCCTATCTGATTCAGCTAAATATCTAGGAGTTATTCTAGATAGGAAGTTGAGTTGGAAATTGAACATCGAAAACAGATGTAAAAAAGCTTTCATAGCTCTTTATACTTGTAAGAAAGCTATAGGGGTTTTTCACCTCGGATCATTTATTGGAAATATACCTCGATCATCAAACCGATACTCTTCTACGGTGTGGTTGTATGGTGGACAGCACTCGAAAAACGGTGCAGAGTAGCCACAATTGATCGAGTCCAAAGAACAGCCTGCCTCCTGATAACAGGATGCTTAAGTACAACACCTACTAAGGCTCTAAATACGTTGCTTCACTTGTTCCCTAACGATCTGGCTGGCAAAGCGATTGCAGCGAAAGCAGCGACACGCATGAATGCTATATCGAAATGGAATAAGTATCTTGGCCATTTGGCCATACTGAACAGGAACACTCTTATCTCTTCCGACATGGACTATCATGTAAGTCTTCCATCACCACCCTTGCTATTCTCCTGTTCACTTCCAACTAGGGAAGAATGGAAGACAAATCTAACCGAAATCGATGGCCCTCTGATTATATATGCAGATGGTTCAAAACAAGACGGCAAAGTGGGATTTGGAATCTTTTGCAATTCCCCTCACATCAATCTATCATTTAGATTACCCGACTACTGTAGCGTATTCCAAGCGGAAGTATGCGCTATCTGGTATGCTGCGAAAACTCTCTTAGAAAATAGAATATCACTAGAGGATATCCGCTTTTTCACCGACAGTCAAGCGGCCGTTCGAGCACTCAGCTCCTCTTATACCCACTCAGATGTGGTTCGATCCTGTCTCTTATCTCTTAACGAGATAAGTGTTCAGAATTCTGTCCAAGTTATCTGGATACCGGGTCACAGTGGATTCGAAGGTAACTGCAAAGCTGATGAGCTCACGAGAGCTGGAGCTGCGCAGTCAAATGTTAGTAACTTACCCACAATCCACATTCCGCTCTCAACATGTAAAATGCTCATTGATCGAGAATTTCACAGCATTGCTGATCGGAGGTGGCGAGTGGAAACTACTTGCGTTACGACCAGACAAATCTGGCCATCCTACAATCTGAAACAGATAAAAACCCTTATAAGTCTTTCGAAACACGAATTAAGGCATATAACATCTCTTATCACCGGCCACTGCCTTTTGGGCACTCACGCACGTCGGCTCGGGGTTCCTCAAAACGACCTGTGCAGATACTGCGAGGACGAAGATGAGGAAATATCGAGCAGGCATTTTGTCCCGGTCTAGCCAGAAGTCGACTCGCTCTTCTAGGCTCTCCAACAATTGACAATCTTTCAGTACTCTCGAACCTGAAAATCGAATCTCTCATCAAATTCTCGAAATGAATTAATATATTTGACCAAAATCTACAATAAAAATCTCGGTTAGGTGGGGAATCCATTAAAAATAATGAGCTCTAGGCCGACACAACGGACCCAACTTGCGGTCTATGTGGCACTCCGATACGGGGTCAACCTTAAACCAACCAACCAAGGGAAAAAAATTCACAAATAAAATAAAAATTAAAAAGTTAAATAAAATATAAAAAATTAAATAAAATATAAAAAATAAAAAAATTAAATAAAATAAAAAAAATATATATAAAAAAATAAAAGAAGCACTTATTTATAACAAATTTACAAAAGTATGGTAAGCCACACATATAAAAAATCAAAAACGACCAACCTTTATGCCCCAAAAAATGTATGAGACAGTATTTTATGCTGGAAAATACCATTCAATGGGTGATTTTAAATACTTTCACTGTCTTTACTTTGGTATGGTTTATGTTGATACTTTTTATATAAACTTTTGCTCTTCTCATATTTTCCCCCAAGTAACTTTACCTAAATTCAAATGACTTCAAAAATCATAATAAAACTTTTTCTTCTCGCTGACTCGTCAACTTTATTTTTGTAAGACTATAATGGTCTTTTATACAATTTTAGCTGGCTTTAGCTGACAATAAATTAGTTTCTATGACTTGAAATGACTTTGACCTACTTACAATCCTTTCAGGCATAGGGTGGTGCAGCCTCATATTCGAACGTGACATTACACTTAGTAACAAATTTGATTATTACGATTTTTAACCGATTTAAAAAAATTATATTATGCACTCGTCTTCAAGGTTTTTGTTGATTTTATCTTTAATTTCTTGACTTTAAAAAATTAAAAAATAATATGCAATTATAGAATTAAATCGAATTACTGCTACATTACAAGCTTTAGCACAGTTTCATATTAAACATTATGAGGTTAGGTAATATTTTGAAATACTTATTTAGTACTAAAATTCGTTTTAGATTATTTAATGCTAATTTAGCTTTTTCTACTGCTTCCGCAGACGCTTTTATGCATATATACTCATAGCATTAATTTTTGTATTAAATTTTATAAATATTTGAAATTTGCAAATACAATTTTTTTAGTACAAGATGCTGTATATACAAGACGATGTATATATTTATACTCATCTTAAGGCTGTTAAATAGTGATATTTTCAATATATTTTTCTTTTAGGCTGTTAAGGGGTAACACCACTGTACACGCGTAAAATAAACACGATTTTTAAAGAATTTTTTTGTATAGAAGGAAAGGGGAAACAATCACTCTGATTTGGGAAGTTATTACTTATGTACTAAAATACAAAACTACAAAGTTTGATCGAAAAATTTTACAAAATGGCGGCATTGGAGACATTTTTGTAATGTGGTTTCTCTTGAAGGAGCTCCGCGGCACGCAGCACAGAGGGTGCAAATTTTAATCTGGAACAAAGAAACATTTTTTTTTTTTAATCTAGATAAGAATAGCTAGAGAAACACGTAGGGGATTTAAAAAATATTTATTTTTGTGGAATTAGCAAGCATTTGAAGGAAAAAACTCTATTTTGGACTAAAAAAACGGCACTTAAATAATTATAACAATCGTTTAAATTAATCTATCGAAAATTCCCTACGCTCTTCTCTTAAGAAGGTTATTATACAGACATAGTGAAAAACCTGATTAAAAATATTTAAAATTGTTTGAGTTATGCTGCGTGCCAATTTCAGAAAACGTGTTTTGAGAAAAACGCGTTTAAAGTTTGGAAATTTGGAGAAGTCGTTAGGTAGCAGTCACTAACGCTTGGTTAAAAGCTTAAAATATTTATGAAATAGACTTCGGTAACGTATAAAACTTTTTGTTCTGTATTTTAAAAGGTTCAAAGAATTTTTTATAAAAAAAAAATCAATTTTTTGAAATTTCTACAGTGGTGTTACCCCTTAATATGTAAGGTTAGTCTAGTTTTCTCAAATACGCGCTTAGTACTAAAACTTGTTTTACAACCTTTTACTCGCTACTGCTAAAATTGCTTATAAAGCCATTGCCGCAGACGTTTAAATATTGCTCACAGAGTTATTTTTTTAAGTGAAACATTTTGTTTTTGTGTTATATTTTTAATACATTCATATGTGTATGGAAATATATATTTGTTTACATAGAATTCACTATAAGCCCACATATTTTTATAGGAAAATTAAATTTTGTTATTAAATTACGCAGTAATGAGGTACTGCCATCCTACAAGGCAATTTATAATGTTTTAGTAGAATTTATGAAGTTCTGAACATTTTTCAGTAAATTAGTTAACAATTTTTAGTACTGCATAGCAATCAATTTTATGGTCCGGGCAAATTAAAATTTTTAATAGCATTTAGGAAATTTAAAATTATCTCTTACCTCTACTTTTGGTTACTTTTCGTGTTGTGATAATTTTTAGTGCTACATAGCCATGAATTTTACGCTCCACACTAATTAAAATTTTTAGTACAGTTTAGTTTTCTTATGATAATTTTTAGTACTGCATAGCAATGAATTTTACGCTTCAAAGCAAATTTAAATTTTTAGTACAGTTTAGAAAATTTAAAATTGTATCTTACCTCTAATTTTCTAATTATGAACATTTTTATCATCAATCATCAATCAATTTTATGCTCCGAACAAATAAAACCTTTTAGTACAGTTAAATAAATTTAAAATTATCTCTTACCTCTACTTTTGGTTACTTTTCGTATTATAATAATTTTTAAAATTGCCTCTTACCTCTACGTTTGGTTACTTTTTTAATTATGAACATTTTTAGTACTGCATAGCCTTGTAACGTAACGAATTTTACGCTCCACCACAAATAAAAATTTTTAGTACAGTTTAAAAAATTTTAAATTATCTCTTGCCTCTATTTTTAGTTCCTTTTCTTGTTATGATAATTTTTAGCATTAATACTACAGGCAGAACAATTTTAGAGCATTTGAAATAATTAATTTTTCAGAGAAGCTCAATATTTTTGAACAGTTTTCTGCTCTGTAATTTTAATATTCTACTTTTTAAATTCCTAACCAAAAGTGCTTGTTATATCATTCGCAATATTTTATGACTCTTTAGAACTCTTAGAACTAAGTATATTTCGTACTTTCAGTGAAATCTTCTACTCTGTTTTACTATTTTTTTGCACTTGCAGAAAAGCTTTCTAATTTTTCCTGATTTAAAAATTTTTATGCGCTAAAAATTTTTGAATTTCGTTTTACTTGTTCCGTTCCGTATACGTCTCGTTTTTTTTTTTTTCTTTACGTTACCAGTGTATGTTTGCGTTTTGTTTTAAATTAAAGTGCATGTTTCAATATAAATATGTATTTAATTTTCTATGTAAATTATAATTTTCTGTCTCTGCTCCTATGTTTATGATTTTCTTTATTCATTTTTGTAGCATTGAAGCGATATTTGCCACAATTTCTTGGTTTGTATAATGCTCGATACTTTTTAAATTTTTTCCAAAAATTTAATTTTAATGTTCGCATTTATGTTGCAACCGTTTAACTTCTTGCAATTCATAGATAATTTATTTTAACCAAATATAATTAATTTTTTTTATGGTGAATTTTCACATTTATTAATTTTTTTTTTTTGATTTTTATGACTTTTCTTATCAATTAAAGTTTCATTTTTGTTGAATATTTTGCGAAAAATTCCTAAGCAGTAAAATTTGTTAATAAATGTGGAAAGAAAACCACTGCACTTGCTTTATTTTCCCTTTACGTTCGTTGCGCATGCGTATAATTTTCGATTAAGCGAAGGTCCATATGCATAAATGTTTGTTTTAAGTGTGTGAATAAGTGCGCGTGCGTTTTGTGCCCGTTTAGCGAATCAGCTGTCGTAGCGAGAGAAGAGAAGACAGCATAAATTCAGAAATACAAATGAGGGTTATGGTGTGAGGTTATGTGGAATTTACTTTGTGGGTTTTTATAAATGTTGCGATTCCATTTTGAATTATCGACGTAGAAGAGCGTGAGAATTCATGTGAAATGAGCAGACTGCTGTTGAATCCCCTGTGTGGTATTAGTCGAAGTTATTCTTACAATTTCGCTTCGGATGACTAAACGTTGTAATTTATCATCCCACCTTCTCCTCTCATACCTTAGTATGATGTTTACTTCTTTCTCTCTCTTTGTCTCCCACCGTTGCTTCACTTTAAGTGTTAGCGCCCTCGTTTTTCTTTCGTCGTTCTCACCCCACAAGTGTGAGGAATTTTGTCAAATTTTTACTATATTTTCTTCTCTGTTCTAGCGAGCGGGTCTCTCTTTCTTCATATTTACTCACTCCTTCCTCTCTTTCCATCTTCCTGTAACTCTTGAACCTAACGCAATTTCTCTCTCATGTATGATACATCTTATGTATCTCTTAGTACGATTTTTTACCTCTTCCTCTCATTTGCCTCCTACTGTTGCCTGACTTTAAGTGTTAGTTTCGTTAGTGTTGGTTTATCTCTCGTCTTTCACTTTCTTCACTTCTGGGGTGCCCTATTTTTAAATACTTTATTATCTTTCATGTTCTATCGGAGGGGTCTCTCTTTCTCTCTATCTCTCTATCTCTCTCTTCATCTCTATCTCTCTCCTCATTTCTATCTCTTTCCTCATTTCTATCTCTCTCTTTATTCCTCTCTCCTTTTCTTTATATCTCTCTCTTTATTCCTCTCTCCTTTTCTTTATATCTCTCTCTCTCTCTCTCTCCCTTTATACGCACTCACTTCTTTATCTCTCTATCTTTTTTCCTATAACTCTTTAACCCAAGATATGTTCCTTTTAATCCTAGTAGAACCCTCGGGCTCTTCACTTAGTACTTTATCTCTTTCTTTCACATCCTGCTCTCTCATTTCATTTGTTTCTTTTTCTCTTCAACCCTGTTACCTTTTGTACTGTCTTTGTCACAACTTCCTCCTATCCGTCTTAGCCCTCTTTCATTTTCTTTACACACTCTCTTCTCGCCCATTAACTACTTTACTCTCTTCCTTTCTCTCACATGTTTCTAATTTTCTTAAACCTTCTTTCCGTTTTGAGTATAAAAAACCTTAGCGTTGACAGCGATTTATTCTCTTTCCTCTCTTATTTCTTTCTACTTATTCGCTATATTTTTCTTCTCTTTTTAACGCCCAAACTCTCTTCAGCACAAAAGATGTGAACGTTGACTTGCGATCTTCCTTTTTAATATATTTCTATTCTATCCCCTTTACTCTCTTTCCTCCCTTAACTCTTTCTACTTACTCACTCCTTTTCTCTTCTCTCTGCCCTCTCTCGTATCACTATTACTCCCGCTGTCAAAGCTAGTCGCGTAATAATCCTCATTTGTATTTCTAGACTTGAATTTTAGCAGTTGTAATGTAAATATATATTTTTTAAATATAATTTTTTTTTATATCTATTTATGAGTATTTTTAAAATATGTCTACTTTTGTATGTAAATAGTGTAATAAGTCGTTACTTAAGCTAGTTTAGAACATCTTAGGTCTTACAGAGATTTATGTATGTATGTATTGTAAATTATGATAGTCTGTACTTGTATAAAAATTCATATTTCATGCTCATGCAAATTCAATACAAACAAAAAAAAAATATTTCTAAAATGTTAATAATCATTTTTTTCGAAATTTTCTTCTTTTTTGTCTCATTCCATGCACGTCTTATTGCTATATCTGCATTTCTTCATCGTACAATTGCTGTTTATTCGCCAATTCTTCTTGCGCTTCTCATCTTTATATTTAACAACAAAATTTCTACACCAAAAATATTACAAAAAAATAAAAATAAAATTTCAAATAAATATCACTGTGCTCTAACTGTCAAATGTACAACAAAAAACGTAACAACAACTGCAACAACTCTAATCGAATTGCACGGCAAACCGCAACCTTTATTTCCCTGGGCAAATGGAATTGACACTCTTCACTTACAACATAAAACAAAACAAACAAATAAACAAAAAAAAAAACCACTACATTTTCAAACACCTTCCACTTTCCGCCTAACACCTCTTTCATACCGCCTACACCTTTACTATAATCTTCTTGCAACACTGTTTTTTTTTCAACACCACAAAAACAACACAATATTGCAGGCGGTTCGCGTCCCTATTGGTTTGTCCTGACATCGGAGAGTATTTCCTGGTACAAGGATGAGGATGAGAAGGAGAAGAAATTTATGTTGCCGTTGGATGGTTTGAAATTACGCGATATTGAACAGGGCTTCATGTCAATGTCAAGACGTGTCACATTTGCTTTATTCAGTCCAGATGGACGTAATGTTTATAAGGTTAGTAATTTTTGTAAAGTACAAAAAAATTTTGCAACGTGTAACTACCAAGACCACGTACAAAAAAAGACAACAACAGTAAAAGAAAAAGCAACAATAACAACTTGAAAAAAAAAAACAGCATACAAAAAACATACGGAAACCGCGCTAAATCAATGTCGCATGATGTTATGTTTAAATTTTTTCCAAATATTTGGTTTTATAGAGGAAAATCATTTCACGGTTTATTTGTTTACAAAAAAAACGCTTATTTTTTAATAGAGTAAATGCCGCGTTACACAGCGCTAAAACTGAATTTTTTTGTTAACAAAAAATATGTGATATAAACACTTTTTTGTCAGCTTAGGGGTCTCTTGTTCAGATAATTGACCAATTTTAAGCCTGATTTGAAGACGTATCTAATTAATTTATCTTCAATATAAAAAATTGTAAATTTAAAAGAATATATAATGTGTCCAAATTGCTATAAAAAGTTTTTTTGTTTTTTGTATTTTATTTTTATTTCTTTCTTTTAATATTTTTAATTTTAAATTTAAAAGAATATATAATGTGTCCAAATTGCTATAAAAAGATTTATTTGTTTTTAATATTTTTTTATTTTTGTTATTTTTTTTTGTATTTTTTTTATATAAATTTTTTTTTTTTAATTTTTCCATTCTTTTATATTTTTTATATACATATATATATATTTTAATATTTTTTTTTAATTTTAAATTTAAAAGAATTTGTATTATTTATAAAAAGTTTTTTTTTTTTTGATGTTTTTTTTTTAATTTGAATTTTTTAATTTTTATTTTTGAATGTTTTTATTTTTTGTAATTTTTTTATTGTGTTTTATATATATTTTTTACTTCTTTTATTTTTTTTTAATTTTTTATTTAATTTTTTTTTAAATTTGTTATTAATTTTTTTAAAATTTTTTTATTTCTTTATTTTTCTATTGTTTTATTTATGTATATTTTTTATTTTTTATTTATTTATTGTTTTTTTTTTTAATTCTATTTTTTTTTGTATATATTCTATTTGCATATGTGCTGTGTAGCGCGTCACTAAAAATATTCGAGTTAATTTTTATAAATATATATTTTTTTAATGGATTAAGTTGCGAAAAATTCTTAAAAAAAACTACTTTACTTTAATTTACTTGCCCTCTATACCATTGTGTATTGCTGTATGTACATATATATGCCTCTCTTTCTTACACACACACTTTTGTACCCGTTATTAAAGTTGAGTTGAGTTCGTTGAGTTGTATGTATGTAAGTGTGCTCTCTTTTGGCATTTATTTAATTTGAACAGTAAAACGCGTGAATATAACGGAAAAATTTGCAACCCTGTGTGGCAACAAACTGTTTGGTAACGGCGTTTAAATTTTTTTGTATTTGATAAAAATTACTATGTTTTTATCAACATTTTTCCCAGCAACAAATTTTCACTTGTAATATGCGTTGGCGTGGCATGATTTTTAAAGCAGCAATTAATTACATAAAAACCCATAAAACAAAATTAGTAATGTATTGAATAGTGACTTTGAAAACTATGCCATTGCCTGCTTTTGCATATTTTAAATGAAAAATTGTTTAATAAAAAATATATAAATACTCGCATTAGCTCTTCGTAAGTAGCCACTTGCTGAACGTTTTTTCTTAATTTCTTTTTAAACACCAAATTTTTTTATTGATTTCCTATTTTATTTTCGAATACTTACTCACCGTACCCAACTTCCCATAAGAAAAAAATAAAATTGTTTTTTTTTTTTATTTTATTGATTTTGTTATCTACCACTCCTGTTGCTCATTTCAATTTTGTTTCTTATTATTTGCATTTGTGTTGTTAAAAACGAAAACTTGAATATTTATTAAAATGTGGTTTTTGTCGCTCTCCAACATTTGCTTAGGATTACAAACAACTCGAGCTTTCTTGTGAGAACGTTGAAGATGTGGAATCGTGGAAGGCCTCATTCCTACGCGCCGGCGTCTATCCTGAGAAACAAGTGGCACAGGAAAATGGTGATGAGGTAAGTTGTTTTGCATATTAAAAAGATATCGCGTTTATGTAATTTTCATGTAGGTATTTACTATGTAATCATGCACATATATAATATTATGGGTACATAAATGTATTTATACTTGTACTTCGTCCTTACATAAGCCTCAAAGTAGCTAAAATTTTTTTAGCTGACTATTGAAAAATAAGTAAATATTAATTACGTGAAATATAGTAAAATTTAAAGCATTTTCAATGAAGTTTAAATGAAGTGGCTTAATTTATTGTATTTGTTTTCTGTGCTTTTAATAAAAGTAATTATTCACATCGTGAAAATTGAAAGCATCTAATAGATGTAGAAGCTGTTAGTGTATTTCATGAAATAATTTTCCCTAGAAGAAGAAAGCACTTCACAGAGGAATTATGTTTTTATTCGGAATTGAACGCATTTGTTAATCCATTCCAGCAATTTTCTGTAATTTCTGTGCTGATTGATGTAGGCAGTTATTGAGAAAAAACTGGCTGCTCTCGTTGTGTAAGCCATTTTGCTATTTCACTGCGGCGAATTTAAGCACAGAGATGCAATATTTTTTCTATAACAGGTACTTGGATTTTGTGCATTTTTTTGCAAACGATCTTGCGCATTATCGTCCATAAGAAATTTATTTTTATATATAGGGTTTTCCAATAAAAGGTGTTATTTTGATATTCAAAGAAAAATGCTATTTTTTAATATAAATGATCGGATGTTTATTTCATGACCACCACGACCACGCTTACAGGACAAGATCCTTTTCATGAAATTTTCCATAACCGAATTGCAAAGTGGCTGCTCTATGTCCTCGTTAGCCTCAAGAATTCCATCTTTGAGGTCTTGAATTGACCCTGGGCTGTTGGCGTAGATCTTGTCTTTCACGTGGCGCCAAAGATAAAAGTCACAAGGTGTTAAATCACAAGATCTCGGTGGCCAATTGTAATCACCTCTTCGGTCCAGAAGCTTTTCCCGTAAAAGATCAATGGTTTCGTTGCTTGTGTGGAACGTAGCGACGTCTTGTTGAAAATAAACGTTGTCCAGATCAATACACTCCAATTCCGGCTATAAAAAATCGTGAATCATCTCTCGATAGCGCAATCCTATTCAAAATTACACCTATTATTGGAAAACCCTTTAGAATAAAGTGCAAAAAGTTGTCAGTAAAAAAAATTAAATTAGCACGATTATTTGCCGCTTGAAACTTGCACTTATTTTACCAAAATTGAATGAGCAATGTAACTGCATATCCAGAAATTTTCTAAAAATTAATATTAATAAATAAATTAAAAAAATTCGAAATTTAGAAGAAAATTTTTCGAATTTTTTTTTTTTAATTTTTCACTGACTTTGAAAGTTTGATTTATATGGTTCTGACAAAAAAAAAACAAAAATCCAAAAAAATATTTTACTATAAAAATATTGCAAATATAAGAAGCAAAATCACTTTGCACTCAGTTATGCTTGTCCAAGGATGATAGATTTACCAGCTTTGTCCATTGGCTATGATGAAAAACAAAATTGCGAGAGCAACTTCTGCTGCACGTCACAGGGCCCTCGGCAGCCGATCAGATCAGAGGAAACATAGGAGGAGACTGTGTCGATTTTTTTTCGTATATCATCAACACAACCTCAGTTTTTTCTAAACGCATCCCCTGTTTCGCAGCCTATCAGCTGGTTCTGTCAAATTCGCTGAGAGCCAGTTAATGCCTACTAATATTGGCCATACCTGTAAAAATCTTTTGAGCATGAGCTTGTCCCTTGTCGTTTTCAAAATAAAACACGATTTGTCTCCCTTTGTTCTTTACAAATGCAGGATGAAATTTCAACAGCTCATACAGAGTTACGGTTTCACTTTTGGAGATGCCAGATAAAAGAGCTCATAATTTTTATACGTAAAAGAAAATTTAGAGATTTAATTGCATAAATTACTGGCTGGAGTAAAAAAAGAAAAAAAAAAGAAGAAAGAAACAAACAATAGCAGTAAAGAAATATACAATAGTGGTTAAAAAAATTTAGCACCTACCCACCATAAATGCTGCTTATTATATGTAAAACGTAACTTTCTAACGTCAATTTTATGAATCCCTTAAATAAGTTTTTACTTGTATTTATAATAATTTTCTATATTTATGTGAAAAATGCAAAGATAATGCCGTTCCCTGCCTTTAAGTTAAAAAAAATAAAATATTTTTTGTTTTGTATTTGCCTATTAAATTTGGTACCCTCCTACATGACTTCCCGTCCATCCACTCCCCATTCGCTATTAATGTAAATAATTGAAATTAACTAACACACACACAGTTACACATCAAGCAACGTAAATAAAATAATTAATGAATTTATCAAGAATTTAAAGAAAAAAATATCCAAACTATTTTTGTAATGCAAACTTTCGTATATTTCTCTGTTTTATCGAATTTTTCTCCATAGCAGGAAGGACAAGAGGTTTGTTTCACTTATTTCATAAACTTTTGGTATTTATTTTGCATTTTATTGGTACATACTTCGCAACATTGCAAATGTATGGAAGTAATGGTTTTTAACAAAAACAAAAAAAAAAGTCATTTGAAAAAAAAAGCAAAAATTATTTTTCTTTCATTAATTTGGTGAATTGGCGTTTAATATTTTTAGTGGGTTTTTTACATTTATAATTTTACTTTTATAATTTGGCATATTTTTTAATATATTTACATATATTTATATATTTTAAATTTAATTTATTCGATTTATTGTATTATTTTTTATTTATACTTTGGTTTTTTTTGTTTATTTCATTCATATTTTTTGGTTTTATAGAAAATTCTTAGTTTAATATATCTCTCAAATTAACTAAAAATATGAACTACACGTTCACTTTTAATTCGTCTTTTTTCTTATTTTTTCCAAATCTATTTTTATACAAACGTAAATAAATGATAAAAATAAATAAAATATATACTACAGAAAACGAAAAACGTATGTTTGCTAAACCAATCAAACTCTTTTTGTTAATATTTTTTTAACCGTTAATTATTCGTTCATTTCGTTTGTTATGAGTAAATGTGATGGAGCAAATGCAATACAGAAATTAACCTCTCCGTTTAATTGAATTAATTAATATCGATTTTTTTCATTAATATCAAATATATAATTATGAATTTGCTAATTTGTTTATATTTGTTAATATAATACATATATTTCGTGTTATTAGTTACTGTTGTTGTAACAGCGCCCAACAAAAATGAAGGATAATCCAATAGATTGATTTTTTTTTCGTTATCAGGTTAGGTTACATTTTTAGGTTATGCAGTATCATAAGGTGTGTAGAGGGTTTGGGCCACAAAATAGTCTTGCTAAACTTATCTACCAGGGTGGGTTGAAAAATAAACGGTATAGGCAAGGCGAAAAAAATATTAGCAGATATACTAAATTCATATAGTAATAATCAGCTGATTACTATCAAATAGCAATGCTTCCTAGACACTCTGTGCATTTTTGAAGAAAGTTCAATAGGCAACACTCTTTTCTGTTGCACAACACCTGAATCCACCAAAGTATTTATAACGAAGTTATACAAGGTGAAGTTCAAAATAAACAAAACTGGCGTCATAAAAATGTTTTCGGTTGAGTGGAAGCGAAGTTATTGCGTCTAAAGTGTGAGAAAGTTTGTGTCACGGTACAAAACAGTTTTGAATAAAGAATTAATATCAATTGTTTTAAAATCGGTAAAACATTTACCGAAACATTTGAATTGATGAAAAAAGTTTATGGCGATGATTGTCTATCTCGTGCCAGAGTTCATGAGAGGTTTACACGTTTCAGAGATGGGTGTGAGGATATAAATGACAAAATCAGTAATCACCGAAAACTCCATCGAAATTGTTCGCAAATTTATCAAAAATGTACCAAACTCTTGGTTGCAATTCTTGGAATCAGAGATGAATATCTCCAAAACATCGATTTATCGTATTTTAACTGATCATTTGCGCTGCGCTTACGAAAGGTTTGTGCACGTTTCATTCCGCACAAGTTAATTGAGAACCAAAAATTGCTCAGAATTCAACATTCGAAAGACCTCATTAAAGAGGCGAGAGAAGACGAGAACTTCCTTTGCGACATTGTAACTGGTGATGAAACGAGGTGTCTCCAACATGAACTTGAAACTAAGCGTAAAAGTGCCGAATGGAAGGCAAATCGCGTTTGGGGAAGTCAAAAATCAAGTCGATGCTCATTTGTTTTTACGATTCCAAGGGAATGGCCCATAAGGAGCTCGTGCCAATAGGCCAAACCGTCAATACAATTTTCTATCTTGGCGTTTTGAAGCGTCTGTTGCATCGCATTCGACGAATTCCCCCTGAATACCGCGAAGGAGGAAGTTGGAGCTTATTATCGCTTTTTAAACATCAATCACTCACCGTATTCGCCTGATATGGCTCCCTGTGACTTCTACCTATTCGGAAAATCGCATTTGGCCATGAAAGGAAAACGTTTTGCGTCATCCTGAAGGACATTCCGGTTAATGCCCTGAAACACTCTTTCGAAAAGCTTTTAGATCGCGCTCAACAGTGTATCGAGGCCAGAGAGGACTATTTTGAATAAATAATATCGAAGTTATCAGTCTCAGTCTTGTTTATTTTGGATTTCACCTTCTATAAAAATTTGAATATTAAAAATGAGCGACGAAAAATTAACTGACTTATTGGAAAATTATCCATGTTTTTATGACAAAATGCAAATGTTGTCATTAATTCCACTTCAATATCAGCTGACTAATTGATCAATGCTGTAATGTTGCGGCTATGGTTGTGATGTACGGCTATGGTTACGTTATGGCTACGACACCACTAATTGCAGCTTAAGAAACAACCGAAGTTGGGAACTTTAAAAATTTACTGGATTCTAATAAAATGAAATACAGAGGACTCTCTTAAGCAGACACCTAAGAGCCTGAAAAATTTGTCCGCTTACGGGAGGCGTCCGCATATGAGAAAAGTATAAAAAAAGTTAATAATATGTTATGAGAGGGTTAACGTGTTATGGGGGGGTTGTTTGCTCACGTGAAAAAAATTTTAAAAAATTTCAAGTATTTGTGATATTCACTGAAGAAAGTAGGTGTGCGCTTAAGAGAGGTGCCCGTTAGGAGAGAGTATACGGTGGATTTTAATATTCCCATTACTTATGACAATCACAAGCCTCCTTAGAACTTATTAAAATTCACAAATGTTTTTTTTTCACTAAAATTACTCGATAGAATTTTATAGAAAACTTAATTTTTACTCGAAAAATGTTAAAAATCTATTGGATTTTCTCATGTGGCCAGGAATTATGTTGGTTGGCGTTATCAGCACTCAACATACACGCATATGTATTTTCTAGCGATAAGTTGCCAAAATTTTCAATATAAATCGTCGATTTTGATGATCGCTGCAAATACCTTTGCGAATATGTTTGGTTGTCTGATTTTTGTTATGCGGCGTTCTGCGGTTGATTTGTTCTGTTCACCTCTTCCACAATTATTTCTCGTTTATCGTTATTTGTTCATTTTTATTATGTTTTACAAATTTAATAAAATCTCAGTGTTTTGAAATTTACACATTTTAAGCTCCACTCACTTTTTTGTTTGGCTTTTCTACAAGGTTTTGTTCAAATCATCCAAGGCGCATTCATTAAAGGTGGTGGCACTAGACCAACAACAATATTCTGTACGTTTGATTGTCAAAGCAAAGTATTGTGAAACTAGAAAAGTTTGTTTCAGTCACATGGATATGGCGAAAGAAAAAAAATCAGCTGATTTGCCAACACCACCTTTAATATATTCGTCTTGAAATCACCAAATCACCTCATCGAAGCATCTCCAAAACACAAATAAAAACAACCTCTTTGTCACAATTACCTCAGAACAATCAGAAACAATAAATAATGCTTTAGAAACTACATAAATTCATTAAAATAAATGTTTAAAATATTAGAGGTCAATTTTAGTTAATATAAGACAGATTTAAAAATATTTTTAAATTTTTTGTTTTTTAAAGTTGTGCGATTTATAGGATAATCGATTTGTCCACTCTGCAGAATTTTTCTAACCTCACATATTTGTGTTTCTAGCTAATTAGGTTAGGTTAGGTCACATATGCTGTTCCCAATAAGAGTTCGCTTGGTATCCACAAAGCCTCTTGCAGTGCCTATCATAGTTACTAGCTTTACCGTCATGTCTATTGCATAGATCTTCGCTTGAAAATAATGGCAGTAGTAAGCTTCTCATCTTCTTGCTGGGAGAAGTGGTCAGCTTCTATCCGTATGTCCATTTTTGAACGAAAATCGCTTACAAAAATATCGGATTCAGAGTTACTTCTGTCGAAGAATTAAATGTCGAAGTGTTGGGTTAAGTCAATCTCTGTAATCAAACAAAGCAATGACGTCAGCTGATTGTAGCTTTTTTATTTAATTTTGCAGTGGATTTTCTTTTACAATGAAATTTACAATAGGTTAAGTTACGGTTGTTGTCACTCTCTATTAAGGTGTGGAGGGGGCTCGCCTAGGCCTAAAAGCCAATTGTGTTACCACTAATCTGCACTAAAGTTTCTTATTCACTCCAATGTAGTGAAATCACTTCGTCTCTCGGACAAACGAGAAAAGAAAAAAAAATAGTGTGGATGGCTGCTGTTTGCAAGTTTGCTAGACGTCCAAAGTCGAAAGTAAGAGTTTAGACTGTCGACAGTAAGAGTTTAGGCTGCGATATCGCGTTTTGGCAAGAGTGGAGCGGGTTTCGTATAAGTCACATTAGCTTTACTATAGATTAGCTATATGTGAGGGTCATATCAGTATAGCTGCGTTATACAGGGTGTGTTGTCGGTTGTTACAAATCACTGTATACATTTTTGGAATAATTTTTTCTCCATTAAAGGGGATCAACTTTCCGGTTGATTTTTGAGCTCTCGATTTAATTCGCACATTTTCGAACAGGCCGAGTAAATGAGCAACGAGTACTCGCACACCTGTTTGAAGCTCATTACTCGAGAAGCTATTCTGGAGTTTTAGAATATAACTTCATTTAAATAATTCAATCGGCTGCCCTGTAGTTGCGCAGCCAATCTACTCAATGTTGTCCCTTTTTGGAATATTTTTTAGCTATAGCGAGCAAAATATTTTTTTCTGCCAATTTTCTAAGCGGGAAATGGCGCAAGATATTAGTATAAAAAACAGATGTAATTTATAAAGAAACTAGTCGATGAAGCACCCTTTATTTTGGTTAGGTTAATCGCACACTCAGCTGCCTTTAAAATTTCTTAATTTTAAGTGTATAAGAATAAGTTTTTTTAATGAATACACAGGGCATATACATATGTTAACAACAACAAACAAATACATATATAAATACTAACTCATTTATGCATAAATATGTTTCGTTCAATAAGTATATAAAAAGAAAATTAATTTTTTTAAGAAAAAGTTTCCTGTCAGCTGGCATCACTCTGCCGCTCCCTTTTGAATGTCAAATGTTGCATAAACATTATTATTTATAGGGGATATATACTTAGTGGCATAAAAATATTTTAACCATTTTGTTTAAAATGTGACAGGAGTTTAATTGTCACGCCTTTCTAGTTTTTATTTCTCAAATAATTGTGTTCAATTTTTTTGGCATACTTATTGGACGAATTTTTGTTTGCTTTACTGTGCTTTCTGTTGTTTATTGTGGTGCCAGTAAGTTTCAGCTTTTAAGTATTTCACTTATTTTATTCGAAAAAATACTTTTTTATTTCGCTCTTCAATTGCGCAACATGCAAAATGTTTATTATTCAATTATTAGGTGTATTCACTACGTTTATCCAAATTTAATTTAATATAAGACCCAAAAAAAAATTATAATAATTATAATAAGTTTCTTGTCGTGAATACCCCTAAATAGCATTTTATTATAATAACTCTGAGATTTTATTCGACTAAATTTTTTTTCGAAACGCTTGATATTTATTACTTACATATTTATATGCTATTTTGTATTTACCTATTTTTTTTTTACTTTTTTCCAACTACTACTAACACCTTGAATGAGAAACTCTCTAACGGAAATTTGTTGTAATGGGATTTACTTACGCTATTATTATATTTATTATTTGTTATTCATTTGAGAAAAAGAAAGTTGTATATATCCATTTTTTTCTTTTTTTCTTTCCCTTTTCCTATATATTTATATTTAACAAAAAAAAAACTAAAATTTCTCAATTGAATTAAAAACAACAAAATATAAAATGCAAAATACAAAATATGTGTAATGCTTCTGCTGCGCTGGCGCTGTCGCTGCTGTTGCTGCACATACACACTCCTCTCTCACACCCACACTTGCTTACACACGTTTTACAAACTTCCGTTCACCACCATAAATCACTACCGTCACCACCACAATTTCTTATTCACTCGCTTTGATGGCGCAACACAACAAACAACTATAGTCTGCCAACGAAGAGAGCGCATCAGATCCACAGCTGGAGCGTCAAGTGGAGACCATTCGCAATTTGGTAGATTCGTACATGAAGATCGTCACAAAGACCACACGTGATATGGTACCGAAATCTATAATGATGTTAATCATTAATAATACAAAAGATTTCATCAACGGCGAGCTGTTGGCGCATTTGTATGCCACTGGAGATCAGGTGAGTGTTTCGGGGATGGAAAATATTAATAAAAGAAAATGTCTTTTAAATCTTTAGTTTATTTTTTCTAATAATAATATTTTTTCGAATAATAATATTATATAAAATAAAATAATAATTTTCTTAACAACTTCGCAGGCACAAATGATGGAAGAGTCCGCGGAGTCGGCCACAAAACGCGAAGAGATGTTGCGCATGTATCATGCCTGCAAGGAAGCGCTACGAATTATTGGTAAGCGACAGTGTGATAGAATTGACAACAAAATTTTTATGATATGTAAGGGGAGGTTATGTGGAGAGTTTCTTACGTTCGTTTTAAATGTTCTCTCTGAGTGTGGCGAAGCGGCACATTTCTTTAACTGAGGTTCCTATTCAAAATTATTGTATTGGGTAATTTCGCCAAAACCGCTTTTTAAGGAAATCTGTAGAAATTTGTACGCACTGTAATAAGAAAGACATGTCCAGGGAAATAAATGCATCGACCAGATCCATGACAAGACTAATTAAAGATAAAAGCCTTCCGTCGCTCAACTGGAAGAAAATTAGACTCGATATATGCGAGCAGCTTCTTCGGTGGCACGGAGTCGACGGCCATGATAATATTATTTTCACAGATGAGAAAATATTCAAAACGACAAAAAATGTTGTTCCAAGGTTCAGCGTGGCCACCATCCAGTCTCCGTAATGGTTTGGTGGGAGTGTCTTGTAAAGGCGTTGCATCTCTTCATTTCTACGAAAAAGGGATTAAGGGCGGAGCAAAAGTGTACCCTTAGGGTATCGTAGAAGGCATGGTGAAGCAGTTGAGCAGTACTCTCTTCAATGGAGAGCGTTGGATCTTCCAGCAAGATTCCGGTTCAGCCCATAAGGCAAAAACCACAGAGCCAAAAAAATATATTCCCGGGTTCATAGCCGCAGAAGATTGGCAGATCTGCATCCATTGGACTACACTTTGTAGGCGAATTGGAGAACAAGACCTGTTGAAGACCTCACAGAAATTTGGAAAGTCTCAAACAATCTTTGGTTCGCGCAGCGACCTCAATATCCATGGAAACCGTGCATGCTGCAATCGCTGAGTGGCCTAATCGTTTGAAGGCTTGTGTTAAAGCAAATTGTGACCATTTCGAATACAAATTATTTTTTTTTTGTTTAAATTCACATGATTAAATAAAACTAACTTCCTTAAAAAAAAATTTATAATTATTTAATTAAATTAAAATTTATTATAATTTCATATCTATAACGGACTTAACTTGTAACAGAACTTATGGTAGGACTAAGTATAGTGAGATTTGTTACTTTGGGCTTTTACTGTATCTTGAAGAAGATTAACTAGTCTTTCGATAGCAATGATTTTTGGCTAAAAAAAACATATAGACAGTCTAATGCACATTTCACTCGACTAGCGACCAGCACCGTTTCGACTCTCCAACTGTGATCCTTTGTCTTAACCGTTTCGCGCCCTTTAACATAACCTCCCTTCTGTATACAAATCATGTTTTACGCAAAGTTTCTGGCTGGCGTACTACAGCCATTGCTACATATCATCCAAGTCAGCTATTCGTATATTAAAAAACTCCTTCTAATCTTATCTTTTGCGCCTGCGCTGTGAATGAAGAACAAAGTCTTTACGATTTCTCTTATTTGCGTCATTTAGTTTTGGTATTTGGGTATATGGTTTTGGAAGTGAAAAAAAATTATTGAAATAATTAATAATTTTACAATTATACATTTTTATTTCTTATTAAAAAATCTTTTTAGGTGATGTATCGATGGCCACAGTGTCATCACCTTTACCACCACCTGTCAAAAATGATTGGTTGCCCAGCGGTCTGGATAATCCACGTCTCTCGCCACCCAGTCCTGGTGGTCCACGCAAGCCTGCACCTACATCACAGGTAAAATACAAAGCAAATGCATACATTTATTACATTTAATTAGTTAAATAAATTCCACAAGCGTAACTACACTTACAAACTTTGGCCTGCTAAATTCGAAAATAATATATGAAATATTTTCTGTTTCTGTTTTCTTACAGGGCTCTTTAGGCAGCGCCGGTGGTCGCGGTCCACCGCCACCACCTGCTTCAGGGCGCCCAGCGCCAGCGATTCCCAATCGCCCAGGCGGCGGTGCTCCACCATTGCCAGGCGGTCGTCCTGGCGGTGCTCTGCCACCACCACTACTACCTTCGTAAGTACAACAACTTTTATTTTGTTCAATATTCGAAGTAGTTTTTTTCTTGCGTTTTCAGTTTTGCTTGATTTTGTCTCATTAGTATTTGTAATTTGTTTAATATTTGTTAAAGAAAGATTGAGGGCAATTCTTAACATAATTTGAAATCAATTTTGAAATTGTGTTCAAAAACAAAATTTTTTTTAAATAATCATAATTTTCTTCAATACACATAGTATAAAAAAACTATTTATTTATCGACGGTTGGGACCTCTTTTTCGCTTCTAAATACACGTTTATGCACTACTAATAGGTTAAAATGCAGGAATAATTAATTTAGAAATAAACTAATTAATAAAATTAAAAGTATTAAATTATGCATAGAAATATTAAAATGTGTTGCTAACTTCACCGAACGAATACAAATTTATATGAAAAACTAAAAATGTTTAAATTTATCGTCCGATTGCATCTGAATTGTAATGGAATTTGTTAATTTGGCAATTAACGGTAAAAAAGAGTTTTGAAATAAATAAATTTAACCTGCGTTGGGGAAAACCGGAAATATTCGCCAATCATTTAACGAATATCGACAATAAAAATAGTTTTAATATCCTTTATAGCAAACTAATCAAACTAAGGATGTTTGCACGAGCGATTATTGCCAGTCGTAGATTTTCGGAATATAATTGCGCATTTTCGGGACTCGCGCCGTGATAGAATTTTTTAAATTTACATTGAGTCAAGTAAGAAATTAAAAAAAAAAACAAATTCCAAATTTAAATCCGTTAAACCTTCTTTTAACGAATATCCGCAAAGAAAATCGGTTTCAAATGCTTTGTAGCTTCGTAGGTTATTGGGATATAATCCCGAATTTTCGGGATTCGTGCCGGGATAAAATCTTTTAAATTTACCTTAAAGCTAAATAATATTGGTTTTCAAATTATAATCCCGAATTTTCGAGATTCGCGCCGGGGTACAATTTTTTAAATTTGCATTGAAGTTCGATAATAAATTTAAAAAAACTTGCAAAATTTCTGTGGATTAATCATGAAATTTTCGATAATTTAAAAAAAAAAACGGTGTTTGTCGTCTCTAGTTTAGACCGCTTTTTACATGGTGATTTCATATTAAAAATAAATATTTGTTTTTAGTAGGGGTTAAAAGTGCAAGTATGTATTGTGAATTTCGACACGTAGCAATTTCCCATATAAGTCTGACCACAAATCATGTATTTAAAAACGTATTCCTCACTTTTGTTTATTTGTATGTTCATGCCCATTTAGTTAACTATTGCTTACAAATATTTTTAATATCTTTTTACGTTTCTAACACAAAAAAAAATGTTCTAACAATAAACAAAAATGTTTTTGTCTCTTCTCTTCTTTTCTCCCCATCGCTCACTCTTTACTAACAATTTTTTGTGTCTTAAAATTTGCTAACACCAAAAATAAAATAAAAATGCTGCTCTATCACTTTTTTCATTGGATATTAATTGCATATCAAACTTACAAAAAATTTACATTTTTTCTTCTCGATCTCATTTTTTCGCATACAATGCAAATCTGGTCATTTTGTGAAAATTTTCAAATGCAACGCTTCTCCATCGAAAAAATGCAACTTTGCGTATGAACAGACGTCGCTAAATTATTACATAATCGCACCTTAAATTATACACATATATTTACAAATACCTTAACATTACATACAAACTAAATTAATTAACTCAAACTTATTTAAGCAATTATCGGCATCTCAATGTAAGCATTCAATGAAAAAAATGGCAATAAAATAAATTCAATAAAACAAAACCGCAACAACAAAACACCCAAATATAAATATGATCCCAAAAGCAAAGTTGATTTTTGCCATATGCAAACGAAGTAAGTGAAAGAAAAGTCCACTCAAATTTATAGTTGGTGTTGCCACTTTGCATTTTTGCAGCAGCAAATTGAACTTAAACAGAAATATATATATATACAAATGCATATATGAAGTTATTAGTGTAAGATTAGCGTGTTACTGCAGGAAATTTATTATTTGCATTGAGTTGTTTTGTAAAATCGCATAATTAGAGCCGCGCTTATTGCAAACTGAAAAAAAAATATATATATATCAATGAAATATCACCCCCAAAGCTATAAAAATAAAAATAATAATGTTAAAAATAGTAGTTAAAAAGAAAATCAACTAAATATACTATATAAATAATCACTAAAGATGTTTGCCATTATTTCTAGGCATATTGTTGTTAATTATTGTAATAAAAATATGCAATAAAAGTTAAATATAAAAAAACAGTACACACAACATGATTTTTAAGCAATTTTTTTTTGTAAAACAGTTGAAAAATATATTTAAAATTTTGAAAGTTAGTCGTGGTGTTCCTATGGGCTAGGATAAGCTTTTATGGACTGGCACCACTTACTTCTTTAGCTTGTCAATAAAATTAATGCATTTTTTTTATTTAAAATCCGTTGAATATTAAAACAAATCTAACTTCTTTACACTTTTAAATTGTGCCCAAAACATTAGGCCAAATTCAATAGCCAATTTTTATATTTTTGCGTTTCGATCATGGAATTAAATCGCAATTCTTTTTTATATCGTTTGATCATATAATAGAAAATTCTGCATATTCGCGTTGCCATTGCGTAGACGAAATCTTAATTCATAGTTTTTCTGCTTGGTTTCCTAAACTCTTGAGTAACTTAACTGCTTAATCAAGTTTTGTGCGGGCCTACAAGTATGAAGCGTGCGCTATCTTTCTCTAGTAACGGTTGTAATTGTCGAAATAATTATACTTATTTCACAGTCACAACCAGCAAGGCGTATGAAATATAGCATCAAATAGAAAAAAGTGGATTTAGGAAAAACAGAGTGTTTAAAATTTGTTGAGTTCAGCTGTGGGTAAATTTCGAAAATTGCCTGATTCTTCCTACACTTGTTAACATGGGGAATAGTGTGAATACCCCTTCAGTTGATGATTTCAATGGTTTTGTGTAGACATTGCTTTATGCTTTTCGCTTTAACGTAAAATGCCAAAATATCCATTAACATTTTTCCAAATGGTGTTTAAGAAATTTGCTAAGTTAAAAAGGTCTTTGGCGCTTAACTGAGTGAAGTTCTTTCTTTAGCTTGCGTTTTGCTAGTATGCCTTAGAGTAAGGAATAAAAGTCCATTGTAAAGACTTGAAAGATTACAAAAATCAGATACTTCTTTTTGATACATAGAATATGCTTTTTCTTATTAAAAATTTAGAAAATATATAATATATCATTTGAAAAATATTTTTTTTATTAAAAAGCTTAAAAGATATTTTTTTTAAGTTTCAAAAATATTTGTTTTATTAAAAAACTTAAAAAAATATTTTTTTTATTAAAAAATTTTTAAAATAGATGTAATAAAAGTAAACAAATTTTTGTTATTAAAAAAAAAAAAATATTTTTTTAAACGCAAACAATATTTTTTTTAGACGTAAAATATTTTTTTTTAAACTTAAAAAATATTTTTTTAGTAAATAATTAAAGTTATTAAAAAAGTAAAAAATATTTTGTTTATTGAAAGTAAAAAAATATTTTTATAGTAAAAAGTATATTTTTTATTAAAGAACTTAAAAAAAATTTTGTATATAAAAATCCAATTTTGTTTTTTATTTTTCGCATTTTAAATTTTTTTTTAAACCTTAAAAAGTAATTTTTTTTTATTAAAAAGCTTGAAAAATAATTTTTTTATTAAAAAGCTTAAAAGATTGTTTTTTAGGTTTGAAAAATATTTTTTTTTATTAAAAAACTTAAAAAATATTTTTTTTTATTAAAAGTAAAGTTAGTTAAAAAGTAAAAAAAAAATGATAAAAAAATTATAAAATGAATATGTTTTTTATTAAAAAAATAACTGTTTTATTAAAGAATTAAAAAATAATTTTTTTTTAAATAACTGTTTTATTAAAAGAGTAAAAAATAAATTTTTTTTAAGTAAACAAATTTTTGTTATTAAAAAATTAAAAAAAATAAAATTTTTTTTTCAAACGCAAACAATATTTTTTTAGACGTAAAATATTGTTTTTAAATGTAAAAAATATTTTTCTTTAGCAAAAAACTTAAAAAATATATATATTTTTTTAAAGAACTTAAAAAATATTTTTTCTATAAAAAAATACAAATTTTGTTTTTCTATTTTTCGCGTTTTGAATATTTTTTTTTATTAACAACACAATTTTGTTTCACATATGCATTATGTTTTGTATTAAAAAAAAACAAAAAAAAATGTTTATTACAAAACTTAAAAATTTTTTTTTTTACTACCATCATACACATTCATTAATTTCGTTGTTTTTAATACATGTATGTATGTATGTATGTTTCATCAACTTCATATTTAAATGTGTCTACAGTACGAACTCTGTAATCGCAACTCAAAAAGAGGTAATTCTATTTATGCACATAGAGAAAGCTGTTTTTTTTCGAAAATGTCTCTCTTTTAAAATATCTCTTATTGCCGTCTGCACTGTTTCAAATAACGTAAGTTAAGTCACAACCGACTCATGAAACATACTCGTGCGATACAAATGGGTGCGATTACTGAGTTCGTACTCTAATTTCTGTGTTTTTTAAGCTTATTTTTTTAATTTTTATTTAATTTTAATTTAAAAGTTAATTTAATTTAAAATTTAATTTAATTTAATTTAACAGTTTTTAGTTTTATCAAAGTCAATGTAAAAATATTAAAAAAAAAAAAACAAAAAAAGAAAACAAATTAATTCAAATATATTTTTTTTTTGAAAAAAACAAAATTATTTAAAAAATAATACCCAAGAATGAAAAATAAATAAAAACATATATTTGAATTACATTTTTTTCCAAAAAAAAAATTTTACATTTTGTATTGTTTACATTTTTTTTGTCGAAAAAATATTGTTTAAATTTTTTTTTGTCGAAAAAATATTGTTTACATTTTTTTTCGATTAAATATTTTAACTTTGTTTTTCTGAAAAAGAAAGATTTAAAAAATAAAAATTAAAATAATTGTGTTATTTATTTTCCTTTGGTTTTGTGTATTATTTGACCTTTTTTTAGTTTTAATATTTTATATCATTGTAAAAGTAACTAACTTTTTTCGAACAAAAAAAAATTAATTCAACTAAGTTTTTTTATTTTTTTTCTTTTATTGTGTATTATTTTCTGGCTTAGAGACTTTGTTTATTGTATTATTCACATATTTCCTGTACTCAGGATTTCTGTTCTCCCTCTCACTTTATTTAACGTTTTTGTTTTCGATGGCTATTTTGATGTGAAAAGCGTTTGTGTGGGAAAACTTTCGTAAAAAGGGGTTTCAAACGTTTCGATAAATATGTACGAGTATTTTTCAAAATCAATTATCAACAAGACAAAAATTTACTATTAACTACGTTCGCTTTGTACGTTTAATGTTTGTGATACGAAAAATACACAAAACACACACACATACTCATGTACACCCACAGAGTTCTTAAATTTATTAATAATATTAATAAAGAACACAATGTGCCATATATCAATGAAGAATATAAAGTCAACTTAAAAAATAGTTTCATTTTTTTTGGCCTACACACATACATGCATATGTATTCTATAAAGCGTAATGCATAACATAATTTGCAAAAAAAAGAGCGCTAAAATTATTTTCGAAGTAGATTTTATTTCGTTTATTGTTAAGGCTCATTGTAAAAAACAATTAACAATGCAATCAATGAATACCAATTTTTTTGTCGTCTGGCAACTTTCGTCTTTAAAGTCGTGTCACCGGAGCGGTCGGCGGTGCCATCACCCAACAAAGTGGAGCGAACCGTTACATACCGGCGAGTATGCAGGGACAGGTGAATCAGGTCGTGGGCCAGGCAGCCATGAATGAACTATCGAATGTTTTTGCGACACGTTTCAAGTAAACAAAAAACAAAAATACAAAACTAATTTCACAGCAAATTTCGTTTGTGTGCAAATCTAAAATAAGAAATATTAAGAGCTTTGTTTACTAATTATTTGCGGAACTAAAGAATTTAGAAATATTGTGAAAATGTTAATAAGCAACTGAATTGCTTAATACACACTCACATAAACAAACATACATACACCTACACCAGTATTGAGTGCATTACGCATTTGTTGTATATGTGTTTGTTATTTTCGAATATCGAATTTCATTAGTTTTAGTTATTCATATTTATTACTTTGATAATTATTGTTTGTTTTTTTTTTATACTAAATTTGTTTGCATATGATCTTTTTCATACTAAAATTTGAGTTTTATAGCTTGCAAATATTTATATGCTTTTGTTGTCTTTGCTTCCTTTGATTCATTCAAATAATTTTTATAAAACATATTTGATTTTTTCATTCATGATTTTTTTTTTCATTTGATTAAAATTCATACATAATTCCATTGGTAAACTCAGTTTATTCATTGTTTACTATTTTTGTTTTGAAAATTTTAAAATATTTGTAAATTTTTTTCTAACGAATATTAAAAAAATGTTGAAAAAGGCTCTGGAAGCGGACTCGAATTTTTTACTTTTTTTGTTTTTGTATTTAATTTAACTAGTCCAACTTCTTGAAAGCTATTTATTCTTATTCACTCCAGCTTTTGGCTCTTTGTTTTCTTACAACAACAAATATGCAAAAATGTCAACAAAAAAGTGAAATGCTAGTGAGAGATGTCGAGAACAAGCCAAGTAACGGTGTTTCAAATTTCTTAAATCTTAATTTTTTTTAATGATTTTAAAACATTTTTCTATTAATTTAAATTAAAACTGCTAGTTCAGAAAATTTCAAAGATTGTCTAAATTAAAAAAAAAATTATTTGAAATTTTAAACACAAATATAAAATTTCTTAAATTTTAAAATAATTTTTTTAATGATTTTTTAAATATTTAAAATTTTGTTTTTAATTCGAATAGTAGTAGTAGTTTTACTACTAATTCCGAAAATTTCAAAGATTGTCTAAATTAAAAAAAAATAAACACTGAATTTGAAACTTTAATTAAACAGAAGTAAAAAATTTTGAATTTTAAAAAATTTATTTTTTTTTAATTTTTCTTTTAATTCAAATTAAAACTACTAGTTCCGAAAATTTCAAAGATTGTCTAAATTAAAAAATATATATATATTGGATTTGAAATTTTATTTAAAAAGAAATAAAAAATGTCAAATATCTTAAATTTGAAAAATTTAATTTTTTTTAATTTGTCTTTTAATTTAAATTAAAACTACTAATTCCGAAAATTTCAAAGGTTGTCTAAATAAAAAAAAAAACTGGATTTGAAACTTTAATTAAACACAAATAAGAAATTTCATATTTCTTAAATTTTAAAATCCTTTTAATGATTTTTTAAATTTTTTAATGAGTTTTGAAATATTTTTAATGATTTTTGAAATATTTTTAAAATTTAAATTTTAAATTTTTTTCCCAAATTCTTAAATTTTAAAATCTTTTTAATAATTTTTTTTCATGATTTTTGAAATATTTTGTTTTTTAAATCTTTCTTTTAATTTAAATTAAAACTACTAATTTCAAAAAATTCAAAAAACAAAAAAATGGATTTGAATTTTTAATATAAAAAATAAAAAATGTGAGAGTTTAAAAATTTTGTAATGATTTTTTCTTTTAAGTTTTTAAATTTATCTTTTAATTAAAAAAGTTTTTTTTTTTATAAATTTAAAATAAATTTTATTTTGTTTAAATTTTGTTTCAACATTTTGAGCCTGTTTTAGGTTAATTTAAATGGGGCATAATAAACATTTAAAATAATATCTCACAAATTTCGAATACCCGCACAAAATCAGTTTACAATTTTTTTTGTTTTTGTGAAATTTTGGTTTTAGATAGTTCGAGTTTGTGTTTTTCAACACTTTTAAAAAAAGTTGAGGTTTTAGATACAAAATTTCAAAAAGCATTGTCTGATAAAGGCGGAAAAATCCTGGGATTGACTGAGTGGTGACCTCCATTGTATAGACCTACAAGTGCCACTATATCTGTTACTACAGGGTAGGCCATTTAAAGCGGGCCCATTTGTTTCTGAAAAAAAACATTGAAAAAAACATTTTTTTTTGTGTTGATATGAAAAATCATTTATTTTGATTCAAGGAGATTTGTTCCAGCTAGTTTTTGAAAATGATATCCTTCAAATGTTTGCCTCTGGCCTTGATGGCCAAATGTGTCCTTTTTTCGGCGTTTTCCATCGTTTTGGCCAATATTTCGGCCGGTATGGCGGCGATTTCGCGTCGGATATTGTTTTTAAGTTGAGTTAGAGTCCTTGGCTTGTTGATGTATACCTTGGATTTCAGATAACCCCACAAATAAAAGTCCGGTGGCGTCAAATCTGGTGATCTCGGTGGCCACGGAAAATCACCATTTTCATTTCGAACGGTTTCGACGGCCCATTTGGCATAATCAAGCCGTTTCGGGTAATCAGCCGGGTTTAATTTTTGTGCCATTTGAATTTTGTACGGAAACATTTTCAAATCGATGCGAATTATGCGCCTGAGTGTTGTCCTGGCGATGCCTAATTCCTGAGAACGACGATAACTCGATGTTCGCGGAGCCTCCTCAACACTGGCTCGTACAGCCTCGATATTTTCAGCAGAACGTCGTGTACGTTGTCTGGATGCGTGGCTGGTATTGCTGAGACTACCGTGGTTAATAAATTTTGCGTATAAACGCTGTAAAGTGCTTTTGGATGGCGCACTTTTAACTTTATTTTTTTTTTTAAACGCACGTTGAGTTTTCACAATTGAGAAGTTATTTTGGATGTAAAGCTGAATTATTTCAGCGCGTTCTTTTGGAGTGTACTGCTCCATGGTAAAAATTGTCTTGGACTGACGCTTCCAACGCGCTATGTCATTAGTCGATCTGACGTTCCTGTCAAAAGTTATAGGGTTGCCCGATGGGCCCGCTTTAAATGGCCTACCCTGTAGCACAGGATGTGACTGTTAGAGTAATAAGTTCTTCTTCTTCTTAATTGGCGCGATAACCGTATACGCAATTTTCGCCGAGTTTAACAAGGCTCGCCAGTCGTTTCTTTCTCGTGCTAATCGGCGCCAGTTGGGTACATCAAGTGAAGCCAAGCCCTTCTCCACCTGATCTTTCCAACGCACAGGAGGCCTTCCTCTTCGTCTGCTACTTTCAGCGCGGAGCGTTTTTTCAATTATGATAATTATCACAAGCTATAAACCTTGGACGTTTGAAACTTGAAAAGGAGAGGGAATTGAGAGAAACTGCGTTAAGCCGTTTGCGGCAAAAATTTCCCACAGCAGTTGTATAGTGCGAACAGTCGAGAAAGAAACCAAAATTCAATTAAAAAATACATTTTGTTTTCTTATTTCAAAATTAATGTTGCAAATTTAGCATTTTTTTCATTTGAATTTTCAAGATTATGAGTTTTTTTAACTGAGTATTCTCTAATTAGATGATTCTGTCGATTACTTCAATTACTTGAAAATTATATTTTTTAGTAATTTTGTTGTGCCCTTCCACAAACATACATACCTACATATTTGCAATGAAGACACGTACATAATTAATTAAAAATATTATATATAGAAAACAATTATTTAGGGAATTAAAAACCATGCGTTAAGTAAACATAAAAAACTGAAAATTATACAATTACAATTAATATAAAATTTAAGAACATAAGTAATTGAATTGCGAATTCGTTGTTGCTAATTGTGTGTTGATGTAGTAAATAAAGAAAAAAAACACAAACATATTCAATTATTCACTGCTCTTTTAACGCATTCACAATTACGTAAACTATTTATCAAAAAAAAAAATATATATATATATATATTTAAAATACCAAAAAAATAAAACTTATTAAGAAATGCAACCTTGCAGCATTTACGTGCAGTTTACTTGAATCTCAATGACGATTAGCATTTAGTTAATAGTTTGTGCTATTTCTCGAAAGTATTTACATAAAATGATGAGCATTTCTTGGATTGTTGAACATTATGAATATCGGATATTAAAAACAACAACTATTCAACTTTTATTGTATGTATGTATATTAAATAGTTGCTTATAATAAAGTTATTTGAAAGAGTAAGTAAATTTAGTTGATTCTTTTAATAGAGCGTAGCAGGAGCAGTTAAGGAGGGTCACGCGTTTGATTTCTATACCCAATTTTAAATAAATTAAATGGTAGGTAGGCAGGTATAGTGGTTGTCAGTTGACACACCTAGGCCTGCTGTAGGCCCATTGTGATACCAGCAGGGCTGCCACCTCTCCTCATTCTACATTGTTCTCATTGAACCAACCTATGGCTTTAATATATCTAACAAGGCTTTTTATTTGTAAATTGCCTACTTCTGTCAAGTTATTCAAGGAATTTTTTACTAAAATATTGAACCTTCTTCTATCCAGAGCCATGCTCCCACATAGAATATGTTCTAAAGTCTCTTCTTCTGTCGTTACAGCTTCTGGAATAGTCGTTATAGGGTGCTCCCAATCCACTGGCATGCCTGCCAATTAGATAATGCCCTGTTGGGACTCCAACAAGATTTCTCATGTTCTTCCTGTTCAGTTTCAACAGTCGGTTTGTGCGGCCCATGTTCCATTCTGGCCACGTCATTCTATTTGTGCACAGGTCGGAGACTGGGTCCGTAGCCTGTTGGCAGCTCTGTAGGGTGTTTGTCTATAAGCATCTTACAAGTTGCTAAAGGTATAGGTATGTTTGCTTTGTGTGGTTGGATCGGTAATGGGGTACCCAATCTCGCTAGTTCATCTCAGTGACCCGGCACCCAGTGCAGGTTTATTACAAAGTACTGTGATAGTTCTGTCAAAACGTCGATACATTCTTTTACTGTCTTCCAGTTAATATTAGGCGATTGTAAAGCTTTCAGGGCTGATTTACTATCTGAATATATATTTATATCTCTTGTGGTGAGAACACTTTTATTTTGGGCTAACATGCCTTCCCTGATAGCCAGAATTTCAGCTTGAAATACACTACATACAGTGATCCGGTAGCCGGAATGAGGTGTTGGCATTCATTTTCTCAGAGTGAAAGTCTCCGCCTACTTGTTCATTTTGCTTGGAACCATCAGTATAGACACTGATTCCACTTCTATTGCCCATTACCCCCTTGTCCCAAACTGCTCTCGTTGGGAAAGTTGTGGTAAAGGATGTGTTTACAAGCAGCTCTACTGAGTTACAAAAGTCTGTCGTTTGATGTAAGAAGGGGTATTGTCTAGTATTCTTGCGTGACCCCTCCTAATAGTGATTAGGTTAGAAGATTCTCTTAACCTAAGTGCCGGTTTCGCCGCCAGCTGTTTGCTGTAGGCCTCAATCGGTAATAAGTGCAACATGCCATTCATCGCTGCCGTAGGCGTAGTCGGATAATTTCCTTCTCCAGTCTAGAATCGCCTCGGGCTTATTGGCATAGACCATATCCTGGGATAGAGCCATTTTTCATGCAATATGTGATATGTGGTTTTAGTTGTAAAAGCGGTCTAGTTGTTAGCGTGTAAAAATAGGTGGTTTGCCAAAATTTGCTGAGTGATGCTTTAGGAAAGGTTCGATTGTTATGGACGACAACGAATTGAAATTGAACTATTAATTCCGAAAATTTCAATGATTGTCTAAATTAAAAAAAAAATTGGGTTTGAAATTTTAATTAAACACAAATAGGAAATTTCAAATTTCTTAAATTTTAAAATATTTTTAATGATTTATTTTTAAAATGTTTTCTTTTAATTTAAATTAAAACTACTGATTCCATAAACTTAATAGATTGTAAATTAAAAAAAAAATAAAAATTGGGTTTGAAATTTTAATTAAAAATAAAATAAATTTTAAATTAAAAAATTCAAATTTCTTAAATTTAAAAATATTTTTTTTTTAATTTTTCATTTAATTTAAATTAAAACTAATAGTAATTAAATTAAAATGAAATTAATCTCAACGAATTAAGATTCATTGTCGCAGCCTGCTCAACACTTTGTTCCTCAGCAGCAATATTTTCACTGACCGAGCTGTGCGAAAACACACACCGACCCAGTGTCTTCGAATTTCTGTATCAAACGACAGATTGTTGACTGAAAAAATGTCATAATGCGTTCCATAACAAAATTTGCCATGTTGTTATTGTTGTAGTAGTGGTTGAGTATTTCTGCTGAAATGTTTGTAATTAGCGACCAGCGCCGTTTTACTACCACTGTTCTCGTGTGATGATGTCTTGTGTTTTGTCTTTTTTTTTTTAAGTCAGATCCAACGGCGGCCGCCGTAGCCGAATTGGTTTGTGCGTGAGTACCATTCGGAATTCAGAGAGAGAACGTAGGTTCAAATCTCGGTGAAACACCAAAATTAAGAAAAACATTTTTCTAATAGCGGTCGCCCCTCGGCAGGCACAACATCAAGACGCACGCCACAAATAGGAGGACGAGCTCGGCCAAACACCCAAAAAGGGTGTACGCGCCAATTATTTATTTTTATTTAGATCCAACTTTTTATCTCCACGTCTGAGATTTCATTGATTTGCTGTAAGAACGGCTTGCCGAAAGAGCGAAGTCTTGTTCTAGCTAGACCTGGACATTCGCATAGATAGTGGAAGAGACCTTCTTTCATCCCTTCCGCTTCACAGATTCTGCAGATGGGATTGAAAGGGAGGTTAAGTGTTGGTGCGTGATCCTCTACTTTCCAGTGACCTGTAAGGGTTGCAGTTATATGTGAAATGTTTGGCCGATAACATCCTAACAGATAATTTGTCCTCTGGATGTTGTTTGCCATAGCCAGCAGTACCAAATATCTGAAAAAATTAACGTACCACAATTAATAACAAAGATCTGCGTCGCTTTTGAATCACCCTATATTTATATAGCTTGTTATAGCTAGCAATTAATTGTTGCCATTCTAATCAGGCACAGAAGAAACACATACCCTTAAGGGTCTTCAAGCTTCCAAGTATGGGAAGAATCAAATGAATCAAATGGAAGTTGGCCACAGTTAAGATCAGCTGGTTTAACGAGACTGTCTTCTTCGACTATACTGTTGAGCTTTAGGACCAAACACAACTACAACTACCGGATGGGACAATGCACAGACGGACATTAAACGATATTCATCGGGTGTCTCTTGCCACCTTCCTAAACTCCTGACATCCGAATACCGTCATCGGCATCAAACCACCACTCATGGCAGACGAAGAGCTTCAGCTGTGATACCTGCATAATTTTAGCTCAATTACGTTCTGGATATTGTAGCAGGTTAAGCTCCTATTTTTCCCTGAATCGACGTACTCAATATAAGTATGTCTGGCATGTGTAGGTACCCCGCACGATACTAACCATATACCTCCTAAAATCCACTCACCTTAAACCACTCTCACTTTGGAACCAACCCCTTGAAACAGCAGCAGTTTCTTGGGCCTACTGTTAAATGAGATGGAAGCTGTCGACCAGTGCACAACATCGTACATGCAGGGTTTGATGAACTGTTACAACAGCAGCAACAACTCTAAAAGTTAAATTGCGATCAAGCCCTTTATGGTTTTGGAAATACTGCTCCTAGAGTGATAGATCTCGGCCGTATACGAGTATATATACATAAAACCAGGTTGTTTGGGTAACGTAAACTCGACTGACTTGGGAACGTGACAAGGGAGTTTTGTGAACGAAAATATATCATTTTTTTTTCATTAAAGGGAAGTTGCTAGAAAATAAATATTTTTTTCTAAAGAAAAAGTTTTTGGAAATGTACAGAGTGCGCCATCTCGAGCTTCGGTATGGAAATATTGAATAACTTTAGCAACTAGCAAAATTGAATGTTTGTTGGTGTTTTTCTATTTGATTTTGTCCTTTACAATCTGTTTCAACTGCACTTAGAACACAACATCCAACAAATTAATTTCGAATTTTCCTTTACTTTTGCCAGCATTTCGGGTGATATTGCCTCTATTTCAGATCTAATGTTGGTCCTGAGCGCTTCCAATGTAGTTCCAATAATCGTTGAGTTATTTGCACTTTGTAAGGAAATATGTGAAGATCCTCTTTTAAAATCCTTCTAAGAGTGGTTCCTTTTATGTTTAGCTGCTGGGCACGCTGACGATATGACAGATTTGGGTTTTTCAAAACACTCTGCTTGACAGTTTCAACAATTTCATTGGAGCGTCTTTTACGAACTGAAACACCTTGATGATTTGCTACAGACCCCGATTCTTCAAAATTTTTAGTCAGATTGCGTATGGTGTTATCAGAAGGCACTTTTCGACCGCGGTGTTTTCGACGGTATGCACGTTGAGCAAGCACAATTGAACGACCATTTTCCAAATACATGGTCACAATTTCCGCGCGTTCTTTAGATGTAAAGTTATTCATCGTTAAAATTGTACTGAATTGACGTTTCCAAATTATTTTTTCTCAAGTCCTTCTGACAATGGATAGCAAAGTTATTCAATATTTCCATACCGAAGCTCGAGATGGTGCACCCTGTAGTTGTTGTAATTATGTACATATATATATATATAGATATATATATACACACATTATTCAGTAGATATATATATATATATGGTATACAAATACATACATATTTTTTATTGCTAATATTATTTAGTATCTTATATTACACTCGTACATGAAGGCAAACATTGAAAAATTTAGCAAACGAGTGCTAAGCAATTGTTTTTGTTAAAAAGACAAATACAATTTAGAGAAATTGGTAGACAACGAGAAAACACTTGAAACTGCATATGTGAGAGCAGAGAGCAATAACAGTTTTAAAGCAACATGAAATAACATGAAATCAGTTTAGAAATAAACGAAAATTAATACAACAAACTCCGTTGTATTGCATGCCGAAATTCATGAATAAAGAAAATTAAAAGTTAAGTGGATAGTTAGTCCATACTTTCACTAAAAATGTATATTTGGGACTTTCAACTTATTTTATCAAATATGGGTTTTATTACTCAATTTACGTATTTTTTAAGTGTAGACACAAATACCAAAAAGCAGCGCAATTATAAGTAACTTCGATACACCATCCTATTTATTGTATACATATACAACATTTTAAAATTTACCACCATACATATACCCTATATATTATACCATATAAATATCACAAAAGTGCGGTCGGGGGAGCAAAATTTGTAAGCTTTCAAGTTGTAGAAGAAAATACCAACAATTTGCCTTAGCTGCTTTGTTGTTCTTACATTCAAGTGTATGCGCCAGGGCGCCAGTTGGTGCGAACAGATTATGAACAAGGAAACGAACGGCAACATATTTGTAGTGGGACTTACACGAAACATATACATATGTACATGCATATGCAGTAAACATAATAACGATACAACAAAAGTATAGTAAAAAAGAACATGCTAAAAAAAGTAGTTAAATACATTTCACGAAGCTGCTGAAAAAAGAACAAAAAAAGATAAACGAATGCGTAGAAAAACGAATAGTCATGTTAAAAAAGTGCAGTGAAGAAGAAATTAAGGTTATTAGTTTTTAATTACTGATACATACATACCTACATACTCTAGAAGGTTAGCCACTTCTTGAAAAGTTGCTAACAAAATACATATATGAAGTTTATAAACAAAGTAAAATGCATATATACATACATATATAAGTTCAAATTAAATTATAAAATATTGAAACTTAAAAAAAAACGTAAAAATTTCAAAAAATTTAAATATTATATTTGGTGTGAAAGTACAAAGAAACCAAAGTACTTGTACTCTATTTATTAGAGTTATTAAATCATCAATGGCGGCACTGGCACTATCGAAAGTACTGATGTTTTATTGTTTTGCTAAACTGCCTTTGAGTATTGGTGGGCTTTACATTTTTTTATTTTATTTTATTTTTGTTTTTTATTTTTTATTTATTTTTTTTTCTATTTCTTTTTTTCTATTTCTTATTTTTTAATTTTTATTATTTAAGTATATTTTTTAATTTTCTTATGTTCTTATTTGTTTACCTTAATTTTTTATATTTATTTTTATATTTTTTTATTTACTTTTTATTTCTTTATTTATTTTTTTATTTAAAACTTTTTTTTATTTATTAATTTTGGCTTCATTTTAAACTTTTGTTAATGTTCTTTTATTTTTATTATTTTAAATTTTTATTTTTGCTTTTTTAATTTTTTTCTATTTATTATTTTTTAATTTTTTTTAATTAAGTTAATTTTTTTATGTTTTTATTTTTTTTTGTACTTTTATTTTTTTAATTTGTGTTTTTACTTTTTAATTTTTTTTATATTTTTCTTTCTTTATTTTTTTATTTCTTTGTTTTTTTTTTTGTTTTTTTTTTTTTTTTGTATTAAATCTGGTTTATATTTTAACTTTTGTTTAATGTTCTTTTATTTTTATTATTTAAAATTTTTATTTTTGTTTTTTTTTATTTTTTCTATTTCTGATTTTTATTATTTAAATTAAAATTTTCATGCCTTTATTTTTTCTGTTTACTTTTATTTTTTTATAACTAGTTTTTTTACGGTTTATTTTGTTTATAATTGTTTTTTGTTTATTTTTTTAAATTTTGTTTTATTTTTTTTTTATTTTTTTAATGTTCTTTTATTTTTATTATTCTACAATTTTATTTTATTTGTATTTGTGTTTAATGTTTGTTATTTTATTTTTCTTTTTTTTTTGTTGAATGTTTTTTATTTTTTTTTTTATTTTTTTTTTGTTGAATGTTTTTTATTTATTTTTTTATTTTTTTTTTTTACATTGTTTTACATGTTTTTTACTTTTGTATTTCTTATTTATTTATTTTTTAAATTTTTCTTTCTTTTTTTATTTTCTTTATATATATTTTCATTTTATTTATTAATTTATTTAATATATATTTTTTTAACTATCAATGGTGCCACTATTATCTATATCTTTATCGCATTTGATACCACAAGCACACTTACAACCCTGTGACCAGTTTATTCATTATCCAAGTTACACACCTTTTCCACTCAACACACCTTTCGCTCAACGTTCTCTGCATAAATTACGTTCACATATACTGATCGCATTAGATTTCAAACACGAATTTACCCTTTTACACAGCAAAGACCGATTAAATGCAGCCTTGGTAATTAGTTGTATGTGAAAGGAAGGCAAAAAACGTCGTAATTCATTTAATGGCTCAATTAGTAGTCGCTTTAGCATATCTTTGCTAACCTTTTAACCTTGCCGGTGTTCGTTTATTTCCCTTTGACTTTTATCCTCTACTTTACACAAAAGAAATCGATGACATAATTGCAAATCGTTATAATTAGAGAATTAGTGCTTAATTCTGGTTTACCGTGGATGAATTCATGTGATGATGCTTTTTTTATTACTCATAGGCAAGGCAAATTAAATAGATACCAAAAGTAATAGCTAATTGAGGATAGTCTGCATATGTATGTATATGAAAATATTATAACGCCATTTTTTCAGTGCAATTTTAAATCTGCTTTACAGCTAAACTAAAGGTGCGAACGCTCATACTTGGCAAAGAGAGTGCATTTTCAAATAATTTTGAAAAAAATTGGAAAATTAGACATAGTTTATCTGGCTGGCAGCAGGGTTATGGGTACTTGCACTGAGTACTTGGTACATACACACATACAAATTTACAGTAACTGTACGCAATTGCAGTTTGAGTGCAATGCATATCTACACCTACCATTTGTTGTAGTAGCGATAATTCCCATTAACCATATAAATAAATAAATATTAACTGGCACACAATACATAACCTTCAAATATATGTTTACTCTAAAATTTAGCATAATTTTTTGCGTGTACAATTTTTGGGTTTCTCCTATGAAGCCCACGTACTAATAAAATATTAAAAAAAAAAACAGGCAATTAAATTTGCATGGAAAATTGTATGAACATATGCCAGTAATGCATATACAAATCCAACAGAGAAATAAACATACAAATGTTATGAATAAAATATATAAATATGATATTAAATAAATACAAATTTCATAATTTTTCTTGTAGCTAGAGAGTGGTTAGTACATAAAGTGGCAAAGCATTTTTGCGTGAATACGGCGGGAGGTTTTGTGGTTTCTTTACCCATCTCTTAGACTAGGGCTGCCTCTCGCCCTTGAAAATGCTGCTATGCTTCGTCGGGGGCGACGAAATGGAAATTTCTAAAATGTATTTTGCTTCTAATATAGCTAACATCTTTAGTCCCCCATTTGGCTTTTCAGTGGTGCTTTTCCGTTAAACCTATTACATTTCTCAGATCTTTCACAAAGTTTATTTGGACCATCAAAAAATCGAAAATTTGCTTTGTCTGAGCCTTCAAAAGAGTCAAAAATAGCCGCCTTCACTTTATCATATGTAATTTTTTTACTCGAGTCTTTTAATATTGGGAAATAAATAATAATGAATGGTAATTGTTTCGAAGCCACATCTGAAGCAATTATGAATCGTTTAAGGCCAGAAAAACGAAATTTCCAAATTGTGGAAAATTACTTTGAAAAAAAAAAAAAAAAAAAAAAAATTGCTCGTCAGTTCATAGCGCGAAGTGTTGAAGAAGACGCCGAAATGTTGATTCGTCGACGTTCCCAACTTGTTGGTCTTTGCCCTTCGACTACGTGGAAAATTTTACGTAAGAATCTTGGTTTACGTGCCTATAAATACAGCTCGTGAATTACAGCCAAATAACCATCGTTTGCGTTGTACTTTTGCTGATTATTGTTCACATTTATTAGAAAAAGTTGTCAAAAATTAGACTGATCGAACGGTCTACGTAACTCGTAGCCGCGGCGAACATATGCCAGATATCATATTCAAAAACGAAATGCCATGAAATTATTTACCAGGTTATAATAAAAAAAAATGACAACAATTTTTCTGTTTGGTATTATAATTTTAAGTTTCCAAGCTCTTAAAAAACACCCATTACAGCTCAATTGATATTAACTATATCGATTTTTGTGGCGCCTTTTTCCCCCGCGGAACCATATACATTTCTGATTTCTGATCATCTGCCGCATTTTGCACACTTTAA
This sequence comes from Anastrepha obliqua, assembly GCF_027943255.1. Lineage (NCBI taxonomy): Eukaryota > Metazoa > Arthropoda > Insecta > Diptera > Tephritidae > Anastrepha > Anastrepha obliqua. The sequence continues at coordinate 121,471,699 of NC_072893.1, read as the reverse complement.
GAGGTTAGGGGTAGTCAGAGGCCCGAAAAAATGATGATTTTCAATAATTTTTTGCTTGCTAGTTAATTGCATTATTTTACAAAAATAAAAACAAATCATTAATACATCATGTTTCGACTTTACTTTAGCAAAATTAAAAAAAAAATTAATAATTGTTAAAGTTATCGCTGTTTGCGGGGAGCCCGTTTCTCCAGAAGTCGCTTGCAGTGATCACCACAAGTCCTTGGAGATTCATCTAAAATCAAACGGATAAGAAATATTAGTTTTATTAATAGATCATCTTGTGCCTGATCGAAGCTTTTTTGTTGTTTTTTTTTTTCAAAATTGGCAGCCTCAGAAAATATTTTTCAGATTTTCGAGAAAAAACCGACAATTAATTGTTAAATTAATAACAAATAAATAAAGTAAAAAATCGAAATTAAAAAAAAAAATCCTTCATCAGTCAGGCACGAGTTTTTTTATGTTTTTCAAAGCAATATAAATTTTATTGAAATCTATCAAGCGGTTTTCAAGTCACAGTGATCATCAGTTTAAAAAACTGAGTTTTGAGAAAAACGCATTTAAAGTTTTTCTATCTGCTCCGGAGCGCCCTTTGTTAATTGTTGAATAACTCGAAAAGTATTTGTCGGATTCACTCCAAATTTTCACACAATATTTTTAAGATATTATAAGAAAATGCAAAAAATGCAAATCCAATTTTTTAAAAATTCTGACTACCCCACACTAAAGCTGCGATTAGTGGAGCCCATAACCATATGGGCATCACTGTGAACGATTATACAGGGTGGGCCATATAGCGTTTGCTTTTTGAACCATTTTTTTGAGAATGGTAACACAAATGACATGTCAAATGTGTTCATAATTTACTTAAAGGTTTGACATTTACGAAATGGGGCGCTATGAGCTTGAACAAAATTGGGAAATATTGAAAACCTACTTCCAAAGTGGTGAGTCTTCTTCTTCTTTTCTGATTTTCACATCGGTGGCTACGTCAATAAGCAAAATTGTCAGATTTGGGGCTCAGAAAATCCACACGTTACTGTAGAGAAGCAAATGCATCCACAACGAGTGACTGTTTGGTGCGGTTTTTGGTCTGGCGGCACCATCGGGCCATTTTTTTTCGAAAATGAGCGAGGAGCCTCGGTTACAGTAAATGGCGAGCGTTACCGTGATATGCTGAACGAGTTTTTGTTTCCAAAAATTGAAGAGGATGACATGGACGACATTTGGTTTCAACGGGACGGTGCAACTTGCCACACTGCCAAAGTTACACTCGAACTTTTGGCTACCGTTTTTGAAAACCGAATAATCGGCCGAAATTCCGATATCAATTGGCCGCCTCGGAGCTGTGATTTAAGCCCGTTGGATTATTTTTTGTAGGGAGCTGTTGAGGACAAATGCTGTGCGAACCATCCAGAGACGATTGATGCTTTAAAACACGAAATCGAAGTACCCATTCATGAAAATGGAGCCCAAACAATCGAAAATGTGCTCAAAAATTTTGTTGATCGAATGGCCTACTGTAAAGCCAGTCGTGGCAGTCATTTGAACGATATTATTTTTCATTCATAAATGACAATGTTCAATCTTCAAAATAAAAAAAAAAGTTTAAAAAATATTGATCAGTTTTTTTTTTATAGCCGATTCAAAAAGCAAATTTTACATGGCCCACCCTATAGGTGCCGCAACATAACTCCAAACCGTGGCCGTATTTATCTATTGAATTTTAGTTTTTCCCTGTAACCGTAAACAGAGGTTGTGAGTTCGAATCCCACGTGAAGCACGGTACACGCACTTTTCCAAATTGACCTATTTTCCCCTCTTTCTAGTAATTTTCAATCCCAAAAAGATTTTCAAACTCACTCCTCAAACCCAAACTTATCCTTTCCATCCTCGCTCCCGCACAATATTCGGCGCATTATTTACATTGTGGCTAGTAAAATAAGCAAAACCAAAGGAAAACACATACATATGTATTTACAAAAAAAAAATGGTTATGGTATGACTAATCGACAAACGCTGTAATGTTGCGGCTATGGTTACGGTTACGGCTATGACGTTATATCTACGACAACTGCAGTTTTACTTCGTTTTAACTAAATACCAAATCATTGGAGTTGTAAATCGTACGAATACAATTCGTTCTAAGTAGCGCTCTTAGTTTTTCCACTTTTCATTGAAAATCAATGAAACAATTCGTAATTCGTGTGCAACCTGTGACTCGCTACTACTAATTCACCCTAAATAATGTACCAGTCACTACTAAGAATTCGATTGGCATGAAACATAAATCATAAAAGCGGCATCTGTACATTTTCATGCATTTCAACATTTGGAAATAGGCATCACTTCACTTTTGCACTTGTCTAATACAAACCGTTAAAGTAAATGCAATTAAAAAAAAAAATATTCAAAGTTATCTGCTGTTTGCCTCTATAGTATCTAGAAAACTTTTCCTCACTTGGTGCTGGTTTTTTCTATTTAGCTAACATTTCACGCCTTCAATACAATCACTGTACAAGTATAATATTGTCCAACTGAGAAGGTGAGTTTTTGCTTAAACCTATATTGAACGGTTACATGTAAAATAGTTGTAAAATTATTGGATATTTTGTCATACAGCAGCTTTATAACTAACTAATTCTTACTCGTATATTTACGGCTCTCTTCATTCCATCGTTTATTTTGCTGACATTTAATTAATTCATATTTTTCCCCTCTCCTATTTTTTTTTACTTTACTCCTTACAGCCGTCCCGTGCCGAATGCCCCACCCAAACTGCCGGAACGGCCTTCATACTATGGCAACACTACAAACGGTCGCCCATACTAAGAGAAGGTGTATACAATGGCGGCTGTGCCATTTAGATGTACTCGTGTCGCGAGAGGATTCCACCGCTTTTGTTGGTGTTCGTATTCAACAATTTTAGACTTAAATTACTAACAAACAAGGAAAGAAAACAAAATACTATTAAATTGATAAGAATGACATACGCCTGATTAAACTTAGTGTTTAGTTAAAGAAAAAAGAAACGAAATTTAAAATTACAAAAAATATAAACGATTTTTTTCTTTAAATATACATGTATGTATATATTTTGTATGCGCGCGATTTGTAACTTATGGCCGAATTACAGTGTGAACAATAAAGAGTGGGCGCAATATTGTAGTGGTGATTAAAATTTTACTTGAAATTGGAATTGAAATGAATAAATGAATTTTGTTGCTTCTTAATCAGTGTTTAGTTAGTGAAAAATAAAATTTTTTCCCTGTAATTTGTTTAGTTTTGAAATAAACTGTGTCAACTGCATCGTTTTGCATAGAAATTTTTCCCCTTACAGTACTTTTCCGCACAGTACAGTACAGTACTTTTATTATCTTAAATCCCAATCTAGCGCTTGATTTGCTTGACACAAATTTACAAAATCGAAAACTGTATTAAAATGTGTATTAAAAAAATTGTAAAATAAATTTTATTGCAAATGTAAATAATATTAATGCGCACTAAAGAGAAACACTTTTTAAATTTGTTTAAAAGAAATGTAAATGATTTTCTAAGTTCTATAGCTCTTTTACCGTCCACTTTTTTCCCACAAGCAAAGTATGTAGACTTTTGACAAAACAACTTTTAGCGAGTTAGTCCATTTCACCTGTCAAGCACTAAATTGCTGGATTCTATTCCAATTTATTTAAACTTAGCCTTAATTTAGAAATACTTCGTAATGAATATTGAAAAAAAAAAAATTGTGAACGATCAAGATTTCTTGAACTAAAACCACAACCTGCTAAAGTCAGATAAGCTGTTTTGCCAATAGTCCACTTATATGTAGTTGCCCTCTGCTTTTGTAAATAAATAAATTGCCACAAATAAAAATCTACGTGCAATTGTTAGCGGACGAAGCGTGTTGCGGGCAAAGCGTGTTTAAGTATTTTTTTATTAAAAAAATATTCTACTTTACTTCTGTTTTATAAATGCTTCAATTAGTGTAAGCAATTAAAATATAAATGTATAGTTAAATAAGTATTGTAACCTTCACAGTCATGCTAAGTTGTGTATATTTAATAAAAATAAATATAAAAAATATTTAAATTTAAATAAATTAATGAAAAAATTTGTAACCGAACTTTTTTTACTTCTGTATTTAAATTCAGGTGAGTAACCGTTTTTTTTTTACTACTGTATTTAAATTGAGGTAAGTAACCTTCTCTCTTTTTTACTTTCCTAAGATGCGTGTAGAATTATTTTCGTTCGCTACACCCTGCAACATTTTTTGCGACATGCACCTAAATGTAGGCAGCAGCTGACGTCATAATCAGCCAATAAAAGTCACTTATGTAGCCGGGATGTGCCATTCCATGAAATGTCCAGCAGATTCCCGGCGAAAATATTCCTTGCAACATGTTGCAGACACAAATCTCAGTTACAAATGTTTGTATACACATAGCTTCCGCAAATCTGCACTGATTTTATTGGTTCGGGTGTCGAATTAAAGAGCAGCGCTTAAAGAGCACAACGATTATATTATATATACATATATACGAGGGATGCCTTTAATATTTATTGTCCAATAATGAAAGCAAAGGAAAATGATGAGAATGGCTTTATTGTTTTTTCAAAATGCACTCCTGCATTTGCTTGAACCAACTGTCAAAGCACGTTTGCCACTCAGAAGTTTATACCTCCAAAGCGAGCCGTTTAAAGACTTCAACAGCTTCTTCAGGCGTTGAAAAATGTAGACTTCAAATTTTATTTTTGATGTTCGGGAGCAAAACTAAGTTGTTAGGTGCTAAATCCCAGCTGTAAGGCGGATGATCCATTAGTTCAATCTTTTAGGTACTCAAAAATTCTCTTGTGTGAGCCGATACGTGAGAGCTCGCATTGTCTTGGTAAAGAATGATTTGTCTTCGGCAGTTAGTTTCCCTTGATTTTCCAAAAACTTCTGGCAAACAAATGGTTGTGTGCCACTCAGAAACGACTGTTTTAAGTTTCTCTGGAGGTACAGTTGCGGAACGACCGCATTTTCCAGTTTATGTGAAAGAACAGACGACCATTTGCTTAAAGTTGCTTCTACTGCGAACAACTTTTGTTGGATTAAGATCGTCTTGGCACATCCATACTTTCGATTGCTGCTTTATTTCCGGTTCATATGCATAGATCCAACTTTCATCACCTGTTGGGATGTCATGGCTGTGCTTTAAGTCACCGCGGCTGAATTTCTTTCACATTTTTTTACACCAATCGACGGAAGTCCTTTTTTGGGCAATTGTTTAGAAGGCGTTTTGATCGGTAACTCTTTGTTCTCGCGTTGTCCCGAGATAAATTGACTTCTGGCGACAATAAGGTCTCTTCATTTCTTGAGTTAAGTTGTTGTCTTTCATGGTTTCGAGAAATTATAGCCACATACAAGGTGAAGTCCAAAATAAACAAGACTGAGCTAAAATAGAAACGACAGGAGCTAACAACTTCGAGTTTATTTATTCAAAATAGTCCCTTCTGACCTCGATACACTGTTGAACGCGATCTAAAAGCTTTTCGAAAGAGGGTTTCAGGTCATTGACCGGAATGTCCTTCAGGAAATCGGTACAAGCCTTTTGGATGGCCTCTATAGATGCAAAACGTTTTCCTTTCATGGCCAAATGCAATTTTCCGAATAGATAGAAGTCACAGGGAGCCATATCAGGCGAATACGGTGAGTGATTGATGGTTAAAACGCGATTTCGAGTTAAAAAATCAGTCACAAAAGTGGATCGATGAGATGGTGCATTATCATGCAATAAGCGTCAGCTTCCTCCTTTGCGGTATTCAGGGCGAATTCGACGAATGCGATGCAATAAACGCTTCAAAACGCAGAGACGCATTGACGGTTTGGCCCGTTGGCACGAACTCCTTGTGGGCCATTCCCTTGGAATCGTACAAACAAATGAGCATCGACTTGATTTTTGAACTTTCCAAAAGCGATTTTTTTGGTGGTGGCTCGTCTGGAGCATTCCATACGGCACTTTTACGCTTAGTTTTAAGTTCATGTGGGAAACACCTCGTTTCATCACCAGTTACAATGTCGCAAAGGAAGTTCTCGTCTTTTTTCGCCTCTTTAATGAGGTCTTTCGAATGTTGAATTCTGAGCAATTTTTGGTTCTCAATTAACTTGTGCGGAATGAAACGCGCACAAACCTTTCGTAAGCGCAGCGCAAATGATCAGTTAAAATACGATAAATCGATGTTTTGGAGATATTCAACTACGATTCCATAAATTTCAACGATGATTTCGGTTCATTTTTTGATAAGTTTACGAACATTTTCGATGGAGTTTTCGGTGATTACTGATTTTGTCATTTATATCCTCACAACCATCTCTGAAACGTGTAAGCCACTCATGAACTCTGGCACGAGATAGACAATCATCGCCATCAACTTTTTCCATCAATTCAAATGTGTCGGTAAACGTTTTAACGATTTTAAAACAAAATTTGATATTAGCTCTTTGTTCGAAACTCATTTTTGTACCCATGAGACAAACTTAGGGGGCGTCCATAAATTACGTGAGGTGTTTTTTTCAATTTTCTGTGCCTCCCTCCCCCCCTGATGAGATGTCGTGAGATTTTATTCAACCCCCTCCTCCATCCCCCAATCTCACGTGAGATTTTTCAAAATGTGGGTTTCTTATGTAAACGCGTTAGATTGTTGTTGTGAAAAGAAAAAAAAAATTGCTTCGTGCTTTTATTTACAATTGGTTAAGACTAGTAATCAATATTGCTGAGAGTTATAAGTGTAATAAAAATTTAACAATACGAGTAGAAGACTTAAATCGTAACTACTGCGATTAAAAAAAGAATATCTACTCTAATTCAGTCCATGGAGAATCATGCGCGGTTTCAAGAGAGACTATTAGGACCAACATGTCCATATGATTCTCAGTAAAATCATCTGCTCCTTCAACTTCGTTCTGATCTAGCCACTCTAAGCCGTTGACGCTTGCGCACAGTAACTCATTAGCTCGTCTTGCGACAATCCGTGAGGGTCGCACTTTGCGGTACATACGCTCTTGCTTAGCTGGTGCAATGTGAGCTGCTCGCTTGTGCTCTGCAGCTCTTGTGATAGATGCGAAGTAAATACCGCATGTACTGCAGCATATTTTCTCTAAATCATCACGTATACTTGGGCAATAGAGATCATAAGGCGTGCTGATAAGGCATTCAGCAGTTAAATCGGTAGGCGTATTAGAAATGGAGCAAATGACTTTCCGTCATGCTCTTTAAAGTCCGGAATTATCAAACGTCAATCAACCTAAGTGATAGGGTATGGAGGTGGCAGAAAACGGTCGTGAAGAATCATATGCGGATCACTCCGGCGTGGGCTGCAGCAGTTCTGTTCATCGCATTTCACAACCTAAAAAAAAAATGAAAAACAATTTCCCTTTGTAACTCTTAATAAAAATTTTTTGACATTTGCGCTAGTTAAAAAACTAAAAAAAAAAAATAAAATAGGTACGCATAAAAATTTGATATGAATCAACTGCAATGTACCTGGAGTAAATATTGGCCCTCTCTGTCCGTGTGTCGCTGCCACTCAGCTCGTACGCTCTTGTTCATCGAGTCGCGCGTTCGGCTGATAGTGGCGCGAAAACAAACGACGGGCTACACTGTACCGTAAATACAGATTAAATTGAGCTATTTGGTATAAAACAAATATGGTAGTTTGACAGTAGTAATGTATAACGTCGAAGTATGAATGAAATTATTTTCTTTCGAATGAATTAGTGAATGATCTTAATCATACTACGATTACGCTTAAGATTAAATCTTAAGCATGTACAATCTGGATAATGGACCAAAATAGTAAAATTTTTTTTGTTTCAATCAGAAAAGAAATTGCGTGATATTTGCCGAGACCGCCCCCTCTCTCCAACGTAAGATTAGATGAGATTTGACTCGACCCCCTCCCCCCTTAAAAATCTCACGTAATTTATGGACGCCCCCTTACTGACACTTTAGATGCGATAACTTCGCTTCCATTGAACCGAATGTTACCAAGCTTTCACTGGAAGTCAGCTAGGGAGGTACTTGCAACGCACTCATTAAAAAGATGGCGCCATCAAAAACATTTTTATGACGCCAGTCTTGTTCAGTTTGGACGTCAATTTGTATTTACATGCCCTCGAATACCGTATGCACCATGAATAAAAGAATATTTTCTAGTACATCAGCGACTCGTCTCGTCATATAGAATTTATAGCTGTAGGTATAGCTGATAAACACAACCGTATGATTTTTTGGACCACTTTTAATGCAGTTCTATAAGAAATGCATAACGTTGCAACAGTTGCATATTTCGGTAGATTTTCTATATTCCACATTTGATATGTTAATGCACCTTTCTGGTCTAGAATTTCGAAAAAATCGATTTTTTTTCATGTTATGATAGTTTATACTTTCAAAAATATACTTGCAAATTTTTATATTGAAATTCGTTGTAGTTTAGACGTTACAGCCCTTTAAAACGAGACCGGTTTGGAGTACGACGCCCAGGTATAAGCGCGTTAACCGTGTTTTTCTCGAAACTATTTTTTCCGAATTGGCGTTGGTTTTTTCTCAAGAAGTGCTGAACCGATTGATTTGAATTTTTAATATAATATGTTATTGAGTAGACTTGTGGCTCTCGTGGGTAGCAGAATTATAATTTTACAATCAATTTTTCTATTTTTTTTAAGAGCGAGAACGTGAAAAAAATCCTTTTTTTTTTGTTTTTCCAATAAACAGATAAAATATCTAGAAAAAAAATTTTTTTGTAAATCTGCTACCCACCATAGCGACATATCTCCTTATGAATAATCGACCGATATTTTTGTTTTTTCAGGCGTACCTGAACAGCCCAATCAGTTACGCCAGTGGCATTTTTTTATTATTGTCATTGAAAAAATTTTTTTTTTGTAAATAAAGAATTGATCTAATGAATAAAACGATTTTCAATTTATACGGATTGTTTTTCTTCAATTTTCAACGCCTTCAATTTTCACGTCTCTAGACCAGAAAGGTGCCCTAAGATGGCGTTCTTTAATAAATAATTAAAGTGCAAGATTTGTTGGTTTTCTAAGTTTTTTATTTTTTTATTTATCTGTATCTACCATTCACAGTGCATGGATCTCATTGGTTTTTTCCACTATCCGGGTTTACATTGCACGGTACTACATAACTTACATGCATATATAATTTACTTATGACACTTGAGTAATATGCATGTTTACGTTTGTAATATTGTTTTTTTTCATTAATTTTTTTAATTTTTATTTTTTGTATATTAGTTAGACCATTAATTGCTTCGGTGTGCTTATCTTATTGCACAAACGGCTTAAACAATTATTTTTTATTTTTTTTTAGAATATACATACGTATTATTTGAAAATAATTTAAATTATGTCGCATAACAATAAGTTTTTAATTATAAGTTGTTCGACAGCAGAAGTAACAAGAGTGTTGTAAACTCATAAATATACAATTTTCAACAAATATTTATTTAAATATTTTGTAATAAGTTTGCTAGTAAATGTTGTAGTATATAATTCACATACATATATTGTGTTTTCAAGTGATTAATAGTTTTGTATTAGCAATCAATAAATGAATTCAATAATGCGTTTGTAGACCATACTCTTTTTAATGAATTGATGTATTGACTTATATGCAAAGCTATTTTATGAATTCTCGTAAGTTTATATGTTAAATGATTTTTAATTAATTTGTAGTAAGTGTTAATTATTTCTTTCTTTAATTTTTATAACTTTCTTTCTTTTACCAATTAACGTTTAATTAAAACATTTTTGTTGGAATAAATATAAATACATTCCATTATGCTCATTATTTTGCATTCATTTACATGCCATCACGTTGACCGGGTTGACATTTATGTATGCAAATGTGAGTTTAATTGTGTGTGTATCACTATATATTTAACCATTTTTTATTAATTAATAATACGGGTACATATGTAATATTTTTTTTACTAAGTTAAATACTACGTCTTTTGAATGTATTTTTCTACATTTATTTATTTTTATGTATAGTTTTGCATATATAATATCATTTTTGTTATATGTAGGTGTAATTAGCGTAATTTTTCTTAAATATTTCGCAAAATTTTTCTTCCAGACGCTTGCTTCAAAGCACTTACCATATTTGGGCCGATTACTTTTTTATATATATATTTTTTTAAGAAAAACTACCTCTTTACCTCGCCATGACCACATTCACTGAAATTAGGTTAATCGATTTTAAGCGAAAACTCTTTATCCGTTTTATATTTTACTTAACATTACTATAGAAGTTCAAGTGTTAAAGTTTTCTATATATGTATATGTTTATATCTATATTAAATATAAATATTTGAATAACGTTCGGAGTTATAAGTTCTTATACATTTTTTGCTACATACAAATATTTGCTCTCAGTAAACCTGCCTGTGTGCGCTTCCCCTCTTTGCTTTAATGAAATTTGCAAAATCATGTTTGTTAGTGCCTCCAGCATTCCAGCTACTTTTTTTATCAGTTTTTCATTTTGTTATACGTAATTTTCACCTACCAATTACACTCATGTATTTTGTTTTTGTTTTTAATTTATATATATGTTTGTGTGTGCGCATTTCGCCGATTTTCATGCGCGCACTACATCTAATTTCTTTTAATTTAATTTATTATATATTTTTGAATGCACATATAAAATTTGCTTACGCTATAAAAACTAACGCTGCTTGCCGCGTTAATAAGAAAAAAATTGACAGAATTATGTACGAGTATGTTAATCGTTCTTGTTGTTTGTCTCTTTTTGTTTTTGTTTTATTTTAGTTGTTGTCATTGTTGCGATTTTGGGTTGTTCTCTTATTGTTGCATTATTTGCCATTGTATGCAATCTGCTATTTGAAATATACCTATGCATACTTTCCCTCAATGTTTAAGCGATTGTTTTTGTTCTTATAATGATTATTTCGTTAAAATATGTATGTCTGCCCTATACGAATGCCAAGCGAGCGCGCGCCTGTTAACCGACGGCCATTTCCTATACTTGTATGTACTTCAAATATCCAGTATAGTGCGCATTTCCGGACTCTTCGGCGACTGTCACATTTCCCCGCAGTGCTTTTCGCGTGCTGCCAATTGATACATACATATGCTATTTTAACATTAACTTTTATTGCAAATTGTCATACGTTCGTTAGCGAATATTGATATTTGTTGCCATAATTAATTAAATGCATGTGTATGAGTATAATTATATGTTGTTTATAAATGTTTGCATTCATAAACAATGTTGTAGACTTCTTTTTTTCATTGTGTTTTTGTTGTTGCCTGTGCTTACATACATACAAGCGTGTAAATGGATTTCATGTTTATTATTTATTAATTTAATAACTAATTTTGAATTATATATTTTATGTATGTATGTGAATTGCATTTATTAAATTCTACAGTAAATATGTATATGTATGTAAATATACTACGTACACAACACGCATGTGTTTTCGTGATCCTCACAATTGTTCGTTTATTTTGATTCTAATACCGCTATTTACTATATTTTGTATTTTTTAAATAAGTAGATTTTTTTCTTTTTATAACAAGCAATAAACAATTAATTTTCTTCTTTTTCTTTCTTACACCTAAAATACATGAAAAATCACAGCATACACGCCACACATACGCCACTTTTCGTCCACCTCACACCAACGCTCCACACGCACACGCCATAGACTATCGGCATGGGAGCAACACTGCAATTTGTCTAGTGATCCTCGTTGTTTACTTCGCAATTGTTGTTTTATTGCAAATAAGACAAATTGTCGGTGTCGTTTGTCGGCTGTTGTCGTTCGCCTTGGCTGGTTGGTTGTTGGTTGGTTGGTTTTGTGAGAGCACCCATGTAAACAGCTATTAGAAGTGTGTGTGTGCCTACGTTGATACTATTGGGGCAGACCGAGTGGAGTATTGTGGATGTGCGTGTATGCCATTTGTTTTAAGTTTTAAATTTTATTTTGTCATAGATTTATGTATGTATATTTTATAATTCTCATACTTATTATCTAAATTTCTTGAATTTAACTATATATATATATATATTTATATAAAGAATTGAAATTGTTTCTCGTTATTTTATGTTGAACGTTCGTTATTCCATTTCTCGTTATTTATATGTAAATTGTAAAATACTGTATTGCATCTCAAACATTCGTACATTTTTGCTTTAGCCATCATTGTAACTGCATTCCTTTTATTGCATTTTGATAAATTTAACTATTCGAAAAAAAGCTTAACTACTTACGCCCCTTTTTGCTATCTCATTTTTGTTCTTTTTTTGAGTTTTATTATAAATTATTTTTAAAGTAAGTATGTAGAGGTGTACAAGTATGTTGAGCTTGGAAGTATCACACAGGTATATGTGGTGCGATGAATAGTCGTTATAGATTGTATGTATGTTTACAGCGCATAAATATATGTATTCTTATGTATGTATGTATTGTAAGTTCATATACGTAATAGTAAATGTTTAAAGTTACGTTCGTTCGATTTTCTGTGGAAGTACGAAGGAGCTTACAAACATATGCCAGCAAAGCTTCAAGTGACAAAACTGTTTTTTGCAAGCAGTCAAAAAATACTTAAACCTGATTAACATGATTTAGCACAGAAACTAAATATTTTGGACGCAGTATTTCAGTTTCTGCAACTCTTTTGCATTTTCAGTTTTTGAAAAGCGTATCGTAAAATTCGTTGTTGGGCCAAAACAAGAAACTGCACTCATTTATTTTCGCTCATCACTCACTCACTTGCTCTCGCAACTTTTCAACTATCATATTTATTTAAAGGTCGAAAGAATTATCTCCGTTTTAAAACTGAATTTTTCTGAAACAATACTCCTTGTTGGATATTTGGCCGAGCGCCCCCTCCAATTTGTGGTGTACTTCGTGATTATTTTTCACAAAATGTATGTTTCTTCATAGTTTGGAGGTCGAATGGCAGATAGTTCTTTATGAGGAGCTTTTTCATGGCAGAAATATACTCTGAAGTTTTCCAGCGCCTGCCGACGGGCGAACGCTAGTAGAAAAAACTATTTCTCTCACTGGATTTCGAACCCGAGAGCATAAACCCATTCGACTACGGCGGCTGCAATAGCAAAGAAAATAGGGAAATGAGCGAGATTTGTGAGCATTCGATTTTCAATCACGGACTCAAGAAAATGCATGCGAGCCTACAAATGCCGTAGTACTTTTTAATCTCACAAGTTGAAATAATGAGAAAGAAAACCCATGAGCTGAATGAAAATAAAACTACAATCAAGGCAAATCAAAAACGGGAGGCTACAAACTGCGAGCAGTAATAACGGACGATCAGATTGGAGGTACTTTTTCCCAATCGGGGTTTTTTTGAAAGGTCACGCGTGGCTACTGTCGAACTAAATACATAATTTTTTCAGTATTCATTGACATTTCATTATAGAATGACTTACATCTCAGCAACGTTTATAAATCGTGCAATTGTATTAAGTCGTAACTCTGTAAATAGACTCTCTGTGAAAAGTGTTCATCGCGCGCTCAGGCCAACTTATGGTGTACATAACCGTTCAGCGTTGAGGCCCATTTTTGGCTCAGCGGTTACGTCAAAAAGCAATTTTTTCGTATTTTGGTTGAAAAGAGCAACTCGAAGCCGTTCAAGAACAGCACATCTATTGAAAACAATAGAAAAAATCTCGCCTGGGACCACTGTATTGGCCACCAAGATCATGTGATATCACAGCTTTGGACTTTTATGTGTGGAGGTATGTAAAGTCTAAATGTGCTTTAAGCTTTGTGGTTAAACCAGTTTCAATTGAGGTATTGGAAGCCAACATTACTAAAGTTATTCACGAGATACCGACCAAGGTCCTCCAGCGAGTCATTCAAAAGTGGTGTTTACGGTTGGCCGAATTACGGCGCAGTTGCGGTCAACATTTGAAAGGGATTATCTTTAAAAAATGTCATGAATTATTTTACACAAGAATAAAAAGCTTGGAATTTTCGTTGTGTTATTTCAATCTAAAATCCGATACCTCAAAATTAATTACCCTTTACTAGCGAATATAGACATATTGGGGGCGCCCTATATTACTTAAACAAATATCGAAGACTATTTTGAATACATTCCTACGACAGTCGGCTGTACGTTAGCGGAACAAACCGCCCAAGGACTGTCACTCCAGCAGCATTTCCTCTACATATATGGAGAATGTTTTTGCTGCTGCAACAAAAACCGCTTTGAATACCTTTCAACACTACTACAGTTTGTGAGCGGCTTTTTTCACTTAATATTTCTCGCTCTCTACTTTTTTTAGTGCTACCGGGATGAAGTAACTACAGTATTTATGTATTCTATGCAACAACAAAGTATTTCGGCATGCTGGGGTTGTCCTCCATTTTGAATAAATGACGTTTTCTTTAATTAGTGCATTAAGTTTTCTAATTATCATAAAAAGGAATGTCTATATTTGCATCTGCAGACATTATAAAAGTAAATTGAATACTTACTTAAAACTTAAAAATATTATAACCTCTATGAGAGGTGAATAAGTAGGGTTTTTTCTTAGACAACAACGGTTGCAGTTGTATTTGTGGAGACTATGAGAGTCAAGTGGATAGCTTTTCTTTACTCAAAAATAGTGCTAACCACTACACAAGATGAGTAAAGTTCTGTTTTTGTAAAAAAAGATAAATAAAAAAGGTTTAGTTGCATTGATAGTCGCTATAAAAGCGAATTGAATATGCTTTCGTACTTAAAAATATTAAAACCTCTATGAAAGGTAAAAAAGGTTGTCACAAAAAAAAAATAATAATAATTTAATAAAAGAACAATATCGTTGCATCGATAGATATATCAAAGCAATTTTTTTACTTAAAAAAAAAATAGTGGTTTACCACTATGAAAAAAGAGTAAGGTTCTGTTCTTGGAAAAAGAAAAAAAAAAATAAAAATAAATAAATAAAAAAAGTATAGTAGCATCGGAAGGTGAAAAAGGTTCTGTTATAAAAAAAAAATATACTAATAATAATTAAATGAAAAAAAAACAATATAGTTGCATCGATAGATATATAAAACAATTTTTTATTTTTTTACTTAAAAATTGTGCAAACCTCTATAAAAGGTGACTAAGGCTTTGTTCTTGAAAAAAGAAAAAGATAATAAATAAAAAGAAAAAAATATACAGTTATAGTCTATCGATGCAAGCACTGTAAAAGCAAACTGAATAAGTTTTTTGTACATAAAATTATTATTAACCAGTTTAAATGGTGGCCAAATAGGAAGCTGACCACGAAAAAATATAGCAGCTTCTTATAGACGATTCACTCAATTTGAATTTCAAAGAATTTTGAAATTTTGCTGACACTATGTTATCGCTATTAGTTTTCAGTTCAAAAGTTCTTTCATTTTTTGACGTAATTAGCATTTTTTTCATACATAATTTTCAAATAGTTGAGAAAATATGAAAGTTTTTTGAAAGCTAGGCGTTAGATTAATTGAAATGGTGTTTCATTTAATTATAATATTGTTTATCGCAGTAGTTGGACTGTGCATACCTTTTGTTCCGAATTTTGCAAATTCCATTAAAGCATTGAACACACCCCGCGCACTTCAGTTCAATTGTACTAAGTACACACTATACGTGGTAATAATTAACTAATTTGTTGTTATATTCATGCACTCTTCCTATGGATATGGTTGCAAATAAACCAGTTTTTTTTCTTTTCCGTGTTTAGCACTATTTTTAAACTTTTAAACTAACTGTTTTTCGTTACTTCGTATGAGTTGTTAGAAGGAAATTTGCAATTATTATTTACTTTAAACATTATTTTAACGAATATGCATTCGGCTTTTATATTAACTATGCATTAAATATTTTATTTAATAATTTTCTTTCTTTCTTTTCGCCTATGCGACCTTTAATCTGTGCATACTCCTAATCATTAGATTAATTTGTATTTTTTTTTTAAATTTGTGAATTAAAAATCGGTGTTTTGTTATTTTTCGTAATTTTCTAGCACTTTATATATTTTGTTTTATTAATAGAGAAAAGTAAGTATAGTGTTTAGTTCTTTGCGTTTTAAATATTTTTCTCAAAGCGCATAAATTGTTCAAATATTATTAGGTAATAATAGTTAATAAAGTCAAGTACAATTATATATAAGTTAAATTGCAATTATAATTAATTAATTAAATTGTTTTTTCTATTTTAAATATGCGACAAAAATACTTGAAACAGTTTTCAATAAATGCGTAACCACCGACAGGCGGCGGCTCGCTTACTTGCACATAACCAACGAGAATACTTTGGAATTTATTTGACATTATTTGCGTAAATACATACAGGATTATATTCTATATATAAGCACACAACAAATACAAGTGCGTATTACACGTGTGTGTGTGTGTGCATGTGTATTTGATTCAATAAAGTTTGTAAGTGAATACCAGGCAAAAAAGTCTACAAGAATAATTGCGTATTTTTTTAAACGTTTTCTCACAGAGTTTTCTTTTTTTTAATAATTTATATAAACACATACATATAAACACTTTAGCGCACAGCTAACCTAGGAAACATCCTAATTGTTTCGCGAATAATATACGTAGATAATAATTAAATTGCATTATCTTCAAAAAACTTCAAAAAACACAAACAATTCCGTCGACACTATCAAAATTATCAACCATTTAAATTAGTAATAAATTTTACATTATCGGCCATTAGAGCTTTAGCTTCTTAGTCCTCTTTGGAGAGACTGCCCAAATCGCTGAGAAAGCCTTCGGGTGTTAGTATATGCGACGAGCCGACTAGCACTTCCCAATTCTTCACCGTATTGGTGACTTCATAGGCGCAACGCATCTCCGACATGCTAACGCCGCCCACAATAAACACTATGAGGCGTGGCACATTCTTCACTTGCGCTTGGGCCTTGTCCTTATGCCAGTGACCGTAGCGGGCGCTGTGGTGAGAAGAAAAGAGTAAATCATTTAGTATTTGTAGCGTTAATGGAATTCAAAATGGTAAAGCAAGGTTATTGAAAAAAAATTTTATATTGATTTTCTCATAGCGAATAGTCATTTTTGCTAGAAGGCCCTACAATGGAGTTCAAAAAAAAAAAATAACCCCAATCAGCCCAACTCCAGCTACGCCAGCCACAGTATTTTTGCATAGAACTCTTTTCGGCAGCGTTGTCATAATACAAAGTTTTGAATATTTATTTACTTTTTATTCATTTTTTTATAAATATATTTTTTCATATAGATATACAGTGCACTCGCGGTAACTCGAATAGCCGCTAAGTCGAACACATTTTTTCCCCTATTGACTTCTTTGTAACTCGAACAATAAAAAAGCGCTATAACTCGAACAAAAAAACAAATTTATTTGTACACACATTCTTTTCAAACATGTACATTTTGAACATATGTAGATACATATGTAATAGTATATGT
Source organism: Anastrepha obliqua (assembly GCF_027943255.1). Taxonomy (NCBI): domain Eukaryota; kingdom Metazoa; phylum Arthropoda; class Insecta; order Diptera; family Tephritidae; genus Anastrepha; species Anastrepha obliqua. The sequence continues at coordinate 121,454,218 of NC_072893.1, read as the reverse complement.
ATATAAATTATATGTATACTAGTGTATTGCCCATATGAATATTTCGGCGTTAATATCCCGTTAGTTTTCTGGGAACAACATCTTGCATTGACCAAATTGGTTTAAATTTGTCATTTGTAGTGTATCAGTGCACGTGAGTAATGGATCGTAAAAGGTTGAAGTGTTTAACATTAAAAGAGAGGGCTGAAGTCCTTAACAAAATTAAACGTGGACGTAGTGTTACTTCTCTAGCGAAGGAATATGGGGTAGCCAAGTCCACCATAAGTCTTATAAAAAAGAAAGATAAGGCAATTTATGGCTTGCACTAACGCTACCGGCAACCATAAGCTTAAACTTCTCGTTATTGACAAAGCAAGAAATCCTCGTGTTTTCAAAAATTTTAACTGTCCGGTGGAGTACAAAAATTCCAAATCAGCCTGGATGACTTCGGCGATTTTCAAAGACTGGTTTCATAATTCGTTCGTGCCGCAGATAAAATCCAGATTCATTAAAACAATTTTTTTAACCAAGTTAAATGACTTTAATATTTAGGTAAGAAAATATTTGAAAGATGGGGGACTACCTGAGAAGGCTCTTCTTCTAATTGATAATGCCCCATCACATCCCAACGAAATCGAATTAAAGTCCGAGGATGGTTTAATTTTAACTATGTTTATGCCGCCGAATGCGACACCATTGATGCAGCCAATGGACCAAAATGTAATTCGTATAACGAAACTATACTACAGAAATTTTCTACTGGCTTCCATTTTCAACAATCGATCGAAAAATCGATATCGATGACTGTTTTTTTAACATAGCACACTCAATTGATAAGTCGAACAAATTCGATAAATCGAACAGCGCCTGTTTTAATTAGTTCGAGTTATCGCGAGTGCACTGTAATTGGTGCTTATATCCTTTATTGGATGCTTGGCTGAGCTTCTCCGCCTATTTGTGGTGTGCGTTTTGATGTTGATCCACAAATGGAATTTGCAGGGACCTATAGTTTAATGCCGCCCCCGAACGGTACCTGGTTCATTGCCCGCCGAGGGGTAACCGCTATTAGAAAAAACTTTTTCTATCATCGGTCGAAAATACTACATTTACGTTACTACTACGTTCCCACGACAGTCGGTTCCACGTAACCGGAACGATCCGGCCCAGGACTGTCCTTTCAGCAGCATTCCCCGTATATGTATACGGAATGTTTATGCTGCTAAAACAACAAAAGCTACATTTAAAACCATATAACTACGAATTTCAAACTTTGAACAAAATTAAAAAAAAAATAAAAAAATTTTCATCAAAATTTTATAGGGAATGTTTATGCTGCTACAACAACAAAAGCTACATTTAAAACCATATAACTAAGAATTTCAAACTTTGAACAAAATTAAAAAAAAATAAAAAAATTTTCATCAAAATTTTATAGGGAATGTTTATGCTGCTACAACAACAAAAGCTACATTTAAAACCATATAACTAAGAATTTCAAACTTTGAACAAAATTAAAAAACAAATAAAAAAAATTTCATCAAAATTTTATAGGGAATGTTTATGCTGCTACAACAACAAAAGCTACATTCAAAACCATGTAACTAGAATTTCAGGATTTTGAAAAAAAAAAACGGGTTTGCAATTTGGTAACCCACGCAGTTTTGACATAATATTGCGCAAGTGGCTCAAAATTAGCATTGTTTTGGACAGTTTTTTCGTTTTTTTTACGATGTTGCGCATTTTCTTCCATATAAAAACATTTCAGCATTCTTTATATGGAAGAAAATTATAGATACAAGGCATGCCGACACTTCACAGAGCATAAAAAAACAATAAAAATAAAAATAGTGCTGTCAGATAATGGTAGCGAGAAGGACGTTGGGTCTAGCTACCAGAACGGCTTCGATTTATATCCGGCTAAGCACTTCAGCTGCATTCCCAGAAATTTGTGGAGAATTTTGGCAACAATAACAACTACCTCCTTGTCTTTGTCGTTGTTGTTGTTGTCACAGTAACAGTAACTTGTGCTGAACTATACTCGCAAATTGATATTTAAATATTTTCTGTAGCACTCAATAGCCTTCAACTTAATCTAACCTATCATCCCTGTCCGCTCGTTTTTCTTTGTGCGCGTGCTTTCTTACCTTGTCGGTGCATGGTAATTGGTATTCTGTGCACGCCCAGCTAGGAAAGTGAAATGACGCTGATCAAGTTTGTCCTCAATACAATCTTCCATAATGTCCTTAACTACAGGGGTCCAACGGGACATTTGATAGGTGTGTTCGGTGATGCGTTCTTTGCGTGGGACATTATAGACTTTCTTGCGTGACTATGGAGAGATATAGAATAGAAATGATTAACACATCAATTAATGTTTCTGTAGAATAAAACATTAGTTACAATTCAGCTTAAAAATTACGATTTCATATGAACCAAAAACTTAATAATTCCAACAAAAATATAACATAAACATTTTTTTGGTTTTGCAATATTTTGCAAAAGTACCAAATCTTAATTTTTTCAAGCCACACATTCAATATCCTCCATTTTTATTTTGCACACTTACATCGGCAATCACATTTACACCCAAGAAGCTCAAATTGCGCACCATATCCTGATCTTTGGGCGAGAGGGAGGCATGTGTGAAGAGTTTGGTCAAATTTTCCTCGGAAATACCGTTCTTAATCATAACGTAGAGTGCAATAATACGCACTTTGTCGAAGTTGGAAACATCCTAGGAAGAGAGAAGATTTAAATGCTTAATTAGTTGCTAAATTCAAGTGTCGCTTTATATTCAACTTACTGCATTAAGCAGAATTGGTACAATATTGCGCATGTGATCCTTAATCTTTTCGCCCTCAGCATCGGTACCCATGGCCAGATCCTGTTCAACACGGCATAACTTATCGGCGTAGCTCTGGCGAAAGAAAGGAGAGATCAGTTTTAATTCACATGTTTTGTAACAAATTTAAATAGAAAAAATAGATAAAAAAATATTCTACATTATACTCTGGAATTTTTTTATAGGTATATTCACGAATCTTAGTATTTGCTTAATTTATTAAAAATTTATTTGTCCGGTTTTTGCATTGAAACATCACTCGGATAAAGAAAGTTTAGTTGGCTCATTCATCATAAGGCAGTTCATCTACGAGACGCATTAATGTTATTTTCAGAGGACTTTCGCCTCTCAACGGTATTTGAGCTGAATGGGAGTTCCATCAGAAAGAGAAATCGAAGCCTATCACGCCAAGCTTCATGTGAAGAGCAGTCTAAATACATAGTTATCTTCTTCTTCTTTTTGTTTGGCGCGATAACCGCTTCAGCGATTTTGGCCGAGTCGTTTCTTTCTCGTGCTAACCAGCGTCAGTTGGACACAGAAAGTGGAAGTGAAATTCTTCTCCGCCTACTTTCTAACACATACGAAATATTTTACTTCATCTGGAATCGCATCGAATACTCTCTGAGCTGGAGCGTATGTGTCGACTCGGACGACATGATCTAGGCAGTGGAGCTGGTGGATTTTTAATTACTCCAATTTATCTATGGCAACCGCTGTAGCCGAATGCGTTGGTGTGTGACTACCATTCGGAAGTACCTGGGTGGGAATTTTCGGTCATGAAACATCAAATGATAGAAACAGTTTTCTTTAACAGCGGTCGCCCCATGGCAGGCAATGGCAAATCTCCAAGTGTCTGTCTTCACTGACGGTTCCAAGATTGAATCGGGAGTCGCATTTCTCAGGAAAGCGCAGAAAAGATCGAGCTCCAATTCGTCATGTGCTATTTCGAAAACCCTTTGGCCCCAGTACAATAAGCGGAGGATTCAAAAAGTCCTCGAGACTCCACGCCATTCAATTTTCAAACTTGTAGCTGTGCTTACCGGACATTGGACGATCGGCACACACGCGCAAAAGCTAGGCGCGTGCCCCTTGCAGAAGTTTTAGAGGTTCTTTCAGAAAAGGAAACTGTTGATCACTGTCGCTGGGTGCTCCTTTCTTCGACAGCCTGGGGCAATGTGCGAACCTAAATCCCATCCGTCTTCTCCATTACATTCATAGCTCTGACTGGCTATACATTTATAGCGTTTTTCAATAGGTGCACTTCAACTTTTTTCCGATAGGGAGGGCGAACGACGCAATATTTTTTATTTTTCGCTTGCCATTTGTAAACTTCATTAGTATAAATTTCATCATGGGACGCTACACACTTGAGCAACGCTTGCAAATCATTGAATTTTATTATAAAAATGCGTGTTCTGTTAAGAAAGTTTAAAGTCGAAAAATCATCTTCAGTGATGAAGCTCACTTTTGGTTCAATGGCTTTGTCAACAAGCAAAATATGCGTTACTGGGCAGAAAGCAATCCACACGTGATTCATGAGGCACCGTTGCATCCCGAAAAAATCACTGTTTGGTGCGGTTTACATGCCGGCGGCGTAATTGGCCCATATTTTTTCGTTGACGAGAACGATCGCCACGTTACTGTGAATGGAAATCGATACCGCGACATGATAAACGATTATTTTTGGCCGTAATTGAATGGTATGGACTTAGACGACATGTGGTTTCAACAGGACGGGGCCACAAGCCACACAGCACACGCTACAATTGATTTGTTGAAGAGTAAGTTCGATGAGCGCATTATTTCCAGAAATGGACCGGTCGAATGGCCGCCGCGCTCGTGTGATTTGACGCCTCTAGACTATTTTCTTTGGGGTTATGTGAAGTCATTGGTCTACAGTAACAAGCCGGCGATGATTTGTGAGCTCAGAGCCAATATTGAACGCGAAATTGCTGGAATTTCGGCCGATTTATGCAAAAGAGTGGTCGAAAATTGGGTTCAACGATTGGACTTCGTAAAACGTGCACGCGGTGGTATGCAAAAGAAATCGAATTTCATACTTAAATGTATATGTTCAAACTCGATAATAAAAAAAAATTAGTTAAAAAAGTCAAACCGTTTGTGTTTTATTCAAAAAAAAAGTTGAAGCGCTCTTACTGAAAAACGCTTTATATCTGCTTGTTGGTGTAGTCTCATATGGTACCAAAACGGCGCTTTTGTGCTACTTGGGGAGTGCCAGAAAGGTACTTCAACCATTTCACCTACCTACCTACCTTAAACTGATATTTGTTTTTTTTTTTTTAACTGAAATTCACATTTACCTGATAAGTCTTCATGCAATCCTCGGCCAAGTGTAAATGCGTCGAATACTTAGACAATTCCTTCTGGTACTGTGGCATTTTCTTGATCATTTGCGATAAATCACGCATAGAAGATTTATCGGCTATAAATCGATTGCAAAAAAAATCGATTAGTTTATGTCATAAAAGTATCTCAAAAATGTAAAAGAAACTTTAAGGATAATAATTCATTACAATTCAAAATTTTCTTAGCACTTTTTCTCTCCATCACTTACTCGATGTCATGCGCTTCGACTCGGTGAATTTCTTTAGATTTTGTGTCACTTGCGTGGACACCACAGCGATATGCTCATGCCGCAACTCCACCCACAAATCATCGTTCTCATCGAGCAACACCTCCTTTTCCGGTTGATTCGGTCCGGGCGTATACCTGTACACATCGTTAACGATCGGCAAGAGATCGTATGCCATCGCCTGTAGTGTTAATTCGTGCAACAATGGCGATACACAATCAAATCCACGATCCAATATCAATAGCTGCGAACGTGACTTCTCCGGGCCCTCGCCCATTGTGGGCTCATCCGCCTTATAGGCGTCCAACTTCTGCTGCACCGCAGCAGCCAAATCTATGTTGCGATCCCAGTCAGTGCGATATCGCACCATCGGATACTCGCCGAGTGTGGCACACAAAGTCGCGATTTGCTCGGCGATGCGATCGATGTGCTTGGCGCGTATCGAAGCAAACGCTGGCGAATACAGACACTGAAAGGTGTCTGGCGAATCGAGCGAGTAGACCTGAGGGAGCGATAGCCACGACAGACGATTGAAAAATAGAATGGGCGAAAGCGATGGTGCGAAGTGGGAACAATGAAGGTTCATTGTTTTGGTTGTTTTGGTGTTTTTTGGTTTTTATTTTGAATGTAGATAAAATAAAAATATAAAAAAAGCAAAACAATTAATTAAAATATTGAAATGATTTTAACAAATTAGCCTTAAAATAAATTTACAAATTTTGTACAAAGCGGCAATAATTTTGAAACGATTTTAAATCGGTTTTGTGAGCTAAGCATTAGTTACTTTTATGGAGTAAACATTAAAAAAGCACATGCCAACATGTGTATACTAGTACAAAAACAACAAAGAAGCATTATAACTACAAACAAATTCGACTAGTCTACGTGACGTGTAATTATTTGGTAAATTACTGTTATTTTTTATTTACAAATTTACAAGACAAAGCGGATGAAGGCTCAAAAGCGACACAATGTACATTTAAAATTGAAAATGACATTATACAAATTATAAAAAAATATTTTTGAGGTTAAGTGCGAACATGTTATTCTGATGAAAGCAATGGATGGATGGGACCAACGCGCATTCATTGAAGGTGGTGTCACTAGACCAACAACAATGTTTTGTACGTTTGATTGCCACGGCAAAATAGAAAACAAAAAATGAATTCGCCTTGTTTTAAGCTGTGCTGACAGCCACATGCACACAGCGAAAAAAAAAAACAAATCAGCTTTAATAGATTCGCCTTGGATGGGACCATGCAAAATTCGAGTATACAGTAGGATTTGACAGACACTCAGCCATCTTAAAAACGTCATAAATAACCCATCTACAACTAACTGAATGCCATGAGTTCTTGACTTTGTTTTCCAGATTACTGATATATACAGTCTGTGTCAGAAAAAAGGAACCGCGATTATTTATGAAGCATAAAAGATATATGTTTAAAATTTTTTTCACATGAAAGTATGAACTACGAGTCGCAATTACTCAATAAACCGTGCAGTCTTCATCGTTGTCGAGTATAGCCTGGCATCTTCTCATGCTTTGAACCAGCTTTTCTGCGTAGCTCGTCGACAAACAGGACTACATTTTGCGAACTTGACGCACGAGTTGTTTCCATAGTTTCCATAGTTCCCCACTCATTTTCAATAGGGTTGGGATCTGGGACTGAGAAGGCCAGTCCAATACTGTGACGCCATTTTCTTGTTTTGTTGTTTCTCAATGTGTTTTTCTGAAAGCAGTGGCTTTAATGAGGTGGGACGGTAGGATTTGTTCGTCTCCTTCAGTCGACGTTCGATGGTGTTGATACTCACATCTAATCCCTTTTTAGCAAGAACTGATGGTGCTTGGCGTAGTCACAAAGAAGGGTCCCGCTTAAAAAGTTGGACGATCACCTTATCCTGCTTTTTTGTCGTCACTCGCTTCAAGCCGTGCTCGGAAAAGTCATCAACATTTTTGTACACCTTATACCGCTGATTCTACATCATAACAAACTTTTTTGATTTTTTAATCACTTTTGCAGCCGCGGCTGTCCTTGCAAATGCGTGCCTAAAAATACCGCCTCAAAACGATTCGCGTACTTCTCACTCATTCTTGTTTGGTTGCGTTTACGGGAAAGTTTCGAACGACACTAACCTGAGTTAGCACTGGCGTCATAGCCCTTGAGTGGGACTATTATGTAGCAAAAAGCAGGCCGAAATATATCTTGAAGTTACAAGAAAAAACCCGGTTCTTTTCTTCCGACACAGACTGCTTGTACAGTAGCGTGCAATAGTGAGCACATGTTGGGCGATTTAACTTTAAAGTCCCTGAAAAAATCTAAATGCACAACTTAATGAAACAAAACTTTCAGCATTTATTCGTTGCTTAATTCTTAAAATAACGGCTTAAAACAAAACAAAAAATACAAATGTAGGAATGAAAAGGAGGCAATAATATAAAAAAGTACGTATTTACTCAGTTTGGCACGTTTTATATATGTAAACCGAAAGGAGCTGTAACATTTAGTACAGTTGTAATTATATACCGTTATAGTTTTTGCTTCATGTTACTGTGTTTTTACTTTTGTTATTAGTAGTAGAAAGGTGTACGAAGTTAGACAATCGCTTTCTGATTAATATTAATATCAACTATGAAGAAAATAAGTGTGGAACTCGAAAACAGCGTCGTGGTTTTGACTAATAGTGGAAATTCCTCAAGAAAAATTGCTGAAATATTAAATATTAGCCAACGCACAGTTATTAATGTACAGAAGCGAAGAAATGTAGCGCATGCATCGAATGTTGGAGGTCGACCACAACTTCTTTCGGACTCAGACGCACGCCTTATGGTACAAGAAGTACGCAAAAACAGTTTTGTGACACCAAAGAAGGCTGCAGCAATGTTAAATAAGAACGTCAGCGAGTGGACCGCGCATAGAGCATTCCATAGAATTGGGTATAAATCAGCTGTAAAGAAGAAAAAGCCGGTGTTATCGCTCAAAAATATTAAGGCCCGTCGAGCATTTGCTCGAAAATACAGAAATTGGGATGTTGAAGACTGGAAACGGGTAATTTGGTCGCATGAAGTAAAAATTAATCGTTTTCAGTCCGACGGAATAAGCTATTGCTGGCGCCGACCTACAGAAGGGATCTAAAGGCATCACGTGAAGCCAACTGTTAAACATGGCGGTGGTAATTTTATGGTGTGGGTTTGCTTCACTTGATGCCACATCGGACCACTCCTTAATATTAATGGTATTATGAAAAAAGAAGATTACTTACATATATTGCAGACTAATTTGCCAGAATTTGTTGATATGAGCGCTTACCCAGAAGAGGAAGTTATCTTCCAACAAGACGGCGATCCCGAAACATACCGCCAAAATTGTTAAGAATGGCTGTCGCAACAAAATTTTCAGGTAATAGATTGGCCTGCACAAAGCCCGGATCTAAATTCAATTGAAAATTTGTGGGCAATAACCAAACAGCGGCTGGGAAAATATCGCAGGGCTCCTGAGAACATGACAGAGCTATGGGACCGGGTACAGCAGGAGTAGAACCAAATTCCGCGCACATTTATCGAGAATCTTATCGAAAGTATGCCCAAACGCATTAAAAGTCTAAGAAAAATTAAAGGCCTATGGATTAACTATTAAAATTTATTAGTTTTTAGCCATGAGTGCCAGACGTGCAAAACTGAGTAAATACGTACTTTTTTATATTATTGCCTCCTTCTCATTCCTACATTTGTATTTTTTGTTTTGTTTTAAGCCGTTATTTTAAGAATTAAGTAACGAATAAATGCTGAAAGTTTTGTTTCATTAAGTTGTGCATTTAGATTTTTTCAGATACTTTAAAGTTAAATCGCCCAACATGTGCTCACTATTGCACGTTACTATTTAAGCGTTTTGGATTCAATACAAACGTTATAATTTTATAAGCAGCTTTGCCCTGAGTTAAATTTCACCTACATTTTTCACTTTCCTATTATGCTGAATTTCGCTCAACAAATTTGCTTCACATTTCCTTTACTAGCATAGCAGACTACATAAAATCTTCCACAAGTGTTTACTAGACTTAAAAAAAATTGTACTAATTGTTTACTAATTTTTTTCAACTTACTGTTAAGATTTCATTCATAAGAAACTCACTTAGGGGAATAAACAAATTTTGCGCCAGCTTTTTATTGCGGCGAATCTCTCGTCTAGGTTTAAAAAGGATTTCAAAAATTATTACATGATTCCTTTCCCTTATTTGTAACACAATTATTGAAAGTGAGGTTAAGTGCAATTTTCTAAAATCTTATGCTATAATTTTTTTAGCATTCAAATCACGGGTTGGTTCAGACATTATTAAAGAGCGGCGCTTGTTTCGTTGTATTTGTAAAAGTTCAAATCTTTTCATGGATAAGGACAACTATGATCCATACGATATAACTTTTTTCGGGCGGAAAAAAAATTCGAAGTTGGGAGTTGAGAATTTGAATGCAATTTTTTAATAAACTGTTTCGATAAAGCGAATATTTGTTTTCAGGATGTCACAGCAAAAAACTTATTTTAACTTAAATTTCTAAAATCCCAAAAAATTTTGAAGTATTTTCGAGACTTGAATGAAATAAATTTTAAACAAAGGATTTTTAAGAATACCCTTCAAAGAACAGCTCCAAAATTGTGTTGAATTCCTCACATATTTTTTTAGCCTTCGACGTTTCACTTATCTTTCAGAATAACGCGAATATTCTCTTTGAGGATTTGATATGAAATTTATCGTCATACTTAAAAAAAAAAAAATTTACAGGAAATGCTGAAACAAATTTTCGGGATTCTATAAATAAGACTTAAATTTTAAGAAAAGTTTAAGCATCGAGCGGGTCAATAACTTTTTAGATATTTTTCTAAATAAATTGGGTTTCTCCCTGAATGAAAATCATATGAAATGAGAATAAGTTTACAAGTCTGTATAAACAAGACTTCAATACTTCAATAGTGCAAACAAATTTTAAATCTTGTAGTTACAATTTGTAGGATTACTTGAATATTTTTCTGAAGAAATCGGTTCGCTTCATGTAAGAAAATCATTTGAAAATTAGATACTAGTTTTTAGTCAATTGTATAAATGTGAGATTAGTTCCATGAAAATTTTAAGAATCCAGCAGGTTTTTAATTTTTTATAAGTTGTAGGTTGTTCAGATATTTATTTAAAGAAATAGGGTTTATTCTTGAAGAGTGACAAATGAGTTTTCGGTTTTATAATTCTGAAAATGATTAATTTCAAGACCTAATTTCACTTGTAGATATGTGCCTTCAAGTTCTTGAATTGATTCTACATTTAAATGGTAAATAATCACAAAACCTTAAAGAAAATTTAGTAAAAATCTAAAACTGAGTTACGAATGAAATCCCGTAAAATAATTGCTCAAATTTGAAGCAAAATTCGAATTTCTACAAATTTAAATTTTTTTCTGCACATCCATTTTTAGCTAACCCACTAGTTTTAACCTTTTATTTCAAATTTGGAAAGCTCGTGCACCGAAAGCACCTATTGTACGCAAAATTTTGACTAACGGTACAGAATTTCAATAAGTGAGCACATTATGGATGTCAACTAAATTTTTTATAATTTGATTTATTTAAAAAAAAATTTTTTAGTACTCTAGTAAAACAATAATGCTTCTCAAGTAACAGTAAAATAATTATGTTAACAAACTACTACTCATGAAAATTGCATGTAATCCGTATTAAAAAAGATTAAATAAAATAGAAGTTAATATCTGAATATTTGATACTGTTATAAGTATACAATTAGATGCATTCTACTGTAAATATGTATGTATGTATGGATGTGTGAATGTGTGAAAACATATATTTTATTGCAATGGAAAACAATGCATCGACCAGCAAAAAAATGTGTTAAGTTCGAGAGAAAAATGGCGGTTTATAATATCGGGGACTGTCAAAATGTCGCTGAATAGGAAGTCAAAGATATTATATTATTTTTTGTTTTATTTTTGTATTAATTTTTCGACCCGTAAATGAATTTTTCAAGATACCTCTCATACCTTTAGTTTGGTATTTCAAGTATTTGAAAAAAAATTAATATATATTTATTTTAAATAAATAAATTTGTGTAGTAGAAGTACTCAGAGTTGATGCTTTATCAAAAAATGATTTTAATTTTTATTTAAATAAGATTTGGAATAGTTAAACGACCGTGCAAAGATCTGTATAGTCCATTTGAGCCATTAAAACGCCAATTGGAAGTACTTAAGTTTAAGGCTCGTATAGACTTCCCTGGTGACTGTAGATGTATGGTATGAATTGTTGGCTTTTGACAAAACAACTTATTTGACTTGCTTGACGTTTACACGAAGGAAGGAAGAAGGATCCTTGGGATTAGAGCATGATGCCCATGCACTTTTGACGACGCCGACGGTGGCTGATTTACGTTCGTATTTAGCTGCAACAAGCTGCTGTTGAACTTCACCAAATTTGTGATATTTAAACCCGCTATATCCGCAGGCGTAGCGAAAAAATGAGCGAACAGATGTCGAAATCTTTGCCAGAAAAGAGCAGGGTAGCTGAGAAGATTGATTCGACGTCGTCCTCAAGACAGCTTCTACAGAACGGACTTGAGGCAATCCCAAGTCTTACCGCATGTACACCTAACGGACAATGTCGGGTAAGGATACCCACCAAATTCGAGAGCTGGGACTTTGTTAGCCTTAGCCTTAGTTCCCTCGAGCGCCCCCAATCTACCCGTGGCCAGAAGGATCTCGCGACTTTGCACGTTTGCGCACTAGCCCAGCGCTCGCTGAGTTGACTCGAGTCCTAACTTTCCAGGTGCAGACCACAGGTTCTTAAAGGTACCCCAATCCTCTCATTTCGCGACGAAACCGTCTCCAAAGTGCCCTGTCTAGCCATCTCATCAGCCCAGCAGTTTCCCTCTATGCCGCTGTGACCGGGAACCCAATTGAGCCTGATATCGAAGTATTCGGATGCAATCGAGAGAGAAACCAGACATTCCCCGACCAATCTCGAACGCACAAACAACGAGCCGAAGACCCTAATTGCCGCTTGGCTATCGGAGTACATATTTACTTCCTTAACGGTGATTACCGAAGTAAGCAACCAGTCCACTGCTTCTTAATTGCGGCTACCTCCGTTTGGAAAATACTGCAGTGGTCCAGAAGCTTGAATTTGAGCTTGATGGTGAGCTCCTTACAGATTACTCCGCCACCAACCTTTCCGTCCAACTTCGAGCCATCCGTGAACATGTTTGCCATGCCTTGCTGCTAAATGTTACACCCCGCCCACTCATCCCTTGAGGGAATATGAGTGGAAAAAGGTCCGCTCGGTCCTAGCGTGGCTGTACAACGATCCGGCACCATGAGGATGAATTCAAAATTTTTAAGAATGCTAGAGTGTCCGTAGCTTAAGTCTAGCTTATAGCCCGAACACCTTAGTCTGATTGCGGCGCGTGCAGCGGTAGTTTTTCCCACGGGTGCCACATTCAGCATAACTTTAAGCGCTAGAGTCCTACGGGGCATCCCACTGATTACAATGAGGGCAGACCTTTGTACCCTCTCCAGCTTCTTAACTGATGCCATCCTTTCTAGCGAGATGCTCAGACAGATAACTGGAAATTCGCTCTAAATATAAAACAACCGCGGCTTACTTTTCGGCTTGCCCAATTGTGGTATCTTCCGGTGTTTATTTATGTGATATTCTCTCTTTTGTTATTGCATTTTCAATATCGAGACAACTTGACTGGCTGCAGGCGTATATAATTTAGATATATTTAAGAGGCCTTTTATATTTTGCGCCTATGCAACACTACGTGTGGCGAGCTGTAATTCGATATTTTTATCGAAAAGTTTGGATCTATTCAGATGAGCCGGCTACCAGCAATCAACCGTAGGGGTGTTCCGAGACGAGTTTAATCCACCGAAAGTTGCTGGTAGAAGAAGTACTTTTAAGCAAATAGTCGCCTGTTTTTTTTCGTAAAATCTGGTCATGTTGTAATTCTACAAAAACTTAAAAAGTCAATTTTGAATGGTACACAATCATTTCTTTGTGTGATGTTTTCAGAGAATTAAGGAAAACCATACGCCGCAGCCGAATCATTCTTCATCAAGACAATGCGAAATCTCACGTATCGGCTCCCACAAGAGAGTTTTTGAGCACTCAAAAGATCGAATTCGAGTGGTTCGAATGAATGATTTTTGTATTCGCGATGATTTTTTTTGTTCCTGAACACCAGAAATATGGTAAAATGCGAGGTTAATGTTCGTCTCACGGTCTGCAGAAGCTTTTGAAGCTGCTGCCTTTAAATAGCTCTTTTTGGAAGTATCCATTTCTGAGTGGCAAAAGTGCGTTGATGATTGGTTCAATCGCATGGAGAGTATTGTATTTTAAAAATCAATAAAACCATTTTTTTATTATTATTATTTCGCCGTGTTATCGTTATTATTATTATTAGTTGCTATCGCCCCGACTTTGAGCACATAATGCCATGCTTTCATTATTGGGCGCAAAATATCAAGGGCAACTCTCGTACAGAAGAATGAAATAACTGTAGGTAAAACACAATTTTCCTCGAACATGCAGTGAAAAAAGTTGACAACTCTGAAGTTCAAAATGAGCAACCCCTGTTCCTACAACTAAATATGTTACCTATAGGGCTCCCTGAAGCGCTAACTGAAAAAAAAATGTAAGGCTCAAATAGACCCGTCGATGTTTGCACATACATTTTTTCAGGTTAGATTCGATCGTTTACGCCACAGATTAACATTTTTAACAAAATTTTAATTTCAACAAAATTTGGCTTTACTTTTGTAACCGCCACGAATAGTTTATAATTTTTGTAAATGCGGTTAAATGTGGTGTTTCGTTTGCGTAATTTGATGAACGAAGCACTACTAAATGCGAATTTTTGGCAGCCCCTTCCATAAATTCTTTTTTTTGTTTTGTTTTTTTTTTTGGTACCTAATTTCCATTGTTCTAAAGCCCGTCAGTTACATGTCAAATTACAGCAAACAAAAGTGCAAATAAATGCGAAATTGGCAAATTTTTATTGTAAATTTATATACGTCGCATTTTGAGAGGTTAGTAATCAATACTACAAAAAAAGGTTGCTGCTTAATGCAAATACGATACAAAAAATGTTTTCTAAAACTTCATAAATACTTTTAGCGCTAAATAACAAAAAAAAAAAATTTATATAATATTTTTAATAAAAAAAGTAATTCTACATAAAAATTATTATAGTTTCTTAAATTTACACAATTTGCTCAACAATTTCGCATTTATTTACTAACAAGAATATTGCATATGTCAATATTTTTGCTGCTATTTTGTTGCCAACATTTCGTTATAAGTTTTTTTTTTGTGTGTTTTCATTGTGTGGCATGAGGCACGAAGCATGCGGTAAGTGCTTTGTGCTGCGTGTAATTTGGCACAGAGTATTTGTTTTTGTTTTTTGTTTGACATTCTTTCATTCCAAGTGTCTGGTTAGTAGAAAGAAATCAACATACATAGAAAAAAAGACATATGCGCCTTCAATGGAGGCGACGCTTGTAAACGATTTGCTTTTCTGTATACAATCCACATACATTAAATTGAACACTACAAAACAAGTTAAACAAAACTTAAGGAGATATTTTGTTGTTTCATTAGATGCATTGCGCAAACAGCTTAAGTGGCAGGCAATTATTGTCGGACACTTGAACTGTGGCAATTTACAAGGTTGCATTCTCTTAAAAAAAAAATTATTATTTTTTTTTTTCTTTTTTGCTTTTTACAGGCGTCAATAAAAAGTGCTTGGCATTCTCTTTTCATAGACAAGTTTAAGGTTTTAGTCTATTTTAGTTTCCGTTTACTGTAAAAGGCTTCAAAAAAGTGCAAAATGGCAATTTTATAAACAAACAAAAAAATAATAATAATATTCTACTAGACATTCTTTATTGATTTAGTAAATTTCTGTCGAAATGCCATTTCACACTTTTAGCCTTTACGGCTTGAATTTAGTAAGCAATTTACACATACAAAATACACATCAACTTCTTTACTTAGTTATTTACAACATTCAGAGATAGATAATAATAACAAAGTGAAAGAGGGGGAGAAAGAGAGAGCGCGCGCAAAGAGAGGCAGACAGTGAGTAAAGTAAATATGGTGTGAAAGGAGGAGGGGCACACACCTGAACGCAGGTGGAGAAAAAGAGATATAGGTAAAAGAGCGACATGGCAACATTCCCTCGACTATCGGTTTTACGTTATCGGAACGACCTGGATTTAAATTCGGTCAAGGACTGTCACCAACAATTTTTGAAGAATGTTTTATGTTGTTAGAACAACAATAAAAGCGACGTGAAAGAACATGTTCTTGTTGAATATGTATTTATTTTTAAGAGAGTGAGAGCATTACGAAAAATGCATTGAAAAAAAAAAAAACAATTCACGATATTCGTAAATAAATTTAAAATGTAAGCTACTCTCTGCTGATAATTCATTTGAAAGAGTTTAAGTGTAATATAAATGACCAAATATTACCTCAGAATTATTGAGAATGAATACTTTCCATTTAAAATGCTATACTACGCGTTGTAATTTTTAAAACAAACATCTAAAGTTAAATTTTATAAATCGAAAAATCGAATCGGGAGCCGGTGGGACTCTACATTTTATGGCATTGTTTTCTTTGAAATTTAAGGGTAAATTAACACTGTCTTGATATCTATCTAGAAGAGTGTGTTAACACAGAATATTGAAAACACGCACTCTCAGAATTGAGAAAATTGATGATTTTATAAAGGGGAATTTGCAAAGGGGAAACCAAAGCAGCAAATATGGACTGAGAGTGAGAGCTGGGTAGCACGAGAGCAATAAATTATGCTGCTTATATTTAATGTTCACTTAGACTTCTATAGAAACGCCCGTGCTCTTAGAAAAAGTTTGAAAACTGGTGTTAAGATATTTAGTAGCTCAGAAAAGTTTTGGCATAGTGCGTTATTTTACAATATTCGTAATGTTTTTCATGCCAATTTTAACGGTAGTGAAAAATACAAAAAGAAAGTAATGCAAAAGCTCTTTACTCAATTGCTAGAATTTGAGATTTGCATTAAATGTATACCGTTACATTTTACATGAATAAATTTTATACCGTTACATAAGAGATCTACTTGAAAAATTTGTGAAACATGTTTTATGCTGTTACACCAACAATAAGGGGGAAAAAGAAAGGAAAAGTGTTAGCATTTTGGATGTGCCCTCTCCCCATTCCTGCACTAACATATACTTGTATACTTTTTAATATTATTTTCAGTGTGTGCGTGTTTTGAAAGAGTAAGAAGAGCTTGAAATAGGCGTGTAAAATCGTTTCTTTGGAAAAGTACATATTTTTTTTACTAGAAAAAAAAACACAATTGCCAAATGCTTGCACACAATTTTCATATACTTTGCTTTGATAGTATATACATGTTTTTTTTCGAAATTTCTTTTTTTTCGCACCTGGCATTCGTAAGGTAGAAATGCAATATTTATCTCCTTTAGAGTTTTGATCTTTCTTGCAGCGCACGATTTACACAAATCGTTAAACAACTCTTCCGGGCAAACTATAAATATATAAATGTAATAATAAAAATAAATGATAAACGATAAAGTATAAATGAATACATACATATGTATGTATGTACATATGTAGTAGTACTGATGTTGGTGATGTAATTAAGTAATGTTAGCATGTAATTGAATATTTGGCAAAAGTACGCAAATGACGCTTAACATAATTATCTATGCATATGTATGTATGCTTGTCTACAATTCTTTTTCAACGTAATTCTTGGGATGCTGAAAATGCAATTGGTTTTTTGTTTTTCAAATCAATAATACAATTAAAGGTAATAGTAACGGGGTTTCAAGCAGAGTAAGCAGCTGCATGCCGCCAGCCAATGGGGAATTTGGATACGTTTGGCCTCCGCTAGAAATTGAGTTTTGCCCAATTTAATATTATATAATTTTCAAGAAAATAATCGTTTTCAAACATAGATATGTCTTAGTAAACTCCGAAATTATTTGAAAAATAACAATAGCCAATGGCGGCTTTTGGTAAGAATAAAAGTAAAAAAACTATATATATATTTTTTAATAAAATATGGATAAAATACTAAAAACAGGAAAATACGAGTATATAAATTATATTGAAATGTATACATATTTTAAGTAAAAAAACTAAAAAACAAAAAATATTCATTATAAATTATATTTTAATTATATTTAACCTTTATAAAAGGTTATATCCATAAATCGATAGAAAATTAAATTTTATGATGCTACCTGGAAGCTCAAGTCGTTAGCTATAATCGAAATATGCTAAATTCACGACCAAAGTCGAAAAAGCCAGTCTGGCCAGACGCGGGTGCGCAACGGAGGATTAATGCTTAGGATTACACTTTTTTCCACAAAAATGAATTAAAGCAAATCTTTTGCTATCAAATAGATTTAAAAATTTATTTCTTTCATCGCGCTTTATATACAAAGTGGCGCAAAGTTGATCATCACCAATTTTGTTTTTGAATAAATTTTTACTAAATAAGAACACAATAATTTTGATTGATTGAAATCTTTATTTTAATCTTTACGCGCTCCATGACTTGTCTGTTTGTAGACCGCAGAAAACAAAAAAAATATTTTGGGTGATGGGAATTTTTATTTTCACCTTCACCATTGCTCCATTGCTAGTCTGTTTGTAGACTGCAGCTATTTAATTTACAAGTGTGACGACGTCGTTTGCCAAAATTATAAATCTTCCGATAGGGTGATTAATTTTGCATCACCTTGCACGCTAATAGAGGCAAAACGAGGACTCGTCTTTTTTTTGGGTATTTTTACTTAGAATCATCTAGCTGATTTATTTATCGAGAAAAAATTGGGAATTTTTCTTTAATTTTATTTGAACAATGAGATAAAATAAATAAATAGGTAGGTTATATTAAAAATAAAATTAAAAGAACATTTAGGGCGTATTAGTTGATGTTCACAAAAATCAATAAACTGATTGCTGTTTGCAAAAATAAGTAAATAAAAAATATAAAGTAACAATAACAATAGTAAAGATAATGATAATAAAATTAATAATAATAAAATAATTAAAAAAAATAATAATAATAAAAAAATAACAAAAGAAAAGTATAATAAATTTTTTTTAGTAATAATAATAATAATAAATAGTAGTAATAAAAAATAATAAGAATAAAAATAAATAAAAAATAAAATAAAAATAAATAAAAAATAAAATAATAATAATTAACAAAACTAGTAAATTATAATAATAATGATAATAAAATTAATAATAAAAAAATATATAACAGAAATAATAATAAAACAAAAAATAATAAAAAAAGAAAATTATAATAACATTTTTTAATAATAATAAATAGTAATAATAAAAAAGTAATAATAAAAAAAAAATAATAATAATAGTAATAGTAGTAAAATAGTAAGAATAGTAAAAATAAAAATAAATAAATAAAAAAACAAGTGAAACATAATAATAATGATAATAAAATTAATAATAATAAAAAAATAAAAAAAGATAATAATAATAAAAAAAAAAATAAAAAAGATAATAATAAATAGTAATAATAAAAATTATAATAATAATAAATAATGATAATTATTAAAAAAAATAAAAATAATAACAATAAATAACAAAACTAGTGAAATATACAATTATAATAACAATTATTCGTTGCGAAAAATAATTATTGGTACTTTTACTAATAATGTAATTTTAGAACTCATCTGAGAGATAAAAATCCTTTTAGAAAATAAAAAATTTTATTATGATGCAGCGATACGAAAAATTTTACACTGACTCAAAATCTAAAATTGAATATCCTCGCGAAGTAAGCGGGGTTCAAAAATTCTAAAAAAGTTATTTACTTATTCAAAATTAAGGATAGGTTAAAAATCTATTTAATTATAATTTATTAATTTAAACAATTAGCGTAAGGCCATCGCAGCCATAGCTGAGATATTAGTTGCAATTAAGTTTTAACTATAAGTACAACTTTCTTAATAAAAAATAAATAAAAGCATAATTTAAACAAAAATTAATTATAACTAACTAATTTCCGTATTAAAACTTTTTTAAGCCCTTCTTTTATTGTACAAATTTAATGCTATGTACAAAAATAAGAAATTAAGAAATAAAAAAAAAACTTTCAGCGTCACTCGCTTACCATTTTAGCTGTAAAAAAATCTCATTATATGTACAGCAGTATAAATACCATATTAAGAGAAATTATCTATGATTTATATATGTAAAGTAATATTCCTGCAGACAGCATTACGTTATAGGTAAGCTTTGAAGCTTGGGAGAGATTTGCAGAAAATCAGAATTTTTCAATTTTATACTATAAATATTCGAAAGCATGTATATATTGTACATATATATAAACACGAACACATGTACCCTTTTTCATTAGTTTTTTTTTATTAGTTTGGCGATATTAATGGCAAACACCGAATGCAATATTGAAATGGTCATGTCCGTTCTATGACAATCATAAACAGTTAATTGCAGGACGTGAGCACGTTTTTATAAAGCGTGGAAAATATGTAGTATTGCGCAAAGTGAATTTCTGACATTTCACATAGAACAAGTTTAGTATTTCGGAAAATCTGCCGAGACGCAGACGGTTATCACATGCCATGACCCCAAAAGCAGTAGGTTAATTAAGTGTTAATTAGTAGGCAGTTTGATAGAATATTTTATTTTGCCTTGGCATACAAATTTTCTTTGCTTTTGAGAATTATATTTTTCTACCTTGTCCTCATAGGCTAAAAATGCAATATTGATTTCTTTGCATGTCTGTATGTATTTGCGTGTAATGTCGCTGCGCATTTGCAACATATGGAATATGTCTTCAGGTATTGCTGCAAGAATTTTCAATTTGTTTTTATCGGATATTAACAAATCAATATCATAAATGAAAATAAAAAGAAACAAATTTTTAAACAACTAATTATATACTAATTCTACATACCCTCGGTGAAGAAAACGTGTGCATAACGATACATCGGCCTAGCTGGATTCTCGAAATCGCGTATCAAAGCACGCACTGATTCATCCGATGGTGTTATTAAGTAAATGGCGTCCATTGTGGGAAGCGGTTCGCGTTTCTTATTGATATCCTCCACCACTAGAAAAAATGTGGACAAGTTAGTTAGTTGGTATGTTGGCAAATATGTATACAAATAAATTATTTTACTTACAGGTTATGCCCTCAGCGCTAATTTCATGCATCTTAGTGCAAGCGGACACCATACGCATACCCAACTTATCGACGACCAGTACACGCCATTCCATGCCACCCGGTGCCTTGGCAGCAGCCGATACCGCGCCTGCTTTCTTCGGTGGTGGTGGCTTATACTTCACCACCTCGTTCATAATCTCTACAAAGGGGGAGAATGCGAAAGAGTATTAATATTCAATATAGAATGCGATAGTAGATACAAATTTACAAGAACGTTCAAAAACGTTTTTATTTTTATGGAACGCGAGTTTGTAAGAATATTAATTTTGTTGTTGTTATTGTTGTAGCAGCACAAATATTCCCCATGCATACACAGCGAATGTTGCTGAAGTGACAGTCCTTGGCCGGCTATAAATCCAGCTCGTTCCGGTCACGTAGCACCGACTGTCGTGGGAACGAGTATTAATTTTGCCTCGATGCGGGTCATTTAAAACTGATTCAGGTGGATCTAATTTTTGAGTTTAAAGTTGAGTTGGGTAAAGTTAAGTTGGCTTTGAGGTCATGTCTCTAAAATGTGGCTCAATTTTCAGCTTGGGTCTGCTGGGTTGATGCCTGCGATATCATTCCAGCAGAAACCTAAAAATCTGACCAGTTTGAAGCGATGATCGATCAAAACTCGCCTGAGTTGTGAATAGGAAGGGTTTTGTGTTCTATCAAAACAATAATAATGCGCTAGGAGATCAAGAAAGCGTCCGCCGTTTAGTACAGTCCCAGCACCAAGCGATTATCAGCTTTTAAGCAATTGCAAAAAAATTTTATTGGTAAAAAACTGGCCTCCAGAAGCTTATGGTATTGATTTGCTACAGTTTTCAAGCAATAGAGATGAATACTTTCACAATTGATTTCAAAATGGACACGAGTTATCTAACGAAATGAAGGAATTTTGATACAACATAAGTCGGAAAATCTTAAATTTATTGGCAAAAAAAAGAGAAAAATGCTCAACACTTTTTATTTCACCTAACTTCCTGAGGACTGGAGTTTTGGTTTTGCTTTCGCAACAAATTTAATTACGGTTAGGAGAGCATTTCAGTAGCTGCCGTTAGATGTTCCCAATTAAGAGCTGCCGCCTCAGTAAAGTAGCCGTCTTGTGCAAGGATGATATATTACCAGGTTTGCTCGTTAGGTATGGTGAAAAAAAAAAATAAAAATTGAGGGGAACTTTGGATTCTACGGCATTCGGTCTGTTGTTGTTGATTTTTACCACTACCACAAGCGAAATTTTGTGAAATACATCCCAAGTGGCATCAGCTCATCTCTCAAATTCGCTCAGAGCCGAATAACGGTCCGCTACGTAGAACATCTGTTCACCATGCGCCTCGTGCGCTGAACTTCATCTCCTGATTAAAAGAGATATTTGATCTGTTTATGTAAAAATTATCCAGTAACTTGCAAGTAACTTAATTTCTGATTTCTGAATTCTCTCTCAAAGAGAAAAATATCAAAAAAAAAGTACATTAACGCAAAACCAGTAACGATTAGCAAGTTTTACGAACAGCTGCTTAAATTGTTGGCAGGAAAAATCACGAAAATTAAAAAAAAATTCACTTGAGCTACCTCGTATTAAATTAAAAAAAAAAGCAAATAAAATGGAAAATAAAGAGCTTCGGAATCACATAATTATATTTTGTCCACAATAATTTGAACATTCCATTAGCAATTCGCAAATTTTAATTCGTCTTTATACAATATTTACTTTGCGATCAGCTGTTTTTCTCTAATTCTTACAAGTAAAAATTTATCCAGTAAAAATGTGCAACTTCCCCTCAAAACGAAATGCCTTTTTGCTCTCTCACATTCCCCTACTTTGCAAGTTTTTTGGGTACATGAACACCAAAACGGATTTGCTTCATGAACAGACCTATTTTATCACAAAAGTAGTTTAGTAAGACTGATGTCACAGTGCTATTAGCGACTCACTTCTATGACGAGACCCAGTCGAGCGAAACTACCAGTGGTCGAATGGAAGGATTTAGTGGAAGATTTGAGAAATTTTTGAAGGCAATACGGACAAATTTTAATCAACGCGACCAATTTAATTTTTGGAATTTCTTAAAAAATTCTTCATCATCCTAAGAAAATAGACTAATTGGTGCAAAATTAATGCCTTAGCAGAGAATGTTGAAACTCATATTATAATTAAATCTTTCTATTAAATATTTTTGTGACTTCGTCTCCACTTTTTCAATAAGTTAATAAATAATCTTAATATACTATATATATTTATAATAGATATGCCAACAAGGTACATGAATGATGGCATAAAACCAAAACCTGGTGATTCATTGAAAACTGGTTTAAAGTACTTAACAAAAATGCTGAATCGGTTAGGAAATGCGTTGTACCGAAGCAACCACTTCACAAAGCATTTCTCTTAGTGCATCCTGCGGTACTCCATTTTGCTTTGGAAGAGGCTGCTTAACATGATATGCTTATACATTTTGCTGGCTATGAGCCAGTAATTGATTTTCGATTACAGAAAATCTTTAAGGCTTCTAGTAGGTGTAATGGTGCATATTGATTATTTGAGGAATTCTAATTTTGAGCTTTTAGAGAAGCATAGACATTTTTAAAATTTTCTGGGCTTATTCGACGTGCTAAAATCTTCGTATGCACCTATTTTAATTTATTTTTTCAAAAAGCATTAATTAGGTGGTTTTTAGACTCTTTTAACTGTACTACAAATATATGTATGTATGCATCATCATCAAATGACTCATTCTGCAACCTGCGAATAGTAAAAGCAAATACACAAAGCGATAATAATAACAAATCAGCTCTAAAACAATTAGTGCAACATACGCCGAGTCGGTAAATAAAACAATGAAAATAACTCATATTGCTGCACTGAAAATATATGTATGTACAAATGTGTAGGTGTACAACAGAAATTGAGTTATGCCGCTTTCCTCAATGACGTCACAACAAGCCAAACAAAAACAACTGCTTTCCTAAAAATAAATTCATATCCGCCACTCTAAGTAAATGTATGATTACCGTCTTTTCCATACATTTTGATAATTTCACTATGCGCACGCCAATGTAGGACATTTAAAGGCGGTAGATAGGGCAGTGTGGGTGTAAGGATAAGTACAAGTATCATATAAAGCAATGATAAGACCAACAATAATCCACCTCCGTCATACCAACATTAACGGCATTTACAACAAAAAAACTACACTCATATCACAATTGTACGAACTACACCAATAGCGAACGTATAGGCGTATGTGTATGTGTATGTATCTTATGTGGTGGCTCCAGCTGAGCGCAGTAAAGTGGGGCTGCGCAAGAAAAAAGGTCACTCCGGGGGCATACAGAACGGGGGAAAATCAATAATTACCAAACACAGAGGCGGAACTACTTTTGCAAATGCAATTTTCACAATTATTAAATAGATTATATGCAAATTAATCGCATACGCACTAATTCATTTGTATGAAATTCCAGCACACGTATTCTTATCGTTATTCAGGTGGTTTTTTGTAATCGCAAAAATTTGTGAATTTTCACTACACAAGCACATAGATATTTTGCAGGAAACTTACTTTGCCCAACCAGCACTTTCAACGCCATTTTTTACGATTTTTTTTCCTCAGCCGCGTTATGATTCCGTCTTGCACCCGCACACAAATTACTAAAATAATCCTTTTACACTTTTATTTAGGTGCTATTAATTTTCCAATTTGCTTCTACTACCCACAAAATGTCACTAATTTTTGCTGCAATGCAAGTATAGAGATGAGTAATAAAATCGATAGAAATGATCGGTTAAAATTGACATTTTCTTTCACCGCACAAATGTCGTACAGGGTAGCTCAGTGTCGGGAAAACTGAGTGCAGGGTGGCTTCACAAATAGATGCGAGAAATTAAAAGAATTTAAATGTTTAAGCGAAAATTAAAATAAATTTACTATTAACAATATATTATTCACCGAAGGCCCAAGTAGCTAGTGTTTTTTTTTTTATTTTTAAGTTAGTGTAATATTTTATATTATTCTAATAAATAATAATAATAATAATAATAACAATATACTAAATTTTCAATATATAAATTTTCCATTAAAAACACATCTTTTTAGGATAAATAAGTGAACCCGCACATCAATAGAAATGTAAAAATAATGTTATACTTTGATTAAAAAAAGTTTTATATTTTTATTACCTTTTTTTTAATCTAAAATATAGAAAGAAAGGAAAACAAAGTACGTCAATGCGCAAAGGATTCGATGGTACGGTCACATTTTACGAATGCGCAACGATATAACTCTAAAAAAGATATTCGAAACAAATCCACAAGGCGACAGACGAAGAGGCCGGCCGAGAAAACGACGGAGAGGTGACATCGAAGGCGATTTTGGAGCTATGGGCATAACTGAAAAGCTGATGACCGAGTGACGTGGACACGAATTTAACGGAAGCAATGGTTCATCCCGAACTGTGATGCTATAATGATGATGATGAAGGAAAACAGTATAGTAATTTTCGAATATATGTGCACGTATTTTATTTTATTATTATATTTAAGAACTTTCCTTAATTTAGAAATTAGTCCTAAAATTCATAAAAATGTAAAGCAACTATTATAAAAAAAATAATAATAAAAATAATTAAATATTGAAAACACAAAAGTTGTATATATCTTAATCTTAGTAATTAGATAGAAATTAGTCCTAAAATTCATAAAAATGTAAAGCAACTATTATAAAAAAAATAATAATAAAAATAATTAAATATTGAAAACACAAAAGTTGTATATATCTTAATCAATTATATTTGAGATGTTTTTTGGTTTTATTTTTATACCAGCAATTACTCATGCGCTGCCGTGATGTTGGCGGAGCTTCTGGGCTGAAGTGTTAGGAGGAGGCTATAGATTGCGATTTTCAGTGGGCTTTGTCTGTACTTCATAGCTTTTCACTTATCGCTGTCGTGTTTTCTGTGAAGGAAAGGAAGCTATAGAACCCGATTCTCAGTATGTTGGATTTTGTTTGGATCTATCGACATCCGCAATCAGTTCGAATCTCGTCACAATGATAAATAGTGTGACTTGGAATCCAGCTACTGAGTGGCTCATGATACGCGACTTTTGGGTTTCCGTCTTATTCATCTCCACGGAACTACACGAAGATTAAGCGTCAGAGATTTTACTTATTCTTGATTGACGCTCTTATCGTCGCAGCTATGGTTATTTCCTGTCCATAGAATCACTTATGAAAGTAAAAGTTTTTGAGCAAATCGCGCAAAATAACTATTTCTTAACGAACTCAGCTGGTTTGAACTAAAGAGGATTTCCAAAAAGTGCAGTCTCCGCTCCTCAAAAGAAACTTCATGCATAGCCTCACCAAAAATTAATTAAGTATACTTTGAGGATTTTTATTTTTTAGTTTATAGTTTTATTACAAAATTTCCAATACACACTTCCCCCCACACGCTTCAGTTCAATTTGTAATCGCCGAAAGCGCGCACATGCTCCCTGATGCGCACCGAATTGATGGCAATGAAACCGCTCGCATCGTTCGCCACATAACCGCCATGTACATCCATGGAGACCAGCTCTTCGTTGTACAAACCACCCGACTCCTTGGCCGACTTGCGTGCAATGGCGCGCGCATAACCCGGTGCCAATTCAACAATTACCTCACCGCTTACGTGTTCCTGTGAGATTTCAATGCAACGACGTGCGTATTGTGCCTCCGGACTGAACCAGAAACCATTGTACACATAATCGGCCATGCGATTACGTAAAATTTGCTTGGTGCGCAACACTTCACGATCCAAACAGAATACTTCCAAATCCTGATGGGCGGTGAAGAGTATATTACCGCCGGGAGTTTCGTAGACGCCACGCGACTTCAGCCCTACAAAACGATTCTCCACAATATCAATACGTCCAATGCCGTAGGCGCCACCTACTTCGTTCAGAAATTGCAGAATTTCAAAAGGTTTTGTGTACTGTTTACCCGTCGATTGATCGACGACGAGGGTGGGTAGACCGCTGGAGAAGTGCACCGAAACACGTTTGGGTGATTTTGGTGCCTTGGTATTTGGATCGACCGTCATTTCGTACAGTGATTCGGGTGCGACATGGAAGGGATCTTCTAAAACGCCAGACTCGTAGCTGATATGCAGGATATTGGCATCTGTACTCCAAGGGGCGGCTGGTTTCGCACTCACTGGTATGCCGTGCTTTTTGGCGTATTCGATGAGATCCAAACGGCCTTGGAAGCGTTTGCAAAATTCATCATCACGCCACGGTGCAATGATCTGCGAACAAAAAGGCAAATGAAATTATGTAACACACGAAAAGGGATCGAAATGAGAGTAGGATAGATTAGAGTTTGAGTCCGCCTTTCGCAGCCAAAGTTAGATTTCAAGAAAATTATATTCTCTCTAAATGGAGAGTCCGCATGCACAAGTTACATACGTTCTCTCAAGTTCCTTAAAAATACTCACCTTAATATGAGGCAGCAGCGCATATGCGTTCAACTCGAAGCGCACTTGATCGTTCCCTTTGCCGGTGGCGCCGTGCGCTAAATACTTGGCGTCATACTTTTTAGCCGCCTCGACTAGCGCGACGGAGATGCAGGGGCGCGCCAATGAGGTGCCCAACAAATAGCGCTCCTCATAAATCAAGCCCATTTGAATGGCTGGCCAGATGTAGTGCTCAACGAATTTCTCTTTCACGTCGGTAACAATGACATCAGATGCGCCAATTTTCAATGCCTTCTGACGTGCCGCCTCAAAGTCTTCCTTTTGTCCAACATCGGCCATCAAACAGATCACTTCATATCCCTTGTCCAACAACCATTTCAGGATGCAGCTGGTATCCAGACCACCGGAATAAGCTAAAATCACTTTCTCAACCATAATGCGCAACTGTTGGGGTAGAACTGAACTTTCACGACTACCATTCGAACGTATTTGAGACAAATACGATGCTAAGAGGAATCAAGATTTTGCAACAAGTATTTACTCTTTATCAATTTCAAAGGTGAGCGCGTGTGCGTTTGCCTGATAAGAGGAGTAAAAATTAGAAGATTTAAGTGGACGCAATCAAATAGTTTTAGAGATAATATAAAACATAAATAAGTTCCCGTAACAAACTCTCAAGCTTGTGGTAGTTATTCTGAGTTTGGGTGATGATAAGGGAATTTTATTTGTCTCGAACTTTGTCAGATCTCTGTAGCATACGTAGGAGTTTGTACCCAGTAGAACTTATGAGCATACTTCGAGTAGTGCCGGAGTACAACCCTCTTTTCTTTTGTTTCTTTGTAGAGAAGGTGAAGCATCAAAGGCCTGAGGCCGAAGCCGTGGTGTGGGACTTTAACCCACTAAAATTACAGGATCACAGAGCTTGTCACTGTTGGTAGGAGTTGCCGCATGCTTGGTCGAGGACCGGCGATGTAGGGCATTAGCCTCCACCGCGCACCATTTATTCGTGTAGCTTTGTCACTTACTGACTGTAGATGCTGCTGCTTGAATGTCATACACGCAATCGATGAACACTCCTAAGTATTTTATATGTGGCTGGAACGTGATGTTATGGTCACCAACTGTAATAGTTGATTCCTCACACATCTGTCGTGTACTCAAAAGGACCAATTCGGTTTTATGATACGCCAAGTCGAGTTTTGCCTTTTCGCAGCCATCGTTGCACTCTTGAGATATCATTGTTACACAATGCCTGCAGTGTGTCAAGGTTTTTTTTTGTCGGGACAGACTAGTAAGTACAGCACTCAGACACAATTAAATCCATTGTACTGCACTCGGACTCCCTTTTTTATTTTCTTTAAATCTACTCGACCTCCGAAGAAATCTGAGTAGATCTTGTGGTGCCAAAGATCCAAGGTGGACGCTTTTTAACACTAATCAGTGCCAAAGACCTCAAACCTGATTCGAAGGCAGAGCAGACGCACAGAAACTGGTTCGCCGCCTCATTCTCTGCTGGGCAGAGTGCACTGCCTGAGATGCTCACCTTTTCCATGTGCTTTGCCCATAGAAAGTGGCTCGTCATCACTCCAACCAGCTTCCTACAGTTCCCTCTGCTTAGAGAAGGAGGAACTGCGACAGTCTATCGGACATGACAGGTAAGATCAGTTTTGTCCATCTCCTCAGCCTGTCAAGCTCGGTTGCGGGTTAGAGTAATCCGTTTGCTAACCGTGGCTTTGATGGCTGCAGAAGTGAGTGGCAGAACGGGCCCCGGGCAAAGAAAGTTGGTGTCATCTATTATAATCCTTTGAGTATACAGTCACTTGCCACTGCTCTCTATCCTTCTGTGTAGAACCATCTTAGTTTGTAGACACTCTCTTTTGTGCCTTCTACTCTTCACAGTACCTCGTCCAGATCTAGTTCTCTGAATAAATTATAGATGCAGCTAAAATCATGTGATCATGAGCTGATCTTTTCCAGCTGTACTAGGCCGGGATCTTTTCTTCTTATTTTTGCAGATAGGTCGCTGAATCGATAAAAGTTATTAGACAGATAACTGCGCAGTCTAAAATGACCGGTGAGAAAGACAGTAAGCATGCTGAGTTTGTTCTTGAGAGGTGAGATGTTTAAATCTCAGCAAAGACTTTGCGTATCGCAGCCCACAGTGTGGTGACAGCTTACGTTTTCTATCCCTAGCTCTTCACCTCTGAGCTCTTCCTTGATGGCGTGTTGTCCCATAGCAGCCTTTTTAGCCAATGAATCCGGTACCTCGTTCCTGAGTATGCCCTTATACCCAAGGATCCATATGATTACTCTGTCAAGCATTGCATAGTCCTGAGTTCATATACCTTTAACGAACAATTCTATTACTTCTTAAAAAAACTACTTTATCTCCTAAACGAGGAATGCGAAAGTAAAAAAATCAAAAAAACCCATTTATTGCTCCGAAATAATACCGTTGGGGGAGATGTCACTTTCGTCACGTTTCGGGAGATGTCACTTCGGTTTCTACTGGGCATAGCTACGAAATACATTTATGGTTTTATAATTTGTTTTTCATTTTTACTATTGTGATTACTATTGCATACCCCGTAATGCTTCTATATTGGTTCTATGTTGCTAAAAATCCATTGTAGCGTCGCTGTCTCTCTCACAAACTTACATGTCATGTGATGAGTTGACGTACAAATCGGACGAATTTTTATCGCCAATTTGTTAAATTTGCTGTACAACCCCAGCCTCTCAAATTATGAAATGCGACAACTTACATTGCGCTAATCGAGTACTTGTTTGTACATAAACATCTCCCAACATCTGCATTGCCAAAGTATTAGAGATTTTCGAACACATCTCGGAGATTGCGTCGAAGCAAGGAGAAGAATTGACAAACTTGAGAGCAAAAACAAATACGATCTACGTACATATATTGCAATAGATAAGCCAACAACGGCGTGTCACCGGTTTTAATACGTCATGGAGGAGTAAGCAAAACAAGAGACGGAAATAAATAAATTCATAAATGAATGGGCCATTCAGAAAATGCTTTCCATTCTCAGATAACATTAAAAGTTTTATAATCGAAGGTATAGTAGAAGATCTCCGTAAGAAGATTAGATAATGGAGTTGGTAGTAGAATTACTTTTCCTTGAACAAGATAAGGAAAATAAGAATTATCTAAAATACATATTTCCTAAATCTTTTTCGGTAGTATATTTTTATTGCATACCTCAGTTTTTTTGTGAACAGAACTCCTGTTACGTCAGCCCATCAGCTGATTCTACCAAATTCGCTGAGAGCCGGTTAACGGTCTGATATTCGCCACATCTAGAAAATTCTTTTCACCATGGAAGAAACTGGTACTTAAGCTTGCCCCAGAACGTTTAAAATAGAGAAGCCGCACTTTTATCATTCTTGGCACATCCTCTCCCAGAGGTAGGCAAAGCTTAGTCTTAACTAATGGGGGAGGGGCAAATTTTGAACAATATGACTCAAAATGAGGATGTTCCTATGTTCTTAGAAAAAATGAGGACGTTCGTATGTTGCAAACGGAAATTAATGCGCTCGTTCGCTGGTGCAGTAACTCTGTCATCTCTCTAAATATTAAGAAATGTTTTCATGTCATTTTCACCAAAACTCAAAACGTTTTCCAGTCATCTTACAGCATTGATAATACTTTACATCAATCTGTTCATGAATTTAAAGATCCAGGGGTAATCTTTGACTCACATTTTTCTTTCAACAGTCACATTAACTTTATTGTGTCCACTTCTTACTCAATCTTAGGTTTTATATGGCGTAATAGCTCGATGTTCTCGGACCCTTCTTCTTCTTCTTAATTGGCGCTATAACCGCTTACGCGATTTTGGCCGAGTTTAACAAAGCGCGCCAGTCGTTTCTTTCTCGTGCTAACCGGCGCCAGTTGGACACACCAAGTGAAGCCAAGTCCTTCTCCACCTGATCTTTCCAACGCAGTGGAGGCCGCCCTCTTCCTCTGCTACCACCAGCTGGTACCGCATCGAATACTTTCAAAGCCGGAGCGTTTGTATCCATTCGGACGACATGACCCAGCCAACGTAGCCGCTGGATCTTTATTCGCTGCGCTATGTCTATGTCGTTGTAAAGCTCATACAGCTCATCGTTCCATCGTCTGCGATATTCGCCGTTGCCAACGTGCAAAGGTCCAAAAATCTTACGCAGAATCTTTCTCTCGAACACTCCAAGCGTCGCTTCATCGGATGTTGTCATCGTCCAAGCTTCTGCGCCATACGTTAGGACGGGCATGATGAGAGTCTTGTAGAGTGTTAGTTTTGTTCGTCGAGAGAGGACTTTACTACTCAGTTGCCTACTTAGTCCAAAGTAGCACTTGTTGGCAAGAGAGATTCTACGTTGGATTTCAAGGCTGACATTGTTATCGGTGTTAATGCTGGTTCCTAAATAGACGAAGTCTTTTACAACCTCGAAATTATAACTGTCTACAGTGACGTGGGTGCCGATACGCGAGTGCGCCGACTGTTTGTTTGAAGACAGGAGGTACTTCGTTTTGTCCTCGTTCACCACCAAACCCATTCGCTTTGCCTCTTTATCCAGTTTGGAGAAGGCAGAACTAACAGCGCGGTTGTTAAGGCCGATGATGTCAATATCATCGGCATACGCCAACAATTGTACGCTCTTATAAAAAATTGTGCCTGAGCGATTAAGTTCTGCGGCTCGTACGATGCTCTCCAACATCAGGTTAAAGAAGTCACACGACAGCGAGTCACCCTGTCTGAAACCTCGTTTGGTATCAAACGGCTCGGAGAGGTCCTTCCCAATTCTGACGGCGCTACTGGTGTTGAGCAACGTCATCTTACATAGCCGTATTAGTTTTGCGGGGATACCAAATTCAGACATCGCGGCATACAGGTAACTCCTTTCCGTACTGTCGAATGCAGCTTTGAAATCGACGAAAAGGTGGTGTGTGTCGATTCTCCTTTCATGGGTCTTTTCCAAGATTTGGCGTATTGAGAATATTTGGTCGATGGTAGACTTTCCAGGTCTGAAGCCACACTGATAAGGTCCAATCAGTTGGTTGACGGTGGGCTTCAGCCTTTCACACAATACGCTCGCTAGAACCTTATAGGCGATATTTAGAAGACTAATCCCGCGGTAATTGGCACAAATTGCAGGATCGCCCTTCTTATGGATTGGGCAGAGCACACTTAAATTCCAATCGGCAGGCATGCTTTCATCCGACCATATTTTGCATAGAAGCTGATGCATGCACCTTACCAGCTCCTCGCCGCCATGTTTGAATAGCTCACCCGGTAGTCCGTCGGCGCCCGCGGCTTTGTTGTTTTTTAGCCGCATTATCGCTATTCTCACCTCGTCATGATCGGGTAGCGGAACGACAATTCCGTCGTCAACGATTGGGGTATCGGGATCTTCACTTTCTCTGTGACATGCGCAGCTGTCACTGTTCAATAGGTTCGAGAAGTGTTCCCTCCATAATTTAAGATTGCTCTGTACGTCAGTCACCAGTTCGCCGTCTTTGTTCTTACAGGAAAACGCCCCGGTCTTGAAACCTTCTGTAAGCCGCCGAACTTTCTGGTAGAATTTTCGGGCGTTGTTCCTGTTGGCCAGCATCTCAAGCTCTTCGCACTCACGTATTTCGGCCTCTCGTTTCTTCTTTCGGATAATACGTCTCTCTTCCTTTTTCAGCTCTCTGTAGCGATCCCACATGGCTCGCGTTGCGCCCGATCGCAGCGTGGCTCTATAGGCGGCATCCTTTCTTTCTGCGGCAGCATGACATTCCTCGTCGTACCAATTGTTTTTTCGGGCTCGCCGGAATCCGATTTCTTCTTCGGCGGCGGTACGTAGAGAACGAGAAATGTTGCTCCATTGTTCGTGGATGCCGGTTTGTTGGGCAGTGCTCTCCGATAGCAGGAGTGAGAGTCGAGTGGCGAATCTTCTGGCTGTCTGTTGTGATTGCAGCTTTTCGATGTCGAACATTCTTTGCGTAGGTAGATGTACGTTTTTTGCTGCACAGAGGCGGGTGCGCAGTTTGGCTGCAACAAGGTAGTGATCCGAGTCAATGTTGGGTCCTCGGATCGTACGTACATCTAATACACTAGAAGCGTGTCTTCCATCTATCACAACATGATCGATCTGGTTTCGTGTTTTTCGATCAGGAGACAGCCAGGTGGCTTGGTGAATCTTCTTATGCTGGAATCTGGTGCTGCAGACTACCATGTTTCGGGCCCCGGCGAAGTCGATCAGCCTCTGTCCGTTATCGGATGTTTCGTTGTGCAGGCTGAATTTTCCGACTGTGGGACCAAAAATTCCCTCGTTGCCCACCCTGGCGTTGAAGTCGCCAAGCACGATTTTTATGTCGTGGCGGGGGCAGCGCTCATAGGAACGTTCCAGGCGCTCGTAGAAAGAATCTTTGGTCGCATCGTCCTTCTCTTCCGTCGGGGCGTGGGCGCAAATTAGCGATATGTTAAAAAAACGTGCTTTGATGCGGATTGTTGCGAGACGCTCGTCCACCGGAGTGAACGACAGTATTTGGCGACGAAGTCTCTCTCCCACAACAAATCCGACACCGAATTTGCGCTCCTTTACATGGCAGCTTTAGTAGACGTCACAAGGCCCTATGGTTTTCTTTCCTTGCCCCGTCCATCGCATCTCTTGGATGGCAGTGATGTCAGCCTTTACTCTCACGAGGACATCAACCAGCCGGGCAGAGGCACCTTCCCCATTAAGGGACCGGACATTCCAGGTGCATGCCCTCAAATCATAGTCCTTAGTTCGTTTGCAGGGGTCGTCATCAGTATAGGGAGGTCTCATCCGAGGCTTTTTTAAAGTTTTCATTGGGGGGGATTTTTAAGTGGCGGGTCCCAAACCCAACGCACAACCAGCTATCCTGGAATGTTTCGCCTTCTCACTTTAGCTCACTCCCGAACGGGTGTTCGGAAGCTACCCAGAGGATACGTGGGCTAATCCCGGCCGTTGTGAGCTGCTTGAACCATATGCAGAAGAATCGTCCGGGCCATTCCCAAGTGAATGGCGATCAGTAACTTTCCCCACTTGCGTGGACTTCTACACATGGAACCATCCTCCTCCTCTCGGACCCTTACATTCACAAATTACTTTTTATTCCTTTGTTCGCTCTAGATTAGAATATGCAACTTTTATCTCGAGGCCTTGCCACCAATTTGCTATTGAGAGAATTGAACTTGTACAGAAGGTGTTCTTTAAATATGCTCTCAGGTCGTTAAAATTTTCAAATCCTATCCCTTCCTATCATTCCCGTTTGATTTTAATTAACTTAAAATCTCTAGAGAGTAGAAGGTCTATACTCTCACTGTCTTTTGTTTTTAGTGTAATTAAAGGAGAAATTGACTGTTCATCCCTATTACGTTGCATTCACTTTCATATTCCTACTATATCTCTACGCAACACCTCCCCATTTCATCTTAAATTTCTTAACACGAATAATGCGAGTAATGCTCCTATTGCCCGAGTTTTAAAAGTAATCATTGAGATTCGAGTTCTATTCCGCTTGACTTTTCGGTTTCAAAGAATGAATTTTATAAATTTCTAAACTCTCTTTATTAATTTATTTAATAATTACCTGTAGTAATTTAAGCTCATATTAGATCTAAGTGGTCTGTAAAAACAATAATTACGTTTTAGACTTGAAATAAACGAAATATTGAATAGTGGGTGAGGGTTAATTTTAATGTAACTGACCTGATATGATATTTGAGTTCTGTCATATTAAAAAGGGACTTAACTAAAGATCTGTACCCTCCATCTTTGAGAAGATGCCTTAGAAAATGAGAGTAAGTATACAATGAGAGAAAAAGGAGCTAAGCAACTTTAAAATTAGTTCTCTTTCCCGAAACAAAGCGTCAAATAACAAGAAACATTAAAATTGAATAAAATGGGTAATGTCACTGGTAATGCAGTAAATAAATTTCAGGCAGCCTTTTCCCATTAAAAACTAAAGCGTAGCCCGATCAAAATTGAGATAACAGATTTCAGACAAGAATGATAGATTACCAGGATTAGTCACCGGCAGCAGAATCTTGTCTCGAATCTCATTCGACTAACAGCTCTCTTTGCGACATCGCACGTTTGGTTAACTGCTTCTAAATCACGAAGGATAGAGCGTCTCCAGGTATTTCGTGGACGACCGGGTCGTCTGTGTCCTTGAGGGTTCCATTCCAACGTTGTACTGCTTCTGCTTTCCCTGCCCTTCATGAGAGTGTGGCCGATCCATCGCCATATGTGAAATGATTATGCAGAATTCGGCTGCCGAATCCAATGTAACATGACAGCCGAATTTCCCCTCACAGTTTTCTTTTTCACCATAGTTAAAGAGCAAATCTTGTAAATAAATCATTTATATCTCCTTGGGTATTCTCTCAACCCATGGTGAAAAGAATTGAGAAGATGTGGGATGGGATGTGTTTTAAAAAATTTGGCTTGTTTTAGTGATATACGAAACCAACCTATTATCCTTGCGTATTCTCTCCAACGTGGGTATTTATTCACCACACGTCATCTTTAAGTCGAATTCACTTTTTATAACAATGTACATTTTACCATTTACTGCACATTTTTTATCGAAATAATGTTTTTTATTTTAGTAATTTAAAAAAAAAAAAATTTTTTTTAATATTTTTCTTTTACTAATATATAAAGAAACAAAATCCCAACTACTTTTTGTGCGTTTTTTAATATTTTTTATTTAAGCATTTTTAAATGTTTGTATATAGAGAATTGCATTACATTTATTATAATAATATTTTTTGTTTTGTTATAATAAATTTTCATTATCGGTATTTCAATTATTAATAATCTTAAATTTTTTCGTCAAAATTTTTCGCTTTTTATTTCTTCATAAATATTTAAGCTTTTGTTCGCTTTCTTAATTATTTGATAGTTTTATGCTTTTATTATTATTATTTTTTTGTTATATCTAATAAACATGGACATTCTTGAAATTTACTTGCTTGAAAGGCAAACAATTTCGTCAATACATTTAGCACAGTTTCACATTTTTGATGATTTTTAAATTTTATTATAAATTTTGTTTAAATATCAGTTGCAGTTTTATTTAATTTTTTCAATGAAACTGTAACAATTTTCTTTATTTTTGTTTTAGTTAGCTGTAGGCATTTATGTATGTGTTTAGGTATATGTTTGAAATTAGCAAAAAATATATTTATTTTCCAGAAATATGGCATGAATGGTTGCAAATAAAATTGTTTAAAAAATACTTTTGGTATTATTTCAATTTTTTTTTAATTTTAGATTATGGCAATTGAAAAGTAAAATAAAACGGTAGATAATGCAAAAATTTTTAATATTTTTTTAATTTTTTCTTTAATGAAGCTAATATTTTAATAGGTTATTTTCGTTAATATGGCTTACATGAATATGTAGAATTTTTTATAAGCTACCTAGGGTGCTTGTTTGTGTGGTGTATTTGATTTGTTTACTTTTTTACTGAAGCATTTTTCTGTTATTTCGACATAACCTTGAACTACAAAATTGCTTGCATTGCATTCGTATTGGGTTATTTACCTATGACAATTTCATGTTATTATGTTTTATATATTTTTTGCTGTGGGAAGCAGTACTATTTTTTTCGTAACGATTATTTTTGTTGTTATTTATTTCAAACATTTATTTACTTGCTGTGAACTGAA
The DNA here is from genome assembly GCF_027943255.1 of Anastrepha obliqua. Lineage (NCBI taxonomy): Eukaryota > Metazoa > Arthropoda > Insecta > Diptera > Tephritidae > Anastrepha > Anastrepha obliqua. The sequence continues at coordinate 121,417,380 of NC_072893.1, read as the reverse complement.
GCTGGTGATGCTCTTGGTATTTGTGAGTATTTTGTAGACGATAAGATTATGGGTGAGTGCGTTTGAGTGTATGGCTGTGTACATCTACGAGTATGTTGCAAAATTTACTATTACTTATTAAAAGGCAAGTTTGATTGGCGCAAGGGAAAGAGAAGCGGAGAAGGTGGGTGTATTCTGGCTATGCTGAGCTTTTAAACTGGCTAAATATTTTTAGAATTTTTATCAGATTTTATTAAAAAAAGTAGTAGTTACTTAAATTCCAATACAAGCAGCTGATTGGAAAATGTAAATATTGCTTGGCAAAAAAGCATAACCTTACTTTTAAGTAATAAAAAAAATAACAAAAATATTCTGGGGTCAGTGGCCATATGCGACTTCAAAATTTGAAAAAGAGAAATAAAAACATTAAAAAATGGTAATGAATATTATTAAGGGTTGTGATTTATTTACAAAAGCAAAACAAAATCAAATATCGAATAAAACTATGCATGAATGTTAACCTCCTAGCACTGCACATGAAATATTGGCCTAGCAGCAGATCTGAGAACATATTCCGAAAAAGGCGGCTAAAGCAATATGACGATTTTCGAAATAAATTTCTAAAAACAAAAACACAAAAAAAAAAAAATACATAATAAAATAAAATTAACCAAAACAATATAAAACCAATTAATTAAAAAAATCTAGAAATGTTGTTAAAAAAAATATGTAAAAAAAGTAAATACAATTAATTAAAATATTATAATTAAAACAAGTAACATGAAAAACATAAAAAAAAATTAATTAAAACAATATACAAAAATAGTTAATTAAAAAAGCTAATAAAAAAATTTATTTAAAATATGTAAAAAAGTTGTTAAAAAAGTAAAAAAAACAACTAATTTAAAAAAAAAATTACATTTAATTAAAATATTATTATTAAAAAAATTAAAAAATTAATTGAATAACAAAAAAAAAATTAATAAATAACTGCGTACTTAAAGTATCCAATTATATAATTAATATTTTGCTTTATAAAAAATTTTTCATGAAAAATATAAACGTTAAGCAAACAATTATCTAGAAAGTAGTTTGAATGCGACTTTGCAAGTAAAAAGTTTTGTTACCCATAAAAAAATGTACAACAAATAAAAATAAAAACAAATAATGAAAAAATATAATAAAAAATTAATTAAAAAATATATAATAAAAAATTAATTAAAAAATATAAAAAAGTTAGATAAAAAATATGTAAAAAACAATTATTAAAGAAAAACAATTAATTACAATATTATAATTAAAAAAAAAATGAACGAATAAAATTAATTATGCAGTTATTTATATATATATTATATTATATATATATTTATTTATATCATAATAATTTGTTCGCTAAAGAATTTTTTTATGAAAAACAAAATCCTTAAGCTAACAATCACCTAGAAATGAATGCGAATTTACATGAAAGTGAAAAGTTTTGTTACCCTTAAAAAAAAATTATAGGAAATAAAAAAATAAATAAATTAAAAAATAAAAACAAATAATAAAAAAATATAATAAAAAATTAATTTAAAAATATAAAAAAGTTTATTAAAAATATATGTGGAAAAAGTAAAAAACAATTCATTAAAAAAATAAATTAATTAACAAAAATTATTAAAAAGCTAAATAAAAAAAATAACAGCATAATAAAATATTTATTTATTTCATTATAGTATAATATTTAGTTCGATAAAGATTTTTTTTTTAAACATTATTAAAAGTTTTATTGTATTACCCATAAAAAAATGTAATATATAACAAATAAACAATAAATAAATAAAAAAATATATATAGAAACAATTAATGAAAAAGATATAACTAAAATAAAAAAGCTAATTTAAAAATATGTGAAAAAGGTAAAAAACAATTCATTAAAAAAAACAATTAATTAAACTATTATAATTAAAAATAATAATTTACAAAAAATTATTAAAAAAACTAAATAAAATAACTGCATAATTCAAATATTTATTTATATTATTAATCGTTAAGCAAATATATGTATAATCGTTAACAAAATCGTTAAGCAAACAATCCCCTAGAAAGTAGTTTGAATGTGAATTTGCATGAAAGTGAAAAGTTTTGTTACCTATGAAAATGCGAGTTTTTTTTTTTAATTTATGTTTAGATATAAAATAATGTACAAGAAACATTTTAAAAAGTTTAAAGAACGTCTTAACCCTCCATTGGACACCTTTTTAAAACCTTCGGTTGGGTACCTAGGTTTAGCGTTTTTTCGCTTTGTTCGAGCATCCTTTTTAAAAGTTTATATCCATAAATCGATAGAAAATTAAATTTAAGGAAGCTATCTGAAAACTGAAGTCGTTAGCTACAATAGAAATACGTTAAACTCATGTCGAAGGACGAATAAGCCAGGACGCTAGACGCGGGTGCCCAACTGAGGATTAAACAAATATGAAAATCACTTACTTTTTACTTTACTTATTTTAGGAAATATTAAAAATAAGAAATGTATAAAAAATAATATTAAAAAAGGCAAAATATTTAAAAAGTATGTGAAAACATTATAAAATATATATTGATATTTATATTAAAATATGCATTTGGATATATGATATTAAACATTTTTTATGAAATAAAATTTATAAAAAACAATACTCTTTTAGTGTGCTGTATGATGGTAAAATAGAGAAATAAAAACCAATATTTATTTTTATAACGCGTTTGGAAGAAAGTAAATTAGAAAAAAGTTTTATAAAACATTTAGAAATTTTTAAATAAATATTGCACGAAAACTATAAGACCCCCTGAAAAAAAATAAGTAACAAGCAAAATGAAACAAATTATTATTTTACATGAAAATAGACTTTATTGAAAATATAAATTTACAAGAGGAAAAAATACATTTCAAAAAGTTATAAGTAAGAAATTTATTTAAACTATGCAGTGTATTTTTATAAGTTTCAAATATAAAATATTGCTGTAGTTAAAAAATAAAAATCAATGAAATAGTTGATATAAAAATAACACAGTGCATTGGAAGAATTAGTTGGCGTATTACAGCTTTCATACAAAATCATAGCAAATCTTATAAAAAAATTTGTATATAATAACATAGATTTGAAAAACTTTACAAATAAATATTTCATTTATTATTATAATTTTGTTGGTGTAAAGAATGCAAAAATTTGTTTATACCAAAATGACTGTTCAAAGTTTTCGAGTAGAAATATTTTTTAAAATTATTATTCGCTAAACTTAAATTTTTCGAGCAAAAATTTGCAGCGAGAGCGTGCAAGAAATCTGGGTGAAATTTTAGTGCAAACAATAAAATGTGTATCAAGGCGAATCTATTAAATGTGGTGTTGGTAAATCAGCTGATTTGTTGTTTTTCCTTCGCTGTGCCCATGTGGCTGACAGCACAGCTTCAAATAAGGCGAGTTCATTCTTTGTTTTCTACTTCGCCAATACTTTGCCTTGACAATCAAACGTTGTTATTGGTCTCGTGCCATCGTCATCTTTAATAAATTCACCTTGATGTGTATTAGAAAATACAGGTGAATAGAAAACCCGGTATAAATTTTGAATAGTTGATAGTCACTTTTGAAAATTAATTTCTTCCGTTTTACATTTTTTTATTTATAAAATGAATGCTGATGCATACGTTTGGGGTTGACAAAAATCAAGATGAATCTATTACAGGTGGTGTCGGTAAATCAGCTGATTTATTTTTTTCCTTCGCCGTATTCATGTAGCTGTAAGCTCAGAATGAAACAAGGCGAATTCACTCTTCGTTTTCTACTTTGCCAACACTTTGCTTTGTCTGTCAAACATACAAAATATTGTTGTTGGTCTAGTGCCACCACCTTTAATGAATGCGCCTTGATAAAAATTTAAAAAAATTATATGGTTTTAGAAGCTGCGAATTTTATTAAAATATAATTAATACATTTTTTGAAGCATTTTAAATATTGTTTCTGTATACTTTTTAAATATTTCCAGACACTTGCAGCTCACACTCTCGTAAATTTGTAAAAAAAATAAATTTGATAATTACTATTGGTATTATAAATTTTTTTAGTTATTTGGAAAATTTATTTTGAAACACGAAAATGCCCTTTTAAAGAAATATTATTAGTTATTTTGAAACACGAAAATGCCCTTTTAAAGAAATTTTATTAGTTATTTGGAAAATTCATTTTGAATCACATAAAATGACTTTTTAAAGAAATATTATTAGTTATTTGGAAAAACTTTTTGAAGCATGTAAATTAGTTTTTCAAAGAACCTGTGCCAAGTGCTAGAAAATAAAGAATAAATGCGTATTTTTATTTAAACAGAATATATTTGGATATTCAAATATGTAGTTATGCAATATAATTTTCTTGGGTGTTAACAGTAACGAAAGCATTAATATGGCCACTTTAAATAGTTTTAAGCTAATTTTATGTTTCTTATTTGTTTTTTTGCTTTTTTTAATCTTTTTTTATGTTTTTCAACTAAAAATCTTATTTTCATAAGCTAACTAAAAATTTAAATTAGTTTAAAAATTATGAAAATATTTTCAGAAAGTAAAATCGAATCCCTTGCATGGATAAAGTATCAAACCAAATATGTAAAAAAATTTATTAAATTTTAATAAAAAAAAAATATTAAATTTTAAATAAATTTTTCTTTACATTTTTGATTTGATAATACAAAAATTTATTAAAATTTAATATTTAGTTTAATAAATTTAATAATTTTTAATTTAATAAATTTTTTTATACTTACAATTCTACTGTCATTAATAAAATAAAAAGAAAAGTAAAATCAGTTGGGCAGATAGCAAAAAAAAAATTGCTAATATTTCAACAAAAATAACAATAATGTACGAGTAATATTTCCATCTGACCAAAATGCATAATTTTTTACCTAAGCAAAATGGGAATGCATTTGACTGCCATTTATATGGAATCAAGCACGAAATGGAAAATAAATTTTACAGTTGTTCGCGTTGTTCGTACGCGTAAATCTTGATTAGTTGAAAGTAGGCAGTATTTGGATAAAAAAAAACAGCAGCAAAAAGCATTTTATTTTCAATTAAAAATACATAACGTAAAAAAAGTGAGCCGGAAATGCACTTTGTTAGTATTCCCTTGGCAAATTTTTTGCTGCAATGCCCACGTTTCTCTATACATATCCGTATATATTATATTCATAACTGTTTCTTTTTTACCGCTATTATAATGCATTTTGACTTATACGTAAAGCAACACTGCTAATAAGCATTACAAGATAATAAATTACAATTAATTACATTTAGCTTTACAAAATTATACATCTAAGTAAATTTTTGCGGCACTAAAAGGGGCCAGAGTCATACAGACTAAGCTTTACAAAATGCATAAATATGCATATAAACTTACTAATCCACACACATATACTGTGTGCACCCTGTTTATATGGAGTATATAGACTTATATAAATGTTTTTTATATACACACAGCAAATAATATCGAAGCGTTGTTTGTTTAGGTGCGCCTGTTAGTGAAATAGTCGAGGAATTTTAATGTTTTTTTTTCTTTCTTAGCTTATCAACTTTTGCTTTGGGTTTATTTGCGTTTGCTCTTGTAAGATTCTTATGCAGATTCAATTCTTGAAGAGTCTTAGATTGTTTTAGACAAGCATTAGGAGTCGAAGCGGTAACTGAATTTCATGACGGATATTTATAGAATTCGAGGAAACAAACCGAATTTTTTGTACAAAATTTAAAAAAAAATTTCGGTGAAATTTCGAAAATATTTCCAGATATCTGACTTCAAAAAAATGTTGTTTCTTTTAATTTAAGTTTTAGTTTTTTTTAACATTCTCTTACAGCATTCAATGAAACTAATGACTAAAACTAATGACTAATGAAACAAAGTGAATTTTTTGTACAAAATTTTTCGACCAAATTTGATAAAAATTTTCGTCAAAATTTCATAAAAATTTTCAAGACTTCTGACTTAAATGAATTTGAGGGCAGATATTTATAGAATTTGACGAACCGAAGCGAATTGTTCTTATAAAATTTTTCTCTACCAAATTTGACAAAATTTTTCGAGACATCTGCCCTCAAAAAAAATATATATATTTTTATTTTTTATTTTTCAATTTTAGTTTTTTTAACATTCTCTTACAGCCTTCAATGAAACAAATGGAAAACCACTAAAATATTTCTCCGATATCAACCTAGGTTTTGAGTTATGCATAGGTTTATAAAAGGTTCAACAGCTCTTAAAAATACTTATCACGCACTCAATGAGGCAAAAAAAAATTTAGAAAAGCAATTTTCCAATTTTAAATTTGTTTTCAAGATACTTGTATAGATTTTGAGACATCCAAATTAAAAAAAAAATGTTTATTTTTTGGAAGGGAGTTTAGATGGTCTAATCAGGCTTTATTTACATCCACAAGCCAAGGTAGGCTGGTTACAGAGCAGCAACACGACATACGCATGTGTTGCCTGGAATCTGTTGTCCTTAGGAATCCAGGTTTTTTAGGATTGTAGCTGGAAATTAAGTATATTGGTGGGTTTTGATTTTCCCAGGGTGCAATTATTAAATTATCTTGTTGAGGGGATAGTTAGTTGGTAGTTTGGTTCTGCTGCTGCGTTATCGAACCCACATACTGAAGCTCCGGTATACAAGCGAGTGCACACGGTGGGGTTGCAGCACATCGTCACAATCAAGTTTACCAGAACTTGCCTATGGTATCATAACAGTTAAATCTGTTTTTTTTTCTCTTCCTTTTTTTCATTCTTAGAGATTAGAACTCGTGAAACAAATGTAAATATGCGAATACATTTCCTTAATCCTCCATTTATATATCAAAATTTATGATGAAATGAAAAAAAAAAGAAAAATAGTTTTTGCAAATTGAACTTTGATTGAAGAATATTAATGCCAAATGTTGGGAAATGTATGCATACATATACATATGTAATAATTCATATGTAATAATTCTTTTATATTACATTGGAATTTAAAAGTTGTTGCCTGACACTGCAAATGGATGATCGAAAAAATGTTTCAGCAAATAGAAACCTGATAGAGTTCTCAGTGATTTTGCGTATAATTTTAGTTTTATTTTATAGAAAATCGTTAAAAAAAAAATTGATCAAAGAATAGGAAATCAGCATTTAATATTAATTTAAGAAACATTTTTTCTAACGTCCTTTTTTTAATTACTGGCAGCACTAACTCCGAAATTACAATGAAAATTAAACACTCGTGCCATAAACTTTCACACTAATTTGAATTAGCATAATTTATAACACGAGGTGACATCATCTTAGTCGCAGGCGACATGCATGCGAAGGTCGGCAGTGACAACGCACGACTCAAGCGAGTTAAGGGTAGAAATGGCTTGGGCACTCGAAATGGTAACGGTGAGCGACATGTCGATTTCTGCAACTCAAGCAGACTAAATATACTAGGAGACAGCCTTTTTGAGCACAAAAAGGACCGGCAGTGCACTGCAAACCTAATTGGACGCCTTATGCTCCAACTAGGAGTTAGAGGATTCTATACATGCTTATATTATATATTATGACACGATCGAAGATATATTTAGATCCAATTGATGGTGTGTGTGCTCGTGTTGCCCTACAAATAGAGAATCTTTCGAATGGCAAATGTTTTTTATGAGAAGCTTTTTATGGCAGAAATGTACCCAGAGGGTTAGCTAGGTTAGGTTAGGTAACCTCAGCTGGCATGAAGCCCCGAATAGACCTTTTGGCCCCTAGCGCAGCAGCACAGGAGGATCTATTTTTGAGATCAAACTGTGGGAACCCCCAGGCTTTTCGAGCGCGTCTTTGATAATGCCGGACAAAAACACAGAAGAATGGTCCGCTAAATATTATAAAAATCTTCCATATCATTTGATGCCTCATACCCACAGTGGGCATTGAGTCCAACACCAACAAAGTGGTAATGGAAAACTGCTCTAATCGGCCACGGCAGTCATGGTAGGGCTGAGAATTATTTGTTTAATTTCAATACTTCGAAAACCAACTAAGTATAAGTTTTTTATAAAGTTTTTATAAGTTTTTAATAAATTTTTTTATAATTTGTGTATAATTCTTTTATAATTTTGCGGCATTAAGGGGGGAACCTGGTTTATAAGGTCAAAAAAATCAATTTTTTTTTCGTTTTAAGCGATTCCTAATATATTTCAGAATATTCACACAAAGTTACAGAGCCTAATTCTCAATATTTCCGTAGATACAAAGCCAAAGGAAGGCGAGCGTTAGGTAATTACGCTGTGACCGGACAGCTACATTACAAACTTTATCTTCTTTTCTCGACTTTTCATTTTTATGATTTCTTTGAATTGGCGTAAATGAATGAAAAAAAAAACGAATGAACCTTTTGAAATGAATCATAGCTTGTTCCCTTCAGTATTAAATTCTCTTCTATTTGAACTAACAAAATAGATTAAAAAACATTTTTCAAGATTTTTATACCCAGTTGAAGTGAATTTTTTTTTTATAGAAAGACATTTTTTTCTTTAAAACCTCCAAAAAGTTGAAATATTGGAATTTCTCTCAGTTTTCTTAGTTCATCTAGAATAAAATATCATGATAATTAGAAATTCATTTGAATTTTTTGATTTAGATAATAATTACGAGCTGTATCTTGTACCCCAGTTGGAAACTCCAGCGTTGCAGCGCTCTTCTAATTTCTATGTTAAACATTTTTTTCTTCTTATTTTAACCAGTACAAAAATTTTTTATACTTTTTAAATGTTCATTAAAAGATAGAAAAAACTTTGCAGTGCTAAATTAATTTTTTCCTTAAAAAAAAGTCGCAAAGAGATGCAATTTTTAGACCTCATAAACCAGGCTCCCCCCTTAAATTATGTAGCAATCCGCCATGAATCCGGTATTATCTTGTAAGGAAATTCAAACTATTTTTATCAAACTATTTTTTCCATTTAATGAAAACAATAAATTTTGGACTTCAGAGGGTTAAGAATTTTGTGTATTAGTTAATTTCTATCAAAAAATATATTTCACGTCTCAAGCGTTTACATATTCTTCAACAGACCTCTACAGACATGTTTGTTTTTGTATTAAGATTTAGAAGATTGTAAATTTTTTTATAATTCTTTTATAATTTTGCGCCATCGAATTCTGTAATAATCCGCCAAGAATCCAGTATTATCTTGTAAGGAAATTCAAAGTATTTTGTATCAAAGTATTTTTTCCATTTAATGAAAACAATAAATTTTGAAGCTCAAGGGGTTAAAAATTTTGTATTAGTTAAACCGACCTCTAAAGACACTCTTTTCGTTTGTATTAAGATATAGAAGATTGTAAATTTTTTTTTATAATTTTTAAACATTTTTTTATAATTTTGCGCCAACGAATTCTGTAATAATCCGCCATGAATCCAGTATTATCTTATAAGAAAATTCAAACTATTTTTATCAAACTATTTTTCGCATTTAATGAAAACAATAAATTTTGGAGCTCAGAGGGTTAAGAATTTTGTATTAGTTAGTTTCTATCAAAAAATATATTTCACGTCTCAAGCGTCCACATATTCTCCGACAGACCTTGTTTTTTTGTTTGTATTAAGATTTAGAGGTTTTTTAATGGTGCGTAATAATTGATTAAATTTTCTTTTTTTGAGCTTTTCAAATCAATCTAATTTTTCCTTTGTAGTTTTTTTCAAACAATCAGTGTTTAAAACAAGTTTTTCCAATACATAATTATGCTCTACCAGCAAACAATTATTTTTTTATATCAAATTTACAACATTTTATTTGTTTCTTGTAGGGCAGTTTAGGTTAAATCAAACTTTCTTTCGTTTCAACGCTCTAAAGGACACATTTTTTGCAGTGTAGGAGGAATTTTCAATTGTAAGAATTTGTTTAAAATGCCTTACATTTTATCACTAAAAATGTGCTGTCTGTTCAAATAATTCAACAAAAACACGAGAAAAAAAGTTGACATTAAAAATACTCCTCTTTCAACAGCACGCCATACACTTCGATATTTTCTCCGCTCGTTAATGTCAGCAAACAAATTTTTCTACATGCTATACACACATTTACTTTTTATTACGTTTTTTTTTATTAAAATCTTCTAACTTTATGCATTATACGTTTCTTTTGTTTTACTTTAGGTAGTAACTAAAAATAGAATAAAAAAAAACATTATTAAGAAATATAATTTTATATAACTTAAATTGTTCATTTATATTAGCTTCTCTTTTTTTCACCGAAAATGAGTTTTTGTTTTTGTATTTTCTTGTTTTTTGTTTTTTTTTTTTTGGTTTCTTTGTTCTAAATGTATTCACTGCAATTATGTACTAAAAACACCTAACAACTCAACTGCGCCAGCCAACGCAGTGCGTGTTTATGTGGGGCAGAGTACTTTTAGAATATAGTCTGTGAGCAGCGCTGGAACGGTTGGGCTGTCCTCATTGATTGCTTTTAGGACTGCAAGTTGAATGAGAAAGAGAAAAATGTAATTGAATTCATTTAAATGTAAATATAAATCGATTGTACTTACTTTTAATCAGCACTTGCAATGACTGGTTGTTTGGTGTGCCATTCTCCATGTGGTAAGGTATGACAGTGGTCAGATACTTTGGCTCCGGACCTGATGAGTTACAATTGATGAAAGAGTTCAAAATTAGTAATATAAATAAAATTAGTTTCAGAGCAAAAAATAATTGGCGGCATGAACTATTTATATTTCTCTATAGGAAAAATGTAAATGAGTTTTATTTCTATTCCTTAAAATTTGTAGCTATCGCAGGAAAATGTAAATATCTGTATGTTTAAGCGGATGTATCACTAAAGCGCTTATTGACTTGCGCTGCGTGTCAGTTAGAACTTCCCTGCGAGATATCGCTAGCGACCTACAGCGGACACGAGAAGCAATTTGGCTCAAGATGGTGTAACCGAATAGCTACTTAAGGGGTTAGGGGTAGTCAGAATTTTCAAAAAATTGATTTTTTGTTTTTTGCATTTTCTTAAAGTATAATGTTTTAAAAATATTGTGTAAAAATTTGAAGTGAATCCGACTAATACTTTTCAAGTTATTCAACAATTAACAAAGGGCGCTCGGCTGCTCCGGAGCCGATAGCAAAACTTTAAATGCGTTTTTCTCAAAACTATGTTTTTCAAACTGGTGAACACTGTAACTTAAAAACCGCTACGTAGATTTCAATAAAATTTATACAGCTTTTGAAAAACATAAAAAACTTGTGCCTGATCGAAGGATTTTTTTTTTTCAAAAATTTCGATTTTTTTTAACAATTAACTGTTGGTTTTTTGCTCTAAAATGTGGAAAAAATTTTCTGAGGCCGCCATTTTGTTCATTTTGAAAAAAAAAAGCTTCGATCAGGCACAAGATTATCTATTAATAAAACTAATTTTTTTTGTCCGATTGGTTTTAGATGAATCTGCAAGGACTTGTGATGTTCACCGCAAGGGACTTCTGGAGAAACGGGCTTCACACAAACAGCGATAACTTTTGCAATTATTAATTTTTTTTTTTTGAAATTTTGGTGAAGTCAAGTTAAAACATGATGTTTTTATGCTATGTTTTTATTTTTGTTAAATAAATTAATTAAGTAGCAAAAAAAAATTCGTGAAAATCATCATTTTTTCGGGCCTCTGACTACCCCTAACCCCTTAAGAGGGTCGTTTGAAAAGCCCGTGCAAAGTCAGTGAGATGGCACTACTGGCGCGTTCTTCTTCTTCTGCTTCTTGATTGGCGCGATAACCGCTTAAGCGATTTTGGCCGAGTTTAACAAAACGGGTCAGTCTTTTCTTTCTCGTGCTAACCGGCGCCAGTTGGACACACCAAGTGAAGTCAAGCCCTCCTCCATCGAATCTTTCAAACGCAGAGGAAGTCTTTCTCTTCCTCTGCTACCACCTGTTGGTATCGAATACTTTCATAGCCGAAGCGTTTGTATCCATTGAGGTTATGTTTAGTTAGTAGAATCTCTTGGAAGAGCACACAGCAAGTTTCTTTGTGTTTGGCATTCGTTTACATCATCTTCACCAGCTCACGCCTTAGCAGTTGTGGTCGCAAAATTAATGGAAATAGGGTTCCAACTCGTTTCACATCCCCCCTATTCTCCAGACTTGGCTTCCTTAGATCCCTCGGACAACTATTTGTTTCCCAACTTGAAGAAATGGTTGGCAGGAAAAATATTTTATTCAACGCGGAGGAGATTGCAGACACGCATGGCTATTTTTCGGGCTTGGGTAAATCCTATTATTCGGAAAGGATCAACGAACTAGAATAGCGTTGGTCGAAGCCTAAAAAGATACTATGACGAAAAATAAAAAAATGGAAATTAAGTAGTTTCTAATTGTGCACGACCCGTACTTAACGATCGACGAGAGGAGCGAACGGCAAAACGTCGAGTATCTGGCTTCATATCTCTCTTTTTACATATGGCTTAAATGGCTAAAGTACATTCATTCAATAAACCCAAGTCTTCGCCTACCTGATCACTACAGAGTGTTTCAGGCAAAATTGACAACAATAAAGAAAGCCGCTCTTTGGCTCATAATTTCCGCTGCTACTGAGCAACCTCGTACCATTTACTCTGACAGTGTTGTTATTGTTGTAGCAGTTTACTAGGCTTCACCAGTGCGATGCAGTGATCGATCGTCATCGTCTAACTCATCCAACGGTAGGCCCAGGAAACTTGCTGTTTCAACAGGTTCGATCCAAAGGTAGAAGTCCCAATGCAGCCGGTTCTACGTTCCGGAATGAATCGGTGTTTCCCCGACCAAGGGCTACCGCCCCAGTAATCTAGCCCTGTCTATTGTGCTGGACTTCACCCTTCGTTCACCGTACAATAAGTGTAGTATGGGTTGCTGAACACAGGAGTATCTCTGGAAACTGCGTCGTAGATGAACTAATAAAAAAAAATACGGAATTATTCGTGATAAACTCTGCCCAAAAGTAGGTATCCCATTATCTTTTCATAGCAGCAGCAGCTTGGAGCGATTTTTAACACAGAGCCAAATAGTGCACATAGATGGGCTATAGAATATACCTAGTCTAGTCGACGAAAAGTGGTCAAAGTTGATAAAACATAGAGAATCAAAGAAATGACCAAAACTATTCAACTTTTGTGCTGTCCATTCGTACAGAATTTTTGGATGGCAAAACAGTAACAACGATGCTAATGGACCTAATTTTCATGCCAATGAAAATCCGTTAGAGGGCTGAGAATACAGCGAGGCATGAGATCGAGGACCGATGAGTCTTTTCTCGTTACCTTGAAGTTCAATCCTAATCTCTGGAATTGGAATTTTTCATAGTTTTAAAGTAAAGATCCATCAAATATTTTTTGTATGGGTGATGCAAACAGTGACAACGATGCTTATAGATTTAATTTTCGTGAATTCGAGGACCGATGAGTCTCTTCTCCTTATCTTGATGTTCAATCCTAATCTCTTGAATTGGAATTTTTCATAGTTTTAAAGTAAAAATCCATAAAATTTTTTCTGCCAGACTCTAATTACTTCACCGCATATAAATTCGGACAATACGTATAACTTAGATCCGACTGCCGTTGAATTACTCATGTAGTTACTTAATTTTCATGGTTCTAACTTCGATTGAAATGGTAAAGATTTCCGAACGTACAGCTGAGAGGTGATGGAGTTGTTTAAACTTAGAGAGATATGAACGAGATCAGAAGTGTTTCGTTAAAAGGGTAAATGAGTTGGAATAACAGGGCATATAGTACACCACATTTGAAAGGCTGATAATTCGGGCAGAAAATTTATGGAGTGAATTACGTACGATGCTATCGTTTTTCTCAATCGGGCTTGGAGCTTCGACGCTCGGTCTTCTCTTAAGTCTTTCAGACAGTACTCTGCCCAGCTTGTGAAGAGGAAGATGAGACGGCGGACCACTTCTTGTGCGTCTACCTCGCCTTCGCTCGAATCAGGTTTGAGGTCTTTGGCACTGATGTGTTAAGAAACGACCACCTTGGCTCCTTGACACCACAAGATCTACTCAGATTTCTTCGAAGGTCACGTAGATTTAAAGAAAATTAATAGGGAATCCGAGTGTAGTACAAGGGACTTAATTGTGTCTGAGTGCTGTACTTATTAGTTGTCCCGACAAAAAAACAAAGAGAATCTTTCATGCTGTAATGCCTGCCATGCTTAAGTTGTATTGAAGTGGATAACGCAGGAGTAAAATCAAAATATTTCTCTAACTTTTGTTAAAAAGCTTGCGCGCCAAAATCGTGTTTTCTTTCCCATAGCGCGAAATGATCAAAAAATATAATTCTCATGTACGAATTCAAAGCTACCGGGAGCAACTCAGTTTTTGTGGTTGCGACGAAACAGGTCACAAACGTAGCATACCCACTATTTTTAAGAGTTTTTATGGGCTGACAAACATGTTGGCTTTTCGACTCGCGAACTGCTTCCGACCTCTATTTTTTATGTAAAAAGTCATTCATTCTTTTCCTAACGCGTAGAATTCAATATTTGCCTCTACTTTAGTAACTCACGCATGTGTATCGCTACTTTTTTTTTGCTTACTATACCTCATGCTTCTGTTTCGCTTACCTTGCAATTTTCCACGTTTCTTCTCCACATGATACTGTCTGCGTTTGTTCTGTACCGCTAATAGCAGCGAGATGAAGGAATTTTTTAGCTCTTTCTCGTATTCGAGCTCATCGCGTAGCGCCAACTCATTGATCAGGGTCTCGCTGAGTTCTTGTATGAGCATTTCCATTTCCATGTAGAGCTCATTCAATTGTGATATCGACAAATACTGTAATTCTGTAGTAAGTGAAAAAAAAACAAATAAACAAAAATATTAAATCAAAACAGTTAGAAGGTTATACTTTAAGATTTTGTTCTCTTTCTACTCACTCTCCGCATACAATGGCGCGCCCAACACCTCTCTAGCCTTCTCTATCACTTCCGATTCGCATGTTTCTGCTTCATCTAATGGACTCTCAGCCTCATCCATAATATCGTCAATCTCCTTGATTACCTCCTCAACCGATTTGATGGGTTCCTCCTGTTCGGCATTGAGCCCATTTAATATCAGTGCATGCATGTCGAGATCATTGGCCACTGCCTCATCTTCGCTAGTCAACTCATCACCGGGTGTGGTGGCATCAAGTGAATTGCCAATACTGCCATTACCAGCACCCAACTGATTTTGGCCCAAATTCAATGTGGGCATATGCATTTGGCGTGTAAATGATTTCGACCAATCGATGGGAAGAATGTTGCCAAAATTGCCAGTGATGGTCCACCACATTCTGAAAGGGAAAGAGGGGGAGAGAGAGAAGAGTTAATTTAAAAGTAATTATGCGGAGGTTGATTCAAAATTTATTAGTTTAGAATAACACACAAAGAGTAGAGGGCTGAAGCTAACGAAAGTTGAAATGAAACTATCAAAAATTGGCGCACGTGCATTTATACCCAGATCAAAAGTATAATTAATCACCCTATCGGAAGATTTGTAATTTTTGCAAATGACGTCGTGACACTTGTGAGCTAGACAGCTAAAGTATACAAACAAACAGACAAGCAATGGAACGCGTAAAGGTCAAAGCAAAGATTTCCATCACTCAAAACCATTTTTTATTTAGTACAAAAGTTATTCAAAAACAAAATTGGATCATTAATTTTGCGCGATTTTGTACAAATTCTCTAAATTTTTTTTGAAATTTCAACATTTCGACGAAAAAAAAAGAAACAAATTAAACGGTATTCGAAAGAAGCCGTGTATAGGGTTTTTTTAGAAAAAAACATTCGCATAACCTCAAACATGAGCCAAATCGCATTTCTTTCATTTTTAGGTGGAAATATTTTGGGAACCAGAGCAATTATGCTTTTTAGGAAAAATACATTGCTTTTGTTTTGCTACATAACCTTAAATATGTGCCGAAATTACATCTCTTGCACCTTTAGGTTAAAATATCTTGGGAATATATATTAAATTAAATATGGCCGAAAATCACTTTTTTTTTTTGCAATTCTAGTTTAAAATATTTGGGGGACCAAAGCAATTATGTTTTTCAGAAAAAATAAAATGCTGCTACAAACCTCAAATATGGGCCAAAATCGCATTTCTTTCAGTTTTAGGTTAAAAAAACTGAGGAACCAGAGCAATTATGTTTTTCAAAAATAAATTGCTTTGCTACATAACCTCAAATATGGACCAAAATCGCATTTCGTGCTCTTCTAGATTAAAATCTCTCAGGAACCAGAGCAACTATTGAACAGCAACAATCGAAATCCTTTGTAAAAATATAGTCGGGTTCTGAAAAAATATCTTTTTGGCCTGTATTATTAAATGAAGTTTTTAGTCAATTCAGCAGCGTCATCTACGTAACAAAAGACATTTTGGATAGCTACTTGGCTAAACACGAAATTGGAGCCACAACAATTTATTCTAACATTTCATTACCTGTTACATAACAGAGATACGCTTTACAAAGGTGTACAAATAAACATTAAGAAAAATCGATAGGTTTTTTCTAAAAAGCTATAAGCAATCTAAAACAACCTATACATTCTCAAATGTACAATAAATAAATATGCATGCAAGTCTTAAAAATCTCAATGGGCCTTTTCTAGAACGCATTTAGAGCACCTCTTCAACTGCCAGTAACAGTCATGTTAAGCAAAACTTATAGCAACTCATTTACAGCAAATATGAGTTGTAAAACCAAAACGAAAAATAATAATAACAAAAACGCACAAAAGTGGTTTTGGAAACAAAAACAAACAAAAAAGACAACAACAACAAAGTAAAAATATAAATGTTTTTAAGACTTGTCAAGTATACAGTAAAGCACATAAAATGTAGGTTAGAAACTTACAGACAATGGCCGTGTGGTGTGTTCATGTTGTTGTTTTCTTCGTATGTACTCTCACTAAATAGAAGTATATGAATTTAGCAAGCCATATACGGCTACCAACATGCACATACATAGACATATACATACGCATACATATACACATACTAAATATGAATTAAAACGAGCAAACACTTTTCTTTTGTCTTTTTGTTTGCTGTTAAGGCTCAGCTAGATTTGGGCTAAAGCAATAAAAAAATATGTTGTCAAGTGCAGAATCATAAACCTAAATGCAGGGAAGTGGTGAGTGCTGTAAAGCGAAATAATGAAACAAAATTTAAAAATCAAAATGAAACTGTTGGTCTAATACTTCTTATAGTAAAGAAAGGGGAACAGAAATTGAAAGGATATAATTTACTTTCCAGCGAAAATGATAAATGCTATTTTTATGATGTAGACATATGCATGGTAACATTATTTTGATGATTTTTGTGTGTAGAATTTTTGTAATACGGCGGAAAATATACTGATTTAGCTCCTTTCAAATTTAAGCTGTGACATTTTCAATAGTGAAACCTGTGCATTGTCACACTGGCAGAGCAACAATCAATACTGAATATGTGGATTCGAAATTATCCTCGTTAGCACCCACAGCTTGTCTAGTGGGGCGATTAAAACGATCAACGCATCGACTCAGAATTTCGGTAGTAATTTTTAATAATTTTTAATCCATACTTCGGTATAACAGCTGATTTGTTTTCTTGTCTAGTGGGGCGATTAAAATGATCAAATTAAACGTTTGACCATCGCATCAACTCAGAATTTTGATAGTCATTTTTAATCCTCGTTCGTTCGTGTACTTCACCCAAGGCGATTTCACACTTCGGTATACCAACTGATTTGCTTTCTTCTTGTGATTTCGTGGTGTGATTGTCAAAATGCTCTGCTTCTTTGCTGTAGCCGATGCAGCTCTGTGGCTCGCGTTATCAACTGAACTATCAGCCTAAAGAAATATTAAGATAGAGCATCGATCTTCTCAGAGAAGTCTTTACAGAACGTGGATATAAAAAATATTTCAACAGCTCCAGCTTTTATTGATTACTTTAAATACAGACTCAGCAAATTCCAAACTGCTGCGAATTTGCACTGCAGACCCTTTTCATATTGAAATTCCTGCTCACAAAAATCCTTCTCACGGTTTCCAACCAACTTTAGCAACAACAGTTAGCAACATTCATGCGCAAGTTATAAAAGTTCAAGCAAGGCAACTAGATCACTCGCAGGGCAGGCGACAGATAACGGCAAAACAGTGGCACCCATTCAAACGCAAATGGTTATGCACTTGCTTAGATAGAAATGTGGGTCACAAATGGGCGCAAGAACGTCGCGCAATACTTGAATTTGTATTGCTAGTTGTTGTTGTGTGGGTTGTTAGAGTTGAGGGCGTGCAATTAAAAAGGTGTTAAGCAAATATGTATGTTTACGCAAATATTTGTTTGTCTGTGTGTGTGTGTGTGCAAAAGTTTTGTTTTTTATCGCTCAACTGGAATTGATTAAATGAAAACGAGGTTGCGGTAGGTTAATTGGATTAATGATTACTTTGTGTTTTTATAAGTGCTAAGCACGTGGAATGTTGAGGGAGTGAATGTGTGAGAATTAAAAATAAAATATTACATTTAAACGCATTTAACTTGCACTATAAATAGTTTGGAAAAAAGTACAATAACAAAAAAAAAGTAAATTGCAAGCGGTAATTGAAATTTCCTTCTCGCTTTCAGAAGTTAGTAGAAATGCTTTTACTCGCATCGAAGATGAAAAAATATGTAAAATAATGACGAAATGGCATACACACATATTTAATATTTGCGCTGCAAAAAGTAATGAGTGAAATAAAAGCAAATTTCTTAGGGTAAAATGAAATAAAACTGCACACACTCTCACATCCAATTAAAATTGCGGCTCTTTCTGCTGCAATGCGCTAAGTGCTGCTTTTAATTGCTCATTGCTTGCTTTGTTTCACTCTTCGCGATTTGCAAATAAAAAAAAATTTAAATATTTCTAATTAATATGTATATTATTAAAATTTAATTATTAAAAATTAAATCTATATTTTAAGAATAATTAAAATTATTTAAATATTTTTCTTTTTTACTTGAAAACATTTTTAAGTGACTGAAAATTATTAATTCATTATTATAAAATAATTAATATAAAATTTATATATTCTTAAATTTAAAATTTAAATAATTTATAATTAATTAATTAAAATTAAAAAAATCTTGTTTGGGACAGAATAAAAATGTGAAATAAAATAGAACAATTCCACCAAGGCCCCTTGAATTTTCAAACACATCAGAAGTTTTGCCCAAAAAACTTACACTAGCGCTCAAAAAAATAGTAGCGCAACGTATTACCAAATTTCGGCTCTATTTATTTTTGGATTTATTTTGTTTTTATGTTTTTTTAAAAGTATAGTGTATTTTACGGTAAAAAAATATGACTCGAAGCTCCAAACCATGAACGATTTTACCAAAAATTTAGTAAACTTCTAAAAATTGTCATGAAAATTTTGAATTTTTATGTAGTGTTGGTTTTTTATAAAAGTATAATGCATTCTACAACAAAAATTATGTAACTCCAAGGTACAAACTTTGTGCTATATGCACACAAATTTAATAAATTTCAAAAAAATTTCATTAAAATGTTCAATTCTTTACGTAAAGAGGCTTCGATCGATTGCTATGTTAGCGATTCACTAGAGCAGTATTTTGCACTGACTTTTCACTGGTTCGCTGTGTGTATTTGAACATCACCTTGATAAAAAAGGTTTTCGCAATATATTCAGAAATTTCAAAATACAAGTAGATTCCTCCAAAATGTTATTATCGTCTTCAAAGTAGTGCCATTAACTGCCACACACTTATGCCAGCCATTGATTAAGCTCCTGAAACATTTCTGGAACTTTATTTTCGGTATAGCCAGCAGAGCCGTTTCCAATTCTTCCATATTTCGGCGGTCGCCGTAGTGGTTTTTTGATTCGATCAAACAGAAAAAAATTGCAGAGAGCCATAGTAGGTGGATTCGATGGCTGTTGGATGGTATTCGTTTCGTTCTTGGTCAAAAATTCCCGGATAATGAAGTCAGTGCGCGACGGTGCATTGTCATGGTGCAAAATCCATGAATTATTGTTTGTTTTTTGGCGAACTGCTTCACGTAAACGTCTCATAACGCCCAAACAATAGTATTTATTAACTGTCTGACCTTCTGGCAAAAATTCACAAAAATCGTGAGTGTTTTTTTTACTGAAAACGACGTGGTTCTTTTGGTCTTGGTTCATTCGGAGCTCTCCACTCACTCGCCTGATGTCTGGATTGCGTGGCGTACTTATAAATCTACATCTCGTCTCCAGTAATGATGCATTTAATGAATGTTGGGTCGAATTCGCGCTTGGAAATTATGCCTTTGGCAATATCAACGCGGTTCCTTTTTTACATGAAGTTCAGGCTCTTTGGGACTAACTTTGCAGCAACACGGCAAAATACAAATCACCAGCTACATTGTCATAAATGGATGTATAAGCAATGTTCAAGTTCTTTGCCAAATTTCTTTCACTTTATTGATGGTCTCATCAATTTTCGATGTTTTTCAAATATGACAAAAAAAAATCTTCAAAATTCTGAATATCAAAATAGAATAAAATACGCATTTAGCGGCCAGAAAATCCATGCGTAACCATGAAAAAATCGATGCATCCATACCTAGTAACAGTTGGGTGCGGACTTTAGATGGGCGGCATAATTTACCACTTTTGTTAACCAATTTTTTCCAAAATGTCCCCAAATTGAAGAAAATTACATAGACGATATATCCACCTAGAATATTCTGGGCAAACACCATCAGTAACGACGCACTGTAGAGATTAACGAACGAGAAACTTGTCCGTGGGCAAATCAAACGCATAAAATAGCGATGCATAAGTCACACATTGAGAAAACCACCAGACAGGATCACGAGAATGGCACTGGACTGGAACCCCCAAAGGAGCAGAGGTCGCGGTCGACCAAAAACACTTGGAGAAGGTCGATGCTGCGCGAACTAGAAGATGCCGACATCTCATGGGACGGTGCAAAAACAACAGCAAACAACCGTGTACGATGGAAGAGTTTTGTCGAGGGCTCTATGCTCTCGAGTGAAGTAAACACGGACAAAAAAAATAACCACCTAGAAGCTACGATTTAACTCCATCAGATTGATTTTTGTCTGAGGCGCCGTTTAGTATAAATGTTACGTTAACCAGCAAACGAAGATTCGGAATTTGAAATATGAAATAGAAGTTCCCATTTTTAAGACAAGTGCCGCAACTCGCAAAAATGTACTGGAAAATTTGATTCGACAGAATGGGCGGCTGTGGATGGAGGTCTATTAGAAGCATTTTTTTGTGGCAGAAATGCCCTCGAAAGTTACAAATTGATTGCTGAAGGTGGTCTGGTGTTACACAATCATTTTTATCACTTTGAATCCAGAACCGAGTATCGATATGTCACACACAACCACACTTGGCTACAGCGTGGCAAAAATGAGTTAAATAATAAAAAATTAATACTTGCTTTAATATAAAAAATACCAAACATGAAAAAAACAAATAAAAGCCAATTTGAATTGCGGCAACCATTTGCATTTTTTGCTGCTGGGAAAAATAATTTCGCCATTGCAAATGTGGTAAATTGATTTGAAATTTAATTGTAAATAGTTTGGCTGCAAAAAAAAACAGTCAAGTACTGTAGACATGTGTACGCATATGCCTGTGTAACTGTACAACAAAGTATATAATTTTTAAGCATTTGAAAGCGCGACGCATTGTAAGCAGACACGAAAAACAAACAAATGAACAAACATACAAAAAAAAAAACACTCTGGTGAAATTAATGCGCCCAACCAGTGAGACTGCAAGTTTTGTGAGTATGTTTGTGCGCATTTTGTACGCATGAAAGTAGCAAAAAAATATTAGAAAGTATGCGGTAGCCACATACTTATGGGAATCACTGTTAACCTTATAGCGTTGAGTGACAGCGCCACTTGTTGGATTGGCGGCAACAAAATTGCACACACAGCCCCAAACGCCAAACAATGACAATGACGACGACAAACAAGCGGCGGCGCGCATTTTTCGAGGGCAACTCAGCTACGCATGCGCAAAACCACAAACGTAATTACACTGTGACGGAATTTGCATTATTGCTGTACTTCTTTTGCGGTGATTTGATGAAACGTGCACAACAATGAAGATTGTTTAGTTTTCTTCATGCTTTATTGGACGAATGGAAAAAAAAATAATTAAATGAAAATTTCAACGCGTGGAGGCGAGTTGAGTTTTACATAAATGACTCTTGTGTGTTTGGTGTGCTCAGCTCATTATTTTATTATAAATTGTTTTAATTGAATTTGATGTCATTCGCGGGCTTTTTGTTGTTCGCTGTTTGCTTTGACTGCGCATGATTCATATTTATTTCTACAATTAAGTGGAATACTTGAATGGCTCAATTGAAATTGATTGAAGAGTTTTCTGGCGAATGCCTTTTGTTTGCGGGCGTAAGAAGATTCATATGTACCCTTATAAGGGTATTCACGAAACTGATTGGCGGCTTAGTAAAAGAAATAAAAAATAGTTTAAAAAAAACTAAAAAACACGCTATTATTGCTAATCGAACTAAAGAGTAGAAAATAAATTTTAATGACAAAGGGACCTATAATGAAGTAATACCAAATCGAACGATCAGTCATAGTCAACTACCTCAGAACAGAATTATAACAAAAATTAAGATACAAATAGAATAATTCAAATTAGAGTTAAAAGTATGCATCCCACGCTTCACTTTCATAACCCTCTGTACACAGGTAGTTGCCAATAGAATGATTGTGATATTTACTACCACGCTTTTAACTCTAATTTGAATTATTCTATTTGTATCTTAATTTTTGTTATAATTCTGTTCTGAGGTAGTTGACTATGACTGATCGTTCGATTTGCTATTACTTCATTATAGGTCCCTTTGCCATTAAAATTTATTTTCTACTCTTTAGTTCGATTAGCAATAAAAGCGTGTTTTTTAGTTTTTTAAACTATTTTTTATTTTCTACTTTTTACTTCGATTAGCGATAAAAGCGTGTTTTTTAGTTTTTTTTTTAACTATTTTTTATTCTTAATTTCTCCCTATCTAAAGCATTCAAAAGGAATGTAATGATGCAATTTTGTTTTAAGTCTAATTATTGTAACAGTCTAACAAATGTAAAAAAAAAATTATTTTCAGTAGTTACTTTAAAAGTTATTCACGAAAAACCAAAAAAATGCACTGACAAAAATGCACATACATTATATTAGGACATTTATTTTGCTTTTCTTTTCTGCGAATACTTAACTGTAAGGTACCGTTCATTTTATTTTGTGGTTCTACTTTTCATTCTTCTTAAAATTTATGGCATTTTGTCTTTTGAAAAAGTGTACGATCGGAATAATGTCGCTCCGCAAAGAAATCTCTACTGATTTGAGAAAATTAGTTGTTGAGTACAGAAGTAATAAGACATCCTTTGGTTAAATAGCTGATTTATTGCATTTAAGCAAGTCTACGGTACAAACTGTTTGTAAAAACTTTGAAACAACCAATTCTCTGGAGATTAAGCCGCGTAGTGGCCGGCCCAAAAAGCTCAACCGGAGAGATGTATTCTTTATTCGCAAAGCAGTGAATTAGAATCCGAAAATACATGCTACTGATTTGGCCCAGGAGGTAGCCGAGAGGTATCAAATTGTTGTCCACCCACGTATAATAATGAAGGTAACAACTGCAGAACTCCTCGCAAGAAGCGCCTTATAAGCGAGAAAAACTGAAAGCTTCGTATGGAGTTTGCAAAAAAGCACCTTATAAGGGAATAGAATTTTGGAAACTAGTTTTATTCACTGATGAGTCCAAATACAACATATTTGGATACGACGGCAAAGTCAAAGTTTGGAGAAAACCAAACACTGCCATGGATCCCAGGAATCTGATTCCGACTGTAAAGCATGGTGGTGGCAGTGTCATGGTTTGGGGAGCAGTTGCAGCCACAGGAGCTGGAAACCTCGTTTTCATTCAAGGGATTATGGATCGTTTCTAATAAAAGCACATTTTGGAAGAAAACCTGATGCCATCCGTGGACAAACGAGGCCTAGGCTGGAGCTGGATCTTCCAGCAAGATAATGACCTGAAGCATTCTGCGCAAATCGTCAAGGACTAGCTGCTGTATTACATTTTATTATATAATAAGTAATAAGAGGACAAAACGTTCATGGACACACCCTTTTTTCTGTAAAATGAATGCCTATTTAATAATATTTGAAAAACATTTTATTAGAATTATGTTTACAGACCTGTTTTCTTTCCCCGCATCCATTTCATTTAGTTTTTATTTTGATGTTTCTCCTTACATTCGTAATAATAATTATCGATAACACAGTAAACACAGGGTTGTATGCCAAAAAATATCGTTATTATCTAGGATTATTTTATAATCTTAGATTTTGGGAGACAAATTTTGTATGGGAAATCGCGCTTTTTAATTACAGATTTTGAGTTAAGCGTGAAAAAGTAGATCATCTACTTACATGTGAACGTATTATAAGACACATTTAGTAGAAACGGTAGATGTTGGGGTTAAATATGCATAAAAGACGGATTTCATTAGAAATAAAGATTATTCATTTTACAACCAAATTCACCTTACTTTTTGCCCAGAGTTAAAAAAAGAAAATATTAATCCTGGCAATCCTAATAAGGATAATGGAAAACTTTTATCAAATTATTGCATTGTCATCGGTCTTTGATAGGTGTGCAAAATTCCAAGTCGATCAGATTTTTAGAAGCCAGTGAAAATTAAGCTCAAAGATTCCGTTACATACATACATACATACAACCCCAGCTAATAAAAGTGTGTTAAAAACGCCATGCAGTAAATTTTCGATAAGTGAGAACAAAATTCAGGTTCTGTCATTTCAACTATTGACTGACTCTATTATAATTTTTTTTTTGGTCGGCCAAACTTCTATTTATGGTCCATGGAATAAGACCATTTTTTTTTTTGTTTTTTTGGTCATTCCTTTCGGGAGCATAGGGTCTCGACAAGACATTTGCCTTGTGTTGGTTACGCTAATCTATTTAATTTCCGACAGTGGAGGTAATTAACCTGTCGCTACCAGTCCTAAACTTAGGAACAACGCCTTCTTACTGCTTGGAGTGCCATCTGTGTTTTACATTTTTCTGTCAGAAGGATCGCACAGATGGTTGATGACTTCGCTAAAGTTGTAAAGATGTGTCTGTGCTATTACCGTGGTTGCCCGCTTCCTCTTGCTGGGGCCACTGATGCAGCCCCTAACGAGCACAAAAACTCATCCCGTGAGAACAACTGTGTTCTTTTAGTTACATATTTACACAATACATCGGTTTGTGTGTGTATGTGTTTGGGTTATATCTACACAATGTTGCCATTGATATTTTTGCTTACACAGTTTTTCACACATCCGCGTTATCAGTTACAATTTGTCATTGTTTAATAAACCAAAGCCAAAAACCAACAAATGCATTTATCTATAATTAATATTATTCAACAGTGTTTTTAAGTTATTTTAATAAAAATTATAATTTTTTAAGAGAGTAATCAGTTGGCAGGGTTCTACGGGATTTTTCAAAAATCGTGAAATAAAATCTACGACACTACGATACGGAAGGAAGGAGTTTCTCATTTGCATGGGGTTCTCATTAGTTTGATCGTAACAGCTGACAGGGGACTGCTTTTACGTCGTTCACTGCTTTCAGCATAACTGTGTGTTTTTCTTTGTTTTTGTTTATTTTACCAGCCACAATGCAAATAATGCGCTAACTATTGTGCGGGAGTGAGGGGGAAAGAATAAGTTTGGGTTTGAGGAGTGAGTTTGAAAATGTTTTTGGGATCGAAAATTATTAGAAAGAGGGAAATAGGTAAATTTGAAAAAGTACGTGGACCGTGCTTCCCGTGGGATTCGAAGCATCTGGGATGGCAGGGTAGTGCACTTACGCTAGATTACCGAGCTCGTCTAGAATAAGACCATACCTGCTCGTAATCCTCCCTACGAACAAACTCAGAACGCTCACGGGCATTTTCACAGTCACGGTAGGGATATGCTTCACTGCCTCCCGTCATAGACTGGTTCGGTCCACCCGCATGATGCCTGATTCTATTGCGAATTTAAGGAAAAATTTGCATCTTACTGCAGAGTAATCTTTCAATCCATCAAACTGTTGTGCTTCCAGATATTTCAAGCGTGTTTTGAATAACACAGAACATCCGCAAAGGAGATGCTCTACAGTTTCCCTCTCTACATTTACTGCATTCCTCGCTGTCAGAGATTCCTATTTCCTTATAAACATGCGCTGCTACTGGGATATACCCCGTGACCAAGAAAAAAGGCCATGAGGTCAAAGAGCAAACCACATTTCCATTCATTCATTCAACAGAGTGTGTCTCATCCTCGACGTTCATATTACCAGAACGAACGGAATCGTTTGGAACCACCGCTTTGCTGTGGTATTCTTGGGTCTATAAACAACACAAATTTCGTATACCTCCTGATCCGACTTTTCACACTGTCTGTTTGAAACTTATTAGTGGCGCCATCTTACCTTCATTTTGGAATGCTGTAATGTGCAGCTGGAGGACCTTATGCTCAAGCTTGGAACTCTATTAATTGATGATGAATGTACAGCTGGCTTCAACAGACATAAAACTGGGACAGAACTCATTTTTTTAGGGTTGTGCCACCGTTAAACCCTTAAATACGCGTTGTTGCTTATACGCAACGAATTGAAAACTCGCTCTTACAACTATTAATTTTGTTTTTTTCCGTTTAGTCCGAACTTATTATAAGTTTGGAGTACTAGGAACTTATACAGGATGGGCCATATAGCGTTTGCTTTTTGAACCACCTATTTTTTGAGAATGGTAACACAAATGACATGTCAAATGTGTTCATAATTTATTTAAAGGTTTGACATTTACGAAATGGGACGCTATACGCTTGAACAAAATTGGGAAATATTGGAAACCTATTTCCAAAGTGGTGAGTCTTCTACTCAAGCTGTGAGAAATTTGAAAAAAAAAATTCAAAAAAAAGATTTGCCAACAAGACAGATTGTGGATCAATTTGTTAATCGTGTTCGTGAAAGTGGATCGTTAATGGATAAAACAACACGTGAACGTGCTCCTACAGTGCGTACACCCGACAACATTGCTGCTGTAGCCGAAAATGTGTGTGAACATTCAACAACCTCAACTCGTCATCGTTCTCAAGAATTGAACATTTCACGCACTTCTTTGAGGAGAATTTTGCATAAAGACCTCGGTATGAAGGCTTACAAAGTTCAAATGGTGCAAGAACTGAAGCTTAATGACCATCCAATGCGTTTTCGGTTCGCTCAATGGTCAGAAAATCGTTTGACCGAAGATGAGCATTTTTACCGAAAAATCATCTTTTCTGATGAAGCTCATTTTCACATCGGTGGCGGCTACGTCAATAAGCAAAATTGTCGGATTTGGGGCTCAAAAAATCCACACGTTACTGTAGAGAAGCAAATGCATTCACAACGAGTTACTGTTTGGTGTGGTTTTTGGTCTAGCGGCATCATCGGGCCATTTTTTTCGAAAATGAGCGAGGAGCCGCGGTTACAGTAAATGGCGAGCGTTACAGTGACATGCTCAACGAGTTTTTGTTTCCAAAAATTCAAGTGGATGACATGGACGACATTTCGTTTCAACAGGACGGTGCAACTTGTCACACTGCCAAAGTTACACTCGAACTTTTGGCTACCGTTTTTGAAAACCGAATAATCAGCCGAAATTCCGATATCAATTGGCCGCCTCGGAGCTGTGATTTAAGCCCGTTGGACTATTTTTTGTGGGGTGCCGTTAAAGACAAATGCTATGCGAACCATCCAGAGACGATTGATGCTTTAAAACACGAAATCGAAATTGCCATTCATGAAATTGGAGTCCAAACAATCGAAAATGTGCTTAAAAATTTGGTTGATCGAATGGCCTACTGTAAAGCCAGTCGTGGCAGTCATTTGAACGATATTATTTTTCATTCATAAATAACAATGTTCAATCTTCAAAATAACAAAAAAAAGTTTGAAAAAAATATTGATACGTTTTTTTTTATAGCCGATTCAAAAAGCAAATTTTACATGGCCCACCCTTTATTTTGACTGCTGACAACATGTATCTTTTCTTCTGTTGTTGTTTTCGCAATGTGAAGTGGTACCAACGAAAAAAGTGTGCAAATTTTACCTCGATATTCACAGACGGTGATAAAACTATAATTTTGCTGGTAAGTTCGTGAAAAAAATTTTTTTATATTGCAAAACTCATCTAGATTAATAACGCACTGATGATTGCAAAGTTAAACTAGCACAAATGTTGTTGTGATTTATTTAAAAAACCTATCCGGCCTTATTGAATTCCCCTGTACATATTGAAAATTTTGTAATTTCTGTATAAATTAAACGTATGCATTTTTGTAATTCTTATTATATTATTTCGACAAATTTTGTTGTGATTTACTTCTAAAACCAATCTACGGCCTTATTGAATCACCCTGTGCATGTGGAAAATTTTGTGATTTCTGTATAAATTAAACATATAAATTTTGTTAATTATTACTATTTCGACAAATATTGTTGTAATTTATTTATAAAAGCAATCTACGGCATTATTGAATCACCCTGTACATGTTGAAAACTTTATAATTTCTGTATAAATTAAACGTATGCATTTTTGTAATTCTTATTATTTCGACAAATTTTGTTGTGATTTACTTCTAAAACCAATCTACGGCCTTATTGAATCACCCTGTACATGTGGAAAATTTTGTGATTTCTGTATAAATTAAATAAATATTTTTTTTAATTATTATTTCGATAAATTGTGTTGTGATTTACTTATTGAATTACCCTACACATGTTGAACATTTTGTGATTTCTGTATAGGAGCATTCCATGGTTCGTACGGGACAGATCGTACGAATTTTTACAGTTTACAACCTTAATTATAGACAAACCATAACCTTTTAAAACGAGTTATTTAGTGCACTAATACTGCGTGGTAGTTTTCTAAACGAAACCTATAAACGTGCTTTAAAATATTCGCATATCTTTGCAAAATCAAAAAAAAATTATATGTTCGTACGGGACAGCTCCAGTCTACCACTACTCTGAGTTATAGTGAATTAAGTGAAATTTCAGCGAAACTAATAATATTAACAAGAAAACGAAAATGACATTTGATTGTGATTGTATTAGAGTTTATTAACACAACACAAACATTTAAAACATATTTAGTTTAAATGACTTATAGTGTAAAAATGAAAATGTTCGTACGGGACAAATTGTGTTCGTACGGGACGCGTACGAAATTAAGCTCTTAAATTTTGATTTTAACGTTCTCTAAAGGGAAAATTTGATGCTGTTATTATTTTGAGCATGGCTTTTACATGTAACTTCGCGCCCATTTGCTAGTATTTCGTGAAATTTGGATATTCCGGGTATAGGCTTGGACGATTCCCAGGGACGAACATCCCGAATTTTGTCAGCTATTTCGGATGCAGAAATATAAAAAATGGATGTTGAAGGAACTAATGTGGCAGCAACTTTTGCGAAATCATTCGCGTTTTGGATTACAGTATTGCTTCCTTGGCTACGGGCTTTTTGATTAACAAGTCTTTTTATATTGCCACCGACTCTGTCTACAACTCCCTTACCATGGGAAATGGCAAAATACTTCCATTCAAATTGTTTGCTATAACTTTCAGAGAGATATACCAATAACGAGACCATATAACGATTTTTTAATTCAGAAGAAGGACCATCACTCCATATAACTTCTTTAATTCTTTCGCCATGATCTGCTGCAAAAATTTTATCATACAAATATGTCACGAAGGCGAATATACTGTCTTTATCTTTTTGCTTTGTATCAGAGCATATCACAAAAGTTTTACATTGTGCCATGAGAAATGAAGCAGCGGTAAAAGGATTAACACTTTCCCTGCTCCATAAAGCAGACTGCACCTCGTTTTGATATGCGCAAGAATAAGACATAGCGAAATCAATTTGAAGTATTCTTGCATGTTCATTATTTTTAGCGCTTTGGAATGCTTGTGCTTGTACTTTTTTTATATTTATGTGATACATGACATATGGTAAGTCGGATATAAGGTTTCCGTGTAACTCTCCACAACTGATTTCTTCTGTCTTCAGTTTTACTCGTTGATCGTCTCCTTTTTTCCATTATATTTTTTCCTGGGTCATAAGGTATTACTATTTTACTTCCATTTTTACATGTATCGCACACATTTCTCCAACAGCTTGAATCAAGGGCCGTATCACAAAGAATGTTGCTCCAGTAGGAGCTATTGTAGCTTATTTTCAAACACTTCAATTTTAGAATAAAATTCTCGTGAATCATACATTTGCACTGTTCTGATGGCGTGTCTTTTAATAACAAAACATTTTTCGGTCGTAGTGCACAAAATCTAGAAAACTCTATTTTTATGTTCGGAAGCTCTTCCTTAAATATATAAAAGGCTTCTTTTAAAAATAAGATGAGGTAGTGCTTTTGTAATGTAAGTTTTTTACCGTTAGTCCAACAGACCATTGTGTCGTTCATGCCCGGGCATGTATAAACAATGTCTGGACGAAAGTAAAAATCTTTCACCATTTTGGTGGTTTCGTCATCGTTAATTGGTTCATTTATAGATTTATTCCTAACGTTATCAATACCAAGTCCAAGTTTTTTGCCATACCCGCTACAACAGCCTTTTGTTTAGTGGGTGAACTGGGTAGACTTCGCATACATTTCTGTACAGCCCAAGCATACGTTTGCTTACATTTGTATGGAAAACATTCAACAATATTTGAACCAGCCTCCCTGTCTTGGGTTTGGATCAACTTTCTTTCTTTTTCGTTGTTTTTGAAATCTGGACCTTTTTTTCGTTTCTCGTCTCTCCATTTTTTATAACGTGACACGCTATGGTTGTTATTATTTTCACTAATTTTCTCCATTTTTTAGTTAAAAGAAAAATTTATATGCCGTGTTCGTACGGGACAAAATTTCATGACTGAATATTGAACTTATTTGCGATGCAAACTGAAATCAATGCTTTACAAGTAAAAAGAGCACCAGAAGTTTGCTTTAAATGTAAAATAATCGAAACAAATAAGTTACTCGGATGAGCACAAAAATAACTGTACAGTGTTAAGTGCGTTCGTACGGGACATCATCGAACCATTTTTTTAAAAGAGCATATCTGCGTTGTTCATAAATAAACTTTTTTTTTTAATATTACGTTTCAAAATGTAAAAGTTTGTTCTTTTAACACCAATTATCAGTTTCACGCTATATGTCACACATAATGAGAACTAAGCGCTTAAACTTGACAAAATTTCGATAGAAGGAAATAAAATTTTTATGAGTTGTTTTTGTTGTTAAAAATAGATACTTCAAACTGAGGTCAAGTAAAAGGTCGATGTTTATAATGAAGATTCATATATTTTAAATACATTAACACTAATATAATCATCCGGAAATGTAATTTGTTCGGCGGTCGAAATTTACCATTTTCCATGGAATGCTCCTATAAATGAAACATTTAAATTTTTTATATATTTTTACTGCGACAAATTGTTTTGTGATTTATTTATAAAACCAATCTACGGCCTTATTGAATCACCATACACATGTTGAAAATTTTGTGATTTCTGTATAAATAAAACATTTAAATTTTTTATATATTTTTACTGAGACAAATTGTTTTGTGATTTATTTATAAAACCAATCTACGGCCTTATTGAATAACCCTGTACATGTTGAAATTTTTTTAATTTCTGTACAAATTAAACATACACATTTTTTTGAAGTCGGTTTGAATAAAAAATAATTTATTTTCCACATTCTGCCTTCTCCTCTTATTGTGCGCATTTCCCCATCCAACCCTGGTCTT
Source organism: Anastrepha obliqua (assembly GCF_027943255.1). Taxonomy (NCBI): domain Eukaryota; kingdom Metazoa; phylum Arthropoda; class Insecta; order Diptera; family Tephritidae; genus Anastrepha; species Anastrepha obliqua. The sequence goes on along the minus strand of NC_072893.1, from coordinate 121,385,499 downwards.
ATTTCAGTTCACTAACAAAGTAATTTGCATTGCCCTTGTACGCGTTTATTTTTTCCCCATTTCAATAAATTTATCAGCATCCTAAAATACATTTATGATTGTTTTGTAGCTTTGCACATCTGTGAAGCATATTTGGAAAACAATAAAGAATATTTTTTACGTCTATTTCACGCATCAACACCTCCTGTAATTACGGCGATGTGCACAAATTGAACTCAATTTACAAATTGAAAAATTTTTGGTTTGCTGTCTATTTAAATTTTCTTCACAAAAAAATCAAACACAAAACAAAAAAAATATTATTATAAAAACAAAAACATAGTTGGCCGCAAGCGGTGCGGCGTCGAAGTGCCACTCAATTAAGCATTTGGTTTTGTACTTTGTTTTATCTCGCCCTTTTTAGAATATTTTTTAATTGTTTTTTTGTTTTTTTTTTCTACTTACAAAACACAAACAAACGGCACAACCAATCGGTGGAAAACATTAATTGAATATCTGAGAATGTGGAATTGCTAAAAGCTATCAGCTCAATTGAGTGCGCTGTGCAACCTTGCCCCGAACTTAGTGCTCGTGTTGAGGAGTAGTTTGTTTGCTGTTTGGTTTGGTTAACTGAATGGATTGAGTTGCGTTGCATTCATCTGTTTTGTTTGGATACTTCTTTTCGCCTTCCTCGACGTGTGAGAAGCATTCAACAATGGCATGATGACTAAGCAATTGTAGAGATGTGCGTGTACCGTTAGCTGAACATTTACTCTTGCACTTATGTCAGGCACTTCATATCGGCTCTTGAATGCCACCCCACACATCCGTTTAACACAAAACTTTTGTGGGGGTACAGTGTGAGTGCTCTGTTCATATACCTATGCGTTTTAGCTTGGACCAACGCCAGTTCACGTGGACGATGAGTGTGTGAAGAGAGTGTGCGGGCGGAGGGAAGGTGAGTGCTAGATGATAGTAAATGATGTCGCTACCAAACTATGCAGCATTCATACGTGAAAGTTTCGCCAGCATTCTTATAATTGTGCGAATAGTTGCGGTGATTCACTCTAACCTCATTATTTAAATGACCGTGACCGAATTGGAAGACTGGCGTAGTCGGAAGTTAGTCGTGTGAATTTTTTCAAGGAGTGCGATATTACAAATGGAGATATTAAAAATTCAGTTTGCCCTAATTTATTGTTTTCATATGAAACGTGTTTAAAATAGGTGCATCACAATACTGTATTCAAAAGCATGCATACCCTTACATTTTTTCCGTTATCTCGTAATGTCAAAACGTCATGCAAGATTTACATTTTTATCTTAGTTAAGTTGAACAGCGAGCAACTTTGCGAAATTATTGAAATTACTACCAAAGTTGTGTGGCAGTGATCGCAACTTTGAGCCGATTGTATTACGGGCTCCCATCTATACTTGACCAATGAGAACTTTTGCATCGATTCTCCTATAGCGTTACAGAAACGTCCCTACAAATCATGAAATCTTATTTTGAAAATAACTCTTGGAATATCTTAGCTCAGCTTGCATACCGGCGTGGCTCATTTCACTCTCAGCGAAAGGTTAAATAAACAAAATTGTCGATTCTGAGACATTGAAGATCCTCAAATCCTTTTACATAATGTTAAAGTCGCTGTTTGGTGTGATGTGTGTTCTACGAACATTATCGGGCCATACTTTTTCGAGGATACCACAGAACGTACGGTAATTGTCAATGGACACCGAGCCATTCGTCGAAGAAACCCAGTTGGAAACTTATTGGTTCCAACAGGTTGGCGCAACTATGCCACATGGCGAGGCAGCCGATGACCTTTTGTTTTTTGAAATTTAAAAAGGTCGAGCCAAGGAGCACCAGGAGATTTGGTGGCTCCTACAACACTCAGGCTACAAAGCTTGGCAAATCTGTAAATATTCTCCAGTTTTAGAGAACGAATATTACTCATTCTCACGACATCGGAACCCAAAACTCGTAGATGTGCTCTAGCAAAGGCAGGACGCTCACAGAGAAAGTGCTCAGTGCTATCCGCCTCCTCCAAGCACGACAGGCACATTGGATCCTCAATGATCCCTATGGATTGTGTGCTATAATAATACCGACCATCAACTGAACGTATTCCCTACCAAATTTTAGTAGAAAGTTTGACATTTTTCTGTTCTGATCCCCGGTTGACCAATTCATCGGCAATTTCGTTTCCTTGAACACCGGAGTGTCCCGGAACCCATATAAGTACAAGCCTGTTCTGTCTTGCGACAGAATTAAACTTCTTCTTACATTCTTGAACAATCTCTGAGGTTTGCTTCGCGTTCTCCAGGGCCTTCAGTGCAGCCAATGATTTTACTCAAGACAATGTTTTTTTCGCGACTCATCGTCAAAACCGCCGATTTCTTAGCCCTTCACTCGTCCGATTTGACAGTGCTGGACTTTCTTCCGCGGAGCTTCTCAAAGGGAAAAGGTATACACTAATAAACCTCAAACACTCGACGCTCTGAAGGCCAACATTCGTGAGCAAATCGACGTGTCGTAATCCCAGGAATGCTACCAAATAATATGAAAAAGCAGAAAACGTATACTCAACATTTTTTTTTATGGAAGAAAACATCCAACAATGTTAGAAAAAAAATTGGCAAGAATCTAATCAATAAAGAAACTTCAGATTTGAATTTTATTATAAATTCAATAAAGAAAAAAAATTTAAGAAACACAATTTGCCAAACAATCGATTTATTGCACTATTCAAGCCACCATTGACGCCACCCGACTAGATTTAGTGGGAAAAGTAGTCAAATTATAATAAAAGGAAGACCATTTCAAAAATATTTCTGTTTTCATGCTCTTAAAAGAATACCCGAGATAATTTTTCTTTAAAAATACTTGTACAGGGCCCGCCATTTATCGTTACGGATTTGAACTAGGTATTATTTGAGAATGGTAACTCTTAGCTGTCATCTGATTTGACAGAAAATTAGTTTTATTCTTCCGCTGAACGAAAATGGTTGTGTATACGCTCAAAGAACGCTGGGAAATATTGCGACATTACTTTGAAAATCATGGTAATGTTGCAGAATGTGTACGAAAATTACGTACGGCAATAGAAGAAAAGCACCGAATGAAGCGTATGTGCGTTACTTTGCGAAAAAAGTATGAGAAACTGGGTTGCTTATTGACAAACCAACGCGTGACCGACCAAAAACAGTGCGTACACCCGAAAATATTGCTGCTGTGGCAAAGAGTGTTCGTGAATCACCAGGAACATCAGTTCACCGTCGTTCTCAACAATTGGACATTTCGGAGACATCATTGAGACGAATTTTGCGTAAAGACCTTGGTATGACGCCATACGAATGAAGTTGTGTTCCATCATTAACAGGAAGGATTGTACTTCAAAATAAAAAAACAGTTTGGAAAAATATTGAGTAGTTTCTTTTTTATAGCATTTTTAATTTCGTAAAGTTATATGGCGGACCCTATAGCTTAGAATAATTTGGAAATCGCGGGCAGCTTGGAAATGCTCTACAGTTACGCAAGTTTTACCACTTTTAAAAATTAGAGTGAGAACGATGGGACACTCTTTCTTGGCTGAATATCTTAGAAGGGCAATTAACTCCAGCACTGAACCTCTTATTTATTTGAAGCACCGAAACTTCGCCGATAGGGCACTGTAAAAGTTATACCAAATCCCTATCCAACACTTCTACTTTCACATTTATTAGCGAAGAATTCTTTGTCCCTATTATCGATAAATTCTTACTCGTACACCTTGTCTACTCTATCAGAGTATTTTCTTTTACAGCTGGTTTCCTTACAGAGCTTCTCAACTGCTGTAATGGAAAATTGATATTTCATTGAATTGCAGCTACTTTTTTGCATTTTTTCTTTCTCCTATCCAACGAAAGATAGCAAATCAAACAATTAGCTACACAAATGCGCCGCCGAGTCTGTGGAGTTAGATTGCGCTGTGGTTTTCAGTGTGGAGTTTATGCTTTGTTTTTGTTTTTGTAGCTCATGCATATGTGTTTTTCATTCTTCTTTCACTCGGAGCCACATACATTTATCAAACATTACGTCAACACTTTTGATTTGATTGAGTAATTGCCATGCGTAATTCGAATTAAAGCATATAAGAGTATTTATGTGCCAGAGGGGAAATGAAAAAAAAAAATGCTGCAAGTAATTAAGCAGTTTGTAAACGAAAGAAATGTGCAGCCTCATTGGGTATTGATAGCGCATAATAAAATAGTGAATGAGGCAATCTTATAAAAGTGGCATGAGTTTGTGTTGAGTTGAGGTGTTGACAGTTAGCAGTCAGTTGCATCATAGCAATGCTGCAAATGATTGATTATAAAACGCTTTTACTGTTGATGGAAATTCAATTAAACTTCAATTATAAATCGCGCGTTTAGTACTAACACTGATTGAATGGAATTGTGTGATATTTAAATTCTCTAATTTGCCTTGATTGTCTAAAAATGTATTTAAAAAACTTCAATTTGAAAAATTTCGAAGTAAAAAAGGATCTGTTTATTAAAGAAACTGCTACCCAGGGAAACGAAACAGCGAGTTTACGGACATCGTCGTATGCTATACTCTTTCCCAGTAAATCGGACTTCTTTAATAAGCATTCAAAGACTTTGTATTGTATTAGAAAGCAGAGCAGGATAAAATATTTACTCAACAATTCGGAGTGTATATTGTTGTTTTGGCAGTTTACAAAATCCTGCCAAGCGCAGGGAAAGCATTGGTCATCGTCGCCCATCCCATCCATCGGAGCAGCTATTGGTGTTGTTGTTTTAGCAGTTTACAAAACTCTGCCAAATGCAATGTCCTCATAGTCCCCCATCTCGAGGCTATCTCGACAGGGTGGGAGCAGAGGGAAAGCGTGGTAAACGAGTGATTCGGAGCGTATATCTTCACGGATGGCGCCAAAATTAACTGTGAAGAACGTGCAGGAATCTTCCTTAGTAGGCTTCCACATCAAGAGCTCTTCTCAATTACTGGACTCCACAAGCGTCAGTCGGAAATCTTCGCGATCTGGCAGGCCTGCAAAATAGTTGTAGTCTCGGAACGATTCGGAAATAATTTTTATACCTTTTCGGACAGTTAGAATGCAATAAAAGCTCTGGAGTTGTATGACACCGCGGGGAATAGGTCACGGGCTCAACTTGCCGGCACAACATTGTACTAAATTGGACGCCGACGCAAAGTAGTACCAACGAAAGGGCTCGGAGTGCCTGAATCCTAGGGACCTCAGAGACTGGAAAGGTTATTTTGCCTTTGAGTGTCATCGGAAGTTTGAGTCTCGCAACACTTACTAATTTCAGACGCAAGGTGTTACTGGCCTTGCTACAATATCAAGCGCTCTTCAAAGCACGAAATATATAGTCAGACTAGCAGCTGCTTCTACAGCAAACTGGACGCTAGATGTTCACCAAGTCAGACTAAGTCTGATTCTCAACATTAACAACGTAGCGTAAGGAACAGAGGAACATCTCCGCAGCCGTTGCTCAGCATTGTGTGCGGGACTAAATTGAGGTTTTCGAGTAAACATCATTTTGATAATCTGACGGAGTTAGGTAATGTCAGTCTTGTTAAAAAAATATTAATTTAGATCCAGCCAAGACCGCGATCACTAAAATAAAATGTGCTGAAGCGTCTCATCATCTCAACTAGGCATATTTGACATTCTGTCTCAGTAAGCGGTGCAGGTGTGAACGCAATTGATTATTAAAGAAGAGATAAACTAAGAGTAATCCTAAGTCGGCTCTACTGAACTGGTTGATGTCATTTTAACTAAAGGGGTATTCAAAACTTTTCGCTTGCTTGAAGCTTCTAAATGCGCCCCCCAGCTGAGTGTGTCCATTCATTTATAAATATATACCAGCAAACATACCAAACACCAGAAGAACTTTGGTTCGCTATCAGTAATATGGCAAAAATAGTAATTACCAAACTGCGTCGCGCTAAACAACAGAGCAGATCTTCATGAAGAGGCAATAAGCCACTCCACATCTCGTGAAGTAATACTTAACGGTTGTCGCGCGGGACGGAGACGGAATTGAGGTGGGTTAGTGTGTGAGTCGAAAGACAAGTCTCACACTTTTCGGCTTTCAATGCTTTTTACCACCTTCATAAAAAAAAAACAGGCGAACCGCGGTATAACCTCCTTTTGATAGGGTGCCACAACACATTTGTTTAAGCCCCCTTCGTTTAACCTCATTCCCGCCTATAAGTATGCAGCAAGTTACGCTTTTGTGCGTGCATACATGCATGACGACTATGCACGATACATCGCATCACCAAACTCTTCTCATAGAAGCGACTCCGCGGCTCATGAATCCACAGTCTCAATAATTTTATCCAAAGGTGTTTAGCCGTATCACCCAGATGTCCGCTAAGAAACCTTAACAGGTAACAAGTTCGATAAATAAACCCATAAAGGAGCTCACTCGCACAAGCTCCAGTAATACTCACTCAATCCTTCCTCCACTTCCCTGAAGCTAAACTTATCTCCCCAGAAGCTGGTTGATGTCACACAATCCCTTTAGTGGCTTAGATGAGAAAATCGAATTACATAAAACATTAATCAACATTCGGCTATCTTTAAAAATTACTAAAAATACGCCTTTCCTACATTTCCTAGAAGCTCTAGTAATACTCATTCAATCCTCGGTTCTTTCGACTCAACATATTTTTTCAGAAGCTAATTTCTTTAGTCGCTTATAAGAGAAAATCGGATTATATAAAACATTAATAAATATTGGACTACTTTTGAAAATTACTAAAAATGCGTCTTTTAAACTTTTGCTAGAGCTTCCGCCGCACGCATTTGACAACGCAGAAATTAGCATCACTTTGGCCCGTTCCCGTCCCCATTTTTTTATCAACTTGTGTACCATAACTTTCAAAGCCAGATACTTTTTCTAAAATTCTTATTTGCCGTTTACTTTGTGGTAGTCTCCCATCAGATAATCCCGTCGCAGCACCCTTGAGGCATTCTTCACATTCGTCACATCAACCCAAAGAAGTTTCGGTGAAGCATAAATTTCTTATTCGAGTAAATGGCACTTGAATAGCTTTTTTTACATCAAAAGATACTTCTAAGTTAAAGCCTTGGTGTTTAAGAATGTATGTATTTTCACATAGCCGACAAAAGAGTTCCCTTTGTCGCTTCAGTTGATGCCTAAAGTCATTCGATGAATTTGAAACGTTCTTTCATGGAAGATGACACGCTCGTTTAGCCAATTGCAAGAGTAAATGCTATCTAAAACTTTCCCACCTCAAGGTCATTTTTATGCCCAACTAACTAATATTATTTTATCATTCAATTGAGCCCGTGTAAACACAAAGGAAGTCGATGATTTCATTTATTTAACGCGTACATAAATTTCTGTATGGGAAGAGATTACTCATACGACGCGTGGGTTCGCACTGAAATGTTTGTATAGGAGATCTGTCATTCGCGTATTTGTTTGTTGTTTTTAGCGCATTCTGCAAAGCAACAGCTTAGCATACAACAAATACAATAAATATAGAAAAAACAGATACAAAGTACAGAGTATTTGCGTCGGGTATTCAGTGACATTCGCATGTTCGTGTGTATGTGAGCATCGTTGCTCGTCTGGCACATCTGTTCGAATGCCATACACTTATGTGTAGTCATGTACTCGTATAGAGTAGCGATATGTAGATATAATTGTTGTTACTTTGCGGCACATTTGCTGTGGTCGCCTCTTGATGCTGGTTTTTATTGTTGTTTCAATTTTTGCTAGACTGCGGCAGTCATTAGCAGTAATTATGGAATTTAACTATGTATGAAATTGCTTGCATGTGTGGTGTGGTGTATATGTTGATGGCAATGATAATGAATTGTAATCGAATATCAAATGTAGTGCGAAACACTTTTTTGTAAAACTCTTATGTACGTAGGCTTAGATGTATGTGTGCGTATGTGTTGAAAAATTGCGAATTTAGTTTATGAGATAAAAAAGATGGCACAGAGCAAATTAGAAGAAAACAGCAAGTAGATAATAGAATAAGCGAAGTTAATGGTACCCAGATGGATGAAGCAAAGATGAAGGAAGGGATCCAAGTATATTTTGTATGAAACTGACGCGAAACTCTTTATCGGAATGACCCAATTAGCACACTGAAGTGCTGGCAATGTCGACTCTCGGCAGCATAAACCTCGTTAAAAGTCTGAAGTGGACATTTATAGTTATCTTTTCTGATAGTTAAGAGGCCATTAGGGCTCCCTCTAATCGGAGGTTTATATTCAAGCCTTTTAAGGAGCTCGAGCTTCTGGCAATTAAGCCAAATGCAATTATGATTTGCTGCTTACTTGTCCAAGTGCGGGATCAAAAGCTATGCGGTCGTCGAAAAACTGGTATAAAGAAGATAGGTAAACGCCATTTTGGCTGGTCATATTTCAGGACGTACTGGTGTACAGTAGGAAGCATCAGATAGACGACATTGTTTGGTTATGCGTTTGGTAAAAAAAAAGTCTAATTTCTTTAATAATCTTATCCGCGATAAATTGTAAATCATTTTAGGTCTTGCTCTCAGAAAAATTAGCTTAGAAACATCAAATTCGGACCGAGCTCGGTTTGAGGCGAACCCAGGTGCTTCGAAAGATCTATGTTATGTGGAAAATCTACTAAGTAACCTTAAAAGCGTAAGATCCGATAAGATTCTTACTGGTATTTCGGAGCTTCCCGTACTGGTGGACTATTCACTGCCGCCTAAAACTGTCATCGCAGCAATCGCGATCCTCCAACCGCAAGGGAAGAGTGGGAACGTGACAATGCAAGACAGGGTGAGTCTATACATGTCTACGCAGGTGGCTCAAAGCTCGAAGGTAGGGTTCTGAATATCTGGGGATCTCCTTCCTTCAGGATTCGGCTTTTCGTCTACTGCAGTGTTTTCCAGACGAAACTGATGTCAATAATAAGAGCCGTGTCACCGGTACAGTGTGATGCGATATCTGGAGATGATATCTACATTTTCAATGATAGCCAAGCGGCGTTAAACTTCCTCACAAAGCAGTCGCCCACCTCTAAGATAGTCATGAAATGTTGCACATCTCTTAACGAGATGGCTGACACATTTCACCCAAAAGTAGCAAGTGTTCCTGGCCATGGCGACATCAAGGGGAACTGCAAGGCCGATTAACTAGCGAGACTTGGCACCAAGCTGACTGACGAAGCAATAGCATAGGCATTGATAGTAATTTTTCCAGATAGCGAAGAGGATATTACATTCAAGGAGGTTTACATTCAAGCCTCTCAAGGAGATCTAGCTTTCGGCAGTAAAGCAAAACACAAGCTACATATTTTTTGGCAAAATTGTAAGAGCAGCGAATGAGAGATGGCACAAAGAACACAAATGCAGAGTCACCCGAAAATTGTGATCGACTCTCAATGCTAAAAGCACAGAATCTCTCCTTAGCCGAAATAAGCATAGCCTTTGTACACTGATTTCTTTTATAGCGGAATACTGCCTAATAGGCAGGCACGCCCAGAGGATGGGCGTGCAGACACATGATTTCTGCCCAAATCAAAAAGAGACGATTTTGTACCTTCTGCCCCACTGTTCTGCTGTATCCAGGCGCAGATTTATCATTTTATGTAGAACATTTTTCAATGAGTTGTACGATCTCAGTTTGGTAGGAATCTCTAAAGTTTCCGAACGGTTCAGATTGGTTTTAGGAAAGATAAGGAAAAGCTTCCTACGCGATTTGCTGGTTATTGTTGACCTTTAAGAAATTCAAATAATTAATTTGTCGTGTTACTGCGAAAGTGAGAAAAATAAGACTGTCGCGTTACCAGGAACGCGGTTTGAAGACTCCTATTTTATTCTGTCAGGAAACTGCTACTTGGACCACCCTTTATGGTTAGTGTTACACCGAATAATTAGCGGATTAATCGATCAATCAATCAATTAAATGATCTTAAAAGTCACTTTCTGCTCTCACCCCCTTCCCATGGCGGCCTTCAAGCAAAATTTCAGCCTCAAAAATGCCTGAAGCATTGAGGCCAATTTAATATGCGAAGTTTAATTCTATGTGCATTTGTATGTATGTATGTAAGCATGTAGTATGTGTGCATTTACGTACCTGTAAATTTAATAAAGTAAATTGAATGGAAATTAAGCGGTCGTTGTGCTACTTTTACCAAGTATAAAAATATTTTCGAATTTCTTTTTATTCTACTTCGCTATTTTTAATTGTGTGTAAGTAAGTACGCCTTTGGAAGCTACATACATGCATATAAAAGCTTGTGGGCGCTTTCCATGACCAAATTATGAAAATAATTGATTTCTTGTCAGGCAAGAATGTTTGGAAAATGAAAAAGGCAAAGCAATTTAAAATTGGACCTCCACAAATACATATATATATATACCTAAGCGCATACAAGCACATTTTCATGTATGCATTAATCCGCAAAGTATAGCGTGTCTCATAATATTATGCTCACTTGGCGCTTTGGCCACATCAAAAAGAGACGAGACAACATAAATCACACAATTTTACTGTATCAAAGACGGGAATGCATTAAAGAAAGCCCGGCGGAAAAAAGTGCAAAAAAAAAACATAAAACAAGCGAATAAGTAATAAATGTAATGAATAAATGTGGATTCGCGCGCTTGATGACTGAGTGTTTGCTTGGCTGCATGCCAAAGAAATTTTTGAAATTCTCAGAAATATTTTTCAATAGCTGCATTGTGTCATAAAAAATTCACACCAGCACCTCCCTGCTCATATATGTGTATGTATGTATAGGTATACTATAAATGCATGCAGGCTAGTATGTATGTGTTTATTTGCAAGTCCATGCACATATTATGCTTGTGTGTGTGTGTGAAATTCATAAAATTCACGCCACTGTAAGTCATCATCAAAAGAGTAGTGAAGATTTATTTGCATGCTTACATGCATACACATATACATACATACACACTCACACTCGGTCATTTATTTATTTATTTCATTGGCGGAGTATTTTTGCTTGAAAAGCATTACTACTGCCCAGATTGAACGTGTCAAGTGCACGTGTACTGGCGCAAAGGCAGATGCTGTTGCAAAAAAATGGAAAGTAAATCAAAATATTCATGAAAAGGGCTTATAAAAATATGAAACGTTGCATACATTTAACGCTTACAAGCAAAAAATTGTATTTGTTGTTTGTTTTTGTTTTAGTTTTTTTATTTGCTTGAAGAAGCTTTCGTGGAAAAAACGCAATTAAAAAGTAACTACATGCATACATCAACGTGACGCACGAGAAATTGGCTGTAATCGTGTGATGGAAAAATTAATGTAAATAAAAAGAGGAGAAAATATAAGGTTTATGGTTATAAGGTTTTTTTGTACACAGCGTTCAACAAAAACGCCGTAATATACAACTTCACGGCAATGAAAAGCTAAATTACTCAGCAAATATGCTAAGTAGTTCATGAACTGGCATTTGATGAAAGAGTCATACAAGTACTAGTTCCAACCAACTAGTTCCAACCAATACAACCAACTACTAGTTCCAACCAGCACAACCAACTAGTTCGCGAGCGACCAGAAAGGACCAATTAGAGTTGAACGCAAAGCAAATATTCTTTCATTATTTATTTATTGCTATTTTGAAATTGCTTTCATTTGTTTTCAGATTGAACGAAATTTTTAAATAAAAAATAATAATAACAGTACTAAAAGCCCTTTTCTCAACTAACCTCTAACTTTACAGGCCAGTTTATAACAAGGATGAAAGCTTAACAAGTTGGCCATTCGCTATGGTGAAAAACAAAAATTCGGGTGTCATGTGATAGGGGACTCGGCAGCAGAATTCTGCCCGCTCACTTCACACGTTTTCACACACTTGTGCAATCAGTCGCTGTTCAAATAGTAACGAAACAACATGACCGAGATTGTGTTTATGTTTTTTCGTATCCCACTAACACAATCTCCAGCCGAAAATCCAGTCGAAATCTGCACGATAATTTCACACATATTCATTCACACATTCGTTCAATCAGTCGTTCAGACGGCAACGAATTGATATTGTGGTAATTTTTTTCCTATATCACTAACACATTCTTAGTTTTCCGTAAACAAGCCGATTCATTACCCCAGTTACGTCAGCCCATCCACTGATTCTTTCAAATTCGCTAAGAGCCGGCTAACGGTCTGAAATTGGCCACACAATTAAAAATATTTTCTCCATGGGGAAAGGAGACTCATGTCATAGGTGTCTCGGCAGCAGAATTTTGCACACTCGTCCAATCAGTCGTTGTTCAGACTGCAACGAAGCGATGGATGTGTTATTTTTTGTTTTTTTTTTTGTATATTACCAACACAATCTCAGTTTTGTTCGTAAGCAAACCCCTATCATGACCCGTTTACGGCAGCTCAATCAGCGGATTCCTTCAAAATCGCTGAGAGCAGGTTTGAATTGTGGCGGTAAAGGCATTTTCATTATCTCAAATGCTTATTAAATTCGGGCCGATAAATTTAACGACCTGTTGGCATTGCCTTTAAAATTTTACAGCTTGGTTTAAAGTGAAATGCTGTCAATGGATATGAATCTGAATATTTATAAAAGGCATAAATAAAGCAGGGTCAGTTTTCTGGTCAAATCAGTAAGAGGTATCGCCAGTCTCGAAAAGAGTTGTATAAAGACATGGACGCGAGCATTATTTCAGTTTTGTAATTGACAAATTTTTGTTTCACGGGTATTAAAGCGTGTACTCTGTTGGTAAAACGAAAAAATCCCCTAAGTAGAACAAAAAATGTATTACCTGCATAAAACATTTCCCCCACTGTCTGTCTAAATTCCTATTCAGTTCCTCTCCAAACCTAAATAGGATCCACTTAATATACCTGAAAGTTTTGATTTTGATTTTCCTGAAAAATTTTAATTTCACGTTTTTCGTTGCATTTTCCATTTGCTATTTTTGCGTGCACGGTGTAAAACATTAATAAGTCAACTATGTAAATATTTTATTTTTATTTCTAATTTTTTTTTGTCCGCTTTAACTAAAAATAAATAAGTGAGGTGTAGAATCAAGCAAAAGATGCTGACGTGGGCGCCAACAACTATGCTTTGATACGATACATATCCACAATATTATCCATTGCTGTCACCCACCAGCGCTCTCCACTATTGCTATCAGTCCTTTTATGAATGCAGCAAATAGGGGAACCAATATGATGAGGGTGTTGAGCTAAGTGTATGCCAATGCCACAACAATCACCATTTAGATATACTCGTACAGCAACACGACACCCACAAAGTCATTTCCCTATCAAGCGTAAAGATGTGAATGAAAATGTAGTAGGGGAACTAAATATAAACTATGTATGTGAAGGGAAATGACATAAATCGTAAAGCAGAATACATTTTTTTGTGCAAAGATTACTTTTTTTGTTTGTTGTCGTTTGATTTCGGGCTAAATGAAGGGAGAAAATATATAACTTGAATTTTTGAGACCACCGGAATTTCATTCGATGAGGAGCTAAATAAAAATGTCGTTTTGTCGTCTCAGATGACTCGTTCAATGGGAGCTTCGACAGTTCGCTTAGTAACCAGAAAGTTAGTGCTAAAAATTTTGCAATGAATTTATTTCATTCAACACAAATTTATTTCTACTAGTACAGTACATATTAATACTCTTTTTGTTGTTGTGTAAGTATTCTCGATTCCTACTCTCATCTATGTTTGCGCACCCTAGCAAACGTTCGACTCTGAGCAAGAGAGACGTTGTATACATATGTACATACTTATACAAGGTAGCGCAATATTAATCTCCCTATCGGAAGATTTATAATTTTTTGTAAATGACGTCTTGCGTCAACCATATTTGACAACTTGTGAATTAGGCCACTGCGAAAAGGTCACAAAAAAAAATATTTCCAACACTCAAACTAATTTTTGTTTTTTTAGTAAAAAAGTTATTCAAAAACGTATTATGCAAAATTAGACTATTAGATGATGATTAATTTTGCACTGTAGCAAGCATAATAGATTATCAGGTTTGCTATTTAGCTATGGTGAACAAAAAAATTGTGAGGCGAACTTTGGCTGCCACGTGACTTGGGAGATTCAGCAGCCGAACTCTGCACTATCACTTCCCATGTATTATCACACTCGTCCATTCAGTCATTGCTCAGACAACAACGAAGTGTCATTGGTTGATTTTTTTCAAATCAAAACAACACAATCTCAGTTTTTTCGTAAACAAACCACTTCGTTACGCCAGTTTTGCCAGCCCTTCAGCTGATTCTGTCAAATTCGCTCAGAGCCGAATAACGGTCTGCTAATACTGCACCTCAAAAAAAATATGTGGTTGTTAATATGTCCACTCCAGCGGATTTCATCTCTCATTGAGATTTATAAACCGACGGCTCAAAATTATAAAACGAAGCTGGGGCAGATGTGTTCTTTCTCTCCATCGAGGTAGGAGAGTTTTTCAGCTTCATTATCTTTTATATCTAACCGTATCTTTCACTTTTGCAAGCAAACGATGACCGAGTTCGTTATCGTTTGGTAGAAAAATCATATTTTTTTTACAAGACCTCGTTCAGCGTTAAAATTATTGAAACTTATTATTAAATGAGTCGATAAATAACAACATATCGCGAATGATTTTTTTGATGCAAATAATCGTCCGAATGAGTCGACAATTCAAGGGTTGGTTAAAAATTTCAAGAAACTTGTTCTGCAAAGAAGAAAAACTGGATGTTCTGTTGAAAATAATGCTGTTGTAGTGCCAAGTGCTGCTGAAGAACCTTAAACATCGATAGCTCGACATTCATGAATCTGAATCTGACTGTTTGGCGGATTTTGCCTGTAAAAGTGCTCAAGGTGGAATTATAAATAATGTATTGTAATTTTTCACGTATTGTTAATAAGATTAGTGAAGCTTGAAAGAATTTAAATGTATTTCAAAAAAATGTATTTCAAAAAAAGGGTGTTTACTTTGCGCCTAATTGGAGAGGAAGAAAGAGAGGCCGACCAAGAAAGAGATGGCTTGAAATGAGGCTAGAGAGAGACTGAATTGGAGGAGAATTGTTAATGAAGTTGTGGTCCACCACAGACCGTGAAGCTAAAGGAGAAAGAGATGGCTTGAAATGAGGCTAGGGAGAGACTGAATTGGAGGAGAATTGTTGATGAAGTTATGGTCCATCACAGTCTGTGAAGCTAAAGGAGAAAGAGAGGCGAGTTTGAAAGACCCTTTAGTTCAATTTTTTGGGGTTTGTTTGGGGTTTATTTTTTGGGGCTTTTATTTTTTTATTTTATTATTATTATTGTTATTATTAGTTTTTTTTTAATTATTATTTTTTTATTGTTATCGCTTCACATACCTAAAAAAAAATACGAAATAAAAAAATAGTAAAAATAAATCTTTATTACTTTTTTTTCAACGGTACTAAGTAGAATAGTGTTCTCTATACCCATCTTATCAAGTGTTAGCTGGTATTTTCGTATGGAAATATTTCTATTGATATCCCACATTTTTTTATTATCTGTGCCAAAACTACATTTAACCGTGTCAAGAGTGTATGGAAATGTTAAAAAAAAATTAAAAAAAAAAATTCGTTCTAAAAATTTTAAACGCAGATATTTGTGCTATAAACCCGAAAACCTGTTTTACGAAAAAAAACTATTTACTAGGCAGAAGCTCACCGAGTCATCAATCAAAGTGTCATAAGCATGTGCACATATTTATTTGTTCGCACACGAAAGTCGCCTAATTTATTTAGAGACTGACAAACGAGAAACTAATAAGGTGGCAGCTATTTGACAGTTTGCGTGAGCAATTGTTAGACAGGCCGTATAAATAATGGGAAAATGGGGAAAATAGGAAAAAGTTATAAATTGAAAAAGCTTAGCATTACGCGCAGAGTAGCGCTATCGTAATGCGAATCATATTCTATTTTAATCATTTTCAGTTATTTATCTTTTATTATATAATTTTATTTGCTTCATACTATTTAATTTTATTTCATATTCTAAGCTCTTTTATTTCATATAAACTTTTCTTACTTACGGTATCAACATAGCATTCAATAATCTGTTATGCAGCACACGTAGCCGCATACTCACCACAAATGGTACAAGTACTCGTAGTAGAATGACAAAAAAAAAACTTGAAAATTGTATCATAAATGGGCGCAATAGCAACCATGCAATTATGGGCATGCGAACGACGTCATTAACTCTCCAACTATCTACAAAAGCAACGCCGTGTGGTGCAAAGGCAGCCAATCAAAAGCATGAGCAAATGGAGCAAAACCAGCAATAACCACTATCTGCAATTGGCGATCACTGTTTTTAGCTATGTAAGTGTGCTATTCTATACATGCATATACATATATTGTGTTTGCTCCTTTGCATAGTTGTCATTACCAATTATGGGGAAATGCTAAATTGGCATGGAGTATGAGTGCATGTGTGCATGTGTGCACTTTGTTTTAAACCCCGTATTGTCTCAAAATATCTGAATCCAGTGGTGGCCCTTGGTCGGATTTAGCGAGAATGTTCTAGCGTATTGACAGTCGTGTGATCAAACCAAACACATCACACTCTCCAGAGTTGTCAGGCTTTGCAGGTCATTAGTTAGACAACTGCTATGGTATACAGTCCAAGTTCGAAAAGTCTAGGAAACCCTTAAGAGACAAATTTTTCAACTTTCCCCTGAGCTTACTAGGTTTTGCAAGCAGCAGACAAATTGTTCGTTGACAGTACAGGCACAAAGTGAACGACTGGTTTAAAATGAATTACGTCGCTATAGTGAGATCAGAGGATTTGCTCGTTAGGTATGGTGAAAAAAAATTGAGGGGGACTTTAGATTCTACGTCATTCGTTTTGAGTTTCACAAAATTTAACTTTAGCTTAGTGAAACACAAAACGAATGAACAAATTCGGTCACAGTCGAATAATGGTCTGCTAGGTAGTACACCTCTAAAAATCGAATCAATTTCGAATAAAACTGAGATACGTAATCGGTGTTCTATTGGGGTTTAGAGTTAAAGCAATCTATTGAGGACGATAATAAAAAGAATAAAAAGAGATGCCTAAATTTGCGAACTACGGATTTCTTTTTAACTTTGGATAGCCCTCGAGATGAATTAAATTTTCGTGGATCGTTTTAAGCTTTAGCTTAGTGTGTCCAACAGGTGGTGGTTAGCACAAGAAAGAAACGACTGCCATGCTTTGATAAACTCGACCAAAATATCTTAAGAGCTTACCACGCCAATCAAGAAGAAGAAGAGTGTCAATCAAGAGTGCCCAAATCATGATAGCCAATCAAGAAGAATAAGAGTGCACTCACTCTGCATATCTAAGATCATTTCTAGCCCGTGGATGATCCTCGAGAGGGGTGCGTAATTTTCATGAACTATCAGGTCAGTCCGCCGTAGTCGAATGGGTTGGTGCGTGATCACCATTCGGAATTCACTGAGAGGTCGTGGGTTCGAATCTCGGTGAAAGCAAAATTAATAAAAACATTTTTCTAATAGCGGTCGCCCCTCGGCAGGCAATGGCAAACCTCCGAGTGTATTTCTGCCATGAAAAAGCTCCTCATAAAAATATCTGCCGTTCGAAGTCGGCTTGAAACTGTAGGTCCCTCCATTTGTGGAACAACATCAAGACGCACACCACAAATAGGAGGAGGCGCTCGGCCAAACACCTAACAGAAGTGTACGCGAATTATTTATTTATTTTTTTTTTTATCAGGTCAGTGCATAAGTTCGCGCGTTTTTTAAAGTTGGTTTTAAAATTAATAAAAAAGATGTTTAAAGTATTTATTAATCAATAATATATTTTAATTCATTATTTACGATGTCTTCCCAACGTTTAGGCAAATTTCTAATTCCCTGGTCAAAAAATTGTTTGTCCTTGGAGCCAAAATATGCTTCGATACCCCTTTTTATAGCTTCTTTTGAGGAGTAGTTCTTGTTACTCATATGGGATTGAAGTCCTTGAAGTCCACGGAAAATGTGATAATCACAAGGTGCAATATCCAGAGAGTATGGTGGATGCGGCATTAGCTCCCATCCGAGCTCGTTCAGCTTGCCTAATGTTTGCCTTGCGGTATAAGGTCTTGCGTTGTTGTGGTGAAACAAAACTTTGCGTCTATTCACTAAAGACGGTCGATTTTTTTTAAGTGCCTCATTCAGGTTTGATAGCTGATGGGAATAATAATCAGCAGTTATCATCTGGTTTGGTTCCTGAAGTTCATAATAAACAATACCGGCCGTATCCCACCAAAATGACAGGAGAATCTTCTTGGGGTGAAGGCCATCTCTAGGGGTCGGTTCTGGTGTTTCATCTTTATCTAACCATTGGCGTTTGCGAAAAGGATTATTGTAAATGACCCATTTTTTATTACCAGTAACGACACGGTTCAAAAAATTTTCATTTTCAAGCCGTTGCAGCAGCTGAGAACACACATTCACTCTCTGCTGAAGGTTGGCGACAGAAAGTATATGCGGAACCCATTTTCCCAGCTTTGAAACCTTTCCCAACTGAACCAGGTGTCTGTGAACTGTTCCATGCAATGAATTTAACCTCTGAGCTATCATATCGACTGTCAAATTTGGCTCAGCTTTCACGAGTTCGAGCAAGGCGTCGGAGTTAAAGACTTCAGGACGACCAGCGCGCGGGGCATCCTTCACGTCGCAGTTGCCACTTCGGAATTTTGAAAACCACTTTTGCGCAATCCTTACACTCACGGTATCCTCTCCGTGAAAAGTGTTTATTTTTGCAGCAGCAGTTGTTGCATTTTTACCACTTTTATAAAAAAAAAATACAAAATATGCCTCTTAAACGAGTACGCGTTCGAAGATTCATTTGATTTTTTAACAACACGTGCTTCTATCCGCGATTAAAATCACTTGTTGAATGCACAATATATCAAAGAAAGTATAAATAGTTCCGTTATATTCCGCGAATAATTTTTTGTATGCAAAAATCGTACAAAAGTGAAATTGTGGGTAAAATACGCTCGAACTTATGAGCTGACCTGATACTTTAAGCCTCTGTAACAACACGAATAGCATCTGCCATTCAAAATCATTGCAAAAAACGTCGAAGTATTCTTTCAAGGAGGCCGAATCTGTACGATTTTTAATACTTTTTCCTGCTATAATTTTTGGAAATTGAGTTTAATTGTTTAAGTAGTTACTAACTAGTCCTTCCTTTTACATTTTAAGTGAAACGGATACTATCGATGGATTTGCTTGAAAATTATCATAAACAAAAGCTAGAGGCATCTTCTCTATAAAAACCTCGCTCCGCTTTCTTCAAAAACAGTTTTTTTTTCCATGCAATGAATTAGAAAAAACTCTAAAATATTATTTATGAAGGCGTCCCAATTGCCAAACCGCTACTGTGTGTGTAAATTTGTTTTGGACCACGCAAGCGACACGCCGGAGACGATTTCCATGTAACCAACTTGCATTTACGTTGTTATTATAATTTTTTTTTTTTTGCGCGGCGGCAATAACATTTAATAAGGTTTCCTCTGTTTTGATGTTTTGTGCCCCAAATGCATTGTAGTTGTTGTACTCGTACATATGGTTGGTTGTTTCAGTTCGACGGAGCCTTTTTTCAGCACAACAAGGACGACGTGCATGGAAATTGTAGAATGAGATGGTAAAGCGAACAAACCAACAACCAACCGATGAGTCATACCAGCATGAACGCTTAGCTCATACACAGTTAGTCGGACAGACAGACAAGCAGCGAATCAGTCAGTGCCCGGAAGCAGCACAAAGTTTTAGTTATGTGTAACTTTGGCTGGCAAATTTCATATCCTTCATATTCCTTTGACTTTATGAGTCTGCTCTAATTTATAATGCGATTATGTGCATAAGGTTGTGGTGTTTATGGCTTTGTGTTGGTATATTAGGTTGTTAGAAATCGAAACTTTTATTTTTGGGATGACCGAAATTTCTGGCAGCAATTGATGATGCGCACTAACCAAGCGCACAATAACCGTTTTACCCAACTTTTTGTACATTTCAGTTTGGGATGTGAGTGTGTGCAGAATCAGTTAGAGTACATACATGAATGTGTATGTGTATGTATGTATCTACATACCCTGCATGAAAATCGAAACTAGTGAATCAGTTTGCAGGTTCTGTACGAATACTATCTTAGCCAATCGCGAAGCACTTCGCTACTAATTTAGCGACTAGCGATTTTTGTGTCAAACAGCGTCAAACAAAGTCAAAGTTGAAAATTCAGGAAAAAGATTTCGTACATTCTATATGAGGAAAATGCGCTACACCGTCAGGGCAGAAATTATCACAAATCAACGAGAATTTTAAGCCTTCTCAACTTGCACTTTATTACACAAAAATATAATGTGCTATAAAACTGCATACCTAACTTTTTTTCAATCTGATTAAAAGTTTAAAATTCTGATGAAAATTTGCCGAATTTTTATAAATTATGTACAATACAAAGTTTGAAACTTTTATTTATATCTTTATAAAAAACGGATGAAAATAAAAAAAAGTAGTCAAAATTGCTCAAAATATCGTGACTCTATTAATTCGCAAGTGTATTTAAATCTCCCATCAAAGTCCGTCAGTCTGGGATAGCACGTGCCCATCGAACTCCTTCCCCTTTGAAAACGTGTGTAACATATTGTATAGTGTTTAGTATTGCTCCTCAATCATGTTGAAAAGATTTTTAGACGTGCACTACCTAGCAGACCATTATTCACCTCTGAGCGAATTTGACAGATATGCCGACGTCATTCGCTTTGTGTAGAATCCTAAGATCCCCTCAAAAAAATTTGTTTCACCGTACCTAACGAGCAAACCTATCAGCAATCTATCATCCTTGCTCCTCAATTATAACTGCCACCTCAGTGAGTAACTGTAGGCTTACACAGTGAATTATGGTACAGTGAACCACATTTGCCCCACACTCTTGGGATCCAATTATGGACCAAAACAAAATTGAAAAAGCATAATTGAAAGCAGGCGGGTTCGCAAACCGCATCTTAACTGGCCGCTCTAGTGCAGCTACATCTCCAGAATCACCAGGTACTAACTCCGAAACGGAGAGCAGCAAGACTGACTAGGGCAAAGGAAGGAGGAAAAAAAAACTGCATAAAATAGGACAAATACTAAAATTTATTGACGAAGTTGCGCTCAGAGAAATACGCTGAAACCATGAAGTGGGCACAATAGAACTTTCAGGTCGCAGTGCTAAATTTCCTCATAATAATACTAATTTATGTATATCCCTTCTGTCTAATTTAGTACCAAAACATAGATAATCAATGCAAATCTTACCAGATTTAATTTGCCATATTTAGTACCAATTCTGAACTAACGAAAAGGACGCAGAGCGTACCGTGTGACATCTGTGAAGTTTAGTACTAATTCAGAGCTATCAAAAATGGATGCACAGGTTACTAATTCTCGTTTGACGAATTTAGTACTAGTTCTAAACTATCGCAAAAGTTGCATAGAGTATTATTTCACATTTGTTCAATTTAGTACTAGTACCGAATTATCGAGGAAAAAGTGTCGTCAGTCGAATTCAACACTAATTCTGAATTAACGCAGCAAGATACAAAGCATGCGAGGTCTTATCTGTGTTATTTCATTGTAGTTGTCATGTGTTGAACTTAGTACTACTTTTGAGTTATCTAAAACGAAAGCAGACTACTAATTCCTAACCATGCCTACTTAGTACTAAATTCTAAATATCGAAAAAAAAGTTTAGTACTGATTCCGTGCGTTAAAAAAGAGGATCAGAGCGTTTTAGATCATCTGCTGCATTTAGTACAACTTCTGAATTATTGAAAATGGATACAGAATACTAGTTTCCAACTATACCTACTTAGTACTAGTTTCTAACTACCGAAAAAAAATTTTAGTACTAATTCCTCATGGTCAAAAAAGACGTTCAGAGTGTACTACATTATCTGCCGCTACATCCAAATTATCGAAATAGATAGTTGCCAACTATCCCCACTTAGTACTAATTCCGAACTAACGAAAAATAAATACAGAACTTACCAGATGTCATCCGTCGAATTTAGTACTACTTTTGAACTGTCGAAAACGGATGCAGAGTTCTAGATCTTCAACTATTCCTACTTAGTACTAGTTTCTAAATATCGAAAAAAAAATTTAGTACTAATTCAGAACTGTCAAAAACAAGTTCAGAGCTTACTAGATCTCAACTGTCGAATTTAGTAAAACTTCTGAATTATCGAAAACGCATGCAGACTACTAGTTTCTAACCATTCCTACTTAGTACTAAATTCTAAATATCGAAAACGATTTAGTACAAATTCAGAACGTTCAAAAAGAGGTTCAGAGCATACCAGATCTTAACTGTCGAATTTAGTACTACTTTTGATTTATCGAAGACGGATGCAAAGTTCTAGTTTCCAACCATCCCTACTTAGCACTAAATTCTAAATATCGAAAAAAGGTTTAGTACTAATTTCGAACAGTCAATAAGGGGTCCAAAGCGTACGAAATCATCTGCCGCATTTAGTATTACTTCTGAATTATCGGAAACGGATGCAGAGTACTAGTCCGTGACTATCGAAAAAAATATGCAAGGCATACTAGACCGTCATCAGGATGGAAATTTGGCCTAGTCGCGAAGTATTGAAAAAGAGATGCACTAGAGGCCAATGGACACTTTTTAGGATATGTGAAATTTACCAGCTGCTCATACATGTAACAAAAAATGGTTATTTTAGTGTTGACATTTTTCTTAAAAAAGAACAAATCTTCATTTTCACTTTCAAGGATATCCATATAAATTTCGAAAGAGGTGATGTGTTATTTATCTAATAAAATACAAGCGCCTGGAGTCACCTTGCTTTCCACAAAGAATGACTGAACTTATTAAATCACATTGATTTTCAATTTAAATATTATTAGTAGCAGGCCATTCAATAACAGTAAGACATATGTACATATGTATGTATGTATGCATTTGTAGTATTATATTAGCACGCAATAACAAGTCCTTTCGATACATTTTGCCGACGCATGCGTGTTACGGTACTACCGAAAGCATTGCCTTTACGCAATAATCAAAATCAAAATAAATAAAAAATAATAAAAATAAAAAAATAAAACAAATAAAAATAAGAAATAAAATAAAAGGAGACATTCAAAAATATATACATTTATATATATCTATTATATAATATTTCTATATACATATACATAAATATAATATTTTGTAGCATTTGTATGTACTTTTGCATATTTTATGTCTTATCCTTTAGCCTATAATTTATTTCTTGCACTGTTGTTACCCTTCTCGTAGGCGGTTGCCGGTCACAGGGTTGTGCCTTGGATGACATAATACGAGTGCATAAATGTTACACACACACGTAAACCGTACATACACACATGACTCTATACATTTTGCCGTTTGTTTATATCATTGCAGTGTGTCATTGTGTTGTCATGCGGGCAATACGCAAACAGGAAGAGGACGTTAACCTTCGCAATACTTGGATAGTTGCTTGTACCCACTCATACCGGCAATGCTTTTGAGTACAAGAAATTTAATAGTTTTTTTATACATATGTATATATGTACATACCTACTACAAATTCAATGTTTTTACAATATATTGAAAACATACTGTAATTATTTTAAAAGTGTGAGCTTTAAAGAAGAAATAAATACTCTGAATATCTTTTTTGAGGCAGTGTGATATAGTGAAGCCTTGTAGACTATAAGCTGTAGTACTAGAAACACAGATCTACTACAGAGTGAGTCAACAATACTAAAATTTTATCTCGTCGCCAAACAAAAAAAAAAGCAACAAATGCTATCAAAGAACGGTATAACTATCAATAGCACTTGCAGTGAACACATGACAAGGCCAATTAGATGCCTTCCTGACCCCAAGAGAGCACAAAATTACCCCTCTTTTTTGGAGAAAGTGCTACCAGAAACAGCATGGCTGTTATAGCACGAGGATGAATATATATGAAGTTGTTCGAGCTTTCGTTTATTGCCTGATGGTGCACCGTGTTGTTTTAGGTGTGCCGTAACACCATTCGTGAGAGAGGAAGACTGAAAAAGGTCTTAGAAAATTTGGTTGACAGAATGCGCTACTGCTAAGCTAGCCGAACCAGCTAAATGAACATGTGTTCCATAAGCTATGGGAAAATTTGCTCTTTTTATTTAAGGGGTTATACGCAGTTATGACTTTCAAAAAAATCGATTTTTTTATTGCATTTTTGTAATGTACATATATTCAAAATTATACGCACGAAATTTGAAGTAGATCTAAGCAATACTTTCGGAGTTATACCTAAATATGTAGAGATGCCTCGACACGTTTTAAGGTAGGTATTGAAACTTTAAACGTGTTTTTTTCAAAACGGCATTTTTCAAGTCGGTGTACACGATATCTCGAAAACGGCTTGTTTGATCGGTCAACCGTTTTAACTCAATCTTTAAAGATAAATTTTCTAGTAATTAATCGTTCCTTTTGTAAATTTGATACTTATTTTCCATTTTATAATCAATTTACGGCCAAATTTTAACGTAAAAATCGAAATCAATTTTTTTAAAAGCTCCCATTTTGTGAAAATTCACTATTTTGATTAGCCGAACGATTAATTACTAGATAATCTAATATATTAACAAAATTTGTTTGGTTTTTTGATTTCAGATAATCCAATCCTGAGTTACGATGTACACCGTAAATCGTCTTTTTTTAAAGGAGGTTCCAGAAATCGCCTGCAGCGCGCTCTATAATCAACATTTTCATAAATAAAAAATTTTGTTACGTTCTTGAAGGATGCTTTTATAACCGCCAAAAATTTTCAAATTAAAATATTCTGAAGTTTCTTCAGGATAAGTCCTTGACAACCCGTCTTTTATTTGCTTCATAACTGCGTATAACCCCTTAATAAAGCTATAAAATATCCAAGGCGAATTCATATTCGTAGGTACGGTTAAATTACTAGAGAAGCTGATTCGTTTTTATTTTTTCTTGAGATTTAATGGTTTAAACGCCAAACTGATCTGTTTCCCTTTTGCTGATTTGCTTGTTTGTTTACATTCTGATTGAAGTTTTCAAATTCAAAGCATAAAATTGCACCAACAAATACATATAATATAAAATGAAATAAAGAAACAATTGGCGCATACTCTTCTGTTAGGTGTTTGGCCCAGCTCCTCCTCCTATTTGTGGTGTGCGCTTTGATGCATACAAATACAATAAATATAAAAAACAAAACAATTAATGCACGTAAATTTTGTTTTTGTACTCTTTGTCCGGATTCACCTTGGATATATCTGAAGACACTGAGTTTTGTTCATTTTATTTTATTCTTTTTAATTTGTGAAAATATACATATGTACATCCTTATATTCACGGTCGATAGAACACGGAAGGTTGCGTATCTCGCTCTAAATAAAATTGACAGACTTAGTTTCTGCGTTGCCGTAGTTGTTTATTATTATTTTTTTTTCTTCTTTTGTTTAAAAGAAACCTTTTCTTACTCTATTCTATTCCAATGCCTACATCAACAACTTAACCTAACTTTTCATTTTTATTTACAAAGGTTGCAAATTTTGACACAATCCCACAATGCTCGCTCGTAGCTCTCCTAAAATTACGTCACGAAAAAAAATTATATGTATTCCATTACTCTTGACTCGTATTAGGATCACTCTGTGGACAGAGAGAATAACTACGTAATGAAGCATCCAGGAAAATGTTGACTCGCATATTTTAAAAATATTGAAAATACATACCTGAGCCTTCATAATATTGCTCAGTATCTGCAGTTATCTGCGGTCAAACTGTATATGATCCAAAATTTCCCCTTAACTATTTCCCCATGAAAGCTATTAGTGGAATTCAAACAATTTTTCAAATGTTACTGCAATTCTGGAAGGTGAGTTTACCCGTCCTCCTATCAAACTATCCTCTAGCTATTAAATACCCAGCAAATAAATATTTCAGCGACTATTTTCATAGAAGTTTAGGGTAGTCAAAAACTCAAGCCGTATAATTTAGTTTCCTGTATCGGCCCGCGAACTTTGCAAAGTTTTATTTAAAATAAGCTAGATTGATAACTCTTTTTCCCCAACACGCCTTAATGCACACCCCTACTCACATATACTCGTATTCGTGCATATGTATGCATGTATATGACAACAGTCCGTAGCATTTACTTAGCATTCATATTTAAGTAGTTATAATAACACATTTTTGTTGCAGGGCAGAGACGCTTGGAAGGGTAATATGACATTTTTTCCAACAGCAAATTGCCATTCATTTTACACAGAATAGCAAATTAGCTCATGGGACAATGACAGAACAAAAAACGAGCAAATAAGAATACACCTGTGGGTATGTGTGTGTGTGTGTATGTACAAATGCCTATGAGGTATCCATTCGCTAAAAAAATGCTGAAAAGAAGAGAATCGTCAATACGCCGCCAGGTACGTTAATTATAACGTTTTGAAAAGAATGGATCTGTGAATTAAAAAATTTATGGAGGGAGAGAGGGAAAATTGCATATATACATAACCAACTAATTATCCCGTATGCCGTATGTAAATATGGGAGTATGACTGAGAAAAATCTTCTTTTTTTTAATTGCCCCTTCAATATGTTTGTTCTTGTGTGTGTGTGTGTGCAATGTAAGAGCAGCGCAATGCATGAATGCATACTTGCGCTGTTTGCGAAGGACATTTGTTAAAGGGGCATATAGCATTTAGGTTTTGTTTCGTAATCTACAAATGGTAACAATTGTAGATGCAACAAAAAGCTGACATGAGGGCCGACAAATAAGTGTAGAATTTTGGGAATGCAATTTAAAGCATTTATTCAAAGCGCTTCGCAGTTGTTAGAGGGCTCCACCCTTGTCATCTCCTGGACGAAAGAAGCTTCACTCTTTTTCTGCGCATCGAGTCAACGTTTTTAATTAAAAGATGTATTTACTTAAGGGACACCGCAGAAGTGGCTTATGGAATATTTGGAGATCATTCTTCGCAGTTCTGGACATTCTTCATTTTTCTAGAAAATGTTCCTACAAAAATTGTTCACGTGTCCGATTGCAGTGAGGAGAGATGTGACAAATGATTCAAAGCCTCTTTAGGTCTCTTCTGCTTCCTTATTGACGCGATAACCGCGTAAACGATTTCTGCCGAGTTGAACAAAGCGCATCAGTCGTTTCTTCCTCGTGCTAACCGACGCCAGTTGGACTAATCAAACTTTTTCATTACTTTGCGTAGTCAAGTTTGGTCTACCTATTGCTAGTCGGACCTTTTGGATTGCACGAACTCGCAACTGTTTCAGTTATGAACATCGCCTGCAAGTTTTGAAGGAAGTAGGCTCATAAATTTCAGTTACATAACTTTCGGCGCAGAAGTGCATTGATCCAATATTCATTTTGTAATCTGTTATTTAGAAGAAATTATCGTCAATCCCACCACAGTCGGTTCCAGAGGCTCCCAGTCCCCTAAAATTGTATGCGGAGTTTGTTAGGGTGTTAAAAAAAACAAAAATAACATCAGCTTCTCGTCACGGATTAGCACTGTACTGGCCGCCAAGTAGTTTTTGGCGAAGTGGCAGAGGATGTTAGAGTTGTGGTCACCTCGATCCTGAAAAACGAACATAATCCACTATTGAACCTCTGTTCTGTTCGCTGGCCAAAAATTTATTAGGGAGTTTTAGCTGCAAACTTTTACGTCATTGATTTAAATGAAAAACAATTCTCAAAACTTTCAAAGCACACTGGTTTTCCAGCGATAACCTTTTCTTTTAGACTGAATATATCTATTTTCTTAAGCCAGATCACGCTGATAAGAAATTTTCACAGGCCTTTAATACCCAGGCTTGATAGCTCTTCAGGCTTCGTGGGAGCCAACATATTTGAATCTTAGCTCCGCGAAATCCGTACAATTAAGGGGATGATGCTGCTTCACAGACAGCCAGCGCAGAAGGGCCTGAAGGATATGCTGGGACTCACCGCATGGATTCCTGTAGGACCGCGATCGAGAGTCAAAGCTCCATTACTCTTAGAAACTTCATCGAATGTAAGCGACCCAACCAAATACAGAAGAACACCAGGAACTTGCATGCTGATACTCTCGCTAAACGTCCATTAAGATGACTCATATACATGCCTGAGAGTATCAAGGGAACTCTCTTTGCGAGCAGAAACCATCTCAAGTGTGCAATACCTGACCAGCTGTAACCCGGTGCCCAAATAAGCTTTAAAGCGAAGTAATCAAATGCGGCTGAAAGGAAAATCAGCGCTCCTTGACTGATTTCGAGCCCCTCGAGTATGAAGCTGGGAAAGAAAGACTGTTTACCGCCTTAAAGAGCAAATTATACTAGTCAGCAGTCATTCGTTAGCATCTGGCTCTTTCTGTAAAATACTTCAGTGATCAGGTAATCCAAATTACGCTGAAAGGGAGTTCGTTGAAGTTGAACACTCAACCAACCCGACCTTTCCGTTCAACTTTCCCATCTTTCCTTGATCGGGGTTTGTAGCAGAGTAATCTGCTGGGATACAACGTAGGTGCGGTAATGCACTAACCAATAGCAGCGAGGATGTATTACATAGAAGTTTCTCAAGAATCTCGGTTGGTTGAAGTGGTGATTCATTCGGAATCCAACTAGCGCTTCCGCACCATTTTATTGCCACATCCTCACTGTCAATTTGTTTAGCGGTTATTTACAGCATGACTATATCCAGTCTGTGTGGTTGAAGAACCTTATTAGGTTGTTGACATCTAGACCAGACAGTTGTTGGAGACTCTCAAGCAATACTTTGCACGGTGTTGCCATTCTCTCCTTCCATTGGGCAGGGCCTTCACAGAGAAAATGGAAAATCGTTTATTTTTCCTCTCTGGTTGTTTACAATTATGACAGTGTGTGTTGTGAGGGCTGCCTATTTTGGCTGCTTGTTCTCCGATGGACCAAAAGTTGGTTAGGCCTACCGTGAGTCTCTAGGCGTCCCGTAATTTCATGTATCAGGAATTTAAAGCGTGCAGTCTCCGCCTCGGCAGTTTTAATCGCCATGTTAACGAGCGCATTTTTAACTCTAATTTTCAGCTAAACCCAGTTTAAACGCTCGCTTTTAAATTGCACAATATTCAGCATGGCGTGAAGCGCTAGAGTAGAGGTGGTCTGTAGTGCCTTATTGATGTCAAAGAAAGCAACTCTTTGTTCTCTCTTTCCAGTTATTTAACCAATGCTGCCTTCCATAGCGAATTCCATCGAAGAGGACTTTGTACAACACTATTGGTTGACCTAATGTTTGTCTACTTCAAAAAATGACTCGACCACAAACTCATTGCCAACAGCCGTCAGACAAATTACTAATAAATTAAAATGAATGACTCAGAAGGAGGAGAGATTATATCAATTTAGAGACATTTTTGATGCCATATAATATAAATTGAATGCGCGCCAATTTACAAACTCAATATGGATGACATAACAGATAATGTGGAGGCAGAATGATGGCGGTATAAGCGAGACAAAACGGATATGTAAGTGACTTCTATCCGAAAACTATTTATGCTATGATATAATATGGCTATTAAGATAGCAGCGAATAAAATTGACTGGTTACAAGAGAATTCAAATGCAAGCCTAGCAACAAATTATTAAGTGGTGGCCGAAAAATTCGCTGAACCGAATGACCGCTGATGAATCGAAGAAATTACATCATCCGAGGATTCAGAGTTTGTCAGAGAGTGAAACGAAATTCTTTTACTGTAATAAATACGTACGTAATCACGCGGTCAAGGACAGCTTTAGAATGACAGCGCGAATGGTAGAAGAAAAATGTGAATGTAACGATTTCATGGTGAAAAGTGTAAGAAAATAAAATAAAAGATGCTGCGCAAGTAAAGTTCATTTAAATTTAACTTAAGAGGAAATGGCCCCACATCTTTTCATGCTGCCACAGCTTCAAAGACAACTAGCAACGGCGCTGTCACTTTGAATGGCTTTTAAATGAACGGAAGTATTTTCAAAGGCAATAACGAACGACAAAATGTGCTCCCTTTTCCGTCCTTTCGTCAGCTTTGCATTTTTTGTTTTTGCTTTTTTTTTCCAATCAACTATTCTAAGCCAAGAATGGTTGAATGAAAAGCAGGAAGTCTAATGTCAGCTATGACAAATATTTGCCCAGCATATCCAGACATCCATTCAGTGGAGAAGTCGAAGGTGAAAAGGAATCCAAAGGAATAGCTAGAAAAAAGGCAAACAAGTGAGTGTATATAAAATTATTTTCGCTTGCTGTGTAGTGTCATGAGCAGCGTTGCATTCATGTCCAGACTATCCACATCAGTCATAGAGGAAACTGAAAAGCTGCAAGTATGAAGGACAATGAACCGAGGAAGTGAAATTTAGGTTAAAGCCTGTGGCGTTACACACTGCTAAGATTTATTTTTACACATCATTTACGCGCAGACAAACATACATACTCATATGTACATACATACACGTACGTATGTATATGTAAGTGTGAAAATACCGTAATATAGAAAATTATGATGACATATGGCATTAAAACTGAAATGGCGGAAATTCCAAAGGGAAAGCGATGTCGATAAACTTACCACCCAAGTGAGCAATTAAACTTTCAATTATTCGACAATAAAGCACTTACCTGAAAAGGAAATAAGAAAGCGAGTTTTATTAGAAAATACGATAAAATTGACGCTATAGAATGAAGTAAGATTTGCGGAAATCTGAATTTAATTTCAATTTTACATACAAAAAAATATATGTGCATATATAGAGGTGGCGAGAACTACCTCAACTGCTGGCATGGAAGCGCTTTTAAATTTACCACCACTACATTTAGCAATACAAGAGGAAGCTACTATGAAAGCACTCTCTTTTCATATAAAAGAAAAACTTAAACCATGAGATCTTTCTGGACACCTCAATATCTTGAACAGCGTTCAACATGCAGTATGCATAACCTAGGCGAATGACTCCACGTAACCCGTACTCAATTTTATAAAGAGATACAAGGTTATCTTCCCGTCTAGCGAAGAGTGGAACACTAATCCAACATGGATAAATGATGACTCACAAAAATGGTACACAGAAGGTTCCAAAATGCTCCAAGGAGTAGGAGCAGGAGCACACAAATCCCTAACACTAAGTACAGATATCACGATTTTCCATGCGGAGCTCTTCGCCATAATGGAAACGGTAGAAATCATATCCAAAAGAGGGTTCGAGAAAGTAAAAATTAAGATACTTTCGGGCAGGCAAACGGTTCTCAAAGCCTTGAATAGCTTCAAGTCAAAAGTCCTAATAGAGTGTAACAATGCACTCAACAAACTGGCCACTCATAATCAGGTGTCACTGATATGAGTACGAGTACCAGGATATGAGGGACACGAAGGAAACGAGAAGGCAGACTTTTATGCCAAAAAAGGGGCAGAAGGGCTATTTATTGGGCCAATCCCAATTTTCGGCTTGAACAAAAATAATGTAAAACAGGAAACCAAAAAATGGATCCAAACTAAAATCAGGGAACACTGGAACGGCACAAGCGGCCTTAAAGTTTTTGAACTTCAATGCCAGCAGAGCAAGATGTGCTCTAACCCTAGATAAAAAGGGCCTCAGATTACTCTGTGGAGCACTTACAGGTCACTTTGCCTGTAATAAACACTTTAACACAATAGGACTATCTAAAGGGTTTTTCAATAAGGGCGGGTAGATGTTGAAATGGAATAAAATGGCGTTTGCTGTGTGGCACGTAGCGCCGTCCTGCTGGAACCACATGTCGTCTAGGTCCTTATGGTTCAATATGGGCCATAAGATATTGGAAGGGCCACTACGTCTACCGAAAAATGGGCGCAATGCGCGCAACGTTTGCGTTAATGAACACTCATTTTGATAATAAAGTTTTTCATTTGAACGTGCTGTTCAATTGTGTAACTTGCCATGATGATTTGGCATAAACAACTGAATAATAAACAAAAGATTTGACAAATGTCACCAAAACAAAATGGCTGCCACAGGGCGCCAAAATCGACCCGCGCCAATTGAAAACCCCTTTAGTACAAAATTATCCAGGTCCTGCTGTGATGAAGAGGAGTCTATGAACCATTTAATCAGCAACTGTGAGACATTAGGCCACAGGAGGCACAGACTCCTGGGCTCGCACCTACTAGAGGACGAAGACCTATAATTCCTCCCCCTCAATGATTTTGGGTGATGGAAATCTTTATTTTGATCTTTGTGTGCTCCAGTGCTTGTCTGTTTGTATATTTCAGCTTTCTAGTCCCCAAGTGCCATATATGATTGACGTACGACGCCATTTGCAAAAACTATAAATCTTCCGATAGGATTAGATTAATTAGATTTGTGGGGGGTTGGACAAGTCCAAGCTTATTCTTATTCTCAAGACAGGATAGGCATATTGGGTCGGCAATGATATCTTTGGTAGCCATATGATAACCACAGGCATTGTCCTCTGTGATTACACCCACCAGTACTCTCAGGATCTTTCTACTAAGTTTTAAGGGAAAGGTCGCTAATCTCCTGTTTGGTTCTTTCACAAAGCACTTGGCTACTCTGCAGGAGTCCAGATCAGACCAACGCATTCTATGGGTACACCTAATAAAGTCGTCAATCCATAGTTGAATTGCAGAATTGACACTTAGAAAGGGTTCATGGCATAGCGATTTGCTTTCAGAGTCTAAAGCTAATACAAAAACTTGTCGATTAGGGTGCATTTTTGTGTATTTTTTTCACAATTTCAGCGATAGGAGTAATTTGCTTCATAGTGAAAAGAATTGAGAAGGTGTGGTCAAGATCGGATCATCAATCGGCTCTCAGCGTATTTGAAAGAATCACCGGCATCGCGACAGCGGTTTGTTTGCGAAAGCATGAGAGATTGTGTTGGTGATATACCAAAGAACTCAATACAGTGCTCATTCATTTTGCTTCGTTGCCTTCTGAAGAACGACTGATTGGACGAGTGTATGAATACGTGTGAAATGAGCAAGTAGGATTCCGCTGCCGAGTACCTGGAGACGTGGCCGTCGAAGTTACTCTCACTATTTTGTTTTCACTATAACGGTAATCTATTTTCACACAAACCTGGTAATCCGTCATCCTTGATTTACTTAATTTACTCAATCACCTAACATTATCGTTGGAATTCTCAACCGACTTATGAAATAATTTATAGATTTATCGAATGCATGGACAATAAAGGTCTAATTAAGGTTGAGCCCATTGACCACAGAAAATAAAACATTAAACGAGGTAGCCCGAAGCGCAGACAAATAAAACTCGCGCACTTATTCCTAAGCTACACAGCCAAATTGTCAAAAAACAAACATTTACTGTTGAATAATCTCTTTGAATAACAATTGAAGTACAAAAGGATGAGTTACTTAAACAGAAAAATCTCATAAAAGGGAGGTGTACCACCTGATCAGGTTTTGGACTGAATCATATGTGTATAATATAAATTTTTTCGTTAATCCCTCTTTTACGGATTCTAAAATAAAACAACATAGTACCTATAGTAAGTGATCTTAATGTGAAAGCTTACGATACGTTGAAGGAAAGGAAAATAAGATTAAGAGAGACTTTGAACAATAACAAGATTAGCCAATTTGAAAGTTTTATTTCTATATTTGATGCTTTTAAAGTAGTATTCTGAATACAAATGAAGTAAGTTTCCAAAGTTCTAGACTTTAACATACTTTTTAGAGACCAGCGAGCAACTATAGCGATGTATAGCTTGATCAACCCCTTTGAGATACATAATTCCTTACCAATAGTCAAACACAACAGATCTATCTACTACTCCACTATCTCTCTGACCGTGAAGCTGCAACTAAATCTCTGCACTGCAACAATACTTCCTCTTAAGTATCATTTTAATGTAGAACTCTTCCAAATAAACAGACTAAACGGTGCGCCACATATAGGACGCAGAGACTTTCTTAAAGCAGTCAACTCTGCCCTGTATGTGGGCAGCTCTTTATTCTCAAGCAAGCTTCGGATCAGGTAATTCTACATTGCACAGGCCAACAATAGATGGACCACGGAGCTTACGTGTGAACAAATGATTAACACTTGCTTCATTCAGTACAGTAGTTGGTATAACCACCGGTCATTGCCTAATGGAAACGATGAAACACATGGGAAGCGCGTGGGGGTTTTCTTTAAAAACTTCTGCCACCAGGAAGGAGTGGCGAGTGGTGAACAATTATCTGCCTCTGCCGGGCTTTTGCCAGAACGCGACATCGTTGTCTAAACTTTAAATTTTTTTTTTTTTTTGAATGTCTAGCAGACTTTTCCGACTTTCGAATCATCAACCATTCACAATATTTCATCACAACTTAAGCCTATCACAATGGCTTAAGTGAGCCACTCTACTCCCTCATAGAGAGTGGCAACCACCGTAACCTGACCTAACCTACCAATAGTCAGACAGCCTTTTGAAAGCTGCAGAACGTCTGCATTCGTTAGAAAAGTGGCAAAGCAGATGGGACTCGTCTGTTAACGGACATTGGACCTATAGACTTAACCCCAAAATTAGCCAATGGGTGATCAGAAGGCACGGAGACGTAGACCACTATTTAACCCAAATATTGAGCGATCACGGATGTTTCTTGGAGTACCTCCATCGTTTTCACATGGAGGATACTTCGTTCTGTCCAAGCTGCAAAAATGCAATAGAAAGCGTGGAGCACGTGTTCTTCCACTGTGATAGTTTCAATGAAGAACGCCGAAGTAAAGCAAAGTAGTTCCGGGAAGGGAGTCTCCCCTGAAGAGGAGGAGGGATTGTTTTAGTGGCTACACCACTCGACGCAGTTGACAACGTTCGCTGAAAGTGCGAAAGCATTTTGAACCCTAGCTCACCCAGAAAAAAAAACAAAAAAGACATACTTTTGATGAGTAGCATTACACATAACATGGCCCCTCCTATGAGTTGGGTTTTTGGGCATAGCAACGCTACTAAAATAAACAGGACAAACTGCGCATGTACCAGGAAATATTTTGACATCTCATCATCTTACTTCTCCCACAAGCTCAAAGACAAGTTGTCATGAACGTTGTAGCAAAAAATGCTTTGGAAGTTCCACCTAACTTCGATCAAGCACTTCTTATTCCACTATATTTAAACTGAGTGAAATGGCGAAAACTATTTTAAACACTTTTCTCTACCTAACTTAATCCCTAATCGATGTAAATGAATTCATAAATTCCAAAAAGCGGCGAAAGTAAAAAAACAAATAATATTAAGTCTTATTTTATCGACGGCGAGCAGTGATAGCATACCGTTCGGTTACTGTTACGAAAAATTCCTTCTTAATTCTCCATCCAATGCTTGCGTGTACTATTTCAGCTCATTTATTTCGTGGTTGTGCTATACAGACAAAATATCTACTAAAATTTTACGTAATTTCTGTTTATACCTGCAATTGGAATGAGGCAAGTAGCTCACTAGTCTATTGGAAGTTTTACCTCACAACTCCCGCGGAGATAACTGCAAGCCCAATGAATATTGGATACTTTGCATATTATGTATTTGTTTGCTTAATTTTATTTATCTAACATTTAACTTTCGTTTTTCATTTTGTATACTCTGAAAAGGTGGAGCTGTCGAGAAAAACCAATAAACTGTTGGCAAAATAACAATAAAGTACCAGAAAAATACACACAACACACAACGTGTCACAGCGGACAGCAGTACCGTTGGCGACGATGAAGTCACCTTGGCTGTAGCGGCTTCACATGCACGGCACACGCACACGGCACACACTGACAACTTGCTAATGACGACGTCTCTTGAAACGTCAATTCACACAGTAAAAAGTCAATAAAACATGGCACATGAGTAGAGGAGGTAAATTATCTTTTGGCATCGCGTATGCTGCCTTTGGCATTATGTATGCAAAATAGTAACTGAGGTTCGTGCCACAAGCGTGCACCTAAGAAAGCGTATAGGTAAGAAGTGTGTGAATATGTGTACAAATGTGCGCTCATTTTCGTCGTTGACATTGACATACTGTTTGACACTTTTCACTTTTACGCAGGCGTAGCTGGTTTTGCGGTTGATAATGAATACCGTGCGTAGGTGTTGAGTAGCGCGATCATTGACAAATACGTGCACAAGGTATTGCTGAAGGAGCACATTGGAATGAATGATGTGGGGTGCAGTAAAAAATTGCCACAATGCTTTCAACGGAAAACGAGTTCTCGAAGGTAGTGTGGAGGCGTCACTGAAGGTTTAGACTTGTTGCAGAAAAAATTTTTGATTCTGCTGAATTTATGGATAGTTTAGGTAAAAATTAATATGGACTATGTGATTTGCTAGAACCGCTGCTTTTTGTTTACTATGTGCAACAGCGCATGAAGGCATGGCCTCTCTTAGTATTGGGTTGGCAACTAAGTAATTGCGGATTTCACTCCTAGATGGTTTCAGATGAATTTTTAGGTTTGCAGACATAGTACAAATGTAAAATACATTTTGTTATATGATAGTTGGCAATTCAGCTGTCAATCAGTAAAAAAAATTTTTTGATCGGTTGCGTAGTTTTCGTTTGGCGAGGAAAATCAAAAGGAACATTTTCGTCATATTTTGTTTTTTTATTTCCACAAAGGGAAAACCGCATCGCAAGCTCATAAAAAGTGATATGCTGTTTATGGTGACGAAGCCTTAAAAGAACGGCAGTGTCAAAATTATTTTGCGAAATTTCGTTCTGGTGATTTTCACTCAAAAATGAAAAACGCTCTGGTCGTCCAGTTGAAGTTGATGACGCCCTAATCAAAGCAATAATCGATTCGGTTCGTCACAGTACAACACGCAGAGAAGCTTCATGAATCACATACATGCAAATCATTTAAAACATTTCAGCTATGTTCAAAAACTCGATACATGGCCTCCTCACGAACTGAAATAAACGCATTTACCGCAATTCGCATTCACAGCTGCGATTTGCTAAAGAAAGAAACGTACTGAAAATGATCAATTTTAAAACGACTGATAACTGGCGATGAAAAATGGGTTGTTTACAACAATATCAAGCAGAAAAGATCGTGGAACCAACTCAAACAACATTAAAAGCTGATATTCATCAAAAGAAGGTTTCGGTATCAGTTTGGTGAGATTACAAAGGAATTGTCTACTTTGAACTCTTCCCACCCAACCGAACGATCAATTCTTATGCCTACAGTGAACAACTAACGAAATTAAACAATGCAGTTGAAGAGAAGAGCCCGAATTGACAAATTGAAAAGGTATTTTATTCCATCATTGCAATGCAAGGCCGCACACATCTTTGGCCACTCGGCAAAAATTATTGGAGCTTGGTTGGGATGTTTTACCACATCCACCATATAGTCCTGACCTTGCACGATCTGATTACTTTTTGTTTCGATCTTTACAAAACTCCTTGAATGGTAAACATTTCAATAATGATGATGATGTCAAATCGTACCTGATTCAGTTTTTTGCTATAAAAATCAGAAGTTTTATGGACGTGGGATTATGATGCTGCGTGAAAGATGGCAAAAGGTATTTGATCAAAATGGGCAATACATTACAGAATAAAGTTATTTAATTCCATGAAAAAATTGTCTTTGATTTTCTAAAAAAAAAATCCGCAATTACTTAGTTGCCAACCCAATAGAATGGATATTCTGGTCCCTGAAGAAATCATTGAAACCATATTACTAACTATTTTCAATTTTTTTAAGCTATATATTTGTTATAAGCTATAAAAGTACTGTTTTTTTTAAGAATCCATTTTTACAACGAACGGCGTATTTTTAGAAAAAAGTTCAAAACTAATCTCAAAATATATAAATCTATGATATATCAAAAATTCATCTAGTGCTATTGTTGTTGTTTTAAAAGCATAAATCATTCCTCCTAAATGTATGGGGAATACTGCGGGGGAACTTACTTCCATGCAGAATATACTTAATTGTGATTTTTTAAATAAAAATTTCAAGTCGATTAGCAAATATTTTTCGAGTTGTGAATCTTGGCGACTTTTAAAGTTGTCGGTGCGCTAAGCATCGAACTGTGAAGGACAGCTTCGAAATTTAACGTGAAAGTAAATATTTAAACATTCATCCCAACTTAAATTAGGATAGGTTACGGGTATAGATGGGAACCACTTAGGTATGCAAGGCCCAACGTGATACCATTTGTTGGGACTCAAGTTTCGCCTCCAATTCACAACTCGTCTATCGTTCACATGGCAGTTGGTTCTACGCCACCGGACAAGGACTGTCACTTCAGCAGCATCCCCGTATTTGTATGGGGAATATTTATGCTGCTACAACAACAACCCCTTCTTCTCTGTCTCCCTACCTTGATCTATTGAGTACTTAGTTTGTAAAATACTACGGGATCATCTGAGCAAAAGATCGAGTTTTTGAGATATGTATATGCAGTTACCTAACGCCTTGTACCATCTCAACTAACACCTATTTCTCTTTTGTCTGGTCTAATCTAGCAGAAATTGCTCGTTTGGGCCTAAGCATGGTTTTGATAAGCAGGTAGAATAACTGCCTCGTTGTGTGTCTTGAAAAAGTTGAACTGCCTTAGTTGTACGTCAACTTAAACTAAAAACTTACTTACAAAATTGCAAATTTAGTCCTAAAAATTGCTGCAGGTCTCTTGTTAATTTCTACGTTTACACATCGCATAGTGGAACAGAATGGCATAAAATTAGGCATCGAGCGGCTTACGCTTAAGCTAGGAGGTTAAAAATCTGTGCACTGATTCTTGTTGAACAAACAAGCATCTATACAAAATTTAATTTTCGTCTCCTGCTTCATTATGTATCGCTAGTGTTTAGTATCTAAGCATAGTATTTATTTCTAGTCACCTTATCTAGCGTGCAAAATACACCCTGATCACGTTTTTTCTCTGCATTTCATTTCATTTTATTTCTTCCAGCATACATTTTTTCTTTTCATTTCATTTTATTTTTCCCATTCCAGCATCAATTTTTTCTTTTTATTTCATTTTATTTTTCCCATTCCAGCATATACATATATTATCTTTCTATTTCATTTTATTTCACACCAAAGGTATAACATTGCTATCAACGTGTCTGTCGTTAGGCCGCCGAGCTGTCTGCATACTTACATACACTGATTGCCAGTGTCGCAACTGAAATCCAAAAACTTACCTTATTTGTATGCAGAATGCAAATACCAGTAGCCAACTACCAGGTTGAATCGCCCATATTAATCGTGACTTGGTATAAGTACATTTTTCAGTTGACATAATTGAGTAGGAGTTTTTTCCGGCGTGCCAAACTACTGCCATGCATACTTACGCCT
Source organism: Anastrepha obliqua (assembly GCF_027943255.1). NCBI lineage: Eukaryota > Metazoa > Arthropoda > Insecta > Diptera > Tephritidae > Anastrepha > Anastrepha obliqua. The sequence goes on along the minus strand of NC_072893.1, from coordinate 121,346,184 downwards.
TCGTTGTATTCCAAGTGTTGATACTTACTTTTCTTTTTATTTTGTATTTTATTTCATTTTACTTTTTATATTATTATATTTATAGCATTTGCAAGTAGTGCACGATGATGCACTTTTATTTTTATTATCATTCTAAGTGATTCAACGCGCTTGAGATTGTCATTTGCATGAGAAATGTTAACGCATTTGACAGTTGTGCTGTTGTCGTGCATACAAAGGTGCTTGCATGACAAGCACGTGAGATTGATAGACGCACAAGTATGTATTGGTTAAGAATATAAACGATTATCAAGCAAATTAGCGAGCAATCAGTGTTCATTCACTTACAGTTCTATATTATGACATTAGATTCGTAAACCGTTTTGAATTGTAAGATTTAGTGATTTAATTACAAAGTAATGGCATCGCATTGAAAGCATAACTTTTCTTGTGCTCCAATTAAAATCCGTAGTATCACAAAACTCAAGTCAGGAACTAAACTTACAAACTTTTAATATGCATAAGCAGTACATAAAACAGTTTGATGCTCTCTCAGCCTTTTGTACTTGCTGCAAACCGCTTTATCGCCCAGAAGTTTGCGGCATTGCAAAGTTTTCACGTACGCCATTTAAATAGCGCAGCATCGCACAGGTCAACTGCAAGGAGTGGTCGACCGAGAAAAAAAAGAAGATTGCGGACAAAAAGGCGCAGCTGAAATAAACTTGTTATTGTTGGCGTGCAGCACGAAGAAAGTCCAAGCGTGACGGCTTTTTGCTGAATTTCTGGTTTGTGTTGCTTTTTTCACAGTTGTATTGTAAGTACATACAATATTTTTGCGATTTTCTTCCCTTTTTTACCGGTTACTTCTTTGCCATGACTTGCTGGAACTAAATGATGCGAAATGACTTAAGGTGTATCTACCTTTTTATGTCAGAAGAAGATTTTTTTAGTACGAAGAAGTTTTAAAATGTATCTCATATAACGGATTATAGAACGGTAGATCAAAAGCTTTTCAGATTTCGGATGTCAATTAAGAGCAGACAAAAGTTGCTTAGAATATTAATGTAGTGGCAAAACTTAGTACCCAAGTGAGCTTTTGATGAGAGGTGAATGTTCTTGGTGAGATTGAATAGATCTAAGTGGGGAAAATAGAGAGAACTAAGTGAGGAAAATAGAGGCATCTAAATATTGAGGTTAATATCTTTTTAGAAAATTCGCAGTACAAAATTTCAATTTGGTATCATTTAAAAGTCATCTTTCTAAAACTCACCTAATAAATAAATAAATAAATAAAGAGGCTCGAAACGCACGGCCTAAGAATTTCTCTCATTACCTGCCCAGAGGCGACCGTTAAAAGAAAAAAAAAACTCGTCCCATGCACACAAGTTAAACGCGAGCTATAAAATAACAATCGATTTGACACGCATGGGCAGACTCGGCTATAACGGCCTACAACTTCATAGTTAGTAAGTACGAAATTAGTAAATTCACATGCTGTCATTTGCTTGAAGATTTTCATGCCCATGCGTTAAATAAATACCAGTTGAATCTTTCAATTAGAAAAAGCATGAAATTGTTGAATTAAAAAAGTAAATAGATAAACATTTGTGGGAACAAATAAACGACGTAGCTCGGAGTTGAATAGCAAACAAGTAGTCAGGTAGGTGGTAAATAATGTACGGAGTCGAAATGGTATTGTTTGTGAGTGCGGCAAAAAGGTTTTGTTATAGGAAAAGATGGTGAAGAAGCGAAACGTAGTTATTTAAGTAAAAGCAACATAAAAAAATAGAAAATAGGGGAGCACACATTAAGAAGAGTAACAAATGCGCGTGCATGTCTATCTCAACGGCGTGGCGACACTCTTAAGGTTCAAAAGGTTATTTCAGGGGTCTAAATATGTAATTGGAGACCGAAATAATAAAAAATAAAAGAAGAAGCGATGAGAAGGAATTGTAGTTAATGTATAAAAAAATGTCTGCTTCGCACTTCAACACTTATCCGTTTTCGATGATTAACCCTAGACACCTAATCGCTAATCATCGCTTCAACGGGCACGCGGCAGCAAATTCGCTGTCTCTATTCGGTCTAGTACCTTACTAAAAGCTTTATAAAGGAAGCATAAATTGTTTTCAAATAATAACAGCGAATAGATACATATATGACCAACAAACATAACGAAAAGTTATATTAGACGTCTTCTATTCGCCATTCCCCCGCTCGCTATCTCTATGCTCGATTAACTTGACGAAAAATTTGCATGCGAAAGCAGCAACAAATTATCGAGTAAGATTCCCACCAGCGAGTATGGCTACAGTTCATTACTCTGGTATAATGCACTGCCTTACCAACACATGTAATATAAGGCAGCTCTCTTCCCGCGTTGCCGACATATGTTCATTTGCACCAGTTTCTTCATCTATTCGCCACTTGCTAACTCTTGGCGAAAAGAAGAGGCCTTTTAACACAAAAAAATAAACTAACCTAAAAATGTGCGTCGAATCGACAAATGTTTAGGGTTTATAGGAAGTGAACAAATATTAGGTCCAAGCGGGCGAGATTCATTGCCACTATAATTACGTGTGGAAAACTGAAGCGACAAATATCCTAGCGGAAAATTCCTCCGAAACAATTCCTCAGCCACACTATCACACACAGACCACAGTTTGTAGTGATAGGACTGATAAGGACTGAACGAGTTTGTGAAGTTCAAGCTTTAGATCTTTAAGATACCCACACATGATGACTCGCCTGGAACCAGTGATTCGCAGTGGACGAAGCTATAGACCTGCCAAAACACTGCCGTAAGGACCGCGACAGGATGTCTCATGATGTCCCCGATACAACACCTACACGACGAGGCCAATATGCTGGATGTGAAGGAGCATAACAAACTGCTCAGCAAGCAGTTCCTGCTAGAGTGTTAACGCAGGCCTCACCCATGCAGACATCTGCTGGAGCTGAGCCACCTCCCAGGCATGTAAGGAGGCCCTTCCTCAATTACGCGAACGAGATTCAATACAAAACAGACAGACAGCTACTGGATCGGACAGTGTACAAACAGACCATCAACGACATTCATCGGGAGACCCTTACCACCTTCTTAAGCTCTCGACCCCCGAATGCCGTTATCGGAGTCCCACCCTCACCCATCGCAGACGAAGAGCTCCAACTTCCCTGAGAGTCCCGCTTAACCTTGGCACAATTACGTTCTGAATACTGTAGCAGGTTAAACTCCTACTTATCCAGAATCGACCCCTCTCCCTCTGGACCCAACCTGTCGAAACAGCTAGTTTCCTGGGCCTACCGTTAGATGAGATAGACGAAGACGTCCGGTGATTACACTACACTGACAGGGCAAAGTTACTGCTACAACAACAACAACTCCAAATAACCCCTCTAAACTACATTCTGTATGATGAAGTAGGCCCTAACCGCTGAAAATCTCATCCTGCAATGTCAAATATCTGCCCGGCATGTGGAGAATTCAAAAACGTTATTTACTGCTTCAACTTCAAAATATTTTCAACGCATCGGCCACCAAAAGCACTTTCGCTTATTCCGAATGGTACAGCACTACTTATATGTCCAATTATGTATACGAGTACTACCGTTTCCGCAATTATTGTGTCACGAATCGGATTTTTTTTGTGTAATGATTAAACCAAGCTCAGCCGAACTAAAGGGAATTCTAGTAAAATTAAAATACATCTACTTATACGCTGAGCGCCTGTCTGAAGTCAAGTGTTGTTTGATATTTATGATGGGCGTATGGAGAAATTAATTGTACGTACTCGTATTAGCTACTCAAGGAGGCATATAAGTAAACTTTAATTGATAAGAATGCTTGCCCGATTGAGACACAGTAAGTATTAAAGGCACGCTGAGATAAGGAGAAATCAAAGAGAGGAGCTTCTAAATTACTTAGTAAGTGATAGCCGCCCTCAATTATGGCTTTCAAAATATATGTGTATAAATATACATATTTATATATAATAATAATATATAAAATTTAATAAACAATGCCCGAGATAAGTATAGTGCAAACACACATATATTTTTTATGTGATGAGTTCTTGGAAGTTGGTGATAAGCAGTATTTGTTTTGTTTCTAATTAAATGAAATTCGTCTGTCATTAGCGATAAGATGTGTGTAGTTTAAAGGGACAACAATGAAAGAAAAACTCTGCACTTTTTTGGTTAGAATTTTCCACAATATTTAGAGACCGCTTGGCTAGTAATCCACCTACATTCTGTGAAACCTTATAAGACATGTAAAAAAAAAAAATTTAGCGGCACTATTTTTCACTGTAAGTTCGTGGTAATCTGGAATTTCAGCAGTTTTATGAATTATACTTTTGAGTGTTGCGCGATTTTAGCTATGCAAAAATTAGTAGAAAAAAGAATTTGCTGTGGTGAATCGTACATGTTAAAAATACCATCTATAAACAGTATAAATAGGAAAAAAAGAACAAGAAGTGGTGTTGGAACTGCCTAGTTCTGATACATTCAATGCACCAGGTTTGCTCGTTAGCTATGGTGAAAAAAAAATTTTGAGGGGATCTTTGGATTCGAGGTTATTCGGCCCAAGGAAAAGACAATGTTGGTGAAAAGACAATGTTTGAGGGAACTTTGGATTCTACGTCATTCGTGTTGTGTTTCACAAAATTTAACTTTATATTAGTGAAACACAAAACGGATGACGTCGACATTTCTGTCAAATTCGCTCAGAGCCGAATAACGGTATGTTAGGTAGAACACCTCTAAAAATATTTTCACCATGTCATTTGGCCTGTTGTGACATCAGCTCATCTCTCAAATTCGCTCAGAGCCGAATAACGGCCTGCTACGTAGAACTCCTTTAAAAACCTACTTCCCTAGAATTCTCACTCCAGCATTTCTCCGGATTCTCCTGAAACTTTGGAATCGTGTTTTATGCCATTGCAATAACAATATGATCATATCTCAAACATATGAGTTTTGTTGAACTGCTGTCGTAATCGTTTCACGTTGCAGAGCGAGAAAATAAGTTCGGATGTTGATTTTTATTTAATTTATGTACACTTCAGATTGGTTGTTACGAAGAATAAAAATGAAAGTTGATAAAATATAATCAATTACGTACTGCTGATTGCCAATAACAGAATGGTTTTGCCACTACTACTGCTTCCAGTCCATTGTTTTTGTTTTCTTTGAAACAAGCGATGCGAATACATTGTAACAGCGCACTCTCAAACATGTGTATGGATGTGTATGCTTTTAAAAGAGAGAAATCATTCCATAAGTGACTTGCATATGGTAACCTTTGTTGCTTTGCCTGACTGTCAGTATTGGCTTCCTTATCAGCGCGCATTGCTCGTAATTGAATTGATCTCATTTTGTTATTTTTCTTTTTGCTTGCATTTGTTTTTGTATGGTCACAATGTTAATGCAATAGTAACTGCATTACATAGATTAAATTGTTTATACGAACAATGAGGATGTGAACAACATAAATAAAACAACAACAACAAATAATATCAACTTATATCTGCTTGTAGGCGTGTGGGAATATGCATACACATACGTATGCAAGCAAGTCGTGGTATTTTGCATATGCATATGGAAGTATTATTTTAGCTTGCGGCTTGTGGTTAATAATGCCAACTAGAGGAAGTGTTTCTGTTGAAATTGCTTATTTATTGTTCTATTAATTTCCAAATATTATTTTTTTGTGTTTTGCAAATTGTTTGATTTTTTTCGTAGAACATTTTTTTGGAACTAATTATGAGTGATAAAATTTTTTTTGTTGTATTTACCAAAAAAATAAATAAATAAATAAACAAAAAAAAAAGATTAAAAAAACCTAAATAAAAAATTAAAAAAATTATTAAAAATAAATAAAAAAATAAAATAAAATAAAAAATATCAAAATTAAAAAAAAAATAAAAGTAAAATAAAAAATAGTAAAAATTAATTAAAGAACATAAAAACAAATAGCAACTAAGTATTTGTTGCTTCAATTAAAAGATTATAAATAAAGAAATAAATTAAATAAATAAATTTATTAAACAAAATAAATTGATTAATAAAAAAAAAATAATCAATACAATTTTGATTATATGAAAGCTGCAAATTTCAAAATTACTTAAAGAACAAAAATTGTTATTATAAATAAAAATAAAAATAAAATTGAAAAATTAATTAATTAAAAAAATAATAATATATTAAATACAATTTTTATTGCATATATGATTACTGCAAATTATTGCGAATGCAACATTCCAGTAAAAAGCTACAACCAATGCCGAATATATCACATTCATATAAAATTATGTATCTATTAGATGGTGACGCACCGGGGCAAACTTTCAGATTCTTCTACGGAGACTCAAAATATTAGAAATAAATGAAAATAAACCGAATTTAATAATATTTTGAACAGACCAGTACCAAAACATATTTATTTCACAAATTCAACTATAGTTATGTATATCGATTTTTGGTATTAGAAAACAAATAATTAATTTTATTTTTTGAGTCTTCATAGAGTAATCCAACAATGCGACACGTCTTCATCGACGCAGTTGGTTAGCAAAAGTCATTAAATCGACTTACTCAATAGAGTTTTTGCAGCGACCTACGAGAATGTACGACAACATATGTATGTGTGTATATCTACTAAAGTTACTTCTGACAGATGAATTATCTGTTTGACCCCTCTCCGATAACATACTCCAACATTTTTTTTAGCTTAATGCTGACCTCTTCTCTTGTATCTGTAAAACTCTTTTAATCCTTTCTTATCTTCTTCGAAACCTTTTTTTCTATTATGCGAGTCCTACGTTAAGAAGAGCTGAAGTCTGATTGGTGTGTATTCAAGTACATACATATGTATGTGTAAATATTCTCAGGAGAAATAGCCACCATATGCATTTGTTTATTTGTTTACTCAAAGCATGATAAGTTACCACTAGCAACTGTCAAAGGCACAGCGGTCCGCTGCATAGTATGCAGAATGAATTTATGTTGTTGTTGTTTTTGTAGCAGCCTACAAAAGTAGTAGGAATCTATATTATTAAACGCTAGCACACGGCTTGAATTGTTATAAACAACCCAGCTCTACAACAGCTGAGAATGCACTTTGTAACATTGTTGTACCACACATGCATACATGCATAAATGCATGCACATACGGACGTAACTTCCCCGCAGTACTTCACTGCGAACCATCATTCGCGAATTGAATTTAATTTGCCCCTCTTGTTCGTATATCTCTCTCTACTTATGCAGTCAATATACTCGTACATACACGTGTATGTATGTGTAGCTGAAGAGTTGTTCTGGTACTGTCAGCTAGCGTCTCAAGTGGTAATAACTGTTAGCAAATACTTTTATATTCATATTACAAAATAATAATCACGAAAACAATTTATGTACCATAAATAGCAACAAAATATTTCTCTACAACGTAACAACAATGTAGTAATGGGCTTGCAATTTACTCTGTGAAATGTTTGCATTTTTATCGATTATATGAAAATAGAAATGCTGGAAATTCGAAAGCCTATGCGAATAATGGTTGATTTTCCAATTGTGTTTTTTAACGAACAATAAACTACATTTAAATACATTTTGTGGCGCATATTTTAAAAGTTAATGAATGTATGTATGTTCGAAATTCCGCCACTATGAATGAACACACCTGTTTCATGCTTCACGCCATGAGAAGAATTTGCGCATTTTACACGAACTTCGCAAACTACGCGCTTGTATGTTTATAAATCTGCTATATGGAAGAATGTTATTATGTCAGCCACCCCATTGTGATATGTGTACATATGTACGTATGTATGTACAAATGTATGGAAAATTGTACATGTTTGTTTGTATGTATGTATGTATGAAATATTGTACATACAATACAAACGGGCACACAATTTGCACACATGAAATTCAAATCACCAACTGTAGCGGCTATAAAATCATTACTTTGCACCACCCACCCTACTCTGATTTTATGGTTATCGATCCACTATACAAACATACATACATACATATGTATATAGCTGGTAGTAAAATAAAAATCCACCACCTAACCATGAAACTAGACTGCAGCTTAGTCAAAGTATTGCTTGTGACACTTGCTCCGCACATCCCCATCGGCCGACTGGATATTCAAAAGTAAATTTTTCGCAAGTCAAGTCAAGAATTTGCGTTCGTTAAAAGATCGACTTGTAATGTATGGCAGCACATGAATTTGTTAGTTAAAACAAATCAAATAAATAAGTACTCTTATGTGTGTGTACATTTTTGGATCGGCTTGTCAGAGCGGCAGCAATTAATTGGTGGGTGTGTGTGTGTGCAATGTTGTTTGTTTGCAGACATACTCAAAGGTTCTACAAGCAATACCAGTTTACTGCGTGCGGGTAGTGGCGGATTCAATGCGCAAGCGCTGACAAAGATGTCAAGAGTAAAGTATACATTGAATTGCTGCGAAGTAAATATATAAAAATTATGCGTTTAATTATAAAAGAAAGCAAAGTAACTTCAACGCGCCCAACAAAACTAACTAATTTGTGCCAAGCTAAGCTCTCTGGCAAATAAAAACGGGGTTAGCAATGCGCTGGTTGGCTGTCCTTTGCTTTCCCCCCATTGCTTAGACCGGCTAATAGTATTGTAAATTGCAATTTATATTCTTGCACGAATAGGTGAAAATGCGCCTTATTCGACAGCCTGTCAAACCAAGTCGCAAAATATCTGATACCTTTCTAATAGATTTAATTGGACGCAATAGTTGTATTGTATGATTTGATACTTTTAAAAAAATATTTTTAGTTTCTTTACTCACTGGCATTCATTCATAATTTCCTCTTGACTGCGCACCTGCACCGGTGCCAAGTCTTCGACGTTCTCTTCGAAATTCCCAAAACATTTGGTAATCTTTTCGTCAAATGTATTCACTAAATCCTCGAGACTTCCGCCAAAAGTCTCAGCAAAATTATCCACTGTATCGCCAGTGGTGGAACGCTTATCGCAACCATCATCGCCAGGCGCCAATCCCACATCCAAACCCAGTTCAGCGGTCTGCATAGAATTGCAATTGGGACTTGCTGCACCGCTGCCAGCTCTGTCGCCAGTAGCAGTGCCGTTTGTCATCAGTACACCATTCTTGCTTACATGCGCATCGCGTACAGCCTCCTCGAGTAGGCGCATCTTGGCCTCTTGCTTCATAGCCGGATCTTTCAGATTCAAATTCAATGTATCGTTGATCGTATTCTGATGAGTAATGAAGTCACAACCGCCCCATTCGTCTGTCTCCTCGAATTTAGCTAAAGGAGCCTCAAATTTCAGCTCGGCCATTTTTGTGCCGAGGTCACGCATCACGCACTTATGCTCCGCTGGGGGTGAGGCTGGCGCTGTTGGCGGCGTCTTGACGCTTTTACTGCTGGTACCCAATAAATTTGTATACAAATTAAGGTGCAAAATTAATGCTGTTGATTTTTGTGTGTGTGTCTCAGTAAATTTCGTTTCGTTTTTACTACTTTACTTTTTTCACTACGTAATGCTTTTAAAGATTTTTCACTATGCGTAATGCTCGTTTGTGTATTGCACTGTTTTTCACAGTTTTTCACAATTTTTCACTGGGGGTGGTAAATTTTCACTTGCTTATTTATATTTCTTATTTGTGGCCGCAAAATTTAGACGCACACGCCATAGATTTGAGCAAAGCTGATTAAGCTTTATTTCTCGCGATTTTTAGTGCTTTACACACACTTTTATTATAATTTTTAGTTGATTTTTCCTTTGGAAAATTCACAATTTTATTGAACCGCAACGTAGCGCAGAAACACGACAACCAATTCTTCTCAGCTCTGCAAAGCAACAAAAACAAACTATCAAGTCCATCAAGTGATGAAAACATCAAATGATACCATACTTTTGTTCACCACATTTGGCGTAATTCACCTCCATTCCGACAGTGTGTCGTGCAGCGCGGTACAGAGTGACTTTGCTGCCACATTAAAATGGGAACCGTATGTGCAATGACACGTAAAGGTATTATACTTCGCAAATATATATTTATATAATATATGGGCACCTTGAATAAAGGAATTGCAATCAAAAACTAAATTGATTTTTAAGTCACATCGTATATAAATTTGTATATAAAAAAATGCAATTTCAACAAACCTTTGAAATATCTTATGACTATTCTTTATTAACGCAAAGTTACCCTGTATTATACATTTTTTAGGGTGCGTCTCGAAAGCAAAAACATGATTGACCAGAATTATTAAAAATGCTTGATGGTAACAGCTGATGAAAAGTGTTATGATAATGTGAAGAGCACATCAAATAGCTCCCGGTGACGCTCAAGCATGCATGTTTTGCAGCTTATATGTGTCCGTGTCGGGTGCTTGACGCTAATATCTAAAATTTTTGATTTTCATCATGCAAAAGCCGGCAACAAGTATGTGTGACACGAAGCAAGTACGAGTGTCACCCGACACGCACACATATAAGCTTGCTAGACATGCATGCTTGAGCGTCACTAGGGGCTAAAACTGGCATATCTTTTCTCAAGGCGCATTCATTAAAATTGGTGGCGCTAGACCAGGGATGATAGAATATAAGGAACATTCTGCACATAGAAATTTCACAACAAAAGAAACTAGAAAAGTTATAGAAAAGGACGAATTGCACAGCCAAAATGAAGTTGGAGCTAGAAGTTTACGACCAAAGTGTGAATGGCACGGCAGCTAGTCTACCGATGAAATAATATAAATAAATAACTGACGCGTGCACTTCTGTCAGGTGTTTGGCCTCCTCCTATTTGTGGTGCGCGTCTTGGTATTGTTCCACAAACGGAGTGACCTACAGTTCTAAGCTGACTCCGAACGGCAAATGGTTTTTTATGAGGAGTTCTTCCATAACAGAAATGTACTCGGAGGTTTGACATTATCTGACGAGTTGCGACCGCTAGAAAAAAACTGCTTAATTTTCGATTTCATACACGGAGATTCGAACCTACGGACTCCCGAATGATAGTCACGCACCAAGCGTTTATAGATTCGCGTTGTCTTTCCTCCTTTGTCTTTCGTCTTCCGGAGGGAAATCTGACTGGTTCAGGTAACATATAACCGGCTGCCGTGGTAACGTCTATTGAGTATTCTCTTGTTCCGTTCAAAACAAGTCGAAACCGCACTTATTTAGACTTTGGGATGCTGGAAATTTTATTCGGGTAAAATTTCATGTGATGAGCAGATTGTCGAGACGGACTGTGAGAATTGACAATATGGTGGGGGACTATGAAGTCGTCAGACAATGCGCTGGGGATTTAATGCTCCCATCATTGGTATAATTATGCAGACGAATTATTTGTAAACAAAAAAAATATTTATGGGAAGTTTTGGGGAGAGGTGTATCTTTGGTCAATTCCATGATGGTACAATTCAAAGAGGAATCAGTAGCCTCAGTCTCTAACTTGTTTTACTTTACGAATGTTTTTATAGCTTTTGCTATTTTTCAGTGTCAAGTTATTCGTTAAATTCGAAATTTGAGTCTTGTCATATGTTAGTGATTTTTGCTTAATTAGCACGAACTGCCTTTGATAAGTGTGATTTTTTCTTATGATTGTTTATATTGCAGTAAAACTACGCCAATTTTTTCTACTTCTCCCTAGTTCGGACTTTTACCTGAAGAAAATATATCATTTGAATTTTACCTGTAGATATTACTTATTTGAAAATTTGCTTAAATACATAACGACCACTACTCGTTTACGAGCAGGCAACCCTGTAATTAATTTTCGTGAAATAGGTTGCGTTCCGAAAGCACAGAAGCAAAGGAAAAGCAAACGTGAGAACTGAAAAACAGTTGCTGGAGGAAAAGATGGGAAATAGTTCGTGAAAAGTGAAATTTTACCAATGAAAGTGTAAGCATAACAAACCGGAAAATCCTGCTTGTTTTTGAAAATAAAAAATATGAAATTCTCATTAAAAAAGTAAAATATATCATAAAAGCAAAACTTTAAAAAGGGGTGCAGCAGCAGCTGAGCAGTAGAAACAAAAGAAAAGCTAGAGCGACGGCGGCGGCGAACAAAGAGCGAGGACAAACTAGTTTAGGGAAGTGCAAAAGAGCGTGGGTACATGTGAGAGCGCAAATAAAACCGCTAATTGTACAAGCACAAGAAACTTTGAACAATAACAACAAACCAAAAGACACCCTGCAACCGACACACGCTACGGAAACAAGAACGGCAAAACAATCGTTAAGGGGCTAATTGTGTTGGGTTGGATATGTGTTATATTTGTTGGAGGGAGCTTGTAGGGTTTGTTGGATAGGGGGTAAACAAAATTTGGAGTTCTGTGACAATTGAAGAGAAGTTGTGGTCAACTGAAAGAAATGAACAAAGAGCGAACTTTTAATAATGTCAATAACAATTTAGAGGCGTCAAATTGAGGCACAGCACAGCGGCCGAGCAGCGCTGTTTGCAGAGCTGAAGGCAGCATACAACAGCGGTTTTTCAACGAATGGGTCGCAGGCAGACACGAAGGCAGCGACGGTTACGTTGCCTATGTGAGGCAATACGACGGCATTGAGTATGCCAACAGAAGAGTTCGTTCCAACAAGACGTGTGAAAAGCAGCTGAAGAATTTCACTAAGGATTTATGTGAAGAAAAACTTTGAATGATGCAATTTAAAAACTGAAAAAATTGATTGAAATTTAAGTGCAAAAGACATTTCTGAAATTAAACAAATTAAGTAAAAACAATATGGAATGAATAATTAAAAAAAAATTACTATACTGAAATTGAGACGGGCGAATGTGTAGTGATGATGTATGGTCTAGGAAATGTGCAGAGAAGTGGGGTGAAGACGAAGACAAAGGCAAGCAGCAAAGCAGTAGCGCTGGCGCATGCAAATTGAACGTACGCGTATGTGAATAGGAAATTTAAAAGAAGTTGAAAAAATACTAATTGTTATGTCAAAATATTCGAATAAATGTACGTAACTTGTAATTAAAAGTACAAACATTTTTAATTTTTACAAAAACAGCAAGCATGTGAGCGCAGAAAAGCAATATTAAACACTAATAGCCGAAGAAGAAGCAGAATAAGCAAAAGTGTAGATAAGTAATACAAGAAAAAACAGCAGAGCTAAGAAGCAAAGCATTATTTCGTTCAAGAGCAGAAAAAATGTATGCCGAACACAGAGATTTGTGAAGTAGTGCACGTAAAAAATTGATTGAGCGTGAAAACGGAAAAAATATCAGAAATATTTGCAGAAAAGTGTTTTTAATCTAGAAAATCTATGAGATAAAAAAAAGAACGTTATAAGTGAGCTAACGCAACGTGTCTGCTGTGGTGAAGTAAGACGACAAATGCTGGTGTAGAAAAAGATTGGCGACGTGTTCGAGGGGGCGTTGGGCGTAAACAGCTGTGGTCATAGTTTTTTTCTGCGGTTGGATGTTAGTAAATTTGTCGATCACAAAGGTGATAATCAAATTCATTAGTTCAGGTTAACTAGATAAATGGTCAACCAGTTGATAGGCAAGTGGCTTGTTACAAAACCAGGATGACTATTTCATTGTGTCTTATTGAAAAATGTGAATACTTTGGTAAAGGCAGTGCTCTCTCCGTAATTGGGAGTTTATGATTGATCTTTGAACAAAATAATATAATTCCACACATTAAAGGCATTTGATTACAAATTGGCACGGTGAATAATAAGAAAATATTAAAAAAAAAAAAGATTAAAGCGACTTTTTAAGATCAAAGTCAATAATTTTTAGATTGACTTTTCACACCAATACCATTAAAAACATGACTACCGCCGATTGCATGGAATCGCTACTCAGCTCTATGTCAAGCACATTTGATGCTGAATGCGCTACGAGCACCGCTGAAGGTGGTTCGCTGCTCAATCACGATTTGGCCGAAGACAAAACGTTGAAATGGCGTACTTTGGTGAATAATCAATTCGCATGCAAAGATAAGGACAGAAAAATACAACCACTCAAGCAGCAGGCTACATCTACGGCTAATAGCACCACTCAACAGGAGGGTAAACAAAGTCAAAACAGCAGTACAACAAGCAGCAGTAGCAGTAGCAACAACAACAGCAAACATATTAAAGAAGAGCAGTTGCTAAAGGAGGGTGACAGAAAGTTAGCGGCGCAAAACAAGGCCGGCGAAAAAGCTGCACTTGCACAGGATAAGCGAACACTCGATCAGGAAGAATGCACCTCTACCGCCGACTTCATGGAGGAGCAAATGAAGGCATTGCTGGCAGATGATGAAGACGTGCAGCAGCAGCAGCTCAATGAGTCCGCTGTAAATGACCCAACAAATTGTGGGTCAACTGTCGGCAAAGAGGAAACTGTTGCTGGCGATGATAAAACTTCGTTGCATGAAAGCGAATCCTCAGCTGTTGCTGGCACAAGTGATGACACGCCAAGCAGAAAGAGACGCAGCAATACAAGTACAAGCAATAGCAACTGCAGCAACTACAACAGCAGCAGCAATGCGAGCATTGGCCCTCTGGCTCAAGGTCAGTGTGAAGATAACTGTCATGATGACGTCTCGGACACAAAACGTGCATGCAATCAGGTTGTCCCGGTAGCCGCCGATGCACAATTGGAACATATTGTACATATGCAAGCGGAGCAGCTGCCAGCTAATGCCATTACAGAAGCTACATTGGTTGCTGCTACTATCACGGCAGATGCAGCCGATCTAGTTTTGGTTGAATTGGATGCAATAAAGCAGGATATCGATGAGGAATTGGTGGCTTCAGCAGCAAATGGTGCAATGTGTGAATTGGCGATTGATGACTCTTTAACTACAATAATAACAACAGCAGCCAATGTGCCAACTACGGCTGAAATACAGTTGTCGCTTGGTGAGCACAAAATAACCGCCCTCTGCAGCAGTAACGGCAGTGCACCGACCAATGACGATCAGGGAGCGGCAAAAATGAATGAGAGTGAAAAAACAAGCGATAGCACTGGCGACAGCAGTGATGCTGCTGCTGATAAAACTGTAAGTACATGCAATGGCGTTCTTTTTGCAAAGCTATTTGTAATATTCCTCATTGCGAGGAAAAGGAGACATGAGCGAAAATACATAAGAAGTATAAGAGCAAATTAAATACTGGTTAAAAGAATCAAAGAGTGAGCAAGCAAATTAGCATAAGTAAGGAGGATAGAGATATACTAAAGGATTTAAAGGTTGATCAATTTAGATGTATCGGAATTGAAATTCAAATAAAACAGCGAAAATACAAATTTATTGGGCAATCTATATTATTTTAGTGTAGAATCATTCATGATATTTATTTTTTAAAGATAATCCCTTTCAAATGTTGGCCGCAACTACAAATTTGTTGGGCAATCTATATTATTTTAGTGTAGAATCATTCATAATATTTATTTTTTAAAGATAATCCCTTTCAAATGTTAGCCGCAACTACACCGTAATTCGCCTACTGTATAAACACCAATTTTGAATCACGCGCTGGAGGACTTCGGTCGGTATCTCGTGAGTAGCTTTAGTAATGTTGGCTTCCAATATCTCAATCGAAGCTGGTTTATCCACAAAGCACATTTAAACTTTACATACCTGCACAAATAAAAGTCCAGAGGTGTGATATCACACGATCTTGGTGGGCAATCCACTGGTCCGAGATGAGAGATAAATGGCTGACCTTTGTTTCACTAGTCCGGGAGCCAGGGGTAATTTTTACCTCATCATTTCATGCCGACTGATTTTAATACTGAAGGCAGACGCCATCCAATGGATGACGAAACCAACCGTCACCTGGTCCAATAGCGTTGGGTACGTGCTGACGTATTTTCCCCCTCTACGGCGCAGCTGACTTTTTTTTTTATACTACTAAATGTCAACAATACATAATATACACGTTTCGTACCCTCCCACAATCACACCCACCGCGGGTGCGCCAGCTGACGTTCACTTTCGTTATTCATGAAATCCAAATCCCAAGTATAGTCAAGAATTTAACGGTATAAAAACGCAGGCCAAAATCGACTCCTGGCTCCCGGACTAAACGGGCTGTATGAAAAATAGCAAAAACAATTTTATACTAAAGGGTTTTCCAATAAGAGGTGTTATTTAAATATTCAAAGAAAAATGTTATTTTTTAATGTAAATGATCGGATGTTTATTTCATTATATAGAGGAAGGTATGCCGTTAATAGTGGAAAATAACATCAGGCAAATGACCACAACGACCACGCTTACAGGACAATATCCTTTTCATAAAAAGTTATGCCGTTAATAGTGGAAAATAACATCAGGCAAATGACCACCACGACCACGCTTACAGGACAATATCCTTTTCATGAAATTTTCCATAACCGAATTGCAAAGTGGCTGCTCTATGTCCTCGATAGCCTCACGAATTCCATCTTTCAGGGTTGAATCTACCCTGGGCTGTTGGCGTGGACCTTCTCTTTCACGTGGCCCCAAAGAAAAAGTCACAAGGTGTTAAATCACAAGATCTCGGTGGTCAATTGTAATCACCTCTTCGAGAGACAGCACGGTCCGGAAGCGTTTCCCGTAAAAGATCAATGGTTTCGTTGTTTGTGTGGCACGTAGCGACGTCTCTATTGAAAATAAACGTTGTCCAGATCAATAGCGTCCAATTCCGGCCATAAAAAATCGTTAATCATCTTTCGATATCGCAATCCATTCACCTGTACACCTGTTATTGGAAAACCCTTTATATACTCGCACATACATATTATCCCCACCCCTTCGACCGCACTGGCCAAGACCAAAGTTTAACTTACCAAGGTTCTTTTTCTGTCTTGTTTAGCTCTTCTGAGTTTGATCAAAAAACTTGCTGCAATATTGGAAACTGCATTCCAGTTTTCTGGCAACTATAGACTATTTTGAAAAATATTTTCTGGTTTTGGATCTTTTTTAAGCCCCCGTTGGACACCCGGGTCTGGCCACACTTTTCTGATTCGACTTTTTCGACTTTAGACGTGAATTCAATATGTTTATATTAGCTGAGAACATTATTTTCTAGGTAGCTTCCTAAAATTTAATTTTCTATCAATTTATGGATATAACCTTTTAAAAAAGATCCTCGAACAAGATGAAAAAGGTTAGACCCGGGTGCTCAACCGAAGGTTTTAAAAAAAAGTGTCTAACGGAGGGTTAAAGGGATTTCGAAAATGATTTCGTTTTCTGGCACACTTATTGCAGTAGAAGAATACGTTTCCAACGTTGTTGTTGTTGTAACAGCATAAATTTGAAGATTTTGCAATGAACTAGAAGAGGGGAAACTTTTGAACACCTTTTGCCCTGCATTAGCTAGAATCCGAATGAAATGTTTAGAAGCTCTACAATAGAATGTCTCTCGGGGTTAGAGCTTCAGAGCTTACTTAGATTCGCAAAAGACGTAGGTTTATTACAAGAAGCCTACTATAGGGTGGGCCATGTAAAATTTGATTTTTGAATCGGCTATAAAAAAAAAAACTAATCAATATTTTTTCAAACTAATTTTTTTTATTTTGAAGATTGAACATTGTCATTTATGAATGAAAAATAATATCGTTCAAATGCCTGCCACGACTGGCTTTACAGTAGACCATTCGATCAACCCAATTTTTAAGCACATTTTCGATTGTTTGGGCTCCAATTTCATGAAGGCAACTTCGATTTCGTGTTTTAAAGCATCAATCATCTCTGGATGGTTCGCATAGCATTTGTCCTTAACGGCTCCCCACAAAAATTAGTCCAACGGGCTTAAATCACAGCTCCGAGGCGGCCAATTAATATCGGAATTTAGGCTGATTATTCGGTTTTCAAAAACGGTAGCCAAAAGTTCGAGTGTAACTTTGGCAGTGTGACAAGTTGCACCGTCCTGTTGAAACCAAATGTCGTCCATATCATCCTCTTCAATTTTAGGAAACAAAAACTCGTTGAGCATGTCACGGTAACTCTCGTCATTTACTTACGGAATTTATTTATTTACGGAAGAAGAAGAAGATTCACCACTTTGGAAATAGGTTTTCAATATTTTACCATTTGTGTTATGATATAAATCCGTGTCAATAAGGTAAAGGAAACTGACTGTCGTGGAAACGTTTCCAACGTTGTTGTTGTTGTTATACTAAGTTATTATACACTTTTATGAGTCTAAAGTCCTTTCGATAACACTTCCAGCGCAGATGTCAAGTGTGCCCAGTGGCCAACTTGATTTTACGGAAATTCTCAAGTAGCGTCAATTCACCAGGAAATTCGAAATTCCTTAGCTGGGTCTATAGGGTGTAGGCCTGTAACAACCAGAGCTGCATTTTCAGATACTGCGCGAAATGCACAGATTACCCTCAGAGTACAAATCCTACGTAAATATAGATGTAGGATTTCTCATCTCATATGATACCCAGATACTTGGTGGCGGCTCTTGTTTTAACAACGCCTTTTTTAATATTGTATTAAAGGTTACATATTCACTATTTTTTTGCCTTTAACAAGAATAGCTACAATCTTGTTTTCAGCTAAGGCAAGCCCCATTGAATTCAGCCATCCACCCATAAATATACAGTCACATCGGCTAGTGCAGATATCATAGATGACTAGATGTGAAACTCTTTTTCTCGTGAGAGCGCTGAAAAATGTGCATTTTTTATAACATTTTCCAATATTGCCACACCGGTAGAAACATGAATTGGGTATTTTTTAAACAAAGGTCTGGAATTTTTAGTTTCCACACCACCATTGAGGTTAGTATTTAGTGTGCGGTTGCCCAATAGCCTTATATCACTCGTAAAATATGTACATAAATAAGCCAAAAATTTATATGTAAATGAAATTATTTAAAACTGATATACATAAGTAATTAATAATAATAAAGTTATGAACCCGAAAAACATAAGTTATAATTAAAAACATGACTTATTGAGATTTTTTAATATAACACAGAAAGTGGGTAGCAAAAAACAAAAATTCTCAAACAACGAACAGAATAAGTTAAAGCAGATTACTTTTAATTTTTGTAAAATATCTCAAACACAAAATCAGTTCCCTTACCTACGCTTTTCAACCATAGAATATTTACGTATGTATATACAAATTTACATAAACCAACACACAGTTTTCAATAAAATTACATTATGTACATAAGACTAATTAAAAGTAGAAGTCGAAAAGGATATAACGAGCTTTAGATTCTACAAACTCACTTAAATTCAAATTATTACATTTCAATTGAATTAATTTTAAGACAAATAATTATAAACATTTCAACACGTCATTTCTCCATTAAGCAAAAACGAACTGTTTTTGTCTGTTATTTTTGGCCCGTTTCTTCTGGTAGTCTGCCATTTCGCCTATCAGCTGTTCAAAATCCCATAATGTGTGAGTGCTGCCAAGTTTTTAAACGTCCTCATGGGCGCGCTCTCTCTCAAAATGAAGAAGTTTCACATCTTATTATCTATGGCAGATATCTGGCATAGATGCTTAGCTACGATCACAATTGCAATATCGTCTATCAATAAAGTCTACTATGCTGGCTTTCTTCGGGACGTTGAGCCGCAATATCTTATCGTATATCATATTCCATAGCAGGGGTCCTAGTATTGAACCCTGGTGAACACCACCAGTAACCTTGTTTTCGTTTGTATCCTTGTGTGTCTTATATTGAAGCACTTTTCATCTGCATACCCGAGTATAGCTAGATGAAGTACAATTCTAATATTTAATTTCTTAACTAAAAGGCACATTACACAAATAGCAGCAACAGGGTTGCAATTTCCATTTTTTTAAATTTATTTTCGAGACCAACTAAACGGTCAAAATTTGTGACATTTTCTGTAAGTCAGTTAAACTCTCAATTTTTGTTTATAGCTTTTGTTTATAGATTCTTGGGGCAAAAAGCAAAAACAAAATGCATTCATTCCCCTTGGTGGTTTTTGCCTTGCTGCTGCTACCTGCTTAATGCGGGGGGAGTAATTTTCAAAATGCCTCTCGTTTTTTTGATGTTTGGAAAAGCTTCTCAGTATTTTTTGACAAGTTGATTAAAACACGCAACAGATTTTATTGTCTCATCGAATATCAAATTTCGTTTTTATCAAAACAAATATGAATGGCATTTGTAAAACGGGGAACTACATAAAACTACCAACTGTTGACACATACGACAAACGGCATATGGCAAACGCAAGGCGCATTTATTAAAGGTGGTGCCAGACCAACATCAATGCTCTGTACGTTTGATTGTCAAAGCAAAGTATTGAGGAACTAGAAAACAAATAATGCATTCGCCTCATTCATTCATTCATTCTGAGTTGACAGCCACATGGCCACGGCGAAAGAAGAAACAACTCAGCTAATTTACCAACACCACCTTTAATAGATTCGCCTTGGGCAAACCGTATACGGCCTACATATTTAGAACAAAGCAACAAAAGCTTGTTTAGGACTTTTTAACTGTTATGAAATTGTTTGACCGGTATAGCCTCCGGTTATTGGGATGATATTTGTATAGAAATAAATGAATGAAAATAAATAAATGTATGAAAATAAATAAAATGAAAAATTTATGAAAAGCTGCGTTCACATTTGTGCGGCCATTGAAGCTCTCCGGTTGTAAGGGCAGTCCGTAATGAGGAATTTTTATTATGAGAAATTTTAATAGTGCCAGTATATCCCAAATAGTAGGATCGATTTCAGATTTTAGATTTTAGATTTCAAGAATAGAAAAGCTTCTTGCGTATTTGCGTAGTTCAGTCATTTCTAGTGGACAATTTGATATAGGGTGGGTCATGTAAAATTTGATTTTTGAATCGGCTATAAAAAAAAAGCTAATCGATATTTTTTTAAACTTTTTTTTTTATTTTAAAGATTGAACATTGTCATTTATGAATGAAAAATAATATCGTTCAAATGACTGCCACGACTGGGTTTACAGTAGGCCATTCGATCAACCAAAGTTTTAAGCACATTTTCGATTGTTTGGGCTCCAATTTCATGAATGGCAACTTCGATTTCGTGTTTTAAAGTATCAATCGTCTCTGGATGGTTCGCATAGCATTTGTCCTTAACGGCTCCTCACAATAAATAGTCCAACGGGCTTAAATCACAGCTCCGAGGCGGCCAATTGATATCGGAATTTCGGCTGATTTTTCGGTTTTCAAAAACGGTAGCCAAAAGTTGGAGTGTAACTTTGGCAGTGTGACAAGTTGCACCGTCCTGTTGAAACCAAATGTCGTCCATGTCATCCTCTTCAATTTTAGGAAACAAACACTCGTTGAGCATGTCACGGTAACGCTTGCCATTTATTGTAACCGCGGCTCCTCGCTCATTTTCGAAAAAAATGGCCCGATGATGCCGCCAGACCAAAAACCGCACCAAACAGTGACTCATTGTGAATGCGTTTGCTTCTCTACAGTAACGTGTGGATTTTCTGAGTCCCAAATCCAACAATTTTGCTTATTGACGTAGCCACCGATGTGAAAATGAGCTTCATCAGAAAAGAAGAAGAATACTCACCACTTCGGAAATAGGTTTTCAATATTTCCCAATTTTGTTCAAGCGTATAGCGTCCCATTTCGTAAATGTCAAACATTTAAGTAAATTATGAACATATTTGGCATGTCATTTGTGATACCATTCTCAAAAA
Organism: Anastrepha obliqua; assembly: GCF_027943255.1. Lineage (NCBI taxonomy): Eukaryota > Metazoa > Arthropoda > Insecta > Diptera > Tephritidae > Anastrepha > Anastrepha obliqua. Next base: position 121,324,569 of record NC_072893.1, on the reverse strand, counting down.
ATAGGTGGAACAAAAAGCAAACGCTATATGTTCCACCCTGTATAAGTTAATTTGTGTTAAGTGACATAATTTGCAGGCCAGTGCATTGCGCCGTTTCTGAAGGAGTTAAACTTATTACAGAACTCATCGTTTGGTAAATCGGCAGTGAAATGGCAAACCTCTGACTGAATTTTTGGTTTCTCATAAAAACTACTTGCCGTAATAATACCATAAATCCCTCCATTTGTACGCCGATATTAAGATGTGCATCACAAATTGGAGGAAAAGCTTGGCCAAACAACTAACAAAGCATTTTTACGCCAATTATATGTATTAGTTTGGGGAAAAAGAAATCCATTATTTTGTTGATAAAATCACAGAAATAATCGAAGTTGACCGGCAGGTTAGACCATAAAACAGTTTTAAACCATTGTCGCAGAAATTTTACGCAAAAGTAATGGATTCCTTTTTCTTCCAGCTTCAGTGTCGCGCCGGTTTTTCAGTTATATCGGATGTTTTTTTTTACCTGCATGAGCACTGCATGGTATCGATAATTATGGCTTGACAGCTGAGAATAGCAAACTGTGTTGACATTTCTGTTCAGTGAGGCTTGGCAAGTCACCATGAATTGTTTAATGCTAGAACAACGTTTCCAAATTTACTTTGAAAAAAAAAAAAAAATGTCCTCGCGAAGTTTATAGAGCACTGGCGGCACCATCGGTTTTTATTTCTTTCGAAATGGGAAAGAAGCTGACGTTACGGTGATTGGCCGAGCGCTATTGAGCCATGCTGACTGGATATTTTTATTAAACATTTATTTTGGAAATATTTATTTAGTAAAATACGCAGTAAATTTTTTTTTTTAAGAAAATAGTTAAAATTACACACAGTGCAAGAATAGGAACTGGTTTTTTTCTTTGACAAAGTAAAGGGTGGTTAAATTTCGAGGGCCGATGTTGAATGTGAACCACATCTAAACGTCAACGACACCGTTGGACTTCTTTCTTTGGAGTTATTTGAAAGAAAAGGTGTACGACGATAAGCTAGTAACAATTCAAGAGCTAAAGATGAGATAATTCGGCACATTAACGGCATAGAACCTCAATTATGCCTCAGCGTCATCGAAAATTTGGACCATCGGATGGAGGTGTGCCGCCGAGGCTGTGGCGGCCGTTTGTCCGATATTTTGTTCCATACGTAATTGAGCCATACCAATATTATCATAATAAAGAGAAATGAGAATAATTTCCTAAAAAAATTGTATTTTATTCAAAATCAACACCGGCCCTTGAAACTTAACCACCCTTTATAAGGCGTTTTTCAATAGGTGCGCTTCAACTTTTTTTCGATAGGGAGGGTGAACGACGCAATATTTTTTATTTTTCGCTTGTCATTTGAAAACTTCATTAGTATACATTTCATCATGGAACGCTACACACTTGAGCAACGATTGCAAATCGTGCAAATTTTTTATGAAAATAATCGTTCTGTTGCTGCTACTTTAAGAGCATTACGGCCATTTTACGGTCCATTTAACATGAAGCTCACTTTTGGCTCAATGGCTTTGTCAACAAGCAAAATATGCGTTACTGGGCAGAAAGCAATCCACACGTGATTCATGAGGCACCGTTGCATCCCGAAAAAATCACTGTTTGGTGCGGTTTACATGCCGGCGGCGTAATTGGCCCATATTTTTTCGTTGACGAGAACGATCGCCACGTTACTGTGAATGGAAATCGATACCGCGACCTGATAAACGATTATTTTTGGCCGCAATTGAATGGTATGGACTTAGACGACATGTGGTTTCAACAGGACGGGGCCAAAAGCCACACAGCACACGCTACAATTGATTTGTTGAAGAGTAAGTTCGATGAGCGCATTATTTCCAGAAATGGACCGGTCGAATGGCCGCCGCGCTCGTGTGATTTGACGCCTCTAGACTATTTTCTTTGGGGTTATGTGAAGTCATTGGTCTACAGTAACAAGCCGGCGACGATTTGTGAGCTCAGAGCCAATATTGAACGCGAAATTGCTGGAATTTCGGCCGATTTATGCAAAAGAGTGGTCGAAAATTGGGTTCAACGATTGGACTTCGTAAAACGTGCACGCGGTGGTCATGCAAAAGAAATCGAATTTCATACTTAAATGTATATGTTCAAACTCGATAATAAAAAAAAATTAGTTTGTTTTATTAAAAAAAAAAGTTGAAGCGCTCTTACTGAAAAACGCTTTATAAAAGTGCCAGGTCGGCTAGGGTTCGGACTCATTCAAGTGGCCAAAATTGACTATCCTGGTTGTTGTTGTTGTTGTTGTAGTATCAATACTCAAAAAGGCGGACTATCCTGGTCATACCTGCTAGCTTTTTGTCAGTTTCACTATTAATAATGCTGTTATAACACAACTACAAGAACCAAAAAATCTAAAAATGTCAACTTTCGCCAAGCCATCCCCGAAAAAAGGCAAGCCACTTCAAGATTTATATTAAAAATTACTCACATGCATACACGTATATACATGCATATACACACACTATATTTTTTAATATATAAATTAACATTTTTTGTTGTTGCTTTTATTCTCCTTATACTCGTATATGTAATTCTTAAAGTTTTCTATTTTGCTTTACTTTTTGTGTTGTGCTTTTGCAAATTTAGATTTGCTTTTGATTTTGACTGCCACATTCCCGATTGCCTTTGTTCGGCACATTACTTACCGTGTATTTTTTCAATATTTTTGCTTTACAAATGTGTTTGAAAACAAAGAGAAATACAGTAACATAAAACCACACGCGACAATTTCCCCATGTTTTGGCGCTCTCAAAAGCTTGAGTAGCTGCTGTTACCTCGAAAATTATCAGTTATTTGTCTAATAATGTGAATTTTCACAAATTTTTCATGTTACTGTTGTTGTTATTGTTGTCACAACTTGTCGTATCAAATCGCTTTTTGTATCGCTTGCGCTCTTGGCTTTTATTGGTATCTAAACGATTTTAATGCTTTTTAAGTGAATTGTTTAAAGTATGTGCATACATACATACATACATACATACATATATTTATATATTGTATAAACATTAGTTCAGGAAATTCCCTTATTCGATACTTTTTGCCTCATGTCGTAAGCTTGCAATGTTTAATTTGCCGTCTATTATCTCTACAATCTGCGGTATATTCATTCGCATTCACATATTCATCCATACATACATACATTCATGCATTCACTTCATACTCACACACATCATAGATATGTATTAACATACTTTTGTACAGTTGCGGTTGGGGAAATAGCAACAAATGGTGTATGGTAAACGCTGAAGCTTTGTAACTGTTATAATTTTGAAAGCTTTTATTGTTTCATGGAAGTGCCATGAAATTTATTAAATTTTAATGTTGAAAATGCGCAGAAGTCTGGGAAAATTTGTTTTTGTTTTATCGCGAGTTCCATTTCACCTGTAACGAAAATTGAGTACAGAACGAAAATTATCTTGAAACTTTCCTGTGTCCGGCTTTGGTTCCTGTAGGTCTGTCGTTACATTTTTCGTGCGGCCTTGCTGTGCTTTAACGAGTCTGGCTCGTGATGAAAATTTTGGCCCAAACATGAATATGACGAGCCATGCTCTTGAATAGATCGTCGGGCCACAGGTAAATATCACGAGCCGAGGTCGTGTACAGATAGATGGATCAAATATAAACATCACGAGCCTGGATTGAATGTTAGTTTCTATCTGTACATCATCAGAGTTAGTCACGAGTCTCGTAATTGCTGTTACATCATCTCGCGTATCAGTCTGATCTGCTTATCATGTGTTGACGCGTAAAACTTGGGCCCGAGTTTCGTCGAGCTAAATGGTGCGGCATGTGGTTAAAAGTTAAATGTAATCTGAATGAATGTAGTTAAATATACTTTTAATGAGCTTTATTGAAGCATCCCAGGCGAAAGTGTGGCTGGTTTTACACCTGTAACAACTTTTTTTGTGAAATTTTTGCCTTTCTTGACCCAAACATTCTTGAATTTTCATCATAACAACCAGAACACTATTTCCGAACTTTATAGACGTCTCTTTTCTTTCTTTTTCTGTAATTTATGAACAACTTTTCCTTACCGAAGTGGAAATTGCTCCAACCCGTTTACCAATTGCCTCCGAAATTCCGTAACTGGTATTTTTTGTCCAGTTACTTCTTGAAAGAGGAACAGGGAATTGATCGCTGATAATATTGCATTATCGCATACTTAGAGAGCGACCACTTTTTGCCGGCCTAGGGAAAAGGTCAAAAATGTCGGCGTGTTAATTACTAACACGAATTCTTTGGACCTTTTCAGTCAGAGAGGTGTTTCTTATGCTGGTCTCGTACCTAGAGAACCTGAGAAGCTGGCTATTAACTTGTGAAAATAGCAGTTAATCTTGATATTTCTTTCCCAAACATTTTTATAAAGCTTGAAGAAGATTGATAACTGCCAGCGGCACTGAAAAATTATGGGGCTTCCCACCTTTTGTTCATTGCTGCGAAACATCGAAGTTCTAAGTTCTAGAAGGACAAAGGGCTACTTCGTCAAAGGGCTTTTTTATATTGAATATCTCCGGAGATTGATCGCAGAGACGAAAAAAGACAGTAGATACTCACGTGGGACTTGGTTTTGCTGGACTAAAAAATATTGAATACTAATCCCGCAACGCTTTGAAGCTAACAATATTCTTTAAACCTGCTAGACAGCAAGGGCTTTGGATTGAGCTGCAGTCGCTGACTTAGCGTGCGCTTTCTCGGCTGTAGATCGCCGTAACTACTTAACAAATGTTTCAATAACGCGAACATAAATGCCAATTTTTTGATGTTATATATTTTCACCATAGTTTCTGTGGGGAACAGAGACTTGGAAGATTATAACGGAAAAAAATGTTTAGAGGAATCAATCCGATTTTTCGTAAATTGTAGAGTGCTTGAGTGGGTGGAGAAAATAAGAGTTGTCAAAAGCTTCAGCGCCAAAGACGGGGTAAGATTTTGCACTTCGACCTTAAAATCTTGTTCTGGCACGACACCGCTCAAAGGGACTTTGATAAACTTGATTTAATTCTGAAGCGGAGCGAAAAGAAACACACTTCGACCTTAAAATCTTATTCTGGCACGTCACTGTTCAAAGGGACTTCGATAAGCTTGATTTAATTCTGAAAACAATTCGAGTTTATTTTCAGAAAAGACCGCGAAGATTGAAATTTCTTTCTGTCCTCTCGAACAGTTTATTTCTTTCCTTCTAGTGAGTTTATGTGAGCAAAACCAAAGAGCTCGCTCAACATCAATAATTCACTGTTTTGTAATAAGAACAATGAAAAAAAATGTGCCTGGTTTGCGTTTAGATTTATATTTAGATTAATTGGAGGTCTGCACTTCGACCTCATGGTTTTTTGTGCTCTCTACTCATTACAGTTCCTCATCCAGCTCCAGTTCCCTTATTAAACTTAAGATAGACTTGGGTTGGACTGAGCGTATGTGCCTTTCTTCCGGCTGGATGTTTCGACCTTCTCTGCGCGCGTTCTCCTTCTCCTTGTTGCGTTTACAAACAAAGCAGATGGCGCTGTTGTAGCGAGAAGCTTTAATCGGTTCATGAAGTGCCTGGCAACGAATTCATAAAAGGCAGTCGAGGGAACGAAAATGTTTTTAAAATGCAGATAATTTTTTTTATATTTTTTAGAAGAAGTTTAGGGCTTGAAGTTCTATATGAGCTTGAAGTGGCCCGAGGCCAATTTTCTAATTCAGTTATCTCAAAACTGTAGCTAATCTGACAAATTGAATTTAGAAGGCCCCAAGTTCAATTATACAAAAAACAACACAAGAAACGAAAGCAAAAATTCGCATACAATCTTAGCGAAGTGAAAAAAAGAGATTTTTTCTTAATCAACTTTCGAATTAAGCTTAATTTTTATTGGTTATACATTTTTATTTACGACACGGTACCCCAAAAAGAAAGACGAAGAAGGGAAATGCCACATTTTCATTGGAAGGATGAAGTGCTGCAAGACCTGTGAGCGCTCGGGATTTCTAGCTGGCACCAGCGAGCGCAGGAAAGCAACAGCTGGCGCGCTTTTTCGGATTCGGCCAAAACAGACGCGGCTCTAGCGCCACCTAAATGTAACGTTTTTTTTCTAATTTCTATAATTTTTTTTTTTGATGAAAGAAAAATATATTTTATTAATGTTTAGGTATAATTATTTTTTTTAGCGGCAGGTTAATCACCTACCCTGCCAGAAAGAAAAATAGATTAACGAAACCAACGCAAGACTGAGTCTTGTCGATGCCCTATGCTCCCGAGTGGAGTGAACAAGGAAAAAAAATATTTTTTAGGCAATTTTCACATTGCTTAATAGGAAATGAATAAAATAAGTAAAAACAAACGCATCTTCCGTATTGGTTTTAAAATAATTAATATAAATATATTTTATTTTAAGGACCTCGCCATTTGAAATCGTGTATTAAAAAGCGTGTAAAACGGAAACGAAAAAATATTTTTTTTCTTTTGAGTATTTTATTTTTTGACCCACTGTTAAAAAAGGAAATTTTTGAAGTGAAACTTCTTATGCGCCGATGGATGAGCGAGAATGGAGTAAAATTTCAAGGCCATGCAACGTTCCGCGAGAGAGAAAAAAGAAAAAAGATATAACGTGGAGGAAAAGGATAGAGAGAGCTATACCTTATATATATCTTAGATACACTTTAAGCTATTTTTCCTGAGTTTTTCCTTGTGGTTGCTAATTACTAGTGAGAAATAACACTGCCTACTTTTTGGCGCTTGTTTCCGTTTCCTGGCCTTGCGGTAATTTGTGCCGTTGCTGCGGCCCTGGAATCGCTGCGTTTGGGCGGGTGATATACGCTCGGAGTAGTGCGCGGTTTGTGTCCGGCGTTTACCTACACCGGTCGACCCTTCTCCGTTTCTTTGTAAATTTTGTCTATTTGTATTCTCTGTAAATGTTGTGAATTTATTTAGATATACATATATTCTTTCTCTCGCTCTCTCTCTCATTCTCTCTCATGTCTCCCTCTATCTTTGTCTGCCTTGAAAGTTTCAATTATGTGTACTACGCTACACGCACAGTTTGTTTTTGGCCATACGAGGTTCGTTCAAAAAGTTGTCAGCCTTCAAAAAAAGTTGATAAAATACGCAAAACCACCAAAACATTGAAATAAGTCACTTTCACTCTTGTTGCTATGAGTCTCATTTTTTTTATCCATTTCGAAAGTATTTTCAATATACTACGAAGACTGATTGCAAATTCGCTCTCAGTTCGGTATTCATAGATAATATCGCAGGTAATTTTCGAACATTCCTCTCAATGTTTATTGAGTGGCCTTAGGTAAGTATTGCTTTTTCGGTGCAATTTTTTCCAACGCTAGTGTATGTACATACAAATCAAGAGCGCAAGCAGCGCGAGCTTTGAGTTTTGAAACACCTGAGTAAAGCAGTAATGGTATAATTTTTGTGATTGTTTGATTTGATGTATTTGTTCGGGCTCCAACGTTTAGGCTTTTGTGCCACATTTAAATGAGGTTTAAAATATAATCTGAAATGTAATAAGAATTGATTTGCACTCAATTTGAGTAGAGTGGTTTTCTAGATTTTTTTAACGTCGCAAATACACAACCACAAAATTGATTTCCTTTCCTTTTCATTTGTAGACATCCGATGTGCGCGCGGCCAGCGTCAGTCCGCTACGTCGCCTACGACGAACACGTCGATTTTCCGAGGTTGCCGTTTTTAGCGAAGCACTGCCACAGACCACTACAAATACAGTGACGAAGGTGGAAAATCTGGAAATTGATGAAACAATAATACAACTTCCGGCAAAGGAGGAGACGGTACCAAATCCAGTTCCTGTTGCTGCAAGCAACGATGTTGCACTGCCTATTACAACTACAGTGGCAGCTGGTGCGCTTGAAGCCGCGGCCGCAACAGCAGCTGCTGCAGCACAAGCACAACTTCAACTGCAACCAGTCAAGCGTGGACGTGGTCGCGGCAGAAAAATTACTGTCACAATGGAAGGATTCGAACAAAGCTTGGATGTATTGGCAAAGGAGGAGGGCAAACAACAATTGAAGCCACAGCAACAATTGCCAGCAACAACGCCGGCGTTGCCTACGATGGCGCAAGAGCGCAAACCGGTAGGACGTAGGCGCAAACAAGTCGAAGACAACAACACTAACGGCACTGAAGGCACTGTAGTTGTTACTGTGCCAGCGATTAAAATCGAGACGGATGCCAGCGATAGTAATGGCGGCAAGGACTTGTCGCTCAGTTCTGATGCTAGCGCAACGGCTAGCAATAGCGATGGCAGCAAGCGAATGCGACGCAGCGTGCGGCTCGGCAATCGTTCGGATGTCAGTGCAACGCCTGCCGGGAATAACAAGCAGCTGGTAGATTTCAGTATTTTTATATTTATTTTAAAACTTGTATTGATTTATATATTTTTGCATGCGCCGTTTAGGAGGGCCCACCCCTTGAGGAAATCAAAATCGAACCAGTACCCAGTGCGACAAATCCCCCATTGACACTCATTGATCCGCTCAGTTTAACAGAATCATCTAGTAATGCAGAGAAATCGCCCATTTCTACGGCGGAGGAGCGCACACCGCCGAAGAAACGGGGACGCAAGTCGAAACTGCATCACTTACAACAACAGCTACTCCAGCAGCAGCAGCAACAGCAGCAGCTCGAAAAGCCGCAGTCTAGTGCAAGCGGCGCGAATAGCGAGAGCAGCGATCAAACACCGCCTGGCTCGGCGACGAAGCGCGGCGCCCACAACACCTATGCGGTCATACCGAAACGCTCGCAGCGCCGCATTAAACCAACCACGAAAATACTTGAGAACAGTCAACTGCGCTACGAATTCGAAACGAACAATATTGTGCGTTTGACGCAGGCGCAAAATTGGGAGGATGGCGGTGGCGGCGGCGGTTTGCAAAACGCAAGCGTCACTGAGGCAGCAGCTGCAGTTAGTAGCAGCCTAGCGGAAGCGGAGAAAACGCAACAATCGGCAAGCAACAAGCAGCCAAAGCCCGAGAAGGTTGAGCGCGCAGAGGTGGTGGAAGAGAAAGTAGTCGCTTACGGCACGAATTCTGTGAAGAAGAAATTGTGTGCCAAACTGCTGCGCGACATTGAGGCCTCGCGCGCCGCTTTGTTGGCGAAGAAACAAGCGCAATTGACGCGCCCACGCTGTCCGGATGTGCAGAAATTCCTTAGTGAAATCAAGGCGTCCAAATGGCATGCGAACCGTTTGACGGAGGAACGTAAGCTAACCAAGAAGCAGTTACGCAAGTTGGCCAAACAGAAGGAAAATAATTTGCGGAAGCTGGGTTTGCGACGCAATACCAGTGAAGAAGCGAGCGATGTTGATAGCTTGAGTGACAATGAGGAGTTTGTGCCGACCACGCGTGTACAGGTGGAGCGGCGCAGTCACACATTGCGGCAACGTGGCGCGGCCAAGGAGACCACACCCACGTCAACAGCGGCAACGCAACAAGCAGTGCTGGTGGCGGCGGCGCCTGCACGCGCGGTCACTGTATCTCCAATTAGCGTAAAAGCTGGACGTAAACCGCATGCGCGTCAAAGAAATGTTGCAGAAAAGCAAACAAACGTAACAACACACAAACAAACAGCGAGTGCGGGTGCGAGCGCGAGTGGTAGCAAGCAGCAATCGTTGCAAGCGCCAGCGCTGGAGGTAATCGAAATTAATGAGTCGTCACAAGAGCTGCAATCGCCCAGAAGCCGGTCAACAGGTGCAGCTATCTCAGCAAGCGCGCTCAATGCTATTGGCACCGTGGTGCCCATGCCAACGCCATCACCGCCTGCCAAGCATCCACAGCTGCAACGCGGCTTGATCTGCTACTGTGAGCAGAAGACACAATTTTACACACGCAATACACCCGAAACGACATACTGTTGGGCCATTGACAATATTGAAGAGCAAAAAGTGGGCTGCAGCAATCAGCTAAGTGGCGAGGTGTTCAATTTGTTGCGTCCCAGTCAGCGTGTCAGCTACATGGTGCTGTGCGAAGATCACCAGAAGCGCTTGCGTACGCACAACTGCTGTGCTGGTTGTGGCATGTTTTGTACTCAGGTGAGAAGATGGTCGGATATACTTTGAAAATATTTCTTTTCGAATTTTCATAAAAATTAATACTTGGTTTTTGCTTTCTTTTTTTATTAGGGTAAATTTGTGCTTTGCAAGCGTCAACATTTTTTCCACAACGAATGCGCTGAGAAATTCATACTCAGCAGTCCCATCGATCCACAACAGCCGGCGAGTACCTACAATAGTCGCACTTTAGTGCTGAAGTGTCCGCATTGCGGCATCGATACGCCAGAACGTACCTCCATCGTATCGATGAAATGCCAAACATTGCCTGTATTCTTGCCTAGTCAGCGAGTGCCCAAAAGGTAAAAGTCATGCTAATTGCTTTTCTTAGTGTAACAGCGTTTTTTGTAATTTTATTTACAGTAAAACTTTGAAAATATCGTTACCTACATTGAGCGGTGCTCACCAACCGAATGGCCATTCCATTGCGTCGCTGAGTGTCGCTGTAAATAATTCTCCAACTAGCAGTGACGCCGCTGCCACCAGTGCAGCGTCTAAGCATACGAAACCGCTTCAAATTAATTTCGAACAACTCATACCCGAGTCCGTGATGAATGTAGTGCTACGCGGCCGGGCGCTGAGCAGCAGAGATGGACGGCGTGGCACCGTTGGCAGCACACGCAGCTCCATTTCGGAATTCTCGACACGTGACATGTACTATGCGGTGAAAAATGATGATCTCGAGCGCGTTGCTGAAATACTCGGTGGGTGCTTCAGTAAAATAATTTCTTATATTTGACTTATGCTCTTATATTTTTTTGATTTTTTCTGTACAGGCTCCGATTTTGATGTGAAAACGCGAATGCGCGAATTTCTCAATGGCACTTGCTTGCATTTGGTCGCACTGTCTGGCACTTTGCCGATGGCTTTTCTGCTCCTTTGTAAAGGCTATGCTAAGGAATTTGTCAATATGTTGGACCGTGAGCTGCGCACAGCGGCGATGTGCGCCGTGTTGGGCGATAAATGTGATATACTCAATTTGTTCATACAATGCGGCGCCGATTTGGCAATAAAGGTACACCGAAAAATACAATTAGAATGCGGGGATATAAAAGATAAAAGTGGTACTGAATTTAAATTTTGAACCCTTACGAAGTATTCTGAGACGAAAATATTTTTTCCCATGGGAAAGCGCCGAGTTTAAAAATTATTGTTATTATATATGTTTTGCCTATCCTTCCTAGGGTCTGGATGGCATAACGTGTCTGCACATTGCCGCCAAATTGGGTAACCTTGAGGCGACGCAATTGATTATCGACAGCTACAGGTCATGTCGCAGTATTTTAAGTTTTATGGATTTCATTAATGCCCAGGACGATGGCGGCTGGACGGCTATGGTGTGGGCAGCGGAATTGGGCCACATGGAAATTGTGAGGTAAGCGGTGAGATAAGATAAGAGAAAAGCAAAAGGATTTAAAAAAGGTGAAAACTTACAAAAATAAAAAATAAAAATTAAAAATTAAAAAAATAAATGAATAATAAAACAATTATAAAAAATAATAAATAAATTATAAAAAATAATAAATAAATTATAAAAAATAATAAAAAATATTTAAAAAAAGTAACAGAAATAAAAAAAAATATATAATAAAAGTAAAAAAATAATAAAAAAAATATTGAAATAAAAAATAACAAAAAATTATAAAACAATAATGAAAAAAATATATAAAATATAATATGAAAATTAATATAAAAATAATTTAGAAAATAATATAAAAAAAAATAAAAAAAATAGTAAAGAAAAATAATAAGAAAATCATAAATAAAAAATATAATATTAAGAAATAATAATAAAAAATAATAATAAAATATTAAAAAATATTAAAAAATAATACAAAATAATAAAAAATAATAAAAAATAATAAAAAATAATAAAAAAAATAATAAAAAAATAATAAAATAATAAAAAAATAAAAAAAAAAATAATAAAAAAGTAATAAAAAGGACGATGGCGGCTGGACGGCTTTGATGTGGTAAGTAAAAGGATTTAAAAAAGGTGAGAACTTACCAAAATAAAAAAAGTTAAAAAAGTAATAAAAAAATAATACATTTTTCTTAATTATAAAAAAAATTATAAAAAAAAATTATAAAAAAATTATAAAAAAAATATATAACAAAATAATTTAAAAAATCATAAAAAAAAAATGTAAAAAAATAATTAAAAAAAATCAGCATGGGCGGGGTTGCTATTGGTTTGATCAGCGAAGTTAAGTATATTGGTCTTGTCCTGGAGGCCAAGCTTAACTGGAAAAACATGCTGAAGCAACCTTGTCCAAACCAACAAAGGCTCTCATGATCTGCAAACGTCTATCAGGAAAATTCTGAGCCTGTAGCCCAAAAATCCTGAGATGGATGCGCATCATGCTAATAAGCCCAATGATAACATATGGAGCGGTCGCTTAGACCCCGATAGCTACTCTCTCGACAGTGCGGACAGCGCTAACAAAGCTTCAGCGCTTAGCATGCATGTGCATGACGCGGGCGATGCGGACCTGCCATATAGCGGCGATGAAGGTGATGCTTGAGCTGACACCACTTCATATATGTAGTTATTCAGCAATCAGCCAAGCGTACTCTATTGAATATTACCCGGGAAGGCTTTGGGAGAGGAAAAGTGATGTCATCTAAAAGCAGCTACCCAGAGGTGATATCACTAAAGTCAACAAATTCGAATTCAGAAGTGAACTGGACGATAAGTTAAACTGGATTTGAAAGGAAACTCCAGGGGTGTACTCCACTACACCTGCATTGCTGCACAGATGGCTTAAATACACCAGAAGACATAGGCGCTGGAATATATGGCCCCGGAAGCAAGCCATCTATGCCGATGGGTGGTTTTCCAGGTTTCTTCCTAGCGGAGATGTTCGTCATCTGTCTATCTGTGCAGAGATAAATTTTCGTATAAGTCTAATTTGGGTCCCAGAACGAAATGGTATAACTGGGAGCGAAGTAGCAGACGCACTGGCGAGAGAGGTTGCGGTCTCGTCAATAATAGGATCCGAGCCCTTCCTTGTTATGGGGCAACACACCATCAAGGAGAAGCTTAGGTGTGTTTTAGGGGAAATCTCTATTGGTAGGTTACAACCAAGAGAGTCTTAAGAGACTCATAACCATGCTAAGGATAAACCGAAATTGGTCATGGGCATTGTCATAGGCCATTGCAGACTGCGTAGTCATCTGCACATGATCGAAATATGGTCCACTGACCCTTCTCGATTCTACAACCAATCCCAGTAGACTCCAATGCACCTTCTCCTTGAATATGGCGCTATAGTGGGCAGAAGGTTGAGATATCTCGGCCAGCTGCAGCCAGAAGAAAGGCACATACGCTCAATCCAATCCAGATCTATCCTGAGTTTAGTAAGGGAACTGAGTCTGAATGAGGTACTGAGACGAAAAAATAATAAAATAAAAATTCGAAAAATAAAACCAACCCATAAACGAAAAAGAAATAATAAGTAAAGATATTTTTTTTGATTTATTAAAAATATATATATGATATCTAACAGTAAAACAAACGAGGGGAGAGTGTTTTTAGTATTCGGACATACAAAAAAACAAAACAAAAAGAAATAAAAAAAAAGAATTAAAAAAATAAAAACCTAAAAATAAAATAAAAACCTAAAAAAAATATAAAAAAATAAAAACCTAAAAAAAAAATAAAAAGAAAAAATTAAAAAAAAAAACAATAAAACATTATTTTCTGATATTTCGTTTTCTGTATTATTCTTTTTCCAGCCTTCTGCTAAATCATGGCGCCGATCCGAATATTTGCGACAATGACAATAACACCGTTTTACATTGGGCTACACTCCATAACAATGGCTTAGAGACGATTACAATGTTGTTGCAGGCCAGCACCGATTGCAATGTACAAAATGTGGATGGCGATACACCGCTGTAAGTAGACCTCACTAGCATCCGCTAATAAATCTTTTCAAGCAAAATGTTTTAATACTTTTCTTTCTCTCTCCCTCTCTCTTTTTTCCGTCAGCCACATCGCCTGTCGTCATTCCATCACCCGCCTTTGTATTGCACTCATTGCTAACGGCGCCGATCTAATGGTGAAGAACAAAGCAGACGAACTACCCTACGATTGTATACCACACGAAGATTCCGAGTGTGCGCGTACGGTCGGTTTCAATATGCAGATGCGTACATTCCGTCCTTCGGGGTTACGCAGCCGCATTGTTTGCGATGACATATCAAATGGGCGTGAAAGGCGTCCTATTCAGGTGGTGCGCAATGAGCAGAAATTGTGCGGCAATGCAGCTGGTGCTGAGCAGAATGGTGGCAATGAGGAAATGGCGGGTCCATCGTCAACATCGGCTGCCTCTATTAGTCATGATGAATCCGATGAGATTATGTTGCCCGATTTGAAATATATAAAAAAGTCGATAATATTACAAAATTGTACACCAATCGATTACCGGGTGGCGCAGATGCGCATCTGCTCGTGTTTAGATGGGTAAACGAAATTAGTGAAAATTGTTTGAATTGTTTATCAATTACTTGTTATGTTATTTTGCAGCTGTATTTCATCGCAGTGTCAGTGTACGGAGGCATCTGGACAGAATTGGTATACCGCTGAAGGTCGTTTGTGTGCCGATTTCAATTTCGAAGATCCAGTACCCATATTCGAATGCAACGATGTCTGCGGTTGCAATAAGGTGAGCGGACAAATATAGAAAGTAAATATTTCAATTGCATTTTTAAGGCATTCTCCCCCTCGTGGATGTTGCTTAACAGACAGCCCTTCACGTCTCTGCGAATTCGGTTACCTACAATTTGTCTGCGAAGTAAAATAATAGTTGTTGTTCTTGTTGTAGCAGCATAAAAATTCGCCATACAATTACGGGGAATGCTGTTGGAGTGACAGTCAGTCCTTGGTCTGATATAAATCTGGTCACAAATGGAGGAGCCAACAGTTTTAAGCTGACTCCGAACGGCAAGTGGTTTTTTATGGGGAGCTTTTTCATGGCAGAAATACCCCAGAGGTTTCTCATTGCCTGCCGAAGGGCGACCGCTATTGTTTTATGTTCGAAGATTCGAACATACACACTCCCGAATGGTAGTTACGCACAAACGCATTCGGCTACGGCGGTTGCCAATCGAAAGTAATACTGCAATCAGGACAACCGCGGAATGGCTTTTGATGTCCCCCCTACAACATCTACAGAATGAGGCACAAATGTTGCCAGTCAAGGCGACTAACAAACTGCTCAGCAAACAGTTTCTACTCGGGTGCTACCGTAGCTTTCACTCCTATAGACACCTACTGGACTGGACAGTATTTAGACAGACTATAAACGACATTTATTGGAAGACACCACCTTCTTAAGCTCCCGACCCCCGAATGCCGTTATCGTAGTCCAACTACCACCCATAGCAGATGAAGAGCTCCAGCTACCCCGAGAGATCCGCGTAACCTTGCCACAATTACGTTCTGGATATTGTAGCAGGTTAAATTCCTACCCATCTAGAACTCACCCCGACATACCAAAAATCTGTCCAGCATGTGAAGGTATCCCGCACGATACTAACCACCTTTTCACATGCCCCACCAAACTTGCTCAACCAACACCACTTTTTCTCGGAATCCAAACTGTCCAAATAGCAAGTTGCCGACTCGGTCAAAGTTCAAATTCAGTTTCAATTAAACTTGTTCTATTAAACTGTCGCGAAAGCCATTGTAAACGATCGATCAAAGAAGTTAACCAAAGAAGAGTAACTGTTCCATAAGTTCATTATAAAAAAACGGTAGGCTCCGTAAAACCAATTATTCCAATTTATGGAGCATTCCATGGAAAATGGTAAATTTCGACCGCCGAACAAATTGCATTTCCGGATGATTATATTAGTGTTAATGTATTTAAAATATATCAATCTTCATTATAAACATCGACCTTTTACTTGACCTCAGTTTGAAGTATCTTTTTTTACAACAAAAACAACTCATAAAAATTTTATTTTCTTCTATCGAAATTTGGTCAAGTTTAAGCGCTTAGTTCTCATTATGTAAGACATATAGCGTGAAACTGATAATTGGTGTTAAAAGAACAAACTTTTACGTTTTGAAACGTAAATTAAAAAAAAGTTTATTTATGAACAACGCAGATATGCTCTTTTAAAAAAATGGTTCGATGATGTCCCGTACGAACGCACTTAACACTGTACAGTTATTTTTGTGCTCATCCGAGTAACTTATTTGTTTCGATTACTTTACATTTAAAGCAAACTACTGGTGCCCTTTGTACATCTAAAGCATTGATTTCAGTTTGCATCGCAAATAAGTTCAATATTCAGTCATTAAATTTTGCCCCGTACGAACACGGCATATCAGTTTTTCTTTTAACTAAAAAATGGAGAAAATTAGTGACAATAATAACAACCATAGCGTGTCACATTATAAAAAATGGAGAGACGAGTAACGGAAAAAAGGTCCAGATTTCAAAAACAACGAAAAAGAAAGAGTGAAACAGTGGAGGAAAAGAAAAACTGAAGCCATGACCCAGGAAGAAATACAGAAGAAGTACGAAAAAGAAAAAACGAGAGTCCAAAGAGCCAAAAAGTTGATCCGAACCCAAGACAGGGAGGCTGGTTCAAATACTGTTGGTGATTGCGAATCTGAATGTTTTCCATACAAATGTATGCTAAGGCTGTACAGAAATGTATGCGAAGTCTACCCAGTTCACCCACTAAAAAAAGGCTGTTGTAGCCGGTGTGGCAAAAAAAAACTTGGACTTAGTATTGATAACGTTACGAATAAATCTATAAATGAACCAATTAACGATGATGAAACCACCAAAATGGTGAAAGATTTTTACTTTCGTCCAAACATTGTTTATACATGCCCGGGCATGAACGACACAATGGTCTGTTGGACTAACGGTAAAAAACTTACATTACAAAAGCACTACCTCACCTTATTTTTAAAAGAAGCTTTTTATATATTTAAGGAAGAGTTTCCGAACATAAAAGTAGAGTTTTCTAGATTTTGTGCACTACGACCGAAAAATGTTGTGTTATTAAAGACACGCCATCAGAACAGTGCAAATGTATGATTCACGAGAATTTTATTCTAAAATTGAAGTGTATGAATATAAGCTACAATAGCTCCTACGGGAGCAACATTCTCTGTGATACGGCCCTTGATTCAAGCTGTTGGAGAAATGTGGAAATGGAAAAATCGTCTCAACGAGTAAAACTGAAGACAGAAAAAATCAGTTGTGGAGAGTTACACGAAAACCTTATATGCGACTTACCATATGTCATGTATCACATAAATATAAAAAGAGTACAAGCACAAGCATTCCAAAGCGAAAAAATAATGAACATGCAAGAATACTTCAAATTGATTTTGCTATGTCTTATTCTTGCGCATATCAAAACGAGGTGCAGTCAGCTTTATGGAGCAGGGAAAGTGACTTGTTAATCAAAAAGCCCGTAGCCAAGGAAGCAATACTGTAATCCAAAACGCGAATGATTTCGCAAAAGTTGCTGCCACATTAGTTCCTTCAACATCCATTTTTTATATTTCTGCATTCGAAATAGCTGACAAAATTCGGGATGTTCGTCCCTGGGAATCGTCCAAGCCTATACCCGGAATATCCAAATTTCATAAAATATTTGCAAATGGGCGCGAAGTTACATTTAAAAGCCATGTTCAAGATAACAACAGCATCAAATTTTCCCTTTAGAGAACGTTAAAATCAAAATTTAAGAGCTGAATTTCGTACGCGTCTCGTACGAACACAATTTGTCGCGTACGAACATTTTCATTTTTACTCTATAAAATAAATAAATATAAATATGTTTTAATTTTTTTTGTTGTGTTAATAAACTCTAATACAATTACAATCAAATGTCATTTTCGTTTTCTTGTTAATATTATTAGTTTCGCTGAAATTTCACTTAATTCACTATAATTCAGAGTAGTGGTAGACTGGAGCTGTACGAACATATATAATAATTTTTTTTTGATTTTGCAAAGATATGCGAATATTTTAAAGCACGTTTATAGGTTTCGTTTAGAAAACTACCACACAGTATTAGTGCACTAAATAACTCGTTTTAAAAAGTTATGGTTTGTCTATAATTAAGGTTGTAAACTGTAAAAATTCGTACGATCTGTCCCGTACGAACCATGGAATGCTCCTTATATGTAATTCATACATACAAATTATTTTTCATCTTTATTTCTACCCTCAACTATACAACTTTTTACCATTATCCCTTTAGCTCTCTTGTCGAAATCGTATTGTACAAAATGGCATACGCATACCACTGCAAGTGTTCGAATGCAATGATCCGACTAAAGGTTGGGGTGTACGCACTCTGGTACATATACCCAAGGGCGCCTTCGTCTCCGAATATATCGGCGAAATACTCAGTAATACCGAAGCCGATCGACGTACTGACGATAGTTATTGCTTTGATTTGGAAAATGGCCATTGCATCGATGCGAATTACTTTGGCAATGTCAGTCGTTTCTATAATCATTCGTGCGAGCCGAATATTGTGTCGGTGCGTGTATTTTTCGAACATCAGGATTATCGCTTTCCGAAAATTGCATTTTTCGCCTGTCGCGATATTGAAGCGGCCGAAGAGCTATGGTGTGTACAAATAAATTTAAAAATCTAACTTTTATTTATTCCTTTGTATTTT
The DNA here is from genome assembly GCF_027943255.1 of Anastrepha obliqua. Classification (NCBI taxonomy): domain Eukaryota; kingdom Metazoa; phylum Arthropoda; class Insecta; order Diptera; family Tephritidae; genus Anastrepha; species Anastrepha obliqua. Next base: position 121,305,800 of record NC_072893.1, on the reverse strand, counting down.
TATGATCTCTGCTTCTCCTACCAACAGCTTCGATTATGGCGACACATTTTGGCTATTCAAAAATCGTCACCTCTCGTGCAAATGTCTAACAGCCGCTTGTCGTTATGCGGCGGCCAAGCCAAGTGGGGGCGCTGATGCTGCGTCAGCAAACGCACCGGTTTCACTCAGCGCGCCACAGCAAGCGCCTGAGATAGTTGTAGTCAGCGCTCATGCAGCGGCAAGTAATAGCAATTTAAGAAATGGTCACGCTGCCTAAATAAGTAGTTAAATTTATATTTTTTTAATTTTTTTTTTTGTTTTTGCAAAAAGTATGGTATGCGGTTTGAGTTTTAAGTGTGGAATTTATGTTTGTAAAGTAATTTAAGCATTTAGTTTTTAATATTACAAATAATTAAATATATGAAAATGTCCAAGCAAAATGTAACAAACAGCAAAGTAAATAGTTTTTGTTTTTGTTTTTATAAAATCATAGCATATTTCGTTGTTTACACTATGTGCTGCCGCTGTATGTTTTGCTTTTATTTTTAGTTGAATGCGTTTGTTAATTTTAATTTAAGTTTTATTGTAATCAATGATTAAAAAAATGTCCTTCTAAATATCATATACAAATGTAAGAAATGTATACTTATACATAATCATAGTAATTTAAAAACACTCTGCACACTGTTCTTTCAACAATGTTTCGCGTAGGTGCAACACTTTCGGGATTTACATTTTGTAAATGTTTGCCAAAAGTGCCTTGAATAAGTAAAGAGTAGCCGTAAAGCAAGCTTGAGATAGACTGTGGGTGTCGACATGTATGCGGAAACTTTGTTGAAATGAAGTATTCAGAAAATATGCATGCAATACAAACGCATTTCTTATAAAAATAGAATTTCTAAAATGATGAGATGTGTGAAAAACACTAAAATTTATGCTAAGAACTGTGCGCCTTTGGGGGCATTCCACGTAATGTCTAATACTATATTTCGTTTTTCCTAAATAACTATAACAAATTTTAGTCAAATAGGAATTTAAAGAAGGAATAAAAAATAAAATAATAAATGTTAAAAAAACAACTTTATTTGAAATATAAACTTACCACCTTGAATACATGAAATTGTTTAAAAAAAGTAATACAAATAAAAACATAGAGTAGAAATATTTAATAAAATCAACAGACAAATATAAACACAACCTAAAACATATTTATAAGCTTGCAAATTATTTAATGACAAACTAAAATGTAAACAATATTAAAATGTAATAAAATATTATAAAAATAAAAATAAATTTAAATTGTATCAGCTGGCAAGTTTGGTATTATTTGGATACAGGGAACTTGGAATACGAAAAAAGTTAACGTTCGTTATAAAAAAAAAACTTAAAATTTTTTGTTAATAAAAAAAATTAAAAAATTTTATGGGCCAGTCTACCGTTTGTTAACAAAAAGTTAAAATTAAAAAAAAAACTTAAAAAAAAAGTTATCAAAAAAAAACTTTAAATTAAAATTAAAATTGAAATTTAAAAAAAGTAAAATTAAAGAATAAATAAAAATTAAAAAAAAATTAAATTAAAAAGAAAATTAAAATTACAAAGAAAAATTTAAATTAAAACAAACTTAAAATTAAAAAGAAAATTAAAATTACAAAGAAAAATTGAAATAAAAAAAAAAATTAAAATAAAAAAAAAAATTAAAATTAAAAAAAAAAATTAAATTAAAATTAAAAAAGTTGAAAGTAAAATCAACGTTAAAATTATTTATTAAAAATAAAAATTTACATTTTTTATATTATCTTATCAAAAACTACTGGTTTGGGGAGAAACGTTTTCTATAAAAAAACTTAAAATTAAAATTAAAAAAACAATTGAAACTAAAAAATACATTAAAATTAAAATTAAATCAAAACAAACTTTAAAATAAAAAAAATTCAAATAAAAGATAAATTAAAATTATAAAAAAAGTAAACATTATTTATAAAAAACAAAAATTTACATTTTTATCTCATCTTATCAAAAAACTATTGGATTGGGGAGTAAGTTCATAGCGTTTTTTTTAAACCTTTTTCCATAAAAAAAACTTTTCTCTTTTTATTAAAAAAATTTAAATTACAAAAATTGAAATTAAAATTAAAACAAAAAATAATATTAAAATTAAAAACGATGTTAAAATTAAAAAAAAAAAAAACAAAAATAAAATTAAAATTAAAAAAAAGTTGAAATTAAAATAAAAGTTAAAATTATTTACTAAAAACAAAAATATACATATTTTATTGTATCTTATCAAAAAACTATTGGATTGGGGAGCAACGTTTTCTATAAAAAAAACTTAAAATTTTTTGTTAAAAAAGTGAAAATTAAAAAAAATTAAAATTAAAAAAAAAATTAAAATTAACATTAACATTAAAAAAAAACAATTAAAATTAAAATGAAATTAAAATTAAAACAAAAAATAGTATTAAAATGAAAAATTGGAATTAAAAAATACATTACAATTAAAAAAAAAATTAAAATTAAGAAAAGTGTAAATTAAAATAAAAATTAAAATTACTTATTAAAAACAAAAAATTAAATTTTGTAACTTATATAATCAAAAAACTATTGGATTGGGGAGTAAGTTCACAGCGTTTTTATATTCTCTTATTTTAACGTTTTCGATAAAAAAAACTTAAAATTTTTTGTTAAAAGAAAATTAAAAGTAAAAAAAAATAATATTAGAATTAAAAAAAAAAAAAAAATAAAATTAATATTAACATTAAAAAATAAAATAAAATTAAGAAAAAAATTGAAATTAAAATTAAACAAAAATTTAAATTAAAATTAAAAAAAAAAATGGTTGGTTGGTTGTTTAAGGGTGCCCCTCGCTTCGGAGTGCCACATAGACCGCAAGTTGGGTCCGTTGTGCTGCCCTAGAGCTCATTATGTTATATGATTTCCCCACCTAACCCAGAATTTTATTGTAGATTTTGGTCAAAGATATTAATTCGTTTCGAGAATTTGATGAGAGATTCGATTTTCAGGTTCGAGAGTACTGAAAGATTGTCAATTGTTGGAGAGCCTAGAAGAGTCGACTTCTGGCTAGACCGGGACAACTGCACAGCAAAAAAAAGTTAAAATTAAAATTATCTCTTAAAAACAAAAATTAACATTTTTTATCTTATTTTATCAATATTATCAAAAAACTATTGGCTCGGGGAGTAAGTTCATAGCGTTTTTATATTTTCTTTTATTTTCCAATGATTTGCTTGCTGTTTGGCTAAGGGTAAGTATCAATTCGATAGAACTCTTTCTTTCTCTTATTTTTTATTAATTTTGAGGCTTAGAAATGGAATATCCAGGAGGCAAAAATCAACATTTTCGACCCCTGCTTTGCTTTTCATCGAGGTCAAAAAGCTGCCCAAGCAGTCTGGGACATTTGCGACGTGTATGGAGAAGGTGTCATGGGCGAGTCTACCGCACGGAAATGTTTTGCAAAGTTCAAAAATGGCGGATGGCGACTTTGACGTCGATGACACTTTCCGCAATGAAAAGCTTTCTGAATTCGATGAAGAACGTTTAAGATCTTTTTTGAAGGGAACGGTTATCAAACCAGTAGTGAATTGGTGGAAAAAATGAGCTGCGATCATAAACGATTACATATAGTATTCTCAATCACCTTCATTCCATGGGATTTACTGAAAAATTGGGATTCTGGGTGCCTCCCGAGGTAAACAAAAAAAAAAACACCAAGAAAGTCGCCTTCAAATTGCTTCTCAGCATCTCGCTCGCCATCGAGTCACGCGCGGTCATAAAAAAAAAAAAAATTCAGCTGATTTGCCGATACCACCTTTAATAGATTCGTCTTGGCTTTTTGTAAGAGGAAAGGGAAAATGAAAATTTTAGTTTTTTTTTTAAATATTTTCTAGGTTAATTTTTCAATAAATTCTTTATCTTATTACTATTCTAAACCTATTTGCCCTTCGTTTTTTTTTTTTGGATGCCTCATTGCAAACCTCTTCCGTTTTTTGCTGTGCCTTATTTTTCTGCTCCTTTTTGTTTTGTCATTTCAGCTTTCGCTTCCACTCTCTTTTCTTTAGTCCATATTCATATGTACACCATTAATGTATATTTTCACCAATCTTTTGGCAGCTTTTACGCGTTCGTCCTGGAAAATACGTAGGAATATACACTTGTGTTAACAATAATAGCGTGCATCAAATGACAAAGTTTTGAATATTTATTTATTTCTATTATTATTATTTTTATTTTTTTATCAAAATATAGTTCTATTAACTACTTTTCAAACTTTAAAAAATGGCCTCTACTCTCATAGAGTTATTGTATTCTTTCTGTATTCTTAGTTTCTCCTGTTGATGTCCGACTACTTTTCGAGTTCAAATAATGTGTAGTGGAATTGGATGGCAGATTTTCTTATTTCCAAATTCACAAATACGAGCTCGTTCTGAAATCATATCGGCATTCCTAAACCTGTGATCTCGACCGGAAGTCATATTATGCAACCGAGGCTGCCTAGAACAGAAAGTAAAGAGTAACTTAGGTACTCAGGAGCCTAACATCTTTACGGAAACACTACTACCTCCTCACGCTCAACGGACAATGATGTTGCGAAGGAATAAAAAATTAGTCTTGATAAGCTTCAAAGAGAGAAAAATTTAAGTTTAAAATAAGGAGTACATAAATCAAAAATGCGACCTAGGTTCTGTGCGGTAAAAGCGTCTTTTCTGTTTTCCTTAAGTTATGTGCGATTCTTTTGTGTGTTATTTCTTGAAATCTCCTTATACTTACTTGGATAACTTGGCTATCGAGCGATTCACCGGTTAGTATAAACTCGACTGGTTCAATTGCACACACTGCCCTTTGTCGTATAATCTCGATAGCTTTCGTGATGAAGTCGTTCTCCAAACCGTTGACGCCGCAAAAACGTACGATTTTCAATCGTTGACACTTTTCCACAAAAGTGAGTGCTTCCTTCACACGAAAACTGGAGCCAATGGAAAAATCCTCTAAGTTGACGAGGTTGCCAAATGTGGCGAGGCAAACCGTCGTCCCAAAATTTACATCTGATAAGTGTAACCATCTCAGACTTGTCAATTGTGAGATGTGTTTAAAATCGCGCTTCGTCAAGGAGCTTCCTCCTACATAAAGGTGTACCAACTGCTGCCTTCGACGCAACTCCGCAAAGAGTAGACGCGCTTGATAGCTACCACATTTGCACACAGCCCAGCCGCTGGTGTCCGCGGTGTGCTCAGTATAATTCGTCTCATTAATAATGTCTTTGCAAGCGTCACATTGACGGGTTTTGAAGTCACTTATAGCGAGGGATCTCAGTTTCGGTAATGTGCCCAATAGTTGCCAAGTAGGATGAGTATTCCATTCTACCACTAATACAACGAGATGCGTTAGATTGTCGAAAATCTGTTGAGCGAAACGCTCCGATAAGGCTCCAGGACAATTATGCATTTTTAGTTTCCGCAATTTATTATATCTAGTAATTTCGAGCAGGTATTCCGATTGCAGGGAGTCAGCCGATTGCAAGGATAGTATCTCAAGACTGTTCAGCTCGTCGATGTATTTTCCTATGAGGTGCACACAATAACATTACGGGCCTGTTAGTCTCCTAGGGTATAGGCATTTTCTATAAAGGAAAGATTTTGTCTATTAAACTTACCAGTTATTTGATGACATTGATAGCATGCCAAACGCTTAAGTCTTGGTAGTGGCAAGAGTGCCTCCAAACATTCGTCGGTGAATCCGATTAGATGCGCCTCTTCAATTTCTGGATGTTTTTCACGTAGTATTCGCAAGAAGCTCCTGTCACATTTGCTTAGATGGATCTCTCTTATCGTTTGTGGAGTGCCAATTAGATGTGGGAAGATTTTGATTGTATCATCATCCAAACAATATTGCTTGCGTAATTTTCGCATTGATTCATGACTTTCATATAAATTGAATATATTTAGAAATCTCAAACAGACATTTGGCCATTTGAACATGCGCGTACCGAAATCCAGATATTTGAGAATACCGAACAAACATTCATCATTAAGATCGAGTATTGTTGTTGTAGGTGATATTTCCATCATTTGGCTAAAGAAATGAAAACAGAAATACACAGACAGTTAATAGATCATTCGATCCTTAGAACCTAAACTCTTGACGGCTGTCAACTTGTGCCCTGCTTATTTGGGACATCTCCTAGAGAACAATGCAACAAGGAGCATTAGCGAAATCCGAAAATTGCTTTATTGACGCTTAAAAGATGAGAAATGGAACTGGTGCTGGCTGGCATGTTCGGAAAATCTTCAGATATTCTTAGTTTTTCCAGTACTCGAAAGTAGCGGATACCTGAATAGAGTCGCAGTGACAGTCGAACTTCCTTTAAGCTTTCGGAAAACACCCATAGCTTCTCAAAAGGAATATGAAGGAAACGAATTGCCTGTCGAATTGGCAAGCTCTGGGTCTGTGGCTCAGAGCATGTGACAACAGCCTTTTATAGGACCAAATCTTGCTGCAGCTGATATATGGATTTGAGACCGCGAGAGCAAAACTTGCAAAATTCGATAAGGGTCTCCGCGAGAAGAAAAAAACACTCAACTCTTTCTCTCTATTTGTCCGCCATTTAGCTGCTTTGGGTTAGACGTGCTGAGAATGGATGTGTGACATTCTTCATTCATCAGCGGATACTCAAGAAACTTTGAAGAGGCGTAATTAAATAAAACCTCATTTTGCCTACTTCTCTTCATTCTTATACCCTTTCTTAGGATATAAATGGAATACTCTGAATAACTCTGATTAAGTTTGGAAATTCATTATTTTTTATTTTATTTTTTCGGAATACTCGAATTCATGCACACATTCCTTCGCTTACCGTTGGATGGACAAAGCTTTCGGCGCTAGGCAATGAAGTCCGATAGTGTGTAACAAGTAATGCAACTTTATTGGACTTCAAGGACTGAAAAATCGCATGACGAGCAGGATTTTTATGGTCTAAGAATTAAAAAATAGCCGAAAAATGCATTGAGTACTGTTCGGATCCACTTTTGAAGATCATTGATCGAGAGTTTCAATATTCTAAAGGGCTCAATACATTCAGCATAGATTGAAGTATTTCAAAGCTTGTGAGAGGAAAAATCGAGGTTGACACGCTAGGAAAGAATAAACAAATTTATGTACAAGAAAGTTCTTGTTCTTAAATTTTGTAGCAGCTGATTTCGTTGTTTAGAATAACGAAGGCTTTGTTCTTCACGATAGCCACGAAGATTTAAATATCCACTGATGGAGTACTTCTACAGTCCTATGGAATTCACAGCTGAACGGGATTTTAGAGCTGAGCAGGATTCTAGAGCATTTCAACGTACGAACTATGGCTACTCAGGCGTTTACTCTGAGTGAAAAAGAGGATCGTAAGTTAAATAGCAGTAGCTGTGTGATGAAAATATTCCTTCGATTTGACGCGCATGGGTGGACAACAAATCCGGATTCATCCATGAATACGATGGAAGAACCAAGTTGAGAAAAGCTGTCAGATAAATAAGCGCAGTATAAACTCTTTTGCTCGCGGCTCGAATGCACAAAGAGAGAGCCTACTATATATAAGTGGTAGTAGGAGGGCGAATTAGCTTAGAGCTCTGCTGCTGCAGAGAATTCCACTGTTACTGGTATACTCGCTGTGAACCATTCTTTAGTCGTTCAAAATTCTACATCACACATTTTTGCGCAGTTGGTTAACGATGTATTCCATCTATTACTATCAATGGTAGGTAGGTAGGTAAGATGGCAAGAGTACCCCAGGTGCACTACAAGTAGCACTTACGTGCCGTTTGGATACCATAATGTGGACCACTACCTGTAAAAGGATTTAGGGAAGAGAAAAACCGTCTACAGCCATCCAGTGCTGTTGATGTAGCGGAGGATAGAAGAGGGATCTAGGCTGGAGAATTTCTTCAAGTCATCCCCAAAGGGCACGCTAAGGAATCTCAAGCGCCTAACCGCCAGAGCGGGACATTTGCAGAGAAAGTGTTCCACAGCCTCTTTCTCTGCAGGATCCCCACAGCTTCTGCAATAGGGGTTGTACGGAATTCTAAGCTTCTCCGCATGAGTACCGATCACTCAGTGAACAGTGAACACCGCAATGAGTTTGGAAATTGAATGGTGGGGGATTCCCATCACCTTAAGCGTTCTGTTTCTATCGTATTTACTATATATACTCCGACCTGAACTTTGGAATATAAGCTACGATGAAATCCTTCGAATAGAGATGCCTGAGGATGTGCATTTAGTGGGATATGCAGATGGCATTGCAACTGTAATAATCGCTCGAAACACAGACAAAGCCAAAAGGAAGTTAAATCAGGTGATGACCCGAGTTCAGACATGGCTCGAACCCCATGGTTTAAAGTTGGCCACAGAGAAAACAGAGCTAATCCCTCTAACCAACAGACGGATCCCATTAGAAGTAGATATATAAGTACTCGATGCCAATTTATCGACAAAAAAAGTGGTCAAATATGAGAGCAATTAGACACAGGGCTAACTTACTGGGCGCACATAAATCATGCTGCCACAAGAGTTGCCAAAGTAAGTGGCATGTTAAGTAAGCTCATAACAAACCTTGAAGATCCAACGCAGAACAAGCGAAAACTGTTAATGGACACGACGAACTCGATTATTTTATACGGACGCGAAATATGGGCAGATTCGCTTAGGGTGCAATGCCGGCGGAAAACTCTGAAATCTGTGCAACGCACCTACGCTCCCAGAGGGCTTTGTCTGAAGCAGCGGTTTTAGTTATCAGCGGAACCATCCCTATAGATATTCGAGCACAAGAGCGCAAACGGAGATGGGAGGCAAAAATCACAAGTATCCCAGTACCACGCTTCTCCGATACTAGAATTCAAACGCTCACACTTTGGCAGGCAATATGGAACTCTGAACGGTACGGTAGATGGACAGCTAGACTAATACCCGATCTAAGAAAGTGGGTAGAAAGAAAGCACGGTGAGGTTAACTATGTATTACCTCACACTATTTTTTTGCGGACATGGGTCCTTTAGTAAGTATTTGTGGCGAATGGGAAAAGTGAGCCTACTAAACTGCTTATATGGAGATACTGAGTATGAAATGCGAGAGGTGGAGCATAGAATGAACACATCTGGAACGAACTATTGGAGTATTTACACCTGAAGACATTTTCGAGAAAATGATAATAGCCGTCGCATATTTCTTGGAGGATATTATCCGAAAAAAGAAGCGTGGAATGGAAAGTTATGCTGAGGAGCATTGAGCATAGGCAAACAGGTGACCCTGGACGCAGGGTGGGTAAGTAAGTGTCCTACTTAGGACGCCGTTTTGGCCCTCTACCTCGAAGCATTGCGGAAGCAGTCCCGGGGTGGAGGGAAAAATGCAAGAGAAGAGGAGGGATATGTTAAGAGGAATCACCACACACGTAATAGCGACGGTTACTATATGATGCGAAGGCATTTTTAACCCAACCTCACTGCCAAAGAAAAAAATAAAAAATCTATTTTGGAGAGCTCATCATTGATGGGAATATTATAAAATTTAATTTATATATTTAAGATTTTCGTGGTTTAAATATCTCGCGTGTTTGAGTTCAGCAACCAGCAGTGCGATGAATCATATCCGTTTTGTAAATCCCCATAAAGCTTATTCTGCCAGCGATGGACCAGCTAAGTTTCTAGCCAAGTCTCAGTTACTCAACATTAGTTAAATGTAACATACTTACCACACACATACATATATAAATGTGAAGTAAAATTCAACATCAGCCGCTAGTTACCTGTACTGTATTTGCAGATATATTTAATTTAAAAAACACTTTCACTCGCTGGAATTAATCAAATTTGTATTGAAGTGTGAATTTTCAAAAACCTTCACTTTCGTACTCAACGGAGGCTGGCCGCATACTAGTAATTTAACTAAATTTTGCATTCTTCATATGAAAATATTTGATTTATGCGTATGCGATCAGTTGAGCCAAAAGCTTGCAATTAATTACTAAGGGAATGAGAGCTTTTTCAAAGCGGCGATCAGTGACTGATAGCAGTTTGAATAATTTTTCTGTTTTTCTTCATAAAAACTATGGTTTCTAAACGGATTTATAGCGAATTTGTTCCACAAGTGCGCTCAAGCCAAACTTCAAGGCAGATTTACTACTCTGATGATGAATTTAAATCCACTATACTTACTTATATACTATAGACAGCTGATAATTCTAATTTCCCAAAGCTTTTCGTGAAAGGTATAATAAATTTACACTGTGTGAAATTTAAGCTTTCAAACGCTTTCTTCACCCAGTGCTGCCACAACTTTCGCCACACAGTTTGATAGCTCAACTCTGTATAGTTTGTTAGCAATCACAGTTGCCATTTTGGTCCATTTTGGACCAAAACTGGTCCTTTTTTTGTTTGGTCCACTGGTCCACTTCCTTTAAGATTTGGTCCTTTTTGAGAAGTCTTAAAAATATGTCGTAAGTACAAACGTAAGTGTGTGGTCGGCTTAAATTTTCAAAAGAAAAAAATCAACTAGACAACATTGAGACTTTAGTTAAAAGACCATCACTAACATCAATAATCGATTACAGATACCCATTTCCATCCTTAAGCAAAGTCGCGCGAAAATTTTCACTATTCTACGTTTTCATTTTGTTAAACACATTCATATCAAAAGAAAGGAATATGGATAAGTAAGTTTATATGTTATTTGTTTATAAATATATTGAAGTTTTCAACTTGCTCGTGTACTTATTAGGTTTTTATTAAAAAAAGCGAAGGTGGCAGAAACAGAATAGTGCACACAACCGGTTGAAAGTGGAGACAGTGGTAGAGCCAAGGCTTTGGGAAATGTACTAGCATTTAAGTAATATAATCAACCTTTCAGCGACGAAGTTGACGAACAAAAGTTAAAAGAAGAGCGTAACTTTCGCAAGGAATGGTTAGATAAATTTACCTGGTTGCGAGAACGAAGTGGATCTGCATATTGTCAAGCATGTGAAAGGCCTGTAATAAATCACCCATCGAAACTACAGCGCCACTCACAGCAAATAACGCACATTCAAAATGTGAACAAAAAAAGCAATCAAGCTAATCTTGACTCGTTCGTTTATGGCAGGAATTCATCTATTCAAAACATAGTCCGACAAACAGAGCTGACTTTAGTTATGTTTATAATATCTCATAATCTGCCATTTATGTTAATGGACTATTTGCCATATTTACTGGCTGTGTGCTGCCCAGATTCCAAAATTGCCCAGTCTATGCATTGCGCTAGAACGAATTCGTCACAGTTGGCTGAAGTGCTGGGAACCAAAGCAAAAGAAACAAATTTAACTGATCTAAGGGCATCAAAGTTTTCTCTTATAGTCGATGAAATGACCGATTTAACTTCCAAAAAATGTTTAGTATTAGTCGTGCGATACTTCGATCGACTTTCTTGCACTATTCGGGACCGATTCCTTTCATTAATTGAGTTAAACAAAACTGATGCAGAATCCATTAACGAGGCTATAAAATCATTTTTTCAAGACCACAGTGTACCTTTAACCAATTTAATTGGATTAGCTACAGACGGAGCCAACACACTAGCCGGCGAGTTCTCTGGGTTACAAGCCCGATTTAGGGATAATACCAATCTCTTTTATGTAAAGTGTACGTGTCACTCCCTTCATTCATGTTCTAGCTACGCTTGCAAAAAACTTCCTAGTGAAATTGGAAACTTATGTAGACAAATTGTATCGGGGTTACCCTAGGAACATGTCCATCAGTGGTACCGCAAAGCATAGAAGGACTAGAAAACTTGGTGCACAAAATTACCTACAACATGAATGCTGCCTTAGCGGAAGCCTGTCCCATAAGAAGACTGAGGGGTAAACCCAAGCCTAAGTGGTGGACGGTTGAACTAAGCATGCTTTAAAAAACAAGCAGAAGTGCTTTTAATAAGGCAAAGAAAACACGTCTCGCAGAAGATTGGAAAGATTATAAAGATGCTCTGAAAATCTACAAGAAGGAAATCAGGAAGGCCCAAAGGCAATCTTGGAAATCCTTTTGTGAAGAGGTCGAAGGGGCAACGGAGACCTCCAGACTTCGTAAGATCTTAGCGGGAAGTCCTCAAAATTGGGAACTGCTACAGAAAAGTGATGGTTCGTTCACTACAACCAGTAAAGAGTCCTTAGAACTTTTACTCGACACTCATTTTCCAGGCTGCTCAGACATTACTGGGCATGATATGGAAGATACAGTACACTGTCGTGAAGTCAGAATAGATGCTATATCTGAGGATCGGCTCTTATGGGCGATTGAAAGTTTCAAACCCTTTAAATCACCGGGTCCAGATGGAATTTACCCAGTGGAACTGCAAAAGACCGCCGGATATCTAGCACACTGGCTGCTAGCAATCTTCAAAGGTTGCTTTCTCTACGGTTATATACCTCTTAAGTGGAGACAAGTCAAAATTGTTTTCATCCCAAAAGCGGGTAAAAACTCACATACCCATCCAAAAGACTTAAGACCGATATCTCTTTCTTCCTTCCTATTGAAAACTTTGGAGAGGTTGATAGAATTTCATTTAAGCCTAACTATAGATAGAAATCTTATCTCTACGTCACAACATGCCTACACGAAAGGGAAATCGGTAGAGACGGCTCTACATAACCTTATTTACACGGCAGAGAGTTCACTGCACAAACAGGAGTTTACTTTAGCCGCTTTCCTTGATATTGAAGGGGCCTTTAACAATGTCGAAGGGGGGGCAATTACTGCAGCACTCACTGATCTTGGGGTAGAACCGGGCTTGGTAGTCTTCATTGGCAAAACGCTAAATAGCAGAATCATTGAAGCGGAACTAGGAGAATCGGTGCTCAGGAGATCGGTAAGTAGAGGTACACCGCAAGGCGGAGTCCTCTCACCGTTTCTATGGAACGCAGTTGTAAATAAACTTCTGTTAATACTGGAATCGGTGGGCTGTAAGGTGCCTTACGCCGATGATGTTGTCATTGCTGTCTCTGGTAAATTTGTATCTACATTAAGAGACCTAATACAAAATGCTCTTGAAATACTTTCTAGCTTTCGAGCTCACAATGGAAGACTGTCACACAGGGACATTCGACCATCTTAGACTCCTACACGGATATACCCAGTGACCGCGATTATCATCCTCCCATTCTCTGCTTCGAAAGGAATTTCTTAATGAAAATCCCTTCTAGACTGGAATGGTTTGAAGAAGATCCAACACACCCGTTAAGATCTACACGGACGGGTCTAAAATGGATACCGGTGTAGGATCAGGGTTATTTTGCGAAGAGCTTTCTATTAGTGAATCCTTTAAACTACCGGATCACTGTAGTGTTTTTCAAGCGGAAATAAACGCTATTCATGAAGCCTTAAAATGGCTAAAGATAAACAGAATATCATCAACGGATATCTGCATTCTATCAGACAGCCAAGCTGCCCTACGAGCCCTGGATGCATTCCAAACAACATCAAGGAGTGTCTTACGTTGTCGCCAATCTCTAAACAAGATGGCCAAACAATATCGTATAATCTTGTGCTGGGTTCCAGGCCACAGAGATATACCAGGGAACTGTAGGGCAGACCAACTTGCAAGAGAAGGTACCTGCTTGCCAGACATAAGTAATCTTATGGAGATACCTCTCGCAACTTGTAAGCTTCTCATTAAGGACGCATTAATCAGGTCTACAAATCAGAGATGGATTAGCGTTAACACCTGTCAAAATGCTAGGCAAACATGGCCAAGGCTAAATTTACGTCTGTCCAAGAGCATTATAAAACTGAATAGACTTCAAATCAGGACCTTAGTCGGGGCCCTCACAGGACATTGTCTCATAGGAAATCATGCAAAGAGATTAGGCGTTTACACGCATGATTTCTGTCGTAGCTGCAGAAATGAGGAGGAGTTGGAAACAATTCAACACCTTTTTTGCACATGCCCAGCTCTAGCCAGAAGCAGGAACCGATTTTTAAAATCCTACTTCTTAACGAATATAGATAATCTATACATTTTAGGTATCAAGCCAGTTACAAAAAAGATTTGACTTGGAAGAACGGAAATTAAAAATTTAAGTATTATAACTCCTAGCATGGTATTATCTGAAGCAGAAGTATCCATAGTACCTTTGATAAAAGATTTTGAACATTTAGTTCAATGTGATTTAGATGTAATAACTACGCAATGGAAGCTTTTAAGGCTGACAAACAAAGATCTTAAAAGTGATATGGACATTAGTATTTTTTGGGAAAAAATAAGTTTATACAAAAATGGAATGGAAGAACCGTGCTTTAAAGATTTGGTCGATTTTATATTTACTTTGCTATGTCTACCTCATAGTTCCGCTGCGGCAGAACGCAAATTTTTCGAGCTGTCACTAGTAAAAACAAAACTTCGAAATAAACTAGAGTTTAGCACAGTTAATAACTTTATACTATCAAAGGAACTTTGTGTAAAAATCAAAGATCCTCATTACGTTTGGTCAACGAAAGATTTAAAATGGTTTTAAAATTCAATTTTCTTTTGCACTTGTATAATTAAATACCTCATAGCAATATTAAAAAAATGTACCACGGGATAATAGTGATATTCACTTTCATATCTTTTTATATATTTTTTTTATTCATTTATATATATGTATATATTTCTTTATTTACACAAATGTTTTCCTTTTAAATAATGTAATTAGTTAACACGTAATAATCATAATTACCAATTTTGCTTACAGAGTTGGAACAATAATTTAAATTTTTTACATTTTACAATTATTTGCAAAGTGTGAGCAATTTGAAAACTTGTGCAAACGCATAACACTGATAAACCCAATTTTTTATTGACTGATTTTTTTTTAACTTTTGTTGTTTTTATTAATATTCGTACGTGTATGGAAAATTTATGTTTTATGTTTGTTTTTATTAAATGAACTGTTATTGTTATATGAAAAAACATTTTGTTGCTTTTAAAATAGTGTTTGTTGGTAAGTATTTTGAATTCATCGCAGCTACTATGTCCCCAAAAAAATAATTTGGTCCACTTTTTACCATTTTGGTCCTAAAATTTTTTTTTGTGTGGCAACCGTGTTAGCAATAGCGGAACTGGTTGCGGCTTCCTTAAGACTTTTCTTCTAAAGGGACTACTAGCTGTTAGCTGTGTTTGAACTTAGATATGTACCATACATACATATATAAATACATGTGTATATGCATACATATGTGTAATTATAAAGGGTGGTTAAATTTCAAGGGCCGATGTTGAATGAGAACCACACGTAAACTTCAAGCTTTTTTCTGCATTTCATTTGACATTTTTCAATTTCAGACTAACTCAATTTGAACCATGGAAAGATACACAATTGAGCAACGCGTCAGAATGGTGGCAGGAAATGGCAACAGTGAATGACCAATTTTCGAAGAAAATCATCTCCAGTGATGAGGCACATTTTCACCTCAGTGGATTCGTCAATAAGCAGAATTCCGCATTTGGGCGAAAGATAATCCAAGAGTGATTGCCGAAAAACCAATGCACCCACAAAGAGTGACTGTTTGGTGCGGTTTATAGGCCGCCGGCATCATTGGGCCGTATTTTTTCCAAAATGAGGCCGGTCAGGCAGTTACTGTGAATAGTGTTCTCACGATAGAGATGGTAACGAACTTTTTATGGCCCGAATTGGAAGATATGGATGTGGACGATATGTGGTTTCAACAGGACGGTGTACTTGCTACACAGCTAACGAAATAATGACTTTTTTGCGCGAAAAATTTCATGGCCGAATGATCTCACGTCGCGGCGATGTCAATTGGCCGCCAAGATCATGTTATTTGACACCGTTGGACTTCTTTCTTTGGGGTTATTTGAAAGAAAAGGTGTACGTCGATAAGCCAGCAACAATTCAAGAGCTAAAGGATGAGATAATTTGGCTCCTTAACGGCATAGAACCTCAATTATGCTTCAGCGTCATCGAAAATTTGCACTATTGGAGGTGCGCTGCCGAGGCCGCGGCGGCCGTTTGGCCGATATTTTGTTCCATACGTAATTGAGCCATATCAAAATTGTCATAATAAAGAGAAATGATAATAATTTCCTAAAAAAATTCTATTTTATTTCAAATCAATACCGGCCTTTGAAACTTAGCCACCCTTTACATTCTTCCCAATACTACTGCTTATACTTCGTTCAAGCGATTTGCAGTCAACCGCAACGAAAAGTGTGCCGTCCAAGTGATAAATAAAAATGGAAAAACAGAAATAAAAAAAAGGTAGGATATTATGAACCGCTGGCTTGCTCTTGTACGCCCGCATGCATATGTATTTGTATGACATGTAAGTAAATATATTGTCGTTATCAGGCCGCGCGTGCTACCGTTATTTGATTGTGTGCAAAATATAGCACATTTTTGCGAGAGGGCAGTAAATTTCAGCAAACTCATTATAGCGGAAAGTGAAATTTCTGATATGGGAAAGAATAGGAAAACTATTTTTTAATATCTTTGCAAAAAGTTGAAATTAAATTTTCACAAAAAAAACAAAAAAAAATGAGAATTAAATTTTCAAACAAAAAAAAAATAATGATTGCCGTTTAAGCGGCAAAATTTATAATGTTTTATTGATAATAAAATTATTAATATCAATATTACATTGTTAATATTAACAGATTGTAATTTATAATGGAAATAAAAATAAAAAAATTTTAGTACTATAAAAATTATAGGAACTCAAGTGCACGTTTTTATTTAAGAAATAAACAGCCTGATTGCGAGTTTGGGGGTTTAGAGCGAATTTTCATGGTTTTTCTCTTCATAGAATCTTCAAATAAATTGTCAAGCAATTCCTTTTTTAGCAAACGAGTTTGGAAGACATATGTTTTAATGGTTTCCCGCACATGCGACTTCCTATAATTTTTATAAAGTATTTATAAAAACACAAGCTGTGGCATTATATAATTGCAGGCAATTTAAAAAGTTTTAGTACTATAAAAATTATAGCAAAACAAGTGTACGTTTTTATTTAAGAAATAAGCAGCCAAACAATTATTTTTATAGCACATAAGCTGTTCTGACTTATTTTATAATAATTTCTCTATAATTTTCATAGCAACTTCTATTTTCTCGATTTTAAGTATTTGTAGAAACACAAGCTAGCGTTATTGTATAATTGCGGAAAATTTTAAAAATTTTATTACTATAAAAATTATAGCAACGCAAGTGCACGTTTTTATTTAAGAAATTAGCAGCTTCATGGCGAGTTTAAGGGCTTAGAGGGAATTTTGATGGTTATTCTTCTCATAGCACTTTCAATCAGTGTTACTAAAATTTTGGTTACTTAAACTGTTTTAATTTTTAGTACAATTTCTGACCGTTGTTTTAGAAGAAGTTTTTACAAAATTAGTTGTAATGAAATTTTAACTACCTTTTTTGTATTTACGGCACATATCTTATTTCGTATAATTTTATATCAACTAAAATTACCTTTTTTTATTTATCTAAAAAGCACATTAACACGTATTATATATTAACATACAGTAGGTTCTGTTTTTATGCGGCTTTTTTTTATGTGGTTTTGAAATAGTGCGGTTTTTTTTAAATTACAAAATGCATGTCGACCTATCGGGAATTGTACATATAAACAAGATTCTAAACCAGCTAAGCAAAAACTCATCACAGATTACATCAGAAATGCTAACGCCTGCATAACTATCTAGATCAGACGTGTACATTTCCTAAAGTGACGAAAGTGATTTTACGCCAAATCCTAAACGAACGCGAAACATGTGGGTATTGTCTGATTCTATTTCTGACTTAAATTTATTTTTCGATTCTGACGTTTCTTAAATAAAGATATAATTTTCAAAAATACAATATTTTGTTTATGCGATTTTATTTAATTATTTCAGATTCATGCGGTCTATGGAACGTATCTATAGTTATAATATGGGACTAGTGCCCTTTTTTATGCGATTTTATTACATTATTTCAGATTTATGCGGTTTTAGCACTTTTGGAACGTATCTATAGTTTTACTACAGAACTAGTAGCTTTTTTTATGCTGTTTTTTTTATGCTGTTTCTTGCGGAACGTATCTACCGCATAAAAACAGAACCTACTGTATTTGTACAAATCTGAGTTGCTATAATTTCATAGCAAGACATAGTTTTTCATTTTAAATCAATTTAGCAGGCAGCCCTTACCAGATTTTTACAAATCTGATTTGCTATAATTTTATAGCAAGATTCAGTTTTCCGATTCTTTAGTTCCAATCAATTTAGCTGTGAGTCCTTACCTGATTTTTACAAATCTGAGCTGCTATAATTTTAAAGCAAGACAAAGTTTTGCTGTTGTTCATTTTAAATCAATTTAGCAAGCATCCCTTACCAGATTTTTCATTTTAAATCAATTTCGCTGACAGCCCTTAGGAAATTTTAACAAATCTGAGTTGCTATAATTTTATAGCAAGATACAGTTGTGAGGTTTTTAATTGGAAATCAATTTAGCAGGCAGCTCTTACCAGATTTTTACAAATCTGAGTTGCTATAATTTTATAGCAAGATACAGTTTTTAATTGGAAATCAATTTAGTAGTCAGTTTTTACAAATGCGCGACGTATTTAATTATTAAACGTTGTCATGCCAGCATTTAATTTTTGAAATTTTTTATAACAAGAGCGAACTTAAAAAAATATCAAATTTATAATTACCTATAAATATAAAAATGTTGCAATTATGGATTATATTTTTTTCGTTTTTAAGATACTCAATCAATTTGCATTAATCTTTTACTAGTCCCCATTACCAATAGCTCGAAAGAGTATGGTGACCTACATTTAACCCGTTCGCTGTCATCAAGTCTTAATTGTTGTTGTGCAATGATTTCGTTCTTTATTGTGTGGCAAGTGCGGCATAGTTTATGGAAGAATTTGCGCACACTACGCTGCGGATTAACAGCTTCCGCTCACGTTGAACACAGCCAAGTGGCGGAGGAATTACATTTGAACCACTCATACAGCCATACATCCATACGCACACGCACACACACTTAAGCTCTTATTTGTTTGGATGAAATTGCTTTGCTCTGCTGATGCTAATCAGCTGCCGTTGTTGTTCATCAAGCTGACAATCTTGCCGCCAACTAATAGCTGTGGTTGCTGGTGGTAGCCGCTGTGGTCTAGAGCAAATACTTTTCTGCTTTGTTCTACTAGTTAAGATTTACTCAGCTTTGGATTACTTCGCTTTTTGTTTTTGTTGCTTTGCATTACAATGTTCTTAACACTTTGAGCTACCTCATTCTAAACGCCATTCTTTAATCAGCCAAGCGTTTTGTTCTTTTTGTTATTGTGCACAAAGCATAACGAAGACTTGACCTATTTTTTCATTTCAATGACATTTGATTACTTTCCAACTGAGCTGTTTCTTGGATGTAAGTTGCATGCTTATAAACATGTGGCAAGTTACTCCTACAAATATACATACCTACATGCATATGTATGTATGTAGATATTTAAAAAAATGTTGGTGCTTTACTTGAACACCTGTTTCAATAAAATTTGCCAGCTTTTTAATGCCATATATCGAAGGGGCGGAGGGTTTTATTAAAATGTAGCTTATTAGCACCGACTCGGCGGTTGTTTTTGTTGTTGTGCCCATGGGCTTACCATAAATGTTTGGTTAATCTGTTGAGGTGACTTTCTTTTACCGGATATACCAAAAATCAAGGCCGTTTTGGTAGCGTAGAAGTCGACTCGAAATTGGGTGTTGCACAGTCCTAAGACACGACTTGGACAGCGGCGTCACTGGTTTTTACAGCTCATCATTCAATTTACCCATATTTGCGGTCAGGTGCATAAGTTCATGAAGTTGTTGTTGCATGAGTTACTTATAACCCTCGCTTACTGCATATACCACTCGTAGCTGTGTTTACCGGTCACTGGGCAATAGGCACACACGCGGAAAAGCTAGGGTTACCATTTAACCCCCATTGCAGAAGCTGTGGGGACCTTTCAGAGAAAGAGACTGTAGAGTATTTTCACTGTGAATATCCGAGTTTGGCAGCTAAGGTCATTGGGTCAAGGTCACCTTCAATCTCCTCCAATATATCAACAGCTCTCGCTGGCTGTAGATATCTGCCTGTTGGAGGTCTCATAATGGTATCGAAATGGCGCTTTAGTTCTACTTGAGGAGTATCAGACCGACACTTCAACCATTTCACCTACATAACTAGAAACACCAAGAAAACCCCAGTCCTTCTCCACTTGATTTTTCCAACGCATAGAAGACCTTCCTCTTCCTCTGCTACCACCAGATGGTACCGCATCGAATACTTTCAGAGCAAGCATTTGAATCCATTCGGACGACATGATCGTGTCAACGAAGTTGCTGGCTCTCCGTCACCAAGGTGCAAAGGTCCAAAACTCTTCCGCAGAATCTTTCACTCTCACACTTCAAAGGACGCCTCCTCGGATAATACCATCTTCCAAGCTTCTGCGCTAACGTTAGGGCGGAGGGCATGATGAGCGCCTTATAAAGTATTAGTTTTGTTCGTCGAGAGAGAACTTCATTACTCAATTGCCTACTTAGCCCAAAGTAGCACTTGTTTGCAAGAGCGATTCTACCTTGTATTTCAAGGCTGCCTTTGTTATCGAAGTTAATGCTGGTTCCTAAATAAACGGAGCCTTTTACAACCCCAAAATCATAACTGTCAATAATGTCGATACAGGAGGTACTTCGTTTTGTCCTCGGTCAGTTGCTGACATTTAATTTAATTTAGAAATTTGTAATATCGCTTCCCTAATCACTTTCAGATTCTTGGGAAAGTTAAAGTGTCGAGGAGCTTTCTGCGATTTTGAATGACTCGTTGGGGGACTTCGGTCGGTATCTCGTCAAAAACTTTAGTAGTTTTGGCTTCCAATGTCTCAATCGAAGCTGGTTTATCTACAAAGCATTTAGGGTTTACATGCCTCCACACATAAAAGCCCAAAGGTGTGATATCACATGATCTTGGTGGCCAATCCACTGGTCCGAGACGAGAGATATATTGCTCACCGAAACGACGACTCAACAAATCTATTGTTTCACGGGCTGTATGACAAGTATTGTCATTTTGTAGGAGCCAATTGTTGTAGAGATCACGGGCTTCAATTCCAGTATCAAAAAGTCGTTTATCATGGCACAATAGTGTTCGTCATTCACTGTTACATTGGGACCAGCCTCGTCTTTGAAGAAATATCGGCCTATGCTTTCTATTCCCCCAGCTCCTAGGTCACACCAAACGGTTGGTTTCAAAGGATGTAATAGCTGTTCCTTAATGGCTTCGGGTAGCTCTTCAGCCCAAATCCGGCAATTTTACTTATTGACATAGACATTAAGCCAATAGTGGGCCTCACCGCTGAATACTAAATAAAATTATGTCTTTAGTTTGACAGTAGTCACGCATAGTCTGTCCAAACAAACCTATGGTAAAAAGTACCTCAAATCTGGTCACCATTCAGATCAGAAGTACAAAGAAAAGAGAAGAGTACCAAAGAAGATCCTGCTGGGCTCCCCTGTGAAACTCTAAGACAGATGATGTCAGTGGTCCACTCCAGACAACTTGTGATCTACATATTTTCTAAAAAAAGAGGCAATTAACTGTACGGAATTAAGAGAAAGCTCAACAAATTTGTCGAGTTTTGCCAATAAGATACTATAGTTAATTGAATCGAAAGCCTTTGAGTTCTCAAATAGGCTAAGGAAAGTAACTTTTTCCTTGTCAATGGACTAACGAATATCTTTGATAACGTCAATCAGCGCAGTTATAGAATTATGCCCTTTTCGAAACCCGGATTTGTTTAAAAAAGAGTCCCTAGAAAGAAAAGCGCTTGACTGCCTAAGCTTGACTAATTCGAAGACCTTCGAAAGATGACTTTACCATACCTTCGGATATGAACTAAAACTTGTTGTTTTATTTCATGACATTTATAAGCAAAAGCAGGCTCACTTGCGCTTCCTTCTTTCCTTACCTCCTTTCATGCCCTTCCTTACTCACTTACTTCCTTACCTCTTTTTCTTACTCCCCTACTTCCTGTCATGCCCTCCATCACTTCCTTTCATGGGATTCCTTACTCCATTTAAGCGCCACTTTCCATTATTCATCATCTTCTATGCTTCTGCTTCACCAAATGTACTGCACACTGCCTATTTACTAAAAAATTTTGCTCAACCTACAATTTTCCATGCCGAGCATTGGTTTTGAATTCTATTTTTGTGGTATGCAATTATTTCTGCCTTGCCAACTAGTCTTGGAACACTGCCAATTATGAGCGCCAGCAGTAAAAGAAAAAAGCAAAAAATAAAAAATAAAAATAAGTAAGAAGACAAAGTGAACTACCCGATTGCCTTAAGTGAAGCAAAACCAAAATTGATGTTTAATATATTAGTAGTGGCAAGGCATGTTCTTGTTGCTCTGTTCGAAAAAAGAAAATTATTAATGAAAATTACAATTCAATGCAAATCAATGGCAGAAAATTGCTGTGGCATGAATGATTGCGGCGCAGAACGTATAAGATGTGAGATTTAGAGCTGCTACCACTACGTTAAAATAGACGAGGATGTTAAGGCCAGAAGCAAAGAAGACTAAGGAGGCGGTGACAAAAAGAAAAAAACAGCAATCAGAAGCAGTGATGAAGAATTGTGAGGAATGAGTGAGAGGCTTGCACTTGGCAAGAGTTTGGTAAGTTGCTGGAGTGTGTCATTTTCGCTGTACAACGGCAATTTGTAGGTGTTTTGAGTAGCTTTGCTATATTTGTCCTTGTCTTTAAGTTTGTGATTGCAAGGCCGCACCAACAAAACTTTCTGACACAGGATTTTTGCGAATATAAAGGCTGAGTTTGTAGATTCATTTTTAGCTTCATGGCTTGTTGTTGTAGCAGTGACTCTCATTCGACCTTGGCATGCAACAAGAATAACTAAGTTGGGTATGCTTAGTATCTATTAAAAAAAAAAATACTATTAAATAAATAGACAAACATGGAAATAGAAAAATGTGAGCTGAAAAGTGCCATCGAAAACTGGCTCACTGCACCAAATTTTTTTTGTTCACTGTGCAGAAATTTAAAAAAACTAAATGAAAATTTTTTTAAGTTTGAAAATTTGATTATTATAAAAATGAAAATTTTATTAAGTATGAAAGTCTCTTCTGAATCGACCCAATATTAAAAACAAAATCACTGGGAAGCTGTCAAGTGGGGCTTAAGGCAAGGTGGAGTTATTGCAGGAGAATCCAAATAGGACCTTTTGTCCGTTGTTGTTATGGTACATAATAAATTATATTCCATATAGTTTTTCGCATGCTACTGAAGGGACAATCGATCACGTAACAGTGGCCCCACACAATCATTGCCTGCGTTAAAAAGCACATTTTTGTTAATAACCTTTAAAAAACAAGAGTTTCAAAATATATAACTCAGTCCTTCTTAAGTCAATTTAAACGATTATCGCTTCTGACTATAGATATATTTGCCTTATTCCGGAAAGGTAAAACCGATTTTTTGGTCAAAAAAGCCAAGTTTGGTGGTCAAAAACTTCTCTTCTAATGAAGAAAAACTTCTCTTTTTTAAATAAAAAAATTAAAATAAATAAAAAGGACAAAATTAATTAATTTTTTAAACGTATTTTCTTTTATTGAAATTTAAACAAACTTTTATTAAACAAACTTTTTTTTAATATATTTAAGCTTTTTAAATGGATTTTTTTATTGCACAAAAAGTTTAAAAGAAAATATTTTTATTTGTTTATTTAAAATACTTTAATTGATTAAAACTTGAGCGCTAATGACACAAATTTTAAACTTTCAAAACTTACAAATATTGTATATTTTTCTAATTATAATTTTTGACAGAAAAAGGGAATAGGTAGGTAGTTAGGTGAAATAGTTGAAGTGCCAGTCTGACACTCCTCAAGTAGCACTAAAGCGCCGTTGCGATACCGTTATGAGACCTCCAACAGGCAGATATCTACAGCCAGCCAGAGTTGTTGATGTAATGGAAAAGATATAGGTTGGCGCACTGCCCCAGGCAATATCACGCAATACCAGGGAATACAAAATAAATAAATTATTTTACTTTACAACTTCTTTAATTTACATCTACAAATTCTTTTTACTCTAGACAAATTTATTTGTTTAATTTTTTTTGGGCTATTTAAACTTTTTCTGACGCATGTTTTTATTAAATAAAAGCTTTTCCAAAATAAAATTTTTATGAAATGGATATTTATTTTAGTTTAATTTTTAGTATAATAAAAAGAAATAAGAGCTTTCATTTACATATTTCTGTATACATTTAGTTATTTAACTTTATACTTATTAAAACTTTGTATTTATTTATAATTTTTAATACATTTTTTTTCTTTATTATAATTTTTTAGCGCATTTTTTGATTGAGTAAAAAATTTTCTAAAAGAAAATGAGAATTTTTAATGAATGAGAATTTCTGATTGCATTTTTTGTTGTAGAATGTTTGACTTGATTAGAACTTGAGCGCTAATGACAAACATTTTAAAACTTCAAAAGCTACAAACATAATCATAAAAAAAACATATTCGATTTGTTTTAGAAATGTTTGTATTTAGTAAAATAGAAACTAAAAAAAAATTTAGTTTAATAAAGACAAAAAAAAAAAAACTAAAAACTACATTATTTGAGACAAATGTATTTATTAATTTTTTTTTTTTATTATAACTTCTTCAGATGCATTTTTTGACTGAATTAAGATTTTCAAAAATTTAATTTTAACGAATTATTATTTTGATTCTAATAAAAAAAATGTATTCCTTTATTTAAAAAACATTTTTCGAGACAAATTTATTTATTTTATTTTATTTTTTTAATATTTTACTTGAACAAGACTCAAATTTAATACAGTGTTAAATTTTATTAAATATTAAAATTTTTTTTTTATTAAGTCAAAAGTTTTCTAGACTAAAATATTAATATTTATTTAACTATAATTTTTACTTTAATAAATTCATTTATTTACATTTATTTTTATATAAATTTATTTTTTTAATTCTTTTTTTCTTATATACAATATTATAATTTTTTCAGGTGCTGTTTTTGATTTTTTCAAGAAGAAAATGTTTACGAAAGGAAAATTTTTTACTAAAAAATTTATGGCTAATTTAACGGAAAAACTTAATATATTTATTTACATTTTCTTATATAAATTTATTTATTTAGCTGATCACCCTTTAGATCGTTGATGTATATTACAAAGAAAATAGAAGAGGATCAAAAAACGATTCTTGCGGAGCTCCCCTGTGTATTTCTAAATCAAATGATAACAGCGGTCCACTACAGACAAGTTGTGACTTATATATTTTCTAAGCCCAACAATTTTGTCGAATTTTGCCAGTAAGTTCCTGGAATTATTTATTATAATTTTTTTTATTTATTATAATATTTTACACGAATATTTTTGTAAACTGAAAATTTATGTGCATATATTTTTTCATTAAAAATATTTAACTAAATCCAAAGAGACCTAACGAAAAAAATTAAAAAAAAAATTTAAATACCCTTTTTTTATTTTTTTATTTTAACTTACTATTTTTTTACCATGCAAAAGTAAGCTTGAGATTAAAAAAAAAAAAAATAAGAGAAAACCAAAAATCGAAAGTGTTTAGAACAGAATTAAAAAAACTGAAATAAATAAATTTTTGTAAATTTAATAATATAACAAGAAAAGTATATAATAAATAATTTAAATTTTTGGAGTAAATTTAGTCTGTTAAACTTTTTCTTTTTAAATTTATATTTCCGTGTTTCCATTTAAAATACTTCCCTACATTCGAAAAAAAATTTTCATTATTTCACATTTTCATTTCCATTTCATTATTTTAAATATATTAAAATACAATATGTTTGTTTTTTTTAACTTAGACTTCTTCAAGAAACACCGTTTCTTTTTTATCAGAAAATAAAATTATTTATTTAATTTTTTAACAGATTTTTTTCCTAAGCAAAACATGTTTTACGGATAACAAAAAATTCAATTCAACTTTTTCATTTTAAAATATTTAATAAAATTGAAGCTTGAACGCAAACTACAAAAAATATAAAATTCCAAAGCTATGTATTGTATATTTAGGTTCTGTACTGGTATTCTAATTTAAAATCATATATAGCATTTCACTCTATTTGTTACTTTTCCTCGGTATCTTTGAGTTTGTATATCCAAATCATCTCTGCGCCTAGCAAACGCACCTATGTCACAAGCAACGCCTGGCAATTGTTTTAAAAAAACCTACTCACATACATAGAATAAAATCATACAAAAACCGAAAGACCATTGCAATGCAAAGGAGTGGCTTGCTCGCCGAGGCCTATGAATTGCCCAGCAATTACAGTTAAAAACAAAAGTTGAAAGTTGAAATGGACATTCACACAAGCAAAGAGAGAAATAGAACAAAACCACATTGCGATTGTAACGCACTGTTATTCTAGCAGAAAAAGCCAGAAAAACATAAAAGCCACGGACACACCCACAGTGGAAATCTTCGATCTAAACTACGCTAGCATTGAAAGCACACGAACAACAATAAAAAAGGCGCGTGACTTTGCTATCATTCATAAAATACATACGAGTACTCACAGAAAGAAGAACTCTATGAAGAGATCAACGGCTTGATTGAGGTATTGAGTCAATGTGTCAGTAAATGACCAGATAATTGGCTTAGTATAGAGCGGAATGAGTCTAAAGAAGCATTTCAATGTTTGTATGTATAGATTGGTAGGGATAAGCGCATGGTCGAGTGCAACGTGCATGTGCCGGTGTATGTGTAAATGAGCGCAACGGCCACAGCTAATAAGTGAGGATCAGTTTTTATTTATGCTAAGATTAACAACTAATGATTGTAATTATTTGAAGTGAGTGGCTTAAAGTCTTAATGAAGGAAGTACGTTTTGTTTCGCTTTGTTTTATGAAGATTATATTCGTCTTCGAATGACATTGAAAACTGAGGTGTTGGTGAGTGAGCCTAATTAGAGGAGTAATTAGTCGTTAAATGTGTACATATGTATGTATGTGAACAGCCTTTGATAGTATTTGGGCGTGACCAGTAACAAGTGGTGGCAGTGCTCCTAGTAATGGTAATGATAACGGTGAAAGTAATTTAAATGGTAATGGTGCTAATACTTGTAATGGAATGGTAATAATGTAATGGCAGGTATGATAACTGTATTAGCAATGGTAAATGTTGTGTGAATAGTTATGATAATGGTAGTAGTAATGACAAAGTAATCGTAATAGTAATGACAATATTAAACGAATTTATGATGGTAATAGTAATGGTGAAGATAATTGTGGGGATGATAGTAGGGGTGATGGTAATTTTAATGGTAATGGAAATAGTAGAGGAATTTGTATTGGTAATGGCTATAGTAAACACTATAGTAATCGTAACCGTAATTGTAATATCTTTAATAAAGTTAAAAGTTATGGTAATGGTAGTGATAATGACAAAAG
Organism: Anastrepha obliqua; assembly: GCF_027943255.1. Taxonomy (NCBI): domain Eukaryota; kingdom Metazoa; phylum Arthropoda; class Insecta; order Diptera; family Tephritidae; genus Anastrepha; species Anastrepha obliqua. The sequence goes on along the minus strand of NC_072893.1, from coordinate 121,278,312 downwards.
AGATGACAATTGTAATGGTAATGATAATAGTAAAGACAATCATAATGGTTATGAGAACATTAATGGGAATAGTAATGGTATTTGTAATGTTAATAATTGTAGTAGGCGTAATGGTAACGGTAATGGTAAGTGTAATGCTAATTTTAATCGTAATATCAATGGTAACCGAGAACGACTTTTTTTTTAAACCCCTAATGCTACCCCCACAACAATTCGCTTTGTCATGCCTATTTAAAGGTGCAAATAATGGCAATGGTAATTATAATAGCAGTAGTAAAGGCAATAGAATGGTAGTAGGAATGGAAATACCATTAGGAATGATAATTCTATTTGTAATGTTATTAATTACAGTAAGTGTAATGGTAATTTTAGTTGTAATGGTTATGATGGTGGTAATTGTAATCGTACTGTCAATGGTGGTGGAATATATTTTTTTTAAATCCCTAGTGGCTATCTATGCAACTTTTCGCTTTACCATGTTTGTCTGCCTATTTAAAGATGCAAATAATGGTAATGGTAATTATAATAGCAGTAGTAAAGGCAATGGAATGGTAGTGGATGTGGTAATAGTAATAGTTTGGGAATATCAATAGGAATAGTAATGGTATTTGTAATGTTAGTTATAATGATAAAAGTAATGGTAATGGTAATGGTATTTGTAATGTTAGTCGTAATGATAAAAGTAATGGTAATAGTAATGGTATCTGTAATGTTAGTAGTAATAACAAGAGTAATGGTAATGGTACTTGTAATGTTAATTTTAATTGTAATGGTAATGATACTGGTAATTATAATCATACTGTCAAAGGCAGTGGAGAATACAATTTTTTTAAAATGTCAAATGGCTACCCCCGCACAATTTCGCTTTGTCAGTCCTTTCTAAATATTTTAACTTAGCGCGTTTGTTGCTTGAGTCTCTTCTTCACTCCGTGGTTGCTCCGCTCAGATCATTCCGAACTAAATTCACAAAATCCTTTATATCTAAAGTAATTTGCAATTGAGGGTGCCATTAGATTTAACTGCTGGTGCTTCTTCTACGTATTTTACTATCCCTTTTCCTAACTTCTGTGAAGCTACCACTTTGTCTTTGCATTCTTCTCTGTGTGTGTACTTTTATTATATGTATGTGTGTACTTTTATTACATATATGTATGCATGTATTCCATTACATACACATGTGTGTGTCTGCACATATAATTTTGCGCTCTCATATTCTCCTATTAATTGCATTAGTTTTGCTTGCCGGTAAAGCGTGTAATTGGCTGCATTGCTAACAGAAAGTTTATGGCTCAATTCAAATGATTTAGTTCCAAATGTTTTTCAATTTTCGTTTCTGACAAAGCAATCAAATATTGAATAATTCGCATAAATGCACATTTGCTTTCATTTATTTGCTTATTTGCTTTGCACGCATGGAAAGTGTGAAATTGCGCTCATTAGTTCCGGAAGTATTTGGCATACATATGTATGTGTGTGTGTGAGTGGTAATATACGCACGGTTAAGAAATTTAATTCACAAAAAAGTTGGCCAAACCGCAAATATTTTATAAATGAATTTTTAACTTTGTACTTTTCGCACAACATTCACTTACGCTGAGTTTGCCTCATTTTTTTCTACTCTGTTTTGTGGTTCTGGAACTCAGCTTTCTTGTGGCAAGTAGATTTTATTTAGTAATGAGTTCCTTGGTCAAATTAACTTACCTCTTTATAGAGAAACAAATGAAAGTAATTTTGCGATCTTGAAATTTTTTTTTTCTGCTTACATAAAAAATTTTTTTTAAAAGAGTCAGAAAGTTGTTACATTTGTTTTTTGAAATTGGAAATGGAAAGAGTATTTAAACTATAATGAGTGCTCATAGCGTTTCACCTAATTCAGAATCAATGTCGTTTTAAGGCAATCAATAAATCTTAATACCTGTGGAAGAATTTGGTTAGGCTAAGTTGAAATGGTTGCCCATAGAGAGGGCACACTTGGACGAAAATCGGAAATTCCTCCTTTGTGATACCATAGTAAATGAGAGAAAAAAGCTAGGAAGAGGGACGGGAGGGGGTGGAGATGTGTATTTGTTGAAGTCGATCAAACGATGACTGATTTACGGTGGTGTTGGCCGCTTCGTACTACTCATGAAGCTCATCAGGTTTTTAATATCAATGCCTGCCATTTCTGCAAAGAGATGAGAGCCAAGATACTTAAATTATAGCCATGCGGAAGGGGAGAAGTTGCTGAGATTTCACATCAATCTCCATATAACTGACGCAAAAAAGACTCGAAGTGATGCCGAATCTCACAGAGTGTATAGGGCCCCCACGAAATTCGAGTGCTAAGATTTTGTTAACATCAGAAGATCCCTCCAGCACTTCCGATTCAGTCGTGGTTAGAAAGATTTTTTACGATGGATTTCACCACACTGGTAATTAGACAGGGTACTTGAGCCCAAACTAGGGGTATCACAGTGGTCATACAGACCTAAGTTGGCTCCCTCTATACGCTTATGGAGATTGAGTGTTGATTGAGTTAATTGTGACTGCATCCATTTAAGTCCAATAGGAAATAACAGTTTATAATTTAATTCTGTTAAAATCAGGTCTGCCCGAAGGCCAAGGATATATTTATGAAAAGAGTGCCCCTCTGACCTCACTAAAGCATGGTAGTAGTAGCAGTCTTTGTGGCCACGGCGCTGCGATCTTCCAAATGAATTAGAGAGCCAGACCATCTCTTATCGAATTTAGACCAGATTTGCGGGCTGTCCACATTTGGCTTCTATTGATCATCTTTTGCCTGTACAAGACAGAGTTTGCAAGATGATTGGTGTACCTCCGTTGTGATATCCGACAGGCTCCTTTTCTCTGCTTTGCGTATTTTTATGTGACCTTGTATCCAAGCGGTGTATAGTATTGAGGCAACTTTACTTAATGGAAGCTTGATTATTTGAGTTGATAGTTACTGATTGTAGGTTGACCAGAGGCTCTGTCAGCCATCAAAACCGTAACTTTATATGACACAGAATTCAGGCGGAGAATTATTAGTGCTAGAGTCAATTATTGGACTCTGCGGAGCGAGTGTGAGCTCTACGAGGTGTATATGCCTTGTTAGATATTTCTTTTGTCAAACTCGATCCTAGTTTCAAGCTGATTTTCTTTGGTGAAAGAAGTTTTACCTGCGCATTTAATTACCTAGTAATCTTGAATTATGATGGGAGTGTAACTCATTATGGGATACCACAACTAACTGTCGGCCACCATTTCCTAATGCACTCAATAAATTTGTTCCAATGAGTTTCCAATTTATGCATTCCATCTCTGAAGTGAGAATCGGCAAACTTAGCTTTCACAGTTGTTATGACGCTGATAAATGCTTTCCACGTACGAAGTATTTTAGGTGTGAAAAAAGATAGAAGTCGCTAGAGTTGCTATTTTTTTTCTTTTGAAAACTGAGTCTTTTTCTCGGATTTTTTTCCTTCAGCTGCTCTGAAAGGTTACAGTAATTTTCAGAATTTATTGTTTTACCACTTTATATGTAATTCACAAAGAAAATTCCCCTTGCATCCCAAAAAACTGATGCTAACACCTTTTTGGCCGAGTTTTGGACACCAACTCGATTCCGAGCCGAAGAACCAGGTACACACCACTTTTTAGCCTCTTGTTTTGATTTAGGATCACGGTGATAAACCCCAAACCTTATTCACAGTGATGAATTGATGCACAAAATCTGTTTCCTCCTTTCAAAAACGCTCCAAATTTTGCTGAGGAAGTCGCATTCGAATATGTTTTAGTTCCATTATTAGTGAATGGTTCTGCTTTCTGAAGCCCAATACTGCAGTCATAATATTGCTTACACTGCCTATTGAGATGACTGGGGCTTTTACTAAAACTCTTTCACTTCCTCTATGAATTTCCAATACGATTTCCCGTATTTTTCCTACGATTTCTGATGTTGTTGCTGTTCCTGACGCCCTTGACGTGGATCGTCTTAATTTAGTAACCCGATCTAAATTCAGTAACCCATCTTTTTACTGTACTATTGTTTTTTTTGTCGTGACAGACTAGCAAGTACAGTACTCAGACACAATTAAGTCCCTTGTACTGCACTCGAGTTCCCTTTTTAATTTTTTTTAAATCTACTCGACCTCCGAAGAAATCTGAGTAGATCTTGTGGTGCCAATACATCAGTGCCAAAGAGCCTGATTCGAGCGAAGGTTGGGCAGACACACAGTAAGTGGCCCGCCGTCTCATCCTCCTCGCCACATGGTTGGTTCTCTCTCTGTCAGCCAATTCTCATTTATTTTCAATAAAACTCATTTCACATAAATTTTATATAAAGGTTCACTTTATTTATTTTTCAAAATTATTTTTAAAAATTAGCTTCACCTATTACAGTTTTATCTTCATTTTCGCTTTATAAAAGTTAAATAATAACTACTATTTTCTGTCTTTATGTCTACAAGGCAGCTTTGTGCCAGTTTGTGTTTGTGTGCGAATGAATAAATCTGTATGCGCTTTTATGCGTAAAGGTTCTTTTTCTCTGTTTAATGTCGCTTGAGTATTCATCTTATTTTAAAATTTATATTGCCTGTGTTTTTGCACACACCAAATTTCCTTTTACTTTGAGTTTTTAGTTTTGTTGTTGCCTTGTTTTGTTTAACGAACTTATTTACAATATTATAAGAAAAATTGGCGATTATGCATAGATAGTTTTAAAGTAATTGTGATATTTTTAAGGTGTGAGTGCCCTCGGTTTTGTTTTGTATTTCAAATTTTATTTTTTTAAGTTATAAAATTTGCTAAATTTCTTAAATAAGTTTTTTTCATTGCTCTTCGCTTGATAAATGCAATATAAATAAGCACAGTTTTCCTTTTTAAGTATTTTCGTGTATTTTATTTTAGTCTTTAAATATAAATTAGTCAAATATTAAATACAATTAAATAAATAGTAAAAAGTATAAGTGTAAAGTCTGCATAAATATTTAAAATTAAATATTTTTAATTTTTTTTTTGTTTTAGTTGAAGCTCAATCTCTATAAGTAGATTCCGAAATTCATGTCCGAGACAATATAAGCCGCAAACAATGTGCGTATTTCGGAACCTCATAGAAAGTGTGCCTGGTTTGCTAAATAGTCGAGTTTAAGATAAATACTTAAATTTTTTAAAAGTAAAGAAGAGTGTGTGTTAGTAATAAATAAATAAAAAAAATATTGCTAAAATGTTTGTGAAAGAGCCAAGAGCTGAGATGCGTGCCACTGTAATTAAAGCGCGAAATTAAAGAAAGTGCATGAAAGCTTTCACCAGAGCTTTCGTCAGAGCTTTCGCTATAACGGATCAACAGAATTTGGCAGAGATTTTACTAAAACCGAATATGTGATCATGAAATAAGAGCTTTCATCGGAGCTTTCTCTAGAATTTTCACTTCAAAGAGTATTTGGCTTCTGCTAACAGTTTTTAAAGTAGCTTTCACAGCAAACAATTGTGATTTAAAAAGTTTTTATATTAACTGCAAAAAACGATTTTCCATAAGCGAGTTGGTTGTAAGAAAGGTGCACCTATCAAGCATGAGCTTGTAATTTACCATAAATACATATGAGTTCCTTCAGTTCTTTATGTATATTTCTGCCTCGACATATTTGAACTGCATCTAATTTAAGGATTTTTTGCCTGCAGATTTTTCTTTCATTCGCTAAAAGCTTTTACACGCATTTGCGTTTAAGCTAACGAAAAATGGCAGTTTAGCGGTATTTGCGGAAATTGGTAAAAATTGATTTCTTCGTAAGCACTTTTATGAAAAGTTTTTTGTGCTCTTACCGCGAGAAATCCTAAAATTTTCTACTTCTAAATACTTCTATCGTTTATGTGATATAGGCTGACTAAAGCTCGCTTTCTTCTAACTTTCAAAGCTTACGTCTGCTGTGCCTTTTGCGCTCTTCTGCTCCTGATTCATTGTCATTGTGCGATTGCTGGCTTTGTAATGACTTGCTGCGTTCTAAATGGCCTAAAAAGCCCTGAAAGTAGCTTTTAAATGCGCTTTTTTGACACTTGCATGCCACACAGCTGTCTCCAGCTGATTCCTTGGCTAGTAGAAAGTTTTGTTTAACACTAATTCAGTTGAGCAACTTCAATTGCCGAAAGCTCTTATTACCGTTTTCAGAAGCCTCTTCAAGTTTTAAAATCTCTCAAACAGCTCTTTAATGTGGCAAATAATTAAGCTCTTAATAGTTAAAAAATAAAATTTTTGCAATAGATATAATTTTTTATACAACTTCTGAAAGCTTCAAAAGCACACATAAGCTTGGCTCCACAATTTTAATAGTTAATACATATTTTTTAGAACAAGTGGTGTGCGTAGTTGAATACTCGTAGGAAATACATTTTAAATTTAAGACTAACATTTCAAGTAAAAGCTCTATTCCACTGAGCTTTTATTGCGTATGAACTTTCATATGATTAAACTAAAACTAATATAAATTGGTAGTATTTCATTACTTATTAATGCATAATTCCTTGCACGCCAATAGACTGGTTCTACCCCAACAGAAAAATGCAATGTTTTTTTTCAACTTTTAAACTCTCTCTACCACCGATTGGGGGAATCAGCTTTTCAGCATTTTTTTAGACTCTTCTAAGCTTAATATTATGAAATGCATTATTCTTTCTTATTATTTTTAAATTTATACTTAAATTACTAGTTTTCCTGCTTTTAAAATATTTTTTGTTTTTGCTTTAAAATTTCTTTGCAAAACTTTTTTCGCAAGAGTTTTTTCAAATATCCATTTTTAGTTAGTTTTTTTTTGTTAAACTCCACAAATTAAATGAGTTTTCTGTTTTAGTCCAATTACCCCTTTGTTCCATGCGATTTTTCTTGTTTACTTTAGATTTTTAACGTGTATGGATTTAGTATAAGAATGTGTGTGAGTGTGTATGTATGTGTGATACTTATTTTTATGCTACAATTTTATGAGGTTGCATCCATTTTTTCATATAATAACAGAACAACGTCGAAATATAGAGTAAAATCATAAGCGCACAAGTGACGGCCAGCGCCAACACGGAGGTCTTCGTGGGGCAGGGCTCAATGATGGTCACAGTCTTATCTGTAGAGTAGAACAGAGTTGAAGAGGGAAGTAATAAGCGTTATTTTCTGAGAATTATATAAAGCTTCGGAAGCTCTTAAGCTTCATAAAATATTACTCAACTGACACTTACCTTTGGCAAAGTCTGCGCTCGGATCAGCCTTGAAGAATTCACGTTTCTCATCGCCAAAGTCCAAGACTAGAATCTCTTGCGAAATGTTCATATCATCATCGGCTTCCTTAGTTTCATTGCTATAGTTCGTGAAAAAGTAAACAAAAGCACGTAAAGAATTAGAAGCTTCGAAACAAAAAAAAAGAAGAAAAATGCATTCACTCACCTCTCCACAGCGCTACGACGACGTCTCCTGCCCAGCGATTCAAATGACTCCATATTCCATTCGCACACAGCTGGCTCGCATGGTCCCAGACAGTATTTGACATTGCACTGGAAGATGACACCGTAACTCTCGGTGAAACGGAAAGCCTCATAGGTCGATTGCAGTGCATTGCCGTCAGCGGTGAAGCCGGGGAAGATTGTCGGATCGGTGGGACAGCCATCGTCATCGATGATCTTGAAGCTGGTGCGCGCATCCTTAGCCATGGCGACGCAGGAACGTGCAAAGATACCATAGGGAGCTTGAGCAACATCAAATGGAGTAAAAAGAAAAAAATATGCAATCATTAGTTGACATTTGTCCAGACGTGCTGAATGATTAAGTTTTCGCTTACTGTCTTCTGGTATTTCGATGCGGAAGTTGAGACGATCACCGATGCGTACAGTCTCCACTTCACGTTGGCGCGTATCGAGTATGCGAATTCTTGGTGGTGGAGCTTCAGGCGATGAGTTGATGTGTATCATTTCGGGATCACGTATTGGCATCATGCCGAATGTGATGTTCTTCGAGCTCATATCGTATGTGCACTTAACTTTGTAAATTTTATCGGCTTTGGTCATAACAACGCTGTGATGCTGGAGAACGACTGTATTCGAATAGACGCCAGTCTGCGGGGGGATGGAGTGAGAAAGTATGTTTTAAGAAGAAGATTGTGTAAAGAAAATAAGCACAATTTGTGTACTGATTCCCGACATGCAACACAGAAAGAAGCTGATACGGATAATAGTTACCTCAAAGCTTTGCTTGTAGAAGAAATGGGCTTTCAAATTTACATGTATTTTAGGAATATTGATGTGTAAGAAAAATCATGATGCCCAAATGCTAGATCGTTTCAAAAAATTTATCTTCTTCTACATGCCTATTGGACTACTTTTAATAAGATTAGCTTAAGAAATATGACAGCATAGAAGCATTTTCGAAAATCTCTGATCTGCAAATCATGCGCTATTAGAAGATGTGTGTGGGAACCAGTCAGAGTTTAAAAAAGACATGGAGAAAATCGGTTACTAAAGCCATCACATTTTTGAAACTATTATGGTAGAGTTCCTCTCATGTAAATAAAGGCAGAAGAAGATAGCTGAAAGATCTTTTATGTCGAAGTGTCGGCCATTGGGCACACGAAGTTATTCTTAAGCTGAAAAATCGTGGCTTCGAAATCGGCTCCATGGAAGCGCACATCTTCGAAAGTGGAAGTGCAAAAAATTTGTTTTAAAGAAGATAACTTATTAGAAACCCAAGATGATTTAAAAAGTAATACCAAATGAGTTCGGAAAGTAGACATGTTTCACAAGTTTGTAGTCCAACAGTTGAAGTGCTTCTGGGGCTAATTTTTTAGTACCGAGGCTGAAATATGTTCGTAAAAAAACGATATAAATCGCGGACAAGCAACTGAGTTACTTTACTCTTTCAAACTTATTTTCGACAGGGACGCTACCACAAAATACTATAGGAGGTGTCAAGTAAAACTTTCTTCGCAATATACTCACTACACTTTGCGTATTACAATCTTGTCCAGCCATGGTTAGATCCAATCGGAATGCATCCGAGTTGATGACATCAATGTTGCATGTCTCGGAACGTCCCAAGGCATAGATGCGGCCATTGAATGGTTTGTTGGTGCGCACCTGAACGGCGATGCGGGTGTCTTTGCAGTGAACGGAAACTGTGGAGGAAAGAAGGTGAATTTATTGAAAAAAGAAATAGTAAACGAGCTGGAATCCCATCTACTCTGATAGGCGCCTTTTGCTTTTATTACTCAGACAATAATTCATAGAACTAAAGAAGTTTGAAGTGGAAGTCCATACCCCAAACTTGTTAGGATGAATAATATTAAAGTTTGATAATAAAACGAATGTCTTTTCGTAATGAATATAACCCAAAATTCCATAGAATTAAAGGAGATTCAAGTGGAAGCCCATACCCGAAATTTGTTAGCATGAATAGTATTAAATATGGCTAACCAAACGAATATCTTTTCGTAATGGATATAATCAAAAATTCAAAGCCATTTTATTCCTTTACAAATCTATACTAACTTCAATGACTTATTTTTTATCCCTCCTGTGAACTCACCATCATAGCAGGTGCCAGTCTTGTCGCAATTCACGTCATTCCTTGTAATATTAGTCAAGTTGGGATCTTCGGTGGTATCCAGGCTTACAGGCAGTGTGTCCAATTTATCCAAAGCGCCCGGTGGCGAGGTCATCTTTTCGCATGCATTCTCAAAGTACTGTCCAATTGGTTCGCCATGGTCGATCAGTGGGCGCTCGTGATTTAAATAAGTTGAGGGACCATCAGGCAGTGTCTTGTGATCTAAGTGGAACAAACGGCAGTTGTATTGTGAACCCTGTGGCTGACCAAGATACAAGAAAGAGCGACACAAGAATTCCGTTTCGATTTCGCAAGCCAAACGACATGCCGACTCCGAAGTCACTTGCAATTCTTTGTCGGTGTAGTAATGCAAACCAACATATTGAGCCACCTTCTCTTCGGACACACCCACACGCGCGACGGCAAATGAACGATTATTCTTACACGCTTGCGCTGGTTTCAAACACAAATTCTCAAAGTAATCGGTGCCTTGTGCATCGACCAGCTGCACAAATTGTCCGGAGCTGCGTCGATCAGAATCGCTCAACACACATTTCATATTATTGTAATCATATTCGACCGAACGACACACGAAACGTTTCTCATTCAGACACGCCGATAAGCAGGCCTCCTTTGTGCTAGTATAAATGAGCGCATTATCTAAACCGCGTATAATCTTGTTTGGTACACGTTCGAACGCCCACGGCCGATGACAGACATTCTCGCTGCGCAATTGTAATTTCACCATGTAGTACATATTGGCGGAGCGTTGCGGCGCCGCAGATGGATTGTGTGCCGACGAATCGTTCTGCAGCTGACAGTGTGTCTCCTGTGATGGTGATAAAGGATTGACGACAAAACTGAAAGCAGCCGCCTGACAATCGGCCTCCTCGCGACACCAGCCCTGACACTCGTACAGCGACAGATTCTTGACGCTGTAGTATGTGGTGCCGGCGAAATCATAGTCTGTAAGCTTTTCGAATGCCATGCGCGCCGCGCCAGGGCTGGGCAGCAAGGCGACGGCTAGGCAGAGAAAGAGTGCAAAGCGAATATTGGCGATCGTCGAAGACGCCGTCCAGCCGGACATAATGGGATGATTTTGACGGTGTAGCAATCGCATCTGTAAAGAGAAATAAATGGGAAAGAGTGAATGTGGGTGTATACAAGGCGTTCGTAAGGACATAGGACAACAAGCAAACGATATTTGTTGACTTAGTTACAATTAATATAAAGTAAAAAAAGTTAAATTGGTAACATTAACACAACCAACAATTTCGAGGCTTTGATCTGGGCAGAGCAGAAAAAAATATTCGTCTCAGTGACACAAACAACAATTTTCTAAGTGCCCGAAAGTACTAGAAATCATTCAACAGTCACATCGCCACAATTCGTATCTAAATGAGATTCTTTAACAGCTGCCTCGTACGCCACCGACTCCAAGAAGTGGAAGGCCGAATTTGATGAATTGTGGGCAAGTAAAAGATCTTTGGGGATAGAGTAGGAAAATTTAGCCTTTATGATGAAACTTTAATCAATGTTCTGAGGCTGGTCGACTTCGAAGGGTTGAAAGCACTGGGTGTGTGCAGCAGTCTTCCGCTCAAAAGGATCCGTCAGCCTACTGGTTGTCTCTTGATCAAAAACTTCAACATGCTTTCAGTGTCTTGGATGCATGTACGATTCTAGGAAACAAGATCCGCAAAAGTCTCTGTGCAGTAAAAAAATACATCTATCAACAAAAATGACATTTTTCGCTGGAATTCTGTAATCGTTACAGACAGCCAGAACTAGACCCAGACAGATTTAGAACTAGACCCTCGATCCAACTCTCGCAGATTACTACTTAATACGATGTGAGCTGGAAGAAAGAAGTCCTGCCACATTCTCCTATTGTCTGCTCTTTGGAGCTGATGGTTTTTTAATATTATGAGATAACCTTTTCGCTTCTGCGACCTCAATAAATGCTAAGTTGGGCGCACCTTCAGCAGGCAGACTGACTTAGACAGAATTGAATTCTAACGGCCATCTGCATACTTTACTCTCACGTTTTGAAACTCTCTAGGGTTGTGTTCCGAGTAGCTTCTCATATTTGTGCCTTAACTATGAAAATAGAGATATGACGAAGGATTTGTGGAGGATGGTTTTATTTATGGAAGCGAACTCAGCTTTTCAGTAATCCGAAGATCCCAAAAACAACACCTCCAGGCAAGAGTTTTTCCTTGCTTTATCCCATGCCTGGAGCTATTTAATCTGGTTCTTAAGTACTCAAAGTCTTTTGCAACTTCCAGATGATGACTAGTGGTTTATTTCTCCATACGCAAGACTCCGCAATATGTAGAGAAGCTCCATTCACCGCTGGATATATATAATATATTTCTAGTAGGGAGATCAACAATCTTATTAGCGCCTTTGTACGCCAACAGCATTATAATTTTGTTGTAAAATAATAGCAACTTAGAATACAAAACAAATATTGGATCCAATAAGCTGTGATCCACTGTATTTACACGAGCAAAATTAATTTCCTTGCCTCTATTTTTTTGTTGTTTGTTGTTTCACATCACTCAACACATCACATTGTTTTAGACAGAGCTACAAGAGTAACAACAAAACACAAATTAACCGCTCAGAAATTATCACTGGTGGTCGGTCTTCTCTTTTTCTTTACGGTTTTATTACATTTCAGGTCCGTTTGATAGTCGACTTGATTTGGATTTTTCGTCTTTCAACCGCGCCTGCTCGCGGCCCCATACACTTTCCGCATTCAATGACAATGTTGCGGTGAAGTCATACCAAATAACGGCACAAGTAACCGCAAAAGAAACGGCAAAAACTGAGGCCACAACTCCAGTTGGTTCTCTATGGCTGATGGCTGATGGCTGAGGCTGAGTCTGAGCTTAGACATAGAAAAGTACATACACAGTCTGTAAGCAACTGTTGATTAAGTAGCTGAATGTATGGACAGATATGTGTATGTGTATGTATATGTGTATTGGAGAGCTTGCAACATTATGTGGTATATTGTAACAATTTGCTTTGCAACTGAAACGAGTAGCGAGAGAAACATGAGTCGAAATGTTGCATCGATGGTGGCAGCTGAGCTCAACTTGTTTGGCACACAGCTTGTGTAGCACACAGAAAATTACAATCACAGTGAGTTCGGCGATATACGAGAAGTGGAAAGACCAAGCAGGGAGATGTAAGGTTGTGCGCCACTGTAGTTAGAAACATTGCGCTTAAGATAGTCGCATTATTTTTGACATTCAGAATATCCCACGATAAACTAGAAAGTTAGTAGTCTAAACAAAAAGTCTAAGTTTTGTTAAAAACCCGAATGTGGTGGCCGAAAATGAAGCTAAACAGTTCGGGAATTGTCCATTGTCTTAAATAGCAAAACTCTTGGGTTCCGGTTTATGACTGGTTAGTCATCAAGGTACAGGAATCTCAGCAACACAGCTCTCTCGTTTTGCTGCTGATTAGTAACGTGCTGGAGGCGCGCGAAAAGCAGCAATTTAAACTCTGCTTCGGCCTCAGGTTGGCCAAAGTGAAGGTCTTCTTTACCTCGACGATTTTGAGGAAATAGGGGATGACACGAAAAAGCTGCTCGACAATCTGCCGTTGTCTGGGATGAACGCAGAATTCGAACCAATGAAGTAGGGTTGAAGATAGTACCCTTTAACCAGTATGTTAAGAGTAATCCAAATTAACCTTCTTCATTCTTAACTAGCCATCGATAGCCTACTTGTCATCCTCCGTGGGGAAGACATCGATATCTGCTTGATTTAAGAGACTTGGATCTGGTAGCGTAAAATCATGTGATTGAAGAACAGATTTTACGATCTTTTTCATATCCAAACTGATGGTAAGCTTAACGTTTGCATCCTAGTTAGGAATACAACTAACGGCTTCTTGCTTTTTAATTTCAGTTCACCGGTTGTGACGATGGTCAGGGTGGAATCATCCAGCGGCAGTTGTTTTTCTTTGGTGTCTGCATATACGGGCCATGACGATTCAGCGCTTCCTCAGAAAATGCAGCATCTGGGGATACTCGCTTGCCCAAGAAAAAGAACATCCTGATCAACTGCGACACGAAGGCCAGCCACACTATTTGGGGCAGCAGTAAGATTAACGAACGAGGTGGCTCCCTTTTTGATTTTACAATTAGTCGTAATGTATTCATTTGGATCAAGGGCAAGACGCCAACGTTTATTTTCCCAGAATCGGAAACATCAAGCGGCTGGGAGGAAGTTCTTGACATTACTCACTCGTCAAATACTTCCGCCATCATTTCCGCTTCGGAGCAACTGGAAGTTGAACACTTAAAGAAGTACTATCAGACTGCCTTCAAAGTGGTCTTTCTATTGTACTAACCTTTAGCCAAGAAAGACTCTCTTTCCTGGTGGAACAAGACGCTTACCGACTTGAAAGAGAAGCTTGGGAGAATTTTCAATAATTGCTATCAAAAAGCTTACCGGGTAATTTTGAGAGAATATAATAAAACCTTTGTGGTTCTTCTTCTGTGGCTTCAGTACAATAGACAAAATACTCAGAAAGTCCTAGGGACTCCATGCCATTCAATTTTGAAATTCGTAGCTGTGTGTTTACCGCTCATTGGACGATTGGCACACACGCGTAAAAGCTAAGTTTACCATTTAACCCCCATTGCAAAAGCTGTGGGGTCCTTTCGGAGAAGGAAACCGTTGAGCACTTTCTCTGTAAATGTCCGAGTTTGTCAGCTAGACGATTAATGTCACTGGGTGCTCCTTTCTTTCACAGCTTGGGACAGTGCGCCAACCTAAATCCCATCAATCTTTTCCATTACATCAACAGATTTGGCTGGCTGTAGATATCTGCCTGTTGGAGGTCTCATAATGGTATCGAAACGGCGAGTGGGGAGTGCCATAATAGTACTTACTACCTTTCACCTACATAATTATTATGTTTATCATTATCATTATTATTATGCGACTTATGAATGGAGTTACTTAATCGCCTCCGAGCGTGAGAGGAGTTTTATGAAAAAATGTGCATGGCAGAAATACACACGGAGCTCTAGCTCCTTAAGAGGCGAGTGTAGTTAGAGAAAAAAAATTTTATAATTTTCATGTTACATGTTGACACTGGTGTCCGACTATATTACCAATACTATTAAAAATATATCAAGAAGTATTTTTCTATTTTTGCTAAAAAATTAGTGAATTTTTTACTCTTTCATCGGGAATGATTTTTATTTGGAAAAAAGTAGCTATTGAAAATTTTAAATGGTAAAACATTATGCGCTGCCAAAGATTTAAGTCTCTAAGTTGTGCTTCGGTTTTTGTTTTTAATATTTTGTTTCAGAATTAGATAGCAACCCTGGCTGCTAGTGTTGAACTCCCTTATAGGTTATCATTTTCATTCAAAAATTAAAAGCATCATTTGAGTAAATTTGCACTTCCTCGCTTTAATATTTTATACTTTTATTATTTATTTTCCCCAAAATGTCCATAAATTTTATATTTTATAGTTCAAGAAATATTTATTAAAATAAAAGTCATTAAATTGCACTCATTTCACTTCCTTTCTGAATGCAACTCCTGTCTGTTTATGTATTTATTAATTTCGTTTTATGTGTAAAAATTCCACAAATCCTCTTCTATCATCTATCCAATGCCATTTTCCAGCTAAAATGCTGCTAACCAAATTCCACCGTTAGAATGGGCAGTTACAACGCCCACTCATGCCATAAACCAGCTACAGCCATAAACCAACAACACATAAAACCTTTGCAAGACAGCTACAATAAGCGCAAGGCGATCTACAACAATAAAAGCGGGTTGAAATAGTAATCTCAGGCAGGACTGAAAAATTGTATATCTCTGCCAAACATCGACGCATCCATTGGCATCGTAAATTCTTATATTAACGGGCAAAGTGCATGTAGTAGTGAGCCTCAGAAATCTGGCAAAGATACAGTAGTAAAATGTTGTTGGTTTAGATGAGCAGCGATACAGAAAAGTTATTATAAAATTATTAAAAATTTATGCATTGTTAGGAGTAAAATACTATTTATGTTAAGGAAAAGTATATAGCCTTGCTTGGAAAGATAAAACCACTCAGCTTTTTTTTTGCAAAATTATTTGTTAGCAGCTCATTTCTGCGATGTGAAGTGCTGGTGCAGAAAGTGTGAATTTTTATATGTATTCGCTAGATGACAAGGGAAAGAACTGCTTGACAGCGTAATATAGATACTTCCTATTTTAGGTGGATCACTCAGTGTTTGTATGAGTCGTAGTCAGTGCGCTGGAGTTCATTTGCCTCTCATTGGAGGTTCAATCTTAAAGCGTAGGGTCAGCACAAAAGTATTGAAATCATTTTGATTGTGAGCAAGTTGTTTAAAGAATTCCAGGTTGTATTTGAATTCTATAAGTCCGAGTCCACAATGCAGCGCCGGCAGGTTTTTGGTCTTCCATGGCCCCCAAAACATTGCGGATTCCATCATAGTGCAGTCCTGCATACTTCGCTGGTATCTTTGGGCAAAGTGTGGCCCTTCCAGCCGAATCCTCCGCGTTTGATGCTGAGCTCGATTGGGTATTTGTTGTTCGAATTAAGCAACTCTTGCTTTGAAATAACAGAAAACAATGTTTGATAGCCAATACAGATCTCTTCCTAAAGCGTTTTACGTCTTGCTGTACGGACAAGCGAGTTTTCAGCTCTAATCTACCATGCCAAATGGAGAATGCCGCTCGAAAGAAAAACCTTTGTGAACTGTATAGGCTGACCCGGGAGCTTACTGGCAAATACAGAAGCTCAAATCGTCCCATTAAACCCAAAAATGAGCTCCTTATTTCATCGGGATGTGAACAAATGGCTAGATGATTCAGGCACTTCTCCGAAGTGTAGCTGATGAGGTAAAGTACTTCTCCGAAGTTCTGAACCCCCAAACCTCAATTCTAATATCGAACTTTACCTCGTCACCTACACAATCTGCACGCTGTTCACCGATACCCTGCTCTTTTCCCACTTTAGAAGAAATCATGAAACAGAAAAGAAGAGGAAAATCTGTGGAAGAACATCTATTGAAAATCTCTTGAATCGCATGCTGTCTATAAGAAGATTAGGTTAAACTGACTGGTGCAAAAGCGGGCTTATTTAATTCGATACGAATTCTGTTTCTGTAGACCTCGGAAAGCAAGTTGTACAACTGATACATTAACAAATTGAAGAGCCACCAGGTTTGGCATCAAAATTCTAAACTAAATACTTTCCCTAAAATTTTAAGTAAGGGTCCCATCCACAAAGGATCCCTCTATGGACATGAAAGGTATGAAAGGTTAGATGATTTACTGCTGAGCCTCTGCAATTACCTAAGCCAGTCGAACCTCGGCCGTGCACTCACATTGCGTTACTACTCTCAAAGTTGTAGACTCATTATTCAGATGAGCGCCATCGTCTTGTTGCCAATTTTTATGCTATTATTTCAAACTCTGTAGCAGCTCTTCTCTCAGCAGCCTGAGTGGTACTTTCTAAGTGCTGGAGATCAACATAGAAATGTTCCTCGGTCTAAACTTTTCAAACGAATTTCATGCAATTATTTTTCGTTTGTGATATCCATTTTAAAGACATGTGTTGTAATCAGGCAGTAGACTGTCAGCGATACTTCTAGAAAAGTAGAGTCCTTTCCTTCACGTTCACACGACAGCCAGTTTTAAGTTACCAGAACAACGCGAATGTATATTCGGCCAGGTTCTGCTACTTCAGCGGTGTTTTATGCTCAAAATAAGTAAAGCGGGCTATCTTCCATGGTCTGAAAAACAACTTTCATGCTTAACAAATTTCTTTGGCATAAGTGACTATTTTAATTTTATAAATAATTTTTTTCCCAAATCTCACAATAAAAAGTATACCTATATCTTAAAATTCCATTCAATTAATTGATAAATCTTACACTCTTCCATTTCTTGAATTTGCTACTTCACTGTGGTTTTAGCACAATTTTACCCTCCACTGCTTGTTAGCTACTAATTCTCTTTCTACTGCTGCTACTCCCAACAGCTGCAATGTCAACTGAAGGCCATTGCTACAACAATAAGAAAGTAGCCATTTTTCTGGATCCAGAAATGCTGACTTTCTATTCAGCATTTCTTTGTCAGAGCTTCTTGTTGATAAATTGCAGCTTTTACACCCAGCCGCATAGTCACAAAGCCAAGGACAACTACAAAGCGCAGTAAAACAACTAAAAATTATCATTGCACGGTGGAAATTCTCTACTCTTTCTTCTTCCTGCAGTATTGTCAAATGCTTGCCACTCACTCATCCTCACAATTCTTCGTAGCTGCTACTGATTGCTGCGTTAAACCTGCCTGTGTTGCAATAATTTCTGCCACAGCGATTTTCTACCGTCAATTTGCATTGAATTGTAATCTTCATTAATATGTTTTTTCTTTCTGGACAACTATGCATTGCATCATTATTACAAAAATTTGTTGGTTTTGCTTGTGCTTCAAATTACATTATTGCTTTACTAGCGGCATTTGTGTGATTTGCACTGTCTTCTTACTTATTTCTCTTTTCAATGGCGGCGCTTATAATTGGCACTGTTGCAAGACCAGTTGGTAAGGCAGAAATAATTGCATACCATAAAAATAGAACTTAAAGCCATTGTAGGCACAGTAAATCGTTCGTCCAGCATTAAAAAAGAGCTAAGAGTAGTATGCAGTTTAATATGGCTGAGAGGTGGCATTCTTTGGTGGAGATGAAGCAAAGTAGGTAGTCATAGGTAGGAAGAGGAATGAAATGTAAAAACTAAGTTGTTTTTAAGATTTTGTAAATTTTTTTTAAGCCTTTCGGAGGTATGATTAAATTTTATCCCAATATTTTTAAGAAAGATTTTGTGTTAAAACAAGAATTCATTGTTGAAATTCTAAAGGTTTAGAGTTTAAAAAAAATTTCTCAATAAAGTGAGTTTTATTCTACAAAAGGAAAACCATTTCGGAAATTTAAAAACAAAATAAATTTTTAGAATTCAGAATACATTCTTTTGAAAATTTTTGAGTATTTTTGAAGGTTGTCTGGAATTTTAAAAATATTTGTATATAAAAAAAAATATCGCAGATGTGAATTTTTTTAAATGCTCTTAAAATTATTCAACCTTCTTCGCAATTAAAAAAAAAATTTGATTTTATTCAAAAGTAAAAAAATAATTTAGAATTTGGGATACATTTTGTTCGTAAATTTGAAATATTTTTGGTACATTTGATTTTATTCAAAAGTATTAGGACTATGTTTAAGTTCGTGCGGTTTTTTTTCGAAATTTGAAACTTTATTGACGTAAAATGGTTACAAATTTAATATTCAAAGTATTGTCCATCGCTTACTACTACTTTTTCCCATCTTTCTGGCAATTCACGGATTCCCTTTGTGAAAAATTCGGTCGGTTTTGCCGCAATCCACGAATCGATCCATTTTTTGACTTCATCGTAATTACGGAAGTGCTGGTCAGCCAGGCCATGTTGCATCGATCGGAAGAGATAGTAATCGGATGGCGCAAGGTCTGGACTATACGGCGGGTGGGGTAGGACATCCCATTTGAGCGTTTCTAAGTATGTTTTGACCACTTGTGCAACATGTGGCCGAGCATTGTCATGTTGCAAAATAACTTTGTCGTGTCTATCGGCGTATTGCGGCCGTTTTTCTCGCAGTGCTCGGCTCAAACGCATCAATTGTCGTCGGTAGACATCCCCCGTAATCGTTTCATTCGGTTTCAGTAGCTCATAATACACAACACCCAGCTGGTCCCACCAGATACACAGCATAACCTTCAGGCCATGAATATTCTGCGCCGACGTCGATGTTGAAGCATGGCCAGGGTATCCATACGTTGCCCGACGTTTTGGATTGTCGTAATGGACCCACTTTTCATCGCCAGTCACAATTCGATGCAAAAAACCCTTTCTTTTGTGCCGTTGAAGCAGTTGTTCGCATGCCATAAAACGGCGTTCAACGTCTCTTGGCTTCAATTCATACGGCACCCAATGGCCTACCTTTCGGATCATTCCCATGGCTTTTAAACGTTTGGAAATGGTTGATTGATCAACTCCCAAAGTTTTTGCAACCTCTTCTTGCGTTTGAGTCGGATCTTGATCGAGCAATTCCTCCAATTCGGTATCCATGAACTTTGGCGGCGCACCCTCGCGTTCTTCGTCTTCCAAGCCAAAATCACCACTTTTAAAGCGTGCAAACCACTTCTGGCACGTTCGCTCAGCTAGAGCATGCTCACCATAAACTTCCACCAATATACGATGACTTTCGGCTGCTTTTTTCTTCATATTAAAAAATTCCCCGCAAAAACACATTATTTGGCACGAAATTCGACATTTTCAAGTGTGGTAAAAATATTGTTGTTTACGCTTCAAATAAAAAACTTATACTGACGTTTGTGCCTTACGACAGTAGCTCTCCAATGAATGTTTGGAAATGTGGATCGATGGAATAATAATCAAGTTACGCCATCTGTTGTAAAACCGCACGAACTTATCGATAGACCTATTAATATAAAATAAATTTTTAGAATTTAGGATACATTGTTTTAGAAAATTTCCAATAAAAATTTGAAAAAATTTTTAAACAAGTTCATTAGAAATTCTGAATTAAAAAACATTTGATTTGATTTAAAAGCAAAATAAATTTTTAGGATTTAGAATAAATTTTTCTTCAAATATTTTGCAATTAAAAAGGAACATTTGATTTGACTCAATATCAAAACATTTTTGAATATTTTCGAAAGTCTTTAAATGAAGTCTATCAGAAATTTTGACTAAGCATTTACTTTCTTCAAGATTGTATTTATTAAAAAAATTTTCTAACCTAAAACGATTTCGATTTGTTTCAAAATCAAAATAAATTCTTAGAATTCAGAATAAATTTGTTTTTGAAAATTCTTGAATATTTTTGAAGAAGTTTTTGAATATTAAAAATATTGGTGTTTCGAAAAAATCTGAAATATTTGAATAAAAAAAAAAACAAAAAAACTTTTAATTTGATTCAAAACTACAATCAACTTTTAAAATTCTGAAAAATATTTTTTTCAAAGTTTTGAGGTATTTATGAAAAATCTTTGGTATTTCTAAAATATTGGTATTTAAAAACATCGAATTTTATTCTATAAAACTATTAGGCGATTTGTACAATATTTTCTGAAATTTTTTTAAAAGCTCTTAAAATTATTCAAACTATTTCGCGATTAAGAAAAAAACATTTGATTTTATTCAAAATCAAAATAATACATTTTTAGAATTCAGGGTAATTTCTTTTGAATTTTTGAAAAAATGACTTTCCTTTACTTTCTCCAACTTTTTATTTATTGAAAAAAAGTGAAGTTGATTTGTTTCATTTGTTTTAATAATTTCTTTATAATTCAGAATATTGTTTTTGTAATTTTGAATATTTGTGAACATTTTTTTGAATTATGAAAGATATTAATAATTTTAAGAAATCTCGGGCAGGTGAATTTTTTTTTACTTCTACTAAAACTAAAATTATTTGACAATTTTTAAAATATATTTCTGAAATTCACTATCCTATCCAATATTTTTACTTGGCTTTTACTTTCTCCAACAAAAAAATATTTTAATTATTATCTAGTAAAATGTCCCAAAAAAATTGAAAAATTCATATGAAAAGTTTTGATTCGAAACTGAAATTGGTTTAAAAATTAAAAAAAAAAAAATAAAAAAATTCATTTAAAAAGTTTTCATACAAAACAAAATTTAGTTTTAAAAATTCAGAAAAAAAACAGAATTTCTAAAATAAAAATTTTCTATACAATTTGCAAAGCAAACATCTTGAAATTTGCTTTATTTTAGTTTTAATTTTTCTTTCTAATATATTCTGAATAGTTTTAAAATTATTTGCCTTACCATCGGTCCAGCAAAAATTTTTAAATTTGCTTTTATTTTAATTTTAGTTTTTCTATGTAATATATTTTCAGTATTTTTAAGAACATTTTCCATAAAAATCTTGAGATTTGCTTTATTTTAATTTAAGTTTTCCACTGAATATATTGCGAATATTTTTTAAAATATTTTAGCTTTAGTAAAAATTTTTGAATTTACTTTAATTTAATTATATCATAATTTTTGTGGTTTCTAAATTTTTGTATTTTTTTATCAAAATTAAATTTTTTTTTGTAAATTTCGATTATAATTTATTCTTTTTTCCGAACACACAAATTAGTTTTACTAATTTTGAAAATTTTTCAAGAAATATTTCCCAAAACAAATCGTAATCAGCTTAATTTATTTCTGATTTACGTAAAAGCTCATTTAGAGAACTTCATTCAAAATTTTCTCAAATATTACTGCCTTCATTAATCAAAATCGAAGAACTATAATGATCGATTGATCACATCAGCCGACTGTTGATGCACTGAGTGCAACATGGAAACCATTTTGGAATGCCACCAACAGTGTACAAGTGGCTCCCAGAGCAGCTACATACATCGGCGCAGCAACTGTGAGTTGTTCAGTCTTTGCAACAAAAGTGATTAATTGTGGCATACAAAATGATGTGGAAGGAACTTTGGTCTGATGCGCTTAACGACTTGGCTAAATTTACTTAATTGATGCTTTTAGTATTTGAGATTTGCGTTGCTTGATGATTTGTTTAAGTTATTAGAAAATAGTTGAAGGTTTAATTGTTGGTGTAGAGCAAATGAAATGATTTATTTATATTAGACAAAATACAGTCTAATTGCTTGTCTAAATTTTAATAGCGTGTTGGTGGAGTTTGAGTAATGGGTTGAGACTAGCAGCTGAGTGGGAAAGTTTAGAATTTATTTCTTTAAACTTTTTTTTCTACTTTTTTTGTACCTTCTACGTGTTTGAAAAGGTTTTTGGTACCTATCTTTTTTTCATCTCACATCATATTAATTACCTACACTCAGCTATTACCCACTACTCGCTTCAATCTATCAAAAGTCAGTTCAGTCACACTTTAGCATTGAAAAGCTTTTAGCACAACTATTAAATAGATTAAGTAGCAGTGAGGAAACGAAAAGTAGCACCTCTGGGCGCAGAAGCTGCTGCAGTCACTTACGTGTTTGTTGCTTCGTTTTTTGCCACTCGCCTACAGCTGCCATTCTCCAACTACGCCTAGCCGCCGAGATGCGATGCAACTTTTTAGCGTCTCTCACTCATACATTGTTTGTAGTGGTATGCGTGTACACGGTATAAGTAGGTATACGCTATGTAACTGCATTTGCAAGCCGTTATATGGCCTTATTATGCGTAAATGGCTTTGTGAATGCCAGCGATAGTCAGTCTGCTGAAGTGTTGATCTTTACTGTTTGCGGCAACATAGTTGGCGAGTTTCGAATGCTGAGGAGATGTAATAGCTTGGCTACTTTTCGAGGAAATTGATTTGCCTTTAATGTAATTTAAGAAGAGTGTTGCGAATACTGCTATTTTTTTTATTGAGATTTCTGTCTTATATGAAATTAGAAACTGTAAAAAAGTTTAGCGCGAGAAGGTAGAAGAAGTGTTAAATTTAATCTAATTTTTTTAGTAACTTATTGCATACTTTCGGGTGCTGGATTGGAATAAGTAACCGCTTTACTGAATAATCATGCATTTCGAGGCTCAGTGTCAGCGTTTAAGGAGTTTATTCAGAAAAAAAACTACATCTGCTCGAATTTCATAGAGCGAATTGTTGAAGAAGACGCGTAAATGTTCATTTGTCGTTGTTCTTAACTTGTTAGTCTTTGTCCTTCGACTACGTCGAAAATTTTACGTAAGAATCTTAGCTTATTTGCCTATAAAATATAGCTCGCGCAAGAATTGACGTCAAATGACCATCTTTTGCGTTGCATTTTCCCTGATCGGGATCATTCAGATTTTATATTCAAATTTATTGGAAAGAGTAGGCAAAAATTGGTCTGACCGAATGGATCATGTTCCTCGTAGCCGGGGAGACATAAGCAGCATATCATATTCGAAAAATAAATGCAATGAAAGTATCTACCAGATTATAATAAAATTACATTAAAAATCATTCCAACAATATTTGTTTTGTTTTAGCATAAGTTTAACTTCTCAATCTCTTAAAACTAGTGAAAAAGGGATTAACAGTCACATACAACATTTATTAGATGTTTGCCCACGCTTTTACCAGAATTTGTAATGTGTCTTTTGTGTTATCTGAAAAAATGTAAAAAATTATAGAAAATATTTTTCCTGCTCCAAAAGCCAGATGGTCTTCATGAGCACTATTTATTTTACTTCAGAAATGCACTCAGAAGCCTTTGTTGGGCCTGTGGCGACTGCTGTTAAAAACAGTTCCCTATTATTTGAGGTTTTATGCCAACAGTGGGCTATGAACGCGGACACACTAAAAATTAATCAAGAACAAACCCCATTCAACTGAAGCGGCTATCTTAAAGTAGCCTAAAATAAAATAATTTTATTTTTTATTTTTTTAGCTTTGTTTTTTTTTTTATTTAGAATTTATTATAGTCACTTTTAAATATTGCAAATAGTTTCGTTATACTTTGCATAC
The DNA here is from genome assembly GCF_027943255.1 of Anastrepha obliqua. Classification (NCBI taxonomy): domain Eukaryota; kingdom Metazoa; phylum Arthropoda; class Insecta; order Diptera; family Tephritidae; genus Anastrepha; species Anastrepha obliqua. Next base: position 121,254,236 of record NC_072893.1, on the reverse strand, counting down.
TCAAGAAGTGATAATAGCAGTAAATCCTATTAGGACCATTTTCCAACAATTTTCTAAAATTTACTAAGTGCCTTAAAGTATGCATTGCTTAATTTCGATGAACTTTTAAGTTCACGCGAAAATGTGAGTCAACTCGGGCTATATAATTAGGCTATTGTGTTAAGCCAGAGTGCACTATTGCGCTTAGAAAAAAGTCTTCCAAGTAATGCAACTGAAGTACGATCCTGATACGCTTTAGATAATTAATTTTTTTGTTATTATGTGCATATATGTATGTGACATTATAAAGGTCTGGTAATAGAGAATATATACAGATCACATTTGATCACACAAAATTCGTTTTTTTCGAGCGCCTTAAAGTATATAATGATTAATTTTTTGGGACATTTCAATTCAAGCAAAAATGGGAGGTTACTTCGAGACGCCTGATTGGGTTGTTGTGTAAAAAACAAAGTGAATAGCTTAGCTCAGCGAAAAAGTTTGCTTCGAACTAATGTCGAAATAGTCTTGCATTTATTTTTATAATTTTTTAATTTCATTTTATCATAACTGAATTTTTTATGAACATGGAACAACAATCTCGTGTCACTCAAAAATATATTATTGGCACTAAGTTGCAGTTACTAAATTATTTCAGTCAAAGTTCTATATCTACATAAGTTTTCCTCTAATGTGCTTGAAAACACCATTGGTAATCTACAGATTGGTGTAGTATACCTGTTTGTCGGCCAAAATGCTATACGATTTTTTGAACACCTTAGCTTGTCTTGCCTACCTTTTGCCATAGACACAGCATTCGCAGCTGGGCATTTGGGCATTCTCACCGAGCTTTCCATCCTAACTCATCAATTTTTTGTGCTTTTTTTATAATGGTTGGTTAAATTTCAAAGGCCGATGTTGAATGTGAACCACACCTAAACGTCAACGACACCGTTGGATTTCTTTCTTTGGGGTTATTTGAAAGAAAAGGTGTACGTCGATAAGCCAGCAATAGTTCAAGAGCTAAAGAATGAGATAATTCGGCACATAAATGGCATAGAACCTTAATTATGCCTCAGCGTCATCGAAAATTTGGACCATCGGATGGAGGTGTGCCGCCGAGGCCGCGGCGGTCATTTGGCCGATATTTAGTTCCATACGTAATTGAGCCATACCAATATTATCATAATAAAGAGAAATGAGAATAATTTCTTAAAAAAATTGTATTTTATTCCAAATCAACACCGGCTCTTGAAACTTAACCACCCTTTATAAAGAGAAAGAATTTTTCGGTTTTGAAGGCATCTAAATCTGTTTTGCTTTAAAGGCAACTAAATCGATTTTATGTAAAACGGTGGAATTGGGTGGTTTTTGAGACATTTCAATCTATTATAGGTGCCCAATATTTTACATTAATAGCATAAATTTCTCACTATTTGACACTCGCCTACAAATTTTCAATCTTTTGATGTAATTGAAAAGGCTGAGCAAAACAACTGATAGATGAAATTGAGAGATTCAATGCGTGACTAATATGTGAAAGCATTTGCGTATCATGTTTCACAATACTTTGAAATAAATTTAGAATTCATATTTATTAGTTTACTATTAAAAAAAACAAAAATAAAATAAAAGTTTGAATCGCTATTAGAAAAAGCCTCTCATCTGATTTTGCTGCAGCATCGAACTGCATTTCGAAGCACCGTCCTCGTTTTAGCCGTTTATAATGGCCTCTGGTGACGATACAGCATGCTTGACTGCGCTTTGTATGTGTTAGTGCAGTCGGGTGGCGTCGTGTCACACATACTTGTTGTCGGTAAAAATCAAAAATTTTAGATATTAGCGTCAATCACCCGACACGCACGCACATAAAGTTCTTGTCAAACAATGCTTGACCGTCACCAGAGGCCATAAGTCACGTTCATACACATCCTGTTACTATAGCCACTTACTAACGTTTGTACTTCACTACATTTTCAAAAGTCCTATCGACCTGTTCAAGTTCTAAAATTAAAAGACTTAAGCAGCGAACTTGCAAGAAGCCATAAATTGTCACCAGCTGTTAATGGTGATTTTATGCAGTTTAATCATGTCGAAAGCAACTATTTTGTGTTACCATTCCCTGAATTTACTTCTAAGCTCTCTACCGCTCCTCCACCCCATCTTTTTGCCACCAAGCACAATTCTTTAGTAAGAAAGCACTTTCAACAAATACAAAGATTTTCAACGGACTGCATGCAATTTTAGTTAAAAACACTGACATTGTAATCACAATTTCTCCATAGACCACTCACTTGCCACAACAAGCGACCACAATAGCAACAATGCCATTTGTTTTGCACATTTTACATCCTCTTGACCCACTTATTTGCTTGGTTGCTTTCTGATGGCCTGTCGCCAGCTTTGTGTGGCAGCCACCTGTTGGTCATCGTCTCACGTGCACACACGCACAAATACTTGTATACATTTGCATAAACTCCTTGGTGTACGCACAATATTTAACTGCACACGCGCGTGCCGGCCGAAGTGGCCGAGTGACGTAGCAGACACCTGTGACATTTGTGTGCAACACAATTACCGTGCATGGCAACAACAACTACAACAAATCTTTTAGTATTCTAAGCTAAATGAAAAATAACAAAGAAACGTACGGCATCATAAGTGGGTAAATAAATTGTAAGCAAACTTGCACAGATTTGCCGCCACTGACATATGGCCACATTAGTTGATTGCCACAACGGGCGCTTTGGAACAGTAAAGCTAGCAAGCAAGCAAGGCGACAAGTAAGCCAGCCAGTAAATATGGTGCACCGTGCATAATGGAATACTGCTTTTGCCACTGCCATCGCCAGTTTGCGCCTGATTGTCTTAGCTCACTGCTATCACTCAATGCTGACAGCAATAGTTTGGCTTAAATTGCAAACTATGGACGCTTGATATGTTGGTTTTACACAACAACAAACTCCAGCTGCAACCTGAGGCGTACAAGTGACCTAGTGCGCATTTTTGGTTCGTCGCTGCGTTGCTTCTGGCTTCGGTTGTGCTGCTGCCTGCCATACCATTTTTCTAAGACCAGCCTTTGTAGTGGAGACAATTTTCTACTAACTTGCGCGCTTCGCTGCGTTAGCCAAGCATTTTTGTCGCATTCGTTCATGTGTTTTTGATTTACTTCTTTAAATGAAATACAAGCGAGTTGCTGTTGAAGTAATGCGGTCAGGTAATTTACAATTTTTCACTAGGAGTTCTGAGAGGGCTGGTAGGAAAAGATTGTTAGACTGAGGGGTATGACTTTGTTGTTAAGTGTTGTTAAATCATTTCAATAGTTACTAGCATAAAAACTGGCTTTCTATTAACGAAAAAAACGCCAATTACTAGAAATGCATAGGAGATCATGCCAAGTGATCCAAGTATTTTAGAAATACTTCTTAAAAATGGTCCATTTGTGGGCGTGAGTACAAAAAGAAGTTAACTGCACGAATTTTTTATATTAAAAATTAAAGGATACAGTTTTTTGAAGTGAAATATCTTTCTTTCTTTTCAATTTGTTTATGTATTTTTTTTTTAATTTTTTAGAATAAAATATATTTAAAACAAAAAAAACATATTTACTGTCTTGATAAAACGATTTATGGGAGAAAACGTTTCTGAGTATTAAAAAAAATATACAAAAAAAAATCTTTTTTGTTAACAAGTTTTGGTGAAAATCTAATTTTCTATAATTTCTTTTTAACACTTTTTGACTATTAAAAAAAAATAAAAAAAAATGTGTTTGTTAGAAATTTTTAGTGGAAAAATAATTTTTGATATATTAATTTTTGGAAAAACGCGTTTCCTCAGATTTTCTTCCTAGTTTTTTTTAATAATAGCTTAGACTATGCTAAGTAGTCGCTGCAAGCTTCCTAATGGGATGCACATAACTTTTCGAGTTATATTAAAATATAATTTACTTAAAAGAAAAATATTAAAAGAAAAAATTTTTTTTGTAAAATTTTTGGGAAAACACTTTTTGATTATTTAAAACAAAAATTTAAAAAAAAAATAATTTTTTATTACAAATTGTTGATGAAAAAATAATTCTTCATCATTTTTGGAAAGACATGCCTACTCAGATTTTTTTCTTATTGCTCTTAATAATAGCTTACATTTTGCCTTGTAATCCCTGCAAATTTCCTAATGGGATATAGATAACTTTGCATGTTATATTCAAATACAAAGTATGTATACTTAAAAGAAAAATATAAAAAAAAATCATTTATGTGAAACATTTTTGAGGCGAGAACTTTTTAATTATTAAAAAAAATATTTAAAAAAAATTTTTTTTGTTAGAAATTTTTAGTGGAAAAATAATTTTTGACAACTTTTGGAAAAACGCGTTTTCTCAGATTTCCTTCTTATTTTTTTCAACAATAGCTCAGACTATGCTCAGCAGTCCCTGCAAGTTTACTTATGGGATGCACATAACTTTTCGAGCTTTTTTATAATATGAAAAATACCAAAAACGAAAATATTATATTAAAAAAAAAATTTCTTGCTGAATTTTTGGGGCAAACCCCTCTTTCATTCTTGGAAAGCATTTTTGGAATAATTAAAACAAAAAATTAAAAAAAAAGTTATTTTTTATTAAAAATTGTTGATGAAAAAATAGTTCTTCATCATTTTTGGAAAGATACGCCTACTCAGATTTTTTTCTTATTGCTCTTAATAAGAGCTTAGTCTATGTCTAGTAATAACTGCAAGTTTCATAGTGGGAGTTATATTCAAATACGTGCAGCGAATCAGTGGAAAATTCCGCTCGTTTTTTTGTAATAACGATTCTTATTTTTGTACGAAAATTTTTTATGCATTAACTCAGCCAACAACGATTAGTCGCTTTAATTTCTAATGGTCACCAGAGACTGCCTCCAGATAACCGCTATTATGTGCTTCAAAATAGTGTTACCAAATATGGGTGCCTACTTTTAGCCCCTCCGATATAGTTGCTGATAAATTTTGTGACTTACCTTTGTTGTATTTTTTGAAAAGAAAACTGTCACAATGCTGCTGTGACTTTTGGTAGGGGAACTGCAATGGAAGAGAAGAAAGCGAATTTAGTATAGTTTTGACAGCAAGCCTATATTTTTAATAAATTTTGTTAAATTCAAATAAAAAAAAATAATAATTGGATTAAATAAATAGAAACTAAATTGCAAATGTGAAGTTTAGGAGTTTCCAGTAAAAGCGGCTCATTGTTGAAATGGCATAAAATAGACTGTGTGGGAGGTCTCACAAAGTTCTGCTTTTCTATTTGATAGCTGGTCACGAAACCGAAAGGTGCAGCCAACTTTCAATAGCTCCGCTGCATAAAACCGGCTGAATTTGAGTACTAAGTTGGGTTATGTTAAGTTTGAGGGCATCTGTAGAATGACGCTAATTTGCATAGAACTGCAACTTTAAAAACACCAGAAGAAAACACCACAAGGGTCAAAGCGCACAATCTTGCTGGTTAGTACACTTCATCTCCTTAAATCGTTTATAATGATTTTTTTCTCTTTGCATGTACTGTGATAAGGTGTAATGGAAGTCTGTCGATAAGCTCTTGATTGGCACTCCCAAGAAAGCCCAAGAGGGTCCAATTTAAGACTACATGCAGAAGATCGCTTTAAAACCAAGTTGAGGAAAGCGGGAAATTGTGAAACGCACTAAAATTGCTAGCCAAAAATATGACCAAGTGGATATGCTTAATTGAGGCCCTATGCTCGAATGGGGAGTAAAGAAAATAATGATGACGATGTACTGCTCAAGCGTGTGACTTGCAGTGGTGATTTTTCGTCGATTACTGAATACGGAACAATACATTTGATAGACGCCGCCAAAATAATATGGCCGCCATATTAATCCCTATTAGAAAACACAGCTAAGCGGAACAACATAAAAACAAAGAGAAAGTGAATGCGAATGTGAATGGCAATGAATTAGAAGTCCAACTAAAGTAGCACTGCTTACTTGAAAGTAAATACCTTAGACGGCTAATAACCAAGGCTATTAAAGAGGCACTCAGTAGTGTTTATGAAGTTCAAACTAAGAGATTAGAATCTTTACGCCGCGTTTGCACAGCAGCTGGGAAGAATAAATTAATGTGCTGAGTTAATTCCGCCATACAGCAATCACAATAGCGACTTGCATTGCTATTAAGTCTCAATGCATTGATTCCTATTGGACAGCGTCCGGTTAGAATTGCCGCCATTGACGTACGCAATAAACAAAGAAAGTGTCTGCTGCTATAGAAATCCTATTTGTTTACACAATACCAATTTCTGGTGTTGCCCATCGGCTGGAGTATCGTTTAGCGATATGACTCTTTCCCGCATGCGGTAGATCAAAATATTGCGACTTCAACAAAACAACAACTTAAGCAGCAAACTTTCAAACTCACCTGTTCTAAATCGCACTGCTCAACTCGAGTGCGTACATACTTACAAATGTATATATTCGTACATAGCTAAATAACACAGTTTCAATGCGCCTTTTGTTAGCTATTTTTCCGTGGAAAATTTTCACATTAAAACTGCCCGTGGCCTGTGCGCGCCAATCTTATCTACTGCCACCAGCTAGAACACCACAACCACCATCATCAACTTTACAATTTAGGTATAAACACATTTTCTATCTATCACACTCTCCCTCTTTCAGGCTGCCTCTTCAGCTCGCTAACGCCCCCCGCACAAGCGCACATGCCTTTTGTGCAGTGCCTCGCAGTGTTAGGGCGTGTTTTTGCCATTCTTAACGCTTTTCTTTCACAACTACGAGATTTTCATCTAATGCCGGGCATATGCCCAACGTAGTGGATGGGATGGAGTGTTGGCAGATGGCTGGAGAATGCTGCAATTCAAATACCCTCACAATTGGCTAGTGGCTCAGCTGAGTGAAGTAGTGAATAGTAGCTGGTGTGGAGTGGATGCAAAAACGATGGTGACTGTAGCTGTTGGATAGTTGTGATTGCATTTGTGGTGGTGTTGGTGGGTGAGGCACGCTTGATGCTACTTACACACACATACATATATGTATACATATATACGCATACCCCAGTGTGCTGTTAATGTAGTAAAAGCGCACGAAATTCCTTGGAAAAAAGGTATAGAAAATTGCAAGGCAAGTAGAAGAAGCAGAATGAGTAAAAAACATTTGACTGCTGTTTTGCTGTAATTTTTGTTTTTCTTCTCGTTTTTTGATTCTTGTAACCAAGTAACTACCTGGCTAAGCAACTACTCTATATATATGCATGTAAGTATATACGAGTGGCACCTTCAACATTTAGTGCCTTTTAGTAGCAGTGGTTCAATGAACTGCAAAAAAACTTCAGCGCAAGCACACACAGACACAGGCGAAATAGGTGCAATGTTTTTGCCAATAATCTCACAAATCAACGCAAATGCGCAAGGCGCAAAAACCAACATAGTCGCGTGCATATAGATGTGTGAGTGTGTATATGTGTATAGTTGGGGGTTAAAATGGTAGCTGTGCTGCTTTAGTTGTTAAGAGATCAGCCTGGGGTTAGCGGAAACACTTTTTTAGCAACATTTCAGTTGTTCCTTTTTATGTATGATTTTTTTAGGCAATAAAAAACAGTAAATAGCAGCAAGAAACGAAGTAAATTTTAAAAGTATTATAAAAAAAATCTCTTTGCGTTAAATATTTTTGCAATATGCGACAGCTGGTAAGCGTTAGCTCAAAAACATACAGGTAAATTAGATTCCAAACACCAGCCTGGACCAGCCTGTAGTTACTGGCTACTTTGCAATATAAAGACAAATATTTTACACATCAAAATTGAAAATTCCATTGAAATTTGGTTCTGGACATCAAAATCTGTCCTCCATAGTTGGTGATTGAGCTCTGGATTGAAGGGCAGCCTGTCTAACTAACCAAACCTAATCTAAGGTTACTCGCCAAAAATCTGGAGAATGAAGGATTTGATTTCGTTTTGCACGCAAAGTAACCTCGTCCAACAGGTATCTGACAGCATCAGTGCATCAGAAAGCTGGCGTTCGAATTTAAAGAGCCTCAAAATGAAGAGAGCTCTTGGCTGTTTTGGTTTCTCTAGCGTCTTGATGTTGTTCCACAAATGGAGGGACCTACAGTTTCAAGCCGACTCCGAACGGCAGATATTTTTATGAGGAGTTTTTTCATGGCAGAAATACACTCGAAGGTTTGCCGTTGCCTGCCGAGGGGCGACTGCTATTAGAAAAATGTTTTTCTTAATTTTGGTGTTTCACCGAGATTCGAACCTACGTTCACTCTGTGAATTCCGAATCGTAGTCACGCACCAACCCATTCGGCTACGGCGGCCGCTTACTACACTTAAATATATTAAATTTTTTATTGTACTTAATTTATTCCTCAAATTTTTTGAAATAAATGCCTTTTTTGGTAATTAAATGGCTTAAAAACTACTAAGTGAGTTTCATTGAAATATTTGAATTATATTCCTTAGACATCAGCACTCCCTATAGGCTACAAGCTGATCCTGTAGGTGGCGCTGCGGTCAAGATATTAAAAAAATCGCGTATGTGGTTCGATTTGGTTCATATGCATTCTGAAATATTGCTTGTATGATAAACAATGTTTTTCTAATAAATTATCAAAATAGCTCAGCACCAGAGCTACCTAGCGGGTTAATAAACGGGCTACAAAAATGGATTCAGGGCACATTCGCCTTGACTATTTTTCCGTCGTTTTCATGTACCTTTTTGCACTTTCTAAGGGGAAATTTTTTTTGCAGGAATACGAATTTTCATTTAAGTAATATATTTTGGGAATTTGATCTAAAATTGACTAGAAATACGATTCTTCAAAATATCTCGATTCGAGCGCCATCTACTGGGACAGTTTGTTTAAAAAGTATTAATAAGAGACGAATAGTATATTTTAAAAATATTTCTACGCTTGCTCCATTATTACTGGTCTACAGTTGATGCTTTTATTAAGAATTCAATTGGTATTTTTTTACCTTTTTCAAACGAAAAAAAAAACAACCGAAAAACCATACGAAATAACATAAAAATTGCCAATGAACATTCATGGCGAACTATTTTTTTGCGTAAAATTTTATCTCTATAACAGAAAAAAAGCGAAAGAAAATTAAATAGTTGCGCCCATCCGCCAGCATTCTTCCAGTCGTTCAACTTCTGCTACAATTGCAATAGCCATAACTTTTATTTATGCGCTCGTCGACCTGACTACTTTATGCTTCATTGGTGTCATAAACAACGCTGTGGCTTGTTAAAATATTTCTAACAACAACGGAAACAAGAACAACGACAATACGAACAGGAACAATAACATCAGCAATGCGCAGTGAAATGTTTGCCTCAATAGCGAATGCAACAGAAATTCGTTGCATAAATGCGCTAGGCGCTGGGCTGTCAGATTAGCTGCTTTCCCTGTAGGGATTATCTGAAGTAGGAAATAGAATTTTTGGTTTAGGCTCAGTAACATTTCACTGATTGTGAAAATAATAGATTTTATTTGTTGAATTTAGTACTTGTTGGGAATCGGCGGAAAGAGAAGCAAATTCTACTATACCTAATTTGATGAATTTCGTACTAACTGAGAACATTCGAAAACGGGTGCAGAGCACTCTTTTGAATTTAATACTAGCTGGAAATCATTGGGAATGAATACAGGGCTTACTGGATCCCATGTTGAATTCTCTACTAAATTGTGGAAAGTTTATTAAAAAAAATTTTGTGTCATTTGTTGAATTTAGTACATGGTCCGAACTGTCTAAAATTAATGCAATGCGTATTATACCTCACTTGTCAAATTTAGTACCCACTATGAATTATCGAAAAACGGGCGCAGAGCATTGTGTTGAGTTTAGTACTACTTGAAAATCATTGGAATTTTGTTGAATTTTGTACTAATTATAAGCTATGAAGAAATGACGAAGAAAATTTTTGGTATCATCTGTAGAATTTAGTACTAATTCCGTACTGTCTAAAATGAGTGCAAAGCGCATAAGATTGCATCTCCTAAATTTAGTACTAACTGTGAACTATCAAAAGCGGGCGTAGAGCATAGAAATTTAGTACTAGTTTGGAATCATTGGAAATGGATGCAAAGCTTACTAGATCTCCCTTGTTGTATTTAGTACTAATTCTCGACTATCGGAATCTTAGTTATCACCAATTGAATTTAGCACTTATTTGGAACTATGGAAAAGTGATACGGAGTAGTTTTGATAGCAACTGTGGATGTGAAATTTATTAGATCTAATCTGTCAACGTACCAATGTAGAGCGTATTAGACCTCTATCTATTGAATTTAGTACAAATTTAGTACTAATTCTGAACTATCGAAAATGGTTGAAAATCATTTTAGATTTCTTTTGTCGCATTTAGTACTAGTTTTAAATTATTAAAATTGTAAAGTTGGACCTTTAACACGTCCCAGCACATCGGTGTATAAAATCTACCCATTCCACATTTTCATAGGTATCTCTCTACTTCTATGCACGTGAATTTCCTTGCGGGCGGCACACAGACACACATATACATACATATAAGTATATATAAATATTAAGTTGGCTTCATTTATCGTTTTGCAACACCACATGCGGTGCGCTGGTTGGTTCGTTGGTTAGTTATTGCTGCCATAGAATAGCGCAAAACCCTGTTGTTGACCATTGTTCATTGTCTCTAATGCGAGTTTTCTTTTTTTTCACTCTCTTTTTCTGCAGTTTCTCTTGAGTGTGCACGTATTTTTGTGATGGGGTTATCTTTTCGTTTCTTTTTAGCTTTTTGTTTTCGGTTGAATGCATGCTGCCACATGCTGCTGGTGTTGCTGTTGCAAGTTTGTACGTACTTTTAAAACAATAGGACTAAGGAAGAGACTTGCAACAAAATTTCTAGCACTTGCGCGCTAATGGCGATGCAGCAGTGTTGTATTTGTTTTCCTTTTTTACCCTTTAGGTGAAGGCATTCACGAAAAGCCGCTTTGGGAAGAAAGGTGCAGTAAACAATTTAAATGGAAATGTTTGGAATTTTTAAGAACGGTGTATATAAGTACAATTCAAGCTCATTTGATTGAATTTTGTGGATTTTGAATGTTTGTAAAAAAATAAATAGTGAAAAAAAAAAAATTAAAAAGAAAAAAAAAATTAAATATAACGCAAAATATTACACAAAAATTTATTCATTTTGTTACTTGTGCTTTTTATTGACTTTATTATGGATTTAATTGACGATTTTTATGTTATTTTCATTTTGTTTTGTAGTATAATTTAAAATTTTATTTATATGTTTTTACTAATTTTTAATTTGACTCTGTTAAATTTATGTAAAAAGGCTTTGATTTAAATATCGATTTTTTTTTTTGATTTCATTGAGAAAGTTTTGAAAAACTACTACATTTCTCACTAAAAAAGTTGTAAAAAGCTTTTATTTAATTTGTTAATCAATATTTTATATATTTTGAGCTATACTATTTTGTATTACAATTTTGTTTTATTTGGTATTACCTATTTATATTTTAAAATTTTATTTATATATTTTTATTAATTTTTAATTTGACTCTTTTAAATTTATTAGAAATGACTAAAATTTTTTTGGATATGTTAAAATATATTTTATTAGTCGTTTTCGGATTTCGAAGTGATGTAATTCTGAAGAATTACTATATGTTTGACTAAAAACTTCTACAAAGCTCTTAATTCATTTTATAATTATTATTTACTTTATTTTGAACTAAAATTTTTTTTATGAGTTTTGAATTTAAATTAAAAAAAAGTTTTGTTAATTTTTAATTGTATATTTGAAATTTTATATCGGTCTGGTAAGATTTTTTAATTTGTATAAAAGTATTTGAATTTTGGTTTTAATTTTTTTTAATATTATTTAATATGAAGATTCTTTTGAAATTTTTTTGGAGTTTGCATTCCATAAACTTCTGAAAAAATACTATATTTTTCACTTAAAAGCTCTGCAAAGCTATTTCGTTATTTTTTAATCTTTCCTCATATTTCCTTTGGTTTGAATTAAAATATTTTTTTGAACATTTTTATTTTACCGCTTTAAAGTTTAAATTTTATTTAATTGTTTTTACAATTTTTTGTTTTCTAATCTTCAATTTTATTTTAATTTTTTTCTCTTTATTTAAAAACAAAAAAATATTAGTTTTTATTATAACTGTAATTTTACTGAAAAAAATCTGCAAAAATCTTATTTTAACTTTTATGTTTTCGATTCAGCTTTTTTCAAATCCTCAGAATTTGTATTCTATGGACATCGAATGGTCTATTTTCCTAAGTTTAAAATATTTCATTAAATATTATATAAAATTTTTAGTAATATTTTCTCTAATACCTTTTTTCATTTCATTTTTAATGTTTTCTTTCATTTGTTTACTTATTTGTTTTTATTTTAGTAGCATTTCTTTCTCCACCACATGCTTGCCAGGTTTTCCAGACATCCAAGACTCATAGCCAGCACAAGCAACTCGCTTTACTTCACTGCTGGAGTTTAATTTTTTTTCTGTTATATCTGCTGCTTATCACTTAAAGTTGTGCTTTGTGTTGTGGCTGGCCCCATGTTTCACTTGCTATTTGTCACCACCACCCAACCACATCGTGCACTATAACACTTTTACCCGTCTTACTTTTTCGCTACTTCTGCTGCGCAACACTGTGACACCGCTTAAATATTCATGCGAGCAAGTATACCCTATGAAGTTTGTCGCTTAAGTCTTTCATATCTGTGTGCCGCCATGTAAATTACATGGTAAGCACTAGAGCTGTACTGCTGAGCTCCTTCTAGTGGTAATAAATGCAAATAAAGCGCTAAGAGTTAAAACATGCCTTGCACGAAAAAAGGGCAAGCGAGAACAACAATAACAAGAATAGCTAGTAGTGAGACAACAACAATGCTACCAAGAGCTGTTTTAAAAATGCTCCGTTTTTTGTTTTTATTTATTTGAAAAAAACAAAAAAAAAAATTGTTCAACATCACTTGTGTCGGGCAGATACCAGCAACATTATTTGTTGTTGTTTTAGCTGTTGTTTTGTGGTGTTTCTGGTGGTGCTGTTACTAACGTGCGCGGGCGTGAAATGTAAATTTAGCGCACACTATTGATTGTGTTTTGGTAAGTTTTTGTTTTTTTGCTTATATGTGGAAAAGAAAAAGTCACAGAAGCTAGGAAAGCTGTAGCTAGAAAAACTAAAAGTGTATTTGTATTTGTAGTATTTTTTGGATAAATATATATATTTTTTAATTTTAACCAGGAGGCAGAGAAAGTGAAGCTTGTCTGTTGCTAAACAATATTGGCCTACTAAATATGAAAGCAAGAAAGGCTTTGCTTTACGAAGAATTAAAATTTTTACTTCAATTAAAAGCATCTTTTGAAATTTTAGTGAGCTAAGGTTCTCTTGATTTCCTGTTTGAAAAAATGAATAAATGAAGTAAATACGGTCTTATCTCTCAGAACTTCTCGTTAAAAGAAGCTTAAACACTTTCAAACTCCCGACTCACTCACTCAAAACACGATTTGTAATGGGAATACTAAGAAAATACTGAATTATTGGTTGTATGATTGCCAAGTTTCTTGCAGCTCAAAAGAGGAGTAGGAGGTAGAATTTTTCACAACTTTCCATGCGAATGCCCCGTCCATGATTTCAGATTTCTAGTGAACCCCTTTTTCCAGAATCTGGAAAGTTTAGGCACACTCTCACTGGAGGGCTTGATTTGAAGCTTGGAAAGAACGCTTATAAGACTACATATGATGGCTGAAAATAGCTCTAAGTCTTCTTAAATGTCGTTTGTTCTCAAAATGTACAGACCAGCAATTTTTTCCGCAGAAAAACCGGCTTGCAATTAGGAACAGCTATTAAGGCCAGATTTTTCTCCCTGGATGGACTCTCTTTCTTCGGCCACCACCAGCGTATCCCGTATCTAGTACAAAACATTTGCAGCTTGCAAAAATATTAGCCCCTCAAACTTTCCTGCAATTATTCTTGCACTCGACGCCAAAGTTTTGCTAATCCAGTAGAACGGCTACAAAAAGTGGGTTAATTCTGACCGGTTCAGTGATGGCTGGTGACAAGTGGTACATGAGCAGCAAGAAACAGGTGGGCCACAAAAAAACGAAGAAAATTATAAACAAGTAAGACAAGCCAGCAACAAGGCGACAAGCAACCAACATATGGGGTTACAAAAATCAGTCAACCAAAAAAGTGAAAGAGGAAGAAATAAATACAAAATTGGATGACAAGTTGAATTGTTGAAGATTAATGGGCAAAATGTAGCAGCAAAAGAGGCTCAAGAAAGTTCTGAGCAGCAAGGACCGCAAAGTGGAAATTGCAGCAATGGCACCAACAACAACTGTATTGAACTTAGCTTCGTTTTTTTGATTTTTTTCGATTTTACTTCGTTTAATTTTTTTATGCATGCATCGACTTTTTTCGTTCTTCGACGGTGTAAATTCTTAAAAATTTTGTATAAGAAGGAATTTCCATCATTTTGAAAAAAAAAACCAAAAGGTTTTATTAAAAATTTGGACATTTTGCAAAAAATATTTTTGAATACTCGTAAAAGGCGGTGAAATAGTGAAAAAGTGTATTTTTGATAATTTTTGAAATAAATATACGGCTTTTTTTTTTAAATGCGGTCGAAGATGCTACACAAAAAGGTTTTTTTTGGTAGTGTTTTTTTTAATGGTATTTGTTGTAATTGTGTTGTTAGAAAAATTGCATATGTTATGTTATGTCAAAATACTTGTTTTTCTTAAAAATTTTATTTAAAGTAGTTAAACATCTTTTTTGTCAAAAACATTTTTTTCTCAAAAACTCATTTGTTTCAGAAAACTATTTTTTTATCATAAAACCTTTTGTTTTTTTTTTTTTTTAATTTTTTCATAAAACATTTGTGTTTTGTTTTGAAAAACTATTTTTTTCCATAAACTTATTATTTTCAAACAATTTTCCTTAAAAACATTTTATTTCAAAATCTATTTTTTTTTTAACGTATTTTTCTTCAAACAACTTTTTTTCAATATTCAATATAAAAACTCCAGTTTTTGGGTTTCAAAAACTATTGTAAAATTCCCAATTTGTTTTTAAGTTATAAAAAATATAAACTTTTTCGAAAACCAAATTTTTTTCATAAAACATTTTTTGTTTTTTCAAACAAATAATTTTCTCCCAAAATCTTTTTTTTTCATAAAAAATATTTATTTAAGAACCAATTTTTTTCATAAAGCATTTTATTTCCTGAAACTAATTGTTTCCTTAAATTTACTCGTTTCATAAAACTATTTTTTTGTTCAAAAAGCGAATTTCTTCCAAAAACTGTTTCTTCAAAAAGTTAGTTGTTTCTCAAAAATTTATTTTTCCTGAGAAAATATAAAAAACGCTAGTTTTTGGGTTTCAAATACCATTTTAAGATTCCTAAAATGCTTATTGGTGGGATTTTATGCCCTCTTATTTCAAAAAATAATGTTTAAAAAATTATAAAAAATCTAACCTGATGGATGATGGATTGTTTTTGACCCCAGATTCATCTTCAACGTTCGAAAAAATTAGGCTCCGCTTATTTTGAAAGAGTCATGAAGGTCTGCGTTATTGCTAAATCAACAATAATTTAGTACTAGAACTAAATATTTCATCACAGTAAAGAACTCAAAAATTATTAAAGTTTGGTTCCTCATTCTTTTTAAGTACAATTCGTTGCGCTAACAATCACATACACCTACGCTCATATATTCAAATATATAGAAATACAACACAGGCATCAACTTATCTACTCCGCCAATCACATAAGAAACGAGTTAACTGCAAGAGAAGCAAAAACAAAAACAAATAAAAAACATTCATACATATTTGGCACTGAGGAGGTTACTAACTAAAATAGCTAAGCAGTTAGTTGAGTTGGTGTTGGCCACTAGTTTTACCACTTTGCCGCTTCACTGGTTACAGTGGACGCCGATAGCCAACAAAAAAGTGTAACAACAATACTAATGCTTTGACCAACAGCTCTTTGAACAGCCAACTACTTCTATTTCAGCTTCGACTACATTTCCTTTGTTTATGCTACTGACTGCATGCCGCAAATGTTGGAAAGTTGCAAGTTTAATGTAAACGAGTTGGTGTATGGCAGGCAACGTTGAGGGTGATGGGGGCGGGTATGCTTGAAAGAAATGTTGGAATTGGGTTGCAATATGCATATTAGAATGTGTAATTGAAAGAAGCAGTGCATGTTGCAAATATTTGAATATTTGCTTGTAGCGGACATAAATATTTTATTTGGTGCTGACGAGCAGTCCCGGGTATCTAGAAATTCGAATGAGCTCATGGGTTTTTGTACACACAATCACAAAAGGGTAGCACGACCAAATATATAGTGACATGCCGATTTATTCAGAAAACTGATAATAATTCGAAAACTGGATTCTTGAATGGATCTTTAATTTTTTCCTCTTCCATGGAACAACTAACGCCAGTGCATACCAAAAGTAACTAAATTTGTGTCCACTTAGTTTTTGCAGCAAAGGGGAGAGCTTCTCTCATCGTGTAAAACTTAATGCAAAACTTACAATGCTGGACTTCTTAATCCTACTAAGACAACTGGACCCATATAGCAAAGTTGGTGCATCTTAATTAGTCAAGCTTTAACGACGTTCTGTTAATGTTACGTACTGGATGGATTTTGAGGAGAACAAATAATAATTTGGCTTGAACTCTCAAGCCTTTCGTATTGCTTCAAGAAAATATAGTTAAAGACTTTGTACTACATCTCGCTGCTTCAACCTATGGTGTCTTAGAAACAGAACCACTTGGTATCTACACATCAGCCGACTGATTTATGCGTGAATCCATATGAATGATTGTAATATATTCATTTCGAAAAGAGTAAAATTAATTTAATATACAAGAAAAAAAGTTTAGCTCGGGAATTTTACTTTCGAAATAAATCACCGTAGTACAGCAATTAATTCTTAAAACAAATCCAGATGAGAAGTTTTAATTGAATAGATCACTCAAATGGTATCTTGACCGAAATTTCGCCTTAAAAGCTAATATTTTGGGCAATTTAAAATTTTCAAAGCTTCAGAAGATACATCACTAAAATTTCTTTCCAAAAATTACACGTTTCAGTTTTAAACCTACATCATTTTCTGCCATTCCAAACTTTTAAAACTTTGAGTGAAATACCGACGAAGTGTGTTTAAAAAATTTACACTATTCCGGTTTTAAAACTCAAAAGTTTTTAAAATTAAAAAAAAAAATGTTTAATTAAGTTTTTTAAATTATTATTTGAGTTGAAATATTAAATATAGTGTTTTTTTTAATTAAAAAGAAAAACAAATTTTTTAATTAATTTGAAATTTTTTTAATTTATTAAAAATTCAGATGTCGCTTCCGTTTCAAAACTCTTCATTTGTTAAATAAAAAAAATTATAACTTCAGAGGTCATTGAGTTAGAAGCTTCTTCTAAAAATTAGCATCGCTCCGATTTAAAAGTCCAAATTCTACGAAAAAGTTCACATTTTTAAAACTTTAGATGATATATTGGCCAACATTTATGTTAAAAACTCACAATGATTTGGTTTCAAAACTCAAATTTTTTAAAACTTTTGACGAAAAGTCACTGAAATTTCTTTTAAAAATTTACATTTCTCGGTTTCGAAATTTTTTAATTTTTGAGACTCCATTACTTTTTAAAACTTTTGATTATACATCGACCGTGCTTTTTTGTTTAATCAGCATCGTTTCGGTTTCAAAACTCCAAATTTTTCAAAACTTCAACAATTTTGTAAATTTTCAAAAATTTTAAAACTTCAATTGAGGTGAATGGTCCGAAATTTCTTTTAAAAATTGTCATTTTTATGATTTCGAAGTCCAAGTTTTTTAAAGTTTTCCAACTTTTTCAAACTTCAGATGACATAAAGACCAACGTTTCTGTTAAAACCTCACACTGCTTCGTTTTCGAAACTTCAAATTTTTACAAATTTTTTAATTTCTGACGTCAAATCACCGAAATTCGTTTAAAAACTTTACACTGTTTCGGTTTCAAGGTTTTAGAATTCCAAGGTTTTAAATTCCAAATTTTGTAAAACTTCAGATCACACACCGAGCGTAATTTCTTTGAAATGAACATCGTTCAGGTTTCAAAACTCCAAATTTTTCAAAAGTTAAAAATTTTTGAAAGTTCAGATGATCTTTCAATCGAAATCTCTTTTAAAATTTTTCCAAAAATGCTAACTCTTTATAACTTCAGATGAAGTTTCTGTTAAAAACTTGCAAAGCTTCGGTTTCGACATTCTAAATTCTTCAAAGTTTTCAAAACATCTTTTTAAAAATTTTGACTGTTTTGGTTTCCAAATTGTATAATTTTCAAAATTTTTAAAACTTCAAATCATAAATCAACCAAAATTTATTTTAAAAATTAGCATCGTTTCGGTTTCAAAACTCCCTAATTTTCAATATTTAAAAATGTTTAAAAGTTTAGTTGGCATTTCGGTCGAAATTTCTTTAAAAACTGACAATGTTTCGGCTTTGAAATTCCAACCTATTCAAAATTCTCAAAATTTTAGAAATTTTTAAAAGTTCAAAATTTTACAGTAGCCCATGACGCCACGCCAATTTTTTTAAGTTTTTAGATTTTATTACACTCTACCATTTATTGTGCTTCTATTTTTCAACAAAACTCCTTTCCACTCTTAATCGTCATATAGGATTGTAGGATTTTAGTACAGTTTTACGAATTTCGGCATTTATCTCATCAGTAGCAACTTCGATTTCATGCTTCAACTCTTGAATCGTCTCTGGAGGGTTAACTTGACATTTCTCATTAACGGGGTCTCACACAAAAAATAGTCAAATGAAATCCAAACGCAGATTATAGGTGGCCCGATTATTTGGCACATTTGGCGATTTTGGCTGCTTTATGGATTTTTGGTTTTCCGTATTCGATTTTAATATTTCGCTACTTTGTTCAAGCAAAAAGCGATACCTAACTGAACTTCTGACATATTTTATTTTAGCACTGAAGTTAATAGTTCGAATTGAAGTTCCATATCCATATTTCAAGTGCAAAATTGATCACCCAATGTGATTTTTGAATTACTTTTTAACGAAATAGGAACAAATATATGATTTTGAGTGAAATCTTGGAAATCTTTATTAATAAGAAACTGCAAACTTATTACTGTTATATGCATGCTTTTTTAAATTATCATAATAAACGAGAGCGCTTACGCACTTTCAACTTTCTTCAACTACTTATAAGTACAAACGAGGAAGCGTCGGATGACAGTTAATGGTACTGTGGAACCGTTAATTACTTTATTACGTGCCATATGCAATCACACAATCAGTCACTCATCAACTCAACCCATCGCTAACCATCACTAATGAAGCTGTGCTGTTGTATAACTGCTTATTACTTGCTTTCTTCCAATTTGAATTTCTTTTTATTATTTTGCGCTCCGTTTTACTGTTGACGTCTTTTATTTATATGTATTATATACCTGACCTTACCGTTGCTCAATATATTTGCTGATAAATGTATTTCAAATTTTCACCGGATTTGGCTTAATTTTTTTCATTGCTAATGATTTTTGGCATTTTTTTCTCGAGACGCTGATTAGATCAGTTACGTACCGCCAACTAAGTGAACTACATACACGCATATGCAGAGCCATAGAAAAACTTTTACTTTCAATTGTCATTTGCTATAGTTTTTGTGGCACGCAAAGGTATGTAAGTGCTAAAGCCGATTAACGCATTATGAGAAAGTGTTGATGTGAAAGCGGCTGTTTGGTTATTCTCAATAAATCAAAAAATAGAAAAACAATTATCAGAATTAAAATCATTATTATTTTTAAAATAGCTTTATTTCGCAAAAAAGGACACAAAACAGCAAAGCAGGCATATGCATGCTTTAATTTAACCAGTTCGAAATGAATTTTTGGTGTAATTGAGTCCACACAATTCATGTATGGCGAGCCAAAATGCGGTGCATTAAACAAAAAAAAATAAATAAATAAATATATATATGGGGCATTCTTCGCCAACCGGACACCCCCATCTGCCTAGAACAGTTTTTATAAAAAAAATTTTTCCCTATGCCGAAATAAAAGCTTATGGCATGTACTTTAATTTGTCATGTGGCACTTTTTAAATACTAAAAAGCCATTCCTTCCAAATCTCAAACAAAAAGGAAGTGATTATTAAAAGATTTTCCAATTCTCCAGAAGAAAAAAAGTTTTACTGTGAAAAAAATCCTGTATTATGAAAAAAAAATTCCAATTTCAGCAATTTCCTTCAATATTTATATTCAGCAGCGAACCCAGAAACCCCCGAGCATCATGTTTGAGGAGAATTCACAGTAAAACTTTTTTTTCTTCTGGAGAATTGGAAAATCTTTTAATAATCACTTCCTTTTTGTTTGAGATTTGGAAGGAATGGCTTTTTAGTATTTAAAAAGTGCCACATGACAAATTAAAGTACATGCCATAAGCTTTTATTTCGGCATAGGGAAAAATTTTTTTTATAAAAACTGTTCTGGGCAGATGGGGGTGTCCGGTTGGCGAAGAATGCCCCATATATATAAACTAAAAACAAAAAAAAAATAAGAAACAGTTTTTGATGGACACCCAAGAGCAACTCGAATTAAAGCCTTTCACTTTCTGACGCCATCACAATTGAGCAGAGGCTGAATTCTCAATTGAAGTTCAAACCTGGTGGCTCTGTAGTGCTTGCTTTTTTTCAATCTAATGTCAACTGTAGAATTCAATAGCCTTCGCTTATAATTACTGAGGAGTATGAATAAGTGCGATGAGTGCGCGAAGCAAAGAAGATCTACAGGTATGTAATTTATGGTACAACAACTAATCAATATCAGTCAACGTATCAGCATCATGGCTCGCAAGCTATTGTTGGTAGTTAGGATTTGAAGTTAGTGGAAGAATTTATCTACCTGAGTACCTGCTTTAAGTAGCTAAACCCAAAAGATAACCCCCCGTGCAAATACGCTAAGTGAGTCTACACCAAGTAAAATCTCTTCTCTGACGGGGTGGGCTATGTCACAGGTCTGGAAGTATTTAAATTAAACCCTATGGCAGAGAGTAGAGCTTCTTTTGGTGGAAAAGAAGAAATTTTGAAGTCGACCAAATCACGAAGATTATTGAATGGCCACAATTCAAGAAAGAAGAGGCTACGCGACTTGATAAGCAAGCAAAGCGAGGGAGGACTTACCAACATTTAATTGTGTTGTTTTCTAAAGAATTTCCTCTGAAATGACTTTCCAGGAAGCTCTTCTGTGAAGTGTCTGAAAGGTTGGTTTCTGGAACGATTTTAAGGCAAAATCGTGTGGAATTACTTTCACGGAAGTTCTTCTGGAATGATTACCAGAGAGTTCTTCTTTAGAAAGTGTTTGAAAAGGGTGTGGCTATTTCTTTTCATTTAATGTTTTTATTCATGCTACTGGCTGTAAATGAGACTAGTGGTTTTTTGTTAAAATTCTTTCCTTACTTTAGAAATTTTGTATATTCTAATTTTTACGAAAAAAATCCATTGTTTTCGAAAATTTAATCTAAAAATTCTTTAGTTTTAAAACTTTTTTGTCTTTAAATTATTGCAGTTTTTTAAATTTTTATTAAAAATATTAATATTTCTTTCGAATATTTATATTTTATAATTTTTATGCAAAATTTTTTGATTTCATAAAATTTATATTTAAATTTTTTTTTTATTGTTTTTAATTTTTATATATTTGAAAAATTTATAGTCTCTGTTTTTTGTTTTTTTGTTTTCATTTCATGAATTTATTCATTTTGCTGGCTGTACCTAGACTATTGGCTTTTCGTTTATAATTTTTATAAAATTCTCGAAAACTTATTTTCGATAATTTTTGGATTTTTACATATTGCAATTCTTTCATAGAATTTTGATTAAATTATTTGGTTTTTATTTGTTTGCTTTATTTATATGTTCTAACTTTTATTTAAAATTCCTTTTTTCCGAAAATATATGTATATTTTGTAATTTTTGTTGTTGTTATTAATTTTCATAAAGTTTCTTTATTGCTCGAAATTTTTTGTTTTTACATATTGCATTTTTTCCTTAAAATTTTAATTTAATTTTTTTGTTTTTTTTTATTTATATTTTCTAATTTTTATTTAAAATTCCTTTTGTTCGAAAATTTTCATTCTATTATTTTTTTGTTTAAGGGGTAACACCACTGTAGAAATTTCAAAAAATTGATTTTTTTTATAAGCTTAAAAAATTCTTTGAACCTTTTAAAATACAGAACAAAAAGTTTTATACGTTACCGAAGTCTATTTCATAAATATTTTAAGCTTTTAACCAAGCGTTAGTGACTGCTACCTAACGATTTCTCCAAATTTCCAAACTTTAAACGCGTTTTTCTCAAAACACGTTTTCTGAAATTGGCACGCAGCATAACTCAAACAATTTTAAATATTTTTAATCAGGTTTTTCACTACGTCTGTATAATAACCTTCTTAAGAGAAGAGCGTAGGGGATTTTCGATAGATTAATTTAAACGATTGTTATAATTATTTAAGTGCCGTTTTTTTAGTCCAAAATAGAGTTTTTTCCTTCAAATGCTTGCTAATTCCACAAAAATAAATATTTTTTAAATCCCCTACGTGTTTCTCTAGCTATTCTTATCTAGATTAATAGTTCCATAGCAGCTGCTTGCATCACAGAGTAGCTTATTTGAAGTGTTGCTACTCCTACTTCACAGTAGTCCTACTTACAGTAGTGATAATTATGCTTTAATGATTATTCTCCAAGCATATCGTATGATCACTCTCATTGGCTTTTAGGCGCTTAACATCAAGTGATGCTCGTACTACATCATATGATAATTCATGGACTCATTTAATTTTTTTTTGTTAGGTTTAAAGGATAACAAGCCTCAAGCGCAGATCTACTTAAACATATAATTCGGGTTTGAGGTGCACTATACAATAACTCTATTTGACCCTATGCTATGTAATTATCTAAATTTTCACGCGATATAATAATTTGTTTCATATCGGTTGTTTCTTTTAAGAGCTTCAGAACTTAAAATGATAATGAAAAAACAGAAATATTCTTGGAATGATTTTTTTTTTTATTATATTCTGGTAGATAATTTCATAGCATTTTTTTTTATTGAATATAATATCCGGCATATGTCCGCCGCGGCTATGTATTACATGGTCCTTTCGATCAGTTCATTTTTTTGACTACTTTTTCCAATAAATCTGGCCGTATAGCATCATTGGTGGCTTGAATATAGATTCTTAAGCGCGCTGTATGGCAAGTTGCGCTCTCTTGTTGGAACTAAATGTCGTCGAGGTTTGAATTATGATTAATTTTTGAAAACAAAAAATCCAGTAGGCATGTATTCATAGCGATCGCCAATCCCATTCCCATTTCGAAAGAAATAAGGGCCGATGAAGCCGCCAGTGCTCTATGAACTTCGCAAACAGACTTATTTATTAATATTTTTTTTTTATTAAATTTCCACAATTTAGAAACATTGTTCGTTTCTTGCCAAACTTTTAAAATAAATAAATAAATAATTGGAACGTAACACTTCCGTGCTTGGCCGAGCTTCTCCTCCTATTTGTGGCGTGCATCTCGATGTTATTCCACAAATGTCTTTGCCTTAACTTTGACCGATATTAACTTCTACATAGCCTTGCCACCTATTAATATCACCTCTTCTTCCCAAAAAATTAGCTCTTTTACCACACTGTACCACAAATCAATGCCTGCGCAAAGTTGTGCGACGTAAACAAATTACTGACTATGCTGCGAGCTGCTATTGTTGTAGTTGGCAGCAATTTTTTTACTGTCAAGTTGATGCTACACTAAGCTTTTGTTGTTGCTGTTTGCTGTTTTGCTGTCTTACTGCCAGCTTGTTAATTTAGTAGAGTTTTTTTAGTTGTTGTTGGCGTTGATTTTTGTTGGTAATCATGTTTGAGTGTTTTTTTTTTTTTTGGTTTCGATTTTTATGTGTTGCACCAACACGCACAATTGCTGCTTTAACACCTCAATTTGCTACTAATGACAATGGTGCAGCAGCACACAGACCAGCAGACAACAGAAGCAGAAGACAGAAGACAGCAAAAGAAGAATTGGAAAATTAAAATAAACAGCAAATTGAAAAGTGAAAAAGGTGGAGGGAATACAGAAAATTTGCAGAAAAAATCACTACAAGCAGCACAGCTGCGCAAACAACGCCTTTACATATTTTGCCACAAACACATGCATAGGTGCATATAGTGAGCATGACAACATCATGCATTTTGCTGTGGCATTTGCTGCACGCATGCTGCGGCAGGTAGCAAATATTTAAATAAGCACTGTTGCAAGGTAATGAATCATCTCTGTGGTAACAATATGTAGGAGTATGTATGTTTGTATGTATGTATGTACATATATGTGGCAGTTGACATATGTAGGCATGTTGCAGTTGCAGATAGCAACAACAGCAACATGCAACAGCAGCTACTTAAAATTCAACAGCTAAATTGTAGTTGCAACTGTGCAGCATTCAAGGAGAGCCATGCATTCAGCAATCGTTGGAGGCACAGCTTATCTGAAACAGTGACAAGCAACCAGCAGCAATGTAATATGACAACAGCAGCAACAACAGCACGCTACATTAATGTTGCTTAGGCAGCTAGAACAATAATAGCAAAAACAATGCAAGTAGTCAGCAGCAGCAGCAGCAGACATCAGCAGAAGAATGTAAAATGTAAATGCGAATGCAAATGTAAATGTTCGTAAGCAAATATTTGCTGCCCAAGCCATTGGAATGTTGACGTTTGCTTAGTTGGCTGGGTTTGATTGGGTTGTACGAGTAGATGCGAGCGCTGATTTTTGTGCTGCAGTCAGTGCGGTGAAATATTTTTGTATATTCCTAAGCAACACGTTTTGGTCGTCGAGGATCAGATGGGTCAGGTCCTGTAATTGCTTGAAGTCACCTGACCTTACTTGCTGCTTCTCTGAAATATCATATTCTGGGAATCGAAACAAACTAACTGCTGTAGTACGGCATGAACAGCAAAACACGGAAGACAATACGAAAGCGCAACTTAGAAAATAATTGATAGAAAAAACTTTAGAGGAGTCTCAGCTGAATATGCCGGGCAGGTGGAAATCAAAGTTTTAACGATGAAGAAAGTGTGTGCGATTTTTGCCAGATTGCAATATTTTTCAATTTCCTTTTTTTCAATTTTCAAAGTTATGCTTGGAAGAACCCAAGCAAAGTTTAGTAGGTAGGTAGGGGAAATGGTTCAAATGCCAGTCTGGCACTCCTCAAGTAGCACTGAATCGCCGTTTTGATATAATTGTGAGACCACCAACAGCCAGATATCTACAACCAGCCAAAGCTGTTGATATAAAGGAGAAGATTGATGGTATTTAGTTGGGCGCACTGTCCCAGGCTGTCGTATAAAGGAGCACCCAGTGGCCTTAGTCGTCTAGCTGCCAAACGCGGGCATTTACAGAGAAACTGCTCAACAGTCTTCTTCTCTGAAAGGTCCCCACTACTTCTGCAATGGGGGTTAAATGGTAACCCTAGCTTTCCCGCGTGTATGCCGATCGTGCAGTAACGGGTAAACACCGCCAGAAGTTTGGAAATTGAATGGCGAGGCGCCCAAAGCGCTTTCTGAGTTCTTCATATGTTATACTGCAACCAAAGGGTTTTCAAAATAGCACATGAAGAAATGGAGCTCCGTCTTTTCTGCGCTTTCTTGAGAAATAATTTGTTTAGTTAGAAAAGTTTAGTTTAATTTGATAAAAAAAATTCATAGAATTCACGAAAACCAAGATGATGACGCCATTAAAGTATTCACGGATGCTCAAAAAACCGAACGGAAGTATTTATAGACATTATAAATATTGGCTGACCACCAAATAGAGAATTATCTCCTTCCGAAATGGAGCACCTAAAGAAGCAAGCTGACTATAAGACAAAGTGGGATATATTTCGACGATCGAAAGTCGGTGATATTTCGAGACTAAACATCTAAACAGACGAAAATAAAGTAAAGTGTACCGCAGGGTAGTGTCTTTTTCCCCTTGCTTTTCAACTTCTATATCTCGAAACTCTCACAGCCAACAGAGGGAGTCTCCCCGGTTTCATACGCCGACGACTGCACGATAATGGCGTCGAGCAATGACATTAATAGCCTATGCTCCAAGGTAAACGACTACCTCGCCAACCTTTCTCGCTTCGTCACTGCGAGGAATTTACAACTCTGTCCCACTAAATCCACGGCGACCCTTTTCACCACCTGGACAAAGGAGGTCAAGCTACAACTCAAGGTAAAAGTCGATGATACACAAATTCCGACGGTTAACAACACAAAATATTGGGAGTTACCTTTGACAGCTTGCTCCCTTCTCAGCGCATACAACCGCTATTGCAACTAAAGTACAGAATCGCAACAAGGATCTCAAGTCGCTCACCGGCAGCACTTGGGACAAAGACAAGGAAATGTTGCTGTTGACTTTCAAAGCAATAGGCCGACCGGTTCTAAACTATGGTGCGCCTATTTGGTCGCCTGGAACCAGTGATTCGCAGTGGACGAAGCTTCAGACCTGCCAAAACACTGCAGGATGTCTTCTGATGTCACCTATACAACACCTACATGATGAGGCCCTGATGCTGCCTGTTAAGGAGCATAACAAATTGCTCAGTAAGCAGTTTCTGCTAGGGTGTTACCGCAGGCCTCACCCATGCAGACACCTGCTCGAGCCTGAACCACCTCCCAGTCACATCAGGAGGCATTTTCTCAACTACGCGGACGAGATCTCAGACAAAACAAACAGACAGCTACTGGATCGGACAGTGTACAGACAGGCCATAAACGACATTCATCGGGAGAGTCTCACCACCTTCTGAAGCTCCCGACCCCCGAATACCCTTATCGCAGTCCAACCCCCACCAATCGCAGACGAAGAGCTCCAACTTCCCCGAGAGTCCCGTGTAACCTTGGCACAATTACGTTCTGGATATTGTAGCAGGTTAAACTCCTACTTATCCAGAATCGACCCCGACATACTAAACATATGTCCAGCATGTGAAGGTATCCCGCACGACACTAACCACCTTTTCACATTCCCCATTAAACCCACTCGTCTAACAGTCCCTCTGGACCCAACCCGTCAAAACAGCTAGTTTCCTGGGCCTACCGTTAGATGAGCTAGACGAAGACGACCGGTGATTACGCTACACTGACAGGGCAAAGATACTGCTACAACAACAACAACAACAAAGTGGGATTTGAACCATCAACCTTCGATCAGAAATGCGCTAGAACGCTCTCTCCTTCCGATATTGAGAGCCCTATTATAGTACTTCCTTATGCCGTAATTGAGTATCAAATGAGTTTTGCTGATGATAAGACAATGTGAGCTTGGCAGGGTTTATTTGCCCCGCAGGCAAATATATAGTACATTACGAGGGGTGCCTTTTATTTGGCAGGATTTGACAACCCTGGTGTTGAAATCTGGCATCTGACAGCTGTATCGCAAAGTTTGACATTTTTGGGCTTTTACGTACTCAGAACGTTTTGAAATACCAGCGCTATTTGTGTTGTTTACAGTAACTTAAAAGATTCATCTCGGTCCAAAAATGGAATTAAATCGTGAACATTTTCGTCCAATTATTTTTTACAACTTTCGACGTGGATTAACTCAGCAACATTGCATGGATGAACTTAATTCATTTTTTGGCGATGAAGCTCCATCAAGGACCAGTGTTTATCGATGGTATGGTGAATTCAATCGTGGTCGTAGTTCACTCCAAGACGAATTTCGTTAAGGTCGTCCAAAATCAGTTGTTGTTCCAAAAACCATTGATGCTGTGCGCGAACTGATATTGCAATCGTCATGTGACCTATCGTGACATTGAGACAATCTTAGGCATTAGTGCGACCAGCATACATTCAATATGGCATAAACATTTGACTGTCAAAAAATTTGTTCGCGTTGGATCCCACACAATTTGTCAATCGCTCAAAAAAAGGCTCGTGTCGAATGGTCGAAGGAAATGCTCAAAAAATACGATCGCGGGGCTTCGAAACACGTCTATGACATCGTGACAGGTGATGAATCATGGATTTACGCGTATGAGCCAAATCCAACAAAAGTTGTTCGCGCACGAAGCACTTCCAAGCAAATGGTCGCCTGTTTTTTCGGAAAAACTGGGCATGTCGCAACCGTACCACTAGAACAACGCAGAACAGTAAATTCTGAGTGGTACACAACCATTTGTTTGCCAGTTGTCTTCCAAAAAATTAGGAAAACCAATCGCCAAAGACGGATCACTCTTCACCAGGACAATGCGAGCTCTCACACATCGGCTCAAGCAACTGCATTTTTGAGCACCCAAAACATCGAATTAATGGGTCATCCGCCGTATAGTCCTGACTTGGTACCGAATGACTTCTTTTTATTCCCGTACGTAAAAAACAAACTGAGAGGTCAACGTTTTTCGACACCTGAAGAAGCGGTTGCGGCATTCAGAATGCATGTTTTGGAGGTACCTCATTCAGAGTGGCAAAAGTGCTTCGACAATTGGTTCAGACGCATGCAAAAGTGTATAGATCTTCATGAAGAATATTTTGAAAAACAATAAAGTGATTTTCGATGATTAAAATTTGTTTTTGTTCTCTAATCCCGACATATAAAAGGCACCCCTCGTATAGTACTGGCTCTCTCTGAAGTAAGTCACTTTTTGCTTTTCATTTATCATAGGACAAAGAGATTTTCGAATTGGTCTTCCCATGGTCTTCCATTCACAACCCATCGTCAAGGATTTAATGAAGTTCTGTGACTAAACAGCAGAATATAGAATAAGTAATAGTTAGTATTAAGCGGGGTACCTTTACATGCCGGACATATGTTGACTATTTATGGGTCAATTTTGGACAGGAAAGAGTTTAATTTAAAGCAATATCCTTAACGCAAATAGATAATAGGATTTCAAGAAACAGCTGAAGTTCTTCGTTTGCGATGTGTAGGAACTGGACTCCGACGATGGCGTTTGAGAGGCCGTAGTTTAAGAAGATGGTAAGTGCCTCCCGATAAATGCCGTTCAATGTTTGCCTATATACCGTCTAGTCAAATAGATGTATTCGGTCCTGTATCTCGTCAGTGTAAATAAAGAGATGCTTTCTAACTCGCCTGGAAGGTGATTCATGTATAGAATCCTCTAACTCCTAGTTGGAGCATAGGCCATGAACAACTCCTTCTCGCCATCGCACACGGTTTCGGCCAAGGCCTTAAGTTTAACCCAAGTCATATTCAAACACCTCATTTCTGCCTCGGTTGAACGCCGCCAGGTGGTTCGTGGTCTGCCTACAATTCATCCTGGCTATGCATTCCAAATTTTATTTAAAGACCTCATTTCTGCCTCCATTAAACGCCGCCAGGTGTTTTGTACTCTGCCTGCATTTAATCCTGGCTGTTGGAAGCGGTAGCATCACAGCGCTTGTTTGGCGATGTTATCTAAGCTCTTGCTTAGGGTGTGGCCAGTCTAATCCCATATACTTCTACGGATATCAGTTGCCATATCGTAAAGCAAAGTCGGTTCCTTTGGGAAGCCCACACTCTCGGGCATAAAACCCACTAGCAACGAATCTCACCATCAAAGTATTTTTTTACCGAAAATTACCCTTTATGTTGATCTACTACTACCGTTCTTCTAGCAGGAGCTACTCCTACCCACCAAACCATTTCGCTTGGTTGTAATTTTTTAGTTTCTTTATCTTTGCAATATCTCAGCTAGGTACTCCTTCATGGCTGTTTGCAGTGTCGATGCTATTCAGTGAGCCTTTAGCCTATAACTCATCTTCATTTCTGCATTTATATCTGCTGACTTTGGCGCTCACTGCATTTGTATTTATATCTGTCAGAAATTATATTTTGTTTTGGCTTGGCTGCAGTAACTCAAACGCCATACCCGATCGATTAGCTACACCATCGAATTGGCATGACAGATTTTGTCACGCATAACAACCGACAGTGATTGATACAGCAGTTTAAGTAACAAAAAAAATTAAATTTAAAAAATTGTAGGCAAGACTTTAAGAAGCTAAGAAAAAGCAAAAATATGCTGCAAAATGGCGGAAAAATTAATGAAGCGAAGAAGCGATGGCAAAAGTGAATGAGTTGCTACAAAAATAGTTTGAAGGCATTTTAAAGCGAAACAGCGAGGTAAATTGCATTATTTCCGCTGCAACTCACATTCTGCGCTTGGCAAAAGAGAAAAGAGAAAAATTTTAAATAAATAAATAAATACACACACATTTTGCATAACATTCACTAATTACCAACAGCAACGCACCTTTACTGCCTGCCACAATCATTTAGCTTAATGACGCATTTGCCAACATTTATGACACATTCAGCAAACGTTTGCTGTAGCCACACATACCTCAATAAAATGAGTACTTAAATAGCCTAATAGGAGCTTTCGAATTCACAAATGCATGTGCGGCTAGACTTAGATGCAAACACTCGCACACATACACATACACACACTGTGAACGCGGACACTCTACTTAGCGATAATAAAAAGGCGCCAGTGCACGATTACCCAGCACTTGGTGCGCCACTCTCAACTCATACACTCATATGGGTTTACCGCCCTTCACCACACATTTGCTTGCCAACACTGTTGCCCTTCACAATACTACACCTATGCACATACAAATGTACATATCCAGCAACCAGTTGCTTGATATTTATGCGTTCAACGAGCACACTCGTTAGGAAACCCTTTTATTGTCCTAAACAACGCGAAACCTCCAGCCGTGGACCACAAGTTACGAGTACAAATAGTGGCAGCCTATTTGTTCGTGTCTAGCTGGCAGCAGTAGCAGCACCAACAACGAAGACTAACACCATAATTCAAAGAAGATGCAGCGCAACATTTTCTCGCAACACTTATTTGGGTGCCTATGTAGTGCCATGTTTATTGTTGTTGTTTTGTTCTTTGTACTTTGTGCTATGGCTTTTGTGACTGCTGATGTTGCCGCGGCTGTTGCTGTTGCTGCTGCTGCATTGTTGCTAATATGTCCAAATAGTTAATGTCCCACGAAAATAGGTATAATTAAATGCTGTGCGCTTATTTGATAAAAGTTGCCATATAAAAGTCACGAATTCGCTATAAAATTCATGCAGCGAGTCGCCATGTAGGTATTTGTAAATATGGCTGCACGTATAGGTGTGCAAGCTCTTCAGAGTAGGTGTATGTGTATGTATTGCTGATCTTTGTTGGAGAAGACAATTAAGTTGGGCATTTGGTGGCGTACACATTCAGACACTTTTATGGTGGTTAGGAGCGCGAGCACTGCCAAGAAATAAATTTGAAAAAAAAATTATGAAAAAAAAATTTGAATGCAATTGTAAAAAAAATTTAATACACAAAAAGCATGTAAAGCTACAATAGAAATGCAAAAAGTAAAATATTAAGGGGTAACACCACTGTACACGCGTAAAATAAACACGATTTTTAAAGAATTTTTTTGTATAGAAGGAAAGGGGAAACAATCACTCTGATTTGCGAAGTTATTACTTATATACTAAAATACAAAACTACAAAGTTTGATCGAAAAATTTTACAAAATGGCGGCATTGGAGACATTTTTGTAATGTGGTTTCTCTTGAAGGAGCTCCGCGGCACGCAGCACAGAGGGTGCAAATTTTAATCTGGAACAAGGAAATTTGTTTTTTCTTAAATGGTACCAAAATTATTCTGTGATATAATATATTATCGTATGATGTGGCGCGAGTAGATGAGATTACTGCACAAAAAATTACGTGTAAAATTTGTATGATGTGATTTGGGATGATTTGAAAGGCGTTGAAATCCAAAAAAAAAAAAAATATATTGTATATATATATTAAAAAAATACTAAAAAAATGTTTGGCCATCATTTGGGCAAATGATCAGATGTGATGTGAATGCGAGCCTTAGCAGTCATATGATGTGCGTGATGTCATGTAACCCCAACGACAACGCAATAGAAATGAGTATCTCGAAAATTAATTTAATAATAATTTTTAAATTCAAGCCAAGTGCTACTGATATGATGTGATTGATATAATATGCTGTTGATATGCTATTGAACTGATATGGTTGAAGTTAATAAGCTAAATGCGCTATATGAAAATTTAGGCATGATTTTTTTCATGCCCGAATGTTGTGATGTTCGATGCTTTTTAAGGTGTTGAAGTATTACAATATGAAACAAAATGCCACTTGAGCAAAACAAGCCGAATAAGCAGGTGATGCGTTAACAGTGAAAGTACTTAGATGATATTTAAAATATGAAAACATGCAGTTAGTCGATGACAAGCTAAAATGTCATATGATAGTTACAAAAATCAAAACTATAGCATTATGTTATTTTTCTTGAAGTCATATAGTGTACACTTAATACAATAATTACGTCAGATGCGCAAAAAATACCTAATATTGATTTTATATACCAAGAGATAAATCTGCAAGTTATAAAAAGTCACGTGACATAGTTAAGAGCAAGTGATGTGACTATCATACGATCAAAAGTCAATTAAAAAATGAAAACAGATTTGGCATAATTAAAGTGCTATGCAACTTACAGGAGAGTGCAAAAAAATATAACCTTTTCAAAAAAATTAGCCAATTTTATTATTATACATCATGTGATTTATCATAATTTTAATTATAAGAAGTCATGTGACGTAGTTGAAACTAAGTAATGTGATTATTATATGATGAAAAGAAAAAAAAAACAATCGAACTAATTTATAATCTTAAAACTTAGCAAAGTGCAAACAAAAAATATCAAATTTTCACAAAACCAGGCCAAGTTTATTGACATCATGTGATATTTGTAGAAATCACATGATGTAGACCTAATACCTAATAAACATAAAAAGCATTTGTAATGCAGTTTGTGATTGTACAATGGGGAATTTTAAAAGCTAAATAAATGTATGCTCTGATTTCATATGACTTAGTTGATCCCTAATCATGTGATTATCGCGTCCCTATGATATTGACCTAATACCTGATAAGCAGAATAAGCATAATAAGCATTTGCAACGCATTTTCCGGTTGTATAAAGAGGAAATTAAAAGCTTTATAAACATATGTACTCATATCAAATGACTTAGTTGAGCGCAAATCATGTGATTATCACGCGCTGAAAAGTCAATGAACGAAAAAATCGATATTTCTCTTGTTTGCATAATGCTTTCAAGCATTCGAGTGTAATAATGACTATCATGCAAATGCATCATGTGATGTGTCTTAATGTCATACGCTAATTTCAAAAAATATTTCAAATTTACAAGCATCATGTGATGTTCATGGTTGTCATATGATGTTGAATTAGCAATTATTTTTAATAGTATTATTGGTATAACATGAGAATTGTTATAAGTAATGTGAATATCATACGATGATAAAAAAGCATATGACAACAAAGTTTACTATTGCTTGATTTAAAACTTTGCAAGCGCATTTAACGTTAACTGAACACTGCCCTCCATAAAAGTTCATTGCTTAAGTCTTTCCTTGCATAGGCAGCATATTTGCTTATGGCTTAATGGAGCTGAGCAGATTATTGCTGCACTTGCTGTTGTTGCTGCCGCTTTGGCATATAGCAGTGCGCCAGTTTATTGTAATCATTGCTGTTGTTGGGCTGCATTGTTGTTGTTTGAGGCACCATTAGCTGTGCTACCGTTGTGCTGCCACTTAAAAGAGCATTCCCTAGGCAGGCAAATCAATCTGCGATATTGACTGGAGAAAATTCAAATTTATGCGCATCTATTGTCAACTGGTGAAGTATTTAATATACCTATTTCAAAAGAAGTTGGAAAAACATTAAAAAAGAAATTTGAAAGAAAGCAAAAAACGCAAAATATGCAGACGAACCACTGCTGAGTAAATGCTTACCGCGAGGAAAATACCAAGGGCATATAAAAATCGCAAAAGTGTTTCATAAAATATTATTCATAAAGTTTTAAGAAGGACATAAATTTCGAACTTCAATGTGTCTGCATTAGAAGTGCAGCATTCGAAAGTTTTGTAATAATTTTTTAAGGATTTAATGGCATGAGAGACGAACAAAAAAAAAGAAAATTGTTAAAATGGCACACAAAAGCCTTTGGCACCCAACGCCATTCCTAAATATAGCAGAATCATAAGATTGTAAAGTACTCGCAAGCCATGCCAAGTGTTGCAAGTTCGCGGTTAGCCACCATACAACTGCTTTCAAGATGCAGATCCTCAGGAAATCCCTCGGTGCACAACCAAAACATACTTGAGCGCTTCAAGTGAGCAAAATGAGTGGATCCAAAGAAGTGTGTGTCCCAATGCAAGCACAACCACGAACTCCAAAGGACCAGCAAACTGACATTAGCTAACAAAAAAAACGTGCAACATGCCTATCATCAATTGTTACTGCGCTGATGTGCTTGGCATGTTGCTTGCCAAACTGATTGTCAGTCAGTCAATGCAAAGCGAGTGCAAAGCGGCATGAAAAATTGTTGGAGCAAAAAGCTGGCTGGACAAGCAGCCCGGCTAGAAGTTGCAGTAGTTCGTTACATACCCAACAGTGGCAGACTACAAAAATAACAACAACAACAAGGACAGTATTGTGCGCCTGAGTTGTCAATCGTTTGGTATGTCGATGGCTATGCTGATTAATGTATGACCGCGGAAGTTGTATTCAATCAGTGGCAGCCACTACTGCCAGGCAGGCATACATAAATAAATGACAAGTGTGTGTGTGTTCGTATACAAACATATGTAGATTTGAGTGTATATGTAAGCCTTTTTGGCTGGCTTCATGGCACTCATTGTGAAGTAGTCGCAATGTGCACGAATGACATTTGATTGGTGGCCAAGTGCAGTAGAAGCAATAGATCTGAGTGTCAGAATTCAATTCTTTTGGAGAAGCTTGTAAATAAGTCACGAACATGAGTGCCAGCTACGGAAGTGACTAGCAGCATGTTGAGTTGAAAGATGTAAATTTTGGTTGTAAAAAAAAAGTGAATATGCTGAGAAAGCAAACCAAAATTATTTGCTCCTTATTTGCCTTAGTACGACCGGTGCTAACAAATGTTTTGTGAGAAAATTACTTACTTTGTTTCAAAAACACCTGAAAAGAAAAAGGAAAAATAAAAATTAATTAATTTTGAATAAAAATATAACATAAAAAAGTCAAAAAAAGTTTCGAACAAATTAAAAAAAGGGTTTGTTTTCCAAACAGAATTTTGTTTAAACAGATAGTATATAATTCGGAACACAAAACGAAGCTCAAAATTAATTAAAGCCCCAAAAATCAATGCGAAATGTTTTTTGTTAGCTTTAGGGTGAGCTCTTACAATATTAGGAGTAGTAAAATAATCCATAATTTCACATAAGAAATTGAAAAAAAAAAATTAAGTAAAAAATTTAGGAAAACTCATGTGTGCGATGTATTGCTAATTTGTTCAGTTTGAGTTTAGTTCACTACTTACAGCCACAACTGCGCTGTTTACACAAATTTTCTGACTTTCCTACTACTAAAGTAAATTCGTCTCATAAAAAGCAGCCGCCGATAGGTTAAGTTATGTTAACTCAGCTGATTAACAAAAATCTCGCATTATACTACAATTACTTGCAATGCTGTGATGTTTACACAAATTTGTTGCATTTATGTTTAAAAACAATAAAAGCTTTAGATTCCTCTTAACAAAGGCTTCATTTATGCAACCTAAGGTCAACATTGAAAATCGCATCTAATTAGCAGAATTTAACACCTTTTGAGGAAGTAACAGATGAGTGTAAATAATATTTAAATAGGAACGTTTTTAAAAAATTGAAAAATAAAATTTTAAGAAATTAAAAAAACACATTTTTTTAAATTAAAAAAATTTCAAAAAGTAAAAGAAAATCACAAGAAGAAAAATGCTAAAAAAAAGTTTTATTATTATTTAAATTAAAAAATTACAAAAAAATTTAGTTGCACCGAAGTAGTAAAATCCGTAATTTTTTACGAAAATTGAAAAAAAAAATTTAAGGAAATTAAAAGAAATTAAATCTTATGTAAAACGCAAAAGTAAAAAAAAATTTAAAACATTAGAAGGAAAAAAGTTAAAAAAAAAAACAATTACAAAAAATTATATTAAAAAAAGGTGTGTGTGTCAGCTCCGACACGCGACTGGAGTTTACTCCTTAAGAACGATTACCGTGATATTTAAAAATATATTTAATATGCAAAAGGAGTAAATGAAGACCTTTTCTATATTACTGGAAAAATATAAACTTATTTATTCTATTCGCTATAGTAAGCCACCTGGAATGAACAATTTTTTGGGGTTTTTCTTTTTTAAGCTGTCGTTGCAATGTCCACTTATAATAGCACTACAATATCAAATAGGTATTTTTGATCCGTACTTAAATCTTTTTCACTGGATATATCTGGTAGTGTGAATATAATTGGTTTATAATTGACGAAAGAAAGCTTCTCACAATTCTTCAATTTTTTCTCTATTTCACCGTTAAAGCTTTCAGACGTAGAGCCATCAATGTATTCAAACAAATGTCTAAGCGGTAGTTCATTGGCGTGTAATTGGCAGATGAACCATTGCAAGGGTTTTTGAAGACAATCTCCTCCAAAGGTTCAGACGATATCACTGGTATATGTAGGTTCTCAACGAACGCACAAGCACTAGATAGGAAACGGAAATAAGCACCAAAATGTGGGCAGTGTTATTTCTGACTAGAAATTAGCAACCACAAGGAAATATATATTTCCTACAAGTTTGCACCAACAACGAAGCGCTACAAGGTAGGCAGTGCTATTTCTCCCTGAAAATTAGGAACCACAAGGAAATATATATTTCCTACAAGTTTGCACCAACAAACCAGCGCCACAAGGTATGCAGTGCTTTTTCTCACGAGAAATCAGCACCCACAAGGAAAATTTATTTCCTACAAGTTTGCAATAACAAAGTAGCGCCACAAGGTAGGCAGTGCTTTTTCTCACTAGAATATAGAAAAAGGGCAACGCGTCACTTCCGTCAGCGTACACTTCCGGTGATTCACACGATTTTACTACCCATATTTTTCATACCATGGGCCTTATATATCGTTTCTTAAGGAGTAAAGTCCAAAAAAAAAAATGTAATTGCACCGTAGAAGTAAAATCCATCCATTTTTTCCGAAAATTGTAAAATAAAAGTTTATATATGTATATATAATTGGCGCGTACACCTTTTTTGGATGTTTGGCCGAGCTCCTCCTCCTATTTGTGGTGTGCGTCTTGATGTTGTTGGAGGGAACTACAGTTTCAAGCCGACTCCGAACGGCAGATATTTCTTATGAAGAGCTTTTTCATGGCAGAAATACACTCGGAGGTTTGCCATTGCCTGCCGAGGGGCGACCGCTATTAGAAAATGTTTTTCTTCATTTTGGTGTTTCACCGAGTTTCGAACCAACATTCTCTCTGTGAATTCCGAATGGTAGTCACGCATCAACCCATTCGGTTACGGCGGCCGCCAAAATAAAAATAATAAAAATTATGTAAAAGTGAAAGTAAAAAAATTATTAGAAAAAAGTAAACAAAATAATACAATTAGAAAGAATTACAAACAAAATTTGATTGCACTGAAGTAGTAGAATCCGTCAATTTTTTTGGAAAATTGTAAAATAAAATTTTAAGAAAATTAAAACAAAAATTTAAAAACATTACAGAAATTTCAACCAAATTCAAGTTGCAAAAAGAAAAAAAAAATTCAATGCACCAAAGTAGTAAAATCTGTTAATTTTTTAAGAAAATTGTAAAATAAAATGTTAAGAACGTTAAAAACTATACAAAAAGTACACACATTTAATTGAATCAAAGTAGTAAAATCCGTTAATTTTGTACAACCGTATTGTTAAATAAAATTTTACGAAAATTAAAAAAAATTGAAAAAAATTAAAAAATATAAAACGAATACGATTTTTTAATAACAAAATCTAGTTTGAAAAAAATTTAAATATTTAATTCCACCAAAGTAGTAAAATCCGTAACACGTTTTTAAAAAATTTAAATATATATAGTTTTCAGAAAATCAAAAAAAGAAAATTTACGAAAATTACAAAAATTATAAAAATAAAAAGGTAAATATTAAAAAAAAAATATAACAAAAAAAGTTAAAAAAAGTTTAAGGTTACAATAAGAAAATTTAATTGCACCGAAGTAATAAGATCTGTAAACTTGTTTAGAAAACTGTAAAATAAAATTTTAAGAAAATTAAAAAAAAAAATTAAAAAAAAATAAAAAAAGAATAAAAAAAGAATTTCATTGCTCAAAGCAGTAAAGTCTGTCAATTTGTTTAGGAAATTGTAAAATAAAGTTCCAAAAACACAGAAATAATTTAACTGAAGTGGTAAATTCCTTAACTGTTTTAAAATTGAAAAAAAAAAACATTTTAAAGCATGAAAAATTACACAAAAAAAAAAAGAAAACTAAAAAATGCAAGAAAAAAATTAAAAAAGAAAATATTAATTGCCCCGAAGTAGTAAAATAATAAGAAAATTTAAAAATTTAATTCTAAGAAAAAAAAATTAAAAAAGCATTGAAAAAACAATAAAAAAATTTGTAAACAAAATTAAAACTTTTTTTAAATTATGAAAAGTAAAAAATACAAAAAAATTACAAGGATAACAATTAAAACAAGGAATTAATACAATTAAAAAAAGTCAATTGCACTGAAGTGGTAAAATTCGTCAGCAAAGCATATCTCGACTATCTCTTTCGAATTTGTCTTCTATATTAACCCAGACCATGCCAAATTGCTTTGAGTACCAACACAAAACTATTTATATCTGATTCTGCCTCATTCCAGTCGATCTATTATGCAGCCAAGTCTTCATGCAATGTCAAAGCTACTGCGCACGCTGCCAATACAATTCTTCTGTCACTTTAATTATCCTGCGAAGCAACGCAGCAGTCTTAGCCCCAGTCTCAGCCGCAGCCGCTGTCGTCTTGTCATTGACGCTATGACCGCCTGTAGCTTAGTAAAGTGGCTTTGGTGAAATACTAAATCAAATTGACTTTGATGGTAGCGGCAGCCAGGCTCCGTGAAACTAAAAAGAAGTATAACTATTTGAAAAAGAAGAAGAAGATGCTCAAGGTAGAGCTAGAAGACGCAAGCAGCGGCATTGGCCATTTAAAAATAGCAAGAAATAAATGCAAACAAGAAACAAATAAAATAATAAAAAGGGACGCTAGGCATATTTCTACTTTTATTTGAAAGAACGTCATAAGCCAAAAAAAAAGTTTTTTA
The DNA here is from genome assembly GCF_027943255.1 of Anastrepha obliqua. NCBI lineage: Eukaryota > Metazoa > Arthropoda > Insecta > Diptera > Tephritidae > Anastrepha > Anastrepha obliqua. The sequence continues at coordinate 121,214,942 of NC_072893.1, read as the reverse complement.
TTTAAGTATGCGGATAACTCACTTTGTGTGATTCAAACAATTCATACTGGTGTTTATGAACACTTTTTCAACGGCAGAAAAAATATTTTCATTTTTAGTTAAAACGGCATAGAAATTTCCTTATTGTTTTTTCTTCAAGTCCTTTGGTCCGAATTTCTGTTTGTTTGAGTTATGACATTTTTCCAAAAAAAAAATTGCGAATTCTGTAACACATACATACATGCGTATATAAAGGGTGGTTAAATTTCAAGGGCCGATGGAGAATGTGAACCACACCTAAACGTCAACGACACCGTTGGACTTCTTTCTTTGGGGTAATTTGAAAGAAAAGGTATATGTCGATAAGACAGTAACAATTCAAGAGCTTAAGGATTAGATAATTCGGCACATTAACGGCAAAGAACCTCAATTATGCCTCAGCGTCATCGAAAGTTTGGACCATCGGATGGAGGTGCGCCGCCGAGGCCGCGGCGGCCATTTGGCCAATATTTTGTTCCATACGTAATTGAGCCATACCAATATTATCATAATAAAGAGAAATGACAATAATTTCTTAAAAAAATTGTACATTATTATTCTAAATCAACACCGGCCCTTGAAACTTAACCACCCTTTATATGCAAGTCATGTAATAAGCGGCTTTCCTGCCCAAAAAAAAAAAAATAATAAAATAAAGTAACGACTGATATGTCCTTACTGCGAATGCTGGTTAGATGTTGTAATAAATGTGCGCAAATTTATTGTTCGCTCGAGGAGCTGTCGCTTTGATGGCACAACAGTGGTTTAACAGGGAGTGAGCGCTCACTGCTTGCTTTTTTTTGCATTCATAAGGACTATTATCTGCTTTTTAATAGCTTTGAGTTGGTTTGCGTTTTATTTGTATTTCTTTCCCTGTATTTTACATATAACTACCCTGCAGCACCTTTAGATCGATATGCTGGTATAAATATAAATAAATACATATCTAGTTTCATGTGGCAAATATTATTTTTTGCATTTTGTTTTAGTACTTTTTTGGCATCCTTGATTAGCGCCTTGGCCAGCTCTTGATTTTTTATACCGAATTCTTTTAGTATGATACTTCGAATGGCGGCTTTCAGTTGCTAATGAAGCAATAGAGATTTATAGTCAATTATGTCGACTGGCCTCATCTATTATAATTCATTGGTCGAGAACTTTATGAAGACTCAATTCAATATCAAAATATCTCGCTAAATCCTAGTCGTGCATGTGAACTATGGATGCAGTGGAGAGGATGCTTGAGTTGGTACCGCAGAGTTATTTAGCATTCAGCCAAGAGTATCCCGAAGACTTAGGCTAGGGAAGACTTTGGCAAAAGAAAATGTATGCCATCTAAAAAAGATAATATAATATTTGAGCTTGCAACTTCTACTTGAGGTGGTATCGCTAAGGTCACACAATTTGAGAGCGAAAGGAACGAAATAACCGAGGGCTTTTGCGTCAGGTAGTTTTTCAAGTATATCCCAGACAGAAATGTGTGCCATCTATCTGTGCGCAGAGATCAGTCTAAAAAGAAACTCCCAATATAGCGTAATATCAAATTGAATTACAGTCACGTTGCACTCTTATCATCTTGTGAGTTTAAATCGCCAGTTATGTTTCACTGCATAAAGACATTAAACTGTTTAAGGATGTACAACCGCATCGACTATGTGGAATCTGGCGCATAAGGGGACATCCCGGAACGAGGTACATAGCGGATACACTGGCCAGAGAATGCGGCCTAGAAGCCAATAGGATATACGTAATTCTTAGTCACAAAACAACATACCATTAACGAACAGTTCAGAGGTGAAGAGCTAAAGCTACGAAAAGCAAACGCGCCCCAAACTGTGACAAGCAAAGTCCTTACTGGGAGAATATAATTAGATGAGACTTAAACATCTCATAAGCCCCTTTAGCAATAAACTGAGAGTGCTTACTGTCGTTCCCACTGGTATTTGTATATTGAGCAACCATCTGCACAGACTTGGGATATGGTCCAACGACTCCTGCCCATTTTGTGATCAGTCTCCAGAAACACTACTAGTCGGCCTCTTGCCTCAATATGCAGACTTATTCAGTGTAGTTGGGTGCTCGGTCGATTATGGGCGTTTAGTCAAACAATGAGCAATCTTAAAGTTTCTTTCTATTATTATTACGACGGCACTTAGTTTTGAGAACTGATAGCCGGTTTGTGCCTCCTTCATTGGTTCACAGTATTTCTCCGAATCCAACTTCTACCATAAATAGTAATATTTGTTCTATTTTATTGAGTTTTATTTGCTCCTCTGTTCAAATGTATTTTCTCATGTGTTTGCCTCGCTTATATATCAGTGCAGAGCACGATGCCCACGTTTGGCGGTTTCATATACCCCCCAGCAGAACCTGCAAGTTCCATCGGAGGGAGAATATATTCACAGGTTAGTAAGAATGAGGTGTCTCTAAGCACGCAAGTATTTACTCTGCTCTGAAAATCGATTGGCAGTGCAAATTTTCCTGACGTTGCTACTAATATTGTAACTCTTTCGCGCACAATCCTGAGTGCTTGGCTATGCATTAACGATCTCGCTTTCCACTCAAAAACAAATGAAGTTATGAAATTATGTGAATAAAGAAAACTATTTTAAATATGAGAAAGTTGCTTGGACTGAGCGAGAGTTTAAATTTTAAAAGTTGCATCGAAAAAATCTATTCTTTTTCTTTTGAATGAATTTCTCCTCTGCAGAAGAACCGCCTTTTGGAACTTTGTTATATACCTATGTATGTATAAATACACCCAAGTATACCTACTTATATAAAATATGCTTTGCTATGGCCTTGGTGATGCACGCAATTCTTCTCTTTTGACAAATTATCACAATCTGGTTCCATTTTCCTCTTTTCTGCTCCATCAATTAGAATTTAATAACAAAATTGTATTGCCACTTAAGCAGAACACTTCCCTGATTGATGAACGAAAAGGCTGAGTAGTGCATGTGAGTGAGAGCGTGTTTGAGAAAATGTTTACGTATTTGTGTAGATAAATTAATTGAATGTAAGAAAATGTTAACAAAACTAAACTAAAAAAATGAAAATGATTTCAAGATTACAAACAACGGCAATTAAGTGTTATTTGAGCAGAAGAAGCTACACAATAGAAAGGCGATAAGTGAAGAATGCTGGCTTATGTAATGATCCTCGTGTATGTGTATTTGTAGGATTACTGCTGTGAGCTTAATAAGTGTAATTAAAAGCTGTTGCTGAATAAATGGACTGCCAAAGCAAGTGGCTTTTTGTAGCGCTTGAGAGTATTCGCTTGTGAATTTCTTGCTTCTTCTATGTGCGTGTGTGTTGCCTACCACGCATGCTGCTGCTGCATGCTGCATGCTACAGCAATAATCATCTTAGCAATGTGCAACTTCCGCCTTTTGTTGCAAGTAACTCAAACAACTGCCACCTGCCAAGATCAGAAGAAAAGTGACCGCCTCGCGCTGGGCGCAGAAGAACGCTGGTTGTGATACAAGGCAGAGTAGAATAGTTTGAGCCGCGGTTGTGGCAAGCACAGCTGGCAACTAGTATGCACAGTGTATGTGCAATGAATTAAGAACGCGAAGAGTGGCTTAGAAAATGGGGTAGTGATTATGAGAAGATCTTTGAAGGCTAGCATGTAAGCTAAATCACTTAAGGAGCAGGGCCCAAGCTACCGGAGCAAGGTCAGATTGCTGGGAAATATTTTTATGTGCCCTTGCATAGAAAAGAAAGAACTTATCCGTTTTTAAAAATTGAATGCCAACTTGCAGACTGTATGGCGCTACAAACTAGATAAAGAAAGAAAACGCCAATAGTTATATACGCTCAGCTCAGCCCAGCTCAGTACAAGGCTTACTGAGGGAAGTGGGTTTTTATGAAGTATTGGTATGAGTAGATAGGAAGGTTGAAGTGCAGTTCTTCATTTATTCTATTTCAATTTCTATATGCCAGTGGGGTGACCCATGGATGGATGCGTGGTACTTCAAGCAGAAACACGTCACCACTAGCATCGGAACGAAGATACCGAATCAAGCTGCGGTGGCAAAGTCGATGGGACACTGGCAGATGAACGGCGAAACTCATTCCATCAATAGGCAAATGGGTCCAAAGAAACTTCACGGAAGTGAATTACTTCTTAACTCAGTTTCTCTCGGGCAACGGATACTTCCAGAAATACCTATACCGATGGTACACGGGCAGATGAACGGCGAAACTCATTCCGTCAATAGGCAAATGGGTCCAAAGAAACTTCACGGAAGTGAATTACTTCTTAACTCAGTTTCTCTCGGGCAACGGATACTTCCAGAAATACCTATACCGCATTGGAGAGGTAAGCGATCCCAAGTGCATATACTGCGAAGCGTCGAGCGACGCTGAACACAAGTTTTTTAGTTGTGACAGATGGCTCGCGGAAAGAGACACATCGAGGGCATAAAAAAAATAAATAAATAAATAATTGGGGCGTACACTTCTGTTAGGTGTTTGGCCGAGCTCCTCCTCCTATTTGTGGTGTGCGTCTTGATGTTGTTCCACAAATGGAGGGACCTACAGTTTCAAGCCGACTCCAAACGGCAGATATTTTTATGAGGAGCTTTTTCATGGCAGAAATACACTCGGCGGTTTGCCATTGCCTGCCGAGGGGCGACCGCTATTCGAAAAATGTTTTTATTAATTTTGCTTTCACCGAGATTCGAACCAACGAAATCTCTGTGAATTCCGAATGGTAACCACGCACCAACCCATTCGGCTACGGCGGGCATTCGACATCGAGGGCGTACTATGGAAAAAGGATAGACCTCGACACAGTGCAGACAGTACAGAGACCCAAAACGACGAGTCCCTAACCTATATGGGTGAATAGAATTGATCCCTTATGGATACCGCTCTGGGTCTTCCCGGAGCAATGCAGAAAGGTAGCTCCTCCCGGGAAAAGTAGCTCCTCAGAGGAGGAGGACGGATTGTTTTAGTGGCCACATCCGTCAACGCAGTAGACGACGGTCGCTATAACCGTGAAGGCAGTTTGGACCCTACCTCTCCCTCCAAAAAACAAAAAATAAAACAGCAACAACAGCTCGTAAACGCATTCAGCGGTGGAGCGGTTAAATAACAGTTTCTTCGAAAGCCGAAATAAGAATCTTGGGTAAACGCTATCTAAAAACTTCAAATTAGCATATCCCAATGTGAAGGATCTGACCTCTAAAAGGCAATGGTCGACAGATATTATCGTGAATCAACCTAAGGGATGCAGATATTTAAATAACTCTGACCTAATCCTTCATGTAACAGAGGAACTTCTACCGAGATCGCGGAAGAGATACTTGTACTGGCGATAATCGAAAAGATGCTTAACATTGTGAAAAATTGGTTTGACGAAAAAAATAGAATAAAATAAAATAAAAAAATATTATAAAGATCTTCTGGAAATTGGCACACACTTTTTGTCAACGGGTACTGATTTTCTCTTGGTGGCCCTAAGGCTCCCCTGACTTTCGCTTTTATTGCTGATGTAAGGCTTGTAATATTTTATTATCGCTCCCAATTCGTTGGACAGTTGCTGTACATACATACATACATACATGCATGCTTAGAAGCTTATGTGTGCATATGTCTTTTGGAGGCTGGCCGTAGAGGCTGGTTGGTGGTAGCGGGCACAATGCCAGACGCTTTTTGCTTCAAGCTCAGCCCTGCCCAACGCTAGGCCATTGTGTGCCAGCTGCAATGCTTTAATGTGTATTACAGCACACACACATGCAAGCATTTAGCTTAGCTTGCACGCAGTTACCCATCCGTCACACATAAGGACGTATTCACATTTGTAGTGGTATTGATTGTACAAAATAAATAATTAGATTTCTATCAATCGAACGTGTGAGGCATCAACACCTGCTGTGCGCGGCACTGGAGGCTGCAGCATAATTCTTCTCTATGATTTTCCTCCTTTTTGCGGGCTCATTGCTTGGCTAGCTCGCATGCACTTGAGGCAGCAGGAAGAACGCATACGCGTAATTACACAATACGTGCTTTGTTTGTATTTGTGTTTAATTATTTTTAATTTTTTCCCCTCATTCTATGCTACTCACCTTTGTGCGGCCAATGAGCCTTATTTGGTGCAGCTGATCAGCGACGATGGTAGTACTTCAAGCCAGTCCTCTTGCAACGTAAAAGCTCTGAAATAGAAGAAAAACAGAGATGTGTGAAAGAGGTGTCATGAGAGAATTGTATAAATTCACATTGCGTGTAGTTAATTTTTTATAACTGAAAAAATTTCAAATTGAAGAAAAAATTGTATAAAAATAATTTAAAAGCAAATTAAAACCTAAGTAGCGACAGAGAAATGTTTGAAAGAATTCCGACAGGGGAAAAAGCTATAATAATAGTAAAAATCACAGACCTATTATATTAACAACAACTAAAAATAGAAAATTATTAATTGCCTACTGTGGCGCCACTTGCGGCTTTCATAATAAGCGCCTGTCATGCGACAAAGCGACGTTTTAATTTGTTTGCATGTTTTAACATTTTTTAAATTTTTATTATTTTCATTTATGTTGTGCGTACATTTGTACATGTTGTACATTTTTCATTTATGGTCTCTTGTATCTATACAGGGCATTTTCTGCTTCCACCTTTTCTACTCCTTCCATGCCTTTAAGTGCCCATTAAAATCATAAAAGCAAAATATGCTCTGTTGCATTTTAAAATTTTACAACTTGTTTGCTGCCAACACTCAAATCAAATTGCAATCAATGTGCGTGTTGCATAAACACACCGGCCAGGCATGTGTGGCAAGTCATAATCGTTGCTACGTGCGGCACTTTGAATGTGTGACAGCTATACTTATATACAATACGTTTAGATACTCTTCTTTTTGTGTTTTTTGTGTTTGGTTTTTTGTTTGAACATAAATGTGGGCGGGTACGGAAGTAAAAAAGTGTTCATGAAGAACTCAACTTTGATGGCATAATTAGATTTTCTTTACAAAACTGCTTAGGTTCTCCACTCATTGTTTTTCTTATTGCTTTTAATGGGCAGCGCCACTCTTGTATTTTGAAGAAATCGATTTTTTGTGTTAAACGATAGTTCGGGGCTTTAAAAATAATATCCAGTTGCCACAACTCTGTAATTTTTCTTTAATCATTTTTTTATTTATTTAAAAAGCAAATAAATAAAAAATATTAATAAAATTAGCAAGGTAATAAATATTTTAAAAGAACATTAAAGTAAAAAAAAATATTTAAAATAAAATTAAAAAAAAACAAATTTAAATATTAATAATATCAAAACGGTAATAAATTATTTTTAATAGAATATTAAAGTAAAAAAATAGTTAAAATAATTTATAAAAAATCTTACTAAAATCAAAGAGATAATAAATTATTTTATAAAAGAATGTTAAAGTAAAAAAAAAAATTTTAATAAAATCAGAAAGACAATAAATTATTATTAAGAGAATATTAAAGTAAAAAAACTAATTCAAATAATTAATAAAAAATATTAATAAAATCAAGGAGATAATAAATTTATTTTTAAGAGAAGATTTAAGTAAAAAAATAATTAAAACATTTTATAAAAAAATATTAATGAAATCGGAAAGGGAATAAATTATTTTCACAGGAACATCAAAGTAAAGGTTAATTTAAAAAAAATCTATAAAAATATTAAAACCAGAAAGGTAATAAATTATTTATAAGAGAACATTAAAGTAAAAAAGTAATTTAAAAAATATATAAAAAATATTAATGAAATTAAAAAAAGTAATAAATTATTATAATTATTATATATTAGGAAAAATATATAGATAGTAAACCTAATTGCATATAAGAGTGCAAGCTACAATGGCCGTCGACTACAAAAATAAATTATGTTTAAAGGAATATTCAACTAAAAAAATTTATAAAAAATATTAATTAATACAATCAATAAGGTAATAAATTATTTTTAAAAGAACATTGAACTAAAAAAATATTTAAAAAGGGTTTAAAAAATATTAAAAAATCAAAGAAAATAAATTATTTTCAAGAGAATATTAAAATAAAAAAATAATTAAAAAAATAATTTAAAAAACTATAAAAAGAATTATAAAATTAAGAAGGTAACACATTGTTTTTGGGAGAAAAAGGAATTAAAAAAATAATAAAGAAAAATAAAGTACAAAGAAATATTCATAAAAAAAAATATTTTTAAGGGAATAATAAATTTAAAAAACAATTAAAAAAAAAATTTAATGAAATCAAAAAGTATTATATTTTATTATTTTATTATTTTTTGTTTTTATTTTTCTATCATTATTTTTATGTGAACAATAATTTGAAAAATAAAAACAAGGAATTATAGAACATATAAATAAAATTAAAAAGATGATAAATTTTTTTGACAGAACATTAAAGTAAAAAAATAAATTAAAAAAAAATATAAAAAAATTGAAAATTCTTTTAAGTGGCAACTTTTCTCAAAACTTTTTCCAAATTAGAGCATTGCCAAACAGTTTTCGTTTGATTCCCGCATTACTTTTGAGATTTATTGGAGATTTGCACTTCGTCCTTATGCTCTTTTGTGCCTTCTACTCATCCCAGCATATCATCCACACCCAGTAATATTAATTAAAATTTTGCTCACAATAATTTATAGTTTTTAAAAGAATTTTCAAATTTCCATAAAAAATAGTAGACTTGTCTACTAAAAATTTCGTACATTGTTGCCAACACGACTAACACTTTTAAACGGCACTCATAAAAATTTAGTAAACAAAATTTACTTCCCGTCTTATACGTACACCTAATCACAAGAGATTCAAGCAACAAACTTGCTGTTGGAATTAAAGTTATGGCCCTTTTCAATTCCCTTTCCTTCAAATTTAAATTAAAGTACATAAAATTATGATTTCCTAAAGTTCTGGAAATATTTATGACGAACGTCTTTTATAGGTCCTCATATTCATGGCTCACATACACTTTTTGCCTCAATTTATTGTGCTCTGCTACAAAAGTAAGCTTATTCTTCAACTCCATTAGCTGGAACACCTAAATTGCCAGCAATTTTGCACCATTAAGTTTACACGCGTCGAAACTGTTAAGTAAATGTTTGTTGCACGCGATGTTGGACAATGCTGAATGTTGTGCTGCACAATGCTGTTGCATACTTGTGGCACCAACTGCAGTTCCATTGGCCACTTGGCACCTTTTGCATACAGTCGATGCCGTAGAATGTGGAACTGGGAGCTTTTAGTTTTATTGCATTGCATTCTGTAATGTTTCGAGCGTTGCAAGGTTGATGAGTTAATGATGGTGTGAGGTAGAAATTAAAGTGGAAATACATGATTATGCAAATGAGAGTTAAAAAAATACAAGAACGGAAACTTATTTGAGTTTTTTATGATGGTAAAATTTGCTTCTGTTCATGTATTTGTAATACTTCGTATTTACAGAGGATTAAATCGGAATTGTTCTTCTCGCTTTCTCTAAAAAAATGATAAAATTAAAAACTTGTTTTCAATTTTAAGCATAAAAGAATTAAAGTTGCTCATTTGCTATTATTTTGCTTAAAAATGTGCTTGAGAAAATTTTCGGGGCCAATATTTATTTCTTAATGAACAAATTTTGAGGTACATGTAATGAAAAAGACAATAATTTCTTTTAATAACATAAAACAAAAAAAAAGTTAAAAAAACCATAACAAGAAACAAAAAAAAGTTTAGTGGTTTGTTTTTTAATTTTAAGTTCAATGAGTTTATTTTAATTTTTTCGAGGTAATAACTAAAAAAATTTATGAAAAATTCTGAATGAACAATAATTCAATAGGTTTGAAGTTTTACGGTTTCTAAAAATGGCAAAATGGTTGATGGCTTAAACAATTTAAAGTAAATATTTTTGGAAATTTTGTTTATGAAAAATATAAAAATAAGATATTTTAAAAACAGGGAGAAATGCGAGATTTAAAAAAAACTCTTCAATTAAAAAACAAAAACAGGTGGCTTAAATAATAAAACCGGTAACAAGAAAAAAACATAAAAAAAGAAAACAGATTAAAGAAACCAACGCAAGTCTGAGACTTGTCGAGGCTGTATGCTCCTGAGAGGAGTGAACAAGGACAAAAAAATTATAATAATTAACAATAGAAAAAATATTTTTTTTTACATTTTTTTATGAGAAATATAAGAATAAACAATTTTTGTGAAACAGTTTAAAAACAAGGAGCAATTCGAGATTTTAAGAAATTTGTCGATTTTTGAAAACAACAGTTGGCTTAAATAATAACAATAGAAAATATTTTTTTGAAATCTTTTTATGATAAATATAAAAAGAAATAATTTGAGAAAAAAATAAAAAATTTATACCAACTTTTAAGGTTTACAATATTTTAGATTTAGTAAATTGCAGGTGTGCCAAATTTTTCAACGTGAAAATTTTTTTTTGAAAAATTTACAATGTCTTAGATTTAGTAAATTGCAGGTGTGCCAAATTTGCAAATTTTTCAACGTGAAAAGTTTTTTTTGAAAAATTTTTCAATTAAGTTTTGTTTTTGAAAAAATTTTTTTTTTTAAGAAAATAAAAATAAACAAAAAATTTTTTAAACATATAAAAGTAAAAATAAGAAATATATTTGTTTTATGAAAAATATGAGAATAAATAATTTTAAGTAAAAATTGAAAAATAAATGCCAACTTTTAAGGTTTAACATTTTTTGGAATGAAGAAATTTTCCTTTCTTTCTGCTCCCAGAGATGAAAGTAGCATTTTACTTAAAACAAAATTAAATTCAAAAACAAATAAATCATGAAAAACTGAAAAATGCTATTTTCAAAGACAGTCCCTTTCAAGGTCTCAATATAAGAAAATTTAGTTAGGTTTTATTTTATTTTATTAAGAAGACGTTTATGTAGTTGTATTTAAGTAGAGTTTATAGCGGCAGGCTAATCACCTACCATGTCAGAAATCAAAATAGGTTAATAAAACCAATGCAAGATTGAGTCTTGTCGAGGCCCTATGCTCCTGAGAGGAATAAAGAAGGGGGGAAAAATTTAAGTGGTTAATTTTCATACGTATTTATTTACTTCGTGCATAATGTTTTGTTTTTTCAAAATATATTTTTAATTTTTCATTTATTTTAAATGTTTTTTATTATTTTCGTTTCATTAATTAATTCAGTATATTTTTAAAAGTTTCGTTTAATTTCAAAGGTTTTATTACGTTTTGTGTCCATGAAATCTTTTGAACTTTTTGTTTTATGTTTTTAATTAAATTTATTAATTCTTTATCTGTCCCTACTATTCAAATCAAATGAAGAGTTTTCCAATCATAGAGTAAAGGCATCCCCACTGGTCACACCAATTCATGCAGACAAGTTCGTAGCTTAAGTCTTTCATTCTTTGAATGACTTTCAAAGGAAACCAACTGGCTTACTTGGAACAAACAAAAAAAAAGAACAAAATTTAATAAAAAAAAAAAAAATTATAGGCAATCAATGTCAGCACACCAAACTGAGATTAATAGAAAAATCTACTGGCGTGAAGAGCGGCGCAACGAACGAGGCTTGTGCTGGAAACTGGCTTGTGTTGCAGCAGCAATGCAGCCATTCACTTCGCCGTCGATTCGTTGGTGATGCTGCATCTTAATTTGGCATTGAGGCAGCAAGCAACTGACACATGTTGCCACTTTAATGAAAATGCAACACCAACAACAACCACAACCAGCACAACAACTTCCACAAAAGTGCATAACAATCAATGGCTACTTTTCACGTTGCCGTTGTGTTTGTTATTGTTGTGAAAACCTGCTGCGTAATGATAGCCTCAGTGGCGATGGTTATGCCGTCACTGCCAGCTACTGTGACTTGCCACAGGCAACTTGCGACTCGCGACTCGTTCTTGCGGCTGTTGATTTCAAGAAAGTTGCAAGCCTTGATCGAGAATTAAAATCAGAACATAACGGCACTACTTTCTTGGCACTAGCGCATACACAAACACACACATACCGAATGCGCGTCACAAAGTTAGCCGTAATGAGCTGTTGATGCCATGAATTTCCAGCAATTGCCCGGCAGCTTTCGACCTGTTTGCTTTTGTTTGCGCCCCGCTTCAGCAGCAACTCTTTCATTAAAGTCACACTCACACAAAGAAAGCGGGTAGCGTGCACACACATACACATACACACACACACTTGAGCAGTAGAATAGCGCTTAATTAAAAAGCATTAAAAGCGCTCGCGCTGCGCGTTCACCACGTCTACTTTGTATGTAGCGCAAACTGCAACGACACTGGGACACTTTGTGATCAAAGTAAAAATATTATGGCAGGTGAACACACACACACACACAACTGCGTTATATGTTTTTATTTCCTTTCTCGTAGTTATAATGGCACACTGCATATCGCAGCAGGCAAATCGCATTGGAAAAGCACGGAAAAATTTACAGCAATTATATTTAATAGCAAACTGATAGATATTCTTCCAGTAGAACATGCAGCAAAACACAAAAACCACAACGAATTATGGGCAGCAACCTGTGCGAGGCGTAGCAAAGCTGCAATGCTTACATGGGTAATTATTGTGATGCATGCACTTCCTGCATGCAACATGCAATTGGCGGTGGAGAGGAGAACATAGTAAAAGAACAAAAACGAAAAGCGATAAACTAAGAGACAAAGTCAATACGCAAACGGAAGAGTGAAGTAACGAACTTGACCAAAGAATGCCAGCACGCTTGAAATAGTAACGCCTGTGCGAGGTGCCTGGTGCTCGTTGGAGAGCGGTGGAGTTTTTATATGCTCACCCTAATAATCACTAGCACGCTATAACTGTTTATATATTATTTTTTAATATGTACATTAAAATTTAGATTTGAAACTATTTCTGATGCCAGTGGAGAAAAATGAAAAAAAAAAAATAATGCAAAATGCACTGAAACGGCAGATTAATGCAAAAAGGACTCCACAAAAGGAAAAAAACAGTGTAACTTATTAGGTGCGGAACTAAGTTCCCGCTGCTTGTCAATAGATGCCGCCAGCAGTGTGTGCTAGTCAATGCTAACATGACCTAAACGTCATAAACCAAGCTTAGACATATGGCAAACAAACTGCTTCGACACATTAGAGATTTTGATTTGGTATCATACGAGCATACTTTTGGTTTTGTGAAAATGTCTGATTTTGTGACGAATAATCGTCATTTGCGGAAAGTGTTGATTTTCCTCTTTCATTCAAACACAAAAAAACGGCGGCTGAAGCGCATGATTTTAATGTTGACGACCGTCCGCGTGAAGGAAGGCTAAAAACCTTCGAAGACGCTGAATTGGAGGCATTGCTCAATGAGGATCCGTGTCAAACGCAAGAAGAGCTCGCTTCAGTATTAGGAGTTATCCGCCAATCCATTTCTAAACGATTGCATGCTGTGGGAATGATTCAGAAACAGGAGACTTGGGTTCCTTATGAGTTAAAACCAAGCGATGTTGAACGTCGCTTTTTCACCTGTGAACAACTGCTCCAGCGGCAAAACAGGAAGAATATTTCTTCATCGCATAGTGACGGGTGATGAAAAATGAATTCATTACAGCAATCCAAAGAAAAGAAAGTCATGGGGATTGCCCGGTCATGCTTCTACGTCGTCACCTCGGCCGAATATTCACGGTGCAAAGGTTATGCTATGTATTTGGTGGGGCCAAGTTGGTATTATTTATTATGAACTGTTAAAACCAAGCGAAACCATCACTTTGGATCGGTATAGACTTCAGTTGATGCGATTGAGATGAGCACTGTGCGAGAAGCGGCCGCAATACGTGGAGAGGCATGAAAAAGTGATTCTACAGTATGACAACGCTCGGCCTCACGTTGCCAAACCCGTTAAAACTTACCTGGAAACACTGAAGTGGGAAATCCCACCCCGCCCGCCATATTCTCCACATATTGCACTGTCGATTATCACCTGGTCCGATCGATGGCAATGGTCTAGCTGACCAGCAGTTCCATTCATATGAAGACATCAAAAAACGGCTTGATCCATGGATAGCCTCAAAAGATGAACACTTTTACCGTGACGGTATACGAGATCTACCATAAAGATGGGAAAAAGTAGTAGCCAGCGATGGGCAATACTTTCAATGATTCACTTGTAACCATTTTTTCAGAATAAAGTTATATTTTCATCAAAAATACAACGGGAACTCAGTTGCGCACCTAATAGTTTAGGGAAAACTCGGCCCTTTTTCCTCTTGCATAATTGCTTGAATGCGGTATTCTTAGCTTTTTTTGGCTGCTTTATAGTTAAGTTTGAAGGAATAAAAGGAAATATAAGCCAAAAAGTAATAAAAATTAAACACAAAGAAAATAAGAAATATAAGAAAAATTTTTACAAAAAATTGATAACTTAAACATAGAAAAAAATAAAGTTCTGCACAATAATTGAAGAAAAAAAAGTTAAGAAATCAAAATTTAATAGTTTACTGATAATATAAATTAAAATGTTAAATAAATAAATTATTAAATTTAGTAATTTTACCAAATTATGCAAGTGGATCAACTTTTTTGCCGTTGAGGGACTGTTAAAAATGAATTTAATAAATAAGGAATACAGAAAAAAGTAGATATAAGTTAGAGAAATTAATAAGAAAAAAACTAAAAAATTAGAAAAATTAAGAAAAATTAAATCTGTACCACCAAAATATTAAAAACAGAATAGAGGATAAAACCACAAAAAAAAAAAACAGTAATAATAATAAAAGAAAATATTATGCAATTCACAAATATGAAATTATGAAAGAAAATATAATTTTAAATGAAATACTATCTAAAATTGTTTAAATATTTATTATCTGAATAATGGCCCCGTGCGACTGCTTTTTGTCTTCAGTCGATAGAGGAGATCAAGGAGGATGCGGCGAAGGAGCTGAAGGCGCCATCCCTTCGTCGGCCTACCAGGGGTGCTTTGAGGACTGGGTTAAACATTGGCAAATATATGTTGCTTCAGACGGGTCATATTTTGAAGGAGATAAAATAAATTTGCCTGAAATTTATCTCTGGTTTGTTTTATTTAAACATTCCCGGTACTTTCAGATCATAATACATAATTTTTTTGCGAGCGATGGGGCTTAAAATGCCTAATACATCATCAAAGTTGCCGTCGCAGCAATGGTATGACCGGAGACTAAAATCTCCCCCTCGTTTGGAACCCTCTCATTTTTTCTATGAACTCCTATTTTGGAGAACTGTGAGAGCAAAACAGTAATCCGGTGTTCCGATGTATCGGTTAAAGTCTTTACTGTTGGTTTGCTAAGGCTGCCGTAGTCTCCTTTGCCTTGTTTTTGTTAACATTTTGTTGTTGTTGTTATTTAGATTGACTCTTTAATTTCTTCGGTCTCCGCTTCAAGACGCTATCTTTGCACGGTGTACGGTTAACGTAAAAAAGATTCCTGTGGTTGTCTATGCAAGTGTACGGAGGCCTCGCGAGTATTGACACGAGGCCTTAAGGGAGCTTGTGTTCAGAGGCAGACTAGTCACGAGTTGTCTCAATTGAACCTGTACCACCAATTTAATGGTAACTTTGCATCGAACGTGCTTGAAGACCTGTCAGGGTTTTAACGAGACGAAGACGATTGTAGCATTAGCTTATCGGCATTTTGGTGAGGTGTCACTCTGCTGTATTAAGGTGATAGAGTATTACTTTCATCACACTTTGACTGTTTAGTCGGAATAATTTTTTCAGTGTACCATAATCAGGATCTTCTGATCTCGATCCTGATGAGCTCTATAGCCCTACTGCTGTAGGTTTTTGGGGTATATGAGGCGTTTTAAGCCGAGTCCCTTCCTCTTCTGCTGGATTTTAGACGTCTCTTACGACAGGGTTGCTTTACCGCAGGTGTATTATTTTTCACGACCCGCTGGGCCGTATGGTATAGATCATAATCATCATATGGGAATTAAACTTTTTTTTGCCATGCCATAACAAATGTTGCTCAAAATCAAAAAATATTACCTTTTTCGTATTATATTTTGAGGTGCCCCAGCCTAATCAATTTTGGAACAAAAACGAGATTTTACACATTGATAATTTTCATATATGAAAATTTGTTATGTATTAAGATTATAAGTTGTTGCTAATCTTTTTTTAACTGTACTGTATTAAGTAAAATTAAGTGTAAAATATGCTTGACGTAGTACGCCATTTGTATAAACTATATATTTTCCCGAAAGGGTGACTAATTTTGCGCCATCTTCCATAAATGTATGCACTCAGGCAATAACATAATTTTGGCAAGTGGAATGATGTTTCGTTTTTAAAATAAGACAAATAATATTTTGTAGCCCTAATTCTGGCATTGAAAGCCAACAAATATGTAGACTGCCTAGACTGTTGAAGAATTCACTTCACCTTAGTTTGCATATTTAGTTCGATGCTTTATTGGGCATATTAGACACATAAACATAAAACTCTAAAATTAAATTCTGCAATAATTTCCTTTCCGTATGATTTTACTTGATAGCGACAAGCTACTCACCTACTCTGTCAGAAATCAAATACTAGATTAATGAAACCACACAAGACAAGTCCCTATGCTCCCGAGAGGAGTGAACAAGGAAAAAACAAAAAAAAAAAAATAATAGTAATCATCATTTTTCTTAACATAGAATTTCTCATGTGTAGCTGATTATTTCTGTCAATTACATGTAAAACCTTATATCAACGGCTTTTGTGGTGTGTCGAAATTTTCTAACAAGTATTTTCACAGAGCAATTCAGTGTTCAAATGTACTATTTAAAGGAAATTTTTGCACTTTTCTGAAAAAGATGGTCAAATTGACTTATAAAAAGGGTCGTTAGAGGCTTTAAATGGTCCCCAAAAGTGACTCACTTGGAATTCTATCATGCAACATTGACAATAATATCTAAATTTCTGACACTATTGGCACGTAAAACTAAGATTTCTGTGACCCAAACGTGGAAATTTAAAAAAAACTGTAAAAAATTTGAGACGTGCTGGACTGCAATTTTGTTCTACAAAAGTGGTTCACCTATGGTGTTCTTTTGGTACAATATTGTCGCTTTTCTGTTCCTCTGCTTTGCACAGTATTATTAAAATCCTAGAAAGGTATGTGCAGAAAATGTGTGTAGCCAAAAATTGCACAAAACAAAAATAAATAAATAAAATAAAACAAACTAAAATCTTCGAAACTTGTAAACAAGTTGCTCGCTTAAGTCTTTAGTTTTGCGCGCTTAAAATGCATTCACCGCAACCAACGCTATTTGGAGCTCATATGCTTGGATGTGTAAGCGCAATTGGAAGTAGGTCAACGCCGCTGGCGCATGTATGTAAGTATGTTGCATGTGCAACAAAAACAAAACTACATACATAACCCAATACATGCATCCACATGTACATTTGTATGTATGCATAGGTTTACATATACATATATAAAATATCAGCCAAACGTTGCTTAGCGCAAACAAAGAGTTTACTTTTCACATTCATGCCACACAGTCATTGCAGGCACGATTTTCTTGCAACATGGCGTGCAAGATAAAATTGCTGTTTTTCCACAAATAACGTGATGTAAATTTAAAGCGAAATGCGAATAAAAAGAAATAATAACAATAAAATTGTCTAAACACGGCGAATTAAGGTAAATGACATGAGAAAGCTATGAAAAGTGTTGATAAATTTTTTTTGCCACATACATAAATATGTTGCAGATAAGAGTAAATTGGGTAGAGGGCAAGGCAATGAGAATGATTTTTAAAGAAACTGTGAGAATAGATGAATTGCAATGATTATTATTTTGCTTCATCATTTTGTAGTTTATGATGAAATGCTCAGCTCTAGTCAAGCATTGATGAAACAATTTAACGATTTATTTAAATTTTTACTGTGGCATATTAATCATAATAACTAAAGAAAACCTCCTAGTAACCGTACAGAGGACGAGAGCTGCTATGGCTCCATATCAGGCTCAGCTGTATTAATTAGTTTTCTAAAGAGTTCAAAACCCGGGCAGGCGACTCCAACTGGCATAAAAATGACAGCATGCAATGACAAACCTACAAGTGTATTTCTGCCATGAAGAAGCTTCTCATAAAAGAAAATTTGCAGTTCGGAGTCGGCAGGTCCCTCCATTTGTAGAAAAACACCAAGACGCTCACTACAAATAGGAGCACGAGCTTAGGCAAGGAGCTGGTTCAAGTCAAAGAAAGTTCTGAGACAGAGTAAAATAGCAGAGCAAGATATAATAAAAAGGCTCTAAGACTTCAACAAGATCCCTCGAGAAGCAAAATTCATCGCAGATGGGCGGTGAGGCTTGTAAAAAATATTGTTGTATAGTGTAGCAGAAATTTTGACAGAGCATTAAAAATTATTACAACACTTAAATGCTTTCTGGTTGAGTATGGTATGCCCAGAAATACCTCTTCAGAGTGATGAAAACCCAATACCTACAATGCATATTGCCTGCAGGGGACAAAGGCTAGAGGACGCAGTTGGCTCTACAACCACCGAAAACATCATAGAAAAAAATTATAAGCAATGAGGAAAAGTGGAAAGCATCAGCAGATTTGCAGAAAGCGAGCAAAAAGATGGCATTTGGATGGAGAAGTAGAGATAGAAATGCAATGAGTAATATTAAATGCCAGCATGAAGTCAATCGAAGGCTGCTCCCAAGTAGGCAAAAGGTACCACTGCTGCAACCGCGGCCTTGGACATTAATTCCACTTGAGACAATTTAAGCTCACTAGCAGCAAAAAAAAAAATATTTTATATTTTGATTTAATTAATTGAATTGAATTTAATTTTATATTAATTTTATTTTTTTTAATTTAATTTTAGTAAATTTCTAAGTTAGTTTGGGCAAAAGAAATCTATTATTTTTGCGTAAAATTTGCCATTGCCTGCCGAGGGGTTACTAGAAACAACTTTTTTCTAATTTTGGTGTTTCACGGAGATTTGAACCCACGGTCTCTCTAAATTCCGAATGGTAGTCACGCACCAAGCCATTCGGCTACGGCGGCCGCAACTGAATAGAACAAACGAAAAGCAAATGAATTTTTTTTACTGTGAAATGTCACCTTCCAAACGAGCATAAATTTTTAATTATTTGATGGATACTTAACGAAATATCGCTCACTACAGCCATCTACTGAGAAATTAATGGATTTCTTTTTTTATTTTGTTTTATTTGATTTTATTTTAATTTATTTCGCTTAAAAATATGCATTCCATTTTATTTAAATTTGTTTTTACAAAATTATTTTTATTAATATGTTATGTTATGCGTTGTTTTCCTATGCCATGCTATGTCTTTCTATGCTTTGCTATTTTTTGTTATGCTTTGTTAAGTTTTTTCATTTTATTCTACTTTACTTTGCTTATTTTATTTTATTTTGATTTATTTTACTTGAAATTATTTGTTTATATAAATAAATATGATTGTTATGCGCTATGTTTAGTTATCCTTTGTTGAATTTCTTACTTTGCTTTATTTTATTTTCCAGTGCATTATTTTTGATTTTATTTTATTAGACTTTATTTACCGTTTTTGTTTAAAGATATGGAACCGATTATATTTTAGTTTTTGTTTTATATAAGTACAGATATGATTTCGTTATGTTATGCAGTGTTATGTTTTCTTATATTTTGTAATGTTTTTTTATGCGATGTTCTGTTTTATTATGATTTGTTAAGTTTTTTTTTTTAATTTTATTTATTTTTTATAGTTGCACATATGATTGTGTTATGTTTTGTTTTTCTATGTTATGCTATGTTTGGTTATGCTTTGGTAAGGTTTTTCTAAATTTTATTTATTTTATATAACGGGTATAGCTATTATCTTTTTAAACAGTTGGTTTAAACAGCTGACGCACGTTTCGTGCTTTATTTCACTGTCAAACATCTTCAGTTTGGCCTATAATTTAACTATGAATCGTCTTACAAACGAACAACGCTTGCAAATCATTGAATTTTATTATAAAAATGCGTGTTCTGTTAAGAAAGTTTCTTCCATTTTATGGTCAGTTTAATCGACCCAATGAAGCGGCTATTCGAGCTATTGTGACTAAATTTAGAACCAAATTTACATTATTGGACATCAAACCACCGTCACGCTTACGTAGAGTGCAAACTGAAGAAAATATCGCAGCTGTATCGGACAGTGTTAATGATGACCATCAATTATCGATTCGTCGCCGTTCGCAGCAATTGGGCCTCTGTTACTCAGCAACGTGGAAAATTTTGCGAAAGGATTTAGATGCGAAGCCTTTCAAAATACAGCTGGTGCAAGAATTGAAGCCGAACGACCTACCGCAACGCAGAGTTTTTGGTGAATGGGCTCTTGCAAAGTTGGCCGAAGATCCACTTTTTTATCGAAAAATTGTGTTCAGCGACGAAGCTTATTTTTGGATCAATGGGTACGTAAATAAGCAAAATTGTCGATTTTGGAGTGAAGATCAGCCAGAAGAATTGCAAGAGCTACCAATGTATCCAGAAAAGGCCACAGTTTGGTGCGGTTTATGGGCTGGAGGTATCATTGAACCGTACTTCTTCAAAGATGCTGCGAATCGTAACGTAACTGTGAATGGTGAGTGCTACCGTGAAATGATATCCAACTTTTTTTTGCCCAAAATCCAAGAGCTTGACTTGCATGACATGTGGTTTCAGCAAGACGCTCCCACATGCCACACAGCACGCGTAACTATGGACTTGTTGAGAGGCGAGTTCGGTGAACATTTTATTTCACGTTCGGGACCTGTCAACTGGCCACCCAGATCTTGTGATATAAGATCTTTAGATTATTTTTTGTGAGGCAAAGTGGCGGCCGCCGTAGCCGAATGGGTTGGTGCGTGACTACCATTCGGAATTCACAGAGAGAACGCGGTCGCCCCTCGGCAGGCAATGGCAAACCTCCGAGTGTATTTCTGCCATGAAAAAGATCCTCATAAGAAATATCTGCCGTTCGGAATCGGCTTGAAACTGTAGGTCCCTCCAACAACATCAAGACGCACACCACAAATAGGAGGAGGAGCTCGGCCAAACACGCAAAAGAAGGGTGTACGCGCCAAGTAGGTATGTATGTATGTTAAAGCTCATGTCTATTCAGACATGTCTGCTTCAATTAACGCATTAGAAGACAACATTAAAGCATTTACATGTGAGATACCGGCCGAAACATTGGAAAGAGTATGCCAAAATTGGACTAAGCGGATGGACCATTTGAAGCGCAGTCGTGGTCAACATTTGCATGAAATAATCTTCAAACATTAAATTTTATTTTTTTTTTTTTTTTTTTTTTTTTTTTAAGATCGTAGTTCACACGATAACGACATTCATACTGAACAAGAACCTTTTTTCTTTTTGATTTTCAGACATCTGTGAGTCCCGGAATCCGTGTTGCCAGCGACATGCCTGTTTTTGGAAGTCCATTTTTTGAATGATGACAACTTTTTAAACAAACCCTGTATGACCAAAAAAAATTTTTGGTAAAAAATCTTTTTTCGTTTTCATTTTACACGCCTTTAAAAAACACCCAAAACAGACTATTTCAAGGCGAGGCGACGTCTTTAATTTACATCATTTGATTTTTTTTATTGAAAATTTATTTTATTTATTTATCTGATTTTATTTAATTTTTTAAATATAATTTTAATTTTCACCTAAAATTTTTTAAGAAGTTTTTATTTATTATTTAAAGATTTTCTTTGATACAAATTTCTTAAATAGAAACTACAAGAAAATTGTGCGCTCCCAATTAATCAACCAATTTAATATATTTTGAATAACCTTTCTACTAAATAAAAACAAAAATTATTTTGAGTGCTTGTCTGTTTGTACACGGCAACTGTCTTATTTTTTTCTACTTTAGCTCCTATTGGAGGCGAGTGCGTCAGCTGTCTAGTTCGCAAAAAATGATATGTCTTCCGATAGGGTGATTAATTTCGCGCCACCTTGTATTGTTTGCAAATAGTAATACAAGCTTCAAAATATATTTAATACCTTATCTAAATTTTATTTAAATTTAATTTTTTTTAGTTCATTTTTTTAATTAGAAATTAAATTTTCTATTTTTTGCATCAGTTAATCAGATGTTTTAAATTTTCTTTTTTGCATTTTGAATTTTTTTGTTAAATATGACTTATCTTAGTAATTTTGGAAATTTTTCTTTCATTTTATTTCTCTTCAAGCGAGGCATCCCCTCTAGTATTTGCACCTCTACGAGAACAACTATCAGCAATTGGCACCAAATCTCACCCGAAATCTTGCACCTCGCATTCAAATCACTTTCTCATAGCCCAAAAACACACTTTACAAGCTAATTAAAATAAGTAATGCATACATAAATACGTACTCAAATTACTCAGCTATCATTCATTACAAATGTAATTTCGTGTGCTTAAGTTTTCGCTTGCTTTTTTGTTAGGTTTTTCTCCTTTTCACTTCTCAACTCACTAAATTTGTTAAAGAATAATGCTTTTTGTGTATTTTCCTTTACTTTATTTTCTTAGGCTGCATGAAACACCCAGTAAGTACGAAAAGACAATGACGCATGCGCACAAAAGTGAGACGAAATTTGACCTGGAAACTAACTAATACTCGTACGTACACAGAAAATACAAAAATAAAATAAGCAGCAGCAATAAGCCAGCAGAAGAGTGTACAATTGATACTCTTCAGGTTGACTGCCATTGCGTTTGTTTAATACTTTTTGTCAATTTTTCAATTAAATGAAATTTTCTTAAACACATTTAATTGCCGCATAAAATATGCCAGAGCTGTAATTGACATTTCACTTACTAGCAGGCATGTGAAGGAGGAAAAATATATCTTATAATCACCATTTTTACAGAAAATTATAGAAACTAGTCTCGTTGGCTGGCTGGTGAAATGAGAACACTTTCTCGCCTGTGTATAAAAGCAACGGTTGCTGACTACCGATTACTGCTGATCCGTAGCGGTTGAATGCCGCTTGTCAACTTTCATTGACAATATTTATTTTTATTTTTATTTTTTTTCTTTGCTGCTTACTTTTTGTTGTTTACTCACCTTTCGGTAAAACTAATTTATTATTGAAGAAGAAACGAAAGAAAGAAGTGGAAAAAAACGAATCGAATTATTTTAATCGCTTTTTTGCTAAAGAATGCTATTTGCGGTTTCTATTGCAATTTATATATGTACGCAGATCTAAATTTATGTCTGTTTTTGGTATTTTGTATGCAAATAATGGCGCCGTGATTGACGTGACTGTCAAGCGTGCGCGCATTCGCTGGAACTCTCTTTTGCCTCACTGTAGTCTAGAGACGTAGCGCTTTCAAAGCTGGCATTGCTCTTGTAAATATTTTGCAATAAATATGCTCTGCAACATGTTTCAAAGTGCTTGCAACATTTGCAAATTGCATTCTTTCGCATGTTGTGGGTGTAAATATGTATGCGTGTAGGCACGATTGCATGCTGATGGCCTAATTTGCTCACCGCATGCTATTTGCTGCACTAAGTACTCGTAGTAAAGTGTTGACTGCAATTTAGGTTAGTGGAGCTCAGCGCAATTGCGTTGGCAAAGCATCTATGAAAATAAATTTTGTTCTAAAACCTTAAAGAGTCTGCTACTTATTACAGCCGAGCATAAAGTGCCTTCTGCTAGGTCAGAAGTAGGCGCCAAAGTGATAGGGGGGCATGGAATTAGGAAAATATATAGCAAAAAAAACAAAACGAGATTAGGTTAGGTTAGATGAACTGCTCTCTACATA
The DNA here is from genome assembly GCF_027943255.1 of Anastrepha obliqua. NCBI lineage: Eukaryota > Metazoa > Arthropoda > Insecta > Diptera > Tephritidae > Anastrepha > Anastrepha obliqua. Next base: position 121,191,221 of record NC_072893.1, on the reverse strand, counting down.
AGCTCACTTGGCGGCCATAGCAGTCTATTCTCATGTACAGAATTCCCACAGATGACTTTAATGCCTTTGGTGAATTGGTAGCCCTTTCAGCGAGACAAACTGTGGCTAAACTACCCAGATGCTACAAAAAGAATGATTTCCCAGAAATCTGAATTGCAGTTCTCAAATTGACTGGAATATTTCAATATTGCTCTCCACATGGAAAGTGTTGGATGGGCTCTAAACTTCTATAAAGCATTTTTTTCCTTTAAAACTTTTATAAAGCACTTTAGCTCCAAACCTGGAGCCCATATAGCCAGTGTGAAAGGTAGTCTTAGCTAAATCAACAAAAGCTATCACATGCGATAATTTGTTTGACAAAGCAGCACAAAATCCTACTTGTATATCCAAAAAACTCCTACACTAAGAACTATTATTTTCTAATACCAGAAATCATATAACTGATATAAGAAAAGTAAAGGCACAAGTGTGACACATTTTTTTATTCTTTAAAAAGTACAAAACGGGAATGCAGCCAACTCTTGGAGAAGCCTTGCAAAAGCTTTAACAAACTATTGCGTGTTGGAGGTTACAACTCCATTTCAAGCATTCCTAGTGCTTTGAATTTCAGTGCTTTATTCAGTTATAAGATTCGACAAAGAGGCTACCATGCCTCTAATTGGTCACAAGCCCTTTTGCAGGCTTAAAAAAGAAAGCCACATTAACGAATTTCTCAGCAGGTGGGAGGAGAAGAAATTCCTAACACCCGAGAGAGGAATTTCTGATAAGCTATCATACTTTCACTCAGCATTCGGAGTAGACTTAAGACTTTTATAGTAACTGCTTATTTTACAGCCTGTAACCTGCGGTACCACTTAAACAAAATCGGCACCCCGAGGGCATCATCTGCCCATTCTGTGAAATGGACACTGAAAAGTCCTTGTAAATGCCCTGCAATAGGAAGAAAATGGCTACACTACATTGGTGATATTGTGGTGCCTCCATATAAATATGGAAGAATGAACGCCAGAATGTGCTAAAAGTTTTAAAAAGTCTTAAAACATATGCTATCTCAGCAGGCTAAAGCGCTGAAACACATAGCATCTGGAATCCTTAGAAAGTAGTTCGGGCTCTGGCGACCCTATTTTGTACGTCGACTTTCTTGAGCAAATTTAAAAAAAGATCTGCAGAGGCAGTAACTCAAATAGCTGCCCAGAAAATTTTCGACTTGGGTGGCACTTCAGACAATTTCTCTTGTCTGACAAATGAATGAAAAAATTTCATGTGATTGGTAAGACCATTTCTTTTACACCTCAACACGAACTATAAATAAAGTTAAATATTTAGAAAACTGTGATCAAGTCACAACTCTCACCTAAAGCTATAGGTATAATTAAATGAAATGACGCCACAAAACAAAAAAAAAAGCGTGAATTTGTTAAATGACAACAATAATTTCAGGCTACAGTCGAAAAAAAATGCTTCGAGAAAATCACCGTGCAAATTAGAATGAATATAAAAAGCGCCAAATAATGGCGCACGAATATGGGAAAATTAAATAAAATTGATAGAAAAAAGTGGGTTAGAAGGTTGACTGAAGAAGACGACTTACTGACAGGTAGCATTGGCAAATAAACCAACAATTGCTGACACATTTTGACGCATCACAAATGTGTTGTTGCTGTTGCTGCTGCTACCGCCGCAGTCGCTCACTAGCCAACTGCCCTGCTCCAATGCCATCAATACGCGCCACCACAAAGACAAACCAACCACAATAATGGCCAAGCAAACAATGATTGAATGGTAAGGCACGATGGTGAGGGGACAGAGCAAATTAACGGTAAAGTGTGATATGTATTTCGAGCATCAAAAATTGATTTCATGCGGATTTTTGTGCTTTTAGAAACATTTCAGAAAAAAAAAAATTTCACAGCACTCAATAGAAATGGAAATGAAAACAGCGGCGGCAAAAAAAAAAAACAAACAAAAATACCATGTTTTATGAAGTTGGCGCGTAATCGGATTCTTCCATAGTGTAATAAATGCGGCTAAGCGGATTTAACTAATAGAACAACAATACTGATTGACATAGAAATATAAATTTATTGCTAAGCTGCGTGAATGAGACAAGTGTTGAGTAGTGCTAAAGGGCATTGAGAGGAGGAGGGAGGGGTATGTACGTGTGTTAGTGAATAAAAGCAGTAAGGCGTGAGGCAAGTGAATACACGGCATGAAGTTGGAGTTCATAAATAGAATCAGAAAAGAATTGTGGTGCCATAAACATTAGTGTGGAACTATGTGAAAGCAAATTACAAAAAATATTTCTATCAAAGCTAAGTGTAGAATTTTGTTTATTCTACAACAAAGCATTCCACTCTTTATGCTAACGAAAATATTTTGATGATTGCTCTAGAAGCTCATAAAAGCACGTAAACACAAGGCATAAAAAAATAAAAACAAAAAAAAATATTGAAAAAAGAATTCTCAAAAAAGCCAAATCTTTCAAAAAGATCCAAAAAAACTAGCAAAACAAAAGTTCTTCAAAAAGAACAAAAAAAAAACAATTTACAACCAATTTACTCTAAAAAATTCTGCGCACGCCAGAATTTGACAAGCAGATAAATGTAGAAAAACGCAAATTAAAAATTAAAAAAACTTCCCAACAACGGAAGAGACCATAACAAGTGTGAAAGTATAAATTGCGCACACACGCACACACAAAGCGTAAACTGAAAAGCATCAACAGCGGAAACAGCCCAGGCGGGAAGCATTGACTGGTTGAAGATAATGAAAAAAGTAAATCATCTTAAAGTGTAAATAATTTCGTACAAGAGAAAACAAGAGAAAAGTGGCAATGAAAAAGTGTGGCAAATTTCGCGGTCGGTCTGTTCTGTTACAAATAATTAAGAAATTCGTAAAAAACTGAATGCGAAAAATAAAAATGATAAAAATTAAAATATTCGTCAGGAAATGAAGCACTCTAAGTACTTATATGTATGTATATGCATGTATGTTTACTTATATGCGCTTATGCATACATAGTTTCAGTTCCCAAGCATCATCAACAACACTTCAAAGTGTTGCTCCAGATTCAGATGAGCTGAGATATGATACTTAAGCAGCCGCTTGAGTGAAGTGGTTTTCAAAAGCGATTTATGTGATTTAAGTGCTACTACGGAATGTGCATTTGTGGGGACGATGGAAAAAGAATTAAAAAAATATTAAAAAAAATGAAAAAAAAGTTATGATAAAATAATACAGAAAATAAGTGAATGTAAGATGTAGCATATTTTTCCTATACTATTTCAGGTTAAGTTTTGTTGCATTTGAATATTTTTTGTACCATTTAAAAATTTTATTTTTCGATAAAAATTAAAACTTTTATTTATCGAAAGAACAAACTTTAGAAAAAAATTTTAATAAAAAATATATTTTCGGAACAAAACTAACTTTTTTTTATTTTATGAAGATTTTGAATTTAAAAAATTTGAAAATTTAATTTTTTCAAAAAAAAATTGAAAATTTGTTTTTTTGAAAAAAATTGAAAGGTGTATTTTTTTTGAAAAAAATTTGAAAATTTTATTTATCAAAAAAAAAAAAAAAATTGATTAAAATAATATAGTATTTTAGGAAAACATTTTTTTTTTGTTTAATTTAATGAACATTTTACATTTAACTAATTAGATTCACATTTGTTTTGAATTTATTAAAAATTATAATTGAAAAAAAAATTTATTTTATATATCATATAATTATATTACATGTTACAGTTAAAATTTAATTAAAAATGCATTTTCGCAAACTTTTTTTGTTTAATTTAATAAAGCATCAAAATTTAAGAATTAAATTTTGTGAAAAAAATTTAGAATTTTATTTATCGAAAAAATTATCTTACATTATAAATTTAATTAAAAATGAGTTTTTCAAAAAAAAAAAAATATTTTGTTTAAATATAATAAAGCTTTTATATTTGATTAATTTTTGTTCAATTTATTGAAAAATTAAGTATTTTGAAAAAAATTTTAAAAGTTTATTTATCGAAAAAAGTTATATTTTACATTAAAAATATAATTTAACATACGTTTTTGCAAAAAAAAAAAATCATTAATTAAAACTTGATGAAAAAATTATATTTAACTTATTAGATTTATATACATATGTATCATATTTTGCTCGATTGAAAAAATTTAAAAATTTAATTTCAAAATTAAATTAATATAATTTTGACCAAAAATTGGAAAACAACTTCATTATGCAAAATTTTGTATTTAATTTTTTAGAATTATATTTTTTGTCCAATTTTAAATATTAAAAAATTTTATTTTTTGAAAAAAGTTTCAAAATTTTATTAATCGAAAAAAATTACACTATGTACATTACAATTTAATTTAAAAAATCATTTTAGAAAAAAATTTCATTTGTTTAAATTTAATGAACATTTTATATATTGTTCAATTTAAAGAATTTTTAAACTTTTCTAAATTTTATTTATCAAAAAAATTGTATTATATATGTATTATAAATTTATTTTAGAAAAAAATTTTATTTTTTAAAGTTCGATGAAAATTTTATGTATAAGTTGTTGTTATATTTTCAATTCAATTAAAAATGTTTGTTTTATAAATTTAATTAAAAATGTATTCTTGGAAAACATTTTTTTTATTTTTTTGAAAATTTTGTATTTGCATAATGCATAAATTTATATATTTTGTTCAATTTAAAAAATTTAATAATGGTATTTTTTTAAAAAAATTTAAAAATTTAACTTTTTTGATAAATTTAAAAATTGTGTTGTTTGAAAAAATTTCTAAATTTTATTTATCGAACAATATTATATACATATATGTTTATATTATATATAATTGGCGTTTACACCCTTTTTGGATGTTTGCGCGAGCTCTTCTCGTATTTGTTGTTGTTCCACAAATGCAAGTCCCTCAGTTTCAAGCCGATTTCGAGCGGCAGATATTTTTTATGAGGAGCTTTTTAATGGCCTGTCGAGGGGCGACGGCTATTAGAAAAACATTTTCTTCATTTTCACATTTTTCATGGAGATTCAAACCTACGTACTCTCCGAGTTCCGAACCCAACATCCCATTTGGCTAGGGTGGTCGTTGAACAAAATTACGCTCTACGTTATAGATTAAATTTAAAATACATTTTTTTTTATTATATTTAATTTATTATATTTTAAAATTTTTTTCAAAATTTATTTTGGAAATATATGTTTACGTCTAGTTCGCAAGTATCAAATACGATTGCCATGCGATGCCATTTGTAAAATGAATATAAATATAAATCCACAGATAGGGTGATTAATTTTGCCCCACCTTTTAAGAAGTCTTTGCTACGGAATTTGTTACAGCGGAGTCTGTATTCTTATTTTCCTTTAAAATTTATATTCACACAACATAGTTAATTGCTTTCTAGCCTTTACTATTTCAGCCTTATATGCAAAAAATAATTAAATTTGCTTCCGATAATTGAAGAAATTATTATGAAATTAAAATAAGTAATCCGTCTAAGTCCGCCTAAATTAAAAGTAAAATTAATAGCAAGAAAATCGCCAATCATCAAAGCAAAGTAAAAAATACTCGTAAAGCAGCGTTATCCGCTCAAAAATAAAAACAAACGCAGTAAAAAAGCATTGAATTTCGCAAAATCATTGCCAACCAATTTGGCAAACACTTTCGCTGCAAACGACCGAAGTTCAATGGCAAAATTGCCCAAAACCAAATTTAGAAAACGAAAAAAAAAAAAAAATGTATGGTGACTACATACAAATGAATGTGCATGAGTGTGTGTATTACAGCAACGAAAACAGTAATTAAATGAGCGCAGAAGAGGAAAGCAATTATGAAAATAAAAACAATAAAATAAATTTGTATAAAAAAGCAAAAAAGCTAAAAAAGCTAAATTGCATGGCTTGTGAGTGTGGCTATGTGAGCATGGCCGTCTTAGCAGTGTTGCTTTTTCAGTTATGGTTTTTGTTTATGAAATGCTCAGTGAAACGTTTATGCTTTTTTACTGTTATTGTGAATTATTGCAGATTAATTTCACACAAAGTGAGCTGCTTGTGCTGTAGAGGTAAAGGGGCCTGATATTGGTGAGAGCTTCAAATATGGAAGATGCAGTTGTGGAACTGAGTAACTGCAAATGGAGTGTCAAAATCTCATTGAAGGCAAAGGATTTTAGCCGCTGTTTGCTTTATTTTAATGAAGAAATTAAAAAAGAAAATTGCAGTTAAAAACTATTCTAGATGAAGAAGGTTGACGATAAAAAGTATTCTACTTTTGTTTAATTTTATAGCAGAAGTCTTCGAAAACGAAAGTGGTGATTTTTTGATCAAATTTATTACGGAAGCCTTAGGTACTATCAGTTATTGCTGACCAATTTTTTAAGTACTTAAATCTTTGCCTTAAAACAACGTGTGGGAGATGTGATCCTTCTTCCATGCCTATGTAAAATGAGAGTCTCGTATCTGAAACATGATGACTTTATCTGGCCCAAAGTGAGAAATTCGTATCAAATACGAGATTGTTTTTGCACAAGAGAAAAACTTCCATCGAAAGTGACACACACAATCGTCGCTCGATTCATAAGACAAAGGGTTAAAATAATGTTTGGTGAAAGGTTAAGAAGGTTAAGAGAGGTTAAGGACTAATGAGCTTTCAAAGCCAACCAACAGACTTAATAAATATTAGCAACAGTCAAACTATAATCATTTTCAAGTTAAATAATCAACATAGATGAACTTTTTAACTAAATAAAAAAAAAATATTTTGTGTAGCGGAAATATTTATTTCGACTTTACGCTATTAGCTGCTCGAAGACTGCAAAAAATTTCGAAAAAATCAATGAGAAAGTAGAATGAATCTACGTTTTATGTTTCCTATTTTTATAGGCAAAACATTTGTATGGGGATGTTTCTTGGGTATGGAAATACAGAATCAAAATTTATTTTAGCGCCCAATCAATCATACGCAAATATAATAAAATAATGTTCAGTTCATTAGCGTGATAAAACTAATTTCATCTCTATCGATTTTACTTAACATTTCACTCCTCACCTATCAATCCCAATAAAAATTATTTTCTAGTTTTTTTTTCTATTACTAACAAAGTTGCATTTATCTGCTTTTCACAAACAATACAACTAATTTATTTTCTCAAGCACAGAGATATAGATATTTTCAACCACTCTGCACTCTATATACCCACGCCCTCTTTACTTCGCTCTCTCGCTGTCACTCCAAAGTGCCCCAAAATTACCCATTTTCACCAAATAACCAAAATTACAAGTCATGGCTTTTCAACTAACTAAAGTAAGCCAAAGCTAAAGGCAGCAACAATCAGGCATGCGCTGAAGTATGGGCAGCGCATTATCAGCCTCATCAGCTCATCGCTTCGTCAACATCAACAAATTAAGGTCATCGAGGCGAGTGCATGCAGCAGTGCCGCCAGTGATATACAACACAGAGTGGCCAACAATGATATACAAATGCATGCATATAGTACATACATACGTACGTGCATATGTAAACATATGTGAGTGGAACAGAAACACATCCAAATGCACACTTGTTGTAAATAAGCTGGTGGAAGTGTAAGACTGCCTTCACTTTCAACTTTTCAACTGCACTTTCAAACCACATTTTTGGTCTTTCAAAAAATTTTCTCCACTTTTTTATTTGAAATTCCTTTCAGGTGAATGTTGGTACTTATGTATGCATTTATTTATTTTATTTTTTTGTGTATGAAGACATCTACATGCACACATGTGTATGTGTGTTACTCTGTCCGAGTATGGTCATTTGCCTTTGTTAGTTGCTGTGCTTTTGATTATCAGAATTTTCTCTTCTCTTTCACTCAGGAATCTTTTTGTGTTTTCGTTTTTTCTTGCCTTCTTTGGCTGTTTCTTTTGTAAGTTTATATTTTTAATGCTTACATTTTTATGATTTCTAAAATTTCATTTCAGTAAAAGTGCAGCAAATATTGTTTGTTTTTTTATGCTTAGGCAACGCTATGATTTATGAGGTCTTTGGTATCAATTTTAGGATTTATTGCATTCTGCTTATCGGTGTTTTTTCCAAAGACAGTAAGTAGTGGTTAGCGTAAGTGAGCTACAAAAGAGTTCAACAGATATAAACTGCAAAGGCAGACAAATAAAGATGGGAAAACTCTTGTCTTTGTTTGGAAAACTTTCATATTTTAATTGCCACTAAAAGCTTTTTACTAAGTGAACGACAATTTTGCAAACTTTAGCGAACTATGCAGAAATTTGCAACAATGACATACACATTTTTTTGCTAAGAAAAATTTTTATAGCGCAGGAGTTAGTTGCTAGTTTAGTATAAGGAAGGTTGGAATGTTTGACTCAAAATTTTACAAAAAGCAGAAAAGTTTTGAATCTTAAATTATGTTTACTTAAAAATAAAAATATGTGAGTCAAATATGAGAATCACTGTCTTCTTATATTCACTCTTCTATTTTTCAATATTTCGCTTAATATTTTTCTGTATTTATTAATAGTAATAATATAAATTATTAATAATAATAAATAAAAATATTTTATTGCAAAAATCTGAAAAACTTATTCCACAAAATTTCTTTGGGAATTATATATTTTACAAAAACAAATAAATAAATGTTGAACTTTGTAATTATTATATTAAAGAATATATTATTTTCCCATAGGTCATAAAAAAGGTAAGAAATGTAAAAGAAGTTAAAAGACAAATTTCTTAAAAAAATTTAGTGAAAAATCTGAAAAATACATTTTCACAAATATATATCTTTTTGGGGGCTTTTATGCTCATCTAAACATTTCCTAAATAAAGTTTGAGCATTGCAAATTTTATGATAAAAAATATATTCGTTTTTTAGGTAATATAAGAGAATATTTAAAAAAGTATTTTAAGCAAAAATTCTGTGAGGATCGTTAAATAAATAGCTTTTTTTAGGAATTTTGCGTTTAACAAAATTTTTTTTAATAAACTTTAAAAATTTGAATGGAAAAAATCTGAAAAACTGAATTCACTAAAAATTAATTTTATTGGGAATTTTAGGTTTAACTAAAAAGTTTTAAAATACCTGTTGATCGTTGTAGGTCTTATATTAAAAAATGTTTTTTCAAATTAAGAAAATCATATAAAAAAATGTTTTTATATAAAAAACATTAAATTCAAAAATTTTCGGAATTTTTACGACTACCTAAATAAATTTTAAACAAATGTACTTGAAATATACTCGTTTTTCATTTGCCTGAAATAATTGATTCGAAGCAAGAATAAATTAAAATAAAAAAATGTATATAAAAAATATTTTACTGAACAAATCTGGAAAACTTATTTAAAAAAAAATTTTTGTTCGGGAATTTTATATTTTATGAAAAAAAGTTAAATAAATTCTGAACGTTGCGAGTTTTACATTAGAAAGTTTATTATTGTTTCATTTGCCTTAAATAATTGAATAAAAGTATGAAAAGATGTACACAAAGAATGGATAATTTTCATTTTTAAATCAAGAAATTTTATTGAAAGATTCTGAGAAACTCATTTCCATAAAAAATATTTTTTTCGGTAAATTTGGGTTTAACTAAAAAATTTGAAATAAATTTCGAAGATTGTAAATCTGATATTAAAAATATATTATTTTTTTCGTAAAAAAATGTTTGTTTTGTTAAATTTTAATAAATAAAACAATTTTGTTTTTTAAACTCATTTCAATAGAAAATTATTTTTTCGGGAAATTTAAACAAAAATTATCTTTGATTAAATATATATTGTTTTTTAGTAAAAAAATGTTTAGTTTGTTACAAAAAAAGTTTATTTTTTATTTAGATTTAAAAAATATATTCTTTTTTGGTCATTATGTTTATACTTTCAACAGCATATTTCCTAATTTCATATAAAATAATTAATTTTTTATGAGTTCATAGTCGTTCACATTTGATTTTTTATTTTTCATTTATTTGATATAAACAAGCAACTTTTTTTCCTTTAACTTTTTTTTTTAATTTTGTGAAAAAAATTTTTGTTAAATATGTTTATAATCAGACTAGAAAAAAATTTTTTTTCTTAAAACTTCAAAGTCGTCTGAAGAATGAAAATAAAGAATGGCTGTTTAAACAATTATTTTTAATTACAAAACTTTTTTTTCATTTCTTGCTTAAAAAACGCATCCGGTTTTTTAATTCAGGTAAAATTTATTTTATTCTAAATTTGTAAAACAACACAAATTTAACTTAGTTGTTTAATTTGTTAAAAAAAAAAAAATAAATGCATAGCTGCTAGTAACTGTCTGTTATAATATTTTTAAATCAATTTTTCTTCATTAAAATCCTTTTTGAGACTTATTTCCCGAAAATTTGCGTTTACAAACATCGGCCAACACATTTTAAGCACTCGAATTACTTGTAACATTTTTGCACGCCTTTCTTTCGTCACCATCAAACAACAGTTAAATTTTGCGGGATTTTTGAAGTTATTAAATTTTTTATTAAACTACTTAAAAACATTTGCATAGTCGTAAAAAATGAAAAATCATTAAAAGTTTTAACAATTTTGGCACAGAATCATATAAGCACACAAACGTACATACATACGTATCTGCATACATTGATTACCTCTGTTTTTGCATAGCTGGCACTAAATAAATGAGCTGCAAACTGCTACAATTTAAACTACGAAGAGCTGCAATAAACCAGAGAGCCGACGAAAAAAACAAAAATTGAGTTGGAAAAGTAGTAGAATAAGAACTTGCAGTTCGGGCAAGAAAGCCAATCGTGGTGCAGTAAAAAATTAGTGCCGGCTTACATTCCACTACACACACAACAGCATATGTATGCATGTATGGCATATGCGTGTCTTTGTTTGCTTTTATGCATACTTGACTGCATATGTGTTGGTTCTATCATTACATACAATGCTGTCGAACGAATGAGCGGTGCGTTGGCTACCGACTGTTGGCTTGACTTTGTCATTTCCCAAAAGTCATTAAAGCAATCAACCGTTAGCAGCACTAAATGGTCACCTAATTCATTAAGCGATTAAGACGAGCGCGCGCTGCTGGCGCGGCTACTGCTGCGGCTGTTGGTGAACTGCTCATGTGGCAGCAGCAACAATAAAGCAGACACAAAGTGAAAAAAAAAACAAAAAAAAATTTACTATCTTAAATACAAAATTAAACAACAGCTAACAAGCCCACAAGCTGAGCAAAGCTAACAGAAACTGGACTATCAACTGCACTGTCTCAACGGTTAGAACGATATGCTGCTGGAAAATGCGCAAATGAAATGGTGGGTTGCTACGTTCAGCAGGTCGGTCGACCAGCTGGTTGAAGAGCTCGCGAAGTTGGCCGGTTTGGCTGGCTCGCTAGTTGTCTTGGTAGCTGATTTGCTCCACACCGGCGATCGCTGCGTGACATTTCCAAAAAAGTTGGAAGTGAAAAAGAAATAGGGGGCTTAAAATTGTTGTTGCTTGCAGCTGTTGCATGGCTTCCATTTAAGAAATTTCTGTGTTGTCTTGTTGTTTACTTAAAACTAGCGTTATATAAAATGTGTGATTAGTCTTATGCTGAGATTAAATTAGTCAATTAAATTTTAGAAAATGGGCTTATTGCTTACTAAAGGCTGCGGGCAGATTGAAGTCAAAATGAGGGCATCGAAAACTTCTTACGGTTTAATATGAAAATAAAAGAGCAGATTTATTTTTTTTTTTTTGAGATTTTCATTTAAGTAGAGAAATGTAAGAAATAAAGCGAAATAGCTGGAAATTTTTTTTTTGAAGATAATTGAAGATTTTATTAATTTGAACAAATGAAAATTGCTTACTACTAGACTTTTAGTTGCAATCATGCAACGGTTTTAAAAAATGTCTAAGAATCGTTAAAAAAAAAACAAATTGTATTGAAAGTATTTCCAAAGATTATTTCGGAGTTTATTTTCGGAAATTTCAGAAATAAAAAAAAACTTTACTTTGAAGAGAGTCCGAAGAAAGCTGGGAAATCAACAAAAACGACTACATTTTTTACAAAAATATTTTTGAAAATTGAGAAATAATAGTATTAAAGAATTATTTTATCTATTTTTCGCCGTCAAATTTTTCTTGAGCTCAACTTATTGAAACTAATATATAAAAAAAATTGTATTTCCGTTTTAATTTGACCCCCCTCAAACATGCTTATCAATTTGCGAGTTAAAACAAACTTCAAGGTAGTTCAAAAATGTTAAGCTGTAATGCACAAATAATGCTTCTTAAAAATTTTATAAATTATTTTATTAAAAAACATGTTATAGGAACTGTTCTATAAGACTTACATTTTTTAAATTGAAAAACATTACAAATAATATTTTTTTCATATTTCTTAATATTTTTTTCAAGTAATAAAATAAGTAAACATTCTTTTTGTAATTTTTTTGTTTTCTTAATATTTTTTGAATTAATGAAACAACACAACATTTGAATTAATTAAACACAACACCAAAAGAGGAAAACTGAGTATTGTCCTGCTGTAAGACTGCCAAGCTACTGATAGATAGAGAAGCCATCAATAAGGTAAATGCAAGTTGGCAAAACCTCTCAACATGCAAACTAAGCAGGCAGACATGGCCGAAATGGAACAGCGGTTGATCGAAAATCTTGTTAAGATTTAACAGAGAAACTATAAGAAAAGTGATAGGGGGATAGGACCAGTTAAGGGTCATTCTTTAATAGGCAGCCACGCTAGAAGATTAGGACTCCCGTACTTCGATTTCTGTAGAAGCTGTCTAAATACAGAAGAAGAGGAAACAGTCAGGTACCTTTTATGTGAGTGTGAGGAGGCTCCGCACTCTTCATATGGCATTTTTAATTGATGTGGCGGACATAGCGCATCTAAAACGAACGAAGCTTTGCTCATTTATTAAAGCTACCGGATGGTTTGAAAAAGAACCCATAGAGTACGGATGAGTTCCAGTGGTATCACAATGGACCTATGAAAGGCCTAAGTGTATCATTGAGACAGCCACCCCACCTACCTATCTGATGTCTACTGATAAATTAAATAATAAGATGGAATCGAGGAGTTGACATATGAACTTTAATTAATATGAACTTGATGATTTAAGAAAAATGAATTTTCGAAAGAAATAAAAAAACGGTAATTTATTTCCAAGAAAGTCTGACACATTTTGCTGACATTGTTAGGCTAAAAGCGCTAAAATAACAAAGGGGCTTGAAAATATTGTAGTTTGACTAATTTTATTTATTTATTATTATTATTATTATTTAGTGACTGGTATAAACACCAGTACTAAAATTATGTTGAGCGTTGGCTGCAGAGGCCATCAGCTCTAATTTTATTTAATAATTGAATGTTTTTACTACTACCGCGCGCTTCTCGGCAGGCAATAGCAGGCAATTTTTAAGACAATATGAACTTTGGCAATATAAGGAAAAAATTACAAAAAGGAAATTGATTTTGAAAAAGGTGTGAAATTGTTTGTTGCCAATATAGGGCTAAAAAATTAAAATAAAATTGAAATTAGAAATTATAATAGTTTGACTAATTTTATTACAATGCATCAAGTTTTAAGTACCTGAGGGTGAAGAAATAATTTAAACTAAGCTTGAAGTATAATCAATATTAAGAATTTCACGCAAACACTTAAAACTTTGAACTTTAGAATTAAAAAAACTGTAAACTGTGCTTGTGATGGAAAGGATCTTAAGCATTATAGGCAAAAGCTTTTAAAATTTCATTGAAAATTTAATTCCCAAATAGGAAAATCATACAATTTGAAAATTTAAAAAAATTAATCTCAGTTATTCCCCAGCCTAAAATCACCTCTGATATGAAAAATTCATTCACTAATCAAAGCGTTTCAAAGTATGCAGCGCTATCTCTTACACATTGTCAGCTGAGCTCTGAAAAATTCAGAGAGAACCAGTGCCACAAAAAAATGTCATAAAAATGCCATTGAAGCACCGTTGGCACTGCGGTGCAGCAACAAGTGATTTCCAGTTTTATACTCTTTCTTATGAACAGTTTTCATTTTTTCCTTTCGACTAATTAAATTACTCGTAGTTGAGGAAAAGTGTGTGCATGTGTGTGCATGTAATAGTTGTTAACAAAAAAAAAACAAAAAACAAATGCTGCCATGAACAGTTTGGTGCGGCAACAGTGAGACAGTTATCATTTCGTAAGCATGCGCGGTAAATGTTCACACACACACACATACCCATATACACGGACGTATGTACATAAAAATATTACTACTTCTGTCACTTTTCATTTATTGCCAGTCAATGTACTGTGCGTCCTCTATAGTTCACTCGTCGTTTTGTTTTTTCGTTGTGCAGTAACTACAAACTCTATGGAGCTTAACAGTGGCCAGTTATTGTTAAATTTCATAATTAACTAAGTGACAATAATTTTAGAAGCCCGACATTTTGTAGCTATGTTTGGGGTTGACGTAATCGATATGAGAAACACGAATGTGGTGGTACATATAAATGGGAAGGTGTATATATATGTATAGGCTTGTAAGCTTATATGCGCTTGTAAGGGTATGTATGCACATGCATATGTATGTATAAAATATTTGTGCATTATACATCCATGAATAGTGTAGAAGAAAATTGGGTAAGCGTTCACCTTTCACTAATTTAGTTACAAGCTATAAAAGCGCGCGCATATGCACGCACACACACACGCAGACACATTGCATTGCATCGATTCATTGTGCAAGCACTTAAAAAATCAAACTGCGCATAAGTATTACCGCAAACAAAGTAGCAACAACAAATTAACTAAGCAGAACAAACGACTTAGGAAGCGAACTTGTCCGCATGCGTGGCAAATTGTTACAGGTAAATACATATAAGTGCAGCAGCACGTAATAGGGGTAGCGTGGCACACAGAAAAAGTATTGTTACCATTGTTGTTGTTGTCTTTATAATTTACTTATAACATTATTTGTAGTACACATATATTATGATTGCTAGTGCGAGGCCGCTGCCTCTCAGGTGACGCACAATAAATCGAGTTAATTGTGACGGTTGCATGAAAAGGGTTTATTAATGTGGACGATTATGCGCCTTTTTTCTGGAGTATAACTGCTGCAAGGCAATGAATGTCTTAATAAAGGGGAAGTGGCAGCAAAAAAATAATAACAACTGAAATAGGAAGGAGTAGCGCGCCTACGTGGTAAGCAAAATGTTAGAAAAGCTAATGCCATTTTAGCTGTTTGGAAGATATAGCGAATAGAAAATTTCGAATGCTCAGTTTTGCACTTGCCATTTGATTTGTGAAAAATTTTAAAGTAATTAAGATAATAAAAATTGTATTAAATTATTTATAAAATTTTTTTTCATTAATTTATTTAATTTTATTTTAAATATTAATTAAAATATGTTCATTGTATAAAATATAAAACGAAAGAAAAAGAAAAAACAAAAACAAGCCACATGTAAGACCTCGAGTCGCGAAAACTTTAACTCAAAAAATTAAATTTTTATATTATATTTTTTCTGCAAGCTAAAATCAAAATATTTGCAGGAAGTTAATTATTCGGGCTTTCGAGTGAATTTCAATGTATTTGCGACAAAATTTCAATGAAATTCACTCTGAAATTCAGTGAAGTACGGAACCTGGCCTATACACTTTTTGTTTACATATGAGAATGGAGTAATCCCTAGTCCAACTTTTTATATATGTCAAAGAAAATTTCTCTAATTTATTTGGTGATAAAACTTTATCTTAAAAAATTTATTATGTATTCATACGCGAGACGTTTTAAAAGTCCGTGCAAAGTCTGAGAAATCGCACTACCGGAACGTATCGAGCTTATGCTTGTTTAGAAGCAGCTCTTGCGATAACACACAGCAAGTTTCGGCCAGATTGGTCGATTTATTTGTGTTGGCATTCATTTGAATCGAGGAAGTCGAGTGATTTTCCCTTAATCAGCTCACGTCTCAGCAGTTGTGGTCGAAAAATTAATGAAACAAGGATTACAACTCGTTTCACATCCCCACTATTCTGTAGACCTGGATTCTTTGGATCCCTCGGACTATTATTTGTTCCCCAATTTGAAGAAATGGCTGGCGGGAAAAAGATTTTATGCAAACGACGAGATGATTGCAGTGACGAATGGCTATTTTTCATATTTGGACAAATCCTACTATTTGGAAGGGATCAGCGAACTAGAACAGTGTTGGATGAAATGTTAAGCGTAAGAGAAGACTGTATCGATAAATAAAAAAGGTTTAGCACAAAAAAATTAAATGGATTTTATTTTTGGACAGACTTTTCAAATGGCGCTCAAATATTTTCTAAAACTAAAATCAAAAATTTTCTAAATGAGAAAAATATTTTAAAAGACTAAACATTTTTCTATAAATTAAAATATTTTCAAAAATTAAAATCAAAAATTTTCCGAAAAATGGAAATATTTTCAAACCTTAAAATCAAAAATTATCTGAATACAAAATTTCATATAACAAAAATAAAATTTCTTTCAAATGGTTAAACTTTCTTTTAAATTTTTATAGTCATAAAAATTTCACTCAGAGAACAAATTGGACTATATTTCATCACATTTTCGACAACTAAAAAATAAAAAAAAAAATAAATTTTTAGGATAAAATTTTGCAGTAAATTTTTTTTTAGGAGTATATCTTGAACTAAATTTCTTTTAAATACTTAACACGCATTTCAAACATTTTCAAAAACTGAAATCAAAAATTTTCTGTAAGATAAAAATATTTTCAAAAACTAAAGCCAAACATTTTCTGAAAGAGAAAACTTCATATAATAAAAATAAAATTTGTTTCAAATATTTCTACTTTTGTTTTTTAACTTTTATAGTCATCAAAATTTCACTCAGAGAACGAACAAATTGGACTATATTTGATCACACTTTCGACAGCTAAAAACTATTTAAAAAAATAAATTTTTAGGTTAAAATTTTGAGGTTTTTTTTTATATCTAGAATTGAATTTCTTTTAAATATTGCGCTTAACACGCATTCTTTGCAAAAAATAAGAAACCAAACGCATCACAAAGTTCAAATTTAAGCATTGGAAAACAGAAATATAAATTAGAATCAAGAATATTTTTTTGTTTTGGTATTTCTTAAACTTGAACATAATTCGTACTCAAATTTTGATTAAAAATCTCGGGTTTTGAATTTGAAAATAAATAAATAATAAATTAAAATGAATAATAAATGTGCTTAAGGTTTCGAATATAAAAAATTTGAAAAAATTGTTAATATATATGTATAAGTTCCTATCGGTTCGTTTCTTTAAGGAGCAAAGGGCCCCAACAAGTAAAAAATTATATATCAGTCATCAAACTGCTGGGCTCCTCAAATCACTTTTGCTACATTTTCCATACTATGTAGCATACGAAGCATAAAAAAGGTAGATAGGCAACAGCTATGCAATTTCTTCTATCTTCATGTTGAGTCATATAAGCACATAAGTACCTAAATTATTCTTATTTAATTTTCCTCTGGTTCAAATATCAATTACAACTACAAATGATTTTCTTTGTTTTCATTTGCCCTCTGGTGGCAGTTTCCGAAGAATTATGCGCCTAGCGTTTCTAATTGTTGCCCATTGCGCTAGCGAATTGCCTGTATGAAGTTTTCAGTACTTACATACTTTAGTACTTACATACTTTTCAGTACTTACATACTTCTTACATACACATCTACATCTACATACACATACAGATAATTAAATGAAGGCATTATAATTAAATTAGCCAGCTCAATGAGTGCGCATGCGCTTCCAAAGAAGTATAAAAATGAAAATATGCGCATAAATGGGGGAAGCGCTAGATAAACTGACAGATAATTGCTGACAGCAGGCATGATACGGTTTGTATAAAATCAAAAGTATTTACAGCAGTTTTTCTGAAGAACTTCAACGGAACTGTAATGCAATTAGGGAAAGGAGAGATCTAACATATTTTTATTTATTCATAATTTGTGATTTACTGGTTTACAGTTGTCCACGAAAGAGCTGTTCTAAGGCTGATTTTTAGGCTTAAACTGGAGAAAGGGCAGTTATAAGACAGCTCACAAACGTGGCATATGAATTCATAAGATACATAAGAACTATTTTGTAGGAAGAATGCGGTTAACTACTTTGTTTTGGCCCTAATGGGCAATATACTTGGCTATAGGTTTAAGGACATTATTTATTTTATGAATGTGCTAGAATGCGTTAAAAATACACATTGCCATTTGGTGCTATTTTTTTAAATAAAAATAGTTTTTTTATTTATTTAATTTCAAGGAACTTTTGTTGGGAATATTACGTTAATGAAAATACTCAAAAATAAAAGTATTTTTTAAATATATTTTTGGCAAATATTTTTTCTTTTTTAGTTATTATTCTTTACTCTATTTAAATGTTTGTGTTTAATTTTAACAATTTTTTTTAAAACTAATATATAGTTTCCATAAATTTTTAAATTTTGATAACATTATGTGCTGGAATTAACCCATTTTGAAAAAATTTTCAGAACTAGTTTGCATATATTTTAAAATATATATTTTGAAAAATATTTATTATTCTTTTTTTAACTTAAGTGTATTTTTAATATTCTCGCGTTTTTTTTAATTAATATTTCAAACAAAATTTTTAACTTTGATGCGATTATATGCTGTTATTTTAATATGTAAAAAAAATTTAAAAATATTTTCGAAATATACTTTTAAAATTTTGATTTTTAAATATGTTTTTGAAGAATTATTATCAATACATTAAAATAAAATTCAAAATATTTTGTTTTTAATTGAAAATATTTTTTTATTATTATTTATTTAATTTAAATGTATTTTCGTAACTTACAACTTTCTTATTATTTGTATTTATTAAGTTTTTTTTACAATTTATTAAAAATTTTATTTCTAATAAAATTATTCATTTTGATGGGATTATATGCTCCATGTATTTATTTATTGCAATTCGCACCATGTACTATATTAATTAGACGAAATGTCTGCACACACAAACTTATAAAAATGAAAAGAGATGAAATTTTGAATAACTTGTTTTTTGTTAAATGAGTCGGTTTTTTATTTTTTTCGAATCTCTTGGTTTCCTAACTTTTCAATATGTATTTTAATTGTTTCAGATTTTATTGTAGTTTAAAGAATATAACCCTTACTTCATACCTAAACCTTGCCAATTGGTGGTTAGTCTTGCGTGCATCTAAGAAGGGCTGAGCTGTACCATCGGTATGCTTAAGCATGAGTAGCTTCATGTTGAAGAAGTCAGCCTGAAAATATCAGACTAATATGAGTACATGGTGCCATCCCTTAATATCTATTACCCAATCCGGGATAGCACATGTACTTCGAGTAGCTAACTCTAGTGGACCTCACTGATATCTGCCCACTTCAGTGAATAACTTTGGATTTACTGTGCTGCTGAGGGCTCTGGCATAGCATATCTTCTTCCCTTCCCACTCGTGAGGCTTAATTATGGAGCAAAAATATTAAAAAAAATAATAATAATAAAGTAGGCAAGTTCGCAAATCGCACGCCCCTGACCAATCTAGTGGAGCTATGATTCCAGAATATATTAAATTTATTGTTTTAAATTTTTTTAGTTCTCGCTTATTTATTTATTTTTTGATTTTCAAAATATTTGATATGGTTTCTTTATTACATTTTATAAAATTTGGATATTATTCATATATTTATTATTAACTTTCCCTTGCTTGTTATTATTTATGGTTTTATTTTATTTTATGTTTTGTTTCGTTTTACATTATTATATTATATTTATTTTTCTGTTAGTCTCTATGATTTTCTTATCTTATCTTTCGATGTGATTTTTTACTTTTTTTTAAAGCTGAGTGTTCTATAAAACTTTTATAAAAAGTGTCAGAAATTCAAAGAGTATTGAGATTTAAAGAACATTTTTCTAATTTTTTTTAATTGAAATAGGCTTTTTTATTTACATTTTATTTGTTTAAAATGTAGCTTCATGAGAAAGTTGCTTCTAATACTAATAAATATCATTTTATTTATACTAGGCGTAATTTCACAACGCTTCTATAAAATGAATAAGAATCGTTAATAAAAAATAAATAAAAATTTTAACGAATTTAAAGTTTCTATTTTAATTCAAAAACAAAAAGTAATAAATAAAAAAATGAAAATTTTGCAAAATTAGAAAAGCGCTTATTTTAATTCGAAGCATTTTAACAAATACTGTATTTATTGTAATATTTCATTTTCAAATCTTTATTTTTATTCTAATTTCATTTTGATTTCAACTTCCTTCCTACAGAATAATACCACTGAGCTCTTGAAGCATTTAATAGCAAATAAAAGTTTCAAATTTGTTAATTTTACTAAGTTTAATAAATATTTAAGTTGTCTTTATTTAAAATATTTTTTTGTTGTTTTTTATTTTTATTTTAAAAATTTAGGTTATGGAGTTTTTCGTCCATTTTAAAGCTGAATGGCTTGTTAAGCTTTTAAAACATTTTATTTCTTTAAAATGTGGCTTTATCTTAACAAAATTCATAAAAAATGTTTTTTTTTTTGTTTTTTTTATTGCAACAAACCTTATATACCAAATATCTTTATATACCTTTATGTTCAAGTTTTTATTTTGATTTTTCAAATATTTGATTTCATAGTTTTCTTTCCTTTGAATTTGAATTTTTTGTCATTATTTCCCAATTTATATTTTTTTCAACAGTTATTCATTTTAATAATAATATTTTGCTATTTTAATTTGACTTTATTTTATATATTTCTTGAAGAATTTATAGGTTCCATACTATTTGGTAGGTACTTTTTTCCATTTTGTAAAACAGAGTAACTCATTCAGTTTTACTAGAACTTTATTTGTTAAAAATGTGGCCTTATTTTAATAAAGATTTAAAACTCAACGTTTTATTTACTTAGTTTTTATTAAAAAAAATTAAGTTTTTCGTTTTATTCGTCTTAGTTTATTCATGTTTAAAAAAAATTTTTTTCATTAAAAAAGTGGAAATTTTTCGTTTTATTCATAAAATATTTGATTTTCCTTCATTTATGTTAAAAGTTCAATATTTTATTCATCTTAAATTTTTTTGTTTTTGTAATTGAGCATCAGTTTAACAAACATTTCAATTAAAATGTTTTTTTTAATTTGTCTTTATTTAAAAAAAAAATTTGTTATTTGAAATTTTTTTATAAATATTTTATGTGGATTTTTCCGTCTGTGCTTCAAAGTTGAGTAATTGGTTAATCCAAAAAAATATATTTATTTTAAATTTGACATTAGTTTGGTTTAAAAAATATTTCATTAGGATTTCGCTTTTCCTTTAATTTTATGTGTTTTTTTTGTTCTTTTTCCATTTATGATATTGCTCTGAGAAAGAAATCTGCTGGCTTGCAAATATCCCAGTCTGCTTCTTAGTATTTTTTTCGTACTGAATGCAAGGAGCTACCTCGAATGGATGTTTTTTTATAGCACACAGTCGCTACTTGGTCACTGAGTTATAAGCTGGTATTAAGAACAACAATTTTTAATTTTTTTTACCAAGATTGTTTCACGTGTGGCTTATTAACAGAATCTCGCGCTCTATGTGCAACGCCATATCCTTCTTGCATATTTCCTCAAATGCTTATTTATATTTTTATAAATTCTTGACATACCTTTTCGCACTTTTTGTCAAAATGCACGACCGCTAGTTGTATCCAAATATAATAAATATCCAGCAATATGGGGGTTTTTAATATTCAAAATTTTTCCAAATTATACAGCTTCCACAAATTTGAAGTAAGTTGAAAATTTTTTTCAAAAAATTTCAAATCACTTTTTTCTTGTATTTTTAAGCACTGTTAGTTGTTTGAATACAATATTCAAGGAATTTAAGTTAGTTATTTTTCTGGCTAAATATTTGCTTCGTAATGGCTTCTTTTGCAAGGATGCAGCACTTATTTTCAGTTATTTATTTCTTTCCCAAAGTGTAGGGACTGCCCGTTTTTTTTTTGTTTTTTGTTTTTACTTGCTTTCGACACGTTTTATATTGCACAGATTTATATTTGCAAAGCAAATATTATTGCATAGCACGTATATATATGGATCGGTATGTATAAGTTTCGAAAACACGTCAAAGGATTGCAGACACAGCTACGGGTACCAGAGTATTTTATGTTTCACGCCAGATTTCGTATTTGGTTACGATTTGCCACATAAGCGCGCATGCACAACACAAAAGAAATAGTTAGTAATTATTTTTTGTTTTATTTCAAAAGCAGAACAACGGCGGCGGCTCTTTGAAATATGCGTTAAATATTGAAATTTTTTAATTTACACTTTTTTTAAAGAGTTTTTCTTATACAAAAAAAAACTATGTGTGGACTTGCAGCGAACGTTTCGAGCGTTGTTACCACATCAATTGCATCATGGGCAATGACTTTGAACCTGTAAATTTGCCTCTTTTATGCTTTCTTCAAAGGTCTCCAACGACGACACGAAGCCAGTCAGCCAGCAGCAAGTGAGTTGCCCCAAAATAGCAACTGAGCCAAGTAGCCAAGGAAACAAAAAAACAAAAACAAAAAAATACACAAATCGAAAAAAGCCAAGTAGAGAGCAGCGCTGAAGATAACAAAGAAGAAGATATGTTGTATTTGTAACGCCGCTTCTTGCTTAGTAAGGAGAAAGCAGCTGAGAAGTTGGCAAAAGCGGTAGCTTAAGAATGGCTAACCGCAAGCAGCCAAACACAAAGCGCTCAATACCGCCCCAAAAACAGAGCGCCCAACTCTCCAATGGCAACGATGAGAGAAACAATTTGATTGCCACAAGAAAGTTAGCAGACGATTGAGGCTGAAGAAATTGCGGACGCTGCTGTAGCCACTTGCAGGCATCTACACATAGCCATGGGAAGAAATAAGCTCTTAGCGCAAGCTGAGCAGACGAGAATAGCAGCGCTTGTGCCTACAATGAAAAGTTAGAAAAGCAGAGTAGAGCGCGCGTGATCTGCTTGAGCAGAGCATGTTTGTGTAGAGTAGAAACTGTTAGTGGAGCGTATGAGAGTAGAGTAGCAGTGAGAGAGTCACATTGAGCGCGTGCAATTCAAACGCATGCGCCACCGCAACTGCACAGCAAATGCTTGTCAGCATTAGAAAGGCGCGCTACTCAGTTGAAAAAACAAGCCACCTATCGATTTGTAGACTTGGAGCATGGCGCTGCTGAGCACGATGAGTAGCGCAAAAACTAGCACTTGCACACTCGCGCTGCTTCTCTCGCGCTCAACTAAGCTCAGTCGACTCCAATTCTCCACACAACAACTCACCGTTGCACCCTCAGCATTGAACTTGAACCACGAGCAGCACTGAACTTTTCTCAACTGGTCTCACCTTCGCATGCAAAAGCCTTCAATGTGCTATGCTGACAAGATCAAGGTTACTCCAATGTGTCCTCCACTAAATCGTAAAATGTTGCATGCCGCATAGCTGCGATTGTTTTAACAGCGCGCAAAGCTAACGAGTGGAGAGTACTGCTAAGCGAACTGGTTGCGAGTTAACAGCATTTTTAGCTGTTGTGAGCCAAATAATTTTCATAGTAATGGCATGCAGGTAGTTATAAGTGTTGTGGCAGCGGCATTGCAGATGGCATTTGTTGCTGGCGATTATTGTTGGCAACACATGCATTTGGCGGTTAACTGAGGCGTGCGCATAAGCAAACATACACGCATACATGGATGTGTGTATGTATTATATTTCTATTTTAATAAATATTTATTTCTTAAACTGCCTGCCAATTTTCTAAGATCGCGTCTGTGCAATTGTCGTTCACCCAAACGAACGACTTAAGGGGCGAACTTCTTTGAACAAGATGAGGGGCGTGTAAAGATTTTATTTCTTGTGAGTTCTTGCAAAATTATTTGTAAATTATTATGCGAAATAAAAGGCCAAACTAATATGAGCCTGCTTACTCATTACCAAACTGGTCGCCCTCAAGTCCTTTTCCGACTACATCGACTCTGTCCATTACTATTATTAAGAATTAAAATTATTATTAATATTTTTAATACTAGGCCATTATAACTACACTGATCAACACGTGGTCTGTTATACCTCCTCATTCTTCACATACATACACATGGCTGTATAGGCTTTTATTTTTGCTGTTATAACAACAGTCCTTGTGAAGCATAGGGCGTCAGACCTCAATCAATTCGCTCCATGATAAGCCGAGAGCCACCATTTTGGATTCGGTTTCAATGAAATTGCTGATGCACGGTCGTTGTAATAGCCTTAAGGGGGGACCCTCATTTAGACGGTCGAAAAATGCATCATTTTTGGGAATTTTTTTCTCAGGTAAAATAACTTCAAACGTTTTGTAATTCATAAAGTACTTTAATAAATGTCTTGACTGTCTACAAAAATTTTCGGAGAAGAAAAAAAACATTTTAAGTATGGAAATATACACCTCGTCCATGGCACCTCATTCTATCTGTGTACATTCTAGCGCTCTGAATTTTTTTCTGAAATAAAAAAACCAAATTTTTTTTAAAACTTTAGGATAATACCTTCGATGTGACATTTTGATTTAAAAAAAAAAATGTCGAAATTGATATTTTTTACCCAGTTTTATGTTAAAAGTGATTTTTCATGCATAAAAATTGACTTTAAAATTACAAAAAAATATGAAAATCTTTTTTTTTTTTAAAACACTTAATGTCACATTGAAAACAATTTAATTATCTTTAAAATGAGCTATTGTAAAGCCTGATTGGTTCAATACAGCGTTCTCAATTGTGTACACAAAATCGAAAAATGATGTTTCGAGAAAAACGCGTTTAACGTTTTGGATACAGGCGATCAGGCCACCCGTCGCGTCCTGTTAAAAATTTTGTCACTCCTTCAAAAATACAGATATCGACTTGAAATTTTGAAAGTATATTCTTAAATAGTTGTAGAATAAATTAAAATTATTTCCAAAAAATCGATTTTTTTGACCCGATAAATGAGGGTCCCCCCTTAAGATCAGAAAGTTTTGGTAACAATAAGCAGATGTCATCGACATAGGTCAGGTATCTCAGCAGGGTGTTGCCAAGCTTCCATTTGAGTGCCACGAAGATCTCCAACAGATAACCAGAAGAAAAAGAATTAGGGATAGGATACATCCTTGACGCAATCCACTCTCAACTCGAAAAGGTCTTAACAACGCACCTTTGTGGAGCACTCGGCAGTTTGCGCTGTGGTAGCTTTATTTAGTAAGAGCTACGAGTTTTACTGGGACACTTTTTCTCCGCAAAGCTGCCCATATGCATTCGTGCTTGACGCATCAAAGGCTTTTTCGAAGTCTCTGAACAAGAGGTGTAGTTTTCACTTAAAATTCAGTGCATGCTCAATGATGATGCGCAGTCATACGTATGAAAAACCGACATGAAAATTTGTCTAGTTGCTTCAAGGTGATTTTTAAGACGGTTCAGTATGCTTCTGGTTACTGTTTTTGAAATTGTGGGTAAAATGCAGGTCCCGTTGCAATTATTGTAATTTTGAGAACGCCTTTTTTTGCCAGTTCCTCTCGTGGGAAATATTTACCATAAATGTTATATATATATATAATTGGCGCGTACACCCCTTTTGGGTGTTTGGCCGAGCTCCTCCTCCTATTTGTGGTGTGCGTCTTGATGTTGCTCCACAAATGGAGGGACCTACAGTTTCAAGCCGACTCCGAACGGCAGATATTTTTATGAGGAGCTTTTTCATGGCAGAAATACACTCGGAGGTTTGCCATTGCCTGCCGAGGGGCGACCGCTATTAAAAAATGTTTTTCTTAATTTTGGTGTTTCACCGAGATTCGAACCAACGACCTCTCTGTGAATTCCGAATGGTAGTCACGCATCAACCCATTCGGCTACGGCGGCCGCCAGTAATTTGAGGAGAAAATGGAAAAAACTGAATTTCGTGTGCTTATTAAGCCGATTCACCCTTAGAAACCCACTGTTTCGACTGTTATTTGGTTTATGGTGTGTGGTGATGGATCCATGTTTCGTCCACGGTTACAAAACGGCGCAAAAACTCCTCCATATTGCGATTAAACAACGCCAAACCTTCCTGTGAAGTTGTTACACGATTGCGTTTGTGGTCGACTGTGAATTACTGGGTAGTCTGATAAAGGTAGCTGTAAAACACAAACTAACTGACGCAGCACGTTCAAATTTTGACAGGAGTCAACTGACAGATGCCTGTTGACAGGAGAAGTATTTCTTTTTCAGTAAAGAGGTCAGAAAAACAAAAGGTCACGGACTTATTGGACCGCCCTCGTAGTTTCATACTTTTTCAGGTTTTCTTGCTACAATTTTGGTGTCACTTGTATACTTATAAAAAAATTTCAAAAATTTTCCTAAAAATTCCAAGCATTTCAATCAGAATTTAAAAAAAATTAAGTATGCAGAGTTTTAATTCATTGAATTTTGTTACAATAAAAAGTAGGTTTGAAGTGTTAATTTTTGCCAAATTGCTGAAAGTCTAATGCTTTTTTTTCATATCACGAATGGTTGACATTTTTTCATATGTAGGAAAAAACTTAGAGGAAAATTATTAAAAATGAATGCGATTTTTTAATCACTTCAAGTTTGCTCTTTATTATAACAAAATTCAATTAAATATACCCCTGTATACTAATATACAAATTGAAAAAAAAAATTCTGATTAAAAAAATTATGATACAAATATTGATACAAATTTTAAATTATGATAAAAATTAAAATTATGATAAAAATTTGAAATTATGATGCAAATATGAAATTTTAAAAAAATTTGACATTTTGATAAAAATTTGAAATTATGATAAAAAATTAAAATTATGATAAAAATTTGGAATTATGATAAAAATTTGGAATTATGATAAAAATTTGAAATTATGATAAAAATTTGAAGTTTTGATGCAAATTAAAAGTTTTGATAAAAATTTGAAATTATGATAAGAAATTATAAATTTTGATAAAAATTTTAAGTTTTGATAAAAAATTTAAAATTATGCTAAAAATTTGAAGTTTTGGTAAAAATTTATTGCATTTTTTTCTTCATTTGCAAAAGTTTGAAACTAGAATTTATACGGTTTTTGTAGAAAAATCAACGTTATTTTCATACAAAAATTTAAAAATTCAATCTGATACAAATAAATTATCGAGACTTGCCAATAAGTCCCACTGCTACATTTATGAAATTCACTGTATATTTTGCCATTTTAACTGGAATTGATAAAGTATCATCATCATTGTCATTTTCTTTATTTTCCACTAGAGCAAAGGGCCTCATATATTAAAGAATGCTGCCTCAAAAGACTGTGAACTTGAGCTGGTAAAATACTTCCAAGTGTCATTTTTGAATTTTAGGTGGTTTTTAGAGACCCCATAAAAAATAGTTAAACTCTTTTCTTTTCAATATAAACCATTGGGAATATTTCTTAGGCATTTATGAAGAGAAATAAAGTGAATTTTTCCACAAAACCTTAATTGTAATTTTGGAAGCGCTGACGACGCGAGTAAATATAAAAAACAAAGAAAGCAAAAACCAATAACTGCCTACATAGAACAAATTTACGGCTTAACACAAAAAACAAAATTGGTTTGGGCCATTCTTATGAACATACATACATTTACATAAAGTGACGCAAAACTAATCACCCTATCAGAAGATTTATAACTTTTGCAAATAGCATCGTACCTCAGTCATATTTGACAATTGTGAACTAGACAGCTGCAGTATACAAACAGACAAGTAATAGAGCTCTTAAAAGTCAAAATAAATATTTCCATCATTAAAAAAAAAAAGATTTATTTAACATATATAAAAAAACAAAAATGAAATATATATCGGTTGGCTAAGGTCGTAACAGCTTGAACCTAAGGAACCCCATCTGTTCTATTATTTATGCCCTTTTGGCAGATTAAGCTATGGATAAATTGTGGAATTATAGATGAATGTTCTCTAATGCATCTGGCGACTGATTGTGACCATCTTGCCTAAAAATTCTATTTGACTTGCCTTATAATAACATGTGCCTCTTTATGTGCACCTATTTCGCCTACGCTAATACTAAAATCCCGTGCTATAACACTTTTTCGCTCTTTTTATATTTAATTTTTTTTCCTGGCATGTTATTAATTTTCTATTATTTTTAAATTTTTTTCACATATTTTATTTAAGCTGTTTTCTTTTCGGTGACCACTTTCCATAGTAAGCGCGTGCTAAAAATCTCATTTCTTTGCCACTACAACAATTCACACGCTCTTCTAATCATTTGCACAAAATTCCTATTCCAAGTCATAGATCTGCACACATGGCAGACAAATGAAGGAGAGAGCAGGTGACAAAGTGGTAGTTGGGTTAAGAAACTTGAAGAAAAAAGTTGAATGAAAAAACCGGAATACAAGAGTTTTGGAAAAAAAATTGTTATGCTAGAAAAAAGCAGTGGAAAAATATGCATTGTTGATACTGCCACATTTTAGCAATTCATGCAAAAAATTGTCACTGAAAGTAGTCATTAGTGAATTGGCACATTTTCGGTATAAGAGAGAGGCGTCAGTAAATCACTGGAGAATGCCAAGTGAGGGGAAAAACAACAGAAAGGTAGACAAATATTAGAAAATCTTTTAACTGCTGTATGAATAATATAATGCCATTGCAGCCAGTCCTGCGCAGGTTGGTAACACCGAGTATTTGTTCACTATATTTATCGTGAGTGTGTAGCTAACAACGTCGCATGACCATCGCTCAGGAATTATTGGTGACCAATCATGGGTATATGGTTATGACAAAAAAAACACGTCAAGCTCGATTAAATGTTCAAATGTTGTTCACTGTTTTCTTCGATTACCATTGTGTGGCGCATCCGAAGTTCTTACCAAAAGGTCGTGCAGTAAATAAAGAGTTATGCGCCGTTTGCGAGAAGCAATACGAAAAAAAGCCCGGAATTGTGGAAAAAAATTCATGGCTTTTACATCATTATAATGCACTTGCTCACTCATCTGTGCTTGTCAGAGATTATTTGGCAAAAACAAAAAACCGTTATCATGCCTCAGCCACAGTATTCACCAGATTTAGTCCCTGCGACTTTTTCTTGCTCCCAAGAATGAAGACACTCATAAAAAGACTGAGGAGATAAACACCGAATCGTTGAAAGAGCTCAGGAACATACCAAAAAGTGAATATCAGAACTGCTTCGAGGATGCAAAAAACACTGGCAGAAGTGTATTATATCTGAGGGGGAATACTTTGAAGGAGAT
This sequence comes from Anastrepha obliqua, assembly GCF_027943255.1. Classification (NCBI taxonomy): domain Eukaryota; kingdom Metazoa; phylum Arthropoda; class Insecta; order Diptera; family Tephritidae; genus Anastrepha; species Anastrepha obliqua. The sequence goes on along the minus strand of NC_072893.1, from coordinate 121,161,995 downwards.
AAAATAGAAATTGATGAATAAATAAATATTTTTGGAGAAAAATGAACGTTCACCTTATTTTTGGACGTACCTCGTATATTATCCATTGCACATACATATATGCCTAGACTTGTTATTTAGAGAAAAGTGTTTAAATAAACATTAAAAATATAATTAAAAAAAATATTATTTAGAAGCCGATAGCTAATAATTACAAAAAGGAAAAAATTTTGTGTACATTTTCAAGCTTAGTAGAAATGCAATTACTCAAAATATGAACAAATTCCAGAGCATCACTTTATTCCTGCTCGCTTAGTATGAAATAGCCTTTTATTTCAATATTTTTTCAATAGTTTTGTACTTCCGCTGCAACGATTTTCAAGAAGATTTTTTCCGATTCTTTCCGAACAGCTTTCCAACACGAAACGCGACATGCGTCAATAAAAATTCAATAATTCGGCATAGAAAATATCGGGTACTCATTAAAAAGAGATGCCTAAGATATTGGCAATTTAACGCTGAATTTACTCTGGGGTATTTTTTTTATTTCCCAGTACTTCATTATTTTCAGTGGCCTTGAAAGTTATTTTAAACTTATTTCTCACTCTACTATTTTCTGTTAAATTGTACTGCGCCAGTGCTCATTTTAATGTTTTCGTAAAGTTAAAATTTCACTCCCCCACCTAAGTATTACTGAAACTGTTCAACTTCCTTGGCCGCACTTACACTGTATAGCATATGGCGTCATTCCGCTATTTCTCAATTTCTTTCCACACAAGCCCCCAAATATCTCCTTACAAAATTGTCTGTCAACTTTATTTCGCATACATTGCCACCCTTTCCTTTGGAATTCGACTACTGTCTGTCTGTCTGTCACTTTGTGCTTACATTAACATACATTAAAATTACATTAGAGCAGCCACAGAACTCCTTTCCTCACCTACACTCCATATATGAATGTGTCTATGCATGTACGAGTACGAGTGCATTATCAACATTCACGCATGCATCGTTTTCAGCAACACTTACTTTATTATCATTCGACTTCTAATGAATTTTAATAGCCTTTTATTTATTTATTTGACTTGTACCAATTCTGCAACTAGTGGCAAACTAAAATTCTTCGTCTATGACGACTTTCTTTTCAACTTTTTCTGCTTCAACACCCACCAGCACCGGTGATGATTTTTTCATTCCATTTCTTTTTTTCGTTCTCTCTCCACATTTTCACTGACTTTTGCACATAAATTTATGCAAATAATTTTAGTCATCATCATTGCAAACAAGTTTGCGGCATTCGGTGTTCAATGGTTTGTCGCTTTTATTGTTATTACCGCTGGTGTTTTTGTTGTCGCTGCTATTGCCATTCACGCTCTTTGTGTTCGCCGAATATGTTGTTTACCTAAATATTTAAAGAGCTAAGCATCATTTCAGCTTTTACTGTAGCTAATGAGTAATTTTCACTACTTGAGCAGCAAAGAAAAGCTCTTTTGCGCTTCTGTGTCGCAGTGCCGTTATAACTATTGTATAAATGTATGTATGTATGTATGCATCGTAGCAGATAAAAGTTCTCGCTCATTTTGCTAAATAAATATTTTATTGATATTTATTGTTTGGCCACTTATCGGGCACAATTCTGTTTGTTACTAATTCAATCTTTCGAACCAAATGAAATCTTTTAGTTCTTTTCTTCTTTTGTTAGTTGACTAGATGGATTATGTTTTCGCTGCTATTTCGTTTGAAAAGTAATGTAATTTACTTTTTTATTTAAGGAATAGTATCAGGTTGACTATAAATATTGCAATAAAAAAATTAAAAATGTTACCCAAAGTGTTAGAACCGTTTTTGAGTAGCCAGTGCGTCTCACTATGCATACTTATGTGTGCTACCTAAAAAAGTTGTATCTTTTCCACCGGAGTTACAAATTATATTATAATTTAAGACAACCGTCAAGTGTTTTGGAAAAATACTAAAATTAACATAAGCCGGATCGATTTGAAGGTATGTCTCTCGAAAAATTTAATTTTTTATAAAAAAAGAAATTAGTTGAAAAAAATTTCAAAAAATTACCTCAGTGTTAGAAGTGTTTAAGCTTAAAACGTGTGCATAAAACTGTTTACAAATGTTATCAACGCAATCAGAATACCCAGATTTTTGGAAATTAGATTAGATTTTTGGGGGGTTGAACAAGGCCAAGCGTTCAGTCAGGAGGCCATTGTATTACACCTGGATAGATTTCAGTAGAAAGAATAGAGATAGGAAAGATAAAATAAGGGTGGTAAGACGGATAAATTAGTTTGAGGTCACTCTTCCACAAATCTCTTGGATTCATTGATGAATCTTAGGAGATCCGGAAGATGAAGAGTATGAACCTTATCCATACTCAGTATATCCTAAGTCTGATTCTGGAAAACGCCGGACAGCTACAGAGAAAATACTCTGCACTGTGGTCATCCTTAGGACAGGATAGGCATGTCGGGCTGTCGACGACCCCCATGGCAGCCATATACTGACTACAGGCGTTATGCCCTGTGATTACACTCACCAGTACTCTCAGGTCCTTTCTGCTGAGTTTTAGGAGAAAGGTCGCTATTTTCCTGCTCATTTTAAAGTCAATATTTTTCCGAAATATTTTGGATGAAGTTTTAAAATATAATAACTCCGTTGAAAAAGCAGTATCAATTTTTTTATGGTGGCTGGTGTACTGTATAAGGTGGAGCAAAATTAATCATCCCATTGGAAGGTTCATAATTTGTGCAAATGGCAAAGTACGTCAATCATATTTCACACTTGTGAAATATACAGTTCAATTAGATGGCAACCCTATTTTAACATTTTTATGAGTTAAAATTATCTAAAATACCTCTCGTAATATTTCATTCAGTTTTTAAATAATTTTCAAGAGTTACGTAATAGGTGGCAACCTCATTTGTTATTCTCACAGCTAATCTTGTGCAAGATTCAGATTTTTTAACATCTATCGCTGTTACTTTTTGGAATAATTAATTCAATTAAAAATTTATAACGCAAATTAGGTGGCAATAATAATTATATTAAAATCTTCATTTATATTTCGTTTTTAAGTTAAAGGAAATATTATCTATTAAAGCTATTTCGATTCTATTCCATTTCTATTCAACTGTTTTCATTTTCAATTCTATTATATTCAATTCAATTCTATTCCATTAATTCTATTCCATGTTTAAATAATTTTAAATAATTAAATAATAAGTGGCAACCTCATACGAATATTCTGAAAGATAATCTGCATCAAGTGTAAGCTTTTCTAAGATCTTTCGCTGTTACCTTTTTAAATGAATAATAAACAATATAAAAATGTTCTTTTATATTTCGTTTATAATATTATAATTATATCGTTTTTAATTTAAAAAAATTTTATTCACTAAAGCTGTTTTAAATAAGGTGGGAACCCTATTCTCATTTTTTTATGGATTAAGGGGATGGTAGGGTTTAGCGCTAAAAAAAAACACTTTTTTTTAATTTTTTACAGAAATATGGCTTAAGATACTTTAATAAAATCAGTTGCATGTTATTATACATCTTTTCAATAAGTTTTTAAAAAATATTAATAATAAAATATTGACAAATAAGCCCATGACAGAGTTTTTTTGGGGATATGTTTTTCGAGAGGTGCTCTGCGGTGCCAATCGGCATTCGTCGTAGAATCATCTGAAACTAAAAAAGTCGAATTTTTCAGTCAAAGTATGACGTAATGCTGCCCCCCCCCCCCCCCCCCCCCCCCATTAATAAATTTTTTTTTTTTTCATTTTTGTAATATAGTTTTGGTGGCAAAAAAACGTAAAACGAGCATTTTTGGCGAAAAATTTCGCCATATTTGTAAGTCAAAAACAACCTTAAAAAAAAAATTAAAAAAAAAAAACAGTGTGGGGGGGAGGAATTTTTGATTTAGAAAACGTGTGCCAAATTTGAAAAGAATCGGTTGAATAGTTTCGGAGTTGTGATTGGCACCGACTTTTAAGAAGTCGTTTCGGGAAAAACGCGTTTGAAAAAATGACTCTGAAAAATTATCGATGCTCCTCATTCGAGGTAAAGTGCCTACAAAGGCTATAACTTCGAGAGTTCTGCTCCGATCCACTTAAAATTTTGACACAACATTCTTGAAATGAAAAAGAGTGAAGAAAAAAAATTTCGATTTTGTGACCCTACCTTTTGTTATTCCAACAAAATTTCGGCTTCAGACGCCTTAAAAATGTTGCAAACAACCTATGGGGACTCTGCTCTATCGCGTGCACGTGTTTTCCAGTGGTACAAAAGTGGCTCCCCGGAGGAGCCGAAACCCAAAAAACCACGCCAAAGTCGCTCAAAAATTAAGGTTATGCTGACTGTTTTTTTCGATTACGAAGGTGTGGTGCACTCGGAGTTCCTTCCGCAAGGCCGATCGGTTAACGCTGAATATTTTTTAGACGTTTTAAAGAGTTTGCGCGAGAACATTCGTCTTAAAAGGAAGGAATTGTGGGACAATAAGTCATGGTTCTTGCATCACGATAATGCACCAGCTAACACATCACGTCTTGTTCGCGATTATTTGAACAAAAATAATGATGATATGGCTCCATGCGACTTTTTCCTGTTTCCCAAGCTCAAGTTGCCGCTCCGTGGAAAACATTTTGAGATAATTGAAGTCATAAAAGAGAATTCGAAGAAGGAACTGAAATCCATACCGAAATCAGCCTTTCAGAAATGCTATGATGATTGGAAAAAACGTTGGCATATGTGTATCGCCTCCAATGGTGATTACTTTGAAGGAGATAAAATAAAAATTGAACAATAATTAACCGTTTGTGTTTTATTAAATCAGTATCGTTCATATTTGAGCAAAAGGTATATCATTTTGAATATTTTACTTCGATTTTAAATTAAAGAAAATGTTATTCACTAAAGCACTAAAAAAAGTGGCAACCCTATTATTGCAGATTTTATGGATTAAAGTTTAAAATATTGTAATTTTGAATAATTAAATCATAAGTGGCAACCTCAAACGAATATTTTCAGGGACAATCTCTATCAAAACTAAGGTTTTCTACCATCTTTTATTCTACAATTTTGCATAATTAATGAAATGAAAAATCCATACTTCAAATTAGGTGTCAACTCTATTAAAAATGTTCTTCTGTATTTTATTTATAATATTTTACTTTGTTTTTCAATTATGCCTTAGATACATATGACTTCATGCTCAGATTTGACGGATGAGTCTATGAATAAGCCTGTTTACTTCGACTAGAAGCGTGAATTCGTTCATTGGAGGGAAAGAGGCCGAAGAAAGAAAGCAATATTAGTACTGTTAGAGTGAATTCATCGAATGGTAATCAGTTACGACTGTGTTAATCGCTTCTTGCTGGTCTTCCAAGTTAGTTCACTTGTCCATAACTTACTGAGTGGGCTCATAGGCTATCTTTTCAGTAACAGACCTCATATTTAGTATGCGATATTTCACTTGCTTTTTAATATTAACAAAAGTAGTGATGGATTAAAACTGCCTACTTACCTCTCATTTTGTTATTTTTCTCATCTTATTATCTTTAAGGGGACCGTCTAGTTTAGCACTTTCAAAAATTAAATTTTTTTTTTTTACATTTTTCGAAAGTATATGTACATATGTAGAAATATTGTGTTTAAATTTCAGAGAGCTCGGAGCAGTGTAAATATTTTTTTTCTTACCTGAACATCACTACCTAGAAGCGCTTTTTATATTAAAAAAAACTTTAAACGCGTTTTTCTCAAAACAACGTTTTAAAAACGGTACCAAGGAGTTTACAAAAACTGTTAGACCGATTCTTTTGAAATTTAAACCACATAATCTGCACATACTAAGCGAGGTAGTCCACCTATAAAATATTAAAATTTTGCATTTTTATTAATTGTTTATTTAAAAAAAACAGCGAAAAAAAGTGCATTTTTTTCAATTTTTGTCCGCCACTTTGATATTTTTCGATAAATCTTGATTTCTATAGGTGGATTAACTAGTATTTGTTATACTGAATCTAACCCATTTTGATTTTTTGTTTCAGACAAGCCGTTCCCGAGATCTGCTTGGTACCGTTTTGCACTTCGATTTTAAGGCGTTTACGCGCGGCCACCATTTTGTACATTAAAATGCAGTAAAATGAATACAAAAAATTTCTTTTACACAATTTAAGACTTTATTTATTATATCTAACAATATCTATATCTGTATCTTTCATTACATACTCAAAAATAATTCTCAAAAATACCTTTTTTTTTAGCGCGTGATCTGGACGGTCCCCTGAAACGATTTATATTTGATTTAAATTTTAAATAAAATAATTAAAAAAAGATGCCAAACTTATTTAAAAAAAAATTCCTTTAAGATCTTTAAATAATTAATTAAATATCCTTAAGTAATTAACTAAATTAAAAAAAAATCTTTAAGGAATTAATAAAAAAAAAATAATTTACAAAATTTGGTGGAAACTGTATTCAAAAATATTTGTGGATTACACCTTTAAATTTATCTTTCTTTTGTTTCCCACATAGTGAAATTTGGTTTATTTTCAAACTAATTTAAAAAAGGTGGCATAAAATACCTAATTCATGCCCGCTAATTCAGGGTGCTTCGACATGTCACACTATATGCTTGCTATTTAGGAAAAGTAGCAGCAAAGAGGGGTAGTAGCCTATGGCAAAAATACTTAGCTAACTGATTCTGCTATTTTACTTTTTCTGCTTCTAAGCAACATGAAAAACTTGCTTTGTGGACCACGAAAAAGGGCACCATCTCCCTTAATATTTTCATTTTTTCCCTCCTTCATATTTTCCTTCTTTCATAGTTTCATTCCAACTAAGCTTAAGAAACTTCATCAAACCAACCGCCTTCTGCAACTTCAACACACTTCCGTATCTAAATGAAGTTCCTCTAGATAGTGGCTGAAATCCGCCTGCTATCTCTTACAACAGCATTAGCACTGCCAATATCTACAAAATTTTGCATAGTTTCATGCAATTATCTGGCATTTAAGTAGCTGCCAAACGCTGTAATCCTCACGATTAATTTTCCACCAACACTCAAGGCAACTGACACCAAACCAAATGTGGTATGACATTTGTGGCCGAAGCTATTGCCAGCTACAAGAAATGCACAGCTGTAAGTATGTGAATCCAAATATTTGTACGAGTAGCATCATCTACTGAAGAAGCTGGTGGAAATGGTAGCAACGGCATTGGCAAGAAGGCAGTGGCTTGCTGTGGCGCCACAAATCGCCGATTCGATGAGAAATGACAGAGTGTCGTGGAGTAATGTAACGACACTGGTATTGGTTGCTGCCGAAAGGGAGCAAATGACTGGCGGCAGGTGGTGCAAGAAATGTAGTCAGGTGGAAGAGGCTGGTATTTATATTTCGATCAGCCATGGGAGCTGTGGTGGTTTCTGTGCCTGCTGCTGCTGCTGTTGCATGCTTTTGTTTATATGAAGTATGACGGTGCTTTGGCTAAAAAAAACGCGAGGCAGAAAAAATTAGAAACGTTTGAACTGCCCAGTGGGGAAAAGAAAAATCGTGATTTGAGAAATTGGCAGTCATGTTGGTATGTTGAATATATTTTGCAAAAGAAAACTTAAGTATCAAAAAGTTGACTGAACTTTTTAATTTTAGGGAAACAGAAGGTTGTACTCTCTCGCATAGAATTTTGAATTTTTTTTTTCATTTAAAATAATTTTTTTATTTAAAGCGTCAGAACTATTGTCAGCCTCAAAGCGGTGTTTAAGTAGGTATTAAAAACAAGTATAGGACCTTAGAGTTCCTTTTCAAATAGATTTTAAAACAGAAAGTGCAAATCTCACCTCATGCCTGGAAAAAGTTTCTGTACACCGTAAAACAAGTCAAATTTGATTTGAGACTCAGAACCGAGCTCGAAGGTAAAGTTCTAGGCCAAGAACACTAAGCCTCAGGTTTAAGAGAAAGTACTAGAAAAAATATTATCAAAAAGAGTTTGTCCTTTTATTTTAGGCTAAACCAGTTAGTCCTCAAAGTAGTATTGCTGCCATACTGCATGACAAATTGTCAAAAAGTCATGCATATTGTGTGATAATTTTTATATTCAGATCAAATTTCTCAAGGATAATTAAAAACAAAACAAAAAAATAGGTAGCCGCGACGACGACTCGGTCTCGAAATCCACTTTGGGCATGAAACACTAAATGATAGCAACGTTTTTTTCGATCGCATACGACAGGCAATACGAGCCTCCGAGTGCATTTGCATGCCATGAAAAAGTTCCTCATGAAAAACTCATTTATCGTTCGGAGGCGGCATAAAACTGTAAGTCCCTCCATTTGTGGAAAAAATCAAGACGTGCACCACCTACACCACCGGAAGAGGAGCCTAGGCAGACGTCGAAGGCATTATAAAGGAAATTTGTACGCATTGTAGGTTTCATACGCTTCAATTAAACATCACCGTAAAACTTAGGCGTCCTCTTTTAACAAATTTCAAAGGTTATCCCATAAATATTTCAACAGAATTTTCGGAATAAATTGAAAATTTCATGAAATCTTAGACAACATTTCAAAGGGAATCCCTGACACGCTGAACGATAGGTCAGCAAAATTGTCTTTTAAGAAAATTTAGAGCTGTGAAGGAAACATATATTAGTCAAGCCAGCTATTTAAATACTAATTTAGCTGTTTATGTATAAATAAACTTTTCAATCGTCGCAGGAAGGCACAATGAAGCAATTTTAGTAATATACAAAATTTTGAACTATCGTAAAAAATGTAAAAAAAAATAAATAAGTGGATATAAAGTTCAAAAAGTAATTCTTTGCAGTAAAAAATAATAATAAAAAAATAATGTAAAATAAATAAGTGAATATAAATTAAAAAAATAATAATTTTTTGCAATATTTGTTTGGTTAATAGAACGCGGCGGATAACTTTGACAATTTTTGAAATAAGACGGCAAAATTAAAAAATTAAAAAATCCCTACTAATATTATAAATGTGAATGTAAGTTTGTTTGTTACGCTTTCACGCCAAAACTACTTAACCGATTATTATGAAACTTTGTACACATGTTATTGGAGGTGTTAGAAGTAACATAGGATACTTCTTATTAAAAAAAAGGTCTCGAGATATAGGTCAAAACGTGGACCCGGGTAACCTTCGGATGTGTATGTACAATATGGGTATCAAATGGAAGCTGTTGGTGAATGCTGTAGTTCAGAGTATTTTTCATGCCGCTCCGTGACTAGGGTCTCGAGATAGAGACCAAAACGTGGACCCTAGAATGTGTTTGTACAATATGGATATCAACTGGAAGCTGTTGGTGAATGCTTTAGTACAGAGTATTTTTCATGCCGCTCCGTGACTGGGGCCTCGAGATATAGGTCAAAACGTGGACGCGGGTAACCTTTGGTTGTGTATGTACAATATGGGTATCAAATGGAAGCTGTTGGTGACTGCTGTAGTTCAGAGTATTTTTCATGCCGCTCCGTGACTAGGGTCTCGAGATAGAGACCAAAACGTGGACCCTAGAATGTGTTTGTACAATATGAATATCAAATTGAAGCTGTTGGTGAATGCTTTAGTAAAGAGTATTTTTCATGCCGCTCCGTGACTGGGGTTTCGAGATATAGGTCAAAACGTGGACGCGGGTAACCTTTGGTTGTGTATGTACAATATGGGTATCAAATGGAAGCTGTTGGTGAATGCTGTAGTTCAGAGTATTTTTCATGCCGCTCTGTGACTAAGGTCTCGAGATAGAGACCAAAACGTGGACCCTAGAATGTGTTCGTACAATATGGATATCAAATTGAAGCTGTTGGTGAATGCTTTAGTACAGAGTATTTTTCATGCCGCTCCGTGACTGGGGTCTCGATATATAGGTCAAAACGTGGACACGGGTAACCTTTGGTTGTATATGTACAATATGGGTATCAAATGAAAGCTGTTGATAAGTGCTTTAATACGGGGTAATTTTCATGCCTATTGATGACTAGGGTCTCGAAATATATGCCAAAACGTGGACCCGCCGTGTCTTTGCACCGAATTAAACCAAACTTACACACATTGTTAAGTAGGTATTGAAGATGGTTTCCGTATAGTTTGGATACCTATTGGTAGATAGAGTCTCGAGATATAGGTCAAAACGTGGACCCGGGTAACCTTTGGTTGTGTATGTACAATATGGGTATCAAATGAAAGCTGTTGATAAGTGCTTTAATACGGGGTAATATTCATACCTATTGATGACTAGGGTCTCGAAATATATGCCAAAACGTGGACCCGCCGTGTCTTTGCCCAGCGAAGCGGGCCGGGTTTGCTAGTAAAAAAATAATAATAAAAAATAATGAAAAATAAATAAGTGGATGTAAATTAAAAAAATAATAATTTTTTGCAATATTTTTTGGTTCATAGAACGCAGCGGAAAACTTTGACAATACATTTTATATAAGGGGGCAAAATGGTTCTGCACATAAAAGTTAAATAAAACTATTTTTTTTGTAGGTTCGGTAGGGTTCAAAATGTCCTCGCTCTTACAGCGAACATCGTCAACGGTGTCGAGTTGTGTAGCCACTAAGGCACTCCCTCCTCCTCTTCTGGGGAGACTCCTTTCCCGTAACAACTTCCTGCATTATTTCGGTAGAGCCCAGAAAGACGTTTATGAAATGTACCAGTTCTATTCGCCTACGTCTGGGTCCACCGTATTTGTAGCCAGCTTTCCAGCTATAGGCTCGTCTTTATGTGTCACTGTCTGTAAGGCGTCGCTTTGTTATACTGCATTGAGGTCTGCCTTTTTTCTCCGTAGTACGTTCTCGATGTAACTCTTTACCATGCTCCTGGTGTACTCGCGTCCATATGTTGCTCTGCGCGATGTCGACAATCTGCTTCCTCTGAGCATCTCTTTCCGCGAGCCATCTGTCACAACTAAAAAACGTGTATTCAGCGTCATTGCTCAGCGCTTTGCAGTATGTGCCCTTGGGACCGCTTACCTTGCCCATGCGGTATTGAAGTATCCGTTCCTTTCCTCGCTTTTGCCTATTGCGGATGGAATGAGTTTCATCTTCCATCTGCCACCCGATTCAGTGTCTCATCGGCTTTGCCACCGCTTTTTTATTAAAATGCCGCACCATAGTTTTTTTAATAGACATAATTTTTTATGAATATTTATTTTACCTTTTATTTTGAATTTCATATATGCTTGAAAACAGGTGAATATCAAATTAAATGTATACAATAATTAAAATTTGCATTAATTTTTTTAAACAGAAGATATACATCAGAAGAATTTGAGTTAGTTTTTGAACAAAAATAAATTCATACTTAATAAAAAAATGCAAAAAGAAAATTATTACTAATTTAAACGTTTTTTAATTTTCTTAAGGTATCAGTACTTAATTTTTTGTTTGTTTTAAGTTTTACTTCAAATAAAATGTAAAAATTTAATTAAGTTGAAATAAAAATATATATAATATATATGTTACAACATAATTTTCATTTTTATTCTCAAAAATAGTAAAATTTATTTATTTATTTATTTTATTATTATAATATACAGTACAAATTGCCTTACAGACTAGACACAAATGTAACGAAAAGCCAGTCAAATTTGGCAACTTTAATTTTAGCAATGAATATAAATACAATATTCAGCAACTAAATTTAAAATTTTTTACAAGATTAGGTGTGGATAATGCAAAATCAAGCGGGCTGGTATTTCATAATGAATTAAAGTCTCGAAGTGCGCAAGCAACGGGTGCATTACTCGCAAATTTAATCTTAAAGTTTCCCCCATAAATAGGGTAACATTTTCGAAGACTTCTTTGGGGAACATTAAAAGCTTATCCGCTCAAGCAGATCTAGACAGCCGACGATGCCATTAACAACACTGAAAATAAACGAAAGTGAAGAGACTGTACTTCGCCGAGAATTATAGGATGAAACAGGTGGCTCAAATCGGAGGGAACGCATAATCAAGCATAAGAAAAATTTTTTGAATGCGTTTTATTTTATTAATTGAGAGTTGGTCGTAGGGTATCCAAATGATAACAGCGTACTCTAGGTGAGAACAAACAAGAGACGTATACAGCAGTTTATAGGTATACGTATCAGAAAATTTAGTTGTATTGCGATGGATGAAGCCTAGAACCGAAAATGATTTTGAAAGAATACAATTAATATGGCCACTGAAGGAAAATTTTGTATCGAATAATACTCCAAGATCCTTAAACTCTGTCACACATCATTTGAAATGGTGTAGGATGTGCTAAAAATGCACTGACGCTTCGAAAATGTTATATGAAAACATTTTTTTTAATATTTAAGGACAGACGATGAACCAATTGTTCAAGTCGAGTTGAAGCTTCTGAGCATCCACTGAGTCCTTAACAGATGAGAAGATTTTTAAATCATCCGCGAAGAGCAAGATACAGGGTGGCGCACGAATCGAGCTACAAAAACAAAACGTAATAACTTTTTTTCTGTGTGAGTAATCGGCTTTTTTTTTTTATTTTGCAGATTAGTATTTAGATTTGCAAAAAATGGAGGCTTGGGATACCGAAAAGAGGATTTGGATAGTGCAGCGGTACCATGCTTTGCAGTCCATCATTTCCGTCCAAAGGGAATTTAGGCGGGAGTTTGGCGGCACTCCCCCGAGCAGATGGACCATTATGAGGCTGGTGAACATGTTTGCTGAATCTGGAAGCATCGCACGCAGACCGTACCATCGAGATCCCCATGTTCGGGTCGAAGCCACAATCGCGGCTGTAGCATCGTCAAATCCAAGAGTTTCGACTCGTAACTTGTCGGCGCAAATTTGAGCTAGCAGACGGTCATTGCAGCGGATAGTTCATGATGACTTAAACTTGTTTCCGTACAAAGTTCAAATCACAAGCAAATTAAACCCTCTGGATTTGCCTATTCGCCTGGAATTTTGCCAAAAAATTATTGAAATGGCCGAAGAAGACAACAACTTCATAAATTGCTTGTTTATGTCTGATGAGGCCCATTTTGATCTAAACGGCAATGTAAACAAGCAAAATTGCCGTATATGGAGTCAATCAAATCCGCAAATACTCCATGAGATGGAACTGCACCCAGAACGAGTCACAGTGTGGTGCGCAGTTTCATCAAGGTGCATTGTCGGGCCATACTTCTTCGAAGAAAACGGTGTAACAGCGACTGTAAATGGGGACCGTTATTTAAACATGTTGAAGGAGTTTTTTAATCCAGCACTGCGGCGAAGACGTATCCCTTTTAACAGCATTTGGTTCCAGCAAGATGGAGCAACTACACATATAGCCAGACCGGTTATGGAGGAGCTCCAACGAAAATTTAGAAATAAATTGATATCCAGAAATTCCACTTTCCGCTGGCCCCCAAGGTCACCTGACCTCACTGCACCAGATTTTTTTTTTATGGGGTTATCTCCAACAAGAGGTGTATAAAGCAAAACCAAGTAATTTGACTGAATTGAAGCAGTCCATCACAACAATAATTGAGTCATTTACGTTCTATTATTTTCAAAACTAATTAGTTACATAAAATAAAATTGAATTATCTATACAATAAAAAAACAAAAAGTTAAATACATTGATTAGAAAAAAAGTTATTACGTTTTGTTTTTGTAGCACGATTCGTGCGTCACCCTGTATTAGAAAAAGTAAACCATTTGCTTATGTCATTGATAAAAATGACAAAAAGAAGTGGCCCTAGATGTTCCCTAGTTCCTAGTTCCTAGTGGTTCGATAAAACTCCATCAATTTTTATCATGCACCGTCCGTCCGTCAAATATGACTTAAGCCATTGCAGAAAGGTGGAGTAAACGGCCAAGCAAGCCAACTGGTTTACTAAAATCTTGTACGACATTTTGTCGATTACCTTAGAGAAGTCAGTGTAGACGCAATTAAATTGGAGCCCTTTAGAAAAGGATGAAATACAAAATTCGCTAAAACCAGCAAGATTAGTAGCTGTAGAACGACAAGTTACAAAACCATGTTGGTTGGTTGATTAAAGACTTAATCGCAAAATAAATGTTGTCCTTTAAAATGCATTTCAACAGTTTAGAGATGATTGAAAGCTTGGAAATCGGCTTAGAATTAGGAACATAACTTTTTCTTCCATTTTTAAAAAAAGGTGTAAACTTCCAATCATTTAAGAAAGTGCCCGTAGATAAAGATTTATTAAAACTAATCTCTAGAGGAATTGCTAACGCTGGACAATTCTTAAGCAAAATAGCTCAAAGAACATCAGCAACTGTATGTGACGACGGTTTGAGAGGAAGCATAGATCATTTTAAATTTCTTATTTTTTCATAAACTGCAAAAAATGTTAAAGCAAATGTAAAATAAAAAAATCACACAATTTATATTAACTACTTTTTTATACAGAAGTGCGTGTAGCGTAGTACACATAACAAAAGTGAAACTTTCAAGGCAGTCAAAGAAAGAGGGGGAGACCCAATAGAGAATTAGAGAGAGAGAGAGAAAGAATATATGTATATCTAAATAAATTCACAACATTTGCAGAGAATACAAATAGACAAAATTTACAAAAAACGGAGAAGGTTCGTCCGGTGTAGGTAAACGCCGCACACAAACCGTAGCAACAACGCGCACTACTCCGAGTGTTTATCACCCGCACAAATGTAGCGATTCCGCGACCGCCGCAACGGCATAAATTACCACAAGGCCAGGAAACGGAAATAAGCGCCAAAAAGTAGGCACCAAAAAAACCCAAAAAAATTGGGACCAAAAACCGCCGTAAACAGTTGGCACCAGGGAAATATAACGCCAAAAAGTAGGCACCAAAAATACAAGTTTGCACCAACGAAGAAGCGCCAAAAAGAAGGCAGTGTTATTTCTCTCTAGAAATTAGCAACTACAAGGAAAAACTCGGGAAAATTACCTTAAAGTGTATCTAAGATGTATATAAGCTATAGCTCTCTCTCTCCTTTTCCTCTACGTTATATCTTTTTTCTCTTTCGCGGAACGAAAATACCCAAAACGTTGCATAGCCTTGAAATTTTACTCTCCATTCTCGCTCGTCCATCGACGCCTTAGAAATTTCACTTCAAAAAATATTGTTTATTTTTCTGCATAAACACTAATTTTAGCTTAGTAATAAAAAAAATGTTCCTGCTTTTAATTTCTTTAAATTTAACTTTACATATTAATAAAATTCTAAATATTTTGAGATAAAATAAATGTTGTAAGTTACTCATTTTCAAACACAAATTAAAAATTTAGATATTTTGCTTATTATATATTTGTACTTTATCTGTAATTTAAATTTAAAATTTATTTGTAAGCAGCAGTCCTATGAGGTACGGCATATTATCAGTCGCACAAGTTTGTATTTTAAACACTGAATATGCGCACCTGTAGGCACATACATACACATGCACATCCGTAAAACATGACACGCTCGTTTAGCTAGCAGTAGTTGGCAGATAGTCGCCAGTCGGCAGTCGCCCGCATGCAAAATAAACATCGATCATTTCGCGCGCATTATTTTCCATATCAGTTTTTGTTTGGCGTTTGGCGTTGTTCGTGTTTTTTGTTTTTGTTACTCCAACTTCACTGAAGTGGAGTTTTCCTGTTGCTGTGAAAGTTCTCTGTTCGTTGGCACTTTTTGTTACTCTCGGCGCAAAGTTTTTTTCTATAACTTCTTTTAATTCAATTTTATTACAGCGCGCATTTCGCTCATTTAGTGATTAAATTTATCTGCGTTTTTTATAATTTAGCAGAAATTCCAATTTTTTAGTCATATTCATCAACACTCTTTACAGCTTAATCAAGCTAAGAATTGTGTTGAACGTTCCACGGTCTCACTTGCCACTACAGGGGCGTCAATAAAAAAATATGCCAACGACTGCAAAGCAAATAAATTTTCTGAAGAAAAGAAAAAAACACGTGAAAGTTGTTTTGTTTTCTTACTGAAATCTTCACTTAATAGTCACTTAAAAAGCGGATATTTGTAGCTGCGGATTAAGCTGCAATTCACGTGTGTGCATGCATATGTGAGTGTGTATTTGAATAATCTCTAATTCCAGCTAACGGTGTTTAATAAAGTTAGCACGCACAAATGCAATTTACGCTGGAAAGTTTGCCCGCAAAGAGGCTGAAAAATGTGTTCAAAATTTGCTTTTAATACTTTTCGAAAGCTTTTTACAGCTGCACAAATACCACACAAAAAAAAACACAAAAAAACAGAAAAAAATCACTAATTGGGTTAAATAAATCAGTTACTGCTTAAGCATTTTGCCATCCAGAGTTAATAGGTTTTGGCTTAGCTTTAATTATGAAATACCAAACTTTCTTAAAAAATGCATTCGGGGAAAAAATGCATAAAAATGCGAAGATATAAAATAAAAGCTGAAAAAATATGATTAAAAAATAATTTCTTTGCAGGCATTTTTAAACAAAAATGGAAAGCATAGGCGAAGGGTGCACAAAATGAAGCAGAACAAAGCAAGACAATTTCTTACAATATCTGTATTAGATGCTAGAAAATGTGGGAAGCAATAGTACCACACAGAACATATGTATAGTACAAATTGGAAAAATTTCCAAAATACAATTTCCAAAAAATTATTTTAGTTTCTAATTCTTGTATGAACTCATTCCGCTGCGGCGGTCGGAGAACTTACAAATTTGAAAAAAAAATGCAAGTTCCCAGAAATTTTGTATTTAATTTTTTTATAAATTTCGTTTTACGATAATGTTTTTATAAATATTTTTTTTTTATTTTTTTATAAATTTCTTGTTTTTGTAAGTTTTTTTAGCAATTAAAAACCTATTAAAATTGTGCCCAAAATACTTATTCCGAAAAAATTATGTAGGAAAGAGTGCTTTCATAAAAGCTACTCAAAAAAGCTGCAAAAAGTACTAATTCTAAAAAAGAAATTTCCTTTTTTACATTGTAAAATTTATTGAAAAATTCCTATAAAAAAGGTGCCACATTATAAATTCTAAAAACATAGAATAGTCAAATACCGACCACTAAAACTGAAAAAGCTGTCTCAAATAAAAATCCCCAAAAATATTGGTTTATGAAATTTTCAAAAAATAAAAGGTGCTAAAAACGAAGTAGTAGAAATAAGTCCAATATCGTCCACTAAAATTAGAGAAGCTGACAAAAATCAAAATTCCAAATTATTTATGAAATTTACTGCAAAACTCCGTAAAAAAAGGTGTCAAAACTACAAATTCTAAAAGAACTAGGGAAAAATAGTCCCATACCAACCACTAAAATTAGAAAACTTTCCAAATATACAAATTAAAAAAAATTATAAAATTTAATCCGAAAAAGAAAAAGTTCCAAAATTACAAATTCTAAAAACATTTAGCAGAGAAAGATGGTTGCATACCGATCACTGAATTTAAAGAACCTGCCAAAATTCAAACAAAATTCAAAAAAAAAAAAATTGTTTTTATGAAATTTTTTGAAAAGCTCCGAAAAAGAGCAAAAATATAGAGTCCTAAAAAAACAGAAATTTAAAAAATATAGTGAAGAAATCCGAAAAGGAAAAAGTACCAAAATTACGAATTCTAAAAAAATACCGACCACTAAAATTCAAATGCTGCCAAAATAGATATTCCAAAAAAAACTGCTTATGAAATTTTTGCAAAGTTCCAAAAATTTACGAATAGAGTTACGAATTCTAAACACATTATATTGTATATTCTACAAATTCCAAATGTTTCTTTTTACTTTATTTAAAAGCATCAAATTAAAAAATTTGCCAAATGAAAAAGCTGCCAAACATTTAAATCATTCTTGTTCTTTTAATTTTATATTAAAATTCGCATATTTGCATAAAAAGTACGTCGTTTCTGTCAAAAATGGCAAAATAAAAATCAATAAATTAAATAAAATATTTTTGTTTTAGTTATAACTCATTATTTTCTTAAAAAAATATACAATATCTTACAAAATATATATATGTATATACATTATTAAATAACATAAATTTCAAATAGACAATTTCTCACTTAAAAAAAATTATTAGATTGAATCTGCTTAAAAATATCTCATTCAGTTGGTGTTTTTTAAGTACCGAAAATCCTGGTATTATTTATTTTTTATTTTTTTACATTTATTAAATGGTAGGAGAAGTTTCGAGTAAAATATTAATTCATTACGGAGTAAAAATTTGGAAGAAATTCTATTTAAAGAATCCAAACTGTTCCCGGTTTAACAAAGGTTCTTATTTGTCATTTTAAATAAGTAAGTAAATTAATAAAATAGGTGGTGGAACTGCCATTTGGGGTTGTGTAGATTCAAATCTTCCTGCATGAAATAGAAAAATGTTAGAAAATTTTTGTTTTTCAATATCAGTCGCCCTTTGGCAGGCAATCGGAAATCTCCGAGTGTATTCTTCCATAAAAAAATTACCCTAAAAAACAGTTTGCCGTTCGGAGTCGGCTTAAAACTGTAGGTCTCTTCATTTGTGAAACAACATCAAGACGCACACCACAAAAAGGAGGAGGATCTCGGCCAAACACCTAACAGAAATGTACGCGCCAATTATATATTTATTTTTGTTTAAATATATAAATAATTTAATGTTTGCATAATGAATATCAGAAATTTTATGTTTTATTTGTAATTTTAAAAAACCTCTAAAGCACCTGAACTTATTTAAAAAAAAATTTCATTTTATTTGTTCCGCAACCAAGTTTGTGTTATTAACATTTTTCCCCCCGAAATAATCACTTTAAAATCACAGATGTTATTATTTAAATAGTTTCCGTACCTTTAGAAATCAATTTTCCTCTACTATTTCACTTAGCTGTGCTTAGCTAGTCATTTCCTAAACCACTTTGCCACACGCAAAAGGCACGCGGGAGGCATTATTGAGCACAGTTTGAAATAAAAGACTTAAGCGACAGCCTGCATGCACTGACAGCCGAAGCGTGCATGTATTAGATATGCCTTAAATAAAGGGCAGCCACACTGAATCACGCAGTCATTGATCCCACTGCAATACTCTTCAAATTGGGTGGCTTTTAACAACTACTTTTCTTTGTAAAAAAATTAATTAAACTACAATTAATTAAAAACAACACAAATGAAAAATGGGTTAACAGCGGAGTAGCGGCACATTTAGGAAAGCCAACAGCTGGCCAGCTGAGATCACAACAGCATCTAGTGAAGAAAACCCGAACGACAATATGAGTTTTAATTTCGGTTACTGCACCGATTCCAAAACGTTTCGGATTGGGCGCGCTCTGGGAATTGATTTTGAACAGCCGATAATAGCTTCAAGTTAAAATCATTTCCAGTGGTTTTGTGTTTTCTTTTTAGTTCAGTTTAATGCATTCTTGATTAGCCGCCATAAATGAGCGTTGCTTACTTCACAAGGGAAATGTAGTAAAATGTGTAATTAAAGATAAATGTACACATGCAGAGGTGTATGCATATATAAGTTTATATACACAAATATGTTCGCGCACTAGGGTACATCATTATCACTACACAAAAAACCAGAGCTGTTTTTTCGTTGAAGTTATAAAATTTATTATATTTTAAGACTTTGAAAGTAGCTACAGAAATCGAATTTAGAATCTAAATTAAATAATTTCAAATATTTTTTTCTAGAAGATTACTTCGTCCATGTAACCTTGTTCCAATCACTATTCAACTTTCGTTTTTATACCAATCGTTTTTGAATAAGTGAGAGAGTAAAGAGAGGTTTTTGAAGTGTGCTGTGATTTCTGATGTTGGATTCCTTCAACCTTCATCAAACTCTTGAACAAATGGAAACGTCTATGCTTCCTGACAAAAGTTTTTGTTGCGATTGTCTTTACTTTACTTTACTTTACTTTACTTTACTTTACTTTATTTTACTTTACTTTACTTTACTTTACTTTACTTTACTTTACTTTACTTTACTTTACTTTACTTTACTTTACTTTACTTTACTTTACTTTACTTTACTTTACCTTACTTTACTTTACTTTACTTTACTTTACTTTACTTTACTTTACTTTACTTTACTTTACTTTACTTTACTTTACTTTACTTTACTTTACTTTACTTTACTTTACTTTACTTTACTTTACTTTACTTTACTTTACTTTACTTTACTTTACTTTACTTTACTTTACTTTACTTTACTTTACTTTACTTTACTTTACTTTACTTTACTTTACTTTACTTTACTTTACTTTACTTTACTTTACTTTACTTTACTTTACTTTACTTTACTTTACTTTACTTTACTTTACTTTACTTTACTTTACTTTACTTTACTTTACTTTACTTTACTTTACTTTACTTTACTTTACTTTACTTTACTTTACTTTACTTTACTTTACTTTACTTTACTTTACTTTACTTTACTTTACTTTACTTTACTTTACTTTACTTTACTTCACTTTGAGTTAATAATACCAATTAGTTATTGATTTCAGAATAAATAAATTCTGGTGGCAAACCCGCAAATCTTCTTATTGGGACACCCTAATGTTCATGTGTAAGTATCGGCAAACATTGGACCGCCTTGTTGTACTGTTATAGCCCGCTGATTGAGTGATTGATATTGCAAGGAAATTACTAATTTCCTTATTCTCATAGTTCTTGTAGTTCTGTTGATTTGTTTTCGTTTCATTTTAATTTGTTTGATGAATGAAAGCAATGAGCAAGTAATTTGAAGGCAAACAAAAAACAAAAATGTGTGTGTGTACTTTTTATATATAAATACAGACATACCTACATCTAAGTAAGTACATGCCTACGTTGATGCGTTCCTCCCGAAAAAAGTTGTGAACATAAAGCGGACTCGAAATGAGTTGTAAAATTGGCATAAAAGTAAAACAAATAAACAAAAAATGCTGAGAAGCGCTTAAATTGACCGTTACTTAACGCTCATATACTTCATTGAATCAAAGTAGGAGTTCATCAATACAATGTTGCTCATCAATTGCATACTCTTTGCATATAGGAAGCAATTAGATAGCCAAAACATAGAACAAGGAAACGATCGTAAAATTTGATAGCCTTTTATTTTTTAATTTTACAGTAAATACTTCAATGAAAAAATATAAATTTATTTAGTAACTGTATTACAGTAATTTATGGACTCAACAACAAAAAATGATTTTTCAAAGTAATTAAATCGAACTGCTTATCTCTACTTGCAAATGGCAGAAATCTGCTTCGGCAGAAAGTACGCGCCAGGTCAACTCTCTACATTGTTGACTAACTTCAACAAAAGGTGTTTTATCCAAAAAAATCCAACTCCTTATTAGCATAAGCGACGATCAAGAGGTCAATCAGCGGCTGTTGCTCTCCATTAGCAATTTCTATTCTTTTCTAAAATAAGTAAATATTAACTTTCCCAACCAAATAATTCCATTGCGTGTAGGTGCAAAGACACCAATATTTACTTATGTCCGCTAATAGTTTAGGGCATACTCGTACCGAGCATTGTTCTGCTAATAAAAAAACAAATATTTATTTTTCTCATGAAAACGATTAGATGTAGCAATTTGTGAAAAGTTTTAGTAAATTTGCATTTCTCTCTGCTTTTTTGGGCTCGCAAAAAAAGGCGATTCAAAATTGAAAGAAAGAAAGTAGCCTTAAAAGCATTTTTCTGTAAGCAGCAAATTTTTACTGTAACTCGCACAACTTGCCAAATAAGTATTTAGTGCTGAAAATCGTAATTCAGAAAAAAATAGTGTTTTGGAAGAAATATTAGGGAAAAAATATTCTTCTACTTATAAATTAGAGTAAACAGACAAATCGCTAAAATATTAGCATTATAGCCTTATAAGAGCGAAAAAAATAACAAGCAGCTTAGTACAAATAATAAATATTAAAGCAGTATAAATAAATATTAAAGCAACAAATAGCTAAACTAAAGTATTAATAGCCAAACCAGTAAACAAATAAAAATATACAAATGAGAGAAATAAAAATAAAAACAAAAATAAAAAATAAAAGTATCGACTTAGAAAACGCAAAACTCATAAAAGAATTTTACTAGCCATAAACCGATTACTCTCAGCTGTAGTAAATAAAAATATTTACCGGCTAAATTAATATCGATTTTTAAACTCACGAGCAATGAAGCCATATATAAAGAGGGTGCAATCTGTTTTTTTTTAAATTTCTATAAAAAAGCGCCACTCAATATTTTTCTTTTCGTTCTTTGCCTTCTCAGAAAGAGTAAGCCTTCCGGTCAGTTAGAGAATTTTACTGCATTAAAATGGCTATCTCGGCAGGCACTGCAGTAAGGTATTCTTGAGTACAACTTTTCAGCACATTTTGAAAGCTGTTGGCTTTTATTTCAGTAATGGGGCAAAAAAATATTATATACAAGGTGGCGCAAAATTAATCCTGCTTAAATGCTCGAGCAGACTAAATAAAAGCTCTGTGCATTTAAAGAAATAATAATATGTATATATTTATATAGAAGTTATTATATATGCAAGGTGGCAGAAAATTAATCACCCAATGTTTTTAATCATTTTTTTTAAATAAAAAAAAATTTTTTTGAGTGAAGGAAATCTTTATTTTAACATTTACGTGCTTCATTGCTTGTCAGTTTGTGGCTGCAAGAAATTTATAACAACTCAAGCCAACCCGGGGTTTGCTAATATTTTCTGAAAGTTTGCTTTTCTGGTAATACGAGTAAAACACACCATGGATTTGCACAAGTTAGTTCGAAGTTTTTTTACTCCTAATTTAAGCTTGCATGCTTCGACCTAAGTTGTTTTGTGAGAAAAATGGTTAAAATACAAGGTTGTCAAAAAAGTATTGCGGTATTTCCGCAAGCTTGTCTTTGCAAGCGCGTAGTTCTATTTGTATTCGTCGCATCGGTTCACGCTAGAGCTTTTTGGAAAGTTCTTTTCACGTGCTAACACGTGTTTGATTAATTGTTGTTTGCTTTTAGTCGTTCGTGAGTTATAGCGTCGCAAACATGGATCAAAATAAAGAGAAAATACGGCATATTTTACAGTACTACTACGATAAAGGCAAAAATGCATCTCATGCTGCCAATAAAATTTGTGCAGTTTATGGACCCGATACTGTTTCCATTTCCACCGCACAACGATGGTTTCAACTTTTTCGTTCTGGTGCAGAGGTGATCGAAGATGCGCCACGGTCCGGAAGGCCTGTCGGCAAAAATTGCGATAAAATCGCTGAACTGATCGAAAGAGACCGGCATAGTAGCAGCCGTAGCATCGGCCAAGAGCTGGGCATGAGTCATCAAACCGTTATAAACCATTTGAAGAAGCTTGGATTCAAAAAGAAGCTCG
The DNA here is from genome assembly GCF_027943255.1 of Anastrepha obliqua. NCBI lineage: Eukaryota > Metazoa > Arthropoda > Insecta > Diptera > Tephritidae > Anastrepha > Anastrepha obliqua. Next base: position 121,138,751 of record NC_072893.1, on the reverse strand, counting down.
ATGTATGAGTGCCACACGACTTGACGTAAAACAACATTTTTGCCCGTATGGATGCATGCGAATCGCTTCTGAATCGCAACAAAATCGACCCGTTTTTGAAGCGGATGGTGACTGGCGATGAAAAGTGGGTCACTTACGACAACGTGAAGCGCAAACGGTCGTGGTTGAAAAGCGGTGAAGCTGCCCAGACGGTGGCCAAGCCTGGATTGACGGCCAGGAAGGTTCTTCTGTGTGTTTGGTTGGATTGGCAGGGAATCATCCACTATGAACTGCTCCCCTATGACCAAACGCTCAATTCGGACCTGTACTGCCAACACCTGGACCGCTTGAATGCAGCACTCATGCAGAAGAGGCCATCTTTGATCAACAGAGGCCGAATTGTCTTCCATCAGGACAACGCCAGGCCACACACATCTTTGGTGACGCGCCAGAAGCTCCGGGAGCTCGGATGGGAGGTTCTTTTGCATCCACCGTATAGTCCGGATCTCGCACCAAGTGATTACCACCTATTTCTGCCCATGGCGAACGAGCTTGGTTGTCGGAAGTTGTCCACAAGAGAGTCCTGTGAAAATTGGCTCTCCGAGTTTTTTGACAATAGAGAAGCGAGCTTCTATAAGAGGGGCATTATGAAGTTGGAATCTCGTTGGGAACTCGTCATCGAACAAAACGGCGCATATTTGACTTAAATCGCATTATTATAACCAATTTTATGAACAATTGAAAATTCAATAAAAATACCGCAAGACTTTTTTGACAACCTTATATATGTCTGAGCGAAATGAGAGGTAAAGACATTGGAGTAAAAATTCAAGGGAAATATTTGCATAGAATATTTTCACTTATTAGCTCACACCTCAATCTAATCTAAACTAATTCCTAGCTAAAAGGAAAGTTTTGACACTACTTCAATAAACCCTTCAAAAACCGATTCCGATATACTTCAGAAAATTTCAATGGTCCTCTCAGGCTTTCATAACACTCACAAATATATATTATTATATTTATTTTTTCCACTTTTTTGAAAACTAAGGACGGGATATGAATTCGAGTAAATCCATTTAAGCATTTTATTAGTGGATAGACTCTCAGAAAATCTTAATAAAGATTTGGCTGGTTTTGACTGTTGCACGTGTTGTACGTTTATCAAACTTTGCTTGCATGTTTGGCGAGCTTCTCGTTCTCCACAAATGAAAGAATCTACATTTTCCGTCTGAGTCTCCCAAATAATAGACAGTTTTTATGAGTAGCTAATTCTTCGTTTTCTCCTTCTTCCTTGCTTTTGTCCCGTTTTACTAGGGGTCAGCTTTCCTAGTATGATGGGGTCACTCTTACTTTCTTGGCACCGTAACAATGTTTACAGCTTTCTTTGTCATATCAGATTAAGGCTTGATCCGGATATGACCATACCAGCGAATACGGATTTCTTGTGTTTTTGCTCAATCAGTGCGATTTAAAGGCTTTCACGAACGAATCGGTTTGATACTTCGTCGATTGTCTCCTAATAAGGTAAAGGAAAAAATATACCAGCGTCCTTACAGATATTATAATGGGTTTCTGCACTATTGGCATCCTAGCCAGCAGAATGGGTGTGCTTAACATTAACATTGACTTCTGCAGGAGTTATAGATATGATGAAAAAATTTACATCTTCTTTGAATGCCCTGCACTTCAAAGAAACCGTGCCAAATATCTCGGCAAATATTTCTTTGAAGACCTGGGAAATTTGCCAAATGTCTCACTGGTTACCTTCCAAAATTATCTAAGTGGCTTAAGCAACTTTGCTAGGAGATGGAAATCAAATGCAGATATCACAATTGGCTTTAGGGCCACCATAATCAGAAAAGCAACTTGATTAACTTAACTTAACCACCGATGTTAATTGTTTTATTATAAGTCCAGAAATAAAAATCGTAGACGCCAAGATAGTAAGCTGCGCGTTTTGGGATTTTTGCCATGTTTTTTCACACTGTCGCACTTTCTTACAATAGTTTCAATATTGTTATTTGTATTATGCACCTACATACTATAGTTCCAATGATGTTGAAAGTTATATTTTAGAACAAACTTAGCTTTTAAGTTGAATTTAACTTATTTTTTTTTGATACCTATTAACCTTAAAATATGTCCACTTAGCCTATAACAATCTATTATATTCATTGGCTTAATAAATAAATAAATAAATAAATGGCTTGTAAATACGAGCATATAATGAAATCTTTTCAGCAAATATTTTACTATTTCGCGCGTTGAAAATTCATATTTCACTATCAAATCCAATCTCCGTGCAGCTTTCCTTAGATATGCACACCAAAGACTTAAGCAACGAACTCGCATTAAACGCCATAGGAGTTTAAGATTTGTATGAACCAGTAGAGGGGCATTAAAATCAAATAAAAAATTGTGGAAACTTTGATAAGTACATATTTTTATTTTCTTTTAAACATGTGGTATATAGTATGTATGTGTAAAGAAAATGTATAGAAAAAAATCTTAGAATACCCGTTTATGCAAATGTGAAAGTAAAACGCCTCGTTAGTCTGTTAATAACCATATTTGTGCATAAATACATGAAAAGGCAAACATAAGCATGCATAGTTCCCGTTACCGGTCAAATAAAACAAATAAAATTGCAAGTGTATGTGTGTGTAAAATAAACAAAACAGCGCGCTAAAGTACAAATATGCAAAGTAGTTCACTGGGTCACAACAGATGTGTAATTTAGTCAGACTGAGTTGAGAATTTAAAATTCTCTTTTTATTTGTTTGTTTGTAATTTAGACAGTTGTCATGTCTTTTTGGAAGACACTGCGAAATTTAAATTAAATAAAAACATTTATAATAGATGCTTTCCATTTAAATTCAACCGGGCTATTCGGGTCATGTTCTTCGATTTCGATGTAACTTAAATATGTTGCTCTCTGGTCAAAATAATGAGACACGTATTTTTTTGTTCGCCCGAAAAAATTTTTTTTCAAGAGTTATCGGCAATTTTGTTTTTCGCCTCAAACTCGATTTTTTTTAATTATATAAGAAAATTTTTTTTTTAAATGCCCATAACTTAGTCAAAAATGAACCGATTTTAATAATTTTAAGTTCAAAATGATCGTAATTACATACACAAGCGACTTCATGTAGAAACAATTGCAAAAAAGTAGTTGAAATTTTTTTATTTAGCAAAAAAGAAAAAAAATTGAAATTTTTTCGAAATTCAATATTTCAAAAAGTGTATTTTTTTTTTTTTATAACTTTTTCCAAATCAAAAGGACATCTCAAACTTTAATTGAGCTGCATGCCTAGTAGCTAAAATGAGTTGTTTTTGAGTAATGAATTTTTGAGTAAACACCCTGTTTCGCACTTTTTGTTTTTCGCAAAATAAAAAATTTTTAACTACTTTTTTGCAACTATTTCTATATGAAATCGCTCGTGTAAGTAATGATGATCATTTTGAACCCAAAATTATTAAAATCGGTTCATTTTTGACTAAGTTATGAGCATTTAAAAAAAAAAAAATCTTATATTATTAAAAAAAATCGATTTTGAGCCGAAAAACAAAATTGCCGATAAAGCTAGAAAAAATTTTTTTTTGGGCGAAAAAAAAAATACGTGTCTCATTATTTTGACCAGAGAGCAACATATTTGAGTTACATCGAAATCGAAGAACATGTCCCGAAAAGCCCTTTTGAATTGAAATGGAAAGAATCTATATAAGAAATTTTTTTTTAATTGCTCATAGCTTAGTGAAAAATAAGCCGATTTGAATTATTCTGGGTTCAAAATAATCGTAATTACTTACATAAGCGATTTCATGGAGAAATAGTTGCAAAAAGTAGTTGAAAATTTTTTCTTTTGCAAAAAACAAAAACTGCGAAACAGGGTGTTTACTCAAAAATTCATTACTCAAAAACAACGCATTTTAGCTACTAGGCATGCAGCTCAATTAAAGTTTGAGATGTCCTTTTGATTTGGAAAAAGTTATAAAAAAAAAAATACACTTTTTGAAATATTGAATTTCGAAAAAATTTCAATTTTTTTTCTTTTTTGCTAAATAAAAAAATTTCAACTACTTTTTTGCAATTGTTTCTACATGAAGTCGCTTGTGTATGCAATTACGATCATTTTGAACCCAAAATTATTAAAATCGGTTCATTTTTGACTAAGTTATGGGCATTTAAAAAAAAAATTTTCTTATATAATTAAAAAAAATCGAGTTTGAGGCGAAAAACAAAATTGCCGATAACTCTTGAAAAAAAATTTTTTCGGGCGAACAAAAAAATACGTGTCTCATTATTTTGACCAGAGAGCAACATATTTAAGTTACATCGAAATCGAAGAACATGACCCGAATAGCCCGGTTGAATTTAAATGGAAAGCATCAATAGTAAAAATAAAATTAAAAATAAAATTTGTAAAAAGCAGAGCACAAAAGAAAACGAAATTTTAGCACCTCGAATTTGGTTTGCAAGTGACCGTAAAAAATTTAGTTTGGTTAAAAAGTGAAAGAAGTTCAACTGCAAAATAGAAAGTAAAATGAAATAGAAGAAATGGCTAAGGTTTTGGCTAAATCATCGTGCTTGTTATGGTTACAGTCGAGTGGGAACGCCTAATTTGCGCTGGTTTTGGGCAGAACAGCCCTCTTTTGGAGTTGAAGAAGTAGAATTGCACGCAGTATCTGTAAAAGCGTATAGTTAACAGTTACGGCAGGCAGTTAAGTGTTGCCAACGTAGATATTATAATTTAAAATATTCAAATAACTTTCAGTCATTTATTTGGACAGCGCGTGACAAAACGTTAATGATTCACCATTTTGACCAATTTTTACTATTTTCGTTTTTTTTTTTGCTTTTGTGAATACGCATTATTTAAAAAAAAAATATGACTCATTGTCTAACAAAAATTATATAAATCAAAATTTAAAAATTTATACAATAATTAGAAGAATTTCGCAAATTTCCCTTTAGTTGCTCTTGCTGGCGCCACTGATGCAATGTGTAACTGTGTGTTTTTCTTTGTTTTTTGCTGTTGTTTATAGACCGCAAAAAACAAAAAATGTTTTCGAGTGATGGAAATTTTTAGTTTGGCCTTCATGTGCTCTATTGCTGGTCGGTTTGAAGACTGCAGCTGTCCAGTTCACAAGCGTCAAATATGATTGACGTACGATGCCATTCACAAGGATTATAAATCTTCAGATGGAGTGATTAATTTTGCGCCATCATTTACAAGCGTGTGTGTAATAAGCGCTTGGCAATGAAAAATCTGAAGTCGGTTATCGTTGAGAGGCCAAAAATGCTACTCTAGTAATGAGTCTATAGCCTCGATAATACTAAATGCCTTCTGTTAGCACTTGGGCATCTTTAGTCTGTGCGAGATCAGTTGAATATAATCTAACTTCTACTAATAACAAATTGTAACCCAAAAAATTTACAATAGAAGTTCACAAATATGTTTTATCTACTTTATTTAAAAATGTATTTAGGTTCATTTTTGTTCGAAGAAAGCCTTCAACAACAACAAAAAAATGCGTGACCTATCGCGCCATATATTCTCTTCAACTAAATTTGTATTATCCAAGCCAATCATGCCATGTAGGCTACTAATGACCAAACAAAGGAAAAATGGAAAGCGTTTTATGACCAAAAATATTTCTATTTCTCACACCTCCCTCACACCCGTCTTCAATCTTAATGAATCTGACAAGAATACCAAAAACAGTAAGTAATAGTGAAAATATGTAAATCACATTGTAAACAATACAAAAATAGATAAACCGACGCGTGCATTTGTCATAGCTGTAATCGAGAAAAATGTAAATTTAAAACAAAGTAAAAACAAAAACAAAAAGATCACAAACAAGAAAATACAACAGCACAAGAAATTCTAAACGATTTCGCCAAATACCTCGCATCTAAACGACCTGACTGTGCCATTGGTCGGTTGCTTTGGCTGTCAATCGGAAGCTGGGTGAATGTCGGAGTCCAAAGCGAAATAGCTCAACTAATCAATAGAAAAATTGGGAAACTGAGCATGAACCGTTGCACATTCGCATTGCTATGCTAATTTAATTTGAATAAATGTTTGTAGAAAGAATGAAATAAGCAAATCAAGCAGCCTCCAAAGAAGCCAAAGAAAAGATGGTAAAATCCAAAAGCTGAAAGCTGAAAGCCAAAAGCCGGCCACAAGAACGTTAGGCATTAATTAATCAGCGCGCACGAACGGTTATTTGGCGGTGGCGGCGTTTATGCCGCTATGCAGGTGAATGAAAAATTAATAGCAACAACAAGTAATAAATATCAATACACAACTTGCCACTAATCAGATGAACAATTCAACGATTGGCAATAGTGAGCGCACGCTGGCAGTAGATTTTTGGAGTAAAAATTTCAAAATTTTAGAGGTACAAAAATATACTTAGCTAAGTGTACGTAAGAGATAGTGTAAGAAAAGATATGAAAACCAGAGAAAAAGTAATAATAGCGAATTCTAGATCTGTATCTAAAAAAATAAAATCTAAATTTTGTGAAAAATCTTCACATGCTTGCAAGTCTAATTGAAAGCACACAGTACAATTGAGCATTTTTTTTTCATAATTTAGTAATGAAGTAATGAAATTGAAATAAGGAGATAAAAATAAAATTTAAAAAGCTTTTAGGTGCGCAACTAAGTTCTCTAATACAACTTTATTCTGAAAAAATGGTTACAAATGACCCATTGAAAGCATTGCCTATCGCTGGCTACTACTTTTCCCATCTTTCTGGTATATCTCGTATACCGTCGCGGTATAATTGTTCATCTTTTGAGGCTATCCACGGATCAAGCCATTTTTTGATGTCTTCATATGGATGGAACGGCTGGTCAGCTAGACCATTTGCCATCGATCGGACCAGGTGATAATCGGACGGCGTAATATCTGCAGAATATGGAAGGTGGGGTGGGATTTCCCACTTCAGTGTTTCCTGGTAGGTTTTAACGGGTTTGGCAACGTGAGGCCAAGCGTTCTCATGCTGTAGAATCACTTTCTCATGTATCCCCGCGTATTGCGGCCGCTTCTCGCGCAGTGCTCGTCTCAATCGCATCAATTGAAGTCGATACCGATCCCCAGTGATGTTTTCGCTTGGTTTTAACAGTTCATAATAAATAACACCAACTTGGTTCCACCAAATACATAGCATAACTTTTGCTGCGTGAATATTCGGCCGAGGCGACGACTTAGAAGCATGACCGGGCAATCCCCATGACTTTCTTTTCGTTGGATTGCTGTAATGAATCCACTTCTCATCACCCGTCACGATGCGATGAAGAAACCCTTTCCTTTTTTGCCGCTGGAGCAGTTGTTCACTGGCGAAAAAACGACGTTCAACATCCCTTGGCTCTGAATCATTCCCAAAGCATCAAAGCATGCAATCGTTTGGAAATGGATTGGCGGTAACTCCTAATACTGAAGCAAGCTCTTCTTGCGTTTGACACGGATCCTCATGGAGCAATGCCTCTAGTTCAGCGTCTTCGAAGGTTTTTAGCTTTCCTTCACGCGGACGGTCATCAACATTAAAATCACCGTCTACGAAGTGATGGAACCAATCGTGCCTCGTTGTTTCACTTAAAGCAGCATCTCCATAAACTTTCTGTAGCTCTCGATGCGTTTCAGTCGCCGTTGTTTTTTTTTTTTTTTTGAATGAAAGAGGAAACTCAACACTTCCCGCAAATGACAATTATTCGGCACAAAATCAGACATTTTCACAAAACCAAAACAAAATCACTAATGTGTCGAAGCAGTTTGTTTGCCATATGTCTAAGCTTGGTTTATGACGCTTAGGTTATGTTAGAATCGACTAGCACACACTGCTGGCGGCATCTATTGACAAACAGCGGGAACTTAGTTGCGCACCTAATACTTTTCCCAATTTTTATTTGGAAATTAAAATTTCATGTTTTCCAAAAATTATTAATGCTCTTTACTTACAATAAATTAGCTTTTCCTTTAGTTTTTGGATGGTAGGATTATGCCTTAAATTTTATTAATAAGTAATTACGTCACGAGCTCTACTTTCAATTTGTTTCACCTTTCAACTTGAAACCAAAATCAACTGGATGTGAGAAATTTCAATACTTTAATCTGCTCATTATTGCACAATTTGTTAGCTCTTTACTTTTAAATGTGTGCAATTAGACAACTGCAGTAACAGAAAAAACAATGACAGTAAAAACAAAAAAGCACAGCGACGTCGTCCACAGACCATTTTAAGCAGTTTCAACTTTTTTTAATGCTTATTCAATAACAACTTAAGTTCACTACGCTTTGTTATTTGACAAAAGAAAATGTTGAACAAAAAAATAAAATCAAAAAACAACAACAACTAATCAACCACAAACGAAAATTCAAAGGCAAAAAATTCATTCGAAGTGAAATTTTGTTCGTAAAAAAGTAACAGAGAAAAGCATTTGTAAATTAATAATTAAGAAGTGCATAACTGTAATGCATAATCAATTTGAAACGAAAGTAAATGTGATTTTCTAAGCAAGTACTTGTAGGTATATGTAACAAAGGCTACTGAGTTTTTAAGTAAACTGAAATTAAGCGGCATGAGAAATGATGCCGAATTTGCTTAGCAGAGCTGCAATTGAAAAGTAAGCAATATAATCAAAAACAATACAAAAAATTAATAGTGATAAAGGAAAAAAGAAACAAATTTATAAAAAGAAGAGAATTGAAAAATTCCTTGACAATAGAGTGAGTTGAAAAAGGTTGCATACTAATACAGAGAGCAGTGAGTATATTTGCTAGGGGTGGAAGATCTAGTAGAAACTGGTTTCTTTCAACGCAATTATTTTTAAATAAAAACTTAATTTTTTTAATTTTCCATTCAAAGGAAATAATTATTAAATAAAAGATTAATTAAAATGGTTAAACAAGAACTATTTTTTAATCCTTTTTCATGCTAATTTTAGACAAAAAAAAATTTTTTTTATTTTTTATTAAATATATTTTTAATTCTAATTTCAAATTAAAGAAAATATATTGTTTTTCATTTTAACTTCAAGTTAAAAAAATTTCATTTTTATGCTAATTTCAAGTTAAACAAAAAGAAATTTTTTATTACTATATATGTATATATTTTTTTTTTTTTTGTTTTGCTCTAAATACGTTGCTTCACTTGTTCCCTATCGATCTGGCTGGCAAAGCGATTGCAGCGAAAGCAGCGACATGCATGAATGCTATATCGAAATGGAATAAGTATCTTGGCCATTCGGCCGTACTGAACAGGAACACAGTTATCTCTTCCGACATAGACTATCATGTAAGTCTTCCATCACCACCCTTGCTATTCTCCTGTTCACTCCCAACTAGGGAAGAATGGAAGACAAATCTTACCGAAATCGATGGTCCTCTGATTATATATACAGATGGTTCAAAACAAGACGGCAAAGTGGGATTTGGAATCTTTTCCAATTCCCCTCACATCAATCTATCATTTAGATTACCCGACTACTGTAGCGTATTCCAAGCGGAAGTATGCGCTATCTGGTATGCTGCGAAAACTATCTTAGAAAAGAGAATATCACTAGAGAGTATCCGCTTGTGGTTCGATCCTGTCTCTCATCTCTTAACGAGATAAGTGTTCAGAATTCTGTCCAAGTTATCTGGATACCGGGTCACAGTGGATTCGAAGGTAACTGCAAAGCTGATGAGCTCGCGAGAGCTAGAGCTGCGCAATCAAATGTTGGTAACTTACCCACAAACCCACAACCTGTACAGATACTGCGAGGACGAAGATGAGAAAGTATCGAGCAGGCATTTGCTGTGCAGTTGTCCCGGTTAGCCAGAAGTTGACTCGCTCTTCTAGGCTCTCCAACAATTGACAATCTTTCAGAACTCTCGGACCAGAAAATCGAATCTCTCATTAAATTCTCGAAAAGAGTTAATATCTTGGACCAAAATCTATAGTAAACATCTCGGTTAGGTGGGGAAATCATATAACATAATGAGCTCTAGGGCGACACAACGGACCCAACTTGCGATCTACGTAGCTCTCCGATGCGGGGTCACCCTTAAACCAACCAACCAACCAACCATGTAATTATGTAAAAACAAATATTTTTTTAAATTTGAAATTAAAAAGAAAAAATTATTAAATAAAAAATTAATTAATATGGTTTTAATTTCAAATTGAAAAAAAATATATATTTTTTATTTAATAATATTAACATATTGTTTTTTTTAATCTTGTTTTCATTTTAATTTCAGGTTAAAAAAAATAACTTTCATTTGCATTCATTTCCATTTTTCATTCTAATATCAAATAAAAAAACAAGACATTTTTTATTACTGTATACTTATTGTTATGTAAAAAAATTATTTTTTTTTAATTTGAAATTTAAATAAAGAAATTATTGAATAAAAAATATTTTTTATGCTTTTTCCATTCTAGTTTCAAATTGAAAAAGAAAAAAAATATGTTTCATTAAATATTTTTCTCATTCTATTTGCAATTTGAAAAAAAAAATATTATTTTTAATAATATTAACATATTGTTTTTTAATAATTTTTTCACTCTAATTTCAAATTAAAAAGGAGAAAATTTTTATTATTATACACTTATTTTTAAATAAAAAATAAATATTTTAAATTTAAAATTAAAATGAAAAAATTATTAAATAAAAGCTTAATTCATTTGCTTCAATAAAAATATTTTTTTAATTCTTTTTCATTCTAATTTCAAATTGAAAACAAAATATTTTTAAATAATTCTTTTCAATCCTTTTTTTGTTCGAATTTCATATTAAAAAATATATTTTTTTATTTAATAATACTAAAAATTTTTTATTCTAATTTCAAGTTAAAAAAAATGCATTTCGTTTCCATTTTTCATTCTAATTTCAAATTGAAAAAAGGAATTTTTTTACTACTATTTTATTTTTTGTTTTTTTTTTATTATATATATATGTATATAATTGGCGCGCGCACCCTTTTTGGGTGTTTTACCGAGCTCCTCCTCCTATTTGTGGTGTGCGTCTTGATGTTGTTACACAAATGGAGGGATCTACAGTTTCAAGCCGACTCCGAACGGCAGATATTTTTATGAGGAGCTTTTTCATAGCAGAAATACACTCGGAGGTTTGCCATTGCCTGCCGAGGGGCGACCGCTATTAGAAAAATGTTTTTCTTAATTTTTGGTGTTTCACCGAGATTCGAACCAACGTTCTCTCTGTGATATCCGAATGGTAATCACGCACCAACCCATCGGCTACGGGAGCCGCCAAATTTTACAAAAATTTAACACAAATGTTCAGAAAAATATCAACGGTTCCTAATCCTTCTTTTTTCAAATTACTATGTACCAACTTTTTGGATTAGCTACCAAATTTATTGAATTTGCATAGATAATTTCAGAGTTTCAGAATAAATAAAAAATATAATAAATAAATAAATTATTGATGCCTCCCGCTACCCCTATACAAATAATCAAAAATTTTTTTTTTTTTCAATAACGCGTCCTTAGTCTTAGGCGTGAATGTAAAAACCTTTGTATTAATCTCCTGAAGGCTTGTCAACTCACCCTAAGCCAGTGCTTATGCCTATAGGCTGTATTTACTCATTTCAAATGTAAGTTAGTAGAAATAAAACATAAACATAAGATGTATTTTATTACAAACATGCTTTGCTGCTGTTGCTAAGCGCTTTATGTACATCAATTAGTTTCTGAACAAAATAAAAATTGTGTAAATATTTTCAAACTACGCTCATTCGCTGGCGCATTGAAAATAACATCACATTGAGCTATTACGTTTCATGCCTTTTTTGCAATTGCAATCAAACGCAAGCAGCTTCCCATTCAAGTAATGTTTTTTTAAGAAAATTAAATAACCGTAACAAAAAAATTAAAGGTACGCTCCTTTGCGCAATTCGCCGAATTCTTTGAATAATACAAACATTTTATAAACAATTTTCACATGCATTTATTAGATATTTCCTAACAAATAACCAAAGGCCATGCGGGCTAATGTCATTCAACTCCAGCAAACACGTGTGACGCTCTGTTTTCTATGCCCCGATCGCAGTGAAATTTCGATACCAAATTTTTCTGCTTCCATATGAAAATACCGAAAAGAAAAACATTTGTTTGTTGCTGTTGTAAGCATGCAGCTACGCTTTTGTCCCCTCGCTTATGATTTCATTTTATTGACCACTACTCCTATTAAAATCTGGCGTCGAAAGTAAACAAAAGCAGCTTTGCTTGTTTAGAGTTTTTAGCATTTTGTGTTTATTTATTTTTTAAGTTTTATTTAATTGTTAGAAATTTTTTGTTTATCATTTCGATATCATGTAAAAGATATATACATAGTTATGGTACAAGTATTTTCTAATTTTCTAATAAACGCTGAAAATTTGAAAATAATTTCATTTTCATTTCAAGTGAAATCGAAAGCTATGTACCAAGCGGTTGGCGGCATTGTAAGTTTGTGCGTTGTTTGTACATACCATACATAAGTAAGTGGGCATGTGTGGCAAGTGACACTCTTAATGCACATGCACAGTGGCACACACTTACGGTAGAAACTTCAGTCTATTTTCGCTTCATTTAGCTGATCAACAATGATCTGAGGGAGCAGAAAGGGTTACACACTGGCGCTGCCAAAAGTTTGTATGGAGGTGCAGGAGGTTGCATTTTAGTCCCCATGCAACTAGTATAAAACTGGTTACTTTAGGACTTATATGAATTTTCGCAAATAACACCGACTGTAAGTTTGTATATAAATACTTAGAGTAACATGCAATAATTTATTAATGTCACCCCATTTTGGTTCATTTTCAACTAGTTTAGAACTGGTTACTTTAAGCCTGATATAAATTTTCGCAATAAACACCGTCTATAAATTTTTACATACATCCATTTTTATATAAATACATAGCGTCACATGCAATAATTTATTAATGTCACCCCATTTTGGTCCACTTTCCACTAGTGTAGAACTGGTTACTTTAGGCCTGATTTACATTCTCACAAATATTATCAACTGTAAAATAAAAATACATTGCATTACAATTTTCCCGCCAGGTTTTCTTATGTGTTTTTTTACCAACTATTACCTTTTACTTTTATTTTTGCCGCTTTTTTAAGAAAAATTAAAGTGTGACTTTAACGGTACCACATCTCTGTTGCTTTTAAACTTAAAGCTTTTTAAAGAGCGCCTCCTTTCTTCCTACTCTTTCCACTTAAACCCTTTCACCTACTCTTTGAAGTATAGCACTTGCAGATAATTAACGGTGTTGCTACTGTCCCATCACTTTTCCATTAGTTTGCCAGACACGGTCAGTCAACTTAATTTTAGTTACGATTTTTTTAAAGCATTATTCGTTTTGCCAAAAACAAAGTTATTATAATTTCTACAGCAAGCAAACGCACAAAGGCTGACAATTCGGCGGGCAATAATGAGGTGACAGCTACGGTGCATTTAAAGGCACTTACAATACTGTTGTGTGAAAGTCAGAGCCCACGTCGTTGTTGTTAAATTTCAATGTTATACTTAGCTACCGTTTTGGAAATTTTTTAACTGTTTAGTGACCTTTTGAATTTCTTTCTAAGTTTTCCTTATTGCTTAAAATTGCTTCTTCACTTGTCATTCATTACTTTATTTTGTCTTTTTTGTGCAACCACTGCTTTATGCTTTTGCTCAGAGCTTCAACATTGACTAGCGAAAATTGGGCAAAAAATATACTCAGTGGGAATATTAGCTCTACTGATATGAATGGTAGCATTGTTCATACTCATAAATAAAATATTTATACATTTACGACTACTCTTTTGAATATTTGAGGACGAGGCTTGAATTATTCTTGGTTTTCATGAATAAATCAATAAATTCAAATGGCATCACTGAAACTAGTCCAAGGGCGTCCAATCACATGTGGTCAGATTCTTTTTAGGAAATAATCTTATTACCGAACACATCAGTCAATAAATCTATAGCTCCTTATTTTAACAAAGACGCCGAGTCAGAAATGAGCCCTACCACTGCGCATAGTTCTATGGTAGCTCAGCACATCTATCACTTCTAGCTGAGCTCAGTTACTGAGCTGGCATCCAAAAAAGGTGATCGATTGACTACAATTCTGGCATCAGTTCAATCTTGCAACCCTGCAAGTCAAGATGCTTGCACAAGATCTTCCACCCAGTCACTGTACAGTTGTCCACAGTCCAACTAAAGAAAATCCTATGAATTTCAGTTGGCCACCTACCGAAGCAACTCAAGGGGAAAATGGAATACAAGAAGATTTTTAGCGTAGGCTTAGTGGGAGTGTCTGAATGACTTCTGAAATTTAGATGGTGTAGAGTAAAAACTTTTACAGACTACCTGAAAAGTCTATGCACACTAAAATCACGCAGAGTAAAAGCTCTACAGACTACCAGAATAGACTTTGCAACCTAAAATACCATTCCAGCAAATTAATACTAAAGCGTTTTTCAGTAAGAGCGCTTCAACTTTTTTTTTTTTGAATAAAACACAAACGGTTTGACTTTTTTAACTATTTTTTTTTTATTATCGAGTTTGAACATATACATTTAATTATGAAATTCGATTTCTTTTGCATGACCACCGCGTGCACCTTTTACGAAGTCCAATCGTTGAACCCAATTTTCGACCACTCTTTTGCATAAATCGGCCGAAATTCCAGCAATTTCGCGTTCAATATTGGCTCTGAGCTCACAAATCGTCGCCGGCTTGTTACTGTAGACCAACGACTTCACATAACCCCAAAGAAAATAGTCTAGAGGCGTCAAATCACACGAGCGCGGCGGCCATTCGACCGGTCCATTTCTGGAAATAATGCGCTCATCGAACTTACTCTTCAACAAATCAATTGTAGCGTGTGCTGTGTGGCTTGTGGCCCCGTCCTGTTGAAACCACATGTCGTCTAAGTCCATACCATTCAATTGCGGCCAAAAATAATCGTTTATCATGTCGCGGTATCGATTTCCATTCACAGTAACGTGGCGATCGTTCTCGTCAACGAAAAAATATGGGCCAATTACGCCGCCGGCATGTAAACCGCACCAAACAGTCACTCTTTGTGGGCACATTGGTTTTTCGGCAATCTCTCTTGGATTATCTTTCGCCCAAATGCGGAAATTCTGCTTATTGACAAATCCACTGAGGTGAAAATGTGCGTCCTCACTGAAGATGAAGTGCGCGATATGCATTTTGATTTGAACGCCCGTTTTCATAATAAGCCTGAATAACTTTAACGCGTTGCTCAAGTGTGTAGCGTTCCATGATGAAATGTATACTATTGAAGTTTACAAATGACAAGCGAAAAATAAAAAATATTGCGTCGTTCGCCCTCCCTATCGGAAAAAAGTTGAAGCGCACCTATTGAAAAACGCTTTATATACTGGACAACAGATGTTGAATGTACTACAAATTCCCAAAGTGATGAAATCTCTTCGTATCTCTAATAAACGATGGATATTTGGGATGGCTGCAGATTCTAAATCTACCAGTAATCCAGAGGAGTGAAAGTTTAGACATTCACATAGCAGCCGAGTTTTTCTTAACCAAGGGCTGCCGTTCCAGTAAACTAGTCCTGCCGAGTGCGCTGAATCTTACTGTTAGATGAGTTAGACGATGACGATCGGCGGCTACACTGCACTGACAGCGCGCAGTAAACTGCTAAAACAACAATAACAACAATAACGATGTCGCATTCTGACGAGAATAATGCACGAAACAGTGGCAAAGAAAGTGTTCAACGCTTTCCCGTTTCTACCAATTTCGGCAACTTTCATTACCGGGATGGCTCATACGTTTCCCATATATTCCCAGTTTTTTAGGGCTCGATAATGATGCCAACTATTGTACTAAAGGAAATTCGGTTGAGATTGATTAGAAACCTAGTCCTATATTCACACCTTCTAGCCAGACCTCTATGTGCTTCCAGTTGTTTCGGACCCAATGATAATACCAACTACTGTACTAATGGAAGCCCTGTCGAGATTGATGGGAAACTTAGTTCTGTGTTCACATTTTCTAGGCTAGACCTCTCTGGTTAACTCACGAGTAAGCTCCGTGGTTCATCTATTATTTGCCTATGTGATGCAGAGCTTCTTTGAGGATAAAGGTATACCCACATTCTAGACAGAGTTGATTGATTTAAGATTAGTTGCTCTCCTAGCCAGCTCTTCTGTGATGTAATTTCCAGGAAAGCCTTTGTATACTATACCGCTAACCAGCTTATTTGGAATAGTTCCAAATTAAAAGGCTTCTAAGACGGTATTATTTCCTTGCAGAGATTAGTGGCGGTTTGATTGCCAAAACAGATAGTCATCAGTTCGTTTATCGCGGGCGTGTCCCTGAGCCACAACGCAGCTTCCTTTATAGCTATTAGCTCAGCTTGAGAGTCGACTCAGGTTTCCAACTGTTCTTAGTGCCGCTAGGTAGATATTTTGGGTGATTGTCGTAACGACACACTTAGACCTTTCGCAGGTACAGTGTGATACCACTGAAGCTTATTCTTACCCTACGTGTTCCTTTTCAAACCTTCCGGTAGCTTTAATAAACGAGCAAAGCTTCGTTCGTTTTAGATGCGCTATGTCCGCCACATCAGTCAAAAATGCCGTATCAAAGGTGCGTAGCTTCTGCAGAAATCGAAGTACGAGAGTTCTAACCTGCTAGCGTGGCTGCCTATCAGATAATGACCAGTTAATACCCCTATCATTTTTCTTATAGCTTCTCTGTTAAATCTTAACAAGATTTTCGATCAACCGCTGTTCCATTTCGGCCATGTATGTCTGCTTAGTTCGGATGTTGTGAGGTTTTGCCAACTTGTATTTACCTTTTTGATAGTTTCCTTATCTATAAGTAATTTACAAGTTGCTATAGGCATGAGTATCAGCGTCTTATCCGGTTGGAGATCGAGCGTTGTACCGATTCGAGCAAGTTCATCTGCCTTGCAGTTCCCTGCTATATTCCTGTGGCCTGGCACCCAAATAAGGTGCACTTTGTAGCACTTAGATACGTCATTTAGAAGTTTAAAAAATTCTAAGACTGTTTTTGACGAGTGTGTTTTAGATTCTAGCGCTTTTATTGCCGCTTGACTGCCCGAGTATATGAAGACTTCATCCCGACCTGGATAATACTCTCGTTTTTATTACCCCTCTTTTATGGCAGTGACTTCCGCCTGAAATACACTACAATGATCAAGTAGGCGAAATGATTGGCTTACTCCAATTTATCGTAGTAAGCCCCTCCACCTACTTTGTTGTCTAGTTTTGAACTATCTGTATAGATGTTTATATAATTTTTCTTAACAATAAGCCCGTTATCCCAGTCCTCTTTGGAAGGAAACACAGTGATTTACTTAAGTTGATATCCTTGGTCTTACAGAAATCCGTTGGACCAGGAATGCAGGGGAATTTTTCTAAAATTGAAGTGTCTCCTCTCTGGTTTGTTCTGAGTAGCCCGATTTCTCTTAATCTGAGAGCTGCTTTGGCAACTGTTTGCCTACCGAATTACTCTATTAGTAATAGGTTAAGCATAATATTATATTTAGTGCCTACACCCAGTAGGCCTAAGGGCCCCGCAGATGCAAAGACTGGCCATTCTTTGTATATGTACCAAGGTTTTTAACACACATACAAATAGAATAATTCAAATTAGAGTTAAAAGCGTGGGATGCTGGATATAGTAAATATTACAATCATTCTATTGGCAACTACCTATGTACAGAAGGTTATGAAAGTGAAGCAAAATGCATCCCACGCTTTTAACTCTAATTTGAATTATTCTATTTGTATCTTAATTTTTGTTATAATTTTGTTCTGAGGTAGTTGACTATGACTGATCGTTCGATATGCTATTACTTCATTATAGGTCCCTTTGTCATTAAAATTTATTTTCTACTTTTTAGTTCGATTAGCAATAAAAGCGTGTTTTTTAGTTTTTTAAACTATTTTTATTTTAATATATAACTTATCTAAAGCCGGCCACCACACTAGTGCAGCTAAGAATTTGGAAAATATTGAGACCTCAGCATTGAAACATTTTTTTCATTTTGTTGTACTGCGTAATTAATAATTTTTTATTTATATAAATAAAGAAATTTATGATAAGACTTTGAGCGATCGCAGAACTCTACGATTTTAAGATGCATTACTGCGACGCCAAATGGCCGATAAAATATTCATTTGCCGCATTAGATATTTTTGGTCGCAGTAAGCAGTAGTCCAATAATAATAATAATCAGTTGAAAATTATTCAACACACCGGTATTTGTCGCTATCCATTCAAACACCAATCAATTACCTCTCTGAGTAAGAATTAAAAGAATTTTTTTTTTTTGGTATATAAAAGTTTATTAGCCATCAAAAACTCCTCTCAACTTTATTACCCCACAATTCACACTACTATTACACTTCATAAATACACAAATATAAGTTGGAAATTCTAATAAAAATGTACACAAATGAGTATAAAAAAAATGTAAATATAATAAACATAATTTTATTGCTCTATAAATTATTTTAATCTATTGCTATTCCAGCATTATTTGTCCTACTTTTGGTCGCTATTTAGTTGAATGATAGACATAAACTCGTACGAGTACTTACATGCATACTTACATATGTACGTACTTATGGAAAAACTATGCATATCAGTAGCCTTGGCTGACAGTTGCTACTGTAAAATCCAACGGTTGCGGGTTAATAAAGAAATTACTCACATCTGCACATTTGTAGTGCAACATAATTCCATTCATTGGTATTCAAATATGTAAAAAACGAATGAAAAGTATAAAAGTAAAGCGTACGTAAATGTTAGACGCGTAATTGCGATTACAATTTCACGCAAGCAACAGTGGGATGAGAGTGAACCATTTTTAGTTGAACTATTCTTATAAAAAAAGCATTTATATTCAAATAACGAAAGCAGTTTTACCTTTCAATTGAACAGTAACTGAGTATTCGCTTGATCTACGCAACTCTGGGGGAGGGGGAAACCTGTTTGTTCATCGCGTAACGACCTTTCGACCCGTTGAAATCTGTCCAAAATAATAGTTGCGACTATTTTATAAATAATGGTGAGCAACGTGATGCCTCCCCAATTGTCGCATTCCCGAAAGTCGCCTTTTTTGGCAGCTTGATCACAATGTCTTTCGCCCAAGACGTGGGAAGTTTTCGCTCTCCTAGCTACAGCAATGTGCGGATGTATAATTGACGCACTAACGTCTGTATAGGTGAGGAAAAGTTCAGCCGGAGTCCCGTCATCATCTGCCGCTTTGCTTCGTTTGAGTTTATTAATTGCATATTTAATTTCGTTTATGCTGGGGGTGAGGTTGGATATTGCCGAGTTAGGCTTACTGTTGTTTGTATGCTCTTCTTCTCCATACAGCTCCCCATTTATATCTGGGTTGGTGATATGCGCAAAATGTTCTCTCCACCGTTGAAGTTGGTGATCGTCGTTGGTTAAAAGCTCACCGCTTCTGCTTCTAATCGCCTGTTTAGAATTGGATTTGTGTTGGGTGAGATTGTTAATAATACGGTAGAGTTCTCTCTGCTGTTCGCGCCTGCGGCTTCTTCAAGTGCTGGAGCCGGGCTTGTATAATAAGTTCCTTTGTCAAGCTTAGCTAGTTTCTTCAGTTTTTGCTGCTTCTCTTATTTTATATTAGTTTCAATTATTATGTTTACCTTATCTTATTTAATTATTCTATATTATTTTCAATATTTCAATCCGAAAGCCTAACTCCATCTCCGTTTATTTTCATTTCCCTTTCTTATTGGCTAGATTTTTAATTTTTTTTTTCATATAAGCCATCCCACTTTGACCCACCGTATGAATTTCAAATGTGCTGAATTAATATGTTCCAGTAATAATAATAAAATATGCTCATTGTGCGAACGCTCAGATATTTGTATGCCGAGTAAGAAAAGAAAAATATGTGTACTTTTTTACTACGTTTTGGTTCATGCCACTGACATAATAAAACATTTTCTACTTGCAGTCTGTAATGGAGGCCAGATGAAGATCAGCACATAAAAAACACCCACATAAAAATATCAACAACAACAGAAACGACAACAAGAGAATATCTTGCTAATATGGCTAAGGTAATAGAAGGGAAAAAGGTGAGTGCAAAAATGATATGGAGGTCATTGTAAGTATGTGGGATTTAGAGGTGAACAGTAGTTCAGGGGAACTGGGTAGGAGATGCGATAACGGTACAGATACATACATATGTATGTACATAGAAATAAAGTTGTTAAATTATGATCTAAATTTAGATGCTTTGGTTACTGCCGAGGAGTAAGAAAGAAGAGGAGAAAGAGGAGGATTAATACGACTGAGAGATGGGTAGCAAAAATTGAAGGCATGAAAGCGAACTGCTGAAAGTTGTTACGGATGGTGGATCCAATTATAGATGACGATAAAGAGCTTCTGTCTGAGCTATGAGTGATATGAGAATGAAGGCAAAGCTGTAGGGAGGCATCAGTGGCTAACGTCAAACTGTGTAAGCTGAATCAGAAAAAAATCGGTGCTGGTACATTTCTGCGTCCTATAGGTCTCCATATACAAGCAGAATATTTACAGTGTGTAATTTGGAATTTGGAAGAGTCACACATTTCAAAGGAACAGCCGATTAACAATTTACTGAGGCGCATGTCACTTCTCTCAGTATAGATAATCAACGGAGAATTGCAGTTTAAACGGCTTTAAGCCATCAAAGTTCGCCATCAAAGTTGGGCATCAAAACAGATATTCAACGGAAAAGTTCAACAATGCAAAGACTGCAACGGTGCAGTCTATTTTTCAGTTTAGAAATCAAGAAATTTTACACTCCGTACAACGGAAAGGATCCAAGGAGGATAGATTTACAGGTTTGCTTTTTAAACTATGGAGAAAAGGGCAAATTGTGCAGGAAAATTTGGCTGACACGTCACTTGAGAGATTCAGTAGCCGAATTCTGCACGCTCATTTCACATACATTCATACACTCGTCCAATCAGTCGTTGTTCAGGTGGCGAAGAATTGTCATTGGTTGATTTTTTCATATATCACCAACACAGTCTCAGTTTTGTTTTTAGTAAACACATCTCAAGTGAGGTTAGCCCATCAGTTGATTCTGTCAAATTCGCTCAGAACCAGATAACGGTCTGTTCAAGAGTAAAGTTCAAAAAATGTTTTCACCATGAAAGGATCAGTATGAAAACAAGCAGCCAGAACCGAGTGGGTGAGAGTAAAGATCATTGGAGAACAGACAACTAGTCTCAATACTAAGACCCGTTTACTCACTTACTCACGGTTTCTTCTACGTTGAACCGTTGCTTTAGATGAATGCCAAGAATGATAGAAACAAGATTGCGCTCATCAGAGAGTGCGTGACGCCGCATTTGCTGAGTTTTGCGGTATTGCCAACCATTTGCACTTCGCAATAAATTTAGTGCTTTTTTATACCCAAAATGCGAAAAATTTTATGTTTGGTGTTTGTTTCTTTTTTTAATTTAAAGCTACCGAAACTGTAAGTTAAACTAAAAACTGTATTAAGAAAAGAATGTTAAAAAAGTCACTCTGAGAAGATTTTAGCGTTAATGAAAATTTGTTGGTTTTTATAAAATTTGATATTTTTTTGAAAGTGTAAATTTAATTTTTTGCTCCTTTGAAGGTTATGTTAGAATATTAAAAGTTCTTCTCTCAACTCTCCTTAACATTGAAAACCGTTTTATATATTTTAATAAGCGTGTGAATTTACAGAATGCGAATTAAAACCATTGAGGTGTTATTGTTTCTTCCGGTCCTCAATCCTTAGTGCGACATATGGCATCAAGAGGTGTATACACAGTAAAAATAAGCAACAAAATACTACTGAAGAAACTATAACGGCATTTTTACAAAAGAAGTATCTTATCTTGCAACATAACCTCAAATATAGCAAAAAAGTCGTTCTCTTAACAAAAGAGTTTCTCTTAATAAAAAAATCATAAATTAAATTGTACACAACCATAACACATTTATTTAAAAAAACGCGCATTTTAAAGACTATTTGTCACGCATACAAAGTTCTTTAAGTAATTCAATAAAAATTCGTTATTTTTTTTTAATGGGCATTTTAGTGCGTTTTTATATCCAAAACTAGGCAACACTGCAGTAGCGAGAGAGAGATTTGACTGCTGAAAGCAGAAGAACACCAACAACAGCTGCAATCCCTGGCAATGCGACCAGATGTTAAAAAAAGTAAAGCCAAATAAAACTGAGTGAAGTATTGAACTAATTTTTAAATAATTTATGTTTTACAAACTTATAAACATTACTTTTAATTAGAACAGGCTAGAAAAATGTCATGAAGAAAGAACTAAAAGTCCGAGACTAAATAACAAAAAAATGCTAAATCAAGTTACGAAAATAGTAATCTGGCCATACTAATGCTAATACGACGTCACTCATTGTCAAATTTGCTGAGAGCAAAGTAACCACGATAGGCGCCATCTATGCAATTATTCTTTCCATAATAGAAGAATGCTGCGTTAGCAAATATTTGCTTTAACTCATTTGAAGAGTCCCTGATGTTATCTGGTACTAGGTTTAGACCAACAGCATTGAGGGAATGAAAAGAACTCCTTAAATTGACTGACATTAGGCTTGGACTAATTGGCGACAAAGAACTTCAATAACTTCAGAATACCAGCTGAAAGTACACCTCGCAAAGTTTTGGAAGCCCGCATGTATGGTGAAAAACGAATAGAGCCACCGCGGAAAAGATGGTTAGACGACGTTGAGGACTATCTAAGAAGCATAGCAGTGACCAACTACCGCAGTATGGCTGTGGACGAAGATGCTTGGAGAAAAATTGTGGAGGAAGCTAAGGCTCACACCGAGCTGTGGTGCCATGCATGATAATGATGATGAGGAGTTTTTAGATTAGTGCCTGGAAAATATGTACTAAGAAGTTATAGGTAAATACACCCCGAAAATAACGGAGGAAATCTGAAATCAGAGAGAATAAACAGTACGTGGGCGGTGCTTTTCTTGAACATATATCTGACGGCTGAGTTTACTGCGGCCAGGCAGCAGGGTAAAAACGAATTATCATGCCAAGAAGGGCTTTCTAAAGCATAATCACGAGCACAAATATTTATCATCATCCACAGTTAGTGCTTGACAGCTCAAGAAGCAGGTGTTAGTTGAAGACAAAACCGTGGCAAGTAGAAGAAATTAAGCACGAGAATTGTGGGGAGGAAAAAAAATGCGCATTGTTCTTCAACCGCAAAAACAACAAGTGAAATAAAATGAAAGCAGCTGTTGAAGAAGTCAGAAGCGGTTCGTAATCTAAGTGAATATCTAAATTCTTTTGTATCAACTGCAGCAGTAATAGCAATACCAACAACAACAACAATACCCATACAGCGCCGACAATCATAAAGAACAAAGTACGATGAGCATGACGATATTTTAATTTGACATATGGCACGCCGCAAGCAATAACAACAACAATAACAAAGACCTAACAAATCTAAAACTGTGACTAGTACTTACAATGAGCAGTAAAGCGCGACGCTCGCTAGGGGTTCTTGGCCACTTGCCACACAACTGCCGCTGTGCACTTACCGACAACCGACAACCGCGGCCGGGTTCAGATGTTAACTCCATTGGAAAGTTAAGTTAAATAGAAGAAGTAGCACTCAAAAAAGTAAAAACTAAATAAATAAAAATAAAAAGCAAAAACAACGATTAAAATTAACAATGCAGCAGTTGGAAAAGCATTAGTTGGAGACATGGAGCCCGTGAAACAAAAGTCAATGCGGCTGCTCGCATAACTCCACTGCCATTTGAACTTTGTGCGTTGACAGAATTTTGAAAATACTTTCGCCGACACACATCTGCATGTACATATCGCATATTTCTCTACGGAATTTCGTTTTGTGACACTTGCGCGAAACTACTTGTGTATGTACGTGTGTGTGTGCTTGCACACGCACGTCACGCATATGCAGCAAGTTGTGGCAGCCAGTGTGTCTGGGCTAATTGTTATATTATTTTAATGCTGCCACCCGTTGACAGGCCGCGCATGCGCGCGCTCAGTCGCTTGAGCCGCGCATGTAATTAAGTAGAGATTTTCCAAACTCCAACCAAAGGCAAGCGCATTTGAGTGATTAATATAAATCTATGATAGAAAGAAAAGTAAATTAAATTTAATATGTAAAAAAGGTTATTTTCAAAAGCTAACTGGTTAGAGAAAGCGGAATTTGGTCTTTTTTTTTTTTTGATTTCCTCAAAGAGAACTCGCACGATAAAATACCTCAAATTTCAAGATTAAAAAATTTGAATATCAAATATTTGAAAAATACCAATTGTTGCTTTACTTAAGGCTGTGTCGTGATTTCACTTTGTCCATCTTCGTTATCAGCAAACGCCATTAATTTTTTCTTTGCGACGGACATAGCATCACATTCAAGTCAAAAGTCGTAATAGAGTGTAATAAGGCACTCAACAAACTTCTTCTTCTTCTTAATTGGCGCGATAACCGCTTACGCGATTTTGGCCGAGATTAACAAAGCGCGCCAGTCGTTTCTTTCTCGTGCTAACCGGCGCCAATTGGACACACCAAGTAAAGCCAAGTCCTTCTCCACCTGATCTTTCCAACGCAGAGGAGGCCTTCCTCTTCCTCTGCTACCACCAGCTGGTACCGCATCGAATACTTTCAAAGCCGGAGCGTTTGTATCCATTTGGACGACATGACCCAGCCAACGAAGCCGCTGGATCTTGATTCGCTGCGCTATGCCTATGTCGTCGTAAAGCTCATACAGCTCATCGTTCCCTCGTTTGCGATATTCGCCGTTGCCAACGTGCAAAGGTCCAAAAATCTTACGCAGAATCTTTCTCTCGAACACTCCAAGCGTCGCTTCATCGGATGTTGCCATCGTCCAAGCTTCTGCGCCATACGTTAGGACGGGCATGATGAGAGTCTTGTAGAGTGTTAATTTTGTTCGTCGAGAGAGGACTTTACTGCTCAATTGCCTACTTAGTCCAAAGTAGCACTTGTTGGCAAGAGAGATTCTACGTTGGATTTCAAGGCTGGCATTGTTATCGGTGTTAATGCTGGTTCCTAAATACACGAAGTCTTTTACAACCTCAAAATTATAACTGTCAACAGTGACGTGGGTGCCGATACGTGAGTGCGCCGACTGTTTGTTTGAAGACAGGAGGTACTTCGTTTTGTCCTCGTTCACCACCAAACCCATTCGCTTTGCCTCTTTATCCAGTTTGGAGAAGGCAGAACTAACAGCGCGGTTGTTAAGGCCGATGATGTCAATATCATCGGCATACGCCAGCAATTATACGCTCTTATAAAAAATTGTGCCTGAGCGATTGAGTTCTGCGGCTCGTACGATGCTCTCCAACATCAGGTGAAAGAAGTCACACGACAGCGAGTCACCCTGTCTGAAACCTCGTTTGGTATCAAACGGCTCGGAGAGGTCCTTCCCAATTCTGACGGCGCTGCTGGTGTTGAGCAACGTCATCTTACATAGCCGTATTAGTTTTGCGGGGATACCAAATTCAGACATAGCGGCATACAGGTAACTCCTTTCCGTACTGTCGAATGCAGCTTTGAAGTCGACGAAAAGATGGTGTGTGTCGATTCTTCTTTCATGGGTCTTTTCCAAGATTTGGCGTATTGTGAATAGTTGGTCGATGGTAGACTTTCCAGGTCTGAAGCCACACTGATAAGGTCCAATCAGTTGGTTGACGGTGGGCTTCAGCCTTTCACACAATACGCTCGCTAGAACCTTAGACCACTCAACAAACTGGCCACTCATAATCAGGTCTTACTAATTTGGGTACCAGGATATGAGGGACACGAAGGAAACGAGAAGGCAGACTTTTATCCCAAAAAAGGGGCAGAAGTGTTATTTATTGGGCCAACCCCATTTCTCGGCTTTAACAAAAATAATATAAAACAGAAAACCAAAAAATGGAGCCAAACTAAAATCACAGAACACTGGAACAGCATAAGTAGCCTTAATCACTCCAATAAGCTTTTGAACTTCAATGCCAACAGAGCAAAATCGGCTCTAACCCTAGATAAAAAGGGCCTCAGATTACTCTGTGGAGCACTTACAGATCACTTTGCCTGTAATAAACATTTTAACCCAATAGGATTATCTAATACAAGATTATGCAGGTTCTGCTGTGATGAAGAAGAGTCTAGGGAGCACTTAATCACCAACTGTGAGGAATTAGGCCACAGGTGGCACAGAATCCTGGCCTCGTACCTAGTAGAGAAGGAATGCCTACAATTGCTTCCTCCTAAGGAGCTGGTTCGATTCCTCGGTATACTAAATAATTATAATAAAGTAATTAGGGGCGCACAATAGATCAATATGGTCGCAGTGCATAAAGGCCTTAGACTAACCCGTACAACCATTACCATTACGGTGACATACACATTAGGGTGTCCGTTATTTACCAATTTGATTATTTTTTTTGCGACGGCCCCTAAACTCTTAGTTTTCCGTCTAAGAAAAATTATCAGATCAAAATCAGCTCTTAATATTCAGAATAAACCTTGCCCCAAACACGATATATTTCCCATATAAATTACATGGGATTTTGCTACTTTTTGGAATAAACTTTTTTTTTCTCTAGTATGCTAATTTACAGCTATGAAAAACACATATTCTGATGGCAATTTTAACCCTCTACAAAAAATATCTCTTCAAATTTTTCGAAAAATTGACTCCTTTAAAAGTTAATCGAAGTTAAAGTTGAACTGTGTGTAAATTTCAGACATTTTCACTTTTGCAGCAAAATTATTATTGTTGTAGTAAACTTCTCACGTTTATATAAAAAAATAATCAATGGACCAGAGCCAAGTAAAAATTATTCAAACATTTTTCCATTTACAGTATCTAATCAACTAATATTTCTGAAAAAATTCATCAATTTTTGTCCATTGCTATGGAATATCTTTTTCAATTTATTTTACAAGCATATGCGCACTCAAGCATATTTAGTACTTTGACTATAGTTTAGTCGGCACTCTCAACTCTCAGTATTGTATGTAAATATCTTCTCATACTGTTGTGGATGTTCTCTGTCATATCAACAACAATTAATTATATATTGAAATTTGTTAAGTCTATAATTCTTTAATTTAGAATCGGTGTAATTATTGAGATACATAAACTTAAATATTCAATTAATATTAAATATCAGAATACAATTTAATTTTTAAATACTGTACTAACCCATAAAAAAATTAACTTTACTTCTTTTATCTTAGTGACAATAGATCGATGGATCTTAGACAAATATATTTCTGATTGGAAAAACAATTAGCTCAGCTATAACAGTAATAATTTTGCTGCAAAAGTGAAAATGTCTGAAATTTACACACAGTTCAACTTTAACTTCGATTAACTTTTAAAGGAGTCAATTTTTCGAAAAATTTGAAGAGATATTTTTTGTAGAGGGTTAAAATTGCCATCAGAATATATGTTTTTCATAGCTGTAAATTAGCATACTAGAGAAAAAAAAAGTTTATTCCAAAAAGTAGCAAAATCCCATGTAATTTATATGGGAAATATATCGTGTTTGGGGCAAGGTTTATTCTGAATATTAAGAGCTGATTTTGATCTGATAATTTTTCTTAGACGAAAACCCAAAAGTTTAGGGGCCGTCGCAAAAAAAATAATCAAATTGGTAAATAACGGACACCCAATATACTATATACTAAAAGCTTATGTCATGTACTTTAATTTGTCATGTGGCACTTTTTAAATACTAAAAAGCCATTCCTTCCAAATCTCAAACAAAAAGAAAGTGATTATTAAAAGATTTTCCAATTCTCCAGAAGAAAAAAAAGTTTTACTGTGAAAAAAATCCTGTATTATGAAAAAAAAATTCCAATTTCAGCAATTTCCTTCAATATTTATATTCAGCAGCGAACCCAGAAACCCCCAAGCATCATGTTTGAGGAGAATTCACAGTAAAACTTTTTTTTCTTCTGGATTGGAAAATCTTTTAATAATCACTTCCTTTTTGTTTGAGATTTGGAAGGAATGGCTTTTGAGTATTTAAAAAGTGCCACATGACAAATTAAAGTACATGACATAAGCTTTTATTTCGACATAGGGAAAATTTTTTTTTATAAAAACTGTTCTGGGCAGATGGGGTGTCCGATTGGCGAAGAATGCCCCATATATATATATAATTGGCGCGTACACCCTTTTTGGGTATTTGGCCGAACTCCTCCTCCTATTTGTGGTGTCCGTCTTGATGTTGTTCCACAAATGGTGACATATACTTAGCGCAGCGGTTTCGTTGGCTGAGTCATGTCGTCCGCATAATACAAGCGCTCCGGCTCTGAAAATATTTGATGCGGTACCAGAAGAAGAGGAACGCCTTCTCCACGTTAGAAAGATAATAAGGAGAAGGACTTGGCTTCACCTGGTGTGTCCAGCTGGTTTCTGTTAGTCCGAGAACAAAACGACTGGCGCGCTTTGTTAAACTCAGCCAAAATCACGTAAGCGGTTAACGCGTTAATGAAGAAAAAGAAGAAGTGGTTTAATTCTTTCAATAAATTTGGAAGTATTCTAAGGCTAACAAAGCTGCAGCTCCCGAATTTGTGAGTGTTCTGCTCGAACCCTATTCGTTAGGTGTCCATGCTGCGAGACTTTTTTGCTTCAAGTCCCTACTACAGAAACTTTCTGGAGGATGAGATGGAATCATCTCAGCACCTTTTCCTCCGCTGCCCTGCTCGCGTCGCCTTTAGATTAAGAGATCTGGGCTTCAGCTTTTTTATTACACCTGCGAATATGGCAAGTTAAAATATCATACACCTGGTGAATTTTATCAGTAGCTTTAA
Source organism: Anastrepha obliqua (assembly GCF_027943255.1). NCBI lineage: Eukaryota > Metazoa > Arthropoda > Insecta > Diptera > Tephritidae > Anastrepha > Anastrepha obliqua. The sequence continues at coordinate 121,109,903 of NC_072893.1, read as the reverse complement.
GTGGTTAATGCAGAAGTAATTAGCCACTATTTGTTCGTTATCCTCCAATCCTAAGGCGCTTCTGCCTTTTCCCCCTGTTTGGTTCTTCTACCTTTGCTTTCTCTGTATGGCATCACAATGGACGATTTTCATTCTTTGCCTAAGTGGGTCCCCAAGGGGCAGTCATTTATCGTATTGGTGAGTATATCATAACTCGCAAAGGAATCTTCTGAACCAAAAAAATACAAAATGTGGATGGGGAAGGAGATTCTCGAGGCATCTCTGAAATGATTTTTTTTGGATTTCTCAATTCACCAAAAAAATTTGGCTTGTTTGGTGTCGTATACCTGGGATCATTGATACTGGGGCTCAAAGCGTTTGGTCTAGTAGATTTTTAGTTTGGTCTAGTAGAGTTCGTTCAGGGACTTCAAAAATAAAAAGTTTCAGAAAAACGTTTTAAGATCGAGCAGGTATAGCATCCGGCCTGGAGCACACTGATGCCTTTTTTAGTGCCACAAAGCTTGCACAGGCAAGTAAAACACGATTCACGTCGACTTATTCACATAAAATCTGTCTTTCTGCTTGCTCTGAAAAATATAATCCAAAGAAGTTAAATAGACAGTTATGGCCTGCCGAATTGCTGGAGAAACTAGCGTGAAACTATTCGGTCTAGGAATTTTGTTTGCAATATTAGGTGTGCAGCTAAGTTCTCGCTGTTTTTTTTGATGAAAATACCACTTTATTCTAAAAAAATGGTTACAAGTGAATCATGGAAAGTATTGCCCATCGCTGGCTACCACTTTTCCCCATCTTTCTGGTAGATCTCGTATACCGTCGCGGTAAAACTGTTCATCTTTTGAGGCTATCCACGGACTAAGCCATTTTTTGATGTTTTCATATGAATGGATTTTGCTGGCCATGGATCGGAACAGGTGATAATCGACGGCGCAATATCTGGAGAATATGGCGGGTGGGGTAGGATTTCCCATTACGGTGTTTCCAGGTAGGTTTTAACGGGCTTGGCAACGTGAGGCCGAGCGTTGTCATGCTGTAGAATCATTTTTTCATGCTTCCCCGCGTATTGCGGCCGCTTCTCGCACAGTGCTCGTCTCATTCGCATCAATTAAAGTCGATACCGATCCCCAGTGATGTTTTCGCTTGGTTTTAACAGTTCATAATAAATAATACCAACTTGGTAACACCAAATACATAGCATAACCTTCGCAGTGTGAATATTCGGCCGAGGCCACGAGGATTGCTGTAATGAATCCATTTTTCATCACCCGTCACTATGCGATGAAGAAACCCCTTCCTTTTTTGCTGCTGGAGCAGTTGTTCACTGGCGAAAAAACGACGTTCAACATCCCTTGGTTTTAACTCATAAGGAACCCAAGTCCCCTGTTTCTGAATCATTCCCAAAGCATCAAAGCATGCAATCGCTTGGAAATGGATTGGCAGGTAACTTCTAATACTAAAGCAAGCTCTTCTTGCGTTTGACACGGACCTTCATTGAGCAATGCCTCCAATTCAGCGTCTTCGAAGGTTTTTAGCCTTCCTTCACGCGAACGGTCGTCAGCATTAAAACCACCATCTTTGAAGCGACGGAATCAATCTCGCCACGTTGTTTTACTTAAAGCAGCATCTCCATAAATTTTTTGTAGCTCTCGATGCGCTTCAGCCGCCGTTTTTTCGAATGAAATAGGAAAATCAACACTTCCCACAAATAACGATTATTCGGCACAAAATCAGGCATTTTCACAAAACCAAAACAAAATCACTAACGTGTCGAAGCAGTTTGTTTACCATATGTCTAAGCTTGGTTTATGACGTTTAGGTAATATTAGAATCCACTAGCACACTCTGCTAGCGGCATATACTGAGAAACAGCGGGAACTTAGTTTCGCACCTAATAAGTTGTTTGCTGCAAGTTGTGTGGCATATGAAAGCACACATTATCCATATCTATGACATCAGCAATTGGTATTTACACCTTTTATTGAATATTTGGCCGAACTCTTCCAGCTATTTTGCATCTTGACGTTGTTGCACAAATGGAGAGAGCCACAGTTTTAAGCCTACTCCCAACGGCAGCTGAGTTTTTATGAGGAGCTTTTTCATGGCAAAGATACTCTCATGATTCTTTGCCTGTCAATTGGTATTTATTGCCCGAATATTCGAGCCTGGGTATTTTCCAACGGTAATCACGACGCATCAACCCATTCGGCTACGGCGGCTGGCCGTGGCATCAGCAATAGATGAATAGCATATCGCAATATGGAGCTCCGTTGACAGCAAGCCGTTGACAGCAAGCTGCATTTTTAAAGAGTAATGGGACTATGACACTAGCAAACTCAAGCAATAACAGACGGCGGAGAGTAACTTGCACTGGTGTTTATATTTTTTGTGCCGAGACAGACGACTCAAATGTTTCAGTCAGTTATTCGTTACCGGAACAATCCGGACTTGAATCCGGTCAAGGATTGTCACTTCGGCAGTATATTATTTTCAAAAAATGTCTGTATTAAATAGCGCAATATTGCAAAATTGCGAACTCCCACAGATCCAGAGGTAGATTTAGTAGATGTAACTTATTTTACTTTTTATTTTTTTATGTATGAAGGTATGGATTTTATGGCGTATTTATATATGATTCCCGAGCGAAATCGAACTCATTTGAGTGAATTGTAGACTTTATAATTTCCATCTGTTAAAGAAGATGCCATCGAGCAGTGGCTGTTGGAACTGCTAAACAAAGAAAATCGAACTTAAAAGGCCCTTTAGTTCATTGGTGAGTTCTAATATACTTCCTTTTCTAGTATATATGAAAGAAAATTCTTCTTGAAAATATACAATACAAAAAATTTATACATACTTATGTACATACTTGTTCATACAAGGTGGCGCACAATTAATCGGAAGGTTCATAATTTTTGCAAATGGCGTCGTACAACAAGCACATTTAACATTTGTGAACTAGATATCTGCCGCATCCAAACAGCCAAGTAATGGAGCGCTTAAATGCCAAAATGAAGATTTCCATCTCACAAACTATGTTTTTTTTTTTATTTAGTCGAAAAAGTTGTTCAGAAACAAAAATGGATGATTAATTGTGCGCCACCGTGTACGTACAAATGTGTACGTACATTTCCTAGTTTATATAATATACTATTTTTCACTTTTTCCATATGCCATATTCGATTTAAAGCTCTTACGTTTGTATGTCTGTACACATCTACGCTCAGTCAAATTATGAAATATTCAGCATGTCTCGGCGCGTGCGCAATAATAATAAAAGAAATAGCTAACAAAACAAAAACACAAATCCACTATGAATAACTTCACACCTGTATGTCATATTTTCATTATCAATGTTTTTCATTTATTTATTTCTCTTCTGCTTGCACCAGAGTTCAATGACACAGGTCAGAAATGAAATGTGAGAAAATGAAATGAAAAAAACTAATATCTATAAAATTCAATAATCAAACAAATATAATTGAAAATTGTGAGAAGGCAAATGAGCTGAACGTGTTTAATATTAAATTCCGGAGCGTTGCTAGAGTTTGGTCAGAGACGGGCCTAGAAATATTTAATAATTTCAGGTTACTTTCAGGTTACTAAAAACTTCAACTGTTGTCACCTTTGAGGCGATGCAATCAGTCCTCGGAGCTTGTCACAATAATAGACTGGCATGACCATACGTTTTTTTCTTCTAGCGACGCGTTTTATTCAACCTAAATGCATCGTACTTCTGTATTAGAAAAAAATTAGTATTGAGGTATTTTCTTCGTAATGGTATTAATATACTTAACCCCACCAAAATTATATTATGAAACGATCGTTGACTTTGCCCAATATTATCCTCGATTTGTCTTTAGAAAATAAATCATTATCAATAAACTCATTCATTCAGTATCTTAAGGTCTGTCATACACAAATGAAAGTCGTTTCCATTCATAGAGTCATAGAAAATAATTTGAGTGACAAAAAACATGATATTTTCGTTCCTGCAGATTATGCGAATATAATTAAATCAGCAGGTGATATCCTCAGTATTATAAAGTATTTTATTTTCCAACAGCAAATACAAAATCTTTAGAGCGGGAAATGAAAAATGCAATCCAAAAGTCACATACTTACCAAAATATCACCCAATCGAAAATAAAAAAAATGCAATCCTGGCTTTGGTCAGTCCCGGGATTGTTTACCTAGAGGCCAATAACTCAATTGCTTAACCCTTTATCAGAAGCCTCTGTTTATTGAAGTGACTAAATTAAGACATCTTCATCAAATCGAAGACCTGATTCCATCACAGTATCATTTATATATTGTATATTAAATTTTATTTTCGACTTAATATTGGACTTAGGGTCACCTTCCTCTCATTTAATATGAATAGGAATCGCTTATGTAAATATGTATATTAATGTGATATTTATCTGGGCAACTTGAAATATGTATTGAATTTCTCAGCTATCTATTTGAGTTCCTGTGGCTGCTCAAAATATTTTACAAGGCAAGTTCTTTAGCCTTTCACTCTCTCATTATCTCTCTCTCTACCTCTCTCTCTCTATCTCTTTATATTTCTCTCTCTCTCTCTATTTCTTCATCAATGTAGACCAAGTATGATAGATAACAAGGTTTGCCCAAGGTGAATCGACTACTGAAGGTCGCGTCTTCCCAAACCAGTTACTTTATTTTTCGCGATTTGGACAAATATGACGTCAGACTCCTTTCCATTACTAAACAAGCAAAAGGAGGAGAAATTTCATGTTCGTGAATATTCAGTGAATGGCTTGGTAATATTGTGATTTTGTGCTACTTAAACTAAGCAAACTAATGAAAACGAAGTGTCGCGTGTTAAATTGTGAAAGCATAAATAAATATAAAGCCTAAAAATGCCGTGTTCCTGCTTATTTTTAATTATAGTTTTTTGTGTTTAGTAGTTTTTATTGCTTTTGCCTACTTTTCCTCTTCACAAACAAGTAGTTCCTCTCCATTTTTGCTTGTTCATTTATGGAGCCTGACGACACAGCGAATTCGGAAGGCACAATAGAATACAAGTCTATCATCTTTGGTTTGGTCATCCGAAGCAAAATTGTGATCATAACTTCAGCTGCCACCTCATTGGGTAATCGCCAATAGAATACTGCCATTTCATCTCGCATTCACACATTCGTCCGATCAGTCGTTGTTCAGATGGCAACAGAGTACTTTAGAAGTGGTCGTACTGATTTGTTTCGTATATGAGACTGGTTTCGTCAGCAAGTCAGCTAACTCTTTCAAAATCGCTGAGTGCAGGTTAAGAACCTAAGAATATTTTTATTTACAAATTACACTGTGGAACAAATTCAGGTTAGCAAAAGTTAGGTCCATTCTGAGAGTGGCGGGTGAAAATAGAGGCGAAATTAGAAGACCCGTATCGCGGCGTTTGTTTATGTTAGTTCGAATTTTTTTTTAATCGGCCTTCGAAGTTTGCAGTCAAATGCCGATTTTCAGTATATTGTTTATATGGTTTTTTGGCTATAACTCGTCGACTAATTGATATTTTTTCAATCTGTAAAAGCCAAATTATTGCTAGAGACCTGTGCAATAATTACAATTTTTGAAAAAATTGATTTCGAAAATTTTTATGGTACTTATGAGGCAAAATGTTGGAAAAATTATTTTTTTTCATGTTTTTTGAAAATATTTTCAACAAAACTAAGTCTTTTTTACATTTTGTGTGGTCTATAATATGCTTCTCAGTTTCTTAAATAAATGTAATTTGAAAAGAAAATTACGGGATTAAATACTTTGGCAGCTACTTTGACGAAAGTCACAAAATGTTCGAAAAATTAACGTTTTCCTTATTATTTCTTAATATCTGGCAAGCAACTCATTTTTTTCGCTTTTTTTCTTATCTAAAATATAGTTTTCAATCCATGACATAAATATCATGGAAAAAAATATAGTATCAGTCGAAAATTTGTGCGATATACACACATTCATTACATAAAACTAATGTAAAAAAACCCAAAATTCCTAGTAAACACATAGTAATTAAAAATCCCCAAAACCATTAAATAAATATCGATTTCGGTAGAAGTAATTAAAAAGAGAAGTTTCAAGAATTAGGAACATTCCAAAAACAATTAAAGAAAAGGAAATGCTAAGTATGGATTAAAAAAGGGATTTTCCGAGAAGAAAGCATGCTCCAAAAATAATTAAGGAAAAGGAAATTCCCAGAATACAATTAAGAAGGGGAATTTCCAGGAACAATCAATAGCTATTAAAATAATATTTGTAAACATTTGTGTTGCATGCGAACTAATTTTAAAAATAAAGATTCAGTTAAGACTCGAAACTCAGCCGAAGCTGATGTCTTTTAATTTTCGCTCGGTCGTGATAAAATTTGCTATTCATTCTTTTGGAACCTATTTCATTTATTGAGTGATTTAAGTTAAGTGTATCAGTTTCATAAAATTAACAAAAAAAAACATTCTATAATATATATTGTATTAAAAATGTCGGAACCAACATGTAAAATGAACCATTTTTGTAATATTTGTGGACGTTTCATAGTAAGCGATGAAAAATGCGGCAATGTGACTGATTCTTTTTTGGAAATCTATAGACAATATTTCTCGCAAGAGTTTATCAATGACGTAAACTATGCCCCTAAAAAAGTTTGCTTTAATTGCTATTCAATTCTTATGCAATGGAAAAGTGAAAAGAAGAAGGCTATGCCTTTTGGTGTACCAATGATTTGGTCAGATAATAGCCCACATCAAGAAGAAAATTGCTATGGATGTACCAACTACAATAAAACTTTGAATAGAAGGAAAACAAAGAATAAAACTTATGTAGCAGTGTCAAGTGTCCAATTACCATTACCGCACTCAGAATTCGTTCCAGTACCAACATACCGAAGTACTGATCTTCAAACAGGTATCAGTACTACAACCACCCCTGCCACACCCATGGATTTCTCCTCAGAATTCAACCCTGGTGAAGGTACATCAAATAAAACATCAAAGGACCCAATCCTAATAACACAAAACCAATTGGATGGAATTGTTGCAAATTTGTGTTTGACTCAGAAAAAATCAGAACGACTGGCGTCATTTTTGAAAGGAAATAATTTGCTGACGAAAGGTACAAAAGTAACAGCATATCGAAAACGCCAAAAAGAGTTACAAAAGTTCTTCAATGTCAATGATGCAAAAAATTTCGCTTATTGCAACGATATTGAAAAGTTAATGGAGGCGATAGGGTTAACCTATAAAAAAGATGATTGGCGTCTCTTTATCGATAGTTCACTAATCAGCTTAAAAGTTGTGCTTTTGCACAAGACAAATAGAATGCCTTCTGTTCCGATTGCGTATAGCACTGACACTAGTGAAACTTTCGATAAATTGAAAGACATTCTGGAAGTAGTCGAATATAACGAACACCAATGGCGCATTTGCTGCGACCTCAAAGTAGTTTCCTTGATTACAGGCTTAACAGCATCTGGCCGTCCAAAATATCCGTGTTTTTTGTGCGATTGGGATTCACGATACGGAGAAGGTATTAAAGGAAGAAACCAGTACAAACAACATAACTGGAGTAGTCGAATTGGGCGAAAATGGCCTAATGACAATAGGCTACCCGAAAGTCTTGTTCCTGAAATGAAAATTTTGTTGCCGTTGCTCCACATTAAACTTGGCATTGCTAAAAATTTTTTGAAATGTATCGCAAAAAGACCAGCAGTATTCAACCGCTTGAAAGATATTTTCCCAAGACTAAGTAAGGCCAAAATTCAGGAAGGGGTTGTTAATGGTCCCGACATACGGAAACTAATGAGTCGTCAAGATTTTGAGCAAGTTCTGACAGACCGAGAATTAAATGGATGGCTCGCATTGAAAGCAGTCATCAAAGGACTTTTGGGTAAAGAACGTGAAGAAAACTACAGGCAATCTGTTGCAAACATGTTGGCAGCTTTCGCTGAAATTGGGGTTAATATGTCATACAAAATTCATTTCTTGCATCAGCATCTTGAAAAACTCGCTCAACAGTTGCCAACTGAATCTGATGAGCAAGGCGAACGTCATCACCAAACTGCGCTTCCATTTGAAATAAGGTAACTATAGAGTGTGCATATTTTGAATTCCTAGATTTTTCTAATATCTTGGTCAGAGTGCACAATTTAAACATGTTAACGATTGAAAACTATTTTCGTTTCAGGTACAGAGGAAAGAAATCTCCAGATGCGATACTCGCTGAAATTTGTTGGTGGTATAAAAACACCTTTGAAGAAGAGGAAGACGAGGAAACAGAGGAAGAAGGGGAAGACACAGATGAAAATCCAGAATATCTGTTGGACGAAATAATCGATCTCTCTGATGATGATGACGATGACCAAGACATTAGAGAGAGCAGTGATGTTGATCCACAGCCGCCTGCTAAACGGCAGCTGGCCAAATTATTAATTTAATTTATTTTATTTTTCTACTTAAAACTTTTCATTATTAACATTTCAAAATTATATTTTTTTCCATATTTTTATATTTTCTTTTTCTATGTTTCTTCAAAACCAACACTGAACAAAATTGGTAAATAAAAAATGAGAAATAAATTAATATTAAGCTCAAAAAACGCAAGTTTTGTATTATGACTGTATGCCTAAAGCGCAAATTGTCGACTAAGACAATTTTTTTTCAAATTACATTTATTTAAGAAACTGAGAAGCATATTATAGACCACACAAAATGTAAAAAAGACTTAGTTTTGTTGAAAATATTTTCAAAAAACATGAAAAAAAAATAATTTTTCCAACATTTTGCCTCATAAGTACCATAAAAATTTTCGAAATCAATTTTTTCAAAAATTGTAATTATTGCACAGGTCTCTAGCAATAATTTGGCTTTTACAGATTGAAAAAATATCAATTAGTCGACGAGTTATAGCCAAAAAACCATATAAACAATATACTGAAAATCGGCATTTGACTGCAAACTTCCAAGGCCGATTAAAAAAAAATTCGAACTAACATAAACAAACGCCGCGATACGGGTCTTCTAATTTCGCCTCTATTTTCACCCGCCACTCTCAGAATGGACCTAACTTTTGCTAACCTGAATTTGTTCCACAGTGTTATTATTAATGCATTTAAATTTGTCTCCTCCCACAATTCAACCATTTTTTTCAGTCGCTTAGCTGTCCACTTAAAAGAGGTGCCATTAGGGATAGAGCACACTGTGTATGTACTTATTTTTCATACTGTATGCATACATATATGATTCCGATTACAATCCCTGGGTTCCATAATCTTGCAATCCCATTATGTAGTTCAAAAGGAGGAAAAAAAAGAAGTCGACCAAGAAGGAGATGGCTTCATGACGTCGAAGCAGACTTGAAAATGATGACCGTTCCTAATTGGAGAAATGTAGGAAGAGAAAGAGTGAATTGGAGGGTGATTGTTGATGAAGCTATTGCCCACAAAACACTGTGAAGGCAAGAAGAAGAAGAAGTAGGTAATCGTGTAATTCCGGAATTTTCGCTTTGCCACGTACATCCCTTATTAGCTATTATGGTCGCATGGAATCTGCAGCTATAGTAACATACTAGCAAACCCCGCCCGCTTCGCTGGGCACACTAAAATAGAATAGATATGGTTTAGAACAGAAAATATATGGTTTTCATATTATTTATTTCTTTATTCTTTATTCAAGCGCTTTGGCATAAACAATATTTTTTGTTTTTCTATTTGTTTTTGAGTAAATATATAATGCTGTTGGCTTCCCAACACGTGAACAGCCAACGTATAGTTAACCATGGGTGAATACTGGTTCTTCTAAATTCATCCCGCATATTTCTAAAGTTTGCCCTTGTGATTTATTGATAGTTATTGCAAATGCTAAACGAATGGGCAGTTGCAAACGCTTGAATTCAAATGACAATTCAGGTGGAATCATTGGGATTCTCGGTATTAGAACGTCTTCATTCTTGAATTTGCCAATTAAAATAGTTGCTTCGATAACATTATTCATCAATCGTTTGACTACAAGTCTAGTTCCGTTACATAGCAGCTTTGTTCAAATTGATGTCTCTTGGTCGATTTGATCTGGACCGTGCCATTCGTTGCCGATTTGTTTCATTTTCTTCTTGACGCTCTTCTGATGTCGTGTTATTCCGAGCATTTCTCATGCGCCTGAACTAAAGCATTCACCAACAGCTTCAATTTGATATCCATATTGTACAAACACATTCTAGGCTCCACGTTTTGGTCTCTATCTCGAGACCCTAGTCACGGAGCGGCATGAAAAATACTCTGAACTAAAGCATTCACCAACAGCTTCCATTTGATACCCATATTGTATATACACATCCGAAGGTTACCCGGGTCCACGTTTTGACCTATATCTCGAGCCCTATCCACCAATAGGCATCCCAACTATACGTAAACCATCTTCAATACCTACTTAATAATGTGTGTAAGTTTGGTTTAATTCGGTGCAAAGACACGGCCGGTTAGCGAACACACACAAAAAGTTGACTTTATTTTATATAAAAGACTAGCAAACCCGGCCCCCTTCGCTGGGCACACTAAAATAGAATAGATATGGTTTAGAACAGAAAATATATCGTTTTCATATTATTTATTTCTTTATTCTTTATTCAAGCGCTTTGGCATAAACAATATTTTTTGTTTTTCTATTTGTTTTTGAGTAAATATAAAATATAAATTGAAAATCAGGAAAAAAGAAGATTGTTTTTAAATTTCAAATCAACGCATATGAATAAACAATCGTCTTTTTTCCTGATCATCCATGAATTTTTCGTTTCAATTTATATGTTTTATTAAGCATTGGAGCTTTTTTAACCATTATCCATTTATATTTTTCAAAAAAAAAAAAAAAAACGAAAAAAATTGTTTTTTCCACGAACATATAATTTCATTCGGATTTCACATTAAATTCTCAAATTTCGTAAGAAATTATTCACTATTCCAAAATCCACTCCAAAAAAATTCACAAACAATTTTTACATGTTGCACTTACGTTTTTTCCTTATGGCATCCAGAAAGAAATATTGACGCATTGTAACTCACACTGTCAATTTGACAGTTCAGTTCCGCCTCAAGCGTTAAAAAAGTAAGCGACATTATGGCTGGTTCAAAAGAACGCTGTACCCGTTGCCAGTGCTCCGAATTACAATACTTTCAATACTTACTTAACAATGTGTGTAAGTTTGGTTTAATTCGGTTCAAAGACACGGCGGGTCCACGTTTTGGCATATATTTCGAGACCCTAGTCATCAATAGGTATGAAAATTACCCCGTATTAAAGCACTTATCAACAGCTTTCATTTGATATCCATATTGTACAAACACATTCTAGGGTCCACGTTTTGGTCTCTATCTCGAGACCCTACTCACGGAGCGGATGGAAATACTCTGAACTAAAGCATTCACCAACAGCTTCCATTTGATACCCATATTGTACATACACACCCGAAGGTTACCCGGCTCCACGTTTTGACCTATATCTCGAGACCCTAGTCATCAATAGGTATCCAAACTATACGGAAATCATCTTCAATACCTACTTAACAATGTGTGTAAATTTGGTTTAAATCGGTGCAAAGACACGGCGGGTCCACGTTTTGGCATATATTTCGAGACCCTAGTCATCAATAGGTATGAAAATTACCCCGTATTAAAGCACTTATCAACAGCTTTCATTTGATATCCATACTGTACATACACAACTAAAGGTTACCCGGGTCCACGTTTTGACCTATATCTCGATACCCCAGTTACGGAGCGGCATGAAAAATACTCTGTACTAAAGCATTCACCAACAGCTTCAATTTGATACCCATATTGTACATACACACCCGAAGGTTACCCGGCTCCACGTTTTGACCTATATCTCGAGACCCTAGTCATCAATAGGTATCCAAACTATACGGAAATCATCTTCAATACCTACTTAACAATGTGTGTAAATTTGGTTTAAATCGGTGCAAAGACACGGCGGGTCCACGTTTTGGCATATATTTCGAGACCCTAGTCATCAATAGGTATGAAAATTACCCCGTATTAAAGCACTTATCAACAGCTTTCATTTGATATCCATACTGTACATACACAACTAAAGGTTACCCGGGTCCACGTTTTGACCTATATCTCGATACCCCAGTTACGGAGCGGCATGAAAAATACTCTGTACTAAAGCATTCACCAACAGCTTCAATTTGATACCCATATTGTACATACACATCCGAAGGTTACCCGGGTCCACGTTTTGACCTATATCTCGAGCCCTATCCACCAATAGGTATCCAAACTATACGGAAACCATCTTCAATACCTTCTTAACAATGTGTGTAAGTTTGGTTTAATTCGATGCAGACACGGCCGGTTAGCGAACACACACAAAAAGTTGACTTTATTTTATATTTTATATATATATATATATATAAGATTTTTTTCAGTTTGTGTCCGAAAAATCCAAATATCTTACGGAACCCTATTTTTTTCCAAAATAAAATGTAATCCATGTTACTCGTGGATAATGTAGTTTTCGAATGGTGAAAGAATTTTTAAAATCGGTCCAGTAGTTTTTGAGCCTATTCGTTACAAACAAACAAACAAACAAACAAACAAACAAACAAACAAACAAAGTTTTCCTCTTTATAATATTAGTATAGATAAATACAGGGTTGGCCATATTAAACTGACCCATTGAGTAACCCTATAACTTTTTACTGTAATTTGAAATCTAAGGTTTACGTCAACAAGCCAAAGACACTAGGCGCACTTAAGGCCAATATCCGACGGGAAATAGCTGCCATATCGGCCGAGACGCTGGCCAAAACTATGGAAAACGCCGAAAAACGGGCACATTACGCTATACGAGCTAAGGGCGACCACTTGCGCGATATCATATTCAAAAAGTGATGTAAACGAATCTCCTTGAACTAAATTAAATGTTTTTCACAATGAAACACAAAAAAATGTTTTTTTTCCATATTTTTTTAATAATCACATGGGTCAGTTTAATATGGCCAACCCTGTACATATCCAAATACGTGCTAAGGGCGACCACTTGCGCGATATCATATTCAAAAAGTGATGTAAACGAATCTCCTTGAACTAAATTAAATGTTTTTCACAATGAAACACAAAAAAATGTTTCTTTTTCCATATTTTTTATAATCACATGGGTCAGTTTAATATGGCCAACCCTGTACATATTTTTATAGATAATTTTATAAAAGATTCACTTACGTTCATACTGGAGTTGCCACTTCTGTAAATACGGGATTCGAAAATAAAAAATAGAAATACCGAGTCCTTCGTTTTTTAAAATACCAAGACTACGGTATCCCGTATTTATGTAATCCTCAATTTATACAATCCCGTCTTTCAGGATCCCGGTGCGAGATATTCGTGCGAATACCAAGATAATTTACAATATTATTTTTTTCAAGTTAAAGTGCGGAAAATATTTAGAATAAAATATAATAAAGCCGCAACTTTAAATAATTAACGATTTCAACAGACACATTTGAAATCGAATAAACCACAGGTTTTCGTTTTTTAGGTTAGTAAAAGAGTTTTAGAAAGCTATGAAAAGCCATATATTCATGCCATTCATAGGCTGCATAAAACTGTAGGTCCCACCATGAGGGCACCTAGAGACGCACACCACAAAGTGAAGAAGGAGCTCGGTCCATTTTTTAATTAGTGTAAGCGCCAACCATGCAGAGAGTCTTAAACTTTCGTACAACTCCCATTGCAGAAGCTGTAGGAATCCTGTAGAAAAAGAGATTGTTGAAGACTTTCTTTGCAAATGACCGGGTTGGGCCGATGAGCTGGCTTCATCGCAATGTGAGAGGATTGGAGTTCCCTTGAAAACCTGTGATCTGCTACTGGAAAGATGGGCCTCGCTTCAACTCAACGAGCGTTGCGCTAGTGCGCTAGTGCGCAAACGTGCAAAGTCGCGAGATCCTTCTGACCGCGTTAGGTCGAAGGCACTCGCGAGAACTTCTAACAATAACAAAGCCACAGCTGTCGAATTTGGTGGGTATCCCTACCATGCATTGTCCGTTAGGTGTCCATGCGGTGAGGCTTGGGATTGCTTCACGCCCTCTCTGCAGAAGCTCAGCACCTTCTTCTCAGCTGCTCAGGCTCTCACTTTTTCGCTACACCGGCGGATATTGCGAGTTTAAATATCACACATCTGGTGAAATTCATCAGTAGCTTGAAGCGGTTAATACAAACGTAAATCGCCACCGTTGGCTGTCATCCTCTAATCCAAGCCCCTTATTCCTTTTTTCCACCTGTCTGGTTCCTCCTCCTCTTCTTTTCTCATTCCCTCCCCCTGGTATGGTATCACAATGGGCAAGTTTTAAATTTGTGTCCAAATGGGTCCCTCTCAGGGGCAGCCATTTAACCTAACCTAACTTAACCGGGTCTGGCGGCTAGGTGTTTGAGGTTCCTGGTGTGCCTTTTGGGGGTAGCCTGATGCAGTTCTCCGGCTTAGATTCCTTTTCTCTCCTCCACTGTATGGCTGTATGTAGATGATTTTTCTTCTTTTACGTTTTGAAATTTTTCATATTTACTGGTTTACATTATAGGTACTGGTTTACAAACGGAACTCTAGTCCTACTTGTAGTGCACGCGTGGTACTCTTGCCATCTAACCTGCCTACCAACCCAAGCCCCAAATATATATGCGTATATATGTTTCAGATACTTCTAGAAGGCTTTTGCGTTTTCACCGCAAGTCATATCCAGCGACTAAACAGGAAACCCTTGGATAAAATGCTTCTAGTTTTCACAAAGCAATCTGAAGTCTTATTGAATTTAAGAAAATTACAAGCCGGAACGAGTCCCGTGATTTCGGGATCACATTGCGAATATCCTAAAACCACGCAATGAGTAATCACCGCTTATATTGGCATCCCTGGCAAATTCCTACTACACAAATTCTTCGTAAAAAACTTTATAACTGCACTGCGGCTGCAACAACAGCGGCCACCCACTGCAGTTGGCGTACACTTAGCTTGTTTATAGTACAACAGTAATTACCAACACTTCAACAAGTTGTTGCTCTCCATCGTCGTTGCACGAAACGTGCATTAATGCTAGTGTTTTTGCTTGTTTTCGTTGTCGCTCAATTTGCTTGCTTTTTGTTGTTGGCACACAAACTGCAAATTGTCGCTGCAATGCCACGAAGTTGCTCCAATTCTGTCACTTGCATCGTCAACCATACCACGGAACTACTTCGCTTCTTCCTTCCGCACGACCTTCACCACCACAGCGGGCAATGTTGCACGGACGCTCTCTGCTCTTCAACGAGTTTACAATGCCTAGGTTGCCTGCATAAGTATTAATCAGTTTTTTTCCCCGCTCGCTACGTTTCGCAACTCTTCTCAGCCAAATTGTTGTTGCAGCTATGCCAGCCACCAATTCTCAAGTGATTTTATTTCGCCTGTTTCATTATTGCTTTTTTGTTTTTGTTTTTTTTTTTTGTTTTGCTTTTGCGCCCATGTGTGAAATTTTACAGAAATTTACCGCAATTTTAGCTGGATTTTTTCTTCTTCAGCTAGGTTGGGATTGGAATTTTTAGTTATTTTGCATTTTTTGTATAAATTTTTTCTTCCCTTTTTTGCATTTAATTTGTAAAAAATTCTCATAGTTAAATCTTTTCGTCACACATTAAACACTAATTGAATTGAATTCAAATACCCACTTTTGTTGGGACACACAGCGATGGTTTGGCTGTACCGTTAGTGCAATGGAGTATGTATTATAAATTCATGAACTCACACATATGCATGTATTTCCGTGTGTATTTGTGTACTTGTATAGGTTGATCGTATGACCTCAATCTGTCTGAGGGTCTGCTTTGAAGAAGATAACTAATTTTCTAACAGGTTGAGCAATCAGAACATTTTTAAGAGCACAGCTACGAGTATGTTAAAAAAAATTCTATAAAATACATAAACCCTATGAAATTAAATAATTTTTTGATATTGGCTGATACTTTTTTTAAATTTGTTTGACCCAATAATTTAACTACCAAAGCGTTAGCACAATTCGCTCAATGGGTTAGTGATCAATCATTCCCGTTAAGTTTTATTTCGTACAGCCAATACAGATATGGACTTCCTGCCGAGCTATTCCAAGCTGGAGGCTTAGAGCTGGCAAATCGCATGCATCACCTGCTTTGCAGGATATGACCGGATATAAGGTTCTGTCGAGCGAATTGTGTGAGAGACTGAAGTCCAGCGTGAACAAACTGATTGGACCTTGTCAGTGCGGCTCCAGACTTAGTAAGTCAAGCATAGACCAGATCTTCATAATACGTCAAATTCTGGAGAAGGCCCACAAAAAAAATTCCACACACTCGTGATTTTAAAGCCGGTTTTGATAGCACAGCACAGATAGAAATCAACTCTATTAGGTGGAGTATACCAAACTCAGACAATCGGCAGTCAGACTGCCTCCACCTCATAGAGGTGATTTCTATCTGTGCTGTGCTACCAAAGGCGGCTTTAAAATCCACGAATGTGTCGAGTTGTTTTTCAGACTGCCGCTATGTCTGAGTTTGGTATTCCCACAAAACTAATACGGCTGTGTAAGATGGCGTTGAGCGCTACCGCAAGCTCCGTTAGAATTGGAAGTAACCTCTCCGAGCCGTTCGATACCAAACGATACCTTGTCTGAAGGTGATTCTCTATCCTATAACCTTTTCTACCTCTTCATGTTGAAAATCTTTCATGCTGACGAGATAAAACGCACTAGTACTATCTTCCACAAAGGTACCATGCCGCTAGGTTATGCCGATAACATCGACATTATCGGCGAGAGCAACGCCGCTGCAATGTGAGTCTTGTAGTGAATGAAGACAAAACAAAGTACCTGCTATCAACACACAGGGAGTATTCGCGCCTTGGGCAATATGTCAGTGTTGACAACCAGCTATTTGAAGTTGTGAAGGACTTTGTCTACCTTGAGTCCAGCATCAACTACAAAAATTACGTCAGCCTGGAGATCAAGCGAAGAATAACTCTTGCCAACAGGTGTTACTTTGCTCAGTGGACAATTGAGAAGTAAAGTTCCCTCTTGAAGGATCAAACTGATACTCTGCAAAACGCTCATCCTTCCCGTCCTGCTATATGACGTGGACGATGTCAACAGCATAAAGGAAAACGTTAGACAGATATGGTAGGTGGGAAATGAAATACCACTCGCGGTCCAAAACAGGTAACACGAGGACGCGGTATAAAAGCGAGCTATTCCGATAAGGCGATTGGACGTCGCCGTTAATAAAAATAAGTGTCCCCATCACCATGAACGGGCATGATGAACAATAGAAAAATTCCGGAACGACTGACTCATAAATGGGCCACTACCTGGTGAACGTCTGTCCTTCACGTTATGAGCAGCTATTGTTTTTAATGATGTGGAATGGCATGCGAGCCATCAGCATTGCTGGGCATACTGGAGTTAAAACAGATTGCAATTGGGCTGGTGCAGTGAATCTCTGTGATCTAAGAAACAACTGAAACGACTCACCAAAGGTAAGTGAGCCCTTTGGTCTCACCATACGTTTAATGCCTTTTGCTACCTTTGGTGGTCACGTAGGTTGGGCTGAAATATCTCTCCATTAGTTCCGGTCTGAAGACTGGCTCTATACCTCATAAGGGGCAGTGTCAACCCTCGGATGGGCTCTCTGAACTCATAGATTAGCATGTAACTTACGCAAAGTACGCATACGAGCGGGGTTAGCGAGAGTTGGGACCTCTGTAGCATAGATAAAATAGTTCGTCATTCCTTAAAGCACGCAGTGGCCCCAAGAATCCGAAACGGCGTGACATAGCCTTTTTTAATGCCCGCGGTTCATAAGCGAAATATTCCTAAGAGAGCATTTGGTGACTGATATAAATGAATCAAATCTTATCCCAAATACGCGCGAAAACGGAGAAAACTACAATGACATCTGCCGATCCGCAAATATCATGAACATCCTTCAATACGCGGAATATGACCGTAGATCATGTGTTTCCAAATCGGTCTTGGATAGAATGACAATAACAGACGATTGAGTAATAATATATTCCCAACTGGCTTCCGACGTGCTACTGAACGGAGAGATGACGGGAGGACATACCGTCGGACACGAGGGGTGGAAAAAGGATGTTGATGCTTCCTCTCCTCCACACAAACAATCAACAAAAAAAAACGGGGTGTAATACGAGGGTAGTTCAATTAGTACCTGTGTTTGAGGACACAGCGCGTTCCTGCGGGAAATTGGTATTGGCATCGTGTGCTGTCATCCACCAAACGACGGCAAATTTCAGACTGATTAATAGGTTAGTTTGAATTTGGCAGCTATTTGAGTAAGACATGTTTCGTGATTTTCGCTGAAAAAAGAGCAGTTTCGTTCGGTAATTCCCTTTTTGTTTTTGAAAGGGACAAATGCGAGGAGATAAAAGCAATGTTGGATGGTGTCTATGGGGACGATTCGCCATCAATGGCCACAGTTAGATATTGGTTCAAAGAATTTAAACGTGGGCGAGCATCCGTTCTAGTTTAAGAGCGACCAAACGTGGCCCCGGCAGATCTGGTTACCGAGGAAATCATTCAAAAAGCCCACGACATGATTCTCGCTGATCGGCGAACAAAAGTGCGCGAAGTAACAGAGGCCATAGGTGTGTCGATCGGAATGGCAATTAATATTTTACATGATCAGTTGGCGATGAAAAAAATGTCGGCCCGATGAGTACCACGATTGCTCACAAGCAACAACAAGCGGACACGGCCGTTAACTTCAAAGCAGCATTTGGAGTGTTTGAATTTAAGTGAGATCCGAAGGATGATGATGAGACCTCGATTCATCATTACACACCAGAAACTAAGCAACAATCAAAACTCCGAATTTCTCCCGATCATCGTTCATCGATTTTTTAGAAAAAGGACGAGTGATCACTGGACAATACTACTGTGAGTTATTGGACCGCTTTCACGAAAAATTGAAGAAGACATTGGCGCGTTTGGCGAAAAGGAAGTTGCTGTTTCAGCACCACGATAACGCACCAGCACTTTTATGGGGAGCTGTCGCCGCCAAACTGCGTGAATTGCATTATGAATTGCTGCCGCACCCCTGGTATTCATCCGATCTGGCTCCCTAACATGGAGAAAAAGCTCGCGGGAAAAAAACTTAGTTCAAACAAGGAAGTCATCGTCGCAGGCAAAGGCGTATTTTGGAGAGTTCGATAAATCCTATTTTTTAGAGAGGTTTAAAAAATGGCCGGAGCGTTGGGAGAGGTTTATATTTCTAAAAGGGGACTATATTAAAAAAATAAAATAAAATAATATTAAAAAAATGTGTTTTCATTTCTAACACGACTACTTATTGAACCCCCTCATAGACAGTAGAAAATAGTGCTAGTCAATCTAGCAGTTAAGCACTTCCTGCTGCACTCAGTGCCAATCATAACTCTTTTCATATAAATAACTGTTTAAATTTCAGCATCAACTGTCGTGGAAAGATGATGAGTTATTATTGCCGCTTCCGTTTAATTAATACAAGTATTATCAGCATCCAGTTAGTGATTCGGTGGTTGACTTGAATAAATATTCCAGTTAGCTGTATCTGCTGGAACAGTTGCTTTTAATGGCATATGCTACCGACACCTGACTACAAGACTTAATTAATTACAACTCTAATAAAGCAGTTTAAAAACAAAGATAAAAACAATAAGACAAAAAAATAATATAAAGAAAATAAAACTACTCAAAAACAAAGTCATACCAGGGTAATGCCATTTTTCACGCTTTTGAAATTCCCAGCTCAAAGCTCAAACGGTAAACAAAATTTCTGCGTAATTAGCTTGACTAAATGGCTGGTAGAGTTAGTGCCAAAGTAACAATTAAAAATGACAATTTTAATTTGTAATTCCGAACTGCTCCAATTCCCTTGACGTTGAATGTTGAATGCAAAAGGCAGCAATGGCGAAAGAAAAAGCCGACTGGTTGGGGCATCGAATGTGGTGTGGGAGAGACAAATGGCCATAATTAAATGGCTGAAGAAATTCGCACCGCTACAAGCGTCATAAAACAAAGCAAATAAAAGAGTGCCATAAAAAAATTTCAAAAAAAAAAAAACAACAACAAATATAGAAGACAAAGCCGCAGAGCCACAAAGCGTTATAGCAACGATATTCTTGAGGAAATGTGGAAGCTTCACGTTGTCTCTGCACATTGAGCGGCGGTTATTTGTATGCCTCTTGCTCTGTGTTATCTGCAATAAGCTCAACTAATTACATATCACATGCAACCACAACAACTACGAAAACCACAATGTGCGATGCTTCAACGCCGCCGCTGCGATCTTTGTCTTTGCGCTACCAACTGCCGCCCAACGCTAACGCCACTCAATGCCGTTATAAGCGATTAAATAATCACATTTGCTCCAATTCCGTTCGGTAGGTACTCGTGCATGCCTATGTACTTACATATGTATGTATGTATGCATGTAGGTATGCTTATAAGTATATAAACGTAGGTACCAAACGTGTACTTCATTGGCAATTCATTCATGCCACTTCCAGACGCAAGCTGTGGGAGCTGTGGGAATTGCAAATGTGACACTTGAGCCGCACCACGGTACGCTCATTGGAATGTGTGCGAATAGTGCGACCCTGTTGGAAATATTTGCAATGCAGAGTGATAGTTGGTTGATTGGTTGCAGTGCCGTCCAGAGGACTACATGGGTGGTAATGGTGGTGATGGCGGAGGAGGTGTGGTCTGAGTGACACAGCCCAGACCTAACTAGCACAAAAGATGCCAATTTGATACACCACTCATAGAACCACTGTTTTTTATTAGTTGAACCATCTTGATTTGCCTATAAATCTGCCTATGTCGTCTATTTTCTTTTCTTCAATTTCTTTCAAGTTTCTTCGAGAATTCGCTCAGCATTCTATGTTGTAGAGCACCCAGACTTGAGCACTTAGACACAGCTAGTGAAAGACTGTTTCCTTAGAATATTTTTCATTTCACCTTCCACATCTATCGCTGTACAGCCACTCCATCTTTCTGGGGTCGCCTCCCAAAGTACAGTGACTGGTTATTCTTGACGTAAATCTAAATATGTCTGAATATGTGGCTTTCTTAATAACTTGTCAGTTCTGGATTTGTTCAAATTGCGCCACCTTTGTTTAGTTATTTTGCAGGTACGCAGAAAAGATGGAGCTCCATTTCTTCATGTGCTATTTCGAAAACCATTTGGCCCCTCGCCATTCAATTTTCAAACTCGTAGCTGTGTTTATCACCGGACGATCGGCACACACGCGGAATAGCTAGGGCTACCATTTAACCCCTATCGCAGAAGCTATGCGGAACTTTCAGAGAAGGTGACTGTGGAGCAATTTCTCTGTAAGTGCCCGGGTTTGGTAGCTATACGAGTCACTGGGTGCTCATTTCTTCGACAGCCGGGATCAGTGCGCCAACCTAAATCCCATCAATCTTCTCCATTATATCAACAGCTCTGGCTGGCTCTAGATATCTGCCTGTTGGAGGTCTCATAATGGTATCAACACGGCGCTTCAGTGCTATTTGAGAAGTGCCAGACTCACTTCAACCATTTCACCGACCTACCTACCTATGGCCAGGCACCCAGATGGGAGTGATGTCTGTCGTGCGCGGTAAGCATTAAGTTCTCTTTGCATTATCTGACGATTTTTGAATTGGTTATAGGTGACTGTAAAGCTAAGATGGTTACTTGAATACGTTAAAAAAATCTTTACATTGGAGTCAAATAAAATTTTGTTGGATGATATTCCAATTCTATCATACTTTAACCTAATTGGTCACATCCTATTGTGTCTCTAATAAATTTACTAAGCTCGCCTATTTTCAAACCCGATAAATTGGTTATTCACTGTGTCACATACCTCACATGCGTATTTCATGCGTATTAAGATGATTGTGCCTAGACCTGGAACCCCATTTTACCAACTTTGGTTTATAGAACCCAATTTTTACCATCAAGAAAACTATACTATCCTTTGTCTTTATATAATATCCTTTAACTCCGGGTGCAGCGTGGGGCCATTTTTAATTAGCTGATGTGTTTTTTCTTCAGCTCAACAGTTCTAGATGTCGACGTGTGACAAACTACTGCCTTCCTTGGCTCAGCGTGAAGTGTAAATTATCCGTATATCATGGGAACTGCACCACTCATGTCGGTTGAGCAGGAGGCGGGAAAGCGTTGACTTTATTATAATTATTATAACAGTACTAGATGTAGGCACTCCCAAAGAAATTAATAAGAAGTTACCTCCTTATAGCCAAAGAGCTGCGACTGGTTCTGCTACGCTTCAGGAAGCCCAATACTTGCAGCATGCCTTCCTAGAGTCTAGTGCTAAACACGGTCTGTCACCTTCGTTTTGCATTGATTAAGGGGGCAGATACCTGTAAACGGCCCTGATTTTCATTCAAATTAGAAGAAGTCAATTTTTCAAAATTGGCATACAGTTTATTTATAGATTAAAGTAATATAATTTTTTTTTATTTTAATCATTTAAAATGGCGGATGTACACTCAATTCTTCCAGGAAGGTCGCAGCGGGGCTTCTCAATCGGCGGACCTTGTAGCATTGGCGTCACTAACCTGAATACAAAAAACCACAAATTTTTTTGTTTATCAATGTCATAATTTTTATATGAATAAAAAAAATGGGGGAAAAACCGCGGAATAAAATGCTTCAAAGAGAAAAATTAATTTTGGGCGATTTTTCCTACTATTTTTGCTTCGAAAAAATTATTTTTTTTGAAAACTTTTCGAAAACTTGTAAATTCACATAGAAAGTAATATCCTAAAAAAAATGTGTGCACAATTTCAGGGAGATTAGTCAATAACTTTTCGAGTTATTGCGTACACCAATTCGAAAAATATAGTTTTGAGAAAAAACGCGTCTAAAGTTTGAATACAACGTAATTATATCTCCCCCAGCGCTCGAACGCAAAGAATAGAGTCGTCACGGTTGACGATCTATAATATAGGAAATACTTAAATTTACGTTCTAAAATTTTTTTTACATATTCTTAAAGGATTATATTAACATTTTTTCGAAATTTTACAGGTATCTGTCCCCTTAAAGTAAACTTCTATTAGTATTTTACACATTTGGTTGCTTGGTGTTTTAAACCTCCTCTCTAGTCAAACAAGATCCAAATAAGCTTCCCTTTGTATTAGAGCGATTGTGGGAGCCCAGTGCCACCGCTAGGGAATGATTATTGACTCGGTCACAGAGCGTAATCGATTTTTCATTTTCTTCCTAGCTTTCATATGATTATATGAGATATTAGCAAATATTGCATGATTTCTCAGCTGTAGTGAGTGAGCGCTACCAAGTTCCTTGGAACAAACAGCAACCTCAACACCACATCCCTCATGTTCCACATTACAAGTTTTTGGTGTTAATTCCCAGCTTGTGATAGAGATCGTCTTACTACTTACTATAATAGCAATGTTCCTGTCCTTATGAAGAGCTAGTTTGAGAATGGCCTTAGCGGCCGACGAATGTACGTGCGTGACTGCCATTCAGAATTCACAGAGAGAACGTAGGTTCGAATCTCGGTGAAACATCAAAATTAAAAAAAAAAACAATTGTTCAATAGCGGTCGCCCCTTGGCAGGCAATGGCAAACCTCCGAGTGTATTCCTGCCATGAAAAAGCTCCTCATAAAAATATCTTCCATTCGGAGTCGGCTTGCCCCTCTGTAGGTCCCTCCATTTGTGGAACAACATCGAGACGCACACTACAAATAGGAGGAGGAGCTCAGCCAAACACCCACTTAGACTGCTCTCAACCCGATACCCTAAGCGAATGATTCAAATCTATATTGACGACGTGATTGAGCTCTCGAGGCTGCTACATTTAAAATCGTTACGCTAACACTGCTATTCCGAACTGAAAATCAGAACGACTGAAAGAAAGGCTTTTTTCAAGTAAGAGAACTACGAGAACTTTATTAAATCTTGATACATCCGAACTACACAACATCCTCTGATTCCCAACCATCGAAATAGTTAAGTCGGTTTCTTAACTCCCTATTCATTAGTTTCTAGAACCAAAAACCTTGCCTCGTCTTGTTACTTTGTGACCTTTGCTAGGCGACTAATAAATGAGGGCGCATATTAAGAGTGAGGTAAATATAGATACATTGGGCTCTTCGGACAAGCAAAGCTTTTTCGATGCACCTTTATTAGGGATGTTATAAGCCGATTGGTTAGGGCTGACCTAAAATGCTCATGGCTTAATTTGTGGTCCTAAGCGACTGCGTTTGCACCCGCATGGGATGAGAATGAATAAGAGCAGCCTAGTGTCTGCAATATGATGAGACGTCTTAGTACGTTTCATGTGAATGCCCGTCTCAGGTTAGACCTTTATAGATTGAAGATCCTTCAAATTTGAAAAAGGCGAACCAAAAAGCACCAAGAGATTGGTAACTCCTAAAACACTCAGGCTAAAAACCTCATTGTATTTAAAGCTCTGGAAAGTGAAAGGGTAGATAGTCAAGGAGGAAAGGAGGGAAGTAACATAAGGAAAGAGATAGGACAGAATATAGACAGAGATAGCTGGTCCTGTGCGAATGTTCCAGAATCTTTTACAAATCTGAAAATATCCTTCACTTTGAGGGAACGAATATTACTCATTCTCATGACAACGGAACGCAAAATTCGTAGCCTCGCTCTAGCAAAGGCAGGGCACTCGCAGAGAAAATGCTGCGTGCTATCCGCCTCTTCTAAGCAAGACGGTAAATCGGGTCGTCGGGGTCATATACTGATCCCATGGGTTGCGTCCTCTCATAATACCGACCATCAACCGAACGTCTCTTTAGTAAAAATTTCGACAGTTTTCTGTTCGAGCTTGGCACAAAACACGTTGCAGTTCTGCAGCAGAGTGGACCATCGCTCTTTATGTAAATTGTATACATAATCGCTGCTCCAATTCATGATTCCTGTAGAACCGATTCCGATTATTGGATCTGGTCCCCGTGGGGTAATCGCCTAAAATCCTTAAGAAATCTTTAGTTGATCCTTTAAATATTAGCAATGCAGGTGTGCGGAAAATTTGAGTATGCGTTGCGAAGATTGGGATTATCTTGAGTATTTACAATAGATTACGATAAAAAATATATCTGAAGCGCAGCGCTCCCTCGTTTTTAGCCAAACCAAATATCTTATATACTATTTTCTTACGTTGGGATTTCGTCTTTACAATATCTTCAAATGGGAAGTTTTGTTAAAAGCACAAAGTTGGTGTATTCAGAAAGATGCTCCGTTTTTTGACGACCGAGTGCCTTTCCGCTTAATATTTTTCGCATTTTTCTCCATTTTTGTTTCGGGACACTGTTTTTGAATAAGAATTTTGTTCCCAATCTCACCATGAAGTCGGAGTTAACGGTCCTCCATTATTATTGGTGATCTTAGTAACATAGTCAAAAGTTGGCATACTTTTCCATTTTCCTCTCTTATGGATGGGCATAGCTTTAGTGGAAACTTGGCTATGACAAAATTTTGCGCATCAGCCAGGTAGAGGAAAAATGCCATCTCTAAGTTTTTTTAATGAAAAACAAATCCTTATTCTCGATGCCTCTTTAAAGCTAGACTTCTATAGAGAAAAGTAAGCGCCAGAGCTCACAAAGCGGCAGGGCTTTCCTTGTGCTGTGGCGCTCTAAGAGCAGCGCATCACTGCAAAATAACAGCCACGGATCGGATAACTACTGAGACTGAGACAGAAGCCACAGCTATGCGGTATAATTTCAAATGGAAACTCAAGCCGCGCCAGCAATAAAACGAGTAACAAAAACAACAATCAGAACCACAGACATTAGAAAAATGTAACAACAAAAAACAACAAAGCGATGTACAAGGGAGTACATGAGTAGAGCTATCAAGAAAATATCAATGACAATTGTTGCACATAGCGTACATATGTATGTGCGTATGGATGTGTGTATGTATGACAAGAGTAGAACTGCAGGAATGATGCTTAAATAAATCCATCCATATGCATGTGCGACTGCAAAGTTGATAGACTTCGGAACCTTTTTTTTGGTTTTCTTGTTTCTGTTTTTTTTTTGATACTTTGTTGATGGCGGCGGTGTTGGTGGTGTTTGGTGTGCGCTGGGAAATTTGTAGCAGAAGTTGCTATTACCTTTAGGCGCATCTCGAGAATACTGCACACATACATACAAAGCCGCATGTACTCATATGTACACATGTAGGTATGTATGAGTGTACATATGTATTTGTGGCTATGCATTTGTGTGCGTATGTACTTTTTACCAGTGACCCACTTTCGCAGCAACAACTCGAAAGCACAAAGGCCATGCAGCCAGTCAGCCCGTCAGACCGTCAGCCAGCCAGCCAACCAACTATCCAGCTAACAGACTAACTTACCTGTATGCGAACCCTGGATGCAATTTCTGTTGTTGTTGTTGTAAGTAATCGCATGACTTTAATGAAGAAAGCTGCTGTACATACACATACATATACATGTATTTTCTACTTATTTCTTCAACGACCGCGCACATATCAGCACAATCTACTAAATATGACTATGCGTATGTATGTGTGTGGTAATTCTTCAATCAGAAATTCCCTATTCATGTACATACGAGTGTATTTGTCTTGTATTAATTGTATACGCTTCGCCCAGAAGCATCACGCATTTTTCACGCTTTTCCACAACAACACGAAACATGACTTTGGAATAATTTTCATACAGACGCTTACAGTCGCTGGTCATTGAATTGTGAGCGTTGCAAAGATAAAAACTGAAAAACTTGAGCCTAAGCTGATAAACATTTATATATATATATATATCATTATCGTTTCATTTATCTTCCATTGGGGCATAGTGCCTCAATAAAGTATTTCCATCTGGTCCTATTTTTTGCTAGAAATTTTAGTGCGTTTCACGATTTCCCGCGTTCATCGACTTCTTTTTGCAGCGATATTCCCCATGTAGTTTTAGATCTCGTCCTCTCTTCTGGCTTCCTTGGAGGTTCCAATCAAAAGCTTGTCGACAGACTTCCATTGCATCTTTTCGCAGTATCCACTTTAGTAATTTTATGTTATATGGTTGGACATGACCTGCAAGTTGCACTTTTTATATAAATCTTCATTGCTGATGACGTTTGGCCACCACACCGTGCGAATACGCCGGAGACATCTGTTTACAAAGCTCGAAATTTTACCGGTTAAATGGTCGGTTACAAGCCAGATCTCGCATCCATAAAAGAGTACCGAGATGACATTCTATTTAAATAACCTAATTTTTAACGTGGCCGCCGTAGCCGATTGGTTTGGTGCGTGACTACCATTCGGATTTCAGAGAGAACGTAAGTTCGAAATGAAGAAAAGTTTTTTTCTAATAACGGTCGCCCCTCGGCAGGCAATGGCAAACCTCCGAGTGTATTTCTGCCATGAAAAAGCTCACAAAAAAAATATCTGCCGTTCAGATTCGGCTTGAAACTGTAGGTCCCTCCATTTGAGGAACAACATCAAGACGCACGCCACAAATAGGAGAAGGAGCTCGACCAAATACCCAAAAATGGTGTAGGCGCCAATTATATATAGATATATATAATTTTTAACACCACTCACATAAAGAATATTTTTGCAACAATTCATCGCGCACCCGTAAACGCTTGCTTGCGCCTGAGAGCAGCCTTCCGATAATTTGTCAGTTAATCTTTAGTTCCTATGCAATGGATTAGATGCTCATATGCCCATCTGACTACATAATTTCCATGACTTAACAGATAATATCGTCGTTTGGTCTGTTAGACCATTGCCTTGTCTTCGTCGTCCATATCAACGGACAGGATTTCTGGTGTTGTTGCATTCGACACTTTAAGGCCCACAAGCACCAGTTTTTGTTTTGTTTGTCTGCTCTGACCTTTCCGTACAAATTTATCGTTGAGTCAATGGGTCGACCCAAAAATTTTGTTCTTAATGTTCCTAAGCCCAAGAAATACACAGAATGTCGTGGTGGCAAAAAGAAAACGACTTGCACTGCTGATAATTTAATGGTGACACTTGCCAAAAAGGATCCTTTTATGTTATCAAGAGCCATTACAGCTAAAATCAACGAAGTAGTATCGCCGAGAACTATACGGCGTCAATTGTACAACATGAACCTACCGAGCAGAATAGCTCGTATAGTTCCTCTGCTGAAAGAAGCAAATATAAGAAAGAGGAAAAGTTTTGCTCAAGATAAATTTATTTGGAAATGATGCCGAGCAAAATGTCAAACGCCCTAAACGAGAAGAGTCTTAGCTTGGTTTACAAAGCAAAGAACTTCGGAGCTAATGACCAAAAACACTCGTAACTGGTTTCTACAAAATAATGTTAGAGTTCCGGATTGGCCAAGCCAGTCACCTAAGCGGGGGTTACCTATTTTAATGGAAACCTTTGGCGAGATTTAAAGAAGCGAATCGAGAAGGAAGCATTCAGAAATAAGAAGGATTTATGGTAAAAAATTAAAGAACTATGGTATTCCACTCCCGCAGAAACCTGATGTAAGATTATCAATTCTATGCCAAAATCGAACACAAAAAGTCATTGACAATTGAGGTGGACACATCTGCCACAGATGCCATCTTGAATGTAGCATGCTAGCTCTTTTTGAAAAAGTAGTGGGGTAGTATTTGAATTTGTAGTGACAATCAAGCTGTACTAAGAGCCCACGCTGCTCTTCGAAATTAGTCGCTGCATGTAAGGCAAAACTGAATAGTGTTGCAAAACACAACAAAGTTTGTCTTATTTGGGTGTTTGGACATTTTGGTATTACAAAGAACGAGTTGGCTGCCAAAGTGGCTAATGATGGTTATGCAAGCATGCCACTAGGCACTGAACCCTTCTTAGGGGTCAATTCTGCATCGATTCAATTATAGATAGACGACTTCACGAGGTCTACCTATATAAGGCGTTGGTCTGAGTTGGGCTCCTGCAGAGTAGCTAAGTGCTTTGTGAAAGAACTACACAGGAAATTAGCGATATTTCTCCCAAAACTTAGTAGAAAGGACCTGAGAGTAGTGGTGGGTGTAATCACAGGGTATAATGCCGGTGGTCAGCATATGGCTACCATGGGAATGGTATTGGCGACCCACTATGCCTAACCTGGCTAGGGAATGAAGACACTACAGAGCATTTTCTCTGTAGCTGTGCGGCGTTTTCTGGAGTCAGGCATAGGCTTTTGGGTTGCGATATGAGCGTGGGGGTTACCTATTTTAATGGCAATATGTGTATAAATAGTCATAGATATATAAGTACACAGTATACACACAGACACTCCTATAAACCAGCATATTCAGAAAACTTCCTCTCATCCCTATTAAACTGCTGCTCAGTCAAAAGAAAAGTGCACGGCAACAGAGAGTTGGCCCTAGAAAAGCTCTTACTATGCGTGTAAAGTTCATACGAAATTTTTTCTGAAGCACAAAAACAAAAAAAAGTCTACTGTTGTAGCGTGTAGAAAAAATTAATTGAAAATATTACCAAGCTGCACGGCTTTGCTCCGGCCCCCTCTTCCTAATTGATTTTCTACTGATTTTCTTTCATTCATTGCTGCTTTTCTCAGTTTTCCACTCATCTGTTTCTGCTTTTTTTCGTGCTTAGTAAAAAAATATATTCTTATGTACCTTAGACAATTGGATTTTACTTCATTATTAAGTACAAGCAATTTTCTCGTGGCTTGTATTTACAAATTAAAATGCATTACATGGGCTAATACATAATTACAGCGTTAAAAAAGTAGCCGCCATACACACATACAAACATATGGTAAGTATGGCTGTGCGCACTCATGTTTACATGGCACTACAGATGTAAGTATATTCTCTGATATTATTAATACTCGCATGCGACGCTTCTAGGCCTATTCATTGGCTATGCTCCAGTTTTTAATTAATTCACTAAGAAAGTGTAATGAGTCAATAAGTAAGTATTTGGGCACAGCATTTTGTGAAGAGTGTTGTCATGAGAGGAATAGAACTGCATGGCTGGTATTGGCTTTATTGGAAAGTTTACTTTAAGAACTTCATGAATGATCTCTACCTTATGGATTAGCTCTAATGCAGAGCAATCTGGAAGTCCAATAATCAACCAGTTTTTCGATTTGCAGAAGCCGTATATGGCATTGAAGCAATGAAGCGATCGCTCACCGATCTCTAACCTCTTTGCTTCAGCAGTGAGGACTGACTACTCGATAGTAGATGTGATTTAAGAGCTTGAAACGTAAGAACCTGATCTTGATAATACAAGACACAAATATTGTTAGAATCATTTCATTATATTTTTTTTTATTATAATCTGAGAATTTCAGTCCAATTTTTGACTACTTTTTCAAATAAATCTGAATAATAAATGTAAATTAGCCCATGCAGCAAATATGCGGCTCTAGCGATGGCCATTTGGCATCAATTCTTGCACGAGTTCTATTTTATAAGCACCTAAGCCAATTGCGGCCGCCGTAGCCGAATGGGTTGATGCGAAACTACCATTCGGAAGTGCATAGGTTTTACTCTCCGTACATGAAATATCAAAGTGATAGAAAAAGTTGTTTCTAATAGCGGCCGCCCCTCGGCAAGCAATGGCAAGCATCCGAGTGTATTTCTAAATACTATAAAAACGACTTAATTGCAAACATTTTTTTTATTTTTCGACATAGTCTTCTTTTAGGCTTATACGCTTCATCCAATGCTGTTCTAGTTTTTTGATCCCTTCCGAATTTGCCCAAGTCTGAAAAATAGCCATTCGTTTCTGCAATGAGATACGCATTTGAATAAAATCCGTTACCCGCCAGCCATTTCTTCAAATTGGTAAACAAATAATAGTCCGAGAGATCCAAGGCAGCCAAGTCTGGAAAATGGGGGGATGTGAAACGAGTTGCAACTCTATTTTCATTAATTTTGCGATCACAACTGCTGAGGCGTGTGCTGGTGCGTTGTCGTGATGGAAATGGAAAATTACTCAACTTCCTCGATTCAAACGAATGTCAAACACAAAGAAATATACCGATCTGGCTGAAACTTGCTGTGTGTTCTTCCAAGAGATGCTATCAATTAAACATAATCTCGATACGCGCCTGTAGTGCCATCTCCCTGACCTTACACGGACTTTTCAAGTGAAACTCGTATACAAGTATTGCGCGTACATCCTACGTTGGGGTGTTTAGTGGAGCTTCTCATGCATTTCGTGATATGCGTATCATGGTTCTTTTACAACTGGAGAGACCTGCATAAACAGTTATACCGACTCATTAGCGCAGAGGGTTTTCATTGGGATCTTTTTAATGGCAGAAATACATGCGGCGGTTTGCCATTGCCTGCCGAGGGGTGACTCCTATTAGAAGAAAATTATTTCTATCATTTGCCATTTCGTATACACTGTGGATTTCGAACGCCAGCTCTAAAGAATGTTGGTCATACACAAACTCATTTGGCTTCAGCCGCCGCTAATTCAAGCGTTTAAAAAAAAATTCAGTGCCATATTTCTTTTCCTATTGAGTTCCTCTTGTCTCTAACATTCTTGCCCGCATAATTTTTGAAAGAAACGATGTTGGACCAATAGTTCTAATAGTCCATAGCGTACCAAATAGCGACGTTTTATATATATAAGTAACGGAATAAGACAATCCACTTTCTGCTCTCAAAAACCAGCGAATTTCTCTTATTTCGGTAGCCACAGGGCCAAAATTAAGCCTCGTCGCTGAACCATTATACATTTTTTTTATAGAAATGAGGACGTTTTTTGAATTACAGGATGGTCCATCCAGAGTTTTGAAGTTACTTAAGTCGGTTCCACATAAAGAATGTCTGAATATTTTCAGTTTTCTTCATCGAAAGATTAAACCTTGCAATTTTTCTACTATTTGTGGCTTCGCGCCAAACAAATATTAGTTGAACACACCAAGTGAAGTCAAGTCGTTCGCTATCTAATCTTTTCAACGCAGGGAAGGCCTTTCTCTTCCTCTGCTTCCACCAGCAGATACCAAAGCGAATACTTTCAGAGCTGGAGGTCTTGCCATCAATGTAATGGAATAAGGTTCACTTTATTTTATTCTTTAGCTTATATTTTACTATAAAATGCTAATTTATTATTGAAAAATATTTAAGCCATAAGCAAATTTATAAAATTCTATACACACTTTCTCATTTTCTAACAGAGAATCATTATTGAAACATTTGCGTATAACTTGCGGCTATAACATTTTTTACGTGTATACAAACATACATATGCATATATATTAAAAATCAATTTTGCACATATCAACACCCTCTTAAGGTAAGAGGTTAATAGCTCTTAAATAGCAGCAAACAAAATCCGAAGAGCTTCCAGCAGAAGTTACAACTCAGATAAAGCAAAATTGTTATTTTGTAGCAAGAAAAAAAAAAATAAAATACAGCCAAAAAGCCAAGTAAAAGCAGATAATCAACAAAAATATTAAAGAATTCAAGGAATAAAGGAATGTTCAAAAATACTGCCGAAGCGTGGCTGGAAATTCATTTCAAAAGAAATCGGCAACAAATCACACAGGCAGCCAAAGCGCCAGTTGGTAAGCGGCTGATGCCACTACCAAAAAATTATTGATGAGCTGTCAGAGCGAATGAACGAACATGCTTTCGCTTTCTATTAACCAAACAAAAAAAGATTAAACATTAGATTAGGCAAAAAATAATTAAATAGCAGCGAGTTGTCTGTTTGGGCATGTAAACATGCGATATATTAATGAATTCAGAGATGAAAGCGGAATCAATTTAATTAATAATATTTGATGTGGAATAAAATAAGAAAGAAAGTTAACAAAATGAAGTGAGTGTAAGCAGAATAGTTCAACTGTGGGCAGGCAAGATAAATGGAAATCATAGAAAAGCCAACTGAAAGTTAGCAGACTAGAGTTGAGCAGAAAGTATAGCCCAAGAGCTGTTGATGTCTAACCGAAAGGAAACCGGGAAGCGGAAGTTCAGAGTGAAAATTACAATAAATACAGGGTGGCTGATGAATTTTGCTACATTAAGAAACTCAAATAACTTTTTTTTTAGTGTATGGAATTCATTTATTTTTTTTCAAGTTGAAGGTCATTAAATTTTATTAAATGTAGCTTAACTAATTACAATAGCCCATGCTCGTTGACACAAGTGCGGCATCTTAGTAAAAAGTTGTTCATTGCTGCTTTGAGAGTTGCGACAGGAATAGCCGCAATTGTTGCCCGAATGGATTGTTTTAGTTCATCCAAATTTGTTGGCTTTGTTTTATAAACTTCTTGTTTACATAAACCCCACAAGAAAAAGTCAGGTGCAGTAAGGTCAGGCGACCTGGGGGGCCAACGAAATTCGGAGTTTTTTGAAATCAGTTTATTGGGAAATTTTCGTCGCAACTCTGTCATAACAGTCTGGGCTATGTGAGACTTTGCCCCATCTTGTTGAAACCACACAGAGTTGAAAGGAATTCTCTTTCGGCGTAGTTCTGGATAGAAAAATTCTTTCAGCATTTTCAAATAACGGTCTCCAGTAACCGTAACGGTGTGACCATTTTCTTCAAAAAAATAAGGCCCGACAATACAGCGTGAAGAAACCGCACACCACACTGTCACGCGAAGAGGATGCAAATCCGTCTCGTGGAGTATCTGTGGGTTAGAAGTACTCCATATTCGACAATTTTGTTTGTTCACATTGCCGTTTAAATCGAAATGGGCCTCATCAGACATGAAAAGGCAGTTTAACATGTTTTGGTCTTCTTCCACCATTTGCAGGATCTTCTGGCAAAATTCCAAGCGAATCGGCAAGTCTGCTGCATTCAGTTTGTTAACCATTTGAATTTTGTAGGGAAATAAGTCTAAATCTTTGTGCATTATTGTTGGCAAAGACTGTCGGCTGACACCAAGTTGAGTAGATAAGCTTTTTGTTGAAACCCTTGGATTGCTTTGTATAGCTGCAGCTACAGCAGCGATCGTTTCCTCCGTCCGAACTGGTGGGTTTCGATGATAAGGCCTTCTTGCGACTGTTCCTTGCTCAGCAAAATTATTCACCAGTCTCATTATGGTCCATCTGCTCGGGGGATCGCCGCCAAACATCCGCCTGTACTCTCTCTGTACCAAAACTACGGACTCCAGTGCGTGATAGCGGCGGACTATCCAAATTCTTGTTTGCGTGTCCCAGTTATCCATTTTAATAAATTTTAAAGATCAATCTGCAAATTAAAACAAAAATGGAACAGATAGCTTAAAAAGAAAAAAAATTATTCAATTTTTTTTTTTGGTAGCGGCTTTCATCAGCCACCCTGTAGTAGAGGTGGGAAATAAATAGAAAAATTGAAAAATAAATAAAATAAAAATGAATAAATAAAAAACAAACAAGAAATTAAATAAAATAAAAAACCAAAAATTAATTTAAACAAATTTAACAAAAATTTTGATTTAACATTTTTTTTTAATTTTTAATTAAAATAATTTAAAACGAATAAAATAAATATGAAAATAAATAAAATAAAAATTAATAAAGAAAAACCAAACAAAAAATTAAATAAAATAAAAAACCGAAAATTTATTTAAACAAATTAAAAAAAAAATTGTAATTTAACAAATAAAATAAATATAAAAATTAATAAAACAAAAATGAATAAAGAAAAATCAAACTTAAAATCAAATAAAATAAAACACAGAAAATTAATTTAAGCAAATTTACCAAACATTTTAATTTAAAATTTTTTTTAGGTTTTAATTGAAATGAAAGAAAACAAATTAAATAAATATAAAATAAAAAACAATGAATAAATAAAAAACAAACCAAAAATTAAATAAAATAAGAAACAAAAAATTAATTCAACAAAAATTTTAATGTAACAAGTTTTTTTAGTTTTTACTTAAAATAATTGAAAACGAATAAAATAAATATAAAAATAAACAAAATAAAAATGAATAAAGAAAAAAACAAACTAAAACTCAAATAAAATTAAAAACAAAAAAATTTATTTAAACAAATTTAACAAAAATTTTAATTTAACAATTTTTTTCAGTTTTTAATTATTGTAAAATACTGTTCTTTTAATTTTTTTTAACTAAGAAAAATTGTTTTCATGGTTAAATTTATATTTAATTTATATAAAGGGTGGTTAAGTTTCAAAGGCCGGTGTTCATTTTGAATCAAATACAATTTTTTAAAGAAATTATTGCCATTTTTCTTATTATTATGATAATATTGGTATGGCTCAATTACGTATGGAAGAAACTATCGGCCAAATGACTGCCGCGGCCGCGGCGGCACACCTCCATCCAATGGTCCAAATTTTCGATGACGCTGAGGCATAATTGAGGTTCTATGCCGTTAAAGTGCTGAATTATCTTTCAAATAACCCCAAAGAAATAATTCCAACGGTGTCAAATCACATGATCTCTGCGGCCAATTGACATCGCCGCGACGTGAGATTATTCGGACGCGAAATTATTCAGCCATTGTTTCATTAGCTGTGTAGCAAGTGGCACCGTCCTGTTGAATCCACATATCGTCCACATCCATATCTTCTAATTCGGGCCATAAAAAGTTCGTTACCATCTCACGATAGCGAACACTATTCACAGTAACTCACTGACCAGCCTCATTTTGGAAAAAATACGGCCCAATGATGCCGTCGGCCCATAAACCGCACCAAACAGTCACTCTTTATAGGTGCATTGGTTTTTCGGCAATCACTCTTGGATTATCATTCGCCATAATGCGGCAATTCTGCTTATTGACGAATCCACTGAGGTGAAAATGTGTATCATCACTGAAGATGATTTTCTTCAAAAATTAGTCATCCACTGTTGCCATTTCGTGCCACCATTCTGACCATTAACGACGCTTGAAATGGTCAAGAGGCTTTAGTTCTTGAGTCAATTGCACCTTGTAAGCTTGTAAATGCAAGCCTTTATTCATAATCTTCATCAACGACGAGCGTGAGAGGTGCAATTGTTGGGCTCGACGACGAGTTGAGGTGGACGGCTCTTCAATCACACTATCGCGAACAGCAGCAATATTTTTGCAGTATGAGCTGTACGAGCAGGCACTGGTGTTTTCACATCTCCTACAGACCCGGTTTGCTCAAACTTTTGCACAATTTTTCCGATTGTACGCACATTTGGACGATTAAATTGACCGAAAAAATCACGAAGTGCGCGATATGCATTTTGATTTAAAAGCCCGTTTTCTTAATAAACCTGAATAACTTTAACGCGTTGCTCGATTGTATATCCTTCCATGGTTCAAATTGAGTTATGAAATTGAAAAATGACAAATGAAATGCAGAAAAAACTTGACGTTTAGGTGTGATTCACATTCAACATCGGCCCTTGAAATTGAACCACCCTTTATAAAGATTCTGCTACTAATTGGAAAACTGCCTTATTATTGATTATTAAATTAAATAGGGAAAGTGCTCTATAGCCTTTATATTTCAATATAACTGAAATTTTAGATTTTTCCTTAATAAGAAAAAAAATTTAGTTTGTTAAAATTAGTTAATTTCTTAAATCTAAGGAATGTGTTTTGAAATACTAATTGTATTAATTGAAAAAATATTTATAAATAATTTATTTTTAAATTTGATGTAAAATTGCTCTTTAATTTTTTTGCTTGAATAAAGTTTAAGTTTGGAACTTTTTTCGTTAAACAGTTTCTGTTCAAGATTTTAATTAAAATATTTCTTGCTAAACAGCTTTTTTAAATGTTTTTTAAGTAATATTTATTTTTAAATAAATTTTCTTTGAAATATGTATAAGTAAAAAAGATGGGGTCGAGGTTTGTTACTAACTAAAAAAATTGTTTATTAAAAATTGACTTTTAATTCTGATAGAGAAATTGCTCTTAAGTTTTATACTTCATGAATTAGAAGTTTTTAATTTTTTTTATTAAATAAAATATTTTTTTAGTTTTAAATTAAAATAATTTTTTTGACAATTCTTTGTTTTTTAATAAATATTTTTAAATTAAGGCAATTTTTTTTAATGTGGAAATTGAAGTATATGTATGCATGCTATTAACTAAAAAAAGTTATTCAAATTAATTTTTAAAATTGTCAATTCAATTCAATTTGCTAACTTTTCATTGGAAATTCAAATCATAATTTTAATATTATTTAAAAATATTTTAAAATTATTTAGAAATAACTTGTATGTATAATAAGGAATTAAACAAAATTCTTTTTTTTGCGTGAATATCATTTGCACAGAAAAATAGGCTAAAGGGCAGCTATTAACGTATGAACTGAAAAAATTATATACGATGTACTTTATCCTAACGGGGGCCTCTCTTAAGCGGAGTCCTCCCATAAGCGGATACATTTTTCAGTACATACCAAAAATCCTCAAGATTTCTTTTTAATTTTTTCGTCAATTGAGCGGATAACCCTCACATAACACCTTAACCTTTACTCTTTTTTACACCTTTCTCATAAGCGAACACCTCCCATTAGCACAATTTTTTCAGTTAATTAGGTGAAATTTATTTCCAATTTTTTAGGGAAAGTGCTTTGCAGCTCGCAAGTACGCAAGGCATTAATAATTGCGACTATTTTCCAAAATTTCATCGGCCGATAATCCTTATAATTAATAATTAATTTATTATATTTAATTAAATTAAGATATTGAGAAATTCTTCTGTAATGCAATAAATCCAATAGAAAATTGAAGAGCGACCAATTAAAAAAACATATTATAATATTTCAAGCTTCCCAAATAATTACTTTTCTTTATATTTGAATTAAATTGAAATTAATTAAAAACAAAAATCAGCATGAAATTAAAGATAAATAATTGTTTTGGAAACTTAAAATATATATATTTTTTTAATTTTAATATATATACATATATATAAATTTCAACATGCTTATATGTGTATGATAAGTGGTACACATCTTTTACCTCAGCTAAATAGAATTTTATTCACACCTTATTGGCAGCTATATATTATCTTTTTCCCCTTTTGCTAGTTTACCCACTCTACAGAAAATGCATTCGCCTATTTTTGCCTTTTATTTTTGGCAAATTAGTCATGACACCAAAACAATTGTATCGAAATCGTGACTATTTGCCACCTTAAATTGGGTAATCTGGTTGCACTAAAAGGGTGCAGGCGTTAAATTCACATATAAACAGACTTTTATCCATATATGTACATATCGATGTGTATAAATATAAATATATGGTTGCATGAAGATATACATACATTGAACTATTATACAAACAAATAAATGTATGTACATGTATACGTACGGGTAGTGTGATATGTCAGCGTATATGCAAGTGTCGAAAAGCAAAAGGATATGCAAATCACTAGACGATTTATACACTGAGAGAAACAGAAAAGTCGCTACGAACGGTGGAGACATAGAAAAAAGTGAGTACTTAGAAATAAAATGAAATGGAGTAAAAAAAAATGAAGTGAGTTCCAACAAATAAATTGCAGAAAGGCCACGAAGGTTGTCGCCGAATAAAGGAAAGCAGTTTGTCTACGAAATGGTAATGAAGCACTGACTACTAGAAGAATAGGGCAGAATTGGTTTCCGTAGCAGACTCGAAACAAATTGCAGAGCTGTATGAGAAAAAACTTAAAAGAAGCGTGTAAAGTGCATGTTAAGAGGTAAGCTGTAGAAATATTTCTGTACACGAAAAAATGTTTGTTACGTGGGATGTCTGAATGCCGCAGATGGAGGAAGTCACACTGACGATGAAAGCAAAACTACCAAAGCCAAAGCGCCGTTCGGCACTCTTGCAAAATAACAATATAACTACGCACACCAA
This sequence comes from Anastrepha obliqua, assembly GCF_027943255.1. NCBI lineage: Eukaryota > Metazoa > Arthropoda > Insecta > Diptera > Tephritidae > Anastrepha > Anastrepha obliqua. Next base: position 121,071,089 of record NC_072893.1, on the reverse strand, counting down.
CCTGTGGATGCGACAAGTCTGTCTTGCTACAAGGCTGTACAACGCGGAAGGTCACCACAATGATCACAAGACGTCTCCAAACGTTCATTAATCACTGATTGCGCCGCATAATGTCAATTTATTGACTTCGAACTATGACTGACATCGCATTACTGAGGAAGGCCGATCAATATCGGGTGTGGCGACTGAAATCCACAGAAGTATATGGTAATGGATCGGCTACAATCTGAGGAAGAGTGATGACAACGTCGCCAAACAAGCGCTGGATGGAACCGCCTCCAACAGATAGGTCGAAATGTAGGCAGGCCACGAACCATCTGGCACTGTTCAACGGAGGCGAAAATGAGGAATTTTAATAAGTCTTGGAATGAACTAAGATCCCTTGCACAAAACCGTGCTCGATGACGAAAAGAGTTGTTGACTCCATTCGCTCCAACTAGAAGTTAGACGATCTTATATATTTGTTAAAACAACTTATTTCACTTTAGCTGATTTTGCGTTAAGGCCAAGAAATAGTGCTCGTTGAGAGAAAATTTTTTTATTTTATTTAATATTCGTTAAGATAAATTATTAGGCCAAGGCTATAAAGGTTTAATAGTGAGAATATTGCATTCGAATGCAGAAATGGAGTGCATGAAAGATAGAAAGTTGATATTTTACATTAAGTGAAATGAACAAAGTGGGCAGAATGCAATAGAAAGCAAAGGAAGTTAAAGTAAAGAAAAAAAGTAAAGCAATGTTGCTGGCTTGCATTTAGAGGATCACCTAGAAATATTTTGCATTTGTGTATTAGAGTGAACTGCACTGCTCAAGTAACTGCTTTGTCATTATTGGGTTGGGGAATAAGTTCATAGCGGCTTTTATATTTTCTTTTATTTTACAACGATTTGCTTGCTATTTGTCTAAGGGTAAGCATCCATGCGGTAGAACTCTTTCTGCTTTATAAAAATATCTTAATTGTATTTTTGAGTTATTTAATTTTCTATTAATTTTGAGGCTTAATAATGGAATACCCAGGCGGCAAAAATCAACATTGCAAAGCAAAGAGCTTTTTATCGAGGTCAAAAAGTTGGCGCAGCACCCGGGACATTTGCGAAGTGTCCAAAGTTCAAAAATGGCGAATGGCGACTTTGACGTCGATGACACATTCCGCAGCGAAGGCTCTCTGAATTCGATGAAGAACGCCTCAAATCACTTTTGAAGGAGAACGGTCGGCAAACCAGTAGGAAGTTGGCGGAAAAAATGAGCTGCGATTATAAAACGATTCTCAACAATCACATTCAAAGGGATTTACCGAAAAACTGAGAGCCCGGATGCCTCACGATCTTAACGAAATAAACAAAGAAAATCGTCTTCAAATTGCTTCTCAGCATCTCGCCCGCCATCGAGCAACACGCGGTCATAAACAGAGCTTTTTGTGTTGAATCGTCACAGGAGATGACGGCACCATTGCCTATATACCAATATAAAGCAAAGAAAGGAGGGGGGTGGGCCGCAGGAGAAACGTTAAAGCCGAGAGTCAACCAGGATCTTCACCCAAAGATGATCATGATATGTGTTTGGTGAGACTGGGAGGCCATGATGTACTATGAAATGCTCGCAATTAATGCCACGGTCAACAAGAAGCTCTACATTGCCCAGCTACCCCGCGTGAATGAGGCTATTCGTCTAAAAAAACCTGATCGACATACTCCATACATACTCCTTCACGACAACACTAGACCCCATGTTGCACAAGTCGTCAAAGCCGCACTCCAAGAGCTCGAATGGGAGGTCCTTCATCATCTGCCGTATTCACCGGACCTTGCACAGACCGATTACCATCTTTTCTGCTACCTGTCAAACCATGTGAAGGGCGTTGCCTTCGACGACAAGAAAGAGGTCTTTAAGGTCCTCGCCTCATTTGAAATGGTGTGTTTTTGGATGTTATGAGTATGCTGTTGGAGTATGAGTGTAGCTGAAAATGAAACGTCGGGGTGAGCCCTAAAATGAAACCAAAAAACTCAACTAATAACAATGAAAGCAAAACCAAAGACGCTTTAAAGATAAGACGCTGCAACTTCCGAGCCGTTCCGCTATCAATAATCGGCCTATTCTGAAACGAACCCGGCTAGAAGATTTCATCACACAAAAGTCCAATTGGAACTAAGCTATTGGACCTAAATTGATTCGAATTACTTGCACTTAGTTATCTGTGTGGTGAATTTTCCTAGCCGAGTTTGTTTCGTAGGAACGTACCAGGATTACTGCTTCTTGCTTTTACATTTGCTTTGTATTTAGCAAAAACCAACTATTCCGGCACTTTCCGCTTTTTTGCTCCCATTTCGCTATCTCAAAAAGACAACTACAACAAATAATTGGCGAATTCGCTGACTTCAACGCCAAATTCAGTTCGAAGAAAAATGCAAAAACTTTCAGCTACCAATTACACGCCGTTGCGCGAATTCTACATATGTAAATTGGTAATGTATGTATGTATGTACATACTTGCATACTTACTTATGGGCCTCTATATTCAATTTGAAGTCTACCAGTCTTTTTTTTTTGTTTGCCCACCGTGTATTGGATTATATTGCGTGTACATCCATATATACCGACATATCTAACGAATTATGAGGGCATTCATTCCCAGCTATCGCAAATTAATGAGCTTAATACACTTCTGCAGTACCAGCACTTTTCTGAAATGGTTGCTTTTAGATGCCAATTTTGTTTTGTACTTTGCATACATCTGTTTTCGTTTTTGTTTTATTTTTTTGCCTTTCCATTTTTTTGTATTGTATTTTGGCTATTTTCTGCTGTATTGATGTGGCTTTTAGCCACTAATAAGCGCATTTAAGGTGGTCATAAATTAGTAAGTAGCGCCGAGTAGCACATACACACATACATATATACGTACAAGTACTGGCTGAACAGCTGACTGCTAGCGTAGTGGGGCAATCCAGGATGGGGCAAGATGAGGCGGCGCATTTTGAGTATCAGGTTTTCCAACACACAATTGATGACTTGTACGAACACATGGACTTACACACACACACACACGCATACATGAATATTGTTGTCATTATGATCACATATGACCATCCATCCATACAAATTAGCGCATTTGTGGGTTTGCTTGCTTGTAGGAAATGTCAGACTGTCTATTGATCGGTTACTCGGTGTCTTTGCGGCTTTGACGCTTCAACATATTGACCTAAATTTCTGGAGGCCACATTTTTTGCTAGCAGACAAATAACTCGATATTGTTGAGATTAATGGTGTGGCGGCAGCTGGTGTGGGTTGCCGGTGTGTCGCAGTCAACTGCATTGGTCGCTAGATGGCACGTTGCCGTCAATTGCGTCATGTAATTTGATTTGATTTGATTAGTTGAAAAGCTTCTATGGCTAATTTATTTAACTATTTTAATGCAAAAAAATGAAACTTAAACTACATTGAAGTACAAAAGTTACAGAACGTTTTTCCTATAATTTTTTTATACAAGGTTGTTAATATTCGACGGACCCATCTGGCAATCCTGTATCTTTTGACAGAGGTGTCAGATCGCTTAATGACATACCGCGTTGGAAGCGTCAGTCCAAGCAGATTTTTATTATGGCACAGTACACGCCACGCGAGCGCTACCAAATTGTTGAAATTTACATTCAACAAAAGAAGTCAATTGTCAAAACTCAACGTGCGTATAAAAAATTAAATAATATGAAAAGTGCGTCTTCTAAGAACACCATTAAACGTTTGTACGAAAGGTTTTCGACTGGTGATGATCTTTCTAATCCAAAGAGGCCAAATCAAAACCAACCAAGGCGATCGTATGAGAATATTGCTCTTGTACGTGCCAGTGTTGAGATGTCGCCAAGGGCATCCCAAAATCGCCGTTCTCAGCAGTTGGGCATTACTCGGACCACTTAACAACGAATTATCCGCATTGATTTGCATTTATTCTCGTATAAAATTCAATTGACGCAAAGATTGTTGCCTGCGGACAAGCCTAGACGATTGGAATGAGCCCAAAGAGTCATCGAAGTGGCTGAAGATCTGTCGAATATGGACAACCCTGTACATACCATACTTTTTACAATTCATAACTCAGCTTTATTCTATGTATACATTAGGCCGGGTTTGTGGGGAGGCAAAAAAATCGCCCATTGCTCTGTGAAAATCATATTCTAGGGATCAAAATAAGAAACTTTGCCGAAGGAACCATACCTCTAAAACGAATTCTGATGTCCCCCAATTTGGGTCGAACTTTTTAGTTTCTTTTCTCATGTAAAGGCCAAAAATGGTGATATTTTGAAATGATTGTATGGGGAAGCCCCCAGGAGAGTTCCAGGGGGTGTGCCGCTGGCATGGGTGGATCGGCCGTCCAAAGATAGTGGGGGTCGGTCATGCATTTGGACTCGATTGGAGCACTCTAAATGGGTCAAAGTGGGATTTTTCGTTCGACTCAAAATGGGGGACATCAGAATTCGTTTTAGAGGTAAAGTTTCTTATTTTGATCCCTAGAATACGATTTTCACAGAGCAATGAGCGACTTTTAAATTGAACCGCCCTAGTATACATATATCATATTTCAAAACATATTCCTTGAATTCAAGAAAAAAAAATTATTTAAAAAAAGAAGGTTTTTCTTTTAATAAAAAAATTAAAGACTTACACTTTATTAAAGTGTAAAAGTTAAAGAGCACCTTTATATCAAAAATAAAAATACATTTTTTATAAAATAGTTGAAAAAAAACATTAAAGCAAAAAAAAAACAAATTAAAAGAAATTTTTTAATAAAAAAAACTAAAATTAAATAAATAAAAATTATACAAAAATAAAAAAGTAATAGTAAGAAAAATCAATTTTTTAATAAAAAAAAATTCAAAAACTTCAACTTTATTGAGATATAACAGTTATAGAGCACTTTCCGTTTAAAAAATAAAAATCAATGTTTAATCAAAATCTAAAAGATCTAAATTGGCCCTGAAACTCTGCTGGAAGTATCGCTACCCAAGTCATCGTTGGTCTTTCAAAATAGATAATACCCTTAAAAATAATAGAAACTCGGCAGTTAGGATGTGGCACAACGGTTAGTCCACACTGACCAGAACCAATAATCGGAGTCAGTTCTGCAGGATTCATGAAGTGGATCAGCGACTATGTACGCAATTTACGAAGGTCCAAGCTAGAATGCTGCAGAAATGCAAAATGTTTGTGGCAAGCCCGAACAAAAAACTGCCAAACTCTCTTCCAAAACTTGGAAGAAAAGACTTTCGGTTGATGGTTAGTATTATTAAAGGACTCAATCCACGGGATCAGTATTTGACCAGCATTGGAAGCATTGAGGACTCGATTTGCCTGTCTTGCGTAGAGGAGGTGGATAGCATTGAGCATTTTCTCTATGAGTGTTCCGCACATGCTAGAGCAGAGCTGCGATCTTTTGGATTCCGTTGTCATGAGAATGAGTATAATTCGTTCTCTCAAACTAGAGCATATTTTCAGATTTGCCAAAGAATCTGGGACATTCTCACAGGACTAGTTATCTCTGTCGATATTCTATAATATCTCTTTCTTTCTGTTACTTCTCTACTTTTCTCCTTGACTATCTACCCTTTTACTTCCCAGAGCTTTGAATGTAATGCACTTTTTAGCCTGAGTGCTTTAGGAGTTACCAAATCTGTCGGTGCTTCTTGGCTCGACTTTTCAAATTAAAAAAAAAAACGAATGGGGCTCATCAAGCCACTCATGTATGAATAAATGGTAGATAAATAAATATAAATATAGAATAAATTTAAAATGGGTTATGTTTTGTCTGAGGATTATTCATGCCTACAAACCCTTCGTATGCTAATATGGCATAAGTAAGCGCGTAAGAGCACAGTTGAAAATTCTTTCTATAAAGTTGACGTAGTATTTTTTACTATTAAATACATTTATTTTTAATTATTATTTTTTTTTAATTTTTGTTATCTTTCTATTTCCATTTTTTTTACACTCTAATACGAATAATAACTCTTCCCAAATTACTTTCGCTCATTATTCACACCAACAAAAAAAGAAATAAAATGAACGGAACAGCCCACTGAACTAATTTAAAAAATAAAAATAGTCAAACTTTCATTCCGATTTCTGCTTATTTTCTTACGCCAATTAGATTTTTTCATTTCACTTCAATTTTAAAAACAAATTTTTTCACACACATACATACATATGTATGTACATACATACATACACGCATAGAAATCCATTAAGGTTTTCAGAACTTTTCTAGGTCACATTTAATTGTGGGTATCATCTACACAATGCATCCGCACTTGAAAAGTAAAGAAAAAATTAGCGAAACAATAACAAACCACATTTGGTTACATTTGAGTGCGCAGGCGCATGCGCAGTCACATTTGCTCGCCACCTTCAGTCCCGTTTGACCACGTGCTAGCCCTCTGTGCCTACGCATGCATGAATCCATGTCGGTATGTATGTATGTGTGTATGTGCTATCTGGCCCTTGGCCACTTGACGCTCAAGTGCCATTCGAGTGCGCAATCGCGCGGGTGAAGCGTGGGTCATTGGCGCACATGTTGACACGTATACGGATGTGCATGGGTGTATGTGTGTAGTCTTTTAATTGCTTAGCGCCTTTTGTACATTCAGAATAGTGCAAGTAAATACATGGAACTGAAAATAAAAACCCTTTCATAGCAATTATAAAAAATGCAGTGTCATGCGTTTTACGATTTCATTTACATATTTTTTTTTATTGTCTTTTATTTTTCAGGTTTTCATTTTTTAACATTTTTTATACAAGTTTACATTTCTTTTTTAAGTTTAAATTTTTTGATTTTTGAAGTGAAAACTTCTTTAGAATCGTTGGGAGTGATTTGAGAAAAAGTGAAACGAAAAACACTCTTGGCTACGAATATCACATATACACGTAGCGACGAACTAAATAACTTTTAGGCCAGCGCCGACAGCATGGCGCGATAGCCGAGCGGCTAGCAATGTGAGCTTCCGATCCAAAATTCTTGGTTCGAATCACAAGAAAAAAAATTTTTTTATACAGTTATTTTATTTTATTTTATGATATGTTTATGAGGAGCTTTTTTTCATGGCAGAAATACACTCGGTGTTTTGCCATTGCCTGCTGAGGGGTGAGCGCTATTAGAAAAATAGTTTTCCTTAATTTTGGTGTTTTCACCGAGATTCGAACTGACGTTCTCTCTGTGAATAGTAGTCACGCACCAACCCATTCGACTACGGCGTTTGTTTAATTTTACTGATGCAAAAATGAGGAAAAATATATGAATAAAGTTTGCTTACTGTTTACACATTTTCCAAAGGTGACGGAGAACCAAAAAAAAAGTCGATTTTCAAACAAATACGAGTGCATATGTGTAATTGTGTTAGAGTTTCGGTCACGCCCCAGCAAAACCTGCGTGCATATGTGTTTGTAACATTCAAAACAATGTAATTGTGTTAGAGTTTCGGTCACGCAGGTTTTGCTGGGGACGCTCATAATAGCAACCGCGTGTGTATTTTTATATTCGTAAATATTTTCATTTTTAAATATTTACCGCAATGATGCCGAAAAATAATGCAGAAAAGTGTCGTGAATATCGACAGAAAAAAAATCAATAAATAGCATCACGGAATTCATTCACGAAAATTTAATAAAGTATACACCAGAAGTATCGCGGATACTTAGAAAAGATTACAATAAAGTTCCAATGATTTTAAGTGGCGATTTTAACGTAAATTTTGCATTGGACACAGCGGTTCCTTTAATTGACGTTCTCAATACAACATTCAATTTAAAAATGTGTAACAATCGCACTGAATCGACAACACGATCAAAAACAACCATTGACGCGGTATTTCAAAGACATGTTGACAACATCGAAACCAAAGCATTTGTATCATATTTTAGCTTTCATAAACCACTCGTATCATTTGTCGAAATTGAAAACATTGAGGATGAATAATAATAAAATGAAGAAAATAAAATATGAACTTTATAGCAATATTATAATGAACCTATAATTATCTTGCTCCTAATGCTGCTTTCGTCTTATTCTCTCTCAGTTTGTTTTACGGAAGGTTTCACTTCTATCGCGTCTAACCGTTAGACTGGTGTTTTTTTTTTTTTTTTTTTGATTTCTGTGTGAAATTTACTGAAAAATTTCCTATCCTCAGCAAGGCACATCAATGAGATAGCAGCAGCACATCAACTAATATCACCTTTTTATAATTTTATGTGATCTCTATTTTGTCAAACTTTGTTTACCTTCTACTCTGTTGTTGTCGATCATTCAAGTAACGACAAAATCCACGCCATTTTTGTTTCTTCCTTATTGATGTGCCTTGATCCTCAGCACACTTCCAGAGACCAATAGTTTTATAGGAGTCTGAGTTATTCCAGCGAAAGTCGAACAGAATGCCTTCTAGTCTCCCTGAATTCTAATAACGATGCCAGCTCATTTATTTCTTAGACAACTTTAGGGTGGCAGAACTTGCGCCTCTTTTCCTTGAAAGAGCGTTTGCTTTTTAGGTCATTAGAGTCGATAGCCTCTAGTAGTCAAATATAGCCGCTATTTTAATATTTTGTACTCGAATTATTTTCGTCGAGTATAACAACTTGCCATTTTTTTCTTTGGACATCAATTGCTCCGTGCATTCACCGAGCAATACTTCACAAAGTGTGCAAAAAGTGTGACACTGGAGATAGGTACGACACCGGAGATAGGTTGAGTTTCGGGCTGAGTTCGTTTAGTAGACCTAAGTAAGCAAAAGGGGGATGTAAGAGGGTGTTAAAAAACCGAAGAAGCAGCTATCAGCATTCTACTCAATTGCTACTCTCCCCACCACTTAATACACCATGGTATTCTAAGCAACCATAGCTGAAGGCGAGGTATCCCACGACAGTCGATTCTATGTTACCAGAACGACCCGGATTTATATCCGGCCAAGGACTGTCACTCCACGAGCATTCCCCGTATAAGTAGTGGAGGGTGTTTATTCTGCTATAACAACAACGAGGAGGTATTCTATTCGTGTGGAAGTCGTGGTCTAGGCTAACGAGAAGGTAAGTTTGAGGGGGGTCACTTTGACTTATACAATTTAAAGGCCTCACTAAGTTCGCAGCGTCTGTCTTGGAGCGAGAGGCTGCAAAAGTCGCCTGTTCTTTAGGTTAGAAACGACCTCATGCTATTGAGTATCTGGTCATCTTACCCTCGCGCTCACTAGGTCTTCCTTTTTTTTTGGTAGGTGAGGTAGGGTTCAAAATGTCTTCGCTCTTGCAGCGATCGTCGTCTAGAGGCTCTCTTCCCGTGACTTCTTTCTGCATTAATTGGGAAGTGCCAACATGGCATCCATAAAATGGGCCAGTTCTATTCAGCCACATCTGGGTCTACCATATTCATGCCAGCCAGCTTCATACTACAGGCTCGTCTTCTCATTTCTCTATCTGTTAGGCTTCGCTTTATTGTGCTGTAACGGGGTTTATATTTTTCCCCGCAATACGTCTTCAATGTATTTTTACACGTCGGATTTGGAGATGCAGAATTTTTGTTTACATAAAAATAGTTCTACAACTGAAACCTCATGAGACCCTATGTTCCAAAGGAAATTATGATTAAGTAAACAAAACCCTCCGCCCATCAACGCCACCTTTCCCACTTCTTTCGAAAAAAAAATATTGCTAAAGATTTTCAAGTTGAGGCTTCGGGCCGAGAGCGATTAAGGGGCTAAGGAAAGCCAAATATCTTTGTCCAAAAAAGAGGGGTTTTCCCATGAATGGCCTGATTTCGTCCTTTGTGGACAGGATTAATAAAGATTTTTAAGTTGAAGCTTCGGGCCGAGATCGCTTCATAGAGGTAAGTGAAGTCAAAACCCTTCGCCCACCAACCCCTTATTTTCCATGACTGGCCTCACTTCGGCTTTTGTGGAAAGGATTGCTAAAGATTTTCAAATTGAAGTTCCTATTAAATATTAAGCATGGAAAAATAATAATATCTGAAATCATCTTAAGAAAAGTGTAATATTTCATGTCATTGACACATCCTTTTTATTGCAAATTATTATTAATTTTTACTACTTCGGGCCGATATAAATTTTGAACAGAAAACCAGACTTCTGACGTCTTTTAACGCCATATTTAAGATTATTGGATCGCCATTTTGAATTTTCGTATTTCAAGTCATTAATCAACATTACCAAAAATTTAAAGAAATGCTTGAAATCGAAATATTTATAATTACATTCTTCGCTATTTACGAAGTTGTACGAGTATCTGGTTTGAAGCAGTCAATAATTCGCCTAAACTTATATATCTCCGTAAGTATTTCTCTGATTGCCTTGAAATGTTGGCACAGCATTTGAGAAGCATTATGCTTTAAAAGGAAATACAAAGCCAAAATTCGCTGTTTTGAAAATAAGTCCATAAAAGTCGTTTAAAGTTTCCTTTGTTCCAAAGCTGCCTAACCAGACTAATTCGGTTAAAGTCATATATCTTCATAAGAATTTCTCTGATTGCCTTGATATTTTGACGAGTTTTCCAAATACGCCAAGCAGAGAAAATCTCTAAAAAAATTTAAATATATTATAAAAATGAGTTTAGAAAGGGGAGAATTGTGTATTGAGATCTCATTATGACGTTCTTACATAACCTCAAATATAACCAAAAATTGCTTTTTACGCTTTAAAGCTAAAATATCTCGAAAACTCTGCATGATGACGCTATTTTGAGTACTAATTGAGATGAAAATCATCCTTCCGAAAATTTTAATCTGGTTCATGGTTTTCACGCCAAATCACATTTGTGCTTAATAAAATGGATGCCTTTAACTCGGAAACTCTGCTGAAGGGGCCATTCTGAGTGTTAATTGAGATGCATCAAAAACCTTCGAAAAAATCTAATATGGTTCCTTGTTTTGAGGCCCAACCAATTTTTTACTAACCAAACTGTGATTGAAAGAATATTTTCACTTTGGGGTACCTTTCAAAATATCTCATGATATTTTATAATTTCATATTTATTTGACCAAATTTGGTTTAACCTTCGAAAAACTCCAATCTGGTTCTTGGTTTTGAGGCCCAATCGAATTTTTACTCACCAAAATGGGCTTGGAAGATTTGCACTTTGGGGTACCTTTCAAAATGTCTCATGATATTTTACTACTTTAAATTTGTTTCACCAAATTTGGTTTAACCTTCGAAAAATTCCAATCTTGTTCTTGGTTTTGAGGCCCAGTCAAATTTTTACTCACCAAAATGCGTTTGGAATAAGATTGGCACTTTTGAGTATCTTTTAAAATATCTCATAATATTTTATAATTTCAAATTTATTTGACCAAATTTGGTTTAACTTTCGAAAAATTCCAATCTAGTTCTTAGTTTCGGGGCCCATTCAAATTTTTACTTATCAAAATGCGTGGCTTTGAAAATATCTCATGATTTTTATAAATTCACATTTATCCATAGATCGTGTTGAGACTATTAAAGATCAAATTTAGTTTCAGCATGCCAAGAACCTTTGGAAAAATTTAATCTGGTTTTTAGTTTTGGGTGCAATCAAATTTTTACTCATCAAAATGGGTTTAGAAGTAGATTTGGACTTTGGGGTATTGTTAAAAATATGTTGACCAAATTTGGCTTAACCTTCGAAAAATTCCAAAATTGTTCTTGGTTTCGAGGCCTAATCAATTTTTTTACTTTTCAAAATGGGTGCTTTTAAAAAATATCTCATGATATGTTATTGGTGTTTGGATGGCCGAATTATGTAGTGGTTGCGGCCATTATTTGAAAGGGATTATCTATAAAAAATAAATGTCAGGAATGGTACTACACAAAAATAATAAAGAATGCCCAACCAATTTGAATTTTTGTAGTTTTATTTCAATTAAAAATCAGTTAGCTCTAAAATGATCACCCTTTACAACCAATATTTGCATCTTTTGCACTTTTAAATCGAAATGTGTATATTCTGAAGTCAATTTTGTCTCAGCACTTCAAAAATGTTCAAACAAGTCTAGACAGGCTCTTGGTTTTGCCAGCCAACCAAATTTCATCGCTCTGTTTAATTACTCAGATATCCAAACAGTAGTCAACACTCACTCCACTGATTAGTGATCACTAATAATGGCTAGCAACTGCTGCTGGAATACCAGCAAAAGTATTATTTGCCTCATTTGGCATTTTACAATTTTTTTCAATTAGTGATTTATGAAGTTTCCAAAGTTCAATGTTCTGTCTCCTCTTATTACCACTCCTATTAAAATTTGTTTTTAATATACCACCGAAATTTTGATATCTATGAGTGTAAAAAAAATTGTTTACCATTTTCCACCAATTAATTTATCATTCCTAATTCTTCATTTCCTTATGTTTTCGCCTATTTTGCTCCTAACTCTACTGCTTCCCTTCCACCGTTGCTGCACTTCTGCTGTAACTACATATTTGGTGAGTGAAAGAGTATAACCGCAAGTACGAGTATTACCACAAAACGATGACCCACAATGCCCCAAACTATACAATGATTAATGGATTTCTAACAATGCATTTTCCCAAAGCAATTTCTGTGTACTATTATTACTTCCACACAGTTCTTGCCTGTTATTGTAGATTTTTTTTCTATACCAAATTTTGTTCAAGCTTAACATTTTTTCTTGCTATTTCATTCTACTTTCTTTGTATTTTTCACAAAACTTGCAAGTTGCAACTTGAACCGGCAATTATTTATTTACTCTTCCTCCTCATTGTTTTTGTATTTGTATTTTTTTTTTGTTTTTACCGCATAGCCGCAGTACTTCCAAGCAAAGCCAACGCCTCCAAAAACCCGAAATTTGCCCATAACCCTTGGGGGGTCAATGCAAGACAACGTTGAAGAGTCTATTCTGTGAGTAACAACAAATGTTTGCGGTTGCGTTGAGCAACGTTAAGTGATTTGATTTTATTTTTTTTTTATTGTTTGGTTTTGTTTTAGGAAACAGGCAGTATAAATGTCTGGAAACATTTTGGTTTTTGGTTTAGTAAATCTTCTGATTTTACTGGCATGCTTTCTTTCTTTTACGCACTTTAAATTGAAATCTGGTAGCAGCCAATTTTTTTATTTGACCCCTTTACTTTGCCGATTCTCTGCTACTTTTTCATCAGATTCAATTTTCGAAGTTCAAAGGCTCTTTATTTGGACTATGGAGAGTCTACTGCAGTTATTGAAATAACACTTTGAACAGCTTACCGAGAAGTATACAAATAGGCGCACAGACAAATATGGTCCAGCTGGATGCCATTAACATATGCGAAATAAAATGTACAAAGCGTTCAACAACGGCTAGGCAGCTCCGATGGTAACATCCTCTTAAAAAATAGTATAAAAATTTGCGGATATCAACCAGCTCGTGGTAATGAGACAACTGAGCTTCACTGCATTTTAACACAGAAGTATGTCAGAGCTTCAGCAAGAGATATAAGTATTCGAACGGTTTTTGAACTAAGAGTTCACTCGTCGGTCACGGATATCCATTGCCACATGCCGGTGCAGATTTTTGTGATCTATTCCCACGTGTCATTAAGCCTTCCTGAATCCAATTGGTCACCTAACTCGGTTAATAGCAATGCAAATATTAAATATGTATTTAGCAAAATGTGGGCTCCAGTGAGTTTGCTTGGCTCAGAATAGTACTGTGGGGTATTCCAAAGCGTATATCAATATATGTGCTTTCCACAAGTCTAGAGACTTACCATATTACGCTACCTCCGAAGGGCCTATCGTTTTTTATACGTATCTTTTTTATGGTATAAATACTCTCGGAGGTTTGCCATTATCTGCCGACGAGCGAACGCCATTAGAAAACATGTTTTGTATGAATTGATCTTTCGTGTCCGGGGCTTCGAACACTGAGCTTTCATTCCATTCGGCTACGACGGCCGTCAAATAGCCGCACGAGAATTGCTTACAGAAAAAGTGCACCTCAAGATCTTCATAACTCTTGCTAGGAAATTGTCTGAAATAAGGGTAGAAACTCGAGCGGGAAGACCTAAGAACCCTTAAATATTAAGTTACAGTCTCAGCAGGAATCGTCGGTTGTGTCGATTGCAAATATTATAATTACGTAAATTTGAAAGCCTTTGGTGTTAGTTGCCTTAATTGGGTAATAAATAGAATAATAAATAACTCTCGTCGAGAGTAACTCTACGGATATAAATGCTTAGGGCCCAAGCTCTTGCCCAAAACTAAAATATAAGCTACCTTCGCGATGGCAGACACCTTGCCGTGGTGCGGAGGCTTAGTCGAATCACTAACCAGACCTTACCAATTGATGATAGTGTTGTCACTTAAATACATCCCAGTATTGGGCGAATGCACTTCACTCCCTTGGTTCGGGCTGCTTTTTGAACGATGACCAAGCTCTGCCCTGGGTCGGAACAAGGTGTTATACGACCCGTGCCGAGGTTCAGCCTGGCTGGGGACCCAGACCAAAAATAGCCCAGTCTTGAACGGAGTGCTCCGGATACCTGGCGACCTCCGGTTCTATCTAGCCTTACCTGTGCACACGGACCTCTGTACAGGCGGACCTCCCTTGTCCGACACTCGTGGGACCAAAATGAACATGTCAAACAAAAATAACATTTCTTACAAGGAGGTCGGTCCTCCCAAAAAACCAACAAAGGTGGCTTCGACTACTGCTACAGCTGAGAGCAAGGCAGTGGTCAGACCGCCGCTTTTAGGAGCTAGAGGGGGCATAAGCGAAAGGGCTGGTCCCAGTACGAGTACTGCAGGAGGCAGTGGGGGGCGAGGAGGCTTGGGTAAACCGGCCTCAAATCGGTCAATGACAGGAGCTGCGGGGGCAACGTTGCGCAGGTCAAATAACCCCCACCCCACCTCAACCTCTTATAGAGGACGGGGGTCGGCACCTGCTCTTAGGATTAACCGGCAGGTTGCCATAGAAGGGCCTAGTACCTCTAGGCAGTTCATAAGCGCAGAACGGGGGGGGGCCGGCTAAACATGTCCGTCCCTCCAAACTAAACTATTATGAAAAGAAGGCGGCCAGCAGGGTCATATTTAGACTAGGAGAGGTAGCAACAGACCAGCTAACCGAAGACCAGGCTAAATCGCTAGAGTGGGCAAAGGGAGTAATATCCGACTCGGGAAAACCGGCGGGTGCTACTCCCAAAAGACAACGGTCTGCAGAGCAGACAATGGAAAGGGCCGCCAAAAGATAGACGGCAGGTGGCCAAAAATACCCAACCTTCAGTGAGGTGGTAAAAGGCGGCGGTGAGATACTGGCCGTCATCGACAAAGGAGAGGAGGAAGGAGTGATTCCTAAGGAAAAATGGAGGTGGATCGAGGAGGCTATCGCCGAAGTGTACCTTCAGATCCTAGAGGAACACCCCGGACCCCCTCCCCTTTGTCATGACGCAGGCTGGTATCAAGGTAGAGCAAAACTCATCGCCTGCGAAGACACTAGGTCAGCCACGCTCTACAGGTTGGCCGTAAACAAGATAGGAGAGGTTTGGCCGGGTGCCAAACTCGATGCGGTCAGCAAGGATGAAATTCCAAGCAGGCCTCGAGCACGAGTCTGGATTCCGGCCAAGCCGGCAGAGCCAAACAAAATTGAAGAGATGTTCAAGTCCTGCAACAGAGACCTGCCAACACATAATTGGAAGGTAGGGAGAATAGAGGAGCCAGTAGAAGGTAGGCGACAGGTGATGCTCATCCTCAATGGAGAATCGCTCGGCCCACTGGCGCAGAAAAACAATGTCGTGAGGTTCGGGTTCGTTGACGCAACCATTCGAATCTATCGCAGCGACGAGCCAGCTTTGAACTCAGACGAGGAGAGTGACAAAGCCAGCTTGCGGAGCGATACTGAAGAAGGGTTGGCCAACAGCCAATGCTCAACCGACTCGGAGAGGCTGACCGGTGTGGGGCCGCTTTTTAACGAAGATGATCTCCTCGCTGACATTGAGGGTGGGGAGATCTCAGAGGAGGACGTCGAGGTCACGATGGTGGAGATGAAACGGACAGATTCTCATGAAGCTGATCCAAATTAATCTCCACCACTCCAAACTTGCGTCCGCGCATCTCTCCGTCCGCTTGGCTGCCGGTGGACTTGACATAGCCCTCATTCAAGAGCCGTGGATATACGGCAATAAAATCTGCGGCCTCGGAGTGAAGGGATTTAAAATGATTGCCGTACAACACAGAGGTAAGATTCGTAGCTGCATCCTCGCTAAAAATAATATAAATATCTTCTTGCTCCCACAGCTTAGTAGCGGCGACATGGTGGCGGCAAGCATCGAGCTCGGGAAAACCGGTTTTTGGCTAGCCTCCGCCTACATGGCCTATGACAGAGAAGCTCCGCCGGACGAAGTCCGCACTCTGGTGCAAGAGGCAGCCCGGAAGAACAAAAATTTGGTTGTCTCCTGCGACGCAAATGCCCACAATACCCTGTGGGGGAGCAGCGACACTAACTCTAGAGGTGAGTCACTACTGGACTTTATCTTAGAAAATAAAATTAGTGTTTTGAATTTAGGCTCAGAGCCGACTTTTGTTACTATGAACAGAGAGGAAGTTTTGGACATCACCCTGGCTTCCGACATGTTCTCTAATCACATTAAAAGATGGCGAGTTTCAAACGAAAATTCGTTCTCAGACCATCGGTATATTGAATTTGAAATCGAAACTAGGTCTCCCCAAGTTAGCCAGTTCAGGAATATACGGAAAACTGACTGGGGAGTTTACAATAAAAAATTAAGAGCTTTACTGCCAAAGAAAGCCCCCAAAAACCCCACTACTCGTGGGGAGTTGGATAAACTGGTTAATCTGGTAACTAAAGCAATGAATAGCTCGTTAGCAGCCAGCTGTCCGGTTGTCCGACCCAGAGGGAAGTCTAAACCACCCTGGTGGTCCGAGCAACTAACCTCACTACGAGAATACCATAGAAAACTATTTAATCTGGCCAAGGCCACGAGAAGGTCAGAGGACTGGCAAGCCTATAAGGCTGAATTGAAAAACTACAAAAAAGCAGTTAGAACTGCGCAGCGTGAATCATGGCAAAATTATTGCAAAGAAATTGAAGAGACTTCAGAAGCGGCCAGATTAAGAAAAATTCTCTCAAAGACGCCATGCAACCTAGGCTACCTACAAGGTCAAGGGAATACATGGACTACGTCAAGTGAGGAATCGTTAGGTCTTCTTCTAGACACACACTTCCCAGGTAACACGCCGGTGGAACAAAACCATTCCGCCAATAATGAAAGGCAATCCGACCTAGGAAATCTCTTAGTTACACACTCAAAAATCGATTGGGCTATTAATACTTTTGGTCCTTATAAATCGCCAGGAATGGACGGTATCTACCCCGCTGAACTACAGCAATCACGGGGCATTGTACTACCGTTTATCAAAATTGTCATTAGAAGCTGTCTTAACATGGGCTACATCCCGCTAGGATGGAGGGAGACGAAAGTCTCCTTCATACCCAAGGCAGGTAGGTCCTCACACACTAACCCTAAAGACTTCAGACCCATTAGTCTAACGTCTTTTCTTCTCAAGATCCTGGAGAGAATAATAGATGAATACATACGGAGTGTCGTGCCTTTAAATAGGCTCTCTTCGGTGCAACACGCCTATACTAAAGGGAAGTCCACAGAAACCGCCTTACACTCACTCGTCGGGTTGGTGGAAAAAAGCTTATCAGACAAAGAGTTTGCATTGGTTGCTTTCGTAGACATAGAAGGCGCCTTCAACAATATAAATGCAAACGCCATAGTAGATTCATTAGAAGATTTTGGAGTTGAACCACACGTCGTAGCCCTGATAGAAGATATACTCATCAAAAGAAAGGTAACGGCTAAATTAGGAAGCACTACTCTAAGCAGACAGGTCTGCAGAGGCACACCGCAAGGTGGAGTCCTCTCCCCTCTTCTTTGGATCCTGGCAGTAAACTCTCTGTTGCTGACCCTGGAAAGAGGGGGTTGCCACGTCACAGCTTACGCAGATGACGTAGCAATAGCCGTTAAAGGCAAATATCCTAATACCCTTATGGATATTCTGCGCTCTAACATGGCCACGCTTAGAAGCTGGACTGAGAACAGGGGACTCGATATAAACCCCTCAAAAACTCAAATAATTCTCTTTACAAAGAAACATAGGCTCCCTGCAATCTCCCCGCTAATTTTTAAGGGTGTGGAGATTCCTTTGAAAGAGAATGTCAAGTACCTAGGACTCATATTAGACAGGAAACTTACGTGGAAATCTAATATTGAGGAAAGAGTAAAGAAGGCCAACGTTGCATTATACACTTGCAAAAAAGTGGTCGGTATCAAATGGGGACTAACACCCCGTATTACGCACTGGCTCTATACTTCGGTAGTTAGGCCAATCCTAATGTACGGAATACTTGTATGGTGGCCATCTGCTCAAAAGGCGACTTACGCTAAAATCATGAGTAAGGTCCAAAGAACAGCTTTTTTATGCATCTCTGGCGCTTTAAGGACTACTCCAAACAAAGCGCTGGAAGTGCTAATCAACTTACCTGCCCTAAATCTGGTAGGAAAACACGTCGCCGCCGCCTCGGCGCTCAGACTAAAAAGTATGGCGCTATGGAAAGACCGGTGTGTTGGCCACGCTTCCATTTTGCACTCTCTGAATAGTCATAAACAAGAAATAGACTACTCTATCCCTAGACTCACCTTTGAAAGGCTCTTCAAGACGAGTATACCGTCAAGAAGTGAGTGGCATACAACAAGGCCATGGAGAAGGGGGGAATTAAACTTTTACACAGATGGCTCCAAGCTAGACGATAGGGTTGGCTACGGAGTTTTCTCGAAGGAATTAGGACTGGAACTATCCGTTCGACTACCAGACTACTGCAGCGTCTATCAGGCAGAGGTACTAGCTATAAAAGAAGTGGCTATATACCTAAATACGCACGCCGTAACAAAAACGATTATAAACATATTCTCGGATAGCCAGGCGGCCATCAAATCAATGAATGCGGCTTTACTAAGATCGAAGGTTGCACAGGAATGCCGGGCAGCCCTAAATGACATTAGTGACGTATTCAAGGTCAGCCTTATTTGGGTTCCGGGACATAGAGATATTGAGGGAAACTGTAAAGCAGATGAGCTAGCCAGAAAGGGTACTGCTCTCCAACTGCTTAGTGATAAAAGTACCATCGGAATACCCATGGCCACGAGTAAACTAATGATAAAAAACCACTTCATCCAAGAGGCCAATAGGTCATGGAGAAATGAGGATACGTGTCTAACAGCTAGGCTACTATGGCCGCAAATAAACAAGAAAAGAACAAAGGAATTGCTTAGTCTCTCAAGAGACAATATCTCGAAGGTCGTGGCTTGTCTAACCGGTCACTGGCTATTTGGCAGGCATTCCTCGAGACTAGGAGTTTTCTCCCATGAATATTGCAGAAGTTGTAGAGATGAGGAAGAGGAAGAAACAGTTGAGCACTTCCTTTGCAATTGTCCAGCCCTAGCTAAAATCAGAGCAGGTTGTCTAGGTAAATACTTTTTTAATTCTCTTACAGAACTGTCTGGCGTGGGGTTGGCATCAATACTACGCTTCATAAGAGCCACGAAATGGTTCCACGAAGGAAGATAAATGAGGTTCCCGTGTAGCACAGTGGTATCACAACGGACCTGTAAGGTCTAAGTGAGTTGGTCGTGCAGACCGACTACCACCATAACCTAACCTAACCTAAAATATAAGCTAGAGCAAACGTTTACGACGGTGAGTTGGAGTCAGAGCTAAATGCAAATCCTCTATCGGTTGCGAAAAAGAACTGAGTAATTTTATATCTGTGCTGAAGTTTCAATACGAGTAAAGAAACTGAGTCACAGAGTTTATTATAAGCAGAGCTAAAAAACTAAGTACAAATCGTAATATAAATACGGATTAGTTAGATCCAAGGCTCAATCCGAAACATTAGCTTAAAATAAAGTTGTATTTGTAATTGTAACTGTGTCAGAGGTGGGGCCCAGATACGAGTGAAGACGAAGACTAGAGTACCAACAAGAGGAGGCGCATCAGAGCTTTCAATAACAATAGAACTCAGAGTATGGATGCAAAATAGATAGAGCCACAAATTTTATCAAAAGTCAGGGTCTGGAATGAAGTCCATGTCTGGAATAATGCATGCGAATCAGAGCTCGAAAAAAGCTCCAAGTTTGTATCACTGCGAAACTGAAAGTATGGGGGAACAGGAGAGTCCTCACCAGAGTAGAGATGCGAATTTCGAGATCAGCTTTCAAATCGGAGAAGAAATACGAATCAGTGAGAGCCGAAATTGCGGTCAAAAACTAGAGTCTGAATTAGAGTTCATATCAGTAAGGGCGACGTCACGTCAAAGATAGAAACAGATATTCTTGCAGTTACTGTCATTTAAGTATATATCACTACATTATGCGAAAAGGCAAGAGTTCGAACCAAGGTGTGGTCAGAAGAACTATTAGTAGAGGTTACAGCCCGAACGCTGATAGCAAAACTATTAGATACTAGCAGAAACAAAATCACTGAGAGAATTCTAGACAGTGAACTCTCTTCGTCTTTCTTTCCTCTCTGTATCGCTAATCGGATTTGGCTTAAAACTGTAGGTCCCTCCATTTGTGTTCCATCATGACGCACCCCAAAAATAGGAGGATGAGCACGAAGAAACACCTAGCAGAAGTGTACGCGCCAATTCTTTTATGGTATCACATTGGACGAATTTGAATCTTTGTCCAAGTTTGCCCTCGTTTGGGCAGCCATTTATCTCAACTAACCTAGACAGTGATAGACTAGGAAAGAGTAATAGTAGCAGATTGAATCGAGTGTTCTAACGTAAGAAGTTAAAGTTAATTTAAAGTTTGTTAATATAATCAGAAATAACAGCATCGACTCATTATTTTTAAGGAACTTGTATCAATTCGAAGTTTAACTACAGGAAACGCTGTGCATTTTAATTATTAACTGCGAGCAGCCCAAAGGTTTCCGCCGAAATCCCTTTACAAACTCTAAATAAAAATTGATTTCATATAATCTTGAATAGTGACTGACTGCACCTGCAGGGAAGCGCGCCAATGAAGATGGATGTCAATGGCTAAAGAAAGTGATGGACAAACTACTACATACACAGGAGTTGAATTTTTTTTCACCGGAAAGGCAGATATGCAGACAGGCAGCACCAAAGGAACGGATTGATCGCTGACGCGTGATTTTAATAACTAAGCAATATTGAACGCTTCTAATGATTCCATTACGATGATGTAATTTAATTTAAAAAACTCGTATTGTTGAAAGCAATAGGACACTAACGTCCATTTAAACCCAAAAAGGCAAACAAAAAGTAAATGAAACAACACATCCGCGCGGATGATGCCCACAGAGAGAATAGGCAAATTAAAATAATTACTACTTTACATAATGAGTGAGTAGACACACGATGGAGTTCCCAGTACATTGATTTTGATAGGCTTCGCATATGTAATTAGAAGTAAAAATTCCAGAACTTCAAGTGCTAATTAAACCGCGAGTGCCACTCACACGCAGAGAGGGGCGCAAGTTAGCCACGTACTAGTCGAGTTGAACTCGCACGACAAGTACGGGCCGACCCACTCATTAGCGAACGAGATGAGGCATCTAAGCGGGCAAAATACAGATGTACATACATGCATACATACATACATGTGAACATATGTAAATAAATCTGTATGTACATGCCACGCAAGTGCAATCATCTATCAGCGCTGAGTAGGAATGGGTGTGTGTACGGAAAAATCTACGGCTAGAAGTGTTTGTAATGCCACTAAGCAGCATCAGCAGCAGCATCGGCAGCAGCAACAGCAATGGATTTAATGACTTGTTTGCGGTAATAATCTAATCAGGCATGGCAGTGCCTACAGGATTGCGCTGTACAAATCCAACATATAATACTTGGCTCGTAAATAATATCAACATCTGAGCCACGATTAAAATTTGCATAAACGCAGCAAATTGAGAGGAAAGAACTCTTTACTGCGTCCTAAGTACGAGTATGAAGCAAAGCGTAGAAAAAGGCATAAGAGACACTGGTATAGTAGTATGAGTATGAGGAACGTGCAGCCAAGAAATTGCCGCAATGCGCTGTAACTTTATAGAAATTCAACAAAGATTATGTGGCGGCAATTGTTGAGAAAAGGCGTTGCTGCGCAGATGGTCCCGAAGTACAGTATGTCGGAATGGGTGAATATTTTGTGTGGTGAGAGAATAAGTAGAGAGAGAAAATGAAGTAAAATAAAATGAAATAGAAAATTGAAACATATCACAACATAGCTTAGCATAGCTAAATCAAATATAACATAACATAACCAAAAAATAGCGCAACGTAACATAATAAATGAAAACTAACAAAACCCTAAATAAAAAAAACAAAATGGTATCAAACATAAAATAAAATAAGTAAAATGTAATACAAAAAAAATTATAAAATGAGACAGAATTAAATACAAAAACGAAACAGAAAGAAAAAGAAAAAGGAATGAAATAAAGTATATCATAACTTTATAAAACACAATAAAACACATCATAACAACGCATAGCATAGCATAACATAACATAGCATAGCAAAACATAACACAAGAAAACACAAAAAATTAAGAATCTGTTAAATATAATGAACTCAAGTGGAAAGAGACAAAATAAAATACAAAAAAAGTTAAGTAAACTATGATTTCATAACAAATCATAACATAACACAGCATAACAGAACTTAACATAATGCAGTTATAAGGGTGTTTTTTTTAAAGGTTAGGTTTTCAAGAAGAAATAAAACGTATATAATTTAATGTTATGGCCAAGAATTTAGCTTTATTATAAAGATAAGGGTTTGCCATTATGTTTTAAAAATGATTTCGGGCAAGTGGCCGCGGCTGGCTCGAATAAATTCCAGCCGAGAGGCCTCAATAAATCGATTGTTGCGTTGGCTGTATGGCATGTAGCGCCGTCTTGTTGGAACCAAAGGTCGTCCACATCAACATCGTCCAATTCAGGCACGAAAAAGTCATTAATCATGGCTCTATAGCGCTCTCCATTGACTGTAACATTATGACCGGCTTCATTTTTAAAGAAATATGGACCAATGATTCCCTCTGCCCATAGAGCACACCAAACAGTGACTTTTTGAGGATGTAACGGCGTGTCAGCAATGGCTTGTGGATTATGTTCACTCCAAATGCGACAATTTTGCTTATTGACATACCCATTCAACCAAAAGTGAGCTTCATCGCTGAACAAAATTTTCTTGCGATGCGTCGCGCGAACCGAACCATTATTTTCGTAATAAATTTGCACGATTTGCAAACGTTGTTCAGGTGTAAGTCTATTCATTATGAAATGGCAAACCAAACTGAGCATAAATCAAGTGACAGCTGTCAAAAAGACCATCTACGAAAAAAGTAGTGCCAACTTGAAAACCTAACCTCTAAAAAAACACCCAAAAAATATCTATATATAAACAAGAACAACAAAAAACTTAAAACATATCACAACATTACAAAACATAATATAAGGTGGGTCATGTAAAATTTGCTTTTTGAATCGGCTATAAAAAAAAACTAACTAATCCATATTTTTTCAAACTTTTTTTTTTTTTATTTTGAAGATTGAACATTGTCATTTATGAATGAAAAACAATATTGTTCAAATGACTGCCACGACTGGCTTTACAGTAGGCCATTCGATTAACCCAATTTTTAAGCACAATTTTCGATTGTTTGGGCTCTAATTTCATGAATGGCAACGTCGATTTTGTGTTTTAAAGCATCAATCGTCTCCGGATGGTTCGCATAGCATTTGTCCTAAACGGCTGCCCACAAAAAATAGTCCAACGGGCTTAAATCACAGCTCCGAGGAGGCCAATTGATATCGAAATTCAAAAACGGTAGCCAAAAGTTCGAGTGTAACTTTGGCAGTGTGATAAGTTGCACCGTCCCGTTGAAACCAAATGTCGTCCATGTCATCCTCTTAAATTTTTGGAAACAAAAACTCGTTGAGCATGCCACGGTAACGCTCGTCATTTACTTTGGAAATAGGTTTTCAATATTTTCCAATTCTGTTCAAGCGTATAGCATCCCATTTCGTAAATGTCAAACCTTTAAGTAAATTATGAACACATTTGACATGTAATTTGTGTTACTATTCTCAAAAAAATAGGTGGTTCAAAAAGCAAACGCTGTATGGCCCACCCTGTATATCATAACGCATCTAAGATATATGTATGACATAGCATAACATAACGTAACATAGCTTAAAAAGATTAAAATTAAAGAAAATATCATAATTAAATTAAATAAAACCATAAAATCTGATTATGTAACAAATTACAACATAGCACAGCATAACAGGACAATCCAAAACACAGCATAACATAACACAGCATAATATAACTCAATCACAAAAGTAAAAATATCAAAAGTGAAACGTAATAAAAAATAAGTAAAACATATCACTACATAACATACAAAACATAATAAAGCTGATCATATAACGAAATGTAACATCGCATAATATAAGAAAAAAATCAAATATAATGGAAAAAATGAAATTAATAAACTAAAATTAAATAAAAAATAAGTTTCAGAAAAAAGTTCAGAATCGTCTTTAAATCTTTGAGCATCTCCCTTTTAAGCTATCACTGCAACTTTTAGGCAAAAAGAACTTTTTTTTCAAATTTCAGCCCTCCTAAACCGTCTATTTACTATAGCAAAGAAAACCAAAGTTTTCTCATCAACGCCCACCGTGCGGCGGCGACACCAAACAAATGCAATGTGCAACATTTTCTACTTAAGACCGACAGTTGGTGAAGGGCGCATCTATTACAAGTACCCAGTTGATGAAATGCATTGGATGATGGGGGAAATCGCCAACTAACAAACCTCAAACTAATGGACGGACGTTAGCTTTTAAATAAGTTAAGTAATCGCGCAGCAAGCACACAAACAACTCTACTGCGTACCTAAACTGCTCGAAAAGGCAGCTTGAAATTACCCGCTTCTTTTATCATTAGTTTGAAAATTCGTTAAAGTTGAACTTGGCAAGTATATGTACTAAGTATGCGAGTGTGTGCGTGTATGCGTGCTTCATTAGAACTAGACGTAGGGCATAATTATGACGCCTGTAAAGTTTTCAAACTGAAGGCTACAGGCACTTAGTCAGCCAGAAATGTTGACTGCATGCGTGTACGACTTCACCTCCCTCAAATGCACCAAATATACATTTGATTGATTTACTAGGCAGTTAGCAAGCACGCGTCTGAATGCTACATGCCACAAGCTGCATGCCTCTACCAATCTGCAACTCGCTCCTCCTCAATTGTGAGCCACGTCATGTGCGTTGCACGTGCAATGTAGTCGTAATAAAATTGTTAGTTCTGATTGAAGTTGCAAGGAATTTTGATCGTATCCCTCGTAGCTGCCTAGCTGCCTTTCGCTAGTTCAACTACATTTCGCCACAAATTCATTTGCTACACATTTAAATAATCCATTTTTCGAAGCTGTTCCCAGCTCTGTATGCGCTCGACGGTTGCATGAAGATGTTGGTGCACATCCACATCCGCTTGCCGAGTGTTGAAATGGCTGCTTTCAATTTAGCAATCAAGTGCGAAAATCTGGCCACTTCATTAGTGTTGCTGTTAATTTGCCAACGGCGCTCAAAAGTTGCGCCTTAAAAGTTCGAAGCGTGTGGACTGACAGTTTAAGTACAAAGTAGTTGTGGCTGGGATCGTTTGGGATTTGGTGCTGATAAACAACATTGACTGACTCTAACTGCACCATTTTTGCCTCCTTCACTTGACAACCAGCAATTTTGTAAGCTTCTTACTTTCGCTTACGAAATGAAAGCGTTTGGTACTGAGGCTGGTGTCGGTGCTGGTACTGATGGGCATTGATAGCTCTACGAAGGATTGAGAAGCTTATTACTGTGGTTCGCTCAGCAAAAAAGGTTATAGGCGGAAGGTATTTCACACAAATTACTACTTTCCACGCAGTATTTAAGATAATTGAGGTTACTTTTCGAAACTAGAATTTCACTGGGCTACAAAATTCAGGCTACGAAATTCAGGCTGACAAAAAAAAACGATTCAATGGAAAAGGGGCTCGTTGATTAAAGAAACTGAGATATTTGCTTAAAAGCTACTGGGGGAAGGCTCGGTCGGAAGTGCATATCGCTCATTTGCTGCAAGATTGTCGCAATCCAAGAAAAAGGTATCCGTTAGGATTGTAGAAATGACCACCAAAATCTAATGGCAGAATTTATAATTTTCCATTACTAGAACCGGGTAATTAATAATAAAAATTATGTTACCATGAAATTTCGATTCAGTAATTCATATGCACCACACGACAAACTTATAAGACCAACTGAAGATTAATTATTAAGAAAAGTTAAATCTATAGCACAAAAAAAGTATAAGGCCAACGTTATTATATTTAAAATAAGCAAACAAAATTCTTGAAATTAGCTTATATTGGGTTGGGGAATAAGTTCGTAGCGTTTTACTGAAGACTTTTATTTAAACAAAAAACAATAATTATATCAATAAGTTAATACCTTATATATACGCCGTTCCTGTTTACAACCTCCTCCCACCTCTCGACCAATTCCGTTCCGCCAAATCGCCTGGTCTGGTGTCAAAGAAGCCAGTTTTTACGGACCTCTTTGTTACCGAAGGCAACGACCTTCTTATGGTCTGACAGGGAGCGGAAAAGATAGTAACCGGTCGGTGCAAGTCCCAGAGAATGCGGCGGATGCTGAAGGACCTCTCATTCGAGATCTTGGAGTGCGGTTTTAACGACTTGTGCAACATGGGGCGTGGCGTTAACGTGAAGGAGTCTGATTTAACTATATCGATCAGGTGTTTTCAGTAGAATAGCCTCATTCACGCGGTGTAGCTGGGCAATATATGTAGAGCGCCTTGTTGACCTGGGCATACTTTTCGAGCATTTTCTAGTGCACCATGCTCTCCCAGTCTCACCGAACCCATGTCATGATTTTCTTTGGGTGAAGATCCGACTTGTCTCTCGGCTTTGGCGTCTCTCCTGGAGCCACGCTCTCCTTCTTTGCTTCATACTGATCTTAGGCACCATTTCTCATTTCCCGTGACGAGCGCTGTTTTATGACCGCGTGTTGCTCAATGGCAGGCGAGATGCTGAGAAGCAATTTGAAAGTGGCTTTACTGCTTTTTCGTTGAGCTCGTGAGTCACCTATATATACATATAATTGGCGCGTACACCCTTTTTGGGTGTTTGGCCGAGCTCCTTCTCCTATTTGTGGTGTGCGTCTTGATGTTGTTCCACAAATGGAGGGACCTACAGTTTCAAGCCGACTCCGAACGGCAGATATTTTTATGAGGAGCTTTATCATGGCAGAAATACATTCCGAGGTTTGCCATTGCCTGCCGAGGAGTGACTGCTTTAGAAAAATGTTTTTCTTAATTTTGGTGTTTCACCGAGATTCGAACCTACGTTGTCTCTGCGAATTCCGAATGGTAGTCACGTACCAACCCATTCGGCTGCGGCGGCCGCCGTGAGTCACCTAGGCTCCCAATTTTTCGGTAAATCCCATTGAATGGAGGTGATTGAAAATTGTTTTATGATAGCAGTTCATTTATTACGGCCGATTCTCAACTGTTTTGGCGCTGTTCTGCTTCAAAAGTGGTTTAAAACGTTCTTCATCGAATTCAGAAAGCCCAACCTTGCGGGACGCGTCATCGACATCCAAGTCGACATTCCCCATTTTTGAACTATGCCAACCATTGCCGTATTGTAGGCTCGCTTATGACAACTTCTCCATACGCGTTACAAATATCCCGGCCCGCTTCGGCAGCTTTTTGACCTCTGTTCTCATCGGAATGCGACGCAATGGGCGGTTTGAAAAATGTGGGGCCTCCACGGTCGCTCCGATGATATATTTTATAAAAAAATGAAATTAAAGTGAAAGTAACCTCGCCGAACAACGTTTAACACGGTAAACGTTTTAACTGTTCGGCGGGGAAATGCCAGGGTTAACGGCCTTCACGTTGCAGCGACTGGAAACGGTGGTTAGCAACAGTCGGAACGGTAGGCGCAGTTACCATTAGGGTGGCTAAAAATGTATATTTAATATTAGGGTGTGGCCTAAACACCTCGTTGAAAAGCAAAGAAGAGCAGGTGTCGAAAATGTTGATTTTTGTCTTCTGGATATTCCATTTCTAAGGCTCAGAACTAATAAAAAATTAAATAACTCAAAAATACAATACAATAGCATAGTTTTGTAGAGCAGAAAGAGTTCTATCGAATGAATCTTATCCTTTGCCAAACAGCAAACAAATCGTTGTAAAATAAAATAAAATATAAAAACGCTATGAGCTTATTCCCCAACCCAACATTTTAATCAATTTTTAACTATTCAACCTTAGTCGCACTTCCTATTCATCTTAAGGGGTAACACCACTGTAGAAATTTCAAAAAATTGATTTTTTTTTTTATAAGCTTAAAAAATTCTTTGAACCTTTTAAAATACAGAACAAAAAGTTTTATACGTTACCGAAGTCTATTTCATAAATATTTTAAGCTTTTAACCAAGCGTTAGTGACTGCTACCTAACGACTTCTCCAAATTTCCAAACTTTAAACGCGTTTTTCTCAAAACACGTTTTCTGAAATTGGCACGCAGCATAACTCAAACAATTTTAAATATTTTTAATCAGGTTCTTCACTACGTCTGTATAATAACCTTCTTAAGAGAAGAGCGTAGGGGATTTTCAATAGATTAATTTAAACGATTGTTATAATTATTTAAGTGCCGTTTTTTTAGTCCAAAATAAAGTTTTTTCCTTCAAATGCTTGCTAATTCCACAAAAATAAATATTTTTTAAATCCCCTACGTGTTTCTCTAGCTATTTTTATCTAGATTAAGAAAAAAAATGTTTCTTTGTTCCAGATTAAAATTTGCACCCTCTGTGCTGCGTGCCGCGGAGTTCCTTCAAGAGAAACCACATTACAAAAAAGTCTCCAATGCCGCCATTTTGTAAAATTTTTCGATCAAACTTTGTAGTTTTGTATTTTAGTATATAAGTAATAACTTCCCAAATCAGAGTAATTGTTTCCCCTTTCCTTCTATACAAAAATATTCTTTAAAAATCGTGTTTATTTTACGCGTGTACAGTGGTGTTACCCCTTAACTTATTTTTAGCTACTCGTTCCACATATTCTAGATCAGAATTCGCTAGCAAAAGTTTTGGCACACGACGAGTAGTATTTAATTTTAGGGCTATTTGATGTATTTATAGCTAAACCTTTGATTTCCCGAACATATCTAGCGCTAAGTTTTGGCTTTCTACCACTTCTCCTAGCACATTCGTACTTTTCTTTCAAATGGAAGTAATGTAAAACCACAGTTTTGCTTCTTTTTACATTGAAGGAATCTCTCGCATCGTAAGGCCTCTCTCTCCCCATGCCAAAATTTGTCCCTGCTCAAATGCAGGCAAAACTTTTCTACGCGGCATATTTTTTGTTTCTGTACCAAAACATAATCATTACTCATGAAAGAAAAAATAAAAATACAATTTGATTTTAAAAAGAAAAGAAAATTGGATGATTAATTTTGTGCCACCTTGTATATGCAAAGAAGTACTTACCCTGACAGCAGCCCATTACAAGTGTAGCCAATTAGAAATGATGGTGACAACAGCAATTACTACCACTTACCGGTAGTGCGGCTACCTTTAGTGCCACTAAATGAAGCTACCAAGGGCGAATAGCCTTTGATGTTGCCACTGCTGGCGCACGCAAACTGGATCAAAGCGCAAATGAACTGCTGCACATTTCAAGCGCGCTAATATCCTGTATTCACATTTGCTGGCCCTTCGAGAGCCATTCGCGCTTAAAAATCTATTTGCAAAAACATAAAAAAAAAAAACAAAATTGGAAAAAGCGGGAAAAGGGGACAAAATTAGTAAATTAACTGAAAATAAAAGCGAAATCAAGACGGCAAACACACAGAAGTGCACATCAAAGGCCGATGGTATAAAGTGTTTGTAAGAAATTTTTATGTTTATTACACATGTACAACCAATAACAACAACAAACATTGTACTTACTTGTATGTAGTTAGTAGTTTCTACTATTTTACGACTCATTATCGTTTAATGATTAGTAAGTGCGGTTTTCTTTGCATTTGGAGCGGAGTTGATCGGCGCGCTTTTAAAGAGAAAAACTAAAAACAAAAACCAAAACACAAAAACAAGCCATAAAAATAATGAGGAGCGGTAAGTGAGCGGCGTGAGCAACAGGTAGAAACATGAAACTATGTCGCTGTAGCAGCAAAAGATGTACTATTTATATTTACATTATGTAGAATCTGCGGCATTTCGTTGGCCATGAGGCACTTCGGTCAGCATGCGAGGCGGCAGGTGAAAAGTCAATAATTTCTCGGTTGCATTTTTCTTTCCCTTTTACTTTGGCGTCATTATAAAAATGCAATCAATAACTTAAAATTATAATAATTTTACTTTAAGAATTTCTCCAGCATCAAAAGAGAAGCGACAATAATCTTACGTGTACAGCGAGGTGACGTGAGCAAAAATTAGTTTTTAAGTACAGCGGTAGCGGTACTGATGGCCGCTTAGCAGGCCATGGCAAGCTTTTGTGGTATTTCTTTTATAAGCTTGTGGGAAAAAGCTTAGACACAGATGTTTTTAGACGACCTTAGGCAGAAATAGAGATAGAGATTAGAACAAAGGAGGACCTCGGGAAGAAGAACAACAACTGCTTTCAATTGTCACCACATCTCTGATTACATACGCATCGCCGACCTACCCAAATGCGAAAAAATCGAGTATGAAAGAAATAATTTGTGTGTGGTTCCACAGGCTAAGTGCGCTTAGAGTGGCGAGCGCTTACCGCACGGTTTCAGATGATGCCATAGCAGTCATATCGAGGAAAACCCCTATAGATCTCTCCGTCAAAGAGCTGCAGAGTCTGTATAATCGAGCGCGAGAAATAGCTCTCGGCGTTATTAAAGAAGATGAGAGAACGATCAGAGAGTGGCAGCAACGCAGGGGCCTTTCAAAAAAATTGTCGTTGGACGCACAAACTGAAACCAGATATAGCGAAACGGTATAGAAGAAAGCGCGGCGAAATTGACCTCTCTCTACGTGACGCAACTGTTGAGCGGACACCGCTTTAATTTGGAAAATTACCACCTTTGCCCGGTCTGCCCTGACAAACCAGAGAGTGCTAGGCAAGGGCTATTCCGGTGCCAGTGTTTCAACACCGACAGAGAACTCCTTTGCAGGGTTTTTGGCGAGCACCCCACAGAGTCAAACCTTACGATGCAAATGTGCGATAAACTTGGAAAATGGCGAGCATTAATTGGTGTAGCAGCGCGTATAATGAAAAGGCTGCGTGATGAAGAATGGGTCCGAAAGGCGAACCTGCGCCAACAACAGCTTGATCTCCAGGAGGAATTGCCTGTGTCCCATTGGACGCGTCCAGAAGGTGGTGGATAGGGGAATGCTCGGCAGATATAGAAGTTAGCAGGGAAAGAAAATACCACTCGTGACCCAAAATAGAGAAACACCTGCTTCGAGGTGTATTTCAACCAAGCAAAAAGTGCAAGAACTCATTTTCGAATCTCATCAGCGACTGTTATATAATAAGTGGCCATTGAGTCAACGTCTGATTTAGAATGAGCTTGGTGAACTTTACAAAAATTCAAGCGCGATGGACTCATATTGCGCCTAAATCCACCCCTAGTACTGAGTTGCCCTGGCTAAATTCTTTCAGTCAAAATTCCATAACTCCCTCAGTTTTCCTCTGATTTGCTTCAAGTTTTGACACAAAATTACGGAAGCGTTAACCCTTTTAATTGGGATTTTATGTGCTTATAATTTGTTAGTAAGCCCGAAGGTGGATGTAAACTTTTTGCATGGTGAATTTCTTAAATAAAAAGTGGCTTTCAGCGCCTTCAAATTGAAAAACAAACCATCGAGTCAAATTCTGCCATGAAAAGTATGCACATAAAAATTGCCTATCATTCGGAGGTGACCAAAACTGTGCGTCGCCTCAGTTTTGGGGAAAATCGACTTTAGATGCACTAAAGAAATTAAAAAGAAATATTCGCCTTATTATTGGGCCAAGGTTGAATGGCTAGACATTTTGGTATTTAGATCACAGCATATCTCACAAAGTTAATCACTGTTACCTCAATGAGATTCTATAGATTAAATCTATTCATTATTTCTTTAAAGAAACTCAAACAATTTTTGCCATATTTTTTATTATTTTCGCTGAATATGAATTCACATTCCATGCAGGTCGCACATAAAAGTGAAACGAAGACAAATGAACAGATGAATTTTAGTGCAAAATTTCCTTCACGAGATTAAAAGTGAAATTCATACATCAAATCATCAAATCGTCGCTATTTCCATCGCAGGCTCATAGCTCATAGCCTTTGGGGCGAAATGCTATGAGAAGATAATTTTCTTTATATTTAAGTAGGTTTTTGGCATTTTTTTCACACTTTCCCTCTGATACAACAACTTGATACCGCAGCTGATCGATCAGTGTGCTCAATTTGTGGCAGTGAACTTGAATGTCAACGCGAGCGTAAAATGCCCTGGAAGGCACTGAGCAGTAGCGCGATGGAGGGACTGAGCGCAAGCCCGGTCAATTGCATATTTGTTAGGAATTTGCATTGAATTTCATATTTTCCCCACATTTTTTATGTTTAGTCAATTTCCATTTCTAACATTTTATTTTTAGCCTTTAGTCTGGTCTTAGGGTCAGCTTGTGAAGTGTAGTAAAGTGCCTCACATAAATTAGTGTGTACATATATGTCGAAGTGGATGAGAAGCAAAAGAAGCCTGTTGGCCTGTTGGCCCGTTGGCTTTTTGAGGTTAGTAGGCAAGAATGCAAGACACGAGAAACGGACACACAAACACCACTGCCATTTTCATCGCCATTGCCATCACCACTGCCATTATATCGGCATTTTAATGTGCCAATATTTTTTGACACTTTGTCACCGAGTTATTGCAATCAGCGAAATGACTGAATAATGAATTTGCTTATAATGGCACATGCAGATGGAGGCCAATGACGCTGATGTTGAAGCAAATGCAATTGGCGAGTATCAGGCGAGTCAAGCGATGCGTGTTTTTAACAATTTGTACCGAATGGAGGTCACCAACTCAGCGATGAGGCGGTACGACATATGTATATGTAAATATTCCACTTGAAAAACTTTTGGGAGGATGTCAACTGTTGAACTTAGTTCTAATACCAAATTATCGAAAAAAGGCTACAGAGGCAGGCAATAAACACTTCCTCGAATATCACCCTGTAAAATACCCAGTTACTTATGTGGAAAGGAGCAGTAGTACGAAATATTCAATGTACTAAATTTACCAGAAGCAAACCATTTTGGTACCATTGGATACTGAAACAAGGCAGGGAGAAAGCTGGAAAATTCACATACATAGAAATGCTTACACCAGAGAGAGAGAAAAGATCTGAGAGAAATTTCTCTTCAAAACTTGATGATAAATACTAAAGTTCCTACTTCGATTGCCCTAAGCACTGAAAATCAAATGATTGTACTGACGACATTTCGAATCTTACAAAATCAGTTTTGTCGATCGTCGCTGTTGACGCATGACTAGGACTACTCACACTCGAAGCTTTTCGCTATTAAATCAAGTGATCGATTATTAATCGAATGATGATCCTTCGATCCGGTTTTTGCTTCATACCATAGCTCTAGAAGCTTCATAAATGAGGACCTCAGTCAGTAAGTTAAAGCGTTGTTACTCAATCTTAATCTGACTGTGTCGGCTAGACCGTCCTCTGGAGATCATTTAATGACTGCTCCCAGCTTTCCCAGAATTTCGCTTTCAGTTTACTTTCGTAAGAAATTATCGATACTTATACTGCGATACTGCTCACTTTCCATGATTCTGTAATTCTACAGGGTAGGCCATTTAAAGCGGGCCCATTTGTTTCTGAAAAAAAACATTGAAAAAAACATTTTTTTTTGTGTTGATATGAAAAATCATTTATTTTGATTCAAGGAGATTTGTTCCAGCTAGTTTTTGAAAATGATATCCTTCAAATGTTTGCCTCTGGCCTTGATGGCCAAATGTGTCCTTTTTTCGGCGTTTTCCATCGTTTTGGCCAATATTTCGGCCGGTATGGCGGCGATTTCGCGTCGGATATTGTTTTTAAGTTGAGTTAGAGTCCTTGGCTTGTTGATGTATACCTTGGATTTCAGATAACCCCACAAATAAAAGTCCGGTGGCGTCAAATCTGGTGATCTCGGTGGCCACGGAAAATCACCATTTTTCGAAATCAACCTTCCAGGGAATAATCAAGCCGTTTCGGGTAATCAGCCGGGTTTAATTTTTGTGCCATTTGAATTTTGTACGGAAACATTTTCAAATCGATGCGAATTATGCGCCTGAGTGTTGTCCTGGCGATGCCTAATTCCTGAGAACGACGATAACTCGATGTTCGCGGAGCCTCCTCAACACTGGCTCGTACAGCCTCGATATTTTCAGCAGAACGTCGTGTACGTTGTCTGGATGCGTGGCTGGTATTGCTGAGACTACCGTGGTTAATAAATTTTGCGTATAAACGCTGTAAAGTGCTTTTGGATGGCGCACTTTTAACTTTATTTTTTTTTTTAAACGCACGTTGAGTTTTCACAATTGAGAAGTTATTTTGGATGTAAAGCTGAATTATTTCAGCGCGTTCTTTTGGAGTGTACTGCTCCATGGTAAAAATTGTCTTGGACTGACGCTTCCAACGCGCTATGTCATTAGTCGATCTGACGTTCCTGTCAAAAGTTATAGGGTTGCCAGATGGGCCCGCTTTAAATGGCCTACCCTGTATGTAGTTTGACCCCTTGTGATTATTATCTGCTTCTAATCATAAAATAATTGTTGGATGGAAAGAAAATTTCTGCCACTCTAGCGGTCCATAGGCAAGCGGTTGCACGGAGAGATCGAGAGAGACCAAACAAATACCTCATCATTCCAGGTCACAGTCGATTTTCGGAAAATGGGGATCGCATGCTTGAAGAAGCTGGAATGAAGAACGAAGAAGGATCAAGTACGAAGAAGGAAAGAAGTAGAAGGAACGAAAGAATGAAGACTGATGGGGAAGATGAAAGAGGAAAGAGAGATGTAAATGGAGAGCAGGAGAAAGATAAATATGAAGAATGATGAAGAAAGAAGAAATAAGAAAATGAAAGGACTAAGAACGAAGAAAGGAAAGAACAAGAAAGAAAGGGAACGAAAAACAAGGATGAGTTAGGAAGGAAAATAGAAAACGAAATTGAAAACGAAAGGAAGGTAAGGAGAGAAATGGGAAGAGGTTGGAGAAAGAATCAAGAACGAGGAAGAGATGAATAAATAAGTAATTAAGAAAGTATGAAGGAAGAAGTAATAGCAGAGAAGGATCAAAAAAGATGAAGAAAGGATGAATAAGGGAAAAGGAGCTAATATGAAGAAAGAAGGAAGAAGAAGGTAGATGGGAGGCTGTTGACAGCAAGAAAAGGAAAAAATGAAGAAGGATGAAAGATGAAGAAAGAAAGCATAAGGTAGATGAAAAGAAAGGAAGGAAGATGAAAGAAGAAGAATTGGAATGAAGTAAGAAAAGAGAGGACTAAAAAATAAATTAACAAGAACGGTGAAGGCAGAAGGAATGAAGACAAGAAAGAATAACGACAGGAAGAGGGAAGAATGTGAGACAACGAAGAATAAAGATTTCAATAAGAAGGAAGAAGATGGAAGCATTAATTAAAAACCAAGAAGAAAGAGCGAGGCGAGAAATGGGAAGAATGAATGAGTCCGAAGAAAGCAGGAATACGGAAGAAGGAAGAAGGAAAACCAAGATCGAGGAAAGGCTGTAGAAAGAGAAATAAAAGAGAGAATACTGAAGGAAGAGAGGATGTTGAAAGAAGTAATAAGGAAAAAGGGAAAAGGTAACAGGAACAAGAATGGCCAAAAAGGAATATAGAAAACGAAGGGTAGAATGAAGGCTAATGACAGAAGAAAAAAGAATAAACGAAGTAGGATGAAGAAAGAAGGAAGAAGGAAAAAAACAAGAAACGAAAGAAGGAACATAAAAGGAGAAATATGAAAAGTTAGAATTAGGAAGAAAAGAGGATGTAGGAAGAAGGAAGCAGAAAGCAGGAAGAAGAAAGAACGAAGTAGTGGAACAGAATAAGAAATAAGGAAGGAGGAAAGAATAATGAGGAAGGAGGAGAGAAGAGGGAAAAGAACGAAATAGAGGGCAGAATAAAAAATAAGGAAATAGGAAAGAGAAGGAGAAGGGAAAAGTAGGAAGAAGGAGGGAAAAAGTAGGAAGGAGGAGGGAAAAAGTAGGAGCAAGGAGGGAAAAGGCAGGAAGGAGGAGGGAAAGAGTAGAAAGGAGGAGGGATAAGGAAATAAAAGGGAGGAATAATGTAGGAAGGGAAAAAATTAGAAATTGAAGCTAAAAAAAAATAAGAAGGAACGAAAAAAACAGTCTAGAAATTCTGCTCAAAGCAGCCGGTTTCTGTACTTTTAGTTAAAAGTCAGAAATTTAATCGGTGTCGGAGATCATTGCATAAATTTAAACAAAGATACTTGAAGTACTATTGCGCAAACACGTACACGATACACATACCCATAAATACATACTCGTACATCTAAATAAATAAAAATGGTATGCTTTTAAATCCACCAGGTATTGTTAACCATTTCTGGCGCTTGTATTACATACTACTTGCCACAAGCAACGGTGCATGCAACAATGGCAAGACCGATAAGTATTGTGATGCTGGCTGAATGAAGTAGTTTTCTTTGTTTCTTACATGCAAACCTACAAACGAACGCACACACATTCACAAAAACAATGTCTACATGTGGCGTTTGAAGCACACAAGATTAGCGAGATGCACGCACACATCCGGACACATTTATTGCAAGTATGTTTGGTTGCTTTGGCACATCTTGAATACCTTTTGGCTCCTAACTTGACTCTAAATGCCGTATTTAAGCCATTTTTAGCGAACAAATCGTAAAGTTGTCTGTAAGCTATACTCGTACGTGGCTATGCCGCTGACTGTGTGTGTGTGTGTGTGTATTGTTCGCATAGCATTGATGGGCATGCAATATAACATGTTGATGTCAATATCTATGTAAGTAGCTACAATTTCTGAAAAATTGCGGTCTAAATAACGGTTTCGCATTTGGGGAATTTTCGCTTGATTGCCTCCAATGCACGCTCATGTATGTGTGTGTGTTTGTATGTGTATTGAAAAAAAACATTTTT
The DNA here is from genome assembly GCF_027943255.1 of Anastrepha obliqua. Classification (NCBI taxonomy): domain Eukaryota; kingdom Metazoa; phylum Arthropoda; class Insecta; order Diptera; family Tephritidae; genus Anastrepha; species Anastrepha obliqua. The sequence continues at coordinate 121,033,783 of NC_072893.1, read as the reverse complement.
GGTTTTTTTTTGGTACTTTCAAGTTGTAAATTTATTTGATCTTACATGCTAATATTTCTGGGATGTCGATTGCCTACAAACAGGTAAGTTCTGAGCCTGAAACTGGCTCCAAGTGCTTAGCAAAAGACTTACTTATTTAATTCAGAACAGGATTTCATGAAGAACATAACCCACAAATGGAGGGTGGGCTCGTGGGTTATGTTCTTCATGAAATCCTATGCTGCATTAAATAAGTAAGGCAAACCCACCCTCAATTTGTGAGTTATGTTCTTCATGCAACACTATTTAATGTCACCTCCGAACAGCAAATGATTTTAAAAGAAGCTCCTATGGCTAAAAAGACACCCTTTTATGTTATATATGATACTTCAAACCCACCACTTGTTTCTGTTTCTCTCACTTGATAACCAACCTCACCTTTATCTAATATCAAACCCACTCAGGAAGTACAGTCGAAAAGCCTAGATATAGAGCATGACACAATAAGACCGAAAGAGCTCTTTTCGATATCGCCTTACACGACTTCTTTAGTGCATGACTGCTTTCTTAGATGTGTAACCACTGAAATGGATAGTAGAAAGAACGCCATTTGACTTCGAATGAAATTAATTTGTCATCTACAAAACAACAAAGACTTTAATTGCGTTGGGAGCTTATCAGGAATATATTCTACCTTAAAGCTCGCCTTTTGTTTTGACAAATTGTTATTACACTTATCTTCTTCCTCGTATCCTTCTTCTGGATTGGCGCGATAACCGCTTCAGCGATTTAGGTCGAGTTTAACAAAGCGCGCCAATCGTCTTTCTCGTGCTAACCGGCTCCAGTTGAACACATGAAGTGAAATCCAAGCCCATCTAGTCCCTCCATCCCAGAGGAGGCCTCTTCGTCTGCTATCACCCGATAGTACTGCATCGAAATACTTTCAGAGCCGGAACCTTTGTATCCGTTCGGACGACATGACCCAGCCAGCGTAGCCGCTGGATCTTTATTCCCTGCGATTTGTCTATTTCGTCGTAAAACTCATGCAGCTCATTGTTCCCTTGCTTACGATATTGGCCGTTGGCCAACGTCCAAGGGGCGCCTCGTCGTCCATCAATTCCACTTAGTCTCGAACTAAATTAATGCGTAAAACTTTCCACATAGGGATCCAAACCTTTTCGTTGATGGGTCACAATGAAGGCGTTTCACTGTAAGAATAAAAGAATTGAGTAGAAGGCAGAAAAGACCTTGGAGTTGAAGTGCAAGACCTGATTATCATTCACTCATGCTTTACTCCTTGCCGTGTAAAAATATTTAAAGCTTCGCTGTGCAAAATAAATGAAATATCTAACAATTCAAGTGCTACTTTGAATTTCTTCACTACAAAAAACTAAGTTTATGTTGATGGTATACAAAAAATTGAATGCAGCCATCGCTCGTAGTCCGTGTCGTCTGAGCAATGGTCGATTGGACGAGTGCGTAACTATGTGTGAAATGAGCGAGCAGAATTCTATTGCCGAATCCGTTTGACGTGACAGCCAAAATTGCTCGCAAAATTATGCTTCGAAAGACCGAACCTTGTAATCTATCCTGCATCAAACCTTGTAATCAATCACACTTCTCTCAATATCATTACGAGCTCAGCGGGAGTTCGGCGGCAAATGATGGCTCGCTGCTGGAAGGAGTTCTTTCGTCTCATTAGGTTAAAAATGAAGATAACTGCTTGGCTTTCTATTGATATTTATTGATTTCCATTTGATGAAGGTTTACTATCACTAACCGTTGTTTAGCATTACTGTTTCATTAAAATGAGTCTTATCCAGTGGTGTATAATTTCTGAAGACACCACCAAATCCTTATTAACGGATTGCTGCATTTCTATTGAAATCCTCAACTTCTTCCCTTCATCTAGTTCACCAACGAATTCCCATTCCAACAGCGATCTTAGCTGCCTTACAGCGCAATTACCGTAGAAAAAACTTCCAACTACCTACAGAAAAACTACTGGCTTCAAGTGGAAATGAAAATTAATTTGGTTTTTTCTCATTTGTATGCAAATTTTTCTGTTTTTTTTTATTTTTTTGTACTGTGGACGTAACTTATTGGCCACGAAAGCTGTGCAATTGCCACTAATGAAAGCAATCAACATTGATTTCTTTATCGCTGAGAACTAAAAGGAAATTAAATTGAGGTTAGCATCTAACAGCGCCCTTCGCGGTTAACCGCAGGTATTTACCACTTTTTTTTTTGCAACCACTCAAATGACGCGAGTTTTGCTTTATTTTTGCAATTGATTACTAATGGGATTTTAGAAATTTCCTCGGCATTGAAAGTGCAGAGTGAAGAGTGAGCTGCAAAGTGAAACTGTGTGAACAAGGGGAAATACGAGTATGTGGCGCAGTTGAGAAGCTAAGAAGGGTAGGCGGTAAGGAGACGAGGTAGGCAAAGTATAGAAGAGGTAGCGCGGTAAATTAAGACAGTAAAACGAAGGGGGAAATAAACAATCTGGAATATAGTGGAGAGTGAAAGAGAGGATAGCCCCGAACAACTTGGCTAATTAAGGCGACAAGGCGACGTGAAAATACGCAAACAATGACAAACTGCAGAGTGAAGAGATAAGGAAGCCGAGCAGAATACATAATTCAGTAGTAAGATGTCAAGGAAACATAGCGTACCACTTTTGATAGTAGTCAAAAGTTCTAGTCAAATTCCGCGCTTTACCGGGATGTTATTTGAAAGTACCACCTAAGCGATTCTCGTTATAGTATGTAGTAGGATATCTTTCTGAACAAAGTTTTGAGTTACAACTTTTGTTTGAGATAGGGAAGGTAATTGCTTTAGAAATTTCTAAGTAATGATTCAATTCAGATTAGGAAGGTTATCCCCCCAACCAAGGAGTACATATTTTTGAAGCTTAAGCCAGTTCGACTTATAAGATAACAAGACGTCGAAGATACAAGCAATCTAGAGCGAGCTGGTGAGGGAAAACGAAAAGTAAGCCAACAGAGAAAACACAAAAGCTGGGACAAAGTGAAGATTGGCAGAGATAAGGAAGCCAAGTAGAGAAAATAATTGAGTAGATTGGGAGTGGGAATCGACAAGGAAATCCCATGTCGGAAACCCCTTTTGAGAACAACCTAGTAACTGGCAAAAAATGTCTGCCGAGCTCTCTGCTTTGCCACAATAACATCTATCGAGTAATCAAAATTCTGAGTAATAATTCTCGATTGACGTGGGAAATGTATCCCGCTAAAGAAGCTCTAAGTAATGATTTTCGATTGAGATTAAAAGTGTTTCATCGTCCATGTTTGGTAGTTGACTTTACAACCAGGGCCAAACCTGAAAATAAACTTTCTGCCAAGCTCTCGCTTAACAAGATCATTACCTGGTGATTATATCCAAGATTTCCCTGTTGTTCCATAAGGTCACAATTCTGAGTAACGATATTTGATTCAGATAGGGAGCGTATCCCTTTAATCAAAGGTATTTACATTTTGGCGCGTATACTTCTGTTAGGTTTTGCTCATATTTGTGGCGTGCGTCTGTCCATGTTGGAGGTCTCCAGTTTTAAGCCGACTCTGCAATGCAAAAGGCTTTTTATGAAGAGCTTCATGGCAGAAAATACACTCGGAGGCTTGCCATTTCCTGCCGAGAAGCGATCGCTATAAACTTTTTCTATAATTTTCTATAATTGTTTCATGCACGAAGATTTGAACCTACGCACTCCCGAATGGTAGTCACGCATCAATTCATTCGACTACGGCGGTCGCCTACTACTATACACAACTAGGGTATCAAAAATCGGAACCAAGCCCAAAGAGTTACAGCGGCCTAGCCAAACGGCGCTTTTAGTCACCCGATACTTTCTCTGTATTCTTCTTCTATCCACCCAACTTCCATTTAAGAGTAACGCGGGTAAACTGATGTATTCAGCCACCAAGCCGACGAGGAAAGGAGAGAAAGGCATGCAGACATGGCAAGTGCGCCAATGAGCTGAAAGCACAAGCATTTCAGACTAAAGCTGGGAAGTTGAAGCGAACTGCAGGCAACACGAAAGCTGAAGCAGCTCCCGCAAGTGCGCAACAACACTAAAAACCGAATATTCCACACCAAACTAAACAATTGAGTTGTTCCCAACGCTAGCGCAACTAAAGTTCGTCCGTTCATTCGCTTAAGTGGTGTTTATGAAGCTAAAGGCTCATCACCGTCGCAGAAAATTAACATTCAATGCTCTCCTAAAGGTAACACCAGGTAGTAGCAAGGGCTTATGATTTGTAGCCGCAGGATGGGAAAGTTGTATGCAGTTAAACGCAGCCAATACGCTGATGGTGAGCCTGCTTTAGATGTGACTAACTTCGCTGCAAGTGCGCCATAGTTGCCGGACAGCGCTCATTTGGTGGCTTAATGAAGCCTAAAATAGAATTTGCTGATTGACTAACTCGCCAGCTAACTAGCAAAGCTCGAGGGCGGTTAGTATCAGCAATGGCTGTTGGCTCTTTGACTGCTAGCTACTACCAGGCTACGCTGTCTTGCGCTACTTTGCACTGTGCTGTAGTTAATTTGGTTTGACGCTTTGATTGGCGGAACCGAAAAACCGCAAGTCGACAACCGACAACGATCGACCGAGCACGGCCTTTGGCTGCCTAGAACGGATAATGTATGACTACGCAAATTGGGCGCTGGCGCAAGTAACCTTTTTTTTAGCACAGGCATAGCTAATTGTTTGACTGTCGGCGGCCGAGAACGGGTAATTTGAAATTTTCATGGGCACCCACTTATCGCAATGCTGGAATGTGGAAAAGCACAGGGATAAAAATATAAGAACATAGTAAAGAAAAATAGTAAGGAAAAGGAAGAAATTGCAGAGAAGTGTACAACAAACAGCGCGAACAGCAAATTCATAGCAGCCAAGCAACAAACCGTTTGCGACACCAACACCACTGATTGCCGGCTGTCGACTGTTGCCCATTGTTGGCTATGGCTTTCTTTGTCCATTCGACAATAATCGTGGCGGCTTTGCTTAGCGACCCATAAAATTATGAATTGCCGACAATTTGTATGATTGATGAAGGCAAGCTACAGCAGGCAGCCACCTTGGCGAGCGCATGAATGTAGTGGGAACGCCTTGTGGCACAGTTGAGTGCGGTGCGCAAACGGCTGTCGACGACGGACTTAACGATACGGACAATCCTCACGTGGTTTCCAACACTGCAATGCCCCTCCAACCGAATGCTCGTACGGCGCTTGCCAGAGCACTCGCACGTTCGCTTGATAATTTACGCTGTCAGCGCGCACGATCGCCGCCAAGCATAGATGCGCGCCAAAGTACATACTTATATTCGCAGTATAACAATAGCAAATCACGAGATACCATGAGCTAGAAAAAAAGGGAAAACAAACTCGGTCGAGTGGAAGAATAAACGCCGGCCGTAACAACATCATCATCAACCATGAAAGCTAGATGTCAGCGCGAAGTTGCTAGGTATGTAGTTACCTCAACCCGAGCCAATCAGCGGGACATCAACGTCAGTGATTTCGCTAGCATCCCTGTGTGGTGCCCGCTGTGTTCTCGGCACTCTTTCTTGCTCCACTTCGCAGTTGTCTTCGAGTCTCGAGCCTGCTTTTGAATTTGTTATCGTGGGTGCTATTGTTGACTTGGTCTGTCAATTAATCAAGGTTCACACCATTTTGGACATAGCGAAATTGAATGCGGAAAATCGAAATATGCACGTCTAAAATTAGTTCGAAAGGAACGAACTCACTGAACGGCGACGACTAGAAATTATGATGCAGAAGCGAATAAGTAGTGAGGCGACGTCAAATGAAGGTGATCGAAGGTGAGACTGGGCGTATGGGAGATGGAGAGAATAATGGGTATCGATGCAGACAGGTAATGAGATGAGTATGGGAGGAAGTGGACTGCTGTAGATGACAGTGAATCGGAATCTTGTTGAGGCGAGCATCTGACAAAACAGATGTAAATGTAAGAAATGCGCTTCAAAGATTAATTTCAGTTGTCTGCTGATATGCAACAAAATCGATGGCTTTTTGTCATCTCAACTTTTCTCCCTCTGCTCGGAAGGTGGAATATAATACGAACTTCTTTATGCGCTGGTCTTATATATTCTCGCTTCGGCAGACATCCTTTTTATTTAATTTTCCTACTCTATTGTATCATCGAGCTCATAACAAAAGGTTTGAATGAAAAATCGCGTTGGTTCCAAGTCGATCGTAAAGTTATTCGCTTTGCTGGGTTTGCTATTAGATTCCAAAGCTAAACAAACTTGATTTCCTAAGTCGTTAACAAAACATCCCGCACAATTGAAATATGAAACGAAATCAATACGGTCTGGATAATTTTCAGTCGTGTTATTAACTTAAATTTTTTGAACGTCAGAATTTTATCTCGTGCACGCATAATACCCTAAATTTTTCGTTTCGTCGTATAAAACACGCTTATTGGGATCCTCAAACCAATTTTCAATGATATCGTCATCAAATTATCAAATAACATGCAAACAAAATTATCTTCCAGCAATTCTCACATGATCAAAATGCCTAGAATGGATCCCTTTGGAGCGATAATGCCACCTCTCAGTGAAGGATAGCAAGATTGGTGGATATTGATGGATCGAAATTGGGAGATGCTAGTAAGATGTCAAGAATATTTCGGCCAAGCATCCAAATATCCTGAAAACGGGTAACTAAGCAAGCAATTTCAAGGCAAATTATTTGCATTCGGTTGCGTCCACGAATATCTTTAGAGAAACAAAAATAAGATTACAGTTCATATTATGTCAGATAGTCAAGTAACTTTAAATGCCTTCGAGTCATATGAAATAAAATGATATGGAGGCTCGTAGATGACGGCAAAACTCTTCTGAACTAATCTAATATCTATGAAAAGATAACTTTGTGGCGAGTTTTGAGTTTTGTGGCATGAAGGACTTTGTTTTTTTTTTGTCGGACAACTAGCAACAAGTACCGCAATCAGCCAACATTAAGTCCATTGTACTGCATTCGGGTTCCCTTTTTATTTTCTTTAAATCTACCCGACCTCCGAAGAAATCTGCTAAGATCTTGTGGTGCCAAGGAACCAAGGTGGTTGCTTCTTAACACATCAAGCGTAATTTGAGCGAAGGCCGGGCAGACATACAGAAAGTGGTCCGCCGTCTCATCCTCCTCTTCACAAGCTGGGCAGAGTGCACTGTCTGAGATGCCTACTTTTCCATGTGCTTCGCTCATAGAAAGTGGCCCGTCATCAGTACAACCAGCTGCCTGAAGTCCTTACTGCTGAATGACAGAAGGATCTGAGACAGTCGGTCGAACACGACAGTTAACATCAGTTTTATTCATTTGCAGCCTCTCTCAGCCTGCCAAACTCGTTTGTGGGTTGTAGCAACCCATTTGCTAACCATGGCTGACGTGATGAAGGACTTGAAAACAACGGAAGGACGTCTTGCAAACCGTGGTGTCCACCGATGTCTGCTGGTTCAAAGTACTTTCTACAAAACATCGAAAGGTTTTAATTAGTTCACAAATGTTAAGAGGTTGAGAAATACAAATATGAGTTTATTACCCGTTGATGCAATACAAAGCCTAAAAAGCATGGAAAATTGTATTGGCTCCTTCTCAATGAGCATCTGAGCGGTTTCTAGAGCTTCACCGAGTGAGCCCAAGAGCTCGTAACTAATTACTGCAGTACTCTGCAGGTTTAGAAACCGTCTTGATAAGATGGCTCTCATCCAGGAAACGAGCTGCAAGTTTTATGAGTTGGCTGAGAAAACGTGAGAATAAGTTTTGTGTGATCGTCAGATTTAACAAATCATATTCTGATATACCTTTAAAACGACTTTCTTTTCCAGCCAAAATATGGCACCTCCGAAAGTGGCTTTATAAACAGGCAAAGGCTGGCGTGATATTCTAGAATTTTTGGAATTCAACACTCCCAAAAATGCCTAGTTGCCTGATAGACTATGGCCTTGACATATCCCATTTCAGGGATAAACGTAGAGGGCCTATTGAGGATTCTTCACGAGTAATTCGTAGGTAAAATACAGTATCCGAGATGTGTCCCACAATGAAGTCTTTTTTTAATCAAATTATTCTTGACTTCAGTGCATTTTATAGTATCAACACCTACAGTCCTCCAAAAAAGGCAGCGCATATTCATCATATATTGAAATAAAACTTGTATCAGACTCGTAAGCCAAGAGCTCCCTTATGAGTCTTTCCCTCACTATCTTTCTCATTCCCTCTAACAATGTCTGCTACTTGTTGCAATGTTTTTCTTATCAAATTTTTGCATCAGCAGCGTTCCACTTTTAACAGTATTCGTCGCGCTGCATTCGTCGCCCTCATCCGCTACACTCGACCAACGCCTGGCACAGAGACCCACAGACTACATAGAAACACTTTTACTACAAATACAAAAAGAAAAAGTGTTTAACTAACTTGCAACCGCATGTGGAGTTGCAGAGCAGAGCGAATCGGCAAATCAATTGATGCAGTGAAGTTGGCGGCCTCGCGGTGGTATCACTTGTATCGACACTTTTAATCTCTACCCAACAATGATTACCAATAAAAGACGAACTATTTTTTCTTATTTATAAACTCTGCCTTTTTCTCGCTCCATATTTAGTTTGAGGGGGAAAAACAATTAAAATTAAACACAAAAATGAGGGTAATGGCGTATTTAGGCTTACCGATTAAAATCCAGCTCAACCGCGCGGTGGAAAGCAAAGCATGACGAAGGCGAAAAATAGCCGGGGCATGCAATGAAGCAGAAGCATATAAGCCACACCAAGCGCAAAGCGCTACTGTTTGAAGCCACCGTGCCCGGCAACATTGCCGCCGCCACTACCATCGCCTCCACAGTAGCTCACACTCGTTACGCCAATGCATTTTGGTGCACAACCATCGGCATCGACATCGCCATTGCCATCGCTATAGCCATTGCCTACACTACCGCCACCAACATTGCCGTCGCCGATCGTTATCGATACCAAATGTAAGATAATTGTACTTTCTGCTTTTGCGGCTTAGAACACAGCGAGAGCGCATCGCCAGCAACCCAGTGAGTGGCGGATGCATAGGAGCCACCAACAGCGATGGCGATTGCGACAAGCGGCATTGGAGAAAAGTTACCGCAAACGTCCATGCCGCAAGCCGCACACAACAACTTTCCAAAATGATTGAGAGTTGTTGTACGGCGAGAATAGTGTCAAGATCTGCAGGCACTGCTGTTTGCATTCCAGCGCGTTGATCGCAATTGACGGTGGTGGCGGAGGCAATTAGTTGCTAGTGGCAATTATTTGGTGTAATTATCTGTTTTAGTTGGATTTCTAAATGCAAAGATATTGATCGTTGTTTCGGGCGAGCAGTTTCGGCCTTGTCGGCTAATGCTAAGGTGATTTCTCGCAGTTACGCGCTGTCATAGCGTGGGGGAGATTGAAAAAATTCGGCTGTGAAATATTTTTTGTAAATAATTACCAGGAAATTAACAACTTTATAGTATCAACAACATTGCGTGTAAGTGGCTGGAAAATAGCCACACAAATTTGGACTTTCTATGAGGCTAAGTATATTCCACTTTTGGCAAGAACTTAAAAATTCTTTGCAAAGAGAAACTTTTTGCTTTGGTGAAAATGCAAATTAAGTCCCCTCATCCGCCACATAAGAAACAAATCGGTACTGCATTTCCATCATAATTATAAAATTTATTACGTGTTAAGGTAAGCAGGTAAGTGAAATGGGTGAGGTATCAGAATCTGGTACTCTCCAAGCAGCACTGAAGTGCCGTTTTGATGCCATTATGAGACCTCCAACAGGTAGATATCAATAGCCGGCCAATGTTGATGTAATACAGAAGATTGGTGGGTCTTAGAATCTAGACCGGTCTTCCATTAGTACAACTTGTACGAGGGTTGTCGAAGAAAGGAGCACCCAGTGGTCTTAAGCGTCTAGCTGCCAAATCCGGACATTTACAGGGAAAGTGCTCCGTCAGCCTCCTTCTCTGTCTGAAAGATCCACACAGGTCCAGCAATGGGGATTAAATAGTCAACCTAGCTTTTCCGCATGTATGCCATTCGTCCAATGACCGGTTAACACAGCTACTAGTTTGGAAATTGATTCCCCAGGCTCCCCCATAGAGACCCCAGAAGTTTCTAAGTCCTGCGTCTCTTATACTAGGGCAAAAGGGTTTTCGAAATAGCACGTGAAAAAGTGGAGCGTCTGCGCTTTCCTGAGAAATAAGTTGTGCAATCCGCCTTTCACAACAGACAAGGGAGGCCGATGACCGCGTAGAGGTCTCTGAGGTCAATTCAGTCTGCCCCTTCCTGGCAAGCTTATCAGCAATTTTATTTCCATCTATACTCCCACGTCCTGGAACCCAACTCAGAGCAATGTTACCTGCACACCCAAGACATTTGATCTCCTCCTTACAGGAGTTAACCAGTTTGGATCTGCACCATGGCTTGGACAGAACCTTGATCACGGCTTGAATATCGCTCCGCGTTGCCTAAGTATTTTGCATGCCTGCAGGATCGCAAAGACTTCTGCCTTGAAAACACTAGAAGTATTCGGCAATTTTAGGGAAATAGTCTAATTGGCTGATTTAGAGAAAGCTCCTGCTCTGCCTCCCGATTCCATCTTGGAGCCGTCAGTGAAGACAGAGGTAACAGCCTCGGTACAAAGTGTCCCCTCGTTCCAATCCTGCCTACTTGGAAAGATTGCGCTGGCTCGACTTGAGATGTGCATCAGTTAAAGAACCTTGAAAACCAACCAAGTTACCTGTTTGTTACGACAAAAGAGTGGGAATCCAAGTTTTAGGTGAGTGAGGGAAGTCTCAGTTTGAGATTGTCAATTTGGTGGAATGGTCGCTGTGCGCCGTGAATGTGCTACTAAGCGATTTTCGGAGACAAAACCTCACCATAACAAAGAAAAAAGTGGAAAAAAAGCCTGACTTAGAAATGGGAAGACCGAAAACTTATACGTTCGTCTCTCAAGGGTCGTAAAAAATCCTCTTCTGCCCTGGAAGCTGCCCTGTCGGAAGAAATTGGAAAATCCGTTAGTGCTCGAACAGCTAAAAAACTTTTTGAAGCAGAAAGCCACGACTTTAGAAAAAGCGTTTGGAATGAGCTCGTCGATACCAGCATTTTACGGCGGAAGATTGATCGAATGTTCTGTAGACTAATGAACCGAGCTTCGAGATAAACTTAGTTTACATCGTTTTAATATATCAAGACCCATAGCTTCATACCCCAGTCCAATTTCGAGCAAATAATACAGATCTTCCTTTTGTCTTATTCTTAGATCTTTTTTTTCATTCCCTACAAACATTTGGAACACCTGGTGTGAGGTTTGTGAGGCGACATGTTGGCGAGGAATACCATCCAGATTGCGTCATTCCCACTGTTGAGCGTGGGGGAGGCAGCGTTGTACGGTTGTATGACTGCTGCTAGTGTCGGCGAAATATTCATCGAGAGTCGCACGGACAGTCAAAAGTATACAAATGTATTAGAAACTGTACTTTTCCAACTAATCTCACTTGACAACCTGAATTGATTTACCATTTGAGACACAGCACAGATCTTACCAATTGCATACAAAAAAAAACAAATACAAAAAAACAACAAAACACAAAACATGTTGCCACAAATTCTCTAGGCTACATACTTGTAGAAATTCGGGCCAGTTTGCACGCTTTCCACGAAGATCGCTTACGGTATGCTGCAATCGATCAGTTCTGCGTTCAAAGCGCGTCTTTCCTCCAATAGATTGTCGCGCAATTTCACCGCATTTGCGGTGGCAATTGAATTTCCTACATAAAATTCATTCCCACATACTGATCACCAATGCTGATCGGTCGTCTTGAAGCTTGAAGCGATCGCAGATCGCGCACAACAATCAGTCGATCAGACAATCAACCGATCAACGTTCGCTGATTGGCTCTGCTGCATTTGGTGCTTCCGCTGTAGCGCTGCTTGTTGTGATACCAATGCACAGATAAATCTATGGAATCTAATAAAAAAACATAGTAAAAGAAAAACCGGCTTCGACTATGTTCGCATTCTAGTTGTTGAGCGCTTGTCGCCGATTTGCTACCGTACACAATTTGTTTGACTTTTCTGCTTCTATTTTTATTGCATTTATTTTATAAATATATTTTGTGTACATTTGTTTGTGCATTTCAAAGACAAGACAAGAGTCAAAGCAGCGCGCATACGGTGTACAGAATTAAGCCAAGTCACATTTGCCCGCATTACCCAAATAAGCCGAAAACTCTGTGTATTTTCTTTTTCATTGGAACGCTCGAAAATTGCACTGAAGCAAAACGAGAAACTGGTTGGAAATTGCTGCTGCCGCTGCTACTTGTGGTTTTACTGAATATGCCAAATTGCTGTTGTTCTTGTTGCTATTGTTGCTAGCTGATGTATACGCTTCTTGATTTGTGGTCATGCCACACAATTTTTATTGCCGCTTCTTGCCGCTTTTATTGTCGCTGCTCCCACTTACTGCCTGGCCGCCTGGGCGTTGTGAATTATGGCTTTGTTCGCAATTTGTGGCTGCATTATTATTGAAGAATGAAAATCGTTTTTAAAATATTGAGGTGTTGCTGAAAGAAGAAATAAAAATTAAGGATTATAAGAAAATAAATCCAAATAGCCGACGAACTACTTACCAATTTCCCAGCGATGTAAATCGTCACATGACATCCCTGCAGGAAAATGGCCTTGCCGAACTGATGCACTTTTAGCAAACTTAGAATCATGACAAGTTCTTTTTCCAATTTTTTACGGTATAAAAAAATTGTGACACATCGTTTACCTCACTTTGAAAGTAGTACTAAATTCCAGATTTGGCATGAAAGATCCAATATACTCCGAATTCGTGCACGACAGTTATACTAAATTCAGCAAATTATATCTAGTGTCATCTGACTCCATAATCATTAGTACTAAAATTTAATAAATTCAGCAGATGAGTTTTTGTATGCTCTTCAAGCCTTTTCGAAAAAGCAGAATTAGTACTAAATTCTACAGATGAGATTTATTGCACATTTCAACTAATTTCGCTAGTTCAGAATTAGTACTAAATTCGATAAAAGAGATTTATGACACATTTTAACTACTTTTGCTAGTTCAGAATTAGTACTGATGATGAGCAGATGAGGTCAAGAATGCTTTAGATCCTTTTTTTAGTACTAAGTTCAACATACAAAATCTAGTACGCTAAAGTATTAAAACCGCTGATAAGTTCAAGCATGTTTTAGATCCTTTCTTTGTACTAAATTGAACAGATGAAATCTAGTACGTCAAAGTACTAAAACCGCAGATGAAATGTAGTACGCTCTGCTTTATCTTCTGATGCCTGGTAATTAGTACTAAATTCACCAGTTGGTGTATAGCACGTGCTGCATTATTTTTCTATACTTAAGATGCCGTACTAAATTCAATAGGGGAGATCTACTACCTACAGTTCGAATATATTTAGTACTCAATTCAATAGATTATGATTCAACTACGTTCTATACCAGTTTTGAATAGGGCAGAAGTCGCATCAAACTCAACATACGATATTTAGTACACTAATTTCTTCGATAGATTGGAAGTAGTACTAAAATCGGCAAATGGTATCTAGTACGCTCTAAATTTAATTTCAGTGGTTGAGAACTTTTAATAACTTCAGTTGACGAGGTTTAGTACACTATGCATCTGTTTCCAACAGTTCTACTAGTACTAAACTTGACGAATGAAATTTAGTACACTCAGTATCCACTTTTGGTAGTTAGAAACTAGCGCTAAATACGGCAAGTGAGATCCAGTACGCTCCGCATTCATTTCTGATAGCTTTAAGCTGGTACTAAATTCGTAAAATGTGTAGTACTAAATTCAATAGATGTATATAGTACGCTCTGAAATGGTTCAGAACTATTAATAGGTTCAATTGACAAGATTTAATACTAGTAAGTTTAACAGACATGGTGTAGTATACTCTGAGACCATTTCCGATATTTCAACTTGTACTAAATTTTACAAATAAGATGTTATGCCCTCTGCATCCATTTCGGGTAGTTAGAAACTAGTGCTAAGTTCGACAAGTAAGGTACACTATTACCTGCGTCTGTTTCCGATAGTTCTAAATTAGTACTAAATTCGTAAAATAAAATCTATGACCATTTTCTATAATTCTGAACTAGTTCTAAATTTGGTAGGTATATTTAAAATTATTAGTACTAAACTCGACAAATGAGTTCTTATACACCCCATAATCTAAATTTTTTTCACTAGCTCAGGCTTTCCCTACAGGACTGATGTTGTGTATTACATATGTATGTGTGCCAAATTAAAAATGCACACGTATGCACATATTTTGCGGTTATATTTAGCTCAGTGGGTTTGTAAATTGTTTAGTTTTAGTTTGGGTTCACACAAAACACATAAAATGAAATAAATGAAATTGAAACGAGAAACGAGATTAAGAAAATCATTACAAAGGATAGCAGGTGGCATTTAAGTATAAAAAATGGAGCGCATGGTATGAGATTACAAGCTTAGAGGAACTTCCTTAGTAACCTCTCTTCACCAGTCAACAAAAATCATTGTGCACCTGTAACAACTCTGAACGGATCTTTCATTGCTCATAATCCAATCAAGCGAGAGTTGAGCGAGGACTGACAGCAGGAATCGGCGGGCAGTAATATTATAAAACACAGTGAAATACTTAGAGTCTATTGCCTTTGCAGTTTAGCTCCTCTCTCAAATCGGTAACTATTTAAAGTAATATAACATCTTCAAGGAACATCCGTAGAAAACTCTTAGACTACCGAGAATCGGCAATGCTTTCAGCATCACTGTACCTTTTGTTTTTAGATATCTTAAGCCTTGTTTTGGTATATGTACCATATGTGTAACAGCCACTTCTAATAGACAAACACTTATCTTCGGCGAACATTTACCAAGTCTTACTTAGGTACCAGAACAATTTACCCTTTCTTGAGTGGACACCTCTATTAGGCGGACAAAAGCTGACTAACGTTAAATATCCGCCAAACGGAGGTTTCACAGTATGTATGTCATTGGCGCGAATATTTTTTGTGGGGTGTTTAACCGAGACCTTGCTCCGATTTATGGTGTGCAACTTTATGTTGTTCCACAAATGGAGGGACCTACAGTTTTATGCTGTATCTGAACTGCAGTTCGTTTTTACGGGATTGTTCCGTGGCATATGAAAATACACTCGGAAGTTCGCCATTATCTGCCGACAAGCGACCGCTGTTAGAAAAAACTTGTTTTCTATCATTTGGAGTTTGATGGATACAGTGCGTCCTACCGAGAGATATGTAGTCACGCAGCCGCCTGTTGAACTGCTTCCATGCCTCTGAGAGAAGTGCACAGAATCACAAGACCTCGATAAAATAGATGTACCTACATAAAGACCTCTTTGCTTCCTCTAGAGCCTCATTTCTTGGGCTGTAGCAACACGTGCGAGTACATCAGGTAACAGATTGTGCGCTGCCGTAAATTTCGAAAACAGAGTTAAACTTGGCCTGAAACATATTTATTAAAATATGTTGGAATGGAACCATGAAGCTTTCGGAACTTTACCCTAAGCTGGCTGGGTTGATTCAAAGGTAAAAGAATACCTGGGAGGTAAGAAATACGTCAAAATTGATAAACATGAAACGGCAGGGCGCCTGGAGATTCCCGGCAGTCATAACTGGCTTCTGGTCTATCGGAGAACAAGTATCCAAGGAATGTCTCACAATACGCACTGTCATAATTGCAAACAACCGGAGAAAAAGCAAACGATTTCCATTTCCTCTGTGGACATTCACAGCCTTCCATAGGCGAAAGGGAGAATGTCCACCCTGGGCAAACCACTGTTCCAGAGTCTCGAACAACTGTCTGGCCAAGATGTCAACAACTTAATAAGGTTCTTAAACCTCACAGACTGGATATAGTCACGCCGTAATAACCGTTAAACAAGTTGGTAACGAGGCTGTGGCAACATAATTGCGGAAGCGTTAGTTGAATTCTGGATGAATCACCACTTCAACCAATCAACCAAGAAATATAGGATGCTCAAGAAAACCAAAATGAAACTTAAAAAACTAGAAAATATCTGCAGCAAGCAGGGAAGAAGACTACCAAAGAAATAACACCACAATGACACCACTCCCCATTCGAAGCCTCTAACCTCGAAAAATTTTCAAATTCCCGTAATTCTTTACACTTTCCCCTCAATATCAATGCTGATCAGAGTTCTCATGTGAGCATACAGCCGCGTATGCCAAGTTTCATAAATGCACATACAAACATAAATACTTATACATAATTCATTTGTGCCGCTTCTGCATTGGAATTGGCACAGATAAATATAATTGCCATAGCTAACGCAAATAATAAATGGCCAATTTTTCCACATTTTTGCGTAAATGTAGAATAGCAAATTAGCAACCACAACTGTGGATTGTTAACAATTAAAGCGTCAAAAATGAAATTAATTCCATTTCACACAGCCAACCACAACTGGCTGACTAACAACGATGTGTTGACCCCATAAGTCACCAAACAGCTGGCTGCTGCCCGAAAAATGAACGATAGAGAGTGGAAAGAAACTATAAAATTTAATAAAAACAAAATCCAGTTAACTTGCTGGCTGTCTGGCGAGGCATTTATCAAAACTATAATCATAACTATGGCATAAATGTGACAACAACAGCTTAACTGGGCTTAAAAGTGTGCGCTCAGGCGAAAAGCTATATTGCAGTGGACACAAAAAAATTGCCCAGTAGGAAAGCAGTGAAAAAGGTGATGATGTGATTGAATTTCAGAATTTTTTTTTTTCAAGTTTATTGAGTTGTCAGTGAAATTAAGAGCGTAGGGTCTATGCAAACCGAGCCATTTACGTTTTCATTAATCGGGCACAATAACTGCAGTTCTCAACAGGCTTGTGAAACCTCCCCCGTACTTAAACACAAAAATGAGCACACGAGTGCAGACCTTGCCCTGTCTAGAATAAAATAGTAAACGAGGTCAACCCGAAGCTTAGACTAACTTGCCTCACTTCTCAATAGAGACTGGGTGCCTCGTACCAGGGCTATGAGATATGCTTTCAGCGGGACACTAATAATTACACTGTCTAACAATTCTACGAAAATGTATCGACACAATTATGAAAGAGGATATTAGCAGGTTCAACTTTGCCAAAGAAAGTAGTGGTAGTCATCGAAGACAAAAAACCCATATGAATTAAAGTGAGTGCGCCAGAGAGCTGTTTCCGAGCGATATAAAAAATTACTGGGAACGAGATGGCAGATAAATTAGCAAGAAAGGGACGGCCTAAAGAAGCAAGTTATAGATAATTGTTCCGAGTACACTCCCGATCCAGTGCCATTATGCATTTTTAAGCCGTCAGTATAAACATGGTGACCACCATCGGGTATGATTCTAGTCTGCCAATCCTTCCTGTCGGGTATTCGTATTTCATAGTCTTTTTTCAGATCTATATTGGGAAGCAGATAGTTTGTTTGCGATGCGTCTTGCAAGTGTTCCACAGCTAGTAGAACTGGTCCAACATGCCTGCTGCTTTAATCTCGGAAGCAGATTTGGCCGCTATCGCTTTAACATATATATCAATAGGTGGAATATGTTGGATCCCCTCCCCTCCCTCTTACAGATAAAGAGGGCATTACAAGCTTTCTTCATCACTTCCTCATCGATCCTTTTCCAAGAGTGTTTTGAGTCCAGAATCATGTCAAGATACTTGGTTTCGTTCCCTAAGGTTAGTGTTACTCGATATATGGATGGTAACTGAAAACTCGGTATCTTATATCTTCTAGTGAGCAGAACTAGTTCGGTCTTGGCTGGGTTAACTATTTGAGGTCACCCACTTAGAGTTTTCCCTTAACGCTGATTGCATGAGCCCGCTGATAGTCGAGAGGAACTTCCCTGTCATCAGGATGATTACATCGTCCGCAAAAGCAACAATCCTATTCATTTTCTTGCTCAAGGCAATTCATTTAGGACATAACAGCGAATTAACGTGTCCCTTTCGTTTCCCAAACGTCTAACGTGACAGACAGAAAAAAAGTGATCGCCATTGCGTGATTCGAACCAGTTCAGCCATAAAAGCCGTGAGAAAATCCGCAGAAATCCCCTTAGAAAGCAGAAAATCATGTCCAGGGGAATTAATGTATCGACCAGATCCATGTCAAGACTAATTACAGATGATCTCCACATGAAAGCCTTGGGTCGCTTAACTGATCATCATTGGACAACGCGCTTGAAGAAAAGTAGGCTCGGCAGATGTAAGCAGCTTTTTCGGTAGCACGCGGACAAAGGTCAAGAAAATATTCTTTTCACAGATGAGAAAATGTTCACTGTTGAAGAAGTTTTTAATAGGCAAAACGACGGAATCTATGCTAAAATTTCTAAAGACCCAAAACATGTTATTCCAAGGGTTGAGCGTGGCCACCATTCAGCCTCCGTAAGACCAGGTCAAAACTGTACCATGAGGACGTCTTAGAAGGCGTGGTGAAGCAGATGAGTAGTACTCTCTTCAATGGAGAGCGTTGGATCTTTCAACAAGACTCCGCTCCAGCCTATAAGGCAAAAACTACCCAGCCTGGGTTCATAGCCGCAAATGATTGGCTATCTGGAAGCCCAGATCTGAATCCATTGGCCTACAGTTTGTGGTACGTCGAATACCTCACAGAAATTTGGAGAGTCTGAAACAATCTTTGGTTCGAGCAGCGACGTCAATATCTATAGAAAGCGTGCGCTCTGCAATAGCTGAATGACCCTATCGTTTGAGGCTTTTGTAAAAGCAAATGGTGACCATTTCGAATGAAAATAATTTTTTTTTTTTTTTAGATGATTAAATAGAATTATATTCATTAAAGAAGTATTATAATTTCATATTTATAAGGAACTTAACTTGTAACAGAACTTATGGCAGGACTAAGTATATCCAACGAATATTTTTTTCGTTCGTCAACGCTGAATATGTATATTGATTTCACATGAGCATTGTTGAATGACCCTTCGATATCCCAAAAAGCTGCTATAGAGAATTCTATTTTTAAGAAATTTGTCTATTGTCCCAACAACTTCGTGCAGTGCTGGTTCTGCAGAGCTACCCTCGGTAAGTCGGTATTAAGACAGTATTAAGAGTGCTCTTGATATGTAAATAAATCCGCTTTTCTAATGTTTTGATTAAAAATGAAGAGAAACTAATTGGTCTGAAATCATTCGCTTTCTCCGCTTTGTTAATAAAGACCACCCTGACTTTCTTCCATGAGTTAGGGATATATCCTGAAGATAGAGATTCCGTTCCTATGACTTCTGTAGCATCTTTGATATAATTCCATACGGTCCTCCTGACTTGCAGGGTTGAAACGAGTTTACCTTACCTTAGTCTCACAGATAATCTGCCTTGTTAGTTCATCCATCTGAATTCCAGAAGGGCTAGAACTTTGTACGAGGTGTGTTAAAAAAATAAGGCGAAATTTCAATTTCTTCGTACATTCGACTTTCGATTATTATTTTGATACACTCTTCTCGAAGATATGTTCACGGTTTTAGCAATATAGCGTGTTTAGTTTGTTTGTGAGAGACATAAATAAGACAAGTATTTTGCGTGTTCGGCGATTTTCTGCTATCGAAAAAAATTGATCAAAGAAGTTGCATCAAATTTTGTATAAAAAATGGAATTAAGAGCTCAAAATTACTTAAAATATTGACAGTCGCATTCGATGAGAGTACTCTGAGCAAAAAAAATGTTTACAAGTGGTGCAAGCTTTTTACAGAAAGTCAAGAAGATGTGAACGACGCTGCTCGCTCTGGACGCCCCAGCACATCAACAACCGATGAAAATGTTTAGAAAGTGTAGAAAATTGTTATGGAGAATCGTCGAATCACAATTAGAGAAGTTGCTGAATTTTGACCCAAATCTACGTCGCATGAGCATCGCTCAGGAATTGTTGAATGACGTCAACGATGTTCCCGGTTTACTTAAAAGGGTCATTACTAGTGACGAATCAAGGGTGTATGATTATGGCATCGAAACCAAAACCCAATCGTCTCAATGGAACAGCCCAGGAGAGCCAAGACCAAAAAAAGCCCGCCAAGTTCGACCAGATGCCAAGGTTTTGCTCACTGTTTTCTTCGATTACCACGGCGTAGTTCATCTGAAATTCTTACCACAAGGTCGTATGGTAAATAAGGAGTATTACCTTGAAGTTATACGCCGTTTGCGTGAAGCAATACGAAAAACATGCCCAGCCTCCGTACTCACCAGATTTGGCCCCCTTCGACTCTTTCCTGTTTCCAAGATTGAAGAGACTTGTGAAAGGATGGCGATTTGCGACGATTGAAGAGATAAAAACCGAATCGCTGAGAGAGCTCAAGGACGTACCAAGCAATGCATATCAGAACTGGTTCGAGGATTGGAAAAAACGCTGGTACTAGTGTATTATATCTGAGCTATACTATTTTGAAGGGGATAAAATAGAAATTGTTGAGTAAAAAAATATTGACGTGATAACGTCTTATAATTCGATTTAGCCGGCTGCACGCACGAAAAAATGTGTCGTTACCTTGCTCATTAGTGTTACCTTGCTCATTTGTAGTTACCTTGCTTATTTGTCGTTACCTTGTTCATTGCCGTTACCTTGAATGAACTGCAAGCGAAAGCGCGGAAAGAACAAAGCAAACGAACGGCAACGTTCTACATCTTGCTCTCTCCTACTTAAGTGAGCGTATATATGTATGTAGATGCGAATATGTACATATATAAATTCACGTATTTGTATTTGCATATGCCTTCTTATTGATTATTATTAATTTGATTTACTTGAAGAATTTAAAATAAAACCAAGTTTGTTAATAATACCTATTGTTTTAATGTTATTATTATTTTATTATTAATTTTTTTTATTATATATGAAGGAAAAAATGTATGGTAATATTTACCATATACCTTATAAGATATGTTGTATACTAATATATGTATATAAACATGCATATAGATACATATACAATTTTGCGCAATTTTCAAAAAGAACAAATCTATATGTAAAGATGCATACAAGTCATATGGACATATCAAATATACGAATCTATTCCGTACGCAAGCAAATGTAAGCTAATATGCTTGAACTGCAAGCGAGAGCGCGGAACGACCGACAAAGAGCACAATCGGCCCCCGCGTTCGGCAACGTTCGACATCTGTCCTACTTGAGTGAGCATATATATGTATATATATGCGCATATGTAGGTATATAAATTCACATACCTGTATTTGCATATGCCTTCTTCCTGTGTGCATGGTAATGAACCATAGAACAATGATAGAAAAAGTAGGAAATGAAAGGGAGTGTTTCGAGTGTAAGGTGTATTAAAAAAGGCAAATCGATGAGTGTGCCTCTTAGTGTTGTTGACTTATTAACGGCTGATGCACAATCGAAATTGAAGATATCTTTCATGAATTTGATAAATGTTTCGTCATTTTTCACGTTTGTGTAAATGTAACTTGACCTATTCCATTGCAATTCCATTTACCTCCTCCTCTATATCCATACAAAATATCTATCAAACAAATAAAATTAAAATTTTGTTTTGAAAATTGCAACCATTCCATCAATATTTTCTTATGACGTTGTCACGTTAAGCAATCGTCAGTAAACCGACTTTACAGACAACCTCTTTTTTTTTGAATACACCTCGCACATTTGTCGTCCATTCTTGGCATCCCAGGAAGTGTGCTTGTATGATATACTCAAGTGTTTCCTGCACTGTTTCTGTGAAGCTGTCATCCGGTCTTTGGCAAAAAGTTTGGTTTAGAGGTTTCCTTGGAGAGACATTTTCTTAGTCTTGCGAGTTTAGATGTGTTCTTCAATTCTTCACAAAAAGAAATAAATGCCAAACTCAAAAATTTTCGCATTTCGGGTATAAGGCATTAAATTTATTTTTTTAATTTCATTTATTAATTTAATTTTAAAAGTTGTCAACTCTGCACAACTACACCCATGTGACGTCACGCACTCTCTGTTTGGCGCAAGCTTGTTTTTCGCATTCTTGTTAAAAAACTATTTTCGCATTGGGCCATTTTACCCACATAATAAGCTCTGGTGTACCAAATAGTTGCTTGCTGAGATATGGAGCAGCTTAGTCACTTACTTAGCCACTCGTGTCAGTCGTTGGCGATTTGGTCATAAACAAGTTGCTGTCAAGCTCACGCTGAATATGTATTTAACTGATGGCGTACGTACCTAAATATGAGTGTGTTTGTGTATGTGCCACAGACGGAAACCATAACTGATATGGCACCTGCTTTTCTAAACAGACAAACTAATACAGATGCATAAGCACACATACAGGCATACACATACACATATATGGCTCTCTTTGTACCTCATACTTCCTCTTCTTCGCCCATTTAGATGGTGTCTATATGCCATATGCTAACTGCCCCACCACATCGCCTTAACTACTCTCCCCACAACTAACTTTTTGCGCTGCTACACTTGTTGCAGTCCAATTAGCACCGACAGCGGCATAATGACCACTTTTGTTAAGAATCAGTTGAAAAATATATTCTCCACTTTGTCTAAAAGCTCGTTAAACCTTCACTTGCCGCTTGCTCCCCTCCACCTCTCCACCTGGACAGCATATTTACGTAGTTGTTGGTTGCCTTTCACGTCTGCCATATTCATATAATAAGACGTGTAGAAGTAGTAAGTAATTTGTTTCGTTTTGTGATTCTTTTCATTTCTTTGCGCTTTTTAATTCTGCTTAAATACCAAGCATTTGCAGATGCTTGAAAATTAGTATGAAATTATGATTAAGAAACGTTAGTTGGGCTGCTTCTACCGCCTTTTGTTTGGACGTAACATTTACTTATATGTTCATGTGCATATGTATGGGTGTGTTTACGCACACTGTTCATTGTATACGGTTTTTGGGTTAAATGAAAGTTACCTTGACGATTGACCCACATTTGCGCGTACAAATATGGGAAGAGGGCCGGACATATGTATGATGGGCGGTAAATAAGATCTGGCTTCCCTATGGAACGTCTCGAAATACTCACGTACATACATGTCTGTATGTGTGTAACGCTCTGACTAGGCAAGATTATTTGTCACTGCAGCACAAAGCGAAACCATTCGAGCAGCCATTCTCCACCCATCCACAGTCGCCGATACTCTGTTTTTGTTTTTTTTTTTTCTTTTTTTTTTTGGTTTTGTTTCTGCACCACTAAAGCTTCACAAAACCGCTGAGTTAGATTCCAAGTTAGAGCAGACAAAAGAACTTTTCTTTCTACGTTAGTAGATAGAAATGTCTTTGGGAGACAAAGATTTACTGAAATTGCGTGGATATCAGGTTAGAGACACTTTCACATACTTTTCTTACCCACATGCGAGTTGGCGCGTACAGAAGCCCCAAGAGTAGCAGCGCGCAGTAGCAAGTATGTTACGGTTAAGAGACTCAGACGGTTGCGGCTTGAAACGAAAGCTGCATTTTTTAGCGCTTACGTTACTTCCAGTTTCAGTTTTCGGAAAATGCGCCAAGGTGATAGGAGCAACTTGGATAGCTCTGTATAGGGTCGATCAGTCAATCATACTTTCGCTCACAAAAGCAGGCTGTGCAGGTTGAAAGTGTTTGTGAAGACGAAAGCAAAACCCGTGGCAGGATTTGTTAAAATTTTTCATTAATGTTCATGAAGAACGCAACCTTAAACCGACTCTGGTCTAAGCAACCTTGACTCGCCCCTCGGCAAGCAATGGCAAACCTCCGAGAATATTTTTGCCATGAAAAAGTTACTCATAAAAAACCATCTGCCGTTCGGAGTCGGCTTAAAACTTTAAGTCCCTCCATTTGTGGCCGAGCTCTTCCTTCTAATTGTGGGTTGCGCGCCTCGACATTGTTCCACAAATGGAGGAACCTATGAGGAGCTTTTTCATGGCAGAAATACTCTCAGAGGTTTGCCAATACCTATCGAGTGGCGACCGCTATAAGAAAATAACGTTTTTCTATAATTTTCTGTTTCATGCCCCAGGTTTCGAAACCGGGCACTTCCTCGGTTGGTAATCTTGCAGCAAACCATTCGGCTGCTTCAGCCGAAGATGCCTGGGAAGGTAAACTCTGCGGAAACACTACTTTTGTTTTCACGGCAGTCGGTTCAAAGTACCCGAAACGAGCCGGATGCGGCCAAAGACTGTCATTTCAGCAATATTTCATAAAAATATAGGGAATATTTGAGTTATTACAACAACATGAAATGACGGCTTCACCTTGAGCGAGCAACTCTTTATGACAGGCAAGATTAACACCCAACACTCAAAACCCAAATTTTCTCTCGCGTACTGAGCCTTTACTTTCCGTCCAGCAGTAGAGATCGTTGAGCTCTAATATCAGTTACTAAAACAACTTTAAGACAAGAGTTCCGCTGGAGTGAGGGAATGGAAACTTACACAGTTTACACAGATGGCTCCAAAATTAGAAGGGAAGTTTCGTTTCACTACAAAGTCCCAACAAAGGATATGCAAGGCCTGTCTGAAGTTTCAGTGATTATGGAGGCTTAGATAAAAAAATTAACCATGTGGAGATATATTCATGTTTAGAGATGATCAGACAGCAACTAAAACTCTGATGACTAAATAGGACGGACTCTGCCTCACTTGATTGTATAGGCAACATCGCAGATGAGGTTGTGAGACACAGATTCTTTCTCGCAGCTACTTTTCCGAAAACTCATAAATATATAGACGAGCTGGTGAAAAATCAAATCAAATTCCAACTGGTCAGAT
Source organism: Anastrepha obliqua (assembly GCF_027943255.1). Classification (NCBI taxonomy): domain Eukaryota; kingdom Metazoa; phylum Arthropoda; class Insecta; order Diptera; family Tephritidae; genus Anastrepha; species Anastrepha obliqua. The sequence continues at coordinate 121,008,987 of NC_072893.1, read as the reverse complement.
TTATAAGAAATCGCGGTTAAAATTAGATGTGGTTCGTGATGGTTTCGTGAGTGCTGTCTGAGCAAAGAAGATATATTCACTGTCTTTGGAGCTCTAACAAGACTTTGGTTACCAAAAGGTTAGGCGTGATTTTCCGTAGATGCTTCAACTCCTCTGTGACAGGTTGAAGTCAGCTTCATCATCACCTTTTCTGATTGACCCAAATCATGTGGCAAATACAGACTTAAAATGTCTAATGGCAGTCCTCATGTCGTCAGTTGTCAGCGCTAAACTGCTCTCCTGCCGACCACTGCTAGCCAAAAGCGAGCAATGTCAACTGGGTATTTAGGAAAGCCGTCTTCATAAAAGCTGGACAAATTTTTGACTTACTTAACTGGCAACTACAGCCGTTGATCGGTCCTGGATACTACCAAAATGTTGCGCCATTCGCCGCTGCATTGCGCGCGTTGACGCCAATTAGAAACATCGAGGGCGGTCAGCTCGTCGCCGACTTGGCCTTTCCAACGTAGATGAGAGCGTCCTTTTTTGCGAGTTCTACCAGTACATAGTAAAAAGGGAACCTTCTTTGCTAGAGCGTTGTTGTCCATTCGCTTAACGTGACGTAGCCAGCGTAACCGCTGAATTTTAATACGCTTCACTACGTGAATGTCAGGGTACAGCTCGTGGTTCAATGTTATTCGGTATGCATCATTCACGATTCCCCATGATTTTGCGAAGGACTTTTCTCTCAAAAGCTCCTGATAACCGTCCATTGGTGTTCGTCAATGTCCAGAACTCAGCCCCCTACAGCAAGACCGAGCGGATGAGTGATTGATAGAGCGCCCCTTTTTTCTGGCGTAGAGAGAGGGCTTTGGTTTTCAATTGCCTGCTGAGCTCAAAGTAATACCTATTAGCAAGAGTTTTTCTTCGCTGGCGTTGTTGTTGGCGGTAAAGCTATAGTCTATGGCAACCTGCTGTTCAACACTCGTAGAATTTTTGTTTGTTGAAACAAGGTACTTTGTCTTGCCCTCGTGCCCACTCGACGCGAGTATGTTTCCAGACAGGAGAAAGTTGCATTGATTGCCCGTAGACACTATTATAGAAAATATTTCCGGAGATGTCGATATTGGCGGCGCGAATAATTTTCTCCATCAACAAGTTGAAAAAGTCGCATGATAAGAAATCGCCGGGTCTGAAACCTCGAATGGATCAGAAAAAGCTTTGCCAATTCTCACTGCGCTGTTGGACTTTTCACACAATTGAATCTATTACGGACTGCTTGTGAAGAGGTATAATGTCTGAATCGGTCAGAGTCTAGATAAATGAGGAAAATAAATGCATTTTCCTAATGAGATGCAGTGGTAGACTTTTCTCTAAAGTTGTTAAAGTTCCTTCTCAAGTGCCCGGGAAGCTAGTCATGACTAAGCGGGCTGTTGTGGAGCTAGATCCTTTGCTGACATCCTTCGAGTAACTTATTTAAGGGCAGGGAGCAGTGTTCGCTTGCTATGTTTTCATGTCACATGGACCCTGAAGGTTTCTCTGTTTAACGCTAGTTCGAATCCTCGGCGTGATTTGACTGGTGTGGTGCGTATAGTGACAGCTCAGCTGCGTGGCAATGCTAGGCGACTAATATTGAAATGTGTACCTCTTTTATTTAGATGGTAAAACCGGCATGCAATTTAGGGAATCAGACTGATTTATTTTCCCTCAAAAACTTTTCATTTAATCATAAAAGCTAAAGCAGAACACATTTTCAAAATTCTTAGTAGCTCATTTCCACTAAGAGTTACTATTTGTGAAGTATCCTTGTAAAAATCATTTATTATCTGCACTAGTCAAGATTACTAATGAAGCAGTTATCCACTAATCCAATTCTCCAAACTGTTTTATATTGACTTTCATATCACTTTTTATTTTAACGGCTATCGGATAACTGAACAAAACTATTTTTCTCCAACCCTCTTCACCGACATTTATTTTTATAGTGAGTTGCATACAGTAAGCTCTAAATACTGTAAGCTAATAAAGCAAAAACCTAATTACTTATCGATGTTAAGCAACGACTAGTTGCGGTTGTGCAAAATTAACCGCTCCGCCACCTCTTTGTCGCCAATGGTGCGGCGGCACTGCAAAAGACTTAAGCAGCGAATTTCCAGTCAGATTGGTGCTGATATGGATTAACAAATACAAAAATGCAAGAATGCAAAAATGTATTTTATAACAAAAAAGTCATTAAATGTATAGTAAAAACAAAAATAAGTATTATTAGCTGTCGTTGTAAATTTCACATCATCAATAACGGCACTGACCGAGTGCTTTAGAAAAATGTAACCTGCAGTGAGTTTCCCACTGGAATGCAGTTTTTATTTAAATAATGAATTAGAAAATATGTCAGCAAGTATTTTAGGTGATAGTTCATAAAAAAATGGAACAAATTCTTGGCAAATACGATAGCAATGCGCCTCATGAACGGTTTTATTGCACTGGAAAATGCACTATCATACAACAAAAAAAATGAACTCAAATAGAAAGCGGAAAAATTACTTCAGTAGATCGAATGGGTACCGATTAGGTATCGAATAGCTATCGAATGTGTGCTATATTTAAGCAATAACTGAACTAACATTTTTACAACGTTTATTTGTTGTAATGCATGTGTAATAGGAATGAGAGTCTATTGCTGCTTTATAGAAGTCGTAGTACCTTAAACGAAAGCAACATATCCAAAAACTTTGTAGGAGTAGTAGTAATTACTTAATGAGAAAATGTTATAAGATTGTGTAAAAATGCAGATATTTACTGTTATGATAGCTTAAGGAAAATATGTAGTACAAAAATTATACAAAATTAAAAAAAAAATTGGAAGTACAGTAGAGCGTCGATTATCCGAAAGCCGGTCATCCGAAACGTCGGTTAACCGAAAGGAAACATGACGCCTTTTTCGGATATAAAGAATAAAAAAAGTATATACAAATGAAATAGAAACGTTTAATAGAAATGACTCAGAGAGCGACGCAAGGGAACGTCATGATTTTGGCATTTTCCGTGTCTTCATCGATAGCATGTTATATTTAGAAGATGATTTATAGGTATTGACAGCGTTGTACATATGTACATACTTGCTTTCTGTCACGCGCTCTATGAATTTAAGTTAGTATCGCAGTTCCTAAATATAACAGCATCGGTGGTGTTATCGTGCCGCGAAACGAACGCGCATTCGACGCCGACAGTTTTGTTTGGGCAATCTCTCATTAATTTCAGGATGGACACTGAAGTATTTATCGAGTGGTATGACGCTGTATTCATTCCAGAGGTTAAAAAACATCGGATAGAAACTGGAGACACTGGAAATGTTTTATTAGTGATTGATAATTTTCCAAGTCATCCCTCAAACCTTTCACTTGAGAGAGAAGATGGAAAATTTAAGGTGATTTTTTTGCCACCCAATGTTACCTCAGTCGTTCAACCTATGGACCAGGGGGTGATCGAAGCCTTCCAACGTTACAACAGAAAAGCGTTGCTTGGTAGTGTACTAATCGGCCAAGAGGAAGATAAAATAATTCTTGAAATCTACAAAGGTATTAACTTGAAGGATGCTGTTAACATGGCAGCAGAAGCGTGGGCTTATGTCAAAGCTTTTACTCTAAAGAAATCCTGGAATAAGCTTTGCCCAGCAGTTGAATCCGGAGCTAGCCTTACATCTGAAGAACCAACAAATGAAAACTTTGTTTCAGAAATGGTTGAGTTGATGAAAGAGGTTTCATGATTTGAAGAATGTGACCAAGAAAACGTGCATGAATGGCTAGAATTTGACGACGATGATCCTGGCTACGAATTGTTGATAGACGACGATATAATAGCACAGGTTCAAGTTCCTGAAGATGACGACAATGAAGACGAAACTAGTGATGACATCGTCTCAGCTGAAAAATGCCCGTCCAATGAAGAAGCCTTTAAATGATTTGAGACTGCTATTAAATGGTTGGGACACCAAGGCGAATGCGATTCTGTGCAGTCTTTAAAACGCCTAAAAGATTTGGCGGCAAAAAAACGAGTCTAAAAACTTAAACAAACAAATATGTTCGACCTTTTTTTTAGATTAGTTTTGTACTGTTAAAAAATGTTTAGACATTAGTATTTATGTACCGCGTGTGCAATTCCTACTTAAATGTGACTATTCATCATATGTACTGTACTCTAGTGTATCATTAAAAAGCATTACATACATAATATGTATTCCTAATCCAATGACATGTTTTATTACCCTACCCTCAACAAAAAACTGGAATTTTGCAAATGTTCGTTTATCCGAAAAATCGATTATCCGAACACCCTCTGCACCAATTGTTTCGGATAATCGGCGCTCTACTGTAATTAATTAATGAGAAAAAATTAAAAAATGTGTTATAAAGTAAAAAACGATAACATAATAAAACATAACATATCATAGCATAACACAAGCCTTTGAATCCATTTGCCTATTGGTAGAATGAGTTTCGCCGTACATCTGCCACTCGGTTCAATGTCTCATCGGCTTTGCCACCGCAGCATAGTTCGTCATCTCCGTTCCGTGACGCTAGTGATGGCGTGTTTCTTATTGTAGTCCCACGCATCCATTTATTCCGACTTGTATCTCTCCGCTAATCACAAAGACTGCAGCCCCAGAGACAGTGCGGTACGCGAAGACAACTCTGAGCGCCGCTATTCGATGTTTTGCGCTTGGCTTTGCAATTTAGCGCATCTCCTCATACATCGCTGCCGTACAGGAGTATTAAGTTTGTGGCCTTCTTCTGATCTGTGTTGGCCCACCGATATTTGCCATTAACCTACTTAGTATTTCCGTGACTTTTGCTGCTTTGGTAGCCGCATGCTGTATCTGGGCCCAGAAAGTAAGCCTATAAAAATTTCACTACTTTTTGGGTCACTAGGAGCGTGTCGCCTAGCTATATCGTTCGCGTATTCCACTAGATATAAATCTTCTAACATTTTTATGCTCAAGATCTCATCATAGCTCAAATTCCAGAGATCGGGTTCGATACTAGATTCTTGGACTGCGCCAGAGGTTGTCGCTTTTGATTCCTCACCATCGGGTGTGTCGTACAGCAGTTCACGCTCCCTCAGATAACTCTGGATTATCCTGAGCAGGTATGCAAGTATTCCAAACCTTTCTCGTAGTGCCTTTGTAATGTCTATCCATCGTAAGCATTTCATACATCAAGCGTTGCCATTACGGGAATAGGGTTCGCGTAGTGGCATCTGCGTCAAGCGTTGTCTCCTCCTATATTGCGCCAAGGGTTGATTTTCCACATCGGAAACCGTATTGCCTTGCTGACAATTCTCCTGCACTCTCAATAGACTCTAAAAGCCAGCGCTATCTAAGTTTATCAAGTAATATCCCGGAGCATGCAAAGCGGACGCCAGACTATCGGTTGCGCTGAGGCGTCTTTATCCTTACTGATCAACGTCAACTTCTCTATTTTCCTCAGCTTGGAAAAGATTCTTTGAGCTATGCATGCATGGCTTTCAGCCATAAATTTAAGAGCTTCAGCTGGGATGCCGCCTGGGCCTTGAGCTTTGTTCCAGTTTTAAGGCTTCTTGCCGTGGTTTTAAGCGCTTCCTCGGTGAAGAGTGGGAGCATATCGTCACTTTTGGGTTCTCGGTCCCCTCACAGCATAAGGTGTGTGGGAAACAGTCACTATTTTGCTAATAGTATTACTGTCTAAATGTGGGGCCGAGTTGGCGTTTAGCCTTCCCGTTACAATTTTCTACCCCAGTCCCCAAGGGTTGCTGTTTAGATTCCATTTGGCCTTCTCACAAGCGATGATTGCTTGTTGCAGCGTCTTTCGGGTTTGCTGAAATCATCAGCTTCCGCTCTGCTTCTCTGTATCGTCTGACACTGGTATACCTTATTCTATTTCGGAGGCAGGTTTGTCTGGGCTCTGAGATTTCTGTTGTTCACCAATACACAGATCGTCTTCTTGAGCGTAGTCCCACACACGGCGCCGATGCATCGCAGTTTTTGGCAATGCGTTGCATCATGGCTCATGGCGTCGCCACTAATGTGCCGTGTGGAATTAGCATCAAACTGATCTAGGAATGTTTCAATGTTCACTTTAATTATATTCCATTTGCGTAAGCCATTTCTTTTTGGTGTTGGAGCAGGGTCAATTTTTGCAGTGGTCCGGAAAGTGATATATTGCTGATCACTTCCAGTATATTCTTTCAAAAATTTTCCACAACCCCTTGATGCCCCAGCCAGGCTATCAGACACTAGGGTGATATCCGGCGTGGTGTGTTCACATCCCGGTCCTCTGAAAGTGTACCATTGCCAGTGTTTGCCACTGGAAGCACAGTGTGTAGTAGAGGCGCCCCACTCGACAGCTTTGACGTTGAAGTCTCTGGCTGTGATGAAGGCGCCACCTATTTCACGAAATTTGTCCTCAATAGAAAAATAAGTTAAAACATATTCAATACAAAAAATAAAATATTTAAAAAATATAAATTTTAAATATTTTTTTTTTAATATTTTATAGAAAAATAAGTTAAAATATATACAATGCAAAAACAAAAAATTAAAAAATTGAAACCAAAAAAAAAATATTTTTTACATTTAAATATTTTATCTTATTTTTCTATGAAATATTAAAAAAATTAAAAAGCAAACCAAAAAATTTTTTTGTATTTTTTTCGTACTTTTGTATTTTAACTTATTTTTCTACTGCGTGAAATAAGTGGCGCCCTAATCGTAGCCGGATATTTATTTAAAATTAAAAAAATATTTATTTTTTTTAATATTTTTTATTTAGTTAGTTCTTAAGTTTTATAAAAAAAATATTATTTTATTTATTTACTTATTAAGGCCTTTTTATTGGCTCGGATATCAAAAGTTTTAAGTTTTGAATTAACTGACTTCAACTTAAAATTTAGCCACTTTGCAAATCATAACAAAAACTGCAATGAGTTCATTGACTCACTCACCAGCCGATGAACAGCTGGCGGTCACCTTCTCTTATGCCATATTCGATTACCTAAAAACATATGCACGGCTGTATAAGCAGGCACAGTGCAACGTAATATTATGCAAACACTTGACTCTTTGACCCAAATTGCAAGCCAACACAACGCCATTTGAACTTTATGCTACCGAGTACCGTAATATAAAATCCAATAACGTGAAAGTCTTTATTCATCATTTGGTTTTAACTGATGCCAATGAGTGCGAGCGTGGCGCGGTGGAAAAATACTTACATACAAACTTAGAGAAGAAAACACAAACTTCCAATGATGCAAAAAATATTTATTTATACAAAAGTTTACGATTCTACGACCGAGTGAGCGGCGCGAATATCGAGTCAATGCCACAAATCGAATGGCAACAAATTAATTGATTAATTAATGGCAGGCCAATAACGAAACCGGTGGTGAGCAGTAGTTGTGGGAAATGCTGTAAAATACCAGAGGTGAAAAAGGTAGAATTAGAATTACATGAAACAGTTATGTTTTTTCGGCAGAAATTCGAAAAAAACTTCATAGGTTTTGCATGCTAGCAGAAGGGGGAGGCATTGGCAATTTAATGAAGACGCATTGTATGCATACACTTTTGTGCATGTATTGCGTGTATGTTAGGTATTAAGCAACAACAAGAAGTAAAAAAAAAAACTCCAATAAATAAATGTTCTCTTAATTCCACTTACAATAAAGTACGAAAATTGTTGCAACATCGAGTGCAACGAAGCCACCAAGTTAACCACCGATGAGTGTGGAAAATTCTTTTAAAGCAAAGTTGCTGCAGAGCGCCTCAAAGTGCTGGGAGTGTGACAACAGAGTTGCCGGCACACAAGAGTATGAAGTAGAATATTTGAAAAGGGAATGATTCCAAGTTCACTTCAGGGTGATTTCAATAACTTGAACTGCAAGGTTAGGGAAAAAGTAGTCGTTCTGCCTGCGAGATCGTTTTAACCCATTTCAAAGAAAGCTGTTCAATATCGAATATACATATAAAATTTCTACAGAGTCCAACAGCTTTAAATACAACCGACGCGCTCACAAACTACTCCAAAACTTTGTTACATATCGCTCAACAGCATGACCGAGCCGTTTCTTTTCCATCTGGTAATAAATACCAGGGTATCTGGTGGTGAACGGGCACAAAACGAAATATCTCCTGTCATCAAACAAACAGTCGGCGTGCTCATGCATCGGCATCCACGTCACGGGTTGCAGTTATGACTTCGAGTTTGTAAGAGATTTCGTTTATTTAGAAACCAGCATTAATAACATTGTCAGCCTTGAAATCCAAGGTAGAATCTCTCTTGCCAACAAGTGCTACTTTGGACGAAGTAGGCAATTGAGTAGTAAAGTCCTCTCTCGACGAACAAAATTAACACTCTATAAGGCTTTCATCACACCCGTCTTACTGTATGGCGCAGAAGCTTGGACGATCACAGCATCCGATGAGGCGTTTCTTGGAGTGTTTGAGAGAAAAATTATGCGAAAGAATTTTCGAATCTTTGCACGTTAGCGACGGCGAGTATCGTAGACGCAAGAAAAATGAGCTGTATGAGCTTTACGACGACATAGACATAGTGCAGCGAATAAAGGTCCAGCGACTTCGTTGGATACAAACCCAACGGCTCTGAAAGTATTCGATGCGGTGCCAGCTGATGATAGCAAAGGAAGAGGAAGGCCTCTTCAAAAAAAGAAGAATGGGTACTAGGGTATAGCGAAATTGCAAGCGAGCTCAAAAATTTGTATGATCACACGCGTGTCTGGCAGGTCAATATGTAGTTTGGAATTTAGTTGTGTTCACTGAATTTTTGCATGATTTCTGCTTCACATAGTTATTCAGCAACCCGACAAGCGTACCCTGTTGAATATAACCAAAGAAGGCTGCGGGAGAGGAGAAGTGATATCATCTAAAAACATGGAATTGCTGAGACTGCAGCTCCCACTTACCCAGTTACCAGGCTAGCCAAAGATGATATGACTAAAGTCATCAAATTCGAAAAGAAGTTCAGAATTGAACTGGACGACTGGAGTACCATTGCGTTTGAAAGGAAACTTCAAGAGTGTACCCAGCGCTGGTATACAGATGGATCGAAGACACTAGAAGGCATAGGCGCTGGAATATACTGTCCCAGAACCAAGGGCTCAATGCCTATGGGTAGTTTTCCAAGTATCTTCCAAGAGGAGGTGCATGACATCTATCTATGTACAGAGATCAATTTAGATAGGAATCTGCGGAATGAGGGAATTGCCATTCTGAGTGACAACCAGACGGCACTCAAGGCCCTGTCATCCTGCGAGGTGAAGTCCGCACTAGTCCTTGAGTGTATCCAAAAAGCGAATTTATTAGGAACGCATAATCGCATCCGGCTTATTTAGACCACAGCACACATGGATATAACTGGAAATGAAGTAGCAGATGCATTGGTAAGAGAAGATGAGACCTAGTTATCAATAAGGCTCGAGCACTTCCTTGGTAGGACACCATCAGAAGTTAAAAGCTAAGGCTACGGGAGGTTAGCCAGCAGCAAATTATGGACTACGCCTTGTTAGAAGATTGTATAGCTAAAAGAGGTTTAGAAAACTTATAACGCTTCCCAAGGATAAACGGAGAATGAAAATAAAATGAAATGCTACTACTTTTGCTTACTAGTCGGTCGTGTAAGGGAAAGGTGTTAGGGAAAGGTGTAAGAAAAATAATCTGTAACTCGATATTAGAACGTATTTTATGAGGGTTCTCAATTTTGTGATTTTTACGATCCGGGTTTTACGATCTCGGGATTTTATTATTGCAATCTCGGGTTCCCGAGATTAGTTTCGGGATTTACATATTTATTTTTTCGCAGCAATTTACCTAAAAAAATTGCAGCATTCCCTTACATTGATCCCGACACTTTCGAAATCACGAGTTTAGTACCGGGATTTAGATATTTATTTATTATTTTGCACCAACTTAACTCAAACAAATTACATAAGTATTGTTTGAGAAGATTTCCCATCGATCCCGAAATTTTCGGGATTTTATCATATAAATTTCGGGATCCCGAAAAAAGTTTCGAAATTTAGATATTTATTATTTCGCAAAAACTTAATTAAAAAAAATTGTATCAGTATTGTTTGAGAACCTTTCCTTCCATATAATAAATAGTAAAAACTGGGTTTTAAATTTACTTTTTTGTTTAAAGTGAAAATTATTTCATTATTCATAACAAAACAAAAGACAATAAATGGATATTAAATATTAATAACAATGTGTACCAGCCTCTTCAATCTTGTAAGCTAATTTTTTTTTGTGCCATTGAAGAGGTTCGCTTCAGTTGGGATTTCTATATTTTTCCCCCATACAACTGGATATATTTTTTACTAATTGCTTGTGCTGGCAACCCTATGCGACTATTGCATATTTAGTGTGTTGATAGATCCCTTTTGCGATTTATAATCGCTGTGCGGCAATTTGCAAACTCAATCGCGATTGTTGCAACTTCTCCAGCGTTGCAATCTTTAGCTGCGGCATGACGTGCGTAATTTCAATTGACGTTGATTACGTTGCTGATGATGATGGTTGCTGGTTGATGGTTGTTGAAGGATGAAAGCTAAAAGCTGAAAGCTGATGGTTGATGCTTGGGTTGTTGTTTTCTCGTTTTGGTTGTTGTTTTATGTTGTGTTGTATTTGTGTTTATTATTGCCATGTATTTATGTTGATCTGTTGGTCGATGGCAGAATGCTTGATTGTTGATGATTTGATGGTTTGATGATGATGGTGCCGTTTCTTGTTGCACATTTGCGCTGAAATCATGGAATTGAAGAAAGGTTTTAGCTGCTGCTGTTGTTGTTGTAGCGCACTGCTTGTTGCTGCCGCTGCATTTTATTGTGCCTAACTGCGGCGCATTATGCTTATTTTTGTTGTTATTTATGTGAGTACGATTTCATTGACTGTCGATTGTTGTTGTTGCGGCTGTCTTTTTCTCCCTTTGCTTGTTTATATGGCATTTTTCCGTTTTATTATTGTTGTTTAGTATATTGGAGTTTTTCTTTTTTGTGCTATGCTCCCTCCATATACATAGCTGCTTGTTGTTGCCATTTATTGCAATTATTGTTGTTGTTGTTGTTGCTGCTGATGCGCAGCGATGTGCAGCAATTGTTGCCGCCTCATATGCCTTGTGCGGCCTCTTCAATACGAACAATGCGTTGGCATGCAGTGTTGTTGTTGTTGCTGTTATTGTTATTTTTTTATTGTTGTAGTTGTAGTTGTCGGTTGATTGCAATGATACGTAATTTATTTGCATAGATTTGCAGAAATTGTAATCATCAAGTGCAGCCGCAGAACAAATTCTTTAACGTCTCCGCTCAAGCTGCAAGAGTTGTTTTTTTGCTTTGTTTTTTTTTTGTTCTTACAGCTGTGTGGCTTGCTCGCAGATTCTTGCTGCTGTTCATAAAACAATCTTCCATCTTGTTGTTGCTGCTATTGTTTTTGTTGTTGCAAGCGTATTGCATGTGGCGCGCTTAGATGGAAAGGTTCAAGTGTATGTCAGTTGAATGGCCTGACAGCCGTGGCGTCATAGAACTGTGCGCGCGATCACTCGCTCGCTCGCTCGCTTGCGCGTTGCTGCCATGGCGCAACCAGGCGCAACAGTCAACAAACTTGCAGCTTTTCACACACACATATATATGTATACATATACATATATATATACTTACATATATTAGTAAGTACGTGCACTTCTCTGTTACTTTCAAAGTGACTCGTAGCATTGATGCTTTTTTCCTTTTCGCTCTTTTCTTTTTCATAATTTTTTTTTTATTTGTTTTTTGCATTTTCCGCGCCACATTCTAGCCTCACTCACGGCACAAATACTTACTGACATTCAGGCAGCTATACACACGCTCCACCCCCCGACTGTTCGCCCAGTTGTTCCCGCAGCTGTTTTGCCTTTGCCTTATCGGCGCTGTTAGTTCATGCCTCTAATGTATAAAAGTTCAATCAACTGAAAAGCAAAAAGTGTACATCCATACACACACACATGTATATGTCAGCATTTATCTGTATTTATAACTTTGTATGCGTAATACTTTACAACAACTTCATTGCTATGCAGCAAATTTTTCCATCCAAATCGCATATTTTCCTCCTCATTGTTTTTGTAGATATGCACATAGCGCAAGTGAGCTTGCCTGCTACCCTGGCGAGTCCCGCAGTCAGCGCGAGCGCTGTGTAACGCCTTCTAGCGCACTGGCCAGCAGCTGGTTGTTGCTATGTTTTTTTTTTCATATTTTTGTTGCACTGCCTATTGATGTACAGAAGCATCTGAGAAATTTGTTTGTATGCGTGCAACCTAAATGTGCCGATGTGATATGACCTTTGCTTTCAATATGGGATATGGAGTGCCCATTGAGTGCTCTAAACTATTTAGTCTGGAGGTTTTTGCACTTCATAAACGTCTACACTCGAAAGAGCGTCATTCCCAATTTGAGACTGGCCATGTAACTAACTAAGAGGCAACAGAAAGAATCACACGCCTGAATTGCGTTTAAATCTCAGTTCACTTTATATAGAGGTTAGGTTCGAATGCTTACCAAACAAGCCACAATTCAGCTAGCCGCTCACTCCTAAAAAGTAACTGAAAGCACGTTAAGCTCATAGCAAGATGCAGACCAAATTTCTTAAACTAACTGAATTCCTAAATTAGGTCCTACCGATCTTAAAGTAAAAGGAACAAAAGTATTACTCAGCTCAAGGTAAGATCAGTAAGAGAGACGCTGTTAGGAGAGCCGAGTCTTTCTTTTCATACTCAGATGGTCGGTGATTTCGAGTATTTCATCTACTTCGTAATCTTCCTGTACTTTTATTTTCCTAATTTGTATGCCTTGCTTGTTATTGTTGTTGTCGTAGCAGCAAAAACATTTCCCATATATGTACGGGAAGCGCTGTAGGAGTGACAGTCCTTGGCCGATTATATAGTAAATCCGGGTTGTTCCGGTAACGTACAACTGCCTTGGTATTGAAACCTTTTATAAGCCGCCCAAATTTCTTGTAGAGTTTTAGGAAGTTTTTCCTGTTGGCCCGCTTCTCAAGCGCATTCACATATTTCGGCCTCTTGTTTCATCATTCTGATAATACGTCTCTCTTCCATTTTCAGCTTCCAGTAGCGATCCCACGTGGCCCGCGTTACCCCCGATCGCAGTGTGGAACTACAGGCATAATCCTTTCTTTCCGCGGCAGCATGACATTTCTCGTCGTCTTTTTGGACTCACCGAAATCCGATTTCTTGTTCGGCGAAGGTATGTAAAAAACAAGAAATGCAGCTCCATTACTCCTGCATACCGGATTGAAAAGAAAGAGTGAAAAAGGGACGTTTTTAGGTGACCGAATATAAAAGTGATGTATACTCCATCTTGGGATCTCCGTTTACTTTATTCTTCGCGTCTCTTGCAACGTATTTCTAGTTAAGTTGATAGCTATTCCTTTTACTCTCGAGGAAATATTAGAAAACAAGTACTTTTATATATGCTGATTCTGCCTACGTATGCACATAATTATGATATAGTAGGTGACGGTGTTTTTTCATTCATTTCGCGATCTCCTTTTACATACGTCTTTGAATCTTTTGCAGCCCATTCCAGCCTGTACTGATGGATTTCGCTTCTACACTCAAGGAAGGAGTGAAATGGGATGCTGTTAGGAAATACAGATCTAGCGGCCGTTTGTACACCAACTTGAGATCACCTTTTATTTTCATCTTGGCCACTCTTACAGCGCTCATAAGGCTAAAATGATGGGTACTAACAAAGCTGCGACCATGTTACAATGAGATGCGTTACCAGACGAAGACATCTACAATTTCACTAATGGTTATTCGGCTATGAAATCCCTCAGAAGACAGTTGAAATCCTCTGTAGGAGCATTGAAAGTCCGTGCATCTATAGGCAAGATGCAAAGTCATTTTCTCCACAATTTTTTTTAAGTTCTAGGTTTCACTGACAGCCAATTAACCAAAAAATCATGAGCAGTTATCCTCCTCTATAGGAGCTCTGAAGTCCAGAGTGTTTCAGTGTTTTCACCCTAAAATAGTATGGGTTTCAGGGTATTGTGGCATAGAGCGTACTTGAAGGCCTGATGTATTGGCGCATACACTTCTGTTAGGTGTTTCCCCGGATCCTCCTCCAAAGGGACATAGCTTAGTGTAATAACGTCAGACTTGGAAACGAACTCAGAATTACTGTGTAAGTGCTATTTAGGCTGAGGAAGCAAATAAGTAGTAAAGTCTTCCATCACCGAGTTTCAACCTTAAAATCAACCTCAACTTCAAACTCAATCTCAACCTTAGGTTAAATTAGATTTTAGTGGTTGCCCACTGTGGGATACACTCAGGCTCATAGCCCATTGTGAAGCTGCATAGAAAACTTATTTTGACTTCCATAAAACTAATGTATATATAATTGTCTATGCTTGCGCGAGGGAGCAAAGGGCACAACAATCTTCCTCCATTCGCCTCTTTCAGAAATATTCTTTTTCAGCGCGTTCCAGCTTTAGTGGCACAAAAGGTGCAACGCCCCGTCCCTTCCTTTCCGTCATATAGACAACTTCTGCAGAAGTCTTGTGTGCGCTAACCAGTGTGGTAAGACTACGCCTACTTTCGATCAATAGAGATTCTATGCGTTTAGCATTGAGAGTCGGCCAAAGTTGTCAAGCGATTGTTTTCGTTACGCAAATTTTCGTTCACGAATCCTAAAAATGCCTCATGTCTAGAAGGATATACTTGTATCATTGTCTATGTACACGCTATTTGGCGCCGAATCTCGCTAGTTCACCTGTCCTACAATTTCCCTCGACTCAGCTACCACTTTAAGAGATATGCGGCATTTCATGGCTATCTTAGAGGTTGACGTCTGTCCTGTGAGGGATTTTATCGCCACCTACTACCAGACGAAATGTAGATATCAACTTCATGTATCGCATCACACTGTATCAGTCAGCTTTATCTCAATGTCAATTTCCACCTCAACTTCAATCGCAATCTCAATTGTAATTTCCCTCTCCTTTCTTTGAAGGTGGAGGTTTAAATCAAAATGTCAGAAACGTCCCAAAGGTGCCTTCATACCAATGGTGTTTGGGACACGCTCCTACTATTACTATAACAGTCCGACCACCTGGGTTAAATTCTACCCTGGGCGTTTATGTCCGAAGAGGCAACAGCTGTCTGCGTCCAGGTTCATCTCCTGCAGATTTAGGAAGGCTATACAACTTTAACATGAGTCTTAGCCTCATCCTCAATCTAAATAAATCTAAATATCAATCCCAACCTTAACATCAGCCTCAGCCTCAGCCTTATTCTAATTCTCAACCTTAACATCAGCCTCATCTTTATTCTCAATCTCAACCTTAACATCAGCCTCAGCCTCATTCTCAATCTCAACCTTCACCTTACCATCTCAGCCACAACCTTAATATTAACCTCGACCTTAACCATAACCTCCACTGCACCCTATCCTAACCTAATATTTCTCATTTCATATAAAAACTAGCATTGATTTCGCCCCGAAGCCGCAGCAAACCATATCTTGGCCACTAACTTTCGAGATATCTCTATAATTTCTCTGCAATTGGAAAACATTCTTTATGTGCCTTGAAACCAAATTTTTTCCGCCACTTTTTTCTGGTCAATCATTTACCTATACGTTAATCTAACACACATTCCCGCAATTCACTAGCATACTACTCACATATACATACAAGCATGCACACATAGATACATTCATATAATACAAGTGCCATTTTATTCACGCCATTGCGAAGCGGTAATTACACGGGCATCAAAAACCGCAGCATAGCAAATGCTATTGGCAATAAATGATTGCCGCGGCAAGTGCAATGCAAAACATTGGGAAATAAAAAATGAAATTACCTCAGATGCATTTTATGACGTACATCTTTCACTCAATAAAAATGGCAAATTACTACAACAGGCTCGCATCCAGTCGGCGCGACGGCCTAGCAAGGCAAACGCCAGCTAAAGCAATCCAGCAACCAGTTGATGCATTAAGAATTCGCCAGCAAACTGTGGATTTGAGTGTATTTGATATGCGCAAGTGCCATTTCCGCAGGACGGACGGACGATCGAACGGACAGATCGCACGGACAGGGGAACAAGTGAGTGACGAGACGTACAGGCGAATGTGAAATTTAATTGCAACTTTCCAATAATGTCCAGTAAGGTGGGAAAGAAATAATCGCGCATAAGTATTCGCCATTAATCGAGCTAGCGACAATGTGCCCACTTCTGTTTTTGGCCAACTTATGAAAAGTGTCAATTATGAGCATTGCAATATGGCATGAGCTGAGAAATTCCATATCCATATCTTATTTTTAAATTCTTTCAACTAACAGTGCACATCAGCATTAAAGTGGGTTAAACCGATGGGTTTGTTTGGTGTCTGTTTTTGTGGGCACGCTAAATTTTCGTATTGCCAGCATTGTCGACTTTATCAGAAAACACCAATGGGCAAATGCGCATACGACTAGCGCACTATGCCTTAAGATAGAGAGTAGACGCGTGAAGCACTACTGACAACCTCTAACTGCATTTTGCAGTAGTTGCTGTGCGGCTGTCAAGCGCCTACAAACTTCAGTATTGGCGATATGCAGCAACTTGACAGCTTCATCCAATGCAATGCGTAGTGCCCAAAGCGAGCTGGCCGAGATGCTGAAAGTGAAGTGTACAGGTGGATTGCAGAAAAACGTAAGACACATTTAGGTCGGCAAGCAGGTCAACGCCAACAGAAGAGAAAAATGTAAAATGCGTGGGTCTGTAGTGTCCTTAATACCAGGTGTATGCCCATGAAACCGGAATTACGAAATAATGCTGACTAGATACAAGCGAAAATCTTTTCTGTATTACAAGGTGGTGTATTTGTTGCAGAAGCCTTACTGAGCGCTGCTTAGATGAATGCTTACACAAGGTCTGTAAGCGAGCTCTTTGAATAGTAGACCCAAAACCCGTGGTCTTCCGATGGCATTAGACCGGAGAGGGAGATTCTTTAAATGAGTGTAGATATGAAGCGAACAACGTTCAAGAAACGTGGGCTTCCGACGGGATTAGACCGGAGAGAGAGATGCTTTAGATGAGTGTAGAGATGAAGCGAACAACGTTCAAGAAACGTGGGCTTCCAACGGGATTATACCGGAGAGGGATATGCTTTAGATGAGTGTAGAGATGAAGCGGGGATTTTTCACATAAATATCTGGACATACATTTGACAAGCCGTGGCCTTTCCTGGATGAATACGAGGACGTCACATGCTCCAGAACGTAATTGCGTAAAGTCTTTGGTCATAGTTTATTCAGTGTATGAGGGTATCTATGTGCACAGTTAGTATTTTAGTTAAATTGAGAGCAAGCATATTAAGTTTACTTGGGATTTTTATTTCTTTTCCAGTGTACAAATCGCCAAACTGTGCAATGAGTAAATATAAATCAAGCAAACGAATCAAGTTGACACAAACTAGTTTTGTTGCACGTAATTTGCTTTGTAGCACACTGGGTCATAAGATGGTCAAAAGACACATGCACAATGCCAATATGGGCAATTCAGATATGCGCAGATATACCATAATTTGAGAGACGGCAAAGGAAGGAAAGTGCCACAATAACGGAGGAGTCAACAGGCATTGGAAGCACAGAAATTTCAGGGGCTGCTAGCTTAGCAAGATTGATGTTTTGGGCAAACGGTGGTCCTCTTTCGGTTTCGAAGGAAAAGCGTGGTTGTAGGCGTAAATTAGTACTTATGAAGACTTTCAATTTTTTTAATATTTGCTCTATATCTCTAAGACCTCTCCACTTCTCTAACATCTGTTTGGATAATCTGGAAAGACCAATAAGAATGTCAGTGAGCATTATCAGTTTGTTAATAAAAAGGCTTAGGAGATGTGTAAATCTTTTCAAAAAGTGCTACTTTGGACTAAGTAGGCAACTGAGTAATAAAGTCCTCCCTCGACGGACAAAACTAACACTCTATAAAGTTCTCATCATGCTCCGCGCTCTAACGTATGGCGCAAAAGCTTTGAAGATGGCAATATCCGGTAAGGCGTCCTTTGGAGTGTGAGAGAGAAAGATTCCGCGGACAAGTTTGGGACCTTTGCACGTTGGCAACGACGAATATCGCAGGCAATGGAACGATGAGCTGTATGAACTTAACGACGACATAGACATAACGCAGCGAATAAAGAGCCAGCAGATTCGTTGGCTGGGTCATGTCGTCTGCACTGATACAAACGCTCCGGCTATGGAAGTATGTATTTGACCCCGTACCAGCTGGTGGTTGCAGAGGAAGAGAAAGGCCTCCTCTGCGTTGGAAAGATCAGGTGAAGCGGGACTTGGCTCATTGATATGTCCAATTGGCGCCGGTTAGCACGAGAAAGAAACGAATGGTGCGCTTTGTTAAACTTGGCCAAAATCGCGTAAGCGGTTATCGCATATATCTAGAAGAAAACAAGAAGTGAGAAATTTAAGTAGCTTCACAGTTTAGTACCACCTTGAGCTCTTCACCTCTCAGCTCTTCCACGATAATATGCTGTTTCATGTCCAGAGCCGCAGCCCATCTTGACTAGCTTAAGCATCGGCTCCCTCGGTGATCTTATGCCTCGAGACCCATATAAGCCGGATGTGATTACACAGCTCTAATAAATTTAATCTTCACATGCACTCGAAAACTATTAGGGACTTAGCTTCACAAAGTATTGAGACGCTCAAAATGCAAGTTTCTTTTCAGTTTTATCTCTGCACATAGACAGATGGCATACACTTCCGTCCGGAAGAAACTTTCTACTACCAAAAGGACGCCTCCTTTCCTTATGGAAGCCACGCATTTGATATCTTAATAGCGTGAATGTCTGTTTTTTGCAATCTTCAACAAGAATTTAAAACAGCGTAACCTCTCCTAACGGACACTTCTATTAGCCGCACATCTCCCTTCAGCGGACAATTTTTTCTATACCAAATCTTATGTAGAAGAGAAATTTACCCTCTTTTGAAGGAGCACATCTCTTGGAGGGACAAAAGCTGACTGACGGTAAGAGTGCGCCTAAGAGAGATTTCACTGTTATCCTATTCCAACAAGTCGTTGTTAGTCAAGTCAAACTCTCCGGATAAACTATTTCATGAATCTGCACACACCCAAATTTTTGATAAAGGTAGCTTAAAAAGCTTCATATAAGTGGAAAGCAATTTAAGATATACTATATATTTGAGGGGGACTTCTTTTCCAAGAGTTTATTAATTAAGCGATTTAGTCTATCTCTCTGAACCTTCACTTAACCACACAATTTAGAGTTGGGATTTGGATTTTTTGAGATTTTTGCATCGTCACCAGATGAATGGAGTTCCTTCCCACTACCTTGTTTTTGGAGTGCTCAAAAAGCTGTTGAAATACTGATTGCAATGCTAAGAAATGCGGTTCCTCTCAAACTCCTTTCCGTTAAGCCAAATTAGTGTGGAGTCTATCTTTCACGCTTTTATAAAAAATATACGGAAGACTACTGGCATAGCAAGAGAGCTTCAATAATGTTCTAGCAAAAGCAATCAATGAATTCAGAGCTGAACTGGAATTGAAGTCGATTAATCTGCCGCTCGCATAGTACCAGAGAAGTAGCTGCGGAGATGCTAGGTAAGTGCCTCTTATCACCAAGATGATGTTCTCTCATTCCTACCCTGAATCGTCGTTGGTGGCATACTGGAGGAAGTAAAGGGAAGGTGTTGCTAAGGAATTACTTATGCAGCTTGTGAGGAATTTAACATGATAGGGAAGTTTTTCAGTACTCTGTATGAGTACAACCTACACTTGGTAATAAAATTTGCTATTCATAGCAGACTATTTGTTAACCACCTCAAGACGGAGTTCCTCTTATTTGTGAAGAGATATAAGATCCCTAGTGCCCAACCCTCTTCATTTGGGAATTATTTCAAGACTATTCCTAGTGAAGTAGCTGACTCTGATCTTAGACAGACAACCACAATGCTTTAAGTGATCTATAAATAAAGTGTTCCTAATTTCACTTCACAGGCACTTATTGAACCACCCTCGTATCTCTTTTGCGCTATTCTTATACGCACCTATACATGTGAGCCTACATTTCTTTGCTCAATTAGTTGAACACAAATCAATTTGTCTTCCCGTCATTTTTTCAATAGCCCATAGATGGTAATTTCCTTTTGCAAATAAAATATTTTCCTAACGCATTTACCACAGCAGCGGTAATGCATTTTTTCAATCACAATTCTTTAAACGGATGTGTGACAAAAGAAAATCACTTAATGAATAGAATTGAAAATAAGCAGATGTACGCAGAGGTGAATGAGCAAATAATAAGCAGAGAAAATTTGGAAAACAAAAAACATTTTTTATCTCCCAAATGGAGCGCCAGAAAGCTGACAAACACATTTTTAGTTTCAGATGATCTCAGCTGTTTTCCGGAGACTTTCTAAATATTCGTTTTTCTTCTCGAAACTCACTTAGTCGAGCGAAAAATTTCTGCATGCTGATCAAAAAATTAGGATGATGGATTACCAGTTTTGTTATTTAGCTATGGTGAAAAAAAAACAGTGAAGAGAACTTTGGCTGCCACGTCACTTGGGAGATGCGGCAGCCAAATTCTGCACGATAATTTCACACATATTCATGTTTTTTTCGTAAACCCAAGTGACGTCAGCCCATTAGTTGATACTGTCAAATTCACTCAGAGCCGAATGACGGTAGCACTCATCTAAAAATCTTTTCAGCATGGCGACTAATGTCCAATCTCGAAAGTTACTCAGACGCACTTAAAAAGTCAGAACAAAGATTTCTAAATCCAAGCTCCACAGAAGCTGAATAGCTGAATAAAAGATGCTGAGAAGATTCCACTTTTTCATCGAGCTACCTCAAAATGCGCTCAAAGTTAAATCCCACCACAGGGATATCCATCAGAATGTATTGGATGTTTGCACTTTGACCTTAAGACCTTTTGTGCCCATTACTCTGCACAATACCTCTTCCAGACCCAGTTACCTCAATAAATATAGGATTGAACTAAGCTCGACTAGGCACATTTGCCTCTCTTCCGACTGTACTAGACTGAGATGATTACTTCCTCTTCTCGCTATGGATCGGATACCCCATTAACACCCGTATATCGCAAGTTATACATTGTTAGAAGCTCCATCGAATGGTTCCGATCTGCTGGAAATAAGAAGAACCTCACGAGCTTGCATGTAAGTTTTCTCATCTTAAACTCACTGAGCCAACGCGCGGTCCACTTTTCTAAACGTATACCATAGGTAATTAAGGGAATGCCCATCTAATATTTGCACGCAGAGACCGCCTCAAGTTTGACCTATCTAGTTCGCTTATCAGCCAGACTGCGTACTTGTTTGCGACCCAACGCGACATCACCTATTCCTAGACTTAATTTGACAATTACTGAGTGTGCTGCCTGGCTCTCAAATAAATGTTTATCTTTATAAAGGGTATTACATCATTCTTCACCAATATATTGCTTTTCTGACAGCAGCTAATTATACCTTGAAAGCTTCGAAGATACTGTCATTTAGAACTCTAGTATTTGACTTTGTCAAGGATTTTTCACAAAAGACTCCAACAAACTTCCTCCAAAACACAATGTCTTTCACACTTCAAGTCATTGGAAAATGACCACAACCGCTTAATGGACGATTTTTCTGAGCAAAACTCCTTCAACAACATTTCACTCCCACTTCGAGTCATCCGGGAAGAGGTTCCCAGACGTTCTCTCCAAATTTTCCGTTCAGCCCAAGCAATAGATACTAGCCTACGCTTAGACTCAACCTAGATGTCAGTTAAAGCGGGAATGAATCCGTATTTTGCAACAATTTGGGCCGGCCTGTAAATTACGCCATACCTGTACTTTGCGCCTTGCATGGTGCTTAAATTAAATATTTCTCCGTCAAACAAATAATGTATGGGTACAGACCAACATTGGCTAAGCTTCCGTAGGTTCGGCTAGCCTTCCACTATTATGTACAGGCGTGTAATTTTTTTCTTTTTTGTCTTTTTTGAAAAATCACTTTAGAGAAGAGATTCCGATAGCTTTCAGTTAGCTTCAGTTCATCAATGTTGTTCGTACTGTTGAAAAAGTGGAATAGATTCCAAGGCCTGTTTGTAATTGAAATCAAACCAAATGGTGATCTCAAAACGATATCTGAATCTAGAGAGGTATTCATAATAATTTATTGGCAGCGGTTTGGTCTTTGCCCCTTTTGATGACTCCCTAGGTTATAATACAGCATCCTTCCAACAAATTACGAACGATAAGAAATCAGGCGAACTCTAAGTTTAAGGCGGAGAAAGTGTTGCGTTGCCCTTTGGCTGCCAGTTACAAGCCTACCTAGCGTGAGTGGTGAGTAGGGTGGTGAGTACGCAGCGATAGCCAACTACGCTGTTCGGGAACATGTCTCATGACCTCAACATGCCTGCGATGATGTGGGTTGCAGCAGCTCTTGCAAGTTTTGCATGGTACTATGGCTATGGTATTCGAATGTCTCGGTTGAAGATGCGCCTGTTGGTGATGGGTCTCTTGATGATGGATCTGTTGAGGATGAGTCTGTTGATGAGGCTTCGGTTAAAGATGCATCAGTCTCAACTGCGTCAGTTGAAGGTGCATCAGTTCAGAATTTTTTAGTAGGGGGTGGACGCTTTAGCTGAAAGTGCAGGGTAGGTACTGTACCACTAACCATAACATATTCACAATTTACACTAATAGCTATGGAATCGCTTCTAAGTTCCTTGTTTTTTTTGCAACACTTTTTTATTACTATTTCCGCCCAGCTTTTTCTTGCGCCCATTCTTCACTTCCTGCAGGTCGCGATTTGCTTGCATAATGAACTGTTCACATGTCCATAATATTGACATATTTGATCACTGACGCCTGAACAAGTAAATCTCTAATCGTTAAGCAAATGGCAAGCAGCAAATGGTCCAGCCAGTTTGTCGGTAATTGTACGCGTAGTCGATAAGGAGCTCTGGACTCCAAACGAACAACAGGTTGATGCATATTTGTATACCAAGCCATTTACTTATAATTAATCTTAATTGGGTGAGTGTGCGAGCATTTGAATATAATTCTATAACATACTAATACTCAATTTACTTGGAACGTTTGGCGAATAGTGGTGTGACTAATGCATTTAACTGGCCCCTATTTCCGGACAATCAGGCAATCAATAACAGCACCGTTGAATGGATATTCATATTGATTTGACACAATTTCGTACAGATAGAGAGAAAAAGTAGCAAGATATATACGAAACAGTAGTAAGGGAGAGAGAGAGAGCAACACAATCAATTCTTTCTAAAAAGGGAATGGAAGTGAGTATCAACACCATCGAACGTCGACTGAAGGAGACGAACATATCTTACCGTCCCACAACATCAAAACTACTGCTCTCAGAAAAACACATTGAGAAACAGCAAAGCAAGAAAATGGCGTCACAGTATTGGACAGGCCTTCCCAGTTCCCAGACGCCAACCTCATTGAAAATGTGTGGGAAACTATGAAACGCATCTTGCTGGAAGGCCAGTCCATGATTTAAAGCAACTCTTGCGTCAAGTTCACAAAATCTAGTCCTGTTTGTCGACGAGGTTCGCAGAAAAGCTGGTTCAAAGCATGAAGAAGATGCCAGGCTGTACTCGACAACGATGGAGACTACACGGCTTATTAAGTAATTGCGACTCGTAGTTTTGTTCATGCTTTCATGTAAAAAAAATTTTAAATATATATCTTTTATACTTCGTGAATACTCACGGTTCTTTTTTTCTGATCCAGACTGTACTAGAAGCATAAATTTCTCAACTTAAGCTGCTTATTTTCGCTCAGTGGAGTAGAGGTCAAAATTGCTTAAGCGGTTGTCTTCAAGAATAAGAACAGTTTGAAACTCAACGAGAGCACACAAGCAGCTATTTTTGGTAATGGTTTGGGCCGCTATAACCGCAGATGGGCGCTCTCCAATCGTTTTCATCGAGCCTGGCGTCCAGGTAAATGCGAAATATTATCGAGAAAGTGTTCTGAAGGTTGCTTAGAAGCCGTGGGCAGACAAACATTTCGGTGACAGACCATGGGCGTTTCAACAGAACTCGGCACGGTCTTACAAAGCTCGAGCAAACTAAGAATGGCTTAAAATTATCGTTCCGAACTTCATAACGTCCACACAATGGCTCTCAAATTCACCAGACGCGAATCCGATGGATTATTCTCTTTGGACCATTTAGTAGAGCAAGGTGCGACGTAAATGATTCACCAGTCTCGAGGCGCTGGAAAAAGCCATTGTGCACGAGTGGGACAAAATACCTGCAAGTCACATTGGGGTAGCTTGAGAATCATTGCTCGACCGTTTCAAGGGTCCCCGACCTCTTTTTCCCTCTTGCAATGGTATCACAAAGGATGAACCAAACTTCTTTAGTCCAAGTGGACCCACTCTGGGGGCAACCATTACAACCTAACCTAACCTAACCTAACCAAGGTCATACTTAAGGCAAAAGGTGGTCATATCGAGCAAAAGTAAATTGACTCTTAATTTTGTATTATTTTCACAAATTTTTTACTTTGAATTGAATAAAAGTATGTAGTTTTCCAATCTAAATTTTAGGTCATTTTAATTGGTTACTCTTCGAGTGCCGGATCCTGTAAATTCCGTCAATCTTCTCCATCAAAACGGCGCTTTAGTGCTACTTGGGAAGCGCCAAAGTGGGAAATGAATAAATTAACCAAAATTTTTTTTTTTTAACTTTTTTTATTCGCTGTTTATTGATAGCTGATTCCATTCTTTGCAAGCGTAGAGCTCCATACCAAGCATTCTGAATGTTGTGGCTGAATAAAGCGCTGAAAACCACAACATCAAGAATGCTTAGTATGGAGTTTAAGCTTTAGGCTGTGCAAAGCTCTGCACCCTCACTCTCGTCCTAAATCAATGGTTCAGAGTCAAAGCAAAAAACCACTAGGCAAAGCCGCTTGACTCTGACCCAAATCTAAGATGTGCCGTAAAGTCTCATAAACAGAAGAAAATTAATTTTCTTTTGTGATAAATAATATTTCCTTCTTCTTCTTCGAAACCATGCAGCGTGCCCAATTAAACAATCAAGAAAGTATGTAGAAAACTTAAAAAATCTAAGCACAAACTAATAAGGTAACCATTTTCTCCGCAGCTTAACAAATAACTCCATTAATCATAATAGAAGTTCGCTCAATTGAAAGTCTACAAAATTGCAGCTTGCAACAAAACACACTTTACACAAATTCCAAAACCACAGTGCCAGCAATGTTTGTCATTTCCATAGACCAACACTTGACCCACATAACCAACAGAAGTTAATGAATACTGAAATTCCCTTTCGAAACGAGTGCGTGGGTGCATACAAAGGTTCATAAATGGAAGAAGAAGCCACAAATGCAATGCAGAGAAGGTGGTGCGTGCAACGGCGATAATTGTGGCAACAATTTACAATGTTTTGTCAGTTTGGAAAGCGCGCATACAACAACAGGCAGTGTATGTTGAGGGGAAGAGAGAAAAAAGGCAAAGGAAAAACAAAACAAAGATGAGGAGCAATAAAAGGAAAAAGTGAATGAGCAGCAAAATTAAAGAATTAGAAAGAAAAAAATAAAAGAATTTCAACACCACTTGAAGAAAACGTAAAAAGATAAAAATATAAAGGGTGGGCCAAGTATTAGTATTTTGTTTGGAGAGTGTGACGTCGGTGAAAAAGCTGAGCGATCATTGGAATCAGTCGAAACATTCCCATTCCAGCACTCGACGGAAAGCTGAATGTGGCATCCGTAGACTTGTCAGCAAAAACTGTCGATGCACGTTCCGCAATCATACTAAGAGGCTCGGGCTACATGTTGGAGCTTATCTATGGACTGTCAAGTATTCTGAGAAACTTTAAGCTCATTGCACTGGTGGCTCATCAGTGTACAGACTCGCTTGGTCCGATTAGGGCATTCTCCATTCACATTCCATTAAACGAGGCGTGGGCGGTATGCAACATTTGCAGACAAACCCCGATGAACCTGTGCACAGGTGTCTCAAAGTTGGATGGAAGAATTGATGGATGAGTATTTTGCACGGAGCTCCCCATCGAACTCAACTGCAGGTTACCAGACCACTGCAATCAAAGAAGCAGCTGAGTGGTTGCATACCTGTGTAATAACTGTAAAGGAAAGTAAATATCGACTCCGACAGTAAAGTGGCAGTTGGGGTACTGGTACTTAGATGATGGCGCACTCGAAACTGGTCGGAAAATGCTTGGCTTCTCTCTCGGTTGCCAACGGATTCTTTGATGCTGCGCTCTTTCGAGAAGCATTTCAGAAAACCGCTAGGCCGTGGAGTTTGATAGATTGTGAGGTAGTTTCCATGTGAAATGAGAGGATTTTTAAGCCCTTGACAAGATGTAGTCTACTTCTGGAAAGGTGAGCCTCGCGTAAACTCAACGAACGTTGGGCGAGTAAGCAAACTTGCAACGTCGCGAGATCTTTCTAGTTATGTGTGGATCGGAGGAGCTGGAGGGAGCTTCTAAAGTTAACAAAGCTTTAGCTCTCGAGTTCGCGTGTGCCTTTACCGCGCATGTCCGCGAGGTATGCATACTGTAAGACTCGGCGTTATTTCGATCAAAATCTACATCCCGTTCGAGCTGCTCTAAGGCCCAAATTGTGAACGCAAATTTAAGTAGATCAGCATTTACCTAACTTTGCAAAGTAAGTTGGTCCATGTAAGCACATAGTCTTAGTTCCTTAGGTAAAATCCTCATCAAGTGGGTTCACGAGTTGTTATACCGTTGAGATCGTTTGCCAGCCGTTATTCCTAGATTGGTAGCACATTCTCAGCGGCCGTGTATATATTTTTATCGGTACACGCCATTCCGCAAGTTGTAGAAATCGACTAGCTTTTGAGATTTCTGGTGTGTACGGGTCAACAACGTTCGATTGGATATAGCCACAGATCAGTTGCTGCGGAAAATTGCACGAAGATACTGATTGGTGAAAGATTAAGGCGAAGTATAGACAGACGGATAGTATTCTAAGTCACAGACTCATATAGGAACACGGATTTTATGTTGGAATTAAACAAAAGCAACTATGTATGTTTTTTTTTATGAGGAAGAAGCATCGAAAGTCTAACCCCGTCAGTGTGAACTTTGAACCGCACTAAACCTCCCACCGTCAAACCACAAATGCTCCCGAGTATTTCCTTATGTATTTCTTCGTGAGACGGTTTGAGCATTAGACTCCACGTCGGTTTCTATTCTGATGCAATGCGTCGAAAGTAGTAGCTGCTTTTAACCACCCATTGTTTGAATCATTTCATGATGTCCTTGTCTATACCATAGAAAGGTAAGTGTCCATGTCTGGTATAGTGAGTTTGCCTGCATTTTCGTGTTTTACAGGCTTTCTTGGCGCTCGCGTCTTTGCCTTGCCTGCTCGCTGTACCGATTATGCATTTTTTCGGCAGCCACGTGGTGTACGTCGTTCCATGCCGTCGTTGGTCTTCAACATCAGTGGCACTAGATTCTCGGGCATGGCGCTATAGCGGAGGTTATCGTCTACTGTTTTTTTAAGTCTTCGTAGCTTACCATTTTTATTTCCATTGCTAAATTTTGTCATTTTGAGGTGTTCATTGGGATGGCATGGGTTTTGGTGCGCACCGCCTCTTCCGAGAGCGTTCTGAAGGCAGAGCAGATGAAACTATGTGTCGATAGACATCTGCATTGAACTTCAGCTCCTTTGAGCGCTCCAAATGCCGTTTGTAACATATCTCACTGGAGCTTGAGCGTCAAGGCAGCGCATGATTCACAAAGAACATTGCATTTGGACCGCCCTGTAGCATTAAGTGAACAACGACAAAATATTGAGGCATAAAAGTGAAAAATGTGAGAACTGCTGTAGGTGTTAGGGCACGAAAATCAAAAACACAAAAAATATGAAAATAAAGAAATAAAAAGAGAATAAACTCGACTACCTTAGGTCGCTTCCCAGATGGTTTTGTAGCGAAAATTAAACCATAAAAGTGGCATTTTTTGTTGTTACTTCCCATGAATTGGAGTGCGTTCGCTATGCGCTGCGTAGCGCAGTGGCAGTAACTGTATGTTCGTGCAATCGAAACTGGGTTATAGGGGCGTGTGCCAAAGCATATTAAATATCAGAATGTGGTGCTCGCCCCTCCATTCACACACACACATCGTAACATTAACAATGGAGTGGCACAATGTCACAGCCGCAGTAGGTAAAAAGCAAGCAAGGCAACAACAACAACGCGAACGACATTGGCATGCTCCCCACACAAACACACACACACACACATAGAACTTACACATGTATGCCACAAAAGTCATTTAAATTCAAAACTCGACCGTACGACCCGCCGAGTGGCCAACCGAATGGCACTGCCCACAAAGCATAACAAACAATTTCACTGCCTCACCGCAGGCCAATATGCAACATATTTAAAAATACATACATACATATAAAAAACACTTTTTGTGCCAACCGCTACATACCCAGTTTATCGATCCATTGTTGTTGCTGCCACTATGTGGGCAGTAGCAGCTGCGGCACACAAGAAGCAAGTCAGCCTGCCGCCTGTCTGCCTGGTCATCTGGTCAGCCATTCAGCTGTGTAACATGCCAGAGTCGCACTGTTGCATGCCACACTGTTGCATGCCACACTGCCGAAAGCAACGTGAAAAGAAGTTGGTTGTAGTGTTTTCTGGCAATCTCAGCGCGATCTATGCCAGATTGCGGCGAAACAGCAAATGGCTTGGTGTGCATCCGCCGCGTGTCCCTTGTCTGTTGCGCTGGCGGTCAGCAGCGGTGTACGCGCGCGCGCACGTCAGCGTTGGCCGCATGCAGTGCGTTTCGAATTTTACGTGTTTTGCGGCGTTTTCGCGTTATTTTTTTATGATTTTCCATTTGCTTAATTTCCTTTTTCACTTTGCTTTGTTTCATTTCGTTCTTATCGGTGTGTTTTGTTTGCATTAATTTTTTGTTGCTTTTTTTTGTTTTATTTTGGTGTGTTTGCGGCATTGTTGGCTCACTGTGGTCCAAGTCAACTGTCACGTTTGATTTTAACCTTTTGCAGCGCGCCATTTGCACCGTTTGCATCATGCAACAAACCACCCCCGGACACCCCGTTCATGTTTTTGACCGTATTGTTTGCATTTTCAGCTGCCTTTTCTGTTCGTAATTGTTGTTTGTGTTGTTTGTGGTCTGTACTGGGTTTGCATGTTCGCATAGTCAACTCGACATGACCCATTGTGTTGGCTGTGAATATTGAATTATTTCCTACTTTTGGTTTTAACTTTTTTGCTGTTCGCTTTGTGGTTTTGTTATTGTTTGTTTTTCCTGCAGTGTGGCATCTTCTAACGGTGTCGCTTGTGCCATTTCTGGCAGTGCATGCGCAACTCCCGCACACAAATGACCAGCCATGCTTCCGAACCTCCCACCATCCATCCATCCATCCATGAATCCACGCATTCATTCATTCATCTACAAATCTACCCGTCCAGTCAGATATTTGTTTATCTATTTGGCTTGGGAAAGTTTTTACCAGGCACTGACAGGATGTTTGACGTTGATGTTGTTTGCGAAATCTCAGAAAACAATGACTTCTTCTTTTCCAACTCTCCCTACTCCAATTCGTGCCAGCCTCTTTGAACTCTCGCCTTAGAAATTTCGTTCAAATTGTTGCGTGTTGTCTTCGGGCCATTAACTTGTGTACTTAAGCAGTGAAGTTCAGTTTCGTGAGTGGATTTTCACAAAAATTGTCGAAAGGGAAATTACATTTTATTCTTTGTAAATATTTAATTGTCTACAATTTTATTTGATTTTTAGTTCCAGCAGCAAAAAAAATGTGTTAAGGTTAAAAGATTCAGTGGAAAACCCTTTTGAGGTTAGTGGAGCAAAAGTCTTGCACTGAACTTTGCCAACTAATTTGCTATAAGTGCTTGTGTGGAATCATCTCAAAAAGCCCACATGAAAATCACATCAAAACAATTTAAAACATGGGTTTTACGTTGCCGAACGACAGAGAGTACTGGCAGAAAGCGGTTACATTAGCAGTACTTCCCAAAAATGTATGTAGTTGTACAGGTATTACAAAACAACAACAACAACGAATTTAGCATTTGGTGCCTAACTACCATTCGGAGAACGTAGATTCGAATCTCCGAGCATGAAACATCAAAATGAAAAAGTCGCTAACCGGCAGGCAATGACAGACTTCCGAGTGTATTTCTGCCATGAAAAAGCTCCTCATAAATAATTATTTGCCTCTCGGAATCGGCTTTCAACTTTAGGTACCTCCATTTGTCGAACAACATTAAGACGCACCCCGCCACAAATAGGATGAGGAGCTCAACCAAATTATGATGCAGAGAAAGCTGGGCGTATAAAAGCAGCCATCGCAATGTACAGGCAACGCCTACTCCGCTCACCTAACTGAACTGCACCAACAACATCCCGCATCCGAGGATGAATATTGGTGCGCTCAATGCGCACTGCTGCTGAAAAAGTCCTTGGTTACCAGCGCTCTGAGTGCCAGGCGACGAGCGCAGCGCAAAACGTGGCTTACCAACTCACGCTGCCATCTGGGACAATCAGACGCAAAAAATGGAACAGAAGAAAAGCGAGAGCGAGAGTAAATCGAGATGAGTGACAACTGGAATGGCGCCCTAAAGTTTTACCAAAAGGAAAAGTGTCTGTCACAAGATTTCAAGGCCGGCGTGTGATCCTGTAGACACGAAAATGGTGATCTGGTAACGGATTCGCAAGGTGTGCTGAGATTATGGAGTAACACTTCTCCAAGCTGTTGGCAGACGCAGAACACAATAATCCTGCCTTTGGAGCTGATATCCCACAATCCCCAATCAACGATGATGGAGTGTTTATCCTGCCTCCAAGTCTAACCGAAGGGAAAGTTAAAATATTTTTTGTTTTTTCCTTCATCACTCTCCTCGGGAGCATAGGGTCTCGGCAAGACTTGTCTTGCGTTGGTTTCGTTAATCTATTTGATCACTGACAGGATAGGTGATTAGCCTGCCGCTACCAGTCCTAAGTAGTAGGAACAACGCCTTCTTTACTACGTGGGCCGCCATCTGTATTTCACATTTTTCTGCCAGAAGGATCGCACAGATGGTTGACGACTTCGCTAAATTTGATGTGTCTGTGTGTTTTTATTTATTGTTGCTTGTATTAGCAGCCACAATGCAAATAATGCGCTGACTATTGTGCGGGAGTAAGAATGGAAAGGAAAAGTTTTTGGGTTTGAGGCATGCGATTTTATGTTTTTAGAGCCATTGAAAGTAGGTAAATTTGGAATAGTGCGAAGACTGTGCTTTACTAGACCGATTTTAAAAATTCTTTCACCATTCGAAAGCTACATCATCCACGAGTAACATGGATTATATTTTATTTTGGAAATAGGGCTCGAGATATAGGTCAAAACGTGGACCCGGGTAACCTTCGGATGTGTATGTACAATATGGGTATCAAATGGAAGCTGTTGAGGAATGCTTTAGTCCAGAGTATTTTTCATGCCGCTCCGTGACTAGGGTCTCGAGATAGAGACCAAAACGTGGACCCTAGAATGTGTTTGTACAATATGGATATCAAATTGAAGCTGTTGGTGAATGCTTTAGTACAGAGAATTTTTCATGCCACTCCGTGACTGGGGTCTCGAGATATAGGTCAAAACGTGGACCCGGGTAACCTTTGGTTGTGTATGTACAATATTGACACAATGGTACAACAGTATAACAGAAATGATCTAACAGCGTTTGTTAATGGCAATGTGCCCAAATTAGTACCGGATCAAAGACATGCTTATGAGACTATTGTAGACAGCGTGATCAATAACATGGGGAGATTATTTTTTTTGGACGCACCAGGAGGCACTCTAAAGACTTTTCTCGCAAATTTGATACTTGCTAAGATACGGCAATCAGGGAAGATAGCGATTGCAGTTGCTTCGTCAGGAATTGCTGCAACTCTCTTGAACGAAGGAAAAACTGCTCACTCTACGTTAAAACTCCCGCTATCCGTATCTTAAGATCAACGGTCTACCTGCTCTATTCGGAAAAATGGGCCTCTTGGTAAGTTGCTGCAAGACGCGTCGTTTGTAATATGGGATGAATGCACCATGAGTCATAGAGCTCATGTGAAGGCCGTGGACCGTACTTTAAGAGACCTCCGAAGCTCTGCTGATGTCATGGTTGGTATCACTTTTGTATTAGCTGGAGATTTCCGACAAACGCTTCCAGTCGTCAACAGAGGTACGCGAGCAGATATTATGAAAGCATGTTTAAAATCATCTCACCTTTGGACATCTGTACAACATTTGAATTTGCGCACCAATATGAGAGCTCATCTATATGGAAATATGCATAGCAACTTTCCACAACAGCTGCTGAAACTTGGAGAAGGAATTTTTCCATCTTTAAATTTGGGCACCGATTATGCGGTTACTTTGGATGAGTCTCTAGGCCAAATAGTCCATAATTTAGATAGTCTGATAGATGCTATATATCCTGACATCGAAAACTTAGATCAAAATGATTTTCGTTGGATGTGTGGTAGAGCAATAGTTTCTCCCAGGAATGAAACAGTCAACGAAATAAACAATTTAATTATGCAGAAAGTACCGGGTGAAGTTAAGTGCTATAAATCCATAGACACCGTCACTAACATCGAGGACGCAGTACACTACCCCCAGGAATTTTTAAATTCCCTGAACCCCGCTGGGCTACCACCTCATGAACTATCGTTAAAAGTTGGCACGCCGATAATGCTTCTCAGAAATTTGAGCCGCCCCAACATCTGCAATGGTACGAGACTTCTTATCAAGGAGCTAAAAGATAATTTAATAGTAGCGAAGATTATCACCGGCCCTGCAGCTGGTGAATTAGCTCATATACCAAGAATACCCATGATCCCTACTGATTTGCCAATACCTTTCAAAAGGCTCCAATTTCCAGTAAAAATTTCTTTCGCACTAACGATAAACAAATCACAAGGCCAAACACTCAAATTAGTAGGAATTGATTTACGAAAAGAATGTTTTACACATGGGCAACTTTACGTTGCCCTATCACGGGTCGGGGCTCCCGACCATCAGTATATTTTGTTAGCTGAAAATAATTTAAAGTCAAATGTTGTGTATAGAGAAGCTCTACAATAATTTAGTTATGTATCCTAAAACAACAGGTTGCACTGCGGGACTGCAGGCAGAAGTGAACACTTTTGTCGGGAGCAAGACTTAGTTAGCGCTTTGCGGGCGGTCCTTTAATTAGTTCTAATAGAGATATATTTAATATCGGCTGTGCACCCGTGCGAAGCCGGGGCGGGTCGTAAAGAATAAAGAAATAAATAATATGAAAACCATATATTTTCTGTTCTAAACCATATCTATTCTATTTTAGTGTGCCCAGCGAAGGGGGCCGGGTTTGCTAGTCGCATATAAAATTCTATCCTACCTGCTCTGTGATAAACTGAAACCTTACGCCCAAACCCTAAGTGCGGTTTCAGACCTAGTGACTGCAACGTCGACCAATTATTCACACCATGGCAGATCCTGGAGTAGACCATGAGGACCAAGTTGTCACGTGTGTTATTATTCGCTGACTATAAGGCGGTCTTAATAATTTTTTCGTGTGGTGCATTTATTTGCGTCCCGCTGCTCTCTATTCTTTATCATATCGGTCATGCATGTTTTTTTTCTAAGCTATACCGGTTAATGACCCTCCAATTTACTGAGTACGAGTACTTTTGAGGGTATAGAAATTCTCCGGAAATCAGTTACTTCCTCAATTTGCTCAACTTTTTTTTTAACAAATATTTAACGGTGCCTTCAAATTCATTTTTCTGCCATTGGCACTAAAGAGATAACAGAGTAATTATTTTCTAGATTTACAGAATTTTCTAAACTCAAATTCAGTTACTGTGAGATTTCTTGGATTAGCAGAAATTAAAATCTCACAATAACTTTGCAGCTATTTCCATCGAACGGTACTTCAATTCGCCAACAGAATGGAGGTTATATTATACAAAAATTATTCTATCCAATTCATACACATACATACATATATAGCTAAACACACACACACACACAATATCTCATTTGCCCAAAATGTGCCATCCAAATACAAATCGTACCGTGAAACAGCTGGACAGTCAAGAACAGTTTCACTTGTGGTCAGCGTTGAGAAACCGTTAGTAATTAAATATCGGAAATAAAAAAAATGTGTCTACATGCATATAAAAGCATGAAAACATAAAAAACCACCGACAAATGTGCTGCCAAATTTACAGAAATCATCACAAATTCGCGCGCAGGCCACCTCAATTAGACTTTGTCATGCAACAGTCGCTTCGCATGTATGGTTGTTGTTGTGCTTTGTAGTTGTAAAGAAGAAACACAATTTACGACATCACCAGTTATGAGTTTGATTGCCAATACTTACCCATACACACACACACACACATACACAGAGGCGCACAGATTTCGTTACTTCCCGTTTTGTCTGCTGTTGTTTTATTTCAATTGTTTCACTTTGTTTTTGTCAAATGGCTAATGTGATTAGCAGCTATAGACGCTGCCACGCTGTGGCATAACAATAAATCGCCATTAAATAAGCAACAGAATCAGCAGAAGCACCAGCCCAGGCAGCAGTAGCGCCTGGCAGAGAACGCAAAAATTGCTGTTAATTCTATTTACCGCTTGCCAGTTGCAAAACTTGAAAAAAAGCACGCAAAGAAAAAATAAAAACAAACAACAATGTCAGCTACTAGCAAGACAATGCTCACAATTAACAGCATCAACAGCAGCGGCCACCAAAGTTGGTCGGAAAGTAGCGACGTGGCAGCAATGAGTTTGGCGCTAAGCAGAAGCAGAAACAAAAACTAAAGACGCGACAGAAACGAGTGAACGCAAATTGCTGAGCGTATGTTGCTATACAGTTGTACGAGGGTTGCCCAATAAGCGTCGATTTGGGAACGAAGTACTTCAGTACTACCGTTAACCGCTGCCAGCTGTCTGGCTGACTGACACAGAATTACAAGCAGCATAAACGAATGACCACTCGTTCATAATTTATAGAGAAAGGGGACGGTTTTTTATTCCCTAAAAGATTTTGAATCACCTAAACGTTAGCGAGCGTCGCAATGAAAAAATTATAATTCGACTCGAGTTGCATTAGATCACGCAACTGGCGCATTTTCATAGGTGCATGCGACATTGAGTCGCACAAGCGTATATGGCAAGCGAAAGGATTTCTATTCTATGCAGGCAGTTCAATCCATCAAAGGGATCACGAGTCGGACCCTGACTCGAGGCTAAATTTAACGTTGTATAGACTCGTATTCAAAAGCAAGGATCTGTGCGGACAACTTACTCCATCAAACTGTCTCGAGCTCTACAGAAATGTGACCGAGACGCCAATTAAGGCATTCAATCTGGCGAGTAGGCACAATTAATTGCTCAGAACGCATAGGAGGTTGGTCTAGATCTGATTTTGGACCACCATCAATTACTAATATTGTAGATATCGGACATATATGTAGGTATTAGGCACTTTGGAGTTGTCCTGATTGTATAAAAAGATACATCCGTTGCCACACAAAAAATGATATAAACTGCACATAAGTCTTACTTCGCGTGTACAAAGTTGATGAAGTCAAAATTACTTTCTAGAAAACAGAAACTACGAATATACAAAACTGAGACCTACATTTATATACGGGTGCGAAGTCTGGGTGCTAAAATCTAATGAAACCGATCAGTTAAATTGTTTTGAAATAAAGGTTCTAAGAAAAATATATGGACTTGTACGACTTAAAGACAGAAAGAAAATCTTCCGGCGAGAGAAGAAGAGGCCGGCCGATAAAAAGATGGAGAGATGACATTGAAGGCGACTTGGAAGCTATGGGCATATCTGAAATCAACGAAAAGCAGATGACCAAGTGACGTGGAAATGAATTTTAACGGAAGCAATGGTTCACCCCGAACTGTGACCCTATGGTGATGATGATATCGCGCGTTCGAAAAACTTTCAGTTGTCGCGCCGCTTATTTGTACCGCTAGGTGATATCTTCAAGCTTATTTACTGACTAAGAATGGAAAAATATGACTAAAATTGCCAAATTTTAAAAATATAGAACAGATGGCTCAAACTATTAGGTAGGTATCGTATCTTCGCATAGTGAATTCAATTTTCAGCCTTGAAAGTAGAAAACAAGGATTCTTAGACTTACTGGAAAAGTACGAAGAACAACAGACCATGTTCTACATTCCCAATTTAAGGCTCTCTAGGGAATAAAGGGACTCAGAAATAAATTGAACGGTACATCCATCGGTCAGTTACTGCCTTTATTATCCACATGGGGACAGACTCAGCCTAAGAAGCTCCCGCAGTTGCCCCCTTTGGACTATGAAAAGAAGGACTATACAACACTTATAGATAGTCATTCGTCCCATTTTTGTTATACTGAACTAAAGCTCAATTATCCAAAAGTAGGTAATTAAAGAAACTCGCACAATTATTTACTTTTCTGGGAGAACTCGCTTCGAGCGGCTCTTCACTAATCAGTTTTTCAGCTACTCAATTTGCTACAATGTCACCGCAATTTAGCGCCCATTTCAGCCAGTTAACGAAGTATTCAGAAGGTACCGAGAGGTAAGCTATTTCCTGACTAATTTAGGGCGCACTTTTCGGGAATCTATGTTCTTAGTTGCCGGAAAAGCTGTTGAAATTAATTTATTTAGCGAAATTCCACAATAATATATTTCTCGGTAGAGATCCACAGGATCCACAAATGGAACTTTTGTCACAGTAGATCCACTTTGTTTATAGTGTCGGAATGACTAGATTCCTCCTCCTTCCTCTAAACTCCATCTAATCTAATTAAGCTCGATTTGGTAGCCAATTTGGAAATTGTAAATATTGCCAAAAAGTGCACTCACCATCCATTTGTTTAAAAAATCTACAGCTGATTTTAATGAAGAGATTTTTGTAGTGGTCTGAGGGTGTGGCCACACGGTATACAGTAAGCAAATACGCCTGCCAATTTCAAATCTTCTTTAATGAAAACTCAGTACATTTTTTACTACTCCACTTCACCTGTGAATATCAGAAACCAAGGTAGAGTAGGAGCCAAAATAATGGATTTACGTCAGTGTATTTTATACGAAGTTGGTTTGGATGGTAGCATCGGTCGGTAAGATCGAAATTTTTGCTACGTGCCGTTACCTGCATATAGACTGCAACAGGTCACAGTAAGCAAAGTAGAAGTCAAAATAATGGATTTTCCTCTGTGCATTTGGTCCTAGGACGCCCTAGGAGCACTTGGAGGGGGGCTCTCGAAAAAGAACTTAAGGCTGCAGGGACATCTTACAAAGAAGTCACGGTCATCGCAAAGAATCGTGACCATTGAAAGCGTGACCATTCTAGAGGTCTTATGTCCTATCAGGGAGAACTGGAATTAAGAGATTTGGTCTGAAGAAAGCTAGGATGGTAGCACTGACCGGTACAATCATAACTAAGATTTTCTTGGGATTCGAAGTATGCACTTCATGTAGATAAAGAAGGATGCAAAAGCTATAGTGAAGTATAGAGCCGAAATGATGACAAATTGAAATGGACATGACATGGATACAAAAATGGGTTTCACAACCGCCACGAAACAGAGCTATTGTTGTGTGCTCGCACTAGCTGTCCACTCTTCGTACCCCACCATGAAAGCAAAGCTCGACACGGAAACCTCGGACTCAAATATTTCGAAAGATTCAAGAAAAGTCTAAGGAAAAACTTGGTAATGGTATTGAAAAAGAGGATGAGCTTGTAAAAAAATATTAGGTGCAGAACTAAGTTCTCGCTGTTTGTCAATAAATAGCGCTAGCAGTGTGTGCGATTCTAACATAACCTAAACGTCATGAACCAAGCTTAGACATATGGTAAGGAAACTGCTTCGACGCATTAGCGATTTTGTTTTGGTATCATATACTTTTGGTTTTGTGAAAATGTCTGATTTTGTGCCGAATAATCGTCATTTGTGGGAAGTGTTGATTTTCCTCTTTCATACGAAAAAAACAAAAAAACGGCGGCTGAAGCGCATCGAGAGCTACAAAAAGTTATGGAGATACTGCTTTAAGTGAAACAACGTGCCGAGATTGGTTCCGTCGCTTCAAAGAAGGTGATTTTAATGTTGACGACCGTCCGGTTGAAGGAAGGCCAAAAACCTTCGAAGACGCTGAATCGGAGGCATTGCTCAATGAGGATCCGTGTCAAATCCAAGAAGAGCTTGCTGCAGTATTAAGAGTTACCCGCCAATCCATTTCCAAGCGAGTTCATGCTTTGGGAATGATTCAGAAACAGGGGACTTGGGCTCCTTATGAGTTAAACCCAAGGGATGTTGAACGTCGTTTTTTCTCCTGCGAACAACTGCTTCAGCGGCAAAAAGGGAAGGGTTTTCTTC
The DNA here is from genome assembly GCF_027943255.1 of Anastrepha obliqua. NCBI lineage: Eukaryota > Metazoa > Arthropoda > Insecta > Diptera > Tephritidae > Anastrepha > Anastrepha obliqua. The sequence goes on along the minus strand of NC_072893.1, from coordinate 120,970,486 downwards.
ATCGCATCGTGGCGGGGGATGAAAAATGGATTCATTACAGCAATCCAAAGAAAATAAAGTCATGGGGACTGCCGGGTCATGCTTCTACGTCGTCGCCTTGGCCGAATATTCACGCTATGAAGGTTATGCTATCTATTTGGTGGGACCAGGTTGGTGTTATTTATTATGAACTGTTAAAACCAATCGAAACCATCACTGGGGATCGGTATCGACTTCAATTGATGCGATTGAGACGAACACTGTGCGAGAAGCGACCGAAATACGCGGAGAGGCATGAAAAGTGATTCTACAGCAGACCACACGTTGCCAAACACGTTAAAACCTACCTGGAAACACTGAAATGGGAAATCCTACCCCACCCACCATATTCTCCAAATATTGCGCCGTCCGATTATCACCTGTTCCGATCGATGGCACAGCAGTTCCATTCATATAAAGACATCAAAAAATGTCTTAGCCTCAAAAGATGAACAGTTGTACCGCGACGGTATACGAGATATACCAGAAAGATGGGGAAAGTAGTTGTCAGCGATGGGCAATACTTTCAATGATTCATTTGTAACCATTTTTTCAGAATAAAGTTGTATTAGAGAACTTAGTTGCCCATCTAAAAGTTTTTTAAATTTTATTTTTATTTCCTTATTTCAATTTCATTACTTTATTACTAAATTATGAAAAAAAATGCTCAATTGTACTGTGTGCTTTCAATTAGACTTGCAAGCATGTGAAGATTTTTCATAAAATTTAGGTTATATTTTTTTCGATACAAATACTTTCAATGATTCACTTGTAACCATTTTCTCAGAATAAAGTTGTATTTTCATAACAAAACAGCGAGAACTTAGTTGCGCTCCGAATATTTTAGAAATCTTACATATTTTCCCCTAATTCAAGTACTTACTGAACAACCCTCTTAATATCTTCGATTAAAGTCATCTGCGGTTGTTGTTAATGCTTTAGTACGTTTCTTTTTTCTTCTTTTGTTTCCTGCGCATTCATTGTGGTTACCACCCACAAGCGACAAGCAGAAACTTACGTGCGCCAACATACATACAAACATGTGTAAATACCCAGAGAAGTGTGTATAAATGACGCCGTCTCTCGACGTCGACGTTCGCTAATGTCACTTTTGTACCGCAAGCGGAAAATTCGCATTTGAGCAAATCCGTTAGACTGCGCCGCAAAATGCTATACCATCAAGCTGAGGTGGAAGTGCTTCGCTTCACTGGCGTACATTTGTTGCCAATTACACTTTCGTATTGTTCTTCATCGAGAGAGTACTACATAGTTAGATGCACACACACATAGATATACATTTTTCTCAATTTTATGGGACATCCATCTCATGCATTTTTAGTTCATATAAGAAGATAATGCAATGAAATCTAGTTGTAAGGTCTGGAAAAAATAGATTAGACGAGAAGCATCTGGCAGAAGAAGCCAAAATATATTTTTCATGATTGGATACGGTTCTGAAAATCTTAGCAATAGGGAATAGTACTACAGATCCTACATGATCCCGGTTTTCCGACAAGCAGTTCATTTGTCGACCAGAAAGACTCCTGGTGAAACCTCGTTAGATTTGTATAAGAGAGTTGGTGATTAGAGAATTCAATAGGCAGAGTGCAAAATGATGTGGGTTTGTCGCTAGAGTATCCTCGTCAATGCGAGTTCAATAGCCAATACAATAGACGGAGGACTCAGAAAGTCTTGGGGACTCCACGCCATTCAATTTCCAAATTCTTAGCTATATTTACCGGTCATTGGACGATAGGCACCCAAGCTTGGTTACTTACTCCTCAGGAAAGTACAAAAGAGATGGAGCTCCATTTCTTCAAGTCCTATTTCCAAAGGCCCCAGTACAAGATACGCAGGACGTAGAAAGTCCTGGGGACTTCACGTCATTCATTTCCGTAGCAGTGTTTACCGGTGATTGGACGAGGAAAAGCTCGGTTTACCAATAACCCCCATTGCAAAAGCTGTAATGACCTTTCAGAGAAGACTGTTGAGCACTTTCTGTGTAAATACTCGGGTTTGGCAGCTACCCCGGCAGGGCACTGGGTGCTCCTTTCTTGGACAACCTTGGACAGTGCGCCAAACTAAATCCCATCAATCTTCTCCATTTCATCAACAGTTATGACTGGCTGTGGATATCTGCCAGACTAGTACTTCAACCTACCTACAGAACTCGAACGATCGCCAACTAACGCCAAAGCAAAATCAGCTGAGAAAAGATAATAAAATTATGGAATCCACACGCTCCTAGTCAGCAGAGATGTGTCAGTAGAGCAAATCGCTATTCGATAAAGGAAGAATTTCAATGCGACTCGGTGTAATTTTCAGAAGGAATTCGGTCGAACATCAAAGGCAGAACTTAACGGATTACTCCGATATTTAATGGAAGGGAGTAGTCTGCGAGGTACAGGCTACTGCACCACTGCAATCAAAGAAGCAGCTGATTGGCTGCATACTTCAGTAGGGTAAATACCTTATGATCCAAAAGTACCGGGAATGTTTAATTTAAAGGAACCGCGCACGTGGGAACAGGTCCATATTTTTTTCTTATTTTGGTTGGACTGTAAGACACACATCTGTCACTTTTTAGCGCCATCGGATCATTTGAGAGATGCTGTACGTCGCAAATGGCCGGAAATGTGGGCAAACAATTCTTGTATTTTGCATGATGATAGCGCGCCATCGCACCGAGTTCAAATTGTGCTGGATTATTTCACCTAACCCCAAGGAAATACCATCGTGCAAGCACCGTATTTACCTGATATGTCCCTTGCGACTTCTTTTTGTTTCCCAAGTTGAAGTTAGCACTTCGTGGAAGGATATTTCGGTCGATAGAGGAGATCAAAGAGAATGCGACGAAGGAGCTAAAGGCCATCCCTTCGTCAGCTTACTAGGGGTGCATGGAGGACTGGGTTAAATGTTGGCACATATGTGTTGCTTCAGACTGGTCATATTTTAAAGGAGATAAAATAAAATAATTGGCTTCTCTTTTGATTGCATCCGAATTCTTTGATATTACGCTCATCTTGGTAAATGTTTACAGGAACATTGCAAGAAACTGCTATGAAGATGAGATAACATTGCTAGACAAGGGATCTGTGAGGTAGTTCCCCCAGGAAATGAAAGAATTGCGATCTCCTTAACTACCTGTGGCCTGCGACTAGAAAGGCAAGCAGCCTACCAACTCAGCGAACGCTAGGCAAGTATCCATCCATTTTTACACAAACTTGCAAGATCGCGAGATTCTTCTGTCCACATGTGGATTGGAGGCACTCGAGGAAGCTTCTATGGTTACCAAATCTCTCGAATTTTATGTTTTTCCTGACGGGCCATTATCCGCGAGGTATGCAGGCTCTGAGATTCGCCCTCGAATCTTTTCTGCGCCAGCTGTCTGAAGAATGAAATGCAATCATCTCAGTACCTTTTCCTTGGCAGTCCGGCTCTAAAGTCCACGTAGAATCTCTGTTCGGGCAATCAGTTTCCTTAGCCTAATAATAAAACTCACAAATATTTTAAAAATCTGTGCTTTACGCTTCTCGCGCCGTTAGGTAATATTAAAAATATCGGAACATGATTTAATTATGAGTTTTACTTCACTCCCTATGACATAACGTCAATTCAAAGACAGAAACACATGCATAAATATGTATGTAAATGTACGTGTAAACATATATACACATGTGCAAAAAGGGACTTACATACTTATATCTTAAAATGGCTTCTGTATTCATACATACACAAATGCAATCTAAGTGATTTCTAGTCTCTGATTTATATCAGTATTCGAAATTGAAGCCTAGGCCAACGAACCATTGTTGCAATATCATCATTCGCCTCATTCGTCTCATCGTTTCCTTTTTATTCAATTTTAGCGTGAAATTAGGTGTAGTGCAAATGCATGTATAGTTCCTATGTAAGTGTGTATGTATGTATGAATTTATGTTTAGCACACTGACAGTGCTAAAATCAGGCACTTGTCGCTCTTATACATAACGACCTTGTAGAACTAAAGAAAGATTTCTTATATTTCTTAAAAGACAATACTCCACGCCCAATTCTGATGAGAATTTTAGCTAAAGGTCTCTGACTATTCTCTCACTGGTTTCATTTCCATTTGATCCATAAATTGTATTCGTTTCCTTATCAGTTTGAGTTTTAAATAAGTTTGAATTGCACTCCGAATTTGGGCAGAAAAATTTGTCTTCTAGCCGGGCACCTTTTCATCTCAACGGCTCTGGCGGATATTGACCATAAACATTTTCATATCAAGCGATCGATAGAGAGTGTAACAATTTGTTGCAAATTTTGTAGTGATGGCAACATTGGCTATTTTTTTAAATTTCAAATGCTATTATAGAGCCTATTTCGGCCAGTTTCAGTCCACTTCCCAGTACTGAGACCTGATTACCATTCTTTGAGCTGTACAATTTTTTTGTTTTTTTGTTCGCAAAGAGGTTATTGAGGTATAAATGACAGGTCTTATACGATCAAATTTCCATCTAGAAAAGACTGTGAAAATGATTTACTATTTTATGAAAATAGAGTCATGCGGTGGTAAAATCAACGATCAAGTAGTAGGCGGGTATTCCAAGCTGCGCATTCCAAGCTGCGTATTCCAAGCTGAAGTTTTGGCGGTTAAAAGACTTTTAGGGCGGAAATAAAGACGAAATCACAGTCAGACATATTTACATCGAAGACGTAAACTTCGTTAAAAAACTCCCTCAACCCAAGGTGTAACGCGACCCGTGCCTACTGGGTGGGTTTGGCAGCCGGGGGATAAAACTAGGCTGTCTTTTAACGGAGCCCTCCTGACACCAGGCCGCCTCAGGTTGTAACGGTGGCCTTACCATGGTATGGGGCGCTGCCATGGCGGACCGTTTATTTCCCCTAAATCCTCATTGGTCACCGCACATGGCGACATGTGCAGCCTTCTGGAAGGGCAGGTGACCGTACGAAACAGTATGAACAAAGATCAAAAACTTCGGATAACGCTACAAAGAAGACGGACAAACGGACGGACACAAACCCAAAACGAACGGATATACGGACGCACCCATTGGCACAACAGACGGACAAATGGACAACTCGGACCGAGCTGTGGGCCACAGCACGCCATCAACCTTAAGTCAACCATCCCCATCCGCTGATGCCAAGGGGCAAAAGCGCCAAAACGCTAAAAAAGGCCCGTCCAGGTACAAGCTTTACCAGAGGTCTCTGACTATTCTCGGAAGAATAAAAAAAATGAGGCTGAAGGGAAAGCTCATCCAAAGGACGCGGTCGATAAGGCAAGGTGCCAAAAGGTGGTCGATGAGTACCTGGCGTTCCAGGCCACCCAGAAGGCAGAAGCCGTGAAACGCAATCGTTCGCAGGACGAAAGCGACAAACCAACGAAGAAGCCAAAAGTGTCGGTTCACACAGCTTCAATACCAAAACCAACCAAACGCTCATTTAATGAGGTGGCACGGGATCACCTGCAAATAGCGTTGGTTGACGAATTAACTAACCGCGGTAAACCTGCATCGGATGAGTGGTCCGAAATTGAAGCACGGCTGTCCCGCATTGTCGTCAATCACGTCATGGCAAACCCGGAGGGTCATGTGCCAGGATTTGATTCAATGGAGGTGGTCCGCGGATACAGGGTGATCAAGTACGACGATCAACTCTCCCTTAACTTCCTGCAAACAGTTGTGGGCAAAATCCAGAGCGACTGGGAAGGTTTGAGGCTCAAACTAATCCCGGCCAGCGAAATCCCTCGACGGCCGAGGGCCCGCATCTGGATTCCAAACATGGAATTCGAAGCTAAGCAGCTTATTCCATACCTGCAGGCACACAACCGCACTGTTCCGATGGATGATTGGAGCATCATCAAAGCGGAGGCTCCGCAAAAGAACAGTGTGTCCTTCCTTCTCCAAATATCGGAGGAGAGCATCGAGCCACTGGGAAAAGTGGACAATAAACTTCGGTTCGGCGTCAGGAAAACGCAACTGAAGATATTCCGATCTGCAAATCCGGAGGATGAACAGGACGAGGTTGACGGCGCCAACGAGTTGCTCACAGGCATGCAACTTGACGACGCCGCATCCACCAAAAACGATGGCGCTAATGAGCAGCACCCGGAAGTGCAGCTTGGCGACGCCGTCAAATTGTAAAGCGACCAGCAGCATGGGTCTCAAGGTTGTCCAAATAAACCTGCAGCACTCGCGGACTGCAACGGACAACCTAACCGTTCTCCTGGCAGAGGAGGACGTCGACATCGAACCAGGAACCCTGGGTGCGGAGCACCGAGGTGAAGGTGTTTACTGGGAACAACCACAACCTTTTCTACAAACGGACTGAAGGTAACCCCAGATCTTGTATTGTAGCTAAGAAACATTTGAACATATTTTTAATCCCATCATATTGTTCACAGGATGTGACGGCTGTGGAGGTAGAAGCCGCTGACGGTGTCGGCATCATATTGGCTTCCATCTACATGGCACATGATCGGCCAGCACCACCCGAGGAGGCTCGTCGGCTTGTGCGTGAAGCCAGAAACAAGAACCTGCTGCTCGGATGCGATGCCAATGCGAGGCATGCGTTGTGGGGAAGCGGCGAGACAAACGACCGAGGTGAGTCTTTATATAATTTTATTATTAATACTAACTTATCGGTATGTAACAGGGGTAACACTCCCACTTTCACCTTTCCTAGTACGGAATACTTCAGAGGATGGGAGGAAGTGATTGATGTTACTCTACTGTCTGAAAATAGCTCAGTAAGGGTAGATAATTGGAGGGTATCCAATAAAAGGTCCTTTTCTGATCATAGTTGGATTCTGTACGATTTGGATCTTAAGGTAGATCCACCCCTACCGTATCGAAATCCTTTAAGAACCAACTGGAAGAGGTTCAAAAATGTAGTAAACAAGAGGATAAAATTTAGCAAAAAAAAACTCACCCCCCTTGGTGGAGCAGTGAGCTCTTAAAACTAAGGGAAAAATCTAGGTCAACGTTTAACCTCAGCTACTCAACGGGAAATTGGGAATTGTACAGAGAAAGTCGGAGACAGTACAAGAATGCAATCAGGGCCGCCAAAAAAGAGAGCTGGAGGGAATTTTGTTCGTCAATCGAATCCACCAGGGATTCTGCTAGGCTCAGCCGTGTTCTTTCCAAAGACCACTCAAAGGCTTCTTGGGTCAAGAAACCTGATGGAACTTGGACTGCTACAGCAGAAGAATCGCTAGAGCTTCTGCTAAACATGCATTTTCCGGGATGCAGCGCTTACGAAAGTGAGAGGGGAAACATTAGGCGGAGCCAATATAATCCACAGCATCTTGCAAATGAAATTATTACCAAAGAAAAAGTTGCATGGGCAATCAAATCTTTCTCACCCTTTAAATCTCCGGGGCCAGATGGGATCATTCCAAAGATGTTACAGGAAACCTTGGACTGTATCCTACCATGGCTAGAGGAAATTTTTAAAGCGTGTTTAAACTTAGGCCATATTCCAGATAGCTGGAAACTAGTCAAGGTCGTCTTCATACCAAAAGTAGGTAGAAGAGGACATGAATCAGCGAAGGACTTCAGGCCAATCAGTCTTTCGTCTTTCCTGTTAAAAACTTTTGAAAGACTTTTGGATACGCACCTCAGAAGCTCTTTGGAGAGCTCGGGTATATCTACTGCACAACACGCATACCTTAAAGGCAAATCTACGGAGACAGCGCTTCACGAGGTAATCGGAACAATAGAGGGCTCTCTAGAGAGCAAACATTATACCATGGCGGCATTCTTGGATATCGAAGGCGCCTTTAACAATGTTAGCACAGATGCCATCCAACGGGCGTTGATAGACCTGGAGGTGGACAGTTGCATCAGTAACTGGATCATCTCCATGCTAGAAACCAACCAAAGCTAATATGGGTAATATCAACATAACCAAGAAGGTCCACGGCGGCACTCCACAAGGGGGAGTATTATCTCCACTTCTTTGGCTATGTGTGATTGGCAAAATCTTAATAAAACTTGACGGAGGTGGGGTAAAAGTGGTGGCGTACGCTCATGATGTGATGTTAATGGTGTCAGGACTGTGTCCAAATACGATCAGTGGGATCATCCAAAGGGCGTTAGGCGAGCTTAACTCTTGGGCCACAGGATGTGGGCTAAGTTTAAACCAGCGTAAAACAGAACTTATGCTTTTTATAATATATGCAATAACGGTCGGTGCAATCAGATCATGTCCTAGACAGGCTCTCAATGCACTGACACACGTTATTCCAATAGACCTACATATAAAGAAGACGGCAACTATGAGTGCATTTAGGTTAAATGAAGCGGGTCGCTGGAAAGGAAAAACTTATGGTCACGCTAGTCTATTATCGCGACAAACTCAGTTAACCTCGGTGAGGACTGCCTACATCGTCCCGATGGTAACGTTCAATAGGAATTTTGCCACACTCTTTCCATCTAAAAAAGAATGGAATAAGGGATTCTCTCTAAACAACTTCGATACCACAGTCTATACAGATGGTAGTAAAATGGATTGTGGTGTTGGAGCTGGTATATATTCTCATAGACTTGGAATTGAAAAATCTGTGCGTCTCCCTAATACCAGCAGCGTCTTCCAAGCGGAAGTACTAGCAATTGGGGAAGCCTGTAGGTTACTAATCGCAGATTTCTCTTTTAAGGGCAATATCGCTATTCTTTCGGATAGCCAAGCCGCAATCCAAGTGCTGGACGCGACAATAACAACCTCTAAAGTGGTGGAGCAAAGTAGGAATAGCCTCACCAACTTGAGTGAAAACCATAGAGTAACCTTAATTTGGGTCCCGGGACACCGGAACATAGAAGGTAACGAAAAAGCTGATGAACTGGCAAGAGGGGGATCTGCCATGAATAGCGCTCTTGCAGTACCAGTATTCACTCCACTAGGTGCGGTCAAGAACGCAATTTCCCTAAAATACCTTCGAATTGCAGATTGTAGATGGAGAGACAAAATCAGCAGAACGTTATGGCCCACCTACAACCTCAAGCAATCGTCGACATTAATAAACATGAAACGACGGGACACCTGTAGACTTACGGCAGTCATAACTGGCTTCTGGTCTATCGGAGAACAAGCCGCCAAAATGGCCATCCCTCACAGTTAACACATACTGTCACAGTTGTAAACAACCGGAGAAAAAAGAAACAGTCTTCCATTTCCTCTGTGAATGCCCTGCCCTATGGAGGGACAGAATGTTAACCCTGGGCAAACCGCTGTTCGAGAGTCTCGAGCAACTGTCTGGCTTAGACGTCAACAACCTAATAAGGTTCCTAAACCGCACAGACTGGATATAGTCCTGCTGCAAATAACTGTTAAACAATTTGGTAACGTGGATGTGGCAACAAAATGGTGCGGAAGCGCTAGTTGGATTCTGGCTGAATCACCACTCTAACCAACCAACCAACCAACAATAATGTATAAAGCACCCATATGGGGGAAAGCCCTGATACAAAAAAACATACGCGAAGAAGGCGGAAATAGATTTTAGACTAAGTGCCCTTAGAGTTGCCTGTGCTTTCAGGACCATGTCTTATGAAACAGTGTGCGTCATATCGGGTACCATGCCACCAGATATAATGGCCTCTGAACTGGGTAGAGTCTACAACAAAGCCAAAAGCCTATACAAACGACTAACGGCGGAAGAGCGTAAGGAGAAAAGACAGGGGAGCATAAATGAGTGGCAAAATCGCTGGGACCTAGCGGAAAAAGGGAGGTGAACGCGTAAATTCAGCAGAAGCGTGGAGGTATGGGTTGAGAGAAGACATGGTGACACGGATTACTACCTGACACAGTTCCTGAGGACGCAGCAGACTGCTCGTTCTGCTTCAACGGTAGTGAGAACGCGGAACATATTCTCTTCTCCTGCCTGAGATACGCATCGGAAAGAACGTCGATTGAAAAAATGATAAAAGAAAGAATAACCCCAGGCAACATTGTAAATCACATGCTGCGATCGAAGTTGGTGTGGGCCAAGATGAGCGAATGGTCCGCAACTGTTGGAAACGCAGTAAACAAAGAAGACAAACAAGTAATGAAGGGTAGACAGAGACAGAAACATACATATGTACATATATGACGAGTCATACTCGCCAGCTAGGCTCTACGATGCAATGCTTAAACGGTGGTACCGCAGGGCAAACTTAAGCTATAGAGATCGGAGTTAGGGTTTAGTAGATACTTAGGTGTACTGTTTCGCAAGTCCAGTTTAGTAGTAATACTGACGTGCATGCCGTCTATGTTGATTCCTCTTTCGGATAAAAAAAATACAACCTTAAGTATTGCCAATAATCGCAGGAGACAGTTACATATATACATACCTGTAGCATTAGTCGACAATCAGGGCTAGAATGGAATATGGGGCGCACTAACAAGGTCTTTAAATTTAATATGAAAGACTGAAAACTATTAGTAGGAGTCCTAACTGGGCACTGACACGCATAGCAGTGGAATTGGGACACCATATTTTGACTTTTGCAGCGACTGTCAGGATGTAGAAGAGGAAGAGACAGTTGAACACCTGTTATGTGGGTGCATCTGTGTAGAAGAAGGTTGAATTTGCTCAGAATCGCTTTTCTGGACAGCCTGGCGGGTGTTGTATATATAAAATTAGCTAGACTAACTAGATTTATAAAGTCCACAAGATGGTTTAAAGAGGACCAAGCGAAGTAAGAATGGGATAGTTCCGGTGGTATTACAAGGTGTCTCTATTTGGTCTTAAGACAACCACTTTACCTAACCTAACCTAAATAGGTTAATTTCCTCTTTTTTGCTGGTATTAACACTTTTTTCGATTTGAGAACTTGTAAACAGAAGCTGGATCTCACAGGGTTAAGATTACTACAGCAGTTTTCTGCAATGCCAGTAGGAGGAAAAACATATATGTATGTACATGTCCTTTTTTACCCACTTCACAGTTATTTTCAAGCTTCCTACACCACTCCTACATCGCGTCTTTACTAAAAATGTAAATGTAAAAAAAATGTGATAAATGAAAAAAACGCGCATCCGCATATGAGGAAATCTCCGCTAGCATAACATAAAAAAGGAGAAAATTTCTTCTCACATGAAAACAGACTCAACGCATTCTTCCCATTCAACTGCCTAAATGTCATTTCATTAGAAAATTAACAATGTCAACTGACAGCTAACGGCTTTCCGCTTGACAGCTCACTCTAGAATAGCAAAAGAGCCACCAACTGATTGGCGGACCTACAAATGCAAACATATTTAAAGCTAACTAGAGAAACGGACGCTCCATATGCGCTGTCCTGCATGTATGTGTGTGTGCGTATATGTTTCCGTATGTGTGTGTGTGTCTGTGTAGTAGACGAGAGGAAATACTTCGAACGCACAATTTGCATGCAAGCATTCAAGCTCAATAGGCAAGCTATGGCCGAGTGTGTATATGTACAATACAACAACAAAAGTATATGCTTGTGCTGTCAGTGTCATTTTGCAATTTAGTAAATAAACAATGGGCAATTCGCAAACATCAGCAAAAACAAATACTTGGACAAAGAACGCCAAGTATTTATTTATACTTAATCATATGCTTGGTGGAAATACTTACTTAAGTATACATTAAATATTTGTATGCCTGCATTAGGGGTGTCAACTTTTTGTATATCTCACATCACGGGATTTTCCGGATCCCGTATTTAGAAGTACCGACATTTCGGGATTTAGATTTTCATTATTTTGGAGCAACTCGACTTGAAAAACGAGCCATCAAAATTTGTTGAGAAGCGTTCCCACCTTATAATAAATAGTAAAAAATGAGTTTTAAATAATTTTTTTTTTAGTTGAAGTGAAAATTATTTCGTTAGTAACATAGCAAAAGTAAAAAAAAAGTTAAATTTATACGTATTTAATAATTCATTAGCTTCGTAAGCAATTACAAATCCCGAAAATCCCGGTTGTTGGCAAGGAAACTCGAAAATTTTGGTACTAAAAGAGACCAAAATTCCGTGGGACCGGGACTCGCATCCCTAGTCTATATGCAGTTATTTGCTATGTAGTTCTGCGTTCATTTTACCGTAGAGAAAATTGCTGCAGCTGAACTATAGTGGCATGAATTCTTTCTATTCCTCAAGCATAATCAATATGTTTGTTTTAATGATTGATTGACGTGTAAAGCAGTCAACCATGTACGCAGTGGTGACGGTAGGTATTGACAGCGGTTGACAGCAACGCGAATGTTCCGCGTTGCATATATGCATATATATACATATGTAGAAGTACTAACTTTCATGCTCCTCGTGCGAATCTGCATGGCTTTTAAAACACGAAATGCCTCTGTTTGATGCCTTTAGCTGGGATTAGATTTAGCTTCCAGCCAACGAACTTATCGCTAAATTTTCATTTCAATGATCCACGCGGCGAGAAAATCCCACAAAAACTGGTGTGTACATTCGACAACCAAGTATCGCCAGAAGGATTCGGCTGGCTCAAACTCTAGGTGAGCAACTTGGAAGTTGTCTGAGTTATAATTCAATACGAAAGGCGACGAACTCAAATCAGTTTAAATACATTTTTGTTCCAGTCCCAGCTGCAGTCCCCAACTGGCCTGCTTTTCTCATCTCAATGAAATAGTTGTGCTTCGAATGTGCTGCGAACTCCGCGCAACAGTTTATCTTGTATAGGGCCACATTACCACCCTCATATTGTGATCGGTTGAGCTACTGCACCTAGGAGACTTCGATAAACCTTCTATCTGAAACTTCTCGTCATCCCCAACATTTCTACAAGCTTACTCTAATTTACCACTTCCCGTTCATACACCGTACCAGTCGCCGTATTCTTCATAGTTTTCCCGAGCACGACTAACGTCTTCTGGTACCACTGCTTCATAGGCGTTCTTGAGTTTTTAATTTCCAGTGCGGAGTTTTTAATTTCATGCAATGATCGCGTTCTTGGTTAGTCGCTCGTCGGAAGTATTTTGGCTAGCACTACCAGCGCTATTTTTAGCTATTTGCAAAGCATTTGCAAATTCCGTGACACTGCCGACTTTCCTTGTTCTTTCCGCCAACACTTTAGATATCTTACCGGTATGCAGTGATTTGAACTACTTCCTCTAGCCAGAGAGCATGATAGCAGTGCCGTCACCAACTTCAGACGGTTCAGTTTACTTCGTTAGTTCTTTGTTGTTTTTTTTTTTCTTCTCTATATTTGTTCTTAGGCGCACTGCAAAAAGAGTGAGTGGCAGATCGATAGTGGTGAATTGACACTTATACAATCCGACCATTCCTGGCATTGGAGAGGACTTTTCTACCGGCTAACCATTTAGTACTCGGCATGGGTAGCTCAATCCGTTAAGATACAATGGATAGTGGAAAACATAGAAAATTAAAAAAAAACAATGTATGATGTGTGGAACCTAGCTGACGCTCTTGATGCTTGTAAATATTTTTTAGTTGAGCGATAGAATTTTCCATGTTTCTGCTACGTTAGATTAGGTTACTTTGAAGAACAAAGGAAGCAATGAGGGCTATGGAGGCGACCCAATGGCAACTAAAGACTGCTGTGTTAACCGCTTCATACTATTGGCGATATCCTTTAGAGGGGTTAGCCTTACTCTGCTAAATCCACAGGTGTAGTAGAACGGTGAGCTACACAATTGGAAGTCAGCTGAGGGTAAAGTGCGGAGATGATTTCACCTTTTACTCCAAACAGCTACTGCGGAAAGGCCTCGAAGTAATACCAAGTCTTGCCGCTTAGATACCTAACAGACAATTACCGAAACGGACCGTTACGAAATTCGAGAGCTGCGGCTTAGTTAAGCCTAGAAACCCAAACGAGAGCTTCGCATTCACACGTGACCAGAAGGTCGTAGCAATTTTCCTTGTTGTACCACAGTGCTCCTCAGTTTACTTGAAGTCTACGTTTCCAAAGTTTCTGCTGAAATCCAAAGTATGTAGGCCAAATTCGGTAGTAAAGATGATTTTACTAGTAGAGCATTTTTTTTTTGTTTTTGTTGGCTGAGATAGGGTTTAAATTGCCTTCGCACTTACAGCGACCGTCGTCTACTGCGTTGAGTGGTGTGGTCACTAAAAAAATCCCTGCTCTTCTTCTAGGGAGACACCCTTCCCAGGGCTACTTTCTGCTTTACTTCGGGAGGGGCCCAGAACGACATCCATAAAGGACCAATTCTATTCACCCAAGTCCTGGTCCATCGTATTTGTAGCCAGGTCTCATGCGATAGGTTCGTCTTCTTGTGTTTCTGTCTGTGAGGTTTCGCTTTGTTGCACTCTGGTGAGTTCTACCTTTTTCCTATAGTACGTCCTCGATGTGTCTGTTTACCGCGTCACAGCTGTCCTCGCGTTCGTGCGTTTTGCTGATTATGTTGCTCGCACGATGACGCCAATCTGCTTCCTCAGAGCATCTCTTTCCGCGAACCATCCGTCACGTCTAAAAAAGTGTATTCAGCATCATCGCTTGGCGCTTCGCTATGTATGCACTTTGGATCACTTACCTCAGCCAGCGGTTAGGTATCTCCGGAAGTATCCGTGACCCGAAAAGAAATGAGTTAAGAAGTAATTCACTTCCGCGAAGGCACTTCCTTTGGACCCATTTGGCTATTGATGGACTCAGTTTTACCGACCATCTGCCATCCGATTCAGTGTCCCATCGGCTTTGCCACCCTAGCATTGTTCGGCATCTCCGCTCCGCGACGCTTGTGATGAGGTATTTCTTTTTGGAATCCCATGTATCCATTTGTTACCGGGCCATGAGGTCATCGGGTATCTCTCCGCTGATCACGAAAATTGCTGCACCTGAGACAGTACGATAGGCTAAAGAAATTCTGAGTGCCGCTGTTCGTTACACAGCCTCCAGTGCTCTGCGCTTGGCTTTCCAGTTTAGCGCATCTCCTCATACTTCGCTGCCATACAGGAGAATTGAGTTTGTAGCCGCTATGATTAGCCTTCTTTTGCTCTGTGTAGGGGAATTAATGCTCCCTATTTTCATTTAATTATTCCACTTCTGAAAATTCACGCACCATAATTTTCTCGCACATGGAGAAATACTTTTAATAAATCTTCAATCTGCCTGCCAAATAGTTGTTGCTAACCTTTCAAGTCCCTCCATATTTCGAGCAATCATTTCTTGAGTTACAGCAGGCCTTCATGTGCCGAAGAGAACTCCTCGCCGCAGAAAAAAATGCCTGCAAAAAAGTAGTAAAGCAAAATATAAATAGAAATTTCAAAATTGAGTTGCCTAATACTCGTTTCACTCACCCGCCAACCGCGAGTACGTTGCGCTGTGACACATGTGTTGATAAGAGGCGTGCCACCATACGCCCATTTTTCTACACGAAAATAATTAATCGCAAACCTGTCAAACGCAATTCGTTAATGACTCAAGGATCGATCAAAGCCTCATACAATGCGCCGTCTCCAGTTGCTTTTGTTGCCTAACTAGCGCCACCATGCCTGTGCCACTTACTCAAGCACCACTAGTTACTTGTATATGTATGTGTGTATGTTTATATGTGTGCATGTATGTATGTATTTCTATACAATAGACTTTTCGCATATCAACGTCGCTTCTTAAATTCTTCAACCTCGATTGCTGTGCCTCGGGTCAATTTACCGATAACTGACTAACTAAGTAACATAAATATGTATGTATGTATGCGGCAACAAAGTCGGACAACAGCCAAGCAAGCAGGTAGCACCAGCCATATGAGCTTACCGCTTGGCAACTTGCAACATGAACTTGACTGGCAACAGTAACAGAAGCAGCAGAGGTGGTAGCAAGTGATATTTACATAATCCAATACATGCAACAGCAACAACAACAACACTATTAATATTTGTGTGGTGTGAACGCGCATGATGCCTTGGAGAATTTCAATTAAAATTTTAAATTTTTGCGCTGATTGTTTTATTATTTTTTCATTGCATATTTTCTCCAGCCAGCGCGCCCTGCTGGTGTAATGAATCCCTGCGGTGGCACCCTTTAGGGTATTCATGTAAACAAGCGCAATCATACACGAGTGCACCATCATCATACAAACAAAAATACATGCACATGTGTGTGTGCATGTGCCTGTTTATGCGTGGCATTGCGTGGCTGCCTGATATAAATGTAGTGTGGCGCTAGCGGCAGGCCAACCAAGCGGGAGTCGGTCGTTTGTGTCGTGCATGCAATTTATTGCGTCATTTGCCATGCGTAGCCATGTTCGCGTGGTAATTGCGAACAAGTTGAGGTGGGCTCGGTTGTAGAACAGCTGCAGGCGACGATTTACAATCAAAAATCTCGCAAATATCCGCAATAAAAAAATGAAATATTTTTCTAGAAGATCACGCCAGTTAGTTCATTAAGGATCTTAATGCCCAGAAGCTAAGCTTTTAGAAGCAATTACAGTTAAATTCGTTCAGGTAGTCGGGTTGGAAAATGGGTGGAACTGAGAGAAATGGAGGTAAAGAGAGCCAATTTCTAATGAAACTAGTATTTCTCAGTAATTTTCTTGTGCGTCTTCTTCTTTTTTGGCGCAATAACCGTTTACGCGATTTTGGCCGAGTTTAACAAAGTGCGCCAGTCGTTTCTCGTGGGCTAGGTAATATCGTCCGAATGGATACAAACGCTCCGGCTCTGAAAGTTATCGATGCGGTACCAACTGGTGGATGTAAAGAAAGAGGAAATCCTCCTTTGTGTTGGAAAGATCAGGTGGAGATGGATTTGGCTACACTTGGCACCGATTAGCACCGATTTTAAACCTGAAGAACAGGAACCAAGAATTTCCTTCTAATCCTACTACCTCAGGGGCTCAACCAACATCTTAAGCCTGTTGTGCTGGCTTGAACTGGAACCTCACTCACCTTAAAATGTCATCCACATTAAATTCGCTGAAAATTCTTTAAATTCCCCAAGAATCGTTTATCGATGTCGCTCTCAAATAAACAGCTAAAAAATAATTGCTTTTCACTCGCATCGTACGGAAATTTAGCTCGCTTTCGGTTGGCTTTCATGATTTTAGCCAACAATAAAAACCCGTCAGCGCAGTGCCACGCTATCCAACGCGCCCGGCAACTATGCAATGTGACGAAGTGTTGCAAGTAGTGTTACGGTATTTGAAATTAATAAATCGTAGGTGTTACCAACGACCTTGTTGAAATGCCTGCTTACCTGCTAACAGCAAGTTGACGTTGATTCTTATCAGCCCATGGCATGAACGCCATCAGTCACACGCAACATAGCGGCGCATCTGCAGATGGTTTGTTCGCCCGCTCATTCGCTTGTTCGTTCGTTCGTTTTGTTGTTTGGTGGTCGGCAGATTGTCATTTACGGTGACGAGCGGAACTCTGTAAAAAACAAAGGCAAAAGTACTTGGAGTAGGAGCTGTAAGTTGAAATAAAATCACTAATAAAATCTGTAGTGGTTAAAACAAAAATGTATACCTTTCATGAGCAGTTCATTTGAACCCAAGACGGTAGGTATGCACGGAAAAATGCACGGTATTTTACGGAAAGCAAGTCAGAAGAGAGAGCAAGTCGAATCGAAATTTACCATTTAACTAATCAAAATATTTTGCTCTATTTTTTGTTCCTAAAAGTGGCTTGAAATACTTCGAGCTTCGTGAAAGCCCAAGAGAACCTTGTTTCATCGAGTATACGTTTCATTGCCTACACCTAACTCTGTTCATCATAACCAAGCAAATTAGGGCACGAGAGACAAGAACTGAGACTCATTATTTCCTCTTAGAGGACAATGGATCCAAAATATCTTCCGAAATTCACAAACTTTTTTATGTTTGTAAAGCTAAGCTTTGTTAGGGCAAGTAAAATCCCACTTTCTTAGTTACTAAATATTCTATTATGGGGGTTCGAAGGGATGAATAATTTTTATCCACTTCTTAGCTCGCAAGGAGCTCATAGACTAAGTCGCTGTAGGAGGCTTACTCTAAGAGTTCACGTGGGAATTGAGCAAGATGAGCGGCCGGACAGAACCTCTCCACGAAGCTATAGTATCAAACGAAGGTAGGTGGTGTTAACAACGACAAATGGACTTCAAATTGGGTGTGGGACTCCAGTGATGGTATAGGAACTAAGAGTTAGGATGAGGCCTTTAGAAACAGTGCGCTCAGTTTTCATAAGGTCGCAACTTTTTTCAATTTGCCTTTCACTTATCCGTGTCACAGCTAGGTAGGTAGGTGAAATGGTTGAAATACCAGAATCTGGTACTCCCCAAGTATCACTAAAATGCCGTTTTAAGGCTGTTGATTTAATGGCGAAAGTGGGATTTAGGTTGGAGCAGTACCTCGGTCTATCGGAGAGAGGTGCATCCAGTGGCCTTAATCGTCTAGCCGCCAAACCTTGACATTTACTGAGAAAGTGCTCAACCTTCTTCTTCTCTGAAAGGTCCACACAGTTTCTGCAATGGGGGTTAAATGGTAAAGCCAGCTTTTCTGCGTGTGTGGCAATCGTCCAATGACCGGTAAACAAAGCTACTGGTTTGGAAATTGAATGACGTGGCGTCCCCAGGAATTTCTGCGTTGGTTGGTTGGTTGGTTAGAGTGGTGATTCATCCAGAATCCAACTAGCGCTTCCGCACCATTTTGTTGCCACATCCTTGTTACCAAATTGTTTAACAGTTATTTACAGCAGGACTATATCCAGTCTGTGCGGTTTAGGAACCTTATTAGGTTGTTGACGTCTAAGCCAGACAGCTGCTCGAGACTCTCGAACAGCGGTTTGCCCAGGGTTGACATTCTGTCCTTCCATAGAGCAGGGCATTCACAGAGAAAATGGAAGATTGTTTCTTTTTTCTCCGGATGTTTACAACTATGACAGTATGTGTTGTGAGGGATGCCCATTTTGGCGGCTTGTTCTCCGATAGACCAGAAGCCAGTTATGACTGCCGTAAGTCTGCAGGTGTCTCGTCGTTTCATGTTTATTAATGTCGACGATTGCTTGAGGTTGTAGGTGGGCCATAACGTTCTGCTGATTTTGCATTTCGTCTGGTCTCTCCATCTACACTCTGCAATTCGAAGGTATTTTAGGGAAATTGCATTCTTGACCGCACCTAGTGGAGTGAGTACTGGTACTGCAAGAGCGCTATTCGTGGCAGATCCCCCTCATGCCAGTTCATCAGCTTTTTCGTTACCTTCTATGTTCCGGTGTCCCGGGACCCAAATTAAGGTTACGCTATGGTTTTCACTCAAGTTGGTGAGGCTATTCCTACTTTGCTCCACCACTTTAGAGGTTGTTATAGTCGCATCCAGCGCCTGGATTGCAGCTTGGCTATCCGAAAGAATAGCGATATTGCCCTTAAAAGAGTAATCTGCGATTAGTAACCTACAGGCTTCTCCAATTGCTAGTACTTCCGCTTGGAAGACGCTACTGGTATTAGGGAGACGCACAGATTTTTCAATTCCAAGTCTCTGAGAATATATACCAGCTCCGACACCACAATCCATTTTAGAACCATCTGTATAGACTGTGGTATCGAAGTTGTTTAGAGAGAATCCCTTATTCCATTCTTTTTTAGATGGGAATAGTGTGGCAAAATTCCTATTGAACGTTACCATCGGGACGATGTAGTCAGTCCTCACCGAGGTTAACTGAGTTTGTCGCAATAATAGACTAGCGTGACCATAAGTTTTTTCTTTCCAGCGACCCGCTTCATTTAACCTAAATGCACTCATGGTTGCCGTCTTCTTTATATGTAGGTCTGTTGGAATAACGTGTGTCAGTGCATTGAGAGCCTCTCTAGGACATGATCTGATTGCATCGACCGTTATTGCACAGGCTGATCTTTGTATTCTGCCGAGTAATTTGATGTTGTAATCTCTCCCTAGAGCTTTCCACCAAACTACCGAACCATACGATAAAATTGGTCGTATAACCGCCGAATTTCTGCGTACTGTATCTATATATTATGCTGGGGCCAAAGGGCTATCGAAATAGCAAATGAAGGAATGGAGCTCCATCTGTTTTGCGCTTTCCTGAGAAATAAGTTGTGCGATTCCCCTCTAAGAACAATCAAGAGGCACCAGGTAGGAGACCTCTGAGACCGATTTCGTCGACGTCTTCCAAGCAACTCATAAGCAATTTAATTTGCCCGTATATTCCTAAGTCCTTAAACCCAGGTTAGAGAAATGTTACCTGCACACCCAAGACATTACAGCTGGTTAAGTGGCAGGAGCATCAGCAGATCCGGACTAAGATTAACAGCTTAAACTCTGCAAAAATTAGTAAATTTATTATATTATCATTGGGCCATAGTGTACTGCGATCTCTAATGTGATCTACGGTTCTTAATGTCGAGCTTATAATTGGCGACTTCTAACGAATTAAAGACTTTTTTCCCTAACACCAACGGATTTAGAGTTACATACTCAATTGATGTGCGAGCCTTCGACTTGGGAGAGCTACACATTCGGAGAGGATGTGCTCTAACTTGCCTTCATCCAACTCGAAAAACCGGTAAGCGCTTGTTTCTACTAGTTCTACATAGTTTCCTGAAATGATAACGACGACTAAAATGTCCCACACAGTACCCAGTGAGAGTATCTAAATACTCTTCATGCAGGCTTAGGAGTCCACTTGATGATCTTCCAGTATGAAGGATAACCTTTTTTGCCCACCTCTGTACTGGGCTGTTCATCTAGTGTGGCATGAATTCCGTATCTTTCTAATCTTCTTTTTTTTGGGCTTTGGTAGTGCCGCAAAAGTTTTCTGATGCATCGAATGTAACGTTTAATTTTGCTAGGTAGTTCGTTAGGCAGAGGTAAGTTCGCCGATCCGTTGCTGTCATAATCTTCGTCTTCTAGTACTCGTCTTCTGAACCCAGCAAGGCGGTGCTCCTTACACTCAGGAAATTGGGAAGGGTGAAACATTCCTCATTGACTTTGGATGTTATTTTGTGAGACTACAATGCACATAAGATTACTCTTCGATTTTATTCTCCGTCACAAATTGTTATGCCGCGAATCTTCCATGAAGCTTTAAAGACTGTGCCATTGATATCGATCTTTTAACGTTTCGCACATAGACATCCGCACCAGTCCTACTATCCGCAGGCTTTGATCCATCTTCATACCAGATTTTTAAGACAAATTCAATGCATGCATTACTTGTCTCCCAGAGCTCCCGATCTAAAGTAGGTAAGAAATTAACTTCAGAACTGCGGCTAATTCGAGCCCCTAGTTATATTCTACCTTAAAGGGTATAAATTTTAGCCCATTGGCACAACATAACGGTACGCTGTATGTGCTTTGCACGTAAAGTGTTGCATGCAACATTCACAGCGTAGGCAGTGTGACTGTTGACTGTGGACTGTGATGAAATGACGATGGCAATGCCAACATAGCGAGCTTTGGTACATTATCGCGCGAAACACTTTAACGGTGTCTAAGTAACGGCTGTTACTCTAATGATCCACATAACACGCTTCTCAGTCCAAACTAAACTAAACTAAAGTTCAAACCACACAGCTCCTCCCACTAACCACACTACCGTGCTGGAGTCCCTTTTTATGGCTTATTTTTTATTGTTTTTTTTTTTATTTTTTATTTTATTTCTTTAGAATGCCAGAGCAACTGTGCTGCGTGATCATTACTCCAGTTTGTTTCAGTGAAAGATGCAAATCGGCTATGCGACACCCACCCACTCTGCGGTTGAGTATGAAAAATTTTGTAGACAACACAAGGCATTACGGACATTAGGACAAATACAGAGGTAAGTGCAGATTTGCGAATATTTGCAACTGAAGATACACTCCCATGTTCTAATTTTTCATTATTATGTAAGCTGCGCTTTTCGAGTGGATATATGCTGCTCTGCGGGTGCTGTTTTGTAAACTATTTTCTTTTGCATGGCATACTGATTATCTAAGCCTTTGCCTTCACACCAAATTTATGCCGTTAAAGGGGAAGCAAGAATTTCGAAACCATATAAAAGCTTAGACCAGCACTGATGTCTGCAGATGCGATGCAAACTAATATTTTGTGGACTTGTGGCTCCTGTTTACGCCCCTGGGCATAGCTCAGCGAATAAAGATCCAGCGACTTCGTTAACTGGGTCATGCCATCCGAATGAATACAAACGCTTCAGCTCTGAAAGTATTCATTGCGGTACCAGCTGCTGACAAAAGAGGAAGAAGATGGCCTGTTGGAGAAGGACTTGGTTCCACTTGATGTGTCGAACTGGCGCTGGGAAACAAGAGCTCTTCTTTGGTTTTATTTGGATTTTTAGAAGTGGATAAGTTGGACAAAGAAACCGGTCTGTCTAAGAGGCTTAATGTGCGCATCGGAATGGGACGAGTCAAACCTACGCCATCATACGGATCTTAACTAGTTCCCTATCATACAAACCTCACGTTTCATATCTCCAGTTGTGTAGCGTGTTCGATACATTCAGGCATTATATGGTATGATACTCATATCCCGAAGAAATCAAATTTATAAAGAAGATTTCGTATAAGAGGCTTACATCCTTTGTTGGTTATTTGGCCGAGCTTCTCCTCCAATTTGTGGTGTGCGTCTTGATGTTTTTCCACAAATAGAGAGACCTACAGTTTTATGCCGTCTCCTAACGACAGATGGTTTATTATAAGAAGATTTTTCATGGCAGAAATACACGCGGAGATTTGACATCGCATGCCGAGCCGTGACCGTTATTAGAAAAAGATTTTTCTATCATTTGGTGTTTCATGAATTTGACCAGAATGGGACGTCGTGCGCTCAAAGGCGCTACTCAGTCCGTCAAAAAAAAACGTCTCTGTTGTTAGGTCTCTCTCGGCCGTCAGGCTCAAATATTGAACGTAACTCATTTCAATTATTGCAGAAGCTGCAGGAATGAGGAGGAGGAAGGTTCAGATATCTTCTTTGTCACTGTTTTGCGTGGCATACCACTAGATACTTTGGCTCATCGGTATTGCATGATACTGATGACCTTAGGGATATAAGTGCCAGACAGATCAATAGGTTTTCACTTATAACAAAATGTTTTAACGAAGAGTAGCGGGTAAAGTTTTACTGTAGTATAACAACAGCCAAGTCTACCTACCTGCCAATCAAACCTGGTGTTATCATCTCATCATTTTTTACTTTATTTCATTCGATCATAATTTGGAATTTTGAAAAAAAAAACTGAGAACCTGTTAAGAGTGGAGATTTGAGGATGTTCCCGACGAGTTGGTGGAGAAATCGTTGAGTCAATATTTGAATAAAGCTAGATGTCAAATTTGCGATAGAATAATACTATAGGACTGACTGATGACTGTATCGCTGCAACCTGGGCATCCCGAAGGAAAAAAAGAAAGCCAAGCCTTTGCCAAAGATCGCTTTTATCAAAGTTATGGTACGTGAGTAGAAGACAGAGTGATCGAGAACAGCTGGGAAATTCAGTATTTACGCCGAGCTAATACTAATAATCTGAGGCTGATCGCCTGCGACGGAACTTGAAGCGTCAGTTTCGCCTTTCGGCTCTCACTCATGCTCTACAAATCTATTAGGTTGGGGAGTAAGTTCATAGCGTTTGTATATATTCTTTTTTTTTACGATTTGTTTGCTGTTTGAGTTCGATAGAACTCTTTCTGCTCTACAACACTACGTTAATTGTACTTCTGAGTTATTTAATTTTTTATTAGCTTTGAGCCTTAGAAATGGAATAGCCAGGAGCCCGGGACATTTGCGACGCGCATGGAGAAGGTGTCGCAGGCGAGTCTACAGCACGGAAATCGTTCACAAAGTTCAAAAATGGCTTTGTTTAGGCTCAAGTTCAGGCCCTCTGAATTCGATAAAGAAAGTGTCAAATCTGTTTTGAAGGAGAACGGTCGCCAAACCAGGCGAGAATTGGCCGAAAAAAATGAGCTGCAATCATAAAACGATTCTCAATCACCTTCATTCAATGGGATTTACCGAAAAATGGGGAGCCTGGATGCTTCACGAGCTCAACGAAATAAACAAAGAAAGTCGCCTTCAAACTGCTTCTCAGCATCTCGCCCGCCATCGAGCAACACGCGGTCATAAATAACGCTTTTTGTACCCAATCGTCTCGGAAGATGAGAAATGGTAGAGTGGGTAGCTCCAGGAGATACGCCAAAGCCGAGAGTCGAACCGGAACTTCGTCTAAAAAAAAAAGATCAGGATATGTGTTTGATGGGACTGGGAGGGCAATTGCACTCTGGGAAATGCAATTAGAGCACATATGCGCCACTGTTAACAATAACTTCCAGCTGCAATGAGTTTAGAAAATACCCTGAATTTTCGGAACTTACTGGGCATTTTTCCAGCCACATATGGCGTGTGGTATGCGTTTATTTATAAAGCAAGTAGCAGTTCACTACCAATATTAACAAAGCCGCAGCCACCAAGGTAAATTGATATTTTAATTGAAGTGCATACATACATAGGACACCCCTTATATATTATATTTTGCTCAAAATTATTCAGAACCAACTCAGTAAGTTTACCTTTATTTATTCAAACAATTCATATAATGAAAAGTAATTAAAGCACCACTGTGCCCATAACAGTACCGTCACTGTTTAAGCATAAAAAGCGTCGCTAAAAGCGTTCACGAAAAAGCTTTCAGCGGGCTGAACTATTCGCCGCTAGATGGCGCACAGCGGTAACACCAGTGGAAAAATATTAAGAAGGTATTAATAAATAATTGAAAAGTATTTCCATGGATTAAATTTATTATAACAAAATATTCTTCTTCAGTGGTAAATTTTATTCAGCAATTAATAATGGAAATTGGTTTAATTTAACTTGACTTATGGTGGAAGCGCTACAATCGTGAACTCGAAAGAACTGTACCCACACCCGTCTGTAATAACCACAATTATGTGTTATGTTGTGCTATGCTGTGTTCTGTTTTGCTGTGCGACATTATGTTTTTATGCTATCTAATATTTTTTACAGTTTTACGTACGAATGCATATAATTTTGTTATGCAATGTTATGTTGTGTTATACTATGTTATGTAGTGTTATGCGTCTTATATTATTATTATTAATTTCATTCTCCTTCACATTTATTTGATTTTAATTTACTTTGTTTTCCTTGGTTTTCTGTAACTTAATTTTATTTTATACAAATTTTTTTCAGTATTGTTAAGATATAATTTTGTTACGTTATGTTTGTTATAATATACTTTGCTTTTTTGTGCTATGTTATGATTTCTTATGCTATTTTATTCTTTATTTCTATTCTATATGTTTTTGTCTGCTATCTTGTTATTGTATAATTTATTTTTCTTTTATAATACCACATAACTTTGTTATGCTGTGCTATGTTATGCTATATTCTGTTTTGCTGTGCGACGTTACGTTTTTTGTATGCTATCTCATTCTAAATTATTTTACTTTTATAATATCAAAAAAGTTTATAATTATGTTATGCTATGTTCTGTTTTGCTATGCAACGTTATGTTTTTTGCATGTTATCTTATTTTAATTTATTTTATTTTTATAATGTCACACAAGTAAATAATTTTGTTATACTATGTTGTGTTGTGTTATGTTGTGTTTTGCTATGCAATGTTATGTCTTTTTTATGCTATCTTATTTTAATGTATTTTACTTTTGTAATATCAAATAAGTTTATAATTTTGTTATGCTATGCTGTGTTATGTTATGTTTTCTGTTTTGCTATGCAACGTTATGTTTTTTGCATGTTATCTTATTTTAATATATTTAATTTTTATAATGTCACACAAGTAAATAATTTTGTTATACTAGGTTGTGTTGTGTTATGTTGTGTTTTGCTATGCAACGTTATGTTTTTTGTATGCTATCTTATTTCAATGTATTTCATTTCTAAAATGTCACACAAGTAAATAATTTTGTTATGCTATGCTGTGTTATGTTATGTTGTGTTTTGCTATGCAATGTTATGTCTTTTTTATGCTATCTTATTTTAATGTACAATATTTATTTATAAAATGAGAAACAACAATACAATTGTTATTGCACAGCAAAAAACGGAGCACTGGCTGCCAGGGCCTTCGGCTCACCGGTATGAATAAAGTATTTGTGAATATGAAACATTATAGTATATAAAAAAGTATAGGAAATTACAGAGTTGAGATAGCAGTTAAATTGCTAACAATACGTTACTTAGAGCTATAGCTACAGGGAGTTAAATTACTTTACGAAGATCCGTTAGGATTAGATATTTGGCAATTTTCTCAATGTCTTCGGGTGTAGTGGTTTTTAAGAGATCAATGGCGTTGTCGCAGTTGAATATGTTGCTTCTAAATGACGTGAACTGTGGACATTCGTTGAGCAGGTGTGTGATGGAGAGTGTTGACGCAGGACAATACTGACATGATGGGGGGCTGATACCAGATAGCCTATAGAATGTGTGGCTATGGTATGCCCTAAGCGTAGTCGAACGAAAGCTTTGATGTCGTTGTATCGGCATGCTGATGAGTACTTGGGTGCATTTCTATCACCATTAATTTGCGTGTAGTGGTGTCGGATGGATTTCCATTCAATCATTTGTTTTATTAAATTATGCAAGTCCCTCTTGTCGAGGAACTGAAAAGAGATTAAAGGTTCTTTTCCGGCGAGCTTGGCACGCAGATCTGCTAGTTCATTTCCTGCGATTCCTTTATGCCCTGGTACCCACATTATTTTAATTTTGTTATGGGTTGCAATTAACTTGTCACGGATACGCGATATGATGTGTTTTTATTGTTTATGTTTAGAATGGATGCTATAGACGACATACTTTCAGTGCAAATTAAGGTTTTTGATGAAGAGCTAAGTGCACAGTCAATTGCTTTCAATATCGCGATTGCTTCTGCTGTATAGACAGACGAAAATGGCAGTAAGTGTCCCGTTGACATGGTTTCACCATTAGATTTTACAACCGCGAATGATATGTAATCTTCTGATTTTGATCCGTCAGTGAAAATAAGGCTCCATTCTGGAGGTAAAGGTGCCAAGCATTCGCGGAATAGTTGTTGGTAAATTCTAGGGCAGGTGTTTTCCTTCGGATATTTACTGAGATCTAGAATAAAGGACGACTGTCGTAAAAACCACGGTGGGTGATTATCATTATGCCTGAGTGACGAACCATTAATTCCTAGTTCTTTAGCATATTCGATGCAAGACGCGATTACAGATTTTCGTCGCAGTGGTCGTTTTAGATTAATGGGGTCAATCACAGGAACAACTTTGGTATCAGCTTCTTGGTGTTTAGCTCAATTCTCTCCTCAATAGTAGGTAATCCAGCTTCCGCAAGTATAAATTTAGTTGGATATTTAGGAAACGCTCTGATGCTACGGCAGACAGCGGTGTGATAGGGAGCGTAGAGAAGTTTTATATGGCTCTTAGAACAATTACCATATACCGGAAGACCATAATCTATCTTTGACAATATAAACGATTTCGTTACATTAACTAAGGTTGAGATGTTAATTAAACAGTTTTTGAACTTAAGTATTTACAATAATAACATTAAGCCTGGCAGCCAATTGATTTCTAACATACAAACAGTGTTCCTTAAAAGTTAATCTTTTATCAAAGATAATACCCAAAAACTTAAGACTATTTGTATTTACAATACCAACATTATTATAGTCCAATTTTATGCCACCACATTTGTGTTTACGACAGATGTGAAGCAATTTGCATTTTATTGTGTTTATGTTAGCGCCAGAGCAATTAGACCAGCTCGAAATGGCAGAAATTACATGAAGGAAGTCTTTTTTAACAACGTTTAAATAATTTACTTTAGTGAAAATGAGAACATCGTCGGCGTAACAAATATGGGAGACATTTTTATAATTGGATATTATGTTGCTTATTTCGTTAAATACTATGACAAACAAAATTACTGAGAGCGGAGAACCTTGAGGTATACCGTTGTACAGATCGTAAATGTTAGAAAAGGTTGAATTTACTTTAGTTTTAAATTTGCGGATTGATAAAAAAATTTTTACAAAGTTGTACATGTTGCAACCTATATTACATTTTTCAATTTGATGTAGAACCACGTGTATACCAACACGGTCAAAGGCTTTTTCGAAGTACAGGCTTAAGGTTGAAACATGTCTTCCGTTTGATAGTGCGGAGGATACATAATTACCAAACACGAGCAAAGCATCCATGGTATCTTGACCTTGTTTATATGCGACTTGCTATGAATTTATTAAATTATGTTTCAGCGCATACCAAGATATACGTTTAGAAACAATTTTCTCGAGGAGTTTTCCTAGACAACAAAGCAGTGAAATCGGTCTGTAACCCAGTACTTCCGGTGATATACTATTCGTATTTGGTATAGGTAGAACAATAGCATTTTTCCAACAATGTATATATACTCCCTGCATCAAGATATTATTGTATAACCTTATTATTCTGAGTTTTAAAATAGAAGGCAGTTTTTTTTTTACCTGACATCGACGCAAGGGCTGATTCAAACTCAATGAGGTCAATTTCATTTTCAAAGACGACAGTGGAGGAGGTATGAATGCCGTTGGACTTCGCTAAAAATTCTTTTTTTGTAGAAATTAAAGTTGAGTGGAAGTTCGAGTCTTGCGAGTATTTAGACCAAACCATGGAAAAATGATCAGCTATTTCTTTAGGGCTAAGTATAGGACCATTCGGACCGTTCACCAGGGTTATATTTGTTTGTTTATAAGAGCTTGAGATCATTTTTATATCAGCCCAGGCCTTTTTTGTACTTGTTTTGTGATTAATTTTCTCGGAAAATTTATTTAAGCATTCTCTTTTCGCTTGCTTTGATTTCTTCCTAAACATATACATATTAGCATTGGCTTTTTTGTACGTACTAGGTTATCGTTTGACCTATTTGACCAGAAAAATGGTTTTACATTCCTTAGCTTGGAGAGTTCATTGTTCCAATAAGGCACACAGTTTTTATGCATTTTGCTGGACGTTTGAGGAATAGAGTGATGAGCTGCGTTGTGAATAATTTTCGTGATTAATGATGCCTCACGGTTAATGTTATTGGAGGTATCTAATTCATTGGAAAGTTGGGTAGCCTTACATCTAAAATTTTCCCAGTCCGCTTTGTCTATCAAGAATTTGGGGCATGCGGTAATGTTTTGAATAGTCCTTGCGTGCACAGTTGTTGCAATGGGGTAGTGATCGCTACCGCATAGCACATCTAAGGTATTGGTATTGTAAAATTTTCGGAAAAAATCCAATCTTCTACGATTTCACCTCTCTTATTGCAAATTTGGGATCCCCAAAGAGGACTCCAAGCATTAAAGTCACCAACAATTATTACTGGAGTTCGTATAGATCGGACTACATTGTTTAAATCTCTAAGAGTGAAGTTCTGTTGAGGTGGTAAATATAAATTTACAATTGTGAACTTAAAACTGAGTGTTATTTCTACTGCAAGAACACAAATATTAGACTGTATGTGGACGTATTTATGTGGGATATTTTTCTTAATCAACACGGCAATGCCTTGCTTACTTTGAGTGTTATGGGGGAGATTTAGGAAATAGCTTTGAAATTGCTTCGGAACGTATGTTGTTTTGTCGACAGCTAAATGAGTCTCTTGGAGAGCGATAACGCTTGGAGAGTGCTCTTTTATTAGAAGCTCTAGTTCAGTGTAGTTATTGTAAAAACCTTTCAGATTCCACTGTAAAACCTTAAACATTGAGAATGCTTTGTAGTTAAATTGATTAAAATGATTACATATGTATATTGAGGATCGCTGTGTGACATTGTCTGATCGTTGTCTGACATCGGTTGATCGTGGATGTTATTAGCGTCGAATTGAGTTTGCCTTAGTATTTTATTGATTGCTGAAGAGTTGGATGGCTGTGATGTGTGTGATTGTGGAACGTATGCAGTTGGTATACTTTGAGCTTGTGTGAGAATATGGGAGAGAGTGGAGTCTAAGAGAAGTGGTGTATGTGGTGAAAATTGAGGGTGAGAGTTGAAATTGAGTTCATTTGGTACAAACGACGGCATTGATTTGCTTACATGGTCGTTATTGTTTTCTGAGACAAGATTGCTTAAATCTGAGTTTATTTGGAATGAAGTACCAGAAGGAATACTGAGTGAATCAATAGACGATTGAGAGTTGCTTATTTGCAGGTTCTTGTTATTTTCTGTTGTGGTGTTGGATGAAGTTGAGTTCGGTTGTATTAAGGTGTCGGAGTGAGCATTGAGCGAAGCTGTGCTCGGTGATTTGCTTGATGGGCTAGGTGTTAAAGCATCAGGGGGTTTAGTTTTGCTTTGTTCGATCTTGATCAGATTTTGGGACTCGCTTACAACAGCAGCAAATGAGGCACTGAGTGTGGTCGGTGTCTGTTCCTTATAGAGTTTAAGTGCTTCGCGCATTGAGCATTTGTTTTGACATTTGATTTTCAATATTTCTTTAGATTGCATATATTTTGGGCATGATTTAGAAGAGGATGGATGATCGCCTGCACAATTTGCACAGTATATACGTGAACATAGTGGTGGGTATGGTGGGAAATTGCATGATTGACAGGAGGATGCATTATTGCAGCGTTTAGCTGTGTGCCCTAAAAGCTGACAGGTTTTACACCTCATGGGATTTGGGTAATAAGGTTTGACTTTTGCAATACGCCACGATACTTCGACTTTTTCTGGGAGCTTGAAGAGGTTGAATGTGAGAAATACGGTTCCTGTATATTGTGATACATTATTTTCCAGTTTTGAAAATTTATAAACGTCTGTGACACCTTGTGCGCTCATATTTTCAATAATCTCTTTTTCGTCCACATTGTTTAAGCATGGAGCGAAAATTGTACCTTTTGAGCTGTTCAGGTTTTCATAGTAGTTCACTACAATATCACATACACCAATTGGTTTTTAGTGGAAATGAATTTTTGTGCTATTTGGGAGTTTTTAACCAAAAGCAATAGGTTACCGTCACGTAGCTCAGATATTGAGATTATTTCCTTACTTATGGATTCTAGCGCTTTATGCACAGCAAAACACGAGTATTTGGAAATCGGTTTGTTTGCATCAGCAGCACGAATTGTGAGAAATTTAGGGTTTTCTTTTTTCAACTGCGGCAAGTCAGGGAAGTTTATTGGGGTATATGTTGGTTTTTTCCTTTTTGTCTGGGGGCCCGAGGCAAGCAACGCAAACCTGTTGTCCCCGAGATTTGGTGGCCCGGGGGCCATTCTTAATATTACTACACAATAACAATTGTATTGATATACTTTGATAAAAGTTAAGTTAATCCGTAAAGCGATGTGAAGAGGAACACGTGCGCGTTTGACACACCGAAAGAATAGTCACAACAAAAAATCGAGAGTAAGCAAATACGTCTGCTCAGAGCGAGAACCTGCCGAGAACTGTGTTAATGTATTTTACTTTTGTAATATCAAATAAGTATATAATTTTGTTATGCTATGCTGTGTTATGTTATGTTTTCTGTTTTGCTATGCAACGTTATGTTTTTTGTATGCTATCTTATTTCAATGTATTTTACTTTTAAAATGTCACAGAAGTAAATAATTTTGTTATGCTATGCTGTGTTATGTTATGTTGTGTTTTGCTATACAATGTTATGTCTTTTGTATGCTATCTTATTTTAATGTTTTTTACTTTTGTAATATCAAATAAGTATATAATTTTGTTATGCTATGTTATGCTATGCTGAGTTATGTTATGTTTTCTGTTTTGCTATGCAACGTTATGTTTTCTGTATGCTATCGCATTTTAATTTATTTTACTTTTATAATGTCACACAAGTAAATAATTTTGTTATGCTATGCTGTGTTATGTTATGTTGTGTTTTGCTATGCAACGTTATGTCGTTTGTATGCTATCTTATTTCAATGTATTTCATTTCTAAAATGTCACACAAGTAAATAATTTTGTTATGCTATGCTGTATTATGTTATGCTGTGTTTTGCTATGCTGAGTTATGGTATGTTCTATTTTACTCCTATATGTTATGTTTTGCAATGCTGCTTTATTTGATTTTATTTTATTTTATTTTCTTATATTTTTTCTTGTATTTATTTGTTTATATTTGACTTTATTTCCTTATTATTGCATAAGCTGTATTATGTTATGTTTTCTGTCTTGCTGTTATTTTATTTTCTCTGTTTCCATTTTCACCCTTCTCTGCCTCCTATTTTCGTGACCCCCCTAATTAATCGCGTTTCCTTTTCAATTTCCCTTTGTCAATGAGCAAACGTGTTAAGCTCCTCGCCGGCTGAGCGTCAGGTCTTGCTACCATTCAAGCCCTCATCTCTTATGCATGGAAAATCGAGATCCTTTGTGTAAATGTGTGTGTGCGTTTCTGTGCGGGCACAACATGCCTTTTAATACGTATTCCAATCTACTTTTTAAATTAAAATTTAATTATCCATTTGTACATTTCCCAAGCTTCGATGACTACCTGCTGCCGAGCTGGCACAGCATTGCTGGCAGGGAGCCTCGTCTGCATAAATTAAGGCGCACATCTACAAACATACGACAAGCGTTGCGATGAGGACAGCACTACCAAAAACAAATAAATAAAAAAAAAACAAATGTAAACGTGAATGCAAATACAACTGGGCTATCAGCCAGCGGCTGTGGTAAATCAAGTTTAGCAACACAATTGTGGTTGATACAGGGATTTGTTTGTCGGCCCAAGGAATCGAATTTGAATTTTAATGCGTAGAAAATGTAAAATCACAGCAAAGAGTGGACTCATAAATGTATAAGTAAGTGTGCTTGTGACGTTAGTTGCGGCATGTAGGCGTGCACCAGATTGAAATGTGCAAAGGAATGCAAATTAGCCACAGGCTTAAAGATCTTAACAGCATGACATCATGTTTTGTTTTTGTTTTTGTGATTTGCAAAACTTCATTCAATTAAACAACATGCGAATGTCACAAATTTATATGAAACCAACTGAAAATTTATTATTTCCCATAAATCACTTAAAATCGAAGCCTATGCGTAGGAGCTACTGGTTTTTTGTGGGCTCCAATCTGCTAAGTTAAAGAATTAGTAAAAACTAAAATTAGTGGTTCTTAGCGTATAATTTATAGAGCAAAATTTCCTCAATTACTTTGATTTCAAGAATATATGAAATGCTTGAGTTCAGCGAAGACGTGAAGTACTAAGTTTCAATTTTCATTATTTTTAGCAGTAAAATAACCTCTGATATCTTCGCATACCGCATGGTTTACTATTGCGTCACTTAGTTTTGGCTAAAAATATTTCCCAATATCTTTCTTTCCTCTTGCAGCCAACATTTTTGCACATTTCCATTGCGATTTGCAATCAACAATTCAATTAAGTCGTCAGCAAAATTTTCATAATTCAAAGCACGCGCAAGCACTGGACAAGCGCAATTCGCCGTTGCAGCCATTCAAAGGTACTCACCCATTCACACATACATAAAGACCACATGCGCTCGGGTATGTACCAACGCAAAGTATGCAGTGAGTGTCTGTCAGCCAAACTACCTTTCTGCGCATGCGCAACCGCTTTTAGCGCCAACCGAGCAATTGCGGCACTGCATTCACAGCAGTTAACGTCATCTATTGCCGCTTAATGCAATTTTCTTTCCATTTCCAAATAGTTTTTATTGTTCAAACAATTTTATTGTTTCACTTAAGTGCGTCTTATTTATTGCACGCAATGCTTTACTCAATATTAATTTCGGGCAGCGATTTATGTATGTCTGCGGATAATTTGTGGGAACATTTCGCTGACGTAATCAGAAAAAAAATTCTTTTATTTCAAGTGCTCCCAACGAGAGTTGAAATTTGACAGCGACCAAAGAAATAAACAAACTCTGTGGACCTACACTGAAGCTTTCAACATTTTTGTAAGGAAGCCCACCTTGTGATGAGTCTCTGTACGAAAATTCTGATAAAATAATCTCGCACTCACAAAACGAAATAATCAAATTAGGGAATCAAGGGAAATAAAGGAACCAAGTCCAATAAATATTAGCTTCGCGTGCTCGTAAAAAGAACCCACTGTGCTACATTGTCCACTCCAACCCATTTCGCTTTCCTATTCCTTTAAGCGTTTCTTCTCCTTCTTCTTAATTGAGGCGATTTTGGGCGCCAGTCGTATCTTCTCGTGCTAACCGGCACCAGTTGGACACACCAAGTGAAGCCAAGTCCTTCTCCACTTGATCTTTCCAACGCAAAAGAGGTATTCCTCTTCCTCTGCTATCACCAGCTGATACCGCATCGAATGCTCTCAGAACCGGAGCATTTGTATCGATTCGGAAAATATGACCCAGCCGCGGAGCCGCTGGATATTTACCCGCCGAACTATGTCTATGTCGTCGTAAGACTCATGCTGCTCATTCCATCCCCTGCGATACTCAACATCGCTAACATGCAAAGTTCCAAAAATCTTCCGCAGAGTCTTTCTTTCACACACTTCAAGAGACACCTCATCGGATGTTGTCATCATCCAAGCTTCTGCGCCATACGTTAGGGCGGGGCAATGATATCCTTATAGAGTGTCACTACTCAATTGCCTGCTTAGTCCAAAGTACCACTTGTGGGAAAGAGAGATTCTCCTTTGGACTTCAAGGCTGACATTGTTATCGGTGAAATCATATCTGGTGCTTAAAACAAACACAATCCCAATGCGCTTTTAGTGAGTGGTTAGTGGTTGGACTGTGCCTAAACTGTGCAAACTGTGTAAATTGATGGTCCAGAGGTCTGAAGCTCTAGAGCGCATTGTTCCAAATATCTGACATTTGCACAGGAAATATTGCAAAGATTCGGCATGTTCCCTATCTCTACAGCTCCTACTGTAACTATTATGTGTGATTCCGCGCTGGGACTTGTTGCCAATACTCTAGAGCCCACGCCACTACTCGTTTTCCACGTTTTTTTAGTGGAAATTGCTCTTGAGCAGTCAGGGCTAGGAACTAGGGGATATAAATGCCCTTTGAGTCTAATGTTCTTTGATTTCTGTGACACCAACCAACGCAACTCGATCCCAATTACATATATCTATAGTTGGGTCATTTCACAGCTAATTCTTTTTCTTATCTATTACCTTTTAACATCGCTATACTCATTTCGTAGAGGAAAATAATTCTTGTCAGCAGTTGTTCCTTTGGGCTCAATAGGCAATTGTGAAGTAGAGCTCTCGCTCGAAGGACCAAACTGACACTCTACAAAACAGAATCGTGGACGATGCCAACAGCAGATGAGAAAGTTTTGCGAGCTTTTGAGAGAAAAATTATTCGTAGGATTTTTAGTCGCCTCTGCGTTGATGAGGATTTTCGTGAAGGGTGGATCAGCGAGCTATATGAAATTTATTAGGGGATGGGTATAGTTAGGCGTGTAAACAAAATACAACGGCTACGCTGGCTTGACCATGTCACCCATATGAACGAAGACGCTCCAGCAAGGCAAAAGAAAGACGAAGGGGAAGACCACATCTTCGTTAGAAGGACCAAATGCTGCAGCACCTGTCAGTGCTTAGGGTTTCTAACTGGCACCAGCGAACAAAAAACCAACAAACGGTCATAGCGATACTTAAGTAAGTAAGTAAATAAGTATACTAATTTCCGTTTCTGGCTTTATAAAAGAAAATGTTCAGGAAGGCTTTGTTGATAAATCAAAAAAATATTTTCATGGAATCGTGCAGGCTATAAAAACTATTCCGAAACTCAGCGTCATTAGCTATAGGTAGATGCAGTGGAGCCCCAAAGTAATCAATAGGAAGTATAGCAACGCCTTTTTAACTCAACTCGTATAACTATCATACACATTTTTAAGAATAGTTTTAAAATTTCATGATGAACTAAAATTTTAAATTGTATATAATCGCATAAAATTCGATGATCAAAATTATTCATGCAAAATTTTACCAAAATAACGTATTTAGCCATACCAAACAGCCAATGAAGTATCGCAACTACTTCTTTTTTTCAAAGGCTACCCATTTGATTTTCAGCCAACTACTTTTATTGTTATTGTTATTGTGCACTGCTACTGTAAATTTATCTTTCTATTAACCTAATCTAAACCCGGATGAAAAGCAAGCTCCAATTGAAAATGAAAAACAAAGTAAAACTACAGCTGCGATACGAATTGAAGCATTCGCTGACCCAGTGCCCATACACTTCTACTAGCTTACATTACTATTGTTGTTGTTATTACTTTATTACACTTGTTTCATTACACTAGCCGTTATGAGCCATTGCACAACATTGTTCATGCAGCCGTCAGCAGGGCCACGAGAGGTCAGTTGTGCACCGGTCACTGTGGCGTATGAGCGATGCTGGCAGCGCTTTCGATTTTTTAGCGTTTTTTGTTGTTGTTGGTTTTTTTCTATACATTGTACATTACCTTTATGCTCTTTAGCGTATACTGCATTTCCTGCAATAAAGAAAGGCTCTTGAATGGTGCAAGTGCGTGGAAAAAATGGCAAAATTGTAGCATAGCTACAGGGGCTCAACCCGCAACGATGTTTATAACTTTGTCAATTTGATTGATATTTTGATGAAATTTACAGTGTAGTGGGTTTATGCTATGATGCATGCAATGAAGTAGTGGGCTTGTGGTGTGATGGCTTGAGAAAAAGATATTTGTGGGTTTTCTATGTAGGCAAATGGGGAAAAGTAGGTGAGGCAGTATATTTAAATATTTTTTATTTTTCTATTTTTTTTGTGTGTGTTTTTTTTTTAATTTTCCATATTTTTTCATGCATATATTGTACCTCACTTTTTTCTGTTTTTACTTTCAAAAGCTGCACACTACATATCCTGCTCGAAGTATCAATTGCGCTCAAACAACAAATAGCTGAAAGGCAAATGCCAAGAGAAAAGCGTTTAATTTTTTTCTCTTCTTTTGTAATCCAACCAATATCTGCATTTCTTTGCCATCACAGTGGCTTTAACATTCCCGCAGTCCTCCTATGCTCATATGCGCTCGTATGAATGGCCACTTAACTGTGCACACATACATACATACAAACATATCCTGCTGGTGACACGCAATCGAACGCTCGCGGCCACTCTGTGGTCATTCTGCCAGCCACTTAAAAGCACGCTTACATACATATTTATGTGCATACTGCATAAACCCACATTTCGACCATTCCGCGCATTTGCTCGATTTCTATAAGCCTTTGCATATGTATGCGTGTTTGCGTGTTTGCGTTGACATGCAAATACCGCCATTCATTCGTGTGCTTTGTAACCAAACCAATGAAAGGAAAAATATAAGCTCATGCACATACAAACACATGCATACAGCGGCGTGTGTTGCAATTGTCCATATTGCAGGAGGCTCTGCTTCCTCTGTGGAAGTGGCTGCGAATGTGTGTGCGATCCCTTGTCGTATGCTCTTTTGCCTCTTTGCTATTCCTTGCTTGGTTGGGGTCTTCATTCGAATCTCTACAATAGTATGTCCTTTCCTGTCACTTACCACTATTTGCACTATCTCCTCACTCCTCTCTATTCCCTTTCATTATATGCTGCTCTGTCCTGACTCAGTTGCTTCTTACTCGCTTCTTTTTTTGTACTTCCTAGACACATGTTTTCGTTTTTCCTTCTGCCTCCTGCTGTCAGCAGTTTTTGTTGTTTTTTTTCTTGTTTTTTCCTTTACACCCTATATTATGCGCTTTATTGCGTGTTGAAAGCATAATAAAATTGGATTATATCGATATATTGCATGAGTATTGTCGGCACTTGCTTGCCATCCTGCCTGCCAATCAGCTTGACTGCCAGCTCAGTGCCATTTGTAGTCAGCTTCCTTTTTACGAATCCCTCTTTACTTATGTATGCACATTTTTTTATGTCTGCATTTTACAGTTATTGCTTGCATCGATTTTTTGCAATGCAAATTCTTACTCGTACCGCTTCGATTGGCATAGTTTATTATTTAAAAAGGGAATGCATTAAAGTTCAAAGTTCATGCAGGCGTGAATGGGTATAACTGTAAATTCAGTTCATTGAATATGAGTTAATATCAAGAAAGAGCCTTTAGTCTTTGACACATAAAATCTTCTCAATTCACTATTGTGGAATATTTTTTGAAGTCTGTTATGTTTCGACTTTTCTAATAGTCGCCAATGCTTCACTTTTTCCGCGGACTAAATGGCACCTTCTCCTTGAACTAAGTTGAACTGTACTTTTCAAATTGTAAAAATCAGACTATGACGTGGAAAATTTCGAAATAAAGTTCGATACTTTATTATTGTATTTTAAATTATATATTTTATTTAAGTTTTTAATTCATTTCTAAATTTGCCTTAAAATAAGGTGTCAACCCACTAGAGTTAAATCTTCATTACATATCTGTCGTTTCGAACCAATTTTTTGCTTGGGGTTTCAAAGATTAAATTAAAAAGAAAATTAATATATATTAATAAATTTTATAAAAAAAGGTGGCAACTCTGCCCAAATATTTTTCTGGACTAAAGTACCAAGTGAATCCAAATGCAATTCGCTTGAAGTTCGCATTAAAATCTCTTACTTATTGAAAATTTATTTATATGCATGTGGCAACTCTATACCAAAAAAAGGTTTGAAAATAAAGCTTTCTTATCATATTATTATTTTTCTTTCTTATTCTTTCATATTGTAATATTTTAATTATCTGACAAGCGTATTAAATGCATTTCAAATTTTCTCATAAATGGCAACCCTATTTAAAATATTTGTAATGAATTAAAGTGTAAATATGTGTCATTAGTTTGATAACAAAATTGTTATTTAAAATATTAATATAAAAATATTTTAATTACTTTAGTTTCATTTTTAAATAACTGGCATCACTGTTCAAAAATGTATGCAGATTAAAAATTCCTTAAACAAGTATTGTTTCATACGCATATTGTAATATTTGAATTTTATTCGTAAAATAATAATTTTTTTAAGAAGGTGGCAACTCTACGCAAATATTTGTCAGTATAAAAATACCAATACATCCAAATGCAATTCGTTTGTAGTTCTCTTTAAAATATCTGACTTATTGAATAATTATTTGTATAAATGTGGCAACCGTATACGAAACAAGTTTTCAAAATAAAGCTTGCATTATGTAATATACTATTATTTGTGTTTGTTATTCTCTCATTTTGTAATATTTTAATTATCTTACATACGCATTTAATTTATTTGCATTTTCGCAAAGAGGTGGCAACCCAATTTAAAATATGTTTCATGAATTAAAGTGTTAATATGTACCCTTAGTTTTATAACCACATTGTTAATTTAAATATCAATATTAATCAATTTATATCAATATTAAAATATATTAATTACTTCAGTCTCGTTTATAGATAACTGACATCACTGTTCAAAAATTTATGTAGGTTAAAGATTCCTCGAACAAGTGTTGTTTTTATGCCTATATATGATATTTGAATTATATTCATATATACATACATATATTTCTCATTCCCTTTCGATAGGTGGCAGCCCTATTTAAAAAAATTTTCGACAAATCGTTCTAAAATATCTCTCGTTTGAAACCCCAAATAATGGATTTTTTGCTCCCAAAGCAAATATGTTGGTGAACTTACTTTTTTAATTTACTTTATTAAGCTAGACAGGTGGCAATCCTATTAAAAATATATCACTATCAAATTTTTAATTCATCCTTTCTCTTGATACTCATATTATAATTTCCTACTTCGTCGGAAAGTGTAAAATTTGGCATGAGTTCGATTTTCGAAATAATTCGCTTATTAAAATGCAACCTTGCGTCAAATTTGAACGTCAATTGGGTTTTGCGGCCACAGAACAGGCAGAATTTTCATATATAATATAAAATTTGCATCGGTAAATTCTTTCCATGAATATAAAGCCATTCAACTAATTTAAGCACTTGCTCCGGTTCCATATTTTAGACGGAACTATGAAGAAGTCCACCAACAAGTGCAGGTGGATGTGCCTTCATTCAGCGAGATCAGCATTTTGTTAACTCAAGTTATCCCAGTGTTCCATCAGCTAGTACTTAAAAACTTTAGAGGCAGTCCTGAGAACATAAAGGAAATAGAAAAGCCTGATGCAGTTCCCTGTAAGAGTTCGTAGATCTTTTCTCTCTAAATTCGGAGACTGTTCCATTTCCAATCCAGAGAGTGGGCCCACTTGGACGAAGAAATCAAGTTGACCCTTTGTGATACCGTTGCAAGGGAAATAAGGTGAAGGCAACCGATAGGACGAAAGTATATCAGCATGCGTAGAAAAGGAGTGAGAACCAAGATACCAATCTTAGTACCGCAAGAGTAAGGCAACTAAGGAAAGGGTGCTGAGATGATTCGAGCTCATCCTCCATACAGCTGACGCAAACAGGATTCGAAGTCATTCTAAGTCTCACGGTACCTCTTGGATAGTGACAACATCCACGAAGTTGAGATTATGTCAACCACAGAAGATCCCTCGAAAGCCCCCGATCCACTCATGACGCTGAGTTGGCGCGAAGCTCATCGTTCCAGGAGTAGAGCGCAGGTTCTCAAGGTGATTCCAATCCTCTCCTTTTACGGGTAAACTACCTCACAGGTCCCCTTCTATGACCAGGTACCCAGATAAGCCTTATGTCAGAGAATTTCTTCAGAAAAGGAAATATTAACTTGTGTGACCGCACCATCTCCAATACATTATTTGTCGAAGAGACCCTCACGGAAATGTCTTGTATAATTCGCAGTAAGAGGTCGTAGGTCCTTAATTAAGATAATTTTCTTGATGTGTAGATAAACAGTTTTGCCTTGCCTTTTCTCTGAGCGTTCTGCCCAATGAGGGGCTTTTGTGATACCCAACCTAAAGTAACCACGTTCTAGGCTATGTTTACTATCTCTTAATTTATTTTTCTATCTCCAAAACCTATTTACTCCATAAACATTAGGGAAGTCTTGTGAAGGATGGATGAGAGGATCGAGAGGATTTACTTTTTTCCTCTATGCTTCGGCTCGAATTTTAAAAGAAAAGAAGTGATGAATAGAATGAGAATGAGAGAGGACGTGACGTATTGGAATGCGATATCAAGCCTAATTTTGATGCGAAGTGATGGTATGGGTACATTAAGAAAAGTTTTGGCAGTTACATGTCATATTAGCACGAACTATGAGTCAACATGAAAAAGCACCACAAGGGGCTTGAAGAAGCGCAATTCATAGCGAAGTAGCTTAACTCGGCTTACAATAGAAAAGGTTAGTTTTGATGTATAACAATCAGAATAATAGTGGCTGATGCTCATTGTAGTTCATCAGAATATAAATCCGATATTTTAGTGTTCCTGAAGTCCCTTAAATATGCAATCACACTGCTCAGTCGGTACGATCTAAGATTATATACCAAAATCTCATCTCCTTCTCACTTATGGTACGACCTAAGATTATACAAAAAATCTCATCTCCTTCTTACTCATAGTCGTGACAACCGAATTTTTTGATGTTCACGAACTAGCCCTGACCATCAAAGAAGGTCGCAACAAAATGATTAGCCCAAAAAAGAGTAAAACCTAACTTTGAAAATTCGACAGCTCAAAGTCAAAGCGTCAAGGGTGCGCGTGAGAAGAACAAAAACAAAAAGTACAATCCCAAGCAACAGAGAAGATGCCATAGAGATGCCGAAGATCTCAAAATCAGTAGTCAAGCGACTAGCAATACAAAACTTGGCGCGAACGCCTACACCGCCAAACCACCAAATGCTAAAGAAACCGAACTGTCTAGAACCGCAGCGTGCAATAGAATTCATTCGCGCACACCATTCGTACAAAGGTTGCAATCAGCCGCCTGGTAATTACAACTGCAGTTGAGTATTGCAGTTTGTGCGCGTACTTTGTACAACGGCCACATGACTCCGTGGTAATCAACCTTCATTCGCCTGCTATGCGAGTTCAACAACCGTGACGGTTTCTTGAAATGGTTTTCTTGTTGCAACTTTTGTACTTTGGTACTTGGACACTGATTCGCAGCTAATACTGGTTTTCAAGTATTTATTATTTCAGATTTTCAGCTTCTTGTCGTTCTCTTGTTGGTGCAATCCATTTGCTAGCGATTGGAAAACAGAATGCAAGCGAGTACATACCAATGTAACCTTAAATATTCGTGTTATATATGTAAGTATGGGCAGGTATAAGCACACAGTCGCTTGGCTTTCGCTTTTTATTTATGCCAGCTCTGTGCGCTTTTTTGCAGTTATTTTTTAAGCCACTCACCAAATACGATTTATGAGTTGAAAATAGATATCAACAATTACAAATAAATGCTAAGGAACCAAGACCAAAAACTGCTAGAAAGAGTGGTCTTAGAAGGTCCCGCATGAATATGAAAATTCTTATCAAATAGGGCCAAATTTTAACTCAAGTCTAGGATGAGTTTGCGTTCGATCGGTATTGGCTTAGTACTCAACCTTTTGGAACAAATGAAGGTATGGAAATAAGACTCTTGCAGCATCCGCTTTCATAGAAATGGCACAATTGGTTGCTTAGTGGTAGCCTAAGCTGAGTAACTACGCCACAACATAAACAGAGCGTGAA
Organism: Anastrepha obliqua; assembly: GCF_027943255.1. Classification (NCBI taxonomy): domain Eukaryota; kingdom Metazoa; phylum Arthropoda; class Insecta; order Diptera; family Tephritidae; genus Anastrepha; species Anastrepha obliqua. The sequence continues at coordinate 120,928,061 of NC_072893.1, read as the reverse complement.
GCACCAGTTTTATATACTTTCAACTGGAACCGCTGGTATCCTCTCTGCCACAATTCACTGCTGGAACCACTTTGACATGTCAATGAAGCTATTAATGTTAGTAAAGAGGCGCTAGGAAATCTGCATAAACTTCGCACAGTAGCCGCCTAACCGAGGCAGCAATGCGCGCCAGTCGTTTCTACTTCTTTGTGCTAACCGACGTCAATGAGAAAGACAAAATAAAGCTAGGCCTTATCCACTTGATCTTTCCAACACAGAGGGAAATTCATCTTTCGTTGGCCTCACCAGTAGCAACCGCTCCAGTATCGGATCCTTTCCATACTAGAGCTTTTATATGCGTTCGTACCGTTATGAGCTCAAACAGCTCAATATTCTTTTATTTGCGAAATTCACTATCACCAATGCGCAGAGATTCATAAATTTCCGCAGAATCTTTCTGTTGAACACTCCATGAGTTGCCTCATTGCATTTTGTTTCATCCAAACTTCTCGACAACACAAGAGTACGGGCATAGAGAGGAATTTCTAAAGAGTGATTTTGGTTCATAAAGAGTCGAGAAAGAACTTTATTCCTCAGTTTGTTAGCCAAAGTAGTACAGCTACAGACATTTTTCTCGGAACTTTTTCACAGTTCATATTCTGAATCAGTTTTTTCCAACTCTCATCAGAGTACTTTCAGAAGTAATCGTCTAATCTGCTGTGGCAGATAATGACGTGGCGTAACGTGAGGACGTGCATAGTGAGGCTCTTCATAAGTGTGGTTTTGATGCATGATGGAAAGAATAATAAGATGGCGCCTATCGTGGTCCCGTTACTTTGCGCTCAGCGAATTTGACAACTAGTTACGTGATTTTAGCTCCAGTATGGCCAGATTACCATTTTCGTAACTTGATTTAGCATTTTTTTTTTGTTATTTTTATTATTTTTTGTCTCGGAGTTTTAGTTCTTTCTTCATGATATTTTTCTAGTTGTTCTAATTAAAATGTCATGTTTATAATTATGTAAAATATACATTTTTTAATAATTATTTAAATAATTCACTCAGTTTTATTTAGCTTTACTTTTTTTTAACATCTGGTGGCATTGCCCGCGATTGCAGGTGTTGTTGGTGTTCTTCTGCTTTCGGCAGTCAAATCTCTCTCTCGCTACTGCAGAGTTGCCTAGCTTTGGATACAAAAACGCACTAAATGCCCATTTAAAGAAAATAAAACACGAAATTTTTATTGTGTTACTTAAAGAACTTTGTATGCGTGACAAATTGTCTGTAGAATGTGCGTCTTTTTTAAATAAATGTGTTATGCTTATGTACAATTTAATTTATGAGGGTTTTTTGTTAAGCGAGACTCTTTTTTGCTATATTTAAAGTTATGTAACTAGATAAGGTACTCTTTTTGTAAAAATGTCAGTTTGGTTTCTTTAGTATTTTCTGGTATTTTCTTGTTTATTTTATTTATTTGATGACCGGAAGAAACGATTACACCTCTATGGTTTTAATTCGCATTCAATAAATTCAAAGGCTTTTTAAAATGTCTAAAAAGGGTTTCAATCTTAAGAAGAGTTGTGAGAGGGGCATTTAATATTTTTGCATAACCTTAAATGGAGCCAAAAATTAAATTTGCACTTTCAAATTATCAAATTTTATAAGAGTAAAAACATTTTCATTAGCACTAAAATCTTCTCAGAGTGACCTTTTTTAACCTTTTTTTGTTTAATAATATAGTTTGTTTTTTAACTTAAAGTTTCGGTAGCTTTAAATTAAAAAAAAAGAAACAAACACGAAACTTTAAAATTTTCGCATTTTCGGTATAAAAAAGCACTAAATTTATTGCGAAGAGCAAATGGTTGGCAATACTGCACAACTCAGCAAACGTGACGTCACGTACGCTCTGATGGGCGCAATCTTCTTTCTATCATTCTTGGTTTTGATGGACTGCTCTGCTTGAATTTGTTACTCAATTGCTTCTTAGCAGGTCAGAAATTTCAGAGAGTCTCCGGCGGTCTCTGTCATAGTTCATGCACTGAGTCAGTTCAATGTCTTATTGATTTCTCAATCCCCATCTCTCGGTGGACTACTTCCAGATATAAAGACAATGGTCAAGGTCTTCTTGATTTCTCGGTCCCCCATCTCTCGGTAAACTACTTCCAGAGATAAGAACGAAAATTTTCATGTACAGAAACAAACCCGAACAGTCTTGACAGCAAACAGTAGAACGATATGTTTCCAGAGATGAAAATTTTCGTTCTATTGTTTACTGTCAAGTCGGTTCGGCAATATATCTATGAATTTGAAGGTATGAGGTCATGGCTTCTATACATTCGGCTTCGGAGCTGGCTTAGAAACGACTGCGCGTTAAATTGGTCCTTGTGATAGCTTTTCTACTACACTAGGAAAATTTTCTCGATTCTTAAATCGTGTTTTCCTCCTCAGAGTGTTACCAGACAAAACATCGGGCTCTATACCACCGTACAGCCTAGTTTACTGCCTTCAATCAGATTTATTCAGCAGTAAGATTTACCCTTTCTGTCCATTCCCTTCCCGCCTATCTGAGCCATCACATTTTAATGTTGGGTTTATTCAGGCGGCAGCCGTAGCCGAAGGAGTTGGCGCGTGACAACCATTCGATAGTGCGTAAGTTCGAATCTCCGCGCATGAAACAGCAAAATGATAGGAAAAGTTTTTTCGAATAGCGGTCGTCCCTCGGCAAGCAATGACAAACCGCCGAGTGTATTTGTGCCGTGAAAAAACTCCTCATTAAAACACCGTTCGGAGTCGGCTTAAAACTGTAGGAAACTGGAACAACATCGAGATGCACGCCACAGAAAGGAGGAGGAGCTGGGCCAAATACCTCACAAAAGTGTGCGCGCCAATTTTTTTTATTCAGCAATAGAATCTTCATTTTCTATTCAGTCTCAGTTTCTGTGCTCTTCTGAAGCCTCGAACTCTCTTTTTGGTTGACTTCAGCCTCTTCTGTTCTCATAATTTTTAACTTCTTCCAACCAGTACTATCCAATCTGTTGCTGCAAATAACTTCATTTCAGCCATTCTGCTCCACTTTAAGCATCCACCCAATTGCCCAAACTCTCTTCTCGTCTTACAAAATTTTGTGCCAACGCCTTCTTTGTTATTTCTCATAATAAACAAGTTCGTCTTTAATTTAATTTGTTTCTAATTTCAATGCAGATTTGTTTTTTGTCGCTTTTCCACTTGATGCTTGTTGTTGGCTTCGACTAATCCAGCCCGTTGGTAGCCAGACAATTGTGGCCAAAACGTATTGTTGCATGCGGTTGCAACACATGTCAACTGAGACAGCAAAAGCAAAGCCAACAAAAAAAGCTTTTTAACAGTTGTTGTGCGCTGTCATTTGTTGTTGGCAGCCAATTGTTATAATTGTGCCATATATTGTACGTGCGCTGAAATTGCATCCATTCGCTGGTACCCAAGGCAACTGCACAAAGTAATGAAAAGACGGTAATTTTTGAAAGGTTGGTGAATGGAGTACATGGACAAGTTTGGAACAGTTAAAATTGAGAACAATGGAGCGCATGAGGCTGCGTATTACATATCCATAAATAACATAGAGATAGAAAATAAAGGAATACGAGGAGGTGGTCATGTAACGGAAGATGAAACTGGAAGATAAAAAGCGATGCAACAGGAAGAATAAATAGATGATATGAAACAACGGCCTGAGAGATATTTAACTAGTCAGACGATGAAAGGCTTAACTAGAGAACGAAAAGGAAATATAGATGAGAAAATTGATGGACTAAAGTGAAGACATAGCATTCTCGCCTTCGGTTTTGACAGTGAAACGAATCGAAACCATCGAAGGTCTGAGAACCAAGTACCACAACCAATTACGAGTAAACATTTATCTTGACAGTTTTCGTGAACTGAAATTTTCTGGCAAATATTTTTGTAGAGTGTTTTAGCACTCAAATATACCATTTAAAAAGACTGCTTGACTTTTCTTAAAAACTTGGTCAAATTGACCCGTAAAAAGGGCTGTTAGAGGGTTAAAATGCTCCATAAAAATTATCCTTATGAAATTCTACTACAGAATAATAGCAATTATAATTCAATCGGAAATCAACTTCTCACCCTTTTTACACGTAATAAAAAGAGGTCTATGAACGAAAATTAGAAACACTGACGCACAGCAGCGCACTGTAGAAAAAAATTCAGAGAAAGTCGGAAACTTTTAGATGATTATGGATGATGAAATGGAAAATGCATCCAACCATAAATAGAGCAGATGTAGGATTTGTGGATGAGAACACAGTCTTGCTCAAGGCGCATTCATTAAAGGTGGTGGCACTAGACCAACAACAATATTTTGTACGTTTGATTATCTAAGCAAAGAATTGACAAAGAATGAATTTGACTCGTTTCATTCAGTGCTGACAGCCGCATGATCGCGGTTTTCTTTCGCCGCTGCTGATTTACCGATACCAGCTTTAATAGATTCGCCTTGGTCTTGCTATAAAAAAAAAAAGCTGAAACGGAAGAATGGCAGGAGAACCAATGAAACTTTTAAGCGATTTGAGAAAGGCAGATAATATTAGACAAATCGTGTGGAACAAAATAGACGTAACATAAATATATAGAGCAGATGGATCGGCCGCCGTAGCCGAATGGGTTGGTGCGTGACTACCATTCGGAATTCACAGAGAGAACGTAGGTTCGAATCTCGGTGAAACACCAAAATTAAGAAAAACATTTTTCTAATAGCGATCGCCCCTCGGCAGGCAATGGCAAACCTCCGAGTGTATTTCTGCCATGAAAAAGCTCCTCATAAAAATATCTGCCGTTCGGAGTCGGTTTGAAACTGTGGGTCCCTCCATTTGTGGAACAACATCAAGACGCACACCACAAATAGGAGGAGGTGCTCGGCCAAACACCCAAAAAGGGTGTACGCACCAACTATATATATATATAGATGGATTATTTGAGTGCAGAGAATTGAGCCTTGAACTTACGAAAGAAGAGTCTTACGAAAAGTGTATAGTCCCCAGTCCGGGTAGAGGATGATTGTTATACAGGGCCCGCCATCTATCGATACGGATTTGAACTAGGTATTATTTGAAGAATGGTAACATTTAGCTGTCATCTGATTTGACAGAAAATTAGTTTTATGCTTCCGCTGAACGAAAATGGTTGTGTATACGCTCAAAGAACGCTGGGAAATATTGCGACATTACTTTGAAAATCATGGTAATGTTGCAGAAAGTGCACGAAAATTACGTACGGCAATGGGAAGAAGAAAAGCACCGAATGAAGCGTATGTGCGTTACTTTGCGAAAAAGTAAGAGAACTGGGTTGCTTATTGACAAACCAACGCGTGACCGACCAAAAACCGTGCGAACACCCGAAAATATTGCTGCTGTGGCCGAGAGTGTTCGTGAATCACCAGGAACATCAGTTCACCGTCGTTCTCAACAATTGGACATTTCAGAGACATCATTGAAACGAATTTTGCGTAAAGACCTTGGTATGGTAGCCGAGGCAGCCATATGAATGAAGTTGTGTTCCATCATTAACCGGAAGGATTGTACTTCAAAATAAAAAAAAAACAGTTTGGAAAAATATTGAGTAGTTTCTTTTTTATAGCATTTTTAATTCCGTAAAGTTATATGGCGGACCCTATAGAATCAGGTACAACGAGGAACTGCTGCGAATTTGGAAAATGTCGTTTAGTTCGTGAAATCGCAACGACTGCAATGATTAGTTCATGTCATGCGTATGAGTAAGGAATGTCCCCAAAAATCTTTCTTAAATTACAACGCACCGGCCACCAGATGTAAAGGAAGGAGGGAAGAAACGCTGGTTCGATAAAGTCCGCGAAGATCTAAGAAGAACCTGAAAATACATAACTGGAGGTCTGCTGCCTTGAATCGTGTAACTTGAAGAAGGCTAGTTGATAAAGCTTGATGGTAATATTAAATGATAGAATGGAAGGAGGAAAGAAATCTAAAGCTTCGAACCATAAACAGAGTAAATGAAATTGAGCTCAGCCTTGGTGAAAAGAATTAAACCAGAGAGATGATCTATGAGGAATTAAGGATTTACAGGCTAAGAATTTAATTGAGGAAATAACCGATGGACTATACTGTAAATGCAGAACTAGATTCAAAATGTGTCCACAATAGTCGGATCTATATTGCTGGAACCAACTGGATTAATGTACGGACAAAGGCTGTCACACTACTTACCAGAGTCTAGTGGCTCCATGGCTCAAACCACCTCCCGATGAAATACTTAACGACAGTATCGGGAGGATCAGTACTTTGACGGTAGGAAGTTTCATATTCTTTATGAAGTTTGCATTTCGACCGCATGGTCTTTTGTAGGAGGTTTAGTCAGGGTTAAAGAGCCACACTCACAGGGTGAGGCTTTTGATGCTTCCTTCTCTAAAACTAGAAGTAAAAAAACTCTACTTACCAATCCAAGCGCGCTCAAACCCATCTAAACTATCCTCTTACTGTCTTTCGGGAAGAAATCGTTTGGTTATTACAACAGCAACAAAGAGAACCAAAAGGAGTAGAGCAAATAAAGGATCTGAAGGCAATGAGGGAAGGCAAGCAAGCCAGCCTTATAAGTCATTGTCATAAGGCAACTCATCAACCAGAAGACGCACAGGAGAAAGAAGCAAAAAAGCGAACAATATTACAACTAAAAATAAGTGGAAAAACAAAGTGCGACCAGGTGGTTGAAGAAACAGTTGGCCGATACCGGGTACCAACTATTGAAAGCGAGCAACTAAGAAAATTCAATAAAATTGAAAATTGCACCAATGCAAAAGCGGCCACGACAGGAAGAAGGCGGTATTGCGGGTCGTCCGGTTGTCCAATTGCCAAACAACGTTAGACTGGCCAAACAGCAGCTACCAAACGAACGAGCCTACAACTGATCGACCGACTTGGCGTGTGCTGCACCACTGGTGTTTTTCTACTTTTGTTTTGGTTTGCCAAGTCAAGAGGCAACATAGCGCTGGAGCCAGCACTCAAGCGCTGACTGCAAATTGGCAAAAACAACAAGATTCGCAAGCGTCAACCGCTTTGTTGGTTTGCGAGCTGTTGCTCGATCGTTGCACGTCGCTGCCGTTTTCAGTTGCGAATTTTACTTTCATCCGAGCGGTTGATTTGACTTAACAGTGAGGCGGTGGTTAGCCAACTTTCAAATCCAAAGAAAAAGCAAAAAAAAACAATTTCAAAACGGGAGTGCAACAATAAAATATTTGTGTATTGTTATGTAAAATTGGAAATGATTAAAAGTGTGAAAACAAAATGGAGTTTAAGAGTTTGCTGTTATTATGAAAATGTCATGAATTTGAGAAAAAAAAATTAATATATTAGTATTACGACGCCCAGGGGGATTAAAAAACATAAAATCTAACCCATATTTAATAGAAAATTTAAACTTGTGAGAATAATAACCAAGCCAATATTAAAAAAAATACAAATAAAGACAATTAAAAAGCGATTAAAAAACAAACCAGTATTTAATGGCAAATTAAAAAAAAACCACACCTTTTGGGAATAATAATTAGACCAATATTAAAAAAAAAATTAAATAAATAAAAAAAAATTTTATTAAAAAATATATAAATAAAATATAAAAACTGTTTTTATAAAGCAAAACCCGTTTCGAGCAAAGTTGGATTAAAAAATAATTGCTCAAAAAATAATAAATATAGAAAAATACTTTAAAATTAAATAATTTTTATTTAAAACAAAATTTTCGGAAAAAAAAAAAACAAAAACCAATTTTTATGAAAAAATAAATTTATGAAAATATAAAAAAATACACAACATTACGAAAACATCACTTATTGCGTGCCTCGTTCGTTGTTATAAAATTATTAGTCAACAGAAATAATTTTTACGCATCAAAAGTTATAAAAAAATGTATTTTCAAAAATAACTTCCTTATAAGAAGGTTATATTATATGAAAAGATAAATTGGTGCGAAAGCAAATCGTCGGTTGTTGAAAAAAATAGTGAGAAATTTTGGAAAAGTGCCCGATAAAAAAAAAAAAATTGTGCTACTGCAAATTTTAAATTTGGGTAAAAAAACATTTGTACGAAAATAAATTATAAAAAATTATTAGAAAATTATCACAAACGTATTTCAAATCAGAAAATAAAAAAAAATGTAAAAAATAATTTTTACGAAAATTATAATTCCTTACATCAGAAATATATTTCAAATCGGCAAATTTTTTAAATAAAAATATTAAATAAAAAAAATTCTAAAAATTTAGCTAAATATTAGCGTTACTAAAAAGGGAAAACTGGATTTTACATTTGCATGGGAGCTTGAAAAAAAATTTTACAAAAATTAATTTTGAACAAATTTTTTTTTTTGTTACTGAAAATTTAATTACAATATATACTACCGCTACTGAAAGGGAATATATTTTTTTGCGTTTGCTTGGGAACTTATGTATAAAATAATCTTATGAAAATTAAATTTTTACCAAAAAAATTTTTTTTTGCTCAAAATTTAAATTAAATTTTTCCCAAAATGTTTTTTTTTTTAATTAAATTTTTGCCAAAAAGAATTTCTTTTAAATAAAATTTTTATCAAAAAACATTTTTTTGCTGCAAATATAAACTAACTGTTTACCGCAAAAAATTTTTTTTTGCTGAAAATATAAACTAAATTTTTACCAAAACAAATTTTTTTTGCTGAAAATTTAAATTAAATTCTTATTAAATATTTGCTACACTGAAAAGGAAAACATGAGGGGTATTCTGTTGCTGGGCTATTTATGTATATAATAATGTTAAGAAAAAAATGTTATAAAGTTTTAATTTTTACCAAAAAAAAATTTTTTTTGCTGCGAAATTTCAATTTTCTTAAGAGGAAAAATATTAAAAAAAAATTAATTTTTTTTTGTTGCCCTAAAATTAATTTCCTTTGAGAATTTACCTTTAAAACATTAAACATTAAAAAAGTTGTTTGCCAAAATAAAATTCGTTGAAGAAAGAAATTGCATAAGAGTGTTTTGAAAAAATGCGAGAATACTTTTCTTAACAAACGAAATTCGCATGCAAAAAATAATTCATACCAATTTTTCATCTTATAAAAGATTCTAAGAAAATTTAACTAGTGCTTTGTAAACAAAAATATCTTTTTGAAAGAAAATCATTTGAATTTTGGAAACATGCGAAACTAAAAAAATTTTTTCGAAGAGAAAAAACTTGAAAACATAATGTGAGTATTGTTTTTTACTCAAAACTACAAAAAGTGTAAACAAACGCTGAAATATTTTAATTATACAAAAGAATTTTTTTGTAAAAATTAAAAAAAAAAATTTGGACATTTTTTTACAAAAACAAGTAACAAAATCAATAACAATTCCCACAGCACCAAATCAACAAATTTTAGAAATAAAATTTTATTTATCTACATATTTTTTTAATAATTTTTTTTTTCTTAACTATAAAAATGGAAAATAAATCCTAATTTTTTTTTTCAATTAATAAACTAAAGATTTTTTTTCGTTACCAAAAAGATTTTTAGCAGAAAACATTAAAAACAATTAGAAAAATTTCTAATTTTCCAATATTCCAAATTTTAAAAATAAATTTTTATTTATCTACATATTCTTTTAATTAAAATTTCTTTTCTCAGCTATACAATTTTTTTTTTAATTAATAAACTTGAGATTTTTTTCGATGCCAAAAAGATTTCTAACAGAAAACATTAAGTTTGTGAGTATTTTTTTTTTACTAAAATTTATTAAAATTTTTTTTCTTAACTATAAAGAATGGAACACAAATCCTAAATTTCTTTTTAAATTAATATTGTAGATTAAGCACTTTTTTCGAAGGCAAAAAGTTTTTTAGCAGAAAAAATTAAGTTTGTGAGTATTTATCTTACTAAAAACTACAAAAAGTGAAAGCAAACGCTGAAATATTTTTATTATGTAAAAAATGGATTTTCTTAGTTGTGTAGGTGTGCATGAATTCCCTCCAAACAAGCCGCATTTCTATACACAAACATACGTCAAATAAAATTTGTCAAATAGGAACAAAAAGTTATTAAAAATGAATTCCACTTTCACAAAAATACCAAAACAGTTTTAGCAAAATACATTTTTTTCATTTTTTTAATATTTTTTTTTTGATTTTTTAGATTTTTTTTTTTAATCTTTTAATTTTTTTGCATCTTTTTGCATTTTTTTTGCATTTTTTTTTTAATTTTATATTGTTTTTATTACCAAAAATTCAATTTCCGTTACGTAAAATGCCAGTTGCGGTACAAACACTTGTTAAACAGGAGTCAATTGCATAATAGCCAAATGTAGTGAACGCCTCGTAAATGAAAACATTCAACAACAACGTAGCCAAGAAACATGTTTTTGTGGATGCGTTCGGTTTAAGTCTTCATTTTTATTTTGCCATTTGGTGGTAATGCGTTGCGAATTTGCTTCAGATTAAATAAACAAAACAAAATTTCATTATTTTGAATGTTGTTTCCCTCGATTTAAAGAAGTTGAATTAAAAAAACTTGTTAAGAATTAAGAATGATGAATATTGATTTCTTAATATAAAGATCAGTTTTATCTCATTTAATTACTCCTTTAATCTTCTCATTAATTTTGGCATTGTTTCTTGCTTTACTAGATCCGGTTTGTGGTTGTGCTTCATCTGCTTTTTTTCCATACTGCCTAGTTTTGATTTTTTGCACTTTTTGCTTCTTCATCCTTTTTCTATCTTTTCTTATTCGTCATCCTTCTCACTCATTTTTTGTTGCTTGTCCTTCCTCCAACTATTTTCTTATTTATACTTTACCCATCTTTTTTCATCATTCTTCTCACTCTTGCGCTTACTGCCTAACTTTTCTATTTATCAAATTTTTGTTTATATTTTTATTGTTAACTCGATTTCTTTTTACTCACATAGAGAGTGCATTCTTTAAGTGAGATAATAATTAGTAATGTTAAATCCATTTAAATTTGAAATGCTTCTTCTTCTTATGTGGCTCTACAACCGTTTCTCGGTTTGAGCCTAGACCAAAAAACTTCGTCAGTTGCCCATCGCCTAACATCATTATTCCTGACATCATTGCGAAGCTCTCGAACTCATCGCTCATCTTCTTTGATGCACATCGCTCTAGTGGACAGTGCCTTATACTTCGACTAGAAAAACTATTTCGAAACCTCTTACAGCCTTCTCATCTTTGTTCGACATTCGTTTATACAACCGCGCTACACTCCACGCTAGACTCTCAATTATAGTACGAATTCAGAGCGACAGGTGCATCTAACTTGAGAACAGCTTAGCTGTCTGAGTAGAAATAAATCTATTCATATTTATTCTGACTACAGCTAGTCCTAAGCCGTTAAATGTAGCCTTGACGTTAGCTCAACCTAAACAGCACTACAATGATCCGCAAGGTGGAATTCCTTGTTTTTTCAGAGTGAACTTTCGCGCCACTTCTATTCTCCAACTTAGATCCCTCAGTGTAAAGACATATGAAGTCAATGAATCTTGGAGTTTCTTCGAGCCATGATTTTTTACTGGCCTTCTTCTTACTGCCTAAAACCTCTTGCTGAAGGTAAGTACTGGCTCTCAAAAGTCCTCTGTGTTTGGAAGGGTTTGCTTTTGAAGCTACTTGCGATCTACTTTCTAGCTTTTTACGGCACATAGCTTAGACATAAGCTCTAAGTGCTGGATAGCCAGAATCACGCTCATTGCCGCAGAGCGAGTGTTTTGTACCCAACTCATTCTTTTATTAAGCATCAAACGTGGACTTTGTTAACACAGGTGGTTTTAACGTGGCCTTTGTGAACACAGGTGTTCTTAGAGAAGGAAACTTGTACCTTCTTGTGAAAGTACAAGATCTATTTAACTCCTAACTAACTCCTAACTTTAGTTCTCATTGGTTCACCGCTCCCGATTGTCCTCAAATTTCTCGGGATTATAGTCTATAGCAGCCACGGAATGTAACGTTCGGGTATAGTACTTCCGCTTCATATTATTTGTTTCTAAAACTTAAGAAAGGGCTTTATGGGTAAAAATGTATAATGATCAAATAAATTCAGCTATTTCTGTCTATTTTTAGGACCTACAGAAAATATTTTGAATGGCATAAATAAACTCTATGAAATATAATATCTTACAAATATATTAGGCTTAAGGGTGAAGAACTTAAACTTATTTGTTCGCATTTTTTTTTATCAAAAGTGGCGCAAAATTAATAACTTTATTCCTAAATAAGAAAAAGCAAAATATTTTGAGTGACGGAAATCTTTATTGTGGCCTCTATGCTTGACTTGTCTGCGGCTGTCCAGTTCACGAGTGTCAAATATATGATTGACGTGAGACGCCATTTACTACTGGACCAATCATTTTGAAATTTCGCATAGTACTTCTTCACATCATTCACCTGGTATCCCTGAGAACTTTTTCTTTATTAGTAAATTTTTTAACAAATAATTAAAATTAAAAAATTAATTTAAAAATATTCGAGAAACATCTCCTTTAAGAAATCCATTTAAATTCTGATAAACCATTTCAGTGTCATATCCTGGCCACCCAGATCGCCCGACCTAACCCCTATGGACTTATTTCTGTGGGGGGCGGCCGCCGTAGCCGAATGGGTTGGTGCGTGACTACCATTCGGAATTCACAGAGAGAACGTAGGTTCGAATCTCGGTGAAACACCAAAATTAAGAAAAACATTTTTCTAATAGCGGTCGCCCCTCGGCAGGCAATGGCAAACCTCCGAGTGTATTTCTGCTCCTCATAAAAATATCTGCCGTTGGGAGTCGGCTTGTAACTGTAGGTCCCTCCATTTGTGGAACAACATCAAGACGCACACCGCAAATAGGAGGAGGAGCTCGGCCAAATACCCAAAAAGGGTGTACGCGCCAATTATATTTATGTATATATATATCTCATAAGTAAAGTCCCTAAAATATACGCAGCGTCCATCTCAGCACTAAAGGAAAATATCGTTCGCAAAGTTAATGGCATCCCGACATCACTTCTCCAGCGTGTGACACGTAGGACGCAAGCCAGATGCCCAACATAAGGAACAAGATGTCAGGAAAACATTTAGAGGAAAAATGAATGCGCACTTGCCTTCTATGTCATAGTTATTGAAATAATTTTTTATCATAGAATTCTATGCTCCAAGCCATACACAAAAGACAAAGAAAAAAATAATCCTTCCGCTTTCGAGGCATTTTTTTTTCATTGTTAACTCTGCTCGGAGGAATAGCGCCTCGACAAGACTCTTCCATCGTAAACAGTATTGAGCTGTTGTGTGCTTTGTGTGTTGTGGCGCTTTGTGCCATCCAATGGGATGTCGGGATCTGCTAGCTTTCGCAGCATCAACATTCTGCAAATTTTCTTTGACTGACCGCGACCGCGACCTCTGCTCCCTTGCGCGTTCCAGTCCAGTGCCATTCTCGTGATGCTGTCTGGTGGTTTTCTAAGCGTGTGACCTATACATCGCCATTTTCTGCATTTGATTTGCATTTGATAAGTTCTTCATTCGTTCACATTTCTGCAGAGCGCGTCGTTGCTGATTGTGTTCGGCCAAAATATTCCACAGTTGATGCGGAGGCATTGGTAGATTGTTAAGATTGTAGCCTCTGCGTAATGGTATTAGAGACCAACTATGCTGCACTTCCTTACAACAATACTGGTTGCACACATGAGCGGAATACTCTTAGTTTAGAGCGGGTGGAGATTTATGAACTCGCCCAAACTACAAGCACTCAACTCTACGCCGCCCTTGCTTTGTTTAGCCTGCAGTTGACATCTTCATCTGCTCCACCATTTGCCGTGATAGTGCAGCTGAGGTAGCAGAAGCTTTCGACAAATTCCAGCGAGCACCGGTCAACCATTATATGCCTTGCTTTATTGTGTTTAACTCTCACAGCTTTGGTCTTGGCGATGTTGAGCTCCAGCCCGCCTTGGCTCACATGTCAGTGAGCTTGTGAGAGAGAAGGCAGATGTCATCAGCGAAGTGCAGGTCCTCAAGATGTCTGCTGAAACTCCACACGATGCCTCTTTTGTGCAGAACCAATTGGCTCATAACATCGTCTCAGACGATGGCGAAAAGAAGGCGCGGCAGGCGAAAATCTTGTCTTACGCGCCCTTCGTTGGTGGTTAATGGGTCGCTGGTATTACCATGTGAAGCACTGCCAGTTCGGAGTACTCATAAAGGGGCTTAAGGTTAATTAAAAGATTGGAGGCGGGAATTGTACGGAGGGATGAGAATGGAGAATTTTAGATTTTAGAATTTAGAGATTTAGTGCATAATTCTGCCACCGGATATCCTGTTTCTGGCTTGGTTCATGAATGGCACTTGCTTCTAGCTCTTTAGAGTTTTAAAGATTTTTTTTTCAATTAAATTTAAAAATCAAAAATAGTCACAGCTAATATTGGGTAGTCGAAAAAGTCTTTTCGTCTCTCTAATCAAACTTCAACTCATTTTTTTTTATATTTATAATGAACTTTATTAAACCAAATATGTACTATTTTGGTCGACCACCTTTTGCCATTTTTCTTCTAGAGACATTATTCCATCAGCGTTAAACTTTTGTGGTTTCTCGGCGAAAAACTGCGACAAATAATTTTCACAGGATTCTCTTAAAGCCAACTTTACTCCATTAGGGGAGTTCTGCATTGACCGAAACAAATGGTAGTCCGATGGTGCAAGGTCAGGGCTATATGGTAAATGCATCAAAACTTCCCAGCCATGCTCTCCCAGTTTTTGCCGAGTCATCAAAGATGTGTGTGGCCTAGCGTTGTCCTGATGGAAGACGACGCCCTTTCTGCTGATCAGTTCTAGCCGTTTTTTTCGATTGCTTGCTTCAATCTCATCAGTTGTTGACAGTAAAGTGTAGAATCAATCGTTCGAGCAGGCTGGAGCAGCTCATAGTGGATGATTCCTTTCCAATCCCACCAAACACACAGCATAACCTTTCGAGGCGTCAATCCTGGCTTTGCGACCATTTGTTGAGCTTCACCGCCCTTGCACCATTATTTTTTTTTTCGCACATTATTGTCGTATTTGATCCACTTTTCGTCTCCTGTTACCATTCGCTTCAGAAACGGTTCGATTTCATTTCGTTTCAGCAAAGAATCGCAGATGTTAATTCGGTCTATTAAATTTTTCACAGACAATTCATGTAGTACCCAAACAACGAGCTTCTTTTTGTAACCAGCCTTTTTTAAATGGTTCAAAACTGTTTGATGATGAATGTTTAGTGGCTTGGCGAAGTCATGGCAGCTTATGTGACGGTCCTGGTCAATCTTTTCCATAATCTCATCGACTTTTTCAACGATAGATCGACCGGAGCGAGGTGCATCTTTCGCATCGAAATTTCCAGAACGGAAGCGAGCGAACCATTGTTGTGCTACACGAACTGATACAGCATCGTCTCCGTAAACTTCACAAATTTCATTGGTGGCTTGCGTGGTATTCTTCCCTTTTTTATACAAAAATTTCAAAATATAGCGAATTTCTTCATTATTTTCACTCATTTTTGAACAGCTATAACTTTTTTTCGACTTCTCCGAATTTAATTTTTTTTCTTAAAAGAAGCTTAAAATGTCACCTTTCTAACACCCTATGATATGGCACAATGTGATTGGTAGCACTGGAGATAGATGACTCCAACGACATCTATTGACAAAATACGAAAAGACTTTTTCGACTACCCAATATTATTAGGCCAATTCACTTTAAATGCCAATACGAAAATTCGCTATCCCCTCATTTTGCAACTGGTTGCGACGCTAATCAATGAAACTGTACGAAAAAACAGAAAAACAACTGTATATAAAATACCAAAAATTGCATAATTTTGTAATAAAAAGGAATATGGAGGGAGAAGAAGAAGAAAATCAGCAATAAAATAGACACAAATAAAAACAAACATACACAAACACTTTCAAGCAACTGGCGCTGACAGCTTTAGCGACGATATAATTTTGTTTAGTTTATTATTAGTTGTTTCGCCTCCTTCTTCTTCCTCGCCTTCTCCTCCTCCTTCGTCTGCGAGATTATGTCATACACTTTTGGTCTGCTTTTGGTCAACACTCTTATCATGGTCGGTGCATTAGCAGCAACAACAACTAATCAAGTGGCAACCAGCAGAACAACAGCTTTTAAAGCCACCACAAGCAAAACAGCTCGAACAGCTAGTAATGCGTCACTGTGATTGCAACAGCAACAATGCTGCAGCTGCAGTGTGGCAGTTACATCCATAAGTATACCGGTATGTGTACTCATACAACAACACCCGTTGAGGTGGCAGCCATCAACTGCAATAAGCAGCTAAGCTGAAAGTTAGTAATAGCAGCCACAACAACAACAACAACTGCAGCAGCCGGTTTACAATTTGTTTTTTATGTTATTGCGTTTGTTTTGTTTTTGTTTGCGCTGCCACTAAACCAGGAAAATTGTCTGGTTTTCGCTACGTTTGGTGGTTAATAAAAATACGCTTCGAATGCAACCAGAAATCTGTAGCGTGAAAATTAGGAAAGTGTTTTGGGTAAAGAAAATAAGAAATTGAAAAAAGCTTGAAAGCGAGAAAAATGTGTAAAATATGCGGGGTAATGATGAAATAGAGATAGGAGAGAAAATTCATGAATTATTATAGAATGAGAGGTGTAGCAACATTAGCTTTTATTAAGTAGCAGCGAAATAATTGAAAAATGCTGCAAACATAAATATACAGGGTTGTCAATTTTTTTTTTTGTTCACTCAGCTCGGTAGTATAGAGCCTCGACAAGACTCTTTCCACTCGTACACGGTTTTAGGCTGTTGTCTTTGCGACATTCCATGTGATGTCGGCATCTGCCAGCTCGCGCAACATCGATCTTCTCTAAGTATTTCTTGGCAGACCGCGACCACTGCTCCCATGCAAGTTGCAATCCACTGCCATTCTGGTGATGCTTTTTGGTGGTTTTCTTTCTGCGTTTGATTTGTCATGGGATTGGTTTCTCATTCGTTCACATTCCTCCAGCGTGTCATTGCTGATGATGTTCGGTCAGAACATTCTGCAGATGATGCGGAGGCATTTGTTGACGAAAGATTGTAGCCTCTGTGTGATGGTGTTAGAGACCAGCCATGTTTCACTTTCGTACAACAATAGCTGAATACTCACACACTTTAAAGTGCCTGGAGACTTGCGAACTCGCAAAGCTTGCTCGTCTCTTAAGCAGCGTTCGATACATTGGCGTCTGGTATGATCGTGGCCAGAAATTTGTAGATGGCGTTGAACAGGATTATTCCGCAGTCACGTAAATCAACTTTCTTGGACGACGTTAGGACGATGCCTTTTGTACCGAGCAGAAGCAGCACTTCCTTGTCTTCATTGGCAATGAAGTGGCGATAAAGTACAGGGTGGCTGATGAATTTTGCTACATTAAGAAACTCAAATAACTTTTTTTTAGTGTATGGAATTCATTTATTTTTTTTTTTCAAGTTGAAGGTCATTAAATTTTATTAAATGTAGCTTAACTAGTTTTAAAAATAATTGAATTTAAATGCCCCCCATGCTCGTTGACACAAGTGCGGCATTTTAGTAAAAAGTTGTTCATTGCTGCTTTGAGAGTTGCGACAGGAATAGCCGCGATTGTTGCCCGAACGGATTGTTTTAGTTCATCCAAATTTGTTGGGTATCATATGAGAGTAGCTATGAATAGAACACCTGATAGTTTGGCCAGAAAACTTTCTTTCGTCCGCAAGAGTATGAGTGAATATCGAGTGTCTGCCGGTATATTAACCTCATGTTGTTCACATTGTCAGAAGATCTGGCTAGGTATGATGGGGCGCGAAAGTGCATACCTGACAACCCCATTCTATGTGTTTCTCGGTCTGAGCTTGGACTTGGTATGCGACTTTTGGAACGGATCTGTTAAAAGTTTAAATTTTCTGATGGCCAAAAACCAGCTCCGATTTATTGGGTATGGGAATAAGTTTCCGTCCTTTCTTAGCCAAAGTTACGAATTATTTAAACAATTAAAAAATTATTTGAAGTATGTTCCATTGGAAGCTACAACTTTACTCCATCTTTCAGGCAGCATACGGATTTCTCTTCCGAAAAATTCGAGTTCTTTTGATTTGATCCATTAATTGAGCCAGTTTGTGATGCTCTCGTAAGAAGTGAACCACTCTCCAATAAGGGCTAACTATATTGATCGGAACAGATGGTAATCTGAAGGTGCAATGTCTTAGGAATACGGCGGGTGGGGCAAGATTTCCCAATTCAGTCCCTCTAAATACTTCTAGACCGATTTTTCAACGTGTGGTCCGGCGTTGTATTGAACGCAAAATCAGTTTGACATGTCTTTTCTTTCAGAGCTAAATTCAAACGCCTTAGTTGCAGTCGGTAACGATCGCCAGTGATGGTTTCAGATGATTTAAGGAGTTCATAATAAATGACACCCTTGCATGAATATTATTTTTCGATGTCGATTGACCTGGTTCACCTGGCAGGCTTCAACATTTTCGACGTTTAAGATTATCATAATAGATGTATTTTTTATTGCCAGTGACGATGTGATGCAGAAAACCTTTTCTTTTCTGCCATTCAAAAAGCATCTCACACGTCAACAAACGTCTCTCCATATCCTTCAATGGATGTGGCACCCAGTTACCTGCTTTATGGACCATTCCCATCGCGGGCAAACGGTTTACGGTTTATCTGTCAACATTCAACTCTTTAGACATATCATCAAGGGTTCGACATTCGTCTTCGAATTTTTTCGATACACAAAGATACACAAAAATAGTATCAGCAGCGAAACCTCTTTTACGAGGGCGGGAACTTATTCCCATACCTAATATTTGTATGTAAGTCTGGCGGCTGCCGTAGCCAAATGGATTGGTGAGTGACTACCATCGGGAAGTGCACGCATTCGAAACCTCGGGCACGGAAGATCAAATGACACAAAAAGGTTTTTTAAAAGCGGTCGCCCCTCGGTGGCAATGGCAAATCTGCGAGGGTATTTCTGTCAAAAAAAATCTCCTTAAAAACATGTACTTGTTCCACCACAAATAGGAGGAGGAGTTCGGCTAAACATCCTCTCTAAACATATCTCTATTCAGTACAGATTAAAAAGAAGGCACACGAAAGCCGCACAGTGGTCGATTTGTAGTCTGCGTGCTGCTTTTTGCTTGTGTTTTTTGTGTAGTTCTGCAAACAAAGAAGGCCTCAATGCAATTTCCTAACTTTTAGCGCACTACTTTGCCTATAATTAAATAGAAATATAAGCTCTTGCAACATCTTCATATTTCAAAGCAAAAAAACCACAGTTTCTTCATTTAGCCCAGTTTGAAAAAAAAGTATGAAAATTCAATTAACTCTATCGAAAAAGACATGCATAGCCTTTCAGTAAGCCGTTTTACGTAATGCACTTAAGCTGCAAATCGCACAAAAAGTTCGCGTAATCACACGTGCAACTGGTATCCGAATGTGTAAAACACAAAACACGTAAAAAAACAACAAACATCAAACATAAAAAACTTAATGCACCGTTGCAGTTGGAAGTGTGCCGTGCTGATAAACGAAAAAAAAGAGATTAATGAAGTGGCACAAAAAAAAACACTACACAACTTGCAGTCAGCTGACGAAACAGGTTGAGCGTGTGCCGTTGCAATTTATACGTTTTTTTTTCATTTTTATTTATTTATTTATTATTTCTTGCGGTTTGTTGTTTTTTGCGCCTTCATTTTTCAGTCTCCTTCGCGTTTTTCGCAACTTACGCCGAGCTGTCTGCATGGCATGGCACGCCGGCCGCTCTCTCGCGCTTCATCGCGCTCCATCGTGGCATGTCGACCGGCTGCGCTTAAATGCCTGGCACGTTTGCCCATCTCAGCTGACTTGCCAGCACTTTTGCTTTCTTTTCAACATCATTTCACACTTTGTCACTTCCATTTTAGTTTTCATCATTTCGTTTCGCATTGCTTCTATTTTTATTTTTACTCTTTTTATGCACAGACGTGCTTTTGCTGCTGCTGCTTTTTTCCTCTTGTGCCACTAAAATTGCATCGAAAGTGTATAGCGCAGCAAAAATGGTAAGACATGAAATTCCCGCTTTTATGGCCATTTCTCTTGCCATTTCCTGCCTACTGGCGTCGCACCATTTAATGCCAGTTGTGGTTGCGTTATTTGAATGGAGCAAAAATTATGCGATGAAGTCATCAAAACAGACGCAAACCCGTCATTTCATTCATAACTTACCAGCAACGCTGCGGAAAAGATGATTAAAAGATTACAGAAATAAAGTAATGATGGACAATGAGAAATGGGGAGCGAAAGAGGGAGACAGTTAGAGAGAGAAAGAGGGAGACAGATAGTGGAAATTGGAGTCAGAAAACTGTATTACGTACAACATAAACATTAAGTTTAAAAATACTTAGCAAAAGTTGCATACATAAAAATTAAAGCCTATCCCAAGGCGCAGCTTTGCATTTTTTGATCATATATTTTCGCACTTTTGTAATATCAAAATGAAATGTCTTGTTAACTTGAGTAATCGTATAATAGCGATATTTCCAAGAAATCTGCTCTTTTCCACTGTTGCATCAAAAATGTATTTTCTTTTGCCAAACCAATGTTGAAGTCGCCTAGCTTTATTTTGTAAATGGTGAAGTCAGCAGTCACATGATTCCTCCAGAAGTTCTAAGAATTGTTTTTAATTTTTTTAGCCTAATTCTCCTTTTGCAGGCCAGACGCTGTCGAATTTTTATTGATATTTGAAATTTTTATGACTCTTTGGTAAGCAAAAGAGGAAAATCTGAGTACGAGAGGTCCAGATTTTTTAACAATTACGAGCTACCCATCAATTTTTGAGCCATATGATGGCAGCTGTGATGATAATACATGTGGCATAGTTCTTACGGTGGTTTCTTTTTTGGATTACAATGTGTTCTTCTGGCTACAAATTTTAATCAAAATGCTGCTTAATGTCTGATTGAGCAGATCCTATCTCAATCGAATGCAAAACACAAACAAAAATTCTGGCCCTTTTCCAATTGTATGGCAATTCATCATCATCATCATGGCAAACACAGCTCGGAGTGAGCCAGTGCTTCCTTTACGATAACTCTCCATACGTCTCGGTTCGTAGCATCGCTCCTTCTAGCATTTATGAACCATAGTTCTTCTTGCATATCACCAATCCATCTTCTTGGGGGTCGTCCGGGTTTTGTACTTTACATCATATAAGAAGTGAAAGCCTTTTTGGTTATCCTGTGTTCGTCCACTCTGAGTAGATGCCTAAACCAGCTTAGCCTCTGCACCTTAGCAAAGCGTACAAGGTTTTGGCACGTTTTTAGTTGTTCGATTTTGTTATTATATGTATATATATATATAATTGGCGCGTACACCCTTTTTGGGTGTTTGGCCGAGCTCCTCCTCCTATTTGTGGTGTGCATCTTGATGTTGTTCCACATAAGGTTTGTTACTATACCTTACTTTATAAGACCCATCAGCTTCCTTAAATGGACTAAATATTCTCGAAGCGTAGGAGATAGTTCTCCATGGTGGTAGTCATAAGTTGAGCCATGAGTGCAGTTTGTTTTTGAGCAGCTTAAGATGAGAAAAGTAACTTATATTGCTTATACAGATTAGGGAGTCTTTTATGCTGCTAAGGTTTATACCCAAGTATTCGAATGTTTCCATTTTTTGAAAGTTTCGGTATCAGGTTGCTGTGTCGAGTGGTATTGCTTGACCTTACAAGGTATTTTGTTTTATCGAAGTTAACCTTCACACCCACGGGCTTTGCTTTATTAATGAGTTTTGACACGCTGTCGGCAAATGCGCATGGATTTCTTGTCAGCATAGCCAAAGATCTGAATGCTCTTTGTGAAGATAGTTGCACCAGGGTCGATTTCACAGGTGACAAAGTTTGAAACCAAATTAAAAATTATAGTAGATAGCGTATCTCCTTCCATGACACTAATGTTAAGATCGAAAGAATCCGTTTTTTTTCCTTGTATCATTACTTTAAGGACGTAGTCTGGTCAAATACTAATTTTTTATAGATATTTTTTAGGATTTTTTTTTTTAAGGGGGGGGTAAGGGATAAAATTTTAAGTCAATCCGAGCAAAACTTTTTAAGTTATAGAGCATAAAGCCGAGCCGCCTCAAACATCTGCCGAGACGCAGCAGTTGCGCGCGTAGTCCGTGCGGAAACTTTAAACGCGGTTTTCTCGAACCTTTTTTTTTAAGTGCGTAGTCATTGGCATTTGAAAACTACTCAACCGATCCTTTTGAAATTTTGCACACATATTTTACATATAAAAAACCTCCCCCCAACGTTTTTTTTCGCCATTTTTTTTTAGATTAAGCTGGTTTTACACCTACAAAATGGCGGCATTTTTTCGTCAAAAATCACTTTTTACTTCAAACGATACCAAATGGCTGAAAATGAAAATAAATCGTCAAAATAAACGTTGGGGGGAAGTTTAACTCATACTTTAACTAAATTATTCGATTTTTTTGATTTCAGATGATTCTGCGCTGAGATATGCTGACTACTGCAAAATGTATTTTTGAAAAGACGTCTACGTAAATGTGCTCTCATTCGCTCATTTTGCAATATTTTTACATGAAAATTTTATCAAATATTCTTGAAATGTTATTTTATAATATGCAACAACTTTTAATAAACTGACTTGAACCGTTTCGCTACAATAGGTGTAAAACCACCTTAATATAAAAAAAAAATGGCGAAAAAAAAACGTTGGGGGGGAGGTTTTTTATATGTAAAATATGTGTGCAAAATTTCAAAAGGATCGGTTGAGTTGTTTTCAAATGCCAATGACTACGCACTTTAAAAGAAAAGGTTCGAGAAAACCGCGTTTAAAGTTTTAAGTTATGAAAACGTCAAGAAAATACTTTTTTCTCTCTACTTACACGGAGTCGTCGATTCCAGCACCATAGAGTAGTTTCCACTAGCTTTGTCATTGTCTTCAGCATCTTTTTTAGCAAGTCTACGAGCTATCCTGCCCTCCTTAGTCTGTTGGTGGCATTTTTGGTCAGATCTTTCGATGCGAATTTGGTCCACTCTTCTCGCATATTCGTGAGCGCTTGGCCCAATGCTAATCCCCATGTCATACATAAACTGCAGCAAAGCACCTGTGCCTTCATTAAAGGTGCATGCAGCTACCAGAGCTGCCAGTTGAACGATACTTGTACTGTCAGAGAGTTTTTTCGGAGCAATCGTCCATATAAGCTGATTTAAACTCTCGTTAGTGTTTTGAGTAAAACCACCCAGGCATCTCTCTAAAAGCGGATTTTCATCTGTTGATTGCTGATGGTAGTAAGTGGCCCAGATTGTGTATTCTTAAAAGTTGCACGTTTTTCTTCTTGAGCTGCAAAATAAAGGAACTGTGCAGCAGTGGTTTTTACGCTGTCACAAATTTTTTGCATAGCTTCCAAGTAACTTGGTTTGGATAAAAAATTGCATGTTAGATCCATAAGACCACAGAACTTATTACATCCAGCTTGTCCGATACCTAATGATCGCATAACGAAAATAAATCGACTATTTATCTCGTATGATCGTCCAATTTTTTCGCACGAGGGCACATAGCGTGGCGAACACGAATCACACTTCAATTGGATTTCAAAACCAAGTCCTTCTTTCTTACAACGCTTGAAAGAGAGATCTTTGCCGCACTGTTTACACTGAACTAGCGTAGATAATGTATTAAATACCAACAAAAAACCTATGATTCGGTAATGTTTTTCAGTGTCTTCCGGTACGCTATTAATTGTGTTAACTTTGATTTTTTTCGCCGACGCACCGCTAGTGTCTAAGTCACCCTCCTGTTTTTTATTCGGATTCGGTCGTTTTTTTGGTCTGTCTAAACGAATTCCTTTACGTTGATCTTTTCTACTTACTTTAGATAATCTCGGCATTTTAATAAAACTATTTACAAAAATCTACAATACTAAAGAAAAGTAACAGCGTCACAACCGTTCAAGTCAGCGTCGCACGACAAACTGATGCTTCTCTCTGCTCCCTTTGAGATTTACAGTTGTTATATAGGTATAATACATAGTTTAAAGCATCATCAGCTGTTATTGAATACAAAAGAATGTACTAGAAATATTTTTGGAGCAATAGACAGATACAAAAGTATACCTGAGTCCGCACGCAGGTATACGTTTGTAACGGACTACGCGCGCAACTGCTGCGTCTCGGCAGATGTTGGAGGCGGCTCGGCTTTATGCTCTATAACTTAAAAAGTTTTGCTCGGATTGACTTAAAATTTTAACACGGTATTTTTAAAATGTTTTACTACAATAACATGAAAAAAAAATCGATTTTTATCCCTTAAAAAGTACTTCAAATAACAGTGCAATGACAAGAAAATTACGTTAACGTAAAATCAAACTAAATTTTAAAAAATAACAAAAAAATATATATATTTACCCAAATAAAAATGCTCAACGCGACTCCCGCAGTCCATCGGAAATCTTCCATGCCGAAAATTCTGCTGCCGTTCACACAACTAATCCTGCTACTGCTACTGCTATTGCTTTCGCAATCCCTCCAACATGCAGTCACAGACCACAACAATGCCAGTGCTACCAACACAACAGCGCCTACAGATGCCGCCAGTTCCGCTAGTCACTTTGTGCCTCATCGTTTCTCGAGTAGCAACAATATTACGATACTGCACGAGGTGCATGAGATCCCCACGCACACAGATCGTCCACTCGTCTTGAACACACACGAAGTGCTGCCAGTGAAACCGCTCAAAAAGAAACCCTATACGCTGCTTGATAAAACAATCTTTCCCGAGTACGAGAAGCCGCGTCTACTCAAAGAATACGAACTACATCCCGTCACATTCGATTTCAATCTGAGCGACTTGGAGGACTTAGAGCATGAGACGGTGAAGAAAGGTGATTTGAGCGCTGAGGAGAAACATTTGCTGCGCAATGCCGATGACGCGGGACTCAGCTACATTGAGCGTGTGCCCTATGTGGGCATCGAGGGCGATGTAGCGCTGGAAGGTTTCGGTACGACAGATCTAACCGTGAATGTGTACACCACCACCGAGAGTAGTTTAAAAACGACTAATGCAGCGCCCACACCGACCGTAACGACCACAACGTCCACAACGAGCACAACAGCGGCACCCATTGTCACCACTCCAAATGTAGTGGCTACTATAAGTCCACATATTTTTAAAGTGCATAAAAATAAAACTCTGAAGAAGGGACGTGAGCTGTTGAAGCAAGAAGAGGAAACGCCGAAGGCAGCTGGCAATAATTTTAATAGCATAAGT
Source organism: Anastrepha obliqua (assembly GCF_027943255.1). NCBI lineage: Eukaryota > Metazoa > Arthropoda > Insecta > Diptera > Tephritidae > Anastrepha > Anastrepha obliqua. Next base: position 120,902,774 of record NC_072893.1, on the reverse strand, counting down.
CATTATTTCGGTGCGGATACGATTGTGGACGAAGTGAATGCCACGACGGCTAGTTTGCAGACTGCGAATTTCTTTCAAATTATTACAAATTTGTATGATCACTTCTATTGGCAAGCCTCGGAAATACGTACCAAAGTGACGACCGCATGCGGGCTGGAAATGCAAGCGTATTTGACGGGATTACATGGGAATTTCAATTGGGCGCAAAGAGGTGAGTTGATTCAAAAAATTTAAGGAACTTTTTCGTTAAACTATTAGAACTTTGCTTAATTCCCGAAAACCCAATTTTTCAATTACGCTGGAAGTTGTTGTACGCAAAACGCAGTGCATCGGTCTCCGTTCGGTTTTCTGAAGCGCTTCAGCTACTGATAGTTCAGTCAACTGGGGCGTGAAGATCAGTTTTGGTTGCACTTCTCGTAGATAATACTAACATTTTACCATGGTCTAATTAGTGATCCCAATCTTTATAAATTTACTTAGCGCACCTGATATAAATCCCGATAATTCTGCAATTCCAATAAACCTCTCAAGCATCCTATGTCTTATGGATGCAAATTCGGGACATTCGCACAGGAAATGCTGATTAGTTGCCGCGCTATCGTTCAGCCGACAACTTTAGCAGATCCTATGTAGGGAAGCTTCTCTGCGTTACGAGCTTCTGAGTAAATGAAATTTTTCGAAACTTGTCGACTTCCTTTCCACTGAAAATTCTCTCTTTGAGAGGTACTCAGTCTGCAGTCAGAAGAGATTGGAAGTGATAGGTGGGAGGCATCATGTTGTAGCATCACTTCCCTTTTTGGGACCTGAAGACGACATACGAAAGATTAAAATCTCACAACATAGAGCGAAAGTGGACTGTCGATAAGAATGGAGGTGTATTGTAGAGGATGCAATGGTTCACCCCGGGCTCTAGTGCCAGGATGATGCTTATATCCTTTTCAAGATGTTTTGCTGAGCACTTCTCTAATTTGTAGCTTGCGTCTTAATCTTGAAGTACAAATCAAGTGACCTAGAGAAATGCAGTCAAAGGATTATTACATTAGAAAGCAAATAGACACGGTCATAGATATAGATAAGTTTAGCAATGCCACAATGGACGGAAAACTATTTAGAAACGTTACGGAGTATTTTGGATGAAAGGAAGAACAAGAGAAAACTTTCAGATTGTACGCACGCAGATTACGCTCGAACAACAGAAAAACAGAAGATCGCAGGTAGCCATATCAGGTGAACTAGATGTCTGTTGAATGATAACCGTTTCGTTCTTGGTCAAAATCCACGAGTCGTTATTTCACCAATCCTTTTTTTTTGCGAATTGCTTCACGTAAGCGCCTCGTAACGCCCAAATAATAGTCCTTTCTTTGCCTGGGTTTTTTAGTTTATTCGTGCATTCGGAGCTCTGCACTCGCTCGCCTGATGTTGGAGCTCTCTGATGGTTAATTTGAATTTATTGATCAACTTTTCTTTCACTTTATTGATGTTTTCATCAGTTTTTAATGTCGACGGCCGTTCGTTACGCGTCTTCGGAAACGTTCATGGCACTACTAAACGGCTGTTTTCTTTGGAGTATCATTACCAAAATACCGAAACAGTTTCCCAATATTTCTAAGGTTTTCACACCATTGAATCCATTTTTAACGCAAAATTTAATACAAACTCGTTTTCAAAACTGTAAAAAATCGAAAACACGTCCAGAGGTAGATTTTCTCAGTACGTCGTAACTTTTAAAAATGTCACTGTCGATAAAATTTTGGTAGCCCAGATGTGCAAACCTAACAAAAGAAAAACTGAACTCAAATCAGTTGGCTTAGAGCGTGACCTGACGGTTGTTTCGGAAACTTTTTGATCAAGTGGATATACTTCCCATATTTCTTTTGTACAGACCTTCACAATAGATCTTCCTATGGGGGTAGAGAGACCGAGAGACCGGGAACCTAACTCCTATGAAAAAACGCATTGCTGTTAACTTCGAATTTCCTTTTTCATTCTCCCCTGGTTTGTTCATTAAATGGCATACTTTAGTTTTTCCAAAAGTACAGCTTAGTATTCTCTCATAATGTTGACACCTTTCTTCTTTATAATCGATCAATAAAATGTCAACTGAATGGCAAATAAATTTTAGCTTCCTTTTTGCACTCTATTGTGATACCTTTAACTTTTTGGGCGGTGCTGAAACATTTTTGTACTATTTATAGACTTCTGCTGTCGCACAAGTTCCTGGAGATGAAACTTGGGTTCTTTAGTGAGATTCTCGGTCATAAATTCATGCTCGTCTTAGTTACACAGACTAAAAAACTCACCCAATTGGTGCTGAAGTAGTGTGAGCACTCTGCTGTCACTCCAGTTGCTGTTGAACTCAAGTTTCGTCTCGAGTTACATTCTGGTTCATAACTTCATACCTGTTCTCGCTACACAGACTAAAAACCCCACATGAATACTTGACGCTGGCCTTAGGCAACCCCAAAATGACCATGGAAAGTGTCCGACATGTCACTTTAAATATTTCTCTGTTTCTCTTCTTTTTCAAATTGACCCATGTTCGAATTTCTCAAAAAATTTTTCGACTTTCAACTGACTCCCTATCTTGCTTGAATAAAATATGATGCTTATGAGTCATTGCTTTTCCTGGGCGAGAGTGCTTTCCCTTGCTTAGTGAGAAACTGATAACGGTGATAAACCGATTTCTAATCAAAAAAGAACCTCAATCTTACCACTCCTCGACTTTTGTGAGCTTCCCTCGTATATTCATAGTATTAGATGGCTTTAGCCTTCGAACGGGCCAATCATTAAATGCCCATCAATCATGTGCCAATGATTAGCATCGCTCAATTTGCAAATTACATGGTAAAATGTGGGCCGCACGCATTGCTCCCTATTTTGAAAATCGCTTTTCATACGCGTAAATCATGGCTTGCCATTTATTTTTGAAAATACGCTCACTGTTTATTTGCCTTGCTTACTTAGCTTGATTGAAAATCAAACTGGCGCCAGCTGCCCACTATGCAAGCGCTGACCTAGGCGCCGAGGCTAAGCACGAGTACTCTCTATAGAAGAGTGCAGGTCATGTGCCACCTTCTAAATAATTTATTTTTTGTAATTTTTTGTTGTTGTTGTTTTATGTATTCACTCGTGAATAATTACCAGCATGCAATGCACGAATTTTCGATTCGATTGACTGGAAATTCATTTGTCAATACTGATTTAGAGTGGGTGAGTTCACAAAGTGGGTGGTTCTGTTCTTTTTCTTTATGGATGTTGCGTGTGTTGTAGTGAGGGTCAGCAAAAAAAGGACAATAGAAGGAATTGTAAAAGAATGCATTCAAGCGGCTTTGACAAATGATAAATGTTATGAGGCATTAATGTGACAGCAACAACAAAATGCTTTTATGCGATTTTGAGTTTCACCAACCAGCAGAACTCCGTCAGGTGCTCGAAGAGGATTCCTAAATTTGAGTTTTATAGTTATAAAATTTTGGAAATTATGTAAGTCTTATTTTGAGTTAGCAGTACAACGACCTACCAACACTGCATAATTTCGTTTCATTGAATAAGTGATTTAATTTTAATTTTCATGTAAATGTAATTTTCTAGCTGGTAAATGCAATCTTTAGGCATAGAACACAGCAAAATGTTCAGCATTTCCAGAGGAATTGATAAATATATGTAACACCTGATCAAAAAGTTCCCGGACTAACCGCTAGGCGACGCTCTAAGTCAACTGATTTGAGTTCTGTTTTTTCTTTGTTGGCTTGCCACATCTGCGATTAACATTCCTAACAAAATTTTATAACCATTTCCTGATATGTGTTTGTAAAAGTTACGCCGTCTTGAGAAAATGTACCCTGCACGAGTTTTTATAGGTTCAAAAATGTACGTGAATTTGCAATAACGAGTTTGTATTAAATTTTGCATTAAGAATGGATTAAATGATGGGAAAACCGTAGAAATATTATGAAACTGTTTCGGTAATGATACTCTAAAGAAAACAGCCGCTTACGACTGACATGAACGCTTCTAAAGTGATCGTGAGTAGTGGAGGTCCGTCGACATCGAAAACTGGTGAAAACATCAGTAAATTGAACCAAAATTTTACCAAAAAACGCAAGTTAACCATCAGAAAGTTAGCAAAGGTCTTCAACATTGCTTATGGATTCGTTCAGGACCTTCATTGATTTCATTAATGAGTTAATGATTGGATTGCCGCAAAGTTGGTCCCAAAGAATCTGAATTTCATGCAAAAAAGGGTCTGCGTTGATGCGCCAAAGACATGATTTCCAAGGCTGAATCCGACCCAACATTCATCAAACGCATCAACGTCGGTGACGAGACATGGGTTTTTATGTATGAGACGCAATTAAGGCATCAGAGCTCCGAATGAATCCAGCCCAAAAACAAAACTCGTCGTTTTCAGTTAAAAAGGGAAGCGATTCTCTCAGATTTTATGGATTACGATTTTTGTCAGAAAATTAGACAGTTAATAAGAACTATTATTCGGGGGTTATGAGACGTTTATGTGAAGCAATTCGCCAAAAAAGAAAGGATTTGTGGGAAAACAACTCGTGGATTTTTGGTTTCGAGAGCTGAATCAAACGCAAGTATAAGTGCGTTGCTATTGATGGGGAGTACTCTGGGGGCAATAATATCACTTTTAAGGAATAAACTTGTATTTTGAATTTGCAAAAAAAAGGGTCCATAAAAAAAAGAAAAACAAAAAAATATACTACTCCTATGACTATTTTTCATAGTCCAAACAACTGAAAAGTCAAATCTTCAGAATTGAAATATTTAAAGCTCACATTGAGCTACTCGAAAAAAATTTAAAACCTTTACGAAACGCAACGAAATGCACCTTCACCTTCACACTCAGTCCGTCTTCTCTCAGCTTCCACCAAAATTCGCTGCCAACCCTCAACCTACGTCCGCTAGCGCTTACAATTTAACAATCAATTTAGCGTTTTACAATGGCAACAACACCAAAATTAACTCTAGTCCATTTCACTCACAACACTCGTGTGTACGCTGCTGGTAATAAAACCGCACTTGGCAGTGTGAAATCGGAAATTCCAGCAACCATACTTTGTTGCCGCCGCTAGGGCTTCTACTTCACCAAGCATCAGGTGTGTGAATTTCATTAGCAAGCGCGCAAAATTGAGCGATAAAAGTACGCTAAAGGCGAGAAGAAAATACAAGTAGAGAAGAAGAGATGCGAGTATCATAACTCTTTAAACTGACTGAAATATTTTTTGTAATTTTTTTTTTTGTTCAGTTTCTCCCACAACCCTTTGCAATGCAGGAAGCTTTTTATTCATGCTTGAATATTTACAATTTTAAAGTCCTTCGATTTTTTCATTTCATTTTCTTTATTTTTTATGATTTTTTTCATTTAATTACTTTTTTATTTAAACTGCTCTTTTACAGCTTACGATGCATCCGGTCGTTATCGCGGACAATTATTTTTCGGCAATGACAAATGGCTGGGTCAAAAGATTTTTTGCTACGAACTAAATCGCCAATTGAATCCGGAAGTGCGTAAACATTTCGAATTTGAATTTTATGCAGCTGTAGTCGCGCTCCGTCTTTGGATGCCACAACAATTGGTGAGTACGTGGGTAGAGTTTGAATTTGATACCGTTAGTTGAACGGAAAGTAAGCAAGTCAGTATTAAAAAGTGTGCTTTTCAAAGCTTCTGAAATGAATTGCTGAGCGTGTCCATATGTGCCCATGTTTGGTGAAAGTCAGTTGACAGAAGTTGGTAGGAGTTAATCAGGCTGAATGTACTCTTTAGCGACCCTATTGCGATCCAACATTCAATCCAATATTCACTAAATACGTTCACTTAAATTGATAATTTACTCACAATTTCTATTTTTTTTCTATCGTCATGAATAGCATCCAACTATATTTTCTTAAAAACTTACCGCATACCACCTACAATAAAACTTTAAATTTTCCAGAAATTTCCCATAGTGGGAAATTTTTTCAACACATCAAACTTTTCTAAAAGGCCACTATAAGAGTTGTTTTATAACATTCTGAAATAAATATAAGAAATTTTTTAAAATTTCCCATTAGGGATATTTTCCAAAAACTCAATATTTTTCTAAGCCATTACTATAGAAATACTTTGCAAAAAATATTTATACTTGCTCATAGGTTTATAAGGAAATGTGTGAAAAAAACAAATTTCACAATGGAAAACCATCTTACGAAACTCGGAGCTAATTTTAGTAAGTTTATATTAAATAATAATGAATAAAATTTTAAACTTTGTAAAACTTTCCCATCGTGGGAAATTTTCTTAACACATGAATTTTTTCTACAAGGCCACTACAAACGTTTTTTTATAACTTTCTTGCATAAATATAGCACATTTTTTAAAATTTCCCATTATTATGGTCCAACAAAATGTTCGATTATACTATACCCATTATCACCTTGGAATAGATCCAAGAATTCACTCCAGTACTGCCAAGTGATCATCCTTTCTTTATGCAAATGAGCTCATAAGAATTTTTGTCCTCGTGTAAAAAAAAAAAAAAAACAAGGTACTCTCTCCAACTAGTATTAGCATCTTTGCCTTCTTCGTGGCAAAACAGGACATTTCTTTGTTTATGGCTTAGTTCCTTGTGTTTATATTAAGAACGCCAAAATTAAGCCTAATTGTTGACACCGGAATTTTGGGATACTTTTCATTTATTTTTGGGATCTCAGAATAAGTTCCGGTGCAAGACTTTCTTTAACTTTCAACGCAACCCAAACTTGAAAAGCCCAATATAACGGGGTTTCGGGATCTCAAGAGCGATTATCTTAGTTATAATGTTTGAGGGTCTCATCAACGTTGGAGACTTGAGATTTTCCAAGCACTTCTTTTCGTGATCGTAATGCTTGACCTATCGAGTTACCTGACAAGTAGGCTTCGTGGCTGTTAGCTGACCTGATTCAGAGCTTGTTTGGAAATATTGGGATAGCCGCATACTGAACAGCGTTGACTGATTTAAGAAAAGTTCTCTTCCTTGACGGCTCGTCTGCGATATAATTTGCAGCAGCGTCTCTGTGCCCAGGGACCAAGACAATGTTCGTAGTGTAACGCTGAACCAGCTCATTAAGACTATTTCTCATTCAATGGCTACTTTGGAAGAAATATTATTGCACTTTAGAAATTTTATAGCAGCTTGACTGTCAGAGTAGAGACGGATCCGTTGTTTTACAATGGCGAGTCCCTGACCCACAATATCTATTTTATCGCTGTTTTTTTATGAGTGCCAAGTAGCGAAACTAAGAGGATAGAGACAGGCAAGCAGCATAGGCTTATATGAAAAACATGTATCAGTTTTTCATTGGATTAAATCGCAGACTTAGTGGGTTGGCAACCTTTTAAAAGATTTGAAATGACTGGATGAATGATAGAATGACACTAATAATTGGCTCTACCTCATCGATATTTCCATAATTTGTTCACTCTCTATCTCTCTCTTTCTCACTTTCACCCTCTTCTCCTCTAGAACATCGACCTTCAATTGGGCGAATGCCTACCACGCACTTGCAATGCTCACGATGTGCATGCCATCCTCTCGCTGGATCCACATGCTCAGATGCTGGTCACACTGAATGCCGCGTCCACTACCCATACGCAGCTTAACCAAAGCCTCAGTCACAGCAACAGCAACAACAACAGCGGTAATAGCAGCAATCACACGATAATAAAAGTGTTGCATGTGCGTGTAGTACCTGGTACTTTTAGCTATTGGCGTGAGCTGAAATTCCAAATATTTCTGTAAGTTCTACATAAAATTGCAATATTACCAAATATTCACTGCACTCAAACCAAGAATTTCAACTAAAAATTCCCTGCTTGCAATATTTTTCAGAAGTTTCCTGTTCACACTTTTGTTGCTCGTCATCACCGCCACCTGGTATCAGGCCAAATTAAATCAACTACATCTCACCTCACCGCACATACCAGCTATTAGTGCGAAAATTGATGCTGTCATGGCTGCCGCAGCCGCAGGTGGTATTGTTACGGTTGATGTCGGTGTTGCTGGCACCTACACCAACAATGCCAACCGCGGTAGTGTTAAATCAACGACAGCGTCACCAGCCTTCGAGCTGTACCAAATGAGCACATTGAACGAGAACAACAATGTGCTTGACATTGAGGCGGATATGAATGCCAATAAAACGGTGAACAACGGCAACAGTGCGAACTATGCTGGACATGCCAATCGGCATAGCAATGGCGCAGCAGCAACTTCAAATGGTGGTGGTGGCGGCGGAAGCACTAGCAGCAGCAACAGTAGCGCGCGCCGCATACATGGCGAATTGTCTGCGACGGATGTCGAAAAGTCACATATGGCCGATTATCGACTGGAAACGGGCAGTAGTGCGGGCGCAACGAGCACATATGAGGCGAAGAAGCAATTGGGTGTGTATGCGTAGAATTTTCAATGAAGATAAAGTTTGCAATCAAAACATTTTGATTATGCTCTGCAGGTTTGCATGAACAGTTTTTACTCTGTTTTGCATTTCAAACGAATGCCGGCACCATACTCAATATGACAGAGAACAAAGAGGTATGTGAGTTTTTCTATTTCACATTTCATGTCCTGTGAAGTTTACAAAACTTTGAAATGCAAATTGTGGCAGAGTAGACAAAAGTGAGATGTGCTCCAAGCTAGTAAGGGGTATAGCTTTTATTGACTTAGCTTACAGCGGAAATTAAATAAAAAGGGTTGAGAGTTGAGTGGGAGTTAAAACTATGAATAAAATTTACAAATTTTCGGACTAGAAATGCTGTTATGATATGAGTCTTGCCGCTTAATACCAATATGAATAATTGAAACTGAATTTGAACAGTGTCTAAGTAAATATGTTCACATAAATTGATAATTTACTCACAATTTCTATCGTCATTAATAGCATCCAACTATATTTTCTTAAAAACTTACCGCATACTACCTACAAAAAAATTTTAAATTTTCCAGAAATTTCCCATAATGAGAAATTTTGTTAACACATGATATTTTCTAAAAAACACTACAAAAGTTGTTTTATAACATTCTTACATAAGTATAAGAAATTTTAAAAAATTCCCATTAGGGAAATTTTCCAAACACTCAATATTTTTCTAAGCCATTACTATAGAAATACTTTACGAAAAATATTTATACTTGCTTATAAGTTTAACAGGAAATGTGTGAAAAAAAAAACAAATTTCACAATGAAAAATCATCTTACGAAACTCGGAACAAATTTTAATAAGTTTATATCAAATAATAATAAATAAAATTTTAAATTTTCCATTCCAATTTTCTTAACGCATGAATTTTCTTTACAAAGCCATTACAAAAGTTGTTTTATAACTTTCTTACATAAATATAAGGCATTTTTTTAAATTTCCCATTAGGGAAATTTCTCAAAAATTCAATATATTTCTAAACCATTTTATAGAAATACTTTTCGCAAAATATTTGTATTGAAAAAAGAGTGTTGGAAAAGTACAAAAAAAAAAGATTGTATGATATTTGAAGTTACACAGACTTTGAAGGAAATTTTCTACATACAAAATAATTTTTAAAATTATAACGCCAAAGTGTAGTATTTATGTATATATACACTTGCTAGGCAATCTGTTTTATATAATTCAGAAGGAAATTTTTAAATTAGAAATGTTTTCCAAAAACTTATTGAAAAACGCATATTGCATTTATTAAACAATTACCTTAATTGTCCGCTTTTGGTACATTGAGTTAAATTTCCTATATAAACGGATTTTCCACAAACCGTTAATTTTGAAAACCACTATCTGGAGAAATTTTTTCAAGAAAAGCATTATTTTTCCATCAAATAATTAAGTCCCTTGCTAAATATTTGTTGTGGAAAGTTTTTAAATTAGGGAAATCCTTGCAAAAACACATTGGTACGTTATTTCATTCGTTTTGCTTCTGTTTGTTTGCTGATTAACATTTTCTAAGCAGAAATTTCCTTCATGAAAAGGCAATTTTAAGGAGGGATATTTTGCTTAAAACCATTATTTTCGGTTAAAATCTCTCCCGAAGTTATTATAAATCTTTCAAACTAGTACGAAATGAGTTTTAAAAATTTCCCTCGATGGAATTTTTTTGGCAAGCCCTACTTTATAGATTATTTTTATATTATGAAGAAGTTGATTCCTGAGAGAATAAATTAATTACTTTAGCCAAATATTCCTACATATATGTTGTGGAAAATGTTTATATTATGGAATTTTTTTCAAAAAACGCATTGGAAGGTTATTTCATTCATTTTACTCTGGGTATGTTGATTAAAATTTCCTATGCAGAAATTTCCTTCACGAAAAGGCAATTTCGAGAAAATTCCCCTGGAGGGATACGTCATTACGTCTACAGTTACCCCCAGAACTATTAAAAGTTTTTGAAAGTATAAAGTATGAAATGAGTTTTAAAAATTTCCGCCAATGAAAATTTTTTTGGTAAGCCCTACTTTAGATAGTAACTTTTTATTTTATGATTCCTGAGAGATTAAATTATTTAGTTTAGCCAAATATTGTTAAATACTTGTTGTCGAAAATTTTTAAATAAGGGAAATTTTAGAAAATACGCATTGGAAGGTTATCTCAATCATTTTGCTTTCCATATGTTGATTAAAATTTACTATGCAGAAATTTCCTTCACGAAACGGCAATTTCTAGGAAATTTCCCTGGAGGGATATTTTGCTTAAAACCACTCTTTATGTGTACAGTTTCCCCCGAAGCTATTATAAAAATTTTAAACTAGTACACGAAGAGTTTTAAAAATTTCCCTCTCTGAAAATTTTTTTGGAAAGCGCTAACTTTACAGATTATTTTTATGTTATGAAATAGTCGATTCATTAAAGATTAAATGAGCTACTTAAGCCAAATATTTATTAAGGGAAATTTTTTACAGAAGGGAAAATTTCGTAAAAATGCAACATCCATGCATTTACATTACTTACATGCAAGCAAGTAGGACAATTCAAATATAAATACATTTCGTGCGACTTTTATATTGTAAAGGAATTTGGTACCAAAGTAAATTCTAGCTTGCGGAAGATCTCCTAGAGTCTTGAAAAAAAGTATACCAAATATTCATTAAAGAAATTTTTTCAAGGAGGGGCATTTTTTTGCAAATATTCCTCTTAATATACTTTTTCCGCTTCTCTTCCGCAAAAGCAAGTAAAGTTGCCTAGTAAAATGGTTGCCTAGAAACAACGCACCTAAGAGCCGAAAATTCAATAATGTAGATATTAAAAAAGTTAAAACGAAAATATATACATACATAGTTAAAATGAAAAAAATGTTGATGGCTAAGAAATTTACCATACTTATGAACTGTGAAGCCATTAGGGTGAGGCTTCATTAGCTCGCCCATGAATTTGCTTATCGACTTGAGCTTCCCACATAGCGCAGTTACTCCATTACTTATCTGCTGTACATTAAATTTTTATTATTTGTTATCACATTTTCCTTTTTCCAGCAACAAACTTCGTGTGTGCACGGCTTGCGTGTCTTCTCCGTGCTGTGGACGATAATGGTGCATACATATTTGCAAATGTTTACCATCGGTGAAAATCGAGTAAATATTCTCGTTTCAAGCACTTAAAATATTACATTAACAACACAACTCATGCTAACAAACACACTTACACGTTACATACGCATACACACACAACTTTCTTTCATTTCTCCAACACACTTTACTACTCATTTGCAGCTCCCGCGCTCACCTTTCATACGTCGCATCCTCCTAAGACGGCAAATGTGACTTGAGAGCCGCACACACTTCTTAGGATTTGCTGACTTACCTTTTTAAATTCTAACCAACTGAATTTGCTACACTACTTTCACCTTCCTTCATGCCCTTTCAAGCATTACTTATATTTTATTTTATATTTCTTTTAAATTTCTCAATTTTTTCTTTTTTTTTAACTTTCATTTTCCTCAGTTCCAGCGCAATATTGTCGAGCGCTCCATTTGGTATCAGTTCATTGGCAATGCCACCTTTTCGGTGGATACGTTTTTCTTCATCAGCGGCTTTCTTGTGACACTAATCTTTCTCAAACAGGATAAAAAGTACCCCGACGATACAGGACAATTTCTGCGTCGCAGCATGAAAGACACTGGATTTCTATTGATTTATCGCTACATACGCCTGACGCCAGCGTACTTGTTTGTGATATTCTTCAACGATTTTGCATTGCGGTGAGTAGGCGAGAGTTTTAGTGTGAAGAAGAATGCCTTTGACGTGTATTGTGCGGCCAAATATTGCTTCACTTTTCAATTTTTTACATTTTGTTTGCAAGAATAAATAAAATTTTAATAATATTAATATTTATTACAACAAAAGTATGCTTCGAAATGTTGGCAAAGCTCGCCACTTTTATTTTGAAATATTTAAGGCATATTTTTTAAAACACATTTCTTTGCCTCCTTATTTTCTAAAAATAAGCTGCAGACTCGACAACTATTTTCTGATATTTTATTTACTTTACAATGAATTAGAAAATAACAAACTCGGCATTCTTTGCAATGTTTGGTATATTTTTGATATTTGGCAGCTTGAAAGAATGCTACGTGAAATCCTAATTCCCATTTTATAGGCAAATTTGACTTTCATTTTCAACAGAAGAAGCACTTTTGCGTGTTAGAAAAATTATGTGACTGGCATCCAAAAGTATGCCACACAAAAAATCTTTTGCCTCTAGATTTACTTGAAACACATTAATTTTAAAATGACAAAATAGTGCTTTTATACAAGTTGCCGTTATGTGTAACCTATAAGTATGCTACATAAAATTAAATTTGTTGCCTCTAGATTTTGATATGTAGTAGCTTTAAAATAGCAAAATTGTGATTTTATACAAGTTACCTTTATATCGCAGCCTATGAGTATGCTACATAAAATTAATTAAATTAAATTTTATAGAGAAATTATGACGTTCATCTTCAATAAAAAGAAAAAAAAAATTTTTTACTGGCATCCTAAAAGTACGCTACACGAAAAATGTTTGCGTCTAGCTTTACTTGATATGTATAAATTGTGAAATCAATCACATAGAAGCGTATTCGAACATATTTCTAGGTTATCAGTCTCAAATCATGCTCTGCTTACTTGCAACATTCTCATAGCAAAGGTTTGTCTTTTTAAACGATTAGTGTAGGCATGCTACTTCTAATTAGTTCTTAAGGAAATTTCAAAACTTTTCATATTTCCAACTAACCCCAAAAGTATACAACATTATGCTGATAAAGTATTTAGCAGTAATGGCCAACCGGCTCCAAGGAACCATACATTTTATAAACTCTGCAATCCAACTATTTTTCCCTCAGCCTAAAAGTAGGCTTAATAAAATTCAAATATTCTTCATATTTTACCTGGCTTCCACCCACCTTAGGTATTTCTCATGATGGAAATTCAGCAATTTAATTATTGAATTGCTGCAATCAATTGAAAAAGCTTGTGCCACAAGTTTGTGCACCGTTGTGATTAAGCGCCTTGCGGTATGCAATACCAATAAGCAATTACGTTAATTTCAATTATTGTGGCCAACCATATACATACATTCTCAGCAAATTCTTGCTAGTTGCTATGCGTTCGTGACCATGCACCCTAAAGCATGCAATATGCATAATGTATAATTAAAAAGCTTTTACTTTGGGCTATGCTGAAACAAACAAATTAAGGCTTTGAAAAAATATAACTATTTTTAGGAAAATATTATTAATTATTAAGAACAAAATGTATTTTAGCTCTAAATATGTAAAACTGTTGCATACTTTAAGGCACTTACTTTTACTTCTCTTCTTAATTTCTTTTTACCTCTTTCAGTCAAACTTTCGACAACTCTGTCTTCCAGCCAAACGTTGCCGCCGACACTTGTAGCCGCTTTTGGTGGCGCAACATATTTTATATCAACAATTTCTATCCGCTCAGTGAGATTTGCATGATTTGGAGCTGGTACATGGCCAATGATATGCAATTTTTCGTAATGGCTTCACTGCTGCTAGTGCTTTCCACCAGGTAAATGGAAAGAAAAGCAGATTTTAATTGAAATATCAAAAATTTATAACAACTATTGCATACTTTTAGGTATTTCAAAACCGCTGCACTCTTCGTCTGCTCGTTTTTGCTCAGCTCTTGGGGCATTTCAGGCATAATTTCACTGCATTACCGTTACACACATAAAGTGGCCAATCCCTTCGAGTCCTTCGATTTTCTCTACGATAAGCCATGGCAGCGTGTGGGCACGTACATTATGGGTATGTAATGCATACTTTTAGAAGTTAACTTTACATTTCTTGCTTAACATTTTTCTCTTAAATTTTGACCTTTAAATTTTGAGCTGTGAACTATAATTATTACTGTAAAATATTTCGCAATCCACAGGTATGCTAACAGGTCTCATTATTCACAAAGTCAAAAAGCCGCCGCCACTAAGCAGCCGCACAAATTATCTACTCTGGCTGGGTAGCTGGTCTCTATTGGCGCTCATCATTTTTGGCGTGTGGAATGGCGAGCTAAGTCGCCTGACGACAGCATTCTATGTGAGCGTCGGCCATACAGGTGAGTTGAGCCGTTGAGGAATTGAGGCGAGTAGCAAAAGAAGAAGGCGCTGATTAATCATTCATTTCATTACAGCCTTTGGCGTCGGCCTCATCTGGATCGTCTTGTCTTGCTGTTGGGGCATTGCGCCCACAGCCAATCGCATACTTTCCTATCGTGGACTCTGGCCACTCTCACGCCTCACTTACTGCACTTACCTCATCCATCCGGTCATAATGCTAATCACCTCGTTTCGCATGAGTGGCATCGTTCATCTCAATAATCTCTTCGTGATGACTATTTTCCTGGGAAATGCGGTCGCTTCCTTTGGTGTGGCCTTCTTCATTTCAGTTTTGTTCGAGGCGCCAGTCATACGGATATTGAAGATTTTTTACAGGAAATAGTGAATGTGTAGTAGTATTTAGTATTTATATATATTTAGTTGTAGTTGTATGTGTATGTAAGTCGTTGGAAGGAGAGGGTGAAGGTGAAAAGGAGAAAGAAAATGTGGGAAGCGAGCTAAAGCACGGTTAGAGAATAAGAGAGGAATTTTTAAAGATTTTATTTGTATTCCAAAAATATGTGGGTACACGTATAAGCTACTTTACCAAAAAAAATTTAATTTCTTGAAGAAAAAAATTTAATTTCTTGAAGATAAAAATTTCGAAGAAAAAATTTTTTGCAGATATTTTGAAAAAATTGTGAAGAAATAATTTTCAAGAAAACTTGGTTACGCATGTCAGATGTTTCTTAAAGACAAAATTTTAATTATTTAGAAAAATGTAAAAATGCAAAATTCACAGAAAACAATTTTCAAAAATTAAAAAAAAATTACAAAAAACTATTTTTAAGAACGAATATTTGAATATAAAAATTCGGTGCTTACGAAACTGTTTTTAAAGAAATTTCATGAAGAAAAAAAAATCTTAAAGAAAAAATTGTTTAAGCTTTTTAAAAACGAAATTGTGAAAAATAATTTTTCCAAGAAAATATTTTCAAGAAAAAAAAAATGTTTTCAAGAAAAATTTTTGAATGCAGTTCTCGTTGGAAAATATTATTCTCTTAAAGAAAATTTTTAATTTGTTGAAGAAAAATTATGAAACAAAATTAAAAAAAAATTTTTTTTGAAGTTTTTTAAAAAAATTATGTAAAATTTTTTTAAGTTTTTAAAAAAGTGTGAAGAAGTATTTTTCCAAGAAAAGTTTGTTAGATGCAAATGTAGTTGAGAAAAAATTTAAAAAAATGTTATGGTAACGTATGAAACAATTTACAATTACTAAGGAGAAATTATGAAAAAAAAATTTCAAAAAAACAATATTTGGAATATTGAAAAAAAGAATAAAAAAATTGTTTGAGCTTTTTAAAAAATTGTGAAAAAGAACTTTTCCAAGAAAAATTGATGGACACAAACAGAATATTTTTTAAGAAATATGTTCGATTGCACTTATCAACTGTTTTTATCAACTGTTTCTTAAAGAAAAAATTTTAATTTATATTTCTAAGACAAATTTTGAAAAAAACTAAAAAAAAACATTTTTTAGAAATTTTTTTTAAATTATAAAAACCAGAAAAATGTTTAAATATGTATATAAATACGTTTTTCTTAAAAAAAAACATCTAAATTTCTTGTATTAATTTTTTTTAGTTCCAAAGAAAACTATTTTTAAAAAACCAAAATTTTAAGTTTTAAAATGAAATTGTGAAAAATGTCGTTGAGATAATACTTTTTCCAGAAATATTGTTTGTATTGTATTGGTTGCGCATATCAGCTGTTTCTTAAAGAAAAACATTACAATTTTGGAAGAAAAACTATAGAAAAATATTCAGAGAACATTTTTTAGAATTTAAAAAATAAATTATGAAAATATTTTCCAGAAATAAAACTATAAATATACATCAGTTTATCTTAAAAAAGTCTAAATTCGTATATTACATTTTTATTTATTTTAAAGTTTTCGAAGCAAAGAAATAAGAAAAAATATTTTCTGTGAAAGAAGAAAATTTGAGCAAATTGAGCAAATAGGAAAATACTTTTCGATAATTTTGGAAAAAAAATTTAAAACTTATTTTTTTTAACTTAAAAATTTTGATATAAATACATTTCAGTTGTCTTTCAAAAATAGTTTTCATTAATCCAATAGGATTTTTTTCATTGTAAAGTTCTGGAAAAAATAAACAAATTTTATATTTAATATAAAAATGTGTATTGGGTGCACACATAAGCAGTTTTAAACATTTAAAAAACGTGAGGAAAAAAATTCCAAAGAAAAAACTTTGCAGCTATTGAAAAAACAAAATTATGAAAAAATTATTTCTCGACATAAATTCTTAGAATGCAAATGTCGTTGAGAAAAATTTGTTTTTTTTTCTAGAAAAATTTTGTTCTAGAAAATGTTTTTGGTTGCACATATTAGCTGTTCCTCAAAGAAAAAATTAAGTCTACAAGAAAAACAAATTTCAAAAAAAAAACTTTTTAAGCGTTTAAAACTGTAAGGTTATATTACCTTTATATATCCGGAAAAAGGAAACGCACGTGCAAATGCTACGGTTGCTTTATTTCAACTAACTGTACATATGAAAACTAAGAATAACGATTGAACAAAATGTACATGGCTTGCTATGATTCTTACAATCATGGGTTGCTATGATTCCTACAAAAACAAAGTGCGAAAATATATTTTTTTCAAGAACAATGTTTTGATTGCACGTTCAGCTGTTCCTTTAAGAAAAAAAATAATTTTTTGGAGAAAAACAATAAAAAAATTTCAAGAAACCATTTTTTTGAAATTTAAAGAAAAAATAAAGAAAATTTATATACATATATATATATATATATATATACACATTTTTATATAATTGTTTTTTTTTTGTTTTTAATTCTAAAGAAAAATATTTTCTCGGCAAAAAGGAAAATTTGAGCAACACAGCTTTAACCGTGTTTGTAGACGCTCGCTCATATTTTGTAGTTGTTATTAAGTGTTGATGTAATTCTAGTGACAATTTTATTTGTTTTTGTTTTTTTATTTGTAGCATATTACTTAATTTTCAAAATATTGGTGTATGGTGTATTAAAGGCGATTTTTCTTCAACACTTCTTAGTATTAAGAAACTACTTTATTTAACTAGCAAATTTATACATAAAAATAATAAAAAAATTAAAAATATTTTATTCACTTCTTGGTGAATGAGGATTTTCTTATTATTTATTTAATAAAAAAGTACTGTACAAATTTTAAAATTTTTATATTTCAAATTTTTTACAAGCACATGTAATATTTTTTTTAACAAAAATTTAAGAAAACGTTCTAAATTTAAATGGTTTACAAATCAAACAAAAACAAAAAAAAAATATAACTAGAAACCAACTTATTTCAAAATATTTAAAGGGGAATACTCAATTTTAAAAATAATTCTTTTCATAAAAAAATTGAAAAAAATTTAATTACTAATTTGAAAAAATTTAAAAAAATTTGTTTTTGAAAATATTTCAAATTAAAAAAATTTTTTTTTTTTAATTTAATTATTTTTTTTAAAAAACTTTCTTTATAAAAAAAATTGTTGACGCAATTTCCGTTTTATTTTTTTAATTTTGTTATTGACTCAGAACCTAATATTTGTACAAGTAAGGCTTATAAACTGAACAGACTAATATATAAGAAATAAAATATTATATATAGAATTAATTTTATTTAAAATATGTAAATAGACCAAGAACAGTTTATTTTAAATTTAAAAATATAAGAAAAGTAATAAAAAAAATTTTTCGTAAATTTATTTGGTATATATTCCCCATGAAACTCGCTCTGCAATGATCATTTCGAAAGACTTGGAGGAGACCTGAAAAATTACTTCGATTTTCCAAGCTGTCCTGCATAGTTGACATGTGAAGCCTCAATAGAAGATAAAGAACAGAGAATACCCGTGTGCGATCCATAAAGCATTGACTATTTTCCAAACCTACTTTCTTACTTAAAAATCAACAACAATCGACGGGCTACCTAAGACTAAGAGGGGCAATCTAAGACTGCGTGGAGAAGATCGTTACAAAACTCTGAAACTCTGCAGCTTTAGCTCAAAGAGGCGGTTTCTAATATACGAAGAAGGTGGCTCAGCTTTCAGCAGCTTACGGGGAAGTTGGTTTTTGGTTTGATATCAGAAAACATATTGTGACCATCGTAAGTTCGAGTTTGGTCAAGTCTTAATTTCGGTAATTGCATCCTACTGGGTATCAAATTGGAGCTGTGTAGTTCAAAGCGACCGATCAGTCACTTTGTACTTTCCCCACAACGCTTTTTCGTCTTTGTGGTAGAGCAAAGTTGTAGCTTTTGTACTTTAGCTAAAATTGCGGCTGCATGCGATGAGAAGGAGAGCAAACTGTTGAAGAATTTCCGACTTATTTACATCCCGTATTGGTGTATTGTCGATCTGTATACCAACTTGACCTCCTTCGTACATGCCGTAAGCTAAGTAAAACAGATTTTGTAAGCAGAAATATTCCAGGTCATAAATTAATATTACCCATAAGTTAATATTAATTGCAATCGAAATGAAGTAAACATTGCAAGTAGTAGCTTAAAAGCTCTTGAAATTTACGATTGCATACTTTTTGGCTCGCAATATGAAATGTTTTTCAGCTCTAACAAATTGAAAGGAGCTTCGTATAGACTATCGAGTACACTAATTTATATAATTTATCAATACAAATGCATGTGAAATAGACTCAGGCATCAGATTACCTTTCAGCGGCAATTGAAGTGGAATAAGTGCACTAAAATATGCTTCAACTTCATTTTTTGGGATACACTTCTGGCATTTTGTAATTAAAATTTGTGCTATTTACCAGCACTATAAGCTTCAATATTCATAATAGGACTATGGTTAAGTTCGTGCGGTTTTTTTTCGAAATTTGAAACTTTATTGACGTAAAATGGTTACAAATTTAATATTCAAAGTATTGTCCATCGCTTGCTACTACTTTTTCCCATCTTTCTGGCAATTCACGGATTCCCTTTGTGAAAAATTCGGTCGGTTTTGCCGCAATCCACGAATCGATCCATTTTTTGACTTCATCGTAATTACGGAAGTGCTGGTCAGCCAGGCCATGTTGCATCGATCGGAAGAGATAGTAATCGGATGGCGCAAGGTCTGGACTATACGGCGGGTGGGGTAGGACATCCCATTTGAGCGTTTCTAAGTATGTTTTGACCACTTGTGCAACATGTGACCGAGCATTGTCATGTTGCAAAATAACTTTGTCGTGTCTATCGGCGTATTGCGGCCGTTTTTCTCGCAGTGCTCGGCTCAAACGCATCAATTGTCGTCGGTAGACATCCCCCGTAATCGTTTCATTCGGTTTCAGTAGCTCATAATACACAACACCCAGCTGGTCCCACCAGATACACAGCATAACCTTCAGGCCATGAATATTCTGCGCCGACGTCGATGTTGAAGCATGGCCAGGGTATCCATACGTTGCCCGACGTTTTGGATTGTCGTAATGGACCCACTTTTCATCGCCAGTCACAATTCGATGCAAAAAACCCTTTCTTTTGTGCCGTTGAAGCAGTTGTTCGCATGCCATAAAACGGCGTTCAACGTCTCTTGGCTTCAATTCATACGGCACCCAATGGCCTACCTTTCGGATCATTCCCATGGCTTTTAAACGTTTGGAAATGGTTGATTGATCAACTCCCAAAGTTTTTGCAACCTCTTCTTGCGTTTGAGCCGGATCTTGATCGAGCAATTCCTCCAATTCGGTATCCATGAACTTTGGCGGCGCACCCTCGCGTTCTTCGTCTTCCAAGCCAAAATCACCACTTTTAAAGCGTGCAAACCACTTCTGGCACGTTCGCTCAGCTAGAGCATGCTCACCATAAACTTCCACCAAGATACGATGACTTTCGGCTGCTTTTTTCTTCATATTAAAAAATTCCCCGCAAAAACACATTATTTGGCACGAAATTCGACATTTTCAAGTGTGGTAAAAATATTGTTGTTTACGCTTCAAATAAAAAACTTATACTGACGTTTGTGCCTTACGACAGTAGCTCTCCAATGAATGTTTGGAAATGTGGATCGATGGAATAATAATCAAGTTACGCCATCTGTTGTAAAACCGCAAGGAACTTATTCATAGTCCTATTATTTCATGGCTAGAGTGTATTAAACACTTATATTCACATACTGTAGCATACTTTTAGGCATTGTATTATTATAAGCAGTGTAAATAACTTAGCGCTAATTTTTTTATTCTTATGCTGCCCTCCAAGTTTGTGATAATTGCCGGCGCTCAAAATTATGCAACGTTTTTTTGGACTGAACCGTTTTTGATGAAATAAAATTTAAATGACGTAGAATTAGCATTACCGTGTGAACTATCATCGTTTGGAAAACAAAATTTTAAGTATTTTTTTCGGAGCTTTAAAGTCAAAAAGAAGGATCAAAAAATGGTTCTTCATCTTTGAACGTACGCCAGTTTGTCAAATTTTTTTTCTTTTTTTTTTAATCATAGCTCACACGATAACGATATTTATGCTGAACAAGAACCTTTTTGTCTGTTTTTTGATTTCAGACACCTATGAGTCCCGGAATCCGTTTCGCCCGCGACATACCTTTGATTGGAAGACCATTTTTTGAAGGCTGACAACTTTTTGAACGAACCTCATATGGCCAAAAAACCAATTTTTATTTTTTAACAATAAATCAAAAAATAAAATACTGTACACAAAACTAAAACTTCTTTTTTCGTTTCCGTTTTACACGCTTTTAAAGAAACACCCACAAACCACCATTTCAAATGAGGGGAGGGCCTTAACCACCGAAGCAAATTTAACCGCCAAAGTAAATTTAAGCGCTATGAGTAGCGCACTTATGAAAAAATAAACTTCTTGTGCACATAGAACAACAACAAAATTAAAAAGAAATGGTAAAACCATCCCCTCTGCTGCATACTTGTAGGCTATTCACCTTTATTAACGTTGCCTATTTATGCGCGCCATCCTTTGTTAGCACGTTAAGTGTCAGAATAAGTATGTCCAACGGTGTTTTTCGCACAGCTGCCCCATAAATTTTAAGTTTAAACAAAGCGAATACGATGCGCCTAAAATCCCATTTGCAAAGTTTCACAAGCGCACCTTTTTCTACAAATCTCATTTGTTCCTGCCAAACAATGCGCGTTAAATTAAAATTTTACGACCAACAATAGCAATAAACATAGGTAAACTTAATTTGCAAATAATGTCATAAATATCTGAGTGAAAAAAATGGCACACACACACACAAAAACGAGTAAAGCTTTATAATTAAAATCTTGAAGGCTAAGTAATCCCCTAACACAAAACAAAGAAACAAACGAACGCAAACGCCAATGCAGCGAAGCGAAAACACAAGCAACGTAAAATTAAAAAACAAAAAATCTGCTACAGATTTCATTGCGCAGTACTTCATAAGAAAGGTCAGACTTCTAGGCCTAATGTTTTTTTTTTCAAATTATATTTTTCATACTTTTCTTGTTGCCTGAAAAAAGTCTGTCAATTTTTAAACCTTTGAAGTGGTGTAAGCAGTGGTGCATCCAGGACGGTCAGGCTAAGAAAGAAGAAGAAGAAGTGGTGAATATCAAAAGTTTACGTTAGCGGTGTCTCGGTTTACTGATTTAAAGATATTAAGTTTTACAAATTTATCTGTGCATTTGATGCCTAAAAGTATGCTAGAAGTATTTTTTATTTTATGCTACACTCAAAAAATTTTGCTCAGTATTAAAAAACAATGTTACGAGCTATTAAAAATACAAAATGGCGCAAAATTAATAAACCAATTTTGTTTTTCTGTAACTATTTTACTAAATAAAAATTCACTAATAAAAAATCAATAAATAAAAAAAATTATTTTAAGTGATGGAAATCTTTGTTTTGACCTTCGAAGCAATGAAGAGCTGTTCTATTTGTATACTGCAGCTGTCTAGTTCACAAATGTCAAATCTCATTGGCGTACGACGTCATTCGGAAAAATTATATACATACCTTCCGACAGGGTGATTAATTTTGCAGCACCTTAGGAAATTAAAAAAATATATTTAGAAATATTTGTCACAATGGATATCAAAATTTTTAATTTGTGGTGGAATATTTAAAAAAATATTTTAATATATTAAAAAACATAGTAAAGAAGGATTGGAAAAGCAAATGAAATAATCGAAGTTTTGTAAATTTATGAATAAATATGAGTTTCGAAAAAAACTACATCAACAGTTTTTCAATTATTTTGTACCTTCTGGGAAATAAGAAATTATGCTGCTGTAGGTAGACTTAAGTCCTTCACTGTAGATAGGTGTGTATTTCAATTGGAAGAAGTAGACACGTGCAAATCCACGCTTAAACAATGCATTCATTTAAGATTCTTTATTATTTATGTTAGCTGTTAAGCTATGTTTGTCGAAGTAAAAGACACGATGTTTAACTTGTTGCTAGCAAAGGGCTAGATGAGGGGGTGACAAATTTACATCAGAAGGGTAAGCAATAAGCGTGTACGTATATTAATCACTACTGAGCAACGCATATGTGTTTGTAAAAAAGAGAGTGAAGCTTTGCCAATAGCAAAGTTACCAGATGAGTGGACTTCATTCCATTTTAGGGGATTTCGAAGTGTTGATCGTTCATATTAAATAATAAAATGCTTTTGGTTTTCTTTTAATTGGAAACGCTTCTTTGAATATTAACATCATCTTTGCAAATTTCTATTTTATTTACTTTTATAATTTTTGTAATCAAGAAGTTTGAACATTCGCATGTCAAAGTTTCATAGTCGCTAAACTATGTGAAGAAAAATTTGTACTTTTTTCTGAATGAAAAAATTGTCTTCGTGTACATATAAGTATGTACATATGTATATCGTATGTTTTTATATTAGTGCATTTTTTTTAAGAATTCTGGTCACAACAGCGAATAGTAATCTCAACCAGCCATGTTTTATTAAACAATGCATGTTATACATTTTATGTTTTTAAAAAGGACATTGGTGGGAAAACATGTTTCCATTAAAAAAATAGAGGATTTTTTCAAAAAACATTGGGGAAATTATCTTAGCAGAGTGGGTATTCCTGGTGAGTACTTAGTTGCTCTCAAATCCAAATCACACGCATATGGCAATGCGCACAGTATGACAAAGTACACAAAAATTATTAAAGAAATTTGTTTGCATCCGCTCATAGATTTCGCATCATCGGTGGCAACGCAAACCACTTTTCGCCATGATACACCCATGCGTTCAGTACATTCATTAATACATTGAAATAAATCTTCACCTTTAGTCGTCCCTTTCATTGGAATAATGTTCAAAAGTTCTTCACATATATTTAGGTGCGCATCAACTCCTCGGATAAAAATCGCTAATTGGGCTATGTCGGATATATCTGTACTTTTGTCAATTGCCAATGAAATCGCTGTAAATGATTTTATACGCTCTTTTAACTGCGATCCTGTAATTTCCGCCATTTCATCTACTCGTCTGCTTATAGTTCTACGAGATAAGGGGGCAAAATTCCTACTGCTTTTAATATACAAGACTTCACCAATTCGCCATCCGAAAATGCACGATTCTCACGAACAAGGTTTAACGCGATTTCATAAGTTGCACGCTTTGCATCTACAACGTAATCTTCGCTTTCCTAAGAAATTAAAAAAATTTTAATAATTTGAATTTTTCCAACCTTCTGTAATTTGGCAAATGACTTACCGCTATCGAATCGGGCTCTTCGTTTAAACTTAAGGATTTGTATATACTTTTCCTTTCTTCTCCTACATATTCATCATATTCACTCCTATGCAGCTCATAATGTCTCTTTATGTTAAAAACCTTACACACCACACGTTTTTCACATACAAGGCATTGTGATTCTCCGTCTACATATGTATTTGCATAAAAAAGTTACACTCCACTTCGGATTAAAATTTAACAATGCTCTTTTATTTGAGGTCATGCTGAACCAAATGTTTTATATTAAATATTATATTTTATTTAACTTTGTTTAACTTTGTGCTACAAACACAGACACAACTCGCTCAATTTTTCTGTTTCTTCCCTGTGCTTTGTTATCCCCCTTCACCTAGCACTTTTAGCACGCAGAAGCAGACGCTGCTGCACAGTGCAAACGTGCTGAGTTTTCCCGTCACTACTTTAGACGGTTGACGATTTATTGAATGTAATAATAAAGTAGCATAAGGTTACAGTATAATATTGGAAAGCGATAACGGATAAAGATAGTGGAGAATTAGGGTTTCGCTTAACATACATAGTATATAATCTTACAATTTAAAAAGCTTCTAACTTTTTTTAATTAATTTTTATTTAATTTTTCCGAATTTTGCTATGAAAAAAATTAAGTTTTGTAGAATATTTTTTGCATACATTTTATTTTATGTACATTTTTTATAAAATTAATTTTTTTAACTACTTTCCACATTTTTTTTTTTATTTAAATTTTTGTTTTAAATAATTTTTTTTAATAAATTTTTTATGTTTAAAACTATGGGTTTAAATTTTTTAGAATTTGTTTTTATAAACATTTTTTTATGTAAATTTCTTTTTTAAATAGTTTTTTTATACATTTTTTTTTTTAATTTAAATTTTTGTTTTTTGATTAAATTTTTTTTTTTTTAATTTTTGTTTTTATAATTTTTTTTTTTAATTAAAATTTTTTTTAATTTTAAAATATGAAAAAATTTGAGTTTTTTACTTTTTTCCATAATTTTTTTATGTAAATTTTCTTAAATATTTCTTTTTCATACATATTTTCTTAATTTAAATTTTTGTTTTTTAATAAATTTTTTTATACAATTTTTATTAATAAAATTTTTGGTTATGTGTAAAACTATGGAAAAAAGTTTTTCAGAATTATTTTTTCATAATTGTTTTTTTTCATAAAATTTTTTCTTATTTAACTTTTTTTTAATTTATTTTTTTATGTTTAAAAGTGTGGAAAAAATTTGAATTTCTTAGAATATATTTGTTTTCTTTAAGATTTATGTAAATCTTTTTCAATATTTATTTTCATAATTTTTCTTTTATTTAAATTTTTGTTTTTTAATTAAAATTTTGTTAATGATTTTTTTATGAATTTTTTAAGTTTTTTTTTTTAATTAAAATATTTTTTAAACTTTAAAACTATGGAATAACAATTTGAGTTTTTTAGAATATTTTTGTTCATAACATTTTTTTAATATTACTTTTTTCAATATTTTTTTTATAAAATTTTGTTTTACGTAAATTTTTGTTTTTTAATAAATTTTTTTATACAATTTTTAATAATAAAATTTTTGGTTATGTTTAAAACTATGAAAACAAAGTTGTGTTTTGTAGAACTTTTTTCGGGTTGGTGTCGAAATTCTGTATGTACAAAATTCTAAAAACAAAATTCTGCTTTCTAAAATTCTGCTTTCAAAAATCTGTATTACAAAATTCTGTATTAAAATATATTATAATGTTAACAATGTTAAAGAGGTAATGTAATTATTTAATTTATTATTATTATTATTTTTTATTATTATTCGAGATATTAAATAAAAAATAATAATAATAATAATAATTTTTTCTTCAGTTTCGATAGAATACACGGTATTTTTGCGTAGAACTTCTTTTCGCGTGGGCGGCCTTCGGCCGCGCTTCAAAAAAATAACCCTCATCAGTCTAACTCCGGCTACGCAATCCACAGTAATTTTGCGTAGAATTCTTCTAAAAAAAACGAACAGCTGGGAAGAATTATTAAGAAAAGAAATGAATTAAGTCACACTACATATTTAAAAAGAATTCCAAAAATATTGTAATTGGCTAAAATATTGTTATCGGTTAAACATATATGTACATATGTATATTTATGGAATAAATGTTTATTTTGTTACTTCTTGTATGACGAAAATCCCAAAACTTGAATAAAGCAGAATTTTAGAAAAGCAGAATTTTAAAAAGCAGAATTTGTTTGCAATTTACAGAATTTTGTCAACCAGAATTTTGTAATACAGAATAATGACACGCTCCCCTTTTTTTCATAAGATTTTTTTCATACAAATTTTTCTTATTTAAATTTTTTTTATTTTCTTTTTTTTTTATGTTTAAAATTATGGAAAAAAACTGAGGTTTTCAAAAATTTTTCATACATTTTGTTTTTGTATATAAATATTTGTTTTTAATAAAAATTTTTTTGTAATACATTTTTTAAAAAAATTTTTAAACAATTTTTCCCCATTTTTTTATGTTTAAAACTTTGAAAAAAAGTTTTAAATTTTTGCATACAATTTTTTTTGTACATTTTTTTAAATATTTTTTTCCATAGTTTTTTTTTATTTAAATTTTTGTTTTTTAAATAAATTTTTTTATTTTAAAACGATGGAAAAAAAGTTTAGTTTTTTCATATAATTTTTTTTTGTCAATTTATTTTTAATTTGAATTTTTTCAAATATGTTTTTTCATAAAACTTTTTATGTTTAAATTTTTGTTTTTGAATTACAATTTTTATATTTAAAAAAAAATTTTCTCAACTTGCTTAAAATTTCTAATTACTTATTCTCCAAAAAGCTTCCTCAAAAATATTTCCCGAATTCTGTCCAGATCCGTGTCACAATAAGTTCCTAATAAAGTCCATATTAAAGCTTTTTCCAGGACACTAACCATCTTTCAACTCCGCTGCTTAAAACAGATAAGATTGGAAAGATGCAAGAAGATGCCTTTAGGTAATTTTGCATAGGCTATCAAAAAATGAGTAATAAAGGAAGCTGACTTCTTAGCCAAGAAGAAGATAGCAAAGAATACTTCAATGATCTCGTCGCTAGGGTGCTCCTTCAAGCTTATTTACTAACTAAGAATCCGACCACCATATCCCAATGCGTTGGTGCATGACTACCGTTCTGAAGAGCACAAGCTTGAAATACCAATTGATAGAAAAGTTTTTTCTAATAGCGGCATTGTCGGTAGACAATGGAAAACCTCCGAGGGTATTTCAGTAATAAAAAAGCTCCTCATGAAACACCATCTACCGGAAGTGGTGTAAAACTGTAGGTTTCTCCGTTTGTGGAAAAACAACAAGAGAAGCTTGGTCAAACACTCAATAAAATGAGTAAGCGTAAAGGTTCAAAATAATTTTTTTTTTTCAAGAAAACTGCTAAATTTTCTGAAGGATTTATTACAGCAATTCCTCTGATTTATTTAAAAAGTATAAAAAGCAGTTTAAAGGAAAACATTTTTGAGCGTTTCAAAACATTTCTAGTTTCCAAAAGCATGTGTTTCCAGAAAAATATGGGAGGAATTTTTGGGGACGAGTACCATTACCTTAAATGAAATATGGAAGGAATCAATTTGCGGAATTTTAAAGAAAGGTTCAAAATAAAAACTTTTTTTCAAGAAAACCACTAAATTTTCTGAATTTTTGTTTTAAAGAATTCCTCCATTTTATTTAAAAAGTATAAAAAGCAGATGAAAGGAGAAAAATGTTTAACAACTTTAGATGGAATCGTTTCAAACACCTTTTAGTTTAAAAAAAAAAATTGTTTTCTGTTTTAGTTTCATGAAAAATATGAGAGGGATTTTGGGAGCGAGTACCAATACCTTAAACGAAATATGGAAGGAATTAATTTGATGAGTTAAAAAAAAGGTTTGAAAAAATTTGTTTCAAGAAAATTACTAAATTTTCTGATTTTTTTTCAAGAATTCTTCTATTTTATTTAAAAAGTATAAAAAAATGATTGAAAGGAAAAAATGTTTAGCAACTTTAGATGGAAGCGTGTCCAACACTTTTTAGTTGAAAAAAAAATGTTTTTTTAATTTCCAGAAAAATGATGAGAGGGATTTTGGGGGCGAGTACCATTACCTTAAACGAAATATGGAAGAAATCAATTTGATGAATTTAAAAGAGAGATGTAAAATAAAAACATTTTTCATGAAAACTACTAAATTTTTTTAATTTTTTTAGATGGGTTCCTTCATTTTATTGATAAAGGATAAAAAAAAGTAGTGGAACGAAGAAAAATGTTTAGCAACTTTAGCGCTTCCAAAACTTTTTAGTTTCCAAAAAGAAATGTTTTTTCTTAGTTTCCAGAAAAATGATTAAACGAAATATGGAAGAAATAAATTTATAGAATTTAAAAGAAAGTTGTAAAATAAAAACTTTTTCAAGAAAATTACTAAATTTTATGAACTTTGTTTTACAAGAATCCTTCCATTTCATCTAAAAAGAATAAATTTACTTGAAATGCTTGGCATTTTTCTAAAGCTTCAAAAAATATGCTTGAGTGCTTAATGACGATTACAAAATGAATTATTTCTAACTGTACAATTTAAATATGGTCTGATATATTTTTTAATCACATTGTCCAAAGTAACACTATTTAATAGAGTGGATGGCACCAAAGTTCCGAATGCAGTAGTCCGTTTGGTGGTTAGTGTTGGACACAGGTCTAGGATGTGTTCGATTGAGAGATACTCTCCACAAAAGTGACAAATCCGGGAAGGAGAGCCGAGGAGAAGATGTTCGTGTGTTAGTTTAGTATGACCGAGTCTCAGACGTATGAAAGTTGTGATCTGGTGTTTGGAAAGGGAGTTGGGAATAGCGATTTTTTACAATCAGGATTTATAAGGGTGTATAGATGATTAAATTGAGAGCATTCAATCTTTTTCAAGTGGGCAGAATGGAGGTTGATAGTTTTAAGGATGTCATTCGAGGGGAATGTGTCGAAAGTGATGGTGGGTTTGGAATATGTACATATTTTTGGCTGCTGCATCAGCTTTTACATTTCGAGGGATGCCTATGTGGCTAGGGATCCATAGAATCTTTATTTTGTTATTTTTTTTTTAATTTATCCCTGATTCGAGAAACTAATTGATTATCATTAAAGATATTTTTTATCGCTAGACAGACTGGCAAGCTGTACATATTAAGAATTTTCCCTTATTATTTGTTGCATGCTCTGTCGCTTGAAGGATAGCCAATGTCTCGGCAGAAAAAATTTAGCTATTCGGAGTCAGCAAACCATTGGATATTAGGCTTCCGCCAGCAATTTAAATTAGATGCATTTCGCACTTTCAAAAAAAACAAAAAAAAAATATGTCCGCACCCTTCTAGCAATGCGCGGCAACTAAGAACAGTTCAAAATAGCATACAATTTATATAGGTATGTATGTACGCGTGTATGTGTGGAAATTATTGAAGATTTAAAATTTCAAAGCCTACTAGAGCCAGTTTTATTTATTTGCTCAAATCTAACCGTGAGTTTGTACAGAAAAAAAATCAAAGGAACGGAATAAATTTGAAATGAAAAATTTCAAACTCAAAGGTTACTTGATTATTTAGATTATTTAAAAGTATTGAAATGCATATTTAACGATGTTCGAACTGATACGAGTTCAAAATTTTTCAATTTCTTATCCTATTAAATTTTGTATTATTTTTTTTTTCATTTATTAGAAAAAATTACAAACTTTTCCCATGGAAATAATTTTTTTTAATTTTGTATTTATTTATTCTTTTACTTCGAAAATAATTTTAAATTAAATTAAACTTAAAATTACCGGTTCTTTTGGATGAAATACACCCCCAAACCATCACATGCCCACCGTCGTTTTTTATCATCGGTTTCAGATGCTGCGGTTTCAGCCCTTTATTGAGCTTCCGTCAAACCGTGACTTTCCCGTCACTACCAAAGAAATTAGATTTGCTCTCATCCAAGAAAATGCAAAATTCACCCGATCTTAACCCTATAGAAAACTTGCGGGAAGAGTTGGAGCGAGGTGTGCGACAGACGCCAGTTTTTTCTAACTAAACTGCAGAGAACGTTAAATATAGAGAATTCTCACGAGCTACGAATAGTGTGAATTGTCAAAAATGAAGTCTAACCGCCGCCGAGGTGTGGTGAAACTTTTAACAGAGATGTTTAAAGCGATTTCTCCTTTAGCATATTGGCCCTGCACAGTTTTTGCCTTCTGTAGGAAATCAAATTGACGAATAGCCGACGGCATTTTGCAAAGTATTTGCTTGTGCATTTTTATGTTCCCTTGATAAACGAAAATTTATTCGATTTGTATTTTCAAACAAAGGTGATGAAGAAAAAAAAATGGTTGAATATTTATTATATGCGCCAACATTTCAAATCAAAGTAACTTTAATATTTTGATTTAATTTACCTCTCACATTTTGGTATGTGCGTTTTAGTAAATTTAAAACTAAACAAATTTGATGAAAATTTTTACTAATTTTTTGAGTCGAAATTAATTCATAGCATAAAGTGTTTTGGTATATCGACATATGTATTTACATTTGAATATGCATTTATTTGTTCCTTTGGCAAACCAAATTTTTTTCAATTTACATTTTATTACAGGGAATAATAATATACATACATTTGTATGTATGCATTTTCTAGATAGTATAAAATTTTAAAATAAATAAAGGAAAACTTCAAAGAAACGTATTTGCATTTATGGGACAACTAAGTTCAATTGCATCTTTATTAAATATAGTGTTGCACGCATACATATGTGTGCACTGAAGCAACATGACCTACCTCACGAGCATCGCCTTATAGGTATTTCATGTAAATAACCTAATGATCAAATTCCTGCCTCACAAATGCAAAACAAATTTCTTTTGAATATTCATATACATACATACCCTGCAAACCAACGTTCACCAGTTTTTCCAATTTTACCAACACCCCTGCAAACCAACGTTCACCAGTTTTTCCAATTTACCAACACATTCACTCAATTTTTTCCAATAATAGTCACATTTAATTCTGTTGTCATTTTTGATGGGTTATAATATATTTATCTCATAATTTTCGTGAACACTTATTCAACTTAACTATAGTGAGTGTGTAAGTGACAGCAAAAAACAAGTTGCAAATGTCAAATACAAAAATGAATCGCGTTTAATTCTGTGAAAATCTGCAAGCGAAAAGGTAAGTTGAACAATTTTTATTAAATTTTCCAATTATATATATATTTAAACTAATAAAATGTATTTTTATTTTCAGAAAAACGTATTCACAACTTCAAGAGGTGCATCAAAACCAATTCAATTTCAATTAAAAGAAGGAAACAAAGCGGGCATCTTTCTTTTGGTAAGTTTACTCAATGTAAACAAATTCTTTTTCGCTTATAAAATGTGCAAAAGCATGACCAGTGCCGGTGGTCATCGCTTTTGCATCCATACATACACTGCGCAGTGTGTTTTGTGAGAAATAAGGGTTGAAAAGCAATTTGTTGCCCATACATGATCAGTGCGGGGATCCTAACCTGAAATACATACATATGTGTTCTCATAGCTATGGGCAACAAATCTTTTCAATATGTCTAAAGAAAATTATTTAACTATTTTAATATTCCCTTAGTCCGCTGCGTAGTGTATATGAATTAAATATGCAATATATGTATGTACATATATACTGCGAAGTAAAATTCTTATGCATGTACATACATACTTTGCATTCCATACACTGTATGTAAATATGCACGGTTGGTGCATGAAATATGTATAAAACCTCTAATTTAATCTTTTCCATTTTGTATTAATAACATCTTTTTTATACTATATAGGTACAGCAATATAAACGGCGATACAATCAAGAAATTTAAAAGGGATCTGCATCTGACTCGGTAAGTATTAAATCAGTGAATGTGAAATGGAAGATATGGGAAGTGAAAATGAAGATATGGAAAGGCATGACCAGTGCGGTTGGTCATAGCTTTTGTTTATACACTGTGCAGTGAATTGATATGATTGTGTGGCCAAGAAACGTGTCACAGGATCAGTGCGATTAATCCAAACCAGAAAGATGTGCATATGCCATAGTTAAAGAAGCCAATTGTTTGCATTATAAATTTCTATTTGTGGTTTGGTTAATAGCATTCGCCTGCGCAGTGTAAGAAAATGGAAAAAAATGTATGCACGTTTGTAGGATAAGAATAAAATTGTGATATACATATATGTATGTAAATATTTATATACACGAACGTGCATACACTTTTCCATTTATGTATAAGAAATATGCATATACATATAAGCAATTTGTGAAAAGTTGTGTATATCTACATACATATGTTTACATAAATAATCTATATTATTAAACTAATAAATCTTTTTTATCCTTAACTTGTAGCTCGTAAGCGATTTAATTAAAAGGGAGACGTGCAACATTTACCAGCATCCAGCACAGCTACCAGGGCAGATTCAGTAAGTATTTTGTAATTTTTCAATTATTATTTTATTTTTAGTCTGATATTATATCTTTCACATATGTATGTATTTTTTCTAATTATTGAAATTTGTGTTTAATTTTTCTTATAGAACACATTAATACACACACACGTACACGCAGCGGACGTATTTGTTAAGTATCGTAGTTAGAAAAATGAGTAAAAGAACGTTGTCTAATTTATTGGGAAAAGAAAAAAAAATTATGAGGAAAATATAGCGAAATTTCGCAAATTAAATGAAAATGTTAACGTAGAAGCAAATGAAAACTTTCCCAACAGATTAGACGACGATGATTTTCCATCAACAAGTAGAGTAGCTTTGCAAAATTTAGAATATGATATACATACATAGATAGCGGAGATGACAGTGTATTTTTTGAAGATTTAGATGTAGAAGATGTTGAGGTAGATAGTTATTCAGAGGATAGGGATAGTAATTTAGAAAATGCGTTCCTTTTGTCAACCTGGGCGGTTAGTAATAATATTCCTCAAAATAGCGTAGACGATTTGCTTAGGACTCTAAAACTTATGGGTGTAGAAGGTTTGCCACTGTCAGCTAGGTCTCTTTTAGGTACAAGTAGGCAAAAAGTTAATATTAAATTAATTCCAGGAGGTGAGTTTTTATATATAGGTATTCAGTTTTATTTATGGGGTGCAGAATTTAATGTATTGGAAAATTGTGAGGTAGTAAATATTGATATTGGGGTAGATGGGTTAAAGTTATTTAAGAGTAGTTATAGGTGTCTTTGGCCGATTTTAGGATATGTCGTAGGTTCTAAGTTAGGCCCATTTACGATAGCGTGTTTTTCAGGGATGAGTAAGCCAGGTAGCGTTAATGATTTTTTGAGGGACTTTTGTGAGGAAGTAAGTTTTTTGAGGAAGAACGGGGTTAAGGTAGGTAGCAATCTAGTATGTAAGCCGTTTAATATAAGACTATTTAGTGTGACGCCCCCGCTCGTGCATTTGTTACAGGAGTTAATTCGCATACGGCAAAGAACTCCTGTTCCAAATGCACGATCGAGGTCGTCTATACACAAAGAAGGGTAAGCTTCCCGAAGCAAGTTGGAAATTTAAGATCAGATAGCTCATTTAAAATAGAATAGATTTAAGTTATCATAGTTTAGAATTTAAGCAAGCAGAAAGTTTGCTAGAATCTTTTAACTTTGGCATGGTTTCACAATTTCCTCTTGAACCTATGCATTTAGTAGATTTGGGTGTAACAAAAAAGTTGCTCCAGTTACTTATCAAGAAAGGTAACGTTACGAAAATGAATGAGAAGCTTTTGCTTCTTAACAGATTCGTACCGTCTGAGTTTAGCCGGCTTAGCCGAGGCCTTGACCAGATAAGTAATTGGAAGTCTACTGAATTCCGGCAGTTTTTATTATATACCGGGATATTTTTTTTGAAAGACTGCATTAATGAAGATTTATATTATCATTTTCTTTTACTACACGCCGGAATTCGATTTCTCTCTTGTGAGAAATCTTTTAACGTAGAATCGAATGTCGCCAATGAATTGTTAAAGGAATTTTTTGATTTGTTCGGAAATATTTATGGCGATCATCTAATAAGTTATAATGTTCACGGGTTGTTACACCTTTCGGATTGTGTTACAGAATTTGGTCCTTTAGACAAATTTCCGCGTACAAATTTGAGAACTAAATGCAGCATTTAAAAAAAATAATAAACCTAATAAAATTTTGCAGCAAATGTTTTTCGGAATATGGGAAAGATTAAAAATGTCAGATTCTAGCAAACTTTCTAAAAACGACCTTTTTATAATAGATTTTAACAAAGATAAAGATAGTTATTTTCAATGTAATAAGGGGCCCATTAAAATTGTTGGATTAGATAAGGAAACCAACAGTTTTAAATCGCTCCTTATTTCTAATTTAGAAAATTATTTTGTCGAGCCAGTAGAATCTATGTCAGGGCTAGGTATTTGTACAGGTGAAATATTAAGTAATGAAATCCTAATTAGTCGTAGTGATATAAGTTATAAATATTTTTGTATAAACGATAGAAATAAGCTTATTCTTGTCCCCATTCTACATAATTTATTTCGTTCTTTTTTTTAAGTACAATGGAGGACCTAGAAAGTAAGGTGGAAAGAAGTTTCAAGGACTTCGAAAAGAAGGTTATACAAGTATCTTATTGAATTATAACTTTATAAGCATTTTATTATTTAGATGCCAGAAAGAGCGGAATGTCAGGTCCAGGGGCAGCTGATGAGGGAGGTGAAAGTGGCGATGACAAGAGTTCACCAGAGTTTTGGGCGCATCACGGGAGATGCTCTGAGTCCTGAGTATATCAAGATTCAGAGTATGCTCCCAATAACATCGCAGGATGCGATTATTACTCTGGAGGAGCTCTTGAATACCAAGCCATACTCCGAAGCAATGGTAACTATTATTTCTACTATACAATATACAAATGTGATCATGGTTGCTTGAGTTAAATTGTAAAATTAAAATTGTAACATCTAAGAATTCTCCGTATAGCGTTTTTAAAATTTGCCAAAATAAGAGATTTCACAAATTTTGAGATACCTATTTCCACTGAAACAACTATGATTTACATAAAATTACGTACAATAGGGTGTTCAAAAGTATGGCTATTTGTAGAAACTGGAAAATGTATTTTAACTTAGAATATTTATTTCAGAAGCATACATATGGATGTATACAATATCAAATAAGCTCAAAAAATGTTTAATAAAATAAATAACTTAATTTTATCTTTTCTAGCTAAATATTTTGCTGAAGCTGAGGGGTGCAAAAGGATGCATCAAAGGGGTGATGAAGCGCGTTTACTCCGATGCCCTGATGTTCCATTACAATTTTGAGGGGAAAGCCAATAAATCGGCGCTTTTGGGCCTCAAAAGTCTGGAACTTATTTTCGGTATTTACATTTTTTCGTTTATACTTTTTTTTATATATATAACATGTTTTTTATGTATATCCAACAGATACATTTAATAGCACCCCGAAAAGCGAAGTCATCGCAGAAATTCGGAAAGCGGTTTTAATGAGCCACAACCGACATAAGCAAGTCGTTAGGAAGCAAAAACAAAAAATTAATATTCAAAATATTAACTAAAACTAAAATATTTCTAAAGCTAATTTAACTAACACCAAACCTAATTTTATAATGTCAAATTACTTTAATTCATGTTCATTTTCTAACACCAAAACCTAATTTAAGAATGTAAATATTATACTAATTTATGTACATAAAAACTAAAACGTAAACTTTTCTAATAACTTAACTTATTAATGTATATAAATAACTAAAACTAAAATTTGTCTAACACCAAACCTAATTTTATAATGTCAAATTACTTTAATTCATGTTCATTTTCTAACACCAAAACCTAATTTAAGAATGTAAATATTATACTAATTTATGTACATAAAAACTAAAACATAAACTTTTCTAATAACTAAAGTAATTAATGTATATAAATAACTAAAACTAAAATTTGTCCAACACCAAACCTAATTTACAATGTAAATATTACAATAAATAACTAAAACTTAACGTAATTTTATAATGTAAATAGTAAATTAATATAAATAGCTGTACATAAATAGAACATACTAAAAAAATTATTATATATTGTATTAATTTTCTTTAGAAACTAAAAATTAACTAAATAAATATTAAAATTATTCATTAAATAAATAATATTCAATAAATAACCATTTGTATCAGTAATTTTGAAGGATTATTGTATATAGGATCCGTAAGTATTACCTACCCTGTATTATTACCCTGTTGAAGAGATTCTGTTAACTATGTGTTAACAACGAAATTCACTTATTCATGAGATTCTGTTAGCTACATGTTAACAACGAAATTCACTAGTTTATGAAATTCTGTTAACTACATGTTAGCAATAACATTCACCAGCCCAAAAGATTCTGTTCACTACATTTTAACAATGAAATTCACTAGTTTATGAAATTCTGTTAACTACATGTTCACAATAACATTCACCAGCCCAAAAGATTCTGTTCACTACATGTTAACAATAACATTCACCAGCCCAAAAGATTCTGTTCACTACATGTTAACAACGAAATTCACTAGTTCATGAAATTCTGTTCACTACATGTTAACAATAACATTCATGAGTTCAGAAGGTTTTGTTCACTACTATGATTCAATAATAAAAGGTTTGCTCAGTAAGCAGCTTTCTCATTCCCTCTTGGCAAATCGGCTCCCTTAGCAAGATACTGGGTTACTAACTCTAGAATTTTTTAGCAAAAGTGGAAGAAAAGTAAAATTTGTAGGAAAAACATTTCGTTTTCAAAAGGGTGTATAAGAACTTGCTCGGTATGTCCGTAACCAAAACGATATGGAAAACATCCTAACATACAGCTTAAATCAGGATATCCTAGAGCATATTTTTGGGGCAATGAACGTGAAAGATGGACGTTTTGACAATTTGAATCCGATGCCTTTCAAATACAGGTTGGGGGAGTACTAGGTTACACTAAAGATACATAAGTTACCAATAAGAGTCCATTTAGCAATATGTAATTAATCACAGCCTCCTGATGGCAGATGGAGAGTGGTTATGAAGAGAGATTATGAGGAGTTTTTTTCATTGCAGAAGTGCACTCGGAGGGGTGCCATTGCCTGTCGAGGAGCCTCCGCTAATAAAAACAACATTTTCTATCATTTGGTGTTTCATGCCCGGAATAGTTTTTCAGTAGTTAGGAATGTAAAAATAATCTCGACTTGGGGGTCAAAACGCCACACTTACGTGAGTATGTTCACTGCTTGTTGTTAGTCAACTACATTTATGATGAGTTTGCTTCTCCTATGAAAGGAAAGGGCCATAATGCTTAGGTAATATAATAGCGTCATATTGGCAAAACTTCCCAACTTCGTGAGAGGTTTTCAATTTAAAAATTAATTCACAAAATATCAATCTGGGTTTTACTTAATAACCTTTTTTTTTAATATCATTCCCGGCAATTTTCGTTTGTACCATTAAAAAGTAAGTAAAGTAAAGCAAAACATTTTTGCTACCATTTTTAAAAAAAGGTATTTAATTTTTCCACTTTCTTCGCCCTTCTTAAATGCGACCTTTTGTAAGGGAGTGTCAAAATTCTAATGTCACAAGTGAGCAAACCTTTAATAATTGAATCATGGTTCACTACATGTTACCTACATCATTCACAACTTGAATGTCAATTAGAGCAGCACAGCAGTATATGAGAAGTTTCTGTTAGTGCGAGCGAATAAAATCATCACACGTATAGACTGGAAGTAGCAAGTGCACGGCGTAGAATATAAAATTACTACAAAGCTCACAACATCACAGGTGAACGATACCCACAATTTAGCAGTGTAAATAGCAACAAACAAATCAAAAAATTCTGTATACAAAACGCTTCATTACCAGGCACACAGGAAGATGGCATATGCAAATATAAATACATATGTATGTGAATTGAATTCGCAAAAATATTTTTAAAAATTGATTTTAAAGCAGAAGAGTAGTACTTTGCGATGCCGTTGTGGAAAATTAAAAAAAAACTTTACCTTGCTCAAAAAAAAATTAAAAAAATGGCCAAAATCTGCATTTTTTGACTATTTAACCTCAAATTGCCAAAAATCCTGACGTGCTGGAGCATTTTCAAGGTCGTATTTGTTTTCAGGATAAAAAAACCTTCAGGAAACACCCATAGTGGTTTTAGAAACTGTAAAAAAGCGAGATTTTGCAGGCCTGTGATATTAATTTAGTTAATTTCAAACATTTTCGTGTAATTAATTTGAATTGTTGACTTTTTGTGTTTTCTTGTCCTATTTTTTTAGGGCAATTAAATTTTTTACTCATCCCCAATTTATTGAATTGAAATAAGTATGTAAAACCCTATCTACTTGAAAAATGATTTTTTTCAGATTTTAGAATTTTTTTAGAATAATTCCAATTTTGGAGCATACTATAATAAAAAACCGAATATTAAAGTTACTCAGAAGAAATTAAGAAAAAAAAAGTTTTCCGCAGAAAGATTTAAAAAGAATTCTTAAGGGGTTATATACAGTTAAAAGGCCGAAAAAAGCACATTTTCCAACATTTTTCCTGAGAAAACTTTTCAATTTATTGATCTGAAAATTAGTACACATATTATGTTATCTTTTAACTGTTTTCTAAGACTTAGCATTAGTAAAACTATTTATTTGGAAATGAGCTACAGCTGATCCCCGGGAGCTCCTCTCAAAAAGACGTTTCCTTTGCTCACTATATCTCTGAACTGGATCTTCTGAAATTAAAAAAACAAACAGATCTCGCTAAATGGCGGTTTCTAAAAAAAAATCGATTTTTGACGCAAATTTCGACCTTAAGTTGTTGGTAAAAAAAATATTTATCGGATTTATGAGAAAAAATCTTCTTCTAAAAAATATATTTAAGAAGCTTGTGTTAAAATTTTAGACTAATCAGCTTAACCGTTTTGGAGTAATGTTAGTCACCATTTTGAGGAAAACGCGTTTAAAGTATGAAAAGCACTTTCAAGCTCTCTGAAACGCATTGTCAAATTTGCGTGTAACTTCGAAAATATTCATCGGAACGATATTAAATTTTCTGTGTGTATCCTCAAATATATCTACATTAAGAAAAAAACAAATTAAATAAAAAAAAATCGATTTTTTGAATATTCTAACTGTGTGTAATCCCTAAAAACAAAAACCAAAAACAATGGAGAAGCGAATTTTTTGCACATTTTTCTAAAAATAAATACTTTTTTTATTTTTCTATTTCGTTATTTTTCTATAAATCCTATAAATCTAAAAATGTTAGAGATATTAAAAACAAGTTAAGTAAAACAAAATTATTTTATATTTCGTCCTTTTATTTTTGGTGTCATATCCAATTAGCTGATTGCTAAACTCCAACCAAAAAAAATAGCGGAATGTTGAAGGCGTTCCATTCTAACATTCTTCTACAAAATCCTTACGAAAAAATTTATTTAAAGGAACTTTACTAGTTTAAAGACAAAAATAAATCTGAGATTTACAAATTCATCCCAAAAGTTTCCCCATATACGTTCAAGGTAATGATACTCGCCACAAAAATTTCTTCCAAATTAGAAAAAACAAACATGTTTAATAAACATTTTATATTAAAAAAAAATTTATATTAAAAAAAAATATTACTTTAAAAAAAATATTATATTAAAAAAAAAATTATAATAATAAAAAAATATATTAAAAAAAAGTATTGTATTAAAAAAAATATTAATTAAAAAAATAATAATGACATTTGACATTGATAATAATTTCAAAATATTAAATTAAAAAAAATTATAATAATGTATAATAATAAAAAGTTATATTAAAAAAAGTATTTCATTAAAAAAAGTACCTTTATATTATAAAAAATTATATAAAAAAAGTCGTCTTCAAGAAGGTCCGCTGCTTCTTTATAGGGAACTCAATTTGACTATGAATTGCAATCAATTGTGCATTTTTTCGCCTCTCCTGAACATTTGGAATTTTTCGAGTTGTGAGTCTTTTGTATCACAAATGCGCGATATTTATTATTAATTAATGCACGTACACTGTGAAGCCACCTGAATTTTTCGCCGTAGATATGAACAACGTCAAAATTACATGTTTTGTTTGTATTCGTATGTTTACATTTGTGATTGAGCGTTAACAGTTTTAAATTTGAATTAAAATTTCAACTAAATTTTGTATAAATAGTATAAATCAAAATTAAAAAATGTAAATTATGTGCAAAACAAGTTAAGAAGGGTAAAGGACCTTTTTTGCAGTTCCTGCTGAGGAACCGAAACGGCAACAGTGGATAAAATCGTGCCGAATGGGACTACGATGGAAAGACTAGATATATGCAGACCATTTTGCCCAGGTGAATACTGCCCATACGGGCAAAACCGTAAGATTATTGGCAAAAGTCAACCCAAAACCTGCACACCTTTGCACAAGTAAGACGAATTATATGCCACTGATTCCAGTGGAAGGCCATATTGCTGATTTTGGACAATTTAATTTGCAAGAAGTGTCACCTGATTTCGGTATTTTGACAAAAACACCGTAAGTGAAAATGTTGAAAAAAGAAAAAAGTATAAATAAATGATTAAAATGTAGGTCCCATCGATTATGCGATGGCAGAAGAAATACTTAACGATGAACAAAATTTTGATACGCCAGATAAGAATGTATGTATAAAATATTGATTTAATTCACGATGGATAGAATAATGAGATGGCGTCTATCGTAGTTCCGTTACTTTGCTCTCAGCGAATTTGACAATGAGTGACGTAATTTTAGCACCAATATGGCCAGATTAATATTTTCGTAACTTGATTTAGAATTTTTTTGTTATTTAGTCTCCGAGTTTTAGTTATTTCTTCATAAAATTTTTGTAATATGTTCTAATTAATATGTAATGTTTATTGTAAAATATAATTTTTTTTAAAATTAGTTCAATAATTCACTTAGTTTTATTTAACTTTACTTTTTTTTTAAGATCTGCTCACATTACCCATGATTGCGGTTATTGTTGATGTTTATGAATATTCGTTTCTTTTTTGAAATGTGCGTTTATTAACCAAACGTTTTAGTGAATATTTACGCAAAAATAAGATAATTCGTGAAAGTGTATAAGTGAAAAATAAGGAAAAATGAAATGTGCAGTGAAAAATTGCGATAGTAAGAACCTCAATAAAGCGTGTGAAATAAGTAAGCTTTTTTATATTTCCAAAGGATGAGGCGCTCTGCAAACAGTGGATGCATTTCTGCCGACGACGAAATGCCTTCAATCCCAAAACGAGCTTTATATGTATGAAGCATTTTACTAGTGATAGCATTGAAAACCAACTAAATTTCGAAATGGGCAATGTATGTATATAATGTGTAGATTTTAAAATAATTGAGTTCAATATGGTTTTTTCAAACGCCTTAGGGTTTGCTAAAAATCGCCTTTTGAAGCGTGGTGCTGTGCCCACTATTTACATAGAGGATGTGGGTCCCCAGTATACAGAAAACGTTAAAGGTGAAGAAAATAATAAAATCGTTAGCGAGATACTTCAGCAGAGTGCATCTGTCGCAGCCAACGAAGGTACCAATTTAAATTTACAAACGAGTTTCGAAAAATGTTTCTAGCTATATTTTTATAGAATTTTTATGGAAACAATTTTATCCAAAATGCCCGTGGCTAACACCTAGCAAATTTTTCTACTACGACAGCAGTTTGCGGGAAGTTGAGAAGCTGGAATCAGATTTGTAAGTTTTTAAAAGCAATAGGGCGGTATAAACATATTAATATATTCCTAAATTTTAATTTTTAATTTTGTTACATGTAGAGATGCATTAAAGCGCGAAAACAAATCCCTTCTGATGGAAAGCAAAAAGAAAGACTTCAAACTGGCAGCACTTCAGCAAAACTACAACAAGCAAAACAAAAAGCACATCTAGGATATGGAGCAGCTGCAAAAGCGCTTGGAGGAATGCGAAAATGTGTCTAAGAACATGGAGAAAAAGTTAGAGACCATTTTCACGAAGGGTCAGGTAGCAAATCTAAAATTTAGTATCAAAAAACTTACCTGGGCTCAAGAAGATATCGCCAATTCCATTACATTATATACCGCAAGTCCAAAAGCATATAGATTATTGTACAAAAAAGGTTTTTCGCTACCTGGAGTTCGAACGCTTCAGAAATGGGCACAAAAAATTGATATATCCAGAGGTTTGATTAAACCTATTTTTAAATTATTAAAAGCCTCTACGGAAATGGATATTGTGCAAAAGGTGTGTGTTTTGAATTTCGACGAAATGAAGGTCAGGCAAACTTATTGTTATGACTCTTCTATGGACGCTTCACTAGAACCTGCCCATTTTGTGCAAGTAGCGATGCTTAGAGGTGAACACATATTGCAATAAACATTTAATAAGATATATGGAAATTATTATAATACATATACATATTAATTGTCTTTTTAGGACTTATGTGTAAATGGAAGCAGCCGGTTTTCTACGACTTCAACTGTAAAATGACGAAGAACGTGCTTTTTAATATTTTGCAAAAATGCAAAGACTGCGGGTACAACGTTGCAGCGATTGTGCAGGTCCCTCCTTAACGAGCTCGGAATAAATGAATACAAGCCGTGGTAAGTTTAATGAAATATACACCTTGCGTAGTTTATTTCACACTTTGTAACATATGACGCTCTTGCAGGTTGGTTTTTGATGACCAGCAAATCTTCGTATTTGCTGACCTTCCTCATATGCTGAAACTACTCCGTAACCACTTTCTGGACCAAGGGTTCATGCTAAAAGGGAAAGCTGTGAAGAGAGAAATAATTTTTGATTTATTGTCATGCACCTCCAAGGATTTGACAATAACTCATAAAATTTCAGCACTTCAACGTATCTGGACCTCAAAGACAAAAGGTGAAACTGGCAGCAAAATTATTTTCACAGACCGTGGCAATGCCAATTACGAGAGCAGCAAGTTTGGGACATTTAAGTGGCCACAATTGGAATGAGTGCTTTCAATTATTTAAATTAGTAAGCTTTACATACATACATGTTTTTATATTTAAAATATAACATTTTTAGACTAACGATTGGTTTGATATGATGAACGTCAGGATACCACGTGCTGACTCAAGAACACGGTGCTACGCCTACGGTCTAGCAATTAAGGAGCAAGTCCAGACATTAGATGGCATGACGAAAATGATGAAAAACATGAGGGTGATAGGAAGAGATACTTTACTGCCATTTCAAAGGGGTAAACTAATATATTTATGCCAATACCTAAAATGAATAAAATTTACATAGTTACTTCAACCTAAACAAATATTGTGAAATAATAACGTACGAATATTTACTTGCAGGTATCATACGGTCAAACAATGCACTGAAATTGTTGTACGAAAGCGTTCAAAGCCGTTACAATATTAAGTACGTTTTGTCATACCGCTTGAACCAGGATATGCTGGAAAACTTCTTTGGAATCATTCGAGCCAAAGGTGGTTTGCACGATCACCCGGACCAACAAGAGTTCAAGTATCGACTTCGGGGATACTTACTTGGACGAATTGAAGGTGTGATAACAAACGCAGCAAATGTTGAAGAAGATGATACACCAGATCTGGAAATGTTGCAACCATCGCTTACAGGTAATAATTGCTTTTTACACATCACTTATTAA
Organism: Anastrepha obliqua; assembly: GCF_027943255.1. Classification (NCBI taxonomy): domain Eukaryota; kingdom Metazoa; phylum Arthropoda; class Insecta; order Diptera; family Tephritidae; genus Anastrepha; species Anastrepha obliqua. Next base: position 120,858,787 of record NC_072893.1, on the reverse strand, counting down.
TTTTTACTTCTACAGGTGTTATACTGAAAAAAATAATTTCCGAGGAATGGCCGATCAATATAAAGCTAGCAGAACTCGATGATCTCGAATATGATGGTCTTGAAAACTTGACGTCACGCACACTCTGACTTTCTATCATTCTTGGATTTAATTAATTTTATAACGTAATATTTATGTATCAATTATTACATTTACAATGTTTTCAAATCTTATTTATCACCTAGACGAGACTGAACGCTCTCATGCCACGCAATTTTGCCCGAAAGCAAAAGCAATGCACTTTGACAGTTCATGTCTCATATCACAAAAATTATGCACTGGATATGCAAAGCCATACCCCACTGGAGTGCCCAATACGTTCGTATAAAACAGAGGCAAGTGACAAAAATCACTCACTTCAAAATTTATATGAAGTTGAACGTGAACACTGCAATGCGTCCGCACGCAAGGTTGTCAACCCTGAATGGAATTAACGTGCAAGACGAGCACCCTTTTTGAATACGAGCGAACGCCTATGAATCGGAAATACCTTGGCATATGTAAAGTGGATGAGAATTGCTTCGGAGGCGTAACGGTAAATAAATAAATTTGAATTTAAAAAAATATTAGATTAATTACTATGTTTTATCCATTTTTAACTATTTGTGTGGAGAATTCTCCCTTAATGAACGATAAATTCAATAAAAAAATAGTCGGTTTTTTTGACACCATTTCCATATTAGAATTATTGTTTATTATTTGTGAAATTTATTTTTTTAACTTTTTTGTCTTGTGAAATTTTAAAATATAATGAAATATAATTGCCTATCTAATCAAATCATGAAGCAAATTAAATCAACTTTGGATTTTCTGAAGCCGATTAATGCCGACCGAAAACCATTTTTTTTAAATTCCACTTAAGATTTGTACTTTTTGTAATAAAATTGAGCTAATTCTAAGTTTTCTGAATAGTTAAAAGTACCAGCGATTTTTTATTTATGGCTCACATTTTCAGATATTCGCTTAAATTTAAAATCAAATAATATATGTACATATATTAAATATGTCAAAAAACAAGGCTTTCCGGCCTCGGAAACGTCTTCTAAAATTTTCCAATTTGCTCAAAATTTTTTTTGTTAATGAGAAGCTGAATCACACAAGAAATTCTCTTAATTCTATTAAATAAAAAAGACATTAAAACTAAAACTGATGATGAGAAGCTATCATCATCAAAAGTAAGCAGAGTTTTGATTTATGAAAAGCATTAGAAATGAAAAGCAGAAAAATACCCAAACGGACCGAAGAAATAAACTCACAAATTTCACCCATTTTCGCCTACTTGTGCTAATACAAAAATTTATCCTGTCTCTTCATACCAAAGCTAAGAGTATTATCATATTTCTTCTGGTATTTATTCAATAATTTGGGCCGAAATCCCGGCGGTACTGCAATACCGGGCCAACCCGTGGCAGAGGTGGAGCAAGCCCCTAAAACACTCCGCCCATTTCCAAAAATCAGTTTAACATTTGTTGTCCTCCGATGGAGGATCTCTCTTCTCTCGCACTCTTTTCGAGAGTGACGGTTCGCTAGATATAAATAAAAGATTATGCTGCTTCTTAGCTAAGGTTGACTTTTTTCTTTGCAGGTGTTTCATATGAAAGAATTAATCTCGTTATTGCCCCCCCGTTCACCCAGAAGGGGTACCGGAGGCCATAGCCCATCCTTACAATCGCATTCACGTAGGGTCAGGAGGGTTTGAAGTCCGTCCGCCAGGGGCACACCCTAGCCAGGGCGCTCCCCAGGAGGAGCAGAATATTGTCTCACCCCAGAGACGTGCTCCACGTATATGTCCCGTGACCAGTGGATGGTGTCAGATACAACTAGACGGCGCATCATGGACGCGTAGCGTTGGTTAACACGCAAGAGTCTCAGCACCGGCTCGTTGCATGGGTGCCAGGTGCCCAGGGCACCAACGAGGATCGCCTCTACCTCCACATTGTAGCCTCGTGAATGCAGCGCAACAGCCAGCGGGGTATACTTCCTTATCTTCTCGTCCCGCGCCTCTGCGAAACTCTCCCGTCGGTTCTCGAATGGCATGGTTATGTCCACTATGGTGACGGACCTCGTGGTCTCGTTCCTGATGACAATGTCCGGCCTTAGTGCTGAGAGATTCCCACCAGAGACTCCCGCAACTGTCTGGTTGATGGTCATGGTGCCAGGCAGTTTGACAGCTTTTGCCACTCTTGCTACAATAGCGTCATGGCGCAGTTGTCTCGCTGCCGAGTGAGGTGTGCAGTGGCACAGCACGTGCGGCAAGGATTCCAGGGCGTGATTACATCTACGGCAGCGCTTGTCCCCCTCATCCCATCTTCGTGCCCCGTTTAATGGGAACACGTCGAGCCGGGCGCGGTGGACAAAACGCCACTCGGCAAACCTGGTGTAACTGCCGCTTCTCATAAAATGATTGGCGACCCTTACACCAGATGAAACTCGTAGACTTTTCCCTGGTCTGGCTTCGCGAGGAGCGTCGCGAGGTAATGCTCCTGTATGGCCGTTCTCAGCCGGTTGATCACCTGGGTCCTGGCCTCTGGGGGGATGATGACTGTTCTGCCTCTAGAGCTCTTACACTCCAGCGATAGTTCGTCCCGGCCGCCATCGTGTCTCCATTTCAGCTCCAGCTTCGCAGCTTGGCGTCTCGTTGCCACTCTGACACGTGACCAAAATGAGGAATTGTCGGTGCTGGGCCCAAAGAACTCCCCCTCCAATGAGCCAGAGAGGTATTCAGCGATGTCCTGCTGAACTGGTGGTCTTTTCAGCTTCCGCTGAACCGTGTCCGACAGCGTCTCCCTCGCCAACGCGCTCACGGACCCATCCGCACAGGTTAATATCCTGAACGCATGAGCTACCGTGAGTACGTCTGCCAGGTCCGCCAACGGAAGCAACCCTCCACCACCGCTATACGGGGGTATGAAGACCACCTCCGGACTGGCGCGCTGCGGAAGGTTCAGCCAGCGTTTACCTGCTCTCTTGATGGCTTTGTCCGCCGCTGTGAGTCCCGCCTTCCGGACCTGAGCTCCCCTCATCACGAAATCTAGCCTTGGTAAGATGAAAGTGGCTACGGCGTCAAACTTCTGCCATGGGGTTAGCAGAGAGTCATCCACCGTCCTAACATCAGTGATGAGCTGCTCAATGGTGGCAACGGGTGTTTGTCTCACTTGGTAGCCAGTTGGTATTCCTAGATGTTGGTAGGCTTGTCCCGCTTGGAGCGCCTTCACTGGCTCATGGTCCATGATAAACTCAGTGGGTACTGCGCGCTGCTTACCGCCCTTGCCCCTAAGATGGAGGGTGGCGCATTTTCCAGGATTAAACCTGAGCCCGATCTTCTTGGCTTCGCTTCTCGGCCTCATTGCTAAGATCAAAGTGATCAAAGTGTGTTTTTTGTCTTTTGTTTTTCTTTGTTTTTTGTCTTTTTTTTTTCTTTTCTTTTTTTTTCTTTTTGCGAGTGTCCAACTAGACACTTGAATGATTGTTTACCCATTTGTGGAATTATTTGTCAATTCACTCAACAGTATTATTGAGAGTTATAATGGCGGATGAACCTGCGGGGATTCTGGCGAGCGGCCGGGGTCACCAACAGAGATTGTCATTGAATTTCCTCTTCCCTCAGAATTCCGATGCCCAAAGTGTGCGGGTCCTCGGAAAGGACGAGGGGCCTGTATCTACTCCTCGCACGGAGGGCTTGCTAAACACATAAAGTTTGACCATCCGGGTGAATATGTACTGGTCTTCCAATGTGGCGTTTCTGGCTACAGAGGGGGGACAGCATATCCCGCCAATGATGTGCGAACTCATCATGCCAAAAATCATGTCGTTAACCGGCCCGCTCTATCGACAGAAACGAGGGCACGTGGTCGTACCGGATCTGACAGGACAGCCAATAGTAGTAGCAATAGCACTATTACCGCATTAAGATCTAGCGCGAGAGCCAGAGTCAGCTCAGATAATTCCCTCATTAGCAGTAGAGTCACTCCCGACAGAAGTAACGGACCATCACCAGGAAACCCCCCACCAAGGGTCACTCGGAGACATCCATCCCTTAGTTCCCAGCGTGATGAGACTGGCGCCACGATCTCTCGACCCTCCGGCCGCACTATCACCACCAGAGTTAAGCTGATACACTTTGATCTTAGCCATAAGGCCGAGAAGCGATAACCATTCAACGCAAACAAACTACCTTGTCAATATATTTTCTAATAAGCCATTCGAGAATTACAGAACTTCGAGTGCACCACACCTTCGTAATCGAAAAAAAACAGTCAGCATAACCTTAATTTTTGAGCGACTTTGGCGTGGTTTTTTGGGTTGATGTACGGCCCTCATAGGTTGTCTGCAACATTTTTAAGGCGTCTGAAGCCGAAATTTTGTTGGAATAACAAAATTTCAAACAAATTCTTTGTTCAACTTGAATTTCCATCGTTAAATTCGAAGAACACACTCGAGCTTGACTTGTTTACAGTAGCACAGAAAACAAACTATGTGACATATCACGCTGAAATTTGCCATGTAAGCTTATAACAGCCCTACCAAAAAACAAAAAATTTATTTTTGCCATACGTCATTTGAGTAGAAGATGTATAAAATATTGATTTAATTCACGATGGAGAGAATAATGAGATGGCGCCTATCGTGGTTCCGTTACTTTGCTCTCAGCGAATTTGACAATGAGTGACGTGATTTTAGCACCAATATGGCTAGATTAATATTTTCGTAACTTGTTTTAGAATTTTTTTGTTATTTAGTCTCCGAGTTTTAGTTATTTCTTCATGAAATTTTTGTAATATGTTCTAATTAAAATGTAATGTTTATAATTTTGTAAAATATACATTTTTTAAAAATTAGTTCAATAATTCACTTAGTTTTAGTTAACTTTACTTTTTTTTAAGATCTGGTCACATTGCCATGATTGCGGTTATTGTTGATGTTTATGAATATTCGTTTCTTCTTTGAAATGTGCGTTAATTAACCAAACCAAAATAAGATAATTCGTGAAAGTGTATAAGTGAAAAATAAGGAAAAATTAAATGTGCAGTGAAAAATTGTGATAGTAAGAACCTCAATAAAGCGTGTGATATAAGCTTTTTTATATTTCCAAAGGATGAGGCGCTCTGCAAACAGTGCCGGCGAGGAAATGCCTTCAATCCCAAAACGAACTTTATATGTATGAAGCATTTTACTAGTGATAGCATTGAAAACCAACTAAATTTCGAAATGGGTAATGTATGTATATAATCTGTAGATTTTAAAATAATTGAGTTCAATATGTTTTTTTCAAACGCCTTAGGATTTGCTAAAAATCGCCTTTTGAAGCGTGGTGCTGTGCCCACTATTTACATAGAGGATGTGGGTCCCCAGTATGCCGAAAACGTTAAAGGTGAAGAAAATAATAAAATCGTTACCGAGTTACTTCAGCAGGGTGCATCTGTCGCAGCCAACGAGGGTATCAATTTAAATTTATAAACGAGTTTCGAAATATGTTTCTAGCTATATTTTTTAAGACAATGCGAATAAGGAAAATAGCCTTATGGAGGCAAATTTATCCAAAATGCCCGTGGCTACAACACCTAGCAAATTTTTCTACTACGACAGCAGTTTGCGGGAAGTTGAGGAGCTGGAATCAGATTTTTAAGTTTCTAAAAGCAATAGGGCGGTATAAACATATTAATATATTCCTAAGTTTTAATTTTTAATTTTGTTACATGTAGAGATGCATTAAAGCGTGAAAACAAATCCCTCCTGATGGAAAGCAAAAAGAAAGACTTCAAACTGGCAGCACTTCAGCAAAACTACAACAAGCAAAACAAAAAGCACATCTACGAGATGGAGCAGCTGCAAAAGCGCTTGGAGGAATGCGAAAATGTGTCTAAAAACATGGAGAAAAAGTTAGAGACCATTTTCACGAAGGGCCAGGTAGCAAATCTAAAATTTAGTATCAAAAAACCTACCTGGGCTCAAGAAGATATCGCCAATTCCATTACATTATATGCCGCAAGTCCAAAAGCATATAGGTTATTGTACAAAAAAGGTTTTTCGCTACCTGGAGTTCGAACGCTTCAGAAATGGGCACAAAAAATTGATATATCCAGAGGTTTGATTAAACCTATTTTTAAATTATTAAAAGCCTCTACGGAAATGGATATTGTGCAAAAGGTGTGTGTTTTGAATTTCGACGAAATTAAGGTCAGGCATACTTATTGTTATGACTCTTCTACGGACTCTACACTAAAACCTGCCCATTTTGTGCAAGTAGCGATGCTTAGAGGTGAACACATATTGCAATAAACATTTAATAAGATATATGGAAATTATTATAATACATATATTAATTGTCTTTTTAGGACTTATGTGTAAATGGAAGCAGCCGGTTTTCTACGACTTCAACTGTAAAATGACGAAGAACGTGCTTTTTAATATTTTGCAAAAATGTAAAGACTGCGGGTACAACGTTGCAGCGATTGTGTGCGATCTTGGTGGCACAAACAGGTCCCTCCTTAACGAGCTCGGAATAAATGAATACAAGCCGTGGTAAGTTTAATGAAATATATAGCGTGCGTAGTTTATTTCGCATTTTGTAACATATGACGCTCTTGCAGGTTGGTTTTTGATGACCAGCAAATCTTCGTATTTGCTGACCTTCCTCATATGCTGAAACTACTCCGTAACCACTTTCTGGACCAAGGGTTCATGCTAAAAGGGAAAGCTGTGAAGAGAGAAATAATTTTTGATTTATTGTCATGCACCTCCAAGGATTTGACAATAACTCATAAAATTTCAGCAATCCACTTAAACTGGATTGGACCTCAGAGGCAAAAGGTGAAACTGGCAGCAAAATTATTTTCACATACCGTGGCAATGGCAATTACGAGAGCAGTAAGTCTGGGACATTTAAGTTGCCACAATTTTGAATGAGTGCTTTCAATTATTTAAATTTGTAAGCTTTACATACATACATGTTTTTATATTTAAAATATAACATTTTTAGACTAACGATTGGTTTGATATGATGAACGTCAGGATACCACGTGCTGACTCAAGAACACGGTGCTACGCCTACGGTCTAGCAATTAAGGAGCAAGTCCAGACATTAGATGGCATGACGAAAATGATGAAAAACATGAGGGTGATAGGAAGAGATACTTTACTGCCATTTCAAAGGGGTAAACTAATATATTTATGCCAATACCTAAAATGAATAAAATTTACATAGTTACTTCAACCTAAACAAATATTGTGAAATAATAACGTACGAATATTTACTTGCAGGTATCATACGGTCGAACAATGCACTGAAATTGTTATACGAAAGCGTTCAAAGCCGTTACAATATTAAGTACGTTTTGTCATACCGCTTGAACCAGGATATGCTGGAAAACTTCTTTGGAATCATTCGAGCCAAAGGTGGTTTGCACGATCACCCGGACCAACAAGAGTTCAAGTATCGACTTCGGGGATACTTACTTGGACGAAATGAAGGTGTGATAACAAACGCAGCAAATGTTGAAGAAGATGATACACCAGATCTGGAAATGTTGCAACCATCGCTTACAGGTAATAATTGCTTTTTACACATCACTTAGTAATTTTTACTTCTACAGGTGTCATACTGAAAAAAATAATTTCCGAGGAATGGCCGATCAATATAAAGCTAGCAGAACTCGATGATCTCGAATATGATGGTCTTGAAAACTTGACGTCACGCACACTCTGACTTTCTATCATTCTTGGATTTAATTAATTTTACACCGTAATATTATGTATTAATTAATTATTACATTTAGAATGTTTTCAAATCTTATTTATCACCTAGACGAGACTGAACGCTCTCATGCCACGCAATTTTGCCCGAAAGCAAAAGCAATGCACTTTGACAGTTCATGTCTCATATCACAAAAATTATGCACTGGATATGCAAAGCCATACCCCACTGGAGTGCCCAATACGTTCGTATAAAACAGAGGCAAGTGACAAAAATCACTCACTTCAAAATTTATATGAAGTTGAACGTGAACACTGCAATGCGTCCGCACGCAAGGTTGTCAACCCTGAATGGAATTAACGTGCAAGACGAGCACCCTTTTTGAATACGAGCGAACGCCTATGAATCGGAAATACCTCGGCATATGTAAAGTGGATGAGAATTGCTTCGGAGGCATAACGGTAAATAAATAAATTTGAATTTAAAAAAATATTAGATTAATTACTAGTTTTATACATTTTTGACTATTTGTGTGGAGAATTCTTCCTTAATGAACGATAAATTCAATAAAAAAGTAGTCGGTTTTTTTGACACCATTTCCATATTAAAATTATTGTTTATTATTTGTGAAATTTATTTTTTTGACTTTTTTGTCTTGTGAAATTTTAAAATATAATGAAATATATTTGCCTATCTAATCAAATCATGTAGCAAATTAAATCAACTTTGGATTTTCTGAAGCCGATTAATGCCGACCGAAAACCATTTTTTTAAAATTCCACTTAAGATTTGTACTTTTTGTAATGAAATTGAGCTAATTTTAGTTTTTCTGAATAGTTAAAAATACCAGCGATTTTTTATTTATGGCTCACATTTTCAGATATTGGCTTAAATTTAAAATCAAATAAATATGTATATATGTATATTAAATATTATGTCAAAAAAACAAGGCTTTCCGGCCTCGGAAATTTTCCAATTCGCTCAAAATGTTTTTTTGTTAATTTCTCAATGAATCACACACAAGAAATCCTCTCTTAATTCTATTAAATAAATAAAACAGATGACGAGAAGCTATCATCAAAAGTTAGCAGAATTTTGATTTATAAAACAAACACATTTCTGCCGTTATCTCCTGCTTCCTTGAATGAATATTGTAGAAATGAAAAGCAAAATAAATACCGAAACCGACCCAAGAAAGAGACCTACAAATTTCTTCCATCTCCGCCTACTTGTATCCATACGAAGATTTGTCTTGTCTCTTCATACAAAAAAGCTAACAGTATTATCATATTTCTTCTGGTATTTATTCAATAATTTGGGCCGAAATCCCGGCGGTACTGCAATACCGGGCAAACCCGTGGCAGAGGTGGAGCAAGCCCCTAAAACACTCCGCCCATTTCCAAAAATCAGTTTAACATTTGTTGTCCTCCGATGGAGGATCTATCAGATGTTAAGCTGATAAGAACAGATACTACACTTTGATCTTAGCCATAAGGCCGAGAAGCGATAACCATTCAACGCCAACAAACTACCTTGTCAATATATTTTCTAACAAGCCATTCGAGAATTACACGAATGTACGAAATATTTATACCGATTCACTTAAACTGACTTTCAGTATCTAAACCAAAAATAGAAAAGTCATCAAGCAACGGCAAGCTGTTTGATTTCATGTTCGTGCCTGTGTGTGTGCATGAGTGCGTTCATATCGCCACAATGAACGACTATCTGCCTTGGCTGAGCACAGCAAGAAAATGTATTCGAGCGTATATATGTATGTATGTATGTTAGTGTGTTTGTACGATTGTGCTCTGCGCTCAGCTTTGTGTCGATTTTACTGTGCGCTGCGCAGGTTGGGGTATTCTTGCAGAAAGTAAAGATGATTCACACACTGTCGACCGACTGGGTACAGTTGTCACAAGTGATGATATGTATAATTTTTATATGAAAAATCAAGGCGAATCTATTGAAGGTGGTAGCAATAACCCAGCTGATTTGTTATTTTTTTCTTCCGCTGTGTACATTTGGATGTCAACACAAAATTGAATTACGAAACGTTTTACTTAGCTTAGTGTATGAATTCACCTCGGAAAAAATTCAATTTTCTTCTATAATAAATTTTAATAAAAAACTGTTTTCAATATACATATAATCAGAAATGTCCTAAAATGCAAATTTCAAAAAAAAAAAAATTAAAAAGCTAAAAAAAAATTAAAACTATACAAAACTAAAAGCGTCACAATTAAGGCATATTGTGCAGTTTGTATCAGTAGAGTAACTGATTTGATTTATTTAAATTTATTTGGTCTCTAAATTGTCAATATTTGTTTATATGTTTTTAGGCACTAAAAACAAAAACGGAATATATTTGCTCTACTATTACTAAATTTTCTATGTGTATTGTTCATTTAAAGGCTTCCCTAATACTTTGTAGGCAAATTTCTCATATTTGTCACATATTTTCTGCATAATATACGAGGTTTGGGACATACTTATATATCATACCAACTATTGGCGACTTTCAAAAAGTCTGCCCTTTGCTTACCTTACGCAACTTGAAATCACAAAATTATTAAAAATTATTGGCTAAGAATTTCCCGCTCCAGAATCTGCGTACCTTTTCATTGAGGGGCACTGATAGTGTAATAGACTTTAAAAACTTTAACTTGACCTGACAAGCACGATTTACATACATCTTTCTGTGTAATTTTACTAAATGTCAATGAAATGTTAAATTATTTTCCCACTTACAATATTATCTGAAACATACGTACATATTAATATTCACATTCCGAACGTGGAGAGTTTTTTCTCAGACAAAATATAACATATCGAAAGTTCGTTATAAGCTTCAAACCGTAATTTAATGTAAGACAAAGATTGTCAATAAAAATTTCACCATATCGCTAGATAAGAGTGAAAAGTCCACTTTGTCTAAAAATAATATATTTTAATTCAATAAGCAAGAAAAATAAAAATCGAACGTTTCCTAAAATAACAAACTATGTATCTGTTTATTTCTAGCCGTTTCTACTCAGTGATATGCCACTAAGGAAGCATTTGCTCCCTCCGAGCCGTAATTGCTATGATGCTGATATGTCACTTCGCTAAGCCCAAAATACTCTCAGAAAATCTCATAATTGATAAAGCTTACAAAAACCTTTCATCAACTTTGGGGAAATCGTTGGAATGGTTTTATCTCAAAATACGCGAAATTTCATATAAAAGATGTTGTCAAATAAATGTTTGAAGATAATGTCTTTGAAAAATTATTCTTTTTTTGGAAAATTTGAAAATCGGAACTTAGCAACTTTTCACTCTAATATACATTGTAAATTCTAATGAGAGCATAGATTTATTAAAAAAACTAAAAACACAATTTTTTCTCCAATCGGTCGCTCCAATTCAGCAAATGTCTACTCATTCTCTGTCAGCACCAGCAAGTATCATATCGGATCTCTTCAATTTTCTCTGATAATTTTCATAGCAAGTACTTATAAATCATTCGTATATTGTTTTTACAAAAGTCCCTTCTCCGTGCATTCGGTTAGAAAGTTAAGCAACAAAAGAGGCTTTCATATTCATACAAATTCAGTTCAATACTGTCATTATATAGAGTGTGACTTAGGAATCCTTAAATATTATTTAATCGTTCACTTTTTCGAGATTGCAATATAAAGGCCTAAAATGAGCTAAATGCCAAAACACGCTTAATATGGGTTAGTATTTCGTGTTGTACTCGTGAGCCACTAATCTCAAACACTTTACTTCTACAAGCACTACAAATACAAGTGAAGCCTAAATTGAATTCAATTGACGCCAACCCTTAAGGGGTTAGTCTACTTTGTCACTTTAAAATTTTTCAATTTTTTTTTTTTGCATAATTTGAAAGTATATATATCCAGAAATATTGTGTAAAAATTTTAAGAAAATCCGAGCACTCTAACTATTTTTTTTTTACCTGAACATCATTTCGTCTACCTGCGCGTATAGCGCGCATTAAAAACTTTAAACGCGTTTTTCTCAAAACAACGTTTTCAAAATCTAGCTCCACTGTATCTCAAAAACTAATCAACCGATTTTCATAAAATTTGGATCACCTATTCTAGACATAATTTGCACCAAATTGACGCTCGGGGGTTTTGAAATTTTAAATTTTTACTATATATTTTTTTTAAATATGCGAAAAAAAAAACCGTTCTATCAAAAATTTTCCATTTTTATCAGCCATTTTTTTTGTCTTCATTAAAACCTAATATCCGAGGGTCATTTTGTAGCCAGTATCTTACTGAATCTGAAACATTTTGATTTTTTTGTTTCAGACAAGCCGTTCTTGAGTTCTGATGGAGCTGCCTCACCAACCCATGTTTGAGACGTTACGCTTCACTGCTATTTTTTTACTAAAAATACTATAAAATTGAATAAAAAAAAATTTATTTCTGAATTTTAAGACTTTATTTAATAAATCAAACAAATTTTATATTACTATCATTTATAGTTTTCTCAAAAAAAAAATCACGAATATAGCCTTTTTTTCGAGTCTCCAAAGTAGACTGACCCCTTAAAGTGAAATACGTTCATTAATCGCAGGAGCAGCAATGGTGGTTGAAAAGGTATTTTCCATTATGTTTGAACTGTCCTTTTTAAACCAAACCTTTTGTAACGTAGACTAAGCAATTTGTACCAACAGATTGGTATCTGCTGTTACGCAGTGCCAACAACTTTGACTGCGTGAATACCCGTTATGTGGCAAGTAACCTTAAGCAACCTGATTTAAAAATACATACAGTGAGGTATAAAAATAATAATCATATAAAATGATTATTAAATATTTAAATAGTAACAGGATGTGACATTACTTAATTTGGGGGACTTTTATGAAGAGCAGCACAATTGAACTTCACATAAAAGAAAACATATAGAGTTTCATAACAATGAAGGATATGCATGAACTGAGAAGAGTTCAAATAAATACACATTGTCATGTTCTTACAGAAAAACCAAGCAACATAAATTGCCTCCTGAGTCGTTTAATCTTGCACTATTTACTTTTTTTTTTCTTCCATTATTGGTATTTTTTTCATTAAAGGTCATACTCGCTTAACCATTCCAACTTATTTAACACAGTAAGTTTTAGTCCTTTTTTTTTGTAATAAAAATTTGATAAAAAAATCTCAATAAGTTTGTGTTCATGTTTCGGCTAATTTGTTCTTTTCTTCCTATTTGATATTTTTATTGTCAAAGCAAGCTGCTTATTTTTTTGTTCCTTTGTTTGTTTGTTCCCATTCTGTGTGAAATTTTGGCATTCAAAATACCAAAGTGCAAATACGAAATGTATGTCAAAATTTTTGTTGCTCTACATCTTTTCCAAATGTACAGCAAAAACCGTAAAACGTACTTCATAATAGTTAATTACAGTTAAAAAATCGTAAAATGCATTTGAGAATAGTTAATTCTACTTCAGAAACTGTAAAATACACTTCAGAATAGGTATTTGTACTTCAAACACCTTAAAAAGCACTTCAGAATAGTCAATTGTAATTCAAACACAGTAAAATGTATATCAGAATAGTCAATTAAACTGCAGAAACCGGAAAATATATTTCAGAAACTGTACAATTTTTAAAACTGTAAGCAATTGACTATACTGAACTACATTTGACGGTCACTGAAGCACTCTTGGAAATGGTGTAGTGCCACCACCTTTCATATATACGCCTCGATTAATTCTGAAAAGTAACTCAATTCGATTACACGCATGACTTTTTTGACTCACTGTATATATTTCTCACCCTCCGTTTAGCTGCGAGTTCCCATTGTGCATGCAAGTATATTAGAAATGTTAATACTAGCGTTCAGTGCCAATAACTAAATTTCGGGATCCCGAATTTTCGGTGCTGTTTATGGGACAGTAACATGATTCGAAATTAGAAATTATTATTACTTTTTACTTCAGCTGCAAATGTTTTGATTTTTGGTGTAGTTTTTCGTTATTAGATTTGCAAGTATTGCCATGTTAGTATTTCGGGATTTTGCTTTATCTACGACCTAAGTACGTCTAACTGGCCCCGTTCCCATAGAAAAATTTGTATATATTTTTATTGTTTTAACCAGAAAACGAAATATAGTAAGCAAAAACAAGTTCTTTTATTTTTAAAAATTACAATAAAAAGTGAAATTGAAATTAATTTGAGATAATTTATTTTCAAAGTATTTGAAGTTTAATGAAACTCCATTTCCGTTTCTATTATGCACTGCGTCTGTCTTAAAACGTAGTCTTTCCACCGTGACCTACCAATGTCCAGTTGGAAATTGTAATATTTAGTAGCTGATTAAAAATTTAATGACTTAACTTTATTTGATGAATCGTTTAAGGGGTTGGGGTAGTCAGAGGCCCGAAAAAATTATGATTTTCTAACTTTTTTTTGCTAGCAATTGCTTTATTTTCCAAATATAAAAACATGGCATAAATACATTATTTTTCGACTTGACTTACGCAAACTTTAAAAAAAAAAATTAATAATTGTAAAAGTTAACGCTGTTTGTGTGAAGCCCGTTTCTCCAGAAGTCCCTTGCAGTGATCATCACAAGTCCTTGGAGATTCATCTAAAATCAATCGGACAAGAGAAATTAGTTTACTTAAGAGATAATCCTGTGCTTGATCGAGCTTTTTTTTTCAAAATTAACAATATGGCGGCCTCAGGAAATACTTTTCAGATTTTCGAGAAAAAATCGACAATTAATTGTTTAAAAAAAGTTGAAATTTTTGGATAAAAAATCCTTCGATCAGGCACAAGTTTTTTAGGTTTTTAAAAGCAGTATACATTTCATTGAAATCTACCAAGCGTTTTTTAAGTTACAATGATCACCAGTTCAAAAAACATAGTTTTGAGAAAAACGTATTTAAAATTTTGCTGGAACGCTCCGGAGCGCCCGTGCGCCCTCTGTTAATTGTTGAATAACTCGAAAAGTATTTGTCGGATTCACTTCAAATTTTCACACAATATTTTTAAGATATCATACTTTAAAAAAACTCAAAAAACATCAAATTTTTTGAAAATTCTGACCACCCCTTAAAATCTCATAAAGTAGTAGTAGGTAGGGAAAATGGTTGAAGTACCATTCTGGCACTATCCAAGTAGCTCTAAAACGGCGTTGTGACACCATTATGTGACCTCCAACAGGCTATAAAGAAGTAACTGTATAATTAGTTTACCCTAATTCACCTCAGTACGGCGGCCGCCGTAGCCGAATGGGTTGGTGCGTGATCACCATTCGGAGTTCACTGAGAGGTCGTTGGTTCGAATCTCGGCGAAAGCAAAATTAATAAAAAACATTTTTCTAATAGCGGTCGCCCCTCGGCAGGCAATGGCAAACCTCCGAGTGTATTTCTGCCATGAAAAAGCTCTTCATAAAAATATCTGCCGTTCGGAGTCGGCTTGAAACTGTAGGTCCCTCCATTTGTGGAACAACACCAAGACGCACACCACAAATAGGAGGAGGAGCTCGGCCAAACACCTAACAGAAGTGTACGCGCCAATTATTTATTTTTTAATCATATGAGCCATATATAATATTTTGATCCCGAGATGACGGGATTTCGGGATTAACATACATATATATCTAATGTATACAAACTTGTATTTCTTATAAAACCAGTTTTCCTTTCCACACAAAGGTTTTGGTTTTCTATGCAGCCAGCGTAAATTCTCTTGTGCCTGTACTTCGTGGATGGTTAGCAAAGTGGCTCGTATAAAAGGATGAAAATTGCTTGGTGTAAGTCATTCGGGAATTCGGTGAGGTACTATTAACATCATAAGGCGTGATTGTTAATAGTTAACTCTTTCCTTGAGGAGAATTTTTTTTACAAACCGGAGTTGTAAGTATGATTTCAGGGGTTTTTTTTTCTTTAAACAATTATTTACTTTGACCATTCTGATTTACGTTAGGTAGGGACAAAAATTATTTCCACTTACAGTTTGAAAAACCCGTAAAAGTAGTGCGTAGTTGGCGCGCTAAATTTTTTAGTGATTACATACAAAAATATTGAATGCAATGAATAACTCCTTGGTGGAGACTTTTTCTGAGTTGGAATTTTTGGAGAAGATTTGAAACTTATTTTTAAAAATCACTATAATTCTATATTATCTTGTTAGATATCTTATAGCAAGAAATATCTAAAAATAATGACCAAGAAATTCCCCTTCTAGCAAAATTGAAAAAGTTTTACAGGCCAAGGCAGCAGGTAGATTGTTTTATAGGCAGGAAAGTAAACAGTCGAAGAAATAAACGCACCGCCTATTTTTCCTCGCCACATGTTAGACTCGAGTTCAATTCCCGGCGCAAACTTTTTTTTATACATTTTTTTTTTAAATCGTTTTTTTTTAATGTAATTGAAAAAAAAAATTATGTAATAAATTTTACGTATTCGCTTATTATTTCAAAAATACGAAAATAGCAAAAATTTAATTGGTTTAATGTCGAGGTGAGAAATGTGTTGTGTGTTTAAGGTGAAAGATGTGTGGTGTTTCTAATTTTTGTGTGGGCAAAAGTCAGTGAGGTGTCTATAAACTCAGTGTGCTAAATGACCTTATTACAAATCTTTCAAATCTCAATTGTACTAAAAAAAGCTCATAGTAACATTTGCACCTTCTCATTGCATTAACATTCTCTGCTTATAGCAAGAAATATCTAAAAATAATGATCAAGAAATTCCCCTTCTAGCAAAATTGAAAAAGTTATACAGGCCAAGGCAGCAGGTAGATTGTTTTATAGGCAGGAAAGTAAACAGTCGAAGAAATAAACGCACCGCCTATTTTTCCTCGCCACATGTTAGACTCGAGTTCAATTCCCGGCGCAAACTTTTTTTTATACATTTTTTTTTTAAATCGTTTTTTTTAATGTAATTGAAAAAAAAAATTATGTAATAAATTTTACGTATTCGCTTATTATTTCAAAAATACGAAAATAGCAAAAATTTAATTGGTTTAATGTCGAGGTGAGAAATGTGTTGTGTGTTTAAGGTGAAAGATGTGTGGTGTTTCTAATTTTTGTGTGGGCAAAAGTCAGTGAGGTGTCTATAAACTCAGTGTGCTAAATGACCTTATTACAAATCTTTCAAATCTCAATTGTACTAAAAAAAGCTCATAGTAACATTTGCACCTTCTCATTGCATTAACATTCTCTGCTTATAGCAAGAAATATCTAAAAATAATGATCAAGAAATTCCCCTTCTAGCAAAATTGAAAAAGTTATACAGGCCAAGGCAGCAGGTAGATTGTTTTATAGGCAGATAGATACATACATACATATATATAAGCGATTCACACTGTTCCCCGACTAGTTCGAGATGGGCACATTTTGTGCACAACCAAAAAACAATCCTTATAAGTATATGTATACTTAAACATATGTGTATATATATTTAAAATAATATTCCCTGATGCAAAATTATTGCTGTATCGAATTATAGATGAATAAAATATATTATACAATTTTCAATTTTAATAAATTTTATTTTGTTATAGATTTAAAATTTTCTTTTTAATGCAAGGAAGTTAATAAAAATTTTAAATAAATGAAAAAATTAAAAATAAATCATCTTAACTAGGAAGCGAACCCAGAACGTCGTGAATAATACTGTTACACTCTAATCCAATAACCATCGCGACATAAAATAAATTTTGAGCGCGGTTGCAATTTCACTCGTGTGAATTTTTTAATGCAATAGCTCAGTGAACTGAGAAGCAAATAAAGTTATTTTTACATTCAGAGGCAATTTTTAAATTCTGCAGAAAATACTATTGACCGCAAAGAAAGGTTTTTTTTTAAATAAATTTTACATATTTACATATCATACATACATACATATGTAGGTATACATATCGCACCCTAAATACAAAAGGGTCACAACTCAAAATACTAAGATTTTCAGGAGAGACGAAAAACGTTTTATGTAAAAATTATTGTAATATTTAAAGAAAATATTGTTCCATCATGAAAATATACAACATTGAAGAAGGTTCTACTATATTTTTTTCAATTTTATATTATGTTTGCGAAAATAAAACAAAATTTTGATTTATGACTTTAACTGAAATTTTTTCGATTAACTAGTGATATTATCTTAAGTTGTGCCCTTTTAACTGATAAAATGTTTTAATTTTATAACTTTCCTAAGCTAATTGAACTCACTTTTCACAACTAAAGAGGCACAATGCAAAATAATATACCACGAGATTTATCACTTTTTACAGTTATAGAGGCAGAACTCAAAATAAAACTCTTTAGGTGTAATAAAAGTAATCAGCTGTTCTTGAGCCCATTAACGCAACTAAAAATAATTCTCTTTAGTTGATCGTGCAAAAGCAACACACTTGACATAAAAATAGACATAACTGTATTTTTTCAGTTAAAGAAGATAGTTTGTGAACGAAATATTTGCAGCAGTTAGAAATGTGTACTCTGAATGAATTTATGCCAAAAACTCAGTTTTGGAAAATTTTGAGTTGTGACCCTTTTGTATTTAGGGTGCGATATATAATATAATACTTGCATGTTCAGAGAGCCAATGCTAAGAGGCAAAATAGTTAATGTAAAACTCATTGTAATATCATACTAAAATTGAGTTTATGGAAAAAAATGGATTCAGAAAAAATTTCAGTTGTGACCCTTTTGTATTTAGGGTGCGATATGTCTTTCCGCATTGATCTCTTTGTATTAACTTCAATAAATATGTGTTAATAATTTTTCTTGAATATCGACCTTTTGAGCTCATTAATTGCATTGAATATTGTTAAAATATTTTTCCCTAGGTATCTCTCGATCTACAGGAGAAATTCGCAAAGGTGCAATTTTTCGCTAAGTTGCTGAAATTTTCTAAGTGTACTATAGGGCTTCTACTGTATATTTATATAGTTCCTCTCCTTTATTATACTGTATATGCATTCAATTATTTGGGCCGAAATCCCGGCGGTACTGCAATACCGGGCCAACCCGTGAGAGAGGTGGAGCAAGCTCCTAAAACACTCCGTCTATTTCCAAAAATCAGTTTAACATTTGTTGTTCTCCGATGGAGAATCTATCAGATGTTAAGCTGATAAGAACAGATACTACACTTTGATCTTAGCCATAAGGCCGAGAAGCGATAACTGAATACAGTTCAAGGTACAGCACTTAAATTAAAAAAACTATAAGCCCTGTGAGAATTTCAACAGCAGCGTAAAAATCTGCAATTTATTATGTGAATATGTCAATAGCAACCGCAATAGCATTTCAAATTCAGCGAACAGTGGAGGAAGGCATGTATAAATTTACAATCAACTACCCGATATCAGCAACATAGCGTACGACTCATTTTACCTCTATACTTATCAGACATATACATCCTACATACATACATTTATGTGCATACGCACGTTTAACAAGCTGCCAAATGTTAACATCAAAACATTCATAGCAACCGTTGATTGTTGGCGGTTGCCTTTTCGGTTGTATTCGTTTGCCGGCTCCTTCCCCTGCTGTTACACAAGCATTTGCTTGCTATTGTTGTACAAACGTATATGTAAGCATAGGTGTGACCAAGGCGAATTTATTAAAGGTGGTGTTGGTAAATTAGCTGAGTTGTTTCTTCTTTCGCCGTGGCCATGTGGCTGTCAACTCAGAATGAATGAATTGGCCTCGGGCATGGTCAAACATTGTTTGACAAGAACTTTATATGTGTGCGTGTCGGCTGATTGACGCTAATATCTAAAATTTTTGATTTTCATCATTCAAAAGCCGACAACAAGTATGTGTGACACGACGACACCCGACTGCACTAACACACACAAAGCTCAGTCAAGCATGCTGGACCGTCTCCCGAGGCCAAATGCGTTGTTGCGTTTGGTGCAACCATCACGTCAAAATCAGCAAGCAAATGTAAACATATGGCCTCGGGAGACGATCCAGCATGCTTGACTGAGCTTTGTGTGTGTTAGTGCAGTCGGGTGTCGTCGTGTCACACATACTTGTTGTCGGCTTTTGAATGATGAAAATCAAAAATTTTAGATATTAGCGTCAATCAGCCGACACGCACACATATAAAGTTCTTGTCAAACAATGCTTGACCGGCACCCGAGGCCAATACGAATGTAAACATACCAATACATACAAACAAAGCATATCATTTTGACATAAGCCATACCTACGGTGAAAAATTCAGCTGGGTGAATGCTGTCACCTTAATAAATTCGCCTTGGGTGTGACTTTACTAGCACGCTAGTGTTCTGATATAGGCAACATTGAGCCAAAGGCGTTGCCAGACTTGAGTGTGAATCAGCGGGCATGAAAATATGTTTATTTTTATTTGCATATGTAATTAAATTTTCGGTACGAATACTTTAAGAAATCAAGATAAATGCCAATATCACGCTCATGAAGCCAAACTGGCTTTTGATCAAATTTCTATAATACATCAGTACCAATTAATATTATATTATATGTAAATACTACGACTTTAATGTTAATCTTAGTATATATCAGGAATGAATAATACAAGATTACGAAATGAAAAATTCAGCGCAGCTTTGCCGTGGGGTGAGTGTAGATGAGATGCCTGTGAGAACTAAAAAGAGGGTGTCAAACAACGGAGATCTGTACTAGGGTTTGCAGCCCCGGGATCCCGAAATCCCGGAATCCCGGTGTTTTTTCAAATCCCGAAATCCCGGGATTGAAATAACTAATCCCGGGATATAATTTTTGTCTGAATTATATTTTGAAATTTTTTTCTCATCAAAATTTTCTAAGAATTTAATTCTCAGAAAATTTATTTTTTTTTTTATGAAATATGTACGTAATATAGAATTTTTTGTTTTGGATCACAACAAAAATACAGTAAAAAAAAAAGGAACGGCACGGCGCGGTATCATTCTGTTTTCAGCATTACAGAGAACGTAAATTCATAGAGAAGGCGCAGTCCCGGCCCGTTCCTCCTAACAAAATACGGGTAGGAAAATGAAATCAGCACAAGTTAACATTAGGAAATTAATTAATATGGCTGCCGGAGAGAAATGAGAGGGAGAATTTGATTCAATAACTGAATCAATTTGTACACAAAAACCATTAAGTGTAGCAGAAGAACTAGATAAAGTTATTAAAGAGGGATATGCACCAATGCAGCCTATTAGATTTGAGACACTGTCATCAAAAATTCAAAAAGAAATGTCTCTTTTTGAAAATGGAGGGAGACGTGGTGACTACCTGGAAAGAACATACTCCTATTTAATGACGATAAAACCTACTAGTGTAGAGTCTGAACGAGCATTTTCTTCGGCAGGACAATTTGCAACAAAAATAAGAAGCCGTTTGAACGATGAAACGCTGGACGAGTTGTGTTTTCTAAAAGCTTATTTACAACAACACAAGAAATGTTAATTTCATTATGTATTATACTATTATTTATTTGTTTTTTATGATGAATTAAGTTTTGTTTTGTTTTGTTTCAATAAATAATAATATTAAACCAATTTTTCAATTATGTTTTCAGTTTTTTTGTACTTTCAACTATGATAATGTGTAAGTATTTTTCATAAATAGTCCAATCCTAATCCCGGTACCAATCCCGGGATCCCGGGATTTGGATAATGTAATCCCGAAATCCCGGGATTGAAAATATAACACGGGATTGCAAACCCTAATCTGTACACAAAATTAAGGGGTTGTGTTAGGTTTATTGTTTTCTTAAGGTATATGAACCAAAAAAGGTTAATGTAAACAGGCATAGTTAGTATGCAAAAATGCTTTCTTCCATTACTCAAGAATGGAGATTCAGTTAAGTAATTAAATGGGTAGTATGACACAATTTATTAATTTTCATAATATTTTCCAAAATAAACAAGATTTTATTACGAGAAAAAAAAGTTGGAAAGCAATAAAAGTTTAAAACTCTTAGAAAAATAAACAAGATCTAAAACTTGGAAAGTATTAGAACTTATGGAAAAAATTGCATGACTTTTGCATACCCAAGCGAGTATAATGTTAATGCACCCAACTCTTCTTTCACATGGTTATGTGATATGTTCCTTAGAAAAATGGGCAAATAAAAATTGTGTAAAAAATATGTGAGACATATCGTAAAGTTGGGGATAGGTTCCACAACTTCTTGTAAGGTGAAAAAACTATAAATATTTTCCCAAAAAACCGTGCAAAAGAAGTAATAAAGAAATCCATATTACATGCGTGTTTATAAAACAAAAATAATTAATTTTTAGTACATATTATTTTCAAATTTATTTTATTATTCAAACATTAAATGTGTTATTTTATTAATTAATTTATTTTATGTTAATTTGTTTCATTTTTAATTTTATTTTAATTAGCGTACAGGGAAATTTCAATCGATAAAACACATAAAAATTCAAATTGAAAAAGTGCAATATACAAAATATATAAAAATTGAAATCGAATTTAGAAAAAAGAAAATATACTCAACTACTCATGACCACTTGTTAACATAAATGCACGTTTATTACAGACTGAACGCAAAATGCTTTCGTGAGTAGATATCATATGTCAAATATGTCCAGCCCATCTGCCAGGTTTTATTACACTTATTAATAGTTTCCGTTCGTTGTTTCGTTGCAACCAAGTTTGTTATCAGCGACTGTTTTTTGCTTTCTCTAGTTGTTTATACAAGGTGGCGTAAAATTAATCACACTATACAAATCTTATAATGTTGCAAATAAAGGCGTATACCAATCATATTTGACACTTGTGCACTAGGCAGGTGCAGTATACAAATAGACAAGTATTGGAGGGTGAAATAAAACTACTATTACTCAAAACTAAAAAATGATTTAAGAACAAACTTGGATGATTAATTTTGTGCCACCTTGTACAATAGTTATTAGCCAGCTACACGCGACCTAAGGATCACGTTGAAATTTTAATGTATGTATAGACTCGGTTAGTTCTAAAATGCACGTTTTGCATCGTTTTTGAAGGTACATAAACATGTACATACATATACATCTTTACTTAATCTTACCCAACAAATTTTACTTCATATGGCATTATTTTTGAAATTATGTTGTGTTTAGAAAAACATTTTTTGTTTTGAGATTCGTGCAAGAACGAACATTTTGTATAATAAATGTGTTCTTTCCAAATCGAGTAGAAAAACAATAGTGTAAAAAGAGAGTTGGGTGTAAATGGGTTAAATTAAACGTTTTCAGAAAATCCAGGAAAGAATTCAAACTTTATTGAAAAATTTTGTTATCATATAAATTCGATAAAGCGACTTTTTACTTAACCCATTTCATTTATTTTGGCCTTATATTAAGTAAATCTCGCTACATAAGCAAAAGTGCTTAAATACGCATTTCTTGCATTTATGTATATTGTCTGGCAACCTCATTTAACTTATAAGTGGCACTTCACAGTACATTGAGCTAAGAAGACAACAACAACAGCAAAACCTCAGGCAGAGAGCTATCGGCAACTCTTGTGCCAGCTCTTCACCTTAGTGCTTGTTGACTTTTACCTGGTTTTCAATTTTTACATCTTTGACATACATTCCCACCCTTGTGAGTATGTTTTATGCTTCACGTTTGCTGATTCATCCACCTATTTATGTACATCTGCATGTTAAAATATGTGAATTATGTAGTGTGAGTACTATTTTTTCGTGTTCATTCAAAATTTGTAGTTCGCAGATGGTTTATAAAATGTTTTAAAGTAGTAGTTGTGTATTGGGTTATGGAAATTACTCTGGCTTCTCTTCAGTTGTCGAATAAATCTTTCGCCTTTTACTAAAGATTTCCGTGGAGAGGAGCACTCTAATGAGTCTATGAAGAATTTTTGAAGGGTTTTGCGACCTTTGGTTGCGAACCGATAATTGATAAATTAAATTAAAATTAAGGTAAAAGTGATTGGTTTGTGGTAACAGAATCTGTTTTGGTGGGTGAATGTACGTGTTAATACGGAGAGGAAAAACGTTTTATGTAAAAATTATTGTAATATTTAAAGAAAATATTGTTCCATCATGAAAATATACAACATTGAAGAAGGTTCTACTATATTTTTTTCAATTTTATATTATGTTTCCGAAAATAAAGCAAAATTTGGATTTATGACTCTTTAACTGAAATTTTTTCGATTAATTAGTGATATTATCTTAAGTTGTGGCTTTTTAACTGATAAAATGTTTTAATTTTATAAGTTTCCTAACCTAGTTGAACTCACTTTTCACAACTAAAGAGGCACAATGCAAAATAATATATCACGAAATTTATCACTTTTTACAGTTATACAGGCAGAACTCAAAATATAACTCTATATGTGTAATAAAAGTAATCAGCTGTTCTTGAGCCCATTAACGCAACTAAAAATAATTCTCTTTAGTTGATCGTGCAAAAGCAACACACTTGACATAAAAATAGACATAACTGTATTTTTCCAGTTAAAAAAGATAGTTATGTGAACGAAATATTTGCAGCAGTTAGAAATGTGTACTCTGAATTAATTTATGCAAAAAACTTAGTTTTGGAAAATTTTGAGTTGTGACCCTTTTGTATTTAGGGTGCGATATGAAATGACATAAACATATGTATGTAGCTCAAAGGCAGTGCTAGAAGGTATCCCAACAAACATTTTAATTTTTTTTTTCAAATACTGCTCAGCTTTGGATGACCTTAACGGACGCTAAACGTTTTCCAATCATGGCCAAATAAAATTTTCCGAATAGGAAGAAGTCACAGGGAGCCATATCAGGCGAATACGGTGATTGAGAAAAATCAGTCACAAGAGTGGATCAATCAGATGGTGTATTATCATGCAATAAGCGCCAGCTTTTCCTTCGCGGTATTCAGGGTGAATTCGAAGAATGCGATGCAACAAACGCTTCCAAACGCCAAGATAGAAAATTGTATTGACGGTTTGGCCCATTGGCACGAACTCCTTATGGATTCGTAAAAACAAATGCGTATGGACTTGATTTTTTACTTCTTTGACCGCCAACCGCACCAGGAAACTGTAAAAAAGAATATAAAGATTTGTAGCCATTGAAAAATAACGCGTGCATAGTACGCAATGGTTAAGGGAGACATAAAAGATAGTTTTGAAAAAGGCGTCGATAGTTCTTCAAGTAGTTAAGATGGAGAACCCAGTGAAGTTAATAATAATAATAAGTTATTATTATTATTATTACAAACTGAAGCTTATAATTAAAATTATAAGCCTAGTTAGGAAAGCTATGGCTGCTAAGGCCTTCAGCTTCTTCTTATGATGTAAAATTAGTGCTTAATTAATGCTTAATACTAAGTGCTTATGCGTCGTTTAGAATTTCATTATAAATTAGGAGATACAATATAATTTTTCGACATGCTTGTTTAAATTTCGTAATATAATTTTGATATTTTTAAGAAAGCTATAATTTTTTTAATATTGTCGATTGTGGGGTTGGAAATGCATTGGATGGGATCGGTGTTATGGAATATATTTTTTCTTAGTGAGTTGAAGGGATAACATTCGGACATAACGTGATTAATGGAGATCGGGGTGGAGTTACAAAACTGACATGTTCTGGGGGTATTGCTGTCGATAAGGTGATTATGGGTTAATTTTGAATGGCCCAGACGTACTCGCGTGAGTTTAACAAGGTCCATTCTAGAAAGTGAAAGGTTAGCGAGTTTTAGGAGGTTGCTTAAATCAAGCTTTTTTAACATTTTGCGCTTTGTACCAAGTTGAGCATTTTTGCCAAGTCTCAGATTTATATTGTTTTATGAATTTTTTCTTGAGTAATTCAGCTATATCATTAACATTTAGATTAGTAGTTGTTAATACAGGAGCTATGGTGGCGTATTTAGCTGTGCTATGAGCAAATTCGTTACCCTTTATAAGGGCATGGCCCGGGGACCATATCAGTAAAATATTTGGGTATTTTGTTTGTAAAATACTACGGATAGAACTGGGATAGTAATCATTGTCTTCGATATTGGATATGACATCGAGAGATGAAAGTGAATCGGAGCAAATTGCAAATTTACCTTTTTTATTTCTAATTATACTAACAGCCGACATGATAGCAATTAATTCAGCAGAGTAGACTGTACTGTATGCAGCTAGGTTGGATACTATTAAGTTTTCATTTTCGGTAGTTACGCCAAATCCGATCATATTATTGCTTTGGGAGCCGTCTGTGTATATGAAGGTGTAATCCTTGAGTTCATTTTGTATGTGTGCAAAAGCTTGTTGATATATTTTAGCTGGTGTTTCGAATTTTTTATACTTTCGGAGCTCAGTGTTAACTATTGCTTTCTGTAAACGCCAGGGGGGGATGTGAGTTAGAATAGGTTTTAGTGGTAGATACGGAAGGTTAAGTTTTTTGCTGTTGAGGACTGCTCTACTAACTGCTGAGGGGACTCTTTTAGATGGCCTATTTTTTTTGTAGGTTTGAGCAATTTTGAAGAGAGGGGCATCATAGCTGTTCATAAGCACTTTATTTAATTTATTTGTGATATAGTCCCTTTTCGCTTCTATTGAGGGAATGTTAGCTTCAAAAAGCATGTTATTAATCGGGGACGTTCTAAATGCTCCTAGCGCGGTTCTTATAGCCGCATTCAGAATAGTTCTTAACTTATTTAGAGCAGATTTAGGTGCGAAACCATATAGAAAGAGGCCGAAATCAATTCTTGATATCAAGAGCGCTTTCGTTACATGTATAAGTGTTACTGAGTTGCAATTGAATTTGAAGCTAGAGAGGCACTTGATGATATTAAGGCGCTGTGAAAGGTTTTGTTGAAGAAGTGCTATGTGTGAATTCCAATTATAGTGGTTGTTAAAAGTGACTCCTAGTATTCTTAGAGTATCTACCTTATTTATTTGGATGTTGTTGTTTTTTTACGGCATATGTGTAAGTGTTTGCATTTTTGTACCGAGAGTGAAGCACCAGAGTAGTTACACCAGGAGTTAATGTCTCCAAATAAATTGTTTAGATTAATACTAACATTTTTATCCTTTTTTTGTTTAACTAAAAGATTGAAATCATCTGCGTAAGCACAGAACGAGACTTCTTTATAAAAGGAAATTGTGGTACAAAGCTTGTTGTATGCTATTAGGAATATAATTACTGAAAGGGGTGAGCCTTGCGGTATTCCGTTTTGAAGTGGGTAAGTTTCGGAAAGGGTATTGTCTAATCTGACTTTAATTTTCCTATGGGTCATAAAGTTTCTTATATAGTTGCAAATTCGCGGCCCGAGTTTCCACTCGAGCAGTTGATCTATTATAGCGTGGATTCCAATTTTATCAAATGCTTTTGCGAAGTCGAGTGATATTATTGACAGATGTTTTCTTGCGGATAAAGATTCTGCAACATGATGGTCTACATATAATAGATCATCTGTTACTGACTTTCCCCGCTTGAATCCAACCTGATTGTTATGGATAAGTTTGTTGCTTCGAACAAACCACTATAACCTGTTTGATATAATTTTATCCAATAGTTTAGATAAGCATGGATTTAAGGAAATTGGCCGGTATGAATCGATTTCAATTTTGTTTGATTTAGATTTTAATATAGGGGTTATTATAGCAAGTTTGTATGATTGGGGGATATGTGATTGGAGAATGCTATTGTAGAAATTAAGCAATCTGTTTGTTACTGACAGAGGAAGTTTAGAGATCATAGAGTACGTTATTCGGTCATTACCAGGGGTTTTACCTTTGAGGTTTTGCGGAGCGGATTTAAGTTCGAGTAAATTTATTTCTCTTTCAATTTCTAATGCTTTGGCGTCGGAGGTTTGTGGAAACGTAATGTTGAGAGATATATTCTTTTTATCTTGAAATAAAAGAGGGAATTTATTATCACTAGATGAATTAGACCAATGCAAGCCAAATTCATCTGATATTTGTTTACGATCCGTAATGTTGAAAAAGGGTGCGTTGAGACTCTTCAGGCAGTGAATTCCGTGTTTTGTTTTATAACCACTAAGTCGTTTTATATTAGCCCAAATTTTTTCCGTTGAAGTGTTGGGGTTGATTTGGGAAGTAAATTCTTCCAATGATTTTCTTTTGGATTGTTTAAGTTCCCTTTTAAAAATCGCATTAGCTCGTTTGTACCTCATCACAGTGCCTTGGTTAATGTTTCGTTTGAGGGAATTCCAGCACTTATTTTTTTGAATGCGAAGCTCCTGTAGCTTTGAGTTCCACCATGGGACATTGTGGGTGTACTTATTTGGGTTAGATTGGGGGATGGAAGCATGTGCGGCTTGAAGAATAATTTTATTGATATTAGCGGCCTCTTTATTTATATTATCGGCTACCAGTTAATAATAAACAAATGAAGATTTTGATATTATAAATGGTTTTTTGGCAGTTATGAAAAAATTATTGATAAAGCGGATTTTGTACAAGGCAATAAAAGCAGAAAATTTAACAAGAACGTATTGTTGTTATTGTAGCAGCAAAACATTCCCCATACATGTACGGGAGTGCTGCTGGAGTCCTTGGCCGGTTATATAAAGGGTTTTCCAATAATAGGTGTTATTTTGAATAGCCCGCTATTTCGGTAGATGTCACTTGTGAAGCTGTCATTTTTTGATATTTGACAAGTAGAAACTACGTCATTAATAAAAATGGAAACATACACGCTTAAACAACGCATTGAAATTATTATATTGTACTATAAAAATGGTGAAAATTTGGCAGAGACGGTTCGTAAAACTCGAAAATTTTTGGGTCATCGTGAAGCACCTAAAGAAATTGGGGGAAAAATTCGAGCTGTTGGGACAAGTTAGAGATGTGAAGAATAAAACTCGTGCACGTCGCTCAAGAACAGCCGGAAATATTGCTGTTGTAGCCGAAAGTGTTGAAGAAAACTTAGGTGTGTCAATTCCTCGTTGTTCTTCGGAATTAGACATTCCACAAACGTCATTACACAGTATTTTGCATAAAGATTTGGGTATTAAGGCTTATAAAGTCCAGTTAACACAAGAACTCAAACCGGCCGATCATAAACAATGTCGCGTCTTTTCTGATTGAGTCGTTGAAAGGCATGAAAATGATCCGGAATTGCATCGAAAAATCATCTTAAGTGATGAGGCCCATTTCCACCTCGGTGGCTTGGTCAACAAGCAAAATTGTCGGATCTGGGGCTCAGAAAATCGAAGAGTTATTGTTGAAAACCCTCTCTATCCTCAACGTGTGACTGTTTGGAGCGTTTAACGGTCCGGCGGAGTCATTGGACCTTACTTTTTCGCAAAATGAAGCTGGAGCAACAGTTACGGTGAATGGATTGCGCTATCGAAAGATGATTAACGATTTTTTATAGCCGGAATTGGATGGTATTGATCTGGACAACGTTTATTTTCAACAAGACGGCGCTACGTGCCACACAAACAACGAAACCATTGATCTTTTACGGGAATAACACCTCTTATTGGAAAACCCTTTAGTTGTCCAGATCGTTCGGGTAACGTAGATCAGACTATCGGGAGGGAACGAACAATAACTTAATCCAGAGATTCAATTATAGTCAATATAACTACAAAAACCAATATTATTTGCCTGCATTGTCAACATGTTCGGTATTTGTGTGAGTAATTCGAAAGATTTTGCCGCAAAAACAATGATACAAGGCGTTGATACCTTAGAGGGCAAACATCGGGTCGCCATTTTGTTGCCAACTGTTCAATATAATGGGCAAGCGAAAAGTTCTGAATTGTTTAATGCAATATTCGAAGGTTTTATGGATGACTTGCGCAAATTTTCTACAAAATTCAATGAATTCAAGTATAACCTGGCATTGCAAAATATTCAAAGTGATAAAGCTAAGGGTACATCATTGTAGATTTTTTTATGAAAATATAATTCCTACTACAACAAAAATCATATAATGCCGAGTTTGAAAATTAGCACAAAATTTCAACAAAACTTAAAATTTTTTAGCCAGAATTTGTAGAATTTTTGTGGGTATGCGATTTTATAGCCCATTGAATTTTAGTTTTAGTATAAAAAAAAGTCAGTTTCAAGTGACTACAAAATGCCCCTAATTTTCGCATTTTTTTCTTTTTTTTGTTGGCGTGCATGTATTTTGTATGCTATTTGTTTTTCAATTATATCTTGTTTTTTCGCTAATTAGCTGAATTTAATATTTACTTATATTCCAATTTTTAGTTTTACTGGACGCTGACATTTTTTAAAGCACTTCAATTTATTTTAAGACATGGGTGGGTGGGTAGGTAGGTAGGTAGGGTGGCTGTCGCAACGACACACTTTGACCTTTCTTAGGTCCATTGAGAGGTCCTTACCCTATGGGTTCCTTTTCAAACCATCCGGTAGCTTTAATAAACGAGCAAAGCTTCGTTAGCTTTAGATGCGCTATGTCCGCCACATCAGTTAAAAATGCCGTATTAGGAGTGCGTAGCCTCCTCATGACTAAGCTTTCACACTCACATAAAAGGTGTCTGACTGTTTCCTCTTCTTCTGTATTAAGACAGCTTTTACAGAAATCGAAGTACGGGAGTCCTTACCTTCTAGCGTGGCTGTCTATTAAGCAATTACCAGTTAATACCCCTATCATTTTTCTTATAACTTCTCTGTTAACTCTTAACACGCTTTTTGATCGACCGCTGCTCCATTTCGGCCATGTCGGTCTGCTTAGTTCGAATGTTGTGATGTTTTGCCAACTTGTATTTACCTTGTTGATGGATAGAGACTCGTATCACCGTCTTATCCAGTTGGAGATCAAGCGTTGTACCGGTTCGAGCAAGTTCATCTGCCTTGCAGTTCCCTGCTATATTCCTGTGGCCTGGCACCCAAATAAGGTGCCCTTTGTAGTATTTAGATACGTCATTTAGAAGTTTAAAACATTCTATGACTATTTTTGATTATAGTGTTTTAGATTCTAGCGCTTTTATTGCTGCTTAACTGTCCGAGTATATGAAGACTTCATTTGTGGATAATACTCTCGTTTTTATTACCGTAAGTCCCTCTTTTATGGTAGTGACTTCCGCCTGAAATACACTGAACTGATCAGGTAGACGAAATGATTGGCTAACTCCGAGTTTATCGGAGATGGGT
This sequence comes from Anastrepha obliqua, assembly GCF_027943255.1. NCBI lineage: Eukaryota > Metazoa > Arthropoda > Insecta > Diptera > Tephritidae > Anastrepha > Anastrepha obliqua. The sequence continues at coordinate 120,828,000 of NC_072893.1, read as the reverse complement.
GATGCTAGGCAAAATTTTTTCGAGAGAATCGCAAACAAATTTAAAAAGTGGAATTTAAATCTCATTTTAAATTTGCGAAACATTAGCGGTCAAAATTTTGGCGTGAAATTGGGAAATCATATTTTCTCAAAAGTATGACAGGTCTGTTTGCTGGGTTAAAGCTATACCATATAAGACATATGTACCTACATACGTACATACATACATACATACACACATACATACGTACGTACACATTTAATACTCAATTTGCATTCTCATACGAAATTGGATGAATGCTACCGTTATTTATTAATATATGTATTTCCGTGTGTACTCGTTCATCCGACCACGTAAAATATGAAAAATATTCATATTCTATATATTCGTTGATGTAAGGCGTTTATTGTTTTTTCTGCGGAAATAATATTGTTACCAAAATGCACAAAGCTTTAAACTGGAATATTTTTTCGAAACAGTGCTTTTTTAACATAAGGTAGCCTATACGCACTTACATCTGCCCAAAGCAATTATGGTGTGTGTTACAGTCAAAAATTGCGACTTTATATGGAGATAGTAAAAAAAAATTATTGAAAATTGTATTTTTTAAGTTTTATAAGGAGTTTTGGTTATTCTGTAAAATATCAAAATATTGGGCTGGGTGGTTGTTTGGTTTGGTAATGAAATGTTTTACATGTTAGGATCTCTTTGTGTAGCTTTGAGAAATCTTTCAGTGAATTAAAAAGCATCCAGAATAATTTGTTTTTATTTATTAAATTTTTTTTTTATCTATTTCGTTTTTTTTTATTTATTAATTTTTTTTTTTTAATTATTCAAGCTGTTTTTATATTTATTTTTTTAATAATATGAGAATTTCAAGTTTATTTCTTTTTCATGCAAATTTTTAAATTTTTTATTTGTTAATATTTTTTTAATTAAGAAATATCGCTACCATGTAATTTGCTCGATACAATTTTGAAACATTTCAAAATTTATTTTTCACAGAACGTCTCTTTTGAAAGAGTTAGGATGAAGTATGGAAATTTTAATTTATGTATATTAAAAACGTATCAGATATTGAAAAAAAGCAGTGACAAACACGAAACAAATTTTTCCGAGTTGTAAATTTTTCATTGCAGTTGGTCCTTTGTAGAGCTAATATCTTAAAGATCAATACGTTGCCTCAAAAACTATGTAGTTTCTTTTTAAAATCAAATCCATATTTAAAGTTCGATTGACACCTGACCAACTACTTGATTCCACTCGAGCGTGAATGCTCGGTAAAAGCAATAGAAAAAAACTCCATATCGCACAATAAATACAAAAGAGTCACAACTGAAATTTTTTCTGAATCCATTTTTTTCCATAAACTCAATTTTAGTATGATATTACAATGAGTTTTACATTAACTATTTTGCCTCTTAACATTGCCTCTCCAGAACATGCAAGTATATCGCACCCTAAATACAAAAGGGTCACAACTCAAAATTTTCCAAAACTGAGTTTTTTGCATAAATTAATTCAGAGTACACATTTCTAACTGCTGCAAATATTTCGTTTACATAACTATCTTCTTCAACTGGAAAAATACAGTTATGTCTATTTTTATGTCAAGTGTGTTGCTTTTGCACGATCAACTAAAGAGAAATATTTTTAGTTGCGTTAATGGGCTTAAGAACAGCTGATTACTTTTATTACACATAAAGAGTTTGATTTTGAGTTCTGCCTATTATATAACTGTAAAAAGTGATAAATTTCGTGGTATATTATTTTGCATTGTGCCTCTTTAGTTGTGAGTTCAATTGTATTATTTATTTATGTGCCTTCTTTGATTAAATAATCGTGAGCGTCGTAAATTATATAATTTTTTTTATTTTAAAGTAGAAAAAAGAATTAAATGTTAATGATATTGGTATTAGTCTTTTGTTTGTTTACTTATTTTGCATGCCTTTTGTAAAATCTTAAATAATTTGCAATACAAAATTGAATTTTAGTTGTGATCCCTTTGATGAAAATGTCTTGCCCAAATCTTGAACATTACACAAGCACAATGGAAACTGATTGTAGTGTGCCTCATTGTGACGATGATAGTAGTACTAATGCATTTAGTGACTCAGGGAGTGAATTTTGTGCGTCCGGAAAAAGCAGCACCTCGGAAGAGTACTCAGAAGAAGAAGAAGAAAAAGATTAAGTAGGAAGAGAACACGTTCTAGATATACATATCAAAACAAGAAACAACAGAAACAAAAATCTTTAAGAAACTCTGGAGTCTCTTATACATCACTTTCCAAGTCGAAAAAAGAAGTAAATGCCAGATGTATAAGGCCACCCTGCGGAGCAAAGTGCCGACTTCGATGCAATGAACTAATTTCCGAATCGAGGCGCCTTGAAATATTTAAAAAATATAGGGGTTGCAGTGACTTGCAGAGACAGAGAGAGTTTATAGCCAGGCATATGAAAGAAATTAAACCAAAATACAGATACACCTGTACAGATGGGCTTCGCAAACTTAATAATGCTTTTTTCTTTGAGCTCAACTCAAAGCCTATTAGAGGGTGTAAGCCTTTTTTATAGCAACCCTTGACGTAAATGAAAAAGTTATACGAACAGTTATAAAAAATAAGGACGAACGTGGTGTCATTGAGCTGGATCTTCGTGGAAAGCATGATAATCATATTACAGTAGGCCCAGAAATCAAAAACAGTATGAGAGAATTTATTCAAAATATTCCAAGAATCGAGTCGCATTATTTACGTGCTAAAACTTCTCGCGAGTTCATTGAAAGCAGTAAAAGTATAGCAGATCTATACCACGACTACAAAGAATCTCGTGAAGCTGAAAATTTGGAGTTTGGGAGTAAAATTATGTTTTATCGAATATTCAACACAGAATTCAACATTGCTTTTTTCAAACCTAACAAAGATCAATGCGATCTCTGCGACTCTTTCCTAAATGCTAATAAAAATGGAAAAAGAGATTTGGTGCAAGCTTACAACACACACCTCGAGGAAAAGGAGCTATGCAGAACCGAAAAAGATATAGATAAGAAAAAAAGCAATGTAGCTGTGTATGACTTACAGGCTGTTTTACCATTGCCAAAAGGCTTTACCTCCTGTTTTTACTACAAAAGTAAAATTAACTGTTACAATTTTACTGTAAGTGACCTCAGTGCCAAATATGTAGAATGTTTTTTTGGACTGAAGTACAAGGAAAACGTGGGAGTAATGAGATCGGCACCTGTGTGCTTTTATATATCGAAAATCTGGTACAAAAGGCAAAAAGTTCTCAAGACTTAGATCTAATTTTTTATTCTGATAACTGCTGTGGACAGCAAAAAAATAAATACATTCTTTCAATGTATGCATATGCTGTACATAAGTATAATCTGAAAAGTATTACGCATAAATACCTTATTAAAGGTCACAAAATGAAGGAGACAATGTGCACAGCGTTATTGAGAAGCAAGTAAAAGGCATTTAAGTAGTAATCCCATTTATACGCCAGACCAATAGACAAGTCTAATAGCAACTGCAAAAAAGACTGGCCCCCCATATAAAGTTCGAGAAATGTCATATGAAGCGTTTTATGATTTAAAGGATCTGCAAGAAGAGTGGGGTCACAATTTTTCTACAAATAAAGACAATCAGAAAGTGATATGGCGTGATATTAAAGTTCTCCAAGTCAATAAAGAAAACCCACATTCATTTTTTTATAAAACATCTTATAAAGATATCGACTTTCAGGAAGTGTGTTTAAGAAACAACTTAAAGCCTTGGAGTTGCATCAAGTAAGAATTTAAGAATTGAAAAGCATAATACAAATTGCTTTACTTTATTTTGCTGTTTTTAAAAACATTAAACATTTTTTTTCCAATAATATTTTTAGCTTATGTGCCATTTATTCGGAAAGGCTATCGCTTCCACAAATAAAGCGAAAGGACATAAAGGTGGATAAAAATCATATTCCAAAAAACTTTTATGAGTCATACGAGTATTACAAATATTTATTTATTAAATAGTTTCAATGGCATTTAAAAACGTAAACTTTTGAAGATATTCTTTTTAAATATAGTGAACTATTTTGATTTCTACTTTGTGCTACTTTGATACATATTATGTGTTAATGAAATGAATAAAGCTTTATTTTAAAATAGAAATATTTAAATAAAATCATACATTTCATCACTCCTTTGAATTTACTTATTATTCTTATTCTTCTATTCAGTCGGCGGTTAGGAAACTTATAAAATTAAAACATTTTATCAGTTAAAAAGGCACAACTTAAGATATCACTAGTTAATCGAAAAAATTTCAGTTAAAGAGTCATAAATCAAAATTTTGTTTTATTTTCGCAAACATAATATAAAATTGAAAAAAATATAGTAGAACCATCTTCAATGTTGTATATTTTCATTTACAATAATTTTTACATAAAACGTTTCTCGTCTCTCCTGAAAATCTTAGTATTTTGAGTTGTGACCCTTTTGTATTTAGGGTGCGATATGTTAACATTTTCTACACACACGCAGCTGCTCTACTATTTATGTACGAGCATTTATTTTCACTCATTACTTGAGTGCTGTAGAGATATTTTGTTTAATTCTCAGTCGGTTTATGGTGCTAGGAAGTGAAATGGTTAGTTGTTAGCGAATGGAAGTATGTTTACATAGCGTAGACGTAACCGTGATCATGAGGGCGATTTTACATCCAGTTGCGTTAACTTTCGCGATTATTCCTAAAGTGAATAATTCGTGCGTAAAATTTTTGGTAGCCAAGAATGGTGTTTGCGCCATCAGAGGATCCAGTTCAGAGATATAGTGGTCACGGTAAAACGTCTAACCCATAATGAATCAGTATTTAAGTGTTGAATCGAAAGTTCGAATACAACTGATTTTGGCCGTCAGTTAATTTTCTTCCTATAAAAATTCTCCATTTCCATGCTGTTTGTTTGGCAGTTTCAATAACACTGGCTAGGCGCGGAAGATAGAATATTGGAGAAGAAATTTCAGGCAACACGTAGGTAAAAAACATGTTTCAATAATAAAAGGTTTGCTCATTAAGCAGCTTTCTCATTCCTTCTTGACAAATCGGCTTCCTTAGCAAGACACTGGGTTGCTAACTCTAGAAATTTTTAGCAAAAGTGGAAGAAAAGTAAAATTTGTAGGAAAAACATTTCGTTTTCAAAAGAGTGTACTTTCTCGGTATGCCTATAATCGAAACGATATGGAAAGCTTTCTGACATACAGCTTAAATCAGGATATCATAACGCATCTTTTCTGGGGCAATGAACGCGAAAGATGGACGTTTTGACAATTTGAGTCCGATGACTTTCAAATACAGGTTGGGGGAGTACTTACTAGGTTACTTTAAAGATACATAAGTTACCACCAAGAGCTCATTTAGCAATATGTAATTAATCACAGCCTCCTGGTGGCAGATGGTTTTTTATGAGGAGCTTTTTCACTCGGGGGTGTGCCATTGCCTATCGAGAAGCCTCCGCTATTACAATCAACATTTTCTATCATGTTTCATACCCGGACTAGATTTTTAAGTAGTTAGGAATGTAAGAATAATCTCCACTTGGGGGTCAAAACTCCAAACTTACGTGGGCATAGCATAGTAAAGCAAGGCGTGAGTATGTTCACAGCTTGTTGTTTGTCAACTAAATTTATGATGAGTTCGTTTCTCCTCTGAAAGGCTTTCATTAGGGCCATAATACTTAAGTAATATAGAAGGTTTTTATTGGCAAAACTTGTCAACTTCGTGATCAGTTTCCAATTTAAAAATTAATGCGCAAAATATCAATCTAGGTTTAACTTAATAACCTTATTTTTTAATATCATTCCTGGCAATTTCTGTTTGTACCATTTATAATTTAAGTAAAAACAAAACATTTTTTTGCTACCATTTTTACCAAAAAGGTATTTAATTTTTCCACTTTCTTCGCCCTTCTTAAATGCGACCTTTTGTAAGGGAGTGTCAGAATTCTAATGTCAAAAGTGAGCAAACCTTTAATAATTGAATCATGCCCTTAAGGGGTCACATGGGTTTCGTGGGTTCAAAAAATCGATAAATTTTCTAGTCGAACCGAATAATAGTTTCGGAGATACAGCCTTTGGAATGTGTGCGTTCCAAGCCACTTTTATTGTTAATCAAAACTTTAAACGCGTTTTTCTCGGAAACGTGTTTTCAAAGTCGGTTGTCAAATTTTCTCGAAAACTACTCAACCGATATTGATGAAATTTTACACAGGTGTTCGAGATACAACTTACTCGGGATTGAACGAAGGATTTTGTTTTTTTTTAATTACAACTATTTAAAAAAAAAAACAAAATGTCAAGCAAATTTGACCGAAATTTAAATTTTTTTGGAAAAATGTCTGCCAAAATTCCAATTTTTACTTTTTTTCTTTCTTTCGTTCAAGCACGAGTTTATGGTCTTAACTAAAACACTTATTTTTGTTTTTTCATTTTTGATGATGCTGTCAGGAGTTATGCTGACAACGCGAACGCACCTTTTTTTCGAGGGGTCACCGGAAATGACGTCACAATGTAGGAGTTTTAAGTTTTTTTTTTTAAAACTTCAGAAATTATTCTTTAAATATGTATCTATAAGACAGAAGAAAGTTTGAATTAAATAAATAATTTTTTACATAGAAAAAAAATATTGAAAATAGGCGTCTTTTTACTCGACGAAACCCATGTAACCCCTTAATGATTCAATATATACATACGTGTCGAATGCAACTGCTTTTGGCCGTCAGTTCATTTTCTTTCTTTACAATTTTTGTTACTGCTCGATTTCCATGCTCTTTGTTTGGCAGTTTCAATTACTTCGGCTAGGCGTGGAAGATAGAATATTGGAAAAGAATTTTTTTGCCAAAACGTAGGTAAAAAGTATGTCAAGCAGGACTGCCACTCAAGAATTTTGTTTCCGACCAAAACGGCTTCCAACCGACCAAAAATTTTTTTTACACAATTCGATAAGTGAGAGAATTTAACACTATACATGTCGTTTTTGTTTAAAGTTATAAGATATAAATAAATATATATATTATTGCTGACAATTGTTTATAAAATGTTTGCCGTTTGTGAATAGTTATCACAAGACAGTCCATTTTTCCAGGTAATCATATAATGAGATCAAAAATATTTTTTTCAAAGTTGATTAAACAAAATATTTTACTTGACTCTCAAATCTTTTTTACTTGACCACTTATAGTGGGGGTCGTTGTTTCTGTTTATTAGTTCTTTACACAGCATAATGTGGTTTATATTATCAATCTCTAATCTGTTTCTTAGCTTAGTTTCTGTTAAAGCTACCGATGAAAACTTTTTACATATGTATGTACAAATTGAGAAAAATAACGTTGAATCAGCGCAAATATTGTTATCGCATTTGACTAAGCAATTTATGTGGTTTGACAACCAGAACAGAGAGAGATAATGAGACAATGATACATATGTACATGAATATTTAAATGTTTTTGTGAGAATTGGTACTAAAGTGACGAAATGCAGCAAATCATAGATGATTTCTGAGTATAAGGCTTATGGCTTTATAGATTTTCACATCAAGCCTGTAATTTCAGGGAAGCTTAAAATCGACCAAAATTCAAGTCGTCCGACCATCCGACCAACGGAACAAATCCGACCAGATTTGGATAAATTAAGGTGAGTTGATGTGTGTGGTGATGATTTTATATACGAAACAAATACGTTTCTCAAGTTACCTAAAAATAAATGAAAAATTCAAACTATTATTTTAATAATACAACCAGTATGCAACCAGGCGAAACGTCCTCAATATCTTCAACTTGATTCTGGGCCCAGATATGGCGTGAGGCCTTATAAAGCAGCGAAGATCACGAATTCTGAGCGGGCTAAGCGAACATCCGTGGACTAACCCAGAGTAAAAAAGAGGCTGATCAAGGTGACCAGAAACGCAGTACTCCTGTACGTCAGCGAAGTATGGGGAGATATGCTAAATTGTAAAACCAAGTGTAAAGCATTGGAGGTTGTACAACGAACAGCGACATTTAGAGTGTCTTCAGACTACAGCACTGTTTCAGGCGTAGCAGTTCTTGTGATCAGCGGGGAAATACCTAACGAATTCATGGTCCGGGAACGCGTGGATGAATGGAATTCCAGGAACAAATGCGCCGCGCAACGCAGATGCCAAACCATGCAGCGGTGGCAAAGACGATTGGATGCTGCGTCGAGTGGCAGATGGACCGCGAAGCTGACTCCTGCAATAGACACATGGATTCAAAGAAACTTCAGAGAAATGGGCTATTTCAATACTCAGTTCCTCTCGGGCCACGGATACTTCCGGAAAAACTTATACGGCATGAGTAAGGTAAGTGGCACCAGGTGCCTATACTGCGAAGCAATGGGCGATGACGCCGAACACACGTTCTTTAGTTGCGGCAGATGGCTCGTTGGAAGAGATGGCTTTGAGGGAGTAGATTGGCGACATCGCGCCTGTCAATGTGATCAGCAAGATGCTTGAGCGCGAGGATAACTGAAATGCAGTTAAAAGATACTTTGAAGGTGTATTACGGAGAAAAAAGATAGACCTTGACGAAGTACGACAAAGCGAAGCCTCAGATACAGAGTCGTAAGAAGACGAGCTTCTAGCATGAAGCTGGCTACAAGCATGGTGGTCCCCGACGTGGGCGAATAGTCCTGGTCCATTTCATGGACCTCGCTCTGGACCCTCTCGAAGTAATGCAAAAAGTAGTCCCGGGAGGGTGTCTCCCCAGAAGGGAGGATATATTGTTTTAGTGGCCTCACCGCTCGACACAGTAGTCGATGGTTGCTGTAAGTGTGGAGGCATTTTGAACTCTTCCTCAAGCAACCAAAACAATAATTGTTTTGATATTATTATTAATTTTACATAAACTTTCTGAAAATCTGGATGTTAGCAATTTTTTAAATTTTTAACCCACTAAAAGGGATTAAAATTATAAGACATATTCAAGTTAATTCATAAAAGGCACATCTACAAGGTAGCGCAAAATTAGTCATCCATTTTTGTTTTTGAATAACTTTTTTATTAAATGAGCCGTTTTCTTTGAAAGTGGTGTAAGTCTGTTTTCAGAAAAAATTAGGTAATGATAAAAATTAAAGCAAATTATCTTTTCCAAAAAAACTGTTACCATTTTCATGTTTTTTATCAATGGATACATTTTACTCTTTGGAATTCACACACTTGGGAATTTTTTTGCAATAACCACAAAATAAGTAGCAACTTGGAAGTATAGAAAAGCCGTCTTCTGTTGTTGACGCGCCTAGCAGCAGGCAACACCACAAATCGCATTCACTATAAATTGCAGGCGGCCATTCATTCAGCACGCACATGTATGTATGTATACGTTTGTGTATTTATAGCACTAATCAATTTTCTAGCACATGGACGCATAAGCAACAACCTTTGATAGCTGCCTGCTTACCACAACAAACTATCGATCGGAGCATAAATTATGAAAACACTGCCGACTGCTGAAGCGCAAACAGTGACAGTTGCTGAAGAGAAAGCAGGACGATTGAGCAGTGACGGGAAGTGTGTATGTGTTATTTAATGACAGCTGCTGATTAGCTTCAGAGTGACAAGAAGAAAAGTACATAACTAGTAAACAAAACAGCAGAACAAAACAATGGGGCGACAACCAGAACAACAAGCTGTTTACTGACTTCGCTCTACTGCCCTCCTTCTAATCGTTTCTATGGTATTCTGCCTTTCAACAATTCATACTCCTTTACTCTGCTGCGTTGTTTTCTTCCTTTGAAATATACGCATCAATCTGGGCTGGCATTGTGCTAATTATAGCGCAACTTATAAAAGATTTGCCTAGGCACACATAAGCACACACACATGCAAGTAAAATAAGCCCTGTAGGAAATGAAAAAAATTGGCACTTTACTATCGTAGATACCGTATTCAATACCAGTACATTGAGGACCGATGGGGAGGAGAAAGTTCTGAATCCAACAGTGCCACAACATCACAATGAGTAGATGTAGATGGCCATGTGGGCATGCCAATTAGATCGGAGAGTTACAATTTATGCTGTTGAGAGTTGGTGCACAGAAGATTAGAGTTAAAACACCTGTCCATACAGGTACCTAAAATATAAAAAAGAGATAAACGGCGTGGAGCCTAAGTAGAGCATCAACAAGGTGAATCGAAATATTAGAATTAAGGTGCCTATGGTCGAGTAAGACACAAGTAATTTCGGTATTTGGAATCAACCATATCTTCGATTTTTCTAGCTTTTTTGGTGAATAATACCTAACACACTTCTGCGGAAAATTCAAGGCACTTTATTTACTACTTGAATGACTTATGACACATATCGGATACTCGTCTGCAATTTACTAGTAATAATTAATGGTTATCTTCTTAACCTTGCGCTTCTACACCTAGTAGCCAACTCCTCTCACGACAAGAGTACAAAATCATGAAAATATTTAAATTGTCGGCTGTACTACTTCGTATATTATTAGAAAAAAGAGAATGTTCGTGGCAGTACGCAAGGCAATCGAGGAAGCAGCCACTTAGTTATGCCAGTCATCCATGCGTGTGCTAAAAAAAATTGATTGCAGGCAGACCTTGATCGATATTCGTCAAGAAAGATTCATTTCATTATTTCGTAGATTATCGTCACAAAAATGTCGCTGTCAAAGGTCAACAAGCATGAAAAATTGTAATAATACATATTTGACTAAACCATCTTTCGCTTCGATTGAGCCCTATCGAATCATGTCGAAACAACAACTCTATCATTAGCTGCCCTTAAGGACAACGTTTTACCGACATGGCTGGGTTTTGTAATACAAAAAAAACAGCATACTGGAGTATCAGCTTCGACGTGAATGCGACTATCAGAGCTATCTGTTTTTGTACTGCATTGATATTCGAAGAGAAAAGTGAAGATATATATTTTGTATAGTTCAATCACAAACTTTTCCATAGCAACTTTCATGGAAAATGCTTCATCCTTGAAGACTCAACAGTCAGTGGCCAGATAACCACTAAGAGAGCTTAAATATTCTTTAAGCTGTACCACGACCGATCGTGCGTTAAATTTTAGTCTATTAGCATAAATGACTGAACTACTGGTAGTTCGAACTGAAAAGAAAACTAAGTGCGCACCCAGAAAAGAAAACTAAATGCGTTAAATATTAAAATTTGCCCTATAGCAATCTGCTGAGCCAAAGGGTAGAAAATGAGCGAGGAGCCGCGGTTACAGTAAATGGCGAGCGTTACCGTGACATGCTCAACGAGTTGTTTCTAAAAATTGAAGAGGATGACATGGACGACATTTGGTTTCAACAGGACGGTGCAACTTGTCACACTGCCAAAATTACACTCGAACTTTTGGCTACCGTTTTTGAAAACCGAATAATCAGCCGAAATCCCGATATCAATGGGCCGCCTCGGAGCTGTGATTTAAGCCCGTTGGACTATTTTTTGTGGGGAGCCGTTAAGGACAAATGCTATGCGAACCATCCAGAGACGATTGATGCTTTAAAACACGAAATCGAAGTTGCCATTCATGAAATTGGAGCCCAAACAATCGAAAATGTGCTTAAAAATTGGGTTGATCGAATGGCCTACTGTAAAGCCAGTCGTGGCAGTCATTTGAACGATATTATTTTTCATTCATAAATGACAATGTTCAATCTTCAAAATAAAAAAAAATTTAAAAAATATTGATCAGTTTTTTTTTTATAGTCGATTCAAAAAGCAAATTTTACATGGCCCACCCTATACATACAAGTACAGAACTGGGCTGGACCTGAACTATGTGAACTTGGTTTTAAATGTGCTTGCTTAGAGTGGCGTTTACCACAATTCTAAGATTGTTCAGCACGTGCCTCTCTAGATGCCACAGATTGATCTACGACGGTGCGAAATTGTGCTCATTCAGTAAATTGCGAGTAAAAAATCGGTGTTAGTTAAAATTATTTAAATTTTTTAAGATACTTTCTTTTAATTGGCTGAAAGGTAGGTGTTTTGTTTTTGCTATTTTTAATTCTTTCCTGCAGTGGTTGGTTCATTAATGAAATGTGTACTGATAGGTTTTCATAAGTGTGCGCGTGATTATTTCACTTCAGCCTGTCACGCAAATCTATGTTGCAACGGTAATTCTACGCCACCACAAGCGCAATTACAGCCGCAATGGCATTGGCAAAATGACAGTAAAAAATAACAGGCATTACAATTACAACTACGAAGCGTAACGACACATATGACATTAGCCACAAGCAGCAATTATTTGTATACGCATAAACGCATGTAAAGGGTGGGCCAGTTAAAAGATTCTAAAAAAATGAAATATAACAACAAATTGAAGTTAAATAAAACAAAATAAAGTAAAATGTGATAAATATAACATAGCATTAAAAATCATAATATGACTTAATATAATTGACAAAACAGAACATAGCAAAATAAATTAAACATACAATAAAAAAATAAATAAATTGCAATAAAATAAAACATAATATAACATAGCATCACATAACATAATATAACATAGCATAACATAACAAAACATAACAGTACATACCATAATAAATCATTAGACATTAAATAGCATGAAACAAGATAAAGCAACGCATTACAATACATTAGATTACATAAAAGAGCATAACAAAGCATCGCATGGTAAAAAAGTAACATAAAATAAAATAAAAAATAAAAAAAAACTGTAAAACATAAGACATTATAAATTAAATAAAGTATCATGAAATAAGATAAAACAACTTTATAATACATAACATAGCATAGCATAATAAAACATAATAAATTAAACATAAAATAAAACAAATGTTAAATTATATTAAAATTTAAAAAGTTTAAAATATGAGAAATACCTAAAATAATAATAGGGTGTCATGACCACATGCGCCAAGAGTCATGTACTTTGGTTTTGACTTTTGAAAATGTGAAATTGTATAAGCAAAGACTCTCAGATGAGAGGGTTTAAAAAAAATGTTACAATTTAGAGCAGACAAACCGAAAAATAAATAGAGGAAAGCCAAACAGATGCTTTACTGCCACTAACCTATTCAGAGTGCCTTGAATTCGATGAGCAAATTAAAATAAAATCAAGATTTCATGTGGTACTCTTTCGAGTTATGTTGCTGCTGTTCTAGAAGACTTAAGCTTCGCATTCTGTTAGTCCGATTTCTGAAGATTATTTTTTTAACACAGCCGCTTAGGTGAAAATTTTATGTAAAAAAAAAATATAATTTTTCAACGGAGCTCGATGTCCAATTCGGGCTACGCTCAATTTTCAAGTCAATTGGATTTTTCTAAACAATGATTTAAGATCGTCCTCCAAAAAGTTCTTCCGGCGTCCAAAAATATTTCTTAGTGCGTAATGTACGGAATTGTTGAAACCGAGATAGTTGATCACTTCGCAAGCCACATAGCAGTTGGTACAAAAGCGATCTCCAATTGGAAAATAAACTTGTATGCGGAACACCCTGTGCATACCTAAATGCATATTAAAGATCTTTTGGCTTCCTGCAATCAAAGTTAGAATCAAATATGAAATTTTAAATGAGCTCTGAGATATGTAAAATGTTGGTCTTAATAGAATTTATGCTTGACATTTTTTATGTAAAGAGATTTCTTCAAATGAAATGAAATTTACTCAAATATTCCTTTTGTTAAATTTTTACTTTACTTATGCAATATTGGCTCATCAGCACTGCGCGATACCCTTTTGTTTCTTTTCCATTAATTTTCCCTTTATTTCCACAGCTCATTATCGGCCTTGGGCGTTAAGCTGCGAAAAGAAAGAAAGAAAAAAAACACAACCTTTCAAAGGAAATTTAATGGTAACAGTGCAGCGTAATATTTTAATGAGAAAATGCTGTTTGTATAAAAGCAATGTAAGGGTATAAATCGAAAAAGAAAAACAAAATGCTGCTGATTTATATGGACTTACAGCAGGCACATAACGCAATCGACAGGACGATTTACACACACGTACATATGTACACATACTTATGTAAATACAAAGCTGCCTTTGGTAAGAACTATGCAACAGTGATGGATTTCCTGTTGAAGAAAAACACCAACAAAACAGATAAAATAAAATAACAGATACACAAGCCATGAATAAATGAAACCAAAAACAAATACCAGCAATTTATTTACATATGCACATATAATTACAGGCGCTGTGTAGTGAAACGTTGCACAATTCAAATAATAAGAAGGATATTCCATACATAAGCGGAATTTGTAAAGCTTCTAAGTGCAAGCAAGGGAGTTATTTCGTTGCTGGAATTTTAAGGAACGAAAAACTAAAAAAAATAAATTATTTTCTGAAAAATTATGTTTTAAAGTATATTTTATCCCAAAAAATTAAAAAAAAATCAAAAATGTTAAAATATTAAAAAGCAACAACAGTAATTAATTTTGGAAAATTTTTCCCCAAAATTTTTTTTAAAAAGTATTTTTGATATTAAAAAATTAAAAAAAAATCAAATATTATATGTTAAAATATTAAACGAAAATATATCACTTTGCAAAATTTTTTTCCCCAAAAATTTTTTTTCCAAAAAATATATTATATTTTATCATAAAAAATTAAAAAACAAATAAAAAATGTTAAAATTTTAAAAGATAATGATGATATTTCACTTTTGAAACTTTTTCCCAAAAAACAAAAAAATTTAAAACTGTATTTTATCCTAGAAAAAAATAAAACAATAATAAAACAAAAATAAAAAATGTTAAAATATTAAAAACACTGAAGATATTTCACTTTGGAAAATTGTATCCTAAAAAAACCAAAAAAAAATGTTGAAATTTTAAAAGATAACGACGATATTTCAGTTTAGAGAATTCTCGTACAAAAAATTTTTTTTTTTTTAAATTTTTTCCTAAAAATTAAAAAATAAATGAAAATTTTACAATTTGCAAAGATAGCGGAGATATTTCACTTTTGAAAATTTTTTCCAAGTTTTTTCAAAAAGTGTATTTTATCCCAAAAAATTAAAAAACAAATAAAAAGTGTTCAAATTTTAAAAGATAACGGAGATATTTCACTTTTGAAAATGTTTTCAAATTTTTTTTTCAAAAAGTATTCACTTTAGAGAATTTTTCTCCAAAAAAAATTTTTTTAAGTATATTTCATCCTGAAAAATTAAAAAAAAAATCAAAAATATTAGAATTTGAAAAGACAACGAAGATATTTTACTTAGAAAATTTTTTTCTCCAAAAAAATTTTTTTTTTAAGTATCTTTTATCCGAAAAAATTAAAAAAAAAATCAAAAATTTTAAAATATGAAGATATTTTACTTTCGAAAACTCTGTATCTCACATCGAATAAATCTCAAAATTATTCAATTCATTTTCAAGTTTTTTTTCTAGTTTCTAGAAGAATAGACTACAATATTCAAAATACATATATGGAATACAAGACATGTAATCGCTCGAAACTAAACTGTGATAAATGAAGCGTGGCGTTGGCAGCAAAAAGTGGCGGTCGAGTTTCCGCTGAAAGACGAATTAGTCTTCGTTTGGAGAAATTCACTTCAAGTCACTACGCTTTGTGGCTCTTAATTGTTTGTTTGTTTTTTAATTATCTTGTATTTAAGTTAATAAAGTGCGGTTTATTTTATGTACCGTTAACCACGCT
This sequence comes from Anastrepha obliqua, assembly GCF_027943255.1. Taxonomy (NCBI): domain Eukaryota; kingdom Metazoa; phylum Arthropoda; class Insecta; order Diptera; family Tephritidae; genus Anastrepha; species Anastrepha obliqua. The sequence continues at coordinate 120,812,355 of NC_072893.1, read as the reverse complement.
TTATACATGTACATACATATGCACACATACATATATACATACGGCCACGAGGACGCAGCTGACTGCTCGTTCTGCGGCAACGGTAGCGAGAACGTGGAACATGTCTTCTTCTCCTGCCCGAGATACGCATCTGAAAGAATGTGCATTGAAGAAATCATTAAAGAAAAAATAACCCCGGGCAACATTGTAGATCACATGCTGCAGTCGAAGTTGGTGTGGGCCAAGATGAAAGAGTGGTCCGCAAATGCGCTACAGGAACTGCGGAAAAAGGAATGGGAACGCAGTAAAGAAAGAAGACTAAGGAGTATTGAAGGGTACACGGAAAGATAGATATAAATGAAGAGCCATAATGGCTAGCTTGGCCCTGCGATGCAATGCTTAAACGGCGGTACCGCAGGGCAAACGAAAGCTACAGAGGTCGGAGTTAGGGTTTAGTACGTAGGTGTACTGTTTCGCAAGTCCAGCTTAGTAGTAATACTGACTGTGCGTGGTCCCGAATGAGGTGCACCCTTAGCGATCAGTATGAATCGTGCATGCCGTCTATATTGACGGTATCTATGTAAGATTCCCCCTTCGGATAAAAAAAAAAAAAAAAAAAAAATATATACATACGTACGTGCTTACCACTTATCAGGCGCGAAATCCTGATACAAGCGGGATTTTTTTCATCACATTAAGAGCATTGTAAAAAATGTAATTAATTGCATTCAGTTTATGAGGATTTGCTGGCAGAAGGAAAATAAGGCAAACAATTAAATGAATTGGAAATGAATGCCAATTAAATATGCACAAAGAATGATTCTGTGCATGGAAAAGTTAATAAAAACTTGAGTTTTTTCGCTTGTATGGTAAATTTGTAAGGCTTTTTAAATTTAAAAAAAATCTCAAGTGATATGAAAAAATAAGTAAACAAATAAAAAAATGATATCTCTGGACAAATATACGCAATTTGCATTTGCTCATTGAATATAATTTCATTATTTTGCGCATGATTGGATTAAGTGAAAAAAAAATCGTGAAAATGGTTTTGAAGCGATTTCTCAAAGTCAATACTATAAATCATAATTCGTCAAAATCGTCAAAACTCTTAGTCTATACTCAGGCGCTGACTTTATTTGAATGATGAATGATAGAGACCGAAAATAAGACTGCACAGGCACTGGTTAGACAACAAGAAAAAGACGATATCTCCAAGATCAACTTTGCCGAAGACAGCAATTGTCCAGAGGGTCTGCATTTTTTTTTTAAGGAGGCCTAAAACTTTACAATTTTGTGCAAAATTGCGCACAGTTTATCGAGAATATTATGTATAAAATGGCTTCCAATGGAATATCTCTACTCAGACGCCTATAGTACAATTTAACGCGCCATTTTTTGTAGTACATTTTAACACTCTACCTTCTACCTAAACGGTCTTTTTTGACATTTTCTCAAAATAAGTACGATAAAAGTTTACTAAAAAGGACAGTTAGAGGGTTAAAATGTTCCACAGAAATTTTAAGCAGACAATTTTACTGTGGGTCACTGAAGACGAAAAACTAGTACGGGTTCACTTTTATCGAAATTTGAGGAGCTTTAAAATGACATACTCGAAATTTAGATAATTTAAAAAATTTGATGAAATTTTTTCGAATTGTTTTTTAAATTGGCATAAAGCCTGAAATTTAGATTTTGTTGATGTTTCTGTTGAAATTTTATCTTTAGAAAAAAAATTAAAACTAAATAAGAAACATATAAGCTGTCAAAACTTGAGGCTAAGTCCTTGTGCTGTAGTTAATATATTCAACTTAATAATGCATTTATACGTTTTAGGTGAGTATTGAAAATTAATATTTTTATATACTGAAAAAGAAAAAATGATTTTGTTTTTATAAATTCAAAACTATTCAAAGCCATTTTAAGACAATTTTTAATTAAGAATTTGAAATTCCACTATTTTATTTCATTTACGAACCCCAAAAAATTAAAATTAAAAAAAAAAATTAAAATTAAAAGTTTTTTTTATAAACCTAAATTATTCAAAGTCGTTTTAAGTCACTTTTTAACTAAGAAAATATTTTAAACTAAACCGGAATTGCTGCTACGGCTAGTAAGAAACTGGTTTATGTAGAAACAAAGGAAAATTGAAAAAAGAGAAAAAATTATAATGTTTTTTTTCATATATATTATTAAAAATTATTCAAAGCCATTTTAAGTCACTTTTTTTCGTCTGCGAAAAATTTTGCATAAGCTGAAATTGCTTTTGTGGCGATAGTGAGAACCCTCAGAATCCCTCAGCTAGGTCCAATTATGCTCAAGGAGGAAGCTCTTGTGATTTCGGAAAAAACCAAGTACTTGGGACTAAACATAGATAGGAAATTAACTCAGAAATCAAACAGCTTAGAAAGAGTGAGGAAAGCGAACCAAGCTTTTTATGCCTGTAAGAGAGCGTTAGGTAAGACCTGGGGAATTAACCCTAAAGTTGCTCATTGGCTTTATAGTGCTGTCGTCAGACCCCTTCTTCTATATGGAAAAGTTGTCTGGTGAAGTGCTATGCAGAAAAAAACCTATTCTAATTTACTGAATAGGGTGCTGAGATTAGCGGAATTAGTAATAACTGGTGTTATGAAAACCACGCCATCAATGGCTTTGGATATTATATTACATCTGCCACCCCTAGATCTCTTCTGCAAATACTCAGCCGCCTGTTCCACTTTAACGCTCTGAGCGAGCTCACAATGGAAGACTGTCACCATCTTAGACTGCTATACGGATATACTCAGTGATTGTGACTATCCCCCTCCCATTCTCTGCTTCGAAAGGAATTTCTTAATGAAAACTGGAATGGCTTGAAGAAGATCCATAACCCAACACACCCGTTAAGATCTACACGGACGGATCTAAAATGGACACCGTTGTAGGATCAGGGTTATATTGCGAAGAGCTTTCTATCACTGAATCCTTTAAACTACCGGATCACTGTTGTGTTTTTAACCGGAAATAAACGCTAGTCATGAAGCCTTAAAATGGTTAGAGACAAACAGAATATCATCAACAAATATTTGCATTCTATCAGAGAGCCAAGCTGCCCTACGGTCCCTGGATGCATTTCAAATAACATCAAGGAGTGTCTTACGTTATCGCCAATTTCTTATCTCTCTCATCTTATGCTGGGTTCCAGGCCACAGAGATGTACCAGGGAGGTGTAGGGCTCCCCAACTTGTAAAAGAAGGTACCTGTATACCAAGCATAAGTAATTTTATGGGAGTACCACTCGCAACTTGTAAGCTTCTTAGTAAGGACGATCTAATCAGTTCTAAAACCAAAGATGGATTAGTGTCAATACCTGTGAAATCGCTAGGCAAACATGGCCAATGCTAAATCTACGCCTGTCTAAGAGTATTATAAAATTGAGTAGACTTCAAATTAATACCTTAGTAGGGGCCCTCACAGGATATTATCTCATAGGAAATCATGCAAGGAGATTTGGCGTTTACATGTATGATTTCTGTCGTAGCTGCAGAAATGAGGAGGATGTGGAAACAATTCAATAACTTTTTTGCACATGCTCGGCTCTAGCCAGAAGCAGGAACCAATATTTAAAATCCGACTTCTTAATGAATATAGATAATCTATACACTTTAGGTATCAACAACCTTTTACGCTTTGTCAAAAGCTCAGGATGGTTCAATATGGTAAGGGAAATGTAGCCCAGCCCCTGCGGCTCGCTGTCTCCATGTGCGATGCGGCTGCCAAACCTAACCTAACCTAGTAAGAAAAACGCATAGAGAACAGAACTCTCAAAAATCACAAAAAAATTAACTACATACTAAAAAGTTTCTTTTTTATAAACTAAAAATTATTCAACGCCATTTAAAGTAACTTTTTGATTAAGCCTTAAAAAAAGTATGTTTGCTGATCTTTTTTAATTTTTATTTTTAAATGTTGAATTTTTAAAAAATTCATAAAATAGCATGCAATAATTTAAATCTGGAATTCTACCATTTATACATACATACATGTACTAACTTTTTTGTTTTTACTGTTTCATGTCTGACCACATAGGTATACTCCCCTTACACACACTCAGCGCCATAATTTATGCAGCATTATGCATAAGATGAGAGAGATAAGAAATTGGCGATAACGTAAGACACTCCTTGATGTTATTTGAAATGCATCCAGGGACCGTAGGGCAGCTTGGCTCTCTGATAGAATGCAAATATTTGTTGATGATATTCTGTTTGTCTCTAACCATTTTAAGGCTTCATGACTAGCGTTTATTTCCGGTTAAAAACACAACAGTGATCCGGTAGTTTAAAGGATTCAGTGATAGAAAGCTCTTCGCAATATAACCCTGATCCTACAACGGTGTCCATTTTAGATCCGTCCGTGTAGATCTTAACGGGTGTGTTGGGTTATGGATCTTCTTCAAGCCATTCCAGTTTTCATTAAGAAATTCCTTTCGAAGCAGAGAATGGGAGGGGGATAGTCACAATCACTGAGTATATCCGTATAGCAGTCTAAGATGGTGACAGTCTTCCATTGTGAGCTCGCTCAGAGCGTTAAAGTGGAACAGGCGGCTGAGTATTTGCAGAAGAGATCTAGGGGTGGCAGATGTAATATAATATCCAAAGCCATTGATGGCGTGGTTTTCATAACACCAGTTATTACTAATTCCGCTAATCTCAGCACCCTATTCAGTAAATTAGAATAGGTTTTTTTCTGCATAGCACTTCACCAGACAACTTTTCCATATAGAAGAAGGGGTCTGACGACAGCACTATAAAGCCAATGAGCAACTTTAGGGTTAATTCCCCAGGTCTTACCTAACGCTCTCTTACAGGCATAAAAAGCTTGGTTCGCTTTCCTCACTCTTTCTAAGCTGTTTGATTTCTGAGTTAATTTCCTATCTATGTTTAGTCCCAAGTACTTGGTTTTTTCCGAAATCACAAGAGCTTCCTCCTTGAGCATAATTGGACCTAGCTGAGGGATTCTGAGGGTTCTCACTATCGCCACAAAAGCAATTTCAGCTTATGCAAAATTTTTCGCAGACGAAAAAAAGTGACTTAAAATGGCTTTGAATAATTTTTAATAATATATATGAAAAAAAACATTATAATTTTTTCTCTTTTTTCAATTTTCCTTTGTTTCTACATAAACCAGTTTCTTACTAGCCGTAGCAGCAATTCCGGTTTAGTTTAAAATATTTTCTTAGTTAAAAAGTGACTTAAAACGACTTTGAATAATTTAGGTTTATAAAAAAAACTTTTAATTTTAATTTTTTTTTTTAATTTTAATTTTTTGGGGTTCGTAAATGAAATAAAATAGTGGAATTTCAAATTCTTAATTAAAAATTGTCTTAAAATGGCTTTGAATAGTTTTGAATTTATAAAAACAAAATCATTTTTTCTTTTTCAGTATATAAAAATATTAATTTTCAATACTCACCTAAAACGTATAAATGCATTATTAAGTTGAATATATTAACTACAGCACAAGGACTTAGCCTCAAGTTTTGACAGCTTATATGTTTCTTATTTAGTTTTAATTTTTTTTCTAAAGATAAAATTTCAACAGAAACATCAACAAAATCTAAATTTCAGGCTTTATGCCAATTTAAAAACAATTCGAAAAAATTTCATCAAATTTTTTAAATTATCTAAATTTCGAGTATGTCATTTTAAAGCTCCTCAAATTTCGATAAAAGTGAACCCGTACGAGTTTTTCGTCTTCAGTGACCCACAGTAAAATTGTCTGCTTAAAATTTCTGTGGAACATTTTAACCCTCTAACTGTCCTTTTTAGTAAACTTTTATCGTACTTATTTTGAGAAAATGTCAAAAAAGACCGTTTAGGTAGAAGGTAGAGTGTTAAAATGTACTACAAAAAATGGCGCGTTAAATTGTACTATAGGCGTCTGAGTAGAGATATTCCATTGGAAGCCATTTTAAACATAATATTCTCGATAAACTGTGCGCAATTTTGCACAAAATTGTAAAGTTTTAGGCCTCCTTAAAAAAAAAATGCAGACCCTCTGGACAATTGCTGTCTTCGGCAAAGTTGATCTTGGAGATATCGTCTTTTTCTTGTTGTCTAACCAGTGCCTGTGCAGTCTTATTTTCGGTCTCTATCATTCATCATTCAAATAAAGTCAGCGCCTGAGTATAGACTAAGAGTTTTGACGATTTTGACGAATTATGATTTATAGTATTGACTTTGAGAAATCGCTTCAAAACCATTTTCACGATTTTTTTTTCACTTAATCCAATCATGCGCAAAATAATGAAATTATATTCAATGAGCAAATGCAAATTGCGTATATTTGTCCAGAGATATCATTTTTTTATTTGTTTACTTATTTTTTCATATCACTTGAGATTTTTTTTAAATTTAAAAAGCCTTACAAATTTACCATACAAGCGAAAAAACTCAAGTTTTTATTAACTTTTCCATGCACAGAATCATTCTTTGTGCATATTTAATTGGCATTCATTTCCAATTCATTTAATTGTTTGCCTTATTTTCCTTCTGCCAGCAAATCCTCATAAACTGAATGCAATTAATTACATTTTTTACAATGCTCTTAATGTGATGAAAAAAATCCCGCTTGTATCAGGATTTCGCGCCTGATAAGTGGTAAGCACGTACGTATGTATATATTTTTTTTTTTTTTTTTTTTTTATCCGAAGGGGGAATCTTACATAGATACCGTCAATATAGACGGCATGCACGATTCATACTGATCGCTAAGGGTGCACCTCATTCGGGACCACGCACAGTCAGTATTACTACTAAGCTGGACTTGCGAAACAGTACACCTACGTACTAAACCCTAACTCCGACCTCTGTAGCTTTCGTTTGCCCTGCGGTACCGCCGTTTAAGCATTGCATCGCAGGGCCAAGCTAGCCATTATGGCTCTTCATTTATATCTATCTTTCCGTGTACCCTTCAATACTCCTTAGTCTTCTTTCTTTACTGCGTTCCCATTCCTTTTTCCGCAGTTCCTGTAGCGCATTTGCGGACCACTCTTTCATCTTGGCCCACACCAACTTCGACTGCAGCATGTGATCTACAATGTTGCCCGGGGTTATTTTTTCTTTAATGATTTCTTCAATGCACATTCTTTCAGATGCGTATCTCGGGCAGGAGAAGAAGACATGTTCCACGTTCTCGCTACCGTTGCCGCAGAACGAGCAGTCAGCTGCGTCCTCGTGGCCGTATGTATATATGTATGTGTGCATATGTATGTACATGTATAAAGCGTGGTTAACGGTACATAAAATAAACCGCACTTTATTAACTTAAATACAAGATAATTAAAAAACAAACAAACAATTAAGAGCCACAAAGCGTAGTGACTTGAAGTGAATTTCTCCAAACGAAGACTAATTCGTCTTTCAGCGGAAACTCGACCGCCACTTTTTGCTGCCAACGCCACGCTTCATTTATCACAGTTTAGTTTCGAGCGATTACATGTCTTGTATTCCATATATGTATTTTGAATATTGTAGTCTATTCTTCTAGAAACTAGAAAAAAAACTTGAAAATGAATTGAATAATTTTGAGATTTATTCGATGTGAGATACAGAGTTTTCGAAAGTAAAATATCTTCATATTTTAAAATTTTTGATTTTTTTTTTAATTTTTTCGGATAAAAGATACTTAAAAAAAAAATTTTTTTGGAGAAAAAAATTTTCTAAGTAAAATATCTTCGTTGTCTTTTCAAATTCTAATATTTTTGATTTTTTTTTTAATTTTTCAGGATGAAATATACTTAAAAAAATTTTTTTTGGAGAAAAATTCTCTAAAGTGAATACTTTTTGAAAAAAAAATTTGAAAACATTTTCAAAAGTGAAATATCTCCGTTATCTTTTAAAATTTGAACACTTTTTATTTGTTTTTTAATTTTTTGGGATAAAATACACTTTTTGAAAAAACTTGGAAAAAATTTTCAAAAGTGAAATATCTCCGCTATCTTTGCAAATTGTAAAATTTTCATTTATTTTTTAATTTTTAGGAAAAAATTTAAAAAAAAAAATTTTTTTTGTACGAGAATTCTCTAAACTGAAATATCGTCGTTATCTTTTAAAATTTCAACATTTTTTTTTGGTTTTTTTAGGATACAATTTTCCAAAGTGAAATATCTTCAGTGTTTTTAATATTTTAACATTTTTTATTTTTGTTTTATTATTGTTTTATTTTTTTCTAGGATAAAATACAGTTTTAAATTTTTTTGTTTTTTGGGAAAAAGTTTCAAAAGTGAAATATACCAAGCATAAGTAATTTTATGGGAGTACCACTCGCAACTTGTAAGCTTCTTAGTAAGGACGATCTAATCAGTTCTAAAACCAAAGATGGATTAGTGTCAATACCTGTGAAATCGCTAGGCAAACATGGCCAATGCTAAATCTACGCCTGTCTAAGAGTATTATAAAATTGAGTAGACTTCAAATTAATACCTTAGTAGGGGCCCTCACAGGATATTATCTCATAGGAAATCATGCAAGGAGATTTGGCGTTTACATGTATGATTTCTGTCGTAGCTGCAGAAATGAGGAGGATGTGGAAACAATTCAATAACTTTTTTGCACATGCTCGGCTCTAGCCAGAAGCAGGAACCAATATTTAAAATCCGACTTCTTAATGAATATAGATAATCTATACACTTTAGGTATCAACAACCTTTTACGCTTTGTCAAAAGCTCAGGATGGTTCAATATGGTAAGGGAAATGTAGCCCAGCCCCTGCGGCTCGCTGTCTCCATGTGCGATGCGGCTGCCAAACCTAACCTAACCTAGTAAGAAAAACGCATAGAGAACAGAACTCAAAAAAACCACAAAAAAATTAACTACATACTAAAAAGTTTCTTTTTTATAAACTAAAAATTATTCAACGCCATTTTAAGTAACTTTTTGATTAAGCCTTAAAAAAAGTATGTTTGCTGATCTTTTTTAATTTTTATTTTTAAATGCTGAATTTTAAAAAAATTCATAAAATAGCATGCAATAATTTAAATCTGGAATTCTACCATTTATACATACATACATGTACTAACTTTTTTGTTTTTACTGTTTCATGTCTGACCACATAGGTATACTCCCCTTACACACACTCAGCGCCATAATTTATGCAGCATTCATTGTCGTGCATTATATTGGCGCGTTAGTCGCACTACTGTAACGCCACTAAAATATGCATGCAGCTTATGGCAAATATGACATGGCTGTTGGTTAACATGCAGAAATATTCATATGTTCAATATAGTACTTACATATACATATGTATGTATGTGTAGGAGTCATTGTAATACAGTAGAAGGCAAACAAAAAAAAGACAAAAAAGCAGAATAAGGCGTTGCATATTTTTTACCACTTCACGGAATACTTATAATGGCCGGCAGAGTGAGTGTTCAATAGTTTAAGCATTGTGTGAATGAATAAAATTATGTTGAAAAAAGTATACAGTAAGTAAGCTGAACAGATATGCGATATTAATTTCTTTAAATGATACTAGCAAATATTTCCGTAACAATATAGAACTTTGTATCTTTCAACTTCCAGTCCGTAACTCACATTTTATTCCTTATAGCAATTAGTGTCTGCGTTCTGATATGCCAAGGCTGGCTGTCTTTAATCGCTCATTGCTTTACTTATTACACCATCGGCTACATCGCATGACAGGTGGAATAGTCATGGAATAATTGGTTTTCTTAGTTTAATCAACAAACAAGCGATTGCTCCTAAGACTATGGCGCGAGATGTGAACTTGAAAGAGATTGATCAACTTAATGCAGTTAATGCTGCCTTTGATAACTGTACAGAAAAAATAACTTTAAATAAAAATAAATAATTTTCGCCCGCCGATACAACGAGAAGGACTATTTGGTTAATCACTCGTATTTGAATTTAGTTATTAAATATTTTTTGCGAATTTATATATATATATTTGCGAATGGACTTCATCTTTCAGCTGCTAAGTATTTTTATATATTTTATTTTTTTGAAAATTCTTAAATGCAAATGCCATTGCAATATAAAATTTTGGAGGTCATAATTTTAGTGTATAGAAAAGCGATTTTTTTCAAAGTTTTGACCAGGAAATTGGGAAATTTTTTAATAAGCAAAAATTTTGTTAGTTTTTTTTTTTACGGCAACTAGCAAGTACAGCACTCAGACCACAATAAGTCCATTGTAATGCATTCGGGTTCCCTTTTCATTTCCTTTAACCCCTTCAGACCTTAATTATGGTGAATGGATAATAAAATTATTTAGTACTAATTATTAGTAAGAAGGGCATCATAAAAACAAATGTGTGAAAAATCATACATATTTATTAAGCTTTCCGAATTTACCGGCATGTGCACACAATTGTCCACATTAGGTCCCGAGTGTTGTCAATAAAGTAAAATAAAAATATTATAAGACTTTAAACATTATGTGAATAATTCTGCAATGAGGTCCTAAGGGGTTAAATCTACCCGACTTCCGAAGAAATCTGAGTAGATCTTGTGGCGCCAAGGAGCCAAGGAGGTCGCTTCTTCACACATCAACCACCTGCTTACAGTCCCTTCTGCTTAATAATAGGATGATCTATGACAGTCGGTCGGGCGGGGCAAGTAACATCAGTTTTGTCCATCTGCAGCCTCTCTCAGTCTGCCAAGCTCACTTGTGGCTTGAAATAACCCATTTGCTAACCGTGCCGCCGGCCCAAAAACACATTTGCTTGAGGCGAGTTTAACTATTATCGGCCCTTTAATCATTTCACTGAAGCATTTCAGAACGAATATGATTAATATAGCATCTAATAAATTATTAATATATTAAATCAACAATCTGAACCACGAATACAAAGCAGTAACAAAGTGGCGTAGTAAACGAGGTAAGAAACAAAGAAAAACTAAAGAGTGTGAGAAAGTAATCAACGCGCATATAACCATCAAAAATGTATCATTGTAGCCTTGGATCAAGAAAAAAATGCAGGTACATAAGAATCAGTATAAGTATGTATAAGTTCATGTATGCATTATGAATGGCACACATTATTCAAATGAAGCGCACTTGTGTAACACACATCACGAGCATTAACACTTCCACGCGCCAAGAAATATGCAACGAGAAAGTGCTTGTGAAAAATGTAGCAAAAGAGTAACATTTTTTCAACTGCAGGATACGAAAAATCTTTCAGGATTAAGTTACCAACTAAAAGAATGATGCGAAAGAAAATAAAAGAAAGATGAAAGCTGAGTGTGCCGGCAACTGAGCCAACTTCAGTGAGGCGAGAAGCGTACGAAAGAAATCAGTTGTGCAAGGGAAAATATTTTATTTTGAGTCTCAATGTGAGTGAGTCATATTTTTAGGTAATCAAATATACTGAGTTAAAAAATATATACACAAAAATTTAAGTAAACGTGAAAAACGAATCTATAAATAACAAAAATCAGAAAGTTTAATAAAATAATTTTACATAATTTTTTGGACACCAAACTTTGAGTTGCTTTGAGGCATAGCAACTCAGTAAGAGAGGGAGCAAAAAAGAAAAGAAATATAAGAAAAGAAATAATAAAAAAAAATATTAAAAAAACTAATAAAATTAAAACTTAAAAAAAAATATTAAAATAACCAATAAAATTTAAAATTTTAAATTAAAAAAAAAATCATTAAAATAATCAATAAAATTAAAACTAAAAAAAATATTAAAATAACTAAAAAAATCTTGAAGTATCTAATAAAATTAAAAGAAAAATTACTAAAATAAGTAATAAAATTAAAACTTTTAAATTAAAAAAAAATTAAAATAACAAAGAAAATTAAAACTTTTAATTTAAAAAAATCATTAAAATAATCAATAAAATTAAAACTAAAAAAAAATTTTTAAAACATCTAAAAAAACTTTCAAATTTTAAATTTAAAAAAATTATTTAAGATACCAATAAAATTAAAACTTAAAAAAAATTTTTTAAATGACTAAAAAAAACTTAAAAAACCAATAAAACCAAAACTTAAAAAAGAAAAATATTAAAATAACTAATGAAAGTAAAAATTTTAAATAGTTTACTTGTTTCAGTTGTATTTTCACCTACCTACCTCCATTTTTAAATCAATTTACATATTTGGAAGCACTTTTATTTTTGCGTGTGGAGTTGGGTCTCCCTTCGGACGCGTCCCTAGGCGGCAGAGGCTCAGCATCATGCAGGGTAAGTGAGAAATAAAATAACATTCCCGGACCAAAAGAGCCAAATACCTGCTTGGAGGTGCGGATAGTTCAACTAGCACCAAGGCGGGGGAAGAAGGTTAGCAACTTAAAACACAAAATGCTAACGAATCGTCAAACTATTAGCCTCGGATAACAAAATCAATTCAATCGCCGAGGTCATTTGGCACCGTAAGGACGAAGATCGGACTATGGAATATGAAGACACGGCTCTCTATGCACCAACTAGGAGTTTTGAATATTGAAAAATAATAATAAAAAGGAAATAAATAAAAAAAAAAATAAATAACTGGAAGCATTTTTATTTATTTATTTATATTTTTATTTTTTGGAGTTTTAAAAAGACTTGTCCCATTTCAGTTTTGCTAAATTTTTGACTTTTTGGGAGAAATCTGGACTTTTTAAAATTGAATAATTTTAATATATTTTTTAGTTTTTAGGTTTTGAAAATACGTGTTTCATTTTATTTGCATTGCTCTTTTATAATTTGGAAGAAATTTTGTGTTTTCAGTTGAAATTTCTGCAATATAAAAACTCAGCGAACTGTAGCGAAGTCATATTTGTTTTATTTAAATATACAAGACTCACTAAATATAGTGAATTAGCTAAGCATTTTTCTGGCGAAAGAAAGTTTCATATGGTTCAAAGTAACAGAGATGTCAGGATAGATTGAGTTCAGGTGGTAAATACATTTCTTCCATTGTGATCCGCTTTATTCTGTTACATGAAGACCAGAACACAAAAGATATTTTAGGTCGATATGTCGGCCACTGGTCACATTACTGATAGTAAAATTAGTCTGTTACATGGAGACTATTAAAAGCCAGAGAGAGACTATAAAAAGACAACGATGGCTGGGGCACATGGAGAGCTACCAGTAGAGCGTTCCATAGACAGCCAATTGGACGGAGAAGTCGAGGAAGACCAAATAAACTCTGGGTTGATGAGGTCACAAATGGTCAACACGAACTGGAAAGGCGTAGTGGAGGATCGATCGGAGTGGAGAACTGTAGTTGTGGAATCAATGATCTGCATAAGACTGTAATGCTAATGATGGTGATGATGATGGAGACTAGTTACAAACCAGACCACAACTTACAGGCAGCCTATGGAGCTAACACCTTTGGTTTGTACACAGTTCATCCTGACTTCTTTAGCATGAAGCAATCGTGGAGTAGGTAAATATTAGTTTCTGGTTAAGTAGGGCCTCAAGTCGGTCTAAATGTGCCCAAACGTAAAGGCGAAATGCTAGCAACCTCGCTTTCAAATCACACTGCGCGGAAAATTGAAGGTCGAGGTATGGTAGTCGGGAAATTCTTTTTCCGAATGAAAGCGTGGGGTGGATATATATTCAAACTCCCTAAAGTTTTCGTCCCATGGAGGTCAACATTGTTTTGGGGGATCAAATTGATTTGTGGCCAGGTTATTTAAAAAATTAGTTTTAATGATTAGAATATAAATCTCAGCTTCATATAAATTTCAAATATATTCATATAAATAATTTCGTGTAAAAATGGAAAATTTCACTATGGGCCTTCTCCCACAAAAACTTCATACGATTAATAAAAATTTCCAAATAAAATAAAAAGTTAAGAAAATTTAAACAAAATAAAAAAAATTAAAAAAAATAAAATATTACCTTAAGAAAATAATACCTTATTTTTTTAAATTAAGAAAAATGAAATAAAAGAAGAAATTAAGAAAATAATACGCTGTTTTATAAGAATTATGAAAAAATTAAATGAAATAAAAAATTAAAAAAAAAATTATATAAAATAAAAAATTAAAAAAAAAATACTTTATTTTTCACAAATTAAGAAAAATTAAATAAAATTAAAAATTAGTCACTTTTTTTAATTAAGAAAAATTAAATAAAATGAAAATTAAGAAAATAATACCTAATTTTTTTAAATTAAGAAAATAGTACCTTTTTTTTAATCAAGAAAAAATTTAATAAAATAAGAAGTTAATAAAATAATACCTTATTTTTGTTTTAATGAAGAAACACTAAAAAAAAAATTGAAATAATCCTTATTGGTTTTTAATTATGAAAAAATAAAATAAAATAAAAAGCTAAGAAAATACTACCTAATTTTTTGGTTTCCAGAAATTGTGCATTCAAGATACCATTACGGCCTAGCAGGTGGAATTAAATTTGAAATTCTAGTTCTTCTGAGCAAACGCTTAGATTAACTCTCGTTTTGAGCTCAGTTTAGACCCATTTATAAAAAAACTGAATGCATTTTTGGAATCTTAGAGCTCGTCGGAACCATAGTTCTTTACCTTCATATTACTAAGTCATGCTGCGCGTGTGAAAGTTCGCAGTGATACAAAGCAGTCCGTAGTCTTCTGGGTAAGCTTTCCAGTATTACGTTTCAACTTCATAATATTGACTACCAGCTACGAGTGGCTAGTATTCAGTATTACCATGTGACGTCATAAAATTGTCTCCCCAGTTGATTAGCTGCCGCAGTATTACTAACCATTTTCCCTGCACGCTACAAAACCACCAACTTAAATGTCAATATTTTTGCTTCGCTACTTGTTTTAAGTACCCAATTTAAATGAAATGTGCAATTAGCGAACGTGGGCGGCTATGAAAATGAGCTGACAAAATCGCAACCTAATTTCAGGCGGAGAGATGTTGTTTTAGTAAACATTTTGGTATATTTTTGCGAATCGTGGGACTTCTTGTCCTTCATTTGTTGTTGATTTGTAAAAATAGCTCTGCATACTGTTTACATGCAATCTACATATTTATCTTGTGAATTGCTGTTAAACGCCTAAATTTATGCCATCACAATAATGTGATACAATTTATAAGCGCATAAGTTGATGTTGTTTTCAATTAGTGGTTAGGCAACTTTTACTCAGAAACTTTTTAATTTGAGTCAATTAAAGCTTTAAATGTTGACACTGCATCGCATTTTGCTTGAAGCACCACCAAATAGGCAACAAAGTTTTTCATTTGTTAATCGTGTAAATGTAAAAATTAGCTTGGCAGCCAGCAGAATTTATTTTAGCAAGCGCATGAAAACGTTTCCAACTTGTTGTTAAATCAATAAGTGCACTTCCTCTTGGCTTGCTCCAGTTTGAGGCGCCAACTTTACTTGCTCCACTTTTCATACTGTGAAATCAACTTTTGTAATTCGATGAATGCACGCGATTGCAGTGCACGTATGGATGTATTTTGTTTACAATCACTATGTACACGCCACGTAAGTGTTAGTTTAAGCACTCGCATACTTGCATACTTTGTTGCTTATTAAACGAGCTGTAATACTCTTGCAATCTTGTTCAGCTGCGCAGCATAAAGCGCTCCCTTGTTAATTCAACTGACTAAGTTAAATCTTTGCCGTGCTAAATGATCCTCCTGGTTGATACCATTTTTAAACAGTCAGCGTCTCCTACACTGCACTAATACTCTAACTGAGTAGAGTCCAATGAGAGTAGTAGGAGGAGTCTCCTAATATTCCCGCGGTAGCAACCGTGTTAAGTTTTGATTAGAAAATGTTTACAATAGAAGTTTTTGCTATAAAATTAAATTTAGGAAACTTTGTTGGTCACGTTGCATAAATTTATGAGCATACATTTTTGGTGTTTAATTTTTGGCAACTTGCTTTTATGTGACCACATACTAGGGTGGAATGAATTCAGATGGTAAATATCAGGAAATCTGACTTATGTAAAGGGTTTTCCAATAGCAGGCGTTATTTTGAATAGCCCGCTGTTTCGGTAGATGCCACTTTTGAAGTTGTCATTTTTTGATACTTGACAAGTAGAAACTACGCCTTAATAAAACTGGAACGATACACGCTTAAACAACGCATTGAAATTAGTAAAATTCTCTATAAAAATGGTGAAAATTTGGCAGAGATGGCTCGTAAAACTCGAACATTTTTTGGTCAGCATGAAGCACCTTGTCGGGCCGCAATATAGAAATTGGTGAAAAAATTCGAGCTGTTGGGACAAGTTAGTGATGTGAAGAATAAAACCCGTGCACGTCGCTCTAGAACAGCCGAAAATATTACTGTTGTAGCCGAAAGTGTTGAAGAAAACCCAGGTTGGTCAATTCCTCGTCGTTCTTGGGAATTAGGCATTTCACAAACGTCATTACACAGTATTTTGCATAAAGATTTGGGTTCTAAGGCTTATAAAGTCCAGTTAACACAAGAACTCAAGCCGATCATCAACAACGTCGTGTCTTTGCTGATTGGGCCGTTGAAATGCATGAAAATGATCCGGAATTCCATTAATAAATCATCTTAAGTGATGAGGCCCATTTCCACCTCGGTGGCTTGGTCGACAAGCTCTGAGGCTCAGAAAATCCAAGAGTTATTGTTGAAAAGCCTCTCTATCCACAACGTGTGACTGTTTGGTGCGGCTTTTTCGAAAATGAAGCTGGAGCGGTGAATGGATTGCGCTATTGAGAGATGATTAACGATTTTTATGGCCGGAATTGGATGGTATTGATCTGGACAACGTTTATTTTCAACAAGACGGCGCTACGTGCCACACAAACAACAAAAACTTTGATCTTTTACGGGAATAATATCTCTTATTGGAAAACTCTTAATAATATAAATAAATATTTATTATTATTTATTTAATATGTACCAGCTTTTCAGCTGCAACAGATATCATTCGGTGTTATTTATTAGTCGTGCGTATCTACAGCCATAAGGTTCTATTATAGAATGAGGTCCACGATAACTTAAATCACTTGATCAATGAGGAAACTTGTACCTGCCTCTAACTAACTCTAAGTACCCGTCAGCTGCAAGTTCTATTTGAACTTAGGTATGAAATAGCTTGACAATAAATCGAAATACTTAGCAGACTGAAAGAGCTATCGTAAAGAAGTATACAACAACTTACAAGTATTTAAACTATCTGCTATGCTGCCTCTTACCGCGACATCCTGCTAAAACGGTATTAAATCAAGTTTAAAAAGTCTACATCAACTCGAATCGTTTGCGTGCTGAACTTTCAGTTTGATCCGAAAATGCGTTGTTTTTGTATTTTTCACGGTAAGTTTCACAACTGCAATCTGCTGTTTATAGCAGACTGCTTAATCTGATATACTTTATAACAAAGTCAATTTGAAGAACTTCACGCGCATACCTGAAATGCGCACACAAGCGCTAATACAAGAAAATGAAGCGGAACAGGGCAGAGCAGAGCACTCATACGCCCTGTACAACAAAAGCGAATAAAGTTTAAACACTCTTCTACTACTACATTTTTCGCATAACATAAGTCAGCACAACGTTAAATTGAGCAGCGTTTCAAAGTTGACAGTGTACTTTATATTTTATTTTAAAGTCAAATAAAAAGCAGTGGAGAATGAGAAATAAAGAAGAGAGAGAATCATAAGAGTGGAAGAACGCAAGGAAGTTTTTCTTTTTTTTGTTTTAGTCTGGTCTGCAAGTGGAATATTTTCAACATCAAAGTTAGTTGCTCCCGTATTTTTAAGGAAAGCCAAGTAACACCAGCTCATATCCTAAATACGATTTATGTGCATGCATTATTTATGTTTGTGTGTGTGTGTGTTTTTATTTGAGTACATTTATATATTTTTATCTTAGTAAAGTTGTTGCTTATGCACGTGGATTTGTCTTGATCTCAAACTGATTTGAGGTTAATGCAGAATTGTTACCCCCGACTCTGCTACGTTGATTCTGATTAAAGTATTCTTCAAGATATGCACGCATATGAAGATAGACAGAATAATCAGTTGGGGGCAAGTGTGCAAAGTGCAAACTGTTAGTTGGATATGAAGAGGAGTTAAAGATTTTTTGTATATACATAAGTACACATACTACATATGAAATATAGAATAGCAAGAGACAGGTGAAACAGATGCTGTGCCTAAAATCCTGCCACATGAAAAGATATCAACAGGTGGATAAAGGGGTTTCGCATGCAGGAATAAGTATTGAAATTGGTACTGCTATGCTCGAGTATGTCGAAAATTCATCAAAATCTCTTTCGTCTTTTTCTTAACCAAGCACGAGACTTCAATGGTGTAACAAGCTTTCTAATACTTTGAAATACTTTTGATTAAGCAAAAGAATCCCTGAAGTCAAATCGTTTCATTCTACGGTCCAAAGTGATAGCTATAGCAATGGCTCTATGAAATTCTATTTGCCCAAACCGTCCGTACAGCTCTGATGTATTATCGGAGCACTAAACAGACCGCAGCTTATATGAGTAGATGGCATGCTAAATAGTAATTAATTTGCTGAAAAATCTTGGAAATTCCTCATCGAGTGCTACTTTTCAAAACTTCAACTGTGTCTGTTTTATTCAGATGGACTCTGCCTTTGAGTTGCTCCCTAAGAGAACAGACAAATTTGGGTAAAACAAACTACAAAAAACAGTTTTAAGTCGGTTTATCTTCACGGCCGAACTTCTGTAGCCTGTCCAACATTTTTTCTATACTAGAATTGAATTTTCAATTGAACGGCCGAGATGAACATTCACTGGTGGGTTTATTTACGCTTTATTCCAGATGAGCCGACTCTGATTTTTATGACTTATATCCATCCTTTTGTGATCCGCCATTTTAATAATGGGTTTAAATTATTTTTTTTACGGTTCTTACGCCTTATCGAACTCATAGCCATCAACTTGTGATAGTTTTAAAACAAACGACATCCAAGCACGCAGCCTATGTCTCAGTCAATTTCGAATCCTGAGATTGTAATATAATTTACTAATTTTTATGTTATACGGCCCAATAAATCCTCTGAAAAAAAATATTTGTGCATCTTTTAGTCACTATTGCACAAGTGTCCGCTCCAATTTAATGATTTGTTGACAGTACAGGGTAATTCCACTCTAATCGCACCAAGTGCACAGCAAAACCTTTTTGACTGTTAAATCAAACTTGGAAATTGTGCCTTACTTACTTGCTTAGGTGGCCATAACAACCCGTTACCGAGTTACGGCCGACCCCACTAGCTCTCTCCAGGCGCCTCTGCTCCGCGCGCGCCTTCTCCAATTCTGTACACCAAGCGAGGTCCGAGGCTATTGCGGTCTTCATTGGTTGTTTTTTGTTTTCCGTGGCGGGTCCCAAACCCAGCGCACAACCCAAATTTAATGTCCTGGGGGACATTCGTCTCACACATTCGTTCACTGCCCGCCGGGTGCTCAGCTGCTATCCAGGATGGCCAAGGAAAAGACAGAATCAGATCCAGGGGGCTGTGTTTCGACTTGAATAAAGCAAGTGACAAGGATAGAGCCCTGGAGTTTGCCATGTTAAACCCAGTCAAGGCCGTTGCCTTGTATGGCTAAATCCCATACATCCCGGTAATTGTGGCTGGTTATGATAAATTTCCGCTGTCGGTCTAGTATGTGAATCATTTTTTATTGCTAGTTAATAACCGCTTCAAAAATTGAGCGACTTCATTACGTTTCAAATATCAGTCGTGAATTCGATCAAAAGATTATTTTACGTAAATTCGTATGGCAATCATACAACGATCTTCTTCTTCAAACTAGCCTAGCTGAAATGGTTCCAAATGGCTTTTTGTCCCGTCTTCAGTTCCTGGTCAATGGCAAAAGTGCTGTTATTCCCGTTCGTGTCTGCGATTTCTACGATTTTATGAATATTTTCAACGACTGGCTTACCAAAGCGAGAGCCATCTTGGAAGTCTACTCGTATGTTGCCAGCGAGGAATCGTTGGAACACCCGCCTAGTTGCCGTATTTGTTATTGCAATGAATTCATAAATAGTATACATTTCTTTGCCGTCTACTCCACCTCTTCATTTTGGTCGCAGTAGTGGTAAAGGTGATGGACCCAGACCCGGACCCAATTAGCATAAAGATGGCAACTTGATACACTACTTATAGCATCACTGCTTTTTATTAGTCTAAACACCTTGATTTGACTATGAATCTGCCTGCTGCCATGTTGTCTATTTTCTTAGATGCAATGTCTTTCAAGTTAACCAACGAGAATTTCCTCAGCATTCTATCACCCAGACTTGGGCACACACACAGCTAATGAAAGACTGTTTCTTTAGATTATTCTTGATTGCAGCTTCCACATCTATCGCTGTACGACCACCCCATCTTCCTGGCTTGGTCTCCCAAAGACCAGTGTTCGGTTATTGCTGACGTAATTCTCAATATTTCTGCTCGTAGCAATCTTAACAACTCGTCAATTCTAGATTTGTTGAAATTGGGCCACCTTTGTTTAGTTATTTTGCAGTTACCTGTATTAGTCCATCTGTCAACGGCCTGCTTCTGGAATAGCGAGAAGATCTCACTCTTGCGCACGCCTCGTGGATACATATTTCCGACGCTTCGAATTCGTTAAAGGATGCCCCCTGTCTTGTCAGTTCATCAGCTTTCTCATTTCCTGCTATGCTCCAATGGCCAGATACCCAGATGAGAGTGATGTCTGTCGTGGGCGCTTGCGATAGTTGTTGTGAATGGTTTCTAATTTTTGCGCTAGCTTCCCTTATCACGAGAATTTCTGCTTGAAATATACTATTTCAATTCCCCAGGTGAAAAGACTTGGAAGTTTCAAGGTATCTCTAATTTACACCGCATCTGTGTGTACGCATCCGTCAGTGAAAAGTGTAGTTGTCTGTTTCTGACTACTGAAT
The DNA here is from genome assembly GCF_027943255.1 of Anastrepha obliqua. Taxonomy (NCBI): domain Eukaryota; kingdom Metazoa; phylum Arthropoda; class Insecta; order Diptera; family Tephritidae; genus Anastrepha; species Anastrepha obliqua. Next base: position 120,791,543 of record NC_072893.1, on the reverse strand, counting down.
TCAAATCCTATTCCTTTCGCGTGTTGAACTTTACCTTAAGCTGTATTCTAAAGTCTAGGGTAGCGGTAGTAAAATTTGATGAATTGCTAGTAAGCCTTTGGCTGTCTAGAATTACACTATGACCAAACATCCTAGCATTCCAAAATTCACCTTACTTTATTCTTAGGGTGATATTTGTTGCTGTTCTTCGTAACAGGTAGACCATAACATTAAGTGCCTCTGCTGGATACGATATCATAGCTCCAGTTATTCCTGTGCAGGCTGCTCGTTGTCCGTTTGTTAGCCGCCTAACGTTGCACTGTTTGTTTAATGCAGGCCATCATACTAATGCTCTGTGTGACATAATCGTTCTTACTATGGTGGTGTGCATCCAAAGTGCGAGTTTAGGCTTTAAAGCCGTAGTGGTAGTGGTTAGGTTATGGTGGTAGTCGGTCTATACGATCCTATCCCCACGCCAGACTGCTTTGTAAGAGAAGTGAAAAAATATTTACCAAGACAACGTGCTCTGATTTTAGCTAAGGCTGGACAATTGCAAAGGAAGTGCTCAACTGTTTCTTCCTCTTCCTCATCTCTACAACTTCTGCAATATTCCTCCTAGTCTCGAGGAATGCCTACCAAATGACCGGTTATACAAGCCACGCCCTTCGAGATATCATCTCTTGAGAGGCCCCTTGAGAGCATTTCATTTGTTCTTTTCTGGTTTATTTGCGGCTATAGTAGCCTAGCTGTTACACATTTATCTTCATCTCTCCATGACCTATTGGCCTCTTGGATAATGTAGTTTTTGATTATTAGTTTACTCGTGGCCAAAGGTATTCCAATGGTACTTTTATCAGTGAGCAGTTGAAGAGAAGTACCTTTCCTGGCTAGCTCATCGGCTTTACAACTTCCCTCAATATCTCTGTGCCCCGTAATCCAAATAAGGCTGACCTTGAATACGACGCTAATATCATTTAGGGCTGCCCGGCATTCCTGTGCAACCCTCGATCTTAGTATAGCCTCATTCATTGATTTAATGGCCGCCTCACTATCCGAGAATATATTTGTAGTCATTTTTGTTATGGCATGCGTATTTAGATATGTAGCCCCATCTTTTATAGCTAGAACTTCTGCCTGACAGACATTGCAGTAGTCTGGTAGTCGAACGGATAGTTCCAGTCGTAATTCCTCCGAAAATATTCCATAGCCAACCTTATCGTCTAGCTTGGAATGATCTGTATAAAAATTTAATTCCCCCCTATTCCATGGCTTGGTGTCTGCCACTCCCTTCTTGACGGTATACTCGTCTTGAAGAGCCTGTCGAAGGTGAGTCTAGGAATAGAGTAGTATATTTCTTGTTTGTGAGCGCAAAATATAAGCGTGGCCAAACCAGTCTTTCCATAGCGCCATACTTTTGAGGCTGCACCGAGGCGGCGACCACGTGTTTCCCTACCAAATTATATAATGCAACGTTGGCCTTCTTAACTCTTTCCGCAATATTAGGTTTCCACATGAGCTTCCTGTCTAATATTTGTTCTAGGTACTTGACATTCTCTTTCAAATGAATCTCCACACCCCTAAAAATTCCAATAGCGGTCGCCCTCGGCAGGCAATGGCGAACCTCCGAGTGTATTTCTGCCATGAAAAAGCTCCTTATAAAAATATCTGCCGTTCGGAGTCGGCTTGAAACTGTAGGTCCCTCCATTTGTGGAACAACATCAAGACGCACACCACAAATAGGATAAGATTGTATCGAATTTTATCTTGTTTTACTCCCATTTTTGAATGCCGTAGAACACAATTGGCTTCATAAAACACTAAATTGTTAAGGAACTTTTATTTTAGTTTTACGTCACCTTTAAATTACTGCAAAGTATAACCCGTTACAATGCACACATCTTGAGCTATGACTCATTAAAGACATCCAGTTGAAAATGGTCAGAATTTCTTACTTCACCTCACATCAAATCTGCTGCGTATTTTCTTCTTCACACCTCTTACTTTGCTGTACTAATTAGAACACTTAACTCTCAAGTCTCGTAATGAATAAAATGTGCGGCTTGTGACGAAGTCAACCCAAACGATGTAAAAAACAAAAATTATTTTTTACAAATCAAGTTAATTACATTAGCAGGTTATAAAAAAAAATCGTTAAACGAGCCATTCAAAGCTGTTGTTAGGCCACTAAGGCTAAATAAAAAGAACGAAGGCGCTTTTACTAAATAAACATACAAAACTACAAGCACATAGATATTTAGAGAAAGAAATTATGCAAAGCGTAAGTATAATACTTATGAAGCCGGAAATTTATCGCAGGACTAGCGATAATTTGTTTTCATGAGCGCACAATGGAGAAGAAAACTCAAGAAACGATGCGTAAAAAGGCATATTAAATGAGATGATGAAGTGCATGTCAGAATGATGAATAATGTGGTGAGGCGCACAAGCGAAATAATATTAGCTTTAGTGAATTACTTTAATGCTGAGACATTCTAATAGCTTTATTGTTAATTGTATGCGAAAATAAAAGAGAGAGAGAGAGAGAAAAAGGCAAAGAGACATTTCTTAAACTTAACCCACTGTTTGGTAGATGATGCTGGTCAGACCTGAAGTGACTTTTGAATTAACTTAAATTGGGGGAAAATATATATTATATTTGTAAGCAAGTTTGCACCTGAAGTTGGATGGAACTTTAAAAAATGATCATTAAAACAAAAAACGCTAAATATTGTATTACCAGCCATGCAAAATGTATACTATCATTGTGATTAGAGTCAGTGGGTGCGAATGTGGCTGCCAAAATAGCAGCGAAATAGAGAACTAAAAATGGCTAGCCACCAACCGCCATAAATTACCTTATCTAATACCACTATTATGGCACTTAGATATCTCTCCTCCAATGTACAAGCCATCAACGCTGCTCTGATGTTTTTTAGTCGTGTTCAAAGTGGCATAAACTGTCAGTAAGCGCTTATTTACGAGTATATCTTCACTTTTCGTCCCAATATGCGGGCAGACAAGGCAGGCCATTTAAAGGCTTAAAGAGCAAGCAGGTGTTGGTAAAATGCGGAGTGGGTGGGGCGAAAAATTGCTGCTGGCTTACGTCAGGTTGGCTACCAATGCTTTCGTTTAAGAGAGAGAAGTTTTATTGTTTTTTTTCGTTTAGGAGATAAGTTGAAATATACCAGCCTACAGTTTGTGCATTGCACTGGAGGGCAGGCCTCCGCTTTAATTTATTGAAATTACTCACATTTCTAGGCAAAGTGAAAGATGCCTGTTGGATGGAGAAAACTAAAAGCACTAGTTTCCATGAAATCAGTGAAAAATTTTTGAAACTCGAGCCTAGAGAACGCAGGATAAGCGTTGATAAAATGCAGACCACTGTCTTCATCCCCCAGCAAAGAGGCACAGACGCTGTCAACTGACACGTCTAGCCCACACTTGTGCTCTGCAAATGTATAAGGGCTGCTTAAAGTACCGAGAAGCAACCTACAATCTCTCCTGTCGAGAGAAAAGTTAAAATTCATGTCTTTTATTCGGTAAAAGTTTGAAAAAAAACCGATTTATTTAAGTATTTTTTATATTAAATTATTGCGTTAGGGAATAAGTTCATAGCGTTTTTATGTTTTCTTTTATTGTATTTTACAACGATTTGTTTGCTGTAAGTTCTCGTTCGATAGAACTCTTTCTGCTCTATAAAATTGTGTTAATTATATTTTTGAGTTACATAATTTTTTATTCGTTTGAGGCGTAGAAATGGAATGCCCAGGAGGCAAAAACAACATTTGCGACACCTGCTCTTCTTTGCTTTTCATCGAGTCGGGGTGAAAAAGCTGCCGAAACAGCCCGGGACCTTGGCGACGTGTATGGAGAAGGTGTCATAGGCGCGTTTGTAGCACGGAAATGGTTAGGAAAGTTCAAAAATGGCGAATGGCGACTTTGTCGTCGATGACACGTCCCGCAGTGGAGGGCTTTCTGAATTCGATGAAGAACGTCTCAAATCACTTTTGAAGGAGAACGGTCGCCAAACCAGTCGAGAATTGATTGAGAAAATGAACTGCAATTATAAAATGATTCTCAATCACCTACATTTAATGGGATTTACCGAAAAATGAGAGCCTGGGTTCCTCACGACCTCAACGAAATAAACAAAGAAAGTCGCCTTCAAATTGCTTCTCAGCATCTCTCCTGCCATCGAGCAACACGCGGTCATAAACAGCGCTTTTGTACCGCATCGTCACGGGAGATCAGAAATTGTGTCTATATATCAATATAAAGTAAAGAAAGGAGAGGGGGAGCTCCAGGAGATACGCCAAAGCTGAGAGTCAAACCGGATCTTCATCCAGAGAGATCATCATATGTGTTTGGTGGGACTGCGAGGGCATGAGGTACTGGGAAATGCTCGAAATAAATGCCACGGCCCACAAAGAGCTCTACATTGCCCAGCAATACCGCTGAGGGTATTCAAGTGAAAAGACCTGATCGACATGGTCAAACCATACTCCTTCACGACAACGCCAGACCCCACGTTGCACAAGTCGTCGAAGCCGCACTCCAAGAGCTCGAATGGGTGGTCTTTCAGTATCCGCCGTATTCTCTGGACTTTGCACAGATCTATCACCATATTTTCTACTCTCTGTCAAGCCATATGAAAGGGCCCTCGATAACAGAGAGGGCTTTAAAAACTGGCTCAATAACTTCTTTGACACCAGACCAGGCGATTTTTGGCGGAACGGCATCAATAGATCGGTCGAGAGGTGAGAAGATGTTGTAAACAGCAATGGCGAATATATTGATATAATAATTATTTTTGTTTAAATAAAAGTCTTCGATAAAAACGCTACCAACTTATACCTCAACCAAATAATTGATTAAAAATGTATCACAATCCTACTCAAAAGTATTCTCCTGAAAAGCTATTGCAGATATTTTTTACCTAAAATTTAATTTTTTCGGAGGTTTAAAACGCGATTTCGGGATCCCGAAACTTTTCGGGACTGGCGCGATTTTTCGGAATTTTACCAAATACACGCACGGCATTGCATTTGGAGAATTGTGTGAATTCGTGGTTTAAAATGACAATTTCTAGATCCCGAAAATTTTCGGAATTTTTTCGGGATTATTCGAAATATAGCACCTACGATAGCTTAATTGAGAAATTCTGAATTTTCGCGTGTGCTTTAGCTTTCATTGTGATTTTAAGATATTATCTTAATCTACAAAGTGTTTCTGAACCACTTTCACATACTCGTATAGGAAAATAATTGCTTCTGAAGAGAAATATAAATTGCATCTGTAAATGTCACTAGCATAACAAGTTAAAAGTGGATACTCTACAAATCTCAATTTAGTGTTTTTTATACATTTACAGCTCATACGTTAGAAATATAATACAATATTAAATTCACCTTTTAAATGCAATGCACATTTTTTTATGCTATACAAATTTTTATTTCATTCCATTGCTTATTTTTAAACCTATTTTCGTGTAATCTACTAAATATTGCCTTCAATATTCCTTTTCTCTCTGTTGACTTTAATTCAAGTATTTTTGTTGTTGCTGCATTGTTGATTATTTTGCCTAGTATTAATCTTCGTTTATGGCATTCAAATGTGGCCTACATTTGGGCTCATTGAAGCGAGATGTGCTTTGGGGTTATTTATGCGGATATACTCGTACAATACATACAAAAAGAAGGCACATGCCCAAGCAGGGCATGAGAAAATGTTGCACAACAAAAAGGATGCCAAATTGCTTACACATAAAAGTAAATATGTAATTTCAGCAAATATGAATATAAAGCACTGTATATGAGCGGCAATTCAAGGCAGTGGAGTATGAGCGTACATGCAGAGGTACTGCCGAAATTATAGGTATTGCCAAAAAAGGATGTGCTCTGAGTATGAAATTGCAGCTGTCACAAAAACTGGAGATAAAGATGCGCCCTATGAGCTGCTTGCTTACTTATTTGCTTGCTTGTTTGTTTGTTTGCTTGTTTGTTTAACTGCCATTTCTTTGCGTCGATTATTCGAACGTGTCGTCATAGCTATTGTACGTGTACTATCTACCGTTGTATTTACATATATGAAGTGGCACGTAGAAATTGTAGTCAAAGGTCGACGAGCAATAGACAGCGCAACAATAGCGTCAGAAGAAGCTGAAAGGGAATGTCGCTATAATAATAAACATAAAGATTTGCATATAAATATGCATGAACACACGTACATACATGTATACCTGTGGATGTGTGCATTGTAACGATGTATTAAGGTTTTCTTTGATTATTTTTTGCGCTTGCAATTTTGTATTGGCCCTATGCATATATAATATTTTATTGCGTTATTATAATTCCATAAATTTCATATCTCCAATTGCATCACAGCCTTTTTAATAGGAATAAGGATTAGTGTTAAGAATCATGGCAGTTAACTGAGTGTTTCCATGACAGTGAACCCTTGGGAATTAGTGTGACCCGCATGCATGTCTGAGTCGAAAATTGTTACTACAGCCACAAAAACTAAGTTTTTTTAGTAAAGCACGGAATACCGCTCCAATAGCAAGAGCAACCACAAGTTGCGCTCTTCTTATTTCATTTTTAATTTTTCCTCTTTTATTGGCATTATTTGGCTCTCTAGTTTTATATTTTCATTATGTTTAAGAGGCTGGCGAAAGCTGAAGTGGCTGGCGCTACTTGTTTCCTTATCGCCTTAGTTGAAATTCTGCTTCATGCTATAAATAGCATTCCTTTATTGAAATTTACTGAATTATTTTTACATACAGTCGGCGCCAAAATAAAGAGTACATCACATATTGATAACTTTTGATTATTTATTTTGTAATTTCACTTATTTTTTATAAATAGTATCAACTATACTACAGAAACTATCATATAAAGCACAGTTTTGTATATCAAAATTTAAATTTTTAGAAAAATTTCAGGTACGCGGTTTTATAGCTCATTGAATGTTGTTGGAATAAAGTGCAAGTTTTGCGACAAGAAAACTGACATACTTAATGCCACTGGAAAGGATTCAACGACTCACTGCTCTATATGCATAACAGGAGCGATGAAAACCACTCCAACGGCGGCGCTGGAAATGATACTCAGCATGCCACCTATTGACCTTATGGCGGAAAACCTGGTAGCGAAATCCGCGGGGAGGCTAATGGCTGCGGGGGCATTCACATGCAGAACCTTCGGTCACAGCTCAATAGGAAAGTGGAGCTCAGGTTGCACGGACTACATGACTCCGTACTTTAATTGGTGGAGAGAAGGTTTCGCACTACAATTAAAGAGGAGGGATGGCACAAAGGCATGAAGCCTGGCCATAGAACTTTTCACATCTATACAGACGGCTCTAAAACTTTAGACGGAGTGGGAGCGGGAATTTACTGCTCAAAACTAGGGATAACGTAGCCTATCAAGCTGCCAGACCACAGCAGTATTTTCCAATTTGAAGTTTTTGTTGTGGGGAAAGCCGCGGAGCTAGCCTACACTAAAACATGAAAGAACTCAAAAATTAATATATACGTGGGCAGTCAAGCAGCAATAAAAGCAATAAGCTCATATCGTATTAAGTCCATAAATGTTCGACGGAGCAGGGAGGCCATAGAAAGGCTAGCCGCAAACAGTAGGCTGCATATCTACTGGGTAACTGTTCACAAAGGCATTATGGGGAACGAAATAGTTGATGAGATAGCCAAAAGTGCTGTTAGACTACCTTTTGAGCAAGAGAACGACATACCAAAACCGCTAAACACAATATACAATGAAATGGACGACCACATGAAAAGGCGAGTGGAAGCTAGGTGGACTAATCTGACCACATGCAAAACAGCAAAAGTCATGTGAGAACTAACGATAAAAAACTGACTCAATTCGTACTAGGGCTTTCGCGAAAGGACTGCAGAACTATCATAGGTATGCTGACAGGTCATAATCTATTGGCTACATCATAGAGGTCGGTCTACCAGGCTAACCTAACCTAACCTAAAGTGCAAGTTTCAAGAGGTTCACAAATCGGGTTGATTTTTGACAATTTTTTCTGCTGACGGTGTTGGGTATTTTCTTCTATAAATGTAGAAAATGCAAAAGACCGCGTCCGAAAAAAATACTCAAAAATCAGCGAGCTTTTTGTGTTACTTGAAACTTAAAAAAAATTCAATGAGCTATAAAACTGCATACCCGAAATTATTCTAAAAATTTTGAGTAAAAAGTTTGGACTGTGGGCTAACTTTTCAGTTCGACTTGTTTAGAATATTCGAATTTAAGTTCTGAAAGCCATGGCTTAGAACTTCATTTTAGAGCTATAGTTTAATAATTAGCAGCATCCAAAATTCAATGAGCTTTAAAACTGCAGACCTAAAATTGTTCTAAGAATTGTAAAAAGCTTGAAATTTTGATGAAAATTTACCGAATTTTTACAAATTTTATATCAAGTTCGGAACTTTGCCTTTCATGGTTCTCATTGTAGTATGAACTATATTTTTATAAAAACAATAATTATAATTAAAAAATAAATGCATAAATAGTCAAAACTTATCAGTATGTGGTGTACTTATTAATTTGGCGCTGACTGTAGGTATTCATAAAATTCTTTGCTTAAATTCTGGCTTAATTTTTTATAGTATAACTGTCAGAAGGGGCGCCTAATCTGCTGAAATATCGTAAGAAATAAGTGCCTACATACTTATACGTCTTAAAGTATGCAACGTCTGAACATAGCGCATGTAAAACGTGCTTAGCAATGCATTCATGGTATTAACAAATTTTAACTAAACAAAAATATGTACTTATACCTTACAAATACTCGTACATTACCCAGCAGAAAAATCCACTGGTTTCGCTAGTCTTTTAGAGTCTCCACGCTCGCGGCGTGCCGTTGGTTGTTGTATACTGGAATATAAGTAAAAGATCTTGGCCAGTTTCTGACTTGTGCTCGCCAAAATATGATCACCGCACTTCGCTCAGACCTACAATTTTGATGTTTGATGTCGGAATACTTCTTTCGTCAATTGCTCTAATTTTCCCGTTTCTCCAAGTATTATTCCAGTTTGCTATTCCTGTCCGTTTTTTCATGCGAAAGGTTGTTGGCCAAATTCCTTTCCTCGCGTTGCGATTGCCATCCCAGTGCCAGCGGCAACAGCTACTTGTAGGCAGCCGCTCGATGTGAGGCAGACATTGCTTGGTTCCGTAGTTTTGGTCCCACCTACCCTGCATATCTGCTGAGCTTTCCCCTACCCACCATCTGCAAGGAAGCCAATTCACTGCAGATGGGAAATGCGATGTTTTCACAAGGCTGCAGAAAGCAAGAAACGCATTTGCTAATCTCCGACCAGTGGGGCTGTCCAAACAAATCAGCGTGCATACCAAACATCGAATCTGTAATTCAAATGTGAACTCTGTCCTTCTCTAGGCTTGTAAAACCTGGTGTCTATTAGCAGAAATCGTTCAAAAGCTGCAAGTGTTTGTAAACGGCAGCCTGAGGTATATCCTGCGCATTTGGTGGCCAGACAATTGGATATCGAACGCCGACACACACCGAAGATGCCAATAAAAGCCAATTGCGCAGGAGAGCAGAGAGCGCAAGTGGAGGTGGATCGGTCATACACTACGCACGAGAGGCACGGAGATCAGCCCAAAGGCACTATACTGGAATCCCCAGGGTCAGCGGAACCGAGGCAGACCTCGCTCATGACGCCGTTTCGACGAAAGTGAAATAAAAGCTGCCAAAACTGGACGTGGCAGCAAGTAAAAGTAAAAGAAAATATGAGGATGATGACTAGTCTTCTGGTAAGTGTACCAATATGACTGTGATGGCGTTTCTTGTTGTTGCTATAAAATATAATGGCTAATTTAGTTTCGAGATATAGTGATAAGTGTTAACTATCCCCATTGCTTTCTTTCCTAGGAAGTCTTTGGTAAAAGATAAAGGGTTTTGCAATAAGAGGTGTTATTTTGATATTCAAAGAAAAATGCTATCTTTAGTATAAATGATCGGATGTTTATTTCATTATAAAGAGGAAGGTATGCCGTTAATAGTGGAAAATAACATCAGGCAAATTACCACCACGACCACACTTACAGGCCAATATCCTTTTTATGAAATTTTCCTTTCCATAACCGAATGGCAAAGAGGCTGCCCTATGCCCTCGATAGCCTCACGAATTCCATTGTTGAGGTCTTGAATCGACCCTGGGCTGTTGGCGTAGGCCTTCTCTTTCACGTGTCCCCAAAGAAAAAAGTTACTAGGTGTTAAATCACAAGATCTCGGTGGCCAATTGTGATCACTTCTTCGAGAGATAACACGGTCCGGAAACTTTTCCCGTAAAAGATCAATGGTTTCGTTGCTTGTGTGGCATGTAGCGCCGTCTTGTTGAAAATAAACGTTGTCCAGATTAATACCATCCAATTCCAGGCATAAAAAATCGCCAATCATCTCTCTATAGCGATAGATAACACATGCTATTGGAAAACCATTTATTTGAATTTTTTTGAATTGAATTTTATGCTAGCTTTGAAATAAAAATTTTGACTCAATAATTGAGATTAAAAATTAAAGCGTACAAATGCCTCGAAAATTCCACCAAAAACATTATTCAAGCACAAGTTTCGTACTATTTCTTTACGGGCACATACACATATGCACGTTCACTTTATATACGCCAAGTCCTTAATCAACCTTCTACAAGTAGCTGTACTGCTTCTTCGTTTTTTTTGGCTACGAATGCTTTTAGGCGCCACTTAAGAGCACATAAATCCTATTTTGTATGAAAACCCATACATGTGTACGTACATTGTGGGCAAAAAAGACAAACGGAAGCAGGAAAATGTAATTATGTACCTTGTTGGAATGTAGTAGTAAACAAATGTACTTAATTAACGCCTGAAAGTGTGCCAATTTCTTCATTTGTGCCACGCCATGTGATAATCTTTGTGGGGCGGGCTTGTGGCAGCACTGTTTGCTTACATACCTACATAGCATGTATTTATGTATGTGTTGGTAAGAATTCCACTTTTTAAACCAAATAATAATGATGCGCATTACTGCGTTCAAAAGAAGACCAATTTTTTTTTTGTGCTCCATTTTTTTTTTGTGTAGTTACTTATAGCTGCCAAAAGTAGACGAACTGTTTTGTGAGCTGCGTGAGTTTTGTTCATTTTTGATTACTTTCGTTTCCGTGGCGTACTTAATGATATTTTTGGCATAGAAACTGATTGAATTTGGGAAGTAAGTAAGTAAATTTTGCAGCTTTGTAGTAGCTCTTCTTTATTTGTGTTGTATAGTGTAATTATGGTATTGTTTAAAAGGACATGTCTGCCTTTATACAGTTCAAGCTTTGATTTCACATGAATGCTTAATTAGGTAAAGTTTAAGTGGGAAAGGAAAGGGAGAAGATACTCACTTTTTTCTTGATATCTATTGATGATATTTTTAGCATTTTTCCTCATATTTATATTGTAAGAAAATAAAGAACCAAAAACTAGATATTTTTTCTATTTTTCAAATAAGAATAATAGAATCTATGAGAAGTACAAAGTAAAGCAAAAACCTAAAAATACTTGACGTACTCATATCTAAGCTGAGCTGTGAACTGCTAGCTTTTCCGTTCGACATGTTTAGAGAATTAAAATTTCAAGTTCTTATACTAAATTTGGAGCTATGGTTTAAAGAATAGCAGCAACCTGCCTCAAACTTGTTTTTTAAGCTTTTTTAAGTATTTTAAGCTATTTCAATAACAACTGAAAAGATGTACTAGTATAGCTAGAAATGAAAAGTAATAGCACATAAACCTGATTCGATTAAGATGAAGATTTGAACGAAATTTATGCGCTTTATGTTGCCATTAAAACTAGGAAGGGCAACGGTTGACTACCTAATGGAAAGAAACATGCTGTGTGTTTCTAATCTAATTGTGCTGTGTGCTTTGGAGTTCATATTTTTGAGAAATTTCATATTTTAGAAAAATCTTGTCATTAAAAAAAAATAATGAAGAAAAAAAACAAAAAAAAAAATTAACATGGGGAAAACATGCGAATATGATCCCGAAAAGTCATCCACTATAAAAGTCATATACTTAAATATATTATACAAGGTGGCGCAAAATTAATCATCTAATTGCGTTTGTGCATAACTTTTTTACTAATATAAATAAAAATTGAATGATTTTGAGTGATGGATTTTTTTTTACTAGGATCAGCTCTCAGGCAAACTTGTGTCTTACGTGCAGACTATTTAGCAATTGAAAATTATTCAAAAGGAACGACGAGGAAACATTATTTTCAAACAATATTTTCAGTGATGGATACACAGGGTGGGCCATATAGCGTTTGCTTTTTGAACCACCTATTTTTTTGAGAATGGTAACACAAATGACATGACGAAATGGGACGCTATGCGCTTGAACAAAATTGGGAAAACCTATTTCCAAAGGGGTGAGTCTTCTTCTTCTTCCGCGGTTACAGTAAATGGCGAGCGTTACCGTGACATGCTCAACGAGGTTTTGTTTCCAAAAATTGAAGAGGATGACATGGACGACATTTGGTTTCAACGGGACGGTGCAACTTGTCACACTGCCAAAGTTCCACTCGAACTTTTGGCTACCGTTTTTGAAAGCCGAATAATCAGCCGAAATTCCGATATCAATTGGCCGCCTCGGAGCTGTGATTTAAGCCCGTTGGACTATTTTTTGCGGGGAGCCGTTAAGGACAAATGCTATTCGAACCATCCAGAGACGATTGATGCTGTTCCACATATTGAGGGACCTACAGTTTCAAGCCGACTCCGAACGGCAGATATTTTTATGGCAGAAATACACTCGGAGGTTTGCCATTGCCTGCCGAGGAGCGACCGCTATTAGAAAAATGTTTTTCTTAATTTTGGTGTTTCACCGAGATTCGAACCTACGTTCTCTCTGTGAATTCCGAATGGTAGTGACGTACCAACCCATCCGGCTACGGCGGCCGCCCATTCATGCATTTCTTCCGATAGGGTGATTAATTTTTCGCCACCTTGTATGTACAATTGGTGCAAATATCCTTTGTCAGAATCTGGCTGAGCTTCTTCTCCAATTTATGCTGTGTTGCTCCAGATGGTTTTTTTATGAGGGTTGTTTGCACGGCAGAAATGTACTCGGAGGGGGGCACTCTATCAGAAAAAAAAATCTTTTTTTATCATTTGACATTTCATGCACACAAATGGTCTCGGTTCCGGGCTCTACATAATTTGCGATTACGCACGCACAAACTCAATCGGCTACGGTGGCCACAATAAGAGTTAGTATTGAAAATAAACTGCATGAATTCCACTCTCGAACTGTGTCCCACATAATCACCAAATTTATTGTAAACGGGTTTCCAATAAGAGGTGTTATTCCCGTAAAAGATCAATGGTTTAGTTGTTTGTGTGGCACGTAGCGCTGTCTTGTTGCAAATAAACGTTGTCCAGATCAATACCATCCAATTCCGGCCATAAAAAATCGTTAATCATCACCCGATAGCGCAATTCATTCACCGTAACTGTTGCTCCAGCTTCATTTTCGAAAAAATAAGGTCCAATGACTCTGCCGGACCATAAACCGCACCAAACAGTTACACGTTGAGGATAGAGACGCTTTTCAACAATAACCCAGATCCGACTATTTTGCTTGATGACGAAGCCACCGAGGGGAAATGGGCCTCATTACTCAGGATGATTTTTAGATGGAATTCTGGATTATTTTCATGCATTTCAACGACTCAATCAGCAAAGACACAACGTTGTTGATGAGGGGCCAGCTTGAGTTCTTGTGTTAATCTTGTGTTAACTGGACTTTATAAGCCTTAAGACCCAAATCTTTTTGCAAAATATGGTGTAATGACGTTTGTGGAATGCCTAATTACAAAGAACGACGAGGAGTTGACACACCTGAGTTTTCTTCAACAACCTCAGCTACAACACCAATATTTTCGGCTGTTCTTGAGCGACGTGCACGGGTTTTATTCTTCACATCACTAACTTGTCCCAATAGCTCGAATTTTTTCACCAATTTCTGTATTGCGGTCCGACAAGGTGCTTCACGATGACCCAAAAATATTCGAGTTTTACGAGCCGTCTCTGCTAAATTTTCACCATTTTTATAGTGAATTTGAATGATTTCAATGCGTTGTTTAAGCGGGTATCGTTCCATTTTTATTAAGGCGTAGTTTCTACTTCAAGTATCAAAAAATGAAAAATGACATCTACCGAAACAGCGGGCTATTCAAAATAACACCTGCTATTGGAAAACCCTTTAACTAGGGACTTGGTAATTTTTGAAAATTCCTCTTAATTGTCTCCAACCAACTTTTACCGAGAAGGTCTTTGCTATATTACTTGCACTGATATACGCCCACTGACTAATGAGCTGATGGGAAGTCCACAAACTTGCTGACCTGTGCAAAAATATCAACTGGTCTGAAGAACCGCAGCATTAGCTTTGCTCTAGGAAATGTATTCGAAAGTACTTTGCCTTGTTAGTTCATCTGCTCTATAATTTCATGGTTCGATTTTTATCTGCTTTGTAATTTCCTGGGATTTTTCGATGTTGTCTAATGATATGCCCCAGCTCCTTAGATAAAAATTTAAATAGAAAACTTCCCTTTTCAACTTTAAGAAGATACGCAATGGTGACATGAGAGTAGAACCTCTTTTATTAAAGGGACTTTTGGGCTCCGATAAATTTCGGCGTTCGTCAGGTACACAGTGAATTTTTAAAGAACCCAAAAAAAAAAATTATTTATTGCAAAAAAGAAGAATTATTTATTGCGCTGTCAGGTATTTACCAATTAATTTCTTTTCCATCGAAACTACACCTAAAGCTCTGATTGCTGTTTGGATAACAGATTAAACGTCATAGGGATCTTATACTTTTTTTCTCAACCATCGCTTTATTGAAGCAGTTGCGAAACATAAATTTTCATAACACTTAAATTTATGAGAAAATGTGCCTTCCTGCAGGCTTTGTAGAATTCATCCGTGAATAATTTTACTGCTCCCACAACGTCCTCGAAATACCCGGAGACGTTCTAACCTTCGTGAATTAGAAGCAATTAACCAAACATGGGATGTCATAAGGAGAACAACGGTTAATAGGATAAGATATAAATATTTTGTTGAAGCCCTATGTACCCAAGTTGAATTCCGGAACAAAAAAACTATGATTTAGCAAAAAATAGACTCATCATACTTCATGTAAATATTAACAAGGCAGCCAATTATTATAAAAAAGGTCATTGCTATGTTTGACTATAAGTAGACACTGTATGCTTCAAAGAGAAGGGTACTGCAGTGGAAGTAATAATAGAAGAGACACGAAGGAAATGAGAAGACGGACTTTTATTCCCAAAAAGATGAAGAAGAACTATTTGTTGGGCCAACCCCATTTTTCGCTATAAGAAAAATAATATAAAACAGGAAACCAAAAATGGATCCAAACAAAAATCAGGGAACACTGGAACTGCACAAGTGGCCTTAATCACTCCAAAAAGTTTTTGAACTTCAATGCCAACAGAGCAAAATCTGCTCTAACCCTAGATAAAAAGGGCTTCAGATTACGCTGTGGAGCACTTACGGGTCACTTTGCCTGTAATAAACATTTTAACACAATAGGATTATCTAGTAAAAGATCATGCAGGTTCTGCTGTGATGAAGAGGAGTCCATGGAACACCAACTCACCAACTGTGAGGCATTAAGCCACAGGAAGCACAGAATCCCGGGCACGTACCTACTACTACTGGATGGACTCAGTCTTCCAACACTGAAAGGTCTGACATTTGGTTTTTCCGATGAAGTTAAATATCTAGGAGTTATCTTGGATAAGAGGCTAGCTTGGGAGATACACGTTCTACTGAAGGTGAATCGCGCATTAAGGATTTTTCAGCAATGCCGCAGAGCCTTTGGTAAAACCTGGGGTCTGAAACCTGCTGTGGTCCTATGGATACACACAGCACTTATCATACGGAACTTCGTGACACACAGAAATCTTTAAGCTGCTACCTGACCAATCCAGAATGCATGCAGGGAGGTTTGACGGATATTTTCTTTATCGATGGGTCCAAGAATGAAATTGAGTCTGGAGCAGGATGGTACTTATACGATAGTAATAAGTATCACTATGATTTGGGGGAAATGCCAACTATTTTCCAAACGGAAGTTTTTGCCATCCTGAAAGTAGCCGAATGGATAATCGAGAGAGGATGGAGCGGGAAACAGATTGGAGTTTTCAGTGATAGTCAGGCCGTTCATGAATAGTCAAAGATTGTTCATGAATGTAAGAAGAGGCTTAATTCTGTCGCAAGACAAAACAGGCTTGTACTTATATGGGTTCCGGGACACTCCGGTGTTCAAGGAAACGAAGTTGCCGACGAATTGGCCAACCGTGGATGAGCGGTTCCCCCACAAGGGCCAGACAAGCCCGAGCAGAAAACTGTCAAACTTTCTACTAAAACTTAGAAGGAAAGTCATTCGGTTGATGGTCGGTATCATTACAGGACACAACCCATGCGGTCAGCATATGACCACCATTGGAAACATTGAGGACCCAATGTGACTGTCTTGCTTGGGGAAGGGGGATAGCACTGAGCACTTTCTCCGTGAGTGTCCTGCCTTTGCTAGAGCGCGGCTACGAGTTTTGGGTTCCGATGTCGTGAGAATGAGTAATATTCGATCTCTAAAACTGGAGGATATTTACAGATTTACCATAGAATCTGGAAAGTTCTCACAGGACTAACTACCTCTATCTCTGCCTCTATTCTCTTCTATCTCTTTCTCTGATACCTTTCTCCTTCCCTCCTTGACTATCTACCCTCTTTCCGGAGCTTTAAATACAATGAGCTTTTTAGCCTGAGTGTTTTAGAAGCCATCAAATCTCCTGGTGCTCCTTGGCTCGACCTTTTCAAATTTCAATTTCAATTTCACTACTGCATAAACACTTCCTCGAGCTCGTTGGCTCAAATTACAAGAACATCAAATTTATGAAAAGCCTCAACCAAAACTCGCAAAGCAACTTGCGTCGCTTATAAAACTGCAAGTGGAACCTCAACTTTTGTACGCACTGTATTTTTCTACTTTTTGCAAGTACACTGGACTTCTGCCTATACATACACAAATAAATACGCATACATACGAATATAAGATAAGTGTTTCAACCACAATTTCCATAGGCTTTGATAGGCGTAGCGAAAATTCTTAGACCCAGAAAATGTACGTTGAATGGCAGTACGCAAATATGTAAATTGCTGGCAACTATTATTATTTTTTTTTTTTGAAATTGCCACAAAAGGCTGGTTGAATAGAAATGAAATTCACATAAAAAGGATAATTGCTTGTGGTTGCTAAAGAGGCAAAAATACGGCTCCGCTACAGTAATCAATGAGTGGGGAAGAGATCTAACGAGCTAAATATCATATTTATGAGATAGAGAGAAGTTGAGGTGGATGAGGGCGTAGATGGTGGCAAGCGTACATGAAAATAGGCGAATGAAGTGAGGGGTGCCATAGCGAAAAAATTGGCTCTTTTGCTTCATGTAAAGTTTCTTTTGAGTGCGAGCGCATTTCAAGAATTTTCATTACATTTTCACTTTGCCATTTGCTGAATTTAATATTGTTGCCAGCTATACTCGTATGTAGGTATGTAAATACTATTTAAAATTATTTGTGTGTTTTTTAGTTGGCTGTCAAAGCAGCAGCAGTTCGGTCGTTTCCTTGAAATTTGCCAAACTGAAAAATTCACTTCAATGGACATGCAAGGAATTTGCTACTTTTTTTGTTGCTGTTATGCCACACTAATTTATTCACGAGCATTTTACGCATAATGCGTAGGGCTCAACGTCCCATTTGACGCTTCAATTGGCATTCGAGACTAACGTCGTTTCAAGCACCCCCATTTCCGCTGCTTCCGGTTGTACACTTCCGGTTGACTGGTTGGCCATTTGGGGCTATTGAAAAAGCGGAAAACAGTTACAACTTGCGATTTTCATTTATTTGTCTTGCGAAATTTTTCCAAAGTTATTGCTCTTGTTATGCTTTTTCGAGAGTGATTATGTGCTTTTCCCTAATGCTGATGAAGCATAAAAATTACGTCAATATTATTTGTCTTAAATAAAAGTTTAAGTACAAATTTATATTCAAATTAAGTTAAATTGTGGTTGGGGAGGTTGTTGAGTTGGGTTGTGGATGCTCTCTTAGGCAAGAGTTTTTGCTACTTTTTTGAATAACAACAGCTCGTAAAGTCGATTAAAAATACTGCTTCATATACTAGAAATGTAATTAATTCACTTTGCAATTAATAAAAAAATAAATTTATTAAAAATTAAAAAAAAAAAATTGTCGGAAAAAAACGATTCAAAAAACATTTTCTTGTCAGTAATGTAATTAATTCACTTTACAATTAATAAAAAATAAAAAAAATTAAAAAAGCTAAAAAAAAAGTGTATTAAAAAGAATGTTTAAATAAAACAATTTATTAGAAAACGAAAATTTAAAAAATAAAAAGTTATTTAAAAAAAATATTAACAATAAATAATAATATTTACACAACAATGAATAAAAAATAAATACATGTATTATACAATTTTTTTTATTTTGTTTACGTAAATTTTGTAATATTTATATAACAATAACAAAGAGCTTTTAAATAAAAAGTGTGGAAAAAAATATTGAAACGAAATTTAATTCTCAAAAAACTTTATTAAAAGATTGTATTAAATTTTTTTTAAAGATTTTATTAAAATAGTTTTTTATTAAAAACATTTTTTTTAAGAAATTTCTTAAACTTTTGTTTTTAATTAATCACATAATAATAATAATAATAACAATAATAATAATAATAATAATAATAATAATAATAATAATAATAATAATAATAATAATAATAATAATAATATTAATAATAAAATTAGTAATAATAATAAATAATAATAAAATTTTATTATATTATATATTGTTTTTTATACAACTCGTTTTTTGCCAGTAGTAAAATTAAAAAGAAAAACAATTTTTAAGAAATTTATAAAAAAATTTGCTACAAAAAAATTTTATTTTAAATATTTTTTTACTCTTTAATATTATATTTTTTGTTTTCAGGTACATATATAACAAAAATTATTAAAAGATTTTATTAATATTTTTTTTAAGATTTTATTATTTCTTAAAAAAAATGTTTTTAAAAATTTTTTTTATAAATAAATTTTTTTTTTAAATGTCTTAAAATTTTGTTTTTAATTAATAAAATAATAATAATAATAATAAAATTTTATTATATATTTTTTTATACAACTAGTTTTTTGTCAGTAATAAAATTAAACAGAAAAACAATTTTTAAGAAATTTATAAAAAAAAATTAAGCAAAAAAATTTGCTACAAAAAAATTTTATTTTAATTATTTTTTTACTCTTTAATATTATATTTTTTGTTTTTCAGGTACATATGTAAAAAAAAGTTATTAAGAGATTTTATTAAAATTTTATTAAAAAAATTGATTATTTCTTAAAAAATATTTTGAATAAATTTGTTTTTTATAAAATAAAATAAAAATTTTAGTAAAAATATTTTTTTTATAAAATTTTATTAAAAAATATATTTTTTTTAATGGTTCATGTGCAAAAAAAATTATTAAAAGACTTCATTAAAAATTGTTTTTTTAAAGATTTTATCATTTCTTAAAAATATTATATTTAATAAAATTTTATTAAATTTTATTTTTCCAAAAATTCAGCTCCGCTTTATGTGAATTTTTTAGAAGTGAAATCAGCGGAACAGTTAATATGATTCCTTAATTTGTCTTGACTTGGAGATTTTCATTTTAATTTGAAATTTGTGTATGATTTTGTTTGTACTTTTCAATCCAATCATCAATAATGTTTTGGAGATAAATTATATCTGTCGGAGCAAGGCCATGCAATTTAAAAATAATTAATTTGCTTTGACAACCTGAAAGCCAAATGCAAAATAGATTCGCCTTCTCTCTAATCAAGGGGGCAAAAAGCACTTAAAATTTAAAGAATAACATTTGAGGCCTTTTTGTGTTTGAAAAATATGTTAAAATAACAAATAATTTCGAAACAAAATTTACCAAATTTACAAAGAAAATAAAAAATACAAATTTATAAAATTTTTCAAGATTAATTTTTTGAAATAGAAAGAATATTCGTTATTTTACATACACGGAAACGCAGTTAAAAAAAAAAAAAGAGGTTGTCTGTAAAGTCGGTTTACTGACGATAGCTTAACGTGATAACGTCATAAGAAAATACTGATTGAATGGTTGCATTTTCAAAAGAAAATTTTAATTTTATTTGTTTGATAGATAGTTTGTATGGATATAGAGAATGAGTTTACATTAACATAACATAATATACTTTAACATAACATAACATAACATAACATAACATAACATAACACAACACAACACAACATAACATAACATAACATAACATAACATAACATAACATAACATAACATAACATAACATAACATAACATAACATAACATAACATAACATAACATAACATAACATAACATAACATAACATAACATAACATAACATAACATAACATAACATAACATAACATAACATAACATAACATAACATAACATAACATAACATAACATAACATAACATAACATAACATAACATAACATAACATAACATAACATAACATAACATAACATAACATAACATAACATAACATAACATAACATAACATAACATAACATAACATAACATAACATAACATAACATAACATAACATAACATAACATAACATAACATAACATAACATAACATAACATAACATAACATAACATAACATAACATAACATAACATAACATAACATAACATAACATAACATAACATAACATAACATACCATAACATAACATTACATTACATTACATAACATAACATAACATAACAAATTACCCCGTATTAAAGCACTTATCAACAGCTTTCATTTGATACCCATATTGTACATACACAACCAAAGGTTACCCGGGTCCACGTTTTGACCTATATCTCGAGACCCCAGTCACGGAGCGGCATGAAAAATACTCTGTACTAAAGCATTCACCAACAGCTTCAATTTGATATCCATATTGTACAAACACATTCTAGGGTCCACGTTTTGGTCTCTATCTCGAGACCCTAGTCACGGAGCAGCATGAAACATACTCTGGACTAAAGCATTCACCAACAGCTTCCATTTGATACCCATATTGTACATACACATCCGAAGGTTACCCGGGTCCACGTTTTGACCTATATCTCGAGCCCTATTTCCAAAATAAAATATAATCCATGTTACTCGTGGATGATGTAGCTTTCGAATGGTGAAAGAATTTTTAAAATCGGTCCAGTAGTTTTGAGCCTATTCATAACAAACAAACAAAGTTTTCCTCTTTTTAATATTAGTATAGACAACATATCTTATAAGGTATATGGTAAATATTACCATACATTTTTTCCTTCATATATAATAAAAAAATTAATAATTATAACATTAAAACAACAGGTATTATTAACAAACTTGGTTTTATTTTAAATTCTTCAAGTGAATCAAATTAATAATAATCAATAAGAAGGCATATGCAAATACAAATACGTGAATTTATATATGTACATTTGCGCATATACATACATACATATATACGCTCACTTAAGTAGGAGAGAGCAAGATATCGAACGTTGCCGTTCGTTTGCTTTGTTTGCTTTGTCGTTCGTTCCGCCCTTTCGCTTGCAGTTCATTCAATGCAATGAGCAAGGTAACGGCAATGAGCAAGGTAACACTAATATGAGCAAGGTAACACTAATGAGCAAAGTAACACTAATATGAGCAAGGTAACGGCAATGAGCAAGGTAACACTAATATGAGCAAGGTAACTACATATGAACAGTAATGAGCAAGGTAACACTAATATGAGCAAGGTAACGGCAATGAGCAAGGTAACTACATATGAACAGTAATGAGCAAGGTAACTACATATGAGCAGTAATGAGCAAGGTAACTACATATGAACAGTAATGAGCAAGGTAACACTAATATGAGCAAGGTAACGGCAATGAGCAAGGTAACTACATATGAACAGTAATGAGCAAGGTAACTACATATGAACAGTAATGAGCAAGGTAACGACACATTTTTTCGGGCGTGCAGCCTGTTAAATCGAATTATAAGACGTTATCACGTCAAAAAAATATATATTTGATTTTTATAAAATTTCAATTAAAATCTTTGTTTAAATGAATATTGTTGCATAATGTCGGTTTGGCAACTCTGCAATCCAAACGCATATTTAATTCTCTCTCTTTTATCATTCATTCAGAAGTATTTGGTGGAACTTTGTAACAAATATAAAAAAAAAATTTTAATAAAAATGACTCATATTGAGAAAAACTCAAATCACAACATGAAACAGATTTAAAGCATTTTTTTCATAACGATATTTTTTCTCCTTGTTCACTCCTCTCGGGAGCATAGGGCCTCGACAAGACTCAGTCCTGCGTTGGTTTCGTTAATCTATTTTGATTTTTGACAGGGTAGGTGGTTAACCTGCCGCTAAAAGATAAAATATATTATATAAATTTATTGTATAAATATTACAAAAACAATGGTAATACAAATTAGATTCGAAATTAAAGTTTAGTAAAATGATTTTGAAATTAAATTTTATAAATTAGTATTTTTAGTTTTTTTATTATCAAGCATTAAGCATTTTTTTCTATTTCCCAACCTGTTTTGCGTCACCTTTTACTAGTTTTAAATCTTAATTCCATGTTTTATTTAAACACAATTTTAGTTTGATAATTTCATTAAAAATGTTATGGGACACATGTTTTTTTAAAATAATTAAAATAGTTAATAATTAAATTTACGAGAATTTGATGAAAACTGAAAGTTTAGAAATTTAAATTTTTTTATTTAAACATAAATTTTTTAGAAAAACTAAAAATTATAATATATTTTCCAAGTTTTTCGTCTTTAGTTTCATATTCGGGCATGTTCTGTAACTCACTTCCGCGTGAATTTCATTGAAATTTTCCTGAATCTGCCCAATCAAATTGAAATTTTAGTTGAATGTTTTATTTGAATAAAATTTAGGAAGTTTCAAATTTGTGTTTAAAATTTTCATTTCATTTTATTTGAAATTTGCATTCATTGAAACCTTTCTGTTGCAAAATTATTAAAAAAAATTGTATACCAGTTTTCGTATTTTTATTTTGTGAGCTCAAGGCTCTGACTAAATATTTGTTTAAATATTAAATATTAGTTTAAATTAAAATATATAACAGAAATAATATTTAGAACTAAAAACAAACAAAATAAAAAAAAAATATTTGGAGAATAATTCAAATTTAGGCTTATTCTTAAAATAATAAAAAAAATTGTTTAAGTTCGAAAATTACTTTTCCAATTTTTTAAATTCTATATTCACTCACCAAATCTCAGTAAACATTTTATTCCTACTAACAGCATAGCTATTTGTAGCAGACACCTAAATGAACTCCACAAATTTGAGCAGAAGCTTAGCATAAGCCTGAGTAGTGGGTTTATGCGGCACACCATTATTGATATTATTTATTAATGTGAAATCTTATGAGCTATTGAAAATCTGTTCAATGCAGTGGTCGCGTCTTAGGCATATACGTTTGTACATATATAGATAATCTTCGTATGCATTTAATTTTGCCTTGCATGCCTTACACAAATCTCTTGGCTAACCTACTGCTCGACACACACACACACAAACCCTCATATATTTACTCGAATTATATTTCTTACTAAATACACACAAATCTAAAATGTCACTGCTAACGCATTAATTCTCTATCTATCTGTTTCTCCCTTGCACGCATGCTATTGACCCCGCATATGAGGTGCCACCATCACACACTCTCGTTACAAATGTAACGTATACGCCATGTCGCCTACCGTTAAGAGTTCATTGGTGTTTGCATTGCTTACGACGGCATGCGTACAGCCCGACTAGCCGACCACAACGGGCATGCGTTGACAGCTCACATTTGTAGGATTTATATTTGCGGACTCAGCGTCAACCAACTTACAAATCGTTTCCATTTGCCCTCTCAAGCATTGAGTAGCATAATTGGAAGCTGACAATGAGGTTAGTGGAGGGGGGAAAAAAATGTGGTAAAACCGAAAATTACTATTATGTCTGAAACTGGTGACTGCTCATTTGTTAGTAAGTAAGTAACTAACGCGTGTAGGTACATAAATACGTAGATATGTGTACACATGCTGGCATACTTATATTAAAATTCATACAATCATATTTGCCATTCTTCATCCCCCTGCGACGCACATTTAAGTATATAAAAATAATTCTCGTCGCCAAAAGTTCATTTTCTGTGTATTTATATACACATTTATACATACATATATGCACATGTACGCATGCAGGTTCATATGTGTTCATATGTATTTGGGTATATTATGGAATAGTTGTGAATTTATGCCACATTGATGAAAATTGTTGACATAGCGCATTAAAGTTTATGTCTGGTAAATGTTGAAAGTTTTCAAAAAGTTCAAATAAAATATTAAGTACTGCACGAAAATCGTAAACAAAGCAAAATTGTGGAATTCTGATGCTAAACCCCGCAAAGTATGCTTTGAAACTAAGTTGACGAAGTATATGTGACCGCGTCTGAGAAAACGCGGTTAATGACGAAAATCAACTTTTGGAGAAAAGCACCTTTAAATTTTCTCATTAACTTTGCGTAGATTTCCTGAAATTTTTTTATTTAAGGGGAAAGAAAGAAATCATAAAGAAATTTATTCAACGTGTATTAAATATATAAATAAAATTTTTCTTTTTATATATTTAAATATCTGCAGGAAAGGAATTTATACACTTGGCACTGATGGCAATGCATTTTTATGGTGTTAAGCTATAAGAAACTGTCAAAAGCTCAAAATCGGTTATTCAGTCATTAGCCACATTTTCTCCAAGACGCGTTAACATATGCAAGAGCGTTTAAAGAGTAAAATCGATATTTTTAAATTATTAAAGGGCGTAAATTTTCCATTTAATACACATTAAAGCAAAATTACAATTACAAAATTAAAATAGTTGATATTTTTTAGTCGAAAAAATTGCCATAATAAAGTTGATGTGTCTGCGATCTCTGTCAGTCATGGCCTCTCAGGTCCAGAAAGGGCCTACTAATCAAATTTTCGACCAACCAAAAGCTGGGTACCAGCGCCAGCGCCAACACGGCGCGGTAGCTCACTAGGGTGCATTTAACGCCACCAACTGGTGAATATCTCTTTAAGGAATTGCAAGAGGCGATTGATTGGGTACTACCCAATTTCGAGATTTAGCGACCGGCGACCAGATACCTCTAAGCGCCAGAGATAAGCCGTAGTTCGTAGGAAAAACAACAGGAGACGCACAATTTCAATTTCAGATAAGTCGTTTGCGGAGGTTGCGAAAAACCGCATTATAAAATCCTCAAGAACCAGTGGAAATGGGTGAATGCTGTGCTGAAAGTAGCTATGGAGGTGATAAACACTAACTCTGGACCTCCCGCTTCCTGTACAGGTGCAGGTTGGTATCAGGACCAGATCAAATATAAAACAAAAGGCAAAAACAACTACTGAAGTGGAGTCGAAAAGTGTCACGATGCAAGTCATCCTACTTCTCACTGAAGAATCGCTGCAGCAATTGCAGCTTTTGTAAGGTCCAAATCAGGACCTGTAGAAGCGACAGGTTAGGTTAACTTGCTGATGATGATGACTCGTCCAGTGAGATGGACTTGGATGATAAAAAATCAATAGGCGCGTTTTGCACTCTCGCTAGCTGCCACAGCTTTTCTGGCGAGATTTACTCCAATACAATTTATAATAATTATGAAAAAAAAGAAATTTCTAAAGTTTTGATGTTTTTTAATAGATAGATAACTGATATTGAACTTTAGCAAAAAATGCTTCAATATCTTTGAGTACACTACTAACGCAATAGAGTACGCAAATCTATGATGGCGTTGTACTCCTACGGAAGGCCAATTGGAAAGCAATGAGGATTGAAACCCACTGTACACAGCAGGGTTTACGCTTACTCTCTACTATGGTATTGTAATATGGTGGGATGCCCTTGAAAAGGATGTGAACATCAAAAAACTTGACAAGGTTCAAAGAGTAGCAGCTGTTCTCATAACTGGCGCGATGTCAACCACACCATCGAAAGCATTTTATGCGACATTAAACTTCCTACCGGTAGATCTGCAGGCAAAATATATCGCGCGTAGTGCGCAATAAGGCTGAACACTCTAAGTAAGTGGCCAAATAAGAGCTACGGTCACGGCAAAAACCTGGCTGGCACTTCGGAGCTTCCCGGATTGGTGGACTATGCACTCCCTCCTACACTTGCCGTTACAACGTTCACGACCCTCCTACGCTCAAGGGAAGAGTGGGACCGGGACAATATAAGACAGGGCGAGACTATCCATGTATGCACAGATGGCTCAAAGCTCGAGGGCAGGGTGGGTGAAGGTGTATACTCCGAGCATCTGGGGATCTCCTTCAGTTTGCAGCTCCCTGACTACTGTAGGGTCTTTCAGTCTGAACTGATGGCAATAATGAAAGCCTGGAAATGACATCTACACTTTCACTGATAGCCAGGCGGCGATAAAAACCCTCACAAAATAGTCAACAACCTCCAAGGTAGCCATGAAATACCGCACATCTTAACGAGATATCTCTTAACGAGATGGCTGAGTCATTTCGCTTAAGGATAATATGGATTCCTGGCCATCGCGACATTGAAGATAACTGCAGAGTCGAAGAACTAGCGAGACTCGACACCAAATTGACCGATGAGTACATAGACAATGACATAGGCATACCCTTACAAACATGTAGCTACTCGTTCTTGAAGAAATCGTAAGGAAAACAAACGAAAGATGGCGTAATGAAGCCACCTGCAAAATCGCCCATCAACTGTGGCCGACTTTCAATGCTAAATGCACAGAATCTCTGCTAAGCCAAAATAAACACAGTCTTAGCACACTGATTTCAGTCATAACGGGGGACCGCCTAATATTTAGCACGCTCAAAGCATGGGTGTGCAAGCACATGACTTCTGTAGAAGTTGTCTTGATGAGGAAGAAGAAGAGACAATCTTGCATCTTCTGTGCCATTTTCCCGCTCTACCCAGACGGAGACTTACTATTCTAAGTAGACAATTTTTTAACGAATTGGAAGATCTCAGTTATGCAGAAATAGGAGATATTCTACAATTTTTGAAGAGCACCATTGGTTTTAGCAGAAATAGGGAAAGCTGTCCAGGCGGCAACACAATGGGCTATGAGCCTGACTGTGTCTCACAGGACAACCGCTTCAACCTAACCTAACCTAACGGCCCTCGTTTTGGCCGTCAAGGAGGCTAATAATATCCTCAGTTGAGGTGCTGTCCAATTCTGGAAAGTGGCCAACGAAGATTTGTGGGCGCGGTATATCCGCCTTCTGCACAATCTTCAGCTGTGCATATTTCCACGGCTTCAGCTTAGGAACTACTTCCTTTAGCCAATTAGCCGTATCATCGCAGCCGCATGATATAACTATGTATCCTTGGGCTTTGCAGCACCAGTCTGCTTTTTCCTTATAGCCTCCAGGATAGCATGTTGTATGGCCGTTAGTCTTTCCGTCGACCATACTGTAGTTGGATAGTCAGGAGGAATTATTCCCAACTTCGTGCTACACGCCGCGTCTTTGTAAGACATTTTTGTTGAGTCTACCTTGACTTCTGGATTAAGCACTGCTGCCTTTGGTCCTTCCGTTTCGGTAGTCTCTTCTGCCTTTTTTCCAACGCTAGAGCTCCCCTGTAAATTGGCACGCTTAGGGGAGCTTTGCTTTGGCGTGGTGCTGCTGGAGCGTTGTCGCTTTAGATCAGCTGGTTTTTGAGACAACTCTCTTGCCTCGTCAATGCTGTGACCTTTCCTCAGGAAGTACTTTAGGCGCTTTCTGGCGGCACCGCACAGCCGCACCTTGTCTTTGTCCTTTCTTCCTGAGTCACGAGTGGGAGAAGATAGTAGTTTCTCCTCTTCCTCTGGTGATATGGTAGAAGCTTTGCCATCTGGCCCCAGGGCCATGTCGTCAACTTCCATATCCGTGATTTCGCTGACAGTTGGAGGGCATTGTTTGCCCTTAGCTGCCTGCGATGTTGTTGGTAGTTTGGCACTGTTTGCCGAAAGGTCGTTATCGACCTGGTTTATATTAGGCACTCCTGCCTTTTTTAATAAATTTTTTAACTCTGCCATGTGGTCTCACGAGTGAAGGGGAAGGGAAGGTCGAGCCACGACGGGGCACTGTCACGGTAAGGCTAATTACAACCAGAGGGCGCCGTTATAAGACACACTTACGTAGTGCCATTCATCCTATAGGCACGGTTCGAATTACAACTAGGATTACGGGTTTTTTCGAGTTATGCCTCTCTAGATCCGCCATTTTTGGTTAAAAGCAGGGGCACCTCGTGCAGGAGTGGCATTCTACCAAAATGGTCGGTCTTTAGGCTACTGGCACAACTGCCATACGCCTCTGCGTGCATTCCCCCAAGAAGCAACGTATACTTCACCCCCCTGTATTTAATAATAGTGGTGTAGTTAACAGCAAAAATGCGCTTCTGCCAAATTTGTAGTCTTATCTTATGAAGCAGTTCAAAAATCTCAAAGTTGACTTATCCTTCTGATTTATTTTTCGGGTTTAATTAGTTTTACTTGTAGATATACCACAAATAATACAAACCACAAAATTTATACCATACTTACGTGCAGTTTGCCCAATTTATTTGCTGTCATTACTGTTTTGCACATAATTCATAATTTTATCTCACTGCTTTTTCGTATCGAATTAACCAATCACACGACAAATTGCATGAAATTCACTACAACTGCCTCTTCGCCACTTTCACGCTTTGGTTGGACACTTTAAATGTATCTCCACTGTCCACAAGCTCAATCGTCATTTGTCTACCTACTTTGTTATGCTTTGTCGCCCATCTTCAAAATTTCATATTCCATATTTCACTTCGTTTTGCGCTCATTCTTTTCACTTCGATTTTATTTTGCGTGTTAAGTTGCTCATTTCGCTACATTTTTGTTGGCTATAAAAATTTATTACACTCACTTCTCAGCCGCACTCATCCCGCTCGTACGTCAAGATTTGCAATAAAATAAATTTGATTCACTCACAGCTTACGAAATCAAATTAAGAAAAGAAAAATTTGCAAAGACAAAAAACCTTCTCCTATATTCAGCAAGTTTCCCACTACCACACATGACAAAGGCACATTTTTTGTTGCTGCATGACTACTCAGCATTCTTGTTAAAGTTTCACTCACTCCGTTTGTTAATGGCAGCATCACTTACCGACACTCTCTAATGGCCTACAGCTGCAATTGTAGTTCGTTTTATTGCCTTTCGTTCCATCCATCTATTTTTTGGTTAATCCAATCAATTTTATTAACTTGCTGAATGGCGTATAATTTTCTATCAAAAAAGTTTTTTCGTCAATTAAAGACATTTGTACGTAATAGGATACGCTACCAAAAAAGTTGGTGAATGCGCCGCGCGACACTTCTCAAATAAATCTCATCGAAGAAATATTTATAAAAAAATAAAGTTTGAAAAACAAATTAAAAGCTTTGGTTGGCTTATCCTTAACATAGAAAATGTGTGCTGCCTACAAATATAGAGCTGCTAAGTATAAGATACAGTGAGTTCGAAAGGGTAAGGTTGTAGTGGTCGAGCGCTTCAAGAAGTACCTCAAACTCAAACTCTTAACCGAAGTGCATTGTGAAGCTACTAGAGAAACTAATCTTAATCATCGACGCTTCTCTCAACCACCTTAAAACTGAGCTAGATTTAGTAGCACAGATATTCAAAGGGGAACAGCTTGTGGGATACATGAGTACGAGTCCATGTCAAGTGATCCAAATATACACTAATTTTTAAATTTTAAGTCGCATTTTTATGTATACCAACTTTGTTTTCTAGATTTACTACGAGAAGTACCGTAAGACTTTGTCGTGCCAAAACCAAACAAATAAATTTAATTAAAATTGCCATCTAAAAATCAGTTTATTTCAAAGTACATTGAACTAGAAGTAGCAAAAGAACAAAAGCAACAACAACAATGCATTTTGTTTTTGCTTTTGGTCCCTATAATGCTAAAATTTATGAACAAAGATTTACAGTTAATAGAAATTTAAACAACATTTGACTATTTAGAGACCAAAAATATGTAAAAAAAATCAAATCAGCTGCTCTACTGAGCGTCTAAGGGCGCTTATTTTTCTAAAATAACAAAAAAATTATTTCCAAAATTTTTTATTAAAAAAATTGGTACCTCTTCAATGTGTTTTATTAAAAAAAAAATGTATTCCCAAAAATTTTTATTAAAGAAAAAATTGTATGCCTACTACTTGTTCAATTTGCGTTGTTCTATTTGCAGGTTTCACTTTTTTATTTATTTATTTAAATCTATGAATTACAATCCTTACAGACTATGATGTAAAAATTGCTTAGACTAAACTACAGATATACATTTAATTAAAAACAACTATAATATAGAATTCAGGAGATTTAAAAATGCTAGTCTTCAAAGCGAAAAATCGAGAACAACATCATTATGGACGGAATTCAATTCCCGTAAAGCACGAGTAATGGGAGCATTACTGGCATACTTAGTTTTAAAGTTTCCCCCACAAAAAGGGTAGAAGTTCCTGAGAGATCGTTAGGCAACATTAAATCGAATCCTTTCCAACAATTATTCCAGTAATAATATTATGACTAAAAGACAGACACAGTATAGACCTACAAATTTCTAAGTACTTGAGACTTAAAAGCAGAATTTGAGAAAAAAGAATATTTGAGAATATTTTTGCACACGTTCGATTATATTGATAGCCTGTAGTCAGTCTCCAAATAAACACAGCATATTCTAAATGAGATCTAACAAAAGATAACTTAATAGTGTATGGATCAGAGAACTTAGTGGCGTTCATTCTGACGAAGCCCAACATCGAAAAAGATTTTGAAGTAATATATGGTTATTAAAAGAGAAATTGTTGTCAAAGATAACGCCAAGGTCCTTACACTCGCTAACACACTGCAGGGCACATGTCGAGATACTGTACTTAGTGCACAAAATATTATTATATATGTTTTCGAATAAGATATTTTAAAGCACTTAGATAAGTTCAGCGAAATTCGTGAATTCTGGCACCACAAGTAAAGCCTATTCAAATCGGCTTGAAGTTTAGTGGCATCCTCTTGAGTCTTGATCGCTGAGAAGATCTTAAGGTCATCAGCATAAAGCGAAAATTTAGCAAATGAGAAACAACTTTTGATGCCATTAATAAATAACACAAATAAAAGCGGTCCCAAGATACTTCCTTGCGGAACACCAGAGGTGGCAGCAAAGGGGGTAGATTATATACCATCAATTGTTACAACACAACGTCTATTGCTCAAGTAAGAGTTTATTCATTGCAGAAATGCAGAATGAAAGCCAAAACAAGCTAATTTTTTAACTAAGTTTCTATGAGAAACTTTGTCGAAGACTTTCGAAAAGTCGGTGTAAATACAATCGACCTGGAAGCCAGCCGAGAAAGAATCAATGCAGTATTTACTAAAAACAGCTAGATTTGTTAGCAATAAACCCATGCTGAACAGGGAAAATTAAAGATTTAACCGCAAAGCTCAGCTTTGCATACACCGCGTGCTCAAACATTTTGGAAATAGTTGACAGCTTTAAAATTTCTAACGTCATTTTTATTGCCACTCTTAAAGAAGGGCGTAATGAAAGAGAGCTTCCATGCGTCAATGAAACACCCCGACGACAAAGATTTGCTGAAAATAATTTTCAGGGGATAGACCAAGGCCAAAGAATTTTTTATCAAAACTGCTGAAAGTCCATCAGCATCAGTTTGAGAGGATGATTTTGACTTAATTAAAGCTTTACTAATATCCTCATGAAAGAGGAAAAGACCTCCAAAGTTCAGGGCATAAACTAAGTTAGAAGAAAAGTCGGACGGAGGATCAAGTTCTTCGTCAACAAAATTGGATTTAAAAAACTCAGCAAATAAGTTTGCCGCTTCACATGGGCTTCGCGCTTGACTATTATCGAAAAACATACCAGTGGGAACACTGGCACTACTCCTTCTAGATTTTATGTATTTCCAGAAGATTTTGAGATTTGCTTTAATGTTGAACTCCATGTTGTTAATATAGCTATTATAGAGAGATTTATTTAAATCGTTGAAATCCTTTAACGTTCGCTTATATTTAACGAAATACAAATGATTCTTCGTAGATTTAAATTTCTTGAAATAATTATTGTTAAGATTTTTAAGCTTTTGCAAAGTCTTACAATACCAGGGTAATTTATAAGCGGAATGTTATCTAAGCAGATTTTAGACAAGATGGACGTAAAGGCAGAAAAACTACTAGAGGTGTCAAGTTCAGCAAATAAATTATCCCAATTAATGTCCAGTAATAAGTCATTGAAATTGGCAAAATCGCATAATGAATAATTGAATGATAACCTGGCATCAGACGGAATAGTAGCAAAACAGTAAAAGTCGAGTTTGACAACTAAGGGTAAATGATGCTTATCTTTAGGAGTTATGGGATTCAAACATTCATTGATCTTGTAGTTTATGTTATCACTTACAAATATGAGGTCCAAGATTCTATTCAGAGAATTAACAAAATTATTAATTTGAAATAAAAAGACTAAGAATATTATCAATAAAATATAATTCATGATTTGCAGTAACATTATTTGGTGTGAGAATAGAGTTAGAGACTCTAGTACACCAATTTATCTTACCTAAGTTAAAATCACCTAAAACACATAAATGATTGCCATTTAGATTATTTAAGACTAGATATACAATGTTGCCAACATGCGCTTTATACAGCTCGTATAAACTTTCAGGCGGCAAATACGAGGCAAGTAGATATAAAGATCCTTGTGAATTGGGACAACTTATGCAGAGTCACCGTTCATGAGGGGGCACAAAAATACGTTTAAGTGACACTTGGCAGCAAATAAGAACGCCCCCCTCGCGCAAGCACCCTGTTTTTGCAGCATCCCTGTCTTTGCGAAAAACGTTAAATAAGTTCGGGTCGAAGAACTCACTGTCGTAGAAACTTGTACAAGTCTCAACAAGAACGAAGATGTCGTAATCTAACTGCGCACTAAGGGAATGTACATACTCAGCCTTTGTACGCATGCCGGATAAGTTCTGAAAATAGACCTTAAGACCACCACTAGGAAGATTCGAAGATGTTATTATTATAATAATAATATAGGGTTATTCAATAGGTGCGCTTCAACTTTTTTCCGATAGGGAGGGCGAACGACGCAATATTTTTTATTTTTCGCTTGTCATTTGTAAACTTCATTAGTATACATTTCATCATGGAACGCT
The DNA here is from genome assembly GCF_027943255.1 of Anastrepha obliqua. Taxonomy (NCBI): domain Eukaryota; kingdom Metazoa; phylum Arthropoda; class Insecta; order Diptera; family Tephritidae; genus Anastrepha; species Anastrepha obliqua. The sequence continues at coordinate 120,758,090 of NC_072893.1, read as the reverse complement.
ACACACTTGAGCAACGATTGCAAATCGTGCAAATTTTTTATGAAAATAATCGTTCTGTTGCTGCTACTTTAAGAGCATTACGGCCATTTTACGGTCCATTTAACAAGCCGTCCCGTTTTGGGGTTATGTGAAGTCATTGGTCTACAGTAACAAGCCGGCGACGATTTGTGAGCTCAGAGCCAATATTGAACGCGAAATTGCTGGAATTTCGGCCGATTTATGCAAAAGAGTGGTTGAAAATTGGGTTCAACGATTGGACTTCGTACAACGTGTGGTCATGCAAAAGAAATCGAATTTCATACTTAAATGTATATGTTCAAACTCGATAATAAAAAAAAAAATTAGTTAAAAAAGTCAAACCGTTTGTGTTTTATTCAAAAAAGTGCAAAAGTTGAAGCGCTCTTACTGAAAAACCCTATATTATTATTATTAGTTGCTAGAGCGCCGGCTTTAGGTGTATAGTGGCGATATGTTTCAGTACAATAAGAAGTAAACTGAAAAAATTTTGAAAATAGGATATAAAAAGAAAACTGAAATATCAGAAAAAGAAATTTTTATTGGCGAAAATTTTTAACAAGAAATAACACTTCAAAAAAACTGAAACATTTCTCAAAAAGTTCATTAAAAAATAAATAAAAAATATAAGAAGCTGCTATTTTTCTATTTTTCAAAAACAACAAAAAAAGAATTTTTTGGTAAACATTTTTAACAAAAAATAATAATTTTTTCAAAACAATTAAAAAAAAAAATTAAAATCTGAGAAGAAAAAGAATTATTCCCAAATTGCTTAACTAAAAATATCACGTTTTTTCAAAAAATATTTTATAAAAAGTATACTTCACTTTAAAAAAGGCAAACAATTTTAACAAAAATAATACTTTTTTCAAAAAAATTAAAAAAATTTTTAAAAAGTCATTAAAAAATAAAAAATCTGAGGAGCGGCTTTTTTCAAAAATAAGAAGAAAAAAATGATTCCCAAATTTTTTTAACTAAAAAGATCACATTCTTCAATAAACGAAATGTTTATAAATATATTTTATAATTATATAACAGCAAAAAAATTTTTTGGCAAACATTTTTAACAAAAAATAACACTTATTTCAAAAGAATTAAAAAAATTTGAAAAAAGTATTAAAAATAAAAAAAAAATCTGAGGAGCGGCTATTTGTCACAAATAAGAAGAAAAAAATTATACCCAAAACTGTTTAACAAAAAATATCACTTTTTTAGAAACAAATTTTTATAAAAAGCATATTTTATTCTAAAAAAATTAAAGAATTAAAAACAATAAAACTTTTTTCAAAAAAAAAACTAAAAAAATTAAAAAAAGTCATTAAAAAATAAAAAAATCTGAGATTTTTCAAAAATAAGAAGAAAAATAATTATTCCCAAATTTCCTAATTAAAAAGATCACATTCTTCAAAAAAAATTTTATAAAAAAAAATTTAATTCTAAAAAAATTAAAAAAAAAAAAAATTCCAAAAAAAGGAGCGGCTATTTTTCAAAAAAAAGAAGAAAAAAAGTGATTCCCAAATTTTTTAACAAAAAAGATCATATTCTTCAAAAAAAAAAAAATGTATGAAAAGTATATTTTATTCTAAAACAATTAACAAATTTTAACGACAAACACTTCTTACAAAAAAGCTGAAAAATTATATATGTATGTATGTATATAGGCAAGTACTTGTATATTGGTTGTTTGGCCGAGCTCCTCCTTCTCCTATTTATGGTGCGCTTCTTGATGTGTTTCCACAAATTGAGACACCTACAGTTTTATATGACCACCGAGCTTATGTTACTGCTCGTACTGGCTTGATAGAATACAACGCCCTTTCTTCTCGCTAACTCATGCGAGCAGCTTATAGTGAATGATTACCTTCGAATACCACCAAATACGTCTAAAAAATCTTCTTCACTGTTAACTGGGGCTTAGCGATCATTAGAGCCAGCTCAGTGCTACTTGACAACAACTTTTTTAAGCAGTTGTTGCCTTGCGTTTAGCAATTTTTAGTACCAGTTACTATCCGCATCAAAAGAATGGGTCGACTTCGTTACCTTTCAGCAATAAGTCTTAGGTGTCAATTCGGTTAAAAAGCTCATTTTGCGTCAATTCGTGTGTACCCATAGATTGACTTTTTTCTTGAGACCCGCCTTACGCAAATGATTCCAAACGTGTTCCTGTATAATCATCAGTTCCTGGACAATGGCAAAGGTGCTCACATGCCGGTTTATCACCATCCATGATTTTATCGACATTCTCGACATTCCAAGGTTTCCCTCGATTTTGACGATCATATTGCCGGTGCGGAACAGTTGAAACCAGCGCTTTGCTACTGCATTCAATAGTGCAAGATTCATAAACAGCACACATTTTTTAGCTCCCTGATCTGACTTTTCACGTCGGCAGTAGTGGTACTGAAGAATGTATCTTCTTCTCTTTTTTTACTTCTATTTTTGAACGTTGTAACTCCCAACTGGCTTCATGAGGCACAAAACTGTCAGTAAACTTTTCTTTCTGCACCGCTATCACCTCTAATTCGTCGTATAGTATGACCTAATGCCATGTATACATCGTGAGATATGGCTGCCTAAAGGCGTCTAGCGGAAAATGGTTTCAACTTTTTGCTTGACCTTATATTGATAACCTTTTTATAGCCAAGGCGTGAATCTCTATAGTGAGTTATTATTCTGATTTATGTTTTTTCTTTGGGCTGTCAATTTTTCTTTTAGTGCCCCGAACAGTGCTGGCGTGTGCCAAAAACTATCGAACTTTTTGTTTCAGACAAACTTCTCCCTCAATACAGATGTGTGAATTTTATGACTCTTACAAAGTAGTCGTATGTGTTTATGTACAATGTGTATTTATGTGTGTAAGAGTATATATGTATGTGTATATATGCACAAGATGTTAAGGTATTTACTAAAATTTACATAGATGGAACATTCACAACAAATTTCATATTGCCTACTCCTTTCAGGCTCGTCGTGTCGACTAGACAAAGAATTAGCAGACTTAACGCAGATAATCAGACAAAATGAAAGTCAGCATAGCAATTTGCGTGTGTATAAGTAGTATGAGTAAGAATTTGTTTGCTTGTTGTTGAAGTGCTGTGAAGTATTTTCTCTATAGATGCCCAGTAGTAATGAGCAAGTGGAAATTAAGCGTTTGGGTACAAGTCCCTACAGGATCCTTGCGATCATAGCCCTTAGCATACTCAATTTTATCAACACGCGCTGGTTAGTCTAATATGTTTTTCTTCAAGATTTATTACACCCAAGTGGCAGATAACTACAATTATTCTACTACGTTGACCGAACCACTCAAATGCCGAAATTTCCATTTAATATATAGGCATAAGATGCGCAGAAGCTGCTTAAGATGCTGCTGTTTTAAATTAAATTTAAATTCTTATTTTATTTTTTGACTATCTTAGCCCTATTTGAATTGCTTACTAATAAATGTTTGTATGTATGGGTAGATGCATGTGTTTACATTTGCCAAAAACATTTGATTTCGCGCGCCTTTGCCTTATCAACACCAATAAAATTCAATTTTACGAGTACTGGAACGGTTGAAGAGAAAAACTTCCAGTGTTAAAATTTCTCTTCCTTTCGCTGTTTCTCTTTCGCTCCCACTCAGCTCGTGGTTTATGAGCATGCGCAAATCTTTTTCACATACTCTTAAGGGCTTATTAGTTACTTCAGCTTTTAACGGTTATTTAGGTTATAAAATAATAGGGTACTGAAGTATAATTTGTAGGTTTACTGCTGAGAAAATACACTGGATGTGATATCAAGTTATGATATCCGTACTAAAAAAAATGTCGTGCATTCGTTATGTACGAGTATAAGTACAGAAAATGATAAGGAAAAAATTAAGAATCTTAAAAAAATTAAAAGAAAATCTTATTAAAAATCAACGAAATTGTTCAGCAACTTGAAATTTGCACACTTGAAATTTACCCATTATCCCATTATTTTGCACACCAAAAATCTTTCTAGATATTCTAATAAAAATCAGTGGAATTAGTATGAAAAGTTTGTGGAATTTTTCTAATTTTTTCATAAAATTTTAAAATTTAAATTATATGATTTTTGTTAAATATGTATATACTTTTCGAAAGGAAGCGTAGAAGGCTCAAGTTAAACGGAGTCTGGGGAAATGAAGAAAACACTGACCACTTCCAGATATCCTACCAGTTGTCGGTAGAGCGGTGCACACTGTTCTCCATGCCAGCGGACAATTGGGTGCCTTTTTTGTTTTTTGATGGGACAGACTAGCAAGTGCAGCACTCAGACACAATTAAGTCCATTGTAGTGGACTCAGGTTCCTTTTTCAAATTTTCTTTGAAATGAGTGCCAAGACGCACAGAAAGTGGTCCGCCGTCTCTCCACAGCGGGCAGAATGCATTGTCTGAGATGCCTGCCTTTTCCCTGAGCTTTGCCCGTCATCAGTCCAACCAGCTGCTTGCAGTCCCTTCTGCTTAGCGACAGTCGGTCGGACATGACAGATAACATAAGTTTTGGACAAAACTCTCTCAGCCTGTCAGGCTCGCTTGTGGGTTAGAGTAACCCGTTAGCTATCCGTGGTTTTGATGGCTGCAGAAGGAAGTGGCAGAACGGGCTCCGTGACAAGGAAATTGGCCTCAGAATCCATTGTAGCTAAAGAGTCAATGATCTCGTTACCCGCGTTACACGTGGGTAGTCCCGGGACTCATATTAGCATCAGGATATTATGTCTGCCAAAGTAGTTCACCTTGGATTTACAATACTCAACTAATCTGGAAATGGTTGAAGTCTAAGGCCATGAGCGCAGCTTTGCTGCCGTTGCAGAGACATACAGATTTACCTCTACATCTGCATTGGCTGCCTTACGTTAGCTTCGGTAGGAATTATGAGGTTTTGAACCCAGATAGAGATCAATGGTTAAGTTCAGAGAACCTATTAACGGGATATAAGCACACTTTCTACACCGACGGATACAAAACCAGTAATGGTAGCGGATCTGTATGGCATTTAGACAAAGACACTAAGTACTCCTATGCCACAGGGCAGATGGCCACGGTATTCCTTACGGCAGTCTATGCCATCTTGAACGTGGCATACCGGCTTGAGAAAAGGTTTCGAAATATTGTAGCATTGAAATTTGTAGGGGCCGTCAAGCTGAACTAAGAGCCCTTGTAAACCCATGCTGCTCTTCGAAATTAGTCGGTGTATGTAAGTCAGAACTGAACAGTGCTGCAAAACACAACAAAGTTTGTCTCATTTGGTATTATTTGTGGTAGTCCAGGGAATGAATTGCCTGATAAACTGGCTAAAGAAGACAATGAAAGTATGCAACTAGGCCCTGAACCCTTTCTAGGTGTCAATTCTGGATCTATTCAACTATAGATTGAGGGCGTCATGAGGTCTACCCATAAAAGACGTTGATCTGAGTTGGGCTACTACAGTGAAGCTAAGTGCTTTGTGCACCAGAACCAAACAGGAAATTAGCGACCTTTCTCCTAAAACTTAGTAGGAGGTTAGCATGTGGCTACCACTGACACCAAGACACTGACGACGTCCCCCATTTATGCGTACTTTTTGTTTCTCTTCATGCCAGGAATTTTTTTAACATGTGCAAATTAAATGAATTTTTAATTATTTTTATGCCGAACTAAGTTTTATAAAAGTTATTTCTTTTAACTGTCATTCTGCTCATATTTTTAACTAACTTTTCGATAAAAAAAGCATATCTTTGCAAATAGTAAACAAAGTTAGAATCAATTTTTGCAGAAATGCGCACAAACTGCCTTTTAAGTTTAAAATTATCAATGAAGTTTTATATGACAAACCAAATCATAGCAAAAAACTTACGTACAGACAACTCAAGACAACCGAGAAATAAACTTGTGGGTGTAGTTTAGTCTTGTGGGTTAATATATTAGTCAAAAGAGGAAAAGTAGTAATAAAGAGAAATTCTCACTTTTATTCATCTCCGCACAACTTCAAGCAGGCATCACCAACAGCAGTAAGAATTAAAATTATTTAAGAATAAAAATCAAACAGAAAAAACAAAACAAAACAAAATGCAAAAACTAACAGTGGAAGCAAGCCTTCTTCAAGCGGCAGAAACAATAAAAAGCACAGCACCAAGCAAATGTTGAGTGGGGGAAAGCAGATTGTAATTTGAACTAGCGAAGCAGGTGGCAGCGGACGTGGTAACACATAAGCATGAAAACTTTTAAATGAATTTTAGAAAGTATGTTTTTTCGATTTTACTTGTTTTTGTTCTTTTTTTGTTAGTTGAATTTCGAAGTACTTCTTGCTTTTTGCTTTTGAAGCCACAGACCAAATGCAACTTCGCCATTAACAATTGCTGATGCTCGATGCTTGATGTTCTTTGTTTTATTGCTTGGTGCTGGTATTGTTTTTTATTACTATTATTATTTTATAGTTGTTTTTGTTGTCACTTTACATGTACGCGTTTCCGTTTCTCTTGGCGCATTGAGGGTACATCACTGGAAAGTCAGCTGGTTGTTGTTGAACTTTTATCTTATTATTGTTGTTGTATTGCAGTTCAGTGCGGAATGTTAGAGTTATATGCATATGTACATGTGAGTGTATGTGTTTTTATATATGTTTGTATTTATGTTTATATTTTTAATATATTATTATATTATAGAAACCTGGGTTAACCTCTACCTCTCTCACACATGGGCCTTTTTGTATCTTTCAGACAAAATAGAAAAAAAAAAAAACGCGTACAATATGCATAAAAATATTTATCGTATAATTTCCATCCAAGCCTCCACATACATAAATCAAGTATTAATTTAAAGTTAAATTTAAAAGTATTCCGATGTGTTGCTTAAAGTTAAACTCTGAGACGTAAAGGAACTTGAACTTTGGTGGGTACAGCACAGAAATCCAGAGCCAATTATATGCTCGGGTATTGCAGTGATTCTACGGCCTCGTGAAAAAAATGAATGCGCCCTCAACGGCTGTATAACAACTACGAGTAAAAGCCTTCTGAATAAGTATAAAAAGGCGCTGATGACATAGAATTCCTTACTAAACTGAGAAACAATGAGCTACGATTGAAGATTGGTTCGATCACGCGATAATCAATAGAACCCAATCGAGTAGTAGCTATATACCGTTGCCTATGGTTACTCATTATATAGGTGGCTCAAAATTAGTCAGCCTATCGGAAGATTTATAATAATTTTTACTTACGTCGTACGCCAATCATTTTTGACACTTGTGAGCTAAACAGCCGCAGTATAAAAACAGACAAGCAATGGAGCACTTAAAGGTCCAAACAGAGATTTTCTTCACTGAAAATAATTCGGAAATAACTGAAAATAATTTTTGTTTAGTAAACAATTTATTCAAAAACAAAAATTGGATTAATTTTACGCCCCCTTGCATGTCTCCGGAGAGGTAGAGGATAGAAGTTCAGAACACTGTCTCTTTTTTTCGGCATTCTCTGACATTGACTACATAAAGGAGGCCCATTTCTTGGTGATAAGCTGCATTTTCTTTGCTGCAGAAAGCGTTCTAGTTCCAGTGCTTTTGTAATAGTTTTAAAGGGCATATTCAAGAATCAAACAAAAAAAATTTAAACTTGCAGAAACAAACAATTTCAAAAATATTTAATTCTAAAAAAGGAAATAATTTCGCATACAAAAATTTCTGAAAACTGAAAAAAATTTTATTCAAAATCAAACAAACAATCCAAATTTTCGAAAAAATGTATTCACTTTGTAAAGTTGTATTTATTTTTTTATAAAATATAATTTAATTTATTGTAAAATATTACACTTGTATTTTTAACCGTAATAAAAATCTCGGAAAACTAAAAATAAATACCAATACAGAGAAATAAATCATTAATCTATACTATAAAGGTGAATGTCTGTACGTTGTCCGCGCATCACTACGAAACGACAACACCAAATGTCGTAAAAACTTTTACATTCATATTTTCACCCAATGAAGGTTATAGGCATGTTTTTATGATGGAACTCCCTTCCCACAGCCCCTAGGCCGCGCCACCACTCTTAATCGTCACTAATAATCGAATATTTCCTTAAATTTAATCTAAAAAATCTTAGTTTTTCCTATTTCCCACTATTTATTGCACACTCTAGACTTCATAATCCGCATAAACTGTTCAACTATGACCCAAATGCAAAGTTCAAAAACGGTTTGACATCGAAAATTAATAAAAATAATTTTGCTTAATATTTTTCTGATTGGTTGTTTTGATTTTATTCAACGAGGCACAGCAACGGATGCCGGGTAAAAGCATTTAAAATTTTAGAGACAGGAATGTGAATTAATTGCTAATAAAAAATTATTTTATTTATTTAATAAAAAAATATTTTCTATGAAATTATTGCTTGTAATTATTTTATATATATATCCTAAATCCCTCAAAACTACTCCTACGTGAGCGCGGCCGCGGGTTAAAGCTAGTAATTTATAAAATATAAGTATGCTACAAATTTTAATAATATAATAGGGCAAAATTTCACAAAAAAAATTTTTGTTTTTCAAAGCAGAAAAAAAAATTATTTAAATTTCAAAGCAAAACAATCTTTTTTAATAATTCTAAAAAAATTGTATTTGTGAAGACAAAAAAATTTCAAAAATATTTAATTACATAAAAGGAAATAATTTCGCCTGCAAAATTTTTTGAAAACTGAAAAAAAAATTGATATACATGTGTATATATATAGGTATATATATGTATATACAGGGTTTTTCAATTGGCGCGGGTCGATTTTGGCGCCCTGTGGTAGCCATTTTGTTTTGGTGACATCTGTCAGATCTTTTGTTTATTATTCAGTTGTTTATGCCAAATCATCATGGCAAGTTACACGATTGAACAGCACGTTCAAATGGTAAAACTTTATTATCAAAATGAATGTTCATTAACGCAAACGTTGCGCGCATTGCCTCCATTTTTCGGTAGACGTGGTGGCCCTTCCAATTTCTTATGGCCCATATTGAACCATATGGACCTAGACGACATGTGGTTCCAGCAGGACGGCGCTACGTGCCACACAGCAAAAGCCATCCATTTCCATTTCAACATCTACCCGCCCTTATTGAAAAATCCTTTATAATTGGCACATACATCCGGTTTGGGTGTTTGGCTGAGCTCCTCCTCCTATTTCTGTTGCGCGTCTTGACGTTGCACATACCGGTATTTTGATAATCTAGGCGGCCAAAACTATTTTAACGTTTTTTATAGTCTTAAATACTTTTATTCATCATCATTTAGACAATGGACTTTTTTTTATTGACTCTTATTATTAACCCTTAAATGACCGTGGTATATTTAAAGATACAACCATTTTGTACTAGAATAAATAGAAAATGAATTTTTTTTGGGTATTTATAGGTTAAATTATATAAAATAATGTTTTAATTATTTATTATCAAAAGGCAAGTTTCACAGAAGGTGTCAAATAAAATACATTATTTGAACCAAAAAAAAAAAATTTAATTCAATCAATAATCTTACGTCAATAAGAACTAAAGCAAAATAAAACAAATTAAAGGAAAAAATTACAAATTTTCATTATCTGATAAATCAGATTCGTTAGGTTGGGCCGGAATGAGTAAACTTAACGTTTCCGGTAAATATGATTTTAATTTTCCTCTTTTCACATTTCTAGTGCTGCTAAATAAAGGGTCCGAACTTAAAAAAAGTCGATTAAAAATGTCTCTATTGCAGTTTTCTCGGGAAAATTTTCTTGCGAAGTCTTGGCGGTAAGTTCTAAAATGTTTATTCCTTGCTTCTGCAGCTTCCTCCGAAAGTTGCCCAATAGGCACCAATGCATTTTTTATGATTAATGCACCATGCACAAGTATTTTGTGCATTGTCGGTGTCATCGGGTGCCATGGGTATAATTCAACGTACAACTGAGCTGTGTCAAATGCATATTTATCATACTTCTCCGAGTCCACTTTATGTCCGCATGAAATTGTTTCCAATATGACTTTTAACCGATAAATGAGATCATAGTTGATTCCGGTTATTTCAGCAGCTAACTTTGGATCTTCGAAAAATCTCCTGCTTGTGTTACCATCATTCGTGTTTCCAAAGTTAGCTTTTGGCATATCAACAAGCAAGCCAGTCTCGTTACGGAATCTCCGTTGGATTTCAAGTTTCCTGTCTTTCTCGAGCGTTTTTTCCGCTTCTGTCTTTCTTTCTCTGTATTTTCGAACAGGCAACTTGTAGGCAAGATGGAGAATACTCTCAAAGAGTCTTATCCTGGCGTGCAAAACAGATAAACCAAACTCAAGGCATTCGTGCTTAATATCGTGCTTTAAATGCAGCTGATTAAAATCTTTGGATGTAGCGCCACAAATATAGCACTTATTGGTAGAAGTTGTGCCAGAAGCAGCGTTGCACACTTTGCCATCTACCATTGTCATGACGAACACGTGACTGACTTTAAAGGTTAAACTATTTAATTCTAAATCCGTAGCTGACAGCGATTTCAAAGATTCAGTTACGAAGTCGATTTCCTCTTTAGTTATGTCCACACTTTCTTTCACAAACCGGAACCTCAAAGGACGACAAAAACGAGCTGAAGAGGGCGTTGGATTTTCCCAAACGACTTTATCACTTTTTCCACAGACTAACCTTAATGGAACAAAACAGGTTTGGAAGATATTTGAATCACAATCAGTATCACTTTCTTGTTTTTGTTTAAACTGTGACTGCTGTGAGCCGTCGCATCCCCATTTACAAATAAGTTTCAGGGACAATCTTTCTTGTTCTTCAAGGGCTGAAAGAACTACTTCCAAATAAGTTAATAAGCGTTTCACTGTAACATCGACCAAGGGCTGTAAGTCACATTCGGCACTAGTGCATGTAATTCTGATAGATTCAGTAGGCGGATACAATTCATTTTTTGCTTTTTGAATAAGTGTGTAGCAGGGAAAAATTTTTTTACATGTGTTCCTTATAACTTCGTACTGAGCACTTGTTAGATCAGCATCAATCATCATTTTCAATGCTTGCATTGGTGATAAAGAGTGGATTTCTTTTTTCTTAATGTTTGAAAATGCCTTTTTGTATTTTGTCGCACGTATCGGAGAGTTTTGAATGTCTTTTAATACTTTAGAAGCATCTCTCTTCCCACTTTTGATTAACTCTACTGAAGCAGCATGCATAATCAAGTTTTTGTCCTTTACTGTAGATCTGAGTTCTGCAGTTTTGCGTCTTTTAGATCTTTCACCTGAGTCACTGAAATCTTTCTGAGGACGGCCACATCGTTTCGGTATTGCTGCAACAGTTAATTCAAAACCTCCTTCCAACCAAGATTTGTACTTTGATAGGAAAACATCTTCCTTTTTATGTACTTGTAGCCACTTTTTCTTGATTTGTGATTTAAAATGTGAAAAATTGTGCTTAAGAGCTGATATCTGTTCGTCAGAGTATTTTTCACTTGACAAAAGCTCCTGTTGTAAAGAGTTTAATTTTTCGTCCAAATTCGATACAATCTTATCCTCTTTGTGGTGTGCGTCTTGATGTTGTTTCACAAATGGAGGGACCTACAGTTTCAAGCCGACTCCGAACGGCAGAAAATTTTTATGAGGAGCTTTTTCATGGCAGAAATACACTCGGAGGTTTGTCATTGCCTGCCGAGGAGCGACTGCTTTAGAAAAATGTTTTTATTTTTAATTTTTGTGTTTCACCGAGATTCGAACCTACGTTATCTCTCTGAATTCCGAATAGTAGTCACGCACCAACCCATTCTGCTACGGCGGTCGCCTTGATCCATAGAAAAATTAATTTGCTTGAAATCTGTTGCTGGTTTTTAATTTTTTAAATATTTTTCGACTAAACGCCATTTATTATTGTATAAACAAGGTGGCACAAAATTAATCATCCAGTGGTGTTTCTGAATAATTTTTTTACTAAATAAAAAAATAAGTTTGAGGGATGGACATTTTTATTTGCTACGTTCCACCCTCAGAGAAAGATGTGTTTTACGTGCAGACTATTTAGCTAAAAAGGACCGACTAGAGTTTTATCTAAAAAAAATATTTTGAGTAATGAAAATCTTGACTTTAACCTTTACACGCTCCATTGCTTGTCTGTTTGTATACGGCAGTGTCTAGTTGACAAGTGTCAAAATTTGATTGACGTACGACCACATTTGCTATAATTATTATTAATCTTCCGCTAAGGTGATTAATTTTGAGCCAACTTGTTTAAATGTGAAATATATGCCTAACTAAGTAGTTAGGTGAAATGGTTGAAATACCCAAGCAGCACCAAAGCGCCATTTTGATACTGTTGTGAGACCTCCAACAGGCAGCCACAGCTTATGATGTAATGGAGAAGATTGATGGAATTTAGGTTGGCGCATTGCCCCAGGCTATCGAAGAAAGGAGCACCCAGTGATCTTAATCGTCTAGCTGCTAAAAGTCGAGTTTATCGGAGTATTCATAATTGGATGTAGCATTTACGCTAGCGCTTCATTTTATTGCGTTACTTAAAATATTTTTAAAGTACTTCCAAACCCATTAAATCAACGGAAAATACGCAGAAAGTGCAAAAATAATAACTGTCTGAGATTTGAGTAGTTTTTAAGTGCTTTTTTAGCGAAATTTTGTTCCTTTTTTATGAATGTAGCAACGGAAATTGCTCATTTCCAAACTACTGCATTTTTCTGAATCAATTCGCGCTCTCGTATGGTAACTGCGGTACTAGCAAAATGCGGTTTTCTAGAAAATGTCAGTAACCACATGTGTATGTATGTATGTGTGTACACATATGCTGTAAAATTTATGTATGTATATATAAATGCGTATATATGTACGAGTGCGTATTACGGTTTTTATACTCGCAAGGGTAACAAAAACATTCAAAATATGGAGCGTGCATAGAAACTGTTCATAAAATTAAAAACAAACAGTTTATGCAGCAAATTTTATCTGCGTATAAACTCACATCTACAAATACACAGACGTTAGTGGTGGTTACAACTTTTTATTGGGTGGGCATTTGGCAGAAAATAACACAGTGGCCTCAACCAAACCAAGCATTAGTAGCCACGTGTAGTAAAACGAATTTCCCTTCAATTCATCATAGTTTTTTGTTTTTTACAGTTTTTGGCCAAAAACGCAATTCATTTACTTGAAATATTTTACACTAATTTATTTGAAAAATTTGTACGTAGTTTCTACGGGAAAATTTAGCGAACTACTCTTTTACAAAACATTTCAAATGCGTAGTTAGAAGGGTGAAATGTTTTACTTGAAGGACTATTTCTGACACTTTTTTAAATTGAGTTTTATGTAGTTCCCTAAAAGACCAGTTAGAGAATTCTACAATTTAGAGGATATTCTACAAAATTGTTCAATAGAAAAGTTTGCTTAGCTGAAAAACTCTGACTGATGAAAAACGAAGTGTGCATTTCCACAGCTGTTGGTTTAAGCTACCCTGCCGGAGCGACTCGGGATATAAGGGCATCTCCTGTCTGTTAGTTGGCTAAATGGCAGTCCAGAATATTGTTTACAAGCGCTCGGAAGCATTTTGCCGAGAATAAACTCCAAAAAAGAAAACCAGTAATGGATTTCAAACGTAATAGTGCATTGCATTATATTTGGCTGGAAAATCCCAACCAGCGATTGTTCGTGAGCTCGAACACCTTAAAGTAAATAAAGTTTTTGTTTGTCGCACCATTACTCGTTCCGAGTACAATGATACTGGTAGCATCGCGAAACGTCATGGAGGTAGTCATCGAAAGACTGCAACGTCGCGTGAGATGGTTCAAAAAGTGAAGAAGCGACTTGAGCGCAACCCCCGACGAAGGGTCAATCAAATGGCGAAAGCACTGAAAATATCTGACAGTAGCATTCGCCGCATACTGAAAAATGATCTCGAAGTCAAGCCTTACAAGATCTAAAAGGCGCATGATCTCACACAAAAGCAGCCACAAGTCAGACTTAAGATAGCTAAGGAGTTGCTTTGCTTGGCCGAAAGCGGTCAATTTCCGAACATTGTGTTTTCTGACGAGAAAATTTTTCAAATTGAGCAATACGTAAACTCCCAAAACGAGAGGGTTTATTTGACCGATCGTTCATATGAGAATTTGAGTCATCGATTGGCCTCCAGGAGCCAGCACCCGCCACTGATAATGGTTGGGCCGGTGTAACTGCAGATGGGCGCTCTCCAATCGTTTTCATCGAGCCTGGCGTCAAGGTAAATACGAAATACTATCGGGAAAGTATTCTGGAGATTGCTTTGAAGCCATGGGCAGACAAGAATTTCGGTTACAGACCATGGACATTTCAACAGGACTCGGCACCGTCTCACAAAGCTCGAGTCAACCAAAAATGGCTAAAAAACAACGTTCCGAACTTCATAACGCCCACCCAATAGGTCTGAAATTCACCAGTCGCGAATCCGATGGATTATTCTCTTTGAGCCATTTTGGAGAGCAAAGTCCAAACTAAAAGTTTCACCAGTTTCGACGCGCTGAAAAAAGCCATTGTCCGCGAGAGGGATAAAATACCTGAAAGTTACATTGGGGCAGCTTGCGATTCGTTTCTGGACCGTCTCAAGGCCATAGCCAAGGCAAAAGGTGGTCGTAATGAGCAAAAGTAAATTAATTCCTAATTTTGTATTATTGGAAATTACGAAAGAAAAAATAATATTGGAAATTACATCCCGAAATTCTACGAGAATATCCCGGAAAATCCCGAAAACCTCTACTTTACTATCCCGGAATTTTCGAATTACGAATAAAAATAATAATGGAAATTACATCTCAAAAGGTTCCAAAAATATATGCTGTTCCGGGATCGTAATTATATCCCGGAAATCCCGATTTTCTCACTTTACAATCCCGGAAGTTTGGAATTACTGCAGAATAAAAAAAAAAGAAAAAGGAAAGAAAAACATAAAAAACTCGTGCCTGATCGGATTTATTTTCAAAAATTTCTATTTTTTTAAACAATAATTATTGGTTTTTTTCTCGAAAATCTGAAAAATATTTCCAAAGGCCGCCATATTGTTAATTTTGAAAGACAAAAAAGCTTCGATCAGGCATAAGATTGTCTATTTATAAAACCAATTTCTCTTCTCCGATTGATTTTAGATGAATCTCCAAGTGCTTGTGATAATCACTGGAAGAACTTTTGGAGAAACGGGATCCACACAAACAGCGATAACTTTTACAATTATTAATTTTTTTTTTTGAAAGTTTGCTAAAGTCAAGTCGAAACATGATGTATTAATGCTTTGTTTTTATTTTTGTAAAATAAAGCAACTGACTAGCAAAAAAAAGTATTAAAAATCATAATTTTTTCGGGCCTCTGACTACCCCTAACCCCTTAAAAATTTAAATAAGTTAAATATATTTTTTAAGATTTTATTAACAACAGCAAATATGCATATTATTTATAGAATATATAAATATTCACCACTTTCTAATTTTCCCAGACCTTGCTGAGCGTTGCTGGTCCTTCACAGGACACGCATTACTCGCATTATATTTCATGTAAAACGAAAACAGGTTTTTAAAAGTGCACTTCAACTTTAAGGCTCCCCTTCAGTCGCCCTTTTACTGCATTCATGCATGCATGTAAGTTCATTTACTTTGCACTAAAGGTAAAGTTTTCAAAATTTCAAAGATTTCGAAAATATCGCCAAGCCTCTTCTCCCACTAAACTTAAATACGCTGGTGCTTCCACATGTCTTTCCCATCTATAAAACGGCACGAAGTACGCAAAAAATTATACTAAAATTCAATTAAATCTATCAGAAATAGCATTGAAAAAAGTGTGGCAGAAGAATTTCTGCAAGGGCGAAATGGAAAAAAAAACATTTACAAAGACGATACCCTGAATGAATTTCAACTTTTTAAAAGTTATCCAGAAAAAACCAATTGAAATTGTCGTGAAAAAATTACCAACATGACCAACTGATTGCGCGTGACTGGTGTGTAGCAGTTGGTTAAACGAGTAGCAGAATGAAAAACTATCAATAAACCACGCTGACATGTCTTGCCAGTTGGAAGAAGCCAGAGAATGATAGTAAACGATGTTAAAGCAAAGAAATTAAAAATAAAAATCAGAGACTATGTCAGACAAGTAACAGTAGATGCCGGGCTGTGCATCAAGAATTAACAGGAGGCTTGCAAAAGTTCGCTGGTTTTATTAAAAAAATTCACAAGCAACCATAGCATATTTCTTTTCTTTCAATTTAGCGTCACGCAACATAGTTTTTATTAAATTGAAGTGCATTTAAATGATTCAAGTTTTTAGAATTTTCTTTATCAACCGTCTTTTAGCAGTCTCTGGTAGCTGTTAGGGTTATAAAATTAACTTTTTTATTTATTTTTTATTTACTTATTTACTTCAGTCTACAGAAAACATTCTTACAGCCTAATTCACTTAACTAAATATGGTAAACAAATCAAGCTTCAATTTTACAATATTATCATTAAAGTTAATGATGTTACAATAATTGTTACACAACCGCGGAAATCGCACAACAAGTTCATTAAATGCATAATTAGTGGTATTATTAGAAATGTTGAATAAACGATTAATTCTTAGACTATAAAAAGTAATATGGCTTTGAATTTTGCTTAATAACTCCTTACAATCGATATTACCATTAATAATATTATACAGGGTTTGATTGAAAAGTAATGAGCCTTGTGTTTTTTAAGCAGTTTTTTTAAACCTTTTGGCTTATACAACTAATATTCTTCAAAATAGGACCCTTGAGCGTCAATACACCGCTGGTAGCGGTCCTTCCACTGCAGGAAACATTTTTTAATCTCATCCACCGGAATCGCGTTCAATTCGGCTGTCACAGTTTTTTGGATCGCCTCGATGGAGTCAAAACGCCTCCCCTTCAGCTTTCTTTTCAGGCGCGGGAACAAGACGAAGTCCGGAGGGGACAGGTCTGGGCTGTAGGGAGGGTGGGAAAGCACCGGAAGCCCCATCTTGGCCAATGCAGAGGTGTAGAGGAAGGCGGTGTGCGCCGGCGCATTGTCGTGATGAAGGGTCCAATTGTTGACGAGATCGGGCCGAACCCGGGCGACGCGGTTTTTCAGCCGAAGGAGCACTTCTTTGTAAAATGCCGCGTTTACAGTGCTTCCTGGAGGTACAGACTGTTTAGCTTTACGCAAAATTTGATCGAGTAACGTTGCTCCAACGATCGCTGCATTTTAGCCACTGCAAAATCCTAATACACTTTTAAAACAGCTTTCACGCGCGGAGCGATGCTGACTGCACCGCTGTTGCCAGCGAGCTCGGACCGGTTTCTAGTGGAAGGGGAAGGTCCAACGATCATTTTCCCCCACTAGCCGATTCGATTGATCGCTTGGCAGACGCCCCGAAGACTCATTACTTTTCAATCAAACCCTGTAGACAAAGATTATTAAGAAGTATATTCGCCTATCATGTAAGGACTGTAAGCCAAGCAATTTACGGCGACTTATATAAAGGGCAGAATAATCTTGCCAGTCCATTTTAAACAACAATATTTTTGTGAAAATATTTTGTACATTTTCGATTTTCTTCGAATCTACCTCATAGTATGGGTTCCATATAAATGAACAGTACTCTATGCGGGAACGTACAAAGGAGAGAGTTCAGGTTAGAGAGATTTGACGTTAAAGAGATTTCAACGTTTGAGGGTCTTTCAAATCAGTGGAATTTCTTCTTCTTCATTGCAAATACTTTAGACATCACATAACACCGCGTTACACCCATTCTGTCCTATGAATCAAATATACTTTTTCGGAAAGGGGATAAAAAATAAAAATACACGTGTATCGGGGATTTTCATGTGCACGTCACAATTTTTTTTATTTTTATTTTATAACTTTAAACGAGCAATTCTTGTATGCATATCTGTATAGCCACACGATCTCAGGATTAGCTTAACGGATTTGATTGAAATTGGGTACACAGATAGTGTATCACATTTCTAGACTTTTCACCTAGGTGTTGCCACTGACAATGTTTCACAGGGCTGCCACCTGTTCGAAATTTAAAAAAAAATTGCATGAGTTATGCCGATGTGGGTATCAAAAGAAAGGTATTTCACTCCGCATTACAATAGAGATATAAAACCCCGAATTTTTTTATTAATTTTATTATATTAAAATTAAAAATTGTTACATTAAAAATTTTAATGCTTTTAAAGAAACTTAGGCGTTTTGGCTTTGTAGCATGTTCGCGGATTCCACTTAAATTCGGTGTAATGCTGATCTCTTTTGCGACCTTCCCATGTACACAAAAAGCACTGGTGGGTTGGAAATCCACGCTTAACACCCATGAGTAATCCGACCATTTTTAGATCGCAGCATATTTTCCAATTATGCTCTTGGCAGTTTATCAGCTGTAATATTAATTCCATGCCTTCGTATGTTTCTTTGAGGTTGGTGGCATATGCGATCGGGACAGCTGGATGTTTGTTACCGATATGAAGCAGCACTACTTTAAGGCCGATGCATCGATGAAAAGTCGCCACTCCTCTGAAATATGAGGGTAACCAATTTTTTCAAACATCGAATCAATATCACAACAATAAGGTTTTTTTCCCGATCTTCGTGCAATTTAAAAAACTTGTCATATGGAATATCTACTGCTACGTCGATCACGAGCGGCTGTTATTTTAAAATCAGCCGCCACTATATTCCACTGCTTAAAGCGTGATGCAAAGAGTTCGGCTGTTCTCTTTGACAAATTTCCTTCTCGTACAAGGTCATTGAAGTCGACTTGTGTTACTAAATACGGCACCGCAGTCCCAAGTTCACTGGGTGTTGGTACAAATTCCGATACTTCTGGTTCCCCGCATCTCGCATTCGATGCAAGAAATGTTGATAGCATTGTTGGTGCTACTGTTGGTTCTCCATCCCTTAATTCGGGAACATCATCAAAAATCTCCATTGAAGCCGCTATACGTTCTTCTGGTAAGTACAGAACCGCTGGAATAACCGATTCTGCATTAGCGTAGCGAATTTTGTTGCGGCGAAAGTATTGGTACCATTTAGTTTGAGTAAAAGTTACGCAAAAGTAGCACAGTTCACTGCAGTGCTCCGTACGTGGTAGCCAAATTGTTGGCACAGAGTACTTTATTGTTGACCTTCCATCAGTAAACTTGCATAAATTTCTATAGCAATAGTCGCACACGACTTCCGGAGTATACCACAAGTAAGGAACATAAGCAGTCTTGAATATTTTCTGAAACGAATTAACCACTGTTTTCGTAATATTTTTAAAATTTTTACTTGGTGCGAATAAGCCACAAACGTAACAAAAGTTATTTCGAGTAAGGCACTGCATTTTTCGTAAGATGAAATATACAGAAAGACGTTTTCGCGCAACAGAACTTAAAACAATTGTCAAAGTATACGTCTCCTAGTAGCGCAACTGTCAGATGATCGGAACTTCCGGAGCTGTAACAAACACACAAACGGCACAGAGTGTGTTGTATGAAACAATAAATTAAAGGTTAATAAGTTGTTTAAAAATTTGGAGTCCCTTCAAGTTATCCCGAAAATTTAGAAAAAAAATTTTTTTTTTAGAAAAAAAATTCAAGAAAATCTGAGAATTGATAAAACTCTTTTTTTTTAATTTTACATAATAAAAACATTTCCACGAGTCTGCCTGCAGAAATTCAGCGCGATTGGATCACGGAAAAGGGTTAAAAATTGATCCAAAGTTTTTCACACAGGCGGACTACGAGCTCTATATTTTATACATAAAAAAAAACAAATTCTGACGTGTACATGAAAATCGCCGATACACGTGTATTTTTATTTTTTCTCCCCTTTCCGAAAAAGTATATTTGGTTCATAGAACAGAAAAAAAGTTCGTTTTTGTAACGCAGTGTAATCAATAAGTTCAGTGAATGAAAGTTTAGTATCAAAAATAATACAAAGATCTTTCATTTCCCACTTCCTACTTAGGATACAGTTATTTCATTTGTATTTAACAGAAAAGTAATTTGGCTTCCTGATATATGGTAAAATAAAACATTTATTGACATTCAGCAATAAATGGTTTGATGAGCACCAATTTTGAATGGCATCGAGATCCGACTGTAACTTTTGACTATCTTTTAAGTTATGTACCTCTTGGAGGGGGCTGCTGGCAATTTGATAAAACCTGATTTATATGTTCAAATAACTTCATTTGTATTATTTGATCGAATAACTTAGCAATAGTGCTCTGCTCGACAATAGGCCTATAGTTACAGACGTCATTCCGATCACCTGATTTATAGACTGCTTCAATCCAGCAAAGTTTCCATGAATCGATAAGAGTTCCACTATTTAAACACATTTTGAATATAAAGAAAAGATGACGAGCTAGTAAATCGGCGTCAGTTTTAAAAAGATGTGGTGAGAATCCCTCACTATCTGATCTAGCGCTGGGTTTAAGTTTAAAAAACGCCAGAAGCACATCATCGTTACTGATTTCAAAGAAGCTGATAGTTAGCAAAGGTGAAGCTGGTAGGGTAGGAAATAACGTGGTGTTATATCTATCATACACTTTCTGAAAAAATTGAGCAAATAAGTAACTGAACTTTGGATATTATCGGAAACATTTCCATCGTATTCTAAAC
This sequence comes from Anastrepha obliqua, assembly GCF_027943255.1. Lineage (NCBI taxonomy): Eukaryota > Metazoa > Arthropoda > Insecta > Diptera > Tephritidae > Anastrepha > Anastrepha obliqua. The sequence continues at coordinate 120,737,482 of NC_072893.1, read as the reverse complement.
TAGCGGGAAAACCCGTAGTTTTTCTTTTGGTTTTAATGCAAAAGTGTGATTAGACCTAAGCAGCTTAAGATGAACGCATACTTCAAGCAAGTGCCAGAGCACAGGTAGAACAGCTAGATCAGCTCAATTTTAGTATTTCTTTTATTTTTTGAGTTCTAGGACCTTTACTATTTATTATTATTGATTGACTGTTTGTACACTGCGACCTGAAGAGATTTATTGTGCAGCCATGTAGCCTACTCAAACCGTTTTAGGCAGTTAATAAATCCTAAAACTGCTGTAGGCTTAATTTCTACCAGGAGGCTTGGATCTATAGCCCCATTTCCCAGGTATTTTATTCTGCGTCGTGCCACTGCTGGGTAGTCACATAGAACATGTTCTGCTGTTTCTTGTGCCTCTTTGCAGAGTCTGCAGGAAGCGTTTTCTATTGCACCTATCTTTTTCATGTGATAATTAAGTTTGCAGTGTCCTGTTAGTAGTTCAATGTAAAGATTTATGCCCTTTCTGTTTAGGTTAAGGATTGCTTCTGTCTTTATCCGTTCCAGATCTATGAATCTTTTCGATTGCCGCATGCCCGATTGGGCTAATCCATTAGGCCTCGTTTTACCCCGCAGAAAGGTTCTGGACCCCTTTTTCGCTAAAGTGTCCCGAATTTCATTCTCTTCGTGCCCTTCATGTCCCGGAACCCACATCAAGATAACAAAGTTTCTTGATGCTAGGGTATTGAGGATTTTAAAATATTCCCAGACCAACCTTGAATGGAATGAGAAGCTATCTGTCAAAGAGAATGTTAATATTGGCACCGCGCGTACCGCTCCGTAGACATTCTCTGGCACACAAGGCGTGGACCTCCGCCTGGAAAAGGCGAAAAGTGGTTTTTCCCATTGCAACTACTTTTTTGAAATGTGGTCCGACAATTCCAGCCCCGGCACTACCGTCTTCCATTTTGAACCCATCAGTAAACCACACCTGTGCGCCCTGTTTTAGGAGTATATCATTGTTTCTCCACGCTGAGCGGTCACTAATGACCACTTTGAATTTCTTGGAGAATTCTAGTTTCCTTTCCATCTTGTCGTGAACTGTCAGGCACGGAGAGTTCCGGATTGAACCCAGAATCCTTACATGTCCCCTGTAAGATTGCCTTCTTTGATACGGAGTAGATTAGGAAGCCTTAGAGCTGCACTGATTGCCATCTCTTTGGCTACAAGATATAGTGGAATGAGTCAACTGACCATTCCTAAAGCCGCTGTGAGGCATGTTCGCATTGCTCCCGTAATGCTGAGACAGGCTAGTCTGTATACCATATTAAGTGTTATCTGGCCACCATACCAGACAGGCATAGGTGATCATTGGCACTATTATTGTCTTATAAGGTCATGCCATCATCTTTGGCCGCAGACCCCATGTTTTACCGTATAGCCTTTGGCATTCGTACATTGCTCTCAATGCTTTGTTTGTGATGTACGATAAGTGATTTTTCCAGGTCAAGGTTTTATCAAGGATTACTCCCAGATATTTCATGTCCCCAGATAGAGTTAAGTTGGCGTCCCCTACTTTAAGGGTCCCTAGACTTAATTTGCTTCTTCGGGTGAAGGGTGCCACACAAGTTTTGTTCGGATTTAAGGAAAATCCTTTCTCCCGACACCAGTTTTGCGTAATGTCGAGAGCTAATTGCATGCGATCAGTTATAGTAGAGTCAAATTTGCCTCTAACCATGATGACTAAACTGTCTACAAACCCTGAACTTCGTATCCGAGATCGTCGAGAGTCTGAAAGATCTCGTCAATTATCAATAGCCAAAAGAGCGGTGATAAAACGTCTCCTTGGGGCCAACCTTTGGTTGAATTGACACATAATCTTTTTGGCCCAGTTTCAAAGATTGTCATTCTAATCCTCAGCATATTGAGAACTCACGTTATTCTATCTACGATTATTTCCTTCGTAACCATACCTTCCTCAATAGAACTGAAAGAAGCATTGTCGAATGCCCCCGTAATGTCAACCGATGTACAGAGGGCAATCTCCTTACCAGTCAACGCCTTTTCGATCTTGGTCGTAAGGCTATGTATGGCAGTTTCTGTCGACTTGCCTGACTGGTAAGCGTATTGTTCAACATGGAGAGGCGAATCCCTAAGATAAGCATCTCTAATATATTGATCAATTATTTTTACCATAGCTTTGAGCAGGAAAGAAGTTAGGCTTATGGGTCGAAAGGGTTTTGGCGTGTGATCCGCCTTTTTGCCTGCTTTCTGAATGAAAGCTACCCTGGCTTACTAAAAATAGTAAAAGAAATAGAAAAAGTATAAACCAAATTTAAATTGTTAATTAATAAAAATTAAAGAAATGTAAAATACCCAAAACTTGTCAAAATGTCCCACACCTAATTTGTTGTCGGCGAATGTAGATGCCGCGTATTCGCCTATTTTAAGAAACTTGAAAGAATATAATAAAGCCTTGAACTCCACTGAATTTATTAAAAACTAGACTCAAATTATTAAAAAAAGAGTTGTTTCTAATTTCAATTCTTGTTTTGGTTTTATCATATCAATAGACTGTAAGAAACTTATATTTCTGGGTTATAAAAACAGTGTATTTGAGGACAACTTGAGAGAAAACATAATTAGCCTTTATTTTGAACAAAATTAAATAAAACTTCACGAACATTACACCACACAAACTTATTATATATCTACAAAATCATTCAATCAAATTTCCATTAGTTGCAATAACCTCCTCGACCCGGGTGCGGAAATGATTGTATGCCCAAATCAAGTTATTCTCATTTATATTGACCATAACGGTATTAATTGTAGCCTTCAGAGAAGGAATGGTCTTACGAGGATGCATATTGGCTTCACGCTCAACTACACCCCATACGTAGTAATCCAGGGGAGTAAGGTCTGGGGAGTTAGGCGGTCATAAGTTCGGTGTTATGTGGCCTTGGAAATATTCAACCATCCAATCTGGAGTCGCCATCGCTTTGTGAGAAGGAGCAGAGTTTTGCTGAAAGATGTATGAGCTGTCATCAAGTATAGGATGAACCACAACTCACTAAAGGTGATAAGCGAATGGAGTGCCATTTTCGGAGTCAAGAAAAAAATTAGCTAAGAAGCGTTAATTTTACTTTAAGCAGCAGCAGCTTATACGAGAGAAGAAAAGCACTGGCCTATAAAGTATATCGAAACTCTGCCACAGTTGTAAGCAAATGGGAAACTCATCGCTTAAGAAAGTCCTCAAAGTGTAGAAATCCTATTTTTTAAGCCATGTGATCCATCAATACGTGCATTTTTCGACCTTAACCTGCTAATTATAGCCATAACAAAAACTATCAAGCATAAAATTTTTTGGAATGGTTTAATATACTCCACCTTAAGTGGCGCTTTTACATGTAAAGCCACCATATGTTGCAACATTGTCTGTCACGCAACATTGTCTGTCCGAAATGTCTTTATATAAACACGTACATGTTTTTACATGGGCTCACATAGAGTTTCATATAGACACACAAACATTCATAATGACACATCCTGAATGCTTTGTTGTGGCTACTTCTCGGGTCAATGATGATGAACCGTCATTGTAACAGCCACAAGACCACAACAGCAGCAAACAAGAACATTGCAGACAATATAAAAGAATATGTAGCTACATATGTATGTATGCGACCATATATATATGTATGTAGTATGCAGGTATCAGACGTATAAGTGGGGATAGACAAAAGAGAATTTAATTCCTTAAAAACAATTCTTAAAAATTGTTTGCATTTATCTTAACGTATGAGCCCAGAACTTTACCGCTGGATAGAGCGCATCCAAAAAACTTTTTTTTTTACCTATTCACCCCTCTTGGGAGAATAGGGCCGGACAAGACTTTTCCATCGTACACGGTTCTGTGATGTTGTTTTTGCGTCGTCCCTTGTGATGTCGACATCTGCTAGTTCGCGCAACATCGACCTTCTTCAAGTATTTTTTTTTTGTCGATCCCGACCTCTGCTCCCTTGCGGGTTGCAGTCCAGTGCCATTCTCGTGATGCTATTTGGTGGTTTTCTCAATGTGTGACCTATCCATCGCCACTTTCTGCGTTTGATTTGCCTAAGGATGAGTTCTGCATTCGCATTCAAACGATTTTTTTTTTTTTTTTTTTTTTTACATTCAAAAGTAGAGCATTTTAAAAAGAAAATAGTCACGAATTATCGTTCTGTAGTTAATCAAGCCCAACAATAGGAGGTAAGCGTCAACTATAAAGTCAATCAGCAATCCGCTTTTAATTTTTTTAAGCTGGATGAGCTTTTCTATTTTTGTTATTTAATATACAGGGTGCATACCGCATTTGAGGACATCCTATAACTTCCCGAAAGCATTACCTTATTTTTGGCTCTTTTTCAGATAAGATCTCTATGCCACAACTTAACTCAAGAAATGCAGAGGCATGCAGTTATCGTCGCTATATGCGCAAATCATACCGATTTAGAAATCTCTAATTTTTTCAAGTGTGCCAGTTCATTCGTTCATAAGCCTCGTCACCGGTGCAGTATCCGTTGCAAGATGCAAAAAACATAAGTGATATTCTGACACTGTCCGATCTGCCGAATTTATCCTACAAATGCCAGCGATCATTGCCGATTACCCTTCAAAATCAATGAGGGCTCTTGCGAGGTAGTTTAATGTTTCTGAGGGTCTTATGCGTTGAGTTGTCCATTAAGCTCTTCGCTATAAGCCCTACGCGGTGCCCAGAAGACAGTTCATGTCTGAGCAAACACGAAAACAGCCAGTTATCCAAAGCGCCTTCTGTACAAAATGACACACTCTGAAGCCTCTGAGATGTTATAAGTTTTTTCTAAATTTTTTTTGAAAACAAAAATACCAACCGCAGAAATGACAAAAATAACAGATGGCTTCGCTCCAATCCTACAGAGCTTCCAGTTGTCATGTACACGAACTTTCTAGCCACTATTATGATTTCAGGTGTTGAGAGTAGCAAAGGACATATCATACAACCACACCTCTTTACTCAAGTATTTCGAGTGGATTCTGATGCATATATCGAAGTTCTAGAAACAGCAGTGAAACGCGAACCCTGGATTGATAGCGTTCGCGATGACAGCTGATACATTTTTCAGCAAGACTCTGCTCCTTCACACAGAGCGATGGCGACCCCAGATTGGATGGGTGAAAATTTCCAAGGCCACATAGCATCAAATTTATGGCCGCCTAACTCCCCAGACCTTACTCCCCTGGTTTACTAAGTATGGGACGTAGTTGAGCATGAAACCAATAAGCATCCTCGTAAGACAATTTCTTCTCTGAAGGCTACAATTAATACCGTTATGGTCAATATAAATGAGAATAATTTGATTCGCGCATGCAATCGATTCTGCACCCGCATCGAGGAGGTTACTGAAGCTAATGGAAATTTGATTGAATGATTTTGTAGATATATAATAAGTTTATGTTGTGTAATGTTCGTGAGGTTTCATTAAATTTTGTTCAAAATAAAGGTTAATCATGTTTTTCCTCAAGTTTTTCTCTCAAATGACGTAAGAGCCCCTATGAAGGATTCTTCATTAAGCGTGAAATACTTTCTCCACAAAGTTTCGGCCGTATTTAATGGGTCATGTCCTGTCATTTGTTCTCCAATGTATGCAGTAATCTTTACAATTTCGACATGGAAAGTTATACGCCCGAGCATTTTTGTAAATAGTTTCAGATAGTCAGGCGGCTTTGAAAGCCCTTCTATCAACTATAGTCACCCAAAAATGTTACATGACTACCTGAATCTTCTTAATACGCTAGGGAACTTCAACATATTATTACTGGTTTGGGTTCCTGGACACGAAGTACCCGAGGGATATGAAATAGTGGACCATCTGGCAAAAAAACTAACAAATATGCCCCTAATTGGCCATGAACCTCACTGTGGACTTACAAAGAGCCACATCAACGAAATTTTCAGGAGGTGGGAGGTGAAGAAGTTCGTTGAACACTAATGAAACTCTATCGATTAGCGACAAGCGAAACAATTCCTAAAGCCGGACAGAGGAATTTCTGATAAGCTTCTTTCACTCAGCAAAGTAGACTTAAGACTTTTATGGTAACTGGTGACTTTACAGGCCACGGTATGAGGTGGTAAACACTTTAAGTGGTGAACAAAATAGGTCTCTCTGAGACCATCATCTGCCGACTCTGTGAAATGGACACTGAAAATTCAGAATACATTCCTTGTAAATGTCCTGAACTCGGCAGAAAATGGATACAGCACCTTGGTGGTATTGTTGTGCCTCCATGTAAACTATGGAACAATAAACCTCAGAATGTGGTAAAATTTGTAAAGAGCCTTAAAATATAGGATACCTGAGCAAGCTTTACAGTAGCCTAATAATAATAATAACTTTTGTGAATCATTCACTTTTATTATCAAAATAATCGCTTTCCGGTTGCAACTTTTCATGCACTTTTGCCAGTTTATGGTGGCAAAATCAATTTAAAGAATAAAAATGAAATGCAAAGCAAAGTTAAAATGCCTTACCCCCATTAAAGCAGCGATATACAACTTTTTCCTACTATTAAAGTGCTTTTTCAACCAAAACTTTCAGTCAAAAATTACTTTAAAAGCAGGCCATCAATTTCAGGCGCATTTCTAAGCCCAACACGAAACACCCTGCACTAATGGAATCACATTTTCTTGGTTAGATAAGCGACTGAAAAATTTCTAAAACTCGTTGAAGCATAAGAAATTCGTTATATGTAGCGAACAGGAAAGAAAAGTAGAAGAGGAAGAAGACAGCATATCAGCAGTAGTGGAGAAAGCTGAAATAGGAAAGCATTTTTTACACCAAAATGTATGCTACAACCTTTCCATTTTTGCGCATTTTTCAAATACACAACTACACAGAAACAACCATCCGCTTTGTTTTATGTAAAAGTGTGAATTAGTGTGGTATACAACTACATACATACATATGTGCACACATACATCTACTCATACATGTATTTGCACACGAACGAAAAAATGTGGAGAAAATTTGCAGCGCAACAAATTATTTGCCCCTTTTGCTATAAAAACATGCCGCGGCACAACAAAAAAAAAAGTAGTTTGCAGTACTTGAGGATAAGGTTAAGTGAAGCACAAGTAAAACAAGCATGCAACCGAAAAAGTATGCAACGCTTGAAGAACAAGCCACAACTGAAACTAGGTGACAAAAACAGAAATTCAAAATCAGTGAAAGCAAAGAACTTTCAATTTCCGCTGCATAGTTGTTGTTTTGCTTAAAAAGCATACACCAAAATAATGCTAGCATACTTTTAGGATTTCAAAGTGGGCACTAGCGAAGAAGACGAATGAGGGAAATGAAAGCACAAAATTTGCCGGTTGCGCTGGTTAAAAAGTGAGAAGTTGAATAGAAATGTATTTTCTTAATTTTTTTTGTTGATTATTCCATAACCACAAAACGGCGTTAATTGCAGAAACCTACCATGTAAATCAAGCGCCGAAAAGTCTGCTATACGCTCATTAGGCGTAGTTTAAATGCATTGGGCCACTTGCGTTTATTGTGTGATCTAATTTGCCTGCGCTTGCACACGAATTCAAAAAATCGTTGTAATGAAAAAAACAAAGAAACGCTCATAGAGTTTGTATAAACGCCTGGAAGTATGCATATTTAGTATTTTTCAGGCATAATATAAGCAGTCAATAATGTGTCAGTTAACAGCAACTGACAGCTCATTTTTTACAAAGCAAAAAAAAACAATAGAAGAACTACAAAAAATAATAGCAACAACAACAACACACCACCGCTGCACAGTGAGAATCTGTCTGCCAAGGAACTTAGCGGTTGGGTAGTGCGCCATTAAAGGTGAGCGGGAATATTATTTCGCAGCCTACTAGAGCGCCTAAAAATATGCGCTGCCAAAAGTGAGAGTGAAAGTGAAAATATGCGCAACGGCAGGAGGGAGGAGTGAGGAGAGCGCGTGAAACGAAACAATAAATAACAATAATACAATTTTAATGAAATTCCAACACTTCACACGCCTGGCGGAAGCGAGTGGGCATTGCAAAAGCACAAAAAAACATTCACTAACGAAAAACGGAAGGAGAAAAAATGTAAAAGGGAAAATGAAAGTGAGAGGAGACTCGCCGCTTATTGCTGCATTGTGCCTCATTTGCATTTATATGATATGGCTTGATACATTCTTGCTCGGTTCCTATTTTTCAGCATCAGCGGAGTTTTTTTCTGTTATTTTATTTAATTTTTTTCTTTTATTTTTTGTTTAAATTTTTTTTGTGGTCTTTTCTCCCTTTGCTGCCTGTCTGGACGCCTGATAGTGTGCGTGCCCAAATATATAGGCAATTTATGTATACTGCACGCAGCTAAGCTAAAGCTCCGCATGAAAAAGAGAAACATGAATGGACTGCCACTACTTGCCGATGCGCCTGAAAGTAGACTTAATCGCCTTTTTTATTTTTATTCTAGGCTATGAAAAAATTATTCGCATTATTTCAGTGTGACTTGAGTCGCTTTGAATTTAATATTTTCCTTTTGCTTATGAAAAATTAAGCCTCTTCTTAGTCATGGCAAAGTTGAGTTCACAAGCACACTATTAATTGATTATTTATTCTCTGCACATTAAATTTACAAATATATTCTCACGCGTAGTTTGTTTGGTAATTCAAAGTTATCACAAGAGAGCTCAACACTTGAAAGGTGGCAAAGTCAACTAAGACAATTTGGCGGAGTTCAGGAATTCAGAATTTCATGGCTTTCTACACGCCAATCTCTTTTCTACTAGTCCTCTCAATGCAAAGCAGATCTCTTCTTTCCGCTGCTGCAAAGCTAAGTTGGAGCTAGGCCAATGACTTCTATTCAGACCTTGCCAGCAGGTTGGCAATAAATATACTTAGATACTCAGTCTAGTCGGTCGACAAGCAGTTAATCCACAACTGCGCTCACCAGGTACTTACAAGGTGGCGCAAAATTAATCATCTAATTTGGTTTTTGAATAACTTTTTTATTAAATGAAAAAATGATTTTGAGATGATTTTTTCACATCATTTATGTTGATGCATGTGGGCTGAGGCTTCGCTAATGAATGATGAGATAGACTATTCACATAAGATCGGTCTTTTTTTTTTAATTACAACGGCAACTGGTTTTATGCCGAGATCGCGTTCAAGGTCGCTGATGCTCACATATCAGGGCGCGTTAGCAGCGCGTCGAAAGACTTTATTCTGGAACCTTTGGATTTGAAGTATGTTGCTGGAGCTTGAGTAACCCCATAGTCGAATCCCATACGCCCCAATTGGTTTTAGCATTTGGTTGTAGAGAAGTATTTTATTGTACTATCGAGCTGAGGAACTGGCTAGACTTCGAACCTTTTCATAGCAGAATGAGAGGATTGAGCTTCGCTTGCGAAACTGTGGTCTGCTCCTGGAAAGATGAGCGTCGCGTCAACTCAACGAGCGTTGGGGTAGTGCACAAGTCACGTAATCCTTCTGGCAACGGGTAGATCGGGGGCGCTCGAGGGAACTTCTAAGGCTAACAAAGCCACAGCTGTCGAATTTGATAGATATCCTTACCGGACATTGTCCGTTAGGTGTACATGCCATGAGATTTGAGAATGCTTCAAGTCCTTTCTGCAGAAGCTGTATATAGGATGAGGTTGACTCAGCTCAGCATCTTCTTCTCAGCTACCCTACTCTTGTCGGGCAAAGGTTTAGACATCTGGGCTCTCCCTGTGCGGATATTGCGGGTTTAAATAGTCACTGTTGGTCGGCACCCTCTGATCCAAAGCCCCTTATTTCTTCTTTCCACCTGTCTGGGTCCTTTCCTTCTCTTGTTTTGTTTTCCATTGGGGAAGGATTTTTACGCGGCGAGTCACAAACCCAGCGCAAAACCAGACATCCTGGGTTGTTTCACTTCCTCAAATTAGCTCGCTCTCAAACGGATGTTCGGAAGCTACCCAGAGGATACTTGGACGAAGCCCGGCAGTTGTGAGTTGCTTGGACCAAATGCAGAATAATCGTCCTGCACACTCCCAAGTGAATGACATTCAGAGGCTTTCCCTACTTGCGTGGACCTTTACACATGGCACCCTCCTTTGAAAACTTTTGACTTTGATGACATTTTTAAGAAGAATTAAAGAACTACCATGAAAAAAAAAACACATCTATCTGCACATATTTTAGCTCCTATTCGGAGCTTAGGGTGGCTCCAACGATTTCTGTCAGCCGTTATATGTCTAATTTCATTCCAGTTGGCGGTGGACGAGCTCTCATCTAGAATTGTTCTCTAAGTTCGTGGTGTACGTCCACTGCGCCAGCTTCCTTGCGGGTGCCATTGAAAAGCCATTTTGGCCACATTGTCGCTTTCCCTACGGAAAGTATGTCTCATACTGTCGAGTTCAATTTTCGTATTTTAAGTTTAATATTGATTGGGCAACTATCGATGAGCGAAAGAAGTTTAGCATTGGAGACTGTTGTTGGCCAAAAAATGCGGCATATAATCCAAAGGCATTTGTTTACAAACTTTTGAATTTGAAGGTGTCTGCTTATGCGCTCAGAGTTGAGCCAGGTCTCAGATCCCTGGAGGAGGACCGATTTTACGCTGATATGGAAAATTCTACTCACTGCGCCAACATTTTTTATAGATAGGCTAAATTATTTTTCACAAAACATCTTTCAAAATTATTATATTTATTGGTGCGCAATTAAGTTTTCGCTGTTTTTGATGAAAATACAACTTTATTTTGAAAAAATGCTTACAAGTGAATCATTGAAAGTATTGCCCATCGCTGGCTACTACTTTTTCCCATCTTTCTGGTAGATCTCGTATACCGTCGCGGTAAAACTGTTCATCTTTTGATCCCCACAGATCAAGCCATTTTTAGATGTCTTCATATGAATGGAACTACTGGTCAGCTATACCATTGCCATCGATCGGAATAGGTGATAATCGGACGGCGCAATATCTGGAGTATATGGCGGGTGGCGTAGGATTTCTTATTTCAGTGTTTCCAGGTAGGTTTTAAAGGGTTTGGCAACGTAAGGCCGAGCGTTGGCATGCTGTAGAATAACTTTTTCATGCCTCTCCGCATATTGCGGCCGCTTCTCGCGCAGTGCTCGTCTCAATCGCATCAATTGAAGTCGATACCGATCCCCAGTTTCGCTTGTTTTTAACAGTTCATAATAAATAACACCAACTTGGTCCCACCAAATACATAGCATAACCTTTGCAATGTGAATATTCGGCCGAGGCGACGACGTAGTCCATTTTTCATCACCCGTCACGATGCGATGAAGAAAATCCTTCCTTTTTTGCCGCTGGAGCAGTTGTTCACAGGCGGAAAAACGACGTTCAACATCCCTTGGTTTTAACTCATAAGGAACCCAAGTCCCCTGTTTCTGAATCATTCCCAAAGCATGAACTCGCTTGGAAATGGATTGGCGGTTAACTCCTTATACTGAAGCAAGCTCTTCTTGCGTTTGACATGGATCCTCATTGAGCAATGCCTCCAAGAGAAGATTAGAGTATGCCACTATTATTTGGAGACCGTACCAAAGAGGTCTCTCTAATCGGATTGAGAGAGTTCAGAAAGTTTTTCTTCGTTTTGCGCTCCGATCTTTAAACTTTTCTGAACCTGTACCATCGTACCGCTCTTGTTGTTTATTGATTGACTTAAAACCCCTAAATAGCCGACGATCTATTCTATCCTGCTCATTTATTATTCGTATCATTTCTCGATCTATTGATTGTTCTTCCCTTTTAAGTAAAATTCAATTAGTATTCCCAATATGAAGCTCCGACAGTACGAAACCTTTAATATTGGCTTCTCGAGAATCAACTACGGGGTGAATGCTCCGATTTCTAGGGCATGTGCAGATTTAAATATATTTTTCAATTCATCTGGTGCTGATTTTACATGGCCATATGGCATCTTAGTCAACCATCGTAAATCTTTTTTTCTTAGTAATTACTAAACTATTGTACATTAGCTTAACATAGTCTGTAAGAATGTATCCATTCAAAGACAAATAAATAAATAAACAAAATTCACAAAATTCAGCGTCTTCGAAGGTGGTTGGCCTTCCTTCACGCGGACGGTTGTCAACATTAAAATCACCGTCTTTCGAGCGACGGAACCAATCTCGGCACATTGTTTTACTTAAAGCAGCATCTCCATAAACTTTTTGTAGCTCTCGATGCGCTTCAGCCGCCGTTTTTTTTTTTGTTTTTGTTTTTGAATGAAATATGAAAATCAACACTTCCCACAAATGACGATTATTCGGCACAAAATCAGACATTTTCACAAAACCAAAACAAAATCACTAATGTGTCGAAGCAGTTTACTTACCATATCGTCCCCTTAGTATAACAATAGCCTATGTGCTCATAGGCTATTATTATTTTTTTTTTGAATTTTTGGATTCTCCATCGTCGATTTTATATGTGGTCAAAATTTTGTCAAATTCTAGTTCCACAAAGTGGGTCAAAACGTCAGTCAAAAAATAATAAATATTTACAGACATAACGAGATTTGAGTGAGAGCTACTTTCGACAAAAAGTTTGAAATTCATTTTCTCAAAACATCAAAAAATCTATAGGCTATTTTAATATTAAGGGGACGATATGTCTAAGCTTGGTTTATGACGTTTAGGTTATATTAGAATCGATTAGCACACACTGCTAGCGGCATTTGTTGACAAACAGCGCGAACTTAGTTGCACACCAAATACATTTTTTTTTTACTTCATTTAAATGAACATATGGCAATGACTTTAAAAGTCGTCTGTCGAAAAAATTAAGTAAATATTTATTCGCAAAACTATTCATATGTAATAAATTATCTGTAGTTTAAAGCGCCAGTATCAAATTTATTAATTTTTTCCACTGAAAGTCATTTACACCATTTAGAAGATGAAATATTTCGGTACTAAAAAGAACGGTATTCCCGAGATAGCACAGCGACATTGTTTTAATATTGGGCATCGTCCAAGAAAATGTTGGGTTGTTCCCTTTTAATTTAAGTTGCGTAAACAGCAGCTTTTATGGTAGAGTCCATTAAGCACTACTTCTAGCTTTAAAAATCCGAGAAATTTTTAACTTTTCTATGTCCTCCTTAAAATAACGTGGACCTTCACTATGACCCAGTTCTTTATATATTCTGTCCGTACTGTTTAGTGCTCTATTCCACATTTTTTGCCTGTTAGTATTGTTAATATAATTTAGAAATATTTCTGCCTACTTCCTTTTTTCTAACACTTTTTCGTCCCATTTCAAATTCTAAGCCGATCCTAATTGATTTAAAATCTCAGCACAGAAATTTTTTTTTTTTATTATTTGGATGTCATTTTCAATAATTATATTAAATCTTCCGATTGGATGATTAATTTTGTGCCACCTTGTATATGTGAGATTCACTAGAAAATGCCTTAGTCCTGCTTATATAATAAAAAAAGAGGTTGTCTGTAAAGTCGGTTTACTGACGATAGTTTAAAGTGACAACGTCATAAGAAAATATTGATGGAATAGTTGCAATTTTCAAAACAAAATTTTAATTTTATTTGTTTGATAGATATTTTGTATGGATACAGAGGAGGAGGTAAATGGAATTGCAATGGAATAGGTCAAGTTACATTTACACAAACGTGAAAAATTACGAAACACTTATCAAATTCATGAAAGATATCTTCAATTTCGATTGTGCATCAGACGTTAATAACACTTTACACTCGAAACACTCCCTTTCATTTCCTAATTTTCTATCATCGTCCTATTCTCAACAGAGAAATGGTTCATTACCATGCACACAGGAAGAAGGCATATGCAAATACAGGTATGTGAATTTATATACAAATGCGCATATACATACATATACATGCTCACTCAAGTAGGACAGGGCCAGATGTCGAACGTTGCCGTTCGTTTGCTTTGTTTGCTTTGTTTGCTTTGTCGTTCGTTCCGCGCTTTCGCTTGCAGTTCATTCAAGGTAACGGCAATGAGCAAGGTAACGACAAATGAGCAAGGTAACGACAAATGAGCAAGGTAACGATAAATAAGCAAGCTAACGACACATTTTTTCGTGCGTGCAGCCTGTTAAATCGAATTATAAGACGTTATCACGTCAAAATGGAAATTTGGATGCTTGTTTGTTTGAATATTGGACAGTCAGTCACACTAAAAATATTGCATGGATTTACGTGGAATTCTGCACAGGGGTAAAGCATAGTCTGTTGGAATATGTATATGCACCCTATTATCAGAAAGTACCAGGAATGTTTAATTTAAAACAACCACGCACGTGGGAACCGGTCCACATTTTTTTCTTATGTTGGTAGGATTATAAGATACACATGTGTCACTTTTTAGCGCCATCGAAACATTAATGGCTGCCTGGCCGGCCGGAAATGTGAGCAAACAATTCTTGGATTTTTCGTAATGATAACGCGTCATCGCACCGAGCTCAGATTGATCTGGATTATTTGACCAAACACCAACTAAATATTATATGGCCCCGTGCGACTGCTTTTTGTTTTCCAAGTTGATATCACTTCGTGGAAGGAGATTTCAGTCGATAGAGGAGATCAAAGAGAATGCGACGAAGGAGCTGAAGGCCATCCTTTTGTCGGCCTACCAAGGGGGAATGGAGGACTGGGTTAAACGTTGGCACAAGTCTGTTGCTTCAGGAGTTAAAATAAATTTGCCTGAAATTTAACTCTGTTTTGTTTTATTTAAACATTCCCGGTACTTTCCTGTTTTTGCTTCTTTCACGCAACAACAAAGCCACACATTGAAATGATTTTCTGCATAGCCATAGTCTGTTGGCAAGTGAGTGACATAGGTCATTTTTTATAGTAGTGACATCGCGCCGTTCGTGTGTATTAAATTTTTGTGTGTGCTTTTGAAGTATACTACTATTCGAAACAGGATTCAGAGAGTTCGACGCATAGCGCTTATATGTATCAGCGGCGCTCTTAGAATCACACCCTCTAACGGTCTGAAGAGCCTTTTCTTCTTACTTCCCCGAGACTTGGTTGGCCCAACAAACACAGAATGTAGGTAACACTGCTACTCGACTTGCCGCAACTAATCAGTGACTCAATTTAGGTGTTAGACACTCGGCCATAACACTCGATCTGGGTCCAACTAATCCTGTGGATTATTGTTTGGTTGAACCATATTTTAATAGGTTATTTAGTACTACAACTCCAACTAGACATAGGTGGGTAGAGACCTCCAACAGGCAGGTATATACAGCCAGTCAGAGCTGTTGATGTAGTGGAAAAGCTTGACGGGATTTAGCTTGGCGCACTGCCCCAAGCTGTCGAAGAAAGGAGCTCCCAGTGACCTTAATCGCCTAATTGCCAAACCCGGACATATACAGAGGAAGTGCTCAACAGTCTCTTTCTCTGAAAGGTCCCCACAGCTTCTGTAATGGAGATTAAATGGTAAACCTAGGAAAAGCATATGTGTGCCGATTGTCCAATGGCCGATAAACACAGCTAAGAGTTTGGAAATTAAATGGCGGGGAGTTCCCAGAACTTACTGAGTCCTGCGTCTATTGTACTGTGTCCAAAGAGTTTTCGAAATAGCACATGAAGAAATGGAGCTCCATCGGTTCTGCGCTTTCCTGAGAAATAAGTTGTGCAATTTGCCTTTAACAATAGTCAGTGGGATGCCGATAACCGAGTACGAGGTATCTGAGACCATTTCAGTCGACCCCTTCCTGGCAAGCTCATCATCAATTTTTCTTTTACCTCTATGTTCCTATGTGCTGCAACCCAGATCAGTGAAATGTTACCTGCACTCCGAAGATATTTGATCTCCTTTTTACTTGACTTCATTAGAGCTTTTATCGCGGCTTCAAGTTGGAAAAACTGCCAATATATCTCTCTGCCGCTCTTCATTATATAAAAAATGTTGTCATGCCATTAAAAACTTTCTAGAATTTAACTACTCACTAGCCACTTCCGAGCGTATTACAGCTATAAAATATGTTTTCCCATTAAATTTGTCACTTTGTAATGATTCATAGCCATATTTCGTGTATCTAAAATTTAATTTTTGAATGCTCAACTTACGCAGTGGAAAGCGCAATTGCTACTACGCATCTCACAAGAAAGCTGAGAAAGCTGAGTTGCGGCGAGGCAGATGCTTAACAGCATCAGCTAACTTGAGTGCTTGACTACTTCGCACAACATTGCCTTTTGCTGCCTTCACTGTCCTACCCTCACCTTACACTTTGCTGGCTTTTCTGCTCACGTCTTGCACTCTACTCTACCGCTTGTAAGTAGGTCAAAAGCGCAATTAATTTAAATAATTACCGCTACTCTCCTTTTACACTATCCAACACTAAAAAAGAATTAAATCCTTTAAGAAGCTCCTTAATTAGTTGCATGTGAAATTGAATATTCAAACTTTTGGTTAGTAATTCGACAGTTGGTTAAAGAAGTACGCTTGAAGAAGCATTTGACATACGTACCTATTTTCTTTCACTTAATTGCTTGAACTTAAGTGAGCTTTTGAGTTGGTATTTCATTGTGTATAGATAGTTTTACAAAATTTATGGCATACCTTTGGGCGCAAAGTTGATAAATTGTGTAAATTTGTGACATTCATAGTAAAATTTGTAAATTCACCGGAATTATGAGCAATGAAGAGTCATATTCTTAATTTGGGCTAGTGTGCATTTAGGCGCTTGAAGCACATAATTTTATGAAGATTAAGTTATGCTTCGGAAAGTAATTATTTAAAATGACGTGAGCTAAGAAGTAGTTGAGCATAAATATTTACTTTGTTGGAATTCTTTGACAGTGTTTTATAATTTATTGCATAACCTTAGGCGCAAACTTAGTAATTTGCGTAAATTTCATACTATAATTCAAAAGTTGACAGTGAAACGTTCAACGAAAATTTTTATTATACATATGCATACATTTAGGCGCCTCGGTCTATAAACTTTGCACTGTTCAAGGTCTACTTTGAGGCGTAAGTGATTCAAATTAGGTCAATTAAGTTATATTTTGGGGCGTATATGATAGAAATAATCTCTTTGTAATACATTTTGATAGTTTATCGAAAATATTGCATGTATTTAGGCATACATACTTACATTACATGAATTATTTCCCTAAATAAATTTTTCAACTCAAAAACTTTTTAGTTGTTTTTTTTAATAAGTAGACATCGAAAGCCTGAGTATGAAGCTGGGTTGCCCTAAGATTTTCCAGTTCACTGGCACGGAAACAGCGTTTGGGTATTACAGTAAAATCTCTCTTGAACGGATACTCACCGTCAATGAGCATTTGTCCATCCAAGAGAGCTGTTCATTTCACTGGGTAACTTCTTCCGATCTATAAGATTTGGTATAGAAAAAAATTATCGCTCAAGGGAGGTGTCCGTTAGGCACTACAAACTCACTGAGTGAGTCGTGTGGTGCCATATTTGTATTCCTTATGTTAAGAACTACTATTGACATGCAATTTGAAAGAGAAATGATGATTATTTTTGCTGGATGGTCTAGTAAAATAGTTATTTTTGAACAAATCTATTCTTTTACTTCAGTATTCTAAAAAAAAAAAACAAAAAAAAAACGCTAAATAAATAACAATTGAATTTGTACAATTATAACTACTTATAGTTCGAAAAAATGAAATTTATTACAATTTGAACTGTACAGTAAAACAGCGCAGTTTCATCGATCTCACATCGAACAGATATTAGTTAAATTTTGTTTCTTTTAATATTTTATTTTTATTTATTTTATTTTATAAAGGTTTACATAACAATAAAATTATTATACAAACTGAAAGTAGTGCAGCGCTATCCATTATTTTTTTAAAATGCTTCACACCTGCAAAATTTTTTTACTCAACGATAAATTTGTTTTACCCAACATTAGCCTTAATATCGTTTCACAGATTTTCAATGGGGTTAAGGTCGCTGGGGTTTTGTGCTGGCCATCCCAGAACGGCAACTTTTTCCTTTGAAAGCTTTTTTTCACCACTTTTCTTTTGTGCTTTGTGTCGTTATCAGCCATGAATACCCAGTTTAGTGGCGTGGACTCGAAGGAATATGACTTCATTCTATTTTTAGCAAGAAAATGCTGCTCAAACTTTCAAGTTACCCCCACCGTGCTTTGGGGTCTTTGTTGTATACCGGGAACTGAACTCTTGGCTTCTCAACAGGACCGATTATATTAATTTTAGATTATTTTCCAAAAATTTACTTATTTGGTTTTATGGTATTTGACATGGGTAGTTATGGGTAGTCAAACATGCCTTAATGTAATTTTTTTTCGATAGTAGCAGTTTTTTCTGCTCACACGTCCATACAATTTATTTTGAAGGAGGCGTCTTTAGACAAGTCTGCTTCGTATATTCCGGCTATGTTTCTCATTTATTTGCAGCGTTATCGCTAGAGAGGACTTAAAAGGCTTACGCTTACTTTTCTTAACCATAGTCTTGTCCTGCTAAATTGTTGTCTTTCACGCATGCGTATTTCGAAGTTTCTTTCTCTTAAGCATATTTTTGTTTATACGAATACTAATTCTTTTGATTGCATTTTATACCATTTTCCGAGAAGAACTTATTATTTCTGCAGTTTTTCCTTGTTTTGTTTTTAGTAAAGGTCCCAAGTACGCAGCGAGGTCTTCTTTCCATTTTCGTATCCAATAACGATTTTAAAGGAAAAAATTATATTTACAATTATAAAAAACGGGAGTTTACTGAAAAAATTAGCTTTAATCATCTTAACTAATGATTGAAATAGAATTGCGTTATTCCGTTGTCCAATTGAATTTCGAATATTACATGGCAAACAGAAACCTTAAAAAAGTTAACGGGACTTATTATCCGATGTTTTTTTTGCGGATGATGAGATTAAAAATGCCTACTGCATCATTAAAGCTGCCGTCGCAACAATGGTATGGGCGGACACTCATAAACTTCCCGAACCGTCGCCCACTGTGGAACCGCTTTCGCGTTACTTACGAGTGGCGTTCCATCTTTCTCATTACAAGGTTTATGCTTGTGGGCCTGCGCATAGATCCCGATTTGTCATTCGGAGAATTTTTTTCCGCGAAACCACTGATAATTTTCCACCTTTTCTCGCTGCTTAGCATTTTGTCGATTACATTTTCTTCAGTGGTTATGTGACCGACTGCATTGCCCAACGCGCTTGTTTATACGATATAAGAGAGAAGTGATTCAGAGTATAACATTGGTATAAAAATATGTAATTTACAAAAAAATGTGTACGTATCTGTTGATCTTACAAGAAATAAGAATTCGTATAGAGGACGCTATAAGTGCGCAATTTCTCTGACCATTTATGTATTTAGTAAATATAATCACACACTTTTAAAGCATATCTTAAGGCGCAACATGAAATTTGAAGGTAATATTCTGTATATCTTTGGCATATTTGAGTACTAAAGGACTTTTTCTCATGCAAATATTTAAATTATTTAATTTATTTCCCCTTAGATATTAAACTCATTTGACTTAAAAAAATAACATTTTAGGCGTACGAACATATGCAAGTAAATTTTATTATTATTATTATTAAAATTTAATAGTTAAACTCAAACATCAACACTAGCTGATTTTAAAATGAAAGTTTATCGCTTTTTGTTGCATATTTCTAGGCGCATTTTCGTTTTCGGTCATTTAAATGTTAAATATTCAAACGGCTGCATAAATTTACTCTGCTGATTTATTTAAAACAATCCACTAATGGACATCACATTCAATTGCGGTTGTTGTCATTGGGGCACTTCCAATAAAGTCAGAATATTAAATTTTTATAGCAAAAAAATTCTCCGCCATATGCTTGCACATAAAATATTTAATTTTCTATTGCTTGCACAAATGCATATTCGCCTCATACATATTTAAGCACTGTGCCCGTACACGGCACGCTTCCTCGCGCTTCCGCTCACGTTTTCATGTTTTCGAAATCATCAACATGCCGACGGTGATAAATGGAAATTGAAGCCAATAACAATAAAAAACAAAAGCTGATTCACAAAACAAGCGAGAGTGCTATGCAAAAGCAACATGCACGCCCACAAATGCAGTGATATATTGCATACGCTTAGGCGCTTCAACTATTTCGACAAGTAAACTTTGCTGTATATTTGCTAAACTGCACTGAATTATTCACTCCCTTTGCGAATGTACTCGTGCATGTAAATGTGTGTGCGAGAGGGAGTGCGCGTTTGTAAATGTATGAGTGAAGGAGTGAATGAGTGAGTGTGTGGCAAGGGATCGCCAACGAATTAGCACCGCAGGCCATTTTCGACCTGAAAAAGCAAACAAGCTGTTGTGAATTTACCAGCGCACAGTCACACACATATATATGGTATATAAATATGCATACAAGTGTACTTATATTAGCACTCACATATACATATGTATGTATGTATGGCTTCTAATGCATACGTCGCCCTTGCATTTGTAAATCACAAGCGCATCCAAATGCCATTAACTGCGTTCGTGTGCACTCACTCATCTATGTAAATATTGTACAGCCATATGCCGTATGTAGGTGTGTGTGTGTGTGAATTCATGCACCAGCACCTGCCAACGAAGTATTGCTATGCTAATTAAAAAGCCATGTAGCATACTTTCGGGCATTTACACTGCTGCTATGCAACCACAAATCACTATTTTTGTGGCTGCCACCATACGCTTAAACTAAAATATATACACACACTTACATACATATGTGATGAGTTGACTAAGTCATTAGTGTATACGTGGGTAAATGCGTGCATTACCACTCGCACGCATACATATAGAGCATAATATATGTATATATATATGTATAGGGATGTGTAAAATATTTATATATGGAAATTAATTTTTTAATCGCCCAAAAGTAGGCTATAAATAATTACACCGTATTTATTTCATGCATAATTTGTGGCGTGTGTGTTGTTTTTTTTTTCACACGGCAACAATAACAAAAAGTCAGATGTCAACAACTTTCCGTGTAAATGTTTCTCAAGCCATGCAAATAAAGTTTAAGAGCAGCAAGCAAAGCGATTAGAGAGCGCAGGGGGACATGGAAATAGTGAGCAAAAGAGCAGGAAAGAGAGATGAGATTATTTTTAAGCGCTCTTGAAATTATTCCTAACTCCGCTTCATGCTCTTTTTACTACTTTTTCAGGTTCTTTTCCTGCTCTTAATTCCGATTTTCTCTTTGTATGAGATCTCTTAGTATTAAGAGCGTAGGGGTAGTCAGAATTTTCAAAAAATTGGATTTTTTTGCATTTCCTTAAAGTATAATATCTTTAAAGTATTGTGTGAAAATTTGAAGTGAATCCGACAAATACTTTTCGAGTTATTCAACAATTACCAAGGGCACTCGGTCGCTCCGGAGCGTTCCAGCAAAACTTTAAATGCGTTTTTCTCAAAACTATGTTTTTTGAACTGGTGATCACTGTAACTCAAAAACCGTTTGGTAGATTTCAATAAAATTTATACTGCCTTTGAAAAACATAAAAAACTCGTTCCTGATCGTAGGATTTTTTTTTGAAAAATTTCGATTTTATTCAAACAAAATTTCGGGATTTTTCTCGAAAATCTGAAAAATATTTCCTGAGGCCGCCATACTGTTAATTTAAAAAAAAAACAAAAACAAGGTTCGATCAGCCATCTCTTGTCCGATTTATTTTAGATAAATCTCCAAGGACTTGTGATGATCACCGCAAGGGACTTCTGGAGAAACGGGATCCACACAAACAGCGATAACTTTTACAATTATTAATTTTTTTTTTGTTTTTAAATTTTGCTAAAGTCTAGTCGAAATATGATGTATTAATGCTTTGTTTTTATTTTTGTAAAATAAAGCAATTGACTAGCAAAAAAAATTATTGAAAAACATAATCCGCTTAATTTTTTTTATCGAAATTTTATTTTTATTTTGTGAGCTGAATGCCGGTTTAACAAATCAAGCAAAAGAATAAAAGAAATGCTTTTAGTTATGTTTCGATATTTCAATCTCAAGTAGATGTCCGCTTCAAGAACTCCCTGATGTGCCTTATTTGCTAATTAACACATGGGTTGAAAGCCGCGCCTAACAAAAAAAAAACACACTTTTGTTTTGTTCAAAATTACATTCATTCATCAAAGTAATTTCCAACAAGAAAAACGCAATCATTCCAACGTCGCTCTAACAATTCAATACCAATTTTGTAGGACGATGTATCGCTTCCCACAAAATAGGCCTCAGTTGCAGCGATAACCTCTTCACTCGAGCGAAATTTCTTTCTTCTTTTTTAATCTGCGAACAACCAGTAGTTGCTAAGAGCCAAATCTGGCGCATAGGTTGGATGTGGGAGCGATTCGAAATTCTATTCATTGTCATTGTTTTGATTGACTTGTGACACAGTGCGTTGTCTTGTTTTTAGTCAACGATGAGCAAATGCGGCATCCACTTTGAACAGAGCTTTCTTATAGTCAATTCTCATGCAATATAAAGCCAACATGTTTTTTTGATATTTTTTCGATGCCCGTTATCTCACGCAACTTCACTTTTCGATCATTCAAAACGTTTTTGTGCATTTTTTTTATCTTTTTGGGTGTTGGGTCTCTACGACCACATTTGAAGTCAACAACCATTTGTTTTATTGTTGTTTCTGATGGAGCGGAGCCCTCATAACACTTTTCAAGCCATTGCTTCGCTTAAAGGGTATTTTTCCCCATCAGGTTAGGTTAGGTTAAATGGCTGCCCTTACTTGGGGAAGAAACAACTTGGAGCTATACCAGTTCTCACCGCATGGACACCTAATTGACAATGTTCGGTAAGGATACTTACCAAATTCGAAAGCTGTGGCTTCGTTAACCTTAGAAGTTCCACCCGTTGCCAGAAGGATCTCGCGACCTTGCACGTTTTCGCACTAGTCCAGCGCTCGCTGAGTTGACTCAAGGCCGATCCTTCCAGGAGCAGGCCACAGGTTCTTAAGGGAACCCTAATCCTCTCATTTTGCGACGAAACCGTCTCCAAAGTTCCCTGTCTAGCCACCTCATCAGTCCAGCAGTTTCCCTCTATGCCGCCGTGACCGGAAACCTAAATGAGCCTGATATCGAAGTATTCGAATGCAATCGAGAGAGAAGCCAGACATTCCCCGACCAATCTCGAACGCACAAACAACGAGCTCAAGGCCCTAGTTGCCGCTTGGCTGTCAGAGTAAATATTTACTTCTTTAACTCTAATTACCGAAGTGAGCAACAAATCCTTGGAAAACACTACAGTGGTCCGGAAGCCTGAATTTGAGCCTGGTGGGAATCTCCTCATAGAATACTCCCCCACCAACCCTTCCGTCCAACTTCGAGCCATCCCTGGACATGTTTGCCATGTTTTGCCGCCAAATGTTACGCCCCACCCACTCATCCCTAGAGGGAATATGAGTGGGAAATGGTTCACTCGGACCTAGTGTAGATGTGCAATTATTCAGTCCATAAATTTAGATTTAGAGCATTTTTTATCTCACTTTTATTTATTGACGTAGAAATGCTTCTATTAATATAGTTTAAGGAAAAATAAATCCAAAATTTTTGCGCAAATGATTGAAAACTATTTTATGGGCGATCCTACGACTACTAACATGCCAGTCAACTTCGAATATTTCTGTGACTTTTTCTAATTATCGACATTTTCTGTAACATCAAAAATGCCTGAACGGAATCGACGAAACCAAAATTGCACGTAATCAGCTGTTAAAGTATCGGCACTATAAACACCATTCACAATTTGCATTTTCGCATTTTCGCCTTTATCAAAGAAAAGCTGTAAAATGTACCGAATGTTCTCTTTGCTGACTTCAATTGTTACGCAGCTCAGCCTGTAACTCACAACTGAATGGAACAAACAAAAAACAGCAAAACAATTTCTTCAGTGTGAAATGCAACGAGCATAAACTTTAAATTATTTGATCTATACTTTGCGAGATATCGCTCCCTACGGCCAACTACTGAGAAAACAATGGATTTATTTTTTCTCCAAACTAATATTTAATGGTAGTGGCGAAGAAAAATCAATCTCTAAGTTGAAAATTCCAATTTATTTGGATTTCGCTGCATGACAGGGCCTGAAACTCGAAGTGTAACTAATTAAAAAGGCCATTAATTAAGTTTGGAAAATTACTTTTATTCAACTCAATATATAGAGTGGAAGAAAGTCTCAATCTCTCAGATTTGTATCAAATTCGCACCCTTCGTCCAGGTCCAGCCAAGAGTTCTTGAAGTTTATTTCTAATTGAAGTTCACATATTGACTGAGAATTAAAAGCAATAATTTTAATTATGTTGTTTTTTTTTTGTAATTCTTGTTTTATTGTTAAAGCGACTATGAGAGCCCACAAACTAAAAATACAAAAACCAAATATTTGAAGGGCAATGAAAGGAGTTTAAAGCACCTGAAACCCTTTCCAAATTTTTGATTTAGTAATCCTGATTACTTGTCAATGTGTAGCCATCGGTGTAATGGCCGTTGTTTAGATGCAAATTTGTAATCGTAACTACAATCACTACAATCTGAATTAGTGCGCCTCCAGGGCGGACTCTCTATATATTTTATTGCAGCAGCGCTTCTACATGAGCGGCCAAGTATAAGTAGTAAAAACCATATTTGCATAAATTAAGCCAGCAGCTAAAACAAATTCAACCTAAACCCCCGCCCCACAAAACGAGTACAGCGCCTGAACTTGATAGATTTTCAAATAAATTTCTCAGTGAAAAGCACACCCTCTGGTGGTAGCCACAAATCTATTCAATTCATTTCCATATGCTTGCCTTTCTTCGGTTAAATTAATGTCCTGCCATTAATTTCGAAACTCTCGATGAGCGTCATTTAATGTATTTTTTATTTATCTTTACATGCTTACTTACAACACTACATTACTGGTTAGCCACAAAACAAAACCAAACAAATCACAAATACTCGTAGCTATGAAATGAAATGAAAAAATGCATAAAGAAAACAGATTTAGCTGTAATTTGTTTATAGCAAAAACAATTTTTCACCATTCTTTGCTGGAATGCAAAGATAAGAGCGATGGCAAAGCGACGGGCTGACCAAGGCGCTCAGTTGCTTTATTGATGGCCTTTGGTGTCAACAACTTTGCTTAGCAGCTGGGTAATCAAAATAAATGAGATGTGCGAAAGGGTAAACTTGAGTGCAAATTGAAGGGGGTGGGAAGGTAAAGAAAACGCAGTGGTAAAGTAGTCATGCTGGATGGAGGAAAACTGCAGAATTTTTCAAAGAAAAAAATTCGAAACTTAAGTGCTGGAAATTCATGGAGTCTTAGTGAGTTGGAAAAGCCAAAAAAAAAAATACGAAATCACACGCAAACAAATTTCACCTTTTAGGTGAGCAAGCAAATTTATTAAAATTGAAATTAAATTTCTCACAAAAAACAAACAGATTCCAGCATAAATAAAGGGTATTTCAAAAGACGCGCTTAGATGTTGTTTTAAGGTCCTCCCCTTATTTGAAATGGTTTTTTGGGGTGTTTGTTTAAGGGATTATATACGTCCAGAATTTTCAAAAAAAAAAGTTTTTCATATTTTTTGATGCGGTTTTTTTAATATTCAAACGTGTTTTTTGTATAGATTTAATTTTTGATATTTTTATAAAAAAAATTTAGAAACATAATTAAAGTGTGACATTTATGACGTAAAACGCATACTTTTTTTACTTACAAAATTTTTCGAAATTCAAAAATCTGGCTCGACAGACTATAACTACAACTTTTTTACAATTTTTTTTTTTACTTTTTGCAGATCCATCAATATTTCAAGGAGAAATGATGCAGCCCGTGGAACTTTGTTTTCATTGTACATTGGTCACATGATTTTTTATGTACGAATTTTTGTAAAGAAAAATTAAAATACACTTTTTTATAAAGTTTAAGTACTAATAAACAATGTGTAAAATTTTTTGATATTTATTTCTATTGTTATCCCATCTAAAAACAATTTTTCTTTTAGTGCATTTTTGGCGCTGTTGGACGTATGTAATCCCTTAAAAGCTTGTAAAATGGAAACGAAAAAAGATTTTTCAGTATTTTATTTTTCGATCCATTATTAGAACACGGAAATTTTTTTTGTCCATACGAGGTTTGTTCAAAAAGTTGTCAGCCTTCAAAAAATGGTGTTTCAAAAAAAAGTATGTCGTTATCGACGCGGATCCCCAGACTCACAGGTATCTGTAATCAAAAAGACAAAAAGGTTCTTGTTCAGTATAAATGTCATTATCGTGTGAACTACGATCTTAAAAAAAAATAAAATGTCATAAAATGACGGACGTGCAAAAATTAAAAAAACCTTTTTTGACGCTTTTTTTGACTTTAAAGCTCCGAAAAAAATACAACACTATTTCCCCCAAATAATCGTTCTACGTCATTTAAATTTTATTTCATCGAAATCGTTTCAGTAAAACCGGCAATATCTGTGTGCAATACCTTCGACAGCTACCGTCATCTACTGCGTCGAGTGGTATGAGCACTAAAGACAAGCCAAATTGTTAGAATTTCGGAGGTCCATAAATTTAGTTCTAGGGTTGCCAGAAGTGGATAAATTAAATAGTGGGAGAATAGAAAAATTATTAAGAAACTTGAAAATGGGAAGAAAGCAACAAGAAAGTCCAAATATCACTGCAGAGGCTTGTGGATATGAGCATTAAGGCACAGATGAACGAGATGATATACTCAGAACGCGTGTCGAAGCCAAAGATGACCAGATGTGTGTTTGCCAGGACGAGCTCAGAGAGGAGAGCTGAGTTTGAAACAGACATCGAGATGGATATGGGGACGTTTTTGGAAAATGGATACACAGAGGCCATATGCTCCAATGGAAGATAAGGGAAACGGTAGTGATGATGATGATAAACAGGTCCAGAGCTACTCGCAAGCTTTGGATGTAACTTTCAGCCTTAGCGCGAAGATCGAGATAAGTGAGACGAACAAATTGTGACAGTTTCTAAGAAAGAACTAGAAATGGGCCTTTAGTGTCAAACTAGAAATGTGACTCTGACTTCAATAAGCTGAAAATGACTTTGAGGCAAAGATCGAGCTGGAGATGGAAAGAGCTAAATATGAGTCTGGATATGGTTATAGTAACTGAAATGAATTCAGGAAGGAAGATGAAGATTGAAGTTGAAATAAATGTGTAAAAAGTGTTCTGAGTGTTGTGATGAACGAACGGAAGTAGATGAGGACTTAAATTTACACAGATTTTCTGGACTAGGGTTTCTCTGTATTATACATTCATTAAGGCTGAATCAAAGCTGAAATCGGTCACGGAGATGGAACTAGGGCTCGGTCAAAGATGCATATGAACGGACACAGAAACGAGGCAGACGAAGAAGAGTGGGATCGTCAATCGGAAAAGGAGCGATATAACGGAGAAGAAAGTGATAGATGTCAGGGAAAAATAAATAAAAATGTAAGTGCTGGAAAATCAAGTTTGAAAGTTTATGGATCTTATGTTTGGTTTCTAAAAGCTATTTTGCGTCTCCTTGTTCGCATGGTAATCTTGGTGTCGATATGACATAAAACATCCAGAAGTTAATCAAGTTAATATTTCAACTCAAATTTGGAAAATGTTACGCATTCATGTTTCTGGCATAAATGGGGCGATGAAATATGACAATTTTTTGTTAACTGAATAAACTAATTACATTTCTTAGTCAGAACTAATTTTATACAGGTAGCAGCCACCTGGCAACCCTATCCACATATGAAATTATAATAAGCGGTTACTACATTGGTAATTTAGTTTTATTTAGTTCGTAATGGACTAACGCAAACGCTACTAAACATTACGAATAGACACATTGTAGTCTACCTGTAGGCGCACTGCATTAAATAAACTGCAAATATTTGCTCTACTTTATAAAAGACACATCGCAAGTGTATACCGAGTCTCTGTAACGCATCCAATAGCCAATTAAGGACAAAATGTTAACGAGTGCAAACAATACAATGTGGAGAGTGCGGGCGTGCAGGAGCGGTGGTCGTAATGGCACCTCACATCGCATGCCAGAATGTAAATTTGTTTGCACACAGTCAATATTTATATGCAATTAAGTAGTTACATTGCAAATTACGACAAAATTAAGCACAAAAGAGGGCTTAATAGGGCGCGAGTGCTATTCACACTAACACACACATAAGATCTCTCGCACACTCGTTCAAAGAAAATTGCAAGGAATTATAGATGAGCTTGTGTGTGTGTAAACACTAGTGGTTGTTGTTGCTGTATATTGTGTACATAATATTAAAAAGTAATTTTTCTGTGTAGAATTTACGAAAAAAACAAAAACTTTTGTAAATCGTTTAATTCGAAAATTGCTGAGTCAAAGTAATATATAAATGGATAGTTAGATAGTTAGAAATTAATCTTATATATAAAATAAAGTCAACTTTTTGTGTGTGTTCGCTAACCGGCCATGTCTTTGCACCGAATTAAACCAAACTTACACACATTGTTAAGTAGGTATGGAAGATGGTTTACATATAGTTTGGATGCCTATTAGTGGATAGGGCTCGAGATATAGGTCAAAACGTGGACCCTGGTAACCTTCGGATGTGTATGTACAATATGGGTATCAAATGGAAGCTGTTGCTGAATGCTTTAGTACGGAGTATTTTTCATGCCGCTCCGTGACTAGGGTCTCGAGATAGAAACCAACACGTGGACCCTGGAATGTGTATGTACAATATGGATATCAATTGGAAGCTGTTGGTGAATGCTTTAGTTCAGAGTATTTTTCATGCCGCTCCGTGACTAGGGTCTCGAGATAAAGGTCAAAACGTGGACCCGGGTAACCTTCGGATGTGTATGTACAATATGGGTATCAAATGGAAGCTGTTGGTGAGTGCTTTAGTTCAGAGTATTTTTCATGCCGCTCCGTGACTAGGGTCTCGAGATAGAGACCAAAACGTGGAGCCTAGAATGTGTTTGTACAATATGGATATCAAATTGAAGCTGTTGGTGAATGCTTTAGTTCAGAGTATTTTTCATGCCACTCCGTGACTGAGGTCTCGAGATATAGGTCAAAACGTACGTATGTACAATATGGGTATCAAATAGAAGCTATTGGTGAATGCTTTAGTTCAGAGTATTTTTCATGCCGCTCCGTGACTAGGGTCTCGAGATATAGGTCAAAACGTGGACCCAGGTAACCTTCGGATGTGTATGTACAATATGGGTATCAAATGGAAGCTGTTGGGGAATGCTTTAGTTCAGAGTATTTTTCATGCCGCTCCGTGACTAGGGTCTCGAGATAGAGACCAAAACGTGGTATTGAATAAAGAAATAAATAATATGAGAATTAAAAATAAATAATATGAAAACCATATCTTTTCTGTTCTAAACCATATCTATTCTATTTTAGTGTGCCCAGCGAAGCGGGCCGGGTTTACTAGTTTTTTATAAATTATTATACTTATAAAAATAATTACAAAAAATATGCTACATTTAAAATGAATGTACAGCATTGGCATATTAAGTTGTTTGCGGGAAAAAATATCAATAGTATTCATCTAAAAGAAATTGCCTACAACGTTAAACACTGATAACAAGGCTTGTAATATTTCTCCAATTTAGATCATCGATACCGTTCAGAACTAATTTTTTCAAATTAGATTAAAAAGTATTTCCCAACACCTGCGTGTCCATAAAATTTTAATATGGGGCAGCTTCCTAATAAATGCTGGATTGTTCCATTTCATTGAATCTTCAAAACTGGTTATAAGAGTGAAGTAACAAATTATTGGCCTATATCTAAATTATCGATTTGCTCCAAACTTAAAAAAAAAATAGTCAAGGAGAAACTAGCATTTGCAATCAAAGCATTACTTGATCCTTGCCAACATGAGTTTGTTGTTGGACGATTTACTGTTACAAATTTATCTATTTTTATTCTCAATTCTGCGTCTCTGAGTTTAAGATTAGATCTCAAGTTGACACCATATACATCGAAAGAATTTGACACGGTCGCGCGCGCAATTCTCCTCTGGAAACTAAAAAAATCTGAGCATCCATTCGACTTTCCTTTTATGACTGAAGTTACGCCTGTCAAATGGAATCTCATTTGTTCAAATTGGGAATACTAAATCCCATACATATCTGTCAACTTCTGGCGTACCGCAAGGTAGCATTCTTGATCCTATCTTGTTAATATATTTCACTAATGACGTTGGTCGTTGTTTCAAGTATTCGAAATATTTTCTCTATGCAGACGATTTGAAACTTTTTCGCAGAATTTCCTCTCTATCGATTACATTGTTATTGCAGAAAGACTTGAATGCTCTGACTGATTGGGCTCTGCAAAACAAACAATATCTTAATGCTAGTGAGTGTAATCACATGACGCTTTTCAAGTTCATGAATCCGCTTTCCTCAACTTATTATGTTTCAAATGTAACTCTTGCCCCAGTTAATGAAAATCGTGATGTTGGTGTTATTTTTGATTCACCTTTTACTTTCATTATCCCTATGAACTCTATTATGCCAACTTACCTTTTTTGCGGCGCTATGCTAGTGATTATTTTATATAAGTATAATGCTTTAATCTCTTCGAAGTTGGAAGATGCCTCCGCCATCTGGAATC
Source organism: Anastrepha obliqua (assembly GCF_027943255.1). NCBI lineage: Eukaryota > Metazoa > Arthropoda > Insecta > Diptera > Tephritidae > Anastrepha > Anastrepha obliqua. The sequence goes on along the minus strand of NC_072893.1, from coordinate 120,706,864 downwards.
CAATGTATTCCTCATATTCTCTTAGAATTGAAAGAATTTAACGCAAGTTTGTACGTATTGCTCTTAACCTGTTTCAAGATATATAGCGAAAGAAGTGCGTAATTTCAGTTATGTAATTTGAAAATCTTTTTTATTAAATGCAAATGTAATTTATCCACATCTTCAAATAATCCATGCGCGCACACCTGAGCACCATAACTTTGAATGGCTCGACAAACAGCCTGGAACATCTATACACATTTATAGTTATTTGAGGGGTGAAAACAAATCCCTCAGTTATTTTTACTCTTACTTCATCAAGTAGATGCAGTTGCATTAACTTAGCTACAAATACTTTTACAAATTTATAAATTAAAATCTTAAAAAAACCACAATGTATCTGACGTTTTGACTGGCAGACTATTTGTCAGAATAAAAAACTTCATACAGTTCATCGGTTTCAAATAGAGACTATTTTTTGTTATGAGTTTATGATCTAAAATGTTTGTATACTGACATCAAAGTAAACATTTTCTTTTAGAAAAGTTACTTCAAAGCTTCTATGAGCTCCGCTATCGAATTTGGTTTCTTCTTCTTGATTCCTGCTTACGTGGAAAATGCCTTCGTCTTGCTCTGCCATCACCAGCTGGTACCGCATCGAATACCTTTAATGCCGGAGCGTTTGTATCCATTCGGACGACATGACCTAGCCAACGCTAATGAGCAGTTAGTTATTCAGTGACGAGGACCGCCAACGCAGAAAATAATCACACGTACTGTGAATGGTGTAGTGAAATGGTTGAGAGTTATCTTTATATATAAAAATTAAGCCGAAAAAAAGTGTGCGTTTGTCCGGGGTAATCTCAGCAACGCGTCTAAGGAAAACAATGAAAGTTTCACACATTGTTGGTGTTACTTTGGCAAAAGTTGCTGTGAAGTTTGGTTGAAATCCGATAACGCATGTGTGTGCGGTGTGTCGGTTAATTGAGTGTGTATCAGAATTGAATACATTTTGGTCGTGTGTGTCTGGGCCGATTATTATGAAATTTGGTATATATACCTATATATTTTTCCACGGTTAAGGTTAGTATAATATGCTTATTGATTCCACTCGCCACCAGGTGGCGCTGCCGAAGGCCAAAACGAGGACCCGGGTAACCCTAGGATGTGTTTTTACATTGTGGGTATCAAATCAAAGCTACTGATGAGTGCTTTAATACAGAGTATTTTTTAGATCTCTGAGTGACCAGGGTCTCGAGATATAGCCGAAAAGGTGGACCAAAGTACCCTTGGATGTGTTTGTACAATATGGGTATCAGATGGAAGCTGTTGATGAAAGCTTTTAAGTGAAATAATTTTTACTGCCCGTTTCCGGGATAAAGAAAGGAGATGGAGCTGGAGATGGAAGAGGAAAAGGAATAGCTACATGAAGAGGAAGAGGAAGAGCACTTGTTACTAAAAATTAAAAAAAAAAAAATTCTAAAAAAATTTTAAAATGTTACATATACGCTTATTATATAAACGTTAATTTGAAGTCAGTTATAGTGAAAAATTCATTGTATCATTGCCGGCGTGATTGGTGATCGTTTCCTTAATTTTTTTGCAGAAAGGTTATGCTAATATGAGATATTACCTATATCATTCATATATTTACGTATTACCTGTGTACTCACAAATATACGGTTGAAGCAAATATATGCCAGTTTTTTTACTTCGCCTGAAAATATAAATTTAAGAAGAGTAAATAGAACTTATTTTATATCAGACTTCACGCAAAAAAGTCATTTGCACCTGAACACATAGCTGGGTTAAAGCGGGGGGGGGGGGGGGGGGGGGGGGGGGGGGGGGGGGAATAGAACAGTTCCCTTCTCCTTCTCCGCTTTTTCGCACACGTAATTGTATGGGATGAGTGCACGATGGCACATAAAAAGTCACTGGAAGCGCTTGATAGGACATTACGAGATTTACGTAGTAAAAATGAAATGTTTGGTCGTGCCTTAGTGCTGCTGGCAGGTGATTTTAGACAAACACTGCCTGTTATTCCTCGAGCAATTGTAGCAGATGAATTGGCTGCATGTTTGAAATCATCATATTTGTGGAGACATGTTCAAACACTCAAACTAACTACAAATGTACGTGTTCTAATGCAAAATGATCCATCAGCTGCTGAATTTTCACAGCAATTATTGGATATTGGAAATGGCAAAGTTCCTGTCGATAATTTAACTGGCTTAATAACTTTACAACCAAACTTTTGTCAAATAAGTCAAACGAAAGAACAGTTAATTCAAAGTATTTTCCCAAATTTGCCTCAAAATTACAAAAATCATGATTGGCTTAGTGAACGGGTATTTTGACTAACATACCAAGTCCAGAACAAACATATCGATCCGTTGACACTGTTACAAATCAAGATGATATTGTAAATTATCCCACTGAATTTTTGAATTCTTTGATTGACCTGGATTACCGCCACACATGCTAAACTTGAAAATAGGAGCACCGATTATTATGTTGAGAAACATAAATCAACCACGACTATGTAATGACACTCGATTAACAGTTAAGAGATTGATGAATAACGTCATTGAAGCAAAAATTTTGAATGGAAAATACTCTGGTGAAGACGTTTTAATACCGTGACTATCAATGATACCATCGGATATGCCGTTTGAATTCAAACGTCTTCAATTTCCTGTTCGCCTTGCATTCGCGATTACTATTAATAAGTCACAAGGCCAAACTTTATCAATTTGTGGTATTGATTTAGAATACCCATGTTTTTCTCATGGCCAACTTTATGTTTCATGCTCAAGAGTTGGTAAGCCATCGGTATAGTTCATTTATTCAACAACGCATGGAAAAACGAAGAATATTGTATACCAAAGAGCATTACAATAAAAAAAGTAATAAAATGAATCACATCAAACGTTTTTTAATTGCTACTACTATTTAAAACTTCTATTCATGCGCGAGAATTTTTATAAAATACACACCGTATTTTTCGGCTTAATTTAATTAATTAATCTAGATTTTTTTAAAGACGACCAGCGGAACGGGCGGGTTTTCGCTAGTTTTGTTTTATAAGCGCGTCTTTCACCTTTTTAGGTAGTGCAGCATTTTTTTCAACGTTTTTTTAATATCGATTTCGGAATTTTTGACCAGACTATTTTTTTTTTTTAATTCTTTTTTCAAAATTTTTCGAACATATCGAAATATTGTTTTGTTTTATTTCTTTTAAAATACATGTTTTTTAAAATTGTTGCTTTCGAAATTTTTTTCATGGCGAAATTCGTTTCGTCATTTTATCCTGTCATAATTTTGGTATTAGCCCCTCCATTTCTGTGTTGCCTTTTTAATTCATTTTTAGATTTAAATTGTTTAACATTTGTTTTTTTTTTTTGTATTTCCCGATTTTTTTCAATTCGAAATTTCATCATTACTATGGTATTAGATATTACATCTATCGAGGCTTTTCTTATTCATTTTAAAATGCGTTTTTTTTTTAATATTTAATATTTTCAGCATTTGTTCCAATATGTTTTCGGAAATTTGGCTTCTATTTATTATATCAGATTCTTACATTTTCAGAGTTCATTTTTCAACTTTCTTAGTTTTCGAAATATTTTTCTTATTTCTTTTAACATATTTTTCATAAATTTTATTTTTTTTGCTGTCAACATTTTTTCGTCATTTCAATCAGCTATAATTTTGGTATTAACCTCTCCATATTTGCATTGTCGTTTTACTTAATTTTAAGGTTTCAACTTTTTATAATTTTATTTTTTCATTTCTATTTCTCGATTTGTTTTTCCTTTCGAAATTTCATCATTATTATGGTATTAGATATTTCTTGTATCGAACTGTCAGTTTTCGTTTTTTAATTACCACTTCCTTTTAAAGTGCGTTTTTTTGTATTTGGGTTTGTGGTATCGACCTCTCAATATTCGACTTATCATTTGAAATCTTTATTATTATTTTTAAAATATTTCCACATTTTCAACATTTACTTCAATATTTTTTATTTCCGAAACTTTTCATAATTTTAAGCGTTGAATTTTTTGGTATCGACCTCACAACGTTAGACTTCCTATTCTCCTTTCCTAATCTCTCTTCGGAATTTTAACATTTTTCAACCTCAAAACTTTTTTTTCGACCTCAAAACTTTCCACTTATCATCCTACGCCTTTTTGTTCTTTTTTATCATTTCCTAACATTTTTAATTTTCGACATTTTTCTCAACATTTATTTAAATATTTTTTATTTTCAACTTTTTTTTTTTCAAGACTTCTAATTTTTTGGTATTGAGCCATGAATTTTCGACGTATTATTTTTTATTCTGTTTTCGACACTTTTCAATATTTTATATTCTCGAAATTTTTCCATATTTTCAAACTTCGGATTCTTTGATATCGGCCCCTTAATTTAAGACTTATAATACTAAACCCCCTTTTTTTATATGCGTTTTGTCTATATTCTTGAAAAATAGTTTATATTTCTTTCGAAATTTTTTCATAATTTTGGTCTGCGGCCTTTTTCCTGACTTGGACATATCATACCAAGCCCTTTTTGCTTTGTAAGTGTTTTCATAAATTTGTTCTTCATTATTATTGGTTTTTAAGTAAATTTTTTGCATTTTTTTAAATTTTCAATTCCTTTCTTTACTTTACTTTAATTTTATAACAAATTTGGTTTTCGATATTATTGGGTTTTGCACTTACATTTTTTGATATATATTTTTTTAATTTCCTAATTTTTTTACTTTCGAAATTTTATCGCAAATTCGGTCATCGACATTATTAGTTTATTAAGTGAATATTGTACTATTAATTTTATTTAATTTCTTACTTCCTATTTTTTTTTTTTAATTTGGAAATTTTATCATACATTTTGGTCTTCAATATTTCTTTCAATAGTTTTTTAAGTGCGGTTTTTGGAAAGTTTTTTTTAATTCCTTATTTCCTAATTTTTTTAATTTGGAAATTTTATCATAATTATGGTATTTGATACCATACTCATGTACCAAGGAAATAGTTGGAGTGCATTTTTCGTAAAATATTTTTTAATATTTTTTTAAATTAAAAATTAAAAATTTTAATTCGACATTTCTTTCATTCTTTTTCTTTTGTTAAATTACTACCAAAAAACCAAAGTCTTATTTTTCTTTTTTCAAAAAAAAAAAAATGTTTATCAAAAGCTCACTGTAGAAAGGGTTCGCCTAATTATGCATCCCCAAATACGATTTGCTGAAAAAAATTTGAATTTTTCAGCGCTCTTTTCCACAAACATTTTTATTTGCACCTACATGAGTAATTCTATTTGCGCAATCTTTCACTTATTTCACTAATTTCACTATTTACCCACACGCTCGCACGAATTTCAGCATCAACTGTAATGTCTTTTGCTGCTGCTGCTGCCGCTGCTGCTGTTGTGACATGCGAAAGAACCCGCATTACCGTCACTCATACGACATGTAAGCCATTGCGAAAAATTAATAACACCCCAAAGAGCTGCTCCTGCATCGCACCAGCGCTGCCTGCAGCAGCTGCCAAGCGTAGCAACGTAAACCAACCGAAACTGCAGCAGAAAATCCTCCAGTGACACGTTGTCAGCTTTTGTGCTTTAGCGGCGTTGCGACAGCCATTTTTCTTCTCCTTCAACAAAAATGCACATTTTTCTTTGCAACTTTTTGTGGTTTTCACTATAAATATTTCAAAAATGAGTAAAAAGTGTGCAAGCAAACAAATGTGCTCTGCTGGCAGACAGTTATGGAATGTTGTTCAAAAAACTAAAGAGTCAAAGAAAAAGTGAAAGAAAAACTTAAATTTCAGTTAAATGTTTGAAATGTGAAAATATTGCAGTAATTCGTCAGAAAATGGGAAAAATTGCTTGAAGCACCTAGCTTGACAAAATAATATTATTAAAAAGAATTTACACAATTGGAAATTTAAATCCATTTTTTTAATTTTTGCTCAGAAACGAGCGAACTCTTGTGTTAAAAGCCATTGGAAATTTAAAAAATTCTCGCTTTCACTTCTAGATTTAATATTTTTATTTTTTTATATTTGAAACCCTTTGCCAATGCACTCCGAAAAATTCACTGTTTTGAGCGTTTTGTAGACTAGGCTTAAAAACTTCAAGAACTACTCACCAGACTTTGCCTTACGCGCCGACTTTTTTAAACAATAAAAGCTTTTCATCTTCGGTGAAGCCCAGTAAAAATTTTCTACTCAAATTTTTTGTAGAACATTTTAGCCCACTAAAACTGGCTTTTTAACAAAATTTCATAGAAAGACTCTTTTGAAAAAGAGTAATTGAACAAGGAATTTTATTTGATATCAATCAATTAATTTTGTTTTTGCCAATAAAAAATTAAATATCAGCCTATTATGAAATGATACAAAAAAAAAACCAAAAATTGCCAATTGTGCAAACTGCTGACAGAACTGAAAATACCAAAATACTAAAATACCAAATGAGAGTAAATTTTCATAGCAAAAAGGAAAATTGTATGATATAAATAAAGAAATACCTGTGGCATTAGGAAAAAATTCAACCAATCTCGCATTAGACAAATTTTGTATGATTTTTAGATTTATAAAAAGGAAAGGAAATAAAATAAGAAGAAACAACAAATTCTATGCATTCTAGAAAATCCCTTAAGGGGTTAGGGGTAGTCAGAATTTTCAAAAATTTAAATTTTTTTTAAATTTTCTTAAAGCATAATATCTTAAAAATATTGTGTGGAAATTTAGCGTGAATCCGACAAATACTTTTCGAGTTATTCAACACTTAACAAAGGGTGCTCGGGCGCTCCGGAGCGTTCGAGAGCAAGTAGCTAACTTTAAATGCGTTTGACTCTGATTACCCCTAACTCCTTAATAAATTTGAGTGTTATAAGACAACTATTAATATGAAGCAAATATAAAGTTTTTCCAAAAAAAATAAAAAAATCGTTTTTAATTTTTAAAAATTTGTTTTTTATTATTCGTTTTTTTTTTTTATTATTTCAAAACATTTTTGATTTAGTTTATTCCTAAAATACCTTAATACATTGGCTTTGATATTTTTACAATTTTTTTTTTCTAATAATTTTTAAAACCAAATTTAAATTAAATTAAATTGTTTCCAAAGAAAACTAAAACTTTTGGAAATATTTTCGAAAATTATTTTTTAATATATTTCAACATTTTTTTAATGATTTCAAAGCATTTTATAAACATTTTAGATTTTTTAATTATCGAATAAAATTTTTTTAAAAGCAAATATTTTTACATTAAATATAAAAAGTTTGTTAAATTAAATTAAATTGTTTATAAAAAAAAAGCTAAAACAATTTTCTTTTTTAATTTGTTCCCAATTTTTGTTTAATATATTTCAATTTTTTTTAATTATTTCAAAACATTTTAGATTTTTGTTTAATTCTCGAATACATTGTTTAAAAGCAAATATTTTTACATTTTTTTAATAAAAAAGATTATTATTAAATTCAACTAAATTGTTTACAAAAAAATTTTTTTTAATAAAAAAAATTATTATTACAATAAATTAAATTAAATTGTTTCCAAAAAACTAAAACTATTGGGTTGGCCACTAAGTAATTGGGGTTTTTTTTTTAGAAAATCAAACACAATTTTTTCATGGAATTAAATAACTTTATTCTGTAATGTATTGCCCATTCTGATCAATGACCTTTTGCCATCTTTCAGGCAGCTTCATAATCCCACGTTCATAAAACTTCTGGTTTTTATTAGCAAAAAACTGAATCAGGTACGATTTGACATCATCATCATTATTGAAATTTTAGCATTCACAGAATTTTGTAAAGATCGATACAAAAAGTAATCAGATGGTGCAAGATCAGGACTATATGGTGGATGTGGCGAAATTTCCCAACCAGGCTCCAATAATTTTTGCCGATTTGCATTGTCATGATGGAATGCAATACCTTTTCCATTTGTCAATTCGGGCCGCTTTTCTTCAACTGCATTGTTTAATTTCGTTAGTTGTTTAATGTAGACATCAGAATTGATCGTTCGGTTGGGTGTTAAGAGTTCAAAGTAGATAATTTCTTTGTAATCCCACCAAACTAATAACAAAACCTTTTTTTGATGAATATCAGCTTTTGAAGTTGTTTGAGTTGGTTCACCTGGCCTGCTGCACGATATTTTCCACTTCATATTGTTGTAAACAACCCATTTTTCATCACCAGTTATCAGTCGTTTTGAAAATGGTTCATTTTCATTACGTTTCTTTAGCAACTCACAGCTGTTAATGCGTTGCGTTAAATGCGTTTCTTTCAGTTCGTGAGTAATCCATGAATCGAGTTTTTGAACATAGCCAAGTTGTTTTAAGTGATTTTCAATGCATGTATGTGCAATACATGGATCTTCTCTGAATCGATTATTGCTTTGATTAGGGCATCGTCAAATTCAACTGGACGACCAGAGCGTTTTTCATCTTTGAGTGAAAAATCACCAGAACCAAATTTGACAAACCAATTTTGACACTGCCGTTCTTTTAAGGTTTCGCCACCATAAACAGCATATAACTTTTTATGAGCTTGCGATGCAGTTTTGCCTTTGAGGAAATAAAAAACCAAAATATGACGAAAATGTTCGTTTTGATTTTCCCTTTTTCAACGAATGCCAACCGAAAACTGCGCAACCGATCAAAAAACTTTTTTATTGATTGACAGCTGAATTGCCAACTATAAAATAACAAAATGTGTTTTACATTTGTACTACGCCTGCAAATTTAAAAATTCAACTGAAGCCATCTATGAGTGAAATTCGCAATTTTATAAAAAAAATTATTACTAAATGAAATTGTTTAGAAAAAAAACTAAAACTATATGTAAAAATTTTCTTTTCATATTTAAAAAATTTTTAAAATTTTTCTTCGGTTGTTTCAAAACATTTTATAAACGGGTTTAAATTTTTTTAAATTCATGACATGAACATTTCTTCAACATTTCTATTTAGTTTTCTATTATTTTCTATTTATGTAATAACATTTAGTTTTAATTATTCTTAAATTCCATAAATACAATTTTTAAGCTAAAAATTGTTTACAAATATTGTCTAACATTTTATTTTAATGCTTCTCATACATATAAAGTCGTCTCAAAATACGTTTTTAATATTTAAAAATTTTTTTTTTAATATTTCTTCAAATAAAATTTTTCCCAAATAAGCCAAGAATATATATTTCAAAACATTTTGTTTTATATTTTTCAAATTTGTTTTTAATATGTTTTGACATTTAGCTATATTATAATTTTATAATATTTTATAAATAGTTTTGGTTTATCTATAATTCCCCGAATACATATTTTTAAGGCGAAAAAAAAAATCAAAAATTTTCAAAATTTTTTTAAATATTGTGAAAATACTTTTCAAAATTTATTTTTAATATTTATTAATTATTACATAACATTTTTAAATTTCCGAACTACAAATTTCTTAAAACTTAAAAAATATTTTCTAACATTTTATTTTAATACGAGTATTTCCCTATACATATACGATTTCTCCCAAAATATTTTTTTAATATTTCTTCAAATAATATTTTTCTTAAATAAACAAAGAAACATATTTTTTTCCAAAATATTCTTTTAATATTCCTCAAAGTTTTTTAATACTTCTTCAAATAACATTTTTTCTAAATAAGCCAAGAAATATATTTTTTTAATATTTTTAAACAAAAATTTATTATTTTTCCAAATAATATTTATCCTAAATAAGCTAATTTTTCAAAATAAGCCATATTTTTCCAAAATATTTTTTTTTTTTAATTTCTCAAACTTTTTTTAATATTTCTTCAAATAATATTTTTCTTAAATTAGCCAGGAAAAATATTTTTTCCAAAATATTCTTTTAATATTTCTCAAATTTTTTTTAATACTTCTTCAAAGAATATTTTTTCTAAATAAGCCAAGAAATATATTTTTTTAATTTTCTAAACAAAAATTTAATATTTTTCCAAATAATATTTATCCTGGTTGGTTGGTTGGTTGGTTGGTTTAAGGGTGACCCCGTATCGGAGTGCCACATAGACCGCAAGTTGGGTCCGTTGTGTTGCCCTAGAGCTCATTATTTTATATGATTTCCCCACCTAACCGAGATTTTTATTATAGATTTTGGTCCAAAATATTAATTCGTTTCGAGAATTTAATGAGAGATTCGAATTTCAGGTCCGAGAGTATTGAAAGATTGTCAATTGTTGGAGAGTCTAGAAGAGCGAGTCGACTTCTGGCTAGGCCGGGACAACTGCACAGCAAATGTCTGCTCGATACTTCCTCATCTTCGTCCTCGCAGTATCTACACAGGTCGTTTTGAGGAACCCCGAGCCGACGTGCGTGAGTGCCCAAAAAGGCAGTGGCCGGTGATAAGAGATATTATATGCCTTAGTTCGTGTTTCGATAAACTTATAAGGATTTTTGTCTGTTTCAGATTGTAGGATGGCCAGATTTGTCTGGTCGTAACGCAGGTAGTTTCCACTCGCCACCTCCGATCAGCAATGCTGTGAAATTCTCGATCAATGATCATTTTACATGTTGCGAGCGGAATGTGGATTGTGGGTAAGTTACTAATATTTGATTGCGCAGCTTCAGCTCTCGCGAGCTAATCAGCTTTGCAGTTACCTTCGAATTCACATTTATCCTAAATAAGCTAATTTTTCAAAATAAGTCATATTTTTCCAAAATATTTTTTTTAATATTTCTTCAAATAATATTTTTCTTAAATAAACAAAGAAATATATTTTTTTCCAAAATATTCTTTTAATATTCCTCAAAGTTTTTTAATACATCTTTAAATAATATTTTTTTTTAAGCCAAGAAATATATTTTTTAATATTTCTAAAAAAAAATTTAATATTTTTCCAAATAATATTTATCTTTAATAAGCTAATTTTTCAAAATATTTTTATTAAAGTTAAGGCAGCTACCTGACTGCAATACGCTAGCAATGCGTATCAGATGACACATGCGCAGCAGCGTTAGTATATAACCGCCGCTGCACCGTGTGAACCGCTATGTCAGCAAATTAAGGCAGCTACCTGACTGCGATTCGCTAGCAATGCGTATCAGATGACACATGCGCAGCAGCGTTAGTATATAACCGCCGCTGCACCGTGTGAACCGCTATGTCAGCAATATGTTAGATTAAGAATTAGCTTAGCTTAAGCATAAGAATAAATTGTCAAGACACTCTTAGTTCTGGACTGAAGAAAACCTCAACGTATTTTCACTTGCTGCAAAACAGGAGTAAGTATGGAAAAGGGGCCAAGTGGTTGGCCCCCAACTTTAATTTTTTGGTGCTCCCTGAAGGGAGCACCTTAACTGGCGCCCGAGCAGGGACCCCTCTTTTTTTTCAAAAAGATGGGGTACCTAACAAGGATCTCCGCAAAGGAATCCTTGTGGTGTAAAGGAAGTGGCAAAAAGTGAAAGTGAAAAAGTGAGTGCGCCGTGTTATAAAAAAATGTGAAGAAATAAAATAAAATGAATGGAAAATAAAATTAAATCTTATAAAATAAAATAAATCAAATTATAATTAAAACCAAATTGAAATTAGACAGGAAACTAAAATTGGGATCCTAGCTAAAGTAAATTTTTTAATGTAAATTAACAAAAAATAAATTAAGTTCAAATGAAATTAAATTAAAAAAAAAATTAAAAAATGAAATTAAAGTAAAATAAACTAAAATAAAATATAATGATATGAAATAAAAAGTAAATATAAATTTAAAATTAGAATTGAATAGAATTAAACAAATAAAGTAAATATAACTGAAATTAAAACTATGGTAAAAATAAAAGGAAACAACTCGAGTGAAAATTAAACAATAATAGAAGATAACTAAATGGAAATTAAAACTGAATTTGAAATAAATTCAAATTAAATCAAATTAAGTGTTAAACAAAAAACTCTCGACGATTCACGGCGCAAAACGAAAAATCACGAACACTTGAAAATGCCCTTCCGCAATGTGAAGCCGCACTTGTGCAAAATAACAGCCGCAATGCGGGCTTCACAAAGGATTTCCCTGTTTAATAAGGGAATATCCGGCAAAATGGAGCGGAGTGCGACGATAATTTTGTGAGGTGCAGTGAAGGGTGAATGCTTGGTGAAAGTAGGTTTCTTTCTCTTTCGAATAAAAAAAAATAATTATAAAATAAATATAAAACTCGAAGTATATTGCTCAGCGATTCACCACCTACGGGGGGACCCTCCTGGCAATTTACTTACGAGGATGAAAGGAAACTGCTAAAATTTGTGAATTAAATAAAAGAAAATATTACTTATAACTGCACTACTGCGATAAATAAATGTAAAACTCGGAGTATATTGCTCAGCGATTCACCACCTACGGGGGGACCCTCCTGGCAATTTACTCACGAGGACGAAAGGAAAATTGCTAAATTTGTCAATGAAATAAAACAAATAAATAAATATACAACTCGGAGTAATATTGCTCAGCGATTCACCACCCACGGGGGGACCCTCCTGGCAATTTACTCACGAGGTTAAAAGAAAATAAATAAAGTATTACTTGTTACTGCACCACAGCGATTTTTCGTCTGCACTCGGTGACATTAGAATTGCCACAGGAGGCCGTATGCCTACGCCTACTAGGACGGACTCCTGCGACTATAATGTCGATCGGTTACAGTCTTGTGTGCCCGCAATAGTAGTCATGCTACACCTTCCACATTGGAGATTGCAATGGGGCCAAGCTGGGTGAAGCAAGCTGTGCCTTAGTAGGTTGTCCCCAATCTGATTGCGGGTGACTAAAAAGGATAACATAGCCCTTCCGTGACCTAATAATAAAAAAATAAAAAAAAAAAAAAAAAACAAAAAACAAAAAACAAAACATAAGACTTTGCTTTCCTAAAAAAAAAAAAAAAAAAAAAAAAAAAAAAAAAAAAATTTTATTCATTAACAAGAATATTAAACAATTAAAAAAAGGATTTATTCTCATCTATAGGAGAGAAGAAAACAAAGGGAAAACCAAAACGGAGGAAAGAACCGAAAGAATCCGAATGGAAAAAATCCTGTAAGGAAGCAAAGTCGATATTAAGCAAAAAACAATTCCGTGCCGTGCCGTGCCGATAAAACAGAAAAAAATAAAAAAGAAAAACAAGGTAACACTCAAATTTATCATTCTTTTTTCTATTGTACTGTGCCTTAAGGTTTAGGTAAAGAATTTAAAAATGGAGGACCTGAAGAAGTCAATTACTGAATTAAATGGGGCGGTTAACGCTATCCTCGATCAACTAAAAAATTTCCATAATCGATTAGGAGCATTGGAGGGCTCAAATGGCGAATTGGGGCGGTCGATCTCGCTCATAGAGCAAAAACTGGCAGAGAAGATATTTGACTTTACCCAATTGAGTCCTGCCGAAGAAGTAAGGCCCACGGTTATTGCTAGGGCTCCGATGACGGAGGAAGAGCTTAGAGAAATAGGCAGACTCCCCGACTGTGTAAAGGAAATTCAAGTTTTTGAGGGGAACCCCTCACAATACATTTCCTGGCCCAACAATGTAGAGTCAATTCTTAGAGATTATGAGACAATTAAAGGAAAACCATTGTATAGGTCAATAGTGCAGCATATAAGGCAAAAAATTAGGGGTAGGGCCGATGCCGCCCTGGTGTCACACAATATTTTCAATAACGATTGGTTGGAGGTAAAAAGAGTGCTGTCACTTCATTACGCTGACAAGAGGGATATCCGAACCCTCGAACATCAATTAAACCAATTGACGCAAAAGGGTTCGAAACTTGACGAGTTTTATGCAACTGTTAACCATCAGTTGTCACTCATAGTCAATAAAATTAAAACGGACGAGTACTCTGAGGAAACAGTAAATGTCCTAATAGGAACTTATAGGAATCGGGCGTTGGACGTATTTATTCGTGGCCTGAATCCTGAACTCTCGAAGATGTTAATTATACAAAAGCCGCGATCGTTGCCAGAGGCATACTCAGCCTTCCTCGATATACAAAATTTGACAATGAGGAATACCCTTATCCACGCTAACACCTTTAATAAGGTAGTGGTTCCAAGGAATACCATGTCCGCTTCAAATCAGCGACCCCCAATTCCACCCAGGACACGTTTTTATAACAATTGGGCAAACAAACCATTTGGCTCGGGTCATTTCCAGGTGAATAATAATAACATGCAATGGAGAGCTGGCGGAGTCAATAACTCAGAAAATCCGGTAGTTAAAATGGAAGTGGATGGCACGGTTCAGACACGACAGGCCAATTATATGAACCGCCCGAGGAAATGGAATGCTGATAAAAGGGGACCATCTTCGTCAGCCGGGGGACTGCCCAAACAACAGAAGCTTTTCAACTTAGAAGCAAGCCTTGAAGGGGCTCAATGTGAGGAAAAACTCGCACAACACGATGAGACCGAGGAAAATTTTTTAACGGAGGGTCTTCCTGCTTATTTCATATAGGTGAGAAGACGGAAATCCTGTCAAGTGTGCCATATTTTACGTATGTGGCCACGAATAATAAGCAACTTAACTTCCTAATAGACACAGGCTCCAACATGAACTATATAAAAGAAAATCTGCAAACCAACACCAAACTAATCGAATCGCCTTTTAATGTCCAAACAGTAGCAGGACCACTGACAATAAATAAAGCAGTAAGAGCGAAATTATTTAAGTGTGTGGGAAACGAGGACATACTGACCTTCTATGTACTCCCAGGCCTCGAGTCATTTGACGGCATTATTGGGGACGATACCCTGAAACAACTTGGCGCAGTCATAGACAGGAAAAATCATATTTTAACTATTAGGCCGGGGATAAAAATAACGCTTAGGAATAAGGTAGTAAACAGTCTCCACCTATTGCGGACAACGGACATACCGGACAACGCAATCGAATTAGTAAACTCCTTGCTTGAAAAATACTCTGAACTATTTGAGCCCTTAAGCGACAATATTAGTGCAAAGACTTCAGTTAAGGCCGAGATAAACACCTCAACTAATGACCCCATTTACACAAAGAGTTACCCCTATCCTATCAATATGAGAAGTGAAGTGGAAAAACAAGTAGCCGAATTATTGGCGGAAGGCATTATCCGCCCTTCCAAAAGCCCCTATAATTCCCCAATATGGGTTGTCCCTAAAAAACCAAAACCCAATGGTGAAAAGCAATATAGGATGGTAGTGGACTTTAAAAGATTAAATGCAGTGACAATCTCAGATGCCTATCCAATTCCGGACATTAACGCAACATTGGCGAATTTAGGAAATGCAAAGTTCTTCACCACAATTGATTTAACATCGGGTTTTCATCAAATCCTGATGAAGGAATCCGATATACAAAAAACAGCTTTCTCGACCATGAACGGGAAATACGAGTTTTTGCGACTTCCCTTTGGGCTGAAAAATGCCCCAGCAATTTTTCAACGTATGATCGACGACGTACTAAAAGAATTTATTGGAAAGATATGTTACGTTTATATTGACGACATCGTCGTATTTGGGAAAGACCTTAAGGAGCATGTCAAAAATGTCGCCAAGGTATTTGAGAGATTAAATGAATCTAATTTACGAGTAAATTTGGAAAAAACGAAGTTCGTAAAAACCGAGGTCGAGTTTCTAGGTTACATTATCACTTCTGAGGGAATTCGCCCGGATCAATCCAAAGTCAAAGCAATTATCGACCTACCACCTCCAGAATCCTTGAAGGAATTAAAGAGTTTCTTAGGTATGACTTCATATTACCGCAAATTCATTAAAGACTATGCCAAACTAGCCAAGCCACTTACCAACCTAACCCGTGGAGAAAATGCACAGGTAAAAGCGAATCAGTCAAGCAAAGTTTTAATAACACTAGATAATCCGGCTTTAAGAGCTTTTAATAGTCTGAAGGAACTCCTCACCTCGTCTGAAGTTCTTGCATTTCCCGATTTCGAGAAACCATTCAATTTAACGACAGACGCGTCAGAATATGCCATAGGAGCCGTCCTCTCTCAAGGGGAACACGGCAAGGATAGGCCAATTGCCTACATTTCCCGATCCCTTAATAAATGCGAGGAAAATTACGCCACCAACGAAAAAGAAATGTTGGCTATTGTATGGGCGCTGGATAACTTGCGCTCATACCTGTATGGGGCTATGAAGATTCGAATCTTTACAGACCATCAGCCCCTTACCTTCGCTCTTGGGAATAGGAACCATAACGCGAAACTAAAACGGTGGAAATCTCGCATAGAGGAATATAACCACGAATTGATTTACACTCCGGGTAAATCAAATTACGTGGCTGACGCCTTGTCAAGAATACGAGGACAAATCAACCACACGACTGCTACAAATTACCCTCAGGACGATTCTACAACTGAAACTGCTAGCGAGGGAAATGGAAATTAGAATCGATAGTGTTGGCGATTCTTCCACCGTTACAGCAAGCGAAGCAGGCACCATCCATAGTGCAGATCAGGATGCATCAGACCTCATCCCTCATGTAGAAGCTCCAATCAATGTATTTAGGAATCAAATAATTCTCAGGGAAGGAGGTGATTTGATTTGCACAGAAAATCCCTATCCAGGGTATACCAGGCACTACGTAACTCTTCCAAATTTGAACAGCAATACACTCACCGAAGTGCTGAAAGAACGCTTAAATCCATCGGTAATCAATGGAATAAAAATTCCAGAGTCTCGAATACAATTGCTCCAAGACCTATACTTACGAAATTTTTTATATTACAAAATAAGGCTAACACAAAGAATAGTTGAGGATGTAGCAAACGACGATAGAGTGGTAAGCATCATAGAAGGGGAACATAGTAGAGCTCATAGGAATGCCAAGGAAATGAGGGAACAAATCCTGGAAAATTATTACTTCCCAAAAATGGCGAGCTTACTACGAGCACACGTTACTAGGTGTCAAATCTGCTCATTAAATAAATACGACAGGCATCCACAAGTCCCACCGTTAAAAGAGACTCCAGTGCCGAAGTTTCCTTGCGAAATAATTCACGTAGATATCTTTGAGTTACAGGGCGAGAAATTCCTTTCATGCATAGACAAATTCAGTAAATTCGCTAAGTTTTTCCATATCAAAGACCGTTCGGCTATCACTCTTCGTACCAAATTTGCGAAATTACTTCATTACTTCACAGCTCCAAGGATGGTGGTAACCGACAACGAAAGAGGATTCATGAGTCCGGTGGTGACCAATTATATCAAGGGGCTAGGTATAACCGTTTACCAGACGCCTATTCAGAGAAGTGAAGTAAACGGGCAAGTAGAAAAGCTGCACTCAACGATCCTCGAAATATACCGCTGTCTGCGACAGGAATTAAAAAATGTTAACCCAAAGGAATTGCTGTATATTGCAGTAGATCGGTATAACACCACAATTCATTCTGTCACTAAGCGAAAACCTAGTGACATATTCTTCAATCGGTCTGCTAGAATTAATTATCAGGGCTTTACTGACTTTAGGAAAAGGATTCACAGAGAGATACGAGCACAAATTAAGAAAAACCAAGAGCAGCGAAATCTCAGACTGAACAGAAACAGGAAAACACCCAAGAAATATGGAGTAGGGGATAAGGTGTACATAAGGGATAAACAGATAAAAGGGAAACAAAAACCCTTGTATAAAAAAGCAACCGTGAGTAAGGATAATAGAGTTACTATACAAACAAGCGAGGGGCGAAAGATTCACAAATGCCAATTAAAGACCAAAGGATAAGAATTTTTCATTCTTTTTACGGGGGGAGGCACAGTACAAAGAAAAACAGCTCTCTTCCAATCCATAAAATTGGTGGATATTCTTTGAATATCGGGGTTCGACTCCTCATGAGGAAGAGTGAATGAGTGAAAAATATATAAAAAAAAAAAAAAATATACATATATATATACAATATATAAAATGGCACTTTAAAAGGCACATAAAAATTAAAAATACAAATATTTTTTGGCACGTTGAAATAAAAAATAAATACAATAAGAATAACTCTCTGAACCCATAAAATTGGTGGATATTCTTCGAATATCGGGGTTCGACTCCTCATGGGAACGATGAAATTAATAGAGAGCATTTAAGAAAACGAATGGCACTTTAAAAAAAAAAAAAAAAAAAAAAAAAAAAAAAAAAAAAAAATACAATACAAATATTTTTTGCCACGTTGAAATAAAAAATAAATACAATAAAAATAACTCTCTCAACCCATAAAATTGGTGGATATTCTTTGAATATCGGGGTTCGATTCCTCATGGGAATGATGAAATGAATAGAAAGCCTTTAAAAAAAAAGAATGGCACTCAAAAAAAAAAAAAAAAAAAAAAAAAAAAAAAAAAAAAAAAAATTACAAATATTTTTTGCCACGTTGACGTAAAAAATAAATGCAATACAAATAACTTTCTCAACCCATAAAATTGGTGGATATTCCTTGAATATCGGGGTTCGACTCCTCATGGGAATGATGAAATTTATAGACAGCATTTAAGAAAAAGAATGGCACTTTAAAGAAGAAAAAATTATAATTAAAAAAATTTTTTTTTTTTTTGGAATATTAAAATAAGAATTAATACACAAAATTTTAAAGTAAAACTAAAATTTAAAAGAAAAATAGAACATTTTAAAATTGCCTAGAAGTTTAAAACACTACAATAGTTTTAGAAGAAGTTATTAAGAATATCTTTAAACTTTAAATTTCATTGCAAGATAGGTTAATGTTAATTTGAAAGTAAAACTAAAATCTAAAAGGAAAATAGAACATATTAAAATTGCCTAGAAGTTTAATGCACTACAATAGTTTTAGAACAAATTGTTATAAGAATATCTTTAAACTTGAAATTTCATTGCAAGATAGGTTAATGCTAATCCCCGCCTCAATCGGATTCAGCATTTTTCAATATGAATCCCCAATTGTTACGGTGGAGCACGGTAGCGGCTATGTCATCAGCGGCCATTTTAAATTAATCCACGCTATTGACCTAAAATACTTCGACACCGTGTTGGCAGAATTAACAAGTCTGTCCAAGAAGAGGATCGGAAAAGAAGCAACCAAATCACTCATCGACTTCCAATTAAACCAAACACGTCTGCGCCTCATTGAATTGACAGGTGAAAAAACTAGAAAAACACGATCCATCAATTGGATTGGATCCGCATGGAAATGGATTGCGGGATCCCCTGATGCCGCAGATTGGGATTATATCGTTAAAAACCAAAACGAATTGATGACGAATGACAATAACCAATACGTCATAAACAAAAAGTTATTTAATGCGACGCAAGAAGTAATCCAGATGACAAACGACATGGTAGAATACACGAACGCCCTTGGCAGAAATATTAATGCAGAAGGTTGGGGCGCAATTATATTCAATAAGGTTCTACTTCTAAAGGAGCAAGTATCAGAAATCGTACGTGCAGCTCAGATGGCGAAATCCGGAATTGTTGATACAAACCTATTGGATAGAGAGGAAATAGAAAGAATACTTTTCGAAGAGAATGCCTTACCATATCAGAACCTGGTTGAAGCCGCAGAATACGCAAGCCCATCCTTTTACTCCAATGGCACCCTTCTTCTCTATGTACTTTCGGTGCCAAAAGTCAAACCTGAACAATACCGACTTCTGTTAGCTAGACCTACAGCATTGGATGGCAGGCGCGTAGTTCTTGAGTACAGAAAAGTCCTTATCAACCGAGATGAAACTTATGGCGTGACGACAAACTGTTTCTCCATTAACAATTCCACCATCTGTGACAGAAGTTCAATAGAAAAACTACCAGAGAATAGTTGTTTGCCAAGGTTGATCAAAGGAGGCAATGCCCGTTGCCAGTTCGAGCCCGATAAGGGCACTACTATAGAACTCCTCGAGGAAAATACAATATTCTTGACTAATTTTCAAGGAATAGTGTGGGGCAAAAACCAAACGGCAACGCTAAACGGCACCTTCCTCATTCGCATTAATAACGAGACGGTGCATGTGGGCAATCAAACATTTTCGAGCACGATTGCTAGAACTTCACAAGTACTACCATCTGTTTTGTCAAATGTCACAAATGATGGCTTAAAGGTTAGCTTATCCTACATTCATGGACTTAGTCTGGACAACATAAATCAACTTAAGAAGCTTTCCTGGAATTTTCACCTCTCTTGGGCAACGGACGGAATTGTCCTTATAATTTTAGCATCAGCCTGCTATATGATCTGGCGGAAAATCACCTCAGGAGATATACCCAGAATTGTTAGTGTGGCTGAAATTCATCAATTTCCTGCTTCCTCCGCCACAACTGAAGCCCCCCGGCTACAACGCTGTCATCTGCGGGACGCAGATCTTTAAAGGGGGAGGAGTTAAGGCAGCTACCTGACTGCAATACGCTAGCAATGCGTATCAGATGACACATGCGCAGCAGCGTTAGTATATAACCGCCGCTGCACCGTGTGAACCGCTATGTCAGCAAATTAAGGCAGCTACCTGACTGCGATTCGCTAGCAATGCGTATCAGATGACACATGCGCAGCAGCGTTAGTATATAACCGCCGCTGCACCGTGTGAACCGCTATGTCAGCAATATGTTAGATTAAGAATTAGCTTAGCTTAAGCATAAGAATAAATTGTCAAGACACTCTTAGTTCTGGACTGAAGAAAACCTCAACGTATTTTCACTTGCTGCAAAACAGGAGTAAGTATGGAAAAGGGGCCAAGTGGTTGGCCCCCAACTTTAATTTTTTGGTGCTCCCTGAAGGGAGCACCTTAACTTTAATATTTCACCAATGTTTTTTAATACTTCTTGAAATAATATTTTTTCTAAATAAACCAAGAAAAATTTCTAAAATTTTTTTTTTAATATTTTTCCAAATAATATTTATCCTAAATAAGCTAATTTTTCCAAATAAGCCATATTTTTTTTTTTTTAGTTTATCAAAATTTTGTTGAATATTTCTTCCAATAATATTTTTCCTAAATAAACCAAGAAAAAATATATTTTTTAATACTTCTAAATTTTTTTTTAATATTTAGATATATACAGGTTTTTTGTTATTTTTAACTATATCATAATATTTTACAAATATTTCTGAATTTTCTTAAATCCCAAATTACAATTTTTCACAAAAAAATAAACCAAATATCATATCAAAACACATTATTTTTAAATATTTCTGAATATTTTATAGTTGTTTTCCAAGTTTTTTATTTTTACTATGCTTCTATGATTAAATATTTCTGCACTAATTTAAAACTTCAAAAACCATTGCTTTAAATATTTCTAAAAAAATTTTATAACTTCCTAAAACTAAATAAATTTAATTTCTTTCTCACAAGCGGGCAGTTGCTTAAGTTTACTAGTAATTTTTTCCATCTCAGCCTTTGCTCTATTTTATTAACTTCCATTTCAATTTCTTGTACGAGTAGTAGACTCCAATGTACGAGTGCACATACATACCTACATACATAAGCAAGCGCCTGCCAGCGGGATCTGCTTTCAAATTCGAACAAAATAAATGCTTAACAAATGGTTGACATTAAATTGACAGTTATATATGTATGTACATCCTTTCAATTGAACTCACCTGCTAAAAGCCATTACGTGTTTGTATATATGTGTATGGATGTGAAGAGATGTAGGTATTCATTATATACCACTTTGGCATCCATTACTGCATCATTACTTGCGTAATTGCATTTATTGGCTGTAAATAAAAATAAATAAATGTATTAATGTTGTGTAAGTGTGCGACAGCTGCTAAGAATTTACCCATTGTGTGAATGTAGATATTAGGGCGGCTCAGTCTAAAAATACAAGGATACCATTTTTCAAGTACGTCATACAATTTTTTTAACTATATTATATTATTTAATTTACAATATTTATATTGAAATTTTTAAAATTATTTGATGCTATGTCTCTCTATTATTTTTTTATTTATTTTTTGTTATTTGCAAACTTTTTGACCAGTATATAAAAATAATCAGATAATGAAAAATATTACTAATTTTAGAAATCTGTATTAAAACGTTTGATCGAAATGTCAAAAGTGATAATATTTTATACCTAATTTCGAAATATTGCAGCTCACGTATAACCCTTTGTTGAACCAAAATATTTTTCGTAGAAGTCAAAGTACGAGTATGTAACTTACCTACTGATACGCTTGGTAGGACAGCCACGTATTTTGGTGAAAAACCTTAATGTATATGCATGTATGTGTGTATTCACTAATGAAATTGTTGTTGCAAATCGTCAGATTTCTTTATTTTCAATGTTGATTCACTTTTTTGATGTGTGAATTTAATTTAAAATACATTTTTCTCTTAAGTTCTGACATAGAATGAAGGCAATTGGGGTAGGCAAGGGATAGGCAATTGGCAATTGATGTAGACATACATACATACATACTCGTACATGTACATATATTGTGTAAGTATTTTTCTGTGCATACACAATATGTGTTGTATACTCTTCAATATCCTTCATACCTGTACAATTAAAGCCTTAACTAAAAATAACCAATACAGTTGAGACCTAAGCGCTTCCTAGTATTGTTCAGAAAGAAAGCTTACGTATTTTTTTTAGTTAGTTAATGCATTTATGTATTTAAGAATTGGTTGAGAAAAAGGTTTTTAAAACCATAAGAACCATAAAAACTTAAAGCTTTAACAAAGGATTAGTTAAGATTATACAGCCCACGTTGCAAACTATATATCAACTCAACCGCATTTCCTTCACGCTTAGAGCATATTGAGTGCCAACAAAACGTTTACTAAAGATTGAGCTACATAGGGAACTGCCCACACTTGGATATACTCGTATGTACTGAGTGGTTCATTCAGTTGGAATTTCAACTATATTAAGTTTTTACTTAGATAACTAAAATAGCATCCATATGATCAAAAATTTAGGATTTCCAAAATTTATGGCTTCTCGCTTGAACAAAGTTCAACCAATGCCCCGAAGAACGCGTCTTTGATGATCAGTATTTCCGTCGAAAAATCATATTTCCAGATTAAGTTCATTTCACCTGGGCAATTATATTAACCAACGGAATTGACACGGAAAACCCCAATCATTTACAGCGAGGGGCTGTTTGGTGTAGATTTCGCCGGGCGACAGTATTGGCCCGTTTTTTTGGAAAATAAGCAAGAAACCGCCGTTGCCGTCAACGGTGAGCTTTGTCGCGTCATGATAGCCGATTTTTTGGTTTCTCAAATTAGAAAGGAAGATGTAGACGAAATTTGGTTCCAACAGTATGGCGCTCCGCGGTATACAGCTCACTTTGCATACGAGGTTTGGGTATTGTCTTCAAAAATCAAATAATCAGCTGGAACGGTGATGATTAGACACCTAGGAGTGGCAATTTGACTCTATTAGGCAATTTTTTGTGGAGCGCCAGAGACAGTTGAAGAGTTGGCATTTATTTTTAATTATTTATTTTTTTTTAGGTCTATGATTTCAATAACCTTACAGACTAGATACATATATTTACTTATATTTATTTCAAGCCTTGAACTCCAACATATTCTTATGTCGAAAGTCTCGAAGGTGTCTTGAAAAATTGGTTGGACAGAATGGGTTATTTTAATGCCAGCTCTGGAAGTCATTTGAATGACACTGTATTCTATGTTTACGCTTTCCAAAAAAAAAATTGCAATGGAAAATATTCATGCGCTTTACATTTAGAGCCGAAGTAAATACCAAGGATAGAAAGATCAACCTGTACATATCAGGGGTCTGAGGTATAAACAAGTTAAGCCCATTTCTGACAGTTATATTAAATAAATAAATAAGCAATATTCATTTGATCCAAGATTGAAAGGTCTCTCAAAATTTATTAATAAAATATTATATAAAAATTGAGTTTATCTATTTTTTCAGTGCAAATTTTCCAAGGTTCAAAAGGTTCAATTGATTTTTTTAGACTGAATGGGTTAGTACCAAAGTTTTCCTTTTTTTCACGAACTTTTTTTTCATATTAAAATTTATTTTATTGATTTAAGCTTTTTACACATGAATATTGACATCAAATATTATTATTAAAAAAAAAAATTTAGAAAACCAATTTTTGAAAATATTCTTAGCATTAAAAATAAAAAATACTCTGCACAAGTAAAATAAAGGGTGGTTAAATTTCAAGGGCCGATGTTGAATGTGAACCACACTTAAACCTCAACGACACCGTTGGACTTCTTTCTTTGGGGTTATTTGAAAGAAAAGGAGTACGTCGATAAGCCAGCAACAATTCAAGAGCTAAAGGATGAAATAATTCGGCACATTAACGGCATAGAACCTCAATTATGCCTCAGCGTCATCGAAAATTTGGACCATCGGATGGAGGTGTGCCGCCGAGGCCACGGCGGCCATTTGGCCGATATTTTGTTCTATACGTAATAGAGCCATACCAATATTATCATAACAAAGAGAAATGACAATAATTTCCTAAAAAAATTGTATTTTATTCAAAATCAGCACCCTTATATATTCAGCTGGTTTCGAAATGGCTTCCTTTCACTAAAATGGTAAAAATAAGAAATACATTATGCAACAAAAAAAATGTTTTTCCATCACTGAAAAGTGTTTAACAGCTGTTTATGTCTTGTGAGCGCTGAATACGAATTTGGTTTCAAAAATTTATCAACACGTCGAAATTTTGAGAAATTAATGCAATCAAGTTTGTGGAAAAAATATTAGAAACGAAGCGAAGCTGTTCTATGATTAAATTAAAAATACTATGCAAAACTAAAATATATTCAGCTGATTCCTAATGGCTTTCTTTCACACTTAATTATAAAAATAAAAATTACACCACCCAACAAAAACATTTTTTTGTTCATGACATGTAAGTATATATTCAACTGGTTTCGAAATTACTTCCTTTTTCACTCAAATAATAAAAACTAAAATTACACTATGCAACAAAAAATTTATTTTTTTTGTTCATCATGGTAAGTAATTAGTAGCTTAGCCTGTGAAGCGAAATGAAGTTTGTTAAAAAAATAACAATTACAAGCAAACAAATTGTTTGTTGCACTCAAATAATAAAAACTAAAATTGCACTATGCAACAAAAAATTTATTTTTTATGTTCATCAAAATTGTTTGTTTCACTCTTTTTCACTCAAATAATAAAAACTAAAATTACACTATGCAACAAAAAATTTATTTTTTTTGTTCATCATGGTAAGTAATTAGTAGCTTAGCCTGTGAAGCGAAATGAAGTTTGTTAAAAAAATAACAATTACAAGCAAACAAATTGTTTGTTGCACTCAAATAATAAAAACTAAAATTGCACTATGCAACAAAAAATTTATTTTTTATGTTCATCAAAATTGTTTGTTTCACTCTTTTTCACTCAAATAATAAAAACTAAAATTACACTATGCAAAAAAAAATATATTTTTTTTGTTCATCATGGTAAGTAATTAGTAATAGGACTATGAATAAGTTCCTTGCGGTTTTACAACAGATGGCGTAACTTGATTATTATTCCATCGATCCACATTTCCAAACATTCATTGGAGAGCTACTGTCGTAAGGCACAAACGTCAGTATAAGTTTTTTATTTGAAGCGTAAACAACAATATTTTTACCACACTTGAAAATGTCGAATTTCGTGCCAAATAATGTGTTTTTGCGGGGAATTTTTTAATATGAAGAAAAAAGCAGCCGAAAGTCATCGTATCTTGGTGGAAGTTTATGGTGAGCATGCTCTAGCTGAGCGAACGTGCCAGAAGTGGTTTGCACGCTTTAAAAGTGGTGATTTTGGCTTGGAAGACGAAGAACGCGAGGGTGCGCCGCCAAAGTTCATGGATACCGAATTGGAGGAATTGCTCGATCAAGATCCGGCTCAAACGCAAGAAGAGGTTGCAAAAACTTTGGGAGTTGATCAATCAACCATTTCCAAACGTTTAAAAGCCATGGGAATGATCCGAAAGGTAGGCCATTGGGTGCCGTATGAATTGAAGCCAAGAGACGTTGAACGCCCTTTTATGGCATGCGAACAACTGCTTCAACGGCACAAAAGAAAGGGTTTTTTGCATCGAATTGTGACTGGCGATGAAAAGTGGGTCCATTACGACAATTCAAAACGTCGGGCAACGTATGGATACCCTGGCCATGCTTCAACATCGACGTCGGCGCAGAATATTCATGGCCTGAAGGTTATGCTGTGTATCTGGTGGGACCAGCTGGGTGTTGTGTATTATGAGCTACTGAAACCGAATGAAACGATTACGGGGGATGTCTACCGACGACAATTGATGCGTTTGAGCCGAGCACTGCGAGAAAAACGGCCGCAATACGCCGATAGACACGACAAAGTTATTTTGCAACATGACAATGCTCGGCCACATGTTGCACAAGTGGTCAAAACATACTTAGAAACGCTCAAATGGGATGTCCTACCCCACCCGCCGTATAGTCCAGACCTTGCGCCATCCGATTACTATCTCTTCCGATCGATGCAACATGGCCTGGCTGACCAGCACTTCCGTAATTACGATGAAGTCAAAAAATGGATCGATTCGTGGATTGCGGCAAAACCGACCGAATTTTTCACAAAGGGAATCCGTGAATTGCCAGAAAGATGGGAAAAAGTAGTAGCAAGCGATGGACAATACTTTGAATATTAAATTTGTAACCATTTTACGTCAATAAAGTTTCAAATTTCGAAAAAAACCGCACGAACTTATTCATAGTCCATTGGTCTGTGAAGCGAAATGAAGTTTGTGAAAAAAATAATAATTACAAACAAAGATAAGCTGTTACTTCCTCTATCATCGATTTAAAAATACTATGCATAAGTAAAATATATTCAATTGGTTTCGAAATGGCGTTTTTCACTCAAATTATAAAAAATAAAAATTACACTTTGCAACAAAAAAATTTGTTGTTCCTCATGGTAAGTAATGAGTTGCGTTTGATATCTTGAGGGCGCAGAATTCAAATTGAGTTTCAAAAATTTCTCCACATAATGAAGTTTTGAGAAAATTTTACTCAAATTGAGCCGAAAAAATGCCTGAAATGAAGTATGTGAAAAAAATAATTACAAACGAAGCGAAGCTGTTACTATTAAACCTAATCAAGGACTTTTATTTAGACGTTCATGAACACTATTTAAGACTTAAAGCAGAGTGACCGCCTTAAGTGTTCAATCGCAATGTATGCAACAAGCCTTTGTTATGGTTCAATAGCACTGAGACATAATTTTTGCTAAATGCAAACAAAAGCACAAAGTATTAGCTGAAATTTTCTATAGTTCACGAATTTGTTTATCTATTTATCATTTGTGTAAAATAGCGAAACTTAACTTTTTTGCCAAATTATTTTTCAAAAATTACTAAATTTTGTTTATGAAAAAAGTTTTCTTTGATCAAAAGAGCAATGTTGCATAGTGTTATTAAAGGAATTAAAGCAGATCTTGATTTTTGTTTCTTCATATAAAATAATTCATAGTGGAAATATCAGCTTTTGCTGAGACACCCCTCACATACCAAAATCACTCACTTCTCACATCTGACCACAACATATATTCTTCTTCTTCGCCTTACATACATATGATGGATATAACTAAAATTCAATCATGAAGAAATTGGTCTCTCTTGCCCCTTACAGTTACACCTCTCACCGAATCTGTCGCCAATGTGCATCCATGCGCTGAGTAATTTGTTATTTCTTTAAGTTTTCAACAGCATCGGCGGGCATGAGCGGCAGAACATGCGCCAAAACAATAACAAAAACTTTAAAAACAACAGCAACAAACACTACTAAACCACTATTTACAACAGTTTTGTCAACAGAGCAATTGTCACTTTAATGCCACGACCTTCACATATGTTCTTCTGCCTGTCAGTGTGTGTGCACGTGCACATACATAGCCCCGCCGGAAATTTCATAGGCGACTATTGAAGAAGCTAATTTTCAATTCACTCATTACAGTTAACTTTTAATTGGTTTCAAACTCATTGCTTGGTACATCATTGACGCACGATCTTATTGCTTGGATCGCTTCTTACCTCCATTGAAGAGCGCAAAGAAAGGTATTCACTTATAGATGGCGCAAAATTAATCAGCCAATTTTGTTTTTGAGTAACTTTCATGAGTTAAAAAAGTGATTTTGAGTGATGGAAATTTGACGTCTACGCACTTCATTGCTTGTCTATCTGTGCACTGCAGCTGTGATTGATTGACGTGGCGCCATTTGCAAGAAAATCTTCCGATAGGGTGATTAATTTTGCGCCACTTTGTACAATTAGATTTAAATACTTATAGTATGGTTAGTTGATGTGCCATAAATGGTATGCCATTAAATCTTAAGAAAGTCAAAATTACGAGCTCACCGAACTTAATTAATATAAATCTTCATATAAACGGCACCGTTAGTAAATGAAGCTCGATGTGCCTTTGCATTTATAAAGCGGTGGTCTCAAGGATTCAATAATCCATATTTTACTAAAGTGCTTTTAACAACTTTATTAGAACCCATACTAAGTATATGGTTCAATAGCAGGTAGCCCACGTTATCCAATTTTCAAACAACTTTGAACAAAAAGTTTCCGGAATATATGCAGAAAATTCAAAATTTAAAGTTTATTCTTTATCGCGTTCAAAGTACTCACCATCAACGGAAACGCTCTGATGCCAGCGTTTGACACAGCTCTCGAAATATTTCTGAAACTCTATTTTTGGTATAGCCAACCGAGCCGTTCTAGATTTTTCCATTACTTCCTTTCGGCTGTTGAAATGCGTTCATCGTAGTGGTTATTTGACTCGATTAAATAGTAAAAATCGCATTGAGCCATAACTGGTAAATTCGATGGCTGTTGGTTGGTATTCGTTTCATTCTTGGACGAAAATTCACGGACAATGAGGGCAGTGTGCGACGGTGCGCTATCAGGGTCGAAATCCACGAGTTGTTTTCCCACAAATCCTTTATTTTTTGGCGAATTGCTTCACATAAACGTCTCCTAATAGCCAAATAATAATCCTTTTTAACTTTCCAATCTTCTGGCAAAAATTCGTAGTGTAACTTTTTTGTATTGCTTCCTTTTATTAACTGAAAACGACGAGTTTTGTTTTTCTGTTGATTCATTCGTAGCTATCCACTCACTCGCCTGATGTCTGATATCTAAATTGCGTGTCGTACTCATAAACCCATGTCTCGACTCCAATGATGATGCGTTTGATCAAAAAGAATGTTGAGCCAGATTCAGCCTTGGAAATAATGCCTTTGACGATATCAACGCAGGCCCTTTTTTGCATAAAGTTCAAGTCCTTTGGTACCAACTTTGCAGCAACCCAATCATTAACCCATTAATCAAATCGATTAATGTCCTGAACGAATTCAAAAGCAATGTTGAAGTCCTCTGCTAGCTCTCTGATGGTTAATTGGCGTTTACTGATCAACTTTTCTTTCACTTTATTTAAATGTTTTCACCAGTTTTCGATGTAGACGGCTTGTCACAACACCCTCGATGGACTTATGAACCCTTCTGAAACGTAAATGCCACTCTAAACGGTTGTGTTTTTTAGAGTATCATTGCCGCAACAGTTTCCCAATATTTCTAAGGTTTTTGCACAATTTATTCCATTTTTAATGCAAACTTTAATACAAATTCGTTGTTGCAAATTCAAATCCACTTTGAAAACTCTAAAGAATCGGAAACACGTGCAGCGGTAGATTTGGTGTAACTTTCAAAAATATTAATATAAATTTTGGTAGAAATGTTAATCGCAGATGTGGTAACCTAACAAAAGAACTCAAATCAGTTGGGCGACGGTTCCAAATGAGGGGAGTTTATTAGTCCCCGGACATGCCATTGCTGTGACGGCAGCTTTGATGATGCATTAGGCATTTTAAGCCCCCTCATCGCAAAAAAAAAATGTTCCGGGAACTTCTTTTTGATTAAGGTGGTTCAACCCATGGAAAAAATGTTTTGACTATTGACGTGATAACGTCTTATAATTCGATTTAACAGGCTGCACGCACGAAAAAATGTGTCGTTACCTTGCTCATTAGTGTTACCTTGCTCATTGCCGTTACCTTGCTCATTAGTGTTACCTTGCTCATTGCCGTTACCTTGAATAAACTGCAAGCGAAAGCGCGGAACGAACGACAAAGCAAACAAAGCAAACGAACGGCAACGTTCGATATCTTGCTCTCTCCTACTTAAGTGAGCGTATATGTGTATGTATATGCACATATGTACATATATAAATTCACGTATTTGTATTTGCATATGCCTTCTTATTGATTATTATTAATTTGATTTACTTGAAGAATTTAAAATAAAACCAAGTTTGTTAATAATACCTGTTGTTTTAATGTTATTATTATTTTTTGACGTGATAACGTCTTATAATTCTATGTAGCCGGCTGCACGCACCAAAAAATGCGTCGTCATCTTGCTCATGCGTCGTTACCTTGCTTGAACAGCATGTTATGATATGTTATGTTATGTTATGTTATGTTATGTTATGTTATGTTATGTTATGTTATGTTATGTTATGTTATGTTATGTTATGTTATGTTATGTTATGTTATGTTATGTTATGTTATGTTATGTTATGTTATGTTATATTATGTTATGTTATGTTATGTTATGTTATGTTAAAGTATATTATGTTATGTTAATGTTAACTCATTCTCTATATCCATACAAAATATCTATCAAACAAATAAAATTAAAATTTTCTTTTGAAAAATGCAACCATTCAATCAGTATTTTCTTATGACGTTATCACGTTAAACTATCGTCAGTAAACCGACTTTACAGACAACCTCTTTTTTTTTATTCAAGTTGAAAATTACAAATGAAATAAAACAGAAGTGAATATGATCAAATTCTCTTTAGATATTTCCACCGAAGTCTAGAAGATAAATTTCCCAAGACGTGTCTCTCAGATCTCCTCTCAATCTCTCTGCATGTTTCTCTGATCGATATCGACCATAAATCTTAAAGATTTTTGTCAATGAGTCTGACGGATATCTGGCAGATGCCCGAAAATTTTACTAGCTGTCTGAGTGATTGAGAAATAATGCATTTAAAGAGAATTTAGAGTGAATTAACTTTCCTACACCAATTTGCAAGATACCTGTCAGATAAACATGGCGAAGGCCATCCAAGAATATTATAAAATTAAGTAGACTTCAAATTAGGACCTTAGTAGGCACCCTCACAGCACATTGTCTCATAGGAATTCACGCAAGAAGATTAGGCGTTTAAATGCATGATTTCTGTCGTAGCTGTAGGAATGAGGAGGAGTTGCAAACAATTCCACACCTTTTTTACACCTGCCCGGCTCTAGCCATTAGCAGGAACCGATATTTAAGATGCTACTTCTCAATGAATATAGATAAGGTGAATCTACAAGGTGAAGTCCAAAATAAACAAGGCTGAGCTAAAAAGAAACGACAGGAGCTTTGTTCTGAGTTCGAGTTTATTTATTCAAAATAGTCCCCCTGGCCTCGATATAGATACTGTTTTGCGCGATCTAAAAGCTTTTCGAAAGAGTGTTTCAAGCCATTGACCGGAATGTCCTTCAGGATGTCGGTACAAGCCTTTTGGATAGCCTCTACAGACGCAAAACGTTTTCCTTTCATGGCCAAATGCAATTTTCCGAATAGGTAGAAGTCACAGGGAGCCATATCAGGTGAATACCGTGAATGAGAAAAAGTCACAGTCACAAGAGTGGATCAATCAGATGGTGTATTATCATGCAATAAGCGTCAGCTTCCTCCTTTGCGGTATTCAGGGCGAATTCGACGAAATTCGAAACGCTTCAAAAAGCCAAGATAGGAAATTTCATTGACGGATTGGCCCGTTGGCACGAGCTCCTTGTGGACCATTGCCTTGGAATCGTAAAAGCAAATGAGCATCGACTTGATTTTTGACTTCTCTAAACGCGATTTTTTGGGTGGTGGCTCGTCTGGAGTCTTCCACTCGGTATTTTAACGCTTAGTGTCAGGTTCATGTTGGAAACACCACGTTTCATTACCAGTTATATTAAAATGTTGTAAAGGAAGCTCTCGTCTTTTCTCGCCTCTTTAATGAGGTCTTTCGAATGTTGAATTCTGAGCAATTTTTGGTCCTCAGATAACTTGTGCGGAATGAAACGTGCACTGGCTTTTCGTAAGCCCAAATGATTAGTTAAAATGCGATAAATCGAGGTTTTGGAGATATTCAAGCCCGATTCCATGAATATTCCGGTTCATTTTTGATAAATTTACGAACAAATTCGATGGAGTTTTCGGTGATTACTGATTTTGGGCGGCCCGTATGTTCATTGTCATTTATGTCCTCACAACAATCTCTGAAACGTGTAAGCCACTCATGAATTCTGGCACGTGATAGACAATCAACGCCATAAACTTTTTTCATCAATTCAAATGTTTCGGTAAACGTTTTACCGATTTTAAAACAAAATTTGATTGTAGCTCTTTGTTCGAAGCACATTCTTGTACAGATGACACAAACATACTGACACAAACATACTGACACTTTAGACCTAATAACTTCACCTCTACTGAACCGAATGTCACCAAGCTTTCACTGGAAGTCAGCTAGGGCTGTAACTTCCAACGCACTAACTCATTAAAAAAATGGGACCATCAAAAACGTTTTTATGACGTCAGTCTTGTTTATTTTGAACGTCACCTTGTAAAAACTTTAGGTATCAACAACTTTTTGCGCTTTGGCCAAAGCTCAGGATGGTTCAATCTGGAAGGAAAAAGGTAGCCCAGCTTAACCCCTGCGGTTCACAACGGATCCATTTCGTGGTCTAAGTGGCATCGCTGTCCCTATGTGCGATGCCGCTGCCAAACCTAACCTAACCTAAGTTCCCTACAGGGCAGTAACATACGAGGGGTGCCTTTTATATGTCGGGATTTGGCAACCCTGGTGTTGCAATCTGGCAACTGACAGCTGTATCGCAAAGTTTGACATTTTTTGGCTTTTACTTACTTAGAACGTTTAGAAATACCAGCGCTATTTGTGTTGTTTACAGTAACTTAAAATATTCATCTCGGTTCAAAAATGGAATTAAATAGTGAACAATTTCGTGCGATTATTTTTTACAACTTTCGACGTGGATTAACTCAGCAACATTGCATGGATGAACTTAATTCATTTTTTGGCGCTGAAGCTCCATCAAGGACCAGTGTTTATCGATGGTATGGTGAATTCAATCGTGGTCGTAGTTCACTCCAAGACGAATTTCGTGAAGGTCGTCCAAAATCAGTTGTTGTTCCGAAAACCATTGATGCTGTGCGCGAACTGATATTGCAAGATCGTCATGTGACCTATCGTGAGATTGAGACAATCTTAGGCATTAGTGGGACCAGCATACATTCAATATTGCATAAACATTTGACTTTCAAAAAAATTTGTTCGCGTTGGATCCCACTCAATTTGTCAATCGCTCAAAAAAAGGCTCGTGTCGATTGGTCGAAGGAAATGCTCAAAAAATAAGATCGCGGGGCTTCGAAACACGTCTATGACATCGTGACAGGTGATGAACCATGGATTTACACGTATAAGCCCGAAAGTAAACAGCGTAAACAGCAGTCGACTGTATGGGTGTTTCAAGATGAGCCAAATCCAACAAAAGTTGTTCGCGCACGAAGCACTTCCAAGCAAATGGTCGCCTGTTTTTTCGGAAAAACTAGACATGTCGCAACCGTACCACTAGAACAGTAAATTCTGAGTGGTACACAACCATTTGTTTGCCAGTTGTCTTCCAAGAAATTAGGAAAACCAATCGCCAAAGACGGATCCCTCTTCGCCAGGACAATGCGAGCTCTCACACATCGGCTCAAACAACTGCATTTTTGAGCACCCAAAACATCGAATTAATGGGTCATCCGCCGTATAGTCCTGACTTGGCACCAAATGACTTCTTTCTATTCCCGTACGTAAAAAACAAACTGAGAGGTCAACGTTTTTCGACACCTGAAGAAGCGGTTGCGGCATTCAGAATGCATGTTTTGGAGGTACCTCATTCAGAGTGGCAAAAGTGCTTCGACAATTCGATCTACATGCAGAATATTTTGAAAAACAATAAAGTGATTTTCGATGATTAAAATTTGTTTTTGTTCTCTAATCTCGACATATAAAAGGCACCCCTCGTACACTTGCATGCATAGGTATGTGTGTTTATTGAGATGTAATGTAATTTTGTGTATAGTTATCATCAAGCGTTGCCACCATCCAGCATTTCATAACAAACAACTTCTTCATTCTCTAGTGGCATGCCATTGTGTGTGGAATAGGGTGTGTTGCCATGTGTGTTTGTACGAAATTCACTTAGCTTGATCGAATTTTTATTTCACACTTTCTGTTCGCCTTTTTCTTTTGCTGTTTCCTCCTTTTCACTTTCCTCAAATGATTTCAAAAAAAAAAAAAAGTAGTTATGTACGTGTCACTGACGTTGTTGTTTGGTTGTTGTTGCTGTTCCTGTTCCTGAGTTCTTTTTTTACTATTGCTTAGCAACGTATTGTTGGTGTTAATGTATTTATTTTGAATTTCACTGAATTAAACACAATTTGCGGCTAACAATAGACCACGGACAACCAGCCACACACAATGGGCCGATATGTATGGGTGTGTGTGTTATGTGACTTGTAGCAAAAACATCAACAGTTACATGGCATATAAATGGCATTCTGTTTCTATGCGCTTGAATATTTATTTGAAATGTGTGTTATGTATGTATGTGTGTGTGTGTGGTTGTGAGGTTTTATGAAATGTCACTAAAATGTTTTTTCGAGAAATTTCTAATTAAATATAAGAAAGCCATTATGAATTGTTACAGTGTGTGTTAATATGTAAATCTCACCATTGCACAGTGGTCCAGCGGCCGGACAAAATTCAATTTTTCAACACTTTGAAATAAAAATTTGATAATGTTTTCTTAAATATTCAAGGCAGATTTTCTAAAAATATTACTTAATTTAAAAAATTTTTCATTGTAGTTTTTTGACTTTAAACATGAAATTGTATGCAAATCGTACTTCATACAAGAGTTTCATTTTCATGTCTGCAAATAAATATTACCATTTGATTGTTAACCAAATATTGAAAAAAAGATAATTGAATATATTAACGGAAACAGTAATAATTCTCTTAAGTTGTGGTACAAAATCCAATTTTTTTTTTTTTTTGAAAGTTCAAAATTTTTCGAAAAATTTTTTTTTAAAGATCATTTTTTTTAAAGATCATTTTTTCGAGTGGTCCACACCGGTCCACTTGAAATCAACATGAGTGATGTAGGCACATATTTCAGCTATGATCTCAAACTGAAACCTGTTGCGCAAAGTTGCGCAAATTAAAAATAATGTAGCTTTTGTGCATTTACCCACAGGCAGACATATGGGCTTTGGGGCTTTGACGATAGTTCGGGCCATTCAGCTTATAAACAGAGGTCAATTGAAATTTTTGATGACCAAAACCTCTTCATAACTTCACTAGTACCTATAGAATTGTACACAAATATGTCTAATACAACAGAGAAAATAATCGTTCGGAAAAATGATCGCCCATCATCTTCCCGAACTTCCGTGCCTATTAGACTTCAGTTCATAAAAAAGAGTTCGATAGTTTCTTTGAAAGAAAGGGATTGGGTACAAAGTCAAATAGATAATTTAACACCAAGTAAAATTAAACTTAATGAATTAAATATATCAATTTCGCATAAAATGCTACTCACCATGGTAGATGGCAAAGTATGCAATGCTCTTACCCACACATCATCATCTCAAAAATGCTATGTATGTGGGTCAACGCCAATAATGATGAACAAAATCGAAGAATCAATTCTACAGAAAACCGATCCATCTACATTTCAGTTTGGCTTGTCCACTTTACATGCATGGATAAGATTTTTCGAATGTTTACTACACATATCATATCGATTAGAGTTCAAAAAATGGCAGGCTAGAAGGCTAGAAGAAAAAAATAGTTTAAAAAATAAAAAGACATCTGTCCAAGCAGCATTCAAAAGTCAAATGGGATTATTGGTGGATATTCCTAAAACGGGTGGTAGTGGAACGACAAATGATGGGAACACGGCTCGCAGGATTTTTAATGATCCTGAAGTATCATCAGAAATTACTGGAATTGATATTCATTTAATCAAGCGGTTTGCCACTATTTTACAAACATTATCGTCTGGTTTTGATATTAATATTGAAGCATTTCAAAAATATGCCCTTGATTCTGCTAAACTATTTGTCCAACTATATGGTTGGTATTACATGCCCGCTTCCGTGCACAAAATATTAATTCATGGGAGTTTAATTATTAAACATGCTTTGCTGCCTATTGGCCAACTCTCCGAAGAGGCTCAGGAGGCACGCAATAACGATTTGAAAAATTTTAGACAAAACAATACACGAAAAATGCCGAGAACTGACACAAT
The DNA here is from genome assembly GCF_027943255.1 of Anastrepha obliqua. Classification (NCBI taxonomy): domain Eukaryota; kingdom Metazoa; phylum Arthropoda; class Insecta; order Diptera; family Tephritidae; genus Anastrepha; species Anastrepha obliqua. Next base: position 120,670,477 of record NC_072893.1, on the reverse strand, counting down.
GACAGATTTATTAAATGCTTTGCTTTGTTCATCAGATGTAGTTATAATATCAAAAACTAAGGTTCCGAAAAACAAGCCAAAACCATTTTCAAAAAAGGTTCTTGCGCTTTTAAATTTGAAAAATGATCCAGCCTCAGAAAACAGCTCATCAGAAACCGAGGATTCTGAATCATAAGAAAAAATTAAAAATGAAAAACAAAAAAACAACTAAATATCCAAAAAAAATTTAAAAACTAAAACAAAAAAAAATTTTTAAATTAAAAATAAAAAAAAAATAAAAATTCCAAATAAAAAAAATTTAAAAATTAAAAAAAAAATTAAAAAAATAAATAAAAAATAAAAAAAATCTAAAAACAAAAAAAAAATGAGGAGAGAATAGCCTTACCGTAAACCTCCACGTGGTACTCTCTGGGGTCGTGAAAAACGTAAAAATGAACTCATCAGCTAATTACGGAAGTAAAAATGTATTTATAGTATTCAATGAATTTAAAATTTGCTAAAACTAAGGTCAGATTCGTCATCACTGATCCTTAAAACCCCTAAAAATATATATTTTCAGCTTAATTAAATGAGTTTTTGAATTTTGTCCGCCAACGCCTTCTGGTCGGACCACTGTGCATTGGGCTTGTACGAGTATAGTAGATGAGTAAGCAATTATCCCGAATGAAATTGGCACTTGAGAATTAAGTCAAACTATCAAGCTTCTTCTTCTAATATATGTATGTTAATGGATTGAAAAAAAGATGGTGGTTTTTTATAGTAAAAAACACGCAATATTCAGTAAAATATAAAACTCGCAAATAATCCCTAATCGAAATCAATACTCAAAAACAACAAAAGATTCCGCAATCTCGTTCTTTTTCCCCTGCAGCTTGCATCACCAGCCCTTCTAAAACTGCAATACAAAAACAAACGCCTAAAAGCAGCCAAATAATTGTTATATATGTAACTAAAAATTCATACAAAATATCATACACCCAGACAAAACACAATAAAAACACATAACAACAACACAAGAAAAGCACATAACAACAACAAACATAAATCTGAAATAATTGAATATGGGAAAATGCCTGGGTGTATTCCTAAAAATTGCATACATAAAAAATACCATTGGTTTGAATGCGCAATTTTACTGCAACAGCAACAAGTGAAAATATGGCTGTGTTCGTAAATGCAACATGACGCGCAAACTACAATTGCATAACAAACAGAACGTTCAGAAATGCCAATATGGCAGCACTGCAATAATCAAGCGTTCAAAAAGACAACAATTCTATCAGTTGTCACTCATAATTTCTATCAAAAAATTGTTTACTGCATTTAACTACGATGTCTGATGAAAAGTAAGTGCAAAACTGTTTTATTTTAATCTTTGTATTGAAATTTAGTTAAATTATGTTAATAATATTTGTATAAATTATTATTTTTAAATTTTTAGTGAAAATCTCAGTAATGCGGAGACACACTTATTGCTGAGAGTACGGTTGAATATGCAGGACGAGTTTAAATCGGGTAGAAGGAAAAAAAATGTATTGTGGAAGAAAGTTGTGACCGAAGTTAAAAATGTAAATCCCAATATAAGACTGGACAGCACCACAGCGCAGAGAAAATTCTTAAATCTCTTGGTAACGTACAAGCGCATTAAGAAAAGAAATAATTCTTCCGGTAGAGAAGCTACATCCTGGAGGTATTTTGAGGACTTTCGATTTTTCTCTTTGACTTCAATAGCCTTCTTTTTCTTAAATTTAAAGAAAATCTATCTTTTCTTTGCTCACAAATTTTGTCTAGTGTTATTGTACAATAGATTCAGCAAAATTTCCATTTTAGTATATTATTATACGCGTTCAAAAATGCAAACAAACGTATTTGCAAATTGTCAAAAATTGTATAAGAAGTATAAAATGTCAAACTTGCAGTGTTGCCACTGATGCTTATGCTGCAAGTCATGTCGCATTTACGAACACAGCCTATTTCTGCGCTAAAGCCAACGGTGCAGCTGCAAAACAACGCAAACTGTATATAGAAAACAGAAGCACTAAATGGACGAGTTTTATAGTCACAAATTCTTAATATACTTTTTTTATTCTAACAACAGAATAGGACAAAGCACTGCTTTTTCATGACTGATTGCTTATCATAAAATGTTGATGGAAAAGTAACTGTGTATGTGTACGCATTGGATTTTGAGTAACAAAAGGCAACAAGGAAAGTGCAGTTGGAGAGAGCGACGCTAAAAATTACAAAATTAGGAGAAAGGAAATATGATACTTTCATTGGAGAATGTTATTGAATTACTTTTTTTTTTTTAAGTTTTTAAAAATTAGTTTTTTTAATTAATTCAATAACATTTTCTGGTTTAACCCATTAAATCCCAACCTTATATGAAAAACATCTGGAGCTCCTCATTCTTGTCGCGTGGCACCAAACTAAAAATATTTAATTCCAACGTCATATCCGTTTTACTATACGGATGTGAAACATGGAATGCTGCGCCACGGCTAATACAACGCATGCAATCTTTTACAAATCGCTGCCTTAGGCGTATACTAAAGATAAGGTGACCAGAAACTATACCCAACGACAGACTGTGGGAGCTGACGAACCATACGCTCATCAAAACAAATATTCTGAAAAGAAAGTGGAACTGGATCGGCCATACGCTCAGAAAACCCGCACAAGATATCACGAGGCAAGCCATTGAATGGAACCCACAGGGATCACGCAGAAGGGGACGCCCAGCGCATACTTGGAGAAGACAGCTAGAGAAGGAGATAACATTAAGTGAAATGAACTGGAATGAAATTAAAAGAATGTCATTGGACAGGGACAGATTTAAGAGTTTTGTTGTAGCCCTATGCTTCACTATGGAGTAAAAAGAATAAATATATATATATATAAAACAATTTTTTTTTAAAATGCATTTTTTGGGCTGTACCCAATCGAGTACAATGGGATAATATGTATATACATTGCCTGTATATGAAAATATGGAGTATTAAATAAAAAGACACTTTCAAAGACTTCCTTGGTTATTAGTTCGGTTAACAGTATGGAAGTTTTTGAAACATTCTCTCTCTACGCAAAGGGCTACATTGCATAACTCGCAAATCCATCGAATTCTTTGGTGACACTCCCTGCATCTCAGCTGATTCGATATCCTTTTGGGAAAATGGTTATATGAGGAACCAGCTATTGATGCCGTTGTCGATCGTTTTGAAGATATGTCCCGGATATTATAATTGCGTAAATAAAATCGCACAATTTCACGTTGGTATTGCAACAAGTCGCATTGACTCTTACTTGCCATTTTATAAAGCTTCCATGCGTTTACTACGCACGAGCTTATCATTGTGGTGAAAAGAGGCCACCACCATTTCTTTCCTCTAAACTTTATATTGTAAGTATTCAAAGCTTGGTCGTGGAGGTCAACTCCTCCCATTCCTGAGTTGTATTCCGCTATCAACTTCGGCTGATGGGCATTCACCTTGCGCCTCTCTTGTCTTGACCATCGTTTGACGGTATGTAAAGGTTCAATTCTATCAAAGTTTGTTCCCACTGTCACAACGCTATTGTCATTCCACGTCACAAAAAGTATTCCTGAGTCAGAAAACCTACAAAATTTGATACAAAACAACTATTCAAATAAATCATTATGATAAACTTACATAAAAACAAACGGGGAGACCGTTGCTTCTTTTGTAGTTCTTTGTTCGTTTTCAGAGGACATTTTTTGGTCCGCCGTTCACGAACAGTCCCAGTAGCCTTAAATCCTTGTTCTTTCAGAATTCTAAGAAGGTCATATGACGTAAAGAAGAATCGAAAAATACGATTCCAAGGTTGGAATATCATCACGCAATATATTATCCTCTTCAATGTCCTCCTCATCTGTGTCACAGTGGGTATTTGGCGGTATAATAGCGAAGTCGAAGTGACTACGGTCGCTTGATTCAATATAGTCGGTGACCGCAGAAAGGTTATGAAACCTCTTTCCGTAAAATTTTTTTACATCCATTACCAAATCTACATGAAATATGCACACAAAATATATATGAATGTTCCCACTGTACCCATGCGAGTACACTAGAATTTAAACCTACCGAAATGCACTTTTCCACAACTTTTTTCGAGTACATTTAAAAATTTGTAAGCGTTGGCTTTTGACGTCGTTTCGAAAAAGATGCTTTTTCTGTACTCAAGCGAGTACAATGGGATCGAATGGGTTAATTTGTCCTGTCCATTAAAAAAACACGATACAAAACTTATAGTAATTTTTTCAATACAATGAAACATATTTCTATTACTATTTTTAATTTATCCCAAGTAGCTTATTTTCAAGCAGGTGTATTTCTTCTGCTTTCACACATTTATGGTCATATTACCATAAAACGTACTATTAATTTATACCAATTCGCCTATACAAGGGCGACACCTGTGATTTCATACTACAAACCATCCGCAACATTCAATGATTTGCTTCAATTATACTTTATGGAAAACTTCATGGGAAACCTTTTAGGTCAACATTTTTATAGAAAAGTTCATTTTCACTCACCATAAAAATTGTCATTGGTCAACGAACGTAAAAAAAATTTCAAATTTACTTACGCGGTTTGGAATGGTTAACCAACAGTAGCTCCCAAATAACCCAGGCTTAACACCAAGGCTTGCAAACTGTTTTCCCTTTATTCAGATGGCAGAAAAGACAGGGGACGTATAAAAGGCAGAGTTGGTAAATCTAGCATTTATTATTATTATTTTAAATCAAACCCATGAAGCAATAATTAAAGGTGATGTAAGTAGCCTAATTTTCACCCTGTGTTAGCCATCTTGAAGCTACTTAATAAATCCGTGTTGTCCTCTTGGAAAAGCTACTTTTTATTTCAGAGCAAATTCTAAAGAAAAAGTACTCAAAAGCGTAGAAATTAAAATTTTTGCTGAAAAAGTTAGCAGGCAATATTGTTTTGCCTATTCCATTTTGCTTAGACTTTCGCATCTTTCAATTCTATTGAAAGTTCTGTGAAAATTACATTGATAAATAGCTGCTACATAGCCACATTTAGGTAAGTCTTTTGTTGCAGATTATCAATCTGATTTTTTGTTAATAACTGCTTAAAATTTATATACACAGGTGTGAAAAAATTTCTACACAACGCAAAATTAATACTTCGTTGCTCCACCTTTTTGCTTTTCAACAGCTTGTAGCCGGCTTGGCATCGATTCCACTAACTTTTTGCAAACATCAGGGCTTATTTTATTCCATTCTTCCTGCAGAGCAATTTTCAAGAGTTGAATTGATGTACACTGCCTTTCCTGCATCCGGCGACCTAATTCATCCCACAAATGCTCAATGGCATTGAGGTCGGGACTTTGTGCAGGGGTTTTTATTACCTTTGGACAGTTATATAACAACCAGCTCTTGACGTCATATGAGGAATGTTTGGAATCGTTGTCCTGGTAGAATTGAAAACTACTTTCGATGCCTAGTTTTCTCACACTTTCTTTCAAATTTTGTTTCAAAATTGTTAAATAAACGTGTTTATTCATTATTCCATCAATGAAATGCAATTTTCCAACTCCTGACGCCGCCATGCATCCCCAAACCATTACAGATCCACCACCGTGTTTAACCGTTTTTCTTAAATTCTTGCCTTCCAGCTCCTTGTTCGGTTTGCGCCACACTTTACCCCTTCCATCACATCCAAATAAATTAAATTTACTTTCCTCAGTAAATAATACCTAAAGAATGAATATTAAAATCATGAAATTGTTATTTTTTCCCCCACTTACAGTGCTCCAAAAATCGAAATCCTTAGCCATATATTGGCGAGCAAAAACAAGCCGGTCATTTTGGTTTTTCTTGCTTATTAGGGGCTTCTTCCGCGCAACTCGGCCGTGAAAATCATTTTTTCGAAGAAGTCTTCTTATTGTTTCGGGATTTACCTCCACCCCAGAAGCTTCTTTAACCATCGCAGTTAATTTTGGAGCAGAAATGAATGGATTTTTCTTCACTTCCCTTAGCACCATGCTCTCTTCTTTGGAGGAAAGCTTCTTTGGACGGGTTCCACGATGCTTATTTGCAATGAAACCATTTTCATTGTATCTAGCAATAATATCGTGCACTGTTGACTTGCTTTTTTTTATCAATTTCGATATTGATATTTTCCGTCTAAGTGCAGTTGAATTACTATTTTGCGTTCCTCCAATGTAGACTGTTTACCATTACGCGGCATTTTGCAAAATACTTTTACAAACTCACTCAATGATTGACAAGGCAACAATGAACAATAACTTTTAATACAAGTATAGAAAATTTAGAAATAACGGTATGCATATTTGCAAAATATGGTTTGCCTGACTTTAAATGTGAGACAGAGAAGTGACCTTTTTCAGTTTTTTATACATTAACATTTTATAAAGCAACTTGGAATATATTTTTTTTGTTGTTTTTAAATAAAACAATTTTTGTGAAAAAACAGAAAAAGGTAGAACGTGTTTTCTTTCATCAGAACATAGATATTATGTCTAGAAGTTTTCGTATGCATCTGCCTGACTTTGAATGTGAGTGACTGTATATAAATTTATCTTTTTTTAACACAGATTTTATACTTCTAACTCGTTAAAAAATCAAATGTATGATTAGCGGACGTGACGAAATAAAAGTGGTTTTTCCTCGTTAAGAGTTTCCACTATTCTCAAGTTGTTTTATTTATTACTTCCAATCCGATGCATGGTCAAAATACATACATATATGACACAAATCCATGGGAATAGTTAAGTTAAAAATATAAATAATTAGGTACCACTTATAAAATAACATAAAATTATTCTATGGCTTACAATGACCTTTTTCAATTTTTTACTACATTTTCAGAAAGGGGATAAACTTATGCCCTTTTTTCCCTTGCTTCCAAATTGCATCAATGGATTAAGTAGCATCCGAAATCAGTTGTCAAACTTTACTTAACCTTGTATAATTGAATCATGAATCAAACCAACGTTTGCTGTAAAATATTTCTAAATGATACGCAAATTTTGATAAATGCATAAAATAGAAAAAAATGAAATGCTTGTAAATTTTTTCGTACTCTCCCGTTAATATTTTCCAATTACTTCGTGCTCTATTGCTGCAAAAATTCGTTTCTGTTAATTAATGGTGGAAAAGGGCTTCAAATTTGTAGTGGTGAATGTTATTCGCGAGTTTTATTCGCACCAAAATATCAAATATCAGTAAATGCATGCTGAAAAAAATCAAAAGGGGGGCCAATAACAGACCGATAACCGACTCTCAGCAAATCTCAAAGAATTGCTAATTGGCTGGCGTAACTGGGGTCACGAAAAAACTGAAAGGGTGTTTGTGATATATAAAAAAGAAATCAACAAAACCACCACTCATATTGTTTCGTTACCGCGAATGTGTGAATGTATATGAAATGTGTGGGCAGAATTCTGCTGCCGAGTACCCGGTGACGTGCCAGCCGAAGTTACTCGCTCGCTCTCGTTTTTCAACATAGCACATTGGCCAATTTATCATACTCAAGAACATGTACCTCCTCCATTTGCACCAACACATTCTTCAAGCGCTCTGATTTTATTTCTTATCACGGGTGCAACCCTGTGAAATGCATTCTGTGCACATAATTTGCGATATTTGTTCATTTTTATTACAAAGCTTATGGGCCGCAAATAAAACACCGTAAATAAAACAGTACTGCATCAGTGACAACAAAATACCCCTCCTTTGTGTAAAAATACCTTTGTCAACTCAGTTGCACAGAGCAGCCAGCCGTAGACCTGTAACAGTGTACCGATAAAATATGAATATCGCACGCATTCTCGGACATAATAACAAAATCTATCAAAAGTTCGGCGATTATTGCATTACAGAGGCAGAGCCAAATCAATGTTGTATTGTTTGCTGCTTCTGCCAGGAAGAACACCACAGTGAGGAAACTTTCTGGGCGCACATAAAACGGGTGCATGACTATACGCCTACAAGTCTGCGCGTGATGCTCGAGGAGAAACCAGTGATAGCTAATTGCATGAGAGATGACAGTGAGAGTCGTGACACAACGCCGAGTTGTCATAGCGGTAAGCTTACGCTAGCGACGTCCAAAACGAATGTAGTTCAGCCGGTAGCAAGTGATACACCAATGTACGTGGAAGCAGAATACCTTGAAGGTGTTGTGTTAAATGATCCAAACACACTCTTGGAACTTACCGATATAACGAGTACGTTTCTGGATTTCAAAGAGAAGACGCCATGTGATACACAGAGTGCAACACCAAAAGGCAATCAAGAAAAGGAGAACGTACAAAAAAGTAAGTTGGCGCAAAATGTAATTCACTGCACTGTTTAAATTGTTTTAAAAACGCTAATTTTCAGTTGTGAACAATCAATTGAATTCGGAAATTCAGTCATCCCGCGTAAATGGTACTGCTAAAGACCTCATAGACATTGATAGCCTCACACCCAAGCAGCTGTTGGAGAATGGGAAATTATTAAAGCGCCTCTTCCAGCAGATGCAACACGTCAACAATGAGTTTAAATATAAACTAAATAAGCTGACGCAGACTGTTAAGCTAATTGAGTGTGAGCTCAAGAAAGAACCGGGTAGTCGTACGCTAAAACGTTACATGAAAATCATACCAGATCAGCCATTTACCAGCCGCGACGAAGTACTTATTTTGGATGATGAGTTGCATCATAGCAAAGAGATGCGTGACGCATTGGTAAGGCATTTCTGATTTTTATGTATTTTATATAGTAAATGTCTCTATTCCCATATGCCTTAGCATGAAGAAACACTGGCGCTACCTATCGATAATGTTGATTCATTCTGTCGCATACTCTGGCGCTTTATTATGACAGATGAAGTATCAAATCAGTTCTGCTGGCGGGGTGTTGTAAATGCGGATAAAGTGACAAAATATCCCATTAAGGATATGACTATTTTGGACGTGTTTCAAGGTACGCAAAATAATATAAACTATTTGAATAAATGCTTAAAATGTTACTCTTGCGCAGGTGTTTTTCGTGAGCGATATCCCGAACTACCGTTTAACTTCTTCAAGGATCGCACTATGATATACTTCAATAAGGCACATGAGCGTTTAAAACGTAAGCAATTGAACAAAGTTGATGCTGCTTGTAACGTGGATAGTAATGACTGTGAGGTGAAGGAACAGGAAAGATTTAAGCAAGCGCGTAACGATGCAGAAACTAATGATGATGGTGTGGATGCAGTATTTCAAGAAGTATTCTGTCGATGAAACAAATTGATTATTCAAAAAATGCCGAAAACCGTAACTCTCCAATATACTCTTGTTGTTGTTGTTGTAGCAGTAACTTTGCCTTGTCAGTGTAGTGTAATCACCGGTCACTCTCGAGGTGTGCAGTGGCAAACCCGGTACCTCAACTAAATAGTGGCAAAACTAAGCGCAAGAAAGTGGGGCAAAAGACTTTAATAGTCGTAATATGTACACACATACATACATATATGTATTTATATAAATTGCTGCGCAAAACTTCTGAAGATTGACATCCGTCGAGCGGAAGCAATGAACATTGAACATTCCAGTAAACAAGGCGTTGCATGTAGTTGAAGATTTATGTATTAAACTGTTTTTCTAGTTCCATATTTCTTGACGCTCATTTATAAATCGACTGATATGTAAGACAAACTTGTATTTTTTATAACGACAAAATTATACACAAAATATATTATTTAAACAAAATCCCTTAGTGTTTCTTTGCTTCGTTGAATTTTTATTGCAACATGTTTCTCAATTTAAAGTTGAATTAAAAAAAATGGAAAAATCTTTTTTTTGTACTGAATCGGGGCAAAATGAATTTATTATTTACTAAAATCTTAAAAACAATAATTGTACCATTGAATTTGATTTGTTTACAATCAAACTTTTACATTCGCATTTTATAATAATTGCGGCTTGCGCATATATCAATGTAAGATATTATATACATACATATATAATAGAAAAAGTATATGTACTTTTGTGTATATGTATTTCAAAAGAAATAGCTTAATGCTAGACGAAAAGTAAACAATTTTTCTTATCACTAAACTTGAACTTGCACAAAATGTTAAGGAAAATAATATTATAATATATTTTTTTAACTTCACTTTTTTTCCTTACTTAAACAACACTAATTTCCCTTAAAAACTACACTAGTTGTTATTGTTACTAAAAAATAATATTGCAACTATTTGCAAGTGACGCAGAAAATATGTGTAGAAGTAACTAAACAGAATTAAAATTATATAATCAATCGGAATACTCACACCAATTGCGTTACTTTGCCTGCTTGTTAGTTGGTAGTTCGGCGAATAAGTTTTCGACTTATTTCTGTGCGTTTGCGCTTTCGCACCAACTGATTCATATAATTTTCTTTATAGACAAGTAAAATTTCAAACAAAATTTAAAAACGCCGAAATGTAGCGAAAAGAAAAAAATGATTAATCAATTAATAAAAAGCACTAAGGGACAAGTTGCTTTAACTAAAAGTAAATAAATTTGTATATCTCGCTTAATTATACAAAATTCACCTAACAGTGGATTTCACGATTCACTAACCAATCGCACACAAAAATGATACTAAAAATCTTTTCACCATGAGTCCCACAAATGTTTGACTACAAACATTACTTACTCACTTTTTTCCCCCTTACTTTTTGTTATTGTATACTCAAACTTCCCGCTTGACCATTAAATACCAATTGTCAAAAAGTTGACTGTTATTTTCCCCTGTAACGTTCAAATTTGCATTCACAGTAACAAAATATTCGTAAAACTGTCAAGTGACGCAGCAACGTGCTCGGTGTGAATACTCCTAATCTATAATTTGTATGGTTGGGTTTGTTGTTTTAAAATCGCTGCGGCACTAGTCCTTTGGAACCTTTTAGAAAGTGCTTTTTTTTGCGATGTGTTGACAGATTGCACGATTGCTTGAACGAGGCGCCGCATAGTTCACACGCAAAACGTCGCTCCTTGCTGTGCACTGCACGATGCAATTCTAACCGTGACTGATATTTGAACTTTAGGCCGCAGGTCTCGTAGTCGCATATGTACCAGCGTTCACCATCCTCCGAGGAGACGGCACTGCTAGCACTCGCCGTATTACTATTCGATTCTTTTGGCATTTCGTGCGACATTAACGCCGCTGCCGCCACAGCGGTCGGCATACCCATTGAGGGTGGCAACGTTGGTGCATTATGTACGATAGTGGTAGCATATGAACTCACTGGTGTCCCCTGTGGCAGTTGGTATAAGGCGGGTGCGGCTGTGCTCACATCAACAGTTTGATGCGCGACGCTGACGCCGCCGCCGCCGCCGCCACCCGCACCAGTACCACCTCCGCTGTGTACGTTTTGTGTAGGTGGTGGCGGCGGAGCTAATGTTAGCGTATGTCTTATACTAGGCGGCTCTACTTTTATATCCATTTCTACTGCATTTGGTTCAATGGCGCGCATTTCTGTATAGTCCTTTGGCTCTTGTTTTTCCTGTGAATTATCACCATGATCAAGTGCACCACTAGCGCGTAGCTCTTCTTCATTCACTTTACGGTATAATGGCAAAGGCATAAGGTGCGCTGCTGTCGCCTCGGTCTCTATGTAATTGCGTGCTGGTTCTTGCTATTTAGTTTTGGAGGGAATTTCAATGTTGTTAATATTTTTGCATAACTTCAAAAGAACAAATCGTACCCACCTTTGTAAAACCCAAGCCGTGCATGAAGTTGTGCTCATCTTGTATGTGCTTCCAAAATTGGTCTTGTGTTTGTAACTCTTCTTGGCACACTTGGCAAATAATCCAGAAGCCAGCATCACCCGACAAACAAAATTCCCCCAATTTTGTATAAATTTTGTTATTTTTACTTAAGATGCGTGGGAAACCCATTTTTCTAACACCACCACCACAATTTTACTAATTTTATTTAAAAATATACACAAATCGGGAAAAAATATGAAAAAGTTTTTAATTTCGTTGCCACAAATATTTTTGTTTATTTCCATTGACGTTTGTAATCAGCTGGGTGATAAAACGCAGTGTCGCACGCGCATCAGCGGCTTAGGCAAATGAAACAAAGCACAAGAATTTAAAATATTTTTAAAATGCATTCAATAAGAAAATTTAAATTTTATTTAATGAATAATCTGGAAATTTGCGTGAAATATGTATTAGAGTGAGCAGATAAAAGCGATAAAAATAAAATTTTAAACAACGCAAGAATGATTTGAGATATCAAATAGATTTTGGCTTTAATTTGAAGTAAAGGATGTTGGTTAAATATCAAATTGATTTTTGCGTTATTTTGAAGCTGCACTCTATGCTTTTTTTTGCAATGTGTTGACAGTGTATTTCTGCGATGAAAAAGCTCCTCATAAAAATATCTGCCGTTCGGAGTCGGCTTGAAACTGTAGGTCCCTCCATTTGCGGAACAACATCAAGACGCACACCACAAATAGGAGGAGGAGCTCGGCCAAACACCTAACAGAAGTGTACGCGCCAATTATTTATTTATTTTTTATACACTCTTAAATTGCGATGTATAATTCAAGGCAGTTAAAATAAAACTTATACTTCTAAAGGAGCTCTATTTCTTCTTATTTCGTCTTATCGTTTGCAAAAACGCTTCTAGAATGATCTCTTTCGTAGAATCAATAACGACGTTAAATTAAATTGAATAATGAATAAAAATTAATAATGGAACCAGTGTGGCCAAAAGCATAGGTGTGTTCCCGTACGACACTTTCAGCTGTGTTGCCACACCACAAATCTTTTTGTTTATTTCTATTGACGTTTGTAATCAGCTGGGTGATAAAACGCATTGTCGCACGCGCATCAGCGACTTAGGCAAATGAAACAAAGCACAAGAATTAAAAGTATTTTTAAAATGCATTCAATAAGAAAATTTAAATTTTATTTAATGAATAATTTGGAAATTTGCATGAAATAAGTATTAGAGTGAGCAGATAAAAGCGATAAACATAAAATTTTAAATAACGCAAGAATGATTTGAGATATCAAATAGATTTTGGCTTTAATTTAAAGCAAAGGATGTTGGTTAAATATCAAATTGATTTTGGCGTTATTTTGAAGCTGCACTCAGGCCATTATGTATGGACTGCCACCAAGAGTGATAGAATATTTTGTCTACATCGCGGATTGGCGCATCATTCAAATAGTTGCTACGGCTTGTTGTTATTATTGTAATTAGTTGGGAGTGCCTCAAGCGGGCGATCTAATTTTTTATGATTCGGTGCCATACGTACGGCTTTACTTTCGCAATAGTGCCTCGAATCATCCAAAGTGGTTTGCTTGTAAGCTGAGAACACCAGAGAAAATAATCGAGGAATGTCAAGTCGTACGATCGTGCAGGCCAATCGGTGAATGCGCAGTGAGATATTTCTCTTTGACCACTTCGAGAGTTGCGTCGTTTGTATGGTGACTTATTGCGCCGCCGTGTTGGAACCACACCTCGCATCCTCTCATACATGGATGTTGTCGATTTCTGGGCACAGCAAGTCGCTTACTATCGCTCTATATGAACAGTAAAGCATCCTTAATTCGAACGAAAAAAGGCCCGTTGATGCGGATATGCCATAAGCCGCAGCCAATTTTTGCTGATGCATTAATGCTTGGTCGGTCGAGCAAGAGTCAAAAATGTGCATCAGCCGAGACGGTGTATTTTAGGAATTTTACGAAAATTCGTATGGTCGTATTTATATTTCAGCTGGAATTTCGAAAATTGTGCAAGGCCCATAGAATAAAGTTGAAATATTTTTATTATCATCTATGTTTTATTTTAATTAAAGATGCTGTTTACACATTTACATAAAATTATTATTTAATAAGTTTTACCTTAAGTTAATGCAGAAGCATTTTTTTTAACTATTCAGTTTTTTTCAGCTTAGTCAATGTACTTTACGGTTTATTCCCTTTGCTAAGTGTTTTTCTTTATACACAAAAATATTAAATGTTTTAGTAAAAATATGGGACTTCAATTACATTACGCTACTTCTTTAATATATGTATGTATATTTTTGGAATAAAAACTTATTATTGTTATATTAAAATCATGTTATTTCCTAGATTAGATCGATTTTGCATAAATGTACTTGAGTAAAGAAATTTAGGTAGAAAACCACGTTGCGTGCTTCGATATTTTGGAAAAGAAGCCACAATGGGGAGAATAGATGTATATAAAGTACATTTGAAAAAAAAAATAAAAATTTATAACGGAATTTTATTAAAAAACAATTACTACGAGTATAATAAATTTTTTAAATTTTAGTTTGAAATACAGAGAAAATGCGAAGGCGCCATTCACTATTTTAAATTTTTCTTCTCCGGACGTCATATTTATGTTAAAAAAGCAAAATAAAAACCTTTAAGTCATATTTTTTGCAAAAAAAAAAAATATTTACATAAAAAATGTTTATCATTGAGCAAATAATGTGATTTAGATAAAAAGTTTGAAAGTATTAAAATATGAAATGAAATATGAAAAAGAGTAAATATGAAATTAAAAAATAAAACACAAAAAATATGAAATTAAAAACAAATAAAATATGAAATAAAAAAAATTAAATATGAATTAAAAAAAAATTAAGTATGAAATTAAAAAAAAATTAAATATGAAATTAAAAAAAAAAATAAGTATGAAATTAAAAACAAATAAAATATGAAATTAAAAAAAATTAGTATGAATTAAAAATTTAAATATGAAATTAAAAAAAAATTAAATATGAATTAAAAAAAAAATTAAATATGAAACTAAAAAAAATAAATATGAATTAAAAACAATTAAATATGAATTTAAAAAATATTAATTATGAAATTAAAAAAAAATTAAATATGATTAAAAAAATATTAGTATGAAATTAAAAAAGTAAATAAATAAGAATTTAAAAATAAGAAATTAAAAGCAAAAATTAAATTTAAATTAAAACAAAAATATAAAATTTGAAATTAAAATTAATTTAAAAAAGTTTAATATTACTATTAAATTCAACTATAATTATAAAAGAAACTATAATTATATTTGAGCAAGAAAATAGCAACATTATTTTATTAACAAATGCTTGACTTGAAAAATTATGCTTGACTGAGAAAAAAATTCAAATTCGAGAAATTTTTCTACATTCAATTCAAATCCAAATGTATGCAAATAATTTCTGAGCAAAAAAATAATAAAAAAAATACTTATAAAAAAAGTTTAAATAAATAAAAAATTATAATAATAAAAAATAAAAATAATAATTCTTATGAATAAAGAACTTGAAAAAATCAAAATTGGAATTATTTCTGAGACAAGTGGCGCTGACTTTTATTAAAAGAGAAAGAAAAAAAATTACGATTCATAAGAAAGAAATAACAAATAATTAAATCAAAAAACTTTCAATTTAAAGTTGAGTAAGATATCCAAATATAATCAAACTAGTTTGAAATCCCAAAAAATAAAAAAAACTTTTATTTTATTAAATTTATTTCTCGTTTTTCTTTTATAATTTATAAACATTTGCATAAAATGTATATTTAATTATACTACGAAGTTTTTCATTATTTTTTATTAAAAAAAACAACATCCCAAGACAAAAAAAATTATAATTTACTAATAATGTGTTGCGAATTTTATAAAAAGGAAACTAAAAATGTTTACAAAAAAAAAAACACACTAAAAACAACACAGTTTAATATTTTTTTTTTTTTGAATAAATTATTTATATCTGTAAATGCTTACTATTTTTGAGGAAGAAAATAAAAATTAAACAGTATCCATAAATAAATACAAGTTTTTAAGTTTTCCGAGCAAGAAACCGACCAACTACATAACTTTCCGTTAGGTGCAGCTGAGACAAGTGACAAGTTTTAGCTGGCATTTAAATATTTTCTGATTTTTTTGTAATATATTTTGAATTGAAGTTTTTGTTTTTATCGTAACAACATAAACATTCCTCATGCATTTATGGGCCATTTTTTTTTTTTTTTATTCACTCATTAAATCATAGACATTTCACATTTAATGTTGCATGTCTGCAAAGCACTTCAATTCGAAACTAAGTAAATTGTACGGGAAATGCTGCTGGAGTGACAGTGTTTGGCCTATATCTCCGGGTCATTCCACTAACGTATAAACGATTGTCGTGGAGACGTTTGAAATGCAGTTGTTGTTGTTGTAGCATAAATTATCTCCATACATATACTGGGAATGCTGCTGAAGTGGGCGTATATAAAACCGGGTCATCCCGGCTACGTAGAACCGACTGTCGTGGAGATGCCGTGTTTTGTTTTGCTTATAAAATAATAATTTTGTTTATAAATAACAGTACTAATTTACTTTTTTGTTTTTGGTTTTGTTCCAAACATAACCTTATCTTAATTTAATATAACAATTTGATACACTGTGCCTAACGGAAAGTTAAAATAATTCTTAAACGATCCATTTGACCAAATAAAATTTTGCATTCCCGTTCATAGTAGTTTAGGAGTCTAGGAGCTAAGAAACAGTCAGAAAGTTACATATTGACAAGAACGGGAAAACAAATACTTTTTAATATTCGCCCCCAAAAACAGTGATAAACTATAGTACAGTACAATGAGAAGAATCACAGCAAATAGCAGAGAAATAAAAGAAAAAAGTTGTATTTTTGTTAAGATTTTGTTTTATCGCTTCTTCATTTTATTATTTCTCGTTTTTCTTTTATAATTTATAAACATTTACATAAAATGTATATTTAATTATACTACGAAGTTTTTCATTATTTTTTATTTAATATATTTGTTCTGATTTCTTGTTTGCTTCTTCTTCTCTTGTATTAGCAATACGCGAAAAGAATTTTAGGTAGAAAGCTAAATGTGTGTATGTGTGGGTGTGTGTGTATGTGAATTTATCATTTCATTTTCAGAATTTATCATTTATATTTATTATTACATTTTACACTACAATTTAAGAACAGGAAAAAGGAAGGATACAATGTAAAAATATGTATTAAAAAACGCGTGAAATATGGCGCATTGTGTGGGAATGTGCAAAAAGTTGTCAAGTGATAACAACAGAATTGGATTTTAATTAACTTCTTTCCACACAGGATACAGCAATTGCAGTCACATACATATATATTCAAGGAATGCTTACATAGTTCTGAATTTGAAGAAAATTTTAATGTCACGAATTATAAAAGAAACTCGTTACAAATACTTTTTTTTGCATCAATTTATGGCCAGTTTTGTCGAATTTTCCACATACAATTTACATAGCTGAGAACTGGAAAAGTAATATATTTAAGCGGGAAAAGGTGGACAATTATATTCTGCAGTTTTTGGATGGAAAAGGTCAGCAATAGCACACACAATTAAAGATGCTTGGATAGCAACTCATCAGAAAATATTTTAAGTGAATTTGCAATTTCATGTTTTTTTGTAATGAACATAAAATACAAATGCAAATTACACGCGTACGTATACATTTTTGTTTAAGTACATATGCAAGTAAGTTAAATATAAGTACATTTTTAATGGCTTCGAACCAAGTAACTTCATTATAACAGCTCACACAAAATTTGCACACATTTCCGCTTAAGTGTATTCCTGTGCAGCATTTTTTCCAAAGTTTGGTTTCGGAAACCAGCGGTATCTTTTTAAGCAGTGTGAGGGTATTTTTTTTTGTTTTGTAATTGTAGCAAAACTATATTGAAATTGAAGAAAAATAAATCGAGGAAAAATAGGTAATATAAAATAAAATACGAAAATATCAAAAAAACAATACAATACAAAAAATAAAATAAAAATATTAAAAAAAATTATATATAAAAAAATATATATATATAAAAAAAATAAAATATGAAATGAATTTGAAAGCCTAAAAGTGTAAAATTAAAAAAAATTAAATATTTATTAAAAAAAAGTAAGTGTAAAAATTAAAAAAAAAAAATTCGTTCGTGTTGAAAAACAACTAAAATTTAACAAAAAATAATTACATATAAATTTAAAATATAAATATAGGATATATAAATGTTACTACATAATTACATAAAAGGGATCAAAGCTTTGCAACTTAAAAACTACATACCTATGCCCATTAGATATTTCTATAATATAAAGTTTAAAAAATAAAGTATTTAAAAATAGAGTTGAATAAAATTATATTAAAATAAAATACTGTTTAAAATAGTGATTATAAAAATACAAAAAATTAGGTTGCAAAATAAAACAAAATTACTTATAAGGGTTTATAAATTAAAAAAAAAACCGACTGCAACCAAATTCAATAAAGAAATGAAATAAGAAATGGTGATAAAGAAATAAAATAAAATAATTATAATAATTTTTTTTTAATAAAAATAAAATAAATTTTTTTTTAATAATAACAAAATATTTTTTTAATAATAATAAATTATATAATAATAATAAAATAAATCATAATAGAAAATAAAAATTAAATCAAATAAACGAATCAAATAAAAAATTAAATAATAAACTAATTAAAAATAAATAAAATAATATAAAAAATGAGATAAAAACCTAATATACATATGTATAAGTTAACTAGTAAAATATAAAACGTGGCCCATATAAATAAAATAAAAGAAGCACAAATAAAAAAATATCAATTTTAAAAGTAAAAAAAGGAAATACTAAAACATAGTTATAAAGGACTTGTAATTTAAAATAAAAAAAATTTGCCCACATAAATAAAATTCCACCAAAACCATTTAAAAAACGGATTAAAAAAGAACCAATTAAAATAAAACAAAAAACAATAAAAAAAAACATTTAAGAAAACAAATAACACAATTACAAAAAAAAAAAACAAATTAAAAAAATTAAACCAAAATTATAAAAAACAAAAAACAATTATAAAATAAAACAAAATCAAAAAAAAAACAAAAACAATTAAAATAACACTAATTAAAAATTAACACACAATTATCCCGCGTAAATGAAATTCCCACCAAAACCATTTAAAAAACGAATTAAAAAAGAACCAATGAAAATAAAACAAATTAAAAACAAAAAAACGTTTAAGAAAACAAATAACACAATTACAAAAAAAACCATTATTATAAAATAACCCAAAATCCAAAAAAACAATTAAAAAAAACCATTAAAAGAACAATTACAAAAAAATAAATTAACAAAAAAACCCATTTAAAAAAGCCCAATTAAAGTAAAACAAATTAAAAAAAAATTAACACAATTCAAAATTAACTTAAAAGAAAATAATTTTTACATAAACAACTTAAAAAAATAGAAACTAAAAAAAAAATTTAAAAAAAAATTAAAAAAAAAACTTATTTAAAAAATTTAATTTAATAACAAATAACAAGAAAAAGGTAATTAAAAGAATAATAATAAATAAAAAAAATAAATTAACAAAAAAACCCATTTAAAGTAAAACAAATTAAAGTAAAACAAATTAAAAAAAATTTAAAAAAAAAAAATTAAAAAAAAAAAAATAAAAAAAAAAAATTAAAAACACAATTCAAAATTAACTTAAAAGAAAATAATTTTTACATAAACAACTTAAAAAATACTAACTAAAAAAAAATAATTAAAAAAAAAACTTATTTAAAAAAATTAATTTAATAAAAAATAACAAGAAAAAGGTAATTAAAAGAATAATAATAAATAAAAGAAAAATTAGAAATACAAAATGAAAAAATTAAGAAAATATTCCCTTCATCAATTTAAATCAGAATAAAACAACGAATCAATAAAAAAAGTAATTTGAGGTAAATTGAGGAAAAATGCACGAATACGTTACCTACATTATAAAATTAATAAAGTAACTTGCTTCAATTGATCATATTTTTAAAAACTTACATGCAGAAAATTAAAAAAATTATGCTCAGATACATGCATTACCTAAATTTTAGAATAATTTATAGTATAAAATTGACAAAGTAAATTAGAACTTCTTTCAATATTTTCTAAAATGTTTTACACAAGGCGAATCTATTTAAGGTGGTGTTGGTAAATCAGCTGAATTGTTTTTTTTTCTTTCGCCGTGTCCATGTGGCTGTCAGCTCTGAATGAAACAAAGCCAATTCATTATTTGTTTTCTAGTTTCGCAATACTTTGCTTTGACAATCAAATGTACAGAACATTGTTGTTGGCTAGTGCCACCACCTTTAATGAACGCGCCTTGGTTTTACATTTAAAACTTCCTTCAATATTCGCTAAAAAGTTTTACATGTAATAAAGCACAAAAAAAATGGGAAAGTATAAAACGTATTTCAAAAAATAAGAAAAGTTTTAGCTTTGTAATCGAATTTTAAGCATATTTTTTAATTCCAAACATTTGCTGAGACTTAAAATTTTGTTTAATAAAACGTGTTTTTCAGTGGCATAGAATCGCTTGCATTGGAAAATATTCGCAATTTGATTCTTATACCTGGCTTGCGAGTTTAAGTTTTAGACAACTCTTCTTAAAATATAATAAATAAATTAAAAAATCAAAGTAATTCGAAACATATTAGGAAAGTTAGCAAATGGCAAAATTAATAATTCTCAAAACTCAAAACTCATCAACAAAACTCAAATTAGTATGTCGTTTACAGGCTCAACTCGACAACTTCATAAATAAATTCAACACAAAAAATTAAAGTTTTTTTACAAAAATTATATTTATTATTTGAACACATATCTTTCTTCCATCTTTTATCATAATTTTTCCAGAGCACGAAAAAATCAAAAAATACCCTCACACGTCTATTTGTTCAATATTGCAATAATTACGATTTAAGAAGTGTTAAAATTGTATTTTTGCGTCATTTTTGTTTACTCATAAAACGATTTTTGTTTTTACAAATCAGAAAACATTTACAATTTATTTAACAGTAAAGAAAAAATAGAAATTTTACAGAAGAAAATATTAGCATTAATTCGAATTATAGCCTAGTATGCGCCGCTTGTTCTTGTTTTTGCTGCTGTTGTAACTTCGCTCGCTGCTGCTGCATCCATATGCTGCTACGCTACTTAGTGGCTGCCGCCGGCAGCGCAACATACTGCTCGTCTCTCTTTTGCCTATCTGCATCCAATTCGTGCTTTTTATATGTATATTAGTTGTTTTTATAATTATTGCTATTGTATGCGTTCACATTAAGGTTGTCGAGTGTTTTGCTCATTTGCCACTATTGGTGGCCTTATTTTTTGTATGAAGCAATACGACGCGGCGTTTGTGTTTGTCAGCTCATAATTATTGTTTCTTCATACATTTTCCTCAATATTTATTTATCCTTCGGCTTTCGTTTTCACGCCTACCATAGTCTACTTAACGCGCACTCTGCACTCTCTCTCTCTCTTTCGATTTACTCAATTATAATTGTGGATGGAAATATTTAGTTATGTCTTTTACAATTTTCTAAATTTTTTATTTGCATACAATTTTTCTTTCAATTTCCTCAAGAGATTTCTCTAATTCTATAAAAGGATTTGGATTTTGCATTCATCTCGGCTGCTCTCTATCGATGGTTTTCGCTTTTCTGTTTGTATTGTGTTACGCAATTTGCAATAATTCTTTTTCATAAATTTTCTTTTTTCTTGTCACTTAGCCTAACAAATATATATGTGTATATATATATTTATATATATAATTTGCTGTTGTTGCTTGCTGATATTACTAATACAAATACGCATAAAATGTTAATTTTCCATCATTCCATTTGAGATTTGTTTTTGTTCTGCTATTTTCTACTATTTTCTGCATTTTTACTGAATCTGCGAAATTTTTCCCTCACAACATTTCTATGCTGGGGTGTAGGTTGTGTTTGTTGTGTATTGTGCCCATAATAGTAGTAGTGAATTGGTTGTTGTTGTTGCTGTTGTCAAGTCCTTGAATCGCTAAATTTCTCAAGTGTGAAATTTTGTAGTAGATTTAGTGTGGGATGCGCTTGCGAAATGCGAAATGACATGACTAAACGATAGGCGTAACGCAGTTCCAGTACTTCTTGGCAGGTAGTTAGAGCTGCATGGGGAACCTTTTCATAGACTGTTTGTTTGACGCGTTAAGAAGCTGTTGCAGAAAGCATGCAAGCAAAGATGTAGGAAAGCGAGTCAGCGCAGTAAGTAATTGTGCTAGGTTTCGAATTAAGTTCCACAATCCTCAACCATACCCCTGCGAGTATGTGCTGCGTATTGGTTTAAATGTATTGATTGCAGTGGAAACGAAGTGTTTAAATAGACTTTTCGGTTAAGTGCTACAACTCAAATTCATGCTATCTCCCGTATAAGGCGGAGTTTTGCTTGAGTTTAATTGCGCTACAGTGGAAGTGTAGTGTTGATACAGCTTAATACCTTAAGTTCCACAATCCTAATTATTGCTATTCAGCGTATTTGTGTAAGTTGAAGTTGCCCATAGTGATAATTGAGCATTTGCACAGCCTTTTATGTTAGGTTCCACAATCCAAATCCATGCCATTTCGTGGTAGACTGCATTCCAGTGGGGTTTTTAAATGGCTTTTGTGGAAATAAAACAAACAAGGCTGCTTTTTTCATATTAGGTTCCACAATCCACAAGCACGCAAACGCATGCTGGACAAGCACATTTCGGGTGCGAGATGTATAATTTCCCAAGATTTAAGCGAAGATATGAAAAATTGCATTTCTGCTTCACCAAACCAGTTAGTTTATACTTTCCATTTACAATTTATGTGTTAATTGTTGTTTTCGTAAAATCTCCCCAACCTTTTACTTGTCCTAACCACACATGCCCAGATCGTCGTTAATTAGCATTAACCAGTCAGTTTCGACTTGTGGATTGTATTTCGCTTTTGCCTTTGCCATCTTCCCAACAGTTCATAGACATATATTTTTTAATACATTTGCGCTGCTTTGTTGAGGTGTTGATTTTCCAGTGGGTGTTGTTATTGATAGTGTTGTTGTGACTGCTGATTTTTTCTTTAATGTTTTAATTATGATTACTTGCATCTTTGCCGTTTTTCTTCAAATTTAATTCTTGTTTATTTTGCTATAAATTCAGTTGTTTTGTCGTTTTCCAAGTATGTGTGTATGTGTTTTGTGGTATGTTGCTGTTGTTTTGTTTATTGTTGTTTTTAACCGCTCTTAAATAATAAAATTGCCACTTGACCTAAGTAGAAGTAAATGAAGTGGCGTGTCTCGTGTGTGACATACGATCCGAAGTTTCGGCCCACAATACAATGCCATGTTGGATTGTATTTTTTGTCGAATTCTTTCTTAATATAGGCGGCGATATCCTGGAATGAGAGCAAGAGTACATACAAAAACAATTAGTTTTGAGTGGAATTGAGTGAAAATAAAGTCATAAAATTAAGGAAAGAATTAAATTTGAATAATCAAAAGAATGTTTTTAATAAAAAAAAATAATAATAATAAAAAACTTAAATTAAAAAAAGAAATAATAAAAAAATATTAAAAAAAATCGAATTAAAAAAGTAACAATAAAAAAATTTAATCAAAAATAAAAAAAAATTAATTAAATTAAATTTAAATAAATTAAAAATTAAAAAAAATTGTTAAATATAAAAAACTTAAATTAAACGAAAATTACTAAAAACGAAATTAATTAAAAAACAAAAAATAAAAAAAAAATTGTTTTAATATAAAAAAAAATTAATTAAAAATAAAAAAAACGTATAAAAAAATAAAAAAAATTTAATCAAAACAAAAAATAAAAAAAAATTTAATTAAAACAAAAAATAAAAAAAAATTAAATTAAAACAAAAAAAAAATTTAATCAAAACAAAAAATTCAATTAAATTGAAAAAAAAAATAATACTTTTGAGTTTTTTGATATTTAATGAAATTAAATCTAAATTGATTTCCATCAAAAATTTTACATTGACGGATGCCCGTTACTTATTAAAAGCTCTACTACAAAATAAATATTAAAATCTCAATACCTTTTTTTGCACGATGAACTTAACGACTTTGAGCAACATTATATCACGCTTGTAAAACCCAGTCGTGGTGAAAAGAATTTAGAAGGTGTGGTCAATATCACAGCGTTAACTGGCTCTCAGAGAATTTTAAAGAATCGCCTGATTGGTTGACGTAACCTGGGTTATGATAGCAATTTGCTTACGAAAAAAACTGAAATAGTATTGGTGATATACGGAAAAACAAAAAAATCTACATAGTCTCCACTCATGTTGCTTCGTTGCCGACTGTACAACGACTGACGACTTAGACGAATGTGTGAATACGTGTGAAACGAGCAAACTGAGCCGCCGAAGTGACTCTCACAGTTTTGCTTAGGATGGCCAAACCTTGTAATCTATCATTCTTGATTAGTGCTACTACTTCTGGTAACTCCAACTCGGCTGCCAAAGTATATTATCGTCTCTAGTAATCATCATTTCCAGAGCAATGGATGTACATATACCAGACAATTCTTATATCGAAACACCCAAGAGCTGCGCTTTGCGCCAGTTTTTAGAGTGATTATTCATAGTAATATTTTACATTTTCTTATACTTTTTTTTTCTTTTCCATATATACCGCTTAAAATCTCATAAAGCAAAATGCCGCCACCCTTCACGCCACTTACATCGCAGTTGGACGCCCTTTTTCCGCCATTTAAGCGCGAAATTGCATATTTTCCTTGCAATTGCGAATGCGAAAAAAGATGAAAAGAAGGCCGCATACAAAAACAAATGCAAAAGTATAGGAGGGGAGGTAAAAACCCACTGACCCAGCAAGAGAATGAATGACCGATTCTAACAAGTCTATTAAAATAAAGGTCGATTGAAAAAAGTAACGGCACATACATACGTATGCGTGTTTTAAAAGTATCTGCTCGTGCATACTAAGCTTTGTAATGTGAATGCAATTATAATGGAATAAAAATAGAAGCAAAAAGTACATAATGGCGACAAAAAAACTGTCCAGCAATATTTTAAGGCTTTAAATAAAATATAAAATACACACACATACACATGCAAAAAAAGGTCATTGTCAGTTTGCTTGTGTAGGTTACGGTGCGCGGTGGCATTGGCTTAAAGCTGGTAGGCAGGCAGGTATGATGCAAGCGATTAAGTAGGCGAGGTAGAAGCAGTTGGTTATTTAATGCGCTTAAAAATAGGCTACGCCTATGTGAGAAATTCACAATTCCACGTTTAAAAATATATTTTTTTTGAGATTTTTTTGTAGAATTTATTTCTTGAGGGGTTAGGGGTAGTCAGAATTTTCAAAAAATTGGATTTTTTTGCATTTTCTTAAAATATAATATCTTAAAAATATTGTGTGAAAATTTGAAATGAATCCGACAAATACTTTTCGAATTATCAAACAATTAACAAAGTGCGCTCGGGCGCTCCGGAGCGTTCGAGAGCAAGTAGCAAAACTTTAAATTCGTTTTTCTCAAAACAATTTTTTTCTCGTGCCTTATCGAAGGATTTTTTTTTTCAAAAATTTCGATTTTTTTTAACAATATTGTTAATTTTGAAAAAAGGTACAATATTTCTATTAATAAAACTAATTTCTGTAGTTCGATTGATTTTAGTTGAATCTCCAAGGTCTTGTGATGGTCACCGGAAGGGACTTCTAGAGAAACGGGCTCCACACAAACGGCAATAAATTTTACAATTATTAATTTTTGTTTTTTGAAATTTTGCTAAAGTCAAGCCGAAACATGATGTATTAATGCTTTATTTTTATTTTTGCAAACTAAAGCAATTGTGTAGCAAAAAAAAATGATTGAAAATCATCATTTTTCAGGCCTCTGACTATCCCAACCCCTTAAAAAAATCTACTACATAACAAACTTTGATATTATTACAATTGATAAGCGTGTTTAAAGCAAGTGGAAAATTAATTTGCAAATCTACACAAACTAAACAAAGATATAAATAATTGAGCGGTGCTAAAGGAAACCATTTTGCATCATTCAAGGGAATAGTCCGCGAACCAAAACTCTCTCTTTATATCACCAATAATAGTGGAATAATTCGCAATAAATGGTTTTTTTGTTAAATTTGTAGGAAAATAAACATTTTTGGTATTCCTGTAACATTGTTTTTTATTAGAACTAACAGTAAAAAACTTGCCGACGCAAGGTATTTCGTGTGCAACGCCCATTTCGAGCGGTGATGCAAAAGGGTTAAAAGCACGAACCTGAGGTCAATAATATTCCATTACGGGGGATTGTAACTCCCAAATAAAAGCCTATTTGGGCATTTTTGAAAAACTTAAGTTCAATAAATTGTTGGACCCCTACACGTCATCACAAGAGCTCAGGAGCCCCAAGTGCGTTACATTAAGGACAATCGCCCAACTCAACTTAGTAGCCATCAACGCATGAGGCCAACTGAAAAACTCTTATAAATCTCAATTAACCTCTGCACAACTTTTGGAACTTAGTTTGGACCTTAGTTCAGACCCGGGTGACTAAAAAATGGCATAGCAGCGTTAACGACTGTCTTTATCCGGCCCCACAACAGTCGGTTCTACGTTCCCGAAACAATCCGGATTTATATGCGGCCAAGGACTGTCACTCCAGCAGCATTTCCCAAACATTTATGGGGAATGTCTATGCTGTTGCAGCTACAACAGAAAAAAAGCAATCGTTATAATGATTAATTTGAAGAATTAATTTGGGAAACCACATTATTTCATAATAACTTATAAAGCGTTTTTCAATAGGTGCGCTTCAACTTTTTTCCGATAGGGAGGGCGAACGACGCAATATTTTTTATTTTTCGCTTGTCATTTGTAAACTTCATTAGTATACATTTCATCATGGAACGCTACACACTTGAGCAATGCGTTAAAGTTATTCAGGCTTATTATTATTTTCACCTCAGTGGAATCGTCAATAAGCAGAATTTCCGCATTTGGGCGAAAGATAATCCAAGAGAGATTGCCGAAAAACCAATGTACCCACAAAGAGTGACTGGTGCGGTTTACATGCCGGCGGCGTAATTGGCCCATATTTTTTCGTTGACGAGAACGATCGCCACGTTACTGTGAATGGAAATTGATACCGCGACATGATTAACGATTCTTTTTGGCCGCAATTGAATGGTATGGACTTAGACGACATGTGGTTTCAACAGGACGGGGCCACAAGCCACACAGCATACGCTCAATTGATTTGTTGAAGAGTAAGTTCGATGAGCGCATTATTTCCAGAAATGGACCGGTCGAATAGCCGCCGCGCTCGTGTGATTTGACGCCTCTAGACTATTTTCTTTGGGGTTATGTGAAGTCATTGGTCTACAGTAACAAGCCGGCGACGATTTGTGAGCTCAGAGCCAATATTGAACGCGAAATTGCTGGAATTTCGGCCGATTTATGCAAAAGAGTGGTCGGAAATTGGGTTCAACGATTGGACTTCATAAAACGTGCACGCGGTGGTCATGCAAAAGAAATCGAATTTCATACTTAAATGTATATGTTCAAACTCGATAATAAAAAAAAAATTAGTTAAAAAAGTCAAACCGTTTGTGTTTTATTCAAAAAAAAAAAGTTGAAGCGCTCTTACTGAAAAACGCTTTATAAGCCAACAACTGAGTAAGCAAAAATTCTAAAAAAAGGGCAACAAAACTGGCACTAAATGACATAGTAACAGAATTTTAGGTATAAAAAGTTAGTAACATTTACACAAATAAATGGAGAAGGCGAACAAGGCCGCCTGCCTGGTCTGGCAGCATAAAGCAATACAACCCTTAGCTGGTACCAGTGAATGCAATATTTGATGAATAGTGTCAAGCTACCAAATCGTTGCCCGACGGGATACTCAATGGTAGTACGTATAGGGGGAGATAACAACATGGAACAAACAGGAGGTATCGTTAATCAAACGGGTACAGGTTCACTTGCGTTCATTTTGGGGCGAAAACCCAACTTAGTCAAAGTAACCCTTAAGTTACAAAACAAATGACTATAAAATTTTTACGTTGCACATAAAATTAGGTCAAGTTAGTGAGTAATGCAGACAAATAAATAAAACTTGTTAAATACAACAATTATTGATTTACCCCAAGTTGGTTGTAGAGAGAACGCGTAGCTTTAAGGAAGGCGATAATACAAACTAATATACAGTGGTGGCCTTATAATTAGAAACGATGTGCTAAGAAAAATAAAATCACTGTGCATATTTTTGGAAGACGTGCACTGTGAATTATGAGCACCGTTCTTCTTAGAATAGGCGATGAACATTGTAGTTAGAAAAACACGTTGATATTTGATGGTTGATTCCTGAAAAATTCACATCGTTTCTCTGATTGTGTTTCTTGGCTGGCCACAAAATTAGAAATGCGCAGTTTTTTCTTAGATTTTCTATATTTATCTTGGAGTTAGTGTTAAAGTAAGTATACTGAAAAAATGCATAGATTAGCTTTTCTAATTTTAGTTCATCTCAATTGTTAGAATGGGTAAGAAAAAGTCATGCTCCCCGAAATTGAGAGAGCTAATTGTACAGTGTTACAAAAAGGAAAACATTTCAATGTCGGCTATCGCACAAAGGTTTGGCTGCTGCAAAAAAATGGTATTCGGAGCAATTCATTTGTACAAAAAAACGAGGAACTTTGAAACCCCAGCCAGGAAGCCTAGACCTCGGAAAACAACTCCAGCGGATGATAGGCATATTTGTAGGACCAGCAAGAGCAACCCTTTTATGTCTTCGCATGATATAAAAGCCGAAGTTGCAGAGCAATTAAATGTAGAAGTCTCCGCTCGGACGATAAGAAGGCGCTTACAAGAGGCGGGACTACGTGGGTGCTTCGCACAAAAAAACCGCATGTGTCAAAAAAAATATTATAAAGCGATTACGATTTGCTAAGGAAATGCTCAAAAAAGATTCAAGATTCTGGAATAGAGTTCTCTGGAGTGACGAATCGAAATTCAATTTATTCCAATCTGATGGAAAAACATATGTGAGGCGTCCTCCAGGCAAAGATTTGGACCCCAGGTATACTGAGAAAACAGTGAAACACGGTAGCGGATCTATTATTGTCTGGGGAGCATTTTCTTGGCGTGGCGTGGGCCCAATTGTGCGCATTGACGGAATCATGGACCAACATCAATATAAAAGCATTCTGGAAAATGTAATGGAACCATATTCCTTTGAGAACATGCCGGTTCACTACATTTTCCAGCATGACAATGATCCAAAGCACACTTCACGGTTAGTAAAGCGTTCGCTTTTGGATCAAAATATTGATGTTTTGGACTGGCCACCGCAAAGTCCTGATCTCAACCCAATTGAGAACTTATGGGCAATTGTGAAACGAGATCTCAAGGACAAAAGTCCGAGAAATAATAATAAATTGTTTCAATTGGTGCAGCGAAGCTGGAAGAGCATATCTGTTGAAAGATGCCGAAATTTAATACAAAGCTTGCCGAGAAGACTGCAAAATGTTATAAAAAATAAGGGTTATCCTACAAAATATTAAAATTTTGCTAATTTTGTTGAACTTTTTGAAGATATTTTTAAGTTTTCCTTGTCGTTTCTAATTATAAGGCCACCACTGTATATACACACATATAAATAACAAATAGGACGAACAACTCAGCGTATACTATACAAAAACAAAAAACTAAAGTGAAAAAAAAAACAGGCAAAAAGGGGTCAAACAGCAACAAAAAAAAGTAGCATGACATAAAATGCAAATGTAGCTAATGGAGAAATGCTAACTGAATAAATGCCTACAGGCAGAGTGGAAATAGTGTGACAAATGAAATTTTCCTTAGTTATAATAATTAAAAAATTCCCAAAAAGTAAGGCATGAAGAAAGTAAAACGTTAGGCAAAAAAAAGTTGTTACTCTTAAAAAAAAAAGAAAAGAAATAAAAAATAAACTTCATCCAACAATCGAGAAAAACCATTTCATTTGCATGTATATGTACCTACATATTTGTCTAACACTGCAGAGTTCTCAACTCTATTGTACAGTGCGAGTATATAGACATACACACAGTTGTGTTCAAATATATAGTAGCGCAGCACCTCACAACATTCCTATTAGTTTTTCGACATGTTAAACAGTATGAAATGAACACGTGTTCATTTGTGTTCTGAGAATAGGATGCAAAGAGAATAGCGATTAGATCCCGTTAGTTTTGCATTGGTTTTTGTAAGCATTTGATGACTTTTGCGAAAAGCACCAAAAAGTGGCTGTTCATAATTATATAAGGTTGTCAAAAAAGTCTTGCGGTATTTTTATTGAATTTTCAATTGTTCATAAAATTGGTTATAATAATGCGATTTAAGTCAAATATGCGCCGTTTTGTTCGATGACGAGTTCCCAACGAGATGCCAACTTCATAATGCCCCTCTTATAGAAGCTCGCTTCCCTATTGTCAAAAAACTCGGAGAGCCAATTTTCACAGGACTCTCTTGTGGACAACTTCCGACTACCAAGCTTGTTCGCCATGGACAGAAATAGGTGGTAATCACTTGGTGCGAGATCCGGACTATACGGTGGATGCAAAAGAACCTCCCATCCGAGCTCCCGGAGCTTCTGGCGCGTCACCAAAGATGTGTGTGGCCTGGCGTTGTCCTGATGGAAGAGAATTCGGCCTCTGTTGATCAAAGATGGCCTCTTCTGCATGAGTGCTGCATTCAAGCGGTCCAGTTGTTGGCAGTTCAAGTCCGAATTGAGCGTTTGGCCATAGGGGAGCAGCTCATAGTGGATGATTCCCTGCCAATCCCACCAAACACACAGAAGAACCTTCCCGGACGTCAATCCAGGCTTGGCCACCGTCTGGGCAGCTTCACCGCTTTTCGACCACGACCGTTTGCGCTTCACGTTGTCGTAAGTGACCCACTTTTCATCGCCAGTCACCATCCGCTTCAAAAATGGGTCGATTTTGTTGCGATTCAGAAGCGATTCGCATGCATCCATATGGGCAAAAATGTTTTTTTGCGTCAAGTCGTGTGGCACCCATACATCGAGCTTCTTTTTGAATCCAAGCTTCTTCAAATGGTTTATAACGGTTTGATGACTCATGCTCAGCTCTTGGCCGATGCTACGGCTGCTACTATGCCGGTCTCTTTCGATCAATTCAGCGATTTTATCGCAATTTTTGACGACAGGCCTTCCGGACCGTGGCGCATCTTCGATCACCTCTGCACCAAAACGAAAACGTTGAAACCATCGTTGTGCGGTGGAAATGGAAACTGTATCGGGTCCATAAACTGCACAAATTTTATTGGCAGCATGAGATGCATTTTTGCCTTTATCGTAGTAGTACTGTAAAATATGCCGTATTTTCTCTTTATTTTGCTCCATGTTTGCGACGCTATAACTCAAGAACGACTAAAAGCAAACA
This sequence comes from Anastrepha obliqua, assembly GCF_027943255.1. Taxonomy (NCBI): domain Eukaryota; kingdom Metazoa; phylum Arthropoda; class Insecta; order Diptera; family Tephritidae; genus Anastrepha; species Anastrepha obliqua. Next base: position 120,639,203 of record NC_072893.1, on the reverse strand, counting down.
ACAATTAATCAAACGCGTGTTAGCACGTGAAAAGAGCTTTCCAAAAAGCTCTAGCGTGAACCGATGCGACGAATACAACTAGAACTACGCGCTTGCAAAGACAAGCTTGCGGAAATACCGCAAGACTTTTTTGACAACCTTATAGTAGTGCTTGGTGTGAGTGGTTGCAAATCAATTATAACAATTTATTAGTACAACTAAAAACTTCAATAGTAAGTGTAATATAGTGATTCATGTTTTGGTGAATGATTTTCATTGGGCTTGTAACAATTTTTTATTCTAGTGGGCAGGGGAAAGAATTGCACGGCTGAAAAAAGAGATGTGATAGTTAGCCTAAGAGCAAAAGCAAAACGTACAAGGAAATTGAAAATATTGTTGGCTGCACACCTACAATGATATTTAATGCGATTCATTATAAAAAAAGCCAGAAAATGGGGTAGAAAACGCAAAACAACCGCTTTTGAAGATAGACGCATTGTGCGCTTTAGCAAGATAAGGCCGTCAGCATCATCTAAAGTTATCAAAAAAGAATTTAATCTCTCGGTCAGTGACATTACAGTCCGTCGTCTAATTGAGCAAAATCTAATTTCCAGAAAAGTACCCCTTTTGACTAGGAAGCATGTGGAAGGACGACTCAAATTTGCAAATGCTCATCTGGTCTGGCCCGCAGAAAAGTGCCGAAACATATTGTGGACATACGAAAGCAAAATTGTATTATTTGGTGGAACAGGCTCTAGCAGAATATAATCATAGGTACACAAAGAAGACAGTTAAGCAGGGTGGCCTAAGTATAATGATATGGGCTTGCTTTTCTTACAATGGCGTTGGTCCTATCCATATGGTAAATGGCATTATGGACAGACATGTGTAAGTTGACATATTACAAAACACAATCTACCATATACCAGTTGGGAAATGCCTATAAAATGGACATTTCAACAGGACAACGATCCGAAACATACGAGCAAGCTTGCGAAAGATTGGTTTGCATCCGAAAAGATCGATCTTATGCTATGGCAACTTCCACGCCCTGCCGATGCGAAGCCGTTATTAAAAATAAAGGCTATGCAACTAAATATTATACTGTATTGAGTATGAAGAACTCAAAAATACCTAATTTTTGAATGAAGTTATTCAGTTTTGTTTTTCCTTTAATGTAACCACTACTATAATAATATGAACAGCCACTTTTCGGTGCACTTCGCAAAAGTCTTCAAAAACTTATTCCCTCCTTGTATGCTATTCTTACAAAGCTATGAAAACCAGTTTAATTTGTAATGTTTAACATATAGAAAATATGAATATGAATGTTGTGAGGTGCTGCACTACTATATTTTTGAACACAGCTGTATGTCAGCTCCTCCCATCAACACTCCTTCGTCACATTGATTAATATTGATTAAACATTGCATTGCAGTGTTATAGAGTACAACAAAGTAATAAAAAAACAACAAAATGAAGCGTAGCAACGGTAAGAAAACATGTAACGTATTGTTTTAGCAATGAAACCAACAACAGGCAACAAAAGTGGCTCGGCAAATGTCAACGAGTGTCACACATATAAACGCCCAAAACTGAGCGATTGCACCAAGAACAAAACAACATTGGCAAATATGCAATGCAAGCTTACTAATTCCGGTACACATATGCATCTATACATATGTATGTACATACATACATGTACAAGTGTTTACACAATACACACATCCAACCTGCGTATTTACCTCCTTACCACGCATGCATTCGGCAAATGAAATAGGAAATGCACGCGGGCAGCTCGTTGGAATGTACTCGGCAACTGCTTGATAAGTAAGTGAATAGCGAGCGTATATATGTGTGTGTGTATGAATTCGTATGCTCACTCGTGCATGAAACGGTAGATCGCGTGCTTCAATCACTGTTTGTTTATTTATCAGTGGATTATTTACCAGGTTTAGTTTTTCATTTTAACCAAATTACAAAAGATTAAAGTTTTTATCTAAAAAAAAAAGGGGGATAATTGAGAGGCCGTAAAGTATGCTTCGAAATATTGGGGCCGCAAAGACTAAATATAACGATGTAATAAAACAAGGAAAATTAAAAATTAAAAAAAAAAAAAACAAGGTAAAAAAAAATTAAAGAAAAACAATAAAAAAACAATTAAAAAACAATAAAAAAACAATTAAAAACCAATTAAAAAAAAATAATAATTTTAAGTTTTTGTTTTAATTTATATATAAAAAATAGCAAAATTAAATAAATAAATAAAATATTAAAAAAATCCAAAATAAAAATTAAAAAAAAAATAAATAAATATATTATACAAAATAGAAAAATTAAAAACAAAAAACAAACATCACACATAATAGAAAAACTAAAAACAAAAAACCAAACATTAAACAAAATAGAAAAAAAAATATTAAAAAAATAGAAAAATTAAAAAACTACATTCAGCAAAATAGAAAAATAAAAAAAAATTTTACGAAATAGAAAAAATTAAAAAAAGAACCAAACAAACAAAATAGAAAAATAAAAAAAAAACCAAACATTAAACCAAAAAATTATGTAACTTAAATCCAATACAATTAAAAAGTTAATTAAATATTACAAAAACAAAATAGCAAGCAATTTGCAAGATTAAGTTAAATAAAAATATAAGAAGATTTAAATTAAGGGCAATAAAATTTTAAAAACTTACTAGGTAGCACCACACACTTCAACGGGGCTAGCCAAGCAAAGTCTAGAGGCATAACAGATTCAAATATCTCACAAATCTCCCAAAATACAAACTGAGAATACTCACAGATTCTTTTTGGCAATGGCATACTGTGAGAATTCATCTGCACGGGCTTGGGATATTAACAAAAAAAAAAGGCTCCTGTCGATTCTGTGACCAGTTCCCAAAATGAGCATATCGGCCTGCTGCGACCGGAAAAGAGAGGCACATAGCACGCCCAGCACTCGGCACTCAGCCCAGCCTAATACCATCTTTGAAAGAAGATTGAAAGAACTGGGCTATTGTGAAGAGTAGCGGGCATAATAGATCTTACGATTGTTGGCGTTGTAGCATACAATGTAAATAGTATTGTCGGTAATATTTTCATCACGCAAAATAATAGTTTTTATTTAGTAAAAGTTATTAAAAAAAAAATTTTTGATTATTAATTTTGCGCCACCTTGTATAAGCTTAATGCTAAACACACATAGCCACTGCCACACACACAAATGCGTATTACCTCCAAGGAAAGCTTTCATGTCCGTTAATGATGCAAATGTATGCAAAACCATGCGCGTGCAGCGCTACTTACCAATACTTACAAGTTCGCACACGCACACACACCTACCACATACGCACACGAGCCTTTAGAAGCATGCAAGATCATAGTGGTTCCACCGCACACATCCAACCACAGCTGACAGCCTAAATATAGCGCACAGCTTAATGCTTGCAAAACTTGTAGATACAAACATGACAGGTATATGAACAGGTGGCGCTGACAGATATGAGGAAGCGAAGAGGAGAAAATTGCGCATATTTTCAAGTATAAGGACATGCGCTAAATTTGTACGCTAGGCCGCCATAAATGCATCACAAAACAAATACAAAACCAACAACAAAGTGGCATGCATACCATGTAAGAGACGTTAAATTCCATGAACCCAAAAACAAGTTAACCTAACTAAAGCCGCCGCCGTCATTCTCTCTGACAGCAACAGCAGCAGCAGCAGCAACGCAGGGCACACAAAAGTGGTATATCCTCCGAGCATTCTTCTAAAATAAAAGCGTCAGTGGAAATCTAATTTTTACCTACACTCCCACCACAACAACCGGCAACCTATCAACATCGTTAAGAGCGAGCATAAACACAATAGCAACAACTCCCGAGTATAAAGCGGAAGCGAATAAATTTGTTTGACTGTTGCATCCTGTGTTGGCGTTTTGACGAGCAACGCAAAAGCGGAAAGTGTAAAATAATTAAATTGAAGGTGAAGTGCGACCAGAGTACTAGCTGGAAAGCACAAGTAAAGGGGAGGTAAGCGTAGGCGTGAGGTTGGAGATAATTAGCGCAGTGTGTTACAAGTGAAAGGCAGTCTAAGCGAATTTATTATTATAAACTAGTTTGCTTGCTTTCCGGTGGAGGGTGAATAATGGTTAGTGGCTGAAAAGTAACACAATTTAAGGCGCAATCACTAGTAAGGTATGAATTAAGTTACTTCAAAAATTGTATAATTATTAAAATGACAAATTTACAAGTCGTGAATACTTTGAAATTTCACATAAACGCAAGGAGAAAAAAGTAAAAAATTATATTTAAAATTTTTCTGCTAAACGACGTTCTGTTTTGTATACAGTTCTTAGAGTCTTTTTGATCACACGTTTAGGTGCATTTAATAAAAATAAAAAAATAAAATAAAATAAAATAAAATAAGAAAAGGCTAGTCACCTTGACCAGACACTATTCATCGAATCCGATGAACGCTAAATTCTTGCGACCCAAAACATGTGTAAACATATACTACGAGTTGGAACTGCTAACTTAAAGAAAATTAAAAAAAATATGCGCTTAATTGATATTCAATAGACGAAGTACAATATATCTTCTACTCAAATATGAACGAGACGGTATCAATAAAACGGTCCGCGGATGACATATGGCAAAAATAAATTTTTTGTTTTTTGGTAGGACTGTTATAAGCTTACATGGCAAATTTCAGCGTGATATGTCACATAGTTTGTTTTCTGTGCTACTGTAAACAAGTCAAGCTCGAGTGTGTTCTTCGAATTTAACGATGGAAATTCAAAGAATTTGTTTGAAATTTTGTTATTCCAACAAAATTTCGGCTTCAGACGCCTTAAAAATGTTGCAGACAACATATGGGGACTCTGCTCTATCGCGTGCACGTGTTTTCCAGTGGTACAAATCGTTCAAAGAGGGCCGTACATCGGTTGAAAACTTGCCTCAGGAACGTCGTCCAGCAACATCAGTAAACGACGAAAACATCGGAAAAGTAAAGGAAATTTTGCTTGAAAATCGCACAAATTGCAAAATCGGCTAATGCTGAATATTATTTAGACGTTTTAAAGCGTTTGCGCGAGAACATTCGTCTTAAAAGGAAGGAATTGTGGGACAACAAGTCATGGTTCTTGCATCACGATAATGCACCAGCTCACACATCACGTCTTGTTCGCGATTATTTGAACAAAAATAATGTTAATATCGTTCCGCAAGCACCGTATTCGCCTGATATGGCTCAATGTGACTTTTTCCTGTTTCCCAAGCTCAACTTGCCGCTCCGTGGAAAACATTTTGAGACAATTGAAGTCATAAAAGAGAATTCGAAGAACACACTCGAGCTTGATTTGTTTACAGTAGCACAGAAAACAAACTATGTGACATATCACGCTGAAATTTGCCATGTAAGCTTATAACAGTCCTACCAAAAAACAAAAATTTATTTTTGCCATATGTCATCCGCGGACCGTTTTATTGATAACGTCTCGTTCATATTTGAGCAGAAGTTATTTAAAAATGTTCAACTAAACGACGTTCTGTTTTGTATACAGTTCTTAGAGTCTTTTTGATCACACGTATAAGTGCATTTAATAAAAATAAAAATAAAATAAAATAAGAAAAGCCTAGTCACCTTGACCAGACACTATTCATCGAATCGATGAACGCAAAATTCCTGCGATCCAAAACATGTGTAAACATACCTATACTACGAGCTGAAACTGCTAACTTAAAGAAAATTAAAAAAAATATGCGCTTAATTGATATTCAATAGACGAACTACAATATATGACCGAAAAAACCAAAATACTTCATATATAGGGTGTTGTTTTTAGAGGTTAGGTTTTCAAGATGAAATAAAACGTATATAATTTAATGTTATGGCCAAGAATTTAGCTTTATTATAAAGATAAGGATTTGCCATTATGTTTTAAAAATAATTTCGGGCAAGTGGCCGCCGCGGCTGGCTCGAATAAATTCCAGCCGAGAGGCCCAATTTTCGACCACTTTTTGCAGCAATTGGGGCCGTATGTCAGCAATAACGCGCCGAATATTCTCTTCCAAGACGTCAATCGTATCAGGCTTATCTGCGTAGACAAGTGACTTCACATAGCCCCACAAGAAATAGTCCAGCGGTGTTATATCGCACGATCTTGGAGGCCACGCCACAGGTCCACGGCGCGAGATAATGCGCTCACCAAAAGTTTCCTTCAATAAATCGATTGTTGCGTTGGCTGTATGGCATGTAGCGCCGTCTTGTTGGAACCAAAGGTCGTCCACATCAACATCGTCCAATTCAGGCACGAAAAAGTCATTAATCATGGCTCTATAGCGCTCTCCATTGACTGTAACATTATGGCCGGCTTCATTTTTAAAGAAATATGGACCAATGATTCCCTCTGCCCATAGAGCACACCAAACAGTGACTTTTTGAGGATGTAACGGCGTCTCAGCAATGGCTTGTGGATTATGTTCACTCCAAATGCGACAATTTTGCTTATTGACATACCTATTCAACCAAAAGTGAGCTTCATCGCTGAACAAAATTTTCTTGTGAAAATCGGGATCGGTGGCCATCTCGTTTTGGGCCCAAATTTGCACGATTTGCAAACGTTGTTCAGGTGTAAGTCTATTCATTATGAAATGGCAAACCAAACTGAGCATAAATCAAGTGACAGCTGTCAAAAAGACCATCTACGAAAAAAGTAGTGCCAACTTGAAAACCTAACCTCTATTAAAAACATTTGAATGAAAAATCTTGTTACTATACAGGATCTATATTCATCGTATGGATGAATTGCAGTCTAACTTGCAAAAATTAAAAAAAAAAATGTAGGGGAAGTCGAGGTATTATTGGACACGCTTTCATTTTATACGAAAACTCGCAAAAAAATTTTTTTTCTAAAAATGCGAAAACTTAGTTTTAAAGTACGAGAAATAACCTTCATTTTGGTATGACAACTTGATCAAATGGTATGATATTGTTCAGTTAATATCAGTTAGCGCAAAATATCGATTTTCAAAAATCTCGAGGAATTATTGGACAGTTCGTAAATTAATAGAAAATTTAAATTATTGTTCGAAAATTTTTATTTGAGAATGAAAATGAAAAAATAAGACTTAATTTACAAAATAAATTGAAATTTGACAAGAAATATTATTGTGGACCGCATTGAACACACGTAAATGCATTGGGGTTCTCTCCGGCGCAACTCAAGTGAACACCTCGATCACAGGCGATGCAATGGGCCATTGTACACCTCTTTCATGTTGTTCCGTGGGAAGAGATAAAACGGCGGAATTGATTGCCCCGTCACGCTAACGGACAATGCTAGAGTCACATTTGTGCCTCTCTCGGCAGATGTTGATGTTCCTACACGCTTTTTTCCTTTCGGTGCAATTGTTTTGACTACTTTCGTTGGCACAGTCGGGCATGGACATTCGTCCATGTTCCAAATTCGATGCGATTCGAACTGGGTGGCACTGAGCACAGACGACAGATTGTTGAAGAAGGCATCGACATTCTCTTTGTTGAAAGACTTTGCACGATTCTGACTCACTTGTTCCGCTGTTCGTAATAACAAATTCCGGTGACGTTTCATGAAGGCCAATTGCCAATCCGTACTTGCCTCTTTGTTGGCATTCCATGAGTTCGGATACGAAATGCCGATCTTATTAGCATATTCATATGCAAGTTTTCGCAGTTCCTTCAAACTCAATCCATAGTTGATGTTGCTGGCGTCAAGAAGGTATTTCATCAGCACACTCTCTTGCTCTGCATTGAAAATCTGAAATAAAAATAAACAAGCTGAAAATTATGTTCATTTCATGAACATTTTGCTTCCTCATAGAGATAAAATTTTTATTATCATTGGATCATTTTTAATATTTAGGATTTTTTGCGGGTTAAAATGCGCATGAAATGCGGTTCATGAAATGAATATAAAAAAATTTACGAAAATGACAAAAATTTAAATTTTTCGGATATCTGAGATGAAATTACAAAAAATTCTGAAGTAATGGATCATTTCTAAGATCAGGTTCGTATTCTACGTGTAAAAACTTGCAAAAATCAGCCCTAAATCTTTTGTAACAAAAAAAGTCAAATTTCACAGATTTGTGTATCAACTTATAAATTAATGTAAAAAAATTTCGATTGAAGCATTTTTAAAAAATTCATAATTTGAAGGAAAACAAAGCTTTCTTCATGAAGCAAAATAAATGAATTAATGAATACCTAATAATAAATTTATTTGTGATTGAATAAAAAAAAATTAATGAAAGTAACACAACTCACTGTTTTGCCGGTCGTCGAATGTTCTTTCAGCAAATTCTTCATCACATCAACATTATCAGCAGCAACGTCAATATTTGCCTTGTCAAAATTCGAAATGTGCCAAGCCAAAGAGCTTTTTGGAATGTTTTTCGCCTTTGCAGCTCGTCGAATGGAGTTCTTGTGCAATTTCACCAGCTTAATCGCCTCCAAAATATTGTCGAAATCAATCGTCTTTTCTTTCTTGGCATAATAACGCGGCATTCTGTCACAGAAAACTTTATAAGTCTAAAATAATAATAGAAATTGACAAAAAACAAAAGCCCTGATAAAATTATGTATGAAAAAACACTTATACATATCAATCACACGAATTTATATTGTAAAACATCAAGAACTAAGTGTCCGAGAAAAGTGTCCAATAATTCCCCGAATGCTTACTTTTACAAAATGTCATAGTACAAAAAACACAATGCAAACTTCATGCATAGTTCCTTTATGCATCGGTGATTTAAGGTTACACGAATATTATAAATATACTTACCTGAATTAATACGTTGAAAACAGCAGTCAAAATAAATATAATACTTAGTGCAAAAAAAAATTTCACAGTGTCGAATTTTTTTACTCTTTGACAGCGCTGAATCTGCGTGTCTAAACAGGTCGACTGCCTAATAAAAAGTGAGCTGATTACGATATAAGTGCATGGCTATTGGTTGATACCTCTAGCGTTACGGGGAGGAAAGATACCGAGCTGTCCAACAATTCCCCGTGTCCAAGAATACCCCGACCTCCCCTAGATGAAAAACCTAGTCACTTTACAGGAAACTATATTCATCGAATAGACGAAATAAATTATATGTAGCGAAAAACACATAATACTTCATCTATTAAAAAAATTAAAATGAAAAATCTTGTTACTTTACAGGAAAAAAACAAAATACTTACCCTATTAAAAAAATTTTAATTAAAAAGCTAGTCACCTTAATAGGACACTTTATTCATTTAGTTACTTTGCCGGAAACTATATTCATCGAATAGACGAACTACAGTATAACTTGCAAAAAACCAATCTATTAAAAAAAAATTATGAAAAATCTAGTTACCATACAGAACCTATTCATCGAGCCGGTGTACATAAAATTCTGGAAATCAAATATATAAACATTACTAAACCCCTACTAAGTTGCTGACGAAAATTAATTTAATTTTTTTTAAGGAAAATTTAGGAACTCTAGCAACGAAAAAATTTAATATTAAAAGAATTAAATTTAGCTTATAATAGGTATGAGACGCTTTTTCATGGCAGAAATACAATCATAGGCTCACCATTGCCTACTAAAAGGCGACCGCCAATATAAGACCGGGGCTTCATACCATTCACCCAACCGACGAAACCAAGAAATATTAACAAGGATTTTTCTTCTTAGCTTTTTTTTTAATATTAAATTTTTTTAATATTTTTCTTTTTTCAATTTTAACTTTTTTTTTAATTTTTTTCATTTTAATTTTTTTTTTTTTTTATTTTTATTTTTTTTTTATTTTTTTTATTTTTTTAATGTTTATTTTTCTTTTTAATATATATATTTTTTTTTAATATTTACTTTTTTTTAATATTTAATATTTATTTATATTAATTTTTTTTTATTTTTATTGCTTTTTAATGTTGTTCCGTTTATTTTCTATACCACGCCCATTTTCTACGAAATGAAACCTACAAATTAAGATAAATCTATACGCGAAGAAAAAATTACCCTGACATGGCGCGCCTAAAAGCACACTATTTCGTATAACTCAGTACTAACCATGAGTTGTGGGAGGCAAACCCCAATGTTCGGCTCAGCAAAATCAAACAAATTCCCACCCCGTCTCTACGGCTCAACAACTGCTCCCCTTTTTTCGTTTTCACCTCATTAGTAAACCAAAGTAAATAATAATAAAAATTGAACACTGGGCAACTATTTGCTAAACAATTCAATACATATTTTGTGTATATTCAAGTTGCTTTTGTGTTGCTACCATTTGGATTTTATTGAGCGCAAAATTTCGAGTGCAACAATTCCCCAAATCAAAACTATTCAACAAGAATGTGAAGTGGTAGGCAGTGTTGGTAGAGAAAGGCCAGCAAAGAGTGCGGCGGCAAAGATGATCACAAAAAGGCAGACATTTTCGTTGTGAAAAAAACTGTTGACCAAAAAAAAAAAAGTGTCAAAAAAACGAACTGACCAAAAAATCAAAAGTTTATTTGTGTATGTGCATATGCATGGCAGCAGCAAACGCGATGTTGAGGAATATTTGCTCAACTTGTTGTATCGTGTGTAACGTTTGCCTTTTTTTATGCCATGCTCGCAGGCGTTTTTCACATTTATTTACACAAAGCTGGGCCGAAAAAAGCTAATATTTGATTGCAGTAAATAGGACTCCTATATGAAGCGTTCTGAAGTGGCAAACACAAAGAAAAGAAATTCCGAGTTAGGGTCGAGGCAGTGCATCAGCACACAAAGTTGGCAATAAAAATAAAAAAAAGACAAACAACAGTGGAAGGCTTGCGCAAAGGGTGAATTTGAGAAGGAGATAGAGGGGAAAAAGTAGATAAGTCAGAAGTGCAACAAATTATCAGTGAGCGAAATTTGCACGCGGATTTAGATTTTTCAAAAGTTTCGGTGTGGATCTTGATCTTGGCAAATAAGTTAAGTGCGGCAAAGAGAAAAGAAAATTTGCGCTACTGAAATAAAACAAAAGACAAGCAACCAAACCACATATCAATGAATAATACACAATCGAATAAGGCAGAAACGAGCAACAAATAATATGAGGAAAGCAAAAACAACAAATATTCGGCACACTTCGGAGCTTACAGACATAGTACGTCCACACACACCAACTGGTTGGCCAAATGAGCCTTGACTAAGGCCAAACTAAAAAAGGCAGCCCAAGCGAAATACTAAAGCCAAATTCAAAACCAAAGTCATAGTCATAGCCTTCGCTAAAACTGTATACATTTTTTGTATTTATGTCTCATTCTGTCTTTCGGTCTGCGCCGCAATCTCCTTACATTGAAGCAAAATGACTAACGGCAAGAACAGCTTGAGGCCGAATATGGGTGGCTCCGGGCGCAAAAACAATGTGCGAGCTGTTGGCATGGCTTAATCAAAGCTACAGCAACAACAACAACTAAAAAATTAACTATTGGCAGCAAAAGTATTTAACCAATGGCCAATGTAAAAATAGTAGTTTCGAGCAATAAAAGAGACGTGTATAGAAGAAAAGTTTTTGTACATACATACATATATACGTATGCATGAATATGCGCTCAGAAAAATAAATAAATTTTAAGCCACATTAAATCGCCAGGGACACACTACGCAGAACAAAAACTGCAACAACAATGATGGCAATTAATGTTGAACAAACTGAAAGTTACTGGCCGGCAAGTGGGCAGTACATTTCGTTGTGTTGCGATGTAGGGACAGTAGAATAGCCAGGATACAATGAATAATGTGGCTAGGGGCAGTATCAAGGATTAAGCGCAAATGTAAGGATGGAAAGAAAGGCACATCGCACCATATTAAAAGCAAAATAAAATAATATCACACAAGATGCAATAAAATAGAAATTAAAAAATATAAAATAAAAAGTAAAAAAAATTAATTAAAATAAATTAACAATAAAAAAAACAAAATATAATAAAAAATCAAAATACAATAAAAAATAAAAAACAAACAATAAAAAATAAAAAAAAACAATAAAAAATAAAACAAAAACAATAAAAAAACAATAAAAAAATAAAAGATTAAGAAAAATTATGGAATAAAATGGAATTTAAAATAAAAAATAAGAGAATTAAAAAAATTCAAAAATAACTGAGATAGAATAAAAAAAATCCAAATATTGTATTGAGCTTGATTTATGTGACGAAATTTCCGAATTTGTAAATCCTCAAACAAAAAAAAACAAAAAGGTGAAACAAAAAAACAACAAACAAATAAAAATATATTATATAAATATAAAAATATAAAAACATAAAATATATTATATAAAAAAACAAAAAATATAAAAAATATATAAAAAAAAAAAAAAAAAATATAAAAAATAATATATATAAAAAAACAAAAAATATAAAAAAGAACAAAAAAAAAACAAACCAACACGAAAATAAAAAAATACAAATGGCGGTAGTGATGGCCATTTTATTTAAAATTATTTTATAAACTTTAAAAATTGGAATATTTGTCGACCAGTATTTTAGAATTAAAAGCTAACCTTCAAAAACACTTATTTAATTTTTGGAATTATTATTAATTTTGTAATTATTATTTAATTTTTTTAATTACAATAGATTCTGTTTTTATGCGGTATTGAAATAGTGCGGTTTTTTTTTTAAATTAAAAAATGCATGTCGACCTATCGGGAATTGTACATATAAAGAAGATTCTAAACCAGCTAAGCAAAAACTCATCACAGATTACATCAAAAATGCTAACCCTACAAGTATGGAACCGCCTGCATCACCATCCAGATCAGACATGTACATTTCCTCAAGTGACAGATGTGATTTTACGCCAAATCCTAAACGAATGCGCAACATGCGGGTATTGTCTGATTCTATTTCTGACGATGTAAATTTATTTTTCGACTCTGACGTTTTTTAAATAAAATATAATTTTCAAAAATACAATTTTTTGTTTATGCGATTTTATTTAATTATTTCAGATTCATGCGGTCTATGGAACGTATCTATAGTTATAATATGTGACTAGTACCCTTTTTTATGCGATTTTATTACATTATTTCAGATTTATGCGGTTCTTAGCACTTTTGAAACGTATCTATAGTTTTACTATAGAACTGGTAGCTTTTTTTATGCTGTTTTTCTTATGCTGTTTCTTGCGGAACGTATTATATATACCGCATAAAAACAGAATCTACTGTATTATGAATTTTGTAATTATTATATAATTTTTGTATTATTGTTTTTTAATCTTTTATTTTTTTTTTTTTCTTGTTTTTTAAACTTTTTTATTACTTTTTAATTTTTTTTTTTTTTAATTTTTTGTTTTTCTTATTTTTTTCTTATTTTTTTATTATTTTATTTTTATTTTTTTTATTTCTTTAATTTTTTTTATCTTATTTTTTTAATTTTTATTATTTTTTTTCTTATTCTTTTATTTTTTTAATTTTCTATCCTTGTTATTCTTTTTTTTTAATTTAAATTTTTATTTTCTTAATTTTCTAAATAATAAATAAAAAGTTAATTTAGGTGTTCCCTAATATTGTTTCTATTATTGTAATTTTAGAATTAGCACCTTTATTTAAAAATTTTAATTAAATTTGTTATATTTTTTAGTTTAAAAGTTTTTTAATATTAACTGCATGTAAGTTCTTTGGTTAAACTTTACGAATACTTTAATTTGCTCTTAAATTTTATATTTACATATATATATATTTTTATTATAAATGATTTACTTTTTTGCAGCTGCCTCCTAAAGTCGGAAAACTGCTACAGGATAGAAGAAAACCTGCCACTTTTCTGAATTGCGCTTAAAAATATATGAACACACACAAGGCAAGAGCGCTGCATGCGCTAACAGCGAGTAAATTTCCGAAATGATTCAAAATGTCAACACCAACACCTACAGTGTCAAAAGCAATAATAATAACAGTGCTACAGATAATGTAACAATAACAGCAGTAGGCAGGCTGCACTTACCCCAACAATACCAATGACAGTAATGTAGGAACTGTAATGCCCACAAACGCGAAAGCAGCCTAAATTCTATGTAAGTGACGTTTTCTCACCACACCCGCGCCGTCACACAGCACAGCTGGTGGCAAATTAATGTCGACTCTACTACGTGCAGAAGAAATTTAGGCTAATACCCGCGTGCCGTGATGCTAATGTCACAAACACATAGCAGTGGGGCTCTGCGAGGCTCGCCGCTGGCGAGCTGATGTGAGGGCAGCTGCCGCCAATGCGTTGCCCGATTTAAATGGCGGCAGGATTCCCAGTGGGCAACTTACGACATGCACATACACACCCGTCATGCGTATGGAAGTACGTGCGCACATTTTAGACTGTATTCAGCCACAATTGTTGACATTACAACATTGACACTTTTGCTGCTGTTGTAACCGAGCCCTTGTTAAAAATGTAAATTTAAAAACATGTTAGCTTACCACAAAATAAAGAGAGCGAGTGCAAAAGAGAAATTTATTTACTACAGTTGAAGGACGCCGACAGTGTGCCTGGCGTCGTTGTTGTTGCATTTGTCAATATTTATACAATTGCTTGATGCTTTGTTGCTGTGGCTTTTACCTATATTTTGTATACATATGTGGCTGTATGCGTATACAATTTACATGGTGTGCTTTTAGGGAGTTAAACGTTAAGTAGATAATGATAAATATGATGCATGTAGGAAGCGAAAAAAAAACAAAAACAATAACGCCCAGCTACAATCAAGCAGAAACATGTGGAAGCGATTTTATGGGCAGGCAAATTACTTTCGGTCTGATGGGGTAAACGTGTAATCACAATTGGCCTTGTAGCGTTACTAGAGCAGAAGCGGATGCCGCTTTAAATACTGCCGCTCGGTTCTAGGAACAGTGAACGTATGAGAATAAGTGTGAGCAGCGGCGAAGAGGCAGGAGACTCGAAAACTGATTGAATTTAATCAAGAGCAGAGAAAATTTGCTTTTGATTAGAAATTGGTAATCGAAATATGAGGGGACAGATACAAAATGATATTTTGATGAGGAGAAAATTAAGACATTACAAAGCCGGTACAGTATGGCGAATGCCGTAGTTGTGTGGGTGCGTTTATGCCACATATCAGTCAGTAATGCGAAGAACAAGCCAGCAGCAAGCAGGCACATTTTTCTGATTAAGAAAGGAATAAAAAGTAAGTCACTCGTTGTTTTAAATTGCTTTAATCGCTGTTATTTAATGTTTCAGGTATTTCACATTTTTTTTGTTCTTTGGTTTTAATTTAATTTTTTTTTAGTTAATCTTTTTATAAATTTTTTATCGTTAATCTATGTCTGTTTTTCATAAAATTTATGGCAAGGTTTAGTTTTATTTATGTTATTTTCTTTTTCTATTTTAATTTTTTTTTTCCTTTTTTAATTTTTTATTGTTTTTAATTTTTTTTTTTAGTTTAAAAAATTTTTTTTTAATATTTAAATTTTTAATTAACTTTTTCAATTTTTTTTTACTATTTTAATTTTTATTTTACTTCTTTATATACTTTTTTTTACTTCTTTAACTTTTTATATAATAATATATTTTTTAGTTTTTGTTTTACTTTTTTATTCCTTATAGTTTTTTTTTTACTTTTTATATTTTTTTTTATATTTTTACATATATTTATTTTCATTTTTTTATATGTTTTATTTAAGTTTTTATATGTTTTATTTAATTTATATAATTATTTTATTTATGTAATATAATTTTTTTTATAATTTTTTATATTTTTTTAATTTTTGTTTTTTATATTTTTTTTTATTTTTTTAATTTTTTTAATTTTTACTTCGTTTTTTTTTTTAATTATAGTATTTTTTTATTCTCATTTTTTTAATTTTTTTATTTTTTTTTAATTTTTATTATAATTTTTATTTTTTAATTTTTTTTTATTATTTTGTTTATTTTTTTAAATATTTTTTTCTTTAGTTTCTTTGTTTTCAATTTTTTTCAGTTTTCAATTTTGTTTAACTTTTAAATACTTTTTTTATTTTAACTTTTACATATAATAATGTGAATTTAATATTTAAATTTTTTTAATGCTTTAGAACTTTTATGTTTGTTTTATACAACATATTTTGATCTCAAATTTATTAGTTCTACATATATTTACTTTAATTCACAAGTGCACTTTTTTGTATTATAATGGCCTTTTGAAAAAAAGTAAATAAATTATTAATTATACATTTTATTACCGCAACAGGCACATTTATCTTTGCTTAGAGCAGATCCAGACAAACAGTTTAACATTTTGTGGACATTGCAATAAATTTTGAGTTGACAATGTAAACAAGAAATGAGCGCTGCAAAATAAGATAACAAAACTAAAGAAACAACATGAAAGACGTAAATCAAAAAAATCATTACAAACAAACGCTTGGATAAACAATTTTTTTTTTAATAATATAAAATTAAAATAAAAAAAAATTAAAATAAAAAAAAATTAAAATAAAAAAAAATTAAAATAAAAAAAAATTTAAAACAAAGAAAATTAAACAAAAAAGAAATTTTTTAATAATAAAATAACCTAAGTTCAAATAAAACAAAAACAAAAAGTTGAATTAGAACAAAAACAGAATAAATAATTAAAAAAAATATTTGTTTTAAAAAAAAATATATATATTAATTATAAATGCTGCTAATATTTAACTGCCTTCATGTTCTCACTTATCCATAAACGGGATTTGCTTATATGCATGTATTTTCTTATGAACGAGTGTGTATATACATACATCTGTACAACAACATCTCCCCAAAAGGACACTTGCAATGTTAAAAGTGCATCCAATATAGGGTAAAGTTGAATGCAACACTAAAAAGTCAAGCAAAGAAAAGAAAAACAGACGAACCTCGTCTTAAAATCAAAATAATACAACTCTTGTGGGTATTCACATCAAATACTGCGATTACCGCAGCAGGAAGAGGGATGACCCCTTTCAAAAGCTACTAAAACTTGTGCACCCCCTTCCTTGTTTGTGCAGTCGTCAGGCGCAAAGAAAAATCAGAAAAAGAACCGCAAAAATCAGGAAACAAAAAAAAGCAGAAAAAATCGGATAGGTACAAGAAAATTGTTGGCTATGGTAAATTTCACACTCATATCAAATGCAGCATGAAAATTCTAAAAATAAATTTTATATAAAAAAAATTCACTATGAAGCGCAAAGGGATCAGCAACTTAAAAGTTTGCTGTGCATTTTTTTTCATTTGATTTTCCTGATTTCATTATTTTTTGTTACATTTATCCGATTTAAGTGCCCTTCACGTGCACTTTTTGACTTCTTTTGATATTTTTATTGTTTTACACGCACTCGTCCACTTTGCTAAATAAACTTTCCTCGCCATTTTTTGCGATAAGCTGAGCAACGTTTAACAACAACATTTCATGGTTTCTTTCACTTATCTACTTCGTAAGCAATAAGATAAGACGCAAGTAAAAGCGCAGAACGGAGAGCTAACTTTTTATCTACTTTATAGATAAGCGATGGAAAAAATCCGACATCAACAAAAAGTTACTTGTATAACTTTTCTGCAATGCGTGCCTTTTCGCTGTGCTATAAATAAAAGCTTAAGGTATGGGCAGAAAGCATCGCCAACGAAATGCTTGAATTTAAATTGAAATAAATAAATAAAAATATACTAAAATTTCTAGGGTTAAATATTTACTTATGTACTATTATAAAGATATCGATGCTAAAAAGTAATACAAATGAAGAAAAAAGTACAAAGGAAATTTAAGAACTCATAGACGAAATTTGGCAACGCCGCAAACTGGGAAAGAGGCAGTGACTTGCAACTAAAGGCTGATCACGTAAAATAAATAAGCTTAAGCAGCATTCCATATGGCGAGCGAGTGTAACAATGCCAAAGCCGTCGTGTGATGGTTACATTTTAGGCACCGGAGGTTGATTTCTAGTTCGGAGTCTATCTTGATGATGTTCTTTTTAATTCAAAATCGAAGTTTAAATTTTCATAATATGTAAATTTTTTTTTTTAACTAAAAAGTTTAAGTAAAAATATTAATTCTCCGTTGGGCACCCGGGTCTAGCCAGACTGTTTTTTCGACATTATACTTGAATTTAATATATTTCTATTATAGCTTACGGCTTGAGCTTCCAGATAGCTTCTTAAAATTTAATTTTCTATCGATTTATGGATATATCCTTTTAAAAATGATCCTCGAACAGGATGAAAAAGGCCTGATCCGGGTGCCCCACCGAAGGTTTTTAAAAAGGTGTCCAACGGTGGGTTAAAAAACAAAATAAAAACTGATAATATATTTTAAGGGCATAACAGAATAGACCCTTAAGGAGAAGTGAATAATTATCTTTAACATTCATCCCAATAATCTAATTTATCCTCCTCTATCGACTCGATTATTGTAACAGCGACAGCAGAATGAGCTTCTATGAAAGATTAATATTAAAATCACTAGTTCTTTATAAAAAATTCAAGATTCTACTTCCAAGATTCTAAAGAAAACTGACAACATCGCCAAAAGTTGTTCATCGGTTATGTTTAATAGGTTCCAAATGTTTATATAAAAAAGGAAAAACCGCGAACCTGTCATGGCGCTTAATTCACTAGAAACGCTACAATTCGGCAATTGTAGGAATTGCATTAAAAGAACGAAAATAGGCAACTTCGCCAAAGTCGTTCCAGTTATGTGTATTTTTCGCACTATACGAGTACTAACCATTTAGACGCCATTTTTTTAATCTAAATTTTTTCAAAGCAATTTTAAACACTAAAACGGCCGTCAAAGGTCACGAGATACATTTTTTCATCCAACTGTAAAATATATAAATTGTAAATTAAAGTTATTTTTTAAATAAATAAAATGTTTTTAAATCGATCTCCCCCCCCATTTTCGATGTAAACAATTTTTCGCAATTCGTTTTTCTCGCCTTTGCGGTCATTTGACTCCAGTCTTTCGAGTGTTTAATATACAACAATATTTTATAAAAAAATCCGAACTCACCTTTTCAATGTTGTACTTTTCCAATGCCTGTGTCGCACAATCAACTGCATCCTGCTGCATTTCTTCGCTCATATCGGCGTTCTTAATCACTGCTTTGCGGTCTGACATTTTGTTTGTGGTTTTTAAGTTCTTTAATAAAAATTAGCAATAAATCTGCAAATGTACTGAAGAAAAAATGGGAAATTAAAAAAAACGACAATCGAAAAGTTCCGCATTAAATTTCTGTGTGTATTATTTTAAAATATAAAGGGTGGTTAAGTTTCAAGGGTCGGTGTTGATTTTGAATAAAATACAATTTTTTAAAAACATTATTGTCATTTCTCTTTATTATGATAATATTGGTATGGCTCAATTACGTGTGGGACAAAATATCGGCCAAATGGCCCCCGCGACCTCAGCGGCACACCTCCATCCGATGGTCCAAATTTTCGATGATACTGAGGCTTAATTTAGGTTCTATACCGTTAATGTGCCGATTTATCTCCTCCTTTAGCTCTTGAATTGTTGCTGGCTTAGCAACGTACACCTTTTCTTTCAAATAACCCCAAAGAAAGAAGTCCAACGGTGTCGTTGACGTTTAGGTGTGGTTCACATTCAACATCGGCCCTTGAAATTTAACCACCCTTTATAATAAATTTTATTTAAAAATTATAATAGGACTATGAATAAGTTCGTGCGGTTTTTTTCGAAATTTGAAACTTTATTGACGTAAAATGGTTACAAATTTAATATTCAAAGTATTGTCCATCGCTTACTACTACTTTTTCCCATCTTCCTGGCAATTCACGGATTCCCTTTGTGAAAAATTCGGTCGGTTTTGCCGCAATCCACGAATCGATCCATTTTTTGACTTCATCGTAATTACGGAAGTGCTGGTCAGCCAGGCCATGTTGCATCGATCGGAAGAGATAGTAATCGGATGGCGCAAGGTCTGGACTATACGGCGGGTGGGGTAGGACATCCCATTTGAGCGTTTCTAAGTATGTTTTGACCACTTGTGCAACATGTGGCCGAGCATTGTCATGTTGCAAAATAACTTTGTCGTGTCTATCGGCGTATTGCGGCCGTTTTTCTCGCAGTGCTCGGCTCAAACGCATCAATTGTCGTCGGTAGACATCCCCCGTAATCGTTTCATTCGGTTTCAGTAGCTCATAATACACAACACCCAGCTGGTCCCACCAGATACACAGCATAACCTTCAGGCCATGAATATTCTGCGCCGACGTCGATGTTGAAGCATGGCCAGGGTATCCATACGTTGCCCGACGTTTTGGATTGTCGTAATGGACCCACTTTTCATCGCCAGTCACAATTCGATGCAAAAAACCCTTTCTTTTGTGCCGTTGAAGCAGTTGTTCGCATGCCATAAAACGGCGTTCAACGTCTCTTGGCTTCAATTCATACGGCACCCAATGGCCTACCTTTCGGATCATTCCCATGGCTTTTAAACGTTTGGAAATGGTTGATTGATCAACTCCCAAAGTTTTTGCAACCTCTTCTTGCGTTTGAGCCGGATCTTGATCGAGCAATTCCTCCAATTCGGTATCCATGAACTTTGGCGGCGCACCCTCGCGTTCTTCGTCTTCCAAGCCAAAATCACCACTTTTAAAGCGTGCAAACCACTTCTGGCACGTTCGCTCAGCTAGAGCATGCTCACCATAAACTTCCACCAAGATACGATGACTTTCGGCTGCTTTTTTCTTCATATTAAAATAATGAAGAAGAATTCCCCGCAAAAACACATTATTTGGCACGAAATTCGACATTTTCAAGTGTGGTAAAAATATTGTTGTTTACGCTTCAAATAAAAAACTTATACTGACGTTTGTGCCTTACGACAGTAGCTCTCCAATGAATGTTTGGAAATGTGGATCGATGGAATAATAATCAAGTTACGCCATCTGTTGTAAAACCGCAAGGAACTTATTCATAGTCCTATTAATAAATTTTATTTATAAAAAATATAATAAATTTTATTTATAAAAAAAGAACAAATTTTACGAAAAATATAAATGTAATATAAAAGTACATATCTTTCATCATCTTTTCATCAGATCATACGATAACGCAAATGTAGAAAATCTTTCAAATTTTCGATTTGCTCACCGCAATCGTACATGGCGCTCTTTGTTGAACTCAGCTAAAATCGCTTGTGTATGTATATGTGCATGTATGTAAAACAAACACAACCAACCCCTCCAACAACAGCTGTGCAACAAATGACACACAATGACTCTTATAGACCAATTTTGCCATCGTTCAAGTTCTCCCTGCACAACTTTTTTGAATAGTCGGCATACTTCGCATTTCCCGGTATCGTTTACGGTTTATTTTCAGCAAATTTCACGATTTCTCGTATACTTTCAAGCAATGAAAAGAAAATTAAACAAGGGAAAATGACATTTGAACACGCGAATTTGTGTACGTGGTGTTCCCGCTTCCGCAGAAACATACTTTGAGGCGCACCATGCGGTGGAATTACATTTTTCTACCATTTGTTATTATTGACTGCTAAGTAACTGCACAAGTACATTGAAAGAGCAGTTAGTTCGCTGATTGCATGCTTTTATTTTCCATATTCTTTCACAATTTGCTTATTTCAACTGACTTGCGAAAGAATGCCCTTGGGAAATATAATATGTCCGAAGGCGTTTTAAAATATTAAATAAGTTTTCAAAGATTTGTTCATTGATTGGCTGGTGAAATTGAGAAAGGTTAAAAAAAAAAGCATAGAACCGTTGCATACTTCAAGGCGCAAGCTCCCGGCACAAATTCCTATTCAATAGGTATGGAGCGTGTAGATAGAGGAGGAGAAATATTTTATGATTGAAGTTTTAGTTAACAAATATGTTGCATAATTTTCGGCGCAATTTTGAAATAGTTCGGTGTAAGTAAAGCTAAATATAAATAAAAAGGGTTTCCAAAATCTCTTGGGTGTATGCGAGCTTCAATAATTGTGGAAGTGCTACTTTTCAGGAGTATCACGAAGTAATTCAGCTCTACTAGAACGGAATCAAATTAGTTGTGAGCCACGTGCCGCCAGGATTTTCAAGATGAGTACTATTTGAAAAAGAAATCAGTACTACTTTGGGGCAAAGTTTAAAAAAAAATATTAGAATTGGTGTTCCAAATCTTCTCCCTATAAAAAAACCACTCCGACGAGAGCTTTTAAGCGTTCCCAAAACAGTCGGTTCTGCTCTACGTTACCGGAACGACCCGGAATTATTTCCGGATAAGAACTGTCACACCAGCAGCATTCCACGTGCATGTATGGGGAATGTTTATACTGTTACAACAATAACAACTGAAATATTATATCATTCACATGGTAGCCAGTTGAAAGTATTGAGTGTCTCGCATTTTTCCCGACCAAGGGCTGCCGCCCCCGTAAACTAACCCTGCTTAGTGCGCTGAACTGCAGCCCTCGATTATCAACACTGGAGCAGCTCTATGCAGCAAGTTTGCTCCAAAAGCTTCTCAGAACTGCCATCGACCTCAAGCCTATTTCCGCGGTGTATTTCTGCCAAAAAATCCTCCGCCTGAGCTTTGATTAAATGCCACCACCTGTTTCTGAACAGGCCTTAAGACTTATAGGGAGAGGACCACACGGTTAGTGGTCACGTGCTGCTCTCGGCATCAGGTAATATCAACTTCTGCGACCTCTACCCTGTTCAATGCGCGAACCACCCGAACTGAAACGTTCACGACTCCTCGGAGGAGCTCACCAGAACAGCATCATTCCTCTCAACTTTCATTCAATAAATACTTAAATGTGCCAAAAATTTTAAAAATAAATTTAAGTCATTAAAAAACTAAAGAAATAAACCAAAAATAAATATATATATATATAAAACATAAATAAATAAAAAATAAATATATAAAAAAAACCAAAAAAAAAAAACAAAAACTAAAAATAAATAAAATAAAATTTAAAAATATATTATATTAAAACCAAAAAAAAATTAAAAAAAAAACAATAAAAAATGAGAAAAAAATATAAAAATATAAGAGATAAATTTAAAAAAAATAAATCTATTGTAAAATAATTGTTAACATTCATTTAAAAGCGTTGCATACTTCAAGGCGTTATGAATATGCCTTTATGAATTGAATATTTTGGTAGTCAATATTTCTGCGCAATGACACGACTGCATACATATGCGACTAGATTCCACGAAACTCAAAACAAATAGCTAAACTTGTGTGCTGACAGGCGTTTGGGTGTTTAGACAACACTTTAAATGGGTCAGGAAAAGCAATTTACAAATGGACAATCGTTTCACATATTTCTTACATTTTTCATTGTACAATTTCACATTCCATGGACGAATAAAACCTTACACCATCATTACACCCGCATAAAAAACCGATGACAATTAATATGAAATAAAAATTCCGTGAAAGGGACACCAATTCGCTTGCGCCTAAGTACACACCACACCTGCCTACTACCGGTATTTTAAAAATGTGCTGGCAAAAATGTGGGAGACATAAAGCACAAAAGCCAAATGTTAGCCATGAAATGCCGCCAAAATGATAATGAATTAACCATAAATGAGCGTGTCAGCAATCGAGCGCATATGGCTACAACGACCCCATCCACACACAACAGCGCAAGCAAGCAAAAGCAATAAATGAAAAAAAAAAAAAAAAATACAAGTAAATGACTAATGAGCACCAAGGCAGTCATTTTCAGCAATTCGATTAGATGAAGGCAATTAGCGAGCAGCACAATTGATAATGAAAGTGGTGACGTGCCGTAACGGAAACCCCGCAACGAAATGTCCCAAGGCAAAGTCCACCAGTGAAGCTACAACAGTAAATGCAATGATCTTGTGTTGTTGTCATTGCAATTGAATGGCAGGTTAATTGTATTAGTAGGTGCAGCCAAGCAGCAAAAGCACGACAAATCACCATTCAACAGACAAAGCGACGGAAGCTGACGGCTTAGTTGAGTGCAGAAATAAAAGCGAGAAAACGTGATGTACAAAATAAGGTGAGATAATAGCAGGATTGCAAGGGTGCCAACTAATTGAAACAGACAAACGAATATGCATTCAGTTTGTTTCTACTCCTTGAATAAATCCATGTATAGCACGCGCCTAAGTATATGCAATGGCGATGAGCATATCATTTGATGAAAAATGTTGATTGTATATGACACGGGACTACGCATATCTTATGATTTTTTATTGAGTTTAATATTGTCGTGGTCCTTAACAGTCAGATCAATGTTTAATACGATCAAGAACTGTTACTTTAGCAGTATTTTCCCAACAAATGTGAAGAATATTTCGTCCCCTTAGTATTAAAATAGCCTATAAATTTTTTGATGTTTTGAGAAAATGAATTTCAAACTTTTTGTCGAAAGCAGCTCTCACTCAAATCTCATTATGTCTGTAAATATTTATTATTTTTTGACTGACGTTTTGACCCACTTTGTGGAACTAGAATTTGACAAAATTTTGACCACATATAAAATCGACGATGGAGAATCCAAAAATTCAATAAAAAAATAATAGCCTTTGAGCACATAGGCTATTGTTATACTAAGGGGACGATTTATGCTGTTACAACAACAAAATATTTTTAGTAAACACTTGTAAAACCCCCAAAAAAATCATCTGATGCGGCTGTAGTGTACCAGATGTAAATATTATTAACTCCGGTGTTTTTGATCCAACTGCCGCAGGTACAGTTGGGTTCAAAATTATTTTTATTTTTAATACTAAATTAAAATATATAAATATAATACTAAATATATATTTCATTCGTTATACTGAATAAAATGCCCAACTATGTTTGTAAAAGCAAAAAAAATTAAAAATCAAAAAAAATTTTTAGTCACTTCAAACTTTACTTTATTATCCTAGAATTTATTAGGCTATAAAACTGCATACCCAATTTTTTTCAAAATAAAAAGTTTTTAAATTGTATGGGAATTCGGTGCATTGTTTTTAAATTTTCAAAGTTTGACGCAGATTTATTTGTAGACATATGATTTTAAGTGTAGAATAAACTGTATTTTTATGCTGTTGTTGTTGTAGCAGTATACTTTAACTGTATTTTTATAAAAAAAATGAGTTACAGTATTCGTAGCAACCAACATACACAAAAAACTGATTCCCAATCATCTTCCATACTCATCTACCTACAAAAACAACCTTTACTCAAATACACTACAAATACAGTTCTTACATTCTCTCGATATTCTATACTTTTCGGTCCTGTTCGTTCTATTCGTTGTTGCCGAACAGAGAAATTACTGTTGCTGTTACATTCTCTATTAAAAATAAGCGACTCACTGTTAACAGACACATAAATTTACCCCCTGCAAATATTTCAAACGCCCCTTACTATGTTTTGCCCTGAATAATCCAATGTACACTCGTAACATGGAGTATGAAATTTTGTATTTGGTTGAGACATAAGCTGCGTCACAACTTCAAATTACTGCTAGAATTTTAAAGAACGGGTTCTTAGATTTCATTGTAATTTAAAATGTTTTTATTGTTTATTTTTATTTTATTTTATTTTATAAAGGTTTACATAACAATAAAATTAGTATACAAACTGAAAGGAGGATGGTTCCATGTGTAGAAGTCCACGCAAGTGGGGAAAGTTACTGATCGCCATTCACTTGGGAGTGGCCAGGACGATTCTTCTACATATGGTTCAAGCAGCTCACAACGTCCGGGATTAGCCCACGTATCCTCTGGTTAGCTTCCGAACACCCGTTCGGGAGTGAGCTAAAGTGAGAAGGCGAAGCATCCCAGCATAGCTGGTTGTGCGCTGGGTTTGGGACCCGCCACTTAAAAAGCCCCCCCAATGAAAACAGCAACAAAGCCTCGGATGAGAACTTCCAACACTGATGACGACCCCTGCAAACGAAATAAGGAATACGATTTGAGGGCATGCACCTGGAATGTCCGGTCCCTTAATGGGGAAGGTGCCTCTGCCCGGCTGGTTGATGTCCTCGTGAGAGTAAAGGCTGACATCACTGCCATCCAAGAGATGCGATGGACGGGGCAAGGTAAGAAAAACATAGGACCTTGCGACGTCTACTACAGCTGCCATGTAAAGGAGCGCAAATTCGGTGTCGGATTTGTTGTGGGAGAGAGACTTCGTCGCCAAGTACTGTCGTTCACTCCGGTGGACGAGCGTCTCGCAACAATCCGCATCAAAGCGCGATTTTTCAACATCTCGCTAATTTGCGCCCACGCCCCGACGGAAGAGAAGGACGATGCGACCAAGGATTCTTTCTATGAGCGCTTGGAACGTTCCTATGAGCGCTGCCCCCGCCACGACATAAAAATCGTGCTTGGCGACTTCAACGCCAGGGTGGGCAAGGAGGGAATTTTTGGTCCCACAGTCGGAAAATTCAGCCTGCACAACGAAACATCCGGTAACGGACAGAGGCTGATCGACTTCGCCGGGGCCCGAAACATGGTAGTCTGTAGCACCAGATTCCAGCATAAGAAGATTCACCAAGCTACCTGGCTGTCTCCAGATCGAAAAACGCGAAACCAAATCGATCATGTTGTGATAGATGGAAGACACGCTTCTAGTGTATTAGATGTACGTACGATCCGAGGACCCAATATCGACTCGGATCATTACCTTGTTGCAGCCAAACTGCGCACACGCCTCTGTGCAGCAAAAAACGTACATCTACCTACGCAAAGAATGTTCGACATCGAAAAGCTGCAATCACAACAGACAGCCAGAAGATTCGCCACTCGACTCTCACTCCTGCTCTCGGAGAGCACTGCCCAACACACCGGCATGCGCGAGCAATGGAGCAACATTTCTCGTTCCCTACGTACCGCCGCCGAAGAAGAAATCGGATTCCGGCGAGCCCGAAAAAACAATTGGTACGACGAGGAATGTCATGCTGCCGCCGAAAGAAAAGATGCCGCCTATAGAGCCACGCTGCGATCGGGCGCAACGCGAGCCATGTGGGATCGCTACAGAGAGCTAAAAAAGGAAGAGAGACGTATTATCCGACAGAAGAAACGAGAGGCCGAAATACGTGAGTGCGAGGAGCTTGAGATGCTGGCCAATAGGAACAACGCCCGAAAATTTTACCAGAAAGTTCGGCGGCTTACAGAAGGTTTTAAGACCGGGGCGTTGTCCTGTAAGAACAAAGACGGCGATCTGGTGACTGACGTACAGAGCAATCTTAAATTATGGAGGGAACACTTCTCGAACCTGTTAAACGGTGACAGCTGCGCATGTCATAGAGAATGTGAAGATCCCGATACCCCAATCGTTGACGACGGAGTTGTCGTTCCGTTACCCGACCATGACGAGGTGAGAATAGCGATAACGCGGCTAAAGAACAACAAAGCCGCGGGCGCCGACGGACTGCCGGCTGAGCTATTCAAACATGGCGGCAAGGAGCTGGTAAGGTGCATGCATCAGCTCCTATGCAGAATATGGTCGGATGAAAGCATGCCTGCCGATTGGAATTTAAGTGTGCTCTGCCCAATCCATAAGAAGGGTGATCCTGCAATCTGTGCCAATTACCGCGGGATTAGTCTTCTAAATATCGCCTATAAGGTTCTAGCGAGCGTATTGTGTGAAAGGCTGAAGCCCACCATCAACCAACTGATTGGACCTTATCAGTGTGGCTTCAGACCTGGAAAGTCTACCATCGACCAACTATTCACAATACGCCAAATCTTGGAAAAGACCCATGAAAGGAGAATCGACACACACCATCTTTTCGTCGACTTCAAAGCTGCATTCGACAGTACGGAAAGGAGTTACCTGTATGCCGCTATGTCTGAATTTGGTATCCCCGCAAAACTAATACGGCTATGTAAGATGACGTTGCTCAACACCAGCAGCGCCGTCAGAATTGGGAAGGACCTCTCCGAGCCGTTTGATACCAAGCGAGGTTTCAGACAGGGTGACTCGCTGTCGTGTGACTTCTTTAACCTGATGTTGGAGAGCATCGTACGAGCCGCAGAACTTAATCGCTCAGGCACAATTTTTTATAAGAGCGTACAATTGCTGGCGTATGCCGATGATATTGACATCATCGGCCTTAACAACCGCGCTGTTAGTTCTGCTTTCTCCAAACTGGATAAAGAGGCAAAGCGAATGGGTTTGGTGGTGAACGAGGACAAAACGAAGTACCTCCTGTCTTCAAACAAACAGTCGGCGCACTCGCGTATCGGCACCCACGTCACTGTTGACAGTTATAATTTTGAGGTTGTAAAAGACTTCGTTTATTTAGGAACCAGCATTAACACCGATAACAATGTCAGCCTTGAAATCCAACGTAGAATCTCTCTTGCCAACAAGTGCTACTTTGGACTAAGTAGGCAATTGAGCAGTAAAGTCCTCTCTCGACGAACAAAATTAACACTCTACAAGACTCTCATCATGCCCGTCCTAACGTATGGCGCAGAAGCTTGGACGATGACAACATCCGATGAAGCGACGCTTGGAGTGTTCGAGAGAAAGATTCTGCGTAAGATTTTTGGACCTTTGCACGTTGGCAACGGCGAATATCGCAGACGATGGAACGATGAGCTGTATGAGCTTTACGACGACATAGGCATAGCGCAGCGAATAAAGATCCAGCGGCTTCGTTGGCTGGGTCATGTCGTCCGAATGGATACAAACGCTCCGGCTTTGAAAGTATTCGATGCGGTACCAGCTGGTGGTAGCAGAGGAAGAGGAAGGCCTCCTCTGCGTTGGAAAGATCAGGTGGAGAAGGACTTGGCTTCACTTGGTGTGTCCAATTGGCGCCGGTTAGCACGAGAAAGAAACGACTGGCGCGCTTTGTTAATCTCGGCCAAAATCGCGTAAGCGGTTATCGCGCCAATTAAGAAGAAGAAGATCCGACAAAGTAGATCAGTATCTTTGAGATAGTTATATAATATAGATATGTTGGCTTCGGTTGGGTTTTTTAATATTTCAAGAGAGTCAATGTTGCGAAAGTAATGATGTTTAGTCGATGCAAGGTTAGGGCATGAAGACAGAAGGTGATTTATACTCAGGCTGGAGTTGCAAAACGGGCATAGATGGAATGCTTTGAAGTATATGAGCGTGTGTAAGTATTGTGTGGCCTAGTCGAAGGCGTATGTATGGTGTGACCATATTTGTTGGTATTGACTCACTAAAACCTGGTTTTACACGCTTAGGATTAACTAAGGAGTAGGGATGGTTATAGTTACTCCACTCGCGTAGGAGACCACTTTGCCCTTAGTGTTTTGTGAGACTGTAGATGTCACTTTTAAAGATGATATTGGTTGTAATGGTAGGGGTGATTCTCATTTGTTTTGTAATTTGGTCAGCATGTGTATTACCATTAATATCTGCGTGGCCAGGAATCCACATAATTTTGATTTTTTGTGGTTTGGTAGTTAGCGTCTCTCTTATAAAATGAATTATGTATATTAGTTAGAGTTGTTGTAGTTCTGGATGACCGAAAAGCACGATAAGCTATCAGTGCACACTATGAATTTGCCCTTGTTTTGGATTGCATACAAAAAAGCGTTAAAAATTGCAACTGCTTCTGATGTAAAGATAGAGCAGAATGGGAATAAGAGCCCATACGTTATTATTTCGTTTTGCTCTTTTACGACAGCATATGAAGTCTGTTCTGTCTTAGACCCGTCAGTATAGATCAGCTTCCAGCCCATGGCTCTGTAATTCGCTGCGATTTCAAAAAAAATGGATTTATATTCTTCACGAGATGTATTCGCTTTACGTTTTAGTGCTAAATATTTAATAAAGGACGCCTCTTTAAGTAGCCAGGGTGGGTTTCGATGTTTACTGATTTGAACCCTTTGCAGTGGTAGGTTATTATCTTTAGCAAATTTGAGACAGAGATGGATGGTTGACGGTATCTTAGGAATACGCTTTCGAAGTGTAGCAAGCTGTACATCTTTTCGAAGTGCGTTGTTCGATGTTGTTATAAGTTTAGCGTAAAGTTTACCAATACAGTCTTCTGCGTTATCTGCTATAGAAATTAGTCCAGTTTCCGCAAAAATATTCTTCAGAGGAGTTGTTGGAAATGCTCGTAGAGACCTTCTCAGGGCTGTATGGTAGGGAGCCGAGAGTAGCTTTAATTTAGTTTTAGCATTATGTCCGTAAATCTCCAAGCCGTACTGATAAGTTGACGTGATAAGAACCTTTGTGACGTTTATCAACAATGCCGAGCCGATAAATGAGCGCTTTGTCGACAGGTACTTAATAACTTCTAATCTAGAACTTAGATTACTTATATAATGACAGGGTTCTGTAAAAGTGTACTTTTTATCTAATATTAAACCTAAGAACTTAAGGCTATTTGTACAGTTTATATTAATGTTGTAAAAAGTAAGTGAGGGTACATCGTAATTTATTAGCAGGGATATTGGACGATAACTGCAGATATCTAGAGGAGGCTTTCCAGCTTTAAGAATGGGGGTAACAGAGCTAGTTTTCCAAACTGGGGGGTAAATACCAACGGTAAGGATGCGGTTATATAATTGGAGAAGACGGGAAATCATGGACGATGGAAGTTGATTGATCATGGGATAGGAAATTCTATCTCTACCCGGGGTTTTGCCTTTTACTAACGACAGGGCGGAAGAAAATTCAAGGTACGTAATGTCTGCTTCTAGGTACTCGACAGCTTTTGAAAGGGGCAAACGTAGTGAACGGCCAGAGCTTAGTTGCAGTTCTTTAGCGGCTATGAAATCGGGCTGGAAGCTGGCGTCAGAAGAAGTTGAAGAGAAATGGATGGCAAACTCTTGGGCTATATCCTGAGGAGATAGAAGAGTCCCACGGGAGGAATCAAGAGCAGAAATTGTGGGAGACGAGGGTGTCCTTGTCAATCTTTTTATATCAGCCCATATTTTCTTAGTATTCGATGAAGAGTTGATACTGTTTGTAAATTTTCGAAAGCAATCAGCTTTTGCGATTTTTGCTTTGCAACGAAAAATAGCATTTGCCCTTTTGTACTGGATCAAGGTTAAGGATGATCGCGAGCGTTTGTAATCGTGCCATGCTTTTCGTTTTTCTTGCCTTAGAGTTGAAAGGAGATCGCTCCACCATAATGGGGCCGGTTTGGTAGGCTTGCTGGATGATTGTGGGATGGCAAGGTTGGCTGCGGATCTAATGATTTTATGAATATGTAAGGTCTCTTGATTTACATTAGTAGAAATTGGACGTGATCTGAATTTTAAAGAACGGGTTCTTAGATTTCATTGTAATTTAAAATGTTTTTATTAATTAATAATGTTTCTATGAACTTAACAAAAATTTCAAATATATAGCATTTTGCTCAAGCGCTCTGGTCATTGCTCTATAGCGGACTTCATTAAAATTCTCCAATTTTTTGATAGCCCATACCACAATGTTTACGCCATAGTACGCCACACAAAAGCTTTGCAAAGTAACCACTTAGAAAACTTTGATGTTGACAATACAAAAAAAACTTGAAGAATAAATGCCCGCAATTGAATTATCGAATAAAAGAGCAACAACAATGATTATTCACGACACTCCAACAACAATAAAAGCGAATCAATTTAGCCGCAAAGATCAAGCTAAAATGTCAAAAGCACAACGCAAACAAGCACACATACAATCAACTAGATGATCAACAAAAATTACAACAAACAACACAGTGACAGTTATGAATCGCTAAACCTTCACATACCCGCCCACAGATATATGTATGTGCAGTGCCGCCTGGCGTCGTTTCCTTGCACGTTTGGGAATTTGTTGTTAAAATTTTAAATTGCTCTTTATAAACAGATGACACATGAAACTCGCTAGATAGGCGACGTTGCGGCAGGTTATGTAGGTAAAAAATGAAATATAGAATATGTAAATAATGTAAACAAATAAGAAAAGTAAAAGTGATGCGATTACATTAAAAAAAAAATACAAAATGGGCTTTTCTAAAATGCAATTATTATGCAATTGAGAAATAAAATAAATGTACACACACGGGTATTTATGTATGCATACACATACATACATATGCATGTGTATATCTACATTTGTTTGTTTATGAATGAATGAATGAATAAATGAAAGTGAAATCGCTTGAAACAAAAAGCGTACTAAATCGCCCTAAATATTTCAACATGTCTGTGATTATGTACATTTTTTCTCACAGAAATACGTTTTAAAAAACTTTCATTACAATTACAGTGTTAAGCGGAAAAATTGCAGGGACATAAAAATATGCATGCACAATGTTATGTTTTATTTTTTCCATGGATATTCACGTGAAATGGCTGTCAAAGTCCATACAAATTACATAGCCGTGAAATATGTGTGAAATTTCGTATGTATCTCACGGCAAAGTGGTATTCAATTTACGCCACAGTTAATTCACCGCGCAACATATCAGCAACATGATGCTAGCAACATTTCATTTAAAATTGAGCGAAAACTGACCGTTCATTTGCGAGTGAAGTGTCTGAATGTGAATACTCCGAAGAATGGCATTTTTAAATAATTTTTTTTTTTAAGTAAATCTTTTCTATGTTTTTTTTTTGTGTCATTAATTTGTTTAAAAACACTTTTCTCACCAAAATGAGTCAATTGCTTTTGGGGCGATGCTCATAAGTTTGACGTTTCTTCTCATTTGACAAGCAATGTGGCTAGCAATATTTCATAGCATGCCAAAAGGCATGTTGCTGGCGAAATTCCCTTGTTGTGAAATTAGTACTAGCCTTTAGATGGTATTTTGCTGCAATGTTGTGCAACATGTTACTGAGCACTTGGCGAGAGGCGAAATGATATTTGCTTAAATAAAGACTGTTGGCAACTCAAACTGCACTATTGACAGACATGTCAGAAAATTGCACTTCATTTTGTTTGCATGCGCTTTTTAATTTTTATGAGCACATGAAAATAAAATATGTACATATGTACAAGTCAATTTATGAAGATCGTCTAGTCTGAAAATGTGAAAATCCCGCAACAATGACAACAATAATTTCTAAACAATCGCAAATTGATTGTAGATACTAAAAAACGTGAAAGTATGTGTGAATGTGAATAAAACGAGAGCTAGCTGATCTTGCATTTAGCAGCAGTTTTCGCAGGAACGACCTGTATGTATTTGCATATATCCAGTCAAAGCAAGAATGATAGAAGACAAGATTGCGCCTTCCGAACTATGTGTACTTGTATGTATATGTATTATGTACACCGTGCAGCCAAAGGTTGTCACCCTGGCAGCACGCCACATTTCTATATGCTGTTAGTGAATACAGTAACTGAAGTCCCAATGCGAGAGCACTTCGCCATTTTTATTAACTAGAAAATTGTATTTTAGGGCATGGGGCTGATATTTATAGTATTATTTTAAAACATGGCGCTTATTCTGACTAAACTACAATATGTACAGATATGAAATATATATCAAAAGAAAGGTTTTGATGAGCATATTTCCCCAAAATTATGAAAATTAAAATTGGTTAATTTGTTCATGAAATATTTGCGTGTAAAGTTATCAAAATTTTCATATTGATAACAGCGATGTCTATGCAAAGCGGGATGACACACAAATATACGCATATACATATATTAGTACGTTTGCTTTGTTTAAGGGGGGAAGCTGGTCTAGAGCGCAAAAAATGGGCATATTTTATGAATTTATTTTGACTCAACAAAGGAATCAATCGAAAATCTGTGAAATAGGTTTAATAATATAGCTTTCATGGTACAAATACAAAATTTTTCGTCTGAATTAATTTCAAAATGGCCGCTGTCCAGCAGTTCTCCTAAGGCGCCTTTTTTTCTAGTGGGTCCATTGCCGAAGACGTAAACTCCTTAATTTTTGTCCTGGATCAAAAAATAAAATTTTTTTAGTTTCTATATAACAACAGAAAGAGACGTACGTAGGATTTTTTCGATATTTTGTTTTTTCGCGAAATGGTTCACGTTTGAACAAAAAGTTACAATTTTCACTATAAAGAACGACATAAAATTGTTGATTAAAAAAAAACTATGTAATATAAATAAAAAATCCTACGTACGTCTCCGGAGAAAGGTATTTCGAATGTATTCTCAAAATTTCGTAAGAATCGGTAAAGATTTGTTCGAGTTATGTCTTCGGCCAGTTTAAAAAAAGTGATTTCGAGAAAAACGCGTTTAAAGTTGTAAGTAGCGTTCGGGGCATACCTGCGAGGCACTGCCGTCGAATGAAAAATTTGGGCATTTAGACATTTTTGCTGGCATCCCTCATTTGGTATATTATTTCTAAGACCCTAACGCACCTTTTAAGACAAAAAAAAATTTTCGATTTTTTCAAAATTCTAGACCAGCTTCCCCCCTTAACTCTCTTTCTAATGAGCACAGCATTGTATGGGCAAAGAACTCTTTAATCTTTTGCGCGATATTCACCAAAATGAGACGCCTTTTGGTGGGAAAATTATTATTCTGGGTGGAGACTTTAGGCAAGTTTTGCCTGTGGTACCGAGAAGTACCCAAACTGGCATAGTTCGTAATTGTTTAAAGCGTTGCTCTTTGTGGAAATTTTTTAAATCATTTAAGCTCACAATCAATATGCGTAGTCAAGAACCTAACTATTGTAATTTTCTTTTGCGCATAGGACACGGCGAAG
The DNA here is from genome assembly GCF_027943255.1 of Anastrepha obliqua. NCBI lineage: Eukaryota > Metazoa > Arthropoda > Insecta > Diptera > Tephritidae > Anastrepha > Anastrepha obliqua. Next base: position 120,604,631 of record NC_072893.1, on the reverse strand, counting down.
GGCAAGATAATGCATCAAAAGTAAAAATTCCTGATCAAATTCTTTTAAAAAACGGAAACCTCATTGACTGGGTTTTCCAACCAAACAATGGAATAATAGAAATCGATAATTTAAAAGACCGAGCCATATTATGTCCAAAAAATGATCAATGTGCCATCATAAACTCTAGTATAGTCGATACGCTACCTGGTCAAGAGCGCACATATCTCAGCGCTGATACGATTGTTTCACAAGATTCACAAGATCAGGTAAGATTCCCAGTGGAATTTTTACACTCCCTCAATTTTAGTGGATGGTTCCATGTGTAGAAGTCCACGCAAGTGGGGAAAGTTACTGATCGCCATTCACGGCGAATATACGAGTTCAAATGGGCAATAACGAAAACTTGACGTTGAATGTAGTTTATAATGAAGTAATTAAAAAAAAATTACTGATTTAACTGAAAAAAAATTTAAAAATGTTATATGCATAAGTTCTTACATATTACATATGAATAAAAATATGCAGTTTTCTAATCATCATAACTTTTAATATATAAAAGTGTCACATATGCTGTTTACTTTCCGTGGGAAAAAAGCCCACCCGATTTTCGGGGGTTACATGCTAGTTGATAAATATTGTTAAACAAAACATTTTTAATGCAATTTTTCGACCTGAGTGAAAATGTATTCCTAAAATGCACAGTTAATTGCTCAAAAAACTATATGTCATTTCCCAAAGCTTGTTTTCTTTATTTCGATTTATAATCATACACGTCTGGGGAGATACAACCTTTTAATGAATAGGTAAAGCTGATAGAATCGATTTTATGCTAATTGTACTGAGTATTATGAATTTTAAACGGCTAAGTAACAGTAATGCAATTGCAAATATGTGTGTATATAAAAACAAGTGAGTTTTTCTCCGAAATACTTTTTTCACTGATTGTGAGGTCTAACCTTTTTCGCGCTATGAAAATGCCAATAGGCAAAAGGTGCGCTTACAAAAACAATAAAACACGCATCCAGTCAGATAATAACCAGTATTCGAACAAAAGTATATATGTAAGTATATATGAATTCATAAATAACGTAATGAAAAAACAGAAAATATGAGACTTTACTGAAAAAAAGAAAAATCAAAACAAAAGCGCGCCGTAGCAGACAGTTTTTAGCGCCCTCATTTTCTGACAGCTTTTTATTGTTTTTGCTTGTTGCATTCGCCTGCACTCAACTATGAAATGTCAGTTAATTATAGTGTGAAATTTCTCAAAATTGTTTTTCTACAATTTTTTTTATAGCAATTTCCTTTTTGCGCTATGCCTGTGTCTACTTGAGGATCTGTGTATGTACACTGATGGACAAAAGTCACCGTCATTTAGTATCTAGAAGATTATAACATCTCCCGCGCCCAGAAGATAATGGAAACATAAAAGTAGTATATTTAACGAAAACTATTATTTATTTAAATTCTGTATCAGTTTAAACATAAGGCTAATTCAAGAAGTATTTATAAAAAAATGGCATATAATGGTTGCTGTGTGCATTTCTGGTGGACAAAAGTCACCGTCATTTAATAAAGTACTTAATCAATTTAAGTGCTAATATTATTTTAGTATGATGTGTGTTTGCCGTTATTTTTGATGACAGCTTGCAATCGTTTCTGCATCGAATGACTCAGTTTTTTGGTAACATCTGGTCTTATTTTCTGCCATTCCTGTAGCAGCGTTTGCTTAAGCATATTTTTTGAGGTAATGTGATGCTCCCGAATGCGCCGATCTAAATGGTCCCATAAATGTTCTATTGGATTCAAGTCGGGTGACTGTGGCGGAGTTTTCAAGGTATGGGGAGTGTTGTACAAGACCCACAAGCGAACTATTTCTGCGGTGTGCTTGGAGTCATTGTCATGTTGAAAATAATAGTCTTATTCAATGCCAAGCTTTTGAGCACTTTTTTGGAGATTTTCTTTAAGTATATTCAAATAAAGTCCTTTGTCCATTATTTCATCGATAAAGACGAGCTCTCCGACACCAGCCGCCGACAAGTATCCCCATACCATGACTCCAGCACCACCGTGTTTCACAGTTGTTTGTATATGCTTCTCTGCTAATGCATCGCCCTGTTTTCTCCACGTTAAAACACGTCCGTCTGATTTATATATGCAAAATTTACTTTCATCAAAGAAGATAACTTTTTCCCAGAAATCTATTCCCTTGCTTAAATGCTCTTTTGCGAAGGAAAGACGCTTCGTTTGGTTGACCTTGCTGATGTGTGGTTTTTTCTGCATACTCTGGCGTTATAACCAGCGGAATTCAGCACCTTGCGCACAGTACGTGGGTGAACAATTGTACCAGTGCTTTCCTTTATCGATGCAGCTTTTTCTGTTGACGGAGTTTTTGGCTCTTTTTTAACTATTTTTATTATTTCACGCTTTTCACGTTCAGATAGTGTCGGCGGTCGTCCACTCCTTGCCAAATATTTGCACTCTGGTTCATCTTTAAATATTTTTATTATTCCAGTAATAGTGGTGCGTAGACGATTTACTAATGAGCATATTTCCCGAATGGTCTTGCTTTGATTGTATGCATTTAAAATAATTTTTCTCTCTTCAATTGTGGTTTCTTTCCTTTTTTGATTCATTTTTAACAATCACGCGGCGTCAGTAAAATTTTTTAATGAAGTACCGTTATAGAATGTATACAGATCAGTCTTAAAGCTACCATACTAAACGAACTCACTGAAAAAAGGAGCCAGATTGGCTTAAATTTTTGGTAAAATTATTTTAAAAGGCAAGCCGAGCTGACGTGACGGTAAATTTTGTCCTCCAAAAAGATGACAAAAATATTTAATTTTTTATTTTTCCAAAAATAGGCTAGTAAGAGAAAGATATTTAAACTGAAATAGAAATTAAATAAATCATAGTTTCTGTTAAATATGCTACTTTTTATGTTTCCATTATATTCTGGGCACGGGAGATGTTATAATCTTCTAGATACTAAATGACGGTGACTTTTGTCCATCTGTGTATGTACACAAGATTGCATGATGCAATGTGGTGTTCAAACGGTGCAGGCTACTTTGGATTTTACTGCCGTCGTGGATATCATGAATTATGTTTGAAGTTATTTGGTATGCCTTAAAAATGCATAGGTTTAACATATTTGTAGGCGCCGCAGTTGCCTAAATGTAAAGATGTTTGCTATAGAATTCAAATTTATCTGCTTTTTCGTCACTAGTCTAATTTCTGCCTTAAACTTGGGTAAAGTTAAGCTAGTCAAATATTTCTGCAAAATCTCCGCACTGACCTTGGTTTCATTAACAAAAATTTGCATGGACCAACGTTACCATAAATAGCAGCAGTGCGCTTGTTCGTAGGAGTATCCGACTATGGGAAAATGTAGCTTCGTAACATAACCGCCCACATGGCTGCTAAAAAGGTTCTAAAATAATGTTAACCCATTAGCATGAATGCATATATGTATATTACTTACTATTTTTGAACATGGAATAATGGAAAAGAATATTTTTAAGCTAGATACGTGCATATGTATGTGTATGAGTGGTAATATAGTGCATAATTGTAGCCGCATAAAGGAATACTAGCACCAGTTTGTGGTAGCAATGTAAGTGGGCCGCTTCACGATCAATGCAGCCTCCGAAAGCAAAGTAAAAAAAAATGCCGCTGAAACAATACGCAAACGTTCTAGCCGCAAAAAAAAAAAATTAACAGACAAATATACGAATTGGTGAAACGACAAGTAAAGCAAACGAAACCATAAATTTGGTTAACAAATTTTTGCCTATATCCAAATATTACCAATTTGGTTAATAAGCATTTATTTTAACTAAATATTACGTCAGTATAAAAAAATGTCGGCAATTCGAGAATTTATAGTCAATGCTTAACACGTTGAGTGCCATGTGAGTCCAGGTTGGTCTCACAGTGCGAAGAGACTTTCAGGCCTCGTGGTGAGTGGTGACACTTGGTCTCACGGTATAATGTGTGAGATTTCCGCTTGTGCTGATGAAGCTGCTTCATAGAGGCTATTAGTAGTAGTGTATTCACGCCATACTAGAGCCATTGCATTGTTTATGCTGCTTGGCCTATGGGTATGAGACCAATGTGGCATCATATGGCCTATTCAAAAATTCAAATATTCTATTGTATTACGTAAAAAAAATTGTGGCCGGACGAACCCCATTTTTTTGGTGTATGGTGGCACTCAACGTGTTAAACAAAACTACTACTACACAAACGGACATCAAGAATTTACAAAAGCATATTGCCGCAGTCCATTTAAAGCTAAACTAAAGTTTTTTAACAGCCAAAAAAATGCTTGAATTAGCATTTTTTGCTATTTTTTTTTTTTTTTAATTTGCCACTTTGCTTCCGCTAGGCGAGTTTAGACGAAACAAAACTGGATTCTGCCTACATTTTAACTTCCATGTGTTTCTCGCATTGCTCCATGACTTGAATGAGTTATTCGACAGTTAAAAAAAAGTATTAGGCAATAATTACAAAACGTGATTACACATGCATCATTCCGCAAATTGTCGATCACGTTCATTGATCATAATTATCTTGTAATGCAGTCACATACAAATATTTTGCAGCGCCATTAAGATTCTCGAAGTTTCAGTTTCATTTTGCTGCTAATTGTGAAATCACAGGTATTATTGCTGGTAAAATATTTTGCAAAAATCTATAGAGCACCACCACTTGCTGGTTAGGTGCCTGACCGTGTATGCCTCCTCCCCCAGCCCAAACAACAGGCCACATTCGTAACAAAGCCTGTTGGTCAACCAGCACCACCGTCTCGTCTCGTCCTGCGCAAAGATGTAGCAACACCAACAACAAATACTTCGACACCTTCAATGAGTCGCATTGCTGCACCCAACGTCTCCCGCATAAGCGGATATATTCACAGTAAATTCAACTTTTTTTTTTTTTGAATTTTATTTTATCTTTTTTCAAATTTTCACAGCTTTTCCCTTCAATTTGCTCAGCTAAATTTTTACTTACCTGTACAATTTATGCTACTTGTGCTAGCTGCTTTCTGCTGCCAGAGACTATTTTTTTGCTATTTTATTTAGTTTTTCTGCACTTATTTCTCCTAGTTTGGATTTTTCCCCGAAAATTTTAACTATTTTCTTTCACGCACTCGATTAATTTCTCAATGAAAACTATATTTTCTTCAAACGTTTACCGAATTTATTTCAAAAAACTTCAATATTTCAGGTAAACGAATATGTGTGTAAAACATAGACGAAATGAAAATTCCTTTGATAGGTATTTTTCAAAATATATTTGGCTATGTAATTTTCACGAAATATTTTCCACTCATGTATAACGTGTTGTTTGCACGGCTTTTCGCGGTACTCTGCTATTTCGCTACACGGCGAATGGTAAATTGCAGCAGCAAAGAGAGTATGTGCGGTGTTGTTGTTGGCTTAGAAAGAGTGCGCAAGAGTGGGAGGAAAACTGCTGAGGCAGCTTCTGTCAGGCGGCTTCTATCACCTTCGGGCATTGGGAATTTTCATTGTACGATGTGCGGGGATATTTGCTAAATACCAATCACAATAACGAAACGTGTTATGTTACTGTGAACGGACGGTAATAATTTACAGAAGCTGGCGCGTTCACAAATGCCGGTGACAAAAATTAAATGAATGCAGTTTGTTGAAAATGTTCTCAAATAATCGAGTACAAATATGGGGAAGTAATTTTTATATAAATATTTTTAATATTACAGATATTTATTTACTATTTTTATTATCCTATTTTTTATTTTTTGAAAAAAAGCAGAAAGTGCACAATTTAATGCTAATCCAATATTTAAAAAATATTTGTATGACATTGCAATCAAGTTAAAATAAATGAATAGATATATCTTTTTTGAAACAATTTCTACAAGAACGTACATTTAATATGCTAAGAATTTGAAATAACTACAAGGTTTTTCAATACTTTTTTTTAAATAGAAAGGTCAATTGTCATTACTGTAATTAATTTATCAAGTCATGCCACCTTTTTGTTTATTATTGCCATTTTATAATACAGACTATCTCCCGAGTAGTTTTCATGAATTCTGAAAAGTTTATTTCCATAATCAGTACTCAAGGTTGTTGTTGTTGTTTTAGCAGCATAAACATTTCCCATATACATACATACAGGCAATAAGCCCGGTGAGAACGAGATACGGTACACTAGAGAGGGCTAGTTTACTGGGGCGGCAGCCTTTGGTCGGGGAAAACCCGAGTCATTCCTGTAACGTAGAATCGGTTGCCATGGGAATGATAAATCCGATAAAACTGACTGTCGTGGGAACGTCTATTCCCATGGTCTCGAAGCGCTCTAATTCCTTTTGGTTTCAGCAAGACGGCGCCAGATGTCCTACTCTCCATGAAACTATCAGTTTAAATTAATCTTTACATTGGCTTTCAAAATTGACTGATCTTTTGTCTCTGGACTAATTTTTAAGGGACTGTTTGAAGTCTACGTACGCGTACAAGCGCACAGCTATTGCAGTTTGGAAGCCAAGATGTTGTTGTTTTTGTTGTAGCAGTATCTTGAAGTATTTGGAAGCCAAGATCGACCGAACCAGTTTTGACTTACGGTCTTTCGTCATATGCATGAAATAAATTTCCATTACTTATGTGACGAAAAGAAATTCCGAGGAAAAAAATCTTCCTTTCTAGCAGTTCTGTTTTTATTTCAATTTACACCGTTTAAAAAGGCACAAGGAATGTAGTAATAAAAATATAGCAAGGAAGAAGAGTTGAAAAGTACTTTTAGCATTTGTGACGTTTTAGGAAGGCGCATTCATTAAAGATGGTGGCACCAGACGAACAGCAATGCTCTGTACATTTGATTGTCAAAGCAAAGTATTGGGAAACTAGAAAACAAATAATGAATTGGCTTTGTTTCATTCTGCGCTGACAGCCACATCGACACGGCACGGCGAAAGAAACTCAGCTGATTCACCAACACCACCTTTAATAGATTCGCCTTGCGATTTAGTCTCACAGTTTTATTTCCATATTTCCATACTCTGCTTTCCTATTATCATTCAAATAAATTAGAAACCAAAACTATTTTTATAAAAGTTTTATTTTCTAAACCGTAAAGACGTGTAAAATTCAGATTAAAACCTGAAAATATTTAGATTTTAGTCCTTAAATGTTAGCTCCAGGTAAACGAGTATGTATAATTGTGCAAATAGCGGAAGGTTGAGCGCAAGTACCGCCAATTTCTTCTGCCATTCTTTACTTCAAAGAATGAGGCTGTTCCAATATTCACCGTTAAGCTAGATATACACGTTGCGACCGTTGCTTCAATCTCAGTATTGTGTATAACTGTGGTGCAGGAAAGGTACAAGCGGAAGATACGTAAAATTAAATTTTTTAAATGATCGACGAAATGCGTAAAATTACTTCTCTTATTATAATTGACGAACTTTTGTACGAAAATGAGGAAGAAGAGATGCAACAAAAGAAGAGAAAAAAAATCTGGTCCAAAAATTGGCTTTTAAAAAAATCGAATTTTCGAACGAGAGGCTGCTGAAAGAACTGAAGGGAAATGAGTCAACGGACTATAAAAATTACATGAGGATGGACGAAGCCCTGTTCAGAAAATTATTGGACTTCGTAAAGGCCAAAATAACGAAACAAAATACCATAATGAGAGAGGCAATATCAGCAGAAATTAGACTGGCAATAACTTTGCGGTATCTTGCAACAGGAAACTCTTTTGCGGACTTGAAATTTTCATCAATTTTATTGTATTAATTTTTTAATTGTTCGTATGCTTTTTTTCTAAAATTTTTATTTTTATATTTTTCCCTACTTATATCCCACAGCTCTCTCAAATTTTTATATTCGTTAATAAAATTAACATAATTTTCATTATTTTCAATTGCCATTTTTTTGCTTTTTCACTTTATTTTACTCCGCACGAACCTTCTTCTTCGCTTGTGTTCAACGAACTGAACGAGTAAAAGCAGTAAACAATGATACACAAAAAATCAAATTTATTTGATATTTCAGGCAACGGTTGCAGCAACACGAAAATCATTGGCAACACAGCTACACACGAGGCAACGGTTGCTTCAACATGACCGTGTTGCTGCAACAGTTGCCTGGTGTGTATTTAGCTTTAGAAGGAACCTAACCAATTTCGAATAAAACCAGTGCATTATTTTAGAGGAGTTTCTGTGCGCTTATGTTCAAGTACCGCCAAATACTTTGGTCACATAACTATAGGTTATATTTCTTTATTTTTTTTTAGAAAAAGCACAGTTTAAAAATTAACTTCACATAAGCAAATGTTTGAAATATAAAATTGATTTCTGCATGTTTGCTATGTTTTTAGCATGCGGAATATCACCCGCAGCGCATTTTCCGGTCGTTCACAGTAGGAAATTTACAATTTTCTAATAACACAATTTGAGTGTGTAGAGCATAGTGGTGCTATGTGGCAGCTCTCTGCAGGCTATGTATGGAGGTATGTATGTACGCATGTGCTTATATCCTTTAGGTATATAGTTTTACGGTAATTTATCTACTTCATACATATATACATGCATTCGTATTTATAAACGCATATGTGTAAATGTATGTGCAATTAAAAATTCTTACTTATATTAGTGAACTAAAATTCGTATATGGAAATCAAAGATTGATTAAAATATGTACGAATATATTAGAGTTCACATCTTTATTTTCTATTCGTTAAAATCGTCACCCACTTACCTTGCTTCCGCTTTGGAGTAAAGGAATTCCTGAAGCTTCTTGGCGCGGTTTTTATGACTACACGTTGCGTTTTATTGTATCTACTTCAGTTTTTTTTTTTGTGTTCCTGCTAACTAAATTCCCTAATTTTCTTAAAAAGTTTTAAATCGAAGACAATTTTATTCCGTTTTAGCTTAATTTCGCACTTATTTCATTCCAATTTAATTGTTATTTATCACAAATGAAATTGGCGGTTGAAAACGTTAACGTCGATTTCGCTGCTGCCACTTCTACTCTTGCTACTGCGGTGTAAGGAATTTTAACTGTTTATAAATCGATAAAACGGCTCGCATTCGCATACACAGTTTGGCTTAAAGAGCTCAAACTTCGCTCACTCATTAGTCATCTCTCTTTCTGTTTTGTTGTGAAGGGGGCGTCGAAAAAACACGGCGAAGGGGGCGGCAACTGGCATAAGCAGGAAACTGTTGCCCGGTATAAAAGTCCTTATACTCTCTTTTATTTGCATTTCAGTTATCCTTACATTCGTCGAAATTGCCGTTAGGGGGCGCTTGAGCCGAAAAATAGAGCATGCGTACTACGATTTTGCCAATGACAAATCATTTCGAAAATCGGTAGTGCTGAGAAGTGATGAATATACCAAAATTTGCGCTTATGAAATGTTTTACAATTGGCATTTAAAGACATTCCATAAAAGTCGAGTTTCATGCTATAACTCTAATGGTAGCAACGCCTGTTGATTGCGTTCAAGATGAATCTATATTTGACATTCAAAAAACCAAATCACAAGAAAAAAACAAATCACTATAGCCTTGTCTCTTCAGGGCGATTTGAGTATCTAGGGTAGCACCATTAAAAACAGTTACTTTATTTTTCGCGATTTTGACAAGTCTGACGTCAGCTCAGACACGGCGAATTCGAAAGGCGCAATCTGTTTTTTTATCATTCTTGTTTGTCTCTAAATAGTCAAAGATAGTATTCACAATCGATTTTGCCAACTCCGTTCCAGCATTCGGTTTAAACGGAAGAATCCAAGGCAAATTAAATACTAAAGAGGGCGTTTTCCCCAAAATATTATAGTTACTCAGTTTTCGCGATTTTTACAAGTCTGACTTTAGACTCCTTTTCAATACACAAGACAAACGAACAAAACAAATGTTAACCTTGATGTAGTCAACAGCCCTGTGATCAGGCCTTGCAATAATTGGTTCATTATATCGAGACACAACTGTAAATTATGAATGGAAATATCAATAGCATCTGCAGCTCGCCTACTTACATACAAATAATACTCAACTGCTGTTAAGCTGTCTCGCCGATGCATCCGCTACTTCGATCCCAGTTATACCCCTGTGTCCTGAGGCCCAAATTAGCCGGATGCGATTGTGCATTCCTAGTAGATTCAGTTTCTCGATACACTCGGAGGTCAGTGAGGACTTAATCTCATAGGGTGAAAGAGCCGCCTGACTGCCGTTCAGAATGGCAATTCGCTCATTCCGCAAATTGTAGTCAAAGTTTATCTCTGCACACCCACAGATGTCATACGTCTCCGCTTGGAAGATGCTTGGAAAACTACCTATCGGCACAAAACGCTTGGTTCTGGGGCCATATATTCCGCCGCCTATGCCTTTTGGTGTCTTCGAGTCATCTGTGTACCAATGTAGGGTACACTACTGGAGTTTCCTATCAAATGCAGTTCTACTCCAGCTTAACTTATCCTTCAGTTCAATTCTGAGCTTCTTTTCGAATTTGGTGACTTTAGTAATATCATTTCTGGGTAGCTGGGTAAGTGGGAGCCTCAGCAATTCTATGTTTTTAGATGATATCATCTCTGGGTAGCTTAGAAAGTGGGCGCCTCAGCAATTCCATGTTTTTAGATGATATCACTTTTCAACTCCCAAAGCCTTCCCTGGTAATATTCAACAGAGCACGCTTGACTGATTGCTGAATAACTCTATGAAGCGGTGTTAGCTCAAGCATCACCTCTATCGCAGCTGTAGGGTAGGTCCGCATCGCCCCCGTGATGCACAGGCATGCTAAGCGCTGAAGCTTAGTTAGTTACTATCGAGAGACTGGCGCTAGATGCCCAAGCGACCGCTCCATATGTCACCATTGGTATTATTATCATGTTGTACATCCATCTCATGATTCTTGGGCTGCAGCCACAGGTTTTTCCTGCTAAACGTTTGCAGATCATGAGAGCTTTCGTTGCTTTGGACAAGGTTGCGTCACGTGCCTCTTCCAACAAAGCTTGGCATCCAGGACAAGACTAAGATACTTAACTACGCTGAACAAAAAAAAAAATAATAATTTTGCGTAATAGAAATCTTTATATTGACCTTTAGGCACTCCATTACTCATCTATTTGTATACTGCAGCTGCATCGTTCACAAGTGTCAAATATGGTTGACATACGACGGCATTTGAAAAAATTGTAAATCTTCTGATAGAGTGATTAATTTTGCGCCACTTTATAGTATGCATACCTTATGAATCCTACGTCTAGAAGCACTCCAAACTCCCTTTAATATTATTACTGCTGCTTAAAAGCAAAAGGCCGTGGGAAGCCGCAATCACTTTTGCAAACTCTCCACTTTATCACTCTCCACTTTTACGCACTGTTCGTTTGCTCTGATCCGCTCAGATTTCACCGTTGTTTACTTGTCGGTGAATAGCAGCGTTTTACATATCCATATAACTGAATGCCTATGTATATGCATTTGTATGTGTGCATAAAAGCATGTAAGCACAGTGCTGTGTACCGAACACGTATTTACTTACCTGCTGTTGCTTATCTTCTCATGCTTGCTAGTTTTGTATTTGGCTGCTGTATCTGGCTTTCATATTTCAATTCCGCCTCTCAATTTTATTTTACTTTCACGCTATTCTTCATTCGACTACCTACATAAGTTCGTTTTATTGCATGTTTGGAATTTTTTTTCGTATACTTCACCACTTAACGAGTATTTGGTTTGTGGTTTAACTGGCAATGATGGATTTATAAACATCGATGACGGATGATTTTTATTTTGATACAACTGTATGTTTGTCATATATGAAATCGATAATTTTTAGATATCGTGAAGGAATAAAATGTACGTATAACGGTGCAACATATGTATGTATGTACATCGAATAGCGCGGTGAAAAGAAAAGTATTTATTATTGCGCGAAAAGCGTGTAAAGAGGGGACGTTTGAACTCAATCGAACTAGAGATTAAAGTGTAAAAATATTTGATTAAGGAGTTATATACGTTAGCGGGCCGAAAAAAAAGCGAATTTTCCAGAATTTTTTCTGAGAAAACTTTTAAACTTATTGATCTAAAAATTTGCACACATATTATGTTATCTTTTAACTGTATTTTAAGACTCAGTAAAAATATTTATTTGAAAAGGAGCTACAACTGATCTCCGGGAACTCCTCTCTAAAAAGAAGTTTTGCGGTGACCATTATATCTCTGAACTGTATCCTCTGAAATTAAAAAACCAAACAAATTTCGTTAAAGTAATGTGAAATCTAGTAAATTGAGGGAATAGGCAAAATAAATTTTTTTTGACAAAATTACGATTTCTCAAAAAAAAAAAATAGATTTTTGACCAAAATTTCGGTCTTTAATTGTTTATAAAAAAAATATTTATGGGTGAGAAAATATCTTCGATTAATTACTAAAAAATATGTTTAAGAAGCTAATCGGTTTAGCCGTTTTCGAGTAATGTTGGTCACCGACTTTGAAAACACCATTTCGAGAAAAACGCGTTTAAAGTTTGCCTTGTACTTTCAAGCACTCTGAAAAGCTTTTTCAAATTTGCATGTAACTTCGAAAATATGCACCGGAACGATATTAAATTTTCTGTGTGTGTTCTTAAATATAAGTACATTAAAAAAATTAAGCAAAAAAATCGATTTTTGCAAAAATTCTAACTGTATATAAACCCTTAAGTTTCTTATTGAATTTAATATCGTCTAAACAGTGGCCAGATTTCTCTAGCTAAAACATATCCGAAGGTTAAAAGTTTCTGCCGCAATTCGTGCTCGATAAATTTAGTTGCAAACAAAATTGGCGCCCATATCCTTTAGCAGGTGCTTAGCCGAGCTCCTCTTCCAATGTGTGGAAGCTGTATATCTCTCTTCTTTTTAATTTCAATTAATATTTTTTTCAAAGATGTACTTATACATACTTATATACATATGTACATTTTTTTTTTTTTTTTTGTTAAAAGGCGTTGTGGTACCACGCTACCCTCAAGTTGCCTTCTGAAACCAGGCTGAGCCTGTTTATTTCCGGTATCTCTCGTCGCGGAACTACCACCAAGTATTATATCGCTTAGAGGGAAGACCATTAGCCACCGCTGCTGAGTCCAACCTCCAGGAACGCCAAAAAAGGGCCCTTTACCCCGCTTAACTTTTTTAAGCCCAATACACTTTTTTTTTTGTAGATATTAAGATATTATTTGAATCATCTCAATGTACACAAATGCCAAAGTAAACACACAGATGTAAATAAAACAAATGGTTTTGACGTTATTCATATCGACGGCGAAAAAATCAGCTGCGTACTTTGAGGCATCCATGTCCACTCAAAAACTGGATCAGGTAAAAGTCCACTTCTCCATGTGGCCGCGTTAGCCAAAGCTTTAGGTTGGGAGTGCATTTATGCGTCCACCGCCTTTGTGCAGAGTTATCCCGCCCCTGTTTGCCACTCATCGATGCAATTCAAGTAGACGAGTTTATAGGCCTCTGTGTTCTCGCGTTTTCGGCAGCTTCCATTGCTAATATGTCTAGCGGGTACAAGCCACATATAACTACGGCTGCATCGGCGGACACCGTTTTAAATGCGCTACATACGCGTAGTGCGCACAGCCGGTAGGCAGACTGTAGACCTCGAAAGTACGATACACGATGCGTTTTGTTCACCTCAAATGGTGCACCATACAAAATTTAGCCTTTCGCGACATTAGCCAGCAGCTGACGGCGATTTTGTTTTGGTACTCGTTCGTTTAACATCAGCCTCGACAGCGTCGTTGTAGTGATGGATGCTTTTTCGCTGGTGTACTCCAGGTGTACTCTGAAAGACATACTTAAATGCAATACATAAATATGTATGCAGTGGGTTCTTATCTCCCAAAATGACACTTATTGTTGTTCCACAAAACCATGATTCGGAAAGTATGTACTTATGTTTCATCGCTGAAGGTGAATATTTTTCGAACTCATGGTAGATAATAAATTTTAATTTAGCAAACAATGCTTATAACAGTAAACTCTTTTACAATTTTCAAATTTGACAGCTGTGAGTTCACTAAGATACTCTTCAAAATTTAAGGGTATCCCTCTATTAAAAACTCCTGTATTCGTACATTCTGCTTTTAAACAAAAAGTTAGCCGAGTCAAAAAATATTCCTAAATCTATTTACATATTTTACTCTCAAAGCTTAGATCGCTGTTTTTTTTTTATTATTATTTAATTTCCTTGTTTCCATCTTCCTCATCCATTTTAATTTTCTTGCCAGTTGTCATTTATTGCTACACTGTGCCAAGTTGATAAACTATGTACATACACATTCGTAACGTATGGATACATTCTCTATAGACTGGTTGTAGGGTTTCTTATGGTATACACATTTTCAGTTTTACTTTGCTACCACTTTATTCAACTTTATCCGCTTAACACACGACAAATGAATGCATGCGTGTTCATGCATGCCAGTATGTATGAGATACCAACTTGATGTACATACACACCCTGTTTGCGATAACTATCAGCATAGTATGCATTGAGACATTATGCGCATTCCTGCCTGTCGAGCGATTTTTGTCGTATACTGTATGTGTGCATATACCTTAAGCGACTGTGAGAAATATATACTCCTCGAGACATTCATTTCTATTTCATGATGTAGCTAGCTGCCAATGTTAAAATTTTATTGTATGTATGCATGTACATATGTTTGCATGTATTTTTCCCACTCATATTTCTTTTACTCACAGTATATGCATATACACATGCATAGCTAAAGGTGTATATGTGCACTCGCGAGTGTACAGAAGAGGTCGCTTTGGCTGGGTTCGCTTCGTTTCAATTCGTATTCGACTTTGTCGCGTCGTCTTTGTGTTGAAACCAGCCTGTATGCTTGTATGCTTGTATGCCTGTATGTTACATATGACACACACATGTAGCTGCCTGAATTCTATGAAAACTAATGAACAATTATTTTTGTTTCCGTTTCTACTGCAGTGTATTTTTCGTTAGTCATTTGAAATGTGAATTAGTCACCGTATGACTTGGCAAATGGTTTGACACTTAAGTAAATTTTGCAATACATACAAAGGTATTTACAAATTTAGCTTCGTTTACGCTCACTATTTTTCTACCATGCATGCGAACCTCTCGAATGACTTTTATCACGTACAAAAACCACTGTTTCCAATAGATATGTAAATGCATTCGGTAGGCAGGTATATCCATGCATGTGGCTTTTGCTTGCGCTAGCGGCTGTTAAGAAATACAATGTTATTTGGAAATTGTTGGTGCTTCTCCTCAACAACAATGAGTGTTGGATAAGCGACACAAATGGTGATAGTAATGATGTACATACAAATCAAATGTATGTATGTAGAGAGAGATTTTATTCCTATGTGAATACCCATATTCACTGTCATATCGATTTTAACTGTTGGTGGGGTTATGCGTTCACTAACCTAACATTTCTAAAGAATAATGGATGGATTGTCAGACTGAATGGGGAGTATGGATGTTGCTAACACTTCACACATTCACGGCATATGGCTAATGAGTGGCAATCAATATCCTTGACTCCGAGCAATGGAATACCTTATAAATATAAGTATGTATGTAAATGTGTGTATGGCTGTTCAACATTTTCAATATGTAGGAAAAATTAACATTTCTATGCATTTGGGGTGATTAAAATTGTAAGATTTGGAATTTTGTTTTTATTTTTTGTATGTATTAGAAATGTACATTGCAGATATGTTTGTGTATGTAAAATAAGCACTAAAATGGTTAAAATATGTTCAAAAACAATTGAGATTATAATATTTTAGTACATCGGTATGTGAGGTTGCCATCTTAGTTACATATGTATATGCCACGTTCGAAAGGTGGTTCGGAATCCCGAATAAATTTGTCTTTAGAATAGCCCACATGATAACCGCTATTTTCTCTTAAAATTTTTATATTCTATAGGGCTGAGATCAGGGTAGTTTTCTTACCAGCTCAAAGATTTTATATCCAATTCTTCCTTCTACTTATTGATATTTTTTAAGCAACATTTTTTTAGCCAAATATGCCTCGCGGGTAAATTTGCACTAAATATTGGCACACAGATGCTACAGATGTTGTGTACAAAGGGTCTAGAAATCAATAGTGACAATAAGTTTAGTTTACAATTGAAAGAAAGTAGATATTTGTACGCCAAAAACATGGACTTCACGGATTTCAGATATGCAAGTTGAATAAGTGGTAAAATTGTTAATATTATCTTCCTCTATGATTTTTTTTAGAATTGATCTCCTTAGACCTTTAATTACTCTCTGTACGAAAAAAAACTGGCTAATAACTAAAAAATATTTCGTTTTTTGTCAATAAATAAGAACTGCTAATAAATGTTTGTTATGGGGTTGGGGTAGTCAGAGGTCCGAAAAAATGATGATTTTCAATAATTTTTTTTCACTAGTCAATTACTTTATTTTACAAAAATAAAAACATAGCATTAATACATCATTTTGTGACTTGACTTTAAAAAAATGTCAAAAAAAATTAATAATTGTAAAAGTTATAGCTGTTTATGTGGAGCCCGTTTATCCAGAAGTCCCTTGCCGTGATCATCACAAGTCCTTGGAGATTCATCTAAAATCAATCGGACAAAAAAAATTAGATTTATTAATAGATAATCTTGTGCTTGATCGAAGCTTTGTTTTTCAAAATTAGCAATATGGCGGCCTCAGAAATTAATTAATTGTTTACAAAAAATCGAAATTTAAAAAAAAATCCTTCGATCAGGCACGAGTTTTTTATGTTTTTCAAAAGCTGTATAAATTTTATTGAAATATACTAAGCGGCTTTTAAATTACAGTGATCACCAATTCAAAGTTTTAAGAAAAACGCATTTAAAGTTTTGCTATTGGCTCCGGAGCGTCCGAGAGCCCTTTGTTAATTGCTGAATAACTCGAAAAGTATTTGTCGGATTCACTTTAAATGTTCACACAATATTTTTAAGATATTATGGTTTAAGAAAATGCAAAAAAATCCACTTGTTTGAAAATTCTGACTACCCCTAACCCCTTATGTCAGATGATAGCCCTAATATGTCACCATTGACGCACGAAAGTACCTTTCATTTTTTGCTACTCGGGCGAACTCGAGTGAAATAGAGATTTTTCAAAAATATTTTTAATACCGTATACATTTTTTTGGATACCAATACATTGATTGCAAAACATTGGTACAATTTTATTTTTCGAAAATAAGGTGAACAACGAGAACTTATTAAGAAAATGTTGTCGGAGGAGCAAATTTACCTACAGGATTTGCTTGACTTTTCAGCTAAAATGATAGCAAACTTTAGAAATGAACACCAAAAAGCGAAAGGCCAGGCCGCAAAGACACCAAAAGCAAAAGGGCAAGCCGCAGTACTGGTTTTAGCGCGTGAGAAATCCAAAAATGAGAAGCACAAAAATATTATAAATGTGCTAAACCTTAATGGAGACTCGTCTCAAATTAGAAAGAAGCTCATTACAGCTAAACTTCATGGAAAAAGCCCGAGAAAGGTACCAATTCTGCAGCCACAACAAGTAGAGACAAGAATAAATATTGCTAATGCAGCTGTAACCAGTTCAAAAGTGGCGAAACGTTGTTGTTGTTGTTGTAGCAGCATAAACATTCTCCATATTTAAAACGGGGAATGCTGCTGGAGTGACAGTCCTCGACCGGATATAAATCCAGGTCGTTTCGGTAACGTAAAACCGACTGTCGTGGCGAAACGTCTTATGATCCGATGAAACCAAAATTGTTATATTTGGTACCGGACAATATGCCACCAGGACAATAAAGCGCAGAGGTGAAAAAATGTATGGAGTTGCTTCTCCTACTACGATACTGGTCCATACTAGATAAAAAAATAAATGGAGTCAAAAATGCCGCATAGGGAGTGGAAGATGCTTCTGAAAACCGACATGCTACGACATTCGGTTCTACGTTACTGTAACAACCCGGACTTATATCCGGCCAAGGACTGCTACTCCAGGAACAATCCCCGTACAAGTATTGGCAATGTTCGGTAGGCCCAGGAAATTGCCCGACTCCTTTCACTGCAATTCGCTTCCATGAAATTGGTTTTGCATCCAGCTGAGCGCACACAACTTCTTCCCAATAAAATGATGTTCAATCTGATACACTTTAGCATCGTTATATACTTTAAGAGCGCACTTTCACTGCTATCAAGTGTTTTTTTTCTTTGCTATGGCTTCTATGCCCAGAAACAATGTGGGTGTTGTAAGTACCTTTTTGTAATAATTTTTAGCTCCTCTTTCCTTTTCGATATCGACTTATATCTGCCATTAAGAAATAAAAGCTTCAGGAAGACCGCATCTCCCTTATTCAGAACGCATGAGCGACGTTCTTTTTTCTCCAGATTCCCGATAAATTGTTCAAAATCAGCCTATGGATGCCTCCAAAGCGAAACTATTGAAGGTGGTGGCATTCGAGCAACAACAAAATTTTTTGAATAAGCGCTGTCAAGGGAAAGAGAATGGAAGAATGGTTAAGTCTATAAACGATAAAAAATTGCAAGGCTATCAATGCCATACCAATAACGAAAATATTTCCCACGCCGTATGGTATCACTCAACGAGCGCCTACTCGCATGTATACGCGCATTAATTTAAAATTTAACGACTTTAAACGCTGCCTGCATTTCCGTTTCAAACTGCCTCGCATACCTCTATGGATTTACCATACAAACACCGGTGCATATGGCCGCAGTTGCTGTATAAAGAAGCCGTCGATCGAAGTAATAACGCGAGGTTGGAGATATGATTTTATGATGAGAAAGAAAATAATAAACTGATTAGCAAAGGAAAATATACGAACGAGTACATACCTATGCATTCAGTTCAGAATGGCCATCACAACAAACATGATTTGTCTTCGGCATTGTGGAACAATCGCACACATATCCCACGAACACCTCTTTCAAAAAGCCGGCACATAGTTCCCCCCAATTTGCAGACGACGAAATTGGCGCCAATCGGTCAAATTGCGCGAGCAAGTAAACAAAAGAGTAACAAATAAGAAGATGAAAAAAAAAATGAAAACAATCGTTGATTGCTGCCATTCATCCCATTGAAAATTGTATGGGTTTCACGCAGCGCGCGAAGGCGGGTCAGGTGTTACTGTTGTATTTTGTTTTGATTGCGGTTTTAGGTGAATTTCTTGACGATTTCGATTTCGCACCACCACCACCACAGAAGGTGGGGGGGAAAATACACTGCTATGCATAGCGGTGGAAATCAGCTGAGGCGGCTAAAAAAGTGTAACGCAACCTTTGTTTTGATTTTGATTTGTTTTTGTACGCTTCTTTTGACTTGTATACCAGCAATGGACAACATAAACAGCCGCATAATATTGCAGGAAGTAGGTAATGTTGATAACAATTTAAGGTGCAATTCGCAAAGCATAGGGGAATAAACGCGCGCTCGCAATGTGACAATATGTCATGCAATTTTTTGCAATGAATCAAATGTCCAAGAAACTTAAAACTAAAGAAATGTTTATTTACTGCAAATAAAATTTAAAATTATTTCCTATATATGTACATATGTATAAATATATATATAATGGGCGCTGACACCCTATATTTGGTGTTTGTCGAGCTCCTCCTCCTAGTTTTGGTGTGTTTCTTCATATTTTCTACAAATAGAGGGACCTACAGTTTTAAGCCGCGTCCGAACAGCAAATGGTTTTTTATGAGAAGCTTTTTCATGACAGAAATGCACTCGAAGTTTTGCTATTAGAAACAACTTTTTCTATCATATGATGTTTAACGCACGGAAACTCAAAACCGTGCACTTCCGAATGTTAGTCACTCACCAATTCATTCCCCTACGGCGGCCGGCTTTATTTCTTGTAACAGCAGAAACATTCCCCTTAAACATTTCTCACATGCTGCGTGAGTGACAGTCCTTGGCCGGATATAAATCCGAGTTGTTCCGATAACGTACAGTCGATATTCCTGCCATAGATTGTGTGTATGTATGTGTATGTGTGTGGTTAGGTACGTGAGTGTGTAGATGTAGAAAATGTATATCCGGTAATTCAGATGAAACCTTTTTGAAACTTTATCGCGATTTCTCCCATTTGTCAAAATTTTTAAACGCAATTTTTATATTTATATAAAAAATCTTAAGTTCCAATTACTCGTAAAACCGCAGAAGTACCTCTACCTCAGTAATTGATGTCGAATATTTAAACAAGTCGTAGCGTCAAATAAGCGTCAAGTGTAATCGTCAACTGCAGTCGTTGTATAATACAAGCACAAAATTAGTACAAAAACAAAAATTCAAAATAAAGGGCAAATAATCAAAGAAAACCAGCAACAACCCACAGTGAGCTCTGAACGAACTTTCAAGCGACCAACAGCAATAAAATTCAAATCCGTTCGTGTTGTTGGCACTTCTCAACTTTGTCGTGCAGTGGAGCTAAAACGAATATTTCTTCTTACTTTCGAATAAAAAAACTGTTAAAATGTGTGCTATGCGGTTAAATGTGTATTTTGTAATTTTGCCTAATGTTTGCACCATATAACGCTAAATAAAAATATAAAAAAAAATGTTTGATTATTTTATGGGCCTTATAAGGTGTTTGCGAGAGCGAATTCCTGTAAAAATTACAGATTTGGGGGCAGATCTCATGAATTTTGCACCACTATAACCCACCATCTCTTCATTCCTTAATTTTCAGCGAGTTCCTGGCCAATATTTTAACAAATTTGACCGAACAATCAACGCATCCATTTGAAGAACTTTTGGAGTAACTTGTTTCCAAAACTCAAATTACATCTTAGAGGCACCCGTTTTCAGTCGTTGGAAGACCAAAAAGAAAATTTGCGGAGAGAACCGAAATCGGTTCCGGATAATGCGTTTGAAAAATATTTGCTTAATTGAAATATTCGTTTAAATAAGTGCATTATTTCAGAGGTGGCCTATATACATACATATGTATGTGTGAGGCAATATGTACATAAATTAAAAAAAAAATTATCCATCCGAAAAATATATGATTGAAATTAAATAAAAAAAATATCCATCACAAAAATATATGATTGAAGATTTTGTAAGCAAACAAATTTATTTTTTGTAGAAATTTGCCTTTTGTGCACTTTTGCCCTTCAGAACCGGTTTGAAATTTGCAGTTTATAGTCCGATGCGATAAAATGGAAAATTAACCAATGAAAAAGAAAAATTTATAAGTATATTTATGGTAATTTTTTGGACAACACAAATATATTTAAACAATCTCTGTTGATATATCTTCTTCTACCGGTTTTTGGAAGTTATGACAAATTTTGCGTTCGTCAACTTTTTTGCTTTTTCACTCCTTGAAAGAGAATATTAGGTTACGCTCTTGATTTGAATTGCTGGCTGGTTTGCTAATTTTGCTATCGAACACAACTAACATATTCCGTAAGCTCAATCGCGTCATTCTAAAGGGTTAAATTTAAAGGGCCGATGTTGAATGTGAACCACACCTAAACGTCAAGTTTTTTTCTGCACTTCATTTGACATTTTTCAATTTCAGACTAACTCAATTTGAACCATGGGAAGATACACAATCGAGCAACGTGTTAAAGTTATTCAGGCTTATTATGAAAACGGGCGTTCAAATCAAGATACATATCGCGCACTTCGTGATTTTTTCGGTCAATTTAATCGTCCTAATGTGCGTACAATCGGAAAAATTGTGCAAAAATTTTAGCAAACCGGGTCTGTAGGAGATGTGAAACCCCCAGTACATGCTCGTACAGCTCGTACTGCAGAAAATATTGCTGCTGTTCGCGATAGTGTGTTTGAAGAGACGTCCACCTCAACTCGTCGTCGTGCCCAGCAATTGCACCTCTCACGCTCGTCGTTGATGAACATTATGCATAAAGACTTGCATTTACACGCTTACAAGGTGCAATTGACTCAAGAACTAAAGCCTCTTTCAAGCGTCGTCAATGGTCAGAATGGTGGCAGGAAATGGCACCAGTGAATGACCAATTTTCGAAGAAAATCATCTTCAGTGATGAGACACATTTTCAACTCAGTGGATTCGTAAATAAGCAGAATTGCCGCATTTAGGCGAATGATAATCCAAGAGTGATTGACGAAAAACCAATGCACCCACAAAGAGTGACTGTTTGGTGCGGGTTATGGGCCGGCGGCATCATTGGGCTGTATTTTTTCCAAAATGAGGCCGGTCAGGTAGTTACTGTGAATAGTGTTCGCTATCGTCAGATGATAACGAACTTTTTATGGCCCGAATTGGAAGATATGGATGTGGACGATATGTGGTTTCAACAGGACGGTGCCACTTGTCACACAGCTAACGAAACAATAGCTCTTTTGCGCGAAAAATTTGATGGCCGAATAATCTTACGTCGCGGCGATGTCAATTGGCCGCCAAGATGATGTGATTTGACACCGTTACACTTATTTCTTTGGGGTTATTTGAAAGAAAAGGTGTACGTCGATAAGCCAGCAACAATTCAAGAACTAAAGGATGAGATAATTCGGCACATTAACGGCATAGAACCTCAATTATGCCTCAGCGTCATCGAAAATTTGGACAATCGGATGGAGGTGTGCCACCAAGGCCGCGGCGGCCATTTGGCCGATATTTTGTTCTATATGTAATTGAGCCATACCAATATTATCATAATAAAGATAAATGACAATTATTTCCTAAAAAAATTGTATTTTATTAAAAATCAACACCGGCCCTTGAAACTTAACCACCCTTTATATGCACCAAGGCGATTTGTATGCCCATAATTTTCAAATTTTTTGTAAACTTGTGCCGCTATTGCAATGTCGATTCATAGATGTTGCCTTCTTTTTCACACAATTTTAATTTCCTGATTTTTAAATTTTTTTTTTAAATAAACGCAAATATTCACTATTTATGGAAAGGACCAAATGAAAATTGATGGCTCCCTTGGAAATATTTAAGAACTTTTTTATAAAGAAAACTCAGTACTTGAAAAAATAATTTTTCCACAATTATTAATTTTTATCTTACAGAAGTTTTTGTGCATAAATTTAAAAATATATTTACTGAATTGATACAGTGAACCGACCTAGCCAAATTTATGTTCTGTTATGAATATAGAATACTTGTTGAGAGTCAATTTTTCACAAATTCTTTCCAAGAATATTATATGAACAAATTTATGAACGCAATTTTAGGGTAATGAGATTTATGCCTTCAGAATACCCACCAAGCTAATACCGAGAGTCATCTGACTAATTTTTCTAGAATACAGAGATATTGAATTTTTATAAACAGTATTTCATGGGTATTTAAATACCCTTTACAATCAACATTTATCTGGATTGTTGCTTGTTTGGGAATACAATTATCATTTACGATAATTTATTCAAATAAAAAAATAAAATATCCTGATAAATATTCTATATACCACCCATTTTCCCATTATCTTATCGCGCTGCATATGTACAATTATTTTCAACGGCTTATGCCCATAGTACCAATTACGTGCATACAACACAACGACCAAATTGCCCGGTTGCCTGTTTGCCATGAACAGAGTGGAAAAAAATTCCACATCGTATAGCAACAATATTACAACCTTAGCTACAAACCGACCCAACAATATATTTAGCAACACTGAGTTTCAGTGGTGAAGCCACGAAGCGAAGCATCACATAAAAAGGGGAAGAAAATATAAACGAGTCAAGAAATGGGGGAAAATATACAGAGTACACAGGGTCAAACTGAGCGTACATTCATTTGTATATGCATGTTATGTTCCGCAATTATCTCTTTTATAATATATACAAGTAAATAGCGTGTGGAGACTATAATAGAGGATTTTCGCTTTAAAAATTAGTTTGACACTGGTATTTGAACAAATTTCTATTGAAGAATACTTAGTTACACAACGAAATACTTCGTCTGGCCGCCTTCTTCTAGAAGATAAACCAGTGCAAAAATGCAAACGTCTCTAGCACACCCTGTAGTGAATAATTTCGAAATAATATGAACTGAAATGTAATGGCCTCGGGAGACGGTCCAGCATGCTTGACTGAGCTTTGTGTGTGTTAGTGCAGTCGGGTGTCGTCGTGTCACACATACTTGTTGTCGGCTTTTGAATGATGAAAATCAAAAATTTTAGATATTAGCGTCAATCAGCCGACACGCACACATATAAAGTTCTCGTCAAACAATGCTTGACCGTCACCCGAGGCCATATATAGCACACAAGTAAGCATTGAAGTAGACTGGCGACATGCAGGCAACCGACAATCGACAACCGACAACGGGTATTATAGATAGCCATAGCCCGTGCAAATGAGTGCTGTGTGTGAGTATCAGATAAAGCGCCGATTGAATGTGTGTAAGCGGGAAAGCAATAAGAAACTGCTGTGAAGTAAATAGATGGTAGGTATGGAGGAGACGAAGCGATACAATGAGTGCGTTTGCCAAACGAGTGACGATAGTTGAAGTAGAAGGTTGTAAAATGACATTTCAACCGTTTCGGTGATCAAAGCAAATTGATTAACGCGCCAAAAGTAGGCAAAAAATACCATTGGAAGTGCAAAGAAATGTCAGCGTCAAGTGCAACACTGCACCCAAGTGTCAAATTTGAAGCTAATAAGGACAAAAATAAATAGTACAAATTTATGTGAAGTGATATAGAAAAAAAAATTCAGTTTTGTATCATATAAATGTATAGAGAAATCCAAGTAATGTGTAAAAAGTCTCTATTCAATAGAGAACATATTGTATAGAAAAGAGAAATTCAAATACATTCACAAACAACTTTTATATACGGCAAACATATAAGTGTTCGAATTTCGGTGGAAATGGTATAAAATATAGAAAAACAAGTACAAGGCAAGGCAAGGCAAAACGCAGAGACAAGTAGTGCAACAACAAAAAGCGAACTGTAAAAATACAGGGTTGTATGTGTGCAGCTAATAAAATAAAATAACTCGAGCCAGTTCACCACACCTCAGCCAACACACAATCAGTAATGCGGTAGACAGAGAGAGCAAGGCCTATATACAATACTTACGTTGGATGTGTGCGTCATCTCACTTTGGCCTTGTTTGACAGTTCACTGTATTTGACTTGGGCACAGTCGTATCTGGGTAATATTGGTAGTGAGTTGTGGCAATTAAGTGTAGATTTTAATTTGTGCAATGCTGGTTAAAAAGTTGTCGACAATGGTGAAGAATATTTTAAACTTGATAATAAATTTGGGAAAATATCAAAATATTAATAATTTGTGATGCAGTGGAAAATAAAGTTAGTGTTTTATGAAGGAAGTGAAATTGGTGCAGAAGGAAGGTGAATGTAAAAGCAGGCGCAAGGAGGTAAATATACCAAAACTTTTGTGCTGTGAATCTCTAGGCCTCTAATTTAAGAGGCCGCGAAAAACGACGAAGTAATAAACTTGCCTCCTGCGACATCTTTGTCAATTTCACTACTAAATGAAAATAAAATTTTATAATCGAATACAAAAATTTTTCAAGACGTAAAAATTGAATTTCATATAAAGACAAGAGGCAACCAACAACAACGAAAGCAAAAGAGTGACATCGAAGTGAGAAGTGTCAGAAGCAAAGAAACAATGTTATAAGTAAATAAAAGAGGTGGAGAAGAAATATAGCAAAAACCAGAGACAGAAAAGTGGAGAAAAAAGTAAAATAAAAAAGGCAAATATATACTCGCTTCAAGGGTTTGTATGTGAAGCACCAATTGTGCGTCCATCTCTTTTTCTCATATTGCGTGTGGTAAATGATGAGCGAGCGTTCCAGTTGTCAAGTATTAAATGCAGCAACAAATTATATACGAGCGGAAACCCTGACGCCAGCGGCAGTCAAAATAAACGATTGTAAATGGCAAGCTGGTTTTTACATTAATCGAAAGCAGCAGCAGCAGCAGGAAAAATATCAGCAACGGCTACAGCGACGACAAAACGAGTGCGAGTACAATCAGCGAAAACTCTCGACTCGAAAACAATTTCACCATAGTTGTTGCCACCAGAACAACGTTCAGAAAGCAACTAATGCTAAAATGTTGCAACAAGAGCAACGCCAATTAGCTTATGGCAAAACTATGCATGAATTAACATTCCCGAAATATAATCAAACAGCAAACAATTTAACAAAAGCTAAGAATATTAACAGTAACCCAACAACAAAAACATCTATAATGACCACTGTACTTGACTCCAGTATTCCTCGTCATCAGCAAATGCAACAGGATAGCAACACGAACACAACAGCGAATTGCATGAATGACACAAACTTAGCATCGCCACCACCACCCCCAGCTTCGCAAAATGTTGGTGGTTTGAGTGGTGGTACTCAACCTTCAACCATCGGGGTCAATTTACGCGTCACAGGCCAATGCAGCCAGGGTGGGCGTAAATATATGGAGGATTACTTCTCGGTGGCCTATCAACAATCGGAGAATGCCAAAGATCTTGAGTATGCATTTATTGGCATTTACGATGGACATGGTGGCGCAGAGGCGGCTACATTTGCCAAAGAGCATCTTATGATGCAGATAATCAACCAGAAGTCCTTTTGGTCAGATTCGGATAACGATGTGTTGCGTGCAATACGCGAGGGATACATTGCGACGCACTATGCAATGTGGCGGGATCAAGGTATGCGAAAAGAGAGAAAAAGAAAATTATTTTTTCATTAGCACCATTCTTTAGAGTACCTCAAAATGTAAGAACATCTCCCAAACGAAACTTGAACCTTTTTACTCCTAGCCTAAATCACTGTAACTGCTAATATTATATTTGTATATGTAACTGTAGTAGTTACAAAGTAGTAATGTGACAATAGTTACAAAATTACTAAATTTAATAGTGTTTGAGCGCCAGTTTTTCAGTTAAACTAAGTTTAACTTACCAATTTTCGACTATTTACCTCAGTTTAAAAAATTCACCACAGTTAAATTAGCACTGTGAACTGGCACTTAGAGAAGTATGCATGGGTGAGAAATAGGGAAGACGAGCGGATACAATCAATTTCAAAGACGTAATGTGAACTATCTATCACCGATTCTAGTATAATAGCTTTATTCTTTTGCACTCGACCTGCAAAAGAGCGTTAGGAGGTTATTGAATAGCGTGGAAATCAACAAGACAAAATAAGCTTCTCGATAAGTAGTGGTGTAGGGTAAAAAAGTGCCCTTGTGGATGGGCTGCTGTAAAGTATTTGGGAAATTCTAGCTAATCGTTCAACTTTTGGACACAAATAAAGTCAAGGCGCACGAGTCGAAGGGCCTGGCAATCAGTGCCTCTTATTTCATGTAAAAATAATTGTATTGTTCTTTCTCGTGTTATAAATAAATAAAACCAAGGCACATTCCGTACGATTTGGTGGTTTGATTGTCAAAGTGATCTGCTTTTTTGTTGTTGTTATTTCGTATTTTTGTTTGCATTAAGATACAAATTTTGACATTCAAACCACCACATTTTCAACACGAAGTACACATAAAAGTAAAATCAAAGCGCATTAATTAAAGGCTGTGGCACTAGACCAAAAATAAAATTTTGTACATTTAATTGTCAAAGAAAAGTATTGGCAAAGTATAAAACAAGGAATGAATTCGCCTTGTTTCACTCTGGGCTGACAGCCACATGTACACGGCGAAAAAAAGTAAATAAATCAGCTGATTTATCGATACCACCTTTAATAGATTCGCCTTGAGTAAAATACATGTAAATTTTGTTTATGTACTACTGCTACTTTCACCTTTAATGGCGTCGCCTTGAATAAAATGAAACGCCAAGCTGCAGAATACGCATAAAACGAGACAAAATAGAGCAACTGTAAGCAAGTGTGGAAATAATCGATTTCGAGTGTTCTTTTGCAGATCGGATGCACAAAAATTCAGCTAATAATAAAAGTATGGAATTTACAATATTCAGGCAACGGCTTCGGCGGTCTCTTACCTTATAATTGTATATAAATGCTAACAAATTTTCCACAACATAAGCCATTTCCTAGATCACCCTAGGTCTCTTTTATTCGTGTGATCGACGCGCATTCCATTCACTGTGCGGCTGATTGGCCCATATTGTATCGCACTTAAATCGATAATTTTCTTATTTTGCGCATTTCTTAAAGCAGCGGTAGTTCTTTGCAAACCTAATAAAAAATTCAATTTGTTAAATAATAATAATTTTGTTAATTGTTGTTCGCGAGAGGCTTACGAAAAAATTGAAATTTCACTAAATTGATTTATTCCTTGGCGGTCTGTATTTGAAAAAAATGTACATATGTACATGAAATTTCACCATACAACGAACAAATGGTGCTGTCACAGTAAGTAACCTTAATTCGTGTGGATTTAAAATAAATTTTCCCCCCAAACGTTTATTAAACATACAGTGTACAGTGTGGGGAAGAATAATGCAGTAAAGGCACATTCGTAGTGGAATATTCCCGCACATACAATCACATACCAAATACAAAATGTATGAAAATGAGAAACTGCAAAAGTAAAATACAGATAAAGTGGAGATATGGTGGAAGTAGCGCGACAACACTGGCATACATATGAGCGCCGAAACGGGAGCGATTCGTATATCGATGATACAAATTTGTGTATGTGTTTGCATGAATGCCGAGTATTATAGCTCTGGTGATTTCACTTATGTAAAATGTTTGCCTTGCTACCCTTGCAATGAGCCAAAGCGAGCAAAATAGTGGTGTGTTTCTATACGTACGGAAAAGTTTCTGAAATATTATTTACTTTGCATGAGACTTTTTTAAATGGTGGAATGATGACACTGTACAGTGGTGGTTTATTATGGTAGGCGAATAATGTAGTGGTGTGTGGGTAGTAAATAGCTGAAAATAAATCCGACAATGCACAGAGTTTCAGTGAAATTTCTAGGTACTCGATTTGTGTGGTAACTCATGTTTTTGAATCTTATGAAAATTTCCGTCTGTGCTGAAGTATTAATGTCAGAATATATAGGATAATAGCATTAAGAAAGAAAAATATTTTTAAGGCATTTTGAGTTTATATGCTATGTATAAACATAATCCTCAAAATTACCTACTTCTAATTTCTTACGAAATTTTAAGCTATACGTGTTTAAGGGGTTATATACAGTTAGAAGGCCGAAAAAAGAGCGAATTTTACAGATTTTTTTCTGAGAAAACTTTTAAATTTATTGATCTAAAAATTTGTGCACATTTTATGTTATTTTTTAACTGCATTTAAGACTTAGTATTAGTAAAAATATTTATTTGGAAAGGAGCTACATTAGATCTCCGGGAGCTCCTCTCAAAAAAGACGTTTTGAGGCGACCACTATATCTCTGAACTAGATCCTCTGAAATTAAAAAAAACCAAACAGATTTCATTAAAGTAGTGATAAATCTAGTAATTAATCGAAGGAATAAGCAAAATAATTTTTTTCGACAAAATGGCGGTTTCCCAAAAAAAAAAAAAAAAAATCGATTTTGGACCAAAATTTCGGGATTAAATTGTTCACAAAAAAAAAAAAATTATCGGTGAGAAAAAATCTTCGATTAATTACTAAAGAATATATTTAAACGCTCGTGTTAAAATTTCAGACTAATCGGTTTAGCCGTTTTCGAGTAAAGTTGGTCACCGACTTTGAAAACACCAATTTTGAGAAAAACGCGTTTAAAGTTTGCTTTGTACTTTCAAGCACCCTGAAACGCCTTTTCAAATTTGCGTGTAACTTCGAAAATATTCACCGGAACGATATTAAATTTTCTATGTGTATTCTTAAATATATGTACATTAAGAAAAAAAAATTGATTTTTGGAAAATTCTAACTGTATATAACCCATTAAGACCAATTACTTAATTCAAGGCCAATTTACAAAATTTTTAAATAAACGCTTTCTATTTTTCAAATTGTCTTTAATATTAAAGTTTAGAAATCTTTCAATTTTTTCACTGAAATATCATTTTATTTAATAATGGGTTTACATATAGCTAGATTATCTACTTTTTCGAGCTTACCCATACAAAATTTCTCTCCCGAATCACGAGACTATAGAATAATTTGAGATTTTAATCATACTTTTTCCCATACAACTCTGTGTTATCGATAATTATTATTACGAATGTAGGAAAAGAGGCTTGCGGAGATATTTCTAATACAATTTTTGTCAATTATTATTAATTTTGCGTTCATATTACAGAAAAAAGCGTGTGGGTGTAGTCTTTTGGGTATGTTATGGCTTATTTATTATAAAATGTAATATCGAATTTCGCATGCATATTGCTATTGGAGGTCTCATAATGGTATCAAAACGGCGCTTTAGTGCTTGAGGAGTGCCAGACTGGCACTTCAACCATTTCACCTACCTACCTAAACAAACCAAAATCGCTAAAATATTCCACCAAACGACTTTCTACGATGAAAAACCTTTCAAAACAGTCTCGACAGCTGATTGTCAATTTTGCAGCTAATTTGCTATATGTAAACGGGTAGGAAGATTACCTTTTGTGGATTTATTGCTAATCAATGCATATGTAAGCATACCTTAAGTTATAAAGAAAATACCACTGAATTGAAGGTGAACGTAGTTAATGACCGATTTTTGAATATCAACCTGACTTTAAATTGGAATAAAATATTGCAAGGTATTCAGGTAGGTAGGTAGTAATGACTCACTTAGACCTTGTCGTAGATCCATTGTGATACTACTGGAACTTTTCCTACCTTATGGGTATCTTTTTAAACCATTCTTGAGCTTTTATAAACGAGCAAAGCTACATTAGATTAAGATGCACTATATTCGCCCCATATTGCAAAGCAGGTACACAAATATAACGGTATTTTCGTATATCACATCATGTAAATTATATCACATCACAGCACAAAAAACTTCGTGACGAACTAATTAAAATGTGCCAGCTAAATTCATTTAGGAGACATGTTGTACACTCGGTCGATAATTGAATTGCAGCGTGCATACATTGTTACCCTTGTTTTAATGCAACTCTGAGTAGAGTAAATTCACCTATTTTTTCCAATTAAAATATGCCGCTAGCTGTAGCCGTTCACCCGTGGCCTTAATACCCCACTCTTCTGTGGTGTTAATTGTAATACTCACCTATCAATAAGCAGCGCACATATCAGCCGCATTTTGACATTTGAAATCACACTTAAGTTTTTTTATTTTTGCCTTTCGTTTATACGCGTTTGCGAAATATGTTTTACGCTATTTGTCACACTCCCTCTTTACGCATTGCTGATTATCTTTTTTATAGCCTTCTTCTTTGTTATTCTTTTGACGACAACATTAGTTAAATATGTATGTAGCTGTAAACCACTTGTACTTTAATGTTTTGTTGATGTTAAGGTGAGGATGTAAACAAAAAAAAAAGCGCCTTTTGTTATGGAGCAGCAGTGCAGTTGCATGAACCAGGGCATAATTGGTTCATAGTGCAGTTGCTGGACAAAGGTGGATATTGGCGAAGGCAATGATGAGGTGAAGATAATTTTTTGTTGCATTTTTTTTTTTACTTTTTTTTATAGTATTTGTTTGTTAAATCGTTAGGATATTTAAAATTCAAATCGAAACATTTAAATAATAAAATAATTGACGAAGTATTTGCAAAAAATGTTTATTTGAAAATGCACGCCAATTTGTATGAAAATTTAATTAAGAGATGTTTACTACATTTACATATCAAGAAAACTTTCATTGCTACCTTCAAAAAAGTATATTAATTATTTTGTATTATATGCATATTTGCAGAAAATTGGCCAAAAACAGCCAACGGCTTGCTCAGCACAGCGGGTACAACTGCCACCGTTGCCTTCATACGC
Organism: Anastrepha obliqua; assembly: GCF_027943255.1. NCBI lineage: Eukaryota > Metazoa > Arthropoda > Insecta > Diptera > Tephritidae > Anastrepha > Anastrepha obliqua. Next base: position 120,572,809 of record NC_072893.1, on the reverse strand, counting down.
CGTGAGAAGATTTACATTGGGCATGTCGGGGATTCGGGCATTGTACTCGGCTATCAGAACGAGAATGAAAAATTCTGGCGCGCTAAACAGCTTACTGTCGATCATAAACCAGAATCCGCAGAGGAACGTGCACGTATACAACGTTCAGGTGGTAAAGTGGTAGTCAAGACCGGTGTACCGCGAGTCGTGTGGAATCGGCCGCGTAGTGGTATGTGGTATACAAAAACGATTAATTTGAAAAACGAAAAATTCAATATGTTTTTTATATTTTAAAACAGCTGGTCACAGAGGACCCATACGGCCCAATACACCCATTGATGAAGTTCCCTTCTTGGCAGTAGCACGTAGTCTAGGTGACCTCTGGAGCTATAATTCCATGCGCAATGTATTTGTAGTTAGTCCAGATCCAGATGTGCAAGTAATCAAAATAAATCCAAAGACTTTTAGGTAAGTCTGAAATCAATAATTCACACATTCATTCTTATTCTATTCAAATGTGTTTATAGTTTTTTTTTACTAAAAAATGTTTCCCTTTTTCCCTTTTAGATGCTTGATTTTTGGTACGGATGGTTTGTGGAATGTTGTAACCCCACAAGAGGCAGTCGAAACCGTTTACGAAAGAGAATGCATTAATGAACGTCTCCAAGCATATGCGCATATCGATAGCAGCAATATTGAATGGACGAACCCCAGTAAGGGCTTGGTAGAGCGCGCATTAAAGACATGGGCCTCTAAAAGGATGCGCGCTGATAATACGTCCGTCGTCACGGTCATACTTTATCCGCCTGGCAATGAAACAGCAAATGCTAACTGCATTGGTGCGAATGCGTTGCCATATAACAACTTACCAAACGGCGCATGTGGTCTGGAGTATGCAGAAGTAAGTGCCGAAGTCCCCGCAACCGATTGTGGTATTACTTATGAGGAAATAGCAGAAAAACATGCCATGCCTGAAGCCTTCCGCGATTTCGATTACTTCCTTGAAGAGGAAGCGCTGAACACCTCACTACAGTCGCTCAATGCCGATAACAGTGGCCCAAAATATTGCAATGACGAGCTATCGTATTATCATAATTGGAGTTGGGAGGAGCGTCAGTCGGAATGTGTGGGCGATTATAATCACCATACGGCGACTTTAACAGCGCACAGCGATGTTAGCATTTGCAGTAAGGCCATATCAGGCGACGATGGTATCACAAGTAATACTACTAATCATTTTATAGCAAATGAAGCTGATGAAAATGCTGTGGACGGCGTGCATAGTGGCGAAGTTAGTGATGACACAAAAAAGGAGTCCAACGATCTTAATTATACCCATTACAGCGCTGACACTTCATCCAACTCGAATATGTCAAGCGATGTGAGCAATGAATTAGGCAATGCAAGCTTTATGACATTTGCTGAGTCCTATAATTCATTTCTAAATGAACAAATGTCACATGACAGCTCAAGTAGCTCCAACTCCAATTCAAATTGTCAGATTATTAGCGGCACGAATGAAATATTACAGGAACAACAGCGCTATCAACAGCAATGCATGTCCGAGGAGGAAGGCTATTCGCTAACTAAGCTAGAAACTCGGCGCGAGCAACAACGCTGCAGTGGTGGTGTGCAGACATTCAAAATTTTCCAAACTCATGGCACAAGTGGCACAAGTTACGTGCCGCAACGCCAGCCTTACGAAAACAATCGCAAACAAGAACAAGCGGAAGTGCAGCGACAACACGCAGTCGGGCAGTCCACACCTACGCCGCAACTATTCCTTGAAGAGACACGCGAATTGGAGGAAGCGCTTACCTGGGAAACGGAATGCTCTACGCTGAGCACGACAATGAATCGGTTTCTGAATTATCCACCAGACCCGCAGAAGCCACTTGAGTTGAATTCGTTGTTGCAGCAAGAACGCGAAGAAGAGCAACAGGTCGCCTATGAACGACTCGAAATGCAGCGCAAATTAGCGCACCCAGTTGTGGTGGAGGAGCTGCTGGAAAACGGCAGTAATAATAAATTAGAAGCTGTTCAGCCACTAATGCACCCAGCACCGATTGATGACGCCGAAGATGTATTGATTGAGGAGTATATTGAAGATGAAACCGAAAGTGCGGAGCGACAGCAAATGGAAGACAACACAGCACAAAAAGATGCAAGAGTACAAATCAATGAAGTCTCGTCCAGCATGTCCGATCAGACGGAATGTGATAGCAATTCAGTGAAGCCGTTGGTGGCCCCCTTAAAACAAACTTCAAAAGTCATTGAGAAAATTGAAAAAATTGAAATTTTGCCACAGAAAATAGAGTCAACGAAATTGGAGCGCTTGGTGCGCCATCCACTAATGCCACACAAGTCGTCGCCCCTGTCACATTACAAAAAAACCAAAGGATCTGCAGCAATGTCTACTTCAGTTTCAGCTTCGACTTCTGCGTCTTCTGTGCCAACCACTACCAGCGTAACTAAAAAGGCAGAAGTTGCCTCTTTTGACTTCACTTCCCGTCCACCAAAGGCATGTCCGGGTCGCACCTCGCTCAAGCGCTCACAGACGCAATTCCCCAATATACCCAATGAGAATGCACGTTTTAGCGAGACCACATCTTCGCACGAGCTGAGCAAAAGACGTCGCTACAACGAATACGTGTTGGGTGCGGTAAGCAGCACGAGCAACAACAATGACAACAATAGCACCAATAATGCGAGCAGCAGTGATAACAATAATTGTCGCAATCGACGCTGTAATAGAACTTCGTCGCCCGGTCTCCACAGAAACAGCAGCTGTGCCGCCATTGCCTTGGAGAAACGTCAACTGCGCAGCAATAGCGGTACCGTGGACTACTCGAAGCGTACTTTACGCACTCGCAACTCACTCACCAAAGACCTGAAGGCAAAAGCTGCGCTGACCACAACAATGCGACGCGTAACAACGCAATTTCTACACGACACAGCCGTCAGTCTCATGAACAGCAGGACGGCACTGGCGCAACAGCGTCAACGACGCAGTTCGGATGTAAATCACGCAGGTAGTTTGACTTTGAGTAGAAATAGCAGCGTGACGAGTAATAGCTGCAGCGGCAATAGCGTTGGACGTAGAGCGCGTGCTGAAAAGCTACTAGCAGCGAGCACTGATAATTTAGAGGCGGCCTTTTCACATGTCATCAATCTGCGTTCACGCAAAGTAGCGCATTTCGCTGTTGCTGCAGCGGCGGCAGCCGCAGCCGCAAGTCACACACAACCAACGCGCCGTTCGAAAGGCAGTGTTGTTGGTGTCGCCGGCGGTGGTAGCCCACTCATCTCCTCATCGGCGATGGTACTGCGGCGCGAACGACACAATTTACGCAGCTTGAGTACGCGCAATGCCGCAAGTGCCAGCCTAATGTCCAGCAATGGGCAACGAGAGTTTAGCTATGGAAAGACAACACGTAGCGGCGGAGGTGGCGGCCTACACGCCGCAGGCATATGCCCGTACGGCTTAGCGTCCAACGCAACACCCACGTCGAAATTGCTCAATGGAGCAGCAGGTGTGACAGTGGCGACACGGCCGCGCGCACACACACTGCTCATGGCAAAACCGACCGTGGGTGGCGGTGGGGGTGTTGCGACCGGCAGCATGGGCGTGCGTGGCGGTAATGGTGCAACGCCGATGACACAGCCGACTTCGTATGGGAAGCGTACAACGGCGCTGCGCAGTGGTGCTAACAGCGCTTGCGCCACATCAATGATGCTGACGCGTAGCGGACGAAATGGCAGAAGACTGAATCGTTAAATGGTAGGGAGGGAGGGAGTGTGCAGCTGGACGGCGTAGCGGCCGCAGCTGTTGCGCAGTTATTGCGAATTTATTAGTACAAAAATGCTCGAAAGCAAGCTAACACTTACGATTTTCATTGTCAAGGTTTGCACAGTTAAAAAAAAAACAACTAAACATTTTAAAATTGTAGAAATGTATGATATGTATAGGTAGATGTACTCTTGCAATAATCGTCTTCGAATGAGGAACGAAGAACACTTCAGTATGGTAATTGTATGCCAAATTTAAAAGGGGGAAAATGTTGTTTTTTTTACAAATTTAGTTGTTCGATTGGTTTCCGCTGAGATCGAAATATACCACACCGAATTTATTTGCCAACTTGAAAATTATGGAAATGGAGAAAATGAATAAAATACAGAAAATTGAATTTTGTAATAATGCGCATTTCTTTTAAAAATGTACAACTGTTATTTTCATAAATTTGCTATTTATTTGTCAAGTAAATAAACTAAAGCAATGCGAAATTTCTAAAATATGGCAATAGTAAATGTGAAGTGTGCAGAAGAAATGTGAAGACGAAGCCGTGTTTTGAGCGGAGATTACAGCAAAAAAAAGAAGAAAAATAATAGCTATTGTTCCTTTCATCACATTTATTTCCATGTAAATCGAAAGTATTTGTATTAGGCGCTAAGCTTTAATTAGAAAATTCATTTTCAAATTTACTTTTAAATCGTAAAAGATGCTACTAGTTGTAAGCGTTAGTTGTAGGCGCTCGTGAGCTCTTAGTTTTGTAAAAGAAATATTTTAATAGCACTAAAACACAATTGTAAGTAAACCATTGACATAAACGGCAACATTATTTTAAATAGTAGTAATATTTATTATATCATAATGTATGTATTTTTAAAATATTTTACGATCTACATAAATTAGTTTTGGTTTCTGTTTAAGATTAAGTTGTAAAATTAGTTTTGGTATCTATTTAAGATTAAGTTGTAAAATTAGTCGTTTTTCCTGTTGCGTTATATCTGTAAGAAGGTACCTTTAACGATAAACTGCAGTTGAATATTTTGAATTGAGTTTAGTTTAAAAGAAAAAAAAACATTTTATTACATTTTAAGTTAGTACACATTTCCTACGCCTAAAATTGACTTACACCCAAATTTCTAAAAGTTGAAGTAAATTTGAAATACTTTATAAATCGAAAATGTGTATGGAAATATTAATTTATAAAGCGTATTGAAAAAATTTTAACTTTTATGAATGAGGGTGTTTTAAAAACACAATTTAATAACTCATTTTCCATTTATTTTATTTCATTTATGTACATATAAAGTGTTTAGGGTTGGGTATATTGCATTAAATAATTAATGCAATAAGCGGATGGTTAAAACACTGAAAAACTGAAGATTTATTAATACCGAAATCTTATTTTAACTACTACTACAATCATTACTACCACTGCAAAATGCCCAACCTTGAGTGCGATAAGGCAGCCGCCATAGCCGTATAGTTTGGCACATTATGCCCAATTGAAAGTACCCAGACTCTAAAGGCTAGGCATGAAACACCAAATGATAGAAAAGCGCTTTTCTAAGATCGCCCGCCACTTGGCTACCATTATAAAAAACCAACTGCGGCATAAAACTGCAGCAACATCAAGACGTACACCACAAATAGGAGCAGCAGTTCAGTCAAACACCAAAAAGGGTGTAAGCACCAATTATATGCATATACAGTGAACGTCAAAAGAAAGTGTACGCACTGACAAGTTTTAACTATTTTTTATTTATTTTTAGATTTTAATTACAATAACTTTATATAAAAATATGATTCATACTACAACAAAAACCATATAATGCAAAGTTTCAAGCTTTGTACAAAATTTATAAAAATTCGACAAATTTTCATCAAAATTTCAAACGTTTTTATCAGAATTTCTGAAAAAATTTCCAGTATGCAATTTTTTAGCTCATTAAATTTTGTTAGTTTCGAACAAAAACCATATAATTCAAAGTTTCAAACTTTTTACAAAATTTCTAAAAAATCACTAAACTTTCAAACTTTTTAATAAAAATTTCTGAAAAAATGTCGACTATGCAATTTTATAGCATTTAATTTTCTTAGTTTCGAATTGCAAAAACCTTATAAAGCAAAGTTTCAAATTTACAAAAAGTTTATAAAAATTCAACAAATTTTTATCAGAATTTGTAGCTCTTTAATCAAAGTTTCTGAAAAAATTCCAACTTTTTTAACAGAGTTTATGAAAAAATTTAGGGTATGCAATTTTTTAGCTCATTAAATTTTGTTAGTTTCGAACAAAAACCATATATTACAAAGTTTCAAACTTTTTACAAAATTTCTAAAAAATCGGTAAACTTTCAAACTTTTTAATAAAAATTTCTGTAAAAATTTCGACTAGGCATTTAATTTTCTTAGTTTCGAATTAAAAAACCTTATAAAGCAAAGTTTAAAATTTTATACAAAGTTTATAAAAATTCAAAAAAAATTTTATCAGAATTTCTAACTCTTTAATCAAAGTTTCTGAAAAAATTCCAACTATTCCAACTTTTTTAACAGAATTTATGAAAAAATTTCAAGTATGCAATTTTTAACTCATTAAATTTTGTTAGTTTCGAACTACAAAAACCATGTAATGCAAAGTTGCAAACTTTGTGAAAAATTTATAAAAATTCGGCAAACTTTTTACCAAAATTTAAAAACTAAAAACAAAAATTATCAGAATTTCTAGGATGCCATATTATAGTTCATTAAATTTTGTTCATGCTCGAGTTTTGTATAAAATTTGTATAATACATATTCGCAAAATTTTCATCAAAATTTCAAACTTTTCACTTAGATTTTTTAAAAAATTTCGGGTATGCAGTTTTATAGCTCATTGAATTTTGCTATAATAAAGAGCAATTTTTAAGTGGTTCCAAAATCATATTGATTTATAAGAATTTTTTTCGGTTGCGCTCTTTTGCATTTTGTAGAAGGAAACACCCAACATCGCTAGCAAAAAAATTGTCAAAAATCAACACGATTTTTGAACCACTTTATTATAGCAAAATTCAATGAGGTATAAAATTGCAAAAAAAATTTTACTAAGAAGTTGCAATCTTGATGGAAATTTGCCGCATTTTTACAAATTTTATACAAAGTGCGAGACTTTGCTTTATAAGGTGCTTGTTGCAGTATGGACGATATTTTTACCGCAAAAAAAAATTGTAATTACAAAGTCTAACCCAGTCCAAATAAATCCGACCCAGCTCGACTTTAAGTTTAATAATGAAACGGGGCTTGGATGAGGTACTAAGATTAGTAGAGGGCACAGAAGACCATGAGGTCGAAGCGCAAACGTCCAATGAATCTAAATCTAATCTAAATAAATAGTCAAAACTTATCAATAAGTGGCGTACACTTTCTTTTGACACTAACAGTATATAATTTAATTTTTTCCTTCGTACTTTTGCATTTCACTTTTTTAATTTTTCACAATATTTTGCGTAAATTAAAAAAAAGAACAAGTTTTGTGTGCCTTAAACGTTTTAATCCAAAGCATTATTTTCAAAATTATAGTGGGTGATAATAACCAATATGCGCAACAACAACAAAAACATGCTCGAGCACAGTAATGGGGACTTGCAGGCTGTCTGCGCATTGGTTATTGTTTTGGTGAAGTCATAACTGACATTTCACGCCTAGCCCATAAGACAGATTGTACCGATAGCATTCATACATTTATATTCAACTATCGTAGGAATGGTTTATTGGAGGCATCTGCAAAATATAAAAATAATTTCACCCCTCCTCATCTGTTATGGATTAGCAATAAAAGACACCAATGTTTTGCATTATTACGTTTTACACGTCAAATTAACTGGACTAAAGAGAAAAAAAATTATAAAACCCTGGCGCATAAGTGCGCGTATAAGAATTAAAAATTCACGAAAAATATTTTTAATTTTAATTTTTTTTAATTTTTTTTTTTAATTTTTTTTTTAGTTTTTTTTTTATTTAAAAAAAATTTTTTTTTTTTTAATTTTTTAATTTTTTTAAATTTTTTTTTCTGCTGAAGCTCGCTTTAGCAATCGTATTTATGACTTTTCGAAAACTGCGCTTCTTATTATGAAATTGTACTTTCACCAAAATATATAGATGATTTATTTAAAAAAACAAAAAATACCTGTATTACTAGATATTAAGATGATTTGATCAAAGAATTACTCGGAACTGTTAAACGTAGTGCGTAAAAATAGTTTTTAAATACTTGTAGTAAAATGTAGGTTTTTATTAATTTATTAGCTTATATTAATTAGTTATAGGATTCTTAATGATTTTCTATAAGAATATAAATATTTGTGAAATTGATAATCGTATATGAAGTATACATACATACATACGTATATTGCATTTCATGTACGAGTATAGTTAAAAATGTGTAAAAATAAATATCAATAAATATATTTTTTATGAATTGCAGAAATAATTAACGCGCTTTCACTGAAATTTTCTTTAGTTGGTGTACGAGATTGTATTTTAGCAAATGGAAAATCCTGAGTACTCGATAGTAGTTTGCTGCAATGAGCACTTCGAACATTCTAAGTGATAGTCGGCCAGGCAGTGGCAGCTTTATCACCTTTTAAGGGTCAAATTTTCATACAATCTGTGTAGTGTATAGAGAGAATGGCTGTGTTCGTAAATGCAACATGACTTGCAGCATAAGCATCAGTGGCAACACTGCAAGTTTGACATTTGATACTTCTTATACAATTTTTGACAATTTGCAAATACGTTTGTTTGCATTTTTGAACGCGTATAATACTAAAATGGAAATTTTGCTGAATCTAACACTAGACGAAATTTGTGAGCAAAGAAAAGATAGATTTTCTTTAAATTTAAGAAAAAGAAGGCTATTGAAGTCAAAGAGAAAAACGTTTAGGTACAAATGTTTGTCTTTAAAAAGAAAAATACCTAAAAACAAATCGTTTATTAAAACAATAAAGTCATTTCCCGAGGACATTTTCTATTCCCATTTCCGAATGAATTGGGCCACTTTTAAAGTAAGGTTTTATAAGTTTTATGAAAATTAATAATTTATAGTTTCACTTTAATAATTTGCTGTTGGAGGAGTCATTGAGTGCCTTGTACCATAAACTTCACCGAAGTCCTCAAAATACCTCCAGGATGTAGCTTCTCTACCGGAAGAATTATTTCTTTTCTTAATGCGCTTGTACGTTACCAAGAGATTTAAGCATTTTCTCTGCGCTGTGGTACTGTCCAGTCTTATATTGGGATTTACATTTTTAACTTCGGTCACAACTTTCTTCCACAATACATTTTTTTTCCTTCTACCCGAATTAAACTCGTCCTCCATATTCAACCGTACTCTTAGCAATAACTGTGTCTCCGCATTACTGAGATTTTCACTAAAAATTTAAAAATAATAATTTATACAATTATTATTAACATAATTTAACTAAATTTCAATACAAAAATTAAAATAAAACAGTTTTGCTTACTTTTTATCAGACATCGTAGTTAAATGCAGTAAATGCAGTAAACAATTTTTTGATAGAAATTATGAGTGACAACTGATAGAATTGTTGTCTTTTTGAACGCTTGATTATTGCAGTGCTGCAATATTGGCATTTCTGAACGTTCTGTTTGTTATGCAATTGTAGTTTGCGCGTCATGTTGCATTTACGAACACAGCCAATAAGTAGATTTCGGGTCAGTAAGACTATGGAACGGAAGAAGCAGAAAAGTAACGGCAATGAGAAAGTTGCTAATATAGATTGGCTAAATAGGCAATGTCTACTACATTAATACGAGGGGTGCCTTTTATATGTCTGGATTAGAGAACAAAAACAAATTTTAATCATCGAAAATAACTTATTGTTTTTCAAAATATTCTCCATGAAGATCTATACACTTTTGCAGGCGTTTGAACCAATTGTCGCAGCACTTTTGCCACTCTGAATGAGGTACCTCCAAAACATCCATTCTGAATGCCGCAACCGCTTCTTCAAGTGTCGAAAAACGTTGAGCTCTCAGGTTTGTTTTTTACGTACGGGAATAAAAAGAAGTCATTCGGTGCCAAGTCAGGACTATACGACGGATGACCCATTAATTCGATGTTTTGGTGCTCAAAAATGCAGCTGTGGTATAGCCGATGTGTGAGAGCTCGCATTGTCCTGGTGAAGAGTGGTCCGTCTTTGGCGATTGGTTTTCCTAATTTCTTGGAAGACAACTGGCAAACAAATAGTTATGTACCACTCAGAATTTACTGTTCTGCGTTGTTGTAGTAGTACGGTTGCGACATGTCCAGTTTTTCCGAAAAAACAGGCGACCATTTGCTTGGAAGTGCTTCGTGCGCGAACAACTTTTGTTGAATTTGGCTCATCTTGAAACACCCATACAGTCGACTGCTGTTTACTTTCGGGCTCATACGCGTAAATCCATGGTTCATCACCTGTCACGATGTCATAGGCGTGTTTCGAAGCCCCGCGATCGTATTTTTTGAGCATTTCCTTCGACCAATCGACACGAGCCATTTTTTGAGCGATTGACAAATTGTGTGGGATCCAACGCGAACAAATTTTTGACGTGATAACGTCTTATAATTCGATTTAACAGGCTGCACGCACGAAAAAATGTGTCGTTATCTTGCTCATTAGTGTTACCTTGCTCATTGCCGTTACCTTTCTCATTAGTGTCACCTTGCTCATTGCCGTTACCTTGAATGAACTGCAAGCGAAAGCGCGGAACGAACGACAAAGCAAACGAACGGCAACGTTCGACATCTTGCTCTCTCCTATTTAAGTGAGCGTATATGTGTATGTATACGCGCATATGTACATATATAATATAAATTCACGTATTTGTATTTGCATATGCCTTCTTATTGATTTTTATTAATTTGATTTACTTGAAGAATTTAAAATAAAACCAAGTATGTTAATAATACCAGCTGTTTTAATGTTATTATTATTTTTTGACGTGATAACGTCTTATAATTCTATGTAGCCGGCTGCACGCACCAAAAAATGCGTCGTTATCTTGCTCATGCGTCGTTACCTTGCTTGAACAGCATGTTATGTTATGTTATGATATGTTATGTTATGTTATGTTATGCTATGTAATGTTATGTTATGTTATGTTATGTTATGTTATGTTATGTTATGTTATGTTATGTTATGTTATGTTATGTTATGTTATGTTATGTTATGTTATGTTATATTATGTTATGTTATGTTATGTTATGTTATGTTATGTTATGTTATGTTATGTTATGTTATGTTATGTTATGTTATGTTATGTTATGTTATGTTATATTATGTTATGTTATGTTATGTTATGTTATGTTATGTTATGTTATGTTATGTTATGTTATGTTATGTTATGTTATGTTATGTTATGTTATGTTATGTTATGTTATGTTATGTTATGTTATGTTATGTTATGTTATGTTATGTTATGTTATGGTGTGTTATGTTATGTTAGGTTAGGTTAGGTTATGGTGGTAGTCGGTCTGCACGACCAACTCACTTAGACCTTACAGGTCCGTTGTGATACCACTGTGCTACACGGGAACCTCGTTTATCTTCCTTCGTGGAACCATTTCGTGGCTCTTATGAAGCGTAGTATTGATGTCAACCCCACGCCAGACAGTTCTGTAAGAGAATTAAAAAAGTAATTACCTAGACAACCTGCTCTGATTTTAGCTAGGGCTGGACAATTGCAGAGGAGGTGCTCAACTGTTTCTTCCTCTTCCTCATCTCTGCAACTTCTGCAATATTCATGGGAGAAGACTCCTAGCCTCGAGGAATGCCTGCCAAATAGCCAGTGACCGGTTAAGCAAGCCACGACCTTCGAGATATTGTCTCTTGAGAGACTAAGCAATTCCTTTGTTCTTTTCTTGTTTATTTGCGGCCATAGTAGCCTAGCTGTTAGACACGTATCTTCATTTCTCCATGACCTATTGGCCTCTTGGATAAAGTGGTTTTTTATTATTAGTTTACTCGTGGCCATGGGTATTCCAATGGTACTTTTATCACTCAGCAGTTGGAGAGCGGTACCCTTTCTGGCTAGCTCATCTGCTTTACAGTTTCCCTCAATATCTCTATGTCCCGGAACCCAAATAAGGCTGATCTTGAATACGTCACTAATATCATTTAGAGCTGCCCGGCATTCCTGTGCAACCTTCGATCTTAGTGATGCCGCATTCATTGATTTGATGGCCGCCTGGCTATCCGAGAATATATTTATGATCGTTTTTGTTAGGGCGTGCGTATTTAGGTATGTAGCCACTTCTTTTATAGCTAATACCTCTGCCTGATAGACGCTGCAGTAGTCTGGCAGTCGAACGGATAGTTCCAGTCCTAATTCCATCGAAAAAACTCCGTAGCCGACCTTATCGTCTAGCTTGGAGCCGCCTGTGTAAAAGTTTAATTCCCCCCTTCTCCATGGCCTTCTTGTATGCCACTCCCTTCTTGACGGTATACTCGTCTTGAAGAGTCTTTCAAAGGTGAGTCTAGGGATAGAGTAGTCTATTTCTTGTTTATGACTATTCACAGAGTGCAAAATGGAAGCGCGGCCAAAGCACCGGTCTTTCCATAGCGCCATACTTTTTAATCTGAGCGCCGAGGCGGCGGCCACGTGTTTTCCTACCAGATTTAGGGCAGGTAAGTTGATTAGCACTTCCAGCGCTTTGTTTGGAGTAGTCCTTAAGGCGCCAGAGATGCACAAAAAAGCTGTTCTTTGGACCTTACTCATGGTTTTAGCGTAAGTCGCCTTTTGAGCAGATGGCCACCATACAAGTATTCCGTACATTAAGATTGGCCTAACTACCGAAGTATAGAGCCAGTGCGTAATACGGGGTGTAAGTCCCCATTTGATACCGACCGCTTTTTTGCAAGTGTATAATGCAACGTTGGCCTTCTTTACTCTTTCCTCAATATTAGATTTCCACGTGAGTTTCCTGTCTAATATGAGTCCTAGGTACTTGACGTTCTCTTTCAAAGGAATCTCCACACCCTTAAAAGTTAGCGGGGAGATTATAGGGAGCCTGTGTTTCTTTGTAAAGAGAATTATTTGAGTTTTTGAGGGGTTTATATCGAGTCCCCTGCTCTCAGTCCAGCTTCTAAGCGTGGCCATGTTAGAGCGCAGAATGTCCATAAGGGTGTTAGCATATTTGCCCTTAACGGCGATTGCTACGTCATCTGCGTAAGCTGTGACGTGGCAACCCCCTCTTTCCAGGGTCAGTAACAGGGAGTTTACTGCCAAAGTCCAAAGAAGAGGGGAGAGGATTCCACCTTGCGGTGTGCCCCTGCAGACCTTTCTGCTTAGAGTAGTGCTTCCTAATTTAGCCGTTACCTTTCTTTTGATGAGTATATCTTCTATCAGGGCTACGACATGTGGTTCAACTCCAAAATCTTCTAATGAATCTACTATAGCGTTTGCATTTATATTGTTGAAGGCGCCTTCTATGTCTACGAAAGCAACCAATGCAAACTCTTTGTCTGATAAGCTTTTTTCCACCAACCCGACTAGTGAGTGTAAGGCGGTTTCTGTGGACTTCCCTTTAGTATAGGCATGTTGCGCCGAAGAGAGCCTATTTAAAGGCACGACTCCCCGTATGTATTCCTCTATTATTCTCTCCAGGATCTTGAGAAGAAAAGACGTTAGAGTAATGGGTCTGAAGTCTTTAGGGTTAGTGTGTGAGGACCTACCTGCCTTGGGTATGAAGGAGACTTTTGCCTCCCTCCATCCTAGCGGAATGTGGCCCATGTTAAGACAACTTCTAATGACAATTTTGATATACGGCAGTACAATGCCCCGTGATTGCTGCAGTTCAGCGGGGTAGATACCGTCCGTTCCTGGCGATTTATAAGGACCAAAAGTATTAATAGCCCATTCGATTTTTGAGTGTGTGACTAAGAGATTTCCTAGGTCGGATTGCCTTTCATTATTGGCGGAATGGTTTTGTTCCACCGGCTTGTTTCCTGGAAAGTGTGTGTCTAGGAGAAGACCTAATGATTCCTCACTTGACGTAGTCCATGTATTTCCTTGACCTTGTAGGTAGCCTAGGTTGCATGGCGTCTTTGAAAGAATTTTTCTTAATCTGGCCGCTTCTGAAGTCTCTTCAATTTCTTTGCAATAATTTTGCCATGATTCACGCTGCGCAGTTCTAACTGCTTTTTTGTAGTTTTTTAATTCAGCCTTATAGGCTTGCCAGTCCTCTGACCTTCTCGTGGCCTTGGCCAGATTAAATAGTGTTCTATGGGATTGTCGTAGCGAGGTTAGCTGCTTGGACCACCAAGGTGGTTTAGACTTCCCTCTGGGTCGGACAACCGACAATGTTATGTTATGTTATGTTATGTTATGTTATGTTATGTTATGTTATGTTATGTTAATGTTAACTCATTCTCTATATTCATACAAAATATCTATCAAACAAATAAAATTAAAATTTTCTTTTGAAAAATGCAACCATTCAATTAGTATTTTCTTATGACGTTATCACGTCAAACTATCGTCAGTAAACCGACTTTACAGACAACCTCTTTTTTTTTTGATAGTCAAATGTTTATGCAATATTGAATGTATGCTGGTCCCACTAATGCCTAAGATTGTCTCAATCTCACGATAGGTCACATGACGATCTTGCAATATCGGTTCGCGCACAGCATCAAAGGTTTTCGGAACAACAACTGATTTTGGACGACCTTCACGAAATTCGTCTTGGAGTGAACTACGACCACGATTGAATTCACCATACCATCGATAAACACTGGTCCTTGATGGAGCTTCATCGCCAAAAAATGAATTAAGTTCATCCATGCAATGTTGCTGAGTTAATCCACGTCGAAAGTTGTGAAAAATAATCGCACGAAAATGTTCACGATTTAATTCCATTTTCGGACCGAGATGAATCTTTTAAGTTACTGTAAACAACACAAATAGCGCTGGTATTTCAAAACGTTCTGAGTACGTAAAAGCCAAAAAATGTCAAACCTTGCTATACAGCTGTCAGTTGCCAGATTGCAACACCAGGGTTGCCAAATCCCGAAATATAAAAGGCACCTCTCTAGGACTGTTACAACAACAACAACACTAAACCTGAAGTCTTGTTCCTCCCCATACATATACGGGGAATGTTGCTGACAGTCCTTGGCCGGATATAAATCCGGGTCGTTCCGGTTACGTAGAACCAACTGTCGTGGGAAATATACTTTGAACATAAGCAAACTGCCTTATTATTTCTAAATATAAAAAAATCAAATCAACAAAACCTGAGCTCTTCTTGGCGTTGACTGATTCTACATATATCTAAAGGGTTTTTCAATAAGAGGTGTTATTTTGATATTCAAAGAAAAATGATATTTTTTAATATAAATTATCGGATGTTTATTTCATTATAAAGAGGAAGGTATGCCGTTAATAGTGAAAAATAACATTAGGCAAATGACCCCACCACGACCACGCTTACAGGACGATATCCTTTTCATGAAAATTTCCGTAACCGAATTGCAAAGTGAGTGCCCTATGTCCACGATAGCCTCACGAATTTCATCTTTGAGGTCTTGAATCGATCCTGAGCTGTTAGCGTAGAACTGCTCTTTCACGTGGCCGCATAGAAAAAAGTCACAAGGTTTTAAATCACAAGATCTCGGTATTCAATTGTGATCACCTCTTCGAGAGATAACACGGTTCGGAAACTTTTCCCATAAAATATCAATGGTTTCGTTGCTTTTGTGGCACGTAGCGCCGTCTGGTTGAAAACAAAACATTGTCCAGATCAATACTATCCAATTCCGGCCATAAAAAATCGTTAATCATGTTTCGATAGCCTTTTATATATTTAAATAACACCGGTTATTGGAAAACCCTACATAAAGCAGATTGGCGGTCAATGTACCACCTTGATCAAGAGGTTCCCGGAATATAATCAGAAAATTCAAAATACAAGTTTATTCTCAGTTTTCAATGTGGAAGGCCTCTATAGTCTCACGATCTCTTCTGAAGCGCTCAGAGTTTGTAAAGTCAATTTTAATTTACTTTTTACTATCTTCCAACGCTTGCTTGACTTTGAAAACAGCACATAGATTTTATTGATAAAGCCGAAAAATGTTTTGGCTGTCGTTGAAGAGCTTGCTGTATCTCTTGGATTTATATTGAGTATTCTTGTTCTGATACCTTTGTTAATTCCGACCATATTGGCGCCATTATCATATCCCTGTCCTGGACAGTTTTGGATATCTAGATCATTTCTTTCCAGTTCTTGTAATATTGATTTTGTAAAATACTCTCCTGTTGTTTCTGCGACGTCAATAAACCCAATGAAATGTTCTTCTACAGCTCCAGTTAACAAATTGCAAAATCTTAATATTATTGACATTTGTTCAACACAGCTTACGTCCATGGTACAATCAAGCAAGATGGCGTAGTATTTTGCTTGTTTAACCGTGTGTATAATTTCGTTAATAATTAATTTAGACATTAAAGTAATTAATTCGTTTTGGATGTCGTGGCTCAGATAATGTTGATTAAGTTGCTTTTCATTAATACGTTGCATATGCTCCCGTAATGTCGAAACATATTTAGATAACAACTTAACTAAGTCTAGAAAATTGCCAGAATTTTTACTATCGTTCAATTTCAAGGATTCTCGATGAGCTCTAAATGCCAACTTGTGTAAGGCCAAGTAGTTTATTATATCTATCAATCTTTCAAACAAATTATACCAATACTTTTGGGATTCCCCAATCAATCTCTCGTTATCCTTGTCTATTGTTTTACCGTGTTTGATTCCTTTAAAGAGTTCCATCCATTTCATCATGCACTCCATTCAGTCATGCACTCCTTGCCTTCGTTCATGTCTTTGCAGTATCCGACTCAGATCCTTCCAATCACAACATCCTTCTTTTACTATCTGTGTCTGCAAATGTGGAAAAAGTCTACATGGAAAGCAATAAACTTTATCTTGAGACATGGAGTAAGTTAACCATCTGCGATGTTGCGTCTCGCCGTTACTCAATTTTCTAGTATAATGAAATTTAGAAAAATGTCTTTTACTTTGGTCTTTTGGGTAATTTTCATCAGATTTCTCTAGGTCTTGATCGGAACCGTTTTGAATTAAGTCATGGCGCTGCGCATTATTTAGTAGCAATACCCACTTCTCCGGATCTAGGTCTATTAATGGCTCGTTTAAATGAACTTCTTGCTCTTGATTTTCTGACTCACACATATACTCACTTTCTAACTCTTTATTGGATTCAAAAATTTGCGTCACAGCAGATTTACTCGATGTTGAAGGTAAAGTTGTATCAGAAATTTGACTAAAAGTTTCACTGAACTCTGTAGCTGATTCTGTTTCAGAAAATAAAGATTCATCACATGACTCTGAAGCAGTGGCAGCTGAAGAAGGCTTTTTAAGAAATTTCATCATACTGGAACTCAGAGCTTGGTTGGATATAACCGTTTCAGCCTTTCTTTTTCTTTTTGACGCACCGGATTCCCATTTTCTCCCTACATCTCTGTCTCTAGAGGGTCCTCCAGACATGATAACCTTAAATATTTTTTAGTTAAGTTTGGTAAGAACGCAATATTACAGGATACAGATTATAAGAGTTGGTTGATGATTATTACACAGGGAGGTCCTGGATGAAGTGAAAATACGAAAACCATGGATTACGATACATACCCGGAACATTTTTTGTCAAATTTTTTGTCGGAAATGAAAAAAACGACTATACAAAATTTACGAGTCAGCTGCCAACTTTGTATCATCATCATTATCATCTCAACCGGTAGGCATCTACTGCTGGATATAGGCCTGCCCTAAGAGGGCCACCTCGATCGGTCGCGGGCCGATGGTCTCAACGGTAATGGTCTCAATCTATGGTTTTCGTATTTGCACTTTATCCATGACCACCCTGTATATGTATGTACGTACATGGCACAGATCGAATATTTTTATTTTATAGTCACTATTAAGAAGGCAAAGGTAAGTAGGTACCTACCAACCTACTTATTTTGTTGAATAAGTAATGCAGAAGCAACTTATTATAAGCAAGGTGTTTCTATGCAGAAGTGAAATAATTCGTTGTAGGTACCTATTCATTCATATGATTTTGTACTTATTGTAGGAACACCGCACGAGGTGTAGGTATGTATGAAAAAAGAACTCTGTGAAAATAATTGTTACGAATTTTGACGCATACAAAATATACTCGAAGGCATTGGTCGGGAGGCGAAATATTTCTATTATTTCGAGAAAAAACACTAGCGCAGGTTTAAAAATAAGTACTTATCTATCTTATCTATCGAATCTATTTCTTGATTACTATTACGAGTATTTACGACTTATAAAAGATATAGGTAACTATTGATTTTGACGAAATAATTTTTCTTGATCTCTCCGCCGAAAGTACGGTCTTTCTGGCCGCATTTTACTCCAGGAAGAGCGACTTTTGAGGCCTGCTCGAGTTGCAGCGCGCTTTAGCGGATTACAAGACTTTCGTGGCCGGCAGCCCAGTAATATATGTATGTACATGCCAGTGCGGCCGAACTAACTGTAGAGCCGATAATTCAACACGACGCCTCACAATACTAGTCGGTGTAATCTAACCTGTTAGTTTGTTGTCAAAATATTTTATTTGACGAAAATAGAATCAATTGGGCTAAATATTATTCTCAATAGCGTTTAAGATTTAAATATTCCAGATAAATTTTTTATTAGTAAAATTATAGCTCACGTGAAAGAAAATATACTATATAATGTGATTGAAAATTTGAACACTGCACTTTTAGTAATTGCGTATTCAATATCACATCATGTAATTGTAATAAGGAAAATAATTCTTAAATTCTAAAAAAATAATAGTATGAAATTTTTTCTATATTAATTAATTAAAATTATTAATAAGAATGTGATATTGTTACTATTACGTAATACTGAAGTTATTTATATTAATGATACCATGCTTAAAAATTTGCTTAAAATAATAATAATGTTATTTTATCAACAATTTTATTTTTTGGAGTTATTAATGCGCCCCGACCAGTAAATACCCCGGCCACGCCTCGGATTTGCAAAAGTTGGGCGTTGCCCCCTCCCTCGCGTTTGTAAATCCTTGCAAGTACGTACATACTTTCGGCGGGAGATCAAGAAAAGTAGTATACTACCCACGGCCAGAATTTTGGATATCCTAGCGTGTGTGAGATGGCCTTGGGTTGTAATATACTATCGTTAAAGTCGTTAAAAAGTTGATGTTGACTTACCTTAACATTAGGTATGAAATTAATAACAAATAACGTTAAACTTTTATCCACTAGAACTGTGCACTAAAACGTCGGAGTGATGATTTTACAATACAATAAAAAGAAACTTTGCGCTTACGAGTCTGCAAGTTGCCGTATGAAGAAAACTACTCTCAAAGACAAATTAAGTATAGATAAATAAACTAAACAACACGGGGACTCCCCGTCCAGAGTCTCGTGCGCCGAGCGCGAAATCGAGAGTTTTCACACTACCCGGTAATACGATATTGGTATCGGACGCTCATAATGAAGAGCACACACACATATTATGTTTGTATATATGCTAAATTAAGATCTTTTGCACGTATAACTGATTTATTTATTGCATTCATAGGTTTACCTACACCCATGAATTCAATAAATAAATAAATGATAAATGCCACACACATTACTTACAAACAGTTTCACCCAATACAGATATCGTGTCGGGCAGTGTGTGTGTGAACGCTCATTAGGGCGAGGCCAGGATGATTGGCGAAACGAAAATAAATAGGTAACTTGTTTTTCTGCGAGGCCCCCTTAGGTGCGAGGCTGTCTTCGGTGGCCGACTTTGCCGACGCCTAGCGCCGCCACTGCCTCCATGTGTTGGCTGGTCTCCCGCACCAACGCCTTCCTAGGGGATTCCAGTCAGTGTGTCCGACCCATTTCCACTTGCGACGCATAATTTCTATGTGAACTGGTGTTTACCCGGAATATCCAGAATATCCGCAGTATATTTCGCAGGCAACGGTTTAGGAAGGATTGCAATGATTGTGATATGCTTGTTGTTAAGTTTCATGTTTCACGTCCATATAGAACTACCGACATCTCGTTGGCATCAAATATTTTCAGTTTTGTGTGCCTGGTGATATGGGTTGATCTCCATACCTTGTCTAGCATGCCAAATGCAATGCGTCCCTTATGTAACAAAATTAATCTAGGTACATCTTCAAGCGGCGTGTCGGCAATTTGAAGGGTTTGCGTTTTGGTGGTGTTAATCCACATTGTTTTGGTCTTTGCTATGTTAATTCTTAGACCTGTTTGTGCTACTGCATGTAGTCTTAAGTCGGTCCCTCTTTTGGCTTCGTTGGGGCTTCCAATCAAGAGTTTGTTGACAAACTTTCGTTGCATCTTTGCAGTGCAGTGTGTGGCCTATCCTACTCCTTACTGGGAGGATATAACTTTCAAAGGCTCAAACGTCTTATAATCTTCAACAAAATAGTGCAGAGTGTGAAGTCATTTGTAAAGGCTCGAAATATAGCTCGGCGACACACGTGGCTTTTGCGATACATTTCCAGAGACATCAATGCTCCTGTTCCTCGAATAAAATGGCACCTCGAGCAAAAGTAAAGAAAACAAATTTGCTACATACGACCTAAGGAAAAGCAAATACGGTCACTATAACCCATTGTTCTATAAGATTTCATAAGAGGGATTTCATTGGGTTTGGTCGAAGGATGGTATACTTGCCCTAACCTCTAATTCGTACCCGTACGATTTCTTCTCATATACACCCCGCTACAAAATTGTAAGCACACCACTATTTTTTATAAAAATACAAAAATCAAATGAAACAAAATTTCAAAATTTTCAATTTTTTTAACAAGAATTTTTCTGGGTATGCAGTTTATAGCCCATTAAATTTCAGAACAAAAAGTACAAGTTTCAAGCGATTACAAAATATCGTTGATTTTTGGCAATTTTGTTTTGTTGACGATGTGAAAGCGACAATCATTTTACTTAATATCTCTCAGTTTCAGCCTTCGAAAGCGTCCAATTGGATGTTAAACTATGCTGGCGAAAAATCATATTTTTCTATGAAACGCATTTCCATCTCGGCGGCCTTATTTTTATATAAAATTTCCACATCTAGAGATCGGGAAAATCCGCATTAAGTTATGGAGAATTTAATCCACTTTATTTTTTTTGGAAAATGGTGGCTGTTAAGGGCTATTGCTTGGGGGTTGAGAATCGCGAAATTCTCTTCCACCTCGAACGACTCTACGGTACTAAGCTTCCCGCTTTGTGTATGACTCACTCTCGGAGTAATGAAAGTTGAATGCGAAAAGTTGATGTTCAAGGACTTCGAAGAACTCTCAAAAAAAAGAGGTTGTCTGTAAAGTCGGTTTACTGACGATAGTTTAACGTGATAACGTCATAAGAAAATACTGATTGAATGGTTGCATTTTTCAAAAGAAAATTTTAATTTGTTTGATAGATATTTTGTATGGATATAGAGAATGAGTTAACATTAACATAACATAATATAACATAACATAACACAACACAACACAACACAACGCAACACAACACAACGCAACACAACACAACACAACACAACATAACATAACATAACATAACATAACATAACATAACATAACATAACATAACATAACATAACATAACATAACATAACATAACATATCATAAAGCATTCACCAACAGCTTTCATTTGATACCCATATTGTACATACACGTCCGAAGGTTACCCGGGTCCACGTTTTGACCTATATCTCGAGACCCTATCTACCAATAGGTATTCGAACTATACAGGAATCATCTTCAATACCTACTTAACAATGTGTGTAAGTTTGGTTTAATTCGGTTCAAAGACACGGCGGGTCCACGTTTTGGCATATATTTCGAGACCCTAGTCATCAATAGGTATGAAAATTACCCCGTATTAAAGCACTTATCAACAGCTTTCATTTGATATCCATATTGTACAAACACATTCTAGGGTCCACGTTTTGGTCTCTATCTCGAGACCCTAGTCACGGAGCGGCATGAAAAATACTCTGGACTAAAGCATTCACCAACAGCTTCCATTTGATACCCATATTGTAATATACATACACATCCGAAGGTTACCCGGGTCCACGTTTTGACCTATATCTCGAGACCCTATCTACCAATAGGTATCCAAACTATACGGAAACCATCTTCAATGCCTCCTTAACAATGTGTGTAAGTTTGGTTTAATTCGGTGCAAAGACACGGCGGGTCCACGTTTTGGCATATATTTCCAGACCCTAGTCATCAATAGGTATGAAAATTACCTCGTATTAAAGCACTTATCAACAGCTTTCATTTGATACCCATATTGTACATACACAACCAAAGGTTACCCGGGTCCACGTTTTGTTCTATATCTCGAGACCCCAGCCATGGAGCGGCATGGAAAAGCCTATTCATTACAAACAAACAAAGTTTTCCTCTTTATAATATTAGTATAGACAACATATCTTATAAGGTATATGGTAAATACTAAAATACATTTTTTCCTTCATATATAATAAAAAAATTAATAATTATAACATTAAAACAACAGGTATTATTAACAAACTTGGTTTTATTTTAAATTCTTCAAGTGAATCAAATTAATAATAATCAATAAGAAGGCATATGCAAATACAAATACGTGAATTTATATATGTACATATGCGCATATACATACATATATACGCTCACTTAAGTAGGAGAGAGCAAGATGTCGAACGTTGCCGTTCGTTTGCTTTGTTTGCTTTGTCGTTCGTTCCGCGCTTTCGCTTGCAGTTCATGCAATGCAATGAGCAAGGTAACGACAAATGAGCAAGGTAACACTAAATAGCAAGGTAACACTAATGAGCAAGGTAACACTAAAGAGCAAGGTAACACTAAAGAGCAAGGTAACACTAATGAGCAAGGTAACACTAATGAGCAAGGTAACTACATATGAGCAAGGTAACACTAAAGAGCAAGGTAACACTTATGAGCAAGGTAACGACACATTTTTTCGTGCGTGCAGCCTGTTAAATCGAATTATAAGACGTTATCACGTCAAAAGGCATTGATTTCTGTAAACCACATTGGTACAATAAAATTTCCACATTTACTCATATGTTACCGCTTTAATCTGATTTATTGAATCTGTTTTTTAAGTCCATTTAGGTTAACAGTGAGTATTACGAAACCAAGAATACCGACCCGCTTTGTGGGCAGAAATGAAAAACGGTGGACTCCAACAAAATTACATTATTTGTGTCATATCCCATCAAACAGTCGATCTTTTCGGTGCTAAATTGTCAATGTCCTTGGAACAGTGACATATCAACTACCGATGCACTTCGAAAACTGAGCTGTTTAGTTATTTTGATATCGTCGGCCTTAACAAACGTACCGTTACTTGACTGACTTTTCTAAGTTGGCAAAACAGCGAAACGAGCTAGGACTAGAGACTAGGAGCGGCCTCAGTATTAACACTGATAATATTGTATTAAATCAGCCTTGAAAACCACGGAGCATATCTTTTGCCAACAAATGCTACTTCGGGCTAAGTAGGCAATTGAGTAGTCAAGATCTCCCCCGACAAAGAATAACCGTCGTTTTTAAGCCTCTCATTATGCCTGCCCTATTGTAAGGTGCAGAAGCTTGAACGATGACAACATCCGATGGGGCGGTCCTTGGAGTGTACGGGTAAAAGATGCTACGTAAATATGGAGGTATGATTGAAACGAAGAAATGTGAATTGTCGCCGTCCATAGCAACCAGTATGGAGTCATGCTCAAAGATATTTTGTTTATTAGAGTGTGTGAACCTGTTCTGGGATACCTTGAGTTTCAGCAGAGCTTTGCCCCATATCATCATAGCTGCAAAATCATCGATTAATTGTAGGAAGATTTCGTTGATAAATTTATGTTCGCAATGGATTGACGCTTCTGATTTTCTCGGATAGCAATTTTCATGGACCTACGCGAACAGGCTAACATTTATTGCAGCCTGGGAAACCAATATTGAAAAGATCTTATGGCCTCAAATATTCGACGACAGCGTTAAATCAAAATGAGTGAATAACACAAGGTAGAATAACCAAAAGACATACTAGTCAAACTGTTGAAATTAAATTTTGAGTGTTTTTTTTTTCAATTATATTTGCAAAAATAAGCAAAATAAAATATTGCTTATTTGAAATTAGTCTTTACTTAATACTTTTTGCACATATTTTGCTTTAAGATATCATCGACAGCACCCAAATGAAGCCGCGCCACTGCCGAGCAACTCAATCAAAAATTTCTTTCACAGCTTGCCGCTCCACTTAGCTCATAGGAAACCTCACCTTTGCCCAAAACATGGAGTGGTTGATTGCATCTGTAACACGATGTGTGCAACGGCAAACAGGCGATTGGCACACGGTTATTCCCCATTGCACATCTACGGGTCGTTGATAACAAAATCGCAATACAGCAAAATATATATATAATATATAATTGGCGCGTACACCCTTTTTGGGTGTTTGGCCGAGCTCCTCAACCTATTTGTGGTGCGCGTCTTGAGGTTGTTCCACAAATGGAGGGACCTACAGTTTCAAGCCGACTCCGAACGGCAGATATACTCGTAATATTTACCTGTTTTTCAGTCTAAATCGCTGTTATGCTGGAACCTCTAATTTGGAAATTAAGTCTTCAGCCAAGTCTAGAGTTAACTGGAATAGTTTTTGGTATGCCCTTGCCGCCTAATGGAAAGGTTTATCTATATCTCAAAGCGAATGCCGATTTCTACTGTTCTCTGCTTCTACTGTTCTACTATTCTGAGGCTCACTGCCTTCTCTCTGCGTGATAAGTCGTAAGCCAAATACTCGAAAGACATATTCGTGTTTTTTTTTTTAATGAGTTTCTATTAATGTAATTTAAAAATTTTAATTTAAACTACTAATTCTTGTTTTTGTTAATGTAATTTCACAGATTTAATTTAAACTACTTATTCTTGTTTTTTCGTTGAATTTAACCGCACCAGAATTGTTGTCGTTTAGTTTGCGATAATCGACTTGTTTTGTCTTAACGATTTTCGTTATGAAATGGGTTACCGCATAGCAAAATCGTTAAAACTGTGGTTAGCGAAAGAACAATGCGAATATCGTTAAAATGTGTTAGTGAATTTCAGTGCAGATAACCTTCACGCTATCCTTGGGCCCTCCATTCTTCTGAAAGTATTTGCCAGAAATTAAGTTAAGAAATTATGCAGTGATTAAAAAAAAGTAACTATCTATTCCTAAACACTTAATGTTTTATTTTATTTTATAATCTTTCTTTAAAAAAACCCTCTTTATGTGCACACATAATTATTTATTTTTTATATTATTTTTGTAGCTTCTAAAAATAAATTTTTCTCAGCCTTATGGAAATTGTGGAAATGTGGTGAAATCGCTTGGCATAGCGACATAAAGCTTAAGCCTATTTATGAAATTCATACTTTTTAATTGCTTTTATTTTTGCTTAAAGTTGCTCTAATTATTATATTTCAGTCGAATTAATTGCTATAGAACTCGAAAGTTTCCCAGTTATTGTTTTCACTACCGCGTGTTTTGATGCAATTAATCGACAGCGAAAAATGAATCACGAGTAAAAAATTGTTTTTTTTTTTAAATTATTTAATTAGACGATCGTTAAATGCTCCGAATTGTATACTTATTTTTAACGTAACAAATTATGATTTGAAAAAATATCAAAAATTTTTAAATACAAGCAAATTTTTTTTTTAAATTCATTTACATAAAAAAAGTATTGCATTTCACACCTGAAAATTACCCTACCCTCTTTTCTCTTTGCAATTTTTCAAAGTTCATCGGTTGCGGTTAACTGGAAGCGTTTATATCGTTGACATTTGTGTTGATATAATATATTTTTTTGATTAATCGTCAAAATTAATTTTAATTGCTTCTTTTGTGTGAGTGGCGTTTCTTCCGGTGACTTCCCTTAACACGTTGAGTGCCGTCATATTTGTATATGAAATTTGCATTCCCCAGGTGACATTGTTTTAGTTAGTTGTAAACGATGCACGGGCATCAGCTGTCTGTTGGCTAAATGACAGTCCAGAGCATTGTTTACAAGCGCGCGGAAGCATTCTGCCGAGATTAAAGGCGAAAAAAGAAAATCAGTAATGGATTTCAGACGTAATAGTGTGATTGCATTATATTTGGCTGGAAAATCACGACCAGCGATTGTTCATGAGCTCGAGCACCTTAAAGTAAATAAAGTTTTTATTTATCGCCCCATTACTCGTTGCAATGATACTGGT
Source organism: Anastrepha obliqua (assembly GCF_027943255.1). Classification (NCBI taxonomy): domain Eukaryota; kingdom Metazoa; phylum Arthropoda; class Insecta; order Diptera; family Tephritidae; genus Anastrepha; species Anastrepha obliqua. Next base: position 120,546,711 of record NC_072893.1, on the reverse strand, counting down.
AGCATCGCGAAACGTCTTGGAGATGGTCATCAAAAGACTTCAACGTCACGTGAAATGGTGCAAAAAGTGAAGATGCGACTTGAGCGAAATCCCCGACGAAGTGCCAATAAAATGGCGAAAGAACTGAAAATATCTGACCGTAGCATCCGCCGTCAACCAAAGTCAAACCTTACAAGATCCAAAAGGCGCAAGATCACTTGAGAGAGCGAAGGAGTTGCTTCGCTTGGCCGAATACGTTCAATTTCCGAACATTGTGCTTTCGACGAGAAAATTCTCCAAATTGAGCAATTCGTAAACTCCCAAACCGATAAGGTTTATTTGACCCACCGTCCATACGAAAATTTAAGTCATCGATTGGACATCAGGAGGCCGCACCCGCCACAGGTAATGGCTTGGGCCGCTGTAACCACAGATGGGCGCTCTCCAATCGTTTTTATCGAGCCTGGCGTCAAGGTAAATGCGAAATGTTATCAGGAAAGTATTCTGCTTGGGCAGGCAAACATTTTGGTAGCAGACCATGGACGTTTCAACAGGACTCGGCACCGTCTCACAAAGCTCGAGTGAACCAAGAATGGCTAAAAAACAACGTTCCGAACTTCATAACATCCCCACAATAGCTATAAAATTCACTAGACGCGAATCCGATGGATTATGCTCTATGAGCCATTTTGGAGAGCAAAGTCCGAATTAAAAGATTCATCAATCTCGGGGCGCTGAAACAAGCCATTGTCCGCGAGTGGTCCAAAATACCTGCAAGTCACATTCGGGTAACTTGCGATTCGTTTCTGGACCGTTTCAAGGCCATAGTCAAGCCAAAGGAGACCATATCGAAAAAAAGTAATTGTTTCTTAATTATTTTCACACATTTTTTACTTTGAATTGAATAAAAGTCATTTTCCAAACAAAATTTATTTTATATTTATTTGAGACTGATTTCCAACGTATCTGTGTGCGTTCATGGTGATTCTGAAGTCCAAAAATGCTCATCACGTCATCGTTTTAATTTTTGATCCGGCTTTTTTTTAATTTTGACAAACTGACATTCGATTTGCGCTAATCAGCGTTCCAAAAGCCTCAAGTAGTAATTTTTAGGAGCATAGGTCGATGTGATTGAATAATTTACAATTCGGTTGTTGTTATTGTGTTGTAGCAGTTCTTTAAGTCTTGTCAGAGAGGTGTAATCACCGATCGTCTTCGTCTAACTCATCTAAGGGTAGGCCCAGGAAACATGCCGGTTTGACGGGTTGGGGTGTTAGGTGAGGGAGAGAGGTGTTAGGTGAGAGGGCACGTGAATAGGTGGTTAGTATCATGCGTGGTACATTCACTTGCCAGACATATTCTGAGTATGACAAGGTCGATTCTGGGTAAGTGGATTTCAACCTGCTACAATATCCTGAACGTAATTGAGCCAAATTATGCGGATCTCGGGAGGTAGCTGAAGCTTTTCATCTGCAATGGGTGGTGGTTAGCTCCGAGGGAGTGCTGGAGCTGATCGGGAGTTTAGGAAGGTGTTAAGAAACTCCCGATGAATATCGTTTAATGTCTGTCTGTAAACTATCTGATTCATTCGCGTTTGGTACTGGATTTTGTCAGTGTAGTGGAAGAGATACCTTCTGATTCGCCTGGGAGGTGGGTAAGGCTCTAGCAAGACCCTGCAGGAGTTTATTCCTACGGTAATGTCCTAGCAGGAATCGCTTGTCGAGCATATTACTGTGCTTCTTGACCGGAAGCACGGAATCGTCGTTGTGAAGGTTTTGCAGGGGAGACATTAGAAGCTATCTCGTGGCTATTCTGATAGTAGTAGTAGTTCGTAGTCACTTGGCTTGAAAGAAATGTATGGTTATTTTAGTGTAAGATTCATTTTTTCATTTCAGTCTTGGTTAAAGTCTCCAAAATTCTCCAAGAACCGTGTTCGTGCACAAACTTAGGTCGAATACTTGGCGTTCCCGCGATAGTCTGTTCTGCATTGGTGGAACGACCCATATTTATATCCGGCCAAGGACTGTCACTCTAGCTGCATTTTTCAAACATTTACTGTGTAATTCCTTTAAAACTCTAAATTTTAATCAATTTTAAGTTTGCATGGAGCCTCAAATGCATTTAGTTTTTTTCTCTCGCTTTTGAGTCTAGCTGTACAGACATATTTGGCTTTTTAAGATACATATTCAAGTAAAGTATGTACAGCAGGCGCTCAAGGTGTTAATTGAAAAACTCTTCCGCTCACAGTAATGAGCCTCAGCACTGGTTTAAAGCAAACAAGTGTTAACATCTGCTTTTATTTGACCGTTAGCGAGTTTTTGACAAAAAAAAAGACAACAAAAAAATTTTTTTGCAAAATGATGGTTTGTAACTGGATTTCCAGAATGTAAACTTAATATTTTTTGTGATAACTACTACTGAACTTTTAACTCAGAAATGTACGTAGCGAAAATATTTTGCTTTAACGCAGCCGTCAACCTTAGCTTAGGCTTATCAAAAGCCTAAAGCCTTGAGCGGCGTACAGCTCGTTGTTGACTCCGAAAGATGCTTGATTTTGTTAAGACAAGTTTTTCTCTTCTATTTTTCGTGACAAAATATACTAAGATAGTCAAGGATTAAAGATTACCAGGCTTGGCCAATCTGCTATTGGGGCTTCAATAATGCCAATTTTGCTTCTTTACAGATGCGTTGAACGAAAAATGAGGCGCATCCGAAATAAGATTTTTTGGGCAAAAACCGGATTTCCACATCTACCATTGAGCCGAAATTTAGATAATATTTTTTAATAATTTCCACTTGCCCGGCAAGCGAAAAACATGTATGAGAAAATGCGAATCTCACGGAATATTTTGACAGCTGGGTGTCATTCAGCGGCGGAAACATAACAAGTGGAAAAAAATATTACTGCCAATTGGTAACAATTTACAGCCATTTTTTTCCTTGTTCACTCCACTCGGGAGCATAGGGCCTCGACAAGACTCAGTCTTGCGTTGGTTTCATTAATCTATTTTGCTTTCTGGCAGGGTAGGTGATTAGCCTGCCGCTACCAGTCCTAAATAGTGGGAACAACGTCTTCTAACTGTTTAGAGTGCCAACTGTGTTTCACATTTCTCTGTCGGAAGGATCACACAGATGGTTGAGGACTTCGCTAAATTTTGGTGTGTCTGCGCTATTACTGCGATTGCCCACTTCCTCTTGCTGTGTCTTTTTCTTTGTTTTTTGCTTGATTTAGCAGCCATAAGGCAAGTAATGCGCTGACTTTTTGTGCGGGAGTAAGGATTGGAAGGATAAGGTTTTTGGGGTTGAGGAATACATTTTTCTTTTGTAGAAACTAGAAAATAGAAAAGTAGGTAAGATTGGAAAAGTGCGAGGACCGTGCTTTCCGTGGGATTCGAACCCATAATCTTTGGGATGGCAGGTTAATGCACTTACGCTAGACTACCGAGGCCGGCCATAGTTAAAAGCATTTACACAAAAGTATTCACAAAGTTTACTAGAAAGCCCTTGTTTGTTGTTGTTGAAATATTTAGAATATGCTAAGATAACTAGTGCAAATTCAAAGACAACAACGGTATATTTTACATTAAAGGAAGCGCTTAAATTTATGCGCAATTTCAAATTTGTGTCATTACTTTTGACTATGGCTGTAAGTATATGGAAGAATTTTGTTAGACAAAAAATTTGTTGGCACCTGCTGTGTTTTTTTCCAACTACAAAAGTTTCTCACAGGTGGCATCTACTACATAAATAAAGACGAATATTTCGTTGCAAAGCAAATGCATTGCTAAAAACTTCTTTGTTTCTTGAAATTTCTGCGTATTCCGTTGCCTGCAGACAACACCTATAAACTATAAACCTATAAACACAACCAAAAACGAATTGGCGTGATCTTTTGCCCGTGTTTTTATGTTAGGGGGTTTACCCACATTTGGCGAAAACTGGTCCATATGCCCGAAGTATTTATTAAATATCACATTTGTCGACGTCAATGCATTGGCTGATGCACGCGTTAAACGCGCTGTGCTTGTTTTTGTTTCACATTTTAAAATTGAAATTATGCAAATTGGTAATTTCTACGAAAATCTGCGCAGCCGGTAAACAGCTTACGTTGAATTGCCATACACAGGTGTTGTGAATTTGGGCCGTTATGACGTTTATTCAGTTATCTCGCACACACTTTCATTCAGTTATCTCCAACTTGCAATGGGGGAATTCCCACAAGAGCGATTTGCACCGAGATTTTAAAATGCTAATTGATATACAAACGAATTCTACGCAACTGAGTCACAACAGAATTAATTTGTAAAGCATAAAATTGTTCTTACTTTTTATTTATTTGTTATTTGGGTTTTCAATGAGCAAGTGGGGGAACTGGTTCTTAAGTATCAGCATATTTATTTCTGCTACATTCACCTACTTCGTGCTAAGCTTTGCACAGCTGTATTTATGCTGCACAATGACGTTTAATCACATCCGTTTAAGCATACAATTGTGATCAATTATAGGCGAAAATTAATACCTATGCACATTGGTATATGCACGTATATTGTTAGGCATGAATTATATAAAGGGTGGTCCATATACAAGTGTATTTTTAAAAATGATAAATGGTTTTTCAAATCTAAATTTTTGTTCAAAAATTAGATTAGCAAATACCATTGCATGAATATAAAGGGTGATCCACATAGTCAATATGTTTGAAAAAAAAAATGGAACAAAACTAGAAAATACGAGTACTTTGGTAGACATGAATAATGTAAAGGGTGGATCAAATATGAGTGCATTTTCAAAAATGATAAATGGTGGTTCAAATCCAAGTAAAAATAAGATAAAAGTAGCAAATACGATTGCATGAATAATAAAGGGTGACCAAAATACTTGTATATTTTAAAAAATTAATACAATTAGCAAATACGAGAATGTTGTTAGGCATGAATAATATAAAGGGTGCTCCAAGTGCAAGTCTCTTTTTATAAATGATAAAACGTGTTTCAAATCAAAGTGTACCTTTTAGAATAAGATGAAATAAGTAAATACGAATACATGAATAATATATAAAGGGTGGTTCAAATACTCGTATACCTGAAAAAAGGGGTAAAATTAGCAAATAAGAAAATTTTGTTGAGCAAGAGTAATACACTACAAATACAACAAATACAAGTGTATTTAAAAAAATGATAAAGGGTGGTTCAAAACAAAGTTTCCCTTTAAAAATTAGATACAACTAGCAAATTCGATTGCATGAATAATATAAAGTGTGATCCAAAACTCATGTACTTGAAATAATGAAATAAAATTAGCAGGTACGAGTATGTTGTTAGGCATGACTAGTATAAAGGGTTATCCAAACACGAGCATCTTTTCCAAAGTGATAAAGAGTGGCTCAAAACAAATAATTCTTTTAAAAATAAGATAAAAGGTGGTTCAAATTCAAGTATACCTTTAAATATAAGATAAAAGTACCATACACGATTGCGTGAATAATATGAAGGGTGGTAAAAATATAATTGTATTTTGTATTGTAAAATTAGCAAATGCGATTGCATGAATAATGTAAAGGGTGGTCCAAATACAAGTGTAATTTCAAAAATGATAAAGGGTGGTTCAGAACAAAGTATCCCTTCAGAAAGAAGAGAAAATCAGCTAATACGATTGCATGATTAATATAAAGGGTGGTCCAAATTGTCCAAAATTGTATTTTCAAAAATGATTAATGGTGGCTCAAAACAAGTTATCCCTTTAAAAATAAGATAGAATTAGTAAATCCAAAATGTTGTATATTAAAAAAATGGAATAAAATTAGCAAATACATATGAATTAGCATGAATAATATAAAGTACGGCCCAAATACAAATATCCCTTTAAAAAATGAGATAAAATTTTAGCAAAATAGCAAATAGAAAATTAGCAAAACACAATTTCTTTTTGTATAATTTGATTGTTTAAAAAAGGCAAGCAGCTCTACAATTTTTTGTTGTTGTTTTTTTTTTTTTTGGTATATAATTTTACGAGAAGTCTCTACTAAATAACGAGACTAATGCTGTAATATATTTTATTTCGTATTTCATATTTATCTGTTACCGCCTTCTCATCTATACCTACAAATCTCTTACCGATCTTTAAGTTTTCGAAACTTCTTCTCTCAATTCCTTTAGAACGCGTACCGCCTTCTTCTTCACAACTCCAATGTACTCAAATTTTATTTCTTTGAGAGCAGATTTCGCCTTAGTAATGAGATAGCAACGGCATGGCGCAAGTTGCAGCGGATGATTTAATACTGGAAGTTGTGTTTGACTGAAAATATCTTTACAGACCATGTGGAATGCGTGCCGCATTGTCTTCATGGAGAGTCCTCACTTGTCCTGCCATAATTTCGGTGATATGCTTTTATTCTTTCACAGAAACTTGAGGGTAGTAAAATTGATTAAAAAGAAATTAGATAACTTAAAAAAATTGCCAAGCCTCTCATTAGGAATTTTGCTGGTCATGACAATTTTCTGACGAGAAAACAACTTTACTGGAAGCGCAGGTTATGACTACACTGATTTGTTTACAGAAGCGAGATACTGCATTCGATAGAGAAGGCTTTCCGCTAAACAGCTGGCTATCCCTGGTGTTTGGTGGATAGTTAGCTCAGCTATACCGGGGGACCAACCAGCACTTCGAGAAGACAGGTTGAAGCGCAGAAAGCAGGACATTCCTGGAGATACATTAAATTTATAGCTTTAAGCAAATCAAATTATAATCTTTGTGTTGAGGCTCTATGTTCCACCTAGGAATCCATGCGAAAATATATTATGTAATATATAAGAGTTGTCAGTGTCAGTGTTAAAAAAAAAAAAATTAAAAGTAAACTTGTATGTGGATCACCCTGTAAATGCTATGTACTTTAAGTGTGCAAAAGTAAAATTAAGCACATCCATAAGCATCGCGTATAAGACATTTGCGAGGGTCATGCTCACGACGGCGTTAAGAACGCAAGTCAACATATTCTCAAATAAAAGCGAAGAAAAAAGTATACAGAAATTGAAAAGGAGAGTTATTTATTGTAATGCGCTATGCCTAAGTGCCCATTGTATATTTGTACATACATATGTATGTATGTATGGATGCAGCAACAGGTTTTTTTCTTGACATTGTTGACAATCAGCCGGCTCTTGCAATAGATTTGCGACGTTGCAACAATGCAGCCACTTGCACGCAGAGATATTTCTCACAGCCGCCTAGACTCAATCACGAGCCAGTCAAGCGTGACTAAATTGAGGTGAACCAACCAATGGCCAAGAGCAAAGTTGTCTCCAATCTGCCGACAACAATAACGCCACAACTACTACTCTGACTAATAATTATCTTTCCACTCGTAAAAACTTTGGCGCGCTTATCGTGACGTCACTCTCTTGTAAATGTAATACTTGGTAATAATGATAAGAGGAGCCCATAAGGCGTTGAGTACATAACCCATAAAGAGTTTATATGAAGTAGAGAAGAGAAATTAATTTTTCGGCTTGGCGAAATAAAGATTCATGCACGTGATGCTTGATTGGATGGCAGATGGAGTGCTGAAGGGAAAGATGAAATTCGGTGGTAAAGAAGAAGTACAATAAAAAGAATATAAAAGTTAAATGCCTGAAATTTTCCATATAAATGTATAGTGTAACAGTTTAATGACGTCTGAGAATGGCAGAAACAGTTTGAGAAACTTGTCATGACCTATCAAAAGCGTCGCTTTTAGAAAAGACATCTTTCGAACTAAAAATCCATCAACCATAGTAATTTCCACCTAACATTTTTTTTACTTCACATAAAACGCATAACCTAAATATTTTGGTTCATGTTGAAGATGATACCTAACGCATTCGGTGCAATGACGAGTTAAATACACTTCGTAGAGAAGCAAATGTTATGAGATACCTTAAGATGCAAAGAATTCGAGGATACAGGCACATCCTGCGATTGAGCAACGATATAATTGTAAGAAATATCTTCGAAACAAATCCACAAGGCGATAGAAGCAGAAGTCGGTCGAAAAAAAGTGGGAGAGATGACATAGAAGAAGATATCCGAACAATGGGAGTATCTGATATCTGATGTCAAAAGCTGAAGGCCGAGCTGAAACCGATACGTGGGGGCTAATTGTAACGGAGGTAATGGTTCACGCCGAACTGTGATGCTATGATGATGATTGATAATTTTGGCTCATGATAATTTGTTTTTCTAACAAAAATAGTGAAGAAATCGTATTGTTCAGTATTTCACCAACCAAACCACCGAGATGCTTAAGCGAGTTGAGTTTTGTATGTTTTGTGATTCCATATCATTATTCTCCAAGCAGTCACAGTATGGACAAATATAGGGTATCCCAACATGTATTTCTATCGGACAGTACCTACCTTGTCAATACCCCTATCAGCATGGATAGTTGCACCTTTGTTAGAAAGACCTGCCTTGACTATCGTCTAACCCTTGCAGAGCTGATAAGAAGCGCACCTGTTCAAATGTTATATTAAAAGAAGCTTTTGTTGTTCGTGGAAATCAGCCCCAAAGATTTTACTCGTTGTGACCTATTACTCATATCAGCTTGATAGAATAAAATAAAATAATTTGACGTTGCCGTTAAGGTTTTTTGTACAAATCACAATACCTCATCCAAGCCCAGTTCCTTAAGTAAACCTAAGATGAAGTTGAGTTTGACTTGGTGTGTGGGCCTTCTTCTGGCCGTACCAGGCCGAGATGTCTACTACTTCTTCTCGCTATGGAAATGCTTTCGAGAAGAAGGTGTGTAGGAGTTCCCGTGGATTGAAAGCAAAAACAACAGAAGTTGGATATCAACTTGATAAAGAAGTACTCAAAAGCGACTGAAAAGAAAAGCAGGTATTTTTGGACTAACTTATGTCTATTAATCTAAAAAAATCCACCTACCATTCGGAGACGGCGCAAAACTTTAAGTCTCTGCATTTGTAGGACAAAGTTGGAAACACCTTATAAGGATGAAAGTATTTGCATTGGCAGATCGACAGTAAATCTATTTTGGTATTGCGAGCAAAGAATTTCGCGCATAGCTGCATCCAACGCTTTTATTAGGGTACAGTAAAGAAGTACGTGCTTAAATTGGGCGCAAACTGCAGAAGTTCAAACAAAAAAAAAAATATGTGGAGCCAAATATATAGCGTTTCAGATCTTTTTGACTGGCAAAGAGACGCATTACTTTTCTCTGTTTTTTTGTTGCCTTTTTTGTAGTGAAGCTGTACGAACTTGCTTGGTTTCCCGGTTACTCATGATTTTTTCTTGTTGTTGAAAGTGGCTTTGAAATCGACATATAAATTTAGAGTTTCGAACGTCTTTTTCAAATATTTTTTGAGATTCAGTATATAGTGAATAATTTGATAGCTGATAGATGTATCAGCTCTAGAGCCACACAGCTTTTTTCTCCCTTTTTAGCGCGATAGATTCCTCAATGCAGTATTAAGAATTGTTGCATACTGCTCGATTCTCCATTTTATTTTTTTACTAATCGCCATTTCATTTACTTACTACTTTACTGAGATCTTAGCCCATGCACCCCACCTGTCACTAAATCTTAGCTAGTAACTCATCACCTGCCAAGGCTTTTCTTTTTCCCCAGCCACGAATTTGATATCGGTACAGCCTCACCCGCTACTTGACGCCGATTTTACTGTCGACGCCCACGGCTGGGAGTTCGTGTTCTTTGAGTTCTTTCTTGTATATTTCGCTGCTATTGCCTCTTAATAGAGTGCAGACGAGCGCACACTTATGCTAAATGCTGTTAATTGTGAGACCATAGTTCTGGCAGAGAATGTTGTTCTTATGCTTAAAGGAATTCTAACTGTGCCGAAAATGTGCTCTGGGCTGTTAAGTCTACAATTTTTGATGATGCTCTCACACGACCGGCATTGTAAGCTTTTTGTTTACAGGTAATTCAAGTTTTTTTTTTATTCTTTTGGTAATAACATTATTCACTTTTTGTTAACTGCCGTAAACATTGAACTCATCTCGTGCTATACTCCAACAGCACATAAGCCTATAATCAGAGAACATTAACATTGGACCATTAACATTCTCTGCTACGAGTATAGTAGCATTTCTGCTTACTTGATATTTTTTCTGTTAATGAAAGATTAGACAGTCTGTTATTTTTTTGCAAAATATAATATTTACTAGGAAATGATATACAAATTTAATGGGTTTTTTCCCAATAGATAGTTTGTTGGGTTATTATGAAATCACAAACTGTTTTAATTCGGAAAAGAAAAGCATTTCTAATCTCTTAAAGGTTCTGTGTATTAATTGCCTATTTTGTAGTATATATTTTTCCCTTAGTTTATTAAACTAATTCACACAATTTTTAATGTTGAATATTCTATGCGTGATTATGAATGCTGAATTGCGGCGATAAGATTGAAGCACGTAAGTCAGTAAATAAAAAAAGTCCATACAATTCTATAATCGATTACTGATTCTGTTCAATTTTATACAGAAAAGTTTTTATTGTGGATTTTTTAAAACGGAAAAATATAGATGTGCATATGTATGTGTGTTTTTATATACATTTGTACATTTTAAACGCATGAACTCTTGACTCACACTACGTCATGGACCAACCCACAAATCTGGTTACTGATCGCCAACAAATTACTAAGAGACAGGCAGACAGACAATTATGGAACAAACCACAACGGAAACATCCCCGAGTAGCATGGAAAAATAACACAGTGTAAAATTAAAAAAAAAAAACGAGATTATACCTTCATTGCTTTTAAAATTAGCGATTCCGATTAAAGCGGTATAAAAAACAAATAAGAAAAAAACGAAAACAATTTTAGCAAACAAGTTGACAAGCCAAGAGCCGACCAAAAGAAAGGAAAGGTTGAATAAAAAAAGAAGACTTGACTTTTTAGCGTATTTTAAAATGTATTCATAGTAAAACAAGAAATAAATTACATACACATTTAAACAAATAAAAATGTGCGAAGAAGACAAAACTCAAAAAAGTTGAATTAATTTTGTAAACAAAAAATGCCTTTGTATAAGTAAATGCATACGTAATTATGACAAACACACACACACACATCCAGTTGGTAAATGGCGCAACGATGACCAAGTCCTCTATGGAGTCATTGATGGAGTTTTAGAGAGCAGCATGGCATATGGTACATCTTACCTTACCATTTTTGTTGATGGTCAAGCAGCGAACAAGCCACTGGCCTCAGTGCGCACCAACTCAAGATGTGTTTAAGAGTGCAGGAGGTCCCTCTCGCATATCCACCAACACAACACCACACTTTGTTGGGTCCCCGACCACTCTGGAGTGGAGGGAAATGAAAGAGGGGATGAGTGTGCAAGGAAAGGTTCTGAGCTTAACCTTCAGCGAGTGGTAGAGGACATAAGCATTCCTCTAAACGAGTTGCACACTGCGATTAACTTGAGCGAAATGCGGAAACCATTAGAAGTTGGTCTCTGACTACTAATTACAGGGTCTCCACAGCGCTCTGGCCAAAACTGCATCTTAAAAAGATAAAATGTCTGCTTGGACTCAACAGATTACAGGTCACTGCACTATTGGCATCCTAGCCAGTAAATCGGTGACTTCCGCAGGAGTGGTGAAGGTGAAAGAAGAAATTGAGTCGATACAACACCTCCTCTATGTATGTTCTGCACTTCTAAGAAGCCGTGCCAAATATTATATCTTGGCGATTATTTCTTTGAAGGCCAAAATGTCTCACTGTAGGGACTCGTTACCTTCTTAAAAAGATCTTAAGTGGGTTAAGTACCTTAGTTAGGGAAGGATATCTAATGCAGGTATTATATATATATAAATAATTGGCACGTACACCCTTTTTTGTGTGTGTTTGGCCGAGCTCCTCCTCCTATTTGTGGTGTGCGTCTTGATGTTGTGCCACAAATGGAAGGACCTACAGTTTCAAGCTGACTCCGAAAGGTAGATATTTTTATGAGGAGCTTTTTCATGGCAGAAATACACTCGGAGGTTTGCCATTGCCTGCCGAGGGGCGACCGCTATTAGAAAAATGTTTTTATTAAATTTGGTTTCACCGAGATTCGAACCAACGTTCTCTCTGTGAAATCCGAATGGTAATTACGCACCAACCCATTCGGCTACGGCGGCCGCAGGTATTACAATGGACTTTAGGGCCACCAAGTGTCTTGTCTTAGACAAGCAACCTGGCTAACCTGGCTAACCTAACCATGGCATACATCATAACTGCCCAAAAGTGATCGAAAAAAGACAACTCCGATTGATGTGGGAAACAGAGCGTAACTTTGCCGTAAGCAGAGAGTTTCAAGTAATCAGCTATTGCAAGAAAAAAAAATTTAGGTTAGTTTAATTTTTTAATTAGCTTTTCATCCTTTTCCCCTCTGTTTTTCCTCTATATGGTATCACACTGGACGAATTTCGATTCTCTGTCCAAGTAGGCCCTCACATGGACAGCCATTCATCCTATCCTAGGCGAGGTAGATCGTAACTACGAAAGATAATAGAAAGAAAAAGGTTGGTTGTAGAAGAAAAAATCTAAATAAAGCTGTCGTCTCAACGGCTGATTTAGTCAAATTCACTGAGAGCCGAGTAGCGCTACCGCGATATCATCCACCGTCTGTGTACTCCAAACCGTAATAACTGGCTTGACTTTAACTATTGAGTAAAATTTGTAACAAAATTCTTCCTCTTTGCACACTGTGTATATTGAGTCACAGCACTCTATGTCGTTTCCTCTTTGTGTATACGAGCAAAGCCATCATTGGTCGGCTTTATAATTCGACACGATGATTTGTCTATCCTCTTCTTTTCTCTCTCTTCTTACTTTACGAAAGGCAGATGGACAATATATTATATTTGAGCCAGTACTGGCACCACACCTACAACATAATTTGTCTTCGAGATTGTGACTCTACGTTATTATTTACTCAATGCTTTAACTCTTATAAGGTCGCGTGGTACAACTTTGAGACAAAGTGGAGGAGTCAACACAACGTGAGCTTATACCTACTATTTTGTTTGATATCAGATCGTACTTCTGTTGTTGTTATTGTAGCAGCATAAACATTCCTCATACATGGACCGGGAATGCTGCTGAAGTGACAGGCCGGATATAAATCCGGTTCGTTCCGCTAATGTAGAACCAACTGTCGTGAGAAGATCAGACTTTTTTCAATTCTTGCGCCTGTAGGCCTCGTATTTTCTTTATTTCTTTATCTAAGCTGTTGGCCGTCATAGCCGAATGGGTTGGTGCGTTAGTACCATTTGGAAGTGCGCAGGTTTGAAGCCATGGAAACGAAACACTTATTGATAGAAAGGGTTTTTTCTATCATAATAACGGTCACCCCTCGCTAGGCAAAGCAAATCTCTGAGTGTATTTCTGCCTTGAAAAAGCCCCTCATAAAAACCCATCTGGAGTTCGGAGTCGGCTTAAAATTGTAGGTCCATCAATTTGTAGAAAACATCAAGACACGCAGCACAAATAGGAGGAGGAGCTCGGCCAAACACATAAAGACGGTGTAAGTGCCAATTATTTAATATATGTATAACCAGAAAACCACAGCACCCTTCTGAAACCCTCAATACGATTTTGTGCTCCAAATTTGGAAGCTGCTATAAATGATTTTTTTTGTTTTTTTTTTTTTTTTGGGACAACTAGCAAGTACAGCACTCAGACACAATTAAGTCCATTGTACTGTACTCGAATTCCCTTTTAATTTTCTTTAAATCTACCCGACCTCCGAAGAAATCTGAGCAGATCTTGTGATGCCAAGTAGCCAAGCTGGTCGCTTCTTAACACATCAGTGCCAAAGACCTCAAGCCTGATTCGAGCGAAGGCGGGACAGACGCACAGAAAATGGCCCGTCCTCTCATCCTCCTCTTCACAATCTGGGCAGAGTACACTGTCTGAGATGCCTACCTTTTCCGTACATGCTTTGACCATAGAAAGTGGCCCGTCATCAGTCCAACCAGCTGCCTGCAGTTCCTATAAATGATAGTGCCACGGCGTGTGGGCTATCCAGCTCGAACAATCTTCTTTAAATTACCACAAAGAGAAGCAAGCGCCAAGTCTAAAACCTTGTCATTTTACTTCCTTCCTTTCGAAATGTCTACGCGAAAGTAATAAAAGTTGTAACGCCATTGTAAGTGCGCCTACTTAAACCCCAGACTGTGTTTTCTGAATATTTAAAACTTACGCATGCTGGCTTATTGGCCTCATAAGGTTTGCCAACGTAAGAAAATATTAAATCACAATTTAATTGATACTTATTTAAACTTCCTTGGAAACTACAATTCTATTGATTTCTGAAGCAAGTAAGCAAATGGAAAAAAATTTAAATGTACGAGACTCGTTTGAAAAGTCCGTCTAAAAATAAAAACTACTACTATAGTTTGGCGTAAACCTCTTTTTATTTCTCGGCATAGTCTTATTTTAGACTTATACACTTCGTCCAACGCTGTTCTAGTTTGTTCTATTTGGAATTTATCCAAGTCTGAAAAATATTCATTCGTTTCTGCAATCACTTCTTCGTTTGAATAAAATCGTCCGGCCAGTTATTTCTTCACATTGGGGAACAAAGAGTAGTGCGAGGAAGCGTTGTCTGGTGAACAGGGGGGATGTGCAACGAGTTGGAACCCCATTTACATTAATTTTCCTACCACAACTGCTGAGGCGCAAGCTGGTGCATTTTCGTGATGGAAAGGGAAAATCACTCGACTTACTCGATTCAAACGAATGTCAAACACATAGAAATTGATCGATATGCCGAAACTTGGTGTGTGTTCTTCCAAGAGATGTCACTAACTAAACATAACCTCGGTACGTGCCAGTAGTGCCATCTCTCTGACTTTGCACGGACTTTTCAAACGACCCTCGTATGCGACCCCTACGTAAGGCAGGTCACGCAACTGCTTAGAAAATATTTCCTAGTGCTCGAGTGTGTAAGAGAAAGGCATTTTCGTGTACTTTTGGCACGCACATACCTACTTAAAAATGCTAAAATAATAAATTATGTGTTAATTAGACAAAATGAGGGGGAAAATAAACGTACATGCTTTCAAAGTGCACTAATTTCAGAGAGAGAGTACCGGTGCGTAGAAGGTCCGTCTAACCCAGCGTTGCTGCTAAGTTGGCTCGATTGTCAACTATGCAGCAACAACAGTAGCAGCAGCAATAGGCAAAACTGCAACAGCAGCAACAAGTTCATTAACTGAATCATGCTGAATCATGTTTTTGCTCGGTTCGTTTCGAACAAGTTTGAAGCTAAGTGAATGTTCTTTCCGATATTGATTTACTTTTTTACTTGTGATTGTGTTTGTTTTTTTTTTTTTGCAAGAAATAAACAGGCGCAAAAACAAGATTCAAACAAAAATAAAAAAAATAAAAAAACATTTTTAAGAAACAATCATAATGACGCGGCAGCAGCAACAACACTAACAGCAATAATAAAGCCCCGCCGCGCTGTGGTGCGATCACAATGAACAAATTTTCCTTTATAAGACAACGACGACGGCCAAGTTCAGTTTCTTCTGTTCACAAAATACAAAGCGGACGGAACTCCGCGTAAACGGTGTTTCGATTCTGCGCGACGGTCAAACGAGAATATTTAAGTTTTAATTAATAACGTAGCACATCTACACAAATACATATACACTTATCTACGTACATAAATGTGTAGCGCAGAAGTTCTAATTATTGAGCATCGAAGTTGATAAATCTAAAAATCATAAACAATTGTGCAGAAGAAATCGAATGAATCGAGTGTCGCGGTTGTGCAGCGAATATTAGATAAGAAAATTATTATTTTTCACGTATAAAAGAGTTTTTAGAAGGCGTTGAGTTTCGTGCAATAATTGCGTGAAAGCAATTCATTAAGAAAGTGTTTGATTAGAAAAGGAGTACAAGTTCGCAAGAATTTTTGGAGATAAAAAATCGGCGAAAGACTTGGATTATAAGGAGTATACTTTTAAATAAAATCACCAAAGGTTAGTGCGCAAATACTTTTTTCAATACAGTTAAGCAAAAAATTCTGAAAACTAGTGACGAGCTTCTAAAGAAATAAATCAAATTTTATTATTATAATCAAATTTAATGAAAAATAAATGAAAGGGACTAAAAACTATTATTTAATTGTTTTCATAAGAAATTAAACAATAAAATCTGGAACTATAGAACTTTTTTTAAATAAAATCGTGGACCAAAGAATTTTTTTTTAAATAAAATCATTGAAGTTAAATTCAAGAATAAATCAAAAAAGAAGCAATTGAAAATAAAAACCAAAAGTGAGTTTGTTCAGAAATTACATAGCGAAATTCTGGGCAAAAATATTAAAAAAAAAAAATTTCAATATTAACGCGCAGATCTCAAATTAAAAACTGAGCAAAACACAAAATAAAATGAATAAAAAATAGCGATGAGTTTCTTTGCAATTAAAAAGTGAAATGAAAAGTTCAATAATTTTGAAATAGCATAATTTTATTTATTCCATAACAAAGTCTCCAAAGCGTAATGCATATTTTTTACTAGCATGAAAAGGTCAAAAAACTAACGATGGGAATTTTAAAAGTAAAAAAAATTTATTGAAAAATATTTTTGACACCAAAAATTAATACATAATTTATTAAAAAGCCAAAAAAAAAAATAAAAAATTTATATAAAAATTGTAATGTTTACAAAAAATTTAATTACAATAAATCGCACATAAAAAAAAAACAAATACAAATATATTTTAAATTAAATTAACGAGGGCAATTTAAAATAAAACTAAAGCGAAAATTATTTCTAAAAAAAATGTAAATTAAAAAATATTTTTTAAGCTGAATAAAAAAGAATCAGTAAAAATCAATCAAGAAATGTTTACAAAAAATTCAATTAGAATAAATATTTTTAAAATAAAATTAACGCAAGAAATTTATTTACATAAAAATGTAAATTGAAAAATATTTTTAACGCTGAAAAAAAAAAAATTAAATAAAAATATAAGCAAATTAAAAAAAACTAAAAATTAATTTGCTGATACATTGCATAGCAAAATTCTGGCAAAAAAAAGTTAAGAAAAAAATTTCACTATTAACGCGTAGATTTAAAAATCTGAGCAAAAACACAAAATGAATAGAAAAAAAATTGCGCTGAGTTTCTTTACAATTAAAAATTAGATTATTTTAAAATTTGCTAAAATTATTATTTTTACATGAAAATTATTTCTATAATAAAGTCTTCAAAGCTTAATGCTTACTAACATAAAAATGTCCAAATACTAGTAAAGAGTTTTTAAATGTAAAATATTTTTGAAATTAAAAATCTCCAAAGATAAATTCATAATTTATTGAAATTATGCAATATTAAAAAAAATTGTAATATTCGCAAAAAATTAATTAATGCGATACATAAAAGAATAAAAAAAATATTCTTAAGATAAAATTATCTAAAGCAAGTTCTTTAAATCAAAAACACAAATTGAAAAATATTTTTAAAAAATCAGCAAAGATTAATACATAATTTATTGAAAAAAAGTTATTTTTTAATTTAATGTTTACAAAAATATTAAATTGAATTCACATAAAAAAATAAATAAAAATATTTTTTAAATTAAATTAATGAATCAAATTTCTTTAAATGAAAAACCAAATTCAGAAATATTTTTGAAATAAAAAATTATTAAAGATTAGTAGATAATAATTTATTGAAAAAATGTTATGCTCATTAAAATATTAAATTAAATAGAGCACAAAAAAAAAATAAATAAAAGTATGTTTAAAATAAAATTAACTAAAGAAATTTCTTTAAATCAAAAATGCAAATTGAAAAATATTTTTAAAATTAAAAATCACAAAAGAGTAATACATAATTTATAAAAAAAAAAATTAATCTAATGTTTACAAAAATTAAATTGAATTCACATAAAAAAATTAATAAAAGTATATTTTAAATTAAATTAACGAGGGCAATTTTTTTCAATCGAAAAACCAAATTGAAAAATATTTTTAAAAATACAAAATCACCAAAAATTTTAATTAAACAGCACACAAACAATTAATACAAATATTTTTAAAATGAAATTAACTAAAGAAATTTCTTTAAATAAAAAAAAAAACAAATTAAGAAATATTTTTGAAATAAAAAATCAGATTAATACATAATTTATCGAAAAAAAAATTTTAATTTAATGCCTTGAAAATTAAATTAAATTCACATAAAAAAATAAATAAACATATTTTTTAAATTAAATTAACGAAAGCAAGTTTTTTAAATCGAAAAACCAAATTGAAAAATATATTCAAAATGAAAAATCAACAAAGATTAGTAGACAATAATTTGTTGAAAAAATTTTATGTTTACTAAAAATTTAATTAATTTAAATAGCACACAAGATAATAAATACAAATATTTTTTAAATAAAATCAACTAAAAGAATCTTTTTAAATCAAAAAACCAAATTGAGAAATATTTTTGAAACAAAATGTTGAAAAAATTAGCATTACATTAAAAAACTTTAATCGCCATCCAAACATAAAAAATATATTTTTTAAATGAAATTAACGAAAGAAATTTTTTGAAATCAAAAACCAAATTGGAAAATATTTGTAAAATAAAAAGACACCAAAGATTAGTAGACAATAATTTATTGACAAAATGTAGTCCACATTAAAAAATTTTACTAAGCCGCACATAAAAAAATAAATACAAATGATTTCAAAATAAAATAAACTAAAGGAATTTCTTTGAATAAAATTTCTTTAATAAAATTAATACATTTCTGAGAAAATCAAAAAAAAAAAAATTGTTTGTTACTTTTAATTATCTAACTTTAAATTTACTTAAATTAGAAAAAATGTATTTCAAAAATGTAAGTGCAGTGATTATATACAAGCGCCGAATGAGATTGATTGAAAAAAAATTGTTTGTTTTTCATTTTATGTTCAGTATACGTATAATACGTGTTTTCATTATCTATTTTTTGAATATTTACCATTAAAAATATTATTTTTTGCCATTTATGCAATCTACACAATTTCACACGATTTTCATTAATCAGGAGGCTGAGGAAGTATATATGTATGTATGTGAATATCTTTCTCAACAATACGCAGCGATTTTTAAAATAAGCAATTTTTTCTAGTACCAACGTCATTTATGTTAAACTGGATTTCGGTTTAAAGAATATTTTGATGCTTTCCCTTAGTTATCAGCCGTAAATATGTATGTATGTATTATTTAATTACATTCATACATAAATAAAAATTTTATAATAACTAGTTTTAAGCTTGCTTGGAATTTTAAGCTGATTGGTAGTTTTGTTCCATTTATTGATATTAATAATACAAATAATAAGGAACTAACTAATTTATATTTAAATTCATGATTTGTGCCGCAGTCTTCCTTACGTTTATTGCTTAGACGAAACAATTTAAAAATATTTTGTATATGATTTCATATTTATTCACACATTTTTTCATTTTTGCCAACTACGGCGTTTGATTCCATCTTTAACTTTTCCCAAAAGCGTTCATTAGATTCGCATTTGCTTTTTTTGCGGTAAACTAGAGTTTTCGAAGTTATTGTCTACATACATACATACATACACATGTACATACATGCATACATATATAAGTATGTAGGCACCTATCTCTTCTGTTCGTATATCATTTGTTATTTTTGCTTACTTTTTTTTGTGAGATAAAAACCGCATCACCTCTAAATAAGTGTAACTGTTGGGTTTTTTCTTTTTAAAAATCTCTTTGATAATTATTCTATTTCATTTTTTACTTTTCTAATTCTATTTCTTTCTGTTAAACTACTTGATTATAAATTCGCAGCCTGCTGTGCGTCGCGTTTTATTTCTAAAAAAAAACGTCGAATATTAAAATTTTATTTCATTGACTAAGACTGAAGAAGAAGAGCAATAAAATATTTTAACAATGAAATTTGAGTTGCCCGTACATATTTACATACACATATGTATGTATGTGTACACATATATTTAGGGTGTTTGTGGTGTGCGTTAATGTTTTCTCCAAATAGAATACTGTAGTATTTTGTCGCCTCGGTGCGGCAGGTGGTTTTTTATGACAAGTTTTTTTTTAGGACAGAAATACACCCGAAGGCTTGCCATTGTCTGTCGAGGAGCAACTAAAACTTTTCCTATCAATTGTAGTTTCATGCCTGGGGTTTTGAGTCTGAAATTTGTCTTGGAGGTGATAAACAGAACAAAGAACGAAATCGCCAAGGCACTTACTTGAGCATTGCCCTGCACTGATACACGGCACAATCAATTCCAAAAACTTAGTATTCATACTAAAGTTAAAATTTCAACCTCCAACATAATAAATTTAGCTCATACCCAGTTAGGAAAATTGTCAGATATCTGGGCGACTCGATTAGAAACCCATGGAAGGTTGATAAAAAATCTGACATCACGGGAAATCCTTATTGGCCGATGTATCTGACGGATACCTGCTAGAAGTCTGCCCAAGGAATCGTGTGAAATTCTGACTTATTTGTTTTGGATAAATTTATTTTTCAAATGTTGCGCTTGCCCTTTTCGATCTTATTCATACCGTCTTATTATAGATAGACCTATCTCACTAAGAGGTGTTAAGCAGTAACAAATAAGGTCTTTAGATCCTCCCGAACTACATAATTTTCAAAAGCCATTTAGAGACGATGAGCAGAAACTACATATGTACATGCATATGCCTCTCTGAGACTATTAAAATTTATTTACGTCAAGCCAGAGGTTGAAAAACTAGCGGTTCTCTAATTTTCTAAGCTCAAGCAGAATGCTCCGCGGGGTGGAAAGACTAAGTACTAAACGGACAACATAGTTTTTTTTTTTTGCCAAATAGCCAAGTTGTGCTGAATAGTCAGTTCTTCAATTGCCATCGAGCCATTTACTATAATCTGGAAGACAACACAATGTGAGACGAATAGTATTCGGTGACTTCAATCAGTTCAGAGTAACTTTGCAACTATCCACAAACCTTGCTGCCCTCTCGTAAGAGTCGGAGGCCTCTAAGGCAATATGACTGTCTGATATAACAAAGCTTTCTGGCTCATTTGATTGACATTCGCGAGCACGAACCTGATAAATGAAGGAAGCGCCTGATAAATGCTTGATAATGTAGCCATTGCCAGACTGTCCTTAAATATAGGTTAAAATACGCCTGCCTCTGTATTGTTAACAATGAAGTAAAGTTCATTGGTAGACATATGCTTGAGACTCCTTGTCAACCCTTGCCAATCTTTGTGATTTCATGTGATTTATCCTATAGCAGCTTATTCAGGTATAATAGCTCTGTAGGGTTCACTCAATCATATTTTCACTACCATGACATCTGTTAATTCGATGATAAGATCACAGAGGCTCGCTTTTAGAACTCAAATTTGTTCCTGAAAAAACCAAATTTCCTGCTGCTTACTCGAGTCAAGTATTAGGCATCCCTACAGTCGATTTCATATTAATAAAAAAATCACTTCAAAAAAGCAATGATTTAATGCTTCTAAAAAATCATCTAAGCGCCATTTTGGCCAAATGGGATTGGGGAATTCGTCGAGAGGATCACTGAGGAGTTGGTTTAAAACTGAAATGTGTTTCAGAAAACGAAAAACTTTTCTGCTGGTTACTCAAGTCAATCATTAAACGCCCCAGTAGCCTTGTTCGTACGAGTATATTTAGAAAGGTTTAAATTAATATTAAGCAAAAGACATCAGAGTATTTGGGGAGAGGATCACTAAGGTTTGATTTTGGAAAATCATTAAATTTTCTGCTGCATACTCAATAGGCATCTCTACAGTCGATTTCATATAAAAAATCATTTTAAAAAATCACTGCTTTAATGCTTTTAAAAAATCATCTAAGCGCCATTTTGGCCAAATGCGATTTGGGAATTTGTCGACAAGATCACTGAGGTGTAGTTTTTGAATTGAAATATGTGACAGAAAACCATCACATTTTCTGCTCTTTAATCAAGTCAATCATTAGACCCCCCGCAGCTGCTTTAATACTTTTGAAACGGCATCTAAGTATAATATAATTTTAGCCAATTCACTGAGGAGTAGTTTTAGAACAAAAATTTGTTCCAGAAACTAAACCAAATTTCCTGCTGCTTACTCAAGTCACTCATTAGGCATCCCTACAGTCACCTTCATATTTAAAAAAATCACTTGCTCTACTGCTTACGCCAGTCAATCATTATGCCTGCCTATCGCCTCCTCCATACTGTTGAAATATCTTTTAACACTCTGCGCGCCATGCATCTGATTTGCATCACATTTCGTATTATTGTGCAATTTCTTATTTTAACAAACCCTTTTTAGTTGCACAATTAAAATGATTCTAGACTTTTTATAAGTCATCAAAGGAGCATTAAAAAATTGCTTGCATAATTCTATTAATTTATCGAACTAACAGCTGCTTATAAAATAAAAATGTGAACTCGGGTTTAGGTGCTGTGTTGCGTAACAAAAACTTTAATGAACAAATGAATCTCTATTTAGATATTTAATTTCATTTTAATTTCAAAATATTTATTTATCTGTTTTTTCTATTTTTTCCCGTCTTTTTCTATTATTTTTCCTTTTTTTTCTACTTTTGTTACCTTTGCTTGTTTGCTAGTCAACTAATTAATTATACAATTGATGAGCGCCATCTGCATCAAATATTTTCCCTTTGTTGTTTTTGTTGTTACCACATTAACATACAACAATATGATTTATTAGATAAATGAAGTCACGATTAATGTTCAGCGCTTGTTTTTATTTGCTGCATCGTGCTACACTAACATTGATAGGTATGTATGCATGCCACGTGCACCATATTGCAAGCAAATGTATGTGACTTTATAAAAATTATATTATATTTTACAATGTAATTACTGGTAGTTTATTGACAGTTACCCACCATTAACAGCTGTTAATGTTCACTGCGCCGATGTCGATAGAAAAAAAAATCACTGACACTTTGATAAACCTGATTTTTGAGTGATTGACTTTTTATATTCTTCTCTGTGAAGTCGTTGGCGTTTATATCCTTTATGGGTGGTTGTCCTAGGTCCTCGTCCAATTTGTGGTGTGCGTTTTGATTCGGTTCCACAAATGTTAATACAATTATTTTAAATGCTTACTAAAAACTTCAAACCTACCTCACATCTGTTCAAAAACTACTCGGAATTTGACAATTAAACGAAAAACGGTAAAATTATTCGTTGCCATTTATTTGATGTCCTTCAAAGTAGTTTTCAAGGTAACTAATCTACTTACAACCCACACTTCTTCCAATCTACAAAATATTTTTCATAGGTCGATTTGGGAATTGTCCTCAGCTGCTTCTGCAAATTCTTCCACATTTCACTTGAAGTGTCTCAAAGTGCTTTTTGCGCAGAGATAACTTGAGTTGCGGTGACAATGAAAAGTCTCCCGAAGTCAAGCTAACTAAGTACGGAGTTTACGCCAGGATATTAATGTTGTTTTGGATCAACCAGTCGCATACAAGATGCGAAGTGTGAGTCGGTGCACGGTCGTGTCTTCTGAACAGTTTTATGCTCTTTATATTCTTTATTTCCTGCTTGAATTGCCTGAAGGAATTGAGGACTGTATCACCGCATGGTAGTCAATCAAACGCGCAACAATACCTGGCTGCTGTACGGTATAGTGACTTGTCGTCATCGTCTATCTGATCTAACGATAGGCACAGGAAACTAGCTGTTTTTTCAACGAGTTGGGTGTTAAGGGAGACGCACCCTTAGGTGGGTTTAAGGGACGTGCAGTTTTAAGCCGACTCCGAACGGCAGATATGTTTTATGAGGAGCTTTTTCATGGCAGAAATACACTCGGAAGTTTGCCTGCCGAGGGGGCGACCGCTATTAGAAAAACCTTTTTGTCATTTTGGTCTTTCATCGAGATTCGAACCTACGTTTTCTCTGAATTCCGAATGGTAGTCACGCACCAACCCTTCGGCTATGACCACCTTCACATACCGGACATATATTGAGTATTTAGGAGTCAATTCTGGATATATAGCTTCCTTCAGCTCCTATCTGGAGCATTGGGCGTCAACTACTCCTCTTCGGCAACGAACACGGTTATGTGCTAACGATCCCAATTTGTTCCATGTTAGGCCGACAGATCTCAGTTCTGTATCCATAGAGTGTCGCCAGGTGATACGCAGTCTGCCAATCCCTCGACCAGCTTGCTGAAAGGGATTCCAGCGCAGGACCAGTTTAGCAACGTTGTGGTCGCTCTTTCGGAGCGTGAGGTCGATACACTGTGGCGGTGTAGTTTCTTATCAGGATTCTGGATAGGTAGGAGCTGTATCTACTATTGCATGTTATTCTGCCAAAGTACCTCGGGTCTCGCGAGCCAACTGAAGCTCTTCGTCTGCGATGGGTGGTAGTTGGACCCTTTTGGCTTGTGACTCTTCTGAAAAGCGCCATTCCTTCTGATATTTGGTTACTGTCTTTGATAAAGTCCTGTTCTAAATCTGTCATAGTGTTGCAATAAAGAAATGGTCAACAAAGCACGGGCTGATTCACCTTTGCCATAGATTTTGGTTTTGAAACGTCTGAGTAGCGCAATTTCTACTAATATTTGGTTAGTGCCTGCAATAAAATTTTGGCCCAAAGAAAGCATTTTTGGACGACCGCTCGGCGTTGCTATTTTTGCAAAAAATCAGCGCCTTCGGCGCAATACGCGCTCGAACTTCTCTCATAATTAATAATTCGTACATAATGCCGCTGCGTTGATCCGAGGTATACACTAATATCGGCTGATATCCTTTTGATGGCCACACGATTTTTTATGTTTTCGCCAGGCACAGAAGTAGATGGATGCTTTGAACGAGTCAAATCATTAACCAGAGCACAGTTCGCTTTGTAACACTCATAGTTTAGACTGTCTCAGCTCGTGAAGAAGTGATGTCCCAGAAACCTGGAATGTATTAAAGTAGATACTTCAAGGCAGGAAATGTTTATTAGATTCCACTTCTTCTGAGTGGATCTGTAGTTCAATGGTCTGTTAAAATTCCAGCATTTGTGGCCTTAATCACCGCTAGTCTATCCTAAAAGCGAGTGACGGGCGTTCACTAATTGCGTTGTTATGCCAATTGCCTGAAATCTAACCAGAAAGCACTGAAATGTGCGAAAAACCTTTAGACTTCCCCCAATGCGTTCGCTCTAAACCTGTCAAAGTTGGGCATGCAATGCAATTATTATTAATCTAGTCATACATTTAAATTAATATTTCTTACGAAATAATGATTTTTAAACGTTGCTTTCACACTTCTATTTGCGCATTTGCTTTTGCAAAAGGGCTTGTCTTATGATCCGGTACTTATGAATATTTACGGCAACTGCCTAACTACCGAAGTAAAAGGCAACCTGTCACTTAATTGAAATGCAAATGCGAGTACTTGATTATTTTCGCAAACATGCTAATTATTATTGTTGTCTACATATTTTTTTTTATTAATTTGCATCATCAAAAAAAAAGAAAAAAAAAAAATTGTAATAAAGGCTCAGGCATATAGTATATTTTATGACTACTAACTAGTAAGCGGCTGATTTAAAAAAAAAATCTAATTTTATAGATGAAAAAACTTCGAAGTGGGCTGTTTATGATCCAAAATCGTTAATAGTCAATTTAAAAAATTATTCCGTTTCATTTTTAACGATAGGTAGCTTAGGTTATGATGCCATCGAAAGAACTCAGCGGTACGCTCATTACAGGCTGGTGGGAAAGTATTGAAAGCGAGTTTTATTAACTAGTAGAGGAATCAAAAAATGTATGTGCCATTTTAATATGACATCTAGCATTTGAACACATAAAAAATTTTATTTCAATCTGTAAATTCATTCTTTGCTTACAAGTCATTTGTAGTTGCTGTGTGAGTGCACAATTTTTTAGAAGGTAACGAAGCGAATGCATGCAGTGTTGAAATTCTTTGTTTTGGAAGGTTTATCAGTAACAGAAATTCATCAACAATTGTGAAAGTATTAAAAGAGAGCTGTTTTTTCTTTTCCAATTTTGTGTCGATGGTTTTAAGAGGTTAAACGTGCGTTGAAGATAAACCACAGAGTGGACGTCCAAGAAAGGCAACAATACCAGAAATAATGGAGCAGATGTATAAAATGATGCGAGAAGATCCCACTCTGACTAAGCGTGAAATTTCTGTTACTCTAAGCAGCTCCGATGAACACTGCAGTGCATATTTTGCATGAAGAATTTCATGAGGAAAAGGTGCTCCAAAAAATAGTACCGCATTCGTTAATAATTCAATAAAAAATCAGCATTAATCAGAGTTTCCGGCAATTCATCACCAAAAATGGTGTAAAATGATTGGATTTGATTATTGGATTGGATACTAATATTATTATTATATAGCCACTACGCGCATTGTGACTTAAACAGATATTTTGTGCTTAACCTGAAATTAAGATCACTCAAAACCTTAGGCTATCAGGCAAATGAGCTCACTGACATGAGAGAGTTTCATTACTTTGGGTTACAGCCTGTGGAAAAATGTAGAAAACGTTTTTTTTTTTTAAATAATAAATAGTGAATAAATTAAGAAATTAAGAAATTGAAAAAATAATAAAAGGAAATTATAAAATTTATTATTTTGACATTAGGAAGCATAATTATTTATTACAGTACAGTTAAAGAGTTGAATTTTAGTTTAGAGTTTGCTAGAATACCCAAATATTAATATTAATCATTTCCACGTAATGTGATGCCAAAAATTGGCTGGCAGCTGCAAGGCAAGGCGATGCTGATACCAAAAGGAGACAGAGAATAATATATAAGCTTCTTCGCTAGAACTGCAAGTGCCAATGCAATGTGGGCTGCTTGAATGCTAGACTTAAAACCAAGTTTTGCACTAAGAGTTCGTGCATTTCTAATTTTTATTTATTTTTATTACTAGCTGTACCCGGCGCGCGTTGCCATGCCAACAACTAAAATAAATTTAAGAAAAATAACTTTAAAGAAAAATCAGTACACAAATATTCAATTCATTCTAAACCATTTTATTGATTTTGTTTATTTCGAAAAAATCGGTTGAACGGGGCAGAAGTTGCTACTCTGCAGCGCCACCTGGTGGCGAGTGGCAGCAATGAACATATTCTACAAACCTTCTCCGTGGACAAATACATCTATATACCAATTTTTATAATAATCGGTCCAGTAGTTTTTGAGTTCATCGAGGACATACAGACAAACATTCATTTTTATATATAAAGAAGATATTCATTCATTTTTATATATAAAGAAGTATATGTAGAAATTAAGAAATAAATTGTCATTGAGGAATTTTATAATTATTATTTTTTTTTTTCATCAAAATTAATTGAATTGCACAAATGAGCGCGGTAATTCCTCTTCTGCCTTTACATTATAAAATAATCAAACTAGCGCAACCGATATGGTTTTTTTTTCTATGATATGAGAGTGGAAAAATATTTTAATATTTTTATTATTATTTTAAATATTTTTTTTTATGACAAATTGTTAAATATAACTTGAAGTAGTAAAAATAAGCTATTAACTTAAACGCACAAATAAAAACCATAGCCACTCTGCCGGGTTTCATGCAGCGATGGAATCTTGAAAATAAGATACAAATATTTTATGGCATATTTTATGGCCAATCATTTACTTAGGCCTTTAGAATGTCCGATTTACTGGGTATTTTGCAAAATAATTATTTATTCATGGCAATTTATGCGACCGATTATCGCGAATTGCCTACACACACATATGTACATACAAATGCACCTGTGCATACAGTGATTGACACTAAAAATCGTAAGCCAATTTTTTGCAAATATTTACTACTTTTATTAGTTTATTTTAAAAATTAATAAATTTTAAATTTTTGCAATCGAATTTTTTATAACTTTAGATTTTTTTATAAAAACTTATAAAAAATTCATAAATTTTTTAAATTTTTGCAATAGAATTTTTTATAATTTTAGAATTTTTTAGAATTTCTAAGTTATGTAGTTTTGCAGCCCATTAAATTTTTTTGTAGTGAAACAAGTCTGAAGTGTCTGATATGAGTGTCGTTGGAAAAGCCCGTGCAAAGTCAGAGAGATATGGCACTACTGGTGCGTATCGAGGTTATGTTTAGTTAGTAGCATCTCTTGGAAGACCACACACTAAGTTTTAGACAGATCGGAATATTTTTTTGTGTTTGGCATTCGTTTAATCGAGGAAGTCGAGTGATTTTTCTGTTCCACCTCGACAACGCACTAGCTCACGTCTCAGCAGTTGTGGTCGGAAAATGAATGGAAATAAGGTTCCAACGCGTTTCACATCTCAACGCTTCTTCAGACTTCTCTTCCTCGGATCCATCAGACTACCAATTTGAAGAAATGACTGGTGGGAAAAAGATTTTATTCAAATTCTATTAATCGGAAGGGATCAACTAACAAGAACAGCGTTGGACGAAGCCTAACGAGAAGACTAAAAGAAGACTATTTCGAAAAATAAAGAAGGTTTATCCCAAACAATTAAATAATTTTTATTTTTGCACGGACTTTTGAAACGGCCCTCGTATTAACAGTTTATGGTTTTTTAGCTGAGCTTCACGCTCAAGCAAAAATCACTTGAATGCGTAATTTGGGAAAAATGCGGAAGACTTTCAGCGCACAGTCGCATAACTTCTACGCTGTTAGGGATGGCCAGTTCATGTTTACATTAATTTTCATTAAAATTTAATGAGCTACAAAGCTGCATACCAAGAAATATTAAAAAGAAATGTTTTAAAAAATTTTAATATATTACAAAAAAATTTTTTTTTAAGTAAAGTCTATATAAAATTTTAAAATATCATACTTTTAAAAGAATTTACAAGTTTTAAGAAAAATTTACAAAACTCTAAAAAAATTTATAAGTTTTTATAAAAATTTACAAAAATTTATAAAAATTTACAAAAATTTATAAAATTAAAAAAAAGTTTGAAATTTCAATTCA
Organism: Anastrepha obliqua; assembly: GCF_027943255.1. Lineage (NCBI taxonomy): Eukaryota > Metazoa > Arthropoda > Insecta > Diptera > Tephritidae > Anastrepha > Anastrepha obliqua. The sequence goes on along the minus strand of NC_072893.1, from coordinate 120,517,753 downwards.
TACTGTTACTATTCAAATATAAAATAAATTTTTACTAAAAGCTGCATACCAGAAAACATAATTTTTTGTTATGCGAAATTTTTATGAAATTTATTAAAAAGTTTGGAATTTCAATTGTTGATGTTACTATTAAAATATAAATATATTTTCATAATAAATTAATAAAAAATGGAAAATATTGTAAAAATATTTTACGAAATTTTGAAAATTTTTGAAAAGGTTTGGAATTTCAATTTATACTGTTACTATTAGAACATAAAATATTGTATATATTCAAAAAATATATATTCAAATTAATAAAATAAAATAAAAACTTTGCAAAAAAATATTTGTACGATTTTCTGTGACACTCACTGTATGTTTACACGTCAACAACTGAAGCGCAAAATTATTAACTTAATTATACTCGTACAGATATACAGATATACATGGATATAAATGGTATGTTGTTCATATAAACACTTTACGCACTTTACACTTTTCATGCACTTCATATCCGCTGACTAATAAAAAATTAGAAGAAATAATTAATTGTATGCTTCAAGTGGCTGACAGCTAACAAACGGCATGTGAATATTTGTAAGCAGTACATCAATAACCAGAAGATATTTACATGTATACTAGTATATATACATATGTACGTACTTATATGTGCATGCGCGTTTGCAACTCCTCCCCGTATGCTGATAACTTTCAAACATTTACACTCGACTCATTAAAAGCCATGCAGCCAACGGCGCTAATCGATTTTATTTGCCTGCACAGTAGCAGTAATAAAAAAATTTATGCTTCAAACATAAAAAATAGTAGCTGTAAATGAGTACTGGTAAGTTGTTGAAAATACAATTCTAATTGCTACGTTGTTAATTTGCAACATTTATGTCAGTTGTATGCTATAAACTAGCACAGCTTTTTTGCCAGCATCAATCTTGGTTCAATTTAGTGTTTCCCGCGCATACATACATACACACATACATTTGCGCTTATGTGCAGGCATACATATTAACGAATGTGTGTTGCTATTCGTACTTACTTACCCGCACTTAAGCGATTTGTCATGCAGGAAACTTTTATTCTAGTGTCAATATTGATATTTCTCGTGCGGTGTGAAAGTATTTGCCACTCAAGCAACGCTGTTGAGCAGTGACAAATGGAAAATTGATTTTTTTTTTTTATTTTAATAACTATGAACTGCTGAGTAAATATGTACTGTCATGTAGGTATATTTGTGAGCAATTATGCGTGGCCGTTTGGTATTAAGTGATATTGATCAATACACTGTGCAACAAAAGTAGGTTTTTTTGCCTCACGCACAATGTGAAATGCCTGCTACGCTGGAGGCCATATATTTACATGCATACGAGTACATATGTGTTTATGTATGCTACAAGTAAATATATGTACATATGTATGTGTTATGAAGCTAATTTTAATTTCCTGCTGCCGCGATCTGCATACATGAAGAGCTAATTTATTTATACAAATTATACCTATTTTACCAATTATGTGCTTATATAAAATTAATTAATTTTAAAAAATTTTTGAAATAAATTTTAAGAATTTTTCAAACATTAAAAAATAAATTGAAACCATTTTGCAAAATTTAAAAATAAATTGAAACAATTTACAAACAAAATTGAAACCATTTTACAAAATTTAAAAAATAAATGTAAAGAATTTTACGAAATTGAAAACATAAATAAAAAAATTTACACAATTTTATAAATAAACAAAAAAATGTGCAAAATTAAAAAAATAAATTTAAAAAATGTAGTTTACATTTAAACAATTTTGGAATTAGCAAAATTTAAAAATTAATTTAAACATTTTAAAAATTGAAAATCTATATTTTAACAATTTTACGAAGCTTAAAAAAGAAATAAAAAAACTTGACACAATTTTAGAATAAACTAAACATTTTCCAAAATTTAAAAATTAAATTTAAAAAATGTTTAAAATTTAAAAAACTAAATTTAAGCTATTTTATTAAATTTAAAGAACAAATAAAAAACTTTAAACTTTAAAACTTTGCGAAATTTTAAAAATAAATTTAAAAGATTTCTAAAATTGAAAAACTAAAATTAAACAATTTTACAAAATTTAAAAAATAAATAAAAAAACTTAACACAATTAAAAAATTTAGCAAAATTAAAATAAATTTTAAATTTTTTTAAAAAATAAATTTCAAAAATTTAAAAATTAGATTTAAACAATTTTACAAAACTAAAAAATAAATAAAAGATCTTTATGCAATTTAATATAAGAATAAGCTAAAAACTTTACGCAATTTAAAAAGTAAAATAAAAAATTTTAAAATTAAATTGCAAAAATTTTATTAATTGAAAAACTAAATTTAAACCATTTACAAAATTCAAAAAAATAAGCCACAAAAGCTTCATACAAAAAAAAAAAACTAAAATATTTTACAAACATGAAAATATAAATTGAATTCAGGTTGCAAAATTAAAGAAAAAAATGAAACCATTTTACATAATTTAGAAAATAAACTAAAAATTTTGCTGAATTTAAAAAATAGATTTAAAAAATTTTCAAAATAAATTTAAAAAATTAAAATACTAAATTTAAACCTTTTTACAAAATTTAGAAGAGTAATTTTTTTCCATTATGTGTCTTCAATGTGTTAAATAGCTGCAGTATAGTGACTTATTGACAAGTTTTGAAATTTAATATGTCTCTTATTTAATTTTACTGAACTAATTTAAACGAATGCTCATTTTTTTTTATATGGGAGAAAGTCTCCAAAACCGTCTCCAAAAAAAAGTGTCAAAAGTCAATGCGATTTTTGAGCCACTTCAGACTTGCAATTTATTATACTAAAATTCAATTTGATGTAAAACCGCATACTCGGAATTTTTCTAAAAATTCTGATTAAAAAGTGTGAAACTTTGAAATTTATATGAAAATTTGTTGAATTTTCTTTTTAGTTTGCATAAAATTTTATTTATATAATATAGGTATGTATATGTATATGTATGTATGTATGTATATGGTTTTTGTAGTAGAATGAACTCTATTTTCACAACAAAAAAATTTTTTAAAATGTGAATATTTTAAAAAATATTCTTACTTAAAGAAAAGTAATTATTTAAGTAATAAATGAAAAATTTAAAATTTTTTTAAATTAAAAATTAATTTTATAAATAACTTTAAAAAAATTAAAAAATTTATTTTATGTAATTATATACCCTTAATATATTTTACCAAACAAAACGGAAGTTACCTATTCCCAAAAAATTGTTTTCTCTCAATATGGTACAATACTCAATACTATATGCACTGAAGTAATTTATATATATAGCAATATATTATATAGTTACATAAAAATTACAAATAATTTTAATATAAATTTTAAAAATTTCAAAAATAGCTTTAAGAAAATGTATTTTTTTTAATTATATACATATATAATTGACGCGTACACCCTATTTGGGTGTCTGGCCGAGCTCCTCCTGAGTCTTGATGTTGTTCTACAAATGGAAGGACCTACAATTTCAAGCCGACTCCGAATGGCAAAGTTTTTTCATGGCAGAAATATACCCGAAGACTTGTGTATTGCCTGCCGAGCGGTGAATGCTATTAGAAAAGAGGTTTTCTATCATTTAGTGTTTCATGCCCGGCGTTTAGAGTACGGGCACTACCGTGTGATAGTCACGCACCAACTCATTCGGCAACGGCGGCCGCCTTTAATTATTTTAAGCTTTAATTATATACTCTTTATAAAGTTTGCCTAAGAAAAAAAAAAGTTACCTATTAAAAAAAAAATGCTTTTAAAATATTATGTTTCACAAAAAATGAAATAATTACTTATATAGAAATTTAAAAAAATTAAATTAACTTTAAAAATAAATTTAAAAATTTATTGTCTTACCTATAGTACACTACCTTTTAAAAAAAGAAAGTTACCTATTACAAAAAAGATTACCTTCAGTATACAAAGTGGCGCAAAATGAATCCTTCTATCGGAAGGTTTATAATTTTTACATTACTGAACAAGGCGGCGCAAAATTAATCACCTTATGGGAAGATTTAAATTTTTACAAATGACGTCGTACATAAATCATATTTGACACTTGTGATCTAGACAGTTACGATATATCATACAAAGAGACAAAAGTAATGGAGCGCGTAAAGATCAAAATAAAGATTTCCATATTAAAATATATAATAATATATTTTTTTTATTTAAAAAATATTCAAAAATAAAATTAGATGATTAATTTTGCGCCACCTTCTCGTTTACTCGTACTTAAAGCAAATAATTTTGTATATAAAAGTGTAATTTTTTTTTTATTTTAAAACATTATTCTCTCTATTTGAGGTATTTAATCCTCATAGCGGCAGAAGTTTGAATTTTCCTTTTTCCATATTCGTAATTTAACCTTGTATTCGGTATTTGAACTTATTTCTTATTATTCTAAATCTATTAGTCGCCGACAATTAAAAATTAATAAAGATTATTAGTAAAAAATAATTACTGAAACACAAGCACCTGTAGTACTACTGAATATGTACATATGTATGCATGTGTGTATGTATATAGTATGTGTTTGCATGTATGTATGTATGTAGTAAATTACTTTCAGTGAATTGTATTATTTGATCAGCTACATAAACGCACTACTAAATTAATTTAAATGCTTTTTATGAATTACGCAAAAAAATTCAAAAGAAATAAATTTATAAACAATTAGTGCTTTCAAATGAATTGCATTAATCTGTACCGTAAAAAGTTATGAATTGAATACCTAACACACTTTTTATGCAACATTGAAACGTAATTAAGTGTTAATTACGACTGCCTGATAATCTGTAAATGCTTGTAAAGGAAAAAATCAATTACCACGCTAACTGCCATGTGAGAGTGGAAAGGTGCACACGCCAATTGTTGGTGCGATAAAGAAACAGTCTTAATTTGAAAAGCTCTGATTTTTTTATTGACTCCTTCTTTTCTTTTTGACTCATTGTCACACAACACATTCTTAAAAAATACTTCAAAAGAAATTTTGTAGCCAATTCACAGCTCCTCTACGTGAGATAATCACATTTTCGTGCTGTCTCCGTAAAATATTTACCAGAGAAGAATCTTCATAATTTCTATATATTGCGCTGTACTGGCTCTTCATGACTAAAAATAAAAATAAAAAAAAACATTTATGTATTATTACATTATTTTTTATTGTAGTTCCAATCGACGGTAATACATTCCGGCAAGTGCGCAAATTTCTAGCCCACACCTTAAGAGGTGAAATCATCCCCCAACTATCTAAACTTAAAAACTAATTTCTTCCAAGGACAAACCCAGAAAAATTGCAAAAAAATTTATAGATTTTCGTTTTTGGGGTTGCTAAGTCCGAATTCCTTATCCATTTGTTTTTTCGGGTTCAAATTGAAGGTCATCTCAAACACAGAATATTCACCGGAAAATAAAAAAAATGGATACAAATGTTTTTGGACTTGCTGAGTTCGAATTCGTTATCCATTTGACCTTTCGGTGTCAAAAATAATTTATTTTAAAAGTTTTTTTAGTTCGTGAAACCATTTTGGGGCTCTTATGAAGCTCAGAATTGGTCTAATACCCAAGCCGGACAGTTCCGTAAGAGATTTGAAAAAGTGCCTACCTTGAAAGACTGCTCTGATTTTAGCTAAAGCTGGAGAATTGCAAAGGAAGTGCTCAACTGTTTCTTCCTCTTCCTCATTTCTACAACTTCTACAATATTTATGGGAGAAAACTCTTCATCTCAACGAATGCCTGCCAAATAGCCAATGACCAATACTAGAAAAAAGGATGTAATATACAATAACACTCGCTTGCCTGAATTTTTATTCTAAGAAAAATCAATTTCAAAAAAGTTGTGGTCTAAGAGGATTCTTACAAAAATGACGGCGGCCGTTAACAGGTTAAGTGTAACTAGGCAATTAGAAAAATATAAATATGTTAGTATGTACTTATATGGCATACTCATATATAGAATACATGCATTTTACTATTAAACATAATTTTTTTTTTTAATTACACTGCTTTAAAAAGTCAGCTGCTAAGTGCAATTCTGTTAACGGGAAAACACCTTTGGTATTGAGAAAATGCAATGCGCGACTTTGCAGATCATTACACGTAATTTGTGATACGAATATAAATGGACGTTAATTGGCAACAATTAGTAATATATACATACTCATACATGAATGCACATATGTGTGTATGTATGTACATATGTGTGCATACTACTGTGTAACAGTCTAGCAATGCATAGTAAGTGCGGATACATTGTAATTAATAATGTATGTATGTAAGATATGTACCTACGATTATGCAGAGTCGGGAGCTGCATACCTAACATTTTAAAGCCTGGCACTTTTCTTTAGTTAGTATGTAACTAGTCAGGTGTCTATGTGGTAAGATATCTATCGATCAAATGTTGGTGCATTTATTTGCTTGTTAGAAATGTACTTAGTGATGTATGGATGTGTTAGTATGTAGGTATGTATGTTCGTTCCTTGTCTCATTATTAAACATTGCGTGTTGTAGACAATTTAAGTGAGTGCTCCTTTATTTCTTGCTACTATTTAAAAACTGATGCACAGCGCCTGATTTCTTAACATTGACTCAAGGTTAACATAGTGACAGATAATCACTTTTTACATACATACATAAGAGACAAAGCGAGCATAGCAATGTTAGCGGATATTGCACATTTGATAAATTAAATACAAATACAAAAATGTATGCAGGTAAACAATAGAATTAAAAAAAGGAGAATTAAAAATTAAAGAAAAAGTTGCGATTTTTTACCGGAATTATATGTATTTTTTTTATAATTTAAGACTTTCGCCAGAATGTAGCAGAAAAATATGAAGATTTAAGTGAGCGCACCCCTTTGGAAATAACTCAGAAAAATAGGTTTCTTATACAAAAATTTATAATAAAATTTTTTATGATAAAATTTTATAATATAACAAATTTTTTTTAACAGAAATTATATTCAAAAATATTTTTTCTAAAAAGTCGTTTCAGTTGATTAAGAGTTTAAGCTTAAAAGATCTACACAAAATTGTTGGAAAATTTCATCAAAAGAATTAAAATAATTAGATTTTTGGAGCTACTTTCAGTACCGTAAAGCTACCCTCGTAACGCTGAATATTTTTCTAAAATATTTTGGCTCAAGTCTTAAAATCTTAATATTTTGCCGAAATTTTTTTGCGAAGGCATAAAATAAAGGGTAATTTGAAAGACGTGCTTAGATGTTGTTTTAATATAAATATTTTGGCAAAGTCTTAAAATCTTAATATTTTTGCGAAATATTTCTGCTTAAGGCTTCAAATAATGGTTCTTTGAAAAGACGCGCTTGGATGTTGTTTTAACACGTTGAGCGCCTCACCGATATTTCTGACCTTTTCTCTCGCCTGGCAGAAAGCGGTCGCTCTGTAAGTATGGGATGATGCAATATTATCAGCAATCAATTCCCTGTGCACCCTTCAAGAAGCAACCCTACAAAAAATCTGACTTACGGAATTTCGGAGACAATTAGTAAGTGGACTGACACAGCGATTAGATGAACAAATTTCACTTCGAGTAGGAACATTTTTTTCATAAATTACAGAAAGAAAAACGTCCATAAAGTTCGGACTGTTCTAATTGTTATGATGAAAATTCAAGACTATTTGGGTATTAGAAAGCCAAGAATTTCACAAAACAAAAGTTGTTACATTTTGCAAATCCCAGCCACACTTTTGCTTAGAATGCATCAATAACTTTATACAGACTTTTAACTTTAATACCGTCGGTCTTACGAAAAGTGCACGACGGTCCCCAGGGTCGCGCTCAGCGTGTTAAAAAAAAATATTTTCGCTCATTTCTGCGAAAGTCTTTTAGAATACAAGCTTAGAAGTTGCTTTAAAATTAGACACGTAAAAATTTAGATGCTTTCAGATTTCACTATTTTTATTCAAAATACGGCACTTAACAATTATGTGAAATTATGAAAAAATTATATACAAATTACATCATTTAAATGTTCAACAAGAGCACATCTATAGGTAAAATCCGGACTAAACCGTCGATTGCCGAATGCCTAATTATCGAGAACGTCGAGATATTGTTGTTGAAGGATGTTCTGCAAAACTTTGCCCTAAAGCAGCAATTTTCTCAACAGAACGTCCAGTTTTTGATCTGCCAGACCTTTTTTATCCTCGCCAAAACATCAAAATTTTGGTCAGCCAAGCCTTTGTCTATCCTCGCCAAAACATCCAATTTTTAGTCTGCCAACCCTTTTTCTATCCACGATAGAACATCCAGTTTTTTGAATGCCACTATCATCGACAGAACCAGTTTCTTGAAATTTGTTCACCCACCTTCAACCAGAAATTGCGAAGTTCCCTCTAGGTAAGTAGGTGAAACGGTTGAAGTGCCGGTCTGGTTGAAGTGCCTCAAGTGGCACTAAAGCGCCGTTTTGATACCATTATGAGACCTCCAACAGGCAGATATAGGTACATATACAGCCAGCCAGAGCTGAAGTTCCCTCTTCTCAATACTTACTTACTTTTGAGGTACTTCGATCGAGTAGTTCTCTCAATAAGGGCTTCCATCTAATCCGAGTCTACTGTATTGATAGAAATGAAAAATGAATACATAAATATTTCAAAATTGATATCATTCCAAAGTTTAAATAAAAGCGTTTTTCATAAAATGTTTTCAAAAGTAAACGATTTCCAGTAAATTAAGTAATATTTTTTTGTCTTTCCCAACAATTTTAAATATTTTTTTGTTGGCGAAGCGCGGTATATTCTGAATTATACTTAATATACAATTGAATATGCGCTCGTTCTAATAATTTAAAAAATATAAAATTAAAATTTTATTAAAAAGTTTAAGTCAAATAAAATAGGCATACAAAAAATCGTTATATAATCGGTACAAATCTGGCCTTTTTCGGACTAGTTCGACTTTAATCAGAAAATTCTACCTTTTACAAGTATTTTTTCTAACCAGTTTGGTGTTTCACTGCAGCATATGTATGTATGTATCTACTCGGGTTATCATTGCCGGAAAGTAAAATTTTATTGCTTGTATTTGTATTTCATTTTATAAACTTGCATTTGTCAATGAAAAACGAAAGTAATCGCGTACATCAAAATGTTACTGATCAACAGCTTCAAAAGGTGTGAAATATGTAAATCAACACTGCAAAACGTCGCCGCCTATGCAACTTCTCCTTACGCAAGTGACTATTAGCAGCTATATTTGGCAGCTTTGCGAAAGTTTCAATTAGCATCTAAGTGCGCGTATTTGTTGCTCGGCGAAATAGTTGAGTGAATGCAAACAACTGTATCCGCAAAAGTTTCTGGCGCCAATGTAAAATGAAGTGAAGTGAAGAAAATAAAAAAAACGTTGCGGCAGATATCACGAGCTATGTTTTGATCGCTAATGCAGTAGCGGCATGTTTAAGCAAAGACTTTCTAAACATTGTCATGAGGAACTTTTTTATCGGAGTGTTAAGAAACTACAACTGGCACTGAAGCGGAAACAGAACTTAGCACTTATTAATGAGCCTGAATGCAGTAAAAAAACTCTCATGAAAATAGTAGTTCCTTTTAGTGCGGAATTATCTCATGAATTAGGCAGTCCTCATTGGGATTTGCAACTAGATTTAATTCTGATAATTTAAGCGGATTAGGGAAATTTTCGCTGGCATCATTGCCGAAAAATGATAGCTAATATCTATTGTGAATGAAAGATGATTAAACTTTTAAAGAGAAGAACAAGAAAGACCGGATGCGATGCTATTACATTGCAATGCTAAATTACATTAAGGGGTTAGGTGGGTTACAGAGGTTCAAAAAAAGGGTATTTTTACTATTTTCTTTTAATATATACAATCATATATTTTATTTAAACAATCCAGCATATCAAAGATACATATTTAAACAGTATTTTGTGAAATTTTTATTTAAAAATTCCGAAAACTCAGCCGTTGGTACCTCATCTCGCTTAACGTCTCACAAAAAAATGCTCTTGCCGTGGACAGCATAACTCATTATTGGTTCATCTAAAATCAAAAAACCTAAAATATTTCGTTAGTACATGGATAAATCTCGTTACTGGACGAAGGAAAAAAAAATTTAATTTGAATTTTTGACAGACTTTGAACAAAAAAACACATTTTTTGGTCAAATTTTCGTCATGTGTTGGCTCGAAAAAATTAGTTGTAATAAAAAAAAAAATCCTTCGTTCAATAACTTGATAATGTTATTCCAAAGATGTGTGCAAAATTTGAACAAAATCGCTTCAAAACTTTTCGAGAAATCGTGTCCACCGACTTAAAAAATCGAGTTTTGAGATAAACGCGTATACCTGCGAAACGCTGCACTGACATGGCCTGATGGGTCTATCTCGTAGAATTTTACTCGGATCAATTTGAAATTTTAGGAGAATACAATATTTTAACATATTATACTATTTACAAAAAAAAAATCGATTTTTTGAAATTTTCAAACCCACCTAACCCCTGTTTGTTTCGGAGTAGTTTGAGAAATTGTAATTTCAGATTTTCTCTTTGGAATAAATAATTATTTTTTTAGTATCAGTGCAGCTTATAGCGGTATTTGTTGTCCGCGCCCAATCCTTTACTGACTAAACTGTACAATAAGCAAATCAGCTGTTCACTAATCCGTGTAATAACCGTCTGTCACTCTTCATATTTAATAAAATTAACTGCGCCAATAATCCCGAATAACGTCGCCGGCTGTCTAGGCCCTAGGAAGATGCTCGCCTCGAAACCGCCATACGCAAGACTGACTAAAGCATATCAGACGCGCCATATAGTTTATACCGTCTCGCCTTTTTCGCCAGCCGCACAGAGGAATGAGACGAATTCAAATATTTTAATCATGAAAAATGACTTGCAAGCAAACCCTAGGTGATTCGGGATCTCCTACAATCAAGTACCCTTGAGCAGTACAATGGATTTAATTGTCACTGAATGGTGCACTTACTAGTCTGTCCCGACAAAAAAAAAATTAAGCAAAGATTGGCGGAAAAGAGCCTTTTCTTGGCAAATTTCCTCCCTTTTCTGCTCAAAATGGGATGTCTCTTTTGTGATACTCCCTTATGTCCGGAGTACTTGTACATTTTACTTACTAGAATTTTTTGGGCATTTGGTAGTTAGAGGGTTGATTGATGCTTCTAGGATGGCGTGACTGTCACATAGAATAGAAACATATAAATTTCTGTGATTTCACACAGTTTCCACAATCTCACCTAGCATAGCCACAACCTCTAGCCTCGGAGTTTGCGTATTTCCATGCTTACAAGAACGAGGCATACTTCCTGAGTAAAAAGTAAAGTCTCTTTCCACTACCTTTAACATAGGCCCACCTGCCTTTAGACAGATTTTGGACAATGAATGGTCTCCAATTGGCAATTTTTTAGTTGACATAAGTTTCCGGTGTCTATCGTAAGTGCACTAGTCTGCCATCCCAGAGGTTGTGGGTTTGAATCCCACGTAAAGCACGTTCCTCGTACTTTTCCAAATTTACCTACTTTCCCTGCTTCTAAACAAAAAAAAAACAAGAAAAAGAAAAAAATAACATCTCATTCCTCAAGCCCAAACAAAAAAACTTATCCTTTCCATCCTTACTCTGCACAATAGCCAGCGCATCATTTGCATTGTGGCTACTAAAACAAGCAACAACAAAGAAAAACACACAGTTACACATTGCATCAGTGGCACCAGCAAGAGGAAGCCGGCAACCGCGGTAATAGCGCAGACACACCAAATTTAGCGAAGTCGTCAACCAACTGTGCGATCCTTCTGGCAAAAAAATGTGAAACACAGATGACGCCTCAAGCAATAAGAAGGCGTTGTTCCTAAGCAACGACAGGTGGGCATTCCCACCATTTAGTACTGGTAGTGGCATGCCAATCACCTACCCTGTCAGAAATCAAATAGATTAACGGAACCAACGCAAGACAAGTCTTGCCGATGCCCTATGCGCCCGAGAGGAGTGAACAAGGAAACAAAAAAACAGTTTCCGGTGATGAGTGTTTGCCTGTAGAAATACGTAGTAAGTCATTATTAGCTGGTCGTGGAATTCTGCTGCAGGGACACTCCTTGGCCAAATATACATCCAGGTCGTTCTAGTAACGTAGAGCTGATTGTTGTGAGAACGTAAATATGTAGAATTTTAAAAGGCAAGACTCGAAGGTGTAAACACGCAATTGAGAAAAATCGAGCCTACGATGGACTTAGTTATGGGCTTTAAGGTAAATTAGCGACTTGAAAACAGTTACAATTTCTACCCACTTTGGGTGTACTGTATGAATGCATAATGAATTTCAAGTCCCAGTATTTACTAAATTATTACATAATTTTGCATTTTTCAAATTAGAAAGAGAAATCACTACAGTGTTGGAGTACCAACACGAACATGAAAAGGTACACAAAACTTTACATATTACGCAATTCTTACTAAGTACCGGTTAGCTGGTTCTAGTTCCAATTTTCATTTGACCACCGCTAATCAAGCATTGAAGCATGACGCTGGCTAAATACCCAAGCGTTCGATACGTATATGAATATGTGTGTGTGTGTGTGTTATGTAATTAAATCGGTAAATCAGACAATGACACAGAAAAAAGACTAGTGAAATTAAAGTGAATAAAAAAACTAAAATTGAAAGTCATGCCACATACAAACTTGCACACTTAGATATTCAAATGCTTGTCCATAACGAATATGTAAATATGTACAATGCACAAACGTATGCAAGCAAGTGGACTGCATTTAATTAAAATGTATAATTTGCGGCTAAACTAATTCAATGCACAACATTTTATAATTATTTAGCAGCGACAAATGCTAATGAATTAATCAGCGTTTTACGCCTTTTTATTCTATCGCCAAGCTAATTTTGCACACAAAAACAATATAATAAAATTTTTTATATCAAATCCGCTGAGCTTAGACGAACCACTAAAAACTTTTAATAACAATTTTAATCTCAAATGAATCATTTTTACATGTGAGTGGAGTGAGTTGAGGTCTAAGTCATTATTAAAGCGCATGCACCGGGTGCTGATAACTAGCGACAAAGCTTTGTGTTACCAACTTCTCAGCACTTCGCGCACACGCTGCGGTTTTACTACTTTCGTGCGCTGCATACGAATTTCAGCACACATTTCTAGCATAAAAATCAAAAAACAAAAAATAATAATAATTTCTTGTAAATTAGAAAATTTTAAATCCTAACTTGAAATACTCATAAGACTTTTTCTACATAAAGTTAAAACCTTGTAAGCAAAAGTTTCCCAAACTGCCAATCCAACAATCCCGGCTCCAGATTCGGATTTGGCAGCGACAAATGCATTAGGTGAAATATTTTTTTTGCCTTCTGTCTGTATTTTTTTTTTAGTATTTTATGAAATCTTCTAAAAATCGGGCGATGCAGCCTTCGGATTTGGTCTCATAGTGGAAACATGCAATCAAAAATTACCTACTTTTTTTGCCTTTAAATGATGATTTTAGTAGCTTTTTTTTGAGATTATCTAAAAAAATGAACCAATCTGGTGATTCTCACTCAGCGAGAAAAAATTTTTTTTGGTTGCTTTTATCCATGTTTTTTAGTAGTTTTTGGTATTATCTAAAAAATATAGAGTTAATTTGGCGATTCAGATTACGTTCCCACTACAGTCGGTTCTACGTAACCGGAACGACCCGGATTTAAAAATCGGAAAAAATCTGTTTTTTTGGTCTTTAATTCATGTGTTTTAGTAGGTTTTAAGACTATCGATTCAATTTAGGGATTCAGACTTTGGATTCGGACGGACAGCGAAAACAAATGCATCGGGGAAGAAAATCTTTGGGTATTTACTTAGTTAAGTTTTTTAGTAATTTTCAGAGATGATTTAAAAAATAAATCAATCTGACAATTCTGACTCATTGGAGAAAGATTTAACCGATTCAGACGGTGGATTCGGGTTCAGAAGGAAGAAATGCATTGGAAAAAAGAATTTTTGGCATTTGATTCGTGAATTTTTTGTAATTTTTTTAAATTACAGCTCAATAGGAAAGTGGAGCTCAGGTGGCACGGACTATATGACTCCGTACTTTAATTGGGAGAGAAGGTTTCGCACTACAATTGAAGAGGAGGGATGGCACAAAGGCATGAAGCCTCGCCATAGAACTTTTCACATCTATACAGACGGCTCGAAAACTCCAGACGGAGTGGGAGCGGGTATTTACTGCTCAAAACTAGGAATAAGGCAGCCTATCAAGCTGCCAGACAACAGCAGTATTTTCCAAGCGGAAGTTTTTGCTGTGGGGAAGGCCGCGGAGCTAGCCTACTCTAGAACAAGAAAGAACTCAACAATTAATATATACGTGGACAGTCAAGCAGCAATAAGAGCAATAAGCTCATATTGTATTAAGTCCAAAAACGTTCGACGGAGCAGGGAAGCCATAGAAAGGCTAGCCGGAAACAATAGGCTGCATATCTACTGGGTACCTGGTCACAAAGGCATTATGGAGAACGAAATAGTAGATGAGATAGCAAAAAGTGCTGTGAGGCTACCACTTGAACAAGAGAACGACATACCAAAACCGCTAAACACAATATACAACGAAATGGACGACCACATGAAAAGGCAAGTGGAAGCTAGGTGGACTAACTTGACCACATGCAAAACAACAAAAGTCATGTGTAGAACTAACGACAAAAAACTGACTCCATTCGTACTTACGCTCTCGCGAAAGGAATGCAGAACTATCATAGGTATGCTAACAGGCCACAATCTATTGGCTGCATATGCGTACAAGATAGGGATTGCTAACACGGACAAATGCAGAAAATGCAGAGAGGATGTTGAGGAGACTTTAGAACACCTTCTGTGCGCTTGTCCGGCATTATTAAAAACGCGACTAAAATGCCTGGGAGCCCCACTGTTTGAGGGTCTGGAAGACGTCTCAAAAGCGGAGCTCCCAGCCCTACTTAGATTCGCCAAAAGCGCTGACATCCTACATGATGTCTACTTCAAGTATTCATAGAGGTCGGTCTCCATCTGGTATCGCTAGGGACCAAAAGGTCTTATTGCCAACCAGGCTAACCTAACCTAACCTTTAAATTATTTAAGGAAAATCGATCAATTCGATCTTCAGATTTGGATTCTTCAGGAAATTTTTTTTGAAAAAAAGTTTTAATTTATGCTTTTTAGCAGTTACTTGAGATTATCTAAGAAAAATCGAGCTAATCTGGCAATTCGTACCTCGGATTTAGACTCAGAAAATTTTAAGGCTATCAGAATAATTAGCAACAAATTCGGTAAAAAACGCTTGTTTTTATAAAAACAAAAATAATATGCATTTGTTTAAGAGGTTTTCGAGGTATCCCTGGACCTTATGGACTTCATTATTAAAAAGTTTCAGAAAAACGCTTTAAAATCGAGCAGGTAATAAGCCCGGTCTCGAGCAATTTCGTCAGAGGTCTACCCATGGAGCCAAGTGCTTTGTGAAAGAACCAAACAGAAAACCTTTCTACTAAAACTCAACAGAAAGGACTTAAGAGTACTGGTGGGTGTAAACACAGGGCACAATGCCTGTGGTCAGCATATAGCTGCTATGGGGTTGTCGACAGCCCGATATGCCTATCCTGTCTTGAGGATGCCGACACTGCAGAGCATTTTCTCTCTAGCTGTCCGGCGTTTTCCAGAATCAGACTTAGGATATTGGGTTGCTATATACAGAGTATGGATAAAGTTCATACACTTCCTCTTCCGGATCTCTTAAGATTCATCAATGAATTGTGAAAGATTTGTGGAAGAGTGACCTCAAACGAATTTTTCCGTCATACCGCCCACATTTTATCTTTCCTATCTCTTTATTCTTTCTACTGAAATCTTTCCGGGTGTAGTACAATGCTCTCCTGAGTGAGTGCTTGGACTTGTCCAACTCCCCACAAATCTAATCTAATCTAATCTAACTGCAGGTTGGTTGGTTAAAGTGGCGATTGATAGATATTTACAACATGACTATATCCAGTCTAAGCCAGACGGTGTTTCGAGACCACTCGAACAGTAGTTTGCCAAGGTTTGACATTCTCTCCTTACATAAGGAGAGGCATTCACAGAGGAAGTGGCGGATATTTTCCTTTTTCTCTGGTTGACTGGTCAACTGTGACAGTGTGTTCTGTAAGAGTTGCCCATTTTGGCTGCTTGTTTCCCAATAGAACAGAAACCAGTTATCATCGTCGTAAGTCTGCAGGCATCACTTCGTTTCATATTTGTCGTTTGTATTGACGTTTGTTTGCGGTTGTAGGTGGGCCATAACGCTGACTGACATTTGAATGGGGCTTTATACAATTGCACACCTGTTACTTCGACTTTCACATTAATGAGCAACGTCTATTCATGTCTATTCAAGGTCTATTTTTCATGTAATTTTTTTTTGTTTTTGTTGTTTGTTCTTTGTTTTTTAATCGTTATCTATAAGCATGCAATCAGCAAATTCTACATTTTAATATTAAAATATATACAATTAAAAGTTTTTCAGATTTTCTTTGTTTTACATTTTTCATTTTCTCACATTTTTGCAAATCATTCCTCCTCCATGCACACCTCCGCCACTGTCGAACGCCTCACATCTGGCCGAACAGCTGCGCTTGATGTCTGTAATTCCGGTGACTGTTGTCATGCACGATAGGATTTTCTTTATCAATTCACACCTGTTGCCATAAATCAAATACGTAAGCACAAGAATGAACGGTGCGCGCGCATGCGCATTTCATAAACTTGCTTCTAGAAAAACAGATATCAAAGTCTAAACATATCTGTCTAACTAATATACAATATAAAAATATCAAAATTATAATACTCACTTACCCACTCGTAGTTATGATTTTTTTTTATGTAAGTACTTTTTTATAGTTATTAATTGATTCTTGCCTAGCGCACTCGTATTGGCACAACGTTAAGCAGCTATAAATAAACGCCTTTATATGAATTTCAATAAAACTGTATTGAGTTGTATGCAAACGTTGAATGAAGGGAGCAACCGGTTAACCTTGATAGTGGCTGCATTGATGGATATACATGCATGCATACATACATACATACATATTTACATACGTACATGTGCATATATACATACATACATACATATACATACATATGCATATGTGTAGTTAATTCAAATAATTATAAGCGCGCGATAAACTACTTAAAATTACATTAAAGCAGCATTCAATTAGAGAAAAATAGGTGAGAGAAAATGCAAAATTATTCAAAAATTGTGTCATTTGAAAAATTTTTGAAATTCTCGTATTCAATAAATGCTTACACGCGCAGCATCAGCATGCAATTTGTCATTTAAGTTAATAAGAAAATGATGTTTTATGGTCTAAGTAATTGCTGTGCTAATTTATTTTAAGAACTCTACACACACTTATATGGATTGTGCATACATGCATGTATGCATGTATGGATGTATGCCTAATTGCTTGCCAACACGCGAGCAAATCCTTATAATGTTGCAATAAGTGGTCTTCAATGCTTTCGATTGTATTGGAAATTTAGTTTTTTGTGCGACCCGTTGGTCTATTTAATGCAATGCCTTCTCAGAGCACTTCGCCTTCTTTGTAAGTGCGGCCAAACGATTGTTCGTATCTTTTAAGCGCATCTCACTATTCACTAATTGGTACACATACATGTGTACACACATACGCGAAAATGTATTTATTTTTCTTGTTCTTGTTGTTGTGTTCAGGGTTTGCAGTGATAGCAAAGCTGCTTTACAGGCCTTAGAAGCCGCTTGCATTTATACAAAAATTGTTCAGGAATGTAAGTTAAGTTGAGGCTTAACTCTGTTGCCTGGCGAAATAAGCTTGAACTTATCTGGGTGCCGGGACACTGTGGTGTTCAAGGCAACGAACTGGCTAATGAGTTGGCAAACTGCGGTTACTTTTGTATGGCCCAATTCGACCGAATCCAATTTTAGAGCCAAGTATAGCGCGAACTGTCGGATACATCAAGGCTCTCAGTAATACCCTATGGTCAGAAAGTACCGGGAAGATGATTTTGACTGTTTTCTTCCATCGGGCCACACCGTCAATAAAAAATATTATTTATCCGTTTTGAAGCGTTTGAGAGATGCTGTACGTCGAAAATGGCCGGAAATGTGGGCAAACAATTCTTTGATTTTGCATGATGACAACGCGCCATCGCACAGGGCTCAAATTGTGCTGGATTATTTGACCAAACACCAAGCAAATACCATCGGGCAAGCACCGTATTCACCTGATATGGCCCCGTGCGACTTCTTTTTGTTTACCACTTCGTGAAAGGAGATTTCTGTCGATAGAGGAGATCAAAAAAATGCGACGAACGAGCTGAAGGCCATCCCTTCGTCGGCCTATCAGGGGTGCATGGAGGACTAGATTAAACGTTGGCACATGTGTGTGGCCTCAGACGTGTCATATTTTGACAGGGATAAAATAAATTTGCCTGAAATTTAACCCTGTTTTGTTTTAACATTTCCGATACTTTCTGGCCATAGGGTAAATCTCATGAGAGCCATTGGCGCAGTTTTGACACCAGCAAAACAAGCAAATTTCCAGAAAAGGTCTGATAGGATGGTAGCAAAAGTCCTTCTCAGACAGAGGATGAGTGAGCGATGAGCACTGATTTTCTTTTTTTTTTATGAGGTGTAAAAACTATCGAAAGCCTTAGTCACTAAAAACATCTCAAGTCTGACGGTTCATCCTACAGGGCTGCGGATTTAGTAATTACGTATGAAGGCCATAGTAAGCAATAAGCTCAATCGTCAGTTACATTTGCTGCATTTTATCACCACGGCAGTTGTTCTTGCTGCTGCGTTCGTAGAGCATCATTCCTTGGCTTCAATTAATGTTAATCCGTGGGATCAACCTATGCGTTCAACGGTCTTTAGGTGACTGGTCCCATTCTGATTGCCATTCAACTAGAACGTTCTGCTTATTTTAGGAGCCTAATTGATGCTCTTCTAGAAGGCGAGAAAATATGTGCCTCTTGTAGAATTCAATCGCTTAAATACCATTTACTGCCACAAAATTGTAAGTCCCTTTACTTGTAGCGCCACATCAAAATTAATGTATACCACAGCTTTCAAGACAAACTCTGCCCAAATCTTCAACTCGTTGATTACCTTCAATTAACTCTGGTAAATCTATGTTCTCAGCCAGATACCGTCTTTTCGTCAGTATTCCATACGTAACATTTATTTGGGTAATAAACTTTGCCAAACATAAAAATTTAACCAGTCTTTGAGCCATTTTACTTTCAGCGAGAATGTTCGTGATTATGGCAAAACAGGTCGGCTGCAGAAACTTGAATCCAGAAAGAAGTAAAGAAAACGAAATCTGTGAAAAACCCCAAAATGAAGTAAAAAAGCAAAAACAAAAATAACTAAAACTGCAAGAAAAATGTCTGCGTGCTGTAGTTTCAGACTTCCTGTGTGTGGCCGCAGGCACAAGCAATGCAAGTGCAGCTGGCAACAAGCGAGTTAAATATTGAAAGTCGCAATGCGATTTATGACCCCAGATATGTACGTCTGTTATCTCTTTTTAGGTAAATATTTGCATGTTTTGCCACAGTGCGGCAAAAAATTAAGTATGCGCAGAAAAGCGGCCCTTTCAGGTTATTTGTTCTAAAAAAATATATGTGGCCAAGCACGAGGCTTGTCGTTAATTCACAATTCTGCTTAACAGGAAAACGGTATTTTTGAGAAGACGCAAAACCACCAGTTAATTCTGATTTTAAAATTACATTAAAAGAAAAATTAATAATGCAGGTAGGTGTGCACACTTGACCGCAACGACACTTGCACTACTGGCGCAGTGAACCGGTTAAATCGCTAATTTATGCACTACTCCCTTAAGTGCACAGACGCATGTGCAATTTTGTTATTGTTATTGTTTTTGTTTTCTTTATATAAGGAGGTATTCTTATTGGAGATAAATATTGTTTTTATAAGTCAGACGTTTTGTTTTTATGATAAAAATAATAAATTGAAGGGTTAAGCCCTTTTTTAAATTATTAGCTGTAAAGGTGTAGCGTGCGTTTGTATACTCACTTTACAAAAAAAGAAACGATTAGTACCTTGGCTGTAGATGGCTTAACACAATATTTGAAATACACTCATATTTATTATTATTTTTTGACGATTCCTGCAGTGAAAAACTCAACTGGTCAAGAAACATTCTGATATTTAATGGGCGCAGTTACACTAGTTGCAAAGTGACTACAATTATACCAGTTGCAAAATGAGCTATGCAAGTTTCACCTAAAGCAAATATGCTTGTTCTATATCCAATAAGAGCGCTTCAGTTATTATGTGTAAATTCTACAATGAGGATTAGGCGATTACATAAGGAAATGCTGATGAAGTAAAGCCATTTGCGTAATGAATTCTGCGAATCCAAACGTTTCATAGCTTCAAAGATTGTTCGTACATTCAAATGAAAGATGAAGCAACATTTTTCGTATGTGGAAGAAAACACGCAAAACCGCCAGCAAAACAAGTTCTGAAAAATCAAAGCGAATTTAGAATTACTTCAAACTTACACTTTAATATACTAAAAGTCAATGGGCTATTAATTTGCACTTTAATGTACTCAAATTCAATGGGCTATAAAACTAAAATCTGAAGGAAATTTTTTGATTTTTTTTAATTTGAAACCTCGATTTATATGGTTTTTGTAGTACAATAGAATTAACTACATTTTCTTAGAAAAAATTATTAAAAATAAATAACAAACTAATAAATTGTTAAAAATTGTCAATAAGTTCCTAAAATGCACTTTATTAAAAAAAATAAATAAATAATTGGCGCGTCAGCTTCTGTTAGATGTTTGGCCCAACTTTATTACATATCTATAATATGTAATATAATATAATATAAATACATACATACCTATAGCAAAGCCCTCTTAGTAACCTCAAATTTTTCTAAGATTTCGAGGCAGTTCAAGTGATTGGAAATTTCGCCGTTTCTTCATATTTCATGAAACTGCGAAAAATTTAAGTTGGATTACTATTGCCATTTACAGAATTTGGTTAATTAAGCGAGATAGCCACTTAAACTATTCAGGCTTCCAGACAGCAGACACTTAAAAGGGCAAAGTTGTAGGAATTTTTATGAAAACTGTAGACTTCTACTTAAAATGGATATTAATGCAGTATTTACACTTATAAGGCTTACATCTAATCTAACCCAGTTTTTTTATACTTATATATATATGCATAGTATGTACATAAATAAGTACACCTTATAATATACGGGTATGTATAATGTATGAAGTGAATGCATTTTGCAGTTCAAGAGTTCAAGAATTCTCTAATTGATATTTACTTCAAATTGCCATTGACTATATTAGACATTCGAAATGTATTGTTCTTCCAAATCGGTTGCAGTTTCTATTCTTAAAAATATGTTATCAAAATGCAATGACAAATCGTAGCATCGCTGCTGTCGCAACACATTAATCGAAGTGTCACTCATGTTGGCAGCAGCAGATGTCTGTCATTGTGGCATTGGAAATGCATACCTAGCCCATTTTTGCAGCAAGTAAAATTAAATAAATTAAAATAAATGAAATATATTAGTAAAAAGATATAATGAAATGAGATAAAATGTGTGAAATAAGCTAAAATAAATAAATAAAAATTAAATTATAGAAAATATACAATAATAAAAAATAAAAACAAAAATTAAATAAAACAATGTTACAAGACTTAACATAGTGTGGCAAAACAGAGCATAACATAACACGGCATAACATAACATAACATAATAAAAGTTTGTATATAACAATATAAAAATTAACTAAAATAAGCGTGCATAACAAAACATAACGTTGCATAGAAAAAAAGAACATAACATAACACAACATAATAAACTTAATAAAATTACATATCAAACAAAATGGAATAGAATAAAAAGGTAGAACATAAAATAAGGTAAAAATGAATTACATCGAATTATGAGAGTAAACCCAACAAAAACATAACATCACAAAGCAAAGCATAACACAACATAACATAACAAAATTATACTACATATATATATATCTAACAAATTAAAGCTTAAATTAAAACGAAATTAAATTAAATACGATGTAAAACTAAGCATAGCACAACACAGCATAGCACAACATAACATAACACAACATAAAATTATGTATCTAACAAATTAAAACTTAAATCGAAAAAAAATTAAATAAAATAAGATAGCAAAACAAAACATAACATACCACAGCATAATATAACATAATAAAATTATATATATATATATATAAATTATATCTAACAAATTAAATTTTTTTTAATATAATTAATTTTTTTAATATATTTGAAATTACAAACAAAAGATAGTCGCATGACACTTTTTGCGCCACCTTGCAGCTCAAATTCTTTAAATTGCCTTCACACCGGCTGCACTCCTCTTCGCATTCTTCTCCTTTCGACGCGTATGCGCACCACGGTGCCATCAGTTTGGCGAAGCGACAAGTTGCAATGCAGCCACTTTCGCTCTCTTTCACGAAAGGGGATGCCCCAATCGTTGCATCGAGTTTTGGTTAAGCCGTTAAGAGTTGCATTACAATAAGTTTTTGCGGTTTTTTTTTTGGAATATTTACTGCTTTTGCATGCGATAATTTCAAGGTAAATCTTAAGTGAGTCACGCAGCAGCCATGCGCTTGCTATGATTTCAAGGCGCCACCTACAACGATGTAAAAAAACCGGTTCGATTGTACTCGTAATTATTTGGAATTCGTAGACAAAGTCAATGACAAACTGGTTATTTACACTGTCACATTCTTGAGTTAGTTGGGGGTTAATCGCTGTAAGCCGCAAAAGTGCGGTGGCAAATTATCAAGAATTTGAACTTTATTTTAGTGCTAATAAATCATTATTTAAATCAATTTGTTAACTTAGATGTATGTGAAAATGAGGGAATCGAGTATTGAATAATAACTTTTAGTACATTGATTAAATTTTTGTTCGAATCTGAACTGTTTGAATTTATAGAAAATCATAAATTTTATTATTACGAGTATTCTTATTATGGGGTCATAGCACACTGCGGCCTGTGAAGTGGTTTTTGTGCTTAGTCCTTCACATTGTAAGGGTTAAGGGCTTTTGGTATTTATATTCTGGTTTTGTATTATTCATAGCAATTGCGAATTCGTACAAGTAAAAATTTGTGCAGTGAAAACTTACAACTTCCCCTCGAAATGAAATGCCATTTCGCTATCTCACTTTCCCCTACTTTGCAAGTTGTTTGGATACATGAGCGCCAACATGTAACAATTGTTATAAATTATTGCATTTGCTTCATGAACAGACTTAATATCAATAAAAACAAACATTGGCTGCTGTTGCGCAGCACAACAAACTTCTACTGAGTGCGCGCACGATTCGTTGTATTTATTGTATTATTTGACCAAAAATGCCATAAATCGTGAATTGCCCTTAAGCTTCGTATGGACTTACATATGCATATATAAACACCACCTACATCGTACATGCACAAAAATTATTATGTTAAAATAGAAATTCCAAAAAAGGTAAATTCACTTATAGAGCTTATTAGTCAAATCCCTTCATTTCCACTTACTATCTCAATTCATATGAACAAATTAACTCAAATGATTCACATTGACCTCTCACTTTGCGCTGTCAACATTCACCTGTTTGCGTACACTTTCATATACACATAGTAACGTTCTCCGCATAGTAGTATGGGTGAGTAAGTGTGTAGTAGATATATCCACCTATCGCAGTCCGATTCATTTGTTCAGTCCAGTCAGCATCGAATGAGCTGTAAAAGCTCCACAAACAAAGAAGCCGCATAAGATTCTTAACAGCATAATTAAATTACTTAACTGACTAATTACGTTATTTTCTTATTTAATATTGAATAATTGTAACGTATTTTCCGTTAATTATTTACATGCAAAAAAACCTAACCCGCAAAAAGGCCATTACGCATAAAATCGGCACAGTTATAAAGTACTCATGCAAGAATAAAATATAAATACAAAAAGAACAAATTACCTTTTATCGCTAAGGGCATACAATTCTAAGTATTACTTGAGTTAAAACCTTGTTAACCTAAGTCAAAGAAAATTCATATTCAACAACAACAAAAACTGTTTTGAGCACTTCGCCTAGACATTTTAAGAATTAAGAAGGAATTTAAGGTGTTTAGAAGGCTAATGGATCAACTGAACTGAAATAAGTAGAGTTTCATTGTATTATTTTCTCATATGAGGCTCTCTTGCATGACCAGATTACTTTTAAGACACCCCACGTATGGGCTTGTCATTTACTTAGTGCATTTAGCGTACTGTGTGAATACCCTGAGTACAGCAAAGTGTGGGTACAATAAATTCTGAAAAGCTGTGGCTAGCGTCTAAGAAAAAAAGATAATATAGTTAATTTTTTATTTATTGTAAGCCGCATAGCCTGCTTAGGAACTTTTATGCATATGGATGTGTCCGAGAAGTCAATTAATAAAACCGCAAACTTGTGGTAATAATTGAACTGTTACGCTTTTTCATTGTTTTTTGACTTGTTTCATTGATTTTTATGGCACAAAGTGCGGCTGTCAATTTGGCACCAGTGTCACTTTTACTGTGTTTCGCTGTCAGATTGCGTTTGATGTATCTGTTAATGCATGAAATGGAATAATTTGCGTGTACTTAATCATTGAGTGATTTCTTAATTTGTTTAGTGCGAAATGAAAGGCATTTGCAATTACAAAATGTTTGACGTTTGTTTTTGGCTACGTAGGTATGGCTATGTATGCCCGTGTGTGTGTATTTATATAGTATGCTATTGTATGTTTGTATGTATGCTATTAGCGTTTTTATGCGATTATCTGCAGGTGATGGTGATGGTGATTGTTCATAGATTCTTATTATGCGCTGAACCTTCAAGTTGGCTTTTGAACCCAAACAATGTTTTACATACGAATTCCATTAGCCGGCATATCCGCTTAAAATGTGAAAAAAGCCCAAGACAACATAATAATAAAGCAAGCGGAAAATGAATATTCAACAATGGTTGTCTATAACTTCACACACACGTTCTAGTTTAGGCGGTAGAACATGTCACATTTACATAAATTCAAACCATTTTAGCGAACTCCCTTGGAACTACACATACATACATACATATTTATGTAAGTAGTGGTTGATTTGACTATTCATTCAATCGCATGCCAAAGGGTTGCCGAAATGGTATTTAAAAATGCTTGCGGTATTTCAATTTAGACTAGAATTAAAGGAGTATAGCAAATAATAAAGCGCTTTTTTCGAAAATATTTTTGAAATAGGTATTGAAGTAGATATAAAGGGTGTTTTTTTTAGAGGTTAGGTTTTCAAGATGAAATAAAACGTATATAATTTAATGTTATGGCCAAGAATTTAGCTTTATTATAAAGATAAGGGTTTGCCATTATGTTTTAAAAATGATTTCGGGCAAGTGGCCGCCGCGGCTGTTGGGGCCGTATGTCAGCAATGACGCGCCGAATATTCTCTTCCAAGACGTCAATCGTCTCGGGCTTATCTGCGTAGACAAGCGACTTCACATAGCCCCACAAGAAATAGTCCAGCGGTGTTATATCGCACGATCTTGGAGGCCACGCCACAGGTCCACGGCGCGAGATAATGCCCTCACCAAAAGTTTCCTTCAATAAATCGATTGTTGCGTTGGCTGTATGGCATGTAGCGCCGTCTTGTTAGAACCAAAGGTCGTCCACATCAACATCGTCCAATTCAGGCACGAAAAAGTCATTAATCATGGCTCTATAGCGCTCTCCATTGACTGTAACATTATGGCCGGCTTCATTTTTAAAGAAATATGGACCAATGATTCCCTCTGCCCATAGAGCACACCAAACAGTGACTTTTTGAGGATGTAACGGCGTCTCAGCAATGGCTTGTGGATTATGTTCACTCCAAATGCGAAAATTTTGCTTATTGACATACCCATTCAACCAAAAGTGAGCTTCATCGCTGAACAAAATTTTCTTGTGATGCGTCGCACGAACCGAACCATTATTTTCGTAATAAATTTGCACGATTTGCAAACGTTGTTCAGGTGTAAGTCTATTCATTATGAAATGGCAAACCAAACTGAGCATAAATCAAGTGACAGCTGTCAAAAAGACCATCTACGAAAAAAGTAGTGCCAACTTGAAAACCTAACCTCTAAAAAAAACACCCTTTACTACTACTATTTTCAAGTAGGTATACTACGAGAATTGCTATTTATATTTCAGGTCTTGGGCACTTCTAGTGTTGTCAGGTGGCATTAGACGTTTCCATTGCAAATTTTGACACATTTTACTCTAAAATCTTGCAGAATAGGTATTCACACCACTGGGTGCAATCAAAAATATAAATTCCTCAAAATACCGCCGAATCGCGGATTGTAGATGGAGAATGTCAACCCTGGGCAAACCATTGTTCGAGAGACTCCAACAACTTGCTAGCTTAGACTTCAACTACCTAATAAGGATCTCCCACACACCCAGCTACCCAGAGATGATATCACTAAGGTGATCAAATTCGAAAAGAAGTTCAGAATTGAACTGAACAATAAGCTGAATTGGAGTAGACTTGTATTTGGAAAGAAACTCCAGGAATGTTCCCTGCACTGGTACACTGATGGCTTGAAGAACCCAGAAGGCATAGGCGCTGGAATTTTCGGCCTCAGAATCAAATGGTCTATGCCGATTGGTAGTTTTCCAAGCATCTTCCAAGCGGAGATGTATGCTATTGTCTATGGGTAGAGATAAACTTAAACAGGAATGTCTGGAATGCGCAAATTGTCATTCTGAGTGACAGTCAGGCGGCACTCAAGACCCTTACGTCCTGCGAGATCAAATCCTCACTGGTCCTTGAGTGTATCGAGAAACTTAATCTACTAGGAATGCTCAATTGCATCTGGCTAATTTGGGCCACAGGATACAGAGGTATAACTGGGAACGAAGTAGCGGGCGCATTGGTGAGAGAAGGACAACACGCCATCAAGGAGAAGCTGAGGAGTGAAGAGCTAGGGCTAAGCGAGGTTTGCTGGCACCAATGGGGCGAAATCTTTACTGGGAGGGTACAACCAATAGAGGTTTACAAAAACTCATAACCTCCCCAAGGATAAACTAAGAATGCTTACGGTCATCCTCACAGACCACTGCAGACTGTGAAGTCATCTGCATATGATCGGGATTTGGTCTACGGATTCTTGCCGTTTCTGCGATCAATCTGAGGATACTCCAATGCACCTTCTCCGGAAATGCAGCTCTATAGCGTGGAGAAGGTTGAGACATATTAGCCAATTACAGTCAGAGGAAAGGCACATCCGCTCAATCCAACTCAGATCTATCCTGAGTTTGATAGTGGAAACTGGGCTTGGATGAAAAACTGTGATGAGCAGAGGGCACAAAAGACCATGAGATCGAAGTGCAAACCGCGTATATCTATCTATCCAAAGATCTTAAACCGCACAGACTGGATAAAGTTATGCTGTAAACAACCGAGGATGAGGCAACAAAATCGTGCGGAAGCGCTACATGGATTCTGGATGAATCACCACTTCCAGGTGCACTAACCCGGTGCATAGGCGGATGTCCTATACTCCAACGGGAGATGAAGGAAACGATGATGATGATAATGACTGATACTGCATGGTGTACCACTTAGCTGGCAAGGAATACGCTCCATTTGAAAATTTGCGAGTTTCGGAGAGTTATTTTGAGCCTTGGTCGGCGCATCGCCGCGCCTGTTTATATCAAGCATTTTTGGCAACTTTTGGCACCAATTCATACGGCGAATTAGTTGCTCTTACGTCAGGCTATGAGGCTATGAGACTATGAGATTTTTTAAAAATATTTTTTAAGCATTCAAATTCGCTGTTTCAGTACTATAACATACATATACTTATATGCGCATCTATTTGTATATGGTTGTCTCGTTTTTAGTAATTTATCGTAATATAAGGGGTGACCTATATGTTTGCTATCCAAGATACTTTATGAATCATGCCATTATTTGACAAAAAAAAATTTCTTTCGATTGCTCTTCGAAATGCTCACTGGTTCCCCAACTTCAGAATGTGTTTAGTAGGTGTCCACTTTCTCTGGATCGCGTAGCTTTTAATGCACCCTTGGCATTTTATTGTTCGATCGGAAAGTACTCATTTTTCGTCTTTTCGGACATTTTTTTTGGCCACTTCACACTGAGTTGAAGTTGAAGAATTGAATTGCTCATCGTTCTACTGGAAAATTGAGTCGGTCTGAAGGGAACAGTTGCTCAACATTCTCCACAAAGTAAACAGAAAGTTTCTAGAAATCGGCAGCATTAATCTTGAAGTAATGAAAATATATTTTGAAGCAGATATAAGGAGACAAAAGGAGTTATCTAGGTGCCACCTATTTACAAGGTGGCGCAAAATTAATCACCCTATAAGAAGATTTCGAATTTTTGCAAATACCGTTGCGAACTAAACAGCCGCAGTATACAAAGAGACAAAAGTAATGGAGCGTGTAAAGGTCAAAATACAGATTTGCAACAGTCAAAGCCATTTTTTCTGTTTAGGGAAAGTTATTTAGTAAAAAAGTTATGCAAAAACACAATTGGATGATTAATTTTGTGCCAATTTGTACATATGTATGCATATGCGTCGGATTTAGTTGACTGTCAGCTTTTTATACATATTTTCTAAGAACCTTTACGCCCCTTAATCATTTGAGACCATGCACACAACTTTTCGAAATATAATGAGATATAAGAAATATCTCGATCTGTTAAAAAAATATATCAAACATACATACACTAATTATAATCTACATATATATTCAGCTACGATACATCTGACTTTGATTTTTTCTTTATTTCTTTCACTTACCCAAAAAAGCGCTAACCGTGTAAAACCTACAGGTACAGACATGGAAATTTATCAATGAAAAAAATTGAATCAAAAACTTTAATTTTATGCCTTGAACGCGTCAGTGATTTATTACTTGAAGATGTGATGCGGAGTTGGCGTTTGATTTGGCTACGAAGCAATTTGCTTGGCCAATAAAAAATAATAGAAAATAAATAAATAATCATTTTTTACTAAAAGCTATTTTTATATAGAAATTATACCGGTTTGTGTAGAAGACAGTAGAATTACGTAATTGCGTTTGTAGGTACACTTGTGCATACAAGTATGTATATACATATGTATGTATGTACATACATGCAATTTTTATATTTTATAATAATGGATACATTTAATTAAGATTCTTCTTTATTAACTACCCACACACAGGTAGGAAAGTAGGAAATAAAAAAGCGGAATATTTGTATTACTTATGCTCGTAGTATTATTGTTTTATTTTTTTTCTTAAACGAATGTTGCAAAAAAATCGCTTCTGATTTCATTTCGGTATGCCTGCATATGTACATATGTATGTATATACACACGCACGGCACACTCAAAATTAATCACTCCAGCATCACATGAATTTTATGGATACTTCCCATTGCATTATTCTCCTAAAAAAGGTAAAACTGAAGTCCTAACAACCTTGCTCATTACGCGCACAAAATTAATTTCCTTTTTGCCTTTCAAATACCAGTCACGTTTTTCGGCAAAACTTTACACAGGCATATATAGCATCAAACAAAAACAAATAACAACAAACAAAAACAGTTCTCACAAAAAAAGTGAGCAATTAAAATATTACCACACGTCAAAAATGAGAGCAACTATTAGAATATTTGTCTAACACATACCAAACACACTCACACAAACAATTATATGAAAATTCGATGCGAAACCACAATCGTGCCGATATCGATAAATCATTGTGGAATTTGTACACTCGTACACGAAACAGAGAACGTGAATTCATTCGTTCTCTGCAGGAAATGTTACCCTGCCGGAAAAATGTGAGCTTGTAAGGTAATTTTTTAAATCAGAATCATTAGTAAAAGGAGACCACTCTGGTAGTGACTAGTAACTAGTTTTTCACTACTACAAATCGGCGCAAAAATAGACAAGCTAACAATTTTATGAGCAGAATTACAGCTGGAAAAAGGAGTACACGGGTAATTAACTCTTTTTTTTTGCCAAATCAGGCGTCAGGAACTATGAAACAATGACTACATTAAACTACCGAGACAGTAAATTTGTAAAATACAGCATTAACTTGCAGTGAAAGTAGGCGGAAAACGAGCTAGCAATGATTTCAATTTCGCTAGAAGAATCACAGTTCAGACTTGCTTGCTTTTCCTCACAGCGAATGTATGTTACAGACACACATGCGCACATAAGAATAGAAAAATTTATACGGTCGAATACAATCATTGCGGCATTTGACGACAATTTATCGTGACTATCATTTATTTTTTATTTTTTGCTTGTATAATAATAAATTATTGTACTATTTTGGAATTGTAACAGAATTGAAATGTTAAAGTGTGGACAACAGATGGAGTTTGCTTTCGTGTGTAGATATGTATATGTATATATTCATACATACTCGTGCAAGTAAATCAATTTTATTGACATTGAATATTATTTTCTTCGGAAATGCATGAATCGTGAAAAAAGGCGAAAAGTATATTCAATTGAAGGAAAACATTTAAATTAGTTTCTATTCTACATATTTTTTGTTTTCGCTGGTTCAGCGAACAATTAAGCTACTTACTTACTTATAAGGCTCTACAACCGTGAGTCGGCGAGTCGGTGAGAATTGGCGCGCCAGCTGTTTCTGTCCTGCGCTCGTTGGTGCTAGTTGGAAATCTCAAGTGACAACAGGTTCTGCCGCACTTGATCTTTCCAACGGAGATGTGGTCTTCCACGCCTTCCTTTTTGAGGTACCGTAACGTAAATTCGCCTTATTGGAGTGTCTTTTTTCATACGGGTGACATAACCAAGCCAGCGTAGTCGCTGTATTTTTACACGCTTAACTATACACAACTCGCTGTTTCACCGTAAGCGCTACTCCACACTAACGTGGAGGGGGCCAAAGATCTTGCGTCGAATTTTTCTCTCGAAGGCTCCCAAAACTTTTTCATTATAATAGGACGGGAAAGATGAACGTTTTGTAGAGTACCAGTTTAGTACTTCGAGAGAGAGCTCTACTTCTCAATTGCCTACTGCGGCCAAAGTAACACCTGTTGGCAAGAGTTATTCTTCGTTTGATCTCCAGACTGACGTCATTTCTGTTATTAATACTGGTTCCAAGGTAGACAAAGTCCTTCACAACTTCAAATTGGTTGTCAACACTGACATATTGTCCAAGACGCGAAGACTGTTTATGTGTTGACAGCAGGTACTTTGTTTTACCCTCATTCACCGCAAGACCCACATTGCTCGCCTCTCTCTTTAAACTGGAGTATGCCGAGCATACAGCGCGGTTGGTTTCGCCATCGATGTCGTCGGCACATGCTAGTAGCATGGTACTCTTATAAATGATACCAGTGCGGTTCAGCTCGGCAGTGCGAAAGATTTTTTCCAACTAGAGGTTGAAAAAGTCACAAGATAGAGAATCGCTGTGTCTGAAACCTCGCTTGGTATAGAACGGGTCGGAGAGGTTACTTTCAATTCTGATGGCGTTTGTTGTTGTTGTAGCAATAATACAAGCCCTGTCAGTATAGTGTAATCACCGGTCGTATTCGTCTAGCTCATCTAACGGTAGGTCCAGAGGGAGAGGGGTGTTAGATGAGTGGTATTGATGGGGAATGTGAAAAGGTGGTTAGTGTTGTGCCGGATTCCTTCACATGCCGAACATATGATTAGTATGTCAGGGTCGATTCTGGATAGGTAGGAGTTTAACCTGCTACAGTATCTAGAACGTAAATGTGCCAAGATTAATCGGGACTCTCGGGGAAGTTGGAGGTGTTCGTCTGCAATGGGTTATGGTTAGACCCCGATGACGGTATTTGGGGGTCGAGAGCTTAAGAAGGTGGTAAGAGTCTCCCGATGAATGTCGTCACTCTTTAGCCTCTTGTTTTGATTTAGGATCATGGTGCTAGACCCAAATCTCATTCATAATGATGAATCAACGATCAAAATTCATTATATCCTTTCGAAAACGCTCTAAATGTTGCCGAGAAAGTCGCATTCGAATGAAAAAAGTGGGCAAATTGTTAGCGAATGTGGCACCCATTGCTGCTTTCTGAAACCCAATACTTCAGTCAAAATATTGCTTACACTGCGCAATGGGATGCTTAGGGCTTCTATTGAACTTCTTACAGTCACTCGATGATTTTCCAATACCTGTATTTTTTTCTACATATTTACAGATATCCTGTATTTTTTCTATAATTTTTGGTGTTGCTGCTGTTTTTGAACGTCCTTGACGTGAATATTCTTCAAGGCTTGTACGACCGTATCTAAATTCAGCAACCCATCTTTCTACTTCCAATGCCAGTTCTACGGTGATTCGGTTGCCTGCGATCTGTAATGGCAATACAGTATAAAGGCTAGACGCCTACTTTTAAAAGACATTTTAATATAATATAATACATTTTCAAATTTAGTTTTCTAAATATTTATATTTAAGTAAGAGTTTTTTTTTTTTGCAATTATTCAAACATATAACTTTATCATTAATTATTATCACTAATTATTCCCCTTCTAAATTATGTTCAATGCTTCGTTTTTTTTTTTTGACGTGATAACGTCTTATAATTCGATTTAACAGGCTGCACGCACGAAAAAATGTGTCGTTACCTTGCTCATTGCCGTTACCTTGCTCATTTCTCGTTACCTTGCTCATTGCCGTTACCTTGAATGAACTGCAAGCGAAAGCGCGGAACGAACGACAAAGCAAACAAAGCAAACGAACGGCAACGTTCGACATCTTGCTCTCTCCTACTTAAGTGAGCGTATATGTGTATGTAAATGCGCATATGTACATATATAAATTCACTTATTTGTATTTGCATATGCCTTCTTATTGATTATTATTAATTTGATTTACTTGAAGAATTTAAAATAAAACCAAGTTTGTTAATAATACCTGTTGTTTTAATGTTATTATTATTTTTTGACATGGCACGCACCAAAAAATGCGTCGTTATCTTGCTCATGCGTCGTTACCTTGCTTGAACAGCATGTTATGTTATGTTATGTTATAATATGTTATGTTATGTTATGTTATGTTATGTTATGTTATGTTATGTTATGTTATGTTATGTTATGTTATGTTATGTTATGTTATGTTATGTTATGTTATGTTATGTTATGTTATGTTATGTTATGTTATGTTATGTTATGTTATGTTATGTTATGTTATGTTATGTTATGTTATGTTATGTTATGTTATGTTATGTTATGTTATGTTATGTTATGTTATGTTAAAGTATATTATGTTATGTTAATGTTAACTCATTCTCTATATCCATACAAAATATCTATCAAACAAATAAAATTAAAATTTTCTTTTCAAAAATGCAACCATTCAATCAGTATTTTCTTATGACGTTATCACGTTAAACTATCGTCAGTAAACCGACTTTACAGACAACCTCTTTTTATTCCACTTCTGGTTTTTGAAATCATTAACTAACCCTACCTTCTTTTTCTATATTTCCAGCATACAATTTAGCTACAAAATGGTTCCAATAGTTCAGAAGCTAAGCGGCTTTTACAATGCCTATGTGTTAGCGGTACTAACAGTTGGTTATATTCTCGGTGAATTGGGTCACTACCTCATCGGTGTTACATCGAAACAGACCGCCATTGAATTGGATTATGGCGACAAAGCTTGTCAGCAGAATAATACCAATTTCAATCGTCATGATTTGCCAAAGCAATGCTCAGTAGTAAAGGAAGAGGACAGGTATGTGTGTGTGTAATATATTCACATTTACACATTGACACTTCCCCTTTTTTAAGTGCAAGTACAATATTTTTCACAATTTTCTTCGCTTTATCCTACAGCTGTCTTGCCTTAAGGCTGAATGAAACTTCGTACTGTGAATGGAATTACAATGGCTTGGGTATCGATTATCAAATACTCGCTGGCCCCACCTTCATCTTGGTCTTCACTATTGCTGGCGTTTTCATGGGCTTCGCGGCAGACAAATATAATCGTGTCAAAATGTTAACAGTTTGCACACTAATCTTTGCAGTCGCCATAATTTTACAGGGTACTGTAAATGCCTACTGGCAGCTGTTGTTGTTGCGTATGGTGCTGGCATTAGGGTGAGTGTTACGGATACCACAACTTGTGGGCAAATTATGAATAAATGAATCTTTTCGTTCAACAGTGAATCAGGCTGTAATCCGCTGGCCACAGGCATCATGTCTGACATTTTCCCTGAAAATAAACGCGCACTTGTCATGGCCATTTTCAACTGGGGTATCTACGGCGGCTACGGTATTGCTTTTCCAGTGGGTCGTTATATTACCAAATCGAATTTCTTCAATCTTGGCTGGCGTATGTGTTACCTGGGTACTGGTGTATTGGCCGTATTGTTGGCCGCACTGACTGGCACTACACTCAAGGAGCCGGAACGCAAAGCAATTGGCGAGGCTGATCGCAGCAAGGATGGTAAGAAAATTGGCCTATGGAAAGTGCTAGCCAATCCGGCCATGATTATGTTGATGATCGCCGCCTCCATTCGGCACTCGGGTGGCATGACCTTCGCTTACAATGCTGATCTCTACTACAACATTTACTTCCCCGATGTGGATCTCGGCTGGTGGTTGTTTGCCGTCACCATAGGTATTGGCAGTGTGGGCGTGGTCGTTGGTGGCGTAGTATCGGACAAGATTGTAGCTAAGTTGGGTATACGTTCACGCGCCTTGGTGCTCGCTATAAGTCAACTGATCGCCACATTGCCAGCATTTGGTTCGGTATACTACGACCCGCTATGGGCTATGATCACATTGGGTGCCAGTTATTTCTTTGCTGAGATGTGGTTCGGCATTGTATTTGCCATTGTGGTGGAAATAGTGCCGTTGCAGGTGCGCTCTTCAACAATTGGCGTATTTCTATTCGTGATGAACAACATCGGTGGTAATTTGCCCATACTGCTGGATCCTGTAGCTAAGATGATCGGTTTCCGGGAGGCGTTCATGATCTTTTACGCCGGCTTCTATGGCATAAGTAAGTCAAAGTTTTGGAAAAAAACATTTCTGAATCAAGTCTTTATGGAATTATATCTTATCTATTTGCTTAGGCTCGATCCTCTTCCTCATCACTTGCTTGTTGTTGGAGGGCAAACCAAAGGACAATGATTCTACCGCCGCAGAAGGGGAGCAAAAGATCGATGGCTTGGAGGCGCACACACGCCAAATGCGCGGCCATGACAATTCCGTATTCAGCGTCGATGAAACACTGCCACACAATGGACGTCCAGCGGTGATTCCACAACATCTGCAGCTGTCGACAAATGGGCATGAGAAGTACACGCCCGTCACGCGCGAGAGCAGCAGACTGTAATGTGTAATTGTAATGAACTCAAGGACGTATGCGACAACGCGGATGAGTTTATTTTTATGTTGAGTGCTGCAAACTGCTTTGCTGAAATTTAGTTTACGACGTCACGTTTACGAATTTTTCTAAATCTTCACGTACCTCACTCGTAGTGTGTATTTTTTAGCTATTAAGTTCCAAATGATTGGTTTATGCGTATTTTGTATATTTGAAACGATTGAAACTGTGAAAAAGAAGAAACAAACAATTGTTTAAGATTGTTATAAAATATTTTAGTTTGTTAAGTTTTTTTTAAATGCACAACGTTTGTTATAATACAAAAATATATGAAACGACATTAAGTTTTCAAAGAATTGTTGCTCGCGCAAAACTTGTTGATATCTATGGCGAACACAAAATGTTTGAAAGTGAAGGCAATTATTGTTTAGATTAATCGATAGGCGTTTAGTTTAACAATTTAAAAAGTATTTTACGTATATTTTTACTTAAATACGAATTAGTTGTAAATTTTTACACCAATGAAATTAATAGTTAAAATAGTTCCAAAAGTATTTTGTACATAACGAATAAAATTTGTACTTAGAGTAGTTTTATAAACAATTAAGAAAACTGCATTTTGCTTCTCTGAAAAGGAAATATGGTAATTAATTTACGAATGGTGCACTTCTCCCAACGCTTCGGTCATTTTTTTAACCCCTCCAAAAAAAAAGGATTTGTCGAACTCTCCCAAATACGCCTCTGTCTCGGCGATGACTTCCCCGTTTGAACTAAACTTTTTTTTCTCGCGAGTCATTTCTTCATCCTCGAGACATCGCCCAGCCAGTGCAGCCGCTGTATTTTAATACGCTTCACTATGTCCACATCTCGGTGTAGCTCGTACAGCTCACTTTTCCATCGGATACGGAACTCATTCTCGTCTACGAAAAAGAGGACCAAAGATTTTTCGAAGAATTTTTCTCTCGAAAGCTCCCAGTGCTCTCTCATCAGTTATCGGCATCGTCCAAACTGCTACGCCATATACAAGACCGGGGATAATTGGGCTTTTGTACCCTCAAATTACTCTCAGTTGCATACTGATCCCTAATTAACACCTGCTAGCAGGAGTTATCCTTCGTTTAATCTCTAGGCTCACTAAACAACCCAAAATGATCATGGAAAGTGTCCGACAAGTTACTTTAAATATATCTCCGTTTAACTTCTTTTTCACATTGATTCCTGTTCGAATTTTCCCGCGAGCCATCGCAGAGAGCCCGATCAGGATGGCAACAACAACGACAACTCCGGATAAAAGAGCTAGTGCGTTATCGTGGTGAAACAGCAACTTCTTTTTCGCCAAATGCGGCCGTGTCTTCTTCAATTGTTTGTGAAAGCGGTCCAATAACTCAGTTGTCCAATTTTCCAGTGATCATTCTTCCTTTTTCCAAAAAAAAAATCCATGAGGATGACACCGTTCGCATCCCAAAAATCGCTGCCATGACTTTCCGGTCGATGGGACTGTCTTCGCCTTCTTTGGAGCAGATTCACCGGGAGAAACCCATGTTTTCATTGTTGCTTAGTTTCTGGTGTGTAAGGATGACAACTTAGGTCAACCAGGTTAACGGTGACAAATCAACGAAAAAATGCCTTCGGATCACGCTTAAATTGCTCCAAACACTGCTTCGAACTTAACAGCCGCACCGGGCTTGCTGTTGCTTGTGAGCAATGGCAGCATCCATCGGGCCGACAATGTTTCCATCGCCAACTTATGATGTCAAATATTAATTGTCATTCCGGTCGACACATCTATGGCCTCTGTTACTTAGCGCACTTTCGTTTGTCGATCAGCGATAATCATGTCGCGGACTTTTAGAATGATTTCCTCGGTAACCCCGTCTGCCGGGCCACGTCTGGTCGCTCCTCATCAAAAACGGATGTTCGCCCACGTTTAAACTCGTTGAAACAATATCTACCTACGGTCATAGATGGCGAAGCGTCCCCATAGCTACCATCCAACTTTGCTTTTATCTTCTCGCATTTTTTCACATCCAAAAAAAAAAAGCGAATTACCAGACGATACTGCTCTTTTTCCATGGAAAATCAGGAAACATGTCTTACTCGAATAGCTGGGAAAACAGGCTGGTCTTAAATGTTAAAATAATATGCGGAATTCATTGATTTACCAGTTTGCAAATAATCAACAAACAAAATTCGTTTCGCATCCCAAAAAACTGATGCTAACATCTTCTTGGCCTATTTCTGGACACGTACTTGTTTCGGAACCGAAGAATCAGTTTCACACTGCTCTTTAACCTCTTGTTTTGATTTAGGATCACGGTGATAGATCCACGTCTCATTCATAGTGATGAATCAATGCCCAAAATTCGCTTTATCCTTTCGAAAAAGCTCTAAATGTTGCTGAGAAAGTCGTATTCGAATGAAAAAAGTTGGCAAATAGTTGGCGAATGTAGCACCAGCTTTCTGAAACCTTCAACTTCAGTCAAAATGTTGCTTACACTGCCCAATGAGATGCCTAGGGCTTCTACAAAATCTCTTTCAGTCACTCGACGATTTTCCAATACGATATCTTGTATTTTTTCTACGATTTCTGGTGTTGGTGCTGTTTGAAAATTCTTGACATAGATCGTCTTTAGGGCTTGTACGATCACGTTTAAATTCAGCAACTTATCTTTCTACTGTACTAATTGATGGCGAAAAATCCTGATACACTTTCTTCACACTTTCTCCATTTCAACATTCATTCAAAAATTTCCTTCGCTTTTAATCCTTAAAAAAAATTTAAAAAAATATTGTAAAAATACCAGTCTAACGGTTAGACGCGATAGAAGTGAAACCTTCCGTAAAACAAACTGAGAGAGAATGAGACGAAACCAGCATTAGGAGCGGGATAATTATAGGTTCATTATAATATTGCTACAAAGTTCATATTTTATTTTCTTCATTTTATTATTATTCATCCTCAATGTTTTCAATTTCAACATATGATACAAATGCTTTGGTTTCGGTGTTGTCAACATATCTTTGAAATACCGCGTCAATGGTTGTTTTTGATCGTGTTGTCGATTCAGTGCGATTGTTACACATTTTTAAATTAAATGTTGTATTGAGAAAGTCAATAAAAGGAACCGCTGTGTCCAATGCAAAATTTACGTTAAAATCGCCACTTAAAATCATTGGAACTTTATCGTAATCTTTTCTAAGTATCCGCGATACTTCTGGTGCGATACTTTTCGTGAATGAATTCCGTGATGCTATTTATTGATTGATTCGGTGAAATATAAATTGCCACAGTTAAAACTGTTTTTCCATTGCTCAATCTGGCTTTTAGTTTTATTTTTTTTTTGTTTTTTTTTTTCGTCGATATTCACGACACTTTTCTGCATTATTTTTCGGCATAATTGCGGTAAATATTTAAAAATTAAAATATTTACGAATATAAAAATACGGACGCAATACAGCACACGCGGTTGCTATTATGAGCGTCGTAACGCGCATATTACACAGACGTACTAACATACACACAAACATTCGTAGGACGCTTGGTCTAAGCAAGTATTAGGTAGTGTAGTATAGGTATACATAATGCCTTTTCGCTCACCGTGGCTCCGTAATATGCAGGCGCGCACACATACATACTAGCATACATACAAACATACATACGTATGCCGCTTGAAGTGAACACCAAAGCAAGTAATAGGCAGTGTAGTATACATACTACGTAGCCAAGAGTGTCGCTTTTTCGTTTCATCGAGTCTCAAATCACTCCCAACGATTCTAAAGAAGTTTTCACTTCAAAAACGAGATTGCCTGTAAAGTCGGTTTACTGACGATAGTTTAACGTGACAACGTCATAAGAAAACATTGATGGAATGGTTGCATTTTTCAAAAGAAAATTTTAATTTTATTTGTTTGATAGATATTTTGTATGGATATAGAGAAGGAGGTAAATGGAAACGCAATGGAATTGATCAAGTTATATTCTTGTGTTTAAGTCACCACCAAGAAGAATTGGTACACCGGTACCAACTTCCATGATGGGATGTACATACTGGCTGTTGTAAACATACGGAAATAGTGATTCATGCAGCAGAACACGGATGTTAGAGATATTTGCTCCAGGATGAATATAAACTGCGCCAAGAACCATTTTAAACGTGGTATCAGCGGTGGAGCATGTAACTTCTGCCAAGCAAATGTCACCAGTGTTTCTAATAAGGCGGGTTGTATTCGATAGTTCAACGTTGACAATTTTGGCCGTGGATGTCGATGATAAATTTCTATAAATTGCCACTCCACCTGCTGCGTTTGTTTCAGAATCTAATCGATTATTCTGCCGGATTACACATTCAAAATTTTCCATTGAAATTGGATCACAATTGTCACGCATCCACGTTTCAGTCAGAATCAAATAATCAGACCTTGAAATCACTGTGTCTTTTTCAATATCTGCAAAGTGAGCAGGCTAACTCTGAGAATTGAGGTTCGTTATTAGAGTTTGTCCAGCATTGTTTGAGTCATTACACAATTGTACTGCAGTATCAGTAATTGTTCGAAGTGTGTGTCCACGACGTCGAATGTATTCGTTAGGAATATATCTTGTTGTCTGTGAATCGCTTCCCTCCCGTCCGTGTTTAAAGCGAAATGGAGCACCTTTTTCAGTGATAATATGCAAGCGTTCTATACTTGTTACCCGACTTAGCGCCACGTACACCAACTGTTGCGGTTGCTTGGATGAGTATTTATAAAAAATGACAGTAAATGTCCCACCTTGCGACTTGTGAATAGTGATGGCACAATCAGGAACGCAAGGAAACTGTTTTCATTTGCATTTTATAGTTTTCGTTAATGTAATGGTTACTATTTTTTTATAAACTGGAATTCAGTTTGTAGACAAAGTGTTTGGCTTGCTTTGCACGTGAGGTCGACATTTAACTTTTGCTTTGGTTCCTGTTGTTTCTTCCGGAAACTCGAACCATAAAGTAACAATTTCTTCTCTAGCTGCTGGCGAAGTTGTACTGGTCGATGGTCCTGCTTCTGCAGAATTGTCATCCACATTTGACTGCTGACCTTCGATATGTCGCAAGACACTAATAGCTCCATTTACCAACCCATCAGCGACATCTATGTTAGAAGTTATCATGTAGGGATATCCTTCTGCCAAAGGCAGCAGGTACGGTAATCCATCGGTTTCTGCCACTGTCATCTTGTGTAGTTTACCTTGATAAACTCTCTTCACTCTCTTCTCTTGTTCACTTGAATGACCAAGCATAATATCATGTGCGAGACAGTTGTATGCAATTACCTGTGGAATTGCGCTTCGGTTGTACGAATCCACTTCATTGTTACTAATATATAATACAGCCTGACAGCATAAGGCACGTTTTCCTTGCACCAAGCCTGAGTTTTATGTCTGGACTCAATAAGGGAAATATTATCGTTGCTTAGTTGAAGTCCATCGCAGATTTTTGTAAGAATCGTTGAAAACCGCTTATCGTTTTGTCCCACAACACGAACCAGTGGGAAGTAATCAATACTGTGCCAAAGAATCGGACCTCCTAATTGGTTGATCGGCATAGTATAACATGGAGTTGCTCGTACAGGTGGAAGCTGTCTGAAACCTTCACATAATATAACGTGAATGTCTCCGAAAGGTTTGACGTATATGTCAGTAATCTGCTGCAATCGGTAGTTAACTTGTTGAAGATTAGCTGAACTTAACATCCTGATCACGCCGCATTTTTTGGTGCGTGCAGCCGGCTACATCGAAGTCATAAATTTGTTTTCAATAGAAAATAGTATGACACGTCGATACTAAATGACTTGTAAACACAAAATGAATTGATTGTTGATGAGGGACTTGCTGTCCACCAGAAAAGAAAAGGGCGGACACGAACTACCCATCATGATGGGATTGGGGTTAATAATCCTGTGCACAATGTTGTTTTTGTTTCTATTTAGAAGCTCTTGCATTTCACGATGTAGAGTTTAGTAAAGTGGCATCGATCGTAGCACCGCTACTTTGCTCTCTGCGAATTTGACAGAATTTCTGTGTGTGTGTGTCATCGCACATGTGCAATTTATTCGTGTGTTGTCTGTGTAACTTCTACGTTCTCTTGCATTCTTTTGCGCATTTTCACATCTCTCTCATGCAACTGCACAAATTGGACCTCGCGCACTCTCTGATGGGCACAATCTTGTTTTATAAATCTTGCTCACATTGTAACGGATCTACAACTGTTTGAACTGAGATCAACAAATTTTGGCAATTCTATATACCGGACTCATTTTTCATCTCCAATTTTTATTCAGCTTCTTGGCCCAGCGCCAAAACGAATATTATCCGTACATAATATAATTGCGTAACTGAAAAAGAAGGATTTACTTAAATTTTTTGTGTACACAGATACAAAAATTAGTTACACAACACTCACCCTCACTTTCTGCAGAGCGTAGAAAATGTTTACTTCAGTACACAGATAAACAAAAAGTGAACAACGCTCATCCTCACTTTTTGGAGAGGGTAGAAAGTGTCACAGGCGAATGTGTGTGAGTTCAACAAGTTGAGTAAAGAAAACGCAATATACTGAGAAAAGAAAATAAACAATTTACAGTGCTAGCACAAATTAGTGCAAGAAGAGAAAGCACCAAAAAAGAGACGCTTCTTTTACATGCATTATTAATTTACTCCACAGAGTGATTCATGTGCTTAAAAATATAAAGTTGAATATGAAATAATAGATTTATGAATAATTTAATATTTGTATCTACTCAAAAATATCGAGAAACTTATGGTAATTTCATTCGCAAAGTGATTGACGTTATTTATTGTCAACATTTTTTTTTAATTAGCATCAATACACCAACCAACGAAGCATCAATATTTATATGCATTCAAAGGCTTTCGTGTTGATTTTCATACACATGATTCAGTCTTTGAACCAGAGTCACAAACCTTTGTGTGTGTTTAAACAGGGCAATCCTTCAAAGATGTAAGTTTAAATTAATTTAGCTGGTAAAGTTTTTGACATTCGCACTGAAAAAAATATATTAGCAGCTCAGTAAGCATGCACACATACGTATACAGCCGTTGAAAATTACTTAGGAACTATAACCAGTTCTCTCCATTTGTAACTTTTTCAATAAAATTACTCAAATATTTTGCATATTAATTTTTATTTTATAAATTTAAAATGTTTTCAATCTCTATCAGTCTTTTTATCTAAGAGAAACATGATTTTACTGGGCTGGAATTTATAATAATGTGTTTTAGGCAATTTTTGGCAAACTATTATGTCTTTATTAATGAAACATGGTGGAGATGTTAGTGAGGTGTTAAGGAACACTCTTTATAACCCCAAATTATTCGGGAAATAATAATTTCATAATTATTTGCCTTCAAAATGCCCTTTGGAACTTCACTATAATTTGCCACATTACACTATATATTTTTTAACACTTCACTAAATGATTTTTATGGTTATATTCGAATTATTTCTATTAAAATTAAATGCAAATTCATTTGTCCATGCAATCACTTTCCAATTTTAAACGCGAATAAGAAGAAGATTGGAATGACAACAGTGTGGTGTTGCTGGATGTCTACAAATGAAACAAAAATATGAACAAAAATTAAGTATTTAAGTTTAGTGTTAATGAATGGGATTGGGGTTATTGTGCCTCCTTACTACATACACGGATATGATGTTTTAATTTTGGGTTCAATGTTTTTAACGCGAAAAGGAGTTCTACGCAAAAATACTGTGGATTGCATAGCCGGAGTTGGACTGATGAGGGTTATTTTTTTTGAAGCGCGGCCGGAGGCCGCCCACGCGATAAGACGTTCTACGCAAAAATACTGTGTTAATTAATTTAATTTCATTTTAATTACTTTATTATTTTTTTGTGATACGCTATCATTGTTTTTAAGTTTAAATGAGTTGCATATTTTTATTTTC
Organism: Anastrepha obliqua; assembly: GCF_027943255.1. Lineage (NCBI taxonomy): Eukaryota > Metazoa > Arthropoda > Insecta > Diptera > Tephritidae > Anastrepha > Anastrepha obliqua. The sequence continues at coordinate 120,474,315 of NC_072893.1, read as the reverse complement.
AAAAATATTTCTCAATTTTAAATTACATCAAAAAATACTGCAGTTTTACAAGAACCTTCCACTGAACATCCCTGCATACGAACTTCGTTTTTATTTCAGGCGTATGGCAACACCAACTTTTCGCTAAATTAGAGAACTTTAACATTAAATTACTTTAAAACTATAAGCCTCTGGCAGGTTCGGTTTTCAGTTTTAAGATGGGGATACACCCCTCTATCCCCCCCTTTTAACCTTTTTTTTCAAAGCGATATACATTATACTAAAGTTTTCCCTTTTACTGTACAAAAGTTAATACAATTCGTAAATTCTTCGAGAAATATACTTAAGAACGAAGCAAAAATTTAGTCAACTATAAAAAATGCAGGTGAAAGAGAAAGGTATACATTGGTATTTAGTTAAAAATCCTTTTTGCTTTATTACCGCTGCACAGCGCCTTTGAATTGGCATTATTAAACATCTACAATGCTCAACTCGAATGGATTCCCATGCTGCCTTGATCTTTCCAAATAGTCGATCCAAGTTTCTGATATTTTGCGTACTGAGTGCGTTTTTTACGTTCTTCCAAAGATGTTTCATTCGATTTAAATCGCCACTCGAAGGTGTCCAATCCGGAACACCGGAACCATTTTTGCAACACGAGAATTATGTTTCGGATCATTGTCTTATTGAAATTTTCAAATCATCAGTAAATTTTCTTCGGCAAAAGGTAGCATTACACTTTGAAGTATCTGAATGTAGTTGGCCGCATCCATTCTCTCTTCCATACGATAAATTGGACCGACACCGTTCCACTAAAAGTAGAACGCCACCAGTCGCTTTTTTATTTTTTCTCCTCCTTCTTCTGGTTTAAAACGAGTCCTTGAAAGTAACTTTTCTCATTCTCTGTTGGAGTTTCTGTTTAGTTTTAGACTGTTTTTATATGATTCCATGCTTTAAAAGCGATTTGTCCTCTTTCGATTCTCTTTACATTCTCAGTAATCAATTTCAATTCAACTCTAGTAAGACACACACACTTTCTTGCCACGGCATCAGCCGCATATAAACAACAAATCGGAATATTAACAAGTAATTCGCTAAACATTTACAAACAAGAATTTATCTTTCTTTTGTTCGTTTTGTTTAATTGTTTTGCCATTTAAAGTGCAGAGGTAGCCAGATGTTAAAATCGGGAGAAAAAGTTGTGTTTTCAGAAGACACCACCTTCTGTAATCTATTCGCCTTACATACCATCCACTTATGTTGCACTGCCCGGCGCTTTCTTTGCTTTTTATCATTTTCTGTTTTGCTGTCGTTTGGTGTGTTGCTTTTTCTTCGGCATTTGTGTTTTCAGCGTGGGCAAGTAAATATTTCTAGAATTTCTATTAAACAATTTGTATTATTCTAAGTGCACGTGAAAAGAGTTTAATATTTCACAGAATTAACCTTTTACGTTGAATTTGTTGTGGCGAAGCAAGAATGATAGAATACAAGATTGCGCACTGCCAAGGCCGTGATGACAGCACAGAAACGCAACAATCGAAAAGAAATGGAAGAATAGCGGAAGCAAATAAAAAAAGTTGTTTCGTTCTTATGCAATTTAACACTTCATGTTTTATTGTTGAATTTAAAAATTTAATTATTTTCTCTGATTCACAAGCAGCAAATAACTACGCGCAAACGTTTGTTTATTTTCTGTGCTCTTCCGTCAAATTCGCCAAAAAAAAATGTTATTCATGCTCGAATGCTACCACTTTGAATAGATTCGCCTTGTTTTGATGATCGGATTATAAGACACTTAAATTTGAAAGAGCCCTACCGCTTTGTTGTTGCCTTGTTTGTTCGTTTACACGTTCATTGAAATTTTGTAGATGAGATGTAGATTCGCGCTGCGAATAAACGGACAAAATTAAGAGGAAAATTAAACGAAAGCAATGGAAACTGCTAAACACAAGAAATTATACACTCTAATTAAAGCAGGCGATGAGGGTTGATTTTGTTCTACAAGTTCTGCCTATTTCAAAAGGCCTACACAATAACTCGTTTCCACTCTAAAAAACCAAAAACTGAATCGACAATCGGAAATCGATGCGCGTCCCAAAAAAAAAGCAACGTACCAACAGTTATCTATTCGCTTTTTTGTTCTTTCTAACGGGATATTTAACGAAGCGTCATTTTCTTCTCCTTTTTCATTCTACCTCCCGTTGTCTTCCCTTCGTTGGTTTGGTGCTGCCAATTGGCTTAAAATTATAAAAACTTATAAGAATACATTTTAATTGCCACTTAATTAAAAGACAGTTCAGATATGTGCATTACAACACACAGCTTTCACAATTTAACATGCGGCATTTCTTCTCCTTTTGCTTGTTTATTCGCAGCACTGAGATGATCGGTTGTCAAAATCACGAAAAATGAAGTAGCGGTTTTCAGAACGACGCACCTTGTTTATTCTGCACACAGTGACATGACCAACTTATCTGATTTTTCTTTTCGCCCTGAAGATTAGGATATCAGCACAAAATGAAATGGCGAATAGCCGTTCTATCTTAATAGTACTCTATTTTCTTTTGTCGTAACATTCTAATATACAAAACGTTGTTGTTGGTCCAGTGTCACCACCTGCAGTAGATTCGCCTTGGTACATGTGCATTTTGAAATTTTTTCCAACGCAATTCATTTGTTAAGCTTTAACCAGAAAAAGTTATTTTATAACAATGGAAGCAAAAAAAGAAATTGCAACGCGTGCCTGTCGTTTCTCTCTCGTGCTAACTGACGCCACCTTGAAACACCAAGTGAAGTCAAACCCTTATTCAGCTGATCTTTCGAACGCAGAGGGAACCTTCCTCTTCTTCTGCCACCACCAGCTGATGCTAAATCGAATACTTTCAGAGCCGGAGCGTTTGTTTCCATTCAGGCGACATGACCCAGCCGATCCGCTGGATCTTTATTCGCTGCGCTATGAGCTGTACGTCGTCGTAACGCTCATACAGCACATTGTTCCATCGCCTGCGATGCTCGCCGTTACCAACATGCAAAGGTCAAAAAATATTCCGCAAAATTTTTCTCTCAAACACTCCAAGGGACGCTCAAAGGTTATTGTCATCGTCTAAGCTTCTACGCCATAGGATAGGACGGTCATGACAAGAGCTTTATAAAGTATTAGTTTTGTTCGTCGAGAGAGGACTTTACTACTCATTTGCCTACTCAGTCCAAAGTAGTACTTGTTAGCAAGAGAGATTCTGCGTTCGATTTCCAGGCTGACATTGTTATCGGTGTTAATGCTGGTTCCTAATTAAACGAAGTCTCTAACAACCTCGAAACCATAACTGGGAACAGTGGCGTGCGTGCCGATACTCCAGTGCGCCGAATGTTTGTTTGATGACAGGAGGTACTTCGTTTTATCGTCGCTCACCCCAGACCCATTCGCTTTGTTTCTTTATCCAGTTTGGAAAAGGCAGAACTAACAGCGCGACTGTTAAAGCCGATGATGTCAATATTATCAGCATACGCCAACAATTATAAAAAAAATTTGGCCTGAGCAATTAAGTTCCTCGGCTCGCACGATCTTTTCCAGCATCAGATTAAATAAGTCACACGACAGCGAGTCACCCTGTCTGAAACCTCGTTTGGTATCAAATGGCTTCGAGAGGTCCTTCGCAATTCTGACGACGCAGCTGGTCTTGAGTAACGTCATTTTGCATAGCCGTATTAGTTTTGCGGAGATACTATGTATGACCCGATTTACACGAGGAGACATCTGGAAGGGAGACACTGGAAATTCTCTTTTGAAGTTTCATTCGCGTTCACACGGGCAAAAATGTTTCCGCGACATTTTGACATTTAACACTTTAGCATCGTCTGGTTCGGATGTATTCTAGCACGCGCTTACATGTAAAGCAGAGAGCGTTCGACAACAGTTTCTTAAATATATGAATGAAAAATGCAAACTGGTTAAATAATATATAATTTGTTGTTTTTTTATTGAAATATATTTATAAATTCTTATACTTGAATAAAAAAAATTAAATTAAAAATACTTCATATGTAAATAATTAACTTAAAATTAACTTGAGTAACTAGAAATGCGAGGAAAATTAGAATTCAACATAAACATGCCCCATAATATATTTTAAATTATACCTACTTTACCAGCAAAAATAATCGTGCATTTCCCAAGCAATGTTCGGATGTTTGTCATCTTTGTTATCTTCCGTTTGCTTGAAAACCAACACATAACTCAGAACCTTCTCCCACAAAAGAAGAAAACGAATGAAGCAACTATCAAAAATTGAAAAGATTGGAAATACGAATAAGAAGAGGAAAGCGTGTCGCCGAGTACGGGAGACAAAATCCCTTCTCTCTTCCCCGACCGTCCTTCGCCACCGAACAAAATGTTTCCCTTCCAGATGTCTCCTCGTGTAAATCGGGTCTATATCTCGTATTCGGAGGAGAAAGAAAAAAGTAAATTTCTGGCCGTGACGATGCGCTTTTGACACCAAGTTTGTTGTTGTAGAATGTTACGAAGAAGGAGAACAAAGAAAGAAAACAAAAAAGGTCATATGATTGACTGCGTTTATAATGGTAAAATTGGTTGAAAATTAGCAAAAAGTGTTATCAAAAATATTTATAACCTTGAACAAATTATTTTTTTCAACCATGAAATATAACTCTGTACTAGTTTGGCGGTACTTTCGATCAACCATTCGCTGATTTGTTTAACACTAGCATGACACACCCAACGAAATTCGTAAATACTATCCACTACATTCCACTTCCCACATTCCATAAATCTATGTCCGTTTTGCTTTTACACTTTTCATTATTCGTTCTGCTATCGGGTGGTGAAGTTAAATTTTTTTATTCCAAGAATTTGTGTTCAGGTATTGTGGCAGCCAGTGTTCAATAAAGTTTTAAAACTAATTTATGTATTATATTTAAGATGTGCGTTGAAAGAATTTATAAAAGGTAGACACTTTTTTGGAGATGGGTAATTATTGCTTTGCATTGTGCCAGTTGTTTTGATGGCTAGCATCGCCATTTCGAGTAGCGTAAAAGTGTGTGTGCGTAGGGTTCCGGCTTAGCTTTGTGAAAAGTGCTGCCATTTGTAAAGTTAAAAAGGAATACATAAATTTCTATGTTTTATTAAAAAACTTTTATATACTAAATTCAGAATGCACATGCGGTTAAATGATTTTCTGATCTTTTTGGATGATAAGTTAAAATATTATCTGAGTTCAGCAAATTGAAGTGTTGAAAACCACATTGCTAATAAGCAGAACTACTCCAAAAGATTAAGACAGCTCCTTAGTCGGGGTTGTCCAAGAATAATCAAAGTAGTGTACATTTACATTGTGAATAATTTTGACAAGTATTTTTGAGAATGGTAAATGATAGAAAAAGTTTACGGTGGAACAAAGTAGGGTGATGCCAGTGATGTCAGAAGTGTTTGATGCAATTATGGCCACTTCGGCATGCTTATTTCAGAATGATGCTAACCTGGCTTTTTTCCTATGTTTCTAAGTCTTCATCTTATTAGAAACTCCGGTTATATATATATATATATATATATATATGGCGCGTACACCCTTTTTTGGGTGTTTGGCCGAGCTCCTCCTCCTATTTGTGGTGTGCGTCTTGATGTTGTTCCACAAATGGAGGGACCTACAGTTTCAAGCCGACTCTGAACGGCAGATATTTTTATGAGGAGTTTTTCATAGCAGAAATACACTCGGAGGTTTGCCATTGCCTGCCGAGGAGCGACAGCTATTAGAAAAATTTTCTCTTAATTTTGGTGTTTCACCGAGATTCGAACCAACGTTCTCTCTGTGAATTCCGAATGGTAATCATGCACGAACCCATTTGGCTACAGCGGCCGCCGAAACTCCGGTTTTACCATAATAAATTTCGCTAATGAACTGCGAATTCCTAATCTTTTAGTACTTAAAGTAAAAGTATCCCTGCCAACCCTTAATTATTAGGTAACTCGGTAACTAGACCAAGAACAACGTTTCGTATGCTAGAAATTCACAGCGAAAGAAAGTAGAAAATACAAAGAAAAGGACGAACTAGGGGGCATAGCCGATATGCAGTTGGAGCTAGGTACGAATTGAATGGTTTTTCGTCATTTCATTTTATGCTGACATCCTAATGTATACGGTGAAAGAAAAAAAAAAGCAAACACTCAAGGCGAATTGAATACAGATGGTGTTACTTTATTTTTCGCGATTTTGACAAGTATGACGTCAGGCTGTTTAACAATGCAAAAACAAACAAAAGAGGAAAAATTACATAGTTACTAAAATTATCTGAAAGGTTTGGTACTATTGTGATTTGTGACATTTATACTAAACAAACAATAAAAACAAAATGTCACTTGTTAAATTGTTAAGGCATGAATTATAAAAATATCGATCAAACAATTTAAAGTTTATGCTCGTTGTCAAAGTGTCACTTAACACTAAAAAATTCGTTTGCTGTTCTTTGTTTGATAGATTCAGTTGTGAGTTACAGGAGAGAAAATTCGATACATTTTACAGTTTTTTTTTTTTTATAAAGACGAAAATACAAGCCTCAGAGGATTGAGAATGTTGTTTATGGTGCCGATACTGTAAGAGCTGATTACGTGCAATTTTTCTTTCATCTATTCCGTTCAGACATTTCTTATGATAAAGAAAATGTCGATAAAATCACAGAAATAATCAAAGCTGACCGGCATATTAGTAATCGTATCATCGCCCAGGAGCTGGAGATCGACCATAAAATGGTTTTAAACCGTTTGCGCAAAAATTGTTGCGCAAAAAATTCCCGAAACTAATAGATTCTTTCTTGTAGGGAGGAATTTTGTGGAATCTATATCAAGGCGAATTGAATATCTAAGGTGGCACCATTAAAAAGCAGTTACTTTATTTTTCGCGATTTTGACAAGTCTGACGTCAGCTCCCTTCGCAATACAAAGCAAACGCACAAAACAAAAAAAAGTAGGAAAAATTACATGTTTGTGAAAATTCAGTGAATGGCTTGGTGGTATTCTGATTTTTGAGATTTAAACTAATCAAACTAATGAAAACGAAGTGCCGTGTGTTAAATTGTGAAAGTATAAATTAATATAAAACCTCCAAATGCAGTTTGTTTGCGTTTTTATGCGGAAGACGCCGTGGCTAGAAAGTGTGTGTGTGCGCATATAATTTCTTGTGTTTGGTTGTTTCCATTGCTTTCGCCTACTCTACTTCTTCCCAAACAAGTGATTCCCCTTCCTTTTGCTTGTTTATTTATGGACTCTTACGACACAGCGAATTCGGAAGGCGCAATCTTCTCTATCATTCTTGCTTCGGTAGGTGATTTGTTTTTTCTCTTGCAATTTGGTGGTTTGAATGTCAAAGTGTTCCTCGCCGTGTTTGTTTATTTGTTTACATTCTCATTAAAACATTTATAGCACTAAATTGCAACTAAATACATGTAAATGTTGCATCTCCTATGAATTCGCCTTAAGGTTCAATGGAAAAAACAAAGGCGCATTAATTAAAGGTGGTGGCACTAGACCAACAACACTGTTCTGTACGTTTGATTGTCAAAGCAAAGTATTGAGAAACTGGAAAACAAATAATGAATTCGCTTTGTTTCGTTCTGAGCTGACAGCCACATGGACACGGCGAAAGAAAAAAAAACTCAGCTGATTTACCAACACCACCTTTAATAGATTCGCCTTGAAAAAAACTAAAGTGTCGAAAAAACGACTTCAAAGTGTTCAATTTACTAAGCCTCTCTAAGTAAAAGTAAAAACCCATTTTCTTTTATTTAAATACTGTTAATTGGTATCGCCATGAATTTTTTACACATCATAAAAAAAGTTCTTGTGTTTTTGCAGCAAATGGGCGATATCTGCATATTATACAGTGTACCGATGTATGCACTTGGTGGACAAATTTTTTTAAACGTGTTTAGAACGTAGCAGGAACTTTTGTTTACATTTCAATGCGATTTGATGACGAAGTAGCCAAATACGTGTGCGGTTAACATATGTTCATACAATTTTCGTTTTCGACTTCCTATCTATTCCCATGAGAGCGCAGAGATAAACATACTTAAGCACAACTTTGTTGTTGCAAGCTTCGTCCAGATATTATAGCTCAAACAGATGTGTATATATTGTAGATGTTTTTAAAACAAATACCACAGCAACACTACCACTAATAAAATATCTCTCGATGTATGCGGGAAGCACAAGAAGGTTGACGTAATTTGCTACGTATGCCCATTTTCCTTACAGTAAACTGTTCAAGTTCATAATTATTTCCATTTCAGCAGTCTAAGCAATTGCGACTCTCTTGTGCTTCTTGTTTTAAAGGTTTCAATCCAGCATTTAAAAAAGTGCACATAGATACGCAAGCATATTTATGTGCGCATACAACAGATCCATAGCATTTGTACATAATTTATATATTCCTAGTGTACATATATAAGTGTGTGCTAGTATTCATGTGCTGTCGCGTATATTTTTATTTTGCCATCCGCAGAACAACCACATCCCACAGCTGCCAACAAACAACTAACTGACTGGTTTTCACACGAAACATTACCTAGTGTTCGTCGTTCTTGCAGATGTATATTATTTATAGATATGTATGTGCATGGTTCGTTCCACAATTTTTGCCTTTACTACTCTGTTTCGTTTTAATATTTCTTCATTTTGATATTCGGTTCGGTTTTGCAGCGTTTACTTGTCAGGAAGGTAGCTGTGGCGAACAGTTTCTCATTACATTATTAGATTTCCAGTTGAGTTTTTGTAAGCTGATAATCTGATTATATAAAAAAAATCTACTAAATATAAGCATAAGTAATAATAAAACATGCATTATTCCAAAATTAGGATGTGAAAGTGTGTCTGTTAAGAAAAATAATAGTTGCCTGTGTTGAACTGCAAAAGCGAAGTAAAAGCTGAAATGTATTATTCTCGCTGCGTGAATGAGAACAAAAGTAGAAAGAAAGAAATCAAAAAAAGCAATAATTACAAAACAACACAATCATTGGGCAATTTTTAATGAGAACCTCTTTGCAAATTTTCTTCTAGAAAGTATTTTTTTTTCGTTTCTAATGAAAAAGTAGTAGATTCTGTGCGTGACCATGCATTACGTAACAGATGTAGGAATATACATATGTATGTACATATAAAAACCGTACTCATTTATTCTTTTTTATTCATAAATATCTACACCGATACTTTTCATAAATACACACAAAGTCGTATACATATATTTGTATATGTGTAAAGTATGAACAACGCTCGTATGTTGTTCGTGTTCACTTCGTTGTAGCACGACTATAAAGCCGAACAAACGGCTGGCGCACGAACACCACATACGCCGTTGTTTTATTTGTGCTACGAGTCCAAAGCAAACAACACTAAGTAAATAGTTCATTTCTGTAGTACTAACATTTTGCTTTGAGTATAACATTGAAAATTTTATTTCAGAAGGGTTGTAAGCCTAAGCTATAAGACCAATTTTCCTATTGCAACGAAATATGTCTTTAATAGTGGGAAAATTATCTTAAATATATCTAAGTTAGTGTTCGATTTCGTTTGAGTGGAAAAAGTGTGCAGTAACGGGAATTGTATATGTATAAAGTCCAAGCAAAATAATAGTTTAGTAAAGCAGCAAACTCTTGCAGCCAAATATGCAATGGGATGACAACAGAGTGACGCGTTATATGCACTTTTAGGTATGAACAGCAAAAATATTACAGCTTATGCATGAAGTAAATAATTGGGTAAATCGATGAGGTGGCACTTCAGACGAGCAGTATACATTTAGTTTTGTAAATGTAATTAAAATGCGTATTTAAAATGAATAAGTACCAGCAAAGAACTACAGTGTGAATGGCTGAAGGAGTAGTCAAACACATACCTGCATACTAAGTATGTCAATATATACACCTATACTTATGCACGCTCTCATTCGTATGTCTTAACGCCAATTAATTGAATTTACCTATATGCCGAAAACTAAGACTATACACGGATTTAGTGATGTTTAAGATAGCGAAAGCAATACACATGAACACAATTGCTTTTTTACAAAGGCGGCACATACTTGAAAATCGCTTGTCCGCAATATAATTGCCTTGAAGTTCCAGCGGAAAATGGCAAATATGTGGTTATGGCATGGAATAGAACAAAAGGAGGTTTGCACTACGCATTTAAGATCTTTGTGCAGAAAAAATACGTAACTATAGCATTGTGTATGATAAAAAGAAAAATAATGAAGAAAATTAATGCCTAAAATCGCACGAAAAAAGTGAAACAAATATGTATCTAAAAAAAAAGAAAACTATGGATATGTGAAAGTATGGCGCAGAGTTTGGCGAATTTTAATGGTGTTATTTGCACAAGTAGCTATAAATAACCTAAACGACATAATATGCACTACCGCAAATTTTGATGAACTTTTTAAGAAAAACTTACGTCTGGCTGAAAACGAAATTCGCCATAAAAAAAGTACTACACATACATATTTACACAAATAACTATTGCAGTGTCCATTGTTTGTATCGAAATATAGAAAGAAGGAGTCTGTTTAGGATATTTGCATAATTATAATTTCAATATAATCTATGGTCCCTGACCTCATAAAATCATTATTAACCCTTAACGGCCGAGAATTTTTTTTCTAATACTCGCCCACAAGAGGACGGAAAATTAGGTGTAATTCTAAAACGACAGATCTGTTGTGAATACTCCACAATATTTACGCCTTAAAACGTTATATTATGGTTAATATTTCTTGTCATTGTATGATCAACAAACCAGGGATGTTCAAAGCTGCAATATTTTTTAAAGAAAAAAAGTTAATAATTTTATTAAATATATCAGCGCAAAGTGTGAAATAAAACTTTGAAGACTGTTTCGATTGCTCTTTTGAGAGTTGCCTAAGTAAACCCCCAGATGGTGTCATCTGATATGACCCAAGAGTGGTAGAATACAAGAGTGTGCCATTCCAAGGCCGAAACGTGAGCACAGAAAAAAACTAAAAGAAGTGGAAGATTAATCGAAAACAAGTAAAAAAATACATATGGAAATATACTTACTTTCAGAATTTAACACGCGGCTCTTCATTTTTATTATTTTGTTGAATTTAAAGCTTACAATATTCACCGATTGTTTCACAAACAAATAATTTTGCACACTAAAGTTTGTTTACATTCTGTGTTGACGTCAAGCGGGACTGCGATGTAGCCACCTTTGTTTTTTCTACAGCGTGAATACTCAACTTATGAGAGTGCCATGTGTGCTCATGGTGAACAAAATGCAGAAGGTGTGGTCAATATTGTCAGACCTTTAAACGGCTCTCAGCGAATTTCCAAGAATTTGCTGATTGGCTGACGCAACCGGGGTCATGCTAGCGGTTTCTTTACGAGAAAACTGAGCTTGTGTTGGTGATATAGGAAAACAAACGACACAGCCTACGCTCCTGTTGCTTCATTGCCGTCTGAACAGCGGCTGATTGGACAAGTATGCGAATACCTGTGAAATGAGTACGCAGAATTCTGCTGCCGAACCCCCGGTGACGTGGGACGGTTACGCGTGACATGTACTTGTGTAATGTGAGGAATTTTGATTTTTACTGCGAAGTTGAGTGCTTTCTCAACACTTTGTGTTGCCAAACAGTTCATTTTAAAATCATTAACAAAATAAACTGATAAAAATTTTAATTTTTATTTAAATAATTTAAAAGCGATGTTTCATAATGTTAATTATAGTTAGAGGAATTATTTGCTTTTGTTGGATTTTAGTTTTGGTTTATTATATAATGAAAAATTGTAATTGATAACGCGTATATGTGTAAAAGTGGCAACACTGTGTCGATGCAAGCGTTGCATTTACTTTGCCATACGGGCATAAGTTTTGCTGAATTTTGTTTAACTCAGGCAGCATACGTATACGTCAGTGAGTATGGGCACTCTAGCTTCGACTGCCACGTTACCGCCAAAAGAGTTCTGCCCCCAATTTCACACGTATTCAAAAAAGGCAGATCAAGGTTGAAGATTACCAGGTTTGGCCTTCAGCTATGGTGAAAAACGTAATTAAGTGAGTAATTTCGGCTGCCACGTCACCGGGTACCCAGCAACAGAATTCCGCTCGCTCATTTCACATATTCACACACTCGCCTATCAGCCGCTGTTCAGACGCCAATGAAGTAACATGAGCGGAAGCTGCGTTGTTTGTTGTTCGTATATCACCAACACAAGCTCAGATTTTTCGTAAAAAATGCCCCGGTTACGATAGCCAACAAGCTGATTCTGATTCATTCAAATTCGCTGAGACCTGGTTAACGGTCTGATATTGGCTACACCTTCTGAATTTTTTTCACCATTAAGGATGTGAGTAACTTCGGCTGCCAAGTCACATCAGACTCGGCTCTGTGTTAATGCGGTCTAAACAAACAAATTACAGTTTGAACACAATTTTCATCAAACACGTAATGGAAACAGTTGACAATTCTCTCAAACTCTGCTCTTTGTTTGTTAAGTTTTTCTCCAAATAAAACGTCTCTCTGTAATTCCTCTGAAATCGATCACTGGCTAATAAAACCCATAGGCTAGTAGCAACACAGCTTTTTTGCTCATTTTAATTTTAATGCTTAATCACTTTGTATCACTCTGTACATTTAAACGCTCACACGTTTAACTTAAGACTGAATATTTTGTGCGCATGCATCTCTGTATATAAGATGCTCAATATAAGATAGTTATTTCTAGATGCGGCAACTCGTATGTTCTGGCAAATTCTGTCTTGTCATTTGGCATTCTTGTTTTTGCTTTAGTACCTCATTCGTCCGATATTGCTGGCAGTCGTTTCGCGAATGTTCATTATTCGTCACATTATTATATTACTCCTATATCTGCACAATGTGCTTGGATTCAGCTATCACAGCCAGATAGTTTAGATATAATTGTATATTTTGCATATGCGCCGGTTTTACATGGACTAAGATCTGTCATTATACGTGACAAATACCCGATATACTAAAGATGATGCTTCCCGAAAGCCGCTACTTATTTTTCGCAATTTTGATAACCGGTTGACGTCATCACTTGAAATGAAGTAAAACAAATAAACAATATACAAGGAGGAGAAATTACTTGTTCCTAAATATTCAGTGATAGAGGTGGCAATATTGGGATTTTCAAATTAAACAAACTATTTCGCCTTTTAATAAATCAAAGGCCGCACATTTGATTTTCATTGAAATATTTCGAATACATGCATAAAAACAAGTAAAAACACGCAAAAAACTGCATTTGGTGACTTTATATTAATTTGTGCTCTCATAATTTAACGGGAGGGCACTTTGTTCTCATTAGGTTGTTTAGCTTAAATGTCACGAATCACAATATTACCGAGCCATTATCTGAATTTTCGCAAACATGATATTTCTCCTCCTTTTGTTTGTTTTGTATTGGAAAGAGCCTGACGTCAGACTTGTCAAAACTGTTCGGGAAGATGCCACCTTTAGTACTCAATTCGCCTGGCGCATCGTACAGTAATACGGAGTTGACGTGAGAAAGAATGAAGACAAAAGTGAAACAAAGGAAAAAGTAAAGAGAAGGATAATTTGATAACGGTTAAGCATGAAAACTCATACTCTTCATATTTTGTCACATAAAAATCTAATGAAAATCAAAAAAATTTACCTTAAGGGGTTAGGGGTAGTCAGAGGCCCGAAAAAATGATGATTTTCACGAATTTTTTTTGCTACTTAATTAATTTAATATATTTAACAAAAATAAAAACATAGCATAAAAACATCATGTTTTAACTTGACTTCACCAAAATTTCAACAAAAAAAATTAATAATTGCAAAAGTTATCGCTGTTTGTGTGAAGCCCGTTTCTCCAGAAGTCCCTTGCGGTGAACATCACAAGTCCTTGCAGATTCATCTAAAACCAATCGGACAAGAAAAATTAGTTTTAATAATAGATAATCTTGTGCCTGACGAAGCTTTTTTTTTTTTCAAAATGAACAAAATGGCGGCCTCAGAAAATTTTTTCCAGATTTTAGAGCAAAAAACCAACAGTTAATTGTTAAAAAAAAATCGAAATTTTTGAAAAAAAAAATCCTTCGATCAGGCACAAGTTTTTTATGTTTTTCAAAAGCTGTATAAATTTTATTGAAATCTACGTAGCGGTTTTTAAGTTACAGTGTTCACCAGTTTGAAAAACATAGTTTTGAGAAAAACGCATTTAAAGTTTTGCTATCGGCTACGGAGCGGCCGAGCGCCCTTTGTTAATTGTTGAATAACTTGAAAAGTATTTGTCGGATTCACTTCAAATTTTTACACAATATTTTTAAAACATTATACTTTAAGAAAATGCAAAAAAAAAATAAATTTTTTGAAAATTCTGACTACCCCTAACCCCTTAATAAAGGTATACAGTCTAATATGACAGCCGTGCTTTGCTAGCAACATTGATTGTCAAATGAGAAGAAACGTTTAATTTATGAGAATCGCCCCAGAAGCAATTGACAAATTTTGGTAAGAAAAGTGTTTTTGAACAAATTACCACACATATCTATTGACACAAGAAATATAAAAAAGATTTATTTACACTTTTTGCGAAGACGTTTCGCTTAAAATTGCTTTGCCTTCGGAGTATTCGAATTCAGGCACTTCACTCGCAAACGGACTGTCAGTTTTCGCTCAATTTTAAATGAGATGTGCATTTTAAATAATTGGCCTGTTGCGCGTGTTTTTTCGGCGTGAACCGAGTAGAACTTTGCCATGAAATGCATATAAATTTCACGCATGTGTCACGGCTATGCAATTTGTATGGATTTTGACAGCCATTTCACGTAAAACGCGAACTTACGCCCGTATCAGCTGACACGATGAAACAACGATTTACGATACTACGGAACGGAACGGTGGTGAGAATTCATTTACATAGGGCTCTCATTAGTTCCATCGTGTCAGCTGATACGGGCGTACGCTTACGTTGGTGAGTGTGAGCATCATTAGGGCTATTCTTAACGCGTGTTGCCCATCGGAGGCGTTAGAAAATTCAATTCTCAGCGCTCTGATTTAGGTAGTACCGTAAACCTAGGTCTAGAATCTAGATGCTATATTAGCTTTAGATGATCGCATATAACAGAGAAAACTTCTAGAAAATAAAAGGGATTCAATAATAAAAAATAAATGGTACAACAAGAACCAGAAATGTTGGGAACTAGCTTTTACTGCAGTTAAATTTTTACAAATAACAATACAAAACAACTAATTTAAATTTCGACTTATAAACCTTAGAATATTTAAAATTAGTTCACAAAAGTTTGTAATTTGCCGCTGACACCAACGACGACAATAGAGATAAATTTATCGCTGCAATTAAATGTCTCGGTCGAAATTCGTTTTAAAAACACATCCTTCTGGTAGCACTGCATTAGTGCCTCTAGTCGAGAGCATCAACCACTGCAACGTGTGGCTAGGTACAAATGTATGTATGTATGCATACAGACCATTGCTTATTGCGCCTTGTGTTCGTTCTCGTATATTTGTACATTTGCTTTAGTGTTGCTTCGGTCGTTGTTTGGATATAATGCGAATTGTAGTTAATTGCACTAAACTCCTTTAATTATACTAAAACTATTAATAAATAAATAAAAAATAATATTTAAAGGAGAAATTAGCTTGAGTTGAATGTTGTGTTAATCGAAATGTGTGCGAAAATGTGTCTTTTGTTTCACTATACCAACAGAAAAACACAGGATCGTCATAGAAAACAAATGTATATTCATGTGTTTACACCCATACATATAAACATACATACACACATTATTTACCCCTACCAGCAGTGCTTAGGCACTCATTTAGGTTAACGAAAAAAAGAAGAGAAAAAAAATCAGTAAAGCTACAGGCAGAAAGAAGTTGCGCGGTCGCAGATACACAAAAGATACAAGTATGTACTGCATACAAAGAAATATTAAAGCGAGATAAGAAATACCTAAAGGTGTTTATGCTGCACGTTGTACATATGTACATATGTATGTTTCAAATATGTCGTTGAAATAGTGATCACATTTCGTGGTAATGCATTCATAATTGTCTGCATTCGTAAATAAGTAAATACATAAAATATTGGGTGGTTTAAAAAGTTCGGTAACAAATTGCCGATACCGGATCTGATAATATTTTTGAATGTTTGAAACATTTTTTAACTGATATTTTCAAGATTGAAATTTAATTAATAATTAAGCTAACGTATTAATTAGTGTAGAAATATTTGCATATGAATATGAGTGAATAGTGTGAACATTTTCTTTTTTTTACTATAAAAAAGCGGGAACATTTAGTAAAATGTAAGCTACTTTGAAAAAAAAAAGGTTTGAAGTGTGGGATAGAGCGGTGTATCCCCATCTCAAAACTGAAAATCGCACCTTCCGGAGACTTATAGTTTTTAAGTAATTTAATGTTAAAGTTGTGTAATTTAGCGAAAAGTTGGTGTTTTCTCCACATATATTCGATTATCATGTCTGCAAAACAAATAGGGTGGTTGTAGTTGTCTTTATTAAAAAACTCGTTTCCTTTCAAAAAAATAACTCTCATCAGTCCAACTCCGGCTACGCAATCCACAGTATTTTTGCGTAAAACTCCTTTCCGTGTTAAAGCCATTGAACCGAAAATTAAAACGTCATATGCGTGTGTGTAGTAATGAGGCACAATAACTCCCCGCGTTTAAAATTGGAAAGTGATTATATGGATAAATGCATTTGCATTTAATTTTAATGAAAATAATTCGAATACAAGTATAATATAAAACTAAGTAAAAACAAAAGGTAGTTATAAACATTGTTCTTAACATCTCCACCAAGTTTCATTAATTAAAACATTATAGTTTGCCAAAAATTGCCCAAGTTACATTATTGCGAATACCAGCCTTTTCAAGATTGCAATTAAATTATTAATTAAGCCATCGGATTATTTAGTGAAAAGTTATTTGCATATGAATATGAGTGAATAGTGTGAACAAATAATAATAAAAATAAACCAGCCCCTGATTGATCAATAAATGAAAAGGCCAATCCAGTCGGAAAATCTAAGGAAGATCGGCATATAATAGCCTAGACCGGCGGTGGCGTTAATCGGGATTAACGATAAAATTCGGATTTATTTCAGGAATTAATTGCAACTAACGCGTATTGACAACTGAACTTAATTCTCATCATTTAAGCGGATTAGGGGAATTTGCGATGGCAACATTGCCGAAAAATGACAGTTAATATCTATTGTGAATGTAAAATGCTGAAACTTTTAAAGAAGAAAGACTGAATATATTTATATATAATTGGCGCGCACACCCTTTTTGGGTGTTAGGCCAAGCTCCTCTTCCTATTTGTGGCGTGCATCTTGATGTTGTTCCACAAATGAAGGGACACCTACAGTTACAATCCGACTCCGAACGGCAGATATGTTTTATGAGAAGCCTTTTCATGGTAGAAAGATACTCGGAGGTCTACCATTGCCTGCCGAGGGGCGACCGCTATTAGAAAAAGCTTTACCTTCATTTTTGGTCTTTCACCGAGATTTGAACATACATTCTCTCTGAATTCCCAATGGTAGTCACGCACCAATCCATTCGGCTACGGCTACACTTTCAAAATTACATTATTTTTTTTTTTTTGATATTTCGGAACAGTTGGAGAAATTGCAAATTAAGATTTCTTTTAAATAAAAATTTTTTTCATATAAATAATTATCAGCGCAACTAATACCCATATTTGTTGCCTGCGGTCCATTTTTTTCTGTCACACTACAATTTTAATCAGAATTATCTGCCCCTGTAATCTGGATTAACGTCGCCGTCTTTCTAGACTATTAGTAGTACTTTGACTAGTTATGACATACATAAGACCGTGTTAACACAAGGAAACTTTTGTTGCTTCAACTATGCAAATTCTCTTTTGTTGTTGTCGTTGAGCAACTCTTTTGCTTGCAATTGCTTTAGGGTGCGACCAGAGTGAGCGCTGAAAGCCGAGCCGAGCCGAGCCAAGTTAATACAAATAAGCTTGTGTATAACACAGTGAAACAGTGTTGCCAGAAAAAATTTGCTGTTGGAGCTAAATTTGTCAAAAAAAAGAGCTAAAAAGAGCCAAAAATTTTTTTTTGGAGCTAATAAAAGAGCTAAAATTTTTTCAGTGACTTTTATTATATTTCACATTTATATATTCACATATTTTATTTTTTTACAAAAATTAAAATTATTTTTAAACAATTCAGTAATAACAATATATGAAAAAGTTCATATATTCATTTATTTGCAAAAGCAGAAACAAAAAAAATAGTCTATTAAACATCACATTAAATAAATCTTGTACTTTAAAGAATTCATTAGGAACACATTTATGTATGGAAAACTATGAAAAAAATACATTTCTTACTTTTTTTTAAATAAAGTGTAACGATATAACATATCAATTTAAATATATCAAAATATATCAAATTCTTCATCACCACAAAAATCTTCTACAATATCATCATTATTGTTGCAGTCGTATATATCATTTCTCATCAACTTTAAGAGATCATCTTTTATGACAAAATCATGGCAACACTTATTAAGTCTCTTAAGCCCACATCTTATTGTTAACAAAGTGTTTAACATAACCAAATTAATTTTATTGCGTTGTTTATTTTTAATGCAATTCATCATCGAAAAAGTTCTTTCAACTTCAGCGTTGCTAAGTGGTAGCACAAGAAGAGAAAATACAAAATTTGCCAGTTCATTAAACGGATTATCATTTACAGAATTTTTATATTCCTTAACCTCGATCCAAAAATCTAAAGTATTGTTCACATTTTTCCAATCATATAAATGTATGTTGCGCCACTGCATTTCCAAGCATGTAATTTCATCAAATTGGGTGCAGCTTTGCTATCCGAAAATATCCCGCTTTGCAAAATGGTTAGGTGGTCAACCACTCTAATTGAAGTGTGTACTCCGATGAATAACGCATTGGCCAATTCCGCTCTGTGTACTTCCATTTCTTGCTTTTTTATAAATGAAACTGTCGGCTGAGTGCTTGCTTGTGGCAGCGTGACGAATAAGGCCGTGTAATTTGGATTTCAAGCTGCAGTGGCAGTACTTACATTGCAAACCTTTTCCAGTCTCGATCAACCACTTCCTGAATCTTTTGTCTTGAAGCCATGTAGATCGCGGTTTTTGCTCGTACTTCCTATAAGCATTAAAGAGGTTATTTTTATATTAAACAAAATAACAAAAATTTTACCTTATTTGTTTTGCCAAACATTCATGGTCAGAACCCTCATTGGCGGCAGTCGGCAGTCTTTTGCTTATAAATCTGCATAAGTAAAAAGTGATCTTAAAGTATTATTAATTAGAAAAATAAAAAAAGGCTTACCTCTCCATTGCGCGTTTTTAAGTGAAAATGCGCCAATAGTATTAGGTATGATACTTTTGAAACTAATCGATTATAGAACATAGAAATCGTTCATGGCTACAGGAGTTACCACACGGCAACAAAAAAAGCACGTCGAATTAATTTAAGTACAAAGAGTAGTAAATTATTTTGTTTAAATATTTAAAATATTTGTAGCTAAAAAGAACTATTTCATTTTAAAAAGAGCTAAAAAAAGAGCTAGGAGCTAAATCCAAATTTTTGGAGCAATTTAAAAAAAAAACGAGCTAAATCTAGCTCCAAAATCACCAAAATGGCAACACTGCAGTGAAAGCCGACAAGAGCAGAGAGCAAAGCCGATGAGTGCGAGAAAACAGTTTCAAACCGTTTTGGGCGCTTTTTTGCATTGTTGATGTTTACTTTTTAGAGTGCAGTTGTGTTTTTTAATGGTTTAAAAATAAAAAAAAATGGATATCGATCAAATAATATGTGAAATTTTTCCCGGCCAGAATGTAATCAAATGTTTCAATTTTCATTCGGGTATATTGTTGAAATTTAGCTGGATATTTTCTTAAATCATTATATAAATGATGAAATTCACCAAATTCATTTCTTTTTAGTGTAATTGGATGTTTTCCAAACTCTTTTGTGTTAATAATTGCATTAATCACACTAGGAGAAGCAAAATACTCTTCATCAGATGAATCCATTACCGTGTACAGCAATTTTATAAACACAAATGAACAACAAAACTAAATGGCATAAGAGCAAAACACATGGAATAAACAGAATTTCAGCGCTGATTCTCGCATTCACTGTGTTATATACAAATTTTCTTCTCGCATGAAAATAAGCGTCAATAAGTTCGGCTCGGCTTCGCTCGGCATCAGCGCTCACTCTGCTCGCACCCTTACTTTTTAATCTACAGGCAACAACAGCATTGAGCAGAATGAAAACACAAAGCGAGTTGTCTGTTTGCGAGCAACTCTGTGCCCCTTTTCCTTTCCGCGTTCCCCCTTCTTTCACAAGTTACGAGTTGCTTCAACAAAAGTTGTCCTGTTAGACTATTTTCGAAAACGGCAAACGGGTACAAAATGCAGCTCGTGGAACTGAAGCGAATGCTGACACGAAACCAAGGTGGATTTAATAAGGTGACAGCATTCACCCAGCTGAATTTTTCGCCGTAGGGATGGCTTACGTCAAAATGATATGATTTGTTTGTATGTATTGGTATGTTTACATTTGCTTGCTGATTTTGACATGATGCTTGCACCAAACGCAACAACAAATACTTGTAGGGTTTTACTTATATGTGTTTGCTGTCACCTGTAATAAATTCGCCTTACACGAAACGCAGCAACATTGTTTAAGGCAAATGAGTGCTGGTAAACGAAGCAAACTGAAGCATCCAAGTGCTAGCAAAACTGACTGACGCCAAGGTACATAGGCAAGGTGACAAAATTATAGAATACAAGATTATTTAAAAGGAGTATAAAAACGCAAAAAAAAACAAAAAAATACTGTCAGGCGACTGCCATAGCCACGTGGGCTTAGGCGTTAATCAAACTCGCTGGGTTCCGGGTTCGATACCCACTTTGAACATGAAACATAATTGAAAGCCAATTTATTTCTAATAAAGGCCGTCCATCGAAAGGTATAAGTGAATCTCTAGCTATGGGAAACCCTTTCATTAAAGAGGCTCACACCATATTTTGCGAGAGAAGTTCGGCCAAACGTCTAATAAGGACATATGCGCCAAATATATATTCAGAAAGATAAAAAAAAAGGACGAGGAAAGTCTCAACTTTGTTTATACCGTACATTTTGGACTACCAAATATTATTCTATACAGTCATGTGAAAAATAATAAGAGCACTTTAATAATTTAATTAATCTCAGTGGGTAGACGACTACATTGCATCGTTCAGCTGTGAGGGCTTATGAAAACCCTTCGAAATAAAGGCTTTTTTATACCGAAAAGTTGTCCTACGAGAATGGAAGAAAATACAATAAAATAGATGCTATAAAAGGAAACACGGAGGAAAACGTATCTCAAATTCTTGAAAAAAAAACTGTGGTTATATATACATATATATATATATGTATGAAAAAGAACCAGTGTACATTGTGACATTAAAAGTGAATTTTATTTAAACATCGACACTTCCACCATTCGCAAAAGGTAAATTAAGAAAAAATTAGAATCAAAATAAACAAGGAAAGTTCCTTGGAGAAATGGCGTTATATGCTGTAGTCGGATGAGTCTAAATTTAATATGTTTTATCCTGGCTATCGGCTAGCGGCAGTCTAATCACCTACCCTGTCAGAAATCAAAATATATTAACGAAACCAACGCGAGACTGAGTCTTGTCGAAGCCCTATGCCCCCGAGAGGGGTGAATAAGGAAAAACAAAAAAAATCCTGGGTATCGGGTACACAAAATAATAAGACTAGTGAAAACCATTTTCAAAACGACTTGTACAATTAAAACTATTAAACATGAAGGAGGATCGATTTTGGCGTGGAGGTGATTCTTCTATCAAGTTGCTGGTGCGGACACAAAAGATCTTTCAGGTCGATGTGTCAGCTATTGAGCACACTTCAGATACACAGTTATTAAATTGTTGCCCCGATATATCGAATTAAGGATACAACGACAACTTTGCACTATTTTAAATGAGATTATGTTACTCATGCCGATGGTTATGCGCCAGTTTGATGAGCAAGACAACGAAGCATATTTCGAAGTTGACCCAGAAATGGTGATCGGATAAAAAAATCAACATCTTAAGCTGGCCAAAAATAAGCGAATTTTCTAAAATTTTTTCTGAGAAAACTTTTAAATTTATTGATCCAAAAATTTGTACACATACGAGTATTATGTTATCTTTTAACTGTATTTTAAGTCTTAGTATTAGTAAGGCGGCCGCCGTAGCCGAATGGGTTGGTGCGTGACTACCATACGGAATTCACAGAGAGAACGTAGGTTCGAATCTCGGTGAAACACCAAAACACCTCCGAGTGTATTTCTGCCATGAAAAAACTCCTCATAAAAATATCTGCCGTTCGGAGTCGGCTTGAAACTGTAGGTCCCTCCATTTGTGGAACAACATCAAGACGCACGCCACAAATAGGAGGAGGAGTTTGGCGAAACACCCAAAAAGGGTGTACGCACAATTATATACATATATATGTATATAACCCCTTAAATCCGATCGATAAATTGTGGCAAAATTTTTATTCATATTATTCTCCACATGACTGTATGTACAGTAAATAAGTTTAAATAACAACATCTCATAACTCTTTGTCACAATTCGCTTTCTTTTAAAGTGGTGGCAATTTTGAGTTTATTTCATAATGCACCACATGGATCACCGAAATATTATGAATAAGTAAGTTTTACATTAGGTCCGAACCGCACTTACACATGTATATACCCGCGCACAGCAACAATTGCAAATAATGAGTCAGGCTCACATCGTGAAACGTTCTCATTTGCAGGTTAACTGTTATTATGCGAAGTATGACTAACGTTTGAAAAATTAGACTAAAGTGGGGTAGCAGCAAGAATGATAGAAAGAAGATTGCGCCCATCAGAGCGTACGTGACGTCACGTTTGCTGAGTTGTGCAGTATTGCCAACCATTTGCTCTTCGCAATAAATTTAGTGCTTTTTTATACCGAAAATGCGAAAATTTTAAAGTTTCGTGTTTGTTCCTTTTTTTTAATTTAAAGCTACCGAAACTTTAAGTTAAAAAAAAAACTGTATTATTATACAAAAGAAGTTTAAAAAAGGCCACTCTGAGAAGATTTTAGTGCTGATGAAAATTTTTTTAAAAATATTAAATGCCCCTCTCTCAACTCTTCTTAAGATTGAAAACCTTTTTACACATTTTAAAAAGCCTTTGAATTTATTGAATGCGAATTAAAACCATAGGGGTGTAATCGTTTCTTCCGGTCATCAATCCTTAGTGAGACATAGGACATTAAGAGTTATATTCATTGTAAAAATAAACAACAAAATACCAGCAATACTAAAGAAACCATACTGACATTTTTACAAAAAGAGTACCGTATCTAGTTACATAACCTCAAATATAGCAAAAAAGTCGTTCCCTTAAGGGGGTGGTAGGGTTTTACAGAAATATGGCTTAAGATACTTTAATAAAATCAGTTGCATGTTATTGTACATCTTTTCAATAAGTTTTTAAAAAATATTAATAATAAAATATTGACAAATAAGCCCATGACAGAGTTTTTTTGGAGATATGTTTTTCGAGAGGTGCTCTGCGGTGCCAATCGGCATTCGTCGTAGAATCATCTGAAACTAAAAAAGTCGAATTTTTCAGTTAAAGTAGTTTTGGTGGCAAAAAAACGTAAAACGAGCATTTTTGGCGAAAAATTTCGCCATATTTGTAAGTGAAAAACAACGTTAAAAAAAAAAATAAAAAAAAAAACAGTGGGGGGGGGGGGGGGGGGGGAGGTATTTTTGATTTAGAAACGTGTGCCAAATTTGAAAAGAATCGGTTGAATAGTTTCGGAGTTGTGATTGGCACCGACTTTTAAGAAGTCGTTTCGGGAAAAACGCGTTTGAAAAAATTACTCTGAAAAATTATCGATGCTCCGCATTCGAGGTAGAGTGCCTACAAAAAGCCTATTTAAAAAAACCCACATTTTAAACACAATTTGTCACGCATACAAAGTTCTTTAAGTGATTCAATAATAATTTGTTGGGTTATTTTCTTTGAATGGGAAATTTAGTGCGTTTTTATATCCAAAGCTAGGCAATACTGCAGTAGCGAGAGAGAGATTTGACTGCCGAAAGCAGAAGAACACCAACAACACCTGCAATCGCGGGCAATGCCACCAGATGTTAAAAAAAAGTAAAGCTAAATAAAACTGATTGAATTATTTAAATAATTATTAAGAAACGTATATTTTACAAAATTATAAACATGACATTTTAATTAGAACAGCTAGAAAAATGTCATGAAGAAAGAACTAAAACTCCGAGACAAAAAATAATAAAAATAACAAAAAAAAAAATGCTACATCAAGTTACGAAAATGGTAATCTGGCCATACTGGAGCTAAAATCACGTAACTAGTTGTCAAATTCGCTGAGCGCAAAGTAACGGGACCACGATAGGCGCCATCTCATTATTCTTTCCATCATGAGGTAGCAGTTCACTCTATCATATACTGTTACACGAAGAGAAAAAAAATCAACATTTTATTTACTTTGAAAGGAAGTGAGAATATGATGAAGTTCGGAACGTTGTTTTTTAGCCATTCTTGATTTACTAGAGCTTTGTGAGACGTCCGAAATGTTTGTCTGTTACTGATTCTTTTTTCGCGTTTACTCTCGGCAAAATGCTTCCACGCGCTTGTAAATAATACTCTGGACTATCATTGAGTCAACTAACAGACAGTTGGTGCTCGTGCATCAACACTTCGAGTGCCGGACCCTGTACCTACCTACCTAAGGGTGGCATTTAAAATTTTTTCTCATTTCTATTGTGTGGGGACAACTTATTTCAGGTTTATAAAATCGTAATCACCTTAGTGTTTTGTACTTTGAATACGGCAATAGAAAAACAGTACTCAGTTGAAAATATGTCATTTGATAAAATTCTTTAAAAAAAAATGTGTAAGCAATTGAAAATTAAAAAAAAAAAACTAAAAAATAAGAAAAGTAATCCAAACAAAGAAAACATGAAAAATTAAATAATTTTCGCAATTGTGATCTGTCGTGACTTTCATATACAAAAACTATCTAATTGTGGCTATCCTTCCCAGCGGTTTTAATTTTTCACCGAGAACTCCGTTAAAAGTTACAGATATCACTAATGAAAATAATAACTAAAGCTTTCTTTTTGGTTATTGAGTGAACTAAAGTTTAATACTCGTTCGGAATGGTCAATTGAAAATATTCCGAAATTGACTATTGTTTATTGTAAAAGGTGATCGTCTGCGATTTCGGTATTCGAATTAGTGCCATTGAATTATTAGCCATAGAACTCATAAAAAATGCCGTGCTTGCAAACCTCCGAGTGTATTTCCGCCACGAAAAATCTTCTCGTAAAAAATCAACTTCCGGTGCGAGAATAAATAAAAATGTGCATCCGTGGGCCCTTCTATTTCTAGAAAACACTTTCAATGAAACAGGGTGGTTTCCCTTTAATAATAATAAAACTAACAAAAATCAATTTTTTTCGGTAAAACATTGGTTGATTCGAAAGAGCAAATATGACCCTTATTCGTGAAACGCGACTTCGTTCCTGTGGCTGCCTCGTCTGAAAGCTCGGCTCTCTCACCAACGGTCACCTTTAGGCCCTGAATCGTCAATGAATTGCTCGCGTAGCGTCGGTCCTTTACGGCATACCACAAAAAAGTCTACGCAGCCGAATTCGAGGCAGCCATTTGAAATCGCCGTAATGATTGATGGCACTTGGCGCGCTAAAGATTGATTACACCGTGCAACACTGAAAATACACCTGATAAATTACACACTGTAGGTTGTTTATATGGTCGAATAATGCATAAAAATATTTTTGTTATATTTTTTGTACCCTCCAATTTTTATTTATTTATAAAAAACCGTTTTTTTCAGACTTTGCGCGGTAATCTACGGATATCTCAGTCATTTTTTCACCGATTTTCAATATTTTATATGTTTTGAAAATGATATTGTCAGACCTTTCAAACGATGTACAACAAGTAATTATTCAAACTAGTTAGTTGTGATTTTTATTTGATTAAACCTGGAGAAAGTGCTTTTTTTATCATTTTTTTAACTTTAACAATCCGTAGATTACCGCGCAAAGTCTGAAAAAACGGTTTTTTATAAATAAATAAAAATTGGAGGGTACAAAAAATATAACAAAAATATTTTTATGCATTATTCGACCATATAAACAACCTACAGTGTGTAATTTGTCAGGTGTATTTCGTTTTTTTTTTGTAGTACAGTGTTACATGCCCCTGTAACGCTTATCGTTAACCGAAATGGTGCTTCCAGCAACAGAGAAAGAAAAATAGACCAATGATGCCACCGCTCCAAAATTCACACCAAATTATCACACTATGACTTCTTGACGATCGCCTGCGGGTTTTTCGGTCCCCAAATGCGCCAGTTTTGCTTATTAGCACAGCCGCTGAGTTAAAAATGCGCTTGTCGGAAAAAATAATTTTCACTTCTTTTCAGTGAAACTTACAATATTTCCCAAATTAATTCAAGCGATTAATTTCGATTTCCTAAGATATGATACTGATTATTACTATCATGAACGGACTTAGCATTACGACCTGTAATATCTATTGCGACTTCTGATATCGACATTGTGCCAAATTTTCCTGTGAAAAGATCGGCCACTGTCAAAATAACTTATGATAAAAAAAAATATACTACAAGGACCACCTGCAATGATGCTGATTACAAAAAAAAGTGCCGCACATTTGAGCGAGAACTTTTCGCTCACATTTTTTTACCTATAACCTACGCTAAAAGTGCAACTATGATAACACATTTTTCTTACAGTGATACTAAAATATTGCATGTACATTCAGTAGTAGTAGTAATTTTAACATTGACTGCCCCTTTTTTGCATCGGTGACAAAAATCGTGTTCCTGTCAAAAATCCAGCAACTTTCACACACATTTGTAAATTGCGCACAATCGCGTTAACCAGCACAAAATGGCTGCTTTCACAGCAACCTGATTGTTGAAAGCGTTACCAGTGCGTTCAAATTTAGTAATAAAATTTGCCTGTAAAAAAGTTTCGGAAAATATACATGTAAACATTATATTATAAAATGCAAGACATATCACTAACATACATACATACATACCATATATTCTATTTCAATTTATTTTCGTATTTTACTTGCAGTGAAATGAATTTATAACTTTAGATATTCGACTTTAATTACACTATAAAAATGGCTGATTTTGATACAAAATTTTTGGAAATGCAGAAATATCTGCCATTCCTTAAAAATGTCATCGAGAAATTGCGGAACAGCTCCGATCAAGATGATGATAACCCGCGCAAGGCGCAGTTGAAAAAAATGGAGGTGCTTCACGATTTGCTCAAGAGCAACGGGAAAAAGTACGTTGAACAAAAAAAATGAAAAATTAGAAATAATGGTCATATAAGAAGACAAATATTTTGTCGTAATTGATAAATTCAACAAATAAATGAGAAATCGTGTTTTTTTTGTAAAAAAAAAATTTCAGGTTAAAAATGGAGACATTACTAAAATGTGAAGGATTATTAATAAAACTTGCCAGCAAAATGGAAAGGGTAGGTCCATATTTCGAATTTTTAACTATTTATTTATGTTGTTGAGCTGCATTGGTTTTTTTTAATTATAATAGATTTTATATTATAATATCTTTGCACAAAGTTTTAACTGGCTTGATTATTTTATGTTGAAGCAGTTTTATAAAAGTAGCTGTAAATGTTGTTTTAAAATTATTATTACTGCACTTAGCGCCTGTTTCTTAATGTCCAGTTATTATGCATTAAACCGTTAGAATATCATATAAATATACCGTCTAAATTTTAAGAAAGATCTACAGAAAGATTGACAGACATTTTTAAGTAGGTACTCGTATATAATTTCTAAACAGATTTAAAACTTTTTTTTTAAGTTATATTTTTAATAACATAATTTAACCCATATTATATTTTAATAACATAATTTAATTAGTGCCCTTAAAATTTATTAAATATATAAAATAAGCAGTTTTTAAATATAGCAATTTTGAAACGCATCACACAATTTTTGCATCTAATGTGAAATAAATGGCTAAATATGTGTAAATTTAGTTAAAAACAAGTGCAATCCTAATCAATTTAAAGGTTATGAAAGGCTATGATAAAATCACAAAAATACCAACTAAGAATTGGGAATTGAAAGTTTTAAGGATCTCAACAGAGCTGTACAAAATTATCTAAAATGCAAAATGCTTACTTTAAATATTTACTCACTAAAGTAACCTCTACGCAATCCAGATATTAACAAATTGAAGAAGGCTCTGATGCCGCGAAGTTCACAGCAACTGTACGAGTATCTCTCGAATTCAATACCAGTACCTTTCGCTTCTGCAAACAAATCAGTATATTTGAACAATTGAAGATTTGGAGGAAGCCCTGTTGAGATAGAAGAAATGTGCATATATCATTGCGAATGGTGAAGTTTCGCGTACCGACTGGTAACAATAGCGAACGAGATGTCAAAACGAAAGCATGAATTAGCCCTGATCGCGACAGCAAATAGCGGGAAAGAGCACGCTTTCTGGGTGTACCGTTACATGGGTTAGACGAAGATGATACGTGACTATATCGTACAGACAGGGTTAAGTAAGCTACTAACACAGCAGAACTCGCCAAAAGATACGAGTTTCCAGATCTAGAAATTACGATTAAGCACATGGATATAAGCAGAGGTGCATGCGCAAAAGGTATTCACAGTTGGAAATTGAACTTGTAAGTGGATAAACGAAAAGTAAAGAGTGATTCAGTCTTAAGGTGAACCGCGTACATGCAAAGACATGTAAAGTAAAGTGTTGCAAATAAGTTAAATGTTGCCATTAATTTGTGACTTTTATTTGACAATTCAGTGATCGCACACAGCGGAATTATTGTAAGAGATTTATTTGAGTAAAAAAATTCATAACAATACTTATGTACTCATGTATAGTCGTCTAATAGAAGCGTGACTGGAAAAATTCAAACTTAGAGTGCCGTTAAAAAAATATAAATGCTGCTAAATATGCGTACCCTTTTCACAATACGTTTTGTGCAATTTGTTAGTTTTGTGAGAAATTTAGAAAGCGTACGTTGTTTTTATAAAGTGAGTCACGCGTATGAAAAAAGATTTGAAGCAGTGTTCCTGTGTACACAACTAAAGGTGCAAAAGTGCCATGTGCATCCGCAGCAAAAAATATTTGAAGAAGTCGCAGTCGTTCATAAATAAATGGGTGCTATGGTATAACGTAGCTAAAAACATTGACGACGTGCTCAGACGGGACACAAGAAAAAACAAAATACGTCTCCAAAACAAGATCAGCAGATCATTGATTTGTTTGTGACAAAGTGGAACTTATCGTTACGTGAAGCTGCAACAGTTAATCTATCCACAGGCGCGATTCGAAGACGTTTACGTGCAGAATATCTCAAATTTCGAAGCACATAGAAAAAAAACCGCTGCTAACATTACCACATATTGAAAAAAGACTTGCTCGGCTAAGACTAATTCAGAATGGAAATGGGCAAATGTAGTATTCGAGGATAAATCTTTTGAAACCGAATAGTTGCATACGTCCTGGTGTACTGCTGATAATCGACAACTTATCCAGTTAACTCCAAAGGCAGGCCTTGAAAGAATACTCAACCTGCCACCGATTGATATTCTGGCGGAATGTCTAGCAACTAAATCTGCCGTAAGTCTCAGTGTGACAGGCGAATTTACCTGTAAAACGTTCGGACATAGCTCAATAGGCATGAGTTACAAAGGCAAGACGGACTATATCACTCCGAAATGCGATTGGGTGAAGAAATTCCGTACAACAATAGAAGAAGAGGGATGGAAAAGAGGAATGAAACCTAACCCAAATAAAAAAAAAAAAATAATAAAAATAAATAATTGGCACGTACACTTCTGTTAGGTGTTTGGCCGAGCTCCTCCTCCTATTTGTGGTGTGCGTCTTGATGTTGTTCCACAAATGGAGGGACCTACAGTTTCAAGCCGACTCCGAACGGCAGATATTTGTATGAGGAGCGTTTTCATGGCAGAAATACACTCGGAGGTTTGCCATTGCCTGCCAAGGGGCGACCGCTATTAGAAAAATGTTTTTATTAATTTTGCTTTCACCGAGATTCGAACCAACGACCTCTCAGTGAATTCCGAATGGTGATCACGCACCAACCTATTCATCTACGGCGGCCGCCTAACCCAAATACTCTTAATATATTTACCGATGACTCGAAAATGTCAGATCGAGTAGAGGCAGGGATCTATTGGCAGATAGATTCGTACTAGCCCTATCTAGAAAAGAAAGCAGAACTATCATAGGTATACTGACAGACCACAACTTGCTAGCGGCACACACATACAAGATAGGAATTACAAACAACGATAGCTGCAGATTTTGCAACGAACTGGAGGAGAACACCTTCTATGTTCTTAACATGCGTTAGCTGGAATCAGATTAAAATGCTTAGGAACTCTACAATATGAGAAGTTAGAATTCCTCTTGGGATTAAGGCTTCAGAGTTTACATAGATTCGCAAAAGACGCAGACGACGTATTGCAAGATGTCTACTACAAGGAAACGTAAAGGTCTCTAGCACCATCTGGAACACTAAGGACCAATAGGTCTATGTGATGGCTTTCAGCCAGCCAGGTCAACCTAACCTAAGCATCCAGTTAAGGTTCATGCTTAGGGCCTCCTCGAAAAAAGATTTGGACGTGTTTGCCAATTTGAATGCTGCCGTTTTGATTAATAAAATTTACTAAAAATCACTATTACCAACTGCTGCAAAGATGTTTGGAAGAACTAGCCGAATTTGGATTTTACAAGAAGACAATGATCCCAAGCACCGCAGCCGAACATGTGTAGAATAAAAACACCAAATTGAATTGAAATGTTGGATTGGCCTGCGCAGTCGCCTGATGTCAACAATATTGAAAATATTTGTGCAATATTTAAGCAAAAACTCAAAGGAGAACAAATATGAGCGATCAAAAAGTTATGAGGGCAAATTCGGCTGATTTGAAGCCGTTTACCTCGACAACTGGTGCAGAAATTAACATAAAATATGACTCGAAGATCTAAAGCCATTATAGCTAGTGGTGGTGTCTATAAATTTTAGGAGGTGTGTTAACAAAATAAGATGAATTTTCAAATTTTGCGGGCTGCGTACATTCGACTATCAACTATCATTCAGGGTTCTAGCAACATAGCATGTTTAGTTCGTTCGTGAGAGGCATAAATAAGAGAAGTGTTTTGCGTGTTTGGCGGTTTTCTGTTATCGAAAAAAATGGATCAAAGAAATTGCATCAAATTTTGTGTAAAAAATGGTGCTTAAAAACACTTAAAATGTTGACAGTGGCATACGATGAAAGTACTCTGTGTCAAAAAATGTTTATAAGTCGTACAAGTTTTTCACAGAAGGTCGAAAAGATAGGAATGCCGATGCTGGCCCTGGATGCCCTAGCACATCAACAACCGATGAAAATTTTGAGAAAGGGAAGAAAATTGTTATGAAGAATCGTCGAATCACAATTAAAGAAGTTGCTGAGAATGTCAGCATATCGGTTGGCTCATGCCATGCAATCTTTTCGGAAATTTTGGACATGAAGCGTGTGACGACGAAGTTCGTTTCGAAATTGCTGAATTTTGGACAAAAATGACGTCGCATGAGCATCGCTTAGGAATTGTTGAATGAGATCAACGATGATCCACATTTGCTTAAAAGGGTCATAACTGCTAACGAATTAGGGGTATATGGTTATGACATCGAAACCAAATCGCAATCGTCGCAATTGAAGAGCCTAGGAAAGACAAGCCCAAAAAAAGCACGCCAAGTTCGATGAAATGTCAAGGTGTTGCTCACTGTTTTCTTCGATTACCATGGCGTGGTGCATCAGGAGCTCTTTCCACAAGGTCGTACGGTAAATAGGGAGTATTACCTTGAAGTTATGCGACGTTTGCGTGAAGCAATACGAAAAAACGCCCGAAATTGTGGAAAAAAATGCATGGCTTTTGCATCATAATAATGCACCTGCTCATTCATCTTTGCTTGTGGGAGATTATTTGAGCAAAAAAAATACCATTATCATGCCTCAGCGACCATATTCACCAGATTTGGCTACCTGCGGCTTTTTCCTGTTGCCAAAATTGAAGAGACTCATGAAAGGACGGCGTTTTGCGACGATTGAGGAGATAAAAACCGAATCACTGAGAGTGCTCAAGGACATACCAAAAAGTGTATGTATATCAGAACTGCTTCGAGGATTGGAAAAAACGCTGGCACAAGTGATCTTATATCTGAGGGGAACTACTTTGAAAGAGATAAAATAGAAATGGATGAATAAATAAATATTTTTTAAGAAAAATGAAAATTCACCTTATTTTTTTAACACACCTCGCAGATATTCCGTATAAGAAGTATTTTATATCACAAATATTCCGTATAATAAAGCATATACAATGCAGTTTGTTAAATAGCTTGTAAGTTATGGCGGTCACGCTTCTATTAAACAGACTGTATATTGAAAGTGATAAGTAAATACTTATGAAACCAAAAAAAAAAAACTAAAATTTAAAGCATCAAAGTATAAACAGTATCAGATCGCTGAGCGAATTTTGTCGGAGGGACGTTCGCTTTCAATATTAAAACACTGTATGTACACGCAGTATATGCGATCGTACACAACCAAGGTGAAGACGAAAATTATATTGGGTATGGGAATAAGTTTCCGCCCTCGTAAAAGAGGTGTCGCTGCTGATACTATTTTTATGTTCGCTCTATGTAATAATATACTGGTGATTTGATGCTGTATGTGTATGTGAGCTCTCGATCAGAGTAGTTGACATACATTTGAAACGTAAAGATCCTTTTTTATCTGACGTCAAAAATGTCTACGTTCATCCCAAAAAAACAGCATTTGCGCGAAGTCATGCTTCATTATTACCTTTTTAAGAAAAGTACAGCTGAAACGTGTCGTACATTGATCAATATTTACGGTAATCACTCTCCATCAAATACAACTTATAAAGAGTGGTTTCGACACTTCCAAAGTGGCAATTTCGGCGTGAGTGATAAAGATCCCAAAGGGGCACCGAAAA
Source organism: Anastrepha obliqua (assembly GCF_027943255.1). Taxonomy (NCBI): domain Eukaryota; kingdom Metazoa; phylum Arthropoda; class Insecta; order Diptera; family Tephritidae; genus Anastrepha; species Anastrepha obliqua. The sequence goes on along the minus strand of NC_072893.1, from coordinate 120,441,069 downwards.
AATTCAAAGATACTCAACTACAATAATTATTAGATGAAGATGCATGTCGAACACTTGATGATATATCTTAGGAGTTGGATGTTGACAGATCAACCGTCGATGAACTTTTACTCGCAATGGAAATGGTCCAGATCGCAGGTAACTGGTTGCCACATCTAATGAAGGAGAGACGTTTGGTGACGTGTAAGATACTTTTTGAACAGCAAAAAAACAAACCTGATTTTGTTGCATGACAATGCCAGGCCACACGCTGCTAAATCGGTCCAGAAATATTTAGAGTGACTGAATTGGAAAATCTTGCACCACCCGCCGTATTCCCCAGACATTGCTCCTTCGGATTACCATCTGTTCCGATCAATGCCCTCAGCCGTTATTGGAGAGCGGTTCACTTCTTAAGCATCGCAAATTTGCTCAATGAATGGATCAAGTCAAAAGAACTCAAATTTTTCGTCATAGGAATTCGTATGCGGCCTGAAAGATGGAGTAAAGTTTTGGCTTCCAATGGCACATACTTCACATAGTATCATGTATTATTTAGTTGCTTAAATAATTCGTAACTTTGGCTAAGAAAGGACGGATACTTATTCCCATACCGAATAAAAAGAGGTTGTCTGTAAAGTCGGTTTACTGACGATAGTTTAACGTGACAACGTCATAAGAAAATATTGATGGAATGGTTGCAATTTTCAAAACAAAATTTTAATTTTATTTGTTTGATAGATATTTTGTATGGATATAGAGGAGGAGGTAAATGGAATTGCAATGGAATAGGTCAAGTTACATTTACACAAACGTGAAAAATTACGAAACATTTATCAAATTCATGAAAGATATCTTCAATTTCGATTGTGCATCAGACGTTAATAAGTCAACAACACTAAGAGGCAACATCATCGATTTGCCTTTTTCAAGACACTTTACACTCGAAACACTCCCTTTCATTTCCTACTTTTTCTATCATCGTCCTATTCTCAACAGAGAAATGGTTCATTACCATGCACACAGCAAGAAGGCATATGCAAATACAAGTATGTGAATTTATATACCTACATATGCCCATATACATACATATATATGCTCACTCAAGTAGGACAGAGCCAGATGTCGAACGTTGCCGAACGCGGAGGCCGATTGTGCTCTTTGTCATTCGTTCCGCGCTCTCGCTTGCAGTTCAACCACATTAGCTTACATTTGCTTGCGTACGGAATAGATTTGTAATTTGATATGTCCATATGATTTGTATGCGTCTTTACATATAGATTTGTTCTTTTTGAAAATTGCGCGAAATTGTATATGTATGTATATGCATGTTTATATACATATATTAGTATACAACATATCTTATAAGGTATATGGTAAATATTACTATAAATATTTTCCTTCATATATAATAAAAAAATTAATAATAATAACATTAAAACAACAGGTATTATTAACAAACTTGGTTTTATTTTAAATTCTTCAAGTAAATCAAATTAATAATAATCAATAAGAAGGCATATGCCAATACAAATACGTGAATTTATATATGTACATATGCGCATATACATACATATATACGCTCACTTAAATATGAGAGAGCAAGATGTCGAACGTTGCCTTTCGTTTGCTTTGTTTGCTTTGTCGTTCGTTCCGCGCTTTCGCTTGCAGTTCATTCAAGGTAACGGCAATGAGCAAGGTAACGACAAATGAGCAAGGTAACGACACATGAACAAGGTAACGGCAAAAGAGCAAGGTAACACTAATGAGCAAGGTAACGACAAATGAGCAAGGTAACGACACATGAACAAGGTAACGGCAAAAGAGCAAGGTAATGACAAATGAGCAAGGTAACGACACATTTTTTCGTGCGTGCAGCCGGCTAAATCGAATTATAAGACGTTATCACGTCAAAATGTTACAAAAATACAACAAACTTTGTTGTGTTAAAGAAGTGATTCTCACATTTTAATTTCAACTGCGGAAAGCATGTAGCTTGGAAACCAAGCGCTCTTCCACTCGAATTTATTGAACGCAGCCACCATCTTCTTCGTAAACGTTGCCGCACTTGCAAAATTGGCTTGCACATTATAAACGTAAAAGGAATTAAAAGCTGATGCGAGTTTCATTCTGGGAGAGACGTTGTGGCTAATGTCACTTGATGGCATTACTCTGTCAAATAAAATTCGTTCAGCGATTTGATACGATTTATACTTTCAGTCTCGTGATATACAAGGCACACCCTGTATTTGTCACACAATTTTTAGTTATTAAAGGCTTATTTGATTTTAAGAAATAATTTTTTATTGTTCTTACTTTCGTTTCTTTGAAGGTGCATTCATTAAAGGTGGTGGCACTAGACCAACAACAATGTTCTGTACATTTGATTGTCAAAGCAAAGTATTGAGAAACTAGAAAACAAATAATAAATTCGCCTTATTTCATTCTTAGTTGACGGCCACATGGACACGGCGAAAGAAAAAAAAAATAACTCAGCTGGTTTACCAACACCACCTTTAATAGATTCGCCTTGACTTCCTTCATGGAATCAAACTGCTGTCGAAATTCTTTATATTATTAAAATTCATAGCTGGACATTGAGAAATCGGTGCTAAGTGCGACAGAAATTTAGACTTCTGCTGCTCTTTATAACCCATATAACTTATAATAAGTTAAGCTTAAATAAGTTTAGTTTTTTATTTTTCCTGTGCGTACTAATTTTTTTTATAATTTGCTATTTTTGTTTTATTCTTTTTATTCCTATATGTTCGTTTTAAAATGTTTGCGTTTCGTTGAATAAAACCGTATACACAAAACAAAAAAAAACTCCATAAAAATATTCCCAACCAATGAGCAGATACCCCTTTTGCAGAGTGAAATTGAAACTTCCAAACCAACGAAGTCCACTTCCAACATAAGTGTCACAACAACAAATACAGAAGTGCCAAGAAGTAAATTAGATAAAGTGTCTAGCGTTGAGGTAGTAGATATAACGGGACCAGAGAGTCCTCCACCGCAACAATTAGAGGATTTGCCACCTGTGGAAATACCCACAGAGAGACGTAGCTCAAGGGATGATGAAAAGTCGCCCAAATCTGAGCAACGAGATAGACATAAACATGGTTCAAAAAATGACCGACTTCATAAACATCGTCACCATTTTCATCATCAACGCCATGAGCACCATCAAAGCAGTCATCATTCGCATGAACATCATAGACAACAGTCTAATCAGTCAAATCGATCGCGTGATAGCAGTCTTGATCGTTCAAATGACTCCTCAAGGATATTTAACAGGCGTAGCGTTGGCACTGACAAATCAAGTCATTCTGGAAATCTGAATGTAAACATCACAAATCATGATAAAAACCACTTAGAACCACAACGTAATCGCGATCCACGCTCGTCTAACGAATTCGCCCATGAAGTCTACTCATCCGAAGATTGTTGGAATGATTTTTCGAGCAACAAAAGTGTATCAGCAAACCGAAATCATGCTAAAAGAGCTTTACCTGACTCCGCTTCTGTCTCGAAATCGCAAGAGCAGAGATATCATGATACAGTTTTCAGTTTTAAGAAAAACGTGCCGAAATCAAATGAAATGTTTTCGCGTGTGCGTAATCCTGAACAATCTCTCACGCTATCTAATAGATCTGCGCCCATTTCAATACCTGTGAAAGTGCCTACCATACCGGAAGTGTTGAAGAGTCCGCCCTTGTCGGCTAGTGATATATCGGATTTACTTAGCGAGACCGATGAAAAACCGAACGAAAATAGTGTACCAAGCATTTCGGAAATTGGTACACGTCGTCCAGTTAAATCGCTGGATAACGCCATAAGTTCGGCTGGCATTATATCCCCCAGTGCAGCAGCAACACTTGATAAAGTGCGTAAAAAGTTTGCTATTGTCACACAATCTTCACCACATCTACGGGACAGTCCGGACGTGTTAAAATCGCCGATCACAATCAAACCAAAAGATACGCAAAATCCTTTGCCAAAAGAACGCATAGCTTTAAAATATAATCCACATCCGCGCACAGAGCGAAACAGCCACCAGAATATTAGTGATACACACCTTACCCAGCCGACCGATCCGCGCTTGAATCCACATCGTTTTAGTAGTGCTTCAAATAAACCCGTTGCGACAAGCCCGTCAAGCTCAACACTTCCGCAAGATCCCAGATTACGTAAAGCCGCAACCACCATTGTGGGCACAAGCCTTTATCAACAACCCCAAATAATGCAACACAAAACCGCTCCTTCGCAGACGCATATTAATTCAAAAGTTGTGCCACCACTTATTACACCGGCAATAGCCAAGACACCAGTGAGGCAGTCGCACATACCCAGTTTAATGGAAGTTGAAACGATCGATCCGCGTATCGCACTTAGTGCAAGTTTCCCTAGTGGCTCAATGGATCACAGGCAACAATTAACAAATAATATGCCAATTAATATACCACAAGCGGGTATATTTACGCGAAGAGACTTTCCTACGAATACTGTACCATTAGCTTATGGTGGACTACCCGTACCCATTGAGTTTGGCACAAGAGGGAACCAACACCTGGACCGCCCGATGGTACAGCAGCGAAGTAAAAGCGGTTATAGCAGCGAAGAAAACTGGGACTCTGATCCGGATACGGCAGTTGTACAAAAAGTTATACCACAGGCACCGCAAATTCCACAAAATCGTCCATTTAAAGAATATGCAAAAGGAACAGATTTACATAGTGGATTTCGACAAGCTAAAGCTCCGTTGCTGCCCACACCGGTATTCGGACGTCCTAACACTGGAAACACAATTCAGCCGCTTATTGTAAACCCTCACCTCCACCAACTTTCCACGGCAGTGCCCCCAAACTCTAATCACAGTAAATTTAGTGCAGTTCTTAATGATAAAACAGAACGCAGTAAATATTTCGAGTCGAAAAAGCAAAAGAAAATTGAACCACGCACCTATATGGAATATAAACAGGCCAAGGCGCGAGCTGCAGCAGAAGAGGCGGCCAGAAAAGCAGCCGAGGAGACAGCAAAGGCAGCGGCAGCTGCAACTGACAAAGATATTGGTGAAGTAAGTGAAGTGGACAGTAGTGTAATAGCCAAGCTCTCCGAACATCCACCAACCGTCTCGACATTGGATAAATTATATCGTAGCACTAATTTTAGTAGCTGTGATTTTCCCAAAGCCAAAACAAGCTTTAAAATACCAAAGAAGGTTACCGAAAAAACGGCTGATAAAAGCGAAACTGAGACGAAATCGGTTGAAAAGAAGGAAGAAGCTAAAGAAAATAAGAGCCAACCGGATTTATCAAATCAGCAACAAAAAGATCAACCAGAGCAAAAGATAGAAAGTTTGGATAAAAAGAAAGTAATTGCAAATAATATTGGATTACAGAAAGACCAGGAGGAACAGGTGAAGGAAAAAAAGGAAGGAAAAACAGAAAAGAAAAAGAACAGTAAAGAAAATACTACGAAAACAACTGTAGGAGTAAATAAAAAATGTAGTGAGAAAGTGAAAAGGAAGCCTGCAGTCGAACCGAAAGATACCGGCGAGTGTACGGCGCAAGACAACGCTCACGCAACAGTATCCCCCGTGAACTCCAACCCCGAAATTGAGAGTAAAAATGCACAAGATGTCTCAACTCTCTCAGACACTAGTACAACGGAATTGGTTATCAAAAAACCACAGTCTAATTCTGCGTCGTGCGAAGTGCCAGCAAGCACCTCAGATGCGAAGAAAAAAATAAGTTCAACGCTAGAAGCTGCTGAGGCTAAAACTTCCGCCGAGATTGTCACTGAAATACAAGAGTCTAATGAGAGCGAACCACAAAGGCTAAGCAGTTCAGCGAAAGCGGATATTACGCCTACCAAGGAAACTGCGTTTTTGGATGAACTCGTCAATGCAGGAAAACCTGCGCGTATTTTGAAGCGGCGAAACACGATGGTTGTGCGTGGCAGTTTACCGGAAGTGGACAAAGAAAAAATATTTCCATTCAAGTGTTTGGTATATGAAGATATTCAAGGAGCTAACGAAGAAGAACGTCGCAAGCAGATTGATTTGATGCTGCCAAAAAAGAACAAATGTCTTGCAGAAATTTTTCAAAAAACCGATGATAATTGCAAGGTTTCAACGCAAAACATAATTTCGGGTAAGCGCCGTACGCGTACTAACGTGAACTTTAACGTAGTGCAACGATCGTTAGAAGTTTTTCACCACAAACGTCGTAGTGAACCATTAAAAAATTCGAGCGAAAAAGCGTCGCCCATAATAAAAAAACCCTTACCCAAAGGTAAGAAAGGAGCAAAAGGAAAGGCAAAACAGCAACTGGACGAACAAGCGACCGAAGAGATTAATGATACAAAGAAGTTAGATGAAGGAAGTGCCAAGTTACAAAAGCCATCAATAAGCAAACAAACTGCAGCGGGAATGGAGTACGCAAAACAAACGCCAGCAGAAAAGTTTGAAAAGTCAACGAATCCCACTAGGGTTGACGCCTTAATGGACGAAGATACACAAAAACGACACTTGTTGGAGAGTTTCGTGCAGGATATACTCAACCCGAAAAAGGATAAAGCGCAAATTTTCAGTTTGTTGTCGCAAATCCTTAGTGAAGATAATCTGAAATTCGTAAAAGAAATTGTGGAAAGTCAAGCAGAAAAAAATGCAGCACAAATTGAAGCAAACGACGAAGCGGTTGAAGATGAAAATATCTCGATGTCATGTGAAGACTTGAATAAATCGAACGATTCCAAAGAAACGAAGGAAAGTGAAAGTAACGGCGGCAGGCCGATGAAAGCAAAGGCGAAGATGAAGAAAAGGAATGAATTAGATCGTCTAAACGAAGATATACGCACGATGTTCATAAGTCAAGGCGTGCTAACGGCCACGGGTCGACGGATGTGCACGCTAGTTGCTGCAGCCGAGCAAGTGAGCACATGTGATGACAACAATAGCACTGAGAAATCCGATCAAACAGAAGTGGAAGCACAAATACTGCCACGTATTCGTAAATCCAAAGTTGTGCTGGAGCAATTAAATGTCGAAGAACTTCAAAAGCAAATAAAAATTAAGTTAAAAGTAAATAAAGTAAAGGTGCATGACAGTTCCGAGGAGTCGGAAAGTGAATTAAATAGCGATGCCAAAACTGAAAAAACTCCACCACGTAAAATGCCCATACTTAAGCCACATACTCCTATAAAACAATCGGAAGTAGAGGATGATTCTGCGGATGAACTGACTGGGGAGCCTGCGACTAAGAAAATCAAGCTAAACGTTGAAGTGAAGAAAGTTAAACCGGGACCAAAAAGCAAGAAACCAAAGAGTGCGCTATTATCAGATGATGAGGAAGACGCTGACGCTGCTGAAGAATGTGAACAAACCGCAGAGCAAGCAACTGATGCTACGAACAAATCTACCATAATAAAGAATACTAATAAAGAATGGCACTCGCAATCGAAGTGGGCCAAATGGTGTGTCTTGTGCGACACAAGAATCAGTTATCCGGCGGCACATTACAAGCGAAACCACCCTGAACACTATACCTCGCGCCTGTCGCCAGAGGTATTAGAGAAGTTGAAAATGGGCAAACTGTCCAAGCCTTACTTTGGCATAATCCAGAAGAAATCGTTATACTGGTCTTATCGCTGTGTATTTTGTTTTCAACATAATCGCACCATTCAATCCAGCTGGATGGATCATTTTATTACACACACAGGCGAATACGCCTTTGAATGTAGTAACTGTCGTCGTCCCTTCACAAAGGCACATCAACTTGACAATCATATAAAAGCTCAGTGTATAGGGGGCACAGTTGTGCGCAAGAACCCGGCACCACATGGGTCTGTACTGTCGGCCCATGTGTGTCATCTGTGTAATTTTATTCAGCTGTATAGACCAAATCTCGATAGCCATTTTATCAATCAACATGACATTGCTAAATCGAAAATTGCCAAACTGGGGCATACAATTGATCTTTTTGATATAAGGGATGTGAAAGTTGTAGACGCTCTAAAAGCGTTGGAGATAGAAAGCCAAATTTTAAATGAAGGTTTAGATAGAGATGAGGTCGTGAATGCAGAAAATCAAGAAGAAGCCATCGAAATCGATGAGCAAAGCAACAGTTTGAGAGAAGCAAATGTTTCGCCAAATCCAACTGAAAGTGTAAACAGTGATGATATGCCGATCGCAAAAAGTTTACAATGTACGGAAAGTTCGCACGTTAAAAAGGCAGCTGTGGAAGAAGCATTGAACTCCAATGTATTCGTGCCCACACGTGAGACAAATGAGTCGCCCACAATGAATAATTTCGCACAAAGTTTGTTCACCATCACAAATGAGCAGCGAGAGGTCGCAATTGGTGGTGCGGCATCCATTGGAAGTGGAAGTAGCATCTCGATTGCAGAACGTCTAAGCCAAAGATTTAAGAATATCAAAAGTGGTAGGAACGCCACCGCTAATACCACAGCGACTGCAACATCAACAGAAAAAACACACACCGAAGCCTCAAATTCCATTGATATTTTTGGGCTTACGTCAGAGGCTCAAAATAAAACAAGTGAGACTGCTGCATTAGCACCGAAAGGTGTGGAAAACTCAACGTTATCAAATAAGTTAAATTCATCCACCGAACCTGCGTTGGCTGCAAACGGTGAAAGCGTAACGGTAGAACTCGATCAGCCGCCAAGAGATGAAGCAACTTCTGCGGCGACTGAAACTGCCGGCGATTCGCCCATTGAGGATGATGATGATAATTGGGAAGATATTGAAATTACAGAGTCTGCACCAAGCACAGCGTCGTCGGTGGTTTCGACAGCATCTGGCACATTGAATAAGAGCAGCAAAAGTAGAAATAAGAATGTGTTACATAAGCTGAATCGGCTATATGCGACGAATAATAAGTTGAAGAAAAGTTTATCAATTACGATGGCTAACAGAAAGAAAACAACAGACGAAAAAAGAGATATTGAAGCTGCTCAGCCGGCAAGTAACGAAAATGTGGCAAACAACGTTATAATAGGTGTTGATAAAACGAATGCGGTAGCAGTTTCTCAAGCTCCAGCTGCGGTGTCAGCTTTAGTTCCAATTCCAATTCCAGCTCCGGCTACAGATTCAGATTCAGCTCCAGCTTTAGCTTCTGCTGTACAGCCGCAAAACGAAGCGGTTACTTTGGTAAATTTGCCTCAAGTAAATGCTGACCCAAATCTCGGATTTCGACCCTTAATCACCAATCTGGATGACTTATTGCCTGACTCACCATGCAACGACCCCATCGAATTGGTACCAGAGTTAACACCAATGGAATCGTTGCAAGATCTCTACGATGTTTCCTCTATACTAAATTCCGATTACATGTCAGACAATTGGGAGCCAAATACAACACCAATACATTTAAATAACGATAGCCAACAGGCTAATATGCAAGAGGCTTTGGATTTCGTTAAGGAACAACAGCGCGAACAGAGTAATGTTGTCGGTACGCCAATCGTCAATACGACCGGTCCACTACTAACATTACCTTCAATCCAACGCATACAAAATATCGGCTTTTCAAAATCGACTGAGGATACAACTTTTAAATTTTACTGCCTCTCTGAGAATTGCACTTTTCTCTATTCAAGTGAGGCAATTGGACTCGAGAGTCATTTTAGTTGTGAACACGCGCAAAGCTCGTGGAATGGTTATTGTCATAGTTGTAAAGCTCAAGTTGAGGGCGATAACGGCAAAGAAAACAAACTCGCGCTGTCAGCCGAACTAAACCACATGCGTTCGAAACACTTAACGAACCCGATCACACCCAATTTACCTGTTGTAGAGACGTTGAAACGACCATCTAAGTCGAATTCGCCAGTGCTTGATGAAGAACGACCGCGCATTAAGATTCGACGCTTGACAGGCGATTGCCTGTCGACAACACCGACGCCCACTTCAGCGAATAGTTCAAAACCAATATCGGCCTTTGATGAAAATGCACAACTTGTCGAGTTAACAAACGTAGAGCAACGCTCGTTACCGACGATATCAACATCGTTTTTAAACAAAATACAGCCAACGGTAGAGAAACCGGTTGAGAATCGACACTTTCAAAATATTGGCGCTCAAATGATGCGTTCAATTAATAATACGCAAAGTAAGACAGCCCATGCACAAACACCGCCATGCCAACTACAAATTACGAGTGTGGTTAGCTTGAACGAGAGCAGTGTTCCGAGTCCATCTACAACTGCCTCGCAGCTACCAGTCATATCAAATGTTTGCAGTTTAAATGCTCGTTCTGTAGCGTCGCCAACCAATAATATCGGCTCTCTTTGGGCACAGCACATAGCGGACGAGCGATCGGAATTGGAACATGCAGCTGCAGAATCTATGGAAGTTTCACGCATACTTTCCACACCGCGTACCACTAGCAGACCTGCTGTGAGTGATGTTGATGCTAATAAAACCATCATTGCCAGTGATTCGCCCGAGCCACAAGTAGTTGCCGAAACGCTGCCCGTTGGACAAGCCACAACCGGAAACTACCTTATAACGCAATCAGTTTCGGCACAATACGAAGAGGGACGTTTGGGTTTTAATATATCGATAGCGAATAATCCTTCAACACGTTTAAGCCGTTCGGATTCATGTAGTAGCGCTAGCAACTCATCAGCTGTGGCATCGACTGTGCCACAATTTAAATGTATGGCGAATGGTTGTAAATATCAGACACGCTTAGCCGTGGCCATGGGTGATCATTTGCAATTTCATGACCGTCAAAACTTCAGCGCTCAACGTGAATATCTGCGCTGTTCACAATGCTCATATTTAGCTGAAGATGTAGATGGGTTTATGCAGCATGCAGACGAAAAGCATGGTATGTTGGCACGAAATGCTAGTGATACGGAGGCGATAAGAGATATACTACGTAACCCGGATAGCCAAGAATTCGTGCAGACTTTTACTCAAGAAACGTGGGAGACGGCTTTGAGGGAGATTGTCTCGGCAACTGGCGTGCCAGGTAAATATCTTGCTTCTGTTATTATACAGGGTGGTTCATACAAATATCAAGTATTTTCGGTATATTGGGTTATTCGAAAGAACAAACATTCACATTATTTATGAAACACAAATTCATACATGTAACTGTCTTGACTTGAACATTAGTTGGTATGCTAACAGGGCACTGCCTAGTTGCAGTACACGCTCACTAGCTAAATTTAACCCTTCGCGACGTTTGCAGGAAGTGTAATGAGCCGGGTGCAAGATAAACCCTAGAGCATCTTCTATGTTACTGTTCGGCTCTCTCGAAAACTAGACTATGCTACCTGAGCGCTCTCAGCTTTGAAAGGCTAGAATCTATCCCCGAACTGGAGCTTGAGTGACTCCGAAAATTTACGAATGGTACGCACATCTCGAGTGATATATATTTTCACTGAATAGGACTCTGATCTAATATCGCTAGGGACCAAAATGGTATCTGCGTGGCTTCGGCCAGCCAGTATAACCTAAGGGGGGGGGGGGGGGGGGGGGGGGGTAAGGGATAAACGCTAAAAAAACGCTTTTTTCATGAATTTATTGTAGCGAAACGGTTCAAGTCAGTTTATGAAAAGTTGTTGCATATTATAAAGTAACATTTCAAGAATATTTGATAAAATTTTCATGTAAAAATATTGCAAAATGAGCGAATGAGAGCACATTTACGTAGACGTCTTTTCAAAAATACATTTTGCAGTAGTCAGCATATCTCAGCGTAGAATCATCTGAAATCAAAAAAATCGAATAATTTAGTTAAAGTATGAGTTAAACTTCCCCCCAACGTTTATTTTGACGATTTATTTTCATTTTCAGCCATTTGGTAGTCGTTTAAAGTAAAAAGTGATTTTTGACGAAAAAATGCCGCCATTTTGTAGGTGTAAAACCACCTTAATATAAAAAAAATGGCGAAAAAAAAACGTTGGGGGAGGTTTTTTATATGTAAAATATGTGTGCAAAATTTCAAAAGGATCGGTTGAGTAGTTTTCAAATGCCAATGACTACGCACTTTAAAAAAAAAGGTTCGAGAAAACCGCGTTTAAAGTTTGTAACGGACTACGCGCGCAACTGCTGCGTCTCGGCAGATGTTTGAGGCGGCTCGGCTTTATGCTCTATAACTTAAAAAGTTTTGCTCGGATTGACTTAAAATTTTAACACGGTATTTTTGAAATGTTTTACTACAATAACATGCAAAAAAAAAATCGATTTTTATCCCTTAAGAGGATGCATTGGCTTCTCGGCGATCACATACGGCCTTTTCGATGTTCAGTTGCGCCAGTTTTGCTTGATTATATGGCCGCCGAGATGAAAATACGTTTAACCAGAAAAGATGATTTCAATAAACACACTATTTGCGCTACAAAATGTTGACTTTGGAAATAAGCCTGCAATATTTCCCAACTTTTTTCAAGCGAAAGGCGATTAAAATCTTTGCACGGAGATATGATACCGATATTCTGTTAAAATTTCCAGCAGAGCAGAGCTGTCACTGACAAAATAACATATGATAAAAAATTCGGGCCACCCTGTATGTCTAAGTATTTATTCAATTAGGTAAAATTTCCTCAAAAAGGAAGACAATCGTGCCATCAGTGGTGACTGATATAAGGACATGCCCAAATTTTTTTTTATTTCCAAAAGGGTGCATTCGACGCATAGAGTGCCCTTTTGATTCACCAACACTACCGCGCGGCTCATTCTTTTCTGCACCTAACCTCATTTACATATCAGATTTCTGAGCGTTTTCATATTAATCCTTTGTCTGCCGCCCGAGTCAAATGAACCGGAATGAGATTTTTTTGTATTGCTACGTTAATATCTGATGCTTTGCATATCTGTAACTCTTCTATGTCTGCTGTATTATTCTAACAATATTAGTATTTTTAAATACTTGGTATTGCTAACAAAAATTTACCAGCGTAAACTACTATCCGAACGTCAAGTTTTTTTGCGGTAGACAAAGGTTAAAAAAAACATTCAATTTCAGAGCATCAGCCATTTCCCCACTCCTATTCGCATAGATCAGGACATGTGCATAGTCCGTTAAAAGAAAAACACGTATATTTTACATTTAATCTTCCCTTAGTTTTAAGTTTACAAAAAAACTTCTCCCGTGTTTTCAGACTCAAAACTCTTCCGTTGCACCATTAAGGATTGTAAGACCAAACTTACTGATTCGAGCTACTATTCACATGTCGTTTATCATTTATCCACACTTGGCCAAAACAATATTAGTGCCCATACATACAGGTGCCCACATTGCCCAATTACCTTTCAAAAGCCTCAAAAAATCAAGGCCCATATAAAAACACACGGTATACATCGATATTTTTGTTATATGTGCACGGCTACTGCCGTTAATATGGATCAAATGCTTAAACATTTTGAGGAGAGGCATTGGCGTTCTAAGAAACTACGTTCCACGCCGTTGCCTTACAAACCGACAGAAAAGCAATGTTCATTCCATGCATACTTTGTGGCATTTACAACTTTATTACGTAAACATGAAATTCAACAGTTTCGTGAAAAATTGATTGACGAATGGCAACGCAAAAAATCCAACTCGCGTACACATTTCAAACCAAGTGAAATCGGCTTACTACCTTTGACGCCAATATTTGATAAAATCTTGAATTGTTCCGTTTGCCCATATAAAACGAAAGTGCGCACAAATTTGATGCGCCATTTGCAAATGCACACCGATGACAGTAATGGCGGCACTCAGCATGTTGCTAATGTCGACCCTGTGAATCCAGTGCCATGTCTAAATTCGAGTGAGAAGCATTTTGATAAGATGACAAACTTGGCCTCTTCTTCATTGGTAGTTGGTAGTACAAGCGGGAATACAACGAACACAGCAAATGGCGGTAATAATGTAGCCGCCGTCAACGTCAAGGGCCAATGCATTTACGAATATGTGCCTGATACGAAGCGTTATACTTGTGGCGTTGACAATTGTCAGTACTTGACAATTTCGGATGACATTTTTCGATCGCATTTGAATGCGTTACACAGCGACATTTTGTATTACAATTGTCCACATTGCAAAGAAGAGATTTGTAAACGTGCTTTGTCTATTGAACGAATTTTGAGTCATTTACGTTTTCATGGACCGAAATTGTATCAGTGTGAATTCTGTGGATATTTACATTATATGAGAAATGTGGTAGATCGCCATATACGCCAGCACGACGTACATCCGCCATCATATGTGAGGGTGGTCGAACACGATCGAACGAAAGAGAGTGCAGGTGAGTAAATCGAGAATAAGATACAGTTCTAAATTTAGTGAAAAAGACGCAGTAAATAGGAGTGAGGTGAAAACGAAACGAAATTAAGGAAATGGAATAAATATAAAGGAGTAGATTGAAATGAATCGAAATAAAGTTAATTGAAGTGCAGTGATGTGTGAAGCGTTTGAAATGAAATTTAACGAAGTGGCGCGAATCGTTGCGCACAGAATAAAATAAAATTTAAGAAAGGACGTACGTTTTAAATAAATGAAATCAATTTACATTACAACTAAGTGTAAATTCAATGAGACAAGATAAAATAAAACAAATGAAATTATGTAAATGCAATTTATTGAATTAATAAAAAATATAATACACATAAAATTAATTAAAAAATAAAATAAAGTAAATGAAATAAAATAAAGATAAAATAAAGTAAAAAGAGGTTGTCTGTAAAGTAATTTACTGACGATAGTTTAACGTGACAGCGTCATAAGAAAATACTGATGGAATGGTTGCATTTTTCAAAAGAAAATTTTAGTTGTATTTGTTTGACAAATATTTTGTATGGATATAGAGAAGGAAGTAAATGGAATCTCAATGGAATTGATCAAGTTACATTTACACAAATGTGAAAAATTACGAAACATTTATCAAGTTCATGAAAGATATGTTCAATTTCGATTGTGCATCAGACGTTAATAAGTCAACAACACTAAGAGGCAACATCATCGATTTGCCTTTTTCAAGACACATTACACTCGAAACACCACTTTTCATTTCCTACTTTTCCTACCATCGTCCTATTCTCAACAGAGAAATGGTTCATTACCATGCTCACATGAAGAAGGCATGTGTAAATACGAAATGAAAATAATAACAAAAATAAAATAAATGAAATGGAATAAATTGATAAATAAAAATAAACTAAAATGAAATAAAATATAGGCCTCTTCTTTTCACCAAGCGTTAGCAAGTGGCGAATAGAAAAAGCAACTGGTACAAATGAACATACATATATTGGCAACGCGGGAATATAGCCGCCTTAAATTACATACAAGTGTTTATAAGACATTGCGTTATACCAGTCTAATGAGCTATAGCCAAGGCGAATTAAGTATATAAGGCTGCGCCATTACAAAACAGTTAATTTACTTTTCGTGATTTTGGCAAGTCTGATGTCAGCTCCCTTCGCAATACAAAACAAACAAAAGTAGGAGAAATTACATGTTTGTGAATATCCAGTGATTGGCTTGGTAGTATTGTGATTTGTGAGATTTAAACTAATCAAACTAATGAATTGTGAAAACACAAATGAATATAAAGCCTCCAAATGCAGTTTTTTGCATTTTTATGCGGAATGAAGCCGCGAGAAAGTATGTATGTGAGCGTATAATTTCTTGTGTTTAGTTGTTTCCATTGCATCGCTAGCGGCAAATCTTGCTCCATAACTTTGATAGCGAGAAGAGAAGTGGCGAATAGAAGGAGCCTATAGCAAAGTAAAAAAATTTAAATAAATTAAAAAAAAAATTAAATAAAGGAAATGAAAAAAATTAATAAGAACGAAACAAAGGAAATGAAATGAAAAAAAAAATTAAATTAATGAAAAAAAAAAAAAATAAAACTAGAATAAAATTGAATGGGATAAAGTAAACCAAAAAAAAAAAATCGATTGTATTATATTGAATAGTGTGAAGGAAAATGAAATCAACATAAATTTCCTTACATAAAATGTGAAAAAGATAAACGTAGAATGAAAAAAATGAGTGGCATGAAAATTAGTAGGTTAATAAATTTGCAAGAAATATAGTAGAATGTACAAACTTGAGGGCAGCTACGTAACATTCCGGTAATGAGCTGCTGGTCCAAAAGCTGCTGCGAACATAAAACAAAAAAATTACAGAAGTTTTCCAATAGTGGCTGACAGATAATGGCAAAGCTCCTCGTGGCAAATGTAAACTACCCTCCATAGACAATATACTATTGCAAAGCTATAAATTTGTGGGAAAGGGCTCTGCCTCAGCACCTTTGCTGGATTCTCATATGCGTCACGCCAATAATATTGGCATAAATAGAATGAACTAAAAACTATTTTGAACAAACGCAAAAAAGGAATTTACTACATTTTAAAGTGAACTCTTAGGATGATGAAACAAGCTACACTGCTTTTAAGCTGAAAAAGAAAATAAAGTTACTGCGCATATACCCAAAACCACATATTTATTAAGTTAGAACAAATACAAATATATTTAAAACATGAAAAGGCTCTCTGGCTCGATACTAATTCTTCAATTGATTTCTTCTTATCTCCTTCCGAATTGTTTTCGGTAAAATATCACATCAACAGTGAAAAAAACCGATAATACTACCACTTCGGCAATTCCCGTGGCACTATCAGTCGCTAAATCCGATACGCTTAAATCCAAAGGCGGCAAATACAAATGGTCTTGTAATTTATGTGGTCACAAAACAATGACACAACAGCAAATAGTTGCGCATACAACATCTCAACATTCCTGCAAACACCAATATCAGTGCATGCATTGCACATTTACCGCAACACAATTGGTGCAAGTGATGTCACATATCGATGAGAAACATGCGGGTAAAAAGCGTGAAGCGCGTTATGTGTTTGAAAAATGCGAAGAAGCGGACGATAGTAACAGTGTAAATACGATTGATACACGACCGCTCTGGCAACGCGACGATCCTACGCGCGTACGACATATACGCGGAATTTTAATGGAGGATGAGGAAGAATCGGAACGCTATCGGAAACGTTTATGTTTGGATGATAATGATGATGGGACAGAAAACGGCGATAGCGATGAGGTAGGTGTTTAAGATTTATTGTTAATCTGTAGTTTCGCTTCTAATTTAAAGAATAGTAAATATAACATGAAGAAAAGCAAAATGGATTGAAATTCAATTTCAATTAAAATGAAGTAATAATACACCGTATGAGATAATAATTATTTCATAAGTTTCAACTTGTTTTAAATATAAATAGAAGTTAAGCTTATTTAATTGTATGGAATAAAGTGTAGTCAACGTAAATTGCAGAAATCTATTCATTTATTAACACTTTCAATGCGAACACCAATAAGAGTTATTAACATTTTACTACTCACATACATACTTTATGCTTAAACATTTATGTATTAGCGATAGTCGTACACAACAGGGTGCGTTTAAAGTTAAACCCGACTTTTCAGAAATCGCAAGGACCCCATTTTTTCCTAAAGATGAATACAAGGGGAAGTCCGAAATAAACAAGACTGAGCTAAAATAGAAACGACAAGAGCTTTGTTCTGATAACTTCAAGTTTATTTATTTAAAATAGTCCCCTCTGGCCTCGATACACTGTTTCAGCTCATTGACCGGAATGTCCTTCAGGATGTCGGTACAAGCCTATTGGATGGCCTCTACGGACGCAAAACGTTTTCCTTTCATAGCCAAATGCAATTTTCCGAATAGGTAGAAGTCACAGGGAGCCATATCAGGCGAATACGGTGAGTGATTGATGGTTAAAAAATGGTGGATCGATGGGATGGTGGATTATCATGCAATAAGCGCCAGCTTCTTCCTTCGCGGCATTCAGGGCGAATTCGATGAATGCGTTGCAACAAACGCTCAGAACGCCAAGATAGAAAATGGCATTGACGGTTTGGCCCATTGGCACGAACTCCTTGTGGCCAATTCCCTTGAAATCGTAAAAACAAATGAGCATCGACTTGATTTTTGACTTCTCCAAACGCGATTGTTTGGGTAGTGGCTCGTCTGGGGACTTCCATTTGGCATTTTGACACTTAGTTTCAAGTTCATGTTAAAACACCACGTTTCATCACCAGTTACAATGTTGTGAAGGAAGTTCTCGTCTTTTCTCGCCTCTTTAATGAGGTCTTTCGAATGTTGAATTCTGAGCAATTCTTAGTTCTCAGTTAACTTGGGCGGAATGAAACGTGCACAAACCTTTCGTAAGCCCAAATGAGCAATTAAAATGCGATAAATCGAGGAATTTCAACGATGATTTCGGTTAATTTTTGATAAATTTACGATTACTGATTTTGGGCGGCCCGTATGTTCATTGTCATTTATGTATGTCCTCACAACCATCTCTGAAACGTGTAAACCTCTCACGAACTCTAGCACGAGATAGACAATCATCGCCATAAACTTTTTTCATCAATTCAAATGTTTCTGTTAACGTTTTACCGATTTCAAAACAAAATTTGATATTAGCTCTTTGTTCGAAACTCATTTTGGTAGCGATGACACAAACATACCGACACTTTAGACACAATAACTTCGCTTCCACTTAACCGAATGCCACTAAACTTTCACTGGAAGTCAGCTAGGGATGTAACTTCCAACACACTAACTCATTAAAAAGATAACGCCATCGAAACATTTTTATGACGCCAGTCTTGTTAATTTCGGACTTCATCTTGTATACACATACTTATGTATGTCAGGCCAAAATACGCTGAAGTCATGTTCTTGTGAATCTCAATTCCAATCTAATGAATTTGATAAAATCACGCACAGTTTTGTTGGGATCTGCAGTAATCACTGATCAATTGAAAATTTTCGGTAAAAGTGTTATCAAGTTCGATGCTCATTTTGTCTCCTTCTATTCGTTTCAACGTCGGGAAATTTTGAAAGTTTTTTCAGTGAAGAATCTACTACTAGGTTAGGTTAGGTTGAAGCCGTTGTCCTGTGGAACACATTCAGGCTCATACCCCATTATGATGCTGCGTCCCTCGCTCTCCTAACACCAGTGAGTGCTTTTCCAAAATTTTAGAATATTTCTGATTTGTGCAGAACTGAAATGCCCTTGCCTATGTACTCATCGCGTCAATTTGGTGCCGAGTTTCGCTAGTTCAACGGCTCTATCTACTGCTACATATTGAGTGATTTCACTAAAAATATAATCGTATCTTGACTAAAAGCCTTTACTTTAAAACGCATCTTCCATATTTGCAATTATTTTCTTAGCGTTTTAAATCGACCTGGTATTAATGTTGTGCATTTCCGCCATGTAGTAGCTTCTCATAGGAAATCATTTGCAGTTCAATTCTGGTATAAAATTATGTAGTCCGCCATTTGCAAAAAAATTCAAGATGCACACAACAAAGTTAAGTAAATGTTTCCTTTAAAAATTAACATTCTCTTACAGGTCAGATTTGAAGCTTTTTTAGAATTGGGTAAAGGTCACAGGAAAGCGATTATTGTAATCTAGACCGAATTTGTTAGAGTGATTTAGCCTCTTTTTGAATCAAAAGTTCCAGAATGTAGTCCAAAGTTCTTTTTTCCCAGTTCTTCCGTGCAAAATGTTGAACGGTCAGCTGCGTTTCATTTATCGAAAAAAATAAACTGAAACGAATGCAGCCAAGTATGCAATATTCAAATTAATTTATTGAATAACAAAATATGTATGATATGATGGTAGAATGAATTCCTTTTACTTTTGGTCCTAATTTCGTTATTGGCAGTGTTACCGTTCTAGTCTGAAGAATAGAGCGACAGACAAAACTGCCAAGCTACTTGCTTATGTACGCCTCAAATACAACACCCGCGTTGCCAAACGATTTCGTCATACTATCATCAATATTTTTACACTATTGCTTAAATGCTTTCCATACTGCATGTTAACACATTTTCTGGTAGCAATGTAAACCATTGTTCTTTTTTTTCTTTTTTATTAACCTAACCTTACTTGCAAATTTTCAGAATTTAAATTTAGACCAATTTGGAATTCTCTGCTATTATTGTAATGCGCAATTCCCAACCCTCAAGGACTTGCGTGAAAAACATTTCCAAGCTTCCAAATGTAAAAGATTTAATGCGATGAATCCTTTTCGCTTTCGTATTTGCACTGAAGTCAAATGCCCGTGCTGCCTCTCGTTTGTAGGCAACAGTCTCCAATTGATAGACCATATGAAAGAGATACACAAGGTAATAAAATATATAGCCGCCGACCCAAATGCCACATCAGCCGGTTTAACTTGTGGCCATTGTGAATACCGTGGCCAATCGTTAGGGCAATTGACCCAGCATATCACTCGTATGCGTCACAAGCCCTTGGACTTAAAGGCCATGTCTCTAGTGCAGCTAGAAAAAATAAAAGCTTTGGGTTCACCTCTAACTTACGTGCAATGTCTCAGTTGCATGGAATTGCTTGCCAATCAATCTGCCTTTGACGCGCATATAGCTCAGGCGCATCCGAATGAGTCTGATGTTATATCGCAAATATTACGGGATAAACTAATCTATTCCTGTCCGATATGTACATATACGTCACAAAGTGAAATGACAGTCTTACGTCATATGATCGATCACTATAGCGGTTTTCAGCGTTGCCACTTTTGCGGACAGCCGCAGACAACTTTCAATGGTTATATGCAACATTGTTACTCGGATCATCGCGAGGAGATAAAGGATTTCTGCAACATCTATACCTGTACAAAAATTAGTAGATACCTACAGCAGCTGCAGTTAATATTCCCCAATGGCTTAACTGTGGACTTATGTAATCTACGCTTGACTCAATGCCTGAAAGAGTATGGCAATAAGCATATAAAACTTCTATACGATGAGATACAAAAAACTTCACAACAGCCGCCGATACCGCGACTTTCGCTAGGTCGTTTGGTCGCAAGGAAATCCATCGAAGCGAAGATGGCTGAAACGGGCGGGAATTCACCAATGATAGCAGAGGCAGCATCTGCCTCGACAGCGGCGGCTTTGCAGTTGGCGGGTAATAATGCTAAATCTCTGCAACCCACAATTGCCGCCAAAAGAATAATGAAACGTCGCAGCACGGTTGCATTGGGAAGAGATGAGACTGCCATAGAGCATTTCACAATGAATTGTCCGCCAAGTGTAACCACGTTTAATAGCAAAAAACGCAAAATGCAGCATAATTTATCGTTACTACCTCCTCCTGAAGTGGTTACGCAATCTGCGGTGGTTGACGATTTTCCAAGCGCAAGCGATAATGAAGCGGCCCAGCCGGAGCAGCATGAGCTGCAACCTTTTAGCTTTTATGGAAAGCCACCTCAGCAATTGGATTTGAACAAAATATTTATTAAAATAGCAGCAGCAGACACTGTTGAGACTAGGATCAATATATCTAAATTCAAATTGCTGTACAACATAACGCCGCGCGTAGTTGTGATACCAACTGACATGACCAAATACCGCAAGACGGCAAAAGTGAAACGAAAAGAAATTAAACCCTGCCCGGCAAGCCATAAAATAAGATACAGTTTACCGGCCAAATTGACTAATTGAGTAACAAAGTGCAGCCCGATGGAATTGCCTATATAAAATATATAAAACTTAATGGATTGAAGTTGCGGATATGTTGTTTGTTAATAATTTAAGCAACTAAAATACTATTATAGCTACCAAGTGTTAAAATACTGTGTATTGTATTTGGAGTCTTACGATATGAATAAGATGAATTAGAATCCAACACATGCAAATAAGTACGTTTTAATAGATACGTCTAAATTCCTATTTTTTATATGCAGGAAATTAAGACTTAAATTTTTGTAGATAACGATTAGGCGGAACTGATTATTTATAGTCAACCTTAAGAAAGACATGAATGTAATTTAATTATGTATTAATGTAAGAGTAAGGTATCGTAATTATTTTCAATTAATTTGATAACAACAAATTTTTAAATATAAGAATACACATGAATGATCGATGATTCTATTGGATGTATTTGTTTCAAGATCGAAACGCATAGTTAAATTAAAGCTAATCTTTATTTTCCTTTATTTTTAATAAAGTAAGATTTTATGTTTAATTTATTTAACTGTGAATACGTAAACACTACTATATGGTATGTACTTGCACACTTACACTTACATATATACTCGCAAAATTTTCTTATCGCTACTGAATAAAATTGAATTGAATTATATTTAGAAAAAATAAGCATTAGTTTGGTGCGTAGTTGATAATGCGAATTCAAAAACGGAATAAAAAAGGTAAGTAAATTCATTTAAATAGTATGTTGTGGGAATAAAGAGCTGTATGAAAAATTGAGCACTGAAAATCGAGACACACTCCCACGTTTACGCACCCATAATACATAATACGCACGCCAATGCCAAGAAATCTTTTGAGTTTAAGTCCTTGCCAAGCGAAAAACACTACAAGCACACACAGAAAATCTAGGCCTCTACTATACGTCATTTCCCCCACTCGCTATTTCTATGCTCGCTTAATTTAACGAAAAATTTGCATGCGAAAGCGACAACAAAGTTATCGAGTAAGATTCGCTGCTCCTGAGTATGGCTATAACTCATTACACTGGTACAACTGACTGTCGTACAAATACATGTAATTTAAGGCAGCTCTACTCCCGCTTTGCCAACGTATTGTTAATTTATAACAGTTGCTTCATCTATTCGCCACTTGCTAACGCTTGGCGAAAAGAAGAGGCCTACTAACTATAAGTCAAAGTATGATCTATGCTCCCGGAACTATCATATGCTACAAAAAAAAAAATAATACGCCTATAAACCTCAAGGAAGCGAAAAGCTCTTTAGACACCAATCGCTTAGAAGTCTTTCGTCCTCGCGATAAGTCTGAGACTTGCCTTCCGTTTTTCAGCTGCAGGTGGGACTCAATCTCTTGTGATAGCAGCTAAAATTTCCTCAGGTCTGAAAGTTCTGGTTACGACTGAAAGTTTAAATTTTTTTAATTAGATGCATTTTTCATTTTAATGAATTTACCTTAATTCAATTAGAGTAATAGCCAAACATTTCTTAGTTATCGTCCGCATTTGCAAGCACTTTAGGTTTCAAAGGTCAAGCGCAAGTGGTTTTCATCATTCTGACGCTTATGAAGCATGAACACAATACTTAAAAAACTCCACAAAGCTACAATAACGCTACTGGCATAGGAATATTTAATTTGAAAGCTAAATGCCTCTCTGGAGCAGCATATGCCTACTATAACATATAATAGTCGCTTCGTTTGTAAGACACATACATGAATTATTTGATAAGATTTGAAGGTAAGCAACTCTGAATGAAAAATGTGAAATTTACTTTATAGGACATATTTGTATTTAAAAATAATAAAAAAAATCAGAAGTGGGATAAAGTATGAGTATGTATGAGTAAACTAACGAGAAAAGTATTATCGCAGCTACATTTAATAAGATAAATCTTTCTCGGTTTACTTTTTCTTAACTATTCTATGCGAGGAGAATCTATTAAATGTGGTATCGGAAAATCAGCTGATTTGTTTTTTGTTTTTCTTTCGCCGTGTCCATGTTGCTGTTAGCACAGAATGAAATAAGGCGAATCCGTTATTTGTTTTCTAATTTGCCAGTACTTTGCCGTGACAATCAAGCGTATAAAACATTGTTTATGGTCGAGTGCCACCACCTTTAATGAATGTGCATTGAATCTATGCATGTTTTATTCAAAAGATATATGTTTTTATTAAGCGAATTGCCGTTGAAAATTAAAACAGCTTAAGATTTTTAATAAAGTAAGGCTAAGGCATACCTAAAAAAAAAAACAGGATATTTATATGTGCCTAAGCTTATTGACGCCAATCTGATTACACTCGCACTTAATAAAAAAAAAATAAGGGCTTTATCTTAATACTTAAATTCTTCGTGTAATATAAAGGTCACAAAAATTTTGTTGAAGCCGTACAACTTTAAACATTTATCTGAAAAATATTCTACCCAAGAACGCTTCCAGCGAAAGCCCGAACGCCTGAAAATTATCACAACATCTGAACAAAAACACGAAGCCACATCAGTAAATTTTTAAAACGGTGTAAAATGTAGAATAATTAGAGATTGTTGATTAATTTTGCAAACCTGTTTTATTCAATCGGAAATCTCGTATTTTACTCCAATAATAACTCGAATTTAGAATAAAAAGTTCTATATTGCTTTGAAAAGTACGGCTTGGTATATAATAGTCGTCAAGTACTTACGAAATAGTCAATTTTAAATGGTATCAATAAAGCGCGCCAATTATGTTTCTTATTCTTTTTAATATATCACTTTGCACGCTTGAAATATGTTTTTGTTTTTCAACTTACATATATGAACTTAATCTAATTGCGTTTAGCCAGTTGAAAGACTCCGTTGCTAGCGTTGCGTTATCTTTTTGTTTATTTAACAATTATATTGTTATTTAAGCTTAAAAAAATAGAAAATAAATAAATAATAAAAATTGCAGTTAAACAATCAGGCAGCACATATATGCCATTTTTATTCGTTTTCATACTGTCATGCTAAATAAAACGTGTCACGTCATTGGCAACGCCGATCAGCTGTCACCAATTGGTGCCGATGTCAATGGTGGAAGTGCAAAAGTGTAGAAGAACTTAAAAGCGAGGGTGGTTTTTTTAGTGGAAAAAGTGGAGCGCACAAAGTAGAATTTTATGCAGTTGTTTAATTTTCGTAATTTTTTCAGTTAGTGGTGTTTATTTGTAATTTGCTTTGAGTTTAAACAATTTTATAGTTGCTATTGCTCCAATTCTATTACTTGTCGCTGCTATTGCCGCTGTTGGTGTTGTTACCACATAACGTATTTTTTGCATATACGGCAAAAAGGAAGAGGTAATTAAAAATTGCGTAAAATAAAACCAATACGACTTTAAATACTTTTGGCTGGGGCATAATATGTATAATTAAAATAAAATCTTCAGCTGGTGCCTTTCCTGGACGTATAGCGTATGTGGAGAATGTTTTTTTTTCTGCAATTCATAATTGTATATGCATACTTATTCATTATTCTTGATAAGACCATCAAAATTTACCAATAGCAAGTGTACATATATACTAATGTCACTATCCCCGTCTATCTGCAACCTCTCCAACGAATTCCTGACGTAAATATGAACAACCTTTTCTATACTACGTGCTGACAAAAATAGCCAGATGGAAAGGAACAACAAAAACACATATAAATGTCGTCAGAAATCAACAATCATGCTCATGTATACATGCATACATATATTGGGCTATTTTTTACTTTCATACATACATCATTTTTGATGCTATTCCTACCGACAGTGTATGCATACATACATACGTGTACGTATGAATATATTTTGTTTTTATTTGTGCCGGTGCTGATTATTGGCACAGAGGTGTAAATTAGAGCATATTGTTGGCTACAGCAATGTACTCCAAGTACTGAACTTATTCCGGCCAGCTGTGCAGCGGATGGGGAGCACTTATTCTTGACTTTGCCAACTAGGATATCTTTATAAGGAAATTTGTTTGGTCAAAGGACGGATGGTTCATTTTTACATACCGTTATCGATTTTAAAAAAATGTATGTTTGTGCAAATGCCTCAAGTAAGTGGTATAAAAAGATGGATTCATTCATATCTCTTAAAAGATTCATTCTATTTAGAAATTACTAAACACCTTTTAAGACTTTATTTGCTTTTTTTTATGCTTATATATGTATATGCACTCGATTATACATACATATATACGTGATCTGCACTGTATAGAGATTACGACTGAAATCAGATTTAATATTGTCATTGCAGCTTTTAACAAACAATCTTCACCAAAATGATAAAATTAAGAAATTTATCGAACGTTATCAATAACACAGCAGTACGGTAAGGGAACATAGATATTTATATACAATATTTGTAATTGCAGTAAATTGTATGTGTGTGTATAATTTGTTTACTTACTCTTCAAACAGTTCCATAGCTACCTCAGCACCACTCAACGAAGTTGATTCATGGTTTTCCAAGTTGTTGGTGCGTAAAATAGAGCCAACTAAAGAGTCACATAGTCGTATGCTTAGTGATAAGGAAATCATTTATGCCTTGCATACACACAATGTACGTCCCGGTTTTATGGATGATTATTTGAAAAATTAGTAAGTGAGATTTGTGTATTTTTTTGTTTTTTCTAAATGATGCCTACTACTGATATCTGTTTGATTTCGCATGATTGTGCATTTTTGAATTTTTAGTAAAACCTCTGTGCAATTAGTGAATGACAAAAAAGCGAATTTGTCATGCAACTTGGTCGCTTCTTGGACCGTTCATGTTGGTGATATGGATCAGTGTTTGCATTTATGGAAATACACTGGCGGTTTTGAAAAAATCGACCTCGCCAAGGAAGATTTGTGGCATGATGAGGTGATCTTAGAGAGTAGCCAAGTATAGATTAAAAATTAACAATTGAATTTCTTCAGGAGTACATGAGTTTAATGAACGAGCGCATAAAATACCTACGTTCGCGCCATTTACAATACTTGCTGGCCTTCAGTTACTGGCCGAAAATTGAATTTCGTCCAGGCAAACATATCTACGAAATGCGGTAAGTTGAAGCAAAAATATGTTAAACAAAAAGGGTGTACTAAAAAACGTTGTGGCATAAAAATTTGCGCCAGTTTCGCATACGAAACACTTTTAAACAATATGATTGAATTTATACGCGTGGCGAATCCTCTATTATTTTTAAAATACATCTTTAGTTGTATATGTTTCGGTATGTCATAACGCTTCACTGGCTAAGGATTCATATAGCATAAAATATGGCACAGGCGGCCTCGGCAGTCTAGCGTAAGTGCATTAGCCTGTTCATCCCAGAGGTTGTGGGTTCGAATTCCACGTAAAGTACGGTCCTCGCACTTTTCCAAATTTAGCTACTTTCCCTGATTCTAAAAAAAAAAATTCCTCCAATTCCATTCGTCAACCCATCTGTGCAATCCTTCTGCCAGAAAAATGTGAGGCACAGATGGCGCTCCAAATAGTAAGAAGGCGTTGTTCCTAAGCAACGACAGGTGGGCTTTCCGCCTACTTAGGACTGGTACGGCAGGCTAATCACCTACCCAGTCAGAAATCAAAAACAGATTAACGAGACCAACGCAAGACTTCATGAACTCCCGTCCTGTGAATGCCGTAATCGGAGTCCAACCACCACCTATCGTAGATGAAGAGACTCCGTGAGACTCGTGTAACATTGGCACAATTACGTTCTGGATATTGTAGCAGGTTAAACTCCTACTTATCCAGAATTTACCCCGACATACCAAACACATGTCCGGCATGTGAAGGTACCCCGCACCACACTAACCACCTCTTCACATGCCCCCTCAAACCGACTCATCTAACCCCCCTCTCCCTCTGGACCCAACCTGTCGAAACAGCATGTTTCCTGGCCCTACCCTTAGATGAGCTAGACGAAAAAGACCGATGATATACTTACACTGACAGGGCTAACTATGCTGTTAAAACAACAACAACAACAATCAACGCAAGACTGAGTCTTGTCCAATATCTATGTTCTCGAGAGGAGTGAACAAGGAAACAAATATATATAGCTTAAATAATAAAAATGTTCTTCATGTATAAATAAATAAGAATTGCCATACATTATCACACAATTAAACACTTAATAATATATTTTTTATTGATTTCAGTTCATATCGTTTAAAACCCGGTACTATGATTGAATGGGGCAATAACTGGGCGCGTGCCATTAACTTCCGTAAACATAACAACGAAGCTTTTGCCGGTTTCTTCTCACAAGTTGGCCGACTTTACAATGTGCATCATATTTGGTGTAAGAAAACAAGATAATCTTCGACTGCTTATGTCTTAATTTCCACTACTATTTTGTAGGTTATAAATCGTTATTGGATCGCAAAGAGACCCGCGAAGCCGCTTGGCGCTCTCCCGGTTGGGATGAATGTGTAGCCTACACTGTGCCACTCATCAAAGATATGCATACACGCATTTTAGCTCCTACTGAGTTCTCGCCTACACAGTAGAGCAAACGTACACATATACGCATATTCATACAGTTAGCAAACTTTTGTTGTTAGCTACTTTATTTTCTAAGCATTATTCCTTTTCATGAGCTATATATCTACATATATATACTCATTTAAACAAATGCTGTCCGCATATTTGTCGTGAACATAAAACGCACAACGTTGCTTTAATAATGCTAACTACCGCTTCCTATATACATATTTGCTAAAATTTAATAGAATATTTTGAAACATTTCGAATTAATTATATAATGCACCCTTTGCTAAGTTCACAGTCTTTGAATTGTCTATCTATATATTTTATTATATATAAATATATGTACAATTGTTGAGCATACTTAGGTTATAATTTGTAAAATGTAAAAAAAAAACTATGTAATTCATACGAATTTTTATGATGAATACTTGTGTATAACTCGTTGCTAAGTAAATGAAAATTGTTATTATCATAGTGTAATGATACAAAATGTGCTAGGTAGCAATAACATTTGTTTTCAGTTCGCGCAGATTTGAGAGCTAAACACTAATTTTTTTTTTGCATTCTGCGGCTTTTCAAAAATGATAATACAACAAACTTCAAATGTGCGTACATCAAACTGGCAGGCACACTTTGCATTATCACACTATGGTTATTATGAAATAAAAGAAATTGTTATAAAATAAAGTGTAATATTGAAAAAGTATACGCCCAAGGAAGGCATCTATTCTACAAATACAACAATTTGGTGAGCTATTTCAGGGCTAGTCCCAGCTCAAGGAGGAAATGAGAAAGAAATTATAAATACTCTCACCAACACCTACCAGCTGATGAAGCAACACCACCTTGTATGGATGCGGCTTGATACGCCCGTTGTTTATTTTTAAGGGGTTATATACAGTTAGAATTTTCAAAAAAGCTTTTTTTTTATTTTCTTAATGCACATATATTTATGAATACACACAGAAAATTTAATATCGGCTAAACCGATTAGTCTTAAATTTTGAAGATTTTTTCTCGCCAATAATTTTAAGGCCGAAATTTTGGTCAAAAATCGTTTTTTCTTTTTTTTTTTTGAGAAACCGCCATTTTGTCAAAAAACTTTATTTTGCTTATTCCTTCGATTAATTACATTACATCGAAAAAATAAGCAAATTCATTAAAACTATCGAAATGACAATATAACAAATAATCCAGACACCCACAGACGACACAGAGCTGATGGCCTCTGCAGCCAATGCTCAAACATAATTTTAGTACTGGTATTCATACCAGTCACTAAATAATAATAATAATAATAAATACATTAACATTTAACATTACTTTACCGAAATCTGTTTGGTTTTTTAGTTTCAGAAGATCCAGTTCAGAGATATAGTGGTCACCGCGAAACATCTTTTTTGAGAGGAGCTTCTGGAGATCAGCTGTGGCTCTTTTCCAAATAAATATTTTTACTAATACTAAGTCTTAAAATACAGTTAAAAGATAACATAATATGTGTACAAATTTTTAGATCAATAAATTTGAGAGTTTTCTCAGCAAAACTTCGCATTTTCTCGGCCTTCTAACTGTATATAACCCCTTAAACCTGAATCGCAAATTCGAAGTAACAAAAACCAAATTTCAGTTGCATAACAGGTCGTCGTCTATCTTCCAGGTACGTAGGAATGTGAAGTTAGTATTTTGCAGTAGATCAATGTTGGAAATAACGTTTGCATGTCAATTTGCAGTTTTCGGAAGACGCCTGCCTAATGAATTATAATTATTTCCTAAAAGTTCAGCAGCAGAATAAAGCGCCGTTAAATATTATTTTTGATATCCTAATTTTATTTATTTTATGTTACTTCAGTAAATTTTATATATATAATTGTCGCGTACACACTTTTTCGGTGTTTGGCCGAACTCCTCCTACTTTTGGTGTGCGTCTTGCTGTTGTTCCACAAATCGAAGGACCTACAGTTTCAAGCTGACTCCGAAGGCAGATATTTTTTATGAGAAACTACGCACCTCCGAATGGTAGTCACGCACCAACTCATTCGGCTACGGCGACCGCCTTTCAGCAAAATATCTGACTTAAAAATGTATGTAATTTATAAAATATCCTTTGTTTGTTGTAATACCTGACATCGTTGATTTCATAGAGAAGCTTCTGTCCAGGTCCGTTCCTCATTTTGGGGATAAACAAAAGCTGTCTAGGAAATATACATACCTCAGAAATTTTATGTTAAATGTTCACTGAAGGATAAAAATTACCAGGTTAGCTATGGTGAAAAGCAAATTATGAGGAGAACCTTGGGTGCTGCGTCACTTGTAGATTCGTCACGATCATTTCACCCATAGTCACACAGTCGTCCAATCGGTCGTTTTTCAGACGGCAACGAAGTGTCATTGGTTAATTTTGTTCGTGCCTTAGTTTTTTTGTAAACAAACCGCTTCGTGATCACAAGTGACGTCAAGCCATTACTCGGCGCTGTCAAATTCGCTCAAAGCCGTATAACGGTATGTTAAAAACTCACATTTGAAATCTTTTCACCATGTGTTCACTTTAATTTAACAGCAAGACATAGAAAAAAAACAGGGTAAGGGCAGAAATAAAACCTATGTATGCTTACATATCATTTTGTTGAATATCTTTGTTTACGTATTTGATTATCAATCTGATTTCCTATATTAAATAAGAATTGAGAATTAAAGTTTTTTTATCATCTACTACTTTAATACTTTTAATAATTCTTAATTGTATATTTTTCCACTAAAAGTTATATAATTTTCCTTATTTATTAAATATGTTAATATTATAAAATAAATTATATTTTTAATTGAAGATTGGTTACCTACTTTCGTTACAATATCATTAAATTTCCTTAATCAAATCAAATTAGTATCTGTATACCCAATGCGAACCGTTCGATTAACAGCACAATTATTCTTATTTCGCAATTTACCGCAATACATTTCTGTAACCATAGTTGGCAACGCGCAATATAATTCATTTGTGTTGTCGAAACCATCGGAGAATATAATTTCTCACGTGTTTAAAAATTTTAGTTTATCAAAAAATACGCGTTAAACGATTTAATTTTATAATAAATTCACTAAAACTGAGCAGATTTTTGCGATATTCACTTAAGGCTTGTTTTTTCTACGCAGCATCAAAAAGGCAACATGGAGTACATAGAGCCGTCGTCACTACCCACCAACACCAATATGATCTTGTGTTGCGAATGTGGTGTGCTGATCGAACCGAATCCCTCAAATATGTGCGTAACGTGCCTTCGCAATCACGTCGACATTACAGAGGGTATACCCAAACAGATGGTATTACATTTCTGCCGTAATTGTGAGCGTTATCTTCAACCGCCTGGTGAATGGGTGTCAGCTGCTTTAGAGTCCCGAGAATTATTGGCTTTGTGCCTAAAGAAATTGAAAGGTTTAAAAGAAGTGAAATTGGTAGACGCCGGATTTATCTGGACCGAGCCACATTCCAAGCGCTTAAAGGTAAAACTGACAGTGCATGGTGAACTTTCTGGAGGCACTGTACTCGAACAGATATTTATTGTGGAATTCACAGTGCAAAATCAAATGTGCGATGATTGTCATCGTACAGAAGCGAAAGATTACTGGCATTGTTTGGTGCAAGTACGTCAACGCGCCGAGAATAAAAAGACATTCTATTATTTGGAGCAGCTGATATTGAAACACAAGGCACACGAGAATACGTTAGGCATAAAACCATTGCATGGCGGTTTAGATTTCTATTATGCCAACTTCAATCACGCAAAGAAAATGGTTGATTTTTTGCAGTATATGGTGCCAGTTAAGGTGACCACGTCCAAGCGATTGATTTCGCACGACATACATAGCAACAATTTTAATTACAAATATACGTGGTCAGTGGAAATAGCGCCACTCTCCAAGGACAGCGCCGTTTGTTTGTCGAAGAAGTTGCGACAACAGCTGGGTAGTATTTCGCCTATTTGCTTGGTGTATAAGGTTGCAACGGGCATTCATCTAATCGATCCTATGACGGCGCAAATATCAGAGTTGCCAGGGCAGATGTTCTTCCGCAATCCCTTTGAGGCACTATGCGATCCGAAGCAGTTAGTTGAATACGTTGTTATGGATATTGAACCCATAATGGAGAAGGATAGAAAACATATACCAGGGCAGGGGCACATTTCGTTTCGACATGGTTTGTGCGACATATGGGTAGTACGGTCCTCTGAGCTGGGCATCAACGAAAATACGATTCATACGCGTTCACATCTTGGTCATTTGCTGAAAGTAGGCGATTATGTGATGGGCTACAATTTGGGCGAATCAAATTACAACAACTCGGAATTTGACAAATTGTCATCAGATCAAATACCTGACGTCTTGCTTGTACGTAAATGTTACGCGGATCGTCAGACGCGTGCCAACAGCCGCAATTGGAAATTGCGTCATTTAGCCGAAGAAGCAACAGATGAACGTAGCAAACACGATTTCAATGAATTCCTTGAAGATTTGGAAGAGGACGTGGCGTACCGTAAACAGATTAACATCTATCGTGACTCTAAAAAAACAATGCCGGTGGATAGTAATGACAAGAGCGCGGCAAACGATAGTGTTCCACATATTACATTAGCAGAAATGTTGGAAGATCTGGCTTTGGAATGCGAAGATGAAGAAATGGGCGAGGATAATGTTGAAAAGGAAAATGTCGCAGAGCCATAAATGTATATTATATGCTTATTAAATTTTTTTAACTGAGAATCTAATAAAAAGAATTTATATTCTATAAATAAATGAATTTTTAATACAAATATACACATATGTATATAGACGATCAGATTAGTTCCTGAAATTTACACAGTTATAAATTAAGCTAGCGCTTACTTTTCCTTACATTGTTGTTGCCATTGGTCAAGTAATTGCTTTATCAAAGGCAAAACATGCTTTCGTGTAGCTTTTATGTTAAGCATTTTGTAGAAGGCGCCGTTAAGAAAATTGCACTCTTCATAGAGCTGCAAACAAAGCGCTGGTTCGCTAGTTTCTAAAAGCGTTTTGTTTATTGCTGCGCAAAGTTCACTCGATCCCATGTTTATTAAGCCCAGATCGCGCTGTACGCTCCCATTCGTTACCAGCATCCCCATTAGGAGTACAATTGACGAATTTGTATCCTTGGCGAATTCCTTAACAGCACTTGCTGCGTTAGGTTTTTCAATGAACTGTT
This sequence comes from Anastrepha obliqua, assembly GCF_027943255.1. Lineage (NCBI taxonomy): Eukaryota > Metazoa > Arthropoda > Insecta > Diptera > Tephritidae > Anastrepha > Anastrepha obliqua. The sequence continues at coordinate 120,407,846 of NC_072893.1, read as the reverse complement.
GCACCAACAATGGAAATCCCGGTATTGCGATATTTAAGCTGGCATCACTATTGGTAAGTATTTTCAAGTCTTTATGCAAAAGTTGTAGCGCTGTTAAGCTGCTTACATCGGCGCGCGCTTTTACTAGTACATCAAATAGTTCAGTTCGCTCATTCAAAGGCTCACCGTTAGGCACCTTTCCAAGCAATTCCTCTAGCTTCGTACATATTTCAATATCTTTTGGTGTTGCACGATTTGCCGCCTCACTGAAATTTACTGTGTCTAACACAATTGTACTGCGGAGCAATGCCAATTGTGATTTAATTTTCACCAATTCTGCAGGGTCGGCTGCCAAATATGTGCTTAATAATAGCTCTGCGATTAGTGTAGCACATGAGCCAACTAACTCTAAGTGGATTTTGCAATCGCTAGATAAATTCGACTTCCCATCAAACGCACGATGGTCAAAAACCTCTAGGCAGCGCGCGGCAAAAGTACTAACGTGATGATCTACCAGAATGAACTGACTGCGTGCTAAAAAGTCCTGATGTAGCTCATCGCGGAAGGTTAAGTGTTCTTCGCTGATTGTTTGCTGGCTAAATAAGTGAAGCACTTCAGTTTTGATGGGATAGTCGCGCCTCGCTATATTCAGAACAGGTAGAAAATTTGTTTTGCTCCCATTATTTGAGTTATCATATTGACGATTGTGTTGTTGATAATGATAGGCTAGCGTTATTGCACACACAGCTGAATCCAAGTCACAAGATTCATTACCCAAAACAATGCATATAGCATCCTAAAAAGCATAAAAGAGCTTAAAAAATACATAACTATAATAATTATTTACATACAGTGGAATTCACAAAATTTCGTGTTTGTTTCAAAAAATTTAACATGATTGTATGCACGTACGCTTACTTAAGTAAAATTACTAGCAAAATCAAAGTAGCCAGTGCGCTAACTTAATTGTAAACATTAGCCAGCCGGTAGGTAACAGCTGATATTAAAGTACCGCGCCGCTTATTTTTCATGACAGACGGCGACGTATTAAACAACGACGAATGGCAAATTTATTCAAAAAGGCAAACGAATAGCTTTGCAATATTTTCCAATGTTAAGCAGTCGTAAAACGATTCATTTTGCTTTGCAAAAATATGACATTGACTCTCTGTCAAGATTCCCAACGGAAATAAACGATGACTGTCGAAATAACATATAATTAAAACAACACTATATGAACGACCCGCACATATTAAGGTTCATTTTTATAAAAAATTTAACTCTATTCTAAAATAATTCTGAAAGCAATGAATTCTACGAGTTGCTGTTTGCACCATTTGAAGGTGTGGTAGTAACTGCCGGTGCAAGCAATGCGGGATCTGGTTTTGCACGTTTAGGCAAAGTGGCTGCACGCAGATAGGGGTTGTCTATATTCGGATTATCCAAGATGGCCTTATTAGTAGTGGAATTAGGTTTGATATCGTTTTCCGGCTTCACTTCCTTTTCACTTTTGGTCTCAGTCTTCATTTCACCATCACCATCATCTTCATTACCGCTTTCATTCTCGTCATTGTCATCTACGACAAAAAATATGCATATGCAGATCAAGCATTAAAATAAATATAAACCAGTAATACCCTTTGAGGTTACGTCTTCTGTGCGATTTGCTACTAAATAATGATATTCCAGCTCCTCAAAATCAAAAACTTGGTCAGTGGGGTTTAAGGCGGCTAGGTAAGGTGGAAATGCTGGCTTGCAGGCAATTACTGTAGAGATTAATTATCAATTGTTTATTTTATACAATATATAAATATAAAATTCGTTTTACTTACGCGGAAACATATTATCCTCATTATCAAACAGGCTGTGCGTTTCAGATGTTTTTGAAAGAAATTTTGTCAATGCTTTCTCTACATCGCGCTTCTGGGTAGCCGCTTTTTCACGTATTGCTTCATATTCGGTAACTGGTTGTTTGTGGGTCTAAATAATCGTCTCAATGAAATTCAATGATATTTATGCTGATTTAATTTATTTAGTTACCGGCGTACGAACGTAAGCGTGTGGATCGGGCAATGCCGGCAAATAGTTAGGCACGTGCGGTGGGTGTGAAGATTTGGTGCCCGCTTGTAGTAGATTCAATTGCTTCTGCTGTGATGCTTGTGACGGCATCGGTATTATCTGTCGACCTTCGCGCTTAGCAAAAGCTTCCATGCCTTGTAATGAGATGCCCATATTCACAAGCGCCACAACCACATCACCCAGTACGGGAATAGTACGTCCGGAAAGTTCACAGTAGCTACGCGCGGATTGTCCTACTTCCACTAGCACTGGAATTTTAATTCAAATTTAATTTGTCCATATTTAGGAGCGTAGGAACTCACAGCTCTGCAACATTTCCGTAAGCGTCTCCAGGCATTCTTTGTCAATGCTATCAAAGCCCTTTTCCAATAAAATTTGTGACACAGCTATGCCAAGAATTTTGCGTCGCGGATTGGAAGACTGCGAGATATCAGTTTTATCCATCTTTTATTTCATTGTTTTCATGCTCTAAATTGTTACAAACAAATATTTACGGAGTCTTCTTCTTAATTAAGAATAAGCACTATGCAAAATAGAGATATGGCAGATGTTACCAATATGTTGTTTTTTGTGAAATCTGTTTTCTATTATTAACAGTTGTAGCTAGTGCCTACGACCTTATAATACGTTCACATATGCATTAATCACCTATAAATCCTCCAAATTAATCTACCCGTTCACATATGGCAGAATACCTGCAAAGTTGACAATCAGCTGGCAGTACTACTTTCAGAGGTTTTTCTTCATAGAAATTATTTTGGTGGAATATTCGGTGTTTTTGGTTTCTTTAATTATTATTAACGATTTGAAGAAAATACAAGGAGAAGGAATAGCTAATTTAATTGCGCAATTGGCTGCTAATAATAAACAGTTGCTGGAAATCCGTATGCGACGTTTACTGAGGTTGCAAAAAATTATGGCAGCAATGTGCATGGCATATTCTATATTACATTTTCTAATAAGTAATAAGAGGACAAAAGGTTATGGACACACGCTTTTTTCTGTAAAATGAATCCATAGTTAAAAATTTTATTAGAATAATGTTCTTTGCCGGCATCCATTTCCTTTAGTTTTTATTTTGATGGTTCTCTTTATATTCGAAATAATAATTATCGATAATACAGAAAACACAGGGTTGTATGTCAAAAAGTATCGTTATTATCTAGGATTATTTTATGATCTCAGATTTTCGGAGAGAAATTAATTTTGTATGGGAAATTGCGCTTTTTAATTACGGATTTTGTGTTAAGCGCGAAAAAGTAGATCATTTACTTATATGTTCTTATGCTTCGGCAACATACTCATGCATTTGCTGTCCAGCAGCTTATGTGTGCGTATTGAAAAATTTATTAAAATTGTTTGCCGTCTGTTCGGGCACGCTGCGCAATTACCGACTGTAATGGCGCTTCCTCAACACCGGGTGAGGAGTAACTATGACTTTACCGCGACAATGGACATTGGCGCGTGGGCTCTTGGGAATCCTAGTAAAACTATCAAACAGGCGATCATACGAATACACGAAAAAGCAAAAAATTGAGGCAGCAACAAGAGAAACAAAAATAGCAGCATTAAGAATTTCAAATACTTTGAATGAATTTCAAATACCTACAAAAGTATTAAAAAAGTTTAAATTAATGTTCCAGATGTTGTTCCTACAAAGACTTATTAAGTGTGTTTTTTGGTTGTTGTTGTTGTTAACAGCATAGGTAGCCCTGTCAGTGTAGGCATATCATCGTTCGTCTTCGTCTAGCTCATCTAAGGGTAGGCCCAGGAAACATGCTGTTTCGATAGGTTGGGTCCAAAGGGAGAGGGGGGTTAGATGAGTCGGTTTGAGGGGGCATGTGAAGAGGTGGTTAGTGTCGTGCGGGGTACCTTCGCATGCCGGACATGTGTTTGGTATGTCGGGGTCGATTCTGGATATGTAGGAGTTTAACCTGCTACAGTATCCAGAACGTAGTTGTGCCAGTGTTACACGGGTCTCACGGGGAAGCTGGAGCTCTTCATCTGCGATAGGTGGTGGTTGGACTCCGATTACGGCATTCACAGGGCGGGAGTTCAAGAAGGTGGTAACGGTCTCCCGGTGAATGTTGTTTATAGACTGTCTAAATACTGTCCGGTCCAGTAGGTTACGGTCGGTCTTGTCCTGGATATCGCCAGCGTAGTCAAGGAGGTGTCTCCTGACGTGCCTGGGAGGCGGCTCGGGCTCAAGCAGGTGCCTGCAGGGATGAGACCTACGGTAACATCCGAGCAGGAACTGCTTGCTGAGCAATTTGTTGTGCTCCGCAACTGGGAGCATTTGTGCCTCGTTATGAAGGTGTTGGATAGGTGACATCAGGAGGCACCCGGTCGCTGTCCGAATGGCGGTATTTTGACAGGTCTGTAGCTTAGTCCACTGCGAATCACTAGTTCCAGGCGACCAGACAGGCGCAGCATAGTTGAGAACCGGCCGGCCAAATGCCTTAAATGTCGAAAGCAACAGTTCTTTGTCTTTGCCCCAAGTGCTGCCGGCCAGCGATTTGAGGACCTTGTTGCGATTTTGGACTTTAGTGGCAATTGCGGTTGTATGCGCAGAGAAGGAGAGCAAGCTGTCAAAGGTTACACCAAAAATTTTGGGGTTATTCACAGTCGGAATTGGTGTGTCGTCGACTTTTACCTTAAGGGGCAGCTTGACCTCCTTTGTCCAGGTGGTGAATATGGTCGCCCTGGACTTGGTGGGGGAAAGTTGGAGATTCCTCGCAGTGAAAAAGCGAGAAAGGTCGGTGAGGTAGTTGTTCACTTTGGAACACAGGCCATCGATGTCATTGCCCGACGCCATTATCGTGCAATCGTCAGCGTATGAGATCAGGGAAACTCCCGCTGGTGGTTGGGGGAGCTTCGAGATGTAGAAGTTAAAAAGCAAGGGTGAAAGGACACCACCCTGCGGTACGCCTTGCTTAATCTTCCTCTGCTTTGACATTTGATCTCGAAAAATCACTGACGAGTGCCGACCGCTCAGGTAGTTCGCGGACCACCTCTTCAGCCCTGGCGGGAGTGTCGACTGATAAATGTCATCTAGTAGCGTGGAATGGCTGACTGTATCGAAAGCCTTTTTCAGGTCCAACGCTCCTAGGACAGTCCTCTCGCAGGGGCGGTTTTGGTTAAGCCCGCTATTTATCTGGGCGTTTATGGCGGTGAGTGCAGTGGTGGTGCTGTGCACTCGTCGGAAACCGTGCTGATGTGGGGCTGGGGCCAGGTGTTTCGTGTAGAGTGGGAGTAGGAGGGCTTCAAGTGTCTTCACTACTGGGGAAAGGAGAGTTATCGGCCGATAAGACTCCCCTTGGTTGGCGGGTTTCCCAGGTTTCAGTAGTGGGACCACTCTCCCTGCTTTCCCCTTGTCAGGGATGATGAGAGTGGCCATGGACAGATTGAAAACCCTTGTGAGAAATCCTACTCCCAGGGGTCCCAGATGCTTCAGCATCAGCGCGTTTAAGCCGTCAGGGCCAATGGCTTTCGATGATTTCGAATTGTTGATGGCCCCCTGAACCTCAGTTTGTGCAGCCTTCTGGTAGCACGACGCTTGGTTCTGTCGCCCGGAGGATGCAATATGAAAAGCCGGCTAAAATAGCTCGCGCATCTCTTCGGGTCCGACGAAGTGCAACCGTTGAAGGTGATAGCCACCTTGTCGTTGTGCTTCGTCGGGTTTGACAGAGACCTAACGGTGGACCAGAGCTTACTCACCCCAGAGGTGAGGTTGCAGGTCTTCAGGTGCTCAACCCATTTTGTCCGCTTATGCTGGTTTACCAGTTGCCGGATCTCCAAATTGAGATCCCTTATTCGGGGATCCCCGGGATCGGCCTGGTGTAGGTGGTCACGCTCGTTCGCTAAACTGGCTGCTTCGGCTGGGAAATGAGGACGAATGTCCTTATAACTTCCAGCTGGAATGAAGCGAGCCGCAGCAGCTGTGAGCACCTTGCGGAATGTGCGTTCGCCTACGCGCACATCAGTGGGGATGGGAAGAGCGGCGAAGGTGTCCTCAGTGAATTCCGTGAAGCCGGCCCAATTAGCTTTTTTAAAGTTAAAATAGGACCGGTGATTCGCGGAAACGAAGTCGGCAGGTCTCTCGATCGAGACGATAATGGGCAAGTGGTCTGATGCAAGCGATAGCATAGGTCGCCACGTTATGCTATTTATCAGACCAGCGCTAGCAATTGTTAGGTCAGGCGAGCTGCTGCAATTGCCCACTACCCTGGTGGGGGCGTCGTCGTTCACTGTGCTGAATGTCGAGTCGTCTATCTACTCTGCCAGTTGCTGTCCCCTACGATCATTTGGCAGGCTTGAATGCCAAAGATCGTGATGCGCATTTAAGTCACCTACAACCAATCGGTTTTCACCTCTGATGAGCGCACCTATATCAGGGTGATATCCTGCCGGGCAGCAGGTGACAGGGGGTATATATATGTTAATATATTTCGAGCTCGGAATCGCCTGACCGGACAGCTATGCCTTGACATTCTAAGGTGCTGTCCCTGCGGTCGATTCCTTCATCGATAAGACGATACTGCACAGTGTGGTGGACTATAAACGCTAGGCCACCACCATTGTCTCGCTCGCGATCGTGTCTGTGCACATTATAGCCATCCCTGGTGATCAGAGATGACCTAGCGTGCAGCTTTGTTTCTTGGACCGCAGCTATCTTAATACTGTGCCGGCTCATGAAGTCGACTATCTCGTCGACCTTGCTCGTCTTGATGGGCTGTTTATTGCGCAGCTTGAATACACCCTACATTATACAAAAGATTGTACATATTGAAATCATCTGGCATCATTACGGTTGACGAGCAAGCAAACAACGTTCTCTATAGTCTGTTCTTCCTCAGCGTCGAAAAATAAATGCAAATTTTGGTAAGAAAAACAAAATTGCAAAAATAAAATCTGGTATTTAGATAAGTATAATTTTTTTAAGGTGAGAAGAAAACTGGCGTAATAACTAACACAATTTAATTTGCGAAGTGCAGCTTTTCGATAAAACCAGTTGTTTAGAAATAAAAATTCATCAACATTAAGCTCTTTTTCTTTTCTTATCTTCATAGCGAAAACAAAGACAGCAAAAATCAGGATTTTTTCACATTTTCCTACAAGTCAGTCAACACGCAATAAACTCAACGGAATATAAATAAAAAATAATAATTTGCTCTTTATTGCATTTACGCCAACATGCAAAACGCCGATTTGGAGGCCTTGGCCGCCGTAGAAAAAGAGCTGGATCGAGTCGTATCTAAATTTACAGATATACGAGAAAATGCAGCAGCTGAAATCGCCGATGTCGCCACATTGTTGGAAGAATTGCTGAAAGTGCTCAACAAAGCCGAGCAAGAGATGACTGGCACCATAAATACCAGCACACAGGTAGATGCACCTTCTGATGTAGATGACCCAATGGCTGATGAGGCTGAAATGCAAGTGGAAATGGAGCGTAAGTCGCGAATCTTGCGTCGTGTAAAGTCGTAATTCAAATTATTATTTTTATCTAAATAGCGGCCAAGCCACGGCTTAACGAGTGCCAAGTCAAACATGTGTTGGACACACTTCACAAAGCCAACGAAAAGCTACAACGACTTTCGGCAGAACACCGTGATTTACACGGTGCCGTCTCAAAAGTGGGCAAAGTTATCGATCGCAACTTCGTTTCCGATTTCACAGCCACAACACGAGTTGATGCGCTACAAGACGAAGACAACTTGATGTTTCTAAATAAAGTAATGGCAAAACATTATTGTCGTCAGGGTATGGATGATGTGGCACGTTTACTTATTAAGGAGTCGGGCATGCCCGAGGAAATGGCACAAGAAGTGTTTGACTCGGAGAGCAGTTTCGCCGAAATCTATCGCATTTGGAAAGGTATACAGCAGCAAGAGTTGGGTCCGGCGCTGGAGTGGGCCACGCGCTATTCTAACGAGTTGATTGCCAAAAACTCTACACTGGAATTCAAATTACACCGTTTAGCATTTTTGCAAATAATGTCGCGCGGTATTGGCGCACAGGCAGAGGGGATTGCTTACGCGCGCAAGAATTTTAACAAATTTATTGATCGTTTTGAACATGAAATACCAAATTTAATGGGCTGCTTCATTTACTTGCCCATGGGCATAGACAAGTCGCCGTATAAGCATTTGATCTCACCACAAGTGTGGATGGAGGCATCCTATGTATTTATGAAGGATGCATGCCATACGTTGGGTATCAGCAAAAACTCGGCATTATCGGTTGTCATTAATGCTGGATGTACAGCATTACCGGCGCTACTCAATATCAAACAGGTCGGTTATTTTTATATGGTTATATGTTTAAGATTCAAACCACAAATGCTGCTTTAATATTAATTGCTAGGTGATGCAGTCACGTCAAGTGTTAAGCATTTGGAATGCACGCGATGAATTGCCGATAGAGATTGATCTTGATGCAGAGTATCGTTACCATTCAATTTTTGCCTGTCCCATATTGCGACAGCAAACAACGGAAGATAATCCGCCAAAGCGATTGACCTGTGGACATGTCATCTCCAACGATGCATTGCACAAGCTGAGTAATGGTCATATACTCAAATGCCCCTACTGCCCTGTCGAGCAGAATGCCGATGACGCTGTGCGAATCTACTTTTAAAAAACGCGCGTGCACACATTTATTTCTAAAAAAATACATAAGTCTTCTATACTTGTTTCATTGAAGAGCATTAATTAATATCATTATATTATATTTACGAATATGTAATTAGTATGAAGTAAAACAAAAAAAAAAAAACAAAAATAAGAAACGGACAACTTCTGTCACATCTGTTCTAATTATATTAGTAGGATATTCGATGCAGATTTGAATTGTAGTTATTTAAGTTAACCTAAATAACGTGTTTAAAGGAATTATGTACTGTTTTCATTTTTTTTTTTTAATTAAAAAATATATATACGAGTATGTTTCTCTGAGAAGCTGAGTAATGCAATAATAACTGTTGACGGGTTAGATGAGCTGGGTAGTTTTGTTGCCGAAGGCATATAAGTATACATATATTATTTTTAAATATATTTTTCGCGTTTTGCCGCTTACAAACATAAAATTAACAGTACTTCTTAACAGTTCTTTCTTTTAAATAACACGAAAATATCACCGAAATATTTATATTCACTTCACCAAAGGGGTCACGCTGTAACGGTCTGAAATATTGGTGGTTCCACTTGCGGCAATGCGGTGTCCTCGTGGTTGTGTATAAGCTTAAATAGTCCAGTACCAATTGAGGCAGGCATGCCTAGAATAATACGCTCCGAAACACCATCCACGGCATCGATTTGGCCAAAGTAAGCGGCATCGAATAGATGATCGGCGGTTTTTTCAAACTGAAATGTATTATTTGTGTGAAATAGAGGTTGTAGTTACATGCGATAAGTCTAATTGAGATAAATGGTGAGTAGAAGTAAGTTATTGAAAGAATAAATGACATAAAAAAAAAATTGGCTTCAAAAACTGTCCACCAGAAAAAAATAGAAAAACCAAAAATAATAGGCCTCTTCTATTTGCCACTTCTCTGGTCGGCTCACTTGACGAAAAATTTGCACGTGTAAGCAACAACAAAGTTACCGAGCAAGATTTGCCGCTAGCGAATACCTTAATATCTCATTAAACTGGTGTAACTCACTGTCTTACAAACATATGTATGTAATTTACGGCAGCTATACTCCCGCGTTGCCAACATATTGTTCATTCACTGCGCTTGGCGAAAGAGGCCTAATGATAAAACAATTTCTCGGATTTCAGCCCCTCTTATTTCAAATAGCCCTAAAATGCTTTCTTTGAGGATTCCACTACTTTTATTAAAACAAAAAAGTTTCTGACACCTGATTTATGCCCAACATGCAAAATTAAATCGAAAAAATTAGGTGACCCCTTATTCGCGCATAAAAGTTGAATTTTTCAGTGCTAATAGCTCCTAATTCTCATAGATGAGACGCGAATGGAAGGAAAATTATTTAAAATATTTTTATAATTTTTTTATACGTTGCACCTAAGGGTGCGGCCAGAGTGAACGCTGATGCCGAGCCGAGCCGAGCCGAGCTTATTGACGCTTATTTTCATGCGAGAAGAAAATTTGTATATAACACAGTGAATGCGAGAATCAGCGCTGAAATTTTGTTTATTCCATGTGTTTTGCTCTTATGTCATTTAATTTTGTTGTTCATTTGTGTTTATAAAATTGCTGTACACGGTAATGAATTCATCTGATGAAGAGTATTTTGCTTCTCATAGTGTGATTAACGCAATTATTAACACAAAATAGTTTGGAAAACATCCAATTACACTAAAAAGGAATGAATTTGGTGAATTTCATCATTTATATAATGATTTATCTTATATTTATTTCGTGGAGGGAGCCTGAGAAACGGCTACCCCACTCCATTGGCCAGTTTTTTTCGATTTTCGTGGTGTGGTGCACTATGGATTCCTTCCACCTGGCCAAACTGTTAATAAGGAATATTGTTTAAGCGTTATATGTCGTTTACGTGAAGCAATTCATCTAAAAAGACCAGAATTATGGGCCAACAACTCTTGGTTTTTGCATCACGATAATGCACCGTCTCACACTGCACTCGTTCTTCGTGACCATTTCGCCAAAAATTCCACGCATATCGTTCCGCAACCACCGTATTTGCCCGATTTGGCTCCGTGTGACTTCTGGTTATTCCCAAAACTCAAGAGGCCACTCCGGGGAACGCGTTTCGAGTCGATTGAGGAGATAGATGCTGAATCGAAGAAGGTGCTGATGGCTATACCGGAAATGGACTATTTGGCATGTTTCGGGGATTGGAAAAATCGTTGGCATAGGTGTATTTTATCGAGAGGGGATTATTTTGAAGGGGATGAAATTGATTTACAAGAATAAATAAAGATTTTTCATTTTACAACCAAATTCACCTTACTTTTTGCCCACAGGTAAAAAAAGAAAATATTAATCCTGGCAATCCTAATAAGGATAATGGAAAACTTTTATCAAATTATTGCATTGTCATCGGTCCTTGATAGGTGTGCAAAATTTCAAGTCGATCAGATTTTTAGAAGCCAGTGAAAATTAAGCTCAAAGATTCCGTTACATACATACATACATACATACATACAACCCGACCTAATAAAAGTGTGTTAAAAACACAACTGCACTCTAAAAAGTAAACATCAACAATCCAAAAAAGCGAGCAAAACGCTTTGAAACTGTTTTCTCGCACTCATCGGCTTTGCTCTCTGCTCTTGTCGGCGCTCACTGTGTTATACACAAGCTTATTTGTATTGACTTGTATGTAACCAGTTTTATCGCACTGACAATCTCGGCTCGGCTTTCAGCGTTCACTCTGGCCGCACCCTAAGATCTAAGATTTATGAAAATTTAGAGTTTTGAAAAGAAAAAAATTCAAAATTTGTCAAACTTGCGATTAGAATAAACTTTAAAATTTAGACAAATTAATATTTTAAATTAAAATAATTGAAATAAATTAAATTTCAAAAGTGGCAATTAAAAATAAATGGAATGATATAGAAAACGCAATAAACGAGAATATATAATAATATAGACGAAAACTTATCACTCACCGATGCCAAATTAAATACACTCTCTCGCATTTTTGCCAGCCCATGTCGCGTTATACCCAACACCTCACCGCGCGAGGTCATCTGACTGGCCAGCAACATTATATGACGATGATCCACGCTCATGCCATGACCTTCCATCACATCGGTTATTTCAGTCATAATGGTAGTGCGCGCTGCCTCAATGCCTAATGTATTGTACACTTCCCAGATGTTGTTGCTCTTGGTGCGCGTGCCCACAACGCCAAACGTGGCCATAACATCGCGCAAACCAGCGCCCTCAATACATAGCTTGTAAGTGGACGGTGTGCGCGCGTCATCTATTGCGATAACGGCACGTGAAATATTCGATAAACCAGCTACGACGACATTCTGTATAGATATAGTGAGACGTTGCAATTCAGCGTTGAGTGTGGCACCATGTTTTGACGTATCAATATGCACTGTGATCACTGAAGCACCGACAACATCTACCAGCGCTGGTTTTATGCGTAATTTTGAGGTGCAAATACTGAAAGGAAAAAAAAAAACAGTATTTCAAGAGAAAATGCTAAAAATTGTAATAAACGACAATATCCTTACGAGTAACGCACAGTCTCAGCATTAATTTCTAAACCTAAAACCCGAATACGATTTAAATCCAAACGTATGACTAAGAAGCAATCATCTGGCCTGTATACTTCCTCAATGTACGATGAGATCTATGTGGATGATATGATAAAAGTGATGATAAAAATTGTGTTATTTCTCTCTGGATTAAAACGTTCATAAGTTTGCAACCACCCCCGTCCATGCATACCTCTCCCAGCGTTGTTTTCTCAATGCGCGCCTTCACTTTACGCGCAAATTCCATGTTCGTGTTGTTTTCAATTTCGGCTGTTATGATTGGTGTCGAAATTGTTTTTGTTGCATTAATAATTTCAACAATACGCGGTACACCCTGTGGATTAGATAGCAGGAGAAAAACGTTAAACGTTGCGAAAGGGGAAATTACTACTTGTTTTTAATACACACCTGTGTGATGTTCATAGAAGCAACACCAGCAAAATGGAACGTCTTCAGTGTCATTTGTGTGCCTGGCTCACCTATACTTTGCGCAGCTACGGCACCCACAGCCGTGCCAGGCTCAGTAACGGCACGATTGTATTTATCATTGACCCAACGCATAAAAGTGCGAATTTGTTCTTCGGTGAAGCGTTCAATTTCGTGCGCCAATTTCGGATGTCGTCTGTACTTTGCCTGCACGTCCGCGATCTTTTGTGCTACTTTTTCAATGAAAGCACTGTTTACAAGAAATATATAAAATTGTTATATATATCTGTGTATATTAGAGGAATTAAGTATGTTTTTCTCACATAATTTCGTTTTGGAAATCTTTTCGACTCATGGTAAACTCATCATCTGCTAGTATTTTACGTGCCACCGGCGTAATTTCAGACGCTGCTAGTGGTGTGCTTTTGCGATCTGATACTGTAGCTCGTAAATGATTTAATTGGCGCACCATGTCTACTGGTTTGTTTTTAACTTCCATAAAAACTGGATCTAAACCATCGCCACCATAGATTAGCTCAACTATTTCACCGATGGCATTACGCACGGAACCATCATAATGCACGACCAGATCTTCCAGGCACTAGGAAAGCGCATTAGAAAGATATTTTATTATTATCTAAAAAAAGAAGAGCATAACTCACCTTCACTAATCGGCGCTGTAGATAGCCAGTCTCGGCTGTTTTGACAGCTGTATCGACCAAACCTTCACGACCAGCCATTGTATGAAAGAAAAATTCCGTAGGCGTCAGACCAGAGTAGAAACTATTTTGCACAAATCCACGGGCTGCCGGTATAGCCGCTAATAAATTTTACCAAAAAAATAAATATTTAATATTAAATTAAAAACAAGTTTATCTTTCGACTTACAGAATTTCTCGAAATGTGGCAAAGCACGATTCTCAAATCCATTTGGCACCCGCTTGCCGTTAATGGCCTGCTGACCGACACATGCAATCATCTGTGAAATATTGATGTTGGAGCCTTTCGAACCGGACAGCGCCATAATAAGTGCACTATTCGTAGGATGCAGCTCACGGAAGCAAGCTTTAGCTGCCTGTTCACGAATGGATGAGAGCTCACGCAACATTACTGCTTCGAGCGTTTGCTCGGGTGTACAACCTGGTTGACATTGTAATGTACCCTTTTTCATCTCTAAAATATATTCATCGCATTTAGCATAACCATTTTCCAATAATTTTTGTTTTTCCTCCAGCAGCTTATTGCTTGGTGTAACATCGCTGATGCCAAAGGAGAAGCCACGATTTTGTATGAAATATGAAGCGATCTATGAATAGAAAAATTATTATGAATGTTGTTGTTGTTGTTGTTGTAGCATCATAGCAGCATAAACTTTCTTAATACATATACGGGGAAGGCTGCTGAAGTGACAGCAAAAGATTTCAGTTGCGCGCGCTCAAATGGTATAATACAAGGTGAAGTCCAAAATAAACAAGACTGCCGTTATAAACATAATTTTGATTCCGCCATATTTTTATGAGTTAGTGCGTTTGAAGTTACATCCCTAGCTGATTTCCAGTGAAAGTTTGGTGGCATTCGGTTCAGTGGAAGTGAAGTTATTGCGTCTAAAGTTTCAGAATGTTTGTGCCATCAGAGTTTCGAACAAAGAGCTAATATCAAATTTTGTGTTAAAATCGGTAAAACGAGGCGGTACCGAAACATTTGAATTGATGAAACAAGTTTATGGCGATGATTGTCTAGATGAGAGTTCATGAGTGGTTTACACATATCAGAGATGATTGTGAGGACATAAATGAGAATCAGTAATCACCGAAAACTCCATCGAAATTGTTCATAAATTTATCAAAAATGAACCGAAATCTTCGTTGAAATTCATGGAATCGGAGTTGAATATCTCCAAAACATCGATTTATCGCATTTTAACTGATCATTTGGGCTTACGAAAGGTCTGTGCACGTTTAATTCCGCACGAGTTAACTGAGGACCAAAAATTGCTCAGATTTTAACATTCGAAAGACCTCAATAAAGAGAAAAGGCGAGAAAAGACAGGAACTCCCTTTACAACATTTCAACTGGTGCCAAATGGAAGGCCCTAGACGAACCATCATTCAAAAAATCGCGTTAGGAGAAGTAAAAAATCAAGTCGATGCTCATTTGCTTTTACGACTACAAGGGAATTGCCCACAAGGAGTTCGTTCCAGCGGGCCAAAACGTCAATGCAATTTTCTATCTCGGCGTTTTAGCGTTTGTTGCATCGCATTCGTCGAATTCGCCCTGAATACCGCAAAGGAGGAAGCTGGCACTTATTGCATGATAATCCACAATCCCATCGATCCACTCTTGTGACTGATTTTTTGACTAGAAATTGCAATTTAACCATCAATCACTCACCGTATTCGCCTGATATGGCTCTCTGTGACTTCTACCTACTCCGAAAATTGTATTTGGCCATGAAAGGAAAATATTTTGCGTCCCTAGAGGCCATCCAAAATGCTTGTATCGGTATCCTGAAGGACATTCCAGTTAATGACCCGAAGCACTCTTTCGAAAAGCTTTTAGATCGCGCCAAACAGTGTATCGAGGCCACAGGGGACCAATTTGAATAAATAAACTCGAAATTATCAGAACACCCTGTCGTTTTTATTTTAGCTCAGTGTTGTTTATTTTGGACTTCACTTTGTATTTAGAATTTTTTTCAAATAGCTACAAAAACAAAAAAAAAACGTTTTGCTGAACTTTTGATTATTTCCACTTCCATAAACATTTCACAATGCCATAATTATATAGCAATAAAGCACATAACTTAAGTTTTTGTCAAGAACTACAAGTTTATTTCCTTTATTCTTTAATCCCTGAGGGCGAGAAAAAGAAAAAAACAATTGCACAATAGCCGTTATAAAATCGATGAATGAGCAAATTGCTAAGAATAAAATACTGACATTCTTACACTAAAGCCGTAAAAACTTCTGTGTCTATGCAAGAACGTATTTACACGTACACGTATTTATGGACTTGTATTTTGGACTTAAATTGACTTAACACATTTTATCTCTCAAGCACTATATTGCTGGGTTCTAGTTCGATATTTCAACTATTACTCAACCATAGATGTAGTCTAAGATTATATCTTAATAAGAGTTAAAAAGAATTTTAATTTTTTTTGCATGATCAGACGTTTTTTGATCTAAAAGCAAAAACTACTTAAGTCAAATACGTTGTATTTGTCAAGAGGCCGGATATACATATGTACACTTATATCACAAACAAATATATGATATATGTACATACATATATATATACTAATTTTGATTAAAGTTGCTTTTCGGATTTGTACAGTAGTTACATACATGTTTTTTGTAATCAGCTGATAGTTGTTTTTATAAATTTTGCTTTTTTTGCAAGCAGCTAACATGCCATAAACACTATAATTAAGAGAACGAACTCCTGTTGGTGCGATAAGATACTGAGTACGACAATTGCTGAATGAATTAAACAATTAAAAAAATACAAAAAACTTCTAAGAGAGATATCGCATCTGTGGGAAAACCGCCAGTGAGAGCTTCAACTTTTCAAACAACTTAATATGATAAAAAAATCATATAGTATAGATATGGCTTAATCATTGGAGCACAAAGCATTTTTTATAAAACTTGACGACGGTCAATGCGACAGAGCAGTGTGTTACATTATTTGGCAAGGTGTGCTAGTTGTTGTGGACCTTTGCTGTTGTTTCTACTTAGTTCCTCAGTAAAATGAGTCGTAAAATTTTGGCATTCTTATGCCTTTCATTGCTATTGGCGTCTGCGCAAAGTTATGTTCCCGATATCAGGCTTGGGCAGATTGTGAGTGTTTAACGATATTTTAAAAATTTTAAAGGAAAGGAGGTAAAATAAAACTGATTGCTGTTGTTGTTGCAATAAATGCTGTTGGCAGCATATATGAAATCGTAGTAATTCCGGCAATATGAAATCGTTGTAATTCCGGCAAGAAAGTAAAATAAAAAACGTTGTGTTCTTTCGCTACCTTTAGTTGAAGTGGCCAAGCGTAATTCAAATAAGTAATTCTTCTTCTTCACACAAATTTCTTAATATGGTATACACTCTTCATTCATTTCAATTACTCTCCGAATAGCATGCATAAAATACATATTTATATGTATGCATATAAACACATGTGCATGTGGGCGTGCAATTGAGTTGAAACACGTACTTAAATATTTATATTTTCAAAAACCGACTTTTACCATAAAAGAGATTAAAAAATATACGTATCTTAAAATAATAAATTTAATAAAAGTGTTCCAATGAGACGAGCGGCTATGAACGTCACTTATAACCGCATGTATTTAAAAAAAATAATAATAATGATAATAATATCACACGTTGGCAACGCGGATGTGTTATTTAAGCGCCGGTTAAATGTCTCCTCCGTTTTTAATGTATTCTTTGTAATTTCTTAGACTATGTTTTTAATTCTTTTATAAAGCTATGAATATTTAAAATAATTTACACATTCTTTTCTCTTCCTTGACAGCAAAATCGCATTATTTCGGGTACACCTGCCTCGCTTGGCCAATTTCCCTGGCAAGTGATATTAAAATTAGATCCGCTAGATGATTTGCTTTGTGGTGGTTCGATTATAGCATCATCTTGGGTACTCACCGCAGCACATTGCACTTATGGACAAACTTCTATGTTTCTCATGTTTGGCACTATAATATTTGACAATCCTAATGCCCTAAATATGACATCAACACAATTGTACGTCCATCCAAATTACAATGAAGAGAATTTAAATAATGATGTGTCACTGATTGAGCTACCAACACCATTGACATTTAGCACAATTATACAACCAATACAATTGGTACCAAGTTCAGCGGCAAGCTACAATTTCATTGGTCAAGTGGCCATAATCGCTGGCTTTGGTTTAACCGATGATGAATACACGGATTTTTCAAATAATCTATTATATGCACAAGTAGAAATCATTAATAATAGTAAGTGTTTAGCGGTGTTCGGAACAAGTGTAGTTCTTAGCTCAACATTGTGCGCTAAAGGCGAAAATGGCACTGATATGTCGATATGCAGCGGTGATTCTGGTGGTCCGCTAATAACGCAAGATTCGAGTGGCACGTGGATGCAAATTGGCATAAATTCGTTTGTTGCAGAAGATATGTGTACTGAGGGATACCCGTCGGGTTATGCGCGTTTAACCTCATTCCTGGCTTACATATCGCAAGTGACGGGTATAAATTTCAATAGTACTTAAAAGGATATGGTTGAGATGGATATTAAATAAATTTCGCTAAATTTAATTAGCGTGACTGTTTTTTTCATATTTTATTTATTAATTTAAGCATTTAGAACACAATTAACATAGCAAGTGATTCAAGTGCCTTTGCAACTGTTCGTTGTTGTTTTGTTGTAGCAGCATAAACATTCCCCATACATATACGGGGAATGCTGCTGAAGTGACAGTCCTTGGCCGGATATAAATCCGGGTCGTTCCGGTTACGTAGAACCGACTGTCGTGGGGAAAATTCTTATTCAAACATAAGACTAACTCAAGAATACTTGATATGGTTTTGTTGAAAATTATAGCCATATATGTATATTATCACGACTCACAGTGCGGCCGATTCCCAAAAAGCTGGCCAAAAGTCGAAAAAAAAAGTTTCTAGATAGAGTTTTTTTGTCTTTGGGTTGGCTACAGTAATGTCTTGAGTAGTGAAAACCGTTCATAGCAACGTCCTGTACCCTAAGTATCCTCTGTATTTTCAGTCGCAACGTGGCCTTCGTTTGAGCATCGTATTACTGTCGATGAATAATGAAAGTTGTACACATTTGAAAGATTTTGTAATGGAGTAAATTGAACAAAACCAAATGGAATCATCTTCGGAAGGTTAGTAAAATACGAGAAATCTTTAGTACATATCAATACCTGGACACAAAATTTTTAGCTGCAGCAATACGTAGATACATTTTTTGCAATTTTTTTTATAAAATTTGCGTTTTCAAACTGTATAGTAATACAACGCCGTCATATGCTGCTTTGAAACCTATTAAAGGTTACTCAAAAAAGTAATGGTTACTGAATAAAACAAGATTCAGCTGCTACCACTTGCTACCTTGCGACCCCAAAAACATATAAATTTACATGCATCTTGATTATGTTCTTGAATATACGCTATTTCACGTGAGGGGGTGGCCAATAGGGGTGGAAGGGGGTGGATTTTCCAAATTTTAAGATCAAATTCGTAATCAGCGACCCCGACAACCCCCGAGTAAGAAATTTTGAATCAATTACTTAATTTTTTGAGTTTTGGCCAGCTTTTCGGGAATCGGCCGGGACTGGGAATATAAACGAAAAAAAAAAAATATATATATATAACGAAATTCCACTAGAGATACAAATTCGGGTTGAATGTATTTGTAGCAAATAATTTATTGTATTGTTTTTGCACATTAATTGCTTCTCGGAAGCTCTTGAAATTTTACCCAGATAAGATACGAAATACATCGAGCACCAATCAATAGGATTTAATATGAATTGTTCTCCTCATGTAGTTCTGCTAAAATCTGTGGTATAGTAAATAATGAGTTTAGGGATTTACCAATGTTCGATAGTTGTTTTATTTTATTTTGTGGCAGCTGTTTAAGTAATTGCGTTGCAATATAACATCAGCAATAATTCTTAATTAATTTCAGCGTTACGCTGGCTCGTGTTGTAGACAAGCGTAGTTTAGCATTCAAACACAAGACGAAATACATATGGCATATCAGTTAAAGCTAATTTAGCAAGCTTAAAGCAGAGTAATTAGACTGATAAAGTTGCTCCTGCAATAGCAATAACTCTTGATAACATTGCATTGCTGGCTGTTAATAATTATAATAAATGTAATAATAATGAGCTACCATTTTTGTCCTAAGCCTTAGCGGTAGCAACTTAAACTTGTGAGGCATATGCATTTATGCCAAAAGATATTAATTTAACAGAGGCGAACGAATGCATTAGAGGTATTATTTTTTGCTTTATAATTTAGTACAAAAATTCCTTAAAGGAACAGTGCGCAAGTCCAACATTACCAAAAATGCTTAATAAAGGGTGTTTTTTTTAGAGGTTAGGTTTTCAAGATGAAATAAAACGTATATAATTTAATGTTATGGCCAAGAATTTAACTTTATTATAAAGATAAGGGTTTGCCATTATATTTTAAAAATGATTTCGGGTAAGTGGCCGCCGCGGCTGGCTCGAATAAATTCCAGCCGAGAGGCCCAATTTTCGACCACTTTTTGCAGCAATTGGGGCCGTATGTCAGCAATAACGCGCCGAATATTCTCTTCCAAGACGTCAATCGTCTCGGGCTTATCTGCGTAGACAAGCGACTTCACATAGCCCCACAAGAAATATTCCCACGGCGCGAGATAATGCGCTCACCAAAAGTTTCCTTCAATAAATCGATTGTTGCGTTGGCTGTATGGCATGTAGCGCCGTCTTGTTGGAACCAAAGGTCTTCCACATCAATATCGTCCAATTCAGGCACGAAAAAGCCATTAATCATGGCTCTATAGCGCTCTCCATTGACTGTAACATTATGGCCGGCTTCATTTTTAAAGAAATATGGACCAATGATTCCCTCTGCCCATAGAGCACACCAAACAGTGACTTTTTGAGGATGTAACGGCGTCTCAGCAATAGCTTGTGGATTATGTTCACTCCAAATGCGACAATTTTGCTTATTGATATACCCATTCAACCAAAAGTGAGCTTCATCGCTGAACAAAAACCATTATTTTCGAACCGCGCGAACCGAACCATTATTTTCGTAATAAATTTGCACGATTTGCAAACGTTGTTCAGGTGTAAGTCTATTCATTATGAAATGGCAAACCAAACTGAGCATAAATCAAGTGACAGCTGTCAAAAAGACCATCTACGAAAAAAGTAGTGCCAACTTGAAAACCTAACCTCTAAAAAAACACCCTTTAATTAAGCTAATTTATTGATATATCAGCTAATTTCGGCTTTATTCTGTCCTAAAGAAAAACTTTTATTCTTAAAGTAAAGGGATAAACAATTTTGTATATTCCGAGTACAAAAATTCAGTTTTTGTTACGCTCTTTAGTCAAATGTGAAAAACAAATAACTGAAAGCGGGGCACAAACGCCACTAATGAGCCTGTGCAATTAACTAATTTCTAACTGTTCTCAAGAACACGCGGAATATATTTATCACATAAGAACCTATACTGTGTTTCGAAATATTTCGGCACCACCCCCAAACTAAGGGCTTATGCTTTTCGGATAAAAAATATTCCATAAAACGATTGTACAGCATTCGACAATTCGAGAATAACCATAGGCAAACGTTTTTATAGAATATTGTATATTTAGTTCATTTAGATTTTCCTCATCAAGTTGGTCTCCTTGCCGTGGGGATGAGGCTTAAGTGTTGGTTTAACCCCCATATCACGTTAAGGGGGGAGCCTGGTTTATGAGGTCTAAAAATTGCATCTCTTTGCGATTTTTTTTTTTTAAGGAAAAAATTAATTTAGCACTGCAAAGTTTTTTCTATCTTTTAATGAACATTTAAAAAGTATAAAAAATTTTTGTAACTGGTTAAAATAAGTTGAAAAAAATGTTTAATATAGAAATTAGTAGAGCGCTGCAACGCTGGAGTTTCCTACTGGCGTACAAGATGCAGCTCGTAATTATTATCTAAAGCAAAAAATTCAAATGGATTTCTAATTATCATGATTTTTTATTCTAGATGAACTGAGAAAGCTGAGAGAAATTCCTAAATTTCAAATTTTTGGAGGTTTTAAAGAAAAAAATGCCTTTCTATAAAAAAAATTCACTTCAACTTGGTATAAAAATCTTGAAATTTTTTTTTTATCTATTTTGTTTGTTCAAATATAAGAGAATTTAATACTGAAGGGAACAAGCTATGATTAATTTCAAAAGGTTCATTAGTTTTTTTTTCATTCACGTACGCCAATTCAAAGAAATCATACAAATGAAAAGTCGAGAAAAGAAGATAAAGTTTGTACTATAGCTGTCCGGTCACAGCGTAACTACCTGACGCTCGCCTACCTTTGGCTTTGTATCTACGGAAATATTGAGAATTAGGCTCTGTAACTTTGTGTGAATATTCTGAAATATATTAGGAATCGCTTAAGACGAAAAAAAAATGATTTTTTTGACCTTATAAACCAGGCTCACCCCTTAACCCACCACGATATGGTGGGTAATGCATGCGTAAAAACTACACTTATTCATGCACACATATATATATATATGTATATGAATATATATTCTCAATGTTATACTTGAACAACTTATAAACCCATTCTAGTATTTCTCAGCGAAGTAATACATCTTAAACCTTTTAACTGAGAAAACACTATCTATATTAGGTCCATTAAGGGGTAACACCACTGTAGAAATTTCAAAAAATTGATTTTTTTTTTATAAGCTTAAAAAATTCTTTGAACCTTTTAAAATACAGAACAAAAAGTTTTATACGTTACCGAAGTCTATTTCATAAATATTTTAAGCTTTTAACCAAGCGTTAGTGACTGCTACCTAACGACTTCTCCAAATTTCCAAACTTTAAACGCGTTTTTCTCAAAACACGTTTTCTGAAATTGGCACGCAGCATAACTCAAACAATTTTAAATATTTTTAATCAGGTTTTTCACTACGTCTGTATAATAACCTTCTTAAGAGAAGAGCGTAGGGGATTTTCGATAGATTAATTTAAACGATTGTTATAATTATTTAAGTGCCGTTATTTTAGTCCAAAATAGAGTTTTTTCCTTCAAATGCTTGCTAATTCCACAAAAATAAATATTTTTTAAATCCCCTACGTGTTTCTCTAGCTATTCTTATCTAGATTAAGAAAAAAAATGTTTCTTTGTTCCAGATTAAAATTTGCACCCTCTGTGCTGCGTGCCGCGGAGCTCCTTCAAGAGAAACCACATTACAAAAATGTCTACAATGCCGCCATTTTGTAAAATTTTTCGATCAAACTTTGTACTTTTGTATTTTAGTATATAAGTAATAACTTCCCAAATCAGAGTGATTGTTTCCCCTTTCCTTCTATACAAAAAAATTCTTTAAAAATCGTGTTTATTTTACGCGTGTACAGTGGTGTTACCCCTTAAGTGTTGGTTTAACCCCCATATCAAGGATGTTAACCCACCACGATATGATATGGTCGGTAATGCATGCGTAAAAACTACACTTATTCATGCACACATTAATTCATATAAACATATTCTCAAATGTTATACTTGAACAACCAATAAACCCATTCTAGTATCTCTCAGCGAAGTAGTACATCTTAAACCTTTTAACTGAGAACACACTATCTATACCTATAAAAAAAGTGATTAAAATGGAGAATGTATGTAAATACATTTTATATAAAATTTTGAAAAAGCTTATTCGAAGTCATATATTAAATAGGAAACCGCCAATGATATAGCGGTATGTACATCTAAACTACAACCTCCAGTCACCGGTGCTGCGAATTCCAAAATACAAATCGAAAGCATTGAAGGTATCTTATGCGTTTTATGCTTGTACTTCTTGGTTATTAACTTATTTGCCAATATATGTATGTACATGCGTACATGCATAGACGGAAGCAAGGAAAATAACAACAAAGCTGCGATTGCCACAATACAATTGCAAATGGAATGTACTTCATCTGGCAGCGACGATGAAATGGAACAAATTATTCTGGACAAAAGGAAATCATGTGATGCTAAGCCCGTTATTTTGCATTTTATTTGCTTAATTTTTTTTTTTTAATTTAATACGAATTTGCTCAACTGAATTGTTGTGATTTTTCTCACCAACAATTTAATCAGCTGTTCGTAAAACTGGCAAATTGTTCCTGGTTTTGCGTTCATGTATTTTTTTTTATATTATTCTCTTTGAGAGCGAATTCTCGGAAATTAAGTTACTGACAAGTTACTGCATAAATTTTACATGACCACATTTATTCATTGTATAAATGAAATGACTCAAGTAAGCACATATTCGATACTTTAATTGAGAAAATTCTACAGTTTTGTTTAATATAAGCATTCCACTTACCCTCGCTAAACGCCACATGCATTTGGTGGCGTACAATTCTCCAAAGTCCCGCAATATAGCATAGAATATGCAATTTTTCGTACCAGAACCCAGTGTGCTCTTATCCATTGAACCACAAATGAGTTCTGAATTACGCACAATGACCCCTAAAATAAAAAAAAATAATAAAAAATAATTTGTATACGATTTGCCCTAATAGCTTACACGAATCTCGCACACACAAGTCGTAGTTACTAGTGTAGTTGCGCCCTTTTGTTATCAAATTCGCCTTTACAGGACATTGTGTGTTAGGACGCAAGAGTAGACTGAATATTTGTTTGCCCGTCCAGAGTTTTCGTGGTTTTAATATTGCCGGCGGTGGCATATCGATCCGCATATTAGCATCTGGTCCAGCTAGAAAGCATGCAGCCAGTTGCATAGCCTGTTCCTTAGTAAGAAATTCGTCTTTTTGTGTCAATAGGTAGCCGCCTGTAATGAAATCTTGTGTTGCCGCAATGAGTATTTCTCCATTTTTAGGTGTAATCAAATTGGATTTATTGCCCATGAGTATAAGTGCTTCCGCACGTGCCTCCTCTGTCTGTGGCAAATGTAAATTCATTTCATCACCGTCGAAATCAGCATTATACGGTGTGCATGCGCATTCATTGAAACGGAATGTTCGCTGTGGTTGCACCTTAGCCTGATGGCACATAATAGACATTTTATGCAATGAGGGTTGGCGATTGAAGAGCACTATATCGCCATCGCATAAATGTCGCTCGACAATGTCACCACACATTAGATCATGCGCAACTTTGTCACGATTACCGTATGCGAGATACTTTTTGAATGTTGAACCCCGTTGTTGTACATAATTGGCACCTGGATGTTTCTGTGTGCCATTTTTCACGAGCTCTTTCATCTTTTGTATATTTGCGGGATTTACACGCTCCGGATAGGTAAGTATTTTGGCGACGCGTTCCGGTACGCCTACTTGGTGTATCATTAGGTTAGGATCGGGTGATATGACTGTGCGTCCAGAGAAGTCAACACGTTTGCCAGATAAATTGCCACGAAAGCGACCCTGTTTGCCCTTTAAGCGTTGCACAATACCTCGTGTCATCTTTTTCGGCGCCATATTTAGTGGAATACCAGAGAGTTCGCTGTGAAAATACAGTGCAACGTGTAGTTGTAAAAAGTCCCAATCTTCTTGAATAAGTTCGATTTTGCCACCGCCAGTCATATGTTTTTGGATAACATCGTTGATGAGCAATATTTCGCTTTGTTTCATTGTCAAATCGTCTTCAGTACTGTAAGATAAATCCAGTGAATGTTTAACAAAAAAAAAAGAAAAGCAAAATAAAATAAAGAACATGAAAAAGTAAAACATTTCACTTACGTTCCAGCTTTAACTTCGGACAAAACCGAGGGACGTATGCAAACTGGTGGTACAAAAATGCGCGTCACTATTAAATTTGCTGGACTAGCATACCCGGAAGTCATACCAAGCAAAGGTATATCACTTTTCGGTATACTTTTAAACAATTCCAATACTGTTAATGGATTTAGTTCCTCTACTTGGTTGTGAGATGTTAAGGTTTGTTGAAGTTCGCGATTATTTTCTGTCGCTAGCAATAACTCGTTTAGCGCATCACTCATGACAGCGTCTGGTTTTTTTCCTTTGCATGGGTCATGCAGTATCTTTAGTAGTCCTTGACCTTTCTTAACGCCTCCACTAGGAGCATCACAGTTGGGACATTTTGCCAGTTTTTTTGCTTTACCTAAAATTTGGCCGTGCAACGACTTCTTTGCTAAATACGACAGGTCTGGATTTAGCAGCTTCTTCTCGAATATGCGCTTATCCTGCTCCCGAAGCATTACATGCGAGCAACTTTTGCAAATCATCTGTAAAATTGAAATTGTTGCACGGAAATGACCTACGTGAAATACTGGTAAAGCAAGATCCAAGTAACCAAAATGACCAATACACTCATTTAAACCCTGGCCACAAGTATCACAGGTGGCATCTTTGGTGCTTACACCCTAATGGTAGGAAAAATATTAATATATAAATGGACGTACATAAACCATTTTCTTACCATGCGCTTATCCAGCACGCCATAAGGAACAGGTTGACGTTGCCCTTGATACAAGTTTTTTGAAACAATACGTAAATGCGCTTCCTGCTGGATTTCTTCTGGGCTGCTAATGCAAAATTGCACATGGGAACTGGAAAATAAATTACACAAATTTGATTGGACAATCGCGAATCTTTCTTATACTATAATTACATTTTTTTTATGACATCTGCTTCGCGAAACTGCTCTTTCGGCATTTTTAAGCAGGAAAATTAAAAAGATTTACTATTTCAACAAAAATGTGACTTCAACAATACATGAAATATACAACACGCCGATTCAGGTTGTAGAGAACTTTTATCATTCTTGATACCGCTTTGCATTTTTGTTGCTATTTGGTACGTTCACCATAAATGCCAAAACGCGAAGTAATAGACAAAACAGAATAATATTCTTATAAGAAGAGCTGCCAGATTTTAAATTTCTTAAAGCACTACATTTGAAGAAAGCGTTTTACCACATTAAATTCACTTAATTTTTTTTAATTTATTGTAAAATAATAATTTATTGTTATTTTCCATATATTAAATAAATAAATAATTTTTTTTAAATCAAACATTACATTTGTTTCATAACAGTTTGTATTTAATCAAAGTAAAAAATAAACTTATCATGTAATTCAATAACACAAAATTTCTTCGTATATTTTATTTATTTATTATTTATTTATTATTATTAAAGCCAAACATACAACCATAGGTTTTTTACAATGATTGACCTTAAGAATAGTTTACATAAAAGGATTCACAGTAAAATTAAAATTAAAATTACAGATAGTAGTAAAGAAGTATAAGTTGGAGAAAAGTATTAAAAAAGGAAAGTAAGGTAAAAATAATAGTAATAGGAGTAAAGATCAATTGGAAGAGATTTAAATAATGTGGAACAATTTGAGTACATTCAGCAAATTTCGGCACGGTAGCGAAGCAATTTATTTTTGAAACACGAGCTTTCTTTTATACGTTTAATTTTGTAAGGTAAGGTATTCCAAAGATGGACAGAGAACACAAAGTACTGACGTTCAGTCACCACACAACTGTATTTCATCGAGACTAAGTTTAACGAAACGGCAGGACTTTGAAAATATAAGACGATCTTTGAGGTATCTGGGTTCCTGAGTGTTTATGATCTTCTGGAGTAAAATTAAACATTTAAACCTAAGCAAGTCGCAAAAGGATACGGAAGCAATTTTTTTCGCAAAAACAGATGTATGGTCATAACGTTTTTTACAGTACACGTATTTTGCAATGTTATTATACAAGACATTAAGCTTACTACGACACACATTATCACAAGGAGTATATAACTCACAACCATACAGTAACGTTGGTAACAAATACGTTTTAGCTAGTAGCAGTCGAATGTTTACTGGTGTAAAATGTTGAGTTGTCCATAAATTTCGGAGCATATCATAAACTTTGCCTATGACAGTAAAGATGTGGTTGATCCATGTGAAAGTTCTATTAAATGTAACCCCTAAGTATTTAACATAGCCCACATATCTAATCACAGCATCATTTAGTTTGACTTCTGTATAGCCATCGAGCTTGATATATTTTTTGTATATAACGATACATTGGGACTTATCAGGATTAAGAATTAATCCGTTGTCAGAAGCCCACTTGCTTATGAGGCTCAAGTCAGAATTAATATTACTTATGCAAATATCAATACAGCTAATGGGACAACTAACATATAATTGAACGTCATCAGCATATACATGGACATCACTATATTTAATCGCACTGTACAAATCGTTAATGTACAAGACAAATAAAAGAATTTTAGAAAGCTGCCAGGAAGCTCAAGTCGTTAGTTATAATAGAAATATGTTAAATTCACGGCCAAAGTCGAAAAGTCTGGTTAACTCCGGGAGCCAAACGGATGGTTAAAAAAAGCTGATGAGATTAAGGCCCAGTAATTCATACAGTATGTTAAAATTTGTTGGTAAAAATGTTATGGGGCATGTAGTAAACGGTAGGTCCTGAAAATTCAGAGATGGGGGTAGGATTTTGTTGGTATTCCATACTTCTGGGGTTAAACGCGATACGCACGGTAAAGGCGAGGTCAGCACTTTCTAAAAATCCCACTTTCCCCCTATGATTCCTTCTAATTTCTGAGTAATTTGCTTAAGTTTTTTAACTTGATAATTTGTTTAGCGCACTTTGAATGTGTTTACTTAGACCAACTCCAGATAAACCATTCGTAGTATTTTGCGTAAAAAGCTTGATTAAGATGTTTATATGCTTTATCAGAAGTTGAACATTGCGTATTGCTACTAACCAATATCCTCATGAGGAATAGGCACATTAAACTGGTATCAACAGTAGAGCAAAAACTACATGAGTTTGTTTTTGATACTGGCGTCTAGAATGGCAAAATTTTGGAGCAAAAATTGACTTTTTAGAGTAATTTTAACAAAATTTACACTTAAGTGACCAAATAAATAGAAGAAAAAAAAACACCAGTCTAACGGTTAGACGCGATAGAAGTGAAACCTTCCGTAAAACAAACTGAGAGAGAATAAGACGAAAGCAGCATTAGGAGCAAGATAATTATAGGTTCATTATAATATTTCTATAAAGTTCATATTTTATTTTCTTCATTTTATTATTATTCATCCTCAATGTTTTCAATTTCAACAAATGATACGAGTGGCTTATGATAGCTAAAATATGATACAAATGCTTTGGGTTCGATGTTGTCAACATATCTTTGAAATACCGCGTCAATTGATCGTGTTGTCGATTCAGTGCGATTGTTACACATTTTTAAATTGAATGTTGTATTGAGAACGTCAATTAAAGGAACCGCTGTGTACAATGCAAAATTTACGTTAAAATCGCCACTTAAAATCATTGGAACTTTATTGTAATCTTTTCTAAGTATCCGCGATACTTCTGGTGTATACTTTATTAAATTTTCGTGAATGAATTCCGTGATGCTATTTATTGACTTTTTTTTCTGTCGATATTCACGACAATTTTCTGCATTATTTTTCGGCATAATTGCGGTAAATATTTAAAAATGAAAACATTTACGAATATAAAAATACACACGCGGTTGCTATTATGAGCGTCCCCAGCAAAACCTGCGTGACCGAAACTCTAACACAATTACATTTTTTTGAATGTTACAAACACACATGCACGCAGGTTTTGCTGGGGCGAGACCGAAACTCTAAAACAATTACACATATGCACTCGTATTTGTTTGAAAACCGACTTTTTTTTTGGTTATCCGTCACCTTTGGAAAATGTGTAAACAGTAAGCAAACTTTATTCATATATTTTTCCTCATTTTTGCATCAGTAAAATTAAACAAACGCCGTAGCCGAATGGGTTGGTGCGTGACTACTATTCAGAATTCACAGAGAGAACGTCAGTTCGAATCTTGGTGAAAACACCAAAATTAAGGAAAACTATTTTTCTAATAGCGCTCACCCCTCAGCAGGCAATGGCAAAACACCGAGTGTATTTCTGCCATGAAAAAGAGCTCCTGATAAACATATCATAAAATAAAATAAAATAACTGTATAAAAAAAATTTTTTTCTTGTGATTCGAACCAAGGATTTTGGATCGGAAGCTCACATTGCTAGTCGCTCGGCTATCGCGCCATGCTGTCGGCGCTGGCCTAAAAGTTATTTAGTTCGTCGCTACGTGTATATGTAATATTCGTAGCCAAGAGTGTCGCTTTTTCCGTTTCACTTTTTCTCAAATCACTCCCAACGATTCTAAAGAAGTTTTCACTTCAAAAATCGAAATTGGTAGTAACTGCCGCTACCTGCTGTCTGTTTCATGTAACTTGTTAGGAATAAGTAAAATCAGCTATTCCCATAAGTTGCGGTCTTATATTTGCATTTAATACCGTATACTATATAAAAGAGTTGTTATGGTGCTCCCACTCATCAACGTAAGCGAACGCCCGTATCAGCTGACACGATTAAACTAATGAATGCCCCAGATAAATAAATTCTCACCACCGTTTCGTTAAGTAGTATCATAGACCGTTGTTTCATCGTGTTAGCTCATACGGGCGTACGGGCGTAAGTTTACGTTGGTGTGTGTGAGCACCATTACCCGACTCATTCACAGCTTCGTTAAAGAAGAAGCATAACATTTCTCGCACTTTTCTTTTCTTTACCTATATTTGACATTCGTTGATTGGAAGATTAGAGACGTTCTTCTTGGTCGAAGTGTTACGCGATATCGAGTGGTTGAAAGTCATATTTTACATAGAAATTTCCGATTTTTAAAAACGAAAAAATGTTGCGTACACTTTCCCGATGCAGTGAACTGCCAATTGTGGCTAAACAAATCCAAAAAGTATGTAATCACAGCATATTGGTGACGACGACAACTGCTCGTGGCTGTCATTCCATTGGTGGTAGCATGTTGACCCTGCTCCGGCGCCAGCATGTAACACCTTTGATTAGCTGCAGCTTACAACATCAGGCAGCAGCAGCAGCGGCATTGACAGCTAAAACCAAAACAACAAATTATTACATGTGCAGGAAATACTCATCATTTTTCGGTTTATTCCAGAATGCTGCCCAGGCTGGTGCACAAAAATCGAACAAATACGCAACCGAGGCGACCGTACAAGTACATCGCGTGAGTTTGCCAAACCCATGTGTTGTGTTATATGCTTACGGCACTATCTTATTCTCCACTACACGTCTTTCATGTGTAGTTACATAACAGCTTTTGACTCAACATTAGCGGTGCGATTTTGGTTTGTAGTTCTCAGAGCAGGGGGAAATGCGAAATTAATTGCGAAAAAGTGAATGGAAAAACGGATACTAAATGAAATTTTTTTTCTTGATAAGCATTGGTAAAAAGAAATAATGCATAAAGAGAGCTCAGTAAATTGGCCCTGTCTAGTGTCCTGAACCTCAAGAAATTAATATTTCCGCGGTAGTAATTAGGCGCTCATTTGTCTAGTGAAGGTCATGAAAGCGAAAAGAAGCTGTGAACGTACATAAAAACATATGTATATACGTATGTACATACATATGTATACATGTCGGGAGTAAAATTTGATTAGAATGCCATGCTACGTGCACGGTCTGATTATCATTTGGTATTTTTTTATTGCTTCGCGTGGTGTGCCATCGGCCGGTTATCAATATGTAATGCTTTCTAACAGGTTCGTCTAGAAAATCACATACTGCTGCAGATATAAACGCACTTTCTCAAAACATACAAAATAAATTATCTATCTTTGTAAATCTTGAAAGTGTTAATGAACTGTTATCCTATACACTTCTATTACTTAAATTCACAACAAGTACATACATACATTTGATTGGTTTTTATCGACCATTCTATTTGTTGAATTTAGCTCAAGTGTTTTAAAGGACAAGTAAAAATCAGGGGTTGGCTTTCCATTGCTACCACATTAAATTTACTTATAATGTCTAAGTGCGTGAAGCGAATTTAAAAATTATAACGCACGAATGTAGTCACAATATCAGCCTTTCGATTTGTAGTACCTTTTATAAATTACCATTAAGAATTAATAGTAATATTTAACGTTAAAAATACTTCTTTTTTGCATAAGCTTAAAAAATGCCCTGTTGCAGACGCTTATTTCACTTAAATACAAAATCGCTGGATTTTTACTGCGGCGCTTTTTTATTTTCAAATATACATGTTACAAAAAAATTTTTATAAATAGTGAAATAGTACAAAATCGGACAACTTTTAACTCAAATTTTCGCCAGCGGCACCTATAAATTTTACGATAAAACAACATTTTCATAAGTGCTATGAATTCTAAAACTTAATTTAAATACTTGCTGGGTTGACGATTGCTGTATACACTTCTCTTCAACTGTATTTCAGTACAAACTACAAATGCGGTCGTAAAAAACCTAATTTTTAAACTTCTCCTGGGGGTTCTATAGGGACCCTAGAAGGTTGCGACTTTCATAGTTATAATGGAGTGACCTTGCTCTTTCTAATGGGCGTGGTGGGTGGTGAAACGCCCCCTCTCCCTCCGCTCCCCATTCAAATATATCGTGGTAGTAATGGAAAGTTTAGCCAAAATTAGTTTTGTACTATAGGAAAATGCAATTGGCATTGTTTTTGTATGGAACATACATATGTAACTTGAAAGTTTTCGATAAAAGAATGAAATTCAAAATTAGAGTTAAAAAAATGCCTAAAGTTTTCGTAAAGGGAGTTACTGCAAGTAAGTGAACCGAAAACATTAAAAAAAATGTTCCAAAAGAATTCTTCATCAATTTGAGTTGTTGAGGAAATAACGGTATTGTTAGCACTCAAAATTTGTGTTGGCTGAAACTAAAACTGTGTTGTTACAGCAAAAAATACTAAAAAATAATTAAATAATTCTTTAAGTAAATAAAAAAAAAATAAAATCTTCAAATAAATATTTCAATCAATTTAACAAAAAAAAAAATTATATCGTAATCTATAACTAAATAGAATACCTTTTTATATAATATTTTTTATTTATTTACTAATAAGTAAAAGCAATGTTTCCTTCACTGTAAAATAATGATAGACTAGCCGTACTAACGTTAAATAATCACAACTTCTAACCTTTTTACTCAGAAAAAAAAAATCAGTACTATTCTTACTAACAAATGAAACAAATAATGAAAAAAAAAACCATGACATTTCTAATAGTAAACACATTATTTTCTTCGTGCAGCCATTCAAGCTACATAGACTCGAAAAAGGTCCCGAAACGAGTGTCACTTTAACCAAAGAAGATGCAACCAAATACTACACGCAAATGCAGACTATTCGTCGCATTGAAACTGCCGCCGGTAATTTGTACAAGGAGAAGATTATTCGTGGTTTCTGTCATTTGTACTCCGGCCAGGAGGCATGTGCTGTAGGTGAGTGGAGTGGACATATGCCGAGAATTTAACTTTCGCTACTGTCAACTCAATTAAAAATTTTGAAACACATTCTAGGCATGAAAGCTGCCATGCGCCAGCAGGATAACATCATTTCAGCTTATCGCGTGCACGGTTGGACCTACTTGATGGGCGTTCCACCAGTAGGTGTGCTAGCTGAGTTGACTGGTCGCCAGAGCGGTTGTGCTTTGGGAAAAGGTGGCTCTATGCATATGTATGCGCCGAACTTCTATGGTGGCAATGGTATTGTGGGTGCGCAGGTCAGCTAAGTAAAAGATAAATATAGCATGATTCTCGTTGTGTTTCTATGGCACTCTTTTGAACGATTGTCTTTATTTAACAGGTACCTCTGGGCACTGGTGTTGCGCTCGCTTGCAAATACAAGGGCAATGGCGGCGTTTGCCTAGCGCTGTACGGTGATGGTGCTGCCAATCAGGGTCAAGTGTTCGAGTCCTATAATATGGCGGCATTGTGGAAATTACCAGCTATTTTCGTTTGTGAAAATAATAACTACGCTATGGGTACCAGTACAGAACGTGGCTCCTCGAACACGGACTACTACACACGTGGTGATGTAGTACCCGGTATTTGGGTTGATGGTATGGACATTTTAGCTGTTCGCAGTGCTACCGAGTTCGCCATCGAATATGTGAATAAAGTGGGTCCCATTGTGTTGGAAACGAATACCTATCGTTATTCGGGCCACTCAATGTCCGATCCCGGCACCAGCTATCGTACACGTGAGGAAATACAAGAAGTTCGCCAGAAACGTGATCCCATAACATCGTTCAAAGAATTGTGCATTGAAATGGGACTCATGACGGCGGATGAGATCAAGGTGCGCGCGTGCAAAAATTGACAGAAATATGTGTGGGTAATCTATTAATTCGTTTGTATTTTGTTTGTAGGAAATCGACACTAAAGTGCGTAAGGAAATCGATGAAGCAACACAAATTGCTAAGAACGACAAAGAGCTGCCGCCAACCGCTTTGTGGACTGATGTTTACTCCAACAATCTGGAACCGAAGATACGCGGCCTTACCTCATATAATATTACGCATGTGTCGCAACGCAAAGGCGTTAACCACTAAGCCATCAGCATTTGTAATAGCAGAATATCGAAAACGACAGAAACAAGCAAACAGTCAAATGTCTGCTTATAGGTTGCAATTAAAAATTGTGTAGCGTAATCTAGCAAAATTACTCAAATTATTCTCAAAACACAACAATTCTCAGCAAAAACTGGTATATAAATATTAAATTAGGAGAATCATGCTTTTCATAGTACAGTGAAATAAAATGCGATATTCTAGTAAAACTATTTTTTATTTTTTTTTAATATTTATTTGTTGAAAACACCAGATTTAAAAGTAATTAATTTTTTTTTTAAATATTTTTTTTTTGTTGAAAATACCAGATTTACGCAGAAAATAGAGCTAAAGTAATTCGCTTTGTTTTAATATTTTGTTTGTAAATACAAAAGACAACAACCACTAACATCATTATCTATTTATATACTTTAAATACCAATCAAATGAGCGAAATCACGTTCATGAAGGAATAATTTAAGCAAGTGTCAGCGTAGCCATTATTGAGAAAATGTTCATTATAATTGAAATACTTAAATTGATAAAAGTAAAAAACTAAAATGTATATAAAAACCTGACGTTGTTTCAATGATTCTTTTTTCAGAGCACTAATTTTCAGTGTGGTAACAAGTAGAAATAATTGCTTTTCCATCGGATAAGACGCAGTACGAATTGGTAAAAGTACTACACATGCAAATAACTTGCCCTTAAATCATGTCATCAAACAGTATTTCTCTTTGATCTGCACTCGTCGAAACAAGGTGACCACGAAGAAACCTAAATACGGTTTTGATAAGAAACTTTTTTATGAGCTGAGTTCTCTGAATATTTTGATGAACTCTGAGTCAGGTTACTGAATCTTCCGTTTCGACGACAGTCGTTCTACGTTACCCGTTTATTTATATCCGGCCAAGTACTGTCACTTCAGCAGCATTCCCCGCACATGTATGGGGAATGTTTATGCTGCTACAATAACAACAAACTTCCGGCTCGGAGATGTGCTAGAAAACTTAGCATTTTGCGGAAGTTGCATTTCATTAATCTTTCACCGCATATGGGCCCATATTTGATCTTGCAGTTTTGGTGCAATTTTATTTTCAAATTCAGTAGTATAAAACAATTCAAACTATTTTGAACCATCAAATATCAAAACATCAAAGATTTTGTGACACTTCGAAATAACCTCACTTTTATGGAAGTGGGCGAAAAAGTAGAATTGAAGTGCAGGGGATTCATTAAAAAAAAAGATTACAGTAAAAGTACTTTTTGACAAACAAAACAAAAAAAATTAGAAAAAAAAAATTTTTATGGAAAAGTTTTTCCGGTTTTCAGCTGTTTTCAGTTTTATATATCGTTCCGTAAAAACAAAAAAAAAAAAAACAAAAACAAAAATAAATAAATAAAGTATAAAACTTTTTCATAATTTGTCTTTTTGATAATTAAATAAAGCGTTTTCAACGTTTTATAAATTCATTTATTTATTTAAAAATTTATTTACATTATAAATAATAATTAAATATTCATTTGTTACATAAATTTTGCAGGAATTTCTCGCCTTTTGCTTCCAACTTTTTTCACATTTCAGAAATTTATTTATTTGTGAAAAGACTTATTTTATTATTTCTCTTATTGAAACCCCAAGAAATTCTGTTTTTTCACCTTTTGAAAAATATTTCTAAGTATGTATAAGAATTTACTCAGCCTTTTTTTATATTGTTTAAAAAAAAAAATTCAAAGTTAAGAATTTACTTAGATTTGTTTTTTACTCAGCGTTAGATTACTAATTTTGAATTTTTCTTTATGTAAAAATTTTTTTATTGTGCTTTAAAAAAATTTCTAGGTATAAGAATTTACTCAGATTTTTTTTTTGTATTTTTACATTAAAATTTTATTTTACATTATACTTTAAAATACAAAAAAAATTAAAAACCCAGCGTTAGATTATTAATTCTGAAATTTTCTTTATGTAAACATTTTTTTATTGTTTTTTTTTTGGCTTGGGTATGTAATTGGGATATTAATAAATTATAAAATAAATTTGCTATTTGTAAAATAAATTTTCGAAGAATTTCTTGCCTTTTACTTTTAACTTTTTTCACATTCCAGCAAAATGTATAAGGGGCGTTTATTTATTAAAAGATTTGTTTTCTTATTGAAATTAAAAAAAAAAAAATAAATAAATTTTTCACCTTTTAAAAAAAATGTTTAAGTATTTATAAGAAATTACTCGGATTTTTTATATATTTTTACATTAAACTTTTATTTTGAAATGCAAAAAAAAAATTAAAAACCCAGCATTAGATTATTAACTTTGAATTTTTTTTATGTAAACATTTTTTTGTATAGTTTTGTAGGTTTTTCTTTGGTTTCGGTATGGAATTGGGATATCGCAGCGGATATAAATGGGTTCGTGATCTTACATCAGTCGGCTCTAAGTAAAAAAAAAAAAAATTGTGTCGGTGTAGCTCGGCCAAATACCAACACTCCCAAAGCCCCCAAATAAATCCATTTCATTTGTACCAACGAGATTTTCGTATGTTTTAAAGACTCATCAATAAAAGGTCTAAAAATTTTAGAAATGTCCGATGTGCTGCGTATGATTTGGGAAGGTGCTAGTTCTTGTTGTAACAGCATATCATACCCAACTTAAGTGCTATTATGGGAGCCGTCCGTGGCTGGATAGACATAAATCCGGTTCATTTTAGTACCGTAGAAACGAATGACGTAGAAATGCGATTATTTTTCACGAGATAAAATCAGCAGTCAGACAACAAAATATTTGCGCTGCGAAGAGAACAGTAAATAAAATATCAGTCATCAGTTTGTTGACGGCTTTATTGGCAATAATCCGCCACCGGTCGGGAGCCTCTGAGATAAAATATTGAAAAACGTCCTTAAAATTCTTTTTAAGTTACATGAAAGTGAAAACTCGATTAGACAAAGTCTTGGTGATGATTTGGCTCTCTGAAGAGGTAATAATAAGTGAACGCATTAATGTGTTTCCTCGATTTATTAGTGCCGCTTGCGATAGCTAGCATCTTAGCTCGCTTGGGGGCCATTTACTCATTGCACTGGACACTTGGATAAAAAACAAAAAAGTAGCAGTACAATGAAATATCCTCGACGGGTGTTTAGACCGACCCTCTTTTCCGATTTGTGGTATTGATTTTGACAAAGTAATGAAACACGCAATAGCTTTTATGCTCGCTTCTAATGGGAAATAGTTTAATTAAAATAAATTTTTGAAGGTCTGCCGAGGTGTAACTGCTAAAAAAAACTAACTTTCCGCGTTATTCTGATTATGTTGTTGTTGTAGCAGTAATACAAGCCCTGTCAGTGTAGTGTGTATCACCGGTCGTCTTCGTCTAGCTCATCTAAAGGTAGGCCCATGAAACATGCAGTTTCGACAGGTTGGGTCCAGAGGGAGAGGCGTGTTAGATGAGTGGGTTTGAAGAAGCATGTGAAAAGGTGGTTAGTGCCGTGCGGGGTGCCTTCATATGTAGGACAAATGTTTGGTATGTCAATTCTGGATATGCTATAATTTCCAGAACGTAATTGAGCCAGTTTTACACGGGTCTCACGGGGAAGCTGGAGCTCTTCATCTGCTGTAGGTGGTGGTTGGACTCCGATTACGGCGATCGGTGGCCGGGAGCTTAGAAAGGTGGTGACGGTCTCTTGATGAATGCCGTTTATTGTCTGTCTAAACACTGTCTGGTCCAGTAAATGTATATTAGTTTCGTCCTGAATCTCGTCGGCATAAGGAGGAGGTGTCTCGTGACGTGCCTGAGAGTCGCCTCCCTTTGGCTCAAGCTGGTATCTGCAAGGGTGAAACCTGTGGTAGCACCCTATCAGAAACTGCTTGCTGAGCAGTTTATTGAGTTCCATTACAGGCAGCATCTGTGCCACGTTGTGAAGGTGTTGAAGAGGAGAAGTCAGGAGGCAACTCGTCGCTGTCCGAATAGCAGGGTTTTGACAAGTCTGGAGCTTTATCCACTGCGTGTCACTAGTTCCAGGCAACCAGACAGGCGCAGCGTAGCTTACAACCTATTGCTTTAAACAACATTTCTTTGCCTTT
The DNA here is from genome assembly GCF_027943255.1 of Anastrepha obliqua. Classification (NCBI taxonomy): domain Eukaryota; kingdom Metazoa; phylum Arthropoda; class Insecta; order Diptera; family Tephritidae; genus Anastrepha; species Anastrepha obliqua. The sequence goes on along the minus strand of NC_072893.1, from coordinate 120,369,881 downwards.
GCCCCAAGTGCTACCGGCAAGCGACTTGAGGACTTTGTTGCGATTATGGACTTTAGTGGCAATTGCGGTTGTGTGCGCAGGTAAGGAGAGCAAACTGTCGAAGGCCACACCCAAAATTTTGGGATTGTTAACAGTCGGAATTGGTGAGTCATCGACTTTTACTTTGAGTTGCAGTTTGACCTCCTTTGTCCAGGTGGGCCCTCGCCATGGACTTTGTGGGGGAAAGTTGGAGATTCCTTGCAGTGGAAAAGCGGGAAAAGTCGGTGAGGTAGACGTTCAATTTGACGCACAGGCCATCAATGACATTTATCGACGCAATTATTCTGATTATAAATGCCCATCTTGAAATTACAATCAGAAATGTTTTGAGCAGGCTTTCTTAGAAAGTTAGTACTAACGATCTACAGGATCAACCAAGTCTAACCTAACCTAATCTGGTGCTAACAACACATAACTGAAGGGTAGGTTAGGTTTTGGTGGATGCTGTTCAGAATGTGCACTGACTCCAAGTCTTGTAGGCATTCGAATGAAAACTTGCTATGGTGGAGACGCACTCTATGTGCTCCTCATCTCTGCAGCTACGATGTAAGTAATTTGAAATAAAGTCCATTCGCTTGCCGTGCGTCCGCATAAGACAGCTTCCAGTGATGATACCCTTTGCGCCGCGCATAGAGCAACGGTCAAGAAGGATTAGCAATGTAGATCTTTTTTCACCGAACCTTGACGAGATCTACTAAACCTACGGCTTACTAAAGCCGAATCAAGTTAGAGAAACATCCGCATTATGCGCGAAGCTTAACTCAGCTGCCTTCCGATCATCGATCATCGAAACTACACAATGCTTAAGTAAATTATAAAAATGAAAAAATTAGCAAAAAAGAAAAAAAATTAAGAATATAAAGAGATGGGTTGGCAATTTCGCTCTATTATCAAACACATTTTTTTGTTTTTCGAAATACTTTTCAATTATAATATTTTTGTATATACTTACCTTCAAAACGGTCCACACAATATATCAAGAAAATTTATTCAAAATATATTAAAGCTTTAATAAACGCTTCCAGTTGGAAAATGTTGGCGACTGCAGTGCGTGCACAAATCAGCGAATCTTCGCTCGGACGTTGGTCGTATAATTCTCGACTTTTTCGTTGGCTTGTCAAAGAATTTCCAAAGCAAACAACACAAATCACCCACAACTATGCCACCGAGGCGTCGATAGATTTAAAAAATGTACGTACGGCTGATATTACGCGATTATTTGAGAGTTGATTGAACAAAGGAATTACATTTTTGTAGGCTTATAAATGCATACGCCTGGAAACATCTCCCCCTGATTCCATTACTATCGATAAGGCACTGGTGCAAGATATGTATAAAAAAATGGTTATAATACGACGTTTAGAAACAGTTGCGAATGCCATGTACAAGGAAAAAATTGTACGTGGCTTTTGTCATCTCTATACCGGCCAGGAAGCCGTCTGTGTGGGTAGGTAAACCAGCAATATCGGTATTTAAAGCGCATTAGTTTTATTAACTAAAAAAAAAAATACATAAAAAATAGGCATACATTCTGCGATGCGACCAACAGATCATCTCATAACGGCCTATCGTTGCCATGGGTGGTGTTATGTGATGGGCATCCCGCCACTGGGAATACTCGGAGAACTGGCTGGGCGCGAGTGCGGTTGTCAGCGCGGTAAGGGCGGCTCTATGCACATGTACGCCAAGAGGTTCTATGGCGGCAATGGTATCGTGGGCGCACAGGCAAGTTTTTATTAAATTTATACAAGCTAAAGTGGTCTAGGGGTCGAACAGAAGCATCTGTAATGAAACAATACTCGATGCGGTATTAAGGTACCGTGCGAAAAAAATCAAGACAAGCTCACTTCAGGACTTATGGAGTTTTTGGTAATTTTGGTAGTTACAATTGGCGCTTACACTCTTTATTGGGTGTTTAGCCGAGCTCCTCCTCCGATTTGTGGTGCGCATCTCTATGTTGTCCCACAAATGGAACAGTTTTAAGCCGACTCCGAACGTCAAAAGGTTTTTTATGAGAAGCCTTTTCAAATATAATCGGAGGTTTGCCATTGGCTGCCGAAGGACGTCCGCTTTTTCTATTATTTGGTGTTTCATGCAGGGAGACTCGAAACTGTGCACCTCCAAATGTTAGTCACGCACCAACGCATACGGCTACGGCCGAACGGGATTTATATTAAATACATATTTCGTTGGCTTATACATCCTTTGTTACGTGTTTTACCAAGTTCCGCCAATTTTTGGTATGCATCTCAATGTTGTTCAATAAATGGAGGGACCTACGGTTCCATGATGTCTCGGTACGACAGAGTTTGTGAGAATCTTGTCATAGCAGAAACGCACGAGAAGGTTTGTTATTCATGGTAAAAAGAGCTGTTTAACAGACCCATGGTGAAAAGATTTTTAGAGGCGTACTACCTAGCAGACCGTTATTCGGCTCTGAACGAATTTGACAGATATGCCGACGTCATTCACTAAGTTAAAGCTAAATTTTGTGAAACACAAAACGAATGACGTAGAATCCAAAGTTCCACTCAAACAATTTTTTTTTTCATAATACCTAACGAGCAAACTTGGTATCTATTATCCTTGTAACAGACCGTTATTCGGCTCTGGGCACAATCACTAAATTTTTGGCAAATGGGCATATTTCATACGCTCATCATACGGTCGGTCGCAAGAATAACATCGTGACGAGTTGTAATTGGCGAGAACGATGTCTTTGCTTGTATACACAAAAAGAATGCGACACGAAGCAAGTGCGTTGCCGATTTGCCTTTGTGTGTAAGCACTGAACCAGTGTACGGTATTTACTCATGGTGCTCACACTCACCAACATAAACGTACGCCCGTCTCAACTGACACTATCAAACTAATGAGTACCCCATGTATATGAATCATAGATAATATATGAATTCTCCCCACCGTTCCGTTCCGTAGTATCGTAGATCGTTGTTTCATCGTGTCAGTTCGTTATTCTTGCGACCGACCGTATGATGAGCGTATGAAATATGCCCATTTGCCAAAAATCTAGTGATTGTGACTCTGTTATTGGTTACTCAATGGGGCATCACTCTGCGTCGTTTACACCTTGTGTACGCGAGCACAGCCATTATTGGTTGCCTTTATAACTGGACACGATGATTTGTCTAAACTTTTTTTTTTCTTTATAAAAAGGAGCAGGCTCACATATTTGAGTGGAAATGGGAAATGCCATACGAAATAATTTTTGTTCGAGATTGTGACTCAATGGTTGACCAGTCAGACACGTCTAAGCTTGTTGTGTCAAATGCATAGCCTGTTTGTGTAGAAGCTATCACCTGCTCCACTTGCGAGCTAAATTCAACTCATCACTCACTTGCTCTGAAGTCATCTACTAACACCATTCGGTTCTTGGGTTTTAAGTTGGTTGCGACACACAAGAATTAGTGAGTCATTGAAGGGGATTTACCATGGTTTCTTAAAAAAACAACGCAGGGAATAAAACATTTAAATCGTGTGCTAATCGTAAAAAATAATTGTTGTTTTTCGGAAATAGTCACGACTAGCAGGAAATTAAATAATAGAGTAGAATGGGGTAAGATGGGTATGGGGGCACAATAGGTAGGTGGGGTTTCGTCGCACTGGCGTCGTTTAGTTTTTTGTGAGCTTTTCTCCGACATAGCATTTTTTTTATTCTACGGTGCAGTGCATTTAATGTATGTAAATATTTGTCAGGCGGCCGCCGTAGTCGAATGGGTTGGTGCGTGATCACCATTTGGAATTCACTGAGAGGTCGTTGGTTCGAATCTCGGTGAAAGCAAAATTAATAAAAAAACATTTTTCTAATAGCGGACGCCCCTCGGCAGGCAATGGCAAACCTCCGAGTGTATTTCTGCCATGAAAAAGCTCCTCATAAAAATATCTGCCGTTCGGAGTCGGCTTGAAACTGTAGGCTCCTCCATTTGTGGAACAACATCAAGACGCACACCACAAATAGGAGGAGGAGCTCGGCCAAACACCTAACAGAAGTGTACGCGCCAATTATTTATTTTTTTATTTTTTAAATATTTATCAGGTGAGTTTTATTTTACGTAGAAAATAATGCTGAACACGAATAATGTGTTAGTTTTTTGATAATTTTGTTTAAAAAAAAATATCGACACTAATATAAAACATGTGCTTGGGGGCACTATAGGTCAGCCGTCTGGGGGCATTATAGGTCACTACTTTTAATTGAATAAAATAAATTTTAATTGTTTTTGCAGCAAAATGGTGCGTAATTATGTGCGAAAAACGCCGAAACGAAGTGAGAGGACGTAAAAAACGCAATCGCGGCAGTCCGAGATGGCTCTAGTGTTCGATCAGCCTCTAAACAATTTAAAATTCCGTTCGAAACATTACGTGATCGCGTGATAGGAAAGTGCTCGTCATCAATAGAAGCGTGTCAGAAATTACGCGTAAGTAAAAAATTCCAGGACAAGTTTTTACTGCACGGCACTGCGAATGCAAGAGGAGTAACAAACGGCTCGGGATGGCAGAACAACCACACATTTTTAGAATGGCTGAAGCACTTCAAAAATTATGCGATTCGATCCAGTACTGAAAAAACTTTGCTCATCATGGATAACCACGAATCTCACATGACAATTGCTGGATTAGACTTTTGTAAGAATAATAATATTGAAGTATTAACTCTACCTCCGCACACCAGCCATCGTTTGCAGCCTCTCGATAGAGGAGTATTTGGGCCGGTCAAAACTTATTTTGACCATTCCTGCAAGGCGTGGATGTTAAATCATTCCGGCATTCCTATTACCATCGACCGAATAGCTGAACTGGTAGCTGAACCCTTGTTGAAAGGTGCTTCCAGCATGAATATCATCGCTGGATTCAGATCAACTGGCATTTGGCCATTTAATCGCGACATTTTTTCGGAAGATGATTTCACGCCAGCATTCCTAACTGATCGTCCGTACAAGGACGAACCAGATCAAGAGGCTGGTCCATCGATTGCTCATCAAGAGACTGGTCCATTGAATGCCCATGAAGAGCCTGTTTTATCGAATGCCGTTCAAGAGCCAGATCGATCGAATCTCGACCTATTAATTCCAATTGAGGACATTCGGCCGTTTCCTAAAGCTCCACTGCGCAAACCATCAAATCGAGGCCGGAAGCGACGTAAAGCTGCACTTCTCACAGATGCAGTGATGCTAGAGTCATTACGCGCTGAGCAAGCAGCTGCAGCTCAGAAGAAATCGGACGCGGAAGCAAAAAAACAATTTGCCGCCGAAAGAAAAAAGAAAGAGAGGCTGCAAAGAGGCAGAAGCTCATACACAAACGGCAAAAATTGACCAAAGAAGAGAAGAAAAATGAATTGAAGAAAAAATCCGAACTTTTACAACATGTGCAGTGTTCATTCTCTATAAATAAAAGTTAAAACGTTAATTTCCAAGCCATGTACATTGTTCTTTTCCCCTCACATATAGTGACCTATCGTGCCCCCCGATTTTAAAATATCGAAAAAAGTACCTTTGTCTTATTGAATGCAGCTTCCAAAATATTTAGCCAAACATAATTCAGTATAACCAAAATGTTAGCAGATAAATAACCTTTCAAAATCTTGCTTATTTTTCAAAATCAATGCAAAAATACCGTAGCAAGAGCTCTCCAAAAAAAAAAAGACCTATCTTACCCCATTCTACTCTAATATTTTTTTTTGTAAACCCTCACGAATTGTGGATATAGAAAACTAAACATTCTTAGAAACTATAGAATAGAGACTCATTTGCAGCTCGAGAATACTATTGAAAAAGCTTTTTTTATTTTTTTATTGGAATTTAACATGGCTTATGATTTAATTTGTAAAGCAGTTCAAAATGAACATTGCCAATCGCGTCTCCTTCGAAAATTCTGTTTTATAGTAGCTTTAGTGAGCTGGTCACGGGCCATGATGTAGGCAATACTTTCTTTTGAATCAGCAGATGACAGCTTTTCTTTTCGTAAGCTATAGTAGCTCAAGAAATTTCTGATTTCATATGTGGTGCAAGAGATGAAATGAAACAAAAGCTGGAATATGAAAATAAATTACTAATAATATTTAATTCATAGGTACCTTTGGGCGCTGGCATCGGTCTTGCACTTAAAAACGAAGCTAAGGGCAATGTTTGTGTTGCGCTGTATGGTGACGGAGCTGCCAATCAGGGACAAATATTTGAAGCATACAATATTGCATGTCTATGGAGGCTGCCAGTAATTTTTGTTTGTGAAAATAACGAATATGGTAAGTTCGAGCAATGCCCTGTCCCCACATTCCGAAGCTGCATGAGCTTCCCCGATATTCGCAGATTTTTTGTAGACATTTTATTTTATTTGCTTTTCGTTTTTCGTTTTAAGCGATTCCTAATATATTTCAGAATATTCACACAAAGTTACAGAGCCTAATTCTCAATATTTCCGTAGATACAAAGCCAAAGGTAGGCGAGCGTCAGGTAGTTACGCTGTGACCGGACAGCTATAGTACAAACTTTATCTTCTTTTCTCGACTTTTCATTTTTATGATTTCTTTGAATTGGCGTACATGAATGAAAAAAAACGAATGAACCTTTTGAAATTAATCATAGCTTGTTCCCGTCAGTATTAAATTCTCTTCTATTTGAACTAACAAAATAGATAAAAAAAAATTTTCAAGATTTTTATACCAAGTTGAAGTGAATTTTTTTTTTATAGAAAGGCATTTTTTTCTTTAAAACCTCCAAAAAGTTGAAATTTTGGAATTTCGCTCAGTTTTCTTAGTTCATTTAGAATAAAAAATCATGATAATTAGAAATCCATTTGAATTTTTTGCTTTAGATAATAATTACGAGCTGTATCTTGTACGCCGGTTGGAAACTCCAGCGTTGCAGCGCTCTACTAATTTCTATGTTAAACATTTTCTTCAACTTATTTTAACCAGTACAAAATTTTTTTATACTTTTTAAATGTTCATTAAAAGATAGAAAAAACTTTGCAGTGCTAAATTAATTTTTTCCTTAAAAAAAAATCGCAAAGAGATGCAATTTTTAGACCTCATAAACCAGGCTGCCCCCTTAAGTAGAGTAGGCAGTTGTGCAGTAAAATCTTCTCGTCCAGCTGGTATGTCGCGCTAAAAAAGCAACAAAGCGACTCGACAATGCCATTTGGTTCGGACATAAGCATAGTTCGGCGAACTGCACTTTGGATCGTAGATTTTAAGAAGGCATTCGACACTATCAAACGAGACGCAATATGGCTGGCGCTGAGTAGAAAGGGAGTTCCCGCCAAGATAATCCACCTCATCAAAGCCCTCTACGACAACTCCGAACTGGCAGTGCTTCACAAAGGCGATATCAGCGATCCATTCACTACCGAACGCGGGCTTAAGGCAAGGTTGTCCCCTGTCGCCCCTTCTCTTCCCCATCGTACTTGATGATGTCATGAGCCAACAGATGCTACACAAAAACGGCATCGTATGGAGATTCACCAGACATCTTGAGGATCTGGACTTCGCCGATGACATCTGCCTCTTCTTTCGTACAAACTCTCTGATATACAAGCGAAGGCGGACGAACTAGTCGCACTGACATGCACTGTCGAAGTGGAGGTCAACATCAACAAGACCAAGGCTATGAGAGTTAACCACAACAACGCAAGGCAGATATTGGTTGACGGATGCCCGGTGGGATTCGTCGAAAGCTTCTGCTACCTCGGCTGCATCATCACGGCAGGTGGTCGAGCAGATGAAGATGTCAACTGCAGGCTAAACAAAGCAAGGGCGGCATTCGGGCGCATGCACAAAGTATGTGGGAGTTCGCAAACCTCCAGGTGCACTAAACTACAAATATTCGGCTCATGCGTGAAGTCCGTATTGTTGTATGGAAGCGAAACATGGCTGGTCTCTAACACCATCACACAGAAGCTACAATCCTTCATCAACAAATGCCTCCGCATTATCTGCAGATTATTTTGGCCAAACACGATCAGTAACGACGAACTGTGGAGATTGACGAAGGAGCAACCCATTTTTAGGTAAATCAAACGCAAAAAGTGGCGATGGATAGGTCACACATTGAGAAAACCACCAGATAGCATCACGAGAAAGGCTGTGGACTGGAACCCGTAAGGGAGCAGAGGTCGCGGTCGACCAAAAAACACTTGAAGATGGTCGATGCTGCGCATACTAGCAGATGCCGACATCTCATGGGACGGTGCAAAAACAGCAGCACAGAACCGTGTACGATGGAAGAGTCTTGTCGAGGTCCTATGCTCCCGAGAGGAGTGGATGGTTCTTTCGAGCGAGAAATCGCACACCGAATTCAATGTGAGTAGAAAAGCTGGAGAGCAGCTTCTGGTGTGCTGTATCACAAGAAAATACAACAAAAGCTAAAAGTAAAGTTTACAAAATTCGGGACCAGTAATGATATACGCTTCCGAGTGCTGGGCTATATTCCGCAAATTAGAACAGAAACTGCACATTGCAGAAATGCGGATGCTGGGTTGGGTCAGCGGCGTAACACTGTTGGGCAAGATGCGGGACAACTTTATTCCTGGTAGCAGGAAAGTCACTTCGATTAGCGTAAAACTTCAAGAAACTCGCTTTCGCTGGTACGATCATGGTATGAGAAGACCAGAGAACAACGCAGTGAGATGGAGGAGTTAAAAAAAGGGTCAGAAAATATCGCACAGGGGAAGCTAACCCAGAATAGGATAAGACTAGGCAAAAGAAGAGAAAAGAAGAAGAACTTTGTAGCCTGAGCTCCACCATTGACTGTAAACAATGTGCAATCCGCTGCTGAAGTCTGAGAAAAGATATCAAACACTAAGTGCAGCCATCGTAGCGGAGTCAGCGTATTGATTGGCCCAGATTCGAAGCCTACTTTGGTTATAAAATACACCATGCCACAGCAATTTTCGGGCTCAAACCAAACCAATTGCAAATGAAAGTACTTATGTAGAATAATAAAACCCCAACTGGGTTTTGGTCTACCGAGTCACAATTTTTTTTTACAGTGTATTAAAGTTTCGCAATATTGATCAAATAATTTGGTAAATCCAGTACAAATATTGATTTTTATTAAATTTCATCTTAGAAGACTTTTAGTAAAATTCAATGATAATTTTTTTGTAGAACATTTTAACCCGTTATGTAACTATTTAACCCATTTTTCAAAATATGCTCAAAAGCCCTCTTAAACTGGGTATTAAACGGTTAATATGTTCTACAAAAAGATTCCTCGGAAAATTTCACTAGGCGTTGTCAAAGACATTGATCATCTATGGGTTAAACGTACTTGAAAAAAATGTAACAACATCAAGAATGTAAGCACATCAAGGTGATGGTAAATGTAGGGAAAATTCCCTACATGTAAGGATTTTTGTCGAAAAATGTGGGTGTAGGGAAAAGAAGGACAGATTTTTTTAAATTCTGTAAATGTAGGGAATTTTCAAGAAGAACCGAAAAAATTTTAAAATTGCGGTAAATAATTAAAAAAGTTCATTTAGAATAAAAATCCGCAGTAAGATTTCATGCCAGACTTTTTTCCTTATGGCAGCATACTTTTAAAAGCGTTAATACGGCAGCATTGCCATTTTTTTCTTTGTTAACGCTAACGCAATTTTTTCTTCGCGCGAAAATTGTTAGTTGTCCCGCGTTTTCTGCTGCTTTTAAAGTAAGTTTGCAATTATTTTAGTTTTAGCTATTTTTATATTTATATTTAAAATGCATATATTTTACAGAAATGAGCTCCTCCTCTTCGGAGGAACACCAAGAAAAACAATGCAAATATTGGAAACAAAAGTTCAATAACAAGTGGCTTGACGACGACAATTTCAGTGGCTGGTTGGAAGCTGTGGCTAACGATCCATTTAAATGCAAATGCGATGCGTGCGACAAAGTTTTGAACTGTCTGATTTGTAGAAGCACGCTGAAACAAAAATGCACAAAAAAAAAATATGAAGGCAATGAAAAAGACGCCTAAAATAAACAAATTTCGAAATAAGACTTAGCATGTTCTTCGCTGAGCATAATGTCGCGTTGCAAGTGGTGGACCATTTAATCCCACTCTTAAAAGAAATCGTGACGGATTCGGAAATAATAAAAAACTGTGAGCTCGGAAGAAAGAAGTGCACCAGCATAGTAAAAAATGTACTGGCAAAAGTGGAAAAAAACAATTTAGTACAAAAATTAAAAACTGCGGACTCAATAAGCATATGTGTCTCCTGGTGAGATTTTTCGACGAGGAAAGCGAGCGGGTTGTCGTTAAGCTGCTGGATCTAATACCAATAAGAACTGATTGCACTGCAGAAGCTCTGTACGGAATTTTTAAAGAATCCATTTTATCTCTTGGAATCCCCTTAAATAACATAATATGCAATTAAAGTACATTTTTTCAGCATATGCAAATATTTCTAATGAAATATTTTATTACATGTAAGGTATGTGCAGCGATGGTGCCAGTGTAATGATCGGACAGCATAATTCCTTTGCATCCAGATTAATTAGGGACATACCAAACGCTATAGTTGTAAAGTGCATCTGTCATTCTGCAGAAATTATTGCAAGTAATGCTTGTTTAACGCTACCCAGAGGACTTGAGGATCTTTTGCGCCAAATCGGTTCGTACGTTTCGGGAAGTTCCAAAAGATGCGCGCAATTAGAAGCTCTGCAGGAAATGCTAAACGAGAATAAGATTTATTTATTGACGTGATAACGTCTTATAATTCGATTTAGCCGGCTGCGCGCACGAAAAAATGTGTCGTTACCTTGCTCATTAGTGTTACCTTGCTCATTTGTCGTTACCTTGCTCATTTGCCGTTACCTTGCTCATTTGTCGTTACCTTGAATGAACTGCAAGCGAAAGCGCGGAAGGAACGACAAAGCAAACAAAGCAAACGAACGGCAACGTTCGACATCTTGCTCTCTCCTACTTAAGTGAGCGTATATGTGTATGTATATGCGCATTTGTATATAAATCAGTGCTGTCCAAAATGAAAAATGTGAGTGGATAAGTGAGAACGAGAGAATGGGAGCAGCCCAGTGGGAAATTTAAACCAAAATAAATAAATATTGGATTGGAGTAGAAAATTTTTGTGGGAGGAATCGAAATGTCTTTTGATATTACATCTATAGCTTCCTTTGAACGACTTGTAACATAAAAGGCATTGCAAGTCGCCAAAGGCATTCTCTAGCATAAAAAAGTTCTCACAGGCCATTGTATTGCATACATTAAGCGTCGCGGACAAACGTGATGTTTATTCGTTGCTGGTTTGCTAACGACTGATCGATGGAGAGTAAGAATACGTGTCATCAATTGATGTATGGGATGGACAGCACTGATATAAATTCATATACTTGTATTTGCATATGCCTTCTTCCTGTGTGCATGGTAATGAACCATTTCTCTGTTGAGAATAGGACGATGAGAGGAAAAGTAGGAAATATGAAAGGGAGTGTTTCGAGTGTAATGGTTCTTGAAAAAGTCAAATCGATGATGGTGCCTCTTAGTGTTGTTGACTTATTAACGTCTGATGCACAATTGAAATTGAAGATATCTTTCATGAATTTGATAAATGTGTCGTCACTTTTTCACGTTTGTGTAAATGTAACTTGACCTATTCCATTGCAATTCCATTTACTTCCTTCTCTATATCCTTACAAAATATCTATCAAACAAATAAAATTAAAATTTTCTTTTGAAAATTGCAACCATTCCATCAATATTTTCTTATGACGTTGTCACGTTAAACTATCGTCAGTAAACCGACTTTACAGACAACCTATTTTTTTTCTCAAGTATGTACTCAATTCCTAAACGCACTTTTTCAGTCGAAAGCACCTTTAACACAGGAATCGATCACAATATTTTTAGGCTTAGGTTAAAATTTTATTAAAAAGTCTGAGCTTAACATTACTTGTGCTGTTAGATCGCCATATACCTATTTCTCTACCGCTTAAGGAAGTTTTTCTCGGATTTGAATGTAACGAGCTCCTAAAAACTGTTCCAAAAACGGCTGCAAACAAAATTATAACAGATTGTCTACAGTTTTATATTACTGCTTTGGAAGAGACACAAAGGAGATTACCGCTCAAAACTGAGCTATTCAAAGAAATTGAGTTTTTAAATCCAGAGGTTGCAATGGCAGTAAAGGGAAACAAAAATGATCTCACATTTGAGAACATTTGTGAAATAGTATGTGTGGATGTCAACTCTCTCCTACAAGAGTGGAGAACGTTTGAGTTCAATTTTTATGAAGACGAAAAATCTAACCTTTTAAAGATGGGAGTTGAAAAGTTTTGGAGCGAAGTCTGTAAACTTAAAAATTTCAATGACAATTTTGTTTTTCCTATTTTGGGTAAAGTAGCAAAGTTCGTTTTATCTTTACCTCATGACTCATGCAGACTCCGAGAGAATTTTTTCTATCGTAACAAATGTTCGCACAAAAAAAAGGAATAAGCTCAGTCATCAAGTTTTAACTTCGGTCTGCATGATTCGTTCTTTTTTGCAAGACGAAAGTCAAGATTGCTGCAAATTTCAATGATTCATTTCAAGAAAATGGTATCTGCAGAACTCTATGATCACGTGCAGTAACTCAAGAATTCTTAATATTGACACTATGTTCCTTAGCCAAACGCAAATGAGTACAAAATACAAACCTTTACATTGTTTTTATTAGTAACTTAGCTTTAGAAAATGAACTGAAAGTAATTTTTGTGATCTTAGTTTAAAAACTCTGTTATGTTTTCTTTTTAAGTTTTTCTTGTTTTAAACAGAAATAAATGTAATAAAAGTCTAATTTTTAGTCTTTTTGCTGAATTTTTTTTTATATGTACATGTGTTTATAATATAATAAATATGTGAATTTATATATATTTGAAATAAAATTTGTTTTCATTATAAAGTGTCAAATCAGCACCAAGTCCAAAACGTATGCAAATAATTCAATTTTGACGTTGCAAGTGTCTCATTGTAGTGTAAACACAGGAGAAAAAATGTAAGGAATTTTGTAGGGAAACTTTTTTGTAAGCGCAGGGAAAAGTAGGGAATTTTTTTGGGCTGTGTAGGGATTTTTCAAAAAATCATTTACCATCACTGACATCAAGTACTTCCTATCGGAGACGAAGAGCTTTAGTTGTCTCCTCACACCTGTGTTACACTCTCGCAATTAAGTTCTGGTTATTATATATGAACTAGCGTACCCTCGCCCGCTTCGCTAGACGATAAATTCAATGATTTGCTGAAAGAGAATAAAATTAATACGAAACAAAGCAAATTCTTTGATACAATTTCATTCAACTTTATTGTAACACTTTTTGGTAGACAACGTTTTTGGTTTTTTCATCTTTCGCGGGAATAATGACGATGGTTTGCCAACTCGTGAGCAAGCTACATACAATTGTCCATGAGAAAAAATTGGGTATTCTAAATTAATACCGCACATTTGTAGAGACTGTCCTTGCGCCTTATTAATTCTCATAGCGAAGGCAAGGCGAATAGGGAACTGCAAACGTTTGAAATCGAATGGTAAATCCGCCGGAATCAGTGGAATTCAGGGTATCAAAATGTCTTCTCCTTTGTACTTCCCTTTCAAAATTGTTGCTTCGATAACGTTACCCATTAGCTTCTTCACAGCGAGTCTGGTACCGTTGCAAAGTCGGGGCACATTACTATTGCGCAGCATAATAATCGCTGCTCCAATTTTTAATCGTAAATTATGAGGTGGTAAGCCTGGCAAATCGAGTGAGTTTAAGAATTCAGTTGGATAATTTACGACCTCTTCTTGATCAGTAATAGTGTCCATTGACTTATACGCAACTATGTCACCAGGTATTTGATCTAAAATAGCTGAGTTTATATCATTGACGTCCTTATTTTTCCCAGCTAAAATTGCTCTTTCGCTGAGTCAATCATGGTTTTTGTAATGTTGAACTATGTTTGGAAATACACTCTGTATCAATGCCTCTTTAGACTGTGCAAAAGTGCAGAAATTGTTAGGCAATGTTATCATTCCTGTTGTTTTTGAAAAAAGGTTTATTTTTTTGGTTAAAAAGTGTTTTTTGAAGTTTTGAAAAACACTTCGCTCTATCAAATTTCTTCTCAGTTAATTGCTGAAAATTAAATATTTTGAAAAAGCTATTTTTTTTTTTAATTTAACGTTTTTGAGAAAGTTTTGTTCTTGAAAAAATTTCATACTTTTGTAAAAGTTTAAATTGATTTGTTAAAAAAGATTTTTTTCCGCTTTGAAAAACACCCGCTCGAAAAAATGTATTCTCTATTAATAGTGGAATATGAAATGCTTTGAAAACACCATTTTTTTTTTTAATTTTGTTTGGTTTTCAGAAAATTTTGTTTTGAAAAAATTTCATACCCTTGAAAAAGTTTTATTTTATTTTATTTGTTTAAAATTTTTGAAAATTTTTTTTTGTAATTTTAGAAAAACACCTCTTCGAAGAAATTTCTTTTATCTTTTTGAGGAAAATTTGGTTTTGAAAAAATTTCATGCTTTCGAAATTTTTTTATTTTACTTTATTTCTTCAAAATTTTTGAAAACAATTTTTTTTATAATTTTCGAAAAACACCCCTTTGAAAAAATGTTTTCTATGTGTCATAGTGGTATTCCATTAACTTTTAGGATTATAGTCAAATAATTACAAATATCTACGCTTTCCCAAATAGCAACAATAAACAAATTTCCTCAAAACCAAAAAATTTACTTTTTTTCTAAAAAAATTCTAAACAAACAACGTAATAAATTTAGAATTTTGTGTTCACGAAAAAACAGTATTGTTTTTATTGTATTAACTGAAAACCAAAATGTTGCAAAAAATCAAAACAAAACTAAATTATTTTTTTGTGTTCATTTGGTCCATATGTTCCATAAAAAGTTGATATGGTAAATAATATGCAGGGTCTGATACACGCAAATTTCCATTGACCATTATAGTGACAAAATTATCGATCACCAATTCCAACAGGATTTCAAAATCAGAGTTGGAATGAGTTGTTGTGTGGTGTACTTCTGAAAAAATGAGAAATAAACAAAATAAATCTAAAAATTCGAATTCTAACTTTATCTTGTGTATGTTCTTATTACCTTTGAATTTTTCCAATGAAGCACCATTCATTTTAAATTTTCCAAGAATTTTTTTTATCATTTCGCGTTTCTTTCCTTTTTCATTCGATTCCAACATTTGTTCATAGCCGAAAACATCGTTTGCAAACGCATTCATTTCCATATAGAATTGGTCAAAGAAAGCATTGCTCAATTGAATTGAAACATTATTTTCATAAATACTTAGGACCTTAACTAATGCACCTTGGTACATACCTAACGCAGATATTCATCGCGACCTTGACATCGATACTATTGATGAAACAATACAAAGCGCTAGCAGAAGACACATAAATAGACTATTAACGCATACAAATCCTATGATGAGAAGACTACCAAATAAAGAAAAATCTACCCAAAGTCGGCTTAACCGTCAAACACCAACAGATCTTGCAAAATCCTTGTAATCAATTGTCAACTAATCGTATATGTCATTGTTTGTTAACCACTTGTTTTTAAATAATATGTACATATTTCTTCTAAATGAGCTTGGGGGCATTGGCCCTTCAATATCACTCTCATTCCATCTTTTTGTAAATCAAATTACTTATTGTCTAACGACAGGTGTAATATTTTATGGAAGAAAGAAAAAAAAAAAAAAATTTTCATTCGAATCATTTGAAATTTCTGTATACAATAACGAAAAATTCAAAAAAAGTTGTACACATAAAATTAATGTCGATTCGAAACTTACTTTAATCTAAGAATCGAGCAAGTTTTGTTTTGTACAATATTTTGATTTTTTCTTTTTTTTATATAAAGAAAATATTTAAAAGAAATTTTTTTTTGCTAAAAACCTTCCCCTAGTGGATCCCCATAATATGAAAAAAGAACGAATAAAATTGGCCTCGTATCGGCCCAAAAAAATGCGTACAAACGAACATCATTTCATTTTTATATATATAGATAAATACAGTTTGTCAAGAATATCTTTGCATAGTGAAGAAAAATTTAAAATTTTAGCTTTGATCGAGAATTCCAACAACAAATAAAAAAGCAAACAAACAATTTATACACACATTCCATAACTGTACTTGTCTACGACTATTAGGCGCCAATAGTTATTAAATAATCACACACATTACAAAAACAACAACAATGTTTACTCTATTTAAAAAGTGTGAAAAAAATCTTTGCATTACTGATGAAAACAACAAAAAATGCAGTTATTTTCCGCGAATTCCATTCATTTGGGTTTTTTTGCAAATGGTATGGAATGTGAAAGGGATAATAAATTATTTAGTTGATTTAATTAGTTTCGGAATATCATATTCCAATGGTATTTTTTCCCACTCAACATCAAAAAAAATTTTTCATTAAATTTATTTTCAAAACTTATTGTACTTATCTATAAATTCCTTATACTTCCGTTCTAATTCCCACTAGGCATGGGCACTAAAATGCATCGCGCTTCCTGCTCCATCGAATATTATACGCGTGGTGTCCCACTACCTGGCATCTATGTCGATGGCATGGATGCGATCGCCATTCGGAATGCTACCCAATTTGCCACGGACTATGTACAAAAAAACGGTCCAATGATTATAGAAGCGCACTGTTATAGATATTACGGTCATTCAATGTCAGATCCAGGTACAAGTTATCGATCACGCGAGGAAGTGACAGAAATGCGTGCCAAGCGCGATCCGCTTTCATTATTGAAAGAGGTGGCCATCTCAAACGGATTTTTAACAGAGGATGAATGCAAAGTATGTTTATGCTTCAATAGAAAATGTTTTTCAGAAATCGTCTAATAACTACTTTTTATTTGGTTGTTTAGAAAATAGATGCTGACGCTAAAACAGAGCTCGAAGCGATGGCCGAAAAGGTGAAAAAGGATAAAGAAATCAAATTGGAGGAATTGTGGGCGGATGTATATATGGAGTGCAAAGAAGAAGGTGTACGCGATACGATCGGTGTACGACACAAGCATTTCCGCGTCGGCAAAACTATGGAGAAAGATCACATCAAATTGAAGTCATTCAAGCCTGATACCAAATTTGAACCACAGGGAATACCGATGGAAATAAGAGAATGGGAAGCACAAGTAGAAGCAATAAAGGACGTGACAAAGAAAGAAGCCAAAGATGTAGATAAGTCGAAGCCAGAGAAAAAATAAATGTTGTTCGAGAAGATTGCGCGTTGGGAATAAGGCAGAAAAATTCGCAGACTTTATTGGAGTGCCAGTCATACATGGATAAATTTATATTTGACATATTTTTCCAAAGAATAATGATGTTTGATGTTTGAAAATGTACAAATCTTTAGAAATTAAAATTATAACAGGATAAGTTGCTGAATAATTTCGTAATTAACTAGTTTTTTTTTTTTTTCATATCGTATCCTTTAAGCAAGCGCTAGCATTTTTAATATTCCAATTTATTTAGAGGATTATGAATGTACATTCTGTCAAAAAAGGACCGATCTGGTCGCCAATCATTGTCTTCAACGGATGAAAACGTCGACAAAGTCAAGGAAATCATGCTGGCAAACCATCATTTAAGTTTCAGGGAGGTAGCTTGTGACCTTAGCGTGTTTCTCGAATCAATTCGTAACATTTTACACCATCGATTGGGCATGAGACGAGTGGCTGCTCGACTAGTTCCAAGAGAGTTCCAAGAGCCCCCTGTGACTTTTTCATTTTCCCAAATCTTAAATTGCCACTCCGCGGACTCCGCTTTGAGTCGATAGAAGCCATTAAGGAGAATTTGCTGAAAGAGCTGACGAAGATCTCTTCAAAGGCGTTTAAGAGGGGCTTTGATGACTGGACTAATCATGGCATATATGTTTTGCTTCGAATGGAGCCTATTTTGAAGGCGACAAAATAAATTTTGATGATTAAAAAATTATGTTGTGTTTTATTAAACAATTCCCGGTACTTTTTTTACAGAATGTATGCAGAGATATTCTTTAACATACTGGCCTTTGCATGCATCTCAAAATTTATATTAATTATCATTAAAAATATTGTTTTGATCAATTTGTTTATAAAAAAACAGTGTAATTTTTTTCAGTTCAAATTTTCATTATTTTTTGTTAAAAATAAGTAAGTGCAAAGCGGTATAACTTATTTTAATGAAAAATTTTTGCCTGGTTGATTTCAATTGATTACAAGAGGCTGTAGATTCCACGGCTCAAATTAAAGAAGCCACGTTTGAGCAGCTGTAGCGCCGCCATTTTTAATTTTTGACGTGATAACGTCTTATAATTCGATTTAATGGCTGCACGCACGAAAAAATGTGTCGTTACCTTGCTCATTGCCGTTACCTTGAATGAACTGCAAGCGAAAGCGCGGAACGAACGACAAAGCAAACAAAGCAAACGAACGGCAACGTTCGACATCTTGCTCTCTCCTACTTAAGTGAGCGTATATATGTATGTATATGCGTATATGTACATATATAAATTCACGTATTTGTATTTGCATATGCCTTCTTATTGATTATTATTAATTTGATTTACTTGAAGAATTTAAAATAAAACCAAGTTTGGTAATAATACCTGTTGTTTTAATGTTATTATTATTTTTTGACGTGATAACGTCTAATAATTCTATGTAGCCGGCTGCTCGCACCAAAAAATGCGTCGTTATCTTGCTCATGCGTCGTTACCTTGCTTGAACAGCATGTTATGTTATGTTATGTTATATTATGTTATGTTATATTATGTTATGTTATGTTATGTTATGTTATGTAATGTAATGTTATGTTTGTTATGTTATGTTATGTTATGTTATGTTATGTTATGTTATGTTATGTTATTTCATCGTAGCTGTGCTGCAAGGCGTTGCAAGCTAAATTTCAAGCGCTTGTCTGATTTTTGAAGTGAAAACTTGTTTAAAATCGTTGGGAGTGATTTGAGACTCGATGAAACGAAAAAGCGACACCAAAAAGAAGAAGAAAAAAGATATACGTATATATATGTATGTATAGAAAATGCTTCATTACCAGGCACACAGAAGGATGGCATAAGCAAATTTAAATTTGTGAATTTATATATGTATGTATATATGCGGATATATGTATATGTTGTGTGTATGTACATATGTGCCTCGCCACAGCAAAACATACGGTAAAATTTCTCAAGAAATCCAGCGCGCATTCATAGGCACAGCATTGCATGTACAGTAGGGCGGGTCGATTTAAAAATCGCTCATTGCTCTATGAAAATCGTATTCTAGGGATCAAAATAAGAAACTTTGCCGAAGGAACCATGCCTCTAAAACGAATTCTGATGTCCCCCAATTTCAAAATATCACCATTTTTGGCCTTTACATGAAAAAATCAGCTAAATGGCTATTAGTGGAGTGTCTGGAGCGTTAAAAACGTTAAAACCTAGGATGTCTCAGGGACTAGATGAAATTAAATTATCTTTGCGAAAATGTGTTGTGAATAACATAAATAATAATCTCTACCTATTTAAAAGTTGTGCATTTGATTTTTAAATAGCAAAAATTTATGATTGCAATAACTTATGTGCTATAATGCAAATAACGTTGTAGAATTTATTGTTTTTGTAACAGAAGTGGAAGCAAATGAAAAAATAAATAGATTATGGATAAATAAATGTAAAAAAAAAAAATATTATGTAAACTATTCGTTTATTTAAACAATTAGCATACAAAAAAAAAATAAAAAATTGTTTTCTGTTATTATAGCATAAAAGTAAAATCGAATTAATTATTAAAAACAAAAAAATTATGACTATTTAAAAGAAAAAAATGAATTAACAAAAAAATTTGTCTATTGAAAAATTTACATTTTTTCAAATATCATCTTCAATTTCACTGATGTTAATCATAGGCGCTACATTTAGACAGCTGTCGTCGTTGCACTGTAGGCATGCTACACTGCAGTATAATCCACTTTTTCGGCATCCGCATGCAGCTCCACATCCTTTTTTGCAATTGCAAAATAACATTTTTAATAAATTTTCCGGAGCAGGTAATTGATTCGTAAATATTGGATGATAGGTATTATTGGAATAGTTCCATCCCCAATTTTCGATGATTAAATCATTCCCTAACCACATCTGAATTTGTAGGTAAACCCGTTTAAAGTGTTCAAATGCTGCATCAGATTTGGGTGGTAACGAAGATAAAAGAACACTTGTGTCTTTGGCAGTTGCTTTGATGAAAGAATTGAACCTGAATGTATTCAAATCTGTAATTTTTGCCGAACCACCATACAGTCCCAAAATACATGTAATACCAGCTTGAAATATATTATTTGCATCTTCATGTACATTTTTAAATACTGCTGCTGAGCCATGTAGATCAATCCGCTTCTCAAAATTTTTGATAAACTTAATTTTTCCTTTATTGTAAAACGCAGAAGTAGTATCACAGCCCGTGAAAGCATGTAAAAATAGAACATGTTCTTTAGATGCTGGTAGAGATTTTTCTAAACTTTTCAATGAAAATATTTGTTGGTTAACTTTGCCTCGGGATGGTTTTAAAAAATATATTTCACGATCAGTAGGCGTCAATGACGTTAACACAACCAAGACGTCAATGTCTTCAGAAATTACAACAATATTTTGAGATTCTAAACTAATTGCTGTATCAACATTTATTTTATCTGCATCGCTTTCCGCTTGGCATGTAAAAATATTGTTATCAGCTAATTTTATACTTAACATTTCGATTAGGCGAGATTTATGTTTTTTATTCGTTAGAAATTTATCTTGAGCGATTTTTAACGGCATATTTTCATCAAATTCAATATCTGTACTTATATTTTTTAGTGCGCGACGATTCCTTTCAGCAGATTTAATACCGTGCTTCTTATATCCATCAAATACCACGTATGCGTTATTATAATTATTCCTCAAATATCTTACGTAATGTTCGCATATCATTTTGAATGTTTCATTTAATTGCCATTTGCAACGATATAACAACATGCCTCCATCAATAACATAATGAACATTTTCTAAGCTTTTCAAATTAATCTGAATTTCTGGCAATAATTCGTAGAAAGTTGATTTTTTTGTTTTTCGCAGTTGGCCATCTTCAAACAGAGCAAGTGGATATGGTGCCAGTTCATAATTCATATAAGTTTTTAGTTCATAATATGTTTTTTTCAACACACAAATACGTTGAAACAGCAACAATGGATCAACGGGAATAACATTGTCATGAATTTTTATTTTATTATTTTTAGCCAATAGATTATTTATTTTATCTTTCCTTAATAACTTCAATTCGCGTACATTTTTCCCTTCGATTTTATTCATAACTTTTAAACCTTCTTCAAAAGCATTGTAACAATTTATACTTTTATCACCGGTAATTCCAGTGGCAATTGACATAATTGCATCTGTATCAGGAAAAGGACTGTGTTCTTTGAAGAAGTCTACCAATCTTTTTACATCGATACCATCCCTTTCAATTCTAGCATCTGTAGAATCACTGCGTTGATGACTTTTATTGAAAGATATGTCACAAAAATTTTCTATGCTTTCAATAATATCTTTTCTATAAATAACTCCTCTGATCCATTTATAAACTACACTTTCAGTGGCACCTCGTTCAAAAGGACCCCCTTCGACGCTTATTCCTTTCATTAAAGTCTGATCACTTGCAATACCAGAAAAAAAATATCTGATCGCCTAGATGTGAAATATCCTGTTGTATATTTTTCGAACTCTGCTGGATCCATTTTACACTGTAATTCCTTCATATCTTGCAGATAAATTTGTGCAGCCTTCGCATAGGGAAAATGTCCTGATGCGTCGAATAGTGCAATCATCAGCTCAGTACTATGTAGGTGTAAATTCCAATCCCCCATAAGGTCGGCTGCAATGAAGTCTTTCAATATTGTTACCATTCGAAAATACGTAATCCATAGTTTTGATGTTTTATCTTTATTTTCAAGCTCAACTAACTTATCTTCAAAAATTCTACTCAGCATTTGAAATCCTTGATTTTCTGTAATTTCATTGTAATTGAACATTTCAAAAATCACCGATATTTATTCGTCATTCAATACATTTAAAAAATCCGCATTATTTTCCTTAAGATCTTCAAAAATTAATTGTGATAAAGCCTGCTGCAATAAGGTATGAGCACGTATTGCTCTAGCATAGGCACGTCCTGATAGTGGAGTGTCTGGAGCGTTAAAAACGTTAAAACCTAGGATGTCTCAGGGACTAGATGAAATTAAATTATCTTTGCGAAAATGTGTTGTGAATAACATAAATAATAATCTCTACCTATTTAAAAGTTGTGCATTTGATTTTTAAATAGCAAAAATTTATGATTGCAATAACTTATGTGCTATAATGCAAATAACGTTGTAGAATTTATTGTTTTTGTAACAGAAGTGGAAGCAAATGAAAAAATAAATAGATTATGGATAAATAAATGTAAAAAAAAAAAATATTATGTAAACTATTCGTTTATTTAAACAATTAGCATACAAAAAAAAAATAAAAAATTGTTTTCTGTTATTATAGCATAAAAGTAAAATCGAATTAATTATTAAAAACAAAAAAATTATGACTATTTAAAAGAAAAAAATGAATTAACAAAAAAATTTGTCTATTGAAAAATTTACATTTTTTCAAATATCATCTTCAATTTCACTGATGTTAATCATAGGCGCTACATTTAGACAGCTGTCGTCGTTGCACTGTAGGCATGCTACACTGCAGTATAATCCACTTTTTCGGCATCCGCATGCAGCTCCACATCCTTTTTTGCAATTGCAAAATAACATTTTTAATAAATTTTCCGGAGCAGGTAATTGATTCGTAAATATTGGATGATAGGTATTATTGGAATAGTTCCATCCCCAATTTTCGATGATTAAATCATTCCCTAACCACATCTGAATTTGTAGGTAAACCCGTTTAAAGTGTTCAAATGCTGCATCAGATTTGGGTGGTAACGAAGATAAAAGAACACTTGTGTCTTTGGCAGTTGCTTTGATGAAAGAATTGAACCTGAATGTATTCAAATCTGTAATTTTTGCCGAACCACCATACAGTCCCAAAATACATGTAATACCAGCTTGAAATATATTATTTGCATCTTCATGTACATTTTTAAATACTGCTGCTGAGCCATGTAGATCAATCCGCTTCTCAAAATTTTTGATAAACTTAATTTTTCCTTTATTGTAAAACGCAGAAGTAGTATCACAGCCCGTGAAAGCATGTAAAAATAGAACATGTTCTTTAGATGCTGGTAGAGATTTTTCTAAACTTTTCAATGAAAATATTTGTTGGTTAACTTTGCCTCGGGATGGTTTTAAAAAATATATTTCACGATCAGTAGGCGTCAATGACGTTAACACAACCAAGACGTCAATGTCTTCAGAAATTACAACAATATTTTGAGATTCTAAACTAATTGCTGTATCAACATTTATTTTATCTGCATCGCTTTCCGCTTGGCATGTAAAAATATTGTTATCAGCTAATTTTATACTTAACATTTCGATTAGGCGAGATTTATGTTTTTTATTCGTTAGAAATTTATCTTGAGCGATTTTTAACGGCATATTTTCATCAAATTCAATATCTGTACTTATATTTTTTAGTGCGCGACGATTCCTTTCAGCAGATTTAATACCGTGCTTCTTATATCCATCAAATACCACGTATGCGTTATTATAATTATTCCTCAAATATCTTACGTAATGTTCGCATATCATTTTGAATGTTTCATTTAATTGCCATTTGCAACGATATAACAACATGCCTCCATCAATAACATAATGAACATTTTCTAAGCTTTTCAAATTAATCTGAATTTCTGGCAATAATTCGTAGAAAGTTGATTTTTTTGTTTTTCGCAGTTGGCCATCTTCAAACAGAGCAAGTGGATATGGTGCCAGTTCATAATTCATATAAGTTTTTAGTTCATAATATGTTTTTTTCAACACACAAATACGTTGAAACAGCAACAATGGATCAACGGGAATAACATTGTCATGAATTTTTATTTTATTATTTTTAGCCAATAGATTATTTATTTTATCTTTCCTTAATAACTTCAATTCGCGTACATTTTTCCCTTCGATTTTATTCATAACTTTTAAACCTTCTTCAAAAGCATTGTAACAATTTATACTTTTATCACCGGTAATTCCAGTGGCAATTGACATAATTGCATCTGTATCAGGAAAAGGACTGTGTTCTTTGAAGAAGTCTACCAATCTTTTTACATCGATACCATCCCTTTCAATTCTAGCATCTGTAGAATCACTGCGTTGATGACTTTTATTGAAAGATATGTCACAAAAATTTTCTATGCTTTCAATAATATCTTTTCTATAAATAACTCCTCTGATCCATTTATAAACTACACTTTCAGTGGCACCTCGTTCAAAAGGACCCCCTTCGACGCTTATTCCTTTCATTAAAGTCTGATCACTTGCAATACCAGAAAAAAAATATCTGATCGCCTAGATGTGAAATATCCTGTTGTATATTTTTCGAACTCTGCTGGATCCATTTTACACTGTAATTCCTTCATATCTTGCAGATAAATTTGTGCAGCCTTCGCATAGGGAAAATGTCCTGATGCGTCGAATAGTGCAATCATCAGCTCAGTACTATGTAGGTGTAAATTCCAATCCCCCATAAGGTCGGCTGCAATGAAGTCTTTCAATATTGTTACCATTCGAAAATACGTAATCCATAGTTTTGATGTTTTATCTTTATTTTCAAGCTCAACTAACTTATCTTCAAAAATTCTACTCAGCATTTGAAATCCTTGATTTTCTGTAATTTCATTGTAATTGAACATTTCAAAAATCACCGATATTTATTCGTCATTCAATACATTTAAAAAATCCGCATTATTTTCCTTAAGATCTTCAAAAATTAATTGTGATAAAGCCTGCTGCAATAAGGTATGAGCACGTATTGCTCTAGCATAGGCACGTCCTGACGTTATGTGATCAATCGTATTTTCTGCATAAATGGTAGAAAGAACTTCTTTTATCCCACTTCCAGCCATAATATAACCAATAATATATAACGTTGGGAAGATGTATTTCTTTATCTATTTAAGTAAAATTTAACGTAGAACTAAAAAAAATTATTTCCAACTAAATATTATATTATGCTCCAATATATTAATTTTTCATATTTTTTTGTTTAAACAATGAAAAAATTAATTGCACAATATAATATTGGTAGAAGTTACAATTTAGAGCATACAAAAGAAAATCCTGATGGTTACATGGCAATTCATTCAGTCCCTCAGAGATCCGAGGTCAAAACCCCCGGGCACTCCACTATATGCTTTTTCTTTATTTTCATTTATTTATAATATTATCTATTTTTTCTCTTAAGAAATTTATTTAGTCAGAACATATGTAAATGAATGAATGTGAGTTATAGAAAAGAAACTAAAAAGTTCGACCCATATTGGGGGATATCAGAAATCGTTTTAGAGGTATGGTTCCTTCGGCAAAATTTCTTATTCTGATCCCTAGAATATGATTTTAACAGAGCAATGGGCGATTTTTTTGCCTTCCCACAAATCGACCCGGCCTAATGTACAGTAACCTTGAACAGGCAGCTGCGGTTGTCGAGCAAACATATTTACGGAGCCGCGGGCACTCGACTTGACAAAAATTGAATATTGGCAAATAATTCTACGCGAAATATTCCAATATTGACTATTTTCGAATTGTCGAGAAAATTAGCATATGGGCGGCTCGTTTTATGAATGAAAGTACTTGCTCTTAGAACTATGAGCTCGAATTTATAAATCAATTTTTTGATGATGAGTTTTTGTTGGATGATGGCCGCTACGCCTGCGCCTATTAATGCATTTTGTTCTTGTAGTCGCTAGGCATAGAATTTTAGCTTTGGACGACATACGCATTTACAGGAATAAAGTGAGTGGCCTGTGTGTGCGGTTGTATGTAGATGCATATGTGTATATTAATAAGCATTGTTTTGCTGGAAGTTCAGAACACAAATATGTATGTACGTACATAGGCTAGACTATAGTATAGCATACATACATATGTATACAAAATTCAAACCAAGCGTCCTACGAATGTTTGTGTGTATGTTAGTACGTCTGTGTAATATACGCGATACGACGCTCATAATAGCAACCGCGTGTGCTGTATTGCGTCCGTATTTTTATATTCGTAAATATTTTCATTTTTAAATATTTACCGCAATTATGCCGAAAAATAATGCAGAAAAGTTTCGTGAATATCGACAGAAAAAAAAACAAAAAGAAAATAAAACTAAACATAAGCCACTCGTATCATTTGTTGAAATTGAAAACATTGAGGATGAATAACAATAAAATGGAGAAAATAAAATATGAACTTTATAGCAATATTATAATGAACCTATAATTATCCCGCTCCTAATGCTGCTTTCGTCTCATTCTCTCTCAGTTTGTTTTACGGAAGGTTTCACTTCTATCGCGTCTAACCGTTAGACTGGTATTTTTTTTTTTAATTCTGTTTTCTGACAAACCAGATTTATATGTTACCGTTTTTAACAAGAGTTCTGTGCCATAATTCCATTTCATTCTCATCGGCAGCAACTTATCTTCGCAGCGAGATTTATCTTCTATTGCAACACGGCCAAGAAAAGTAGAAAAATACAAGACGGTGTGGTTATATTAAATAAAACCAATGGCAAACCTCCGAGTGTATTTCTGCCATGAAAACCCTACTCATAAAAGAACCATTTGCCGTTCGGTGTCGGCTTAAAACTCTTCTTGAAATATATTCCTGAAAACTATCATACATCGGCGCTCGATCAAAAATAGTGTTATAGGTCTTCGACCGCATTATGTTGGTTACCGGTTCAATCACAGCATAATATTTGGAAATAATACAAATACATCCATAAAGGAGGCACTGTGGAATTGATACGATTGTTTTGTAGTGGAATCATTTCCTTCTATGCTTAGTTTATCGAATGCCACAATTGGTTCAATAAAAGTAGTTTTGAGATCTTTTACGCTCAGCTATTTTTCTCACCATAGTGTTTAAGGGGTTACATACGTTCAAAATTTTCAAAATATCGATTTTTTTTACAGATTTATAGTTTTAGGCGTATTTCTGTGGAAGTCCATAGATACAGAGTTATGGTAGTAAATGTGACTGCCCGAAGAGAGTTTGATACGCACAGGTAGCTCTCCTTGGTTTGAGGCAGCTGGCCGTTATGAAATGCACTCGAAAGTTTAAACTCGTTTTTCTCGAAATTACTTTTTCCGGCACGGTCTGCATGATAATTCATACAGTTTTTAATATTTTGCGGTTTTTTTATAATAAAGTGTTTTCTCTACAGTCTGTCAGTCGGATTTTTCATATTTTTATTAAAAAAATTTAACATAAAAAACATAATTAAAGTGTAACATTTATGACGTAAAACGCATCCTTTTTTTTAAATGCCGTAAATTGCTAAATTTTTCGAAATTCAAAAATCCGGCTCGACAGACTATAACTACAACTTTATTTTACAAGATTTTTTTTATTTTTTACAGATCCATCAACATTTCAAGGAGAAATGATGCAGACTCTGAAGCAACTTGTTTTTCATTGTACTTTGGGTCACGTGATTTTTTATATACTAATTTAATAATTTTATACATTATATATTATTTTTATACTTAATAGAATAGAAAAAATACCCGATCAATATAAATGAAGCAATAAAAAATTACTAAGTTGTTGTGTATACTGAGGTGAACTTAAACTAAAAATCGGCTACTCAGGTCGTTTGCGTATTTACAAGGTTTTAATTGTTGTTGTAGCATTTCAAGATCCTCTACGACGTAGAGACGAGACAGGTCTTGGTTGCTGTTGTTGTAGCATCATAAACATTCCCCATGCACGCACGGGGAATGCTGTTGTAGTGACAGTTTTTCGCCGGTTATAAATCCTGGTCGCCCCGGTAACGTAGATGGGTTTTTTCCACAAATGGATTGTCTGCTCTGAGTAGTTTGCTTTGCTAATTAATTTATATAATAGTGTAGCTCTGATTAAGTTAATTTCTGTTGCTGGCGAAATGAACAAATATATAAGTTTTATAGACCATTTTACTGAGACTCCTCAGTGAAACAATGATTTAATACTTGTATTAATTAAATTTATTGGGTATATAGTCTGTTACTTAAATAACCAAGTAATTACGCAAAATATGTGAGATAATTATATGTAAAATGGCGCAGGGGCCCGCCAAAAGGAATATTTGTATATCCACAGCAAAATATGGGGGAAAATCATATGGAATTTAATGCCGTGAATGATATTTTATACTTGATGGAATTATGAAATTTAAATACACAAGCTAAATTGGCAGTGATGCACGTATTTGATCCATTGTATTAGTGAAGAAATTAATTATCGACCAGTCACTTGCAGGTGCTTCATTTGGATTCTCAGCAGCGACTGGTTCTTCCTCTTGTGGTGGTGCCATAGGTATTATACGATCAGCTGTCGTAAATATTGCATTTTCGGCTTCACACTCGAAATACTTGCCTGTGAAAGGTAATTCATCTTTTTGCGGAGATGGAGTGTTGTCCTGTAAAACATATGCATAACATTTACATATTTGATATATAAATAAAATAGCATTACCAAATCCTTCATACTAACCAGTAACTCCAAGCCAAAGAAATACCCAACTGGATGAATTTCCGGGACTGGACCAATGTAACAAACAATACAATCATAGTGCTTACTACCATCTTGCTCTAAGCAACGTCCTGGCACACTAATCACATCACCCGGATTCGCACTACTGAGCCAATCGCAACGGTCTTTGTGAAGTAAAAGTTGCAAACGGCGTTGTGGTTCTGGTATGCTCACTATGAAAGGCCACAAATTATCGCATACTGGCAACAAATTGTCCACCGTACACTGATAAGTGCGCCTGGTGTCGGGCTCTCGAAGCACTGTGTCATATACATAAACCTGTACAGTTGGTGGTGGTGATGATTGATTTGCCAATATCTGTGATTCCTGGGTAATTTTAACAAGAGTACCACCGGCCACTGTATAATTTTGCATCTCCAATGAAGTGTTTTCCAGCTCCGTGGTCTCGTTCACAAATTGTAGTCGCGCTGTGCGGCTTAGTACTGCATATTTTGTAATCATTATTAATGTAGTTTTATGGAATAGCTTTGGTTCTTAAATAAAAGACTTTTTTAAGCTCACACAGTAATAGCAAAGTTTTGTAAAAATGTAAGCTATTGCTACGAAAATTAAATGCGTAGCTTTGGCGAAGTGTTTATTATTTACGTTTATATTTTAGGTATTTCACCAAAATTGGTAACTGTAATCGATTTTGTTTTGTTTATCGATATATGATACGTATAATGACAAGTAGCTGGTGTATTTTTCCGTTGAAGACGTACTCAGAGCAGATGACATCGCATAGAGGAAATACAACACTTCAATGCAATTTGTTTTTGCAATTTGTCGGTTTGAATACCAAAATGATTTCAATGAGCATGTAAATAAACAAATAATGGGGCTGCCACAATGGGTCCTTTGTGACCGTTGCAGCAACGCATTTGACTGACGTGACGTGTAAAACGTACCGTGGTGCCGCACTTAAAGTATTACCGCATATACACAAAAAAGCAGCAAATGTTCTTTTCATGAAAACAAATATCATTTGTACAAACAGATTTTGTTGGTTGTCAAATATATTATAAAATTGCAGGACACCTGGGTTACGCCTAGCTTTTTCTCTAGTCTTTCAAGCTTTTATCGATAAGAAAATAGAGTATTTGAATTTACCGAATTCATTTAAATTCCACTTATTTTTTGCATTTAATTTGATAAAAAAGAGACCACCATCGACAAAAATTTGTGTCATACAAAATTCACCTTCCTTAAACAGTTGCCATTTTCCCCGCACTTGCCAAGGCGAATCTAGGCGAAAGGTGGTATCGGCAAATCAGCTAATTTTTTTTCTTTCGCCGTGTCCTTGTGGCTGTCAGCCCAGAATGAATCAAGACGATTTCATTTTTTGTTTTCTACTTTTCCAATAGTTTGCTTTGATAATCAGACGTAAAAAAATATTGTTGTTGGTCTAGTGCTACCACCTTTAATGAAATCATCTTGGCACTCGCCGTACGGCAAAAGTAGAAAGTTGCCAATTTTGGTGCATTTCGGCATGGTGTACGGCACGTATGTGACGCCTTCGACTCAAATACAAAAAAAACTATTTTACTGTCCGGGCATTTTGACGGATCTTCAAGGCATAAATAAACTGTAAAGCAAGGGACTTTGGCATTGCAACCACCAAGCTGCAGACAAAAAAGGAAAAACGAATAAATTGCACATTGTATGGACACACTTTGTTTGCAGTCTTAGAGCAAAGGTCGGGTTAGGTTCGGTAGAAGCGTTTGTTCACTATGGAGCTTGCACAGACTCGCAGCCCATTTTGACACATCATGAGGAACTTCCCTTTAGCTCTTCTAAAAGCAAAGTTAACCGTTCAAAACTTTGCAATACGCCTGATTTTCTACTCATTGAAAATTTGTCTACCGTACTTTAGGTACCTTAAATTTACATACAGAAAGTGCAAACTCGTCTCTTGCTCATTCACACAGCTTCTGCAGAAGACGTATGGGCGCGCGCTAATGCTCTGAGCGTACCTGCATATTAGAGAGTGCTTTATTATTGCGGAAATTAGTGTCTGAGCGTTTGCCATTAAACCATGGGCTGGTCATAATTGGGGGTATATTCTCTATTTTTCCTTCGATATTCTTAGAACTTTATCAAAAATAAGTAGCTTACATGTCAGTAAGAGTATGCGTATGCCATTGTCATTCTCTAGTTTATTTTATACTATGCACGGGTTCAAATCTCCGTGCAAGAAACAGCAGAAATGATAGAAAATTTGTTTCTAATAGCGCTGGCCCCTCGACAGGCAATGGCAAACCTCCGAGTGTATTTCTGCCATGAAAAATCTCCTCATAAAAAAACCATTTGCTGTTCGGAATCGGTTTAAAACTGTAGGTCTCTCCATTTGTCAAACAACATCAATCCTCAAACCACACACCACAAATAGAAGAAGGAGCTCATCCAAACAGCTGACAGAAGTGTACGCGCCAATTGTTTATTTTCTATACATAGTTAAACTCGTGTAGAAATTTCACCACACAAAAACCATTTGAACTCGAATAGAAAAAATTTATTAGCAATTAATTTAGATTTAATAGCATTAATGCTTTTATAAGGAGCTAGAAAATTTACATAGTACCAAATTAAAACTACAATCGAAAATGTCAACACGTACGTTGATAAAGATGCTCTGATTTCTTGCTTTGAAAAATCGATATAAGTCGTTAGCATGTGATCACTGAACTTTCACAGCTGATGTGTATATCAACAGGAACATAGCAACGCATAATCAAACGGTGCTGCCACTATTTATGATTTTGTTAATGCATTCTGGTGTTTTTATTGTAATCGATTGCGACAAAGGAACCGGAAATGACGAAAGAAGCTTACACCAAACGAAATCTACTAAATAAGAATATTATAATAAATATACTTTTTAGTTATAACAGTAATAATACAAGTGGCACAAATTTTTATTTATCCAACTCTTAGAAAAAGCTAAATCACACAGAATTATGCAATGAAGTGAGCCGACTTTTCAAAGTACACAATAATAAAAGATAGATATGTACATATGTATGCACGTAGATCGCCTTCTCGCCTTCAAACATGTTGCCTTCATGCTTGCTTAAAAAGATAGAGACATACTTGCACACATAACTACGCGCATTTGGATTAACATATTTTCGTATATCTAAGAAGCATCTTTACAAGAAATCACCTTGCACGCTAGCGACACGCCACCGATCAGTCCACTCTTCCCACATTTATACGAGTACACGAGTATATTCGTGTTGTGTTCTCATCAGCCGCTGTCGCTCGCAGTCATTTCAATTGGATCGCGCTCGCTTTGGGTTCTTACATCGGATATCAGTTCAGTCTATAACCGCTACGCCAAGTATAACGTTCGATAAAAGTTTTTGAAACAAAAAATTCTAAACATTTTTGTTACTAATAAGTTTCGCTATATACTTGTATTTTTGTATGACGCGTGTCGTGTGTAGTTATTGCTATTGTATTGTGCGCGTGTGAATAATTGCTTGTCGAGTGTTTCAATATTATTAGGAACTAACAATCAAAATAGTGGCGCCACTGCGTGGTAACAAGTCATCTTTGCTAAAAACAAAAAAAAAAATGCTTTTGTGAAATTCAGTTGTGCTCTAAATGTTGGCGACAAAGTGAAATAGTGAGAAACGGCGAAAAAAGTGTACATTAATTTCGACTCGCAAAGTTTTGGCTACGAGATCAATAGTCAATTGAATAAGTGTTAACTGTGTGTGTGTGTGTGAGTGCGCGTTTGTCAAAAATTCATATTTCTCACTTGATCGAGATTTAA
The DNA here is from genome assembly GCF_027943255.1 of Anastrepha obliqua. Classification (NCBI taxonomy): domain Eukaryota; kingdom Metazoa; phylum Arthropoda; class Insecta; order Diptera; family Tephritidae; genus Anastrepha; species Anastrepha obliqua. The sequence continues at coordinate 120,337,331 of NC_072893.1, read as the reverse complement.
GGAAATGTAGAAAATAGATTTCGAATGCGCTGAATAAATTTAATTGTATACCAACACAAATATTATTAATTAAGAAAGGAAGATCGAGTTTATTCTTGGAAACTAACAAAACTTTTTTCTCAGTACAAAGAAAAATAAACTAATAGAAAATTTAATCAAAAAGTGCCTGTGCAAATACGAATTTTAAATGAAAATTCCAGTTTTTAAATATAAATTTCAAATTTAAAATATAAGTTTCAAATTTAAAATATAAATTAAAAAGAAAAAAAAAATTACGTTCCTCAAAATTTCTTTAATCAAAAAATATGCGAACAAATAATACCAATTAAAATTTATGGGAAATATTTAAGAATGTGGCTTAAGCAAGAGGCTTGGGAAAATCAAAACGGAATCATAATTAACGGTAAGTACTATAAAATAAAGTATATAAAAAAAAAGTAATAATAAAAAATAAATAAACAATAAAAAATTTTTAATACAATTAAAGTCAAGTATTATAAAAAAATAAATATTTAACAAATAATACAAATAAGTCTATAAAATAAAATAAACTAAAATAAAATAGAAAGAGGTAAAAAAATAGAAATAAAATAAAATCAAAAATTCTTAGACTCATTTTCAAAAATTTGTTCAATAGGTCTTATTTTTTCCTTCCATGTACTCACATAAGTACATATTTTTACGATCCCTAGTTTTTTGCAGGCCTTAAAATGCTAGATATGTCCATACGCATGTACAAGGTGGCGCAAAATTAATCAGCCAATTTGGTTCTTGGGAAACTTGTTTCTTTTACTAAATAAAAAGGAAAAAAGTTTCTGGAAAAGTGAATTAAGAACATTTTTTTGTACAAGGTGGCGCAAAGTTAATCAGCCAATTTGGTTCTTGAGTAATTTTGTTCTTCCTTTTACTTAATAAAAAGAAAAGAACATTCTGGAAAAGTGAATTAGAACATTGTTTTTTTTTGTACAAGGTGGCGCAAATTTGATCATCTAAATTGGTTTTTGAGTAATTTTGTTCTTCCTTTTACTTAATAAAAAGAAAACAACATTTTGGAAAAGTGAATTAGAACATTTTTTTGTACAAGGTGGCGCAAAATTAATAATCCAATTTGGTTTTATAACTTTTTTAGTAAATTAAGAGCAATGAAGTTTCTGAACAGGTGAATTAAGAACGCTTTTTTTGCATAAGGTGGCGTAAACTTAATCATCCAAATTGGTTTTTTAATAACTTTTTTTATTATATACCAAAAAAATATTTTTTATGATTGAAAGCTTTCTTTTAACCTTTACGCCCTACCTTATTTGTCTGTTTGTATACTGCATCTTTAGTTGTTTAGTTCACAAGTACCAAATTTGATTGATGTATGACGCCATTTGCAAGAATTATAAATCTCTCGATAGGATGACTAATTTTGCTACCTGCAAGTTCAAGTCCTTAACTATAATAGAAATAAGTTAAATTCACGTCCAAAGTCGAAAAAGCCAGTCTGGCCAGACCTGGGTGCTCAACGGAGGATTAAAAATACTAAGAGATGAAAAAATAAATAAATTTGAAACACAAAAATATAATATACATATGTATATGTTTATATATATACCTATATATGTATATATACTGGGTGTTTGGCCGAACTCATCCTCCTATTTATGGTGTGCGCCTTGATGTTTTTCCACAAATGGAGGGACTTACAGTTTCAAGCCGCCTCCGAACGGCAAATATTTTTATGAGGAGTTTTTTCATGACAGAAATACACTCGGAGGTTTGCCATTGCCTGCCGAGGGGCGACCGCTATTAGATAAATGTTTTTCTTAATTTTGGTGTTTCACCGATATTCCTACCAACTTTCTCTCTGTGAATTCCGAATGGTAGTCACGCACCAACCCATTCGGCTACGGCGGCCGCAAGCAGCTTTTTGGTTTACAAGTGTCAAATTTGATTGACGTACGAAGCCATTTGCAAACTATAGGGTGACTAATTTTGCGCCGCCGTATACATATATTAACCCTCCATTGGACACCTTCCGTTTAAAACCTCCGGTTAGATACCCGTGTCTGGCCTTGTTTTTCGTCATGTTGGAGGATACTTTTAAAAAGCTTATATCCATAAATCGGTAAAAAAATTTAATTTTAAGAAGCTACCTGCAAGCTCAAGTCATTAGCTGTAATAGAAAAAAGTTAAATTCACGTCCAAAGGAGAAAAAGCCAGTCTGGCCACATCCGGGAGCCCAACGGAGGTATAAAAATACTAGAGATAAAGAGATGAGATGAAAAAAAAAAAAAAAAAAATTTGGAACACAAAAATGCAAGAGATTTTATTTAAATCAATTAGAATACCTTTAACCCTTCGCCGTCGTATTAAATTTGGATATGGTTGTCGTATTGGTCGGAATTAATTTTCGTCGAAAGAGCAGTGATACCCAACATGCGAGGTTATGAAAAATAAACAAGATTCATTAATTCTATAATTCTGTGGTGACTGAGACCAGACATACAACCAGAATGGTAAAAACGCTTTGGTGGCTGAGAGTAGACATACGACAACAAAGGGTTAATATTTTTGCTTTTTATGAAAATTTTCAATATCTTCTTTCTTTATTGAAAGTACTTCAAAAGCATAGCCTTTAGGTTAGATCTTAAAAGATACTAGCCAAGAGTTCCCAAAAATCGACATTCTAAGAGGAGGGGAGGGGAGTTCCGAATCGGATAGGGGCAAATGGAAAATGGAGATTAACAAGCAACACAAATACTAATACATACATATGTGGTCTTAAAAGATAAAGCACTGCTTTGAAATCAAGGAAGGGTTCTCTCGTTCGGTACTAACAAATACTTGGATAATGACGAACTTAGGTCAGACTTGTTGGTAGATTCTAATGTAGGTATACCTTTCGTCAAATGTAGATGGGTTTTCTGATGCTGTGAGTTTGTCAAAAGAGACACTGATTTTATGCAATAACACTTATTCATAGGCTATGATCCTACAGGAACGACGGATGACCTAGATTATTAGGAAGTGTAAAGCTCACCCCAATTCCATTTAGTTTTAAACTATATACTTGTGTAGATTACGCTCTAATTCGCTACGGATAAAGTTCCATGTTGTATTTGAAGACAGACCCAAGACTGGGTATTGCATTATGATTTGTGGAAGGGAATGAAATCGGCTTTCTACCGTTTTCAAGTTGAGCTTAGAAACGTTAAATAATTGTCATTAGATACTACTTTCTTGTATCAATTCTGTTTCAATTGAGTTTGGCTTTATACACAACACTTTTTTTTTGTTTCTGGCTGATTTCTAGTCCAGATCCAGAGTGGAATGGTGTTTCAAAATGCGTCTTCGATTCGCCACATCTCTGCTCGCTATGTTTGGGCTCTGCTCGCTTGCATGTGAAAGCAACAACAAAGTTATCGAGCAAGATTCGCCGGTGAGTATAGTTATACCTCCTAAAACTGGCGAAACTCACTATTTTCAGTGTTGCCAACTCTCTTTCAAGAGAATTTCATTAGACCGCTTCCATAAAAGGATGACATAGTTGCTTCAACTTTCTTTTGATGTTACCGCCATGTTTTTAGTCTATAGTCAACAACAACAACGAGAAGAACGATAACACAAAGGGTGTTGACAGAGCCCGAGCATCACAAGCAATAAGTTGAAGCAACAAATGTTTCCCTGTATGAACGCGGCCTTACTAACACTCGTTAAGTGCTTCCAAACAAATGCTATTTTTCAAGTGCTTTTCAGTGCTACCAAAGCCTGTTTATTTAAACCAGTTGCTTCATCTATTTGCATGAATCGAAGGCGCCTAAAAGAAAGTAGGTAAGAACTCTCGGGCGAAGGTTAGTTTGAGGTCGTTCATTAATTAATAGTAACGGGACATGGGTTAAGTTCAGACTTGTTCCATTAATACTGGTAAGTACTTCAGGCAAAATATAAAAAAAACTAAAGTTTAATAACCCAAACCATTAACTAATTTCGAAAGTGGTTTTTCGGAAGATAGAATTACCCATCTACGACAGTTGTCACTCTTCATTTCATGAAAAATGCTCACCATGAAAAAAACTGTTATATGATAAGGCATTAGACATATTCAGAAAATTAGTAAAAAGATTCATTCACAAGTAAACTTTTATTAAAAAATGTACTATTTTCCAAGATCTACCTTATATTTTTAACGGCGTCGCTGTGCTGCCAACATGGCATTCCCAAAAAGCCACATTAGTGCTTCATAGACATGTCTGATATAATTATTATAGCAGCTGGTAGAGAGATAACTCGCGGAGCTATCGAGATATCAAAAGCATTGCCAAGAAGTTAAGCTCCTAGTGGCGTACTGCCTTTCTCTTATTATTATTATTTGTATTATTATTTATTGTTCGACTTTTTTAAAATAAACATTACATTTCATTTTTAATCATTAACATTAGAACGTACGACAGTGACACTAGGTCGTTTGTCGGAAGAAAAAAGAAAAAAAAAAAAACAAAATCTTACATTTTACATATGTTACTATGGTACTATGTATTGAATTCGCTTAAAATTAATTTTCTATATTATATTCTATAGCACCAGTGATGAACTTAAATAAGTTATTATATCCAGAAGGGCCAACACCATTTAAAATGTCTATGATTTCATCTCGGCTTAAACTATATTTTCCAAAAAATCTTTGACGAATTCTTTTAAGTATCGGGCATTTTCCTAAGAAATGTGTGATGTCTTCTAATTCATTTAAGTTACATAAAGTGCAATTTAAATCCCTTTGGCTTCCCAAGTATATTAAATCACATCTGGCTTTCATAATCCACATAATTTTATAGATTCCAGTATTATCGTTTAAATAGCTTCTGGCGTTGTTATGGTTGAATTCCTTATATAATCGGGTGCTTTGGTGTGCCCTTTTCTATAAAGTTCGAATATTCGAATCATGAAGATTTTCTATTATTGAAATTATATTTCTATTCCACTCTCTTTTATTTGAAGTGCCCCAGTTACATGTTATATTTAACTTTTGTGCTAGATTACTAATTTCTTCATCCTAAAATATCTGTTTTTCTAAAATCTTTTTTGATAGTATATGAGGCAATCTATTATCATCATATTCAAATAACGTTTTGAATATATATTTTAAGTGAAGCTGCAGTGTATACAAATGAAAACTTGGAACATTTGTCTCCAAGAGAATGCAATAAGATGGCGTATTACTCGGGAGATGAAGTACCCTTTTTAAAAAATAAAGTTGAATTTTGTCTACTTCTTCAAACAACGAGTTTCCCCATACCTGAGCAGCATAACTCTGGATTGCTCTAGTCACCGCTAAAAACAGTTTCAATTTTGCCGACAACTTAATTTTATTTTTACTAAGAAATGTGCATTTATGCTGTTTTTCGCTAGAACATTTCTATTTTCTATATGTTGCTTGAAACTGAGTTTTGATGTTAGCTTTACACCCAAGTAATTATATTCTTTCGTTATTGGTATAAGTTCGCCGTGAAAAAACCACTTTTCTTTTTCTGCTATTCTACCGCCTCTCCGAAAAATCATTGTAGCTGACTTAGATAAGTTTACTTGCATATTCCACTTATCGCAGTATTTTTCTAAGTTGCTTATCATTTTTTGAAGAGCACTAACCTCATCTGCCAATATGACGATATCGTCAGCATATAATAGCAAACGGATATTTAACTCATACTGCCTTTCTCTTTCCGACTCTTGTTAATTTCTAAGTTCTTTTGTCAGCCAGCCCCAAGGATGCAATATTTACCAGGTATGGTAACTATGGTGAAAACGAAAATTGTGAGGGAAACTTTTGCTGTCACGTCACTTGGGAGATTCTGCAGTCAAAATTTGCACAATAATTTCACAAATATTCAGACACTCGTCCACTCAGTCGTTGGTCAGACAGCAACAAAGTGTCATTGTTTGATTTTTTTCGTGTATCACTAACACAATCTCAGTTTTTTTCTTAAACACACCTCAAGTGACGTCAGCCCATCAGCTGATTTTTTCAAATGCGCTCAGCGCCGAATAACGGTCTGCCAAATAACTTACCTTTAAAATATTTTCACTATGAGCTAGTCCGCCATTAAATTATATTACATTATACAGTAATTGAATTCATGATTTGTTTATTATTTTTACACTACGCTTACATCGTTAACAAAATCATGATTAGCTGCCAATGTTTACACTTCCCTCAGCTACACTGCACAGGAAAACAGTTTCTTATTACTATTGCACTTTGCCATAGAAAACATCTTTTATTTATTATGCTTATCCTACGTTCACACAGCCTCAGAAAACATCTTTTATTTATTTCGCTTTTACTAAGTTCATACTGCATCCGCAAAACTCTTGTATTTATTATGTTTACTTTACGTCTAAACTACCTCAGGAAACATTGTTTATTTATTTTTCTTATACTACATTCTCAATGTATTTGAAAAAAGTATTTTTTGTTTAGATTTTGGAGGCAAGAAATGCAAAATTCTATACCTACTAAAATATGCACGACCATGAGCACTACAGTTAAAAAATTGTAGCTAAAAAATTGTAGCACCTTCAAAGAAACAACCATGAAAAGCTGTCACAGTGCTGCTTTGTTTTCCTACACTTCATAGCAAGGAAATATGTAATATTTGAAGCCCTATTTCCCACGAGGTATTAAGAAAGTGAAGAAGAAGAATAAGATGGTGAAAAGAATTCGTGCATCTTTTAAGCGTTTGCAAGACACATAACCAGCTTCCTTACGTTATCGAGTTTAGTATCACGATTAATTCCCACTGGAACGTTCCGGAGAATTTTTGTGGGCATTGGCAACATTGATATAAAACTTCTGTTTTGGTCATAAGAAGAAGAAGAAACATAAATATAAACATTCTTCCATGTGTGATTAAGTCCTCACTGGTCCTTGAGTGTATCGAGAAATTGAATTTATTAGATACGCATAATCGCTTTCGGCTAATTTGGGGCCCTGGACACAGGCGTATAACTGTGAACGAAGTAGCGAATGCATTGGCAAGAGATTCTGCGGTCTTGTCATTAATACGACTCGAGCCCCTCTTGCTATGGGGCAACACATTATCAAGGAGAAGCTTAGGAGGGAAGAGCTAAGGCTAAGGTAGGTTAGCTGGCACCCAATGAGGTTTACAAATCTCATAACTCTCCCCAACGATAAACTGAGAATCCTCACGGGCATTCTCACAGGCCATTGCAGACTGCGCAGTCATGTGCACCCCATCGTGATATGGTGCACATTCTCATTGAATGCAGTGCGGAGATGGTTGAGACATCTCGGCCAATTGCAGCCAGAAGAAAGGCACATAAGCTCAGTCTGTAGTATCTCAGCTACATCTTAAGTTTAATAAGATAACTGCGTCTGGATGAGGTACTGTGATGAGTAGAGGGCACAAAATACCACGAGGTCGAAGCGCAAACCTTCAATAAATCAAAATCTCATCTACTTATAAATTCTTCTCCAAGAATTGTTGTCAAAAATACTTTCGGGATACTAAAACGAGATTCAGACGATTACTTCATTTCAAGGGAAACACACATACTTGGACTCATTCGTTACAATAATTATAATATATTTGGATGTATTTTCCTGTTTGAAACATGAAAGCATTGAGGATGAAACATTAAAGAAGTCGAAGAACCTGGTAATAATACACAATTTCTGGAAAACGATATTTAACCGTAAATCGACATTTTTCAAGAGTTGGTTTATTCAAATGTAACTAATTTGAATTTATATTAGGTGCGCAACTAAGTTCTCGCTGTTTGTCAATAGATGCAGCCAGCAGTGTGTGCGAGTCGACGACTCTAACATAACCTAGGGTTTAGCGCTAAAAAAAAAACACTTTTTTTTTGAATTTTTTACAGAAATATGGCTTAAGATACTTTAATAAAATCAGTTGCATGTTATTGTACATCTTTTCAATAAGTTTTTAAAAAATATTAATAATAAAATATTGACAAATAAGCCCATGACAGAGTTTTTTTGGAGATATGTTTTTCGAGAGGTGCTCTGCGGTGCCAATCGGCATTCGTCGTAGAATCATCTGAAACTAAAAAAGTCGAATTTTTCAGTTAAAGTATGACGTAATGCTTCGCCCCCCCCCCATTAGTAAATTTTTTTTTTTTCATTTTTGTAGTTTTGGTGGCAAAAAAACGTAAAACGAGCATTTTTGGCGAAAAATTTCGCCATATTTGTAAGTGAAAAACAACCTTAAAAAAAAAAATAAAAAAAAACAGTGTAGGGGGGAGGTATTTTTGATTTAGAAAACGTGTGCCAAATTTGAAAAGAATCGGTTGAATAGTTTCGGAGTTGTGATTGGCACCGACTTTTAAGAAGTCGTTTCGGGAAAAACGCGTTTGAAAAAATGACTCTGAGAAATTATCGATGCTCCGCATTCGAGGTAGAGTGCCTACAAAGGCTATAACTTTGAGAGTTCTGCTCCGATCCACATAAAATTTTGACACAACATTCTTGAAATGATTTACTATAAGATGAGTGAAGAAACAAAATTTCGATTTTGTGACCTGTTAAAACCTACCTAGGAAAATTGAAATGGGAAATCCTACCCCACCTGCCATATTCTCCAGATATTGCGCCGTCCGATTAGCGCCTGTTCCGATCGATGGCTAATGGTCTAGCTGGCCAGCAGTTCTATTCATATGAAGACATCAAAAAATGGCTTGATTCGTGGATAGCCTCAAAAGATGAACAGTTCTACCGCGACGGTATACGAGATCTACCAGAAAGATGGGAAAAAGTAGTAGCCAGCGATGGGCAATACTTTTAATGATTCACTTGTAACCATTTTTTTAAATAAAGTTGTATTTTCATCGGAAAAATAGCGAGAACTTAGTGGGGCATCTAATAGTTGACTTAAATATTTTGTAGAAAACCTCACTCAACATTAAGTTTATCACGGAAATAAAATATTTTTTGAATTATTTCATACAACTTCATATCTACTATATGTATACATGGCCTTATAAGAGCTATCAATTACAAAACACTTTGCTGTCAAACTAATGACTAAAAACTAACGAAACGAACGGATCATAAATTGAGTCGGATCTCTATTAGGATCACATCGTTGTTGTTGCATTTTTATCCGATCATTAACCATTGGAACTGCAGTTGCGTGAGAATCCCCCTATTAAGCGGCATTCGATAATTTAGCACTGCATTTATTTAAGCAAATTGCATTTTTTTGAAAATCTTTTATCACCAACTTCAATAAAAATTAACTCAATTCATACTAAGTAAACAATGTAATGTTTAGACATTGTAAGGGGCCTTCGATAGAAATAATGCTGCAAATAAATCGTTTTTTTTGTCTTTTTTTTTGCTCAGATAAAACGTAAATATTTCTAGATCAGTTTAGTTAGACACTTGAGCTGTGCAATAAATTGCACAAGAACTGAAAACAGGCCACTTGAAAAAGCTATGAAAGAAAACCAAATTTAAATATTATTGGCACAGCGTTGCATTTGTCGAAATTTTGGCACGCGTGAAAATGCCTTCAAATGACGTTTGCTAATGAATTTCCCCCATAAATTACAAGTAATTTCAATTGCTCAGAGTACCCATTAAATATTCTATTTATTGGCATTTTAAAATTGCTGTATAAATATATTTGAAAACAAAAACGAAAAACACGTCAACACAAAAAATATTTCAAAATTTTGCTTTTAACGATATTCATAGATACGAGCAGATAAAAGTGCATTGGACCGTTGATAAATTGACTGGCGCCAGGTATGAGTTAATAAGCATTTTTTTCTTGCTTTATAAATTTATTAATGCGCGAGTATAAAAATATAATAAGGAATTTCAAATGTTTAAAATAAACAAATATACACATGTAAATATACTACATTGCAGTAGAAGTTAGGGGATTCGAATTCGCCTTGGGCACAGTGTTAGGAAAAATTTCAAACCTCGTAAAACTTGTGAAAAGCTATTAATTATTTAAGTATGCGCAAGTGTTATCTTACCCGTATTTATGCCCATGCATGCATTATACGTACATATGTATTTATATACATATTTAGGTTCTAAAATATATTAATATTTGAATATAAGCTAAATGAGCTATGAATCACGATTTGAAAAGGCAATATTGTGAGATTGAAAAAACAATATTTCAAAATATTTTCTAGCCAAGTATTAGCGCTGGTTTACTTTATACTACAAGCAAGGCGAATTTATTAAACGTGGTATCAGTAAATCAGCGGATTGGTTTTTTGTTTTTCGCCGCGTCCATGCGGCTGTCAGCACAGTATGAAGCAGGGCGAATTCATTCTTTGTTTTCTACTTTACCGTGATAATCAAACGCACAAAACGTTGTTGTTGGCCACCTTTAATGAATGATCCTTGACTACAAGTTTATTGCATTTTTAGATTTCCAGATGACGCAGCCAACTTTCTCTGTGTACTGCGATAATGCCTCCATTCTGTTAACTATTTTAGTTGAAGGCTTTTCTTTCAGCACTCAGTGTGTTTTGTTGTAGAAATATTACTAAGGCATTCCATAAATTTAACATAATTTTCACAAATTCGACACTTAAACCAGTGATAAATACACTGGGATTCCTTCAAATCCAAAGCTTTTATTAGGAATTACATACTTACACCTGAACAACGTTTGCAAATCGTGCAAATTTATTACGAAAATAATGGTTCGGTTCACGCGACGCATCGAAGAAAATTTTGTTCAGCGATGAAGCTCACTTTTGGTTGAATGGGCATGTCAATAAGCAAAATTGTCGCATTTGGAGTGAACATAATCCACAAGCCATTGCTGAGACGCCGTTACATCCTCAAAAAGTCACTGTTTGGTGTGCTCTATGGGCAGAGGGAATCATTGGTCCATATTTCTTCAAAAATGAAGCCGGCCATAATGTTACAGTCAATGGAGAGCGCTATAGAGCCATGATTAATGACTTTTTCGTGCCTGAATTGGACGATGTTGATGTGGACGACCTTTGGTTCCAACAAGACGGCGCTACATGCCATACAGCCAACGCAACAATCGATTTATTGAAGGAAACTTTTGGTGAGCGCATTATCTCGCGCCGTGGACCTGTGGCGTGGCCTCCAAGATCGTGCGATATAACACCGCTGGACTATTTCTTGTGGGGCTATGTGAAGTCGCTTGTCTACGCAGATAAGCCCGAGACGATTGACGTCTTGGAAGAGAATATTCGGCGCGTTATTGCTGACATACGGCCCCAATTGCTGCAAAAAGTGGTCGAAAATTGGGCCTCTCGGCTGGAATTTATTCGAGCCAGCCGCGGCGGCCACTTGCCCGAAATCATTTTTAAAACATAATGGCAAACCCTTATCTTTATAATAAAGCTAAATTCTTGGCCATAACATTAAATTATATACGTTTTATTTCACTTGAAAACCTAACCTCTAAAAAAAACACCCTTTACGTTTGATTGTCACGGCAAGGTATTGCCGAAGTAGAAAACAAAAAGCTAATTCGCCTTGCTTTATTCTGTGGCTACATGCAGCGTTGCCAACCATACCATTTTAATGGTATCTATACCATGAAACTGAGTCCCATACCATATACCATGATGTCTATCATGGTATCATGGTATAACATTTCTTCCTCAGGAGAAACGGAATGAATGATTTGGGAAAATTTTTTTTTTCGATGCGTTTATTTAAAATTTTTATCTCAGTTTTTGAACAATTTTATCGATGACACGGCTTCAGTCCGTGACTGAATCATTTGTATACCGTTCGTTCGCAGCTACAATTGAAGTGATCAATCGGTTTATTCTATTCTATTTTGAATTGTTGTTAGCTATATTCTGTCCATGAAAGTAGAGGTGTAAGAATGGAAAGCTAGATACTAATCACATTCCGAGAGCGCCACAAAAATTCACTAGAACCTCCGGTCGATAAAATCACATCCGTCCAATTGAAAATTTCAACGAATCACGGGCAACGCGACGAGAATTCTACCAATCACAGAATTCCTTCCGATAGAGATGATTCTACTTTGTTCGTCTACCACAAAACTCATATCCACTCATGGTGTAACTTCAATTACTCGTTGTAACATTTTTCTGATACACGCCGGCGCTCCGTTTGAAGTTTCTACACAATCTCACAGGAATTTTATGCATATAAATTGAAGTATTCAGAGTACGAGTAGAGTATTTTGCAGGTCATAACTCAGGTAAATATCGATGAATGACAATAACCTTTCTAGACTCACTGAAAAAATCACTGTAGGTGCCATGGAAGACGAAGAGGATACTCATCGTACTCCTCCCAAAAAAAAATCGAGAGTCGAGAAAAAGAAGACTAAAATCGTGCAAAGGTTCCGGGATGATTGGCTGGAGAAAGAGGAATTTAAGTTTTGGTTACAACGTGTACCTGGTAATCTGTGTAAAGCCAGATATAAACTCTGTTGTCATGAGTATACAGCTGACATATCAATATTAAAGGCACATGGACAAACAGAGAAACACAGAGAAAAAGAAAAACCGCTGAAAGACAAGAGCATGAAGATGACACAGTTTGTTCAACGTGGGAGTGGCATAGAAGAACCTTTGAGCATTGCAGGAAAAAGCGCAGAAATTAGGATAGCTGCATTCTGTGCCGAGCACAATATTCCCTACGCAGCATTAGACCACTTATCAGACTTGCTGAAATCATCTTTCTCTGACTCCAAAATTGCCCACAAAATTGTTCTCAAACGCACTAAAGGAACTGCCATTGTCAAAAATGTTATTGGCGAGACTGAGAAATGCAAGCTAGCGGAGAAGTTGAAAATAACTAAATTTAGTGTGTTAACGGACGAATCAACGGACATTTCAGCAACTAAGACAAGTTGTTTGCTGGCGAGATATTTCGATGAAGAAGAAGGTAAAATTGTGTCGAAATTTTGGGACTTAGTAGAAGTATTGCAGCCTGGAAAAGTGACGAGTGCAACAGCTGAACACTTATACAATAATATCATTGCAAGTTTCAAAGAGAGGGGGATCCCAATGGCGAATATCGTTGGTTTTGGGTCTGATGGTTGCAGTGTTATGATGGGTGTGCATAACTCTGTCGCTAGTCGTTTGAAGCGAGATTTACCACATATCACCATCATGAAATGTATCTGCCACTCATTGCATCTTTGTGCAAGCGAAGCATGTGAACAATTACCACGTACGTATGAGGACTTTGCCCGCAATATTCACAATTTTTTAACAGCAGTTCTAAACGTCAAAGTGAATATGTTGAGTTCCAGATGTTTTCGAATGTTGAGGTTCACAAGCTTTTGCATCCTTCCCAGACACGGTGGTTATCATTGGCAACGGTGGTTGATAGAATTCTCGAACAGTGGCCTGCTCTGTTGCTGTATTTCACTGACCAATGGCTGACAATCAAGCTGAAAATGGCACAGTCCATTTATGAGTGTTTGAATAATCCCTTCAACAAACTGTTCTTCTTCTTCCTTCAGTGGGTCCTTCCTAAATTTACTGGAGTCAACAAGTATTTCCAATCTGCTAAAGTTGTGATCACCGATCTGCATGAAGTAATGATTGACTTATACAAAACTCTCCTGTATAGCTTCATGAAGAGAAACTATGTCAATTCACGTCCATTGTCAGAAGTAGACCCAGAAGATAAAGTTCACTATCTGCCAATGGCAGAAATGTACTTGGGGGTACAGGTGTTGCTAGGACAGCAGAGCAGACAAGTCCAGTAGCGATTGGATTTACTGACACATTTTCGTGAGAAATGTCAAGCCTTTTTGATTTGTACCTGTGTTCAGATCAAGAAGAGGTATGATTTTACAAATAGTTTTTTGGAAAATCTGAGAATTTTTAAGCCTAAAAACGCCTTATCCAGCATTGAACGAGAGAAAACGCCTTCGCTCATTCCACTCCAATTATCAAGACGTGGATGACCAGTGGCGTCGGTTGTGCTCTTACCCCCTTGGCCAAGAGATCAAAGCAAGTTTCAAAGAGAGGGGGATCCCAATGGCGAATATCGTTGGTTTTGGGTCTGATGGTTGCAGTGTTATGATGGGTGTGCATAACTCTGTCGCTAGTCGTTTGAAGCGAGATTTACCACATATCACCATCATGAAATGTATCTGCCACTCATTGCATCTTTGTGCAAGCGAAGCATGTGAACAATTACCACGTACGTATGAGGACTTTGCCCGCAATATTCACAATTTTTTAACAGCAGTTCTAAACGTCAAAGTGAATATGTTGAGTTCCAGATGTTTTCGAATGTTGAGGTTCACAAGCTTTTGCATCCTTCCCAGACACGGTGGTTATCATTGGCAACGGTGGTTGATAGAATTCTCGAACAGTGGCCTGCTCTGTTGCTGTATTTCCCTGACCAATGGCTGACAATCAAGCTGAAAATGGCACAGTCCATTTATGAGTGTTTGAATAATCCCTTCAACAAACTGTTCTTCTTCTTCCTTCAGTGGGTCCTTCCTAAATTTACTGGAGTCAACAAGTATTTCCAATCTGCTAAAGTTGTGATCACCGATCTGCATGAAGTAATGATTGACTTATACAAAACTCTCCTGTATAGCTTCATGAAGAGAAACTATGTCAATTCACGTCCATTGTCAGAAGTAGACCCAGAAGATAAAGTTCACTATCTGCCAATGGCAGAAATGTACTTGGGGGTACAGGTGTTGCTAGGACAGCAGAGCAGACAAGTCCAGTAGCGATTGGATTTACTGACACATTTTCGTGAGAAATGTCAAGCCTTTTTGATTTGTACCTGTGTTCAGATCAAGAAGAGGTATGATTTTACAAATAGTTTTTTGGAAAATCTGAGAATTTTTAAGCCTAAAAACGCCTTATCCAGCATTGAACGAGAGAAAACGCCTTCGCTCATTCCACTCCAATTATCAAGACGTGGATGACCAGTGGCGTCGGTTGTGCTCTTACCCCCTTGGCCAAGAGATCAAAGCACTGGACACAGATGTATTTTGGGCAACATTATTATCTATACAGAACGAGGGAGGTGTGTACTTGTTCCAGAATTTGAGTCGATGCGTCTTGAGTATCCTATCGCTTCCTCATTCCAACGCCGACAGTGAAAGAGTTTTCTGCAAGGTCAACCTCATCAAGACTCATCGTACCCACCGTTCGAGGCACTTTATTAGCCAGCCAACACGTTCAAGCTAACGGAGGCTGTGCTATATTCAAACCTTCCAATGAGATGATATCAAGAATGACCAAAGACTCTCTTTATGATAAGCCGAAGGAAACTAGAAGTACAGCGGTTGACAGCGGGGAAGAGGATGGCGGAGATAATTCTATTTTCGAAGATGTCTGAATCGGATTCTATAGCTATTGAATAACTATTAATGTCATTGAGAAAAATTTATGTTGTTGAGAAGTTTATCATATAAAAAATTTGAATTTCCCTGAGGCACCCTGTTTTATCGGTGGATACCATTATTTTCCCTGAAATACCATCATTTCTCCCTCTCCATACCATGATCCGAGCGCTACGGGTTGGCAACGCTGGCTACATGGATCAGCTGATGAAATCAGTTGATTTACCAACACCAACTTTAATAGATTCGCCTTGGGTGTTTCTCTAAAAAAAAAGAGACTAATTTTGATGATCTAACACAGAGAGCTGGCTTAAAAACTGCTGGCAAACAATGCATGGCTCTGCGGGGTGCACAAGGACCTTCCAAAATTAGGTTCGTTTTTTCCTTGTTCATGACCGTAGTTCAGCAAGCACTGGAAAGTATTTGACGAATGCTTTGATCTTCAGGTACCTATTGAAGATGCCAAATCAAATCAGATTGCCAATATTTTTCGTAAATTATTACTCATTTTTGACATGGAAGGGCAACTTGGAATTAAATAATTTGTAAGGTCTTCTCGGCCAATTTGGAAATACTTAAATCAGCATCAGCCGTATTCACTGGCACACACACACCTTTTAATAAATTCTTCTTCTTCTTCTTCAATAGCCTTTTATTACAAGTTTACACCTGTTTTTCTTTACACAATTCACATATATACATTATAAACATTATTTTTATTTTATTTATTTCATTATTTAATTTCTGCGACGTTTTCACAACTTCACAACATCGCAAAAAAAACTCTAATGCGAATGAAGGCTATGCCATCGCTAAAATAAAAGCCCCATCTCGTAAATTAGCTATTTACAATAGGTTTCAAGAAAATTCATGCTAACACATTCTTCGAATATAAAAAAGTTGATATAATACAAAACACTCTATAAACAGTCTTGTGCAAAATTTAAGCAACTTGAATTCACTAATTTCTATATTTACACTCGTATTAGAAAAAGAAACACAAATATTTGCAAATATTTTAAGGAAAAATAAAATACAGTAATAATAAAAATAAAAAAATTATATTAAGTATAATAACAAAAAATAATAATAAAAATAAGAGTCGGTGGCCTAAGCTGTTAGTAATCAGTTATTTAATAAAAATAAAAAAAATAAAAAATAATAATAAATAAAAATAATACATAATAATAAAAAAATAAGAACATATCTTTAAATAAAAAAAAACATATTTTTGGCAATCCTGCGAAAATATTTTTGGAAATAAAGTATTTCTAAACATACCTACGTACGTAAGATTTTACGTATTTAATTATGATTTTTTAGAGAGTTCAAACACAATACAAATACTCGTATATCTATAAGTATATCAAAGCTTACTCAAATAGCTTTTCTTTGACACTATCACTGTAATATTTTATTTACTTAATTCTTTGTATTTTGCAATATTTTAATTAACCTTCATAGTTTATTAATTGAAATTTGAAATGAATTTGAAAGCTGGCAGTGATCTTAAAACACGTTCGTTTGAAACTATTATTGTATCATTTCTCGTATTTTAATTCAACTAAATTTTGTAGATAGGGGGCAACTCTACTTAAAACATTTCTGTATTAAAGTGTGCTTAAATACCTTTCGTTTGTTACTAGTATTGTAATATTTTTATTAGCTTGTTTAGATAATTCATTTTAATATTTCCAACAAATGGCAACTCTACTTGGAATATTTTTGCATTAAAGTGTCTTTAAACGCATTTCGTTAAACACCACTACTGAAATATTTTATTTAGTTAATTCAAATTTTTTACATATCTGGCAACGCTACTAAACTATTACTGAATTAAAGCTTTATCATACATCTTTTTTTGATGTCCATATTGCAATGGTTTAATCATTAAAAATTGTTAATTCATTTTAATAGCTTGGAGAGCAGCCTTGCAACCCTACTTAAAACATTTCTGGATTGCAGTGTGTTTAAATACTTTTCGTTTGTTACCAGTATTGTAATACTTTAATTAGATTGTTTAGATAATTCATTTTAATAGGTTGAATAGCTGGCAACCCCACTTAAAATATTTCTGTATTAAAATGTTTTTTGTGGTTTATTGTTTTGTTACCAGTATCGTAATATTTTAATTAGTTTGTGTAGATAATTCGTTTTAATATTTTGAATAACTGGGAACCCTACTTAAACATTTCTGGATTAAAGTGTGCTTAAATACTTTTCCTTTGATACCCATATTGTAATATTTTGATTGACTTGTAAAGTTAATTCGTTCTAATATTTTAAATAGCTGGCAACCTTAATTGACATTTTTTGGAGAAAACTGTTTTTAAATGGAGTAAAGTGTTCTTATTATTGCATTACTTAATTTAGTTAATTTAGATTTTTTTTAAATACCTGGCAGGCCTACCTGGAATATTACTGAATTAATGTTTGATCGTACACCTTTCTTTTAATACTCATATTGCAATGTTTCAATCAGCTTGCATAGTTAATTCATTTTAATAATTTGGATAGCTGGCAACGCTATAGAAAATATTTCTGAATTAAAGCGTTCTTAAGCACCTTTTATTTGACACTATCAGTGTAATATTTATTTAGTTTTAATGTAATTTTTTAGAGACCTGGAAACTCTACTTACAATATCACTGAATTAAATTGCTCTCAAATACCTTTCTTTTGATACCCACATTACAATGTTTTAATCAGCTTGCATAGTTACTCCATTTTAATATTTTGGATAGTTGGCAACCCTATAGAAAATATTTCTGGATTAAAGCCTTTCGTTTGGTACTCCTATTTGAATATTTCAATTACTTGCATAGTTAATTTCTTCTAATATCCGGATGGTAATGTTCTTTAAACATATTTCTAAATTCAAGTCGCCTCAAACTCCTTTCATGGTGCCAATATTGTAATATCTTCTTCTAAGTACTTTGTCGGCAAGTGTACTTTTACATTGGCCTTTCCGGAAACCATTTCGACCTAATCTTATATCCTTGAATCCGCTTGCCATATGAAAATAAGGTATGGCTTTTTTTGTTACTCTCCTAGGATAATTTTGTGAAATAGTAGTAAAATTTTGCATACCTTTAACCTCAAGTGGGTTTTTAGTCGTAGCTATAGCTAACGATTTCTTAACGGCACTTACTGAAAGGAATTTTCAAAATAAAATAAATAAACAATAAATTACAACTCAAGAAATCTTAATACTAGAAAAGGTTGCTGGATTGGATTTAGGTGACTTTTTGGATAACAAATATTTTAGCAGTTTTAAAGCAAAAATATTTATTTATATTTTTTTTCTGGGCCTCAAAGTTGAGAGGAGAAATCATTATTAATATGCATATATGCAGGTTATTTATTTTAGAAAAAAATCGGCTTCTATGACTCAGTAAAAAAAATCTGCTTAGATTCGTCACAATGCTGTACATTTTTCTGTCTTACATTGCATAGGTAAAATCATATATATATGTATGCAGGTATATCTATAAATACAAATATATAAATAAATATCTCTTTTAAATACAAACACAAAGCGTACTTGTTTTTTTTTAATGTTAAACGTATACAAGCACCCACTTTATGGAAAACAGAAAAGAAGCAATAAAAAAGTAATAAAAATCAAGAAGCGATGGGCAACCACTTGCAAGTCTTATGCAAATATTTGCGCCGGAAACAATTTAACATGAAATTCAATAGAGTATGCGATTCACAAACTTTTTTGAAATCGGTAAATCGTTTCTGCTTATATTTGCCAAATATTTATCCCCTCCATTCTTTGTTAAGCATTTGGCCGAGTTTCTCTTCTAATTTGTGGTGTATGGCTTGAAGTTGCTCCACAATTGGAGAAATACAGGTTTATGCCACCTTCGAGCGATACGTAGGGCGACAGCTATTAAAAACAGTATTTTTCTAGCTTGACCGAAAGAAGAAGCAGTGATCTATTTGAGCTCTAAAAAAACAGAAAGACTAAATTCAAACCACAACAGGCGAGTGAGAGTTAAAAACTTTCCGCTTTTGCGTATACTTACTTCTTTACACGGAATCTATTCCACAGAGTCTATTCTACGGAGTATATCCTACCAACCATGAAATATACATGGAGAGGGACCAAGAAATAATGTCCTACAGAGAATTCCAAGTAGATCATTTTGTGCTGCGGCAGTTTCCGGATCCACCAACTCCAGCCGATTTTACAACGAGGGCCTCAAAGTTGGCGGTGCGGTGTCTTAGGAACAAGGTTTACCAGTCTTTTGCAGTTTCTCTCAAACCGAATCAGCGACAATGTAGGCATGATCTACGATCAGGAGTGGTTACAAGTTAACATCTAAGTACTTTCAGACTGCCAAACTGCGTTTAAGGCGCTGGGTTCCAGCAAATGTAACACCATAACTCCGAGCGAATTACCGCTTATGCAATGGGATGCTTAAGGGGATGACTGAGTAGTTCTTTTTCTATCAGTGCGCAACCACATATCAGGAAGGTAAGAGGCGGTAGATCAAAAGCACTGCACATTTTTGCGCCTCTTCTTCTATCAGAGCGCAACAACATATCAGGATAAGAGGTGGTGGATCAAAAGTACATTTGCACTATTTTGGAATGGAAAAGTATACCAGACGTCACCTAAAGGTCAATAAAAGCCACATCTTTGTCAGAAAAATGGGTGAAAGAGGAATATTACTTGCTAGAAAACCAAACTTATGGGCCAGAATGGGTCGTGGAACTTTTGCAGGTGGTCCTCGTGCAGAGTAGAAAAAAAGTATCCACAGCCATAGGACTATGAATGGTCACATAATTATCGAAAAGACTTAGGCTTCCCTGGGACGACTTTTATGGTACAGAAGCCGCAAGATTGAAGAAGAACAGTAAGGCAACTAATAAGCGAATGCTTCTCACTAAAGGGCCTTCGATATAATACATAGCTAATTTTTTTCCATGTGTCTTGGTGTTTTGAATGTCAAAATGCCGTAGTTCGTTGCTGTCTCATTTGTTTGTTTATATCCCCATTGAAATTTCCAAATTCAAGCCATTAACTTTCAAAAGTAAAAAAAAGTACATATAAATGCTCTGGTTAGACCTCTATTGAAGTAACCTTTTGTGAAAACTCCTTGCATCGCACTGTGGAAGAGCCGAAGACCATTCACTGGCATGGAATTTTAGATAATTTTAAGAAGATGGAAATACATTACCACTTGCAATAAAATTCATCAGGACAGAATTAGAGGGGAAATATACACAGTTATAGAGCTTTTAACGGTCATATATATATTTATAAGTAGCATCACCAAGTCTCAGCGCATGGATATCAAAAGGACAATGTATGGTAAGGATATCTACTAAATCCGAAAGCTGCGGGCTTGTTGGCCTTAGAGGTTCCATCGAGCGTATCTGATCTACCCATGGCCAGAAGAATCTCGTGACTTTACACGTTTGCGCACTAACTTAGCGCTCGTTGAGTTGATGCGCAGCCCATCTATCCAAGAGTAGACCACAGATTCTCAAGGGAACTATAGTCCTCTCATTTCGCGGTGAAGCCGTCACTACGGTCCTCTGCCTAGCCAACTCATCAGCTCAGCAGTTTTTCTCTATGTAAATGAGCCTAATACCGAAGTATTCGGATGCAATCGAGAGAGAAGTCAGTCATTCCCCGACTAATTTCGAATGCTCAAGCAACGAGCCCAAAGCCACAATCATCGTCTGACTGTTAGGGTAGATATTTACGTCCTTTACAGTAGTAAGTAAGCCACCAATTCTCTGTTTCCTTAATTGCGGCTACCTATGCTTGGAAAACACTGCGGTGCTCCGGAAACCTAAATTTGAGACTGATGGAGAGCTCCGCAGAATATTCCCCCACCAACCCTTTCGCGCAGCTTCGAGCCATCCGTAAACATCTTTGCCATGTCCTGCCGCCAAATGTTGCACACCGCCCACTTCCTTGAGGGGAGTTGAGGCACTTATATTTCCTCGTAAATAAAATGAGCCTTGAAATCCAACGTAGAATCTCTTGCCAACAAGTGCTGCTTTGGACTACGTAGAAAATTGAGTAGTAAATTCCAATCTCGACAAAGAAAAGTAGCATTCTTCAGGGTCTCATCATGCCCGCCCCAATCTATCTCGCAGAAGCTTGGATGATGACAATATTCGATTAGGAGTCACTGGGAGTGACTGGGTCATGTCGTCCGAATGGATACAAGCGCTCCGGCTCTGAAAGTATTCGATGCAGTATAAGCTGGTGGTAGCAGAGGAAGAGGAAGGCCTACACTGTGTTGGAAAGATCCGGTGGAGAAAGACTTGTCTTGACTTGGTGTTTCCAACTGGCGCCGGTTTGTACGAGAAAGTAACGATCGGGCGCTTTGTTAGACTCGGCCAAAATCGGGTAAGCGGTTATCGTGCCAACTAACTTACATTTTCGTTTCGTCTTTTGAGAAAGGAATTTGTGGTTATTGTGGTTATGCAGCCTTGAGATGATCTGAGTCATATGGAAAAGTTAAGTTAAGTCATATTAAAAGTTAAGTGCATGGAAATTCCTTTGTGAGGGGTTAGATAAGTCTAAGCACTCAGTCAGGAGACCATTGTACTACACCCGGATAGATTTCAGTAGAATGACTAGAGAGATACGAAAGATAAAATATGGGTGGTAAGACGAAAAAATTAGTTTGAGGTCACTCTTCCACAAATCTCTTGGATTCATTGATGAATCTTAAGAGATGCGGAAGAGGAAGAGTATGAACGTTATCCATACACAGTATACGTATACGCAACCCAATATCTTAACTCTGAAAAACGTCGGACAGCTACAGAGAAAATACTCTGCAGTGGCGTCATTCTCACGGCAGGATAGGTATATTGGGTCACCACGGATTTCCATGGTAGCTATATGGTGACCACAGGCGTTGTGTCCTGTGATTATACCCACCAGTACTCTCAGCCCTTTTTTGCTGAGTTTGAAAGGTAGCTATTTTCTGTTTGGTTCTTTCACAAAGCACTTGGCTACTCTGCATGAGTTCAACCCAGACCAACGTCCTCTATGGGTAGACCTCATGAAATCGTCAATTCATAGTTGAATCGATGCAGAATTGACACCTAGAAAGGGTTCAGGGCCTAGTGGCATACTTGCAGAGCCTTCATTAGCCAGTTTTTCAGCTAACTCGTTCTCTGTAATACCACAATGTCCAGGCACCCAAATAAGACTAACTTTGTTGTGTTTTGCAACACTGTTCAGTGTTGTCTCGTATTCATCGTCTAATTTATTAGAAAGGGCTTTCAGTGCAGCTTGACTGTCACTACAAATTCCAATACTGCTACCCCGCCACTTTTTCTCAAATATCCAGTATGCCACGTTCAAGATGGCATAGACTTCCGTAAGGAATACCGTGGCCATTTGTTCTGTGGCATAGGAATACTGAGTGGGTCCGTCGGTGTAGAAAGTGTGCTGATAACGACTGGATTTGAATAGGAGGAGCGGAACTAGATCTTTGGGATATTACAATGAGCCCGCTTCCCGGGTCGGAGGTAACTATTTGTGAACTACCGGCAGATGCTCCATCCTCACCCAACCTACATCCAACGCCAAAATCTATTTTTCCTCAAGCAATCACACACAGATCAAGTACCACATATTTCACCGCAATTGTGTGCACTAAAAAGTGAACAATTCGATTGGATCACTGCCAAGCGGGTGACAAGGTGTGCACGGCAGAACACAAGCGATTAACAATTGCTTACTGCAATATTCACAAACAACAATTGGCGATGGATCGCGTGGATACGTTTGGTTAATATATATATGTATGTGGGTATATACAGAAAGTACATAGTTAGTGGAGCAGTGTCTTTATGTCATATTGCAAGTATATACTAAATCTGTATATGCATATAAATATCTTTGTGCACTTTTTGTTACTACAAATAAATTTAACTAGTTTTTATGAGCACACAAAAGTCGCCTAATTTTTCTTTTATTTAGTTTTTCAAATTTTTATCGTCGGATATTTCCATATCCCATTGCTATTGTATCCATTTCAATTAATACGAACTACTCTAGAACCTTATGACTGGACATTGTTGTTTTTGCTGTATACCATATACGTACATACATACATATATATGCACATACTATATATCCATTTGAAGCGGAGTAGATGTGTGAGCACGCTTTTAAATTGAATAATTACGCTTTGGGTGCTTGAGCCACATGATGCCGTGTGGTTGTGTGCGTGTAAGTAGTTGAAATATGCAAAGAAGTGGCGGTGGCTCAGCAACCTAATCTTTCAAGGCATATGGTGATAGAGGAGATACTATGTGAACGAAAAAATTTCGACATAAAAAAACCCCCCCTAAAAAAATACACAAACAAAAATATAAAAAAATAACTACAAACTTAAAAGTGATGTGTTTTCGTATGACTTACCTTTATCTCGCATCGGTTGCGAAAAGGTCGCATCCATGGCTGGCGACAACTGGTGAACGAATGGCATCAAGCTCGCCAGATTCCGCTTGATTTATTCGTATTGGCAGGTGATGCTTTATGTGTATATACATACATACATATGTACGTGCATGCTTAATTATTTACGAGTATTGGCATTGTAAGCACAAAAGGCGACTTATCGAACTATGTGTGGATGTATGTAAATATATGTCAATACATATAGTCCGTTATTGAATCTTATTCGGCATTCCATTCGAAAATTAGTTATACGAAATTGTTCGCCGCATTTAAATTTTTAAATTTTTTTTTTAAACTTAAATACTTCAAAATTGGTTCCTTTCAAGGGCTTGCTAATTTTTTTTTATTTTTTTTGTAGTGAAAAACTCTAAGCTTCACTTGTTTTTCTTTCGAATTTAACGGCATATTCAGTTGCTGCATGAAAACTATTCGTGAGTGCTCGGGTTCGAATTCAGCTGTAGACACGAAGCACCAAAATGATAGAAATGTTTTTCTAATAGTAGTCGCCTCTCGGCAGGCGAATTTATTTTTGCCATGAAAAACCTCTTCATAAAAACCATCCGCCGTTCGGAGGCGGCATAAAACTGTAGGTACTTCCATTTATGGAACAACATCAAGACGCACACCACAAATCGGAGGAGGAGCTCGGCCAAAGAACCACCAAAAAATTATGGAAACAGTTTTTTTCTAAAAGCGGCCGTCTCTCGACAAGCCTCCCAGTGTATTTTTGGAGGAAAGTAAAGGGTGTACGCGCCAATTGTATATTAGGGTTATAGGATTAGATAACTTCCCACTGCATCGACTTCGATTTGCCTATCAACAGGGAAAATTCCCCGAGACTGCAATACACAGCCTGGTAGCAGTTATTGAAAAGGCTATTGAGTCCAAACAGACAGCTCTATGTGCATTTATTGACATATCAGGGGCTTTTGATAACACTTCCTATGAGGCAATCTATAATGCCCTATATTTAAAGGAGGTACCTGAACCCGTCACTAGATGGATAATATCCATGCTGAAATCTAGGACGATCAGCACCGAACTAGGAGGAACAATCAAATCTATTAAAGCCACAAGAGGTTGCCCTCAAGGTGGCGTACTCTCTCCTCTTTTGTGGACTCTAGTTATAGATGAACTTCTCCACAAACTGAATAACCAAGGATTTCACACTCAGGGCTACGCTGACGACCTAGTAGTTTATGTATTAGGCTGGCATAAGGAAACCATTTCGGATCCCATGCAGCAAGCTCTTACAATAATAAACAAATGGTGCACGGGAAAAGGGCTCCCCATTAACCCATCCAAAACAACACTTTTACCGTTTACTAGGAGAAAGAACATAAATCTCAAATATCTGACCCTTAAGGGGGTAGTATGGTTAATTCGGTGTAAAACAAGCATATTTTTCGAAATTTTTTTTGTCGACACAGTTGATTTATTCAAAATTTTAAAATTACTTCATTATAAAGTCATATTTAAAGAATATTGTGTGAAATTTTCATTGATTTTTATGAAGAAATGAGTTGGTGGCAGCGAATCTTCGCGGACGTCTCATAAAAAAGTTTTATTGCGGTGTCCCTCAGAACTCATTACTGGATCAACTAAAATCAAAAAACCAAATTGATTTCATCAGCTAATAAAGTTTCGCAGGTAACAACGTCGAATTTTGGCGCTTTTGAAGTCAAAACACCGATTTTTCATAAAAAAAACTTGAAAACTTTGTTGTTTTAAAATATGACAAAATTAAAAAAAAAAAAACTCGACGTCATTACCTCGTGAATAAAGTAAAGAAACAAAAAAACCAAATTTGAAAAGAATCGGTGCAGTAGATATGAATCTACAGTGGACACCGACCGTAAAAAAGGCAAGTGTGAGAAAAACGCGTTTAAAGATTTCGGCAGCGTGAAATCCGGTTGGAGAGGTAGATACTTAATCCTTTGTGTCTTTGTCAATTTTACTCTAATGCACTTCAAACTTTCACACAATAATCTTAAGATGTTATAGAATAATTTAAAAAAAAAAAAAAAAAATGAAAAAAAAATACCATACTACCCCCTTAATGGAACAACTCTTCAACTCTCGACAGAAGTGAACTATCTTGGCGTCAGTCTTGACCTAACGCTTACCTGGAATTCCCATATTGAGAGAGTTACTTCAAAAGTAAGCCACAAAGGCATTCTTTGCCTGCACAAGGCTTTTTGGTAAGACATGGGGACTTAACCCTAGAATGACCTTCTGGACATTCACCACAGTTGTGAAACCCATAGTCACTTATGCATCCTTAGCATGGTGGCCCAAGGTCAAGCAAAGAAAAGAAGTAAGCGAATTAAACAAACCTTAAGATTAAAAGGTATATCTGAACTTAAAAGTGGGGACATGAAAGGACATTTAAAGATCTTAGAAGACTTTTTACATAGTCCCATTCTTCATAGGGATGATATACTATCACCCAAACCAATACTCTTCAGGAACTTCCAAGTTATAATTAATGAAGGAACAGACTGGAGAACTAACTCTAACTCTATCACTTTCAAACCTGGCTCCCAGCAATGGTTTACTGATGGGTCCAAATTGGAAAATGGTAGAACAGGGGCAGGAATCAATGGGACTAAATTAAAAAAATCGATTCCGATGGGATTCTATCCAACAATATTCCAGGCGGAAATACATGCCATCGAAATATGTATGTGTGAGAGAATGTCTTAGCAGGAAAATGAGAGGTACTTACATCTACATACTTTCAGATAGCCAAGCGGCTCTAAAAGCCCTTCTATCAACAACTATCACCTCCAAATTGGTAAATGATTGCCTAAACCTTCTCAACACGTTAGGGAACCTCAACATAGTAACACTAGGCTGGATTACGGGACATGAAGGACATGAGGAAATGAAATGGCTGATGACCTTGCAAAACAAGGAACAAATACGCAACTTACTGGTCCTGAGCCTTTCTGTGGACTCTCAAAAGGCCACATTAATGAATTCCTTAGGAAATGGGAAGAAAGAAAACTTGCCGCACACTGGCTAAACTGTGCCGGTCAGCGTCAAGCCAAACTATTCCTAAGTCCAAACAAAGGAATATCTGACAAACTTCTCTCACTAAACAGAGTAGATCTGCGTCTTTTAACAGGATATCTTACAGGTCACTGCAGCCTGAGGTATCATCTAAATAATATTGGTCTATCTGAGACCAATGTCTGCCGCTTTTGCGAAATGAACATAGAAAGCTCAGAACATGTGCTTTTTGAATGTCCTGCGTTGGGCAGACAGAGACTTCATCACCTTGGTGGTATCGTAGTATGTACATGCAATCTTTGGAACAACAAACCCAAAATTGTGCTAAAATTTTTAAAAAGCCTAAAACTCTAGGGTTACAAAAATAGGCCTTTCACAATAGATCAGCTCTGGTGGCAGCGCGTAATGGCCTTCTAATAATAATAATATGATTAGAATTCTTATCTATCCGACTTCCGGACTACCGTAGCGCCAACCAGGCAGAAGCTCTATGCATGAAGAAGGTCAGGCGGTCATCAAATCAATGAAGGCAGTTACACTAAGAGGTTGCTCGGTTATGCCTCGCAGTCTAAATGATATTAGCACCGTCTTTAAGATCAGCCTTATATGGGTTCTGGCACATAGAGATATTGAAGGAAATTGCAAGACCGAAGAGCTACCCAGAAAGGGTACTAATCAGCTTGAAAACAGAGGCCGTATTGGAGTTACTATGACCACTTGCAAACTAAGGATGAAAAATAATATTCTCCTGGAGGTCAATAGGTCATGGAGAAAAGAAAATACTTGTGTTATAACCAGGCTAATTTGGCCGCAAATAGATAAGAAAAGTTCAGAAGAGTTGATCAACCTCTTGAGCCACCGGTTATTGGCTGTTAGGTAGGTAATATTCTAATCTATGAGTATGTATTTTCTCATGAATACTGCAGAAGCTGTAGAGACGAGGAAGAATCAGTAGAACACTTCCGCTGTAACTGCCCAGCCTTAGCTAGGAGGAGAGCAATCTTGTTAGGGAAACAGTCTTTTGACACTCTTACGGGACTATACGGTGTTGCGATAAAAACTACCCTACACTTAGGTTCCGAAGTTACACAGTGGTACCACCACAAGTCAGTTGGCTACTCTAAATTAACTGCCACGAAAATGTAATCTAACCTGCATAGAAAAGTAGTTTTCGCTCGCGAGCTCAAAGGACCTGGGCATATTTGATATAAAGACTGGAGATTAAGTACAGTTTCGTCGGTATTGATGACGCTATATCCGAGATACATACATACATACTAATGTACACATTTTTTAAATAAAAAAAATATAGTTAACTAAACTATTTTATTGGTTTCTATCGCCGATCTGACCAACAGCACTCGTACATACAAGAGAAAGCTCTGAAAATTTCACCCATTTTTTCTTTGAATTTTCTCTTTACAGTTAATTTTACTTTTAAATATTAAACTCGCGAATGGCTAATGGAGCAAAAATTAATTGTCGCAATTATGAGTTTAAATTGGTATTAAAAAAAAAAGCTGTAACCAATTATGAGAAAACATTTCTTGCTCATTTGTTTGCCGCAATTGTTCATGTTTTGGTCAATTTGTAGTATTTTTTCACTACTTTTTTTATTTGAATTTTTAATTTTGCCACAAGCAAATGTAAATACTTTGACATTTTTTTCAGTTCTCTGTTTCGCCTTGAGTCACATATTTAGTATTATTTTTAGATGATTTTCTCGAGATTCGTAAATGTATGCAGCACACACGGCCGAACGTAAACAAATGGGAACAGTGCCACCAAGTGGCACATATTCTTGTAAAAAAAATCTCTTTTAAGTTTAAAGTGTAGTTAAATTGCGATCAAAGTGGGATTTTTTACAAAGTTTTCTTTTTGAAATTTCAAAAAAATATTTTTGCGTAAAATTTCTTGGAATTCAAAAGTAGTTCTTCTCAAAAACCATTCATAATACATACAAACTTGTATATCGCAAGTTACGAGAATGAGGCATTTTTTTGGTCAATTTAACGTAATTTTGTCATCAAAAAAAAAAAATAAATGCTTTAATAAAATTTTTGTTTTTCAGAATTTGTTTTGGTGTTTTATTCTGTGTAAAATTCTTTTTACCTTGAAGTCTTAGTTTCGAAATACTTATCATACAAATTTTTATATTTAAAAATTGAAAAGAAAGCAAAAGTTTTTCTATAATTTAAGAATTTGAAAAAAATGCTACTATTTGATGCACTGTGTACCACCGAAAAGGATAGGAAGTCTAAGTCTATAAGATTTTTGAAATGATTGTCTAATATTGAGATATTTTAAAATTCTTTCTAACTTAAAAATTGTTTTAAAATTTTCTGTACTTAAAAAAGTTTGCAGATAGAAAATTTTAAAATTTGATAGCTTCTGCAACTTATAATTTTAGTAAATAGAGAAATGGTTTTCAAAAATGTACAGCAATAATTTTGTCTCAAAATTTTAGAAAAAAAATTGCATTTCGAAAATTCGTTTCTTCTTAGAAAATATTTTCGCGGTTGCAAAATTCTAAAATTTTTAAAAAATTTTTGAAATATGCTTTTCAAAAGGCATGATTCTAAATCTAATAAGAAATTATTTTAGGCATTTGAAAATTCTGTCGCACTTAAAAATTTTCAAAAATGCTTTTCAGAAGTTTTAATTCAAAATTTAGTAGAAAATTTGAGAAATTTAGTAGAAATTTTGAAATATGTTTTTCAAAAGTCATAGTTCAGAATCTAATAAAACACCATTTTAGGTATTCGAAACAACTTCCGCACACAAAAAGTTTTCAAAAATGATTTTCAAAAGTCATAATTAAGAATTTAAATAGTAAAAAACATTTACATTTAAAAATTCTTCCGCACTTAAAGAAATTTGAAAAATGTTTTTCAAAATTCATAATTAAAAATTTAGTAAAAATGCTTTTCAAAAGTCGTGATTCAAAATTTAGTAGAAAATTTGTAGAAAATTAGAAGAAATTTTCAAAAACGTTTTTCAAAAGTCATAACTTAAAATTTATAAAAAACATTGTTTGCATTTAAAATTCTTTCCACTTAAAGAAATTTGAAAAAAGTTTTTCAAAATTCATAATTAGGTATTCGAAACATCTTCCACACATAAAAAGTTTTGAAAAGACATAATTAAAAATTTAGTAAAAAACATTTACATTTAAAAATTCTTCCGCACTTAAAAAAATTTGAAAAATGTTTTTCAAAATTCATAATTAAAAATTTTGTAAAAATGCTTTTCAAAAGTCGTAGTTCAAAATTTAGTATAAAATTTGCAGAAAATTAGTAGACATTTTGAAAAATATTTTTCAAAAGTCATAATTCAGAATTTAGTAGAAAGCTATTTAAGGTATTTGGAAGACCTTCCGCACCTAAGAAATTTCGAAAGTTGCTTCTCAAAAGTCATAATTAAAAATTTTTAAAAATATTGTTCAAAAGTCATAATTGAAAATTTGGCAAAAAACCGTTTTATGTATTTGAAAATTTTTCCACATCCAAACAATTTTGAGAAATGTTTTTAAAATGTCACAATTCAATTTAGAAAACCTTGCTCACCACATTTTTCAAAAATCTTTCTCACCTAAAAATTTTGGAAAATGCTTTTCAAAAGTCATAAATTTAGTAGAAAACCTATTTTTAAATTCCGTAGCTGTTTTTTAGCTCTCCATAAAAAAAATTACTCTCTTATAAATTTGTGAGTAAAGCCAAAATAGCTCAAAACTTTTAAAGAAAATCTGTGCTTAAAAAACTCGCGAGGAATGTATTTTTAGATCTGTATTTCTGTATTTAAAAATTGTAAAAATTATACGTTAAAAAAATACTTTCTAAAAATCGTAATTTAAAATTTAGTAGAAAACTGGTTTTTGAATTTCATAATCTTATATTTTTTTCTTCATTTCTTACCATAAAAAAAAAATATTTTTTTTTAGAAATTTCCAAATACAGTTACTTTTTAATACAGAATTCTTAGAAAAGCACAGATTTTTAGGTGGTCATCAGAATTTATTTTAGGAAAACTCAGCTCGTTGCAAAATTGTTATAAAATTTGTTGGTTTCTACAAAAATACCTTCCACAAATCACAATTCAAAATTGTGTAGAAAGTTAGTTTGGAATTTGATAATTATTAATTGTTTGTGTTTAGTATATCCTCAAAACCACTTTCTTGTTTTAGAGATTTTCGAGTAAATTAAATATTTTGCCTACGGAAATGTCTGTGTAACAAAAACAATAAAATGTGCCCCACATGAAATAGGTCTTGACATTTCCTTTCTTAATATTTTTTGAAAATCCTAAGAAACATTTGTTGTTGTTTTTTAAATTTAGTAGAATTGTACATATTGAATACCTGTCTTTAAATATTAGAAAACTGAGGTCTGCGAAATTTTCGAGCATTTCTTGATCATAAACCAAATAATGTCTATTAAAGCAGTGAAAAGAAATAAATAATAATTAAAAGAATAATTTTCGGTATGAATCTAAAAAATTACTGAAATTACTTTAATAATACTAAACAAAAATTTTTTTTGGCGAAAAGAATTTAAGTTAACCTGAAATTTTTTCGCTGATATTTTTCATATCGGAATCTGGCTTTTGAAATTTTATGTTTCATAAAATATTTCTTTTATGCATTTTTTTTAACTTTATTTTATATTCTGTCGATATTTATAATTCATAGAAGACCTTTTATAAATATTCGAATTAATTTAAAAAGTGCCATTGATTTAAATTTTAAAGGTACATTTCCAGTGAAATATCCTTTCTAGCAAACAAATTTAACATTTTATAGATGAGTTGAATTGGTGTTTTCCATTTCAATCTTAAAAAGGCACGCGATGGTGACATGAAAGTAGAGGCCAGATCATTTGGGTGTGATTGAAGACGATAACGGTAAAATTTTTTATTTTCTTGCCGCTTTCAAGCGCCAACTCCGGAGCCATTTCGTTTCCTTTCTGTGTTAACCTCTACAAAATCATAATTTTCAGTAAATCGATAAAAATGTTTAGAGTTACTTAACTTCTATGAAAAGTTATAACTTATTTGATACGATACTTATAAATAGTAGATACGAGGTTTTTGAATTCGAACATGCACATAGATACGAGAAAAATCGAAACGCTCTGAAAAAATTCTGTAATCATTATGAACATTGTATGTTTTGTTTTACGTAACAGGAGTGCTAAGGAGTGTTTTTCACTAAAAATCTCAATTTCGAAAAAAATTAAGCTACGAGGTTAACACAGAAAGGGGACGATTTGTAGAATTCATTTCTGCCGATTTCGTTTTCATAATTTACAATGAACATAAGTTGGTTTAGATACGATTTAAGGAGCAAATAGGCATTTAGCGGTAACTTTTGTTCTTTATTTCAAAGAGTAGACCTTGGCGCCACACTCGGTCGAAAGCTTGTAATATGTCCAGGAAAACAGCTAAACAAGCTTGTTTTTGATCGAGCGCTTTTTGAATGTTTTTGATGCGGCTATGGATCTGCTCAATTGTCGAATGGTATTTTCGAACTGATATTTTGGAATTATTACGATCAGTAAACCTTACTATCAAACGTTTAAGCAAAACTTTTTCAAAATTTCTGACAGAACTGGTTGAAGGCTGATAGGACGATAAGATTTCACTTCTTCGCCTGATTTTCCCGGTTTAAGCAGCATTTTAATTCCTGCCACTTTCCACTGGGCTGGGCTGATATTTCTGATTGGGTGAGTAATGAAATTATAAGTGTCGTTGTTGGGGTCTCACAGGAGTAGTGAATGACCACGTTACTGCCTGGATGTATTTTGTTCAATATTTGGTAGCCTCGATTACATCTTCTCTGCTTTTAAGAGCAACTTTTATGTCGAGTGTTGCCATGAAAATGGTTTTAAAATGAGTCCAATTTGTACGGCTGTTGTAAAGTAGGGAGTTTTGAGTTATGCTTTCGAATTTTTCATTTATGGTGGTGCTAATTTGATATACGAGGTGTATTTTAAAGGTTAGATGACTTTTTATTTTTATGGAATAATATAATATAATAGTCCCGTTAAGATTATAATATACCTATGCCAGCGCTTTTTCCATTTCCAGTAATGCTTTTGCTCTAATAAATGCAATCAAGAAACTAGGTACGGGGTTTGCTCAAGAAATAAGCCGACATTCTAGTTTAACTATTTTTTTTTTAATAATTTTGTTTTATTTTTAATAATTTCATTTTATTTTTAATAATTTTATTTTATTTTGTTTTTAATAATTTTTAAATATTTATTTATGGATCAAGACTTATTTGACCCATAATTTTGCCTCCTGGTGCAAAGTGTGGTAAATGTGGTGACATGACAACGTAGTTTTTTATCCCTGTTTTTGGTAGCAAAAATGACCAAGCGCATTAAAACATGGTTAATGTTTGCATCTTTCAAAAAAAAAAAAAATCCAATATGCCACACTTTTGAAAATGTAGACGTATGTTCAGGACATGTACAACGCAACCCAAAGAAAGGAAAAAAATCGAAAATCAAGTGTAAATTATCTGCGAAATTTTTGGTAGAGATTTTGCAATTTTTTTGAATTCCAATTTTAGGAAAGTAATTTTACTTTTCGAACACACCTCGCATATTTTCTTTTACTTGACATTACTAGCAAGTACACCTTTCAGACACAATTCAGTCCATTGTACTGCACTCGGCTTCCTTTTTTAATTTTCTTTAAATCTACCCGACCTCCGAAGAAATCTGAGCAGATCTTGTAGTGTCAAGGAGAAAAGTTTGTCGCTTCTTAACACATCAGTGCCAAAGACCTCAAGCCTATTCCAGCGAAGGCCGGGCTCTTTTTCACAAGCTGGGCAGAGTACACTGCCTGAGATGCCCTCCTTTTCCATGTGCTTTGCTTATAGAAAGTGGCCCGTCTTCATATTATTTCACCAAAGACCTGAAATTTAATATGCTTTTGTAGTATAAATATACGAATACATATTTTATTTAATTTATAACAACAAATTTTCATTAATTTTCTTTTGTTGCACTAAGCTTTTTTGTATTCTGTTTTTTTCCTTTCCGTAAAGAGTCTTGGTTCAGGTTGAAGTTTTCAACCCAAATTTTGTTAGACAAACGTATCGAGATCGAAAATTCTAGCTGTCTTTGGTTGTTATTCATTACATTCCGCTTCATTTCATTTCTTTTACCGATGAACAGCTACTTTTAATTTTTCCACAGTAGCGATTCGATGCTGTGCAATGAATAGAAGAAAATAAAATCAAAACCTAAAACAAAAATAAACAAGCGTCGAATACACTCCCACACACACATATGTATGTATGTACATAAACATACACGCGCAGATGTTCAGCAAAGCAAAGTGACATGTCGTCAACGGTATATTGTGGTCAACGGATCTTGTTGTCATCAAACGTGGAACGTGGAATATTTTTCATTTTGAAATTAAAACATTTCCGATTTTTCGTCATTGGATGTCGCCAAAACGGCAGTGACAACACCAGCGTAAAATCTCGAAAAAAAATAAATAAAATAAACAACACAGATGGAAAAATACTCACACACACTCAACAACTTGCAGCTTAAATGTGTGGATGAAGGAGGTGTGGCGCATTTGTAAATAAAATTATGTACCGTTTTTTTGTTGATGTCAATTCTAAAGTGGACCAGCAAGTCGAGTATATTGAAAAACAAAACAAAAAAAAAATGTAAAAGCGCGGGATAGCAGGGGCAAAGTGTAAATGCCCGGCAATGCCCGGCGCACTGACTGAGTTGAAGGTGCTGACAGCAGGGCGCTCGTTCGTATGGCTTTGCCCTCTCAGAGGGCGTTTAATACGGTTGAAGTCAATTGTGTTGAAAAACAAAAGGAATGAAAACATAAGAAAAACACCGGGAGGTAAGGTAGGAAGCTTGTTTTGAAGTGTGCCACTAATGGCGTAGATTTTTAAGTGGGCCATTTCGCGGACACCGCTGGTTGTTGCCTCTGAACGGTGAGTGACTAAATTCAAGGCGTTAAAAGTCAAACTAATCATGTCACTTTCGAGGCGGAAAGCGATTGAGTGATGGCATTTGCAATGGTGTCTTATACATTCAAAGCACATAAACGAAAGAAAAACCAACTACTGTACTCGAAAGGATTTAATATGGGGAACAGCTGCTGGGGATTTTACTACTCAGTGAACTTCGATTTACTTATAAACAAATTTAACCTTATTTTTATTAGATTCGGTTTAGAAGAAAGAACTGATCTCCCAGTTACTGCTACTAACTGAGCCAGTGATCGCTGATATTTCCGAAAGAAAGGACTTTCTCTCCCTGGTTGTTTCCTTCCAAGTAATACTGGCGATGAATGAGTAGATCTTCTGCTAGATTCGCTGAGAAGCATTAGAATGTTGAGACCCCTAAAGCTCGGCGTTACCTTAATCTAAATATCGAATCCAGGCTGACATATATAAAAACCTTATTGAAGACTCCAAAATTGATTCTGGCGCAAAATATGAAGA
Organism: Anastrepha obliqua; assembly: GCF_027943255.1. Lineage (NCBI taxonomy): Eukaryota > Metazoa > Arthropoda > Insecta > Diptera > Tephritidae > Anastrepha > Anastrepha obliqua. The sequence continues at coordinate 120,302,038 of NC_072893.1, read as the reverse complement.
GTTTATGTTCATAATTCACTTTTGTCTTAGGTTCTAAGCCCCGGGCCTTCAATTTCAAAAAATACACAAATACACTTGTTTCACTTATGGCTCATACGGGCTTAACTAGGAATGATATATTTTTTCTGGAACCGCAACCAGTTTAAGCACTTCTTTCTTTGATCGTCGACGGAGCTGTTAGCTAATGGGGGGACATTTCACTCAGTGGTGACTTATAGGTATGGAAGAGCTGATTGCGACACCAAGCTCAGTACGCTAGGTATCTACTCTCACTTAGTAAATGAGTATGCAGATAGACATGTTGTGCATTTTGTCGTGTACTTGACAGATTTCGAGACAGATTGGGGAGAAACTTTCAACTAAACTCCACGGCACCCGATCGTCTATTCTGATTTACTCGTATAGAGTCAAGTAGTCAAGGCTTCAAAATCAATATTTTATCTTAAGCTGGATGCCCAAGAGTTTTGGACATTTAGAGATGGACTTTTAAAAAGCTTTTGTCCGGGTGTTTAATTTAATTCCGAATTTCTTTCTTCCGACCTTATTCCGAAAATTTGTGACATGGTGTGCTCTTGAAAATCAATCCTGCGAGACTGTTTACGAAAATTTATAAAACAAAAGTTAATAAAAAATATACAATTTTTTTTATACATAAAATTTACTATAAAATATGCAAGCGGACATAGTTTTTCTTACAAAAACTATATTTTCTGGAAAAACGTTTATTATTTTTATTTGAAAATATCGTGGCAACCCTACTCACAATTATTTCAATATTAATATACTAATGATTTTTAATTTTTTTTTTAATTTTATCGACGTGTTATGGCAACCTTACTAAAAATTTTTTAAAAATGTAATTTTTCAAAAGTTATATTTTTTCGACAAACTTTTATTATTCTTATTCTAAAACCTCGTGGCAACCCTACTCACAATTGTTGCTTAAAAAACTAATGATTCCTTGTATGTATGTAAGAAAAAAATTTAAGTTTCAATTCATTTATAAGTTTAGAATTTAAAACTTCAACTTAATGCAAAAAAACTTAAGATTTGGAATTTTTTTTAAATTTTATCAAGGACTTTTGGCAAACCTACTAAAAATTATTTTAAAATATATAATAAAGCTGTATTTTTTAGAAAAACATTTTTTATTTTTATTTGAAAATCTCGTACTCAGAAATATTGCTTAAAAAATTAATGACTCTTTGCATTTGAAAAATGTACTTAAAGTTTTAATTTATTTGTAAGTGTAGAATTTAAAACTTGAACTAAATGATGGCAACCCTTAAAATGTATAATAATTAGATACTAGAAAAATTATATTTATTTTCGAAAAGCATTTACTATTTTTACTTGGAAATCTAGTGGCAACCCTTTCACAAATTAGAACAATAACTTGTATTTGAAAAATATATTTAAAGATACAACAAATATGTTTAAATCATAAAAAACGTCAACTAAATTACTTGCAAAATGTTGTTTAATATTATCAATGTCTTTTGGCAACCCTAATAAAAATTATTTTAAAATATATAACAAATTAATTAAAGAGCAGCTCTATTTTTTGGAAAAAATTTTACTTTTTTTATTTTAAAATCTCGCGGCAACCCTCCTCACAATTACTATTCTATTATATATACTTAAAATTAAAAAGATGCTTAAAGTTGCAATCAATTCGCGTGTTTAAAATTTAAAAATTCTAATAAACGCACATTTTTGTACGTATAAAAATCTTATGGCAACCCTAGAAATTATTATATTATATAATATGCAAAGAGAAATAATTTTATTATACGGCAACTATTTTTTTGGAAAATTTGTATAACTTTTACTTAAAAATCTTATAGCAACCAAATTCAAAATTAGTTTAAAATTCATACGGGAGAAATGACGAATATTTCAATTTCATGGCAATCCTATTAAAATTAAAACTAATTGGCATTAACTAAACCGGGCAAGCATTTCAAAATGGAAGTATGCTTACAAAATTGATTAATTTTTGCAAAAAAAATTTAATAAAAAGCAACTCTATCAAAAATAAAAAAAATGTTGGCAGGATAGCCATATTTATAAAAACCAATGATTTTTAGTGAAAATGAAATTTTTTTAATCTCACGGCAATCCTGCAACTATTTGAGTTGATATGATGGTAACCCTTCCTACAAACCTTAGTTGAAATATATATATATTTGTATAATTGGCGCGTACACCCTTTTGGGTGTTTGGCCGAGCTCCTCCTCCTATTTGTGGTGTGCGTCTTGATGTTGTTGCACAAATGGAGGGACCTACAGTTTCAAGTCAACTCCGAACGGCAGATATTTTTATGAGGAGCTTTTTCATGGCAGAAATACACTCGGAGGTTTGCCATTGCCCGGCGAGGGGTGACCGCTATTAGAAAAATGGTTTTCTTAATTGTGGTGTTTCACCGAGATTCGAACCAACGTTCTCTTTGTGAATTCCGAATGGCAGTCCCACGCATCAACCCATTCGGTTACGGCGGCCGCAGAAATATAACACTATATTTATTTACTAGTTTAGAAATGCCAATTAATTTTTTTAATAATGAATTTGTAACAAAATTGGTGTTCTGTTTGACACTTGGCAGCCCTATCCAAACATATTGCCTGAGGTGTAAATCAAGGCGAATCTGTTAAAGGTGATATCGGTAGACTAGCTGATTTGTCTTTTTCTCTTTCGTTGGATACACCAGATGTCAGCATAAAATGAAATGACGAAACGACGTTCGCACCACCGTCGTATGCAAGACGAATCTTTTCAAGGTGGAGGCATTCGAACAACAACAACATTTTTTTAATTAGAATCAAGGCGAATCTATTAAAAGTGGTATCGGCAAATCGGCTGATTTGCTGTTTTCTTTCGCCGTGTCCATGTAGCTGTCAGAATGAAACAAGGCAAATTCATTATTTGTGTTCCACCTTGTCAACACTTTGCTTTGACAATCAAACAAAACATTGTTGTTGGTCTAGTGCAAGCACCTGCCGGAATGACAAGCCTACAGAAAGTAGAAAAGTTTAACTTTTTCGTTTCAGAAGCCCTGAAGAGTCCAAATCCTGTTGACAAGCCACGTATCTTTTTTTAAGACGCTTCTTTGGTGCCACACTACTATAAAAAATATGTTAAAAAAAACAAAATGTTTTTGTATACTATTTGATGCCAATAATAACATACCATAAAATCAAAACGATCGCATTTTATTTTCTTTAAAAAAAAAAAATTCCTAAAAATATCTATAAAAAATGAGTATTTGACCAGACTACTCCTTAATGAATACGATTAGAACTGTTAACGGGAGGAAAATACAAGACTGTAATAAATGACATAAAATGATATAAAAAGATAAAATTAGTTTGTCGCGCATTCACTGTACAACAAAAACATTCCGTAATTTCTTTTTACTGGAATTTCTAAGTTAAAGGCGAGTTGAAGAACGAGAACTCAACTATTCTAAACATATTACCTTCTATAGATGCCGGTTAATCGTATGCCTCGAGCTTCAACTTCATGTCGGTTGTGCAACATAGTTCGTTATTTTCTTCTTGTTGTTGGTCAAGTGCCACCACCTTTCATGATTTGGTGTAGTCTTAAAAAAATATCAAAATCACCAAATTTCCTTGCTCTCTTATTTTATTTTGCGAGGTTTATGGTATTAAATTCGCATTGGATCTCTCGGCTCTTCAAAATTTTACCGCACTGACGGGCTATTAAAGCATTTACGTCACTATAACATTTATATTTCAAATATTAATGTGTGTTCAACACAATTCAAATTATTATTTATAATTTTGTCGACTGGCTCACAGCTGGTGACAACAATTTTTCCACATTTCGCCACACAAAACCATCTTTGTTTGTAATCTCAACAATTCTTTTATGACTTTACTTGTTGGTTTATTTTGTTTGTTTTCTTTTTATTTATATTTCTTTTTTATTTCTAATTTTTTTTCAAATCTACGTATTTTGGCTTTTAAGTACCTTTTTCTCAAAATTTGTAGCATCTGTGTGAAACGCAGCTAAAAATAAATAACATACGATTTTCCGAAATTATGTACTTAGAAAATTATGTACTGATGCCAGCTACTTATTCAAATGTGTGAAAAATATTATTCGTATTTACGAATTTATCGCGAAAGTAGAAATTGTGAACTTAGTCATGGCTAAAGTTGAGTAAAAGTAGGTGTAGAACAAATGTGGTTGCGCATTATTCTTGTTCTTCTTCCATTTATTTTTGCAATGATGTTTAGAAAAATGACATTAATTTCCGATACAAATTTGAAACGGAAAATGGCTTTAAATTCGAAAGTAAAAACAAATGAGGAGCAAAAATTTAAATCATACGCTCAGCTTATTTGTGTGAATGAGTGTATAAGATGTCTGGATTTGGAAATCTGATGCATGCGATTTACTATATTGAGGCTACTTGTGTTTGTTTCTAAGTCCAAAAGTTCTACTTTTAACTATAAAGCCTACTTCAACTGTCTTATGAGCGGTCAATGGCCAGCGAACTTTAGCAACTGTTGAAGTGCAATGCCCCTTTGGCACTGGTTTTTCATGAGTTATTCAATGGATTCCTCAAATCAGTAAATTCAAAGCATTGTAACCGAGTTCACCTCATTGATGTATTCGAAAAATAGAGTTGATGTTTTGTGACGCGCACGTGGATAGGTTTTGAAACCCTATGTTCCATATAGGAATAAAAGGATCACATACATATATACATATATGCGTGGGTGGACCGCCATTTTTGGAATTAAAAAAAGTATTGTATATAAATATTTTTTTGAGCAGTTCTATTGTTGAGAATATATACTTCTAAAGATCAAACTCCAAACTGCTCGTCAGATTCCATGTTGTCTGACACTGTTGTCTAAATGACGAACTACGGCCATGTAGAAAAAAAAGTTTTTCTGCGATGCACTGTATGGGAAGGCGCTAATCTGATTCCTTTTAATCAGAAGCGCAAACAGCTGGAATTAGTAATTCTAAACTTGCTCTATCTAGACCGATAGTCTTAGCTTCTAATTTACTTTCTAATAAATAAATAAATAAGACTATAAATAAATAAAAATCAAATTGCTCTCAAGGAAATGCGTATTTTTAAGTATATCCTCTCAGTTTGGAAGAATGGTATATACCAGAGTTGGACTTAGTGCACTAAATAATTAATGCAATAAGCAGATAGTTAAAACACTGAAAACCTGAAGATTTAGTGATGATGAAACCCTTATTTTAACTGCCACTAATTTTAGTGGTAGTGCAATTCAATGGTAGCGCAAAATGCCAAGGTTTATTTAGTAAAATTATGATACATTCGAGAGTCTCAAAATTTCAGAACCTCATTGGAGCATCGCTTTCAAACGAAGTGCACAGAGGGCTTAGAAGAGATCGCCTGTTGAGTCTAAAGGCAAGAAAATTATATTTTTATTCACATAATTTTTTATTAAAAAAAAGATGTATAAAGAATTTAATTGAGCGTAAATGACTTCAGTGGTGACGACCAAATTTATCTTTAGATTACTTTAGTGGGTTTTGAAGGCGATGTAGCAATTTCCTGGAATAAACTGAATAAGAAGACAAAAATAATATCAAATTAAAAGTATTATTTATACTTTTCTATTAAAGGGGCGGTTAAATAAATCCGAAAAAGATTAGCATAAAAAAGTTGAAAGCAATTAAGGGCTTAAGGCAATAGTATTCGTAGCTATTAAAAATTAGAAAATATCAAAAGATTTTAAATTTATATCAATTATAAAAGAAAAAATAAAACAAATATAAAAAAATAAAAGCAAAAACAAAAAAATAAAATAAAATAAATAGTATTCGTGGCTATTATCTTGAAATTTTAGATTTAAATCAGTTCTAAAAAAACGAAAAAACAAAAAACGAAAAGAAAAAGAAAAATGAAAATAAAAACTAAAAATAAAAGAAGAAATAAAATTAATAGTATTCGGAGCCATTATATTGAAATTTTAAATTTAATTCAGTTCTAAAAGAATAAAAAAAACTAAAGCCATTATATTGAAATTTTAAATTTAAATGAGTTCTAAAAGAAAACAAAAACATCAAAAGAAAATAAAAAAAAACCAAAAATAAAAATAAAATTATTATTATTATTAAACGGCAAAAAAAAAAAAAAAATTTAAATAAAAACTAAAAATTAAAATAAAAGTTAAAATAAAAACTTAAACCAAAATTGATAGTATTTGTAGCTATTGTACTGAAATTTGAAATTAAAATTAGTTCTAAAAACACAAAAAAAAAACAAAATGGAAATAAAAACTTAAACTAAAATTACAATTAATAGTATTCGTAGCTTTTATATATTAGAAATTCAAATTGAAGTCAGTTCTAAAAAACGTAAAAAAAAAATAAAAAAACAAAAAAAATATGTAAGAAAAAATAACAATAAATGTAAAGCTATTGGATTGAAATTAGTTCTAAAAGAAAAAACAAAAAATTACAATAACAAATTAAAAAATTTTTAAAATAAAAGTAAATCTGTTAAACTCAAGTTTTAAATTAACATAAGTTCTAAAATAGTGAAAAACAAAAATAAAAAATTAAAGTAAAAGTAAAATTAAAAATAAAATAAATATGTGTTCGAAGTGTGCGGATTGAAATTTGAAATTTAAATCAGTTTTAAAAACAAACTGAAAAAAGAAACCTATGCTAAAAACAAAAATAAAATTAATAGTATTCGTAGCTTTTATATATTAAAATTTCAAATTTAAATCAGTATTAAAAAAACCTAAAAACAAAAAATAAAAATAAATTAGAAACAAAATTAAAAAATTAAATAGCAGAAAAAAGAAAAAAAAGTAAATGTGAAGCTATTGGATTGAAATTTTAAATTTAAATTAGATCTAAGAGAACAAAACAAAAACAAAAAAATAAATAAATGTAAAAACAAAAAAAGTAAAATAAATTAATATTATTAAGTATTTTAATGTAGCTCTAAAAGCAAAAAAGGAAAGAAAAAGTAAATAAATATGAAAAACAAAAATTAAAACAAAATAAAATTATAAATATTTCCATATTATATATGGGTATTTTAAATTTAAATCAGTTCTAAAAAAAATTAAAAAAAGGAAACAAATTATATATAAAAACAAAAAATAACAAATAAAATAAATTTTGCATCCTATAATAAATATAGAAATTGGTTTCGATAAGTTCGATATCGATTTTTTGAAAAATTATGAGCTGACCCCGCGACAGAATGGTGCCACATCAATATTTAAAACAATTTTGACCAAATTTGTCTCCCTTTATTTTGAATATTCATAATTTTTAGATAAAAGTATAGCTCATTCACTAACAAAAACCATATAAATCATATTTTCAAATTTTATGCTAAAAATAAAATTAAAAAAAAAATATTTTATGCTAAAAAAAATTTTTTTTAAAAAGGTATGCTAAAAATAAAATTAAAAACAATAATAAAAAATTATGCTAAAAATAAAATCAAAAAAAATTTATGCTAAAAATAAAATTCAAAACAAAAAAAAAACTTTTATGCTAAAAATAAAATAAAAAAAAAAAAATTATGCTAAAAATAAAATTAAAAACAAAAAAAAAAATTTATGCTAACAAAATAAAAGAAAATAATAAAATATTGTGTGCTAAAACTAAAATAAAAAAAATTTTTTTTTTTCTAAAAATAAAATTAAAAAAAAAGAAGTTCATTCGTAGCATTCTTGCATTTGTTGGGCAAAAAATATAAGGAAAAAAATTATAAAAAATTAACTTGTACTTTATTACACTAAAATTTAATAAGGTTTAAAACTGCGTACCTAAAATCTTTCTAGAAATTTTCAATTAAGAATTTGCATGAAGATTTGAGGAACTTTTCCAATTTTTGCATAAAATTTGGAACTTGGATTTAAGAAGGCCAATAACTCTTCAAAACTTTTATAATACTAGGCTGGTAGGTTGGTTTGAGTGATGATTCTTCCAGAATACAACTATCGCTTCCGCACCATTTTGTTGCCACATCCTCGTTACCAACTTGTTTACCAGTTATTTACGGCATGACTATATCCAGTCTGTGCGGTTTAAGAACCTTATTAGGTTGTTGACATCTAAGCTACACAGCTGTTCGAGACTCTCGAGCAGCGGCCTGCCCTGAGTTAACATAATACTAGGTTGTTCAATAAGTTATGCGGTTCGATAAGAAAAACACAATTTTATGGTTTGAAATGCGCTTTATTATGCAGTTTTACGCTTTCACAGCTGTTATGACTTAAAAACGCTTTCCACGCATGCATTTTTGTAGGTCTTTGAAAACAGATGGAAGTCGCTAGGGGCAAAATCTGTTGAATACGGTGGATGCTCGAACTTTAATTTATGGAATTCGAACTTTAATTCATGGATTTTAGCCATTGTTAAAATGCCCTTGTCCTGGTGCACGGTGCATTGTCCTGATGAAAAAGAATTTTTTTCCTTTGAAAATTTCGGAGCCAAAGAACCAGATTCACATCAGAACCGTGAATCGTTCCCACGACAGTCGGTTCTAAGTAATCCCGACCCGGATTATTATCCGGCCAAATACTGTCACTTCAGCAGCATTCCCCGTAGATGTATGGGGAATGTTTATGCTGCTACAACAACAACAACATTCACATTACTCTTTAGTCTCTTGTTTTGATTTAGGAGCATGGTGATAGACACAAGTCTCATCCATAGTGTTGAATAGAAGCTCAAAATCCACTTTATTTTTTCGAAAACGCCAAACGCTCCATTTTTGTTCCAAATGCGGCACCCATTGTAAACAAAGCTTTCTGAAACCCAATACTTCAGTGAAAATATTGCTTGCACTGCCCAATTAGATGCTTAGGGCTTCTACAAAATCTCTTTCAGTCACTCGACGATTTTCTAATACCTGTATTTTTTCTGCATATTTTCTGGAATTCTGTATTTTTTCTATGATTGCTGATGTTGTACGATTGTACGATTGCTGGTGTTGTTGCTGTTTGGACGTCCTTGACGTGGATTATCTTAAAGGCTTGTGCGACCACTTTTAAATTCTGCAATCCATCTTTCTACAGTGACGACTAATTGATGGCGAAAAGTGTTTATACGCTTTGAATATCCATTCATAAATGACACGTGACACGTCGTTACGAAATGTTTGTAATGAATTGACAGATTGCCATGAAACTTCACATTCGTTTATATGAGGATTGTATCAACATAAAAAAAATTGTGGGCCCTCTCTTATCGAACCAAAAAACTTATTGAACAACCTCTTAAAAGCCACCTGCCGCTCCATTGGGATATTTGCGTGCGCCCCTGTATTTACAAACATACCAACACAAGCACGCACTATATTTAGCTGCATGAAAACGTTTCACACTTCAATATTGATAAACTCACATATTTTGAAATAATTTTGACATTAATGCGACGATGGGCGAGCGTGCGAATGAGTACAAGCGCAAGCACTCGCAGCGCCAATGTCACGGTTGAAGTGTGAAAAATAATATAGTAGCAATAATAATAATTTCAAATTAAATGTACTGAAAAGTGGGAAAATGCGGAAAATGATTAGAAGAAAAAATTGCATGCGCTGTTATATACCAAATACAAATGTAAATGTAACATACACATGTACGTACACATGTACGGCTATCAACAAGAACTTGCAAAGCGTGGCAGGAATGTGAATTTTGAAATATTTTTGAAAATTGAGCTGATGTGCACATTTAGTACACATTTTTGGCTGCAATACTGCAAATATTCGCATTTTCATTGTTCCTATTAATATATGACCACTGTTGTTGTTGCTGCTGTTAGTATTGTTTACGTGCGCAATACAGCTATTATTGTTGTTATTGCTTCGTATGTCCATTACGTTACGGTAATTAAAGTCCGTTTATTTTTTGTTGTTGTTGTGTACTGCTTTCTTGCTTTATCGGTAAGTTCGTAGCCGGCTATGGGCGCTGTTTTTTGTTGTCGATTTTGTATGTTAAGAGTTCCCTGGCTTCTTGGCCACTCTGCCAACTTTTTCTTCTTTCCTGCTAAACCTTTTTCGCTAAGTGACTTGGCGCTTTTTGTTTGAGTTAACGCATAGTTGCCTAGGTTTTTTTTTTATTTAGAAATTATGGTTGCATATTTTTTGTTGTATTGTACATGTGCACATATGTAGGTATGTGTGTATGTGTGCTAAAATTTTGTATGTTTTTGACACTGCTTGGTTTGACGTTTAAATTGCTTGTTTTTTTGGGTTAGTATGGCGTTTTTGTTAGTTTCAGCGTTTTGACTTAGCGCTCGTTGAAAGAGAATTTGTCAAATTTTTTGTCATATTTCGTGATGATTTATTCTGAAAGTTCACTCAACGAAGATGACTCAGAATTCTAAATTTAATCAAAATAGAAATTAAGTTGTGTTTTGAAGAAGTTTTTTTTGTGGAGCAAAGTTTCTAGTTAAGGGCTGCTGATTTTAAGCGCTTACAATAAATCGTCGAGGTGGACTTATTAAGCTTAAGAAAAGTTTGGGAATCTCTTAATGTTAGTGCAATTCAAGTACGAGGAATCTTTGGCTGACTCGAACGGAATGCGTCAAAAAGCCTTATTGAGCGTTTACTCTTCACACTCCGTGTAAGGCGGATCTGGTCAAAATTATTAGACATTTTTATTTTTATTTATTTTCATTTTTTTTAATTTTTTTTAAATTTCTAATTTCTAATTTTTACTTTTTATTTTTTTTATTTATTTATTATTTATTTTTCAATTTTTAGTTTTTTTTGTAATAATTATTATTAGAAATTTTTAATTTTTAAATTTTTGTTAATTTTTTATTTTTATTTATTTTAATTTTAATTTTTATTTATTTTAATTTTAATTTTTATTTTTTTAATATACTTTTTTATTTATTATTATTAGAAATTTTTATTTTTTCATTTTTTATTTTATTTATTTAATTAAAATTTTTTTTAATTTTTAATTTTTATTTCTTATTTATTCTTATTAGAAATTTTTATTTCTTTATCTTTTCATTTTTATTTTTATTTATTTAATTAAAAAAAATGTATTTTAATTTCTAATTTTTAATTTTTATTTTTTTACTTTTTTTTGGTTGGTTGGTTGGTTTAAGGGTGACCCCGCATCGGAGTGCCCCATAGACCGCAAGTTGGGTCCGTTGTGTTGCCCTAGAGCTCATTATATTGTATGATTTCCCCACCTAACCGAGATTTTTATTATAGATTTTGGTCAAAGATATTAATTCGTTTCGAGAATTTGATGAGAGATTCGATTTTCAGGTCCGAGAGTACAGAAAGATTGTTAATTGTTGGAGAGTCTAGAAGAGCGGGTCGACTTCTGGCTAGACCGGGACAACTGCACAGCAAATGCCTGCTCGATACTTCCTCATCTTCGTCCTCGCAGTATGTGCACAGGTCGTTTTGAGGAACCCCGAGCCGACGAATAGCTATGGTTTTTTTTAGTTTTTTTTTTTTTTTATAAATCTTTATTATTTATTTATAATTTTGATTATAAGAAATTTTTTATTATTTTTTTAGTTAAGTGTTTAATTTTTTATAAATTTTTATTATTTATTATTTATTTTTTTAATTGTTTTATTTTCATTTATTTTTCTTTTAAATATATTGTTTTTCTAATTTTTAATTTTTATTTTTATTTGTTTTAGTTCCTTTAATTTTTTTAGTTTTCTTTTTAATTTTTATTATTTATTTTTTATTTTTTTTTTTAATTTGTATTATTAGAAATTTTTAATGTTTTTCATTTTCATTTTTAGTTTTATTTTTATTTATTTTAATTTGTTTTTTAATTTTAATTTTTTTAATTTTTATTATTAGAATTTTTTTTTTATTTATTTTTTTGTTTTAATTTTTTCCATTTCTATTTTTTATATGTTTTATTTATGTAATTTTTTATTATTTATAAATTTTTATTAGAAATTATCTCAACTTATTGGATCACACATTTCATGTCTGACGGCGATCACTTGGAACTAGTCGGCTCCAATTTCAGATCCAGTTCCAGCAACAGTCTGAGTTCCAGTTCATAATAATCATCTGATCTTATGTGGGATTTCATGTCCGCCCAAAGTATACACCCAATATGTTGGCCATTTAAGTTTACTGCATCGATTGAATGAAACGGGAGGTCTGAGTTAGACGCTTAAGTATAATTACGAATTGAGCGATTTTCAAAGAAATCGGCCTCTGCAAGCTGGAACATTTAAAACGACTCAATCAAAGGTTTGTGGAAGAGCTCTCGTGTTTGTTCGCCCATTTTCGAACAGCCCGGTCATTTTCCCGAGTAGTGCAATGAATACTCACACGCTTGTTCGATGCTCTGAAATGGCTGAAGTGTCAGTCTGGCACTCGTCAAGTAGCACTGAAGCGCCGTTATCGATACTCATAACTCGAATATTTTTGAGCATAAGCTTTAGTATATCGAGCTTTTTCGAGCAATACTAATTTATTAATTATTAATTTAATTGGGGGGCTTTTTTCCGCCATAAAACCAGTACTTCCATTGTAAAATCGACCTCTATGAAAACTTACTATCGGCAGTACCTGATGGCCTCATAGAATATCAGTAGAGCTATTTCCATGGTTCTGGTGATAACGATTTACAATATCTCACATCGCCGAATTATTGCTTTCCACTAACAGATCCGGAATCTCTAAGTTTTCGCAGCTCGGGGCTTGCATGAAAGCAAGCCGCTCGTTGCCTACATAGTTGTTGCCAGGTACTAACTTTAGTCTACGAGAGACAGAGCCATCAGTGGTCACTTGTTGGACTGATTGTGAACTGGAAGGAAAAGAAGGGCATACATTATACCTTAATTTTCAGAGGGCACTAAAAAAATTGTTACCAGACTTTAAGGTAATACGGGTGGTTGGCCTGTACAGGCCTCTCGTGAATAGGAAATTCAAGATGTTTTATCTGTGGTAGAGCAACACTTTTCCTCTCCGAGCTGGGTGTAATCCAAAATAATTATTGAACATGATCTCGAAGTATTTAGACGGGAATCTAAAAATACACACAAAAATATAGCTACGTTCTTACACCGAAATAATTTCCAATTATTTCCAAAAATACACCTTATGATTTTAAAACCATTTTCGGTAATTTCTCTGGCTTATTACAAATCATTTTTTATAATATTGAAGCAACCTATGGCTCAAAGTAAACAAAAACATTTCCCACCCCACACAGCGCTTGTGCGCTTTTCGAATTGCGGTATACTTTTAGGTGTGAAAATTATGAAAATCTCTACCCACAAGCATAAAAAGCCACTATAATTAAAATTTGTCAATTTCATTGTTGCTGCTTAATTAATTTTATTAATTGTAACCGTCAAGTCGTCAAACAACCAGATTGGCAAAACGCAAATCAATAAATGCAAAGTTTGAAAAGGGTTAACATTAATGTAAATGTGGTCGTAATATATGTGTGTGTGTGTGTGCTGTAATATGAGCAAGCCAAAACCGCACGATAAATCGAGTCAAAATTTATCCGACAGACAAATATTTTTATTAATTGAGCGGTGGAATTAACTTTAGCGAGCGAGAACAAACGTCTCTGACAGCGAAGCTAATAGATTTCTACAGTAATATAAGTATTATTGTTATTGTTGGCGGAGCAGGCAACATGCTGATGGCTGATGGTTGATGGCTAATGGCTGGCGGCTGATAAGCGCTGTACGGAGGAAGGGGATTGTAAGTGACAGAAACAATAAGCTTTTGAGCGAATGTACATGGCGTATACGTAATAATAATAATTATGAGAAAGGATTGCGTTCCGAAAAGTTAAGTAGTGACACGTGCAAACATGGCTCCGTTAGAAATGTCAGCGTACTGAAAATACGTGCGCGAGGGTGAATGCAAGAATATATGCATGTATCTATGCACGCACGTATTTATGTGGACGCAGGCAAGCAAATGAGCCAAAGATAATCGCAGAGCAGTGAAATGAAATCGAAAACGTTGAGCAACAATTAGTAGATGGTCGGAGAGGATAAAGATAAAGGTCAATTAACTTAAGTGAAGCGCATAAGCGCTGGAAGATCTACCCAATTACAAATATATTAATTTCACGGCCAACACAAAAGTTAGTACGGTTTGAATGCAATTATGGAAAGGCGGCAAAATGATGCATACCTCGAAATGAAAAGTAGAAAAAAATATCAATACTTCGATGAGTCCCAAGTTTACGTTCGAATGCGTCAGTTCCTGTTGCTTGGGCAGGATGCGAACTATAAGTAATTTAATTAAAGGTGTGTATGTGAAATATGAAATATTTAAATTTTCCTTGGATATTTGATTAGACCGCGAGTAGTTAAGGCAATTAATTGAGGGAGTTGGTAAAAAGTTAAATAAAATGCAAAAAATAACGCAAATTGGCGGAATAGAGAAAAACATTTAAGAAAAATTAAGGAAAATAATAAAATAATAAAACAAAAAACTAAAATAATAATAAAATATAAAGAAAATAAAGTAACATAAAATAAATAAATAAAAACATAAAATAAATCAAGTGAAAACCAATAAAATGAATTAAAAATAAAATGAAGGGAAAGATTAAGAAAAATAAAAATACAAAGATCAAAATCATAAATAGTAAGTAATAAATGTCCGTCTAAAAGTGCTGCAGATTAACCTGCACCACTCTAAGGCTGCCTCGGCAGCCCTCATTCTTCGTCTCTCTGACCTCAGAGAAGATATCATTCTCATCCAAGAACCTTGGATATCAAACAACAAGATATGCGGCCTGAAAGATACGCACTACACCTTGTTTCAAGGTGAGGCTAACGTTAGATCGCGCTCTTGTATTCTCATTCGAAAACATATTAATGCTTTTCTTCTTCCCTTTAGCAATGCTGACACCACTGCCATTGAGGTTGAAGCAGTCCACGGCCCGATTTGGATTGTGTCGGCTTACATGCCTTACGACGCAGCGGAGGCGCCTCCTCCTGAAGCAGTGAGGAGGCTCGTCAATACGGCGCATCTGATCCAGAAACGCGTCATTATTGGAGCAGACGCTAATGCACATAATACTGTGTGGGGCAGTACAAACAACAACACACGAGGTGAGCAACTTTTTGATTATATTCTAGCGAATAAGCTTGATATATGTAATAGAGGTGATGTCCCTACGTTTCTTAACTCGTCTAGAAGAGAGGTACTCGATATTACTCTTGCTAGCGAATCATGTACACAACTGGTGCAGGACTGGAGCGTTGATAAACAGCACTCTTTTTCCGACCACCAATATATAACATTCACTTTAAAAGCCGAAACGGCAAAACCCATGAAGTACCTTAACAAAAAACGTATGAATTGGATCAAATATAAAGAACATCTTGCCAATGGACTTCCTGATATCAGGCAGTTTGAAATGGCAAATAAAAACGATATCGAAAACGCTGTCAACATGATAACGAAGACGTGTCAAAGCGCAGCACGACAATCTTGCCCCCTGACAAAAACAGGAGGTAAGCATAAACCTTTTTGGTGGACTCCAGAAATCTCAGAACTTCGCAATCGAACTCGGAAACTCTTTAACCAATCTAAAATAACAGACGAATGGGAAGAATATCGACAAAGTCTCAAAGACTTTAAGAAAGCTGTCAGAAGTGCAAAACGCACATCCTGGCGATCATACACTCAAGAATTAGAGAACACTTCAGAAGTAAGCAGACTACGCAAGATTCTTGCATCAAACCCAGTCTCTCCCAGTTTTATCATGACTCAAGATGGAACTTGGACTACTTCAACTGACCACACTCTTAGAATACTTCTAGAATCTCACTTTCCAGGCTGTGTTGCCAACTTACCTGCACTTCCCAGCACTCTTCAGAGTAATTATGGGAATAGATCAGATCTAATCAGCTCTAATAGCATCTCCACAGCAATACTAAGCTTTAAAAAATTTAAATCACCAGGTCCTGACAACATCATTCCAGCAGAACTTCAAGAAGGACTGGAAATTCTACTGCCTTGGTTAACAAGGATCTTTAACAAGTGTTTAAATCTCTCTTACCTTCCGACAATTTGGAAGAAATCGAAGGTAGTATTCATTCCGAAAACGGGAAAGCCTTCACACTGCAAACCAAACGACTTCAGGCCCATTAGCCTAACCTCTTTTTGCTTAAAGGCTTTTGAAAAAGTCTTAGATGAGCAAATCAAAACCCAACTTGATACTAAGTTGATCTCTGAGGCACAACATGCCTACACTAAAGGGAAATCGACTGAAACGGCACTTCATTCACTGGTGCAAACAGTGGAAACTTCCCTTCACAATAAAGAGTACTCTCTTGTCGCATTTATGGACATAGAAGGTGCTTTTAATAATATTGAACCCAACGCTATTTTGTCTGAAATTGCCAAATTGGGTATCAATTACTCCATCCGAAAGATGATCGAACAAATGCTCCAAAATAGAATAATCACTTCAGAGCTTGGGATAAGCCGCATGAGAATGTACGCCGTCAAAGGCACTCCTCAAGGCGGAGTACTTTCACCCCTTCTCTGGAATCTCGCTGTAAACAGTTTGCTTCGAAATCTCGAAAAAGCAGGCTGCAAGGTTGTAGCCTATGCAGATGACATTGCTCTCTGCGTGTCAGGCAAACACCTGAATACCCTCACTGAGCTCATGCAACGCTCAATCAATATTCTGTCAAAATGGTGCACCGAATGCGGACTAAATGCGAATCCAGCAAAGACAGATCTTGTTCTCTTCAATAGGAAACAACAATCTCCTCCACTGCAAACAATAACTTTAAAAGGGGAATCATTACTTCTATCTGATTCAGCTAAATATCTAGGAGTTATTCTAGATAGGAAGTTGAGTTGGAAATTGAACATCGAAAACAGATGTAAAAAAGCTTTCATAGCTCTCTATACTTGTAAGAAAGCTATAGGCAAAACCTGGGGTTTTTCACCTCGGATCATTTATTGGATATATACCTCGATCATCAAACCAATACTCTTCTACGGTGTGGTTGTATGGTGGACAGCACTCGAAAAACGGTGTAGAGTAGCCACAATTGATCGAGTTCAAAGAACAGCCTGCCTTCTGATAACAGGATGCTTAAGTACAACACCTACTAAGGCTCTAAACACGTTGCTTCACTTGTTCCCTATCGATCTGGCTGGCAAAGCGATTGCAGCGAAAGCAGCGACACGCATGAATGCTATATCGAAATGGAATAAGTATCTTGGCCATTCGGCCATACTGAACAGGAACACTGTTATCTCTTCCGACATAGACTATCATGTAAGTCTTCCATCACCACCCTTGCTATTCTCCTGTGCACTCCCAACTAGGGAAGAATGGAAGACAAATCTTACCGAAATCGATGGCCCTCTGACTATATATACAGATGGTTCAAAACAAGACGGCAAAGTGGGATTTGGAATCTTTTCCAATTCCCCTCACATCAATCTATCATTTAGATTACCCGACTACTGCAGCGTATTCCAAGCGGAAGTATGCGCTATCTGGTATGCTGCGAAAACTCTCTTAGAAAATAGAATATCACTAGAGGATATCCGCTTTTTCACCGACAGTCAAGCGGCCGTTCGAGCACTCAGCTCCTCTTATACCCACTCAGATGTGGTTCGATCCTGTCTCTTATCTCTTAACGAGATAAGTGTTCAGAATTCTGTCCAAGTTATCTGGATACCGGGTCACAGTGGATTCGAAGGTAACTGCAAAGCTGATGAGCTCGCAAGAGCTGGAGCTGCGCAATCATATGTTAGTAACTTACCCACAATCCACATTCCGCTCTCAACATGTAAAATGCTCATCGATCGAGAATTTCACAGCATTGCTGATCGGAGGTGGCGAGTGGAAACTACTTGCGTTACGACCAGACAAATCTGGCCATCCTACAATCTGAAACAGACAAAAACCCTTATAAGTCTTTCGAAACACGAACTAAGGCATATAACATCTCTTATCACCGGCCACTGCCTTTTGGGCACTCACGCACGTCGGCTCGGGGTTCCTCAACACGACCTGTGCAGATACTGCGAGGACGAAGATGAGGAAGTATCGAGCAGACATTTGCTGTGCAGTTGTCCCGGTCTAGCCAGAAGTCGACTCGCTCTTCTAGGCTCTCCAACAATTGACAATCTTTCAGTACTCTCGGAC
The DNA here is from genome assembly GCF_027943255.1 of Anastrepha obliqua. NCBI lineage: Eukaryota > Metazoa > Arthropoda > Insecta > Diptera > Tephritidae > Anastrepha > Anastrepha obliqua. The sequence continues at coordinate 120,283,892 of NC_072893.1, read as the reverse complement.
CTGAAAATCGAATCTCTCATCAAATTTTCGAAACGAATTAATATCTTTGACCAAAATCTACAATAAAAATCTCGGTTAGGTGGGGAAATCATTTAAAATAATGAGCTCTAGGGCAACACAACGGACCCAACTTGCGGTCTATGTGGCACTCCGATGCGGGGTCACCCTTAAACCAACCAACCAACCAAGTAATAAACCAAAAATAAAAAATAAAATATATGCAATAAAAAATACAAATAAATAAAATAATAAACAATAAAGTGAAATAAAACAGAATAAATCTGAAATCATTTCATTGGAAATTTAATTGGATCGCGGATATTTGACAAAAACAAAAATTGGAATCTCTCAAATAAAGTAAAATAAAATAAAAAGTTTATTACGAATATTGAAAGTAAGTCGCGAAAATAAAAATAATCAAATGTAAGAAAAATAAAATGAAATAAAATAATTTCAATTAAAAATTAACTTAAGTATAAAAAATGTAAACAAGCGAGAACAACTTTTAAATAATAAATAAAAAAGATGTCAAATAAATAACCACAGAACTCTATGCAATAAATTAAATAACATAAAAAATAAAATAAATTTATTGGATTGATTGTGAGTAGTTGGCAAAATTTTGAGCTGATAAAAATGTAATAAAAAGCAAGAAATAATAAAAGGACGAGAAATAAAGAAAAAATTAGTGAAATGGAAAAATTAAATATAAAAAAACAAAAGAAATAAAAATAAAAAATGTCGACCAAAAATAAAAAAAAAATTACTTTAAAAACTAAACAAAAAAAAAAAGGAAATAGAAGATGAAGTACAGGTAGCGACATTAGGTGAAAACAAAAGTGAAACAATGAAAACTAAAACGAAAATTATAATTAACTAAAAATAAAAACGTTGAGCATACGTAAAAATACTACAAAGAAAACGAAACAATAAAATAAAATAAAAACAATAAAATAAATAAAACTAATAATAAAATAAATAAACAAAACTACCAAAAAAAATGTAGTAAATGAAAACTTCAATTAGATAAACTAAAGCAAAAAAATTAAATAAAATAAAAATGGAATCAACAAAAAAATTATCTATACTAATATTATAAAGAGGAAAACTTTGTTTGTTTGTTTGTTTGGTTGTAATGAATAGGCTCAAAAACTACTGGACCGATTTTAAAAATTCTTTCACCATTCGAAAGCTACATCATCTACGAGTAACATGGATTATATTTTATTTTGGAAATAGGGCTCGAGATATAGGTCAAAACGTGGACCCGGGTAGCCTTCGGATGTGTATGTACAATATGGGTATCAAATGGAAGCTGTTGGTGAATGCTTTAGTCCAAAGTATTTTTCATGCCGCTCCGTGACTAGGGTCTCGAGATAGAGACCAAAACGTGGACCCTAGAATGTGTTTGTACAATATGGATATCAAATGAAAGCTGTTGATAAGTGCTTTAATACGGGGTAATTTTCATACCTATTGATGACTAGGGTCTGGAAATATATGCCAAAACGTGGACCCGCCGTGTCTTTGCACCGAATTAAACCAAACTTACGCACATTGTTAAGTAAGTATTGAAAATGGGTTTCGTAAAGTTTGGTTGTAATTCGGAGCACTGGCAACGGGTACAGCGTTCTTTTGAACCAGCCATAATGTCGCCTACTTTTTTAACGCTTGGGGCGGAACTGAACTGTCAAATTGACAGTGTGAGTTACAATGTGTCAATATTTCTTTCTGATTTGGATGCCATAAGGAAAAAACGTAAGTGCAACATGTAAAAATTGTTTGTGAATTTTTTTGGAGTGGATTTTGGAACAGTGAATAATTTCTTACGAAATTTGAGAATTTAATGTGAAATCCGAATGAAATTATGTGTTCGTGGAAAAAAAAAGTTTTTTCGTTTTTTTTTGATAAATATAAATGGATAATGGTTAAAAAAGCTCCAATGCTTAATAAAACATATAAATTGAAACGAAAAATTCATGGATGATCAGGAAAAAAGACGATTGTTTCTTAGTTATTCATATGCGTTGATTTGAAATTTAAAAACAATCTTTTTTTTCCTGATTTTCAATTTATATTTTATATTTACTCAAAAACAAATAGAAAAACAAAAAATATTGTTTATGCCAAAGCTTTGAATAAAGAATAAAGAAATAAATAATATGAAAATCATATATTTTCTGTTCTAAACCATATCTATTCTATTTCAGTGTGCCCAGCGAAGGGGGCCGGGTTTGCTAGTATAAAATAAACATGGAATAAACGAAAAACCATTAAAACATATGTACAAAACAAAAATAATAAATAATGAATAAAAAAAATATATAATAATCAAAATCAATATAATAAAATAAGGTAAGCTGATGGCGTAGTCGCTAATGCTTTTTAATTCATTGTGATTGTAGTTCATTACTTTTCCAATTTTCAAATAAAAAAAAAAAGAAAATACTCGTAGAAATATTATATATAAAAATTAAAACCTACATAAATAAATCACTGAAATGAGGTCTAATGAAATAGAAAATAAAATAAAAACAATTAAAAATATATAAAAAAGAATAAAAAAATATAAGAAAATAATACAAATAATTTAATAAAAGAACGAAATGAAATGTAATCTAATTAACTAAAAAAAAGGCAATAAAACTAAAAATAAAATAAAGGAAAAACAATTAAGAAAAAAATATAAAAAAGTAATAAATAAATCATAAAAAAAATTTAAAGTAGTTCAAATAAATCAATAAATAGGTATAATGGCCGAATGGGTTGGTGCGTGGCTACCATTCGGAATTCAGAGAGAAAACGTTGGTACGAATATCGGTGAAACACCAAAATTAAGAAAAACATTTTTCTAACAGCGGTCGCCCCTCGACAGGCAATGGCAAACCTCCGAGTGTATTTCTGCCATGAAAAAACTCCTCCGTTCGGAGTCGGCTTGAAACTGTAGGTCCCGCCATTTGTGGAACAAAATAAAGACGCACACCACAAATAGCAGGAGGAGTTCGTCCAAACACCCAAAACAATAAAAAAATTAAATAAAAAATTGAAGTAAAATAAAAAAAATAAACTCAAACAATATGGAACAAATAATAAGGAAAATGAACTGAAGGAAGTAAAACTAAATATAAAAGGTAGGAAAACCAATTAAAAAAATATAAAAAGTCATACAAATAAGTCTATAAATGAGTCAATCAATAAAAAAATTAGAATAAAAGCAAAAAAAAAATCCAAATATGAAATATGAAAAAATAAAAAAATTTAAAAAACATTTTTTTTAATAATAATGAAAATTTTAATTACTTAAAAGACAATAAAATAAAGTAAATGAAATGAAAATGAAATTGAATGCAAAAAAGGATGAAAGTATGTCTAAAAATAAAAAAAAGAAATAAAAATAAAATTAAATGAAATAAAATAAAATAAAAGGAAACTAAAGGAAAATGAACTGAGAAATTAAAGCTAGAAATAAAATATAGGAAAACCATTAAAAAAAAAAAATATATATATATATATAAAGTCATACAAATAGATCTATAAATGTGATAATCAACTAAAACTAAAATAGAATAAAAATGAAATAAAAATAAAAAAGAAATCCAAATATACTATGAAAAAAAAATTAAAACTAAATTTTTTTTTAAAATAATGCAAATAAATAAAAAAAATTAATTAATTGAAAGAAAATAAAATAAGGCAAATCAAATAAAAATGAAACTCAATGAAAATAATGTAAGAAACTTAGTCTAAAATAATGAAAATAACAGGTGGCGCAAACGGTTGATGTTTTTTGGCTGTAATTTAAAAAAAAAAAAAACTTTGATTCTTTTTGTGGATAATTTTTATTTGGTCTCTTAATTTTTTTTACATCAAGTCGAGAATATGATGTCATGTAAATAGCCCCCGCCACAGTTGATTGTCATTTGAGCCCTTTTTATGGCATTTTCCATCACTTTGGCCAAAAATTTCGGCGATAGACCCTCACATTCTTGACGGATATTGTCTTTAAGAGCTGCAAGAGTCTGAGGCTTGTTGACATAAACCCGCGACTTCAAAAAGCCCCACAAAAAGACGTCTGGAGTGGTCAAATCAGGCGATCTTGCTGGCCAGTGTAAATATCCAAAACGGGAGATTAGGCGCCCGGGAAATGCATCCTTCAGCATATCGGTTGTGGCACGTGGAGTGTGTGCAGTTGCACCGTCCTGTTGGAACCACATGTTTTCCAATCCCAATTCATCAAGTTGCGGCAAAAAGAACTCGTTGACTCTTCGTGGGTTACACGCGGATTTTCAGTGCCCTAGAGGCGTAAATTTTGCTTATTTACGCACCCGCTAAGATGGAAATGGGCCTCATCATTCATGATTATTTTTGATGAAAAATCATGTTCCTCTTGGTGGTGGTGATTAAGGATGGCTTGAGCGTATGTTAGACGCGATTGGCGGTCAGCAGCTAACAGCTGATGCACCGTCTGGACTTTGTACTGAAATATCTTCAAATCTTGTACCAAAATTCGTTGTAAAGACCGTCGACTGATACCCATTTGCGTGGCACGTCGTTTGGTCGATGTCGACGGCGCTTCTATGACATCCTCGGCTACAGCAGCAATATTCTCTGCAGAACGGCTACTCCGGGGTCTGCCACGCCTGGCAGCATCTCGTGTTGTACCAGTCTCTTCGAGGCGAGCGGCTAAACGTCGCAGTGTTTCACCAGTAGGCGTTGGACGGCGAGGAAATCTGCGACGAAATTCCTGTTAAATAAAAAAAATTAGTTAGTTAAAATAAAATAAAATAAAAAAAAATTAAATTAAATGAAAATGAAATTCAATAAAAATAAAGTAAGGAATTAAGTCTAAAAAAATAAAATTAAATGAAATAAAATAAAAGAAAATTAAATGAAAATAAATGGAGACAGTAAAAATAAAAACAAAATTTAATTAAATTAAAACCCAAATTATTCTGCTTCTGGACTTGTATATTTGAGATCGAATGCTTAGCGATCGTATAAGAACAATCTAAATCATAATATAAGCTCATAAATCAATTTATACAAGGATTAATATACATACATATAAAACCAAAAAAAAAAAAAAAATGTGTCACAGCCATGACCATTGCTTTCGCTCGACGCACCGTCTTCCGTCTTTGATTTTATCTTTTAGGATCAGCTGCATCAATTTGTACTTTGGATTTCTGAGGATATGACCTAAATACGCTGGATTCCTTCGCTTAATTGTGGTTAAAAATTGTCTATTTTGATTTATACGCCCTAGTATTTCGTTATTAGAAACGTGATTCGTTTACGGTATTTTCAAAATTCTTCTGTACGGCGAAATTTCGAACACTTCTAACCTGTTCAAGTCAGCAATTTTAAGTGTCCATATTTACATTGCAAAAATAGTGTAGATAAATTATTTAAAAATTAATTAAAAGAAAAATAAAAGTGAAAAAAAAGAAAACGAAGGAAAAATTAAATAAAGAAATTTAAAAAAATAAAAAAGTCATAGCAACCGGTAGCAACTGTTACTTGTAAAAGTTTTCACTGCTTGTATACAAATATAATATATATATATATATTACAAAAATATTGTAATACAAAAATACCGCCAAAGTTCGCTTCCTTCTTTGCATTATTTACAAACTTGTGATAAAAGTAATTAAAAAAAACAAAAAAAAAAAACCGAAACAGATAATAAACACCCCATTCAAATTCACATCAAATTCCTCAATAAAAATTTTATATCTCTTCCTACACTCTACATGATTTCCCTCAACTTTTGCGCGCCAGTTTATTATAAGTTTCAACAATTCCGCAACTACAAAATGCAAAACAAAGAAAAATGTTATTTTATACGCTACACCGAAGGCCATGCACTCGTATGTATATTCCGCAACGGTGTGTGTATGTGTGCAAGGGTGTGTGTGTTGTGCATCCGATTTAATAACTGCAAGCAACATTTTTATTGATAAACAAATCGTTAACCCTTGTTTGGCTATGTGAGATTTTCAATTACAGCTACGCACTATGCTATGTATGTATGCATGTATATACACGCATGCGTGCGTAAATAAGAGTATGTATGTATGGATGTATATAAAAACCATTTTATATGTAAAATATTTTACACCGCCACCCGTACATATTTGCAATCTTTACTTTTTCATATTTCCATGTTGGCAGTAGTTTTCTGTTCAAATATTTACCGTTGCTGAATTGCCATTTGAGGCTATGCTGAAATACTTTTTTGCTTTGAAGTATTTTTATATGTCGCTGTATTGTAAGGTGTGCTTCATCAGGGAGCTCGCGGCACCAGACACATGTTGGTAGTTATAGTAAATTTTTATTTGCAGTTATGCTATTAAATTAATTGATTTTACTTTTGCAGAAGGCGCTCTTTTTTTGGCAATGAGAGTAAATTTTTATTCGCTGTAATTCACTTTTTTAGTCAAGTGTTGAAAAGTAATATCAGATGCTTATAAAAAGTCGTGACATTTTTTCTCAGTTTTTTAAAGGCACTTCAAAAGTTTTAAGCAAACAAATGGGCTAAAAATGTTGGTAAAAACATATAGTTTCTAAAGTAAAAAAAGTTGGTATGTAGGCAGATTAGATGGCAAGAGTACCACAGGGACACTACAAACCGCACTAGAGTATTGTTTTGGTACCTCACTGTAGGCCAGGACCTGCGAAAAATTTCACAACTTAAGGGAAGAAAAACCATCTACAGCCATCCATCCAGTGCTATTGATGTAGTGAAGGAGAGAAACGGGAACTAGGCTGGATATCTGCTTCAAACTATCCTCGAAAGACACACTAAGGAACTTCAAGCGCCTAGCCGCCAGACCCGCACATTTCCAAAGAAAGTGTTCAATAGTCTCTTTCTCTGCCGGATCCTCACAGCTTCTGCAATGGGGGTTGTACAGAGCTCCAAACTTCTCCGCATGAGGTCTGATAACCCGATAAAAAAAGTAAATACTCGTAAATTGAAATTAAAAATAATGAATTTGAATTTTTAATTCCTTCCAGCTTTAGTGTCTACAAATCATTATGGTGAATCTTTCATCACAGCTTCTCAAGTATTAGAAGCTATCGTAAACCGCATGTATAATTCCTGAAGCTGTTACTTCTATGAATAAAATATTCTCTTCCAAAACGTTCGTTTTAAAGTTTTTCCGATACGAAAACCCATCGCCGTAACTGAATGGGTTGGAGCGTGACTACCATTCGGAAATCAGAGAGAACTTAGGTACGAATCTGGGTGGAAGACCAAAATGAAAAACAAGCTTTTTCTAATAGCGGTCACCCCTCGGCAGCCAATTGTAAAACTCCAAGTGGTTTTTTGCCATGAAAAAGCTTCTCAATGAAAAATATCTGCCGTTCGGAGTCGATTGGAAACTGTAGGTCCCTCCATTTTGTGGAACAAGACGCACACCACAAATAGCAGGAGGAGCTCGGTCAAGCACCCAGAAAGGGTGTACGTGCCAATTATGTATATATATATATATATATATATTAGGCCGGGTCGATTTGTGGGGAGGCAAAAAAATTGCCCATTGCTCTGTGAAAATCATATTCTAGGGATCAAAATAAGAAACTTTGCCGAAGGAACCATACCTCTAAACCGAATTCTGATGCCCCCCAATTTGGGTCGAACTTTTAGTGTCTTTTGTGGGGAGGCAAAAAAATCGCCCATTGCTCTGTGAAAATCATATTCTAGGGATCAAAATAAGAAACTTTGCCGAAGGAACCATACCTCTAAAACGAATTCTGATGTCCCCCAATTTGGGTCGAACTCTTAGTGTCTTTTGTGGGGAGGCAAAAAAATCGCCCATTGCTCTGTGAAAATCATATTCTAGGGATCAAAATAAGATACTTTGCCGAAGGAACCATACCTCTAAAACGAATTCTGATGTCCCCCAATTTGGGTCGAACTTTTTAGTTTCTTTTCTCATGTAAAGGCCAAAAATGGTGATATTTTGAAATGATTGTATGGGGAACCCCCCAGGGGAGTTCCAGGGGGTGTGCCACTGGCATGGGTGGATCGGCATTCCAAAGTTAGTGGGGTCGGTCATACATTTGAACTCGATTGGAGCACTCTAAATGGGTCAAAGTGGGATTTTTCATTCGACCCAAGTTGGGGGACATCAGAATTCGTTTTAGAGGTATGGTTCCTTCGGCAAAGTTTTGATCCCTGGAATACGATTTTCACAGAGCAATGGGCGATTTTTAAATCGACCCACCCTAATATATATATATATATATATAAACCATTTCACGTCATTCCATTCGAAGTTCTAAAACTTTTAAGAATGAATTTTTAAAGCCTTCATTTCGATGTATATTTGTAGTTAAGAAATTTTAGCTAAAAGTTCATTTCCCACTTTTCCCAAATGCTCATTCCATAAATCAATTAATTCTGGCCAATATGTTGTAATCCCTTTATCCTCAGGCGAGCTCTGGATCAGGTCGGTCTACACTGCGCTGGCCCACATTAGATGAAGCTCGCTTGTAAGATAGCTAAACCGGTCTGGCCTAGAAGGAATGAGAACTAGGAAACATTAATGTAGACCGGTGGTTCGATGTAGTACAGTGGTTGATCTCATCACTAAGCACTGCCTTATGGAAACACATTGAGAAACGTATGGGATTTCTCCGTAATGACTACTTTCGAAGCTGTAGGAACGAAAAAGAGGTGGAGAGCTTTGAGAACTCCCTCTGCCAATGTCCCGCTCTTGCCAGCACGTGATATCACTGTCTAAAATTTAAGCCTCATATGATCTGAAAACGTCTAGCAGGAAAATCTTGGGGCTGTAGCCCAAGAATTCTGAGATGGGTGTACTTCATGATATTAAGACCTATGGAGGTTTCATATAGTTATTCAACAATCAGCCAAGCGTACCCTGCTGAATATTACCAAGGAAGGCTACGGGAGAGGGAAAGTGATGTCATCTAAAAACTTGGAAGTGCTAAGGCTGCAGCTCCCAATTACACAGCTACCAAGAGATGATATCACTAAAGTCATTGCAATCGAAAATAAATAAGTTCAGAATTGAACTGGATGATAAGGTAAACTGGAGTAGGCCTGCATTTGAAAGGAAACTCAAGGAGTGCACCCTGCACTGCTACACAGATGGCTCGAAGACCTCAGATGGCATTAGCGCTGGAATTTGCGGCCCCAGGATCCAATGTGCTGTGCCGATAGGCAGCTTTCCAAGCATCGTCGAAGCGGAGATGTATGCTATTTGTCTACGTGCAGACATAAACTTAGACAGAAATGTCAAGAATGAGCGAATTGCCATTTTGAGTGACAGTCAGGTGGCAATCATGGACTTAATGTCCTGTGAGACCAAATCATCACTGGTCCTTCGACAAACTTAATCTACTAGAACGCACAAATGCAACCGGCTAATTGGGGTCCCAGAACACAGAGGTATAACTGGGCAGAACACAGAGGTATAGCGGGCGCATTGACGAGAGAAGCTGCGGCCTCGCCTCTAATAGGAACCCAGCCCTTTCTTGCTATGGGACAACACGCCATCAAGGAGTTGCTCAGGAGTGAATGGCTAAAGGAGGCTTGCTGGCACCAAACAATGGGGCTACGCTAGACGAAATCCTTACTGGGAGGGCACAACCAAAAGTGATTTGAAAAACTCATAACCCTCCCCAAGGATAAACTGAGACTGCTCACGGGCATCCTCACAGGCCACTGCAGACAGCGAAGTCATGTGCATATGATCGGGATTTGGTCTACGGTTTCTTGCTTTTCTGCGATCAGTCTCAGGAGACTCTAAAGCACCTCTTCCTTAAATTCAGCGCTATAGCGCGAAGAAGGTACAGTTTAATAAGTGGTACTCACCGTAACCTAACCAAACCTAATTGTTCAAACGCTTCTTAAGGTTTCTATATGGGGCACCCTTATGGAGAGTACCACCGTAGCCTAACCTAACCCAAAAGTTCAAAATGTTTGTAAGGTTTTGAAAACCTCGTCTTCAAAGATTATTTATTCTGAAAAATATTCACAAATTGCCAAGATCTGCATTCTGCAATTGGAAAGCTCTTTTCATTTCAAAAGCCGCTAGAGCTTTCAAAAAGGCTGCAGCTATAATTTCTGGCATCTAAAGCTTATTCCCCAGTTAAATGCCTGCAGCTTTCACGAAGCTTTTACAGAAAATTGTAGAAAATTTCGATTGAAGAAATTCTAATTGAAATGCAATACCTATTTTGTTGCCTTGCTTTGCAAAATGTTTTTATTGAATTGCAGTATTTCGTAAGTCGTGTAGACTTAACCTCGCACCTTAACCTTATAGCCTATTTTATGGCTTTTTAAAGAGATTTATTGCAGTGTTTCATTTACCTTTTCAAAGTAGTTGCAGCTTCGTACAAATTATAAAACTTTCCAAATTTTGTTTTCCAAAGCATTTGAGGCAGTATAAAAGCTTTGCTAATCCTTGAGCTTTCATGCGCTATTCTATTTACAGCTTAAAGCTTCTTGTTAGTCTTTGATTGTTATTACAAAATCCTAAATTTTTGTTTTAAATTTAAAATTCTTACGAAGTAGTACATGAATTAATGCTTTATAATAAAACCGATTACCCGTTGACCTCGTAATCACAACTCAGTGCCATGTCACATTTCATTTTTCATGCAGCTTGATCGCGTAGTTTGCTGAAAGAAAATCCTATAAACAGCGGATATGCTAATCTAAATAATCTTTCCTTACTGTCAACACAAACTATAACCACACACAAGCACACACTTGCATCCACGTATCTATTATACATCTACACATTTCAGTTTCCTTAATGCGTTTTTGCGCATTTTGCTGTCAGGCCATGTACATGATTTCTATCCTGTCATTGCTGCCTTTTGCATTTGTAATGCTGTAATGTGTGGAAAATGAAATTTTCTGGCAGTTTGTAAACGAAAAAAAAAATAAAAAATAAAAAAAAAATAAAAAAGTAAGAGATTGTGAAAAGGGCGAACACATTTTTCAAAATAGAAAACACAAAATAAAAATTTGCAAAAAAAGTAAACGCTAGCGGTTGAATGGAAAACAGGATATGCTAATGCTTAAGCGTCATATGCACGTGTGTATCCATGTGATTAAACGTGTGTGCGTGTGGGTTTATATGAGCTCGAGTGCAACGCAATCATGGCGGAGAGAGGCTGTAAAATATGGTTACTGCTCGTACTATCGATTATTTAGTTAATTCACTCCCATAAAATCGGGTATTTTTGCAAAAAATAACTGACTAATTGTTGCTTAAGTCACTTAATGGTGAGAAAGGAGCTCGAACTTTCGCTTAACATTTGAACGTTGGTTAAAGTGATGATTCATCCAGAATCCAACTAGACATTTTAACGCACTCATATGAAAATTTTGGGGAGATCTTGCGTACCTCTCTAATTATTAGATTTAGCTACATATTTCGGGTATTGTTTATAAAAACCGGTTAGGCGCAATAATTATAAGCGCAAATCCCACTAGAAGTATAACGCAAATTATACAATATAACGGAAATAACATTTCGGTTACTTGCAGGTGGTATAAAGAAATCGAAAAAGATGGCGTTTAATTGTACTCAAATCCGGTTACATTGCACTTGATGCAAAATAATCGGAAAAGTGCTCGGTTACTTGCGCACAAATGCGATTATGAGGCAGGTGATGCAAAGTCATCCATAGGTAATACTGAAATAGTTAAAACTAGAGAATTGTCGGCTTAAAATCATCAGTTACTTCCGATCAAAGCCCATTGTAGTTCGGACGATGTAAAATAATTGAAAAAATATTGCGGCTACTTATGAAAAAATGCGTTCATATGGCAAGGGATTCAAAATAATCGAAAAAATATCCGGTTACTTATGACCAGAACCGGTTACTCGTAAGTGATTACAAAACAATGAAGAGATAATAATGAAATAGTTACAAATATAGAATTGCCGGCGAAAAAAAATCGGTTATTCGTGATCATAAAAAAAATAAATTGATAAAAAGTATTCGTATACTCGTAGTTAATACGAAACAATGGAGAAATAATTACGAAATGGCTAAGATTTGAGAATAACCGGCGAAAAAAAATTGTTTACTCGTGATCGAAACTGGTTACTCGTTAAAAGCGGGTGATGCAAAATAATCGAAAAAAGTAAGTACAAGAAAAATTTAGATAAATAAAAAAAGTATTCGGTTACTTGTAATCACACCTGGATACTCGTTGCTAATACGAAACAATGGATATGGATAAAACTAGAGAATTTTCAGCGAAAAGAATCGGTTCCTTGTGGTCAAAACCGGTAACTCGTAGATGATATAAAATAATTGAAGATAAATTTCGCCGGTGATGCACAATAATCGAAAAAAGTAAGTACAAATAAAATAAATAAAAAAGAATTAAAAGAAAAAATAAGGTCATGAAAAAAGTAAGTACATAAAAAAAACAAATTCAAAGAAAACAATAACAAAAAAAAATTCGGTTACCTGTAATCACATCTACTTAGTCGTAGTTAAAATGAAACAATGGAGAGATAATGACGAAATGGTTAGAACTAGAGAAGTGCCGGCAAAAAAAAATCAGTTACTCGTAGATGATATAAAATAATTAAAGAAAAGTTTCGCAGGTCATGAAAAAAGTAAATACAAAAAAAAAAAATAAAAATTAAAAGAAAAAATAAAAAAGAGTAATTGGTTACTTTGACTTGCGGTTACTCGTAGATAAAACGAAACAATGGACAGATAATTCGAAATTGTTAAAAGTAGGGAAGTGCCAGCAAAACAAAAATCGGTTACTCGTGAATGATATAAAATATTATTCGTAAATGATATAAAATAATTGAAAAAAATTTAGCAGGTCATGAAAAATAATCGGAAAAAGTAAGTACAAAAAAAAAAAAAAATATAAAAATTAAACAAAAAATACAAAAAGTATTCGGTTACTTGTAATAACATGTGGTTACTCGTAGATAAAACGAAACAACGTACAGATAATTACGAAAATAAAATTAAAAAAAGTAAAAAAGTATTTGATAGAAAAGTATTTGGTTATTATAATATTCGGTTACTCACAAGCAATGCCAAGTTCTAACAAAATATTTATAAGGTGGATTATCTATAACTTCACTTACACCTTTGAGAATATCAGCTCGTTTGTCGGTTACTCTCATGAAAAACTGTCTGCATACATAGTACTCGATACCCGATTAACCAGTTACCCACAATATTTCCTTGCTTACGACTTTTGACCATTCCCATTTTCACCTCCGCTTGGATCTACACACTTTCGAGCTCCATCATTTCCTGTACGAGTAGGTACTAAAAAAGTGGGCAGTAATTTCGCACACTTCCCACATGCAGTTTGGCAACATGCAGCACACCTTTTGCCTTCCGTATGCGGCTCGTAACGTAATGGTACATTTAATATACTGCCACATGCCACATACTAAATGCATAGTTTGCTCTTACTGCCGTTCTTGTGTGTGGCATGTAGCATGTAATTTTCGAAAATTGGTGACACTCGCTTCACAGACTGGCAAATACGGAACATCGTAGTTATATTTGCATATACTTACATAGTTAGTACCTGCAAACACATACACATGCTCATATGTAAAAATATGTATGCATGCGTGTCATTCGGTTCGAGAGTTCGAGGATGCCACTGGGCACCTGAGTGTAGATGCAAATTTATTGCCATCTCTTTGAGTTAGTTTGTGCGTGCGCTCGTTTGTTTGCATTTGTGCTGTGTGCACACAGCCACACAAATTGTTGCATATTTTTTGAGAACGTGCAAATGTGATTTGATAACAACTTGCCCACACACACACACACATACAAGCACAGCAAAACCTGCTGCATGACATTTTCTTCTCGGCCTCACTGCCTCCTTTTACATTTACGCCTCTATGATATTTGCTTTTGCACTGGAAATTCGATTGCACCTCAATACTGTTTGGCCTGTTCGGCATGCTTCTGATGTAAATTTTCATTTTGTTTGTCCTTAGTTAGAAAAATTTTACTTACCTAAATATGCAACTGAAATATTTTGAATTTCTTCGGTTAACTGATTTTCGGAATTTGCTGGATTGGAGTGGAGTTGAGTGCAAGTATTTTGAAATCCAATCGCATTCACAACAGACTAGGTACATACGAGTACAAGTGCGCCATATTGGCTATTTTGCAGATAAAGTGAGATCTCGGAAGTTGGAATAACTAAAATAAGTGATTTTGCCTTAGAAGCTTTGACAGGCCGATACGGTTGACGGGATGGGTAGTCATGCAGCGATAGGAAGACCTTGCTTTGACTTAGGCCATCAAATAACATGCAATTAGAGTAGATTCACCTGACCTCATCTAATCGAAGACGAATTTTATTAAGAACTAGATTTATATGGTTTTTGTTAGACACGGGGCTATGATTTACTACAAAAATAATGAATACTCAAAAAAGGGAAGGAAAATAGTCAAAACTGGTTAATTTATTGTTGTATTATCGCTTCGTCGCGTTGTGTATAAGTGAAAGCATAAAAACTGTTTTTGCTCGAGAAATCAAGCCCTGGGCATACCTGTTATAGAGCCCTCAAATCACTCTAATCGGGATGTAAAAGGTGTAATCGAATGCTTAACTTAACATTCAATTCAAACAATGTCATTTAATTACGAGGCATGAAAGCTTAAAAAAGTGCGCTTAGTCAGTTCTTTCAAATGTGAAATTGAATCTTATCTATATTCAAACTTTTTACAATTTTATTAGAGCACACGGAGCACATATGTATATAACAAAATTTAAATTTAAAAAGTTTTTATGAGCTACACTATTATGAAAGCTTAATTCATTTCAATTTCACACCACACCAAGTGGGCGACGGTTCCAAACGAGAGAGAGTTTTTTAGACCCCCGACATACCATTGTTGCGACGGTAGCTTTGACGATGCTTTAGGTATTTTAAAACCCCTCATCCACAAAAAAAAGAAACGAAATTTCAGCTTACACAAGGAAAGCCTTTTATAACCAAATTTCCGAAAATTTAAATTTAAAAGCTTTTAAAAAGCTATCAAACCCTTAAGTTTTAAAAAGCTCAATAAGCACAATATTAAGCTTTCATGCGTCATACCTTAAATCAAAATATTTCAATGTAAGCTTTCCCTTTATTTAATGTAAAGTTTTTCATAACCAAATTTCCAAAAATTTAAATTTAAAAGCTTTTAAAAAGATATCAAACCCTTAAATTTTAAAACATTCAATAAGCACAATATAATATTAAGCTTTCATGCGTCGTACTTCAAATCAGAGTATTTAAATGTAAGCTTTCACTTTATTTAATGCAAAGTTTTTTATAGTTATACACTTTTAAATAGAAGTCAGAGCTTTCCTCTCTCATTCGAAAGAAAACGGCGGCTGAAGCGCACAGAGAGCTACAAAAGGTTTATGAAGATGCTGCTTTAAGTGAAACAACGTGCCGAGATTGGTTCCGTCGCTTCAAAGACGGTGATTTTAATGTTGACGACCGTCCCCGTGAAGGAAGGCCAAAAACCTTCGAAGACGCTGAATTCGCTGAATTGGAGGCATTGCTCAATGAAGATCCATGTCAAACGCAAGAAGAGCTTGCTTCAGTACTAGGAGTTACCCGCGAATCCATTTCCAAGCAATTGCATGCTTTGGGAATCATTCAGAAACAGTGGACTTGGGTTCCTTATGAGTTAAAACCAAGGGATGTTGAACAACTGTGAACAACTGCTCCAGCGGCAAAAAAGGAAGGGTTTTCTTCATCGCATCGTGACGCGTGATGAAAAATGGATTCATTACAGCAACCCAAAGAAAAGAAAGTCATGGAGACTGCCCGGTCATGTTTCTGCGTCGTCGCCTCGGCCGAATATTCACGCTGCGAAGATTATGCTATATATTTGGGGGCACCAAGTTTGTGTTATTTATTATGAACTGTTAAAACCAAGGGAAACCATCACTGGGAATCGGTATCGACTTCAATTGATGCGATTCAGCCGAGCACTGCTCGAGAAGCGGCCGCAATACGCCGAGAGTCATGAAAAAGTGATTCTACAGCATGACAACACTCAGCCTTACGTTGCCAAGCCCGTTAAAACCTGTCATATACCCCACCTGTCATATTCTCCATATATTGCGCTGTCCGATTAGCGCCTGTTCCGATCGATGGCTAATGGTCTAGCTGACCAGCAGTTCTATTCATATGAAGACATCAAAAAATGGCTTGATTCGGGGATAGCCTCAAAAGATGAACAGTTTTACCGCGACGGTATACGAGATCTACCAGAAAGATGGGGAAAAGTAGTAGCCAGCGGCGGACAATACTTTCAATGAATCTCTTGTAACCATTTTTTTAGAATAAAGTGATATTTTCATAAATAAAAAACAGCGAGATTTTAGTTGCGCATCTAATACCTTAGCTGCCCTAAAATAACATATTTGAATCTGTATATGTTTGAATGGAATGGAAAAATGTACCTTTTCTAAGGATTTTAATTTTTGAACTGCTTTAAATTACAGGATTTTATGCTCCCATATATTGTTCTGTATATTTTTTAATTTATGCTAATTATAATTTTTTGTATTCATTTAAAAAGAAAGCTGGTTTTCGACGCTTAAACATCCAAATACTTTGATGTAGATTTTCGAGCCTAAGACCGTTTTTGAGGCTTCAGGGTAAAAGCTTAAATATGCTTTTCTCTAGCTTTTAAATGGAGTCTTCAAGCTTCATTGTTGTAATAAGTACTTGTTGTCATTGAAGTCTGGAGCTTTATTTGAGCTTTAATTTTGTTCGATGGAAACCCTTAAGCATTAAGCATAAAATTCTACATTCAAGCCTTGCAGACTTGCTTGCTGCTAGCTTTTATTAGTGAGTGGATGTGCAGCTTAGTTTAAGTTTAAGCTCATAGCTTGTTGCAAAGCTTGAAAGCTTGTAAGATGAATTCTTTTTTTTTTCAAATTGTTTATGTTTCTTCAAAATCAAGTTTACAGAGCTTTTAGTTTGGTTCACATTTCATATTGAATGATTTAATACAGACATGTTTTCAGTTTAGACAAGTTTTCAAAACTTTACTTATAATATTCCTGTATGATTTTTTAAAGTTTAACCAGTAAATTTAAGCGTTACATAGAGTAGAAAGCTTTATAACTTTTAAGGCTAGTTAAAATTCACTTTGGTCATTAGCGTTGAACTTTTATGGACCTAAACTAGTTCCTAGTCTTGTCAGGAGATTGTATGAAGGTGTAGACTTCAAGTCGTCCTGGTCCACAATATCCTTCTTGTCCGCAATATCCCTAAATGAGAGAAGGAACACAGAACCAAGGCAATCAAGTCACGAGCTGCAAAATGATGGGTCGAGGCTCTTAAAGTGCTTTCTAGTTGCTTTAGTACTGCATACGTTACTTACTGTGCTTCTTTCACCTTAGTCCAAGAAATATAAAGCTTAAAGCTTTATTTGAGCTTTTATTTGCACAGCTGGAAACTTTTACGCTAAACAAGGTTTAAAAGCTTACAGACTTACTTTTTAGGTATGCAGCTTTTTCTTGTGTAATCCACACTAAACAAAACTCAGAATGATTGTATTGATTTTATTAAAATGTTTCTTATAGATTCGGCGCGCAAAAACTTGTTTTAAATATTTAGGAGCCATGACATCCCCACCCTAATGTACATTTCCAAACTGCATATCTCTGGAAGTATTTGCGGTAGAGTTATGAAATTTGGTATGAAGACATAAGTTAGTAATCCCGTTTAAATGTAAAAAAAATTGCGGTTGTTGGAAAAGAGGAAGTGACATTTCCCTTACAAACTGAAATCTCCAAACTGCATATCTCTGGAAGTATTTGCGGTAGAGTTATGAAATTTGGTATGGAGACATAAGTTAGTAATCCCGTATAAATGTACAAAAAATTAAACTATTGGAAAAGGGGGCGTGACACTTCCCATGCAAACTGAAATCTCCAAATTGCTTATTTCTGAGACTTGCTGTGAAAAAATATTTTACCAATGCCGCAATCCTGAGTCATAATGTTGAAAATATTAAAAAGGGCGTGACTGCACGTGGGGTGAAATCCACGTGTACCAGCTATTTTTGAATAATTTATGAACATTTATACTATCCCCTTTTTTGTTCTCAAGCTTCTTTAATTTACGTACCATGAATTCTACATTAATTCCACAGTAAATCCTCATACGTTTTCTTAATAAATTTTTCGCAAGGTCAATTGCTTACGCTGTATGCATCTGCTGCATTCATTGTCAGCTGTTTTTCATTACATTCCAGCACATTTTTGCAGCAGATTCAAAATTAGTTTTGAAATTAATTCGCACACACATACATATTCACACCCACTTAGTTAGCCTAATTTTCACATACTTTACTAGAAGTGAACCGGTGCAAATAAAAAAACAACCTTCCCTTAACACCACGTTCACCGTTATCCTGCGCTTAAATATAACACTACGAAACTATAACTTTCACACGTAACTCCCCTCTTTGCACTCCGCGCATATCAGCGCTTGCTTAGCACTTCTGCAACAAATTTTGTGCGTTGATTAATTGAGACACGCAGATGAGTGTGTGAGTGCTCTTCAGGCGTCAGTAAAGTATTAGCTATGCGCCTAAAAGCACACAGCACATTTGCAACGACGTGCATAAGTGGATATTCGCATTACTCGTAGCTGACAAGTGTATTTTATGCTACAGCTGCTTTTATGCAGCAGCTGTTGTGGTTACTCATGTTCAACATAGTTGGTTGTTGCCTGTTGGTTCTTGGTTGCTGTTGTGCAACCTTAAAATGCCGCTCGTCGATTTGTTGTAGTGGATAGTTGTTGCAGTTGACGTTGGTGCAACATATGTTTGGATTTCGTGCGTCAAGTGGCTGATTAGATGCGCGCATTTGTCAACACCTCAGTTTTCCAAAATACACCAAACAAGTGACAAGCAACACAAGTGGTTGCGAGGATGGGTGTAACGATATATGCACGCACAGCGCTTGATAGGAGAAAAAAAGGGAGCGGCTGTAGTACTGGGCGTAGTAAGCCATTGGTGTTGGAAGAGCGTAGAAGTTGGCGATAAGTGGTAATGTTCTAAGTCGGCGGTGCTGGAAAGATATAAAAATAAATATTATTTTCAGCAACTTAGAGCCACACGTGGAACTCTCAACATTGTTACAAATTCAATTCAGGCGGATCTAGCTCTCATCTTTCCGCTCTCACTTTGCTTTTAAGGGTAGCTCCGTGGCTATTAGCACTTCGCGGTTGAACTTTGATATATTCCACTTACGGATATCCCCTTTTCCTTATATGAAGCTCCATCAAGGACCAGTGTTTATTGATGGTATGGTGAATTCAATCGTGGTCGTAGTTCACTCCAAGACTAATTTCGTGAAGCTCGTCCAAAATCAGTTGTTGTTCCGAAAACCATTGATGTGTGCGCGAACTGATATTGCAAGATGGTCATGTGACCTATCGTGAGATTGAGATAATCTTAGGCATTAGTTGGACCAGCATAGATTCAATATTGCATAAACATTGGACTGTCAAAAAAATTTGTTCGCGTTGGATCCCACACAATTTGTCAATCGCTCAAAAAAAGGCTCGTGTCGATTGGTCGAAGGAAATGCTCAAAAAATACGATCGCGGGGCTTCGAAACACGTCTATGACATCGTGACAGGTGATGAATCATGGATTTACGCGTTTGAGCCCAAAAGTAAACAGCAGTCGACTGTATGGGTGTTTCAAGATGAGCCAAATCCAACAAAAGTTGTTCGCGCACGAAGCACTTCCAAGCAAATGGTCGCCTGTTTTTTCGGAAAAACTGGACATGTCGCAACCGTACCACTAGAACAACGCAGAACAGTAAATTCTGAGTGGTACACAACCATTTGTTTGCCAGTTGTCTTCCAAGAAATTAGGAAAACCAATCGCCAAAGACGGATCACTCTTCACCAGGACAATGCGAGCTCTCACACATCGGATCAAACAACTGCATTTTGAGCACCCAAAACATCGAATTAATGGGTCATCCGCCGTATAGTCCTGACTTGGCACTGAATGACTTCTTTTTATTCCCGTACGTAAAAAACAAACTGAGAGGTCAACGTTTTTCGACACTTGAAGAAGCGGTTGCGGCATTCAGAATGCATGTTTTGGAGGTACCTCATTCAGAGTGGCAAAAGTGCTTTGACAATTGGTTCAAATGCATGCAAAAGTGTATAGATCTTCATGGAGAATATTTTGAAAAACAATAAAGTGATTTTCGATGATTAAAATGTGTTTTTGTTCTCTAATGCCGAAATTTAAAAGGCACCCCTCGTATTAATATCTGGTGTGGTTTACTCGGAACCGGGTCTTCTAAATGTGGGTATTGCTCCTGTGTTCATGATCGTCTGTTCGAGCTTGGCCCCCTTATCTGGAACCCTCCTGCCTCTCGAATTCGTATTTGGCAAGCCCCACTCGGTGACTTGGGTGCTGAAATCGTCGGAATCAATTACCGATCCCCCGATTTCGCGAGACATATCCTCATTGGCATCTAGTTTGTTTCGAAACTCTTCGAGCCATTTCCGCTCCCGTTTTCTGTTGCGTTTTTCTCTTTCTGGTGGGAGTCACAGTGCTGGAATACCAGTGGGGTCATCCAACCATTTGTCGGTATTTTTTTGTTTGTATTACTCACTGATTATAACAACGTTGGTGCCTTTTTCTGCTATCAGTTGGAATAGGAGCGCGTCTGTGATTTTGCTCATCTTCTCGATTCCGATATATGAGCACTGGAGCTGTGATTTGCTTCAGAGCACAAACAGCATTTTGGTATTTTGGTTCATTCTTTGAGCTTATACCCCGGTTCGCCGCATGTAGAAACCGTGGCCCCTTCTGTCGGGCTCTTCATAGTTCCATGTTATCACTTTATCGCGTTGGCAATACTGAATATATATTCATGACAAAGCCTCATCCCTAGGCTTTGTTTATCAGTATCTGTCATTTCGCTGAAGTATAAACAACGCAGTGTTTTCGTGCTCCGAATATGTCAACTTTCGTGCCGTCGAAACGCAATTTGCGGAAAGCTTTCCTTTTCTGCTTCAATTTGAAAAAAAATACAGCCCAAGCCCGCGAATTGTTGCAGGAGGCCTACCCAGACCATACTCCGTCGATTTCAACATGTGAGTACTGGTTTCGACGATTCAAAAGTGGTGATTTTCACACCGAAGACAAGGAGCGTCTTGGCCAGCCCAAAAAGTTCGAGGACGCGGAATTGGGGGAATTGGTAAACGAGGACTCGTGCCAAACCCAAGAAGAGCTTGCTGAATCATTGGGCGTTGATAAATCAACCGTTTGCAAGCGTCTAAAAGCGATGGGAATGATCCAAAAGCAAGGATATTGGGTCCCGTACGAGTTGAAGCTGCGCGACGTCGAACGGCGATTTTTTACGTGCGAATTGCTGATCGAGCGACAAAATCGGAAGGGTTTTTTGCATCGGGTGGTGACTGGCGACGAAAAATGGATCCACTACGATAACCCAAAACGCAAAAAATCATGGGGTTTGCCCGGCCACGCATCAACGTTGACGGCAGAATATTCACGGCAAGAAAATCATGCTCTGCATGTGGTGGGATCAGGTCGGCGTCGTATATTTTGAGCTGCTCCAACCGGGCGAAACAATCACGGGGGATCGTTACCGACTGCAATTGATGCGTTTAAGCCGGGCATTGAAAGAAAAACGGCCGGAAACGGTAAAAAGGCACGACAAGGTTATTTTGCAACATGACAACGCTCGGCCGCATGTTGCTCAACCTGTCAAAAAATACCTTGGAACGCTTGGCTGGGAAGTGTTACCCCACCCGCCGTATAGTCCAGACATAGCTCCCTCCGATTATCATTTGTTCCGCCATATGAGGCTCGATTTGGCGGACCAGCGGTTCTCCTCGTACGAGGCTACCAAAATATGGGTTGAGTCATGGATAGCCAAGCAGCGGCCAGAATTTTGGAGAAACGGCATCCGGAAATTGCCCGAAAGATGGGCGAAAGTTGTAGCTAGCGATGGCCAATACTTCGAATAAAATATTTTGTACCGTTTTTTCACAATAAAGCCCCAAATCTTCGAAAAAAACCATTAAAACTAATTCAACCTCCCAATATTAAAGCCGCGTAAGAACGAACCTGTTCTCTGCTTTTGGTGCTAAATTTCGCTTCGTTTCTCTGCTGTAGTTTTCGGTTTAAGGTGTGTAATAATGCTTGATCCCTGTAGAGTGTCTCTTAAAAGGTCAAGCCTACCTGCTCCCCTTTATCCAGCTCGGCTTTTATTTTGGCTTCCAAGTCGTCAGGCTTTATTTTGCTACCGCGGTTTGATTAGGAGTGCTTCCGATTTTGTCTTACTTTTAACGGGGTTTATTTCACTTTTTCCGCACTTATGTGTGTGTATTGCGAGCGTGTGTTGTGAGCTGAAGGACTCGTTGCGTCAGTTGCACTTTTTGCAGCATACTCTTTTGTTTATTTTTCTAAAGTCATTCAGTTTCATCTGTAACTGCCAATTACGTCGAGTATTTCTTACCATTCCGATACTCCGTCTTTTATGTCCATGCAGACGTTCTTCTGCTTTAGTAACACAAGCTTCCTTATATGATCATTCTTTTACGTTCCTTACGTTAGGGATTTTTCTTTGGCGGCTCTCATTTTTTTATGAGCTTCTGTTTTGGAGACCTGAGGGACGACGGTACGGTGTGTGAACGAGTGGCGCACTGTGTTGGCTACTTCGGTGTTAAGATTTCAGTATTTACTATTGTTTTGCTAGGTCGCTTTCGGAAGCCTCCTTAGTCTCCTTTGGGTTTTTTGATGGATGAGGCGTGCTCAGTACCGGAGACCGTAGTACTCTGATACTCCCTTTGAATACGTTTCTCTCATCGGCGTTTTTTTTATCTGTTTGCGGTTATTGTTGTAGTTATTGCTGTTGCTGTTGTTGTTTAGTTTCAAGTTGTGTGTTCATGGACCTCTGCTTGAAGCTGCTATCTGCGCATGACGTAAAGTTGTTTTAAAAACAATTCCTGAGGTTAGCTATACGTGCAGGGAGGCCACGCGAAGGTTGGCACGAGTCCTTATGTGAGCTTATATTCAGAGCCAGAATCAGATACGTACTTGAAGACCTGCCGGGGTTTTAACGAAACGTAATGGCCACCGTCATAGCATTAGCCTATGAAAGTAGTATTCTCAACTCAGTGCAGGAGGGGGATACCTCAGTTTTTCTGGTATACCATAATCAGGAACTTACTGGTCTCGATCCTGGTGAGCTTTACAGCCCTGCTATGGGAGGTTCTCGAAGTATAAGAAGCCTTTTAAGCCGATCTCCCTTCTTCCATTTAATTAGGAATTCGAATCTACCAGGAAATGTGTAGAACAAAATTGACCCGCGCTTATATTTAACACACCCACGTATTTACATTTTTTATTTCACTTTTCAAGTGAATGGGCTGAAAATTTTTTGACTCATACATCCAACTTGAGAAATGCATTTTTGAGATAAATGCGTTTAAAGTCACGAAAAGAGCAACGGCTATGCTCCGGGCGGTTCTGCACAAAAATTTGCGAATGAAATACTTAAAAATGTTTGCCCACAAAAATTATTTTGGAATACCATTTTTTGAGGTGCTATAGAATTAAAAAGAAACTGAAAAACAAAAAAAAATTATAAAAAACACAAAAAAAGCAATCGGTTTTTTGGAAAAAATTAGACTAGTCCTTAAAATACTGGCCCTTAAAAGACTAGTCCTTAAAACTCTAGTCACCCTTTAAAAGTGAAAAATTTAACAAGTGAATGTCAAACATTTTTTGAAAAAAAATAGACTAGTCCCTAAAATATTGCTCCTTAAAAGACTAGTCCTTAAAATACTAGTCACCCTTTAAAACTTAAACATTTAACAAGTGAATGTCAAATAATAGTAAAAAAATATTATAATATAGGAAATTTTGAAATTCTGTTTTAATATATTTTTTACAATTTAAGACTAAAGACTAGTCCTTAAATTACTAGTCCTTAAAATACTAGTCACCCTTTAAAAGTTAAACATTTAACAAGTGAATGTCAAGTAATAGTAAAAAAGTATTTTAGGAAATTGTGAAATTCTGTTTTAATATATTTTTTACAATTTAATTTTACCGCAGAGACGGGTATTATTCCCTATTTATTATTCTTCGTTTTTCTTACTGCGCTCCAGGCGGTTCTGCATAAAAATTTTAAAGTTGAATACGTCCACATAAAGTATTTTAGAATACTAATTTTTTAAGCTTCTAAGGGACTATAAAAAAGTACAAAACCAAAAAAAATTCTGAAATTCTGTTTCATTATAATATATTTTTTACAATTTTATTTTACCGCAGAGGCACCAGAGAAATATTAAATATTTGTCCATATACATTTCTAGGTATTATTCGCTATTTATTAGTCTTATTATTCTTCCTTTTTCAACATTATCGCTTCGCGCCAAGTTAATTGAGCCGTAAAAATGTTTGCCTCAACCTAAATGCAATTATTTTATTTCATTTTGCGAAAAGGTTTTCTATTTCAACATTGTACTAGAAATTACGCAACAACTGCAACAAAAACTCCATCGGTTGCATTGTTGTGTTGGAGCTGCTGTGGTTGCGGGCAAAAAAATGCTGACACTAATTGGTTCATGTTGGGAGTGCTATTTTTTACAACTGAAGCGCGCTATTTGACGAACGCATTGACTGGCTGACTGACTGGGTGAAGTATTTGAGTCGCAACGCCACAACCACATCTACAGTCCCAGTTACAGCAGCAGTCGCGGCAACCATCAACACCCACACCAACTAAACCAGCTAAGCAACACAAATGCAACACTATTCCCTGCAGCATCATAATACATGCATATACTTATATATGCAAGCATTCCATATGCATGTGTGATTGTATGCTTGAACGTCTGTGCATATGCAACACCAACCAATTGTTCCTAATAAATTTTTGTTAAAAGTTACGAGCGCACTCACACAAACAAATGGGTCAACATTGTTGCCAATACCATAGCGGTCTGTTGTATTTGTTTTTGTTTTGTTGTTGTTCGGCATGCTATGTTTGTTTTTTGGCAATTGCTCTTGGTGCCTTGGTGTTGCTGTTGTTGGGCTGCTCGCTAGTTTTCCCCGTCGACTAGTTTGCTGGGGAAAGGTGCGAAAGTTTTGATGGGCGCATTGTGTGTATTTCATATTTGTTCATAGCACACATACATGCATATATACACACATACATATACATGCATACATGCATACATATACACATACATACATACCCTCATATATGCATAGATTCATAAATGCATACACATACTAACATAAAGTGATATGCATACATAGTAAAACCACATAAAATTTGGGCAAATTTCGTTATGTCATTTGCGTTCTACGTACGCCTTCTCGCCTGCCACATTGTTGCGCCACTCTTTTCATAAATGCTGACAGTTTATTTTATGTTTGCGGTATTTTCTGATTATACAAGCTTTATGCCATATATGATTGCGTATATGTGTGTGTGTGGGCGAGCGAGAGAGAGGGAGAAAGAGAGTGGAGTGAATTGCACTGGTGGAGTTAGTGCAGCATAGAAGATAGTGAAAGAAAGTTTCGAAACTTTTGTGAGTGTCTTACCAATGTTGCGGTGGCAAGAATTATGATTCTTAGTAGTTTGCATGAAATTTTTGGTTAAGGAACTGAAATTCACAGATTTCACGTGAATACAAAGTTTTAATAGCGATAAAATTATATAATACTAAATTACAATCAGCTTTTGATGGCTGCCAAACTTCAAAAAGTAACTATGGGGAAAATGAGATTTATTATAATTATTTAAAACAAAAACAAAAAAAAAAATTTAAAGAAACCAAAATGCTTGGCATAAAAGCAGAAGATTAATTCTTGATAACGCTGTGTGACAATAAAAATCTACCTTCTTCGAGTCTTGTATCAAAATACCAGCCTCGTCAAGTAGAAACAAATTTGCCCTCATAATCTGAACTTATGGCCGGAAAACTAATTTTTCATAGGTCAGAGCATGAAGAGAAGTTTTTGTCACACAGTGTAATTAATAATTAATCTGCATCGCGCTCGTGCTCAAGATTGAGTACGTGAGACATTCTTCTGGCCGCGGGTAGATCGTGGGCACTCGAGCGAGCTTCTATGCCTAACAGAAAATTATACAAACATTTTTTAGGCGAAGTATCTTCGGTTCTTTTTAACATGTTTATACAAATTCGGTTTTTTATTTTTTAAAATTAATTTTGAAGCGAAGTATCTTCAGTTCTTTTATTAGATAAGTAGGTAAGATGGTAATAGTACCCCAGGCACACTTCAAGTAGCACTTACGTACCTGTGCAAAGAAAAATTTTGGGCAGAGAAAACCGTCTACAGCCATCCAGTGCAGTGGAGGGGAGAAAAGGGAGCTAGGCTGGAGAATTTCTTCAAGTCATCCCCAAAGGGCATGCTAAGGAATCTCAAGCGCCTAGCCGCCAGAGCCAGACATTTGCCGAAAAAGTGTTCAGTCTCTTTCTCTGCAGGAACCCCACAGCATCTGCAGTCGGGGTTGTACGGAGTTCCAAGCTTCTCCGCATGAGTACCGATCACCCAGTGACCAGTGAACCCGCAAAGAGTTTGGAAATTGTATGGCGGGGGATTCCCATCATCTTAAGCGTTCTGTTTATATCGTATTGAGGCCATAGTGTTTTCGAAATAGTACACGATGAGACAGGCCTTCATCTGTCTTGCGCTTTTTTTAGAAAGAAATTGTGTAGTTTCCCTTTAACAAAGGTCAAGGGGACACCGATGTCTGAGATGGGGACAGCTGACACCGATTCTGTCGACCCCTTCCTGGCAAGTTCGTCGGCAATTTCATTTCCCTCTATATTCCTGTGCCCAGGAACCCAGATAAGAGAGATATTTCCTGCACGTTATTATTATTTTTTTATTATTTCTTATTTATTATTTATTTCTGTTAATTTTTTTAAATAAAATATGCTTATAAAAAATTTGTTTGAGAAGAAAATTATAAAAAGTTTTCAAAGTGAAGTATCTTCGGTTCTTTTGTTAACAATTTTATAAAAAATATATTTTTTAAAATTTTTTTAGGACAAAATATACTTATACAAAATTTTTTTTTGAGACGAAAAGTATAAAAAAATTTTAAAACCCTTTTTTTATTAATTATTTATGATAAAATATACCTATAAAAAATTTTTTTTTGAGAAGAAAATGATAAAAAGTTTTCAAAGTTAAGTATCTTCGATTCTTTTTTTAACAATTTTATAAAATTTTTTTTTTTAATTTTTTACGATAAAATATATTTATAACAATAGTTTTTTTGAGACGAAAATTATAAAAAAATTTTGAAAACCTGCTTTTATCAATTATTTATGATAAAATATACCTAGAAAAAAATGTTTTTTTGGGAAGAAAATAATAAAATGTGTTTTAAGTAAAAGTTCTGTTTCTTATTTTTTTAACAGTTTTATAAAAAACTTTTTGTTTTAAGTTTTTAGGATAAAATATACTTATAAAAAAGTTTTTTTGAGACGAAAATTATAAAAAATTTTAGAAACCTTTTTTATTAATTTTTTATTATAAAATATACTTCTAAAAGAATGTTTGTAGAAGAAAATTATAAAATTTTTTTGAAGTGAAGTTTCTTCGGTTCTTTTTAACATTTTTACACAAAATTTTTTTTAAATTTTTTATGACAAAATATACCTATAAAAAAATTTTTTTTACAAGAATATTATAAAATTTTTTCTTCAGTACTTTTTTTAACAGTAGAAAAAAAGTCATATTTGTTTTGTTAAAATTTTCTAGTTAATTGAATTTTCCTTTCATTTTTATACATTTTTTTTTGGAATTATTTTGAATTGAATTTTCCTTTCATTTTTATACATTTTTTTTTTGGAATTATTTTTTTAATTTTTAAGGAAATTAAAAAAAAATTTAAAGTGAAGTATCTACATTTCTTTTTAACATTTTCATAAAAAAGCGTTTTTTTTAATTTTTTTTGGATAAGTAATATTTAGTAAACATTTTTTTAGAAGAAAATGAAACAAATACTTTGAGCTATTTTTTTTTTAACATTTGTTTTAAAAACTGTTAAATTTGTTTTTGTTAAAATTTTTTAGTTAATTAGTTTTTTCGTTATTTCTAAAAAACGGTCAATCTCAAAATTATAAACTTTTATCAAAAATTTGTTACTTCACTTTAAAGAAAATTAAACAAAATTTTAAAGGTAAGTATGTTCAGTTCTTTTTAACACTTTTATAAAAGCTTTTTTTAAGTTTTTTGGATAAAATCTACTAATAAAAAGTTTTGTTTGAGAAGAAAATTATAAAAATTCTTTTGAAGTCGCTTTTTAATATTTTTATAAAAATCTTTTATATATGTTTTTTTACTATTTTTTAGTTAATTGTTTTTTTTCGTTATTTTTTAAAAACTTTCAATGTCAAAATTATAAACTTTAATCAAAAATTTGAAAATTAAACAAAATTTTAAAGTGAAGTATCTTCAGTTCTTTTTAAAAATCTTTTTTTTATTTTTTTTGATAAAATATACTAATAAAAAATTTTGTTTGAAAATTATAAAAATTCTTTGAAGTCGCTTTTTAATATTTTTAGAAAAAGCTTTTACATATTTTTTAGTTAATTATTTTTTTCGTTATTTCTTAAAAACTTTCAATCTCAAAATTATAAACTTTCATCAAAAGTGTTTTCAATTAATTTGATATTATACTCAAGCGTGTAAATAAACCAATTTTTCGAAGAATCACTTGTCACGGAATCGCTCGCCGATCAGTCACAAAGTGCATACAGCGCATAATATTTGCGAAAAATTATTTGATCATATTTTACCAAATTTTTATTATACAATCTACATTAAAGTAGCGGCACTTATTTCAAAAGCCATTCAAGTTCTAGCGACTGCAATTTAAACAGTGCCCTTTGGATAGGCTACAATTTTCAGCGCTTTGCTAGAAGTAGATCTGTATGCTGAAAAGCAAAGAGTTTGCATTAAAATACGTATGCCTCTGTATAGGGGAATATATACATACTTACATTACGGAAATTTCAAGCAAATATGTTTACTTAAATATGATAACTTTATATTTGCATCTGTGTGTTTGTACACATGAATGAACTGCTGTGAGCGTCGCTACTTTATGATAATATTCGTTCAACTGTCAGCTATAATTTCAAGTTGCACAAATGCCAATTACTTGTTCTTCATAGTTTATTTACATTTCTGTGCTTATTTAGGTATATGCATTAAATACATAAACATACAAACGCATTTGCGTCCCTGATGTGCACATCTCAAAGTGATGTTTTATCGAAATTGCGTATGCATTTATTATACTTACCCAACGAGGCCATTCTCGCACACATATTTCTGGCTAATTAATCAACAGCAAAGCTGTGAGTTCTTCAAGGAACTGTGGAAGGAGATTCTCACTTGCGGAATGGGAACGAGTGAACGATGACACTGTGCGACAAATTCAAAAGGGAACAGAGCAAACGGGCAGATAAGCACAGCAAACCAGAGTTGTTGATGTAACGGGGAGGTTGATAAGATTTGGGTTGGCGCACTGTCCCTTGCTGTCGAAGAAGGGAGCCCTTAGTGACTGTTAAACCCGGACATTCATGGAGAAAGGGCTCGACAGTCTTCTGCCCTGAAAGGCCTCCACAGCTTCTGCAATGGGAATTAAATGCTAAACTCAGCTTTTCTGCGGGAGTGCCGATCGTCCAATGACCTAGCTGGAGGAAAGTTTGAAAATTGAATGGTACAGAGTCCCAAGACTATCTGCGCCCTGCGTCTATTCTATTGTGGTCTTAACATTTTCGAAATGGCACACGAAGAAATGGAGCTCCATCTGATCTGTGCTCTCCTAAGAAATAAGTTGTGCAATTCCCTTTCAAAACAGTCAGGAGATGCCGATGACCAGATGGGAGATCTCTAAGGCCTATTCAGTTGACTTATTTCTGGCAAGCTCATCAGCAATTTTATTTCTCTCCATGTTCCTATGTCTTGGAACACAAATAAAAGAAAATGTTACTTGTACACCAAAGAAATTAAATCTCCTCCTTTCATGAATTGACCAATTTGCATCTGCACCAGAGCACCGTCAGAGCCTCGACTACAGCTTGACTGTCGGAAAAAATGTTGATACCTTCCTCGCTTCCGCATTTCCTAAGCATTTTGCATACCTGCAAGAATCTTCCAATCTGAGATTTAAGCTACACATAGACAAAACAGCAAAAACGATGAGACTATTAGAATTATGTCTGGAAAACGTTACCATTTTTGTTGGAAGTCCAGAAGCTATCAAGACTCTGGTCACAACGCTCATAAATTTAAGATATGTTAAGGAATGCAGCAGGTCGTTTTGGCTTATCCAACAACACAGCACCACACTTTGTTGAGTCCCGGCCACTCTGGAGTCGAGGGAAATGAAAGAGTGCACGAGTGTGCAAGGAAAGGCTCTGAGCTTGAACTTCAGTGAGTGGTAGAGGACATAAGCATTCCTATAAACGAACTGTACACTGCGATTTACTTGAGCGTAATCGCGGAAACCAATAGAAGTTGCTCTTTCAGAACTAACTGCAGGGTCTTCAAAGCCCTTTGGCCAAAACTGAATCTTAAAAAGACAAAATGTCTGCTTGGATTCAACAGATCAACTACCAACGTCCTCACCGGTGTTATAACGGGCCACTGCACTATTGGCATCCTAGCCTGAAGAATGGGTGTTCCTCACAATGACTTATGCAGGAGTTCAGGAGATGTAAAAGAAATTGAATCGGTAGAAAAATACCCCTTGCACATCAAAGAAGCAATGCCAAATATCTTGGCAATTATTTCTTTGAAGGCCTGGGAAATTTACAAAATAACTCACTGGAGTGACTAGTTCTTCTCTTCTTAATTGGCGCGATAAGTGGTTTAAGCTACTTAGTTAGGGAATGGAAATCAAATGCAGGTATCAAAATGAGCCTGAGGGCCACCCAGTGTCTTGTCTTAGACAAACAAGCTGGCTAACCTAACCTAAGTATTTTGCCCTTTTTTGCAAGCAATGAGTGGGAGCCCAAAATCCGTCTATGAAATAAAAAAATTTTTATCTTCTTGTATGAATAAAAAAGGATATTGAAAAGGATATTGCATCTACCGGCCTACTTGCAGCCCACTAAATTTTACAAAGTTTTTAATACAAGTCAGAAAAGTGAGCATCTTTTGAAAGCAGAATATCACATACAGATGGCGGCTCCAGCAAATTTCTTTTCTTCCCGGTTTCTTCGCAATACTTATTCTGCTCTTTTCAATGTCGCACAGTGTTGTCTGCCTCATAGCTGATCAACTCATATGATATGGTTTTATCTATGAAAGGGCATTTGCACGAATAAATATTGTACACACATACACGTACACATATCCACATTCACTCGTATGTATTTGTTGCCGTATTTAGTTTATACAGCCCATAAGTAAATACGAGTAGATGCAGGAGAAATGACATTTGGCTTAATGACAAATGCGCGCCTGACAGCGACAACTGCGGCATATCATTTGGTTGTTGTCTTTGATAACTTTCATGCATTTGCTGTTATTTACGCGATATTTGTTATCGTAGTTGAGCTTAATGCTGTTGCCGCTGCCGCTGCTCAACGCCGCCGCTGATTTATAACAATACCGACAAACATTTCATCGCCATCTCAATCTCTCAACTAAGGAATTATTTAATTAAAGGATTCTCATTTCTTAATGCGAAAGGAATGCGCCATAGACAAGTGGCAAATATGTGTGTGGCATTGAATGTTTATAGCTTCCATGACGGCAAAGGTTGTTATGTAAATGTTTCAATAGGAAATTTTTCATTTCAATTATTACAACTGGGTCGACTTGGGTCGTAAAATGAAGTATTTAAGACGAGCCGAATGGCGTAGAAAATTGTGCGTGAAAGATGTAATACACATGCAGACGATCAATACACACATATTTATATATTATATATATACAAATATTCTTTCTTTCTTTAAATTGGCACAATGCGAACTGGAACCCAGTAGGAATGGAGTTAGTTGGAACTATGAAACTTGATTAGCTTAGGAAGCGTAAAGTGGCGAGTTAGAGTGGCGCAAAAAAGAGAAAGAGCAGAGAGCAGTGGAAAGTTGTGGTGGAGATATAACTCGGTGCGTGTGAGTGGCGTACCTTTTAGTTGCATACTTCTTATTTTGGGCTGTATAGCTTGGGTGAATTTTTTGTTGTTGTAGAAGTGGCACAAATCATTGAAAGCCGAAGTGTGGAACTTACCTTTTAGTTCACGGCACTAAAAATCCACCCCTACTGCATCTCGGTTTGTCCGTGGAACTACCGCTAGGCGTGTAAAACTTCGCGGAGGGGGTGCGGCCGATTGCCTCTCTACGAAAATTTGCGGAGACGCAACTTTGTGATGATCTTATTTGCTACATTACAAACAGTGGACCGGTTTTCTTTTGACTCAAGCATAAAATCAACCAGTGTTAACATTAATTGGTTTTCCTACATTATTTCTCAAGTCAATTCTTTCGGTTTCAGACTGTGGACGGACAAAAAACAATGCTCTGCGTCCTCAATACCGTCATTGCCATGGAAAGTGCAATATGGGATTCCTTCATGTCAGTTGAACCAATATCTAACTGTGGTCATAGATGGCAAAATGCCCCCATAAACAGCATCCAACTTTGCTTTTATCTCTTCGCATTTTTTCCATCCAAAAATAAAAAGCGAATTACCAAACGATACTCCTCTTTTTCCATCTAAGCGAAAATAACGAAACATCTCTTACTAGAATAGCTGCCAAATCCAAACTAACCTATCAATCAGTCTGAAATTTGTTTTGCCGTCGTTTGATAGATGGTAGTATACGATGCTAACACCAACTTCCCACAGGAACACCCTGCGCCATCAAACACGGGGACTTATTGAACCGCCCAAGTATTTCTCAAGTCAACCGTTTCGGTTTCAAACTGTGGACAGGCGAAAAACAATGTTCTGCATCTTCAATATCCCCATTTGCACAGGAGGTGCAGTGTGGGTCGCCTTTATGTTCGAATTTATGTAAACAAAATTTGAAGCATCCGTGCCCTCTCAACATTTGGGTAAGGGGGTAATCCTGCCTCCCTTTTCACCAACTTCGCACAGAAGGAAGCAATCGATCGGTCCAACAACTTTCCTTCATTGTTTGGCGACTCACTCTATTGGGCAAACCACAGATATTACAAGCGCTGCTTTCTCTAATGAAGTTCGGAGCGCGCTACAAACTCTTTTACCGCAAAGCCTGTACAAGGATCTCATTTCGCGTGCGTATGAAGTTTTATCCACTGCATCAGATCAGAGAGGTGCTCTGTACAGAAGAACACACCTTAGAGCGTTTGCATATAGCAGTCTACATTGTTTTATGGACACTCGCGAGTTCACCATGAGCAGAGATAGCACCGCACATCTTGCTCTTGTGTGGGAATCAGACTGCATGTACATTGCACCACTTTATAAGCTGGTTGAGAAGTGCAGACATACGCTAGGCGAACGAAAAAATAAGCTTTAGCGCAACTGAATTTGGATAACTGTGTACTAATTGTGAATAATTGTCTATTTGCTGAGAACAAATGAAAGAAATATAAACACAAATGGGCTTAAACAACACGGAAAGTTTTTTTATGTTGAGCTCAACGGTTGAGCCTCCTCCTACTCAACACGAAAGACATAGTTCGTATGGTGAACGTATCATTTTAAAAAATAAAAAAAATTAAATAAAAAATACAGCGATATAGTTTTTTTATGTTAAACTCAAAGGAGTTTACCCGCCTCCTGCTCAACCGTCACGAAAGCGCAGTCTGCATGACTGAGGGATCTTTTTTTTTAACAAAAGATACACCAACGTCAATCATTTATTGTGAAAAGATTGTATTGCTTTCTTGGTGGTGGATCAATTAGACTGAGACTGAAAATTCTGTATGAGGATCGTATGATCCACTAAGCGCACAATTTATTCTACGTGATTTTTGGTTTAAAAAAACGTCCTGCCTGTGTAAAACTGGGTCCAAAGAAGTAATGAGCTTGAAGGTAAGAGAGAGAGTGATGGTAAAAGTGGGAGAGAGTGGTGATAAAGAGAGGGGAAAGCGAGTACCTTTCAATGTACCACTTCATGAGACGTTTGAGTGGTGCAGATATGTGACAGGCGAGCGCAAAAATATAGACTTAACGCATTTTCTGTTGCGAGCTTCATACTTTAGGTTAGGTTGCTTGTCTAAGACAAGAAGCTCGGTGGCCCTAAGGCCCATTGTGATACCTGTATTTGATTTTCATCTCCTAATTAAGTTGCTTAAGCCACTTAGAAAAGCCACTTCAAAGAAATAATCGCCAAGTTCTTTGGCTCGGTTTCTTTGAAGTGTAGGAGGTGTGGTATCAACTCAATTTTTCTTCATCTCCTGAATTCCTGCAGAAGTCATTGTGAGGTACACCCATTCTACTGGCTAGGGTGCCAATAGTGCAGTGACCCGTTATAAGACCTGTGAAGACGCTGATAGTCGATCTGTTGAGTCCAAGCAAACATTTTCTCGTTTTAAGACTCAGTTTTGGCCAGAGGCCTTTGAAGACCCTACAACTTCTATTGGTTTCCGCGATTACGCTCAAGTTAATCGCAGTGAGGAATTGCTTAGACCCTCTACCACTCACTGAAGGTTGAGTCCAGAGCCTTTCCTTGCACACTCGTCCACTCTTTCATTTCCATCCATTCCAGAGTCGACGGGGACCCAACAAACTGTGGTTCTGTGTTCTTGGATAAGCGAGAGTGACATGACGAGAATGACCTGCATTCTTTAACACATCTTGAAATGAGGCGCTCGTTGAGGCCAGTGCTTTGATCGCAGCTTGACTATCAACAAAAATGGTCAGGCTTACAGGGCTGCATATTTATAGGGGAGTGAAATATACAAATTAAGGCTGAAAGATGATTTTCTATAGGCGGAAAGCTGAAGCGAGGAAGTAAGTGGGAGAAAATTTTTAAGCAACGTACTACTCTAAGATTTTATACTTCCTAAGGGACTATTTATGGAAAAATGAGGAAAGAGAAATTCTCTCTCAAGAAAAGCGAAATTTTTTGTTAAAGCCTTTAGTGAGGAGTTTATATTGAGATATTCGGAATGTAGTATTGTACTGGTTTCAGCGACTTCGGCTAGAACCAAGAACGTGTGCTGTCAGAGGTAGCTTTCGATGCTAAATTTGCCACAATCTATTTGATAAATTATTTCATCAGGTTATCGCAAAATGATTCCGCCTCAAAGAAGGCTATACCATACAACTAAACGGAAAGTCTTTTCCTTCAACGACCTGTTTTTCCAACAACGCAGCCTGAAAAGCAACTTATTTAACAACCCAATTTGTTATATACGCATGTATGTATATGTAAGTTAACTAAGTACGCCATTTTGGCCTCTGTCGGACACGTATAATAAAAGCATTGATGGCAAAACAACAGAAAGTTACACAAATTGTGCGGTTTATGAATGCTAGCCAATGTTCTTTGCACTCTTTGTTGGCTGTTGGCTTTTCATGTTGCTGTTATTAGACAAATATTGCCAACACCATAAGCATCACAAAGGCGGTGCCATCCAGAAACAACAACAGGAGGAAAACCTTAAGTCAAATAAACAACAGCAGCAAAAATAAGAAAAACAATAACCCACTTAAAAACAAGCTAAGAAGCATATAAACAGGCGCATAAAGTAAGGAAAGTAAGTCACATATTGTTTGTGACCAAAACAAAGAAAGTGAATACACACAAACACACACATACGTGAAAGCAACGAGTTGAAGCATTGGGGGAGTTAATGCGCAGCATTGTTCCCTTTTCTTTTCACATTCTTTGCCAGAAAGGATGCAACATTTTATGGCAAAATAATGGCACATGTAACAGAAATTGGCACAGAACATATGTGTTAGATAAATTAATATGGGCGAGCACAAAAGCAGCGAAAGGATTAAGTGCAACAGAGGGAAAAGTGAAGTGTTTCAAAAGGGGCAGCTTTTAAGGAGCGAAAGGAGAGAAAGGAAGAATTCCTGTCTGTTTAACTATTCAAGTTTTACGATAGTGCTTTGAAAGGGGCAAAAGAAAATCAATTAAAGTTAAAATTATATTGAGAAAAAAAATATGTTTTTGAAAATTTTAAGTATGCGTTAGAAAATACCCATAAACACCGCAAACCAACTTACTTACAAAAAAAAAATTGTTCAAAATTAATTTTTAAAACAGGTAAATGCATTTTTTTTCTATAAACTGAAACTGAATTCCTGGGTGAGTCTAAATTTCAGTATATTTATATGGCAGAAATTTGATAAACATTCGATAAAATAATATGGTGCCTAATAATATACAACATTTTTTTAAACGAAATGCCTGTTAAATCTATACGAATATATAAAAATTCAACCTGCATTTGTTTGTGTATGCAAATATCAAAACGTGCACGAAGTGGGTCGATTCACTTAAAATTTTGGCACAGTGTTGTATCCGAATACGGGAGTGCGAAAATTTTATTCCTGCAGGCATTAAAGTTACAATATTGGTATCAAATGAAAGGAGTTTGGAAGTGCTTTAATCCACATACCATTTCGAACAGTATTGCTACCTTTTAAAAAAATAAAATCAATTAAATACGTTAGTGAAATAAAACGAGTATATTACAATACGGGTATTAAACGAAAGCTATTTAAGGACACTTTAACACGGAAATAAATTAAAATAGAGTTGCCACCTATTTAAAATTTTTACTTAATTAAATGTTTTAAATAATAAAAATAAGATATTGGTAAGAAGCGAAAGCTACATGTGATCGTTTTAGTCTAGACATATCAGCGAATAGGGCTGCCACCTGTAAAAAAATTTTAGTTAAATAAATATTTAAGTTTACTATTGCGTTACAAAATGGGTATTAAACAAGAAGTATTTAAGGACACTTTATACCAAAAATAGATTTAAATAGAGTTACCACCTATACAAAAAAAAAGTATGATATATTATAGTAAAATAATACATTGAAATATTGGCATAAAAGTGAAAACTGTTTATGATCGCTTTAATCTAGAGATATTTGTGAATAGCGTTGCCATCTGTCAAAACAATTAAAATGAGTTAAATATTTAAGCTAATTATTTTATTACAAAATGTGTATTAAATGAAACGTATATATTTGAGAACACTTTAAAGTGGAAATAGTTTAAATTACCCCTTTTATTAAATTAGAAATTGAAAATTTGAAATTAAATTTAAATGCGGTAGCAAAACAATATTTTAAAATATTGGTATGAAACGAAAACTGTTTGAGATTGCTTTAATTTAAACCTATCTTTAGACCGAGTTGCCACGCATAAAAAAATTAAATTTAATTAAATATAATTATATATAATTAAATCAACAAAAAAAAAACAGAAGAATAATTAGAGCAACTTAATGCAGAAATAATTTAAATTAAGGTTGCCACCTATATAAAAAGTTGAAAATAATTAAATGTGGTAGTTAAATAATATATTAAAACAATGGTAAGAAGCGATAGCTGTTTTTGATCGGCTTAATCTAGAGATGTTTGTGAATAGGATTGCCACCTTAAAAAATAAAAGTAATTGAAATATTTAAATGAATTAATATAATAAAAAACGTGAATCAAAAACAGCTTTCTTAAAACACTTTACCCCAGAAATAATTTAATTTAGGGTTGCCAGCCTTATAATAAATTAAATTTCAAGAATGTGGTAGTAAAATAATATATTGGAATATTGGAATGAAGCGAAAGCTGATATTTAACAACTTACTACAGAAATACTTAAAATTAATATTATCACTTACATATATAAAAAATTTAATAGTTTAGTTAAATAATATACAGTGAAACCTCCCACAAGCGGACACTCACGGTTCCACAATTTTCGTCCGCTCATGGGGAGTGTCCGCTTATGGGGGTTGAAGAAAAACTCTAGGTTAAAATTACTATCCCACCTCTTTAAATAATTTTTTTATGTTCTTTTATGGTACGTTCAGTTTTTTTCATATTTATTGAAAAATATAATTATATGTATGTATGTACATTTTTATATTGGGAACAATGAGTATATTTACACATTTGAATATACATATTTGATTGAACATATTTATATTTTAGGCTTCAAAAATTCATATACCGTAGTGGATTTTCCTGTTTATGTTTCAGAAAAAGGTTTTCAAGATGACATTCTAAAGTTTGGGCGTATTGGAATCCAGTAATATCGTCTTTTAGAAATTGTTGTTGTTCTAATGCTTCAGGATATGACTTGATCTGACATTCATCCTAGACACATACATGATTTGAGTCTTCGCTTTCTCAGTCAGATAATTCCTCAGTATTAATTTCGTCAATGACAACGTCAATATTATTGTCTTCTCTATTAACAAATTCGTCGATTAACAAAAGCTCTTCTGTATACTGACCTTGCTGATTTTCATTTAAAATCTTTATCAAAGCCGCTAGTGTCGATATGGGAATATCATCCTCTGCCTCGAAGTCAGAACATTCAAGCGGAGCTTTTTGAAACCCGGCTTTCGAAAAACAATTCTTAATTGTTTCTGCCGTTACGTTGTCCCATGAAGATTTAATAAAAAAAAACAGCTTCCAAAATGTCAAAAGTTTTTGAAAGTCTGTCCATTGGAATGTCTCCTAATTTTGTCAAAATGCATTTGATTATATGGCATCTGTAATGACACTTAAAATTTTGTATTATACCCTGATCGAGGGGCTGACAAACGGATGTTGTATTAGCAGGTAAAAAGATCAACTTTATGTTATCTAGTTTAATATCTCGATGGTGAGTTGTAGCATTGTCCAAAAATAATAAAATTTTTCTCTTCTGGCAGCCCATTTTTTTATCAAGCATTTCTAGCCACTCACACATAATTTCACGAGACATCCAAGCTTTCCGGTTTGACTTCCATTCCACTGGCAAACTTCCTATATTGCCTCTTTTAAAGGCGTGTGGGCATGCTGCTTTTCCGATAACCAATGGCTTTTCTTTACCTCCAACCA
This sequence comes from Anastrepha obliqua, assembly GCF_027943255.1. NCBI lineage: Eukaryota > Metazoa > Arthropoda > Insecta > Diptera > Tephritidae > Anastrepha > Anastrepha obliqua. The sequence continues at coordinate 120,244,797 of NC_072893.1, read as the reverse complement.
TATTGGCACACAATCTTCGAAATTAACCTCGGAAGATTCCCCACATATTCTTTTGAAAGTCACATTATGACGCCTACGCTATTTCTCCAACCATCCATTTGACGCAGAAAAATTTTGAATACCTAATCGGCCAGCGATTTCTTTTGCTTTTTCCTTTATAATAATACCCGATATTGGTATATTTTGGCTTCTGGCCTTAACGAACCATTCGAAACTCAAATGGTCAACTTTTGAGCCATCCGCGTTTAAGAACTTCTTCTTTTTGTTGACGTTATTATGTTTATTTCAACTATTGTCTATCTACTATCTTTGTTGTCCGTGGATTAGAGTATCGCGTCCGCTTATGAGAGGTTTTTATTGTTTTCTTTATACATTTGTTCAGTGATATATTTTGCTTGTCCGTTACTGAGAGGTCCGCGTTCGCTTTCGAGAGGTGATTAGAACAAAAAAAATGAGAAAAAGTGTTCCCATCCGGTTATTAGAGTGTCCGGTTATTAGAGTGGAATTCGTTCTAAAAACCCAACATAAAGCTTGGTTCCTCAGTTTTTGTCCGGTTATGGGGAGTGTCCGCTTATTGGAGGTGTCCGCAAGGGGAGGTTTCACTGTATTAGAATTCTGGTAAGAAGAATTTGTGAACAGGGTTACCGTCTTAAAAAAATCCAAACGAATTAGATATTTAAATGAATAATTTTATTACAAAAAGTATTTCAAACCAAACGTTTTTAATGTGAAATAATTTAGTGTTGCCACCCATATAATAAACTAAATGTCAGGAGTGTGGTAGTGATGCCATATGTTGGAATATGGGTATGAAACGAGAGCTGTTTCTTATTGCTCTCATCTAAACCAATATGTGGTTAAGGTTGCCACCTATAAACAATTAAAATTAATTAAATATGTAAGCAAATTAATATATTATAATATATACGTATATATATATATATATATATATATATTAGCAAATGGGCACAAAAAACGAAGCTACTTCAAAACACCTTAATGCAGAAACACTTTAAATTAGAGTTGGCAATTAACAAAAAGTTCATATTAGTTAAATGAGGCAGTTAAAGAAAATATCAGAATATTGTATGGAAAATAAATCTGTTTTGATTGCTTGAATCTTGATCATTTGTAAATAGGGTTGCCACCGATAAAAAAATTAAATTATTTGATTACGCAAGCGTAAGTATATTACAATATGCATATAAAACGAAAGGTATTTAAGAATACTTCGATACAGAAATATTTTTAAATACTTCGACACAGAAATATTTTTAAATAAGGTTGCCATCTATTTAAAAAAAGTAGGATGCTGGATTATGTGCATCAAATGCTTCCATTAAGTTTAGAAATACTTTAATAATTTTTTTTTAGTAGGGTTGCCACCTCAAAAATATAAAACTTTTGAATAAGATTATTAAAATATAATATTAGAATTTTGTTTACGAAGCGTTTCAAGAAAATTGTAAATTAGACGCATTGTTGAGTAGGGTCGCCTTGAAATAATTAAGTAAGTGAGATATTGGAATATGGACAAAAATCGCAAGGCATAAGCGCTTTACCGCCGCTTTGAAGATGGTTTGGCAAATTGCATTTTAGCACCGCTGCTGACTGACTTTCGCATATGAAGATTCCATTGCGCTAGCCTTGAATGTGCTTAACGTGGAAAATGTAGGATTTTATTTCAACTCATCTATTACTTGAAAAATTTCTTAAAAATACGAGGAAAAATGGGTAACGAATAAATGTCATTAATTTTTTATTGACAATATATCATGAAAAAAAACTGAAAATACTTTGCAATATATGTAAGGGAATTGATAAGCCCAGATTTTTTGGCAATATTAAAACATACCTATTTCATGTTTTTATTAATCTATGAGAAACACTTTTTTAATTTCTTATTTCTTTGACAGAATAAATATCATTTCGTTCAATTTACACAATTTTATTTTGGTGATTATTTGGTAAAAAAAAATAAAAATTGGATGCACAGTGCTTTCCTAAAATTTGTATACAAAAATTACGCGTTCCAAAGTTTTTTGTTTATACTTTGCTTATCATAGCTTTCAGAAAAACTGTAGCAAAAAAAGAAAAAAATCATGAGCAAATTTTTTGCTTAGAAAATTTTGTATAAATATTGCGTTGAAATAATTTTGATGGTAAAAGCTTTTATAAACAAAAATTTCTAACGTTTAACAGAATTATAAACACATGAATGCTTGTATGTATATGTGTGCGGGAATGAATGTATGTTTGTATAGATGCAGTTATGTAAGTATGCCTGAAGTGTAAATCAAATTTAATGCATTTTTAAACTTCGATAAAAACCTTAAACAAATATTATTCAGTTTAATGTGAAAAAGTGAGAAAAATTTGCTTACATACAGCATTACGTATGTACATATGCATATAAAATTTATAAATAAAAATATCAAAAAACTTCACATTTAGCATAAACATGAAGGCAAAAGTAAATAAAAGTGGCAACCTGATTAATTTTCGACCACTAAGAATCGATGTGCAAATTTCAAATTTTTCAGTAATTCAACTGGCTAAAATGTGTGCAGAGCAAAATAATTAAAAACAAAAACTCACATCCTATCAATATTTTCACACACCTTTTTTTTGCCGAACGTGAAGTATATATTTCTCATGTGATATTGGGTTTCTGAGCGCAATTTTTGTATTTGTGTAATAATTTTTAGTTATCGAATATATGTAGATAGAAAATTGTCAAATAATAATTACATGGTGCATCTGGAGACGAATGAATGAAAACAATTAGCAAAAATATTAAAAAAAATTGGCTGTCACATGCCCATCGATGGGTATGTGGGACTGGGCAGCTGAGTGATGTGATTTTCAGGTAATAGTGCGATGAACGTCATGTGATTACAAAGAAAGTGCGATAAAAATAATAAAATAAAGAAAAGAAGAATTTAATTTTTGCTATCACATGATTGAGATCACATTGAGGTTATGATGTGATGTGCATGACATCATGTGATTGGGATCAGATCAAGTGTTAATGCTGTAATGTGATGTCCACGGCATCACCATATCTTTTCAGACCATGATGTGATATGAGTGATGTGACTATATAATCATCAGTCACTATTTTTTGATTGACAATAAATTACTAAACAAGGAATTGAAGACGCTTTGCAATGTATGATAGGTGAATCGACGAGCCCGCAGTTGTGTGATGTTTACATGAAAAATGGGATTTTGTAGCAGATGCAATTTGTTAGCATAAAAATAATGTATGAGATAGTCTACTATAGACTATATTGCAAAAAATGTCTTGTGATTGAATTAAAATAAACAGAATTTTCATGTTTTCAATAATTAGTTTGATGTAATTTTTCAGATATCAAGAAATGCATATCCGCTCATAACTGCATGGAAATAAACCCAAATGACTCAGCTCAGTAGCAAATAAATTAGGCTGAAGTTCAATGCGTCGCTATTTTTTACTTTTTTACATATATAGGGCGTAAAAAAATATGTAAATAGAATAAATATATTGTGTTCATATCAATATTACGTCGTTATACCTCGGTAACCTAAATAAGGTTAACTGCTTTGTGAGACCAATACGCAACCACTCCACCAAACGAATTGGTTTTCCAAACGCTCTAATAATCAAAAAACAGAGCTTAAACGTTACTCCCTACAACCCAAGAGGGTTGGGCTTTCGTGCCTTTACGTTGGCGTCTTAACGTCATTCCGATTTAGCTTCTTTTCGAGGACTCCGATTAGGCTCGATTTCATTAATTCATTCTGCATTGACTTCATTTTGATGGAGCCGACAATAGCAATTTATAATTTATTGCTTATAATGAGCATAAATTCTACTTGAAATCTATGCTTCACGCAGTTTCTACATATTTGATGGAGTCCTTCAGTGCTTTTATTAGGCATATACATTTTTCTTTCTTTGAGCAAATTTTTAATGAAGCTAATAATTCGGCCGCAGTAAGCGAATGGGTTGGTATACTCAAAAAGGGTGTAAGCGCCAATTATATATAATTATTTCTTTTAATAACTCAGCTCTTTAATTTATAAGTTCTAAAATTCCTTCATCATTAATCCCTATTACATTATTTCTCTCTTTCCAGTTCTTTAAAATAAACTTCAAAAATTTGCGTACCAAAAACATCGCACTAAACCATTGGCCGCCTTAGCAACATGTTGCCGCAACATTTACCTTCCCATTAGCAACTATTAAGCGCAGTAATAACAAAACCCTATTATTTTAAGGAAAAATTTGTGAAAATCACTACACCATAAAACCATACCTGAAAAAGTGGTTACCAACGCAAAATATAGCAGCAACAACAACATCCAGCCACATTTTATGGAACAACAAAATAATTTAGACACCAAAAATGTTCAGTTCAGCGGATGTGGCCGCAGTGCGTCATGTGGTGCAACGCATATTGGTGCCATGTGTATTTGTGATCGGATTGCTGGGAAATTCTGTGAGCATTTATGTGCTGACCAGGTGAGTACGAGAAAAGGGACAACAAATATTCATAAACAGCATTGCAAATAGAGGAAGTAGTAGGAAATTGTGATGCAATGTAGAATTTTGATATGGTTTTTGTTAATAGTAATGCAAAATTGTCAAAGCGAATTAGATGTCAAGCTATGTATATTAATGAAATTGATATAATAAAAAAATATATATAAAAAAAGAAAAATAAGAGTAGTAAAAAAATTAAGTAAAATAGCTAATATATAAATATCAATTTATGAGTGGTAATAGAAATCAACAAATAAATGAATAATTAAATAAATATAATAAGTAAATAAATAAATAACTAAGTAATAAATAAATAAATAAATAAATAAAATTTAAAAAATAACAATTACATAAAAAATGAAAGAAGAAGATAGAAAGTACAAATAAATATTAAAAAATAAAATAAGTTATGGAAATAAATATATAATAAAAGCAAATTAATTAATTCAAATAAGATTAAAGGCAGAAATGTGAAATGAAATAATATAAATAAATTAAAAAGTATTTATGAAGTTTGCAATTTAAAAAAAGTAAATAAATAAAATACAAATTTAATAAAATCAAATATGTGACGCAACTATAAGAGCTAATAAAAATTAAATAAAGGGAGGTAATTTGTTTCCCCTTGTTCACTCTTCTCGGGAGCATAGGGCCTCGACAAGACTCTTCCATCTTACACGGTTCTGTGGTGTTGTTTTTACACCGTCCCAAAAGATGTCGGAATCTGCTAGTTCGCGCAGCATCGACCTTCTCCAAGTGTTTTTTGGTCGACTGCGACCTCTGCTCCCTTGCGGGTTCCAGTCAAGTGCCATCCTCGTGATGCTATCTTTACATAAAAGTAAAATAAAAAGAATTTAAAGTAAATAAATAAAAAATAAAATAAAATAATTTAAAAAAACACTTAACAAATGAAATACGATTCTTATTCTCTTCTTAATTGGCGCGATAACCGCTTACGCGATTTTGGCCGAGTTTAACAAAGCGCGCCAGTCGTTTCTTTCTCGTGCTAACCGGCGCCAGTTGGACACACCAAGTGAAGCCAAGTCCTTCTCCACCTGATCTTTCCAACGCAGAGGAGGCCTTCCTCTTCCTCTGCTACCACCAGCTGGTACCGCATCGAATACTTTCAAAGCCGGAGCGTTTGTATCCATTCGGACGACATGACCCATCCAACGTAGCCGCTGGATCTTTATTCGCTGCGCTATGTCTATGTCGTCGTAAAGCTCATACAGCTCATCGTTCCATCGATATTCGCCGTTGCCAACGTGCAAAGGTCCAAAAATCTTACGCAGAATCTTTCTCTCGAACACTCCAAGCGTCGCTTCATCGGATGTTGTCATCGTCCAAGCTTCTGCGCCATACGTTAGGACGGGCATGATGAGAGTCTTGTAGAGTGTTAGTTTTGTTCGTCAAGAGAGGACTTGACTGCTCAGTTGCCTACTTAGTCCAAAGTAGCACTTGTTGGCAAGAGAGATTCTACTGTGACAGCACCGCTGCTCAATCAATTTTATGTCAGTTCGTCAAATAATGTCAACCTTAAAATTCAATGAAAATTTATTCTCTTTTCAACCGGCGACGAGACCACACCATAATTTGATTCAACTTATTTAAGTTCCATTTAGTTGTGTATTTAATTGGATATAATAAAAACTCCATATTGGTGACCCCGACGTTTAAAAATAATTTTTTTAAATAATCAACGGAATTCACTCGCAATTTTTTTGGACGAAATTTAACACGCTATCCATAAACGCAATTAAGGAAAAGAAGACCTTATTGCCGCCACGTGGTTTCAACGCGCTGATATTTGCGAGGGTTTGCTCGTCGTATTTTTTCAAGAGGACTTGCATGAGCGATCGTAGCAGAAATTGTTTGAGGGATCTTTCGTCTAGAAGTCGAATCGTGATAAAATTTTGGAAAGCCTACTTCGTGCATTCAACATGCCTGGAGATAGCGAATCGAGCGGGACTTCACAGTCAAGCAATACATCATACGTGAGTACTGTTAATTCTATGCCTTTACCAGAAATCAGTCGGATTACAATAAAAGCACCGACATTCGTTAAGAAAGAACCGGATTTATTTTTTATACAAATGGAAGCACAATTCATTAACGGTAGCATTACTCGCGACAATTCGAAGTATAATCATGTAATATCTGTTCTCGAACCTGAGTATTTATCAATGGTTTCTGACTTGATTCGTAGTCCTCCCGCGGAAAACAAATATGAATCAAAAATATTGGGCCTGAGCGATTAAGTTCTGCGGCTCGTACGATGCTCTCCAAAATCAGGTCAAAGCAGTCAAACGACTGCGAGTCGCCCTGTCTGAAACCTCATTTGGTATCAAACGACTCGGAGAGGTCCTTCCTGATTCTGACGGCGCTGCTGGTGTTGTGCAACGTCTTGCAAAGCCGTATTAGTTTTGTAGGGATACCAAATTCAGAAATAAGAAATAATGAAATAAGATTAGAAGAGATAAAATCAAATAAAATAAAACAATATAAAGAAACAATAAAAAAAATGTTAATAAAATTGACTATGAAAACAGTAATAATAAAAAATATAAAAATAAATTAAAAAATAAAATCTTTAATACAATAATGTACTATAATATGACGTAAACACAATAACTAATAAAATCTATAATAATAAGGGGTAATAGGAATAACTAAATAAATATAAATTAATAAATTAAAATAAAATACTTCACAATTAAATATAAAATAATATAAAGTGCGTACAATAAATAATTAAAAATAAAATAAGTCATTGACATGAATAAATAAAAAAGGAAATAAGCTAAAAGAAAAAAAAAAAAACAAAGGAAAATAATGAAAAATTGATATAAAAATAATTTGAAGAAAAAAATAAAAAACGCTCCAAAAAATAAAAATAAATTAAAAAAAAATTAATAAGAATGAAGTAGTTTAAAATTAAATTAAATAAGTACAACGGATATTTAAAAATAAAATAAGAACTCGCTGAAATGAATAACAACAAATTAAAAATATTTATGTAAAATAATAAAAATTAAAATAGAAAAATAAAAAATATCAGAAAAATTAAATAAAGTAAAATAATTCAAAAGAATCCAAAAAAGGAAAAGTTAAATCAGATTAAAAGGAAAGCAATAAAATAAAATAATATAATATATACATATATATATATATATATATATAACTAAAATGAAATGAGATAAAATAAAATTTACAAAAAGTAAATGAAGTATGAAATGATATAAATTGTGGAAAAAGGATATAAATACATTCAAACTAGTGAAATTTAAAAATTGTTGGCTTAAAGTTTTTTTTAAATTTTCCACTTTTCCACTTTTTTGATTAGTGCCTAAAGCATTATTTGAGTTATTAAGTTTTTTTGATGTGTGAGGCTTTCAAATGAAAAGTAAGAGCATTTTAGGATTATGGCTAGAGAAATCATGCCTCATCATCACAGCGCGCCTTTGTTGCTCCTTTCAATCGTTTTTAATAGCAGCTCATCCAACCCAATTCAACCTAATAAGACTTAAATTTAGGGATTTCCCTCAAATGAAATTATGTTCAACTAAGGGCCTCCATCGCCAATACTGCGAGCTGTAACATATTTGAAGAATATTTATTTATTGTACATGCTCGCGCCTGATTAATAATCTTTGAAATTAACCCTTAAATAAATGTAACTAAATGTCTGGGTTGCCATCACTATTTCTCAGCTGTCAACTTGACAGTATTTCTACTTCATGTTTATTCTCTATTAAATAAATTCAAGCAAATTACAAGTGACTTTATTCATTCGAAACGATCGCTTTATTTTCCCGCATAGTACACCTGCGAACAATTCTAAACGTTCACAGTACAAATAAAGTAAAAACAAAAAAAAAAAAATGAAATAAAAATTACCTTTATAATAAAAATTATATATAAAATAAATAAAAATAAATATCAGTAAATACTTAAATGATAATCAGCATAAAACAAATGTCTAAAAATGCTCTCAATTTCACAGAGATAGTTGTCATTCAAAAATAATATTCCGGATTCCCTATAAAAGCACAACAAAAACTATATGAAGTTTGATTTTATTTCAGGTTAAGTATCTAATATATCTTACATATTCAAACAAAATTTAATAAATAAAATAAATAATTGGCGCGTACACTTCTGTTAAGTGTTTGGCCGAGCTCCTCCTCCTATTTGTGGTGTGCGTCTTGATGTTGTTCCATAAATGGAGGGACCTACAGTTTCAAGCCGACTCCGAAGGGCAGATATTTTTATGAGGAGCTTTTTCATGGCAGAATTTAATTAATTTTGCTTTCACCGAGATTCGAACCAACGACCTCTCAGTGAATTCCGAATGGTGATCACGCACCAACCCATTCGGTTACGGCGGCCGCAATAAAATTTAATACATACGCAAAAAGAGAAATTTTATAAAAAATTTCATACAATGCAATCAATCATCTATAACATTTAACTTTCATTGTTCAGGAAAAAGTCATAAAAATTGCCAGAAGTTTACTAAATGAAATATACTATTTCATAAATTTTTTCTACACCCTTTTCTTACAAATTTTTTTCTATCCCCATTCTTTGATAACTTTTTATTTATTTTTACATTAAAATTGACAAAAGCGTCTTTATTAAATTAAATTATATATTTTATTAATTTTTTCTACTTCCATTTCTTACTAATTTTTTTTCTACTCACATTTCTTACTAATTTTTTTTAAATAATTTCTTATATTTTTATTTTAATAAAATAATTTTTTTCTGTCCCCATTTATAATTTAATAATTTTTTATTTATTTTTTCATAAAAACTGCCAAAAGTGTCTTTAAATGATACAGCTTATTAATTTTTTCTACCCCCATTTCTTACTAATTCTTTTTCTACTCCTATTTATTACTACTTTTTTTTAATAATTTTTGTATTCATTTTTCCATAAAAAATGGTAGAAATGTCTTTAAATTATAAATTTTTTTAATTTTGTCTACTCCCATTTCTTAATTTTTTGTTTCTATTCCCATTTTTTAATATTTTTTTATTCCTTTTTCCATAAAAATTGCCATAAATCCCTTTAAGATTTAATTAATTGTATTGTTAATTTTTTCAATTCCCACTTTTTATCAATATTCTTTATTTCTTTTCCCAACTGTTTAGAAAGCGCATGCGTTGCACAACAAATATTTACCTCACCGCCCTCGCCATCACCGACATTATTTACCTCACCATGGCATTGTTGCTATCGCTCAAACACTATGATTACGTGCAGCGTCATGTGGAGATCTTTTGGAAGTGCTATGGCTACGTGGTTTGGCTTTGTGATGCTTGTGGTAAGTGCGATGGTGAGCACGTGTATGAAATCTAGAAATTAGATTTTGCAATAATGGATTAAAATTAATTGAAAAAATTGTGAATTGTAAGAGCTGCTAAAATTTGCTGCATTTGGTTGGTGAAAATACGAAATTGGTATGGATTTTTAAGTCTTTTGAGCTATACAAAGGAACATTTGACGTGGCGGTCTCCACTGTGATTTATGGCTAATTAATTTTCCGTCCTTCTGAAAAATTTGAAAGGCCTGCAAAAGACAATCATAAAGGCGTTATAAGGATACTCAATTTCCGCTTATTCAAAGATATATTTTAGCGGTTTGCTCTGCAGCGAAACTGCTATGACCTAATGAGGCTGAAAAAGCAGAGCCGGTCAGGTCACTCCTTCGTTGTCGGAAAACGACTTCTATACAACATTGAGTTTTTTTGTAGCTGCACCACTCAGCTTACCCGGGGGAATTTATGTTCGACTTTTAACGATAATCAGCCAACGTAGTGCCGCATTAACTTATTTCCCTAGGAATTTAACTATAGTTAAAAACTCTGTTATATTTTAGAAATTTCAATTCTGTCTTCGTAACAGAGTTTCTTCAAAGAGACTCAGATTTTTGCTTACAAAGGTTGCTTGGCAGCAGTAGATGTTTACTAGAATTGTCGTATCTTTCCGTTAAGAGGTTCGCTTACAAATTGTATGCTTTTGTTAGCATTTTTTAGCATTTGCTATTTGCATATATTTTAGTATTTACTTCGCAATTAACTTTACTTCATTAACTAGTTTTCCCTATAAATAGAATGTACAGAAAAAAAACCAAGTAGACGCTGGACATGAAAATCAATTAGTTTATCCTTATCGCTTTTTGTGAATTAAGCCAAAGAAATGAGCAGAAAAAGCACTCGCAAGCGTGATTAAGGATATAAAGAATAGCACTTGTAAGTCCTCTGCAGTTGAAAATTTGCCAATTTAATTGGCGCACTTAAAGAAGCGCTACCATCCCCATTTTCATCTAGGCGCACAAATTTGTGCTTCAATCAGAATTAAGCCTGAATTTATTGAGGTGGCGAAACCAATTTGAGTTACTCATATGCCTACAATTCACAATTTGTGTTTGTTGTTGTTGTTGTTGTTTTATTTCTTTCTTTTTTTCTTTCTTTAATACAATTTACTCACGTACTTTCACTACCTTAATATCTTAATATGTTCTTTTCTCTTCTCCCCTTCTTTCTTTTTTTTCTCGTCCCAATGGCACATCAACTGCCATTGCTTTTGTCAATGCTACTCTGCGTGCTGTTGTTGTTGGTGTTATTGTAGCATATATTTCCATTTACATTGCCGTGTGTTTTACGATCGAACGATTTATAGCGATACGCTACCCGCTTAAACGACAGACATTCTGTACGGAATCGTTGGCGAAGAAAGTCATTACAGGTGAGTGTGAGTGTGGATTGCGTCAATGTGCCAGGTTGGTTGAGCGTGTTGGTTAGTGCGCTAGTGATGTGTCTTTAATAGTGATGAGTGTTATGATGGAAACTGTTTGTGGTATACACATGTCAATCGATAAGTTTTAAGGTAAGTCGATAGATAGATACATTTTATTCCGATTAATAAATCGATAATTAATTATCAACAAAGTTATACATTAGTGAAGTTTGAAATAAATAAACTATAATATTCTGTGACCGAAGTCAAAACCAAATTAGTCGATTATTATCGATAAAAACTCAATCACCAAATTCTGTATATCTCGGAAGAGACTAGGTTTATTCATGATTTATGTAGAGGATCAACAAAATATTTACACTCTCTAGTCGAGGTCCTTGGCTACAGCTGTTTTTATGATCTTAAATAATTTAGAGGAAAAAATTAGGCCATCTTGTCGCAGTGCACTTAGTAAGAAAAAATGCAGAGAACGAGTGTCTCTGTCGATCGAGAAGGATCGATTTTTTTCCAATCTTAACAGCTTAATTTGCTAATTCAGCTAATTCAACGATAGAAGATCTCTTAAATCGATAACTGTGACTCATAAAGCGATGCACTAAAACAGCGATGTCGATAAATTAATATTTTATACACCTCCCTCTTATATGGTACTTGGATAAATCGAAAAAATGTCGATAATTCCGTTTGTTGTTAATTTTCACCACTAATTGAACGATAGAAGATTTTTTAAATCGATAACTATGACTGATAAGCCTTTGCACTAAAATAGCAATGTCGATAAATTAATATTTTATACACCTCTTACTATATGGTGCCTGAATAAATCGATCAATTTCGATAATTCCATTTGGTTTTAATTTTCGCCACTAATTGAACGCTTGAAGATTTTTTAAATCGATAACTGCGACTGATGAGCCTTTGCACTAAAAAAGCGATGTCGATAAATTAATATTTTATACACCCCTTTCTTATATGTTGTCTGGAATTGATTTGAAATTGAATTGTTTTCGATAAATTAATGAATTTTAATAATTTATAAAAAAAATAATGTCGAAGAGTTGATACTAAATTTTTTTTCTATAAATTGTTCGGATTTGTTATTTATTTACTGCATTAGGCTAGTATACAATATATCGATTATTTGTAGTAATTGAATTTGCTTTTCTACCAACTTTTGTTATTATGTCTAGTTTCGATACATTGATTAATGCGTTGAGTAATTGGACTTTAAATTCGATATTTTTTAAATTTATTTGTTCGCCTGACAATTCAAAGTTCAGCTATCAGTCAACTTTTTTAGATCAAAATCGGTATAGTTTTAATTTTCATCGCAAATTGATCGATAATATATTTTTTTAAATCGATAACTATGACTGTTAAGTCTTTGCAATAAAAAAGGCGATGTCCATAAATTGATATTTAATACGTTTGTTCCTTTTATTTTTTCTTGATGTATCGATAAATTTCGATAAATATATGAATTTCGTTAATTTGATGAAAAATATTGTCGACAAGTTAATAGTTGACCAACATTTTTTAAATTAGCTGTTCGATTTAGTTTCTTATTTATTGTAATACGATAGTATACAATTTATCGATTATTTGCAGTAATTAAATTTGCATTTGTACCAACTTTTGAAACAAAATGTGCTTCCTTATTATTATAACCAGTTTTGATTAATTGATTAATGTGTGGAATTAATGGAAATTAAATTCGATATTTTTTAAATGCAAGTTTTGGTCTGAATTTTTAAAGTTCAACTATCAGTAAACTTTCTTAGATCAAAATCGACGTCTTGATATATTTTCAGTGATGCTTGATACATTTTTATCGATAATTTTTTCATTTTCAATGTCTAAATTAAAATCTAAACAGTTTAATTTGTTATTCAAAGTTCAGATATCAGTGAACTTTCTTAGATCAAAATCGACGTCTATTTTCATGAAAGTGTATCATGAACTTTTATTGATAATTTTTTTTTATTTTCAATGTATTCGAATGAATACTGAGCAGCTTAATTTCAATTCAATTTGGATTTAATTTTCATCACAAGCTAATCGATAACAGATTTATTATCGATTTTATCAAATCGATAACTATGCCTGATAATTTTTTACACTAAAAATGCGATACCGGGAGATTGATATTTAATACGTTTTTTCTTATATTTTGCAAAAATAAATCGATAACTTTCGATACATTTCTTTCTTTCGATAACAAATAATATCGACGACCAACATTTTGCTATTTAATTATTCGATTTATTTATTTTTTATTTAATTTTTTATTAATTTAACTTAATTGGTATTGAAATTTCTTCAGTTCTTAAGTGATTGTTGAGAAGTTTTTCTCACATAAATGAAACTATATATATCGAAAAATCGATATTTTAATTTTTTATTTTAACTTTTCGTAAAGATTTGATTGACAAAAATCGATGTTTTCGTAACATATTTATCGATAATAAAGATAAATCGGGCGTTTATTTATTTATTCGACTTATTTGTTAAGGCTTAAGCAGCATTAAAATCCCACAATTTAGATTTATTTAAATTATTAGAACTACTGACTTAAAATAAACTTATCGATTTGTTTAAAAATATTTTTCAATATTTATAAAAATATCGATTACTACGCAGTTGGCCCATAAGCTTTTGTACTAATAAAAATAAATTGAGAAATCTATATATTTTTGGTAATATTAGATAAAATTTGTGTGCCAGAAAAAATAAAAATATCGTCTTCATCAATTTTAGAGTATATAAATCGATTATTTAACTTATCGGTGATTATTAAATGCTTCACTCATCACTATGCAGGCTTTTTACAAGTAGTTATGTGCGTTTGCATGTGGCCGAATGCCAGCTGTGAAATTGTGTGAAAGACCAACAACTGAAAATACTCGGCTGAGTACTCGGTCGAGCAACTTACGTACTTTAGGGACAATCTGTTATGTGTAGTTGCTCGTGCCGTGGTTGTAGTTGTTGTTGTTGATATTCTACCTCCTTATTGTAGAAAATTTCCATGCATATTTTTCACACATACTTTCATGTTTTCTCTGCTCCATCATGCGCTTCATGCTATGACCGACCTTATGCATTCATTTGTTCGTGCAACAACAACAACAATAACAACACATGCTCAACTACCAAAAACAAGGAGTCGTCCTCTTCTGCCTGTTCTCCACTATTTCGACAGCATTCGAACATCAGTATCGCATCACTAAGAAATCAATTGATATCCATGGCAGCGTATGCAATATAACCCCAGCGAATGCGCCAGAGCGATTGGCATTGCTACAACTGAATTACAACGAAAGCGCACGCCAGCAGCCACAACAACAACGACAAGTACAACATCGATCAAGGAACCAACAAGACGACGAACAACATTTACCATTGCAACATAATGTAGCATTGCCGGCACCAACGACGCCATACATCGATTTCGAAGGCAGTGGTCAGGCTATTGCGGATGAGCGCACCGAGCATAGCCATTGGCAGGCGCAGGGTATAGTTGCTACAACTGGGGCAGTAGTGAATAAAAGGGACAATTTGGATAGCGGTAGCAGCACTAGTGGGAACAATCGAGAAGAAGGAGACGGTAACGGAGAAGATGGAAGCAATGCGTGGCAGCTAAAGCCGGATGTAATATTGCGTCGATTGAAACGTACAGTAGACCTGAAGCAAGCAGCGGCCCCATCGATATTGCCGTCAACTTCGCTCACACCATCGATTTCTCTTGTTACACCTTTGCCAATGGCAATAGCAGCAGTCAGACCAAGTGACGCGCAAGTGAAAGGTGAGTAATATGGGCACTTCGACTGGAATGCTAAAGATTGGGTGAGTGGGGTGAGAGGTGAAGTGCTACCAAGGTATGATGCATAAATGCTTTTGTGTAGTAGTTGTTTTTGGAGTGGTGTCATCGAGGGCTTAAATCAGGTTTTCGCGCTTGAATGCCCAAAAGCGATTGGGTAGTAAATTGGGGCAATGCAGAAGTGAAACACTCGTCTTACTAAGCCTTACAAAGAAGGATGATTTTAACTCTGCAACAAAACGAGGTTTAAATAAACTATAACGCTGAAAACTTGAACGGAGATAAAAGGGGTTTCTTATACCACGGTTTGGGGAAAAGTGTGTTACAAGGGTGAATAAAAATATATTGGGATATGGAAAAACCAGTGTGAATATGTTATATCTGGCAA
Organism: Anastrepha obliqua; assembly: GCF_027943255.1. Classification (NCBI taxonomy): domain Eukaryota; kingdom Metazoa; phylum Arthropoda; class Insecta; order Diptera; family Tephritidae; genus Anastrepha; species Anastrepha obliqua. The sequence continues at coordinate 120,229,296 of NC_072893.1, read as the reverse complement.
TGTTATTGTAGAATTTGTCAGCTTTAAGGGGAATTGTACTCCGCACGTTTAATTTTAAGTTTGAAATACGAGTTACATCATTTGTGCAACAACTATCTGGCAAGTAATCATTTACTCCAACAGCTGGGTGGCAACGGAGACTTAGGCTCGCGCTAGAAATTGGTTGAGGGATACCAGGCATGATTTTAAACAGCATCTGAATTATTTGAAATCAGACTTATTTGCTTACTTGGCTACAGGGCTTCCCGCAAACTGCTGAGCTGTTGAGGCAGTTAGACAGGAGACTCGTGAGCTAGGTTTTCCTGGGAAATGGGAGTTATGGGATCACTTTGACTAACTGTGCTTAGCATCTGGAAGGGCAGGTTTCGCGACAGCTCAGCGAGGGCATGAAAGTATAATAAATTGCAAGGTGGCGTGATTCTTTTGGCTATGTGTAGATTAACTACGGCCGGCCACCGGAGCCGAATGGGTTGGTGCGTGACTATCATGCGGGAATGTGTAGGTTTGAGTCTCTGTGCTTGAAAATCAAATAATAGAAACAGTTTTTTTCTAATAGCGGTCGCTCCTCGGTAGGCAATGGCAAACCCCCTCATAAAAATCCACTTGCCGTTGGGAATCGGCTTAAAACAGTAGGTTTCTCCATTTTGTGGAAAAACAACAAGACTCACGCCACGAATAGGAGTAGAAGCTCGACCAAACACGTAATAGAAGTGTACGCACCAATAATTATTTTGTTTTAGATTAACGAGGCTTGACTGAGTTCCAAAGGTTAACAAAATCACAGCCCTCGAGGGAAGGACCTTCCTCTCAGCCACCTTGCTCTCCCAGTTCTAAGATTTTAGCATCTTAGCGCTCACTTCTTTGTGTGATTAGCCAGCGTTCGGTCTTCTGTTTTTCATAACCCTGAATTTCCACGTCTCCAACTTATTTCCTCCTTTTGTATTCTTTCCGCCTTTTGTTCCACTGCAATGGTATCTATCTCAAGGCACGTCCCAGTGATCTCTCCCATGAGCAGTCACAAAACCTAATCTACCTCAGCTGGAATGGAAAAAGTGATTGGAAAATTTATTGATAGTCATGAAAAGATGCATAGATGATTTTCAAGGCCAACAATTGAAAAACAATAAAACTATTTTCGAATATGAGTAGTTAGTTTTATTTGCCTATCAACAATCTTAAGTAGCAACTCTCGTATCCCTCGATCGGTGCCGATTCTGTGACAAAGATATTGCGAGAAACACATGGTTAGAGCAGAAGCTATGGGCTTATCATAACAGTCTTTTACTCCATGGATTGATAAACCTAAATTTTTTAGCCCGACACCTAATTTTTTAGCCTTTTTCCCAATAAGTCCTCTATTTTCTCAAATGCTCTCTTAACAAATATTTATAATAATTTTTTGCCTTTCTTCTTACCAGTTTCCGACGGTGCAGCTTCGAAGGCCGCTTTTTTAGCGACAGCCAGTAGAAACATTCCTAGCATTGTCGCAAGCTACCTATCCTTGGATAAACGCTCCGATCACTTGCTCGACTCTGAGTTTTTGGTGAGCTTAGGTACGCCGCTTTTAGGTAACGTTGGCGGAAATGAGCAAATAGTGGATGGCATGCACGGAGAGCTTAAGCGGGAGCAACTACCTGCTGATCCGACTAAAGCGGGTGAGTCGCAGCAGAACTTCGAACCTCAAGAGGCTGAAGCTGTCTTCTTCAACATAACGGATTATTGCGAAGAAGTGAGTACCATAGCTAGAGACCAACGTGAATTTCAGGATAAAGTGAATTTCAAAAATTTAAATTTAATGCAAACATTCTGTCGTCATTTAGGTCACCTACTACAAGAATTGTCTATCAAGCCTGGGTGAGAATGCGCTATACACACGCCTCTGGTACTTTTTCACACTTTTCGTTTTCGTTTTGATGCCACTATGCCTGCTGGCCACCTTCAATTGCTTCCTGATAATGTTGGTGCGTCGCTCGAAGAGTTTGCGCGGCGAGATGACAAATGCGAATAGTATACGACGCTCCCGCATGAGCGGCAAAGGGGTGAGTGTTATCGTTGTTGTTGTTGTTTTGCTAAAAATATTTTAATTTCCTATCGCCATATTATTTCTGTCACCCCTACAGCCACGCAAGTCGCATAGCTCATCCGTTTCACAGGAGAATCGCATCACCGTCACACTGATTGCCGTGGTTTTGCTCTTTATCGTGTGCCAACTGCCTTGGGCTATATATTTAATCGTTTCGGAGAATGTCGATATCGATCACAATGTGCAAGCAATAATTGGTAATATTTTCAATTTTCTTGCTGCCATCAATGCAGCCGCAAACTTCTTCCTCTATTGTGTGCTATCGGACAAGTATCGGAAAACGGTGCGCGAACTGATAACCGGCTACAAATATCGTGCACATGCGCGCAATACGAGCGCCAATGCGAGTCTCTTTACGAGTACGCAAGCATCGCAATCGTTGAATGGCAGTCGACGTTATCGACCGACCGCAGCATCGTTAGTGGTGAAGTGAGTGTGGGTGGGGCAGTGCTGTGGTGGGCTCTCGCGAGGTGGGCCAATTGTATTCTGCTTAGTTGAATTTGTGTGTTTATTGTTGTTAATGATGTGTGCCTCGATAGCGCAGTTTAACTCGTTGATTAAATTAAAATTAGTTAGTATTTATTGAATAATATTCTAATTTAAGATAATTAAATTTGATTTAGGTATTTCGTTAAGTGCATAAGTAACGATTTTCATATTTAATTTGAATGAAAAATGGTATGTTTCGTGCTGGCTAAGTATTGAATTTTAATTAAGTGACTAGTTGTAATTTATTCTATGCACAAGCAAATGAGTCGAAAAATATTTTATGATAATTATTAATATCTCTCTGATAATATTCTAATATAAATAATATGAAATAATGAAATGATATTAAATTATATTGAATAATTAAAAGAAAAACAAAAATTATTATATAATAAATACTACTCCTTAAATAAGCCGTATAGAATGCGTTGTTTTTGTAATTTCATAATTTTAAAATGATTACCAAATAAACCACTACTAAAATACAAATGAAAAAATAAACACTTTTTTGTCTGCTTTGCATATCTTAAGGGGTTAGGCCACTCTGGCGAATGCAAAGTTAACTTTCTTCAGATTTATTTTTTCAGGAAAATTATAAAAGAAAACGATTTAAGGCCCCCGCCTCAGCTGAAATGGTATTTTCTAGGTTTTTTTTATTAGCATGTAAAACGGAAAAGAAAAAAGATTTTTAATTTTGTTTTGATTATTTTAGTTTTTGATCCACTGTTAAAAAATAAAAATTTTTTTTGTCCATATGAGGTTCGTTCAAAAAGTTGTCAGCCTTCAAAGAATGGTTTCCCAAAAAAAGTTATATCACTGCCGACACGGATTTCGGGACTCACAGATGTCTGAAATCAAAAAGACAAAAAAATTCCGTATGAGTGTCGTTGCCGTATGAATTATATATATATATATAATTGGCGCGTACACCCTTTTTGGGTGTTTGGCCGAGCTCCTCCTCCTATTTGTGGTGTGCGTCTTGATGTTGTTCCACAAATGGAGGGTCCTACAGTTTCAAGCCGACTCCGAACGGCAGATATTTTTGAGGAGCTTTTTCATGGCAGGAGCTTTTTCATGGTAGATACACACTCGGAGGTTTGCCATTGCCTGCCGAGGGGCGACCACTATTAGAAAAATGTTTTTATTAATTTTGGTTTCACCGAGATTCGAACCAACGTTCTCCCTGTGAATTCCGAATGGTAATCACCCATCAACCCATTCGGCTACGGCGGTCGCCTGTGTGTGTGCCGTGTGAATTACGATCTTAAAAAAAGTTGACAAAATGGCAGATGTTCATAGATGAAAATCCGTTTTTGACCCTTGTTCTTTACTTTAAAGGTGCGAAAAAAATACTAAATTTTTTTTTCCGAATGACCGTAGTTCGCACGATAACGACATCAATTCTGGTAGGTAGGTAGGTGAAATAGTTGAAGTGCCAGTCTGGTACTCTTCAAGTAGCACTAAAGCGCCGTTTTGATACCATTATGAGACCGCCAACAGGCAGATATCTACAGCCAGTCTTAGCTGTTGATATAATGGAGAAGATTGATGGTATTTAGGTTGGCACACTGCCCCAGGCTGTCGAAGAAACGAGCATCCAGTGATCTTAATCGTCGAGCTGCCAAGCCCGGACACTTACAGAGAAAGTGCTCAATAGTCTCTTTCTCTGAAATGTCCCCACAGCTTCTGTAAGAGGGGTTAAATGGTAAACCCAGCTTTTCTGCGTAAGTGCCGATCCTTCAATGTCCGATAAACATAGCTACGAGTTAGAAAATAGCATGGAGTTCCCAGATCTTTCTGAGTCCTGCTTCTATTGTACTGGGGCGAAAGAGTTTTCGAAGTAGCAGACGAAAAAATGGTCCTCCATCTCTTCTGCACTTTCTTAAGAAATACGTTATGTAATTCCCCTTTAACAACAGGCAGGAAGATGCTGATGAAGATGCTAATTCAGTTGACCCCTTCTTGGTAATCTCATCACCAAATCCATTCCTCTTTATGTTCCCATGTCTAGGAACCGAGATCAGAGATAGGCTACCTGCATACCCAAGAGATTTGATATTTTCCCTATAGGAGTTGACAAGTTTGGATATGCACCATAGTATCGAATGAATTGTCTGAAGGGCGGTCAAAAAGCTTGGGAAAAAGAGATTAATTTTTTTCTGCCAAAGATTCCTATTTCAGCCGAATTCACTTCTCATATCTTTTATCTATAGTTTATCAGAAGTAATATCAGAAAAGAAAACATTATTTCTAGAGCTTAAAAATTGGCAAACATAAACCATTTAACCTCTTCATCAGCAATACATTTTTTTTCGTCCACGCCATTTTTTATTTTCTGAAATAAATAATAGTATGAAGTGCCTAAATCTGGGCATTAAAGAAGGAGGTTTCATATGTTAAAGCCATACTTGGGTAAGGCTGCCCCTTCCTTCTTGCTCAAGGACACAAGTTAGGTTCAGTATTCCCCAGTAGCATTGCCATCCTGTTCATTGTTATCGACCAATAAGGTGACATGACTGGAATCAATATATTCTTTCACATACCCTCAATACAACACTAGGCAATAATAAATCATCTGCTTAGTTATTGGGATCATAGCAGTGCCTTCAATCTTGTTGATTACATTGACGGTTGGGAATATGAATTTATCGAATAAAATAAAATATGAAATTTGCAAATTTTTTAAAGCACTTCACTTGACAATATAAAGTATAGTCACTTGATACTCTCGTCTCTAGCCCTACGCTCAGTTAAAATAAAGGCATAGGGCTGTGCAAACGTGCATGTACGTGCTCTTGTCACCACAGCTCAATTTTTAAACTTTTTACCCACTTTTATATTGCATCAACTTTACCCTCAATTTTTTGTGTTCACTTTGTTTTATATATCAAACATTTCGTTAGGGTTCACATGACTCACGTGACTTACTGGCGGCGTTGAGAAATCATAAAAATGAAATGATTCATTAAACGGAAGCCAGTAGTCACAGTCAAGTGGGACTAGGTGTTGGTGGTAGTCATCCTCCACACCTTCAGAAATAAAATGAAAAATGTTGCTCAATTTCTTTAACTACAATTCTACTTGGCTCTTCGCTGTCAGTGCGTAAAAATTGTCACTTCAAGTTGAGTGGAAGAAATCCAAACAATGGCAATAAAGTTTCATAGCAAAGAGCAGTAATTGTGTAAGGAATGCACATGTAGTCCGGGGGCCAGGAGTCGATTTCGGACTACGTTTTTATACGAATAACGAAAGTGAACGTCAGCTGGCGCACCCGCGGTGGGTGTGATTGTAGGAAGGTACCAAACGTGTCGAAAAAAAATTTCTACCAACTCGTTTTATACCACCTGAAATTTTTTTCATGTATTGTTGACATTTAGTAGAATAAAAAAAAATAGTCAGCTGCGCGGTAGAGGAGGGAAAACACGTCAGCTGAACAGGTGAACTAATAAAAAAAATTGAAAAGTAAAACTACTTTATGCCGATCGAAATTTTTTTACATAATTTTTCCAGGAGCCAGGGGTCATTTTGAACTCATCATTTCATGCCGACTGATTTTAATATTAAAGGCAGACGCCATCCATTGGATGACGAAACTAACCGTCAGCTGGTCCAGTAGCGGTGGGTACGTGCCTGGGATGCTGCGAAACGTGTATTCATTCATACAATAAAAGAAGCCAAAAACGTAGTAGAAAAATATTAGTACAAAAATTAGAAAAATAAAAAAAACAAAAATGTAATCAAAAATGTAAAAAATCGAGAAAAATAAGCTTAAAAAGAACAAATAAGCTTAAAAGCAGCAAGTGGAAAGTAGGAGTAGTAGAAGATATACTATGATACTATCAGGTCAGTCCATAAGTTCGTGCGCTTTTCAAAGGTGGTTTTAAAATTAATAAAAAAGATATTTATAGTATTTATTAATCAATAATACATTTTCCTTCATTATTTACAATCTCTTCCCAACGCTTAGGCAAATTTTTAATTCCATGCTCAAAAAATTGTTTGTCCTTGGAGCCAAAATACACTTCGATATCCCTTTTTATAGCTTCTTTTGAGGAGTAGTTCTTGATACTCATATGGGATTGAAGTCCACGGAAAAGGTGATAATCACAAGGTGCAATATCCGAAGAGTATGGTGGATGCGGTATTAGCTCCCATCCGAGCTCTTTCAGCTTGCCTAATGTTTGCCTTGCGGTCTTACGTTATCGTGGTGAAACAAAACTTTGCGTCTGTTCACTAAAGACGGTCGATTTTTTTTAAGTGCCTCATTCAAGTTCGATAGCTGATGGGAATAATAATCAGCAGTTATCGCCTGGTTTGGTTCCAAAAGTTCATAATAAACAATTTCTAGAGGTCGGTTCTGGTATTTCATCTCTATCTAACCATTTGCGTTTGCGAACAGGATTATTGTAAAGGACCCATTTTTCATCACCAGTAACGATACGGTTCAAAAATCTTTCATTTTCAATCCATTGCAGCAGCTGAGAACACACATTCACTCTCTACTGAAGGTTGGCGATGGAAAGTCAATGCGGAACCCATTTTTCCAGCTTTGAAACCTTTCCCAACTGAACCAGGTGCCTGTGAACTGTTCCAAGCGATGAATTTAACTTCTGAGCTATCATATCGACTGTCAAATTTGGCTCAGCTTGCACGAGTTCGAGCAAGACGTCGGAGTTAAAGACTTCAGGACGACCAGCGCGAGGGGCATCCTCCACGTCGCAGTTACCACTTCGGAATTTTGAAACCCACTTTTGCGCTGTCCTTACCCTCACGGTATGCTCTCCGTGAACAGTGTTTCTTTCTGCAGCAGCAGTTGTTGCATTTTTACCACTTTTATAAAAAAAAATAAAAAATATGCCTCTTATACGCGTTTGAAGATTCCATTTTATTTTTAACAACGCGTGCTTCTATTCGCGATTAACATCACTTGTTGAATACACAATATATCAAAAAAAAATTTAAATAGTTCCGTTATATTCCGCGAATAATTTTTTGTATGCAAAAATCGTACAAAAGTGAAATTATGGGTAAAATACGCACGAACTTATGGACTGACCTGATATTATAAGTTTTCACTTTAAACATTAGCGACTTATAAAGTAGCAGCAAACATAACTAAAATATTAGTAAAAAAATAGAAACCCCAGAGAACAAAAAAATAGCGCATTGAAAATTAAGTAGCTAATATTTTAGAAATAGTATTAGAAAAAGTGTAGAAAAAGTACTAGAAGGTGCTCATAATAGAAAAGTATGAAAAGTATTAGTAAAAATATAGTACATTGAAACAAATAGTAGTAAAGTAAAAGTGACGTAGAAATGGTCGAAAAATCAAATAGTAGCAGAAAAATTGAAAATAAGAGGCAAAAGTCATAATCACAATCAAAACTTACTGCTGTAGGTTAGGTTAGGTTAGTATGGTTGCCCAAGGAGTGGGCACACTTGGACGAAGAGAGATTCGTCCTTTGTGATACCATTGTCAAGGAAGTGAGGAGAGGGGAAGGACCGATGAGGTGCAGGGAGAGGGCGGGGAGAGGTAGTGATGGGAAGGTTAGGAGCGTGCGGATTATGAACGATGACTATGTTTGCGTCAACCGCTTAATGCTGCTGATGAAACTCATCAGATGTTTATTGTCAGCGCCAGCTATCTCAGCAGGCGTGGCAAAGAAGTAAGAGCCAAGATGCCTGAATCTTAGCCCCACCAGGGCAGGGCAGCTAAGGAGAAGGTGCTGAGATGATTCCACCTCATCCTCCATACATCCAGCACAGAAAGGACTTGAGGTGATTCCAAGCCTCACAGCATGCATTCCTCGCGCATTGTGTCCTGTGAGAGCACCCACTAGATTGGAGAGCTGATATTTTGTCAGCCTCAGAAGCTCACCCGAGCGCCTTCGGTCCACACGTGGCCAGAAGGATTTCGCGGCTTTGCACGTTTGTGCATTTGCCCAGCGCTCGCTGAGTTTGCGCGATGCCCATCTTTCCAGGAGCAGACCGCAGGTAGTCAGGGGACTCCAATTTTCTCCCTCCGCGGGGAAATCACCTCACATGTCCCTTGTCTGGTCAGCTCATCCGCCTCACAGTTTTCCGCAATGTCGCTGTGACCGGGAACCCAGATGAGGCTGATGTCAAAGAATTCGGACGCAGTCGAAAGTGAGGTCAAGCATTCCTTGACCAATTCCGAATGCACCGTCATAGACCCGAGGGCCCTTATTGCCGCTTGGCTATCGGAGTAAATATTTACCTTCTTGACTGTTAGTACACATTTGAGCAGCCAATCAGCTGCCTCCTTGATTGCGGCTACCTCTGCCTGGAACACACTGCAGTGGTCCGGTAACCTGAATTTTAGTCTGATGGGGAGCCCTTCGCAAAAGACTCCTCCGCCAACCTTTCCTTCCAACTTCGATCCATCCGTGGACAAGTTCACCAGGCCCTGCCCCCAAGTGTAGCCCTCCGTCCACTCTTCCCTTGACGGGATGTGAGTGGAGAATGTTCCGGTTGGACTAAATGAGGGTATACACTGGTCTGTTGACAGAGGGATGAACTCAAAGTTTCTAAGGATGCTTAAGTGCCCATAAGGAAGGTTGAGCTTATAGCTCCAGCCCCTCAGTCTGATTGCGGTACGTGTAGCGGCAGTTCTGCCTGCGATATCTACGGGTACCACATTTAACATTGCGTTGAGCGCCAGAGTAGGAGTCGTTCGAAGCGCCCCACTGATTCCAATGAGTGCTGACCTCTGAACTCTTTCCAGCTTCTTCACCAATGTCGTCTTCTCTAGTGAGTTCCACCAGACTATGACTCCATATAACAAGATAGGCTTTACAATAGTATTATACAGCCAGAAAACAACTCGAGGCGAGAGGCCCCATCTTTTGTAAATTGCGCCCTTGCACCCATACAAGGCGATTGTTGCCTTCCTCACCCTTTCCTCAATATTGGGCTTCCATGTAAGCTTGCTGTCAAGGATAGTACCTAGGTACTTCACCTTGTCAGAAAGCATCAGAGGAGCGCCCCCTAGTGAGGGAAGTTGAGCTCTGTGTATTTTATATTTCCTCGTAAATAGGACGAGCTCCGTCTTAAGAGGATTCACCGACAGGCCACAATCCGTTGCCCATCTAACAACTGCATTCAGATATCCCTGCATCAAGTTGTACAGAGTATCTAAAAATTTTCCTCTAACAATTAGTGCCACGTCATCCACGTAGGCAATTACCCTGCAGCCCCCCTTCACCAGCTCCTCCAACAGATCATTTAGAACAACAACCCAGAGGAATGGTGAGAGAACCCCACCTTGCGGAGTGCCTCTACTCACCTGCCGGTGGATGGAGATACCGCCCCACTCTGCCGTGACAGTTCTGTCGCTAAGCATTTTGTGGATAAATCTTTTAAGGTCGGTTTCGACCCCTAATTTACCTAGAGACCTGGTAATTGCCTCCGAAAGGACGTTGTTAAAAGCCCCCTCAATGTCGAGGAAGGCGCCTACCGCAAACTCCTTCTGAAGAAGAGACTCTTCGATTTCTTCCACGATTGTATGTAGGGAAGATTCCACCGATCTACCCTTGCAATAAGCATGTTGAGTATGCGACAGTCGACCCCGAGGAATTTCGCTTCTTATGTGCAGGTCAATCAGTCTCTCAAGGGTTTTCAGTAAGAAAGATGAGAGACTAATTGGTCTGAAGTCCTTAGGGGAGACGTGCGAGCTCTTACCTGCCTTGGGTATAAAGACAACCCTCACGGCCCTCCATGATCTTGGTATGTAGCCCCTGGCTACGCAGCTCGCATAGATGGGGCTCAACCAACGGCATGATCCCTCCACAGATTTCTGTAGTTGGGCAGGAATGATGCCGTCAGGACCAGGAGACTTGAAGGGCCTAAAGGAGTCAATGGCCCAAGCCAGGCGACGCTTGTCCAGCAACCAGACCCGGTCCGGAGTGCAAGTTGAAATGCTATCCAGGCCGGTGCTGCTAGGTGCTGGGCTCATCGGAAAATGGGCGTCGAGAAGTAACTTCAGTGACTCCTCGCCGCTCATCGCCCAACGCCCCGATTCGTCTCTTAGGTACCCCAAGGGAGCGGAACTCTTCGTGAGTACTCGTCTAAACCTGGAGGACTCATGGCAGCCCTCTACGCTTTCGCAGAAGCTTTCAGCTTCGCAGAGTCCTTCTTAGCCTTCCTAATTTCGGACTTGTATATTCCTAGCCCTGCTTTATACAGTTCCCATCCCGAGGGAGACCTAATTCTTTTAGCCCTGTTAAAAAGGCGTCTGCATGAGGCCCTAAGCTCAGATAGCTCCGTTGTCCACCAGGGCGGTTTTTCCTGCTGTAAAAAATTGCGAATTATAAAATAGAAAAAAAACGTAACTAAAATATTAGTAAAGGAATAGAAACTACAGGGAACAAAAAGTAGCGCATTAAAAAACTAGTAGGAAATGTAGGAGGAATAGTAGTAGAAAAAGTACTAGAAAATGAAAATAATAGAAAAGTGTTAGTAAATATATAGTATATTAAAACAAGTAGTAGTAAAAGTGAGCTAGAAATGGTCGAAAACCAACCATCTGTATAATGGTATTCTAAACTACTACCATCATATCACACAATCTATATAAAAAGGGAAAACAAATTTATCGAATAATATTGTTTAAATAGCGAACAACGTAATAGGAAACGCAACTAAAATATTGGTAGGAAAACAGAAAATAGAAGTGTAAAAAACCAGAAAAAGTAGTAGAAAACTCAACCAATATTAAAAAACAAAATTAGCAAATTTAAAGCAGTAGCAGCAAAAGTGTAGTAGAAATTGACGTACAGTACATTTGCCCCTGCTATGCTTTTTCGAGACCAAGAAAGCTTTGCTTTGACTACTACTTTTTTCGTTGTTTTGAGAGAGCTGCGCTTAGTGACCATCCATGCATTTTGAAGGCGCACTAGACTTACAAGAGAGTATTAATTCTGAGGAAAGAACAAAATGAGCCGCAACAGTGCGATCGCAACTGGTCAATTGGGCCTCAGTAAGCTCAAGCAGCACTTGAGACTTGGCAACACCACAACTGCCAAAACTGAACAGGTATTCTGGTATTCCCATTGGATTTTTATGTATTTTCATGGATAATCTAAACGTTATTAACTTTAATAAAACCTCCGAATGCGCTGTATGTGGAGTTTACAACCTGAGTTCAAGGGTGGGAAATTATACTTTTGTGCAATTGCTTGCAGCTCGAACTCACGCACACAGTGCAATTGTTGAATACTCCAACTTACCATACAACTTATCTCATTTGCTTACTTACTTATTATTGAAGTAACTAGAATTTTTTTTTAGTTCCATTTTCGTAAAACTAATGTACAGCTGGAAAATATCTTGGTCTTGAGACCATCAGACAGATGAGATGTTGGACTACTTGGTTTTGAGGCCAGCACTGCTTTGAATATACCAATTTATGATATTTGCGACCCTGAAAGGAGCTCATCATAGTTGCTAGTTTGCCTATGTAAGATAATCTAATAACGAAATTACGAATCACTATATCAGTTTTTATTAGACTTCGCCCTATAATGTTATTAAAATACTCGTAGATGAGTAAAAAATATGAGCAATGAGTATCTTATCCTTCACTTAAAAACCTTTCTGTGGTTTCAGCTAAAATAAGTGTATTCGCAGACGACCATTTAAAGCATTTAAATATATGTATATACGAGGTTTGGTACAAAAATCGTGTGAATTTTCAAATTTCGCGGGCAACCTACTTTCAATTATTATTATTTTTAATGTTGGTACACTCGTTTTGCAGATATTTTATACACAAGTGCAGCTGTTAATATTAGGGGTAACCTGCTAGTCAGTAACAAAAATAAAGTACTTCGAAAGTTGAAGTACTTGGCTCTAGAATCTTTAAAGTGAAGAGGGGAAGGGAAAATAATCGGTGTGTAAGTCTTGATTCTCTTTGGAGGACAGTTAGTAAATCAGTATAGTAATGTTTAGCAGCGGATGCACAATTCTCTACCATCTTGCGTGTCTTTAAAGAGCCGAAAAATGAACTTGCCACTTAGTTAGTCAAATCAAATAGCGCCAAAGGTAGGTAAGGTAGACTAATTTATCACACTTAAAGTACATATATGCATGCTTGTGCATAAATGTCTGCCAAAACTATCCCCCACCAACATGGCGTATGAGTAACCAGTTATAATTAATCCTAAGTGCTCACTTTAAAGTAAGGTAGAAGGTGATTTTATTTTTGTTTCTAATTATTCACCCACATTTTGCAACTGAAGTTCATATTTTGCGTAATTTACGAATTTTTGGTATATAACAATTTTATGCTTAAAATTCTTCTTTCCACATTCAATTTGGCCTCCTTTACTCTCCTTGTAACATTGCTCTGAATTTTTAATTTTTCTCTATCTCTCACTCATTCTTAGCAAATAACTAAAAATTTTTTCCATTTTTTCCTCATTTACGCAGTTTTTGTAGATTTTTTTCGTAGCCTAACAACCATTTCACCACAGCGCGCTGCCATCAAACCAATGCATGCAATTAAGCTTGGCTCAACATATTTTTAAGTGTAATGCAATAAAATTTCAGAAAACTTGTATTTTTTGATCACTTTTGGGCATGCTGCTGTAAGAGCATATTCTACGTATTTTTTCTGCTTATTAGTAGTGGCCAAGGCGGACGGTCGGTGGTTAGGAGAAAAACGTTGCATGTAAAGAGGATCGTTAAGGGAAACCAATTAGAATTTATGCAGCGTAAAAAAGTTAAGCGGCCATAAAAAGTATGTGAAAACAGTTGTTTGAAATTCATATGTATGAAATAGAAATGAGGTTTAGTTTTTCTTTTTTTTTGATAACTAGATGTATGCCGAAATGGTGGAAGATATGGAGAATTATTGTTAATGTAAGACGGCAATGAAATTAGAATTCAGGTCAATGGGAAATATTTTTCAATGGTTTCTGGTGGCATAAAAATAGCGGTAAATTTAGATTTGATGCATTCGAGTTGGCATTAAAAAAATTGAAAAGTAAATCTCAACTAAATCAAACTAAAAGAAATATAAAACAGTTTTTGATTAATTTTTTTTATATTTATTTTTTTCTAGTTTATTTTTTATACATATTGTTTTTCTCTAGTTTTTTTTATTATTAATTAATTAAAGTTTTGTATATATTTTTTCCAGTTTATTAATTTTATATTAAAAATAATATTTTGATAATAAAAAATTAAGTAATAATCTTAATAATAAACACCAGAAAAAAATAAATTTAAAAAAATATTTATTTAAAATAAAAAATAATTAAAATATAACAGTAATTTTATTTATAAGAAATAATTTATAGATATTCTAATTATAAAAACTAAAATGTATAAGCCAGAAAAAAATAAAGCAATAATTTTAATAAAAAAAAACTAGAACAAAATAAATTAAAAACATTTAGTTAATTTAATAATAAAAAATGAAATAATAATTTTAATAATAAAAAATAAAATAAATAAACTTGGAAAAAAATATATAAAAAAATTTTAAATTAATTTTTTTTTATATTTATGTTTTTCTAGTTTATTTTTTATTATTACATTAATTAAATATTTTTATATTTATTTTTTTACGAGTTTATTGTTTTAATATTTTATTATTGAATTATTAATTAAATTTTTTTTATATATATTTTTTCCAAATTATTTATTTTAATAATAAAAAATAAAATGTATAAGCCAGAAAAAAAGTAATAATTTTAATTATAGAAAACTAGAACAAAATAAATATAAAAAATTTAATTAATTTAATTATAAACAATAAAATAGTAATTTTAATAAGAAAAATCAAAATAAATAAACTAGGAAAAAACTAATATAAACAATTGAATTAAAAAATTTAATTCAAAATAGTTTTTAATTCATGTTTTTTATATGTTTTCTTAGTTTACTTATTTTAATAATAAAATAATAAATACATAATGTGTAATTAAGTTTTGGTTTATATTTACTTATTTTTTTTCTAGTTTATTTCTTTTATACAAATTTCCTTGTTCATTTTAAAATTTAAATTATTGGGTTGGCAACGAAGTAATTGTTAATTTTTTTAAGAAAATTAAAGACAATTTTTTCATGGAACTAAATAACTTTATTCTGTAATGTATTGCCCATTTTGATCAATGACCTTTTGCCAACTTTCAGGCACCATCATAATCCCACGTTCATAAAACATCTGGTGTTTGTTAGCAAAAAACTAAATCAGGTACGATTTGGCATCATCATCATTATTAACATTTTTACCATTCAAGGACTTTTGTTAAGATCGAAACAAAAAGTAATCAGATGGTGCAAGGTCAGAACTATATTGTGGATGTGGTAAAACATCTCAACCAAGCTCCAATAATTCTTGTCGAGTGGCCAAAGATGTGTGTGGCCTTGCATTGTCATGATGGAATATCTTCTGCTCAAATATGAACGAGACGGTATCAATAAAATGGTCCGCAGATGACATATGGCAAAAATAAATTTTTTGTTGGATGGTAGGACTGTTATAAGCTTACATGGCAAATTTCAGTGTGATATGTCACATAATTTGTTTTCTGTGCTACTGTAAACAAGTCAAACTCGAGTGTGTTCTTCGAGTTTAACGATGGAAATTCAAGTTGAACAAAGAATTTGTTTGAAATTTTGTTATTCCAACAAAATTTCGGCTTCAGACGCCTTAAAAATGTTGCAGATAACCTATGGGGACTCTGCTCTATCGCGTGCACGTGTTTTCCAGTGGTACAAATCGTTCAAAGAGGGCCGTACATCAACCCAAAAAACCACGTCAAAGTCGCTCAAAAATAAAGGTTATGCTGACTGTTTTTTTCGATTACGAAGGTGTGGTCCACTCGGAGTTCCTTCCGCAAGGCCGATCGGTTAATGCTGAATATTATTTAGACGTTTTAAAGTGTTTGCGCGACATTCGTCTTAAAAGGAAGGAATTGTGGGACAACAAGTCATGGTTCTTGCATCACGATAATGCACCAGCTCACACATCACGTCTTGTTCGGATTATTTGAACAAAAATAATGTTAATATCGTTCCGCAACCACCGTATTCGCCTGATATGGCTCTATGTGACTTTTTCCTGTTTCCCAAGCTCAAGTTGCCGCTCCGTGGAAAACATTTTGAGATAATTGAAGTCATAAAAGAGAATTCGAGGAACGCACTCGGGCTTGACTTGCTTACAGTAGCATAGAAAACAAACTATGTGACATATCACGCTGAAATTTGCCATGTAAGCTTGTAACAGTCCTACCAAAAAACAAAAAATTTATTTTTACCATATGTTATCCGCGGACCGTTTTATTGATACCGTCTCGTTCATATTTGAGTAGAAGGTACAATACTTTTTCGATTTGTAAATTCGGGCTGCTTTTCTTCAAGTGCATTATTTAGTTTCGTTGGTTGTTCAATGTAGACATCAGAATTGATCGTTCAGTTGGGTGGTAAGAGTTCAAAATAGACAATTCCTTTGTAATTCCACCAAACTGATAACAAAACCTTCTTTTAATGAATATCAGCTTTTGATGTTGTTTGAGTTGTTTCACCTGCCCTTCTCCACGATCTTTTCCGCTTGATATTGTTGTAAACAACCCATTTTTTGTTTCTAGTTATCAGTCGTTTTGAAAATGGATCATTTTCATTACGTTTGTTTAGCAAATCGCAGCTGGTAATGCCTTGCGTCAAATGCGCTTCTTTCATTTCGTGAGGAACCCATGTATCGAGTTTTTGAACATAGCCAAGTCCTTTTAAGTGATTTTAAATGCGTGTATTTGATACATGAAGCTTCTCTGCAATCTCACGTGTTGTACTGTGACGATCCGTATCGAATAATTAGGGAGTTATCAACTTCAATTGGACGACCAGAGCGTTTTTCACCTTTGAGTGAAAAATCACCAGCATGAAATTTGACAAATCAATTTCGACACTGCCGTTCTTTTAAGGCTTCGTCACCATAAACAGCACATAACTTTTTTGAGCTTGCGATACGGTTTTCCCTCTGCGGAAATAATACAGCAAATTATGCCAAAAATATCCGTTCTGATTTTCCATTTTTCAACGAACGCCAAACGAAAACTACGCAACCGATCAAAAAACTTTTTTTATTGATTGACAGCTGAATTGCCAGCTATCAGATAACAAAATGTGTTTTACATTTGTACTACGTCTGCAAGCCCAAAAATTTAACTGAAGCCATCTATGAGTGAAATCCATAATTACTTATAATAGTTGCCAACCCAAACGAATTAGTTTGTACCATTTGAATTAAAATTTTTAGTAATTCAAAATAACTAAAATATTTAGTAATTTGTAAGTTTTTTTTTATTTGCTGATGTTTAAAAAATTACACTCTGTTTATTTAAATACTCGTACTGATAATAGGAATTGTTGGGTTTTGAAGATTTTTTTTCTCTTTCGTTTTTTTTTAATAAATCATGTCAATGATTCAGAACTTTACTCTTATAATTTCATGAAAAACTTTTCGATTAAATTTAAATTAATTTGGAAAAAAATGAACCTTATTGTCTGATCGATTTTCAATTTCCAAATTTAATATCTTTTATTACGCATTTTTTTAAATTAAATTCCAATTTCTCTGCTCAAAAAATTAAAGTCAGTTAATGAAATATTTAATTTAGATTAAGACTTAAAGCCAACATTTAGACAATATTTTTACTAAATCGCTCCCATTATTGAAAACTTATTTTCTCCACTTTGAATACTTCACACCCTTCGTATGCGTATTTTTACCCACTCAATGCAACACTGAAATATCAATATTTATTTTACCAGAATATCTGGTAGCGGTCAACGCAAAGGTATTGAATTTCTGACTAAAAACGCAAAAAAAAAAAGAAAAAAGCAAAACCAATTCTAACACAACACACAAAATTTGCAGCAGCACAGAAAAAAATTGAAATCAAATACAAAAACTGTTTTTCTTGCTGATGCACTCTTTTCAGCGTAATACAATAAAAAAAAGTGCAAAATATAGTAAAAAAAGCTAAAAGAGTGCACACAAATTGAGACGGAATGCAATTCTCGTGGCAACGAGCGAATGTAACGAGCGACACGTGAGCTGCAGCAAGGGTGCCTACTGCAGTAGCGGTACAGGAAGTGTTACATCAGATTTTTTATCAATTTTTTTCAAACTTTTTTAATACTGAATAATATTTGAAATTTTTCGTTTTCCATATTTTTTACTCTACTTCCTTTTATACAGATTCTATCAATGCTCGTCGGTTCATGAAACGCCCGCTGGCTTATAAAATTCATACTTGCCCTCGACCCAGCTACGGAACCGGTGCTAGTGTTGCGCACGTACATGCACCGTTATCAGTTGTCAGTCATCACATCTCAGTGAAGCAAAACTAATAGTATCGAACTCAATTGGACAAAGTCGGCCACTGTTGCCACAAGGTTGAAAAATATTGGAAGCGAAGAGATGGGGTAAGCGAGGCATGAAGACTGAGTTGTCTGGAGCACGCGTTCGCCAGTTGAAGGTCGAATTTAATTTGTGAGAGAAAAAATAGTAATTTGTTTGTTTTGAAACTAAAAAATTAAAAAGAAAAAAAAAAATAAATAAATAAAAAATAAAAGAAAAAAAGGAAAAAACCACAAAAAAGAGAAAAAAGAAAACATAAAGCGTTTAGTCATAGGTATCAGTAGAATTTAGAAATTTGAACGTGAAAATTTAAATTTATAAAATTAGACATACGTTTTCTGTCGTGTTAAGAGAATTTGGGAAACTAATTCGGAAAGAAAATTAAAAAAAAGAACATAAAGCAATCAATTAAATTTATATAGATTTTCAGAATAATTGCAAATAAAAAAAATTTATTTTAAGAGTTCTTGAAAAAAAATTTAGTTTTTAGGATTTTTCCCAAAAACAATTTTTTTGAAAAACTCCTAAAAAATTTGTTTGCCCAAAAAAATGTTGTGCACAAAACAAAAACAAATACTGAAATTCTTTTAATTTAATAAAATTTTTTTTTTCGATTTCTTTAAAAAAAATGTGAAAGATTTTTAAATTTTAAACCAAAGGAAAGATTAAGATATTTAGAATTTATGTTTTTTTTTGTCGAAGGTATCCCAGCATAAAATATTACAGTAAATTAATTTTTATATATATTTAAATAACTACTATAGGGAAAGAAAATGGTAGATTGTCAAAATAATTGAAAATTGAAAATGTGAAATAATTGAATTCTAAAATGCCCAAAAAATGTTTGTGCACAAAAACAAAAATCAAAAAAAATATACTGGATTTTTTTTAATAAAAATACTTCTCAAGTTCTTGAAAAAGATTTTGAAGGATTTTTAAATTTTTTTCATAGGAACATCAAGAGAAAGATTAAAATATTTTAATTTTTTTGTGTTTTCCCGAAGGAATCCTAACATAAAAAATTAATATATTGTAAAACTTAATAATAGGAAAAAAATAAAAAAGGATAAGATATAATTAGTGGCTGCCTACGTGCGGGACCCACTTGGACAGAGAATCAAAATTCATCCAGTGTGATTCCATATAGAGGAAAAACAGATGGTAGAGAACAAAACAGGTGGAAAAAAGGAAGAAGGGGATTAGGATTGGAAGATGATGACCAACAGTCGCTAATTAGGTTTGTATTAACCGCACCAGATGAGTGATATTTAAACCTGAAGTATCCACCATTGTAGAAAAAAGGGAGAACCCAGATGTCTAAATTTTAGCCCTTCGAGTGTAGGGCAGCTGAGAAGAGGGTGCTGAAATGATTCCCCCTCATCTTCCAGACAGCTTCTGCAGAAAGGCTTTGCAGCAATGCCAAGCCCCACCGCAGGGATACCTAATGGACAATGTCCGGTAAAGATACATTAAAAACTCGAGAGCTGCGGCTTTGTTAATCTTAGAAGTTCCATTGCGTGCTACAGTAAAGGATTAAACTGTTTAAAAAATATTTTTATATTTTTCGAAGGAACCCCAGCTAAAAATTAGTAAATTGAGAAGCTTCGTATAATAAGAACAAACTTGTTTTTTGTTGAAAGTAAACCCTCAAAAATGGACTTGAAAAAATTCCCAAAAGAAAAATAGTAAAAATATATTACCACCTCCAGTGTTGCCAGAACCAATCGCAGCAGCGTACTAAAGCGATGATCAAAAAAGTAATAGATTGCTGTACTCCGTAATAGTAGTCTAAACAAAATTAAAAAAAAAAAAAAAAAAAAAAAATTCTAATAGCGGTCGCCCCTCGGCGGGCAATGGCAAACCTTCGAGTGTATTTCAGCCATGAAAAAGCTCCTCATAAAAAATATCTGCCGTTCGGCTTGAAACTTTAGGTCCCTCCATTTGTGGAACAACATCAAGACGCACACCACAAATAGGAAAAGGAGCTCGGCCAAACACCTAACAGAAGTCTAATTTTCGTTTAATAATAAATCTGCAAGACAAAATACGGATTCCTTCTTATACATACATGTAGATATTCTTTTATATTAAATTCTTGTTCATGGTCCATTGGAAAAATAATCCGCAATTATTTCACGTGAGAAAATGTTCAGAAACACTTACCTTTCCATACTTATGTATCAACAGGATTTAATTGAATAAAACGAAAACAAAACACTCACTATCACACTGACATGCTCATCACAGTGACAATTCTCGAACTGAATAAACTTCTAACAAAGCAGTAAAGCTCATTCAGAAAGGCAGAGTCAAATAAACGTCATAACACAGTCAGTAACACAGGATATCACTAATTAACATATATTCTTCCAACATTAGCGGGCTTAATATTTTAAGCCTTTATGGCCAATGCGCACGTTGCAAGTTGCAACGTGTTGTATCGTGTTGTTATACATATTCAAAATTGACGATGTGCAGTAGTGGAGAAATTATTGTCAAAAGGGCGAATGAAACAAAAATATCTCCAGACATATGTCCTTTTAGTATACATCATGTTTACTTTTATGGCTGCTGCTCGCCCTCTCTCGTTAACAATGGGACTTACATAAGCAGCGATGGATAAAGATAACGTCTTTTATAAAACATTTTTTTCAAAATTTGGCTGAAATTGTAATTTAAAACATGAACAATTTTTTTCCTGTTTCCTCTTAGAATTGGAAATTGTAATAGATTTCATATGAAGTGTAATAGTGTAATAAACTGAGAACAAATGTAATGATATATTACAATTGTAATAGACTGGCAACACTGAGCACCTCCACTCTTTATTGGGTATTCAGCTAAACAGAAAAAATATTATTTATATCAAATATAATTTATTCTTAAAACAATGAAAAGGTATATACTTTCAAACTCTTAAAATTCTGAAAATTTTTTTACCAAATGGCATCTCCAATACTGACTTATGAGGCAAAACATACCTGAAGTCAGTGCAGGATAAGCTAGTAGTCCAAAAGATAATATGTGGCTGCAGCGGCCATGTATTGCGGAGGGAAAGAGGTAGATGATGTCGCGATTGGGGGCCGCGATTGACTGCAATTCCTAAGACAGCCACAGGTGAGGACGACCAGCGAACACCGGGATACGACTGCTGGAGTCAAAGCTCCAAAGCTCCAGTGAAGTTAAGATATTGGGGGAAAACAGACCCGAAGACTTGAAATGAAATTAAAAAAAAATAAATAAATAAATAAAACGATTAAAAAATAAATATTTTGTTAAGTCACTTAAAATGAAATATAAACTCTCGTTATGATATTTTCATGAAAAGCGTTTCATGCTAAATCGATTATTTTCAAATGTCATTCACGGACGCTCCAAGGAGTTTAAGACATGAAAGAGTAAATAAAATTGAGTAAATATAATCTGCTTTGCATTTGGCATTGCACAGAAGGTTTTAATACAATTTTGCAAATATGGTGCATATTTAAAAAAAGTTGCGGCTTAGGTCAAAAAGTTAAGCAGTAAATTTTCTAAGAAAAAAAATATATATATATTAAAAAAATGTATAAAAAAACAAAAAGAAAAAAATTTAATAATAAATAAAAAAATTAAACAATACCTTAGTACCTATAATAAATCAGTCACGAGCCGAAACGAAAATTTAGCTTTTTATAGGACTAACTGGAAAATTCGTTTAAGAAACAAATTTGTTTAATGAAAGAAGAAAAGGAAAATACTTTTTGCAAAATACCAAAGTAGTTATATCCCTTAAGCACTTTTAAATAGAACTAAAAATTGTGCATATAAATTAAGAATCATTGAAATGTGAAATTGGTCGGCAGAGCGTATGAGTTATTTTTTTCTCATTGTTGGCATTCCACAGGTTAAGCTATACAATAATTGGGCACAATATGCCTTTAGGTTGACTAATAGCAGTCTACTGCTTTGCACTAATTATTCATGAACATTTTTGCCTAAGCAAAACAACATTTCATAGTCTTCAAATCAAAACCTGCCTCTCTGAAATTTCCAATGCCATAAGTATGCACTGCATTTGATACTCTACTTTTATTCCCATGCAAATAGCCTAGCGGGTATTAAAATCTGCATTCAATAACAAGCCCATAAAAAGTGGTAGTCAAACAACGTGTGCCATTTAATACAGCTGCGATACATGGCGGCGTATGAGTGACAAAGGAGTAGAAGCTTTAAAAACTTTGCACAAAGCGCTATTACGAACTAATGCGCAGAGCTTTCTGCTGCTGCTGGCATGGATTTTGCCATTTGGTGGTAGTTTTAGCGCAATTTTAGTATTTTCATGGCAATTTTCCTGACAGTATTTTTCCACATTTGCACATTCGTACATTTGTTCGCATACATCCATACATATAAATATTCTAATATACATCATAGCTGCAAAAGTCAGTCATAATAAAAACAAATTAGCACAAAAGAAAACTTTAAAAGTGAATATGGCGCTACTTAAATCACATTAGTATTTATGAGTTGAGCGCAGATTTCATGCACTCCACGACGTGTGAGTGATCGTAAATCGTAAAGTAAATTTTCATTTGTACTCAATAAAGCAGCAATGAACTCAAATAATTTCACACCCTTTGAGCGTTCATAAAAGTGATAATGCTTGAATTTATGCGATGCTTTGTGCAATGAAATCATACTATGTAAATAAAATGATACTGTATACACAGCGCCTATAAGTATACCCCCGGTTAACAAGCATATTTTGTTCATTCTGCTTGTTTGCGGGGCGGCTTAAATGCTCCAGTCTTTTGGCAAGGCATACATACCCGAATTGCAAATCATCAATATTGCATTGAAAATGAAAATCCTTATTTATGTCGTTGCAGGGAAAAGCGCATAAATATTTGTAAATCAATGTAAGGATGAATGAATGAACGGATGACTGAATGCTGAGGAAATGCAACGTCAGCTGGCGCGTGCAAGGCATTAAGGAAAGCGGCAGTGAAATTATGACTGACTCAGCGTTGGTCGTCTCGCTTGATTTTTATACTGAACCGTACCCTACGGCTTGTTCGATAACTCTTTGTTGGCGCTCGGTTGCTGCAGTCTATCTGGCTGCTCAGTCTAGCGGACGTTGGCATGTCCTGTTTGCTTTGGTGTTAAACATAATTTACTGTCAATACAGACATGCCCTCTTTAAATTCTTGCATACATAGTTGATAGTTTGTGAATGCGAACCCAGTAGGGAGGTAGCTATAGGGGTAATTTTACGAATCAAGAAATATTGGCTTTCCGTAGACTTTTGTCAGCACGGCGTATGAGTGATTTTTTCGCATTTTTAGTGTGTCAAATGTTGATTTGCGCTAATAATATAATAGGGAGACAGGTGTTTTTTTTTAACGAACTTTACACATGAAGTCGTATTTGCTTAAGATTGAGCAGAAAATGAATATTTAAAATTTTGAGATATAACAGTTCCCCTAAATTTTTAAAATAATGACGAAATTTAGATATTTTCTAATTTGTGAGACAACATCAGGCATTTTATAATAAAATTTTGCCATGAATTTATCCCTGACGTCCTCGGTAAAGAAACCTTCCATACTTTTTAGAGGCAACAGAGCCCGGTGAAAACACTTTCTGCTTATTGTATCGATAAAAAATCACTCAGATTGCCACTTTCAAACGGTTATAAGTCATGAGGCACAGCAAACAGTTGTGAGCGGCATAGAATTTATTTGCTAAGCTGTTTAAGAGTTGTATATAAAAGTAAGCGGTTTTGAGTGAGCGAATAAAAAATGTTACCATTTATCTATAGCTTTACGGAATATGACGCGTAAGCTCTGAGTGCATGCTATTAAAATAAACTATTGGATAATCTTGTAATCGATGCTCCTTTCATGGGGTTTCTCCATACTTGTGAGTATTTGGTCGTGGATTTTGCAGGTCTAAAACCACACTGATTAAGCCCAAGCAGCTCGTTGATGATGGGCTTCAGTCTTTCACACATTACGCTCACCAGGAGCCAGCTGATCAAATAAAATTTAATTTTGCCAGTTCTATGACAGAGACAGCTAATTGCCATTTGTGCTCCATTTCGGTCCAAACTGATTTACGAAATTTCCGTGTTTTCGCAAACCCCATCGTACCACCTATTGGGCTTGCAAGGATCACATTTTGCACGCGAAACTCTACAAAGCAGCTGCTACAAGCGCTTGCTTGCTCGCTCGGCCAGCGCAACTCAGCATTAACACGTACGAATAATTAACGTTGTTTGCTATTGCTTTTGTTATGCCACTGTTGTTACTGTTGCCACTGCCGCTGTGTTGCAGTGTCGCGTGCAAGAGCAGCAGAACCAGCAAACAAATAAAAATTGCGCAAAAGCAAATAAAAATAGTGCAAAAACAAATAAAAAAGTGAGTAAAACAGATAGACAACTTAAGTGTTGTGGTGCAACAGCCACTACTGTTTGGCATTTGCGCGTGCCAACGCTTATAAATGACACACGTTGGCATACAAACTATTACTACTGCCACTGCACACAATTGTGTGCTTGCATATCTTTGTTGTTGCTTGGATTTTGCTCCAACTTTGTGTTAATGCATGCAAATGCTGTATGTGTCGGTTGGAAAACACACGCGCGCGATCTATACAAAACACTTCCAATTCCGCCCATCTGCCTCGCACTGCGACCGTCTGTCTGTTGGTCGGTTGGCTGGTTGGTACATCTGTAACTGTGTGTCTGTGTGGGTGTCTGTTTGCATGAATTATTGTTTGCTGAAAGTGCCATGGCATGCACATATGTGGGCGTGCATGTATGCCTGCGTGAGTATGTTTGCATGTATTTATATGCGACTGACTGCAGTTCGCCAGGAAACATAAAGTGGCGCGCACGTGCATAACTGCTAGAGTTTTTCCGCGGCAGCTGCACCGCAAAAATCTCGCTACAATTGTGTAATGCTGTGCAATTTTCAGTTATGTAATTTCTTGCTTCTGCTGCTACTTTGCCGGTGAAATTGTTGTTGTTTGTTTTTGTTTTTAAAGCCACGCACATAAATAATTTAAAGCGTTTGGTGGCATTTAAATTGTACTGTAATAACATGTTGCGTATGCATTTCGTGGCATTGAGTTTGCATTGGTATTCGCGTTCTACATGGCGTATGACTGTTGTATGCAAAGCCATATATGCACATGTGTGTTTGTGTGTGTGTGTGACGCTGTTTGTTTCTATTTGCTATTAAAATGAAAGCGAAAGCATATGCAATGCAGTTAGTTAGTAATTTTGAATTTTCCTTTTTTCCCTCTGTTTAGGTTATTCGAGATTTGGGTCACTAGGCGTATGAGTGATATATGCGATGTGTGGTACAGTTTTGTGGTCACAAAGCCAAAATTTTGCACAGATTTGAAACGTAAATGTGTAAGTGGAGTGTGTATAGGCAAAGCTTTTCCCCCTCAATGGCCGAGTGGTTTTATGTTTTCGGTGGTTTATTTGGCGTATGCGGAATATTTTAATAGTATTTTATGAAATATGAAAGTGTTTAATTTTAATGAGCAAAAATGCCGCAGCTCAACCTTATGAAATAAATTTGGAAAGTGGCTCGATTTGTTAATTTCCGTTATTGAGAAACAGAAGGCTGAACATTTTCTCAAATATATGCAAATACACTTGCGGTCACATAAGTCTCTACGTCTTATTAAAAAATCCGCAGCATTTTTAAAATAAAATGTTTTTCGTTATTTTTTTATAAAATCCTAGTTGATTATACAATAGAAACCATATAAATCTATGCGAGAGTAATCCAACAGCTCCACATAGACCGATGGATAGGAGAAATATTTAATGCGTTAAGAGAAGGCGATTTTTAAATTTAGACTTATATTTCACTTCAGAGAAAATAATGATGTTTTTTTCATATACAATTTGCGAGCTTTTTTTATTGTTGCAGCATTGCCTGTATTTATTTTGCGAGCACAAATTGTTGTTTTAATAATTTTTATGTATTAGTGAACATAATGTGAATTTGTATAGGCAACGGAGCTCTTTGTTGTTTTAGTGTCTATTTTTCTTTTCAAAGAAAATATGCCATTTACATAGTGAGGAATTCGCTGGAGGGTGGACAAATGCAGAGAATATGTGAACGATTTTTTTAGTAAAAAAAAAACAAAAGCAAAGCAAGACAAATATTGAAGGAAATAAGTGAAGGTACACATATTAAGTGAATAAATAAATAGGAAAAAAATGAAACAGAAATGAATTCAAAACCGAATAAAATGAAGAAAACCAGATAAATTTAAATAAATAAAACATAAAACAAATTAAAATAAATTAAAATAAAAAGAAGTAATACAAAATGAACTAAAAATAGACATAGCTAAAATAAAGTGAAAGGCCATCTACTTTAAATAAATAAAGGTTAAATAAAAAAAAAATAAAAAAATTTTAAATGTTTTTTAAATAATAAAACCAAATAGAATAAAGTAAACAAAAGAAAGTCAGATAGAGTGAAATAAAAAACAGGATTACATTAGAGAAGGTACATATATTAAATAAAACGAATAAATAAATAGCAAAACAATAAAAATTGAATAAAATAAAATTAAAAATATGAGATAAAGGTAAGAAACTAGTAACATAAATTAAAGTTAGGCAAATTAAAAAAATAAAATACAATAAAACAAAAAAAAAACTCTTTAACCAATCTAAAATAACAGACGAATGGGAAGAATATCGACAATGTCTCAAAGACTTTAAGAAAGCTGTCAGAATTGCAAAACGCACATCCTGGCGATCATAAACTCAAGAATTAGAGTACACTTCAGAAGTAAGCAGACTACGCAAGATTCTTGCATCAAACCCAGTCTCTCCCAGTTTTCCTATGACTCAAGATGGAACTTGGACTACTTCAACTGACCACACTCTTAGACTACTTCTAGAATCTCACTTTCCAGGCTGTGTTTCCAACTTACCTGCACTTTCCAGCACTCTTCAGAGTAATTATGGGAATAGATCAGATGTAATCAGCTCTAATAGCATCTCTACAATAAAACTAAGTTTTAAAAAATTTAAATCACCAGGTCCTGACAACATCATTCCAGCAGAACTTCAAGAAGGACTAGAAATTCTGCTGCCTTGGTTAACAAGGATATTTAACAAGTGTTTAAATTTCTCTTACCTTCCGACAATTTGGAAGAAATCGAAGGTAGTATTCATTCCGAAAACGGGGAAACCTTCACACTCAAAACCAAACGATTTCAGGCCCGCTAGCCTAACCTTTTTTGCTTAAAGGCTTTTGAAAAGGTCTTAGATGAGCAAATCAAAACCCAACTTGATACTAAGTTGAACTATGAGGCACAACATGCCTACACTAAAGGGAAATCGACTGAAATGGCACTTCATTCACTGGTGCAAACAGTGGAAACTTCCCTTCACAATAAGGAGTACTCTCTTGTCGCATTTGTGGACAGGTGTTTTTAATAATATTGAACCCAACGCTATTTTGTCCGAAATTTCCAAATTGGGTATTAATTACTCCATCCGAAAGATGATCGAACAAATGCTCCAAAATAGAATAATCACTTCAGAGCTTGGGTTAAGCCGCATGAGAATGTACGCCGTCAAAAGCACTCCTCAAGGTGGAGTACTTTCACCCCTTCTCTGGAATCTCGCTGTAAACAGTTTGCTTCGAAATCTCGAAAAAGCAGGCTGCAAGGTTGTAGCCTATGCAGATGACATTGCTCTCTGCGTGTCAGGCAAACACCTGAATACCCTCACTGAGCTCATGCAACGCTCAATCAATATTCTGTCAAAATGGTGCACCGAATGCGGACTAAATGCGAATCCAGCAAAGACAGATCTTGTTCTCTTCAATAGGAAACAACAATCTCCTCCACTGCAAGCAATAACTTTAAAAGGGGAATCATTACTCCTATTAGATTCAGCGAAATATCTAGGAGTTATTCTAGATAGAAAGTTGAGTTGGAAATTGAGCATCGAAAACCGATGTAAAAAAGCTTTCATAGCTCTTTATACTTGTAAGAAAGCTAAAGGAAAAACCTGGGGTTTTTCACCTCGGATCATTTATTGGATATATACCTCGATCATCAAATCGATACTCTTCTACCGTGTGGTTGTATGGTGGACAGCACTCGAAAAACGGTGTAGAGTAGCCACAATTGATCGAGTCCAAAGAACAGCCAGCTTCCTGATAACAGGATGCTTAAGTACAACACCTACTAAGGCTCTAAATACGTTGCTTCACTTGTTCCATATCGATCTGGCTGGCAAAGCGATTGCAGCGAAAGCAGCGACACGCATGAATGCTATATCGAAATGAAATAAGTATCTTGGCCATTCGGCCATACTGAACAGGAACACTGTTATCTCTTCCGACATAGACTATCATGTAAGTCTTCCATCACCACCCTTGCTATTCTCCTGTTCACTCCCAACTAGGGAAGAATGGAAGACAAAACTAACCGAAATCGATGGCCCTCTGATTATATATACAGATGGTTCAAAACGAGACGGTAAAGTGGGATTTGGAATCTTTTCCAATCCCCCTCACATCAATCTATCATTTAGATTACCCGACTACTGTAGTGTATTCCAAGCGGAAGTATGCGCTATCTGGTATGCTGCGAAAACTATCTTAGAAAAGAGAATATCACTAGGCTTTTTCACCGACAGTTAAGCGGCCGTTCAAGCACTCAGCTCCTCTTATACCCACTCAGATGTGGTTCGATCCTGTCTCTTATCTCTTAACGAGATTATTGGATACCGGGTCACAGTGGATTCGAAGGTAACTGCAAAGCTGATGAGTTCGCGAGAGCTGGAGCTGCGCAATCAAATATTAGTAACTTACCCATAATCCACATTCCGCTCGCAACATGTAAAATTATCATTGATCGAGAATTTCACAGCATTGTTGGTTGGAGGTGGCGAGTGGAAACTACTTGCGTTACGGCCAGACAAATCTGGCCATCCTACAATCTGAAACAGACAAAAACCATTATAAGTCTTTCGAAACACGAACTAAGGCATATAATATCTCTTATCACCGGCCACTGCCTTTTGGGCACTCACGCACGTCGGCTCGGGGTTCCTCAAAACGACCTGTGCAGATACTGCGAGGACGAAGATGAGGAAGTATCGAGCAGACATTTGCTGTGCAGTTGTCCGGGTCTAGCCAGAAGTCGACTCGCTCTTCTAGGTTCTCCAACAATTAACAATCTTTCAGTACTCTCGAACCTGAAAATCGAATCTCTCATCAAATTCTCGAAACGAATTAATATCTTTGACCAAAATCTACAATAAAAATCTCGGTTAGGTGGGGAAATCATTTAAAATAATGAGCTCTAGGGCAACACAACGGACCCAACATGCGGTCTATGTGGCACTTCGATGCGGGGTCACCCTTAAACCAACCAACCAACCAACCAAATTAGATTAAATAAAATAAAATAAAATAAAATAAAATAAAATAAAATAAAATAAAATAAAATAAAATAAAATAAAATAAAATAAAATAAAATAAAATAAAATAAAATAAAATAAAATAAAATAAAATAAAATAAAATAAAATAAAATAAAATAAAATAAAATAAAATAAAATAAAATAAAATAAAATAAAATAAAATAAAATAAAATAAAATAAAAGCAGCTTTACTCAATTCTTGCCATACAGTCCGAAACTTTTTCTTGTTAGTAAATTTGTTAACTATTTTGTATAATATTTATATATATATTTAATTGTAATATTTTGTACCTGTTATTGTATAAATTATTGGCTTGCAGCAAAGCTGTCGCCAATTAAAGTAAAACACTCCTTCTTTGGGATGCAATAAAAAAAAATAAAATAAAATAAAATAAAATAAAATAAAATAAAATAAAATAAAATAAAATAAAATAAAATAAAATAAAATAAAATAAAATAAAATAAAATAAAATAAAATAAAATAAAATGTAATACAAAAGAGTGAATAAAAAAAACATTAAACATTATGAAAAGAAAATTAAAATACTTATGAATAAAATAAAAAAATGTAAATCAGCTTAAATTAAATAAATGAGCAAAAACAAAATAATGCAAGAAAAGAGAAATAAGAAAAGCAAAATAAATTTAAAATAAATAAATAAAGTAAAATAAAAAATTAATAAACTAAAAATCTTAATATAAAATAAAGTTCAAATGATATTAAATAAATCAAACGTAAAAGAGACATCGTTTATCAAATAATTAAATAAAAAATAAGAATTAGACTAAAAAAAGTTAAAATAAGAAAATTAAAAAAAAAAAAATTGATGAAACAATTAAATTAAATTAAAGGAAACTAAAATAAAAACCATAAAAAATAAAACCAAAAAAAGCATAAAAGTAATAGGCAAAAGGAGTAATAAATGAAAGAAAAGTAAGTGAGTTTGAAATAAATAAATACGTAAAAAAAAGTTGTATAGGAAAAAACAGTAAAAATTAATGATAAAACAAAGTAAAGTAAAATAAAATAATGTAAAAACGAGAAAAAATTAAAAAAAAAAAAATAAAATTGAAATGATATAGAAGAAAAAAAAAACGTTAATAAGATCAGATAAAACAAATAAAAAGAGAAATGAAGAAATAAATATTTGAAAAAAATACTAAATCAAAATAAAATGAAAAATAAAAATTAAAAAAGAGAATAGTTGAAATGAAGTAAAAAAAAAATTTATGAAGTAAATTAAAAAATCAAATAATAGAATAGAGTAAATGAATTTGAGCTAAATAAATAAATAAAGAAAACAAGAAGTTTACCATTTTTTCAAATAATGCCGTAATTAAGAATGTATTTAACTAGTAAATAAATAAAAAAATTAAAAAAATAATAACATAAAATAAAATTGCAAAAAAAAGATATATTAAAAAAGTATTAAATATTATATAATATATAAAATATAAATAATGCCATTATGCAAGATCTTGTTCTACTTTCACAATCCACAATCTGCTCAAATATTAACGAGACTGATTTAATAAAACACAAATGGTTAATTATTGTTCAATTTTTATTTTATCTCCTTCAAAGTAATCACCATTGGAGGCGATACACATATGCCAACGTTTTTTCCAATCATCATAGCATTTATGGAAGGCCGATTTCGGTATGGATTTCAGTTCCTTCTTCGAATTCTCTTTTATGACTTCAATTGTCTCAAAATGTTTTCCACGGAGCGGCAACTTGAGCTTGGGAAACAGGAAAAAGTCACATGGAGCCATATCAGGCGAATACGGTGCTTGCGGAACGAAATTAACATTATTTTTGTTCAAATAATCGCGAACAAGACGTGATGTGTGAGCTGGTGCATTATCGTGATGCAAGAACCATGATTTGTTGTCCCACAATTCCTTCCTATTAAGACGAACGTCTAAATAATATTCAACGTTAACCGATCGGCCTTGCGGAAGGAACTCCGAGTGCACCACACCTTCGTAATCGAAAAAAAAGTCAGCATAACCTTAATTTTTGAGCGACTTTGGCGTGGTTTTTTGGGTTGATGTACGGCCCTCTTTGAACGATTTGTACCACTGGAAAACACGTGCACGTGATAGAGCAGAGTCCCCATAGGTTGTCTGCAACATTTTTAAGGTGTCTGAAGCCGAAATTTTGTTGGAATAACAAAATTTCAAACAAATTCTTTGTTCAACTGGAATTTTCATCGTTAAATTCGAAAAACACACTCGAGCTTGACTTGTTTACAGTAGCGCAGAAAACAAACTATGTGACATATCACGCTGAAATTTGCCATGTAAGCTTATAACAGTCCTACCATCCAACAAAAAATTTATTTTTGCCATATGTCATCCGCGGACCGTTTTATTGATAAAGTCCCGTTCATATTTGAGCAGAAGTATAGCTTGTAATTAGGTGTTCTCAATCCGCAAATACGCCCTCCATTGCACCATGGCTCCTGAATGAAGACAAAATCAGGTTTGTCTACTGCCATGCGCTCAATTATCGCTTGTGACGCTAGTTTGCTATTGTGAAGATTTATTTGAAGAAGAGGTGGTATTCACATCTTCTTGCAAGTCGCTTTAAAACCCTCTTTCTGAGTATGTTGCACTCAAACGAGTTTCAAGCTCAGTTGTTGTCCTGGTACTCATTTTTTCTAGTCCAGCTGTTGGCTCGAACCCGACGAACAGTAGCCTTCTAAGTCGATGCTCTCGACGTCGCTCAAGGTCACCATGGGATCCTCCTCAGCGTCATTAGCTTCAATCTCTGAGGTTAGTTTGTCAATAGCATCAGCGTCTGTCTTATAGGTTTATGACAACTTCGCTTTTTGCCAAAGATTCTAGCGAGTCATTAGTGAGTAGCAGCATAACCTGCGTCATGGCATGTTTCATCAATACACTGTCTACTGTTATTGTGTTTTCAAAAACCATGACAAATTTTCAACCTGTCGTTGATAGTGTTGTATGGCATGCACTTATACCTATTATGGGTCGGAGGGTATAAGGACCTACACTCGTGCCCTCGACCGGGAAGAGATATATTTTTTGTCGACTACCAATATCTTCGCCCCAGTGTAGACTTGTCCGACTATTTCTGCCTTGTATGGACCTTTTGTAGTCACAGGCTTTGATTTTGCTTTGGCCTTGATACCAGCTAGCGTCAGTGCATAATGGCACAAGACCCTGTTTGCTTAGAAACACTTCTAGCGTCACATTTGTGACCATTTCCATTCGGCCCTGGGAATTCTTACTTCGGGATCGTCCTTATCCAGGACATCGATTATAATGCGATTGCGGGCCATTTCAGCAAACGATTAGTTAGATACCTACTATGTCCCGATTTTTTGATCTTCTCGCTGACGGTTTGACCTTTGTCGTTTCGGGGTAGCTGACAATGTAGTCGACCTTCCAAGGGTGAAATTAGGTAATAACTCTTTCGTCCAGTCTTTCTTTTCCTTCGTCAGTTCCTCCGCTGTTGGTGATGCTTCGTGCAACCTTGACGGCATTATGCTTCTCTGAGTACCCTGCATTGGTTGGATTAGTGATCTTTGCTGTCGGCTATCTTCCGGCGAGAGCTCTGGTCCCGGTGCTTTCAAGGGCAGTATCTTCCCCAGTTCACCGCATACTGGATCAGTGATTACCGCCGGTCCACTTTGACCAAGATTAACTGCTGTCTTCGTGGTGGCACATTGAGACCTCTTTTCAAATGGTAATTTTTCGGAGCTTGCTGCTCCTTCCGGTTTTTTCGTTTTTTTTTGGTTTTTTCTGTATTTTGTTTGTTTGTTATTGTATTCATTTTTGCACCCACGTGTCGCGGTGCCCACTAAACAGCATAGCTCCAAACAAACAGGCAAGGCTAATTATTACGGAGGGAGAATGTGAACTGTGGTACCTATTGCCAGTTGGCACTCTCGGGGCGAATTCACTGGAGGGGCTTTCGCCAACTTAATTATCACTAATTTTGTCTACCATTCGCTTTTACTTGTCTTTCGTTCTCGTTTTTATGGAATATCGTTTTCGCAGACTTTGCTCTTCTAAACGAATTTATTCCACAGGTTTGCATATAGAATCTGACTAAATTTATATGCAATTAAGGTTTAATTATGGAATTCATAAATTGAGTTTGTGTATGTTGAATTGAAATTAAATACCAAATTAAGGCGTATTCGGCGATTTATAATGACAGTAAAGAAATTGTGCAACTGTGAGGACAAACTTTTAATCGTTCCCACGACAGTTGGTTCTACGCTACCGGAACGACCCAGACTTTCATATATCTGCCTAAGGACTGTCACCCATGCAGCATTCTCCGTATATGTATTCGGAATGTTATGCTGCTACAACAACAACAACAAACTTATAGTAAATTTTTGGTCACCATCTCTTTTTTTTGATACATTAACGCAAGCAACATCACCTGGATTTGTTTATGCTGCCACTTACGATTTCCAATGCTTTGCTCTTCACTGAAAGCCATTCTTTTGAACGCATTTTTTCTTTACTCACTATAAAATTATACTTCTTCCCTCATTTATTTTATTTTCCTTGACAACTAGTGACTTCTTTGAGTATTGAAAATTTTCACAACTTTCTATTTGAACCGGCAATTAGTTCTATCAAAATATGCCAAGTGTGACTGACTGCCTGAGTGGCTGCCTGAGTAATTGGTTAACTGAGTGAAGTCACAAAATGGAGCGAAAAGCATAACGAAAAAGCCATACAGCAAAATATTGTTGATGTTTTCGGCGGCAAAGTGCCATAAACGAGCTAAAAAATATGACGCGCCAAAAAGAAATATTAAATATCAAAAAAATGGCATATAAAATTTGTAAAATTTTTTTTAAATAAATTAACTGTAAGCACCATACCGTTACTTGCTGGAAATTGTGTGTGAAAAAATGCGAAAAAGGAAAAAATAAACTGCAGTCCACGAAATTTATGTGTGAAAAAGTGCGTCTACGTGAATTGCATCCAAAGGATCTGCAGTTGCAGGCCAGTAAATTGTGCGCACAAAGGCAGGCGAGAGTGTTTGCAATGATTGCCAGCGCATGTAACTACCACACATGTACATGGATATTATATGTATGTATGTATACATAAATGTGGGCGTATGGGTATTAGCACTCATAAAATTGAAAGCAGACACACTCTCCTTTGCCTTTGACGCTTTTACAGTCAAAAATTATTAACACGCAGTCGGACATGCTTTTTACCGTCTGCGATTGTTGGCCAATGAGCAGCGTTAAGCGAGTGGATTCAAGGTATATTTTTTTAAGATCATAGTTTCCACCATTTCAAATGAGGCGAGGGCCTTAAAAAATATCATAATAAACACATTAAAGAAATCCATTAAAATCTATCAGGTGTATTCTGCATTCGGTTTTGGGAAATTCGCTAGGTATCAAAATAAGTGTAGTTCTCGCAATTCCGACTGAAAATTTCCGTGGAGTCATGGGAATGGGAATAGTGGATTTAATATCGGAATTGAAGCACAAATAAAACGATTTGCTTTTCGAACCAAATCAGCCTGTCCGTACCGAGAACAAGTCTCAATTAAACTTAAACATTTCTCTTTATATAAACCTCAACCTATCACTCAATCGGGATGCGAAATGTTAGTGAGCTGTTGGGCGCAAGACCGCGTGGGTTTATGCGTTTATTTGCATTAGCTAGATGGCGCTGGAGTCGAGGTATTTTGAAAACAGCTGTTTTTGAATTGATATGCAAAAAAAAAGAGAAAATATACACTTTGCTCTTGAAATCGAATCGAAATGCAGAAAGGTTTGTTTTCCTTCTATGCAATCTGCGAATTACGAGTACCTTTAGTTCTAATTGAAAATAAATCTCGTTGAGTGTTTGATTTGGTGCCGCTGGGGTTGAGATATTTCGAAAATAGCTTTTGCAGCCTCCACTGCCACTTACTCGTGCAGCAGTTGACATCAGCTTAACCTTCTCCCCTTGTTACTGGAGTCAGATCTGCTGGTAAAGCGAAAGTTATTTCTATCTCACAGAAGAGCTTCGAAAAACTCATAAATACAGAAAGCTAACAATCTAGGATTCTTAAAAAAAAAGTTATCAAAGGTTTTCCTAGAATTTTTACTATCGCTTCTTTTTTCTCGCTTTGTCACAAGTACTAAAAAAACCGCAACAAAAAATCGAATTGGAAATTTTCACTAATCACCACGCAGTCGCATCCAACGACTGACACCCACCGCATGCGTTTTTTCGCTTTCCACAAAATTGTGGTCGCTTTTGCGGCCGTTGCATTGCGGTATTTGTCTTCGCAGCAGCAGCTGCTACCGTCACTGCCACGACGCTCTTTGCGTTTGATTAAATTTCCCTCTGTTTGTTTGGCAATCCCCCGCGGGCGAAATAGGTTTCTTTGTTACTGTCTTTACGCTTGATTTCCTCTCTACCCAATTCACTACTTCGGCTGACGCCTTTAGTGCTTGCTTTGTATGCCTTCATTTGCCACCATTTCCTTTGTGGCCTGTGCACTTTGCCGATGCAACTTCGACGCTTTATTGGAAAGCGTAAAAGTGTGTGCGTGCGATAAAATTGCAATTTGCTTATCGAAATGTGGAAAAGCGGCAATAAAAAAAATATTGGAAATTTAATTTGCTTGATGGTGCTGAGCGCTTAATAAACAACTTGTGTCAAGGGGGGGGGGGGGGGGGGGGGGGAGGGTGTGTGAATGGCTTAAAGAAGTAATTAAAAATGAAAATTAATGAGTGGTAAAACTTTTGATAACTTTTTATGATTATAAAATGCGTGCATGTTTTGGTGAATTTACCACTTGAGGGAATTCCATGAAAGTGATAGTGAAATCGGAATAATAACTGAGTATTACAGTAATTAACTACTGATATGAAGGCTTAGCTGTGTCATAAGCTGGTTGGTGAAGAGGGTTGATTGACTTTGTGCGAAACAATTTCAACTTTCACTCCCACTTGCCCTTGATGAATTACTGGAAGTGAAATATCGAGCAATGCAGTGGAAATGTTGCAATTTTCAAAAAAGTATGAGAAGGAGGACAGTGCAACACATTCTGGTAATTTTTCTTAGCAGCTCTCTTTGGGAAAATACCGAACAGAAAACTGTTGGACTTTCTTCTAAAACTTGGTAGAAAAGACGTTAGGTTGACGGTGGCTATTATTGCGGGCCATATTCCATAGGATCAACATATGGCCACCATTGGAATTATTGAGAACCCAATTTGTCTGTCTCGCTTAGAGGATGCGGAAAGCACTGATCAATTTCTCTATGAGTGTCTTGCATTTGCTAGAGCAAGGCTGCGAATTTTGGTCTCTCAAATTGGAGGGTATTTTTAAATTTACCAAAGAATGTGGAAAATTCTTACAGGTCTAACTATCCCTATCTCTCTATGCTATCCTATCTTTTTCCTTTTGTTACTTCTTTCTCTGCATTCCTCCTTGATTATCTACCCTTCACTTTCCAGAGCTTTAAATGCAATGGGCTTTTTAGCCTGAGCGTTTTATGAGTTACCACATATCTCGGAGCTTTTTGGCTCGACTTTGCCAATTTCAATTTCAAATTTCAATATGGGGACTTTCTCTTTGAAAATTCGTTTTTGTTTTAGGTAATGCGACAGCAGTCAGTCAGCAGTTAATATTGAGGTTTACAAAAGTGAGTGTACGACTTCTCATGGGATCACAAATGCGGTAAACAGAGTCCACGAATTATATGGTCGTTATGGGGAGATTCTCGCCTTTGCGACGAATTCTCTTGTCGGTGGCTATAATGATGAGGTAATGGTACACGCCAGCACTTCCCCTGTGAATGTTCTCTGACAAGCACACATAAAAGGCGTATGGAGGACCGATTTTTCAAAGATCTTGTTAGTCAAAAGCTGAAGCTAGAAAGGTTTAAGGTGCTGAAAAATTGATAGGATTCCTCTGCAACTAGTCCCAAGCAGAAGAAATTGAGAGCATCGGAAGTATAGAAAGGTCAACTTACACTTCCGAAGCGGTTATAGCTGCTATGGAATCTAAATCGCTGAGGCCGTGATGACCATTGTGTCCAACATGAGATGTAGGTGAAGATGCGAAGCCCGTTCTGGTAGTGATGGTGTATTTGTTGTCTGAGTAACGCAGCCCAGCTCCATTTAGCACAAGATGCCATTTTGATACATGTCTTGTAGAAACCGCGCTTTTATTAGTCGAACCATCGTGATTTGTCTATGAATCTGGCAATGTTGTCTATTTTCTTTTCTGAAATTTCTTTCAGGTAAACTATTGAGAATTTCTCCAGTTTCTATGTCGTAGAGCACCCAGCCTTGGGCACTCACATAGTTAGTAAATCAGGGTTTTCTTACCTTCTTCTTGATTGTAGCTGCTACATCTATCGCTGTACGGCCATGGTCTCCCAAAGAGCAGTGACTATGTGAATATGTCTGCTCGTGTCTTTCTTAACAACTCGTCAGTTCTGGATTTGTTGAAATCGGGCCACGTTTGTTATTAGTTATTCTTGAAGTACCCGCATTAGTCCATCTATCAACGGCCAGCTTCTATAATAGTGAGAAGATCTCCCGTTGGCGCACGCCCTGGCGACATTCTTTTTCTGTCGCTTTGTATTCTTTATAGGCAGGCCTTTGTCTTGCCACTTCATCAGCTTTCTCATTAGCTTCTATACACGTTCTTATGGCCTGCTAACCTGATGAAAGTGATGTCTGTCGTGTGCGGTGAAGCATTAATTTCCCTTTGATCGCCCTCGCTTTATGTCCAATTCGTCCAGAATATCTGCGCTTCCGAAAGACCCGCAGAGTTCAGAAAACAACAGTGTGTGGCACAAGCTCTGATATGCATCAATACTTGAAACTTGCAGGTGATAAATACACCCGTCTAATCAAGGCTAGATCGCTGTGGTAACAGCTCTTGGTTAGAAAAGTTCGAATCATTCTCGTGCGTAGAACTGCATGCTATTTCTAATGTGCGTCTTGATGCTGCTCCACCAATGAAGCGACCTACAGTTTTAAGCTGTCACCGA
Source organism: Anastrepha obliqua (assembly GCF_027943255.1). NCBI lineage: Eukaryota > Metazoa > Arthropoda > Insecta > Diptera > Tephritidae > Anastrepha > Anastrepha obliqua. Next base: position 120,190,862 of record NC_072893.1, on the reverse strand, counting down.
ACGGCAGAATGTTTTTTTTCATGTAAAAATGAAATACATGGCTATTAGAAAAAAATATTTTTTTCATTTTTTTTTCATTTGGGTGGTTTATGCACCGAGATTCGAACCTACGCCCTTCCGAAAGGTAATGACGCACCAACCCATTCGGCTACGGCGGCGGCTATTTGATTACTGGGGCAAAATTGCGTATTGGATGGGCTAGAAGGAGAAACTCCAACAACTTCGCATGTGACTCATTATATCTTCAAATATCCTTTAATATTCACTCACCTAAAATTCACTCATCTGACACCTCTCTCTTTCGCTCTGCCTGCCACTCCCTTTCCATGAAATAGCGCAAGTTTACTCTTAAGTGACATAAACAACCATGACTGATGCGTTAACTACCACAGCAGGGTTTTATAAGTTGATTTGAAAAACAATAAGCAACAATAACAACAACAAAAACATGCAGATATGATCCTAAGGTGTCGTACAGCAAGTTAAGCTATTTAGTAAACAACTTTTTGGACATCACATTGCGATTGTGGCAGAAGAAGGCGCCTGTGTCCGCCAAGAGTGATTTATCAGTAAATATCAGCAAACAATGAATATTGGGCAAGTAACTGCAATTTTTGACGTCCTCTATTTATAACCGTAATGGATGAAGAGCTTAAAGTTTAAGCTCTATACTGGCGTTGCTTCCTCTGTCCTTAAAAAATTCCCAAATCGATATCACTGCGTAAAAAATTTGGGTATAAATCTATAATTACGTCATCACAACAACACATTTGATATGCTAGTCTGGCGCATTTCATTGTTAGTACCTGCCGGTGGAACTCGAAGGTCACTTCTCCTTTCTTTCATTTCTGCAGTCGGCATTCAAATTTCGCGGAAAAAAGCTTTAAAGTTGAAATGGTGGTAGTGTGAATAACCAATATACGCAAACACATACAAAAAATTCGCGTTTCACTTTATTTCACAAAAATTGCTTAGCAACTCTGCTTTGATCTCTCTGTTCGGTGAAAAAAATACTTACCATATATTCAGATAAATGTTTGATTAATTACCCTCACTTTTGAGTCAAGCCAAAGCCAATTTTGATTGCCATGACATTTTCGCCGATGATTATAAATTAAGCGTATTAGCAAAAGCTGCAGACAAATTTTTATTATCTCAGCTGTGCTGATGACTTTATAAAAAACGGAGTAAAGGCAGCAAGTTCCAATCAACTGCTATAGCTGTATAATGTCTGTGTAGGTGAGTGTGTGTGTTGTATGCATATAAGTGGCAGCTATTTTTTTTCTTTCAATTCATTTGCGATTGTTCATTTTGATCCTATGTATCGCGCTGCCCTCTCTCTGGCTGCTAGTAAGTAAGTGCTTTGACAATAAATATAGGGTTTTCTAATAGGAACGAATCGATATTGGCAGGATGAGATTTTGCCAGCGTTAATCATATTTCTTGTCTATTATTTAATCACTGATGCACATCAGAATAGCAGGTTACTGGATTGAGCAGCACATCAATTGATTTTTTTTTATTCTCTCTGGAGGAGAAGTTTAGAAACGGAGATAAAAAAAGCAACGAAGGGTGGAATGAGCTGAAGAAGATTGCTTCTGATAGAGTCGAATGGAGGAGGATTGTTTTGAGCCTTTGCGCCCTCGTGGAACCATAGGAAATTATGTATATATATTTAAGAATTGACCATTTCTCGTGTAGAGCACATAAAATGGCCACAATTTGACTGCACTAGATTTTTTCGAGTGTAGTTCTCTGAGGTTATTGGCTTATGCCTTTAAGTTGCAATCAACAATGTCCTCAAAGTCGGGACATGTCTGACTAATGCTCAAATTTAGCCGGATTCACGCAAAAGAGTCTTCTAGAGAAAAAAAGTTATTACCTTTTATTATTCCATTTCAAATTCCACTCGCCCGTATATATTTCAGAATATTAGTATAGGTTTTTCTTCTTCGTAATTGGCGCGATAATTGCTCACGCCCTTTTGGCCGTGTTTAACAAAGCGTGCTAGTCGTTTACTTCTCGTGCTAACTAGCACCAGTTGGACACACCAAGTAAATCCAAGTCTTTCTCCACCTGATCTTTCCACCGCATAGGAGGCCTTCCTCTTCCTCTGCCCTTTCAGAGTTGGAGCGTTTGTATCTATTCGGACGACATGACCCACCCAGCGTCGCCGCTCTTTTAAAAAGAGTCATTCCTAGGTATTGGTATAGGTTAGGTTAAGATAAATAGTTGTCGAAACAAGGACCAACTTGGAAAAATGATCAAAGGGGGGGAGAAACAAAACAAAAACTGTAAAGGAGGGAAGAAGGAGGATGATGAGCAAACGGTGACTAATTACATTGCGTTAGCCACTTCAAGCTGTTGAAGAAATTCACCATAAATATCTGCAGGTGTAGCAAAAAAGTGAGAGCTCCGCTATCTGAATCTTAGCCTGAGGAGAGCAGGCCAGCATAGAAGATAGTGCCGACTCCTCCTCCAAACAGTTTCTGTAGAATGATTTGAGGCAAACCCAAGTCTCCCCGCATGGACACCTAACATGCAATGTCTGATAGGGATATCCACCAAATTCGAGAGGTGCAGCTTTATTAGCATCAGAAGTTCCCTCAAACGCCCCCAATCTACCCGTGGTCAGAAGAATCTCGCGACTTTGCACATGTGCGCACTAACTCAGTGCTCACTAAGGTAACGCGATACCCATCTTTCGAGGAGCAGACTACAGGTTCCCCAGGGGATCTCCAATCATTGTTGTTGTTGTTGTAGCAGTACAAGCATTCCCCATACTTACATACGGTTAATGCTGCTGGAGTGACAGTCCTTGGCCGGATATAAATCCGGGTCGTTTCGGTAACGTAGAACCGACTGTCGTGGAAACACATCCCCAATCCTCTTATTTTGCGGTGAAACCATTTTGAGTGTGCCCTGCTCATCGGCCTAGCAGTTTCCCGCTATACCACTGTGACTGGAGACCGAAATGTGTCTAATATCGAAGTATTCGGATGCAATCGGATGCAATTCCCGACTAATTTCTAACGCACAAACAACGAGCCCACAATCCCATTTGCCGCCGTAATTGCAGAGGTATGCAACCAATTCAGTGCTTCCTTAATTACGGCTATCTCCACTTGGAAAACATACTTGCAGAAGAGTATTCTCCCAACCCTTCCGTCCAACTTCGAGCCATCTGTAAACTTTTTTGGTATGCTCTGTCTCCAAATGTTACACCTCGCCCACTCCTCCTTTGAGGGTAATTGAATGGGAAAAGTACCGCTCGAGCCCAGCGGGGTTGAATATTTATTCAGCACCATGGGGATGAGCTCGAAGTTTTAAAGAGTACTTCAGTGTCTATAGCTTAAGTCTAGCTTGTGGCCCGAACTCCTCAAACTGATTGCAGTGCGTGCAGCGGCAGTTTTTCTGCGATGCCCACGGGTACCAAATTCAGAATAGCGTTAAGCGCTAGAGTAGGAGGGGTCCGAAGTGCACCACTGATTCCAATAGGAGCAGACCTAAGCAATTTTTGTATAACAAAATACAAGTTCCAAATGGCCCGAAATTCGAATTGATTTCATTTAAGGTGTGCCCGATATGTGTTATGTATGGAAGAAAATTGTCAACAGCGCACGCAAAACAAAAAAAATTCTCAAAAATTAATGCGATTTTTAAGCGAATTCCTACTAACTCTTTATATATACCCTTTTTGGGTGTTTGTTCTAGCTCCTCTTCCTATGAGTGGCGAGCGTGATGTTGTTCCATAAATGTGGGACCTACAGTTTCAAGCCGACTCTGAACGGCAGATACTTTTTATGAGAAGCTTATTCATTGTGCGGAAATACACTCGGAGGTTTGCCATTGCCTGCCGAGGGGCGATCGCTATTAGAAAAAACTTTTTCTTCATTTTGGTGTTTCACCGAGATTCGAACCTACGTTCTCTCTAACTTCCTGCTTACACTTCATGATACTAAAATTGAATGGGTTGTAAAACTTCAAACGTGGATGTTTACTGGAAGATGCTGACTAAAAAGTAAAAAATTTTGATAGATTTTTTTATATGTTTTTGAATTTTTGTGAATTTTGTAGAAAACTTTTAGCCTTAACTTGAAAAACTTTACTTTCATGAGAACATAAAAAATTATATTCAAGAACATTGTTAAAACTTGGTAAACTGGTGCGCTTCTACTATCTCGCCAAAGGAGAGGTTTTCCAAATAAAAAAAAAACAAAATTGCTACTACTTCATATATATTTTTCCAAATCCATTTCAACATCGCCCTGTCCTTACCGCAAAACCCTATATGTGCCAACATTGGCCAGCAACTTGTCCAAATGAATTCATCATCAAAAAGATTAATGCGGCTCATTGCTTGCCAGCTCGTCGTATCTCGTATTTCGTATCTCTTGCAACTTTTCAACTTATCTGTTTGATTGCACGCTTGAAAAATTATTAATTGTTGGCAGACGCAGACCAAACTAAGCGCGCTTGTCTCCCATTACGACACTGGGTGGTGAGCGCCATGCAAAGTTGTGCGAAGAACGCCAGCCTGTGGGTACATTATTATCACTTTATATTTTATAATTTTTTTTTCCGTTGCTTTCAAATTTACTTTCTCACTTGGAGCCACTCCAAGCCTTAGCTGTGCGCCAACAGTTGCTCACTTTCATTACCATTTAAAATTGTGTCATACCAAATGAACTAATGCTGAGGGAAATTCGTTAGCAGACAGTCTGTATAGTGCCACTGGAATTTTATTTTGTACAGAAAAAAGAGAAATAATGATAGATGAAAGTTATTTGAAATCGAAAACATTTTAAAACCGACAAGCATCAATTTCCTGTGCGCGAGAAAGTTTAGATTTATGAACATTTGTCAGCTGCCTAATGAATGTCTATTATTACTCGAGGATATGTTTTTTTAGTAGGAGAATGATTCATGGCATTTGTTGTTCAGCTGAGGTAGGGCAGCTTAGAGAGAAAAAGAAAAAAAATTAAATAAAGTGCGAAAGTTAATGGCTTTGAAAGCTGCTAATAAGTCGTGGAAAAATGTATTTTGTGTGGGGTGCTTCTTATTATTCAACTTTTGCTTTTCGTTTCAATCACCTAAATAAAGAACACACAATTTTTTATTTTTTTTATTAATGATTTTTCTTAGATTAATATTTTTTCATTAACAAGAAACTTGAAAATAATATGTTTTCACATACCGGTGCGACATCCGAGTATTATATTGAAAATTAAAAAAAAATACTTTACATGCTGAGATGTCTTAGAATAGAATAAAAAAAAAATTGAAAATAAAATTAAACAAAAATTCAATGACAAATAAGAAGCATCCTAAGGGTAGGGCTCCTTGAAAGGAAAGCAGTAACATCTAAATACAGCGCAGTCATGTTGTCCAATATGTATTGCTTTTTAATAATAAAATTAATATAAGCCTACATCCTTCATACGATTGCTATGAAATTTTTGGTGCATTGTTGTATGTGTGCCGGGATGCCAGTATTACTATGGTGCAATTCGGCATATTTTTAGAATTAGGGATGTCAATCCCTTAATATCAGCATACCGGGATCGCATTTTTTAATGCCGGAAATCTCGTTATGAACCAATACAAATCTCGGGACTGTTGAGCATAATTTTTTTCATCATAAAAGCATTTTCGGCACAAAATTCCATTTTTTGTGAGGAGTGAGAAGCTTTAAATGCATCACGGGAGGCCATAAATATTGGGTAGTCGAAAAGTCTTTTCGTATTTTGTCAATAGATGTCGTTGGAGTCATCTATCTCCAGTGCTAAAAATCACATTGTGTCATATCATATGGTGTTAGAAAGGTGACATTTTAAGCTTCATTTAACCGAAAAAAATTAAATTCGGAGAAGTTGAAAAAAAGTTATAGCTGTTCAAAAATGAGTGAAAATAATGAAGAAATTCGCTATATTTTGAAATTTTTGTATAAAAAAGAGGAGAATGGCACGCAAGCCACCAATGAAATTTGTGAAGTTTACGGAGACGATGCTGTATCAGTTCGTGTAGCACAACAATGGTTCGCTCGCTTCCGTTCTGGAAATTTCGATGTGAAAGATGCACCTTGCTCTGGTCGACCTATCGTTGAAAAAGTCGATTAAATTATGGAAAAGATTGATCAGGACCGTCACATAAGCGGTTTTGAACCATTTAAAAAAGGCTGGTTACAAAAAGAAGCTCGATGTTTGGGTACCACATGAATTGTCTGTGAAAAATTTAATGGACCGAATTAACATTTGCGATTCTTTGCTGAAACGAAATGAAATCGAACCATTTCTGAAGCGAATGGTAACAGGAGACGAAAAGTGGAACAAATACGACAATAATGTGCGAAAAAGATCATGGTGCAAGGGTGGTGAAGCTCAACAAATGGTCGCAAAGCCAGGATTCACGCCTCGAAAGGTTATGCTGTGTGTTTGGTGGGATTGGAAAGAAATCATCCACTATGAGCTGCTTCAGCCTGCTCGAACGATTGATTCTACACTTTACTGTCAACAACTGATGAGATTGAAGCAAGCGATCGAAAAAAAACGGCCAGAATTGATCAGCAGAAAGGGCGTCGTCTTCCATCAGGACAACGCTAGGCCACACACATCTTTGATCACTCGGCAAAAACTGGGAGAGCTTGGCTGGGAAGTTTTGATGCATCCACCATATAGCCCTGACCTTGCACCATCGGACTACCATTTGTTTCGGTCAATGCAGAACTCCCTTAATGGAGTAAAGTTGGCTTCAAGAGAAGTCTGTGAAAATTACTTGTCGCAGTTTTTCGCCGAGAAACCACAAAAGTTTTACACTGATGGAATAATGTCTCTAGAAGAAAAATGGCAAAAGGTAGTCGACCAAAATGGTACATATTTGGTTTAATAAAGTTCATTATAAATATAAAAAAAAATGAGTAGAAGTTTGATTAGAAATACGAAAACAAAAAAATACGATCCCGAAATTTTCTTTTCCCAAAAGCTTACATTCATATTTTGCAAAAATTAAAAGCTCGCTAGGTGGCTCTGGAGTAGAGAAGCTTCTAAAAATCGTCTTCGTGACCCGATTTAATGCGGTATTTGCGCTGCGTGCTTATAAAATGATGATTTTGCTGTAAATAGGTCCACTAAGTGCCATTCTGGAATAGATATTAGAATAACTACTTATATTAATGGTTTGGAATCGAACCGCGAGTTTCATATTTTTTCGTTTCTTGATTTATCTGGTGATTCTTCATATGTCTTTTGAGGTCGACCACGTTCACCTAAAGTTGTGGGAATATTAATTTGGGTTCGCCATCCAATCAAACACTCTTACTTTTCCAAAGTGATTTGTTACTCTTCTCGCTTTTTCCCATCAATTCAATTAAATTTTTATTTTCATCCAAAGAATTGGGAAAATATATTTACACAAAAATCATTTGATTTTGATTTTCATCCAAAGAATTGGGAAAACATATTTTCACAAAAATCATTTGATTTTGATTTTCATCAAAACAGTTGGGAAAATATATTTTCTCAAAAATCAGTTGATTTTGATTTTAGTCCAAAGAATTGACAAAATATATTGTATTTTCACAAAAATCATTTTTGACACGACGTTTTGGGGAAGATTACCACAGTGTACTGCTGCGTTTGATATTTTGTATTAAGTAAATGGGTATATAGGACTTATTGCATATAAAAAAAGCAAAAGTTGCATGGTCCACATTGTGTATTATTCTTTTTTTAAAACTCCCCACAATAGAAAACTCTATTTTCATACTCAGTTATCGGTTGCCAATTACCGGCTGTTCGCTAGTAGAAAATCCGAAAAATTTATTTATTTTCACAGAGGAAAAAGCTTGCGCATTACATTTTAACATATCAAATTAATTACAAAAACAATCTACTACCACTCATTTGCAAAAAGTGCGAATAAAATATACCTATTAAGTGCAAACAAGTTTCATCACAAGAGAAGCATAACAAAAATCAGACGCAAATGGTCATAATAGGAATTTAAGCTGCAACCAAAAGTGCGGTTTAAAAAAACGAGAATGCTCAACAATGGAAATTGCATTTTTCCCAAAATAAAGCGTAAATGATACTATTGCGCTGAAGTGGGAGAAATATGTATAACATTTACAACGTTGAAATCAAAAGCATTTTATTTTTTTCTCAACTCAATTTTTGATACTAACGTGTTTTAGATTACCAATTTTTTCATCGTAAACTTTGACTGAGCGTAACTGTTTTTACACACAATAGAAATCAAGAAAAAAAATTTATAAAATCATAAAAAATAGGTGCTGCCTTTTTTTCAGTATCGTTGAAGTACAGTTTAAATTTTTAGTCAGAGGATTTTGCATATTCATATTTTTGGTATAAATATTGCGTCGCATGATTGGAGTCTAGACCGGAATGAGCTCTCTCAATGTCGAAACATGTGAAATGCAGTTCATGCCAGGAGACTTATATAGAAAAATATATTCAACAGCTCGCTTAAATAAAGTCTTGTGAAACATTTTATTTGTAAAAGCAGCCAGTTGGTCGAGACTGGTTTGGTTGTTTGGAAGAAATTTTTAATAAACCAAATAATGAAGTTTATTCAAGTGCATGGCAGGATGCACACAATACTATATCAAAAGTTCAGAAAGGTGATCATCTAGCACACGCCATGCTATAGTAGGGAGTATCTCATAAAGCCATCAGTTCTTTGAATTTTTGCGAAAATGGCATTAAAACTAGAGCAAAACTGTACCGAAAAAGTTGTCTTGGAAAATATGTGCATTTCTTCAATGGACAATATTTGGTATATCAATAAGATGCGACCCCGGACCATAAAGCTAAGTAAACACAAAAGTGGCTACGATAGAATAATACAGGGATTTTTTTTTTTTGCTGAGGATTGACTCACTCGTAGCCCAGACTCACGAAGCTCTGGTTACTTGAGTATAAACTAGAGTCAGAATTAGGAGATATGCCACGCATAGATTGCTACCAAAATTGGAAGAATATCAAGGGATCACTTACTGCAGGAATGTCATCCATATTTATGTAAGCCAAAGCAGATATTATAACACATTGATCGCGGGACTGCCTGGACAAGCTAGAATTAAAGCAAGAAGCCAGTATTTGAAATTTTTTTTTTAAATATAAATTATAAAAATACAAAATTACAAATTAAATCGAAAAACACGTTACTTAAATTTTTATACTAATATAAAGTTTGCACAGCAACAAACGAAACCGAAAAAACTTATTCCTCAAACCCAAAAACTATTCCTTTAGTTACTCACGTTGGCAAATTATTGGCATTGTGGCTGCTAAAACAAGCAAAAACAAAGAAAAAGACACAGTTACACATTGTAGCAGTAGCGCCAGCAAGAGGAAGCGGGCAGCGGCGGTAATAAACAGACACACCACTTTAGCGAAGTCTGCAACCATCTGTGTGATCCTTCTGGTAGAAAAATGTGAGACACAGATGGCGCTGCAAGCAGTAAGAAGGTGTTGTTCCTAAGCAACGACAGGTGGGTATTCCCACTACTTAGGACTGATAGCGGCAGGCTAATTACATATGCTGTCAGAAATCAAATAGATTAACGAAACCAACGCAAGACTGAGTCTTGTTGAGGCCCTATGATCCCGAGAGGAGTGAACAAGGAAACAAAAATATACCTAATCACCAATTTCTTACTTAACCTATAATTTTTTGCTGCTCCGAAATGACTTTTTTTGATTAGCAGCTTCATCGCAGAAATATACCCGAAGGCTAGCCATTGCCTGCAGGGAGACAGCTGTTATTAGAGAAAATCTTATACGAGTACCATCACTTTATGCATCACGCGTACTTCAAACATCGAGCAAAACAGAACTGCAGCATGGACCTACCCTGCTTTGGCGACCGCGGATTAACGACTTCAATTTCCGTTACGAGGCATCTGGAATATATTCATCCAAACAGTAGCTGTGATTGAATTATAAATACCACCATTTCCCTTACACTTAGTTAATGCATGCTTTAAAATAATTCCAAATTAATCAACTGAACAAACTAATGCAACAGTTTTTGTAAAATAATTATGAAAATTGAAAAAATTTCAAAAATTCATTATGCACCAAACGGCGCTAATAAACAAAGTCATAAAGTCATTTGTAAAAGAAAAAAACGGGTATACACAAGCAATTAGTCAACTTATATTACTAAAAAACGTACTTCATTGCTTACGACGAATATTATTAAATGAATATTTATAAAAGTTAATTGGCTGCCAGTGCGTATGAGTGCTCAGCTAATGTTGACAGAAGTTGAAGGCAGCGCAGTGAAAATAAAAAGAAACTAAAAAATTAGTCAAACTAATATATAATACTGCTATTCCAAAAAGAAAAAATTATAAAAGTAATTAAAAAAAAAAGTAATAAAGCAATTTTAATTATACTCGTATGTCACCATGGCAAAGTGATACTTATTGTGAGGAGCGAAAAATTTTTTTAAATAAAAAATAAAAATGTGTGTGAAAAGAATCTTTAAGCCTCTATTTTATAATACTGAGAATTAAAATAACTTTTTTTGCGTATTTTTTCCACTCAAAATTCATAACAAAACACCTTTTTGACTGAATGCATAGGAAAAATGCTATTTCCGCATAAAAAGTCTACGGAAATGTGGCCATAATGCAATAGATGTACACTAAATTTAAATTTTATAATTTGTAATTAATTGGAAATAGAAATTATATGCGGAAAATTACACAAAAACATTTTTTTAGTTAACATCATTTTTATGCGCAATTGGTTCTAATGTTGGCATTAAGTGAAGCTGCTTAGGCGAATTTTTATAGCTGCTAATTGAAATGATATTTAATTAGATAACGGTATTTTGTAAAGGGCTTGAAAAACAAATATTATTGTTTTTAATTGATGTCATGCCGGGGATATTTGAGGTTAAGTTTTGGGAACAGGTATGGGAAAAATCATATTTGCAAGCCTTTCAAAGTAAAAACGAGCTGCCAAATGTACAGAATTTTTTTCCTCCACATTTAAGGGGTTAGGGGCCCAACAAAATCATGATTTTCAATGATTTTTCTTTGCTAGTGATTTGATTTATTTTACAAAAATAAAAACATTGCATTAATGCAACATGTTTCCACTTAACTTTAGCAAAATTAAAAAAAAACAAAATTAATAATTGTAAAAGTTATCGCTGTTTGTGTGGATCAGGTTTCTCCAGAAGTCCCTTGCGATGATCATCACAAGCCCTTGGAGATTCATCTAAAGTCAATCAGTCAAGAGAAATTAGTTTTATTAATAGATAGTCTTGTGCCTGGTTGAAGCTTTTTTTTAATTAACAATATCCCGGCTTCAGGAAATATTATTCAGATTTTCGAGAAAAAAACCGACGATTAATTACTTAGAAAAAATCGAAATGTTTGAAAAAAATTCTTCCATCAGGCCTGAGTTTTTTATGTTTTCCAAAAGCAGTATACATTTTTTGAATTCTACTAAGCGGTTTTTAAGTTACAGTGATCACCAGTTCAAAAAACATAGTTCTGAGAAAATCGCATTAAAAGTTTTGCTATTTGCTCTCGAACGCTCCGGAGCACCCGAGCGCCCTTTGTTAATTGTTGAATACTCGAAAAGTATTTGCCGGATTCTCTTCAAATTTTCACAAAATTTTTTTAAGATATTATACTTTAAGAAAATGCAAAAAAAAAGAATTTCTGACTACCCATAACCACTCAAGTTTGATGTACACTCATTTTCGAATGGCTTAGCAGCCGCGCTCTGTGATTATAAATCTATGATAGTTATGCCATTTAGCTGTTGCAGTGCGCGCAGGCTCTATTTTGTTACTTTTTGTGGCAAACTTTATAAAATATCCGGTAGCCAACATCAATGTCATAGAGTTGTTAGGAATTCTTTTGTTTTTCAATCAGAAGTTGAGGCTTTGGCTGAAAGCTACGGAACATTCAAATACTTTGATAGAGAAGCAGAACCAATGGACTTCGAATGGGTGTTTCTGTGTTCTATCAAAGAGTTTGACAGGATTAAACTCCAAGCTCTACAGCTATACATTTAAAAATAAATATCATCTGTAAATACCGCTCAATATTTCATGGTGCACAGACCAAATCTTTTTCCGCTCGATATTTCTCAGCAGCGATGGGGGTTTATTCTTCGTTTTTTTTTTTTAATTTTGTGCACAGAAACGTCCGTAGAGGAGCAATTTATGCGCCAAACTCTTTTTGCCTCACCCCTACGACACTTTTCGTATCCTGTTTTTTCATGATTTCATTCAACGCATTTCCATTATAAATATTTCTGCACCATACGTTTTGCTTCAGCTGCTTGTAAGTGCATACACACAAATTTCATGCCAATCCAGAGAATATGTAAAGTACTCGACAAGCTTTAGAAGCATTTTGCTCAAAACTGTGATTTTAGAATCAGTAAGCAAGATTTCTGAGAGAAAGGTTAACCCCGTCAGCCTTTACATAGGCGATAAATATCTATCTCACAGATTAATCAAATTTAACTTATCGACTGAACTTAGCGCTTAATAATTTGCATCTTATTCAATATAGTAAACATATTTTTTTTTAATACTATTTAAAAAAAAAAAACGTGAAATTATTATATGTTTCAAATTATTATACATATTACCTTTAATTATTATTAAATATAAGTGGTTTTTGGCTTGAAAAAGTCATCAAATACGAGTATTTGCTATTTTTTTCTTTTCTTTATTAATGGTCTATGAATAAGTTCGTGCGGTTTTTTTCGAAATTTGAATTTCGGATCATTCCCATGGCTTTTAAACGTTTGGAAATGGTTGATTGATCAACTCCCAAAGTTTTTGCAACCTCTTCTTGCGTTTGAGCCGGATCTTGATCGAGCAATTCCTCCAATTCGGTATCCATGAACTTTGGCGGCGCGGCCAAAATCACCACTTTTAAAGCGTGCAAACCACTTCTGGCACGTTCGCTCAGCTAGAGCATGCTCACCATAAACTTCCACCAAGATACGATGACTTTCGGCTGCTTTTTTCTTCATATTAAAGAATTCCCCGCAAAAACACATTATTTGGCACGAAATTCGACATTTTCAAGTGTGGTAAAAATATTGTTGTTTACGCTTCAAATAAAAAACTTATACTGACGTTTGTGCCTTACGACAGTAGCTCTCCAATGAATGTTTGGAAATGTGGATCGATGGAATAATAATCAAGTTACGCCATCTGTTGTAAAACCGCACGAACTTATCCATAGACCTATTAATATTTCAAAAGTATTTTATTTTTGACTTTTTCTTAAGGAAATTTTTGAATTTTCTTCAAAGAAACTTTATTTTTTAATTTAAAATTTTTTCAGTTTAATAATTTCTGGCTATTTCTCAAAAATGTTAATACTTTTGAAGCTTGTGTCCGTCCTAAAAACAAGAGTTTTAGATTTTTCCAAGACAGACCTCGATAGAAAAGAAGGAGGAAAGGAAAAATTGCAGAACTTTTTATTTCACTTAACAACTTTCCCGTCCACATACAATATGAATGCTCCACGTCAACTGTTTTTTTCTTCTGATATGCCAAGTAAGATCCATTTATGTCTTAATATATAATTTTCACAAATTATTTTACATAGATTTTTATTATTTTGGTTATTGTATAGAGAAATCATATAAAATAAACAAAATAATAAAAATCTATGTAAAATAATTTGTAAAAATTATATATTGTGACAAAAGTGGACCTTATTTGGCATATCAGTAAGAATTTCTGATATAATTTGAAGTTTGCAATTATATAGTTGATTAAAATTGGTACAGTAAAGCGCAAGTTTCAAGTAGCTCAAAAGTCATATAGATTTTTGGTAATTTTTTTTGGTAGCGGTCTTGTGCATTTTCTTCATTTAAGGGGGGGGGGGGGGGTAGGGTCACAAAATCGAAATTTTTTTTCTTCACTCATCTTATAGTAAATCATTTCAAGAATGTTGTGTCAAAATTTTAAGTGGATCGGAGCAGAACTCTCAAAGTTATAGCCTTTGTAGGCACTCTACCTCGAATGCGGAGCATCGATAGTTTTTCAGAGTCATTTTTTCAAACGCGTTTTTCCCGAAACGACTTCTTAAAAGTCGGTGCCAATCACAACTCCGAAACTATTCAACCGATTACGTCATACTTTAACTGAAAAATTCGACTTTTTTAGTTTCAGATGATTCTACGACGAATGCCGATTGGCACCGCAGAGCACCTCTCGAAAAACATATCTCCAAAAAAACTCTGTCATGGGCTTATTTGTCAATATTTTATTATTAATATTTTTTAAAAACTTATTGAAAAGATGTACAATAACATGCAACTGATTTTATTATTTATTATCTTAAGCCATATTTCTGTAAAAAATTCAAAAAAAAAGTGTTTTGTTTTAGCGCTAAACCCTTAATGCGTACTCCATATTATCTTTAATGGGAGTCTAGATGATGATTACGTCATCAGTAGTTATTTACTTTTTTACACGAATGGCAACCCTCACATTATCTATGCTTGAAAACGAAACGCATTTTCGGGGATTCCCGCAAATATACACGCATACGCGATTCGGGGAATTACCGCGCGCTGAATTTTGTTTTGTTCGGATACAACGCAACTCAACATTTGTGTTACCGTTGATTCCATTAGCCAAAGTTTAACGTTTAAATAAGATGTCGTTTCAAATAGACAAATCCAAGTTATACCAAAAATTGTTTGAAAGTTTTAAAAAATCTCATACAAGTACGAAAGTACTAAATGTACAAAAGTTAGTTAACGAAGTGTGGCGAAATTATAAATTACAAGCAAAGTCCGACAAGGAACTAGATATCATTGTATCTAAGAGAATTGAAGAAGAATTGCAAGCGGCGACTAAGAATAAATCCAATCTACTAAATTTTTTTTCCAAGGTGAGTGACGAAATCATTTTCGGTACCTATGAGTACTAGAAATATTAAAAATTTATGCGAATTTTGCAATTTCCCTCTGGGGGAAGGTGATACACGTAAATGTCGGGCTATGGCTTTAAATAATCTTTAAATGCAGTTTTTATTGCATACTTTGTATTTACCTATGTAGCTTAATAAGAGAATCTTTAGCAGAACCAATGGAAAGTTTGTACTTTTAGGCAACGACTACCTGTAAACCTGCAGAAAAAACACAAATTATACAGCCAGCTTCAAATATTAAAAAACAGGAAGAAGAGAAAATAAAACCCGGTAATGAATCACAACAGATAAACAGAGAGCAAAACCTTCTCAGGAAGCTATGAAAAATAAGATTGCTCTACTCGAAAAAAATCTGAACGCTTTGTATTCTACTACTACTATGCCAAGCCGTGCTGAAGTTGATAAACAGATCATTAAGTTGCGTGAGGAAATAAAAACAGCAAAACAGTCTTTAACCAGGAAGATTCAAAACGCAGATGCCCAGAAGAAACACAGGGATGGTATGAAAAGAAAGTTAGAAGATATTTGTCATGAAAATCCAGAAATAAAAAAAAGACTATCTCTGAGGGATTCAGTGGGACGTCCTAATCTTGAAAGCAATCAACCATCACTATTGAAAACAATTGCGGATATAGCTTTATTTGGGAGTGCAGCAGATGATAGAAGACGAACGGAATCTATTCGCAGCGTAAAAACTCTTGATGAACTCACACAAGAATTACGTAAAATAGGATTTGACATTAGTCGCAGTGGGACATATCTTCGTTTGATTGCCAGAAAGTCTAATTCTGCAGAAGACATGTATCGACAGTCCCTGTTAAGCTCATTCGGGCTCAAACTGATCACCACAAGAGCCACTTAGATATGAAGTTCGCTGAAACATCAATCCATTATTTAGAGAACATAGCATCCATACTTGGACCAGATCAAGTATTTTTCATATCTCAAGATGATAAAGCTCGAGTCCCTATTGGCGTAACTGCGGCAAATAAGCAAGCACCTCTTCTAATGCACATGGAATATAGAATCAAATTACCTGACCACGATTGGGTAATCGCTGAGCGTCATAAATTAATACCATCTGTTTACGCTGGTATCAAAATCACTTCCAGTATGCTAGGGCAACCGCAAGCCGTTGGATATTCTGAACCAACATACATCGCTATTGGAAATCATAGTGGAAAGCATAGTTCATCTACTGCTAATACTCATGCTCAGGATTTCGAGACCCTTCTCGGACTTGAAGAGTTTCGACCATTAGCTAAAACTGACCATGGACTAGTAAAACCTGTGGTAATCATGACGGTTCATGGAGGGCCAGATGAAAATCCGCGTTATGAAAAAGTCATAGGGTTTGCTATACAACACTTTAAGCGACATGATCTCGATGCATTGTTTTTAGCTACCAATGCTCCTGGAAGAAGTGCGTACAACAGAGTAGAGCGCAGAATGGCTCCTCTTAGTCGGGAACTGGCTGGTTTAATATTGCCTCATGACCATTTTGGGTCTCATTTGGATGAACGTGGCGTTACAATTGATGAACATTTAGAAAGATCTAATTTCGAATTTGCAGGAAATGTATTAGCTGAAGTATGGAGTTCAATGGAAATTGATGGCTATAATGTTACTGCAAAATATGTTGGGGCAGGTCAACAAGATGTTCCTGATTTTCCAGACATTAAATGGTATTCAGAACATGTGCGTGAAAGCCAATACTTGCTTCAAATTGTAAAATGTAGAAATACAGAATGCTGTGGGCCAAGAAGTGGCCTATTTAGATTACTAGATAACAGGTTTATTCCACCACCTGTAAAAGTAAAACAAACAGTTGATGACTTGGTTTTGGATGAAGGAGGGCAATTTCTTGATCTTCCAGTCAATTTAGCTCTACGCTTAAGTGCTTCACTCAAAGATTTCCTGCAAATGCCCTACGATTATTTTTGTCCGACGGTAAAATTGAGGCTATTAAGTCGAACATGCAAAACGTGTGGTCTTTGTCATGCTTCCATCAAGTCACTAAATCGTCACATCGAGAAAATCCATAAAAAAGCAAACACGCACACTGATAGGAAAGTTAAACCTGTAAGAGTCGCTGCTCGTCGTGCTAATGAACTGATGTGCATTATTCAAAATTTAGAGCACCATGATGTTGAATGGCTCGATGAGAACGACGTAGACATTCCAAAATCGGATGAAAGTGAGCAGATTCACAACACTGAGCAGCAATCCAAGCAATCCAATGTCATCGAAAACTTAGAATCATGGATTCGAGTCTCATGGACTGAAGACTGTTAATTTGAATTTAATATGTGTACCAAAAATTTAAAATAAGTTTGTTATGTTCGTAAGATTATAATATGTTTATCCCTTACTCTATGTTGAATACTGCATCAGTAAAATCTAATTTCTATTCTAAATCTATTTTCTTATTTTTTAAAATTATAATTATAATATTATAATTATAATATAAAAAAAATACATTTTTTAATTGAAAAATGTTTACGTAAGCATGAGGGAAGGAGGTAAAAGCTTTGCTTACTTTAGCTGACAAGGGGGATGGGGGGTAAATAATTGTAATAAATCTGCTTACGCAATACTTGTACGGCCCCTTTACCTTAAGAGCTCATTTTTTGGCAGTACTATTAAATGACTGAATACCAGTTTCTGCTGAAGATGAAATATTTATCATCAAGCCTTATGAATATGTGCGTCCGCCATATCCTTTAAATATAGTCTTTGCTTTTTTTAATTTAAATTCTGCCTTGACTTCTCCAGCCAAGACCTCAGTGGCTAATGACCGATCTGCTCTCTGTAGTGCGAGTCCTGTCGACAACGTAAGATGTCAGTTCCAAATTCTTCTCAAATACTCGTCGAAATAGTTGATTGCTGAACACATTTTTGATCTCTTTGCGCCCCCTTTTTAACTAACTTTTTCAGTTTAATTTAGTGTTAAGAAAAAGTAGCCAATTAACTCACTTTAAAAGAGATTTATGCATGTACATAAATGCCTCGCGAATTTTTCGTGCTGAGTTTTTCATCTCCAACTAGAAAAGCTGCGTTAATTTCTTCTCTCTTCTAACTACTTCACCCTTTACTGGATCCACTTCAAACGAGGTAAATATTTCGCTTCTCCTACTCTCTTTATAACCCAAACTGCCACTGACTTTTCGCTCGGTTTCGTTTTCAACTAATTATCAGCGTAAGATATCCTTCAGTCCCTTTTCGGCAGGCACCTCGTCTTTGATTTCTTTCTTTCATTTCTTCTCTAATGGCATTTTTTTACTTCATTATTTGTTTACGTGCAATTGATATTGAAATTATGCAAATTTTCGGAATTCTGTTAATGTATTTCCCCGCAAAAGCGGCAATGCTAATTACGCGCAATTAAAAGGGCAAATGAAGCGAAAAGAACGAAAACAAGGAAAAACGAGAAAAAGGAAAGGAAAAAAACAACAGCGAAAACAAGCGGCGCACTTACATGCACTCGCTATATAGACAATGAATTATTTGCTGATTTAATTACTTGGCAACACTTCAATTGTTGTTGTTTACACAACAGCCAGAGATATGCGAATATGTTCGTATGCATGCGCGTGTATGTGTGCACTGTGAGCAATAGGATTTCAATGTCGGTAGTGAAGTGCATTTGTCTGGCATCGTCAGTTGATTTTTGGCGGCCCCACAAACAGAAGCCATGAGGGTTGTTGACTGAACGTTGAAGTGCGCTGACTTTGAGTGCTTGATATTTGCCGATAAAATGCCCGGCTTGAAGTTGATTCAATTATGCGGAATCCATTAAATGTTTGTTGGCATTCATAATTTGCAAAATTGACGAAAATCAAGAGAAAACTTTATTAAATTATGGAAAGATTAAAATTTTAGAATCTTGCAGGCATTGCATGCTAAGGTGATTAGCTTAGCTAATTTGTTGGGGAATTTATTTATATTGTAAATAAACTTTTAATTACAATTCACAACAAAGAAGGAAGAATGATTACTTTTGCTCTATGAATAGTAGGGGGAAAAGTAAGAATTTTCATTAAGAAAGGTTTTACACACCGCCTTTAAGGCGGTCGCGGCAGCTGAGTGATTTTTTCCACTGTTTAATATGAGTTGTCAAGTGATAGGAAACTTATTCACGAAAAACAGTTATTTTTTGACATGAAAAAAATTCTAATATTAAATTGTAAGTCAATGGCAAAGCGCCGAGTGTATTTTTGCCATGAAAATCCTGATAAAATCCTTGAAGCAAAAACCCAGAAACAAAAATATATATAGCAGGCGGGCAAAATACTTCAGCGCTAATTCTTCAAAAAAACCAAACAATAAGCGCGACTCACAGTCACCCAATTTTGAATCCCAGTTAAACAAATGTTATTAACGCCAAATATATAATGAAGGGCAACAGCTGCAATATTCGCAACATCCAGTTCTTGATCTGTAAGTCTTTTTTATTTACTTAACAGAACCAGTTGCTGACATTTTTTTACCAATATTTGAGTTTTTTACTCATTGGGATGATTATTTCCACCAAAAACATTATGAATTTTGCAATATTTTGTTCTTAAAGAACGACCAGAGTAGATTGACTACTAAGATATCTCCTTAGGAAGGCAATCTATTTCTATCATCAATTACGTGGCTCCTACACTTGCGTGCAATCTTGGGAATCTGAGATTTAAAGTAAGGATGCAAGGCACTAACTGTGCTGTCGATTTAGCAATAGGCTAATACTTATTAACTAGTGGAATTTGTGCATTGAAAATTAGTAATACAGATTTTATTATACAGAGAGAGAGCGAGAAAGAGATGGCCTGTGACAGGCCAAGTTTAATATCAGTAATTGGTTTTTATGAAAATCTAGTAAAGGAGGGTATATTTAATGTACTACACAAAAACAAAAATTTAATTAAAACAATGTAAAGCCCAAACGAATAAACTCAGAAAAATAGTTCAGCAAATCAATTCCGAATCGAAAATTAAAACGTTTTAAACAACGTTAAATAATAAAATTATAATTAATGCAAGTAGCTATTTTGAAGTACAAAAATTAAAAAAAAAAATAATTTATACAAAAAAAAGGAAACTCTTAGACAGTGTTACAAAAGAAAATATTACACAAAATTTAAATACTGGTTTTTAAAAATGAAAAAACTTAAAATTAATATTGGAGAAACAAACAAAAAATATTATTAGAATTTAAATACTGGTTCTAAAAAAATAAAATAATTTAAAATTAGTATTACAAAAAAAAAAAAAAAATATTACATGGAGTTTAAATACTGGTTTTTAAAAATAGAAACACTTAAAATAAAAAAAAAAATAAACTATACAAAAAATTTTAATTCTGTTATTTAAAAATGCAAAAAATTAAAATAAATATTACAAAAACAAATTAAAAATATTACCAGAATTTAAATACTGTTCCTTAAATACCGGTTTTTAAAAATTGAAGCACTTAAAATTAATAACACAAAAAAAATCTATTACAAGGAATTTAAATACTGGCCTTTAAGAATTAAAAAAATTAAAATTAGTATTAGAAAAATAAACAAAAAATATGTCTAAAATTTAAATACTGTTTTTTTTTTAAATAGAAACACTTAAAATTAATATCAGAAGTATTACAAGGAATTGAAATACTGGTTTTTAAACATGAACAAACTTTAAATTAATAGTAGAAAAACAAACAAAAAATATTACTAGAATTTAAATACTGGTCTTTAAAAATGAAAAAATTTTAAATATTTAAATACTGGTTCTAAGAAATTAAAAAACTTAAAGTTAGTATTACGAAAAATTAACAAAAAAATATTACAAGGAGTTTTTAAATCACAAAAAAAAACTATTCCAAGTAATTTAAATACTGGTTTTTTAAAATAAAAAAACAAAATATATAACCTCTGGTTCTAAGAATGGAAACAATTAAAATTAGTATTACAAAAAACAAATGTTAAAAAAGAATTAAATACAGATTTTCAAAAATGAAAAAACTTAAAAATATTAAAAAAAATAGTACAATAACTTTAAGTAATGGTTATTAAAAATGAAAAAAACTAATATTAATATTAAGTGGAATACTGTTTTTTAGAAAGGAAAAAAAGTCAAAATTAGTATTTAAACAAAATATTACAAACAATTTAAGCACTGTTTTTTTTAAATGAAAAAAACTTAAAATTAGTACTACAAAAAAGAAGTTACGTAAAAATTTAAATAATGGATTTTAAAAATGAAAAAATCGAAAATTAATATTACAAATGCGGGGTCACCCTTAAACCAACCAACCAACCATATTACAAAAAAAAGATATAATATTAAAAAAATGCAAATATGTACTACTTTTTTAAAATAAAAAGGTTAAAATTAGTAGGTTAAAAAAAAGATAAAAAAAAAATTAAAAAATGGAAAATGAGTAAAACAAGTATTTCAAAAAATTAAAATACTGGGATTAAAAAGAAAGTAGCTAGAATTAAAAACAAAGAAATTTCAAACTGAAATTTGAATTTGTTGTACAAATTAACTTATAATTTGTTTGAATTTTATTGTATTCTTATGTAATACTCGAACTTGTCATTGAACCAAAGGTATAAAAAAATATCTTAACACTATCAGTCTTTGCTTATATTTGGCAAGCCAGAAAGTAGTAAAATAACATAAAAAAGTGAAAAACTGTATTAAATTTCAGTAAAGTGTCGAGTGGTTATATAAAGAAAAAATTAAATGAAATATTAAAAAAATAGTATTAGATATACAATCAGTAAAATTACGTTAAAAAAATTAAATTTAATTTAAAAAGTTGAATTAAATTAATTCCACAAAATCAAACTCGAAAAAAATTAAAGTAATATAAAAAAGAAATAAGTAAATTAAGCAAAATAAAAAAAATAAAATAAAAAAGTAAATTCATATTCAAATATTTTAAATAAATTCATAATACCAGTTCATGTCTCATTTATTTAATGGGGTAAGAGTAGTCAGAAGCCCGAAAAAATGATGATTTTCAATAATTTTTTGAAGTGAAACTTCTTAGGCGTCGATGGATGAGCAAGAATAGAGAGTACAATTTTAAGGCCATGCAACATTTAAATTGTTTAGCGCCGTCGCGACTAAAAGAATCATGGCCGCTGCGCCTGCGTCTACGAATGTATTTTGTTTTTGTAGACGCTAGGCTTAGATATTTTGGTTTGGACGACATACGCATATTGAGGCATGAAGTGAATGCGCTGTGTTTTTGTTGTGTTCTAGAACATTTTGGAATGCGTGGTGCCAAAGCGGCCTTGCTGCTGCTTTTGCGTCAATCAAGGTATTTTGTTTTTGTAAGTGAAATATTCGGAATACCGACTGGTGGAAGACAAAAGTACACGGAAGCAAGAAGCGAGCGTTGTGCTCGCGCATATATGCATGTATGTTTGAACGTGCATGGATGTAGTTTCATATGAATACAATTATTTTGTAGGAAGTTCAGAAGGCAAGTAGGTATGTGTGTATGTATGCATGCTAGGATTTAAAGTGGGTATATATACATACACACCTAAATAGACTTTAGAGCAGAATTGTTTTTGCACTTGTTCTTGTGGGAATGTGATGTGCTGTGACATGTGAATAAATAAGTCAAGCTTATTTGGGCATACATGCATATGTACATATGAAAGGAAGATGATGTTCTTGCCCTTGTGCATTATTGTTTTTCATACACAAATGTACATACATACATATGTAATTTGCCATCGAATACATAAACCATAAATTAAAATACAACATAAAATAAGTGTTGATTTATCTTAAACCATTATTTTATTTTTGTAGATTTTGTCTATTGCATTCTCTGCAAATGTTCATATATATATATAATTAGCGCGTACACCCTTTTTGGGTGTTTGGCCGAGCTCCTCCTCCTATTTGTGGTGTGCGTCTTGATGTTGTTCCACAAAATGGAGGGACCTACAGTTTCAAGCAGACTCTGAACGGCAGATATTTTTATGAGGAGATTTTTCATGGCAGAAATACACTCGGAGGTTTGCCATTGGCTGCCGAGGGGCGACCGCTATTAGAAAAATGTTTTTCTTAATTTTGGTGTTTCAGCGATATTCGTACCAACGTTCTCTCTGTGAATTCCGAATGGTAATCACGCGCCAACCCATTCGGCTGCGCGGCCACCGAAATTAAGCAGCGTCGGGCGCGGTTAGTATTTGGATGGGGGACCGCTTGGGAACACCGCGTGTTGTTGTGAATTTATTTACATATACATATACAGGTATCCCTCGTATAACGCGATAGTTACGTTCCAGAAGAATTGCGCGTTATGTAATTCCGCGTTATCTAAAACATAGTTTTCATATAAATTTGGGGGTTATGTTCCAATAGGTTTTTTTTTTAAATAAAATACATACAAAATAACAGATGCACATATATTTCAACTCAATACTAAAGTTCAGACTTTCTTATACAATTAAAAACACAAGATATGAATAATAATACATATGTACATACATATTCCAAAATTCAAAAAACAAAATTTAAATAATTATGTGCACATTAAAAAATTTAAAAACAAACTAAAACAAATTAAAGGTTTATTAAAAACTTTATTGTTATTCTTCAAACTTCATATGGTAATTAATCTGTTTCACTGTCTTCAAAGATTTTTGCACGTGGGCGTTTTGGGGGAGCACAAGGTTCATCAGAAGATATTTCTTCAACATAGTTTTCGCTATTGGATAAGAAACTAGTTGTGGGACCTGTTATCAGTTTTTGGTGGGTGTTTTTTTAAGCTCCTTTTCAATTTCGTAATAAGGTGCTAGATTAATATCTATTTCCCTTATTATTTTGCTGGATCTCTCCAGCGAAGGATCATTAGTTGTAAAGAAAGATTTCATTTTCTCAACCAAACTTAAACCCTCTCGTATGCGCTTCAGAGTGAAACTGGGAATTGATTCACAGATATCTTCTACCGAAGTGACGTCATCTTGTGCGAGATTTGAGACGGATAGAGATTCAGTTGTTAATTGAATTAGGTCTGTTTCGGTGAGGTCTGTACAAGGTGGATTTATTAAGGTGACAGCATTCACCCATTTTTCGCCGTAGGTATGGCTTACGTCAAAATGATATGCTTTGTTTGTATGTATTGGTATGTTTACATTCGTATGTTTACATTTGATTACTGATTTTGACGTGATGCTTGGACCAAACGCAACAACAAATACATGTAGGGTTTTACTTATATGTGTTTGCCGTTACCTGTAATAAATTCGCCTTGGGTCTGTACCTTCATTCATAATTTCATAAATGTCATCTTCGTTCATATCGTCAAAGCCTGGTATACTCACACATGTTGTGAAGGCAAAAAAGGGTAATTCCCGGTTTACATTAAAAATACATTACATATTATAAATATGTGGTACGCAAATTAGTGTTACCAGATTTTATAATTATGTATTTTCCCCTTCGCGTTATATAAGCCTAAATTTCGCGTTGTACTGAAACCTAATTTTTCCAAATCGCGTTATATCGAAACCGCGTTGTATAAGACCGCGTTATACAAGGGATACCTGTATTCCTTCTCTCTGTCTCTCTCTAAATCTCTGTCGGGTCTCTCCCTCTTTCTTTGTCTACCTTGAAAGTTTCACTTCTGTTATGTGTACTACGCTACACGTAGTTTTTTGTTTGCTAATCAATTATACTTTAAGAAAATTCTGACTACCCCTAACCCCTTAAATAAAAAAAAGTAGTTTCTATTAAATTATAATGAACCTTTTGGAAAGTGACTCAAAAGTCATAATAATTAATTTGATTGCAACTACTTTGTTAGTAAGGAATAGCGTAGAGCATAAGCGCCGGAATTGAAGCAAATAGCACTACTTTGGAGAAACTAAACAAAAAACGCGCTCAGTTAAAGGTATTTTTTAAGAGATCTGCAATGCTAAAGTATTTTGAATTTTGATGATCTACCGCGTCTTTTTCTTGAACTTAATTTCATATGAAATTTTCGGCTTGTTTATGTTTGTACTGGCATATTTTCCTTCTATCTAACCTTCAAAAAATCCAGGCAGTCAACCGCTTATTGTTTTGTAGTGAATCATCGCCACTCGCCTTAACCTACTTTGTTTCAACTCACTCAACCAACTCGCTAGCATTGCTCTATTTGTATTTACCAGCCCTTTTACGTGCATTGTCTTAATTTCTATTTTGCCAATCGGTTATGAAATTTTCGTCGTACCTTTCAATTTCAGACCCTCTGATTTCATACTACACGCCTCTGTCACTTTCCGTTTTTCTTCCTTCCTTTTGAATACCTGCTATATATCAGCACTTTCTATGTCTCGTCTATGTAACCTCTTACTTTTCATCTTACAACTACCCCTTGCCGCTTTGTAAATACCCCCTTCTAGCTCACACTCCGGGCACTAAATAATCTTTCCTACATCCTCATTTAGGTTGCGCTTTTTTGCTTTGCCCGCCGACATTAATTCGTTTCCTTTTGTTGCCGTTATCTGCTCTACCTCTCTCATCACTGCTCCTCATTCATTTTGCCCCATTTTATATGGCTTTCGTGTTGTTAGTAATTCTTGGTGCAAATACGTTTTCAACCTATGCTTGTTGTGCATTTGTTTGACCATCTTAGCTCAGATTTTCGTCTCATACAACCTTTTGCTCTACCAACAAGCAACAACAAAAGCTCCTCACAATACATATGCACTTATAAACTTTTGCTCTGCCTTCATAGCCTCCTTCTTTTTTAACACGCGCATTTCTCACTTTCCTCGGCTGCCTAATAGGTCGTGCCACAGCACTTTGTGTGCGGACATCAGGATGTCAACGACACTGTTAAAACAGGATAATTAATTTGCGCGCAGCTTTGTTAGCTACAACAGATTGTGAGTGAGTTGTTGTAGTTGTGGTTTTGATCTGTTTGTTTGTAGTAGATATTTGTGTTATAAGTATTGCTTGCTGTTGTTGCACTGCGGTTGTTGTTGGGGTTGTTGTAGTTGTTTTGCGGGAATTTTTTTCTAAGTTTATATGCTTATATATTTTTTCTGATTTTAATTCTTTGCAACTACGCTTTGCCAATTAATTTGTGGGTATTTACTCGTCTGCCACTTATGACAGTAAAATGAAGATTGGCTGTAAAGGCAAATGATGCAATCAACTTTTTAAAGCTAATTAAATATGCAATTAATAAATAAAGCAAGAGAGAAAAAATAAAAAATTAATAAATAACTAAATAAATAAATAAATAAATAAATAAATAAATAAATAAATAAATAAACAAATAAATAAAATGTGTTAATAACTTTGCATAGATTTTTCGATAGCGCCTAATTATTTGCCCTGAATTGTATTTCTAATTATGTCTACAATTTCATTTGTAGAATTCGTTTGTAATTCTTTCTTTCTGGCCAAAAACCAGGCTACTAGTAGTTTCACAAACCTTCCAATTAATTTTGAGCTGCAGTCCTTCGTCCTTGAAATCGCACTGACTTGCGATATGCTTACTAAGCTGTATCATTTCTGATCTTACTGAGGTCTACTAGTTCGTATACATTTTTGAAAATTATTTACTAGCTATTTTGCCATTCAAAAGAGAGGCTTAAAAAGCGTTTTTTGGTACCATATGGTGGTGGGGATCGCTCGATTGGTAATTTAAATACTAACAGTTCCATCTATGACTTTTTGTGATTAAGAATGAGAAAATTTATTACTCCAATTTACACGAAATAATAGTTTCTAAGCCCCTGCAAAGTCTTCAGGCAGCACTTTTAATGTTTCTTAGTGTACTTCCAATCTCGTAGCATGCATTGGGGTGAACTCCATGGGCCGTAGGTGCTGAGGTGAGCAAAGTAAGTGATAAATCCGCAAAGCAGGCAAGCACGATGGAGTTCACTCCTTAAACATTTGTTCGAAAGTTTTTTTTAGCGCCATTTAGTTCTTGCTTACTAGTAATTTAGTATTTGAAGTTGTGGGGAGCTGCAAGTTTATATCCTCCGTGTCTTTAAGGTAGTAGTCTGCTTTACAGTCTTCAAAAAATCGATTTTTTTGTTTTGTTTTAAATCTCTTCCAAAACTATCCAAGAATATGTCTTTAAAATTCCAGAGGCCAATTCGACATATTTTCGAAGCTAGAGCAGTTTTGGTGGCCGAGCGTCGAGCAGGTGCGAATGCTCAGGCAGAACTTTAAAGCGCGTTTTCTCGAGTTTTCATTTTCACAAGTGTTAGAAAACGGTGCCGGCGATAGCAAAAAGAATATATGTCCGATCGAAAAAAACCAAAGTGATCTAGCTTCAGTATTAAATTATCTTCTATTTGAACTAAAAAAGTTGGACAAAAGTATTATTTAAACTACTTGTTTTGCAACTTAAAGTCAATTTTTTTTCTTAAAAAAGTGAATTTTTTTTTCAAACTTCGAAAAAATTTGGAATTTTATAACTTCTTCGGTATTTTTTTAGTTCATAAAGAAAAGAAACTTATAAAAATTAAAAAAAAATTTGGTTCGACTGTTTCAGATGCATCGCACGACCTCCATCACCGGCACCGATTTACAAGTGCAGACTCCAGGCGCTCCAGAAAAATACTTACAACTTTAAAAAATTTCAATATTTTTTTAAAATAAATATTGTTTTTTAAACCTTATATATAGTACACTATCGTCTTAAAATTCCGTTTACCGCAATCATTTCCTTCCCTTTCAAAAAAAATGGCTAAAAAAACGCTTTTTTTCGGCTTCTAAAGCAGACTACTGCCTTAATTTTTCATGTAATTATAGGTTTAATGGATTGCCCTATACTGTTTCAACAATTTATTTCAACTTTTCTCAATGAAACTTAAGTAATTGTTTGTCATTTTAATTGGTAATAATGAAATTAATTTGATACCGAAAAAGATGTTAGCCGATTTTTTTTCAAAATGTTTTACAAATATTTTGAAATCCATTTTTTTTAATTTAGAATTTTGTGTGTTATTAACTAAACATCATTTTAATAGTAGTCTGTAAGAAATTTTGTAAATTCTACAGACTGAATAAATAAATGAATAAAAAATGCCCATTTTCTATAAAGTGGCTGGCTGAAATCAAACGTCAGGGCCAGTATCGACTAGCTTTAGTGATAGTCGGGCTACAATAAAGGGCCTGGAGAATGCAAAGCAAATTTCAAAGATTGTTCAAGAATGCAAGAAGAAGCTTAATTCAGGACGGAATAAGCATGTCTTATATGGGTCCAAGTATCAGTAAATTTTATTTGTAAATGCGTGCTCCAATCCAATGATTATGTAAATTTTTTTAAAACATAATTTTATTGGCTTCCTTACTCATATACGTCATATTTGATATGCAATTATACAAAACATTGACTGCATCCAATTTAATTCATAACAAAACTAGAAAATTTACGCTTATTTTAGCTTTGAATATTTGCTCTTTTTCCATAACATTTTCCGTAGATTCAGAATGAACTTCATATGTCCGTGACCTTAAGGGCATTGCTCTGCTTTGCCACTTCTTATGTTTTACCTAACTCAGTTCGACCTTTTGCTAAGTGATGTAAAAAGTTAATCATACGCCCTGTCGAGTGAACGCAACAAATGTGAGTGTGCATGTAAACTTTTATGAATACAATGAAGTGCTGTTGTGTGCAAGCAATTAAAGCACAAAATGGAATTGAAAATTAGGGAGCATATGTAAGGAAATGATAAACTCAAAAGCAGGTAAGCAATTATTTTTGTGAGAAATGTGGGAGTGGAGTGGAATAGAGTAGAGTAGAGCAAGTGGCAAAAATTTGCAAACAATATTTTGCTGGCGGCAATTCAATTGCTTCGTGTGCATTGTACTGACAAACAAAAAAAAAAACACAAATAAATAGCTTTATACATTACAAAACTTTATAGAGCCAATATTCGCACAGTAGCTGCAGTGAGACGGCAAGCGAGTGAATTCTTATTCAAGCAATGCCCAACATTTGTTTGTGCAGATAATTAAACCACTTTGCCTAAACCGAAACCAAGACAGTCAAAGTAAATAACAAAGCAAAGCAAAAGCAAGGTGAAGTGCAAAACAAAAATAGAGAATCAAATAAAAAACAATAACAACAATTAGCAACAAGAGATTGCATCGCAAGGCAGACGAATAGACGATGATGACTCAAAGTCAGGATGTGGCTTGCGGTTGCCAATTAAAATATGCAAAAGCCGTAAACATTACAAAAGACAATACTCGCACAGACAAAATGCTTGAATTACAGCGCACAAACACACACACACACTCACATGCAGCACATATGCATACTAACATTTGTAATTGTTATAACAAATTGTTGCAAGACAATGCACTGAAATTATTTCGCCTTTAATAAGCGGCTGGCGCAATTGCAGCAACAGGGAGAATCGCTATGGCTTTTGTACGCACAAGTTTTCTCTTGCTTTTGTGTGTGACTAACCAAATGTATCTAGGCGCATTTGCAAAGCATTTCAAATGAGAATGAATATGCGAGTTGGCTTGACCGAGCTCAGCCGGTTTGACTAGCCACAAAAGCGTTCAAGCTTCAGTTGGTTTCCACTGAAAATTATCGTTAATGTTATAATAAGCTTTTGTCATTTGTAAACTTTGGCATGCTGGCGGCAAGCAGTACCAATTTACAGTGCACACACACTTACATATACATGCAAACATTCATACATACACACATATATATATACATATATAAGGAGTTTAAGCATTTCTATGACTTTTGGTTGCAGTGAAATTTAATTAGTGTAAATTAATTAGATTTTACTACAGGAGCGGTAATCGGTTGGTTTGCGCAGCGAATAGGCAAAAGCTAGCATTAATTAGTTGTAGTTGTCTGTAATTATATGGGCTAGTTGTGAGCAGACGCTGGCTATTTCGTAAGGTTGTATTTCGGCTCTGTGGGAAATATCCTACGTCCCTGTCGAATGTATATCTGCGCTGAAATTGCATTCAGAAATATTTGGGACGAAATTTGTAACAAACTAGCATTAGATTTCTGCTATTAGTGGAGAGAAGGGGGGAGGTTTAAGGTATTTAAACTTTTTTCCTTTCGTTTTGTTTTTTAATTATTTTTATATATTTTTTATATATTTTTTAACTATTTGTTATATATTTTTTTAATGAACGCATGACATTTTAAGAATTTTGTACCAAAAAAGCAAAATCGGCAAATTTAAAGAGTTTTGAAATACTTGTTTTTTACTTTTTAAACATTTTTATATATTTTTTAAATATTTTTATATATTTTTTAATAATTTTTAAATAGTTTCTATATACTTTTTAAATCAATGCATAACATTTCAAGAATTTTGTGTCAAAAGAGCAAGACCTGCTTAAGAAATATTTCTTAAAAATATTATATTTTTACAAGTTTTTTATATACTTTTTAATTCTTTTTTTTTGATATTTATTTTATATATTTTTTTAATAATTTTAAATATGTTTTATATATTTTTGAAATGAATGCGCGATATTTCAAGAATTTTATAGCAAAAAGGCAAGACGTGTGAACTTAAAGAGTTTCTGAAATATTTTTTTTTTAATATTTTTTAAACACTTTTTAAATATTTTGCATATATTTCTTTAATATTTTTCAAATATTTGTATATATCCTTTATATACTTTTTCAAAATATTTTTTGTATTTTTAAATATTTTCTAAATAGTTTTTAAATATTTCTTAAACATTTTTTGCATATTTTTTATTTATTTATTTTTTTAAATTTTTTAAATAATTTTTTTCTCCATATACTATATTATTATATTTTTCAAATGAACATTTCACGAAGCTTGTATCAAAAAAGCCAGGTCTGCGAATTTAATGGGTTTTTGAAATATTTTTCAAACATTTTTAAATATTTTCAATTATATTTATATTATTTTTTTTAACAAGTTTTGCACATTTTTTATATAATTTTTAAGTTTTTAAATATTTTTATATTTTTTTTTTTAAATATATACTTTTTTGCAACTTTTTTATGTATTCTTAAATGAATATATAATATTTCAAGAATTTTGTGTCAAAAATGCAAGATCTGCGAACTTAAAGAGTCTTTGAAATACTTTTATATATTTTTTTATATAGGGTGGGCTATGTAAAATTTGCTTTTTGAATCGGCTATAAAAAAAAGCTAATCAATATTTTTTCAAACTTTTTTTTTATTTTGTAGATTGAACATTGTCATTTATGAATAAAAAATAATATCGTTCAAATGACTGCCACGACTGGCTTTACAGTAGGCCATTCGATCAACCCAATTTTTAAGCACATTTTCGATTGTTTGGGCTCCAATTTCATGAATGGCAACTTCGATTTCGTGTTTTAAAGCATCAATCGTCTCTGGATGGTTCGCATGGCATTTGTCCTTAACGGCTCCCCTCAAAAACTAGTCCAACGGGCTTAAATCACACGGGCTTAAATCACAGCTGCAATTTTTGGAAACAACTCGTTGAGCATGTCACAGTTACTGTAACTGCCATTTACTGTAACTGCGGCTCCTCGCTCATTTTCGAAAAAAAAATGGCCCGATGATGCGGCCAGACCAAAAACCGCACCAAACAGTGACTCGTTGTGGATGCATTTGATTCTCTAACAGTAACGTGTGGATTTTCTGAACCCCAAATCCGAAAATTTTGCTTATTGACGTAGCCACCGATGGGAAAATCAGAAAAGAAGAAGAAGACTCACCACTTTGGAAATAGGTTTTCAATATTTCCCAATTTTGTTCAAGCGTATAGCATCCCATTTCGTAAATGTCAAACCTCTAAGTAAATTAGGAACACATTTGACATGTCATTTGTGTTACCATTCTCAAAAAAATAAGTGGTTCAAAAAGCAAACGCTGTATGGCCCACCCTGTATATATTTCTTAAACGTTTTTCGAATGAATGTGCCACAAATACGAGGAGGAGCTCACCCAAAAACTGAATGTACGCGCCCATTATATCATATTTTATAGTCCGAAAGGAACTACTTTGAATAAAACAGACCTGGTAAGTAATGAAAGCTGCTTTGAAAAAAAAAAAAAACAAAAATAAAACAAAAAAATAAAAGAGTAAATAAATTCTCAAAAAATCGTCTTATCGTCTAGTCTTGCAAGCGCACTTAACCGCTTAAATATCAGGTCAGTCCATAAGTTCGTGCTTATTTTACCCATAATTTCACTTTTGTACGATTTTTGCATACAAAAAATTATTCGCGGAATATAACGGAACTATTTATATTTTCTTTGATATATTGTGCATTCAACAAGTGATGTTAATCGCGGATAGAAGCACGCGTTGTTAAAAAATAAAATGGAATCTTCGAACACGTATAAGAGGCATATTATGTTTTTTTTTTATAAAAGTGGTAAAAATGCAACAACTGCTGCTGCAGAGATAAAAACCCTTCACGGAGAGGATACCGTGAGTGTAAGGACTGCGCAAAAGTGGGTTTCAAAATTGTAAATTGTGGTAACTGCGACGGGGAGGATGCCCCGCGCGCTGGTCGTCCTGAAGTCTTTAACTCCGACGCCTTGCTCGAACTCGTTGAAGCTGAGCCAAATTTCAAAGTCGATATGATAGCTCAGAAGTTAAATTCATCGCTTGGAACAGTTCACAGGCACCTTGTTCAGTTGGGAAAGGTTTCAATGCTGGGAAAATGGGTTCCGCTTAGACTTTCCGTCGCCAACCTTCAGCAGAGAGTGAATGTGTGTTCTCAGCTGCTGCAACGGCTTGAAAATGAAAGTCTTTTGAACCATATCGGTATTCGTGATGAAAAATGGGTCCTTTACAATAATTCTGTTCGCAAACGCCAATGGTTAGAACCGACCCCTAGAGATAGCCTTCACCCCGAGAAGATTCTCCTGTCTATTTCGTGGGATATGGCCGGTATTGTTTATTATGAACTTTTGGAACCAAACCAGACGATAACTACTGATTATTATTCCCATCAGCTATCGAACCTGAATGAGGCACTTAAAAAAAATCGATCGTCTTTAGTGAATAGACGCAAAGTTTTGTTTCACCACGACAACGTAAGACCTCATACCACAAGGCAAACATTAGGCAAGCTGAACGAGCTCGAATGGGAGCTAATGCCGCATCCACCATACTCTCCGGATATTGCGCCTTGTGATTATCACCTTTTCCGTGGACTTGAATCCCATATGAGTAACAAAAACTACTCCTCAAAAGAAGCTATAAAAAGGGATATCGGAGCGTATTTTGGCTCCAAGGACAAACAACTTTTTGAGCATGGAATTAAAAATTTGCCTAAACGTTGGGAAGACATTGTAAATAATGAAGGAAAATATATTATTGATTAATAAATACCTTAAACATCTTTTTTATTAATTTTAAAACCAACTTCAAAAAACGCACGAACTTATGGGCTGACCTGATACTTATCAGCGTAAATTTATGTACTCAGCGAACTTCCTCTAAAGTCTCTCAAATGTATTGCGTAACCCTTCTCATTCCCATGTGATGCTGCCGAAAACTTTTTATTTCATTTCATTTTTATGGCTTTTAAGTGCAATTTCGGCAGACAACCCAAACCGTAACCTCCGCTGACATTTGTAGTCATTACAACTACACCAATTTAATATATGTCATACAAATTGCCTGAAAATATTTCCAAATCAACACAAATCCCTTTTGTGCCACACAACAACGGCATAGAAAAATAAACAAAGCACCAGTTCGAATGCAAAACTTCGTCAAGTATACGAAAAGAAGAGCAAAACAGGGCATTATAGCATTTAAATGCCCTGGCATTGTGTGTGGAAGGCGTTTTCAAGCTGTTCGGCCCCTCCCACCGCTGAGGCATTAAATGTTTGTGTGGCAAATTTGAATAGAAATGACATTTGTAAAACCATTTTCAAATTGTCACCCCGCTTAGTAAGTAGCGCGACATGGTAATACATGACTCGTACAGACATATGCACACACACATACATGCATTTAAAATATAGCAACTTTTCGCCACAGACACACACACATTGACGTACACGCGCTCATTTCTAAAACACAAACAAAAAAAGGGAAGAAAACGGAGCCTCCGTGGCATTTGGACTGCATACTTTTTCTATGTCGCTTCGACTACAGTTAATGTCCTGCTGGTTTTATGGCAACGCATAGAATTTGTAATCAGCGTAAGGGACTATAAGGACACAACAACATGCTGAGCTGCGTAGATTTGCTTAGTTTTTGCCGCTTGCTTAGTGCTGGCACTCAACTAACTACGCTGGCGGCGGCAGCGGTAAACGAATTGAATAAAGCAATAAAGTTAATTTAGTTGCAACCAAAAACTGAAAAAAATGAAAATAATAATGAAATAAAAAAGGGTAAATAAAAAAACGAGAAAAGTTTTGTCAGTCGCTTAAAATTTGTTTAAAACAAAACTTTGTTTGGCTGCTGCTGTGCGGCCATGCTTACTTGCTGTTATTTGTTTTTGCTATTGTTGCTGTTGCTGTTGCTGTTTACTCGCTTGCCATTTTGTGGTTTAAGTTTATTAGGCGGCTAGCTGCCCCCAATGCGCCAAGCCCAATGAAAACGGGACGAACAGTTGCTGGCCTTATGGCTAGCCAACAATGTAAGCCCATTTCAAAGTTGCTTGAAAGGGGAGCAAGAGGAAGTTTACGATAAATACAAAAGTCCTTTTAAAAGTCTTATGACATAATACACAAGAGTGTGATTAAAAATTTACGGCTTAAACAGCAGCTGGTGGGGCGGCGTAAATGATTGGCGTGATCAATGCGCAGGGTTCGAGGTTCAAGTAACATAAATGGGTATTAGTATATTTACGAAGCAATGCATATACCAGCATATAAATGGTGTTCCGAAAGCAATTTTATAAAGAGTGATCAATTTAGGGTTATCGGATTTTAAATAGAATAAAACAGTGAAAATTCAAATTGTATTTAATGTATTTTTTGTATGATATTTTACACTTTCTATGATATTTTATGTAACATATCCTGAGATGCTTGTCCATCGAATTTACGTCCCAAAAAAATGATGAGTTAGAGTAACTTCTCGAGTTACGGCATTAAAGCATGAGTAAGTGTGGTTACATTTGTAATTAACCACAATAAAAAATAAATAGGTTGCAAAATTTTTGCAATGGTACAAAAGCTAACTAGTTGCTAACTAATTTCAAAGTAGCT
This sequence comes from Anastrepha obliqua, assembly GCF_027943255.1. Lineage (NCBI taxonomy): Eukaryota > Metazoa > Arthropoda > Insecta > Diptera > Tephritidae > Anastrepha > Anastrepha obliqua. Next base: position 120,155,763 of record NC_072893.1, on the reverse strand, counting down.
AGTTTTTATTTTGCCGCATTAAATCATGTGGTAAGTGCAAAGGGTTAAAAAAATGTAACATTTTCTAATTAACCACAATCAAAAAATAAATAGGTGACACAAGTTTTTACAACTACTTAAAAACGGACCAAAATCTAACTAGTTATAGACTTTTCAAATTAAAAAAATTTTAATTTGTGGCATTAAATCATGTGGTGAGTGCAAAGGATTAAACAAATTTAGAATTTGTAATCAAATAATTAATAAATAGGACGCAACATTTTTTGCTACTAGGTAAACATTTTTAATAAAAAAATAAATAGGTTGCAACATTTTTTGCAACTAGTTAAAAACGGTATAAACTAACTAGTTGCAGACTCGTTTCAATGTAACTAGTTTTTATTTAGCCTCTAGTAAACCAGTCTATTACTGCTAGTTTCGTAAGCGAATGAGAGTTAGTGGTGAATATTTTTATAAATACTTATTTTTAAAGAATTTTTTTCAAGGTGATTGTGGTGTAATCGGCAAAGTGAGGGAGTAACTACTTACATATGTCTCTTAAATTTTCTAATTTATCACAATCAAGAAATAAATAGGTGACAAAATAGCTTATAGCTACTTAAAAACGGGCCAAAAGCTAACTAGTTACAGACTCTTTTGAAATTAAACTATTTTTATTTTGCGGTGAGAGCAAAGGAATTACAAAAGTTTTAAAATTTTTAATAAAAAAATAAATAGGATGCAACATTTTTTGTAACCACTTAAAAGCGGGCGAAAAGCTTACTAGTTACAGACTCTTCAAATTAAATAATTTTTACTTTGCGACATTAAATCATGTGGTGAGGGCAAAGACTAAAAAAATGTAAAACTTTTTAATCAACAAATAAATAAAATGCAACATTTTTTGCAACTAATTAAAAACGGTGTAAAAGCTAACTAGTTGCAGACTTATTTCAAAGTAACCAGTTTTTATTTAGCCTCTAGTAAACCAGTCTATAACTTCTAGTTACACAAGCGAATGAGAGTTAGAGCTAAACATATTTATTAATACGAATTTCTAAAGAATTTTTTTCAAGGTGATTGTGGCGGGATCGGCAAAGTGAGGGAGTAACTACTTACATATATCTGCAGTAAGCTGACCAAACCAAAACTTGTTACTAGACTTAATTTTTTTTCCAACAACCAAATTTATGTATTGTAAAATTTTCAATGAATGTAAAACCAGCAGCTATCACTAGAACTCTAACTGTGACCTGGTGTCTTTTCTCACAAGGCTGTCGTTTGCAAAATATTCGTACTTACATACTTACATATAAGGTATGGAAAACTAAACACATACTGCTTGCTCATAAGTCATAGTTAATATGAAAACATTTGTGGTGATTTCCGAAAGCTAAAGTTGGTGTTGCTGAAGGTAAAATGAAATTGAGAGAGTGAAGGAGAAAATGGAAGCTGTAAGATGTAAATTAAAAGCCATCAGCTTGTAAAATTTCATGTTAGCAAGTAAAATGTAAGTGTACACAAATTAGAAAAAAGAAAAATGAAATAAAACTACCGAAAAGGACTTTAAGCATTGAATATATTTCTGTTTAAGCTGCTGGAGAAATTTTGTGGTCAATGGCAGCAAAAAGTAGAGCGAGAGGCGAACATGGAGGGAGTAGTAATACTAATTTGGGTTGCAGTGGTAATTGCTGTTCTAGTCTTAATAGCGCTTGGTTGGTAGCCAGCAACTAAAAATTGCTTTGCCAGCTATTCGGCTTTTATTTCTGGTCAGAGATTTAAGGCTGTGTTAGTCTGGCAGGGAATTAATGTCAAAAATTAATTTATACATTTTATTTCTCCTAGCTCGGATAGTTTGTATTTAATAATTCAACAATAGGCGCTCCTTTTTTGTTTCGACCACAACACGCCTCTTTGTAGGCAATGTTTTATGTGTATGTGTTGCAGAACTATGAAAGCTTAAACAAGCTTAACAACTTGCTAGCACATTTACATACGCCCCGAAGTAGCTGTTGTGGTTTTGTAATACTGCGTTTGTGCCTGCGTTAAATTTTACACACTTTTTTGTTATTAAGTTTGATAATTCCCAAAACTTTTTTGTTTTTTTTTGTAATAAAAAAAGGTTTGTTATTAACGCCAAATTCATGCCAACAAATATATCCCTCACTTTTTGCTGTTAATGCACTGTTTGCAAATAACTTTTTCAATATTATTTTTTAATTTGCTCTCGATCCGCAAATATTTTTGGCTTTACTCGCCGAACAACATATTTTTAATTAACACTACTTTGACCTCAGTCATTGCTTAATTGCCATTTAAATATGTTTGATGTGTAGGCGTGTGTGTGTGCGTGTAAAAGCGTTCGTTAAAGCGTGCTTTCAGGCTTCAAGGCAAAAATAATGTGGGACGTACAGCAAAGTTGGGAAGCCAAAAAATATGGTCTGTTCTGTTAATTGTTTTAAATTGCGGTTTGATTTTGGCTTGCATGCGCTTTGGGGAATTTCAAATGTAGTTATTGCAGTAGCAATTTAAGTTTTTTTTTATTACTTTCTAAAAATTACAGTTTTTGAAAAATATTTGACCTTCGCTTTCACATGCCAAACTGAGAAAACAGAAAAGTGGGAATATTTGTGAGCCATATATACAAGAATGATAGATAGAAAAAAGTGAAAACAAATTTATTAAACAAAATTAAGACATTTTTATATATAATTTGTTTTCATAATGTTTTTTTATAAAGTAGACTTTACCCATATATATTTAAAAGCTTTTAGGAAAGAGTTATGTTATTAATCATCATGTTTTTGTTTTACGTTCCGAAAATTTAATTTTTTAATATTATATATATTTAGGCGACCTTAATTTTCCCACACAAGTTTTTGTAGTTTTATATTTGATGACAAAAAGTAAAAAAATAATTAAATAAAAAAAGAACATACAAAAAATGTTAAGAAATTTTTATAATATATTATATTAAAGAAAAAGTGTATTATTCAAAATTTGTTTTGTATTACAAAATAGCCTTTACCTCTATAAATATATTTATATTGTAGTAAAAAAAATGTTTTTTTTTTATTTTATTTTTTTTTTTATTTTATTACTATTGCAATCTAGTTAACAAAACTAATAAGCAATTCATTTTACATATATTTAATTAAATTAAAACATCTCAAGTAAAGACAAAATTTTATGAAAAGAGATCATGCGGTTTCGTCCTTTTTAATCTTCTCGTGAGGTCATCAGTTACAAGTAGTTTGGCCGCTTCATCATTGATGTGCTGCTGAAGTCTCCCTTTATGTTTATTTGCGAATTTTTTTATGATATCCGTAATGGTGTCTATATTAAGATCCTTATGTAGATTGTAATTACGAATGTACCATGGCGCTCTAACGATGTCGCGTAATACTTTATTTTGGAATCGTTGAATGATGTTTTTGTTGCTTCCACTGGTGCAGCCCCAGAGCTGTATGCCATATGACCACACTGGTTTCAGTATTTGGTTGTATTATAAAAGTATTTTGCTATAAATAGAGAGTTTAGAATGTCGGCCTAACAGCCAATACATTTTCTTGTATTTAAGAATTAACTCCTCGTGTTTTTTCTTGACATGTGCTTTCCATCTCAGCTTAGCATCTAAAGTCATTCCTAGATATTTTGCCGTATTTGCATGCCGTATTGCCGTATTATTGATAAATATTGGGTTATAATTTATATTTCTATTAGTGAAGTCAACATGCACAGACTTGGTTTCGTTTTACTTGACACGCCATTTTTTGGTCCAATTTTGAATTGCATTTACTGATGCTTGTAATTTTTGAATTGCTTCTAAGTGTTTTTTATCAGTTGCTAATACTGCAGTATCATCGGCAAATGTTGCAGTTGTTGTATTGCTGCATGTGGGTATATCGTTAGTATACAAGAGATACAAAACTGGCCCGAGTACACTGCCTTGCGGGACACCTGCACTAATATCTTTCAGTTCTGAATAGACATCTGCTTGCTTTATTCTAAAGTACCTGCTCGTTAAGTAGGACTTTAAAATGTTTGAGTACTGGATTGGTAGAACTGCTTGAAGTTTATGGATTAGTTCCTCATGCCATACTTTATCAAAAGCTTGCGATACATCCAGGAATACCGCAGAACAGATTTGTTTTTCTTCCAGTGATTTTTCAATTACATGAGTAATGCGGTGCATTTGATCAATCGTTGAGTGCTCATTTCGAAAACCAAATTGATGGTTTGGTACAAGGCATTTTGCATCTAACAATGGTTTTAATCTTTTTAGCAAGATTTTTTCAAAAAGCTTAGATAAAATTGGTAACATCGATATTGGTCGGTATGATGTCACATCGCGTGGTGGCTTTCCTGGTCTTGCAAGCATAATAACTTCCGCTATTTTCCATTGTTGCGGTACATATTCTAAACGAAATGCAGCATTAATCAAATGTGTCAATTTGATAATAGCATTATTGGGCAATTTTTTTAATATTTTCCCTGTTATAAGGTCATAACCGGGTGCTTTTTTGCTATCTATTTTATTTTTAATAATGTCCTTTACCTCTTTAAAGGAAGTCAAGGGGATTTTATCGATTTTTTGTCGAATAGGATGAGGTATATTTTCTAACTCATCTCCTTCGTTAGGATGAAGAATGTTTTGAAGATATTCGGCAAATCTCTCAGCTTTTTGTTCGTTAGATTTGGCCCAGCTGCCATCATAATTTTTTATTGGTGGGGAGTGCATAATAGGCCTTTTCAAGGTTTTAGTTGCCTTCCAAAGTGAATAGTCCGTACTTTTATCGCTCGTTAAATTTTCTAGAGCATCTCTAATGGAGTCATTTTTAAGTTGTTTTATTTCTTCTTTTAGTTGTATAGAGAGTTTATTGAGTTTGGCTTTGTCTTGTGGTGCTCTGGTTTGTTGCGATTTTCTTCTCAATCTACGTTTATTTTTTATTAGCATTAAAATCTCCCTCGGATAACTATTTCCTTTAAGTCTTTTTTTATTTCCGGTGTGCATTGCCAGGCCGCTTGTTGGATAATTTTGATATATTTTTCGATCTCTTCGTCTAATTTCTTTCTCGATTTTATGGAAGCATTCAGATTTATATTTTCCTTTAGAATTAACTTAAAACTTTGCCGGTCGGTTTTATGATTCACGAGTGTTGGTTTGTTTAGTTTTGATATTAAGTATTCGCTTAAAGTGAATACAATTGGTGAGTGATCAGAGTTTTTACTATGAAAAAGTCTATCAGGTCTGGAACTTTGTTTTGATCTAAGGGCCAGTATGTTGGACTTCCTGATGAAAAAGTTTCGCAATTATACTGGTTTATTGCACATAGTAACTCCTTTCTTTTCGTTGTTGTCAATCTGGATGCCCAATGCGTGTGCTTTGCGTTGAAGTCGCCACCTATAATAAAGCGATCGCCAACATGTTGGAAGAATACAATATAATCTTCTGTGTTATGTAAATGTTTTGGTGGACTATATAGACTTGCTAGCGTTTTGCTGTACTTCTTTGTATAAATTTTAATTAGTGTTGCCTGAATTTTTTTTTTGTGATACAAGTTGTAACCTTTAAATTTTATAAACGACTGTTTTATGAAATGTGTTTCTGCTATTAAGCAGGCATCTATGATGTTTTCGTCTAAAACAATTTGTAACTCATGTTCATGTTTAGAATAACCGTTTGCATTCCATAGCATTACTTTGAAGGTATTCAATATGTTTACTTCTTCTTTTGGATACTCTTGTTGTTTTAATCGTTCATCAATATTTGTAATAGCTTCTTCCATATTTAATAGCTTTGAGAAAATATTTTGTAAGATTTGACTAGTATCAAATTTTTCGGTTGGCTGCGCTGCATTATCAGATCGAACTATAGTAGCATATGTCTGTTGTGCTCTTGTTTCTAAATTTTTATTTTCCGGTTCTTTTTCATGCGATTTAGTATTTAAAATATTGCGAGATTTACTTCTGAGCTTTTGCAGTTCCTTGGCAACGGCACATCCCCTAGAATTTGCTCGGTGCGCTTCTCCACAGTTGCTATATTTTGGTTTTTTAGTTGACAGTTTTGTACAATAAACTGTAAGGTGCTTTTCTCCACATTTTACGCATTTTGGTGGTTTTCCACATAAAAAAAAAATGTAAGAAATTTTTAAATTTTTTAAGTTTTTCACAAGGGTAGTTTTTATTTAAATGCTTTAAAGAAATGTTTATGTTATCAACCATAATTACGATGAAAAAATTTAATTTTTGTAAATATATTTTTATGTAATAGACATCTGGTTTAGGAAATTTTCATTTTTTTTAAATTAATTTTACCTTTATGTATGTCTTTAGGAAATGTTTATGTAATGAACCACCCACTTTTCGATTACTTTTAGGGGGAAAAAATGTTTTTAAATATTTTCCATTGACAGCCATAGTCGAAAAATCTGGGATTTTGTCAGTAAAATTTCTTGTAGTTTACATTTTTGGCGGTTAGAGGTAAACAAATTAAAAAAAAATTCAAATTTTAATTATTATATATATTAAAACAAGTTTATTTTTTAAAAATTTTTTTTTATGAAACTACCCTTTTGTTTTATACATTTAAATTTTGTTTAAGAACTTTTTTTAAAAGAGTCTTTACCTTTAGATATTTAAATGGTTTTAGGAAAGAGTTATGTTAGTAATCTTTCCAAAAATTAGTTTCTTTTAATATATGTATTTTTAGATGACTTAAACACACCCATTCTCAAGCCAAACTGAGCCGAAAAATGATAGTTTTTTAAGTTAAATTTCTTGTATTTTTATATATACAAATTTGAAAATAATATAAAAATTATATAAATATTCTTGAAACAGTAGATATAGATATAAAAAAAATCCATTGTCTAATGGACATCTACTAACAGAAGAAATATAAAATTATTTAAGATTATTTCTTTATTTATTGTTTGTGTTTATAATTTCAGCATTTAGTTTATTTATTTTGTTGTGTATGTTTCTATTTTCTGTGGACTTATAAAGAGTTGTTCAATAACAGGTGTTATTTTGAATAGGATTGCGCTATCGAGAGATGATTAACGATTTTTTACGGCCGGAATTGGATGGTATTGATCTGGACAACGTTTATTTTCAACAAGACGGCGCTACGTGGCACACAAGCAACGAAACCATTGATCTTTTACGGGAAAAGTTTCCGGACCGTGTTATCTCTCGAAGAGGTGATCACAATCGGCCACCGAGATCTTGTGATTTATCACCTTGTGATTTTTATCTTTGAGGTCATTTGAAAGAAAAGGTCTACGCCAACAGCCCAGGGTCGCTTCAAGACCTCAAAGATGGAATACGTGAGGATATAGCGGACATAGGACAGCCTCTTTGCAATTCGGCTATGCAAAATTTCATGAAAAGGATATTGTTCTGTAAGCGTGGTCGTGGTGGTCATTTGCCTGATGTTATTTTCCACTATTAACAGCATACCTTCCTCTTTATAATGAAATAAATATTCGATCATTTATTTAAAAAAAATAGCATTTTTTAATATCAAAATAACACCTCTTATTGGACAACCCTTTAGACTTTCTGTACAACGATTTTGTTTGAGCGGCTCCCTAGTGAAGTTTTATGGCAAATAATTTTGTAGAATAATATGCCATTTTTTTGCGGATTTTCTAAAAAAGCTCATAAAAGCTCACGGCTCAAAAAATTCTACTATATGTACCTTAACAATATTTTTCTCTCCGATATGTATTTTAGCTCTTTTTTCATTGGGTTTGTATTACTTGGGAAAAATATTGGAAATTCAAGATTTTACTATATGTCCCTTAACAATAAGTTTCTCACCGCAAAACAATTTTAAGGCTTTATTTTATGGCCTTTCATACTGCGTTGTAGTTAATGTGCCTAAAAAAATCCTGTTGCACAGTGCTATTTATCGCTTATGCCATTTACTGTTTCGTTGTTTTTTTTGTTATTATTCATATCTTGCACTCATTTCAGCAGCGTACCCCGTTTTTTCGTCTAAAAGTGACTTCAATCAGGCACAAAATGCAGCAACGTTTTGTGGATAAATAGCCAGCGCTTTCCAATGCCGATGAGGAAATTGAGCAATTGCCATGACGCGGTGTAAAAGGTGTGACAAGGAGAGAAGTAGAAAGACAGAAATAGAGAGAGAAAGAGACAAAGTGCTTAATAAAGAGCTGTTAATGCTTACCATTGATTTTGTTTTAACAAGCGCCCAAAATGCTAGCCCAACTGCAGGTGAAACGCAACCATTTTTGAGTTATAGGCAGTCCAAACACCAGAGTATTTTAGTTAAGCTGCCGCTGCATGAGGGGCCAAGGTAGAATCGAACAAACTGGTGCTGATTTGGCGAGTTTGCGTGAATAGCTTAGGGTTGGCATGCAAACAATTGCAAATTACGCTACACACGAACTGCACAGGTATGCGGATGACGATGACACCTCGATTTTGGCTGCGCACTAGCGACGCTGTAGGCATTTTCAGCGCCCAAAACTATTAAGCTATGCGTTTTTATACAGCAAACGAACTGAAATTGCGCCCAAATGAACACATACAAGTGCAATTACACACACGCACAAATTCGTACCTGCACAAATATACACACATAACCTACTTATACAATTCATGACGAATCGTTGCACGAATTTAGGCGTTCCGGCAAATCGCACACATTTTAATTTACCTTTACGCGTCACAAAAAGCTTAGCTAAGGTCTGCGACGTCATACAAGCACATCAGCAAAAACAACGTAAAAGCATAATAATAACAACAACAATAAAAACAAACTAAAATTTGTTGCCCTTGCTTTAAATGGCATTTGAAATGAGCCACATCGCATTTGTTGCGTTCGTTTTATTTGCTGCCAAGTTAAGTTGTTTTTGCTGTTGTCGCGTTGTGTAGTCTCGTTTTTGTTGTTTCGGGGCGTTCACCACCTTTCTAACGTAAATCAGCAGTAGATGCGAATAACTGTATATCCATTTGTGTGTGTGGGAGTGTGTGCAATCCATTTTAGTGAAATTGAATTTGAAATGTACGCTTTTTGGGGGCCAACGGTGCGTATACGCAACTTAAGTGCCATGTAATTTTATAAAATTTGTGCGCGACCAGTGCTGTGTGCTTGTGAAAGTTTGTGTGCTGTTTTTGTGGCTTCACAACTACCTATATAATGCGTGGTTAGGAGCAGTGGTGTGCTCCTAATGAGATCGGTGCAAATCTATGTGAGGAATTGTGATTTGGGAGATTTTCTTTTTTATTTCCACATTTTTAAGTGATTTTTCAGCTCTGATAAAAAATTAATCGACTGAGTATTCTACAAATTTATTAAGTTTATTTTATGCATTTAGCAAGTTTATTTTATTAAGTCAGAAATACGGAGGCAGGTTATTAGCCTAAAGCCTCTAATTGGACCTGAGCCTTTCTGTGGACTTTCAAGAGGCTACATGAAACAATTTCTCAGGAAGTGGGAGGAGAAGGTGGAGAAAAAATGCTTTAAGCACTGGCGAAATTTGATCGGTCAGACACAAGCGACATAATTCCTAACGCTGAACAGAGGAATTTCTGATAGGTTAGTTTCACTCAGCAGAGTAAACTTTAGACTTTTAACTGCTGACTTTACAGGCCCCAAAGCGGAGTAACTTATTTTAATGAAACATTTTTGTCTAGTTGATTTCAATTGATTACAAGAGGCTTTACATTCCACGGCGCAAATTAAAAGAGCCACATTTGAACAGCCGTAGCGCCACCATTTTTTTTAATTTCAAAAAAACTTTTTGTATATTCATTAAAGCATAAATATTAATATTTAATTTATTTTAAGATAACAAATTGTACTTTTTGTATATTCATTAAAGCATAAATATTAATATGTAATTTATTTTAAGATAACCAATACTCTCAGTTTTTCGCAAAAAATGATTGAAAAACTCGTTGTCTGGAGGAGCTGCCTCATTAAACGCCCAAGGAAGTTCACAAATTTAGCAAGAAGTGGTTATTAAGTTACCACAAATAAGAAATTTCAACAAAGCGGAGAATAAATTGCCTGAATCTGAGGTGAAATCGAGGGCTATTATCAAAATTAAACATAGGCGCTGTGACTATAGAAAGTCACCAAAAATTTCTCAGCTTAAAGGTATGCTAAAAATTTCAACAAAATCGAGGGGAAATGAAAAAATACATAACAGCACAAATAAGGAATGAACCAGCTCAGTAGCGGTGAGCAAAATGAAGAGAGCGCACGAGAGAAGTTAGAATTAAAATGCATGGGGAAACTGTGTTGCTTTGCTTCAGAGCGCGACAGTTCATTTGCATTCGCTGTGGGGAAGATGAATTAACACAATACACACATTTACTGCTTCTCTCCCCTTTTCCTTGCATATTGAATTTACCACAGCCCACCTTGGCTATGGTGATTATTGTTAGCTCGTTAGCACTGAACCGTAATCGTTAACAGCGTGGCAAGAAAAAACAAATTTACGTATTAACATTAGTATAACGGCTAAATGAACGGTAAAGGTGTATATTCAATATTGCATATGTGTGTGTGTGTGTGTATTAAATTAGACGAATTTTCACACACCACAGTCAGTGCTTGCAACTCACCACAGTAGCCAGTAGTAAAGCCATCAATTGGCTTGGCCAAGAATGCATCAGTTCGGGTCGAACATTTAACGGTGAATGTACGCAACGCACGCCAGCGTCGCGTCGTGGCAGTAATGTAACGCGAAAGTAGTGGGGAAACAGAAAAACAACAAGCAGATAGTATAAGAAATGGAAAAACAAAAATTATGAAATGAAACAAAAACAAAAACAAGTGCAAAACGCGAAAAACAAAAACGAAATAAAATTCTTACCAGCCACACGGACGGACAACAGTCGAAAACAAACTCATGTGTTTACTTATGGTATAAACCATTATTATTGTATGGGTACGTGGGGCACGTGTGTGTATTTGGATAATTAAAAATTTATGTTTACGCGCCTTGAAATATGCAGGCTGCTCTGTGCTGTTATATGCAGTGCGTAGCGCAGGTGAACAAAAGAGTGGCACACAAACTAGTAAAAGCGTAAGGGCAAGCATTGAGAGTATCTATTAAGTGAGCGTGTGTGCGTGTGTGTAATTGCTGTGTGTGTGCTTGTGTCTATGCAATCGTGTCCCCATGCAGCTGCTGCCGTAGTACGTCATTGCGGTCTGCCGCTATCATTTCCTGCCGCAACGCACTTCCCAAGGGTGAAGTTTTTATTTTTTATTTTTAGTTTTCTGCCTTTTTTTGAGTCTGCAAGCGTTGCAGATTATGCGAATGTAGCGATGTTCGCATACTCAGAGAGAACTAAAAAATTAAGCAGCTTAAAATGCAAAATGGTGAGTAGAAATACATGAATGGATTTAAATTTTTTAAATAAAATTATTTTTCACTCATCAGGGATAAAAAGTGCGCATAAATATTTATGGGGAATGGAAAAGGATTTTATATTCCCCCATTTCAATGTTTTTTGCTTTGATGATCTTGAATTCTTCAACGAAGTAAGCGGTTTAAATAGCTTTTTTCTGTTTGCTTAAAAGGACAGGTGCGCTAAGAGGGTTCGTGTTGTAGTATAAGTGAGTCAAAATATGGGTCAAAATATAATGCAAAAGATAATGGGTCAATAATGATTGCTATGCTTATAGGTGAGCAAGAGGGGTGGGATGTAAGATATAAGAAACACTTTGGTTTATATATATGGAGTAAAACACTTCACACAATCATCAGGAAAAATTGTCAAAAATCAAAGTAATTTTGAGCGACTTGAAATTTATACTTTACTGTAACAAAATTCAATGAACTATTAAACCTCATACTCGAAATTTTTCCAGAAATTTTAATTGAAAATTTTGCAATTTTGTTGAGTTTGCAAATTTATTTGCCGAATTTTTATAAATTTTGTACAAAGTTGAAACTTTGCGTTATATGGTTTTTGTTGTACTATAAACAATAGTTTTATAAAAAATTATTGAAATTAAAAAACAAACAGATAAATAGTCAAAACTTCTCCATATGTGGTGTACACCTGCTTTTGACGATGACTGTAAAGATATATTAGCTTGGGGAAAAATAAATGCATTACTTTATAATACATTTTTAAACAAAAAAGGTCCACAAAAAATTTAAAAAAATTAATTAAGCTAAAAAATCTGCACTTTATAACTTACGCAATTGAACCACGAGAATCTTTTTTTCCAACACACTTTCAATCGACTTTTTTTTTTGTTAACTTAAAGTATTCCAATTGTTTAAGTTTTCGCAAAAATCTATTAGTTCTGTAAAAATAAATCCATTATTTTTGCGTATAATTTTTGCACAATTGGCTTAAAATTGTTTTATGGTTGATTCTTTGTGCCTCGGTGATGCTACAACTACTAACATGCCGGTATACTTCGATTATGTTTGTGATTTTAGCGACATTTTAGACATTTTTGACACTTTCTTTAACATCAAAAATGCCTGAACGGAATCGACAAACCAAAATTGTACGTAAAGTTGTTACAGTATCGGCACTATAAAGGCCATTCACAATTTTAGCGACCTGGCTTGGATTTTTGTCTTTATAAAAGAATAACTCTAAAATGTACCGAATTTTCTCTTTGTTGATTTTCATTGTTACTCATCTCGTTCTGCAACTCACAACTGAATGGAACAAACAAAAAACAGCAACAACAATTAACTGGTGCTTACTCCCTTTTTTTGTTTTTTCGGAAGAGCTCCTACTCCTATTGGCTTCTTGTGCGTCGGTGTGCGCCTTGATGTTGTTCCACAAATGGAGCGACCTACAGTCTTATGCGGTCTATGAACGACAGACAGTTTTTATTCGGAGCTTTTAATAGGAGAAATTCACTCGGAGGTTTGCCATTGCTTGCCTAAGAGTGACCATTTGAATCCATTCGGCTATAACGCCCGAGTACTAGTGAGACCTTAGGGTCATTTCACCGTTTTTCGTGTTTTTATGCATATCTAAAAATTACGTAGTTCTGTGTCCAAATGAGGAGGGTACAAATTAGTAATTTCGGAATTTTTTTTTTCATTAGTAAAAAGAGCTTTGGAATGTTTGCTCAAAAAAGTTTGGAATGTTGATCTTCAGTATCTGCCGAATGTTAAATATTAAATTCAAATATTAAATCATACCATCAGCAGGTTTTTTTACGAAAAGAAGTGAAGCACATTTTCTATTAGAAGCCGCTAATCGTTTTGCGGGTTTTTTTCGCTCTAATTGTGTATTAGCCGCAGTTCCGGGTGAAGATTATCGGCAGAAGGCTAGTTAATTTCCCTGCTAAATCTGGTTGGCTTTCGCACACTGACATTGGGGAAAGCCATTCTTTGAATTAAATTAGAGTGGTGGTCATCCAACCCCTTTTAAATGAGCAGAATACTCTTTCAAAGGCAGCTTTAAAATCAACAAAAAAGCATAAACATTTACTTCTCATTAAATTTTAGATGCACCATTGACGCAAGCCTGTAGATATTGTCAATCGTTGAATATTTTTGCCGAAAAATCTGCCTGAAACTCTGTGCGCAAGTAATTTTCTTTAGCTAATTGAGCCAGCCGAGAACCTTAAACACCCATTAGAATTTTTGCATTGCAATTCATAAACGATATTTTTCCTTCAGAATCAGAGCAAATTTGTTTGCAAAAAGTCCTTCAAACTTTACCAGTTGTGTGTAAATTACTGTAAATTGCCACAAGCTGGTCCAAAAATTCACGTGTTGAATTTTTCAAAAAGGCATATGCAACAAAAAAATTTTTCACAACGTTTTATTTATTCATAAAGTAAAGGCAAGACTTAATACGAAACCCCTATTACGAAAAACAAATTTTAGTAAAGAGTGGGTGTTTTCTTTTTTATTAAAACAACAAAAATATATTGAACAAAAAAAAAATGTGTAGTAAATAATTTTAGTACAAAATATAGTACAAAAAATATTAAAAAATTTAAGAGAGAATTGTTTTTGTTTTGTTTTTAACAAATATAATATACATAAAAATGATTTTTTCTCTTTTTTTTTTTGGTAAATAATTTTAGGAAAAAAAATGTGTGTAAAAGTTTAAGTATTGTTAGTTTTTATTGAAGTAAACAAAATTTTTTTGTCGAAACAAAAAAAAAATTTAGGAAACAACAAGAAAAGCAAAAGTAATATATATAAAAAATAAATAATCAAACTATTTATTGAACGAAAAAAAATTAGTAAACATTTTAGTACAAAAAATAAAAAAAAATTTAAGAAATAATAATTTTGAATTATTGAAGCAACAAAACTTTATTGAACGAAAAAAAATGGTAAGCAAATAATTTGCAGTAAAAAATTTTAGTACAAAAAACATAAAAAAATTTAAGAAACAATTGTTTTTGTTTTTTTTTTCTTTTTCAAAACAAAAATAATATATATAAAAGTGATATTTTCCCGTTTTTTTATTTTTTAGAAAATAATTTTAGATAAAAAAATGTTTAGTAAAAACTTTTGGTATTGTTTTTTTTTTCTTTCGACAAAAAAATTGTTTTGTTTTTTATTGAAATAATATACAACAAAATAATTAATATTAAAAAAATAATATAAGTCAAAAAAATTTAGTTAGTATTAAATATAAAGTTTTATAGGGTCTTCTCGTCTTTTAATACAATTTTAGCTTTTTAACTAAAATATAAAATTCTATTATAAATTTATATGAAACAGCTTATACTTCGTCCAACCGTTCATACCAGCCTTCAATTAAAAGACTAATGATTATGCTACCTTTGCACAGTCAGAATACTGCGACCATTTAAAATTATTCAGTGAGCAGGTCAGACTTTAAATATAATTCAAAAAGACATGTTTTTGTTAAACAGGCGAGTATAAATACAATATAATTTGCCGAGTTCTTTATATAAACTTTCCAATATAAAATATTTTAACAGTAGTTAAATATACTAATTTAATGATTATTACTTTTTATCTAAAATTAATAAAAAAAATTTTATGAATTCAATGAAAACAAAATTAAATAATATAAATTATAAAATAAAGTATAACAAACTTACAAATGATTGCTAATTCTATGCATACATTTTAAATCAATTATTAAATAATTTTTAATATTTTATTTTAAAGCTTGTCCGTTTAAATATTCAAATTAATAAATTTTTAAATTTAAAAAATAGATTAAAAATTAAAAATTTGTAAATTAAATTTATTTCTAAAAAAACTAGATACCTTTATAAACGAATAACATTTCATTTCTAATAATTTAAATAATTAAATTAAATAATTTAATAAATTATTAACTCATATAAAATCGAGATGAATAAATAATTATTAATTATTTGATCAAACCTGATACACAAGGTACAATTAAATACATTTTCTTTTTAATTAAAAATTGTTCAATTTATTTCAATATTCTTTCACAATACATAATAAACTATTATTAAAATTATTTTTCCACTAAAACCTACTAAAACATTATTTTATATAATTATTTTTAATAAATTAAATTAACCATAAAAAAAAAATTAATAAATAAATATTAAAATTTCTATTTATATTGATTTGCACAAAAATCTTTTCAATGTAAATGAAATACTTTACTTAATAAGCTTTAAATTGTCATTCTAGAGGCACCTTCCGGTACATCTACTATGTTACGACTTATCTTATCTTAATAGTAAGAGCGACGGGCGATATGTACATATTTTAGAGCTAAAATCAAATTTTTAATCTTTAAAATTTTACTATCCACTTTCAAAAAAAATTTCAAATTTAAATCCATTTAAATAAATTTATTGTAACCCATCTCTACTTAAATACATGCTACACCTTGATCTGATATAAATTTTAATAAAAATTATTGAAAATTATTACTCTAATAAGATATTCTAATAACGACGGTATATAAACTGAAAAACAAATTTAAGTTAGGTACATCGTGGATTATCAATTACAGGACAGGTTCCTCTGAATAGACTAAAATACCGTCAAATTTTTTAAGTTTCAAGAACATAACTATTACTACCTTAGTATTTATTAAATACATTTTAAATAATAGGGTATCTAATCTTAGTTTATTTATAAAATTTACAAGCTTCAATTAAAATTTAATAAAAATAAATAATTTTAAAATTCTTAAATTTTTTACTAAACATTTTTTTTCGATAAAAAAATTGTTTTCAATAACAAAAAAAAAATTATATAATTTTTTACTAAATTGTTTTTTTTTTTGATTAGACAAAAAATTGTTTTTGTTTCGACAAAAAAATTGTTTTGTTTGACAAAGAAATTGTTTTGTTTTCAATAAAAAAATTCCCTCATTTTTTACAAAAACTGTTTTTGTTTTGACAAAAAAATTGTTTTTGTCTCGACTAAAAAATCGGTTTGTTTTCAATAAAAAAAATACCTTAATTTTTTACTTAACATTTTTTTTACCTCGACAACAAAAAAATTTTTTAATATATTAACAATTTTTATTTCTTAAAGAAATATTTACAATTTTCTTTTATTTAAATAATATGTAAACAATTTTTTTGTTGGTTTCAGTTTGGTTTCGATGCAAAGAAACAAACTGAACTTTTGTGTACTGACTTTGGCTGAAGGCGAAACCGTAGGTCGGTAGTTCTCAAATCAAAACCCTAGAAAAGTATTTTGCGGTGTTTCGTTTTAAAGTTTTTCAAAGCTTTTTATTTTGTTGCACTGCGTTATGAAACTGAAATGTTTCACGTTAAACGTTAAAACAACAAAAAAAATCTTGATATAATTTAAATTTGCGCCCACATTTTCAGCGGCGCCTGCTTGCACTCATTTCGAAATGTGTGCTAAAAAACCTATTTTTATGTGAACGGATATGAGAATGTAGGTGTAAGCTATTGTTTAGGAGTTTTCCCGCCACAATACATGAATGTAAGCGAAATTGTAGCTGCACGAACTCACTAGTTGCGCCGTGTGAGCGCATGGAAAAAATACTGCGAAGCATAAATTTCGGAGTGAGACTAAATGTTGAGTGTGTTTTTTCTTGTTTTTGTGTGCCAGCGATTGAGGTTTTAACTTCATACATTTTGCGCCACGCGGTTGTAGTGTGTGTGTGTGCGTATAAAAAAACACGTACAAGTGTTTGTCTGACGGCATTAAAGTAGGGAAGGTATTGCGTATTCTGGCAAAGCAGAGGAATATACGGCTGCATGTGTGCTACATATGACTGCGTTTGCAGCGTACTTGTGTGTGTGTATGTGTGCGCGCTAAATGCTTGCAATGTGCACATTTCCATGCCAGCGAATTATGTCTTTCGTTAACGCGAATTATTTAGCAGACTGTTGGCATACTTTCGTATGCATAAAAATAAGTTTTTTACGCGTGTAAGTGTAAGTGTGCGTGTGCGTGTAGTGGGGGTAAGCATTTATATGTACTTGTGGACGATTTGTATGTCGCCTGATTCCACTTGTCTGGTTGTTCGTTGTTAAACCATGCGACCACGGCGGCTGTATGCACTTGAGTGCACTGGAAAAGCCACAAAACACACACACACAAATGCACGTGAATGTACGAATATGCATCCATAAATAAGTTAAAAAAAAAAAAACAAAAACAAAATACTATTCAAATGCATTTAGTGGATGCACTTTTTTAAACATTTCCATATTGAAGTATACACACACACACAGAGACATACTCACTCATACACACTTAAATATGCACAGCTCGCTCGGTTGACGCCTTACTTTGTTGCCATTTTGCCGCCATTTAAGTGCACTTTTAATATGGTTTGTTGTTCTAGACTCGTCGCGTCTCGAAAGTTGGCCTCAGTTCCTCGCCACTTTACTTGGCTTTGCCTCATATCTCACAACCTGTTTCTCTTGCTTCACTTCACTTGCCTCATTTGTTTCGCTTCCCATCGCTTTTCTTCGCCTGCTTTACTTTATCACAATGCGCCTCTCCATTTCAATTTAAAAGCTAGTATTTTTTCTCTCCCGCCCTTTTCCCTACCCTCTTATTCTTTCGTTCTTCCTTCCCGCCACTTGTCTCGATTTGACTTATTGTTGCGCTTTTCATGGCATGCGCTGACACACATAGCCAATCAACTACACACACACATACACCCTCACTCGCTCAAATGTAAGAGCGTGCCATGCCAGCACAGCTGCGGTCTTGGTCACATTTCTTCAGTTTTCGTATATTTCACAGTGTGTGTGTGTGTAGGTGTTTGGCTTGCCTGGTTGAGCATGAAATGTGATATGAGGCACAGCAAAGTGCAATGACTTACTGCAGTCTGCTGCTAAGGCGCTGATAGAGAGCTCTACGAGAGCTGCAAGCATTGTCTACACATACATATGCACGCTATGTACGTAGGTATGTATACTTATTGAGCGCTTCAAGCGAAGAAGAAGAGTCCTGCATATAAATGCGAAGAAAATGCTTTTAGCGCAAGTGCCACTTTTCTACATACAAAAACAAAAAAAAACAAATACTACAAAAATATTTTGCGACTCAGTTTAAGAATTCAAGATATAAATTTTTGATAAATTAAATTGAGCTTTCCGAAGACGAATAAAAAACACGATGTGTGATACTCAACGTTTAATTTCGAATAATCAAAATAGTGATGACATATTTACCAGAGATGTGATTAACTGACATACGCATTGTTACATTTGTAGGGTTGATATTCAAAGTATCAGATTTCCTCAATTTTAAATTAAACTCGCTGAAATTTATACTTAATAATCATGCCAAGTCACCAATAACTTCCTTTCTATCTGAACTATTAAACGCCACACCAAGGCGACGTGAATCAAATATCGAACGCGAATCTATTATCTTGGAATAATCCTCGATGGTAAACTCCTTTGGAAGTCACACATTGAAACAAAGACATCTAACGCATTGACAGCCTTCTGACAAAGGCGCAAAGGTGTCTTTGAGAAAACGTATTTCTCGTAGCAAGATCCTATGGATCTACACCGCTCTGATAAGACCTATTATCACCTATGCATCAATGGTCTGAATAGGTAGACTCTCAATTGGGGAAGTCAGCAGGACCTTATCGAGACTACAAACCACTGTGGCCATCTGTGGTACCGGAGGTTTTCCGACTACTTCAGGCTCGGCATTGGATGCTCTGGTTAGTCTACCCCCACTTGATGTTTTCATCCAAGGAGAGGCCTTGAAAGCCGTCTGCAGGCTGAAAAACAATGGGAATCGGGGCGGCCCTTGCCCGGCATTGGACAACAGAGAAGGTATGGACTTAAGTCTATGGACTTCAATATGCCCCTTTACTCCATGCCATCAGGAGTCGTACTTGATAAGTGATACAGTGTGGTGCTGCCAGAGACTCAATTGTAGTCAAACTCTGAAAATTTGGCCGAACACTGCTTTCACATTTTCACGGATGGCTCCAGGACCGAGCACAGATCTGGTTCTGGAGTCTACGTGGAATCCAGCGGTACAAAACTGCACTTCGTTCTTGGAATGCGCGCATATGTGTTTCAAGCGGAGGAGTATGCTGTTCAAGAAGTTTATTGCTGTTGTGAAAAACAGATGGAGGGGTAAATGTGTATGTGTCTGCAGCGACAGCAAAACTGCGCCATGGCCTTAAACATCCCTTCAACTACTTCGAGGGTAGTTGAGTACTGTAAATTGAGGTTAAACTATGTCGGTAGACATAATATCCTGATGCTAACATGGGTCCCGGGACACGTGGGTATCGTGGGTAACGAATCTTCTGGCTCTTTAGCTAGGATGGGCTCTGAGGGCAACTTCTTTGGCTTGGAGCCCGTTCTGCCAAACTCTTCTGCAGCCATCGAAGCCACGGTTAGCAAACGGGTTACTTCAGCTCAGAAGCAAACTTGGCAGGCTGATAGAGACTGCAGATGGACTAAACTATTGTTACCTGTTGCGCCCGACTGACTGTCGAAAATCCTCCTGTCACTAAGCAGTCCCCTACAGTCCCTTCTGTTGGCTTGGAAAAGGTAGGCACCTCAGACTGTGCACTCTGCCCGGCATGTGGAAAGGAGGATGAGATAGCGGTCCACTTTCTGTGCGCATGCCCGACCTTTGCTCGAATCAGGCTCGAGGTCTTTGGCACTGATTTGTTAAGAAGCGACTTCCCTCGCTCCTTGACATCATAAGATCTATTCAGATTTCTACGGGGGTAGGGTAGATTTAAAAAAAATTAAAAAGGGAACCTAAAAATTTTATTTAAATGAAAAACAATTAAAATGTGAAAACTTTATATTAATTAAACTTTTTTTTAACTTAAATTAATTCAAAACATCAAGATTAAAAAACTAAAACTAATTAAAAAAATTAAAACAAAAATAAATTTAAAAAATTTAAATTAATTGCAGAAATTAATATAAAAAAAAATTATACTAATTTAAAAAGTTAAACTTAAAAATTTAAATTAATTAAAAAAATTAAGGTTTAAAATTTAAATTAAATAAAAAATTTAAATGAAATGTAAAAACTAAAATTTAAATTAATAAAAAAAGTAAAAAGAAAAAATTAAAATACAAACCAATTAATTAAAAAAAAATTATTTCAATTAATATAATTCAAAAAATTAAATTTTAAAAAAATTTTAATTAGTTCCAAGTATTAAAAAAGAATTAAATTAATTAAAAAAATTTGGGATTTAAAAAATAAAGAACTAAAAAATAAAAAAATTTAGTTAAAAAAATTTTATTAAAAAAATTATAATTATATACATTTTAAAACAAATTAAAAAAATTGATGCTAAAAATTTGAAAAACTAAAAATTGTAATAAAAATATTAAAAAATTTAAATGAAATCTAAAAATTTAAATAAAAAAAATTTAAATTAATTAAAAAATTAATTAGAAATTAAAATTAAAATTAGTTAAAAAGTTTAATTAACTGCAAAATGTAAATGAGATCTAAATATGTTTTAAAATTTAAACAATTTTAATTAATTAAAAAATTAAAAAAAAAATTTTATTACAATACAAATTAATTAATTTAATAGAAGAACAAAAATTTATTTAATTTGATTAAAAAAAAAATAAAATTGAAAACTTTAATTAACTAAAAAATTTAAAAAAATGTAATTATATACAAATTAATTAATATATTAAAAAATTATTTAAATTAGTTAAAAAAAAAATAAATTTAAGACATTTAAACTACAATAGTTTAAAATATTAAAAAAAAAATTTAAACTTTAAAAAAATTAAAATGCAAAAATTTAAATTAACAAAATATTTTGACTTTTAGTTTAATTTAATTAAACTAATTTTAATTAAAATTCAAAAAGGTAAGAAGAAAAGTTTTTAAAATTTTGTTTTTTTTTTAATTTTTAAAAAATTTAAGTTAATTGCAAAAACTAAAAACCAAAATTATAAATAAAGAAATGAAACTTGGAAAATGTAATATAATATATATTAATTAAAAAATTTTGAATTTATTTATTTTGTTATAAAAATTTTTTATTTTTTGTTCCTTACTAAATGTTTCTAGTTTTTCTAAGAAGGACCGACTAAAATCTTCCAGAAGTATGGGTAAGTTTTGGTATCCAGAAGTCACACTAGAAATATTCTTAAATCCTGCCATACAAAGTTGCTGTTAATATTGTAATTTTTATATTTTTATTTCTTACTGCTAATAAAGCCTCCAAAACTAGCTTAAATTTAATATCAAACATTCGTTCGCTTCAGACTTTTTTTAAATAGCCGGGACTAAAAATTGCGTCTTTGCTTGTTGATGTTAGTCTTTACTGCAAAGTAAACCTGCAATACTAGTTTTCTGCTCCTATCAAACGGCTATTAAGCGTGGCAGTGCCATTTATCAAAGTTCACACAAACATAACTCTGAAAATTTACTCAAGAAAAAATACTTTAATTTACTTAGTAGTTCAAGTGGTGTATTTTTTAGTCCTCGTGCTTTCATTAACATTAACTAAAAAGTAGCTCTGAAAAGTAGGCCACATTTGTGGTCACTCTTAAAACATAGTTGCCATGTCTAATGTTTAGGTCTTACTATTTTTAGCGATGTCACAAGTGACCAGAAATTTAGACAAAAATGCAAGGTTTCCAAACTTCAACCTGACCTGCCTTTTCTTCGCAACAAAACTTTTATAGCTACTTATATTATATATGTGAATATATTTATTGATATGTAGTACGCATGTATGTATGTATGTATCTGTGTAAGTACGCTTCCAATGCAGACATATATGCTGAGAAATATGTATTTCAAACAAATTTAGACTTCTAAGTTTTTTATTTTTATTGTTGCTCCGTTATCTGGATTTATCAGCTTTTGCACTTAACTGTTGACAAGTCAACGCTTAAGCCCATTAGAAATATAAAACGACAATCATGCATTTCTAAACATGTATGTGTGCACATAAACACAAACAAACGCACCACATATACAGAAACTTTATCAAAATTGTTGTTGGCTGAGTTGACATTTTCAGCAAAGCAAAAAAGCATACAAACATTGTTGAAAATAGCAGCCTTTAAGTAGTTTCAATGGTATACCCTATAGTCTACTTTAAGGGCAACATGTGTTAAACATGGCAAACAACAAAAACATTAGCAACTACAAAAGTGAGTAGAGCAAATAAAACACATCCGACAAATGCGAAAATTACAACAAGAACTAAGGCGAGCAACAATGTGAAAAATTGCTTAAAAGTAGACAATAGAGCAGTTTGACTTTGCAGCTAAATGAGCCAGAAGTAAGAAAAAAAGAGAAGACAAATCTGCTTTACGAATTTGTAAAACATTCAGAGTATTGACCAGCAAGTGAAGGCAGATATGTATGTGTATTTGTTAGAGTACGAGTAAGTCATGAACATTTTTTATTCTGAGGTGTGAGTAGCGCTTTGAGGGAATAGGGATTTTCAAAATATTAAAACAAAAAAACAGTTTCTGAAATGGGTCCGATTGGATGAGATAGGCAGAAAAGGTGTTCCATTGTTCTAAACAAATGAAATGTTTAAATTAATTTAGAGTAACCATAATATTCATCGCACGATCTGAAGACCCGGGCTTATCTAATTTTCTAATAATTTTGTATTTAGTTGCTTAACGGGCTGCAGACATCGAGTTCTTCAATAATTTTTTGCGATAAACTGAGAGTATTTATTATCTTAAAATAAATTACATATTAATATTTATGCTTAAATGAATATATATACAAATATTTTTTTGAAAGAAACAAAAAAAAGACAAAAATTGCTGCAGCTGCTCAAAAGTGGCTCCTTTAAGAGGTTACACACGTCCAGCAGCGCCAAAAAGGCGCTAAAAGAAGAACTTTTTTTAGAAGGGATAACAATAGAAATAAATATAAAAAAAATAATATATAGTGTTTCTGAGTACTTAAATTTTATAAAAAAATGTATTTTAAGTTTTCTTTACAAACATTTGTATATAAAAATCACATTACCCAAAGTACAATGAAAAAAAGTTGGACCACGGTTTGCATAATTTTTCTTTGAAATGTTGATGGATCTGTAAAAAGTAAAAAAATTAAAAAAATAAGGTTTTCGAATTTTTTTTTTTTTTTTTATTATTTTTATATCTCCCCTTTATTTATTACAGTCTGTTATATATTAACAATATGTAATTTTTGTACAATTAGGGTCTATTATGTTCTTTTACCAATGTAAGAAGAATCTGTTATTATTATTATTGTTTTTTGTGATTACACTGTAAATCTTATAGTAAGATCGAATTTTGAAAAATTTTGCAAATTTACGGCATTTAAAAAAAAATAAAATTTTTTAATAAAAATATCAAAAATCCGGCTCTACAACTATAGAGAAAACACTTTCAAATATTTAAAAATAGACGCATCAAAAAACATTAAAAACTCTATGAGTTACCATGCAGGCCGTGCCGGAAAAAGTAGTTTCGAGAAAAACGAGTAGTAGCGGCCAGCTGCCTCAAACGAAGTACAGCTACCCGTGCGCATTAAACTCTCGTCGGACAGTTACATTTTCTACCATAACTTTGTATCTATGGGGAAGTTTTACAATCGACTTCCACAGAAATACGCCTAAAACTATAAAGAATAAGAATCTGTAAAAAAATAAAAAAGAGATTTTTTGAAAATTCTAGACGTATGTAACCCCTTAATGCGTGCAACTCTGTTTGTATTTTCGGTGATGCATCTATATCTTGGGACTCAAGACAAAATCTACGCAGAGCTGATGCAAGGCTCTAATGATTCATACCTTCTTCTTCTTCTCAATTGGCGTTATAACCGCTTACGCGATTTTGGCCGAGTTTAACAAAGCGCGCCAGTCGTTTCTTTCTCGTGCTAACCGACGCCAGTTGGACATACCAAGTGAAGCGAAGTTCTTCTCCACCTGATCTTTCCAACGCAGAGGAGGCCTTCCTCTTCCTCTGCTACAACCAGCTGGTACCGCATCGATTATTATTCGCTGCGCTATGTCTATGTCGTCGTAAAGCTCATACAAAAGGCTCATGCAAAGGTCCAAAAATCTTGCGCAAAATCTTTCTCTCAAGCACTCCAAGCGTCGCTTCATCGTATGTTGTCATCGTCCAAGCTTCTTAGGACGGGCATGATGAGAGCCTTGCAGAGTGTTAGTTTTGTTCGTCGAGAGAGAACTTTACTGCTCAGTTGCCTACTTAGTCTAAAGTAGCAGTTGTTGGCAAGAGAGATTCTGCGTTGGATTTCAAGGCTGACATTTTTATCGGTGTTAATGCTGGTTCCTAAATACACGAAGTCTTTTACAACCTCAAAATTATAACTGTCAACAGTGACGTGGGTGCCGATACGCGAGTGCGCCGACTGTTTGTTTGAAGGCAGGAGGTACTTCGTTTTGTCCTCGTTTTATTCATATCTTCATCCGCCTCATTTATGATGATGGCTCAATGGACTATAAACCTCACAACAGTGTGCCATACTTGTAAAGTTATACAGCTTTCGAAATACATTGGCCTAAATTTCAGAAAAATTAAATTTATGGTATCCATGTTTGTTTAGAGTACCTCAAATTCTTTATGCAATCTCCGTTCTTAAACATATCTCCTAATGGCAAAAATTACTAAGATATCGAAAATTTAATTTCTGCTCGTACAATCACCGTCTTGCCTAACTGCTATCTAAGCCTGTACGGGTAACTCACTTTTGCTAGCTTAAAAGGTTGGTTCGATCAGCAGGTTTATGCGGTTATGGTTGTGACATTTCTAACTCAACTTTAACAGAAGATGTTACAGTTGCAGTGAGAACCATTTCTCATATGCATGTTAAATGATAAAAGTATCTTTTAGGCGCAACCAGAGCCGCTCTGTACAAATAAGAGAAGAATAATGAATTTGGTGTGGCCGAGTTCCTGCACAAAATGCTTGCTTTTGGCATAAATAAATATTTAATGTAATAAACGAAGTGGTTGCTGTCATTATTTGGAAAAAGCAAAGACCAAAAAAATCAGACTAAACCATGCAACTAGCACTCTCTGTTTTTTTTACATAAAATTACAGGAACCTCTGTTATCATCTGGTGTCAGCAAGCCACAAATGTTAACGTAGATCGGCTTTATATATCTTGAATTTAACAGAGTTATCATTTGCAGTTAAGTTCGAATAATTAGAAAGAGGCTATATTTATTTTGTGCTACGCCCCATTATTGCTTAAAAAGCTCTGTGTTGATTAGCTTGAAGTGGATCAGTTAAATATAAATAAATTCTCAATAAAATGATTACAAAAATTATCTTTTAACAAAATTTTAAGATCTTAAGTAAGCTGAGATACAAGTTATTGTTGCTTGAAATATATTATATCAATTATTATGCCATATGTACATATATTATATATGAAAATCGCCACATCATCGTTTTTCAACGTAGGAATTTGCTATGATATCTAGGAAAAAAAAATTATGTTGCAAATGAAAGGCTATCAAAATTTTTTTTTATATATTTTTGGAACTGAATGCTAAATATCTTTAATTTTAAATTTGCCTTCAAGTCTTTTCATGTAATTTCTAACAAAATCTGCAAAATTTCACAGCTTATTAGTTTGTACTACTAAACATCCATATGGCTGCCTTGCTAGCGAGAAAAACCTAGTGATGTACGAATGAAAATTGTTACAAATTTAAACCAAACCAAACGCAACAACAAAAACTTCTATATGTACATAGGCAAATATATATGTAGCGTCTACTATATTTAGACACAAGAGAATTGCAAGCAAACTTTTGCTACGCCCCAATAGCTTGATAATCAATAACAGCTGCAAACAACAATGCTAGTGACAACAACAATAATGCCAGAACTAGCAAAACTCTTGTAAAAGATGTATGCACTTGTATTTCTAGTTTGTGCGCACAAAGGCGTTGGACAACATTGCGTATACGTAACTTTGTAGCAAGCAATATCAAAGCCGGATAATAGATGGTTAATGGACGGATGAAGAAATGTGTGATCGAGAGTCGCTAGTCGGTAACTGTGTCAGTGTAAGCAAAGAAGTGGTAAGCAGAGGATGGTGGTACAGAAAAGCGGATAACAGGAGACAACAACAACAATGCAAACCAAAGGAAAGGAGAAAACTTTATTGGCGCTTACTTCACTTGGAATGGGTGAAGGAAAAGTTCAAAGGAAAGTGCATACACTACTATGTATTTCAAGCTCTGTGTAAGCATGTGTATCTGTGTGTGGCTGTGCATGAATAGAAATTTCACTGCAACACCGCTTCAGCGTGCCTCTAAGCGTTGATGATGCTTGGGATTTAGTGGTAAGTTTGTTGAAGAATGTTAGCAAACGCAGCCACAGCAACAGCATAAGCAGCAGCCTCGTAATGTTGGCCGGCAACCGTTGAGGCGTGAGGATTTACTACTAACTGAGTTGTTAGGGCAACCAGTTGCTCAACCTCGATTTACATACATACATTATTCGCCTGACATACCTACGTGGACATTTAAATGCTGAGGTGTTGAGTAAATATTTAAGAGGGCATTCGCAGTTTTAAGCGGTGAGGAGCAAGTAGTGGAACTAAATCAAATATTCGCTTTTAGTTTTGAATCAATTTAATATACCTAAAACTACTTTTTCGTTAATAGGATGCGCCTTAAAGCGATTGGAAATATTACAAATAAATTTCTCAGCAACAATTTTGTTTGCCTGAAATTATGTGTGTTTTGCATTTGTTGATACAAAAAAATTAAATTTTTATAAAAAAATGAAAATGATATAAAATGCATTAAATTCTATGCATTGCATTATCAGTAAATGGTTAGCAATATAATGGAATGTTTCAAAAAAAAATTTCGCTAATTTTTAGTTTTATTTTTAATTATTATGAGTAAAAATAAGAATAAGAAAAATTAAATTAAATTATAAATTTTAAAATAAGCTCGTTAAAGTTTATGATAAAACTTTTGCATTAGAACTTTCAATTTTATTTATAAATGTAAAAGGGATGAAATATTTTGTACTTTTTTATATCTTTTAGAAGACCAGGGTTAAGCGAAAAATCTGTTAACACAAATTTAAGATGTAAGAAAAAAAATTTGATGGAAATATAAAATACAAATACATTTTGAATTACAAAAAAGGAAAGAATATAATAGGAATAAAATTTGCAAAAATAATAAGTTCAATATTTCTGAAAACAAAAATCTTTATCCATTTTGTACTTAAATTTCTTAAAATTTTTTACCGAAAAGAAAGTTTTTAGAGAAAAATGTCTTAACAGTTTCATTTTATTTCATATTTGACTTGTACATACATACCTGCCTGTGAGGTCTCATATATATACATATAATTGGCGCATACAACCTTTTTGTGTATTTGGCCGAGCTCCTCCTCTTATTTGTGGTGTGCGTCTTGGTGTTGTTCTACAAATGGAGGAACCTACAGTTTCAAGACGACTCCGAACGGCAGATACTTTTATGAGGAGCTTTTTCATGGCAGAAATACACTCGGAGGGCGACCGCTTTTACAAAAAAACTTTTTTTTAATTTTGGTGTTTCACCGAGATTCGAACCGAGTTCCGAATGGTAGCCACGCACCAACCCATTCGGTTACGGCGGCCGCGAGGAGGTCTCATAATGATATCAAAACGGCGCTTCTGTGCTACTTGAGTCTGGCACTCCAACCATTTCACCTACCTACGTACCATTCTATCTCATATTTGACTTCGAAGCGAATCTAATATTTCTTTTTGTAAAAGATGAAACAAAACAGAATAAAATATTTTGAAAAATTAACAAAAATCACGAAAATAAATTGCTCACAATGACCATTTTGTCATCTAAATTTGATAAAAAAATTCTAAAGATCATTTTTCACTTTCATAGTTTCAAAGATTTTGTACAGAAAAAGTAAAAAAAGCAGCAAAAAATATGTATGAAAAAAAAATATTTCTCCAAATATTTCTCCAATATTGATCCAAATTTTAGAAAAAAAATTACAAAGGTCATTTGATCACTCTAATCTTTTCAAATATTTTATATAGGAAAAGTAAAAAAAAACAAGAAAAATTGAAATATTTATAAAAAATACTAAAAATTATTAGAAAAGTACAAAATATTTCTCACAAGGGCATGTGGTAATTTCATCATCCGAATTGTCAAAAAAATTGTCAAAGCTCATTTTACCACGTTCGTCTTTTGAAAAATTTTATATGGAAAACAATTTAAATATTTATAACAAAATATTAGAAAATAGTATAATATAAAAAGATAAAATACTTTTCACAATGGCATCTGACCATTTTATCACCAAATTTTATAAAAAACTTTACCAAGCGCATTGATCACTTTTATCTTTTGAAATATTGTATATAGGAAAACTAAAAATAAGAAAAATTTAAATATTTATAAAAAAACCATAAAAATATTAAAAAATATTTCTCACAAGTGTACCTGGTCATTTTATCATGCAAATTTTACAAAGAAAAAATTACAAAAGCCTTTTCCTCACTTTAATCATTTTAAAATTTTTACACAGAAAGTCAAACACAAAAAAAAACAATTTCTTTAAAGAACAAATATCTTTTAGTAGCCCCATTTAAGCCTCTAAATTTTTTGAAATACGTAGAAAAAAGGTAAAACTGCAAACAAGATTTTTTAATGAGCTGTTTTATCAAATACAACTTTTGAAACACTTTTTTAGAGGAAGGCAGAAACAGAAAATTGTTGAACTCCTTTTTTCAAAAAACAAATATTAAATTTTTTTTGTGGGTTTGAATTTGAAGACATAAATTTGTAAATCAGTCTCATATAATTAATGCTTTTTTTGTAGAAATGGTATTTAATGTAATACCAGCTGCTCACCTGCGTAAGACTCCTGCTAATTGTTTACAAAGCAAAATACAGAAATGTAGAGAAAAGTTCTTTAGGGGAAAATTTAAACTTTTTTACAAATTAACAAATTTATAAATCATAAAAATCACAGAAAAAAATTCCTTTTAGGGAAAATGTCTTTAAAAAAATTAAATTATAAGCAAAATTTAATAAAAAGAAATATTCATTTTATATCAAAAGTTTATGAAAATTTGTACAAGTTTGGTTGTCCACAACAAATTTGTAAATTAATTTAATGAAGCTTGTGTGAATTCCAAAACTTAAATTTTTGAATTATTTTGTGGGCTTACAGATAATAATTTTAATATAATGGGCACATCTGTATTGATGCTTTTTATATTTTTTTCAAAAAAAAAAGGCGGAAAAAAATTTAGTTTTAGGGTAAAAATATTTAAAGGACCATTTCATTACCTGAATCTTATGAAAATGTATCCAAAGGGCATACCCATTTGTTTTAAAGAAAATTACAGGAACAAAAAAATATTTTTGGAAATCAAAATATTTCTTATTTATTACAA
This sequence comes from Anastrepha obliqua, assembly GCF_027943255.1. Lineage (NCBI taxonomy): Eukaryota > Metazoa > Arthropoda > Insecta > Diptera > Tephritidae > Anastrepha > Anastrepha obliqua. The sequence continues at coordinate 120,125,965 of NC_072893.1, read as the reverse complement.
TATTATTTTCCAAATGTTTTTTTTTTTAAATTTTGGGAAAAACTAGGATGAGTTTCAGAATTTAAATTTTCCAATAAATTGATGTATTTTCATAGAATACTTTTAATAGAATGGCAGCATCTACATCCGTCATGTTCATATTTTTTACAAAAAAAAGGAAGGAAACTAATTTTTCTAAATGTTTAACATTTTGGGAAAATATCGGTATGTAATTAAAAATTTAAAGTTTTCAATTAATTTATGAGTTGGCAGATAATATTTTTAACCAAATGGCGTCAGCTAACATAGTTTTATTAATTTTTTTTACAAACAAAATTTGGTTTAGAGGAAAAATATTTAAATTTAAATTTAAATAAAATAAATATTTACTACCTAAATTTTACGAAAACTTTTTCTAAGGACACACGCGTTCATTTTAAGAAAATTTTACAAATAAACAAATATTTAGGGGAAATCTATTTTTTTTTAAACCGAATCGTTGGCGTGGTGACGGTTGCCGTGGCGACGGGTCGCCACGCTATAATAAGGTATACACATATATATTTTATGTGTAGTGTATGAGAAGTGCTAGGCCAATTTCAAAGGAACAACTCACAAATGATGTGGGTTAAAGTGTGTTAGTATGTGTGCAATGTTAGAGAGACAAATGTAGAGTTATTAAAGAGCGGTAAGTTGGATGCTCGTGAGTGCTTAGTAAATGTTGGTGCGTTATGTGTTTTTGAATGTGTTCGGTAATTTGCTACGTAGATAATAGGAATTCGATTACAGAGACTTCATGGGAAACTGGAAGGCTGGCTAGAGTGGGCACCTTTGAGGCGCGCTCTCCGTGCGAAGAAATGACGAAGGTCAGTGTTTGAGTTGAAAAATATCAAAAGGTCACAGAAAGCAGAGCCACAGCAGAAAGAAGTTTCATTACTCAATTATTTAAACCAAGTGGAACTATTTTGCAATGCCCAATTTATTGCTTTATTGATTCGAAATGAAAAGTGCAAACTTATTTAATAGCAAATTCGAGATATGCCAGCTCGTAATGAGCAAAAGTTGAAATTTAATAAAAAGTTTAAGCTTTTGGAGGAAGGCATATTTCAAAGACACATTTTGATTATCATACAAAGTGACACAAAATTAATCATGCTATCGGATTATTTATATTTTTTACAAATAGTGCAGTACGTCAATCGTAATTGAAATTTGTGAAGTGTAGAGCTGCTGTATAAAAACAGACAAGCAATGACGGGCGTAAAGGTCAAAAGTCATCACTCAATATAATTGCTTTATTTATTATTTTTTTAATTTTATTTAATAATTTTCAAATACAAATCTGGATGATTAATTTTGCTCCACCTGAAAATTCAAAAACTCCATCACTCAAAATCATTTTTTTATTTAATTTTTTTAAATTTTATTTAATAATTTTCAAATGCACTACTGGATAATTAATTTTGCGCCACCAGAAACGTGAAAAAATTTCGTCACTCAAAGTCATTTTTTATTTAATTTTTTTTTAATTTTATTTAATAATTTTCAAATACAAAGCTGAATGATTAATTTTGCGCCACCTGAAAATTTAAAAAAATTCATCACCGAAAGTCTTTTTTTATTTAATTTTTTTTAAATTTTATTTAATAGTTTTCAAATACAAAACTTTGTGATTAATTTTGTGCCACCTGAAAATTCAAAAAATTTCAGCACTCAAAGCACACTTCAAAAAGAATTTCAATTGCAAATCAACAACAATCCAAGAGAATCTACTACCAAATATGGAACAACAATAGATGCTGTATTTGTGAGATATCTTGATAATATTTCATCCAATACTTTTGTAACGTACTTTAGTTATCATCGACCAATCGTCACAGTAATACCGGCAGAGGAAACATCGAATATACATAACTATTACTGAAGTCACAGATGAAAATATTTAAATTGTGGCTTGATATTAATATCGAATTTTGATATCACATGTAAATAAATGTTTATTAAATAAAGTTACCATTTTCTGTAAGAAATTCATAATACTTCATTTTTTCATTAGGCTTTATTTAATTCCTGTAATAATATTATCTTTTATGCATATTACTTGTACACACACGATGTTTCACATCTGCCAGGCGTCCCATGACGGCTCACATTTTTTTTTACAAATTTGTAAATTGAGCCGTTTATTTTGAAAGTGGTTTATGTCCATTTAAAAAAAAATTTTAGTTAATGATAACAATAATCACAATCCTATATAATCTTTTATATGATGAATTTATGTCTAGTATTATCATTAAAATCGCTATGATTTGGGGCATTTGAAAATTAGTTTGTTAACGAAATGCAAAAAAAATTATTTTGAAAGTGGTTTAAGCCCACTGAAAGAAATAATTTTGATATGGAATGTCTTATGTGGTAAAATTCCAAAAAAAATGCATTATTGCGCAGTACAGTAATAAGATTCACTAAGACGCAGTAAAATTTATAACGGGGAAAAATTATAAATTGTCGTTTCTTTGGTAATATGAAAGTGTTTTTAGTAAGTAAATTTCTACTATTCTTTAACAGTGCAATAAGAATAGTTGTGTTTATTAAACATAATTTAAATAGTTTCTTTAGTTCTAATTATAAACTTTAATATTTCTGACAAAGATTAGACTGGAATCACCTCAGATGACACAGGTAACAAAAAAGAGTTTACTTGTAGGTTTATAATTATAATAACTTGTGTAATTATCGGTTATTATTTTCAATAGAAATATACCCTGTGCAAAGAAATAAAATTTCAAGAATTTTGGATTCAGAAAGTGAAGATGATTTAGAAATCAATAATTCTAATAGTACTAAGAAGAGAAGAGGAATTGTGGAAAATTATATGTCATCAGATGATGATGATGGAGTGCCATGTGATTTCAGCACAAATTCCCTAGAAGTGAATGAGTTACCAGAAAGAAATGGTGATAAATATGCTCAAAAATTAAGAAAATCTTATATTAATACAGGAAAGAAATATTACACAGCAGCTGGAAAAATTATCCGGGGAAATATATTCCAAGACAAAGTCTGCCATTGTTTAAAGAATTGCTTAAATCTGATTAATGTAGAAGAAAGGAAAACTATTTTTGATAACTTTTAGAATGTGGGGAATTTCAATAAACAAAATTTATTTTTACATGGAGTTACCGAACAGCATATTGTGCAACGTAAACGCTTGAGAAACGGCAAAGGTTCGCCAAGAAATTACACTTACAAATATTACTTAAAAACTATTCCAGGAAATGTTTCAGTATGTAAAAAATTCTTTTTGAGTACTTTTAATATATCAGTAGGCCGATTACAACGTGTTTTAAAATGTAAAAATATTGGAAATGTTTTGCATGGACGTATGCCAGGATCTTTTAGGAAAATTAATGAAGAGGATAGAGAAGCCGTAAAAAATCATATTAAATCTTTTCCTCAATATGAATCTCATTACACAAGGTCTCATAATCCAAGTAGAAGGTACTTACACCCTGAATTAAATGTTACTAAAATGTTTAATGTATACCTGGAAGTGTGTAAACAAAAAAATTTAAGCAATGTTAATGAGTGGACATATAGAAACATTTTTAAAAACGAGTTTAATTTACATTTTCATCACCCACAAAAAGATACTTGCCAAAAATGTGATCAATTGAATATTAAAACTAAAGTATCTTGTAATTATTCCCAATTAATTCCCAAATAGTCACAAATTGGAGAGTGTTCGACAAGAAATCCTTTTCGGACCATAGCTGGATCCTCTCCGATATCAATCTTAAGCTTGAAAAACCTACCCCATATAAAAATCCTAGGATAACAAACTGGCACACATTCCGTAGAGTGACCCAGTCTAAACTGCAACACATAAATAAAACCACAACGTCAAATGAAGACTTAGATGAGAAAGTAAGAGCTTTCGAAGCTTCGCTGACGAAAGGGCTTGAAGCTTCATGTCCCGCCACATATGGCAAAACAACCTATTCTACCTGGTGGAATGAAGATTTAAGTCAACTCAGGAAAATGACAAGAGAAATCTTCAATATCTGCTACAAACACAAGTACTTCAAACCCTACAAAGATTGCCTTAGGGAATACAAGAAAGCAATCAAAGAGGCTCGGACAGAGGCTTGAAGAGATTTTTGTAGTTCCATCGAATCGACCAAAGATACGGTCAGACTAGGCAAGCTTTTATCCAAAGAACACTCCTGCCCTTCCTTCTTGAAGAAAGATAACGGAGAATGGACAAAATCCTCGGCCGACTCACTAGAACATCTTGTAAATACATATATTATTTCCCAGGCCACACAGAATATATTGAGAATAATAGTGACAGTGTTCAAACATTCAAACTATCACCCATTATAATCAACCACATCGTATCCCAAGATAGAATATTATGGGAGATAAAATACTTTGAACCATATAAAGCAGCCGGTCCAGATGGGATATTCCCAGCCATGCTGTGGAACACTTGAGAAGGGACGATTCCTTGGCTAGAGGTCTTTTTCAGAAAAAGCCTTTTGCTAGGGCACATACCAAAAAGCTGGATGAGGGTTAAGGTGATCTTTATCCCCAAAGCTGGTAGACGCGTTCATGATACAGCGAAAGATTTCAGACCCATCAGCCTATCCTCCTTTATCCTCAAAGCTCTCGAGCGATTGTTGGATGTATATCTCAGGAAGAAGATTACAGACACAACGATTTCACCATCTCAACATGCCTATCTCAAAGGAAAATCCACAGAGACAGCTCTTCATGAGGTTGTAAGTGCGATTGAGAGTAGCATAGAACACAAGCAATACTCACTAGTCGCTTTTCTCGACATATAGGGGGCCTTCAACAATGTTACCACAAGATCTATAATTGAGGCTCTTAACATGTTAGGCATAGACATAGGTCTCAACGAATGGATAGTGAACATGCTCAAAACTAGAATAATCATCGGTGAGGTAGGCAGCAGCACGATAAAACGCTCTGTCAGCAGGAGAACCCCTCAGGGAGGAGTCTTATCCCCTCTGCTGTGGTTACTAGTCGCCAACAACATCTTTACCAAATTCAACCGAAAGGGAATTAAGGTAGTGGGGTACGCGCACGACATAGTGCTTATGGTTTCAGGAATGTTTCCAACCACAATCAGTGAGATTATGGAAGGAGCTCTGTTATTACTCAGAAATTGGGTCACGGACTATGGTTTAAGTGTAAACCCGAGAAAAACTGAACTGATGCTATTCACCAAAAAAACCAAGGTGCCAAACTTTAATCTCCCAAATTTAAACGGCGTCAGCCTCACGCTAACCAAACAGGCAAAATACCTAGGTGTTATCCTGGACCCCAAACTTAGCTGGAAGTCCAACGTAGAGTACAGGGTAAAGAAAGCAAATATAGCACTTTACACGTGTAAGAGAATGTTGGGAAAAAAATGGTGTCTCCAACCAAAATTATCCAACTGGTCCTACACAGCCATTGTAAGGCCAATACTAACATATGCGGCACTGGTTTGGTGGCCTGCAACAGAAAGGAAATACAACAAAACTAAGCTGAACAAGATACAAAGAACAGCGTGTATCTTAACTACAGGAGCGTTTAGCGCCAGTCCTACTGAAGCGCTCAATGTACTAACACATCCATTGCCATTAGATTTACACATTCAAACAATAGCTACTTGCAGTGCGGTGAGACTCAGAGACATAGGAAGCTGGACAACAAGGTCGTACGGTCAGAGTAAGATCCTCCTACAGGGACCCCCGCTGCTCAAAAACGGATCAGCCTACACAGCCCCCGACCTCAACTTCAAGAAAGGCTTTACAGTACGGGTTCCACCGAGAGCCGATTGGAGCAAAGGAGAGGTGATTGGAAGACACGATATCGAAATTTATATCGATGCTTTAGCCGAAAGAACATGTATTACAACAAAAAACACATGGCCGTCATACAAAATCCGAAGGACGAATGACCTGCTAGGATGTTCTCAGCCAAACATTTCACGCATCACTGCAACCCTTACAGGCCATTGGAAAGTAGGGGATCATGCAGCTAGACTCAATCTACCCTTCAATCCTATCTGCAGAAGCTGTCAAGCGGAAGGGGCGAAGGAAAGTCTTTTCCACTATTTATGTGAATGCCCTGGACTAGCCTGGACACTACTCCGATCCTTCGGTAAGCCTTTCCTACAGCAAATTAAGGAGATCTCAGACATCGAGATAAAGGATTTGCTGTTATACTTGGACCTCACTAAATGGATCTGACTTGGAAGCAAAAACAGAAAAAAAAACAAATACATCATTACACGAGATAGTGGTAGTAAAACGGTGCTGGTCACTAATTAGGAGTATTTCAGTGGAAATATTCAACCACCTCAACAACAACAACAACATCTTGTAATACGGAAGAAAAGGAAAACCTCACGGAATAGCATAATATTCATTTAAGATGTGCTGAATTGGCCAGAAAATCATTAAAAGAAGATCAAGATTTGGCCCGAAATAATCCAAATGTATATTTCGCTTTTTCATTCGAATTAGACAAGGTTACCTTTTCTAAAATTGTCTGTTTCCATCGCCTATTACAAACGTAACCTGTACATTTTAAACCTAGGTTGTCATAATTTTCACAAATGATAGTGATTTTGGAGTAATAGAAATGGCTTTGACGAAAAATAATGTCATGTATGTCCCCCAGGATTATTATCAAACCATAAAAACATGTCGAAAGAGTAACAAATTTATATTAACTAAAATGAAACGTGAAGATTTTTTTTCTACAAAACCTCTGGAAGAAGCAATTCATAAAAGATTAAAAACCACTAATGGGAACCTGTAAATTGGCTAAGGATATGTTGGATGCGATTTATAAAAAGTGAACCCTATTAAATTTTTTATAAAGAATCTATGGAAGTGGGTACAGAGTTCAAAGTACTTGATTTATTACCTTGTCGGGGAAGATCAAGGAACTTCAACAAAATAAAATTAAGACTATTATACAAAAATGTACGTCCCATTTCAACTCCTAAGTATAAGGATATGATGGAGTTACTACGATATATACCACCTATGCACCATGAATATTTTAGCAATCTAAATGAGGAGAAATAATAAGGCAATATCTTTAATATTATCATTAATAAATGAATGCTCGTTTAATACATGAATTAATATTTATTTTTAAATACATGCTTTTCTAATTACATAAATAAAAATCTGTATCTAACTTGAAAGCTTCCCTGTATATTTTCAAGCTATTAGAATGTAATACAATCAAATATAAAATATTTACAATTTCTATTATTTAATTTCTTTAAAACAATAATTTGAAGAACTTACCTTAAAAATATAACTATTTACAGGAATCACTAAGTAAATAATTGTTTTGGATAATTTGTTCAATATTATTGTGAAACTAAATTATTTTGTTTGCTAATCAACCTCATGTAATAATTATATTGGAATTATATAAACATAGTGGAGTAACTTTAAGTGAAAAAATTAACTTATAACAATATTAAACAAAGAACACAATGTGGACTTATTCTTTTCCACGAACAAAAAAGGTCACAAAGCCATAAAAACAACTTAATACCAGTTAACAATATTTTTGAAACAATTCAAACGCAAACCCAATATAAGAAAAAATGGACTTAAACCACTTTCAAAATAAACGGCTCAATTTATTCTCTAAATGCGTCAAATTTTTGGAACAAACCGGGGGTGACTTAAGGTAGTAGTCTGGTAACTTACACGTTATTTGAGGCCATGTTTGGGACATTTTTTGGAAGGGAAAATAAAATTCAATCGGTTTGATTTTCTGATATGTTATTAAAGGTATCAGAATGTGTACAAAAAAAAATTTTTTTTTTTTAATGTTTTGATACTATTTTTGTACACTGCAGCAAGCGGCAAAAAAAAGAGGTACAGTGGCTGGCCGGCGTGATTTCGTCACTTGTGGTCATCTGAAACGGAAAAAACAAATTGCTTATTAATCAGTGTGCTTGTCGTTTTGGCGGGTAGTAAGATCAAATTATTTTGACAAAAAATAACAAAATGGCGGACTTCGTAAGAAAACTGCCTTTTTTTAAAGTGGAAATCGGACTAAAAAATGGAAAGTTAGAGACGAAATAAATTAAATCTAATTAAATCTCAGAACTATTGATGTGTGGAAAAACCTATCTAAATTTCAGCTCAATCCGTTAGATAGAAAATTTGTTTTCACGACGACCATCCGGAAAAACGTTGTTTTGAGAAAAACGGGTTTAAAGTTTTAGCGGCTTAGCGCGCGCAAGTACGAGCCGCTCTAATGTATGTGCTATAATTTTGTCAATATTTCGAATTATCGCACTTTCAAAATATGTAAAAAACCGAAATTCGAAATTTTCAAAATAAGTTACCAGACTACTACCTTAAAATATAATAAAAGGAAGTGTCCTGACAGAGTGATCGACGAGGATAATATGGAAAAAGCCCTGGAGGATGTTAAGAAAAAGAAAGAAACCCCTTCAAGTGCTGCTCGCAAATATGGAATAAAGCGAACATCTCTTATATCCCAATTATTAAAGCAGAAAACAAAAATGGGAGTTTTAAAAGATTTTCAATCCAAATTTTCGTCGAACCAAGTTCTTACGGCATCGCAAGAAAGAGATTTAGCAGCTTATTTTAAAAAATGTTCAAATGTTCATCACGGACTAACTTACGACTTAGCTTCGTTTACGAATTCGTGTCTAGATACAAAATAAAACATCCAGCAAACTGGGACAAAGAAAAGAGAGGTTGGGTAGATTGGCTGAAGTGTTTCATGCATAGAAATAATGATATAAGTCTACGAAAACCTGAAAAAACCAGCATATTGCGCATTTCTGGATTTTCCGAGGAAGCGGTTTGAATATTCTTTTCAAACTTAAAAAAAGTATACGAATCACACAACTTTACTTCTGATCGTATATACAACGTAGATGAGACTGGAATAACTACTGTGTTAGATTCTCCTAAAGTAAGCATTGCTCTGTTTTTGTGTTTCAAATACACCTAATGTCAGTACATATATAAAAATTCTTAGGTTATTGCTGAGAAGGGAAAGCGAACGGTATCTCAAGTCGCATCCGCAGAGCGGGAACTTTAATAACTATGGTAGGGATTGTCAGCGGGTCTGGTTACCATATTCCACCGATTAACGTTTTCCCCCGGAAGCGAATGAACCCGCATTTTCTTAATGGATCAGTGCCAGGGTCAAAAGCATTTTTATCGAAGAACGGATGGATGAACTCAGAGCTCTTCGTAGATGTGCTTATCCATATTAGAGGTTACGCTCGCTGCACTATCGACGATCCTATACTGCTTTTAATGGACAATCATGTTTCGCACTGCAGCCTAGACAGCATCATTTATAGTCGCGATAACGGAATATGTTTAGTTTCTATTCCACCACATACCTCACATAAACTTCAACCACTGGATGTATCAGTTTTTGGACCTTTCAAAAAATATTGTAAATAATCCTGTTATGAGGAATTAAGTATTTTCTTAATCCTGTTAATTATTTTTTCCGAGTGAAAAACAATGTGTGGATTTGTTCACGCACCAAGTAGAAGAGGGTGCAATGTATTTTTGCAACCTTATTTATAGTATCAAATCTGCAAAGCAGGCACTGTTAGCTTAACGAAAAATACAGATGGAAAAGCAAATATGATAACAATATTATATGTATGTACATGCTAATTTTTGGTACGGTTACAGAGATCGGATGTTTCTACTGTTATATTATTTTAGAAGGAATGCCTGTAGGTATAACAAAGAAAGAATGTCTGTAGGAATAATACAAGGTATTTTCTATAACTTAAACTAAATGGGGGTTTATGCAGATTCCTGCTGCATACATACTCCCCCCGTTGGAAGGTGTAGGCTTTCAACCAAATCTGTTTCAACCGGAAGTGCTGCAATCTTAGTTATAGCTCGTTTTACTGGCCCATTTGCTGTTTTAATGATTGCTGCTCTAACATATCCGTCAGAGCCACTGAAGGTGTGTTCAACCCGACCCAGACTCCATTTTAAAGGCGGTTGATTGTCATCCTTTAACAGCACCATAGCACCTTGTTGTATGTTTGCCATAGGGTTTCGCCACTTAGACCTCTCTTGCAGTAATGATAGATATGCAGTGCTCCACCTTTGCCAAAAGATTTGCTGCATCTGACAAATTCGCTGCCACCGGCTTAGACGGTTCATATTTAGATGCGTAACAATTGGTTCTTCTATGGCTGTAAATGACCCACCAATGAGAAAGTGCGCTGGTGTAAGCACGTCAAGATCGTCTGGATTTTCTGTAATTGGACAAAGGGGACGAGAATTTAAAATAGCAGAAATTTCACAAATGAGAGTGCGAAGCTCATCGAAGGTTAAAATAGAGACGCCAACGGTGCGATAGAAATGAAGTTTTGCGGACTTGACCGCAGCTTCCCATAAGCCGCCAAAATGGGGCGAGCGGGGAGGAATAAATTTCCAATCTATTTGATTTTCAATGCAAGCTTCAGCTACTGCTCTATTGTGATTTTGATCGGCGAATAGTTTTCTCAGCTCTTCTAGCTCATTTTTTGCCCCAACAAAATTTGTAGCGTTATCAGACCAAATAGTGCTTGGCTTGCCTCTAATGCTGATAAATCGTTTGAGTGCAGCAATGAACGATGACGTCGATAAATCTTGGACAAGTTCAAGATGACATGCTTTCGTTGAAAAACAAACAAAGATACATACGTAGCATTTCACGGGTGGCCGGTTGCGCACCTCACATTTGTACTGGAGTGGTCCACAATAGTCAACACCTGTTGTATTAAAAGGTCTAGATGGTCTCACACGGTCTGTTGGAAGTTGACCCATAATTTGCTGCAGTACCCTGGGCTTAAGGCGGAAGCACCTCAAGCATTTATTAATGATTTTTGAAACTGTTTTGCGCCCACCAATAGGCCAAAACTGCTGACGAATTGATGCTAATAAGCTCTGCGGTCCTGCATGCAATAGTTTACGATGATAGAATTCAATGAGTGCGGAAGTGACTGGATGCTGCTTAGGTAGCAAAAGTGGGAGTTTTGCCTCGAATTCTAAATTCGAATTATAGAGGCGCCCTCCAACGCGTAATGAACCAAAGTCGTCGATAAATGGATTGAGTGACAGTAAAGGGTTGCAGGAAGGCAACTGTTTGTTTTCTTTCAGTACTTTGTATTCTGATGCGCTGTAACTTGCTGAAGGAATTTTGGAACTTGCAACCGTAAGTTTTATCGATTTGAGTTGCAGCAATTAAAACATGGCGCCGCCTTTCTGGAAGATTAGATAAGAAATCCATATTGCTTGGCCAATGCGCTGAATCGAATTGGAGGAATGAAGGTCCATTAGCCCAAAGGGTGTTATTTAGAAGCTCTTTTGGAGTGCAGCCGCGCGATAGAATATCCGCAGGATTCAGTTCGGTTGGAACGTGATACCAGGTCATACCTGATGTAAGCGATTGTATTTTAGCCACGCGATTTGATACGAATATGTTAAAATTACTGGGAGCAGATCGTAGCCACGACAATACAACCATTGAATCCGACCAACAATGGCACTCATATGATAGTTGGCTATTTTCCAAAATATTTGAAACCAATTCCGCTAACAACAACGCAGCAGACAACTCGAGTTTCGGAACCTAGAAGATGTATTTTGTTGACGCCGTGCTTTCAACGCGTGTGTAAACACAAGCACCATAAGCGGATAAACTGGCATCACAAAAGGCATGAATTTGAACGCGGGCTTGCAGTGCAAGCACGTATCGTGGAAAATGAAGATTGCTAACGAATGAAAGTTGACCACACAAGTCCAACCAAATGGACTGTAGCGATTGCGGCAGGCTTTCGTCCCAAACCAGTTTTTCCTTCCATAAGGCTTGCATGAAGATCTTCAGCTTTGTGATAACTGGGCATATTAAGCCAAGTGGATGTAGAACCGCGCTATGACTGAAAGAATAGATCGCTTTGTTATTTTCTGCGAATTCAAGATTGGTGTGAAACTGAATAGAAAGTTGTCTGAGATACGTTCCCACACAAGGCCAAGTGCCTTTGTCACATCTGTACCATCATGAAACTTTATGAATTTTTCGCAATTACTTTCGTCTTCATCTTTCAAAACATCAACTTCATTAGAACACCATTTTCGAATTGGAAAGCCTCCTCGTAGAAATAGCTGTCTGATCTCTTGCTTCATTTGTATGACCTCCTCGATTGAATCGCCACCAGATATGAAATCATCCACGTAAAAATCTCTTCGAACGATTTTAGCGCCGACTGGAAATGATTCCTCTTCATCAAATGTAAGCTGATGCATAGCTCGAATAGCTAGGAAAGCAGCAGGCCTCGTTCCATATGTGACCGTGTTTAACTTGTATGTCTTGATTTGCTCAGATGGGTCATCGCGCCAAAGAATGCACTGCAACTGGTCATCAGGGCTACTCATTTTAATGCAGCGATACATTTTACATATGTCGCCAAGTAGTGCAACTTTGAAAAGTCTAAAGCGAAGCAAGATATTAAAAAGTTTTGGCTGAATGATTGGTCTTGGTAGCAACAAATCGTTTAACGAATACCCTGAAGTAGTTTTAGCGGACCCATCAAAAACCACGCGCAGTTTTGTAGTGGTACTGTCTTGCTTTTTAACGCAGTGATGCGGTAAGTAGTAAACTGGTTTGTCCATTTTCGACCTCCCAAAAGCGTTTAACAATGTTTGAAAGTGTGTCAATACTATCATGTGGCGGTGTTAATTTTCTAAATGCCGAAAGAGTTATTAATTTATTACTGATATGTGATACGCCTCCAGAAACCACCCAGCCCAACTTAGTTTTTTGCAGTGTTGGTAGGTGATCAGCAATTCTAAATTGTCCAATGCAAATCAAGTCGTAGAATAATTCCGCACCGATCCGCACATCAATGCGATTTGCTTTAAAGAATGACGGATCAGCTAAGCTAATGTTGTTTGGTATGTTCCACCCCTCAATGCTGATATCAAAATTCGGCTGATATTCTGTTATTCTTTGTGTTATTAAAGCTGTGAACGATGTCGAAAACCGACCATCTTGCGCTTGGGCAAATATGTCGACGCATCTGTCTGCATTGAGACTCGATTCTCCAATGCCAGATACTGAAACTGGTGAATGATCAGACCGAAGTTGAAGTTGATTTGCTAACCGGGATGTAATGAAATTTAATTGAGACGCAGAGTCTAAAATAGCGCGACAGGGAATTAATGTACCAGCACGATTTTTTACTAAAATGATGGCCGTTGCTAACAGCACACTATTGTTAGACACATTTTCCGAGGCTAAAGGTTTGGGACTTGCAACTAATGATGTTAATAGGGCTGATTGCGATGTTGTAACCTGGCTATTTGTTACAGGCGATGCCACAATTGGTTTTGGTACACTATCTTGCTTGCCATTTAAATGCAGTAAAGTGTTATGTTTTGCTTGGCAATACCTGCAATTGCCAGATTTGCATTGCTTGATAGTGTGACCCTTGCGTAGGCAATTTAAGCACAAATGGAATTTTTTTGCTTCCCTATAACGCAAATTTGGAGAAAGATTCAAAAACGAAGTGCAACCAGTAATGAAATGCTCTTTGGAATCACAAAAAATACAGAGTGGAGTGGGCTTGCCACCACCTACAGTAACGAGTACGCTTGCTTTTGATTTTGCTTGAGATACAATATTTTTCACCTGTTTGCTAGGTGCCTGTATGACCATAGCGTTTTCCAAATTCTCCATCATGCGGCATCTTCTTTCCAAAAACGTTGACATATCAGTCCATGTAGGTAATTTGTGTGCAGATAAGTTCTCTTCCCATTTTTCGTGCGTTTGTCGATCCAGTTTGCTTGTGATGAGGTGAATGAGTAAGCCATTATATATATCTTCAGTAGTTGCTAAAGTTTGCAGCGCTCGAAGATGTGCATTTACTTGATCGCTTAATTTTCGTAACCCATCTGATGCGCCCATTTCCATACCTTGTAGCCTGAAAATTGCCTTTATGTGTGCCTGGAAATGAAGTAATTTATTATCAAAACGTACTTTTAATAAATCTAAAGCTTTGTCATAATTCTCTTCACTGGGCTCGAGTGAGCGCACAGTGTCTAAAGCTGCATCACTGAGACTGGTGATCAAGTACTGCATTTTTTCTAATTTGGACATCTCCACGTCTTTGTCTATTGCTGAAGTAAACGTGCTGAAAAACGATGGCCAGTCGAGATAGGAGCCACTAAAAACTGGAATTTTAAGCTCAGGTAGCCTGGATCGTCGTTGTAACTGCTGCGGCGTAATGTCGTCCCAAGAGAATTGTCGTAGTGTTGAAGAGTGCGCGCCAGATGACTTATGTTTTGTATTCAGCCAACGATTAATTTTTGCCTCTACCTCAATATACACTTTGGAGAAAATTTCGTCAGCATCAGACTCAAATTCCTTGCGGTCCAATCGCCTAAGTGTTGATCGTGCATTTTCGAAGTTTGCCTGCAAACGCTCAGCATGTTTAAGTCGCGCAGAAAGTTCGGCCTCATCTAAGTTTTTTAGCTGCTCGTTCGTAAGGAAGCTATTGAGATTATCTAGCTGGCGTTGAAACGCATTGCCTTCCTTTTTGTAGAAAGCGATTTCACCTGCCACACCAGGATTCTCATCAGACGATTTACACTCTTTCGGCATTTTATAAATATTGTACATTTTTCATTTTTTATATGATTCACATAAAAAAATTACAGATCACCGGCCATATCTTTTCAATACAATTATATCTAAATTTTTCTCTTGGAAAAGGAAAAACTGAAACAAATTTAGTACCAAATTGTTTTTATTAAAATTAATATAATAATTTTTGTTCTAATATTTGATAAATGCAAAAATTCCGTTAAGTGCGAGAGCCTATTTTCGTTTGTTTCTTTTTGATTATAAAATATAATGCGCACCTATATTTACTTTAACATGCAGCAGCAGTCATATGTAGCAGTGCTTTTTGGCGTGAGCACATCAATCAAAGGCCGTATGAAGGCCATGTTTTGTATCCAATACATCCATACAGTAACATACATACAACATTTATGCACCTATACATACATAATACACAAACACCTAAACCCCTACGTGCATTTCTATTCATCCACTCACACATTTGCTTGCTTTTTTCAGGTTTTTCAGGACAATGTAGCGAACAAAAGCGAGTAAAATCGAAAACCGCGCCAACCAACCAACCACCAACAAAATGGCAAGCCAAAACAACTACAACAAAAAGAGCACATGCCACGAAATCGTACTAAATTAAATATTTTCTGCAAGCTTTCAAAAAACATATGATGAACAGCAACAGCAACAAAAAGAAAGCAAGAAACAACAACAGTTTGAGAGAAAACCCAATCAATATGTGTGGGGAAAAAAACAACGAAATGAATGAGCAATCGGGCAAAGTGAGAAAGAGTCGAAAGCAAACACAATAAGCAGTGAAAATGAGCTGCAAATTTGAAAAAAAAGATAAAGTGATATTCAGGAATTCATCAAAAAAAGTGTGGAAATAATTAAAATGAACAAAATAGCAAAATCGGAAAATCGAAAAAAAAAATAAGTTAATTAAAGTTTAAGGGAAAAGGTTTTTGGGTAAAAGCAAATGAGAATTGAAGTGGAAAAAATCGAAAAAAATTAATTTCTTTGAGTTTGCTAGAGTTTATTTTCTGTTATTGAATTTCAAGTTATCGTGAATCGAGTTCAACAGCTGAATAAGCTGAGCATATATCTTAGTCCTGCTGCATACTGCGCTGCGTCAAAGCTTCTGGTTGCTTTAAATTACTTATAAGCATATTCCCATTCCTCAATTCTGAACGCTCAACACTGGCCACAGGATTTAAACCAACACTTACCAATTTCGAAAATCCTACGCTTTCAGTGGTGCCCAGAACCACAATATGGAACATGAGAACCTATTAACACCATTCAACACTCGTTACCGAGAATGGGCACACATAGAGGCAGCCTTGTGAAAACTTTCAGACACGTGATACAAATTTATAGGAGCATGCCCAGGACTCTCATGCTCGTACTCTAGTAATAGTTTCGAAATTGTTCCGCCCTTCCATTAGAAATGGAATTTATGCCTTTGGAACACTTTTTTTTGCCTTGACTTTATTTTTGCTGGAAATATGGAAATGAGAGAAGTATAGAGTATGACTATTTGCACGTTAGAAGGCGCTGGTGTCAATTTAGATTACTTAATATAAATCCAAAAGAAAGCATCAGTGGACATGAGTGCAGTAAAAGAGAGATAGGAAGGAAGTTTTGGTGAAACATCACCAAAGATGATATACTACTCGGTTTGACCTTCAGCTGTGGGGATAAACGAAATTGAGCGAATGATTTCAGCTGCCACGGGTACTAGGTAGCAGCTAATTTCACACAAAGCGTATTCCTTAAAGGTAGTGTTACTAGACCAGCAACCATATGTACTACTTTGAATTGTCATGGCAAAGTATTGGCAAAGTAGAAATCAAAGAATGAATTCGCTTTGTTTTATTCTGTGCTGGCAGCCATATGGGCAAGGCGAAAAAAAGCCAGCTGATTTACCGATACCACATTTAATAGATGCGGCTTGCTTTCACAAACTCGTCCAATTAGTTGTTGTTCAGGCGCCAACGAAGCCACATGAGTGGTTGATTTGATTTTTTTCGTTTATCACTAACACAACCCAGTCTTTTCGTAAACAAATCGTCATGTCATAACCTCAGTGACGTCATAAAATCAGCTGATGCTGTGAAATTCACTGAGAGCCAGTTAAAGGTCTCATATCAATGCATAGTCCTTACTATAATAAGAAGGCTGTGGTAAAAGTGACGGTTTTACAAGAGAAAGGGAGAAATGGATTGAAGATAAAATCCTTTTTTATTGGGCTTAGATTTAAGTTATGAAATTTCATATCCCTGACTTTTAGTATAAAGTAATAAAAGGACATATTCTTGTGACAAGCCGAACAGAAAACTGTCTTGGAAGTAAACACGTTGGAGTGATGGTCGGTGTTATTAGAGGACACAACAAATGGGGTCAGCATATGACCACTGCTGATTAGCTGTCTCTATCTATATCCTCTATCTCTTTCTTTCTGTTACTCCTTTTCTTTCCTCCTTGACTATCTACCCTTTTACTTTCCAGAGCATTGAATACAATGGGCTATTTTATAAGTTGATCGATTTTGGCCACTAAGTGACACTAATTATATTATAAAATAAATTTTTAATAGATACAGTTAATGTGAAAAATCTTAATTTATTTTTATACAAAAAGAACCTCCTAAAATACGCAGTTGCTTCGTCAAAAGCCCAAATATTTGTAAATGTGCGTGTTTACTTCATTTCATAGCACTGAAATTTGACTTGATTTGACACTTTAATAAGGCCACAAATATTTTGATCAAGGAAAGAAAATGAAACGCAGAAGGGGCTACAATGAAATGAGCACAGCGAATGTGCATAAAAAATAGAAAAAAAAATAGAAAAAATAAGTGCGAAAAATTCGGTGAATAAGAAACAACTGAAAACACTGAAAAAGTAAATCCCAAGGGGAAGTTGTTAAGAAAAATGAGCAGCAGAAAAAAAAATTTAAAAATGTGTTACCGAAAAACTGAGCCAGGAAAAATCGAAGGACACAATGAATTGAAATTTCACTAACAAGAGCTGGAAAAACAGTAGGAAAAAATCAGCTGCCTCCGTAAGAAAAGTGAAAGCAAAACGCGTGAAACGAACTAATACACCAATAAACCAATACAAAAACAATGCGAACAAAAACGTAACGACAAAATTTCAAACTCAATGAACGAGAAATTATCACTACCCGCAGCCACACCTATTGAACCGCTGCAACAACAACAACAACATCAACAGACCAGTACTTGTGCGACCATTGACCGCGCGGATTATCATTACGAACCAACGCAGCTACTAGCGACAACATACACACACGAAAGCACGAACAGCAATAATGACAAAGCGAGTGGAATTGATGTGGGCTGTGTGGTGGATGGCAGTGATGGTGGAGCAGCAGCTGCAACAATCGGAGCTGGAGGTGCTGCCGGCAGTGAATTGTATCGTTACGCGTCGGTAGCAAGTTTAGGCGGCGGCTCAACAATGCTGGGTATAGACGCCTTCATGGCGGGCACATCTCCTGCTCCAGCTGGTGCGCCTCTAGCGCCACCTGCGACAATTCTGAAAATTAGCAACAATGGAGGCAGTGGCAGCGGCAGCAAAGGTAGCAACTTGAACAGTCCGCACAAGCAGCAGTTGGGTGCACCACAGCGCGACAATTTTTGCGGTTGCTTTGGCAACGGCAGCCCGAATGAGGGCGTTGGGGTCGACGATAAGCAGCAATTGCCCGCGTTGACTTTTTGGCCCGCATTGTTTGCCAATTTGGGTATTTGCACGCTACTGCTCGGCTATCTATTCATTGGTGAGTACACATTAGAGATTTCGTTTTTGACGTTTTTGCTTCGTTTTCCTTTCGTTCGAATTATTCGTTTTCCGATTTTTTTTGTTTGTTGGTGGGATTTACGCGTTGCTGGCGGATTTGGTTGTTTGCTTTTGTTTGCTCATTCTAATTTCATAAATCAATAGATTGTGGGTTTTCGTGGAGTAGGCTGGATGTGGTAAGTAGAAGTGCGCCATACTCGTGGGAGGATGAGATTTAGGATTTGAAAAAGAAAGAAAAATTTAAAATTTGTGAAATTGATTGAGAGGCTATTTCATGAAGCACTGATAAAAGGTGATATAACGTATCTAATTTTCACCCTGTGCCAGCCATCTTGAGCTGTGACGTAGAGCTAATTTTAAGAAAAAAGAATGAAAATAATTAAATTTGAAGTTGATATGTTCATATTTTAAAAAATGAAAATTATTTCACATTTAGTCAAAATTAAGAAAAGAATTTAAGGGATAAGAAATTAAAAAAACAATTTTTTGATTTGTATGAAAATATTATTTGGAATTAAAATTTTCCTATTTTGGAAGTCTGCAGTTTTTGGTCAATTTTAGAAAATGAAAATTTAAAAATTGAGTTTTGAAAATTTTAACATTAAAAAAAAAGAATTAAACAAATAAGATTTTATTTAAAATTGAAATTCTCATATTTCTAAAACAAAAAAAAGTATTTTGCATTATCAAACTTAAAAAAAAACTAATATTAGAATAAAAAAAAATAAAAAAGTGATTTAAAAAAAAAGGTACATTTGAAATTATAATTATCCTATTCCCTAAGTTTACCATTTTTGGACAATCGTAGCTGATAGAAATAGAAAAAAAACTAATTTTGAAAATATTAAGTTAAAAAAATTAATAAAATAAAACAAATTAATTTGGAATTGAAGTTCTAGTTTTTCAAAAATTAAATTTTTTTTACATTTGTTCAAACGCCTAACGTAAAAATGGAAAAAACGAATTTTGAGATTAAAAAATTCAAAAAAAAGATATATTTCAAGGATAAAATTAAAAAAAAAAAACAAATTTTAAATGTAAAGAAAGATGAAATAACTTCTGGTCATCCAGAAATTTTTAAGTTATTTTATATTTGGCCATACGTAGAAGATGAAAAAAAAAAATTAATTCGAAAAACAAGATAAAAAAAAATAATAAAAAAATGCAATAATAATAAAAAAATTACAAAGTTGCAGTTGAAATTTTTATATATTAGAAATTAAAATTATTTTACATTTAGTCAAAATTAACGTATTTAAGAGAAACAAAAATTTTAAAAAATTATAGTTAATAAAAAATTAAATAATGAATAATTAAATATTAAAAGAAAATTGTTTATGATTGGAAAAAAAATAATTTATTAAGTTCTCATAACTCAAAAATCTAAAATTATTTTACGTTTGGTCAAATTTAGAAAAGGAAAACTGAAAATAGCAATTTTTAAAAATTTTAGATTCAGAAAATTAGATTCAGAAAAAATTTTAAGATTTAGAAAAGAATTTATAAAAAAGGAAATTAATTAGAAATTTAAATTTTCGTATTTTAAAAATTAAAAATCATTTTACATCGATCCACTACCACTTCTACCTGCCCACCAAGATTTGTTTGAAAAAAAATATATATTGTATATATGAATTTAAAAAATAATAAAAAAATCCATTTGTATTACTATTGGTTAAATTTAGAAAATGAAATAAATGAAATAAAAATAAAATTTAAGTAAACAAAATAAAATAAAATGAGATAGGGGATATCTCATATTAAAAAATTTATTTTGGATACAAATGCAAAAAAAAGCATTTTAAAATTAAGAATATTTAATTAAGAAAGAAAAAAACAAAAATAAGTTATTTGAAAATAGTATAAAAATAACAAAAAAAAAAGAAAAAATAAGAAAAATTTTAAATTATAAATCTCTTATTTAAAAATATGTTAAATTACATTACATTTGGTCAGTAGTAGGATAAAAATATTATAAGCGAACTAAATTTTAGTTTTTAATTTTTTTATTGTTTTTTAAATTCGTTTTAAATATAAATTTTTTATGGTTTTTTGTTATTCTTTGTTAAATTTGTTTTAAACTCTGAGAATTTAAATTTCACATTTTGAAACTAAAATTTTTATTCACGAATTTAGGAGTTCTTTCAATTTAATTTTAAAATTTCCCTAAAGAATTTTAATATTATTTCTAATGTTGTTGAATTTATAAATTTTTATTGGTAACCAAAATATGGAAAATATATAAAATAAATAAAAATTTTAATTTGTTTCGCATATATTGATGCACTTTTATTTTTTCTTCACCACTTATTTTCGCCTGTTTATTAAACCACTTTTTCAGAGGCTCGAACAAACTGCACTAACAAAAAAGCCATGAACCCATTAAAAAATTTCAAATCTCAATTACATTTCTCTTTGCCACAGGCTCATTTCTATTCCTCACCATAGAAACTTCCGGCGACGGAGGCAGCGCAGCGGGCGTTGTCAGTGATCCAAATGGCTGGTCATACGCGCACAATGCATACATATCGACACAACAAGAACAAAAACCACACAAACACCCAGCTGAAACGAGTTTCGGCGAAGCGCAGTCAAAGTTATACAAATCTAGTGAACCGTTATTGGATGTGGCAACCGCAGGAGGAATGCGCTTGCAAGGAACTACTGCTGCTGCTGCTGCTGATGGAGAAAAGCCACATGAAAGCAGTAGCAGTGGCAACTTCCACGTGAATATGCCCAATACGAAGAGACAGGTAGCGGTGAATAGTACGCAAACAGTTGCAACGGTTGCTGTGCAATTTGATGTGATTGCAAAACCGGAAACGGAAACATACATTGACAACAAGCACGCCAACAAGTTGGGGCCAACGAACAGCATGACGCCGCAACAGTCAAATGACGCTGCCGCTGGTATAGCTACATACGAGTATTCAACACTGCGACAAGCCTATCGAGTTGCTGCTAATACCATGGAAGCTGCCATTGGCAATGACATTAACGGCGATGATGTTGATGTTGATGCTGAGGTTGGTGCTGGTATGGCTGATGGGGAAGGGGTTGGCGAGGTGATGGCTGCGGCCGATGGTGCATGGGGTGGTGAAAATGTGGCGCTGAAACGTACTGTGGAGAATATTTGGGATATAACGGTTTCATTGAATATACTCTACAAGGAAAATTGGACTAAGTGAGTAGCTATGTAATTAAGCACTGGTAGGTGAAATGATGGCCTGAAATTTGCTTTGCTTATTCATTTATATTTTCCAAGAATCAGAAGAAGGGTTAGTTAGCTGGTTGCTATGCTTTTTTGTCGACCTCAGGTGTCAAAGTAGTTTTGCTATATTACGTGATTGCTATATTTGCTATATTACGACTCCGAACGCGAGCTGTTTCTTTTTCTGAGGAGCGAGCCTTTTCATGGCGAAAATACACTTGCGGTTTGCCATTGCCTGCGCACTCTCTAATGGCAGTCACGTACCAAACCATTCGGCTACGCCGACCGCCTTAAGTGGCATAGTTGATCTTATCGAGTTTGTCAGTCTAGTCGTCGTGGATCCATTATGTGATCCATTCATCTAAATATGATTTGCGCGCACATCCTTTGCGGGGTATTTGGCCGAGCTCCTCCCTTAATTTATGATGTGCATCTTGATTCTGTTTCACAAATGGAGGTATCCGCATTCCATGCCACCTCCTAACGGCAAATGATTTTTTATAAGTACCTTTTTTATGGCAAAAAACACTTGGAAGTTTGGCCTTGCCTGGCGAAGGGTAACCTGTAGTAGAATAAACCTTTTCTATCATTTCACATCCACAGTGGGGTTCGTATCTAGGATCTATTGCGACATCACTTAAAAGAGAATTAGGTGACTATTTAATATTAAAATTTTTATGCATTCCAATAGTCCTATTCTACTAATGTCCAGATGCTAATTTAAGTGACTTATGGAATTAGTTGCCAAAATATGGGCATTCAAAGACGAATTTCTTAATCTTCTCTATAAAACTACTCCATTCAAATCTGCTCTGTGTCAGTCTTTCGACTTTAAGCTGGAGGAAGATAAGATATTTGGAATCATTTTTCAAAGAGCCCCATGTGTTAGCTGGCCTTCCGAGCTTTTCTTCTCATTCTTCCTTACACGTTGTAGTACATGAAAATTTTGTGAGATCGGTGCCTTCTGGACCTGCCAGTGCAGATTCAATTTTTTCCACTTATCACGAAGAGCACCGGCTTACGGTGAGATGCGCTCCATAAATCGCCATTTGAGATACTCTGTAGCCAGCATATTTTGTAAGATTAAATAAAACAATTCAGTAAAACCAATTTTTGTGGAGTTTCAGTGAATTTTCACCGGTCGTTCATGTGTTTTGTTCGTTTCGCAGCCACAGTTTGACGCATTGGAAGACATCTCAGCAAGGATCGGAAATATCTGCTTAAATTCGCAATAGAAATAGGGACCATGCGAGTGGAAAATTTCATATGTATAGCTAATAATCTCCATCTGGTAGCTCTATGGACCGAACCGGTCTATGCGTGACTGCAAGTCAACCAGTTCAACTTAACCTAACCTTTATAGAGTTTTAAAAATCATATCCAGATGCCTGCCTGTCTCAGCTCTATTTTCTATTCATAATAGCGACTATTTCGCTTATTGATTTTTTGTCGGGAGAAGTTTTTTCTTTCAAAGGATACTTCCGGCAAACTACCGTCACGAAAAGCTAAATAATTGCCATGGGGATCTTAGTCTTCAGTCCAATGAAATGAGAATTAAGTGAACATTTTATTTATATTATTATTATTTGGGGGTAGGCAGCTCAGAGAAAGGTTGGAGCTTATCAGAGAGGCTGGGTTTTTAACGAAGTTTTGACACTTGTTAACTGTTCTGAGCTAAGATGTGCACACTTCGAGTACTGCAATGCACAGCATCGCTGGTAAGCCGAAAAAAGCATAGTGCTAAATACTGATTTTTATTGTAACGGCGTACTTTCTTATAGGCAAACACGCTCAGAGACTAGACTTGCGGAGTCAAAACGACTGTACAAGCTGTCTAAAGGAAGAAGAGAAAGAGACGATCTCGCATCTTTTGTGCGATTGTCCTGCTCTTTACAGACGTAGACTCCGCACTTTACGTAGACAATTTTTTAATGAGTTGAAAGATCTTAGTACTGAGGAAATCAGCGATAGTCTAAAATTTTAAAAAATTCACATAGGGTTTAGGCAGATAAGGACAAGTTCACAATGGGTAGATTGAAATATGGCCTGAGTGATTCTTATAGTTGACAGGCGCTACAACCTAACTTAACCGTGAGCACCGAAAACTTGCAGATGCCGTCATCTTGCTTATAATTTTTCTGCTCAGAATTACTCTTAGAGAAATATTCTCTTAATCTTCTTCTTGATTGACGCGATAACCGCTTACGCGATTTTGATCGAGCTTAAACAAAGCCCACCGGTCGTTTCTTTCTCGTGCTAACCGGCGCCAGTTGGACACACCAAGCGAAGCCAAGCCCTTCTCCACCTGATCTTTTGAAAGTAGAGGAGGCCTGCCTCCTCCTCTGTTACCACCAGCTGGTACCGTATTGAATAGTTTCAGAGCCGGAGCATTTGTATCTATTCGGGCGACATGGCCCAGCCAACGAAACCGCTGCAACTTTATTCGCTGTGCTATATTTATGTCGCCGTAAAAGTCGGAGAAATATTCCACATTCGACAAAACAGATCACTTTACCGCTCTAAGCATCGAAAGGCTAAGATCTTTATATTTTGCATTAACAGGAATAGATTTTTAGTACTGGATTATTCTGTGATGTACGCCTGGATTTCCTGATTTCTTTTGCTGACATTTCTTAAAAGGATTCTGCTATCGTTCCCCTGAGATTTAAGTTTCAAGTTGCTGTTAAGAGAGCCTCAACCGCCAAGCATCACAGCAGTATAAACTTTTAGGCTAACGAACTCACTCGAAACTACTCAATTTTTATGTATGTGTGTTGTGCTGTTTTCGTGTTTAAGTGCAGAATTACCCAGAAACCATATAAATTAAAGTAGAAACTTGCTAATAAAATGCTTAAAAGCATTAAGATAAAGCACTCGAGTTTAATTGTATTTTCCTCTTATAAACTTTAATTGAATTAATTTTAATGCGATTAAACTAAATACTTTTCTATCTTACCATCCCCGTTCTGCTTCTTGTCTGCATTTCTTGCTACTTTTGCCTTGCACATTCTTCGCTTGTGCACTCACACTCACACTCACACACGCACACATGGACATATAGATTGGCCGCCTTGGAGATTAATAAATTTCAGGATCAATTAGTCAAACGGCTTGTCATGGATTTGACTCTATCAACGGCGACAGGAGTAGTGGGGGCAGGTATGCCCGCAACAACAATGAACGATGCATATTCAAGGCAACAACAGCAGCAACAACAACTATACTCACAACAAGATAACATTGAACAACATCAGCCATCGCAGCCGTACGATTATCACAACATGGAATCGGCTACAAATAAACATTACGGCAATGATGCAGCTCAACAGCGTCAACAACAAAGACAACGTGAACGTTACTGGCATTTACAAGCGGCACGACAACGTCAGTGGCAATTGCAAAAGCAGCAACAGCAATTTGAGTGGAATTTCGCAACGTCATTTCTGTATTCGCTGACCGTGGTGACGACAGTGGGTAAGTGTTGGCTAAATTGTTTGCAAAAAAAAGTATATATATATCAATTATTTATGTGAGTGCTTTGTAAATAAGGGTATTTCAAAAGTGACGCCTATATGTTAGTAGTGAAAAAGTCCTTTTTTAGGTAAATTTAGATATTTGTTAAGTAGGCAACTATATAATTTTATGCGATAGAATAAGGCGTTAAAATTTATGAAACTTATTATGAAATTAATCGAATTTGAATATCAACAATTTGCGAAATTCGTGATTTTTTTGGTGCAAATATTCCTCCGAACGAGTCGAAAGGTAGGTGAAAAATTAAAAAAAACTGGTACTCTCAAGGATGAAAAAGGACTGACAGACCAAGAGCTGTTGATGCTCTGTTGAGAATATTGCTGCTGTAGCGCAGAGTGCTGCTGAACAACCTGCAATATCGATTTCTCAACGTTTCCAACAATTAGGTATTTATGAATCAACTGTTTTGCGGATTTTTCGGCGACATTTAAATGATGTAATTTTTATATATACAGTCTGTCCAAAAAAAGTGTGACCGGTGAAATTCAAAGTTAGAGTTTCATTATACAAAAATGTTAAAGGTGGCAAGTATAGTAGGCCTATCCATTCCGGAATACACATTGCCTAATTTGCTACTTTTGTGAGAAGTTTACGAAATGAGTCCGGTGTATTAAAAATGATTTGAAGCAGTGTTCCTATGTACACACCCTGTCGCGTGTATATGCAGCAAAATATTTGAAGAAGTCGGAGACGTTCAAAAAATGGGTGCAATGGTATAACGAAGTTAAAAACGTAGACGATTTCGTCGAACGATGTCCACAAAATATACCTCTCGAAAGCAAGAGCAGAAAATCATTGATTTGTTTGTGACATAGTCGAACTTATCGTTCAGTGAAGCTGACATAGTTTACATGCAGAAGACCTCGAATTGAGGATCACATTAAAAAAAACCGCGGTTTGCATTATCCCACAATGAAAAAGGACCTGACTGAGCTAAGGCAAATCCAGTATACTCGTATTTACAGATGAATCTTCCTTCTAGGCCAATAGTTGCATAAGTCGGTGCTGGTGTATTGTTGATAATCGATAATTTCAACGAACTGTTAAACATCCAGTTAAGGCTCCTGTTTGGGGCTCATTCTCCGTAAAAGGATTTCAACGTTTATTTGTGCTTACCGCCAATTTGGATGTGGTTTTGATGTATAAAATTTACTGAAAAGCATTATTTTCATCAATTGATGCTTGGATTTCGTCGAAGGCGCTTGGAAGAACTAGACCAGTTTGGATTTTACAGGAGGACAACCATCCCAGCATCGAAGCCGAATAGAGTCGTATAGAGTGGAAACATTAAAATAGGATACTAATGTTGGTTTAAACTTCACAGGCGGCTGATGCCTACCATCTTGGAAATGTTTCGGCAAAAGTTCGGTTAGGTTAGGTTAACGCGACTGGCATTAAGCCACGCATAGACCTTGTGGTACCTAGCGATACCAGATGGAGACTGAGCTTTATTAAGATTTAGAGTAGACATTATGTAGGATCTCAACGCATTTAGTAAACCTAAGCACCTCAGGTGGCTCTGTTTTTAAGATATCCTCCAGACCCTCAAACTGTGGGGCTCTTAGGCATTTCGAGCGCGTTTTTGATAATGTCGGACAAGATGATCTAAAGTTTCCCTTATATTATCCCTGCACTTCTTGCATTTGTCGTTGCTAGCAATCCCTATCTTGTACGCATATGCAATAGATTATGACTTGCCAGCATACTTATGTTAGTTCTGCAGTCTTTTCGCGAGAGTGTAAGTACGAATTGAGTCAATTTTTTGTCTTTAGTTCTACACATTCGTCGTTCAGATTAGTTTACTTAGCATGCGCTTGCGTTTTCATACTGTCGTCCATTTTGAAGTAAATTCTATTTAGCGGTTTTTGTATGTCGATCTCTTGTTCAAAAGGTAGATTAACAGCACTTTTGACTATCTCATCCACTATTTTGTTTCCTTCGATGCCTTTGTGACCCGGTACCCAATAGATACACAGTCCTCTGTTTGCGGCTAGCCTTTCTATGGCTTCCCTGCTCCAATCAGCAACGAAGCAACATGAGTGAAGTCTGTGTGGTTTTTTTCGTTTATCACCAACACAGTCTCAGTTTTCCGTAAACAAATCGTCATGACATGGCCCCGGTTACATCAGCCAATCAGTAAAATGCGCTGAGAGCCGGTTAACGGTCTGATATTGGTCACACCTTCTGAATTTGTTTCACCATGGTACGAATGGGTACTGCAGCACTGAAAGTATTCATTGTGAAGCCTGTTAGTGAAGGCAGAGCAAGTGAAAGTACTCCTCCAAGTGGATGATAATTTGGGCTCAATTGGTGTTTTTAAATAGCACCAGTTGATTCTAGTAAGTAATGAACGGCATGCTTTGCTGAATTCTTCCAAACTTTCTTAATCGATTACGGCGCCAAAGGCTGAGAAATCACTCAGTAATTTCCATATTTTCTCTCATAACTTCTACGTCACTTCATATTTTTTCATCACTTCTTAAATGTAAATTTTATTTGAACATTTCTTTTTTGTTATTCCAGGCTACGGCACCATTACGCCACGCACTACACTCGGCCGCATGGTCACCATTGCGTATGCTACAATTGGCATTCCACTCACGTTGGTGTATCTCTCGAGCATCGGCAGCATTTTGGCAAAATTAGCCAGCGGCTTTTGTGAGCGTCTACTATGTTGTTGTTTTTGTCGTGCGTCTCCCAATAAACGTCATACAATTTGTGGCTTTAGTCGACAACAGGTCTCGGATAAAAAGTGTAATCTCAAACTGCAACAGTTACAAAAGCATCATCACCAACAACAGCAGCAGCAGCAGCATCCGTCGAACTCAGCTCAGTTGGCACAACAACAACAGACAACGCAGTCTACACAATCGGCACACTTGCCCTACTGCTACGTGCGCCCCCCGGCTGATGATTCACTTAGCTATGCTGAGCACTCACCACTCTCTGCGCATTCCGGCACGCGCAACAGCAGCGCGCATACACTACGCTGGTCGCTAGCGCTGCCGCTTGGCTTCTGTGTGCTGCTCTTATTGTCGTACGTTGCCTTCGGCTCGCTGGTTATTGCGCTAATGGAGCAGTGGCCTTTCTTCGATGGCATCTACTTCTGTTTCATGAGTTTGACGACAATTGGCTTTTGTGATCTACTGCCGGGTGCGCATGTGCGCCCTGCCACCACCGCCTCCACGTTGGTCGTGTGGTTCTGTGCGGCGTACATATTGAGCGGCCTAACGCTCACCTCCATGTGCGTGAATTTGTTGCATGATGAATTTTTGCAGCGTATGCGTGTTGTGGTGAAATTCAAAAAAGTTGCCACCGGCAAGAACACAGCGAAAGAGCGAAATTTCTTTGGTGCACCACCTTGACGATGCGGCGAAAGCTGTGTGGGTGCGCGCGCTGGTGGTGGCACAGCTGTTTGCAATGCAACTTTGTCATCGAGACTGCTGCATGGCGATAGCTTTCTGCGCATGGTGGCATTGTTTCTGCGGAATGGAATACGGATGCAGCAGCGAACGAGCGGGCGATGAAGATGCAGATGGGTGTGTGTATGTGAGCGTGAGATGTGGAACGAGTGGATCGATATATGAGATTAAACCTGTGCCAAACGTGATTATTTTTTAAGTGGTGAGTATGGTGATGATTAAGTATGGTGAGTATGATGGTATGATTCCCATTTATTTAGACGTGGGATGCTTGTTTGGGATTTTAAGAAAGTTTGTTTAGCTTAAGGAGTTTATATAGATACCATGGGGTCCAAATTTTTTCCTACTTGAGAGAAAATCGTAGTTAGCCTTTATAAATTCAGTGTTAAATGTTTCGAAAATTCGTATTTGGAAAATACCAGATTTCTGCTAAAATAAAAAGAATATTTTACGCCTTAGTTATAGTCAAACTCAATTAAGTAAGTCTCGAAAATAGACTAAGAAAATTACTTTTATGAGATTAAATTCTAAACTAATATTTGGTGAGCCCGTAAGATGCTTTAAGAAATCCTCAGTCAGTCCCGATAAATTAATTTATGTAAAGGAGATTATTTATCAATATTTTTAGGAGTTCGTTAGGACAAATTAGTTAGACCTTGTGAGCCCAAAAAAATGGACGATTGTCATAATTTTTTTTAAATATCTTTTAGAAATTGTATTCAAATGAGGCATATATCATACTGAAGGGTAACTCTCGAAGAATACATTTTGGTGTTTTTTATTTTAAAAAATGTTTTTATTTATTGTTAATCGCCCCTCCACGAAACGCCCTTTTTTAGAAGAGGCTTGCGGTGATCACGGTAGCGCAAGAGCAGCTCAACTGAAACCAAAAAAATTAAATGATTATTGCAGAAAAATGTTTTTTTGTGAATCTGAACGGTTTATTTACTCAAAAAAAAATTTTCTCGATATGAAAACCACTTTGCACCCAAAAAAAAAAAACGATTTTTGAGGATGAAATAATAGGTATATGAATAAGTTCGTGCGGTTTTTTTCGAAATTTGAAACTTTATTGACGTAAAATGGTTACAAATTTAATATTCAAAGTATTGTCCATCGCTTGCTACTACTTTTTCCCATCTTTCTGGCAATTCACGGATTCCCTTTGTGAAAAATTCGGTCGGTTTTGCCGCAATCCACGAATCGATCCATTTTTTGACTTCATCGTAATTACGGAAGTGCTGGTCAGCCAGGCCATGTTGCATCGATCGGAAGAGATAGTAATCGGATGGCGCAAGGTCTGGACTATACGGCGGGTGGGGTAGGACATCCCATTTGAGCGTTTCTAAGTATGTTTTGACCACTTGTGCAACATGTGGCCGAGCATTGTCATGTTGCAAAATAACTTTGTCGTGTCTATCGGCGTATTGCGGCCGTTTTTCTCGCAGTGCTCGGCTCAAACGCATCAATTGTCGTCGGTAGACATCCCCCGTAATCGTTTCATTCGGTTTCAGTAGCTCATAATACACAACACCCAGCTGGTCCCACCAGATACACAGCATAACCTTCAGGCCATGAATATTCTGCGCCGACGTCGATGTTGAAGCATGGCCAGGGTATCCATACGTTGCCCGACGTTTTGGATTGTCGTAATGGACCCACTTTTCATCGCCAGTCACAATTCGATGCAAAAAACCCTTTCTTTTGTGCCGTTGAAGCAGTTGTTCGCATGCCATAAAACGGCGTTCAACGTCTCTTGGCTGCAATTCATACGGCACCCAATGGCCTACCTTTCGGATCATTCCCATGGCTTTTAAACGTTTGGAAATGGTTGATTGATCAACTCCCAAAGTTTTTGCAACCTCTTCTTGCGTTTGAGCCGGATCTTGATCGAGCAATTCCTCCAATTCGGTATCCATGAACTTTGGCGGCGCACCCTCGCGTTCTTCGTCTTCCAAGCCAAAATCACCACTTTTAAAGCGTGCAAACCACTTCTGGCACGTTCGCTAGAGCATGCTCACCATAAACTTCCACCAAGATACGATGACTTTCGGCTGCTTTTTTCTTCATATTAAAGAATTCCCCGCAAAAACACATTATTTGGCACGAAATTCGACATTTTCAAGTGTGGTAAAAATATTGTTGTTTACGCTTCAAATAAAAAACTTATACTGACATTTGTGCCTTACGACAGTAGCTCTCCAATGAATGTTTGGAAATGTGGATCGATGGAATAATAATCAAGTTACGCCATCTGTTGTAAAACCGCACGAACTTATCCATAGACCTATTAATTCGGCACATTAACGGCATAGAACCTCAATTATGCCTCAGCGTCATCGAAAATTTGGACCATCGGATGGAGGTGTCCCGCCGAGGCCAGTTGGCCGATATTTTGTTTCATACATAATTGAGCTATACCAATATTATCAT
Source organism: Anastrepha obliqua (assembly GCF_027943255.1). Classification (NCBI taxonomy): domain Eukaryota; kingdom Metazoa; phylum Arthropoda; class Insecta; order Diptera; family Tephritidae; genus Anastrepha; species Anastrepha obliqua. The sequence continues at coordinate 120,094,880 of NC_072893.1, read as the reverse complement.
AATAAAGAGAAATGTCAATAATTTCCTAAAAAAATTGTATTTTATTCAAAACCAACACCGGCCCTTAAACTTAACCACCCTTTATAATTATATGGCTTTGAAATTATTGCCCAATTTCGGAAGGATAAGTTAAATAATCTAGAAATTGGAATTTTATTCACTCACAATTTATTTTAGTAAATCCTGAAATTATCGAGGAGTCAAATATAAATTGATTTGGCATGCATTTATTTGCTCAATTTAGCTGAGTGGAGTTAAATAGAGTGCTTCCGCAAATTGGAATTTCAGTAAACTCCTAAGTCATTTTAAAAAATTTCGAAATCAGGTAATAATTCCAGTGACTGTATAAGTTTTTGTACACAATTAATTTGCAGTGAAAATTCTTATCGCAGCTTAGGTTAGTTAAGTAAGATTAATGCGGTTTGAAAATTAGATTTCCGGCAAATATTATATAAAAGTTATTTTGACAATTTCCGATATTAAGCACGTAAAACCGAAAATAAAATGTTTGTATAATTGTGTTAGAAATTTGCATAATTCAGTTTAGTTTGAAATTAGTACTTTAGTGTAACCAAATTAAGTTAAACAAGCAAAGTAATAAATCCCGAAACTAGCACGCAATCCTGATAAGTAAACTTAGACCAAATTGGGAAAAAGTGAATATTTCTTTAGCCTCATGACTTTGAATGGGGCAAAATGATTTCTCAAATAGTACATAATTTTTTTTATTGGGATATTTATTAATCCACCAATTCACAGTCCAGAGTTAAAAGAGTCAAAAAATTTCTTTTTTTTAATTTGAATTTTGTAAGACTTATTACTATCATCAGATAATTTTATGAGTGTAAATATACTAATATTATATTAAAAATAATTTGATTAGTTTTCCCCAGTTTAATGCCTTCTCTTCAATCCTCTTCCTCTTTTTGTCTCTTTCAGTTAGTCGTACTTAAGTGCGTAAAAAAAGTGTGTTTCTCTTCTTTATATTCTTAAAAATAAAGATACTTTCGATTGATTCGTAATTCCATTTGATGCCGCACAAAAGTGACGTAGTGACAACGCCCGGCGCAGACAATGAGTCGCGCAAAAATCAACGCCTACCCTCTACTCCATGAGCCATCACCAAGAAGCTGTGTGAAAACTGACACAATTAACTCTTGGAAATTTAAGCAGCAGACGCTGACAAAACGTGACCATAACGAAAATTTAATTTCAACGTAAATTAAGTTGAGCTTAAAACTTTGTGAGCTCCACTCCCCTCATCGTATCACATCGAATTATTCTGTAACTTCGACGCTACCTTCAAACGCACCCGCACATAGAGGGGGAGTGAGTGAGAGATTATGCCACGAGTACGTGAATTCTGCGCTCAGTACAGTTCAATTTCGTGAAGCTTTGTGAAACGTGACAGCAATGCGCGGCAACAGCAACAACAACAAGAACAACAACGTTTTCTTATTATTTTTATTGCGGCGCACTAAGGAGGCAACATCGAGAAGGAGTAGTAGGGTAAGGAAAATGCGCAGGCGAAAGTTGACAGTTGCTTGACAGTTGACAGTGAAAGTTAAGCTGCGGTAGCTGCCACAATTGACAACTCACAGCTGACGTAGTCGCTGTCACTGCGGTTGTGGTCGGCGGAGTACAAGTCGTACATGCGGAAATGGGGTATGGTGAATAGCAGCGGATGCGATGGCAATCTTCACCGCTGTCATTTGCATATTTCATAATATATTTGAAATGAGTGCAAGGAAATATACGAGTATAAGGAAATGTATATTTAAAATTGAATTTAAATATTTATGAAATGTGTTCAGTTGTATTGAAAATATTTTAAAAATATGAAATAGAAAAAAACCTGCATTTATTATTTTTAAACCGTAGCGTGAATTAACATTAAGTTTGTTAGAGTGTGCCAGAAATCATTAAATACGTCTATAAATATTTGAAATATTGTATTAAATTTAAAGAATACAGTAATGTGCGTGCAAGTGTGTGTGTGCATGTACAAGAACAACTTACGAAATAAAAAGCACGAAAATTTAATTTTCGCAAATAAAAATATTAAATCACATAATTATAAATAATAAATAAATAATGTGTTTTACTTGTGACTTTATATGGATTAGGGAGAGAATATTTTAAATTTGGTAAAAAAGTAACTAGGTGGGATTTTTCAAAAAATGGCTTTTTAGTAAGGGCAAATTTCTATCAATGTGAAATGCATTTCCGCAATTCTTGTATTTTTTTTCTGTGTTTTGTGATTTAAACTGTTTCACTGACCTCCAAATATTTAGTTTTTGTATTTTTATTTCATGAGCTGAAATAAATGATTTTTCCATGAATTTGGACACTGCTTCGGATGTTGTCGAAAATCGGCAAACTCATAGAAGACTTTGTGAACTTTTATAGAAACATGGCTCCTATGGATTATTTATTTTGAAAATATATTTTAAGTCAAAGGCAAATGGCGTCAAATCAGCCTCAATTGAAACTCAATATTTTGTTGTGTATGAAATGAGGTCAAATATATGGAGAGAAGTAAAACTGTTATGAGCTCTCGGAGGGCTTGTGAATTCACACTAGCATTAATTTTTATTGTTTTAGTTGCTAAATTTTTAATTTTTTTATGAAAAATTTTTTTTTTTTTTATTTTTAAATTTTTAATTTTTTAATTTTTTTTATTTTAAAATTTTTGTATTGTTAATTATTATGAGCTCTGGGAGGGAGTGTGAAATCATACTAGCTTCAATTATTATTTTTTAGTTTTTAAATTTTTTATTTCTTTTAATTTTTTAAATATAATTTTTTTCTTATTTTTAAATTATTTAATTTTTAAATTTTTAATTTAAAAGTTTTTCTTATTTTTAAATTTATATTTTTAAGTTTTTTTATATTTTCATTTTTTATTAAATTTTTGTATACAGTGCACTCGCGGTAACTCGAATAGCCGCTAAGTCGAACGACGTGCTAACTCGAAAACATTTTTTTCCCTATTGACTAGTTTGTAACTCGAACAATATTAAAGCGCTATAACTCGAACAAAACAACAAATTTATTTGTACACACATTCTTTTCAAACATGTACATTTTGTACATACATACATATGTAATAGTATATGTATATAAATTATATGTATACTAGTGTATTGTCCATATGAATATTTCGACGTTAATATCCCGTTAGTTTTCTGGGAACAACATCTTGCATTGACCAAATTGCTTTAAATTTGTCATTTGTAGTGTATCAGTGCATGTGAGTAATGGATCGTAAAAGGTTGAAGTGTTTAACATTAAAAGAGAGGGCTGAAGCCCTTAACAAAATTAAAGGTGGACGTAGTGTTACTTCTCTAGCGAAGGAATATGGGGTAGCCAAGTCCACCATAAGTCTTATAAAAAAGAAAGACAAGGCAATTTTAAAAGCAGTAAACAACACGTTTTTGGGTCCTGGGAAGAGGAGAACTTTAAAAGCTTCTGAGTTTCCTAAAATGAAAGCCGCTTTATACAAATGGTTTCTGTCCCAAAGAAAAAAGAATTACCCAATAAGTGGACTCATCTTGAAAGAACATAACATGAAAAACATAATTTACAGGTCGAATTTACGCTTTATGATGTTAACAAATGGAATGATGGTGCCGAATTTACCGACACAGAAGTAATAATTGAAACTAGTGATTCTGAGTCTGAGTTTAACAACACAACTGAGACATGTGAGCGGATATCATCTGAGGGGGCAGTTAGCTCTATCAATAAGGTAATTCAGTGGGCCACAACTGAACAAGTAAGCCCCGCAAAGGTTAACACTCTTCAACATTGCTGCAGGCGAGAAAAGACAAACACACATTACAACTTTCTTTTCGGCCTAACTTTTCTGTTAAAGCTGACTTTTTTTGTGTAACTGACACAAAGACTGCCAAATATTTGATGCAAAATATTGAAACGAATTAATTATTTTAAACATATTCATGTTCATATCCATATGTAAATAAATAAATAAATTTAATTGAAAAAAATCGATATCGATGACTGTTTTTTTAACATAGCACACTCAATTGATAAGTCGAACAAATTCGATAAATCGAACAGCGCCTGTTTTAATTAGTTCGAGTTATCGCGAGTGCACTGTATTTTAATTTTTTATATTTTAATTTTTTTATAGGTATATATTTTTACATTTATTTGTTAAATTTCTAAATTTTTAAATATTTTTGTTTTTTAATTTTTAAATATTTAATTTTTAAATCTGTTTATTTCAAATTTTTTTTTATTGTTAATTGTTATGAGCTCTCGGAGGGCGTGTGAAATCATAGGGGTTTCAATTTGTATTATTTTAGTTTTTAAATTTTTAAATTTTTTAATTTTGTTACTTAAATTTTTTTTTTTACTTTTAAATTTTTTAATTTTTTTCTTTTTAAATTTAAAAATTTAAAAATTTTTTTAATTTTTTTTATTTTTAATTTTTTTATTTTTTAATTGTTGTATTTTTTAATTCTTTTATTTGCTTAATTTTATAATTTTTTTAATTTTTTCAGTTTCTTACTTTAGGTATTTTATTTTAATAGTCTACAGTGCAAGTTATCTTACAGACTACAAAAAAATGTAAAGAAAAACAAGCCGAATTTGACAACTAAAATATTGAAAATCAATATAAATAACACATGGGCTGATAAGTCTCGGGCCCGTCACCTAGATGACACCAGTTTTATTTCATTCCCCTTTTTCACTTAGTACTAACCTTAAGAAGACAGCTGTTAAAATTTCATGATATTCCATTCCTTAGTTCGTGAGTGATTGTGCTAAGAGTGACGCTACTTTTGTTATTTTCAAAATAATGAATCAAAAAGAATTTCGTGTTTTCATTTTGCATTGCTTCCTGATGGGGAAAAATATCGTTCAAGTGAAGCAATGGCTTGAAAACAGTTATGGAGACTCCACTCCATCAGAAACAATAATAAGTCGATGGTTTTCTGACTTCAAACGTGGCCGTACAGAAACCGATGATACGCAACGCAGTGGACGTCTAAATGAGGCGGTAACACCAAAAAACATCAAATAAATGCACAAAATCGTTTGGAATGATCGAAAAGTGAAGTTGCGTGAGTTAGCTGATATCAAACGTTTTTCCCACCTCTCGACCAATTTGTTGATGCCGTTCCGCCAAAAATCGCTTGGTCTGGTGTTAAAGAAGCTGCTGAGCCAGTTTTTAATTACCTCTTTGTTATCGGTGGTAATGCCCTTCATTTGTTCGACAGGGAGCGGAACAGAAGATGGTAATCGGTCGGTGCAAGCTCAGGAGAATACGGCGGATGATGAAGGACTTCCCATTCGAGCTCTTGGAGTGCGGCTTTGACCACTTGTGCAATATGAGGCCTGGCACTGTCGTGAAGAAGTTTGGCTTTACCCCGTCGGTCAGGTCTTTTCAGTCGAATAGCCTCATGCATGCGGTGTAGCGAGGCAATATAGAACTACTTGTTGACTGTGGCATTCTTTTCGAACATTTCCCAAAGTGCCTTTCCCTCCCAGTCCCACCAAACACATATCATGATCTTCTTTGGATGAAGATCCCACTGGACTCTCGGCTTTGGCATATCTCCTGGAGCTACCCACTCCGTTTTTTGCTTCGTATTGATGTGTAGGCCCCATTTCTCATCTTCCATGACGATTAGGTGCAAAAAGCGCTGTTTGTGATCGAGTATTGCTCGATGGCGGGCGGGACACTGAGCAGCAATTTGAAGACTATTTTCTTTGCTTTTTCGTTGAGCTCGTGAGGCACCCAGGCTCTCAATTTTTCGGAAAATCCCATTGAACGAAGATGATTGAGAATTGTTTTATGATCACAGTTCATTTATTCCGCTAATTCACAACTGGTTTGGGGACCGTCCTCCTTCAAAAGAAATTTAAGCCGTTTCTCATCGAATTCAGAAGGTCTTCCGCTGCGGGACTTGTCATCGATGTGAAATTTGCTGCTGTAGACTTGCCTATGACACCTTCGCCATACACGTCGCAAATATCTCAGATGTTTCGACAGCTTTTCGACCTCGATGAAAAGCAAAGAAGAGGAGGTGTCGAGGAATATGTGCTTTAAAATGAAGCAAAAAAAAATCAAAACTTCGTAGTAATTTAGTCCTTAATATGTGGTGGTAATGCCTGCTATTGACTGTTTGTTGCTTTTTTTCGAAAAAAATTATACAATGTGCTGTCCGATCGAAGTTCGCATCAAACAATCCCTCGCAGCGGATGCGTTGATTCCTCTATGATGAAATGTGGATCCTATTCTCAAATGCGGCAATTACGCTTGTTGAAATAACCACCGAGTTGAAAATTAGCTTCATATGAAAATATAATTTTTCAGTAAAAACTGCTGACAAGCTTTTTTTTGCGATAAATGTTCAGTATTTTCCAACTGCGTTAAAGTGAAGGCGACCAACTTTGTAAATTTCTAGCCTTGAACTAAATTTTTCATTCATCCGTGTTTTAGTTTAGTTGTCAAGGTAATAAAAAATTGACAACTTAAATTCCAGATGCGAAATCTGTGACCTTTGGAAAACTTAATAAAAAAAAAAATAAAAATATTAAAAGAGGGCTCAGGTATAAACGGCAGTTACAATTCTGCAATTCTTTTTTACTTTTATGATTGTAAATTTTTTAACCACACTGGTATTTCCTCATTAACCTATTGCATGCATACTTCCATTGCAGAGCAGATAATTTGCTTAATTAAACGCGATTATTCGCTCTACCTTTACACATCCACCTGCAAATTCAGCTAATGCAAATAATTACGACTGCGTACTTCTTTCTCTACTAATTTTTTTGCATATTCTCCATCAAAGCACTTAAGTGAATCGCATTTGCATATCACTTGCATTTTTGCATTCGTTTCCTTCACTACTTAACTTCTTCATTTCTGCTTTGCGGCAGTTTTTCATTTCTTACTGCTAACAATTCCTTTTGATGCATTCTATTGAGTTGTTCATTTGTCCGTTTGCCTTGTTGATCCATCTGTCCGGTACTCAGTACTTCGTTGTTTACATTTAATGCTAATTGCATTGCTGACTTGGACTTTGAAATACCACAGAAATTTCTTATGTAAATCCTTTCAGTAGCAGCAACGACAGGCATTAACAACTTCATGGCTAACGGCGAGGATTGCTTGTTTTGCTGGTTTATGCGTGTGTGCTAGAGACGTACATTTTCTCCGATTTTACGATCTCGTGATTTTCGGGATTTCTCGGGATTTTATGTACCGGGATTAGTACTGGAACTAAGATATTTATTATATTGCAACAACGTAACTCGAAGCAAATTGCATCACTATTTTTGAGAAGACCTCCTACCAAATGAAAAATAATTAGTAAATGGGTTCAAATATATAATAATTCAATAATTTAGTATTGATTTAGCATGTAGATATTTTTGAAGCCACTTAAGATATGTCGATAAAACCTCGATGCAAAAAAACTTAAAAATGGAGAAGGAATCCGTTTCTGGGTAACAAAATCTGATATTTTTGATCTCATATTTTGATCTTTAAATGATGAAGTCGGAATATAATTCTACTATTTATTATTTATTCTATTATTTTTATATATTTATCTGAAGTGGATGGCGGTCCACCCATATTATTCTCATCTTATTCCATACAGAGCGAATATTACTATTTCATCGATTAATCTTTCGCTCATCACTTCACTGACTTTATAGGGACTTTTTAGATTTTTTATTAATATTCTATTTTATCAATTTTTTGTTTTTTCGATATTTCGTTTTTTCGATATTTCGAAAGTAGAGTACCTTCAGAATATATTGTGAAAATTTCATGCGGAAGTTCCTAATATTATAGCTTCAACAGCCCATTAAGTAGGTAGAGAGCGGTCCGCGTGAGTTATGTATAAGCCTCTGTTAATAACAGAGCTAATGTTATTAACTTGACAATAACCTAATAGTGATGTTAAACTAATGTTAAACAATATAAACGATGTTAAATGTTAAGAACTGTTAATGGAAAAACAATGGGACCTAATTTAACAGTTCTAGTAACAACAAATAAACAAATAGTAAAAAGGAATGTTGGATGGAAAAATACCATTGCAACTGAGCTTTTAGGGGGCGTGATGCTTTTTGTTTAACTGTTCATAAAATGCAGCTTTGTTTTAGGTAATAAGCAATTTATTTTAGAATGTACAGATTAGTCTTAAGTTGACGTTGAAGATTAAAGTCTTGTTTTCTGCGAACTACTCAGTGTTTCATTTCAAATATATAATTCGCGCTGCTGTACCTCAAACTTTGAAATCATTTATCTCGAAACGATTTTTTTCGGCCTGGTGTTGTCAAAAAAAAAAACGAAAAAACTATTCAACGGAGTCGTCTGAAATTTGAATATGTTGATCACAACATCAATGTCTATCGCCCATACTAGAATCATATTATTATTTCAACTAATTCGTATTTTTTTTATTAAAAAACTGAAAACGATTTTTAGAGTGTCAAATTCAAAACCGCGCCATTTTGTCAAATTTTTTTGGTTTTTTTTTATTCTAGTACGGGACAAAGTAACAGTTGTACTGGTAAATAATGTTTTTAGTGTTTGTGTTTCAGATAAATAGAGGAACCAACATGGACAACATCGTCCAGATCCAATTTTTCCAGAGAGTCAACTTCACAACCATTTTTTAAATTATTGAAATTAAAAAAAAATTTTTGTTTTTTTTATGTTTTTTTTTTTTAATTTATTTTTAAAATTTTTTTTTCACTAAAATTTTTTTTCTTTTAATTTTTTGTTCAGTAATTTTTTGGGTTTTTTTGTTTTTGTTAAAAGAAAATTCATTTTGGTATGTAAAAGAAGTTAAATAAAAAGCCTAAGCAATCGTTTTTCATTTGTATTTATTGTAAACAAACTTTCTGAAAACATCCAAAATTTCCGAGCTCTAGGCCATTAGGACCCCTTAAGGAGCTAATATTGAGCCCAACAACCCAGTTGATTTTTTCCACTAAGTACTGTAAAGGAAAAATGCTTTTCAAAGTTGCTTTTTTGCTATAAGAAATTATACAAAATTTCGGGATTTTTTGGGATTATGGATAAATAAAGAATTAGAAATCCCGAAAATTAATTTTCGGTGTTGCGTTTTTGTTACAAGAAATTTCGGGATTATTTGGCGTTGTTGGTAAATAATCCCGAAATGTTCGGGACTTGAAACTCAGTATGAAACATCTCTAATTTCTTATAGCAAAAAATCAACACTGAAAAGCACTTTTCGTTTTAAATGCCAACAATCCCTAAATTTTCGGGACTGAAAAATTACCGAGATTCCTGAATTTCGGGATTGATATCCTTAGCGTTTACCTGTTTTTTAAACTAGCAACCAAACAAAATGTTGTTTTCCTCTTTAGAAGAGCGTATCTAAGATACTAAGCATCTTTTCATTTTAGATATCTGTTGCGAGTTGGCATTGGCTGCTTGTATGAAGCTGTGCTAATACTAGCATCAGTGGTGACTTAATATAGTTACTGTTGCATTTTCTTTGATTCGTAGAACAGAAGTAGGTAAGAATCCAATCTGGCTTTTCTTGTATTCCATTCTGGCCGTTGCTGCCCTATTCTAGTGAACTAAGTTTGGTACAGCTGGAGTACAACACCGAGGATAAAACGTTTGTGATGGATACTCATAAAAAAACCATAAACAAGTACCATAAAACCATGAGATTGTTTAAAATACACTCATAGATAATAGTTAAATAAATAAGGTAATTATTAAGGAGCAAATAATCTCCGCAAAGGTGCATGAAAGAGAAAAAGAAATACATAAGCCCACTAGTAGGTTAAACGGTCTGCCCGATAACGAGCTCAAAAAGTTGCACAGGAAGTCGATTGCGATGCCCAGGTAAGAGCTTTCGAAATCCTACCTTACGAAATATGACTATTGGATATTGATAATAATAATAATAACACTGAAGCTGTTAAGTATAGAAAAAGTAAGTCACGGCTTTTCAGTAAGAAATTCTTTTCTTTTGAATGCAGTGCATTTCGATTTTTTGAACGAAACCGGCGATCGCCCGCACAACTGCCACGAGAGGCGCAGTTCACTTGTCGTATGAATCAATTTTCTTTCTGGCGCTGGGCAGCGAAGGTAGCAGTTTCACGTATAGATGAAAATTTGTCAGCTGAATAAAAAATTATTTTTTTCATCGATTCAGACAAACTTCAAACTTAGACTTAAAATGTAGGTGACGAAATTGTCTTTCAGAAACCCTATCTTATGTCGATATAACATTTTTTTTTTTTCAGAGAAAAGCTAATAAACTTTGATAATTTAGAAAACGTCAAGAATGCCTTTTTTTAACTTTCAACAGCTGTTTTAAGAAAACTATGACTTCCATTGACACGAATTATATATTGCCATGTAGGTTATATGTGTGCCTTTCGAAATTTATGCACTTCAAAGAAATGGCGCGCACTGTTTTCGAGATTGCAGGCAATAACTGCACTATTGCCCAAAAAACAGGTTTTTTGGGAATATCTCGGAAACCGTTCTTTGAAAAAAAAATAAAACTCATTTTTGGTTCCAGCGACCTCAAATTAGTTTAAAAAACGCCTTTTGCTCGAGGACCATTTTTGATGTAAACTAGTGAAATATACTCATTTACTGAGAGATGATAGCAAGGCAACTTCTTTCAAGTAGAGCGGCTGATTTTGCGGTTATGTGCTTTCATTGTCAAGGCGGCCTGCTTCTTCGTTGCTACAAACAAACAAAGTTTACATGCGGATGAAAATTCTTGCATTAATAGCCACTTATACAAAAAAAAACAGGCATGTAAATGTAGCTGCTGCTCAAGTTGTGTCATACATTTTTAATAGACTCGCCTTGGAAAAAAGGCTGCATTGAGAGTTGAAATTTTGATAGATCGATCCAATCGATCCTTAGGTTTATAAAATTCGAAATTTGTTTTCATGGCTTAAAAAAATAGGTCTAGTGTTTGTAGTTAAAAGGTATTGCTATTACAAAAAATTATCAATACAATTTCAAGCAAGCCCTGACCACTGAAAATGGCTATTTGGTAAAGTTTTGAATTTACGATTTTTCGATTTTACGTAGTGTTCCTACTTTACATCATGAAAAAAAATTGTATAGAAAATTAGTGTTTTGTACGGAAGCTATTCTGTAAATTAGTTCAAAAGCTGGTATGTTATTATTTTTTTAATTTTTAATTTTTGTTTGTTTTTGGTTTTTTTTTTGGTGGGTGAGGGAGGGTTCAAAATGTCTTTGCACTTACAGCGACCGTTGTCTTCTGCGTTGTGTGGTGTGGCCACTAAAACAATCCCTCCTCCACTTCTGGGAAGACTCCTTTCCCGGAACTACTTTCTGCCTTACTTCGGGAGAGCGTAGAACGACTTCCATAAAGTGGACCAGTTCTATTCACCCACGTTTAGGTCCACCTTCCTTCTAGCCAGCTTCGTGCTATAGGCTCGTCTTCTTATGTCTCTGTCTTTGAGGCTTCTTTTCGTTGTACTGCGTGGAGGTCTATCTTGTTTCGCCGTAATACGCCTTGAACGTATCTTTGAACCGCATTCCAATTCCTCAGAGGATCTCTTAAGAAATATGGCATTTTGGCTATCGTCGTCCAATGTAATATTGATTCCAATCACTCCTTGTTTAGTACCAGGCATAAATTCAGCAAACGAAAAAAATCGAAACAAATTTAAGAAATTAATAGGACTATGAATAAGTTCGTGCGGTTTTTTTCGAAATTTGAAACTTTATTGACGTAAAATGGTTACAAATTTAATATTCAAAGTATTGTCCATCGCTTGCTACTACTTTTTCCCATCTTTCTGGCAATTCACGGATTCCCTTTGTGAAAAATTCGGTCGGTTTTGCCGCAATCCACGAATCGATCCATTTTTTGACTTCATCGTAATTACGGAAGTGCTGGTCAGCCAGGCCATGTTGCATCGATCGAAAGAGATAGTAATCGGATGGCGCAAGGTCTGGACTATACGGCGGGTGGGGTAGGACATCCCATTTGAGCGTTTCTAAGTATGTTTTGACCACTTGTGCAACATGTGGCCGAGCATTGTCATGTTGCAAAATAACTTTGTCGTGTCTATCGGCGTATTGCGGCCGTTTTTCTCGCAGTGCTCGGCTCAAACGCATCAATTGTCGTCGGTAGACATCCCCCGTAATCGTTTCATTCGGTTTCAGTAGCTCATAATACACAACACCCAGCTGGTCCCACCAGATACACAGCATAACCTTCAGGCCATGAATATTCTGCGCCGACGTCGATGTTGAAGCATGGCCAGGGTATCCATACGTTGCCCGACGTTTTGGATTGTCGTAATGGACCCACTTTTCATCGCCAGTCACAATTCGATGCAAAAAACCCTTTCTTTTGTGCCGTTGAAGCAGTTGTTCGCATGCCATAAAACGGCGTTCAACGTCTCTTGGCTTCAATTCATACGGCACCCAATGGCCTACCTTTCGGATCATTCCCATGGCTTTTAAACGTTTGGAAATGGTTGATTGATCAACTTCCAAAGTTTTTGCAACCTCTTCTTGCGTTTGAGCCGGATCTTGATCGAGCAATTCCTCCAATTCGGTATCCATGAACTTTGGCGGCGCACCCTCGCGTTCTTCGTCTTCCAAGCCAAAATCACCACTTTTAAAGCGTGCAAACCACTTCTGGCACGTTCGCTCAGCTAGAGCATGCTCACCATAAACTTCCACCAAGATACGATGACTTTCGGCTGCTTTTTTCTTCATATTAAAAAATTCCCCGCAAAAACACATTATTTGGCACGAAATTCGACATTTTCAAGTGTGGTAAAAATATTGTTGTTTACGCTTCAAATAAAAAACTTATACTGACGTTTGTGCCTTACGACAGTAGCTCTCCAATGAATGTTTGGAAATGTGGATCGATGGAATAATAATCAAGTTACGCCATCTGTTGTAAAACCGCACGAACTTATTCATAGTCCATTAATTAGAATTCGTAACAGGAATAGAGGCAACCAAGAAAAATTTACATTGCTTGAATTTTCTTTCCTTCCACTTATTTTTATTTTTTACTTTTTTTCCCGCAATCTCCAATCGAAAAGTGTTTCATTTATTTCATTCAGGTATTTGTGTACCTATTATAACCTGTTCTTTTAAGCAGCAGACATTCGAAATAGCAGGCAGTGGAAAGACTTAGATTTAAAATTAAAACAGAAATTAGAGGGAGAGTTTAATTTCGAAGGCGCAAAAGAGACGTAAACGTTTTGAGGAGTTATACCAGAAAAAAGAGTGAATCGCAAAGTTGTGTTTCTTGGTTTATAAAGTTGCCAACAGAAGTCATTGTGCTCAATTTTCTTTAATATTTTTCCATTATTTGAGGAAATGTGCAATATTTTTATATTATCACCGAATTTTGTGTAATTGGTTTATCGTTTCACCTTAAGTGCCATTGGAACTTCAACTGAATTCAAAACTTGCTGCTTCAAAAAACTGCGTGCTTGAGCTCAGCCTATAAAACCAGATCTCGTTTTTATGCTAAAGTTAGAGTTGACCTACATGTCGGAAAAGCTTTCGCACAAAGCTTCAATTCAAAGTAATGAATTCAAGTTTTTGAAAGAAGCTTAAGGGGTCCCGGTGGTCTGGAATTTTCCAAAAAATGATTTTTTTGTTTTAATATTTCGATAGTATAGGCTTTTAAGAATATTCTGTCGAATTTTTGGAAGGATATTTCCAGTATTTTCGATTCTACAGCTCTCTATTTGCTAAGAGTCAGACTCGTCACGCGACGGCATCAATGGAACTTTACTCTGGAACCACTTTCAAAACTTTAAACTCAATTATCTCGAAACTACTTTTTTCGACTTGATGTTGTCAAAAAACAAAAAAAAAGGTATTCGACCGAATCGTCTGAAATTTCAATAAGTGGTTCACAACATCAATGGCTATCGCCCATACTAGTATCATTTTATTGTTTCAATTATTTCGTATTTTTTTATTAAAAAACTGAAAAACAACCCAATGTGAAGCGTGTCAAATTCAAAACCGCGCCATTCTGTCAAATTTTTTTTTTTTTTTTTTTCTTATTCTAGTACCGGTCATAGCTACAGTCATGCTGATTAATAATTTTTTTGGTTTTTGTGTTTCAGTTAAATAGAAGAGCCAAATTCACCGCCACTTGTTAAATTATTAAATGAAATGAATTATTATAAAAAAATGAAAAAAAAGAAATTTTTATGAAAAACAATTGAGAAAAAAAATTTCTGCATAAAAAAAACCAAAAAAATATTTTTTCATTTTTTTTGTCTTTTTTTATGCAAACAAAATATTTCTCTTTTTTTTCATAAACTGTTTTTTCATGAGTTTTTTGTTTTTTTATAAACATTTTCTTTTTTGATTTTCTTAATTCAATTCATTTAATAATTTTACAAATGGCAAAGCTTTTATTTTTTTTTGCTTTTTAATGCAAAAAAATTTTGTAATTTTTTTGTTTTTGTTTTTTTTTTCTCTTTTTTTAATTTGTTTTCTTTTTTCATGAAATTTTTGTTCATAAAAATTGTTTTTAATTTTTTTGCATTAATTTGTTGTTCATTAAAAAAGGTTAAGTAAAAAGCCTAACAAACTTAAATATTGTTTTTAATTTTTTTATTGTAAAAAAAAATCCTGAAAATGCCCTAAATGTTCGAGCTCTAGATCACCCTTAAGTGTTTGAACTTAAAGAATTAGTTGCATATAAATTCAAGCTTTTACTCACGTGGCCCAGTATATGATAGCGTACAAACAAGGATTCTTCAAAGGGGCAGATCTGCACTAAGTGAGGACTATTGAATATACGATTCCCATTGAGCTACGCCGGATTATTCAACATTTTTTAATAATCTTGCTTTGCTTGAGGAAATCTGCATCTCGTTCCATTAATAATGGAGTTAAGATAAGCAATAAATTTCAGAGGCTTATACATGCAACTTAAGAAGTAGAATTTCTGCAACCGAAATCCTTACACAATAAATGTGTGATTGATGCTTTAACTTTTTCCCCCAAATGCTTTGGTGAAGCCGCCAAATCGTTTGCGCTGCAGTCAGCTGACCAAACGGCGTAATTCATAGCTACCACTTTCCAAGGCAACGCTAATTAGCCACCCACAAATAGTATAAAGTTGTAAATAATCGTTCAAAATGGATTTTTTCCGCTCTCTCAAACTTTGTGCGAATTAAGCTGCTCGATCAGAGTGAAGTTTTTGTCAAGTAGCCAAGTCTGGCTGAAAAGCAGTTAGAGGAATCAGCCATGCAGTGCACTTCCTACACTGCTTCGCACACATAAAACTTTCGTAATTTATACGCAATTATTTTCATTATTTTCGCACAAAGAGCAATTACATACACACAAGCAAAAATGCCCTCTCGCTCTCTCACGCATACACGTCGTAGGTATGGTTTCTTTTGAGTTGACATTTGAAGAAAATTTATTTGCGGTTGGTGGGGATTTATGTTTCTGTGGCTGTTGCAGCGTTGCAGCAAATGCTTAAGTGGTTGTTTTCAAGTTCGGCGCAGCGAATGTTGAGAGTTTGCACAGGAATTGAGCTCAGGCATAACATTTGAAGTGTTATTTGTTTTACTTTTGAGGTTGCGACACTAACAAATTTCTAAAATTCATGAGGTCGGAAATGTGGTAGCAAATTTTTTGAATTGGGAAATTATTTGAACAAAGTAAGGAATGTGCGCAAAGGAAAATAGGGTTACGAGTATTCATAAAGGAGTTCAACGGCTCTTTGGAGCACTTTAGGAAAGGTTAGCAAAAGTTGGAAAAATTCACGAAACTGGGTTACATTTTGAAGTTGTAATGAAATTGGTTAAAATATTTACATTTCTTAAATCACTCGAAATTGTCCTAGCGGTTTTTAAAGTATTTCTTATCCATGCGACAGTTCATTTATAAGAGATTTCATATGCTAATAATGAGTTTTTCTCTACCGCTATGAAAAGCTTTTATCCAAGCTTTCGCTAAACATCAGAAAGCTCCAGGAAAATATTTTCTTGTTCTTTCAATTCAAGTGCAAAACTTTGAAAAATAGCGCTTAAATTCTAAAAGTTTAATAACAATATTTTTGGGACCAGCCTTTTTTTGCTAATTGTAAATCACTCAAAACAGCCTTAGCAGATTTTAAAATATTTCTCAGCTATGCTTACGTTCACTCACAATTGATTTCATGTGTTAATATTGAGTTTTTATCTGTCGTGAAAAGCTTACCCAGTAACTTTCACTCCACTATGAAAAACTTTTACTTAAACTTTCGCTAAACATTGCAAAGCTCCGCGAAAAATTTAAGAGTTTAATCTCTCTCTGAAAGTTCAATAATAATAATCAGCCTTTTTTTGCTTTTTTTTGCTAATTATAAACCACTCAAAACAGCTTTAGCAGGTTTTACAATATTTCTCAGCTATGCTTAAGTTCACTCATAATAGACGTGAAGTGCTAATAATGAGCTTTTACCTATCCTGAAGAGATTTCACAGCAAATTTCTCTGTGTTATGAAAGACTTTTATCCAAGCTTTCGCTAAATATCAAAAAGCTCCGGGAAAATATTTTCTTGCTCTTCTTACTCAAGTGCAAAACTTTGAAAGCTGGAGAATAGAGCTTCAACTGTGAAAGTTAAATACCAATAATGTTGGAATCAGACCTTTTTTAGCTCCATTTTTGCTTCTTCTAAATCCCTCAAGTTTATAAAAATATCAGATGCACATGAATACCACAAATAGGGGGAGAAGCTCGTTCAAACCCTAAATAAAGGGTATAAACGCCGGTTACACATATATACAAATCGCTCAAAAAAGCTTGAGCGGACTTCGTATAATTACTAGCTATGCTACTATTTACTCGTCATAGATTTTATTTCGTGAAATGATTGGGAAAAGCTTTCAAAGTAACGTTCACTGCGCTAGAATAAAATTAAAAAAAAACTCGCTTCTTACACTACAGCAGAAACCAAATGAAAAAAAACTTTCAATAAACTTTTGCCCCAAAAATAGGAAAGCTTTATACTGACGCGCTTTTGACCGGAAATTTTTTTTAATTGCAGAAGTAATTTTAAAATTTAAGAAGTGTCAAATGCTAAAGTAGCTAAATACAACACATCCAACGCTTTAGAATATTTTTAATATGGGTCCAGTTAAGTTACTTTTTTCAAAAAAACTTTCAGCCTTTTCAACTAAACTTTGACTGGGCACAACAGTGCCAAGATAAAACCCGCTGGTAAATCAATTAAGTGCCTAGATTGAGCTATCATCCGTTTCCTCTGCCGTCGTTTAGTCCTTTAACGCTTTTTCAACGTGCCACTATCGTTGCCGCATTTGCATAAATTTAGCCCAAATGAATTTATAATTATATCCTTTCCACGGCACACCTGTTGCGTTGGAGCTCACTCAGACACATACACACCTAAGTGGCTAATTACGCTTGATAATTTTATCAATTACTAATTACTTATGTAATAAAGTACAACCAAGCAACGGCTGAAAGGTTGCCGATGAATTTCACAGCGAAGGAAAATCTATGCCAAAATCTTTTTAATGAAAAGTGTTTGAACGGCTAAAGGCTTGTTGAAGTTCTGTGCAAAGGACAGAGAGAATGGTGAGGGCGAACAAGTAACAGGTAAGGTGGTGAGTACAACTGACAGGTGTCACTTATGCCAACCAATTAGCGTTGCGGCCGTTAAAAATAACAAAAGCGCATCGCCACGACCGCATATAATCTGTGGCGAGTTGAATGTGGAAAGGATTTCGTGTCGAAATGATTAAATTTGAATTTAATTGGCACTTAAATTGGCGGAAATTCATAAATGACAAGAGTAAAGCAATTGAGAGTGACAAATGGGCGGAATGGAGATGACAAATTAGTGAAAATGATTTAAGTTTCCATCAAAAGCATTTGTACAATTTTCACGATTTTTATTATCAATTTGGAAATGCAATCACACATATCAGCAAACCAAATACTTAAAAATAAAATAGTTGGATTAAAGCTCTGTAATTAGTATAATCACGTTGGTAGAAGCTTTAAGAGCTTTTCCCTATATTTTTCACCTCCACTTAAAATAATGCTTATTTCTTAAAGGCACTTCGTTAAATATTAAAACCACGAAATTAATTTGACTTTTGAAAGAAATCAAGAAACTCTTTTAAAAATTTCTTTATTCTCAGCAAGCTTTTTCTTATACAAAATTGTAAAGCTTAGAGCGAAAAGTATGTTTCGAGTTTTGGAAATATTTAAATAGTAGGGCCGACGTAGCCAAATGCGTTGGTGCGTGATAACCATTCGGAATTCAGAGAGAACGTAGGTTCGAATTCCGGTGAAATACCAAAATAAAGAAAACGTCGCCCCTCGGTAGACAATGGCAAACCTCCGATTGTATTTCTGCCATAAAAAAGCTCCTCATATATTAAAAAATCATCCGATGTTCGGAGTCGGCTTGGAACTGTAGATCTCTCCATTTGTGGAACAACATCAATACGCATGCCAGAAATCGGAGGTGGAGCTTGGCCAAACACCTAAGAAGGGTGTACGCAGGAATTATATATATGTATATATGTAGAAGTATATACAGAGGGAGCTTGGCTATGGATATATTTTTTTTATAAAGCTCCGCAGTTCTGTGGCGTCTTGCACGAAAGCTTTGAAGTTCTTTCGCGGACATGAGAAGATTTTTGAAAAGGTGTAGTTCTTTCACGTTAATTTTTTTTTGTATTTTACTTTAACGAAAATTCATCCAGGAAGTATTAAAATCAGCGGAATTTTCAAAATATTTAGCATTTTTACAAAAGAAACTTTAAAGTGTTAAAGAATTTTTATGTACTAAGCTTTTACATGTTTTGGAAGGGAAATAGTGGAATATTATTATGCCTGTTCTTCCCTCCTAAAAATGCGATTAAAATTCATTAGTAAAATGGTATTCGACTTAAGAAAGCAAGGTGTGTAAGAGCTTTCACTACAAAAGTCAGTTTAAGAATAATTTGAAACATTAGAAAATTGAATCTTTTGTTTTGATTTTATGTAACTTTTGTTCAACTTTATTCGTAAGAAAATCAAAAATCTACTACAGTGTTCTCGAAAGTAAAATAAACTTAAAAAAGCGTTTGCATCAGAAAATAAGCTTTTATTTTTATAACTTTTTCAACAGGTTTCGATAAGCTTTAAAAACTAGGAAACTTAATATAAAATTATATCCATTTTACGCAACATATCTACAGTTTTGCTCATAAAAACTTCTGCTATACTGACTCCCGAGCGGAGTCAAAAAGGAAAAAAAAGTTTTTCTCACTTTTATGTGTCATGCATTTTTTTTCTCAATTATCAAAACTTCGAATTTTAAGCAAGAATTTTCTCGCCACGATTACATCACTCCTCTATGATGCCAAAGAGGGGCCACTTGTAATTGTCGCAGCGCATTGGTAGGCAATTCTTGTAAATTTCCGAATAATTGCTGGCCAATCTTAGCACCTCGAAACCACGCCCGCAATCTAGTGATTTGTGTATTAGCAACTTGGTGCGATGCGTAAAATTCTGATGGCACTGTGTGCACGTGTGTACGCATACACCCGTATCGGTGCGTAGGAAGCGTTGCAAGTTCGTGATCTCAAAGAGCTGCTGTAGTTGGCCATCTATATTCTGCAGCATAATAAACTGAGCGTCACGGCCAACAGTATCCCAAGGCTGTCTATCGTCCTCAGCGCCGCTCCGACACTTGCCCAGCTGATATGGCACCGCATAAATCTCGTGAGTGCGCGCGCAAGTCCGAAAGCAGTACAGAGTTGCAGCCGCTATTGTTTTATCGCTGATTACTTGTGCAGGCAGTGAAGCTGCATACTTTACGCCATACTGCAGCGGAAGAGTAGCGTTCACCATTGACGTTTTTTCACCTTTCGTATACGTCTCGCGTTGTACATGCAATCGTATGCGCTTCACACAATACTCTTCAGCATGCGCCGGGAAGCGCGCATACATATACGCCTCTATTTTCTCCAGTAGCATAAGAAATAGCATGTCCACGCACTCGGCAATGTCCAGATGATGCTGTATAACCAGTTCGCTGCTGTTGAATAACAGATCGGCACCGCTGTAGGGACGCGTATAGAAACTCATGCGTAGGCGTAGGCGCGCGGCACCATGAAAGAGCAAACGCAGCAGCTGTGGTACAGCATTAACGCCGGCGTCGATCAGAAACTCCTTGGGATGTGCTGCATTACCCTGCTCATTGCAAAGTATAAATGTATCCACATGCCGCATGGCAATTGTTTCCAACTGCTCGCGTTGCTCCGCGCTGCAGAGCGGGCGATTGCTGTTACTCGTGCCGTGCGCGCAAGCAGCTACTGGCTGCCAGTGTTGTGAGTAGGCAGCGCGCATATCACATGAATTACTGCAGGCATCGCATTCGTAAATGCGACCACCCATAAACCAACGGTGATGGAAAGTACGAGTAGTGCCTGTGATGCTGAAGGTGTAGGCGGAACGAAAGTATGCCATGACAGGCAGGTAGCGGCACGATCAAGTGTGACTTGCTTTGGCAATGTTGGAGGGTAGTCGATTGTATTAAATGCAAGGGTAAACTGAAGTGAGCTACGTGCCAAGCGCGTTTATATGCCAGCACAGCATGAGTTAAGAGGAGAGCGGAGAAAGCGAGAGAGGTAATCATTGATAGCGGGAATCAAAATACTTTATAATCAATGCTAATGACGTACATTAAATCAAAAATAGGTTTACGAATCTTCTAGTTTCTGGGTAAGAAATCATAGTTCATGTGCCAGATAACAGACGTTTAAGTTTGAAAGAGCTACTTGCGGGGATGGTCGAAGGCTTTCGAGAAGGTAAAAACGTTAAAGTATTATTAACATAATTTTTGCCATTAATGCGTACTTATAAGTGTATACAAAATAGCATGAAATATAAACTATCAACTTAATGTTGTTTTAAGCATTATAAAAGATTTTAGAAACATTTTTCAGGCATGTTCCTATAAAATACCAATTCAAAGTTTACTCATTTATACAAGAATCTATGGCAATGTATTTCGCCACTGAAAGGAGCTCTCACTGCTTTAAAAATTCTTTAAATTTTAATTAAATTTTTTCAAGAGTGATATTTTAAAATATTTCAGCTACTTAAAGAAAAAACTCTTCTGATAAGGATGGATTCTAAGTTCGTATTGTGTTCATGTTCATGTTTGTTTCTTTAAAAAAATTTCAGGTACTTTGAGAAAAAAATTTTCTTCTTTTAAAAAATAACTTCTTGATATTTGTTAGCTCGTGATTGTTCTTTTCACGACTTAGTTTCAAGTATTAAAGCTTTCATTACTTCAGAATGGCTTTGACAATGCAGGAAGGGCGATTTTAAAGGAACTTTGTTAATAAGAATGGCAAGAAATTTTTTCAAATCTTGTTGTCATATGTTTTCATTCAAGTTGACGAGCTTTCACTACTTTAGAAGGGCTTTCACTAGAAAGAGTTCTTATTAAGGAACTTTTATCAGAAGAATATACAAGAAATGCTTCCTGATAACGTTCTAATATGTTTTCATCTAAGTAGAGGATCTACATTAGAAGCGACTATTTAAGAAGAGTTCTTTTTAAGGAAATTCTATTAAAAGAATTGCTAGAAATCTTTACTAGTCTCATTATGAATTACTTTTAATATGTAGTAGAGCTTTCGTTATTCAGGAAAAGCTATTTTTAACTAATTTTTATTACAATGATTGCAAAAAAAATTCTGAGATCCTGTTATGGCATGATTTCGTTTAAGTATAAGGGCATTCACTATTTTAGAAAATCTTTTACTATTTAAAAATACCACTTTATAAGGCATTTTTTATAAGAATTGCTAAAAATATTTTCTCGCCTTGTTATGACTTGTTTTCAATTAGTATTAGACCTTTCATCACTTGAAAAGTGCTTTCACTATCTATGACGAATGTTGAAATGAACTTTCATCAGAAAAATTGCAAGAAATATTTTCAGATCTGGTTACGATATGCTTCCTTCTAAATAAAGGAGCTTTCACTACTTTAGAAAAGGTTTCGCTATTTATTTAAAGATAATATCAATGAAATTTTATCAGAAGAATTCGCAAGAAATCTCGTTATGACTTGTTATGACTTCCTTTCATTTAAACACTAGAGCTTTCACTGCTTTGGAAGGGCCTTCCCTATTCAGGAAGGACGCTTTTTAAGGGAATATAAGATTAATTAATTAATTATAAGAAATCTTTCTGGCTTTATTATGACTTAATTTCTATAAGTATTAGAGCTTTCACCACTTTGAAAGAGCTTTCACTAATTGCAAATAGTGTAATATGAACTTTTATCAGAAAATTAACTTTTTAAAAAAAAATTATTGGGAAATGTTTTTTTCTAAATAATGAAATTGCTTTATAAGAGCCTTCAATTTTTTATTACAGCGCTTTTTAATGACATTTTATTACAGGAGCTGCAAGAAATCTTTTTAGGTCTTGTTCTGAATTACTCTCAATAAGTAATAAAGCCTCCACTATTTTGTAAGAGCTTTCACTATTCACGAAGAATGCTTCTGAATAAACTTCTATTAGGACGATTTCAAGATATTTTTTGAGATCTTGTTGGGATATACTCTTTCATAAATAAAGACACTTTCACTACTTTAGAAGAGCTTTCATTATATATGAAGAGCACTCATTAATGAACTTTTATAAGAATAATTCCAAGAAATCATTTCAGTTCTTATTAGGGATTTCTTTCAATAAGTATTAGAGCTTTCACTGTTTTAGAAGAGCCTTCACTCTTTAGAAGAGCTTTTGCTATTTATGAAAAATGCTTATTATTAAACTTTTATTATAAAAATGTGCAAGTTACGAGTTCTTGCCTTGTTATAACTTTCATTCAATAAGCGTTAGAGCTTCCACTACTCTAAATGAGCTTTCACCATTTATGAAGAGTACTTATTAACGAACTTTTTCAGAAGACACAAATATTTTTTGATCATGGTCTGACTTATTTTCATCTAGGTACGGGAGCTTTCACTGTTTTAAAAGAGCTTTAACTATTAGAAAATAGCGCTTTACTTAAAAAAAATGTATCAAAACAATTGCATTAAATTTTATAAAAGACATTTTTGACAGAATTTTGCAGGAAGCTAAACAAAAAACATAAAGCATAGCTTTCACTGTGTTGGAAGAAGTAAAAAAAAACAAGAAAATATTTATATTTATTATTAATGTACTTAACTGCTGACTTCAAAACAAATTAACTCGATTCCCAATTAATGCCATTCACACACTTCTTAAATGCGGTTTTGGTAATCACAATTATTTAACCAATTACTGATAAATAGATAAAATGGTTATTCCTGCACTTACAGATGTACATAAAATGGTTATAGCATTTTAATTGCAAATTGCGCACATTAACCAGGCTTTGCTTGGCGTTGTAGCATAACAAAATTGAGAAAGATCAGAGCTTGATAAGCAAGGCTGCCAGCTAAGAGTTAAATATGTGGATGTACATACATAGTCGTACATAAATTTTACACAATTTTCGCGCCTGGTAATTAAAATGCGGTAGCAATGCACATTTGCACAAATTTGCCTGGTTTATCTCTAAAGCAGTTTTACTTTCATTGCCGCTTTAACGGTCTTGAATTTAATCTCTTTCTGTTAAGAATTTGATTTAATTTTCGTTGAGTGATTTGGATTTTGTTAAATTACCAAAAGAATTTATATAATATTTTTAATTCAATCGATTATTTTTCGCCTCAGATATGAAGTGAATCTGAAATGGACACCAGTGGTGAAAATATGCGTAGAAAATTTGTAGAAATCGATAGAAGCAAATTGAGTTCAGGAAAGTCATAAAAGCGAAATATAATACAATTTTTACATATGTATAAACAAAAATTCTAAATATTTCATGTATTCATGCACTCACACAACTTTCCAATATCTCATATATGCACTACACTTCTACCTACCCACCTACGAGTATGTATTCATACCTTCATAACTCTCATATCATTTTCTAAGCAAAAACTGGATTATTCGTTGAATTATTGTATGTAAGAATTCATACATACATACATTGAGTATTCATATATACGTACGCGTAGATTTGTTTACTTGTATGTGCATTACATTGGATTGTGTAAATATTTGCTTGTCAATCTAAGTGATATGAGCACCAAGTAATTTATATAAATAAATATACGAAAGCAATTTATTTAAATAGCACAAAAGCACTTAAGAAAATGCAATGCTGTGTATGACGACACATACGCGCATACATGAACATATCTAGGTATTACTTGCACTCGTCACACAACAAGTACGACTGCAAGAAAGTACGTTTCTAACGAGCTGGCTAGCTGATAAACCGACTCAGCATGCAACGCTCTACATATTTACATACTCGTACGCTTGTGTATACAGTGGCGGTCAAAGAAATTTGCACAGTTGGAAGATAAAAAAATCGCCTGGAGAAGCACTCAAGCAACTGCCAGAAGAAAGAATATCTTTCCTCTTGCATATTTACGAGTACAATTCCTCAATATTAACTGGTTTTGTTGCTCCCCAATCGAAGGTGGCACAAATAAAAATGATCTTTACTCCCAAAAAAAGCACCAGTGGCGTCTTATTGCCCCATCAGTTTGATGTTGCCTATTACTTCACAAGTTTTGGAGTCACTATTTCTCAAAAGAATGATGCCCATAATTAAAGACCGAAAAACTAGTAAATAGTGTTCACAAAAAGCTTTTGAACAGAAGAAGGATTGCACCCCCGCATTTCTCGACATATATCAAGCCTTCGTTCAACCGTGTCTGGCTGATAGTTTACTTTGTAAAATAAAGGCTGCTCAACCCACAACTACTCATATGACATCTGCCATACCTAAATCTCTTCTGCAAATACTCAGCGGCCTGTTCCCCTTTAAGGCTCAGAGCAAGCTAACAATGGAAGACTGTCACACATGGACATTCAAGCATCTTAGACTCCTATACAAATATACCCAGTGTTTGTGCTTATCACCAATCTATTCTCTGCTTCGAAAGGGATTTCTTAATAAAAATCTCTTCTAGACTGGAATGGCTTGAAGAAGATCCACCACCCAACACGCCCGTTAAGATCTACACGGATGGATCTAAAATGGTCACCAGTGTAGGATCAGCGTTATATTGCCAAGAGCTTTTTATCAGTGAATACTTAAAATGGTTAGAGTTAAACAGAATATCATCAACAGATATCTGCATTCTATCAGACAGTAAAGCTGCCGTACGGGTTCTGGATGCATTCCAAATAACATCAAGGAGTGTCTTACATTGTCGCCAATCTCTAAATGGGGTGACCAAACAATATCGTATTATCTTACGCTGGGTTCCGGGCCACAAAGATATACCAGGGAACTACTGTTGGGCTGACCAACTTGCAAGAGAAGGTACCTGTATGCCAAATATAAGTAATTTTATGGCTTGTAAGCCTGTAAGCTTCTTATTAAGGACGCACTAACCAGTTCTGTAAATCAAATACCTGAGAAATTGCTAGGCAAACATGGCCAAGGCTAAATTTACGTCTGTCCAAGAATATTATAAAATTGAGTGGACTTCAAATTAGGGCCTTAGTAGAGGCACTCACAGGACATTGTCTCATAAGGAATCATGCAAGGAGATTTGGCGTTTATACGCATGATTTCTGTCGTAGCTGTAGGAATGGGGAAGAGTTGGAAACAATTCAACACATTTTTTGGACATGCCTGGCTTTAGCTAGAAGCAGGAACCGATATTTAAGATCCTTCTTCTTAATGAATATAGATAATCTATACACTTTAGGTATCAACAACCTTTTACGCTTTGTCAAAAGCTTCAATCTGGAAGGGGCCCATCAGGCTGCGGCTCACAACGGACCCATTTCGTGGCCTAAGTGGCATCGCTGTCTCTATGTGTGATGCGACTGCCAAACCTAGCCTAACCTACCCACAAATTACTATATCTTTATCAAGTCCTAGAAAAGAAGAACAATCTCAGCTCTGGGAAAGTTTAGCTGATGTACCCTAGAACAGTATAATGGGCCTAATCCTATAGTTGCTCTACACACACGATTTACCAATCACTGAGGAAACTATCGTCGAAACTTTCACAGATGACACCGCTGACTGATGTGGTTTCTCTTAAACTCCAAAAAGGATTTGTTTAAACAACTCAATGGCTCAAGGACTGGATAGTAAAATCAAATGAGACAAAATCTGTTCAAGTTATATTTAGACTCAATCGAAATACTTGCCCGCGCATTAAACTTAAAAACACAATCATACTCCAAAGTAATGTGACGGAATATATCGAAATGCATCTTGACTGCAACCTCACTTGTATAAATTCATATTTTTACCAAACCCAAGATACTAGGAATCAATCTTCGAATTCTTTATTAAATTGACTTAAATTTTCTCATGTTTCCCTCGAAAATAAGCTCTCACTGTACTCAGCTATCTTAAAACTAATATGGGCACTTGTATACCAACTCTGGGGCATCGCAGCTAATTCAAACTTCTGTACTCCAAAGATTCTAATCGAAAACTTTCAGAATGATCACAAATGCCTGAATTCACCGTGATCTCAAATTCCAATCCCATTTCCTTTAACAGATTGAAGAGGAAATCAACAATAGATCTCAAAGATCTCAAGAACAGATCTTATTCTAAAAAGCAAAAATTGAGGTTGGTTTAATGGTTGGACCACTAGGAGGTTTCCATGCATGTCTCGTAGAGTATCTTAGTTTTAAGTAGGTATAAATATTTTTAAATGCTATCAAACAGATCGCCAGATGTAAGGGAAGGCCTAGGAAACGCTGGCTCGACGACGTCATCGAAGATATCAAGAAAGTGAAAATAGAGAACTGGTGGTCTGCTACGTTGAATGGTGTAACTTTGAGAAAGCTAGGTGATGAAGATAAAGTTCATCCCAAGCTCTCTAATGATATGATGACGACTAAAAAGCAGTCAATGGTATGAATACCACAAGTGCAAATTCCACTTATTAGAGTGAGTCAACAAAAGTCACCAACTAAAAGGATGATCTCGGCTTACTTCACCAGAGGAAGAAACGTAGCTGTTACGTGCCTAGATAGTTTTCAGACAGCAATTGCCAAATGATATTCTGAAACTTGCTTACCAAACGAGTTTCAAAATTTGTTGGGAAATAGAAAAGAGCAGAGGAATTGTGCCGCTAAAGCGGAGGTTTCCACTACTCAAATGAAAAGTTACTTTATTTCGTTTTCTGGCATCGAAGAAATTCATCTATTGCACTATCTACTGTATCTAGAAACGAGTGATTTCAAAAATTAGAATAAATTTTAGGAGAAACGTCTTCGGTAGCAATGCTACGATAATTTAACCGCATTTAGAACTTAGGAAGCTACAAAAATGCAATTTTGAGGACTGTTTTCAACAATGGATACTTAAATTAAAGAATGTCTTGAAATTAATGGTGATCATGTGGAAAAACTAAAAATAATGAAAATTAAAAATATTTAATTAAAAATATTTTTCTATGCGTTTTTCCGTTCAACCTACGGAAGGATTCTAACAACATCCTAAATTCACTGATTTTTTTATTTTGTTGTTATTTTCTGTGGCTACTTTTTCGTATATTGTACTCTTGTACTTTGCTTGACCGACAGAGTAGCGCATGTCGGGTATTTGGTAGTTCTTGTTGTTGTCAGCATGTTTGGGAAGGCTCATTTTATTTACCAGCTGGCACCCCGGTCGAATAATCAAAAAACAAAAATTACTTTTCATGGTCCGATTTGGTTTAAATAAAGAATTTGGGTGAATATTTACTAGGAAAAAGGATAAAATGGGCCATCTATGCAGCGAAAACGACGCTCTGGCTCTGAAAGTATTCGATATGGCACCAGATGGTGGTAGCAGAGAAAAGAGTTAGTTGTGCTCTGAGTTGGAAAGATCAACTAGAGAAGGACTTGGTTTCACTTGGAGTGCCCAACTGGCGCCGATTAGCACGAGAAAGAAAAGACTGACGCGCTTTGTTAAACTCGGCCAAATTCGCTTAAGCGGTTATTGCGCCTATCAAGGAGAAGAAGAAGAAGAATGTGAAGAAAAATCGTACGAAGAAATATTTTTGCAGAAAATGAGTCCATCACACTTGAATGGCAGCAAACAAATAAATCAATGAATGTTGAAGGTGTTTTAGGGGATTTTTTTTTATGGCCACTACTGTATAAATACAAGTACATATAAGTATATATTGTATGGTCGCGCTTATATAGTGTACAATGCACTTGCTTCTGTTTATGGAAATACAAGTCAAGCACGTAAATATTTACGTGCGTGCAAAATGTACAGTTAATCCAAATATATTTCAGAACGTTTACATTTTCTAAGTAGAAAACACAAACATGTGGGCATACATACATATGTTTTCGTATATTGTATATATATACGCATACCAGCATACAATCAGTTTTGCATTGTTTTGCTAAAAATTAGGAAATTTCGAGATTCCGCGCTTTGGAACTCAGCTTCAATTTCTTGAAGGCGTAGAAGAGATTAAGAAAAATTTGGGCCAAAAATTTCAAATATTGCAGACAGAAAATGTCAATTTTGAAGAACCGAATTCAGATATTTGTTAAATAATAAAACATAAGTATTTTTTAAATTAAAATTTGACATCTAGTGGAAAAAGTAATCTGCAGTTCACGCAGTCATGGGAGCCGAACAGCTGTGCCTTATTCAAACCAGTTCTCATGCTTTGGTCCATTGAAAATATGTAAATTAAGTCGATTTTGTTATGGAGTGTGCCGCTTGGCGAATAAGTTGGAAATCCAAAATTAATTATACGCCTACCTCTTGGCAGATTACTGCGCTTTGGTTGGTGCTTTAATTAAACAAAATTTTTCCCAACTTTTTGGCCAAAGGTATTTGGTATCTCAGAACTGCATTACCTTTGAAATAAAGTATTTTTAAAAATCATTAATTTTTGGGCATAATTATATATTAATATTTTTTTAAAGTGTTGAAATAAGTGCGAAAATGTATCTACTAAATTATTCGACCAAAATAAATAAAGGAAATTACTTTTGCGTTTTATTTTGTACGTTTTCAATTTACTAGCAATCTATATATAGTTAGTAACAGAAGTAAGTATACACCGGACACGTTTTCAATTTTCCCCCAATCGATTCCTTCAAACAACCTAAGTTATAACAAAATTGTGTTTTATTTACATGAATGAAATACAAAAGTCAAGTTATCCAAATAATGACAAAATTTTAAAAAGAAACAAAATTATAGCTTTATAAAAATTCATGTCTCAAAAGTAAGTATACAGCTCATCATATTATTAATTTGTGAAATCAAAAACATACATAATTAAAATCAAATCTTAGTATTTGGTAGCATAACCAATAGACTTTACACTCGCTTTAAGTCGTGATGGCATTTATTTCACCAAGTTTTTAGTTACAGCTGGTGGTATTTTAATCCATTCCTCTTGAAAGACGTTTTTCAGTTGTTCCTTATTTACAATCGGATGTTTACGTATTTGCCGCATTAAATGTTCCCATAAATGTTCGATTAGGTTGGTATCCGGGGACTGTGGCGGTGTGTTCAGCTGTTCGCACATTGTATAACAGTCACTCTCGTACAATGTTGGATGTGTGCTTGGGATCATTATCCTGCTGGAAGATAAACGTTCCTCCAAGTCCCAATTACGTAGCCCTTTCTTTTAAATTATTTTTCAAAATATTTAAATAACCATATCGGTCCGTAATATATTCGATAAATATCAAAAATTCAACCCTGTTCGCAGCCATACATCCCCAAACCATCACAGAGCCCCCTCCATGCTTCACAGTGCCCATCATATTGTTTGGATCCAATTCTGCGTTAACTTTTCTCGAAACTTTTTCACGGCCATCAGATCCACAAATACTGAACTTACACTCATCAGAAAATATGACTTGGTTCCAAAACGTTTGGTCATATTTTCCATGATCTTGAATGAAATGAAATGAAATCCGTTTACTCCGATTGACACTACTAACGAAGGGCTTTTTCCTAACATTGTGCCCATGATAACCAGCACTATGCAAAACCCGGCGAATATTTTGGGTGCTGAATTGTTTTCCAGTCTCACTTTCAACTTCAGATTTCAATTTGGGGGCACTTATTTTGGGGGTTGTCCTGATTTTCCGTACGACTCAGCTTTTTTCTCTGGGACGGCGGGCGCCCACAACGCTCTTTATTAATGGTGCTTCCCCCACTTTTATATTTATTCACAATCGTTTGAACTGTAGCAAAACTCTTATCTATCAAACGTCCGATTTTTCGCAATGAGTTATGTTCCTTGTGATATTTTATAATCAGTTTTTTTAAATTATGAGAAAGCTCTTTTAATACAAACGTACTTCCCTAAAATTTTTAAACTTTACTTACTTTAATTATTTCCCCTTAATAGCTTTAACTTTTTTAATCAATACGTAGAAATAAATGTTATGCTAACTGAACAATCGTTTGCTGTATACTAACTTTTGTGACATAAATTTCGCTGGTATTAAAGACAACGGTACCTAACGGATAACGGTACCTAAAATTTACAGCTAAATTAAGGCGCATATGGAAGCTTATCCCAATACACAATTACCATGTGTAAAATATTTTGATTACATATTAAGGAAAGCGTAAGCGTCAACAATTCCATAAATCTGGCTCCTGTATACTTATTTATGTTACTAACTCTATATTTTTTTGAGAAAATAAAGTTTAGATATGCGGCCGCCGTAGCCGAATGAGTTGGTGCGTGACTACCATTCGGAATTCATAGAGAGAACGTCGGTTCGAATCTCGGT
Source organism: Anastrepha obliqua (assembly GCF_027943255.1). Taxonomy (NCBI): domain Eukaryota; kingdom Metazoa; phylum Arthropoda; class Insecta; order Diptera; family Tephritidae; genus Anastrepha; species Anastrepha obliqua. Next base: position 120,064,025 of record NC_072893.1, on the reverse strand, counting down.
GAAAATTCCAAATTAAGAAAAACATTTTTCTAATAGCGGTCGCCCCTCCGCAGGCAATGTCAAGCCTCCGAGTGTATTTCTACCATGAAAAAGCTCCTCATAAAAATATCTGCCGTTCGGAGTCGGCTTGAAACTGTAGGTCCCTCCATTTGTGGAACGACATCAAGGCGCACACCACAAATACGAGGAGGAGCTCGGCCAAACACCCAAAAAGGGTGTATGCGCCAAATATATACATATACAATATATATAAAGTTTAGATATGCTATATTTAATTTTAGTACTATGGTACTAAAAATTAGTACTAAAAATTTAGTACTAAGTTAGAATTAATAAATTAAATACTGTATTTCAAATAAAGTAAATTAAAATTACTAAATGCCATACTATAGTACTAAAAATTTAGCACTAAAACTTTAGTACTAAAAATGTGTATTTATTTTACATAAACTTAAAAAAGGTTCCACAAACGGATCAAATGAGTGTTGGAAAGTAATTTAATATAATAATTAATATAAGTACTAGAATAAATATGAATATGAAATAAATGGAAGTTTTTGTTGTTTTTATTTCTATAAATTTTAGTCTTGATGAAGGAAAAAAATTAGTTTAAAAAATTTGGCCTAGTACGAAAATATTTAAGGTTCATATACGCCTATTTATGGGCTGTTTGTAGTTCAACATTTTCTTTTAATATTAGTACTATATTTATTTTTAGTACTTACAAAATTTGCACCTATTCATTGGCTATTTATAGTTGAACATTGTTTTTAAGATTAGTGCTATATTGTATTTAGTTTAAGCACAAAAAATTAGTACAAAAAAATTAATACTAAAACACTAGTACTAAAAATTTTATTTTTACATTATAAAATGTATTACTATAGTTCGAAAAAAACTAAATTATATGAAAAAATGAACACTATATTAATTTTTAGTACTACAGTAGTAAAATATTTAGTACTAAAACCTTAATGCTAAATTTGATAATTTAGACTTAATACTATATTACTAAAAATGCAGTACTAAATATTTGGTGCTATAGTACTAAAAAGTAGGCAAATTGTTCAAGAGAGTGCTAGAAAGCACTCAATATATGTAGATACTAAAATAAATAATGAAAGTTTATGTTACTTTTGTTTCTATAGATTTTATATAGCGGAAAAAATAAATCTAAAAAAAAAAATTTTTGTGACTGGGAAAATATTCAAAGTTGAAATTCGCCAATTTGCTCATTATATATAGGCGAAATTTTCCTTTTTATACTAATGCTATATTTATTTTTAGTACTAGAATACTAAAAAAATTAGTACATAATATTTAATACTGAATTTCGTAATTCAGATTTAATACCATTGTGCTATAAATTTAGTATTCAATTTAGTTTAAAAAACTCATTACTATAGTTTTAAAAAATTTAGTACTAAAAATGCAGTACCATATTACTAAAAGGTAAGCAAACTGTTCAAATGAGTGCTAGAAAGTACCTAATGCTATATTTATTCATGTTACTTTTGGTACTAAAATTTTAGTACTAAATCTCTAAAAACTACATAAACTACAAACTACCACTAAAATAAATATTAAAGGCGTATGCTCTTTACTTTCGTTTCTATAATTTTTCATTTTATAGCAGATGATACTATGTTAAAAAAAATTAAGTACTAAATTTTTACTAAAAACTTTAAAGTTGTATATGCCAATTTACTGTTTATAAAAAATAAAAAATTGTTTGGATTTGGTTCTACATCAATAAGTAAACTTTTTTGCATTAAAATTTGGTACTAAAAATACAAGCTAATCATCTGAGCAGGTAAAATAGCCAAATCGTCCGTTTTGTTTCATAAATTTGGAATTAATAAACGCTCATATGGTTTTAGATTTAGTACTAAAAAAACTATACAACTATATAATTTGCTGGCTAAAAAAAATCAAAATTGTAAATATGGAGTTGGTCTTATATTCAGAAACAATTTTACTTAGTAGTTTGTACTAAATTATAAGAATTTATTCAAATATATTATATATTGAAATACCTGCTTAAGGTAGTACTAAAAACTTGTAATAAAACGAACAACATTTCTGGTTCACAAATTTTCAACTTGATGGCTAACTTAGTTTATTGAAGAATTTAGGAATTACAATTTTGTACTACGGACGCAAAACCTGTATGTACTAATTTCCTATGTTTATATCCACTTCTCCGATTTTCACTAGCCGCAAATTTTAATTAATTGCACTTAAAACGAATTCTTACTCTCGCAATTAAAATATTCTAACAATGCATATTTATTAAAATTCAGAGTGATTTTACTGAATCCTTTAAGATTGTTGCACTTCAACCTCGACCACTTACACAAAAAGCTCATCTCAGATAAGCCACAAAAATTGAAAATATTTCTTGCTTGTAGGCATCTGTTCTGATATGAGTATGCAAGTCTATATACATATAAATACACACATACATATACATATGTATGCACACTCTTTTATATATAAGCTGGCAATTTTGTCAGAGCCCACACACACACAGATCTTTACCACATATCCATATACATACATACATATCATGCCCTAAATTTTGTCCACAGCTAACTCGACATACTTTCGCCTTTGCACCAATATTAAAATCAAAATTTTTGATAAGGGCCTCAGCAATTGTGGACGTCTGTCAACTGTCAGTTGCAAAGACCTACTAATGTGCAAACTCTCCCTGTGACTCCTACCCCCGATGGGTGCGCACTCAGTCAGTCAATCGGTGGCTTATTGCCTTTCTCGCCTTTTGTGCAGCGTTTTCACTTTGTTGCATAGTTGTTGTACAAGTATAATACATTTTTTCGTCATTCATTGTTGTTGTTACTTTATATTGTTTGTACTGTCAGCTTTTGACAAACACACATTCTACCCGCACACGTTTATGCGCCCACTTATGCAGCTGTTTCTGGAAAGTTAAGGCAGCGAAAAATTTAATCTTCTTGTCACATTTCAATGTGCGATCGCTCAAAGGCGAAACGCCCAAAAATATGTATAGGTATACAGTAACGAACAACAAGCGAACAGAAAGCAATGGAAAAGAAAAGGATTTATTTAGCTGATGGAAGTAGTGAAAGGCGGTGGAGTGGCTATGGTGTGCATATCAGTCAATTAAATTGCTTATGTATGGGTGCTTGTGATTGTTTCACTGCTGAGAAAATTCGAATTTTTATTGAAATAACTTATGGAATCTGGTATAGAGATGAAAAATGGAGTGTCATTGCCACAATTTTGATTGACATTTAAATGAAATAATTTTTCAATTTGCGTTTGCAGATATGGGCAGTGAAATATTTAGTACTCCTATTTGAAAGAGGAGTAAGTTGAAGGATTGACAAAAATTGTAATATTAGGGGAATTGTTTTTCGAAGTATTACAATTAAAGCTAAACTATTTTCTTACTGGGAAATGTACTAAAACACACACAAAATGTGTGTAAACAAAACTCATTTGTTAAAAGTTACAATTTGGTATTTGGTTTTTGTTTTTTTTGGCGGTGGGGTTGCGTTAAAAATGCTTTCGCAGCATATAGTTAGAAACCGTCGCTAACACGTGTGTTGTGATCCCACTAAAAATATCCCTCCTCTTTTCTTGCTTCATGCTATAAGCTCGTCTTCCTGCATCTCTATCGGCTTTGCTTTGTTGCACTGTGTCGAGGTCTAAATCGCCTTCCAGCTGTTCTAGCGTTCGAGTATTTTGCTGATTGCTGTTGCTCGGTGCAATGCCGCCAATATGCTTCCTCAACTCGTCTCTTTCCATGTCACAACTAAAAAACGTGTGTTCAGCATCATGGTTCGGCGCTTCGCAATATATGCACTTGAGATCGCTTACCTTGCCCTTGCGGTATAGGTATTTCCGGAAGTCTCCATGGTCCGAGAGGAACTGAGTTAAGAAGTATTTTACTTCTCCGAAGGTCCTTTGGACCCATTTGCCTATAGATGGAATGAGCTTCGCCATCATCTCCCACTCGGGTCAGTGTCCCATCGGCTTTGCCACCGCAGCACGGTTTGGCATTTCCGTTTCGCGACGCTAGTGATGCCGTTTTTCTTCTTGGAGTCGCACGCATCCATTCATTTCCGGGTCATGAATTTTGTCGAAAATACATATTTTTAGCTTACTACTAAATCGGTGTCATTAGCAACTATAATTCATTGTTTCTTCTCTCAACAATTTCACTGAAAAACATTAAACACAAGGTTAAACTTGCAGTATAAATTTTGTGTACTAAAATTTGTACTAAATACATAAATTACGGTATTTAATTAAAACATTTCAAAAGCTTGGTTCTAAAGGTGTTATATGCACTCTTTTCTTTGAAATTAAGTATGCAGTTCCATCCAGGATTATATGTACATATAGTTTTTTTTAATGAAATTAGAATAGATGATGTTTGGGAACCACTTGATTTTAGTGCGAAAATTTAAAACTAAATGCTAGAAGAATGCACTAAATTTAGTATTTAACAGATTTTGCTGGTAAATTTTTTATATTAATATAGATTTCAAAGCATTTCATTTAAAGCAGAAACCTTAAATTTTACTGGAAGATAATTTTAGTACTAATTTTTAATGAAACTGCAGAAAGTGGCAAATTTGTTTTTTTTGGCAAATTATTCAGTTCTAATAGCGCTTCAGATGAGTACTAGGTTAGGTTGGGCATATCTGGCTGATCTGAATAGATCTCGCATAGGCGACAAGGTTCCGTAGTATTACCAATGTGGTTGGAATCGTGTTAAGTGGTTAGAGGTAGTCAGAATTTTCAAGAAATTGGATTTTTTTACATTTTCTTAAAGTGTAATATCTTAAAAATATTGTGTGAAAATTTGAATTGAATCCGACAAATATTTTTTGAGTTATTCAACAAAGGGCACTCGGGCGCTCCGGAGCTCGATAGCAAAACTATGTTTTTTGAACTGGGGATCACTGCAACTTAAAAAGCGCTTCGTAAAATTCAATAAAATGTATAATGTTTTTGAAACACATAAAAAACTCGTGCCTGATCGAGGGATTTTTTTTCAGAATTTGAATTTTTTTTTTAATTAATTGTCGGTTTTTTCTCGAAAATCTGAAAAATATTTTCTGAGGTCGCCATATTGTTAATTTTGAAATGAAAAGCTTCGATCAGGCACAATATTAGCTATGTATTAATAAAACTAATTTCTCTTGTCCGATGACCACCGGACTTGTGATGATCATCGCAAGGGACTTCTGGAGAAACGGGCTCCACACAAACAGCGACAACTTTTACAATTCTTAATTTTTTAATTTTTTTTTTTGAAATTTTGTTAAAATCAAGTCGAAACATGATGTATTAATGGTTTTACAGGTATTTGTGAAAAATAAAGCAATTGACTAGCAAAAAAAAAATGATCGAAAATCATAATTTTTTCGGGCCTTCGTCTACCTTACCTCTTGAACATATTTCGTGATACTTGTCTTGGCGAGTTTTAATAAATAGTTTAAACTTTTGTCAGCAATATCTTCCAGAGATACTTCTCATCTCATCGACGGCAGTTGCAACGAGTTCTGCTTAGAGCAATGTACTCCTTTCTTCGTCGCATAAGTCAAACCCATCATTCTGGACCAATCCGATTTTAGCTGCATGATATTGAAGATAAGATAATGTCCCGTTAGTACTCCAACCAATAATTTACATTCCTTCTTCCTTGGTAGTGATAAAATAAAGTACTAAATACGATTTCAATATCAATTTCTAGCAAATTGAATTAAAAACTAAATAAAAAAAAAATTAAAAGTGTGCTCAAATTATTATAAGTTTTAGAATCCAATTTAGAACATTATTTTTTAATATCGCTGTTTATTCTGTATTGATGCCTTAGAACTGAAAATTTATATTTCTGTTGAAAGTACAGATTTTTAGTGCCAAGATTTGTTGAAATACAACTAAGATTTGTTGAAATACAACTTTCGAATTGTTAAATTTTTTTTTTTTCTAAAATTCATTAAATATCAAAAGTCAAAGTTAGCTGCTTTGAGAGTGTACTAAAACTAAATGTGGCATTATATTAGTTTAAGCTCCACGACAATTCATTCGATATAGAGCCATCTGAGAGAAGTTCTATGGTTAATGGCGAATGCATTTAATAGCCTGGGCTCCACTTTGGTATTATGATAAATCAAAATCTGTGGTTGAAACAGCGGCATTGTCAAAGGCGAGGTTTACTTTACTTACTCCTTTTTCTCAGAAAGAGGTGACTGAAGGAAACTAAAAACTCGCTATCGTACTGATCAAATAAAACTGAGATTGCGGCGAGGTTACAGAACCACTTAAAGCTTTCACGTCCAGAGTCCGCTAGCACTTTGTGAACATATTTTTTAACATTAATACTCTTGTCTTAGTTAGAATAAAAACTTCATCACTATTTTGGAGCTACGTATGTTTAGTACTAAAAACTGTACTAAAACTTACTGAAGCAGATCATGCGTACGTTCTTTCCACTTATTAAATGCTAAAAATAAATATAAATACGTAGGTACTAAATTTGGTTGCAATGCGACCTAAAACGTTTAGATCTTAATTTGCCAATAAGTTCTATCTAAATTTATTACAGCCAAGTGACCATTTCTTAAAACACTTTTTATTCATTTGGAACATTCTACCAAATCGTCTTCACTCAATCTTCCATTAGCGAGGATTAAATAAAGAATCCAACGTGAAAAATGCTTCAAAGTAAGTAAAAATCTTTATAAATGTATACAGTCTGCGTCAAAAAAAAGTTTACACCACACATTGATAAGTTTTGACTATTTATATAAATTGATATTTTTTTATAGAAATCAAAATAAAAAATCAGCAGATTTACAACAAAATTGTAAACTTTTTGCTAAGAATTTTTGGAAAAATTATCTTAATCGGGTATGCAGTTTTATAGATCATTGAATTTTAATGCAATAAAGTGCAAGTTTACAGTAGTGCAAAGATTGCGTTGATTTTTGGCAATTTTTTCTGCTGACGGTGTTGGGTGTTTTCTTCCACATAAAAAAATGTGGAGTAGGCGTTAAATGGAGAAAGTGCGCAATAACATGAACAAAAAAAAATTCTCAAAAAAGATTTGGCAGACTTGAAACTTGCACTTTATTGCATCAAAACTTATTGGTTCATAAAATTGCATACCGAAATGTGGATAATTTTTCTAGAAACTCTGTGTAATTCACAATTTATTGGTTTATAAGATTGTATACCTGAAAGTTTTCTAAAAATTCTGTGTGAAAGTAAGAAATTTCTATGAACACTTGCCGGATTTTTAAAAATTTCATACAAAGTTCAACATTTTGCTTTATATGGTTTTTGTTGTAGAATGAAGTGCGTTTTTATTAACGAAGAATTAAAATTAAAAAATAAATATTGTAAATAGCCAAAACTTGTCCAAACATTGAGCACACTTTCTTTTAACGTTGACTGTATATCAATACTCGTACGCAATGCGATAATTTCATTTAAGCCTAAAAGCCAGAAAATTCAATTTCCCAAGCAGCCACTCATATCTGAAAAAGCAGCATCAAGGGCGAGAGGCAGCGCAGAAAAGCGACAACGAGCAAGAAAATAATTTCGTTATTATTTCAACGCTAACTTATCGCTCATACTAACGATGAAACGCCTTTAAGGCGAGATTAAATCGAAATTTATTGATTGTCGTCAGACGCAAAAGGCATCAATTTGCAGGAGGAAATAAAGCTCAGCATGGATAATAATTGGTATTGATATTGCGCTTAAGGTTAACAAAATCAATTACTTTTAATGCGCGGGGTCTCGTATATATGTATAAAATAGCTTATGTGGTTCAGGAAACAGGGTTTCTCAATTTAGGTTGACTTTTAGCGCGATGTAAGGCGAATTGTTTCAAAGTAGTATTCAATAGGCTTCTCTCTCGAAACAAGAGGTTGTTCTGTTGTTATATCGAAAGTGAATGACAAATAGTTGGTCAGTTAGCGTTCTTTAAGTATTTACGCCTATGACTTAAGACATCTGCAAGCCCGAATACGAAGAAGTAGACTCACTACATAAAACCGTCATCAAAATTTATATATCCTTTGCTCAAGAAAGCAAATATTCTCTTGTATTGCATAACTTCTGGGTTGATTCAAATTTTCATTATCAATTAACTTTTCGGACAGCCAAGGAATAATAAAGGCTGTTGACTCAGCCGGTATGCATTCAGATCATCCGCACAGAGTTATCTTGATTTGGAAGCCAAATTCTTGGCAATATTCGTGGTAACAAAACGCCTATTGAGCTGGACTGGAACGGCTAAGCCCTGGATATTTCAGAAGTAGGATAAGATAATGACTAAATGGCCAGTTCTTGCAGACGGCTGTGAAGGCTGAACAAAGACTTCCGGTGAAGAATCGTGTCTAAGAGTATGCGAGTGAAAACTGCTGCGAAGGTTGTTTGGTTTGCTACGATTGCAAGACGATATCTACACTGGGTGCTAGAAACTAGATCAACTCATTAGAGAGATGTGCGATGGATAATTGTCGACTGCATTTGTAGGTAAAACGGCAGACAACTCGGCATGATGATGTATTTTACGTCCTCTTTTTACTCGGAAAGTGGTGGCTGAAGGCTAAAGGAAACTAAAAACTCGCTCTCGTTCTGCTCTAATGAAACTGAGACCGGGACTAGGTTACAGAACCATATAAAGCTTTCACGTCCTGCTACGCTAGCACTTTGTGAAAAGTTAAAGAGACGCCTCATGCACTCAATATCGGGTAATACTAGGATGCAGCGAACCGAGCGTCAGGTCTCTCAGAAGCTTTTTGACACCACTGGAATTTTGTGTTTTCTCCTGATTACTCCTTTGAAGAGCATAGAGCCTCTAAAAGTCTTTTCCAACGTAAGCGGTTAGGTGTTATCGTCTTGGCATTGTCCCAGCTTGTGTTTATGGAGGAACAGTTATGTACGATGGATCTTTTTCAGGTCATTTTTGACCGTCCACGGGTTTCTGCTTCCCTGAGGATTTCGATCTAGGGCCATTCTTGTCATCGTGTGGCGCAATTTTCTAAGAGCGCGCCTATCCAACTCCATTTCCTGCCTGTTAGCTGGCGTAAGATGAGTTCTTCGTTCGTTTGTCTCCAGAGTTCTTCACTACTTACTATTATGTTAGGCCAGAAAGCTCTGCATATTATTCTCAAGCATTTGCAGGCGAAGCATTGAAGTTTCCTCTTGATCGTTTTCGAAGCAAGTCACGTTTTACTTCCATAAAGCAGCACCAACTTGACACATGCGTTGAATATCTTGAGCTTGGTTGAGGATGGAAATTCGCGAGTTTGCTAAAATTTCCACAAGCGCCCGAATACAGCCCTTACCTTGCTCAATCTGTTGTTGACGTCTTCCTTTGCGCCTGCTGCTATATTACAGCCCAGATAGCAGAAACTGTCAACGAACTCTACTTCTTTGCCATCTACCATTACGTGGTTATTGTTGGTGTGGTTGATTCTCAATGCCTTGGGAGAGATGTAGTAAGGTAATGTGGTAGCATATTCCAGTACGGCCAAAACGGCTTTTCCAGAAAATACTCACTGACCGCCGTTGATCACCTAGACATCCGTAGGTCCACAATGACGATGAAGATTAAGTAGAACTTGAAGAACTCTGCAAGATATGTATAAGCTATGGACACCTTTGACTTTCAGGTTGTGCACACTGTTAAGGAAGTAAAACTTCTTTCTCCTCTACGATGAAGAGTTGGAGTTGCCTCAAGACACAGATACTTCTGACCTTTAGAGTGGATTAAATATCCGCAGCTTTGGAAACCTTAATTTGTAACAAAGATGCAAATCAAACTCGTGAAAGAGATCGCCTCTATTCCGTAAACTCAGCAAATCATTGCTGTTATTGTTGGAGCAGCATAAAAATTCCTTCATAAAGCTGCTGGAGTGATAGTCTTTGGGTCGATATTAGCTCGGGTCGTTTCGGTAACGCTGAATAGTACTGTCGACTGTCGTGTGAATGTCGTCTTACCTTTTGCTTCTAAGTATCTACGTGACCTCTTTGACAATACTTGCCGACTTCACTGCCCTGGGCGCAGCTTAGTAACTTCTTCTCTCTTATCCTTCTTCATAAGTGCACATCTTTGATTGCTTATCGTGCAAATGAATTACTTACTACTCACACTTACAAATGCTTGTGTCACCTTTAAGCTGCAAAGCCACCCTGCCCAAGGCAAACTCATGCCGTTTAATATTTTCATTTGTGAAAGTGAACTTACATGGCTCTAAATGGTTTGGCCTTTTTGCATGCAGAAGTGCATAAAATTACCATTAAATGTTGAATTTGTGTTTGTATTTATTCTACAGCAAAGCCAGTCAAAGGTTATTGCCAAAGCGCATATAGCTCACAAACCGGACCAGTTAGCTACTTACTTTGACTAAAAGGTAGACTGAAGTATGAGGAAGAGGAAAGGAGAGTCCTATCTAAACTGCATTCTCCCTCTCCAACGAGCGTTTATTGTCACATATATTTATTTTTCTTCCTATCTCCTCTTCTATCCTACTTTTCTCCACGTCTTAAGAGGAGTATTTCCCAAGCACCTACAGCTCGTCTACACTTTTGACTGCTTGAGACAACATCATCAGTATGTCTGCTCTGTATTCTTGCAAGCTCTTCAATTTACTACTACTACTATCACATCGTAATTTCATTTAGCTTTTACTGCCAAACTGACACCGGACGTGCGAATGGCTGAGCGTAGTTACCATAAATAATTCGAATACTCAAACATATTAATCCGAAGCTTTATGCTGAGATGAATGCGAGTTCAGTATGGCAGCATAGGGGGAGCGTGTGAAGATGCGGTGGTGCATGTGTCAAAACGTGCATTGAAATGAATCTTATGCCAATAATTTTGTCAAGGGGCTTAAACCTCGGCTGGAGAATAAACATTTAGTGGCCATAATTTTTACTACCATTTAGAAGAAGGGCTGCTGAAATTTTGAAGTGAATGTTTTCGAGAGTAAATATGAAGGTTTGGGTAGTTGTAGTAAAGGCTGTTCTACGTAATTGGAATTTATTGCTTGCTCATTAGTGGCAATTTACTGCTGGCATCGCGAAAGACAAGAAACGCTTTCTGGCTTTAGTCCTATGAAGTCAAAAACCTAGTATGATAGTAAAAGAGCATCCTCGGGCAAGAAGCCAGAAAGTTACTGAGCAGGAATCCGTTGATATTCCTTCATTAATGCAGCAGTAGATTTGGCTTGCCATGCTTTAAAGATTTCGTTGTAACCTAAAACCATTGACTCATGGACTCTGATTTTAGAGATATTAGAGCGAACATTTGGACAAAAAAAAATTTTTTTGTGAAAAATGTTTAAGCAAAAAAAAAAACGCCTTTTCCCCAAAAATTTTTTATCCTAAAAACTATTTATCCTCTATTTTATATATACTTTATTTAATGTTTTATCCCAAAAATGAAAAAAAAATATATAAAAATATTTTTGTGAACAATTTTTCAAGCAAAAACAAATAAAACCTTTTTCCCAAAAATTTTTTATTCTAAAAAATATTTATTCCCTATTTATATATATATTTTATACATATTTTATCCTAAAATAAATATATTATTATAAAATAAAGCTAATTATAAAAAACAAATATTAAAATAATAAATATTTCACTTTAAAAAATTCTATACCAAAATTTTCAACATTGAAAAATTCTGAAAATTATTTAATTAATTTCCAAATTTTTTTTTCAATTTACTTCTTATTTTCTTCAAGCCTACAACTAACCAAATTCTAGAAAAATCGACAGCAATGTTCAAAAGACTTGGATCACTTCTTTTGAAATCGCTTCATAGAAAATTTTTTAGCAGCTATTTCTTTGGAAATTGTGCAGAGCACAATTCATAAAGGGTCCACTGACATCTGGTAGCCACATTTTTCTGAAAAGTTGTTAGGAAATCAAAAAAATAATAGCTATTACAGAGAGAGAACGCAGGAGGCAAGGTATTAATCTTTTTGACTTATTACCATGACTCGTAAATACTTGTATACTTAACTCATAATTCCAATAACGATGGAAATGCAAAGGCTAGAAGACACGCCCTTCTGCACTCCTGCCACTGCTGCTTGGGATTCACTAGTGCTGGTATCTGTTTGTTTCTTCAGCTCATGGAGTAGTTTGCCCGTGCTCGTTCTTCGGACCTTTTTGATCGCGTCCCTTTAAGCCTACAGCGCGTCGCTGGGCGTAATGATAAGTAGAATTTCTGTATAAGATTTGCCCTAGTCGGCTGCGGAAATGACAATCACATCTGACTTAGGACGAATAGTTAGTTGTCTTTCGCTTGTTTTATTGCTTTTGACGAGCTTCCACGTCTCTTGCTTCTCTGGGGTTTGTGTCTCTTTTATAGAGTAGGAAACATTTTTTTGGTTGTTGGTGTGTTAAGGGCTGGGAAATGGGGTCATTTTGCTCAAGTAGATTCGTCGCCTCCGTATGTATGTGTTTTATGTCGCAGCCCATATTCTTGGTCTTTCATTTTTTCTTGCAGCGTTGGCTTGCATAGGTGGCGGGTCGGAATCTTGGCAATGTCAATACTGCTCAAGGAGTTTGTTAAAGCTGCTACTTTAATTGCTCAACGCTGAGATGCTGTGCTGCTGGTGGCGTTATTAGCCCTTGGTGTATTTTCGTGTAATCAGGCCAGCGTATTCCCCGCGAATGGGTTGCTGATAACTCTCTCCGCTCCATCCCCTGTGGTTTTTGTTGTTGCTGCTGTTGGTGTTGTTGTCTTTGTGGTATTCATTTTTGCTGTTGGGTCCCCCTCAGGACCGCTATCTTCATCCGTTTTGTGCAGTTACCTATTCGGCCTAGGGTTATCTGTGCAAAGTAGGGCGGCCACACTTTGGTTGATGCGGTACCTTATGAGTACACACACTCAGAGCCAGGCCGATGTTAGTCCGGACAAAGTCAACCGAAACTGTATGGCCACATTAGTGGCGATGGGAGTCGAAAGTATTCTAAGGTTCTTTCAGAGTTTTATGGAGGCACCTGAGGCATTAGCCGACCAGCCGTTTCAATGAGATATCATTGTCGCTTACTGAGGTAGCCGAATAATACAGTTGCCAGCCCGAGATCATCATCTCCAAAACACGTACTTTTGTCGCCGTTATTTTCCATCATCGTAGAATACAGCCGCCCCTTACATGGGAAACAGACGCTGACCAGGGAACCGCCCAATATGACTCCATCGCGCCTGGTTTTTTGTATAAGTTTATCAAGCTCTACTCATCTTTGACACAGAAACCTCATGGGACATACTAGCTTTTATACCGCGCTCTCCTTTTCCGCCGCTCTTTGTCGAGGTGGCGTATTTGTTAGAAACTTGTTCGCAACAAACCTGCTACTACAGGCCGTCCGGCTATCCGCAAACTGCCATCCCCTACGGTAGCTAAGAGCGCAACCTAGTGGTCTGCTCCCGAAGGAGCGAAGATCTCCATTGGAGTTTTTCCTTTTTCTCCAACCGGATTTTAGTCGCCTCTTACGACAGACATGCCTTACCGACCCCCCCGACCGCTAGGTCACTCTATCTCTATCTCTATCTCTATCTCTATCTCTATCTCTATCTCTATCTCTATCTCTATCTCTATCTCTATCTCTATCTCTATCTCTATCTCTATCTCTATCTCTATCTCTATCTCTATCTCTATCTCTATCTCTATCTCTATCTCTATCTCTATCTCTATCTCTATCTCTATCTCTATCTCTATCTCTATCTCTATCTCTATCTCTATCTCTATCTCTATCTCTATCTCTATCTCTATCTCTATCTCTATCTCTATCTCTATCTCTATCTCTATCTCTATCTCTATCTCTATCTCTATCTCTATCTCTATCTCTATCTCTATCTCTATCTCTATCTCTATCTCTATCTCTATCTCTATCTCTATCTCTATCTCTATCTCTATCTCTATCTCTATCTCTATCTCTATCTCTATCTCTATCTCTATCTCTATCTCTATCTCTATCTCTATCTCTATCTCTATCTCTATCTCTATCTCTATCTCTATCTCTATCTCTATCTCTATCTCTATCTCTATCTCTATCTCTATCTCTATCTCTATCTCTATCTCTATCTCTATCTCTATCTCTATCTCTATCTCTATCTCTATCTCTATCTCTATCTCTATCTCTATCTCTATCTCTATCTCTATCTCTATCTCTATCTCTATCTCTATCTCTATCTCTATCTCTATCTCTATCTCTATCTCTATCTCTATCTCTATCTCTATCTCTATCTCTATCTCTATCTCTATCTCTATCTCTATCTCTATCTCTATCTCTATCTCTATCTCTATCTCTATCTCTATCTCTATCTCTATCTCTATCTCTATCTCTATCTCTATCTCTATCTCTATCTCTATCTCTATCTCTATCTCTATCTCTATCTCTATCTCTATCTCTATCTCTATCTCTATCTCTATCTCTATCTCTATCTCTATCTCTATCTCTATCTCTATCTCTATCTCTATCTCTATCTCTATCTCTATCTCTATCTCTATCTCTATCTCTATCTCTATCTCTATCTCTATCTCTATCTCTATCTCTATCTCTATCTCTATCTCTATCTCTATCTCTATCTCTATCTCTATCTCTATCTCTATCTCTATCTCTATCTCTATCTCTATCTCTATCTCTATCTCTATCTCTATCTCTATCTCTATCTCTATCTCTATCTCTATCTCTATCTCTATCTCTATCTCTATCTCTATCTCTATCTCTATCTCTATCTCTATCTCTATCTCTATCTCTATCTCTATCTCTATCTCTATCTCTATCTCTATCTCTATCTCTATCTCTATCTCTATCTCTATCTCTATCTCTATCTCTATCTCTATCTCTATCTCTATCTCTATCTCTATCTCTATCTCTATCTCTATCTCTATCTCTATCTCTATCTCTATCTCTATCTCTATCTCTATCTCTATCTCTATCTCTATCTCTATCTCTATCTCTATCTCTATCTCTATCTCTATCTCTATCTCTATCTCTATCTCTATCTCTATCTCTATCTCTATCTCTATCTCTATCTCTATCTCTATCTCTATCTCTATCTCTATCTCTATCTCTATCTCTATCTCTATCTCTATCTCTATCTCTATCTCTATCTCTATCTCTATCTCTATCTCTATCTCTATCTCTATCTCTATCTCTATCTCTATCTCTATCTCTATCTCTATCTCTATCTCTATCTCTATCTCTATCTCTATCTCTATCTCTTTCTCCATCTCTATCTCTATCTCTGTCTCTATCTCTATCTCTATTTCTAACATCATCTCTATATCCCCCCATTTGTGTTCCTATCCCTCCCTATTTCTTTACCACTACCTTGCCATTATTTTCATATCGGAAGTTTTGCTCATCTAATTAATTCTTATTTCGCTTTCAAACTATTATGTTTTTTGCCACAAACTTACATTTACTTACATTTGCATTATTTCAATTACATTTCTGCTTCAAATCCTCAAAATCATCCATATTTCATACAAAGAAACCATAAAGTTTTTTGTGAAAACTTTTTCATTCTTTTCCTACCATCCTCGTATAAAATCTAAAATGTGTGTATGAAATGTTTGCCCAACAAAAGTAATAATTCATAATTATTTCATGTCAAGCATATGCCAATAGAGCAAGAAAACACAAAAGGCAAGAAGACCACAGGAAGGGCAAAACAAGCGGGATTTCTTGTCGATGCGGCAGCACCCAACCGAGTCTTGAAAGGACAATAATACAATAATTGTCACCAAAATTATTGTAATGAATAGAGCGAATATTTCAATAGAGAAAGTTTTCATCGACTTTTGCTACTTTCACGTCCTAGGCGAAAGTTCTGTTGCTACTACTGTTGGTCTTAGCCGAAAATTCATTTTCTTGGATATTTGCGTTTGAATGTAAGATAAGTTTTTTCTTAAAAAACTGTGCCAATTGCTGAACTACTTTTGCGACAACTATTCATATTTTATGTGCATACTTTGCGGTATTTTCAATGAGAAATCCAACATTGTTTTGCATACAGAGGCATTTACATACATACATACGCACGCAGTTACAGGCAGCGCACCAAATGTATGGCTGAATATGTAGGAATACTACGAAGAAGATGGCATGCGGGCATATGAAAATAGGAATATGAGTTAAATTAAAATGTATGAAAAAAGTGAAAAATACTAAAGTGGAAAAGTATAAATATATTTTACCAATTTGAAAATTTATACAACCAACTCTCTGACCACGTGAAGCTCAAAATGAGTTTCCATTTATGACCAATTTTAAACTTTTACCATTCACCGTTAGCCAATATGCGTTGTTAAGTAACTTTCGAAAACAATAAACCAACAGTGCAAACATTCATACATCACATGAGCTTCGTACGCCACCAAGTCTCCTCATTGGCTCCATCAACCGCACGGCACACAAAGTAACTCTCAGCAGGGCGATAGATTAAGTCCGCTTACACTTGGAACTATTCTCTAAACTTTACTGCAAGAACAATTTGGCAAAGCAGCGTTCAAATTTGGAAAAGAAATGGCAACAAGCAAAAACAAAAACACAAGTAAAGAGCGTGCAAAGCTCCGTAATATTTACTGTAACTTTTTAACTTAGCAATCGTAAGAAACGGTCAGTTAGTGGTGTTTTAGTTAAAGAGCAAATGTTGTGTGTAAGTTGTGTAAATAGCTGCGTGGGGATGTACTGGTATAGTGCAGGAAATTGGCAGCAGTAATGGGTGAAATAGGAAGTGGTGTTGCAATTGAAGTGGACAAGTTTGTGTAGATTTCACATTATTTTCATTTTTGTTCAAACTATTGCATAACGTAAGTCGTGAACGGAGGGGTGAATGCGGCTTATGAGATATGTTTTTGCTTGCAGTGTTTGATAGGTAAATGTAGTTAAAGGATGGAGCGGAATATTATATAATATGATTGTTTCCTAACTCATGTCTTTATTCATCTTATTTCTCTCTGTATGAATATTCATTTGATTAAAATAAATTTGCATTTCTGAATTTCTATATTTTATTTATTTACTTTTTTTTATTTGGTTTTAATATTTTTATTTATTAAAAATAAATTAAAAAATAAAAAAAATTTAATATCAAGAAGCCATGTGGTAAACTTAGTTTTTCATACAAAAATTTAATTTATTGTAATACAAATTTATTTTTCATTTTAATGCATATTAATTTATTATTTTTATTTATATTGTATTAATTTGTTTAATTACTTACAATTTGTTTAATTTATTACAACAATTTTAATAATAAAGGGTGGTTAGGTTTTGAATAAAATACATTTTTTTTAGGAGATTATTGTCATTTCTCTTTATTATGATAATACTCGTACTGCTATGGCTCAAATACGCATGAAACAAAATATTGGCCAAATGTCTACCGCGGCCCCGGCGGCACACCTCCATCCGATGGTCCAAATTTTCGATGACGATGAGGCATAATTGAGGTTCTAAAAAGTTCGTTATCATCTCACGATAGCGAACACTATTCACAGTAACTGCCTGACCGGCCTCATTTTGAAAAAAATACGGCAAATGATGCCGCCGGCCCATAAACCGCACCAAACAGTCACTCTTTGTGGGTGTATTGGTTTTTCGGCAATCACTCTTCGATTATCATTCGCCCAAATGTGGCAATTCGGCTCATTGACGGATCCACTGAGGTGAAAATGTGCCTCATCACTGAAGATGATTTTGTTCGAAAATTGGTCATTCAGTGTTGCCATTTCCTGCCACCATTCTGACCATTGACGACGCTTGAAATGGCCAAGAGGCTTTAGTTTTTGAGGCAATTGCACCTTGTAAGTGTGTAAATGCAAGTCTTTATGCATAATGTTCATCAACGACGAGTGTGAGAGGTGCAATTGTTGGGCACGACGACGAGTTGAGGTGGACGGCTCTTCAACCATACTATCGCGAACAGCAATATTTTCTGCAGTACGAGCTGAACGAGCATGCACTGGGAGTTTCACATCTCCTATTTTTATTTTTATTTTAATGCATTTTGTTTTATTATTTTTATTTATAAATTATTTTTTTCCTGCGCTTTATTTTATAGTGTTTAACTACATTTTTTATTTTCGTTAGAGTTTATTGAGTTTTTAATATAAGTTGATTAATTGTTCTTTTAAATAAATTCAGTATATTTGTTATATTTATATATTTTTTTTTTCGTTTGCTTTATTTGATAAATATTTTTCAGTAATTTGTTTTTTTCCAAAAATTCAATAGAAAACAAATTTTTTAATGCCAAATTGTTTTTATTAAACATTTATTTTTTATTCTCTTAAATTTTATTTTTATTTTAATGCATTTTTTTTTGTTTTATTCATATTTAATTTTTTTTCTTTTCCTTTATTTTGTTTTTTTTTTTAATTAATTTCTACATTTTATTTAGATTTATTTAATATTATTTTTATTATATTTATTTTTTTCTATGCTTTATTTTATTTCGTTTAATTCCTTTCATTATATGTATTATTAAGAATATTTCATTTTCTTTTTATTTTATTTTATTAATTTTTTATATATATTCTATTTAATTGTTTTATTTATATTTTATTTATTCATTTCCTTGATTTTATAAACATTTTTTATATGAAAATCCAATTTAATAAAAAATTTTAATACGAAATTTAATTTAATACAACTTTGTTTTTTACTCTATTTAATTTTAATAATTATAATAATTTGTTTGATTTTATTGCGTTTTGTCTTACTTAGTTTTTTTATTTTATGTATTTTTTTATTTTTCTTTGTTTCGTTTAACTTTACTTTAGTTTATTTTGTTGTTGTTCATTTAAGTTTTTGTAATTAATTAATTTTGATTTCACTTAAATTTACTTAATATCGTTTTTTAAGTTTTATATTTTTTAAGATTTTTTTTTTAATTTCTTGTATTTAATTTGATTTGCTATAACTTTATTTTATTGAGTTGTAGTTCGGTTTCGTTGTATTTTAATTTAATTTAATTTTATTTTATAAAATTTTTTAAATTAATTCAATTTAGTATACATTTTTTTGTGGTTTGATTTTATTTAATTTCATATATTTTATTTTTTGTTATTTTTTTATAAAATTTAATTTAATAACTTTTTGTTTCATTTTACTGTGGTTTTGTCGTACTTAATTGTTTTTATTTAAATTATTTTAATTTGACTCTACTTTATTTTATTTCATTATTTTCTTTATTTTTTCTGTTTGATACTTCATGTTTTGATTAATACTTAAATTTACTTAGTTTATTCAAACATTTTATTTTTTAAATCTTATTTTCCTATGTCTTTTTAATACTTTGATTTTTTATTTTTAATTTTTACTTTATTTTTCGTGGTTTGAATTCGTTGTAATTTTTTGATATTTAATTTTATTTTATTATTTTATTCGATTAATTTAAATTTTTAAAATTTATTTAGATACATTTTTTTTTGGAACATTACAAATTTTTCTATTTTTTTAAATTTTTATAATTGATTTAATATTTTTTAAATTGATTTTATTTTATTATATATTTTTCTGACTTAATTTTTTAAATTCTTAATTTGTTATTGAGTGTAATTACATTTTTTTTCTGTTTGCTTTTATTTTGTTCAGTTTAATTTTTTTTATATATTATATTTAAATTTTATTTTGTACATTTAATTAATTTAACACAACTTTGTTTTATATGATTCTCTTTTTACTTTGTTTTATTTGTCCTTTCAACTGCACTGTAGACATGGAAAGGCACTTCGGAATTTACGACCACCGCCCAATAACAAGAAAGAACAAGTTTCAAGCAAGGTCTATAAATATATTTTGCATGATACAAGACCATGCTCTCTTCCCTCAATTTCCACTCCAATCATATTTTATTGTTTTATTTTTTTGACTCACACCGGTTTTTAACACCATTAATTATTTCAACCCCCCCTCTAACTATTTCCACCCATACTGTTGACAGATTTTCTGCT
Organism: Anastrepha obliqua; assembly: GCF_027943255.1. NCBI lineage: Eukaryota > Metazoa > Arthropoda > Insecta > Diptera > Tephritidae > Anastrepha > Anastrepha obliqua. The sequence goes on along the minus strand of NC_072893.1, from coordinate 120,044,022 downwards.
CCATGAAATTTTTTTTTTTCTCCTCCATTTATTTGCAGAGCTTTTGTGCCAGAGCGAGCCCCGCCCCTTATATACACCTCATGTTTGCACACACTTTGTTCATTTCAAGGTTCATTGTGTGCTCGAAGATTTGTGTCCTTGACAAGTTGGTACACAAACGCGCACTTTTTTGCCCTGCATAGAAAAAACTGAGAAACAGCGAGGTTTAGAATGTAGAAAAAAAGAAACAGATGACAAATACAGGCGGTGCATCAACCAATGCTTCCTGTCAACACATCAGCAGATGCATTGTTAGTCTAGTCAAGCCAATTCACTTCTTCGCCTACCTGTCGCCTTCTCACAGATGGATACGCCAGTCAAAAATCCACACTGCTTGCAACTACTGCAGGTAATTTTGCACTTTTCCACTACCGCTCGGCGTTTCTACATTCGCACCTACCAGTGACTTGACTTGCGCTGCCACTCGTCGGTACTTTGTCAGTTTGAATTGCTCTCGGCTTTTGTTTGTTTGCTTTTTTGCCTCCTTTGCTGTCACATCTTGTTCAGCTGCTTTGCTCGATTTTAAATTTTCCTGTTGTTTTTTGCCTTATTGCCACTTGTTGTTTACTTGTTTATTTTATTCTTTATTTTTACATTCTTTGTTCACTTCAGTCCACTTGTGTTTAGTGACATTAGGGAACAAAGGAAAGATTTTCCATTTTTTGTGTGGAAAATTCTAACTAAAATGAGGATGGAGTGAATGGACTCTCGCGCAAAGTGTAGGAAGAAGGCAAACTATTTTTTGTTTCATTGTTTGAAAAAACTAGCGCATCGGCTTGGACGCTGGGTGAAGAGGCTCGTCTGCTAAATCCTCTGAGCTTCAGAATAAATATGTCAGTTGTCAGCCAAATATTACCTCTTTGAAGCTGACGATTCCAACTGACTTTTTATATGAAATCACTTAGAAAATTTTCATGAGACAATCCCCATTACTGGTGGATTCTTTGTCCAGAATTAGGGGTTTTGACCCATTACTTTACTTGGTTTGGAGTTAATGTATTCCAGAAAATAGATAAAAGGCTATTAAGAAAGAGTATGTGTTCTGTACTAGGCAGGTTAGTCATTGAATGAGAGATATATTTTGGAGTCCGTCATCGCCTAATAATCGAAAAGACTGCTCGAGTTCGCCAAGGGGACTCTGAACGAAATTAAATCTTAGATATATTTCGATCCTTTAGAAATGCACTTGGTCCATATTCCGTCATATAAAAGGCTGCCATGTCAATCTACCTAAGTCTAAAATCCAATACTTTTACATGTTAATTCATCCCTGAGGGACCACTCGGGAGCCGCTACAACTATCAAGCCTACCAAGCAAGTACCAATCTCGTCAAAACCGAACACAGTTTCTGCTCTCGGAGGAAGTAAATACATTTTCAATGCTTGAAAAATCATGGCTGGAAAAAAGTGATCAATCTAAGTGACGATTTTATCATGAAAAGTTTTGGAAAATATGTGTTCAAAGTTGCTTTTAGTATAAAACTTGGACAGTGGTCTGGCTTTAGATTTCTATATCCCGAGATCATCGATAGCGCTGACGAAAATAGAAAATGAGTACGGAAATAATCTCAGATGGAAACATTCTAAAAAATGGAATGTTGTTGTTGTTGCTGTAGAAGTATACTTGGTGGTAAGTGTTTCCCGATGAATATCGTTAATAGTCTGTCTGTACACTGGCCGGTCCAGTAATTGTCGGTCTGTTTTGTCCTGGATCTCGTCGGCGTAATTAAGAGGTGCCTCCTAAAGTGCCTAGGAGGTGGCTCAGGCACAATCAGGTGTCTGCATGCGTGGGACCTACGATAGTACCCTATCATAAACTGCTTGCTGAGCAGTTTGTTTTGCTCCTTCACAGGGAGCATCTGTGCTTCGTCATATAGGAGACATCCCATTGCTGTCCGAATGGTAGTGTTTTGGCAAGTCTGGAGCTTTGCCCTTTCACCAGTTCCACATTTCTTTGTATAGGGTGATCAATCATGAGGTGCTTTTTTCAATAGTTAAAAAAAAATAAAAATGTAAATTATGTTCAAAACCTTTATTTATCATTTGAAAGGACATTCTTTGACATTTACTTTTTGATTATGACTTCATTCAAATGTTGGCCGCAACTACGCTTAAGGTGGTCCATTCTGAAGGTCCAATTTTCAATCACTCGTTCGAGCATTTCGACTGGTATGTCGTGAATAACACTATAACCGCTATATTCTCAATGCTTCTTGCTGGACGTGGTCTATTCGGTCGAGAATTATCCACCAATGAATATTCGGATTCAAATTTGTTGGTGGTAGTTATGTCGAATAGTGTTTAAGGCAGGCCGATTATGTTGACCATAATGCGGTCTAAGCGCACGAAAAACATTTGTCACAGAACGCTGATTTTCATAATACAGTTGAACCATTTGTAGACGTTGTTGCGGTGTGAGTCTTTCCATGATGAAATGCCAAACGCTGTTCAACAAATCCACGATGACAGTTTGCCACAACTCGCGCGCGATCTGTAAAAAAAACGCAAATGAAGAAAAAATCCTCTTAATTGATCACCCTTTATTTGCCCCAAGTGCTGTGGCCTTTAGTGGCAATAACGGTTGTGTGCGCTGAGAAGAAAAGCAAACTTTCGAACTTAAGCCCAAAGATTTTGAGATTGTTGACAGTCGGTATTGGTGTGTCGTCGACTTTTATCTTAAGATGCAGTTTGACCTCCTTTGTCCAGGTGGTACCTTCTCATGACAGCCTGTTCTACGTTACCGAAATGACTCAGTTTTTTCCAGACCAAGGGCTGCCACTCTTTCTATGATCGCTGAAATTATTTTTATGAATACTGAGTGACAACAAAGTAATTCACAGTTTCCCAGAGATATTAGGATGGGAGAAAAAGGTATTCTTTCGTTTGTGAGTCGCATAATTTTATACGTGAGACTTATGAAGACTTATACTAGAAAAATGCTTTATAATTATTAAGTGAAGTCAAAGCTCGAGTTCGCCTTAGTAATTTGAGACCCCTTTTAAACTGTTTGCTTCTAAAGTACCGAAAGAGTTCGCCACAGTTTTGGTGCAGAGGAGATTTTTATGCCAGTACAACTTCAACGAGCTTCAGAAATATATTAAATTCCCGTAACGGTTTTCATTTTAAACTTTTAAGTTGATTCCGTGTTTTATTTTCCTTTTTGTATTTATCCAGCGAAAGAGAAAGCATTCATATTCTTATATAGTAAGCCCAAAGTACTCTCCCAACTTTTTGTTACCCCAAAGGGGACTCGCATTTGGCAAAAACCATCAAAGTCCTTCGTGGAAATGTGCCCACATTTACCAACCAGAATTTGTATTTGTACAACTGTAAATAATAAATAAAAATATGTTGTTTGCAGCTGACAAATACCAGCATGCAACATCCGCCTAGTGATGCCGTTGCCGCCACGATAAGAAGATGGGAGAAGAAATTGATAGTACAACCAACTACAATAACAACATCAAAGCCAAGAGTAATTCACGCGTGTGCCTGAGCTTATGCATTCCTTATGGGTTGCATTCGGGGAAGGTATCTGTGCTTGTTTTTGTTGTTCACTCGCTGTGTCGCTTGGAAAAGAATTATTTCCTGCACTTAAGCACTTAAGCCGATTTAGATTTTATCGGTGTACAATTTTTCGCAACTTAATAGAGGAAAAACAGCAGTAAACTATTACTCACAGAGATTCAAACATATGTGCTTATGTAGGTATGTGTGTAGATGCAGGTGTATATATATTTTCGCTGATGTTTTCTTAAAATTGCTTTTGTTGTATGCAATTTTGTATGCATACAAATTTTTGAATTATTAGCTTATGAATAAATAAATGCACTGTGGGAGATTTATTACACTCTACATGCCTTGGTGTGGCGGTTGAAGAGGTGTGGTAGAGAAATTCACTCGAGTATTTCTGGGTGCATATGTGGAAAAAATTATATGCATAAATAAGTAAGTGGGTAAGCATTGGGGTGTCAAAACAAGTTTTTTGAGTACTTGATCAACATTTTCTTTGAAATTTTAAGGCCCTCGCCTCATTTGAAATGGTGCTTTTTGGGCGTTTCTTTAAAAGCGTGTAAAAGGGAAATGAAAATATATTTTATAACTTTGTTTTCAGTATTTGATTTTCTAAACCATTATTAAAAAATAAAAAATTTTGTTCAGGGCATACGAGGTTCGTTCAAAAAGTTGGATACATTTTTTTTAATACATTTTTTTGAATTATTTTTTTATAATTTTATTCTTAATTCTTTTTTAAATTAATAGGACTATGAATAAGTTTGTGCGGTTTTTTTTCGAAATTTGAAACTTTATTGACGTAAAATGGTTACAAATTTAATATTCAAAGTATTGTCCATCGCTTCCTACTACTTTTTCCCATCTTTCTGGCAATTCACGGATTCCCTTTGTGAAAAATTCGGTCGGTTTTGCCGCAATCCACGAATCGATCCATTTTTTGACTTCATCGTAATTACGGAAGTGCTGGTCAGCCAGGCCATGTTGCATCGATCGGAAGAGATAGTAATCGGATGGCGCAAGGTCTGGACTATACGGCGGGTGGGGTAGGACATCCCATTTGAGCGTTTCTAAGTATGTTTTGACCACTTGTGCAACATGTGGCCGAGCATTGTCATGTTGCAAAATAACTTTGTCGTGTCTATCGGCGTATTGCGGCCGTTTTTCTCGCAGTGCTCGGCTCAAACGCATCAATTGTCGTCGGTAGACATCCCCCGTAATCGTTTCATTCGGTTTCAGTAGCTCATAATACACAACACCCAGCTGGTCCCACCAGATACACAGCATAACCTTCAGGCCATGAATATTCTGCGCCGACGTCGATGTTGAAGCATGGACAGGGTATCCATACGTTGCCCGACGTTTTGGATTGTCGTAATGGACCCACTTTTCATCGCCAGTCACAATTCGATGCAAAAAACCCTTTCTTTTGTGCCGTTGAAGCAGTTGTTCGCATGCCATAAAACGGCGTTCAACGTCTCTTGGCTTCAATTCATACGGCACCCAATGGCCTACCTTTCGGATCATTCCCAAGGCTTTTAAACGTTTGGAAATGGTTGATTGATCAACTCCCAAAGTTTTTGCAACCTCTTCTTGCGTTTGAGCCGGATCTTGATCGAGCAATTCCTCCAATTCGGTATCCATGAACTTTGGCGGCGCACCCTCGCGTTCTTCGTCTTCCAAGCCAAAATCACCACTTTTAAAGCGTGCAAACCACTTCTGGCACGTTCGCTCAGCTAGAGCATGCTCACCATAAACTTCCACCAAGATACGATGACTTTCGGCTGCTTTTTTTCTTCATATTAAAATAATGAAGAAGAATTCCCCGCAAAAACACATTATTTGGCACGAAATTCGACATTTTCAAGTGTGGTAAAAATATTGTTGTTTACGCTTCAAATAAAAAACTTATACTGACGTTTGTGCCTTACGACAGTAGCTCTCCAATGAATGTTTGGAAATGTGGATCGATGGAATAATAATCAAGTTACGCCATCTGTTGTAAAACCGCACGAACTTATTCATAGTCCTATTATATTATTTAATATTTCTAATATATTTTTTAATTTTCTTAATGAATGGTTTTGAGTATTTTTCTTTATTACATTGTTTTTTAATACAATTTCTTTTGAATACCTTTTTTTAATTTTTTTCAATAATATTTTTGGAATAATTTTTTTTTAATAATTCTCTTTTTAAATTATTTTCCTTAATCTTTTTAATATATTTTTTAAGTTATTTTTAATAAATTGTTTTTGGATATTTTCCTTTAATACATTGTTTTTTAATACAATTTCTTTTGAATAATGTTTTTTTTGAATAATTCTTTTTTTAAATTATTTTCTTTAATCTTTTTAATATATTTTTTAATTTTTTTTAATAAATTGTTTTAATTTTTAATTAATACATTGTTTTTTAATACACAATTTTTTGAATACATTTTTTTAATACATGTTTTTGAATATTTTTTTGTAAATAAATTTTGTTATAACATTGTTTTTTTAGAAACATTTTTTTCAATGATTGTTTTTTAAATTATTTTTTTTAATGTTTTTAATAAATTTGTTTTGAATATTTAAAAAAAATTTTTTTTTCATCAATTTTTTTGTGAATAATTTTTTAATAAATTTAGCTTTAAAAGAAAAATTTAAGTAAATGAAATGTGTAGCTTGGCGTATATTTGGCGTGTACATCCTGTTTGAGTGATTGGCCGAGCTACTCCTCCTATTTGTGACGCGCGTCTTAATGTTGTTCGACAAATGGAGGGGCCTACAGTTTCAAGCCGACTCCGAACGGCAGATATTTTTGATGAGGATCTTTTCATGGCAAAAACACTTTTTTGTATTAGGCTGTTTAAAGGAACATGTTGAATTGCTTTAAAAATGTCGTTTATCAGCAGTGACATCAAAAATATTAAAACATTCCAAACAAAAACTCATATTCCTGTCTTAATCGGGAATTTAGTGGTCCATCCGGGCGTATGAGTGACATTTTCCTTCCACGCTTAATAAGATTTGCCCAATTGCTAAAATTTTACGAAAATCAGCAAGTGGATAGCTTCACGCAGTGCGCACGCGATATCATCTAAGTAATATTCATACACGCGAACTCATACGCAAGCACTTTGCGCTCCGCTATCGTGCTACACCAGTGCGTATGAGTTACGCGGCTCGTTCATGTTGCTTGTACGCTTGCAATTCTCCAAAGGCTAATACATCGTTGAAAGCGGAAATGTAAGTGACAACTAGGGAATATCATCGACAAAACGAAACGTAATGCGCTAAATTGCTTGCTGTGTAAGAAAATTGGCGAATATTTCTGTTGTTAGATAGCGTTTTGTTTTTTTTTTTATCTCTGTAGAATTGCTGATGAATCGACGTGGCGTAGCTGGAAACTTTCAGATTTTCGCTTTAGCAAATAGATTGGCGTGGAATTTGTGGAGAACGAATTTGCTGAAATTTAGCTCAAAAGATTGAAGGCGAAGAAAGAATGCAATTATATGTATGGGGACGATGTGTGTGTCGTACATAGAAATTTAGAAAAATATGTATATGAAATTTTTAATTTTTTTTTTATTATTTTGCAATATTAATTTAATTCGCGATTGCCTTGCTTTCAGTAGTGCAATTATTTTGTTTGAAATTTTATTTATAGTACCTGCCACAAATTTGTGTCGAATTTGTCGTTGTTATCATTTTCCCTAGGGACGATGGTGAAAAATTAGAAAGTGGTGGAAAATTAATCACCCTAAAGAGAGATATACACTTTTCGCAACCGTATTTCACATTTGTGAAATAGACAGCTGCAGTATATAAACAGGCAAGCAATAAAGCGCATAAAGTTCAAAATTTGCATTACCCAATTAATTTTTTTTATTTAGTAAAAAAAAGTTACTCAAAACCAAAATTGGGTAATTAATTTTGAAGCCCACGAAATCGGAGCTATTTACTGTCAAAACTGGAAAACAAATTGTCTATGAGATGTAGAGTTTTTCAATGGAAAGAGAGAGCACTCTACGAAACTTCAATAATTCTGATGAAATAATAAATTTCATGAGTACTGAGTGGCTCGTGAACATGGCAAGGCACACATGGACAATTATGTTATAATAATCTCGTGAAAAAGTCTTTAGAAATCAACAAATTTTGGGGGACAGCGAATGTGAATAAAAATTGTAGCTTATCAAGGAAGCCAACAAAAAAACAAAAATGTGTGGACTAAAAGCATAAAAAAAAACGAAAAAAAAAACAAACAAGCATAATGCAACAATAATGGGGCCAAAAAAGCAACAACTACACATATATGAGATAAAAAGATAATTTAAAAATGTTTAGTTCACTTTCTCTAAATGTTTCTTTGCGCTTCTAGCTGGTATTAAAGCGAACACTTCTCCACAAGATTTCTTTCTGAACTTCAGCGAGACTCGACATTTTCCTTTCAGAATTCTGTTTCGCTCACATTTTTTAAGGTAAAGGTCCCGTATACTTGTGCTACATAATAACTCACCTACTAGGAACAGCACACAACGGCACTTACGTTACATTAAACTTAGTCCACTTTTGAATATTTTCTGTGTTTTCCTTTTATAAATGGAATTTATTCGTTTATGAATCAAAAAATTAGATTAAGCATATCTTTTTGTATGAATTTAATTTAAACAAAAATCCGAAAAAACGAAAAAAATATTAAGCTAAAAGCATTTTTGCTCGTTTGAGCTCTCAAGTGCTCTACTTTGTTCACAAAGGCATGCCCACGTACGCCTGCTAATCTCATCGGTTTTTACACTACATTTCCAGCACTCAGTTATAAGCCTAAAAACATGGCCTGGCTGTGCTATTTAAGGGCAACCCACTTTTCTTTCTACCGGACTATAAAATCTTAATTACAGTTGGCAGAATTCGCATAGCAAATTTTAAGTCATAAATGCAAACAAGCAGAACGCTTCACTAGTGTTGTTTTTGTTTTTTATATGTGAATATATATATATTTTTTTTTGAAGCAATTTCCAGGCACTCACTTTTGTGTCGTGAACATTTACAGGAAAGCTACTAGTGCAACGAACAAGAGCGCATTTAGTACATACATAAATACATATGCACATGAATGTGCACGTTCACATACTACACATACACACATGCATGCATGCACTTGATCTCGCAGCGCTGGCAGTTTCACATAATTGCCCATTTTCATGGCAACAACTAAGGCAGACAAGACCTTCGAATACAGGTACTTACAGCGAAGGACGGCGAGGCGGAAAGGAATGGTGGAGCGTGGTAGAGGGCTGAAGCTTGCCTAGATCAGTTGAGGAGTTCAGTTGCGAGTAGTTGCAGCAAAGAGCTGTTGGACTCGGCAATCGTTGCATTTATTATAAGTGCCCCCTGACATGGAGGACAAAGCAAGTCAGCACGCATACATTTGTAAATAGGCACAAAAATAAATCTACACACTCATACTCATACATGCACGCTTTAGACATGTAAGTGTATGCGTATGTATGTGTGCGAGGGAGTGGAATGTATATATATAAATATGAGATCTCGGAGTCTCGAGGTTTTTATGCTTATGTCGTCAAATGGCCGGGACTATTTGCCTACAATCACTGGATTTTCGTGATTTATAATTTGTTACGTAGCGTAGAAAACAGAGGGGGAAAAACACCTTTTTATAGCAAAAAAGGGAACAATGAGTTCAAGGTTTTAGCAAATAAGGACATGTTTGTATTTGGTTTTGGTTTTTTTTAATGTAAAAATCATTACATGCATTTGCCTGGCTCTGTCGCGTACAGTTCAACTGACTTGTTTATGCTCAAATTATATTAAGGTCTTCGCCTCATTTGAAACGGTGTTTTTTGGATGCTTCCCTAAAAGCGTCTAAAACGGAAACAGAAAAAGATTTTGTATTTTTCTTCGCAGTATTTAATTTTTTTGATCTATTGCTAAAAAATACAATTTTTTTTTGCCTTACGAGGTTCATTCAAAACTTGGTTTTTCAAAGAAAGGTGGGGCTTCCAGGGTCACAGTTGTCTGAAATCAAAAACAAAAAGTTTCGTGTTCAGTATGAATATCGTTATTGTGAGATCCAAGATCTTAAAAAAAAATAACAAAATGGCGGACGTTGAGAAAACATTTTTTGGCCCTTTTTTTACTTTAAAATTTCGCAAAAGTTCTAAACAATTTTTTCCCGAATGATCGTAGTTCATACGATAGCGACATCAATTCTACGTCATTTAAATTTTATTTCAGCAAAATCGGCTCAGTAGTACCGGCCATATCTGTGTCCTTTGTCCATATGAAGTCCATTTTTTATTGTTTGACAAATTTTTAATGAGCCTCCTATGGCGAAAAAAACACCACTTCAAATGAGGCTAGGGCCTTAAAAAAGATATCAACTGCCTTCAACAAAATATTTAAGTGTGTTTACTTTTGCCGATTTTATGCATGGATACACACAAAAAAATATTGTTAAATGCATTCATATCTTACTTTAAAATAGTGGTTTTTTAATTAAAAAAAAAAACAAAAAATATATTAGAAGTCCATTTATTCATTATTTCTTATGTAGACGAAGAGCTTCTTCTTCTGCTTCTTCTTCCTCCCTCCAACATTGCACGCGCAGTTTCTTAATATCAGCTTCACATCTTCTAGCCACCTTTTACTCGGGCGCCCCCTTTTTCTTTCTCCGATTGGGCGAAGATCTAGTGCCTTTCTCATTGATCGCTGCCTTGGCATTCCAGGCACATGTCCCAGCCATCTAAGTGGTTGAGACTTAATAAATCTTTTTATAGTTTCTTTCTTAACTATGGTTTCCAGTTCGGCATTGTGTCTAATGCGATAAGTGCCATCTGCCAGTCTAAGCGGACCATAGATCTCTCGGAGCACTCTTCTCTCAAAGCACATGTCTCGTAAAGCTGTATTGTCTCGTTAGCTTTCGGCGTCCAGTGCTTTATATATTCTTAATTTTTGCTCATGTGATAATATTTTAGATCTGAGCAATTTTAGATTAGCATTATAAGGTTTGTTGGCTGCCCGTATCCTGTCATTGATTGCTACCGACATGTCTTGGTTGGCTGATAATGTAATGCCTAAGTAGGTAAACTCATTTACACATTGGAATGGCCCACACTCCACATCATTGGATATAATGTTTGATCTTGATTGGACTATATATTTAGTTTTTTCTGCATTGATTATCAGTCCAGCTAGATGAATTTTTTCCTCCAGCTTTTTGAACGTAGCCTGGCGCTCATTTCTAGTTTTTGCCATTATTAGTATACCATCTCGTTTGGCGGCCGCCGTAGCGGAATGGGTTGGTGCGTGATTACCATTCGGAATTCACGGAGAGAACGTTGGTTCGAATCTCGGTGAAACACCAAAAATAAGAAAAATATGTTTCTAATAGCGGTCGCCCCTTGGCAGGCAATGGCAAGCCTCCGAGTGTATTTCTGCCATCATGCCTGGCGCCTTTTGGGTTTTAAGAGTTTTGGTTGCTGCGTACCTAACTTCTTTCCAGGTAAATCGTACAGTCGGAAAATCCATTTGAAACGGAGCTGAGAGAAATTCGTTAACTTCTGAGTCTACCTCCGCACTTTGACTCGGAAATGGTTGGAAAACATTTGATAGATGTTTGGCAAACTCTATTGCTTTTTGTTTATCAGTTTTTGCCCAATCTCCATTACACGTTTTTATCGCTGCGTTGTGAGGCGTTGGTTGTGAGATCTTTTTCGTTGCCTTCCAGAGTGAGTAGTCAGTAGCTTCCGTAGGTGACAAGTTGGATAAGTATTCATGCAGTTCTGAGTTTTTTGCGTCTCTTATAGCGTTTTTTAATTGTTTTGTGAGCTTATTTATTTTTTTTTGTCGTTCCTGTTTCTGGTGCTTTGCCATATGCGGAGAAGCTTGCGTTTTTCTGATATTAAAATTTTGAAGTGATCGTTAATGTGCGCTTCAGCGTGAGTGTGCTTAATTTCCGGCGTAGCGGTCCACGCAGCTCTTTGAATGCAGTTGTTGAAAATCTCAACGGCCGTGTCAAGATCAGAGTTGGATTTTAGTGGAATATTTAGGCACAGTGTATCCTCGACTAGTACTTTAAAGTATTCCCAGTTTGTCATTTTATTGTGTAGCTTTGGTGTCATTTCCTGTTTTTGAAAACAAGAGTTTATTGTTAACAGCAAAGGTGAGTGAACACAATTTCCTTCAAGTTAAATTGTTGCAATTTAGATAGGTAGATTTAGCTTTTTGTAGATAATCATCTCACTAAATCTCGGTACTAATTTCGGGGTCCCGAAACCTGAGGATTGCAAATACCATACCCCAGGATTGTAACCACGAGCTACCGAGATTGCAATAACGAGATCCCGAAAATCCCGATATCGTAAACAATGGAAAAAATGTACATCCCTAATTTGCATGCTCTGTCTGCCTATATGCATTTGTTATTGTTTTTCTACTTGTAGGTCTGAACTGTCAAAGCGCAAAAGCACCACTGTACTGTGGAAATAGAGAATATTTGCTTGTAGGCATATTCCTGTGAAAATTTTATTTCGTATATTTGTAGTCGCATATCAACTTTCCTGTTGTTTGGTGCATTCTTGTTGAAGGGATGCGTGTGAGAACGCAGGTGCGTCAGTGTGTGCGTAGTGATGCCCGCAGTCAGCTGTGCAGGTTCAAGGACGTCGGCACCATGTTCCGAGGAAAGGGAAAATGAATGTTATTCAAGGCGCTGCTTATTTATAGATACAATTTTAAACACCCGGTATCAAAGATTTAACAGGAACTGAGAAGAGTTGCAACGAACATTTTATCTGTAAGATAAAATGCGTTTGAATTTAGATGCGCGTACAAGTTCAAGCTAAACTGATTTCACATATATGAGTAGCCAGTAACGAATCCCCGTTGGTTGTTTTGTATAAACTTTTAGGCAAACTTATTTCATGTTCTAGCCCACCGTATACTCGCCGGAAGAGGCAACTAGTGAGTTTAAATGATCGGGACTAATTAAAGATGACAAAAAAAAAAAACAAAATATAATAAAAAAAGTAAACAAGACCGTTAGGTTGTGTTCAAAATTCGAATGCCGAATATAAAATGTGAATATTCAGTAAAGAAACTTAATATTCCATTGGAAGAATTGCCACAGAGATATATGTTTAAGCAGAAAAAACTAACTACGAGTAGCAAGTAATGCAAATATCTATCAGAAAAACGAATATGAAAAACCCATTACCCCCAATACAAACATGATTTAAAAAATGCACCTTCCTTGTAAAAAATAATGAACACCCATTGCATTTTGGATATAAAATCCAAGTACCGAATACACAAGCCAATGACTGAAGCTGAGTGAGCAAGCTATTCCCAGAGCCGAGTGACAAGTTCGAATACTGAGTATTGAGAACCTTATGACGAGCATTTGGAGGCATAACTAAACAAATGAGTTGTTTTATATGGTGGCGCAAAATTAATCATCCATTTTGTATTTGAACAATTTTTTTAGTAAATAAATAATAAATAATTTTGAGTTATGAAAATCTTTAATTTGATCTTTACGCGCTCCATTGCTTGTCCGTTTGTATGATACAGCTATCTAGTTTGCAAGTGATCAATAAGATTGAAGTACGCCGCCAATTGCAACAATTATAAATCTGTCGATAAGGTGCTTACAGCGTTTCTAGGGGTGCCTCTCGATGCTTAACCAAAAATGGAGCGAATTATAGTTTTATGTCGCCTCTGAACGATGTACCACCTTGATCAAAAAGTTACAGGAATGTATTTAGAAAATTCAAACTATTTATTGTACAAAAACAAAAATACAAAAGTGATATTATCGCCTTCAAAGTAATTCCATCGCACTTGTGCCAGCGTTGGATCCAGCTTCTGAAGCATTTTTGGAGCTCTATTTTCGGTGTAACCAGCAGAGCCGTCTTCGATTTTTTCATTACTTCATTTCGGCTGTTAAAACGCGTTCCCACAGGGGTTTTTTGACTCGCTCAAACAGAAAACAATCGCAGGGAGCCATATCAGGTGAGCTCGATGGGTGCTGGGTGGTATTCGCTTCATTCTTGTTCAAAAATTCGCGGATAATGACTACACTATGCTATGGTGCATTTTCATGGTGCCAAATTCACGAGTTGTGTTCCCAGAAACTCTTTCTATACGTTTCGTAACCCCTAAATTATAGTCCTTATGCACTCTCCTTCTGCCAAAAAGCGGTGGTGTGCTTATACCTGTACAACGCCGTTATAATCCTTACAAACTGTGAGCATCGCTTTCTTTTTCGACCGAACACGACGTGTTTTTGTTTTTGGTCTAGGTTTATTAGAAGCTCTCCACTTACTCGCCTGTTATCTCGATGGCGTATCGTACTCATACCTGTAAACCCACGTATCGTTTCCAGTAATGATGCATTTGATGAATGTTGGATGTTGGGTTGGATTGTTTTCATCAGTTGTCGATGTCGACGGGCTGTCACTACGTTCGTCATCCTCGATGGACTCACGATATCTTCTTAAAGTCACACTAAAATAACTAGTTTTTAGTTCTCAGTTCAAAGGGTTTCGCACCATTAAATCTATTTTTAATGTAAAATTTAATACAAACTCGTAAAAACTCAAATCCATTTTAGAACTGTAAAAAACCGCAGCCACGTGCTGAGGTAGATGTCAAGCAATGCTAATAAAAAAAAATTGGTAGAAATATTAATCACAGATGTGCCAACATAACAAAGAAATAAACATAACTCAAATCACAGCTATCAAAAAAGACTTTTTTATCATTTTACGTTTCCACATTTAGGCATCATAGTGGGTTTCGAATTGAGAGCAACTGAAAGGTAGTCACATTTCATCCAAAAGGCTGCGATTTGCTTCGCCAGATTTGAGGCCTTTGTGACTGCGGGCCCAGATGGTTTTTGGAAAATACGTGTTGATAAATTCGGAAATAACTCCCTGCAATCAATTCAAATTGTTTCTTGAATTGAATGGATTAAAGTAAATAGTTTAAAGTGAACTTGATATCGGGAAATTTTTTTTTAATGAAATCCAGTGGTTATCTTATCCCACCTAACCGACATGAGGGATGCAGCCCGCTTGAAGATAATTTTTGTTGTGGTGTCGGGCAGAGAAAGGCCGAGAGGTTTGTGGTCTAAAAATGTTCAGCTTTAAAAACAAAAAAAGAAAAATCATCAACTGAATAAAAAGCTAGGGATACACCAGAGTCGAGTTAGCAGATTGGACGGCGCAAGAACAGCAGCTTAGAACCTTCGACGATGAAAGTGTTTTGCCGGGACTCTATGTTTCTGAGCAGAGTGAACAAGGAAAAAAGTACCAATGTCAATCATTTACTGCGAGTGAATAGTTCATTTTCTGCGAGGCAAAAGTGGGTTCGAAATATCAAAAGTCCTGGAATGAGAATTAAGTTTTTAGTAATGTGATCGAAATGGTTCAGAAAGTTGAGAAAGAAAAAGTTGTCCCAGATAGTTTGATAAAAGTGCCTTGTTAATCGATAGGGAATATTAAAGTAACTTCAGGGAGACAAAAAGGGCCAGAAACCGACCCTATGAGCAGCTAACTCTAAATAATATTTTTATAAATGCTATTCCTGGCTATGACTAGGAAGAGTAGGAAGGTTGATAAGTCATGGGCGAGTTTTTTCAAAAATATCTTAAGCCGAAAAGTAAAAATTGTTTTTAAAAGGACTCTAGCTCATCTATGTAAACTTAGTATTGCAAATTCCAGGCGGTCGAACCATATTGCAGTATCGACCTTACTAGGATTGTAAGAAGTGCTTTTTTAACATATGGCATATAATTTCAGTGTTGTCTAGTTTCACCCAAAATTAGTTAAGAAAGGCTTGAAGTACCAATCGCAATTAAAGCAGCGAATATTAAACTAAATCTATTAAATTTTAGTACCATTTTGAAATCAGTGTCCCACAAATATTTATCAGCATTTATGCACTCACACCTTTCCACAAATACATGCATACATATACATACAAACCAACGTACAAAAATAAACTAAACATATCTTTTTGCCAACCAGTTCCGCTCTTTCGCGCACTTGATCGCCAGTTTATTAAATGCACTGCTGTGCATATTTTTGAAATTTTCACTCGAATTTCGACTTTTCCAAAGTTTTAATCTTCCCAATGCCGGTTGTATAAAGTTTAAAGCTCTTTCGTTGCTGGCACTGCTTCCCTTTCTTTTCCTTTTCAATTCCGGCTGTGAATACCACTACCAGCGCACGATTAATATATCTACTCGTATATGTGATTGTTGGTAGTGTAATTGTTGGTTTAACTTTCCCCACATACACCTACACTTCGTATTGTTGCTTTAGTTTGCTCTGCTTCGACGAGTACTGGTATTAAAAGTTGTTGTTCCACGTAGTCAACTAGTTTGGTGGGGGTTGGTCGGTAAACTGTTGGGACAGTTGAAAACTTCATTACTGTAGTGAAAATTTATTGGCTGCACTGTGATGAAGGCGTTGGCATGCTTGAAAAGGTGGAAGCAGACAAAGGCTGTGTGGATTTGTTTTACTGAAGATTTCTTTGTTTAGTTGCTGCAGTGGCTGGTGTCATATATGTAAGTGCAATGCGGTGGGATGAATAATGGATATAAAGCAGTGAGCAGAGGTCACTCTTATCAGGTAAATAAGAGGCCGACGAATATGGTATTTTCGTTTGGTTGTTTTTTTTTACCATATTTCGGTCGACTTAAAAGAACTAATAAAAAATAATCAGTTTTCGTCACATTTATTTGATTGTGGAAACCTTCAGGTGGTATGTGAAAAACTCGCTGGGTATTGCTTTAACCAAATTATACAAATGTTGTTTTTATTGCCATAACAATTTGCAACTAATTTGCAAAAAAATTTTTTTTGCTTTTTATTTTAAAGTTGCTTGATGCTATCCAATAAGTTTGCTCTATGCCCTAAAAGCAGAAACTTATTTTTTTTTTTATTTTTATTAATCATTACAGTGGTCGAAAAAAGTTGCGGAGTGCTGGCGATTTGATGGTGCGCGGTGATGAATTAAGGTGAAAACAAAAAGAAATATAAGTTTTTATAATTTTTTTTAATACTACCCCTTTAATTTATTCTATTGACAAAAAATTAGGCACCTACTTTTTTTTAATTTTTATTTATCTTAAGGTGGTAACAAAAAATTTTTGCTTTTTTTTGAAGTTGCTTGATGCTATCCAATAAGTTTTTTCTATGCCCTAAAAGTAGAAACTTATTTTTTTTTTGATATTTTTGTTAATCATTCCAGTGATCGAAAAAAATTGTGGAGTGCTGGCAATTTGCGCCTTAAATAGTATTGTACAGATACGAGGTGGTGATGAATTAAGATGACACAAAAAAAATTATTATTTGTTTGTTAACATTTTAATACTACCCCTTTAATATGTTTTATTGCCAAAAACTTTAGCAACTATTTTTTTTTTTTTTTTTTATATCATTAGGGTGGTAAAAAAAACAATGTTTTCTGTTTTTTTATTTTCAAGATGCTACCCCTAAGTTTGTTCTGTGTCCACAAAGTAGAAACGTTTTTTTTTTTAATATTTTTATTAATCGTTACGGTGGTCAAAATAAATTTTTTTTTTATGGTACCCTCTAAATCTGCTCTATTGCCAAAAAATTAGGCACCTACTTTTTAAATTTGTTTCTTTATCGCAAGAGTGGTTCAAAAACACTTTTTTGGCTTTTTTTATTTTGACATTGCTTGATCCCACCCCCTAAGTATGTTCTATGCCCAAGGAGTAGAAACCTATTTTTTTAATATTTTTATTAATCATTACGGTGGTCAAAAACAGTTTTTTTTCTTAATGCTACCCTCGTACTATGTTCTATGCCCAAGATGGTTGGCACCTATTTTTTAATTTTTTTATTTATCATTAGGGTGGTCCACAAAAAAATTTTGTTGATGCTACCCTTTAAAATTGTTCTATTCCCAAAAAACGAGGATTTTTCTAAATATCTTAATTTTTTTCATTTAATATTTATCTGACGGTACGGTAAGGCATTGAAAATAATGATTGAATTTTTATGGGGAAAAATCACTTTTGGGTGAATGTAGTACAAAAAAAAATTTTTGTGTTTCTCTTCACAAACGCGTAACAAGTGGCACGAAAGTTAACAATAAACCGGATAAATATTTATATTCCTTTTTTTAAGTTTTTTTTTAATTTGGCAGTGCTATTAAAAAATAATTACATACATTTCGTAGAGATAAAGCATACATTTGAATTTTTGGGCATGTTTTAAAATTAATTAAATGGGAATAATCAATAATACCGATCTGCAAAAATGAATTTTGCCCAATTTACTAAGCGTTGGTGGAACATTTTTTGGATATAGCATCAAGTAAAAAAAAATATTTTTGTTGGCCCACCCTAATGATAAGTAAACATCAAAAAAGTTGTGCCTGCTCTTTTAAGCATAGCACATGTTGAGAACGTAGCATCAAAAAAAAAAATTGTTTAGAGCACCCTAATTATAAATTAAAATTAAAAAAAATAGTCGTCTACTGTCTTGACCATAGAACAATTTTAGCATAAACAAAAAACTTACCAAAAAAGGTATAATTTTTTTGACCCACCTTAATACGTTATATGTTATATTGTTATAGCGATCTCGGGGAAGCACCTTCCAACTTAATGCGATCTTCAACAAAGATCCCTCAATAGACTATCGCTTTGGTTTAAAAGTCGAGGACTTGAAGTAAGTCCGGAAAAAACGGATCTGATACTATGATGGCGTTGTACTCCTGCGGAAGGCTAATTGGAAATAGATGGGGACTGGAATCCAGAATGATACACTGGCTGTACACAGCAGTGGTTAGGCCTATTCTCTACTATGGCATTGTAATATGGTGGAATGCCCCTGAGAAGGGGGTGAACATCAAAAACTTGACAAGGTTCAGAGACTAGCATCTGTTCTCATAACTGGCGCGATGTCAACCACACCATCGAAAGCATTATATGCGATATTAAACTTCCTGCCGGTAGATCTGCAGGCAAAATACATCGCGCGCAGCACGGCAATAAAGCTGAATACTCTAAGTAAGTGGTCAAATAAGAGCTACGGTCACGGCAAAATCCTGGCTGGCACTTCGGAGATTCCCGGATTGGTGGACCATGCACTCCCGCCCACACTTGCTATTACATCGTTCACGACCCTCCTACCCTCAAGGGAAGAGTGGGAACGGGACGATGTAAGACAGGGCGAGTCTATCCATGTATACACAGATGGCTCAAAGCTCGAGGGCAGGGTGGGAGGAGGTGTATACTCCGAGCATCTGGGGATCTCCTTCAGTTTTCGGCTCCCCGACTACTGTAGTGTCTTTCAGGCCGAACTGATGCCAATAACGAAAGCCGCGACACTGGTACAGTGTGATGCGATATCCGGATATGACATCTACGTTTTCACTGACAGCCAGGCGGCGATAAAATCCCTCACAAAGAAGTCGACAACCTCCAAGGTAGCCACGAAATGCCTCACATCTCTTAACGAGATGGCTGAGTCATTTCGCCTAAGGATAATATGGGTTCCTGGCCATCGCGAAACTGAGGGTAACTGATGAACTAGCGAGACTCGACACCAAGTTGACCGATGAGTGTATAGACAATGACAAAGGCATTCCCTTACAAACATGTAATCTACTTATCCTTGAAGAAATCGTAAGGAAAGTAAACGAAAGATGGCGAAATGAAGCCACCTGCAAAATCGTCCATCAACTGTGGCCGACTCTTAGTGCTAAACGCTAAGCCAAAATAAACACAGACTTAGCACACTGATTTCAGTCATAACGGGACATTGCCTAATAGGTAGACACGCCCAAAGGATGGGTGTGCAAGCACACGACTTCTGTAGAAGTTGTCTTGATGAGGAAGAGAAGGAGACAATCTTGCCATTGTCCTGCTCTATCCAGACGGAGATTTGCTATTCTAGGCAAACAATGTTTTAACGAATTGGAAGATCTCAGTTCCACAGAAATAGGAGATCTTCTAAAATTTTTGAAAAGCGCACAATGGTTTTAGGAGAAATAGGGAAAGCTACCCCACGCGGCATCACAATAGGCTATGAACCTGAGTGTGTCCCCCAAGACAACCGCTTCAACCTAACCTAACCTAATATGTAGAATACTACTCCGCAAATTTTGGAGAATTTAGTGACTGTAAAGTAAAATCACAAGAAAAGAAATTAACTGAGTTTATGCTAGGCTGCTAAGTTCTATACATTCCACGCAGATAATTTTACGCTAAAACTATTTAATATCCTCCGGTCATTTATTTGATAAGTCACGAAGAGCTGCAAATATTTATGTTACCGACAGGCAGCATTCAAAACTTAGCAATGACTTTGCAATATGAATGCGCTAAAAGCGGAAATCAACAACAGCAATCCGGTACATTTTCGTGTCGCATAACAAATGCAACTTTTGTCACCTTGGCTGCGAGTAGCAGGCAAGGAAATTTTAAAGAAAGAATAAAAAAAATGCTGTTTCACTATTTTCAATATTCTCTAGCATAGTTAGAAGTTTCCGCTGCAAGCAACTATGCGAGAAGTTTGTTAAAAGAAATCGCTTGCAGAAAATGGAAAATTCTCTCATTTGTATGAAACTCCAACAGCCTGCTCAAAAAGCCTTTACTATTATATTTTTTGAATATTCTATTATTCCTTTATATTCTTTTCGATATAGAAATCTTATTTTCACTTCAACACACTTTTTTTCATTTCGATTTTTTACTTTACTTTTTCTTTGAAAAACACAAAAATAAAGAGGTAAAAAATGCCTGAAAGGCAGAGGAGGTTTTACAAATTGTCGGAAATCATAGAAAACTAACTTAAATTGAATGTCACAAATGAACTGAACTGTTTGTGAATAGAAGCATTACTTGCGAAGCATGAAAATTTGAAGCAAAAGAAGGAAATGAATGCGTTTGAAAAGCGATGTATGCAAGTAAGCAGGAAGATGGCTGTAGAAAGGTGTGAGTTTTGAAATATGAATGAGCTTGGAGTTGTTGGCAATGCGGCGTGTTTTTTCTGTGGTTTATTTATGTTTAAAATATTCGTTAGTTTGAACTGTAATCTATAGTTAATTGCACTAAATTTTTTTTAAATATTATAGTAATTCACATCAGATTAAATCACAGTACATATTTTTCAGTGTCGAAAGATTACGCTGCCCAGAAGCATGACATCATATCAGTTTATATTACATCACATCACGACATATGAAAATCACATAACTTCACTTCATAACACATCTCATCGTGCATCACACATACTCCAAACACCCTAGCGGAAGATTTAAAATTTCATGTAAATCATAAATCATATTTGACACTTGTGAACTAGACAGCTTCAGTATACAAACAGACAGGAAATGGAGTGAGTAAAAGTTAAAATAAGGATTTTCATCACACAGAATAATTTCTTCTTTTTTTTTTTTAATAAAAAATGTACTCAAAAACAAAAGTGATTGATAAATTTTTCACCAGCTTTTTTATTTTGTTTTATATATTATTTTTGGTATTTCTCTAAAAACTATCATCATCAAAAAATTATACTGGCACAAATCAGAAATCGAGCTTAAAAGAATTATAAAAAAAATTACCATAAGCACTTCACATCAAATCGTCAGATCACATCTGCATATCCACGAACTCACTTTAAAATAATTGTTTTTGTCAAGGAAAAATGTACGAAAAAAAACACACGCAATAAATCAGCAATTTGATTGAGGTGTTTGCGGTGTGGTTCTCTATTTGGTGGGCAGTATGAAGCTTCTGAAGCTTTTTGTACTTATTTAAGAAGCAATTGTCAGAAATCAAGTATAATAACACAATGTTTTGTGAAATCTATATAAAACTAAAGCACCAGGCGGCAATAGGCCTCTTCGTTTCACCAAGCGTTAGCAAGTGGCGAATAGATGATATAGTTGGTACAAATAAACACATCTTGGTAGCGCTCGAAGAAAACTGAAAAAATTATATTTGTGTGTGAAAATAGTGAGTTTTATCATTTTTATGAGATATAATCGTTTTTTGGTTGATTAGAGTGGTGATTCACCCAGAATTCAACTAGCTCTTCCGCATCAGTTTGTCGCCACATCCTCGTTACCAACTGGTTTACCAATTATTTACGGCATGACTATATCCAGTCTATGCGGTTTAAGAACATTATGAGGTTGTTGTGATCTAAGCTAGACAGTTGTTCGAGACCCTCGAACAGCAGTTTGCCCAGGGTTAAAATTTTAATTTTAAATTTAGTTGAATCTAGTTTTATATAAATTTTTTATTATTATTTTTTACTCTATTTCAATTTTAAGATTTATTTTATTTTATATTAATTTCCATACATACTTTTTTTTTAGTTTATTTTATTGTATGCAATTTAATTTAATTTAATTTAATTTATTTTCATTGTATTTTATTTGTTTTTTTTTTTTTTGTGCAAACATCCCATTCTTTGGGAGGCACTTACACAACTAGGCGGCAGCTTAGCTGCAAGTCAGATGCTTACACTGTTTTAATAAGTTTTTAACTATCGTACTCTAAATTAAAATAGAACTAAGAGGTACAGGTGTGAATATTGTAGCAATAAATATATACTAATTTACTGAAGGAAATTTCTTATTATGTGACAGGAATTCAGCAGAGCCACTTTTTGGAGGTCATAGGTAAGGTGCTTCTCCAATTTGCGCTTCCTGAGGTTTTCCGTCAGATTTACGTGAATGAGTCCGTGGGCCGATATGATCAGTGGAAATATAAAGACCATTCTGAGTTTCCACTGCCACTTGATGTCAAACCCCAAATCGGAGTATTTGCTGATTTTGTCTGTGTACGTTTTATGGATATTTTTGTTCAATGGGACACCAATGTTTATGACAAACGTAGTGTTGTCATTTTTATTTACCACAAATATGTTAGGTCTATTATGAGTTCTTGTGGTATTCGTAAGGATTGTTCTGTCATAATAGAGAAGCATATCTGTAATAGCGTGTCCTCTCATGGTGAAAATCGTACATTTGAGCAAGTCGTAGATGCATAATTTTTGCAACATCGTTGTGCCGTTTAAGGTAGAAGGAGTTTGTCAATAGCGTCTGCCGGAGCATTGGGCTCTCTGATGACGTACTTTACATAGTTTCGCGTGGGTAGTAGACCATCTTACATAGCAAATATAGCATTTTCTATTTCCGCGAAAATTCCTCTATTGATTAGCCATAAGTGCGACAGTTTCGCGTCGACATGCGGGCTTTTCAATTCGTTGTTATATACGCCATGTATGGGCATTCGTGACCATTGTTCAACTTGGTCCATTTTTGTTGTAGTCTTCCTGCTGTTAAACTCGTGCATCCTTCTAAGAAGTGTAAATTTATCGTCTTTACCGTCAGCTGCACTGCATGGTGAAGTGTAGAATTTCCGGCCTTCCCATAGAAGTAATTTCTATTTATTTTATTTTGTTATTATTATTTTTTTTTTATTTGCGCTTAATCCACCTCGGCTATTGCCGGAGATTACACATCCCGGATGAAATTTTCAAGGGATTGTGCTCTGGTGGAGCGTAGTCCAAGTTCTGCACCCATGAGATTACTATTGCTTAAATATTTAAAAATCTACGAACTATTGCACATTAATTTTTTTTTTATTGCATCACAAGAAAGGAGTGATTTACATTAATTGGCGACAGCTTTGCTGCAAGCCAGAAATTTATAACAGGTGCAAAGATTACAATTAAATTAATGTCTATAAATATTATATAAAATAGTTAACAATTTTACAAACAAGAAAAACGTTTACTGTAAAAAGTTTCGGACTATATGACAAGAATTGAGTAAAGCTGCTTTCTGCATGTCGAAAATTAAATATTCTGGGAGTTGAAGAGTTTTGACGTTGTCTGCTGAGTTTTTATGCACTAGTCCGTGGGCTGAGATGATAATTGGTAGTATGTGCACCTTCCTTAGCTTCCACTGGCGTTTGACATCAATGCCTAAGTCAGAATATTTGGATATTTTTTCCGCATATGTTTTTTGCATGTTTCTGTTTAGAGGAACAGCAGTATCCACTTTATAACCAGTCGTTTGAGATTTATCAATCAGGAAAATATCTGGCCTATTGTGGTCTCTTGTGGCATTTGTTAAAATTGTTCAGTCGTAATATAGAAGGTAGTTGGAGTCTTCTTGAACAGGTTCTGGGGTGTATCTGAAGTACGGTATTTTGCTTGGATTGAAGTTGTACATCTGCGTCAGTTTTAGATGGATTATTTTCGCGATGTCATTATGTCGCTTCAGGTACATAGAGTTTGCCAGTGTGGTGCATTCCGCTAGCACGTGGTCTAATGTCTCACTCCGACTATTGCATCTTCGACATCTATCTGCAGTGGCATTTGGATCTCGTGTTACATATTTAATGTAATTTTTAGTTGAAATCACACCATCTTGTATGGCGAAAATGGTACCTTCCGTTTCGGCAAATACCGACCTGTTGGTAAGCCATAAGTGCGACAATTTTTGGTCGACATGTGGGCTTAGCAAGTCTTTTCGATATACGCCGTGGACAGCCATTTCAGACCATCTTTGGATTTTTTCATCTATTGTGGTTGCGTTCCTGATTTTGTAGGGTTGATTCATCCGAAGCGGGGCATAATTATCATCCGCATCACTTGCAGCCTTGTGCAGATCGGATTGGGAGCACTTATGTTGGAAGTATGCTCTTATGTTCAAGATAAGTTTGTCATGCAGTGCTCTAACATCAATCTGTCCCCTGTCGCCCGCTTTTCTAGGTAGCATCATTCGAACGACAGAGCTTTTTGGGTGACGGGACTTATATTTAGTCATAATTGTCCGTATTATTCGTTGTAGATTTTCTATTTCAGTAGATGACCATTTTACAATTCCGAAGCTATACGATACCACCGGGACGACAAATGAATTAATAGCATGGATTTGGTTTTTCCCATTAAGTTGGGTTTTACAGACAGCGTGAAGGCGCCTTTTAAATTCTGCTATCAGATTTTTCCTCATTTGCATCGTATTTGTGCTGCTGCTTTGCATAACTCCAAGATACTTGTATACCTCCCCTGGCTCCATTTCTGTTATGTCGAGTCCGCTACTTTCCGCAGTTACATGTCGAGAAACCACTTTACCTTTAACTATTGTGATATTTCGGCATTTATCAAGTCCAATAGGCATTTTATTGTCATTGGAGAAGGTTTCGACACATTTCAAAAGCTTATCTAGATATTTGGAATTGCTGGCGTAGAGTTTCAAATCATCTACGTAAAAAAGATGGTTCAGTCGGAATCTTCCAGATCCTCATTCAGGATGTGACTTAAGGGGTTCATGCTGAGAAAAAGCAAGAGCGGACTCAGCGAGTCACCTTGAAAGATGCCATTTCGAATGTTTATTTCGGCTGTATATTGAGAGCTGTCCGGGTCAAGTATTTTTATTCTTGTCCTCCAGCTTTGCATAACTTTTTCTAGAAAGAGTATGATATTGGAATTGAAGTTGTAAATACGAAGTACTTCAATAAGCCAGGAGTGTGGCACCGAATCGAATGCTTTCATCCAGTCAATATAAGCTGCATAGAGGTTTCTGTTCTTCTGTTTAGATTGCCCAAGGACAACTTGATCTATAATCAGTTGCTCTTTACAACCTTGTGATGCGCGTATACATCCTTTCTGCTCTTCTGCAATCAGATTATGTGTTTCAATATGCTCATAAAAGATGTTAGTTATGCACGACGTAAGTATTTTGTAAATAACTGGCAGACAGGTGATGGGCCTGAATTTTGAAGGGTCGTTGACTTCATCAGATTTTGGAATCATATATATCGTAACAAGCGTTGCAAAATTTGGCAATTCTTCTTCGGCGGTTATTATCTTGGTGAAGAGGGCTGCAAGTTTGTCGTGTATACATGTGAGCTTTTTGAACCAGTAAGCATGCAAGTTGTCGCAGCCTGGAGTTTTCCAATTGTGAAGCCTTCCAGCAACTTTCGCAACCTCTTCCGGTGTTACGGCTGAGAAATCAGGTATTGGGATACTAGAGTACTTTTCTCTAACTTCTGCTATCCAGTTTGCCGAGGTGTTGTATTTCTGAGGTTTGGACCAAATAGACGACCAGTATGATCTAAATTCATCCATTGATGCCTGTCGCGTCTGCCTTTGAACGTTCGTGGTTTGTTTTAATAGCTTTTGATTGCTTTCAAACATACGATTATGTTGCTTGCGTTTCATAGACATGCTATATTTTTCTCTTCTGGTGGTTAGCGTTCTTAATTTTTGCTTGAGCGTATCGAGCGTACGCTTGGGCATTTCTTCATTATTTTCGAACTTCGAGTGAGTATTAAAGTTTTTACAAATTTGAAGGGCTTGGTGTTTCAATCGTCCGGAGGTGCTTCCACCTACTAATGCTGTTATTTTTCCTATTTTTCGGCGGTGATCTTCAATGTTCTTATCGAGTCTTATCAACCACTTCGATTTATTACTCTTGTCAGGTGATCTGGAGTGTTTTGGCTTCTGATTGTGTTGATTGTACTCAAAACGTTTGTTAGTGATTATTTCAGATATAGTTTTAGCAACGCAGTATATGACTACTATAAGTTCTTCGAGACTAATCTCTTCGTTCAGTGTTTCCGGTAATACAACAGCGTTGTAATAGTCAACTAATTTTCCGAGTTTTCTAGAGGTGTTTAGTTTCGGCAAGTGCGGCAGACTCATCACAGGCATTCCCCTATATTTCGCATAATTTTCTTGAAAACTATTATATGCGCTTTCAAAATCTATTGACTCTGCCTACTTATTTTATTTTATTTTATTTTATTTTATTTTATTTTATTTTAATTTATTTTATTTTATCTTATTTTAATTTATATTTATTTTATTTTATATTTTCCGCCATTCCAATTAATTTAGTGTTATTTTTCAATTTATTTTGTTTTATAGCACTATCCGTTTATTTGTTTAACCTCAACATACCACAATTTTCGCTGACTCCAGTGAATTTCTTCTTTTATTGCCCGATTGCTTAATTATGCGTCCACCATTATTAGCCTCTGCTCGTTAATTTCGTACAAAACATAAAACAAACTCATATCACATAAATCTTTTTGTATAAATACCCCATTTGAGCGCTCTGCTGTTGTTGGGAAAATACTCGTAGGACGACCACAAACAAGTACGCAATTTCGTTCTACAACAGCCATTTTCAATGGCATTCTATCAAGCACGTGACTGCCTCTACTCTCTTGCTCTCTTGCGATATCTATATCAAGTACTTACCTGCCAGACCATAAACTAATGCATCACTGAGCCCAACCAACTCAACTCAATTCCACTCAATAAGCCCATTCACTCGAAGCTTTTCTAAACTTGCTTCGGTTCGAAAATGCAAATTTCGTACGCAACAGCAAAATACCAGCCTGCGCATAACAAAAAAAAAAAAAAAAATACATGTACTTGGCTGCATATTGGATTTTTCACTGAAGTACGCCCCCAAATTGTCAGATGATTTAGTTGTCAGTTAGTTGGGTGTACTTAGTTGAGCTTCCGCTATATGCGCAGGCTTTGTAGCAGCCAGTTTTTGGTGGCGTTGCAAGCAGAAAATTGCTATAAATTTTGAAGTAAGTGACGTTAAATACACGTACGCAAAATTAAGTAAATTTATTTAAATTTAGGCAATACATTAAAGTCGATTTCTGGGTGTAGTCTGGGTGAAAATTGCGTTAAGTGTTAGAAGGAATAAGTAGGTGGAAAGATAGTAATTTATCGTTGTTATTAATGGGGAAAAGTATTTACATTCTACAGTGAAGGTTATTGAGGTTGGAAAGACAAGTAAGTCCAATGCGTTTCGGTCTGAAGTGTTTGGTCCAGGCACTGAGAATAGAATGAAATAGAGGTTTATACTTCAGCCTTAAGATCTGTTTTCCCTCTACTCATCCAAACCCATTTCCTCAATAAATCTAGGATGAAGCTGAGTTAGACTGAGCGTCTGTGCCTTCCCTCCTTTAGTCATACCAATCCGAGATGTTTACTCTTTCTTCTCGCTCTCGTATTCCATTCGAGATGCAAGTTTTGTGGTGCTTCTGTAGAAAGGTCACAGAACAGAAAAAGTTACTGCACCACGCCCCTAAAGGACGTAAATATCTACTCCAACAGCCAAGCGGCAATTAGAGCTTTGGGCTCGTTAGTCGGAAAATGCCTGACTTCTCTCTAGTCCGCATCCGAGTATTTCGATATTAGGCTCGTCTGGGTTCCCGGTTACAGCGGCTTAGAGGTCAACTGCTGAGCTAATGAGCTGGTAAAAAGGGACGTTGGAGAGGGTTTTATCGCGCAATGAGATGATTAGGGTTCGTTTGGGAACTTGCGGTCTACTCTTGGAAGGATGTGCCTCACGTTAACTCAATGAGCTCTGGACTAGTGTGCAAACGTGCAAAGTTGCGAGTTCCTTCCTGCCATGAATAGATCGGGTGGTGCTCGAATGTACTTCTAAGGCTAACAAAGCTGCAGCCGAGTTTGGTGTGTGTCCTTATCGGACATTGTCCGTTAGGTGTCCATGCGCTGAGACTTGGGATTGCTTCAAGGCCGTTCTGCAGAAGCTGTCTGGGAGATGAGGTAAAATCACTACAGCTGTCCTGCTCTCATCGGGCAGAGATTTAGATATGTGGGCTAACACTTTTTGTTACTTCTACGGATATTGCGGGTTTGAATATCACACTTCTAATAAATTTCATTAATAGCTTGAAGCCGTTAATACAAATGTAATTAACGACTGTTGGTCGTTATCCTCCAATCCTAAGCCCCTTCTCCCTTTTTTCCACCTGTTTGGCTATTTTCATTCTTTTTTCCTTTTCCCTGCGTGGTATCACAATGAACGAATTTTGATTCTTTCTCCAAGTGGGCCCCAAATCAACATTCGTCGCATGAGAAGCCATCCTATCCATTCGTATGTTATCTATAGTAGGTAAAAGAAGAATATTTTTTCATACATAAATACATCAAATGAACAACTAGTTTGCAACTAGTATCATTCTAGTCCCTCTCGAACTACTTCGCATCACTTCTTTTATATTATAAACTAACATCAACCCACCAATTTTTGTGTTCTTTTGCGCGTCCGTGGGCATGGTTGTTGGCCTCTACTTGTAAGCGTGAATATATCCATGCGAACAGGCCATTATCTTACTTAATGAAATGCAATTAACTTCGCAGGTATTTCAATTACCATTTCTCCAACTGTTACTTAGACATTCATTATATGTCTGCAGAGTGAGATAGGTACATAATTCGTACGCCTCTGTTGCACTGACCTGAAAATGCCAAGCACGTACAGCTACTTACGACACTTGCTAATAGGCTTACAACACATCCTCATAACACACACACGTAGATATTTTTATGTATATGCATATATTCATCTAAAACACCATCACGAATCACCGGACTACCAGACCTTTTTTTTTGCTGCGGCTTAAGCCTCCGGGATCCCGAACTATATAATCTAAGTATATATCTAAGTATATAATTTTTTTAATATTAAAGTGAGTTTTGACCTTTGAATAATATAAATATTTTAAATTGTTGACATTAAACATTTCGATTTGGAAGAGTTTAAAAGTGACAATAACGCAGAAAATTTTAAAAATTTTGATGATTCACAATAAAGCGAGGCAGAGTAAAAGCAAGTATCCGAATTGTTGTAGCATGACAATATTGAAATGGGTACTAAACTTTTAACAAGGAAGACGTAAATTATGAATACCGAAAAGTTCAGGATCCCGAATTTACCATTTAAAAATTCTGAAAACCCGAGATTTACAAAACTAAGGATTTGAATGTCAAAGTTTCAATAGGGATGACAAAAATAT
Source organism: Anastrepha obliqua (assembly GCF_027943255.1). Taxonomy (NCBI): domain Eukaryota; kingdom Metazoa; phylum Arthropoda; class Insecta; order Diptera; family Tephritidae; genus Anastrepha; species Anastrepha obliqua. Next base: position 120,014,607 of record NC_072893.1, on the reverse strand, counting down.
GGAATCCCAAATATTTCGAGATACCGAACTTACCATTTCAAAACCTCGAAATAACGAGACTTACAAAAATAAGAATTTTAATTTTAGAGATTCAATAAGGATGTCGTGAATACTGAAAAATTCGAGATACCTAGATTATAAATTTAAAAGTCCCGAAATCCCCAGACGTTGCGGACGCGTAAGGCTCGCGACGTCTGTCGTTCTGAGCGATAAGATACGCATAGGTATAGTAAAGGAGTCAAGTTTTCATTCAAACACATTAAGGGCCATTAGCGATGAAGTTTCACCTTCCTTATAATGCAAACTTACGATGCGAGACGACGGCAGAGTCCGAACGAATTTCAGTTCTTCAGTCTCTGCCAGACGAACCAGCAGGCTTCTTATATAAGGTTGTCAAAAAAGTCTTGGGGTATTTTTATTGAATTTTCAATTGTTCATAAAATTGGTTATAATAATGCGATTTAAGTCAAATATGCGCCGTTTTGTTCGATGAAGAGTTCCCAACGAGATGCCAACTTCATAATGCCCCTCTTATAGAAGCTCGCTTCCCTATTGTCAAAAAACTTGGAGAGCCAATTTTCACAGGACTTTCTTGAGGACAACTTCCGATTACCAAGCTCGTTCGCCATGGACAGAAATAGGTGGTAATCACTTGGTGCGAGATCCGGACTATACGGTGGATGCAAAAGAACCTCCCATCCGAGCTCCCGGATCTTCTGGCGCGTCACCAAAGATGTGTGTGGCCTGGCGTTGTCCTGATGGAAGACAATTCGGCCTCTGTTGATCAAACATGGCTTCTTCTGCATGAGTGCTGCATTCAAGCGGTCCAGTTGTTGGCAGTACAGGTCCGAATTGAGCGTTTGGCCATAAGGGAGCAGCTCATAGTAGATGATTCCCTGCCAATCCCACCAAACACACAGAAGAACCTTCCTGGTCGTGAATCCAGGCTTGGCCACCGTCTGGGCAGCTTCACCGCTTTTCGACCACGACCGTTTGCGCTTCACGTTGTCGTAAGTGACCCACTTTTCATCGCCAGTCACCATCCGCTTCAAAAACGGGTCGATTTTGTTGCGATTCAGAAGCGATTCGCATGCATCCATACGGGAAAAAATGTTTTTTTGCGTCAAGTCGTGTGGCACCCATACATCGAGCTTCTTTTTGAATCCAAGCTTCTTCAAATGGTTTATAACGGTTTGATGACTCATGCCCAGCTCTTGGCCGATGCTACGGCTGCTACTATGCCGGTCTCTTTCGATCAATTCAGCGATTTTATCGCAATTTTTGACGACAGGCCTTCCGGACCGTGGCGCATCTTCGATCACCTCTGCACCTGAACGACAACGTTGAAACCATCGTTGTGCGGTGGAAATGGAAACTGTATCGGGTCCATAAACTGCACAAATTTTATTGGCAGCATGAGATGCATTTTTGCCTTTATCGTAGTAGTACTGTAAAATATGCCGTATTTTGTCTTTATTTTGCTCCATGTTTGCGACGCTATAACTCACGAACGACTAAAAGCAAACAACAATTAATCAAACACGTGTTAGCACGTGAAAAGAGCTTTCCAAAAAGCTCTAGCGTGAACCGATGCGACGAATACAACTAGAATTACGCGCTTGCAAAGACAAGCTTGCTGAAATACCGCAAGACTTTGTGGCTAACCTTATATATATTATATTTTATCGTAATCGGGTTAATGAAATAGTGGTTCGAATATATAGCCTATCCTATTTAAATGACAACCTCACCAACTGTCTTCTAGACTTGGTGCCCTCTGTTCCCGCTAATGAGGCAATGTCGACCGAGTAAGGGCGAAATAACTCTAACATTCTGGCGCAGAGTAAATGCAGCCGCCACGCTAATAAAATTATCTGCAACAAACTTGTCAATAGGCACGTGGACTTAGGGCTGACAACCCCATTCTACGTTAAACGAATAAAAGCCGTGATACCTCCACATAAGCCTCGGAAGAATTATAACCCTATCAGTAGAAGACCCACGCAACGTTTAAAGGACAACGAGATGATATTCGGTTCATGGAATGTTCGCACAATGTCACAACCTGGAAAGATGGCGGAAGTATTCGATGAAATAATGCGTTACAGCCTTGATGTGGTAGCTTTGCAAGAAATTCGATGGAAAGATTTCGGAGAACTACAAAAACGAGACTACTCTTTGTTCTACAGTGGAAGTGAAACAACTGCAGCAAATGGAGTTGGGTTTTACGTCAGTAAAAAAATCAGAAAAAGCCTGTGACAGATAGGCTATGTATTTTTAAACTCAAAGGCAAATTTCAGAGCGCAACAATACTTCCAATCTACGCTCCAACAGAAAATGCACAAAATGAAGAAAAAGATGCTTTCTACGACTTGCTTTCAAAAGAATGCAACAAAATTGCTGGCTCCAGTATTTTGCTATTATTAGGCGACTTCAATGGCAAAATTGGCAAGGAAAATTTTGTCAAAGAAGTCTCTGGAACGCATTCCTTGCACAACCTTACCAGTGAAAATGGGCAATATTTAATAAACTTCGCAAACGAAAATAACTTATTGATCAGCAGTACTTCCTTCCAACATAAGCGCATTCACAAACAAACATGAAAAATCCCTGGCAGCAACAAAGCAAACCAAATTGATCACGTGTTGGTAGACAACAGGCATGCCACCTCAGTACCGCTCTCTGCGCGGAGCTTGCTGTGATTCTGATCACTATTTAATAAAAATCAAGATAAGACAACGTATGGCTCTAGTTGCAGCTAAACCTATTTCAAGGAACAAAAATATAACATACCTAAACTTATGCCAAATAAAAAAGTTAAGAGCAACTTTCAAGATGCGCTGAATGCGCAGTTTCCCGAACTTAATCCGAAAGGTACTTTAGCAGAATGGAGTTATGTAGCAAAGAAGATAACCAGTACTGCCAAAGGAATTCTTGGCTACCTGCCGAAGCAGACAAAAGAAGATTGGTTTGATAAGGAGTGCAGAACGCTTATAAATACAAAATATGAACGTTGGCGCAATTATATAGCATGCGGCACGCGCAGAGCACATGCTGAATATGCAATAAAAAGAAAAAATGCTAGAAAAGTTATATATAAAAAGAAAAGGGAATGTTTTAAAGACAAAATCAAGGAAATAGAGCACAATTCAAAGTGTAACGTAGTGCGTTTTTAACGGAAAATTAAAGATCAAACTGCAGCATTTCAACCCAGAATAAACATGTGCTTATCTGAAAGTATTTACAAACAGATCAAGAGATTTTAGAAAGATGGCTTAAGCATTTTAACGACCTTTTAAATAAGAAAAACCCGGACGTGAATTCATATAGCTACGTGGGAACATATAGCTACGGCTGAAAACAGTATTCTGTCACCAACATTTGACGAAGTCGTTGTGGCTCTTAAGAAACTCCAAAACGGTAAAGCAAGCGCTGAAGACTCTATAGCGGCTGAGCTCTTAAAAGAAGGAGGTGAACAGCTGCATCAATATTTGTACCACTTAGTGATAGACGCATAGGAAAGAGAATCTGGGATGCATAATCTTCCCAGTGCACAAAAAAGGAGACAAGAGAGTATGTGAAAATTATCGTGGTATTTCACTGCTTAACTCTGCTTATAAAATTTTTACTAATGTCCTCTATCGTCGTATCAATGAATATGCAGAAACCATTATTAAAGACTATCAGTGTGGATTCCGCAAGGGAAAATCCACAATCGACCAGTGCTTTGTTCTCAGTTAAATCTTTGAAAAACACCACGAATATGAAAAGGATATTCACTGCCTTTTTATAGGTTTCAAACAAGCGTTTGATTGCGGCAGGAGAGATACAATTTTTTACGTATTGCTTAGCCTAGGAATTCCAGCAAAACTTTAAGACAAATCATCGTTACGCTCACGGATACAAAAGCAAAAGTAATCATTCAAGGGAAGCTCACAGAGTCATTCGCAATTGAATCTGGTGTCAAACAAGGTGATGCACTATCCTCTGCCATATTCAATTTGATGCTGCATTTTGTTAAATATAAAAGAAGTCAACAAAGGTGGTACATTACTAATTAAAACAAAGCAAATATGTGCCTATGCAGACGATATCGCCATTCGTTCGAGGAACACGAACGACTGAAATGAAACCTTTTTAAAAATTGAAAAAATTGCCAACGATATTGGCCTCTTCGTTAACGAGTGTAAATGAAATACATGCTGAAATCAAGACGGCACACAAATGCACAGAATCTTCAAGCAGGTGCATATACTTTTGAAGCGGTGCAACAATTTAAATATCTAGGTGTTATGTTCACTTGTAGCGGTAACTCAACACCCGGAATCAACGCCGCCAATAGAGCGTACTATTCACACCTTAGTTTGTTCAGGTGAAGCTGACCATATATAAAACTCTTTTGACATATGGTTGCGAGGTGTGGAATATGAAATTAACGACAGTGCGCTTATTGCTAACTTCGAAAGGAAAATTTTAAGGAAACTATTCGGACCCATTAAAAATGAAGATGCCAGCTACAGAATTAGGTACAACTCGGAATTGAACGAACTTATCCAAGGCGAGACAGCTGTGCGTTTTGTAAGGGCCAGCGTATGCGGTGGCTAGGTCACGTGCTTCGTATGCCTGCTGAATCCGCTGTAAGGAAAGCCATGACTGGAAAGATAATTGGTGCGAAGGCGAAGGGAAGACCGAGAAACCGATGGATAGACGCAATAGAAAGCGATCTCACAGCAATGGGAATTCGCAACTACGAAGGAAAAGCAAGCGATAGAACATTTTGGAGGAGTTTTGTGAAGGAAGCTTTGAAGCACCCCGCGTTGTAATGCTGTGAATGATGATGATGATATTTTATCGTAACTACGAAGGCTAAGCGATCTAGAGATGATACGTTAGATAGTGGCAGTTCTGACGAATATTACTATGAGTCTGATAAGACGGAAGATGACGGCATTACTTCGTCAATTTGAACGATACCACACAATGCCGGAATATAAAACGCATACATAAATACAACCAAACTTATTTTTGTTGTCTTTTTTGTTTAATTGGCTTGTTTATAATAATTTTTTAATTTTATGTAAAATTTTTCTTATGTTCGTTTTTATAACGTTATTACAGCCATTTTTTTTCTTTTATCTAAAAAATTTGTTATACCCAATCGCGACGATCTGCAGCTCCATAGCTGTGTCTTGATTTCTAAAGGAATGCGAGCAATTCGAGACTGAAAATTTACCCGGGAACTTCAACAAATTAATTGTGAAACCACAAAGGTGCCACAGTAACAAAACCAAAAAAAACCATCTAACAACTTTGAGAATGCACAATGAAGAAAACGATAGAATGAGAATGGGAAAATGTGAATTATTGTTGCATGACAAAATGAAAACGGATGCTAATCAAATTAAATTTGACAGCAAAGAGATTTCTGAGCACGGTCGCCATGTAAAAAGAAAAGAACAAATAAAAATAAAAAAAAGTTGCTAAGCACGCTAACTGCCGGCAAAGCGAAAACAACCTATTGATATAAACCCCCAGTTACAAAAATAACATTTGAGTGCAACAAACTGATTTTAACGTCAACACCAACCGTAGCCCGCTGGCTACTTCTCACACAAAACATTAACGAATAGAGCTTTTGAAGTGGCTGCGCGTATTTTTGCCTGCAAATGTGGAAAAATAAAGGCTTTTATGGGAAAAATGCGTATTTCAAAGCCAATGAAAATATTTTATTCAAGTTATACTTTTTCTCGACTGAATGTTTACTTATTTTTCTAGCTTCAGGAGTACTTTTGTGTTAAATACTTTTGTATGCAGACTTACGGCATGAAAGATGGGACGAAAGTCGATGACAATGCTTTAGTATTTATTTATTTTTATTGCAGCTAGTAATGGTTACTGACACTTTGATTTCCTACACTTCAGTGGTTCTTTATGCAGTGTACAAAATTCGCTTGGGTGCACGTTGCGTTGTAGCACTTCGAAAGAAAATATGTTATAATAGAGAGTAAAAAAATGAGTAAAAGTTATTCAGAATTTAATTATCATTAAAAATATATTTGTTTAAAACAAAAAATAAAAAAAAATTATAAAAAATGCAAATTTTAATGAAATTTTGAAAAATTTAGTTATTTTTGAAAAATTTTAAAATAATTAAAAAAATTTTAGTATTTGTATTAAAAAAAATTTTTTTCGATAAATTACTAAATTTTTGAAAAGTTTTAAAATAATTGAAAAAATTTGAATTTTTCAAAAATTTAGTAATTTATCGAAAAAAAAATTGTTTTTGATATAAATATGCTTTATTCGCTTGTCATAGGTGTTGGTTGGTTGGTTGGTTAGAGTGGTGATTCATCCTGAATCCAACTAGCGCTTCCGCACCATTTTGTTGCCACATCCTCGTTACCAACTTGTTATTTACGGCTTGACTATACCCAGTCTGTGCGGTTCAGGAACCTTATTAGGTTGTTGACCTCTAAGCCAGACAGTTGTTCGAGCTCCTCGAACAGCGGTTTGCCCAGGGTTAACATTCTGTCCTTCCATAGGGCAGGGCATTCACAGAGGAAATGGAAGATTGTTTCCTTTTTCTCCGGTTGTTTGCAACTGTGACAGTATGTGTTGTGAGGGATGCCCATTTTGGCTGCCTGTTCTCCGACAGACCAAAAGCCAGTTATGACTGCCGTTAGTCTCCAGGCATCCCGTCGTTTCATGTTTAACAATATTGATGATTGTTTAAGGTTGTAGGTGGGCCATAACGTTCTGCTGATTTTGCATTTCGTCTGGCCCCTCCATCTACACTCCGCCATTCGGAGGTATTTTAGGGAAATTGTACTCTTGACTGCACCTAATGGTGTGAATACCGGTTCTGCAAGAGCGTTATTCATGGCAGATCCCCCTCTTGCCAGTTCATCTGCTTTTTCGTTACCTTCAATATTCCGATGTCCTGGGACCCAGATTAAGGTAACATTATGTTTTTCGCTCAAGGTGGAAAGGCTATTCCTACTTTGTTCCACCACCATTGAGGTTGTAGTCGCTGAATCCAGTGCCTGGATTGCAGCTTGGCTATCCGAGAGAATAGCGATATTGCTCTTAAAAGAGAAGTCTGTGATTAGTAGCCTACAAGCTTCCCCAATTGCCAGTACTTCCGCCTGGAAGACACTGCAGGTATTGGGGAGGCGCACAGATTTTTCAATTTTAAGTCTATGAGAATATATACCAGCTCCAACACCACAATCCATTTTAGAACCATCTGTATAGACTGTAGTGTCGAAGTTGTTTAATGAGAATCCCTTATTCCACTCTTCCTTAGATGGAAAGAGAGTGGCAAAATTCCTATTGAATGTTACCGTCGGGACGATGTAGTCAGTCCTCACCGAGGTTAACTGAGTTTGCCGCAATAGTAGACTGGCATGACCATAAGTGTTTTCTTTCCAGCGGCCCGCTTCGTTTAACCTAAATGCACTCATGGTTGCCGTCTTCTTAATATGTAGGTCTATTGGAATAACGTGTGTCAGTGCGTTCAGAGCCTCCCTAGGACATGATCTGATTGCGCCGACCGTTATTGCACAGGCTGATCTTTGTATTCTGCTGAGTAATTTGATGTTGTAATCTCTCCCTAGAGCTTTCCACCAAACTACCGAACCATACGATAAAATTGGTCGCATAACCGCCTTGTACAACCATAATGTATGCTTAGGTTGAAGACCCCATCTTCTTCTAAGCATACGTTTACAGGCATATAGAGCAATTTCAGCTTTCCTTACCCGTTCTTCGACGTTTAATTTCCAGCTAAGTTTGGAGTCCAAAATTACCCCTAAGTACTTTGCACTGGGTGAAAGTGAGAGGGTTTGTCCATTAATATTTGGTAGGGTAAAGCTTGGTACCTTGTATCTGGTGGTAAAGAGCATGAGTTCTGTTTTACGCGGGTTTAAACTTAAGCCACAGCCTGTTGCCCAAGAATTAAGCTCGCCTAACGCCCTTTGAATGATCCCACTGATCGTATTAGGACACAGTCCTGACGCCATTAGCACCACATCATCAGCGTACGCCACCGCTTTTACCCTTCCTCTATTAAGTTTTATTAGGATTTTGCTAATCACACATAACCAAAGAAGTGGAGATAGTACTCCCCCCTGTGGAGTACCCCTGTGGACTCTCTTAGTTATGTTGATGTTACCCATATTAGCTCTAAGGATCCTGGTTTCTAGCATAGAGATGATCCAATTGGTGATAGGTGTAGAATAAAAAAAAAAATGTATTTTGTGCCTTTAATCTGTAATTTGTGCTTCATTCTTATTAATTGTTTAAAAAATTTATGAGTGAAATAATTTTTTCCATGAGTTCGTGTGCAGATCCAGCCACAGCTTCCCAATTGCTATTTTTAGCTAATGAACCGCAGAATACCGCCAATATTTAGAGACTTTCCTTGCAAATATGCACCACAGATTTTTAAGGACTTAAGGCCCTCACCTCGTTTGAAAAGGTGTTTGTTGGGTGTTTCTACAAAAGCATATAAAACGGGAATGAAAAAGGGTTTCTTACTTTTGTTTTGAGTATTTTATTTTTTAATCCATTGTTAAAAAATAAAAAAAAACAAGATTTAAAAAAAAGAGGTTGTCTGTAAAGTCGGTTTATTGACGATAGTTTAACGTGACAACGTCATAAGAAAATACTGATGTAATAGTTGCAATTTTCAAAACAAAATTTTAATTTTATTTGTTTGATAGATATTTTGTATGGATATAGAGGAGGAGGTAAATGGAATTGTAAAGGAATAGGTCAAGTTACATTTACACAAACGTGAAGAATGACGAAACATTTATCAAATTCATGAAAGATATCTTCAATTTCGATTGTGCATCAGACGTTAATAAGTCAACAACATTAAGAGGCATCATCATCGATTTGACTTTCTCAAGACACATTACACTTGAAACACTCCCTTTCATTTCCTATTTTTCCTATCATCGTTTATTCTCAACAGAAAAATGGTTCATTACCATGCACACAGGAAGAAGGCATATGCAAATACAAATACGCGAATTTATATACATATGTACATATGCGCATATACATACATATATACGCTCATTTAAGTAGGAGCGAGCAAGATGTCGAACGTTGCCGTTCGTTTGCTTTGTTCGTTCCGCGCTTTCGCTTGCAGTTGATTCAAGGTAACGGCAAGGTAACGACAAATGAGCAAGGTAACGACACATTTTTTTCGTGCGTGCAGCCTGTTAAATCGAATTATAAGACGTTATCACGTCAAAAACTTTGACAAAAAGATGAAAACCCGTGTTTTGAGCTTTTTTTTACTTTAAAGATCCGACAAAAATACTAAAATTTTTTTTTCCAAGTGATCGTAGTTTACACGATAACGAAATTCATATTGAATAAAAACCTTTTTGTCTTTTGATTTCAGACATACCTCGTTTTGGAAAACCATTTTTTGAAGCTGACAATTTTTTGAACGAAACATTTTTATTTTTAACAATAAGTCGCCATTGCAAATGTGGCGAGGAATTTTAGCTTAACAGTTAAGCAATAACGACATGACTTTGTCTCTCCAGAAACAGGAGTGCCAGCATTGTGCTCCTTAAATGTGAACATTGAAAACGTCATATTTTTCCAAAGAGGCGACGTGCATTTATTTTGAAGGCAGCATTTCTTCAAAATTCCTCTCAAATCATTCGGATTAGTCAAATTATTCAACTTGCGAAGATGAAAAGAGTAAAGAGTTCAATGAGGTTGAAAATATTGAAAATATTATATCGCGTCCATCGAAATGTTTGTGATCTCATGAGCTACTCACAGCTTCCTCATAGTTCTCTCCGCTGAATGTTCCCATCTGCAGCTAAAATTTGATGAAGCCTTGAGCATAACCCGTTTCAACTCATTAATAGCGAGCCATACCGGTACGACTTAATGACCTGTCATATAAAGTAGCCCCAACGAATCAATTTAGCCGAAAGAAGGTTGAAGCAGTTAACTGCACGCGAAACAAAAAGAAAAATATGGTCATCGTACAACATCCAGAAGACGAATTACCTATTAGGATGCACTCGCTCAAACATTTCACGTATTACTGCAACCTTTATAGGTCACTCGGAGGTAGGGGATCATGCAGCCAGACTCAACTTTCCTTTAATCCCATCTACAGAAGCGGCAGAGCGGGTGAAAGAAAGTCTTTTCCACTATTTACGCGTATGTCCGGGAACAAGGCTTCGCTCTTTCGGTAAACCTTTCCTACAGCAAACTAATGAAATTGCAGACATAGACATATACAAACAGTAAAATAATAAACAAAATGACCTCACTGTTTTTCAAAATATTCTCTTACACTTCTACACTTGCTTGAGCTAATTTTCAAGGCAATTTTGCCACTAAGAATTAGATACTTCGAAAAACGAGTTGCTTAAAAGCCTTAAAGAGTTTCTGCAGGCTTTGAAAGCCGTTGATCCGGCACTTTATTTTTGATTTTCGGGAATAAAGCAAAAGTAATAGGTGTTAAATCATGGCTATAAGGCGAATGCCCCATTAATGTGATATTTTAAAAACACAAAGTCTCTGTTGTTCGAGCCGATAAGTGAGAGCTCGTATTGCCTTGGTGAAGCACAATTCATCTGCTGCGATTGATTGTCATTAATTCTTCGAAAACTTTTGGGGGAAAAATGGTTGATGCCACTCAAAATTAACTGTTTAAAATTTTTCTAGTGGTACAGTTGGAACATAAACAGATTTTTTGAAAAAAGAGGCGTTCATTTGCTTTGGAGTGCTTCTTCTGTGAACAACTTTTGTTGAATAAATCTCTTTTTGGAACACTCACACTGTCGATTGTTGATTTGTTTTCCAGCTCATGTGCATAGATCTATGTGCGTGATTTGAACGTTCTCGACTGAATTTTTTCAAGATTTCTTTACAAAAATCGACAAGCGTCCTTTTTTGGGCGATTGTCAAATTATGTGGTATCCAACGAGAATAAATCTTCTGGATGATAAATTTTTCGTGTAATAATAAATGTAGGCTGGTTTCATCTATTCGGAGCCGCATATAATATAAAAGGCGACACTCGTATATGTCTAATTGAGGGAAATCAGCAAGCCTTTTCAATGAAATAGTATTTTGACATCGTAAGCTCAAACCGAAGGATTTTCTATTTCTATGGTCAATACCCTGCCGTTTGAGCAACTTTTCGAAACAATAAAAGTTTCCGGACCGCGTTATTTCTAAGAAGTGATCACAATTGGCCACCGAGATCTTGCGATTTAACACCTTGTGACTTTTTTCTTTGAGGCCACGTGAAAGAGAAGGTCTACGCCAACAGCCCAGGGTCGATTCAAGACCTCAAAGATGGAATTCGTGAGGCTATCGAGGACATAGGGCAGCCACTTTGCAATGCGGTTATGGAAAATTTCATGAAAAGGATATTCTCCTGTAAACGTGGTCGCGGTGGTCATTTACCTGATGCTATTTTCCACTATTAACGGCATACCTTCCTCTTTATAATGAAATAAACATCCCATTATTTATATTAAAGAATAGCATTTTTCTTTGAATATCAAAATAACACTGCTTATCGGAAAACTCTTTACTAACATCTAGTTTTCTAGTCTCCTTACCAATAATCTGTTTAGGACAACAGTCACTTGCTCATATCTACCCAATACAGGTGATAATGACTGCTGCCGCCATACGTAAAATGCATTCCCATGGAAAACTTGTGTCAAAAGTCTGATGAGGTTCAGCAAACTAGCTGGGTGGCGTAAGAAGGATGCCTAAAACTCAACTGCACGTACCGGCTATGATCCAAATAAGTATCTGTTTTGACGGCAAATAACATTGCTCACCCTGCCTAATATGTCTAGTCACTGTTTCCACTGTTGTTTTGTCTAATACCCGTAGCCAAGGATTTAATACTCCTACATCCACGAACTCGAACTCGAGTTGTTGTTGTTGCTCAGTTACTCGCCAAGTAGACGCTTGCCATGGTTTATCTTTGCTAAATATTTCAACGAAATTCTGCTTGGTCTTAACGTCGCCGGCAAGGCAATTGCTGGAAACTTGACACTGGCCGACAGTAATCCACATTAAGCATGCAACAACAAATATTTAGGAGCGCATTTGCCATGCACGTGCACGTAAATATGAAAGCGGCTACCTATACCATACTAACTGTCAGCTGGTTTTTGAGTGCATAAAGCTCTGTAATGCCAGGCAAGAATCGGCTTGGCTTTGCTCGGTTCCCAGTAGTGCAACATTTTCAAGTGGATTTGATGGTTATAAATTGAGGTTAAGTTTTGTGGTGCGTGTGTGGGTGTGCATTTGTATTTCGTTTTCGGTTTTTGACTTGGCCATCTACAAAGTTAACGTTTACTAAAGTGCGTAGTCATAAACACGCAATTATTTAGAATTGAGGAGGAAGAAGTTAGTTGCGCATGTATTTACCTAAATTCATATACATATGCGCTTGTTTTCTGTGTGTGTGTGCTCAAAAAAAAAAACTCTTTACTCAAAATTTTCAACATAATTTCGCAACTCACGTTGCTTGTATCCAAAGTAGCAGTTTGTGCACATCCATATGCACCAGTACAACGGAGGGTTACTCATACGCCATCGCTTCAATTTATGGTATTTGCTTACCTCAGCATTAGAGGCGTTAAAATTCAATTTATCTGCATTTTTCGAAGTTCATGCAGTGTGTCGACAAGTACTTGCCACGTGAGCTTAGTTACTTCTATTTTATTGCACAATATATTTTCAATTTGTTGTTGTTCTTGTTTGCCATAGGGGGTAAGGCTTGGATTTGTGCAAAGAATTTGGTATTTCAGGTATTTCCATTTTGTTTTTATAGAAAACAATGGAATTTGCAGCAGTTCAAAGTTGCATGAAAGAGTAATGATGCAGTACATGGAGGTCTGCAGTGCGATGGAAGGTGGATGAACAGTGTGGAAAGGATGCATATAGAAGATGTAGCAGAGAATTTGCAAGATGAGAGGTGGCTTGAAGGTGACAGAAATAACAAAATAAGGTGGCTGATGAAAAAACTAGCAAAGTTGGGAAGAAATAATATAATAATACAAGAGAAAGGTGTCTGGAGATGAATTCTAATTGAGGTCAAAATATCGATAAAATAAATAGAAGCAATAACGTAATTTGTTGCATGATTGGCAAACCGGCATTGAGCTCTCAAAATCAAAATATGAAAATTGCATTGAAATTACTTGGCAAGAGAATAAATATTTTGTTTTTAAATTGTGTAAATAAGTAAAATTTCAAATTAAGTACAGTAAATTAAGTGCAAAAAAATTAGGTTGTTTTATATTTTTTCGAAATGTTAAATATTCAAAAATTATCAATTTCATTAATGGAGAGAATTGTAATTGTATTAAGACGGAAAACAAAAAAAACCATTTGTCCTCAATTATCTTGCAAAAAATAAAATTTTAAATTAAATTAGAATATTCGATAGGAAAAAATTATGATTCAGATATTAGTTTGGGGAAAAGAGATCCATTATTTTCTCGGTAGATGGCTGTGGTGATCGATTTCTCGTAAAGTATAGATCAAACAATTTAATGTTTATGTTCGTTGTCAAACAAATTCTTTCCTATTTTCCGTTTGTTCTACTCAGTTGGAAGTTACAGGGTGTTAACAGTGGAAGTCAGCAAAGTGAAAATTCGGTACACTTTACAATTATTCTTTGATAAAGGCGCAAATGCCGGACCGCTGATAGTTTGAGTGATGTTTATGTGCCGATACTCCGACAACTAATAACGTGGTTTGGCTAGTTTTGGTTTCGTCGATTCCGTTCAGACATTTTCGATGTTAAAGAAAATGTCGAAAATGTCTAAAATGTCGATAAGATCACAGAAATAATCGAAATTGACGGATATATTAGTAGTCGTAGTATCGCCCAGGAGCTAAAGATCAACCATAAAACATTTAAGATTTCTTTTTCCCCAAAAGTAATTTGTTTTTGCTAAAACTCAAATAATTGAAAAACTTTTAGTTAACAAAAAAAAAGGCGATTGAAAATGTGTTGGAAGCAGGAGATTCTCGTAGTTCAATTGCGTAAATTATAAACTGCAAATGTTTTAGCTTAATTAAATTTTTTTAATTTTTCTGTGGACATTTTTGGTTTGAAATTTTTTTAAAAAATAATTTATTTCTTTTTCCCCAAACTAAATAATATTTTTTTTTGGCAAGAACTTAAATAATTGCAAAACTTTTAGTTAACAAACAAAAAGTCGATTGAAAATGTGTTGGAAGCAGGAAATTCTTGTAGTTCAATTGCGTAAATTATTAAGTGCAGATTTTTTAGCTTAATTAAAATTTTTTAATTTTTTTGCGGACATTTTCTTTTTTGAAATTTTATTAAAAAGTAATGGACTGTTTTTCCCCAAACTATTTTTTTTCGAAAATTTAAATAATTAAAAAACTTTTAGTTAACAAAAAAAATTATAATTCAAAAATTTAGAAAATATTTATATTTTATAACAACTTTATTTAAGGCACCTAGAATTTCGAAATAATCAAATTTTTTTCATGTTATGATAGTTTATACTTTCAAAAATATATTTGCGAATTTTTATATTGAAACTCATTGTAGTTTAGACGTTACAGTCCATTAAAACGAGACCAGTTTGGAGTAGGACCCCCAGGTATAGGCGGTTTAACCGTGTTTTTCTCGAAACTATTTTTTCCGAGTTGGCGTGTGTAATTTCTCAAAAAGTACCGAAACGATTGATTTTAATTTTTAATATGTTAACCGAATGGGTTGGTGCGTGATTACCATTCGGAATTCAATTTAATTCTATTTAACATTTTTTAAATTCTAACATCATACTCGTGATCTGCGACCTCAAATACCTCCGAGTAACATAGTTCATGTAAATTCAATTATTCTTTTAAAATTTCAGTCGCCATATTGGATCCGCCATTTTGAATTTTGAAAAGCTGACATCGGATTCGTAATCACCGACCATTCAAATATATCATGAGTCATCATTTTTGAACCTATTTTTAAAAGTAATTGATAGATATATTTGCAAATTTTGGAATTTAGTGTCTTTGAGGTGACACAGTAATGACGCCATTTTGAATTTTCAAATTTGCCACTTTGCAATTGAAAGGGCATGAGTTTACGAGTATTTTGACATATTATATGATTATTTTCATCCCATAGAATTTTGGACAGAGCTTTGGTCCGGTTGACGTGGAACGCCCCATATATATATGTTATTGAGTAGACGTGTGGCTCTCGCGGGTAGCAGAATTCTAATTTTATAATCAATTTTTCTATTTTTTTTAAGAGCGCGAACTAATAAACAGACAAAATATCTAGAAAAAAATGTTTTCTTTGAAAATCTGCTACCCATCATAGCGACATATCTCCTGATGAATAATCGACCGAATTTTTTTTTCAGACGTACCTGAGCAGACGTACCAGTGGCATATGTTACGTCAAGGAAAGCAATTTTTTGTATTATTTTAATTAATTTTTTTTGTTTTTTGTTTTTTTTTTTTTAAATAAAGAATTGACCTAACGAATAAAATTTATTTTCAAGTGATACCGATTGCTTGTCTTCAATTTTCAACGCCTTAAATTTTCACGCACCAGAAAGGTGTTTTAAATTTTATTTAAAAAAAACCCATTTCAAATTGAATAATAGAAATTGAAACTTCCTTATAATTTTTTTCTAATTTATTTTTGGAAAATTTGTTAAAAGATATTTATTAGATAATTTTATGCTATTTTAATTCGACAAAATACGAAAATTGTGAGAAATTTATTTAATAATTTTGGCTTGAGGTTATGGGGAATTGTCTTACGAAAATTAAACTTCTATGGTGTAAAAAATTTTATTTAAATTTTTCTCTTTTGCAAAATTTCTTGTGTAGTTCATAGTGGTAATCGATAAATCATATATGTATTGATAACTATCAATTGACGATAACAAATAATATTTTTTTCAGTGAATAAAGGCTTCCACTAAAAACTCTCAGAGTGATTGAAAATGCACCCTTCTCCGTTATCACGAGTTCACGATTTGCACAATGGACAGATGCATTTGGACAGATGACTCCGGTATTCTTAATTGCAGTCCACGTCATCTCAAATGGAG
Source organism: Anastrepha obliqua (assembly GCF_027943255.1). Taxonomy (NCBI): domain Eukaryota; kingdom Metazoa; phylum Arthropoda; class Insecta; order Diptera; family Tephritidae; genus Anastrepha; species Anastrepha obliqua. The sequence goes on along the minus strand of NC_072893.1, from coordinate 119,998,486 downwards.
AAAGAGTAGCGGTGTAGTAGTATTGCAATTTCTGGTGATATTCAAGCTGCACTGCCTTGCTAACCCACGCTACTCTTCGAAATTAATCGTTGAATGTAAGACAAAACTGAACAGTCTTGCTAAATACAGCAAAGGTTGGCTTATTTGGGTGCCTGGACATTCTGGTATTACAGGGACCGAGTTAGCTGATAAACTGGCTAATAAAGGCTCTGCAAGTATGCCACTAGGTTCTGAATCCCTTCTAGGTGTCAATTCTGCAACGCTTCAACTATAGTTTGAGGATTTCATAAGGACTTGAAGACGTTGATCTGAGTTGGGCTGCTACAGGGTAGCCAAGTGCTTTATGAAAGAACCAAATACGAAATTAGCGACTTGTCTCCTAAAACTTAATAAGAAGGAACTAAGACTACTCTTGGGTGTAATCACAGAGCACCACGCCTGTGGTCAGCATATGGCTACCATGGGAAGTAGTGGCGACCTTATATACTTATCCAGCCGTGAGAATAACGTTTTCTGGAATTAGGCTGCGGCTGTTGGGGTGCGAGGTATTGAGTATGGATAAAATTCACACTGGTCCTCTTCTGGACCTGAATCCAAAAGGTGCGCGGATGAATGATCTCAAACCAATGTTTCCGTCCTGCCATCACAGTAAGCATCTAACCGGTCTCTCTATTCCTTCCACTGTAATCTATCCAGTGTAGTACAATGGTCTTATATTAATTATGAATTATATTCTGTATTTTTATGAAACTAAAAAAAAAATTCATAGCACAGAAGTAAAAATGGCTATTTTGAAAATGGCTAAATTTGCTTTTAACTGACATTTTCTCACTTAAAAAATAAAAGTAGAAATGTAGAATAAAAAAAATTGTATACTCAGCCGCAGCCAGCAGTGGGCAACTACGCAACCCACTAGCTTCGCCGGACGTATGAGGAATACAACTTGAGACAATTTTTAATTGGAAAACTTTTATTAATTGCTGTCACTGCTTGGCTGTCTTGCCGTCAATACCCACAAAGCGTGGAATATGAAGAGAAAGAAATATAACAAAAAATACTGCTTACCAATCTTTTTCTCATGAAAAATTCCCTTTTACTTGAAAACGATAGACACTCGTCAATTAAAGCAAATAATGAACAGTTATTAAATTTTTATTTAAAAAAAAAATTATAGCAATTATGTAAATGCTTTAAAAAGTTTAAAAGAGAATAGCATTCAAAAACGAAAAAAACGGAAAAAAATTTCTGATAGAATGGTTAAATATTGCTATCAATTGCAAAATATTGCCTGTCATCAATATTGCCATAAAGTGTTGCACACACTTGTGCAAAAACCGAAAGTTCAACACACACACACGCACACTTTCGTATTTGCCCACACATCGTGTCGTGACTGACGGTCATTTGTAATCCTAAAAACAAGCGAATTTTTCCAACTTCACTCATACCATAGATGTGTGTGCACTATGTCATGCGAGGGAGTGGGGTAAGGAGTAAATCGGGTCGGATGGCAGGCAGATAAGGGTCAAGTATCTAATACGAGTATACAGTGTTCAGAAAATGAGAGAAATTTTTTCTATGACTCAAAATTTACTGAAGCTTCACATCTTATAACTCTTAGTTTGTAATTGAGATTCCATAAATCAGAAGTAATTAAAGCAGTTTAAGAGTAACTAAGTTAAAGTTCGAAATTAATAAAAAGCCAAAAACAAAAAAATAAAATAGAATAAAAAAAAATCTGTTAAAAAATTTTAAAAATAATAGTTTATTAATCAAAATTCAAAGCTGAAAATATTAAGTCAAATTTAAAATAAGTAAGTTAAAGTTCGAAATTAGTAATAAACCAAAAAACAAACAATGAATTTAAAAAATTTTAAAAAATTAAAGTTCCTTAATTCAAATTCAAAGCTGATGAAATTATTAAATTAAAGTTCGAAATTATTAATTCATTAAAGAAAATTAAACAAATAAAAGTTTATTAATTAAAATTCAAAGCTGGGAATATTAAGTTAAATTTAAATGTTTTTAATTAATTATATTGAATTTCGAATCTAGTAGTTGAAAATTTGGTTGGCAGTTCGGAGCTGGAGCAAAATTTTTATCTAAAGGTGAAAACTAGATTTCGAAAATCTAAGTTTCAAAACATAAATTTAACAAAAGGAAATGAAAAACTAAAAAACAAATTCAAGAACAGTAAAATTTTTTTATTCAAGTAAAAATTGTGGAAAAAATAAAATTGAGTAAAATTGTGGAATCTTAAAATCTAAAACATCGAATTTAATAGTCATATTGAAAACTCCAAAATGCTATTATAAAAAGTTAGGTTAGGTTAGGTTAAATGGCTGCCCTAGCTAAGGGCTAACTTGGTCAAATATTAAAAAATTCGTCCGTTGTGGTGCCATACATGGGAGAGGAGAAAGGAGATGGGAAGGAAGAAGGAACCTTGGGATTAGAGACGATAAAGACCATACATTTTACGACGACGCCGACGGTGGCTGATTTGCGTTCGTAGTTAGCCGTAAAAAGCTACTGATGAACTTTACCAAATTTATGATATTTACACCGGCTATATCCGCAGGCGTAGCGAAAAAGTGAGAGCCCAGATGTCTAAGTCTTTGCCAGACGAGAGCAGGGCAGCTGAGAAGAAGGTGTTGAGATGATTCCACCTCGTCCTCCAGACAGTTCCTGCAGAACGGACTTGAGGCAATCCCAAGTATCACGGCGTGAACATCTAACGGACAATGTCCAGTAAGGATGCCCACCAAATTCGAGAGCTGAGGCTTTGTTATCTTTAGGACTTCCCTCGAGTGTCCCCGATCTACCCTTGGCCAGAAGGATCTCACGACCTTGCACGTTTGCGCCCAGCGCTCGCTGAGTTGACTCGAGGCCCATCTTTCCAGGAGCAGACCACAGGTTCTCAAGGGAACCCCAATTATCTCATTTCACGACGAAACCGTCTCCAAAGTTCCCTGTCTAGCCAGCTCATCAGCCCAGCAGTTTCCCTCTATGCCGCTGTGCCCGGGAACCCAAATGAGCTTGATGACGAAGTATTCGGATGCAATCGAGAGAGAAACCAGACATTCCCCGACCAATCTCGAACGCACAAATAGCGAGCCGAAGGCCCTAATTGACGATTGGCTATCGGAGTAAATATTTACTTCCTTAACGGTAATTACCGAATTAAGTAACCAGTCCACCGCTTCCTTAATTGCGGATACCTCCGCTTGGAAAGCACTATAGTGCTCCGGGAGCCTAAATTTAAGTTTGATGAGGCTCCTTACAAAATACTCCCCCACCAACCCTTCCGTCCAATTTCGAGCCATCCGTGAACATGTTTGCCATGCCTTGCCGCCAAATGTTGCACCCCGCCCACTCATCCCTTGAGGGAATGTGAGTAGAAAAAGGTCCGCTCGGACCTAGCGTGGGTGTACAGTGGCCCAACACCATAGGTATGAACTCAAAGTTTTTAAGAATGCTAGAGTGTCCGTAACTTAAGTCTAGCCTATGGCCCGAACACCTTAATCTGATTGCGGCGACAAGGCGACTGTTGTCTTTCTGATTCTCTCCTCAATGTTTGGCTTCCACGTAAGACCTCTGTCAAGGATCAGTCCCAGGTACTTCACCTTGTCAGAGAGCACCAACGGAGCGCCCGCTATTGAGGGGAGAAACACTCTTGGTATTTTTTATTTTCTCGTAAATAAGACGAGCTCCGTCTTCAGAGCATCTATCGATAGGCCGCAATTTGCGTTCCAATTTATAAAAAGTTAAATTTTAAAACAAAAATTTTCAAAACAAAAACAAAATGCATTAAATTTGAAATTTAAAGCGTAAATATCAAATGTAAATATAAGAACACCGAAGACAGATTTCTTAAAATAAATTTTAAAAATCTAATAAATAAAATTTGATTTAATAAGTTAAAATTAATTTTTTTTAATAAAAATTTAAAAAACTTAATTAAATGGAATTTCAGAATATGAGTTAAAAAAAATCAAACTAAAAGCTCCAAAATTAATTTAGAAAAGTAAGAGTTTTTACATAAAATTTAAATACAAAAATTAAAAAAATTAAAAGAAAAACTCCAAAGATATTTTTTTAGAAATTTAAATAAAAAGTACAAACTTATAATATAAATTTTGAAAACTAAACTTAAATTAGGATTAAAAATTAAAACAATTATTTAACTAAATTAAAATTAGATTTAAAACATAGATTTCAAAAACCCATTTCAAATAAAAAGTAATTTAAGAAAAGTAAAATTTGTTAATATAAATCAACCAAAAAAAAAGAAAGAAAATTTTGAAAAGTTAAATTTGAAAACATAAAAATCGAAAAATATCCGAAATTCGAAATTTGAAAATTTTAGAAACATAAATTATGGAAATTTAAATAAAAAGTAAAAGTTTTTAACATAAACTCGATGTAGAGTAGCTACAACTCGGTGTAGAGTAGCTACAATTGATCGAGTCCAAAGAACAGCCTGCCTCCTGATAACAGGATGCTTAAGTACAACACCTACTAAGGCTCTAAATACGTTGCTTCACTTGTTCTCTATCGATCTGGCTGGCAAAGCGATTGCAGCGAAAGCAGCGACACGCATGAATGCTATACCGAAATGGAATAAGTATCTTGGCCATTCGGCTATACTGAACAGGAACACTGTTATCTCTTCCGACATAGACTATCATGTAAGTCTTCCATCACCACCCTTGCTATTCTTCTGTTCACTCCCAACTAGGGAAGAATGGAAGACAAATCTTACCGAAATCGATGGCCCTCTGATTATATAGAAGATGGTTCAAAACAAGATGGCAAAGTGGGATTTGGAATCTTTTCCAATTTCCCTCACATCAATCTATCATTTAGATTACCCGACTACTATAGTGTATTCCAAGCGGAAGAATGCGCTATCTGGTATGCTGCGAAAACTGCCTTAGAAAAGAGAATATCACTAAAGGATATCCGCTTTTTCACCGACAGTCAAGCGGCCGTTCGAGCACTCAGCTCCTCTTATACCCACTCAGATGTGGTTCGATCCTGTCTCTTATCTCTTAACGAGATAAGTGTTCAGAATTCTGTCCAAGTTATCTGGATACCGGGTCACAGTGGATTCGAAGGTAACTGCGAAGCTGATGAGCTCGCAAGAGCTGGAGCTGCGCAATCAAATGTTAGTAACTTACCCACAATCCACATTCCGCTCTCAACATGTAAATTGCTCATTGATCGAGAATTTCACAGCATTGCTGATCGGAGGTGGTGAGTGGAAATTACCTGCGTTACGACCAGACAAATCTGGCCATCCTACAATCTGAAACAGACAAAAACCCTTATAAGTCTATCGAAACACGAACTAAGGCATATAATATCTCTTATCACCGGCCACTGCCTTTTGGGCACTCACGCACGTCGGCTCGGGGTTCCTCAAAACGACCTGTGCAGATACTGCGAGGACGAAGATGAGGAAGTATCGAGCAGACATTTGCTGTGCAGTTGTCCCGGTCTAGCCAGAAGTCGACTCGCTCTTCTAGGCTCTCCAACAATTGACAATCTTTCAGTATTCTCGAACCTGAAAATCGAATCTCTCATCAAATTCTCGAAACGAATTAATATCTTTGACCAAAATCTACAATAAAAATCTCGGTTAGGTGGGGAAATCATATAACATAATGAGCTCTAGGGCAACACAACGGACCCAACTTGCGGTCTATGTGGCACTCCGATGCGGGGTCACCCTTAAACCAACCAACCAACCAACCAACCAATATAAATTTTGAAAAAAAAAAATTAAATTACGGTTAAAAATTAAAAAATTATTTAATTAAAATTAAATTTAAAACATAAATTACAAAAACCAATTTCAAACAAAAAGTAATTTAAGAAAATTATAATTTGTTTTTACAAATTAAAAATAAAAAGAAAGGAAATATTGAAAAGTTAAATTTGAAAACATAAAAATCGAAAAATATCCACAATTTGAAATTTTAAAATTTTAGAAAAATAAATTATGGAAATTTAAGTTTCCTAGAGAAGTTTTTTAAAAATTATGTTGAAAATTCGAAGAATAAATTATGGAGAGTTAAATTTCCAAAATTAGAATTATATTTTGAAAAAGAGCGAATTTCAAAAAACAAACTTAAAATTTCAAAATAATTTTATGAAGAGCTGAATTGAAAAATTTCAATTGAATAAAATTAAATTGAAATGGAAAGCTCCAATATTGAGCTATGAAAACTTCAATTGGAAAATAATAATTTCTAAACTAAAAAAAAAAAAAAACAAAATCTAAATAAATTTTTGAAATCTTAAAGTTTATAACATAAATTTAGTTATTAGTTGTGTTAAAAACTCTCTAATTAAATTACGAAAAATTTTATTTCTTCATGTGTATCTTATACAAATAATATTTTGAAAATTTAAACATGAAAACATAATTTAATAAAATCATGTTGAAATCATTATGTTCATCAAAGCAAACAAGGCTTCAACCGGCAAAGTCCTAAAAGAGCTCTCGTACGCAGGCTTAAAATACATCACGCAATTACAATTTGTTCAAAATTGTGGCAATTATCCTTATCTCCAAACCTGGTAAACCACTAGGAGCTGTTACTTTGTACAGACCGTTTAGTCTTCTCCCAATCTTATCAAAAGTTGTTGAAAACATTCTATTAGCGCAACTTAAGCCAATACTAATAGAACAAAAATTAATACCCGACCATCAGGTTGGCTTCCGCCAAGAGCACGCAACAACGGAACAAGTGCACCGAGTCTATAACACCATACGAAAAACTCTAGGAGAAAAAAAAATTTGCACTGCAGCTTCCTCGTTGTATCACAGGTATTCGAGGTATTAGTCAAAAAAAAATAAAAACATTGTCGCAAGTTACTAAGAGGTGTTACGCTATTATCTCAATGAAAGGTATTTCAGAATCAAACTAGGAGACGAAATCACGGATTTAGCCCCAATCTCTGCAGGTGTACCACAAGGAAGTGTTCTTGCCCAAGTTTTAAACACAATATTTACTGTGGATCTACCACTCTCAAAATTGGTTGAGACTGCAATTTACGCTAAAGATACCGCCATTAGGTCTACTAGTCACAACAGTATTTTGGTGATATATTTTCTACTAGAAAACATTAAAAATATACAGAAATGGCTTACTAGATGGCGTATACAGGTAAACCCAACAAAGTCCACGCAAGTTACCTTCACACTGAAACGAGAAACATGTACTGCCGCCACCTTATTCGATCAGCAGCTTCCACAAGCGGATAACGTGAAATATTTGGTATGCACTTGGACAGACGCCTAACGTGGCAAAAATACATAATGACCAAAAGCAAACAGCTCGGTCTTCAACTCACCTCTCTACAATGGCTTATAGGTATTTAGAAAACAAACTTCACTGTACAAAGCCGTAATTAAACCTATCTGGACTTACGGCATCCAACTATGGGGAGCACTGACGAAAACGAACATTGACATCATAGAGAGGTTTCAGGCAAAGACCCTGCGATTAATCACTGAAGACCCGATTTACTCCAGCAACGAGCTCACACGTAACAAAACGAGGATACCTTCAATACGGAAAGAAATAAAATGATTCAGAGACAAATACAGCAGTCGTTTGTCTAGCCACTCCAATGCACTTGCCAGGGCTATATTTCAGCAAAAAAAAAAAAGTTAATAATAATAATAAATAAAAAAATGATAATAATACTAAAGCCGTTGGAAATTAAAAAAAAACTGCAAAATTAAATTATGAATTTTTGAAATTTCAAAAATAAAAAAAAAATTTCAAAAATTAAAAACAAAGCAAACTGAAAATTCCACCATTAAATTTCGAAAACTCAAAATGTGAAGCCCTTGTATTAAAATTTAATTCGGAAATTTTAAAAATAAGTGCCAAAATTTGCTTTACTGTATTTAAAACAGTCAAACAATTTTTGTTTTAAGGTGGCCTTTTATTAGTAGCTTTTATGGTTGGAAAATTCAAATCTTAAAACAGATGAAATACAAACTTTGAAACATAAAATTTAAGCTAAAAATATTTAAATACTACGTTCAGAACCTGTAATTGAAAGTTAGAAATTTAAAAAAAATTTCAAGTCATCCACAATTCCATTCTGTTGCATTCTCTGGTAATTTAATTTAATTTTTTTATTTCCTCTTATTATTTGTTTTTATATATATTAATTTTTTTTATTTGAAAACAATTCCATAAAAAAATAAAACAATTCTATAGAAAAAATAAAAAAATTCAATTCGGTGAAAAAAAAAAATTCATATTCTAAAAACACGAACATTTCGTATGCCAGAAATGAACTTTATAATTTAGCTCATATACTTTCATCTCCTTTCAACCGCTTCTACAACACTGTCCCGACAACCATTACTCTTAATCGCCCACAGCTTCACAGACCAACGTTGGTAAAAATATTCGTAAGGTTACAAATTAAATCAATAAATTTCGCTGGCATATCTTTCGGCGCCAAATGGCAGACTTTGGCAACCAAACAATGAATACAAAAGTGATTTGAGGGCAGGAGCAATAAGTTAAGGCCAATTGTGGTAGAAGGTTCTACGAAGAGAGGCAATAAAGGTTAGAATGCGAATGCCACGAGTTGCAAAAGTCAAAAAGGTAAAACAAAAGAGTGAAAAAACCGAAAAGTATAAATCTGGATATAAAAAAACAACGAAAAATTCATAGCCCATAAAAACGGCATGGCGCATGCAAAATTTCATAAATGTCGTTGGAAATGCGTTTTTGAGAGTGCAGCGGCTGTTGAAAAAGTGCGCCTAAAAGCACGAGATTTTTGAAGTGACTTTATGCTAAGCCATTTCAGGAACTGTTGCTTGCCACAAGTATTTTTTTTTGCAAAAATATTAACATCAAACTTAAAAAAAGTTGAACTGTTGAAATGACTTTGCTTGCATTTTTCGTGGTCCTAGCACACTTTTCGGCGCACAAATGCACTGTTTGGCAGTTCTTCTAAAGGGATTTGTGCGCTACAGCAATTTAATGATATCTGGCAATAGTCAGAGCCATAAATGTACACATATGCCAGCACATTAGCAGCATCCGCTATACCGAAATCGCTTCATTGTGTTTTAGAAGAAAGTATGTGTGCATGTGTGTGTGCATGCATTTCTACGAATAATAGCGATTTTCAATTTTGATTTCTCTTTGACTTGCATTGCATTTTTACTAGTGCTGCGTATAATTAAATTTTCTCTTAACAATCTGGCTGAAAATAGTATGCAAAAATATTTAACGCCTGTAGATATGCCCCGATTTTTTTTTTTCAAATAGGATTTTGCGAAAATTGGATGGCAAATTAATGAACTCTGAATGGATAAATGTAACAAAAGACATGAGCTATTTGAGATCGTATGTAGGTATGGGTGTGTGTGTGTGTGAATAATTGTTTGTTCGGACAGTCAGTGCCCAATACAGAAAAATTTGATAGAGCTGGAATGGCAAAAGGCACACATTTAGACAGATGTCGGGTTATAAACATTATTTATAAGCAGGATTGTTTTCTGTCTAGTTGTTTTCTGGTACTCAGGGGAAATGAGCAAAATTGCTGTAAATTGAGAGTTTTTGAGAAAACAACTTAAGATATTTGAAAATTTTACCTATTAAATATGAAAACGTATTCATCGCCAAAAAATTTAATTTTGATTTGTAATCAACTCAGAATTGCAAATCCCAAACCAAACTATTTTTTGGAAAATTAAGTAGATAGAATCTCAAAAAAGAAAAAATAACAATAAAAAAAGAAAAAAAAATTAATTAAAAAAATGTATTCAATTAAATGTTAAAAATTTATACAGCCAAATTTAAATTTACGTCAATTTTAAAAGTTTTATTTAAATAAAGTTCTTTAAAATAATTTAATTTATAGTTTTAAAGATAACAACTGCATAAGTAAATTTTGGAATTTTAAATTCTTACAAATTTTAAAATTTGTAACAGCTTATAAAAGCCCATAAAAGATGTTTAAAGTATTTATTAATAAATAATATATCTTCCTTCATTATTTACAATGTCTTCCCAACGTTTAGACAAATTTTTAATTCCCTGCTCAAAAAATTGTTTGTCCTTAGAGCCAAAATACTCTTCGATGTCCCTTTTATAGCTTCTTTTGAGGAGTAGTTCTTGTTACTCATATGGGATTGAAGTCCACGGAAAAGGTGATAATCACAAGGCGCAATATCCGGAGAGTATGGTGGATGCGGCATTAGCTCCCATCCGAGCTCGTTCAGCTTCGCTAATGTTTGCCTTGCGGTATGAGGTCTTGCGTTGTCGTGGTGAAACAAAACTTTGCGTCTATTCACTAAAGACGGTCGATTTTTTTTAAATGCCTCATTCAGGTTTGATAGCTGATGGGAATAATAATCAGTAGTTATCGTCTGGTTTGGTTCCAGAAGTTTATAATAAACAATACCGGCCATATCCCACCAAATAGACTAGAAAATCGTCTTGGGATGAAGGCCATCTCTAGGGGTCGGCTCTGCTGTTTCATCTTTATCTAACCATGGGCGTTTGCGAACAGGATTATTGTAAAGGACCCACATCACCAGTAACGACACGGTTCAAAAAACTTTCATTTTCAAGCCGATACAGCGCAGCAGCTGAGAACACACATTCACTCTCTGCTGAAGGTTGGCGACGGAAAGTCTGCGCGGAACCCATTCTCCCAGCTTTGAAACCTTTACCAACTGAACCAGGTGTTTAACTTCTAAGCTATCATATCGACTGTCAAATTTCGCTCAGCTTCCACGAGTTCGAGCAAGGCGTCGGAGTTAAAGACTCTGGTCAGGACGAGTGGCAGTTACCACTTCGGAATTTTGAGAACCACTTTTGTGCAGTCCTAACACTCACGGTGTCCTCTCCGTGAACATTGTTTATATCTGCAGCAGCAGGTGTTGCATTTTTACCACTTTTATAAAAAAAATACAAAATATGCCTCTTATACGCGTTTGAAGATTCCATTTTATTTTTTAACAGCGCGTGCTTCTATCCACGATTAACATCACTTGTTGAATGCACAATTTATCAAAAAAAATATAAATAGTTCCGTTATATTCCGCGAATAGTTTTTTGTATGCAAAAATCGTACAAAAGTGAAATTATTGGTAAAATACGCACGAACGTATGGACTGACCTGATATTTGTGGGATGCCGTTGAAATGACAGTCCGGTAATCGACTATCGTGGGAACATAGATAATATTTTTGAATTATAATTAGTGAAATCGCGTGGAAGGAAATTAGGAGAAGATAGTTTTCTATATAGAAAACATGCTACGCAGGAAGAAACACAACGTGAATGCAGATACATGTGAGAACGGTTCCCGAGTGCATCTGAGCCCATGATGAGGAGAATGTTTTTTAGGGGGTGCGAGTTCCATATACCACTGGTGCGACGGCAGTTTTGTTATTCATAAGGCAGCTCTTCGACGAAAAAACAAAAATAAATAAATAAAGTAATAAAAGAAAAAAAAGAAAAATATTAGGCAATGAGTTTCCGCCCTCGTGAAATAGGCGTCGCCGCTGATACTATTTTTTGTGTTAGCTCTAGTATTATACTGGTGATTTGAAGGCGTATATGTGAGGCCTCGATCGCTAGTTGATATACGTTTGAAGCGTAAGGCTCGCTCTTTATCGTCCGGAAAAAGCAGCATTTGCGGGAAGTCATATTTCTTTATTACCTTTAAAAAAAAGTGCAGCTGAAACGTGTCGCGCATTGATCAATGTTTACAGTAGTTTAGGGTGATTACAAATACCACTTGTAAAGAGTAGTTTCAATACTGTGGCAATTCCGCCGCGAGTGAAAAAGGTCGCGAGGGAGTTGGTTGAAGACGCATGACGAACCCTTGATAATACGTATATCTAAAGAGATGGATGTTGACAGATCAGCCCTCGGTAAACGTTTGCACGCGATGGGAATGTCCAAGAAGGAGAGCGATATCGGAAGACGTTTGGTGACGTGTGAGATGCTTCTTGAACGGCAGAAAAGAGAAGGTTTTCTGAATCGCATCGTCACTGAGATATTGACCTATTATGATAACCCTAAGCAACGAGAATGTTGGATCCAGCCAAGTGAACCACGTCCATCAACAGCGAAAAAAAATGTTCATGCTTCAAAGGTTATGTTGTGCATCTGGTGGGATCAGAAGGTGTCATCTACTAAACTATCTGAAACCATCACTGGCGATCGTTACCGACTGCAGCTAATGCGCTGGAATCGAGCTCTCAAAGAAAAATGGCCGGAATGGGACGGTAGACATGACAAACTGATTTTGCTGCATGACAACGCCAGGCCACACGTTGTTAAACCGGTCCAGAAATATTTGGAGGGACTGAATTGGGAAATCGTGCCCCACCCGCCGTTTTCTTCAGACATTGCACCTTCGGATTACCATCTGTTCCGATCAATGCAGTCAGTCCTTATTGGAGAGCGGTTCACTTCTTACGAGAGCATCGCAAACTGGCTCAATGAATGGATGAAGTCGAAACAACTTGAATTTTTCGTCAGAGGAATACGTGTGCTGCCTGAAAGATGGAGTAAAGTCTGGCTTCCAATGACACATACTTCACATAATATCAGGTATTAATTAATTGTTTAAATATTTCGTAACTTTGGCTAAGAAAAGACAGAAACGTATTTCCATACCCACTAGATAAAATAATTAAAAGAGAAAAAAAAAAATATATATATATAAACGAAATAATATTAAACCATATCTTCGTTATTTGTGCTAATTCTTCGCACTCTTTCTATATTGCAAGTTTTGAAAGTCTATAAATTTTTATCAAAAATTTGGTATTTTTGGTAAAAATTTATTAAAAATTGGTATTTTTGGTAAAAATTTCCTTTGAAAACTAAAAAAACAAAAAATGTGAGCCAGAAACTAAAAATTTCAATTAAATCATTTTTGATAAAAATTTCATTTGAAAACTTAAAAAAAATGTGAGCCAGAAACTATAAATTTCAATCAAATCATTTTTGGTAAAAATTTCCTTTTGAAAACTTAAAACAAATATGACTCAAAAACGAAGAATCCATGCAATTTCCGCTGAGTACGTCCATTGCAGCGCCACATAAATCCAATCAATTGCAGCATTATCCACTTACTCTTAAAATATTTCAATTATATACTGCCTGAGTCAACTTTTTATTGACTTCATTACGATATTAATTAATCTCACTAAAAATAGTGCAGCCAGCCAGTCAAGCTGGTAAGGCTTTGCAGTACTTTGCCTTAGTCCAGCTTTACTTTGACAAGCACCAATCAAATTCTAATTAGTGTTCATTATAGAAAAATTTGTGTCACTTATAGAAAATGTCCATCGACAATGGAAAATGGTTGCTTGCGTCTCGCACAAAACTACGCACAAACACATAAATAGCAAGCCTTTCGTGCGATTATCCCAACGGCGCATAATAACTTTATCCTTTACTCTGCTGTCGCTGTTTCTCGAACGTAGCCTGTTGCTTTGGTCAACTCTCTGCATCTCCATGACTTTGTGCGTCGAAGTGTGGTAGTAAAGTGAATGCTTTTGTATGTGTTTGTGTTTGTGTGAGCTCTGGCCGGCTTTCCTTCGCATTCGTTGCGTTTAATTAAAAAGTTTAAAGTAATTAAGTGTTATGGCTTCCAGCTGTAATGTCATAGAGTTGATCCGGTATTTGTTCTGAGCGTTGTCGAGTGTTGTGAGTTAGGGGTAGTGGTTCGATGCGGGCAGCCATATTGTCAACTGGAAAGGACATTTGATATGTTAGCTAAGTAAATATTTAGCGATATTCTCTACGTTTATCTGTATTTTTTTAATGAACTTTAAAGTGATTTCATTTGCAATTTGAGATTTTGATTACTTGGAGATTATTGATTCATTATCTTAATTTTTTTAATATTATTTCAGGCATGGAATAACAAAATGGCAGATAGTTCGGGTCAAAGTTGAACTCTCCATTTGATTCAAATCGTTAGCCGCTAAGTCTTATTTGGATGTTTCAAAGAAAGTACTTAATAGTTATAAGGAAATGAATGTGATTCGCAAGGGAATCTTATTAATTGGTTTCTTATGCTTGCATGAGACTCGTTCTTGAGATTTGGACGAAGAAAACTGCGCTTGGTTAGTTGGCTTATGTGGTGATTCTCCAAGAATCTCATTAGCGCTTGCGCATGATTTTGTTGCCACATCCTCGCTATCTTTGCAGTTATACGGTTTATCTCTTCACGCCTACCACATATCCAGTCTGTGCATTTGAGACACCTTATACGGTTATTTACGTCAATATCAGCCGGTTTTCAAAATGCAGTTTGTCAAGAGTGAGCATCCTCACCTTCCACAGGGTAGGACATTTACAGAGGAAGTGGAAGTTAGTTTCCCTTTCCTTTGGTTGATTACAACAATGCCTGTATGAATTGTAAAGGATCCCATATGTGGTTGAAAAGATAATTATTTTTTGAGACATTCGGCGCACATACCGGCAAATAAAACCTTTCACTTTGAAATCGCTTTTTTTTTACTTTAAACTAACAAAAAAGTGGTACAACATTTATTTGAAAAAAGTCTTATTTAAATTGTTAAATTTTTTTTTTTGGATTTGAGGCACGCAATTGTACTACGAATAGAAAATGGTTTCTTTTGTATTTTACACCTATAAAAAAAAACTTACTGAAGTCAGACCAACAACAAGCTCGCACGTGACGAGGCCCTTTATTCAGGTATTTTGGTATTTTGTCTTAAAAAGAAAAATAAAACAAATTTTTCATATTTTTAATTTTATACTAAAATTTTGTGGACTTTCCAAAGCGAATAAACATTAAATTTAATATACGTTTTTATGAAGCTTTGATTTGCACCACAAATTTCAGCACATTGACCATAAAATAATCGTCCTTTAGTGCGATTCACTAACACATTTTAATGATATTCGCATTGTTATCTTTCCTTAACGATTTTGCTATTCGATAACCCATTTCATAACGAAAATCGATAAAACAACGCGTCGGGAGGAGGTGGTGAGCCCTTAAACTGTGAATCGACGTTTGCTCCGGGATGTGCACAATCCTTTCCATTTGGCTGCTGGAAAGTTTCAATAACTATTTCGGTTAACTCCAGATTTTGTCGAGGACCTAATTTTTCAGCTTGATAACCATCTTAGAGGTTCCAGAATAACAGCGATTTAACTGAAGGTAAATCTTGTAACCTTCAAGCTAATTCTAAATTATGCCTTTATATTACTAGGTTCTAGCTTCAGTGCCCGTAGTTGAGCAAAGAAGAATATCCATGAGTCAGTCGTCTGATAGCCGTGGCATACATCGCATAACAGATGCAATCAACCGCTCCATGTTTTGGGCAAAGGTGGGGCTTCCTATGCCCAAGTGGAGCGGCAAAATAAATTTTCGGATTGCGCAGCTCCTTTTAAAAGCTGTCGATGATATCCAGAAGCATTATAGATATGAAAAATATTAAGTAAATATTAATTTCGAATAAATAATTTCTTTTTTACTTACTTTGTACAAATATAATAAGTAAACACTCAAAGTTTGTGGGGTCCCGGTGGTCTAGAGCTCGAAAATTTAGGGTACTTTCAGAAATTTTTTTACATTAAAAAAATGAAAAACGATATGTAAATTTTTTAGGCTCTTTATTTAACTTCTTTTATACCTTCTACTCAAATATGTACGAGATGTTATCAATAAAACGGTCCGCGGATGACATATGGCAACAATAATTTTTTTGTTTTTTGGTAGGACTATTATAAGCTTACATGGCAAATTTCAGCGTGATATGTCACATAGTTTGTTTTCTGTGCTACTGTAAACAAGTCAAGCTTGAGTGTGTTCTTCGAATTTAACGATGGAAATTCAAGTTGAACAAAGAATTTGTTTGAAATTTTGTTATTCCAACAAAATTTCGGCTTCAGACACCTTAAAAATGTTGCAGACAACCTATGGGGACTCTGCTCCATCGCGTGCACGTGTTTTCCAGTGGTACAAATCGTTCAAAGAGGGCCGTACATCGGTTGAAAACTTGCCTCATGAACGTCGTCCAGCAACATCAGTAAACGACGAAAACATCGGAAAAGTAAAGGAAATTGTGCTTGAAAATCGCCGTGTGACCAAAAGAGAGATAGCTAGTGAGCTGAGCATATCAAATGGATCCGTTCATACTATTATTCATGATGTCTTGGGCATGAGACGAGTGTCCGCGCGTCTTGTTCCAAAATTGTTGAATTTTCTTCAAAAAGAACAACGCAAAACTGTCGCTAATTGAACAAAAATAATGTTAATATCGTTGCGCAAGCGCCGTATTCGCCTGATATGGCTCCATGTGACTTTTTCCTGTTTCCCAAGCTCAAGTTGCCGCTCCGTGGAAAACATTTTGAGACAATTGAAGTCGTAAAAGAGAATTCGAAGAACACATTCGAGCTTGACTTGTTTACAGTAGCACAGAAAACAAACTATGTGACATATCACGCTGAAATTTGCCATGTAAGCTTATAACAGTCCTACCAAAAAACAAAAAATTTATTTTTGCCATATGTCATCCGCGGACCGTTTTATTGATAACGTCTCGTTCATATTTGAGCAGAAGTTATGTCTATATTTTGATAGTTTTAAAAATGGCGCTGAAGTTGACAATCTCGAAAAATTGGGCGTGGACAGTGTTGTTCATTTTGGCTCTTGTATTTATCTGAAACACAAATACCAAAAAAAAAAAAAATATTAATCGGTATGACTGAAGTTATGTTCCGTACTAAAACAAAAAAAAAATAAATAAAATAATTTGACAAAATGGCGCGGTTTTGAATTTGACACTTTAAAATCGGGTTTCTTCAGTTTTTTAATAAAAAAAAAAAAAACGAAATAATTGAAATGATAATATGATTCTAGTACGGGCTATAGCCATTGATGTTGTGAACAACATATTAAAATTTCGGACGATTCAGTTGAATAGTTTTTGTTTTTTTTTTGTTTACAACACCAGGCCGCAAAAAGTCGTTTCGAGATAAATTAGTTTAAAATTTGAGGTACAGGAGCGCGCGGATTGCTCTATACCAAGGGGCTCTATGGGCTATAGAAGCTATAATATTGGGAATTTTCGCATGAAAATTTCATAGTATATTCTTAAGATGCAATACTTTCGGAATATTGAAAAATCAATTTTTTTGAAAGTTCTAGACCACCGGGTTTCTTTAATTTAAAAGCTTGTCTAGTTTGTATTTTTGTTATTCTCCAGGTTATTTGCTCATTTTGAAATTTAATTTGACAAAGATGCCACTCTCCATCGGTATGAATAAAAAGAAGAAGACAGCTGTTTAGTGTTAGTCAACACAAGTTTGTTAATGGCGCACCCGTTAGTGCAATTGACAAATACTGTAGACAAAAATAACAATTGTCAAATCGTTAAAAGTTAGTGAATCGCAGCACTGTTGACCGATTTATTAACCACTTGACACTCGAGGTTTTTCCCCAAAACAAATGCACCAAAAACAATTTTTTTTTTATTTTTTATTTTTTTTTTTAATTAAAAATAGTACAAAAATAGTTTTGCTATTTCAATACTAGGTATATAAAATATAAAGAAATTAACTAAGAAAAGTTAGTAAGTTGAATTTTTCATACAAATTTTAGTGTTTTAACTTTTCCCCATCCTCACCGCCTACTCGCGATCAGCCAAAACAAAGCTCTATAGCAGCTAAAGCTCTACAGCAGCTAAAGCCAATAAGCCAAAGCTATGTGTATCCACCTTAATAAATAAATGGTATATAAGCAGCAGACGCCCTATGCTCCAATAGCAGTTAAGAAAAAAAAAACAAAAAAAGCCGCACTAAGTAGTTAGGCGAATGCACCAAGCCTACTTCTGTTCTCTACATTTCCCAACATACTTTTTAAAATGAATAACTGATTTAGTTTGTGCGCTCAGAAGCCATCTTGGTTCATCTCTGCGTACTCACTTGCATAAAACCTTGCTAGAATCCGTTTCTCACTCCTTGGAGTACATCAAATTTACTCACTGCTAAGGCAAACCAACTTTCGAGAGCTTCCATTAAGCTGTTGAGTCGAATAGCTGATTTATCTGCACTCAATAAGATCAAAAGACATTGAAAGACAAGAGCTCCCTACACTCCTTCGAAATTACAATAATTCCGGCTTCCCACTCTCCCGCAGCTAAACGTCAGTTTTGTCCAAGTTAATTAGTTACCGTTAGTAGATTTGAATGAAGCAAACACAATGTATAAGAATTCTTTATATTATTTAACTGGTTTTTCAACACAAATTTTCCTACCCACCTCCTCTGCCCTATCGTTATTAGAAATGCTGCTGCGCCTGTCAAGAGGAAGGAAGTAAGTTATGCAAAACTTAGTAATTGAATTTGAAAGAGTTACAAGCAGCTGCCGGCGATTTTGCTACACTATTGACTGGTAAATTACTGAATATATAGACACACACACAAACAATATTTTATAAACAATTATCTACTAACACTCGTACATATCTACAATCATAAAATGAGGAAGCTGAAATTGAGACTGTAGCGAATTATTTATAGCAGTGATATTTATACGTAAAAATATGAAATACGCAAATCGTGTTATATAAATGCAACACTTTGTTATTCGCCTGAGTCTTATATGAATTTCAATAATTTCTTAATAAATATATTTGTGAAAATCTTACAAATTATTTGAGCGTTGACAGTCAATTGACAGTTTAAGTGCTGCAAATTAATTTGATTTTCCACTTAGACAGCATCCATTACAATTTTATGTAGGTTACATTCAAAGCAAAGCACACGGCAACTTAAACCACTTTGATGTGATAGCCCAAGGGCTTCTCACAATTTGCAGAGTAAATATTTCGCTGGATTTGCTATTTATATTAAGGCATTAAAGAGATGAAGGCATAACTAAGATGAGCTGTAAGTTAACGTTAAGGTGCCCATGAAAATGGCTCACAGCATTGAGGTATCAATTTGCTTTGGAAGAAAGTGAAAACCAAATTCGGTATTTTGAAAATAAATTCACAAAACGCGTTTAAAGTTTCCTTTGGTCTGAATTTCCCTAACTAGACTACTCCAGTTAAAGTCACATATCTCCGTAAGTTTTTCTCGGATTTCCTTGAAATTTTGGCACTGCATTAAGGAAGTGTTATGCTTTAAAAGGAATCAAAAAACCAAAATTTGATCATACGAGGGCGGTTCAATAAGTACCCGTGGTTGATGACAGAGGGCATTCCTGAGGGAAGTTGGTATAAGCATCGTGAGCTACCATCTGTCAAACGGCGGCAAGACAAATTTCAGACTGATTGATAGGTTAGTTTGTATTTGGCAGCTATTCGAGTAAGAGGTGTTTCGTGATTTTCGCTAAGATGGAAAAAGGCAGTGTCGTGCGGTAATTCCCTTTTTGTTTTTTGATGGGAAAAAATGCGAATTTAAACGTGGACGTGGTTATCGAGGAAATAATTCAAAAAGCCCACGATATGATTCCCGCTGATCGACGAACGAAAGAGCGCGAAGTAACAGAGACCATAGATGTATTGCCCGGAATGACAATTAATATTTTACATGATAAATTGACGATGAAAAATTTGTCGGCCCGCTGGGTGCCGCGATTGTTCACGGTGTGCAAATAAGCGAATGTGGCTGTTAAATTCGAAGCAGTGCTGGGAGTAATTTAAGCGAGATCCGAAGGAATTTTTGGTTCAAGTTGTCACCGTTGATGAAACCTGGATTTGTCATTACACACCAGAAACGAAGCAACAATCAAAACAATGGATGTTTCCCGGTGAATCTGCTCCAAAGAAGGTGAAGACAAGAAGAAAGTCCCATCGGCCGGAAAAGTCATGACGAAGATTTTTAGATATGTGAACGGTGTCATCCTCATGGGTTTTTTTTAGAAAACGGAAGAACGATCACTGGACAATACTTCATTGAGTTATTGGACCGCTTGCATAAAAAATTGAAGGAGACTCGGCCGCATCTGGCGAAAAAAAGGTGCTCCTTCACCACGAAAATGCACCGGCGCATTTATCTGGAGTAGTCGGCGCCAAACTGCATGAATTGCATTATGAATTGCTGCCGCATGACTCACGCACGGGACTCACCCGATCTAGCTTCCTGCAACTTTTTCTTGTTTGCTAACATGAAGAAATGGCTCGTTGGAAAAAAATTTTAGTTTAAACGAGGAAGTCATCGCTGAGACAGAGGCGTATTTTGGAAAGTTCGATAAATCTTATTTGTTGAAGGGGTTAAAGAAATAGCCGGAGCGTTGGGAGAAGTGTGTCTTTCTCAAAGAGGACTGTGTTGAAAAATAAATTTAGTTTTAAATTTTGTCTTCATTTCCAATCGGGTAATTATTGAACCGCCCTCGTTCTCCGATGCAATTTTGGATTAAAAATTTTTTATTTATTTATTTATTTATTTATTTGTATATTTAAGTCTGTTAATTTCAATCCTCACAGACTATGCCACGCATAAATTTAAAAAAAAAAATAAACTATTGTATAATAGAAAATTCAAAAGATTTAAAATGCAACTTTCGAAGGCGAAAAGCCAAGAATAAAATCATTATTAATGAAATTTAATTCACGTACAAGTGGAGTAACCTAAACATCACTGGAATACTTTGTTTCAAAGTGTTCCCTATGTTTAGGTTACTCCACTTTGTTTCAAAGTGTTCCCTGGAGACATTCGGTTAGGTTAGAATGAGTAGCTGTCATCCGACTCACATAGACCTGAATAGCCCTATTGTGATACCACTGGAGCTTGTGCTTGACTCTTCTGAGTCTTCTCTGAATCAACCTGAATACTTAATGAATTTCTTTAATTTGGCAACCCTATTTGTCTCAATGCTGTCAAAAGAGTATATATCCTTTCAATGGGCGAAATCAATATCCGACTCGAAATTAGCCTTCTTACTCTCTTAGGGGGTAAAGTTTGTGTACAGTTTTTTTAGATCAAGTTATAACTTTGCTAATCTTGAGTAGAAGCAGAAAAAAACTTCATGCGATATATGGCAATACTTTTTGGTTACTATTTAGCAGACATAAAACCCAAAGGCTTGATGGCATCGCACAGAGCTACTCACTGGTTTGCTTGTTCGCTAGAAAGTAGGATTGTAGGACTGTTTGTTAGTTAGATTTGGGGTTGGCACTTCAACCTAATGGTCTTTTGTTCCCCACGCTGATTACAGTACCTCATCAAAATACAGTTCCCTTGTTAAGCTTAAGATAGCGCTAAGTTCGGCTAAGCGTTTGTTAAGTTAGAATCGACTTTGTTCCCCACCGCACTAGTTCAGTATTCACGGGTCAGCATAGAGCTCGCACTCAGTTTGAAAAGTAACAAGGAATATTTTTAAGAATATATGGCATTGAAGAGACATGGCAAAGACAGGCTACGAGAAACTCGAGATCATCAGATGGAAGATCGCCTATGAAAGGGTTCAAAGTTTTTATTCTCGTTTTTATCTACAGATCCAATCAATAGCCACGCAATATTTCATTTAAATACAGACGAAGACAATGGACACTGAATTAAATCGCAAATTTTATTCATCTCTACTCCCATTCATTGTCTTATGGCATTTAAGCCACATTATCCTCTACTTATTCACTTTATTTCCTTCTCTGGCCTTTCCTAATAACACTTAACCACTACATTTATAAGCTTAAAACCACTACAAATAAATTCAATCAAAAAGTTTCAATCACTTCCTGTGGCATTTCTATAATCTTCTTACACTTAGAGGCATTTTTTCTTCTCTTATTTTTCTTTTATTTTTTTCTATACCTACAAGTTTCAAAGGCTGGTGCAAAATTCAAGAAGCAGCCACAGTTTCTTACACTTCAGCACTGCATAAACTTACATACTTAAGCAACCTTTAACCTCAAAAAGTTTTAGCAACTCTTGGCTTTTTGCAATTAAAGCACGCGACTGCTGAGACTCAAGTCTGCTCAAAGGCTAAGTAATACGGCGTTGGACTGTGGTAAAAATGAAAAATAATAAAAATTAGAATAAAATTTCATAATTAAATTTGAGAAAAGTTTGTGTGGCATCAAAAGCGCACCAAACAATTAAGTGGACTCTAAGTGTAAGTATGCAAAGCAGGTGAGTTTAATGCAAAAGTTGGTAACCCTTTATTTGCACTTCTGCGGCTTAAGTGTGGAGGAGAGTGGAGAAGGAAGAGGCTGCTTGCTGTGCTGCTTTGTAACGCTGGTTTGTAAGTCTTTTGGGGCTTGTAGGGGCTTATTGCTTATATATGCATTCTTTTAAGTACAAACTTGTTGGCTTTTTTACTGTTTAATGAAGTTTAACTAAATGAGAATACCTTTGCTGGGGGTTGGTGTGAGGTATCAAGTGTTGTGTAAATTGAATTTAGTATTTTCATTTGCTTTTATTTGTTTGCTGCAAAACTTGCTAACGCTTTGAGAGCTTGTCAAACAGGCATGTCAAAGTATTTATATGGGCTTTGTTAATAGGAACGACTGCACTGGTTAACAAACTATTAATAATTTTTTTACCAGAGACCAGGTACAAACGATGCCTATGTAAAAACTGTCGTTTGGCACAAAGAACTACATACTTTGTTTGCTAATTGGTTTTGATTGGGTAAAAGATTCCCAAAATATTAAACCTTTTTATGATCTACCTATTTTTTTAATCCAAAACTGTATGCTTTTATTTAATTATTTATTTATATTATTCATAATTATATTTAATTTCGAAAGGCACTGGTAGCTAAGAGTATTGGCCTATCTAAACCCGTTATTTAGCAATATCTAGAAAAAAAACTATGTGAATTTTTGGGACATTTTTTATAGGAAAAAAAGACACCCAAAGCCGTCAAAAAAAAAAAAAATAATAAAGAAGAGGTTCCCTGTAAAGTCGGTTTACTGACGATAGTTGAACGTGAAAACGCTATAAGAAAATACTGATGGAATGATTGCATTTTTCAAAATAAAATTTTAATTTTATTTCTTTGAGAGATATTTTGTATGGATATAGAGAAGGAGGTAAATGGAAACGCAATGGAATTGTTCAAGTTACATTTATTTGTACGCATAAATACAATTATGTCAATTTGTTTTTTTTTTACAATGTACATAGCGGTTCCGCAAAATGAGTCGTCGTTCGAAACAAATTAGAAAAATTTTTCATAAAATTCTTCGTTCAGAAAGTCATTTTAAATTTACCATATACTTACCAAATACCAAATTTATTGTTTCAATCGACTGTTAAAATTTAATTTTTGATTTTATTACTTTATAATAATACATTGTTTATTGACATTATTTCTTTCAGCAAGTAAACTGAATAGAAGTTGTTGTTCAATTAGTTACTTAATTGTTTTTGCAAATTTATTTGTAATTTGTTGTAAAAAGAGTTGTGTACATCAAATTTACTTATGCTCTCTGTTTCTTCTAATAAAATTTTGCTCACTTCCTAACCTGTTGCCGATTCGCGTTCAACAACTGAATACTATAAAATTTGAAATGGGCCAGTCAATGAATAAAATGATGCATTGTTGCTCTCTTAATCTCTTTGCTGCTCATTTATTGCATAAAAAAGCGATAGTTCACATGTTTGTTGTTAATTTGTTAACACATTTTTAAATGAGTAAAAGCGCACACTCATTTGGCTCTTGGAACAAAGTTCGTTATACACTTACGAACATATGTGCATACAGGTATGTGTATATGTGTGTGCAGTTTCTCATAGGCTTTGAATTAGTCTTGTATTATTGCATAGCAGCTATCCGGACGCATCGCTTACTCAAGAAGGAGAGAGCCAGATGTCGAACGTTGCCGAACGCGGAGGCCGATTGTGCCTCTTTGTCGTTCGTTCCGCGCTCTCGCTTGCAGTTCAAGCCTTAAATGGAACGCCTCAGAGCAAGGTAACGCCACATTTTTTGGTGCGTGTAGCCGGCTCCATCGAATTATAAGACGTTGTCATGTCAAAAAAAACAAAAATTGTTAAAACTCAACGCGAATTTGGAGCTCCTTAAAATTTGCACTTTATTGGACTAAAATTTAATGGGCTATAAAACATAATACCCGAAATTTTTATGAAAATTTACATTAAAAAAATGTGAAGTGCTTATAAATATTTTTTGAATTTGTTTTGTAGTTTGAAGCCTGGATAACGAATTTCTCAAGAAGAGAAGAAATTCTTTAAAAATTGGCGAAATTCTATCGGTCAGCGGCAAGCGAAACAGATCCTAATGCCGAACAGATTTTTTTGACAAGCTATTTCCACTCAGCAGAGTAGACATATGACTTTTCACTGGTTATTTGGAGGCTACTGTAGCCTGTAATATCTTCTTCTGAGATACCAATTAAGAAAAAATTGGTCTCCCTGAGACCATCATCAGCCGATGGATGGCTATGAAAAGAACACAGAAAACTCAGAACACGTTCTTTGCGAATGGTTTGCACTTGGCAGAAAAAGCTACACAATCTTGGTGATATTGCCGTGCATTTATCTAAAAATGGAAGAATAAACCCCAAAATGTGCTAACATTTTTTAAAAGCCTGAAAATATAGTGAATCTCAGTAGAATTTGCACAATAGTTCACTTTTGGTCGCAGTGTGCACTAGCCTTATAATAAAATGAAAATTTGTTTTATATGGTGTTTGTGGTAGTCTGCACTATACTTGTTTATAAAAAATCATTGAAACTAGATGAGGGGCCAATAATTTGTCCAAATTTGTCAAAAGTCCCCTATGCATATTTAACTCAGTATAATTTGTAGTATAATATTTTGTCCATACCTTTTTTATGTATTGTCATCTCATATTTTGAGCAAATATCGATCGTTTAGTGAAACTATGTAAAAAAAAAATATAAAAAAAATTTGGGCAAGTATTTCAGGCATTTCTTCTTCGTGTAAAAAAATTGCAAGCTTTCTCATTAGAAGAAATTGTTGTTTTTAATTTTTATTAAATCTTTCCTGATATTTTTTTTTAACATATTCATAATTTTAACATCTTTAATTTTTTTTCCGGGCCATAATACTGATGCTGATTATTTTAGCAGGCACTAATCAAGAATGCCCGTGCTCACTCTTAGTTTGTTCTTCGGCTGGGTTATGAGGTGCGTAAACCTCCTTTGATTAAATGTAGCCCCCCAGTAAGGACTTCACCTGGCGTAGCTAAATAATTTTGGCCAATACCCCCAAAGCTTCTCCTTAAGTAACGTACTATGAAACTTTCAGGGCTCGAGCATACCTCAGCTATAAATGAAAAAAAAAAAAAATCTGAGGAAATTTTCAGGAAAAAAATTTAATTTTTTCTGAAAACAAAAAAAAATGTTAAAAGAATGAAAGATATTTTACTTAAACACTCCATACCAAATTTTTCAGCCTTAATAAATCTCCAATTAAAAATTGTTAGTCTAAATTTTTTTTAATATAATTTTTTTCGGCTTACTTCTTTTTGAAGTCCATGTCCATGTCCAGTAAAATTTCTTTCAAAAGTAATTAGCAGCTTCCCAACTTTACTTCAAAAAGAGAAAATTCGGAACATTCTTCGAGAAGTCACTCTAATGACATTAGATGCGATACGGTTGTAATTCCAGTAACTCGAAAATTTAGAAAAATTTGTGAAAATAGTCGAGTTAGCGCAACATGTAAGTATTTCACATATATCATTATCCAGGAGTTGAAGATTACTCCCAAAACTGTTTGGAGCTATTTGGATAAGGATTGTAGAAACTGTGTTAATTTCATAGCCGAAATCAAGCGAAGAAAGGTTGAGAACTTTTCACGTCGCGAACTTTTCTCGTCATTCAAGCCACTGTGTTCCGCTCCAAACTGAACTTCTTCTTCTTAATTGGCGCTATAACCGCTTAAACGATTTTAGCCGAGTTTAACAAAGCGCGCCAGTCGTTTTTTTCTTATGATAACCACCAGCTGGTACCGCATCGAATACTTTCAAAGCCGAAGCGTTTGCATCCATTCGGACGACGTGACCCAGCCAGCGTAGCCGCTGGATCTTTATTCGCTGTGCTATGTCTATGTCGTCGTAAAGCTCATACAGCTCATCGTTCCATCGTCTGCGATATTCGCCGTTGCCAACGAGCAAAGGTCCACAAATCTTACGCAGAATCTTTCTCTCGAACACTCCAAGCGTCGCTTCATCGGATGTTGTCATCGTCCAAGCTTCTGCGCCATACGTAAGGACGGGCATGATGAGAGCCTTGTAGAGTGTTAGTTCTGTTCGTAGAGAGAGGACTTTACTGCTCAGTTGCCTTCTTAGTCCAAAGTAGCACTTGTTGGCAAGAGACATTCTGCGTTGGATTTCAAGGCTGACATTGCTTTCGGTGTTAATGCTGGTTCCTAAATAAACGAAGTCTTTTAAAACCTCGAAATTACGACTGTCAGCAGTGACGTGGGTGCTGATACACGAGTGCGCCGACTGTTTGTTTGAAGATAGGACTACTAGTGCTGATAGCAGCTCAAAATTGGTCTGGTAAAATGTTGATATATTCACGTTTTAAGATCTGACATATTCAGTCTAATAGCACTAACACAGGCTAGGGCCAGTTCTAAATTTTATTTCTCTCAAACGAAAATTTCTTCTAGACTGATGGAGAGTGGAAGGGGATTCGACCGCAACTTGTATGGATAGTATGAATGCGCAAATTATTTTATAATTTACTATATTTCACTCTCATTGGATGTTTGACCGAGCATCTCCTCCTATTTATGGTGTGCGTTTTGATGTTATTCTTGAAATGGTGGAACTTAGAATTTTAAGCCGACGCCAAACAGATGGTTTTGTAAGTTTTTTGCTTGCCGAGCGGCGACTGCTATTAGAAAAAACTTTTCCTATTAATTTGTGTTTGGTCCCGGGGTGACTTCCGAATGGTGGTCACGCACCAAACCATTCGGCCACGGCGGCCGTGTTTTTCTTGTGTTTTACTTGATAATATTTTACTTTAGAGAGAATGGACCGATCCTTAACAGATTACCTCCAATATTTACACTCCCAAGTTTCATTGAATTTAATTCATAGAAAAAGCAAAAGATAAAGGAATGCCGTTCAACAACATCTGCCAACTCAAATAAATATTTGCATAAGTAACTGCATAATAATTGCAATTAAAAAGGAGTGTAAATAAAATAGCAGAATTTTTTATTTAAATGCAATGAAATGCGTTAAATGAAGGCGAATTAAATAAAATGCAATAACAGCAACAACATTGTACACTTTACATTACAACAATACTGGATGCGAGTGTAAAGAAGAATCGCGTAGAGCAACTGCAGGCAGTAAAGCTGTGGAAAAGTAATGCAAATTGTATGCAAAACACTTCAAAAGTAAGGCACGTAAGGCAGCAACGAATGAAGTTGAGGCAATTTGCAAGGCTAACTAGTTGCGCGATGCGGCAGTGTAACTACCGATGCGCAATCATAGGTTCAACAGCGAAGCTGAGAAGCAGCAGAGAATACGTGGAAAAGGTGAGCAGCAACAGCCAGGGTAGAATCAAGCCAAGCTCCACAGATCTCAACCAAATAAACGGCTTTCATTTGCCAGCATTTATAGCGCATTGCCTGCTGCTATTGGTGCAAGTACCTCGAAAGGCTGAATAAATTTCATGTACGTATAAAAATGCACTACAAACACATGCACGCGTGCAAGCACACTGCGAGTGCTATGATACATTTTTTAATACTTAATGCACCTCTTCATGTAAATACAAAAAAAGCACTTTGTTTCATCTTAAGCATTTACAATGTGGCAGTAATTGCTTTGGCATTTTTTCTTGCCGCTTCTTTTTGAATTTCTTCAACTGCTATTTGAAAATGGCGTTGTTTGCATAATACCGACTTATAAATAGCATTAAGAGTGAAGAACTTGTTGCATACCGAGTCAGTGGTGCTGCTGTGATGCAACTTTTGGAGCGCGCATTAGCGGTTGCTCAAGCGAAGACGAGGAGTTTCTAAAAAGGAGAATTAGGAACACTGTTTTTTTTTGTAGACGGTGGCGCAAAATTAATCATCCAATTTTGTTTTTTAATAACTTTTTTTAGTAAGTAAAAAGGAATGAAGTTTCTTAAAAGGTGAAATAGGAACAATTTTTTGGACAAGCTGGCGCCAAATTAGTCATCCAATTTTGCTTTTGAATAACTTTTTTTTAAGAGACAAAAAGGAATGTAGTTTCTTAAAAGGCGAATTAAGAGATTTTTTTTGCACAAGGTGGCACAAAATGAATCATGCAGTTTTGCATTCGAATAACAATTGTTTATTACATAAAGAGGAAAGCAGTTTCTGGAAAATTAATAACATATTTTGTACAAGGTGGCGCAAAATGAATCATCCAATTTTGTTTTTTAATACATTTTTTACAAAATAAAAAGGAATGTAGTTTCTTAAAAGGTGAAGTAGGAACATTTTTTTGGACAAGGTGCCGCAAAATTAATTATCCAATTTTTTATTGAATAATTTTTTTTAGTAAATAAATACAAGGGGGTGCAAAATGAATCATTCTATTTTGTTTTTGAATAACTTTTCTTAATAAATAAAAAGGAATGTAGTTTCTTAAAAAGTGAAATAGGAAGGTTTTTTGTACAAGGTAGCGCAAAATTAGTCATCCAATTTTTTATGAATAACTTTTTTTAGTAATTAAAAAGCAATGAAATGAATAACTTAATTTTTATTAAATAAAAAAGGAATAAAGTTTCTGAAAAGGTGAATTAAGAACGTTTTCTTTGTTTACAAGGTGGCGCAAAATTAATCATCCAATTTTGTTGCTTAATAACTTTTTTCTTAAATAATACGGTATACAATGATCATAAGAGTCAAAGTGATTGATCAGATTATATATCTTGTGGTCTGATGATTAATTTTGCGCCACCTTGTCTAATTACAAGACCTTATTTACAAAATCGCTTATTAATAAACTGGCACCTAACAGTAAGTTTTGATCTACGTACATTTCTTCTTTTCTTCTCGACGCGATAAGCCGTTTGTGGGTGCGCGAGTAGTAGTAAGAGAGTTTGGGTGGGGATGCCATTTTTTTGCTATTCCGATTGAGTTCGTCATCTGCCGTGGCTAGTTGAAGATCTTTGTATAAGAAAATAAGTAGCTGTAAAAAGCGGAAGTAGGGGGAGAAGAACAAGGAAGAAGAACTTAAATGTGCTCGCGTATATTAGAAACTTAGTTGTGGATGAAAATTCGTGTATTTCTTTCATTACTACAAAAGAATTCTTAAAAGAAATAAAGCAACTAAACGATAAAAAAGCGCTCGGATTCGCGTTAATTACAGCAGAAGTGTTATAAAATTTTTAAATTTTAAATTTGTTAAAAACCATCTAAATTCATAGGCGGTGATGGGATCTGAAAAGCGTAGATTGCGCAGTGCAAAGCCTAAGAATTCTTACTGACCTAAATCAGACCATTCTTGCTGGGCTAAAAAAAGTCAAAAAAAATTTTTATTTTTTCACAAATGGGCCATAATTTTTTATTTGTGTGATCGCTTTTTGTCCTAAGAATACGACTAAAACATCTGCGGAATTAGCGGGGTTCTTATGTAGGCATTGTTGGCTTTAGAGAAATATCTTATAAGAACCAGCCATTGTGGCTCAATGCGTTGGATGTAGGTTCGATTTGCGTGCATATTTAGTCACTCTCTCCCAAATGGCCTCTTTTTCTATTCATTTGCAATGTGCCGATTAGTAATGTCTAGACATGCAGTAAAAATTTCGGGGAAACACATCGAACTGGAACACATCCTGCGTTTCTTATATCGTTCCATTTATTTTCTTAAATTTCTTATTTCCATTATGAAATAATATAAAAATTTCAGTAGAAGTTTCTTATACCTAATTATGCATTAAAACAACAGTTTTTATATTTACGATAACCTTAAATCGGTTACCCTCTTCACTGCGCCGGTATGAAATTTGTTTTATCCACTTTTACCAAATGTTTCATAAACTCGATGAATCAAATATTTCTCCCTTTAAATAAATACGTGCGTATGTGACGGTAACCATTTTGGTTTGTTTATAAATTATAATACTTTCAGTTCTGAAAATGCTTACATGACACAAATAAAAGAGCTGCGACAATTTAATTCGATGAAATAGTTTTTGGTCATAATTACCCGCTACTCTGCCATTTTCGCAAATTTTACGAATGGTACTTAAAACTCTGTAATAATTTAAATGGGAGTACTCGCGTTTGGATAACGATGAGATTTTATTGTTATTATTTCATTAATTTAACGTTCACCATTTTAATTAGACAGCAAAAATTTTGCATGCCAATTTGCGGAAGGGAGAAAAACTGAAACTTTGAAAAGCACAACAAACCGTTATCTGAAAAATTGTTGGCTGAGAGTAGGGGGAGAATGAAAATAATAAAAAAAAAATGGTGTATATTTTTTGCGGTGTGTATTTAGTTTACGTTTAGTGCGGCGAATACTGAGATTAGTTAATAAACTCATGCATTCATTCGCGAACTCAGCAAAATTAACAGTTCATACAGGGTGGCGCAAAATTAATCACCCTATCGGAAGGCTTAACATTTTTGTAAATATACATCATTCATGTTTCACAATTGTGAAACTAGACAGCTGATGTATACAAACAGATAAGCAATGGAGCGCCTAAAAAAGGAAAAATAAAGGTTTACAGCACTTAAAATAATTTAGTAAAACGTGCTTCAAAAACAAGATTGGATGATTAATTTTGCGCCACATTGTACAAGAAGATTTTATTGTCTTAGGAAAACAACGTAAGGAAGAACTGAAATTTTATATATTTCTTACTAGAAAAAAAAGAAAAAAATCCTTTAAGGGGTTAGGGGTAGTCAGAGGCCCGAAAATATGATGATTTTCAATAATTTGTTTTTGCTTGTCAATTGCTTTATTTTACAAAAATAAAAATATCGCATTAATACATCATGTTTCAACTTGATTTTAGCAAAATTTCAACAAAACAAATCTAATAACAACATTGCTAGGTACGTGTACTGTAAAAAACGTTGTGACCATATTTCAGTATTTGCGAAAAAAATTGCTTCCGTATCCTTTAACGACTTGCTTAGGTTTAAATGTTTAGTTTTACTCCACAAGATCATAAACACTCAAAAACCCAGATACCTCAAAGATCGACTTATGCCTTCAAAGTCCTGCCGCTCGTTAAACATAGTCCCGATGAAATACAGTTGTTTGGTGACTGAACGTCAAAACTTTGTGTTCTCTGTCCGTCTTTGGAATAGCTTACCTTACAAAATTAAACGTATAAAAGAAAGCTCATGCTTCAAAAATAAATTGCTTCGTTATCTTGCCGAAAATTGCTGAATGTACTTTAAATCTCTTCCCATTAATCCCTACTCCTGCTACCACTATTTTTACCTTACTTTCCTTTTAATACTTTCTCCAACTTATACTTCTTTACAACTATCTGTAATTTTAATTTTAATTTTGATTTTACTGTTAATCCTTTTATGTCAACTATTCTTAAGGTCAATCATTGTAAAATAACCTATGGTTGTATGTTTTGACTTTAATAATAAATAAAATAAAATAAATAAATAAAATAATTGTTAAAGTTATCCCCGTTTGTATGGAGTCCGTTTCTCAAGAAGTCCCTTGCGGGGATCATCACAAGTCCTTGGAAATTCATCTAAAATCAATCGGTCAAGAGAAATTAGTTTTATTAATAGATAATATTGTGTCTGATCGAAGCTCTTTTTTCAAAATTAACAATATGGCGGCCTCAGGAAATATTTTTCAGATTTTCGAGAAGAAAACCAACAATAACACCGGCACACAAAAAAAAAAAAGTGGGGAGTACTTTTGACTAGACCCATATATCCCTATGTATTTTGACGCGCTGAATCCGAATTCGGTGTCCGTTTTGCCCGTACACCCCCAAAATTTTAAGTAAATAGCGAAAAACCGCGAAAACCCGTGAAAAATTGCTGAAAATCGCATTTGTAGACATTGGTAAATGTTCGAAAGTTTTCTTGTGAGTGTATTATACATGATTTTAGTTCATTTTAATGTGCCTAATACGAGTTAGGTGTTCGTTTTGCTTTTAACTACAGATTTTGCATAAACTGTACATATGCGACTGTGATTGCATAAAGAAAATGATAAATTTTTTTCATTTATTTTTCATTGAGTGCTTATGATAGAGATGGAAAAATATGTGAGAAATGCTGCTCTTACACTGTTCTTCTTCTTTTGTAACGTACTCTTTTTTCTTCAAACGATCTATGTAATGGATTTCTATTTCTCTTCTTGTTCTTCTTTTTTTCGTCTCTCTGTAACATCCAGCAAAAATCCGCCATCATGTTGACATCCCATCTTCCCTGATACCGATTCTCCATTTCACTTATGTCTTGATGGAATCGTTCACCTTGTTCTTCACTGTAATCTCCTAGATTTTCAGGAAAGTAGTCGAGGTGAGAGTGTAAGTAGTGCAATTTTAAGTTCATTAAACAACCCAAGTTTTTGTAATTTTCTAGTAACCCGTCAACTATATTCTCGTAATCCTTACTTTTCGAATTTCCTAAAAAGTTTTGAGAAACATTTTTCCAACTTCGCCAAGCTGCTTCTTCAGTGCTGTCCATGCTTGTAATAAAATTGGCATCTTTAAAAAGTCGGCGAATTTGTGGATCATCAAAAATACCCTCTTTCAACTTAGCATCACTTATTGCGGGAAACTTTTCTTGCAAGTATCGAAAACAGTCTTTTTCTTTATCCAAAGCTTTAACATACTGTTTCATAAGTCCTAGTTTAATATGCAGTGGTGGTAGCAGATATTTTGAAGGTTCTATCAATGGTTTGTGTAGAATGTTCTTCGATCCCGGAATAAAGTTATTTCTCTTTTCCCATTCTTTCTTTACATAGTGATTTATCCTGTCTCTACTATCCCATAAACACAAAAAGCAGGGCCCGCTTTCTCACCCTGACCAGTCGCCGATACTGGGTATCCCTCCCCTGCATCGTAAAGCACTTGCTTGTACTTGCCATGACGGCACGATAGCCGTTAACCCAGGGCTCCGCCAGATTGCTCTGTTGCCCACCGTCACCTCGTGGAGGTGCCCTGGTCGCAAGTACAAGCAAAAGAATAGATTCATATGCCAAGGTTTCTTCAGCAGTAAAACTATCCATGAACTAGCCTATTTAATCAAAATTTTGGGGGTGTACGGGCAAAACAAACACCGGATTCGGATTCAGTGCGTCAAAACACACTGAAATCAGGTATAATACACTCGTAAGAAAACTTTTTAACATTTACCAACGTATAAAATGGCGATTTTCAGCGATTTCTCACGGTTTTTCACGGTTTTCACGGTTTTTCACGGTTTTAGCCTATTTAATCAAAATTTTGGGGGTGTACGGGCAAAACAAACCCCGGATTCGGATTCAGTGCGTCAAAATACACTGAAATCAGGTATAATACACTCATAAGAAAAG
This sequence comes from Anastrepha obliqua, assembly GCF_027943255.1. Lineage (NCBI taxonomy): Eukaryota > Metazoa > Arthropoda > Insecta > Diptera > Tephritidae > Anastrepha > Anastrepha obliqua. The sequence goes on along the minus strand of NC_072893.1, from coordinate 119,965,033 downwards.
TTTTTAAAATTGACAAACGTCTATAAATGCGATTTTCAGCGATTTTTCATGGGGTTTCACGGTTTTTCGCTATTTACTTAAAATTTTGGGGGTGTACGGGCAAAACGGACACCGAATTCGGATTCAGCGCGTCAAAATACATAGGGATATATGGGTCTAGTCAAAAGTACTCCCCACTTTTTTTTTTGTGTGCCGGTGTAATTGTTTCAAAAAATCGAGATTTTGAAAAAAAAAAAATTTCAATCAGACACGAATTTTTTAGGTTGTTCAAAAGCAGTATAAATTTTATTGAAATCTACCAAGCGGTTTTTAAGTTACAGTAATCACCGGTTCCAAAAACACAGTTTTGAGAAAAACGCAGTTAAAGGTTTGCTATCGATTTATGAGCGCCCGAGCGCCTTTTGTTAATTGTTGAAGAACTCGAAAAGTATTTGTCAGATACACTTCAAATTTTCTCACAATATTTGTAGGATACCTAAGACACTTTAAGAAAATCAAAAAAAAAAAAAAAAAATAAATTTTTTGAAAATTCTGGCTAGCCCTAACGCTTTAATTAGACTTTTGTAGATCTAATGACGGAACCCTGTAAGACATAGTAAATGCTAACACCAAGCGTTTCAAATAAGTCACAAGTCACATGAAATTTATAAAAAGACCCAATCGCTTGCAGCTGAAGGTCGTGAATCGAGCGCGATCTAACGAAAGAGCTGAAATAGATTGAGTTTTCCGAACACTTTGAATGAGTTTTGTCGCTGCACGTTGCCGTAATCGAGTAAGCCGCGACATAAAAGAGAAAATCCCACAGTCCCAAAGGCTGTGAACATGAAAGTAGGCCTTGACAGTTTCAATAGCCAGAACATTGTGTCACTTTTGAATTACTCCCCAAGCCTGAAAGAAAAGTTGCCAATGATAGGAAATAAATGCCGGAATGCTGGCTGTTGGAAAGGTTCAGTGTATAGAATTTAGACTTGAAACTTTACATCTATTTTTCTATTTTAGAGAACTAGTTTGCGTGAAACACATTTCTTCATTATTTTAACTTAAAATATTCTTCAGAGTAAATTGAATTGTGGAACACCAACAAGGCGCGCACCACAAATACGAGGATGGGCTCGGCTAAACACCCAACAAAGTGCGTAAATACCGATTATATCTGTACTCACACATATATGTAAAAGGTGGCACCAAATTAATCATTTAAAAATTTTTTTAATTTTGTTCTTGAATAGTTTTTTTTATTTACTAAATTAAAAAAAGGAAATATTTTGAGTGATAGAAATTTTTACCTTAGCCTTAATGCGCCACGTGGCTGTTTGCCAACTTGTCCGCCATTTTTTATGTCGGTGAGTGAGTTATTTGGTTTGGTTATTTACAATTTAACACCTTTATTAGCAACCACAAACTGCAATATGTTTTCTGCGCTTGTCGTCAACTTGTCAAGCATTTCGAGTTTTATAGCATCGATTTGGGCCCGAATATTTTCCTTAAGCTGGTCAATAGTCTGCGGCTTGTTGGCGTAAACCTTACTTTTCAGATAGCCCCACAAAAAGAAGTCGGAGGGGGCTAAGTCAGGTGATCTGGGGAGCCAGTCCATTTCGCCTCTTTTTCACACTAGACGTCCCGGAAATTTTCTTTTGCAGAAATTCAATTTGTGCATTCGCAGTGTGGCGTGGCGCAGCGTGTTGTTGAAACCAGTAACCTTCTAAACCTTTCTCACTCATTTGCGGGCAGACATAATGAGCCAAGATCCATCGATATCGGTTTCCATCGACGGTTTCGTTTTCTCCGTAAAAATATGGCCCAATGATTGTTTTGGCGCAAATGTTGGCCCAGCCCCTTACTTTCCGGTCATGCAATGGCGTTTCATGGATCTTGTGTGGATTCTCAGTTCCGCAAATGCGGCAATTTTGTGTATTCACGCTGTCAGAGAGGTTAAAATGTGCCTCGTGAGTCATTAAAATTGGCTTTCAAAAATTGGGTTCAGAAACAAATTTAAATCATGCTTTAAAATGCGCCGCAATGACGCCAATATGCTGAACGCGAAGACAATACGACACTGTTGGCTCCTGGGTAATTATTTCCCTCACTGCTTCAACAAGCTCATTGGAACGTCTTGAACGGCTTGTTGACGATCTCCTACTCTCCCGTGCTTAAAAAAGTTCGACACCAAACGACGAATAGTATTGTCAGTCGGTGTCTGTTTGCCGCGATATGCGCGTTGAGTTAGAACAATATAACGACTATTTTCGATGTGTTGTTTCGGTGTAAAGCGATCCAAGGTTGAAATTGTGCTGAATTGACGTATCCATGTTTGTATGTGGAAATCGATCGGTTGGTAAATGACAAAGTTATTTCGCGTTTACACACCGACATTAAAGATGGAGCACCCTGTATATTAGCTTGCCCTCGAAATAAACTACCAACGATATGCGCATACACGAACAAATAATTTTCCTCACGTGAAAGCTACAACACAGCCCCGAAAATTGGGTGGAAAAAATCAGGATTTGATAGTAATACAGGGTGGCTGATGAATTTTGCTACATTAAGAAACTCAAATAACTTTTTTTAGTGTATGGAATTCATTTATTTTTTTTTTTCAAGTTGAAGGTCATTAAATTTTATTAAATGTAGCTTAACTATAATAGTTTTAAAAATAATTGAATTTAAATGCCCCCCATGCTCGTTGACACAAGTGCGGCATCTTAGTAAAAAGTTGTTCATTGCTGCTTTGAGAGTTGCGACAGGAATAGCCGCAATTGTTGCCCGAATGGATTGTTTTAGTTCATCCAAATTTGTTGGCTTAGTTTCATAAACTTCTTGTTTACATAAACCCCACAAGAAAAAGTCAGGTGCAGTAAGGTCAGACGACCTGGGGGGCCAACGAAATTCGGAGTTTCTTGAAATCAGTTTATTGGGAAATTTTCGTCGCAATCCTGTCATAACAGTCTGGGCTATGTGAGACGTTGCCCCATCTTGTTGAAACCACACAGAGTTGAAAGGAATTCTCTTTCGGCGTAGTTCTGGATAGAAAAATTCTTTCAGCATTTTCAAATAACGGTCTCCAGTAACCGTAACGGTGTGACCATTTTCTTCAAAAAAATAAGGCCCGACAATACAGCGTGAAGAAACCGCACACCACACTGTCACGCGAAGAGGATGCAATTCCGTCTCGTGGAGTATCTGTGGGTTAGAAGTGCTCCATATTCGACAATTTTGTTTGTTCACATTGCCGTTTAAATCGAAAAGGGCCTCATCAGGCATGAAAAGGCAGTTTAACATGTTTTGGTCTTCTTCCACCATTTGCAGGATCTTCTGGCAAAATTCCAAGCGAATCGGCAAGTCTGCTGCAATCAGTTTGTTAACCATTTGAACTTTGTAGGGAAATAAGTCTAAATCTTTGTGCATTATTGTTTGCAAAGACTGTCGGCTGACACCAAGTTGGGCAGATAAGCTTCTTGTTGAAACCCTTGGATTGCTTTGTATAGCTGCAGCTACAGCAGCGATCGTTTCCTCCGTCCGAACTGGTGGGTTTCGATGATAAGGCCTTCTTGCGACTGTTCCTTGCTCAGCAAAATTATTCACCAGTCTCATTATGGTCCATCTGCTCGGGGGATCGCCGCCAAACATCCGCCTGTACTCTCTCTGTACCAAAACTACGGACTCCAGTGCGTGATAGCGGCGGACTATCCAAAATCTTGTTTGTGTGTCCCAGTTATCCATTTTAATAACTTTTAAAGATCAATCTGCAAATTAAAATAAAAATGGAACAGATAACTTAAAAAGAAAAAAAGTTATTCAATTTTTTTTTGGTAGCGGCTTTCATCAGCCACCCTGTATGTAACAACAAAACCGGAAGAACTGGTTGGAGAAAAGTGCTTAAGCTGCGACAGTTTTCAAATGAAGTCAGAAAAATAAATTCAGGGAAATAAATTTAGAAAAATTCTGAATAAAGTATGAATTAAAAAATTAAAAAAAATGGGTTTTTGTGGACTTAATATTGACTTATACTGCAGCGGCTTAGTTACAAGTGCCTGGTGTGCGACGTTATTTGCAAAAATTATAAATCCTCCGATAGGGCGATTAATTTTTCTTCGCTTTATAGGTATATAAATCCCACCCTTCTTCTAATTAAAAAAAGAAATTTAAGGTAGGAATACTTAGCTAGTTTGTTTTAGTAACTACACCTCTTAAAAGGGGGAGAGGGTTGTTTTTGGGATTCCCAGCAAATATTATCGCTTCTTTTCAATTTCTTTACTTCAACTGAAACCGTTTGTGCTAAGATAAAATGGAAAAAATACCATTCATATGTGTTATATTTCATTACTATTAATCTCTTCCACCTGATTAAAGTCAAAAGAAAAATTTCTAAAACAAAGCGCAGCATTCAAGCATATTCACTCAACTTTGCTGCTCCATGCAAACGGCTCTCAAAAGTAGAAATAAAGAAGAAAAATAAAATAAATAAATAAAAATAAAGAGAAAATAAAAATAATACAAAAAATAAGAAAAAAATCTCTTTAACCGCGCCCAAAAATCTCGTCAACTTCATTCATTCCTTCGCACTCAAACAACCGCTAATAGCTGCCGTGCTGTGATTAGACCACTCAATTCTCATTCGTTATCCCTGCTCAGTTGAAACTATGGCATAAACCCATACCCAGCTACCAGCTGACTTGTCTTTCCTACTGACAAATCAAAGTGATTGTGCAGCTTACTTATCCTTCCGTCATAATCTCCTCTGTGCTGTTGCTGACATAATCGCTGCTCAAAAAGCATACAATTCAGTGCAATAACAACAGTGGCAACAACAAAGTCGCAAACAAATAAGCAAATGCCGACAAAAGCAGGAGGCAGGAGGAGGCAAAAGCACGCAAATGAATGTAAAGGAAAGTGAGCGATGGACGTCAATTGTGCTGTGGGTGTGGGTGGTGTACTTTGTGTGGGCGGCAGTGGTTGGGTCATTAACAGAACGCAGAGAAAGGCAATTTAACTAGAAATAGTGAAGTGGATTTTGTGCACAGAGGAAGGTCAATTTACGGCGAAATATTTGCGGATGATAGTTATGCGGTGGAAATTGCAACTTCCGGCAAAAAAAGTGTGGAGCGCGTCAGGTGCATTGCACTCAGTAATTTGAGCACTGTATTTATTGCATGCAGTGGAAGATGAGTAGGGCTAGAAGACAATACAGTGAGATGCAGCTGACGTTTGGAATTTGAAGTATTGATATTTTTTTTCGCTTCAAAAGTTAACAAGGCAATTGTGATGCGTCAGAAATTTAGTATACAGTGAGAAATTTACAAACAAATTTACAAATTTGGTGGCTTCTTGCTTGAACCAAATTCAGCTATTAGACAAAAATGATTAGCAGAAAAAACCTTTTCTTTCTATTCCACAATTAAACATTAAAAAAATAAACATAAAGTTAAAAATTTTATTTAAAAAAAATTAAATTAATAAATATTAAAACGATTGTCGGTCAACGTTTTAGCCGAAGCTATTGTTTTTATACTTTTTTCTTGGCTAAATAGGAAAAAATCAGTTTAACAGTATTAACGAAGTTAGCCCTCCGTTGTTGGATACCTTTTTTAAAACTTTCAGTTGGGCACCCGGATCTCGCCATTTTTGTCTTGTTCGAGGATCCTTTTTAAAAGATTATATATATAGGACTATGAATAAGTTCGTGCGGTTTTACAACAGATGGCGTAACTTGATTATTATTCCATCGATCCACATTTCCAAACATTCATTGGAGAGCTACTGTCGTAAGGCACAAACGTCAGTATAAGTTTTTTATTTGAAGCGTAAACAACAATATTTTTACCACACTTGAAAATGTCGAATTTCGTGCCAAATAATGTGTTTTTGCGGGGAATTTTTTAATATGAAGAAAAAAGCAGCCGAAAGTCATCGTATCGGTGGAAGTTTATGGTGAGCATGCTCTAGCTGAGCGAACGTGCCAGAAGTGGTTTGCACGCTTTAAAAGTGGTGATTTTGGCTTGGAAGACGAAGAACGCGAGGGTGCGCCGCCAAAGTTCATGGATACCGAATTGGAGGAATTGCTCGATCAAGATCCGGCTCAAACGCAAGAAGAGGTTGCAAAAACTTTGGGAGTTGATCAATCAACCATTTCCAAACGTTTAAAAGCCATGGGAATGATCCGAAAGGTAGGCCATTGGGTGCCGTATGAATTGAAGCCAAGAGACGTTGAACGCCGTTTTATGGCATGCGAACAACTGCTTCAACGGCACAAAAGAAAGGGTTTTTTGCATCGAATTGTGACTGGCGATGAAAAGTGGGTCCATTACGACAATCCAAAACGTCGGGCAACGTATGGATACCCTGGCCATGCTTCAACATCGACGTCGGCGCAGAATATTCATGGCCTGAAGGTTATGCTGTGTATCTGGTGGGACCAGCTGGGTGTTGTGTATTATGAGCTACTGAAACCGAATGAAACGATTACGGGGGATGTCTACCGACGACAATTGATGCGTTTGAGCCGAGCACTGCGAGAAAAACGGCCGCAATACGCCGATAGACACGACAAAGTTATTTTGCAACATGACAATGCTCGGCCACATGTTGCACAAGTGGTCAAAACATACTTAGAAACGCTCAAATGGGATGTCCTACCCCACCCGCCGTATAGTCCAGACCTTGCGCCATCCGATTACTATCTCTTCCGATCGATGCAACATGGCCTGGCTGACCAGCACTTCCGTAATTACGATGAAGTCAAAAAATGGATCGATTCGTGGATTGCGGCAAAACCGACCGAATTTTTCACAAAGGGAATCCGTGAATTGCCAGAAAGATGGGAAAAAGTAGTAGTAAGCGATGGACAATACTTTGAATATTAAATTTGTAACCATTTTACGTCAATAAAGTTTCAAATTTCGAAAAAAAACCGCACGAACTTATTCATAGTCCTATAAATCGATAGAAAATTAGATTTTAGTAACCTACCTGTTTTTAGTAACCTACCTGGAAATTCTCTAAAACCGAAGGATATTTACAGATTTGCCAAAGAATATGGAAAATTCTCACAGGACTAATTACCTTTTGTCTTTGTCTCTATTCTTTCATATCTCTTTCTCTGATACTTTTCTTCTTTCCTTGACCATCTATCTTCTTTCCAGAGTTCTAAATACAATGGGCTTTTTAGCCTGAATGTTTTAGGAGCCACCAAATCACTTGCTCCTTGGCTCGACCTATTCAAATTAAAAAAAAAACCCACCCGGAAACTCAAGTCGTCAAAATATGTTCAATTCACGTTCGAAGTCTAAACAGACTGGACAGACCGTGTGCCAAACGAGGGGTTAAAATTTTAAATTTTTCAATTTTTATTTAAAATTTTAATTTTAAACTTTAAATTTTAATTTTTAATTTTAATTTTTTTTAGCATTTTTTTATCGGTAAATGCGGAAAAAATCTTTTAAAAAATACATATTGTGGCTTCTCTTAGACCGACAAATATTTGACTTACAAATATTGTAGAAAAAACTTACAATAAAGAAATTTTAACAAATAAATCTCGGCAACCACTGACCTATTTCGTCACGCCACAAAGTTTACTCAACTTATGCTACTTTATAGTGAAGCATATTAAGGCCCCCGCCTTATTTGAAATGGTGGTTTTTGAGGGTTTATTTAAAAGCGTGTAAGAGAGAAATGAAAAAAGCTTTTGTGTCTTCTTTTTAGTATTTGATTTCTCAATTTATTGTAAAGAAATAAAAATTACTTGTTGGCCATGCAGGTTCGTTCAAAAAGTGGTTAGAATTAAAAAAATGCTTTGCTGGCAACACGGATTCCGGGACTCACAGGTGTCTCAAATCAAAAACATAAAACGGTTCTTACTCAGTATGAGTGTGGTTATCGTGTCAACTACGATCTTAAAAAGGAAACAAAAAAATTACAAAATGGCGGATGTTCAAAGATGAAAAACCATTCTTTGACCTTTTTTTTATTTAAAAGTTCAAAAAAATACTGAAAAAAATTTTTCCGAATGACCGTAGTTTACACGATGACGACACTAATTCTACGTCACGGTTCACTAGAACTGGCTACATCTGTGTCATTGTCTCCGTGAAGATCATTTTTTGAACGAATTTGACAAATTTTTGAACGAGCCTCATATGGAAAAAGAAAGAATTTCTATGTCTTAACAATGGATTAGGAAATAAAATACTGAAAACAGAAATAAAATATCGCGTCTGGTGAATTTGAAGCAAAAAATCTTTTTTGTTACTGTTTGCCACGCTTTCAAAGAAACACCCAGAGAACACCATTTCAAATGAGGCGAGATTGACCAATTTAATCAAAACCGAAGTTTAGATGCATACACTTGACATGTTTTGCTCTCTATGTTTCACTGTCTCACTTGAGAAATTCAAAAAATATGTCTAATTATCCACCGCAATTTCTTTGAATTTTGGAAGGCCTTCTATAAAATAATACTCTTTGCAGGGTCCGGCACCCGAAGTGTAACCAATTTTTTTTGTTTTGTTTTTCTTGTTCACTCCTCTTGGGAGCATAGGGTCTCGACAAGATTTGTCTTGCGGTGGTTTCGTTAATCTATTGGATTTCTGGCAGGGTAGGTGATTAGCCTGCCACTACCAGTCCTAACTGGTGGAAATGCCCACCTGTCGTTGCTTAGGAACAACGCCTTCTTTTTGCTTAGAGCGCCATCTGCGTTTCACATTTTTCTGGCAGAAGGATCGCACAGATGGTTGAGGAGTTCGCTAAATTTGGTGTGTCTGCGCTATTACCGCTGCTGCCCATTTCCTCTTGCTGGAGCCGCTAATGCAATGTGTACCTGTTTGTTTTTGCTTGTTTTACTCGTAGGATTCCCAATGCAAATAATGCGCTAACTATTGTGTAAGGATGGAATGTATAAGATTTTGGGTTTCAGGAAAGAGATTTGTGTTTTTTTTTTTAGAGAGAGGGAAAATAGGTAAATTTGGAAAAGTGCAAGGACCGTACTTTACGTGGGATTCGAACCCACAACCACTGGGATGGTAGGCTAGTGCACTTATGCTAGACTACCGAGGCTGCTAATTACCAACCAATTAAAAAGGCCATAAATTTAGCGTGGAAGATTATTTTTTTCAACTCAAAGTAAAAAATGTGTGAAAATAATACAAAATTAAGAATCAATTTACTTCTGCTCCATATTACCACCTTTTGCCTTGACTTTGGCCTTGAGACGGTCCTGAAAGGAATCACAAGCTAGCCGAATGTGAATTGCAGGTATTTTGGCTCACTCGCGGACAATTGCTTTATTCAGCGCCTCGAGGCTGGTGAATCTTTTAGTTCAGACTTTGATCTCCAAAATGCCCCTAAGAGAATAAACCATCGGATTAGTGTCTGGTGAATTTGAGAGCAATTGTGTGGACGTTATGAAGTTCGGAATATTGTTTTTTAGCCATTTTTGGGTCACTAGCGCTTTGTGAGACGGTGCCGAGTCCTGTTGAGATGTCCAAGGTCCGCCACTGAAATGTTTGTCTGCCCACGGCTTCAAAGTAATCTTCATAATTCTGAATCCCGATAATATTTCGCTTTTCCCTTGACACCAGGCTCGATGAAAACGATTGGAGAGCGCCCATCTGCGGGTACAGTGGCGGCGGGTGCTTCCTCCTGGTGGCCAATCGATGACTCAAATTCTCGTATGAACGGTCGGTCAAATAAGCCCTATCGTTTTGGGAGTTTACGAATTCCTAAATTTGAAAAACCAGACAGAAATTACATTACTTTGTTTTTGTTATTGCTATATTTGCGGCCGCCGAAGCCGAATGGGTTGGTGCGTGACTATCATTCGGAAGTCAAAGAGAGAATGTAGGTTCGAATTTCGGTGAAACATCAAAATTAAGAAAAACATTTTTCTAATAGTCGCCCCTCGGCAGGCAATGACAAACTTCTGAGTGTATTTCTGCCATGGAAAAGCTCCTCATAAAAATATCTGCCATTCGGAGTCGGCTTGAAACTGTAGGTTCCTCCATTTCTGCAACAACATCAAGAAGCACACCACAAATAGAAGGAAGAGCTCGGCCAAACAACCAAAAAGGGTGTACGCGCCAATTATATATATATACAGGGTGAACGATATGAAGTGTTACCAACTTCACACTGCTTGTATCTGAAAAACAGCTCATGACATCAACGTGAAAATTGTTCTAATGTCAGTTCAATATATTGTTTATAAGCCATCAAAAGCATTTGCGTCTCAGTTTTGTTGAATTTTTTTTTGTGATGGAATTCAAACGTAATAGTGTGGTTGCGTTATATTTGGCTGGAATATCACAACCAGCCATTGTTCTTGAGCTCAATCACCTCAAAGTGAATAAAATGTTTGTGTATCGCACTATAAAACGTTGCAATGATACTGGTAGCATTGCAAAACGCTATGGAGGTGGACCAAAAAAAAACCGCAACAACGCCAGAAATGGTTCGGAAAGTGAAGGCTTGACTTGAACGAGGAAAATGTTTTAGAAACTGCTTTAGAGCCGTGAACACGCAAACATTTCGGTCGTAGACCATGGACGTTCCAACAGGACTCGGCACCGTCTCACAAACCTCGTGTGAACCAAGAATGGGTAAAAACTCATTTTCCACAATTCATTTCTTCCACACAATGGCTTTCAAATTCGCCAGACGTAAATCCGATGGATATTCCATCTGGTCCATTTTGGAGAGGAAGGTGAGGACTAAATAATATGCCAGTATGGATGCGCTGAAAAAAGTATATACGAGAATGGGCCAAAATACCTCAAGATCACATTCGTGCATGAGCACGCAACTCATTTTTTGACCGTTTGAAGGCTATAGTCAAGGCAAAAGGTGGTCATATCGAGCTAAAGTGAATATATGTTAAAATTGTAATCATTTTTGAACAATTTTGTCTTTGAAATCAACAAAAACTAATTTCACACAAAAAAGTTATGGTGTTTTGAATAGGTAACACTTCATAGCGTTCACCCTGAATTTATATCTATTTATTTTTATTGTTATTTATTATTATTATTATTTATTCTTTATTTTTTATTGTTTATTTTTTACTTTTACATTTTATTTTTAGTTTTTAGTTATTTCTTATTTCTTGTTTGTTTTTTCTTATTTCTCATTTTGTACTTTTTATTATTTATTTTTAAATTAATTTTTTTATTTTATATAATATTTTATTTGTTATTTCTTGTTAATAGTTTCTTATTTTAAATTCTTTATCCTGTTTTTATTATTTACGTTTAGTTTTAATTTTTTATTATTTATTGCTTACTTTCATATTTTAATTTTAGTTTTTATTTATTATTTCGAGTTTCTTATTTCCAATTTTATATCTTTTACTTTTTTTTATTATTTTTTTTTTTAATTATATTTAAGTTTTTATTTGGTATATCTGGTTAGTATCATAGTTGGTTATTTTAAATTCTTTTTTCTTTGTTTTTATTATTTATTTTTATCTTTAATTTTTCTTTCTTATTTCTTATTTTTTATCTCTCTTTTCTTATTTCTTATTTCTTATCTCTCATTTTTCATTTCTTATTTCTTACCTCTCATTTCCCATTTCTTATTTCTTATTGCATAATTCTTATTCCTTATTTCTTATTTCCTATCTCTCATTTCTTATCTCTCATTTCTTATGTCTCATTTTTCATTTCTTATTTCAGATTTATTATTTCTTATCTCTTATTTCTTTTTTCTTATCCTTCATTTCTTATTTTGTATTGGTATATTTTTTTTAATATTTCTTTTCTTGCTTTTATGTAGCAGAATTTTACGTTTTCTCCAATCCAAGCTCAGCGCCATGGAACCCCAACGCAATCTCTCAATAACTAGTTTTCCATAAATTTGCATCGCTTTCTTTTGCGCGCCCGCTTTGATGCAATTTATTACATTCTTTTTTTAGTTTTGCAATTTTCTGCTTCTTGAGAATGTGCGCCCAACTGGAAATTGCTATAGTAATTACCTTTGCTGCTTCCGCTGAGGTTGTGAGACAAGCGCGTATTTCCCGTTTGCAGTCGCAGCCACCTCTAATTTTTTTTGCTCTTATTTTTTGTTCATAGTTTCCAGAGGCAACCGCAATGCTGTTAGTGTCACTTATTTATTAACGTAATTCATATTTTCCATACTAATACACTTTTTAATGGCTTTTTATACTTGTAACCTTGAAGGTAGGGTTGCTGCATATATTTTTTATTTATTTATCTCTACTCGTCTGCTAATGTTCGCTGAGTTTGACAGCTTCACTTGAGAAGCGATGCCAAGGCGATGCAAGGGTGCTGCTGACTTCGATTGGGGTTATGGGGTCTCGTAATCGTTTGTGCGCATATCAATGTATATGTGCGTGCGCGCGTGCTAGTGAGCTACGCCCTGTTTGCTAAGCATGATGAACTCTTCTTGATGGAGGCCTGCTTTAAAATGTCAATTTATTGACATTTACGTTGGCATAAATAAGTGAAGAGATACTCCGCAGACAATGTTGCCGGTGGGGATGAATAAAGATGCATTTGAGAGGCGGATGAAGGTCTTTGAGCGCTATTTTAAATTAATAATAAATGCGACTTTCTGCAAGGAAATTTAAAAAGGAATACATTTTAATATTTACATTCAGCATGAAGCTTGTTGGCGGTCAAATAAATACTTCTTTAAAGGCTGAAAGCGCTTTCTTTAAAGTATTAATAAGTTTAACTTGAGCGCTATTCATTAAAGAGCGACTGAAAAAATTTTTGTGACATCCAAGCACCCCAAAACCTTCAAATGTGGTCAAGTATCTTCAGTGAGGTAACCAAACATCTTCCGATGAATTAGTTGTGAGAAATCAAGGGCTGATAGAGCTCATCAGACTCTGCATCGTCTATTCACAGGTGCTAAGGCGCTTCTGTTAAATGCATTTGACTTGGAATGGGGTTCGCTGTAGAAATGTGTACATGCAAAATCCTAAAGTTGATTCTGACTTTGGAGTTGCTTCATTAGAAAAAATTTCAATACAGGAAGCTGGGCTCTATCAATCCGTTGCATATCTACTTGAAATGTTAGTCTGATATCGCCGTATTCCAAAAGATTCGATGGTTGGATAGGCTGCTAGATGTATAGGAAATTTCAATAAGAATACTCCAACTTTGTCAAGGAGAATCAGCCATCTTTATAAAGCTTGAGCTGTTCAACACTCACTTCAGTCTAGAGATTCAATCATGGAATGCTACTCAATTCAGCAAAGCGTAGAAATTGTTAACATTTATTATCCAAGTTATTGCAATCAGTTGGTATGCAGAGGATCCCCAGGTGAGCAAAAGATAAACTTGAAACCTCTCATAATTCTCGTTACCTTATACATACACATGGACGATATTGAAGGAAGTTGAGTTGGAAAAATTTGCGATAACTATTTTATAACAGTTACCAACAAACGTAGAGGCCTGAGTTGTGCGGGCTCTTCAATGGGGGCAGTGAGAGATGATACGGCGAATGCGTTGGCTTAACTATGGTGCATTGGTCAAGATTTTACTCAATTCGGCGCTCATGAGTGAATAACAATAAGAACAGCGCACGTGATTACAATACAGGATCTAAGCTTAGCAGAACTTGACCGCATTGGGCCTAAATAACTTGCACAATCTCGTAAAGAAAGGAGACGCAAGTGGCAGAACTTTTTGACGCAGACACAAACAGATAAATTATTTTAGGGTCAAATTAAATGGAAGATAACAGCTTTTTAAGGCACGTTTTTAGAAGAACAGTTGTAAGAAGCTATAAAAAAAAAACAATAAAAAAGTAACCATTGCATACTTCGTGAATGGATTACATACTAACCCAACCCATGATGGAAATAATAATGAGATGGCGCCTATCGTGGTCCCGTTACTTTGCTCTCAGCGAATTTGACAACGAGTTACGTGATTTTAGCTCCAGTATGGCCAGATTACCATTTTCGTAACTTGATTTAGCATTTTTTGTTTTTTTGTTATTTAGTCTGAGAGTTTTAGTTCTTTCTTCATGACATTTTTCTAGCCTGTTCTAATTAAAAGTTATGTTTATAATTTTGTAAAATATACATTTTTTTTAATTAGGTCAATAATTCACTCAGTTTTATTAAGCTTTACCTTTTTTTAAATCTGGTGGCATTGCCCGCGATTGCAGGTGTTGGTGTTCTTCTGCTTTCGGCAGTCAAATCTCTCTCTCGCTACTGCAGTATTGCCTACCTTTGGATATAAAAACGCACTAAAATTCCCATCCAAAGAAAATAACACAACAAATTTTTATTGAATAATTTAAAGAATTTTGTATGCGTGACAAATTGTCTTTGGAATGTGCGTTTTTTTTTAATAAATGTGTTATGCTTATGTACAATTTAATTTATAAGTTATTTTTGTCAAGCGAGACTCTTTTGTTAAGGGAACGACTTATTTGCTACATTTGAGGTTATGTAACTAGATAAGGTACTTTTTTGTAAAAATGTCAGTATGGTTTCTTTAGTATTTTCTGGTATTTTGTTGCTTATTTTTATAATGAATACATCTCTTGATGCCCTATGTCCCACTAAGGATTGATGGCCGGAGGAAACGATTACACCTCTATGGTTTTAATCCGCATTCAGTAAATTCAAACGCCTTTTAAAATGTGTAAAAAGTTTTCAATCTTAAGAAGAGTTGAGAGAGGGACATTTAATATTCTTCCATAACCTTAAAAGGAGCAAAAAATTTAATTCACACTCTCAAAATATCAAATTTTATAAGAACCAACTAATTTTCATTAGCACTAAAATCTTCTCAGAGGTGCCTTTTTTAACCTTCTTTTGTATAATAAAAAGTTTTTTTTAACCTAAAGTTTCGGTAGCTTTAAATTAAAAACAAAAAGAAACAAACACGAAACTTCAAAATTTTCGCATTTTCGGTATAAAAAAGCACTAAATTTATTGCGAAGAGTAAATGGTTGGCAATACTGCACAACTCAGTAAACGTGACGTCACGTACTCTCTGACGGGCGCAATCTTCTTTCTATCATTCTTGAACCCAACCACTATTTTTCCGTACCACTCTCTCTCTCTCTCTCTCTCTCTCTGTCTCTTAGCTTGCGGACCAGTCCCTTGTACACAGTCACATACCTTATTTCTCCCATTATGAACATTCATCGCCTTTAAGTCTGTTTCTACGTCATCAAACCATCTCTTTCGTGGTCGGCTTCTATTTCTTGGTCTGCTTCTCTTTCTTCCTTCAATTGGACGTAAAGAAAACACCCTTTTTTGGATTCTTTTGTTGGGCATTCTTATTCCGTACTACACCAATTTTTTCATCTGCATCCCGTTGCAAAATTATAAATACTCCACTATACTTTTTTTTAGTAAAAATAAAATTCGTACTGCATCCAAAACCACATGTCGTAAAGTCTCAAACTTTGGCAAAAGAAAAAAAATCATCAAACCTTCCAACTTTTTAATGGGGTTTTTGGCATATTTATTTATCTGTACCAATATTTATAGCCTATTGAATTTTGATATAACAAAGTGCAAGTTTGAAGTGTGGGGAAAATTGTCAATAGGAAGTTGATTTTAAATATTTTTTTTCTTAAGTGGTTACATATGTACGTCCAGAATTTTCAAAAAATCGATTTTTTTTACAAATTATTATTCTTTATAGTTTTAGGCGTACTTCTGTGGAAGTCGATTGTAAAAATTCCCCATAGAAACAAATTTATGGTAGGAAATGCAACTATCCGACGAGAGTTTGATGCGCAAGAATCAGGGCTATGAAAGCAACAAAAGGGCCAGAACATCTCGACGACCGGAAAAATATACAACAACAATTGCTTACTGATCAGGAAAGCATACAATATGAAGCTGGAATGAAAGATTAGAAGTAAGTTAACAAAATAATTAAAAAACGTGTTTAAGTTCTTACTTTACTTACGACTTCGCGCGAAATGCACTTGAAAGCTCAAACTCATTTTTTTCGAAACTAATTTGTCCGGCACGGTCTGCATGGTAGCTCATACTGTTTTAAATGTTTTTTTATGCGTTTTTTTTTTAATATTCGAAAGTATTTTCTTTATAGTCTGCCGAGCCGGATTTTTGATACTGTAATTAAAAATTTTTATAAACATAATAAAGTGCGACATTTTTGACGTAAAACGCATACCTTTCCTTTAAAATGTCATAAGTTGCAAAATTTTTCGAAATTGCAAAATCCGACGACTATAACTGCAACTTTATTTCACAAGAATTTTTTTACTTTTTACAGATCCATAAATATGTCAAGGACAAATGATGCAGACTTGCAGATGATGCAACTTTTTTCCATTGTACTTTGGGTCACATGATTTTTTATATACTAATTTTTGTAAAGAAAAATTAAAATAAATTTTTTTATAAAGTTTAAGTACTAATAAACAATGCATAAATTTTTTTGATGGACGTATGTAACCCCTTAAGATATTACGCCTTTTCTTCCATACAAAGTAGATCATGGATTTTTTTATATTTTCAAAAGCCACCATCTCTTATAATTCAACAAATGCACATTTTTTTGGTTACACTTTTGTTACGAATGACTGTCTCATAAGCGGTCAGCTCTTATAACCGGACAGAAGCTTTTGATGTGCAATCAAATTGTTCTTAATAAATGTATGCACACAAAACTATTTTCAATTCAAAAATTTTACTCAATAATTCCAATCAAAATTCCATTCACTCCTTCAGTGGTGATGCAATGAAATTAGAAAATTCTATTAAATTCACAAAAACTCCATGGCTGGCAATGAAATCTGTGGATAAGTCGATCGCAATAAAATAAAGCCAATAATAACAACAAAATTGCCACCCCAATACATTTTATAATGCATTACATTTTCTAATGCAACATAATAAATTACACTTGCATACCGATTTACAAATTTTGTCTGCTTGACATTTGCAATTTGCTAAAGCAATCAAGTGACAATCAAAAATGTTGAGATCAGTGCAGCTGGAGGGCAGATGCAAAACTGCGTAGAACAGTACGGGAAGTATTGAAGTGAACAACGACGTGCCTGTGCGTGCAGCAGGACTGTGAAATCGCAAAATTTGTATGCTACAGCCAAACTGATATTACAAAAGTACGAATATTAAATGCAACCTCCACTGTTGACTGGAGGGAGTGCTTGGATGGAATATTAAAGGAAGAAAGATTATTTTCAGAAAACAGGGTTAAGTAAATATTAGTGAGTGGCAGGGCATTTAGAATGATGTAATAAAGTGATATAAAAATGAGAAATAATGAAATGTAATGGAATAAAATTGAGGGGACGATAATAGAATTGGATGAAATATAAAGTTGAGTGGAACAGAAAGTACTGTAATGCCTTGACACAAAGCGGCATGAAAGATAGTGTAACTCGATTGAATTGACCGCGCTTGAAGAGTATGAAATTTATGCATTGAAACGAAATAGAATAAAAAGGAATGAAATGAAAAGAGAAAATAAAAAGTGATGCAATTAAATAAAGTGAAGTGAAACTAAATAAACGGAATTATAGTGAAGTCATGAGAAATAAATATGCAGCGGAGTAAACTTAAACACAAAGTTAAGTCGCTATAAGCATTAGGCAGCATTTAGTAGTAGGGATTTTTGGCATAAGAACACGCGTATACATATAATTGGTCAACGACTCCTCAAAGGTGTTCTTGAAATCGGAAGACTTAAAGTTTTTGGACGACTCCGAATCGCGGATCTTTTTTATAAGAATTTTTGGTTTATAGTGAAATGTAATATAAGGCTTTGCCGATTGGGGTAAAAAGTACTTTTCCCGTTATTCAAGGTTACATGTGTGCATCGGAACAAACCGAAGAGTAGACACGCATAATTTCACTCTACCACTTGCTGTCGAAGCCCATGGTTTTTTTAGCAGCAGTCAATAACTAAGCAGCGGCGCTCTCACAAAAATACCACCCAATATAGGCGATCCGCAAGGCGAAAGAGGATGATTATTAGCAACAGTCATAAACTGAATCGAGCTCTGTGCGGCGCCGGTATGGGTAGAAGCCAAGAATACCCACATGCGTGAAGTGGTGCGTACACACAGGCGGGATTATGCGCGTATAGAATGGCATCTATGCATTATGTTTTGTAGCCGGAAAATTACTAGTTGATATTCACGCAAGAGAGCTTCGCCGCCGATAGAGCGAGCAAGGAGCAAAGCCTACGGCAACAGGAAAAGTCATCGAGAGAGAGCAATCTATGTACGAGTGGCAAAGAAGATGGGAAGAGTCACGTAAAGGGCGATGAACGAATATCACATCTCGACAAGTGGGTCTAAAGAAAGCATGGTGATACTGATTATTACCTTAGACAGAGATAGATTACCGGCTGCTTTATGCTAGCAGATAGCCCATTTGGCCCAACCTACGCTAAGGCAAACAAAAGCGCCTAACTCGTGGTTTTTTATTATGATCGCTTCGCATGGGAATGTGCAAAATTCAAAGAGTTTTGGGACACCTAGTCCTATTAACCTCAAACGGGACATATGCTCTTCCAGTGCTAGGTGGGAGACGGTTCGAGGAAAAAATAATGCTACGACTTCAATTCATTAAATGGGCGTGGAGCAGCAGCAGCTACATTTGCAAGTACGATATGGAGATGAAGTGTTGGACTGGACAGGATAATAACAAATGCAGATATTTGAGTCAATCACTCACAATAACACCAGACAGTAGACAAGACAATAGTGTGTAAGAAGTGCGCTATCACAAATTTTTCTATGCTCCATTTCCTCCAGAACCATCTAACAGAAGTTATCGCTGGCATAAATCCTCCGTACGTCTACAGGAGGGAGACCTGCACACAGGTACCTGCTTGTGCCAATAGACATAAAGGCGGTTCCACCTTGATGAAATGATTACAGCGAGTCCAGTGTGGAAACAGCCGAGAGCGGAGAAATGTTGTAGTGTTAGTGGGAGGATGCCCCACATATCACTGGTGTGACGGCACCTATGATGATGTTTCTGATATTTTCGATTCTAAACTCTTCTGACAAAAAAAAGAAGACACATGCATCGGTTTAGGCATAAATATAGCCATACGTATAGACACTGAGATAGCAATAAAAAGGAAATAATTCACAAAGAAAAGGGAAGGACACTATTGCAAGAAAAACGATTGATGCCAATAACCTAAGTCCGTAAATTGGTTTCGCTTCGATAATCAAAAGGCATAAGGCTACTTGAAATCTACAATTAGTTGTGGTTGTTGTTGTTATAGCAGCATAAACACTCCTTATTATGTACGGAGAATGTTGGTGGAGCCTTTGATCGGATATAAATCCAGGTAACGAAGAACCGACAGCATTGCGAATGAATATAAAATTAGTCTCTTGATTAATTTTACCAGCGTCGATTTCAGTACTTTGTGAAAATCTGTTTAAACAGGTGTTTTATCGTGACTTCCGCAAAAGGATATTCAGGTTCTTAAAAGAACTATTTGTTCGAGAAGTTTATGGCAATATTCCATATGTAACTCAAATCTGGTAAAATATACCTGGAATTGCACCTGAAAAGCTCCTCCAGACATCGAGTTTTTCAATCATTTTTTGCGAAAAACTAAGAGTATTTATTCTCTTAAAATAAATTACATATCAATATTTAGGCTTTAATGCACATCCGTAAATTTTTTTAAATAGAAAAAAAAAAAATGGCTGCGTTACAGGTGCTAAAACGTGGCGCCTTTAATTTGGGCCCTGGAATGCACAGCCTCGTGTAATTAATTGAAATCAACCAAAAAAAGTTTTTCATGAAAATAAGTTACTTCGCCTTGAACTTACATATCTATTTTTAACGAAAAAAATTAAAATTTGAAGGGAAAGGGGGAAAAATTACTCTAGTTGTTTTACAAACAACTTGCTCAAAAAAATATTTTTGATACTAATAAATATAAAATTTGAGATACATGCAAAGGCCTATATATGAAAGAATATCCCTGTAAAATTTTAAGTTGATATCTGATTAATTTTTGAGTTACATTCGGAAGTGCGGAAAAAAATGTATTTTGAGAAAATGCAATTACAGTTTTCGTTCTTATAAAGTAGAGTTAAAAACAATTTATAGTTGCCCAAGCTTAATCTGCGATGCCAGGACCATAAGCCAAACCTTCTTCTTTGAAAAAATCATTCATAGTATCTATATTCTGTTTCTTCTGTGCAGTTCTGGCCTCTTGTTGAATTTAATGAACGTCGCTCCTGTCTCTTCACTGGATATCGTACGTGTCATTACTAGGGACGTTTTAGACTCTCTTTAAAGCTTAAAACATTAAAAAGATATTCCTTAGACCATAAATGAATTCTTAAAGCCAAACAAAAAACATGGAAAATTTCAAAGTGCTGGAGGAGCTGCCCCCCTCAAGCTGTCAAGAACCTGAACAATATATGATGCTAGAAGTTTTTTAAAATAAAATATTCACAAATTTAGATTCCTTCCAGTTTCAATATTTTTATTCCAAATACAAATGTCAAAGTTGAATTAAAAAAAGGTACCGTCTAGGAATTATCCCCTACTGACATCTAAGTGTCACTTTTGAGAGACCCTTTAGTTAAGTTAGCTCCGCATAATAGCGAGCAATATGAGTATCACAGGCTACTGCGCTCTGTTGCTTGATTAATAGAGGATTTTGGAACACTCGAGTTGTATGACATCTTAGAGAATCTTTAAAAGAATATTTATCATATGGAGTTAAGGTGAGTGGTTAGAAGATCAAATGAAAAAATAATTAAAAATGGAAAAAGGAGGAATGAAAAATTGTGCTCTTAATTTAAAATAAAAAAATAAATAAGAAATAAAAATTTTTCCAATCCTAGTCAGCACAATTGGACTGTTTTAAAGCAGGTCAGACTTAATAAAAAAAGTAATGCTAATTAACTGGAACATTTAAGCTTTAAACAACTAAAAAATTCTCTGCACGTTAATAGAGGAAGACGACAGAATGCAGATTTTTGTCAAAACACTCACCGGTAAGACCATCACTTTGGCGATCGAGTCCTCTGACACCATTGAAAATGTCAAAGCTAAGATCCAAGATAAAGAGAGTATCCCACCAACAAGCAACTGGAGGATGATCGCACCTTGCCCGACTACAACATCCAGAAGGAGTCAACCCTTCACTTGATGTTGCGTCTACGTGGTGGTATCATTGAACCTTCGTTGCGTATCTTGGCTCAAAAATACAATTGCGACAAGATGATCTTCCGCAAGTTCTACGCTCATCTGTATCCACGAGCGACCAACTGTCGCAAAAAAAAGTGTGGGCACACCAACAACTTGCATTCCAAGAAGAAGTTGAAGTAGATTACTGGAATCTGGATATATGGACGAAAAGGAAGAGTGTTGGGAATGTGTGTGAAAATATATTAGCATTTGCTGTTTTCTTTTTACCTATGCGTACTATTTAATTTGTTGCATTTTTTACACTTTTGCCCTTCGTAATTTACCATTTCCGCGTAACGTATAGACACTGGCATTTCAATAATTCACACTTCCTACATTCTCTCCCATCCATAACACACCACACCCTGTTTTTCATTTAGATATGCATTTCGTAATCCTGCTATTTTATTGGATACTGTAATTTCGCCAAATAACATACTAGTACATGCAATAATAAGGACAACAACAAGCAGGAGCAGTAGGATATCAGCAGCAAAACAATAGAGCACAATAATACGGATAATATTAACAGTAATAACAGCTACCCACAGACACAGTAGAAACAGAATAAGATTTTAATATTAGACATATACATATTTGCCAGCGTATGCGTATGTTTTTGTGTGCATGCGCATAAGTATTTGCAAGTACATAAATATGTAGCAGTTGTAATAATAATCACAGTCGTCAGTGTGTAATATTAGGAGCTCTCACTCTTCGAATGGGCAATTGTTCTGGCAAGCTGTTTGCTTTTTTCGCCGTCGCGCTGCAACTGCCGTGAATACGACTGTGCAAGTAATTTTGTTAATATGTAAGTTTTGTTGTTTGGTGGCATTGTTGTCGCTATTGTCGGTGCTAACGTTAACGATGGCTCAATATTTGTTGGTTGGTATTTCGATTTCGGCTCGTAAGTAAGTTATCAACATGCAACAACAACAGGAAAAATTACAAACAATGGCAGCAATAAACACAATAGCGATTTGAATGTTTTTAATAATGAATTAAGAATTTTTTTAATTTTTATGTTGCTTGTTTTTCGAATAATAAAAGGTAGTTAAATTTGTATTAAACTTGTTTTTTTATCAGCCGGTTTAATTATTTTTTTAGATATATTCGTTTCATATTAAAATTGAAATTTGAAAAAGGCAATCCAAGAAGTACCGACAGATTGGTAACTCACAAAATAGTCGGGCTAAAAAGCCCATTTATTCAAAGCTCTGGATAGTAAAGGGGTAGATAGTCAAAGAGGAAAGGAAAGGAGTAACAGAAAGAAAGAGATAGAGTAGAATAGAGACTAGAGATAGAGATAGAGACAGAGATAGAAATAGAGTTAGAGATAAAGATAGAGATAGAGATAGGGATAGCGATAGAGATAGAGATAGAGATAAAGATAGAGATAGGGATAGCGATAGAGATAGAGATAGAGATAGAGACAGAGACAGAGACAGAGATAGATATAGAGATAGAGATAGAGATAGAGATAGAGATAGAGATAGAGATAGAGATAGAGATAGAGATAGAGATAGAGATAGAGATAGAGATAGAGATAGAGATAGAGATAGAGATACAGATACAGATTGAGATTGAGATTGAGATTGAGATAGAGATCGAGATCGAGATAATTATACATTTTTTTTTACAATTTCAATTAATTTTTTAAGGAGTTAAATTTTTTTTAAGCAAATTAATTTTTTTTTAATTTTTATTTAATAGTTGGGTGTAATGTAAATAAGAAAATTTAAATTCCTTATTTAATTTTGATGTAAATAAGGAAATGTAAATAAATAGAAATTTAATTATTAATGTAAATAAGAAATTTAAATTCTTTATTTAATTATTCTTTAATATTTTTTTAAATATTACAGTTTCGATTAATTTATTAATTTATTATTTTTGAGGTTTTTTTTCATTTTTTTTTCACTTTATTTGCTTAATATGAAAATTTTAACAATTATTTTGTTTTAATTTAAAAATTTAAGTTATAATAAATTTAATTCGCTCCAATTTTCGACTGATGAAAAAAAAACTTTAATAGCTACTACAAAAAGTTTGAAAATTGTTAAGAATTTGTATTGTTTTGGTTTGTTTTTTATCAAAATAGATCGGCAGCGGTCTTGGACTGACTGCCACTCTACCTAAGTAGTTTTGCAAAATTTTTGTTAATAATATTTAAAATTAATTTTTTGGAAATTTTTGAGTACTTAATTTTTTTGTGAGCTTTCCTTGCAACCTATATATTTTTTGTTTTTTTTACTTGCCGACTACTTATACCTAAGTATTTTTTGCTAATTTTTTTTTTAATAATAAAATAAGTCTTTTGTAAATTTTTTCGTTATTTAATTTTTTTGTGAGCTTTTCTCGCAACTCTTATTTTTTTTTGTTTTTTGGCTTACCGACTGCTTCAATCTAAGTATTTTTTGCTAATTTTTTTTTTAATAATAAAATAAGTCTTTTGTAAATTTATTCGCTACTTAATTTTTTTGTGAGCTTTTCTCGCAACTATTAATTTTTTTGTTTTTTGGCTTACCGACTGCTTCTATCTAAGTATTTTTTGCTAATTTTTTTTTAATAATAAAATAAGTCTTTTGTAAATTTATTCGCTACTTAATTTTTTTGTGAGCTTTTCTTGCAACTTTTAATTTTTTCGTTTTTTTACTTGCCGTCTACTTCTACCTAAGTATTTTTTGAAATTTTTTTTTAATAATAAAATAATTTTTTTGAAAATTTTTCAGCTACTTAATTTTTTTGGGAGCTTTTCTCACAACTTTTATATTTTTTGTGGTTTTTTTATATTTTTTGTTGTTTTAGTTGCCGACTGCCACTTCTACCTAAGTATTTAAAAAAAAATTGTTTTAATAATAAAATATAATTTTGGAAATGTTGGAGTTACTTAATTTTTTTGTGAACATATCTTGCAAATCTTATATTTTTTTGTTTTCTGTTTTTTTTGTTGAAAAAACTCAACCAATGGTAGTAGTCTCAAAAACTAACGTTTCTGCTCCTTTTCTTTAACTGTCTTCCTCCTTCTTATGTCAGTTCCACAATTATGCCATTTCACAACTAATGAAAATCACTGTTGCCAAAAAAATTTTGCAATGAGTGTTTCAAAAGTTTTTCAGAGTTTACCAACTTGAAGCTACAAAAACGTCAACAACGCCGACACCAAGCAAACGAACGGTTGCAGATAACCGACACTTGAAAACCACAAAATCCACAAAGCGCTGCAAGTGTACACGTTTTTGTAGTTGTAAACCGCTTACCAACACTTGTACAGATTCATACCTGTTGAGACTCGTCAAAGTTCGTACGTTTTCGCTGCAGGCGTTTTGAAGTACTTTGTTGTTATTACTGCAGTTTGAAGCGTAAGTGTTGCTGTTATTGTTTATTAGTGGATGGGTTCATGGTGAGGAGTTATGTGTGGCAATTTAAAATCAATCAAAGTTTGATTGAAAATTTTTGGCTGATAACAGTTAATAGTGGCTCGAAGAAATTTGAGGAAGGAGAGGGAAAGATAGGATAATAAAACACAAAGTTGTAATATTAAAAGGAAGAAAAATGGGATATGCAGTTGCCTTGGATGGTAGGTTCTAGGATGATTTGTAAAATTGTTTACACTTTTGATTTTTAAGATGACATTTTTCATTTTTTTTACTTATATTGGGAGAAATTATTTTGAAAGTCATTGGCTGTCAATGAAAAATGTGGAACATATATAGTTGAACTAGACCATGTTATTGAATGTGACCTTCAAAGTAGACTGATTGTCGTAGAAAATAATATTTCTCGCAGGCGTTTGGCCGTTTTGTAAAACAACTCTTAATTTTGAGTAGTTCTAGTTGTCAGGCAGGTTTCATTGAGAGCACCCCGA
This sequence comes from Anastrepha obliqua, assembly GCF_027943255.1. NCBI lineage: Eukaryota > Metazoa > Arthropoda > Insecta > Diptera > Tephritidae > Anastrepha > Anastrepha obliqua. The sequence goes on along the minus strand of NC_072893.1, from coordinate 119,940,005 downwards.
GTAAGTTCTTACCAAAGAACAGGTTTAGATAGTAAAGTCATAAGTCTCTTAAAGAGAGACTTCTGCTTCCCAATCTTCCTTGGCCTGAGAATGAACGGGAAGAATGAAACGTTGTTAACTTTTCATTGAGTAATACAATCTTTCACTATTATTTTAAAATTGGACCTTTTTTATTCTAATATTGTCATTATTGTGTGCGACTGCCAGAAAACAACAATCACTTAGATTTCAAAATTATTATTGGTTCACTAAGAAGAACAAAGTCATCAGTATAGGAAGTTCTCATCCGAGGCTTTGTACATATTTGCAGTGGGGTGCGTTTTTAAGTGGCGAGTCCCAAACCCAGCGCACAACCAGCTATCCTGAGATGCTTCGCCTTCTCACTTGAATATGACTGTTAAGGGATACCATCCGATAATTTACATAAAGCATGAACCTCATGGTTCCGTGTGTAGAACTCCACGCATGTGGGGAAAGTACCTGATTGCCATTCACTTGGGAGCGGATAGGACTAGGACGATTCTTCTGCATAAGCTCCAAGCAACTCACAACTTCCTGGCTTCGTCTAAGTATCATCTGAGTAACTCCCGAAGAACATTTGAGAGCGAGCTAATGTGAGAAGGCGAAGCATTCCGGGAAATCTGATTGTGCTCTGGGTTTGGGATCCGCTACAGAAAAGTCCTTCTCTAATGTAAACGACAACAAAGCCTCCTATATAGATGACGACTGTTGCAAATAAACTCAGGACTATTATTTGAGGCAGGTACCTGGAATGCCCGGTCCTTTAATGAGGAAGGTGCCTCTGCCCGAATGGCTTATGTCCTCGTCAGAGTAAAGGCTGACATCACTGCCATTCAAAAGATGCGATGCACAGAGTAAGGCTAGAAGAGCATTGGGCCTTACGACGTCTACTACAGCTGTCAAGTAAAGGAGTGCAAATGCGGGGTTAGATTTATTGCGCGAGAAAGACTTCATCGCCAAGTATTGTCCTTCACTCCGATGGACGAGCATTTCCGATCGCAATAATTCATATCAATGCGATATTCTGCAACATATCGCTCATTTGCGCCCACGCCTCGACGTAAGAGAAGTACGATTTCAATGCCAGAGTGGGTAAATAGGGAGCTTTTGGTCCCACAGTCGAAGAATTCAACCTGCACAACGAAAAATCCGGCAACGTACAGTGACTGATCGATTTCGTCGTAGTCCGAAACATGGTAGTCGGCAGTACTAGATTCCAGCAAAAGAAAAATACATCAAGCTACGTGGCTGACCTACACATAAGAAGCGGAATTCCTCGGGGGCGTTTGTCGCACGCCCAACATGCATACTGTAAAGGCAGATCAGTGGAATCTGCTCTGCACACAATTGTTAAAGATATTGAGGAGTCTCTATATCAGAAAGAACTCGCAGTCGGCGCCTTCCTCGACATTGAGGGGGCTTTTAACAACGTTCTCCCGGAGGCAATCATTAAAGCTCTGGATAGACTGGGGGTCGGAGCCGATCTTTCCAGGTTTATCTACAGAATGCTCAGCGACAGAACGGTCGTGGCAGAGTGGGGCGGCAGGGATATCTGAACGTAGTTGTTCGATGGGCAGCAGATTGCGGCTTATCGGTGAATCCTCTTAAGACGGAGCTCGTCCTATTTACGAGGAAATATAAAATACCCAGAGCTCAACTCCCCTCGATGGGGGGCGCTCCACTGGTGCTTTCTGACAAGGTGAAGTACCTAGGTCTAATCCTTGACAGCAAGCTGACGTGGAAGCCCAACATTGAGGAGAGAGTAAGGAAGGCAACAATCGCCTTGTATGGGTGCAAAGGCGCAATTGGCAAAAGGTGGGGCCTTTCGCCCAGAGTTGTATTCTGGCTCTACAACACCATAATAAAGCCAATTTTGTTATATGGAGTCACTGTCTGGTGGAACTCACTGGAGAGGACGACATCAGTCAAAAAGCTAGAGAGAGTCCAGAGGTCCGCTCTCATTGGGATCAGTGGGGCGCTTCGAACCACTCCTACTCTGGCGCTTAATGTAATGTTAAATGTGGTACCTATAGACATCGCAGGCAGAATTGCCGCTGCTCGTACCGCAATCAGACTGAGGGGCTTGGGCTATAAGCTCAACCTCACATATGGGCACTCAAGCATCCTCAGAAACTTTGAGTTCATCCCCTCGTCGACGGACCAGTGTGTGCCTTCGCTAAGTCCAAGCGGAACTTTCTCCACCTATATTCCACCAAGGGAGGAGTGGAGCGGGGGCAACACCTGGGGACAGGGCATCGTTAACCTGTTCACGGATGGCTCGAAGTTGGATGGCAGGGTTGGAGGAGGAGTATTCTGCAAAGAGCTCCCCATCAAACTCAAATTCAGGCTACCGGATCACTGTAGTGTGTTCCAAGCAGAGGTGGCCGCAATTAAAGAAGCAGCTGACTGGCTACTTACTTGCGTAATAACTGCAAAAAAGGTAAATATTTACTCCGATAGCCAAGCGGCCATTAGGGCTCTAGGCTCTATTATGGTGCACTCGAAGCTGGTCAGGGAATGCCTGGTCTCACTCTCGATGGCATCAGAATTCTTCGACATTAAGATAATTTGGGTACCTGGTCACAGTGACATTGAAGGAAACTGCGAAGCCGACGAGCTGGCCAGACAGGGGACCTGTGAGGCAATGTGTCCGCGAAAGGAGAGAATCGGGATCCCCCTGACAACCTGCGCTCTACTCCTGGAAGGATGGGCTATGCACCAACTCAGCGAACGCTGGGCAAGTACACGAACGTGTAGGGTCGCGAAGTCCTTCTGGCCACGTTTAGATAGGAGGCGCTCGAGGGATATCCTGGGGATGACAAAATGTCATCTCTCAAATTTCGTGGGCATCATCACGGGGCACTGTCCGCGAGGTACCCATGCCGTGAGACTCGGAATTACTTCGAGTCCTTTTTGCGTCAGCTGTATGGAGGATGAGGTGGAATCATCTCAGCACCTGCTCCTAAGCTGCCCAGCCTTCGCAGGACTAAGATTCAAATACCTTGGTTCTCACTTCTTTTCTGCGCCTGCTGATATAGCAGGCGTTGATAACAAAAATCTGATGAACTACATCAGCAGCATAATGAGGTTAACACAACCGCGGACTAGTCACCGTTCGTAGTCCACAAGCACTCACCACTCCCCATCCCTTCCCTTCCTCCCCCCCTCCTTGTCCTTCAATGGTATCACAAAGGACGAACCAAACTATTTCGTCCAAGTGGGCCCTATTGGGCAACCATTACAACCTAACCTAACCTACGTGGCTGTCTCCTCATCGAAAAGCACGAAACCAGATCGATCATGTTGTGATAGATGGAAGACGCGCTTCTAGTGTATTAGATGTACGTACGATCCGAGGGCCCAACATCGCCATCGCTACCTTATTGCTGCCAAACTACGCACACGCCTCTGTGCAGCAAAAAACTTATGTTGAACTGCACACAGAAGATTCGCCACTCGACTCTCACTCCTGCTCTCGGAGAGTACTATCCAACGATCCGACATGCACGAGTAATGGAGCAACATTTCCCGTTCTCTATGTACCGCCGCCAAAGGAGAAATCGGATTTTGGCGAGCCCAAAAAAACAGTTGATACGATGAGGAATGTTATACTGCCGTGGAAAGAAAGGATGCTGCCTCGGAGAATAGAGAAAAAAAAACTCGTTAAGGCATGAAACTCGTGGGTAAAAATACAAGTAAAAAAATACAAAATGTGACGGAATTTTAAATAAAACTATCGCTCAATAATATCCAGTGCGATTTAAATGTATATTAAATTAAACGTATTTTATAGGACGGTTTATTGGGAATCTCCGTATTTAATGCTGCTCGTTGCTCGTCTGTCACATTAACACGAATTACGTCATTTACACTTACATGTGCACATATAATACCTCATTAAAAGCTGGTTAGATAAATATGCAATAAAAATAGAATTCGCATGAAAATATTCCAGATACATTAAAGTCTACATATATATATATACATGTGTGTGTGTGTGGAATAACGATTGTGCATGAAATAACATAAAATCACTCGTGCGTACGACATTATGATAGGGTATGCGTGTGTGGCCACTTTATGACACATAAAGCACAAAAACAACAACCCAAGTGGAATAAACAGCAAAAGTGATAACAGAGAAACTATTAATGAGAAATAAATACATAGAAAAATAAGCATTAATAACAGTAATTGAGTACGAAAATGGACCACATAAATGTGTAAAAATGTTTATATTCAGATGTAATTAACGCTAAATGTGATGCAAAAAAACAAAAAAAGGCAAAAAGAGATTAGGCTAACCTTAGGAGAATTAATTTTATTAAACTAACTACGTTTAATTAGATTTCAAGTTTTATTAAAAAAAATAGCGACAATGCTCGGCGAAAATAATGCGGACGCAAAATTAGTAAACCCAAATCAGTTGGAAGGAAAATCTGTCAGTAAGCTGAAAAGTATAGCCTATGCACAGGCGTAAATATTTTTTTAATGTTATGCCTCTTAATGCTGATCAGTCGGAAAATTTGTGGGAATACTATATTTTACACCGCATAACAAATTTAGATCCGCCGCCATAGCCGAATGGGTCGGCGCGTGACTACCTTTCGGGAGTGAGTAGGTTTGAGTCTCCGTGAAACAGCAAAATTATAGAAAAAGATTTTTCTAATAGCGATCGCTCCTCGACAGGCAATGGGAAAACTCCGAGTGTATATCTGGCATGAAAAAGGACCTCATAAAAATTATCTGTAATGTAATATTTAAAAGCTATTAAAAGTGAACTTTATCTAATTTGATATTAGGAAAAACCCCGTACAACAGCTCACTAAACGTGATAAAGCTTTTAAGTGCGACAGATACCTCATCTGACAAAACATACTATCACATTTTTCTGCAGAATTCTCGTGAACTATTAATACCTAAGTTTAAGACTTTAATTGTGACTCTCTTTTAGCTACGTAGATTAAACATTTTCGGGTTAATAGTGCTCAACGTTTTTTAAAGAAATAATAATAGTTATGTTTTTATTTTTATGAATTAATTTGTAGCCTTAGGCTATGCCTGGCGAAAAAAAAAATTTTTTTTAAAAGACATTTCAACAACCTGGAAACGAAATTGCAAATTTTAAATCGGCCCAAAAAGTGCGAAAAGATATCATGTGTCCCAAATCATTGGATTTAAATGAAGCGACAATACGGATTAATAAATAAAGAATAAATAAGAAAAATACAGATTCCGTTGCAGAAGGCAGTTCTATCTCCTCAAACATGACATCTCGTCCTAGGGCAGCAATAATTGAGCAGATGGAAAAAGCCTGGATTGAAAACTGTTCAAAAAAACGAATTCCACTTAGCACCAATATTATGAAGCACAAAACCTTGAAAATTTACAACTACTTAACCCTAGTAAGATAACGCACGTCGAAATGACGTACTCATTTTTTCTCTTACGCTCTCAATCTCTTGTTTGTTGTCGGAGAAACTTCACACGCTCAGTTTGCTCAGTCAGTAGCTGCAGTTGTTTGGTGATGGTTGTTTTTTCGAGGTGAGTTTGTTTTTTTCTGAGTTATGATCATAGCATACGTCGAAAAGACGTACTATTATCTTTTGGGTTACTTTTTAGTTTTGGAATTGCATATTGTTTATATAATTTATTATCACTTTTTGGGGTTTGTTTCACTATCTTAGCGTTCTATTTTTGTTTTTGTTTAGTTTTGATTTGTTAAAAATATGTCCTCTACATGTAGATTAGATGACTCACAAATAAGTAGTCTATTAGAGGAGTTATGTGATGACTCTATTTCATCTAATAATGGAAGTGAAACGGAAAATGCCTTACTGGAGGATGATATACAAAATGATGTAGAAGATGATCTCGTTGATATTCAGGAGCAAGACGAGAATGTGTCACCATCACAAACTTCAAATACTACTCCTTCCGATTCACGCATTATAACAGTATCCATACCAACCTTTAGAAGTAAAAGTGGGCTTTGCTGGAGTACATCAAAATGAAATAGTGTTTCCCGATTTGCGTTGACAAACATAGTTAGATCCGCAAGAGGACCTACTCGACAATGCAAACCGTTTTATGATCCACAGGAATGCTTCAACGTAATTGCTACTGACGAAATAATTACAGAAGTGGTTCATGGACTAACGCTGAAATCTCTATAAATCGTCGTGGCGATATGACAGCTGCAACATTTAGAGAAACAAATGCCATTGAAATTCGTGCTTTAATTGGAGTTCTTACACTAACTGCAGTTTTAAAAGACAATCACCTCACAACTGAAGAAGTGTTTAATATAACGTACTGCGGAACACGGTATGCAGCAACATTAAGTCGAGATAGATTCGACTATCTCATTAGACATCTAAGATTTGATGACAAGGTATTGCGCCAATCACTTTGACCAAACGACGCATTTACTTCTGTTAGAAATATATGGAATATTTTTAGAAAACAGTGCCAATCCAGCTACATTCCTGGCTCACATACAATTATTGACGAGCAGCTTTTGGGATTTCGTGATCGCTGCAGATGTTCATTCCAAATAAACCAAGAAAGTATGGAATCAAAATACCTATGATATGCGACAGCACTACGAAATACGTGTTTACTGCGATACCTTATCTTGGAAAAACAACGAAAACTTGCGATCTCCCTTTGTGAGAGTACTATGTAAAGGAGCTTTCACGACCAATTAATGGTACATGCAGAAATATATCATGTGATAATTGATTCACGTCGATCCCCTTGGCGAAGAGTTTACTGAAAGAGCCATACAAATTAACCATAAGATCAAACAAACGTGAAATACCCGAAGATATGAAAAAATCACGAAAACGACCTGTTGGAACTTCGAAGTTTTGCTATGACGGCCCGTTAACACTCCTTTCATATGAACCTCAGCCATCAAAAATGGTTTATTTACTGTCATCTAATAATGAGAAAGGTATTATTGATGATGCAACAGGAAAGCCGAATATAATATTGTATTATGATCAAAATAAAGGCGGGGTAGATACATTTGATCAAATGCTCCGTGATGTCGTGTTCGCGAAAAACTAATAGATGGCCGATGACAGTTTTTTATGGCATGTTAAATATAGCATTCATTAATTCGTATATCATATATTGCCATAACATAATGAGTATCAATAAAAAGCCATTGAGTCGTAAAGATTATATGAAGGCACTTTCCTCAGCGTTAACAACACCATGGATGAAAAAAATACTTGATATTCCTTCACTGTCAAAAACTTTGCACAGCAGCATTCAAGTTGCTATACAAAACTCAACCGACAGCGCTGGAAGAAGCAGTGGTGTTCCAGACGCCTATCCAGATGATACCAACAGTGATCGAGAAGGCAGTGCAGATCAACAAGAACAAAAAAAAAAGGAAATTACTGTGGTTTCTGTTCGTCAAAAATAAGACGCATGTCTAAGAAGGTATGCGTCGTATGTAAAACACCTCTGTGTGGAGAGAACCAAAAGCAAGTTTGCAACACGTGCATATAAACTTGTTCGATTTAAGCTTTTTTCATTTTGAATGATTATTCGATACATTGTTGTGCAAATGAAGTTAAAAAATTTCCATTCATTTAGATTTAAGAAATCAATTTGTGTCCTTGCAGTCTTCACAGCCTAATTTTTATTACGTTTTGTAAGACAAAATGAATTTTATTATTTATTTTACGTTATGTATTATTTTATGTTTTTGTTTATTTTATTTGACTGAAAATAAATGAAATAAATGATCTCAATTAAAAACTTAGTAATTTTTTTTTTATTCCACCCTTAATTTGCACAAAAAGATGATACGTCATTTAGATGTATCCTTATCTTTTTAGGGGTAGACAATAGCGTTATCTTTCCAGGGTTAAAGGAAAATAGAGAATCTGCTACTAATCCAGATTTTTTAGCCAGAAAAAAAGGGGTTTGATTGTATAAGAAAACGCTTATCACTACAAAACCTAAAGAAATAAGGTGAAACTGCATCAGCCGATAAAGCCGCCGCAATTTATGCAATGGAATTGAATAGAATTATTGAAGAGGGTGGATATTGAACATACCAGGTTTTTAATGCCGACGAGACTGCTCATTGGTGGAAAAAATGCCCAAGAGGACACATGTATTTCTAAAGGCGAAAGTGTTGGGTCAGCCTTCAAGGTAAGAGATTGTGTAAAATTACATATGTGCAGTAATGCTGCAGGCGATCACATGGTAAAACCTATATGGTGGTTTATAAATCTCTCAATTCTCGTGCATTGAAAAACCTAAATAAGAGTAATTTACCGGTATGCTGGGCAGCAAATAGAAAGACTTGGGTGACTACTGAATTATTCAACAAGTGGTTTTTAAACTGTTTTGTGGCAAGTGTGGAAAACTAATTAAAATAGAAAAGACTTGATCACAAAGTTCTACTTATATTGGATAATGCTCTCTGCGATCCGCAAAATTTAAATAACTCAAATGTCAAAATAAATTTTTACTCCCAAAGACAACTGCTTTACTTCAACCGTTAGATCAAGGAATTATATATTAGCTCCATACATTTAAAACCAATCACAAAGTCGATGATGCATCTGCGGACGTCAAGGAGGCGTGGAAGCACTTCACAATTTTGGACTGTATTAATGTTCTCTATCAGAGAAATAATACCGACGACATTAAATGGTTGTTGGCCGGAGTCAATTGAAAATGTAAATTTGATCGAGGCAGCAGGAAACAGGATGGATGCAATAATGGGATTAGCTAAGTCTTTAGGAGCAAAAGGTTTTGACGATTTGGCTGCACAAGATATCCAATGGTTGTTTTTGTTGTTGTTGCCGAACAGTTGAGTCATATTTCTCAAATGAAGATCCTTCAAATATATCTACATTATAACGTATATCTTAGGCCATGAAATATCAATAGTCGTACGGAATCTTCTTTTATTCATAATTTATTGGGCTTGGGTCTAACTCAAATTAATGGGTTAGCTAATAGTATGAGTCGTTTATTAGATTTGATTTTTATTAGTTTTGTTGTATCGCAGCCTGCTTCTTCAATATCGCCGATTGATGTCCACCATATTCCTTTAAAGCTGGACTTGGAATTTTTAGAATTTTTTGAAATCAGTCCTGATAACGCGCATCCTTCCTTTAATTGTGCCGGTTGTGATTTCAAAACTCTTGGTAATGCTTTACGTGAAATTGTTTGGAAAGTGTCTTTAGGCAATATTGAAGTTGCAGAATGCTTTACGATATTTAAGACTTTTGTTCTAGATCTATATTCTAAACATATTTCAATATTCATATTTTCATTCATCATAAAAATATCTGAAATAAGTTTTTTAGGAAGTTGAGGTTAACTTTTATGAGTTTTTTATCTTCCACAGGAATAAGTTTCGTACTTTTAGTCTTTGTATAGATAATACAAACTCACAAATTCGAGCATAACATAAAAAGTAATACGAAGATTTTTTGGACATATATTAAACCGATTAAAAAAGCCTCTTGTATTCCTAATTCTGTTTTTTATAGGAACGTAACTGCCTGTTCTGTCAGTGATGCACCTAATTTATTTGCCAGTTTCTTTTCATGTAACTTCGTGGCTGATGAAGATATTCAGGAAGAACATTTGGCAGCAATTCGCCATAATTTCTTGAAGAAATTGTCTCCTCCAGTTGACTTCGGTTCACTTGTTTTATCAGATGATAATGTCTTTGAGAGATTGTTAAAGATTAAAAACTCTTCTCATTCGCATGTAGACGGTCTTTTTGTATCTTTGATTTAAAATTGTCGGCAGCTGAATAATTTATTTCCCTGGTGCCTTACGAATCGTTTATTTCTTAATATTGAAAAATATCATAAAATCCCATTTTCTAAGCCTCCATATAAATCGAGTGGAGAAGGTTTAAAAAAGTTTTGTGCGTTTCGCACCACATTCACTAAATTTTTCAGAACCCAAATCATCATACGAATCCCGCTGTCGTTTCATTAGTCTCTTTCCATTAAGTGACGGAGGTACTTTTCAGGCAGTATCATTTATCTCTGAGCACATTAATGGCGAAATTGGACCGGGCAGTTCTAGAAAGAATACAGTTTAATATTTCTTGCAGAAATTTACGCCAAATTTAACCAAATTTACATTATTGGACATCAAACCACCAACACGCTTACGTAGAGCGCGAACTGAAGAAAATATCGCAGCTGTATCGGCCAGTGCTAATGATGACCATCAATTCATCAATTATCGATTCGTCGCCGTTCGCAGCGATTGCCCTCTGTTACTCAACAACGTGGAAAATTTTGCGAAAGGATTTAGGTGTGAAGCTTTTCAAAATACAGCTGGTGCAAGATTTGAAGCCGAAGGACCTACCGCAACGCAGAATTTTTGGTGAATAGGCTCTTGGAAAGTTGACCGAAGATCCACTTTTTTATCGAAAAGTTGTGTTCAGCGACGAAGATCATTTTTGGATCAATGGGTACAGAAATAAGCAGAATTGCGGATTTTGGAGTGAAGATCAGCCAGAAGAATTGCAAGAGCTACCAATCTATCCAGAAAAGGTCACAGTTTGGTGCGGTTTATGGGCTGGAGGTATCATTGGACCGTACTTCTTCAAAGATGCTGCGAATCGTAACTTAACTGTGAATGGTGAGCGCTACCGTGAAATGATATCCAACTTTTTTTCCCCAAAATGGAAGAGCTTGTCTTGCATGACATATGGTTTCAGCAAGACGGTGCCACATGCCACATGCCACACAGCACGCGTAACAATGGACTTGTTGAGAGGCGAGCTCGGTGAACATTTTATTTCACGTTCGGACCTGTCAATTGACCACCCAGATCGTGCGATATAACGCTTTTAGATTATTTTTGTGGGGAAATATTAAAGCTCATGTCTATTGAGACAAGCCTGCTTCAATTAACGCATTGTAAGCCAACATTAAAGCATTTATGTATATGTGAGATACCGGCCGAAACATTGGAAAGAACATGCCAAAATTGGACTAAGCGGATGAACCGTTTGAAGCACAGTCGCGGTCAACATTTGCATGAAATAATCTTCAAACATTAAATTATATGGACTGTACAGGGTGGGCCATGTAAAATTTTCTTTTTGAATCGGCTATAAAAAAAACTGGTCGATATTTTTTCAAACTTTTTTTTTGTTTTGAAGATTGAGCATTGTCATTTATGAATGAAAAATAATATCGTTCAAATGACTGCCACGACTGGCTTTACAGTAGGCCATTCGATCAACCCAATTTTTAAGCACATTTTCGATTGTTTGGGCTCCAATTTCATGAATGGCAACTTCGATTTCGTGTTTTAAAGCATCAATCGTCTCTGGATGGTTCACATAGCATTTGTTCATAACGGCTCCTCACAAAAAATAGTTTAACGGGCTTAAATCACAGCTCCAAGGCGGCCAATTGATGTCGGAATTTCGGCTGATTATTCGGTTTTCAAAAACGGTAGCCAAAAGTTCGAGTGTAACTTTGGCAGTGTGACAAGTTGCACCAAATGTCGTCCATGTCATCCTCTTCAATTTTTGGAAACAACTCGTTGAGCATATCACGGTAACGCTCGCCATTTACTGTAACCGCGGCTCCTCGCTCATTTTCGAAGAAAAATGGCCCGATGATGCCGCCAGACGAAAAACCGCACCAAACAGTGACTCGTTGTGGATGCATTTGCTTCTCTACAGTAACGTGTGGATTTTCTGAGCCCCAAATCCGACAATTTTGCTTATTGACGTAGCCACCGATGTGAAAATCAGAAAAGAAGAAGAAGACTCACCACTTTGCAAATTGGATTTCAATATTTCCCAATTTTGTTCAAGCGTATAGCGTCCCATTTCGTAAATGTCAAACCTTTAAGTAAATTATGAACACATTTGACATGTCATTTGTGTTACCATTCTCAAAAAAATAGGTGGTTCAAAAAGCAAATGGCCCACTCTGTACTATCGATTTAAATAAAAATTTCATGAATTTTTCTGAATTTTACGTGGGTTTTTTTTTTTAATTTTCCTAGGGCTCTTAAGAAATCACCCTAGTATGTATTAATTCTGAAGAAAATTTTAATAAAGCCATTTATTTTATTATATAATAACATATTTTTTTAATATATATATACATATTTTTGAAATCTAACCCCTCTTTTCGTACTAGTCCTTTGTTTCGTATAACACGGATTCGCATAACACGGCAATTTTTTGGGACGTAACTTCCGTGTTAAACGGGGGTTACCTGTATATAAATGGTGGAAACTGTAAGGCTGGTCCTCTCGAATCTTCGATTTGTTGCCTCATGCCGTTGTTCCAGCAAACGAGCGATGTGACATATGCCTTTGAGTATTTAGTAGAATATTTATTTTGGTGGCTAAATGTCTAATGATGAATTAAATAAAAAGAATGAACATATTTTTAAAATTTTTTAATTGCTCGATACCATTAATTTTTTCTTGTGAAAGTAGTTACTATTCATTTAATGCAGCTTACGCCTTCTTATTATTTTTCAGATGCTCTTTATTGTTGCCTGCCAATGCTGCATTTGCATTTCTTTCCATCAATATTTTTATATTTTTTTGCGTACTAAAAGCATCATATAAATAAATAGTCTGCAATTCTCTTTTTTTCCAGCCAATTTATTGGATTTATCTTGACTTTTATAACGTGCGCGTGGATATGCTTAAGACACCCACGCTCCACTTTTAGTACCACCATGAAAATGCAGAAAAAAAAAATTAAAATGAAATAAAAAAAACAAAACCAAATATTAATTACCTCTGGCAAAGTGTATAAACTCAATTTAAGGCGCTTTATAGCTGCCGCATTCACCGGTGGCTCCATCTCATTTGCTTGCCACACTCCGCTCCCGCAGCTTATGCAACCACTTGAATATTTCCACACTCTTTCATCGTCTTGCGGAAGTACTCTAACACCGTTACCATTTTTTCCATAATTCAAATTATACTTTTGTGTGCTTTCAGAAAGAGTATTTATGAGTTTCGGGCTTTTAAAATTAAATACCTGTGTACGTTTGTTCATTAGCCAAACTTTGCTGTTTTAAAGACGTTCAAGTGGATCGAAAGAAGCACCAGCTGCGGTGCGGTGTGCTGAATGTATGTAAATGTATATGTGTGTGTGCGAGTGAGGATGCTGCGTCAGCCTGTCTTGTGGCTTTGTTATTCAATTAGGTGTGCATTTTCCAGGTGCTATAATGCCCAGTGAGAAATTTATAATTTTTTCTTTCATTCTTGGTTCATGCCCAATTAAGCCATAAAAATTGGAGGACAAACTTAGCCGAATACATAAAAACGTACGTATATACATGAGAATATATATGTACGGGTAGTAAGCAATTAGAGACTAAGAGTGCTTATGAAACTGGCGCCATGAACTGATACTTTCCAGAAGAGGAGGAGGGTTGTTTTAGTGGCCACACCACACGAGGAAGTAGACGGCGGTCGCTGGAAGTGCGAAGATATATTTAACTATACCTCATCCACTCCAAAAAAACAAAAAAAATAATAATAAAGAGGCTCTGGGTCGAGAAACGGGGGAGCAAGCAGCTCTTCTACCAAGTAGGCAAACAAGTATATGCTGCGGTTCACACTACGTTTGTTCTATAAAATATTCACTAATCACATCCATACTACTGTAGCGTATTCCAAGTGGAAGTATGCGCTATCTGGTATGCTGCGAAAACTCTGTTAGAAAATAGAATATCACTAGAGGATATCCACTTTTTCACCGACAGTCAAGCGGCCGTTCGAGCACTCAGCTCCTCTTATACCCACTCAGATGTGGTTCGATCCTGTCTCTTATCTCTTAACGAGATAAGTGTTCAGAATTCTGTCCAAGTTATCTGGATACCGGGTCACAGTGGATTCGAAGGTAACTGCAAAGCTCATGAGCTCGCAAGAGCTGGAGCTGCGCAATCAAATGTTAGTAACTTACCCACAATCCACATTCCGCTCTCAACATGTAAATTGCTCATTGATCGAGAATTTCACAGCATTGCTGATCGGAGGTGGCGAGTGGAAACTACTTGCGTTACGACCAGACAAATCTGGTCATCCTACAATCTGAAACAGACAAAAACCCTTATAAGTCTTTCGAAACACGAACTAAGGCATATAATATCTCTTATCACCGGCCACTGCCTTTTGGGCACTCACGCACGTCGGCTCGGGGTTCCTCAAAACGACCTGTGCAGATACTGCGAGGACGAAGATGAGGAAGTATCGAGTAGACATTTGCTGTGCAGTTGTCTAGCCAGAAGTCGACTCGCTCTTCTAGGCTCTCTAACAATTGACAATCTTTCAGTACTCTCGAACCTGAAAATCGAATCTCTCATCAAATTCTCGAAACGAATTAATATCTGTGACCAAAATCTACAATAAAAATCCCGGTTAGGTGGGGAAATCATATAATATAATGAGCTCCAGGGTAACACAACGGACCCAACTTGCGGTCTATGTGGCACTCCGATGCGGGGTCACCCTTAAACCAACCAACCAATCACCTCCATATCCTTCTCCTTTCCATTCACCAGGCCATTTCAAATATCACGGAGGACTTCCGTATATTTATTTGATAATAATAAATAATAATTGATCAAGCTTTTAGAATTAATCCAAAGCACTATAAAATAACTGTGTTTGATTAATGAAATAAAAAAGAAAAAAATAAATAAATAAGTAAAGTAAAAAAAAAAGTATTTCAATGAAATGAAAAAAATGATAATGAAAAAATAAATAAATTAAATAATAAATAAATATATAAAGAAAAATAAAGAAAAGAAATAAATAAATAGAGAAAAAATAAATAAAGTAAAAATAAATAAATAAGTATGGAACTTCATTTCATCACGCATTCATCACCCATTCCTCAGAGAACATTTCGCTCTCGAAGTCCCTTTTCAGGTCGAATAACAGCCCTCTCATTTTCTTCTATTTATATCCACCAATTCAGCAGCCATTCGTACACAATTCATGCATCTTTCCTCAGTAAAATTACTGTTGAAGTCACACCGTTTATGTGAAAAGTTCATCAGTCTTTATAAGGGACTTGTTACTTACACCTTCTCGCTAAGTTGAAGATTTCGTCAATGTTTCATCAATGTTTTACTTCAAACGTTACAAATATAAGGCGGGGCAAAATTATTTATTTTAATTTTATTTTTAAATTAATTTTTTACTAAGAAAAGAGACATAATTTTTTAGTTTAGGAAATACTTTTTTTAATATATAATATATTTGAAGTGAAACTTTTTAGGCGTCGATGGACGAGCGAGAATGGAGAGTAAAACTTCAAGGCCATGAAACGTTTTGGGCATTTTCGTTCCGCGAGAGAGAAAAAATATATAACGTAGAGGAAAAGGAGAGAGAGAGCTATACCTTATATATTTTATAGTAATTTACCATCATAAATCCATCCATTTTCAGTTGATTATTTGCTGTTGACCGTCTGTCTGATATTTGACAGTTTCTATTTTGTATTATTTTATTACGGGCATCAGTCACAACGCTGTGTTTAAATATCGGCTTATTTAAGGTTTTTCGCAATATTAATCCTTTACGTGGGTTTTCCGAATTGTTACTGCAATGAATGAGAAGCGTTAACCAAAAGATTTCAGATTGCTTAGACTTGAACACAGGGAAATATATTTCGACATAGTTACAATTTCTTAACTGCTGATGGTCGAGCAATCTCTTTGGTTTTAATTATTTCGTTCAAGCTCAGATCCATAGTCGTTGTATGCCGTATTTCTTTTTTTCCTCGAAAATTTTAACTAATTTACCTTCAAATATTACGAAAAAGAAACAAATTTGTGCCCGTGTACGTCTGTAAAAAGTCGGATGCGCTTGCTCTATTGCGAATAGTATGTAAGCTGCCGAAGCTAGTTTTATTTCAATGTCGCTGCTAGATATTCACAATTTGAAGAATGTTTAGGAATTAACGCAGTTAGGGCCTCCGCACACGGCTCGTACAGTTAGTGGCTTGTCCGAACACAATGCAACTATCTATCGTAAAAGTACGAGTTGTCAATATGTCGAGCGATGAAGGGGAATTTATTTGTAAATTTTGTATATTTGTATTCTCTGCAAATGTTGTGAATTTATTTAGATATATATTCTTTCTCTCTCTCTCTCTCGGGTCTCTTCCTCTTTCTTTGTCTACCTTGAAAATTTCTCTTTCTGTTATGTGTACTACGCTACATGCACTTTTTTTGAGTGATGGACACATTTTTTACCATCACACACTCCTTTGCTTATCGGTTTGTATACTAAATTATGAATTGATGCCCGACGTTATTTAAAAAAATTATAAATCTGTCAATGGGCTGATTATTTTTGCGCCTCCTTGTACATATGCCAACCAACTAGTCCAAATCGCCTTCGCATATGCGCTCATTTCTCTACTGAGCATTCGGCAATTTTCTTCCATATTCTTGCTCAAATTCTTTGCCGTAGTGTTATCTTATAATATTAAAATTACAATGTTCTAATTTTAATTTTCTTTCACCTAAATCTGCCACCATAATTACAAAGCTTTTGCAGATTTTTACTAAAATTGTTGTTGTTTTTTTTTGTTTCTTTTTTTATACATTTTTGTCAGCTTCAGTTGGGCTTAGCGACTTTGTCCCATTTGTAAGCATATTTATTTCAATTAATTAAATTCATAAACAAAATTTAATAGCGAGAAAATCTAATAGCTCCATAGGTCAGTAGATTGGGTAATAAAAAAGAGGCCGCGTGAACTTGAAATGGCTTAAAAGGCTGTTGTGGTCGTAAAAGCGCTTATGATGGGTTAGCAAAGCAAACCGCAGTTAGGCTGTGTGATTTACCTCAATTGGGGAATTTTTAAAGCAGGAACACTTGGCGTTGAAAAATATGTTTTGTTTTTGTGCACTCATTTGATGTTATTTTACAAGCAATTGGTGGATTGAATTTATTATCATTGAAAGTAAATTCTAATTGCTTTGAGCTCTAAGGGCGCAAAAGACATATTTTTTACGTCTGTAATTGCTTAAAAGCTAGACGGTTACTTGGTTGCAAATAAGCAGCGACCACATGAACTCCCACCGAATTCAAATGTGACTCCTCCCCATCTTTAACCAATATTGAGCTGAGACAGATGGAGCTCTACATTCCGCAACTAATTTTATTTTCTTGTTTGTAGTCACTGGATCTCTGTAAGAGAGAGGCATCCATAGACCGGACTTGGACTCACTAGTCGAATTTTGCTGCAACTAAAAAATTATATGAACTTGCCTCATTTAACAATTCCGTTTCGCCTCGTGAAACCCCACGTTTGTACGTACTTATGTCAGTATATTTGTGCACCTATCTGTATTTCTTATATTTTATGGCAACCACCAACGACTGCTAAAGCGCCAAACCAACCGGAAATGTGTTGATTTTAACAACTGAACTGCCACTTTAAATCGGTTAGTTTACGAGTAGTTGCTTGCATGGGATGTCCTTACTGCTCGTATCTAGACACTGGAACTGCTTAAGAACAATACCATAAAAATGCCACTAACTGCTTTCACGTAATCTCCATATCCATTTAAAATTATAGCTTTGCCACAAATGCACAACATTATTTTAATGATCGTAGCAATGACTCAACTAACACCTTGAACCGCACAGTTCGAATGGCAAATGCATGAAATCACATGACTGTTGATTTTTTAGGTAAATAGATATAAATTTGTATTTTTTTTAAGTAAACTCAATGGTGGCATAGACTTAGTTTGATCTGCTGGAGTTTGGAATTTATTTAGCGTTGATTTTTTGAAGAGCGGCAAGATAATATGTTACAATAAAAAAAAATGCAAAAACCAAAATGTATGATTAATTTTGAGCCACCTTGTACAAAAAATTCTTAATTCGCCTTTTGAGAAACTGCATTCCTTTTTATTTACTAAACAAGAGTTATTCAAAAAGAAAATTGGATGATTAATTTTGAGCCACTTGTACAAAAAATTTTTTTCTTAATTCGCCTTTTGAGAAACTGCATTCCTTTTTATTTACTAAAAAAGAGTTATTCACAAAGAAAATTGGATGATTTATTTTGAGTCACCTTGTCAAAAAAAAAAAAAAAAAAATTGTAGTTCGCTTTTTAAGAAACTACATTCCTTTTTATTTACTGAAAAAGAGTTATTCAAAAACAAAATTGTGTGATTAATTTTGCGCTACCTTGTACAGAAAAAATTTTTTTTCTTAATTCGCCTTTTAAGAAACTACTTTCCTTTTTATTTACTAAAAAAAGTTATTCAAAATCAAAATTGTATGATTAATTTGGCGCCACCTTGTACAAAAAAAAAGTTTTTATTTCACCCTTTTAAAAACTCCATTATTTTCTTGTAATGAAAAAATGTTATTCAAAAACCAAATTGGATGATTAATTTTGCGCCACCTTGTTCAAAAAAATGTTGTTAATTAACTTTTCCAGAAACTGTTTTCTTTATTATTTATTGTATAACAATGATGGCACACAATTTAAGGGTCCATAGCGCATTCATTGTAAAGTGTAGGTCACTTGAATTGAGACTTTTCAGAATGTAAAATATTTTGGTTGTGCTAGAGTTTTCTGGACTTATTTAGAGTTGACCATGGTCCGAAAAACTTACCGAAAAGCTCCGGATAGAATTCATGGAATCCGTTTCAAAAGCTGAGTGACCTGGACTACGCGAATGACATATGTCTTCTCTCATATTCACTGTACGGAACAAAGAAAAATTTGGAAACGCTCATTGAAAACGTATGGCTTGTGGGCCTGAAAGTAATCATGTCGAAGACAAGACTCATGCGAGTAGAGATAATGAGTAAGACGCTCCGAAATTACGAGCCATTCTCTTTTCCTTTTTCTTACGCTATTAGTAAAAAACAATTTCTAAAAATTCTAACTATTAAATAAATTTATTTAAAAAAATTTGTTTTTTTTTTTTTTGATTTTTTGCAAACGTTGAAACTTAAAGTTATATGGTTTTTCTTGCTGCATGAAATATATTATTTTATAAGAAAATAAAATAAAAATAAATAACTAATCAAAACTTTGCAATAAGAGGCAAACTAAGTATTTATTCTTTGTAAGTATTTTTCTCTAATTTGTTTTTAACACTTTTTTCGTTCAGATTTTAACACTAAAGTAATTAAATTAAAAAGTAAATAAGACATAATAAAATTTATCTGTGTGCGTTCAGAACCTCTATCGTACATCTTCTTATTCATTTCTGTGTTATTCATCTTTGCTGCTGGATATTTTATACCTGAACAGATTGACCCTCTTCGTATTCTGCTATGACGATGCAACACTCCTGCATAATAGCCAATAACTCTTTGACTTGCTGAACTATACAGATTAGCCCCAAGCTCCGATTCCACTTCCGAATTTGATTAACTTTTCTTGCAATGCGCCATCTTCTTCTGCTCGATTAGCGCGATAGCCACTTATGCGACTTTTGTCGAGCCTAAAAAAGAGCACCAGTCGTTTCTTTTGAACAAATTAAACCTTTCAGTACCTCACCAAATCTTTTACATTCGATCTTTTCCTTCTTGATCACCTTCGAGCTGCTATTGCTGTTTCACTTGAGGATGCCAGCGAAGGGATTATTCATGCTTGTTTCCCAAAGTTTCGTGCTTAATACTGATTTATATGATGCGTTCATTTCGAAGCTCTCATATGGCTCAAGGCTAGTCGACGCATCGAAATTTTCATCATTACTTCTTGATTTGTCTTCAAGGTGCTTCACGATGGAGTTGTTTAGTCCAAAAATTGGTTTTGATGCTTTAGTAATAAGAGATGACATTTACAATTCTAAAACCTCCTTTCAGACTCCATCAGAGAGCACTCCGAGAACTCCGTGCTCTGAACAGTGCCTTGATGTGCCTTTGAGTTACCGAATTCCGTATGATGGCGCTCTTTAATATAAAAGTCAGTTTTGATACTTTTTTAATGACAAATTTTCACCAGTTTCTGCAAGGTAGAATTGAGAGATAGAATTTGGGATTCCAAAACTTTTCTTCTGACTCCACTAATCGCGAGTTATATGTTTTGAATTATTGGGAGATTATGCCACAGATTTTGAAGGCTAATGAATCCATGTGACACCTGGCGTCGAGTTACCGTTGATTGCTGCCGTCTGTGTAATATGCCACGGATTTTTGTATATTTAAAAGGGATCTCCAAGATATAATACTTAATACACACAAGTCAGCTCGTTAGCATTTATTTGTGGAGCATTGGGCAGAGCTATGCAACCTTTCTTATGTAATACTCGCTTTCAGTCCAAAGAATCCATTTAAGAGTTTTAACTTAAGACTCAACTTTTTTGGTAAATTTTTCACCTTCTTTGCCACTCGCATCGCTGCTGTCGCTATTTTGCACACTGCAACTCATCCCTTTTCATGTCCATAGTTTGTTCTAAGTTTGCTGATGTATATACAAACTCCTCCTTCCACGCACTAACTGTCATCTCTTTGTATGTAAATTTGTTTGGCAAAAATTCTGGTATGCAACTTTCACTTAATTTCTTTCAACTTTCTGTCGTTCCAACCAGCGTGAAGGATACAATAGCTACGCCGCGTGCACATTAATTATTTCCGCAACTTATCACTGTCAGTGTGTATAAATTTCAACACACCGTACGCTGACAAATAAATACATGCAAGTGAATTGTTTTGTACATATAAGTACACTTATGAAATGAAATAAGTGCGTGCGCTTGTCACTATTATAAAGTGTGTGTGTGTGTATGTAATAATGAAAAATTGCAAGCCATATATTTAACCGATGCAAAGCTGACAGGACAGCAAGCAGCTACTTTCAAGTTCAACTCTTAGTTGCTTTCACAACATGTGAGTGTGTGCTATGCACTAAATAGGCACAACTTTCATCTTCGTATGTGCAAATGTGTGTGTATGCACATACATGTGCTGATAATTCAGCCTACTCGCACGTCAGTCTATTTTTCTTATTAAGTTATTCATTGTTTAACGCAGACAAGTGTTTAAATGCCTGCCCCACATCCACACACATACACATCCATCAAGCGGGCCTTACTTAGGGCAAACACCACATGAGTATATGCATGCGTACACTACTTGTTTCTCGTGTATGTGTGTTTGTGTAGGTATGTGCGCTTTAGTAGGCATTATTTTTCTGCCTGTTCATAAATATTCACGCCGTGCTGTTACTTGAATGATGACTTGCATACTCTCAGGCAATTATTTCAAATGTGCACATACATGAATATATACAAAGAGTTGTGTGTACTTCAACACCTGACATTAACGAACTTAGAAAAAACAGTAAGTACATTTATTTTAGTTGCTGCACCTGCTTATTTTAGTTTTAATGCACTGCAGTCGCAACCAGGGCGTATAAGTAATATTTCTCTGCTTAAACTCAGGCATTGCGCAGTAATTGCACATTAATTGAAAGCAATTATTTTGTGAAAGAAAAATTGTTTAAACGAAAAAAATTAACTCTACTCGCTTAGGGCAGGTCTGTGGTAGCGAGCGGTGAAGGTGGGCAGCTCACTAGTCCATCGCCTACGATACTTGTCAAAGGTAATTCGCAAGGGTCCATATTGAGGATGCCAATTTCGGAATCATGAAGATGGGTGAAAACGGGGTTTCAGGATTCCGAAATTTTTGGTTTATTTTTTAAGCTTCGCAGTTTAATTTTAATTATTTTAATTTAGTTTAATTTATGAACTTTTTTTAGTTAAAGTATAGGAAGAATTTGGAATAAAAACCTAATTTTGAAATAAAGTGGACATTAAACTAAAGAACTGTGTAACACATGGGCTGAAAAGTTCCAAGATTAAGAAAAAAAATATGTTTTTTGTTCAAAATTAGCCTCATTCATCAACGTAATTTCCATCAAGATCAACCCAACCAGTGCAGCGCTGCTCTAACAATCAATGCCACTTTTGTAGAACGATTTATCTTTTGCCACAAAACAGGATTCTATTTCAGTGATAAACTCTTCATTCGAGCAAAATTTTTGCCGGTGAGCATTGCTTTTTAGGTCTAGGAACAGTCAGGAGTAGTCGCTGGGAGTCAAATCTGGCGGAAACGCTGAATGTGGAATCAATTCGAAGTTCAATTAATGTCATTTTGCCATCATCAACATATTCGTAGTTTTGGAGAGAAGTGAGCAAACGTGGCACCCACTTTGAGCAGAGCTTTCTCATAGTCAAGTAATCATGCAACATAAAGTCAATACCTTCTTTTGATATCTTTCCGATGTAGGCTAACTCACGCGACTTCACTTTTCGTTCATTCAAAAAGATTTTGCGGTTTTGCTTTATATTTTCCGGTGTTACCGCCGCATTTGGACGTCCATTGCGTTGTGCATCATCGGTGTTTCTACGACCACGTTTGAAGTCAGGAAACCATCGTCTTTTTGTTGGTTCTGAGGGAGCGACGCCCCCATAACACTTTCCAAGCCATTGCTTTGCGTGAAAGATATTTTTTCTTTATCAGGAAACAGTATAAAATTAAAACACGAAATTATTTTTATTTCATTATTTTGAAAATGACAAAAGTGGCGTCACTCTTAGCACAATAACTCACACAACAATGTCTCTTTAGGGTTAGTGCTAACTGAAAAAGAGGTGAATGCAATAAAACTGGTCCGGAACTTTTCAGCTTTTTACTGAATTTAATAGAGTCTTGTCCTGAGAGGAATCCCGAAATTTATAAAAAATAGTCCCGAAATGTCGGGATCAAAAATCACAGTTCTTATTAATAATATTAATTTAAGAGCTAAGTTTTGTAGTAAATAAACAATACACAAAATTTATTTAACTTAAATTTTCAGCTGTTGAAATGCTTCTAATTTTTAGCAAAAACAAAAAATAAAGTATGTTGAAACTTTTATTGAATTTAATAGAGTTTTATCCCGAGGTTAATCCTGAATTTTCGGGATTATTTTTACTAAAACTGGTTTTTCGGGACACGTACCGAAATTTCGGGATCAAAAATCACGGTTAATATAGGCGTTTCTAATCAGAAAATCTTCTCAGAAAAAAGAGGAAAGCTTACTTTCGCCGTTTCATCTGCTGTTCAAGCTGTGCGCGGCCAAGCTTCTGTGGCAGTAATTGTTAGTGTAGTTCATGGATTATCAGAATACTAAATACTATGAGAATACTAGAAATAATGAGAATAATAAAAAAATTCCGAGAAAACACTTCACACCGCCATTGACTGTTTCAATTGTTACTTAATTTCAGGGTAACCTTTAAATTACTTTACTTTTAATTCTAATAAAAAAATAATGCATGTATAAAATAACTAAGCATAACTTTAATTTAGCTAACATTAATTTACTTTTGTTTTCGTCCACATCTAATAAAGAATTAATACCATTTTCGCATTCACAATTTTCACAAATTAATCTCAACTACAACAATCAACAACTTTGTCACAAACTGCTTATGAGCAACCCAGGAAATGTTGTGATGTCAATGCACCAGCATGTGCCAAAATGAATTTCCATGTCAAGCTAAATATTTTGACATATTCGTGTAATTTTTGTTATTGGTTCCACTACCGCTGCTGTAATCTCTATTTATTTGGCTTAACGCCAATTGACATGTAATCATAATTTCAGCTGAAATCGTTAGATTTATTTAATTTAATTTTTTTTACTACTTACTTTGCTCTAATGCATTTAGACAACTTGTATTATGCAATCACAATGTTGTGCAGCAATGCAAAAACAGCAAAAAACACAATAATACTAAAATGGTAAAATCACTATTCCGTGTGCGTTGTTCGGAAAATAGCTAGAAACCCACAAAAACCGCTGATGGCAAGTCGCGCATTTAAATTCGATTGCTGCTGAGTAGTTGTGTGCGTTGCTCCCAATTATCATTGGCTTTGGCAAGTTTGGTTTAAAATAAGTACAGTAAATTGCATATTTACATAATACTTGAATCATCGTGCATTGGGTAGCGTGGGAAAAATTATTCATTTCAGAATTAATTTTGCTCCATTCCGAGGAAAAAAATGTATGGCGATTTGGCTTTAATTGAAAAAATACTATTTGGTTTGAACTTGTAAGTAAAGTTGTGCGTAAAAATTTCAAAATGCTGTATTTTATGCAAACTTTTTATCACATTTACAGTGCAAGATTTTTTAAACTTCAAAGTTGATTATCATACTTGGAAAAAAATTCATTCTTGTGCTCATGTCAAGTGATGCAAGAATTTTGGACATTGGCGTATTTTTTTTAATTCGTTTATTTGTAGGCTTTAGTAAAATAAGAAAGAGGTTGACACAATTTAAAACAAAATTATTAATTTTGAGATTTGTATATATGCTTATATATAACGGGTGATTTTTTAGCTATTATCTTTTTAAAAAGTTGGTTTAAACAGCTGACGCACGTTTCGTGTTTTGTTTCACTGTCAAACATCTTCAGTTTGGTCTTTAATTTAACCATGAAGCGTCTCACTAACGAACAATGCTTGCAAATCATTAAATTTTATTATAAAAATGCGTGTTCTGTTAAGAAAGTTGATCGCGCGCTTCTTCCATTTTATGGTCAGAGTAATCGACCCACTGAAGCAGCTATTTGAGCTATTGTGACCAAATTTAGAACCAAATTTACATTATTGGACATCAAACTACCAACACGCTTACGTAGAATGCGAACTGAAGAAAATATCGCAGCTGTATCGGCCAGTTTTAATGATGACCATCAATTATGGATTCGTCGCTGTTCGCAGCAATTGGGCCTCTGTTGGTTGGTTGGTTGGTTTAAGGGTGACCCCGCATCGGAGTGCGACATAGACCGCAAGTTAGGTCCGTTGTGTTGCCCTAGAGCTCATTATGTTATATGATTTCCCCACCTAACCGAGATTTTTATTGTAGATTTTGGTCAAAGATATTAATTCGTTTCGAGAATTTGATGAGAGATTCGATTTTCAGGTTCGAGAGTACCGAAAGATTGTCAATTGTTGGAGAGCCTAGAAGAGCGAGTCGACTTCTGGCTAGACCGGGACAACTGCACAGCAAATGTCTGCTCGATACTTCTTCATCTTCGTCCTCGCAGTATCTGCACAGGTCGTTTTGAGGAACCCCGAGCCGACGTGCGTGAGTGCCCAAAAGGCAGTGGCCGGTGATAAGAGATATTATATGCCTTAGTTCGTGTTTCAAAAGACTTATAAGGGTTTTTGTCTGTTTCAGGTTGTAGGATGGCCAGATTTGTCTAGTCGTAACGCAAGTAGTTTCCACTCGCCACCTCCGATCAGCAATGCTGTGAAATTCTCGATCGATGAGCATTTTACATGTTGAGAGCGGAATGTGGATTGTGTGTAAGTTACTAACACTTGATTGCCAGCTCCAGCTCTTGCGAGCTCATCAGCTTTGCAGTTACCTTCGAATCCACTGTGACCCGGTATCCAGATAACTTGGACAGAATTCTGAACACTTATCTCGTTAAAAGATAAGAGACAGGATCGAACCACATCTGAGTGGGTATAAGAGGAGCTGAGTGCTCGAACGGCCGCTTGACTGTCGGTGAAAAAGCGGATATCCTTTAGTGATATTCTATTTTCTAAGAGAGTTTTCGCAGCATACCAGATAGCGCATACTTCCGCTTAGAATACGCTACAGTAGTCGGGTAATCTAAATGATAGATTGATGTGAGGGGAATTGGAAAAGATTCCAAATCCCACTTTGCCGTCTTGTTTTGAACCATCTGTACATATAATCAGAGGGCCATCGATTTCGGTTAGATTTGTCTTCCGTTCTTCTCTAGTTGGGAGTGAACAGGAGAATAGCAAGGGAGGTGATAGAAGACTTACATGATAGTCTATGTCGGAAGAGATAACAGTGTTCCTGTTCAGTATGGCCGAATGACCAAGATACTTATTCCATTTCGATATATAATAACATTCATGCGTGTCGCTGCTTTCGCTGCAATCGCTTTGCCAGCCAGATCGATAGGGAACAAGTGAAGCAACGTATTTAGAGCCTTAATAGGTGTTGTACTTAAGCATCCTGTTATCAGGAAGCAGGCTGTTCTTTGGACTCGATCAATTGTGGCTACTCTACACCGTTTTTCGAGTGCTGTCCACCATACAACCACACCGTAGAAGAGTATCGGTTTGATGATCGAGGTATATATCCAATAAATGATCCGAGGTGAAAAACCCCAGGTTTTGCCTATAGCTTTCTTACAATTATAGATAGCTATGAAAGCTTTTGCACATCTGTTTTCGATGTTCAATTTCCAACTCAACTTCCTATCTAGAATAACTCCTAGATATTTAGCTGAATCAGATAGGAGTAACGATTCCCCTTTTAAAGTTATTGTTTGTAGTGGAGGAGATTGTTGTTTCCTATTGAAGAGAACAAGATCTGTCTTTGCTGGATTCGCATTTAGTCCGCATTCGGTGCACCATTTTGACAGAATATTGATTGAGCGTTGCATGAGCTCAGTGAGGGTATTCAGGTGTTTGCCTGACACGCAGAGAGCAATATCATCTGTATAGGCTACAACCTTGCAGCCTGCTTTTTCGAGATTTCGAAGCAAACTGTTTACAGCGAGATTCCAGAGAAGGGGTGAAAGTACTCTGCCTTGAGGAGTGCCTTTGACGGCGTACATTCTCATGCGGCTTAACCCAAGCTCTGAAGTGATTATTCTATTTTGGAGCATTTGTTCGATCATCTTTCGGATGGAGTAATTAATACCCAATTTGGCAATTTCGGACAAAATAGCGTTGGGTTCAATATTATTAAAAGCACCTTCTATGGGGCTCTGTTACTCAACAACGTGGAAAATTTTGTGAAAGGATTTAGGTGTGAAGCCTTTCAAAATACAGCTGGTGCAAGAATTGAAACCGAACGACCTACCGCAATGCAGAATTTTTGGAGAATGGGCTCTTGGAAAGTTGGCCGAAGATCCACTTTTTTATCGAAAAATTGTGTTCAGCGACGAAGCTCAGTTTTGGATCAGTGGGTATATAAATAAGCAGAATTGCGGATTTTGGAGTGAAGATCAGCCAGAAGAATTGCAAGAGCTACCAATGTATGCAGATAAGGTCACAGTTTGGTGCGGTTTATGGGCTGGAGGTATCATTGGACCGTACTTCTTCAAAGATGCTGCGAATCGTAACGTAACTGTGAATGGTGAGCGCTACCGTGAAATGATATCCCATTTTTTTTGCCCAAAATGCAAGAGCTTGTCTTGCATGATATGTGGTTTCAGCGAAACGGTGCCACATGCCACATGCCACACAGCACGCGTAACAATGGACTTGTTGAGAGGCGAGGTCGGTGAACATTTTATTTCACGTTCGGACCTGTCAGTTGACCACCCAGATCGTGTGATATAACGCCTTTAGATTATTTTTTGTGGGGCTATGTTAAAGCTCATGTCTATTCAGACAAGCCTGCTTCAATTAACGCATTGGAAGACAACATTAAAGCATTTATATGTGAGATACCGGGCGAAACATTGGGAAGAGTATGTCAAAATGAGACTAAGCGGATGGACCAATTGAAGCGCATTCGCGTTCAACATTTGCATGAAATAATCTTCAAACATTAAATTGTATCGATTTAAATAAAAATTTCAGGCCTTTTTCCTTATTTTATTTCACGTGTGTTTTTTTGAAAAACTTTCCTATAGCTCTTAAAAAATGACCCTTTATATATTCGACTTGGTGATAAATATGCAAAAAACCAAAGGCATGCGTATAAACACAGGAAGTACGCGAAATTTCTCAGTTGATGGCGTCGATCTCGAAAATGTGCAATCTTTCTGCTATTTATATAGCGTTATATCGGTCTCTGGAGGTTTGCGCAATGATGTTAAAACCCGAATAAATTAAGCTGTGGCGGCATTTTGAACTCTGCAAGCAAATCACACATTTCGCGGAGCACAAAACTGCGAATTTTTGACTCCACTGTAAAGTCGACTTTACTTTATAGTTGTGAAACGTGGAATACGACGTCACCTGACATAAGCTCAATATAAATTTTTGTATGCCTTCGAAAAATTCTGAAAATATTCTGGCCAAATATTATCTCGAATGCTGACTTGGCGGCCAGAACCCAGCAAAAGCCAATACTACTAGAGATCCGAAAGAGTAAATGGGGCTGGGTTGCCTAGGTTCTACGCAGGGGTAATCATGACTTAGCAAGGGCCCCCATTGACTGGAGGCCGCCGTAGCTGAATGGGTTGGTGCGTGATTACCATTCGGAATTCACAGAGAGAACGTAGGTTCGAATCTCGGTGAAACATCAAAATTAAGAAAACCCGTTTTCTAATAGTGGTCGCCCCTCGGCAGGCAATGGCAAATCTCCGAGTGTATTTCTGCCATGAAAAAGCTCCTCATAAAAATATCGGAGGCCGTTCGGAGTCGGCTTGAAACTGTAGGCCCCTCCATTTGTGGAACAACATCAAGACGCATACCACAAATAGGAGGAGGAGCTCGGCCAAACACCTAATAGAAGTGTACGCGCCAATTATTTATTTATTTTTAATTCATTTGAAAAATAATATATTAATAACATCTTCACCAAAATTTTTCAAGGACAGTACGAATGGTCTGCTTCGTGGGTGGAAAAATTATTCATTATTTGTAAGCCAGTGTAATTCAAGCACACATGCATTTGAAATAAGGAAAAACCAGTTTTCAGCAACTAATAAATTATTGTGTAGGAATAAAGTTATTTGACCAACAAATGGAAAGTTGTGATTAGAAAAAAATTCAAAGCTATTATAACTAATAAACAGGAAAAATTTCCTTCAAGCAACTGCAAGTGTAGCTAACCACTTTCTCTGTAATTATCCTACATTTCTAGTTCCAACTCTCATGAAATGTCATAGTCTGTGTGTGCATGTCATGTGAGACCTGAGGTGGGATGCAAAAGTAACTGGAAACTAATAATTGACAATGCGTCAACACCTAGGCAAAATTGTGCTGCAACCTGCATATTTGCACAGCCACAATAGTTGCGCGTATGTGAGTTTGTATGCATGTATATATTATAAATACATGTATATGTGTATATATTTATATATTGTATATACAAACTTTCATGTTGAACCCTATGTAGTGGCAGCTGTTATAATGACATTGTGATTGTTAGAGTTGTTGTTATTGTTTTTGTCATTGCAAGATGAGTGTTGTCAGCAATGGCAGTATTGTTTCCTTGACGTTGATAGAGGAGCACATAAATCCTGAGCGTACACAGTTAAGCAGGTGCAAACATACATTCGTACGGTTGTGACTAAGAATGCCAGTTGGAAATGAATGCGAAATGTTAAATGGAATATGAATTGGTTAGCCTCTGAATTGATATGCTTATAGTAGGCAACCTTTAAAGTTCGAATGCGCATTTAAATCCAAATTGAGCACAAATTTTGAATGGTAATTCATATGAGTAATAAATGTTTTTATGTGACCAGTTGTGAATGATCGAAATGCAATTGGAAAGTCGATCATTGCTAGCTGGACGCTTTCTATTCGCATGAGAAATATTCGCATAATATCATTTAATATTCATTTTAGTCAATTTCAACTTCAAATTCGTTTCAATTGATTCCTTCGTTCGGTGAAATTTTTGATTACATTTTGGCATACTTGAGGATTGCGCTCGGCAATGTCATGTTTCTAAGTGTGAATTATTTCCCATTTATTCAAATACATCCTTTAGATAGCCGCAAAAGCGTTAAATCGGGGTTTCTTGGTGTGCACATTGCGGTGTAAATTTCTTTTCCACAAAATCCACTACCTTCAGTGAAACGTGTGTCTCCCAAGTCAGCTTCTTATCCAAAATTACTCCTAGATATTTAACTTCGTTGGAAAGACCAAGTGTCACACCTTTCAGTGTTGGAAGACTGAGTCCATTCAATTTCCGTTTTCTCGTAAACAAGACTATGGTTGTTTTGTTCGGATTAACGGAAAGACCTTGTCTCATGCACCAATCATCGATTTTGTCAAGAATCCTCTGCACTTTCGTGCAAAGCCTCCTTAAGGATTTATCCGATGTTAGCGTACAGACGTCGTCCGCATATGCTTGGACATGAAAGCCGCGTTCCTGCATCTCCACTAATAGGGAGTCTACGACGAAGCACCACAGCAGCGGAGAAAGAACACCCCCTTGGGGACATCCTTGCTTGGCCCTGACTGTGATTTGCTCGTCATCGCTCCCACCAGCGGTTAACAGCCTCTCAGAGAGCATGGAGTATATCCATTTTATAATGGCTTGATTAACTCCGTGTCGTTCGGCAGAAGAACATATCGAGCCGAAAGTGGCATTATCAAAAGCCCCCTCAATGTCCACGAACACGCCCATTGTGTATTCGTCAGCTTCCAGCCCAGCTTCAATCTTGCTTACAAGATCGTGTAAGGCTGATTCACATGATTTTCCACTCTGGTAAGCGTGTTGATTTCTACTAAGTGGACTTCTCGGCAATACCCCCACTCGAATATGTTTCTCCACCACTCGTTCCAGACTTTTCAACATGAACGATGTCAAACTGATTGGTCTAAAACTTTTTGCTAGGGAATAGTCATCTTTTCCTGGTTTCGGAATAAATACTACTCTTACGCGTCGCCATTGGGATGGTATATAACCAAATGCAAGACAGGCTGTAAAGATCCTTTTCAGGGCCTCAATCAGCCTGTCTCCTCCTTTTTTAAGCATTGCTGGATATATTCCGTCAGGTCCAGGGGACTTAAAGTTTGCAAAGGAAGATAAGGAAAACCTTATCGATTCCCTTGTCACTATCCGACTAGCAATATACCAGCTGTACCTAGAGGTTCCACCATTGCCACCGTTGTTGTTCATGCCACTCTCACCTTCAGAGAGAGTTCTACTACCCGGAAAGTGGGTTTCGAGTAAAGCATTAAACGTTTCCGATTTGGAAATGGTGTATGAACCATCAGGTTTTCGAATGGAATCCAGCCTTACTGAGCGGTCTAAATGAAGGACCTTACAAAGTCTCGCTGTTTCCCTCATTTCTTCGACGTTACTGCAGAAATTTCTATAGGATTCAAGTTTGGCTTGCCGTACTTTCTTCTTATATTCTCTCTGTGTAAGTCGATGATTGGCCCAGTCCTCTTCTGTTTTGGTCTTCAAGGCCTTATTAAGAAGTTTCCTGGACCGTACACGAAGCTTCGACAGTTCAGGGTTCCACCAAGGAACCGCTTTCCCCTGTCTGCTTTGCCTGAGTGGACACAGTTCCTCGAAGCAATTGATTAAAGTATCTTCTAATTTCTTAGTCGCATCTTCAATCATTTCTGCTGATTTGAGTTTTTTCAGGTTTGGTAATCGCTCTGTTACAAGCTCACCATACCTGTCCCAGTCCACATTTCGAGGATTCCTACCGGAAGGTATTGATATTGTGTCAATTCCCAGTCGGAATTCGATAAGACGATGATCAGAAAGAGAGTCCTCTTCCAAAACTCGCCATCGGTTGATTTGATTTCCAGCTGACCTATTGGTAAGTGTTAAATCAATCACCTCTTGTCTCCTTCTGGTCACAAAAGTTGGTTTGTTACCAGTGTTTTGAATGACCAAATCGGATGACAGGATAAAATCCAGTAACTTGAGACCTCTGGGGTTGCATTTGCTGCTTCCCCACACAATGTTCTGTGAATTTGCGTCACAGCCCACTATTAGCCCCAGATTATTGGATTCTGCGTACTTGACCACTTCTCTTAGCTCCCTCGAAGGAGGTGGCTGTACAGAGTCATAGGGTAGGTAGGCCGAAACTATGATAGCTTCGACACTGTTCCCACTTTTCCAGTACTTTATTTTTGCAGCAACGATATCTCCAGAGCATAGCTCTTTTAACATCGTGTGTTCGATCAACCTCGGCATGATAATACATGCTCGCGGTCTCACATTCCCTTCACAATAAAGTATTTGTCCCCACGACATAGCACTTAGACCACAGATACGCTTGTGACATACCCATGGTTCTTGTATAAGTATTATGTGTGGGTTTGTTTGCAGTTTTGCATGCCTACGGCACAAGAGAGCCGTAGACGCTTTGCTATGCTGCAGATTAATCTGTGTAAATATTACTTCAGTCATGAGACTGAGTATATTTACGCTTTGTCCTCCACCTTATCCTGGACGCGGAACTGGATCCGCCCCAGATGTAGGTGAGGACGGCAACCGTACTTCGACTTAAGCACCTTGAGGGACCCAAGATCGATACCCAGTACCAGGTGGGAACCCGTCTCCGAAGTGGTAGCGGATTTCTGCCTGGTGCAGGAGTATACTCTCCAGAGAGTCGTGTCAAGATCCTTGTTCTGAACACGGATGCGTTTGAGGAGTTCTGCTGAATTACAGGAAGGACCCGGAATCCAGACACTCGCTCGTACCAGCCTTTCTTTGCTACTCTCAACAAGAATAAACTTGCTGTTTTCGCAGGCTGGAATCTTTGCTATAGCTTTTTCTAGCCATTCTCGGGAAAAAGCATTGGAACAGTGCACCTTTACGATGCCGTCCACCACGCTTTTCCCCTCGAACGTCGGCGCGTCTTTCGACTCACCGATAGCTTTCCAAAGATAGCTGTCAAGATAGTCTTGTTGCCCTTTGGACAGTAGACCATCTTGTTTGTCGGTATGTATCTCCACCGTCATTGCCTTTGCTGCCATTCTCGCGAATGATTCGCCAGACGTTGACGGAAGAGTGTCATTCGACATTTGAGGTCCCTTAGCCTCTGCCTTGTCAGGCAAAGGTTTGTCTGCCTTGGATTGGGTCGAGGATGCAGGCATTTCCGAATTCCGTCTCTCGACTTTCCTCTTCTTTGCCTTTCTCCTCTTCCCTGTCGTTGGCACAGACCCCGTTTCGTTTCCGGAAGAGCGCAGCGCTACAGAGGAATCCTCTGTTCTGCCACGCTTTCCCGTTTTCGTTACAGGTGTCGAAGTTGACGGAGCTTGAGTCCTTGCCTTAGCTAGTGCTTCGGCTTGCCTCGCCTTCTGTCTCCTTCGTTTGATCTGCCTTGCGGTTAGACCAACACCTGCGTTCGAATCTCCAATAACTTCGGTCTTTTTACCGGTACTTACCTGATTCGCACCAGGTTTAACCGTTATCAAAGACTTACTCGGTACCAGAGATCCGTCTGAGTCTACTGAGAGATTGTCCGCCATCTCCACATCCTCCACAACTTGTTCAGTTGCTTCAGATCGTTTCGACGCCGGTGTATCACTCACACTCACTCGGCTCTCCATTGGCGTAGCCAATGTGCCATGTTTCACCACTAGTAGTTCGCTTCCTCCGGAACCCTGGGTGTCAGTTCCGGTCATAGGGGAATGTGGGGTTCGGGCCTGCACATCCGATGCCCGAGCCGTCGATTGCTCGACGGGAGGATTTCCCAGAAGTGGGTTACCTCGTGCAGAGAGATCCTTGTTGAGCCTCCACATTGTAGAAAAATGCATTTTATACCTCCTGCCAGGTTGTCGGTACGGTACTCTCCACATAGTACTTGGGTGGCCACCAATTCCGCCGTTCCGCGGTTGAGTGGATACCCAATTCCTATGTGGAGCTGCCCTCTTAGTTCGTGGTAAGTTAATCTCCATAGAATGGGGTTAACTCCCCACTTAAGCCTCATCCCCGCGGCAAGGAGACCGACATGACAAGGATCATCTACATACTACATACTCATTACTCATCATCTACATACTCATTACGATCTCATAACACTGTGAAAAATAAAAAGTAAAATCCACAATGGAAGCTGCAAAAATTGAGTTAAAGTAATATCCAAAATGAGTTCCCCAAACTAAGTTCCACAAATAAATTTCCACACTTCAGACATCCAAAATTAAATAACCACATTTTCTTTCTTTGTATTTAGACATATTGGACTGATTTCAAACTCCATTGGAAGCTACAAATTGAAAATCGGGTATAGAGGGCCAGTATAGCTTTCTACTCCTGCAAATCTATCCTCGGCAAAAAATAAGGATTCAAGCCACACGTCGTTTTTTGGATGTACAATGTGATTTTAAATATGGTTGCCTGGTTTGGTGAGAACCTCTTTGGAATATAATATCACTTAACTAGGGAGAGTTCAAAGGCCTGCTTACACTGCCATCACCGGAGCATGTATAACTTGTCTCAGTGCTGCCCCGAATGTTGTATTGCACTTACTTCCCATGCTCTTTTACGTTATTTCCCTTGCTGCTCAAAGTGCAGTCAAGTTAAAGGATACTGGCCTCTGGAGGCAATCTCTCAACGGACATGGTAGCATATTTAGGCAGCTTAGACCCATTTCTGTGAACTTCTTCTCTCTCTGCAAAATGGAGTTAGAGGGTCCAAGTAAGCAGGATCGGAACGAGGAGAAAATCTGCAACGAAGCTGGTACCCTGTCTTCACTGACGCTGTTTTTCAAGATGGAGTCCGGAGTCGGAGCAGGGGTTTTCACTAAATCAGGCAATTTATCTATTTCCTTAAAACTGCCATTTTTCAGGCAAAGGTCTTTACGATCCTGCAGGCATGAAGAATGCCTAGAGAACGCGGAATCGTTGAAGGCAACATTTTTTTCGATAGTCAGGCTGTGAACAAGACTCTGACGACACCATGATACAGATCCAAAATGATCAACTCCTGCAAGGAGCAGATCAAATCTCTTGTGTGCCCAATTGAGATTTCTCTGATCTGGGTTCCAAGACATAGGCGCATAGAGGGAAATGAAATTGCCGATGGGCTTGCCAGGAAGGCTGCTGAATTGGTCTCAGAGAGACCTCTTACCTAGTCATTGGCATCCCCCTAACTGAAGAGGTGGATCTCCATTTCATCGGGTGCTATTTGGAAAACCATTTAGCCCCAGTACAATAGACATAATACTCAGGAAGTGTCGGGCACTCGTTGCTGTGTTTACCGGTCATTGAACGATCACCACACATCCGGGAAAGCTAGGTTTACCATTTAATTTCTATTGTAGAAGTTGTGCGGACCTTTCAGAGAAAGAGACTGCTTTTTATTGTTCGGGTTTGGCAATTAGACGATAGCCGACTTCTTCGACAGTCTGGGGTAGTGCGCCAACCTAAATCCCATCAATTTTCTCCATTACCTCTACATCTCCTGTTGACTGTAAATATTTTTCAGTTGGAGGTCTCTTAATGGTATCAAAATGTATAAATAAATGTTTATACAACCAGGTGCAGCCAAGAGTTTTTAAAAATGAGGACTAATTGGAAGTCGGTGAGCTCGAACCGTAATATTTTTAAATAAATAAATTCCGACATAGTCCTTTAACGAAAATGTATTCAAATGCTTTATTTATAAATGATTTTCTTCAAGATACAACTATAACTTTGATAAGGAACTGATGTATTTACGAGTAAAAATATAATATTATATTTTTTCCACCTTAACTTCGATTTCGCCTTTTTTGATTTTTATATATCGAAATCGATATTAAAATATGAATTTATTAGGTAACTCTTAAATTTGGAAAAAAAAATAAATTAAATATTGCGGATATCAATAAAATAAAATCGTGCAGTTCTAAGCGCGGCTTAGACAAAAAATTTGTTGCAAATATTACGTACAGTGTTGCCATACTTAAAAAAAAATAACTTAGTGTATGGATTTCAAGCGAGTGAATATATTTAGTAGATATGATATCATTTAAGTACTGCAACCTTGAATAGAGTTGTCAGATGAGTTTTTAGGTACTTAAAATTAAATTTAATAAACCTTTATGTACCTAATGCTGTGAGTTTACAATGGTCGCTATACATATATTTATCTATAACAACCTTAAATAGTGTTGCCAGACCATTTTTGTTTTACTAAAATACAAATATTTATTGCTAATTTTATTTTATGACCAATTTTTGCTTCATAGAATTAAACACTTTACTCATTAAATAGTCTCGAATAGAGTTGCCAGATGATTTTTTCAACCACTCAAAATCCAAAAAATTTGATAAACTTTTGTTCATGCCTTTAACGATGTGGTTTTGTAATTTGCGGTATGCACATAACAACCATGATTAAGGTTGCCAGACTATTTTTTCAACTAAAATAAAAATACTAAAATTACATTTTAGTTAAAAAAAGTAGTATTTATTTTATTTATTAACCAATTGCCGGTTACACAGAATCATAGTACTCATTAAAGTATAACAATCTCGAATAGAATTGCCAGATGATTTTTTTAACTGAAATAAAAAAACCACATACATCTTTATTTGCCTGTCCAATGCTATTGCTTTTCAACATCTTTTTTACATATCAGTAGTTTAACCATTACAATTTTGCGTAGCGTTGCCAGCTAATTTTATTTACTAAAATAAAAAAACTTACGTAATTTATTTTTCCTTAAGCATATTCGACATTTTATGCTAGGTTTCATAAGTTAGTAGGTTTCATTTTTAAAAACAGCGTGGCCATATATGAGTATGCACTAATTAAAAATAGCGATATCAAAGTGAAATTCCCATAAATTATATAAATATAAAAGCACGTACGCGTACATCCTTTGTTGGCTGATTTTGTAATAAGCGCCTTGATGTTGTTTCACAACCGCCTTGGAATGTCAGATGGGTTCTTATGAGTGACTTTTTTTATTGATTTGATTTTTGATTCTTTGACATTTTTTTCATACTACCTACCTATTCTCCAAAGGTTTCATCCAGCTTTATGCAATTCTATACTTCATTAGAATCACTCAATATTGCAGATTCGGATTTTACATAAAATTTTAAGAAGAAAGTTCACTAGAGCATACCTCCTATGCCAATTTCGAGCGGAAACATCCCTTACTGGCTGTTTGGTCGAGTTCGGTTTCTCCAAAATCGAGGAACAAATAGTTGTGTTATGAGGGGCTTTTTGGAACTCTTTAACTAAATACAAATCTCAAACTTTCTCTGTCTGATCTGAGATTTTCTCTTATTACGAGGGGTGCCTTTTATATGTCGGGATTAGAGAACAAAAACAAATTTTAATCATCGAAAATCACTTTATTCTTTTTCAAAATATTCTCCATGAAGATCTACATACTTTTGCATGGGTTTGAACCAATTGTCGAAGCGCTTTTGCCACTCTGAATGAGGTACCTCCAAAACATGCATTCTGAATGCCGCAACCGCTTCTACAGGTGTCGAAAAACGTTGACCTCTCAGTTTGTTTTTTACGTACGGGACTAAAAAGAAGTCATTCAGTGCCAAGTCAGGACTATACGGCGGATGACCCATTAATTAGATGTTTTGGGTGCTCAAAAATGCAGTTGTTTGAGCCGATGTGTGAGAGCTCGCATTGTCCTGGTGAAGAGTGATCCGTCTTTGGCGATTGGTTTTCCTAATTTCTTGGAAGACAACTGGCAAAAAAATGGTTGTGTATCACTCAGAATTTACTGTTCTGCGTTGTTCTAGTGGTACGGTTGCGACATGTCCAGTTTTTCCGAAAAAACAGGCGACCATTTGCTTGGAAGTGC
The DNA here is from genome assembly GCF_027943255.1 of Anastrepha obliqua. Taxonomy (NCBI): domain Eukaryota; kingdom Metazoa; phylum Arthropoda; class Insecta; order Diptera; family Tephritidae; genus Anastrepha; species Anastrepha obliqua. Next base: position 119,902,543 of record NC_072893.1, on the reverse strand, counting down.
TTCGTGCGCGAACAACTTTTGTTGGATTTGGCTCATCTTGAAACACCCATACAGTCGACTGCTGTTTACTTTCGGGCTCATGCGCATAAATCCATGATTCATTACCTGTCACGATGTCATAGACGTGTTTCGAAGCCCCGCGATCGTATTTTTTGAGCATTTCCTTCGACCAATCGACACTAGCCTTTTTTGAGCGATTGACAAATTGTGTGGGATCCAACGCGAACAAATTTTTTTGACAGTCAAATGTTTATACAATATGGAATGTATGCTGGTCCCACTAATGCCTAGGATTGTCTCAATCTCACGATAGGTCACATGACGATCTTGCAATATCAGTTCGCGCACAGCATCAATGGTTTTCGGAACAAGAACTGATTTTGGACGACCTTCACGAAATTCGTCTTGGAGTGAACTACGACCTCGATTGAATTCACCATACCATCGATAAACACTGGTCCTTGCTGGAGCTTCATCGCGTCGAAAGTTGTAAAAAATAATCGCACGAAAATGTTTACGATTTAATTCCATTTTTGGACCGAGATGAATCTTTTAAGGGGGAGGTAGGGTTTAGCGCTAAAAAAAACACTTTTTTTGTGGATTTTTTACAGAAATATGGCTTAAGATACTTTAATAAAATCAGTTACATGTTATTGTACATCTTTTCAATAAGTTTTTAAAAAATATTAATAATAAAATATTGACAAATAAGCCCATGACAGAGTTTTTTTGGAGATATGTTTTTCGAGAGGTGCTCTGCGGTGCCAATCGGCATTCGTCGTAGAATCATCTGAAACTAAAAAAGTCGAATTTTTCAGTCAAAGTATGACGTAATGCTCCCCCCTACATTAATAAAATTTTTCTTTTTTCATTTTTGTAGTTTTGGTGGCAAAAAAACGTAAAACGAGCATTTTTGGAGAAAAATTTCGCCATATTTGTAAGTGAAAAACAACCTTTAAAAACAAAAAATAAAAAAAAAAACAGTGTAGGGGGGAGGTATTTTTGATTTAGAAAACGTGTGCCAAATTTGAAAAGAATCGGTTGAATAGTTTCGGAGTTGTGATTGGCACCGACTTTTAAGAAGTCGTTTCGGGAAAAACGCGTTTGAAAAAATGACTCTGAGAAATTATCGATGCTCCGCATTCGAGGTAGAGTGCCTACAAAGGCTATAACTTTGAGAGTTCTGCTCCGATCCACTTAAAATTTTGACACAACATTCTTGAAATGATTTACTAAAAGATGAGTGAAGAAAAAAAATTTCGATTTTGTGACCCTACCTTTTGGAATTAATTTTGGGCTTCCAGTCACGAACAGGTTTTGTTCTTCGCTTTAGTTGGCTGCTTTTGTACTTGTAAATAAATTTTGGTCATTCGAAGCTGTTTCACAAATAGAATTGACTTACAGCAGATGACTTTTTACGAGGAGTTTTTTCGTGGCAGAAATGCACTCGGAGTTTTTGACACTGCCTGCCGAGATGCGAACGTTATTAGGAAATTCTTAAAGAGAAAAATTCTTATAAAATTATTAAAAATAAAAATTTTGTAATAAATATAAATATAAAAATTGTGTTTGGTTTTATGGTCGCAGTAATCATCTGCCGACTTTGGTCGGACGCCAGTCGTTTCTTTTCTGTGCAAGCCAATGCTAATAAGAAATATCAATACACAACCAGTGGAGGCCGCTTCTACTATTTTCAACGCTGGAGCATTTGCCTCCTCCATTCAAATTCAATGACCCCCAGATTTTTAACCGTTGCACTACACCAGCACAGTATTAAATATTTATTGACAAGTTTTCACAATTTATTCGTCTTCCATTTAATTTTAACAATTTTTTTATGAAAATCTAGTTGATTTTCACAAAAGCCATACAAATCAAAGTTTCAAACTTTAAGCAAACTTAATAAAAAAAAATCAATAATCTTCATCAAAAACTTTACATATTTGTAAAATATTTAGAGTATTTACCGCCCTCTGAATTATGTTGCAAGAGCGTAAGTCCAGAGTTGCTCAAAAGTCGGGCTGATTTTTGAAACATTTTTTTTGCAGGCGGTCTTTTGAATTTTAATTTTTTTTTTAGTTCTCGACTTTGTTTATATGGATAAGAACACCCAGTTTGCTTAATTCGCCCAAAATTGCAAGTAGTCGTCGTCTGTTAAAGTTTTCTAAGTTTAATTCCTAAACCTAAGTCGAATCCTTTTGTAAGTAATTCAGCTAATATTAGAAATGTTTAAATGCGTATTTCTTCTTCAAGATATAAAAGCGGAGTAAGTAACGTTTATTCAATATTGTGCATATATAGGTAAATAAGAATAGCTTAACAAAAAAGAATTTATAATAACTAGAATACACGTTGACTATTTAAGAGTTGCCATCTCAACACTCCTCCTCAACGTGGATACTGTTTTACAAAAATTATTCAAAATTCATTAATTTCATGAAATTATAATGTTTGTTCCTGGCTAAATTCTTCGTTAAAATATCAGCGAGCATTTCGTCTGTAGGACAATACCTCTGTACGGCTTCGCGAATGTGATGGAATTTGATGTCAATATGTTTGCTACGTTTATGATAAACAGGATTTTGCGCCAATTTCATAGCGCCTTGGTTATCGATATACAGCTCTACAGGCTCGTTTTGACCAATTCCAAGTTCAACCAACAATCGCCTCATATATATAGCCTCTTTTGTTGCATCTGATGCAGCCATATATTCTGCCTCTGTGCTGCTGAGTGCAACCGTATGTTGCTTTCTCGACTCCCAAGATATTGGACAATCGCCGTAGAAAAACATGAACCCAGTATACGACTTCCGGTCCAACACGTCACCTCCCCAGTCAGCATCCACAAACCCTTTTATGGACTGCTCGCCTGCACGGAATTTCATTCTCATTTCTACAGTGCCAGCCAAATACTTAAGAATATGTTTCAGTTTGCAAAAATGCTCTACATGAGGGTTACAATTACGCTGCGCCATTTTTGACACTGAATGCAGTATATCAGGACGCGTTGTAATGGCCAGATACATAAGAGCACCAATAAGGGACTGATAATCCGTTTGATTTGCCTTCTCGCAATCATCTGCACAATCGACTTGATATCCCTTCTCTAATGGAACCGATACAGCTTTGCAATTTTTCATACCATACTGTGACAACATTTCACGTATGTACTGTGCTTGACAAATAGTCATCTCGCCTGTTTCTCCATCGCGACTAAACTCAATTCCCAAAAAGTGTTGTAACATACCTTTATCGCTTACCTCGAATAGTTCTGCCAGTTGTAGTTTTATTTTAATCACCACTGCCTTGTCTCTGCACCCTATGATCAGGTCATCAACATACACCAGCACCAACGTAAGCTGCTCGTTGAAATTTGCCTTGTATAAGCAGGGCTCATTTTCGCATGCAGTAAAACCAATGCGCGTTAACACACCATCAAGCTTGCTATTCCACTCTTTGCCACTTTGCTTTAACCCATATATGGCCTTATGGAGTTTCAAAACTTTCTGCGATGACTCGCCCTCGACGAAATGTTGCGGTTGCTGCATGTAGATCGTGTCTTGAAGCTCACTGTTTAAATATGCTGAATTCACATCTATTTGATGAAGATGCATTTCATGTTGCACTGCTAATGCCAACATAAGTCGAATAGTAGAATATCTTGCAACCGGTGAGAATACTTCTTTGTAATCAATTCCATAACGCTGATTACAACCTTTCGCCACAAGACGTGCTTTGTAGCGCACAATTTTGCCGTGCTCGTCTTTCTTTAATGCAAACACCCATTTACATGGAATGGCTGTGCCATCAGCTGGCAAATCTGTCACTGACCAGGTATTGTTTTTCTTAAGCGCGAAATATTCGTCTTCCATTGCTTTTTTCCATTTTCTACTATTTTTAGAAGTTAGCGCTTCTTCAATGGTTTGCGGTACCCCTTCTCCTACCATGCTGTATAATTCGTTGAATTGATCTTTCGGTCTGCTTACCTTGCACGTGCGCGGAAGTTTGGGTCTGCCTTGTCCGATTTTCACTTCTCTCTCTGCTTGCTCTTCGCTCATCTGATGCGCGCTTGAATCGCTATCGATGCCACTGTTTGGTGTATCATAAGCATCTTCATGCTTACTTTGCTGCAAAGTGTCTATCTCTTTCTCCCAATTCAGTAGCACTAAATCTACCCCTTCTTCAGGGTTGTCGCCATCAAAACATTTATTAAAAGCAGTTTCGTCAAACAAAACGTCTCGGTGCTCAATAACTTTATGACTCTTTTCATCATATAAGCGATAAGCTTTTGCTGTTGTTGAGTAACCAACCATAATGTACTGCCTACCTTTGGCCTCGAATTTGGACTTCTTATGTGACTTGTCTAATGCAACTGCAATAGAACCAAACGTGCGAAAGTGCTTTACAGTGGGCTTTTTGTTCCACCACACTTCGTACGGAGTTTTGTCTCCCAGCTTATTTGATGTGCATCTATTCCTGATATATGCTGCCGTATTTATAGCTTCAGCCCACAAACATTGAATAACACCAGCATGCACCATCATCGATCGCGCCATCTCGACCAGTGTGCGATTCGCGCGTTCCGCCACTCCATTTTGCTGCGGAGTATATGCCACTGTCAACTGCCTTGTTATACCGTATGTTTGAAGATATGCGTCGAATTCTGCATTGACGTACTCGCGACCGTTGTCGGACCTGATCGCCTTGATTTTATGTCCAGTTTGAAGTTCCACTTGTGCTTTAAATATCTTGAAATATTTAAAAACTTCATTCTTTGCTTTCATGAAGTACACGAAAATACGTCGTGATAAGTCATCAATAAAGGTAACGAAATATTTTGAGCCACCTACTGAATTAGTTCGGAAGGGTCCACACACATCTGAGTGTACAAGTTGTAGCAAATCCTTTGTTTTTGTACTAGAGTCATCAGGAAACGGTAGTACATGAATTTTGCTTAGCATGCAAGTTCTGCAATTTCCTGTATCGCCACGACTGTTTACTTGCATATCGCGCACTATATTTCGACGGCTTAGCTCCCGCAGACTTTTGAAGTTTAGGTGTCCCATTCGGTTATGCCATGCTATGTCACTATTGCATGCTGCAAATGCTTTTTCTGCGCTATTTCTTAACACAAAAAGGCTATCTTTTCTATCGGCTTGTAAAAGTACTTCGCCTGATCTGTCGTTTATTGTGGCTTTGCTCGAGTCGAATATCACTGTATACCCTTTCTCTACAGCTTTGCTTACAGAAATAAAATTTGCTTGTAGTTCTGGTGAATACAACACATCTTTCATTTCGATTCCACGACGAATCACAATATCTCCTTTGCCTATTGCTTTTATATAGTTGTCTCCAGCAAGTGCAATCTGCTCGTCGTGTTTATCCAAACGCGTGAACATGCGGCGGTCGTTACACATATGTGATGTCGCGCCACTGTCGATATACCATGCTGTCTCTTTCCAACTTTTGACTTCAGCAGCACTCAGCATCGCTAGTCCTTTGTTCTTATTGTTCTGTTTCTTCTCACACTGATTTGCATAATGCCCCTTCTCACCACAAACGAAGCAATTTCCTTTGAATTCTTTTCTCTCCTTTTTGAAGTTGTTGCCGAACTTTTTCTTTTTCACGCTTTTCGCTGTAAACGCATGCTCACCTGTTGCTACTTCGCTCTCGTTGTTCTCATTTCTCCTTTTTCCTTCTTCCAGAACTTTCTGCTTCAAAATGGTGAAATTGGGTAGGGAGTCCCTTGTTTCAATAGCCACCACGAAGTTCTCGAATTCTTTGGGCAAACTGGATAAAAGCATAATGGAAAGCAACTCCTCCTGAATTTCTATACCCGTTTCAGCCAGCTTTTCTGAAATTTCTGTGAAATCATTAATATGTTGCACCACATTGCCATCTTGCGCCATGGTCAAATTCAGCAGTCTCTTGTAAAGCGAAACCTTTTGCAACGGCCCTTTCGGATGATGCACCTCCTGCAGTTTCACCCACGCATCTCTAGAAGATTTGCACTTCTTTACATGTGCCAATTGCGGCGACTTGACACATAACAAAATTGTTGCTAGCGCTTTTTCATCGTCGGCTTCAAACTTCAATTTGTCCTCTGCATTCTCATGGGTCAACTTCCCAGACACCATCTTCCAGTAGCCTCCATGGATGAGCACACTCCTCATCTGCACTTCCCAGGAATCATAGTTTCTGTCATCTAATTTGTCGATTTGAAGACTAGGTACACTCATCTTGAGTCCTTACCTCACAAAAATTGTTTTCTTTCAAAAGCGCAAAATCGAAAGGCCCTGGGCCCATAACCTGTTTAAATGCGTCTTTCTTCTTCAAGATATAAAAGCGGAGTAAGTAACGTTTATTCAATATTGTGCATATATAGGTAAATAAGAATAGCTTAACAAAAAAGAATTTATAATAACTAGAATACACGTTGACTATTTAAGAGTTGCCATCTCAACAAGAAACCCTAAATTTGGGTATGTGTATGTGATATGCATCACTTAATGCGCATATTTGCCAGCTTCCGGTAGCATCTGTTTTTCAATCCATTTATCATTTTCCGCATCGTACACTTCCACATTGTCCTTAAGTACCCCTTCACTATAGCCACCGAATGCCCACAACTCCTGATTCATAGACACCGCACAAATACTGCCACGCGTAACATTCAAACCGGACATCTGTAAGAAAAATTAAAATCAATTACTAACTAAAAATACGCACTTTTATGAAAACCTACTTTAAACCATTTGTTGTTCTCCAAACTGTAGCGTTCCACCGATCTCAGTGCACCATTAAACCAACCGCCGACTACATAGATTTGTCCATTATGTACAGTTACCTAAAAAGTAGCATTTTCATTTAATTAAACTTTTAGTTCAACAGCAATCCACTCTATTCTGTACTTACTCCAGGCCAGCCACGTGCATCGTTCATATCCGTGCATTGTGCCCAGATATTCTTCGCTGGATCATAACGCTCAACCACACTTAAGTGCGTTTTATTGAAACCACCAATTACGTAGAGTTTGCCATCCAAAACAACAGCACCAGTACCCGCACGCCGTATTGACATACTGGAAAGTGTTTGCCAATGACCAGCTGTAGTATCGAACCTGAAAAAATTTGGATATGAAACTTGAATGCAGGGAAGTGGATGAAATAGATTAAAATAGATTGATCTGTAGTCTAAGACAGACTCGCGCAGTATTCATCAAATGCTACCATCTTGGAACTGTTTAACTAAATAGGTATCTAAACATTTCTCTGTCATGGCATTGATCATAAACTTGCCCAAGATTTTCTTTTATTATTGGCATTTATCTAGACCAGAGAGCTGGTCTTAATACTGATGTCGCTCTGTATCGTTTTTACTTATTGGTATTCGCCTAAACTTTTGTCTAAGAATTGATTTAGGTCTTCTCCAGGTCTTTGTACTGATACGAGTCTCAGTTTGGTCCTTGCCTTGGTCTTGCTTTCAGTATTTGTTTGATCTTAGCCCCGGTGTCAGTTAATTTTTAATCACAGTTCCGATCTTGGTCTTGTCTTCCATTTTCGGTTTTGTCTTAATCCAAGTCTAGTTTTAGTCTTAGCAATCATCGCGAACAGTTTTAGGTTTTGATATTCATTTTGGACTGGCTTTAGTTTTGGTCTTAGTCTTCGTCATGATCTTGGCCTCTGTTTCGGTGTTAGTATCGGTCTCGCTGTTCCACAAATGGAGAGACCTACACTTTTGTGTTGCCTCCGAACGAATGGTCTTTTGTGAGGAGCTTTTTCATGACAGAAATATACTGAGATGTTTGCCTGCCGGGTGCGTCAGTCCCACCCGGCTACGCCGACCGCACTGATGTAAGTTAGCTTTGATTATGATGATCTGAGTTTAAGTTTCGGTTTTGATCTTTATTTTGACTTTGCTTCGGCTTTGATCTAAGCTTTAGTTTAATTTACGCTGTTGATCTCGGTTTTGGTCGTACTATAAATATTGTAAAGCAGAGCTTTTAGATGCGATTTTGGTTTCATTGTGGAGTGCAATTGTGGTTTGAATCTTTCTCGAGGTCTGACTTTGGCTTTGATTACAATTTTGGCCTTAGTATTGGCCTTAACTTTGTTTTGGTTTTGGAATTGGTCCAGATCTCGGCCTTGTTCTTACTCTCAATCTAAATCTAAAGCTCAGTTTCAGTAATAGTAAAGCTCTCAACCGCGGTCTTGGTTGTCTTAAATGTTTGTAAATAAGTTTTAAGTGGTCTTTCATGTCTCGCGTCCTTACCTCTGTCTTAAAATTAGCGTCACCTCTAGATTTGAGTTTTAAATTTAGATGTTACGTTTGGCTTTTGTGTCAATTGTAGGATTTGTACAGGTTCCCCTAATGCACGTTTTATTATAGATTCCAGCGTTTTTGCCTTCACACCGACACGCCTTTAGGCTTAACAGCATCTTCTTACTCTGTACAATTGCATCCTTCTAATTTGGGTCCCTGGACACAGGGATATAACTGGGAATGAAGTAGCGAACGCATTGGCGAGAAAGGGGCCTTGTTACCAATAAGGCCCGACCCCTTCGTTACCATGGGGCAACACACTATCAAGGAGAAGCTCAAGAGTAAAGAGCTACGGCTATTGGAGATTTGCTGGCACTAAACTATGGGGCTACCCGAGGCAAAATCATTACTGGGAGGGCACAATCAAAAGAGGTTTAAAAAAACTCATAACCCTCCTCAAGGATAAACTGAGAATGCTCACGTGCATCCTCACAGTTCACTGCACACTGCCAAGCCATCTGCACATGTTCGGGATTTGGTCTACGGGCTCTTGTCGTTTCTGCAATCAGTCTCTAATGTACTTTCTCCTGAAATGCAGCGCTGTTGCGCGGAGAAGGTTGAGACAACTTGGCCATCTGCAGCCAGAGGAGAGGCACATACGCTCAATCCAGCCTAGCTCTATCCGAAGTTTAGTAAGGGAACCTCATTCAAAATACTGTGACGAGTAGAGCGCACAAAAAACCATGAGGTCGAAGTACAAATCTCATTAATATATCTATATATCTGTCTTGCCCTGCCATTCAACGAAACATATCGTAAGTATGTGGGACAAAACTTACATTTCCACCGAGTTGAGTGCTTGGTATTTCTCGTCCTGTCCACCAAAAGCATAAATTTTGCCATCCAAAAGCGTTACACTCAAGTTAACTCGACGCTGTTCCATTGACGGCATTTGCTCCCAGGTTTGGGTATTCAGATTGTATCGACTAACAAGATTGCTGGGCCTGTTGTTACGTCCCAAACCGCCAATGCAGATAATGCTATCATCTATTTGAACTACGCCAAAGTTGCTGCGCTCCAATTTTATTTCAGCCCACTTCTGCCATTCACCATCCACTTTGTTGTAGCGCAAAACACATTTCTCAGCGAATCTGCGCTAAAAGTTAAGTTATTTTATACGAAATCTTGAAAGAGAAAAGTCACCTCCTTTTGCACTTACGTCTCCTCGTGTCTGGACTGCATACCAATAAGTTTCTTCTTCTGCTTGCAGAACCTTCCGAGGTTTTGTGAAACGCAACATTATATTGGAGCGCGCTGATGGGCGAAGCAGCCATTCCACTGCTCTATTCACCAGCAGCTCACAGCCCGGCAGTGTGTTGATATTGGAGTATAAAAATTCGACATCGAATTGTGTGAGACGCAAACAGCCAATCAAATTTGGTAAGTGTTCTTGTCGCGCTTTTGTGTCTTCTTTATACCAACGCATGATTGCCCGGAAAACATCTGCCTCAGAGTTCACATTCAAATCATCATTCTCTACGATGCGCTGCAAGTGTTCGTAGTGAAAATCAAGAAATTCCGGACTTTGGTATACCTGTAGGAAATACAAAATGCGAAGTAGGTTTTATACCAGTCTACTGAGAACCGACTTACCTGCATGAAATTTCTAATCTCATAATCGGTGATGCGTTGGCGTGCTATTTCACACCGTACCTCGCTCTCCAACAGATCAGCTCTAGCCAAAGTGTAATCTGAGATAAGTGCCGCTGCTAAATTCAAACATTCTTACAAATAACTTTTTAGTGGATGCCAAGTGGCGTACATACTTGATAGGTCTACCAAAGTGTGTGCGAATATTTCTCGAGATCGGTCCGAATAAATGCCTGATGTTGCAGAATCATCCAATAGAGTCGGAGCAAATGTGCTCGAAGATTCATCAGAGTATGTGAAAGATGCTGCTGTATCCATTGACGATGAGTGCGCAAATATTCGTGGAGATGACGCCACCGAGCAGGAACCATCACTAGATGCCCTTCGCATGTTTGTCAAGGTGTAAGAAGAATGATGAGGTCTAAGCGAATGCGGAGAAGTGATTATTAATGTAAGAGGGGAAAATTTCGATAAGATGTGAAGGAAGGAATTATATTATATTAGGTACCAAGGCAATAGTTTGAAAGTTGTGGTAGGGTACCACTTAAGGGGTTAGGGGTAGTCAGAATTTTCAAAAAATTGATTTTTTTTTTTGCATTTTCTTAAAGTATAATGTTTTAAAAATATTGTGTAAAAATTTTACGTGAATCCGACAAATACTTTTCAAGTTATTCAACAATTAACAAAGGGCGCTCGGCCGCTCCGGAGCCGATAGCAAAACTTTAAATGCGTTTTTCTCAAAACTATGTTTTTCAAACTGGTGAACACTGTAACTTAAAAACCGCTACGTAGATTTCAATAAAATTTATACAGCTTTTGAAAAACATAAAAAACTTGTGCCTGATCGAAGGATTTTTTTTTTTTTTCAAAATTTCGATTTTTTTTTAACAATTAACTGTTGGTTTTTGTCTCTAAAATCTGGAAAAAATTTTCTGAGGCCGCCATTTTGTTCATTTTGAAAAAAAAAAAAAAGCTTCGATCAGGCACAAGATTATCTATTAATAAAACTAATTTTTCTTGTCCGATTGGTTTTAGATGAATCTGCAAGGACTTGTGATGTTCACCGCAAGGGACTTCTGGAGAAACGGGCTTCACACAAACAGCGATAACTTTTGCAATTATTAATTTTTGTTTTTTGAAATTTTGGTGAAGTCAAGTTAAGACATGATGTTTTTATTCTATGTTTTTATTTTTGTTAAATAAATTAATTAAGTAGCAACCAAAAATTCGTGAAAATCATCATTTTTTCGGGCCTCTGACTACCCCTAACCCCTTAAAGTATAATGTTTTAAAAATATTGTGTAAAAATTTTACGTGAATCCGACAAATACTTTTCAAGTTATTCAACAATTAACAAAGGGCGCTCGGCCGCTCCGGAGCCGATAGCAAAACTTTAAATGCGTTTTTCTCAAAACTATGTTTTTCAAACTGGTGAACACTGTAACTTAAAAACCGCTACGTAGATTTCAATAAAATTTATACAGCTTTTGAAAAACATAAAAAACTTGTGCCTGATCGAAGGATTTTTTTTTTCAAAAATTTCGATTTTTTTTTAACAATTAACTGTTGGTTTTTTTCTCTAAAATATGGAAACAATTTTCTGAGGCCGCCATTTTGTTCATTTTGAAAAAAAAAAAGCTTCGATCAGGCCCAAGATTATCTATTAATAGAACTAATTTTTCTTGTCCGATTGGTTTTAGATGAATCTGCAAGGACTTGTGATGTTCACCGCAAGGGGCTTCACACAAACAGCGATAACTTTTGCAATTATTAATTTTTTTTTTTTTGAAATTTTGGTGAAGTCAAGTTAAAACATGGTGTTTTTATGCTATGCTTTTATTTTTGTTAAATAAATTAATTAAGTAGCAAAAAAAAATTCGTGAAAATCATCATTTTTTCGGGCCTCTGACTACCCCTAACCCCTTAAAGACACTCACATGGCGTCAGTTCTCCAGATATTCCAAGCAGTTTTCAGCTACAGCAGAGCCCACAACGATTTATAATACTGACGATTACTTCAATACTACCTAGGCATAGTTTTTTCATTAGACTCTTATGTTAAAAGCATTCAATAACTTTCGAGGTTTTATCATTGAGCTTTTATTGTTTTTTCTAAGCGGTTTTTATTTTATATTCGCACTTCGGCTGGCAACGGCAAACCTCCAGGTATAATTCTGCTAGTTGGTCCCTGTTGCTGCAAAGTTGGACTCTGAATTTCATACAAAAAAGGGACTGCATTGATATCGCCAAGGACATTATTTTGAAGACTGCATCCACCCCAACATTTATCAATTGCATCCTTACTCGTGACGAGTCTTAGGTTTATGATAACGACACGCAATCCAGAAATCAGCTCGGTGTGCTCCGAATGAACCGAGACCAAAAAAAACCACATCGTTTTTAGTCAAGAAAGAAACCGACTAAAAGAAGGGGTTTGTGGGAACATAACTCGTGAATTTCGGCGCATGAAAACACACCATCGCATAGTGTCATCGTTATTCGTAAATTTTTGACCTAGATCGAGGCGAATACCATTCAACAACCATCGAATTCATCTGATCCACTTGATATCATTCCCTGATTGATTTCTGCTTGAAGGAGTCAATAGTCGAAAGGAAGTAATGTAACAATTTTTTAAATCGAAGACGGCTTTGATGGTAGAGTTCCAGAAATGTTTGGAGAGCTGGATCAAATGCTAGCATAAATGGGCTAGAGTTTCTGAGGAGCACTTTGAAGGTGACAATATCACTTTTGAGGAATAAATTTGTATTTTAATTTTTCAAGCCATACCAGAAATAAGCTTTGTAAAAAATCTAAAAGTGTATTGGACTTCCCATAGTAACAAATATCGAAACGGAAGCTTAAATAAAAACAAATTTTTCACTTCTGTCTCTTCACTTGTGGAACTATTTGAATTCCCCTCGTAGTTTGGGTAGTGGGAGGGCTCACACCCCATCAAATAGTATTACTGTAATTTGATATGAATTGAGTGATAATTATATATTTTCCTTGCATGTATTAATTTTTATTTTTATTTATTAATTTTTTTTTTGAAGCCTATTAATGGAATGTTTTACAGCTGATTGATGGCAAATTTGTGGGGGTTCCTTTTGTATTTGTATAAATAAATTAACATTCTACACAATCAAATCACAATCAAACAAATGCAATTAAAGATCTCACTACGCTACGGGTTTTTTCTTTTGAATACCAGTTTTAACACATTGAGCGCCGTCATATTTATATGTACACACAACACTTTGGACAAATATCCTTTTTTATTTTTGAACGCTCATTATTTTTGTGTAATAAAAAAACTGTAAGTCCAATTTTGAAATTATACCCAAAAATATTATCCATTGCAAATGTCAATGACGTCGCGATAATCGCGCGAAATAAAAAATGTCTGGCCGAACTTTTTCTCAGCATTAAGAAAGGTGTTGAAATCGGAAGATTTAAAAATAAATGCAGAAAAAACTAAAAATCTGAAGATTTCACGCAATGTAGAGTGAAGACAGCCACAAGAAATGGTAATTGGCACTTACCATTTCGAGGGCCATACATTCGTTTAAGTAACTCGGGGTCAAGATAATCATTCAAAACGACAAAGCAAGATTGCGTCAGAAAACAGACCATATTTCGCTCATACCAAACTACCAAAATCTCAACATCTTACGAGAGATGACAAACTACTTCAATTTCAGTCAATAATACGGCCATGAAGGCTGCATGCGGCTGTGAAGGCTGGGCAATGACTTCTAAAGATAAATCGTGTCTAAGACTATTCGAAGGAAAGGGCCGCGAAGGCTGTTTGGTACGCAACGACTGCAAGATGATATCTACCGGATACGCTACAATAAGGAATTACTACAGCTAAGTAATGGCGAGGACATAGTGAAGTACGAAAGGGGATCACGCATCTAGACTTAACTTCCCTTTCAATCCCATCTGCAGAAGCTGTGAAGCGGAAAGGGTGAAAGAAAGTCAGTTCCACTATTTATGCGTATGTCCAAGTCTAGCTAGGGCAAGACTTTGCTCTTTCAGCAAGCCCTTCTTGCAGCAAATTAATGAAATCTCAGGCGTAGAAATCAAAATTTGCTATTATACCTAGAACACAAGACATCATCACACGAGAACAGTGGTAGTAAAACGGCGCTAATCGCTAATTACGAATATTTCAGCAGGAATACTCAACCACTACAACAAAAACAACGTAAATTTCCGCTATGGATAGATGAACGCCCCCAGAAATCAATCGTGTCATACACCTCCGTAGCACCCAAAGCACGAGGACGACCACGACTAACAAATTCTAAGGGACCTGAAGTTTTATTGCTTATTACATTTTAATTTACTGAGGTGTGAAGAAAAATTTCGTTGATTTTTATACATATAGTGTTGTTGTAATTTTAACACATAAAAAATAATATATTATATAAATTGTCGATCATTCCTCGCTCTAAAAACTCTATACTTGAGTATTTTTCGTCTCCTTTTTATAATAATACAAATAGTCCAAGCCAAAAATAGAAAAATTCATAACTGTTGCATATTTAAATTTTATTTTATCAAAAAGTAGGTCCAGTAGAATCGGCTATATTTGTGTTCATTGTTTATGTGAAGACTATTTTTTGAAGGCTGGCAACTTTTTGAACAAACCTCGTATGGTCAAAAAAAATTTTTTAAACTTTAACAATGTTTGAAAAATTAAAATACTCAAACAAAAAATAGTTTTTTTTTTCGTTTCCGTTTTACACGCTTTTAAAGAAACACCCAAAAATCACGCTTTCAAATGAGGCGAGGCCCTTAATAAAAGCAAAGCACGGAGCGCCGACTCTACACACATGCCACTTAAGTCGTTAATGCTGTTGTTTTAACTTGATTTACGCTGCACTTGCTTAATATTTATTAACATTCAACGCAAAAAAAAAAAACAAAAACTGGACATTTAATAGTCAATTACTTACATTTCGTTGCGAAGTCAACAACTTCACCGCCTTTCAAACGAACTCATACTAACCACCAACCTATGCGCATTCAACTTAAATGAGCAAGCGCACTGCAGTGCTGATCTCAGCATTGCAAGCGTTAGAGAGTGGCGAGCGCAGCTGGCTGGCATTCTTAATCGAATAGTGGTGAGAGAGATTTCTTTCAGGTGTGAGAAATACTAATTAAAACATTGTTATTACTTTAATATATTACAATCTTACAACTATGTAAAAATACAGTACAATCAAAGCGCGCTCTTTTTCACAACTACATTAATAGAGGGGAATATGGTTTTTCATTTCTAGTAATTGCTGTCTCGCGTGATCAAAGAACAAGAGTATGTGCCAAATTGAGCAAGTAGTCTGGCAGATGTGCACGGTATAGTGAGCGGCCGTTTTAATAGTGCAGCAACGTTGCTGAGAGCTAAGAAATCAACTAAGTTTTGTTTTTATATTCACTTATAAATTTTGCAGCGATTCAGGTAAAAGCTCTAAGCGCTCAATTGTTAATTTTTTGAATTGAAACTACTGGAAGAGATGCTATGTTGATTGCAGGTAAATTAACTTTTGAAATGGCGAGTAATATGCTTACAACTTTTCATTATTTGCAGATATGGAAAACAGTTCAAATAAGAATGATGTCTTGCAAATATTCGAGGAATTAACTGAGTCTGCCAAATTGACTGATAAGTACACAGACAATGACATAGGCATAGCCTTACAAACATGTAAGCTTTTTTAAGGAGTTAAGAGTAGTCAGAATTTTCAAGATATTGGATTTGTTTTTGCATTTTCTTAAAGTACAGTTACGGATTTGAACTAGGTATTATTTGAAGAATGGTAACACTTAGCTGTCATCTGATTTTACAGAAAATTAGTTTTATTCTTCCGCTGAACGAAAATGGTTGAGCATACGCTCAAAGAACGCTGGGAAATATTGCGACATTACTTTGAAAATCATGGTAATGTTGCAGAATGTGTACGAAAATTACGTACGGCAATGGGAAGAAAAAAAGCACCGAATGAAGCGTATGTGCGTTACTTTGCGAAAAAAGTAAGAGAAACTGGGTTGCTTATTGACAAACCAACGCGTGACCGACCGCGTGGATTATTATCTTTTGGGTGCCGTCAAAGAGCAGTGTTATCAGAGAATGTTAATGCAATGAGAAGGTGCAAATGTTACTGTAAGCTTTTTTTAGTACAATTGAGATTTGAAAGATTTGTAATAAGGTCATTTATCACACCGAGTTTATAGACACCTCACTGACTTTTGCCCACACAAAAATTAGAAACACCACACATCTTTCACCTCAACACACAACACATTTCTCACCTCGACATTAAACCAATTAAATTTGTACTATTTTCGTATTTTTGAAATAATAAGCGAATACGTAAAATTTATTACATAATTTTTTTTTTTTCAATTACATTAAAAAAAAAACGATTTTAAAAAATAAAATTTATAAAAAAAAGTTTGCGCCGGGAATTGAACTCGAGTCTAACATGTGGCGAGGAAAAATAGGCGGTGCGTTTCTTTCCTCGAATGCTTATTTTTTGACCATTTTGTTACTTTTGAAATGATAAGCGGATACATAAAATTTATTACAAATTTTTTTACGATTACATTAAAAAAAAAAATTTAAAAACGAAAAAAAATATTTGTGCCGAGAATTGATGGCGAGTCACGTGGGGAGGATAAATACGCAGATCGTTTATTTCTGCGCCTGTGAACAAAAGGTTTTGTGCATGCGCGCCACGCGAATAAATTTTAATAAAGTTCTGAAAGTAATTCATGAAGTTTTTCATTACACACATATGTACATAAATGAACGTATACTTTATATGTAAATAAATGATGGTATATGAAATATACATAAGTACATAATATGTATGTACATGTCAATAGGAGGTATTTGCATTCAGAAAAAAAGAACGGTTTAAGATAAATCAACATTTATTTTATATTGTATGCCAATTTATAGTTTATGTATTCGACAGCATTTACATACATATGTATGTATGTACATTTGTATATGAAAAACAATAATGCACAAGCGCAAGAACATCATATCACATATGCAAGTATGTCCAAATAACCTTGACTTATGTATGTACACATGTCATACCACATCACATTCTTACAAGAAATCAAATACACATACGCACTAGTGAACGAGTTTCTTCCTAACAAGTGCAAAAACAATTCTGCTCTATGTATGCATACATATATACCGACTTTATGTCCTAGCATATATACATACATACATATATACCTACTTGCCTTCTAAACTTCCTACAAAATAATTGTATTCATATGTTACTACATCCATGCACGTTCATACATTCAATGATTCTATCAGCGACGGCGCTGAACAATTTAGATCAAAAACAAAAAGTTCATTCATAAGTTAGAGCTCATATTTCAATTTCATTCATAAAACGAGCCGCCCATATGCCAATTTTCGCGACCATTCGAAAATAGTCAACATTGGAATATTTCGCGTGGAATTATTTGCCAATATTTGATAAATCTTAAATTTTTGTCATGTCGAGTGGCCGCGGCTCCGTATGTATGTATGCACCCTTATATGTATGTAAATATGTCTTCTAACTGTGCGACAGTCGCGAGGTAATGCGACTTACAGCGAATCACACATTGCTGTCCGCAAAGCCGCATATATGTACCTTGTGATCAGAAAGTACCGGGAATATTTAAATTAAACAAAACAGAGTTAAATTTAAGACAAATTTATATTACCTCCCTCAAAATATGACCCGTCTGAAGCAACACACATGTGCCAACGCTTAACCCAGTCCTCCAAACACCCCCGGCAGGCCGATTTGTATTCTCTTTGATCAGTGCGATGGCGCGTTATCATCATGCAAAATCTGAGAATTGTTTGCTCACATTTCCGGCGGTTTGCAACACACAGCATCTCTCTAAGGTTTCAAAACGGATAAATAATATTCTCTATTGACTGTCTGGCCCGATGGAAGGTACTCATGGTGGACTATGCCTCGGCAATCGAAGGAAACAGTCAACATCACCTTCCCGGTTCTTTTTGCTCATAGGGTATATATATCCCATCTTTTCACTGACGGACAAGAAGACGGTCGCAGTTGGTGTTTTTTATATGCATACATTTTGCGTTCGTTGAAGGTTTGTATATATTTGTATATATTTATATACATATGCGTGTATGCGCGTTTGGCTTTCTGGATGCATCCATGGATATTAGAATATTTTCTCATCAATATGTGTATGT
Organism: Anastrepha obliqua; assembly: GCF_027943255.1. NCBI lineage: Eukaryota > Metazoa > Arthropoda > Insecta > Diptera > Tephritidae > Anastrepha > Anastrepha obliqua. Next base: position 119,884,374 of record NC_072893.1, on the reverse strand, counting down.
AAGTAGTTCAGATTTGACTGAAGAGATTCAATATAGGAATGCATATTCATATGATTGCCTTTATGGCTGTTTTACATATAAATTAATTCAAATGAAGTATGAATAATGTTATATAAATAAATTTCTAAATAACAGGTATTAGAAAAACCTGAATACACTATTTTAAATCAATTCTAATTAAATCAAATATAAAAAATGAAATAATATAAAAATATCGAACAAAAAACTGTGTACAAGATTTGAACCTGAGTCAAATATGAGACGATGTACTGCATATACAACACGTCTTTCACGATTGCGCTAATCTACAATTATTAATGATCTTTTCTAAATCACTCATGCACATATTCTGCGTTAGTTGAAAGTTTGTATGCGTAATTATATGAATATGCATGTGTGTATGCGCGTTTGGCTTTCTGGACGGATATTAGAATGATATTTTCTCATCAATATAATTTGGATTTGATCAAATAGATTGTAGATGTATGTACATACTTTCTGTTTTGATTGATTTATATAAAAATCAGGTCATATCCAGTATGAACTATTTTATACCGAAAAGAAATTTCCATTTATAAAATACAAAAAAAACAGTAGTTTAAAGAAATTTTAATTAAAATAAACTCAAAAATTTTACCAAACTTTCCTGGTTTGAATTGTAAAAAAAAAAATGTGCAAGAAAAAAAATATGACTTCAGGACTTGAACCTGAATTAAATACGTGCAAAAAACAAAACGAATAACTCCGCCGACTTTAGCTTCTGCACCACAAACTAACTGCCGCGCGGCCTTCTTAATCGCAAATTTATTCGCTTCGATTTCCTTAGTAGTGTGCCGAAAAATCTTATGAACTTCCTCAGTAGTCTGGTAAACGCAGAAAATATCTGAATTCTTGTCCTAGCGTGGTAAGTAAATATAGAAACCCTCCACTCGCGTCACTCGCGTGGTAAATATCTGGAATTCCCCACTCGTGAAGATAGTTGAATTTGAAATGACCTTATTATGAATCTATAAATTAGAACTCGAAAAAGCTCTTTTAACATTTGCTCCTTCTCATTGCATTAACATTCTCTGGTGTTATGCCAACAAACCAGCAACAATTGATGCACTGAAGACCAACATACGCAATGTCATAGCTGAAATACAGCCGCATACAATCGAAAATGTGTTGAAAAATTGGACCGATCGTATGGGATGGTGCATGGCTAGCCGAGGCAGCCATATGAATGTGTTCCATCATTAACCGGAAGGATTGTACTTCAAAATAAAAAAAAAAAACAGTTTGGAAATATATTGAGTAGTTTCTTTTTTATAGCATTTTTAATTAATATGGCGGACCCTTTATATATATATATCTGTATAATTGGAAATGTAGAAAATTATGACACAATTATGGTTCTTTTTAAAATATATTTTTTTTTAATTAGGAAAAAAAGTTTTTTGAAAAAAAAAAATTTTAATTTTTTTTCGAGTAAAAATTTAATGGAATAATAGTTTTGGAGAAAAAAAATTAATGGTTTCTGTTCAAAACATTCTTGGAAAAATATTTTTGGAGAAACATTTTTGTTGGAGTAAATATAGTATTTGATTGAAGGGAAATGTTTAATGTTTTTCGTTCAAATAATTTTTGGAGAAAAAATTTAACTGAATTGTAAGAATCATAGCAACCCATGATTATAAGAATCATAGCAACCCGTGATTGTAAGAATCACAGCAAACAATGATTGTAAGAATCGTAGCAAGCCATGATTTGTAAGAATCATAGTTGGCTATGTACATTTTGGTTCAGCCGTTATTCTTAGTTTTAATATGTACAGTTAGTTGAAATAAAGCAACCGAGCAGTTTAAACGTGCGTTTCCTTTGTTCCCGGATGTGTTATATAAAGGTAAAATAACCTTACATTGGTTATGGGCCCAGATCACGTGGGCAATTGATTTTGTTTCTTTTTTGGGTATCGCGTTGATACGGAAAAATGAGTGCAATCGCAAATATTGAAAAACTTTCCCAGGACAATTACGCGACGTGGTCGGTACAGGTAAAAAGCCTGTTAGTAACATTAGATTTGTGGGAATATGTGGTTGGCGAAAAGCCGGACGAAGAGATTGCAAGGGCTCTCTGGGTAAAAAGTGACCAGAAAGCATTGGCAACAATTACATTGTGCGTAAAATCTAGCGAATTAATACACGTAAAAAGTTGTGCAACTTCAAAGGAAGCGTGGCGGGTCCTAAATTCAATTTATTGCACAGATAGTGCCGCGCGTAAGGTTGCTCTATTTAAAAAGTTAATACACTTCAAAATTTCCATGCAAGACAAGTTCGCAGCGCGTGTAAATGAGTTTCGTTCAATTGTTGAGGATCTTAGAGAAATAGGAATTGTGGTGCCAGACGATTTCATCTCAATTTTGCTTCTCTGTAGTCTCCCTGATGAGATGGAAAGTTTTGTAGTGGCTATTGAAAGCCGGGATACCTTGCCGAAATTCGATGCGTTGGTGTCAAAAATTTTGGAAAGCGAAATACGCCACAATGAAAAGTGTTCAACTCCTAATGAAAAGGTGTTTTTGGCCAAGTCCAAAAGTCGACAAAAAATTGTGTGTTTTAAATGTGGCAAAAAGGGGCATATACGTGCCCAATGTAAAGTGCCAATGCCTAAAGAAAAAAGAAATGAAAAGGCATGTTGTTTGTTTGAAGAGCGAAAAAATGATAGTGACATGTGGATTTTGGACAGTGGTGCTAGTTCGCACATGTGTATGGAACAAAGTCTTTTCAACTCAATTGAGCCCAGAAGGCAAGAAATAGTGCTTGCAACGGGAAAAACAATTTATGCGGAAGGTATAGGTACGGTGAGCTTAAAAACGGAATTTATGAACTTAATTTTACAAAATGTGTGGTATGTTCCAGAACTAAAATCAAATTTTTTCTCAATTGGCAAAGCCATAGAATACGGTTATTCAATAAAATTTTCGGAAAATTACGCATTAATGGAAACAAAAGAAGGAGAAAGCATGTTAAAAGCACAGTTATCTGGCACAATATCAATCCATCAAGAACATTATGTGAATCAACTTCTTAAAACATGGGGAATGGACTCATGCAAGTCGGCAACTACACCTTGGGTTGATGGCATGGTACTCAAGAAGTGTGAGAAGCAGTGTAAAGATATTGACGCGATGCGATACCAAAGTTTAATCGGAGGGTTGATGTACCTGGCGGTAATATCTAGGCCAGATATCGCCCATGTTGTATCTAAATTATCACAATTTAATAATCATCCACATGAAGAACATTTTAAAGCCGCGAAGCACGTGTTACGATATTTGAAGCAGAGTGCAGCAGCGAAAATAACTTATTTATCTACAGGCGAAAATTTGGTGTGCTACACAGATTCCGACTGGGCTGGTGACGTATCTGATCGCAAGTCATACAGCGGTTACGTAGTATTCATGTCTGATGGTCTGGTTTCTTGGGAATCAAAAAAACAGTCTATCGTTGCCCTCAGTACAATGGAGGCAGAATATATAGCTCTATGTCAAGGCGCAAAAGATGTTGTTTTTCTTCGAGCGTTGTTGCGTGAAATGGGCTATGACGGATACGTAAATGAACCTACGAACATGCATTGCGATAATCAAAGTGCACAATTTTTGCTGAAGAACCCGATGGTGCATAAGCGCAGTAAACACATAGATTTAAGATTTCATTACGTCCGTGAGTTGTTTGAAAAGGGCGAAATCGAGGTACATTTTGTAAATTCTGATGCAAATGCAGCAGATATAATGACTAAATTTTTAAAGAAATTGAAACATAAAAATGGATGTAAATTGCTAAAGCTTACAATGTAATTAAAATGTACTCAAAAGTAGCAATATTATTATTACAGTTTTGTCGTAATGAAAATATTAAAATACGGAAAATTTTGAAAAATGTAATTTATAATATAACTGGGTTGAGAGGGAGCATTGTAAGAATCATAGCAACCCATGATTATAAGAATCATAGCAACCCGTGATTGTAAGAATCACAGCAAACAATGATTGTAAGAATCGTAGCAAGCCATGATTTGTAAGAATCATAGTTGGCTATGTACATTTTGGTTCAGCCGTTATTCTTAGTTTTAATATGTACAGTTAGTTGAAATAAAGCAACCGAGCAGTTTAAACGTGCGTTTCCTTTGTTCCCGGATGTGTTATATAAAGGTAAAATAACCTTACAGAATTGAAGAAAAATGTTTAACGTGTTTTGCTCAAAACATTCTTGGAAAAATATTTTTATAGAAACATTTTTTTTGTAGGAAAAATTTAATAATTTAATTGAATAATTTTTTTTAGAGAACAAATTGTCCATGATTCCTGTTCAAAATATTTTTGAGAAAAAGCGTTTTCTAGAAAAAAAATTTATAATTGACAGATTTTTTCCATGTAGAAAATTTGAAAAATATTTTTGAAGAAAAAAATTTAATTGAATTGAAGAAAAAAGTTAAAGTATTTTTTGTTCGAATAATTTTTGGAGAAAAATTTAATTGTATTGAAGAAAAATGTTTAATGTTTTTGGTTCACAACATTTTTGGAAAAATATTTTAAGAGAACATTTGTGTTGGAAGAAAAATTTAATAATTTAATTGAATTATTTAGAGAACAAAATTTTCTTGTTTTTATTCAAAATATTTCTGAAAAATAAATGATACGTTGGAAAAAAAAAAATTAAAAATGTAATTAAATAATTTGTTTTTAACATTTTTGGAAATATATTTTTTGAGAAACCGGTTTTTTTGGAAAATAAATTTAATAATTTACAGATTTATTTCATATGGAAAATTGTGGTATAATAATGGTTGTATTTACAATATAATAATATAATAGTTTGCTATTTTTGTTTTTAAATAGGAGAAAAACATTTTTGGGGAAACAATTTTTAATGTTTTTTGTTGAATTTTTTTTTTTGGCAAAATATGCTTTTCTGCTAATTTTTTATTGTTTTTTATTTTTATGTAGAAAATTATGTTATAATAATGGTTCCTTTTATGCTAATATGTTTTAATTTTGGTTTTGATTTTTTAAATTGGAAAAAAATTTTTTTGGGGAACAAGTTTTTCCCAAATATGTTTTTTGCTAATTTTTGGAAAGCAGCCCTCTGATATTTTTTTTATTTATTTATCTACTTATTTTTTTATAAATTTTTTGTTTTTCCTTTTTCACTCATCTCGGGATCATAGGGCCTCGACAAGACTCTTCCATCGTACACGCTTTTTTGCGGTTGTGTTTCACCTTCCCACCGCCGACATCTAAGCATATGCCAGTTCCCGCAGCATCGACCTTCTCCAAGATTTTTTTGGTTGACCGCGACCTCTGCTCCTTTGAGGGTTCCAGTTATGCTATCTGGTGGTTTTCTCATTATAAAATGTATACAACTTAAATAAACGAGGGTCGTTTGAAAAAATCCGTGCAAAAATAGAAACTACTACTGTTTTATTTTTCGTCATATGCTCCTTTTAGGCTTATTCACTTCGTCCAACGTTTTTCTTGTATACTGATGCCCTTTTAAATATCTTTACTTGAAATTTTTTTATAGTAATATAACTTTTTATTTATGAAATCTTTTCGAATTTTACTTACTCGGTCATGCAATAATTTTAAATTTTGTATGTATTTGCATTTAAATACCCGTGCACATTTGTTAATATGTTTCGTTTCGCTACTGCGAATTGTTTGCTAATTAACAAAGCGCTCCAGTGACGAACCCTATTGTGTTCGTTCATTCACTGGCAGCGGCAACAATACTACTAACAACAAAAACAGCGGCGACACATCATTCCAAGTAGACACAGGTGAGTAACTATGCGGACGCATACACACATAACTACGCGCATTCATGCATTCACTCTTTCGCATGTTTGTAGTTGTATACACTTAGATTGCTTGGTACTGTTTGCCCTATGCCTCGCACTTTGTGTTGTCGTCGTCCGCGCACCCGTATCCATTAATGCTACTTACTACTTCTCAGCTGCTATTTTGAGCTTTGCTTTCATTGCTGTTTGGGTTCTTGTTGGTGCGCCTGCTATTTGAGTGCCCCCAACAAATAAACTGTGTTACTCGCGCAACAGCTACGGGCGATGTTGGTCGTACTTGGCTCATTGATGAAGTTGTTATGACCACCTGACGCACAAGTGTATTTAATGAAGCCGCTTACTTGTTGGGATTGTATGCGTAGTAGCATACTTAGAGGCGCATACGCATACACTAAAGTACGCTGTGTACATGTGCACTTATTGTAATGAGTAGTAGTGACTTTGTCAATATAATTTTATATGTAGACAGAGAACGGCGTAGCTAATTATAAATACATACAGCTGAATGTGCAAGCATTGCAGCATTTCACAAAATATATGAAGCAGGGCAATTATGTGAGTAATTGTAATTGCATTTTATTATTTATATTTATTTATTTTTTAATACTCCACTAGTACTTTACCTTCCCCTCTGTTTTTTTTTTTTTGGAATTAAATTCATTAGTCAAATGCTGAATATTTTCTGCATATCTAATTCAAAATATATGCGTTCAAGCTGATCGAAGGTTGCAGGGCAGTTAGGTGGGATTCGCTCTAATATGTTTCTGCCACTATAGATAATAGTGTTTCGTGAACTTAGACCAATGTGACACATGCTGAAAAAATCATTACAGACTGTGGCGCTAGGTGGAACCCAACATATAGAAGAACCCCTATGTATGAAAATAACCCCACTACAAAAAAATGTTAACCTTCCCCGTTTTAATTTAAGCCGGGTCCCTGCAGAAAGTGTTTGGAAGCAATGCCTTGTTGTTTTGGATTAACTGTCGAGTATATTTTATTGCATTATTTTTAAGTAAATTAAACATTTTCAGATAGCTAAAGAGATATATTAGTTAAAAAAATTCAGTTAGTTTCCATAAATATTGGTTTTTTTTTTTAATAATGTGAAGTCGGAAACATTTATGGTAGTAAAAAATCATAAATGTAAAGCTTGATCAAGTACCCGTTTTTAACTATCGGAGTTTGATACAAAGTTTATTGATCATTTTGAATAATTAATTACACTCAACTTAAATCAAAAAAATAAACTGGAGACTTGAATACATTTTCGAACGAAAGTAAATAAAAAAGGCAAGAAATATTAGAATAAATTTTAAAACCAAATATCTCGAAAATAGTTAAGCTTTGGTCATATAAGTTGAGATCAAATAATTAAATGAGTTAGATATGACCTCAACATATAGATATATGACCTCAAGATATATAAATTACTTAACACTCTCCACTGAAGCACCCGAAATATTTACCTTCTCTTTTGTCGGGACAGACTAGCAAGTACAGCACTCAGACACAAATAAGTACTACATTTGGGTTTCCTTTTTCATTTCCTTTAAATCTACTCAACCTCCGAAGAAATCTGAGTAGATCTTCTGATGCTAAAGAGCCAAGGTGGTCGCTTCTTAACATATCAGTGCCAATGCCACATCTGATCTCAAGCCTGATTCGAGCGAAGGCAGGCAGACGCACATAAAGTGGTCCGCCATCTTATCATCCTCTTCATATGCTGAGCAGAGTGTACTGTCTTAGATGCCACGTGCTTCGCCCATAGAAAGTGGCCCGTCATCAGTCCAACCGACCTGCCTACAGGTGGAGACCACGTAGACACCGGAGTCAGAACCGTGCTCGGTCTTGGAGCCATCCGTGAAATGCGAAAACAGTGTTTGCCGGCCTCATTTTCAGAGTTTGACCACAATAGAGCCTATGGCAGCACCTCATTGTATCTCTTTTCAAGTACGACTCTGGATGGCATGGAGTCAAGGGGCATTGCGAAGATCGTTGGATCAAAGCCCATGCCTACTCTGTTGTCCAATGCCAGGCAGAGGCCGTACCAATTTCCATTGTGTTTCAGAGTACAGTTGGCCTTCAAGGCCTCTCCATGGATGAAAACATCAAGTGGTGGTAGACTAACCAGAGCATCCAATGCCGGTCCTGAAATAATAGGAAAAGCTCCGGTGTAACAGATAGCCACAGTGGTGGTAGACTAACCAGAGCATCCAATGCCGGTCCTGAAATAATAGGAAAAGCTCCGGTGTAACAGATAGCCACAGTGTGTTGTAGTCTCGATAAGGTTTTCCTGACTATCACGAGAGCGAGTCTACTTATCTAGACCACTGATGCATAGGTGGTAATAGGTCTTATCATAGCCGTGTAGATCCATAGGATCTTGCTAGGGGAAAGACCCACGTTTTCCTAAAGGTGCCTTTGCGCCTTTGTCAGAAGGCTATCAGTACTTTGGATGTCTTTGCTTCAACGTGTGACTGCCAAAGCAGTTTACTATCGAGGATTACTCCAAGATATTTGACTTCTTTGGATAGCTGGATTGTGACTCCTTTTAGCTTAGGCAAAACGAGTCCATAAAGCTTCCTCCTTCTGGTGAAGAGGACAATACCAGTTTTGGTGGAGTTTGCTGATAGCCCATTTGCACAGCATCAAGTGTCAATCATATCCAGAGTTTTCTGCACTTTCCTACAGATTTTCATAAGCGAAGAGTCTGTTACCAAACAGGCAGTGTCGGCCGCATATGCTTATGCGTAGACTCCCGCATGGTTTAAGGATATCCAGGTTGTGAAAGTGGATTCTGATTTAGGGTACAAAAAGAAGGTACATTGACAGTTTATGTCTGAATTTCATTTTTAAAATTCTGCTACCTTTTGCGCATCCTTATGGTAAATTGGTATAGGAAACTATGTGATCCTTAAATTTTAGATATAGAAAAATATTAATAAAAAAACAAAAAATAACATTGTAAAAAATAACGGCGAATATGTTTGTGGAACATTTTAAGCCTTTAACTCCTCAAAATATGCCACTTTTTATCTTTTTTCGACGAAAAGAACAAAAAATATTCAGCACAGAAGAATATAACGGTTTAAAATGTACCGACGTAATATTTCACATAAGATTCTACTATAAGCCTCTTAATATACCGAAGCTCAAAATTCAGCTTGAACTGCTTCAATAAGTCAAAATGGAAAATTAGTGAGGATTAATTTCATTAGTTTGTAGTGAGAAAACTGTTTTGGCAAAATTTCAATATTTGAAATTACGCAACTCTCTGAACGAGGTGCTTGAAAGCTTACGGAGGATGAAAAGTTGGGTTCATATCAGCATCTACTACAGCTTTCGCAAAGTTAAGATTTAAGCATCGGATTTTTCACCGCCTAAATTTGTGGAGCTCTCATGCTTGGATATCCGTGGCATAGATAAAATCCTCACTATTACGCAGCATTTGCCTATGCGCGATGCCTAACTAGTCAGCATTTGTTTTGATCTGCATCCTTTTTTCATTTCCCATCTTAAGTTTCTCAATTTTCAACCAAGTACTAAGAGGGAGAACTATAAAAATGACTGGCTTTTGAGTATAACAAGGAACTTAAATTTTCTGGTACGAAATTAGTATATGAATATCATCCGAAGCTTTGTTCGTGTTTTCATTCCAAGGAATTTTTACGTGGCGGTTCCCAAACCTAGCGCATAACCAGCTATCCTGGGTTGCTGCGCCCTCTCACATTAGCTCACTCTCGAACGCGTGTTCGGAAGCTACCCAGAGGATACTTGGGCTAAGCCCGGAAGGTGTGAGCTGCTTGGCTGCCGTATGCAGAAGAATCGCACTGGCCACTCCCAAGTGAATCAGGTAATCAGGTACTTTCCTCACTTGTGTGGACTTCTACACACGAAACCATCCTCCATCCATTGCCAACGCTTAGTGCTCCTTTATCTTTGGTATGCACACATTTCTGATATATAAAAATTTTTAGTATTAAAAATAAATTTTCATAACTTAGCCATTCATTTATTCCTCATAAGTATTCGCATTATGCTGAGTTTAATTAAAATGCTTCATTCATAGGGATTCATAGAAACGGCTCTATGAGGATTGGGAGGCAAATGATTAGCAGAGTGCAGTCTATTTCATAGAAATTTTCGTTTTATTAATGATTAATTATTATTAGAAAAAAATAAATATAAATTCAACCAAAAGCCTTTTATGGCATTGTATGCTTATCAATGCCGTAAGTGAGTGGACGTGTGAGTGGAATGGTAATTAAACTGACTGCTAGATGACTGATGGTCTTGGTGAATCACATACGTCTATACATACGTACATTTATACACATCAGCAGCAGCAGTTGAATGCGCTGTGAAGTACAAATTGAGTAAAGTGAATGAACAGCATTAAAGCACCATCGAAGCGCTGTGTGTGGCAGTTGATTGTTTATAACTATTTATAAAAAGCAATGCTATCCTCCCCTTTGCTAGAGAGTCCTTTAGCTTTTGCTTTGCCATTTATTATATTCCTATACACTGGTTTACGATGAATATTTCTTTACAACTAATTGACGTTTAGATGGTTGCAATTGAACGGCAAAAGTAAATTTAATTGGCAAAGCATACAGAAAATAACAAGTGCGTGTGCGTGTGTATGTGTATAATAGTGCACAAATGTAAGCATATATTTCTTTAAATAACTGAATTTTGCTATAGCTGCTTCTTTAGTTTAACTTTTGTCTTATATTCAACTTTTGTTTTAGTTTTTCATAGTTATTTTCCACTTTTTTGCGTCATGCCTTTGATGGTTATCTTTTTATATATGCATTTCCAGTATACCTTTCCTCTATTTCAACCACTGTCAGTTCTCACAGAGATCTCTGTCTCAATAACGCATTTTAGTCTCAATCAAAAATAGATTTATTGCGTTCTGGTCCTAGCTTGTCATTATCTTTTGCTATGATCATAAAGCGCTGTGCCGACTGGCACTTTTAATTGAATAATGTCACATTATTTGGTTTTTCAAATTGTCTGTGGCTCTTCTGCTGCTTCAAGGGCGTTTGTAATGATGAGCTGGCATAAATATTGTTTGAAAAACAAAATAAAGTAAATACTAATGAAAGTGTGCATTGGTCAAAGCAAAAGCAAAATTGCGTTGATGGACAGCACTGCGTATGAGTAACTTTGTCTGCAGAGTGTCTTTCTAACTTTTGAGAGTGAAGAAATAACAATTTTGTTAGATTTACTGAGACAGACGAAATGTTTAGAAATGAAAATATTATTAGCAAAAAGCGCTAAAGTGCTAAAGTGCGAAAAAAGAAAATAAAAGTAAAATAAATTCGAAAGTTGATGAATTTTTTACAAGCACTTCCAGTTGAAAGTAAACCACTTGAGTAATGAATAAATACTTAGCAATATAAATATCATTGAGTTGTGTGTTGGAAACCTACCCATTCTAACTAGAAATGTAGAAATTGGGTGTAATTATTGATCCCGGAATTTCGGGACTAGTCCTGAAACATAAATTAAGTAAGCTTACTGTTGGAAACCTACCCATTCCGACTAGAAATGCAGAAATTGGGTGTAATTGTTGATCCCGAAATTTCGGGACTAGTCCCGAAACATACATTGAAGTAAGCTTTTTGCTGAAAACCTACCATTCCAACTAGAAATGCAGCAATTGAACGTAGTTATTGGTCCCGAAATTTCGGGACTAGTTACTAGGAATTCCAGCTTTGTGCTGGAAGTATTCACATAACAACCAAAGGTGTCGAAATTAGGCGTAATTGCCGTCACAGAGTTTCGGGATTTTGAGTCCGAAATTTCGACGAAGATAAAGATGCCGAAATTTCGGGCTAGCCCCGTGACTTCTTAAAATTTAGTAAAACTTCATTAAATCTGATACTCCTCTACATTTTAGCAACTTCCGCACAAGTTGATGTTCAGCCTGGTCGCATTCGGGCCAAACAAGCAATACCCAGTAAAACTGTAATGGTTAATCGACTATTTTGTCTGCAGAGAAGTCCGCACTGCTGCTATTTGTGCGCACAAGTCTTTGTAGTTCCAGACGCGCTCCACAGCCGATTAGATGAGAGTGTGGTAAACCTGGATCCAATTCGAAGAAATGGATTAAAAGTTAACAAAAGCTGGTGCCAACATCCTGCCGAAACAATCAAAGAGTTTCTTGCAAAAATTCTAATAAAGTGCTAATAAAATTCTACAATAATAAATTTGAAATTTATATAAATAAGTCTGAAATTTATATTCGTAGCTATGTATAATTTTCCTCAGAAATTCCTTTTTCCTATTAAGAAATCTTCCACCTCAAATTTTCTTTTACACAACTCGTTCTTCAGCCCTTTGCGCAATATTACAACTACCAATGAATTTGTATTAGCTTTACAAAAAGTTACAGCCGCCTGCTGGGCAAGTGAAAACATCTGTAAAAAGTAACAAAATATGTGCAAAGTTTTGTTTTAAAAGTTGGCGCGCATATGAGAAAACTTCAAATGAAATTTTGTGCTATGCAACCATATGGGTAGCCTGTTATGCCAATGTGTGTGTCTCTGCGTGTATAGAAGCAATTTTCTTTTAGAAGTCGTGAATACAAAAACAGTGGTTCTAAGGACGTCTGATTTGATCGACAAGAGTTTTGAAACCACTGGTGACATATCTGCGTTCGAGTCAGCCAATAGTCCAGGAACTCACGTCTTATACGAATTATACATAACTATAAGAAACTATGAGATAATTAATTACACGTGGCCTGATTGAATGATTTGCTTGAATCTACAGTACAGGCTATAGCGTAATATTATTTTTATGATTCCACTTGAAATTGCAGGACACTTCATGAGCCGATTTCTTCGCAAGAATGCTATGAAATATAATCCTGAATACTTTTCAATGATTTTTGCTTTATTAGAAAGCGTAAACCATTGGGATCCTGGGCACCTATTTAGACACCTTAAGAACACTTTAGCAGACATCAGAGTTAATTTTTGAATATTTATACTTTAGGCTACTTAAATATCTAAAATGAAATTCGGCATCTTTGGAGGTCTTTAGTTGGTCTCTAACGATCGCATTTGTTGATAAGAAATTTTAGTGTATTTATTTAGCCAGTAGCTGGTTTGTCAACTGAGCTGAAATTTGATTATTAATTTATTAATTCATTAATTTATTTATTTAATCATTTAATACTATAGGCTTAACAATTTAATATTTCTTACACACCATGAAAACAGACTATGACAAATAGTTCAACCAAAAATAAATACAAATTATAATTGAATAGTTTCATTGTAAGGAAAGAACGAAAAGGTAACATTTCTTATAATTTACAGAGAAAGAATATTAGATAATATTGACAATTTATATTAGTTCAACAATTCCTTTAGTACCAATTCGAGGGGAAATCAAGACCAGTATGATTTGAAAGCGAATTAATTTCTCTTAGAATTCTAGAAACCGGAGCATTCAAACACTTTTGGCGCATAATGGACTATGTTTCTGAATTGGGAATATGACAGACCACCAGGTACTGCAAGAGGTACTCGAACGGCAATAGGAAAAAATCAAATAAATTCGTGAATTCTTTTCTAAGAAGACCTGCATTCTTTTTCAACAGCCAAATAAAATAATTTCGTAGCTATTCTAAGATCTGAATTCTTTTCTAAGATTTGCAGAGCTGAATTCTAAGACCTTAAGTCCTGCATTCTTTTTTAACAGCCAGCTGAATGTGCAGAACACATTTCAGTAAAGAAGCTATGAGTCGCTGAGGGATGTCAAACCTATGAGGCTTGAATATAAACATAAAAGGATATGCAACATGCTAGCGGAACTTAGAGCTGACGTTGTAAGGCTTAGAACTGTTCATATTGGGGTTTGAACTATTGATAAAGACGTCATAAGGTTAAGTAGAAGCAAATCCCAAAAAAATTGGTCACCTATACATTTTTAAAGTGAAACTTCTTCATAAAATTTCAAGGCCATGCAACGTTCTGGGCATTTTCGTTCCGCGAGAGAGAAAAAAGATATAACGTAGAGGAAAGGGAGAGAGAGAGAGAGAGCTTTACCTTATATGTATCTAAGATACGCGTTAGGCTATTTTTCCTGAGTTTTTCCTTGTCGTTTCTAATTTGTAGTGAGAAATTACACTCCCCACTTTTTGGCGCTTGTTTGTTGGTGCAAACTTTTAGGAAATATATTTTTGGTGCCTACTTTTTGGCGTTATATTTCCTTGGTGCCTACTGTTTGGGGGCGTTTTTTGGTCTCAATTTTTTGGCGTTTTTTTTGGTGCCTACTTTTTGGCGCTTATTTCCGTTTCCTGGCTAGTACTATAAAGTGCTATCCATTCCGGCAACGGATTTATTGGTATTGACTTGCGGTAGTTTGTGCCGTTGCTGTGGTTCTAGAATCACTGCGTTTGTGCGGGTGATAAGCGCTCGGAGTAGTGCGCGTTGTTGCCACGGTTTGTGTCGGGCGTTTACCTACACCGGTCGACCCTTCCCCGTTTTTTTGTAAATTTGGTCTATTTGTATTCTCTGCAAATGTTGTGAATTTATTTAGATATATATTCTTCCTCTTTCTCTCTCATTCTATGTCAGGTCTCTCCCTCTTTCTTTGTCTGCCTTGAAAGTTTCGTTTCTGTTATGTGTACTACGCTGCTCGCACTTATTTTTTATCTAGCGGCAAGCTAATAACGAAACCAACGCAAGACTGTGTCTTGTATTTTTCTAAAATTTGAAAGTTGGATTTATGTGTGTTTTAGTAGACAATGAGCTACAATTTTATAGCAGCATCTCCGTGCTCGTTGGGTAAAAAGTGGAAGGATTTATCGCTAATATTAAATATCATTGTATGCATTCATATCTTCATTTCTAGACAATCTTAAGAATAAACCACTTTCGACTTCTTTGGACTCTGCGGTTAAATCGGAGTCACACGATTGGTGTGCTAACTGAGCACTTGAAGATAGTAAATATTTCAGTGATTATTTTTCTACCTACGTTATTAGCTTAATTTTTCGTGCAAGAGGAAGTTTTCTTAACCTAAATGCAAGACCTTTTGAAGAATATACTTCTACCGCCTGCACAGTTTGTAACTTGGGTGCTCCTGAAAACGTCCAACACATCATAGGCATCTGCCCAATTTATGAACATTTTCGTTCAGAGCATCTTGGTGAAAAGACCTTAGACCTATCTAATATTATAAATAACTTAAAGGGCTGTTATCATAAACTGTGATAGTATAAATATTTATTCTATAAACCCTTCACAAATATGCAATATATTATTATAATTTATAATAATACAATATCAATCTTTCGTAGTAGGCGCTTTCAGCTTAAAAAAGCTCGAATGGGAAAATGGCTTGACATATCGAGAGAATGAAACTCTAAATAAAATTAAGATTTAAGCTTAAAAATGCATATGAGACGAACTTTAACTTGGACTGTTTCTAAGAAAAACGGTCAGAATAGATGGCAATGGTTTCAGAACCTTAAACTAAATATTTTTTTCAAGTACCCAAAAAAACGAAACAGAAATATTTTCTAGGTTAAAAACCTTCTAGTCCAGCTTTGTTCAGAAAGTACCTTATCTCACCAAAAAATTGGAATTTTAAATGGAGTTTAAATTAAAGCTTGAAACTGCTTGCAAAATATAAAATAATATAAAACGAAATATAAAGAGAGGTTTGAGATCTGACTGTTTGCAATACAAAAAAAAAAAAAAAATAATAACTAAAATAAAAAAAAACAAATATGACTACGATTTTCGACTTTTCAACAGTTGAGCTATAAATTATTTTATTTATTTATTTTGTATTTATTTACTTTATTTTATTTATTAACGGATTTTAGTAGCACTGAATCATTCGTCAGTAAGAATGTTTATGTTTTTTACTGAAAAAAAATTAATTGAAAAGAAAATATGGTCCAAAATAAAGTATTTTTTAATATACAGGGTGGGCCATATAGCGTTTGCTTTTTGAACCACCTATTTTTGAGAATGGTAACACAAATGACATGTATTTTTCTTTATAATTTACTTAAAGGTTTGACATTTACGAAATGGGACGCTTGAACGCTTGAACGAAATTGTGAAATATTGAAAACCTATTTCCAAAGTGGTGAGTCTTCTTCTTCTTTTCTGATTTTCACATCGGTGGCTACGTCAATAAGCAAAATTGTCGGATTTGGGACTCAGAAAATCCACACGTTACTGTAGAGAAGCAAATGCATCCGTCTGGCATTTCGTCTGGCGGCATCATCGGGCCATTTTTCTTCGAAAATGAGCGAGGAGCCGCGGTTACAGTAAATGGCGAGCGTTACCGTGACATGCTCAATGAGTTGTTTCCAAAAATTGAAGAGGATGACATGGACGATATTTGGTTTCAACAGGACGGTGCAACTTGTTACACTGCCAAAGTTTTTGAAAACCGAATAATCAGCCGAAATTCCGATATCAATTGGCCGCCTCGGAGCTGTGATTTAAGCCCGTTGGACTATTTTTTGTAAGGAGCCGTTAAGGACAAATGCTGTGCAAACCATCCAGAGACGATTGATGCTTTAAAACACGAAATCGAAGTTGCCATTCATGAAATTGGAGCCCAAAAAATAAAAAAGGTGCTTAAAAGTTAGGTTGATCGAATGGCCTACTGTAAAGCCAGTCGTGGCAGTCATTTCGATATTATTTTTTATTCATAAATGACAATGTTCAGTCTTCAAAATAAAAAAAAAAGTTTGAAAAAATATTGATTAGGTTTTTTTTATAGCCGATTCAAAAAGCAAATTTTACATGGCCCACCCTATACAAGCTATGGCTCCGATTAAAAGAAGCTTAAAAAGTATCAGAACCAAAAAGAGCTTTAAGCTTAAAAAAGCTTATCATACCGGCTCCTGAACAAAATTACAATTTTTAATAAAAAAAACGCTGGCTCCGATTAAAATAAGCTTAAATAGTATCTGAACCAAAAAGAGGTTTAAGCTTTAAAAAGCTTAACGAGAGGAATTTATCTTTGTGCAAGGCGTTTCATACCGACTTCTAAACAACTCCAGAATCCCTATGACTGGCGCTTACATCCTTTGTTGATTGTTTGGCTGAGCTCCTCGTCGAATTTGAGGTCTAAGTCCTGATGTTTTTTCACAAATGGAGGGATATACAATTTTATAACGCCCCCGAGTGATAGATAGTTGTTATGAAGATCTGTTTTATTTTTTTGCATTTTACAGTTAATTTTTATTTTATGTGGACACTGCAGTTTGCAATATCAATCACTTTATTCAATTAGAAACATGTGGTAAAGCTTCAAGGAGCTTCTGTTGATAATTTTATCGTTTTTTAATTATGTTTGACTAACTATGAATAGACCAGAAGTGTATAAGTTTTGGAGCATTTGCGAAAGCTCGATAGTTCGAGTTCAAAAGTTCTCGAAAACTTAAAAAAGCTCCTTAACACTTCAAAAAGCTCTCTAAAGCTTTAATGGAAGCTTTCTAAATCTTAAACAAAGGCTCTAAGAGTAAATTTTTTACATAATGCGCTTACTATAGAATTCATTTTTCTTTCATTACAACATGCATCCAATTGCCCCACCGTGCAGTTGTTAATGATCAAAAATACACGTTTGCTCAGCATGAAGGTTTTTACACATATTGAAATGCATATGTATGTATATAGTATGCACATATTTGAGTTAGTTGGAAAACGGTGGCAAATGCATGCAAACTGCTTCAAACAGTTTTTTAGCAAAAAAAAGAAATATTTTTTGGGATACATATTTCCGGTCGTCCTTATATAAAAATAAACACCTATAAAAAAAAAAACTGATAAGCGAAGTAAGTTAAAAACAAAAAATTATGGTTAAAAGGTAATAATAATGACAATTGAAAAAAAAATTAACAAAAAAAAATTTTTAATAAATAAAAAAAAAATATTAATAAAATTACAATTTTGTTTTTAAATAAAGTATTAATAGAACCAAAAATTATCAAAAATATGTTAATAAAATTATATCAATGCTGTTTTTTTTATAATAAAAAAAGAGGTTGTATATAAATTCGGTTTACTGACGATAGTTTAACGTGACAACGTTATAAGAAAATTCTGAAAGAATGATTGCATTTTTCAAAAGAAAATTTTAATTTTATTTGTGTGATAGATATTTTGTATGTATATAGAGAAGGAGGTAAATGGAATCGCAATGGAATTGATCAAGTTAAATTTACACAAACGTGAAAAAATACGAAACATTTACCAGATTCATGAAAGATATGTTCAATTTCGATTATGCTTCAGACGTTAATAAGTCAACAACATCATCGATTTGCCTTTTTCAAGACACTTTACACTCGAAACACTCCCTTTCATTTCCTACTTTTCTATCATCGTCCTATTCTCAACAGAGAAATGGTTCATTACCATGCACACAGGAAGAAGGCATATGCAAATACAAATATGTAAATTTATATACATATGCCCATATACATACAGACAGGGTGAACGTTAGCTTTTCAAAGCCCCATAACTTTTTTGTGTGAAATTAGTTTTTATTGATTTCAAAAACAAAATTGTTCAAAACTGATTACAATTTTAACATATATTCACTTTAGCTCAATATGACCACCTTTTGCCTTGACTATAGCCTTCAAACGGTCAAAAAATGAGCTTTATGCTGCAGGAATGTGATCTTGAGTTATTCGTATATTCGCTTTTCCAGCGCATTCATACTGGCATATTTTTTAGTTCTTACCTTGCTCTCCAAGATGGACCAGATGGAATAGTCCATCGGATTTGCGTCTGGCGAATTCGAAAGCCATTGTGAAACATGATTTTTTAACGATTCTTGGTTCACACCAGCTTTATGAGACGGTGCCGAGTCCTGTTAGAACGTCCATGGTCTACGACCGAAATGTTTGCGTGTCCACGGCTTTAAAGCAGCTTCGAAAACATTTTCCCGATAATAAGTCGCATTCACTTTGACTCCAGGCTCGATAAAAATGATTGGAGAGCGTCCATCAGCGGTCACTGCGGCCCAAACCACTACTTGTAATGGGAAATTGCTTCGAGTGGTCATACGTAGGCTCAAATTCTCCTATGAGCGTTCGGTCAAGTGAACACGATCGTTTTGAGTGTTCATGAACTGTTATGAACTGTTTATGAAATTTCCCAATTGAATGTTTTTCATCAGAAAACACAATGTGAGGAAATTCGCCACGTTCGTGCAAGCGCAACAACTCCTTTGCTCTTTCGCACCGAACTTTTTTTACTGGGGTGAAAGATCGTGTGCTTTTTGAAACTTGTAAGCCTTGACCTTGAGCTCATTTTTCAATATGCCTCGAATGCTGTCTTGCGATATTTTCAGTTCTTTGGCCATTTTTCTTCCACTTCGACGTGGATTTCGTTCAAGTCTTCACTTCCCGAACCATTTCTGGCGTTGTTGCGGTTTTTTTTGGTCCACTCCCATAGCGTTTTGCAATGCTACCAGTATCATTGTAACATTTTATAGTGCGATACAGAAACATTTTATTCACTTTGAGGTGACTGAGCTCACGAACAATGGCTGGTTGTGATTTTCCTGCCAAATGTAACGCAATCACACTATTACGTTTGAATTCCATCACAGAAAAAAAATTCAACAAAACTGAGACGCAAATGCTTTTGATGGCTTATAAACAATATATTAAACTGCCATTAGAACAATTTTAACGTTAATGTCATGAGCTGTTTTACAGATACAAGCAGTGTGAAGTTGGTAACACTTCATATCGTTCACCCTGTATATATGTATATGCTAACTCAAGTAGGAGAGAGCCAGATGTCGAACGTTGCCGAACGCGGGGGCCGATTGTGCCTCTTTGTCGTTCGTTCCGGGCTCTCGCTTGCAGTTCAAGCAAGGTAACGCCGCATTTTTTGGTGCGTGCAGCCGGCTACAGCGAATTATAAGACGTGATTACGCCAAAATATTTTATACAATGATAATTTTGTTTACTTACAATTAATTGATAATCGTTGCCAATTAAAAAAAGTAAAAGTATTTAAATAAAATATATAACTTTTTTCGGTGCTTAAAATTTATCAGCTTTGTTAGTTTAGAATTTTAAAATTAATGTGGCTTTTGAGAGTAACTTAAATTTACTTGCTCTTTGGCCAATAGTTTTGAGTGCGACTTTTCTTGGGCGAAACTCGAGGAAAATGAAATCAGCCGAAAATCCTAGACAGACTTGCTAATTTTTTCCAATATATTTACTTCTTGTAAAAAAGCTTAAGTTGGTTTAATCAATTTATAATAAAAATAATTCAAATTCATTTAATTTTTTTTTTTTTGCTCCAAACTCTTATCCTATAATCTTTATTTATGCGGCGTTAATAGTTTTGTGCACTTCTAGCGGCTTTTCACTTTTGTCTCTTTGATATTATCTGGAAATACTTCCACCTTTTGTTTTAGTTAAACGACTGAATAAACTTTTGTTTTGGTTTATCATGCTGATTTTCACATTCCCTCTGTTTATTTATGATACTTCAACTTCGCATGCAAGTTATGCTACAACTGACTTGCATTAACTTACTTCAAAAGCGCATTTAAAATATCCATCCAAATATCCATAAAAGTCCATTTCTGAACTGGCGGTGTAGGAGCATGAAAAAGCCAGCCTGCCCCAGCTTAGAAGGTGAAAACCAAACTTAAAAAATAAAAATTTAAGTAAAATATAAATAAAACCCTGGCAACTCTGTAATTCTTTTAAGCATTTATTATTATTTTATATTTTATAAAAAGATAAAAATAAAATAAGAAATTAAAAATAAAGTAAAATATGCATAAAACCTGGCAACTCTGTAAATCTTTTAAGCAGCGAACTAACGTAAACTCAAGACAATTTTGTAATCATTAATCATGAACTTAACGCGCAAAGCAAAGTTTCTGTGAGGTCAGTGGAAAGAAAAGCGGGCCAGCTTGCGGCCATTGGCAGTACTCACATGCAGGTGCATTAGTAAAACGAGGGTGGTTACGAAATCAAATAAGAAATAAACTTCAAATTTTAAAAAAATATACATTCCAAAAAAATTAATGGACGCCTTTTTTTGCTAGATTTTGGTTTTGCTAGGAGACCACGAGTTACACAAATTTATTGCGGTGAGCAAAGAGTTGGCAACATTGCACAAATACACCAATGTCACGTCACGCACTCTCTCTTGGGTGCAATCTTGTTTCCATTATTCTTGGTAAATATCAGTACTTACCATTTATGGAAGACGGTAAATATCTTCTTATGGTTATGGCGCTATGGTAACGCACCTCCCATCTATTCTCCATACATTACCTTTTTGTTGGCTGCTCTTAAATTTGTTAAGTTAAGTTTAAGTTTAGAGTAATTACACTATTCGGGACTCTAAAGTGTCTGCTTTTAATATACAATTTCACAGGTTGGTTGGCTAGCGCACAAGCCGAATGAAATAAAAATAAATAAACGAATAGCAGCGCAGCATTCCATCAAAAATTGCCTACTTACTGAGGTAATAAGCAGCAAGCAAACCAGTCGGGGTTAGTTAATGTTGACTGAAGTGATTATTTTCAAATACCTCGCCCTCTAGCAGATAATACTTACATAGCCCTTTTTGTATGCCAAATTTGATGGATTGCTGAAAATTTTAAAGCCATCTCATACACTTGCTTGTGCATCGATTTGCTGTGGCGTACGAAAGCAAATAGAAATTTGTGTCATGAAAGATAAATGGTTAATAATTTTCACGGTCATAACTGAGCGCATCGATGGTCTGCGTAAGTATTATATTTTTGTATAAATAAATGTAATAAATGTCGCGATGCGTGACAGTATTTTTTTTGGGGGTTTTTCGGTTTTTTTGTGTTGTGTTTTTATGCTGCTGGAAAATTATTTTTATACATTTCTTATATGAGGCGAATTTTATTACAAAATTTTTACGCCAGATAAATAATGAGAAATTATCAATCATAATTTCGAAGAAAACGCAAAGTGAGAAAGAGCGCAAAGAATTGATGACTGGCTGGTGTGGAGAATTTAAGAGAAGCATATTTTGTGACAAACAGTTTTCTTCTTCCTCCTGATTGGCAAGATAAGCCCTTAAGGTAGTAGTCTGATCAAATACTCATTTTTTATAGATATTTTTTTTGAATTTTTTAAGAAAATAAAATGCGATCGTTTTGCTTTTATAGTATGTTACTCGTATTTTTGACAACAAATACATAGTATACAAAATTGTTTTTTACACATTTTTTTGTGGTAGTGTGGCACCAAAGTAAGCGTCTTAAAAAAATATAGGTGGCTTGGCAACAGGACTTTGGCTCTTCAGGATATCTGAAACGAAAAAGTTAAACTGATTATTATTCTGTAGGCTTGTCATTCTGGCAGGTGCCACTTTCGTTTCTTTTCAGCCCTAACTTTCCATACTACAGTGTGATTTCCACCCGAAAAACATACCTTTTTTTTAAAAGTCCGCAGTTTTGTTATTTTTCAAAAATATTTTTCCCATTGTAGCTTAAGCGATTTTGGCCGATATTAACAAAGCCGTTTCTTTCAAATAAAGCCAACTTTGTTGCTGTTGTTGTTGTTGTTGTAGCAGCATAAACATTCCCCATACATCTAAGGGGAATGCTGCTGAAGTGACAGTCCTTGACCGGATATAAATCTGGGTCGTTCCGATTACGGACTAGCACCGACTGTCGTGGCAACGGACAGCTTCTTCTCCGTCGCCTCTTTCCAACGCAAAAGAGTTCATCTCCGTGCTCTGCTACCCTCAGCTGGTACCGCATCGAATACTTTCAGACTAGAACAATGAATTCGATTTTCAAATTTTTAACTTCCTTCCGTCACCTTGCCTCACAAACTCTATTTTCATTGTCTAGTTTCATAGAAATTTTGAGTCATGATAATACTATTGTAGTTGAGCATACAACTTTTATTACTAATTCATTTTATTAGAAATACACGTAGATACTTGTCAATAAAATGCTAAAACTAAATTTATGTTTGTATATTTTTGTATGGCTTCAGATTTTGAAAATAAAGAAATAAATAAATGATTTCGTCACGTCAATTTTGCCAGATAATTTTACATTTGATCACTCAGAAATTTTTTTTCTTGTTTTATTTCTAAAAATTTTTGTGTTTGGACTAAATTCAAGTAGTTATCTAACAATGCAACTGCATTTTTAGCTAAGTAAAATGCACACACACTCACTTATACATCTCAGTTTAGATATAAATACGTTTGCATGCACAAATTCAGTTAT
The DNA here is from genome assembly GCF_027943255.1 of Anastrepha obliqua. Lineage (NCBI taxonomy): Eukaryota > Metazoa > Arthropoda > Insecta > Diptera > Tephritidae > Anastrepha > Anastrepha obliqua. The sequence goes on along the minus strand of NC_072893.1, from coordinate 119,861,274 downwards.
TGGCGATGTTGTGAATTTCAAATTTAAGCAATGATTGATGAACACAAAAATTTAGTGAAAATGAAAATGAAAAAAATAAAATAAAAATAAAAGCAAATAGAGAGGCAGCTCGATTTGAGGAATATGTCTCGTTAATTCTTCGCTTTCTATGGAGCTCCTTGACGAAAACATTCTCTATTGGCATGACAGAACAAGTAAGTATGGCAAGCATCTTTTTAATTAATATAAATTACTTCTTATAAATATAAATACTTAATAACTTTTTTTCTTCTAAATATAAATACTTAAAAAACTTACATATTCATAATGTGAATTAATTAATATTTGAAAATAACTCATTTATACGGGTTTACTTCGAAGCACATTGCTGCTGCAGACACTTTTCAATAATTTTTTTAAGGAGAAAAAGTGTTTGATATGCTGTTTTATCAGTTTCCTTTTGTAAACAAAAGTTTTGTAAGTTATCAAATGAGGCTCTTGCTACCTTAAGGGGGGACCCTCATTTAGACGGTCGAAAAATGCATCATTTTTGGGAATTTTTTTCTCAGGTAAAATAACTTCAAACGTTTTGTAATTCATAAAGTACTTTAATAAATGTCTTGACTGTCTACAAAAATTTTCGGAGAAGAAAAAAAAAACATTTTAAGTATGGAAATATACACCTCGTCCATGGCACCTCATTCTATCTGTGTACATTCTAGCGCTCTGAATTTTTTTCTGAAATAAAAAAACCAAATTTTTTTTAAAACTTTAGGATAATACCTTCGATGTGACATTTTGATTTTAAAAAAAAATGTCGAAATTGATATTTTTTACCCAGTTTTATGTTAAAAGTGATTTTTCATGCATAAAAATTGACTTTAAAATTACAAAAAAATATGAAAATCTTTTTTTAAAAAAAAGACACTTAATGTCACATTGAAAACAATTTAATTATCTTTAAAATGAGCTATTGTAAAGCCTGATTGGTTCAATACAGCGTTCTCAATTGTGTACACAAAATCGAAAAATGATGTTTCGAGAAAAACGCGTTTAAAGTTTTGGATACAGGCGATCAGGCCACCCGTCGCGTCCTGTTAAAAATTTTGTCACTCCTTCAAAAATACAGATATCGACTTGAAATTTTGAAAGTATATTCTTAAATAGTTGTAGAATAGATTAAAATTATTTCCAAAAAATCGATTTTTTTGACCCGATAAATGAGGGTCCCCCCTTAACCGACACCTCCGTCAAAGGTTCTGATGTATTGTCTTCATCTTCATCGTTGCTCTTTTCGTTCGTACCTGTCGCAGATAAAATTTCGCTATCTGTTACTGATCCTGTCACAGTCAGAAAAACTAACACCGCTGATGTCAACTACTGGTACCAATGATGGTTCTTCATCATCCATAATTATTTGCGAATTGCTCTCATGTTCTTTTATGAAACCCGATTTTTGGAAACAGTTGAGAATCATTAGGGGGTTTACAGGTCTCTATCAGTAAAATAGCTGTGAGAACCGCGATATTCGTAGTTATCAGCTTGGGTGATCCCTTGGTCGAATGGTTGCAGTTTGGAAATTGTATTTGGCGGAAAGAAGTAAAGTTCTATGTTGAACAATGTAGGAGGTCTATTGTGGACAGTGCAATTGGCAAAAAATAGTAAAATTTTTTTTTTTTGTCGTTTCATGTTTCCATTAACTGTTAAAAGCCAACTGTCAAATAGTTCTGTTGTCATCCAAGCGTGTTTGTTAGCACAGTAATCCGTAAGAAACGATTTCACTCCTTTAAAACATCCAGATTAAGGGCTTAAGTTTTTCCAATCCATTCATATTTACTGCAAATAGAACTGTCTACCTCTCTTTACTATGTTTTCCCCCCATGACACTTTTCATCTTTAAAATTAAGCGTCTTGTCCGGTAAGCATTTGAAAAATAGGGCAGTTTCATCAGTATTGAAAATGTCTCAGACTTCATAGTTTTCAATCAGTGTCTTCAATTTACCTTGCCAATTTGAGCAAACAGCACCATTAACAGTTCCACTTTCGCTACAAATTTTTTTAAACACGACTCCATTCCTCTTTTTGCAATTTGTAAGCCACACTTCACACTTGACGCAAAGTTATCTATGTTTAGAGTACACGCGAACTCTTTTGCTTTTTCCTTTAACAAAGTCTACGCCAAATGAGCAGGTTTTTTTCCAGACGAGGAAATTCACCTTTTGATGTTCTTTTCCGTGCTCCAGCAGTGTGAGCAGCAGTAAGCTTCTCCTTGTTATTTATTATGGCTGAAAGAGTACTGAGAGGAATCTTAAATTCTTTTGCAACATCGTTTTTCTTCTCACCTCCTTCTACTTTTTCAATTAATTTCTTCTTTTCAGCAATGGTCAAATATTTGTACTTTTTAGGATTCATATTTAAACAAATTTTCAATCTGTATACCAACGAAGCGATTCGCGTGAAAGCGTGCGTCAAAATGTGCCTATATTTCATGCGTAACACGCAACCACGCACAGTAAAGGTATTCTATTTTAAGGGGAGTCCCAAAATTCAAAGTTCTTACTAACACATCAAGAAACTTCGCAAATTTGAATTGTCGAGTGTTTGCCCATATAAGCTCGAATTACTGCGTCGTAGCAATGATTTTTTCGTTCGAATTACCGAGTGCATAAAAATGTATGGACATACTTCGAAATATAAAGAGATTTTGTAGGGGACTCGTGGTAACTTTGAATTAATGAGAGGTTCGAAATATTGCAGGTTGAATTAACGAGATTCAACTGTATTTAATAATTTTGACTATCAGTCCTTTTTCTATACAACCGATTTTCATGGTAGGCTGACGCTTCAGAAATTACGTGTCGAAGTTCCAAGCCAATCTGAAGAAATCTGAGGGAGTTACAGCAATTTTACTGAACGGTTATATGTCAAGTTACAGTACTTTTTCTGAGGATATTTGACAGTTGCATTGTTCGACAATCGATTTTCATGGTTTTTGAATACAATAAACATTTAATAAAAGCGACTTTCAGTTCTTTTTCTTATAAATACAAATACTTAGAAAATTTAACTCTTCAGCTCATAGTAACATCAGCACTCGTTGAGGAATGCCATCATGAATGTTATCACAAAGAAGTTATGGAATGCAAATGACCCTACACGGAGTGTCTAGGTCAAAGACGGGCAGAATAGTTTAACCTCATTTCTAGAAGGGCATTGTGCACGTGGCTAAACCTGGATAGAGACGACTTACGAACCCTCACTGGATACTACCCGGAATATGGGGGTATTTTAGGAAACTAGAATTAGTCATAAGACAAAAGCTCATACACCTTAGAAGTATGACTCTAAACTCATGAGTAAGGTCTAACGAACAGCTTTTTTATGCATCTCTGGTACTTTAAGGACTACCCCAAACAAAGCGCTGCAAGGGCAAGGAAAGGCTGGTGGTTTCGCTATGCCACTATTTTGCACACTCTGAATAGTCGCAAACAAGAAATAGACTTTTCTATTCCTAGATTCATCTTCGAAAGACTGTTCAAGACGAGCATACCGTGAAAAAGAGAGTGACAGACACCAAGACCATGAAGAAGGTCTATAAAAATGATTCCAAGCTAGACTGTAAGGTTGGCTGTAAAGTATTTTCGAACGAATCGGGACTTTAACTATTCGTTCGACTACCAGACTACAACAGCGTCTATCAGGCAGAAGTTCTAGGAATAAAAGAAGTGGATACCAGAAATATATTCTCGGATAGCCAGGCAGCCATTAAATGAATAAATACGGCTATACTAAGTTCAAAAGTTGTACAGGAATGCCGGGCAGCCCTAGATGATATTAGCGTCGTATTCAAGGTCAGCCTTATTTGGGTTCCGTGACCCAGGGGGGAAATTGTATTCAGGGAAATTGTAAAGCTGATGATCTAGCCAAGAAAGGTACTGCTCTTTAATTGCTCAATGATAGAAGTACCTAAGTGATTAGGATACCTATGGCCACGAGCAAATTAATAAGTAAGAATAAGTTTCTCCAAGGGGCCAATAGGGCATGGAGAGATGAAGATACATACATCTCAACTAGGCTACTATGGCCGTACATAAACAAGAAAAAGTCAAAAGAACTACTTAGCCTCTCAACAGAGGATATATCGAAGGTAGTGAATTATATAACCGGTCATTGGCTATTTGGCAGACAGATGTTATCTCTCGTGAATATTGTAGAAGTTGTAGAGATGAGAAAGAGGAAGAAACAGTTAAAGATTTCTTTTGCAATTGTCCAGTATAGTCCAGTCCAATAATAAAAAAAAAGCTGCGCCCTGCGATTCGTAAGAGTCACAAAATGCTTCCACAAAGAAAACCAAATGAGATTCCCGTGTCGCACAGTGGTGGTATCAACAGGTTCCTTGTGATTGAAGGTCTAAGTGAGTTGGTCGTACAGACCGACTATCACCATAACCAAACCTAACCTAGAAATATGACTCTAAATCTATAGCTGATATGGAACAAAACGCCTGAGGAGGTGTGCTGAAATTTATTAGAAGCCTCCAATTATCGTCTCGCAGTTAACCTTCATGTGCCCGGGATATAAAACTTACGTACCCGGTCGGCTTACTACATTTGTAGTAACTACGTAATTGCATGCAAAACCAATGTAATGTTAAGGAAAAAAGACTTGTATGGTGTTTTTTTTACTTTTACGTGTGTAATAACCTTTTTATTTAAAAATATTGAATTCAGGTGATAATTTTAATACAAAAAATGTTTTAATTTTCAGGAGTTGAACAGCTTTTTTCCAAAATATAATATATGTTTCGGCATTAGCATTACACACTGCTTTTTTGCACCAACTACAGATTTTTCGTGTGTGGTTACGACTTCCTATTTCACAGTATTCACAAGGTACAGGATATTTTGGTTGTTTATCGTTGGAAATATCAGGTAAAATAGATGAATCAACATTAGATGTAGCAGAAGGGATCGATCCAGTGCCATTTCGATAGCTTTACGTGTTTGATGGAATCCCAGCACCCGGAGAACTTGAAAGCGCTGTTCAATTGCTGGCATAAAAAGCTGCTTAGACAAGCTCCGCAAGAACTTTCGTCCGCGTCTGTGCGACGGTTATATGGATTGTTTTCCGAGTAAATGATGAACGGTGCAAGTGCACTTATGTCCAGCATGTTATAAAACATGACCAAGGGCCAACGCAATGTTTTGCGTTTCGTTGAATATGCAGAAAGCATTTTATCCAGTGCGTCGACGCCTTCTTTGTTTGTATTGTAATCAAGGATGTATTGCACCTTGTTTTTCTTTTCAGCTACAATTGAATTTGTCAAAGGTGTGCTGGCAAGTATTATAACTGATCTGCCTCTTTTTGGAACTTAAGATACCAAAGAAAACTTTCTATCGAGAAACCCGAAAATGGAAGATTCTTCAGCATGATTGCGGTCAGCCTTCATTTCATATGGTACAAACGTTTTATTTTGACGAACAGTACCAAGAATAGCAAGACCTTTGGACATTAAATACTTGCCTAAGTTTAGCGATGTAAAAAAATTTTCACAAATAATAGTCCTTCCTGTGTTCTCCCAATGGCATACTAACCTTTGCATAACACCTTCACCTACGTTATTTGTTCGACCAGCATTTGAGTTTTTTCCAGTATATATTTCACTTTTGAGTGGATAGAACGACTTAGCATCGCATGCAAACCAAACATTTATCCCATATTTGGCAGGCTTAGAGGGTATGCACTGAGTAAACCTAGTTCGACCGCGATAAGCAAGTAATTGTTCATCCACAGTAATTTCTCCAGATGGTTGGTAATATTTGCGCAGATTTGCGTTCATTTGTGTCCACAATTCAGATATTGGAGCAGCCTTATCGGCTTCTAGCCTAACTGCTCTTGTACGCTCGCTGTCAAATCTAATGAATCGAACAATTTCTTTGAAGCGTGACTTGCTCGATAAAAGCAAATGCATTCTTGGCTCCATAGCATATCCACATCTTCGTCATTTGATTTATTTACACCTGCTAGTAACACAAGACCTATAAATGCTCTTAGTTCAATTAAGGTTAATTTCTCCCAGATTCGTCTTGCGACAAGCTGAAGTCAACTATAAAATACTATTTTGCATACATTTTATATGGTTACTACAAATGTAGTAAGCCGGCCGCAAGATGATGTTTTTTTCAAGTAGGGTCTAGAGGTCAGGCAAATAATAGTTCGTGTGTTATTATACTCTTAATTGACTTTGATTTGATAATCAGGAAGCTACTAAAACTACTGTTGTTTCGGAAATTTTTTTTTTATCTTACTTTTTTTCACAATTTACTACAAATGTAGTAAGCCGGGCACATGAAGGTTAATAAATGAAAACTACAGAACGATCGAAAATCGATTTGAATCGATCGAATCGAACTTTGTTCAATTTCAGACGAAGCCGGTTCGAAATCAAAAAAATAACTGCTATCAAATTAACTACCAGATTATTTAAAAAAAAATGAATTCCAACAAATATTTCTTACTTGTATTATGATTTTAAGTTCCCAAGTGCTTAAGAAACACCGGAAAAATGAACGCAGCGAATTTTTCCATTTACTCGTGAGTTGAAAAACTCTCTGGAAAGGTTAGGTCAGAGTTAGGGTTTAGTACGTAGGTGTACTGTTTCGCCAGTCCAGTTTAGTAGTAATACTGACTGTGCGTGGTCCCGAATGAGGTGCCCCTTTAGCGACCAGTATGAATCCTGCATACCGTCTATGCTGACGGTATCTATGTCGTTTCCCCTTTCGGTTAAAAAAAAATATCTGAAGCCGTTACATTTTTACCGCAAATCTTTTCTATTTATAAAATTCCACACGCATGTCAAACTACAAAGAGAAAACTAAACACAAAACAAAAAGTGCTGCATATCTTATGGCGTTAATTCCATATTCTGCAATCATGCGAGTTTTGTGTTTTAGATATGAAAATCAGCTGCCAAATGCAACGAAATACATTTAAGCTGCGCATAATCCTAAAAGTATACACCTTATCAGAAGCAGTTACATATATTACATTTATTTATAATTCGTATATGTGTACGTAAACATATATAGCATACCTCAAGTGATGCCGAAAGAAGTTGATGTCCATTTATCATTTGTCGGATTTCGTAACAGCAAATGTTTTACTTTATAGGTACCATTTGAGAAAGCAAAAGCATTAGTCTACCTGTAGGCGCCACGCACATTAATGTCAATGCGAGCGACATAAGAAAATGGGGAAGGAGGGAGATAGACAAAAGAAAATCAGAAGTTTTTGCTTCTTGCGAGGCTGGTTAATTAGGCGATATTAGTAGACACCGATGGACATAACCTCAAGATTTTTCTTTGCTTGCCTTATTTGTATGTTTTTATTTTTTTTTTTTTGCTGTGACAGGATGCAAGCAATTTTCGTGATAAATGAGTGTAGCCGTGAATGCTTAAAAAATGATTTATGAGACATTTTTATGCTTTGTTATGAGAAGTGGAAAAGTCTACATCGATTGCTTTACGCCCTAATGGGCTTCGATTTTACGCATTTGTTTTGATTGGCGTTAAAAACACAGGGTGGGCCAAATAGCGTTTGCTTTTTGAACCACCCTACTTTTTTGAGAAGGGAAACACAAATGACATGCCAAATAAGTTCATAATTTACTTACATTGACATTTTACGAAATGGGACACTATACACTTAAACAAAATTGGGAAATATTGAAAACCTTTTTCCAAAGTGGTGAGCCTTCTTCTTCTTTTCTGATTTTCACATCGGTGGCTACGTCAATAAGCAAAATTGTCGGATTTGGGGCTCAGAAAATCCATACGTTACTGTAAAGAAGCAAATGCATCCTCAACGAGTCACTGTTTGGCGCGGTTTTTGGTCTGGCGGCATCATCGGGCCATTCGAAAATGAGCGAGGAGCCGCGGCTACAGTAAATGGCGAGCGTTACCGTGACATGCTCAACGAGTTGTTTCCAAAAATTGAAAAGGATGACATGGACGACTTTGGTTTCAACAGGACGGTGCAACTTGTCCCACTGCCAAAGTTACACTCGAACTTTTGGCTACCGTTTTTGAAAACAGAATAATCAGCCGAAATTCCGATATCAATTGGCCGCCTCGGAGCTGCGATTTAAGCCCCTTGGGCTATTTTTTGTGAGGAGCCGTTAAGGACAAATGCTATGCGACCAATCCAGAGACGAGTAATGCTTTAAAACACGAAATCGAAGTTGCCATTCATGAAATTGGAGCCCAAACAATCGAAAATGTGCTTAAAAATTGGGTTGATCGAATAGTCTACTGTAAAGCCAGTCGTGACAGTCATTTGAACGATATTATTTTTCATTTATAAATGACAATGCTCAATCTTCAAAAAAAAAAAAAGTTTGAAAAAATATTGATTAGTTTTTGTTTATAGCCGATTCAAAAAGCAAATTTTACAGGGCCCACCCTATAGCTTGCGATAAATAAATATGAAGACGTGAATAACAAGGATAACTTGATAGTCTATACTGCACAAAAAAAAATTAAAAAACAAATAAAAAAAAAAAAAAAAAATTTTAAATAAAAAAAAATACAAGAAAAAAATTTAAATTTGTATCCAATTTAGTTCCCTTGAATACTTCCTGCCTTTAAATATATGATTCTCGCATTACAACCAGTCAGCAGATGGAAGAATGCTGCAGGTTTGAAAAATCTATGTAGCAAAGGAAATTCAAAAAAAAAAAAACTGTCTTACTGTCTCCCTCGTACTCCCCTGTACCCCGATGTACTCAGACATTAGGAATCTTTGGGATTCAATTTTTGTTTTTGTTTTTTTTTTTTTTTTTGTGGAGGAGCGGAAGCATCAAAGGCCTATGGCTGAATCAGTGGTGTGGGACTGTACGCCATAATCATAACCGAATTGCAAAGTGGCTGCCCTATGCCCTCGATAGCCTCACGAATTCCATCGTTGAGGTCTTGAGTCGACCCTGCGCTGTTGGCGTAGACCTTCTCTTTCACGTGGCCCCAAAGAAAAAAGTCACAAGGTGTTAAATCACAAGATCTCGGTGGTCAATTGTGATCACCTCTTCGAGAGATAACGCGGTCCGGAAACGAGAGATAACGGTCCGTCTTGTTAAAAATAACCGTTGTCTAAATCAATACCATCCAATTCCAACCATAAAAAATCGTTAATTGTCTCTCGATTGCGATATAGACACCTGTAACACCTGTTATTGGAAAACCCTTTAGTACTTCAGGAGGCCATTGTGAGGTGGCCATTATTACTCAGTCGTCTGTTATTGTCATTCTGTTCTGCACCTTGCGTTAAGCAGCGCTTTTTATAGGGATCTACAAGCAGATTCCGCCTATTGAAGGTTCTTCATGATATTTGCGGCCACTGCTATGTCATTTTCCAGTTTTCTTCGTTTTCGCACATTTGTGGGATAAGATTTGTCTGACCTATGTTTTCACCAAACGCTCTTGTAAGCATATTTCGCTCATTGATTAACCACGGGCTTTGAAACAAGATATGCCTCGCCGTTTCTTGTTATTCGGGTCACTGCCGCAGTATGAGTCGTTCTCAAGATGGAGCCTGTGTGGGCATGCTTTGAAGCAACAGTAAGTAACTGCGTGTTTTTGCTCAATCCACCTCGCAATGCTTGGAATCAGTTCAGTTCATCAGTTCAAAGGCACACCTACCTTTCTCGGATTGCTCCCACAGTATCAATTGTTCACAGTCTTTCTTCTTTCTTAGCCGCGCTCGACGTTCTCTGCCCAATGGTGTTATAGAACCTATAAGTCGCGACCGCGAGAAGGTCGATAGGCACCATTCCCGTGATTACATGGATTGCGTCATATGAGACAGTGCGATGGCTCCAAGTCTGTATATCGCTCGTATATGTTGGAGGTGAAAATTAGTTAGACCAATGAACGGTATGATGTGAGTGACGTTGGCTCCACCTGTCGAAAGACGGTATGAGTACATGAAGTATTTAGATAGCGAAGAAATTTTTAAGGATTTAGTTGATTGACCATTGTATGCTGTTGTGTGGTTTGAGGTATGTCTACCAGTACAGAGATGTACGGAAGCTCAATTGGTAGTTGTGTTGGCTACAAAATCTGGCTGGAGACTTAAATCTAGTGCCACGGGGAACAAGAGCCCACGGAGTTTGCTTCAAACTGTTCATGAAAAGGCCCCTTCTGGGAATATCATAGTAGTTGTGGTTAAACACCCAAAGTGGGTAGAGCATTTTTGGCTCGATATGGAGTGGCATTGAAACCGGGTGCGGGCCCCCAGACGTTGTCTCACTCACTCCGGACGCAGCAGCACTCTTTTTATGTATTGTTTTTTTTACTTTTTGAAAATAAATATTGTACTTCTGTGATCTATTAAAAGGCGAGCAGATTTTGAAAATCTATATTACAAGCAATAATTTAGAGGTATCGGATTTTAAATTGATTTTTAAAAATAATCCCTTTCAAATGTTGGGCGCAAATCCGAAAACACCTACTTTGAATGACTCGCTGGGGGATAAATAAATGTCTAAGCTGTGATATAAACTGGTTTTGGTGGCCAGCCTACTGGTCCGAGACGAGAGATATATTGCTTACCAAAACGACGACGCAGTTAATCCATTGTTTCACGGGCTGTATGGCGTGTAGCGGCGTATTGTTGGAACTAAATGTTGTGGAGATCACAGGCTCCAATTTCTGGTATCATGGCGCGATAGCGATCACCGTTCATTAAGACATTGGCCAGCCTCGACTTTGAAGAAGAATGGGCCGTGGATTCCTCCAGCCCATAGACCGCAGTAAACGGTTTTTTCAATGCTTATAGTGGCTGTTCTTGCATAGCTTCAGGTTGCTTTTTAGCCTGACCATTAGGCCAAAAATGGGTCTCATTTACTGAACGGGTATGTACACCATAAGGCCTGAGTGCGCGATGAACACTACATTTTATAAACGTGGTTGAGGCGTTAGTCTTTCCATAATAAAATGTCTTCGAATACTGAAAACGATTCTGTATTTAGTTTGTCAGTAGTTAAGTTTAGTAGCGTGATCTGTGAAAAAAGTATCTCCAATCTGATCACCTTTTATAAGTTCAGATCACTCCAACCGAAAGCTGGGTTTTGAAGGTTGTACGGGGCTATCTCTGCAAGCAGGTTGGATTGAAAGAAAGGGAGAGTCTGCACGGACAAAGGTACTTCTATTTTCACCAACGGATCTAAGAGGGAAATCGGTATTGGAGCGGAGGTTTTCTCTAAATCAGACAACGTTTCAGTCCCCTTTGAATTGCCGAAAACTAGTAATGTTTTTCAAGCAGAGGTTTTCGTAACGTTGCAGGTATGCAAAATGCCAAATACATAAACATCTTTTCCGATAGAGAAGCTGCGATCAAGGCCGTATGATGGCCATTTTCCAGCTCTCTTCAGGTCAACTCCTGGAAGGAAGAGATCATACGTCTCGAACGTGCAGGTGAGATTTATTTGATCTAGATTCCAGGGCATAGGAACATAGAGAGAAAAGAAATAGCCGCTGAGCTTGTCCGGAAGATGTCGACAAAACCAGTTTCAGTTGTTCCCATCTCAGACATCGGTGCCCCTGATTTCTTTCTTAAAAAAGAGCAAGACAAATGGACTTACATTACATTACTTTGAGGTTAGTACGCCAGAACGGCAGGTCGCTTAAAATGCTGCGGATCCCTCGCCATTTAATTTTCAAACTCCGAGCGGTGCTTATCGGTTACTGGCGATCGGAATTCATGCGGAGGAGCTTGGACTTCCGTTCAACCTCCATTGCAGAAGCTGTGGGGATCCTACAGAGAAAGAGAACACTTTATTTGCAAATGTTCGGATTTGGCGACTAGGTGCTTGAGATTCCTTGGTGTGCCTTTTGTGGATAGCCTGAGGCAGTTCTCCAGTCGAGATCTGTTTTCTCTCTTTCACTACATCAACAGCGCTGGATGGCTGTAGATGTTTTTTCTTCTTCCTTTAAGTTTTGTAATTTTTCGCAGGTAGAGGTCTACATTAGGGTATAAAAACGGCTTTCTGCTGCTTGTAGTGTATCCGTGGTACACTTGCCGTCTAAGCTATCTACCCAACCCAATAAGCTTATCCATAATTTAAAATGAAATATGACAAAAGTATTAAGTAAATTGAGTTATATAGGGCAAGTTCTCTGAAGCCATAATTTTACTCATTTCTTAATAGAAAATTTCTCCTAGAAGTTGTATAATTATTTCAAATGTGAAGCGCTTTGAACAACAACATTTATTACAACTGGCACATAAAGCTTTTACAGGCATTGTGTCATTTTAATTTCCCACTCTCTTTGTTGCTTTGACATATTTTTCGCTCGCGTTTTCGTCTTTTTTTCCATTGTTCGTTCTTTCCATTTACTGATTTCCAAATTTAGCTCAACACAACAATTGAATTAGGCAATAATGTTAATTTTAATATCGTGTGGATGAGCGTTGAAGTAGAGAATGACACGATAAACACTTTCTAATGGCTATGGGTACTTGAAAGTTTTCATCTCAGTCGCCCAAGTCTTATGCGCGTGGATCAAGGGAATTGGTGTCAAAGTAAGTTTCAAGGGAAAACCGTGTTTTATTTTATTTTTATCGTTTTCTGTATATCTAAATTTGTTGCAGTTTTTGCACTTTTTGTTGACTTTTATTGTTACACGAATTCGATTGTTACATTTGTATTTTTCCTTCTCTCCTGGCTGATGGTTGTGTGTGTATAAAACATTTGGAATAGAAAGGCGACGAGGCTAATGTGAGTGGTATTTTTGGGATATGTGCGGAAATATTATTTCGATGGTCCTTGATGCTATATCCAAAAAAGTATAGGAGCTTAAAAAAAACAAAAAAAATACTTGAAATGTTGACAGTGGCTCACGCTGAGAGTACTCTGAGACAAAAAATTGCTTACAAGTGGGGCAAGCTTTTCCCAGAAGGTCGAGAGGATGTGAATGACGACGCTCGCTCTGGACGGCCTAACACATCAAGAACCTATAGAAATGTTGAGAAAGTGAAGAAAATTGTTATGGAATCACAAAAAAAGAAGTTGCTGAGAATGTCGGTACATCGGTATATCGGTTGGCGCATGCCATGCAATCTGTTCGGAAATTTTGGGCATGAAGCGTGTGGCAACGAAGTTCGTAACAAAATTGCTGAATTTTGACCATTGTTGAATGACGTCAACGATAAACCAGATTTGCTTAAAAGGGTCATAACTGACTACGAATCATGGGTACACTCGTTTGGTTATGACATTGAAACCAAATCCCAATCGTTCCAATGGAAGGGTCCAGGAGAGCACGGAGACCAAAAAAAGCATGCCAAGTTCGATCAAATGACAAGGTTTTGCTCACTGTCTTCTTCGATTACCATGGCCACAAGGTCGAACGGTAAGGGGTATTACCTTGAAGCTATGCGCCGTTTGCGTGAAGCAATGCGAAAAACGCCCCGAATTGTGGACAAAAAATGCATGGCTTTTGCATCATGAAAACGCACCTGGTCACTCATCAGATTATTTTGCCAAAAACAACACCGTTATCATGCCTCAGCCATCGTATTCACCATATTTGTCTCCCTGTTACTTTTCCCGGTTCCCAAGATTGCCGAGACCCATGAAAGGATGGCGTTTTGCGACGATTGAGGATATAAAACTCGAATCGCTGAGAGAGCTCGAGGACATACCAAAAAGTACATATCACAACTTCGAGAATTGGAAAAAATGCTGGCAGAAGTGTATTATGTCTGAGGGGACTACTTTGAGGAGGATAAAATAGAAACTGATGAATAAATAAATAATGTTTGAGCTTTTAATTTGATTTACAAAAAGATGGAATGAGAGTGATATTGAAGGGCCAATGCCCCCAAGCTCATATAGAAGAAATATACATATTATTTAAAAACAAGTGGTTAACAAACAATGACATATACGATTAGTTGACAATTGATTACATGGATTTTGCAAGATCTGTTGGTGTTTGACGGTTAAGCCGACGTTGGGTAGATTTTTCTTTATTTGGTAGTCTTCTCATCATAGGATTTGTGTGCGTTAATAATCTATTTATGTGTCTTCTTTGTATTGTTTCATCAATAGTATCGATATCAAGGTCGCGATGAATATCTGCGTTAGGTATGTACCAAGGTGCATTAGTTAAGGTCCTAAGTATTTTAGACTGGACTCGTTGAAGTATACTTAGATTACTTTTTGCAGCAGTGCCCCAAATCTTAATTCCATATTTCCAGATCGGAGCAATTATCGTTCGATAAAAAAGTACTTTATTTTGCAATGATAGATTGGACTGAGGTCCAAGTAGCCAGTAAAATTTCTTGAAACGATTTTTAACTTCATTTCGCTTTTTCTTTATATGCTCCTGCCAGTTTAATTTCGAGTCGATCGTAATACCCAGGTATTTCGCTTTGGTGTCAATATGCACGTCAGAATTACCAACGCTAACTGGTTCAATGGTTGTCCTTAGGTTTGTGTAGTTTACTTGTATTTTTTTGTCAGCGTTAATTTCGATGTTCCATTTTTTGAACCAGTTTAATGTCACATTTAATTCGTTTTGTAAATTTTGTTTTGCGACTTTTGTATCTTTATGAGATACCATGAGGACTGTGTCATCTGCAAATGTTGCAATCATGCTGTTTTCTGACTTCGGTTCCGGTAGATCAGCCGTGTACAATAGATACAATGTTGGTCCTAAGACACTGCCTTCGGGAATGCCTGAGTTCATAGGTTGAATGTCTGAACATGCGTCGTTATATTTAGCATAGAATTTCCTGTCTTGGATGTAACTCTTAAGCATAAGGTAAAAGTCATTAGGTAGTTGTGTTTTTAATTTATGGAGTAACCCAGGGTGCCACGCTTTGTCAAAAGCTTTAGCTACGTCGATGTATATGGACATGCACACTCTTTTTTATTTAGGTTATCATTAATTTTGTGAACTACTCTATGAATATGTTGGATTGTTGAGTGGTTTTTCCTAAATCCAAATTGGTGTTGGGGTATCAGATTCATGCTTGTTATAATAGGATTTATCTGGTAAAATAATATTTTTTCGAAAATTTTTGATATTGTCGGTAGTAGACTGATTGGTCGATATGATGTCGCTAGTGTAGCGTTTTTGTTAGGTTTCGGGATCGCTATAACTTCAGCTACTTTCCTGGTACTAGGGAAATATTTGAGACTTATAGCAGCGTTGAAAATATTTCTTAGATAAATTATTGCCTTGTCAGGCATATACTTCATAATTGTTCCCGA
Organism: Anastrepha obliqua; assembly: GCF_027943255.1. NCBI lineage: Eukaryota > Metazoa > Arthropoda > Insecta > Diptera > Tephritidae > Anastrepha > Anastrepha obliqua. The sequence continues at coordinate 119,846,021 of NC_072893.1, read as the reverse complement.
AATTTGATCGTATCCAGGCGATTTATTGTTCTTTAGAGTTTTTATTAATTATTTAACCTGCGTAAGTGTGATTTTTTTAATTTCTTATTCTTATTCTCGTTTGCTGCATAAGTGAGATTTATGTCGTTATTATTATTTTCAAAAGTATCTTTAAAATGTTGAGCTAAGACCGTTGCTTTTTCTGAAGTGGTTCGGGTCCATTTCCCTTTAGTTGTTTTTATTGGTGGTAAATGTATTGTGGCGCCCACCAGTTTTTTCGTCACCTTCCAAAGTGTGCAGTTTGAGGATTTTGTTGCGTCATTATTTTTGAGATAATTGCTAAGTTTTTTGTCTTTTTCTTTTTGAAGTAGGTCTCTTATATCTTTTCCCAATTTGTTTAGCTTTTTCTTGTCGCCTGGAAATCTTGTTGTCTGCCATTTTTTCCTTATCTTTCTTTTTTGTTTGAGTTTCTTTTTTATCGTATCAGGTAGTCATTCTTTACTTTAGTTGGTGAAGAGGGTGTAGATTTACTAATTGCCTTAATAGTTTTGTCGTTAAAAAAGCTATAGCTGTCTCAATTTCATCGCCTGTTTTCAAAGATACTAAAATATAATATAAATCTAAATATAATTCCAAAAGCTCAGTAAACGCATTCCAGTCTGTGCGTTGATTGTAAAGTGGTGGATTTAAGTTTTGTTGCGGTGGTTGTTGGGTTCTTAGTATAATTGGCGAGTGATCAGAAGAGAGCTCAAGACAAGATTCAATTGTCAGTACGTTTGGATTAATTGATTTCATGATAAAAAAGTCAAGTAAGTCAGGTACTTTCTTAATGTCAGAGGGCCAGTAAGTGGGTTCTCCGGTACTTATATAATTACAATTACGAGTACTTATATAATTACAATTGAGCGAATTGAAATTCCCTTTATTGTTTTATCACACCTCGTACATTTTTTTGTTATAAAAAAATTGATGGGTCAAAATAATAACGAACTGTAAGAGTTTTATTCCAAATTTACGGAAAATTTTTCAGATTTTTAAAGCGTTGGCGCAGATAAAAATTAATTTAAAAACGAAATATTATAAATAGTATAGGCAGAGCCGTAGAGAGCATATCCGGGGCCCGGGGGAAAATTTTACATGCGGGCCCTCTCCAATTAGGTCTAATTCCTATAATTCGAATTACTCTCGAATCCGGGCCACTCTGAGAACTCCGGGCCCGGGGTAAAAAGTCCCCGATCCCCCCCTCTCGTCGGGACTGAGTATAGGTATTTATATACTGGGTCGTTCAATAAGTTTCCCGGTTCGATAAGAAAAACTAAAATTGATGGTGTGAAACCTTGTTCCAACCTTGCCCTAATTTATAAATTCCATCCCTCAAGTGAGAGTCAGTCTGCAAAATAAGCTCCCACAGCTGTTATAACCTCAACATTTGATGAAAAACGCTTTCCCCGCACGAATGTTTTTAGGTCTGGAAACAGATGGAAGTCTCTAGAGGTAAAATCTGGTGAATACGGTGTATGTTCCAACTATTCGAACTTTAGTTCATGGAGTTTAGCCAATCTCAAAACCTCTTGTGACACGGTGCAATGTGCTGATGAAAAACGTTTTTTCTTTTCCAAACTGGATCATTTTTTCTCGAATTTTTTCCTTCAGCTGTTCTAAAAGGTTACAATAATATTCAGAATTTATTGCTTTACCAGTTTGCAAGTAGTCCACAACCAAAATCCCTTTCGCATCACAAAAAAGATGATGCTAATACTTTCTTGACCGATTTCTGGACACGAAGCCGTTTCGGAGCCAAAGAACCAGATTTACACCATTCGTTAGCCTCCTGTTTTTATTTAGGAACATGGTGAGAGACCTAAATATCATCCATAGTAATCGACGCACAAAATCCACTTTATTCTTTCGAAAATGTTACTGAGAAACTCGCATGCCTAGGACCTCTACTAAATTTCTTTCAGTCTTTCGATGAATTTTCAATACGATTTCCGGTATTTTTTTATGATTTCTGGTGTAGTTGCTGTTTTTGGACGTCATTCGCGTGGCTCGTCTTCAAGGCTTGTACGACCACGTTTGAGTTCAGCAAGCCTCCTTTCTTCTGTACTAATTAATGGCGAAAATCTCTGTACTCTTTCAACATTCGTTCATAAATTTTCAAAAATAAAAATTCTATCCTTGCACGATACTTGATTTTTTTCATTGTAGAAAATACTGTGACATGTCGATAGTAAACGGCTTGTAATCATATAATGAATAAATAGATTGAAATGAAACTTCACATGCGTTCATATGAAGAGACCCGGGTATATTGGGCGCTTACACCATTTTAGGTATTTAGCCGAGCTCCTCCTCCTATTTTTGATGTGCGTTTTGACGTTTTCCATGACTCAGAAATGAAAGGATTCGAGAAGTTATAATTAGAAAATATTTGAAAAAAAATTTACTTATTAGTTTTGTTAACTTGAAGTAATAGCATTGAATATAAATAAATTTTTAATGATTCAAAAAAAAAAATAATAATAATTGAATCCATTTAATTTCAAAGAAATTCCTTCAACTATAGTGGGGTCGTACCTAAAACAGTTTATGCCGAATTTGAGAAAAAATTTTGTAAGTTGATTTGTTGATTTTAATTTTGTTTTAGATATTTATGCCGACTATTTCTTTAAATTTAAAAGCAAGGAAGGTTAGACTGATGAAATGAAAATTCTTCGGTTTTTTTTTTTTTTTTTTTTTTTTTGGTTTCTTCTAGGAGTAAACTAAGTTTTTTTGGCCCCATCGAATATATTTTTCCTATACAACTGAATTTTTTTTTCGCTGCAATCCATTACTATTACAAGTACTTGAGTTAAGACCTCTAATTATTTTCCATCTTACGCCAAATTTTCTATTCGAGAATGATGAATAACTCTGGCCTTGGCAGCTCCCAATAGCCGGTTGTGGTTTTACCTACATTGCGGGGTATTACTCCCTCTCGTGCGCTTGCAAGTGCTTTATAGTCGAAGCTACTCCTTTCGGCATATATATAAATGCATAAACTTTAAGTAGATACTACTTTATGTAGATACGAAATATTTGTATAAAGAGCAGCGGAAATTTGTAGTAGGTGGGTAAGAAATATAGGTAAGAAAAAAAATCGTTTTCATAAAATTCTGACTGCGTAGTTCCCATGATAACGGCATTCATACCGAAGAATAACCTTTTCGTCCCTGTGATTTCAGACACCTGTGAGTTCCGGAATCCGTGTCGCCAGGGAAATTCCATTTGTTTTGGAAGACCAATTTTTGAAGGTTGACAACTTTTTGAACGCACTTAATATGGCATAACAAAATATTTGTATTTTTAATCAATAGATCAAAAAATAAAATACTGAAAATAAACATAAAAAATCTTTTTTTCTTTCCATTTATACGCTTTTAAAGAAATGGCCAAAAATCACCATTTAAAATGAGGCGAGCGCCTTAACTCATTGAAACAAATTAGAAATCCTAAGAGATAGAAAGCAATAAATTTGATTACTTCATTTTTCTTCGATATAAGTGATTTTTTAAAAGAATTTTGTTTTTTATAAAACGCAAAAGTATGCACTATTTCCGCGCTATGCTCCGACTAGAAGCGATATAATGCTTTTTTAAGTAGAAGTTTTTTTGTTGGTTTTGTTAAGTTTTTTGTTTTCAATACGACATTTTTCATATTAATTCTTTATAGTACTTTTTTTATAGTAGTGTCTTCTTAAAAATGTCATCTACGAGTGTATATTTTCAAAGAAAAAAATATATAAATAAAAAAGTAACACAGCAGAAATGTTTGCTTTCATTTATATTGTAATTAATTTTGTGCATAACTCTAAAAGCCCTAAATTATTTATATTTTTATGTCTTAGACCAGCGTGTTAAATTCTACTACACGAACTCTTAACTAATTGAAATTTCGCTCTTGTAATATCAACTCCACATAGTCGTGCTTATTATAACAGCATTAGAAATTCTTCTCAAACTGTTAGCACAACTGTTACGTATTCACCATGTTAACCATTTACCGTGCCTCTATTTGTGTTTATATGTAGTTCATGCTTCTGTTATTTAACATACAGGCATGTTACATAGCAGATGCTCTTCAATGTAATGTTAACCAGCAAGAGCGAAAGTGGTAAAGAAAGAGTATTAGTACTGTGTTAACTTACTGAATCTTTTCTGCACTACATACATACACACACGTATGTAGATATCTATGTACGTACCTACTCTGCAGTTCAGCTTATTTTAGCAGCTGGTATTTTTTAACATAGCGATGCCCTATGAAAAGGCAATGAATAGGCACTGCATTAGCATCATGCCAAATAAAATAAAATAAAATAAAATAAAATAAAATGAAATAAAATAAAATAAAATAAAATAAAATAAAATAAAATAAAATAAAATAAAATAAAATAAAATAAAATAAAATAAAATAAAATAAAATAAAATAAAATAAAATAAAATAAAATAAAATAAAATAAAATAAAATAAAATAAAATAAAATAAAATAAAATAAAATAAAATAAAATAAAATAAAATAAAATAAAATAAAATAAAATAAAATAAAATAAAATAAAATAAAATAAAATAAAATAAAATAAAATAAAATAAAATAAAATAAAATAAAATAAAATAAAATAAAATAAAATAAAATAAAATAAAATAAAATAAAATAAAATAAAATAAAATAAATAAAATAAGAAAACATACCGCTAAAATGCCTAACGTGCCGGCTGTGTGAATGCATATCTGAAGGACACAGTTAACCCGGAAGGAAATCTGTAAACCACCTGGCAGAAGGTTTAAAATGCAATTACCCGTTTCGGAAAACGGAGATCCGCATTATAGAGGAATCTAATGATTGTAGCCGAGCGAGGATATTCGCTCAAGTGTCGGCAGAAGCCACGGCTGCCGGCGAGGGCTCTGCTCATCGGCATCAGATAGCGGAGTCGCCAGTGGTACAACAACAACAACACGAAAACCCCAACACTGCGACAAGTGCTTCTCAAGTTAATCTTGGGACCACAAGAGCAGGCCGTGTTAGACAGCGTATTCAATGGACAACGGAAATGAATGAATATGTCCTGCGCTGCTACTACATTTCCACAAATTGTGAAGAACCGGAGCACATGACGACCTATCGTGAGAGAATGCTAGACCTGTTTCTAAGAAGATATAGACATCTGAATGGGAAGCTAACCGAAAATAGCCTTGCTACAAGAAAAAAAGCAATCTTCCAACACGAATATGTAAGAAAAGAAAAGCAAGAGGAAATTAAAAGTGCAATACGCAACGAGCTACGAGGAGTGGAAGGAAGCGAAGAAGAAATAACACCAGAGATAACAGAGGAACGCAACCCACAACCTGAAAATTTAGCGGAATTTACCAACGTACAACCTGAAATTAACTTGATCTATGAAGGTATTGAAAGCGATGGTCCAGAAACGAATGAAGAACGGGAGGTGAAAGATATTTTCCTTAATTATCTGGCGAATTATGAAGGTATGAATCCTTTGCTAAGACCAAGGATACCCCGATTAGGCGAATCGGAAAAATTAGGCGAAGTGGTTAAAACACTTAACTCGAAAATTCTGCCAGCATATGTCGCCAATAGCACCAACTTGGAATATGTTAACACTCTCTTTTATGTTTCTGCTCTACTGTACGATTACTGGGCAAGCACCCAAAGGTACAGACATTTAAAAATAAAACAACGCAAAAAACGCCAGTAGTCCCCAGGTGGCAAAGAAGACTCGAAACACGAATTGCCGGTCTAAGAGAATCTATAGGGAGGCTTACTTCATTTAAAAATGGGGCTAAATCTAAAAGGTTATTAAGGCATGTATCTAGAATCATCGCGCCGCTTAAGCCTCAGACTGTGGGTCTTGACCAATTATCAGAGATAATTGATAGGAAAGTACAGCAACTCGCCGCTTACTCAAAGCGATTAAGAAGATACCTCAAAAGTAATCAGAGGCGGAAGGAAAACCAGCTTTTCCACAAAAATCAAAAAAGCTTTTATAGAAATCTGCAACAAAACAGCAATGCAGAATCTCAGACATATCCACAACAACAAGAGTTAGAGCAGTTTTGGGAGAAAATATGGGCACAAGCAAAACACTTCAATGCTGATGCGAATTGGTTAGCCAAAGAAAAGGAAAAAACGGATAACGTTGCACCAATGCACTTCTACTACATAACAGCAGAAGAAATAAAGAATAATATATGTACTTCAGCTAACTGGAAATCCCCTGGCCTAGACCAGCTACACAACATCTGGCTTAAAAAGCTCTCAGTAATGCACGAAGCACTCGCAAGATGCTACAACGAGCTACTGAAAAATATAGCTGCTATCCCAGAATTTCTCACTGCCGGAGTAACTTATCTTCTTCCAAAGGACGCACCATCTGCTGATCCAGCAAGATACCGCCCAATTACTTGCTTGAGCACGACATACAAACTCTTGACGAAAATAATCGCTAACCGAATATATGAACACTGTGAAAGTAACAGCATTTTATGTGAAGAACAGAAAAGTTACAGGAAGCGCACAATGGGCTGTAAAGATCAGCTTATTATAGACACTGTTATCACAGGAGTAGCTCTGAGAAGAAGGCGGAATTTAAGCGTCGCGTTTATTGACTACAAAAAAGCTTTTGATTCAATACCGCATGATTACCTATTAGAGATATTAAGAATATACAAAATCGATGCTGCCACTGTTGCCCTCTTGGGCCTCATAATGAGCAAGTGGAATACAAAACTGGTTCTAAATGGAACTGTTTCAAAACAGATTTCAATCAAACGTGGTATATTCCAAGGGGATGCCTTAAGCCCCTTATGGTTCTGCATTGGTCTCAATCCACTTAGCAGGCTTCTTACACATAAGCAAAACGGCTTTACCCTCAAAACATAAATAAGAGAGCATACGTTCAACCATCTTCTATTTGTTGACGACTTGAAACTGTACGCAAACAAAAAGCATAAGCTATATGAGCTGATAGATGCCACAAAAGCTTTTAGCGATGACGTGGGAATGGAATTTGGACCAGATAAGTGCAAAATAATACATTTGATTAATACATTTGATTAGAGGTCAGCTTGATGAATCCGAAGAAAACTACGCAGTAGACCAAAATATTATTATAGACAACTTGCATAGCAGCGAATCTTATAAATATTTAGGATTTCTGCAACTTAAAGGAATCAACCACACGCTAGTAAAGCAAAACCTTATTAAAAAATTTGAGGCACGACTTAAAGCTGTATTAAAAACTAGTCTGAACAGTGGAAATAAATGCAAGGCAATCAATACCTGGGCCATACCCCTTTTGACATACTCGTTTGGAGTAATAAAATGGTCTCAGACAGACATCCTTCGGATTGAAACGCTGATACGCACCACATTTACAAAGTTCCAAAGCCATTACCCTCAAAGCGCTGTGGAAAGAATATCCCTTCCTCGAAACGTTGGTGGGAGAGGAATCATTAATATAGCGCGTCTACACTTCTCGCAAACTTTAAGGCTACGTACATATTTTCTAAGCAGCGAGTCTCATCTATTTAAAGCTATAGCTATGGCAGATAACGGCTTTACCCCGCTAAGTCTGATGGAGCAGGATTTCCCAGTACCTGAGGGGGTTAAATCCCCAGCAGAAATGATCGCAGCATGGAAGGCAAAAACAATACACGGTGCCCATCCCCATGATCTCGAAATGGAATGGATAGACGCAGAATCATCCAATTTATGGTTAAAAAAAGGAAAGCTATTTTCTGAAACAGAAGGTTTCGCAATCGCTATCCAAGACCGAGTTATTCCAACAAGGAATTTCCGAAGGTCGATACATGGCGAGGCAATAGAAGATAGATGCCGAAGGTGCAGCATTTACGGCGAAACTATCGACCATATAATTGCTGGATGTAGCGTACTTGCCCCCCGTGAATATGTCATGAGACATAACAATATAGCAAAGATCCTCCACCAACAACTTGCGATTTGTAATGCAGTAAGTTTATAATGCAGTGTGCCCTCCTATGGATAAAACACGGTCTCTTACATGCAGAAGTCTTGTATTTTAAATATCAACCCAAGGCAATATTCGAAAATGCAAATTTTAAACTGTACTGGGACAGATTTATTTCCACAGATCAAACCGCAGCTGCTAACAAACCTGACATTATTTTGTTCGACAAGATAAATAAAACAATCAAAGTAATCGATATAGCGGTGCCCCTTAATCGCAACATCCAAAGCACATACTCCACCAAAATATCGAAGTATGTAGCTTTGACCATAGAACTGAAACAGATGTACAAAACGATCGAAGTGAATATAATTCCAATAATTATATCGTCCACTGGATTAGTACCTAAGCATTTAATAAAAAACTTGAAGAAGTATGACTGCCAACACCTCTTAGAAGACATGCAGAAGTCGACCATACTGGACACATGTGCAATAGTTCGTAGATTTTTAAATATTTAAGGTAAGCGTAGAACTTGGACTACGCTCCACCAGAGCACAATCCCTTGAAAATTTTATCCGGGATGTGTAATCTCCGGCAATAGCCGAGATGGATTAAGCTCAAATAAAATAAAATAAAATAAAATAAAATAAAATAAAATAAAATAAAATAAAATAAAATAAAATAAAATAAAATAAAATAAAATAAAATAAAATAAAATAAAAATTGATGCATGCAAGCTTCAAAAATACTTTATTATGAGTATGAGCAGCCTACGCAGGCATAATTTGTGCTATGAAATCGTGTTAAGCAGATGCACTTACTGTCATCCTCTACCTGTTACCACTAGACTTACAACTACGACTAACAGCAACGAATACCGCCATAAGAATCTAGAAAGGTGGTTTTTGGAATGCTAGGATGGTTGCTCATAGTTTTATTTTAGACAGCCAAAGGCTTAGCCAGTTATCACTACCCTAGACTTTAGAACAGAGTTTAAGGAAAAGTTCACCACGCGAAAGCAATGGAATTTGAATTCAGTATTCAAAAGCAAAAAAAAATTTGCGCTCTACACAATCAATTTGACGCCACAAGAGCAAACTGAAAACGAATTCGGACTCAGCAATCCCAAAAGCATACAAATAATTATTTTTATTTTTCCGGTGAATATTCTGTATTTGACTTGAATTGGTCTTCAATTTGAACCCGCAAAGAACAAACTGATAATAAATTGAAGTTCAGCAGCCCCAAGAGCGTACGTAACAAGTTTTTGATATTTTTGCGGTGAATATTCTAGGTTTGTCCTTGAAGAAATGGCCATAAGTATATTTCTAACTAGAAAATCATTAATCCTGCTCCCCTATATTACCGGTACTAAGCCTCGTTCCTTTCAACTTTCTAAACCTTTTCTTTATTTACCAGTTTAATGGTTGATACTACCCTGCGCCTCGTTTGCTTTCTATCAGCCAATATTCTACTCCAAATTACCCACATTCTTTGATCCTCGCCCATCAATTAAGTTCCAATCCCAACTGTCTGCTACCACAACCCTTTGCCGTCATCTGCCGCCATTATTTACCATCGTAATCGCATACTTTCCAACATCTATTTGAAAGCTGTAACCACAACGGAAATGCCCTTCCTTTCGGCCGGCCTAAATGCATGTACGAGTATGTCTGTATGTGTGCATCCGCATATACTTACTTATGTATGTATGTATATGTGACCGAATTCAACACCATTCTGTTTCCCGTTCCAGACTTGTAAACTACGGACGCGCCAAAGCGATAACCACAGTTTGGAATGTCAGTTAGTGGGCTAATAAAAGCCTGTCTGGCTGTTTCGTAGGTGTGCGTATCCTTGAGAGTAACAAATACAAAAATGCACGCCACACAAATATTGCAACGGGTGGTCATGCAATTGGACATGCAGCTGTGACAATGATTGACGGACAACTAAGAGCTAATGGGAACGCATGAGACTGTGCCTGGTGGGTGGTCGCGCTTGTCGATGCATAGGTGTTTGTGTTTGTATGCAGCAGGAGGACGAACAACTATTTCGAGTATCATGCGAAAGGAAACACGGGAACCTATGGATTTTCTTGGTTTACTAATTCAACATTCGGAAGCTTCTGATACCTCTGCTACCTCGGCTGCACTATCACGGCAGATGGTGCAACAGATGAAGATGCCAACTGCAAGCTGAATAAAGCAAGGACGGCATTCGGGCGCATGCACACAGCATGGGGGAGTTCGCAAATCTCCAGGCGCACTAAACTACGAATATTCGGCTCATACGTGAAGTCCGTATTGTTGTACGGAAGCGAAACTTGGCTGGTCTCTAACACCATCACACAGAGGCTAGAAGCCTTCGTTAACAAGTGCCTGCCCGTCATCTGCAGAATATTCTGGCCAAACGCCATCTGTAACGACACACTTGGAGATTAGGAAGCGATGAGGAACCGATCCTTAGGCAAATCAAACGCAGAAGGTGCCGATGGATAGGTCACACGTTGAGAAAACCACCAGATACCATCACGAAAAAGGTACTAGATTGAAACCCGCAAGGGTGCAGAGGTCGCGGTCGACCAAAAAAACCCGGAGATGGTCGATGTTGTGCGAACTAGCAGATGCCGACATCTCATGGGACGGTGCAAAAACAACAGCACAGAGCCGGGTACGATGGAGGAGTCTTGTCGAGGCCCTATGGTTCCGGGAGAAATGAACTAGGAAAAGAAAATATTAATTCAACAAACTGCAACTAATGATGCAGACTAGCGGAGTGGTGATATCTTTTTTAGGTAGGTGATAATATGTTTAAAGCCTTATTTGAATCTAATCTGGAATATTTCCAAAAGCTCCGAGGAACAAGTTTCAAGTGAATCCGTTAAATTTTTAGAAAAGACAAGCCCACGGGTAAGGAAAGCAGAAATTGCTTTGTATGCCTGCAAATATATACTTAAAAGAAGAAGACTTCAATCCAAGTAGACTTCATGGATGTATAAAGTGGTTATATGGCCAGTTCTATCGTACGAATGGGTAGTTTGGTGGAAAGCACTTAGAAAAGTTTACAATATCAAATTACTTGTCAGAATACAAATATCTTCAAAATGCTTCTTCAAAGCGGTCTATCTTGAGCTGTTGCTTCCTAGTTACGTGTTCCCAGCTTCTTAAGATCGTGTTCCACTCTGTCTATCCAACGGTTCCTCGTTCTGCCTTCGGCCTTCACACCCATTAGCTTTCCTGTCAAGCCTTTCTTCACGGTACAGTCAGCAGGCATACGGATCACATGGTTTAGCCATCTTATGCGCTGCTCTTTAATAAAATAAACTCTCGTTTTGAGTTAGACCGATCAGTTCTGAACAGAATACAAAGATCAGCCTGTATATTCGGGTTAAATGAAGCGCGTCGCTGGAAGGAAAAGAACTTATGACCATGCCAGTCTATTACTGCGACAAACTCAGTACACCTCGGTGAGGACCGCAGTGTCTTCTAGGCGGAAGTATATACAGCAATTGGCGAAGTTTTTAAGCTACTAATCGCAAACTTCTCTTTTAAGGGAAATGTCGCTAATCTTTCGGTTAGCTAACCTGCAGTCTAGGCAGGGGATTCGCCTACAGCAACCTCTAAATTGTTGGAAGAAAGGAGAAATAGCCTTACCAATTTGAGCGTAAGCCATAATGTTACCTTAGGCTGGGTTTCGGGACATCGGAACATTGAACAAAACGAAAGAGCGGACGAGCTGGCAAGAAGGGCCAGGAATAACAGAGCTCGCCAAGAAAATATTCTCACAAAATCGAAATTCATGCCAATGAATGCAATCAAGAATGCAATTTTCTTCAAATTCCTATGAATCGCTGATTGTAGATGGAGATACCAGACGAGACAACATGCAAAGTTAGCAGAAGGTTATTGTCCACCTACGACCACACCCAAGCGTCAACATTGATAAATAAGAAATGAAAGGAATGAACTGGCTTCTGGTCCACAGGAGAGCAAGCAACCAAAAGGGGTATCCCATGCAATAAATACTGCCATAGTTGTAATCAGCCGAAGAAAAAGGAAACTATCTGCCACTTACTCTGCGAATGCCCTGCTCTATGGAAGGGGAGGATGTTAACTCTTGGCAAACCGATTTTAGAAAACCCCGAAGAATTGGTCCTGAGGTTTCTTAATCGCACAGGTTATTGGTAACGAAAATGTGGCAAAAAAACGCTGCAGAAGCACTTTTAGGACCCTTGGCGAATCACCACTTCAACCCACCACCACCTTCAACTATTTGTTTGGGGAATAGATCGTAGCGTTTTGAAATTTTTTTTAATTTCCAACGATTTGTTTGCTGTTTAGCAAAGGGTAGGTATACATTCGATAGAACTCTTCCTGCTCTACAAAACTGTGTTAGATGTATTTTTAAGTTAATTTTAAATTAGTTTTTTTTATTAGTTTTGAGGCTTAGAAATGTCAAAAATCAGCAATGGCAAAAATCAGCTCTTCTTTGCTTTTCATCGAAGTCAAAAAGCTGCCGAAGCAGGTCGAGACCTTTGCGGTGTGTATGGAAAAGGTGTCATAGGCGAGTCTACAGCATGGAAATGGTTTGCAAAGTTCACAAATAGTGACTTTGACGTCGACGACGCATCCCGCAACGGCAATCTTTCTTAATTCGATGAAGAACGTCCAAATCACTTTTGAAAGAGGACGGTCGCCAAAAAAATGAACTGTGATCATAAAAAGATTCAGAAACACCTTCATTTAATGAAATTTATCACAAAATTGGGAGCCTGGGTGCCTCACGAGCTCAACGGAAAAAACAAGGAAAGTCGTCTTCAAATTGCTTCTCACCCTCTCGCCAGCCATCGAGCAGCACGCGGTCATGAACAACGCGTTTTGCACCGGATCTTTACGGGAGATGGGAAATGGCGCCTATACATCAATACGAAGCAAAGAAAAGAGTGGGTGGCTCCAGAAGCTACGCCAAAGTCGAGAGTCAAGCCGGATCTTTATCCATAGAAGATCATGATATGAGTTTGGTGGGACTGGGAGGGCATGGTGCACTGGAAAATTCTCGAAAAGAATGCCACGGTCAACAAGGAGCTCTACATTGCCCTGACCGAGGTGATCGATATGATCAAACCATATTCCTTGATGACAACGTCAGGACTCATGTTGCATAATTCGTCAAAGCCTCCCTTAAAGAGATCGAATGGGAAGTCCTTCAGCATCCGCCGTATTCTACGGACCTTGCACCGACCGGTTACCATCTTTTCCGTTCCGTGTCCCTTCGATTATAAAGAAGTCCTTAAAAACTGCCCTAAACATTTTTTTCTTTGACACCAGACCAAGCGATTTTTGATGAAACGGCATCAAAAAATTGGTCTAGAGGTGGGAAGAGACTGTACTCGTAAACAGCAGTGGCAAATGTATAATTGATTAACTAATTAATATAATTCTTAGTTTTTGTTTAAATAAAAGTCTTCGGTAAAAACGTTGCGAATTTTTTCCCCAACCTAATGTATTGGGCGCTTGTTTTTTTTTTTTTTTGCGTACCCTTCTCTTAGCGATGTCTCTTGAGGTGCCTCTAGGCAGTGATTGAGTTTAAAAATTTTTGGACTTTTCCTGAGTTAGTTTGAAGTAAATATGCATGTTAAATTTAATGATCCTAGAAGCACCCCTTCTAATTATTTTCTGCCAATAATTGTATGAAGCCAATGTGTGGCATTCAAAAAGTATTTTTGCAATATCAATTTTTCATTGAATTCTTGAATTCTTATTACAATAACTATAACCACTTCTCCCACTTAACATGGAGCGATCGATGCATATATTTCTAAAAGCATGCGGGACTTAGTTATTTTATTCCCTGCTCACAAAATGTATATAGGTAACTAAATATTTAGGCCTCCTAAAGCAAAATTGTTTGTAAAGCAATTCATTCATCGGACAAACTACCAATTCTGCGCATCAATAACTTCTCACAATTTTTTACGCAATTATTTTAAATACTTAAACATATTCCTCTAACACATACATACATACATTTTCTTTATGCTTTTGACTTCATATTACTTTCCTAATCATCTGTGAATATTATAACATTTTTTTTGTATAATACTTTTGAATTTGCTTTCTCCTCTCAAAAATTGTGCACTCAAGTAAACTGCGTTAACAAAAATTCGTAACCCACACAATTTTGTCAAAGGATATTTTTCTATAAGTGCACTTATTCTATAGCTCACTATGCACATACACACACACACACACACATATATATATTATATATACATGCTTTTTGTACGTGTTTTGTTCGCACATTCACGTCTCTTTCAATGTACTTCAACTTTTACTGTCAAAGTTTTTCGTTATTGATTTGAAAGTATCACAAAGTTATTTCACTCTTCCGGCTGAAGATGTGTGAGTAGGACTCACTTGCTTGCGTTTGTGTTTGTACTTGAGCGCTTTGCAAAAGTAAGATATAGCTGTATATCAAGTGCATGTGTGTGTGTGTGCCAATGCGAATCTATATACAAATATGTGTGTCACTTGCGATGCGAGTGTGTCGGTGTGCGCGTATTTCTTTAGCTCAAAAAATTGTTAAATTGCATGTTATTGGAGTATTACAAAAACGTAACCAATATTCATGATTGCAAAACTGAAAAGTTGAAAATGCGCATAGGCGTAGTTTGGGAAAGATGGACAATTTGGAGGGTAGTCGCAGAGAGATTGTGGGCAAATATGCAGGTACTCTTTCACACTGATTTATTGTACGAGTATGCAAGAGAAATTTTCTTAAATTTTATTAGTGGGTGTGCAAGTATATTATGATCGGATAAAGTGGCAACAACAAAAGAACTAATTCCTCTCCCTAAATGCCCTCAAAAGCCATAATTAGAACAGAAAATAAAAAAATAAAATAAAAAACTATATAATATATAAAAAACAGAGCAACCAAAAAACTAAACGAAATTGTAGAATAAAAAAGTTCCTTTTCCTCCAAAACACAAAAGTTCAGAATAAAAATAATAAAATAAAAATATAAATACAAAAAATTAAAAAAAACAACAAATTAAAAAAAAAAAAAAACAAATTTTTAAACAGAATTTTTCTGAAAAATTGAAAAAAGTGTATATAAACTAAAAATATTTATAAAATAAAAATTGAAATAAAAAAAAATTAACAAATTAGAAAGAAAGAAAAACTAAAACAAAAAACCATTAATAAAAGTTTGCTAAAACTTTGAAAAAAATTTTAAAATTGTGAAAATAAATTTTTAAAAATAAACAAATATAAAATAAACAAAAATATAAAAAACATCTTAAAATAAAAAAAAAAATTTATAGAATTTTGATTAAACTTTGAAAGCAATTTTAAGATTTTAGAAGAACAAAAGAATTAAATAAAAATTTAAAATAAAATAAGAAATAATAAATAAATATATAAATACAAAAAAATTAAAAAAAAAAATTCAAAATTTCAACTTTTTCACCAGAATTTTCAGAACTTTTCTGAAAAATTTAAAAAAGTATATATAAAGCAAAAATATTAATACAAAAATTAACAAATCAGAAAGAATGAAAACATTAAAAAAAGAAAAAACAAATTGATGAAATTTTGATAAAACTTAAAAAAAAAATTTTAGTTTTGAAAAAAAAAATTGTAAATAAACAAATATAAAAAAATAAAAAAACAATTTTAAATACAAAAAATTCTTAAAATTTTGATAAAATTTTGAAAAAAATTTTAAAATTTTGAAAAAAAATTTAAAAACAAAAAAGAATACAATAAAAACAAAATAATTATATTAAATAAAAATCCAATAATAAAAAAAATGCCAAAAACTATTTTTCTGAACAAACTCCACTCAAAAAGAAAAAAAAAACAAATGAAAGGAAAAATAGTTATTAAAATAAAAATAGACAAAAAACAGAAATATACATATGTGTATGTATACTACATATATAATATACTATAAAAACGCAACCAAAAAACAAAAAACCGGAAAAATACCAAAAAAAAGTCTTTTTCTCCTTTCATAAATAAAGAATTGGAATAAAAGAAAAACAAAAAATTCAATAAGAAAAATCAAATACAAATAAAAGTCCTCCCTGGTCTCATACACTGACGATTGTACGATAATGGCGTTGGGCAATGACGTTGATGGCCTGTGCGCCTAAGTGAACGGCTACCTAACCGACCTTTCTCGCTTTTTCACTGCGAGTAATCTCCAAATTCCCAAATTAAAACTAGAAATAAAAAAATATAAAAATAAAAAAGTATTGTATATAAAATAAAAAAGTATTTTTAATTCTATAAAAAAGCTATACAAAACAAGATGGATAAAAGAAAAGAGAAAATTATGCCAAATAGCCGCTTCTCCACAAATACCCTTAAAAAAGGATTAGAACAAAGGGAAAAAAGAATAAGTGCATACAAAAAAGTTCCTCTCTAAAAAACAAAGAACACCAGAAAATAGAAAGATATATAAAATAAAAGTAAAATAAAAAAATACAAAAAAAAATAAATAAATAAAGAATAATAAAAATAAAAACATGAAAAAAATAAATAAATGTAAAAGTAAAAAAAATATAAAAAATGTAAATATAAATAAATTAAAAAAATAAAAAAAAAACACAAAATTAAGTATAATGAAACATTAAATAAAACCCGCCCAAAAAGCTAAATTAGCAAATAAAAATATATTTAATATATATAAATAAATTAAAAAAAAATTAAAATTAAAATTAAAAATTCAATAATCCAAAACAACAAAAATAAAAGACAAGGCAAAAAACAAAATCCCCGAACGAACCCTAAAGAAAAAAAATTCAAAAAAATGGATATAAAATAGGAAAAAATTATATAAAAAAATGGGTATAAAATAGAAATTCAAATAAAATAAGAAATTGAAGAAAATATATATAAAGAAAAGTTTCATGCTTCCAAAATATTTTGCTTTTTTTAAACATATTTGCATAAATGCTCTATATTTTTTAATAATAAGAAGAAAATTCGCAATACCGGTAACGAAAAAAATTATAAGAAATGAATGCGATTCTTCGGCATCTTTACACTTGCACTTTAAAATTTAACAGGCCATAAAAATACATACCAACATTTTTTCTAGGAATTCTAATTAAAACCCGTTGAATTATAATGAAAAGTTTGAGGAATTTTAATAATTCTAATATGAAGTTAGAAATTTAGATTTATTTGGGTTTTATTAAACATAGAGTTATTTTTATATTAAAAAAGAAATAAACAAAAAAAAAAAAAAAAAAAATACACCAAAAATTGTCTAAACGGGTGCAAAATGTTGAGGTGCTACACTTTTTTCGTGGGCTGTAGACCATTATTTCTTTTTTGTCGTGTTCTGTTGAGACGTTCAGATTAAGATTTTCATTACATTCCTGAGACCCACTGAGTGCGCGCTGCTCTGGAAAAAGTATCAAAAGAGACGCAGTAAAGTTATTCTCCAGCAGAATAATGCTCCGCCTCGTGGCACAGAAGAGCTGAAGGCATACTTAGAAACGCTGAAATGGAAGATCTTACCTCTCTAGATATTACTCCTTTCGACTATAATTTGCTTCGATCGATGGTGCATACTTTGGCTGTTTAGTATTTGCACTCTTATGAAGAAGTCTAAAAAGGGATTGTTCATTTAGGCGATCAGAAGACTAAGACTTATTTATGTGCGGTATCGTACACTATTCAAAAGTTGGTAAAAGGTAATGGCAAACGACTGATAGCACTTTAAATTTAGATAACACCATAAAGTTTGAGGAGGCAAAATTGTACACAAATACCTAAAACAAAAAAATAGTTTCAGTTCTAGCTAACTGTTTTATTTCAGTTATGAAATATCTGATTAAAATTTAGCGACCAAAAATTTCACCTTTTCTTTCTTTAATTTTCCAATCCCATTTTTCAACCATCGCCCCCCCTGAGACGCTGTCTTTTCTGTCTCAAACTTCAAAAACTTCATTCATATTTTTCGTTGCTTCCCTACTTTTCTTTTCTTTATGAATTTTTCCCTCCTAAAATGACAATATTTATATAACTGCATATTTTTCTTGATCACAATCAATAATTTGAATGGGTGTGCGCTTGTTTGTCGTTGGCAAATCTTCGTGAGTTGGCGCATACATGGCATGATAACGGTACATAGCAGTTATCAATTCCAATTACATACACCGTTCGCTACTTGAGACTCGATAATTTGAAAAGTTCAAAAGTTTTTCTTCGTTAAAACGAAAAAGCACGCACACATACATATACGCATGCACATGGATCCACATACTTTGGACGTGCTGAGGCAACAACGGTGATAACAAATACTAATGGAGCACAAAAAGCCAGCATAAGCCCAGCTAGCAAAATTGTCACACATTTTCTGATATCAGATAAGTTCGATAAGTGTCTGAGTGATATGTTGACTAATACGACAGGAGATTTCCGGCCTAATTCAATTCAAGAAATTAGTGTGAACAATAAGAACATAAGAGGACAGCAATAAATTAATAAAACAAATTAGAAATGGCAAACTTTAATTTGAAAAAGGGAGTAAAATAAGAAAATTTATATGTAATTAATTTCTTTTTATTTAATATTCAACTAAAATTCACAAAATCCTCAATCAAAAAAAAAAATACCAAAACAAAACAAATAAAACCAACAACAACAATACGGAGCTATTCCACTCCTATTAGTTCTACTCCTCAAATTGTTGTAAAATTTTTTAAAATAAAAATATATAAAAAATTAAATTATAAATAAGAAACAATTTCTTTTCCAAAACTGTAATTATTTTCAAATTTTATCAAAACGCTTAAATTTTTAAACAGAATTTTGAGAATTTTTCTTTAAAATTGAAAATGAAAATATATGTAGATAAAAAACCTTTTTTCTCAAAACGTAAAATTGTTTTTAAAAATTTCATCAAAACTTTCAAATTTTTAACCTGAATTTACAATTTTTCTAAAGAATTCAAAATAAAAATATATATAAAACAAAAATGTCAATACAAATTTTCACAATTTCTCTAGAAAATTCAAAATAAAAATTTACATAAAAAAATATATATAAAATAAAAGTATTTGTAAATAAAAAATTTAATTTTTTTTTCAAAACTTTAAATTTATTTTGAAAATGTTATCAAACTTTCTACTTTTTAAACAGAATTTTCAGAATTTTTCTAAAAAACTGAGTTAAGTATATAAAATATAAATATAAATAAAAAAATATAATTTTTTTTCAAAACTTAACATTTTTTTGTCATGTTTTATTAAAACATTTTTAAGAAGAATTTTCACAATTTTACTGAAAAATCGGAATAAAATATATAAAATAAAAATATATAATATAAATAAAAACAATAAAATTTTTTTTTGCAAAATTAAAATTTTTTTTTTCAATTTCATTCAAACTAACAAATTTTCAACCGGAATTTTGAAAATTTTTCTGAAAAATTGAAAATAAAAATATATATAAAACTAACAAAATGCAAATTTTTTTTTCAAATTTAATTCACACTTTCAAATTTCTAACCAGAATTTTCAGAATTTTTCTGAAAAATGTAAAATAAAAATATACATAAAAGAAATATAATTTTTTTTTTCAAAATATAATTGTTTTTTTTTTTTAATTTAATCCAAACTTTTAAATTTTTAACCCGAATTTTGAAAATTGTCTGTAAAATTGAAAATAAGAATATAATATAGGTAAAAGAAATTTGAACTTTTTTCCAAAATTTAAATTTTTTTTATAAAAAAATTATTTTTTTATCAAAACATTCGAATTTTGAAACAGATTTTTTTTGTGTACGCAGTTTAATAGCCCATTGAATTTTAGTCCAAAGTGCAAGTTTCAACTGACTACAAAAGGCCTTTGACTTAATTTTTTTTTCGCTCTGGTGTCATGCCTTTTATTTTATATAAACAAAAAATTGGGCTTTGCCAGGGATGCATATGAGAATAAATCGTAGGGGTGCGAATTAATAGTGGGTAGTAAATATGTAAATAATTGAAAATTCCCCACGCTGCGTCTGTTAGATTCGTCTCGCTGATTGATATGAGTCTGAAATCTTAAAGATTTCGCAATTTTTTGCAGTCTAGTCAGACAGATACGTGAAATATGCTTGACAATTTTTCCAGCTGGGAGCTGGAGTTCTTTATTCTATACACGTGCATAGGTATGTGTTTACTTACACACACAGGCATATAAATATTCTACAAACACGCATATGCGTGCACGCAGGTGCTGAATATTTCTTTGGAATTCGGAATTTCGTCAAATTTATTTGCCAAAAGTTTAATTTGACTTGAAGACTCTTAACTCCATGTCAGTATGTCAAGCTTTTATTTACGTTGTTGAATTTCGTTTGTGAAACTTAAAGCAATACACGACTTTTGGCTTAGAAAACTAAAAAATAAAATAAAAGTAGTTAAAATATTGCTTTCATTTCATAGAGTGCCTTTATTATCATTATTAATATTTGTTGAAAAGGAACAAAGGAATTATAAAATTTAATGCAAGAAAGTGAGGTTTTTAAGGAAATTTCTTGTGTTTTTTATTCTAGTTAATCGTGGTTAGCTTCAAGGCTTTTAGTTCAATGATCCGCCAATAATTTTACATTGCCTGTGTAATGATTTTCTTTCTGATTTGCCCCACAGTTACAATGGCAGCCTTCTTAGATGAAAGTAGCTTTCCACGAGGGAATTGCTTTAAGTGTCTAAAGACTTGGTAGGAAGTCGTTGAAGTCACATTTGGTGAGTATAGTGACTGTTGAAGTAATTTCTACTTGCATTCATTCAATTCAACCAACACCAAATCACGTTGAGAAATTTGTCTTTGATTCCGATTTTAATCGCTTTCTTAAGGCCAGGTTACCCCTGATCATTTTTAAAAAATCGAAAATTTTTTTTTTTACATAAAGTGCTAGTAAATAGTCGTAGAAATAATATAGAATTAGTCCTGAAGGTCGGCACTACCGAGAAGCAGCTAGAAAAGACCGGGGAGCGGTGCGCGCCAAGCGGTAAATCCGGCCGCTCGGGCCCCTGTGGTAGCGGCAGGTGCTGTGTGCCTTCGGATCGACTGCTATTGTTCTTTTCCTCTCTATTTTTCGAAAATATTCTCTCCTTTACAGTTAAAGAGCGTCCTTCGAATATAATATACGGTAGTACAAGAGAAATTTTCGTTGGTGATGGTTAGATTTAGTCTTCACACGCGTCGGTAAATTTTTCGTTCGTTTGCTCTCAAAATTTTTCGGTAAATTTTTCGGTAAATTTTTCATTCTATTGCTTTTAATCATGGATAAGAAAAAGAAAAGTGGTCAGCACCATAGAGTGAAAAGAAGGAGTTTTTTGGGTAATCAACATACTTCAGATGAGTGTACAGAAAAAACCAGCTCTGCTGCAAAGAAACTGAAAAACGCCGATCCTAAACTAGAAGTAAAAATTCATCCGTTTTTGAATTACGTGATCGTTCAATGGTCTGTATTTGCTACACTGCAGCAGAGAGTTGTTTGTGCAAAGTGTGGAAAGAAAGTGGAATTTGCAAAAAGTGATGAAAAAGGATTAGGTTTTGAATTGGAAATAATCTGTGATTGTGAGGAGAGTGAATCAATCCCTTCAAGTCCAAAAATCAGCCATGGTTATGAAATAAATAGAAGAATTGTTTATACAATGCGTTTGTTAGGAGTTGGATTCTGTGGTTTACTGAATTTTTGTGGACTAATGGATATCTCAGCAACTGCATTAAGTTTAAATGGCTACTATAAAATCTTACAGCATATTTATATAGCACTGAAGGCTGTTACTAAAACAGTTTTTGAAAAAGCTGCTCAAGAAGAGCAAGAAATGAATAAAGAGAGAGGATTACCCGAAGATAAGCTTATTGTTTCGGGCGATGGTTCCTGGCCAAAAAGAGGATTCACAGCTCTACTTGGTATTGTCACTTTAATCGGCAAGTATACAAATAAAGTCATAGATGTAGTAGTAAAGTCGAAAATTTGCCAAGCGTGCACTAACTATTCCAAGAAATTCCCCGAAGATACGCCAGAGTTTGATGCTTGGTTTATCGAACATTGTGAAGCAGGTAATTGCACAAGAGATCATGATGGTAGTGCCGGACTTATAGAAGTTGAAGGAGTGCAAGAAATGTTTCTCAGGTCTGTGGGAAAGTACGGTGTTATGTATGAGTACTACATCGGCGACGGCGATTGTAACACTTTTAAGGGACTCGAAGATTTACAACCGTACGGTGAGGCTCTTAAAGTAAAAAAAAAGCATGTGTTTTACACGTAGGCAAAAGTATTTATCGACGTGGTAAAGAAGCCAAAAAAAACCTTGCGAAAATGAAAAGAGCTCTGAAAGCGCAAGAAAAAAAAGAGGCATTAGAACGAGGTGAAGAAGTACCAAAAAAAAGAGGGCAAAAAAAAAGTGATCAACCTGCAGTAAAATCTCTACAATTCACTGAAGCGCAATTGTCTTAATTATCTAGTTACTTCAAAAAAGCTATTTTAACTCACCCCGATTCTATGACAGACATGAAAAATGCAATTCTGGCCTCATTTTTTCACAAGTGCTCCACCGATGCTAAGCCGCAACACCAGTATTGCCCAGCCGGAGCAGATTCATGGTGCGCCTATCAAAAGGCAGTAGCTACAAAGCAGAATTATAACCATCCTCCAGCTTTTGATGACGAAGTTCAAGGTCTTTTACAGCCAATTTACGAGGAACTAACCGATGAAAAGGTGCTGGAGAGATGTTTAGGGGCTAACACCCAGAACAACAACGAAAGTTACAACTCGTGTGTCTGGAACATAGCCCCTAAACATAAGTTTGTTGGGAAGAAAACTCTAGAAATTGCTGCTCTAAGTGCTGCATGCATTTTTAATGAAGGACTTTTACCAGTTTTAAAAGTGATGGAAGTTATGGGTGTCAAAATCGGCCTGGAAGCAAGGCGCTTTGCTGATAAGGCCAACGACAGGCGCCTAGACCGAGCCGAGCATGAAGCTACTGAAGCATCAAAGGAGCATAGAACTGCTGCTAGAAATTCTAGGATTCTTCAGAACGATGCCTACGAAGAGCAGGAAGGAGTTGTGTATGAAGCTGGAATTGATATGTAAGTATAACTCACTTTTTTTACGATTTTTCAAGTATAAAAACTTTAAACGCGTTTATCTCAAAACCATTTTTCATATGGATGCCACTCTCACTTGAAAACTATACCACTTATTAATATGATCCAAGTAGCATTTTATTTCTTAGATGTCTCGCTATAGCCGCAAGCAGAATCACAAACATTTATTGTTATTTAAAAAAGTTATAAACAATTAAAAGTGAAAAAATAGTGGCAAAAAATTCAAAAGTCCGCCATTTTGTTTTTTTTTTATTAAAAATATTTGATTCTGCTTGCGGTCATAACCAATTCAATACAGAAGATGAAACCGTTTGATTTTTTACTTTCAGATAATTCGTTTTCGAGATATGATGGCATCCAACTACGAATCAGCTAAAATTTAGCAGCCATTTTGAAAGCCACCATTTGAAAAAAAAAAAAAAAAATTTTTTTAAGCAATTTAATATTTGTTTTTTCACATGTAAAAAAATTGATTAATAAATATATTTTGTACTATGAATAAAGTTTATTTAAAAAAGCACACAAATCAAGGGTAACCTGGCCTTAACGAAAGCTTGAGACCTGCCGCAAAATCAAAACATTGTGTTGGGGGATTCATAGCGTTTTTAATATTTGCTTTTATTCTACAATGATTTGTTTGCTGCTTGGCAAAGGGTAAATATTCATTCGATAGAAATCTTTCTGCTCTACAAACCTCAACAAATTTGTATTTATAGTAGCTATTTATAGTTTCGAGACTTAGAAATGGAATACCCAGGAGGCAACAATCAATATTTTCGACACCTGCTTTTTTTCATTTTCATCGAGCTCAAAAAGCTGCCGAAGCAGCTCGGGTCATTTGCGACGAGAAGGTGTCATAGGCGAGTCTACAGCATGGAAATGGCTTGCAAAGTTCAAAAATGGTGACTTGAACGTCGTCGACACGTCCCGCAGCCGCAGGCCATCTCAATTCGATGAAGAACATCTCAAATCACTTTTGAAGAGGATCGGTCGCCAAAACAGTCATGGATGGGCAACAAAAAATGAACTGCGATCATAAAATGATTCTAAATCATCTTTATTTAATGAGTTCACGCAAAGTTATATGAAAATGTCGGTGCAGTAAAATAACGAATCGAAAGAATTAGAAATCAGAGAGCATAAATTTTGCATCACTGCTTGGCTTCTGCACCGAAGCTTGCACCTTTGTCTTCACTAACGGTTCCAAGATTGAATTGGGAGTCGGAGCAGGGGTTTTCTCTAAATCAGCCAATTTATCTATCTCCTTTAAACTGCCGAACACTGCTAGTCTTTTCCAAGTAGGAATCTTTGCGATCCTGCAGGCATGCAAAATGCTTAGGGAATACGGGAGAGAGGGAGATATTAACATTTACTCCGATAGTCAAGGCGCGATCAAGCCTCTGACGACACGATGATGCAGATCCAAACTGATCAACTACTGCAAGGTGCAGATCAAATCTCTTGTGTGTCCAGGTGAGATTTCTCTGATCTGGGTTCCAGGACATAGGAACATAGAGGGAAATAAAATTTCTGATGAGCTTGCCTGTAAGGGGACTGAATTGGCCTCAGAGACCTCTTATTCGGTCATCGGCGGTTGTTAAATGGGAAGTGCACAAATTATTTCTCAGGAAAGCGCAGAAAAGATGGAGCTCCATTTCTTCATGTGCTATTTCGAAAACCCTTTGGCCCCAGTACAATATACGAAGGACTCAGAAAGTCCTTCGGACTCCTCGCCATTTCATTTCCAAACTCGTAGCTGTATTTACCGGTCACTGGACGACCGGCATACACGTGAAAAAGCTATGGTTACCATTTAAGCTTCATTGCAAAAGCTGTGCGGACCCTTCAGAGAAGGAGACTGTAGAGCATTTTCTCTATAAATGTCCGGGTTTGGCAGCTAGACGACTATGGTCCCTGGGTGCTCCTTTCTTCGACAGCCTGGGGCAGAGCGCCAACCTAAGTCCCATCAATCTTCTCCATTATATCAACAGCTCTGGCTGGCTACAGATGTCTGCTTGTTGAAGGTTTCATAATGGTATCAAAACGGCGCTTCAGTGCTACTTGAGGAGTGCCAGACTGGCACTTCAACCATTTCACCTACCTACTTTCTTTTTCTCGCTCAGTAGAGTTTGGCACATGGAATTTTTTTTTAAATTTTAGTAGCAATAGAAAATGGCTAATAAACTAATTTCTCTTTCTAAGCTTTTGCATTTTATGTCAGAAAAAAAGCTTTTATGGAGAGGCAAGCTTTCAAATACAGAAAACCCGATGCAAATCGCAGCATTCTGTGCATAGTTATTCGCGAACATAGCTACACACTTTGGAACTTTTTTTTAGATATAGAGATAAACAAAACCCCGCATACTTTTCAGTCCATTTCTAGCACGTATTTATTTTACGAATATTTCTCTTTTGCCACGTATTTCATAACTCAGTTAGAATTTCGCTTGGGCTTAATTTTTCTGGTCCAATTAGTTGTTCCTCCACAAAAATAACTTCTATAAAGTCTTGTATGTCTGCAAACCGTTGCACCTGCATTTTGTTTAAGACAATTTGTTAATAATCGTAAAAAACAATATATCGCGAATACTCACTGCATCACTGGCGCTACTGGAACTGTCCTAAAAGTAGAGAGCAAATATAAGGTGCCAGCTTTCAGCGATCAATACGAGTACTCACCTCACTGCATGCATGCTCTGTTGATTCTTCTCTAGAATCAATCAAATATAAGCTCAATGGCAACTGATGCCTAGCACGTTTTCGCTTCAACACTTCAACGATATCGTAGGCCACAAAATCCGAGAAGCCCACACAGTCCTTCAATCGCACCACCTTGATTTTTCTGCATTCGCCCACAATATGAATCACGCCATCATAGCAGTAGGAAAAGTTTGCCAAGTATAGATATTCCAAGTTAATTAGTTTTCCAATAGATTTATAAAAATCGGGAGTTATGCGTATATCATCGTCTTGGTAGGCAATGATGCTCAGATGGGTCAAGTGTGTCAAGAGCTCCAAATATTCACGATTCCTACTCAAAAACTCAGCCTCAAGTGTAAGTCTTTTGAGGCCTCTGCGCTCACGGAGTATACGAAAGAAGCGCGTAATTTCCATTTGTGAGAGTTGTTGATGTTCAAAAAACACTCGGGAATAGCTTCGCATTTCAATGTCCGCTAACGTGTGAATAATTTCCAGTATATTTATTGTCTTCCCATTCAGCCAGTCCATTTTGAGTTTAGTGAGAGTTACACAACGCAGCCACATTTCATTCATAAGATGTGTCGACAACAATGACAATGAACTGCCTCTGATATCCAGTGCCTTTAAGGCCAGCGAACTCAAGATGTCAGCTAAGTAAAATTCATTCAAATTTTCGCAGTGATGTAGGGATAGCTGCTCCACTCTGAGGAACTCTGAAATGTATTTGCCTGTGGAAATATAATTTATGATTTAATAGGTACCGACTAGATAGTTTTCCTTATTTCCTAATTACTAAAATTCTTAATAAGATCTCGTACAACTTCAAATTGACAGACTCAAGTAGCTGCACGAACTACCCAACTCGCGCTCTATTGCTGCATTCAAGGCTCATAAGCAAATTTCAAGGAGCTTGATCGATCGCTTACAAATATTTTCTCAAAGACGCGTAGTTCATAGTTCAGATTTGTAGGGTTATATTAGAATGTGCCCAGGGAGTGGGCACACTTGAACGAAGAAACCACATGCATCCTTTGTGATCCCTCTGCAAAGGAGGTAAGGTGAAGAAAATCGATAGCTCGAAAGATGAGGGAGGAGGGGCTGGGGAGAAAAAGAGGATTAGGTTTTTGTGAATTATGTACGATGACCGAGTTACGGTTGAGCTAACCGTTTTATGCTCCTGATGAAGTTCAACAGATTTTTAATATGGAGGCCTGCTATATCAGCAGACGTAGCAAAAAAGTGAGCACCACCATGCCTTAATCTTAGCCCCGCGGGAGCAGGGCCACTAAAAGAAAGTGCTGAGATGATTCCTATTCATCCTTCGTACAGCTGACGCAAAAAGGACTCCAAATAATTCCAAGTTCTACAGTTCGCAAACCTCGCAGCTAGTGTCCCGTGAGGACATCCATGAAATTCGACAGCCCAGATTTTGTCAACCTCATAAGATTCCTCAAACTCCTCTGATCTACATGTGGCTAGAAGAATTTCGCGACTTTAAAAGTTTGCGTACTTGCCCAGCGCTCGCTGAGTTGACGAGAAGCCATCCGCAAGTAGCCAAGATGATCTAAATTTTTTCCTTTCGTGGGGAAACTACCACGCAGGTCGCTTGTCTGACCAACTCATATCAAACGAGCCTTATGTCAAAGAATTCGTATGCGATCGAAAGTGAAGTCAGGCATTCCCTGACCAGTTTAGAATGCATCGTCATTGAACCCAGGGCCCTAATGCCGGAGTAGATATTTACTTGATGCAAATGAGTAGCGGCTCGGCTGTTTCCTTGAATGCGGTTACCTCTACTTGGAACACAATTCAGTGATTCGGCATTCTGAACTTGAGTCTGATTGAAAGCTCCTCGCCGAATGATTCTCCACCAAACCTTCCTTCCCCCTTCGAACCGTCCGTGAACAAGTTCAAAAGTGTGGGTGGAGAATATTCCGTTTGGAATAAGTGAGGGCGTACATTGATCTGTCGTCAAGAAGATGAACCCAAAGTTTCCGAGTGCCCGTAAATGGGGTCGAGCATGTAGTTCGAACCTCTCAGCGGGTACATGCAGCGGCAGTTTTACTCGCTATACCTAAAGATACTACATAACATTTGACATTGTGTTAAGCGCTAGAGTAGGAGTGGTTCGAATCGCCTCACTGATTCCAATGAGTGTAGATCTTTGAACTCTCTGCGGCTTCTTTACCGATGTCACCCTCTCCAGTGAGTTCAACCAGACAATGAGTCCATATAACAAAATTGGCTTTATAATGGTATTATAGAGCCAAAATACCACCCCAAGCGAGAGGCTCCATCTTTTAGGGAACTCTTTAGGAAATATTATTAGTCTTGAATAGGTGAACAGGGCATTATTTTTCTCCTTATCAACTGGACTCAGGCCCGTAAGTCATCATACTTTTTTCTCAATGCTCTAAAAGGGTGAGAATGGTTGTTATAGAATCAGATATAATGAGAGCTGCTGCGCGTTTGCAAAGGGGAAGATGTTAATGGTTGAGCCATGCGCATGAGTAAGGAACATCCCCAAAAACCGTTCTAACATTGCTATGCGCTGGCCACCAGATGAAAGGGAAGTCTATGAAACCCTGGTTCAACGGCGTTATCAAAGATAACAGGAACTTGAAAATACATAACTGGTGATCTGCTGCCTTGAATCGTGAATTCGATCAGGTTAGGTTAGGTTGAAGGACAAACTCGGGAGAAATAGCTTCTTCAGAGGCCGCATGGGTAATTTGCCCTTATCTCTCCTAAATTCAATGTGTGCTTTTCACAAATTTTAGAATATAATTGACTTCTAAAGAGCTACAAATCTTCCAATTCATAAAAAATTGTCTACCAAAAATGGGAAATCTACGTCTGTAGAGAGCAGGACAATAGCACAGAAAGTGCGAGATCGTCTCCTTCTTTTCCTCATCTAGACAGTTTCTGCCCGCCCTCTAGGCGTGCCTCACTATTAGACAGTGCCCCGTTATAACTGAGAGCAGTGTGCTAAGAATGTGCTTATTTTGGCTTAGCAGAGATTCTCTGCGTTTAACATTGAGAGTCGGCCACAATTGTCGGACAATTCTTGAGGTTGTTTTATTAAGCCACCTTTCATTCGCTGCTCTTACGATTTCCTCAAAGATAAGTAGCTTACAAGTCTGTAAGCGTATGCCTTTGTCTTTTTCTATGTATTGATCAGTCAATTTGGTGCCGAGTCTCGCTAGTTCATCAGCTCTGCAGTTACTCTCAATGTCACAATGGTCAGAAACCCATCTTTAGGTGAAATGACTCAGCCATCTCGTTAGGATATGTGCGCATTTAATGGCTTCCTTGGAGTTTGTTCACTGCTTTTTGAGAGATTTTAGCGCCGCCTGGCTATCAGTGTAAATACAGATATCAACTCCAGGTATCGTATCACCCTGCGCCAGTATCGCGGCTCTCATCATTGACATCAGCTCAGACTGAAAGTCACTATAGTAGTCAGCGAGCCGAAAACTGAAGAAGATCCCCAGTTGTTCGGATAAATTCGATCAGAGCCAATACGAAATATGCCAGAGCTTCTTTAAATTGAATTATCTTGGGAGATTTCTCATACCCTAAAATCATTGAAGATGAAAGCAATATGGCTTTATTCCAGTATCCAACAAGTCTTCGTCTCAGTATCGAAGAGTATCGTCGAGCTCAACTCTAAACGAGATATGCTTTACTTTCATAACTAACAAATTTTTTATTACAAAACAAATATTGATATCAACGAAAAGGTAAAAACATACCTGTAACCTCGGAGTTTCTGAAAATATCGAAAGTTTTCAAATTTGGTAGATGCTTTAAAAATTTGATGTCCTCATCATTCAAAACAACTCCACAGGCAATTACGCTCGTGACATTTTCGAATACATTTCTTAGCGGAAATATCGGCAAACTCTTCTCCAAAATATTCAATTTGTTAAACATAATCACTTTTGTGGTATTAGGAAAGAGCATCGCTATTCTGCGCCACAAGCTTACCGGATTCCCGTGCCAAATTTCCAAATCTCTTACGCTGTTGTACTTCTTGCTTCTCGGGAATTTATCCATTTTAATATAGCAATTGACTAATTTCAGTTGCTCTAGTTTAGGAAAGTCATCAAATATGGACTCAAATATAACTTTACAACAACTGAGTTCCATTTTCCTGGCATTCGTACAGGGACGATTTTTGAAAAAATCCTTATTTTCAGATGTGATCTCTAGGTAGGCGTTATATATGTCATTGCATACAATTTTCGCCTTGCAACACGCAACTATTTTTAAATGACGCTCCTCTTCGATGGCCGCATTTTCAAAATCTTCACAAACAGCTGCGAATGCGCGCGCTGATGGCTGGCATCTGAGCTTCCTATAGATCTCGAAAAGCATATAAATGCTAAGTTGTATGTTGGGTGGTGGATAAGGAATGATGAGGCTGCGAAAGAATTAGTAAATTTATGGGTTAAAAGTTGCAAAATGAAATATTTTTTTTTTTAGGTTAGAATATCTGACTCTTTTGTAATGGGAGAGCAATGGGTTGTTAGGTCTGCTAAAATCAAAATACTAACCTAATAAAATTAAATAAATAATTGGCGCGTAAGCTTCTGTTAGCTATTTGGCCAAGCTCCTCCTCCCATCTGTGGCGTGCGTCTTGATGTTGTTCCACGAACGGAGGGACCTACAATTTCAAGCCGACTCCGAATGGTAAATGGTTTCTTATGAGGAGATTTTTCATGGCAGAAATACACTCGGAAGTTTAGCATTGTCTACCGAGGAGCGCCTGCTATTGGAAAAAACATGTGCTATTATTTCATGTTTCATGCACGGAGATTCGATCTTACTTACTCCCGAATAGTAAGCCATTCGATTCATTTCATTTATAGAGCTGCCATTTGCTGACATCTGTACAATCACTGGTAACTGCTAACGGGTAAAATATTTGACCTAGTCCACATGGAGCTCACAAGCTTTGCTACTGTATAAGAAGGGCATTGATGAACCCAAAAGTATTGGCTAATCTTGAAACTTTATATCGCAAGTTTTGGTACTATTGAAGGGTTCTCAGATTCAAGATTCATCAATCGATCAATTACCCTATTTTCCTTATACACTCGCAAAAAATTGTTGTTGGCCCAAGATACAAGGACCAGAAAGACTTTGAGAGATACAAGACTTTACCCGGCGTAAGCAAAGTTGTATACTGCAGCTGTGTAGCTCACAAGTGTCAAATATAATTGTGCTTACGTCATCACGACTATTTACAAAAATTGTAAATCTTCTGATAGACTTATTACTTTTTCACCACCTTCTACTTATAGTCAGATCAAACCCCACACCTACATTTCTTGCTGTAGCAGCCTTACTAAGCCATGCATAGGTCTCGTCATGAGATCATCCAAGAGTAGACTTAAGAAGTGTGCTGTTTCCATTCCGCGGCACGAATGGTGGAGGGGTGTTGGATAAATAGTTTCGAGTTGGGAAGAAGTGGTTAGCGCCGCGCCAGGTTTTTTGTCGGAGTCCAACCGAAATAACCGATACTCTAATAACCGGATCGTAATGTCGCCAAATGCTACTTTGGACTGGGTAAATAATTTAGTAGTAAAGCTCCCTCTCGTCGAACTAGATTTTAGAATCTCATGTTATGACGCAGAACTTTGGACGATACGTACATCTCATTTGAGTGTTCAAGGCAAAGATTCTAAAGAAGGTTTAGTGACCTTTGTGCGTTAGCGATGGCGAATATCGAAGGCGAAAGAACGATGAGCAGTATCAGCTGTACGCCGGCATGGACACAGTGCAAGGAATTATGATTCAACGGTTCCGGTGACTAAATCATATGTACGAGTGGACACAAACCCAATGGCTCTGAAATGGTTTGATAGGGTACGAGAGGGTAGTAGCAGAAGATAAGGAAGGCCTCCACTGCATTGAAAGGACTAAGTGGAGAAGGGCTTGTATTCACTTCACTTATCTAATTGGCATCAATGAGCATATGAAAGAAACGACTAACGCGCTCTGCTGAACTCGGCCAAAATCACTTAAGCGGAGGAGTAATGTTGCTTGCCTATTCTCCGGGGAAGCGTAGATAAGGTAGAAGGTACGTAGAAGCCG
Organism: Anastrepha obliqua; assembly: GCF_027943255.1. Taxonomy (NCBI): domain Eukaryota; kingdom Metazoa; phylum Arthropoda; class Insecta; order Diptera; family Tephritidae; genus Anastrepha; species Anastrepha obliqua. The sequence goes on along the minus strand of NC_072893.1, from coordinate 119,814,125 downwards.
TGGGCGCTGTGGGCAACGGATGGCGGGAGAAACATGTGGCCACAAACCGTGTGCACCACACCCTATGTGTCGAAAGGCCTGAGCAAGTCTTAAGATATGCAATTTGCGTGGAGCCGTCTTTGGTAAACGCAGCAGAAATAAATTTTGGGTCCCGTATTAGGCTTAATGCCAGCCTTAAGGAATAGTATTGCGAGCAGTCTTACTACATGAAGCTGCTCCAGTAACCTTAAACGAGGGGCGACGTTCGGCACACTAGGCAGGGTTAGTTTACTGGGGCGGCGGCCGTTAGTCTGAAAAAACCCGCTCCATTCCGGTACGCAGAACCGGCTGCCATGCGCATGAGTACTTACTCGTTTCGGTAGCTGGTTGTTGCATGTTTACATTTGAAGAATAAAATTAGGCTCATGGCGGACTCAGCTTTTGCATATAGAGGATGCTTGTAAAGAGAAAAAAGAGAGAGTTTTTATTGAATTTTGACTCTTTACATTACAAAATATCTAGCCTTACCTCCTGTATGTCTTCACTGATGCCAGCGCAGCCGCACATTTCAAGATTCAAACGCGCTTTCAGTGGGCGATCTTTATCGCGTTCACGCAAAAACTCAGCTACTTGGAATATGAAATTTTCTGTCACACCATCACAATAGTCCAACGTGATTTTGGCCAAATTTGGACAAGTTACTATCAACTTCAGCAAGTCTGCATCGGTGACATTAGTGGCATGCTCCAGATAGATCGTGTGTAAATTCTTAAGGTTACACAATCTGGCCAAACAGTTAGCAGCGCCGTTTCTAATATGAAAACCCAGTTCTCTGCCAGTCAACGTGCTCAAATGAGCGATGTCATCCTCATTAGGTAGGCCACCAAACGTAATAGCTTTGACGCTTTTGTGCTCAGAGAGCGCCTTCAAAAGTGCTTTACAGCCATTATTGCAGTCAGGTGCAGATGAAATAGGAGCATTTCGACAGCAAATATTTTCTATAGTTAGTCTTTGCAGAGTCTTTAATTTATCAAATAAATTTCGCCATTTAATATTCGGCTGCCAACTTAGTGTTAGGTTTGCAAGCCTTGGGAAGTCATATTTGAAAAAATGTTCCTCAAAGTCGATTGAACAGCCAGCAATGTCTAGGTTCTGTAGAGCGCAAGTACCAAATTTACATCTAATATCACGCAAACTCGAGCAGTTCCTGAGGTACAAGGTAATGAGTTGTGTTCCGGAAAGGTTTATGGAAACTGTAAGTAGTAGCAAATGAGATTAAAAAATTTTGAAGGAGATAAGTTAGGGTTTATTATATATTTTTTTTTGCTGAAGCTCAGGTAAAAGCAATTGAATAAATGTAATAAAAGTGTGAGATGAACAAATGGGAGCAGAATAAAATACGAAAGGAAGAGTGGTGAAACTGATGAAGGGAACGGAAAGGAATCAAATGCAAGGGAGTGGAAATTTATGGAAAGTTAATACAGGGTGGCGCACGAATCGTGCTACAAAAACAAAACGTAATAACTTTTTTTCTGTGTGAGTAATCGGCTTTTTTTTTTTTATTTTGCAGATTAGTATTTAGATTTACAAAAAATAGAGGCTTGGGATACCGAAAAGAGGATTTGGATAGTGCAGCGGTACCATGCTTTGCAGTCCATCATTTCCGTCCAAAGGGAATTTAGGCGGCACTCCCCCGAGCAGATAGACCATTATGAGGCTGGTGAACATGTTTGCTGAATCTGGAAGCATCGCACGCAGACCGTACCATCGAGATCCCCATGTTCGGGTCGAAGCCACAATCGCGGCTGTAGCATCGTCAATTCAGGCAAATCCAAGAGTTTCAACTCGTAACTTGTCGGCGCAAATTGGAGTTAGCAGACGGTCATTGCAGCGGATAGTTCATGATGACTTAAACTTGTTTCCGTACAAAGTTCAAATCACAAGCAAATTAAACCCTCTGGATTTGCCTATTCGCCTGGAATTTTGCCAAAAAATTATTGAAATGGCCGAAGACGACAACAACTTCATAAATTGCTTGTTTATGTCTGATGAGGCCCATTTTGATCTAAACGGCAATGTAAACAAGCAAAATTGCCGTATATGGAGTCAATCAAATCCGCAAATACTCCATGAGATGGAACTGCACCCAGAACGAGTCACAGTGTGGTGCGCAGTTTCATCAAGGTGCATTGTCGGGTCATACTTCTTCGAAGAAAACGGTGTAACAGCGACTGTAAATGGGGACCGTTATTTAAACATGTTGAAGGAGTTTTTTTATCCAGAACTGCGGCGAAGACGTATCCCTTTTAACAGCATTTGGTTCCAGCAAGATGGAGCAACTGCACATATAGCCAGACCGGTTATGGAGGAGCTCCAACGAAAATTTAGAAATAAATTGATATCCAGAAATTCCACTTTCCGCTGGCCCCCAACCACCTGCTCAGGTCACCTGAGTTATTACGTTTTGTTTTTGTAGCACGATTCGTGCGCCACCCTGTAAATTCAGCAGGGTAAGGGACATTGGAAGGAAACGAATCGAAATGAGAGGAACTGCTGTAGAATTGAAGAAATTCATAGGGAGTTTAATAAAGTGGTATCGAGTGGAGTATGCTAGAAGTGGATATAGTAGACTCGACTGAAATGAAATAACATGAAGTGAAAAGTAATGCAATAATATGGAAGGAAATAAAATATACTTAAATAATTAAAAATTATGTAAAATTGAAAAGAACCAAAAAGAGTGGAACCGTGAAAAATAAAAAGAAAAAACAAGCAAAAAAAACTTATCGTGGCTAATGCAGGTAGCTAAAAATAAAATATAAGAATTGACCCAGAGCGCCATGCGCCGGCGTGAAGTGAGATCGAATAGAATAAAGCAAGCTGTAATTGCGACTCTTTTCTCTAATAACATTTCACCACAATAAAATTGATTGGTTCCAATTGCGTCTCACTTGCGGTGAAGTTTTGAAACTTGCTACTGGCGCTTTTAGGGAAACGTATCGGGATTTTAGCTACTTGTATCTCCTTTTCCTATTTCTTTTTCCATTTCCAGCCGCCGTAGCCGAATGGGTGGGTGAGTGACTTCCATTCGGAATTCACAGAGAGAACGTCGGTTCGAATCTCGGTGAAAACACCAAAATTAAGAAAAACCTTTTTTCTAATAGCGGTCGCCCTTCGGCAGGCAATGGCAAGCCTCCGAGTGTATTTCTGCCATGAAAAAGCTCCTCATAAAAATATCTGCCGTTCAGAGTCGGCTTGAAACTGTAGGTCCCACCATTTGAGGAACAACATCAAGACGCACACCACAAATAGGGTGTACGCGCAATTATATATATATATATATATATATATATATATATATATATATATATATATATATATATTTCATCATTTGCCATCCTCACGCTTTGTGGGACAATAACAACATCAGCCTTCATACCAAATTGTGCAAATCTGTTCTCCTTTATGGTTACACCCCAAGGAAAGTAATTGCGGCAGTCATGAGACGCTTGCAAACGTTTTTCAACCACTACCTGCGCCGCATTTCGCCAAATTTTTGGCGCCGTAACCAGCTTGACGTAGTGAGTAACTTTCTAAAAAGGAATTGGCTAGGACGTACGCTTAGAAAATGTGATGATAATGTTCTAGGCAGGCAATCCGACAAGCAGGCCGAGGAGAGAGTAGGCCTCGTACCATATGGAGACACCCAACAGAAGCTGCAATGAGCGGTCTAGAACTTACGTGGAACGAACTGGGATATGTATGTAGCTCAAAATAGTGTCCGTTGGCGAAAGGACGTAGTTGTCGCCCTCTGCTCTAACAGGAGCAGTTAAATATCGATAAAATTTAAAAATTGCTGTTTGATAAACTCAAAAACTTAAACTCCATAAATGGAAATATTTATTTATTAAGTCAATCCATATACGAGGTGTGCTCAAAAAGTATAGCGATTTTGTGTTTTTTCAAAAATTATTTATTTTTTCATTAATATCTATTTTGTCCCCTTCAAAGTAATCCCCATGAGATGTTATGCACTTGTGCCAAACTTTTTTCCAATCTTCGAAGCACTTCAAAAAATCATTTTTTTTATCTTGTTCAGCTTCTCCTTCCATGCCGTCTTTATCTCGTCAATCTTAGCGTAGCGTCGTCCTTTCATGGGCCTCTTCAGTTTCGGGAACAAGAAAAAGTCACAGGGGGCCAGATCTGGAAATACGGTGATACTAATGATGCCATAGCCATTAGTGTGTTGTTTTTGGCCAAAAAGTCGCGCACAAGCAACGATGTGCGAGTACTGGCGTTATCGTGATGCAAGAGCCAATTTTTGTTCTTCCGCAAATCCGGGCGTTTCTGGCGGATTGCTTCGCGCAAACTGCGCATAACTTGCAGGTAGTATTCCTTATTGACCGTTTTACCATGTGACAAGAACTCATGATGCAGAACGCCCCTGCAATCGAAGAAAACGGTAAGCAAAACTTTTACATTCGACCGAACTTGGCGCGCTTTTTTCGGTCTTGGTTCGTGCGGCAGCTTCCATTGAGATGAATGAGCTTTGGTTTCCACGTCATAACCATAAACCCACGATTCGTCACCAGTTATGACCCTCTGGAGCAAATTTGGCTCGCCGCGGACAGAGTCCAACATCTCATTAGCAATGTTCATGCGATACTGCTTTTGGTCGAAATTGAGCAGTTTCGGAGTTTTGGTACGAATTTTGCGGCGACGAGTCTTAGTCCAGTACCAACATATCGCCACAAAAAAATCGAAATTCGAATATACGTAACCTGCGGAAATTCAAAATTCGCGATACTTTTTGAACACACCTCGTATATTTTAAAATTTATACACATATAAATATATATTCAAGAATTTCAATGGGCGATCTTTTAAAAATGAAAAATCTATCTCAACAAATTTTGAGAGGCCAACTTAGAATAACTCCGAACTACGAAGAGTTCTGGCCGGAATATTAATGAAAATCTCCTGAATAAGCACGGGACACGAGCAACAGCACCACAAATCAAATCGAAAATTCGAAAATGAAAGGCAACATAAGATTATTCCCTGCTCTGCAATGATTTTAAGTGAATCAATAAGCATCGCGCTTAGGTGGCGATAGGAGCCGAGAAGTGTAAATTACTCAACGCGAAATGTAAGAATACTTTCTGGATTCGTTCAACACTAGCGGCATGGCGCGTATAAAACAGAGACCAAATGAAGAATGCATACATTAGTTTGGACCCTCCAAACGCCATAGCGAATAAGGGTCGGCGAAATCGGAGCAACCAAAAAAATTTCTAAGTAAAAATAATTTTTCTGAGTAAACAATTTTTTCCCACAAATATAATTTTTTTTCGTTTTTCAATTCAGTTCGATTCGATATTGTGTTTTTTGTTTTTTTTTTTTTACTAAACACTTTCAGCGTTAATTGTTAGTTTTGCAACACTTTTATTTTCATGTTAATTAAATCTTTAAATTTAATATTAGAATATTAGCACTAAAACCAGTTTTTCCATAATGTGTTGTTGCTTTTTTCCATAGAATTAAATTCTCCTTGTTTATTTCTAATTTTGGTTTAATTAACTTCATATCTCAATTTTTTGTCATTACATTCTTTATTCGAAAACATGCTAAATTATGCGTGTATATATGTGTGTGTGTGCATTCAATATCTCTAAAGACGCATGCGAGAAAATTAAAATAATTTAATGCTGCAATCTCGCGAGTGGCTAAATAGAACGCATGCATGTAAATACGTCAATTATCGCTAATCTATTGAGCCAACATTTAGCAACGGCGAATTAGTAATCTAATACAAACAGACGATAACAGCAGCAGCTTAAGCGAATTAAAGGCGAATTGAAGAAGAAGAAATCAACTACTCTAATCACAGCACCTGCTCTATAGATACGCCTTAGCAGCAATAATGAACGATTAATGCAATAAATACAACAATATAAGAATAAAACAACAAACAACAAATAACAATCAAACAAAGAAACAACAATAAATGTGGTAAGAACTCTAAAGCGCGGCGAGTTTGACGATGAATCAACTAATATAAGCGGCAACTAAAAATAAAAACATGTTTATGTACACATATCGGGTGTTTTTTAAGAGCTTGAGAATTTCAAATGTATAGTACGAAACAGAAGTATTGTTGGAATGATGGTTTTTAGGGTAAAAAAAAAATCCATTTTGGTTTATTTGAGAAAATGAATGTACATAATCTCAAGAATGTTGTGTCCAAATTTTAAGTCAATCGGTGCAAAATTCACAAAGTTAGAGCATTATAACCGTTGGCCGCTCCGACTCGGCTACCTGCTATGGTCGAACACCACGTGTATCGACGCGCGGCACACATACACACCCATCTACGCAGCTGTCTCGGTCCCTTTGCATTATTTTCGTCATGAAAAGACCTTCATAGGTACGTAGATGTTTCTAACGTACATACCGACCTGGCATTGATGACTCAATGTGAGTATATCCCAAATTTAATTTAATTCATAATTTTTTCCTATAGAAAACTTTAAATCGATTTTCTGGAAAATGACGTTTTTCAAGTCGGTAGACACTTTTTCTCTGTATCTACTCGACCGATCTTCCTGAAATTTTGTACACACTTTCTCGACATAATTACCGAGGTAACCCTGGGAGGTTTTTTTTTCAATTTTTATTTATTTTACAATAAACAATATTATGCGATTTATCGTCTAAAAATTGCACTTCTACTTCAAATGTTAAAAAAAATTGAAAAAAAAATTTTTTTTAATAAAAACTCGACAGAGTTACCTCGGACAATTGATTACCTAATGAAAACTCTTTGATTTTTTGATTTCAGATGATCCAATGCTGAGAAAAACTGTCCACGGCAAATTGACTTTTTCGAGACATCTGCGTAGATCTGCTGTCAACGGCTCAATTTTGTATATTTTCTTGTGAAAATTTTTGAAAATATTTTTGAAATATGAGTTTACAGTATACTAATTGGATAAGTAAATTTACATGAATCATCTTTCGAAAAAAAATTCAGAAATAAGTGCATATTTTTAGTGGAATTAACCCTAGAACTTGAACCGATCACTGAACAGAAATGTGAACACAGTTTGCCATTCACAGCTGTCAAGCCATAGTTGTCGATATCGAAAGTTTTCAGGCAGCTTAAAAAACACCCGATACATAAATATATATATATATACAGATGTGAATAGTTGTGCCATGCATTGGCTGCAAGAATTGATCCATATCCGAAAATGAAGTTGCCTACGATATTCTCTTCACTTTCATGCCAATTTATTACCAATTTTCTCGTTATACGACAAATCCAAATAAGTTGCTCCCATAAGAATATCTTCGTTCATATCAATGTCCATTTGTTCAAAATTGGCGTGTCTTAAAATAATTGTTTTCAAACTTGCAAAGTCTGAACTCTTCAATTCACTTTTCGTTAAAATCAGTTCTTTATCACTTTCCGATTTACGCTCCATGTTTGAAAAATATTTACAATAAAAAACTGCACATATTTTTGTGTTGAGAAAATATTAATGACAAATTACGCGTTTACCGGTCGAATTGGTGCTCAGCGCAAGCGAACGTAAGCGACTAATGATGCAAATATTCTCAGGTAGCTTTTAAGTCGCTGGCTTAAGTAAAAAGCAGCTCCACAACCAAGGCGAATTCGTACGAGGTGGTGGCAGTAGTTAAAATGTATGCACTTTGTTTTTGTAATTTGGTGATTTTAATGCCAAAATGAAGTAATTCATTTCACGAATTCCTCCAATTTCAATCAAAATTTTAACAAAACAGTTCTCGTGGACTTTTAAGCCACTAAAAGGAAGGAACGAAAAAAAGACTTATCAACTCAATGTATCAGCTTACTACCACCTGATATTACTTACCACCCTGGTGACAACAACATTCTTATGAGAAAATTTAGCAGTGTTGATTGTTCGGCATATCATCTGCATACTCATTACGATCTCATAACACTATGAAAAATAAAAAGTAAAATCCACAATGGAAGCTGCAAAAATTGAGTTAAAGTAATATCCAAAATGAGTTCCCCAAAGAGAAGTTTCCGCAAACTAAGTTGCACAAATAAATTTCCACACTTCAGACATCCAAAATTAAATAACCACATTTTCTTGCTTTGTATCTAGACATCTTGGCCTGTGATACTTGATTTCAAACTCCATTGGAAGCCACTGAATCGGGTATAGAGGGCCAGTATAGCTTTCAACTCCTGCAAATCTATCCTCGGCAAAAAATAAGGATTCAAGCCACAGGACATATAGGGACATGGAATTGCTGATTAGATTGCTAGGAAGAAGACTGAATTGATCTCAGAGAGCCCTCTTACCCGATCATCTTTGCTTATTACCTGGCTGTTGCTTATTTCTCAGAAAAGCGCAGAAGAGATTGATCTCCATTGCATCGGGTACTATTTCGAAAACCCCTTGTCCCCCGTACAATAGATACAGTACTCAGAAAGTCCGGGGGGCTCTGTCGGACACTCGTTGCTGTGTTTACCGGTCATTGAACGATCAACACAGATGCGGGAAATATAGGTTTACCATTTACTCTCCATTGCAGAAGTTGCGGGGACCTTTCAGAGAACTTGAGCACTTTTTTATTATTCGGGTTTGGCAGCTAAACGATAGACGATTTCTTCGACAGTCGTGGGTAGTGCGCCAACCTAAATCCCATCAATTTTCTCCATTATATCAATAGCTTTTGCTGGCTGTAGATATTTACCTGTTGGAGGTCTCATAATGGCATTAAATTTTATAAATAAATATTTATACAACCAGGCGCAGCTAAGAGTTTCTAAAGGTGAGGTGAATTGAAAATCGGTGAGCTCGAACCGTAAAAAAATAAATAAATAAAATTTTGATAAGGAACTGCTGTATTTACGAGTAAAAATATAATACTTTTTTTCACCTTAAGTTCGGTTTTGCCTTTTTTGATTTTTATATGTAAATCGGTATTAAAATATGAATTAATTAGGTAACGCTTTAATTTTGAAAACAAAAATATTGCGAATATCATTGAAATGCAGTCATGCACTTTTAAGCACCTTTTGGTTCGAAATATTACGTGTAGTGTTGCCACATTTTTCAAAACAAATAACTTAGTGTATGGATTTCAAGCGAGTGAATATATTTAGTAGATATGAAATAAAAGACGCATGCTCGCTGAACTATACAAATTTTGAACAGCGTTGCCAGATGCATTTTTAATTAATTAATCAATTCAAATTAATGAATGAAGTTATTTATGTTTTAAATATTGAGTGCTTCTAGTGGACGGTATCCACAAAACTATAAAAACCATGAATAGGGTTGCCAGACTATTTTTTACCTAAAATAAAAATAGTTAATATTTATTTTTTTTAACCAACTCATCGGTTCACAGAACTCACCACTTTATTCATTTGAGTATAGCAATCTCTAATAGAGTTGCCAGATGATTTTTAAGAACTTAAAATCAAAAAATTTAATATAACTTTATTTATGTTTTCAATGATGTGAGTTTGCAATGGACGCTATATATTTAACTATAACAACTTTAGATAGTGTTGCCAGAATATTTTTTTCCTAAAATAAAAATATCTATTAGTTATTTTGTTCAATAATCTGGGTTACAATATTAAACATTTTACTCATTTAAGTATAACAATCTTAATAGGGTTGCCAGATGTTTTTTAAGTAAGTTTATATTTATGTACCTAATACTGTGAGTTTGCAATGGCCGCTATATATTTAACTATGACAACCATGAAAAGGGTTTCCAGATAAATTTGTTTAATTAAAATACAAATATTTATTATTAATGTTTTTTATAACCAATTTATGGCTTTACTCATTAAAGTATAATAATCTCGAATAGAGTTGCCAGATGATTTTTTCAACTACATACTTAAAATCAAAAGCTTGAAAAAAAAATTATTTATGCCTTTAACGATGTGGTTTTGTAATTTGCGGTATGCACATAACAACCATGAATAAGGGTGCCAGACTATTTTTTCAACTAAAATAAAAATACTAAAATTACATTTTAGTTAAAAAAAGGTAGTATTTATTTTATTTATTAACCAATTTACCGTTACACAGAATCATAATTCTCATTAAAGTATAACAATCTCAAATAGAATTGCCAGATGATTTTTTTAACTGAAATAAAAAAAACCGCATACATTTTTATTTGCCTGTCCAATGCTATTGCTTTTCAACATCTTTTTTACATATCAGTAGTTCAACTATTACAATTTTGCGTAGCGTTGCCTGCTAATTTTTATTTATTAAAATAAAAAAACTACGTAATTTCTTTTTACTCCTCTAATTTTGTGATAAGCGCCTTGATATTGTTTTACAACCGCCTTTGAATGGCAGATGTGTTCTTATGTGTTTATAGTGATTTTAGTTCTTTGATATTTTTTCATACCATCTGCCTATTCTCCAAAGGTTTCATACAGCTTTATGCAATTCCATCTTCATTAGAGTCACCCAATATCGCAGATTCAGATTCTACATAAAATTCTAAGAAAAAAGTTCACTAGAGCATAGATCTAATGCCTGTTTCGAGCACCTACATCCTTTCTTGGCTGTTTGCCCGAGCTGCTTCTCGAATTTGTGGTGTGCGTCTTGATGTTGTTCGACAAAACCCGCAGTTGTGTTATGAGGGGCTTTTTGGAACTGTTTAACTAAATAAAAATCTGAAACTTTCCCTGTCTGGTGTGAAATTTTCTCTTATTATTGTCATTCGTCTTCACCTAAGAGCTGGTCTCTATAGCGAAGTGTGTCTGTATCGTTTTTGCTTATCGGTATTTATTTAAGCTTTTGTCTCACTAATAATTGGTGTTGGTCTTCGTATTGGTATTTTTTTCGCCTTGTTTTCCATTTTCGTGCTAGTCTCAATTCAAGTCTGGGCTTTAGACTTGACGGTAGTCGTGAATAGTTTTGGCTTTGATCTCATTTGAATTCATTTTAGGCTTCTATTGGTCTTAGTCCTAGTCACGTACAGGTTTCGTTCTGGGTTTAGTTGGCTGCTTTTGTATTTGTAAATAAATTTTGGTCATTCGAAGCTGTTTCACAAATAGAATTGACTTACAGCGGATGACCTTTATGAGGAGTTTTTTCATGGCAGAAATGCACTCTGAGTTTTTGCCATAGCCTGCCGAGAGGCGATCCTTATTAGAAACTTCTTAAAAAAAAAATTCTTATTACAAAAATTCTTGAATATAAACATTATTATTATAAAAATTCTTATATATAAAAATTTTGTAATATATATAAACATTAAAATTATGTTTTTTTTATGGTCGCAGTAATCGTCTACCGACTTTCGTTGAGCTCCTCATAGCACGCTAGTCGTTTTTTTTTCATTTAAGCCAAAGCTAATAAGAAATATCAAGTGAAGTAAAGTTCTTACTTCTACCCCAACCAGTGGAAGCCGCTTCCACTACTTTCAATGCTGTAGCATTTCTCTCCATTTAGATTGAATGATCCGTGGATCTTTAACCATTGCACTACACCTGCACAGCATTAAATAACTATTGACAAGTTTGGACAGTTTCGTTTTCCATTTAATTTTACAATTTCTTATGAATATCTGGTTGATTTTTCTAAAAACTATATAAATATAAGTTTCGAACTTTACGCAAATTTAAAAAGAAATGCACTAATTCTCATCAAAAATTTTACATTTTTTAATCAGAATTCTTAGAAAATTTCTTCTTCTTAGAATTATATTGCAAGAGTGCAAGTCCAAAGTAGCTCAAAAGTAGTGTTGATTTTTCAAAATTTTATGTTTTGCAGGTGGTCTTTTGAATTTAAATTTTTTTCCGAGTTCTCGACTTTGTTTATATGGTTAAGAGCACCCAACTTGCTTAATTAGCCCAAAATAGCACTTACTGATAAAACAGACTCTCTCTTCAGGGGTCAATAATATTTTCGTAAAACATCGCGCTCTGTTAAAGTTGCCTAAGTTTAATTCCTAAACTTAACTTTCCTAAGACGAATCCTTTTGTAAGTTATTCAGCTAATATTAGAAACCCGAAATTTGTGTATGTATATGTGATATCCATCACTTAATGCACATATCTGCCAGCTTCCGGCAGCATCTTTTTTTCAATCCATTTATCATTTTCCGCATCGTACACTTCCACATTGTCCTTAAGTACCCCTTCGCTATAGCCACCGAATGCCCACAACTCCTGATTCATAGACACCGCACAAATACTGCCACGCGCAACATTCAAACCGGAAATCTGTAAGAAAAATTAAAATCAATTACTAACTAAAAATACGCACTTTTATGAACACCCACTTTAAACCATTTGTTGTTCTCCAAACTGTAGCGTTCCACCGATCTCAGTGCACCATTAAACCAACCGCCGACTACATAGATTTGTCCATTATGTACAGTTACCTAAAAAGTAACATTTTCGTTTAATTAAACTTTTAGTTCATCAGCAATCCACCTTATTCTGTACTTACTCCAGGCCAGCCACGTGCATCGTTCATATCCGTGCATTGTGCCCAGATATTCTTCGCTGGATCATAGCGCTCAACCACACTTAAGTGCGTTTTATTGAAGCCGCCAATTACGTAGAGTTTGCCATCCAAAACAGCGGCACCAGTACCCGCACGCCGTATTGACATACTAGAAAGTGTTTGCCAATGACCAGCTGTAGTATCGAACCTGAAAAAATTTGGATATGAAACTTAAATGCAGGGAAGTGGATGAAATAGATTCAAATAGATTGATTTGTAGTCTAAGACAGACTCGCGCAGTATTCATCAAATTCCAACCTTCATGGAACTGTTTAACTAAATAGGTATCTAAACATTTCTCTGTTATGGCATTGATCCTAAACTTGCCCAAGATTTTCTTTTATTATTGGCATTTATCTGGACCAGAGAGCTGGTCTTAATGCTGATGTCGCTCTGTATCGTTTTTACTTATTGATATTCACCACAGCTTTTGTCTTGCTAATAATTGCTTTCGGTCTTCTCCAGGTTTTCGTACTGATACGAGTCACAGTTTGGTCCTTGCCTTGGTCTTGCTTTCAGTATTTGTTTGATCTTAGCCCCAGTCTCAGTTTTATGTTTAATCACAGTTCCGATCTTGGTCTTGTCTTCCATTTTCGGTTTTGTCTTAATCCAAGTCTGGTTTTAGTCTTAACAATCATCGCGAATAGTTTTTGGTTTTGATCTTCATTTTGGGCTGGCTTTAGTTTTGGACTTAGTCTTCGTCATGATCTTGATCTCGGTTTCGGTGTTAGTATCGGTCTCGCTGTTCCACAAATGGAGGGACCTACACTTTTGTGTTGCCTCCGAGCGAATGGTCTTTTGTGAGGAGCTTTTTCATGACAGAAATATACTGAGATGTTTGCCTGCCGGGGGCGTCCGGTTTTAGATACAAAATGGTCTATCATTTGGTGTTTCATGCCCCGGTTCGGTCTGTTAGTTCATGGTTTTACTTTCCCGCGGTTTTGTTTTCACCTCAATTTTGGCTGTTACTTTAGCCTTTATAATGAGATAAGAAGTAAATAAATAGCTGGCGTGCTTGGCCGAGCTCCTCCTCCTATTTGTGGTGTGCGTCTTGACGGTGTTTCACAAATTTAGGGACCTGAAGTTTTAAGACGACTCCGAACGGCAAATGTTTTTATGAGGAGCTTTTTCATGGCAGAAATGTACACGGAAGTTTGCACTGCCTGCCCAGGGGCGACCGCTATTAGAAAACACTCTTTCTATCATTTTGGTCTTTCATTATGGTTTACATGGAAATTTGAACCTACGCACTCTCGACCGGTAGTCATGCACCAGCCCACTCGGCTGCGCCGACCGCACTGATCTAAGTTAGCTTTGATTATGATGATCTGAGTTTAAGTTTCGGTTTTGATCTTTACTTTGACCTTGCCTCGGCTTTGATCTAAGCTTTAGTTTAATTTACGCTGTTGATCTCGGTTTCGGTCGTACTATAAATATCGTAAAGCAGAGCTTTTAGATGCGATTTTGGTTTCGGTCTGGAGTGGAATTGTGGTCTGAATCTTTCTCAGAGTCTGAGTTTGGCTTTGATTATAATTTTGGCCTTAGTATTGGCCTTAACTTTGTTTTGGTTTTGGTATTGGTCCAGATCTCGGTCTTATTCTTAGTCTCAATCTAAATCTAGAGCTCAGTTTCAGTAATAGTAAAGCTCTCAAGCGCGGTCTTGGTTGTCTTATATGTTTCTAAATAAGTTTTAAGTGGTCTTTCAGGTCTCGCGTCCTTACCTCTGTCTTAAAATTAGCGTCACCTCTAGGTTTGAGTTTTAAATTTTAGATGTTATGTTTGGCTTTTGTGTCAATGGTAGGATTTGTCCAGGTTTCCCTAATGCACGTTTTAGTATAGATTGCAGAGTTTTTGCCTTCACACCGACATCCCTTTAGGCTTAACAGCATCTTCTCATAATTGCACAATTGCATCCTTCTAGTTTAGGTCCCTGGACAGAGGGATATAACTGGGAATGAGGTATCGAACGCATTGGCGAGAAAGGCTGCGGCCTTGTTACCAATAGAGCCCGAGACCTTCCTTACCATGGGACAACACACTATCAAGGAGAAGCTGAAAAGTGAAGAGCTAAGGCTAATGGAGATTTGCTGGCACCAAACTATGGGGCTACGCCAGACAAAATCCTTACTGGGAGGGCACAATCAAAAGAGGTTAAAAAAACTCATAAACCTCCTCAAGGATAAACTGAGAATGCTCACTTGCATTCTCACAGGTCACTGCAGACTGCCAAGTCATCTGCATATATTCGGGATTTGTACTACGGACTCTTGTCGTTTCTGCGATCAATCTCTAATGTACCTTCTTGGCCATCTGCAGCCAGAGGAAAGGCACATACGCTCTATCCGAAGTTTAGTAAGGGAACCTCATTCAAAATACTGCGACGAGTAGAGCGCACAAAAAACCATGAGGTCGAAGCACAAACCTCATTCATATATCTATCTATCTGTCTTGCCTTGCCATTCAACCAAACATAACCTAAGTATGTGGGACAAAACTTACATTTCCACTGAGTTGAGTGCTTGGTATTTCTCGTCCTGCCCACCAAAAGCATACATTTTGCCATCCAAAAGCGTTACACTCAAGTAAACTCGACGCTGTTCCATTGACGGCATTTGCTCCCAGGTTTGGGTATTCAGATTGTATCGACTAACAAGATTGCTCGGCCTGTTGTTACGTCCCAAGCCGCCAATGCAGATAATGCTATCATCCATTTGAACTACGCCGAAGTTGCTGCGCTCCAATTTTATTTCAGCCCACTTCTGCCATTCACCATCGACTTTGTTGTAGCGCAAAACACATTTCTCAGCGAACCTGCGCTAAAAGTTAAGTTATTTTATACGAAATTTTGAAAGAGAAAAGTCACCTCCTCTTGCACTTACGTCTCCTCGCGTCTGGACTGCATACCAATATGTTTCTTCTTCTGCTTGCAGACCCTTCCGAGGTTTTGTGAAACGCAACATTATATTGGAGCGCGCTGATGGGCGAAGCAGCCATTCCACTGCTCTATTCACCAGCAGCTCACAGCCCGGCAGCGTGTTTATATTCGAGTATAAAAATTCGACATCGAATTGTGTGAGACGCAAACAGCCAATCAAATTTGGTAAGTGTTCTTGTCGCGCTTTTGTGTCTTCTTTATACCAACGCATGATTGCCCGGAAAACATCTGCCTCAGAGTTCACATTCAAATCATCATTCTCTACGATGCGCTGCAAGTGTTCGTAGTGAAAATCAAGAAACTCCGGACTTTGGTGTACCTGTAAGAAATACAAAATGCGAAGTAGGTTTTATACCAGTCTACTTAGAGCCGACTTACCTGCATGAAATTTCTAATCTCATAATCGGTGATGCGTTGGCGTGCTATTTCACACCGTGCCTCGCTCTCCAACAGATCAGCTCTAGCCAAAGTGTAATCTGAGATAAGTGCCGCTGCTAAATTCAAACTTTCTTACAAATAACTTTTTAGTGGATGCCAAGTGGCGTACATACTTGATAGGTCTACCGAAGTTTGTGCGAATATTTCTCGAGATCGATCGGAATAAATGCCTGATGTTGCAGAATCATCCAATAGAGTCGGAGCAAATGTGCTCGAAGATTCATCAGAGTATGTGAAAGATGCTGCTGTATCCATTGACGATGAGTGCGCAAATATTCGCGGAGATGACGCCACCGAGCACGAACCATCACTAGATGCCCTTCGCATGTTTTTCAAGGTGTAAGAAGAATTATGAGGTCTAAGCGAATGCGGAGAAGTGATTATTAATGTAAGAGGGGAAAATTTCGATAAGATGTGAAGGAAGGAATTATATTAGGTATAATTCAAGGCAAGTAGTTTGAAAGTTGTGGTAGGGTGCCACTTAAAGACACTCACATGACGTCACTTCTCCAGATATTCCAAGCAGTTTTTAGCTATAGCAGAGCCCACAACGATTTCTAATACTGAAGATTACTTCAATGCTGCCTAGGCATAGTCTTTTCATTAGACTCTTATGTTAAAAGCATTCAATAACTTTCGAGGTTTTATTACTGAGCTTTTATTGTTTTTTCTAAGCGGTTTTTAAAGGTCGTCAAGTTTCAGGAACTAATCAATGGTATATAAAAACCACAATAAATCTTTTTCCACAAAATTTTTTTGAAATCTATCCTTAAGCTTCGTCGCGTTAGTCGAAAGATCAGGTGGAGAAGCACTTGGCTTTACTTGGTGTGTTCAACTGTCCAACTTCATTAAACTCGGCTAAAAAGCATAAGCGGTTATCACGCCAATTAAGAAAAAGCAGAAAAAGAATGGGTTAGATCATCACTGCCATTCGGAAGTGCATAGGTCCCAAACCCCAGATACGAAACTCCAATTGACATTCTCCAAAAGATATTCTATTCGCACTTCGACTGGCAATGGCAAACCTCCAGGTGTATTTCTGCTAGTTGGTCCCTGTTGCTGAAAAGTTGGTCTCTGAATTTCATACAAAAAAGGGACTGCATTGATATCGCCGAGGACATTATTTTGAAGACTGTAACCACCCCAACATTTATTACTGGGGACGAGTCGTAGGTTTATGATAACCACACGCAATCCAGAAATCAGACGAGTGAGTGGTGAGCTCCGAATTAACCGAGACCAAAAAACCAACATCGTTTTTAGTCAAGAAAGAAACCGATGCTCCACTCACGGTTTTTATGGCTTACAAATGCATTGTACAAAACGAATTTTTGCGAGGTCAGTCAGTTGATTGGTTGGTTGGTTGAAGTGATGATTCATCCAGAATCCAACTAGCGCTTCCGCACCATTTTATTGCCACATCCTCGCTACCAGTCTGCTAATAAGGAGTACTAGGTGTGATTTATGAGACGTCTACGTGAAGAAATACGACAAAAAAGAAGGGGTTTGTGGGAACATAACTCGTGAATCGAAGATGGCTTTGATGGTAGAGTTCCACAAATGTTTGGAGAGCTCGATCAAATGCTAGCATAAATGGGCTTGTGTGGAGCACTTTGAAGGTGACAATATCACTTTTGAAGAATAAATTTGTATTTTATTTTTTCAAGCCATACCAGAAATAAGCTTTGTAAAAAATTTAAAAGTGTATTGGACTTCCGGTAGTAACAAATATCGAAACGGAAGCTTAAGGGGGGCCTCTACTGTAAAACTTAAAAAAAATCGATTTTTTACTTTTTGTTGAAACATACTCAGAAACAACTCCAGAATGTTCCATGAAAATCTTAAAAAGAAATCTTGAATAGTTTTCATGTTATAAAAGTTTTAGCAAAGCAGGTATAAACTGAGCGCTCGAGCGGTTTACGGTCATATGCGCTTGATCAAGAGATAAGACGTTCCCTACTCCAACCTTCTACTTGGTTACCCATGTCAGAATATCTATAGATTCTTTTGACCTTGAAAATGCTCCTTGGATATTATTTCGGATAAAAGAATAAAGCATTAAGAGAGGGGAGCTAGAAGAGCTACTCAACAGGTATATATTTTTGCAACGATTAGATGTGGGTATAGGTCTCTCGGTTAGTATAGTTCAGAGCAATCTGCAGTAAGGTTCTCTTACTGATCTAAGAAACAGAAGAGTTTTATTTTAAAAGTGACGCACACTGGGGATTTTGCGGAAAAAAGTCAAATTTCCAACATACCACCTACGCAATGTTTAATGGTATTTCTAAATTCCAGAATAGAACCAACAATAAAATCAAAAAGAATTACTAAATTCCGACTTACAGTTTTTTTTTTTATAGATATGTCAAGAGTATAATTGTTTTATAGTATTGAACTGACTAAGAAAAAACTTCAAAGCCCAAGGTGTTTTGTTTCCTTTTGCTTGAGCCGACTTCGAATTTTTTATTTTTCATTTAGGGTACGATATTTTTATATATTTTAGCCGGAAGAACAAAGGCTGTGAAGCATTTGATTATCTATTTATAATTAATTTTACAAAAACAAAAAAAAAAATCATATTCCTTCATATTCTTGGATCTGCAAGTTGAGCTACATTTACCTACGGTCAGAAACTAGTATCAACGTGTTCCTTAATAGCGTCTCTTTCAGTTTTAATCAATTGCAAGTGCCACCAGGCGCCACTGCCTTTTTTTTGGCAATGATAACACAGGGCAACAAAAAAAAACAATCGGCGGCAATAATTTTGTTAATGGTTTTCATTAGCACTATTAGCATCATTATATATATTGAGTATGAAATTACATTTTTTGAATTGACTCTGGTTCCTGAGATAAACGCAAAATTAAAAATTACTAAACAAATTTAAAGTGCCCTCCTACAGTTGCACTAATTTGATTAAACCTAACTACGGTTTCGTTATCTGTTTGCATATTTAGGTAAAACACTTTCTGCTGTTAGACTCAGAAGTTATCAGTTAGTGTCATTTTTCAGTTTTAAAGAAATTGTTGTCTCGAAAATATGAGTTCGTCACGAAAACATTGTGTTAACGATTGCAACAGTTTTTGTTATATATGTGGCAAATTTTGTTCGCAAAAGCAAAGAAAACAGATCACAGAGTTTGTGAAAACAACCTACCAAGCATACTTTGGGATAAAGTATGTACAAAAGAATAAATATTGGGTGCCCAATATTGTGTGTAAGTCTTGTGTAGAATCTTTGCGATACATGGACCATCTTCTGCACCGAATGATGGTGACATCAGACCCGTTGATATCACATTTGACATAAGAAAAAGCACAGTGATTTAACCAAGGAAGTAATTGCGCTTTTACAAGAATAAAATTTGCAAAAAAATATGTTTTATATGAATATGTAATGTGTATAATTTGTGTATATATGACATCATTAAAAATAAATATTTGTTCATTATTTATTCACTTGTCGGCAGTCCATATAAAAATTTTCATATTTTTACAAATAACGCAGTAGTATATATTTCTATATGGAAAAAACATTGATTTTCAACATTTTTTTAAAACAGTTTTTAAACATTGTTTTAAATCATGTTCTTTCCATATATTTTTAAAAATAAAATTTATGAATTTTAAAAAACATTATTTTTTTAAATTTTTTTAAAAAAATTTTTTAAAAAATAATGTTTTTAAACATGTTCTTTTCATACACAAATATATACAACTTCGTTAGTAGTAAAAATGTAAATATTTTTTGGTATGTATAATTTTTTCCGCATCTCAGTACAAAAATCCCCAGTGTGTGACGCTGCTGAAATTATACAGCATTTTACTTTCAAAATGTCGTTTACGAAAAAACCGAAATTTTATATGGGGCAGGAATAGCTGATTAAGCTGTAAGTATGGAAAATTGTTTAAGCGTGTTTTTCTCGAAACCACGTTTTCAAAATTGCCCACATCACAGCTCCGTGAAAAATTAACATATCAAGCTCAAACTTTGACAGTATATTTTTAACAATATTTACTAGTTTTTAAAGCTATGGTGGGAAAAAATTTATTATTTATAACCCCTTTTTTAATAACAAAATGACAACAAAAAAATGTCGATTTTTTAAAAAACTTCAAAAATTTTACAAAAAAATTTTTTTTTTGCAAGTAATAGGCTTAACAACTAAAAATAATGATATATAATAAAAAAAAATTTGGTTTTTTTCATTTCAGATTTTTTTTAAATGCGCGACAGTGTGGGCAGATTTCAAAAGGCGTTTCGGGGGAGCGGCTGTACAGCTGCCATTTTGAAATGAAAATAAATTTAAACAATTTTTTTGTACACTCAAGACCTGTGTTTATGTAACCCTAAACTTTTCTTTACTAATTAAATTAATACAAGTATGATAACAAAATCCATGAAAATTTGATTTTTACAGTAGAATCCCCCCTTAAATAAAAACAAATTTTTCACTTCTGTCTCTTCACTTCTGGAACTATTTGAATTCCCCTCGTAGGTTGGGTAGTGGGAGGGCTCACACCCCATCAAATACAATAGTATTACTGTAATTTGATATGAATTGAGTGATAATTATATATAATATTTTCCTTGCATGTATTTATTTTTATTTTTATTTATTAATTTTTTTTTGAATCCTATTAATGCAATGTTTTACAGCTGATTGATGGCAAATTTGTGGGGGTTCCTTTTGTATTTGTATAAATAAATTAACATTCCACACAATCAAATCACAATCAAACAAATGCAATTAAAGATCTCACTACGCAACGGGTTTTTTCTTTTGAATACCAGTTTTAACACATTGAGCGCCGTCATATTTATATGTACACACAAATCCGATGCGACAAAATGGCAGCACATCAATACTTTCAACACTTTGGACAAATATTATTTTTGTGTAATAAAAAAAATGTAAGTCCAATTTTGAAATTATACCCAAAAATGTTATTGCATATGTCAATGACATCGCGATGATTGCGCGAAATAAAAAATGTCTGAACTTCCGAACTTTTTCTCAGCATTAAGAAAGGTGCTGATACCGGAGGATTAAAAATAAATGCAGAAAAAACTAAAAATCTGAAGATTTCACGCAGTGTAGAGTGAATACTGCCACAAGAAATGGTAATTGGCACTTACCACTTCGAGTGCCATACATTCGTTTAAGTAACTGGGGGTCACAATACAAAGCACAAAGCAAGATTGCGTCAGAAAACATACCATATTTCGTTCATACCAAACTAATAAAATCTCAACTTCTTACGAGAGATGACAAACTACTTCAATTACAGCCATGAAGACTGCATGCGGCTGTGAAGGCTGGGCAATGACTTCTAAAGATAAATCGTGTCTAAGACTATTCGAAGGAAAGTGCCGCGAAGGCTGTTTGGTCCGCTATGACTGCAAGATGATATCTACCGGATATGCTACAATGAAGAATTACTACAGCTAAGTAATGGCGAGGACATAGTGAAGTACGAAAGGGGATCGCGCATCTAGACTTAACTTCCCTTTCAATCCCATCTGCAGAAGCTGTGAAGCGGAAGGGGTGAAAGAAAGTCTGTTCCACTATTTATGCGAATGTCCAAGTCTAGCTAGGGCAAGACTTTGCTCTTTCGGCAAGCCCTTCTTGCGGCAAATTAATGAAATCTCAGACGTAGAAATCAAAATTTGCTGTTATACCTAGAACACAAGACATCATCACACGAGAACAGTGGTAGTAAATCGGTGCTAATCGCTAATTACGAATATTTCAGCAGGAATACTCAACCACTACAACAACATCGACGTAAATTTCCAAAGACTGCGAGGATTGGGTTATATTACGCGCTATGGATAGATGAACGCCCCCAGAAATCAATCGTGTCATACACCTCCGTAGCACCTAAAGCACGAGGATGACCACGACTAACAAATTCTAAGGGACCTGAGTTCACTGGGTGTTAGAAACTGGAGAACTGTTACTGAAGGTCAGAAGAGATGCAAGGAAAAGAATCGTGAACGAAGCTAAAGCTCACTCCGAGCTGTAAGTTGCCCAAAGATGATGATGACGATCCAAAAATCGAAAAAATTCCAAAATTTTTTCAGAGCGATTCCACGGTTTTTAATTAGTGCTTCTAGATAGATTTTTGGTATGCAGTTTTATTGCTTATTACATTTTAATTTACTGAAGTGTGAAGAAAAATTTCGTTGACTTTTATACATATATTGTTGTCGGAATTTTGATATATAAAAATTAACATATTACATAAATTGTCGATCATTCCTCGCTCTAACAACTCTATACTTGAGTATTTTTCGTCTCCTTTCTATAATAATACAAATAGTCCAAGCCAAAAATAGAAAAAATCATAACTGTTGCATATTTAAATTTAATTTCATCAAAATAGGTCCAGTAGAATCGGCTATATTTGTGCTCATTGTCCATGTGAAGACCATTTTTTGAAGGCTGGAAACTTTTTGAACAAACCTCATATGGTCAAAAATTTTTTTTAAATTTTTAACAATGTATGAAAAAATAAAATACTCAAACAAAAAATATTTTTTTTTTCGATTCCGTTTTACACGCTTTTAAAGAAACACCCAAAAAACACCAATTCAAATGTATCGAAGGGGCTTTAATAAAAGCAAAGCACGGAGCGCCGACTCTACACACATGCCACTCAACGCGTTAATGCTGTTGTTTTAACTTGATTTACGCTGCACTTGCTTAATATTTATTAACATTTAACGCAAAAAAAAACAAAAACTGGACATTTAGTAGTGCAATTACTTACATTTCGTTGCGAAGTCAACAACTTCACCGCCTTTCAAACGAACTCATACTAACCACCAACCTATGCGCATTCAACTTAAACGAGCAAGCGCACTGCAGTGCTGATCTCAGCATTGCAAGCGTTAGAGAGTGGCGAGCGCAGCTGGCTGGCATTCCTAATCGTATAGCCATATCAATTAGTGGAGAGAAAAATATTTCTTCCAGGTGTGAGAAATACTAATTAAAACATTGTTATTACTTTAATACAATGTTACAACTATGTAAAAATACAGCACAATCAAAGCGCGCTCTTTTTCACAACTACACTAATAGAGGGGAATATGGTTTTCATTTCTAGTAATTGCTGTCTCGCGTGATCAAAGAACAAGAGTATGTGCCAAATTAAGCAAGTAGTCTGGCAGATGTGCACGGTGTAGTGAGCGGCCGTTTTAATAGTGCAGCAACGTTGCTGAGAGCTAAGAAATCAACTTAGTTTTGTTTTTATATTCACTTATAAATTTTGCAGCGATGCAGGTAAAAGCTCTAAGCGCTCAATTGTTAATTTTTTGAATTGAAACTACTGGAAGAGATGCTATGTTGATTGCAGGTAAATCATCTTTTGAAATGGCGAGTAATATGCTTACAACTTTTCATTATTTGCAGATATGGAAAACAGTTCAAATAAGAATGATGTCTTGCAAATATTCGAGGAATTAACTAAGCCTGCCAAATTGACCGATAAGTATATTACATAGACAATGACATAGGCATAGCCTTACAAACATGTAAGATTTTAAGGAGTTAAGAGTAGTCAGAATTTTCAAGAGATTGGATTTGTTTTTGCATTTTCTTAAAGTACAGTTACGGATTTGAACTAGGTATTATTTGAAGAATGGTAACACTTAGCTGTCATCTGATTTTACAGAAAATTAGTTTTATTCTTCCGCTGAACGAAAATGGTTATGTATACGCTCAAAGAACGCTGGGAAATATTGCGACATTACTTTGAAAATCATGGTAATATTGCAGAATGTGTACGAAAATTACGTACGGCAATGGGAAGAAGAAAAGCACCGAATGAAGCGTATGTGCGTTACTTTGCGAAAAAAGTAAGAGAAACTGGGTTGCTTATTGACAAACCAACGCGTGACCGACCGCGTGGATTATTATCTTTGGGGTGCCGTCAAAGACCAGTGTTATGCCAACAAATCAGCAACAATTGATGCACTGAAGACCAACATACGCGATGTCATAGCTGAAATACAGCCGCATACAATCGAAAATGTGTTGAAAAATTAGACTGATCGTATGGGATGGTGCATGGCTAGCCGAAGCAGCCTTATGAATGAAGTTGTGTTCCATCATTAACCGGAAGGTTGTACTTCAAAATAATAATAGCATTTTTAATTCCGTAAAGTTATTTGGCGGACCCTATATATGTAATATCTTAGAAATAGTGTGTAAAAATTTGAAGTGAATCCGACAAATATTTTTCAAGTTATTCTACAATTAACAAAGGGCGCTCTGGAGTGTTCGAGAGCAAGTAGCTAGCAGCAGCTGAAGCAACTTTAAATGCATTTTTCTCAAAACTATGTTTTTTGAACTGGTGATCCCTGTAATTTAAAAACCGCCTGGTAGATTTCAATCTGTGCCTCTGACGAACTCTAACCTCTTAACTTTGAGGAAATCGTAATGAAAGCGAATGAAAGATGGCGTAATGAAACCATTTGCAGAATCGCCCAACAATTGTGACCGACTCTCATTGCTAAACGCAGAGAGTCTCTGCTAAGATGAAATAAGCAAGCCTTAGCTCACTGATTTCAGCTACTTATATAAAAGAGCACTGCTTAATAGGGAGTCACGCCTAGAAGTATGACTTCTGCAGAAGCTGTATAGATGAGGAAGAAGAAAAACCAATCTCACACCTTCTGTGCCATTGCCTTGCACTGTTTTACGTAGATGATTTTAATTAATTGGAAGATATCAGTTGTGCGAAAATCAGGGATCTTTTAAAAGTTTTGAATAGTGCGGACTGGTTTTAGGAGAAATAAGGATAAGTTCCTCATGCGGCATTCCCATTTGCTCCGAGTCTGAGTATGTGTCACCATGACAACCGCTTCAACTTAATCTAATTGAGGATCATTTCATTGTATTTGTAATCTTTAGTGTACACTGAGAATTTACGGATATCAGCAATGCTGGCAAGCAAAACAGCTAAATAAAATTATAAGCCAGGGTTGCATTATAACTGTGGAAAAACATGAAATGCAAGGTTTCTCCCCATTCACATTGTTAGTCTTGTGAGATGGTACCTTATAGTGATGAGAAATCCGTTAATTTTTTGAAGACAATGCTTCTTTAGGCGTATTTGATATCTTTGCAGAGGTAAATTTACATGTTCATTAACAGCGTGCAGTTGATCTTTAGCAAAAAATGTAACAGCAATACTGTAACAATAATACTGCAGCAGTAGCTTCTCTGTTCGGCAACAACGAACAGAACGAACGCAACCGACCAATATACACAGCACGAGTATATGCGGAGAACTGATAAAAATTGTATTAGCAGATTAGTTTGCCGAAGAGGAGAATGAGTGATGGGGTTCAAAATGTAAACAGCGCAAGTGTATGCAGTGCATAAGGCTTGTGCGAGTGCGCTTATTAATAACTTTTTGTTTTTCTTTTAGAAGAAAATGAGTAAGCAGGATGTTTAGGCATTCGTTTTTTCATGTGTTTTAATTTGGCTGCTACGAATATTTAAATTTTACACACACTTACATACATATCTAAGCTATGATGACCTTTTAAGTATGTAGCTGCATGTTTAATATTATATTTTGGATTACATATAAGATAATTTTTTTAGAATAATTTTTATAAGAAAATTGCAAATTTTCAAAGTACGATTTCAAATTTCTCAAGCTAAATATTTCGTGTTTTAGAAAGTATTTTATATTAATATGATAAACTTTTTATTTTCTCTCTTAAAAGTTATAATGTATGAAGACATTTTGCAGGATACATAGAATTTTTTGAAAGTGGATCACTCGTACTTTAACTTTGCTTTTCATCCACTTACATAAAAGTGAGGTTATTTCGAAATGTCATAAAATCATAGGTAATTTTTTCGCGTTTTATTTTTGCAAACATATACTTGATTTTTTAAAAACAAGTTTGGATTATTTTATATACATATATATATAAGTACACCCTTTTTGGGTGTTTGGCCGAGCTCCTCCTCCTATTTGCGGTGTGCGTCTTGATATTGTTCCACAAATGGAGAGACCTACAGTTTCGCAGCCATTTGAGCGATATTATTTTTCATTCATTAATGACAATGTTCAATCTTCAAAATAAAAATAAAAGTTTGAAAAAATATTGATTTGTTGTTTTTTTATAGCCGATTCAAAAAGCAAATTTTACATGGGTCACCCTATACTATGGCAATTAATATAAAAACTCTACCTTATTTTGTAGTTTAAGTTTTCATTTCTGTAGGCAGTTCTCATAACTGACTGCAAAACTGTTGTCGGAAACAAACTTCTTTGCTCATACGGGCTACCTATGGCTGCTATCTGGTCTCCAACGTCAAAAATTGCCTAGCTAAAACAAAATTCCAGTCAATAAAAAAAAACAAGATATGGCTTAGCTTTGAAAAAGAAGCTTATTTTACAGCAATGAATGAGATTTTAAGAAAAGTAATTTGTGATAAAAAGAAATCACTCAAAAAGCAACATAAATAAAAAAAAAATGTTTAAAAAATTATTATAAAAAATTTGTAAAAACTAAAAAAAATTAAATCAAAATTTACAATACTAAACACACTAGTATAAAAATGGAGAGAATAAATGTGAAAAATGCACACAAGTAAATGCCTGAATTTGGTATCCCCACAAAACTAATACGGCTTTGCTAGATGACCTTGCTCAACACCAGCAGCGCCGTCAGAATTGGGAAGGACCTCTCGGAGCCGTTTGATACCAAACGAGGTTTCAGACAAGGTGACTCGCTGCCGTGTGACTTCTTTAACCTGATGTTGGAGAGCATCGTACGAGAACTTAATCGCTCAGGCACAATTTTTTATAAGAGCGTACAATTGCTGGCGTATGCCGATGATATTGACATCATCGGCCTTAACAACCGCGCTGTTAGTTCTGCCTTCTCCAAACTGGATAAAGAATAAAGCGAATGGGTCTGGTGGTGAACGAGGACAAAATGAAGTACCTCCTGTCTTTAAACAAACAGTCGGCGTACTCGCGTATCGGCACCCACGTCAGTTAGAATTTCGAGGTTGTAAAAGACTTCGTTTATTTAGGAACCAGCATTAACACCGAAAACAATGTCAGCCTTGAAATCCAACGTATAATCTCTCTTGCCAAAAAATGCTACTTTGGACTAAGTAGGCAACTGAGCAATAAAGTTCTCGCTCGACGAACAAAACTAACTCTCTATCAGACTCTCTCTATGTAGAGGACGATGACAACATCCGATGAAGCGATGCTTGGAGTGTTCGACAGAAAGATTCTGCGTAAGATTTTTGGACCTTTGCACGTTGGCAGCGGCGAATATCGCAGACGATGGAACGATGAGCTGTATGAGCTTTACGACGACATAGACATAGCGCAGCGAATAAAGATCCAGCAGCTACGTTGGCTGGGTCATGTCATCCGAATGGATACAAACGCTCCGGCTTTGAAAGTATTCGATGCGGTATCAGCTGGTGGTAGCAGAGGAAGAGGGCGGCCTCCTCTGCGTTGGAAAGATCAGGTGGAGAAGAACTTGGCCTCACTTGGTGTGCCCATCTGGCGCCGGTTAGCACGAGAAAGAGACGACTGGCGCGCTTTGTTAAACTCGGCCAAAATCGTGTAAGCGGTTATCGCGCCAATTAAGAAGAAGATATTTAATAAAAAAAGTGTAAATAAAAATAAACTGCATTTAAGAAAGTTACAAAAATTGGAAAAAATAAGAGAAAAATTTAAGTAAAAAAAGTATTATTATTAAAAGCAGTGAGGTATAAATAGGGGAAACATTTTAAAAGAAAATTCAAAAAAATTTAAATAAAAACTAATAATAAAAAAACTAACCAAGTTTAAAACGAAGATTATAAAATTTCAAATAATTAAAAGAAAAAATATGAAAAAATATATTATTAAAAACCAAGTTTACAAAATATTAAGAAAAAAATAATATATCGACTTAAAATAAGTAAATAAATAAAAACAAATTTTGCATACAAAAAGTTATAAAAAATAAAAAGTATAAAAGAAAAAATTTAAATCAAAATTTATAAAGATTAAACGAACTGAAATATAAACTGAGGGCAAGTTTAAAAACACATTTAAGTAAAATTAAAAAAACCTAAAAACAAATATGTAAACTGAAGGAAAGGAAAAGATTTAAAACTATTAAATGTACAAATATTAAAAAAAAAAAAATAGACCACGTTTACAAATTAAAACAAGAACAAAAGTTTTGAAAAACCGAAAAACAAGCGTTTTCATTTCGATAACGTTCGAAAAATCATTGCTCCCTCTTCTGCTCTAGTCTTACCGATTTTCACAAAATCACTTTTACGCACTAAAGTTAAGCTAAATTGGATGATATATTTTACATGAAATTTGCCTATCAATTCCTAATGCACATCTGACGCGCCATCAACAGCTTATTTCAGCACCTCATTGGCAAAATGTAAATGTGTATGTATAAGTGTCCTTGCCCATGTATGCATGTGTATGTGGCCAGTCAGCTACACCATTTCGATAGTTTATGAGTAATAAATATCCTGATCAAGTGTGACACAGGCGCTTTCAGCAACAAGCACTTTGCCATCAATACTCAACACAGGCATGGACACAAGTGGCCAACAACAATAATGATGGCCAACAAAAAAACATAACAACGTTGTGTCATCAACGCTTAGAAAGCATAAATTAAATCAAGTGTTTCATTACTTCAGCGTTCACTGTGTTCGGAGTACTATGGGCCAGAAGTTCCTCAATAGTGGTGAAAATATCAGGTCATTAATTGGTTGCAATGAAGCTTTCCATAGAGGTGTTTTAGAGGTCGCTGATAATTACTCTGAATTGGTTTTTCAAAATTCAAAATGCGTATGCAATTTGGCGGGTGACTATTAAAAGAATAATCTGATTTTAATTAAAAAGATCGTATAGGGCGTGGGTCTATGGATAGTTGAAGCAAAGAATGTTAAGGAAAATTCTCTGGTTGAAGGTCTTAATGCTGCTCGAGGTGCAGCGCTGCAGTTAAACGCAGTTGGATTGCTGGGGCTTAAATATTTATTCTTTTACAGTTACCGTCTTCCCGCCCAACCAGCACTAGGGGGCAGTCTACGCTGGGCCAAGGAAGTCATACCCATAATTAAAGAAAAGGCTCTGTGCAAAAAAGCGGTCCATTTAAATTATTCTTCTGATTCTGAAGACCAATCAGAAAAATAATTATTTAGAATTAGAAGACAAAATTTTCCTCTAAGGACGGCGGGAAAATATAGAGAAAGCAAAATATAAAATGTGAAAAACTAATAAGTAAATAAATAAAATTTTGATTAAAAAATAATTATAAAGGATTTATAAAAATTACAAAAAGTTAAATCAAAAATAGAAATGAAGACGCAACATTAAAAAACTCACGCAAGTAAAATACATTTTTTGCCAATATTTTTAAAAATATTAATATAATTAAAAGAAGTACAAAAATTGAAACGCGATTTAAAAAAATTAAAATAGGCAAACACAAATTTGATAAATATAAAAAAAAAAACAAGTTTATAAGTTACATTTATGACGCTGGAATATAAAAACAAAATGAATAATAAAAAAATAAAAATAAAATAAAAATAAATTAAAAATAAATTTTGCGTAAAAAATTAAAAAAAAATTATAATAACTGGAAAGAATAAGAGACAAATTTAAGTAAAAATTTATTAGAATTAAAAGCACTGAGATATAAAGAGGGGAAATATTTTCAAAGAAAATTTAAAAGAATTTACAAAAATATATATAACTGAAAAGTCAAAATAAATTTAAAACGAAGCTTATAAAATTTCAAATAACAAAAAGAGAAAATATGAAAAATTAATATATTAAAAATCAAGTTTAAAAAATATGTAAAAATAGATAAAATATCAACTTAAAACTTACTTACTTACTTAGGTGGCCATAACAACCCGTTACCGAGTTACGGCCGACCTCACTAGCTCTCTCTCTTTGCTCCGCGCGAGTTACGTCAACTACCCATTCCAATAACTCAACACACTCCCTACCCATTAATTGGGAACAATAATTTAATGAACCCAAATGTCAACAAACTGCATTTTCTTTATTTAACAATATTTCGCAATAGTAGCAATTTAATGAACTCAAATGTCAATAAACTGCAAAGTTCGACAAACTGTTTTTTTTCACAAATAATTCTCAAATGTCAATAAACTGCAAAGTTTGACAAACTGTTTTTTTTTTCACTTAACAATATTTCCGCAATAATAACAATTTAATAAATTATTATTTTTGCAATACTTATTTCAACAGACGTCAGCTGAACTTCTAAATAATATTTTAGTTTATAAGTATTACATTTGTAGCTTTAGCTTCAGTTTTAACTGGGCTCTAGAACAGGTTGGATTCATTTTGTAAAATGGACTGATAAATAAAAGTAATTTTTTTTTACTTACGGAACCCTCGGACTCGTTAGTGGCGCAGTCGACGTAAAAGAACCTAATATCGGAAAAATAAGTGATTATCCCGAAGGACACTATTAAATCCGGCAAAAAAAAAAAAAAGGACAAAATATCCTTGCGAAAAAGTGAAAAGTGACATTAAAAGCCAAAAGACTTCATTTAAATAATTTTTTCAGACTTCATTTAAATAACCTTTTCAACGTCTAAAGACAATATAGCACCAAAGAGCTATAACGAAAAAGGGAGCTAAAACCCACAAAATAAAAACAAAAAAAAAAAAAAAAAAACAACGTTACATTGTGAAGTGTCTAAAGACAATATTTTTACAAAGAAAAAACAAATCATTACAAAAATGTCCACACAACAAAGCACCAATAACTCACCAGCACCAGCCGTACTATCTGGATCTGACTTGATGAAGGAAGTTGCCCGGATCAAAGAATTCCATGGTACGAAAGACTATGATCTATCATCTTTTATAAGAGAAGTGGAGCTGATATTGCCATTATTCCAAGAGAATGCCATCCTACAGCAGTTTGTATTCGAGAGGTACATTAGAAATAAGATCCAAGGACCGGCTCTACAAGTGGTAAGGGCCCTAGGACCAGAATCAACATGGGAAAGAATAAAGGAAGAGCTAATAAAAAACTTTGGCATCAAGGAAGGGTATCACAACCTTTACCATCAGGCGATTAATATAAAAAACTACAATAATGTAAGCGAATATTTTAAAAATCTTAAAAATATATTAGACAAATTAAATACTAAGTATGAATTTGACATCAATAAACCCATAGAGTTTTCACCTCCTACAAACGAATCAATTGTACTAAAAACATTTTTGAACGGTATACATCCAAATTTGGCTAGCATTATTTATAGTAGGAATATATCCACCCTTAGGGAAGCTTACTACGTCTTGGAAGAAACAGGGATACTAAGACAATATAACAATAGGTTTCAGAAATACACATATAATACACATCAGCGATTCCAACAACAGGGAAACCATAACGAAAACGGACAGAACAAGACATACCAACAGAAACAAACTTTTACACACCAATCACCCCAAAATTCACATAATAGTCCTTCTCAAGTTCGTCAAAATAACAATCCTGCTCAATTTCGACAAACTTTCTTTAACACAAATAATTCTCAGCAATCAAGACGAACCCAATACTCGAACAGAACTCTTGGACATAATAATAATGGGCCTACCCCAATGGAAGTAGACCACATCGAGAATAATAATACAGGAGAGGTAAATTTTCAGTGTCAAGCCCAAAGATTCATTTACCGATAGTAGAATTAAGTATAGGAAACACGAACATTAAATGTTTACTTGATACAGGATCAACGACCTCATTGCTTAACGGAAAATTATTACCAACATTTGAAAGGACAAAACTAGAAAAACCCATATTCTTTAATACAATAAATGGTAAATTTTGTATTGACGAGGAAATTATCACACCCCTTCCTAGGGAATTTAAAGAAGACAATCTTATGTGCTGGAAATTAACCAACTTTAATGGTAAAAATTTCGATGCTTTAATAGGACAGAATATATTGAAAGCTTTTTCAGCAATCATAAACCTTGAGGAAGACTTCTTACAAATAAACGGCAATAAAATTAAATTTATAGATTCTTGCCCATACAATTTAGAAGAAATTCAAACCTTAGAAATACAATCAGATAACATTTTAGATAAATTAAAACGTGATGATATGAACAAAGAAGAAGAAACATTTTTAACGGAACTTATTCAAAAAAATTCCGATCTATTTTTCCAAGAGGGTAACTTACTTACTCACACTCATGAAGTACGACACGAAATTACGACAACGATTAACAAACCGGTATATTCGAAGATATATAGGTACCCTCAGATCCATGAGGAAGAAATCAACAAACAAATGCGGGAAATGTTAGAACAAGGGATAATTAGGGAAAGTATATCTCCATACAATTCTCCTTTATGGATTGTGCCCAAGAAGTCGGACAATTCAATGAAAAAAAAATGGAGAATAGTAATAGACTACAGGGCTTTGAATGAAATAACTGTCAGTGATAAATTTCCCATCCCAAATATTGATACAATTTTAGAAAAGCTTGGTCGAGCACAATACTTCACGACTCTCGACTTAGCCAAAGGCTTTCATCAAATCCTTATTAAAGAGGAAGATAGGAAGAAAACAGCATTTTCTACTCCATTAGGTCATTATGAATTCGTTCGTATGCCTTTTGGACTAAAAAAGTAGCACAATACAAGAACATAAGGATAGTATACAGAAAATTTTCAATGCTCTTAGAAAACGTAATCTTAAGATTCAAGTTGATAAGTGCAATTTTTTCGCAAAATCTACCGAATATCTAGGACACATTCTTACCACTGAAGGAATCAAACCTAATCCGAACAAAATCGGGGCTATCCAAAAACTAAAACTTCCAGAAAATCAGAAACAGATAAAATCATTCCTAGGTATAACAGGATATTATAGAAAATTCATAAAAGACTATGCTAAAATTGCCCATGGTTTGACAAAATATTTAAAAAAGAATACCAAGATTAATAAAAATGACCCTCAATATACGGATGCATTCTACAAACTTAAGAGACTACTAATCGATACACCCATCCTTAAATACCCAGATTTTAAACGGAAATTTAAATTAGCAACAGATGCCAGCGAATTCGCAATAGGCGCAGTAATAAAACAGGATAATCATCCTATCAGTTACGCAAGTAGAACCCTAAATGAACACGAAAGAAGATACTCAACAACAGAAAAGGAGTTGTTGGCTATCGTTTGGGGAGTAAATTACTTCAGGCCATACATATATGGAAGAAACTTTGACCTTATGACAGACCACCAACCACTAAAATGGCTACAAACAAAATATAAAGGAAAAGACATAAATCCTAGGCTTCAACGTTGGTTACTCAAACTTGGTGAATACGATATTAACATCGGGTATATCAAAGGCAAGGAGAATACTCTAGCCGATTTTCTCAGTAGAATTAACGCAGATACTGGTGAAATTTGTGCAGTAGATGAAAATACAAGGGAAATTGACTTAGACAATATAAGTACAACCGCTACTATTCACTCTCAAGAAGAGGAACTGAACGATCATTTTCCCATATTAGAATCAGTCGTTAACCGTTTTTATACCCAAATAATCTTGACAGAAAGTAAGACGGAAGAAATTAGAATAGTTGACAATAAAAGAAAAATTTTTGTAAGTCTAGACGATATTAGGAGTGGATTCATGTCGGACATTTTCAGAAGATTTATAAAAACGGGGAAAGTAGGAATTTATTCAGGAATTTCAGATTCAGACTACAATATAGTGCAACAGAAGCTAATAGAATTATTTAATGGTAGTGTAAAATTCTACAGATGCTCATATCATGCTAAAGATATGAGAAACGAGGAAGAAGCTTACAGATATATTCAAAAATATCATAAAGAAGAAACTGGACATGCGGGGATAAATGAAAATTATCAGGGTTTAAAAAATACAATATACTTCAAAAATTTGAAACTACTTATCCAAAAATATATTAACAATTGTGATATTTGTTGTAGAGGTAAATACGACAGAAAACCATATAAACCGAAATTCTTTATAACGGAAACACCCACAGATACGAATGAGATAATACACATGGACACTTACGTAATTAAGAAACATAGTTTTCTAACCATCATAGACAAATTTTCGAAACAAGCTACTACTATTTACTTAGAAGACAGAAACAGTATAACACTTATAGAAAAACTTCGTTTATATTTCTCTCTCACCTCAAAACCGAAACGCATAGTAGCTGACAACGAATTCAACTCAACAAATGTAAAAGATTTTCTTAGGCAAGAAAAAGTGGAAATTCATTTTACAAAGCCAAATTCTCATACCGGAAACGCGGATATCGAAAGGTTTCACAGCACCTTAGCAGAAAGATTTCGAATGTTAGAAATGGAAAATTCAAGTTTAACAGTCCAGGAAAAAATATATAAATGTACTGAATGGTACAACAGATCCATCCATTCCGTAACCAAGACAAGACCAATAGATATAGCAAATGGAAAAATAGAAAAGAACAAAATTTATAATTTACTACGGACCACAAAAGAGAGAAAAATTACAAAATTGAATATTGACAGGGAGGAATATCAAAACACAAATCAGGAAGGGTACGTGAAAAACTATAAGGCTGTTCGACATAAACAAGAACCTATATACAAAAAAACGAATTTATCAAATATTCACCCAACTAACATAAAAAGGACTACTAAATTTTCAGGTACACATGACACTGCTAATAACCATAAGAATGACGCTCTTCACTGTAAATAACACCACATTAGTTGTCGAAAACATCAATAGTACAAATGGCTTCGCTGAAATAGCACTAGAAGACGCAGACATAACTTACAACTACGACACTATTCTACACATCATTGACCCCAAGGAAATTCAATATGTCATAGAAGGACTCGAAGAAAATACAAAAGTAATAGCAAATATCAACGACAGACACTTCCTTAATACAGAACTGGAAAAAGCAAAATCAAAACTCAAGACAATCATTCCTACTAGACATCCGAGAGGACTAATAAACTTTATTGGAACAGGCATGAAATGGCTATATGGCACAATGGACGATTTTGACAGGACAGAAATAGAAAGACATTTACTAGCAATTGACAACAACAATCATGCAATAATAAAAACCCTTAACGGAAACATAGAGATAAACCATGTATTTAACAAAACAATTTCAAAACTAAAAGACGCAATAGAAAATGACAGAACGCAGATTACCTCAAAATTAAATCAAATATCCAAGAATGACAAAGAATTAGAAAATAAGCTCCTATATCTGGATATATTGCTAAAAATTAAAATTCTGCTAGACAATATTGAACACATACAAAATAATCTTGTAGCCACAAAGACAAATACTATGAATAATAATGTATTAACAAGTGAAGAAATAATTCGTTACAACATCGATCTCTACAAAATGCAAAATACAAGATTAAGTGCAGGACATTATAAAGAAAATAAAATAATTTTTATAATACAAATACCTAAAGGTATAAGAAAAGTAAAAAGATCAATTTTTGTACCTATACCTAATGAAAACAAAGAAGAACTTGTTTTTGAAAAAAGAGAGATCCTAAGAATAAACAATTCAATTTATGATTTTAATAATGAAGTAAAAAGAAGCAATTTAAAAAAGTCTAATCTTTGTATTTTCAGAAATAATTGCTTAAGAAAAAAGAACAAACAAGTAGAAACTATAGAAATACAACCTGGCTTAATAATCATAAAAAATCATGTAAATTCTATAGCTAATAGTAGTTGTAATAATAGACAGTTCAATTTAAGTGGAAATAAACTAATAACATTTAACGGTTGTAAATTAGAAATAAATGGAGATCTGTATTATAATTCTGAAGATAAGTTTGAACAACACTTTTTAATAAATAATAATTTTAATTTAAATAATATTACATCTCAGCTAACGTTTGATGAATTAGTATCGAATCAGATCGAAAACATTCAAAAGATCGAAGAAATCAGATTTCACAAAAAACTAAACTACATTTTTAATAGCCTAGCGTTGACATTCAGCTTAATAGCCCTAGGTACAGTAGTCATATTTTACATATATAAAAAATCAAAACATAACGAAATAGAGATAACTAGAAAAACTCAGGAGAGTTTTCAGTCAAAGGGGGGAGGAGTTACGTCAACTACCCATTCCAATAACTCAACACACTCCCTACCCATTAATTGGGAACAATAATTTAATGAACCCAAATGTCAACAAACTGCATTTTCTTTATTTAACAATATTTCGCAATAGTAGCAATTTAATGAACTCAAATGTCAATAAACTGCAAAGTTCGACAAACTGTTTTTTTTCACAAATAATTCTCAAATGTCAATAAACTGCAAAGTTTGACAAACTGTTTTTTTTTTCACTTAACAATATTTCCGCAATAATAACAATTTAATAAATTATTATTTTTGCAATACTTATTTCAACAGACGTCAGCTGAACTTCTAAATAATATTTTAGTTTATAAGTATTACATTTGTAGCTTTAGCTTCAGTTTTAACTGGGCTCTAGAACAGGTTGGATTCATTTTGTAAAATGGACTGATAAATAAAAGTAATTTTTTTTTACTTACGGAACCCTCGGACTCGTTAGTCGCGCGCCTTCTCCAATTCTGTACACCAAGCGAGCATAGGGTTTCCTCCACCTGGTCTTTCCACCGGAGCAATGGTCTTTATCTGCGTCGGCTCCCTTGGACTTCGCCCTCGAACACCTTCTTTGCTGGAGCTTCTTCATCCATACGCACGACATGCCCTAGCCAACGCAGGCGTTGGATGGCGATGCGTTGAACTACGTTAATGTCGGCGTAGAGCTCATACAGCTCGTGGTTCATTCTTGAACGGTAGTCTTCGCCAACGCGCACAAGACCGAAGATCTTACGAAGAATTTTTCTCTCGAACACCCCAAGAACAGCTGCATCGCTTTGTGACACTAACCATGTCTCTGCGCCATAAAGCAACACGGGTATGATGTATGTATGGGATTTAGCAATACAAGGCAACGGCCTTGACTGGGTTTAACATGGCAAATTCCAGGGCTCTATCCTTGCCACTTGCTTTACCCAAGTCGACACACAGTCCCCTGGATTTGATCCTCTCTTTTCCATGGCCATCCTGGATAGCTGCTGAGCACCCGCCGGCAGTGAACGAATGTGTGAGACGAATGTCCCCCCAGGACATTAAATTTGGGTTGTGCGCTGGGTTTGGGACCCGCCACGGAAAACAAAAAATAACCAGTGATAACCTCGGATCAACTTAAAACTAATGTATAATAAAAACGTAAATAAATAAAAACAAATTGTGTATAAATAAAAAATTAAAAAAAATTATAAATTTTGTATAAACAACGTAAAAAATATTATAAAAATTTATAAAAAATAAAAAGGATAAAAGAAAACATTTAATTCAAAATTTATAAAGATAAAACGAATTGGAATATAAATAAGGGAAGAGATTTAAAATAATTTAAAAGAAATATAAAAATAATTTAAAATTAAAATAAAAACTGGAAAGTTAAAAATTTTTAGTTATAAAACTTAAAATAACAAAAAATAAAACTACCCGACCCGAGGATACGTCTCAATAGCGCCCATTGATGCGCTATCTTTCACAGCTGGGAGTAAGGAGCTGTTCTACTTCAGCATGAGAGCTGGTTGGCGTTTATTGCGCTTATTGTAGCCCTCTGAAGCTGGAGCTAATTGTAGTCTTCTGAGCGCTAATGCCATTTGTGGGACCCTATGACGCCTTTGCGCGCAGTGTGAGCTGATTCGTTTGCAGATGCATTCAGAATCGTAGGCTTCTCTACCGGTGGAGATTTTAGCAGTAGGCTTCTTATTTTAAAGGTCATTGCTTTATCCACACTGTCCTCATTTCATCTATATCTGCTGCCTTCTTCTGTTGTTTTCTCGCTTCCCTCTTTTTGTGTGTTTTTGTTCCTTTTTTGATTATTGTTCATTCTCTGTTCTATTGGGTGCCGACTTCAGGCCGCTATCTTTACTCGAAAGTTTAGTCCCCTAAATATTCGCATGTTTAACTATGCGGGTTGACTTTACGCTGCAAGGGGGTAACAAATTCCAGAGCCAGGACGTGAGCTAGTCAGGATTTCAGAGCTGAGCTTGCCCCGCTGACTAAATGGTGACATACGAAGGATGAGGTGTTACCACATTAGCTCGCAAGCCATTTCAGCAAAAGATATCACTCTTGTTTACTACCTAGAATACTACAGCAACCACTTTAGCAGGTACCCAGCTGGTGCTGTGGTTCCAGTATCCCCCGTGTGCGTGAACTAATCTTGGGGGTGTGAACTGCTTGATATGTACTTGCAAGGTTCATGCTGGGCATTAGCAGGTTAAAGCCGGTCAGCACTTCGCCTTGTCACTTGCACCCTACTCCCCAAGTAAATGCTAAAAATGGTAAATTTCACATAACTTCATGTAAGCAGAGGTATCAGATCAACTAACTAAATCACTTGAATTTAAAAAAATTACATCATTTTGGAGAAAAAGGGTGGATGGAAATAGGTTTAAAATTACTTTTGGAACCTGAAACTAAGCATCAAAGTGCCGAATGGAAGGCCCCAGGCGAGCCACCAACCAAAAAATCGAGTTTGGAGAATCTAGTCGATGTTCATTTGTTTTTACGATTCCAAGGGAATTGTCCAGAAGGAGTTCGTGCCAACGGGCCACAACGCCAATGAAATTTTCTATCTTGCCATTTTGAAGCGTTTGCTGTATCGCATTCGTCGAATTCGCCCTGAGTACCCCGAAGGTGGAAGCGGACGCTTATTGCATGCTAATGCACCATCTCATCGATCCACTCTTGTGACTGATTTCTTGTTTAGAAATCGCATTTCAACCACCAATCACTCACAGCATTCGCCTGGTAGGGCTCCCTGTGACTTTTGCCTATTCGGAAAATTGTATTTGGTCATGAAAAGAAAACGTTTTGGGTCCGTGGAGGTCATCCAAAGGGCTTGTATGACCATCCTGAAGGGCATTCCGACCAATGACCTGAAACACTCTTTCAAAAAGCTTTTAGATCTCGCAACACAGTGTATCGAGGCCAGAGGCGACTATTTTGAATAAATAAACTCGAACTTATCAGAACAAAGCTTCTGCCTTCCTATTTTAGCTCAGCATTGTTTATTTTGAACTTCACCTTATAATGCAATAATTTGCGAAACCAAAAACACATGAATCTCAGGCCTAATGAACTTCCTTTTAGAAACAATAAGACTATTTAGTTCATTTCACCAATTAAAGAATTTAATTTCGGTAAAATTGCGCTACTTTTAATGGACTTCTGACCCATAGTGCGTCGCACGGATTGCCTGTCTGCCACTAGACAGGCTGAGTGTGGCTGTAGTTCCAGCAAGAGCAGCAGACAGGCAACTGCACACACCTATTTGTGTTTAGTTTAGGTAATTTTTTGTGTGTAGCTATGAAAATCCTATACCATAGCCCTACGACCAACCAACATAACAACAACAAATCACACGTAATAAATCAATTGATATTTACATACACGAAAGAAGAAGATCTCAACTGAAGACTTAAAATATCAAAGGAAATAATTCTTTTGCTGGGCAGTGCTGTTATGTGCTACGTATTTTTACTCACATATTGTTGTTGTTTTTGTTATTGTTATATCTTCTATTGTTATACCGAAGTATTGGCATATTCTTTGAAGATACGCATATTAATAATAGAAAGCAATCAGTTAGGCGCAATGCACAAAGAAAGAGAAACAGGCTCACGAACACGTGCTTAGTTTGAATGGGGCGACTGTGAGGGACAATTCAACAGCATACAGAGATAACACCTACAAAGGCATTCGCGCGTAGTTTGCAGGGAAATCCACTGGTATTGGACTGGCATGGTTGGAAA
Source organism: Anastrepha obliqua (assembly GCF_027943255.1). NCBI lineage: Eukaryota > Metazoa > Arthropoda > Insecta > Diptera > Tephritidae > Anastrepha > Anastrepha obliqua. The sequence goes on along the minus strand of NC_072893.1, from coordinate 119,774,254 downwards.
TGGTTTCAAAACGGAAGAAATGACTTGAGCGAAATATCCGACGAAGTGCCAATCAAATAGCGAAATCAACTCAAAATATCTGACCATAGCATCCATCGCATACTGGAAAATGATCTCCAAGTCAAGCTTTACAAGATCTAAAGGGCGCAAGATTTCACACCAAAGCAACAATAAGTCAGACTTGAGAGAGCGAAGGAGTGGCTTCGCTTGGTCGAAAGTGGTTAATTTCCGTCCATACGGGAATTTGAGTCATCGAAGGGCCAGAAGGCAGCACTCGCCGCCACAGGTAATGGTCTCGGCCGCTGTAACCGCAGTTGGGCGCTCTCCAATTGTTTTCATGGAGCCTGGCGTCCAGGTAAATGCGACATATTATCATGAAAGTATTCTCGAGGTTGCTTTGAAGCCGTGGACAGACAAGTATTTTGGTGGCAGGCTATGAAAGTTTCAATAGGACTTGGCACCGTCTCACAAATCTCGAGTGAACCAAGAACGGATAAAAAACAACGTCACGAACTTCATAACGTAGCCTGTACATACAAGAATCTCTACTACGACAGAAGGATTCCCTTACAGATTGTCGACTAAATCAAGTCCCAATACGAGGCTTTTGAATGGCAAATTTTGCATAATGGAATCTTATCGGAGCCAATACTGAAACCGGTGTGAGGCAGGGCTGCATTATATCACCGCTTCTTTTCCTCGTCATCTTTGATGAAATTAATGTAAAGAAAACAAAATATTTGAATAGACAAAGTGAGCGGCGTTCAATATTGGAAGCCCATTCACGGCAGATAGGGGATGCAAAAGTGATGTTTTTCGAAGACAGCAGAAAGCAAGAAACGCACTTGCTGGTCTCCGAACAGTGTGGCTGTCCAAACAAATGGGCGTGCATACCAAACTTGGAATTCGTAATTCAAATATTAGGTCTTTCCTTCTCTAGGCTTATGAAACATGATGTCTACCAGCAGAAACCGTTCAAAAGCTGCAAGTGCTAGTAAGCCGTAATCTGAGGCACATCCTGCGCATTTGGTGGTCAGACGATTGGATATCGCACGTCGACTTACACCGACGATGCCAACAAAAACCACTCATGCAAGAAATCAGAGCGCGCAAGTGGAGGTGTCTAGGCCATACACTACGCAAGGTAGTGCTGATCTCCATGATCAGCAGGCAAGCACAACCGAGGTAGTCCTAAAGGCTTGTAAAGGCTTTTGCATTGAAAGTGAAATAAAAATTGTCATCAAAAACCTGATGTGGCAGCAAGTAAAAGTAAAAGCCGGGAACAGAACGGAGCTGAGAAATTTTGTTCTCTTCCTATGCTCCGCAACGGAGCTCGATGAACTTCGATGACGTTGAATACGAGGAGATGGTCCAATGAGCTAAGTACGCAAGTAGAAGATGCATGAGTAGGTGACTACTAGAGCAGATCAATATCTGCACGAAAAGCTCAACCAGAATTAGGCTCTGGATCATCTTGATATACAATTGTAGTGCAAGTGACTGCCAAAATCACAGCAGGAAGTTTCGGTGAACCAGAGAGCTTACGCTGCAAAGGCTCATAGTTTTTCTTTCGTACCTACTGAGGGTTGATACTAGGATAAAGATTCATATTCTCTCTTCGCGGGACTATCGCCAAGTATTGCATCGTTTTAGGGAAGGCGATTAGCAGGTACACCCGAAGGAAGTTCTCCAAAGGCTCTGTAGAGTTTTCCTCCGGCAGTACAGAAGCGTGAGAATGCGAAGAGTATGTGAAGTATATCTTCGCAAACGCTTTGGTCACAAAAACGGCAGTAGCGATAGACGTGCTGATTGAACCTGGGTAAATACGATTTCAAGCAGTCGTTTCTACTCAAGAGTTAGTCAGATAAAAGTCCACATAGGAACTGATTAGTCAAAACGTTACATTGTGGTTACCTTTGTGGGCCCAATGCTATTTTGTTGCATCGTCCGATTTTGTTTGTCACTGATCCATGCAGTTTTCTCTCACTGCTTCACCAACCGACGAGTCTTTGGGACTCCTCAGGGATTCTGTTTTGTTTTATTTAAACATTCCTGGTGCTTTCAGATCATAGGGTAGTGCCAGTCGTCCGAATGGATAGAAACGCTGCCGCTTTGAAAGTATTCGATGCTGTTCCAGCTGGTGGTAGCAGAGGAAGACCTCCTCTGCGTTGGAAAGATCAGGTGGCTTCAGGAGCTTAGTTTCACTTAGTGTGTTCAACTGGCGTCGGTTAGCTCGAGAAAGAAACGACGCGCTTTGACAAGGTAAAGAGAACTTTCAAAATGGGAAATTTGTTTCACAATTTTAAATTTTTCCTGCTGGGTATAGACTAAGCTCTCCTCTACATTGATACTCGTGCTGACAGACATTCATAAGTGTCTGCGCACATTTGGTGATAAATAATAAGCGGTAAAACGAGTATAAGTGTTGAAAGAAAGGGTAAAGAACGATATGTGGCGTAAAGTTGTTTTGAATAGGACTATTGTTAAGGCATAGAAAAGGTCCTTGAATGCTCAATTGGGCGAGTGAGGGAAGAAAAACAAGCAGGCAACTAAAGAAAAGGCTATTACCATAGATACCCTCTCGAAAGATGTGTGTGCAGATAAATGTGACAAGGAAGGGACAAAGCGGAGCCGGGACAAGCAAAAGAAAAAGGAGAGCAGAGGAGAATACAAGCAGGGGATGTAAGTAAATAAAATTCAATATCTAGGTTTTACGAGTACCATACTTTTGTATAAGAGTAACTCGTTAGTAGTTTTAAATAAAAGTAAACTTCGAACCTTCTGGCGCCCGCTGGTCAAACAATTCGATGTCTCGTGGCTCGACTTAAAGAAACTGGGTTAATGTGAGAACGAAAACCACCCGAACGGCTGTGAACAAGCACTGACTTTAACATATCCAAGCTGTGAGAGATATTATCGAGAAGGAGGCAAACCGGTCATACACTGGCTTTCTTCTCCACAAACACGAATTCTGACCAAAAATTTGCAGAAGTTTCCGTGCGAAATTCAGACGGTGCTAGTACAAGCCCGAAATACCTGATGCTTTCACGAAATTAATGATTAGTGACGAGACGCGTTTATACCTGGCTCGGTATGCAAATAAACAAAATACTCAGTTTTGGACAATGAACAATTGTCAAGTGCTCCGAGACCATTCCATACCATTCCAGGTTAGGTTAAGATGAGATATGCAAAATGGAAGATAGACCAAGGAACGTTTTTCGTGATACCATTGAAAAGATGAAATGGGGAAGAAACAGGAAATGCTATCCCTTGAGGGTTTAAAGGTTATCAAAAAAAAAGCTGAAAGTTAACTACTTACCTTTGTGTCAACAGCTTCATACTGCTGATGAAATTCATCAGGTATAACGAAAAAGCGAGAGCCGAGACGCCTATGCCTTAACCAAGTGAAGGCACCGCAACTGAGCAGAAGTTCCTGATACTCCACTTCATTGCCCATCTAGGCGGAAAAAGAACTCAAATTAATGCCAAGTTTCCACGTGTGGATCCTTGCGAACAATGTCCGGAAAGGACACACGCAAAATTTGGGTCCTCAGGCTTTGCCAACCTTACAAATTGCCTCGCGCGCGACAGTTCGACTCGAAACCAGAAGAATTTTGCTACTTAGTGAGCTGTGCTGTTGCTCAGCGCTGAGCTAGTGTGAAGTCCATCATTCTCCAAGACAGCAGGTAGCTAGGGGAATCCCAGCATTTGTATTATGCAGAGCAATCACCTCATGGCTCAACTTACCGGTAACCAAGTATTCAAATTCTTCTTTTGGGTTGGCGCTATAACTGCTTACGCGATTTTGGCCGAGTGTAACAAAGCGCGCCAGTCGTTTCTTTTTAGTAATTACTGACATTAGTTGGAAACACGAAGTGAAACCGAGCCCTTGAAGCCACCTGATCTTTCCAAAGCAGAAGAGGGCCTCTTTCTCTACTACCACCAGCTGGAACCGCATCGAATACTTTCAGAGCCGGAGCTTTTGTATCCACTCGGACGACATGACCCAGCCAACGCAGCCTCTGGATCTTTATTCGCTTTCTCGTGCTAATCGGCGCCAGTTGGAAACACCAAGTGAAGCCAAGTCATTCTCCACCTGATCTTACCACCTGTTGCCACCAGCTGGTACCGCATCGTATCCAAATGAGGTTAACTTCAAAATATACGCATGCTACCGAAAGGAAAGTCAGGTCCAGTTTCGAGCGAACCATCGTCAGCCTAGGGCTCTATTGCACCTTAACGATTTTAAGTTGATTATCTTACATCTGGCAGGGTACGAGCAAATATTATTTGAATACGCTAAAAGTGGCAATCAAACTTAGTTCTCCAAATGAAGGCCGCATATTCAAGCTCGGATCGAACTAAGGACGTATAAAAAAGCTTTAGGGTATGCGGATCACCAAAATCAGAGTTGAAACTCTATCATATCACAGGATTCGGCAATGGCACACTTAATGTGACTTAGGGATGAAAACTGTGAGTCAAAAATAACACCCAAGTCGGAGTTATTCAAACTAGAGAAACTAGAGCTGCTAATAGAGCAGGAAGTCGGGGAAGCAAGATCGAAGTTTTGAGAATGATGCATGAAAACATTTCCTTATATTGAGTTGCAGACAATTTTTTTGACACAACACCGTTACTTTATTAAAAACAGTTTGGAGCTTAATCGAATCGGCTGGACTATGAGTTTTAGAATAGATCTTTAAGTCGTCCGCATGGAAAAGATAATTTGGGTATGTAAAGCAAATGTCATTAATAAAAATAGCAAAAGGTAATGGGTCCACAATACAGTATCCGGTATTCGAAGTGTAACCAATTAAAAAGGCCATAAATTTAGTTTAGAAAATTACTTTTATTCAATTCAGAGTAAAAAATATGATAATGGGTAAGGTTTTCTCAAGTGGGCCACAAAATTACAAAAGTGAATAATTTTCGATGAAATTCAGCCAGCACTGAGTTCTGTCATCCAGAAGCACACTCAGAAAATTTTGTTGCAAAATTCTAAATAGTTTTTTTTTTTCAACTGCTGATTGAAAAAGGATGATATTTTCCAAATACGTTATTTTTGTTCCGAAACTTGATGTTTTGTTGTTGTAAATAATTTTTTAATAAAGAATTTAAAACTTAACTAATTTCTGTGCCTCTGGGATGAAAAATTTTTAAGGATATTTACGTAATAAACATCTGGGCATTTATGTATGGAAGAAAATGCGTGCAGTTCGAAAAGGATTGATTACAATTAATTTTCTTGTGCCAGGGTGCGCGCTCCGACTTGCGCGGAGATGCGGACTCGGCCGCTCCCGCGACGCGCACGAACACGCAAACGGCGGCTCGCGGGCGGCTTGCGAAAAACCGTGTTTTGGACTCGTCTCAACGCGATATGCTTCCGGAATATTAGTTTTGCTGACTTTGCTATTACTGGTGTTTAGTTGTTTTTAAAGATTGACCATATAGATAATTTACGTATGACAGCATTTGCGCTTTGACTGACGCGAAAATACGTAATGATAACACAAAAAAACAAAATCGCACTTTTTGTCTGATGAATGACTTTTGATACTTGATGTTTACTAATTTGACAAGGCTGATTCTAAATATACCCTCATTTTTTTTGTAACAGCTCTTGTTTACGAGTTATAGCTATCACAAAAAAATCACTGTATTTCAGTGTTAATTGACGAATATTTAAACAAATATTAAGTTTTCTTAATATTATTTGTTATGGCATCGTCAAGACGAGTTTGTATAAATGACCGGAATAGTTTTTGTTTTATTTGCGGAGAGTATATGTTTCAAGAAAACCGTTTGAATGTGACATCGTTCGTAAATGAGGCGTACAAAAATTACTGCGGTCACCCAATGGAAATGAAAAATAAGCCTTGGATTCCACAAAAGGTATGCAAAACGTGCGTTGAGTTTCTACGTTTGTGGACGAATATGAAAAGGAATAAATTTAGATAGGAAACTGCTATGATCTGGATTGAACCTGTGAACCACCACGACGACTGTTATTTTTGTATGGTAAAAATAAGTGGCATTAACCGAAAAAATCGAGGCAAATGGGAATATCCTTCCATACGATCGGCACATAGACGTGTATTGAGCCCTACGATGTCATCTGAACCTCAACCTGGTGCTTCACAGGAAGAACCTATACATTCTGAGGCAAAAACAGGCAATAGCGATAGTGACTTTGATTGTGACCTGGGAACAGCAAAACCATTTAACCAAGATGATTTAAACGACCTCATTAGAGATCTGGGACTGTCAAAGACTGGTTCAGAAATTTTGGCGTCTAGATTAAAAGAAAGAAACTTAGTCACAAAAGAAACTAAAATTTCTTACTATCGCAGAAGAGAACAAACTTTCCTTCAATATTTTGCTGAAGAAGATGACTTTGTATTTTGTAAAAATGTACCTCGTTTCTAGTGAGTGGCGTTTATTTATAGATTCATCAAAATGGAGTTTAAAATGTGTTCTCTTACACAATGGGAACAAATTGGCCTCATTGCCTATTGCACATTCTACTAAAGTAAAAGAAGAATATACAACTATTGCTCTGGTTTTAGACAAAATTAAATATGCGGAACACAATTGGGTCATATGTGTCGATTTAAAAATGGTAAACTTTCTTTTAGGCCAACAAGGTGGTTACACAAAGTTCCCCTGTTTTCTTTGCTTATGGGATAGTAGAGCTAAAAATCAACATTGGATTAAAAAAGATTGGCCTGCTCGGGAAGCGTTAGTACCGAAACAACAGAACGTGATAAACCCACCTTTAGTATCAAGAGATCGTATAATTTTACCTCCGTTACTTATAATATAAAACTGGGGCTTATACAACAATTTGTTAAAGCTCTTGACAAAAATGGAAATTGTTTTCTTTTTCTGTCTAAAAAGTTTCCAAAATTGAGTGCAGAAAAGATAAAAGCGGGTATTTTTGACGGGCCACAGATAAGGTCGTTAATAAAAGACTCAAATTTCATAGACACTATGACAGTGATTGAGAAAATGGCATGGAATGAGTTTGTTTGGCTTGTTAAAAATTTCTTAGGAAATAAGAAAAGTTCTGACTATTCTCAGCACGTCGAACAACTAATGGGTCACTTCCAAAGGGTTGGATGTAATATGAGCTTAAGTTACACTTTCTTCACAACCATCTGGACTATTTTCCAGCCAATCTTAGGGATCTCAGCGAAGAACAGGGCGAACGATTGCACCAGGATCTTCGTACGATGGAGGAACGCTATCAAGGTTACTGGAACACACACATAATGGCCGACTATTGTTGGAGCATTAACAACAGTTCTATGCCTTCAACTTCAGCAAGGAAATCATATAAAAGAAAATTTTTTTAAACTTAAGAAGGCAATAAAATAAAATAATCTTTAAATCTATAGTGTTTTATTACAAAAAGTCAAATGTGTCATATAGAGTCATATAGAGCTGATACAGGAATTTCAGTTACAGATTTGAAATTGTCATTAAAAATTGGACTAAAAACATGTATCATAACCCAATCATCAGAAATGCTGTTGTGCAGTGTAATTAAATCAAATGTATTCAAAGGAATGTATAACCTGTCATGCAAAGTTTCATATACAATATACTTCTTTATTACTCACGTTTATGTTTACATATCAGATCTATACATTGTAAGTTCAGTCCCCTTAGTGCCCTTAAAATTTCTCGCTGAAAAACAAAAACAACTCACGGACGGACACAAAAAGTGAAACAGATATAGAAAGTTATACAGATGTCACATATTCATTTGTTATTTTAAGAAAAAATGAAAATCATTCACGCTTTTTACACTTTTCATGTAGTTTGTTTTTAAAAGGGTATAATTTTATATTGATCGTGGGCAGAAAATATTTTGCACTCGATGGGATTTTTATCTTTTGGAATAAAAGAATGCAACTGCCTCGTATTTTTCAAAGTTTGCGCTTTGGAATAGCGCCTTACTAAAGTGATGTTCATGTTCTTGTTTATTACAGTAATCAAAATGAATTATCTTAGAATTGACTTTTGCCCAGTCATACAACTGTTTTGCAGATGCAAAAAAGTGCCACTCGGCATCGATGCCAAAATCCTTTTTGTGAAATAGTAAATTTATAAAATTATACTGTGATGCCGCCCCGTCGGAAAAATAATAGATTTTCTTCACATTTCGTTTACCAAACTGTTTAACAAATATTGAATCAATTTAGAATTGAACAAATTGACTGCGGAACTCTCATGTTCCAATGCTTCAGAAATTATCACGAAATTCTTACGCTGTTCTACGCCGTTTTCTTTGTAATGCACAACGTAAGGATGTATTGTTGCCTGCGTTGGGTTCCAGTATTCTGATTGCACAGAATATTGAACACGACATGCGTAATTTTCGGAGAAATCAAGGCAAAGGACGTACTCTTTTTCAATCAGATTCTTTTTAATATCGACGAGATACTGTGCTTGTGATTTCGCGAGAAAATCATGTTTTAAAACAGCAAGGAAATCTTTACTCAGGTTTTCAACGAATTCTGTAACAGGTTCGTTTTTTACTTGCAAAGTACATCTGTTAACAAAATGTGTGATTAATTAATTAATTTATTTATCATTAATGTTAAATCATATTTATACTGTATACACGTAAACAAAAAATTTGGAAGTCAATTAATATTTAAGTGCATGTAGGTATAACTCAAACTGAATTGTTTAATTTGCATTGAATTTCATTGGAATTTTTAGTTTTTTTATTTTTTTTTTTTTAACTTATTTCATAGGTACTTTTAATTTGAATAATAACTTTAGAAATGTGCACAATACCTGCCAGTACTTATTGATCGGAATTCACATAGGTTGCTTTTGCGCTTTGTAGAATTGAGTTCAGATTTCTTGATACAGCTTCTGTACCAGGGCAGTCAGGGCATTCTAGCAAGAAGCAAACGTCACTTGGACTTTCATATACTATGCTGCTAAAATAATCTCTATAGTGCAGTTGATTTTCTGTGTTATTGATAAATTTATTCAATCCAACAAATTTGAGACCAATATTTTAGTGAGTTTTACACACACACCCATTGTGCGTGTGTTTTGCAACAACAAAACTACACTCTTGGGGCGCAATTATTTGGACTAGATTTGTGTAAACACGACTATGGTTTTGTTTTCCGAAAGGGTTGCAACAACGATTTGGATGTTTATTAGTCTATACTTAGTTTTGTACACATTAACGTACGTGATTTACATAGTATCACAGTATCGGAAAGAGACTAGGCACAACTAATGACAGTGTTGGCAAAACTGATCTTCCGGAAGCATATCGCGTTGAGACGTGTCCAAAACACGGTTTTTCGCAAGCCGCCCGCGAGCCGCTGTTTGCGTGTTCGTGCGCGTCCCGGGAGTGCCCGAGTCCGCATCTCCGCGAAAGTCGGAGCGCGCACCCTGGCACAAAAAAGTTAATTGTAATCAATCCTTTTCGAATGGCACGCATTTTTTTCCATATATAAATGCACAGATGTTTATTACGTAAATATCCTTAAAAAATTTTCATCCCAGACGCGCAGAAATTAGTTAAATTTTAAATTCTTTATTAAAAAAATTATTTACAACAACGAAACATCAAGTTTCGGAACAAAAATAACGTATTGGGAAAATATCATCCTTTATCAATCTGCAGTTGAAAAATCATTGTAATCGGATACTTACTTTACGAGAAATGTGATAATTATTCAATCGCTGCAACAAACTTCGATAGTTAATAAAAAAAACTATTTAGAATTTTGCAACAAGATTTTCTGAGTGTGCTTCTGGATGACAGAACTCAGTGCTGGCTGAACTTCATCGCAAAATATTCACTTTGGTAATTTTGTGGCCCACTTGAGAAAGCTTTATCCTAATACAAAATTAAGAGTCAATTTATGTTTGCTCGATATGATCACTTTTTGCCTTGACTATGGTCTTGAGATGGTCCAAAGACGAATCGGAAGCTGCCCGAATGTGACTTGCAGGTATTTTGGCTCACTCGCAGACAGTGGCTGTTTTCAGCGTCTCGAGACTGGTGAATCTTTTAGTTCGGACCTTGCTATCCAAAATGGCTGTAAGAGAATAATCCATCGGATTCGCAGCTGCTGAATTTGAGAGCCATGTGTGGACACTCTGAAGTTCGAAACGTTGTTTTTTAGCCATTCTTGTTTCACTCGAGCTTTGTGAGATGGTGCCGAATCCTGTTGAAACGTCCATGATCTGCCACCGAAATGTTTGTCTGCCGACGGCTTCAAAGCAACCTCGAGAATACTTACCCGATAATATTATTTCGCAGTTACCTTGACGCCAGACTCGATTAAAACGACTGGAGAGCGCCCATTTGCGGTTACAGCGGCCCAAACCATTACCTGTGGCGGCGGGTGCTTCCTCTTGGTGGCCAATCGATGAATCAAATTTTCGTATGAATGGTCGTCGGTCAAATAACCCCTATCGTTTTGCTCAATTTGAAAAATTTTCTCGTCAGTAAACACAATGTTCGGAAATTTACCGCTTTCGCTCAAGCGAAGCAACTCCTTCGTTCTCTCAAGTCTGACTTGTTGCTGCTCTGGTGTGAGATCATGCGCCTTTAGGATCTTGTAAGGTTTGACTTTGAGATCATTTTTCAGTATGCGGCGGATGCTACGGTCAGATATTTTCAGTTCTCTCGCCATTTGATGGCCACTTCGTCGGGGATTTCGCTCAAGTCGCTTCTTCACGTTTTGAACCATTTCACGTGACGCTGGAGTTTTTTGGTGACCACCTCCATGCCCGAATATCAGTTGTGCGAGCTCTTTGAAGTTGGTTACATTTCGAGTGCTGCACCCTGTACTTATAAATAGTATTTTCAGAAATATTTCAAGGCAAAAGACACCTGAGTCGTAATTCTTTCAGCATAGAAAGTAGCCTATAAACTGTTCGCCAGATAGGGAATTTTTTCGAAAATGCCCTTAATTAATTCTGTTACACTCTTTTTTATTATTTTCTGATAATATCCCCAATGTACAGTTACGAAGTCCTACAGTTTTACGATAATAATACATCTCTTTATATGGACGTGCATCTTCACTGGCATTTAAACATTTCATGGCTCATTAAAACTTTTACGAAATATTTTAATTACGACTGGTATTTAGTTAAATGCACGCATTCATGAATATATTTTCATACACAATTATACCCTCACATACGTACATACATATGGTACACACACACACATATCGCCATGTGCCAAGAAGAAATATTTCGCAACTTAACAGCCAACCACAGCAGGCGAAGGCGGGCAAGTGCCATCCTTCATTCCGTTAAAGTGAGCAGCTGTGCGCATAAAATCCCACATATTTGCATAACGGAATGTGTGTAGGTGTATGCAGTAGTCACACGGATGTAGGTGCATATGTGTGCTTGTGTAAATGTTGCAACAACTGTGCATGAAACTCATTTACTGTTATTTAGTTAGCTGTTGGTAATTATAATTTTATACGTAATTGTGTAATTTACATAAATATTTAATAAGATTTATGACATTCGATATGTTTAAGTACACTTTTGCATGCAGCGCATACGTGACATACCTACGCAATGCATAAGGGAATATATGTTTTACGTATTTCTCATTGATGAAGTTTTTGCTTCAATAAAACTGACTCACTCACATTTGCTTGCGAGTGCTAATAAATAATTTTATGTAATACATTTGTGCTTTATGGGAGTACAGGGTGTTAAAAAAATTATGTAGAATGTTTGCGGCAGACCAAAAGAAGCAAAAAACTCTGAATTTACATAGGTCAAACTAACGATTTTGAAGATAGGGCCAATTATTGGCTGTAAAAAATTTTGTAATTTAACATAGAGAAAAGAGAAGATGATTTAGAATATTAAAAAAACTAAGACAACTGTTAAAAAAAAGAAGTTAATAAATTATATAAATAGTGGGAGAATATTAACAAAATTTAGATATTAAAAACAGTAAATAAATCAAAAAAATTTTTGTATGTAAGAAAATTATAAAAGCTATTATAAAAAAAATGCGTAAAAAGTTTATATATTAAAAACAGCAAATAAATAAAAAAAATCATTGTATACAAAAAATTATAAAATTATTTGAAAATAAATAACACAGAAAAAAGACCAAAAAATTTAAAATATCCAAAAAAATAAGGCAATTGCTAAAAAAAAATAAAAAAGTTTATAAATTACTTAAATAATGAGAAAATATCAAAATATGTATCTACTGAAACCATTAAATGAATACAAAAAAATTAAGTTTAAAATTTGAGAAATATATAAAATTATTATATTATAAATAAATATAAATATAAAAAAAAGTTTATATATTAATAACAGCAAATAAATAAAAAAAATCTTTTGTATACAAAAAAAAATAATAAAAATTGCAAATATTAGAAACACTTTTTAAGTAAAATGTATAAAAATTGAAAAACTTTCGATAATTTTAGTTAGGGACGAAAAATTTAAAAAAAAAATTGGCTACATTTTTTAAAATTTAAAAAGAAAAAAAGCCGATCGCCTCTGTTGCTGGCGCTGCATTACCTTTTTGTTTATTTAACAATACTATCGTTATTTAAGCTTAAAAAAAAAACAGAAAAATAATTTAAAAAAAAATTATTTTTCTTTTTATTTTAATTATATTTTTCTCGACCAAAAACAAAAAAAATATTGTTCTCTCGTAAAAGTATTTTTGTGTTGTTTTTTTTTTTTTGGTTGAGAGGAGAATAATTTTGTCGGGACAAAAACAAAAAATAAAATAAAAGAAAAAGAAAAATAATTAAAAAAAAATTATTTTCTTTTTATTTTAATTATATTTGTCTCGACAACAAAAAAAAAAAATATTCTTCCCTCGCCAAAATTATTCTCCTCTCGACAAAAACAAAATAATTTTTTTGTGTTGTTTTTGTTTTGTTGAGAGGAGAATAATTTTGACGAGAGAAAATAACTTTTTTATTTTTATTTATATTATTTTTTTTTTTTTTCTGCTAAGACAACTGCAAGTACAGCACGCAGACCACATTAAGTCCATTGCCCTGCACTCGGGTTCCCTTTTTATTTTTCTTTAAACCTTCAAAGCCGAAGACTTCAAGCTTGACTCAAGCGAAGGCCGGACAGCCGCACAGAAGGTGGTCCGCCGTCTCGTTCTCCTCTCCACATGCTGGGCCGAGTGCACTGTCTACCATCTTCATGTGCTTCGCCCACACAAAGCGGCCCAACTAGCTGCAAATGAGACAAGAGGATCGGCGGCAGTCGGTCAGACATGGCAAGTAACATCAGTTTTATCCATCTGCAGACTCTCTCGGCCTGCCAAACTCGCTTGTGGGTTGAAGTAACCCATTTGCTAACCGTGGCTTTGATGGCTGCAGAAGGTAGAACGGGTTCCCGGCCAAAGGAATTGGCCTCAGGGTCCATCCTAGTTAAGGAGTCAGGGGTCTCGTGTCTCGGACCCATGTTGCCATCAGGATATTATGTTTATCGAGATAGTTCAACCTAAATTGATAGGATTAAACTAAAGCCCTGAGCGCAGCTTTGCTGTCGCTTCTGACACATATAGATCAATCTACCTCTCCATCTGTTAGGCACAACAAAGACCATTGCTTCTTGATCAGCATAAAACTCTGCTTGAATTATAGATGCATACATTCCAATGGCAAAGTGTAGTTGTGTCCCGCTGGGTTCCACGTAGACACTCGAGCAGGAATCGGACTAGGTCTTGAAGCCATCTGTGGAAATGCGAAGGCAATATTTGCCGGCCTCATTGTACCACAATTAGGTCTCTGGTAGCACCACACTGTATTCCTCTTCAAGTAGGGATCTTGATGTCATGGACTCAAGGGGCATGAAGAGATTCCATAGGTTGAAGTCCATACCTTTTCTGTTCCAATGCCGAAGAGGGGCCGTACTAATTCCCATTGTGCTTCAGCCTGCAAATGGCCTTCAAGGCCTTCAAGGTTTCCATTTGGTGTTTGATTTTTGATTTCTAATGTTTGGTTTTTTCATCTGTGGCCTTTGATTTTTCGTCATTAGTTTTTAATTTTTGATTTTCATATTTCATCTTTGGTCTTTCACATTTTTCTCTGATATTTTGGCTTTTAGACTTTGATTTTTGATATTTGGACTTTGATATTTGAGTCTTGATATTTCATCTCCCACCACTGATCTTTCATATTTGCTCTGCGATGCTTGATCTTTGACCTTTCACCTTAGTTTTTCATCTTTGCTTTTTGATAGTTGATCTCTGGTGCTTGATTCGGTCTTTGCTTATTGATTTTTGCAGTTTGGCGCTGTAATTTCGATTTTTGATGGTTAGTTTTTAATTTTTAATCGCTAATCTTTCATTTTTCATTTTTATCTTTAATCTTTAATTTTTAACTTTTAAATTTAAATTTTATATCTTTAATTTTTAATCTTCATGCTTTAATGTTTAATCTCTAGTCTCTAGTCTTTAATATTTAATTTTTAATCTTTAATCTTAAATTTTTAATATTTAATTTTTAATCTTTACATCTTTAATCATTAATATTTATTATTTAATTTTAATCTCTCATCTTTAGTATTTAATGTTTAATCCTCATCTTTAATATTTAATTTTTAATCTTTCATTTTTAATATTTTATTCTTTAAATCTTTAACCATTAATCTTGCGTATTTTTAATCTTTAATATTTAATCTTTAATCTTTAATTTTTAATATTTAATATTTAGTTTTTAACCTTTAATTTTAAATCTCTAGAAATTAATCTCTAATCCTTAATCTTTAACTTTTAATCTTTAAGGCTTTATTTTAATATGGAATCTTGAATCTTTATATTTACTCTTTAATTTTTAATATTTGTACTTTGATCTGTCATCTTTAATTTTTAATATTTAAAATGTTATCTTTAATATTTAGCCAATAATTTTTAGTTCTTAATCCTTAATCATTGATCTTAAAAATGTAATCTTTAATATTTAATCTTTAATCTTCAATTATTAATCTTTAAGTTTTAGTCTTTAGTCTTTAATCTTAATCTTTCACCTTGCATCTTCAATTTTTATTTTTAATCTTTAATCTTTAATTTTTCATCTTTAATCTTTAATCTTCACTCTTTCAACTTTAAGATTTATTTTTTAATCTTTAACCTTTACTCCTTAATCTTCACTCTTTCATCTTTAATATTTATTTTTTAATCTTTAATCTTTACTATTTAATCTTAAATCTTTAATCCTTCATCTTCAATTTTTAATCTTTAATATTTAATCTTTAATTTTTAAAACTTTAAACATTATTCTTTAGTTTTTAATCTTTAATCTTTAATCTTAATCTTTAATCTTCAATCTTTATTCATTAATCTTTAATCCTTAACCTTTAGTCTTGAATCTTAGCCCGTTAATCTTTAATCATCAATCTTGAATTTTGAATCTTGAACTTTGAGTCTTTAGTCTTTAGTATTTAATCTTAAATATTGAGTTTTTAATCTTTAATCCTCAATCTTTATTCCTTCATTTTTAAGCTTTACTATCTAATCTTTAATCTTTATTCTCCCTACTTTCACTAATGATTCCTGATGCTTCATATTGATCTGTGGTTTTAAATAAATATCTAAATATCATCAGATTTAGATCAAATTTTTTCATTGAGTTGCCACCTAGTTACTCTATTTATAAGATATAGTTACTGGGTCCCTTTTTACCATAGATGCCTGTAATTCATTATTGAAACGCTGCTTGAGGTGAGCATTGCATCATCTATCCCACAAATAAATGGGCATATAAGTGTAGTTATCAATCCGTAATTATGTATTAAAATATGGTAAGTAATTGGCAATACGTAGTTAGCCTTTTTATAAAAAAATAAATAAATATATAAACGACCTCAACATATTCGAAATCTACCCTGGCGGAGCACTCCCTTACTGATTTACGACAACTTAAATGAAAAATAATCAGATATGATTTTAAAGCATTGCAACTGCAATCATTTGAATATAAATTAGGCAATTAAATTGTTTCACTTCTCACAAGTTTACTCTCATTCAGAACAAAACAAAAAAGTACTTAAACTTCCGTGTTTTATGTATTAATTCACATTTCAATTGGATACTAGAATCTCAAAATAATTACTTCACTGGATTTGTAATCACTGCATTTTGTATTTATAAACTCGTACTTGTTGTTATTCTTGCTTTTTTTAAGTTTTATTTATGCCAGTAATTTTACAACCATTCTCGAGAACTCAAAGTTCATTTTATAGACTTATAAATTGAATTTCGCCAAGCCCAGCTCGCCAGTTGTCGGTATAACGTCCGTGAGTGTACTATAACTAGCGGTGTTTAGTGATTTAGAGTGAAAAAATGCGTTCGATTTTTTTCTTCGATTCAAGCCACAAATTAGCGCTGCTAACTTTTTTAGCGCTCTCTAGCCAGTGGCAAGTGCTTGCGGTCGATTTTCGTAAGTGAAACGGATATTATGCTGTGATCTTTTGCGACTTAACTTACGTCAGCGTTCGAACTTAATAAAAAATAAAGTGATGTAACAAAGTGTTAAATTATTTATAATAAAAGCTGTGGAAAATTCATTTCTAAAAGTTTCGCCGTCTATCAAAAGAAATAGCATACATTTTGATTATCATTCCACTTTCTGCAGACTTTTGGTAGTCGAAATATGGGCTTTGGTGTGGATGGCTTCAATAGTAATATAAATAAAGTACAATGGGGATGTGTATTTTGTGTCACAGGCCTTTCAGGAGTCAAACACCAGTAAAAAATATATCCCTTTCTACGAATTGTTTCGACTTCCGTTTCTAATAACCCCACTTTTGGAAATCCACGAAAAAGTTACGATTTTCCTTTGTAGTTGTATTGAGCGACAGAAAAGGCTTGCAAAGATGATTTGGTGCTCATCAAATGCTTATCGATCCTTCAACACTTCGAAATCGTCATTCAGAGAAGAAAAGTCTCCATTAAGCCCCTCAGGAATCCCTAGAAGGAGAGCTAAATCACAATGAGAATTCTGACCCAAAACAAAATTTCGGAAAATTTCTACTAAGTTATAGGTCACATTGTGAGTTTTTCGTTTTCGCTTTATTTTCTATTATCAGGTGAAGAACTAAAATTATGATCGTGTAATGATTTGTTGGATTTGTAGTTAACGCAGAGAAAATATGGAAAATTTATTTTTAAAACTGTGAATCAAGGTCCTCTTCTATCATGTGTCAAGCAACTCAAGGAACTCAGAGTCTCCTAACAGAAAGATTTTTGCCGAAATGCAATTCGAAAAAGGTTTATGTGAAGCCGTAAATTAAAACGTTCATCTGTTATAAGTAAATGAGGCTCTTCTTTCAATGATTTCTCTGCTAAGCTATGAGTGACGGTGTATGTTCGGTCTCCTCATATTGGCTCTTCAGCCAAGACGTATTTTTATGGAAACATAAGTAGAAAAGTTTACAGCATGAAGCTGGTTACAAACATGACGGAGCCAGACGCGGGCGAATAGAACTTGTCCATGTCACAGATGCCGTGCTGGGCTCTTCCAAAGTAATGCAAAAATTACAATAGTTCTGGAAGAGAGTTTCCCAAGAAGAGGAACTGTTTTAGTAGCCTACCTCCCCCGCCAAACAAAACCAAATCTCCACTCTCTAGGACTAATTTTTAGGTCACAGGTCAACTTATGTATAAGATGTAATTGTCTCTCGTCTTTCTAGCACTGAAGAAATTTTGAATTTTACCCTCCACCCATCGCAGTAGCTCATCCCGACCAAGTTCTTATATTAAACTTAGGATGAAGTTAGGTTGGGCTGAGAGTATATGATTTTCTTCTGGCTGCAAGTGGCCGAGATGTCTCAACTTTTTCCACATTTTTTTTGGACGTTTTTGTAGCTCATTTTGATATTCTTCATTTGCCACTTCGTGGAAGTGCATGCATTGAAACCCATTTAGTTGGCAAATTATCCTGTACCCTGATGAGTCTTTCGGTATTTTGACTACCCGTAGCATGGAGGATAATAGGATACTATTTGATCTTGGTGCTATTTTATTCGTCTTTGTTTTCGTTGTTGTTATTGTTGTTTTTGTTGTAGCAGCATAAACTTTCCTTTACATACACGGGGAAATCGGTGTATTACGGAAACGTAGAATCGACTGTGGTAGGAACGTGGTCTTTGTTGTTGTTGGAATGTAGCTGAAGTGACAGTCCTCCGCCGGATATAAATCTGGGTCATTGCAGTAACGTAAAATCAACTGTCGTGGGAAAGTCGTCTTCATCGTCGGTATCGGTCAAGTCCACTTTGAAGCAAACTTTAGCAGCTCAAAGCAAATCAACAATAACTATAGGTCTTAATATTTTGTCAATAACTTGCAGCTTATGAACGCTAAGACCCGCTAATTATTTTTTAAATTTAATTTTTACTAAGTTTCGGCTAGAGCCGCGCTCGAAAGAGTCTCACGTTTTTACAGATCCTGATACGAAATCCAATAACTGCAATCGACAAAACCACGGGACTTTAACGGCTGATTAACACTGTTTTCATACTTACAAAAGCTGGTCCTTAGTATTACCAAGGGATGCCTTAGTATTATCAAGAATCTTGTTTGTGATGCAGATACCTGTTAATGAGGCAAAGAACTCCGAATCAAGGCAGCTAAGTCGGAAACCAAAAAATTCTTGGACAATGGCACAGAAGCTGCTCCATAGTATATTTCTGCAAGCTTCAACTTATTTTATCTTACTGATTTAAGGCAGTGTCTCCATAATATTTTAATTTCGAAGTTACACTGTAGTCTTAAACCCAGTAAAGTTTATAAGCCCTTATGACTTCATCGATGTTTCTTTACAAATGTTGGGTACCTGTGAGGTCTAATTTAGAATTGCCGCCGGTAGTATTATTATCGTAACAGTTTTCTTATTCATTTTACTCGTTTGCAGAGACATTTCTTTAACTCCTTTTTCTTTTTTTTCCGCTTCTCCCAGCTGCTCCCATAACGAAATGTCACTTTGGCGATGAAAAATGCATGATCGAGCAGGGGCAAAAGTTATTGAATAGAGCTGCCACTGGCATACCCGAATTGGATATACCCAGTATAGAGCCGCTGGTGGTGGAGAAGATCGAAATGTTGGGCGATAAGAATAGCGCATTAAAAGTGGACTTGGTGATGACAGATGTGAAGTTCCACAACTACACAAAACCTAAGATAACCACGATTAAGTGAGTGCTAAATTGGGGAATGTTTAAGAAAAAAATTAAATTGGCAGAAATATCAAGCAATTTTTCCTCCAAAGTGGTATTAATTTTGTTCTGTTAATTTTTTTTATTTATTTTTCTATTCTATTTTACTTCTTTTTTTTGCTACGATTTTGTTTTGCAATTCGCACAACGCCCTCCACAGAGGCTTCACCAAGGACCTCAGCAAGCCGATGAAAATTGTAACGCAAAATATCAATCCACGCTTAACTATTAAATCCAAATATAAAGTCGATGGAAATATACTCGTTTTGCCCATTAAAGGCGAGGGTGAATTGACATTGACACTGGACAATGTGAAGACTCGCTTCACCACCACACTTCATGCCGAGCAACGCGATGGAAAACAATTTTTGATCATCGATAATATAAAAATCGAAACACAAGTGGACAAGTGAGTTGAAGTAAAGTTGACAGTAGAGGGCAATTAAATATTAAAATTCATATAAATAATTAGTTTAGATTTATTATTTCATTCATTATTTATTCAATTAGGACACCAATTTTTTTTATTTATTTTATACATACAAAAGTATTTACTTGTATTTTTAAATTCATCCAATAATTAGTGCAGCGTATTTGTGGGATATTTTTTAGTTGGAGTATTAAATTGAAAATCCCACAAAAATTTATAATTTGTTTTTCGAAAAGTTTCATCTTTAAAGTTTTTTACTTTTAATATTTTTGATAATTTTAATCAATGAAGTGAAATACTCGTAACTGAGGAAACACTTTTTTATTTAATTTTTTTTATGAAAATGGAAATTGTTGGTGTTATTCACGTTATTTATTTCCTATTAAATGCATAATAATAAATATGAGGGCCTACGGCTATAACAGAAGTTGTCGGGGGTATAATATAATAAATAAAAAATATTATTTTGACACACAGCAATTGTTGTTTTGTGTGAAATGAATGATTTTTACACATAAAACAAAAACCTTGAATTTTGAAGAAATATTTTTATTTATTTTTCTATTTTAATTTTCATCATTCTACAAATTTTTAGAGAATAGGGCTGAAATGAATTTTTTTATGAAACCAAATGTTTGTTATTAATGTTAAAATGATTTTGGGCAATAAATGAAATGAAATTAATGATAGGAATACCTCCTCTTAAAAGGAATTAAACATTTAAGTTTTTTTTGTAACCTTATTCTCAGTGTTTGTTTTTTTCTCCTTGTAATCATATTTTGATTTTCGTTTTAGTATTTCATTATATATAAAAAGCTTGTTTTTAATAGGAGTTGCGAATTCCTTCAAAAACTAAAATTTTTTGTTCTTTAATGTACAATAATTCTCAAAATTTCTTGTGCAATGACAGTCCATGGCTCAAAATAAAACGACGTAATTTCGGAGAGTGAATTTTTTTATGAACCAAAATGAAATGAAATATTAATGAAAGGAATACGTCTTCTTAAAAACGGTTAAACATTAAAGTTTCATTTTTTCTTTCGCGTTTCAGTAGTTTGTTTCTTGTTTGCTTACAAAGAAGTAAAAAAAAATTTTTTTATAACAAAATTTCTAAAAAAAAAAAACAATTTTTTGTAAATTTTTTTTTTAATTGTGTTTTTCTAAAAAAAAACTGTTTGTTGTAAAAAAAATTGCTGATGTAAAAAAATTGTTTATGTAAAAAATAGCTTTTCGTAAAAAAATAAGAATTGCGAATTTCTGAACTTTCTTCAAAAATTAAAATTTTTTGTTCTTTAATTTAATTTTTCGAATATCTTGTGCAATGACAGTTCTTGGCCCAATATAGAACCGGGTCGTTACAGAAAGTGAATTTTTTTATGAACCAAAATATTAGTTATTAATGGTACGTCTTCTTAAAAAGGGCTAAACACTAAAGTTTCTTTTCCTCATTTGCGTGTTAGTTCATTTGTTATTGGTTTGTTTCCCAAAATTAAAGAAAAAATTGATTTTTCTAAAAAAAAATTGATTATGTAAAAAACTGGTTTGTGTAAAAAAAATTTTTTTGGAAAAAAAATTGTTATGTAAAAAAAATGTTTTTTGGAAAAAAGATTGTTATGTAAAAAAAATTGCTTCTTGTAAAGTTGTTTTTTGTAAAAAAAAATTTTATGTAAGAAAATTGCTTTTTTTCAAAAAAAAAAACAAAGAAATGCGAATTTCTTGTCTTCCTTCAAAAACTAAATTTTTTGTTTTTAAGTCCATTTCTAGAATTTCTTGTGCCGTTTTACTATTTGATTTGCTTGCGACTTGTTTCCGAAATTGGGAAAAATTGTGTTTCTTTTAAAAAAATTCATTTCCATTTTTTCGAAAGTTAAAATTTTTTTAAATTTATTCAAAAGTGTTTGCTTTTTTTCTAAAAAATATTTTTTGTCTAAAAACAATTTGTTATGTAAAAACATAGCTTTTTTTCAAAAACAAAAAAGAGATGCGAATTTCTGGTCTTTCTTCAAAAACTAAATTTTTTTTGTTTTTAAATTAATTTTTAGAATTTCTTGTGCCGTTTTACTATTTGATTTGCTTGCGATTTGTTTCCGAAAATGGTAAAAATTTTGTTTCTTTAAAAAAAAATCATATTAAATTTTTAAAAAGTTAAAAATTTTTAAACTTTATTCGAAAGCCTATGCTTACAGTTACCAATAATTTTTTTTTTAATTAATATAATCTTTTATATATATTTTAATATATCCTATTTTAGTTTATTTCTGGCTCACTTACGAAATGTAAGAAAATTTAAGTATTTTTTTTAATATATGCAAACAAAGTGTTTCTTTAAAAAAATGCAATGTAATGCAATTACAATTTGCATAAAAATTTTTTTTTTTAAATTTCATTTTCAGAATTGTATGTATTTTTTTTTGTATCGATTCTGAAATGTAGAAAAATTTAACTGAGACATTTTTTTCTTTAAAATTATATGCAAAAAACTCTTATTGGTAAAAAAATTGCATGTTTTTGGTAAAATTTTAACTTTCTTGAATTTTTTTAAAAACTCATATTTGGATTTTACATTTTTTTCTTCGTTTTCAGAATTTTGTTTGCCGTTTTAATATTTCATTGTTTTTTGTTTGCTACTTGAATGTCGGAAAATTTAATTAAGAATTTTTTATTTTTAATTCCATGCAAGAAAAGGGTTTTTTCGTAAAGAGAATACATATTAAATATCTCTGAACTTTTTAAAAAAATGTGAACTTGCTGTTCTAATTTATTTGTACATTTTTATTTTTTCATTTTCCGAATTGTATGTGTCACCTTAATACTTTTTTCACTTTTGAAATTAAAAAAAATTGAAGTAAGAACTTTTTTTAAATATTTGCAAAAAAGTTTTTTCTTGTAAAAAAAGGTGGATGTTATTAGTAAAAGTTAAAAATCTGAACTCTCTTCAAAAATTTATATTCGCTAAAAATTTTATTTTTTTACATACATATATTTGTATAATATATGTTAAACTTGCTCTCCCGCTTTCTCACTCTCACTCTACCCCTCTCTCTCTTCCTCACTCGCTGTTTCCCCTATATATCTCTCCCCCTCTCTTTCTCTTCCTCCCTCCCTGTTTCCCCTATATATCTCTTCCCATCTCTCTCTCTTTCACTTGCTTTCTTCTGCCCAAGAATGATAGAAACAAGATTGCGCTCATCAGAGAGTGCGTGCCGTCACGTTTGCTAGGTTGTGCAGTGTTGCCAAGTATTTGCTCTTCACAATAAATTTAGTGCTTTTTTATACCCAAAATGCGAAAATTTTTTGGTTTGGTGTTTGTTTCTTTTTGCTTTTAATTTAAAGTTATCGAAACTGTAAGTTAAAAAAAAACTGTATTATTAAACAAAATAATGTTAAAAAAGGTCACTCAGAGAAGATTTTAGTGCCAATGCACTGTTGATTCTTATAAAGTTTGATATTTTGAAAGTGGAGATTTAATTTTTTGCTCCTTTTAAGTTAATACAAGAATATTAAATGTTCTTCTCTCAACTCTTCTTACCATTAAAAACCTTTTTGGACATTTAAAAAACGTTTGAATTTACTGAATACGATTTTTAAGTAATTCAATAAAAAATTGGTATTTTATTTTCTTTAAATGAGAATTTTGGTGCCTTTTATATCCAAAGCTAGGCAACGCTGCAGTAGCGAGAGAGAGATTTGACTACTGAAAGCAGAAGAACGCTAACAACAACTGTAATTGCGGGCAATGCGATCAGATGTTAAAAAAATTAAAGCTAATATAAATAAAACTGAGTGAATTATTGAGCTAATTTTTAAAAAGTCTATATATTTTACAAAATTATAAGCATTAGTTTTAATTAGAACAGGCTAGAAAAATGTCATGAAGAAAGAACTAAAACTCCGAGGCTAAATAACAAAAAAAAAAGAAGCTAAATCAAACTACGAAAACGGTAAACTGGCCATTCTGGTGCTAAAACCACGTAACTCGTTGTCAAATTCGCTGAGAGCAAAGTAACGGTACCACGATAGGCGCCACCTCATTATTCTTTCCATTATGCTTCTGCCTATAGTTGCTTCTATAATCTCCATCAATTTCATGTATCACAAACGCATTCTCCTTTGAATTTTCAAACCCCTTTACATTCTCCATCTTCTCTTCTAGAGCCACCACCGACATGACAAATCTGTTTAATGGCGACAAAGCGCTCTCTGAAAGCATACTGAAAGTATTGAACGAGAATTGGCGTGTACTCAGCGATGAGCTTACTCCAATAATCAACGAGGCTGTGGCCAATAAACTTAAAGAGGTGATGGCAAAATTCTTCAAGGATATACCATATGAGGACTACTTTTTACCGGAGTAAATTAGATAATTACAGTGAATGTTGAATAAATAAGTAGTAGAATATTTCAAAGAAGATTTTTTTCCAATTAAAAGTTGATAAACAAACTTAAGTACTTTTATTATAGGAGTGGCTTTGTTTGGAAGCAGTACCACCGAAAATATGAGCTGAGCAGGAAAGAAATGCTATTTGTTTATTTGAAGAAGTCAAGAAAATATAATTTCAGGCTAACTACTAAAACTAAAGGATAATGAAAAACTAAAAGGAATAAAAAAAGGATAATGAATAACTAACTAAAAAATAGAGTTGAATAGTACAGAAAACTCCTTCTTTTGGTTTGTTTCTAAACATAGTCTTGAATTTTTGTCTCATCAGGGGATAGGGGTAGTCAGACTTTTCAAAAAATTAATTTTTTTACGTTTTCTTAAAGTATAATATCATACAAATATTGTGTGAAATTTTGAAGGGAATCCGACAAATACTTTTCGAGGTAATCAACAATTAACAAAAGGCGCTCGGGCGCTCCGCAGCTCGATAGCAAAATTTTAAATGCGTTTTTCTCAAAACTATGTTTTTGGAAGTGGTGATCACTGCAACCTAAACACCGTTTCGTACATTTCAACAAAATTTATACTGCTTTTGAAAAACATAAAAAACTCCTGTCTGATTGAAGAATTTTTTTTTTTTTTCAAAAATTTCGATTTTTTTAAACAATTATTCGTCGGTTTTTTCGCGAAGATCTGAAAAATATTTCCTGAGGCCGCCATATTATTAATTTAAAAACAAAAGCTTCGATCAGGCACAATATTATCTATTTATAAAACTAATCTCTCTTGTCCGATGACCACCGAACTTGTGATGATCACCGCAAGGGACTTCTGGAGATATCTTTTACAATTTTGAAATTTTGCCAAAGTCAAGTCGAAACATGATGTATTAATTCTATCATTTTATTTTTGTAAAATAAAGCAACTGACTAACAAAAAAAATTATTGAAAATTATCATTGCCAACTATCATAAAAACTCAAATTTAATTTTTAGTCTTCATTCTTCATTGGGTACAATTAAAATAAAAATCAAAAATTTCTTATTTTTAGAAAACCGGTTGAGAAAACTTAAAAATGCTAAATTTAAGTTCGATTTTTGTTCGTAATTTTTCATCGAAAAATTTTATATAAAACACTTATATAGTCTTCTTTTAGACGCACAATTATTTGACTTTCAGTTGAAGCAAAAAATGGCTTGCACCGAGGCGAATTCATGTCAGGAGACACTGATTCTACAAATACAGAAGTTCGATGGGTTATTGTCAAATTTCGGCTGAAGAAAGAAGAGAGAAAAGAACTATAAATGCTTTCACTTTGATAAACAGACAACAACCGACTGATGAAACAAGGCCACCTTCTATAGATTCACACAAAACATTCAAAACTTTAACCTCCATACGAGTATATCGGCAACCACTCAATATTTCCGGTACTCCCCTTGGACAATTTATGCTAGGAACGTTTGAACTCAAGACTTCATTGATAATTTTTTATTAATTGACGTACCATTTAACTACACTATTACTCTATGCCATACTGGTAGGGTGGAGGGCGGTAAGGAAGAAAGCACATCTCAGGCTATTGGTAAAAGTTCAACGACTCTTCGCGCTTTGCATCACGGGAGCTATGAAATCAACACCAACGGTAGCTCTCGAGGCTATCCTCAACCTAACATCGATTGATCTCTATGTAGAAAATCGGACTGCAAACACAACTGTGAAGGCATTTAAACTTCCAATACAATAGTGTTTCACGCTGAGATATTTGCTGTAAAGAAAGCAGCAGAACTTGCACAGACGCAACAATTAAATGCGCAATAAATTTTTACTTGGATAGCCAAGCGGCTGTAAAAGCGATAAAATCATACCTTGTATCTTTCAAAAATGTGCTTGAATGCAAGGAAACAGTGAACAAGCTCGCTAGCAACCGCAGGCTTTCTGTTTATTGGGTTCCTGGGTATAGAGGAAAATGACACAGTGGGTCGAATAGCTAAAGAACACGGGAAACTTGCAGAAGATCAAATAAGTCACATACTTAAACCCCTGCGCACAATTCAAAAATAACTAGAGGAACGCATGATAAGAAAGGCAAAAGGCAGATGGTTTAGCCTAACCAATTGCATAGTTGCCAGAATCATGTGAAAACAAGTATACTAAATTGGTTACTGTAGAACTTTAGTTGGCATACTAACAGGGCACTGCCTGGTCGCAGCACACGCTTACAAGCTAAATTAAACCATTAACGACGTTTGCAGGAAATGTAAAGAGCCGGTGAAACCTTGGAGCATTTACACATGCTACTGTCCGGCTCTTTGGAAAACTAGATTACGGTGCCTGGGTGCTTGAAAGACTAAAATCTATCACTTAACTGGAGCTTGAGCGACTCCTAAAATTCGCCAAACTTTCATCTGTATGTGGGTGAGAAACATTCGATTCTGAAAATGGTTAACGATTTGAGGCCAAAACTCTTGCTGAAGCAACAAAATCATGCAATCATGGGATGCATGGTACCGATTTTTTTTAAGTAACGGGTGATTTTTTTGGATATTATCTTTTTAAACAGTTAGTTTAAACAGCTGACGTACGTTTCGTGTTTTGTTTCACTGTCAAACATCTTCAGTTTGGTCTATAATTTAACCATGAATCGTCTTACAAACGAACAACGCTTGCAAATCATTGAATTTTATTATAAAAATGCGTGTTCTGTTAAGAAAGTTTATCGCGCGCTTCTTCCATTTTATGGTCAGTTTAATCGACCCACTGAAGCGACTATTCGAGCTATCGTGACTAAATTTAGAACCAAATTTACATTATTGGACATCAAACCACCAACACGCTTACGTAGAATGCGAACTGAAGAAAATATCGCAGCTGTATCGGCCTGTGTTAATGATGACCATCAATTATGGATTCGTCGCCGTTCGCAGTAATTGGGCCTCTGTTACTCAACAACGAGAAAATTGTGCGAAAGGGTTTAGGTGTGAAGGCTTTCACAATACAGCTGGTGCAAGAATTGAAGCCGAACGACCTACCGCAACGCAAAATTTTTGGTGAATGGGCTCTTGGAAAGTTGGCCGAAGATCCACTTTTTTATCGAAAAATTATGTTCAGCGACGAAGCACATTTTTGGATCAATGGGTACGTAAATAAGCAGAATTGTCGATTTTTGGGTGAAGATCAGCCAGAAGAATTGCAAGAGCTACCAATGTATCCAGAAAAGGTCACAGTTTGGTGCGGTTTATGGGCTGGAGGTACCATTGGACCGTACTTCTTCAAAGGTGCTGCGAATCGTAACGTAACTGTGAATGGTGAGCGCTACCGTGAAATGATATCCCACTTTTGTTTGCCCAAAATGCAAGAGCTTGACTTGCATGACATGTGGTTTCAGCAAGACGGTGCCACATGCCACACAGCATGCGTAACAATGGACTTGTTGAGAGGCGATATAACGCCTTTAGATTACTTTTTGTGGGGCTATGTTAAAGCTCATGTCTACTCAGACAATCCTGCTTCAATTAACGCATTGGATGACAGCATTAAAGCATTTATATGTGAGATACCGGCCGAAACATTGGAAAGAGTATGCCAAAATTGGACTAAGCGGATGGACCATTTGAAGCGCAGTCGCGGTCAACGTTTGCATGAAATAATCTTCAAACATTAAATTATATAGACCGTGCTATGGATTTAAATAAAAATTGCATGCATTTTTCTGAATTTTACGTGTGTTTTTTGGAAAACTTTCCTATAGTTCTTAAAAAATCGCCCTGTAGATAATAGGCGTAGCTTAAGGGCCCCACCTCACTTTAAATGGTGGTTTTGCGTGTTTCTTTAAAAGCGTGTAAAATGGAAATCAGAAGAGATTTTTTTAGTTTTTTTTGCAGTATTTTATTTCTCGATCTATTATTAAAAAATATTTTATAATATATATTTTTAATATTTTTTTGGTCATACAAGGTTCTTTCAAAAAGTTCTCAGCCTTCAAAAAATGATCTTCCAAACAAAAAGGTATGTCGTTGGCGACACGGATTCCCGGACTCACAGGTGTCTAAAATCAATAAGAAAAAAATACTCTTATTCAGTATGAATGTTGTTATAGTGTGAACTACTCAAGATAAATATACAAATTTTGAAGGAATTTTGTATAAAAAGAGTCTTTCAAAAGTGACGCCCAGATTTCAGTAGTGCATAAATCCTAGACGGTACTTTTTTTATGTAATCTTTGACATTTTTTAAGGAAGAAAGAAAGATGGACAATTTTGCACGATAGTACAACGGGGCTAAAATTATGCAAACTTAAACTTAAACTGAAAATGATCGATCTTTGATAGGAACATCGCAAAATTCCTGACTGTTCTTGCAGAAATATTAGTCGGAATCAGTCGACAATTCAAACGTTGGTGAATAAATTCGAAGAAACTGGTTCAATCGAGGATAGAAAAAGGACTGGTAGGCAGAGATTTTTCGAAAAGTAAAGTCTATGTGAATAAGCCAACAACGATGCCATAGCTGAAACACAACATTGGAATCGAGATGGCTGAACTCAATGCGATAAGTGTGAGTGAGTGCTTGAAAGTTTTAATTTTCGTATGACAGCCCGTATTTTGAATAAGAAGGGAAATCTGAAAAAAATTTGAATATTTATTTATTTTAAATTCGCATTTAGACGCGTCTACTGAAGGACACTTTCTATATCGGCAGTCAATTGAATGCTAGTCTGTTAGCTTTTATTTGTTGAGGTCATGAGTCAAAATGGCATTAAATTAATGCAAATATCAAACGAGCAAACACAACAGAAATATTCGGCAACACATCAAGCGAATACGAACTTTGGAAGCAACATAAAGCAAATATAAAAAGTGACATCAAGTAAATGTGCAGGGGACATGTGGGGGTGAAGCAAGAGAGAGGTAAGTAAACAAAAGCTAGCGGGCACGTAATCCATTGCTTTGGAAAATGCCAATAATGGAAACAAAGCGAGTTGCTCCTAATGCATTCAAATGCAAACAAGAACCACATTCCCATGCGCACACGTGTGTGTGTGTATGTAGTTGTATTCGTGTACTCACAGCCACACGCTGGTGAGAGTAAATAACAGAGACAAAATCGCTGGCGAAAGGATATGCATGCAAATCATGTGGCAACCAATAGAAAAATACACAAACAGATGCCTTGTAGGGAAAACCCCGACAAGGATAGAATTTAATAGAAGAAAGAAAAATTAACAGAAGAAAGTAAAAATAAAAATAATAGTTCGTCATTGACTATATATAATTGGCACTTACACCCTTTCTTGAGTGTTTGGCCGATATCCTCCTTCTATTCTGGGTGTGCGTCTTGTTGGAGGGATCAACAATTTTATGCCGCCTCCGAATGGCGGATGGTTTGCACGAGGAGCTCTTTCATGACAGAAATATACTCGGAGGTTAATCATTGCCTGTCGAAAGGCAACCGCTGTTAGAAAAACCTTTCCCTATCCTTTGCTGTTTCTCGCCGGATACTCGAACCCGTAGGACATCCGTTGTAGGACAACCCCGTGTTAAAAATGCCTTTTGCTAACATTGAAAGAAATAAAGAACATGAACCGGTGGAGCTGAAAAGTGAGCAGATAGTATTCTACAAGATGGCGCAAAATTAATCATCCAATTGTGTTTGTGAATATATATATATTATATATTAGAGCGGGTCGATTTAAAAATCGCTCATTGCTCTATGAAAATCGTATTCTAGGGATCAAAATAAGAAACTTTGCCGAAGGAACCATACCTCTAAAACGAATTCTGATGCCCCCCAATTTGGGTCGAACGAAAAATCCCACTTTGACCCATTTAGAGTGCTCCAATCGAGTCCAGATGTATGACCGACCCCCACTTACTTTGGACGGCCGATCCACCCATGCCAAAGGTTCACCCCCTGGAACTCCCCTGGGGGGTTCCCCATACAATCATTTCAAAATATCACCATTTCTGGCCTTTACATGAGAAAAGAAACTAAAAAGTTCGACCCAAATTGGGGGACATCAGAATTCGTTTTAGAGGTATGGTTCCTTCGGTAAAGTTTCTTATTTTGATCAATAGAATATGATTTCCACAGAGCAATGGGCGACCCATATTGGGGGACATCAGAATTCGTTTTAGAGGTATGGTTCCTTCGGCAAAGTTTCTTATTTTGATCCCTAGAATATGATATTCACAGAGCAATGGGCAATTTTTTTGCCTCCCCACAAAAGACACTAAAAGTTCGACCCAAATTGGGGGACATCAGAATTCGTTTTAGAGGTATGGTTCCTTCGGCAAAGTTTCTTATTTTGATCCCTAGAATATGATTTTCATAGAGCAATGGGCGATTTTTTTGCCTCCCCACAAATCGACCCGGCCTGAATATATATATATATATATATATATATATATATATATAGTTGGCGCGTACACCCTTCTAAAGTGTTTGGCCGAGCTCCTCCTCCTATTTGTGGTGTGCGTCTTGATGTTGTTTCACAAATGAAGGTACCTACAGTTTCAAGCCGACTCCGAACGGCAAATACTTTTTTTTATGAGGAGCTTTTTCATGGCAGAAATACATTCGGAGATTTTGCTATTTGAAAAAACTTTTTCTTTATTTTTGATCTTACACCGAGATTCGAACCGACGTTCTCTCTCTGAATTCCGAATGGTAGTCACGCACCAACCCATTCGGCCACGGTGAATAACTTTTCCTAAATAAAAAAGAGGTTGTCTGTAAAGTCGGTTTACTGACGATAGTTTAACGTGACAACGTCATAAGAAAATACTGATGTAATAGTTGCAATTTTCAAAACAAAATTTTAATTTTATTTGTTTGATAGATATTTTGTATGGATATAGAGAAGGAGGTAAATGGAATCGGAATGGAATAGGTCAAGTTACAGTTACACAAACGTGAAAAATTACGAAGCATTTATTAAATTCATAAAAGATATGTTTAATTTCGATTTTGCATCAGACGTTAATAAGTCAACAACACTATGAGGCAATATCATCGATTTGACTTTTTCAAGACACATTGCACTCGAAACACTCCCTTTCATTTCCTACTTTTCCTATCTTTGTCCTATTCTCAACAGAGAAATGGTTGATTACCATGCACACAGGAAGAAGGCATATGCAAATACAAGTATGTGAATTTATATACAAATGCGCATATACATACATATACATACATATATATGCTCACTCAAAAAGGAGAGAGCCAGATGTCGAACGTTGCCGAACGCGGGGGCCGATTGTGCTCTTTGTCGTTCGTTCCGCGCTTTCGCTTGCAGTTCATGCAAGGTAACGACGAATGAGAAAGATAACGTTGATTGAGCAAGATAACGACGATTGAGCAAGATAACGACACATTTTTTCGTGCGTGCAGCCAGCTATATCGAATTATAAGACGTTATCACGTCAAAAGAAATTACTTTGAGTGATGGAAATATGATTGGCATACGACGCCGTTTGCAAAAATTGTAAATTTTCCTATAGGGTGATTAAGTTTGCGCCACCTTGTAGTTCCAAACTAGCATTTTTTCCTGCAGGGTTGAGTCATATACATATGCATACACACACACATTCACCACACCATATGAAGATACAACTGTGGAAGTTCATAGAAATGCATGAAAATCGGCAAAGCGTAGAGGGAAAGGTACAAATAAACAACAAATGAAAAATAAATGAATTCGATCGAAAAATAAAAATCAATGCATTAAAATCTTGAAAAACAATACACATGTATGTGGATACATATGCGAAAGGGGAGCGCCAGTGGAGTTCATGCTACAAATACAAGCACATATGAGAATAAACATTTTGCAACAACAACGACAATGTACAAAACCGTATGAACAGCGGGTGCAATATTTTTTTTATTTGTGTATATATTTTTAATTTTTTTATATTTTTTGCTTAAATTTTTTTTCTTATTTTTTTATATTCTTTTCTTATATTTTTATGTTTCCTGTTTTTTTTTTCTTAGTTTGTTTTTTGTTTTTGTAAAGCATCACAGCGGTAATGGAAATGAGCATGGAAGTGAAAACCAGATGGTAAATAAAAATAAAGCGAAATGCACTCAAATACAATGAAATAAAATAAATGGAGTGCAATGCTGGTGGCAAGGAAACACTACCACACAAATCAAATACAACAGCAAAAGCAAAGAAATAAATAAAGAACACAAAGTGCTTGGAAATTCGATGGCAAGCCAAGTCTAGTGACTGACTGCAAAGTATAGATTTTGATTATGTTTTATGTTTTTTAGTTATTTGATATGCAAGGACGGGCTTAAGTCCAACAACAGCATATTTTCCTATTTATTTATTATGATTTATAAATTTATAAAAATTAAATTATTTCACTTCCTGTATAACAAGAAAATTCACAAAAAGCGGTATGTCAAACGTCTACATACAGTTGAATTAGGTGGAAAAGAAATAAAAATTCATTAATTTTAAAATTAATTTTTTTGAATACTTTTCTTATTTAGTTGGCTACACTCAGCAGATGGGCCGCCAGTAGCGATCTCAGAGTCAACTCTGTCAAAACGGAGTTGATGCTATTCACCAGAAAATACAAGCCTCCCCTTTTAAGCTTCCTAGACTTAACAACCAGTGTCTTACACTTTCATCGGAAGTCAAGTATCTTGGTGTAATATTTGACCCCAAGCTCCACTGGAAAAATGGGGTCTCAAGCCACGTGTCGTACTTTGGATGTACAACTTAGTGGTTCTGCCAATTTTGACATACGGTTGCCTAGTTTGGTGGGTAGCTCTTCAGAAGGGCTACAACTTCACTAAATTAGAGAGAGTGCCGAGAACTGCATGTGTGGGCATCACTGGTGCCTGTAGAATATGTCCCACCGCTGCGCTCAACGTTATTCTCCAATTAATTCCTGTGGATCTCCAGGTTAAATCCATTGCTGCTCAGAGTGCTATTAGGCTGAAGGAGTTTGGCCTTTGGAGACAACTTCCTGTAGGACATAGCAGCATCTTGAAGCAGATCTCCCCTTCCTTCTCTGATATTCGCACCGACCTCTCCATCCGCAAACTGTGCTTTGAGGGTTGTGCTAGGGCTATCTTTCCGAGCAGGCAAGATTGGAAAGAGGGAAGAGTTGGTGCGGATATAGATGCCTCTGTTTTCACTGATGGATCCAAAATGGAGTCTGGAGTGGGAGCGGGGGTCTACTCTAAATCAGCCAGCATTTCGGTCTCCTTTAAACTGCCGGAGATAAGCAGCGTCTTTCAAGCAGAGGTCTTCGCGATCCTCCAGGCATGCAAATTGCTTCGGGATCGCTGTTGGGAGGGAGACATTAATATTTTTTCCGATAGCCAAGCTGCAATCAAGGCACTGTCGTCGCCGTATTGCAGCTCTCTTCTCGTGAACTCCTGTAAGGAGGAACTTAAACGTCTCGAACGTGCAGGAAACATTTCCCTCATCTGGGTTCCTGGGCACAGGAATATAGAGGGAAATGAAATTGCCGATGAACTTGCCAGGAAGGGGGCGGCAGAACCGAATCCAGCTGCCTCCATCTCAGACATCGGTATCCCCTTGGCCGTCATTAAAGGGAAACTACACAACTTCTTTCTAAGAAAAGCGCAAGACAGATGGAGGTCTGTCTCATCGTGTGCCATTTCAAAAGCATTATGGCCTCAATACGATATAAACAGAAAGCTTAAGGTGATGGGAACCCCCCGCCATTCAATTTCCGAACTCATTGCGGTGATCACTGGTCACTGGGTGATCGGCACTCATGCGGAGATTCTTGGAATTCCACACAACATCCATTGCAGAAGCTGTGGGAATCCTGCAGAGAAAGAGACTGTGGAACACTTTCTCTGCAAGTGTCCGGCTCTGGCGGCTAGGTGCCTGAAATTCTTCAGCGTCCCCTTTGGGGATGACTTGATGAAATTCTCCAGCCTAGATCCCTTTTCTCTCCTCCGCTACATCAACAGCACTGGATGGCTGTAGACGGTTTTCTCTCCTCCCTTAATCCTTTCACAGGTAGTGGTCCACATTATGGTATCAAAACGGCACGTAAGTGCTACTTGTAGTGTACCTGGGGGGTACTCTTGCCATCTTACCTACCTACCTTTCTTATTTAGTAGGTCCACCAACGTTATAAATCGCTACTTGAAGTCATCGTGGCATTGATCTAACTATAGAAGTTGGGTAATCTCTTCCTATCTTATTTGGTTCCATGCCTCCATCATTTTTTTTTCTTTAGCGACTTCGTCGAATTTGTGTGTATTTAGTTGGCTTGGTGCGTAATATAAGAGTCATTCTTTGACAATTAGGCAGTATGCTCGTATTGGAAAACCCAACCTTGCCCAAGACCCAGGCAATCCACTGATGGCCTCAAATGTTGTTCCAATATATTTTTATATTTTATAGTACCTTCAATAAAGGTCATCCTTCCAATGCCACATGCAGCTATGGCTCCCCAAATCATTACGCTACTTTTGCCATGCTAGACAGGAGGTATCAAATATTTCGTTTCATATCTACTGTAATACCACCATGCCCAGGCACCCACATAAAACAAACTCTGTTGTGTTTTGCAACACTGTTCAGTTTTGTCTTATATTCACCGTCTAATTTCGAGGAGCAGCGTAGGTTAGCAAGGGCTCTTAGTGCAGCTTTACTGTCACTACAAATTCCAATACTAATGTCCCGCCATTCATTCTTAAATAGGCAGTATGCTACATTCAAGATGGCATAGACTTCCGTTAAGAAAACCGCTACCATCACTGGTTTTGGATACGTGGATGTGAAAAGTGTGCTAGAATATCATTAATATTTTCTCTGGACTAAACCATTATCAAAACAACATACTTCCTTCTGAAGCTAATTTAAGGCACCCGATTGTCTGCTGGCATCGAGAACAATGTGGACCACTCCGACAACTGGTGGTATATCTGATAGTATCCAGTGCTTTCATCATTTCGCCAGGCTCCGTTTAGCTGGAACCTGTACGCCGTCTTCATGGTTTCCTTTCGGATTTGAAGATCTAGAGGTTGCACGTTCAGGATGTAATTCAGGGCGATGCCAGATGTGATACCCAAGCACACACTTCACTGTTGTCTGCTTAGGGGTTTTACTCTGGAGTTCTTCTCCTCCATATTTTTGCTCCGCCATCACTTCCACATATATTG
Organism: Anastrepha obliqua; assembly: GCF_027943255.1. Taxonomy (NCBI): domain Eukaryota; kingdom Metazoa; phylum Arthropoda; class Insecta; order Diptera; family Tephritidae; genus Anastrepha; species Anastrepha obliqua. The sequence goes on along the minus strand of NC_072893.1, from coordinate 119,739,053 downwards.
AACTTTGCGATTCATCAGTAAATAAAACTTTAGATCAGAAATCCATTCCCTTTTCAATAAGTCTCCATGCAAACTCAAGCCAAGGGCGACGGTTTTTTTCAGAGGCTTTTTACGTGGTGTTCGGCTAAAGTATCCGCTATTATTAAGATAACTCTTAATAGTTCTTGGATGAACACTTTGTCCGGATCTCTCGATGATGTGTTGAACCAATAACCAGCTGATAGGTGCATGAGGTCTTTAATATCCCAATCGGGATACACCAAATTGCCTCAAATATCTGCCAACTGTTATTAATGCTGGTTAAGGTATAAGCCACATATTGAGTATGCAGTGAAGAAAGCTGAAAAAGTGGCAACGGCGCTATGTCGACTAATTTTGAACTCGACAAGACCCAGACAACAATGGGGGCTCCTGTACGTAAGTGTGGTAAAGAGAGTTCTTCTATGCGGCGCACATATCTGGCCTGATGCGCTGGATAAAAACTTATGTGCGCGCAAAATGAGACCCTTTTACCGGCTCTGCGGTGTCGGAGTGCGTAGTGCGTTCCAAACTACAACAGAACGCTTGTAATATCTGGGCTTTGCCCAATAGACATAGAGATGGCTATATCCTCTCCAAACCCCAGGTGAGTCATCAAGCAGTGAAGGAGGCAGAGTTGATGGAGCGATTCGGGGACATTAGAGCTATCGCCCGGATATCCACCTACTCAAAATTAGGTAAAATCCACTTATCGTAGTGGATTTCCATCTTAGCCCAATATTGACAGGACACGGATGCTTCAAATTTTATTTACATAAACTTGTACATGAAGACCGACCCTTTTTTATACGAAGGAAAATAATTGTTTGCTGTATTTATTGGTTTACACGAAAGAGTAGCGGCCGCAGGCTTGGTGCGAGATCTCTCATTCGAGAGTGCGCAGGCTCGAATCTCTGTGTATGAAACAGCAAACTGGCGTTCTGCCATGAAAAAGCTCCTCATAAAAAAAATGTACCGTTCGGAGTCGGCTTAAAACTGTATGGAACAACATCAAGATGCACACCACAAATATGAGACGGAGCTGGGGCAAAACGCCTAACAGATGTGTACGCGCCAATTATTTATTTTTTTTTATACGAAAGAGTAACTATTCCAAAGTTTTGCAGTTTCTTATTCTGCTAATCCAGTATCCAGGACCTTGTTTACGGTTTCTGGCTCTATTTCACCACTGGCTTCCTCTAGATTCTCTTGAATCGTTAATGGATTATTCTTATTCTTGATTGGTACGATAACCGCTTACGCGATTTTGGTCTAGTTTAACAAAGCGCGCCAGTCGTGCGCCAGTTGTGCTATGTCTATGTCGTCGTAAAGCTCATACAGCTTATCGTTCCATCGCCTGCGATATTCGTCGCTGCCAACGTGCAAAGGTCCAAAAATCTTACGCAAAATCTTTCTCTCAAACACTCCGAGCGTCGCTTCATCGGATGTTGTCATCGTCCAAGCTTCTGCGCCAAACATTAGGACGGGCGTGATGAGAGCTTTAGAAGGTATTAGTTTTATTCGTCGAGAGAGGACTTTACTTCTCAATTGTCTACTTAGTTAAAAGTAGCACTTGTTGACCAAAGAGATTTTCCGTTGGATTTTAAGGCTGAAGTTTTTATCGTTAATGGATTGCGCGCATAAAACTCGACCGTCATGCTACCTTACAAAAAAGTCAAGCGCCGTAAAATCACATTTTCGAGAAAGATCCCCCACGTTGATGCCTTTGGATTCCAGCCACCAAAAATCATTTTTCCTGTACTACAGAGGCAGGATAAATGATTTCTGTTGCGTTTTTAACAGCATTTTGAATGAAAGATGAGCCAGTGGGGCCCTCGCTTCAAAATTCGCATCAAACTTTTGCCTTCTAAGGATGCTGGATTGATTTTTCGAGGCTCAAATGCGCATTTTCTGTAACACATACGCGGCAGTTTGGCTTGTTAACATAACCGCCGAGGTGAAAAGGCGCTTCTTCAGAGAGGCTGATTTTTGACTTATTTTGAAGAAACGTTCTTTTTAATGCACAAATATTTGCAATACTTTTCAAAGTTATATAAGCGCACAGCGATTCAATTCGTTTCCCAGAGCTATGATATTGACTTTCTGTCGCGATTTCCACCGACAAAGAGCTGCTACTATCAGATGGCATGTGATTGAAAAAACCCTATATGGCCACCCTATACACTGATATATGTTTAGATTTTAAAAGTTTTTCCACATAAACACATTTAATAAATAAAGAATTCGTAATAAAAAGTTAATCAAATTTCAAGAAATGATTTTTTTCTTTCGAACTACAAGTGAACGATGTCCAATCTCGTGTTAAAACTTTTCAGCAAAAATGCTTAGTTTTCCTGTATGTCCTCAAATACACGCGCGTATGTGTGCCACCGCTTGATTGATGATGGTCAGCGTGGAAGAAATATAAGTGAATAACGACGGCGCTGACAACTTTCAATGCATGAAAATGCTGCTGTGAAGGTTTAACAGTACACTCGCATTTATGTGCACGGATGTGTGTGTGTGTGTAGAAAGCATATATACACACATTTGTATTTGTATGCGCGTCCAGCTCCGACTTGACAGATAAGCGACAGATATGCAAGCAACAATAAATAATCATCAGCAACCACCCACTCGGCGAACTTCTACCCAGAAATCCGCCCACTTATGCAATGGATTTACGCCAAGTACTTTTTGCTCATCAAAGAAATGCATACAAAATGAGGCGAGCAGCTGGAGCTGTAGTGACAACATTGTGTGGCCGGGCGGCATAGTTGCATGCCAGTGCATGCAACATGAGTTGTAAATTATGCAACAAAGACATGTGCGCATTTTTAATAATTGCAGGAATCCAACAACAACTACAACAACGACTACCAAACACACCCATAATGAAGAAGATGAAAATTGCAAAACTCTTACGAGACGTAGGTATGAAAAAACGAAAACAAAAAATATAGAAACGAAAATAAATTGAAGTAGCCAAAGACGTAGAACAACAGAATGTTGAGCTGCTTAAGAATGCATGAAAATGTACCAGCGCTGGTGAAAGTTTGATAAATGTTCTGTTAACGCTGGTATTTAAGGGTAGTAGTGACATGGCTGTGAGTTGTTGATGATATGCCCATGTAATGACACTTACATTGTTGTTGTTGGTGTGGTTTATGTATGCAGACGTGCTTTGGCAGAAAAATCAATTTGAGAATGCAGAAAATTGATTGAAAACTGAACGCAAGTGCCTAATACGAGGGGTACCTTTTATATGTCGGGATTAGAGAACAAAAACAAATTTTAATCATCGAAAATGACTTTATTGTTTTTCAAAATATTCTCCATGAAGATCTATAAACTTTTGCATGCGTTTGAACCAATTGTCGAAGCACTTTTGCCACTCTGAATGAGGTACCTCCAAAACATGCATTCTGAATGCCGCAACCGCTTCTTCAGGTGTCGAAAAACGTTGACCTCTCAGTTTGTTTTTTACGTAAGGGAATAAAAAGAAGTCATTCGGTGCCAAGTCAGGACTATACGGCGGATTACCCATTAATTCGATGTTTTGGGTGCTCAAAAATGCAGTTGTTTGAGCCGATGTGTGAGAGCTCGCATTGTCCTGGTGAAGAGTGATCCGTTTTTGGCGATTGGAAGACAACTGGCAAACAAATGGTTGTGTACCCCTCAGAATTTACTGTTCTGCGTTGTTCTAGTGCTACGGTTGCGACATGTCCAGTTTTTCCGAAAAAACAGGCGACCATTTGCTTGTAAGTGCTTCGTGCGCGAACAACTTTTGTTGGATTTGGCTCACCTTGAAACACCCATACAGTCGACGTAAATCCATGATTCATCACCTGTCACGATGTCATAGACGTGTTTCGAAGCCCCGCGATCGTATTTTTTGAGCATTTCCTTCGACCAATCGACACGAGCCTTTTTTTGAGCGATTGACAAATTGTGTGGGATCCAACGCGAACAAACTTTATGTTTATGCAACAAATGTTTATGCAATATTAAATGTATGCTGGCCCCACTAATGCCTAAGATTGTCTCAATCTCACGATAGGTCACATAACGATCTTGCAATATCAGTTCGCGCACAGCATCAATGGTTTTCGGAACAACAACTGATTTTGGACGAGCTTCACGACCTTCGTCTTGGAGTGAACTACGACCACGATTGAATTCACCATACCATCGATAAACACTGGTCCTTGATGGAGCTTCATCGCCAAAAAATGAATTAAGTTCATCCTTGCAATGTTGCTGAGTTAATCCACGTCGAAAGTTGTAAAAAATAATCGCACGAAAATGTTCACTATTTAATTCCATTTTTGGACTGAGATGAATCTTTTAAGTTACTGTAAACAACACAAATAGCGCTGCTATTTCAAAACGTTCTGAGTACGTAAAAGCCAAAAGATGTCAAACCTTGCGATACAGCTGTCAGTTGCCAGATTGCGACACCAGGGTTGCCAAATCCCGAAATACAAAAAGGAACCCCTCGTAATGGGATATGAAATTAAAAAAAAAGGAATAAATTCTCAAATCGACTCGCATCTTAATTTTTTCAGAATTTTAAAAATACAAGAAGAAGTCCAAAATAAACAAGACTGAGCTGAAATAGAAACGACGGGAGCTTTGTTCTGATAAGTTCGAGTTTATGTATTCAAAATAGTCGCCTCTGGCCTCGATACACTGTTTTGTGAGATAGCTTTTTGAAAGAGTGCTTTAGGTCATTGATCGGAATGTTCTTCAGGATGGTCATACAAGCCCTTTGGATAGCCTCCACGGACGCAAAACATTTTCCTTTCATGACCAAATATAATTTTCCGAATAGACAAAAGTCACAGGGAGCCATACCAGGCGAATGCTGTGAGTTATTGATGGTTAAAATGCGATTTCTAGTCAAGAAATCAGTCACAAGAGTGGATCGATGAGATGTTGCATTAGCATGCAATAAGCGCCCGCTTCCTCCTTCGGGGTATTCACAGCGAATGCGACGAATGCGACACAACAAATGCTTCAAAATGGCAAGATAGAAAATCTCATTGACGTTGTGGCCCGTTGACACGAACTCCTTGTGGACAATTCCCTTGGAATCGTAAAAACAAATGAGCATCGACTTGAGTTTTGACTTCTCCAAATGCAATTTTTTGGGTGCTGACTCGTCTGGGGGCTTCCATTCGGCACTTTGACGCGTAGTTTCAGAAGCTTCTAACAAGCTCCACGTTTTATCAGCAGTTACAATGTTGTAAATGAAGTTCTCCTGTTTTATCGCTTCTGTAATGATGTCTTTCGAATGTTGAATTGTGAGCAATTTTTGGTCCTCAGTTCACTTGTGCGGAATGAAACGTGCACAAACATTTCGTAAGCCCAAATGATCGCATATTAAGATAAATCGATGTTTTGGAGACATTCAACTCCTATTCCCTGAACTTGAATGATGACTCCGGTTCATTTTTGATAAATTTACTTTAAATAATATTAAGGAAGTAAATATTTACTCCGCTAGCCAAGCGGCAATTAGGGCCTTGGGCTCGTTGTTTGTGCGTTCGAGATTGGTCGGGGAATGTCTGGCTTCTCTTTCAATTGCATCCGAATACTTCGATATCAGGCTCATTTGGGTTCCCGGTTACAGTGGCATAGTGGGAAACTGCTGGGCTGATGTATTGGCTAGACAGGGAACTTTGGATACGGTTTCGTCGTGAAATGAGAGGATTGAGGTTCCCTTAAGAACACGTGGCCTACTTCTGGAAGGATGAGCCTCGAGTCAACTCAGCGAGCGCTGGGCTATTGCGCAAACGTGCAAGGTCATGAGATCCTTCTAGCCAAGGGTAGATCGGGGACGCTCGAGGAAGTTCTTAAGGCTAACAAAGCCCCAGGTCTCGAATTTGGTGGGTATCCTTACCGTACATTGTCCGTTAGGTGTTCATGGGGTGAGACTTGGGATTGTCTAAAGTCCGTTCTGCCGAATCTGTTTTGAGGACGAGGGGGAATCATCTCAACACCTTCTTCTCAGCTGCCCTATTCTCGTCTGTCAGAAATTTAGATATCTGGGTTCTTATTTTTTAGCTACGCCTGCGGACCCTAACGGGTCTAAATATCACATATCTGGTGAAGTTCATCAGTAGCTTGTTGCTGCTTATTACGAACGTAAATTAGCCACCGTTGGCGTCGTCGTTAATGCACGGGCTTCTTCCTCTAATCCCAAGGCTCCTTCTTCTTTTCCTTCTCCTTTCTTCTTTCCCCTGTATGACATCACAACGGACGAATTTTGAATATTTGTCCAAGTGGGCCCCAAGCTGGGGCAGCCATTTAACCTAACTTAACCTGATACATTTACGAACAATTTCGATAGAGTTTCGATGATTACCTGATTTTGGGCGGCCCGTATGTTCATTACCATTTATGTCCTCACAACCATCTCTGAAACGTGTAAACCACCCATGAGCTCTGGCACGAGATAGACAATCATCAATTAAAATATTTCAGTACACCTTTTACCGATTTTAAAGGGAAATTTGATATTAGCTCATTCTTGTACCGATGACGCAAATATACTGACACTTTAGACGCAACAACTTCGCTTCCACTGAACCGATTGTCACCAAGCTTTCAATGGGAGTCAGCAACGCACTAACTTCTCTTCCATTTTTTCATCTGCTGCAGACAGGAAACGTCTCACCAACGCATACATTTAAACGCTGCTCCATTGTAACTCGGCTCCTTTACTCTCTTTTGTCAAGCAAGCAATCCAAATTGGCTTCTTTTTCACATCACTTACCAGCCGCACTTCTTAAGGCTCCCACCGTCTCTGAAGCGCGTTCAACCAGGTTGAGCTTTGCTTTTCTTGAACGCTTTATAGTCAATATTCGACGGACCCATCTGGCAATCCTCTATCTTTTGACAGAGACGTCAGATCGTTTAATGACATACCGCGTTGGAAGCGTCAGTCCAAGCAAATTTTTACCATGGAACAGTGCACGCCACGCAAGCGCTCCAGAATTGTTGAAATTTACATTCAACAAAAGAAGTCAATTGTGAAAACTCAACGTGCGTATAAAAAATTAAATAATGTGAAAAGTGCGCCTTCTAAGAACACCATTAAATGTTTGTACGAAAGGTACGCCCAAGGTTTGTACGACCAAGGCGATCGGATGAGAATATTGCTCTTGTACGGGTCAGTGTTGAGACGTCGCCAAGGACATCCCAAAATCGCCGTTCTCAGCAGTTGGGCATTGCTCGGACCACTTTACAACGAATTATCAGCATTGATTAGCATTTATTCCCGTTTAAGATTCAATTGAAGCAAAGATTGTTGCCAGCGGACAAGCCCCGTCGATTGGAATGGGCCCAAAAAACACATGGGTCCGTCGAATATGGGCGGCCCTGTATTTGGTAAAGCTCAGCTTCATACATAGAACGGCAACCGCAAGAATCGTCCTGCCTAAGCCCTAAACACAAGTGCCTCATCCAACAGAAGTCATCACGTATTTCACATAAAGGCTCTTGAATACTTCGATTAGATTAACAATAGTCGGCTGTTCTTTTTTTACCTGCACTATTATTTAAATGGCGGCTTCAAATTCTACAAATTACCAGGGTATCCCACTTTATTTTTATTTTTTAACATGAAATTGTACGCTTCTTCTGTTATCACAGCTACTTCTTCTTATATCTATGAATCTTCAAAACGCCATAACCGACCCTTTGCTTCGTGACTGCTGTAGTTCGCTATTCACGCCTGCAGACGTTTAGTGCTACCTCTGTTTGGGGCGTAAAAGAAGATTTTAGATTTCCGCTAGGTGACGAAACTGCGTTAGTAAAAATAGTATTTTTTTTGTTTTTGACAAACCTCGGATAATCACAAACTTGTGCGTGGTTGAGCTACAATCCAGCTCAGTGCCGAACTCATAAATTCTTTCACGGAATCAAATCTACCAAATGTAGCGCAATTATGCCTCCCAACCTCGTCTAGCCAATATATTGCCCTCTGCACATTCTTCGAATTTACTCATACATCCAAACAGGTCTTCGTAATTGCCCGGGTATTCGAGCGCACGAATAACTCAACTCAACTCTCATTTGCTTTCTTTATAGCTTCTTCGTAGCAGCACAAAGACGGCGAATATTTATGCCTGAAAGACAGTAATGTTACCATCGAGAGAGAATGAGAGCGGAATACGTGTCATCTCGAAAAAGACCGGAGCTTCAGAGATTACAGCGTCCATTAGAGACCTGTTTGTGCACGGAATACTTGCATCGGATGTGAGTCTATCTCAATCATAAGAATGCCATTATTTATGATGACAAATGTTGCACTGAGACCTTAGTTCCTTAGCTTGAATGTCGCTCGCTTTCCGATGGCAGGGACCATCATATTCCCTCGAGCGTGTGTTGAGAAAAAGAAACCACCTTGGCGATGCATTGCAGAAAAACCTGATTATGATTTTTAAAGCGGCGCAACAATTTTCTACCATGCAGATTTTCAAGTCCCTTTTCCAGCGTGTTCGAGTCCTCTCTCCTCGAACAAAACTAACATTTTACAATGCGCCCATCTTGTCCGTCCTATCGTATGGCGCAAAAACTTGGACGATGACAACATCCGATGAGGCGTCCCTTGGAGTGTTTGAGTGAAAGCGGAAGATTCTGAGGAATATTTTCCATCTTTTGCACCTGTATAAGCTTTACGGCGGTAACAGAGAAATAAGCTGGCTCCGGTTAGCACAAGAAGGATACGACTGACGGGCTTTGTTAAATTTGGCCAAAATCGTTTAAGCGGTTATCGCGCCAATCAAGAGGGAGAAAAAGAGCACAGTTTGTATAGGAATTTTTCATAGCGCCGAGTTAATGCTGATAGCGTTTGACCAGGCTTTAAGGCTTTTTCTTGTGTCGCATACGTTCATCAACAGTCATAATCTTAAGAGGCAGAGAGTGAAAATTGGACACTTTGGAGACCAACGTGACAGCGTAGGGTCGCGGCAATATTTTTCATATTTTCATTTTCGGTTTTCTTACATAAATTTTCAGTTGAGTGTCTAAAGAACGTAAGTATAAAGACAGGAAAATACAGTTTCGACTCATTCCGCTAAGCTCCACCATGAAATAACTCAAAGGGCACAAAGCGACAGAGAAGAAGGAACGGTAATAAATAAATAATAATAAATAAACATGGAAGTGAAGCCAACTGGCTCTTGAGTGCTCATCGGATTTTCAGTTATTTGTTAGCCATAAGAAACCAAACAACGGGTTGGTAGGTAGGAGGAATGGTTGAAGTACCAGACCGGCACTCCTTAAGTAGCACTAAAGCGCCGTTTTGCTACCATTATGAGACCTCCAACAGACAGATATCTATAGCCGGCCAGAGCTGTTGATGTAGTGGAGAAGATTGATGGGATTTAGGTTGAAGTACTGCACCAGGCGGTGGAAGAACGGGGCACCCAGTGACCTGAATCGTCTAGCAGCCTTCTCTGAAAGGTCCTCACAGCTTCTGCAATGGGGGTTAAATGGTAACCCTAGCTTTTCGGCGTCTGTGCCGATTGCTCAGTGACACAGTTAACACAGCTTCGAGTTTGGAAATTGAATGGAGAGGAGTCCAAACGACTTTCTGAGTCCGAAGTTCTAAAATATATATTGTATAAATAATATTTTTTCTGTGAAGTAAATAGTTTTCCAGATATCGCAAAATAAAAGTTTTGACTTAAAGAAGAAAAGGTGGATGATAAAAACTTTTAATATCTGGAGCTACGTGAACCGATGGAAACAAGTGATACTTATATTTTTGTGACTTTAATAAAGTTGAAGTTCGAATTGATTTTTGCTAATTTTTTCCCTGACAGAGTTGCGTGTTTTCTTCACATAATGAATGCCCGATTCTGTAACAGTGTAGCCAGCCCCGAATAATGAAATAATTATATTGCCTTTCCATGTAAATCATTTTCAGGCCAGAGAACCTCGCTACCCATTGAAATTTGTACGCATACGAACTGATGTCTGTTTTCCACATTTTCTACGCGCCCACACAATGAAGTATTCAATGGTCTTCTCAACGCATTTATGGGCTTATCATACCTTTGGGGCTGTGTGTTCATGCTCACTAAATTACAAACAAAAGGAAGACCACCTACCTACTATGAAAACAATATCTGGCAACTTGAGAGTACAAAACACAAATACGAAAAAAAAGTCACATAAACATCAATATCCTTTCTTATATGCACATCTCGGTAAGCGGATGGGTGGATAGGTGTGCAAAATCGAGGCTCATAAATAAATATTTACATTTGCTTGTACGTACTTGCGAACACCTCGACTTTGGCGCAAATAAATGCATTTATTGTGTTTTACAAGCTCATAAAGTATTGCGCGCTTTTAAGCCATTAGCGTGTGGAACCACGCAGCCGAAGCAGGTGAGTGCAAAAATGTTGTGGGAAATGGAAGAAAGTTCTGCTTGAGTGTAAGTGCTTATTGATCTGTAAACTGTGCCTTATAATTATTCGTACAGCAATAGAAATTCAAGGTATTTTGAGAGAAGGGACACAATGAATTAAAAAAGTGAAATCTTGCGGGGGAAGCGTAATGGTTTGGGGTTGTATAAGTGTAGCTGGGGTCTGAGATCGTATAGAGAGTGTCAAAGCCTTCGGAATAGATTCTTCACCTGATTCTGTATTGACGCGTTAACCGCTTGGGCGCTTTTGGACTTGTGCTAATAAGCCCAGGGTACCTGATTTTACAGTCATTGCAGAAAACTGTTTGCGACTAAGCTAGCAAGGCAGTAGACGCATGAGGTGGTTGTCCATGAATCGTGAGGATTTTGGTCCCCTTGACTATCTGTGGCAAGCTCCTTCAAAAACTTACCTTGCGTAAGGGCGCTTTCTTCATAGCCGTTAGTGCAATGGTACTTTTCGGATTTACCTCCAAACTAACCACATTACTTCCGTCCGCAGAAGAGAGCGTTAGAGCACTGAGACGTAAATGAGTTGGTGCAGCCTCCCCAGGACCAGCGAAAGGATTTGGAGGGGTCGCATGCATCTCCATTGCTTTCACTGGTTCCACTGAACCAAGCTAGTTTTCACCCAGCAACAGGTCTTCTATAGAGCTACATATAGAGCCTCACAAGGATGCACCGTGCAATAGGTGTCCATCCTCAGCCAGTAGCTGGCTTCCTCCAGAGCTCTGATTTTCAGCCCTGGTGGTGAGTGAGTTTTTGGTCTGCACATACGATGCCCAAGCTGCTGGAGAACCAGCGGGAGGATTACCACATGTGTGGGTACCCCGTGCAGAGAAATCCTAGTTTCAACTCATTTTTCCATTTGTGGAGTGGCCCTATTTATACTCTTCAAGGGTTCCACTGTTGAAGAGGAGCCTGTTATTGACAGTTCATGTCTAGATCCCTAGTATTCTGTTTTAACTCAATAATCACTCTACTTGTCATCTGACAGCAAGGGATCTTACTGAGTTAAAGAGCAGGGTTACCCTCCGCGCAGGATGTGATTCTTCATCACTCACTAACGGTCTTGGCTTAGTAGAGCCTATGGAGTTGGAGAAACCCTCTGTATTCCACTTATCTAAGCCCTGTGCCGTCCTCATAGTGGTCATAGTCAATCCTAAGGAAGAGCCATACAGTGAGAACAAAACACTAAGCCCCCGAGGAGGAGAGGGCACACTTGAAAATTAAAAATTCGTCTCTTGTAAGATTGTAAAGAAGATAAGAAGGTTGGGAAAAAAGGAAGGAGAAGGAGGTTGTGTATTTGTGGAAGACGCAAGAACGATGACTGATTAACGGTGGTGGTAGCCGCTTCGTACTGCTGTTAAATCTCATTAGGTTTTTAATATTAAGGCCTGCTTTATCTGCAGGCGTAGAAAAGCAATGAGAGCAAAGATACTTCAGCAGACCTGCGAAAGCAGACCAGCTAAGGAGAATGCACTGAGATGATTCCGCTTCGTTCTCCACATATAAACAAAAAATAAAAATAAATAAATAGTTGACGCGTAAACTTCTGTTAGGTGTTTGACCGAGCTCCTGTTGTTGCTTTTGTTCCACAAATGGAGGCACCTACAGTTTTAGCTAACTCCGAACGGCAAATAGTTTTTACGAGGAGCTGTTTTATGGCAGAAATACACCAGGAGGTTTGCCATTGCCTGTCGAGCGGCGGCCACTATTTCAAAATAAGTTTTATATTTTTTGATGTTCGTACACGGAGATTCGAACCTGCGCACTCACGAACGATAGTCGGGCACCAACCCATTCGGCCTGCGTCCGCCTCCACATAACTGACGCGAAAAGGACTCAAACTGATACCGAGTGTCGGAGCAAGTATACCTCGCAAGCAATATCCTGTAAGGGCACACACGAAACTCGAGCGCGGAGATTTTTTGCCCACAGAAGATTCCTCAAACGCCTCGCTTGCAATCCACCCGTGGTCAGAAAGATTTCGCGACCTAAAAAATTGGTGTACTTGTTCAGCTTTCGCTAAGTTGACGTGAAGCTCACCTCTCCAGAAGCAAATAGCAGCTAGTCAACGGGATCCCAATCCTCTTGTTTGGCGGGGAAAATACTTCACAGGTCGCCTGTCTATTCAGCTCACCCCCCTCGCAGTTTCTTGCAGTGCCGCTATGACCAGGTACACATATGAGTCTTATATCGATGAACTCGGATGCGGTCGAAAGGGAAGTCAGCCTCAACAGTTTCGAGTGCTCCAGCCCTGATTACTGCTTGGACTGCTTGGTGCCATAAAAAGGGCACACAAGGTAAAAGGGTACGCAGAGTTCATAAAAAGAGTACACAGGGTATACACTCGTATATCACATTCACAAGTCGGCTTGTGGTTCTTTTAATGCAGCTCCGTTAAGTCCTTACACTCCATGCTTAGCCTACACAATCTGAACTACACTAAAATCTGTAGTGCCATTAAGGAGCGAGACTTGCTGAAAATGCTTCCAAGTGTTCCAAATGAAACTCTAAGTTCCTCAAGGAGCCAATCGAGTAACGGTTCTAAGAACTTCTGACAGATCTTTCCGTTCTCTAATGGCTTTTTCTTGCATCCTCAACTGGTCACACATTTCGTCCTGGCTACTTTCAAACAGCTGCTGTTGTGTATAGCCATAAGTATTTTTCAATGCTTTGTCGTTACTATTTACCTATGCAGATATTTTCAACGTAAGCAAAATTTCCTTATTGCTGTACTTTCATCACTTTCGCTACTCCTCTTCACCGCGAGTGTGTGGCAAAAGTTTAGAACCGATTTTTATCGCTTGTATCCACAGTCGCTTTTGTTTCATTTTTGTTTTTTTTTGTTTCCTCAACTTCACACTCAAACAATCTTTGTCGTTTTCTTTGCGCGCTTAGTTTGCCCGCTCTTCCAAAAATACTGCGGCTTAACGTTGTCGCCATGGGAAAACTTTATCATTCGCCTACTACGTCGATGAGGAGTGCTGCTCGTATACTCGTTGGTGTGTATGTTTGTGTGTATATGAAAGTTAACATGTGTGTTTTTGTGATGGTGGTGTGCAGCTCATGATTCTCATGCAAAAATTGAATTTATGAACAATAAATTATGCGCAAAGGAATGCTTTGGGCGCAAAGCAAACTTTGGTCAGGATTTGTTTGGCTTTGATGTAGGCGCAACCGCACCGTTCGAGGCGTCTGAAGTGGCGCGCTTATTTTGGCGTACGGTAGACGCTTGTCTCTCATCGTTGGCTCTCATGAATTTGCATTTATTTTAATGCCATCGTATTATTGTTAGTACCTTTGTTGTAAAAGTCTTACTTGGGGGTAGGCCGATTCACATGTTCACATGCACCTACACCTCGTACACATCTGCATACATTCATAACTCTTTGCATTTAAGTTTTCAAGTAAATTTATGATTTATTGCCATACGAAATTCGACACGAAGGTATAGACATAATATGCAGAGTCAGGGTATCATAAAAGCTGTGGCGGAGTGACTTTCTGATACCAAAAATTCACATCACATCACCGATATTTTTTTTTAATTTTTCTTGCAATGGGTGTTACAAAGCGGACAGACATTGTGAACTATGAAGTTTTCTATGCGCCAGTACCATTCACAATCATCGTTGTTTAAGTAGCCAAAGCCAGAGACCTGCTCGAATATTTTATCATTCTCAGGGTAGGTAGGCTGGTAGGTAGAAGTGGCAGTCGGTCTTTAAACCAATTTACTTAGACCGTTGCCGATCCATTGTGATACCATAGTAGGAGCTCACCTGCTACTCCTCGTTATACCATTTTGTGGTACATGCAAACCCATTGGCATGTCACACAGGACAGTGACAAAGAAGATGCCCTACGGATTCTTCTTCTCCTCATTCTTGCATCTTCTGTAATAGTTGAAATTAGGTACATTCAATTTTTGAGCATGTCGATCTAGGAGACAGTGAACTGTGATCAAAACAACTAACATAGAGACGCTAAACGATGCTAAACGAACGCAGCAGAAAGAACAACTGCCGTATTGATACTCTACAGTAAGACGGACAGCAGACGAATGTAAATGGCGATTTAGCTTACTGCTCATGGCGGTCTCCAGACGTAATTACCATACCTGTAGGTTGAACCGTCGGACTTGAGGTGATTTCCGTGACGTTAAAGTCCCACACTGACCAGGGCTTTCGATTGCTTTTACATCTCGTTACAAAAAAAAAAAAACATAAAAACGTTAGACTTTGTTTGAAGACAAGTTTGCTTTACTAGATTGACCCAGCTAGGGGGTGTGCAAATGCATCAGGGAATCAGTAAGCAACCTAATTTTGCCCTTAAAAGTAATGTTTGTGAAGGGTATCCAGGTACTCCATGGCAAGCTCAGATGTTCTCAGGCAATTGGAAAGGGCTTTAGTGGTAATTTATGAATAATAGTGGGAAAATTTTTACTCAAGAGGGTACGATTAGATAACCACGCATTCAAGACTGCAGGTGTTTGCATAAAAATGTGATGAGCAGTCCATCTGCAGTTTATTTAGCTGCAGTGAACCCGCCTCAGCGAAAGGGGTTCGTGCGTAACTACCATTGGATAGACCAGATTCGAAGATTTGAACATGAAACACCAAATTGTAGAAATATTTTTTTCAATAACAGCCGCTCTCCGACAGGTAATGGTCAATTATATAATGCATTCGAAGCCCGCAACTCGAAGTGTAACCAATTAAAAAAGCCATAAATTTTGTTTGGAAAATTACTTTTATTTATTAGTTCAAAATAAAAATGTGTGAAAAAAATACAAAATTAAGAATCAATTTACTTTCGCTCGATATGCCTATATTTCGCCTTGACTATGTCTTTGAGACGGTACATAAAGGAATCGTAGGTTGCGGAATGTGTCTTGCAGGTATTTGGCGCACTCGCGGACATTGGTTTTTTTCAGCGTCTCGAGACTGGTGAATCTTTTAGTTTGGACCTTGCTCTCCAAAATGGCGTAAAGGGAATAATCCATCAGATACGCACCTTGTGAATTTGAAAGAGATTGTGTGGACATTATGAAGCTCGGAACTTTGTTTTTTAGCCATTCTTGGTTCACTCGAGCTTTGTGAGACGGTGCCGAGTCCTGTTGAAACGCCCATGATCTGCCACCGAAATGTTTGTCTGCCGACGGCTTCAAAGCAACCTCGAGAATACTTACCCGATAATATTATTTCGCATTTACCTTGACGCCAGACTCGATAAAAACGATTGGAGAGCGCCCATCTTCGGTTACAGCGGCGGGTGCTTCCTCTTGGTGGCCAATCGATGAATCAAATTTTCGTATGAATGGTCGTCGGTCAAATAATCCCTCGCTCAATTTGAAAAATTTTCTCGTCAGAAAACACAATGTTCGAAAATTTACCGCTTTCGCCCAAGCGAAGCAACTCATTCGCTCTCTCAAGTCTGACTTATTGCTGCTTTGGTGTGAGATCATGCGCCTTTAGGACCTTGTAAGGTTTGACTTTGAACTCATTTTTCAGTATGCGGCGGATGCTACCGTCAGATATTTTCAGTCTTTTCGCCTCTTGATTGACACCTCGCCGGTGATTTCGTTCAAGGCACCATTTGAACCATTTCACGTGGCAGTCTTTTGATGACCACTTTCATGCCGTTTCGCGATGCTACCAGTAACATTGTAACGGGTAATGGTGCGATTAGCAAACATTTAATTTACTTTAAGATGCTTGCGCTCACGAACAATCGCTGGTTGTGATTTACCAGCCATATATCACACTATTACGTTTGAAATCCATTACTGATTTTCTTTTTTCGGGCTTACTCTCGGCAAAATGCTTCCATGCGCTTGTAAACAATACTCTGGACTGTCATTTCGCCAATTAAAGACTACGCGAGTACATACACTCACACTCACCTACACTCTGTTATAATGCAATTAATCCGCTTGTTGAGTACAGAGACATTCATTACAAATCCACCGATCATTAAGTACTGTCAACACTGGCAACAACAATTACAACTGCAAATAGCACAATACAAATTCCACAAAGGTGTCAACAAAAGCATTTACGTTATTAGTTCTTGCCAGATATGGACACTCCCTCCTTCGGTACTTAAGCGACCATTAGAGTTTAGTGTAAGAGGTGGCTGCCATTCGCGCTACTCCAATTCCAAGTCCCCATCCGCTTTAGTCAGCTGTTGCCTTCGCCGCACTACTCGAACTCATTCAATTGTCAGCTATGAAATCTGTGCACCTGATGCGGTCACTTTTCAGCCATGTTTGCTGTGGAATCAACCCAATTAAATGAAATGCAAATAAAGCAGTGGCTGCAGTAAATAGGAGTAGTGCAGTGGGTTGAAAGCGAAGGAATATCTTCTAAATGCTTCAGTTCTTTACCGATTTTTGGAAAACTCAATGTGATATCTAAATTTGGTTTTTGTGCAATGCTTCGATATTTGACGTAATTAACCATTATTCTGAAAGCGATATGCATGCGCCTTTTAGTTTCATTGCGACGCCGAAGCTCTTGGAAGCCAGTGCTTTGTATTTCGTGTAAAAAAATGCATTACTCTTTCATTTTTTGTAAATAAATAAAATAAATAGTTTTTTAAGCTTTTCATATAAAAAGTATTCACAGTGAGGACGTAAGCTTTTTCTGCGGGCTAACGCTAGATACTCGTAAGATTCATCTCGAAACAGAAAGCGTGTAACGACTGCTCAAAGCTTGTTAAACGAGCTCTCTCTTTCGCTTCAACAAAAGCTCTGGAGATGCTTTTAATAAATCTTCTTACAATGGGCCTACTATGGGTATAATTAGATAAGATTAGATTAGATTTGTGGGTGGTTAGACAGGCTCAATCACTCAGTCAGGAAGTCCTTTGTAGTACACACGGACAGATTACAGTAGAAGGAATATAGAGAAGAGATAGATATTATATGGATGGTAAGACGGAAAAATTGGCTTAAGATTACTATGCCGCTAATCTTTTGGATTCATTGATGAATTTTAAATGATCCTAAAGAGGAAGAGTATGAATTTTATCCATATTCCGTCCATTACCTCAGACAGATAAAGAAAAAATGATCTGCGGTGCTCTCATTCTCACGACAGGATCGGCATATTGGAACGCCAATGATTCCCATGTCAGCCATATGATGGCCACAGGCGTTGTGCCTTATTACAACCACCACTACTCTCAGGTCTTTCCACCAAAGTTTTAAGAGAAAGGCCGGTAATTTCGTTTATGGTTCTTTCACAAAGCATTGGCTACTCTGCGGGGGTCCAACCCAACCCGATGGGTAGGTCAGACTATAGATAGACCTTATGAAGTTCTCAATCCCTAGTTGAATCGATGCAGAATCGACACCTAGAAAGGGTTGAGGACCTTGTGATATGCTTGTAGTGCCTGCATTAAACAGATTATCAGCTACCTCATTCCCTGTAATTTCATCACCCAAATACGGCAAACTTTGTTCAGTTTTGTCTTGCATTCACCGACTAATTTCGAAGAGCAGCGTGGGTTAGCAAGGGCTGTGGGTATGAATTACTAAATGATGAAAGTAGAAAAGGTTTTGCATTCGCCTCTCGGCAGGAAATGACAAATCGAGTGTATTTCTGCTATGAAAGAGCTCTTTACAGAAATCCGCCAGTTCGGAGGCGACATGAAAAACTATAAATAATAAATGAATAATTTGCGTCTACACCACTGTTAGGTATTTGGCCGGGCTGCTCCTTCTATTTGTGGCATGCGTCTTGATGTTGTTCCAGAAAGGGAGGAGCCTATCGCTTTTCGGCTTTGTGGTTAATTCGAAATAAAAACTATGTGCTTAAAGTGCGTCTCCTCCAGGCCGTATTTTGTAAAGATACTTAGTTCTACTGGGATACTGGAAACACGGATAGGTAAGATTCGAGTTTCATATCTGTTCTCATTAATCCTGAGTCGAGGTTAGAATGAGCAATGAGGGGGGCTTGTTTGTCGGTGGTATATCTCTGGACCTATATTACCTTCGTGGCATACTTGGCATCCCCGTCACTTATATATTTAAATTCCTCGAACTCCGGTTGGAGCGTGGCGCCAGACTGGTTTCAGTAATGGATTTATTTCAGAGAGATGGGGGATTAGCCCAGGTTTTCTAGTCCAATGGTAGGGTTGCTACCTTTGATATCATATAGCTGATACCCGGCCTATGGATATGTCATTGATGCAGGTTTATAAAGCGAGCCGCTTGGTACAAGACAGACGCACGCTCTAGCCGCCACTATATTGTGGACAGACGCTACATTCTGCCTTGCGACTGTATTGTGTTATGTGGATTGTTCTTTTCTTCGGTGGTGAACAGGACTCTCTTACCGACTTGAGAAGCTCCCACGGTAACCACGCTACAGCCATCGTAGAGCTCATTTGTATTTCCTTATGGTCACTAAAGTATTTCCTTTATTCAATGAGATGCCTTCGCTCTTTAGAAATTTTTTCTTGGTTTAGTGTGAGAGTATTTCTTTACTCTTTAGAGGAGGAGCCTCTATCAAGCCCCCCTCTCCACCTTTCTGGTTCTAATTCAGAAGTGTCGCGTTAGTTCCAGCAGAAATTACGCGATTTCACCTGAGCTTACTCAAGCATGCTTTTGTGGCATTAATTTAAGGATCTCCAGATTTCTAAAAAAAGCTAAATTTAAATATTCTAAAATCCCACTTCGCACACTGTGACACATTATGCCATTATCGCCAGCCATCCAGACAAATTACCTTTGCTTGTGTCTATAGTGAAGGAAACTTTCGACCCTTTAACAATAGTGTTGCATTACCTTGTGCTTGGCTGGTCTTTTGTTTCGTGATTAATTGACTTGTCGCCAGCAGATGGCCACTGCTTTGTGTGTGTGTCTACATACATACATATACATATTTTGATATGCATAAATATATACAAGTATATCCACACAGGAATGTAAGGTAATGAGTCTACATTTGTTCCACTCCTTCATTCCTCTAAGCATCTGCCATTGGTGCTACCTTTCCATCCTCGTACCGGCGCTTGTTGTTGCTGGGCTTGCAATTAAATGCAGCCACCGCTCCCAAAACGTCATTTGAGCACAAATTACTGCAATTTGTGTTGCTATTGTTGCAAAACTGTTATGTTTGCTGATGACAGGTCAGGCAGCCAACAGCTGTTGCGCGAATTAGCACGCCTCGAATGTCGGCGTTGCTCGCGTCGCTTGGCTCGTCGCCGTGCAATTATTTTCATTACTGACCACATAATTTGCATATCAAAGTCATGTTAACATAACACCTAGCGCTACCCTAGAGTCCTGCCGTATTATACACACACATACGTACTTGTGTCATCTGTAGTGCTCGTGACTTGGGGCGTTCAATATTAGAAAATCGCTTTTGATAGTGGCTTAGCACACCTTGCAAATGGCACTCAGCGGCTTTCGTGTGGTTTGCTGCCTGCACTATTGTTCGCCGTCGGGTCACTGCCGTCTATGCGTTGTTCAATGACAAGCTCTATGATTAGCTGGCTTATCGGTGGATGCAGGATTTGCGGAAAATTTGTTTTCGCCCTTGTGGACCACGTGTTTTTGTTGTTGTTGTTGCGCCAGCCAAGTTCAAATTTTATGGCTAAAGTCTGGTTGACTGATGCTGGAGACTAATTGGATTGCGCGTATCATATTCTACACAGAGCCCAGACAAATACATGCGCAAAATGTAATTAAAGCAAAAAAAAATATATATAAATATTGCCAGGTTTTATAATGCTTTTTGGCTATTCTTTACTTTAATATTTATTTTGGTTGCATATGTATATAGATGTGCACGCAAGTGGGAAAAGTTACTGATCGCCATTCACATGGGAGTGGTCACAACGATTCTTCTATATATGGTTGAAGCAGCTCACAATTTCCGGGATTAGCCCAAGTATCCTCTGGGCAGCTTCCGAACACCCATTCGAGAGTGAGCCAACGTGACAAGGCGAATTATTCCTGGATAGCTGCTTGTTCGCTGGGTTTGTCGTTCACTTCGATTGACGAGCGCCTCGCAATAATCCGCATGAAAGAGCGATTTGTTAACTTCTCGCTAATTTGTGCCCGCGCCACGATGGAAGGGAAGGGCGATGCAATCAAAGATTTCTTCTATGAACGCCTGGAACGTTCCTATGAGCGCTGCCCCCGCCACGACATAAAAATTGTGCTTGGCCACTTCAACGCCAGGATGGGCAAGGAGGGAATTTTTCGTCCCACAGTCGAAAAATTCAGCCTGCACAACCAAACATCCGGTAACGGACAGAGGTCAATCGAATTCGCCGGGCCCGAAACATGATAGTCTGCAGCACCAGATTTCCGCATAAGAAGATACATCAAGCTATGTGACTGTTTCCTAATCGTAAAACGCGAAGCCAGATCGATTGTGTTGTGATAGATGGAAGACACGCTTCTAGTGTATTAGATGTACGTACGATCTGAGGATTCAACATCGACTCGGACCATTACCTCGTTGCAGCCAAACTGCGCACACGCCTTTGTGCAGCAAAAAACGTACATCTACCTACGCAAAGAATATTCAACATCGAAAAGCTACAATCACAACAGACATCCAGAATATTCTCCACTCGACTCTCACTCTTGCTCTCAGGGAGTACTGCCCAACAAACTGGCATGCAAGAGTAATAGAGCAACATTTCTCGTTCCCTACGTACCGCCGCGGAAGAAGAAATCGGATTCCGGCGAGTCAGAAAAACCAGTTAGTACGACGAGGAATGTCATGCTGCCGCACAAAGAAAAGATGAGCCACACTGTGATCGGGCGCAACGCGAGCCATGTGGGGTCGCTACCGGGAGCTAAGAAAAAAAGAGAGGCGTATTATCAGAAAGAAAATGCAAGAAGCCGAAAACGTGAGTGCGGGAAGTTTGAGATGCTGGCCAAAACGCTGGCACCGTCCGGAAATTCTACCGGAAAGTTCGGCGGCTTACAGAAAGTTTGAAGGCCGGAGCGTTTTCCTGTAAGAACAAAGACGGACGAGATAAAATTTCTCGAACCTGTTAAATAGTGACAGCTGCGCATGTCACAGAGAATGTGTAGATCCCTGTCGTTCTACTATCCGACCATAACGAGCCGGAAATAGTGATAGCGCGGCTAAAGAACAACAAAGCCGCGGGCTGCCGCCTGAGCTATTCAAACATGGTGGTGAGGAGCTGCATCAGCTCCTATGCAAAATATGGTTGGATGAAAGCATGCCTGCCGATTGGAATTTAAGTGAGCTCTGCCCAATCCATAAGAAGGGCGATCCTGCAATCCGTGCCAATTACCGCGGGATTAGTCTTCTAAATATCGCCTATAAGGTTCTAGCGAGCGTATTGTGTGAAAGGCTGAAGCCCACCGTCAACCAACTGATTGGACCTTATCAGAGTGGCTTTAGATTTGGAAAGTCTACCATCGACCAAATATTCACAATACGCCAAATTTTGGAAAATACCCATGAAAAGAGAATCGACACACACCATACTTTCGTCGATTTCAAAGCTGCATTCGACAGTACGGAAAGGAGTTACCTGTATGCCACTATGTCTGAATTTGGTATCCCCTAAACTAAACTAAACTAAAACTAATACGGCTATGTAAGATGGTTTTGCTCAAAACCAGCAGCGCCGTAAGAATTGGGAAGGACCTCTCCTAGCCGTTTGATACCAAACGAGGTCTCAGACAAGGTGACTCGCTGACGTGTGACTTCTTTAACCTGATGTTGGAGAGCATCGTAGGAGCCGTAGAACTTAATCGCTCAAGCACAAATTATAAAAAAGAACAATTGTTGGTGTATGCCTATGATATTGAATTGGTCTGGAGGTGAACGAGGATGAAACGAAGTACCTCCTGTCATCAAACAAACAGTCGGCGCACTTGCGTATCGACATCCACGTCACTGTTGACAGTTATGATCTCGAAGTTGTAAAAGACTTCGTTTATTTAGTGAAATCCAAGGGTGAAGACCTCTTGCTATCAAGTGCTACTCTGGACTAAGTAGGCAAATGAGTAGTAAAATCCTTTCTCGATGAACGAATCTAACACTCTACAAGGCTCTCACCATGAACTTTTCGATGACATAGTGCTTTATTCGTTGCGTCTACGTTCGCTGGGTCATGTCGTCTGAATGGAAACAAGCACACCGGCTCTGAAAGTATTCTATGCGGTACCAGCTGGTGGTAGCAGGGGAAGAGGAGACCTTCCGCGTTGGAAAGATCAGGTGAAGAAGGGCTTGGCTTCACTTGGTGTTTCCAACTGACGCCGATTAGCACGAGAAAGAAATGGCTGGCGCACTTAAATCGAGAGGCAATCGCGCTAATCAAGAAGAAGAACCTAAAAATAAGTAGTAAAAACTTTACAAAATGTTGCTATGCTATTATTGTGCCCACCTCTGGATTTGATATTAAATGGAAAATCTGATTTAAAAACATTTATTGCCCTCCAAGAGTGACTATCAGATTTTATTAGCTGCTATTAATTTAGTGATGTTGTATATTTTAACGCGTGTAGCAATAAAACAGAGCATTTAAAATCATGATTTTTGCAAAAAAAACAACTCACCATTTATTTCTTCTTCAACGAGCATATAATTCAAAAGCCATACTACAGCTGGCAGAGGCATTTCTCAATGGTATATTGTTGAAAAATCCGCAACATATTTGTTTATTTTTATCTTCTTTTTTATCTTTATTTTTATTTTCATTTTCATTTTAGGTTTTTGCGGACGTCAGCAAAAAAGTAGCCATCGTGCGAAATGCCAACGAGGTCGTCAACTTTGCACTTAATCAATGAATGCTATTGATTTCTCTACGGGCCTCTGTGCTGCAATAAATGAATGAAAGCGAACGAATGCAGCACGAATAGCTAAGCGGTGCAAACGAAATGCCCCAAAGGACAGCGAAAAATATGTGCGAGGCGAACAGTTGGACTGGCAGAGAATTTGGGGCTGAGCAAGTGAAATCTAAAGCTAACCGTATATGTTCGATGTACAGTTATGAGTCACTGCTGCTGGACTCTTGTACATACAGATAATCTTATGTATATCTACATATGTACTACTGTGGGCAAAAAGTAAGGTAAATTGGTTGTAAAATGAAAAATCTTTTTTTATTCTTGTAAATCAATTTCATCCCTTTCAAAATAATCCCCTCTCGATGAAATACACTTATGCCAACGATTTTTCCAATCCCCGAAACATGCCAAATAGTCCATTTCTGGTATAGCCATCAGCACCTTCTTCGATTCAGCTTTTATCTCCTCAATCGCGTTCCCCGGACTGGTCTCTTGAGTTTTGGGAATAGCTAGAAGTCACACGGACCCAAATCAGGCGAATACGGTGCTTGCGGAACGATGTGCGTGGAATTTTTGGCGAAATGGTCACGAAGAACGAATGCAGTGTGAGACGGTGCATTATCGTGATGCAAAAACCAAGAGTTGTTGGCCCATAATTCTGGTATTTTTAGACGAATTGCTTCACGTAAACGACGCATAACGCTCAAATAATATTCCTTATTAACAGTTTGGCCAGGTGGAAGGCACCACATCACGAAAATCGAAAAAAACTGTCATCATGACCTTTATTTTTGAACGACTTTGACGTGCTCTTTTCGGTCTGGCCTCGCCTTTAGCATGATATTCGCTTGATTGGTCGGTTGTTTCAGGGTCGTAAGCATAAATCCAAGTCTCATCTCCCGTAATGATGCATTTGAGCTTGTCCTGATAGTCTGAAAGCATCGTTTCACACACATCAACGCGACGACTTTTTTCCAAGAGATTGAGAGTTTTCGGTACCAAACGAGATTTGACTTTTCGTAGGCCTAAATGGTCTTTCAAAATGGTTTTCACAGATCCTTCTGACATTCCGATCATATCAGTAAGGTCTTTAACAGTCAACCGACGATTTTTGAGCTCTAACTCCTTCACTTTATTGACGTGTTGGTCATCTGTTGACGTCGATGGTCGTCAGGAGCGCTCCAAGTCATCAACACGTTCTCGACCCTCTTTGAAGTCTTTGTACCACTTATAAACATTTTTCTGCGACATGGTCGAATCACCAAATGCCTTCTGCAACATGCTAAACGTTTCCGCAGCTGAAATTTCATTCCGCAAACAAAATTTGATGGCACTTCTATGCTCAATCAAATCAGACATTGTAAAAATCGAAAAATGCACTCTTGGTCGTTTGGTAAACACAGGCGTAAATATATTACTGATAATGACATTCACATGAAAGTTGGCCCAGATGTTATTAACAGTGCTGCCAACTCACAAAAAAATAACTAGATCGAAATTTTAATCCCGCGAAGTTTGACAAATAAATTCCGCTTACTTTTTGCCCAAAGTATGGGAACAGTTACATCTATGTAAGTAACGTATGCGAATATAGCATACATATTTTATAAGACAAAACCTAAGCGTGTGAATATGCTGACATGCACATTCACACGCTTAACAAATCGTTCGTTTTGCAATTTGTTGAACAAGTGTCAGATTTCGTCTGCACTTGTTTGCAGTTTGCATTTTTTGCCGTTTTGTCTAACTTAAGTTAGACTAATAAGAAATTTCATGTATGAAAAATATTTCAGTAATAAACTCACTTCGAACCAAAGAGATTCAATTTATTATTTGTAAGCATACAAAGTTTTTGTATTGGGTTGGGGAATAAGTTCATAGCGTTTTTGTATTTGTGTTTATTTTACAACAATTTGTTTGCTGCTTGGGAAAGGGTAAGTATCCATACGATAGAACTCTTTCTGCTCTACAAAACTATGTTAATCGTATTTTTCAGTTATTTCCTTTTTTATTAGTTTTGAGGCTTATAAATGGAATACCCAGGAGGCAAAAATCCATATTTTCGACATCCGATCTTCTTTATGTTCCGTCGAGGTCAAAAACCTGCCGAAGCAACCCGGAACATTTGCGCCATGTATGGAGAAGGTGTCATAGGTGAATCTTCAGCACGGAAATGGATTACAAAATTCAAAAATGGCGACTTTGAAGTCAATGACACGTTGCGCGAAGGAAAGCCATCTAAATTTGATGAAGAATGTCTCAAAATACAACAGTCGAGAACAAAACTAGGATCATAAAGCGATTCTCAATCAACGCCATTCAATACGATTTACCGAAAAATTGGGAGTCTGGTGCCACACGACCTCAACGAGCATTCTCCAGAGCTTGCACCGACCTATTACCACCTTTTCCGCTCCCTGTCAAACCATGTAAAGGGGGTTGCTTACCTTCGATAACAAAGAGGTCCTTAAAAACTGGCTCAAACAATTTCTTCTTTGACACCAGACCAGGCGAATTTTGGCGGTAAAAACGCTACGAACTTATTCCCCAATTCAGGCTAGAAATCAATAAGAGTTTTTCATTTTAATCTTTTACACGCTTGCAACAGTAATGAAAGTTCATTAATTCTCTTTTATAAAGTATCGGCTTTTATGCTCTCAACAAAGTACTCCATTTGGTTCAGTAAATTTTGCTTTGTTGCAGTTTGAAAAATAATTTTATGATTTTTGAACATATTTTGGCTTATAGACTCGCCTATTTCGTAATTCTATGCAACTTGTGGAATATATTAGCTTTAAAACACAGAAAACTCTGTGCAAATCGGAGCACCCTGTGCATAGTTATTAAATTACATACGTTTTTCCGGGACTCATTTTATACGATTTTAAAATATATTTTTAGGCAACTGTGCAGGTATAAATTTTTTTTTAAATTTTTGATTCTGCCTCTGTTCATATATGCAAAGATTTCGAAAGCTGCTTTGGACTAAAAAATAACAAAAAATTTTCCAAGACTACGCTGAGTGTGGTTACTATGCATATACTAATGACCAACATACCTGAAAAGACCGCAAAGTTGAAAAAATGGGATAGGATTTAGGGAGAAAAAAGAAGTAAAATTGAAATTGCAAAGATACGCACAAAAAATATATATTAACTAAATAAAAAATTGAAAAAAGATACAACGAAGTTCATTTACATACCATAAAACGCCTGGCGAAGAAACGGCAAAAGAAGCTTAGCTAAAAACCGTTATGCTCCATACATAGATTGCCAGTTTGCTAAGCATATTTTTATTCAATCAAATTTCCAAATTTCTCACGTCTGCCTTTCATTTCGGCATCATTCACATTTGCATTTTTCAATTTCCCTTATAAGTAGAGAAATTATTATTCGGTGGCCAAATAACCTGATGAAGCAAATGCTCTGCCCATGGCTAAGAAAATTTTTTCTGAGGTTCAATTTGAAATGAATTTTTGTGCCTACATAGCATATGTGCGTGCATCTGTTTAGATTGGCCAACAGCTGTCAATGACAGTACTCAAACCAGTTCAATTCGGTATCAATTTTGTTCAACGTTTCACTCACTCATTCGTTTTGTTTCTATATACGCGATTTTGCTTATTTGCTGAGCTGTAGTTTTGCGACTTATTTAAATTCATATTAGATTCTGTAATTGAACGTTGAATAATGCATGAAAAGAGTTATGCAAATATGTTGCGAAAAGTATAAGAATGCGAGAAGGGGGAGTGCTATGGGTAATTGGTCCATTGGAATGCTATGAATTGACATTGTGGTCACTAAACATGCAAGCATGACTGAATTATTTTCTCTCGTGATAAGTAATATGACGGTAATGACGCTTAACACGCTGGACTAGTGAGTGATCGTGAAGTTGTTGTTGTTGAAGTGGTTGAATATTTCTACGGAAATAATCCTAATTAGCGATCAGCACCGTTTTACTACCCCTGTCTTCGTGTGATGATGTCTTGCGTTTTGTTTTTTTTGTTTTTGTATTTTATCATTATTATTTGTACCTTCTTCTAAGTCAGATCCATTTTGTGAGATCCAAGTGTAGCAGTAAATTCTTTATCTCGAAGTCTGAGATCCCATTAATTTGCTGTAAGAAAGGCTTACCGAAGGAGCGAATTCGTGCCCTAGCTAGTCACATAAGTAGTGGAAAAGACTTTCCTTCCTCCCTTCCGCTTGACAGCTTCTGCAGATGAGATTGAAGGGTTGGTTGAGTCTAGCTGCATGATCCTTTACTTTCCAATGGCCTGTAAGGGTTGTAGTGATGCGTGAAATGTTTGGCCGAGAACATCCTAGCAGGTCATTCGTCCTTTGGATTTTGTATGACGGCCATGTGATTTTTGTTGTAATACATGTAGGTATTTGCTTCCATCTTCTTTCGGCTAAAGCATGATAGTGTGAAGCAGTGGATGCTTTTAATGTGTTCAGTGGAGTAGAGACTGCCACCGCCTCTGCTATGTCTAGTGTCGAACCTTTTCTTGCTAGCTCATCCGCTATTTCATTGTCCCGTATGTTCCTATGCCCAGAAACTCATGTCAGAGTAATTTCAAGCCGATGATTAAGTAATTCTAGTTCCTCTCTACACTGCAAGACTAGCTGGTTGTTTAAGGGGGGAAGCTGGTCTAGAGCGCAAAAAATGGGCAAGTTTTATGAATTTATTTTGACTCAACAAAGGAATCAATCGAAAATCTGTGAAATAGGTTTAATAATATAGCTTTCATGGTACAAATACAAAATTTTTCGTCTGAATTAATTTCAAAATGGCCGCTGTCCAGCAGTTCTCCTAAGGCGCCTTTTTTTCTAGTGGGTCCATTGCCGAAGACGTAAACTCCTTAATTTTTGTCCTGGATCAAAAAATAAAATTTTTTTAGTTTCTATATAACAACAGAAAGAGACGTACGTAGGATTTTTTCGATATTTTGTTTTTTAGCGAAATGGTGCACGTTTGAACAAAAAGTTACAATTTTCACTATAAAGAACGACATAAAATTGTTGATTAAAAAAAAAACTATGTAATATAAATAAAAAATCCTACGTACGTCTCCGGAGAAAGGTATTTCGAATGTATTGTCAAAATTTCGTAAGAATCGGTAAAGATTTGTTCGAGTTATGTCTTCGGCCAGTTTAAAAAAAGTGATTTCGAGAAAAACGCGTTTAAAGTTGTAAGTAGCGTTCGGGGCATACCTGCGAGGCACTGCCGTCGAATGAAAAATTTGGGCATTTAGACATTTTTGCTGGCATCCCTCATTTGGTATATTATTTCTAAGACCCTAAAGCACCTTTTAAGACAAAAAAAAATTTTTCGATTTTTTCAAAATTCTAGACCAGCTTCCCCCCTAAATAAAATGGAGTTAAAGTCTAAGGCCTTGATAGCTGATTGACTGTCTGAAAAGATGGCTACCCTTGCCCCAACTTCCTTGTAGAGTTTTAGTGATTTGCATGCTTCTCTGATCGCTAGAAGCACTGCCTGGAACGCGCTGGCATAGTCAGAAAGTCTAATTGACTGAGATAGGTTGAGTAGCTCCGAATGGAAGCCAGCTCCCACACCACGGTTCATCTTAGAACCGTCAGTGTATATTTCAATGTCGTATCTTCCAATCACCTCTCCTTTGCTCCAATCGGCTCTCGGTGGAACCCGTACCGTAAAGTCTTTCTTGAAGTTAAGGTCGGGGACTGTGTGGTCTGATCTGTTTTTGAGCAGCGGGGGTCCCTGCAGGAGGATCTTGCTATGACCGTACGACCTTGTTATCCAGCTTCCTATGTCTCTGAGACTCACCGCGCTTCAGGTAACGATTGTTTTTATATGTAATTCTAATGGTAGCAGATGAGCTAGTTCATTGAGCGCTTCAGTGAAACTGGTGCTAAGCGCTCCTATAGTTACGATACACGCTGTTCTTTGTATCTTGCTCAGCTTGATTTGGTTGTATTTCTTTTCTGTTGCGGGCCACCAGACTAGTACCACATATGTTAGTATTGGCCTTACAATGGCTGATCGCGAAGTTAGTCCGGATAAAATTTGTTTTTTTTTTTTTGCTATAAATATCAACTTTGAGCTATAGAATCTCAGTATCCGAACTATTTTGTTGATATACCGTCGATTATGTTTTACAGCCAACTTCAAAAATTAACAAGTTGTGAAAAAATGGGACAGCTCCAAAAATTTGTTCAATACTCTTGCGACTCTATTGGCATTTCTTTTTCCACAAGGTATTTGAGCTGTGGAATTTTCTTAGATCGATAAAAATAATGTTCCCATATTCAAATATGGTAACCGTAAGACATCTGCAACTATAGATGAATGATTGGCTATTGTTGAATATCTACGAGGGTTTTTTCCAGGGAAACCATCTTCCACTCATTTTGAGGTATTGCTACTAGTCAAATTGTCAGTGGTTTTGAGACTCAAGCTCAGCTCGATTTCATTCATCTTCACAGAGTTTTCTAAAGCATGCGGCAAACTCAATCATTCAATTATTTTCTTATTTTAATCAGGCCCTATGCTCCACGAGGAGATAAGGACAGCTGTTAGTAATTAGGTAATTACGGAAAACAGTTGGAATATTTCTCTAGCTTTCATCGAAGAGGAAACTTTTAGTAGCAATGGGGGTCACTAAATCGTCTTTGCTTATAGAAGCTCGGTCGGCAACTACAGGTCTACAAGGAACTCACGCGAACTTTTAATATTCATTATCTTTATTAAGACATTGAGTGTCAAGTAGATTCGAAAAAAATCCTCACCGACATAATCCTGCATGACAGACTTGAAATGGTGCAAATCATAATAGCCTATACAAATTGGACCAACTTTTTTTTCAAGTATCATCCTACTCTTAAAAAATAAAAAAAATTGTATGTAGGGCCTAAGATAACAGATAATAGATTATAGAAAAATTGAGGCTAATTACAGTTAGTGTTAAAAAAAAAAAATAAATAATTATCGCGTACACTTTTGTTAAGTGGTTGAAGGGATCTACAGTGTAAGCCGACTCCGAGTTTTTATGAGGAACTTTTCTCATAGTAGAGGTTACACTCAGAGATTTGGGTAAATTGGGCGAAAAGGGCACGTTTTTAAGATTTTTTTAAATTATATTTGTCCAATATTTGAATAATAATTTCCTTTCTTTGCGAAACATAAAATTCAAGTGAGAGTGAACGTCTCCAAAAAAAAACTTTTTTTGCGGTGTACTTTACATCTTAATTCGCAACAGAATCAGCTGAAACAAAAAAGTCCAAATCTATTTCTTAAGCAGATATTTCTCGAGGTACCTATGGCTGGGATCAACTTTTTGGATATTTAAATGTTTTATAGCGCTCGGAAGCCAAAAACCCGATATTCATAAAAAAAATCTGCTGATTTCTTTCCGATTTTCAGTTATCCCGTATACGAACTTCAAAAACAACAAACTCCAGAAAAACGCTTTAAAGTCGGACAGGTATACAAGTAGTATTCCGTCCTGGAGCAACGGGCGCCGAAATACTCGTAATTTGATCAATTTTGCTTCGCTTCACTTGAAAATTGTGCACATTATTTCTCAATAAAAATAATATTTTTGAAAAAATTTTGATTTAAAAAAAGAAATCCTAAAAATGTTTAAGTAACTTTCAAAATTTTTTCCGATAGTCCAGCTGCGACCAATATTGTATTGCATATTGTTGTTGTTGTAGCAATTGATAAAACCCTGTCAAAGGCAGTGAAAGGGAAAAGGAAATGATAACTGTTTTTCAAACCGAAATTTTCGCCATCCTGAAAGTAGCCGAATGGATAATCGAGAGGAGATGGAGCGGCAAACAGATTGGAGTTTTCAGTGAGGCTGCACGGAAGTCCCTGGAGAACGCGAAGCAAACCTCAAAGATTGTTCAAGAATGTAAGAAGAAGCTTAAATCTGTCGCAAGACAGAACAGGCTTGTACTTATAAGGGTTCCAGGACACTCCAGTGTTCAAGGAAATGAAATTGCCGATGAATTGGCCAACCGAGGATCAGCGGTTCCACCACAAGAGCCAGAACCAATAATCGCAATCAGTTCCATAGGAATCATGAATTGGATCAGCGATTATGTATGCAATTTACATAAATAGCGATGGTCTGGTCTAGAACGCTGCAGAACTACAAAGTGTTTTGTGACAAGTTCGAACAGAAACCTGTCAAACTTTCTACTAAAACTTGGAAGGAATGGCGTTCGGTTGATGATCGGTATCATTATAGGACACAACCCATTGGGTCACCATATGACCACCATTGGTATCATTGAGGACCCAATGTGCCTGTTTTGTTTTTAGGAGGCGGGTAGCACTGAGAACTTTCTCTGTGAGTGCTAACCCTGTTTCCAGAGCTCTAAATACAATGAGCTTTTTAGTTTGAGTGTTTTAAGAGCCACCAAATCTCTTTATGCTCCTTGGCTCGACCAATTATAATTTCAATTTCAAGGGTAGGACAGAAGTGAGGTTGTTTCGTTGGAGGCAGTCGCCCTCTAGACAGTTGTGCTGAATGATCGGGTTTGCATTGCATCGCGAAGATTTTACTTCTCCAACGACTCAAAATGTACTTAAAACCTAAGTAAGTTTCAAAAACCCAGCTTTCTAAGAATGTACTTCCGAGCTAAATAACGGGGGATTTTTTAGCTATTATCTTTTTCAACAGTTGGTTTTAACAACTGACGCACGTTTCGTGTTTTGTTTCATTGTCAAACATCTTCAGTTTGGTCTATAATTTAACCATGAGTCGTCTTACAAACGAACAACGCTTGCAAATCATTGAATTTTATTATAAAAATGCTGTTCTGTTAGGAAAGTTTATCACGCGCTTCTTCCATTTTATGGTCAGTTTAATAGACCCACTGAAGCGACTATTCGAGCTATTGTGACTAAATTTAGAACCAAATTTACATTATTGGGCATCAAACCACCAACACGCTTACGTAAAGTGCGAACTGAAGAAAATATCGCAGCTGTATCGGCCAGCTAATGATGACCATCAATTATGGTTTCGTCTCCGTTTGCAGCAATTGGGCCTCTGTTACTCAACAACGTGGAAAATTTCGCGAAAGGATTTAGGTGTGAAGCCTTTCAAAATACAGCTGGTGCAAGAATTGAAGCCGAACGACCTACCGCAACGCAGAATTTTTGGTGAATGGGCTCTTGGAAAGTTGGCCGAAGATCCTTTTTTTTATCGAAAAGTTGTGTTCAGCGACGAAGCTAATTTTTGGATCAGTGGGTACGCAAATAAGCAGAATTGTCAATTTTTGAGTGAAGATCAGCCAGAAGAATTGCAAGAGCTACCAATGTATCAAGAAAAGTTCACAGTTTGCTGCGGTTTATGGGCTGGAGGTATCATTGGACCGAACTTCTCCAAAGATGCTGCGAATCGCAAGGTAACTGTGAATGAGCGCTACCGTGAAATGATATCCAACTTTTTTTGCCCAAAATGCAAGAGCTTGACTTGCATGACATATGGTTTCAGCAAGACGGTGCCACATGCCATACAGCACGCGTAACAATGGACTTGTTGAGAGGCGAGTTCGGTGAACATTTTATTTTACGTTCGGGACTTGTCAATTGGCCACCCAGATTATCGCACGATCTTTAGATCATTTTTGTGGGGCTATGTTAAAGCTCATGCCTATTCAGACAAGCCTGCTTCAATTAACGCATTGGAAGACAACATTAAAACATTTATATGTGAGATACCGGCCGAAACATTAGAAAGAGTATGCCAAAATTGGACTAAGCGGATGGACTATTTGAAGCGCAATCGCGGTCAACAATTGCATGAAATAATCTTCAAACATTGAATTAGATGGACTGTACTATCGATTTAAATAAAAATTGCATGCATTTTTCTGAATTTTACGTGTTTTTTTTAATGAAAAGTTTTCCTATAGCTCTTTAAAAAATTCACCCTTTATAATTATTGTAGCAGCTATTGCTATTTTTTCCTTCTTTCTGCCCCATAATTTTGAGTTCATATCCTCAGTTGGCTTAGCTAACCCTACATTATTTGCCCTAATACGCCGCTCTTTCCATCCGCATAACTGCGTTATTCCTAAGCTATCAACATCATTCCTATTTCGAGAGCCCTCTCTCTCTCTCTCTTTCTCCGTACCCTCACCTTCAACATTTTCCTGCGCAATATGCGCCTATATGTCGAATCTACAACTTTGCCCCCTCGTCACTTCAGCTTCGAGCTATTCCAACAACGATTTGCATGACCTTCAAAAATGTTCGGTTTCCATTATTGTTTGAACCTGCCCAAACTGACTGGCAATTTTCAATCAAAGTGCAACCGAAACTTTACCGCTGTTGCGTTACTATTTCACAAACTTGCAAGTGTACAACTAACCAAAATTATACATTGCGTGCCAAAGCAGCCCTCGCTAGCACCCACACTTGTTTGACTATTTTACAGCAAAAATATTTGGCACGCAACTCGTAGTTCTCGGTAAATCTTGTTAGCCTCGAGTTTTAGTTGCTGTTCGTTCAACTTCAACTCAGCTCACTTGCACGCTCACTCGCTCACTCGCCCGCTGCCAACATCCACACACCCACACACGCACACACAGCTTCATATGTGCCTCCATGCAAACAAGTTGTAGAGGCAGCAACCACCAGCTTGCAAACATTGTAACTTGCATTCGACATAGTATGCGCATATTTATTTATGTATGTAAGTTGGCTGCGCTGTGGACTCATCCATTCTGAAAGTTGCATTACATTGCCGCACATCGTTCAAAACTCGTTGGTAGTAAAGTTTCGTCGAAAATCGTACACCGTAGACTCATTACTCACACTTGTATAACGCAATACTTATGCACCGTTGTAGGCGTGTGCGTGTGTGTGTGGTTGTAGTTTTGTGTCTTTAATAAGGCACCCGCATGTGAAAGTGAACACTCTTTGCTCGTTCGTGAAGTTGCCACATAATTGCGAAATTTACTTTACAAGTTTTTGCTCAGTTTCTTAGATTCCAAAAAGTGTATGTTCAACAATTTTCCATATCACTCACCTTAGAGGTGTTCACTGGTCACTGGGTAATCGGAACTATGAGGGGAAGCTTGGAATTCCGTACAACCCCTATGGTAGAAGCTGTGGGGATCCTGCAGAGAAAGAGACTGTTGAGCACTTTCTCTGCAAATATGCGGCTCTGTCGGCTAGGTGCTTGAGATTCCTCAGCTTGGGATGGCTTGAAGAAATTCTCCAGCCTAGATCCCTATTCTCACCTCCACTACATCAACAGTACTGGATGGCTGTGGACGGTTTTCCCTTCCCTAAATTTTTTCGCAGGTAGTGGTCCACATTATGGTAGCAAAACGGCACGTAAGTGCTACTTGTAGTGTACCTGGGGTACTCTTGCCATCTAAACTACCTACCTATCTACCTTAGATGCGTCGCTTTGCACGTCGCTACCATTTACTGCGTGTGGGTTCAAAGCCCATTATGGGCATGAAATATCAAATTACAGTAAAAGTGTTTTCTTATGGCTTTTGCTCCTCGTAAGGCATTGCCAAACATCAGAGCGCATTTCTGCGCACACTCCAGATTTAAGCCCCTATCCAGTAAGACCGTCTACAGACGGTCATCATAAAACCCTCCTTGGTTTTATATGGAATTTTCTTTTTCGTGTGAGCCGGCATAGCTACCTTGAATCGTCAGTTTAGTAATGGCCGTCGTTGAAATCAGTCGAAAAAATTACAGTTGATCTTTTCGTTTGTGAAAAAATGACCAAACATAGCAGAAATTTCTTTAAAAATTCAAAGCAGGTATGTTTCTTCATCACAGTGAAATAATCATTCACATTAAATTTTAGATGTTACCTAGCATTATAAGGTGAAATGAACAATAAAAACTTCCTCTTATTGTATTGAATTTAAAATTACTTTGCTTTAATTTTTACAATTAATCTAGATAGACCGTCTGTAGACGGTCCACCTTTTTTGTTACCTGGCGAGTGAACAAACACAGGTAATATAAAATAGACTTCAAATTCGTTTTTAGCGTACCAAAATTAACGTTCTATGAATTTTACATGATTTTTTGACGACTATTTATAGTCTGCTGGATAGAGGGTTAAAGAAAAAGCTTTGCAGCTTACCAAAGGATGTGTACATCAATCATTAGGTGAAGTAAAGGCTCTCAACTTTTTTTGTTTGCTGCTCAGTGCAGATAAAGACGAAATAAAATCAAATAAAAAATAGTCGAATAAAAAAAAAAGAAATTAATATACCTAAGCATCTTCCTGCCAAGTAATCCAAGTGTCATGGACATTGCCGTCAATACTTGTCAAAACTGGCTTATTCATAGGCTTGAGTATTTTTATTTAATTTTTTTTTAATTGTGGGTAAGGTGGTGATCAAAATGCCTTCGCACTTACTGCAATCGCTGTCTGGCCATCGAATGGTGTGGCCATCACTAAAACAATCCTTCCTCCTCTTCTGGGGAAACTCCCTTACCGGAAGTACTTTCTGCACTACTTCGGGAAAGCCCAGAACGACGTCTATGAAATGGAGCAGTTTTATTCGTCCATATCTGGGTCCACCATGCTCTTAGCCAGCTTCATGCAATGAGCTCGTCTTCTAATGTCTCAGTCTGTGAGACTTCGCTTTGTCGTCGAAGTCTATATTTTTTCTCTGTAATACGCCTTCAACGTATCTTTTAGCCCCATTCCTGTTATCCTCGCGTTCCATCATTTTGTCGATTATATTGGTAGGGGGTGTAGAGCAGATCGCCTCCGCGTGGTGCACCCTGGATAGCGCCAAATGATCTGCGGCCTGAACGGCCTAACAACCTGAACGGTGACGACCCTTGCTTTCGTCTTTGGACTTTCTTTCTGTACGATTTGGAATCTTTTGAACCTGTGCTGGTGGTTGCGGCATTCTTCCACCTGAGTATGTTAGGGTGAAACTTAACAGAAATGGCTGGTGGGCTAATGCCGTGACCGCCCCCGTCCCGTTAAAACCCTGGCAGGCCTCGGAGTACGTTCCAAACCCGTCGCCATTGGGTTGGCGGTGTAGGTGCGGTTGAGAGGACTCCCGTCTTTGCGTCCGGTCTGGCTCTGAACGCTTGCCTCATGAGGGCATGCGTCAACCCTCGCATGGCCTCCCTGCCGCGGCATAGACAACCATGAGACCTCTAAGGGACGACTACACTTCTACGGGCTTTGGATAGCGGCTTCGAGTGGGGACCTACTTAACATAAAACATGAACAACACAAAACAAACAAAACAAACAACAAAAACCTCAGATGGTAGCAGGAACCCGGAACCGAGTCCTAAAACCATCTCACGTAGGACAGGAGGGGCGAAATCGCCTCCTCGTAAACTCTCCCGGGGTCTTACCCTGAGGGCTGAAGTTCCCAGTGGCAGAAAAATGTCGGAAGCGACTAGCAGAGTAGAGGGGGACCCTGAGGGGAAGTCGGAACCGACTTCCAGCAAGAACGTGGGGGTCACAAGCGGGAACCCGCTTACGGTAGGTAGGAGGCCGCAGGCGGAACCGGCTGCGTCTCCTAATTTAGCAGTACTGGATGGGATGGCCAGTACCAGCAAGGGGTCCTCCATTAGTTTTCCGGGGGCTTCGGGGTTGTCTCTTCGGGGACCCCCTGTTAAGCCTAAACGGCAGAGAGGGCAGAGCAAACGGTCCTTCTCCGACCTCCGTCTCGCGACCAAAATCTTGGAGCGCTACGGCGACCAAAGTGCTTCTCAGCTATCTGAGAAACATTTTCAGACGCTTGAGTGGGCCAAGAAGGTTCTACGGGGGGCGGAAGAGGGCAGAGGAAAGGGAGCGAGTGCGCCACAAGTGGATTCGGGGGAAAAAAGGCAGCGATCCCAGGAGGAGGATGTTTCCCTCGAAAAGAGACCCAGGACTGATGGCGGCTTGCCCAAATCATTTAGCGAAGTCGCTAAACAGGCAGGCCACATCACTCTTGGAGTCATGGACAGTGCTAGGGAGGACGGCGCCATTTCCAGGGAGGAATGGAAGAGAGTAGCGTCCGCCATCTCCGCTGTCTTCATGAGGGTAGTAAGGGAAAACCCTGGATCCCCCCCCCCCCTGCTGTGAAAGTGCCGGATGGCACTACGGCACGTTTAAAAGAATTGTCTGCGCTGACGAACGGTCAGCTACTATGTACAGGGCGGCAGTGGCCTTGGTGGGAGAGGTATGGAAGGGAGCTAAGCTGAAAGCGGTGGACAAAAAGGATCTACCTATGCGTCCGCGAGCACGTGTCTGGCTCCCTTCCGAACCCTCTACCTCAGAGGGAATGGAGGAAATCCTCCGGTACTGCAACCCGAAACTCCCCACGCACAACTGGAAGGTGGTTATGGTGGAGAAGACCGAGAGATATCGGCAAGCGCTGATTCTGCTGAATGCGTAGTCTCTCGGCCCTCTTGCTGAAACAAAGGGGGTTATCAGCTATGGTTTCGAAAAGGTAGTCCTTAGGGTCTACCAAAGCGATACCAGAGCGGATGCCTCTGCTCATCCGGAGGTGCGGGAGGAAGAAGGGCCCACAGTTGAGGAAGCTCCTGTGGACATGGAGATAGACTCCGTCACGTCGGAGGCTGACAGTGTTGGTGACGCTCCCTCACGACCAGGGTCCGTTATCAGCATAGGGTCATTCTTCGACAGGGCGGAGGAGGAGAGGCTTCTGGCCTCGGAATGTGAGGACACCGACCTTGGGATGCTGGAGAGGATTATCGAAGATGATTATTCTTCAGATAAATCTTCAGCATTCTAAGGCGGCGTCGGCCAATCTACTGCTCCACCTTGAACAAGGTGGAGTTGATATAGTTCTGATCCAGGAACCGTGGCTGAGCAGCAGCGGCATTTCTGGACTCAGGACGAAAAGATACAAACTGATGGCGTACAGCGGGTTAGGTAAACCAAGATCTTGTATTCTCATCAGGAAGGAACTTAATGCATTTATCTTGTCTAATTTTAGCAATGAAGACATTGTGACTGTGAGCCTAGAGGGCCCTGCGGGGAAGCTATGGCTGATGTCGGCATATATGGCGCATGAGGACGAGGTGGAACCACCTCCAATGATGCTGAGGGAAGCCCTGGCTGAAGCGAGACGCAGGAAAACCGGCGTAATTGTAGGGACGGATGCTAACTCCCACCATACCTGTTGGGGAAGTTCCAACATAAATGCAAGAGGTGAGTCACTTTTTGATTTTATTTTAAACGAAGACTTGTTTATTTGCAACAGGGGTAAGGACCCTACTTTCATTACCGCAACCAGGGAGGAGGTGCTGGATCTTACTCTGGCCTCCTCTTCACTGTTAAACCGAATTTCCGATTGGAGGGTGCTTAACACTCACTCCTTCTCGGATCACAGGTATATTCAATTCTCTCTCACTGAAACTCGTCCAAAAAGACTCTCCTACAGGAATCTGAGGAGAACGGACTGGGATATTTACGGCAGGAATCTGCTGAACCTTCTCCCCGAAGCACCCAGGGAAAATTAAGATCTCTCGGAGGGAGCGATCGATGATCTGGTGGAGATCTTCACCTCAGCTTGTAATAAGGCTCTTGAAAGCTCCTGTCCACTTAGAACGCTCCCTAAGAAGGAGAAACCACCTTGGTGGACAGCAGAGCTCTCTGAGCTTAGGGCCTCGTGCAGACGCCTCTTTAATAGGGCTAAAAGAATTAAGTCTCCCTCAGGATGGGAACTGTATAAAGTAGGACTTGGAATCTACAAGTCCGAAATTAGGAAGGCCAAGAGGGACTCTTGGAGGAACTTCTGTGGAAGCGTGGAGGGCTGTCATGAGTCTTCGAGATTCAGACGAATACTCACGAGGAGCTCGGCTCCCTTGGGATACCTGAGGGATGAATCGGGACGTTGGGCGATGAGCGGCGAGGAATCACTAAAAATGCTTCTCGACGCTCATTTTCCAACGAATCCGGTATCTAGCAACACCAGCTCGGGAAGTACACCAACCGGTCTTCAGAACCGGGGCTGGCTGCTGGATGAGCACCGCTTGGCCTGGGCCATTGGCTCCTTCGGGCCCTTCAAGTCACCTGGTCCTGATGGCATCATACCTGCCCAACTGCAGAAATCTGTAGTGGTGTCATGCCGCTGGCTGACCCCCATCTATGCCAGCTGCATAGCCAGGGGCTATATACCGGGATCTTGGAGGGCTATGAGGGTTGTGTTTATACCCAAGGCTGGCAAGAGCTCGCATGTCTCCCCAAAGGATTTTAGGCCATTCAGTCTCTCATCTTTCTTGCTGAAAACCCTTGAGAGGTTGATTGACCTACACATAAGAAGCGGAATTCCTCGGGGGCGTTTGTCGCACGCCCAACATGCATACTGTAAAGGCAGATCAGTGGAATCTGCTCTGCACACAATTGTTAAAGATATTGAGGAGTCTCTATATCAGAAAGAACTCGCAGTCGGCGCCTTCCTCGACATTGAGGGGGCTTTTAATAACGTTCTCCCGGAGGCAATCACTAAAGCTCTGGATAGACTGGGGGTCGGAGCCGATCTTTCCAGGTTTATCTACAGAATGCTCAGCGACAGAACGGTCGTGGCAGAGTGGGGCGGCGTCTCTCTCCGCGGGCAGGTGAGCAGAGGCACGCCGCAAGGCGGGGTCCTCTCACCATTCCTCTGGATCATTGTTATCAATGACTTGCTGGAGGAGCTGGTGAGGAGGGGCTGTAGGGTGATTGCCTACGCGGATGGCGTGGCATTAATTGTTAGAGGAAAGTTTATAGATACCCTGTACGATTTAATGCAGGGATATCTGAACGTAGTTGTTCGATGGGCAGCAGATTGCGGCTTATCGGTGAATCCTCTTAAGACGGAGCTCGTCCTATTTACGAGGAAATATAAGATACCCAGAGCTCAACTCCCCTCGATGGGGGGCGATCCGCTGGTGCTTTCTGACAAGGTGAAGTACCTAGGTCTAATCCTTGACAGCAAGCTGACGTGGAAGCCCAACATTGAGGAGAGAGTAAGGAAGGCAACAATCGCCTTGTATGGGTGCAAAGGCGCAATTGGCAAAAGGAGGGGCCTTTCGGCCAGAGTTGTATTCTGGTTCTACAACACCATAATAAAGCCAATTTTGTTATATGGAGTCACTGTCTGGTGGAACTCACTGGAGAGGACGACATCAGTCAAAAAGCTAGAGAGAGTCCAGAGGTCTGCTCTCATTGGGATCAGTGGGGCGCTTCGAACTACTCCTACTCTGGCGCTTAATGCAATGTTAAATGTGGTACCTATAGACCTCGCAGGCAGAACTGCCGCTGCTCGTACCGCAATCAGACTGAGGGGCTTGGGCTATAAGCTCAACCTCACATATGGGCACTCAAGCATCCTCAGAAACTTTGAGTTCATCCCCTCGTCGACGGACCAGTGTGTGCCTTCGCTAAGTCCAAGCGGAACTTTTTCCACCTATATTCCACCAAGGGAGGAGTGGAGCGGGGGCAACACCTGGGGACAGGGCGTCGTTAACCTGTTCACGGATGGCTCGAAGTTGGATGGTAGGGTTGGAGGAGGAGTATTCTGCAAAGAGCTCCCCATCAAACTCAAATTCAGGCTACCGGATCACTGTAGTGTGTTCCAAGCAGAGGTGGCCGCAATGAAAGAAGCAGCTGACTGGCTACTTACTTGCGTAATAACTGCAAAAAAGGTAAATATTTACTCCGATAGCCAAGCGGCCATTAGGGCTCTAGGCTCTTTTATGGTGCACTCGAAGCTGGTCAGGGAATGCCTGGTCTCACTCTCGATTGCATCAGAATTCTTCGATATTAAGATAATTTGGGTACCTGGTCACAGTGACATTGCAGGAAACTGCGAAGCCGACGAGCTGGCCAGACAGGGGACCTGTGAGGCAATGTGTCCGCGAAAGGAGAGGATCGGGATCCCCTTGACAACCTGCGCTCTACTCCTGGAAGGATGGGCTATGCACCAACTCAGCGAACGCTGGGCAAGTACACGAACGTGTATGGTCGCGAAGTCCTTCTGGCCACGTTTGGATAGGAGGCGCTCGAGGGATATCCTGGGGATGACAAAATGTCATCTCTCAAATTTCGTGGGCATCATCACGGGGCACTGTCCGCGAGGTACCCATGCCGTGAGACGCGGAATTACTTCGAGTCCTTTTTGCGTCAGCTGTATGGAGGATGAGGTGGAATCATCTCAGCACCTGCTCCTAAGCTGCCCAGCCTTCGCAGGACTAAGATTCAAATACCTTGGTTCTCACTTCTTTTCTGCGCCTGCTGATATAGCAGGCGTTGATAACAAAAATCTGATGAACTACATCAGCAGCATAATGAGGTTAACACAACCGCGGACTAGTCACCGTTCGTAGTCCACAAGCACTCACCACTCCCCATCCCTTCCCTTCCTCCCCCCTCCTTGTCCTTCAATGGTAACACAAAGGACGAACCAAACTATTTCGTCCAAGTGGGCCCTATTGGGCAACCATTACAACCTACCTACCTACCTACCTATTGGTAGGCGCGATATCGTCAATCTGCTTCTCAGAACACCATCTATCGCAACTAAAGAACGTGTGTTCCGTATCACGGCTCGGTGCTCCACCTGGGGTCGCTTACCTTGCACATGCGCTATAGGTATCTCCAGAAGTATCCGTGGTCCGAGAGGAGCTGAGTCATGAAATAGTCCACTTCGCCGAAGTCCCTTTGAGCCCATTTGCCTATTGATGGAATAAGTTCCGTCGTCCATATGTCACTTGAGTCAGTGGCTCATCGGCTTTGCCCCTGCTGCGCCGTTAAGCATCTCCGTTCCGCGGCATTAGTAGTGGATTGCTTTTTCCTGTAGTCCGACGCGCTTACGAGTCATGAGTTCGATAGGTATCTCCCTGCTGATCACACAAACTTTTGCGCCTGAGACAGTGCGATATATTTCATCAACTCTGAGTGCCGCTGGTCGTTCAGCTTCCGGTGTTTTCCGCTTCCCTTTGCAGTGTAATAAGAAGTAAACTGAAAAAATAAAAAAAAATTAAAAATATTTTTGTATATTACTTTTCAGATTTATTCAATCTTAGTTTTTTTTAAAGAATTCTTCAGTTATTTTTGAAATTTTGAGTTAATTTTTTAGGATCAAATTGCTTTTTAAAAAAATTTTCTTGTGGTAAAAATATAGGCCCTTATTATGAGCAAAATTGGATCTTCGACTGTAGTCGAAAGTGCTGATCGAACGAATTTTCATTTGGTATTATGGTGCTCATTCGTTGAAGAATAGGACTATTGTGAATTTCGATCGCTCGACGCATTTACAATAGATAATTTTTTCTCAGCTGATACAGCAAATCAAAATAAAAGAATAACCGATTGTGTTGAAATTCTT
Organism: Anastrepha obliqua; assembly: GCF_027943255.1. Taxonomy (NCBI): domain Eukaryota; kingdom Metazoa; phylum Arthropoda; class Insecta; order Diptera; family Tephritidae; genus Anastrepha; species Anastrepha obliqua. The sequence goes on along the minus strand of NC_072893.1, from coordinate 119,696,471 downwards.
TGCTAACAACATTTTTAAAAGTTAAAAAACGTATTTTTTGTGAAAATGAGTACAACGGAGTTGTGGTTCGACGATTCAACGGACGATGAAAGATAAGTGGAACTAGCTAGAAGTAGAAAACAGTTGAGGGGCGCATCCAACCCCCTAGAAATGACTTCCACTGAAAAAGTTTAGAATTTTCAAAATGTGTTGACGTACTTAATATTACAGAAATTTCCTTATAGATTTTTATAGAACTTTAGATTATCTAAAGAGGCGTTTATGAACCTACTGTCCAGTACAGAAAACCAGTTGCAGCAGTGCACCCGAGCCAAATCCATTCCAAATATGTTAAAGCTAGCCACAGTTCTGCGATTTTGTGCTCAGGGATCGTACCACTTGAGTATAGGTAATGAAGGTATGCTAGGACTTGCTCAAACCACTGTGTACGATGATGCTGAAGATATTGAAGTGGAGTCAAATAACGGAGAAGTAGAAAACATAAGAAACGAAATTTTGAGAATATTATAGAAAAATCTAAAAAGTATTAAATAGAAACCTTTACGCCACAGTTTCTGTTTTATTTTTGTTATAAATTTTCTTTATTCAATTATTCGTCATTCGAAAAAAATAATGGTCTATGAATAAGTTCGTGCGGTTTTTTTTCGAAATTTGAATTTCGGATCATTCCCATGGCTTTTAAACGTTTGGAAATGGTTGATTGATCAACTCCCAAAGTTTTTGCAACCTCTTCTTGCGTTTGAGCCGGATCTTGATCGAGCAATTCCTCCAATTCGGTATCCATGAACTTTGGCGGCGCGGCCAAAATCACCACTTTTAAAGCGTGCAAACCACTTCTGGCACGTTCGCTCAGCTAGAGCATGCTCACCATAAACTTCCACCAAGATACGATGACTTTCGGCTGCTTTTTTCTTCATATTAAAGAATTCCCCGCAAAAACACATTATTTGGCACGAAATTCGACATTTTCAAGTGTGGTAAAAATATTGTTGTTTACGCTTCAAATAAAAAACTTGTATATGTATTTCAGTTCCACTACGTATTTCAGCCCATACCTACCAAGGGAAAATAAAAATGTATTTCTATAAACATCACAAAAAAAAAAAACCATTATTAAGCTTAATCCATTTTGCTGCCGTTCTAACTGGTGGTCCCAAGCAATTCAGCTCCGTAGTAAATTCTTCCCATTTTTTTGCTGCTTGAACTTTGGTGCAAATCCCTTTTGCGAAATGTGGATTCTCTTCCATTAATGAAACTAGCCTTTCTTATTGCTGTTTGGTACTCACGACTTTCGACCTGCAGAAAATTAACAAAATTAGTATATATTTATTATTTGGTTACTATAAAACCATAAATAATCGCAAACAACTTACACTTTAACAAGTTTTCCCACAATACGCTACACGATCGAAAGCAAAATTGCATTCGACTCTAAATTCGGTAAACAACGAAAATTTCGATAGGGTTGCTCATAATACCAAATTGACATTCGATTTTCGATCTTCGACAACCAGCGAATATCGAAGATCGAATGTAACTCATAATAGGGGCCATATTCTTTGGTTAGCCACTTTTGTGGTAGTTCAACTAATTCAGTGCACGGAGTCTACAAGTCTGTGGTTGAATTAATAAGAGAGCGATAAGACGGTAGAAGGCCTACCAATTCCACCATCTCAAAATAAAGCGTATGAAAGCTCTTTGAAGAAACTCTAACATTTTACCATAAACTGCATGAACAGATCTCCAGACAACTACCGTGTATTGGAAAATGGACCAAACTAAAGACGAGTACAATGGTTTGAGGGTATTTTATTATTTATATTTTAGTTTAATGTTTCAAAATTACAATCAAAATCGTAACTAAGAACTTAGTCTATCTACTAAAGATTTTCACAAAACATGATTTTTTGCAAGACATTTTAATTCACTAAATGATTTGCTGGTCTCCTTATTAACGCACCTGCACCAAGTCAATACAAGCCGGCCCCTATTTCTGGCGCCTTGAGGGTTCTACTGTACAGCTGACTGAGCTATTTCGTCTGGATTCCTTCTCAGTGTGTGCCCAATCCATTTTTCTATGCATGCCCTTTTCCAATTGACTTTTGCTTAGTCAATTGCCATAGTCGTTGGTTACAGATGGTTCGCGGCCACCAGATACCGATAATAGATCGCAAGCATCTACTTACTAAAGACTGTACTTTTCGTGTCGCTTGTCCACTTGTGGATCCTTCGCTGAATGTCCAACCCTGTACCACCGTCAGGGGTACTGAAATGCAGCCGAGATACTCAAATTGGTTAATATTTTCTATTATTTCTCCATCTATTTCGAATTGTGTGTTGTTGTTGCTTACATAGATTCGCAAAGACTTGGACTTATTTGTGTTAACAGTAGGGTCAAGATTTAAACACTATTTGAAGATATAAGGATCGTATAACGAAGAACAGTTACGGCGAATAAGGCCAAATGTGGGCAACATCCGTAGCGGCATCTTAACGAAGTGACATTATTTTGGGTTAGATTCAGTACTAGGAATTTGGCGCAGAATTAGTAACCCTCTCCTCTCGTGAGCATAGGGCCTCGACAATTCTTGTCTTGCCTTGATTTCGTTAATATATTTGATTTCTGACAGGGTAGGTGATTAGCCTGCCGCTATCAGTCCGCCCACCTCTCGTTTCTTATTAACTGCGCCTTCTTACTGCCCGGAGCGCCATCTGTGTGTCCCATTTTTTTGGATGAAGGATCGCACAGATGGTTGAGGACTTCGCTAAAGTGGTGTGTCTGCGCTATTACCGCGGCTGCCCGCTTCCTCTTGCTGGCGCCATTGATGCAATGTGTAACTGTGTGTTTTTCTTTGTTTTTGCTTGTTTTAGCAGCCACAATGCAAATAATGTGCTAACTATTGTGCGGGAGTAAGGAAAGGAATAGTTTTAAAGTTTGAGGAATGAGATTTGTGTTCTTGTTTTTAGAAAGAGGGAAAGTAGGTAAATTTGGAAAAGTGCGAGGACCGTGCCTTTTCATGGGGTTCGAACCCACTACCTCTGCGATGTTAGGCTAGTGCACTTATGCTAGACTACCGAGGCCGCGTCGTACATCAATCATATTTGGCACTTGTAAACTGGAAAGCTGCAGTATATAAATAGGCAAACAATGGAGCGCCTAAAAGTCAAAATAAAAAATTCCATCACTCAAAATCATTTTTTTAGTAAAAAAGTTATTAAAAAACTCGATGATTATGTGTATATATATTGCATGTTGCATATATATTAAAAATTAAAGCAGAAAAAATGTTCAATTGTCGGTAGTGTGGCAACATCAGCACCTCACAGCACCTCTGTCAGCTAACTGTACGCCAACTGTAACCAATATATGAAAACTGAAATACACAGCCGTGTAGGTACGCACACATATCATCACATTTGTTCAAGCATGAATGTGTGTATGTATGTTGCATGTGTATGTATGTAAGAGTAATAAGTTGTGCGCACATTACTCATACGCCCAGCTGTACGGCAGTGCGTTCGATCCGATTAAAAGTTTCTGGTACTGGCTGCTCAAATAAACAGCATGTCACTGGCACAATACCAACAACATTAACAAATAAAATATCAGTAAGAAAAATAAAAATAAATTTGCTTGAAAAACAAGGCCAAACCAATATTGGCAAAAGTCAAAAAATGAAGGGGAAAAAATGAGAATAGAAAAAATAATGGTACCAGAATGCATGAGCGGAAAACAAAAATAGCAACCAGAGCTGCAATGGTTAAAGTTTTCTTACCCAAGTCTTGGGCTGCGGTTTGGCACAATCCCTTTGCAGGAAAATATTTTTCTCAAAAAAGGAATTTCATAGATTAGCTTTAAGTGCAGCTGTAAGTGAATTGAAAATGGTTTAAAAGCTTAAATGCTGAACAAATTCTAAAGAGGTTTTAGGTTAATTAGGGCCGATCTTTGTTTTCAGCCCGTTTTTTGTGTTTTTTTTTAATAGGACTATGAATAAGTTTGTGCGGTTTTGCAACAGATGGCGTAACTTGATTATTATTCCATCGATCCACATTTTCAAACATTCATTGGAGAGCTACTGTCGTAAGGCACAAACGTCAGTATAAGTTTTTTATTTGAAGCGTAAACAACAATATTTTTACCACACTTGAAAATGTCGAATTTCGTGCCAAATAATGTGTTTTTGCGGGGAATTCTTCTTCATTATTTTAATATGAAGAAAAAAGCAGCCGAAAGTCATCGTATCGTGGTGGAAGTTTATGGTGAGCATGCTCTAGCTGAGCGAACGTGCCAGAAGTGGTTTGCACGCTTTAAAAGTGGTGATTTTGGCTTGGAAGACGAAGAACGCGAGGGTGCGCCGCCAAAGTTCATGGATACCGAATTGGAGGAATTGCTCGATCAAGATCCGGCTCAAACGCAAGAAGAGGTTGCAAAAACTTTGGGAGTTGATCAATCAACCATTTCCAAACGTTTAAAAGCCATGGGAATGATCCGAAAGGTAGGCCATTGGGTGCCGTATGAATTGAAGCCAAGAGACGTTGAACGCCGTTTTATGGCATGCGAACAACTGCTTCAACGGCACAAAAGAAAGGGTTTTTTGCATCGAATTGTGACTGGCGATGAAAAGTGGGTCCATTACGACAATCCAAAACGTCGGGCAACGTATGGATACCCTGGCCATGCTTCAACATCGACGTCGGCGCAGAATATTCATGGCCTGAAGGTTATGCTGTGTATCTGGTGGGACCAGCTGGGTGTTGTGTATTATGAGCTACTGAAACCGAATGAAACGATTACGGGGGATGTCTACCGACGACAATTGATGCGTTTGAGCCGAGCACTGCGAGAAAAACGGCCGCAATACGCCGATAGACACGACAAAGTTATTTTGCAACATGACAATGCTCGGCCACATGTTGCACAAGTGGTCAAAACATACTTAGAAACGCTCAAATGGGATGTCCTACCCCACCCGCCGTATAGTCCAGACCTTGCGCCATCCGATTACTATCTCTTCCGATCGATGCAACATGGCCTGGCTGACCAGCACTTCCGTAATTACGATGAAGTCAAAAAATGGATCGATTCGTGGATTGCGGCAAAACCGACCGAATTTTTCACAAAGGGAATCCGTGAATTGCCAGAAAGATGGGAAAAAGTAGTAGTAAGCGATGGACAATACTTTGAATATTAAATTTGTAACCATTTTACGTCAATAAAGTTTCAAATTTCGAAAAAAACCGCACGAACTTATTCATAGTCCTATTACATATTTAAAAAGGTTGAGCAATGCACGCATTGTAAACGTCAAGCATCACATCTGGTCGGCTTTCGGCCACAAGTTTGAGAGCTTCAGCCGGGATGCCATCTGAGCCTCAGTGAAGTGTGGGAGCATCTCGTCGCCTTGGGAGTATCGGTCTCCGCACAGCATAGGTCTGCCCACTATTTTGCTGATGTGGGGCGGTGGAGTTGGCGTTTAGCTTCCCCCAAGGATTGGTATTTATATCCCTTCGAAGCTACTCCCATTTTGCCTTCTTACTGGCGATTATTGCTTGTTTCAGTGCTTGTCTGAAACCAGCAACTTCCGCCTCTGCTTCTCTGTTTCGTCTGACTCTGGTGTATCTTCTCCTATTACGGAAGCGGGTTCTTCTGAGCTCTGCGATTTCTATTGTACACCAGTACACAGGTCATCTTCTTGAGCATAGCCGAGCACGGGCGTCGATGCGTAGCAGCTTTTGACAATGCGCTGCAAAATGGCGCTTGCAAAGCCGCTTGTAAGTGGCGTTACCACTTATGTGCGGCGTAGAATTTGCATGAAAGTGAGCTAGGAACGTTGCAGTGTTCACTTTGTCCATGTTCCATTTGCAAGTTCCCTTTATATTAGATGTTGGGGTATGGCCAACTCTCCCACTGATCCGGAAAGTGATATACCGGTGGTCATATCCAGTATACTCTTCCAGAAGATTTGTGTAAAAATTAATTTTTTCTCGCGCCGCTTTCCTCATTAAATTTTGGTTCATTTTGAAGACAATTTCATGACTCCGCGAATGAAAAAGTTCTCGCAGAAGCTAAATTAAAAATTTTATTCTGAAGCTAAATGAGCTAAGTGCTCTGGTTCATCAGTACCAAACACAAATTCAAATGCTGTATTACAAGGCAACTCTATTAATGTGACACCTTTGCGCGAAAATAATGATAATTCTGCTACTGAGGGCTTTGAAATGAGTAATGGAAGTGATAGTTAAGTGGAATGGCAAACTGTGACAAGCAAAAGACGTCAGTTGGGTTCTCCCACTATTGATCAAAAGCGAACAAAGACAGACAGCAATAAGAACATAGTAGAAACAATAAACAATTAACAATTCTATAAATAACAACAACAACAATAAAATAATCAGCAATACCAGCAGCACAAACATGTTTGCCGGATTACAAGACGAGTCAAACGGTAATAATGGACAACAGAATGAAGAAGAGACTGCACTAAAACCACCACCAATTATTATATAGGGTGGGCCATATAAAATTTGCTTTTTGAATCGGCTATAAAAAAAAACTAATCAATATTTTTTCAAACTTTTTTTTTTATTTTTAAGATTGAACATTGTCATTTATGAATGAAAAATAATATCGTTCAAATGACTGCCATGACTGGCTTTACTGTAGGCTATTCGATCAACTCAATTTTTAAGCACATTTTCTAATGTTTGGGCTCCAATTTCATGAATGGCAACTTCGATTTCGTGTTTTAAAGCATCAATCGTCTCTGGATGCTTCGCATAGCATTTGTCCTTAACGGCTCCCCACAAAAAATAGTCTAACGGGCTTAAATCACAGCTCCAAGGCGGCCAATTGATTTCGGAATTTCGGCTGATTATTCGGTTTTCCAAAACGGTAGCCAAAAGTTCGATTGTAACTTTGGCAGTGTGACAAGTTTCGCCATCCTGTTGAAACCAAATGTCGTCCATGTCATCCTCTTCAATTTTTGGAAACAACTCGTTGAGCATGTCACGGTACCGCTCGCCATTTACTCTAACCGCGGCTAATCGCTCATTTCCGAAAAAAAAGGCCCACTCGTTGTGGATGCATTTGCTTCTCTACAGTAACGTATGGACGTATTGGACGTATGAGCCCCAAATCCGACAATTTTGCTTATTGACGTAGCCACCGATGTGAAAATCAGAAAAGAAGAAGAAGACTCACCACTTTGGAAATAGGTTTTCAATATTTCCCAATTTTGTTTAAGCGTATAGCGTCCCATTTCGTAAATGTCAAACCTTTAAGTAAATTATGAACACATTTGACATGTCATTTGTGTTACCATTCTCAAAAAAAAAGGTGGTTCAAAAAGTAAACGCTATACGGCCCACCCTGTATAAACCTTAAGGTAAAATTAAGTAAGCTAATCTTTAGTGAAAATATTAAGATAAATTCCACAATGAATTTAAGCAATCTTGAAGTACAAATGAATTTTAATAATTTAAAAACGAACTGTACAAGTTCACAAGCTGTTGTAATTTCTATGTAGGTTTGCACGAAAGCAGAACTACCGCTGCCATTATCTTATAAGATCTAATTTGGTGAATGTCTTATAGTAGATAGATTGCAAATAAAGTAAGTTATAAAACAAAAAATAAAAACAAAAAATTATTCTGAACCAAATATCGGGAATATTTTTGTTGGGCATCATCCACTTCCTCTCTAATTGCGTCTATGTACTTATAAATTAAAGAAGCAATATTTATTTCATCCGGAATCGCTTTAAGGTATAAAATAGTAATTTCCTTATACCTTATAAATACTTTTACATAAAATCTGTGCCACAGTTCCATAGAAATAATTATACAAACCTACCATAAATAAAAAGTTGAAAATAATTGCGATACTCTCTACTTTCTCTCCTCTACAATAAGAACAACTTGTTTGCTACGACAAGAAAAAATCAGCTCAATTATACACCACCACCAGCTTCCTGCTCTTGGCCAGCAAAATCTTTAAGTTTATTGCAGCATTTTCCTAATTTTCAGCATCATAAATTTTTGGAGCTCATTTTAATTAGGCCTTAAGAAAGTTTTTCATTTTTTTTCAGCTGCCTAAAGGTTGCCTTAAGCATATTGTGGGCGAGTACTACTTAATGCCTTTGGACAGTTGGACACACACACAAACACTCTGCGCAGCCTTTTATTACAGTCAACGTCCTTAAATAGCGCGCCTGTGGCTCGTGTTTGGTTGTGAAAAAGTGGCGAGACTCTGGCGAGCAAATAATCAAAATCACTTAATGAAATACATAAATACACAAAGTAAACAACAACAAAGTGAAAATTAAACAACAACAAAAACACACCACCAAATCCGAAAAAGTAGCCTTAAGCAGAATTTCTGCCAGCTGGAAGGCAAAGTCCATCTCGTAATTTTGACTATTTTAAATGCCCAAACAAGAGTCGTAAAATCCAATAAGAACTATAACAATTAATTTGAAGTAATGCTTTCTGACGCGCCGCGTGTTTCTTATTAATGAAAATGCAGGCCGCGAGCAACACTTCGCTTTGTGCTGTTGCTATTGTAGAGAATTTAATTTGAATGACATAATTTTTTGCTGCATAAAAAAGATTTAAAATGCTTTAAAAACTTCGTGAAGCTTAGGTTCATTTTCGTTTTCTTTATTTCTGAGGCATCATTTTCTACTTTTGTTACTTAAAAGCTCAATAAAGTTCCATAGAGCTTTGAACGATCTCGAAAGCTGGGTTTAAGTTTAAGGATATCCATTATTTTTAGCAGCTTAAATTTCTTTGCCTACTTTTATATCATAAAAATAAATGCGTTTTGCAAAGCTTTAAAAGCTCTCGAAAGCATAAGTTAATTTTCATTTTGATTATATCAGCGCCACAATTTCTTATGTCTACTTTTGTTACTTAAAAGCTCAATAAAGTTCCACAGTGCTTCAAAAGATCTCAAAAGCTGGAGTATAATTTTAGGATCTCCATTATTTTTAGCGTCATAAATTTCTACGCCTACTTTATATCATAAAAATAAATACATTTTACGAAGCTTTAAAAGCACTCGAAAGCTTGAGTTAATTTTCATTTTCTGTATTTCTGCGGCATAACTTCCTATGTCTACTTATAAATAAACTTTCTGGATCTCCATTATATCAGCGCCACAATTTCTTATATCTACTTTTTTTACTTAAAAGCTCAATAAAGTTCAACAGAGCTTCAAAAGCTCTCGAAAGCTGGAGTTAAATTTTAGAATATACTTTATTTTTAGTGGCATAAATTTCTATGCCTACTTTTATATCATAAAAATAAATACATTTTACGAAGCTTTAAAAGCTCTCGAAAGCTTGAGTTAACTTTATTTTTTTTTCTTCGGAATAATTTCTGATGTCTACTTTTGTTATATTAAAGCTCAATAATATTCAACAGAGCTTAAAAAGCTCTCAGTTGAGCTTGAGTTAATTTGAATTTTTCTTATTTCTGCGGCAAAATTTCTTATGTCTACTCTTGTTATCTTAAAGCTCAATAGTTCAACAGAGCTTCAAAGGCTCTCGAAAGCTGGAGTTAAATTTTAATATATCCATTATATCAGTAGCACAATTTCTTATGTCTACTTTTTTTACTTAAAAGCTTAATAAACTACAGCAGTGCGTCAACAGCTCTCAAAAGCTCGAGTTAGATTTCAGGATCTCCATTATTTCAGAGGCATAAATATCTATGCCTAATTTTATATCACAAAAATAAATAAGTAATACAAAGCTTTAAAAGCTCTCTAAATTTTGAGCTAATTTTCATTATTTTTGCCGCATAATTTTCTATGTCAACTTTCGTTAAATTCAATTTGTATATACGTATCAACGCCATTGAGTCCTATAATCTGCACTTGTTGCATAAAACTAGATAAGCTATAAAAAGCTTTAAAAGCTCTCTGAAGCTCCCTAAGCCCTCTCTTTACGTTCAGTCATAGAATGATTATTATTCCAGCTTGATTATTTTCTATGTCTATCTCTGTTACTTAAAAGCTTTCGAAACAAAATCGTAAAAAGTTCGCTAAAGTTTGAATTCAATTTAATTTTGTATGTATCAGCGGTACAAAACTCTATTATTTATGCTTGCTGCATAAAAATAAATAAGTTTTAACGGCTTTAAACGCTTTCTATAGTTTGAGTTAAATCTTCTATCTTTGATGAATCTCACTATTTTAGCTCACTCATAGTTTCCTTTGGCTATAATTGTTACCTGAAAGCTCTATAAGTCATACAAAGCCTTGAAAGCTCTATAAAGCTTGGGTTGAATTTTTAGAGTCGCCAATATTTCCCATGCATACTTTTGTAGTATAAAAATAAATAAATGCTACAAAGCTTTAAACGTTTTGTGAAATTGGAAATCAATATAATAGTCAGTCACTTTAGTGAAATCAGCTAAATCACTAATTCCAAATTTTTTTTTTCATTCTGGTAAAATCTGCAAGATAATCGGAATACTATAGAAAAATCTGGTTTTCAAAAGCAGTCGACATAATATCGAGATCATTTCGTCTAACAGTAAACAGTTTAAAGCTTTGACTTGCTGAAAACATGAATTACTAAGTAAAAAGCTTTAGAACATAGTTGACGATATTCTATGAAAAAAGTACTTTCAGATACTTTAGAAGATCAAAGCGATTGGGGATCAAATACTGCATTCGGTATAACGTCTCATTATGTGAGACACCCTGAGTGACCATAGATAATAGGATTTCAGGACAACAAGAAAAATGTGTCTAAGAATATACATAGGAGACTAAAAGGTAAAGGAAACAACGAAAAGTTATTAAATGCAATACGAAACCTTACACCGCAGGCTATCAGAGGCTCCAGAACCAGAGAGTCATATGTATACATAAATATGGATTATTGGCGCCTAAGCTCTTTATTGAGTGTTTAGCTGAGGAATTCGCGGTGAAAATTCGTGGTGTGCGACTTAGTGTTGCACCACAAATGGAGGGTATTATATGTAGTTTTATGCCACCTCCGAACGGCAGACGATTTTTTATGAGGAGTCTTTTCGTGGTAGAAATACTTTCGGAGGTTGATTTTACATATCACTGGAGCTTAGCCAAATCCAGATCCCATAGGATTCTACAATTTATAAAGTACCTACTAAAATGACCACAGAATATTATAGTTCGCATACTTAGAATAAGAAGGAGTCCATAATATTTCATCGCATTAGAGAAGCGAAGTGATTTCCTCACATTACGAAATGGTGGCGGAATTTGAGTAAAAACTATTGAGCTTCCAAGCCTATATGTGTCCCTATAAAGCGTAGCTTAACCTATCCTTAGATTCGTCTTCGATTTATTACCCACTGGCGCTGAGTAATAAAAATCGTTAGACAAAATCTTAGTGGTCGAGAAAGTTAGCTTTGGTATTCACGAAAATTCAAGTAGCTGTTGCTCAGTGCATTCCAGCAGCTTTGTCTTGCATTTATTACATCAATTTTTTCTATCTCAAGCTTAATAAAATCTTTCAATAAATGACAGGGACAGATGTGATGAAAATAAAAATTCAGGAAGCCAAACCCGGTGAGAGTGGTTGAGCGCATGTCTGTGATACACTAGGAGATGTTTATTTTATGATTACTTACGAAAAAAGTTTGCTATGCCTCTCTTTGCCTTTCAACATGCACCATGTTGAGTTTGCTTAATATTTGCTTCAATCACTGCAATAATAAACTATTATCGTAAATACAGCCTAGTAATACTCTTAAAATGGCTTTTGGATCCTAAGCTGTTTGAATCTAACAACACATTATGATGGACCCAGCGCAAAAGAGCGAACATTTTCATTTTCATAGCTCGCATGTTTTACTCAAAATTATGAAAGAAAAACATGATTAGCTAAAAATTGTATAACCGATCAAATGGCACATAGCCCCTGAATGTATGCTTGTATTTAGGCAGGCATCTAAGCGCATGCATTCACGCATACAAATTTCAATATGTACCTACTTACGAATTACTATAAAACAAAGCTTGACAACAGCATGCAACTTTGCTAAAATGTATCATTTGAGCTGAATCAACAGCAAATAAGCCAACAATTTTTGAACATTATTAGAGTGGAGTTTCGAGTAGAATGGTCAAAACAGGCAAAGGAAGTATTTATAAGCTTACTTAAGTAAATACTGTTGTACAAAAATGTGTAGTATATATATGTATGTACAACCCAAACAGACCAGTAGGGATTTCCTGAAGAGCACAACTAGAAAAAATGTACTCAAAAATATATGAAAACGTCGAAGCCATTGAGTTTTGAAGTGCAGGAGAAGGGAAAATTAAGTTGCTTACTTCAGTACGGCAAACCTACGGGAGTATTTCGTTTTTTTGTTTTTGCGGATGCGGGGTTTAAATGTCTAATGCATCATCCAAGCTGGCGTCGCAGCAATATTATGTCCAGAGACTAAAAAACTGTGTGTTCAGCGTCATCCCCGCACGTGCATGCAAGGTGTTCGCATTTCCCTATTGCTGTCCCGGCAATTGGCGGCCCGCAATAAAAACAATATTTAAGTCCTTTCAAATGGTAGTTGTGGCAGAAATCTTTATTCAATAATTATTACAAGTTTAAATATCAAATGTACAAATAATATAAAAAACTTACATTTTGTTTGCTTGCGGCGCCTGTGCGCTCTGGAACAATCCAAAAATCAAAAGGAATAAATTTGACATTTGTACTTGCGAATGAGGGAATGAGGAAATGACAAATAGAAGAGTGCGATGGGTTGCCATCGCATTTTTTCGCAACAAGCGTGAATGTAAAAATTGTAAATAAAAATTGAATTTTATTATACTAAAACTTAATAAACTTTAAAACTTCATAGCAAAATCTTCCAAGAAATTCTTATTCAAAACCGCGGAATTGTAATGAATCAATAATCGCAACACCTATTTTGAATAAGTATTTCTGGAAAAATCATACCACTTGCCTTAGTAAATCATCCATACTAAGTAAAATCAAACTAACTCCTATCCAATTTCCAACTGGGTACATTTTACTCATTCCCCGAACACTCACGTTCTCTCACTCAAGGCATACAGTTACATAAACAATGTTGCAATTGCAAATTATCTGCAAGGCAGCGTACAGAATTTTGATAAGCAAGAAGGAAACAAAATGCCAAAAAACACAACGTGCGATACGAACATAAAATCAGAAAAATTAAAATGGCAAAATCTTTGGTGCAGCCTGCTTGTGGGACCGTCAACATGTTGTCAAGAGCTTTAAGCATTCAAGTGGCTGGATTAGGCACTCAACTGGCTGGAACTTTGTTACAGATACAGCCAATTTACTTAAAAGCTGATGAGTTTGCGATGTGATAGGAAAAAGTAAAGGAATATAAAAAAGAATGAGAATAGGAACAGAAAAAAGGAAGGGGATAGAAATAGGAGTAAAAGTAGGAGTAGGAGTAGGAATAGGAATAGGAATAGGAATAGGAATAGGAATAGGAATAGGAATAGGAATAGGAATAGGAATAGGAATAGGAATAGGAATAGGAATAGGAATAGGAATAGGAATAGGAATAGGAATAGGAATAGGAATAGGAATAGGAATAGGAATAGGAATAGGAATAGGAATAGGAATAGGAATAGGAATAGGAATAGGAATAGGAATAGGAATAGGAATAGGAATAGGAATAGGAATAGGAATAGGAATAGGAATAGGAATAGGAATAGGAATAGGAATAGGAATAGGAATAGGAATAGGAATAGGAATAGGAATAGGAATAGGAATAGGAATAGGAATAGGAATAGGAATAGGAATAGGAATAGGAATAGGAATAGGAATAGGAATAGGAATAGGAATAGGAATAGGAATAGGAATAGGAATAGGAATAGGAATAGGAATAGGAATAGGAATAGGAATAGGAATAGGAATAGGAATAGGAATAGGAATAGGAATAGGAATAGGAATAGGAATAGGAATAGGAATAGGAATAGGAATAGGAATAGGAATAGGAATAGGAATAGGAATAGGAATAGGAATAGGAATAGGAATAGGAATAGGAATAGGAATAGGAATAGGAATAGGAATAGGAATAGGAATAGGAAATGGAATAGGAATAGGAATAGGAATAGGAATAGTAATAGGAATAGGAATAGGAATAGGAATAGGAATAGGAATAGGAATAGGAATAGGAATAGGAATAGGAATAGGAATAGGAATAGGAATAGGAATAGGAATAGGAATAGGAATAGGAATAGGAATAGGAATAGGAATAGGAATAGGAATAGGAATAGGAATAGGAATAGGAATAGGAGTAGGAATAGGAATAGGAATAGGAATAGGAATAGGAATAGGAATAGGAATAGGAATAGGAATAGGAATAGGAATAGGAATAGGAATAGGAATAGGAATAGGAATAGGAATAGGAATAGGAATAGGAATAGGAATAGGAATAGGAATAGGAATAGGAATAGGAATAGGAATAGGAATAGGAATAGGAATAGGAATAGGAGTAGAAGTCGAAAAAAAAATTGGAATGGCAATAGGAATAGAATTTTTTTCTTTTCTTTTGGTGGGTGAGGTAGGACTTAAAATGCCTTCGCACTTACAGTGCCCGTCGCCTACTGCGTCGAGTGGCATCTGCACTAAAATCCCTCCTCTCCTTCTGGGGAGACACCCTTCACAGGGTAATACATCAGGAAGGCCCAGAACGGCATCTATAAAGGACCGATTCTATTCACCCTGGTCTGGGTCCACCATATTTGTAGACAGCTTTCATGCTATAGGCGCTTCTTCTTGTGCCTCTATCTGTGCGGCTTCGCTTTGTTGCACTTTGTCGTCGCACATGTTAGCGATGTCTTTACCGCGTTCCAGCTGTCCTTGCATTCGATCATTTTGTGGGCTGTGCTGCTCGGCGCTATGTCGCCAATCTGCTTCTTCAGAGCATCTCTTTTCGGGAGCCATCTGCCACAATTAAGAAAACGTGTCTTCAGCGTCATCGCTCGGCGCTTTCGCAAAATATGCAATTGCGATCGCTTGCCTTGGCAATGCGGTATAGGTATAAACGGAAGTATCCGTGGCTCGCAAGAAGTAATTAACTTTCCCGAAGTTCCTTTGGACCCTTTTGCCTATTGTAGGAATCAGCTTCGCCGTCCAACTGCCCGTCGTATCAGTGTCTCATTTAGACACTCTCACCCCTTTGCCACCGCTGCTTGATTTGGCATCTCCGTTCCGCGACATCTTCGTTCCAGAGCCATGAGGTCGACGGGTATCTCCCCGTTGATCACAAAAACGAGTTCGCCAGAGACAGTGCGGTAGGTTGAGACAAATCTGAGTGTGGAAGTTTGTTGCCCGGTCTCCAGTGCTTTGCACTTGGCTTTATATGATTTGCCTTATTTTGCTCCGTGTGGCTCACATCATTAATCTACTTAGCATTCCCATGGACTTTGCTACTTTGGTAGCCGCATGCCGCATCTGGGCGCAGAAAGTAAGCCTGCAGTCAAATTGAATATCTAGGTATTTCACTACTTTTTCGTCACTAAGGACGTGTCGCCTATTTGCATGCTGACCTCGAGAGGCATGCGACCTCGTGTCATAAGGACGGACTTATATTTGGCGATTTTCAGGCTGTGGTTCTCAAGCCCTAATTGTGGAAGGAAATAGGAATTAGAAAATATAGGAATAGGAATAGGAATTAGAAAACAAAAATCATTTTCCACATATTTTGGGAAGAATTTGATCATTCTTTTTTAATTTAATACCTATTTTTGTGTGCGATCCCATATTTTTTTTAGAAGTATGAAAATTGGTTTAATGCTAAATGGTGTTATACTGAAGTGTTGGTGCTGGCATGGGTTCTCACTCGATACGGGTATAATCTTTTCTCCCTTATCTAGATTTTTCGGCTGAATGTTGTAGATCTCCAAATGGGCCAGCTGTGCATTATATTACTCATACAAGTACTTGGACATCGGAACATTTTAAAGCAGACTAATTGTGGTCTAACCTCATACATTCAAGAAAGGTTAAACTAAATTCTAAGTGACATACAAATTGAACACCAAATGAGCGCTAGAGCACTTTCTCCTCTAGTGAACGTTCTTCGTCTTGAATTTCCATAAAACCGACATCCCTGCCCAAGCATGCGGCCAGATTGGAAGTCAACCAACAAAGTATTCTGTCAAAGTTCCATTTGCATCGAAGAACAGGAAATGTACTCACACGCAAATGTACACACGCATGTGGATTTAAATCAAATTACATAGAAATTGCTTTTCCGGCTCGTTGAATAAAATCTAATATTCAAATTGTGTTAATAAATTAAGAAGAGCGTAATTGAAACTTCCGTAAGATTTATACAATTTGTTGTTGGTACCTTCTGCGATGCATACGAATCTATGTGTGTGTAGATAAGTAGGTACATACATATTTACATCTGTCCAAATGTGCGTGCTCGTCTCTGCGGAAGCAACTTGAACTGCCATCTGACATTTAACAACTTCGTCGTATCCTAATATCCTTATTTGTCACTCAAAATAAATTAAACCCACAACAGGTTGTGTAGTGCGTGAATTTAAAGTATTTTCTCGTAATTTTGGGTTTATATGAAGAGTTACACTTGCTGATAGCTGCTAATATAAAGCCTTGGCAGAACGGTAAGGAAATAGTGTGAAAATGAATGCTTTGTAGTTACATCGATAAGGAGTAACTGAGAAAAAAAATCGGAAAAACTTTTCTCACTTTAGTTGAAGACTTTGCTCAAGAAAAATTTCGAACTTTTCTTAAAATTGTCTAATATCTTCGACTGATCGGATTAGTCAGAGTAGTATTCACTGAAAGCTATTTTTCAATAATCACTTTTATGTTCATTTAGAAAAACTTTGGCGAAACTTCTATAAACAAGTAAAAAGTAACCATCGGATTTTTACAAAAAAGTATTAATAATAGATAGATATAAAGTTCTACCGCGCCTTATGCAGAATTTCAAAATGTGTGTGTGAACTTGTGGACAACATAAAAACTGTTCTCACTTTAACACAACTGTTCCCAGTTTAACAAAACTGTTCTCGCTTTAACAGAACTGTTCTCGCTTTAACAGAACTGTTCCCACTTTAATAAAACTATTCCCACTTTAACAAAACTATTCCCATTTTAACAAATTGGTTCTAACTTTTACCAGCTGCTCTCACTTTAACAAAACTGTTCCCACTTTCACAAAACTGCTTCAACTTTAATAAAACTATTCCCACTTTAACAAAATTATTCCCATTTTAACAACTCGGTTCTCACTTTTACCAGCTGTTGTCACTTTAACAAAACTGTTCCCACTTTCACAAAACTGCTCCAACTTAGACAAGACTGCTCCCAATTTAACAAACTTACTTCCACTTCAACAAAGCAATTCTCACTTTAACGAAGCTGTTCCTATATAAACAAAACTGTTCTAGCTTTTAAAACTGTTCTCACCTTAATAAAACTGTTGCCTCCTTAAAAAATATTTCCCAGGTTCTCACTTTTACCAGCTGTTCTTGCTTTAACAAAACCATTACTGCATAAACAAAACTGCTCCCACTTTAACAAAACTGTTCCTACTTTAATAAAACTATTCCCACTTTAACAAAACTATTCCCATTTAACAAATCGGTTCTCACTTTTACCAGCTGTTGTCACTTTAACAAAACTGTTCCCACTTTCACAAAACTGCTCCAACTTAGACAAGACTGCTCCCAATTTAACAAAGTTACTTCCACTTCAACAAAGCAATTCTCACTTTAACGAAGCTGTTCCTATATTAATAAAACTGTTCTCACTTTAAAAACTGTTCTCACCTTAATAAAACTGTTGCCTCCTTAAAAAATATTTCCCAGGTTGACTCTTATCTAAGAATTGTTCTCCTATTAGCTTCATTTTAAATTTAGCGTGCAAAAGAATTATAAACTTGGCTACATAAAAACAAAATATATGCTTGCAAAAGCTCTTCACCAATAATTTACTTGGTATGCAGGAAACGACGCAATATGAGTTTTTAATGGTAAGCATTTAAATAAGGAAATCAATAGAAAATATTGATTTTACAAATATAGATAACTGTTTCTTCAACAATATAATTTAAATAATTATTTTCTATTTTGAGCAGTAAAAAATTGTGACTTTAATGGGATTTCAAAGCTTAAAGATATCCTTGCTCAGTCCAGAAATTCACTTGAAAGTAGGCAACTAATTTAACGGCATATTGTAAGCTACTTTCTACAAAAGTAGATTACTGTTACATTTTAAGGCACTTTTGATTGCAAAAAAAAACCACGGCTTACTAAAAATATAGACTAAAATTTTTGCAAATTTCTTTTGCGAAAACAACCGTTATATGGTTTTGAAAAAACTGCTCCCATAGTGAATTGAGTTATTTTCAATATATCAGAGCATCTTCGTTTCATAACATTAATTAACAAATTACTTCTATTCAAAAAAAAAAAACTATTCCCAACATATAGAATAACTGTTCTCGGTATGCAGAAATTAATTTCATAGGCATTTTGCACTTCACAACCTTGTATAACTATTTCTGGTATAATGCTATCAATAAAATGCTGTTCCCAGCAAGCATAAACAACTGTTCTCAGTTTGTAAAAAGTTTCTAATGAGGTGAGTTAGTAAGATAAACTTTTATATCATATCGTCAGTTACTATGCAAAAGGTAACTGTCGTCATCAAATACCGTAACTGTTCTCAGTGCAGAAAAATCATATTTATAAGTATTTTGCACTTCAACCTTTTTTGTTACGTACTTTTTATTGAAGATAAAAGAAACTGGCCCAAAATGTATAAAAAAACTGTTCCCACTTTGTAAAACTCTTAACTAAAATATTGTCAACATTTTTTAATATCCTATACATATCAAAAACAAATTTCTGTAGTTAGTGTTAAAAACCAAAAAAAAATCCATTTTCCCCTTTTGGTGAACATTCTAAAAGCTTGCTTGTGTTTACGTACAATTTGTGTCTTCGTGGCGATTACTGAATCGTAATTGCTAGTCTTACCACAACATGCCGTGCCGGGCTGGCCTCTATACTTTGACTCTTCCCTCCACCCATCCAAGGTGGAATTAATTTTCTTGTCATCATTGTTGCAGTACTCGTGATTCCGTTCTTGATTTTGTTGTGGAATTTTACTCTTCGTACGAGTACAAAGTTTTCCCACTTTGTTGCTGCCTATTTCCGTTTTGTTGTTGCATGTTTTATTTGTTATTAATTTTACCATCAAAGCCTCAACAATGTTTTTAGAATTTTGTCTCCTTTAGGCAAATCAGTTTTGACCATCTGCTGGACTTGTTGTTAACATGAATAACTCTGTAAATGCCTGGTTACATTAACATTACAAATATTCTGAGATCAAATTATTGAAATTAATGGTTAGTTAGTAGGATTTCCGATGTAATTGGTAGGAGAATGTAAGTGGCGTATTAAGTAGAAATAAAAAGAACAAAGGGTGAGGAATGTGCATGAATATTCGCTTGCCTTGCGAACACAAAATTTTTTTTTCCAAACTTTTTCAGTTAATATGGTAATTTGGTAAGCCTGCGGTTAGTTACGATATCCAACCCAGCGAAGGCCTGTATTACCGCAGAAGCAGAATTTTTTAGGACGACTTCGATTGCATTCCATTTACGGACTTAATGGAAGCTTTCCTGCAGCATTAATTGAGTTGGGTACTTGCGTGCAACCTGATATCTGCCTTAGAGCCAGAACTTGGAGGTATTTCTGAAAATAATCTACTTCAGTATGAGAGTAAACTGAGCTGGGTTTCAGCTTTCTTAAATATAAATACACAGGTTTGAAGAATATCACTACAAACTTTTTAAGAATTAGAGTTTCAGGATAACCAGCTGAAAGGTCCAATCTTTCATAAAGAAATATTCTTTGCCTGATTGAATTATGTTCTTGTAACTATCAGCAAAGGAGCAGCCATGGGCAAGAAAAAGTAATTTTACAAAAATAACTTTTTTATTATAAAAAGCTATTTAATTAAATTTAAATATGTATATTTTTAATGGAAACTAAATGTTTCAAAATACATTTACTCAGTTCATATAATTTTTTTTTAAATATGAACTTCATTTAGTGACATATGACCACAAAACCAAATTACTATTACTTTTCAGACCACCTTTGATGAAAAAACCATTTCCAGTGTATTAAAAATGCATAATAAAGTCAGTAATTTATAATTTTCCAAGAAAAGTACCTCCAAGTGCTTCAAAAGAACCTGTTCCCAATTTGTAATAAGCTATTTTCAAAACAATAAGAGCATGCTCGCTTCATGCCATCAATTACAAAATGTGCCTATGTAAAAAATTAACTGTTCCCAGTATCGAAGTAACTGTTCCCAGTGTGGAAAATTACTTTTAAAAACATTTTGCACTCTCTCAAAATCATAGACAAATATTTCCGATACAAAGCTATAGCTGTTCCCAGATGCGAAAATTAGCACTTCAAGACCTTATAAAAATATTTTTAAAATAAAATTATCAATAAAAAAACTGTTCCTAGCAAGCTTAAAACTGTTCCCAGCTTAACAAATTTTATCAAAAATACCGACAATTTTTTAATTTGCATTAATTTAAAGTAAGAAAACAGTTGGGCCTTGTATTTTGCAAGGTAGAGTGAGTTTGAACTTTTGTGAGTGCAGGGTCAATTGGCCAGCTGCAATTCCTTGGAGTATTTGGTTGGACCGGCGCCAATTTTTAGGCCAGTCAACGTAGTGAGAACAGTCGACAAGCCACTGCATGCATCACATTCAGAGGATGAGGATAGCACAAATCATTTTCTTTGTCGCTGTCCGGCCTTCGCCAGACTTAGATGGTACGTCTTATGGTGGGATGTATTGAGAATGAATGAGGTTCATTCAACTACCGTTGACAAAAAATATCTGGGAAGTTTGCAGAATAATGAATCTGTCACACTTAACCTTTCAAATCTTTTGACTTTAAGGCAATGCTTGAGTGCTTGAAAAAAATTTTCGGGCAATCCGAAATTCTATTGCATATGTGAATAGAGAAACATTTTTCAGGTTTGTGGAAGTATGTAGTCTGAAACACTACTGATAATAGTCTGTTGCACGAAACACAAGTCGACCACCTAGGTAGTCAGCAGCAGTCAGGAGAGTGCCGCTAGTAGAAGATCTATGAGACCAATTCAGTCGACCCCTTCCTGGTAAGATCATCAGCAATTTCATTTCCCTCTATGTGCCCATGCCCTGGAACCCAGATCAGTCCTGCACACAATCCAGAGACTAGATCTCCTGCTTACAGGAGTTGACCAGCTTGAATTTGCACCATATCGTCGTCAGAGCCTTGATCAGACTTTGAGTATCGGAAAAAATGTTAATATCTTTCTCGCACCCGCATTACCCAAGCATTCTGACGGCCCGCAGGATCGCAAAGACTTATGCTTGGAAAACACCATAGTACTCGGCGGTATAAAGTAAATAGATAAACTCGTTGATTTAGAGATAGCTTTTACCCAGAATCCCGATCCCATCTTCGAAACACCAGTGAAAACGGAGATACCAGTATCTGTACAGACTTTCCCCTTGTTCCAATCCTGCTTACTTGGGAAAATTGCCCTGACGCAATCCACAAACTCCAATTTGCGGATGTAGGTATTTGGATGGATACGAAGTTCAGAGAAATGCATCCATAAGCTAAAATTGTCAGAACCCCGCGTTGCACATCCAAAGAACGACTTGTGGCTTGAGTCCCTATATTTTTCCGAACATAGATTTGCAGGAGTGGAGGGCTATGCTGGTCTTCTTCTCCCGATTTTCAATGTGTAGCTTCCAAGATACTTAACTGCGGTACTGAGAGAACGTGGGGAAGTCTAAGGTGTGGAGGTTTAACATATATTTTCTGGTTAAAATAGCAACAGCTCGGTTTTATCAGCGTTGACTAGCGCGCAACTGCCCGTCCAGCGACTGAGCCGACTACCCAACTGTCTCTGAGTTCTTATAATTCGAGCACTTAAAATGGAATTGAATTGTTTGGGTGATGTGTAAATACTTTTCCCGATGAGCAAAACCAGCACTACATAAATCGCAAATCCTAGGTTTCACTTTACAAAGCAAAATAAACGTGTTGAACAAGGAAACAAATAAAAATTAGCTTCAGCACACCTTGACACCCACACTAATCATAAAACGACCGATTGGCTGACTCACTGACTGCCTGCTTACTAGACTCTGAAAATCTGCACATTTACGCACCGACCTGACTGACCAAACACGTGACAGTGAAAGGTAAATCAATGTTATGTCAGCTACGTGCACTCACAGGTTGTCAATCGCAAACAGCAACAACAAATATTTCACATATCTCACGTTTCTTTAGATCGAACGTAATTCAAGGTTTTGCTATGACAGTAAGAAACCAAGCATTTGTGTGGGAGTGCGTATGTGCGCGGAATGACAAATATAATAATAAAAGTAAGAGGCATTTGCCCTTTCTTAACTTCATTGAAAACAGAGATGGACTTAGACAAAAATACTAAAGAAGGGTTAAAAAGTTAAATTAAAAATTGCGGCAGTATTTCAGTTGTGCTGTGGCAATTTTCCAATTCCTTAGTTAACTCGGAAAATATGCATACAAATTAGTCGTGGCAGGCAGAGCAGGCACGTTTCGCATTACCTTCGACAAAATCGCCACACAAAACTCACTAAATTCGAAATTGTGTGACCAATTTCAGTATTCTCAGCTACTTTAGAAGTTAGTCAGGCACAAATTATTCCATGTTCGAAATTGCATTGAGAGATGATGGGCTTTCTTTCACTTTAGATGCTCTTTTTATGAGTTACACTGCGTACATACTTAGGGCTGATCAGACCATTTCTGGGGATTTGCACGCACTCAAATTGTGTGACAACTAAGATTTGGTTGGATAAGGACATTTTTTTGTTTCTGTGTGGAGTTTCGAGTCTCCCATCGAACGCGTCCCCAGGTAGCGAATAGGGGAAAGCTCGACAGATATGTAGGGTAGGTTGGAAATAAAATACCAACCGCGAACCAAAACAGGCAACGAGCAACTCAATTGTAGTCTTTTTGTCATCGAGTTGAAAAAAAAAACATTCATTCAGTGTCTGTCTTACAATAAGCGGCTGTTTGATTAGCGTCTGCCTCCGAATGAACGGTTCTGCATGGAAGAAGGAAAACTCTAACCGGTTTACAAGGTGATGGGACACCAGTAACGTAAACTTCCACGCAAATCATACAAAAGTGATTAATAAATTTTATGGAAGGACACTGTTTAATGCTGGCTGAGTAACTTGAGTAATTAAGGGTTAGCTTCGGTATTGATCGCTTTTAATATTTCCTAATAAGCTTTCAAGAAGTTGGAATATTTGTTTGTATTGATTGCTTTGAGTACTTCTTCAAGAGCTTCTGAGGAATCGGAAGAAACTTTTGGGCCCGATTGCTTTGAGTACTTCCTGAAAACCGTTTGAGGAATCAGAAGGCTTGACTGCTTTCCCTACGTTCTAAGTAACTTCAGACGAATCAGGTGGCAGCTTTGGTGTCAATTGCCTTTAAAGTTCTTCAAGTGGCTTCTGAAATCAACGGAGGATTAGTACAATATTATTAATATGTGGTTACTTTATCAGTATGCCACTCACTTTACTTTCTCCGTGGAGTTTCTGAAGAATGAATGAGGGCATAATTTGCTGCACTCCCTCAGTATTTCTTGTATCCATCTTCTTAACTACCACCATAGTCGCCTGAGCGGTTTTGGTTGAGTTTAACAATCTATTTTCAACTTATTTCCAAAGGCAGTTGGACGCACCAAATAAAGCCAAAGGCGATCGAAAGAAGACGAAGGTCCAGCAAATTTATTTCTCAAGCCAGTTGGATGCACCAAATGAAACCAAGTGCAACCGAAAGAAGACGAAGAACGAGCAAACTTATTTCTAAAGCCAGTTGGACGCACTAAATTAAGCCAATTCCGGCCAAAAAAAGAAGGTAAAGCAAACTTATTTCCAAAGCCAGTTTGATGCACCAAATGAAGCCAAGTGCGATTGAAAGAAAACGAAGGTCCAGCAAACTTATTTCTAAAGCCAGTTGGGCGTACCAAATGAAGAGAAGTGCGATCGAGAGACGACGAAGGTCCAGCAAACTTATTTCTTAAGCCCACGTATGTAGCTCAAACTGTGCGCTTATTGGAACGAAGTCAAAATAATTGTTCCTGAAAAAGCACACGGCAAGCAAACGAGCTGCCTCTGTTGATCTGATATTCGAGAAGCTAATGCATGCTCAGAAAGTGCCAGTTTGGTGCAAATTTTAAGCGTAGAAGTCACTGGCTCATTTTTCTTTGATCACGCTGGCGGAAACGCCATTTCGATTAACAGCGAGCACTACAGTGGCAAAGGATTTTTTGTGTACGGAAATTGAAATCATGGACTTGGGCGATCTTTGGCTTTAGCAGGATGTCACGTCATATAGCAAAGTCATGGAGTTCCTCACAGAATTGATGTCAATTGGCCTCCTCGGTGCTGTGATTTAAGTTAGGTTGGGTTAGGTTAGCCAGGTTGCTTGTCTAAGACCAGACACTCAGTCGCCCTAAGATCCATTGTGATACCTGCATTTGATTTCCAACCCCTAACAAAGTTACTTAAACCACTTAGATCTTTTTAAGATCTTGCCCCTCCAGTGAGACATTTTACAAATTCCCCAAGCCTTCAAAGAAAAAATCGCTAAGATATTTGGCACGGCTTCTTTAAAGTGCAGGACATTAACACAGGTGGTGTTGTACCGACTCCAATTTCTTCTTCATCACCACAACTCCTGCAGAAATCATTGTGGGGTACACTGGCCAGGGTGCCAATAATGCAGGGACCCGTTATACCACCTGTGAGGACGCTGGTAGTTGATCGGTTGAATTCAAGCAAGCATTTTGTGCTTTTAAGATTCAGTTTTGGTCATGGTGCTTTGGAGACCCTGCAGTTAGTAGTCAGAGACCACCTTCCATTGGTTTCCGCGGTTACGCTCAAGTCAATCGCAGTGTACAGTGCGTTTAGAGAAATGCTTATGCCTTCTACCAGGCGCTGAAGATCCAGTTCAGAGCCTTTTCTTGCACACTCATCCGCTCTTTCATTCCCGCCCACTCCAGAGTGGCCGCGCATCCAACAAAGTGTGGTGTTGTGTTGTCTTGTTGAATAAGCAAGAACGACCACCTGCATTATTTATCACACCTTGAATTGATGCGCGTTGAAGCCAGTGCCTTGATCGCTGCTTGACTATGAACTAAAATAGTAAGATTTGCCGCAGCTAAGTCAATTAGACTTATCATTTTTGAGGCTTTGGAAGCCTAAGGGAACAATTTAAGGATAATTGTTTCGAGTCCACTTCTGATCCAGTGCTATTGTTCATCTTTGAACCGTCAGTATAAGGGTGGATGCAGATAGTAGAAGTGTGACTGTAGTGCTGTTACTTGATGTCGCAAGATTTCTTTTGAGATGTCGTGAAGGTCCTTCGAAGAACTGATATTTGAGAGGAATATCTAATATTGGTGAATTAGAGCCAGCCGTTCATAGGATGCGCTGTTGGGAAACCAGCTGAGGCAGGCACATGAATGAAATCTTGCTCCAAGAATTTATGGGGGTATTTGCTACTTCGAATATTTCTCAATTTTCAAATAATGTCAAAAGAAAAAAATTATATTAATAATTTAAAAAAAATATTTTTTGTTTATTTATTATTTTTCTTTATATAGATATTTTCCTTATTCCTGTCGTTGAAAATTGTTTTGCCTAATTTTGTTAAGCAATTTTGGTAGAGATACATATTTTTTCTTTGCCTTTCCTTATTTGTCTTCTAAATGGGCTTCATTTCTATGCATTGTTGGGGCTCCTCATTATTGACCTTATTATTTTTTCATTTCAATGGATTTAAATTTACTAAAAGATTTTTCAATACCTTTTATTTGCATAATGCAAATTTTCAAAGTTACCGCGAAAAATGTGGTAAGAGTACGTAAAGGCAACGCCAACAAAGCGCTCAGAACTCAATTTGGAATTTCAAAAGGCAAATTAATTAGTTAAATTACGTGTGTTGAAAAATGTTAAACTCAAGCAAACGACTGCATACATACCTACACTTACACATATGTACACATGTACATATATATCTACTAATAGGATATCTGTATGTATATGCCATTTACGGTCATCAGACTGCTCCTTGCATATCCAGTTATAGCAATTGCAGATCTCACCATTTTCCCACTCATTGAGTAAATGCCAACACTTTTCCAGATTTTTACAAATTCGACAAACACAATCAATGTTCAGCCACGCCAGCAGCTCCTCAACAACATCAACAACAACAACAACAATTGTTAAAAAGTAGCTTCCACAATGTCCACAACTTCGAAAACAGGCTTAAGTGAAGCTGAGCAGGTTGGCTTCACTTCACTTCACTGGCTTGACTCGCCCCTGCCTAGGCGGTGCTTCAATTCATTCAATTGGAAATTCATACAATTCAATAGTGAATTGTGCAATTCAATGCTTGAAAGACGAATGAACGAGTGTATGAATGACTCAATGAGTAGTGCGCGCACGCGACTAGCTGTACACACACACACATACACATACATACAAAAGTATAAGGATGAGTATAAATGAGGATTGAATGTATGGGAATGTATTCAATGGAAATCGAGTGAATCGGAATGGCATGCGGGCTGCTCAAGTGTGTGGGTGTTGGTTGAGAAAAGGAGTTTGTGTTTGTGTGTGCATCAAGCTCTTAGTGTAAACTCAACGGATGTTGAGCGTTGGAGAGGAAATTAAAAAGGAAGAGTTTCTCAACAAGTTCATATAAAACATAATAACAGTGGAATGGAAAATATTTATTCACATGCCCGGCCATTGGCATGACTTCATTTGCCACACAGATAATAAAGTCGTAAGGAATTGACATTGAATTTCGTTTTTATAAGCTTGATTTGGTACGGAGTATTCAGAGATTTATATTTTTTGGGTTGTAGCTGCATTTGTGAATGACAAGCCGGATTTTGAAAGCAGAGCAATAAATAAAGACTTTTATTGATAAAGAAAAATGTATTAACCGAAAAAATCGATCAGTAATAATGACCGACATAATTTACCGTTAGTGTGGATAAGCAATTGAAGTAATAAATTTTATGGATGCTTGCGGGCGCTTGTGGCTGGCTAAAGAAAAGGTTAATAGAATCCACTGATACTTAAATTTTTTGTAATTTTTTTTTTTTAATTTTTAAATAAGAAATGTGTGAGTGAATAAACATTTTTTCCCCAAAAATAACAAAAAATTTGTTAAAAACAATATTAAAATTTTTTTCCAAAAAAAAAAAATTTCCAAAAAACAAAAAATTTTTTCAAGCAAAAAAAAAATGTTACTTTAGTTAACCCATTAATGACAAAGTATGATATATCATACGCAAAAAAAGCTTTTTCAAAAATTCAGCAAAAACCCACTATTATATAAAAGCTTTTTATATTTACAGGGCGAGTGAGATTAAAGAGTAATTTGAAAAGAAAAGCTTTTTAGTTGTCATTTAAGGCTCTCTTGTTTACATTTTTTGCTCCAATTCATGTAGTGTTTTTCGGAAAAGTGACACTATAGACGACATCAGAAATGCCAATTCGATCGATGTGACTTTATTTCCACCTGAAGAACAAGAGTTATCCGATTGCGCTGATGCAGCTGAGGACGATGAAGGTATGTACACTGGGCGACTTGGGCCGTGGGGTTCTAAAAAGACCATGCGAGATAAAAATTGTCAATTCAGAAGTGGATAATGTACAGTTTTTTAATGATGTGAGCAATTCAAAAACCTCACGGTCAGTGACTTCCACTCAAAGGAAAAAGAAAAAATCCACAATTCGTCGAAAGTGGTCCAAAATAGAACTAAAAACAAGAGAAGTCACAAACACAGCAATACGCGTTCACACTCCGGATATTATATCAGATATTTTGAAGAACGATTTAAGCCTACTACAACTTTTTAAACTATTTTTGAACACGATTTTATGAAATATATACGAGCACAGACTATAAAATACGCTGTAAACAAAGGAGATGAAGCGTTCACCCTAAATCTTGTGGAATTGTACGCATATCTAGACAACCTTTTACTAAGTGGGTACAACAAGGTGACTATTCTCAACCATAATTTCACTTGGCTACCTGATAAATTTATTAGCTACTCGGATGTACTGGGAGACAGAGAGTGATGTGTACAACCATTTAGTGGCAGGTTCAATGGCGCGGAATATATTCGAAAAAATACATCGGTACCTTCATTTCAATGATAATACACAAATTGATGTGAATAATAAAGCACTCAAAGTGCAGCCTGTTATAGATCATTTAAATACCAAATTTAAAGAGCTTGGATAACCATTTGAAGCTTCATTCTCTGTAGACGAATCGATGGAGCCTTATTTGGTAAGTACTCTTTCAAGCAGTTTATACGTCGAAAACCTATACGGTATGGGTACAAAATTTGGTGCCTG
Source organism: Anastrepha obliqua (assembly GCF_027943255.1). Taxonomy (NCBI): domain Eukaryota; kingdom Metazoa; phylum Arthropoda; class Insecta; order Diptera; family Tephritidae; genus Anastrepha; species Anastrepha obliqua. Next base: position 119,667,960 of record NC_072893.1, on the reverse strand, counting down.
ATCACTTCAGAAGGGTATTTGTTGAACTTCGATTTGTGCACCGGAAAAGGCGTGGTTCAATCTAATGAGCCTTTAGGTTTGTATGTCACAAAGAATTTATGCTGTGGCTTAGTTCCCGAAAACAGCACTGTATTTCTAGATAACTATTTTAATAGTTTCAAATTATTGGAAAAGTTTGATTCTAAAAATATAACAGTAGTGGGAACAATTCGCTCGGATCGTATAGAAAATGCCCTTTGAGCAATATGAAAGGGGAAAGCCGAGATGCTTGCGAAGCAGTTAAATCAAAATATATTACTCTAGTTAGGTGGAATGATAATAATAACGTCACTATTGCAACAAACTGTAAAAACGATAACATAACGACCACAACAGGACTATGCAAAAGATATGATCGGCAACAAAAACGTAGACAAGACGTAAAGCAACCAGTAATCGTCAAGGAGTATAATTGCGGAATGGTGGAGTCGAACACTTCGATCAGCAAAGGGCAGCTTACCGATCTCGGATCAGGTCAAGGAAATGGTATTGGCCCATTTTCAGATTTTGTCTAAACGGAGATATTGTAAACTGGATGTTATTTCGAAAAGCTTATCTAAAAGTAACTCTTCTCGGATTTATCCGACGTCTAAGAAGAAACATTCTTTTAAAACCAATAGAACTTCATCCAGTTTCAGCATGAAATAGGAAACGAGAAAATGAAACTAGATACGATGGATTCGAGCACTACGTAAATTACTCAAGAACTCAACGCCGATGCAAATTTTGTGGCAAGTGTACAAAATTTATATGCATGAAATGTAATATCGGATTGCACCCATATAACTGTTTTTACAAATATCATGTAACTCATTCATCAAATAACTAAGAACTTTAAAAATGTATAGATGCATAATATGTCACTTTATAAATAAAATGTTGATTTGAATTCAAAACCTATGTATATATTGTAATTTTATTTTGATAGAAGTAGCTCTTCGAATACGCTTATGTATGATATATCATACACTTTGCCACGCCCACATCTTTTGAGATATTTTTTTGAAAAATGGAAATGAATCGTTTAACATCAACACAAATATTTGGTGAGGATTTCAGTCACCTATCTTAACCCCTTTAAAGTGTGCGCATTAATGGGTTAATAGAACCCACTGATACTTAAATTTTTTTGTATTTTTTTAAATTGGCCGAAATAACAAATCTGTGAGTGAATAAACATTTTTCCTCAAATAAAACAAAAATTTTTAATTTTTTCCCAAAAAAAAAAACTATTTTTCCCCCCCAAAAAAAAATTCATTTTTTTCCAAAATTTTTCTTAAATTTTTTCCAAAAAATTGTTCCAAAAAAAAAAACGGTTTCAAACAAAAAAAAAATATTTTCCAAAAAAACAAAATTCCAAAACTATTCAGATCAAGGCTACTAGGCTGTTGCCTTAATAGTTATTTATCTGCTAGGAATTGCATATTTTTGTGCAATCTGACAGAGAAGTTGATACCAGTAACGTCTCGCAGACACAACAAATTCATCGTTCCAAAATTTAATTACCTACCATCATCTAGATTATTTTTCATTAACGCTGTTAAAGTGTGGAACTCATTACCCGACACTGTGAAGGCTGGACTTAACAGATCTAACTTCAGGCCACGAGTCTATAATTATTTTAAAAGTGTTTGATTGCATTACATTTCTCTTTACATTCTCTAATCCTTCTTTTCTTTTCCTACTGCTTTTTTTCTTCTTATTATTATAGTTAAGTTAAATATATTGGATTGATTTGTAAATGAACTGGTGTAAAATTTAGATTAAGAAACTTGTATGTTAAAAACATTCCAGTTTTTTATAATGTTGTTGAAGTACTATTAAAAGACCTTAGTCTTACTATGTACTATTTATATAAATAAATAAATAAATAAGGTAAATAAATAAGGTAAATTGCGGATTATGCATGCGGCCGCCGTAGCCGAATGGGTTGGTGCGTGACTACGATTTGGAATTCACATAGGGAACGTAGATTCGAATCTCGGTGAAACACCAAAACTAAGAAAAACATTTTTCTAATAGCGGTCGCCCCTTGGCAGGCAATGGCAAACCTCCGAGTGTATTTCTTCCATGAAAAAGCTCCTCTTAAAAATGTCTGCCGTTCGGAGTCGGCTTGAAACTGTAGGTCCCTCCATTTGTGCAACAACATCAGGACGCACACCACAAATAGGAGGAGAAGCTCGGTCAAACACCCAAAAGGGGTGTACGCGTCAATTATATATAAATATATATGCACTTGAAGGTTTGCTATTTGGACCGCTTAAAACAAAAACAAAATTCAAAATTTCAATTTTTTTTAATCTTATCCATTAATCTCCATTTCTAACTGCATACAATAGGAGGGAGCATTTCTAAGTCATCATCCTCTAGTAGGTGCGAGCCGAGGATTCTGTGTCTCCTGCTTGTCTAATGCTTCATAATTTATGATAAAGTGTTTCAGCGACTGCTCTTCATCACAGCAGAATCTGCATAAAATAGTGGCAATAGGCACATTGGCCTGTGAGATCTCCACAAAGTAATCTGAGACCCTTTTTGTCTACGATTAGAGCAAATTTTGCTCTGTTGGTATTAATGTACAGGAACTTGTTTGAGTGATTAATGCCATTTGACCCGTCCCAGTGTTTGAATACATTTTTTGGTTTCCTGTTTTAGCTTCTCGTTGTTAAAGCCGAAAATGGGGTTGACCCTTCTGCCTTTCTGGCATAAAAGTCCGCCTTCTCGTTTTTTTCGTGTCACTAATGCCCTGGTACCCAAATCTGGGAAACCTGATTAAGAGACGCCAGGTTTTTGAGTGCATTGTTACACTCTATAAGGATATTTGCAGTAAACGTAAAGCTATTTAAGGCTTTGAGGACTCATTGTCTGTCCGCAAATATTTTAATTTTTACTTTTTCGAAGTCTCTTTTGGATACGATTTCCACCATTTTCATTAAAGTGAAGAGATATGCATGGAGAATTGTAGTATCTGTTCACAGTGTTAAGGATTTGTATGCTCTCGACCCTACTATTCCTGCTCTTATCCCCTGAAGCGTATTGAATCCATCTGTATACTATGTCTGCGAGCCGATGAATGCAACCAGAGACTCTAAGCTCTACTGGAAGGAATAGCAGTAGTAGTAGTAGTAGTAATCTTTGTATGGACACCAATTTTTTTCACAATTTTTTAAACACTACTTTAATCTTTATTACCCAAGCGAAATAGTGACTGAGTAGTCTATGTTATGCTTGCTTTCACAAGCTGCTTTTAAAATGAAGAGTGGTTCAGAGTCCCTTCGTATTGTCTAGGAAAGATTAACCCAGTTATATACCTTAATATGCTGAAAACATCCCTAATTCCCACGAATTTATTTGTTCTTCCAGAACTGTATGGGCACGCTCCTTCTGAAAGAAAAAATAAATTTGCTGGGAATTAGGGATGGGTTTATCATATGAAGGTATACTATACAGGTTACCGAAAAATCGATCTTCTGTAAATCTCAAACGCCTTCTTTCAAAACTAGGTTAGATTAGATAAGGAGAAGAAAGTTTTTCACTACGATTTTCACTAGAATCAGCCCTTCTATGAAAAACATGCTCAACAGAGGGTGGGCAGCCGAGTCTGGCAGCCGAGTCTGGCAGGCTGACTTTTTCGACTTAGGACATGAATTTAACATATTTCTATTATAGCTAACGACTTTCGCTTCCAGGCAGCTTCCTAGAATTTAATTTTCTACCGATTTATGGATATAAGCTTTAAAACAGGATTTTCGAGCAGGACGAAAACAAGTGAGACCCGGCTGCCGAACAGGAGGTTTTAAAAAAGGTTTCCAACTGAGGGTTACCTCGTACCTGGGATGCACCTCATAAGGACGTTTCGCAACAAGGTAAGAACTGTTGTGCTTCCTTTATAAAGAGTTCGTTTGGTGGCCGTAGAGCCGCATGATGTCTGATGATGAGGTTAGACCAACACTTGAGCTCATAACAGCTGCGGAATCGTTCCCACGAAAGTCAGTACAACGTTATCGGAACGAGCAAGACTTATCGGGCCAAATACTGCCACTCCAGCAACATTTCCCAAACATTTATGGGGGGTGTTTATGCTGCTATAACTCCAACAACTCCAGCATTTTAAACGAAGTTGTCGAAAAGTAGTGATTAATGAGATTGAGGAAGGCTCGGAAAAATCCAACGGATGTAAAATTTGCCCATTTCAACTGGACGAGGGGCACGTCAGACAAACCTGTGGACGGATTTGCGAAAATCAGACTATGCATTGGCCTCAAATTAAACACCACAGCAACCGAATATTTATCACCTCAGTTATCTTATAGAGGAGCAATCGATCGCAATATGAAACTTTCGTAGACAGGAGGAGAAGAGAGCAGTTATCGCTGACTACTATACAGGCAAGAATGCATCACTTCGATATTGAAAATTCTTTCCTCACGCTTTATGAATACAAAAGTAAACTTATTTTGACTATCCCAATTCACATTTTGTTATTCAGTCCTCGCTATCTCTTGAAAAAATAAATTCACATGCGTCTTCCCACAACAAAATAAAAAACTTCTGAACTAAAATAACCAGACTTAGTTTTAATTGCACTTTTTTCAAACCAAATACACGCACACATGCATACCTTCTTAAACTATAATTTTTTTTGAAACAGTTAGTCCATTCCCTTCCCTATTTCCCATATTTTCTCAACATATTTGATTCTTCCGCTTTCGTCCCGGCCGCACCGTAAACACACTGTGCGGCAGCACACCATCGATCGTCTTCCCCGCCTTACTCGCTGCCAACAGACGGCGTTCGTGCACTTTACGATGCTTGGTTAGATGATCGGAACGGGCGAAACATTTCATGCAATAATTGCATTTGTAGGGTTTCACGCCGGAGTGTGAGCGCCGATGCCTCGCCAACTCATCGGAACGCGAAAATTTCCACGTGCAGTCAGGCCAATCACAGCTGTAGGGCTTCTCACCCATATGACGACGCAGGTGAGCTTTCAAATGTGCAGGCTTTGCGTAGATCTTATCACACGTGCCAAAGGTGCAGGGGTAACCGGCAGCTGTGCGCTCCTCGTGACTCGCGATAGACTCGTTTGAACGCTTCACACTTCTCACTTTGCGATGCAGTTTTAGATTCTTCGAACTTTCGTGCAGGAAATGATCACACGTCTCGGTACAGAGTGGTGTCTTTTCGGGCAGGAAGTCAATGAGTTCCGGTATCTCGATGTAATTGTCCAAGAACTTTTCCTCCCATTCCGCCATTTCGCGTGTAATGAAGGCCGCCGTCTCCAGCTCAACAACAGTTGTGGAATCAATGCTACTGGGACTACTCACGTTATTGTATGTGTTGTGTGGCAGTGACGCAGGTGAATCACCGTCTTTGACTGCTTCGCAGGTAATTGCAGCTGGTGAGCTGAGCAGCTGATCGAGCGTGAGTTGCAGCTCTTTATCATTGATGATATTGCAATCATGGTATTCTGTGCTAACACTATTGTCGTTGCTATTACTAAAACGCGACTCTGCTGTAATATCACTCCAAACCGCGCGCAATTCCAGCAGCGTTTGTTCCCTTGTGGAGGTATCAAGCACGAAAGGATCATCGGCGTAGGTGAGACGCATCAAAGGATCATTGCTCTCTATGGGTAGTTGTGCGCAATAATCGTAACTATCGAATGTCTGACTGCTATCCATTTCGGTGCTAAGGTCTGCCCAATTTCCATGCAGCTGCGTGTCATTCAAATCGCTGAAAAGTTGCTGGAAGCCACCAGTGGCAAAGAAGTCCATTTTTGTTTAGCTACGATAAAATTTTATTCTAATTCCGCGTTTTTCTGTTCTTTTGTTTTTTTGTTGGCTTAATAAATTTTCGCGTACGCAGTTGTCACTCTGATAGTTAGAATTGGAATGTTATGGCCTCGTGTAGCAGACTTTGTTTTTAAAGCGCAGCGCGCTTGGTACAGATCAGTGGCGATCGATAACTGCGAAGTGTAGCAGTTAAAAATAAAAAACCGAAAAAAGAACGAGATTAATTAGTCTTTTATCTATCCGATAGGCAGTCAATATCAACCAATGGCAAATACGATGCTTGGTAGTACAAGTCGTAGTGGCAGTCGCGAGTGATCGCTTGCAGTAAAGAGCTCGAAACGAAGTTGCCAGATTTGTGCGCGTTGCTTTCCAAACGGCGACGGTTAAGGAAATTTTCAGGAAAAAAAAAATACTTTTAAATTTTTATAGTTTCCAGAAACAAAATTCTCAGCATCCCGCTTTTATCTCTTTTAACTTTTTTTATTTTGTCTATTTTTGTTTATTTAATTTAATTTTTTAATTCCTTTATTGCATTCTTTTATTTTTATATAATATTATTTATTTACTTTTTTAAGTGAAACTTCTTAGGCGTCGATGGACGAGTGAGAATGGAGAGTAAAAATTCGAGGCCATGCAACGTTTTGGGCATTTTCGTTCCGCGAGAGAGAAAACAGATATAACGTAGAGCAAAAGGAGAGAGAGAGCTATACCTTATATAAATCTTAGATACACTTTAGGACTACGTCAAATGAGGAATCATTAGGTCTTCTCCTAGACACACACTTTCCAGGAAACAAGCCGGTGGAACAAAACCATTCCGCCAATAATGAAAGGCAATCCGACCTAGGAAATCTCTTAGTCACACACTCAAAAATCGAATGGGCTATTAATACTTTTGGTCCTTATAAATCGCCAGGAACGGACGGTATCTACCCCGCTGAACTGCAGCAATCACGGGGCATTGTACTACCGTATATCAAAATTGTCATTAGAAGTTGTCTTAACATGGGCCACATTCCGCTAGGATGGAGGGAGGCAAAAGTCTCCTTCATACCCAAGGCAGGTAGGTCCTCACACACTAACCCTAAAGACTTCAGACCCATTAGTCTAACGTCTTTTCTTCTCAAGATCCTGGAGAGAATAATAGATGAATACATACGGGGAGTCGTGCCTTTAAATAGGCTCTCTTCGGCGCAACATGCCTATACTAAAGTCCGTTCCCCGGCTAGTGCTTGTGCGTACTATATAAAGTGCTATCCATTTCGGCGTCGGATTTATTGGTATTGCCTTACGGTAATTTGTGCCGTTGCTGCGGTCCTGGAATCGCTGCATTTCTGCGGGTAATAAACGCTCGGAGTAGTGCGCGTTGTTGCCACGGTTTGTGTCTGGCGTTTACCTACACCGGTCGACCCTTCTCCGTTTTTTGTAAATTTTGTCTATTTGTATTCTCTGCAAATATTGTGAATTTATTTAGATATATATTTTTTCTCTCTCTCTCTCTCATTCTCTCTCGGGTCTGTCTCTCTTTCTTTGTCTGCCTTGAAAGTTTCACTTCTTTAATGTGTACTACGCTACACGCACTTTTTTTGTTCCTTTCTACTCGTATTACTTTTTTCTATTTATATACTCGTAAATATTTCGTTTGATTATTGTATATTATTTCGTTTAGCCTTTTTATTTTATGTTTTTTCATTCATTTAATTGAAGTTTTTAATAAACTTTTTAATTTTATTTATTTCATTCTTTCATTTTTATTTTTTTATTTATTTTTTGAATTCTTTTTGTTTCCTTTCTATTGTATTACATATAATTTTGTTTAGTTATATTTATTCCTTAATTTCCGTAATTTAATATATTTTATTAAATTTTTGTGTTTTTTTTCAATTTTTTCTTTTGATTCATTTTGTTTTACTTTTTCCCCCAAATTTCCTTAATTTAATTTAATTTTATTCATTTAAAAAGTTATTAATTTTGTGTAATTTACCTATTTTCTTTATATTATTTCATTATATATTAATTTTATTTATTTTATTTTATTTTTATTTATTTAATTTTTTAGTATTACGTTTTATTTTATTGTACTCTATATTATTTCTTGTTATTCTTTATTTTTATTTTATTTATATTTATTTGATGTTGCTATATTTTGGTTTTATATTTTTATAAATATTTTTATTTAACTTTCTTTATTATTTCTTTTTTTCCTGTTATCTTTTTTTCGTTTCCTTAACTTTATTTAATTTATTTTTAAATTAATTAGTTTGATGTATTTAATTTTACTTTCATTTATTTTAAATTAAATTTATTTTGAATTTAATTAGTTTAATTTGATTTAATCAATTCAATTTAATTTTGTTTTACTTTATTTCATTTAATTTTATTTATGTTGAATTTAATTCTTATTCTTTCATTCAATATTTCACTAATTTTTTAATTTTTTTTATTTTTTATTTTATTTTATTTTATTTTAATTTATTTTTTTTTTAATTCGTTTTGTGTTTTTAGTATATTATTATTTTTTATTTTATTTTAATCTATTTGATTTCTTGTTTGGTTTTGTTTTATTTTATTTTATTTATATTTATTTCATGTTGCTATATTTGGTTGGTTGTTTTAAGGGTGACCCCGCATCGGAGTGCCACATAGACCGCAAGTTGGGTCCGTTGTGTTGCCCTAGAGCTCATTATGTTATATGATTTCCCCACCCATTTTGGTCAAAGATATTAATTCGTTTCGAGAATTTGGTGAGAGATTCGATTTTCAGGTTCGAGAGTACTGAAAGATTGTCAATTGTTGGAGAGCCAAGAAGAGCGAGGCGACTTCTGGCTAGACCGGGACAACTGCACAGCAAATGTCTGCTCGATACTTCCTCATCTTCGTCCTCGCAGTATCTGCACAGGTCGTTTTGAGGAACCCCGAGCCGACGTGCGTGAGTGCCCAACAGGCAATGGCCGGTGATAAGAGATATTATATTCCTTAGTTCGTGTTTCGAAAGACTTATAAGGGTTTTTGTCTGTTTCAGATTGTAGGATGGCCAGATTTGTCTGGTCGTAACGCAAGTAGTTTCCACTCGCCGCCTCCGATCAGCAATGCTGTGAAATTCTCCATCAATGAGTAATTTACATGTTGAGAGCGGAATGTGGATTGTGGGTAAGTTACTAACATTTGATTGCGCAGCTCCAGCTCTTGCGAGCTCATCAGCTTTGCAGTTACCTTCGAATCCACTGTGACCCGGTATCCAGATAACTTGGACAGAATTCTGAACACTTATTTCGTTAAGAGATAAGAGACAGGATCGAACCACATCTGAGTGGGTATAAGAGGAGCTGAGTGCTCGAACGGCCGCTTGACTGTCGGTGAAAAAGCGGATATCCTCTAGTGATATTCTATTTTCTAAGAGAGTTTTCGCAGCATACCAGATAGCGCATACTTCCGCTTGGAATACACTACAGTAGTCGGGTAATCTAAATGATAAATTGATGTGAGGGGAATTGGAAAAGATTCCAAATCCCACTTTGCCGTCTTGTTTTGAACCATCTGTATATATTATATAATCAGAGGGCCATCGATTTCGGTAAGATTTGTCTTCCATTCTTCCCTAGTTGGGAGTGAACAGGAGAATAGCAAGGGTGGTGATGGAAGACTTACATGATAGTCTATGTCGGAAGAGATAACAGTGTTCCTGTTCAGTATGGCCGAATGGCCAAGATACTTATTCCATTTCGATATAGCATTCATGCGTGTCGCTGCTTTCGCTGCAATCGCTTTGCCAGCCAGATCGATAGGGAACAAGTGAAGCAACGTATTTAGAGCCTTAGTAGGTGTTGTACTTAAGTATCCTGTTATCAGGAGGCAGGCTGTTCTTTGAACTCGATCAATTGTGGCTACTCTACACCGTTTTTCGAGTGCTGTCCACCACACAACCACACCTTAGAAGAGTATCGGTTTGATGATCGAGGTATATATCCAATAAATGATCCGAGGTGAAAAACCCCAGGTTTTGCCTATAGCTTTCTTACAAGTATAAAGAGCTATGAAAGCTTTTTTACATCTGTTTTCGATGTTCAATTTCCAACTCAACTTCCTATCTAGAATAACTCCTAGATATTTAGCTGAATCAGATAGAAGTAATGATTCCCCTTTTAAAGTTATGGTTTGCAGTGGAGGAGATTGTTGTTTCCTATTGAAGAGAACAAGATCTGTCTTTGCTGGATTCGCATTTAGTCCGCATTCGGTGCACCATTTTGACAGAATATTGATTGAGCGTTGCATGAGCTCAGTGAGGGTATTCAGGTGTTTGCCTGACACGCAGAGAGCAATATCATCTGCATAGGCTACAACCTTGCAGCCTGCTTTTTCGGGATTTCGAAGCAAACTGTTTACAGCGAGATTCCAGAGAAGGGGTGAAAGTACTCCGCCTTGAGGAGTGCCTTTGACGGCGTACATTCTCATGCGGCTTAACCCAAGCTCTGAAGTGATTATTCTATTTTGGAGCATTTGTTCGATCATCTTTCGGATGGAGTAATTAACACCCAATTTGGCAATTTCAGACAAAATAGCGTTGGGTTCAATATTATTAAAAGCACCTTCTATGTCCATAAATGCGACAAGAGAGTACTCCTTATTGTGAAGGGAAGTTTCCATTGTTTGCACCAGTGAATGAAGTGCCGTTTCAGTCGATTTCCCTTTAGTGTAGGCATGTTGTGCCTCAGAGATCAACTTAGTATCAAGTTGGGTTTTTATTTGCTCATCTAAGACTTTTTCAAAAGCCTTTAAGCAAAAAGAGGTTAGGCTAATGGGCCTGAAGTCGTTTGCTTTGCAGTGTGAAGGTTTCCCCGTTTTCGGAATGAATACTACCTTCGATTTCTTCCAATTGCTATATTTGGTTTTGTATTTTTATTTCGTATTTGATGTTTTTTATTTGTTTTCATTTTTTCTTCTCTGTTCTTTTTTTGTTTCCTTAACGCAGTTTAATTTATTTTAATTTATTTATTTTACTTTATTGATTTATTTTCAATTTAATTTATATTTTGTTTTATTTTATTTATTTATTTAAAAATTTACTTTTTTTTTTAATTCTATTTTTTATTTTATAATATTTTATTAAATTAAAATTAATTTTATTTTGCTATATTTTAGTTTTGTGTTTATATTTTTTTATGGATTTTTTTGTTTGATTTTTTTTTTTTGGTAAGTTTTTTTTTTTTTTTTCTTTTTCTCTACCCCAATTTTCATTCCTTCTGGCAGCACTCATTAGCCAAGCAGTCTCCGGGCATATTATTTTTATTTTTCCATATTAAATTGACCATAAAAACATACAAAATAGATCGATATATTTCATATTTTTTTCAATCAATGTCAACATCACTTTTTTTTCCTCTAAATTTATCATATGAATAATTAGTTGTTTTTGTTGTTACTATCGTTGGCGCTTGCGATGTTCGGATTTGTTTTACTTGCAGCTGTCAGCTTTGACGAAACTGTCGATAGAGCGCATTAACTCACCACCAACAACAACAATCGCCACCAACCTTACTCTACACGACTAAGTGACCGCCATCCTTTGGGAATAATTAACACGTTCGACTTTGGACGGTATCACGCAAAGTAATGCACAGATTTCCGCACACACTTGCATATGGCTGGATATGCGCTGCTGCGGCTCATTAACAGCGTGCGCATAAGCATCGGAGCTCTACTCGCATTGCTTGCGCGCTCGCTATCTGCTGCCAGTGAGCTGCGATTTTGCGGCGGCAGCTCGCTTCTCGCGTCTTATCGCTGAGCCCTGGCATTTTGCATTGGCTGGTTTGTAGGCTGGGTACCAAGCAGTGACAGGCCACCAACGTGGCTTCGGCGACATCGAGATCAGCAGCAGCAGCAGACACAACAATAGAAATATACCAACAATTCACTGCAATAAAAATATTATAAAATAGCAGCAATGACATCGTTTAAAAATAAAGTTATATGTAGATGTGTTTGTCCGCATACATAGTGGTGCTGTGTTAACATATGAGTATGTGTGTGGGTTAGCGTGAAACGTTGGGCTAGCGAGGGTTGTTGTGTTCGCGCGATACCTGGAAGCGTGATAATATGGCAGTCGAAAATTTTGCCAGATGCCCTTTTTCGGCGGAATCGTAATTGTGTTGTTTTATCAATATTTTTGGAAAATTTTGACTGACACGTCAGTTGTTGGCGGGTTTTTAGTATGACGCGATAAAATATGCTGGTAGATTTTTGGGGGTTTCTGTTTTTTTTGTTTGTTATTTAGCGCACATGTTGCAAGTGCGTCCATACATTTTTTGTATTAAATGAAGTAAATTGTTTATTGTATTATAATTTAGTTATTCAAAAATTATTTTTATATTTTTAAAACTATGAAACTTGGTGCTACTTTTTATATAAAATCTGATTTCTATTTAAAAAATTTGTTCGCCTGTTTTTGTCTTTAATACTTTGTATTGGTGTTGAGCTTAAAAAATGAAATCATACCCAAAGGAGTGACTGTAGTACTTTTCTGATTATAAGTAGTTGATTCTCATCGATTTTCAAGTGATATTTATGAGTCAAACCACGTCAAGTGGGCCCCGAATTTTCCATCAAATTCCCGATTTTAAAATCAAATGCATTTTTGGATAGAGAATTGTCACATAATAATTTCTGTGAATAGTTTTTTTTTATTTCGCTTTTTCTTTATGTTATTAACAATTGAATTTTTTTGCATGATATTCTTGTAAAATCAATATCTCAGAAACTACAATTGATAATATGATGAAATTTATTTTGGTTACCGAAAAATGTTTACTCTACCGATTTAACGTTCAAAGACTGTGTATTTGTTGAAACAATAATTTTTAACAATAATTTTTATGAAAAATCGCAATTATTTTTGCGTTCTTCACGCTCTAAATGGACAATATTACAGTCAGATTAAGCGCACAATGCTCACCTTTAATAATCTGTAAAAAAAACTTTGTTCATCCAATCCGTTCTGAAGATATCGAATTTTTTGTCAAACTGTGTAAAGTTTTGATGCGCAGTATAGTCTGGTGCAACGCGATGCGCTTCGCAGTTGGCTTTGCATTGTCCCATGGGATCATACGCTAAAACGTATAGCACTTAAAGAAGACATACAAAAGGACTAAGGAATTACTAGAATACTCGTATTTATTACATACATCCATATCTACATAAAAACATACAAAATTTAATTAGTAATAATAGTCTCGAAACAAGATGTGTCCTCGGAGAAGATTTTACTTCTTTTTGTTACTTGCAGGTTCGAAGTGATGAAATTGCTGCGTTTTTTTTATAGCTAGTGCCTCATTGAAGCGTTTGGAAATTTTTTTTTCATGTGCATAATGATCTTTTTGCGAACAAAAAACAAAATCTATCGATTTAAACGCACCTTTGGCCCACTCGAAAAGAGTTTTAGCATCGCGAATATGATTTCCAGCAACACGGTGCATACTTACTTTTCGGGCTAGCCTTTTAACTGCTTCGCCGACCCCATCGCACGCTCCCTTGTCATGGGAAGTCGCGAAGAAATTCCATTCGGCTTCGATTCCGAAATCTTTTTTGTGGTAATAAAGGTTCAAAAAGTTAGATTTATTCTTATACTGCGATGCCGCTCCATCAAAAAAAATAAGAGAACTTTTTTATATTTCTGGATCCAAATTTGCTTTTAAGATATAATATTTAACAAGTCTTGTGTTGAATAAGTGAACCGAACTTGTATCGTGGGCTAGTTTTTCAGAGATGATGACAAGGCTTAAATGATGCTGTTTACCATCGATACAATAGTAAATTACATAGGGATGAATGATCACTTGTTTCATGCATTTGTTTCGATGTTACCTCATCTGGTACCGATGTTAAAATTTGAATTTTATCATTTGTATTTTTTTTTCTCACGTAAAGCAGACTATATTCTCCACAAATGCTGAATTCAATTTTTTGTCCTTGTTGAATATTCATTCTCGCTGCATTTTTTTTTTTTTTTCGTTGATGATTTCTGCTATTATCTCTTTGACATTCATATCACTTAATTTTGAAAAACGTCGTTTTTTCATTGGCGATTCACCAAGTTCCTGTAAAATAATGTTCACCTTTTCTAATTTTAGGTCATTCTGAATTTCCTGGTTTTCAAAATTAGCTTCACTATCCGAACATTCTTCTGCATCAGAAGAAACTTCAGACTCATCGTTTTCTGCTCCTTGGTCAGCACTAGAAAAAATTAATCAAAATTTTCTGTCACAAATTTTGAGAACTAATTGACTTTATTTGCCTAAATAATAACTATTCAATGCACAATATATGTATATGAATATCAAGATTATACCTACTGTGGACTTGGACGTATATATGCTGCACTTTCAGTAACACTTCCATCTCTATATGTAAATCTTCATACGACATGATTTGCAAACGTATTTCCCGATATATTGATTGAATTTTACATCCCAGTGAGCGGTTATTTGGAATAAATTATGACGTACGCAATTATGACATTTTTTCCCCAACGGATTGCAACACTCATTAGGTCGAACCATTTTCATAACAATACATAATAATTTTTTTCTAACCTCAAAGCATAGACAACATACTAGGAATCACAGCACACTAACACTAGAAGTTGCGGCGACTGTACGACTCTGCAAAGCCATGTTCATGCAAGTTCGTTTTCGTGCGTAGTGCCTCGACTGACAAAAAATTCGATATCTTCAGAACAGATTGGATGAACAAAGTTTTTTTTACAGATTATTAAAGGTGAGCGTTGTGCGCTTAATCTGACTGTAATATTGTCCATTTAGAGCGTAAAGAACGCAAAAATAATTGCGATTCTTCATAAAAATTATTGTTAAAAATTATTGTTTCAACAAATACACAGTCTTTGAACGTTAAATCGGTAGAGTAAACATTTTTCGGTAACCAAAATAAATTTCATCAAATTATCAATTGTAGTTTCTGAGATATTGATTTTTCAAGAATATCATGGAAAAAAATTAAATTGTTAATATCATAAAGAAAAAGCGAAATTAAAAAAAACTATTCACAGCAATTATTACCAGGTGTATAAGCTTAAATCCGCTGATTGCTCGTAGATGGCGTTAGTGAACATATCAAGTTACCATAGAAATGCCATATTTTTTTTTGCATGGGTTCGACACCTGTTTACATCAATCACTGCACATCATCAGTGATTTCATACAGCAACACACTTTTTTCCTTGCGTAATCATGTCTAATTTTGTGCCAAAAAAAGAGCATATGCGGGAAGCTCTACTTTTTTGCTTTAATTTGAAGAAATGGGCTGCCGAATCGCATCGAATGCTTGTGGAGGCCTATGGTGACAGTGCATTATCGGAAACAACTTGCAGAGACTGGTTTCGTCGGTTCAAAGACGGCCATTTTGACTTGAGTGACAAGAAGCGTGAAAATCGGCCCAGAAAAGTTGAGGACCATGAATTGCAGGCTCTTTTGGATGAGGACGATACCCAATCGCAAAAAATGCTTGCCGAGCAGTTAGGTGTCACTCAACCAGCCATTTCCATGCGTTTACGTGCCATGGGAAAGGTCCAACAAGTCGGAAAATGGGTACCCCATGAATTGAACGATAGACAGATGGAGCGACGCCAAAACACATGCGAAATCTTGCTGGCTAGGCATAAAAGAAAGTCGTTCCTGCATATTGTGGTGACTAGCGATGAAAAGTGGATATTCTTTGAGAATCCTAAACGAAAAAAATCATGGGTCGATCCCGGCCAACCATCAACTTCTTCATCAAGACCTAATCGCTTTGGACGCAAGACGATGCTGTGCGTTTGGTGGGATCAGCAGGGTGTCGTTTACTATGAGCTGTTCAAACCTGGTGAAACTGTTATTTCTCATCGCTACCACCAACAACTCATCAAATTGCGCCGTGCTTTGCGTGAAAAAAGGCCTCGTTATGAACAAAGACATGAGAAGCTGATTTTCCTCCACGACAACGCCCCATCGCACACGTCAAGAATGGTTCAAAACTACTTGGAGACAATCAATTGGGAGGTGCTACCTCATCCCGCTTATTCACCAGACCTGGCCCCTTCGGACTATCATCTGTTTTCATCGATGGGTCACGCGCTCGCCGAACAGCACTTCGATTCGTACGAAGACGTCCGGAAATGGCTTGACGAGTGGTTCGCCTCGAAAGATGAAGAATTCTTTTGGCGTGGTATACACAAATTGCCCGAGAGATGGGAAAAATGTATAGCTAGCGAGGGCAAATACTTTGAATAAATTATTTTTTTGCTTTCTATAAAAAAATGGGGTTTTTTTACTAAAAAACAGCGGATTTAAGCTTATACACCTGGTATGTGACAAATTTTCTATCCAAAAATGCGTTTGATTTTAAAATTGGGAATTTGATGGAAAATTCGGGGCCCACTTGACGTGGTTTGACTCTTATAATAACATGGCATAATTGGTGCACTGAGAAGATATACAGTACAAATGAACGCTAATGCTAAATCATTAAAATTATTCCATGCAGTACAGAGAGAAGATTAAGGTACAGTGTGAGATGATTAAGGCTCATATAGCCTCGAGACGACCCAGTGAAGACGAATTTAGCTTTACTTCAAATTTCTAAATGGCGCGCTCTATTGAACGCAGCTAAAAATATTCACTGCATTTCGTGTGTCTCCGCTACAGAAGTCTAATGGTTAAATAGGAAGATAGCCTCGGCGCAGTGTACAGCACATAAACCAGCAAACCTACTCAGGTTGAAAATACAGGCAAACTACCACATTTAGGAACTAACTTTTCTATGGTATGGACAAAGAAATGTAGAGCCGACAGGAGTGCCTCCCTCTCTTGAAATGATTTCATAGTGGGTGGGAACAGGTAGATGCAACTTCCGACGTATCAGCATCAGGACAGTAATTTACGTTCAGTTTAATGCTCAAACCACCTTTCATTGCGCCAACCAAGAAGAAGAAATGACGTTTCCGCGGCAATTGGTTCCACGTTAGCGGAAGGACCCGGATTTACATGTATGTATATCCAGGCAAGTTCTGGCACCCCAGCAGCATTTCCGCCATGCTATTATAACAACAACAACAAGAAGGAGAGATGGCAAAGCATCCGTATCAACGTACACAACAACAACAGTAAAAATAACAGCAACAACAAAAACCACAACAACAAAAACAAAATCACCAACAACAACAGCCACAACAACAAATGCCAAAGCATCCGTATCAATGTCTACAACAACAACAACAAAATTACAAAGCATCCATACCAAGACGGCTATAAAACTGATTATTTTGATATATCCGAAGAAAAGGATGGTTTCTAAGAACGGCAGGCAACATTTAGATAATTCAAACTCAATAAATCTAAAACTAAACCTCTTACCTGCCCCGTATCTAACACGTCCCATCCCTATTCTGAGTAGGTTTAAAAATATATCTCTCTGCCACCAAGAACAAACTTTTGTGGGCTATGCTCGCTATCTTTCCCCCTCTCTGCACTTTCCTTCTGCTATATACCAAAAAGATAACGGGTGATTTTTTTAGATATTATCTTTTTAAACAGTTGGTTTAAACAGCTGACGCACGTTTCGTCTTTTGTTTCACTGTCAAACATCTTCAGTTTGGTCCATAATTTAACCATGAGTCGTCTTACAAACGAACAACGCTTGCAAATCATTGAATTTTATTATAAAAATGCGTGTTCTGTTAAGAAAGTTTATAGCGCGCTTCTTCCATTTTATGGTCAGTTTAATCGACCCACTGAAGCGGCTATTCGAGCTATTGTGACTAAATTTAGAACCAAATTTACATTATTGGACATCAAACCACCAACACGCTTACGTAGAGTGCGAACTGAAGAAAATATCGCAGCTGTATCGGCCAGTGTCAATGATGACCATCAATTATGGATTCGTCGCCGTTCGCAGTAATTGGGCCTCTGGTACTCAACAACGTGGAAAATTTTGCGAAAGGATTTAGGTGTGATGCCTTTCAAAATACAGCTGGTGCAAGAATTGAAGCCGAACGACTTACCGCAACGCAGAATGTTTGGTGAATGGGCTCTTGGAAAGTTGGCCGAAGATCCTTTTTTTTATCGAAAAATTGTGTTCAGCGACGAAGCTCATTTTTTGATCAATGGGTACATAAATAAGCAGAATTGTCGATTTTGGAGTGAAGATCAGCCAGAAGAATTGCAAGAGCTACCAATGTATTAAGAAAAGTTCACAGTTTGGTGAGGTTTATGGGCTGGAGGTATCATTGGACCGTACTTCTTCAAAGATGCTGCGAATCGCAAGGTAACTGTGAATGGTGAGCGCTACCGTGAAATGATATCCAACTGTTTTTTGCCCAAAATGCAAGAGCCTGACTTGCATGACATGTGGTTTTAGCAAGACCGTGCCACATGCTACACAGCACGCGTAACAATGGACTTGTTGAGAGGCGAGTTCGGTGAACATTTTATTTCACCTTCGGGACCTGTCAATTGGCCACCCAGATCGTGCGATATAACGCCTTTAGATTATTTTTTGTGGGGCTATCTTAAAGCTCATGTCTATTCATACAAGCTTGCTTCAATTAACGCATTGGAAGATAACACTAAAGCACTTATATGTGAGATACCGGCCGAAACATTGGAAAGAGTATGCCAAAATTGGACTAAGCGGATGGGCCATTTGAAACGCAGTCGCGGCCAACATGAAATATTCTTCAAACATTAAATTATATCGATTTAAATAAAAATTGCATGCATTTTTCTGAATTGTGCGTGTGTTTTTTTGAAAAACTTTCCTATAGCTCTTAAAAAATCACCCTTTGCTTTAAAGTTTCTTTTTCTATCGAATATTTTTGAAGTGAAACTTCTTTAGCGGCGGTCTGGTATTTGAGCGAGAATGGAGAGTGAATTGGAAAAAATGTAACGTTTAGAGATTTCGTTACGCGAGAGAGAAAAAAAGATACAACGTAGAGAGAAGGAGAAAGAGGGCTATACATTTTCTATACCTAAGGCATAGGCTTCGCTGTAAGACAGAGTATACAGATATATAACATAGAGAGAAAGAGAAGGAGAGCTATACAGCGCATGATGCAGCGCATAATATCAATAAAACAGCGGTACCAATCGGACAACGCACATCAACAATCCCGTTTAACAAAAACAAAACGATTAACGCTAAACGATCCCATTTGCCATTAGTTTGTGCTTGTGCGACGACCATTCACAAGTCTCAGGGAAGCACGTATTCTGAAGTTGTTTACGAATATGATAAAAAAACATTCGCAATCATTAGTTTACGTCGCTTTATCACGAGTCACTTGTATTGAAGGCTCGTGGATTATAACGAACGGAAATGATTTTAGATTCTACCATGGTCGACGAGCATCAGCCAGTATGTCTCATTTACAAGATGAATTCCGGAGACTATCGTTAAATAGACTGGAAACTGTAGATAAACAAATAATCGATTTCATGACTCAGAGAAGAGGGCTATCTGTATATACTCTTAATTGTCAGAGCCTACGAGCACATTCCGCAGATTTAACAGACTCTGTCATCCGCAAATCGAGTATAGTACTTTTGTCCGAAACTTGGTTAAATGATAACGAGGATATTAGTATACCAAATTTCAATTGCGTCATCAAATATAAGCGACTAAATGTTAGAGCTGGCGGTGTGGCAATCTACCACAATCAAGATGATAGCGTAAATTTCGTCACACCAAACATGGAAATGACTGCAAGGCAGTCTCTGTCATATTCATCAACAGTCACACCAGTTGGCGATGTTTGCATTGCAGAATGTCAAACGCTGAATAGAAAAACTATTGTCATAGCCGCCATCTATATCTCACCGAACCAAAATCGTGATGACATAATATATTTCATTCACCGCTCACTACTGGTTTACAGCCACACAGGGGCAAATGCACTTGGAAGAGGCGAAGACAAAATTCCATTGATTCTCGGGGGAGATTTCAACGTAAATTTCGGATCCAATGATTCTTTGCCGTTGATTCAATTTCTTCGAGAAACATTCGGTTTGCAGATAAACAATAATCCTAAAGAATCAACAACAAAATCCGGAACTACACTAGATGCAATTTTCACACGTTATCTAGAAAATATTGAATCACGTACATATATTTCATATTTCAGCTATCAAAAACCAATTATATCAGTATTACCAATTGAACCACCAACAGATGATAGCATAATGCATATATAGTTAATAAAATCGAATTTTGGTTAAACAAGTTTAATACTGTTGTATTTCTTTTGAAATTATCCCTGTCTCCTTCTCTTCTTCTCTCGCTCTTTCTCTCTCTCTCTCTCTCTCTCTCTCTCTCTCTCTTATTCACACTCATTCACACACAGAAGTTTCATTTCTACCACGTGTACGATGCTGCACATGAGGCATTGGTAAAGAGGCAAGATCCCTCGTAGTTGGGATACCTCTAATATATTTCCATTAAGAAGGTAAAGAAGCGAACTTCGAATGCTAGTTGGCATAGCAGACTATTGAGGCGAACTGCGTGTTTCGAACTTCATCTCTATGATCTCAATAGCACTGGCGGCAGATATTTGAAATGGAATCCGTTTGACAGGCAAACTGATTCAGAATTAGTAGTAGACGCCATTGATACTAAGTAGACACCATTTCTTTTTTAGTTTAAAGCTTTTTTTTGATAGCGCAAGTCGACCTATATAACCTTATGCTTGACTTGTATGCCAGCGAGTCGCTGTACTATTTTAAAAATCACTTCTTTTTCTTAAACCTCCATATGCGTATTGAATTCTCTAATATTTTCATATTTTTGAAACATTTCTTGTGCTATCGAATATAAAATTTGCACTCCTTCAAAAATTGCGCCTAGCTTTAAATCACTTGCAGTACAACGCAACCAGTCTGACGTGCGTTACTATCTCATAAATATGAAACTGTCATGATTTAAGTGTCACGAAAAGTCTTCTTAACACAAATTCAATTACCCAGTTCTCACACACTTCCACTTGCCCTCGTCTGCGCTTGCTCATCTGGCATTATTTTTTTTTTCAACAATTTCTTTCACTCGGAAATCTTCCACTGCGTTTGACTCAATATAATTTTCCATATCGGCAAATTAAGATCAACGCGCTGTGGAAATTAAATTAAATGTGAAACAAACCTTCGCTGTTCAACTCTTAAGATCCACTCCCCAGCACCTCCAAGTCAACCAAATTCGTATATACAGACGTGCGCTGCACCAGCGGTCGTCATGTGACCGGAAACGAATTGCGCTCCAAGCGACGCGATATTATTGACTTTTTGAAGGGACATTTGTTGTATTTTTTTTGTTTTTGCCAGTGCCGAACAAGTCGTGCAGCCAATGAGGAATCACGAAATGAAATGGAAGTAATGCGATATCATTAATCATTTTTAATATTTCGGTCACAGCGGCATTATGAACGGCCGCATACCCACCCCCAGTCAATGCCACCTGTTTGTAATTTTCCCGCTGCATGGCCTATAATTCGGTTAGTATTTACTGGCCATTCGGCTTCTCCACGTTTAATGGACAGCCTTCGATAATGGAGGAGGTTATTACTGTAATATGACAAGTATTTTTAATGCTATTTCGCGCAGAGGGGGGATAAAGTTCGAATTACATTTACTTGTGGAGGCGGATGCGTGAGTATTGTATCAATTTAAGGAGGTAAGCCAATTGTATTACTTTTTAAGGACAATTACGTTGAGACACCTGACTTTGGCGGAACACTTTGTAGGGTCATGAGGGGATGAGCAAGAAACTACGGGCCAAATTATGTACCGAGTATTGTAGGTGTACACGCTAAACGCTTTTACACAGACCAACGTTGGCTTAAGTAGATCAAATATCTCAACATCTAATATAAAAAAAGTCATATAATATGTTTATGAACTAATAACTATGACAGATTACTCCAATTCGCACAGGGTTTTTGGTATTTTGCAGCTAATATCGCCTAGAAGGTTTTTAATATAGATATAATAAAGTATATAAACCTAGAGAGAAAATGTGTTGAGTAGCCAAAATTTTTAAAAGTCATAAAAATAATTTTCAAACTGCAAAAAATCTAAAACGAGTCAAGCGAGTCTCTGCTTGAAATCGAAGGTATATGGATGAACTTGTCGCTAACATCTCTAACAAAAGCAAAGGCTGTTGAACTCCATATCAACAGCGATAAGACCAAATACATGAAAATGTCACGATACGCTTAAAGGCGAAAGCCTGAAAATATATTGGACAGTACATTTTTGAACGAGTAGCGAGTTTCAAGTGCCTGAGGGTGCTACTGAAAAATGACAATAGTGTTCAGGACTGCATCCACGATCGGCTAGTTGCCGCAAACAGAGCTTTCTACCCCAATCTGTAACTACTTAAATCCAGACCACTCTCCCGCAGCTGGAAAAAAGGTATTTACGAAACAATAAAAAACCCAGTTTTGACCTATGGCTGTGGGTCATTGGCATTAGAATTACCAATCAAGAATGAGCAAACTCTCCAAACTTTCGAATGAAGAGTCCTCCGGGTTGAGGATGGTTGTTATAGATTCAGATACAACGAGGAACTGCTGTAGATTTGCAAAGGGGAAGATGTCGTTAAGTTCGTCAAATCACAACGACTCCAATAAATCCTTCTAAAAAATCCTTCTTAAAATACAACGCGCTGGTCGCCAGGTGTAAAAGAAGGCCTAGCAAATGCTGATTCGGCGTGAAGATATCAAGAAACTGCAAACACATAACTCCAGGTCTGCTGATTTGAAGCGCGTAACTTGAAGAAGGCTTGTTGATGAAGCTAAAGCTCACCCCGATCTATAAGGCTGCTTCATGATGTTGATGATTCGCACACATTACCATAGGCGTCTTTCTATGTTTTATACGGCAGTAATTTGCTCATTTTCATGTAATTAATCTCTTTATAAATTTCTAATGCATACAAAAATATTTTAATGCTATGCGAAAATTGGCAACATCGCCCCGCGCTAGTAGCTTCTTATAAACAACCCAATTGAATTGAGTATGCATCCCTCTTTCTCAAATTTGATAGAATTCACCTCAGCATACATTTTTAATGAATACAAAGAGAATTGCCTCAATAACTTCACATTTCATCAATGTTTTAATGTTATGCGAAAATTTGCAACATCGCCCCGTGCAAGCAGCTTCTTGTACACTGTTCATATGAATTGAATATGCCTCGCTCTTTCTCAAATTTCATAGATTAACCTCGTTATAAATTTCAAAGAGAATTGCCGAAATAACTTCACATTTAACCAATATTTTAATGCTATGAGAAAATTGGCAACATCGGCCCGCGCTGTCCTTCTCTCGCTCACTATATAATTACCTTACTTACTAACTTTTTGTTGATATGTTGTTAGCATACTACTACAAATTTCCTGGCTTCTGCTCTCTCCCACCTACCACACTTACCTGTTTTATGCATCATTCTCTGTTCTCCTCCATAGTGCGATTCCACGCTGCTATTTATTCATAAGCGCGCTTACATATACATCTAATGAGAATTATTGTAATTTATGCAACCACATAAACAACAACAACATTCGACTGCGGAAGGAAATTATTTATTATGGTATATGTCTATGTTGCTGTGCAGCGCGATAAGGGATAAGCTCGTGATTCAGCCGCACTTCTCGGAGGTAATTAGCAGAAGATTTATGAGCGCAGCGTTCGTCTTCCAAATGGAAACGCTTTAGAAACTTTTTTTTACTTAAACTTATCAAAATGCAAATTTAAAGTATTTCGAGTATTAAATACATCTCTGAATATACATATCTACAGAATGGTAATTAAACGAGTTCCTTATATATTTATAAAAGTTTTTCTACTTATAAAAGTGATGGCTCAATGCCGTATGGTTTTGAAGGCGACTTTCACCAAACTAGTTGACCACGCTAAACTTCATTTTGTGGGATCTCTTAAAGCCGCAATTCTATGTCAAAACCCTGAAAGTCAATTTAAGCAAGGCGATTACTCAAATTTTGCGGTGTGGTTGAAAATTAAACTTTTCGGATCAGAACCAGCATGTGAAACTACGGTGGGCATTGAGTAATGTCTTATTTCAAATTTACTGGCATAATTTGGTGCTGAATTTTCTAATTTTTTATATATAAAAAAAAGAAAAAGATAGTGAATAATTTTTATTTGATGTGCCTTACTCTTTTCGTTGCTGTTAGGAAATACATTCATTTACATACATACATACGAGTAGATCCATACTCATTGAATACCGTTATCCATGCCTATGGGAATTAACCGCAAGCGCCATCGTCGTCACCGTCATTCAAATTCGCAGATGCCAAGGCGTATAGGGTGAGTCTATTACTTGTTTTCGTTTAAAGGTACATTAAAGTAAATTCGATTATATTTACAGCGTTTACGGGGGGTTAGAGCCAGCTCCTTCATCTATTTTTGGTGTGCGTTTTGATGTTGTTCCCCTACTGGAAACACTTGCATTTTTAAGCCGACCCGATCGCCAGATATTTTTATGAGGAGCTTTTTTATGGCAGAACCACACTCGGAGATTTGCCATTGCGTGCCAAGGGACGGGCAGAAAAAACATTTTACATCATTTGGTGTTCCTGTCCGGAGTTCTGAAGCCGTGTACTTTCCAATGGTAGACAAAGATGAAATTAATTGGACTTAACCCAAAGGGTGGAATTAATTTGTGAACATTTTCGTGCGGTGATTTATTACGATTTTTGACTGAGATTATCGCGACAGAAGTACATTGATCAATTTACTTCGACTTCTGGCATTAAAACGCCACACTTAGCCCCTGTGAAATTCTGGCACAACGAGTTCGAGCGTGACCATGGATCCGTGAACCACTTCAATTTCGTGAAAGCCGTCTAAAAATAGTTGTTGAGCCATAAACAATCAATGCTGCGCGTCAATTGATAACGAAAGATAGTCATATGGCATATCGCGAGATAGAGGCATTCTTGGACATTAATGGGTTTACCTTCAATATCGCTTGCAAATTTGTTTGTCAAGAGGATTTTTTCTCGTTTTATACCGCATAATTTGGCAATTGCCCAAAACAGAAGTCGAATGGTTTGGTGTAAAGAAATGTTGAAAAAATTCAACAGCGATGATTCATAGCACATCTGCGACAGCACAACAGATGACGAGTCTTGGATCTATGTATGCATATGAGTCGGAAACAAAACACCAACTCCCATATGAGTGTTCCAAGACGAGCTTAGGGCAACAAAGTCGTTCGCGGAAGCTGAAAACGTCGTGGGGTTTGTAAAATTGCAAGGTTGTAACTGATGGCTAGCACACGTTTGCAGAATGCCACAGAAGAGATGCTTAGACGACCTTAAGAATGGTCTAAGAGCGACCAACTACAGTAGTATGGCAATGGCAAGATGCATGGAGAAACATTGTGGAGGAAGCTAAGGCGCACACCGAGCTGTAGTGCTATGCTGAATGATGACGATGATGAGCTACACTTACTAGAAACGGGCGTTCACGTTCATGTCAGCAGTTATTTTAATAAATTTCCATGGTTTTAGATGTAGCAGAAGCTCTATCCGTGATTTATCTTAGGTAGGTGAACTTACAATAAATCTTAGATTCGCTCTTGAATTCTCTTAAATGACATTCACCGAGAGTACATCAATAGGTTTATAAACTCTTGTCATTAACGGTGATATGGAGTAATGTGGTCGAGCAGCCTTGCGAGTTATCCTGCTGGTTATACATACAGAACTGATCCTGACATACACTACGCGAGGAATCAATGAAAACTTTTTCTAACTTCTTCCCTCTTTCACGAATGTCATTAGCGGCAAATCTACCGCTTATGCAATGTGTGCCTTTAACTCCTTTTGAAAATGACTTTTCATTACTTCCAGAAGAGAATTTTTAAGTGAGAAAATTGCAGGAAAATAAACCACTGATTGCATCATCCTGTATGTGAGCCAAGTAGAACAGTTCATGCAAATCACATAAATACATATACATACACATACATACAAATACAATTACAGTCGCGTATGTTCGCGTGGCAGTGCCAGTATACGATTGTCACCGTTATTTGGTGATAAGCAGATTACACTAGAAAACCACCAACGACAACAACAACAACATCAAATCACAATCACAGCATAATAATAATGCGTTCTTTTTTTTATTAAAATTTGAATAAGGCAATGATGCTGCGTCAAATGGTTGCTAATATACTCGGTGGGGAGTAGAAGAAGCGAGTCAGCCAGCATGCGGCTGATGTTGCCCCACAGAGATATGCAAATATATATTTATTAATTTATTTATATGAATGCATTTTTTAATGCTAATTTCAACATACAAAAGCGACAAATGAAAAGTAATCATAACTCAGTGGCGTTTGCGAGAGGTCATAATAGGGAGGTCTGGGAAATGGCTGGAGGTAAAAAAATGGTGACAAGTTAATCTAATTCTTTGTGTATTTATGTGGCATAAATATGTTTGACTGTATTTATTTGTGCCGTAAATATACAGCATAAGGTGAAATAAGATGATACTGTGTGTGTTAACTCGAAGCATCCAACGAAAATCAGCGCTATGTGCAGAGTGCAAAGGTATGGCGAATATCAGACCGGTAATCGCCTCTCAGCGATTTTGAAGGAATCAGCTGATTAGCTGACGTAAACGTGATCATGACACGGATTTGTTTACGAATAAACTGAATTTGTGTTGGTGATATACAAAAAATATCCGCTTATATTACATACTTCATTGGGGTCTGACAACAACTGATTGGAGTGAAAATGAGCGAACGAAACTCTGCTCCCGAGTACCCGGAGATATGGTAACCAAATTTACTCTCACAATTTGGCTTTGGTTGGCCAAACCTGGTAAGCTATCATCCTTGGAAAAGCTAAGCTACGAGTACCAAAATTACACTCTACATAACATAAAGCATTTTTATGGAAGTATGAGATCGCTCGGTTTAATGTGTCTGAGTCTTCGTATTAATTTGAGTAAACTGGCCTACAGTGATGCCTTTCTTCTATGTCTGCGGCACTTTCCAAAGAGTATTTGTTGGAGTGGGTAATCGATATTAGCCCGTAATGTGTGACCTACCCAACTCAGTCTATTAATCGTTATTCTGGTTATGACAGACGCGTGCTCGTACAGTGCTTCCGCCATTCGCCTTTATCACATATCGCGCCAACGATTTTTCGTAGAACTCTCCTTTCAAAGATCAGCAAGTTCTGTTTATCCTTTATCAGCATCTCTGAGCAGTGGCGTAACTACAACATCTGGGGCCCGTGGAAAATTCTTATGATGGGGCCCTATCAATAAAAATCGTCACGTTGTACTCAGTTTGATTAAAATCAACAAATTTTATTTCAAGAGATGATTTTAATAAACAAAACAGCAATTTAATTTCAATAAGTTATTTATTAAGAAAAATCTTTTTTTCGAGATTTCTGTTCCGCAAAAGTGTCTATAACATCATCGAAGTTTAGAAATCGGGCCATAAAATTTTCAATAGACAGAATATCCAAGTCACATAACATGTCTTGTCTTATAGAGTTTCTTAAAAAAGTCTTTATCAATTTTAGTTTTAAAAATTATCTTTCAGCACTAGCTGTAGTCACAGGAATTGTGAGAAATAACATTAATGCAATGCATACTTCAGGAAAGCTGCAACATAAAGCCACATAAACATTTTTTTTATTATTAATAAATTAGCAAGGTCTCTAATACACGACAATTTTTCTATTTCGTCCCTGAAGGTGGATCGAAAACTTAGAATTTCTCTGCCAAATGATTCAGATATGTCTTTTTTATAAATCTCAACAAATTCTGGAGCATTTTTTAATAGATCAGTCTCATTTAAAACTTTTAACGTGGAAGGCTGTAAAACATTGAAATTTGAAACAATTTCATTCATTAGAATGAAACGCGATTTCAGTTGGTTTATAATGATGTCCAATACTCGATAAAATATATTCACTCTGAACAAACTTTCCGCATTTTAGAGGCGCTCATCTTCGCAGAGCTCGTCAAAATGGCGTTTTACCTTCCTCTGACGAGAATAAGAAAATTCAGGTGTGATGGACCATTTTTTAGCTAAACTATTTGCTTCCATTTTCGAATTTTCAAATTCATGTCGGTAGCTTTCCAATACTTCTAGGCAGATTTTCAACCGATTTACGGCATTTGAAAGATTGGTGGTTTTAGACTGAAGTGCTTTAGAGGCGGCATCGATAGTAAATAGAATCTTACAATGGAAACCCAGTAACATAACAAAATTGTAGTTTTTGATCTTCTTTTTGAGTGAAACAGCTTCATTTCTTTTACCAGATTTGCAATTTAACAGGATTTTTTTCGTTAGGGCTTTTTGCACTTCAACAAACCGAACTTTTAAAGCAAAAACGGCATCATAACGTCCTGCCCATTTAGTAGGGTTTAATGTTTTCAGTGTTATTGAATTTGAAGACTCACTTTATTCATTAGATACCAAGCTTGATAAAAGATTCCATCTTTTGATACTATGCCCAAAACAATTATAAATTTGTTGAATTGTTTCAAAAAAATTTTGCATATCAATAACCTCTCTCACTGCATCCTCGAGTACTAGATTTAAATTATGAGCAGCACAGTGAACATATACGACATTTGGCTCAACATCTTTTATGAGTTTTTGAACTCCACCATAAGTCCCTTTCATTGTGTTAGCACCATCATATCCTTGTCCTCGACATTTATTTAGAGGAATGTTTTTGTCATTTATGGATTTAATAATTTACTTGGACATTGCTAAGGCAGTTTGATCCTTAACTTCATGAAATCCCAAAAATGTTTCTTTAGTGACAAGTGTCTTTGGGATCCCATTACAATCTTTTTCGATCATACAATAACGGTAAAGTTCACACATTTGATCAATTTTTGAAATATCTTGCGTTGTATCCAATATGATAGAGTAGAATGGTGCTTCATTTATTTCATTTATAAGTGCATTTTCTACTTTTAAAACCGGGACAGAAATTAGCTCATTTTGTATTTTCGGACTTAAGTATTTTATTTGGCCCTTTGGTTTATTTAACAACTCTTGCAAAATCGGATCGTATTTTCCTAATAACTTAACAATACTCAAAAAGTTTCCTTTGGAGCTTGGATCACTGCTATCTGCGTTTTCTCTGTAGCCACAAAAGGCTAAATTACATGTTGAAAGTGTCATCAAGGAGCCTAGAAAGTACTTGTCGCCAAAAGAATTTTTCTTTTTTGATCAAAGACTCTTGCTCTTCATCGAGTGTTCCATGTAATCGCCACTGTTGATACGTAAAACAGGAATCCAGATGAATTTTTGATGTCTCTTGTCTTTGTATGCCATCTACAATATGTTTCCAGTCGTCATAGCCCTCAATCCAAACATTTTGTATATTCTTAGATGCCCGATTTGCGAGTAACCAACACGGTTCACAATAAGCACTCTGAAGTGTTAAAGAATAGGAAAGCCATGCACGTTCAAGCTTGACGTCAGACTTGGAAACAATATAGTAATGTTTTTCTATAAAGATCTATTGTTACTATCTTTTAAGAAAGGGCCATTAGGTTTGCAATGTCCGTTTTCAATCACGAACATTTTCACTTGATTAGTTACCTCTTTAAAATTACCCTCAACAGTAACATATGGCGAACATCTTTTTGCCGGTACCTTGTTGTGGTTTTTCTGGATCTAGATATTCACTGATGTTGGGTGCTGCATCTGATAACACTGGTGAACTTTTAGTAAGCTCCTATTCTTCACTTCTGAAGCACTGTTCAATCAATTTTTTATTATTTAAGCCATCATTTTTCAAGTACTGACTTATTTTAGGTATCTTTTTATTTTTCTTCAGTTTCCTTCTTTCTCTTTCGTTTTTCGCTCCCACTTAAATATTTTCTGGAAATAGATATTTTAATATTTAACTTTCACAATAAACTTTACTTTGCCACTATTTTCATATTCAATAAAATAACAAAATGAAACATACAAATCACCAATCGTTAAAATACTCGCACAAAGAATACGCAGTCAGGGAATCCCTCATAAAAAAATATCAAATCCGAGATTCCCCTAACATAGTGTGGCCAACTCACCACCGCAGTAACGAGACGAAAAAAAAACCAAATGGGGAATTCCCCGATTATTAATGCTCACCCGCGCTGCCAACGTTCCGCTCCAAAATATTATATGTAGAAACCAATGGATGCATTTTAAAATGAATAAGAACCTGCAATTATCGGTATTTTGATTGACGGGTTTTTGCCGGTCATAAGTAAGTAAAGTTACTCGTCACGCGTGTTTCTCCAAAAATGAGTAAACATCTTTTTGTTAAGTTCGGTTGAAATGCTTAACGATTTATTGATTGGATTTTAAGCAGAATTTATCTAAATATACTTTTCACATTAAATAAATTACTCATGTACAATATAAAAAAAATTCTTGAGCTCGTGGCCTGTTGGCCCGGGGCCCTCTTGGGTGGGGGGCCCGTGGCATTTTGCCACCCAAGCCACCCTATTGTTACGCCACTGTCTCTGAGCGTCAGGCCTCACAATCGCTTAGCATAGCATTTGCTTCTCCTCATCGAACAACCGTAGACTTATTTGGGAGCTGCATATGGTACAGAGATTGATGATAGAAAATCAGTAGAGCTCGGAATTTTTTGCCTCAAAAAGATCTTGTGAGAAGGCTCGAAAAGCCTAGCCTTCCGAAGCTCCAAAGTGCTCGAACTGACCTTGAGTGTCATTTGCCATAATGGTAGATAAAATTTCAAGCTTTATCGAGTAGACTTCCATTTAACTAATCCAACTACCTTTGTTTGCCTTTGAGTCCGAGCCTTCGAAAGAGCTTATCACTTGATTTCTTAGTTGAAACTTCAACCATTTCATGGACCTGTAATGCAAAAACAACACTACTAGTTGGCATGTTTCTAGCGCTTAAGTGCCATTCACTAATTATTGGGAATAAATGGGATTTTTTTCGCCATTTGAATGAAATATTTTGGGCGTAATTTAATTCATAAAATTAACTGAGTGCTACAAAGGCATCGCACCTGACCATTTCATTTTCAGATGCTGTTGGCTGCATTCTTCCTTCCACTACCGCTCTTCTTCTATCCCCCTTGTAGTGCTCATTCAATTGCAACTGCCCGTGAAATAAGTGTTTATTTGTGCTATGCATTTCCTTTCGCCATGCATTTCCCCTCCGCCCTGGCCCTATTATCTTCTCTATTTTACCTTAGTGGCGTAGCTTCAACTTAATTACTGCCTTAATGCATACAAAAGAAATTCGTATAAATGACAAATTGTGTTGCAAATTGCACTTTAGAAATTACAGTCAATAGAAATTGGAAAACTCCGCAGTTTCAGCAAACTTAATTGAATGTGAGAAAATTTAATTGATATTAAAATAAATTCCTTTGTATTGCAATGTAAAGAGTGTTAGGATTTCAGAAGCAAGAAAGGGAGCTGGCGGAAAGGTGTTGCATTCGAAGGAAATTTACGTGAATAATATTAAACGAATTTAAATTTGATTTGGTGTTAATTCAAATTTGCTGTAAAAAATTAGATAAGATGAATACTTTCTTTTTTAAATTGCCATTTGTGGGTTTGTTCGCAATTTTCTAAACTCCTCTAAGCGGGCAAAGCAGAGATGAAAACGGATGCTGTCTGATTTCTATATCTGCTGATTTGTTATTGTATATACCTAAATTAATTAAAATTTTACGTGCTTCAAACAAAAGATATTTGGATATGTTTAATATAGAAATATTTTCATGGAAGGTTGCCACCTATTTAAAAAAATTTAATTAATTAAATATTTACATAAATTAACAAAAATATTTTGGTAATGAAATCAAACCAAAAGTAATCGAAAAAACTTTAATTCACAAATATTTTTTACCGTGTTGCCACCTACAGCCATGGACAGAAAAGTAACACAAATGTGAACCTTATATGTTAAGTTAAGTTTTTATTACGAACACTGCTTTGGTCAAATAAATTTGTTTGTTTACATTTATTACAGTTATTAAGATTACATTTATGCGAGGAATTTACCGTTTTTTCGATGGAATTTTTTGCGTTCTATTTAATTTATGCTTATTGCTGTTTTGAAGTGGACACAAAAATAGCACATTTTAACTTGTGCAGCGGAGAGTAAAACCTTAATGTCATTTCAGCGATTTTTAGTATAATTTTTTGTTTCTTAAATAAAATTTTAAAATAATTACTAAAAATGGGACGTGGAAAATATTGCACGCCGAAGAAAAGAACTGTTATATACTATATGAGTCAAAACGAAAAATGATGATGTGCTTTCCGAAAATGGTTTATAATGCTCTTAATTTAGTTAAGAAAGATTCATCATATCTAAGCAAAAAACGGAAAAAAACCAATACCAAATACCAAACCGCGAAAAACTGATGTTAATGCGGATAGAGCTATAATACGCAAGAGCAAAGCAGATCCTTTTAAAGACGGCACGGCAAATGATGCTTGAAATATACCAAGAATCTGGCATACAGGAGTCCAGAAAGCTTGTAGGAAGGCGACTTAACGAAGCCCAGCTGTTTGGCCGCATAAGCAGAAAAAAGCCACTCCTTTCCAAAAGCCCACAGTTTTGGGAAAACGTATTTTGGACCGACGAAACCAAAATAAATAGGATGGGACCAGATGGGAAAAGTTTTGTACGTCGTCCAAAAAATCAAGCGCTAAATACTAGGTTCACAAAAAGGCGATTAAACACGGCGGCGGAAGCAGCATGGTTTGGGGAGCTTTTTCCTGGCATGTTGTTGGGCCGATTGTTCGCGTGGTTGGTAAAATGGATAGATTTCAGTATCTGGATATACTCCCGAATAAAATGGAGCCATTTGTGTTTTAGTTGATGCCATTAAATTGGACAATTATGCAGGACAATGATCCAAAGCATACTGCAAAGACAGTGAAGCAATGGCTAAGAGAAAAAATTAATGTACTGGATTGGCCGGCGCAGAGCCCTGATCTCAATCCAATAGAAAATTTGTGATCAAAAATTTTAAAAATTTTGATGACTTGTGGGCCGCCGTTGAGGAGGCTTGGTACTCAATTCCAAAGGAAAGATGCCACAAGGATGTAGAAAGCATGGAGCGACGGCTTAAAGAAGTAATCAAAAACAGAGGATATACTACAAAACACTAATCTGGTAAAACAATATTATTATTTAACTATCTGATTTGTTTACTATTTTTGCTTTTATTTGAAATTTTTTAGGATGTGCTATTTATGTGTCCAGGAGGTTTCGTGAGTTATCAACGTTCACGTAGATTAAATCAGAACTGAAATTCTTTTTGACTATTTTTTTGTTTTATAGTGGAAGTAAATAAGTTTTTTTTATTTTTTATGTGGCTTTTTTTCCAATAAAAAATATTTGTTAAAAACATATTCAACTCATTGCTTTCACAGTCTAAATGTACTATTTTTATGACCATGGCTGTATCTAAAAAATTTAAATTAACTAAATATATGAAACGATAGAAATATTAGGGTATTGGTATCGAACGAATCAAGAGCATTTTAATTAACAAATATTTTTTTGATAAGGTTGCCACCTATTTAAAAAAATATTATAAATCAGATACATAAATTAACTAAAATCTCATGGTAATGAAATCAAAGAAAATGAAAGGTAATCAAGAGCACTTTAACTTAGAAATAATATAGAAATACTTTTATTTAAGGTTGCCACCTATCTAAACAAATATAATAAATTATATATAAATTAATTAAAACTTTACGGTAAATGCATCAAATAAAAAGTGTTTCGGATAAATTTAATACAGAAATGGTTTATTCAAGGTTGCCACCTAACTAAATAATTTCAATAAATTAAATATGTGAAGTGACACCAATATTACGATACGGCGCAAACCAAAAGTAATCAGGAGCATTTTAGTTTAGAAATATTTTTTAATAAGGTTGCGAAAATTATAAGGTAAAAAAATATAATTAATTAAATATAAATTAGTGCCACTTATCACCTATCAAAAAAATTAGAAATAAACAAATAGATAAGTTCTCGAAAATATTGCAATGTGAGATTCAAATGAAGTATACTAACAAATATTTTATACAGAAATATTTTCAAATAGGGTTGCCACCTAAAAAAATAATATTACATATACTACTTACATAAAGCTCTACCATATAACTCTAGTATTAAGCGAAGATTGTTTGAGAGGACTTTAATTTCATTATTTGTAAAGAGGATTGCCATGTATCTAAACTACTAGTACTAAAAAATAATCTAATCCAGTAATATTTTGAAGTAGAGTTGCCACTTAGCACCTACCTGAAAAATATGAAATAATTAGATATACTATACCTTTTACTCAAATATGAACCAGACGTTATCAATAAAACGGTCCGCGGATAACATATGGCAAAAATAAATTTTCTGTTTTTTGGTAGGACTGTTATAAGCTTACGTGGCAAATTTCAGCGTGATATGTCATATAGTTTGTTTTCTGTGCTACTGTAAACAAGTCAAGCTCGAGTGTGTTCTTCGAATTTAACGATGGAAATTCAAGTTGAACAAAGAATTTGTTTGAAATTTTGTTATTCCAACAAAATTTCGGCTTCAGACGCCTTAAAAATGTTGCAGACAACCTATGGGGACTCTGCTCTATCGCGTGCACGTGTTTTCCAGTTTTACAAATCGTTCAAAGAGGGGCGTACATCAGTAAACGACGAACACATCGGAAAAGTAAAGGAAATTGTGCTTGAAAATCGCACAAATCGCAAAATCGGTTAACACTGAATATTATTTAGACGTTTTAAAGCGTTTGCGCGAGAACATTCGTCTTAAAAGAAAGGAATTGTGGGACAACAAGTCATGGTTCTTGCATCACGATAATGCACCAGCTCACACATCACATCTTGTTCGCGATTATTTGAACAAAAATAATGTTAATATCGTTCCGCAAGCACCGTATTCGCCTGGTATGGCTCCAAAACATTTTGAGACAATTGAAGTCATAAAAGAGAATTCGAAGAACACACCTGAGCTTGACTTGTTTACAGTAGCACAGAAAACAAACTATGTGACATATCACGCTGAAATTTGCCATGTAAGCTTATAACCAAAAAACAAAAAATTTATTTTTGCAATATGTCATCCGCGGACCGTTTTATTGATAACGACTCGTTCATATTTGAGCTGAAGGTATAAGCTAACGAAAGTATTGCAACAAGTGTACTAAAATATGACCTATCGATAAATATTTTGAAATGGAGTTGCCACCTACCCGGAAAAAATTAAATATGGTACTTACATAATAAACTATAACTCTGGTTTCAACCGAAGGATGTTTGAAAGGCCTTTAAATTTACTATTTGTACAGGGGGTTGCCATCTATTTAAAAATAAATATAAAACTAAATAGTTTGAAAAGGGCATCAAATGAAGGAGTTTAGGAATATCATAACCTAGAAAATTTTGCATAAATACATAAAAAATAAATAATAGTTTGATATGGGCATCAAAGGAAGGAGTTTAGGCGTACTATACCTTTGCACAAATTTTGCATCCACTCATTTTGTACCTCCATTGCACTCCATCTCCTATCGTCCTTTGTGTCCTCTACCTCTACTTCCATTTGTATTTGTTAACATTTGCAATTAAATTATCTTGCTACCGATATACTGTCACCAAGCTGTGGACGTCTGCGTGCAGGGGTCACCGCCATAGCTGAACTGCTTGTCGTTCGCTGTCGCTTAACACTGTACAGTAAATTATTTGCGCCCACCGGCAATTCGGTCGAAGTTAAATCGCATTGCGGTTGCCGGTAATACCACAAAGGTATTGTGGTTATGTTGCGGTTATTGGCGATGTGCAAGTACACGGAAAGCAATACAGTTAATTGTGTTAATGGCTGAAAAGAGTAGAGGGAGAGAAAAAGTGGGTCCGGGAGAGCTGAGAAGGAGAAATACATCGACGAGGATAATGAACGCAATGCAAGCGTAAGGCTGAAACACGTAACCAGGTAAGTTGAGATCAGCGGAATATTCGTTTGGGAAATTTGTTTCAAGTGAATGACTTATTAGTCTAATTAACGCCTATTAACGCATGCTTAAGTTTTTGTAGCATTGGGTTTAAAACTTCTTTAAATTTAATTGTTATTTACAGGGCGCAATGAAGTGCACAAAAGTTGACTTACACCTACATTTTTAGCGAGAAAAAGGTGTGTATGGTGGCGAAAAATTACTTGACTGACTTAATGACGTCAACCACTCAACCTAACTTTTCCTTTCCCCATTAAGCTAGTCTTTACATAGATAGTAAGAATAAAAAGTGTTGCATATCTGAAGGCGAACTGGAGTACTTATTGCTATTTTAGATTCTGTAGGCTTTTACGCTCGTTTATGCAAATTTTGTTTAAACAAACCGTAGTGAAATTTTCCAAGCAATAATTTTCTAGATTATTTTAACCCTCTAACGGTCTTATAAAGGTATTATTTCTAAACATTTTACCAAAAAGGGTCAAAACGACCCTATTTTGAGCGAGATAATGGATTGGAATATTCTACAAAAATATACCTTATGAAATTTAACTATAAATATTGAGCAAAATTTACTTTAGCTTCTTTTTGGCTCTAATTCAAAGTTCGTAGAACCCATCGGGCAGATTTCTTTGTGGGTCTCCATTAGTTTTACGCTTCACCAGGAACATATTTATCTCGGCGGTCGACAATTTTGGCCGTTGTTGTTGTAGTAGCATACTAAACCCTGTCATTGCAATGCAAATTATCGGTCTCCGTCTAGCTCATCTAACGGTAGGCCCAGGAAACTTGTTGTTTCGACAGGTGGGTGCAAAGGTAGAGGGGTGTAGATGAGTGGTTTGATGGGTGGTTAAAATCGTGCAGGTTCCCTTCAAATGCTGTACATATGTTGTCAGGATAGGTAGAAGTTAAAACTGCTACAATATTCAGAACGTATTTGTGTCAAGGTTACGTCAGTCTCTCGGGGAATCTGGAACTCTTCATCTGCTGGTTGAGGCATTCGGGGGTCGGGCGCTTTTGAAGGTGGTAAGTGTCTCGCGATGAATGTCGTTTATTGCCTCTCTAAACACTCTCTGCTCCAGTAGTTGTTGATTTGTTTTGTCATGGATCTCATCGGAGTAGTTGAAGAGGTGCCTGCTAACGTACCTGAGAGGCAGCTCTGGTTCAAACAGCTGTCTACATGCGTGATTTCGGCCGTCCTTCTCGAGGCTCGTGTCCACAGAAAAATATCCAGTGTTGAATCTTCGATATCGCTTACAAATAGTCCTACGAGATGCAGTGTTCATTTTATATGCAGTTTGGAGCTCAGTGCAAATTTCCACAGGCTTGAGTTGACGTCGAAAGCCGTGAAATAGTCAGTAACGTATTTTCCACTGCGTCAGTGGCGTGATTTTTATTGGCATTCCATCACTTATCTTACGCTTTCTCGTATCTTTTCAAGCTGATTTTCTTGAAATTTTGAATGAAACATCGTAAAGCTATAAAAAAACCAATGCATTTAAAAATGTTTCAAATAAATAGAAAATGCCATTGATTTACCGCACTTTTGTTAGTCCCCTTGTACAAGAAATAAAATTGAAAAATGCATTGTTTATTTGAAATTAGACACGTACGAGTTCAGTATTACTTTTCAATATCTCCGCGCGCATAATTGAATTTTCGTTATTTAGACAAATAACTTGAAACAAGAATCAAATTAAATGAAGCGCTTAATTTGATTTTGGAATTTTAAATTCAAAAAGTCAACAGAAGTTCAAGTTTCAAAGTCGTATCAAATTTAGTGTGATAAATTATTACTCTCCTATACCAAATAAATTTCATGCATACGCATAAAAGTTGAACAATAGAATTACACAAATCTAAGGAAGCTAAAAATTCTAAATGAATAAGCAACGAAAATACGCTTACTTTCACTGAGTCTCATGTACGAGTATGAAGAGTGAAAAATCGATGTATTGGTTTGTCTGAAAGCACACGTACTTCCATTTGCTTATACGTGTGTGTGCGTTATTTATAAATATTGTAGGTCTTCATATGATTTTATTATCTCATAGAAACGTGCAATTGCTGCTGGTGCACCTACACTTACCGAAATATTATGGGGAATTACTGATTTTAAACTTTTTTTCAGCTGATGAGTTTTAGGTGGTTAAACAATTGAAGATCTCGAAGTTTAACGAAGTTATTTTTTTATGATTTGACTTTAAAATAGGAAAGGATTCGTACGTCATGCGAAATGCAACCGTCGCTGTTTTTAGTTAGGCGTTCAGCAATAAAAATTTTATTGATAACTTTTTTTTTTAGCTTTGGGAAAATTTACAAAATTTTACTAATTTTTTTTTAACATATTTATATCATAGTTAACGACTTGAGCTTGCAGGTAGTTTCCTAAAATTCAATTTTCTATCGATTTATGGATATAACCTTTTAAAAAGGATCGGCAAACAGGACGAAAAACGGCCAGATCCGGGTGCCCAACCGAAGGTTTCAAAAAAGGTGTCCAACGTCAGCAAACTTGAATTGAATTTACATTTTTTTCTGAATTTAGAAAAGTAAAATCTCCGGACCGAGATTTCGGGATATGCAATTTCTGAAATTTTCATGTTCGATCTTTTTCGCTTGGCCAGCCCGTTTCTTCTCTTTCGTGTTAAAATTAGTAAAATTAATATATCGCGACAAATCCCAAAAATCAAGGGTGAGTGCTTATACCAGGATTTCGGGATTTTTAGTGTGGAGATACCGTTATTTATACCGGACTATCTCCGAGCATTAGAATTATATACTCTGAAATTCTACGATCAACAATTGCTTGTACCGGAATTTAGGAATGAGTAATTCCGGAAATTCCGCTTGGTTTCTTATCTTCAGTGTGAAAATAAGCAAAAATAGTATCGGGATACATTCCGAAAATGAGAAAGTAGTATTAGCGGTGATTTTTAATGATCTCTGGATTTTTGATCTCTAGATTTTTCTTCTCGGGATCCCGTTATTTATCCCGTAATCCCTCTGAGCATTCGATTTGTATACTCCGAAATCTCTGATCAACAATTGCTGATACCGGGATTTCGAGATTTTCGTATTCGATGCTTTTCACTTGGCCAGCCTGTTTCATATCTTCGGTGTCAAATTTACAATCTTTATAACTTGAAAAAGCAGAACTCGAATTCGCATGTATTCATACTTCGATATGTTCACCTTTTTTTTTTTTTTTTTTTTTTTTTTGGCGGTGAGGTTGGGTTAAAAATGCCTTCGCACCATATAGTAACCGTCGCTACTACGTGTGTGGTGAATCCACTAAAAATATCCCCCCTCTTCTCTTGGAGTTTTCCCTCCACCCCGGGACTGCTTCCGCATTGCTTCGAGGTAGAGGGCCAAGACGGCGTCCT
Organism: Anastrepha obliqua; assembly: GCF_027943255.1. Classification (NCBI taxonomy): domain Eukaryota; kingdom Metazoa; phylum Arthropoda; class Insecta; order Diptera; family Tephritidae; genus Anastrepha; species Anastrepha obliqua. The sequence goes on along the minus strand of NC_072893.1, from coordinate 119,628,670 downwards.
AAGAAGGACACTTACTTACTCACCCTGCGTCCAGGGTCGCCTGTTTTGAGAAACCTATGCTCAATGCTCTTCAGCATGACTTTCCATTTCTCGCTTCTTTTTTCGGATAATATCCTCTACAAAATTTCCATTCCATTTTTCTTCGTCTATCATCATTTTGTCGATAATTTCTTCAGGTGTAAATACACCAATAGCTCGTTGTAGACCTGTTCTCTCTACGTTCCACCTCTCGCATTCAAAGAAGGTGTGCTCCGCATCATCATACTCAGTATCTCCATATATGCAGTTTGGTTGGCTCACTTTACCCATTCGCCACAAATACTTGCGAAAGGACCCATGTCCGGACAAAAACTGTGTGAGGTAATAGTTAACCTCACCGTGCTTTCTTTCTACCCACTTTTTTAGATCGGGTATTAGTCTCGCTGTCCATCTACCATACCGTTCAGAGTTCCATCTTGCTTGCCAAAGTGTAAGTGTTTGGACTCTAATATCGGAGAGGCGTAGTACTGGGGTTCCTGCGTTTTTTGCCTCCCATCTCCGTTTGCGCTCTTGTGCTAGAATATCTATAGGGATGGTTCCGCTGATAACTAACACCGCTGCTTCAGATACTGTTCTATATGACGAAGCCACTCTGAGAGCGCAGGTGCGTTGCACAGATTGCAGAGTTTTCCGCCGGCATTGCACCCTTAGCGAATCTGCCCATATTTCGCTTCCGTATAAGAGAATCGAGTTCGTCGTGTCCATTAAAAGTTTTCGCTTGTTCTGCGTTGGACCTCCAAGGTTTGCCATGAGCTTACTTAACATGCCACTTACTTTGGCAGCTCTTGTGGCAGCATGGTTTATATGCGCCCAGTAGGTTAGCCTTGTGTCTAATTGCACTCCTAAGTACTTGACCACTCTTTTTGTCGATAAAGTGGCATCGAGTACCTGTATGTCTACTTCTAATGGGATACGTCTGTTCGTTAGAAGGATTAGCTCTGTTTTCTCTGTGGCCAGCTTTAATCCATGGTCTTCTAGCCATGTCTGAACTCGGATCATTACCTGATTTAACTTTCTTTTGGCTTCGTTAGTGTTCCGGGCGATTATTACAGCCGCAATGTCATCTGCGTATCCCACCAAATGCACATCCTCGGGCATCTCTATTCGAAGGATTTCATCGTAGCTTATATTCCAAAGTTCAGGTCCGAGTATTGATCCTTGGGCCGCACCTGCTGTTATTTGTTTGGTCTTACACCCTTCTCGCGTTTCGTATAAGAGCACGCGATTGCTTAGATAGCTGCGAATAATCTTCAATAGATTACTCGGGGTCTTGAATTTTACCTTTAAGGCTTTAATTACGTCGTCCCAACTTAAACTGTTGAAAGCATTTCTGATATCCAGTGTGGCTAGTAATACTAAACGTTTGGAGTATCGATTACCTGCCTGGGCATGTTCTACGCTAGTTATTACATCTTGGATGGCTCCTAAGGTAGATCTGCCACTTCTGAAACCATACTGCCGGTCGGAGAGGCCGCCGCTGTTCTCTACGGCTTCGCTAAGCCTATGCTTTATCAATTTCTCAAAGAGTTTTCCTGCGCTATCCAGCATATAACGGTCTATAAGCAGACGCTAATGTTGGGTCTCCCTTTCCCTTACTGATTAGTACTAGTTTTTGTTTTTTCCATATTTCTGGAAAAATTCCTTCTTTTAAGCATGCGTTGTACATGTTTAGCAGCAAAAAAGGTCGTTCGATTGCCAATAGTTTCAATATTTCTGCAACTATGCCATCAGGTCCTGGCGCTTTATTGCATTTCATTGCTTTTGCAGCATCCATAAGTTCTTCTTCTGTGAATGGGACAGGTTCCGTTGTTTCGTACTCGAGTTCCTCCCTCTCGGCACAGTGTGTTGGGAAGAGTGTGTCGACTATTTTGCTTACCGTTTCGGTTTCCATATCAGCAGCTGGGGATTTGGCCCCTAGCCTTTTCATAACGATTTTGTAGCCCAACCCCCATGGGTTATTGTTAAGATCGTTTCGTAGCTCTTCCCATTTGTCTTTTTTGCTTTGGTTTATAGCTTTCCTCAATTCTTTTCTGCTCTTTTTATATTCTTCGGATTCTGTTATCGCCGGGCCCAATCTTCTGGCTCTAGTATACTTTCTACGCTTATGGATGCACATATTTCTAAGTTCTGCGATCTCATGTGTCCACCAGTATACAGCATTTCTTTTTTTGTTCTTATCTATTTTAGGCATAGATGCGTTGCAACCTATCTTAATGCATTGCATTGTTGTCTTGACTAGTGTTTTTGCTGTACTATTCGTACAGATCGTCGTTTTATTTTCGTCAATAGTTGCAAGGAGCGTCGCTGGGTTTAGTTTGTTAATGTTCCATTTACGTGTACTTCTATTTCGATTTTCACGTACTCTTTGGTTTTCCATTTCAATGCAAAACGTGATGTATTGATGGTCACTCCCATTGTAATCTTCCAGGACTCTCCAGTCTTTAGTAAAGGTGACTATGCTTTCCGATGCTAGGGTTATGTCGGGTGTTGTGCCTTCACAACCTGGCTTTCGGTACGTAGTCGTTCCTGTGTTGAGTGCCACTAAACCTAGTCTGGCTGCCATGTCCAGCACTCGTCTACCTCTTGAGTTCGTTGTCGCCGAGCCCCATTCGGTTGCTTTTGAGTTGAAGTCTCCCGCTATTATTAGCCGTCCCTCTAAACTAAGGGCTTTGTCTTCAATACTTTCCAGTTTCCGGGTGAATTCAACTATATTGTCGTTCGGTGTGAGATAACAGCTTATCATTGTGAATTGGCTGTTTTGAACGTAGACGAAACCATCGCCTGATCCTTTCGCGGTTATTACGAAATTGGTGCCCCTAGGCAGCCAGATAGCGGCAGTTCCCGACTCGTCTTCGATCCAAGCTTTCTCGGATTGAGCGTATTGTTCGCTTATCAATACTGCTTGAACTCCTTTTTCTAAGACCATCTGCTCCATTAGCAGGTCTGCGTTTTTACTTCTGTGCATATTTGCTTGAAGTATAATCATATTTTATCTTGTCTTGGCATGTTCTTTTGTCATCGGGCATTTGCTCGAGCCTGGCATATGCTTTGTCTCGCTGCGATTGGCATCAGTGCATAGGCAGCATTTGGGTTCTTTGGTGCACTCTTTCATTTTATGCCCAGCTTCTCCACATCGGATGCATATACCTTTTCCGCTTCTGTCTGGTCCTTTACAGTTTGATTGAAGGTGTCCGACACCAAAGCACCGGTAGCAGCGCTTCAGAGATGTGCTAGCTCTCATCCTTGCACTAACCCATCCGATTTTGATATTAGTTTGCTTAAGCAGCTTTTCTGCGCTTTCAATAGCGAGAGTAACATAAGCCCGTACTTGTTGTCGTTGATTAGGTTTTGTGATCCTAACATCGATATTTTCATTAGTGCCAGCTAGCATTTTTCTCACAGCGTCATCAACTTCCTTCTTCTCCGTGACGGCATCCAAGTCTCTGATCTCTACAGTTGAAGTTGGTCTGAGAGTTGTAATGGAACCGACCGCTTTTACGGTTTCCTCTAGTTGTTTCAAAAAATCAGCGTTAACTGTTTTCCCCTTTTCGAATTCAAGTAGAAGAGCGCCAGTTTTGGTTCTTCTTATGCCTTTCACCGTTGTGTTTTCGTCTGGCATGGTATTTTTGCGTATGTTTTTGAGGATTTCAGCATAACTGTGGCCCTCTACCGGCTTTACCAACACAGCCTCCGATTTTGGTTTTGATATTCGTTCAGTCTTCTTTTGTTTGGCTTTAGTCTTCCTTGCGCCATCGTTTTGCGCTTCATCACTTCCTTTTGGCACGGTATTGGGCCTAGATTTTTGCCGGCTTACCACTTGCCATTTCTCAGGCTCTCGAACTCTTAGTTTCTTCGAAGAGTCGGGTGCGGCAGGGCTTGGTGCATTCCGTTTTGCGGTTAAAGGAGTGCTCTCCTGAGCAACACCTGTTTTTCGGGCAGTTGCGGGGGTATCACCTCCGACTTCTTTAGTGGATGTTTCCGGCAAGAGACGACTTTTACCGGCTTTCTCAGCTCGAATCCAACCTCTTCTGCAGTATATGTTCACCTTAAACTTCTAACAACATTCGAATACTTTGAGTAGCAATATTTCAGACAAAATAGAAATGTAGCATAAAAGGCCCTATGTGCCTTAGGGAAAAAGAAAGGAATTGAAGGAAACAAAAAGAATTGATGATGATGAGAATAAAAGTGAAACTTTCTGGAAGTATTTTTTTTTGCGTCACGTTTGAACGGAAAAGCATTACGTCATGCATTATTGCCGTGAAAGTATTTGAAGTACGCCTCTATGCTAACTGACATAATTTATGACTTCTCTTCAAAATTCCATATTTTTAATACATAAATATAAATATTTTGTAGCTGTTTATAATAGTAACTAAATTTCAAAGATTTGCTTTATTTCTGAAATTGCTTCTAAAAAAGCAAAATAATTTTAATTCTAAATAAAAGATAATTCTAAAACCATCTCAAAACTCTTCCTACCACAGTAACTAATTTTTTCACTGTGTTCGAATCCCTAAAATATACTACAATGTGGCACGCCAATGCAATACGTGACTATTCTGCAATCGCATAGGCATTCTGGTGCACACACATATCTTTACACATAATACAACAAACACGTCACACAAACTCACACTCACACACTAACCTATTGAATTCCACTTATTCCGTTCACTTTATTGCTCGTACACGAAAGTTTACTTAATGCTTTGTTTTTGTCTATTTTCCGACGGTAATTGAACTGTTGCTATTTGCCAAAATCATCGCTTTGTCTTAACAAACAATCTGTGTGCATGTGTATGTATGTATTTATGTATGTATGGGTGTGTACAGCTTTATTGGAGTATTTTTATTTTTATTTTTATTTATATTTTCCTTATTTTTGACAATTCGCTTTTTCTATGGGTATAAACACAACTTTTGCCACATATGCTTAGGATTTCCAAATTTTAAGCGAATATAAATCCATTATTGTATGCATTTTTGTACGTGTTCTGGGGCAGAAATTGTCTAAATTTGGCAATCAAAGTATTTATTTGGGAGTATTGTTTTTATTTCTATATTTTACTGTAGCAATGAATGCAGTTAGAAGTGGACTTCAAATTATGACTACAGGAAGTTATTTGAATGGAATAATTTTTTTTTTATAAACTTTTAGAAAAGTGGAGTTTTATAAGCACTAGGAAAATCTTAAACCTGTCCGAGTGTTTTGCGAACACGGAGCATTTCTTAACTGGACATTGGGAGCAAAATTTTAGCACTTCGAGCTTAAGAATTATTTTATAGATGAGTGCTTCAGAGGAGCGCATATTTTCGTACAGCAAAATCTGCTGTGTGAGGTGTTAAAAACAAATATTTAATGCAGTACAGGAGTGCATATTTTTTAATAATAAAATCAGTTGCATAAAATTAGAATTGATATTTGGTGAGAGCTGTATAAAGTAATTAGAAGAGGAGTCGTTAAAACATATTAATAAATAAAAAATATAAAAAATTTTAATTTTATTTGTTTTTTAATTTAATTTACTTTTTAAATCCAAAAATTAATTAAATTTTTTTTTTAATAAAAATTTAAATTAAATTAAAAAAAAAATTGTTCAACGTTTTTGTTTTCATTGAATTACCAATTTAATTAGATTTTTTTCGAAATAAATAAATAAAATTAAAAAAAAAATTCTTCAAATTGGTTATCCATTAAAAAAAGCTTCCATTTTTTTTATTTATTTAATATTTTTTAATTTAGTTTTGAATAAAAAAAATTATTATGTTTTGATTTACAATTTTTTTTTATTTGTTTAAATTTTTTTTTCATTTATTTGTTTTTAAAAAGATTTAATAGGTTTAAATAAAAATAAAAATAAAATTATTTAAATTGGTAATTCACTTAGTGAAAAAAAATAAAAATAATTTTTTTCATTGAATTACCAATTTAAATATATTAAAATGTTTTTTTTTTTAAATAACAAAAAAAAATTCTTCAAATTGGTTATCCAATGAAAAAAAGGCTTACATTTTTTTATTTATTTAATATTCTTTAATTTAATTTTAAATACAAAAAAATATATTAATTGATTTTTGATTAAACATTTTTTTTAATATTCTTTATTTATTTAATTTTGTTTTTCATTTATTTGTTTTCAAACAGATTAAATAGATTTAAATAAAAAATAAAAAAAAAATTATTTAAATTGGTAATTCAATGAATAACAACTGTAACTTAAATTGAATAAAAAAAATGTTTTTTGATTTGTTTTTTATTGAACTACCAATTTAAATAAAAAAAATTATTATTTTTTCATTGAATTACCAATTTAAATAGAATGTTTTTTTTTTAATAAATAAAAAAAAAATTTTATTAAAAGAAATTTAAATAATAAAAAAAAAAAATTATTTAAATTGGTAATCCAAAGTAAAAAAACTTAAAATTTTAAATTTTTTTATTTATTTTTTTTTAATTTAATTGCAAATAAAAAAAATTATTTTTTGACTTAAAAAAACTTTTATATATTTTATTTATTTCAAAAAATTTTGTATTATTTTTTCTATATTTGTTTTTTAAACAGATTTAATAGATTAAGGTAAGAAAAGTATTTATTTAAATTGGTAATTCAATGAAAAAAAACTGTAGCTGAAATTAAAAAAAAAATGTTTTTTAAGCTGTGTTTTCATTGAATTACCAATTTAAATAAACATTTTTTTATTTACATTTTTTTTATTTAAAAACCATTTTTTATTTAAATTAGTAATTGAATTATATTTTTTTTTATTTAAATTGGTAATTCAATGAAAAAACAACTTAAACCACACATCTTTTTTGAGTTTTTTTTTCATTGAATTTAATTTTAATTAAAAAAAGAGATATACATTTTTACTTTTATGATTTAAAAAAAATGTCTTTTATATTTTTTATTTATCTAAAATAAAGTTTTGTTAATTATTTTTCTGTAAATAGATTAATCCAAGACGAGTAATATTGAGGCATTTAACATAAAATCCCGTTTCCTCAACTTATTTGTTGATTCAAATGTAACTCTTATCTAAATCAATGAAATGCACGATCTTGGTGTTACGAGTATTTTTCATTCGCCTTATACGTTCGTTATCCATATTAAATCTATTATTCCGAAGGCTTGGCTTTTATGCAACGCTATGCTAGCAATTTTAAAGACTCATGCACTCTAAAAATCTTATAAAATGCTTTAGCCCATTCGAAGCTGGAGTATGCCTCCGCCAGCCTGGGTATTGTGGTATTACAGGGAACTAGTTGGCTAATGAAGGCACTGCAAGCATATCACTAGGCGTTGAATCCTTTCTAGGTGTCAATTCTGCATCGATTCAACTATGGATTGACAACTTCATGAGGACTACGCATAGAAGACGCTTATCTGAGTTGGGCTCCTGCAGAATAACCAAGTGCTTTGTGAAAGAACCATACAAGAAATAAGCGAACTTTGTCGTAAAACTTAATAGAAAGGTCCTAAGAATACTTATGAGTGTAATCACAGGGCATAATGGCTGTGGCCAGCATATGGCTACCATGGGAATTATTGGCGATCGAAGATGTCTATCCTGTCTTGCGAATGAGGGTACTGCAGATCGTTTTCTCTGTAGCTGTCTGGCGTTTTCTAGAATCAGACCGCAAGTTTGAACGCTTTGCTCTTCAGTGGAAGTTCTCAAATCTAATTACCTCAATTTTGTTGGGTTTTGTGCCTTAGAAAAGAAACAAAATATTAGTGGAGCCCGAAAAGAGCACATTTTTGTGAATCCTGAATGAAAAGAGAACCACCGCTTTGTTGCCTTGATCGATAAAAATGTGGTATTGTAGGATTTGGATGCCCACAAGGAGTTCCCAATCAAACTTGGTCCACAACAGACGAAACATTTACCCTGATGAACTGCGATTCAATGTGATGTCGCTGTTTTTGGCACTAAACTGAGCCCATGAATACATCTGTACTCAATCTGCATACATTTCTGTGTTTATGTTTTGCGTTTATGCGTCTAAAATATCGAAAAATTATGTACTAAAAGTTTTAAAATTGTATGCGGAATTTTTCCATATTGCCAATATATCCTTAGACTTGAAACATAAATCTCATTTTAATTTGATTGAGTAAAAATACATAAAATAGCTTTCTATAAAAATCCACCAAACAGTCCATTCATGAATGCCTAATTGCTGAGAACGTCGAGATATATGTAGATATTGAAGGTTTTTCAGGAACACCTTGCGCTACTTGAAAATTTGTTCACCATCTCTTGAATTTGTATATGTGTTACCTGGTCTTAACAGCAGCGCGTGAACGCCAAAGTAGTATAGTCAAATATCATTGTTTTTTTAAATTACTAAATAACTTCTTCCAAATAGAACTAGTTCCAAACGCGTTTCTATGTAATGCACCATGTCTTAAGACATGCTTCACCACTGCATGCATTTTGATTGAGAACTAATACCACCCACTAGCGGACCACTTCTTCACTAGTTCTAAATTAGTACGACTTATTGCAGGGCATGCATGAGCGGGAGTGACTTTGTAAAGTTCATTGTGTATTGTTAGTCATATTAATTGCACGATTACATCGCAAAAGTGCGTGCTTTCGCATCAGCTAACACTTTCTTCACTCCAATTCTATTTAATTTCATTTCCATTTCCACATCAACTTCCGCTTGCTCGTGCACACTTTCATTTCAATTCATTTCATTTAATGTTATTCCATTCTGCTGCTTTGCACTTCAAACTTTTATATTGTTTGTTCTATGGTGATTTGCAAGTGTGTGTGTGTGTGTGTGTACAAGCATATGGACACGTTAATGCTTGTATGTGTGTCTGCGCTTGATTGCGATTTTTAAGATTTTTAACGTGCGCGTATAAATCACCGAAACTGCCGTAAAGTACACAGAAAAGTAGTCATGAAATTAACCAAAAAGCCTCCTGATGGCATAAAAAATAGCAATAAAGCAAGTCAACGGCTTGAAATGCTGAAAAATGCCACTTCAAATTGTTGTTTGGCAACTTAGCGTGCGCGCTTAACTAGTAGGAGGTCCGTAGCGAGCTCAAAGTAATAAAAAAGAAATGTTTTAAAAAAAGCTTAAGTAAAAGGAGAATATTTTCGAGAAAGTATGGATTGAGCGATCTCGAAAATGAACAATGCGGTTAGCAAGAAGGAAGAAATAACGAAAGGGAGAGGAATGTGCAAGATGAACAAGGACTTGTTATTTCAACAACAGTGAATGCACCTGTGAAAGTATGTATGTATGTACAGTCTGTGTCAGGAAAAAGGAACCGCGATTATTCATGAAGTATAAAAGATATATATTTAAACTTTTTTTTACATAAAAGTACTTGCAAAACTACGAGTCGTAATTACTGAATAAGCCGTGTAGTCTTCATCGCTGTCGAGTATAGCCTGGCATCTTCTCGGAATGCTTTGGACCAGCTTTTCTGCGTAGCTCGTCGACAAAGAGGACTAGATTTTGCGCACTTGACGCACGAGTTGCTTGAAATCATGGCCAGTCCATTCGATTCCGGCAAGATGCGTTTTCATAGTTCCACACGCATTTCCTATGGGGTTGGCGTCTAGGGACTGGGAAGGCCAGTCCATTACTGTTACGCCATATTGTTTTTTCTTATTTTGTTGTATTTCAATGTGTTTTTCTGAGAGCAGTGGTTTTGATGATGTGGGGCGGTAGGATATGTTCGCCTCCTTTAGTCGTCGTTCGATGGTGTTGATACTCACATCTATTCCCTTTTTAGCAACAACTGATCGAGCTTGGCGCAGCCACAAAGAAGGCGACGAAGGTTGGACGATCACTTTATCCTGCTTATTTGTTGTCACTCACTTCAAGCTGCGCTCGGAAAAGTCATCAACATTTTTGTACACCTTATGCCACTGATTCTAAATCACAACAAACTTTTTTGATTTTTAATTACTTTTGCAGTCGCGGTGTAAGATAGTCTGCCCTATCATACAATCCATCGTAGCAAATCTTCGAATGTATTGTAAATGTCCGCTCCGAATCGGAGCAATTTTTTATCATGCAACCCATGTGAATTCGAAATAGTTGTTGCCATACGCATATTTTAAATTTTGCCGTTTCGAAATCAGATGTTTTGCAATAAATTGAAATTTCAATAAAGACATGGGTAAATAAATTTAATTACACTGAAATATATATTGGAAAAGAAAGCTTTTAACCAACCCTTCTGTTACATTCCGGCCATTTCATGACCTTTTTTTGTTGAATTTCATCATATCTGCTAATATTAACAACATTTCACAATTTCCTTTCATGACTTTGTGTATTGACATAAATCCAATAGAAAAAGCATAAAAAAAATGATTTTGATTTAAGGGGGGACCCTCATTTAGACGGTCGAAAAATGCATCATTTTTGGGAATTTTTTTCTCAGGTAAAATAACTTCAAACGTTTTGTAATTCATAAAGTACTTTAATAAATGTCTTGACTGTCTACAAAAATTTTCGGAGAAGAAAAAAAAACATTTTAAGTATGGAAATATACACCTCGTCCATGGCACCTCATTCTATCTGTGTACATTCTAGCGCTCTGAATTTTTTTCTGAAATAAAAAAACCAAATTTTTTTTAAAACTTTAGGATAATACCTTCGATGTGACATTTTGATTTAAAAAAAAATGTCGAAATTGATATTTTTTACCCAGTTTTATGTTAAAAGTGATTTTTCATGCATAAAAATTGACTTTAAAATTACAAAAAAATATGAAAATCTTTTTTTTTAAAAAAACACTTAATGTCACATTGAAAACAATTTAATTATCTTTAAAATGAGCTATTGTAAAGCCTGATTGGTTCAATACAGCGTTCTCAATTGTGTACACAAAATCGAAAAATGATGTTTCGAGAAAAACGCGTTTAAAGTTTTGGATACAGGCGATCAGGCCACCCGTCGCGTCTTGTTAAAAATTTTGTCACTCCTTCAAAAATACAGATATCGACTTGAAATTTTGAAAGTATATTCTTAAATAGTTGTAGAATAGATTAAAATTATTTCCAAAAAATCGATTTTTTTGACCCGATAAATGAGGGTCCCCCCTTAATAAACAGGTGGTAACATCATAACTTATGTGCGCGCACCTTCGGGTCATTCGGTGACCATCAGCTGTTTTACATATAAAGTGTATATTTCGCGCCTTTTTTGTGGTTAGGTTTTTGCTGCAAAAGCTTGTATTTGTTAAATTCTTATAAAAATGGAAAGATTCCAAGCTTCTGTAAGTATTTTTATTATAATATTTAATTATTATTGGTGTGTTTATTTATGAAAATTTGGTTTAGAGGCCAAATCGTCTGACTCAAAGCCAAATAGAGCATATTATTGACAATGATGAGGATTTTGATGAGTGTAGTGAAGATGGGGATGAAGATTATATAGTGCAACAATTTGAATCAGAAGGATCTTCTGACGAATATTTCGATTCTGATAACGATGAAGATACAGTACCTGCATTAGAAAATGAAAGCAGTGTTCCTATGTATTATTGCAAGGATAGAGCTATTGAGTGGTCAATGGAACCAGAAAATATAATCCACGGAAGACAGGGAGTTACTGCATATGCAGTACATAGTATTTCTGCTATCAAGGAATCATTCGATCAATGCTTTACGTACCAACTAAAGCTAATTATAATACAATTCAGCAATATAGAGGGCGAAAAAAAAATTGGAGCTGGATATAAAAAATATATGAGATAGAACGCGATGCTTATTTGGGTATTTTAATTTTAGCAGGTAGTTAAATCAATATAATTTTCCGTATTTATGGCTAAAATGAAGACATAAATGTATTTTTTTACAGGAGTATATCGTTCACACGGAGAAAGTATTCGACGCCTCTGGGATGAAGTGCACAGCCGACCATTATTCCGTGCAACAATGTCACTTGGCAGGTTTCTTGAAATTAATCGTGTTTTGAGGTTCGATGACAGAGACAATCGAAGGGCTCAAAGAATGAACGACAAACTTGCTCCGATTCGCGATTTGTATGAGAAGTGGGTGGCTAATTTACCGCTACTTTTTGTTCCATACGAGACAGTAGACGAGCGTTTAATTCCTTTTTGGGGCAGATGCCCCTTTTTAGTTAACATGCCAAGTAAACCAAGCATATATGGAATGAAAGCATGGGTAGCTGCGGATGTGCGTACAAAATTTTGCCTTAATCTCCAAATGTATTTAGGGAAGGAGTCACCTTCTGCTCCACCGGAACAGAACCAAGGCCAGCGCGTTGTGTTGGATCTCGTTAGTGGGTATGAAGGGCGGAATATTGCAACCGACAACTTTTTTACTACTCGGGATTTGGCACTGGAGTTATTGAAGAAAAGAATTACTTTGGTAGGCACCGTAAGGAGTAATAAACGATTTTTACTGGTTTGTGGTACTAAAGTGTAGTTAAGGAGTCTACCAGTGCTAAGCAGTCGACATTTCTTTAATGGATCATTTACCCTTCTGCAATACATACCCAAAAAATATAAGATGGTGACTGTTTTAAGTACCTTGCACCATGATAAAAGCGTTATGGAAAATCATCCAAAAAAGTTGCCATATACATTCAAGAGACAAACTAATCGTTGGTTAGTAGCAATTTTTGCAAACATCGTAGATATCTCAGCGTTGAATGCCTTTGTATTATGGACAGAAATTAATTCTTCGTGGAATGCTGCAAAAACATATAAACGTAGACTTTTCCTCGAAAATCTTGTCTTATACCTTGTTCATGGGGAAATTGAACGCAGAAAAACGCTACCAAGAACTCAACCGTCAGCAGATATTGTACGCAATATGAGAGCGGACGCAGAGCAACCAAGCACTTCGGCAGGAACTGTTCCGAAAAAAAGAAAACCTAGTCAGCGAGCCACCTGTGCAGTTTGCCCTAGCTCAATTCGTCGCGAAACGTACGAAAGCTGCACGGTTTGCAAAAAACCTGTGTGTCCACAACATCGTTCAACGGTTACGGCTTCAAAAACCTATTGTTTGGAGCATTCAAATTAAAAAAAATGTATCTAATGTATTTAAATATGTATATTTAACAGCTTAATAATCAATAAAACTAATGAATTTTAAAAGTTTCTATTAAAATTATAAACTTTTATACTGATATCTAAGCAAAACACGGGTAAGGTCATTTCGTGACCCGAATATCACATGTGTACATTTTTTTGAATGTAACAGAAGGGTTAAGTGTTATGGATATGAAAGAAGTAGATCGAATATGAAAATTCAATGAAAAATATTAAGGGACGCAAGCAATCCGCTCGATGTCGAGGACACAATGTAAGTATAAGAATATCTTCATAACTTCATAGGTTAACTTTATTTTATGAAACAGGTTTACCGCTTGAATAAGGCGGCCTTTTTGTGCGTCTTAAATGTCCTAGATGGGAATGCACGCTCAATGAGGTTGTGCTCCATCTCTTCGCTCCAGCGTTTGTCTTCTGTATGACGGCAGGTGGAGGGTAAGTACCAACATGGAGTGGGAAAGGACTTTGACATTCCCATGGCTCAATCAACATTTTGTGGCGCATTAAAAGACATGTTATCTACTATTCAATGTCATCTATGTCCTCAGTGGGTGAATCTTGATTTGAGCAATGAAGACAAAAAAAGACAAGCAAAGATGGACTTTTATCAAAAATATGGATTTCCTGGTGCGATTTTATGTGTAGACGGAACACACATTAAAATTGTTGCGCCGGCTAAAGACAAATTCCTGTATTTTAATCGTATAGGGTACTATAGCATCAATGCTATGATTGTAAGTCTTGCAAAAACTGCTATTTCAAATATATTTCTAATTTTTTATTTATTGCAGATATGCGATAATAAAATGAAAATTCGTTACGTGAATACGCAGTATCCTGGCAGCAACCACGATGCTCATATTTGGAACGTAAGCAGCGCGCGAATTTTTTTTGAAAATAAACACCTAAACGACGAACGGGTATGTGCATGCACATATAGACCGTTTGAATAATTTTTTGCTAAAATGATTTTATTTATTCCACAGGAGACGCTGGATACGCTCTAGAGCCATGGTTAATGACACCTCTTCGTTCACCTACAACAGGAAGCACCGAAGGAAACTACAACAAATACATGCAAAAGCGAGAAATACTAAAGAAAGGACCATAGGTGTATTCAAGAACCGTTTCAGATGCCTTCTGGGTGCTCGTGAGCTTTATTATGAACCCATGAAGGTTTACCAAATAGTGAACGCTGCCGCAGCATTGCACAATATTTGTACCCATTATCGCGTGGTTGATGATTTTTCAGAAAATGTTGGAGAAAACCATTTCCATCAAACGTATGAACCTTCTCCTTCAACATATACTGATGCACCTATTCGGATAAGGGAATCTATATGTTCAACTTTAACACGACTGTAATATTCAATTAAAAATAGCAAGACTTATATGTATTAATTCATTTACACTTTTTTTATTTGAACTTTTGATAGGCACTTGTATATAAATAAAGGAATGTACATATACATGCATACATATTAGGGCGGGTCGATTTAAAAATCACTCATTGCTCTGTGAAAATCGTATTTTAGCGATCAAAATAAGAAACTTTGCCGAAGAAACCATACCACTAAAACGAATTCTGATGTCCCCCAATTTGGGTCAAACGAAAAATCCCACTTTGACCCATTCAGAGTGCTCCAATCGAGTCCAAATGTATGACCGACCCCCACTAACTTTGGACAGCCGATCCACCCATGCCAAAGGCACACCCCCTGGAACTCCCCTGGGGGGTTCCCCATACAATCATTTCAAAATATCACCATTTTTGGCCTTTACATGAGAAAAGAAATTAAGATGTTCGACCCAAATTGGGGGACATCAGAATTCGTTTTAGAGGTATGGTTCCTTCGGCAAAGTTTCTTATTTTGATCCCTAGAATATGATTTTCACAGAGCAATGGGCGAGTTTTTTGCCTCCCCACAAATCGACCCGGCCTAATACATATGTATAAATTTCAGTTGTTTTTGGAAATCGCATTTAAGCTTTTTCGCTCAACTAATAACATTTGTTTTTTTATTGAATTTTTAGCATTGATCAAATCTTCCATGGATTGGTTGTGTCTATGGGTTTCTTCCACTTCTGCATTCTTCAGGTCGTAGTGCTTTTCCATTGCCAGGTATAAGCGTCGTATACCGGGACAAATATCTTCCAGTTTTTGTTCCTGTATTGAATAGTGTGCTGTGGTCTTTTCCTGAAATTCCTTTTGAAGCAAAAAATGGTCTTGAAGTACTTCTGCTGTACTTGTATCAGTTGGTTTGCGCGCTGAGGAAATACGTCTCGGAAGTGCTGGACTGTGGCTCGATGACGTCATCGACACGTCAGCCCCGATCTCAGCTTCAGAATCGCCTGCAACAGGTAGCCCAACACTCACAGTGTTTTCAATTTCATTCGTGCTAGTCTGTAGTGCAGTCAATCGGATGACAGCTTCCTCCATTTCATTGAAATGGTGCTGCCTGTTTCGACCGCCACCAGTAGCTGTCTGTTCTTTTTTGTTTTCCGCTAGCTTCCTTTTAATATACGCCTTCCAGTCTAGCCATACCTAGTAAACACGATATATATACATATATACACACAAACAAGACACAGTAAATTACACATTTTACCTTTTTCCAGCTAGTGATGTCTTTCTGAGGTGGGCCCATGCTCTTAAGCTCCTCCGACACCTTTTTCCAAAACTCAGACTTCTTCCTTAGAGCACTTTGAAAAGCCGTGTGCCATAGAGTTCTTTTCTAGCAGCAACTCCAGCAAAGCCGCATACTGTTGCCTTGTTGTTATTTTGGACCTGTATTTTGACAAATTAAATACTGATTGCGCGTTTATTCAATAAATACTTACATTTTTATAATTTTTTCACTTTATTTTAATTTATTTCAATTTTTCGTGGATTGTCCGCTTACAAAAATTTGTCGTTGAAAAATTGCGGGAAATTTCACAAATTCACATTTAGAGTGTGCTCATTGAATGCTATTCTCCGAATTTCGAATTTACGTTCGCAGTTGTTCGAAATACATGAATGCTTTTGTAGTAACTTCTTCGAAAATCAGTATACGATGGAGTGCGTGATAAGGCCGAATGTCAGCCCTTTCGAATGCGTGCATAAAAATACCGCCTCGAAACGCTTCGTGCACTTCTCACTCATTTTTGTTTGGTTGCGTCTACGAGAAAGTTTCGAACTACACTAACCGGAGTTAGCACTAGAGTCGGAGCCCTTGAGTGGAACTATTACGCAGCAAAAAGCACAACGAAATATATCTTGAAGTTATAAGAAAAAAACCGGTTCTTTTTTTCTGACACAGACCGTATGTATGCATTTATGTGCATACTAGGGCCGTTTGAGAAGTTCGAGCAAAAATAAAAACTTTTTATTGTTTGGCAATTGTAATTTAAACATTTTTTTATTTTTCGACATAGTCTCCTTTTAGGCTTATACATTTCGTCTAACGCTGTTCAACAAGTTGTTTGATCCCTTCCGCAAAGTAGGAATTATCCAAGTCTGAAAAAGAGCCACTCGGTTCTACAATCACCTCCTCATCTGAATAAAATTCTTGTCCCGCCAACCATTTCTTCAAATTGAGGAAAAAATAGTAGTCCAAGCGAACCGAATGAGCCAAGTCTAGATAATAAATGGGGGGATGTGAAACGAGTTGGAACTCTATGTGAAACCGTGAATTTTGCGACCACAACTGCTGAGGCGTGAGCTGGTGCCTTGACGTGATTGAAAACCAAAATCAATCGACTTTCTCGATTCAAACGAATGCCAAACACCATTAAAAAGTCAAAAAAACGGACCGAGAAAAATGGGCAGAGAAAAATTAGAAAATAGACAAAGAAATAGACCAAAAAATATAGACCAAAAAATATAGACAAAGAAAAATAAGGAAAAGAGAAAATAGACAAAGAAAAATAAGAAAAAGAGAAAATAGACAAAGAAATATAGAAAGAAAAATAAGAAAACGAGAAAATAGACAAAGAAATAGGCCAAAAAATGTAGACAAAGAAAAAAAAGAAAAAGAGAAAATATGTAGCTAAAACAATATACCGATCTGGCTGAAACTCAGTGTGTGTTCTTCGAAGATGTGCTACCAACGAAACATAACTACGACAGTAGTTTCGACTCTCTGACCTTGTATGCACTTCTCAAACGACCCTTGTACAGTTCCCGCTCACACGCCACGACCAAAGATCATAAAATGCAAAATGTTTGCGGGCAGCTCTCAAATTTTAATTTCGGTATATAAAACTTTTGAACGTCCTTTTACTTTATATGAAAGGTGAGGAAGTAATTGGACCGCCTAGAGTTAAGTTGGATCCGCGGAGGATTGGACTGCGTAAATGATCCTAAACAATATTGGAAGTCTGCTGAGTGTGGGGATATGCTGCTTTTTGTAATTTGCATCACATAAGCTTTAAAATGATTATTATTCGACATGACTGGATTTTTATTATTTTATTTTTTTTTTTGGGATAAAAATTTTGATAGTTCTTCTTCTTCTTAATTGGCGCTGGATCTTTATTCGCTGCGCTATGTCTATGTCATCGTAAAGCTCATACAGCTTATCGTGCCATCGTCTGCGATATTCGCCGTTGCCAACGTGCAAAGGTCCAAAAATCCTACGCAGAATCTTTCCCTCGAACACTCCAAACGTCGCTTCATCGGATGTTGTCATCGTCCAAGGTTCTGCGCCATACGTTAGGACGGGCATGATGAGAGTCTTGTAGAGTGTTAGTTTTGTTCGTCGAGAGAGGACTTTACTGCTCAGTTGCCGACTTAGTCCAAAGTAGCACTTGTTGGCAAGAGAGATTCTACGTTGGATTTGAAGGCTGACATTGTTATCGGTGTTAATGCTGGTTCCTTAATAAACGAAGTCTTTTACAACCTCGAAATTATAACTGTCTACAGTGACGTGGGTGCCGATACGCGAGTGCGCCGACTGTTTGTTTGAAGACAGGAGGTAATTTTGATAGTTGCCTTTAGTTAATTGGGTCCTTATTAATTTCATGGCGTTCTCTGTTTTGTCAGATTGCTTTTAGTTCGCAGGATTATGGTACTTGAAAATTTCCCTCGCGTCGCTGAGAGCTCATTTAGAGGCCACCCAAAATTATAAGTTAAAGTATTACCTTGATCGAAAAGTTTCCGGAATATATTCAGACAATTCAAATACAAATTTATTTCTCAAAAGTAGTATTCAAACTTTTCCAAGGGCTCCCCAACTCACCTGCAACGCACTTATGCATGCGTTTGATACAGCCCTGGAAACATTTTTGTAACTCTATGGTACTTTCGTGAAGCCATCAGAGCCGTCTTCGTTGTTCCATTACTTCTTTTCGGCTGTAAAAATGCGTTCTGCGTAATGGATTTCCGGTTCCATCAAATCGAAAGAATCGAAAAGAATCGCAGGGAGTCATATGAATCTAATCCCGGGATGTATTCATTTTGTTCTTAGTTTTTGACTATTCTAATTCACGAATGATGATGACATTGTGCGACGGTACATTTCGTTATGCAAAATCCACGAGTTGTTTTCCCACAATCTCTATCTATTTTGACGAATTGTTTCACGTAAACATCCCATAACGTCCCATAAATAGAAATATAAATAAAATTTTAAAAATGAAAATAAAAACGCACTCAAATAAATGGAAACTATGTTTTGCTTCACTTCAAAATTTTTCCATAAACAATTCTAAATCAGCTTTCAGTGGTCCCAAGGTACATTCTCGAAACACTCGAAATTTCAGAACTGGAGCCAGTCTGACTTAATTGAGAACGCCATGGAACTTAGAGGGCCTATATTAATTAAGATGACCTATCAAACACTCCGCCCAAATTTTGAATTTGCACAGGCTGTTTCTATAGAATTCTAAGAACACGCAAGGATCCTTTCTGCTCTAAATTTTCAATACTAAGTAGTAATCAGGTGCAAAAAAGGAATGGATTTGTAGACCTTTGTAGTCCTCTAGAATTTTTTTCGACATAGGAAAATATTTTAGGTACTTTTCAATCGAAGCGTCAAAACGACCCACTATGAGAGACACTAACAGGTTAAAATATTCCACAAAAAACTTGATCCATAACTGTTTGTTTCATATGCCCAAACTGCATATTAAGTTTATATTGATACTTTAAATGATATTTCTAATATTTTGAAAAAAAAACTTGGTAACGAATATGAGAACTTATTTCGCCATCAATCATTTTTTGACATGGGTCGAACCTTTTACATATATACATACATATTGGCGCGTATACTTCTGTTCGGCCGAGCTCCTCCTCCTACTTGTGGTGTGCGCCTTGAAGTGGTTCCCTAAAGTGACCTGATGTTGAACCTTTTAGGGATTTTGATTTGTTCACGCCATGGTTCAGTCAAGGAATTTTCCACCCTTGAACGTCAAATTGGCCTCACTGTGTTATTAAGCGAGAAGTTTTCAAGCATTTGCAAAGATTTTTTAATTTATAATTCTTTAATTCAATACTGGCCTTAGAGAGGCTTCTGAAAATGAGCTGAATAAAATTAGTTTTTTAGCAACAAAACCTCTTTAATTTACCCTGGACTTCTTTAATTATAAAATTGTGCAATGAACGTTAAAATTGACAAAAGCAATGAAACAAAACCAGATCGTAAATAGTAGTATAAGATTTGTTTCCATGCAACCCACCACACTAATATTCCTCAACATCGTAACTGACTGAGTTTTGCTTTCGCCTGAACCCATTTATCAGTCAAGGCTATTGCCTTATTAAATTCGCCAAAAAAGAAACTGATTTTATGAGCTTCCCAGCTGCCTCATTTCAACAGCTTTTCCTGGTATCTCCTACCGATTCCACTCCCCGAATTTAATTTTTATTTTTCTGAAAATACACTGCATTGAAAATTCCCTCAAATAAGAAACTTTTCATTTTCAAATTTCATGCAGCTACATAAAAGAATGTCTAAGAAAATTTATGATTATCCAATAAATTATAAAAATTTAGCTGGCTGAAATGCAATACGCAAACCCTGAACTCCGCGCTAACGCATTGCCATCAACCTAAATTAACTATGGCAACCGCTGTTGTTTCAAATTGTTGCACCTTTCACTTGTCACACGTGCAACACGATTGCACCACGCTGGCAACCCTGCACTTTTCAAACGCTTCTCTGATATTTATTGCGCCCAAGCACGAAATTTCTCATTCCGCGCGCATTAGTGGAAAAATTTAGACAAATAAAAAGTAATGACAACAACAGCAATTTGTTGCCACAAATAAGTAGCGCGTGGGGAGCAAATAATCAGTGAGTTTGAACGAGTAAAGGTATTGCAGCAGATATGTGCATTGGAATAAAGGGTAGTGTGTGTGGGTGTATATGTGTGTGCCTTAAGAAATCTGCAGCACGTTGAGAAAGGCATTAAATAAAACAAAAGAGCTGAGTGGCATGTAAAAAGGCGAAAAAAGTTTATGAGGCGCGAACGAATTGTGGTGAGCACTCGGGTAAGCACAAACGCGCACAACTGCATACAAACGCACACAAACATCGCAGAACGTCAGGTGCACTTATGTTTGCAGTGTTGCTGCTTTGAAAATTGGCAACAGCGCACTGTGGGCAGGAAAGTACCTCAAAAGCAACAAAATTATTAAGACACTGGTTGATTCTAATGCAATTTTGCATAGACAGATTTTTGGAGTCGCTGACGACTAATCAGGAATTAGATCTTTTACATTAAAAATTGGTGATCCAATGTGATGGAGGAATTTTAAAAATAATCATTCGATTTTAATTAAACTTCGTGTAGAGAAACAATTGTTTTTTACATAAAATAAATATTAAAAAATAAAAAAAAACTAAATTAATTAAAACTAAAAAGGTTCCATAAATAACACAACTGTATAAATAACAAAAAGGTTTCCAAAAATAATGCAAATGCAAATATATATAAAATTTATAATATTAAAAATAGAAAATATATATATAGGTACAAAAATGAAAAAAATTAAGAAAATTAAAAAAAGAAATTTTAAATAAAATAAATATTAATAAAAATATATATGAATAAAATGAAATAAATATGAAAAGATTTCCAAAAATAATACAATTCTCAGTATATATAACGTTTACAAAACAAAATTTATAAAATTAAAAGAAAGAGTTTTGAAATAAACTATTTATAAAAAAAAAACAAAAAACAAGGTTTTCTAAAAATTATACAATCACTTATAAATAGTTTATTTCAAAAGTCTTTTTTTTAATTTTATAAATTTTGTTTTGTAAAAGTTATATATATATATGCACTAAAAATATTAAGAACAGAAAAATTTTTTAAATATATAAATTAAAAAAAAATTATTATTTTTTTTGAAATAAAGAAAATGAAAAAAATAAAAGAAGGTTACTAAAAATAATACAACTGTATATATATATAATATAAACCAAAGAACAACTTTCATAAATATTAAAAAAATTAGGAAAAAATAAATTTTTTTAATTAAATAAATTTTAAATAAAATAAGAAAAAATTTGCAAACATAATCAACTATACATATATACAAAAACTATAATATTAAAAATATAAAAATATGCATCGAAATTAAAAAAATTAAGAAAAAAATGTAAACAAAATAAATATTAAAATTTTTTTTAAATAAAATATATATTAAAAAAATTTTAAAAACTAAGCAAGGTGTTCCCGAAAATAATTCAAATATACATATATACATATATATATAATAATTATAAACAAACAAACCAGACTTTATAAAAATTTAAACAATTAAGAAAAAACTATTTTAACAATATAAATATAAAAAAAAATTAAAAAAAAATATAAACCAAGAAATAGGTTCCCAAAAATAATTCGACTGTATATATATGTAATATATTATATAAAAGTTAAAATTTTTTTTTATTTATTCATTTCATCAATTAAAGTATAACTTAAATAGATTACTAATACTAAAGCTTAAATATAATATATGGTAAAGAATACTGTGAGATACATTAGTCACAATTCAAAAAGAGTGTCTCCAGATTAAGTATTGATTTGAAAGTCTCTCGTGAGTTAGAAAATATTATATATCCAAATGTTTGCATAATTGGTTGGACTGTCTTATACAACGTGCAAGCGGTTCTTTCGACTAAAATTGGTCTTGTGATAAGGTAAACGGAACATATTGCTCAGTCTTAGGTTACGAGTGGGACAATTAAAGAGTATTAGCTCCAGCAAGAAGTGACATTTGATATGATTCGTAACTATGTCCCTTATAAACATTACCGATGAAGTTTTTCTCGGCATTTCTAAAGTTGGCAATGCTAACAAAAGACATCTACTTTTATATGCAGGCAAACTGCAAGACCAACGAAGTGAATGAATAGCAAATCTAGTGAAACGTTTTTGAACCTTCTCAATTTTTAAAGATGATCCCATATAGAATGGATCCCAAATGATGCTGCAATATTCGAGGTTTGATCTCACAAGAGAAAAATATAAATTCTTCAGCGTAGAAATATCCTGGAACTCCCTTGAATTCCTTATTACAAAGCCAAGCATAGATCTAGACTTGGCAATCATAAAGTCTATATGTTTAGAAAGCGACATTTTCGTTGTAAGTATGACCCCCAAGCCTTTCTTTTCATAAATTTTTGCGAGGGTGGTAGTGCCCAACTTGTAATCGAAATCAATCGTAACTTTTCGTCTACTGAATGACATATGCTGGCATTTACCAGCATTAAGAGGTAAGGAGTTATCATCACACCAAGCTTCAAATCTTGTTAAATCTTCTTGAAGTCTTATGCAGTCAGTTACGTTCTCTACCCGAGTGTAAATTTTCAGGTCATCTGCATACATCAGACAACGTGATGTCTCGAAAACGTCTGGAATGTCATTAACAAACATTAAGAACAAGGTACGCCTGAGGTAACTTTGATGGCATCAGATTTTATGTTGTTTATACGAACGACTTGAGTTCTATCTGTTAGATAAGATGCAATCCACTTGAGTAAGCTAGGATTAAGACCAAATGAACCCAGCTTTTTAGGTAGGATACTATGGCTGACTCGATCAAACGCTTTCGAAGAATCGGTGTATATGACATTGTTGGCCTGTTTCAAATTGGTTTAAGACATAATTTGTAAATAACCCTAAATTCGTAACAGTAGATCTACTCTTAACAAAGCCGTGCTGGTTAGGCGATATGAGATTTGAAATTTGGAAGAAAATCAAATCATAAACTAGCTTTTCAAAGAGTTTAGGTATGCAAGAGATTTTGCAGATAGGGCGATAATTTTGGACTTCCGACTTGCTTCCAGACTTATGTATCGGTGTGATAAACGATTTTTTCCAATTGTGTAAAAACTCACCAGAAGCTAGTGATTTATTGAAGATAATCGTTAATGGTTTTGCTAGCGATGTAGCACAGTTTTTTAGTAATATAGGAGGGAAGCCATCTTCTCCAGGAGTTGGGTCATTTGCCAAGGCAGATAGGTTCCTGAGTACATCATTAGATGAGAGCTGGAAACCTTTATTTGTCGTGAGCTGTTAAAAGAGGTATCTTTTATTCCGGTTTCGGATTGACAAACATAAACAGATCGAAAAAAATCTGAAAAAAGTTTACTAATTTTTTGAATGTCCGACAACGTTTCTCCCATATAATGCATTTTTTCTGGAATTCCAGTGGTTTTCTTTTTACCGTTAATGAACTGCCAAAAAGATTTACAATTTTCTTTAATACCACTCTCTACTTTAGAAATGTAGTTCTGATATAAAAATTTGTTCAGAACATCGAATTCTTTTTGCAAACGATTGTACGCTTCATAAAGTTTTGCGTTATTTTTAGATTTGCGGTATAGTTTGTATGCTTTGGTTTTTTTATTGTTAAGATTAATGAGCCTAGAATTGTACCAGATCAGTTTGGACTGATTTTTTGCAGACACTATTGGAACAAACATATGAATTGCCCTTTCTAGTCTTCCTACGAAATCATCATACATCTGTGATAGTACGGGTTTCTTTAAGACAGTTTCCCAATCTACCAAATTTAATAACCGCGATATCTGGTTGAAATTGGCTTTATTGAAGTTATAATTTATGCAATTACAATTATTAACTATTTATTATGCCCTATTTGAGTCAGTCACCTCTTACGGTATCGTAGCTTGTGGAGGTGCGTACAAATCTGAACTAAATAGGATTGAATTAGTACAAAATAAAATATTAAAAATAATATTTAAGAGTAAACAAAACTCAATAACAGATAATTCCTTAAATATCAACAACATTCTTTCGAAAAAAAGTTATTCTACTTTACAGCTTTAATACAAAATTACAATAACTTAAAGAATTCTTTTCTATCAAGGATAATAAATACTAGAAATAGACAAATTGAGCACATAAAATGTAAATTACGTATTGGTTCAAAATGTTACATAAACCATAGCATTAAAATATTTAATCAGCTTCCAAAGAGGTTAAAAGCCTATGATGTAATTAACGACAAAAATAAAAAAGATATATAAATCTGGTTAACAAAAACTAATTTACACCTATGATATTTGTTAATATCGCGCTATTTCATTGTAAAATAAAGAAAAAAGAAAATTATTTTATGTTCTTCATAGAACCGCTAGATATAAGTAAGTTTGTTGTTAGTTAGTTAGTAAGTCAAATGTATGTTACGTATATTACATACAAAATTTATTTTGTTAAATGTTATATTTAGTTTGTAAGATTGTCATTATAAATGCTACTAGCCTACGAACAGACTTTTAATAGTCTCTGTAGGACTTACAGTTTATTGTAAATTATAATGTATTATTATACTAGTAATAAATAAATTCAAATTCAAATAAAAGAAAAAAAGTTTTGCAAAAATAATACAAATATATAGTATATATAAGCTGTAATATTAAAAATATAAAAATATGTATCAAAATTAAAAAAAATTTAAATTAAAAGAATGGCTTCCAAAAATAATACAACTGTGTATATATATAACATGTATAATATTAACAAACATTTAACATTTTTGTATTGTATTGTAGTTTTTTTTTGTCTTTTAATTTTATTTTATTTTATTATTTTTTATTTTTTTAATATTTGTTTTAATTTAAAAAAAAAATGTTTATACAAATTAAGATAAACTAAACTTTTTTAATTGATTCAAATATTTAATAAAAAATACAAATAATAAAAGAAGCAAAATAAACGTTAAAAAATTATATAAAATTAAATAATTAAGTTGATCGCGTGCTCGGATCAACGTTCGGTCAGCCTGTACGGCAAGGCCCTCGACCGACTCGGCGAGGTATGGCCCGGAGCGAATCTCCAACTCATTAAAAAGAGCGAAATTCCCAACAAACCCCGCGGCAGAGCTAGAATACCTGTAGAGCCATCCGATCCGGAAACCATCCTGGAGCTACTGAAGATCGGAAACCCGAACCTACCCACCGAAAACTGGAGGGTAGTTAAGGTGGAAGAGCCTTCAGGAAACTCCAGACATGTCACGCTGCTCCTGGACCAGGAAAGCGTTCAAGCACTGGACGACCGCAAGGGGATTGTGGCATTCGGGTTCACTACCACTACCATTTGGACCTATCAGCCGAAAAATCTCCTCGCACCCAGCGAAGAGAGTACGGCGGCCCCCGAGATGGATGTCGATAAGCCTCTCTCACAAGTTTCGATGATTGAGTCCGATTCGGAATCAAACAGCGAACTTGTGGGAAACTTATTCAACATCCAACTCGAGGACGAGGATAGTCTCTTAGATAGCGGTGATGACGCGAACGCCACAGTCATCAAATGTCCGTCTAAAAGTGCTGCAGATTAATCTGCACCACTCTAAGGCTGCCTCGGCAGCCCTCATTCTTCGTCTCTCTGACCTCAGAGAAGACATCATTCTCATCCAAGAACCTTGGATATCAAGCAACAAGATATGCGGCCTGAAAGATAGGCACTACACCTTGTTTCAAGGTGAGGCTAACGTTAGATCGCGCTCTTGTATTCTCATTCGAAAACATATTAATGCTTTTCTTCTTCCCTTTAGCAATGCTGACACCACTGCCATAGAGGTTGAAGCAGTCCACGGCCCGATTTGGATTGTGGCGGCTTACATGCCTTACGACGCAGCGGAGGCGCCTCCTCCTGAAGCAGTGAGGAGGCTCGTCAATACGGCGCATCTGAACCAGAAACGCATCATCATTGGAGCAGACGCTAATGCACATCACATTGTTTGGGGCAGTACAAACAACAACACACGAGGTGAGCAACTTTTTGATTATATTCTAGCGAATAAGCTTGATATATGTAATAGAGGTGATGTCCCTACGTTTCTTAACTCGTCTAGAAGAGAGGTACTCGATATTACTCTTGCTAGCGAATCATGTACACAACTGGTGCAGGACTGGAGCGTTGATAAACAGCACTCTTTTTCTGACCACCAATATATAACATTCACCTTAAAAGCCGAAACGGCAAAACCCATGAAGTACCTTAACAAAAAACGTATGAATTGGATCAAATATAAAGAACATCTTGCCAATGGACTTCCTGATATCAGGCAGTTTGAAATGGCAAATAAAAACGATATCGAAAACGCTGTCAACATGATAACGAAGACGTGTCAAAGCGCAGCACGACAATCTTGTCCCCTGACAAAAACAGGAGGTAAGCATAAACCTTTTTGGTGGACTCCAGAAATCTCAGAACTTCGCAATCGAACTCGGAAACTCTTTAACCAATCTAAAATTACAGACGAATGGGAAGAATATCGACAATGTCTCAAAGACTTTAAGAAAGCTGTCAGAAGTGCAAAACGCACATCCTGGCGATCATACACTCAAGAATTAGAGAACACTTCAGAAGTAAGCAGACTACGCAAGATTCTTGCATCAAACCCAGTCTCTCCCAGTTTTATCATGACTCAAGATGGAACTTGGACTACTTCAACTGACCACACTCTTAGAATACTTCTAGAATCTCACTTTCCAGGCTGTGTTGCCAACTTACCTGCACTTCCCAGCACTCCTCAGAGTAATTATGGGAATAGATCAGATCTAATCAGCTCTAATAGCATCTCTACAGCAATACTAAGCTTTAAAAAATTTAAATCACCAGGTCCTGACAACATCATTCCAGCAGAACTTCAAGAAGGACTGGAAATTCTACTGCCTTGGTTAACAAGGATCTTTAACAAGTGTTTAAATCTCTCTTACCTTCCGACAACTTGGAAGAAATCGAAGGTAGTATTCATTCCGAAAACGGGGAAACCTTCACACTGCAAACCAAACGACTTCAGGCCCATTAGCCTAACCTCTTTTTGCTTAAAGGCTTTTGAAAAAGTCTTAGATGAGCAAATCAAAACCCAACTTGATACTAAGTTGATCTCTGAGGCACAACATGCCTACACTAAAGGGAAATCGACTGAAACGGCACTTCATTCACTGGTGCAAACAGTAGAAACTTCCCTTCACAATAAGGAGTACTCTCTTGTCGCATTTATGGACATAGAAGGTGCTTTTAATAATATTGAACCCAACGCTATTTTATCTGAAATTGCCAAATTGGGTATTAATTACTCCATCCGAAAGATGATCGAACAAATGCTCCAAAATAGAATAATCACTTCAGAGCTTGGGCTAAGCCGCATGAGAATGTACGCCGTCAAAGGCACTCCCCAAGGCGGAGTACTTTCACCCCTTCTCTGGAATCTCGCTGTAAACAGTTTGCTTCGAAATCTCGAAAAAGCAGGCTGCAAGGTTGTAGCCTATGCAGATGATATTGCTCTCTGCGTGTCAGGCAAACACCTGAATACCCTCACTGAGCTCATGCAACGCTCAATCAATATTCTGTCAAAATGGTGCACCGAATGCGGACTAAATGCGAATCCAGCAAAGACAGATCTTGTTCTCTTCAATAGGAAACAACAATCTCCTCCACTGCAAACAATAACCTTAAAAGGGGAATCATTACTCCTATCTGATTCAGCTAAATATCTAGGAGTTATTCTAGATAGGAAGTTGAGTTGGAAATTGAACATCGAAAACAGATGTAAAAAAGCTTTCATAGCTCTTTATACTTGTAAGAAAGCTATAGGCAAAACCTGGGGTTTTTCACCTCGGATCATTTATTGGATATATACCTCGATCATCAAACCGATACTCTTCTACGGTGTGGTTGTATGGTGGACAGCACTCGAAAAACGGTGTAGAGTAGCCACAATTGATCGAGTTCAAAGAACAGCCTGCCTCCTGATAACAGGATGCTTAAGTACAACACCTACTAAGGCTCTAAATACGTTGCTTCACTTGCTCCCTATCGATCTGGCTGGCAAAGCGATTGCAGCGAAAGCAGCGACACGCATGAATGCTATATCGAAATGGAATAAGTAACTTGGCCATTCGGCCATACTGAACAGGAACACTGTTATCTCTTCCGACATAGACTATCATGTAAGTCTTCCATCACCACCCTTGCTATTCTCCTGTTCACTCCCAACTAGGGAAGAATGGAAGACAAATCTAACCGAAATCAATGGCCCTCTGACTATATATACAGATGGTTCAAAACAAGACGGCAAAGTGGGATTTGGAATCTTTTCCAATTCCCCTCACATCAATCTATCATTTAGATTACCCGACTACTGTAGTGTATTCCAAGCGGAAGTATGCGCTATCTGGTATGCTGCGAAAACTCTCTTAGAAAATAGAATATCACTAGAGGATATCCGCTTTTTCACCGACAGTCAAGCGGCCGTTCGAGCACTCAGCTCCTCTTATACCCACTCAGATGTGGTTCGATCCTGTCTCTTATCTCTTAACGAGATAAGTGTTCAGAATTCTGTCCAAGTTATCTGGATACCGGGTCACAGTGGATTCGAAGGTAACTGCAAAGCTGATGAGCTCGCAAGAGCTGGAGCTGCGCAATCAAATGTTAGTAACTTACCCACAATCCACATTCCGCTCTCAACATGTAAATTACTCATTGATCGAGAATTTCACAGCATTGCTGATCGGAGGTGGCGAGTGGAAACTACTTGCGTTACGACTAGACAAATCTGGCCATGCTACAATCTGAAACAGACAAAAACCCTTATAAGTCTTTCGAAACACGAACTAAGGCATATAATATCTCTTATCACCGGCCACTGCCTGTTGGGCACTCACGCACGTCGGCTCGGGGTTCCTCAAAACGACCTGTGCAGATACTGCGAGGACGAAGATGAGGAAGTATCGAGCAGACATTTGCTGTGCAGTTGTCCCGGTCTAGCCAGAAGTCGCCTCGCTCTTCTTGGCTCTCCAACAATTGACAATCTTTCAGTACTCTCGGACCTGAAAATCGAATCTCTCATCAAATTCTCGAAACGAATTAATATCTTTGACCAAAATCCACAATAAAAATCTCGGTTAGGTGGGGAAATCATGTAACATAATGAGCTCCAGGGCAACACAACGGACCCAACTTGCGGTCTATGTAGCACTCCGATGCGGAGTCACCCTTAAACCAACCAACCAACCAACCAAATAATTAAAAACTAAATAAAATAGGTTTCCAAAAGTAGTACACAAAAAAAAATTTAAATGAAAAAGGTTTCCAAAAATAATGCAACTCTTTTGGAAAGCTACATTTGTTGTAGGTACCAATCTTACGAAACAAACAATAATTTAATTTTTAATAAATTAGACACAAAATTTTGCTTGTCCATCTAAAAAGTGGCATAACCTCTTTATACATAAAAAACCGCGGAGAGATTTCCACTAGCTTTTAGGTACAATAAATCATTTAATAATTTTGTTTATTATTGAATTTATTTATTTATTAATTTTATTTATTTATTTATTTTATTTATTTTATTTATTTTATTTATTTAATTTATTTTATTTATTGTATTTATTTTATTTATTGTATTTATTTTACTTATTTTATTTATTTTATTTATTTCATTTATTTTATTTATTTTATTTACTTTATTTATTTATTTATTTAGTCTTAGAAACGTTTGCCTAATATACCGTTATTTTACTGAACAAGAAGTGTACTCCATTCGAAAAATGTTAGAACACGATTTCTGCAAGTTTTCACCACTTTTGAAGAGCTTCTGGCCCATAGTGTAAGTACATGCGCGCGTGTGTGTGTATGTGCAGAGGAAATTGCTTGCTATTGTTTGGAGCAATTACCGACACCACTATAAGAATATTGCTGCCTTGCGATGAGTGCAGCTAGCAGATACATACACACATACATTCGTAGAAATAAAATAAATATTGCACTTGACTCCTTTCTTGGCGGAGCAAAGCACTAATGTGGCTGACTGAAATTGAATGCATACAACTTCTGTTGTTGAGAGAATCATTCTTCTTATTATTCTCCAACTTTTTAATGCCTTGCACTATACAACAGTTACCATTTACTTTGTTGTTTTTGTTCTCGTCATCACTATTCTCTGAAATA
The DNA here is from genome assembly GCF_027943255.1 of Anastrepha obliqua. NCBI lineage: Eukaryota > Metazoa > Arthropoda > Insecta > Diptera > Tephritidae > Anastrepha > Anastrepha obliqua. The sequence goes on along the minus strand of NC_072893.1, from coordinate 119,598,152 downwards.
CTTGCAAGAAAGCGCCATTTACTTCAACTGTCGATTACGACTGTGTGCTTCCGCACATTTACCCATCCCCTTCTACTCTTTCTATCAGCACTTACTTGGCCCCATGCATACAAACATTTGTTACGTGTCTCTTCTATTTAATGTAAGAGTAGTAACAAAAACAACAACAACAATGAACGTAAATAAAATAATAATCGTGCACTACAACAACAAGCGCCACAATTCAATCTCAATGTTGAGATGAGCGGGCCGCATATGCGCTATGGTAGAAGGCCGATAGAGAATTTTGAAGATTCTGGCTTAAAAAGTTAATATCACGAAATCAATAAGCAACACTTGTAGTACGACGCGCCTAGTAAGCTGCATATGAATCTGAGAACTTGAACTATGTGTGGTGACATCTAAAGTGCAGTCTGGCAACTACGAAATTACGGTGAATATCAGTTAGGTTACCTACTCGGAGAAAAGGCAAAACTTATCGCTCAGAGATCTCTCAATGACAGTATTTGTTAAGCTGATGCGCATATTGAGTGCTCCGAAGTGCTTGATAAGCCGATTGAGAATCGGAGACGTATACGAAATTAGAAAGAACGAATGAAATGAGAAAACACATGCACACTTATGCTCTTTTGGGGTAAGGTTTAGTAGCCGCATCGCACATAGAGGCAGCGATGCCACTTAGACCACGAAATGGAGGCGTAGTAATATATAACAAATTGGTATGAGGTATTCACTGCAGTTTTAAGGTCAGTTGTGCCTTGCATTCATCGCAATACCTCGTGTCTGGACCTAAGTCTTTTAGAAACTCTAGAAGAGTGTTTGGAGATAACGTGTATAAGTGCATTGTGAGCCCAGATATTTCTCGCACTTCTTTTTTTGTTTGCAGAAGAAGTTCAAATCCAAAATGTCAGAGACATCATCAAAGGTGCCGTCTCACCAGTGACACTATAACATTCCTCCCTTTTTTTTGTTTTTTTAAGGAGGTTGAAATCGAAAAGTCAGAAACATCTCAAAGGTGCCGTTACACCAATGGTATGTGGGGCACGCTCCCACTAATACTATAACAATCCTCCACCTCGGCTAGTTCTACCCTGGGACCACCATTCCTCCCTTCTCAGCTGATTCCATCCTGGGACTGCTAAAAGCCTTTCATCAAGGTGGAGTCGTGTTTTTGCATTTTATAGTAGACACGTCAGGTACCTGCATCCAGGTTCTTGTCCCAATTATGTATGGGTCTTATACCCTATCTATAGCCTCCATAATTTCGTGGTCAATGGGACATGGGAAAGTTTCAATATCTTTGCTCAATATCGACTTTTCGTCTATTTCGGTTTGTCCTAAGGCCTTACCTTAGGCGTTCCTGCTTGTCGCTTATTCGTAAATACAGTCATTTCCACAGGAGATCTACTTCAAAACGGCTTCTTTGGATGGCACGCCTGTTCGATGTTCTAGCTCGGTCGCATTCGCCTTGCTTTCACTTTGCGCTCCCATTCTTTGCTATTACAATTCTTGCTGCAACCCTTTTTATCCCTCATTATCATTTCTCTTTCGGGTTCAGCATTTGCGTTACTAGGTTATCTGGTGTGGGAATGACTCCATGGTTGAGCCCGTTCATAAAATCTGGCGCAGTGAAAAGTCTCATATTCTGCACTCTCATCTTCGCTGTCGCATTCCGGGCAGGTCGAATTATCTGATAGATTACAACTCAGCCAATGAAATAAAAACCTCACTTCCTTGTTGAGGGATCCGGTCAGTTAAGCAGAAATACGAACTAGAACCTAACATGTTGTGATATTGTTGTTGTTTTTATAGCAGCATAATCATTCCCCATACTTATAAGGGGAATACTGTTGTAGTGACGGTCTGTAGACAGTCCGACTATTGCGATCTCTTTAGGCTTTACTCGGCGGCGCGAGCTCTAAAAGTTGTCCATAAACCTTACCACTCTCATTGGATACCTCTGACGAGCTCACTTTCTCACTAGGTTGCCAGACTTAATGTTTGTTATTTGCTTGTATTTGCCTGCTTTATATTACTTATACAAATGGTGAGAGTCATTATATTGTTTTTCTGGCAACTTTTGTACTTCTTTTGTCCTTTCGAAGCAACACCTTTCGCTGCTGCATAAATGAGTTAATGTTAATTAGCCGCTAATTAGTTTCCTTCCTGACTAGAAGATATAAAAACCAAATAAAAAATGGAATTCATTTACCTGCTGCAGTTGAAGAAAATAAAGTAGAAGTGCTGTCTAGATCTCCATGAAATTTGTAGTCTGAAGGAAAATTTCATTCCCGCGACAATGGTGTTATTTGCAACAACAAATACTCAGAAGTTTTCCATGCCAGAAAAAGAGTTTAGGAAACTAGATTTTATATCAGACTCTACAAAGACGTCACTCAGCCATTGCTAATCCACTGGGAGAGCATCCCCATTTATACCTTAAAAACTTGTCTCTACGAATCACGAGAACGGCATTGGACTGGAACCCGCAAGGGAGCATAGGTCGCAGTCGGTCAAAGAATATTTGGTGAATTCGATGCTGCGAGACAATGGCATAAAAACAACAGCCCAGAACCATGTAGGATGGAAGAGTCTTGTGCACAAAGAAAAAATAATACTTCTCTAGAGAATTGTCTGTTACTGGCTTTTTTTCCGGTGGGACTTTCTATGCAATGTTCGTCCACATTTACCAAAAAAAAACAACTAAGTTGAGACGCAAAAGCTACTACATAATTACCCTGAAATAAATTCTGAAATGAGCAAAAACGGCTTCCCGCGAATTGTGGACGTACCTACTCACTCTCAAGCGATAGGAGGCTGTAAATGACGCGTACCAGAGCACTCCGGTAAATAAAGGCCAAAGAGCTATCCCACCAAGAATGTTAGTGCAAGGTGAAAAGGAATAGGTGGTGCCATCTGTTTACCTAATACGTAATAAGCATCTAAATCAGAATTGAAGCAGTCTTAAGTCCTCTTCACAACTGTGGTCTTAAATGGACGATGACTAGCGCGCTACAACATCGATTATGCTGACGACATATGCCTTCTGGCACATTGCCTAACCGGACTTAAGGAACTGGTTTTTGCTAAGCTAAGCGAGTCTAGGTGTGCTGGCATTAAAACTTTACAAACTTTACGCAAGGAAGACGGACATTGCTAAGAAGGCAATGAAATCAAACCCACTCATAGCGAGAGGAAGAGCGCCTGGCAGTCCCAGAGAAACCTGGAAAAGAACTGTGGATCGCGAGACGGCGCAACTCGAGTTAAGCTGGAAGCAAGTGAAGGCGTTATCCAGTATTCGGACGAGAGTGCGCGTAGGCGTTGTTGGGGCTCTACATATGTCCCGCTAGGGATTCAAGAAAACAATGATGATGATGATGATCTAAGCGTGGATGATTTTAAGTCTACGTATACCTCTATTCTGGGATGTCATGCGCTTCTATTTCCGTTGGATGGCTTCCAATACAGAAAGTTGTACCGCATTTTTACAGGAAAGATGATGAATTTTATTATCTCTACCACTCTCGACTATTCTTAGCGCGTCTTTTATGATACTTTTAATCACCCAACAAATCAGATGAGAAATGCAAAACTCCAAAAAAGTTGTGGGCTCCAGCAGTTGAAAGAACACTGCCGATGGTTTCGACAAATTCAATCCCTGACCGTAAACAAAAAGTAAGCATAAGCTCTTAAAAGGGTAAACTAATGGAGTTGTAAAGCGGGAGAACTAAACCGTTCAAGGGAAAGTCGGACCTTTCGAAATAACTGTATAAGATCCATCGGGCTCATTCGAAATGCAAACTATGAAGGTAAACTAAAAACCCTGCGCGGATAATCCGTTAGTTGTTATTGTTGTAGCCGCATAAACATACCGCATGCACGTATGGGGAATGCAGTTGGAATGACAGTCATTGGCCGCATATAGATCCGGGTCGCTCCGGTAACGCAGTACCGATTGGCGTGGGAAAGTATGACTCAAGCTTTCTCATTTCGTTGAACCTTCAAGAGCAGCAGTACCAGATGGTAGAGACGATACGCCCTTTTTGCAGTTCATAAGTCCATAAGTAAAAAGCCAGCGTAACTGGGGATTAGCCTCAAAAGTTCTTTCAAAGCTATGTGCGATCTCAGACGACGAGCCGTCGTCAAGCAAAGCAAGAAGACAATGAAGATTTTCGTTGCTAATAAGAAACGCATTTTTATATACTGAAAAGGTAATAGTCTTAGTATAACATCACCTAGCAGCTCAAAGCAGCATCAGCCTGTAGTAGATAACTCCACTTGTCAGACGGATCTAGGATCCGAAACGAAACTATTCAGCGAAGCGGCAAAGGAACAACTTAAGCTCGTAAAAAGGGACCTTAAAGATGATTTCTCCATAGACGACTGGAAGCAAGAAGAAAGTATGCAAAATGAGTGTGACAGCAAAATCCCCGACTTATACTAATCATTCGTGCAGCTCACATCCCGGATAGCAAAGGTTGGCGCAGATGAACTGTGCGGAGGGTTGGGAGCTCGAATAGGATTCGAGATTGAGCTTAGTTATCTGCTAGAGATTTTGAAAGAGTCCCAGCAGCAGTGGTTGGTAAAAAATTAAACTGCAAGGGCAATATATTGGCATCCTCGCCTGCACTTGCGGACTGGGACGGTACATTAAACATCAATATTGAGAGTTGCTCTTATCCCTAGCTGTTGCGAGCTGGAACTTTGGATGCCAGCGAAGCAACACAGACAAGAGGTTTTAGAGTGGTTTTCAACATCAGCTATAAGTAAATATCTCAAAGTCTAAGTGAAGCGACTATATCCTCTCTGCTCAGCACTCGTGGACTTTTGTCGCAAGGTGAGCTTATACTTCGTCATGTTCAATGTGCATAAAAAGCTTGAGTCCCAACAGAAGGTGTCAAGTAACGTTCCAAGCGAAGTGGTTTAGCTTTAGAAGCAGATATTGTGAGACCGAGATTCACTTGTGAAATAATTTATAAACACTTATAACTCATTACAGCAGCAAGAAACTAAATACTGACCTACCTCATTGAGCCATTGAGCCTTAATAAATAAAAAAACAGTAAGTGAGATGGACAACACAGATGTTACCTGTCATGTCCGGCCGACTGTCGTAGATTCTCCTGTCATTAAGCAGAAGGAACTGTAGGCAGCTGGTTAGACTGATGACGGGCCACATTCTATGGGCGAAACACGCGGAAAAGGTTCGCATCTCAGACAATGTACTCTGCCCAGTTTGTGGAGAGGAGAAGCTGGCGGACCATTTGCTGGGCGTCAGCTCGGCCTTCGCTCGTATCAGGCTAGAGGTATTTGGCACTGATGTGCTAAGAAGCGACCATCTTGGCTCCACGGCTCCGTGGCACCACAAGATCTACACAGATTTCTTCGGAGGTCGAGTAGATTTAAAGAAACTTAGAAAGGGAACCCGAGAGCCATATAATGGAATGAATGTTGTCTGAGTGCTGTAGTTGCTAGTAAAGCGTAAATGAAATTAACTTTTTCGCAAAGCAAAATAGCTGTCGCTTTTAGACTAAAGTAGGTACACTTTACTTTTTTTTAATAAAAAATACTCAGTTATTTTATGCAAATATTTGAAAAGTTACTTCACACAGGTAATTGACTGCAATAACTTTACTTGTTAAATCCAAAAAAATATTCTTTATGATGCAATAAATATTATTGAAAATTGCGAATTTTTTTCCTTTTTTTTTGGCAGCGTTTAAAAACTCGAATGTCAATTGTCGACTGCCAACTGCCGAATTATTGCACATGAAGTGTAATTTTTATAAAATTCAAATATTAATAATTTGCAAGTACTGAGTGAGTAGTTCATGTAAAAAAATATGAATGCAATGAAATGGTTGAGTATGAAAAAATTTCATGAAAAAAAAAACTAAATAAAAATCACTCAATTTAACACAAGAGTTTGCAACAATGGAAATAAACGCGCACCGCAAAAAAATTTACATAAATTCTACTTACATAACTTTGCCACATAAACTCAATTTACATGCGGATGCACTTTTTGCAATGCGTGCAACATTCCTTGACTGTGTCATTTTTCATTTATCAATGCAATAAATTTTTTATCAACTTGCGTCATTTGCGTTACACTTTTTTTAGTGCTTGTGTGTGTATTAGGGTGTGTTTTGTGTTGTTATTGCTATTACGTGACTTGCCTTTATTTTCTTTTTTCGTTTGCATGCAACGCTAAATTAGTTGTATGTGCAACTGTGCGACGGCACGCACTTAATAGAGCAACCACAGACGCAACCGAGGCTGTGACCACAAAACGAAAGGTGTGCAAAATGAGTTCATATGATTTGATGCGGTTTGGTGTGCACTTTTTTGAATCTGTTCCTGCAGCTTAGGGCCGTGCAGTATTTACTAGTATTGGATGATGGGTGGATGAACTGTTTGGTATTTTAAATTTGTTTTAAATTTTGAGACTTTTTTAGTGGTTTCCAGGAAAAATGAGCGAACTGAAAAATTTTAGGAATCTCCACGTTGGGATGTTGTAGTTTGCTTGACCTCGTCTAGAAAAATAAAAGTGTCTGCTATTCTCAATGTATCAAGGGGTAATAGAAGCAGGAAGCCTGGATCGAAGGATTGCAGCTGGGTGTAAAGGAAACATGAGAACAGGTACCTAGTACGAGCATGTGCACTTCTTTCACCAGCAGCGCATATCTTGCACATATCTGGAACTGTGCTGGATAAAACATCCATTTATTTGCTAGACTGTTTAAAATTGTGTTTTTTGGGTGTTTCTTTAAAAGCATGTAAAACGGAAAGGAAAAATATTTTTTTATTTTTGTTTCCAGTATTTTATTTCTTGATCCATTGTTAAAAAATATAATAGGTCTATGGATAAGTTCGTGCGGTTTTACAACAGATGGCGTAACTTGATTATTATTCCATCGATCCACATTTCCAAACATTCATTGGAGAGCTACTGTCGTAAGGCACAAACGTCAGTATAAGTTTTTTATTTGAAGCGTAAACAACAATATTTTTACCACACTTGAAAATGTCGAATTTCGTGCCAAATAATGTGTTTTTGCGGGGAATTTTTTAATATGAAGAAAAAAGCAGCCGAAAGTCATCGTATCTTGGTGGAAGTTTATGGTGAGCATGCTCTAGCTGAGCGAACGTGCCAGAAGTGGTTTGCACGCTTTAAAAGTGGTGATTTTGGCTTGGAAGACGAAGAACGCGAGGGTGCGCCGCCAAAGTTCATGGATACCGAATTGGAGGAATTGCTCGATCAAGATCCGGCTCAAACGCAAGAAGAGGTTGCAAAAACTTTGGGAGTTGATCAATCAACCATTTCCAAACGTTTAAAAGCCATGGGAATGATCCGAAATTCAAATTTCGAAAAAACCGCACGAACTTATTCATAGACCTTATAGAAAAGTTGTCAGCTTTCAAAAAATGGTCTGTGGATTTGTTTCGAATATCCTTTTTCAGTTCTCTCATTGCTCATTCGCACAATTTGACTGTACCATAGAATTCTTCGGGCTTTAACGTATCTGATACCACTTGCACTTACTACTGTGGGCAAAAAGTAAGATGAATTTGGTTGTAAAATGATCCCCTCTCGATGAAATACACTTAATATATATCAGCGATTTTTCCAATCCCCGAAACATGCCAAATAGTCCATTTCCGGTATAGCCATCAGCACCTTCTTCGACTCAGCTTTTATCTCCTCAATCGACTCGAAACGCGTTCCCCGGAGTGGTCTCTTGAGTTTTGGGAATAGCCAGAAGTCACACGGAGCCAAATGAGGCGAATACGGTGGTTGCGGAACGATATGCGTGGAATTTTTGGCGAAATGGTCACGAAGAACGAGTGCAGTGTGATACGGTGCATTATCGTGATGCAAAAACCAAGAGTTGTTGGCCCATAATTCTGGTCTTTTTAGACGAATTGCTTCACGTAAACGACGCATAACGCTCAAATCATATTCCTTATTAACAGTTTGGCCAGGTGGAAGGAATTCATAATGCACCACACCACGAAAATCGAACGATTTTGGCGTGCTCTTTTCAGTATGGCCTCGCCTTTAGCACGATATTCGCTTGATTGGTCGGTTGTTTCAGGGTTGTAAGCATAAATCCAAGTCTCATCTCCCGTAATGATGCATTTGAGCTTGTCCTGATAGTCTGAAAGCATTGTTTCACACACATCAACGCGACGACTTTTTACCAAACGAGATTTGACTTTTCGGGAGCCCAAATGGTCTTTCAAAATGGTTTTCACAGATCCTTCTGATATTCCGATCATATCAGTAAAGTCTTTAACAGTCAACCGACGATTTTTGAGCACTAACTCCTTCACTTTATTGACGTGTTGGTCATCTGTTGACGTCGATGGTCGTCTGGAGCGCTCCAAGTCATCAACACGTTTTCGACCCTCTTTGAAGTCTTTGTACCACATATAAACATTTTTCTGCGACATGGTCGAATCACCAAATGCCTTCTGCAACATGCTAAACGTTTCCGCAGCCGAAATTTCATTCCGCAAAGAAAATTTGATGGCACTTCTCTGCTCAATCAAATCAGACATTGTAAAAATCGAAAAATGCACTCTTGGTCGTTTGGTAAACACAAGCGTAAATATATTACTGATAATGACATTCACATGAAAGTTGGCCCAGATGTTATTAACAGTGCTGCCAACTCATGAAAAAAATAACTAGAGCGAAATTTTAATCCCGCCAAGTTTGACAAATAAATTCACCTTACTTTTAGCCCACAGTAGTATGATAAGTCTGTCTGACTCGTCATGATGTCTACGCGAATTACATCACATCTTTGGCGAACCAGGCACAAGACCTTCACACTCGCGCTCATCCCGAAGGTCCAGACTTCGTTGCAACGTAGATTTGAAGAGGTTGACTTTTATCTAACACAGTTCCTGACTGGGCATGGATACTTTCAACATTACCTGGATTCATTTGGGCTGTCAGCTTCGCCATATTGAACCACCTGCCCTGAAGAGCTCGATGATGTGGAACATGTTTTATGTAACTGCCCTCGGTTCACAAGAAGGTGCAAGGAGTTAGCCCTGGCGTGTGGCATACAACCGAGTGTGTCTGACCTAATAAACGTCATGCGCAGCTTAAAATACTCTGGGATGTGACATGAAAGTTTGCTAAGCTGGTGATGCGGTCGCTGAATGAGCACGATGAAGAAGGGCGAAGAAGATAACTGTTTCAACAGCAGCAGCTATGAGACCTAAGCCTGCGTTCATTTCGAAGTAGAGTTCCAGTGGAGGTCGAATGGAAATGAAATGACAACTATCACAGACGGCTGAGTTTATCGGTCACGACTAAATCATACAGTGACAAGACGGAATTGGTCATGACATTACCGCGTCTTCGATGTTTCTTTTGATCCCACCTGCAGTGAAAGCAATTGGGGGCTATATTTGATGTATTACCTCTATTCGTTTCAGGCAGAGGGTCTAAACGCAGGTTCCTATCGTGGTCAATAGAGACAATCATGGCTTCATCTCGATGCAACGCGAATATGGAGTACCGAACATGGAGGGAGGAGTCAGCCAAAGAGAGCAGCTTGGTTTCAGTGGGAGCATGTCATCGTTGGTGCGACGGTACCAATTGAGTGTTTCGGAAATTTCTACCCTACCCTCAAAACAAAAATTATCATTGTTTCTAATTCGTGACTGTGCTGATTAGAGGTAACAAAATATAGTGAGGTCGTAGTGCAAACTTCAAATTTATCTATCTATTCATCTAATGGTGCGCTCGAAATTAGTCTGAGAATACCAGATTTTCCTTTCGATTCGCATAGGAGTCCTCATTTATCAGTGTGTGACGGGTGCCAAGTTGCAATAATATTTTAGGGATTTATATTGCTCATGGAACTGGCTAGGTAGGATTCTCTGTAAGTAGTTTCTCAGAGCAATGAGAGTGCGGTGTTTCCTCGGCTTGCTGAGAATTCTGCCCTAGGATGCGGGCGTTTTTAATGAGTGATAGATGCAAGCTGCTATTCTCGATAGTGACAGTAAGGCCTTAACGGGCATTGTTTGAGTTCATGATGTATGACTCAGTATAATTTCCTAACCTCATTTGATGTGATAAGGAGACAAAATCATCACAATATCTTCTCCATAGTATGGCCGCCGTAGCCGAATGGATTGGTGTGTGACTACCATTCGGGTGTGCATAGGTTCGATTCTCCGTGCATGAACATCAAATAATAGAAAGTTCTTTTCCGAACTCCGAGTGTAATTTTGCCATTAAAAAGCTCCTCATAAAACCTATTTGCCGTTCGAAGTCGGCTTAAAACTGTAGGCCCCTCCCTTTCTGCAAGAATATCAAGACACACAGAAGGAAGAGTTCAGCCAAACAACTAGCAGAATCGTACGCGCCAATTATTTTATTTTTATTTGTTGGTTGGGCTGCTTTCGTGAGGTTAGAGTTGAGTCAAGAACCTGACCTTCCACTTTTTAATATCACAGAGGAGATATCAGAGCTAGCTTTAGCCTGCTTGCGGAAGACCCCTTTGACATGCAGCGCTTTTACAGAAAATATTAAGACCACTGTTACGATTAATTTATTTCTCTGCTTCTCTATTTGTATACCGGGAAATTAAGCATGTTGAAAAATATATCCTTAAATAAAATTTAATATAAAAAGCCAGAGCTTATGCATTTAAAAATTCTCATGGGAAAACAGAAAAACATGTGAAGTCCATTGCAGTATTAAACTTTATAACGAATTTGTACAACTAAATTTAGTTTTTTATTTTTAATTTTTCACAAATTTTCCACAAGAGGGGTAATAAATTTAAAATGGCAAGTGCTGCGAAAAAAACGAACAAGTTCTCGCTCACGCAACAGGGGCAACAGGTCACAATATTTGCAACATGCCACTTGCGGCATGTAGCAAGCACATATTGGTATAAATTGTACACATGTAGCTGGAGGGCAGCAGCGAGGGCATGAGCGCGACAGTAGCGGGGCAAAGAAGCAGTGCAAGCGCTTAATTGAACAATGAGCGCTGACATGCACGTTGCATGCTACACACGAGCATTTTATGTTTTTATATGTTGTATGCACTAGCTGTGCCATTGTTGTACTCATTGTTGAGCAAATTAATGTTGCAGCAAAGCAAAAAATATAAAATAAAACAAGAAAAAAAATTCAAGTGAAAATTACTATTGCATAAAAAAATTCGAAAATTAATTTGTTGCAAATTTTCTTGTACCACAAGCAACTTTGCCATGCAGCGCAATTCTTTTCGCACTATTATTTCATGCTCAGAAGCATGTATGTTGCACGTGGCAGCAAAAAGTTGGCAACTTCGCTCAGTGTGGCTGGCATGCGGATGGTTTTTTAGCATTGTTGCCACAAATTGACTGCGCTTGTTAGGCGCTGGCCAAAGTTGAACAACAGCTTGCCACACGTACACACTAAACTGGAAGTGCAATAATTTTGTACACATTGCGTGCATCTGTCATATATTTGCAATTGCAGGCATGATGAGGGAAAAACAAAAAAAAAGAAACCAAAAAAAAGAGAAAATAAATTTCTTTTTAAATCTGCATGTGGTGACGTGTGTCAATAAGCGGATCTTGGATGTGATTAGCTTCAAGATGTAGTGCAGCAAGTATAACTCTAGTGAAACCTCCAGTAACATCTAGTATGACCAACTACATCACTTGTTTGCCTTTGATGGTGTAGAAATCCGTTTAAATAAAAATATGTTTGCAGTCATAAACTGAGATAACATTTTCCATGCAATGTCCATAACTGTTCCGCTATAGACTATTTCGACATAGGCATTTCAGTTTACACCCCACTAACACAGAGAAACCTTTAAGTTGCTATCTGAGCAGTATCCACTGTTTTTGGCACCTAAAGATGACCTCAGGAAGGAAATTTTATGTCAGATTGATGTCACGCAATGGAGCAATCCAGAATGCATTCAGGGAGGTTTGACCGATATTTTCTTTACCGATGAGTCCAAGCATAAAATGGGATCAAGAGGCGGATGGCACTTAAACGATAGTAAAGAGTATCACTATTCTATGGTGGAAATGGTAACTGTTTTCCAAACTGAAATTTGTGCCATCCTGAAAGTAGCCGAATGGATAATCGAGAGGAGATGGAGCGGGAAACAGATTGGAGTTTTCAATCACAGTCAGGCTGCACTGAAGGCCCTGGAGAACGCGAAGCAACCCTCAAAAATTGTTCAAGAATGTAAGAAGAAGCTTAAATCTGTCGCAAGACAGAACATGCGTGTACTTATGTGGGTTCCAGGACACACTGGTGTTCAAGGAAACGAAATTGCCGATGAATTAGCCAACCGTGGATCAGCGGTTCCCCCCCAAGAGCCAGAACCAATAATCGGAATCAGTTCCGCAGGAGTCATGAATTGGATCAGCAATTATGTGTGCAATTTATATAAAGAGCGATGGGCCGGTCTAGAATGCTGCAGAACTACAAAGTGTTTTGTGACAAGTTCGAACAGAAAACTGTCAAACTTTCTACTAAAACATAGAAGGAAAGACCTACGGTTGATGATCGGTATCATTACAGGACACAACCCATTGGGTCACCATATGACCACTATTGGTATCATTGAGCCCTCAATGTGCCTGTTTTGTTTGGAGGAGGCGTGTAGCACTGAGAACTTTCTCGGTGGGTGTCCTGCCTTTGCCAGAGCAAGGTTACGAGTTTTGGGTTCCGATGACGTGAGAGTGAATAATATTTTTACTCTAAAACTGGAGGATATTTACAGATTTGCCAAAGAATCTGGAAAATTCTCACAGGACTAACTACCTTTGTCTCTGTCTCTATTCTTTCCTATCTCTTTCTCTGCTACTTTTTCCTTCCTTCTTTGCCTATCTATCCTCCTTCCAGAGTTCTAAATACAATGAGCTTTTTAGCCTGATTGTTTTCTTCTTCTTCTTCTTCTTAATTGGCGCTATAACCGCATACGCGATTTTGGCCGAGTTTAACAAAGCGCGCCAGTCGTTTTTTTCTCGTGCTAACCGGCGCCAGTTGGACACACCAAGTGAAGCCAAGTCCTTCTCCACCTGATCTTTCCAACGCAGAGGAGGCCGCCCTCTTCCTCTGCTACCACCAGCTGGTACCGCTTCGAATACTTTCAAAGCTGGAGCGTTTGTATCCATTCGGACGATATGACCCAGCCAACGAACCCGCTGGATCTTTATTCGCTGCGCTATGTCTATGTCGTCGTAAAGCTCATACAGCTCATCCTGCCATCGTCTGCGATATTCGCCGTTGCCAACGTGCAAAGGTCCAAAAATCTTACGCAGAATCTTTCTCTCGAACACTCCAAGCGTCGCTTCATCGGATGTTGTCATCGTCAAAGCTTCTGCGCCATACGTTAGGACGGGCATGATGAGAGTCTTGTAGAGTGTGAGTTTTGTTCGTCGAGAGAGGACTTTATTGCTCAGTTGCCTACTTAGTCCAAAGTAGCACTTGTTGGCAAGAGAGATTCTACGTTGGATTTCAAGGCTGACATTGTTATCGGTGTTAATGCTGGTTCCTAAATACACGAAGTCTTTTACAACCTCAAAATTATAACTGTCTACAGTGACGTGGGTGCCGATACGCGAGTGCGCCGACTGTTTGTTTGAAGACAGGAGGTACTTCGTTTTGTCCTCGTTCACCACCAGACCCATTCGCTTTGCCTCTTTATCCAGTTTGGAGAAGGCAGAACTAACAGCGCGGTTGTTAAGGCCGATAATGTCAATATCATCGGCATACGCCCACAATTGTTCGCTCTTATAAAATATTGTGCCTGAGCGATTCAGTTCTGCGGCTCGCCTGATTGTTTTAGGAGCCACCAAATCTCTTGGCTCGACCTATTCAAATTTCAATTTCAACTAATTTCTCTAATTTTTTATTTTTCTTATTTCATATTATTACTCATCCTTATTTTTTATTAATATTTTAATTTAATTTAATTTTATGTCATTTGGATTTCTTCTATTGTAATTTTTTTTAATTTTTAAATTTTGTTTTCCTTTTTGCGGATGAGTGGATTGAAAATGCCTATTGCATCATCAAAACTGTCGTCGCAGCAATGGTTTGCCCTTTTGTTTTGTTTCATTAACTGCTACCTATTTTTTGTTATTACTTTTATGTGTTTTATTAAGAAAATTTTAAATAATATTTTTTAAATTTTTTATTTTTGCAGATTGCCCATTTACCTGCACAGGTAATACAACATTGTTCCTTATTTTGCAAATTATAATCTATTAATATTATTATTATTTTTTTATTATAATATAATTTATTTTTAAATATTAATTTTTATTTAATTTTATTTTTATTTAATGTTTTTATTATAGTTTTATTTAAATTTTTACTCTTCGTTATTATTTTCATTTAATTTTTATTTTAACTTGGAATAAAATAATTACTTCTTTTAATAATTTATTTCATTTAACTTTGTGATTTGTTTTGCGAATGAGAAGGTTTAAAGTGCCTACTGCATCATCAAAGTAGCAATGGTCTGTCCCGGAGGCTTCAAACTCTGCTCATTTGGAACCGTATTTGCTTTATTTAATTTTTTTTATTTTTCACCTTTTTTATTTTATTTGATTTTATTTTACTTTATTTTATTTTATTTTATTTTATTTTATTTTATTTTATTTTATTTTATTTTATTTTATTTTATTTTATTTTATTTTATTTTATTTTATTTTATTTTATTTTATTTTATTTTATTTTATTTTATTTTATTTTATTTTATTTTATTTTATTTTATTTTATTTTATTTTATTTTATTTTATTTGAGCTTAATCCATCTCGGCTATTGCCGGAGATTACACATCCCGGATAATATTTTCAAGGGATTGTGCTCTGGTGGAGCGTAGTCCAAGTTCTACGCCCATGCGATTACTATTGCTTAAATATTTAAAAATCTACGAACTATTGCACATGTGTCCAGTATGGTCGACTTCTGCATGTCTTCTAAGAGGTGTTGGCAGTCATACTTCTTCAAGTTTTTTATTAAATGCTTAGGCGCTAATCCAGTGGAAGATATAATTATTGGTATTATATTCACTTCCCTCGCTTTGTACATCCGTTTAAGGTCTTTGGCCAAAGCTGCATACTTCGATACTTTGGTGGAGTATGTGTTTTGGATGTTGCGATTAAGAGGCACCGCTATATCGACTACTTCGATTGTTTTATTTATCTTGTCGAACAAGATAATGTCAGGTTTGTTGCCAGCTGCTGTTTGATCTGTGGGTATAAATCTGTCCCAGTACAGTTTAAAACTCGCATTTTCCAATATTGGCTTTGGTTCATATTTAAAATACAAGACTTCTGCTTGTAAGAGACCGTGTTTTATCGCAAGTTGTTGGTGGAGGATCTTTGCTATATTGTTATGTCTCATGACATATTCACGGGGGGCAAGTACGCTACATCCAGCAATTACATGGTCGATTGTTTCACCGTAAATGCCGCACCTTCGGCATCTATCTTCTATTGCCTCGCCATGTATCGACCTTCGGAAATTCCTTGTTGGAATAACTCGGTCTTGGATAGCGATTGCGAAACCTTCTGTTTCAGAAAATAGCTTTCCTTTCTTCAACCATAAATTGGATGATTGTGCGTCTATCCATTCCATTTCGAGATCATGGGGATGGGCACCGTGTATTGTTTTTGCCTTCCATGCTGCGATCATTTCTGCGGGGGATTTAACACCCTCAGGTACTGGGAAATTCTGCTCCATCAAACTGAGCGGGGTAAAGCCATTATCTGCCCTAGCGATAGCTTTAAATAGATGGGACTCGCTGCTTAGAAAATATGTACGTAGCTTTAAAGTTTGCGTAAAGTGTAGACGCGCTATATTAATGATTCTTCTCCCACCAACGTTTCGAAGAAGCGATATTCTTTCCACAGAGTTTTGAGGGTAATGGCTTTGGAACTTTGTGAAATTGGTGCGTATCAGCGTTTCAATCCGAAGGATGTCTGTTTGTGACCATTTTATTACTCCAAACGAGTATGTCAAAAGGGGTATGGCCCAGGTATTGATTGCTTTGCATTTATTTCCACTGTTCAGACTAGTTTTTAATACAGCTTTCAGTCGTGCCTCAAATTTTTTAATGAGGTTTTGCTTTACTAGCGTGTGGTTGATTCCTTCAAGTTGTAGAAATCCTAAATATTTATAAGATTCGCTGCTATGCAAGTTGTCTATAATAATATTTTGATCTACTGCGTAGTTTTCTTCGGTTTCATCAAGCTGACCTCTAATTAGATGTATTATTTTGCACTTATCTGTCCCAAATTCCATTCCTACGTCATCACTGAAAGCTTTAGTGACATCTATCAGCTCATGAAGCTTATGCTTTTTGTTTGCGTAAAGTTTCAAGTCATCAACAAATAGAAGATGGTTGAACGTATGCTCTCTTATTTCTGTTTTAAGTGTAAAGCCGTTTTGCTTATGTGTAAGAAGCCTGCTAAGCGGGTTGAGGCCAATGCAGAACCATAGGGGGCTTAAGGCATCCCCTTGGAATATACCACGTTTGATTGAGATTAGTTTTGAAACAGTTCCATTTAATACCAGTTTAGTATTCCACTTGCTCATTATGCGACCCAAGAGGGCAACAGTGGCAGCATCGATTTTGTAAATTCTTAATATTTCTAATAGGTAATCATGCGGCATTGAATCAAAAGCTTTTTTGTAGTCAATAAAAGCAACGCTTAAGTTCCGCCTTCTTCTCAGAGCTACTCCTATGATTACAGTGTCTATAATAAGCTGATCTTTACAGCCCATTGTGCGCTTCCTGCAACCTTTCTGTTCTTCACATAAAATGCCGTTAATTTCACAATGTTCGTATATTCGATTAGCAATAATTTTTGTCAAGAGCTTGTATGTGGTACTCAAGCAAGTAATTGGGCGATATTTTGCTGGATCAGCAGATGGTGTGTCCTTTGGGAGGAGATAGGTTACTCCGGCTGTAAGAAATTCTGGGATGACAGCTGTATTTTTCAACAGCTCGTTGTAGCATCTTGCGAGTGCTTCATGCATTACTGAAAGCTTTTTAAGCCAGATGTTGTGTAGCTGATCTAGGCCAGGGGATTTCCAGTTAGCTGAAGTACATATATTATTCTTTATTTCTTCTGCTGTAATGTCGCAGCAGTGCATTGGTGCTACGTTGTCCGATTTTTCTTTTTCATTGGCTAACCAATTCGCATCAGCATTGAAGTGCTCTGCTTGTGCCCATATTTTCTCCCAAAACTGCTCTATATCTTGTTGTTGTGGATACGATGTCTGAGACTCCGCATTGCTTTTTTGTTCCAGATTTCTATAAAAGCTCTTTTGATTTTTGTGAAAAAGCTGGTTTTCCCTCCGTCTCTGATTACTTTTGAGGTATCTTCTTAATCGTTTTGAGTAAGCGGCGAGTTGCTGCACTTTCCTATCAATTATCTCCGATAGTTGGTCAATTTCTACAGTCTGAGATTTAAGCGGCGTGATGATTTTAGATACATGCCTTAATAACCTTTTAGATTTAGCCCCATTTTTAAATGAAGTAAGCCTCCCTATAGATTCTCTTAGACCGGCAATTCGTGTTTCGAGTCTTCTTTGCCACCTGGGGACTACTGGTGTTTTTTGCGTTGTTTTATTTTTAAATGTCTGTACCTTTGGGTGCTTGCCCAGTAATCGTACAGTAGTAAGAGCAGAAACATAAAAGAGAGTGTTAACATATTCCAAGTTGGTGCTATTGGCGACATATGCTGGCAGAATTTTCGAGTTAAGTGTTTTAACCACTTCTCTTAATTTTTCCGATTCGCCTAATCGGGGTATCCTTGGTCTTAGCAAAGGATTCATACCTTCATAATTCGCCAGATAATTAAGGAAAATATCTTTCACCTCCCGTTCTTCATTAGTTTCTGGACCATCGCTTTCAATACTTTCATAGATCAAGTTAATTTCAGGTTGTACGTTGGTAAATTCCGCTAAATTTTCAGGCTGTGGGTTGCGTGCCTCGGTTATCTCTGGTGTTATTTCTTCTTCGCTTCTTTCCACTCCTCGTAGCTCGTTGCGTATTGCACTTTTAATTTCTTCTTGCTTTTCTTTTCTTACATATTCGTGTTGGAAGATTGCTTTTTTTCTTGTAGCAAGGCTGTTTTCGGTAAGCTTCCCATTCAGATGTCTGTATCTTCTTAGAAACAGGTCTAGCATTCTCTCACGATAGGTCGTCATGTGCTCCGGTTCTTCACAATTTGTGGAAATGTAGTAGCAGCGCAGGACATATTCATTCATTTCCGTTGTCCATTGAATACGCTGCCTAACACGGCCTGCTCTTGTGGTCCCAAGATTAACTTGAGAAACACTTGTCGCAGTGTTGAGGTTTTCGTGTTGTTGTTGTTGTGCCACTGGCGACTCCGCTATCTGATGTCGATGAGCAGAGCCCTCGCCGGCAGCCGTGGCTTCTGCCGACACTTGAGCAAATATCCTCGCTCGGCTGCAGTCATTAGATTCCTCTATAATGCGGCTCTCCGTTTTTCGAAACGGGTAATTGCATTTTAAACCTTCTGCCAGGTGGTTTACAGATTTCCTTCTGGGTTAACTGTGTCCTTCAGACATGCATTCACGCAGCCGGCATGTTAGGCATTTTAGCGGTATGTTTTCATCTTCGCTGAAACTTCGGAGCCGTGGAGTCGTTACTTTCAGCACCCCTCGGTGAGGGATGTCCGTGAGGGGTTGTGACTAGGGGCCGCGGGGTTGTCATGCCCGTCAACTCTCTAATGAGAGATGCCCTTGCGGGCATTTTTTTTATTTTATTTTATTTTATTTTATTTTTATTTTTTTTTTTATTGCATCCCAAAAAAAGGAGTGTTTTACATTAATTGGCGACAGCTTAGCTGCAAGCCAATTTTATTTTATTTTATTTTATTTTATTTTATTTTATTTTATTTTATTTTATTTTATTTTATTTTATTTTATTTTATTTTATTTTATTTTATTTTATTTTATTTTATTTTATTTTATATTATTTTATTTTATTTTATTTTATTTTATTTTATTTTATTTTATTTTATTTTATTTTATTTTATTTTATTTTATTTTATTTTATTTTATTTTATTTTATTTTATTTTATTTTATTTTATTTTATTTTATTTTATTTTATTTTATTTTATTTTATTTTATTTTATTTTATTTTATTTTATTTTATTTTATTTTATTTTATTTTATTTTATTTTATTTTATTTTATTTTATTTTATTTTATTTTATTTTATTTTATTTTATATTATTTTATTTTATTTTATTTTATTTTATTTCTTTTTTTTTAACTCGAGAATTTCAGCAGAATTTCAGAAGTGATTTAAATTTATGCATCATCCCCAAGGGCATTTTGCTACAGTTCCCTTATTTTTTGTTTTTGTTTTGTGATTTCTTGGAATTTTTTGCAACGACTTAATTTTTTATTTGCATTTGATTAAATTTCTTTATTATTTATTCATTTAAATTATTTTTCCCGTTCACCTTTTAACACTCACAATGCCACCCACAGAGTTTTCGCTTAAAATCACGAGCATATCCAAACATATCCTCCATCACATCCCAGCGCCAACCGAAAGCGATTAAATCCCAATCTCTCACAGGTATGGATTTTCATTTTAATTTTTTTTTCATTTCTACGTTTAAATTCAATTCTTACTTTGCGCATCAATAATTTCCACTCCAGAAATTAATTACAAAACAAAAAGTGCTGATGCAGATGAGAAGCGAACATGAAAATCGGTTATGGGCAAAGTCAAGGGGGAAAATTCAAAAACAAAAAAAAAAACGCACACACAAATACAACTACAGGGCATAATTAAAACGAAAAGCAGAATATTTTTCAGAATAAAGTCACCAAAACTTGCCAAGTTTGCCACAATTTCAGTTATTGAATAAATACATGCTTTGCGGCCAATATTAAGCATTAATATGCATGTACCTGTAATTGCATTTGTGTGTATATGCATGCGTGTGTGCTTAAAATATGCACGTGCTATTATGCCACAATTTTGTTCATAAAGCCATGCACGCGGACTACTTTTGAGCCGCCAGACAAATACGCTATTAATTTGTACTTGCCACACTCATCAATTGCTGCTGTTGCTGTTGTTGTTGTTGTTGTAACAGTTATCGCCCTTAATATCGAGGTGAATTACGAATAACTGTAAAACCAGAATTGCTGCGTTTTAGTTTTTATTTCGCTTTCGTTTTTGTTTTTGTTGTTGTTGTTGCTGTTGTTATTGTTTTGTTGTTACACTTTACGCAACCGCATTTCATTGAACAGCACACAAATGCGCGCATACACAAGTCTATGCAAGTATGAAGCACTGATTGCCATTGCCAATTCGGTCGCTCAGTCACTTACTGCCAAACACATGCACACATCCACACATTCATTGCTACATATACACATACGCACATACATGCATACATTCAAACCTATAATGGCAATTTAATTAAAATTGTCTACTCACGCATATAATTGTGAAATTAAGTTGCCTCCGCACATCAGCACATTTATGTAACACATACACACACTCACACATTAGTGTACATATGCGAAATAGCGTAGCATGCCACTGCATATACATACATAAACATGCATGTAGTTACAACATTCGTACTATGTGGCAATAATGGGAATGACACTCGAGCGGCAGCCTAAGAAGCGAGCTCTTAAAAGTAGGTGTTGAAATGACAACGCGTGTGATGCCTTTTAATTACAACTTCTAGAATGCACCCACTCGGAAAAAGCCGGCAACGAGCTCAAGGTCGGCAAGTAGATAGCGCATCATTGAGTGTGCGCCATGAGTTGGATTCTGCTATTTTCCTCGTTCCTTGTATACATAATGATGCCATGGATAAAGTTCAGTTACTCTTCTCATTCCCAATGAAATTCATCAGCTTCTTCATCCCACATCTCATATCAATAATAATACCTCTTCTGTACCTTCCAACGTCTCTCTGCTCGATCACAGACCTTATATTAATAATAATGCTGAGGATTAAGTTCTGGCACTCTTTTTATCCCCAACCTCATATCAATAAATATGCCGCGAATAGAACCAAGTCTTTCTTCACGAACCTTTCCATTTTTCCCAATGAACTTCAATAGGACTTTCATTGCACATCTCATCTTCGTAATAACCCTATGGAATAGGTTCAATCAACAAGTGTTCCCAATGAACTTCATGGGCTCCTTTATCTCACACTTCATATCAAAATTGATACGCTCCTCTAAACCTACTTGAACTTCATCAGGCTTTTCGTTGTATTCCTCATCTCAGTATTGATATCATATTATAGATTGAACTCAGTCACCCTTCTTCCTTACTGACCGCATGCTGCGAATTCAGCTCTGACAACCCTCATCGCCAGTAAGAAGGCAAAATGGCAGGAACTTCGAAAGGATTTAAATAGCAACCCTGAGGTCTGGGCTATAAAACTGTAACGAGGAAACTAAACGCCAACTCCACAGCCGTATATCTAGACAGTGATGCTATAAGCAAAATAGTGGACAGACTGTTCCCCATGCACCCAATGCTGTGTGGGGACCGAGACCCCCAAGGTGACGAGATGCATCCACCCTTCACCGAGGAAGAGCTTAAGAGGGCGGCAAGAAGCCCTAAAGGAAACAAAGCTCAAGGCGCAGCTGGCATCCCAGCTGAAGCTCTCAAACTTGTGGCTGAAAGCCGACCAGATATGACGCTCGATGTTTACAACGCAGGCATTGCTCAAGGCATCTTCCCTAAGCTGTGGAAAATACAGAACAGATGCTAATCAGTAGGGGTAATGGTGACCCAGCACAACCGTCAGCTTGGCGTCCGCTTTGCATGCTGGACAGCTCCGGGAAATTGCTTGAAAAACTCATACAGCGCAGGCTTGCAGAGTCTGTTGAGAGTGCAGGAGCATTATCAGCATGGCAATACGGTTTCCGACGCGTGAAATCAACCCTTCGTGCAATAGGAGGTGGTAAGTAGCGCTCAAGGCAGACGCCACTACCCGAACCGCATCACCAACCTGGCAACGCTTGATGTACGAAATGCCTTTAACAGCTTACGATGAATTGGTATTATAAAGGCGAGAAGGGGTTCAAATACCTGCGTACCCACTAAGGATTCTCTAGACCTACCTTTGAGTGAACTGTTGTACGACACAGATGGCCAGGTAACAAAAGCGGAAACGTCTGGCGCAGCTCAAGGATCTATACTCGTTTCGGATCTCAGGAAACGCCAGAAGGTAAATACTTACCGGGATACGTGGAAGATATAGTGGCGGTCATATCAGTCCGGGACACTGAGAACGCTAGGAGGATGCTGAAACAAGTTATGATAAGGACGCAAATATGGCTTGAAGACCACGGCCTGGAGCTCGCCAAATATAAAACTGAAGTCATCCTAATGGCATGAGGTTACATGCCACTCGAGGTCAGCATGCAAACAAGGGACACGTCCTTAGTGACCCAAAAAGTAGTGAAATTCTTAGGTATTCAACTTGACTGCTGTCTTACTTTCTGAGCCCAGATACGGCACGCGGCTACCAAAGCAGCAAAGGTCACGGGTATGCTAAGTAGATTAATGGCAAACATCGGTGGTCCAACACAGAGCAAAAGAAAGCAAATTATGGCGGCCACAAGCTCAATTCTCCTGTACGCCAGCGAAGTAAGGCGAATTGTGCTAAACTGCAAAGCCAAGCTCAAAGCACTGGCGGCTGTGCATCGAACAGCTGCACTTAGAGTTGCCTCAGCCTACCGCACTGTCTCAGGTGCAGCAATCTTCGTCATCAGCGGGCAGATATCCGTCGACCTCATGGTCCGGGAACGAATAGATGCGTGGGACTACAAGAAGAAATACGTCATCACTAGCTTCTCAGATCGGAGATGCCAAAGCATGCTGCGGTGGCAAAGCCGATGGGAGACTGAACCGAGTGGCAGATGGACGGCGAAACTTATTCCATCAATTGACAAATGGGTCCAAAGGAACTTCGGGGAAGTGAACTACTTCTTAACTCAGTTCCTCTCGGGCCACGGATACTTCCGGAGATATCTATACCGCATGGGCAAGGTAACCGACTCGAAGTGCATATACTGCAAAGCGCTGAGCGATGATACTGAACATACATTCTTTAGTTGTAATAGATGGTTCGCGGAAAGAAATGCTCTGAGGGAGCAGATTGGCGACATCGCACCGAGCCACATAATCTGCACAATCCTGGAACGCGAGGACAGCTGGAACGCGGTAAAGAAATACATCGAGAACGTACTACGGAAAAACAAGATCGACCTCGAAACGGCGCAGCAAGGTGAAGCCGCACAGATAGAGACACAAGAAGACGAGCCTACACAAGAAGAAAGCCATCGCGAAGTAATATAGAAACCAATTCCGGGAAGGGTGTCTCCCCAGAGGAAGAGGAGGGATCGTTTTAGTGGCCTTACGACACGACGCAGCAGACAACGGTCGCGAGCCTTCCAATGTTTTCAACGAACGTCATCAGGCTTTTTATCACACATGTCATCTCAGTATTAATCTTGCGGATCAGGTTCAGGCACTTTTCTTGAAACATCGAGCATTCCCAATGAACTTCATTAGTTCCTTGATCCCACTCCTCATATCAAAGATTATCTACGGGTGGAATATCGTTCCTACTCTCGAACTCTCACAATATTACAAATAAACTTTCATCAGTTTTTATCGCACATCTCATTTCAGAATACAATACGATAGATTGAGTTCAGTTACACCTTTTATCGCTAGCCTAATACCAACAATGAAAGATTGAATGAATAAGTTGAAAGATTTAAAGAAAAATACATGGACTTACCGCATTCGGTACAACGACAAGTTAAACACATTTAGGGGGGTGAAAATGTAATCAGGTACGTCAAAGCGCAAAGGAGTCGATTGTACGGTCACATGAATGAGCAACGTACGACTCTAAAAAAGATCTTCGAAACAAATCCACTAGGCGACAGAAGAAGAGGTCGGCTGAAAAAACGATGGAGGGATGATATCGTAGGCAACTTTGGGGCTATGGGCTTATCTCATATCAAACGAAAACCTGATGACCGAGTGACGTGGAGGCGTATTAAAACGAAAGAAATGCTTCACCCGGAACTGTGATGCTTTGATGATTATGATGAAAATCAATAATAGTACCATGGATTGAGTTCAATTCTTCTTCATGAGCCATCACTGGAAACGAACTTAAAGAGCTTCTTCATCTCATGTATATGAATAAAGATACAACGGAATGAGTTCAATCACTCTTTTTGAACCATCCAATGCTTCTGAGAGCTCCTCTACTTCACACCTCATATCAATAACGACACTAGTCGTTGAGTACAGTCCCTATTCCTGAGCTACCCAATATTTCCAATGAATTTCATCAGTTTTTTATCTCACTCTTCAGCTTCTTTCCCTCAAACTTCATTACAAGTGAAGGTTAATTGTATGTTTTCATCACCAAAGCTTCTTTGCCGTCCACACATGGGGACAAAATGAAAGAGACTTAAAAAGTTTTGAGATTGTTCGTCGAAGAGCCCGAACGTTAACGCTGTGTATAGACAAAATATTTGCTCTCTGTAGCAGCTTAGCAAACTTTGTCATTCTACTTATTTTGTGGAACCCCCCGAAATGTGATATTTTCTTCGATGGCGGTATACGGAATGCGCAATATGTGACTGTAATGCTCACGCCAATCGGTTTGTTGAGAGTTAGTGGGAGTCGAGTTAAGAGCATGCAGTCTCGGTCTCTCCTCATGAAGTTTAATTCATATATTTTGTGAAGCTTCTTAGCTGCAACTGGATAATGAATCGAGTGCATAGTGAGTCATCAGATCGTGCGAACATCTTAAACGCTTTCATTTATAGTAACGCGAACTATTCGGTAATGTCATTTACGTTTAGAAACCGAGCACATATCTTGATGATACTTTTTGCGCTGGAAACTGCTGCGGCAGACTCCCATGCTACGGGCTCCGGCGAGCGCGATGAACCCCAGTCGGTGAGAGATTGTTTCTTCCTCTGTACTTATGTATATTTCCGATTTTGGGACCAAATAAAATTTTACACAGACGTTAGCAACCATCATAATTGCGTTCCAGACGTTATTATGAAGTGATTTTTGGTATCTTTTTATATTATTAACTGTTCCATATTTTATTAACTCGTAAAATCAAGGCGCAAATAAATGACAACAGTCGGGTTTTTCACATACATATAAAAATGTTAATGGCCATTAATCGGTAAAAATGTCAGTAAAAAATTAATCAATTAAATGCGAGCTCGTAAGCGAATGCGGCATTCATTACAGTTAAAGCCAGGGATATAAAATGCCATTTGCGTAATTTATGCCCAATGCACGTCTGCATATTTTACTCACTTACTTACTGCTGTCCTGATCTCTTCGTGCAGCATAGGGCCTGTATATATTAATGTCATGATGACATTAACACACAAGGAAATCAATTAAAGGAGTAAATGAGGCCTCACAAATCCATGAACATCGAAAGTATATAAGCAGAAATAATATATATTTGAAGAAATATAAAAAATATATATAGTAACAAATGAGAAAAATTTGGCTTTTGCAGCGATCCAAATAAAATTCTTATTTAAAGAGTTAAAATTCTAGGATCAAAGCAACAAGATATTGAAAACTTGTGCTCAAATAATTAAGTCATCATCATCATCTTTCGGCTCTACAGCCCTTTGTGAGTTTTGGCCTGCTGCACGTGCGACCTCCATACGTCTCGAACGCTTGCGACTTTTTTCCAGTTCGTTATACTAAGTTTCTTGATGTCGTCCTCTAGTTCGTCGGCCCATCTTGTTCTCGGCCTTCCTCTTGATCTAGTGTTGAACGCTCTGGCTTCTACGATTTTCTTCTGCGCCCTCGTACCGTCCATTCTTGTAATGTGACCCAGCCATCTTAACCGCTGCGCTTTGATGAAACGCATAGCATTTTCGCCTTTTATCAATTGATCTAGTTCGTCGTTCCATCTTATTCGTCACTCACCGTGATCTTTGATTGCTCCGAAAATTCTTCAGAGTACTTTTCGTTCGAAGCCTTGCAGTTTTGTTTTATCGGCTTCAATTAGCGTCCACGATTCAGCTGCATAGCATAATACTGCTCTAATGATGGTTTTATACAGAGTAAATTTGCATTGTCGGTTTAGTAGTTTTGATTTGAAGAGTTTCGTTAACGACGCATATGATCTGTTCGCTGCTAGAATTCTCTCATCGATAGTGAAGCTCATTGAATTGTCTCTACTCAGTTTGAAGCCTAAATAGGTAAAGGATTCAACGATTTCAAAAGAAAATCGCCAATTTTCAGTTTGCCTGATGTTGGTTTATTTTCTCTGGACATCATCATATATTTCGTCTTATCTTCATTGATTTTAAGACCAATTTTACTAGCAGAAATTTCAATATCAGCGAAGGTTTTAGTTAGGGCGTGGATATTTTTGCTGACAATTGATATGTCATCTGCGTATGCAAATAATTGGGTAGTTCTGTTTAAAATATATCCAGTCCTTTTTGCGTCACTTACTTCATCGATGGCACAGCATAGCATAAGGTTGAAGATAGTTGATGAGAGCGTATCCCCTTGTATTACTCCAGTTTTAATTCTGGAAGGGTCGGATTTTTTATATTGTATCGTTACTTTGGATACAGTTTCTTTCAGAGTCATCATCACTATTATGGTTAGTTTGTCTGGGATTTTGCATTTATGAAATATTGTAGGGATAGCCCTCCTGTTGATGCTATCGAAAGCTTGCTTGAAATCAACAAACAGCATGTACAGCCCAATGTTATACTCAAAACATTTCTCCATGGACTGTTTGAGAGAAAGAATTTGGTCTATTGTTGACCTTCCAGGTCGAAATCCGCATTGATACTCTGGAAGTATTCTTTCCGAGTGGCCTATGAGTCTTTTGTTAACAATTCTTGTGAAGATTTTATACGTTGTGTTGAGTAGGGAAATCCCGCGATAGTTTTTGCAGTTTAACTTGTCGCCTTTCTTGTGAATGGGGAGTATTATTGCTGTGTTCCAGTCGCCTGGCAGTGTTTCATTGTTCCAGATGAATGTGGTCAAGTGATGCATTCTTTCAATGTAACTAGTAATTGCGTTTTTTAGGAGCTCAGCTGTTATATTGTCTTCTCCAGGCGCTTTGAAGTTTTTCATATAGTTGACTGCATCTAGTATTTCTTATAATGTAGGTGGTTGTTCGTCAGGGTGATCTAGAACTGTGTTGGTGTTCGCATGAATTATGTTAATATCTGTAAAAGCACCAATTTCACCAGCATTCAGCAGCTCTCTAAAGTACTCGACTCACCTTTCTACTATCTCCTGCTCTTCCGTAAGTAGATCACCATTTTTGTTCTTGCATATATTTGCCCTTGGTTGAAATCCGCGCTTTTCTGCCTGAACTTTGCTATAAAATTTGCGGGTTTGGTTGTCGTTGAAATTTATGCACAGGTTCTCTATCTCCTTTTTATGGAGTCTCATTTCTTTTTTTGGCCCATTTTCGTTGCTACGTGCCTTTTTCAATGTATGTTTCTTCAGCGACACGAGTTTTCTTCAGCAACCATTTCTTCCTCGCTTCATTTTTTAGGTCAATCATCCTCTTGCATTCTTTATCGAACCATTCTGAGTTTTTAATTTTAATTTCGCATCCAAGTCTAGAATCCGCTACGGTTGTAATTGAGTCTTTAAGCATTTCCATTCTTCTTCTATACTGTCGGATGTTTAGTTATTTGACAATTTCTGCCTGGAATGAAGTTTTGACCTTGAGATTCGCTAGTTTATTAGTGTTCCATTTTATTCTTTTTGCTCCTTTAACTTTCATGACGTTCGAGAGCTTATGTTGCATAATTATCCTTACTAAGTAATGGTCGCTGTCGCAATTTGGACCTCTAAGACTGCGGACATCAGATATGTTGCTTTTTCTTCGTAGGTTGATAGGAGCATGATCAATTTGATTTTCTTTGTTGCTTCCGGGTAACTTCCAGGTACCTTTGTGTATTTTTTTATGTGGAAATGCGGTGCTCGCGATATATGTTGTCGTGGAGCTTGCGAAATTGCAGATGCGTCTGCCATTATCGGACGTTCTCTCGTGAAGCGAATACATACCAGCAACTTTCCTGTTGCAACTTTCGTTGCCTATTTTTGCATTAAAATCTCCTAAGATCAGCGTTGTGTCATGTTTACTTATTTTGTTGTATAATTCTTCTAGTTTCGTGTAAAATCGTCTTTATCATTTTCGCTTGCGTCTCGGTTGACGCATATGCTGATATTAACGTTAGGTTGTTGAAAGGTCCTTTGATGCGTAATTTGCAAAGTCTGTCGTTCACTGGTTCGAAACCAAGTATATTACGTCTTATCTTTGCGTTGATCCAGAATCCTGTGCCGTTTCTGCCCGTTTTATTTTCTGTGCCACTATACCACAAGTCGTATTCTTTTCTTTTATTTTCCTAGAGTCGTTCCACCTTATTTCCTGCAGGGCCACGATATTCATTCTACACTTTGCAAGTTCCGTCGCTATTTCGTTCATTTTGCCAGCTTGCAGCATGGTCCTTATATTCCAAGAGCCGAGTTTCAATTAATTTTTCCTTTTTCTATTTATCCGGTCGTCTACATTGTTTTGGGTTGTTATCCGAATAATTAAGTCACTTCATCTTTATTGTAATATTCGGAATATTCCTAAAATTTTTATGCATTTTTTCTTCAATTTTTTATAAAAATATGGTTTCTGATAGATATAATAAAAACCTTAAGTCAAACTTTCAAACTTTGTATAAAATTCACAAAAATTAAACAAATTTCTACAATTATTATAACGACTTTCAACTTTTTAGCCAAAGCTTTTAGAAAATTTCGCGATATATAGTTGTACAACCCACTAAACTTAAATATAATAAAGTGTATCTTCAAACTTGCTAATAAATTGCGTCGATTTTTGGATACGGTGATTAACATTTACGAACGAAATTTACGAAAAAAAGTATTCATCACCAATTTTGCAAATATTGGAAACAGATTAAGTAGGTACCTAACTATTTGAGCCCAAATGTATATTAGCTTGTTTCCGGCTCTATATAAGTGTATGAGATATCTCCGCCCTAATGAAGAAAACTTTTTTTTCATTTTTTTTTTTTGTCATCTTATTTTCTGAGCTCAAGGCCGATTACGCAGAATATTGAAGATCTGGTCGCCTACCATCATAAGTAACAACGATCTATGCGAGGGGTGCAAAATTCAGCCGGTAGCTAACAATGGTAAAACTACCAAAGTGGAGGTGAATTGGGCATAGGCTTCGCAAGGACGCAAATGAAGTTTATCGTCAAGTACGGGATTGTAATCCCCGAGGTGTTCACAATGTTAGCCGCCCAAAAATATCTTGGAGGAGAAAGGAAGAAAATTGAAACGTCAGAGAAAACTTAGAACGAAATCAAGCTTCTTGCAAAAAACAGAACCAAAAGGAGGCGGTTTTTGCGGGTCCTAGGACCCAGTGGGAGTGAGAAACCCGAACCGATAATGATGACGATGACGGTCGATTCAGCAATAAAATAACCAATTTAATTATTGCTTTTATTTGCCGCCCACAGCTAAGGAATTCCGTAGATTACCACTATTGGATGCGAAAATATCGGCAACGCTAAAAGACTTGAGTATTATTTTTGAATTTTATTTTATTAAGAAAACTGAACATTTGAGAAATTTATTAAGCTTTTTATTTTTTTTAAAGCTTTGCTTAATAAAACTAAATATTTGGAGGCCGCTAAAAGAGTTTAGAGATGTTTTTTATGACGTATATTTAACATTTGGAGGCCACTAAAGTAGTAGAAACAATGTTTTTTATAATATTATTATAATTAAATATTTAATTTAAAATTTTTCCTTCGATTGTTTTGATTAAGGAAACTGAATATTTCAGACAATTTTTGTAAAATTTTTTTTTTTATTCAAAAAACTGAATATTTGTCGGCCACTAAAAAAGTTAAATTTTTTTTTTCTTTTTGCTTGGAATTTTGTTTTCATTAAGAAAATTGGACAATTGAATATTTTTTTATAATATATTTTTATCAAGAAAACTATATATATGGTGGCCATTAATACAGTGGAAAAAAATTTATTATTTTTAAAGTTTCTAGTGTATTTTTATTAAGAAAACTGAATATTTGGAAGCCACTGAAAGATTCTAGTATTTTTTATTGTTTGTTTTTATTATTTTTTTATTAATAAAACTAAATATAATTTTTGAAAAATTGATTGTCTTTGTTTGGTATTAGGAAAAATAAATATTTGAGATTAACTTACTTTGTTAGTATCTTTTTATTAATTTTTTTAATATAAATATAAAAAAATATATATAAAAAAAATATTTGAACATTATTTTAGTTTTTATTTACTTAGGAAACTAAGTATTTATCGGCCACTAAAAGATCTGAAAAAAATTGTCTTTGTTTGAATTTTTTCTATTAAGAAAACTTAATATTTTGAGCTTACCAAGAGTTCAGAATTTTTTTTTTTTGTTTTGAATTTTGTTTTTTTTTTATTAAGATAACTAAATAATTGAAAAAAATTTAGCTTTTGTATGTATTTAAGAAAAGAAATATTTGGAGCTACCAAGATATCAGAAATTTTTTTGTTTTGAATTTTGTTTATTTTTTTTATTAAGAAAACTATATTTATCGGCTACTAAGAGAGTTGAGAATTTTTTTTCGTTTTGTTTGATTTTTTTTCAGTAAGAAAAATAAGTATTTGAGACAAATTTTGGTTTCAAGTTTTTTGATTAAGGAAACTAAATATTGGAGAAAATTTGTGTAAAAATGTTTTTTTTTATTCAGAAAACTGAATATTTGTCAGCCACTAAAAGAGTTGACTTTTTTTTTCTTTTTGGTTGGAATTTTGTTTTCATTAAGAAAATTGGACAATTGAATTTTTTTTTATAATTTATTTTTATCAAGAAAACTATATATTTGGTGACCATTAATACAGTGGAAAAACATTTTCTGTTTAATTAAGAAAATTAAATATTTAGAAGCCACTAAAACAGTTAAAAAATTTTTTTTATTAATAAAACTAAATATAATATTTGAGGTATTTTGATCTTTTTTTAATTTATTTATTAAGAAACCTAAATGTTTGAGAACTTATATTAATTTTTTTTCTTTATTAAGTGAGAAAAATTGCATTGTTTTGAAATACTTTGTCTTTTATTAAAACTACTAAACTAAACATCTATATGGGGGCCACTGAAACAATTGAAAACATTTAATTTTTTCCAATATTTTTTTTCTTGGTTTTTTTATTATATACATACTTTTTTCAAAATTGCCAGGTCCCTCGAAATATGTAATTACGGCTTGGATGGCTTTCAGATTGTACTATTTTTTTTTACCTTTGATCCATTTTTTTTGAGGCTAGGAAATAAATGATAGTCTCGTAGGGCTAAATCTCATGAACATCTCGATGGGAGGGCAATACGAACGACAATTGGTTCGCGGCAGTCACCTTCCGTAGAGCTTCTCCCTATACAAATGTTATTACAAAATATTACGCGCACGTTCAATAGACTCAGCTGCCTCACTCAGCTTCTAATTGAGTGCTTTAGTATGATTTTTTTGTAATTTTCGCATCATTCCGACACTTGCGACCTAAGTGGGGCGTCCTGCATGTGGGGTGCAATTAGTGCTTGTGAGACGTTTTGTAAATTAGGAAGCCCATTATTTCGATATTGAATACAGTGGGAAAGATTTTTTTTATTAAAAATATCCATTTATTCTTTGATTGAAAAAACTTAGTGTTATTTTCCCCAACGTCCCTGTGACCTGGTCAATTTTATGTCGAAATAAATTCACCTACAACCACAAAGTTAATCGTTCGCGCTGTTACTGGCTTTGATTCAGTGCTGGCTATCTGAGTAAATGCTGCTACCTTTAAAGACACTAGTCAACATGCGATGCACTATTTCTTTAAGATCGTTTGCCTCAACTTGGAGGAGACTGCAATAATTTGGGCGCTTATTATTGTATCTACTATCGCGTTTCCTTTGCAGAAAATATCACTACCAACCTTTCCATTCAACTCCGAATCATATAAAGACATTCCCGTTTTTTACTTTAAATTCTCATCCTACTTGGCCTTAAATTACGCCATAAATATTTTTCAATTAAAATTTCAACAAATAAACAGCCAGCAGCTAATCCGCTAATGAGCAATACAAATTTTCTATTGTCTGAAATTACAAATTTGTTGCTGTATTAAAACTTAATTACATTTCAATATGCTAGTCCCGGAGGAGCGATGTTGGCGAGTGAATTACAGGGCAACTATTGCAATATTAATTGGTACTATTCGAAAGAGATATGTATGTGTGAGTGTGTGCGGGTCGAGTTGAGCTTATTTGTATGCTAGGGTGGTACAGAAAAAAATAAATAAAATTTTTTTTGATGTTAGCCTCTAAATTTTTACGTAGCTAAATTTTTTAAATAATTAAGGGAGGAGCCTGCTTTAGAGGCTTCAAAAAAATGATTTTTTCGTGGATTTTTTTGGGGAGGAAAGAAATACTCGATTGAAACGAAACTTTCCGGTTTTATTGTCATATATTTCAGCAGTCTTCTCAAATTTTTTCATTAAAATATATGTCATATTATGCCTGGTACAAGCATTTTGCAGAGGCGCCTCTAGTGTGCATGTGTCGTGTGGCGGGAAAGATGCAGGTCGCAATTTTCATCTGAAACCAAAAACCCAAAAAGTTTTTATTTTGGTATAGTATAGCTTCTAGTTAAACCAAGAAAATTAAACAAAAAGTGAAAAATTCAACAATTTTTCGCTAATTAAAAAACAATTAGTTTTTTTTGGAAAAACAAATTCACCTTAGACTGTTTAAAAAGTGGGTTAATCATAACTTTCTTAAGGTTTTTTTGGTTCAACTAGAAGAGAATTTAATTCCGAATACAATCAATGTTATCTCGTTTCAATAGGACGTTTAACTTTTTCCCTATCTTTCCCGCCAATTAGGAAAAATCGCAAAAATAAAAAACCGAGAAATCGCACTTCGAGCGATCCGGCCGCTCGTATACCTCCTCGACGCTTGCTCACAATTTCTTCTGTAACTCCGAAGCCATTTTGAATTTGCTTCTGAAATTTTGAGGACACATTCTTGGATAGTTTGGGAAGACATTTATGCAAAAAAAAATGGATTTTTTGAAGCTTCTAAAGCAGGCTCCCCCTTTAACCGGATGGCCGACTTTTCGAAAATTCTTATTGGGTTTCCATGGGTAAAAGTCATTTTATATTAATATTTTTTTTTTTTTTTGTTTTTTTGCGGATGACTGGTTGAAAATACCTAACGCATCATCAAAGCTGCAGTCGCAGCAATGGTATATCTGGAGACTAAAACAGTCCCCCTCCTTTGGATAAATTTAAAATCTTCAGAAAATGATAAAACTTTATTAAAAAGTGTTTAAGGTAATAAAAATTATTATTATACAAAAAAAAAAAATATTTAAACTACAGAGATAAAAATCCAATAAGAAAAGGGCTTACTGATATTATTTCATCTTCTCTTTTAAACCCACTTCTCAATTATACAGGAAATGAAATTCAATTTTTATTAAAAACAAATAAAATGAACTGAAACTGAAAAAAATTAAGAAAATATTATTGTATATTTTTTCTTTTTTGGCAATAGAACAAATTTAGGGGTTAGCTTCCAGAAACAAATATTTTTGGACGCCGTAATGTATGCAAAAATGCATTCAAGAAACATTTTTAGACCAATATTATTAACTTTTACACAAGAATAACAATTTACTATACAAGACACAAAATTAAAATTTTTTAAAACAAAAATTAAAAAATTTTTTTGGCAGTATAACAATTTTAGGGGCTAAAAGACGGAAGTAAATATTTTTTGAACGACACCCTAATGTATGCAAAAATGCAATAAAAAATAGTAAATAAAATCGATAGTATTTCATCCTCTCTTTTAAATCCCCTTCACAATTCTCCCAAAGACGAAATGAAAATTTTAGTAAACAAATTCACCTAAAAAAGAAAAGTATTCACAAAAAAATGTATATACAGGGTTTGATTGAAAAGTAATGAGTGACCAATGCAGAGGTGCAGAGGAAGGCGGTGTGCGCCGGCGCATTGTCGTGATGAAGAGTTCAAGCCTTCCTTGAACGACGTTTGCCACCGTTTTACCTGGGCACTGGACAGAAATTGCCCAATGGTTTTAGTAGTCGTTTTGTTTAGCTTTACGCAAAATTTGGTCGAGTAACGTTGCTCCAACGATCGCTGCATTTTCGCCACTGCAAAATCCTAACACACTTTTAAAACAGCTCTCACGCGCGGAGCGATGTTGACTGCACCGCAGTTGCCAGCGAACTGGGACCGGTTTCTAGTGGAAGGCGAAGGTCCAACGATCATCTTCCCCCATCAGCCGATTCGGTTGATTGCTTGGGAGACCCTCCGCGGGAAGGCTCATTACTTTTCAATCGAACCCTGTATTTTTTGGGCAATAGAAAAAGCGGTGTGCAACTTGAAAAAAAAAATTGTTTGGACGCCCTAATGTAAGGAAAAAGACATTAAAAAAATAGTAAATAAAATCGAAACTATTTAATCTTCTCTTTTAAATCCGCTACACAATTATCGAAATAAAGAAATGAAAGTTTTAGTAAAAACGAAACAAAATTTAAACTAAAAATGAGAAACATTCACAAAAATGTAAATACTTTTTTGGCAATAGAACAAATTTAGGGATGTGCATCAAGAAAACAATTTTTTAGACCCCCAAATGTAGCAAAAATGCAATAAAACAACTTTACTTTTAAATCGGCTTCAAAAATCCTCAAAAAACGAAATAAAAGTTTTGGTAAAAACAATGTTAACTAAAAGTGAAAAAAAATACAAATAATTATATAATATAATTTTTTGTCAATAGCACGAATTTATGCGGTAACATCAGGGAAAATATGTTTTTGGACACCCTAATGTGTATAATCACACCCATTCACATATACACACACATAGACATTCCCTAGCAAACAACCAGCCATACACATTTGGCCAACTTTTGATAAATTATTTAGCTAACGGAAGCGTTGTAGCAAATAAAATGGAAATTACAAAAATAAACACATTTTAACAGCTAAACTAAATAAATTGACAAGTTCGCACAAAATACAACCAAAGCAGTGTAAAGTTAATGTGAATGGAGAAAAAAAATTAAAAAATTAATTTAAAATAATAACCTGCGGCTTCGTTTTAGTTTAAATACCGGTAAATTGCTGGAAATTGTTGGTTAAACCGCCTAAAATTATGCAAACAAGCTGCATTTCTAAGGCTTTACTGCGTTCAAAAACCACAACAAACTGCTTTTGTTGTTGCTATGTCATTATTCATGCATACGACGTGCGAAAAGTTGAAGCCATTTAAATAGTTTCGCTAAAAATACGCGCTGTTGAGTGATTTATTTAAAGGCTGGGTCATCGGTTAGTGTAAAAGGAATGGGAATTTTTTTTGAAAAATAACAACATGGCGGACTTTTGAAAAAAAGTATGTTGGTAGTATGGAAAGTTAGGGATGAAAAGAAACGAAAGTAGCACCTGCCAGAATGACCAGCGTACAGAATAATAATCAGTTTAACTTTTTCGTTTCAGATGTCCTGAAAAGCTAAAATCCTGTTGTCAAGCCACCTATCTTACTTTGGTGCCACACTACTACAAAATATATGTCAAAAAAGAGTTGTTTTTGTATAGTATACATGTTGCCAATAATAATTATGTCAATAATAATATATTAATAATAATAATAATAATAATAATAATAATAATAATAATAATATTCATAATAATAATAATAATAATAATATTCATAATAAAAATAGCAATAAAATGCGTAGAAATGGATGGCTATAAAGCAGAACATATACAGACGACTACAGTCTGCATCAACACTTTGACTGGCCCAATAAATATATCAGCTGTTTATTGTCCACCCAAGTATAATAATACAAAACATCAATACCTTGATTATCTTAAATCAGTAGGAAATCGATACCTAGCAGGGGGAGACTACAATGCTAAGTACGTAACATGGGGATCTAGGATAACCACCGCGAAAGGAAGACACCTATATGAGGCCATTAAGGCAAATAACAACAGCATATTAAGCACAGGAGAACCGACGTATTGGCCAACTTACACTAAAAAACTTCCTGACTTAATCGACTTCTGTATTACGAAAAACCTGACTCATGAAAACATTGCAATAAAATCATGCCTTGACTTATCATCAGACCACTCACCATTAATAATAACGCTCCAGGATAGACGCGTTAGAAAAATCATCATCTCGCTATATAACCATAAGACGAACTGGAAAATATATCGTGATGTCATAAAAAAAACATGGAAACTCGAGTCTCTTTGAAATCCTCCTCCGAACTGAACAATGCAATCGTATACTTAAACGATAACATAATAAAAGCAGTAGCACAATCGACACCAATATTAGACACCTTACAACAAAGAAAATCCCTGCTTTTATTTTAGACAAAATCAAACAAAAATGCAAACTCAGGAAAGACTGGCAACGCTCTAAACACCCAACCGATAAAACTAAACTAAACAAATCATCAAATGAACTCAAAAAAATTCTCCAAGAACATAATGACAATCAACTGAAGAAGTACCTTAGCAGCCTCGAAACAACTACAGCTACCAACTATTCCCTATGGAAAGCAAGTAAAAAACTCACTAAAACAACCACACACAAGCCTCCAATAAAAACAAATTCCAATACATGGGCTAGAACAAGCAAAGAAAAGGCTGAAACATTAGCTGACCACTTTAAAACAATATTTACAAATAGCATGGATAATAAAGACATTGAGCCGCCGAATACAATTGAGAATGCAGTCCACACAATACAAAACACGACAAAAAAAGAAATCAAATATTATATAAAGAAACTTAAAGACAAAAATACACTGGGATATGACCAAATAAATGGAAAAATACTAAATGAACTACCCGATACTATAATAAAATACATACGAGACCTCTTCAACGGAATAATTAGGTTACAATAGATTGCTGCCCATCCTCTCTAAATTGTTTGAGAAAATACTGCTTGACAGAATTTACCCGATTCTAAAACAAAAAATCGCTATCCCCTCACACCAGTTTGGTTTCCGAAAACAACATTCAACTGTGCAACAGATTCACAGAGTAGTAAACAAAATTACAGACGACTTCGATAAGAAGAAATTTTGCATTGCCGTGACAGAGTACGGCACAAAGGACTTCTATATAAGCTAAAACCATTTTACCACTTAACATATTTAATATCCTTAAAAGCTACATGACTGATAGACACTTCTTCATAAAATATGACGGTGAGTGCTCTGTCATCTTGACGGCGTCTGCTGGAGTACCTCAAGGAAGCGTACTGGGCCCCATACTATACTTAATATACACAGCAGATATACCAACGCCAACAACTCGAGGATCAATGATAGCTACATTTGCAGACGACACAGTTTTAATGTCAGCTAACCACAATGAAGAAGCAGCAACAAAAACACTGCAAGATACGCTATCAGCTACAACACAATGGTTTGAAAAATGAGGCATTGAGATCAATAAAGACAAAACACAACATGTAATATACGCGAAGAGAAAATCTGCAAGATATCCAATCCAAATTAACGGGGAAGACATAAAAATACACTCAAAAGCAAAATACTTAGGCATAACGATTGACTCAAAACTCACATGGGAAAAACACATACTGAACAAGAGAAACGAGATGAAAAACAAATTCCGACAACTCTACTGGCTACTAGGAAAACAATCAACCCTAAGCTTATTTACATATCTTGCGACTATTAGAGCACAAAAACCATGAGATGAGACTGATACCGGAAATGGAACTTAAGCCAAGAAGACTAAAGTGCAAAACACCCACAGATCTTCCTCGTACTGTAATCTATATATATAAAAATGAATTGCTGTTCGTTAGTCTCGCTAAAACTCGAGAACGGCTGAACGGATTTATCTTATCTTGGTCTTGAATTATTCGTGGAGGTCTAGGGAAGGTTTAAAGGTGAGAAAAATTCGAATAATTGCCGGGAAAATCCTCAAAACAGCATCAAAACGTGGACCCGGGTAACCTTCGGATGTGTATGTACAATATGGGTATCAAATGGAAGCTGTTGGTGATTGCTTTAGTTCAGAGTATTTTTCATGCCGCTCCGTGACTAGGGTCTCGAGATAGAGACCAACACGTGGACCCTAGAATGTGTTTGTACAATATGGATATCAAATTGAAGCTGTTGGTGAATGCTTTAGTACAGAGTATTTTTCATGCCGCTCCGTAACTGGGGTCTCGAGATATAGGTCAAAACGTGGACCCGGGTAACCTTTGGTTGTGTATGTACAATATGGGTATCAAATGAAAGTGCTTTAATACGGGGTAATTTTCATACCTATTGATGACTAGGGTCTCGAAATATATGTCAAAACGTGGACCCGCCGTGTCTTTGCACCGAATTAAACCAAACTTACGCACATTTTAAGTAAGTATTGAAAATGGGTTTCGTAAAGTTTGGTTGTAATTCGGAGCACTGGCAACGGGTACAGCGTTCTTTTGAACCAGCCATAATGTCGATTACTTTTTTAACGCTTGGGGCGGAACTGAACTGTCAAATTGACAGTGTGAGTTACAATGTGTCAATATTTCTTTCTGATTTGGATGCCATAAGGAAAAAACGTAAGTGCAACATGTAAAAATTGTTTGTGCATGTTTTTGGAGTGGATTTTGGAACAGTGAATAATTTCTTACGAAATTTGAGAATTTAATATGAAATCCGAATGAAATTATGTGTGAATGAATTTTTTTTCGTTTTTTTTTTGAAAACAATAAATGGATAATGGTTAAAAAAGCTCCAATGCTTAATAAAACATATAAATTGAAACGAAAAATTCATGGATGATCAGGAAAAAAGACCATTGTTTCTTAGTTATTCATATGCCTTGATTTGAAATTTAAAAACAATCTTCTTTTTTCCTGATTTTCAATTTATATTTTATATTTACTCAAAAACAATAGAAAAACAAAAAATATTGTTTATGCCAAAGCGCTTGAATGAAGAATAAAGAAATAAATAATATGAAAACCATATATTTTCTGTTCTAAACCATATCTATTCTATTTTAGTGTGCCCAGCGAAGGGGGCCGGGTTTGCTAGTATAAAATAAAATATAATAATATAAAATTATAGAAAACTAAGTATTAGTAAAATTGTAACTAAATACCACCAAAGACAATAATGTTCTCTTTCAAAGGGAAGGGATATTTTAATTCCAAACCCTAACACCAATTACTTATAGTTAAAATTAACAGATTAACGGATAAAAAAGAAAAAAAAAATATATATATATATGTGTATATATACTAATTATAAAATCAAAATGATCGCATTTTGACCAGACTAAGGTCTATGGATAAGTTCGTGCGGTTTTACAACAGATGGCGTAACTTGATTATTATTCCATCGATCCACATTTCCAAACATTCATTGGAGAGCTACTGTCGTAAGGCACAAACGTCAGTATAAGTTTTTTATTTGAAGCGTAAACAACAATATTTTTATCACACTTGAAAATGTCGAATTTCGTGCCAAATAATGTGTTTTTGCGGGGAATTCTTTAATATGAAGAAAAAAGCAGCCGAAAGTCATCGTATCTTGGTGGAAGTTTATGGTGAGCATGCTCTAGCTGAGCGAACGTGCCAGAAGTGGTTTGCACGCTTTAAAAGTGGTGATTTTGGCCGCGCCGCCAAAGTTCATGGATACCGAATTGGAGGAATTGCTCGATCAAGATCCGGCTCAAACGCAAGAAGAGGTTGCAAAAACTTTGGGAGTTGATCAATCAACCATTTCCAAACGTTTAAAAGCCATGGGAATGATCCGAAATTCAAATTTCGAAAAAAAACCGCACGAACTTATTCATAGTCCTTAAAAAACAGCTTTCAATATTGTGCAATGAATTTTTGATTTATGAGAAAGAAAAAACCTTTTAATGAAATTTTAATGAATTGTTTTTGAATTAGCACTAGAATTTCGATATCTAACGTTATGTGATTAACCCTTCATTAGGCACGTGGTCTACAATCGTAGACCACTTCTTTTCAAAGTCGTGCAACTCCTTAAATTTGTCTCTTAAATTACCTAAGCTTTTTATTAGCTGTTTATAATTAATCTCTTTATCCAATTGGTGCATTCAATGCGGGTTTGACGTGCAGTTGTAAATTTTATCAAGGTCTGAACAGTGCTGGTCTACATATGTAGACCACGTGACTAACGACGTTACTTTTTCTTGCGGCAATATTACTTGATATATTAAATATTTGAATTAAGTTCAGGTAAGTTTTGCTTATATTTTTTTTTACAAAAGTGTGCTAGTTTAATTAGTTTCAGATAATATTATGTCTGATTCCAAAAAAAGACGATTGGAAAGCAGCAAAAATCCGCAAGTATGGGAAAGATGGCTCTCCGAACTATCAAGTAGTGCAGAAAGTGCTATGGATGAAGAAAACGAGACAGAGGTTGACGAAGATATGGATATCAATGTGAATGCTGCTGAAGAGAGTGACCAAGAGACCGAATCGGAACTAGAAGGATCAAGCGATGATGCAATTCTTTCAGACGATGCCGGTGCATCTCATCCCAAAAATTTCTATTTAGGAAAAGACAATGTCACTAAGTGAAAGAAAACCAGACCCAATTTGCAAGTCCGTATTCGTTCGCACAATATAATCAAACTTTTGCCGGGTACAAAAGGTAATGCGCGCAATGTTGAAACAGAAATTGAGTGCCTAAATTTATTTGTTAATGATTCGGTTATAAGAATAATAACCGTTTCCACAAATTTGTATATTCAAAAAGTACGGGTTAACTTTGAAGAAGATAGAATGAATCAAGATGCAAGAGAAACCGATGACACCGAAATTCACGCTTTCATTGGCATTTTGTTTTTGATTGGCGCTCTGAGAAGCTCGAGAAAAAATCTTCATAAAATTTGGGACAATTCCCAAGGAAATAGGGTTGAATCGTGCTACCTAGCGATGAGCGAGAAACGGTTTCGATTTCTGATAAGATGCCTGTGATTTGATGACATCAATACAAGGCAGCAGAGAAGAGCAATTGATAAATTGGCCTCTATAACAGAACTTTTTGAAGTATTCCTGGTCAACTTTCAAAGTAATTTTATTGGTAGTGAGTTTCTTACTGTGGATGAACAACTAGTTATTAGCATTTAGAGGGCGTTGCGCGTTTAAGCAATACATTCCTAGTAAGCCGGCCAAGTTTGGCATTAAAACTTTCGCGATGGTGGATGCAAAAACGTCTTACACTTTTAATTTGGAAACTTATGTGGGAACTCAGCCGGACGGACCATATAAACTTAGCAATAGTGCGGAAGAGATAACTCTTCGATTGGTAGAGCCAGTCGCAGGAACTAATCGCAATATTACTGGTGACAATTGGTTCAGCAGCTTATCGTTGGTTAATAATTTGCTAAAGAAAAAGCTTACATATTTGGGAACTGTGAGAAAAAATAAATGCGAAGTTCCCAAAGAATTCCTTCCCGGGAAGAATCGTAAAGAAAAGTCAAGTATTTTTGGTTTCCAAGAAAATTGTACACTAGTGTCGTACTGCCCGAAATCGGTAAGTGATCCTGATATCATCTATGCACCATGATAACGCAATAGATGAGCAAACAAATGATGAAAAAAAACCAATTATGATAATCGATTATAATCACACAAAAATTGTGTAGATCTTGTGGACCAATTATGTCAGAAATATAATGTTGCAAGGAATACGTGTCGTTGGCCAATGGTAATATTTTACAATTTACCAAATATCTCTGGTATAAACGCTCTTTGTGTATATAAAGCAAATAGTCCCCAAAATAATATAAAACGGAGTGATTTTCTTGAAAAATGCGATTGGGAGTTCATTCGACCACAAATTGAAGTTAGATTAAAGAATCCTCGACTACCCAGGGAAATGAGGCAGCGAGCCCACAACCTTCTTGGCATCCCAAGCATTGCACCACAACCCACTCAATCACCAAGTAACTATGCCGGACGTTGTCATATTTGCCCTCGCAATATGAACAAATCATCCCGAAAGTCGTGTACTAAATGCGGCAGATTTGCTTGCAAAAATCATATGAGGGAAAGCTGCATGGAATGTCTCAGTGAGGAAATATAAGCAGTTTTCAGAAACCACAACATATAAGTTTTGCACTGAACTTTTATTTTTTTATTTAACGAAGTGAATTTTACATATTTTTATTTTAAGTTTTACGAATAATAAAAACTCTTTTGTAAATCGTCCATTAGTTATAAGAAAAAACTTTTATGAATTGCAATAAATGTTAAAAAACACATACATTCATGTTTTTATTGAATTTACAGAAGATACACAAATATTTTAGTGAAAATATTAGTTTATATTTCTCACATTAAATCACAGAATATACTTATGAAGTATTATTAAGAAACACAAATGAATAACACTTTTAGTCATAATATTAAAATGGTCTACGATTGTAGACCACGTGCCTAACGAAGGGTTAAGAAAGTCAATATTAAACACATTTTTTGATTATTTATTTATTTTATTTTTCTGTGCGTATTGAGCAATAGAGCAGAGTGTTTACGAATCACAAATGACGCTTACAGATTTCGATTTTTTGTAAAAATGTTCAATACCTTGAGACTAACTTCGGCTTTCGAAGTCTCAATTATTTTCCGTTTACTCACAAAAATATTATTTTTCAAATTACTCTGCAGAAAATAATCTAAGCTAAACAAAATCAGCAATAATATGAGTAATATACTATAAATAGTCTAAGCTAATATATTAGCTAAATCGGATTAAATCGGGTGACTTTGGCAACCAATTTTCTACAAAATCAGGTGCAATGTGAAATTATTCTTTTCGAGAACTTCGTTAGCATACATAACTTCTTCCATACAGCCTTGAAACCACCAGTATCCATAACTTCAGGAATATACCAAAACTGTACTTTCGAAGAATTTTTTTTTTTAAGAATCTGATCAAACAATGCCGAGATTGTCTCGTTCATGGATCAAAAACCCTGCTTATCTTTAGTTCTAAACGCAAATATAATTTCATTTATCAAGAAATATAAACATTTAAAATTCATTCTAAATCGATTAACGAGGATTCGGCACCGATTCTATCTTGCAGACACTTGCACTCGCATACTGCAGAGAATTCTTAAACGAAATGGAAGCTCAGCATTCCGACCTCCTTACACAATAAAGTGCCATACAGGTTTTCCAAAGGTAAGTTGTTGAGACATTCCGAAATCAAAAAGACTTTATTAATCTACGTTTTTCTACTAGATGGCAACCTTTTTCAAGGAAAGTCGGAAAGTATACATTTTGGGTTGACCTAAATTCGATTCTCAAAAATTTGTGTGTCTTCAAATGCAATGCTGCTCAGAGAGTTCAAGCTATTTTTCCAGGCTTCCAAGCACAGCGAAACACATACGCGAGCTTCATTTGTATATAATACAAGAACACATGAGCATAGATTAAAATATTTAATATAATATAAAGCTAAAGTATACAGTTTTTTTTTTTTATTAAAAATGTGTGCGCAGTTCTAGCAAAAAAATATTCAGACTTAAATTTTGTTACCACAAGTAAATATAATATCTGCTTGTTCACATTCAACTAACAAACAATGCGCTTTACTACACAGTACATATTTCCTGCATATGACCATGGCGTATGAGCAACCTGCGTTGCGTTTCTAATAACAGTTGGCTGTTTAGCGGTTCAATGTTAATAAATTTGCTTACGCGCTAAGGCTGCATAGCAATAACTGTAATTGTTTAATACACCACACTTGATTATATGTTTTGGTACATGCATAAGTGTGTGCGTGTGTGTGTTGTGTGTTTGCGTTTTAAATATTTGCTCAATGCCAAACAATTTTCGATGTACCAAATTTCATAATGGAAAGTAAACAGAAATGTGTGCACATTTACACATTTGTACATGTGCGTGTGTGTGTTGCCAAATATTGAATTTTATTTACATGTTAAAAAAGTTAAAATATACGCTCAGTCAGCGCAAAAGTTCAGGATAGGTAAATATTTATTTAATTTTGGTGTTAAAGTCTCAATTTGCAACTAAAATTGTGTTATTAACTATTCGAAATTTGTATCATTATTTTATTACTAAATTTAATTTAATTATAAAACTCGCATGCAGTGGTGTAGTATAGGTGCCTTACCACTTCGACAATGGTCATGCCCTCATGTCACAATGCGATCTTAATTTCGAGGCAGACATAACATAGTTAGGCGAGCATGAAAGGAGCCTTTTTTGGCACAAAATTCTCCAGCTTTTTTGTATAATTGTCAGGACATTCTCTCATTGCTACTGATTTTTAAAGATAAACTCTTTT
Organism: Anastrepha obliqua; assembly: GCF_027943255.1. NCBI lineage: Eukaryota > Metazoa > Arthropoda > Insecta > Diptera > Tephritidae > Anastrepha > Anastrepha obliqua. Next base: position 119,553,608 of record NC_072893.1, on the reverse strand, counting down.
CCTCCTTTTCGAATAGTGCCTTTCTTCTAATGAAGAACCTTAGTAGGTTCATGTGGCGAGGGGTATAACTTCAGTTGGAACCGGACCGAGTGGTAAAACCACCTGTTTTTATTAAAACTTGCCTTACAAGCCTAAGAAAGTTCAGTGAATTAAAATCGCTTATCGCTTTTTAGCTGCCAAAATAAGGTTTACCCAAATGCATTATTCCAGTTTCGCGGTTTCTTCCGCCTTCCGAAGCTCTTCTGCGTCTGAGATATGTATGTGGAGCCGGGCCATTCCAGAACAGTCATTAACATGATGTTTCAGTGCCTCTACAATCATTTCAGCGTAAGAAATGCATTGAAAAATAAAATAATATATTAGTTATTAATTTAAAATTGCGTCAGTAGGTTTTGTGTATTTGCTTGTCTGCAAGTAGTAAGTTTTACCTTCAGGGTTGGCCCTTCTCTCCCTTTTCTATGCAAACATCGGCTCTTATTGGACGAACATACAGAAAATGGATCATAGGACTCACATTTTCGATGGCAAGACAAATCGAACCAGGCTTTATTAAAAAAAAGAAGTAAATTTCAAATCCGCCACTCGACTCGACAGTGGCAAAAATATACAAGTATACATGAAGGAGACTCGCGAAAAATACTAATTGCGAATACCTTTCATGCGCGACGTAGTAAATCTTTCGGACAAACCTGCTCAGGGAAAAACTATTTGCTCCAAAACAAATTCTCGCCCAATATAGTCAGGTAATCGGAAACTGTATACTTCGATTCTTCTCTTGAGTAGCACCAAAACCAATTATTTTCGACCAATCACTTGATTCTAATTGGTAATTTTTAGCCAGCTATAGGAAATTTCACAGAAATTGGTAGAAAAATGTGAGCTAATGCAACTTTATGTATATGTGGTGATTTTTTCTGGCAACTATCAAAAACTTTTTAAATTGAGGTGAATTTCTATACATCGAGTTACTCTCATTAATTTATTTTTAACAAAAAAATATTTATAGCTTATCCTACAGCGGCGCAATATTCGCGAAAAAGGTTCGAGTCTCCGGGTGTCGTGAGAGTACAAGTACAGAAAGGACTGGTATAGAAAGGTGTGGCTTAATATTTATAATTTTATTATATTAATATTTTGAGAAAAAAAATGCTATATGCATTTTATTTAAACCTTTATTTATATTATTGTTTTATTTTAAGAAAATATATAATTTATTTTATGGCGAGCAGTGTAAAAAATACGATTGGATAATCAATTAGTTTAAAATTAGCTTTATTTTTGTTTTACAAATTACATAATGGGTAGTAGTACAAGTAGTACTACCACTATGGGTAGTAGGAACTAGAAATTGACCCTTCTGAGACTGCCTCAATTTTCATTTTATTTTCTTAATTACATAACGGGTAGTATTTGTATAAAAAGAATTAGATTAGAATTAGTACCATTATGAGATTATATAGAGATTTAAGCAATTTTCCTTTATTTTAGCAAATATGTAACGGTTGGTATTGGACACGTAATGGATAGTACTGGCATAAAAGAACTAGCTTTCAAATAGTCTTTTTGTAAGATTGTCAGACTTTTCCTTTTCGTTTTGCTGAAAACTAGATCTAGTATAGAAAAAACTAGTCCCTTTCTGCGAGTGTTTATTTATTTATTTATTTTTTATTGCGTAAATACATATTGAGTAGGGCTTGTATAAAAGGAAGCATTTCAGAACTAGTTTCTTTCTGAGGCTTAGGCAATTTTTCTTATTAGTCCATAAAATACACAGTAATTATAACTAGTAGAGAATAAACTAGTTCCGAACTAGTCTCCATTTGAGCTTAACCCTTTTTTTCTTTATGTTTAAAAAAAAAACGTAATTATTGGAACTAGTATATAGTTCATTAGTTTGGAACTAGTCCCTTTATTTCTGAATACATAATGGGGTATACCAGTTTAGACTGTGGTAGTTTACAATATACAATAACTAGAAGTGCTATAAAATGAAATAGTTCGGAACTAGTCTCTATCTCAACTTGCCCCAATTTTTCCTTCTAATTTCAAAAGAAATACTTAATGATTTGAAATAGTATATAATGAACTCGTTCAGAGCTATCCCATATATGAGACTTCCAAATTCTTAATCGCTTATACCAGTATAAACTAGGGTTGGTTACAACCAGCTTTTTTATGAGGTTTTCGCGATATTCCTTGTCATTTCACGAAATACAAAATAATTACAGCTGGTATAGAATGAGCTAGTTCAGAACTAGACCCAATTTAAACTGTCCCCAATATTTCTTTCTATTTTTATAGAAAACCTTAATGCTGGGAGCTAGTACAGAAAGATCTAGTTTGGAGCTAGTTTTTATATGAAACTTGCAAATACTTAATGGGCTATACCAGTACAGAAAAAGGTAAATTACAACTAGCTTCTTTATGAGGTTTTCGCAATTCTTCCTCTCATTTAATAAAATACAAAATAATTAAAGCTAGTATAGAATGAACTAGTTCAGAAGTAGTCCCCATCTGAGCCTGCCCCATTTCTTTCTTTCTATAAAAAAAGATGCATAATTATTGGAACTAGTATAGAATGAACTAGTTCAGGACTAGTCTCCCATACGGGCTTGTCCCTATTTTTCTTTCTAGCTTTAATAAATAAATAATGATTTGAACTTGTATAAAATAAGCTAGTTCAGAACCAGTCCCCATCTGAGATAGCCCCAAATTGTATTTTTATATTAGAAACTATATGATCATTAGCACTAGTATATAATTACATGATGCATTACGTAATGGTGTTTGAATTAAATTCCCACTAAATTACATCAACACTTATCGACACAAACTCGGTTTGACTATTTATTTAACATTTTTTTATTAATATTAAATGCACATTCGGGCTTACCATTATTTGCGGTCAAACTCAATTAACATATTTCTTGTTGTTAGTGTTTTGGCATAAACTTATTCGAGCTCCTTTCTTTTTAGCTTTTGATATGCTCACTAATCAATATGCAGCCAGCGCACACGTAATTCTATGACACACACGTGAATGCCCATTCGCATACACAAATACTTGTATACCTTAAATGTGTGTGTGTGTGTGTGCAAAGGTACATTTATTCATTTGGTGACCATTTAACCACGATTGGTTATAAAATCGTAATTTAATAGCACAACAATTGCGGTTGTTAGAAGTTTTAGCTGAAATAAATATTCATTGGCAATCTTTTTTGGGGTTTTCTGTGCCATAAATATTTACTAAACCGTAAAATTTTAGATAAATTTCGTGTTGGTAAAAGTTGAATTGGAAATATGCACACAAACATAGATACATACATACACACATATATGCATGTATCGAGACTAAAATGTAGAGCACGTGCATGGCAATTCCCAAAAACTACCAACTACCGAATTCCAAATTTTCCAAATTCACAATTAAGCCACAAGTGAAATATCTATAAAAAAAACTAAAAAATAAAATAAAGTAACTGCAAAATTAAATAAAACTCATAATCGAATAAAAGTAATTTTGAAATGCTTTTTAGTAGCAACCAGGCGAAAACACAAGCATGGACTAGCTTATATGCATCTACGATGAAGGACGTTTGCATACGCATGCATAAGTGTGCGTGTGTTGTAAGCTCGAGCTGTTTGCGATTCAAGTGAAAATTTCTAATTTTACTATACAAAATGATTGTGGCACGTTTTTATCTCTGCTACACCACTGCAAACATATCACGAAAAGCTAACGCAATTTTGCTCGCACTGCAAATGAACACACGCACTCACTCACACAAATGCACGCCAACCAGCAAAAGAGCTTAAAGTGCTCACACACACACACATTCACACACATTTATCGAAATGGCTTACAAATGTGTGTACTAAATAATAATGAAAAGCATTTAGTGTGATTACATGTTTAAAATAATATAAGCCACATGCTGAGCTGGCTACACCGAACCGAAATGAATGAACAAAGCGAATAGTGTACGAGTATGCGTAAGTAATGGGAAACGGTGCCGCGTGAGAGGTGAGGTAAGTATTTGTAGAGTTCATTGAGACAGAGGAGAGCAAATATGGTGGACGTGATTGCATGCGTTCTGCCATTAATTCCGAATGCTATAAGCAGGTTCCGGCCATGTACCAAGCAGCACTACAGGGTGACTCTGAATGGTGTATTGTAGACTCAAAGTGACTACCAGCTGAAACATTGTGCATATGTGTGCCACCTGGTGTCGTCTAAGCATATTTCATATATGCCATCGGAAAAAATCGAAATTTACTGTTATTTATCGTCACCTTTTAGTCAACAACACTTGGGGGGACCTACAGTTTTAACCCGACTCTGAACGGCAGATATTTTTTATGCGGAGCTTTTTTATGGCCGAAATACACTCGGAGGTTTGCCATTGCTTGCCGAGAGCAACCGCTATCAGAAAAAAAACGTTTTCTCCTATTTTGGGGTTTCATGCACGGAGATTCAAACCAACGCACTTCCGAATGGTAGTCATGCACCAACTTTTTCGGCTACGACTACCGCCGTATAGTCCCTGGAGGAATATAGTATCTGAAAAAAGTTTCTATGGAATTCTAAAGGCCTTCTCTAGCCGCTTAGTTTAGTCTGCAATACCTTTTAAAACTAGAAACGACTGTTTTCCACGAAATACAGCATGGCTTGGGAGATGTAGAACTTTAGTCTACAAATTTTTTACAACATAGTTATCTATATATGCTCATAAAGAACCCAGATATGATATCTTTAAATATTGTCCTTTATTGTTACAAGCAATTTTTTTGGCTGTTAAGTGGATTTACCTATTAAGTGGTTCCATTAGTTTGAGAATTAAAAAAAACCGTTACCTCATTAAATATATAATAGTACAATAGATACAGTACGTTTAGATTATTATCCTTTATTATTCTAGGTTGGCCTGCTCCGTTACGTTTTTCTCGAAATATATTTTTTCGGTATAGCAATCCGACACTGGAGTGCAGCCATCGACAATTTGACCAGGTGGTTCAAAACAATATCCAGGCCCCCATAGGTGGGTTCGGCTGTGCGTCTGCGCTCGCTTGAGTGAGTTTGACCCTACGCTTCACCCGGAATTAAAAGATTTTAAATTGTGTATATACTTATATATTATTTTTGCACTGAATTAGAATAATTTTCCAAAAAATAATTGACCGGTAATCTTATTTAAATTTGCAAATTTTTTCATTCCAACATAGGTATATAGTGTATTTTTATATCCATAGTATGCTCAATGGCCGGCCCTTCAACCTGAAAGTTATTTTGTGCCCAATATTTTTAACTGAAATCTTATAAAATTGAAAATTGAAACTTAAATTTTGGGTCACTTTTATATAATGCAACATAATTCTAAAGGAGCTTTTTTCTCAAGTACTCTTTCTTCGCACACATGACCATAATGGCTTTGTATACAATAATTCTCCGTCAATTATCCGATAAAAGTGGATAGATTTCTTCTTTCTTTCGTCCTTTAAAGTATATTTCCCAGAGATCCAAGAAGCCGTACTATAAGACCATCTTTGAGCAGCGTTCCGTATGTAGTAAATATGTATGTATAGGCACATTTCCTAAGTAACAGACTGTATATAGTACGAAAAGTCGAAAAAAAGAATTCTGAAACTTTAAAATGTGGAAAAGTACCAAAATATGAAAGCAATAAAAAAATGGGGGAAAAATGTAGGCCCAAAAAAAGATCAAAAACTTCAAAAGTCCCATAAGTGCCAAATATATTTTTCGATTAAGGCAATAAAAAAATGGCAAACAAATTTAGGCTTAAAAAAGATGAAGAACTTTGAATAGTTGAAATTTAGGTATACAAAAATTATTTATTTAGGTAATTGAAAAATAATAAGACCGGCTATGCAAAAGGGAGTCCTCCTACTCTGGCTAGCGTAGACAGAGCGATCCGATGTAGGCTATTTTTTCAACGTAGTTGAAGACCCTAATTTAAAGAGAAGTTTAAAGCATTCATATTATAAGGGACGTATTTATATCGATAAGGGTTATGCAACTTTTCGATAAAAATTAAAAAATTATAATAAAAAAAAGGTGTAATTAAAAAATATTTATATTTTTTTGGAATATCAAAAAGGTTATTTTCGGTATTTTTGTCCTGTTATGTAACTTTTCGATAAAAATTTGGAAAAATAAAATTTACATTAAAAATTGTTAAATTAAAAATTTGTTTTTTTTTTTTTCAGGAAGTTTATTTTCGGCATTTTTTCTCATTTTTGTCCTGTTACGCAACTTTTTAATAAAAATTTTGAAAAAAAATTAAAAAAAAAATGAGTTCAAAAAATTTGTAAATTTTCAAAAAGTTTATTTCTGACATTTTCCACGTTACTTCCATCCTCTACCCATCTTATTGGTCTCATCATTGTATACCAGTGCCTTTTTATCTGATCGATTATACCTGTTCATGTAAGTTCAAGTGTCTTGCAATTTTCTTCTATGCCTTGCAGAGAGGTGAGTCAGCTTGCCGCTCATTTTAGACATTGCTGCACCCATCGGCGACAGTTTAATGTAAGCTTAGTGATGAACTTACTTACCCAGCTCTAAGGTGTTCCAGAACTTATAATAATCATTCCATCAAAAGTGTAACAGAAGTCACTACGTGGACTTTGTAAGCAAAAAGTTCATTTAGCAACAAAATGCGGAAGAAAGTCTAATAGGCAAGAGTTCCCCAAAACTTCAACCTCTAATTAACTGAGCTCACTTGCATGTATTCAACGCACTTCAATCGTTGAGCAAACAAATTTCCCCTCAATTCGAATTATACTAGCATACAGAAGTAGGCATAGTTCCACCATCCCTTGACACCCTGTTTGTTGAGCTTCACTGTAGCTTTATTGTAACAAATGTGGCTTTGCATTGCTTCTCATTGATAAAAGTACACGCCCACACGCCTGTTAGGTCAGTTAAATGCTATTGAATGTGCAATTATATTTTGACTCCACTAAATGTGGCATATTTTATGGTATTTTGTGCTTAGAACTGCATAAGTTTAAAAATATAGAAAAGCCATTCATATAGAGCAGGCCTTCAAAAAGAATATTAATCAAATATGATATTAAAATTTAAATATGGCAGCTCGAAATATTTATTTTCAATGTGTATTAAATTTATTTTGAAATGCATATTTCCCTATACCTCAGTCAATGCGTCAAGTGCCCGAACTATCTTAGAAAAAGTACAAATGGTACAAAATAAATTACCCTTTCGGAGGGTTTATACTTTTGACACCTGCGAACTAGACAGTTGTAGTATACAAACAGCCAATACTTTAATACCTTTCATATGAATTCAAGTTCAGTAACAGATGCAAAAATGTATTAATGTTTTTACATTTATTTGTTGTTGTTATCAAAAGAGCGCAAAGTCCAACAAAATTTGAAAAAATGTAAAGTCAGCGACTCCATGTCAAGTGATCCCAGAAAATTGGTTTATTTGTACGTTGGAGTATAATAAGAAGTAAACTGAAAAAAATCCAAAAAGAATTTATAATTATTTTTTTTAAATTTATGCAAAGTGGAAAATTATCGCATAGAAATTTTGAATTGAAATATTACGGTTCTTTTTAACAAATTAAGAACTTTTCTTTTAATTTCTAATTTTTTAGAACAAAATATACGTAAAAAAAATTTTTCAGAAAAAATTTAATTTTTCAAAAATAATCGTAAAGAGTGCTTTGAAATAAAACTTCTCTGTTTCTTTTTAAAGAATTAGGTTTTTTCTTTAATTTTTTAGAATGAAATATCTTTAAAAAATTATTTGAGAAAAATATTAATAGGACTATGAATAAGTTCGTGCGGTTTTACAACAGATGGCGTAACTTGATTATTATTCCATCGATCCACATTTCCAAACATTTATTGGAGAGCTACTGTCGTAAGGCACAAACGTCAGTATAAGTTTTTTATTTGAAGCGTAAACAACAATATTTTTACCACACTTGAAAATGTCGAATTTCGTGCCAAATAATGTGTTTTTGCGGGGAATTCTTCTTCATTATTTTAATATGAAGAAAAAAGCAGCCGAAAGTCATCGTATCTTGGTGGAAGTTTATGGTGAGCATGCTCTAGCTGAGCGAACGTGCCAGAAGTGGTTTGCACGCTTTAAAAGTGGTGATTTTGGCTTGGAAGACGAAGAACGCGAGGGTGCGCCGCCAAAGTTCATGGATACCGAATTGGAGGAATTGCTCGATGAAGATCCGGCTCAAACGCAAGAAGAGGTTGCAAAAACTTTGGGAGTTGATCAATCAACCATTTCCAAACGTTTAAAAGCCATGGGAATGATCCGAAAGGTAGGCCATTGGGTGCCGTATGAATTGAAGCCAAGAGACGTTGAACGCCGTTTTATGGCATGCGAACAACTGCTTCAACGGCACAAAAGAAAGGGTTTTTTGCATCGAATTGTGACTGGCGATGAAAAGTGGGTCCATTACGACAATTCAAAACGTCGGGCAACGTATGGATACCCTGGCCATGCTTCAACATCGACGTCGGCGCAGAATATTCATGGCCTGAAGGTTATGCTGTGTATCTGGTGGGACCAGCTGGGTGTTGTGTATTATGAGCTACTGAAACCGAATGAAACGATTACGGGGGATGTCTACCGACGACAATTGATGCGTTTGAGCCGAGCACTGCGAGAAAAACGGCCGCAATACGCCGATAGACACGACAAAGTTATTTTGCAACATGACAATGCTCGGCCACATGTTGCACAAGTGGTCAAAACATACTTAGAAACGCTCAAATGGGATGTCCTACCCCACCCGCCGTATAGTCCAGACCTTGCGCCATCCGATTACTATCTCTTCCGATCGATGCAACATGGCCTGGCTGACCAGCACTTCCGTAATTACGAAGAAGTCAAAAAATGGATCGATTCGTGGATTGCGGCAAAACCGACCGAATTTTTCACAAAGGGAATCCGTGAATTGCCAGAAAGATGGGAAAAAGTAGTAGTAAGCGATGGACAATACTTTGAATATTAAATTTGTAACCATTTTACGTCAATAAAGTTTCAAATTTCGAAAAAAAACCGCACGAACTTATTCATAGTCCATATCGAAATCACCGTTTAGAGTTTTTTGAAGTAAACATACTTGCTTCTTTTTAGCAGTTTCAAAAAATTTTATTTTTTAATTTTTTAAGATACGGTATTTTATCCGTTATTTGAAAAAAAAATTAATTTTTTTAAAACAATAGTACAGAATTTTTGTAAGTGAAATATCTTCGTTTTTTTAACAGTTTAATTTTTTTTTACTTTTAATTTTTAAGGACACAATATATACCCTTAGAAACCTTTTTTGAGAAAAAAAAAATTGAATTTTAGAGAAAAAATTTTTTTTTGAAAATCTTCGTACAGAGTCTTAGAATGAAACATAAACATTTCTTTTTAAAATTTTACAATTTTATAGTTTTTAATTTTTTAGAACAAACTATTCTTAAAAAAATTATCTGAGAAAAAATTGTTTTTTTTGAAAATCATCGTACGTAGTTATTTGAAGTGAAGCATCTTCGTTACTTTTCAGCAGGTTTTTATTGCTATTTTTATTAACTTTTTAGGATAAATATATGTAAAAAAAATTGTTTAGAAAAAATTTAATTTTTCAAAAATCATGGTTCAGAGTGTTTTGGAATAAAACATCTCCGTTTCGTTTTCAAAGTTTACATTTTTTGGTTTTAAATTTTCTAGAAGAAAATATCCTCAAAAAAATTATTTAAGAAAAAGATTCTATTTTTTGAAGACCATCTTAAATAGTTTTTTGAAATGAAATATCTTTGTTCCTTTTTAACAGTTTAAAAAACAAAGTGTTAAAATTTTATATTGTTTTTTTTTTTAATTTTTTACCACAAAATATACTTAACAAATTATTTAAGAAAAAAATTTAACTTTTTCAAAATCATCGTACGTAGTTTTTTGAAGTGAAACATCTTTGATTTGTTTTCACATTTTTAGAAGTTTCACTTTTTTTAATTTCCTTAGAACACAATATCCTTAAAAAAGTTATTTGAGAAAAATAAAAAATAAATTTTTTGAAAACCATCGCATAGAGTTTTTTAAAGTGAAACATCTCCATTTCTTTTTAATATTTTAAACATTTTTTTTTTTAATTTTTTAGGGCAAAATATTCTTAATTATTTGAGCATTTTTTTTTTAATTTTTGCAAATCATTCCAAGTGAAATATCTCCGTTTTTTTCAACAATTTAAAAAAAGTTTAATTTTAAGTTTTTAGAGACAAAATATCTTAAACAAAATTATTTGACAAATAATTTAATTTTTTAGTTCAATATTTTGTACTGATTTTTTATTAATTCGCTGTATCTGAACAGAACTCGAAAAGTTATTTGAATCCTATTGCAGGCCTGTAATGTTAAACAAAATCTTAAGAAATCATCTGAGGAGGGTGTTTTTCAAATGTGACACAAAAAATTTTTGAACATACAATATAATTCATTCTCAAATATTTTTTTTAAATATATATCGTATCTTAAAAATCAGAAACTAATTTAGACAAATATAAAAGAAGATGCTATACTTTAAAAAACTTGAAAAATTACCAAAATTTTCAACATTGAAAAATCTCAAAATTATAAAAATTTTTTCCAAATTTTTTCAATTCACTTCTTATTATACTTCTGCCTACAAATAAACCAATTTTCAGAAGAATAGTGCAACAAATTTTTAGATCGCTCGTTCCAGCAAAAATTTTTTATAGGTACATTAATGTACTCATTAATAAATTTATCGACGCTTCGTTAATGTTGCTGTCATAACAAAGTAAAATACTCGCACGAAAAATGTAACAAAGGCTGCTGGATTGACATGAAGGCTTGCATCAAGTGCTGGCTGTTCCAACAGTGTAAATCCGACAACCGCTGCCCCTAGCCTGACAGTTGCTAACTAAATGCGCTTGGCGGAGACTCTACAATGTTCGATAATGTGTTGCTGGAGAACTGGGCATTTTTAAGCGCATTAGAAATCACCATCTTCAACCAATTCACCACCGAAACGATTTTAGTATCCCCGTTTTGTCTGCCACTGTTTATGTTTCACGTAACTTAACTTTTAAATTTTTAATTTGAGCTACAACTTTTAAATTTTTAAATTGAGCTGTAACTTTCCCGCTTGCTTACACATCCATCACGGCTGCGCGAGACCAACAACTCATGCATTTTTTATTACACATTTCTCTTTTTCCCGCCTCACGTGCAAAACTCACTCACTTGACTGTCTGCAGTTTGCTTTCACTTTTTTCTATAACGACTTTTTATTTTGAAGCCAAATAGGAATCTCTATCTCCTCTGCAGTTTTTTTTCAATTAAACTTTTGACTTTTGTGCCACCACTGGCTTCGGCTGTAGTTTCTGTTGTTGGCTTTGTTGTGGTTTTTGTCGATTTTTTTTCGTGCCATACTTTGTCTTGTATTTCGCTGTTGTCTCGCTGAAAAAAAGCGTTTTTGGTTAAATCAATCTTTATTTTTTATTTTTGTATTTTTCGGAAATTAAAAAACTTAAAACCTGACACATACACCTGTGTTTCGGCGAAGTTTTGTACTTGATTTATTTATTTTCGTTACATTTCTTATTTTATTTTATTTTATTTTATTTTTATGAAATATAGATCATACTCGTACTGCAACAAAAGCCATGTAACTCAAACTTGAAATTTTTTTTTTAAGAATTCTAAATAGAAATGTTCAGAATAGAAATGTTTGCATTTATCTAATATTCATACTACGATGTCTGGAGGTGTATTTTGTGTGTCCAGCTGCTTCATTGAGGTCACCAGATATCCTTAATTTTATAGGTGAAATGTGAAATTAAAATCAAAGTTAATCACAGCTTTGTTTTGAGTCTTAACTCTATGCTACCCTTTGCCATTTCGCAAGTGAAGCAAATAAACAGAAATTGTGTCTTCAATATTTATGCATGCAGGCATTCAACTACATACACATCATATTTGGTTGCGGTGAAGCTTTGTTATGCCCACTGGTATGTAGTAGACCAGCTGCGACTGAAGGATTTGCAATGGCGTTGACGTTTATATGGGCACTTGAGATTGCATATATGTACATATATGTATGTGCGTGCATGAACACTTAGGCATGAAAGATGGTTGAGGCAGATACAGCAGTAGAAGAGACTATTTGCACATATGTGTGTGCGTGTGTGTGTTTTTAGTAAATTCGTATGTATGAGTATCATGAGCATATGAGCACATGAAATGCTAGCGCAACTCCATAAATTTTAATACACCTGTTATGATTGTGAAGAGAAGTTATGTACGACTACTACTACAAATGAAAGGGAGACTGAAGTATTTTTTGAATAGTGCTGGCATAGCACAGAGCTGCCGTAGATTGAATGAGCTGGCAAAGTAAGCGAGGTAGTAGAGGAGAGCGGTAGTAGGCTAAGGGAGGTAGTAGGGTAAGGGAGATAGTAGAGTAAACGAGGCTGTAGAGTAAGAGACGTACAAGAGTAAGGGAGGTAGTAGAGTGAGAGAGGTAGTAGCGTAAGGTCGAGCGCAAGTTGAGCTCATAAGGCTGGCATGCAATTTAGTCTATGTGGCATCATAAATGTATATGGTATCAGTAAGTACAGGGTGGCTGATGAAAGCCGCTACCAAAAAAAATTGAATAACTTTTTTTCTTTTTAAGTTATCTGTTCCATTTTTGTTTTAATTTGCAGATTGATCTTTAAAATTTATTAAAATGGATAACTGGGACACGCAAACAAGAATTTGGATAGTCCGCCGCTATCACGCACTGGAGTACGTAGTTTTGGTACAGAGAGAGTACAGGCGGATGTTTGGCGGCGATCCCCCGAGCAGATGGACCATAATGAGACTGGTGAATAATTTTGCTGAGCAAGGAACAGTCGCAAGAAGGCCTTATCATCGAAACCCACCAGTTCGGACGGAGGAAACGATCGCTGCTGTAGCTGCAGCTATACAAAGCAATCCAAGGGTTTCAACAAGAAGCTTATCTGCTCAACTTGGTGTCAGCCGACAGTCTTTGCAAACAATAATGCACAAAGATTTAGACTTATTTCCCTACAAAATTCAAATGGTTAACAAACTGAATGCAGCAGACTTGCCGATTCGCTTGGAATTTTGCCAGAAGATCCTGCAAATGGTGGAAGAAGACCAAAACATGTTAAACTGCCTTTTCATGTCTGATGAGGCCCATTTCGATTTAAACGGCAATGTGAACAAACAAAATTGTCGAATATGGAGTACTTCTAACCCACAGATACTCCACGAGACAGAATCGCATCCTCTTCGCGTGACAGTGTGGTGTGCGGTTTCTTCACGCTGTATTGTCGGGCCTTATTTTTTTGAAGAAAATGGTCACACCGTTACGGTTACTGGAGACCGTTATTTGAAAATGCTGAAAGAGTTTTTCTATCCAGAACTACGCCGAAAGAGAATTCCTTTCAACTCTGTGTGGTTTCAACAAGATGGGGCAACGTCTCACATAACCCAGACTGTTATGACAGAGTTGCGACGAAAATTTCCCAATAAACTGATTTCAAGAAACTCCGAATTTCGTTGGCCCCCCAGGTCGCCTGACCTTACTGCACCTGACTTTTTCTTGTGGGGTTTATGTAAACAAGAAGTTTATAAAACAAAGCCAACAAATTTGGATGAACTAAAACAATCCATTCGGGCAACAATTGCGGCTATTCCTGTCGCAACTCTCAAAGCAGCAATGAACAACTTTTTACTAAGATGCCGCACTTGTGTCAACGAGCATGGGGGGCATTTAAATTCAATTATTTTTAAAACTAATATAGTTAAGCTACATTTAATAAAATTTAATGACCTTCAACTTGAAAAAAAAATAAATGAATTCCATACACTAAAAAAAAAGTTATTTGAGTTTCTTAATGTAGCAAAATTCATCAGCCACCCTGTATTTACATACGTGCGTATAAAAGTGTAAACTACGAGGAGCGGTTGATAAGCTATCATCATCATCCATCAGCAGTAGAGCTCCGAATGCGCTGCAGCTTCCGCCATTTAACTCGGTCAAGAGCTTTCATCTTTCAGTTTTTTACTTTTAATTTCTTCAGGTGATGTTTTATAGGCATGTCAGCTTGAGGGTGTGGTCGCGATTATTCTTTTCTGTGGTCGGAATTCTTCCATACGTACTATGTGACCGGCCCAGCGTAGTCGCTGCACCTTAATGGACTCTACAACGTCATCGTCTGGCCTTCCCGAAATAATGCAGAAAGTTGTCTCAGGAATGGCGTCTCCTCAGAAAAGGAGAAGAGATTGTCTTATATATAAAATAAATAATTAAACGATAGCCATGGTTGGCTGCCATCAGTTTCTCCTTGATGATGGGTACCACCATTCGTTCTAATACTTATCAATACACCAAGGTAGTTGAAATTTGTCACTCCTCCAAAGTTGTGAGCACCGATTGAGATTAGTGCAGAACGATACCTTTACAATAGGCAACGAAGTCAACGCGAGAGGAACTCGGGAACACCTACTCTACCACAGCCCTACATTTAACAAAACACAAATAAACTGCTTAGATTCCATATCATTTTCAACCTTAGAAAGCGTGGCAAATGAAACAACTAGCAGCCTACTTAAATTATCTAAACTGTGCATTAAAGACAAAATATAAAGTTCTTAAACTCTTATTAAGTTTAAAAACTCTCCAAACAAACACTTGGTACCACTATGGATCGATTTGCGCGATCTACAGAACAGTCCAGTCCAACCTAACCTAACCTAGGGCTTCTCTTGCGAGGCGATTGGTGTGAATGCCAGGATTGTCTTCAAAAAACAGCGCATTGCGCGCCAATTTTGCACAACTATTGGGTCACGTGTCTAACCCAGTAAATTAGAAAAATCGTTAATTTTAGTCATTTTGGGCTAGTAATCAATGCGTAGTAATCATAAAACTCCCCGCTATCTCAAAAAATTGTAGCCATAATCTTGGATGCCGACTTATCGAATATGAATTTCTTTCCCGCCCTTTGCCCTCTTTTTACCCATTGCAGCGACTCTCGCTTGGACTGTAGATTACTCTGACAAAATTAGATTTCATCAATTCTCTCTGTGAGTTTTAAAATTTGATTCAAATTACTCGGCCGCAACTCGTAACTTTGTGAAACTTTTAGAATTATCCAATCACAGCAACTTAGTGAATGGCGCAAGCATTTGCGGTACACAATTCGCACAAATTTTTTTATGTGCAAGTTTTTATGCAAAACATTCCCAAATGCTACTTTGCAGTTCTTCTACCATCTACCACAATTTAATTTCTTGATCGACCAGCACTAATTTTTCGGCTTTTAAAAAATCCTTTTCTGTCACTACCGCCACTGGACGATTCAGACGGGATAGTCCTCTTCACAGTTTTTCTCTCCGTGTTGCAATAGCCGAGCTACTTTTTTACCATTTTATATGAAGAAAGAGAGTCTTCCAGAAGCAATGGCATTCTTTCAAATATTTGTTTCAGCGGTTTTCTTTATTTGCTCCATTTCCATGTTTCTTTGCGTGCTTAAAATTGAGAAAATTTTCAATTTTTGTTGATATGGCGTTGTTGCTTGTTCCAGTGATATCTATAAAAGAACCAGATAAAAGGGAGGTTACATTTATGTATGCCTAGAATGAATCACTGTACTGTTACCAGCAACTACCTTAGGCTATGGTGTTATCAATCGACCCTCGTTCATCTCTCTGTACGTATGTATATATAATTACGTTCTTCCCATTATATATTCAAATAGCAAACCCGGCCCCCTTCGCTGGGCACACTAAAATAGAATAGATATGGTTTAGAACAGAAAATATATGATTTTCATATTATTTATTTCTTTATCTTTATTCAAGCACTTTGGCATTAACAATATTTTTTGTTTTTCTATTTGTTTTTGAGTAAATATAAAATATAAATTGAAAATAAGGAAAAAAGAAGATTGTTTTTAAATTTCAAATCAACGCATATGATCATCCATGAATTTTTCGTTTCAATTTATATGTTTTATTAAGCATTGGAGCTTTTTTAACCATTATCCATTTATATTTTTCAAAAAAACAAAACGAAAAAAATTTTTTTTCCACGAACACATAATTTCATTCGGATTTCACATTAAATTCTCAAATTTCGTAAGAAATTATTCACTGTTCCAAAATCCACTCAAAAAAAATTCACAAACAATTTTTACATGTTGCACTTACGTTTTTTCCTTATGGCATCTAAATCAGAAAGAAATATTGACACATTGTAACTCGCACTGTCAATTTGACAGTTCAGTTCCGCCCCAAGCGTTAAAAAAGTAAGCGACATTATGGCTGGTTCAAAAGAACGATGTACCCGTTGCCAGTGCTCCGAATTACAACCAAACTTTACGAAACCCATTTTCAATACTTACTTAACAATGTGCGTAAGTTTGGTTTAATTCGGTGCAAAGACACGGCGGGTTCACGTTTTGGCATATATTTCGAGACCCTAGTCATCAATAGGTATGAAAATTACCCCGTATTAAAGCACTTATCAACAGCTTTCATTTGATACCCATATTGTACATACACAACCAAAGGTTACCCGGGTCCACGTTTTGACCTATATCTCGAGACCCCAGTCACGTAGCGGCATGAAAAATACTTTGTACTAAAGTAGTCACCAACAGCTTTCATTTGATACCCATATTGTACATACACGTCCGAAGGTTACCCGGGTCCACGTTTTGACCTATATCTCGGGACCCTATCTACCAATAGGTATTCAAACTATACGGAAATCATCTTCAATACCTACTTAACAATGTGTGTAAGTTTGGTTTAATTCGGTTCAAAGACACGGCGAGTCCACGTTTTGGCATATATTTAGAGACCCTAGTCATCAATAGGTATGAAAATTACCCCGTATTAAAGCACTTATCAACAGCTTTCATTTGATACCCATATTGTACATACACAACCAAAGGTTACCCGGGTCCACGTTTTGACCTATATCTCGAGACCCCAGTCACAGAGCGGCATGAAAAATACTCTGGACTAAAGCATTCACCAACAGCTTCCATTTGATACCCATATTGTACATACACAACCAAAGGTTACCCGGGTCCACGTTTTGACCTATATCTCGAGACCCCAGTCACGTAGCGGCATGAAAAATACTTTGTACTAAAGTAGTCACCAACAGCTTTCATTTGATACCCATATTGTACATACACGTACGAAGGTTACCCGGGTCCACGTTTTGACCTATATCTCGGGACCCTATCTACCAATAGGTATTCAAACTATACGGAAATCATCTTCAATACCTACTTAACAATGTGTGTAAGTTTGGTTTAATTCGGTGCAAAGACACGGCGGGTCCCCGTTTTGGCATATATTTCCAGAACCTAGTCATCAATAGGTATGAAAATTACCCCGTATTAAAGCACTTATCAACAGCTTTCATTTGATACCCATATTGTACATACACAACCAAAGGTTACCCGGGTCCACGTTTTGACCTATATCTCGAGACCCCAGTCACGTAGCGGCATGAAAAATACTTTGTACTAAAGTAGTCACCAACAGCTTTCATTTGATACCCATATTGTACATACACGTCCGAAGGTTACCCGGGTCCACGTTTTGACCTATATCTCGGGACCCTATCTACCAATAGGTATTCAAACTATACGGAAATCATCTTCAATACCTACTTAACAATGTGTGTAAGTTTGGTTTAATTCGGTTCAAAGACACGGCGAGTCCACGTTTTGGCATATATTTAGAGACCCTAGTCATCAATAGGTATGAAAATTACCCCGTATTAAAGCACTTATCAACAGCTTTCATTTGATACCCATATTGTACATACACAACCAAAGGTTACCCGGGTCCACGTTTTGACCTATATCTCGAGACCCCAGTCACAGAGCGGCATGAAAAATACTCTGGACTAAAGCATTCACCAACAGCTTCCATTTGATACCCATATTGTACATACACAACCAAAGGTTACCCGGGTCCACGTTTTGACCTATATCTCGAGACCCCAGTCACGTAGCGGCATGAAAAATACTTTGTACTAAAGTAGTCACCAACAGCTTTCATTTGATACCCATATTGTACATACACGTACGAAGGTTACCCGGGTCCACGTTTTGACCTATATCTCGGGACCCTATCTACCAATAGGTATTCAAACTATACGGAAATCATCTTCAATACCTACTTAACAATGTGTGTAAGTTTGGTTTAATTCGGTGCAAAGACACGGCGGGTCCCCGTTTTGGCATATATTTCCAGAACCTAGTCATCAATAGGTATGAAAATTACCCCGTATTAAAGCACTTATCAACAGCTTTCATTTGATACCCATATTGTACATACACAACCAAAGGTTACCCGGGTCCACGTTTTGACCTATATCTCGAGACCCCAGTCACGTAGCGGCATGAAAAATACTTTGTACTAAAGTAGTCACCAACAGCTTTCATTTGATACCCATATTGTACATACACGTCCGAAGGTTACCCGGGTCCACGTTTTGACCTATATCTCGGGACCCTATCTACCAATAGGTATTCAAACTATACGGAAATCATCTTCAATACCTACTTAACAATGTGTGTAAGTTTGGTTTAATTCGGTTCAAAGACACGGCGAGTCCACGTTTTGGCATATATTTAGAGACCCTAGTCATCAATAGGTATGAAAATTACCCCGTATTAAAGCACTTATCAACAGCTTTCATTTGATACCCATATTGTACATACACAACCAAAGGTTACCCGGGTCCACGTTTTGACCTATATCTCGAGACCCCAGTCACAGAGCGGCATGAAAAATACTCTGGACTAAAGCATTCACCAACAGCTTCCATTTGATACCCATATTGTACATACACAACCAAAGGTTACCCGGGTCCACGTTTTGACCTATATCTCGAGACCCCAGTCACGTAGCGGCATGAAAAATACTTTGTACTAAAGTAGTCACCAACAGCTTTCATTTGATACCCATATTGTACATACACGTACGAAGGTTACCCGGGTCCACGTTTTGACCTATATCTCGGGACCCTATCTACCAATAGGTATTCAAACTATACGGAAATCATCTTCAATACCTACTTAACAATGTGTGTAAGTTTGGTTTAATTCGGTGCAAAGACACGGCGGGTCCCCGTTTTGGCATATATTTCCAGAACCTAGTCATCAATAGGTATGAAAATTACCCCGTATTAAAGCACTTATCAACAGCTTTCATTTGATACCCATATTGTACATACACAACCAAAGGTTACCCGGGTCCACGTTTTGACCTATATCTCGAGACCCCAGTCACGTAGCGGCATGAAAAATACTTTGTACTAAAGTAGTCACCAACAGCTTTCATTTGATACCCATATTGTACATACACGTCCGAAGGTTACCCGGGTCCACGTTTTGACCTATATCTCGGGACCCTATCTACCAATAGGTATTCAAACTATACGGAAATCATCTTCAATACCTACTTAACAATGTGTGTAAGTTTGGTTTAATTCGGTTCAAAGACACGGCGAGTCCACGTTTTGGCATATATTTAGAGACCCTAGTCATCAATAGGTATGAAAATTACCCCGTATTAAAGCACTTATCAACAGCTTTCATTTGATACCCATATTGTACATACACAACCAAAGGTTACCCGGGTCCACGTTTTGACCTATATCTCGAGACCCCAGTCACAGAGCGGCATGAAAAATACTCTGGACTAAAGCATTCACCAACAGCTTCCATTTGATACCCATATTGTACATACACAACCAAAGGTTACCCGGGTCCACGTTTTGACCTATATCTCGAGACCCCAGTCATAGAGCGGCATGAAAAATACTCTGGACTAAAGCATTCACCAACAGCTTCCATTTGATACCCATATTGTACATACACATCCGAAGGTTACCCGGGTCCACGTTTTGACCTATATCTCGAGCCCTATTTCCAAAATAAAATATAATCCATGTTACTCGTGGATGATGTAGCTTTCGAATGGTGAAAGAATTTTTAAAATCGGTCCAGTAGTTTTTGAGCCTATTCGTAACAAACAAACAAACAAAGTTTTCCTCTTTATAATATTAGTATAGATTCGTAATTTTGTTTGTGGCAGCATGACATTTGCTGCAAACCGGTTTCAAAACAGCCAACACTTGAGTGATAAGTAAATAGACGGACAAGCAAATAAATAAACAAACGAACAGGGCAACTCAAAAGTAGACAAACTCATGGAGGAAGCAATGAATACAAACACAAAACCGAAGTTACACTCAACCAAACATATGAATATATAAATTGTTGGCATAACCAGAAAAGCACGGTTTTGAAGGATATTCCACTTGAATTTTTCAAGCGCATATTGAGTTGCAATCGACATGCACTGACAGAAAAATTAATTGGGAATAAAAAATTGCCACTTTGTACTAGAATCAATTTCTTTCAATTTAAAAAATTTTCAAGTCTAACTGCGGGTAACTGCACACACATTTTGGTTGGTTTGCGAAAGATGTAAATTCATTTTGGATGATTATTCGCAATATTACCCAAGAAAAGTTACCTGAGTTATTTAAAATATTTTTTAATTCTTTTTTACTTATAAAATTGATATTAAACCTAAAAATGTTGAGGTGTTTCTATGAAGATTTAAATAAGCAATTATAGGAAATAATATTTAAAATAAAATTCCCTAATATATTTTACAGTTTTGATGCCTATGGCCGCAGTAGTTATTTAAGTATTAAAGCAAACAAAGCTAAGGATTTTTGGAAAATTCTAAAAAATTGTGACTGATTTGAGGCTATTTGGTATACGATTAATAAGCAAGAGATATATATATAACTTTTTTTCCAAAACACGCCATTTATATTCACATTTTTCAGGCTTCCATGCAGACGCCACTTAACTATATTAAATCATCCAATGCTTCAGATTTCCGAGTAGGAGCAGACAATAATATTTAAAATGATGTGAAATGGTTGAAGTAGCAGACTCGCACTGCCCTAGTAGCACTAAAGCATCGTTTTCATGACTACTCGTAAAATGAGGTAAATAAGAAAATAATTTTTTTTTCCTAAAATCACGCATTTTGTGTTAACATTGCAAAAATTTCGAGGCGTATCTGCAGGCGCTACTTAAATATTAAATTCTGGAGCCTTACAAGTTTGATATAGTTTAAGCTGTAAATAAGCGATTGTGAAAAATATTGCTCACAATATAATATGCTAACGATTTTTGAAGGCTGGTTAAAATACAAGAGTCATGTTTCAAAATATTAAAACTAAAGGAACTTTTGCAATATTTTGGAATTAGTACCTAACTAATAGTGCTCACTAATAGTCTAATTAAATGTGAAAATTCTAGTAAACAAAATTTAAAAAAAATTTCTTAGTATTATTTAAAACCGAATAAGCAACTAGAAATAATGAAACAGGTGATCAAAAAAATAAAATTCGCTTAAATTAAACGCAGCTTTGAAATACTATCAAGTTAGGTTTAAAATATCCATTTTAGAATTGATATTTTTATATATGAAACACTCAAAAGCCTAATTAATTTTTTTATGCAAAGTCTACAAAGTCTCCATTTTACTGTTTTTGAAAAATAGCACTCACACCTGCTCAAAATAACTAAATTTTATATTTAAATCATCCTAATGCAAAGTCTCCACTTTACTATTTTTGAAGAAAAGCACACACACTTGGTCAAAATAACTAAATTTAAGATTTAAATCATTCTAATTCAAAGTCTTCAAAGTCTCCACCCTACTATTTTTCTTTAATTCTGCTCACAGCTGTTCAAAAGAAACATTAAATTTAAATCATTTAAATTCAAAGTATTCGAAGTCTCCACTTAATTATTTTTTTTTGTTTTTTGCAATAATATAGTGATTTTCAAAATAAATCAACATTTAAGCAATCCTTATCTGACACCTAATGTAAGTGGAACACATTTAAAAGCTTTGCGTACACTTGCACTTATTCAGACGTGCCCCCACAACATTTTTGTCCATTTGTCTTAATTTATTTTATTTTTTTTTTTTTGCAATTTTAAGTATCTCATTTATATCGATTTTTTACAAAAAACCTGAGCTTTTTGAGTGAGCATATGACTTAGAATGCGTTACTTTGTATCTTTTAAGATTTAAAAAATAGTTAAGGTCATCCATGACACTATCTTTTTGTCAAAGTGATATTTTAGTATTACCAAGAACGGAAAATTTTAATCATACCATATTTGCGTTAGATGAAAACTTGTTGCTTGGAAATAGAAAATAAACTGAAAGCCTTCCTCCAGCTGATATTCAGTGGGAAGGCCACAATGGAGAGCAATTCGTATTGGTAATAGATTGAATTCCGAACGATCGCCGTTGGCACCTAGAAGAAATTTCAAAGAAAAATTTAGAAAATCTAAAAAAAGTTCTAATTGTAGGATATTTTAAAAATCAATAACATTAGTCAATTTAGAAAATACTGAACTAATGTGTGAGTTTAAAGGAAAGTTGAAAACGGATTTTAAAAATTTCACATATATTTTTTGCACAGTACTTTTCGTCACAGGTAGGTTACATATAAATATAGTATATATTCATACATACATATATGCATATGTAGGCATTTTGCACATGGAATTTTCCAGTCCTTCGTGTAGGTAATATTTGTTTATGTATATTTCTGTAGGGCTCCAGCTGTCACATGATCAACAGCATCAGCAGAGGTAACCTGTCTGCAGTTACAACTTGCACGTATTTGCACACAAACACATACGTATGTGTACGTTTCAAATGTAAATCACCATGAAGTGTTGCATACTCAAAGGCGCAAACAACGTCAACCACTCACTACCAGTGGAGCGATGAAAATACAGTGCACTACTTTGACAGGCATCAACCGTGTGAATGGATATATGAATATGGCTGCATATTTGAGTGTATGTGTCATGATTGTTGATTGCTGCCAGCTGACAGTTGGTGGCTTGTTGCACATTTCTCGATACGTTAGCTCATTGAAATTGATTTTATTTATTTTTTTTATTTAGTGCATGAGCAGTACTCTTTTTTTTAATTTGTGTAAGCTGATTATATTTTATCGGCGAACTTTGTTAACAAATGAGTAGCTCCGCAAATATTGTGAGTGTAACATGGTTCCACGGAGGTGTGATTGGAAAATCTGTATACTGAAATTTTATTTTATTTATTCATTCATTATAAACCTTTACATGTTTAAAGTCCTTAGCCAATATTATAAATATAATAATAATAATAATAATTATAATAATATAATAAATAAGAACTTTTTATTGCAAATTGACTTAATTAGAAAGGCCAAAAATCTCTAATTGTTTATGGTCTTTTTTATGCGAAAAGTGCAATGCATAAATATATTTTTGAATGGCCAAAACTTTCTAAAACCTACTTCTTAGTAAAGTGTCAGAAAAGAACTCAAGCTCACTATACTTCACAAAAATCGTATTTAGGAAAAAAGAAGATGTACTACAACTTATAATAATTTAATACTCTTACATGGCTTCGCCAATTTTCAGTGTTCATCAGAGAGGCCACATGATCCCACCACATTTGGAATTATAGACGGAGACTTGTGCTCAAACAAGAGGTATCACAAAGTGTCTCCTGACCTAATTGGGTCGCTCGACATTCCCGTGGAGAGTGGCAGCCAACGTAGCCCACCCCAACCTTCTTCTTCTTCTTAGCATGACAGTCCTTGCTGAACCATTGCATCATTCACAACCTTGTGTCATTTGTATCTATCTAAGGCTACCTTTTTCCACCGCTGAACGTTTAGCTTTTCAAGGTCAACTTCCACGTCTGCGAGTCATCTCTCTCTGGGGAATCCTCTTCTTAGAGTTTTCTTGCCTTTCGAGTTGTTCCTGCCTTTTGAGTTGTTCTCCCGTTGGGCATTTTAAGCCATCTTATAGGTCCATATATTTTTCGCAATATTTTTCTTTCAAATACCATTAGTTGATTAATGTCAGTAACGCAATCATAGGTAAGCACTGGACGGATCGAGGTTTAGTATATCCTTAAGCAGCTTCAAAGCTTGTATATATTTAAGCAGCTTAGACTTAAGCAGCTTCAAATTAGCAAAGTGAGACTCATTTGCTGCTAAAACTCTGTCAATGATGTAACCTAACCTAACGAATTACCCTGTCACGATTATGCAAAATATCTAAATCTCGTTTACTACTTTTCCATTCTAACTTCAATTAACCAAAATTACTAAAAATTATCAATACAAACTCAAATTCTTCAAAGGTTTCAATTTGGGGTTCGGGAAATTTACTATTTTTAATGCTCAAAATACTCTAAGATATTAAATAACATTTATTGTTCAAAGTATTCAAAGTCTCCACTTAATTTTTTCCGAATTTTCATTCGCAATTGATCAAACTGTATAAGCAATATTTAAAATAATTAAATAACAGTTTCCATTCAAAGTCTCCAAAGTCTCCACTTAACTTTTTTTGAGAATTTCTATTTTTAGATGCTCAAACTCTTTAAGCAATATTTAAAATAATTTAAAAATATTTCCCATTCGAAGTCTCCAAAGTCTCCACTTAAAGGTTTTTGAAAAATAATGCATAGAAATTCGAAATAATTTAATGTCAAGCCAATTTTTCATATATAAAGTATGTTTGTGTATCTTATATGCTGTGTCCAGCTTCCAAATTTTTACAGTACAGCTACATTTATTGTAAAAGACTCTGCACTCGACACGTGATTTTCAAAGTGAGCAGCATACTCTGTAGTTGTCCAAATTAGTATACATATTATTAGTATATTAGCTGTTTGAGCCTTATTCTCAACAAGTGAGAGAGCAAACCGTGCAGGGTTTTTATGCCTGAACTCGATTACTCAAATGCTGTCTCAGAAAGTTTGCTTGCACACAGATCTGCTTCCTCAGTTCTTGTAACACCTTTGTGAATCTGTACCGAGTAGAACTCGATGCAGTGCTGCGAATGAAGTTGCGAAGATTGATTTTTCTTAAATATATTTCTTAAAAACACATTTTGAGTCTTAGGCATCTTAGAGACTGTCTACAAAAAGACAGGAATTTGAGGAAAGGAGTTTCACC
The DNA here is from genome assembly GCF_027943255.1 of Anastrepha obliqua. Lineage (NCBI taxonomy): Eukaryota > Metazoa > Arthropoda > Insecta > Diptera > Tephritidae > Anastrepha > Anastrepha obliqua. The sequence goes on along the minus strand of NC_072893.1, from coordinate 119,528,475 downwards.
ACACTTTTTCGGTTTCCCCAAACCTCAGTGTGATTTAAAATAGTTCGATTCTTCACTAGAAAATCTGTCAGATTATCTAGTTAAGTAGTCTGTTGTCTAGTTAAGCTGTCAAAAATGTCTGCTCCCTTGAACTAAGTAAAAGAAATTCTGCAACAAAAAAATTTGTAGGCTGCTCAGAATTTCTCTTGCTCCCTTGAACTAAGTAAGAGAAATTCTGAACAGACTACAAATTTTTTGTTGCGGTTTTTGCCGCTAGTTGGCAGTAGCTCACCTGAGTGAGGTTTTAGCTTAGGCCAAATTAATCCATGGGAAAGTATAGTTTAAGCACTAGAAAGAGTTTGGCAGCTATATTTAGGCGCACTTACCACTTTTTGCTGTGAACCTCGAACCCTGAGTCGTTCGGAAACCTTACTTTTTACCTTTTCCCTTTAAAATATGCCATTCTCATTAAAGCACCCCTTACTGCACTGTCATGGATCATTACTTTGTCTGCTCCCATCACCACTACTGATATTCAATTTCAGCCAACAACACCAGTAGGTACGTGCAACATAGGGAAATCAGAACTGCATAAAATATCAAAATCTAGTAGTGAATCCGTTCCAACTGTCTAAGGGCCATAAAAACTAAAAATAATATTCGTTCAGTCATGTACAAAAAATGCAAATACCAAATATTTATATTCTCACACCACTCTAGTATGTACATATATGTATATGGGTATGTGTTGGAGAATTTGCTGTGCCTGGTCTCCTACTACTGTTGACAATAGACACACAATCCAAATCGCATGCATATATTTATTTGCTTTAGTCGCACACGAGTATGTTTTTCTGTTTTGCCACAGCTGTAATAAAATGCATTTTCCGCAAATTCCTTTTTTTTCGTGTGGTCAATAAATATGTACGCATTTATGCATGTACGAGTAGAGATATGCAAAAAACAAAAATCCTAGAATGAAATGCAAATCAAGCGGTAAAGCTTTGCTGCACAGTATATTGTCGCTATTATTTTCATTGCTGATATGGCTGTTGTTGTTTTCAATTTTTGCCACCTGCTGACAGTTTTTCTGTCAGCTTAGATGCTGTTGAAACTTTATTGATTTACTATGGTTAATGTGGATCGTTGTAGGTGGAGTAGATAGAAGAGTGCTTTGTGTACTCATCGCTCGACAGGTGGGAATGAAATTACTATGTGGTATTAAAAATAGAAGAGGAATGGACAAAACGAAGGACCACATGGGAGGAGAGCTTAAAAATGTATGCACTGAAGATATAATAAAAATTGTGGTTGGGCTGCAAAGTGGGTTTAATTAAAAATTGTGGTTTTTCGTATTGGTTTTTATTATTCTTGTACATTTTTAGTTTTGTATGTTATTAATTACCTTTGCAGAAATGAAATAAGTTTTGCTAGATTTGGTATTTTACCAATATTTTAAGGGATCTGCAGCATCGCCATCTTGTTTATTTATAAAGTATTTATTTATTTATTGTATTTATGAATTTATTTATCATCAGTGAATTCATAGTTTCTTACTGACTACACAGAAGGTATAGTTTCAAATTTATAAATTTAGAGGAATATTGCTAAATATTTCGGCAGAAAATGAGGTGACACTATTAATAATTCGATTAATTTGATTTAATTCTAATCAAAAGCTTGCAACTCATTTATATTCCTAATCGATTGACACCAACAGCAGCTGAGCGCATATGTGCCCGCTGAACATTCGGTTGGTACTCGATTCAAAGCCTACTATGGTTATGAAACATTAGGGGATAGAGAAAATGTTTTTCTAATAACTCTTGTACTGCAATCAATAAAAAATAGTTTTTATTCAATAATAAGATAAATGCACTTCAGGAAATGATAAATAATCTAGAGGCGCACTTTGAAAAATGAAACGTGGAGGTTAACCTAGCCAAATCAGCAACAATGGGGGCAAACTATAGAAAAAAATGGCAATATAAATGAGAGAATATTATACTTATTGAAACCTGCGGGTGGTTCTTACACCCAGAATGGTTTTCCAGAAACATCTAAAAAAAGAAAAAACGTCGCAATGTCTACTTTAAATAAAGGAAATATAAATAGGTGCGAAATGGAAAATGTTTCAATCAGTCTGTCGAGCTGTCCAAAGTTGTGCGGCTTAGGTATGGAGATACCGTATATGATATTTGAGAATTTTGACAAATTACATCTGCAATTCATAAAGAAAAGTTTTAAGCTCCCATGCTGTTCGCCTACCTGCTATAATATTTATTTATAACCAGCTCTCGAGTATGGTCACATCAGAACGCTTTCACTACATTTAAATCTTATCAAAAAAACAATATTTGTATATGAAGCTTTGAGGCTCCCCGCCTCCTAACCAAAATAGTTTTAAAAAGATATTTTTTTCCGGAGCAAAGTTGTAAATCAAACAGGATTGGCCTTCAATTTGAAATGGGTCGAAGCTACCAACAGACAAAAAAAGTGGCATAGAGCACTAAACAGTACGGAGAGAATATGTAAAGAAATGGACCATAGTGTTGGTCAAAGTTATTTTACGGATAGCATAGAAAAGTTAAAAATTTCATGCAATTTTAAAGCCAGAAATATTTGCAGAAAGAAACAATCCAACATTTTCCAAAATAGTTCATGTTCTAAATGGGGTAAATGATTTTCAATGAAAAAATTCTATATTTTATAACAGGTGCTTCAAAGTAAAGATAATTAATTGCAGATTAATAGTTTTATAAATAAATGTCTACCAAATTTTTCCGATGGTCAACTTTTAGATTCATTGCCGTATTTCCATTTAAATAAAGTAAGAAAAATAGAAAGAACAAAGTTTTTTTTGTGCCAAAAAATTAATCAATACAGTAGGTTCTGTTTTTATGCGGCTTTTTTTTATGCGGTTTTGAAATAGTGCGGTTTTTTTTTAAATTACAAAATGCATGTCGACCTATCGGGAATTGTACATATAAACAAGATTTTAAACCAGCTAAGCAAAAACCCATCACAGATTACATTAGAAATGCTAACCCTACAAGTATGGAAGATATATAAAGATATAATTTTCATAGATACAATATTTTTTTTGCGATTTTATTTAATTATTTCAGATTCATGCGGTCTATGGAACGTATCTATAGTAATAATATGGGACTAGTGCCCTTTTTTATGCGATTTTATTACATTATTTCAGATTTATGCGGTTTTAGCATTTGAAACGTATCTATAGTTTTACTATAGAACTAGTAGCTTTTTTTATGCTGTTTTTTTTATGCTGTTTCTTGCGGAACGTATCTACCGCATAAAAACAGAACCTACTGTATCTACCTATCTATCTAACAACTATTGCCTCTCACTATTTCTTAAAAATAAGAAGCTTAAATGATTGTAAACATTGTTCTTTGTTTAATGACGCCCGGGAACAGCAAGCGCTTATGACCATCACTATACCCACTATACCGACAGATCCTCACAGCTACACCCATTGTGCAGTGCAGCACTCAGACATGAATTAAGTCCATTGTACTACACTTGGATTCCCTTTTACTTTTCTTTAAATCTACCCGATCTCCGAAGAAGTCTGAGTAGATCTTGTGGTGCCAAGGAGCCAAGATGATCGCTTCTTAACACATCAGTGCCAAAGACCTCAAACCTGATTCGAGCGAAGGCGGGGCAGACGCACAGGAAGTGGTCCGCCGTCTCATCCTCCTCTTCACAAGCTGGGCAGAGTACACTGTCTGAGATGCCCAACCTTTCCATGTGGTTCGCCCACAGAAAGTTTGCGACAGTCGATCGGATATGCCAAATAACATCAGTTTAGTCCATCTGCAGCCTCTCTCAGCCTGCCAAACTCGCTTGTGGGTGGTAGTTACCCATTTGCTAACCGTGGCTGTGATGGCCGCAGAAGGGAGTGGGAAAACAGGCTCTGGGCCAAAGAAGTTGGCCTCAGCGCTCATCTTAGCTAAGGAGTCAGAGGTCTCGTTACCCGCGATACCCACGTGTCCCGGGACCCATGTTAGCATCAGGCTATTACGTCTACCGTCATAGTTCAGCCTAGATTTACAGGACTTGACTACCCCTGATGTGGTTGAGGGGCTGTCTAAGGCTATAAGCGCAGCTTGGCTGTCGCTGCAGACACATATAGAACTGCCTCTCCATCGCTTTTCCACAACAAAGTTCATCGCTTCTTGAACTGCATACACCTCCGCTTGAAACACAGATGCATGCATGCCAAGAGCAAAGTGCAGTTTTCTCCCACTTGATTCCACGTAGACCCCAGAGCCGGAGCCATGCTCGGTCCTGGAGCCATCCGTAAAAATGCGAAAACAGTGTTTGCTCGGCTCACGGGGCATGGAGAGAATCGTTGGATCGACGTCCATGCCTTCTCTGTTTTCCAATGCCGGACAGGGGCCGCACACCTATGTACTAAACACCTCTCCGCAATCTACCACGGTATTACCTCACGGCTCTGGTTAACTCGAAGACTCTTAAAGATTCCCTTTGTATATCTCTATCATAGTCTAGGCACTCATAAGGCTGTTCAGTACTGCGTCTCGTTACCTTATATGTCCTGCAATTACCCTCGTTGTTGATTACATTGGGGCAAAATGGCTCTGCCGTCTTGTTAAGAGAGATACGGCTACCATGTAGATTGCCGACTCTTTTGTGAGAAATTTTATCGTTGGCTGATAGTCAGTGAAAATATATAAAATATGTCCAAATATGTACGAGTATAAGTAAATCTGAAGATTGTGCAGGCTTAGGTCGTTAGCAAATTTTTCGATTTAACTATAAATAGTAATATATCAATTAAAAGGCACAAGCAAAGATCACAAGCCTGGTTGTTCTAATGACTGTCATCTCTTCTTTTGATGTCGTTAAGCCTGCTTTTGATTTGTGCCTGAGACGGCACTCATAAATGAGCAGTAAGTGCTCATAAAGCGACCTTTTCTTCAGTTGATGCGTGCAGAAAATTATTTTCACTCTTTTGCATTACAACTTTGAAAGGTCCAATGATGCGTTTACTTGGTCCCGTTAAGGGCATCTCTTGAGTAATGATTATGCCTGCTTTTGTCTTCCCGAGAGTAATAAACAGTTGAGCAAAGGTGGTGCGCAAAAGAATCACCGTATATTGAATTACTTCCAAGCCAATTACTTATTGCCAAAAAACTTATTGGAAGGCGATCCTGATGAAGGGATTGCACTGTAAGTGCATAACAAAATTCTCAAAAAAGAATTTTGTACTTCGGCCGCAGTTCACTCTATGACAGACCCTGCGTTTAGTGAAAAGATGTAGTAACTCTGATGGGTATCCAGTGGATCGCATAAGAGAAATAACACTTTGACTGCGCTCATAATAATTAGCTTTACTCTAACCTAGTTCCTTAGTTGATCACGAAGATTGTGTTTTCTAAGTCCCACAGCTCACAGCCCAGACCACTTATACGAGGCTGTTTCAATAAGTACCCGTCTTTGATGACAGAGGGGCGTTTCTGAGGAAAGTTGGTATTAGCATCGTGTTCTGTCATCTATCGAACGACGGCAAAACTAATTTCAGACTGATTGATAGGATAGCTTAGATTTGGCAGCTGTTCGAGTACGACGTGTTTCGTTATTTTCGCTAAGATGGAAAAAGGTAGTATCGTTCGGTATTTCGCTTGTTTTTGTTTGGAAAAAATACGAGGAGATAAAAGTAGATGCTGTTTATGGGGACGCTTCGCCATATATGATCACAGTTAGATATTGGTTCATTGAATTTAAAAATGGGCGAACATTTGTTTTTGATGAGGAACGACCAGGACGCCTAGCAGACGTGGTTACCGAGGAAATCGTTCAAAAAGTGCACGACATGATTCTCGCTGATCGACAAACGAAAGTGCGCAAAGTAACAAAGGCCATAGGTGTGTCGACCAGAATCGCAATTCATATTTTACATAATAAGTTGGTAATGAAAAAATTGCTCGATTGTTCACAAGCAACAACAAGCGGATGCGACTGTTAACTTCGAAGCAGTGTTGGGAGCAATTTAAGCGAGAGGGGAAGGAATTTTTGCTTTGAGTTGTCACCGTTGATGAAACCTGGATTCATCATTACATACCAGAAACTAAGCTACAATCAAAAGAAAGGATTTCTCGCTGTGAATCTGCTCCAAAGAAGGCGAAGACAGTCCCATCGGCCAGAAAGGTAATGACAAGGATTGTTTGGGATGCGAACGGCATCATCCTCATGGATTTTTTAGAAAAAGGAAAAACGATCACTGAATAATACTACAGTGAGTTGTTGGACCGCTTTCACAAAAAAATTGAAGGAGACACGGCCGCACTTGGCGAAAAAGAATGTGCTGATCCACAACAATAATGCGCCACCGCATTCATCCGGAGTTGTCGCCGCCAAACTGCCTGATTTGCATTATAAATTGCTGCCACATCCCCAGTGTTCACCCGATCTGGCTCCTTGCGACTTTTCTTGTCATCTAACATGAAGAAATGGCTCGCAAGAAAAAAATTTAGTTCAAGCGAGGAAGTGAACGCCGAGATAGAAGCGCATTTTGGAGAGTTTGACAAATTCTATTTTTTGGAGGGATTAAAAAATGAACGGAGCGTTGGGAGAAATGTATCTTTCTAAAAGGGGATACTGTTGAAAAATAAAAGAAAATGTTTTTTTTTAAATACTGTCCTTATTTCTAACACAGGTACTTATTGAACCCCCCTTAACGAGCTATTGCTTCTCATTAGTCGAACTATCCCGATTTACTATGCGATGCCGTCTATTTGCTTTTCTGCAATTTTTTTACGTTAATCATCGAGAATTCCCCAGCATTCTATATCATAGAGCACCCAGACTTGCACACTCACACTGATCATGAAAGACTGTTTTCTTAGACTCTTCTTGATTGCAGCCTCTACATCTATAGCTGTAAGGCCACACCGTTTTCCTGGCATGGACCCCCAAAGGCCACTGTCCGGTTATTGTTGACGCAATTCTGAATATGTCTGCTCGCAGCTTTCTTAACAACTCGTCAGTTCTGGATTTGTTAAAATTGAGCCACATTTATTTAGTAATTTTGCAGGTATCCATGTTAGTCCATCTCTCGACGGACTGCTTCTGGTATAGCGAGAAGATCTCCTTTCTGTACACGTCTTGGGGACAGCCTATTTCTATCGCTTCGAATTCGTTATAGGAGGCCCACTATCTGGCCAATACATCAGTGCGCTAAAGCATTAAGTTCTTCTTTGTATTATCTGGCAACTTTTGAATTGGTGATGGGTGCCTTTAAAGCTAAAATGGCTGCTTGACTATGTGGAAAAATACATATTTCTGATAGTTTTTGTGGCTGGTTTTTAATTATTCTGCAAACTTCCCTTATCCCGGGCACTTCTGCTTGAAAATAGTGGATATGCTATAATACTTAAACCGGTTCACCTCACTTCGTCTTGCATTCAAAAACTTTGCTCACTTGAACGAACATTTTCATAAAAATTAGTGGAATGAAAATCCATTTTCCCAAACTCAACTCCCAAACCACTTAAAAACTATGAACTAATGAAATTCAAATTTTACATATATATTACATAAGTCCTATATACAGTTAACCTCAGTTTAAAACAGAATAAATGCTAGCGCAGAAAATAAAAGACTCGCTAAAATCGCATGCAATAAGTCAAGCGAAAATATTTCGTAGTAAATTTAGAAACGCAAAAAAAGCGATAACTCATTTGATAGTTAGGCGAAATGCAAAAGAAAATTGCAACAGCCAAGGGCATCGGAAGTGTAAAAATGCAAAATGCGCGACAAATAGCGGAAAAATAGGGGAATGAAAGTGAAAATTGAAACCACAAATTTTGCTCCATAACAAAGAGAAAAAAAATCAAAAAAGGGGGGAAAATCAAGAAAACAAACAAATGAAAATATTAAAAAAAGAAACAAAAAATCCAAAAAATCCAAAAACACAAAAAAACTTGTCAAAAAACAAAAGAAGGAACAGAGAAACAAAGTAAAAAGAGTGAAGCAAAGGTCACATTAGGGAAGAAGCGCAAGCCAGGCAGACTAAAGATTACAGTTGCAGGGATGAATGCACGTGTGGTGAAATAGTTGACGCTATGAATGCGCGCGTACATGCAGTACAATAGAAAAAACAAGAAAAAAAAAACAAACAACCAAAAAATACCACAAAAAGCACAAAAACTCCTCCACTAACAACCTTAGGTATATGCAACAGAAAGCCGCTGGCATGTCGGTGACGCTGAACGCTACGTTCTGATTAGACTACCGAAATTTGGTGAATTTTGTTGTTGTCTATGTAGCTGTAATGCAAGAATACTGCAACGCAAAAAAACAACTACACACAAAAACAAAAACTCTCAACCACCTCACAAAATGAAAAAACAAAATATATAAAAACACTGGCAAACACACACACACACACATACACATAAAATATTGCATGACAAATGTGACCAACAACAATGCCCTCAATGCGCTTGTGGCATGCAGTAGGATAAAAAGCGTTGCAAGTTGCCACACAAGCATTTGCTTAGCCTTGGTTGAATGTGGTGAAAAGCAAAGACTATCAAAACTCCGTATAAAAAATAACAAATAACAACAAAAAACAACTGCATGCAAGCGAAGTGGAAATCAAAACGGAATAATGCAACAACGTATGCAAATTGAAAGCCAAAATCTTCATACGCACATTTGTTTTAACTCACTGGAGGTGTTGCTGCTTGCGCTGGGAAGGGTAGAGGAGGGTAGGCGAGGGCATGGGACGCAGAACTAAGACGACTGCAAGCGTGCAATCTGTATGGAAAATTGTGTATGTACACTGCGTTAAATAACTGTAGTACATGTTGACAAGTTTTGAATATTTTTTTTTTTGCATTTAATTTTAGTAATTTTTATATGAAAATATACTTTATTCTGCTACAAAAACCATGTACAAACATTTGCAAATTAAAAAATATAAATTAACAAATTTTCGTCCAAATTTCTTACTTTCTATGCAGGATTTTTAGTAAAACAACGGGTATGTATTAGGTTGCAACGACTTGTTTGCGGTTTGGCAAAGAGTATTCGATAGAACTTTTTCTGCTCTAAAAAACCAACCAATTAATTGTACTTTTGACTTATTTAATTTTTTATTAGTTTCGGGGCTTAGAAATCGTATAGCCAGGACGCAAAAATCAACATTTTTGACACCTGCTCTTCTTTGCTCTTCATCGGGGTCAAAAAACTGCCGAAGCAGCCTGGGACATTCGCTTCGCTTTATGGAGAAGGTGTCATAAGCGAGTCGACATCAGGGAAATGATTTTCAATGTTCCAAAACGGCGACTTTGACGTCGATGACACGTCCCGTAGCGGCAGACCTTCTGAATTCGATGAAGAACGTCTCAAATCACTTTTGAAGAAGAACGGCCATGAAACCAGTCGTAGATTGGCAAAAAAATGAACTGCGATCATAAAACGATTCTCAATCAGCTTTGTACAATAGGGTTTACTGAAAAATTCGAAGCCTGGGTGCCTCACGAGCTCAACGAAAAAAACTAAAGAAAATCGCCTTCGAATTGTTTCTCAGTATCTCGCCCGCCATCGAGCATAAACAGAGTGGTCAAAAACAAAGCTTTTTGAACCGAATGGTCACGGGAGATGAGAAATGGTGCCTGTATAGCAAGATGAAGGAAAGAAAGGAGTATGTAACTCCAGGAGATACGCCGAAGCCAAGAATCAAGCCGGATACTCATCCAAAGAAAACCATCATATGTCTTTTGTGGGACTGGCGGGGCATAGTGCACTGGGAAATGCTCAAAAAGAATGCCACGGTCAACAAGGAGCTCTACATTGCCCAGTTACACCGCGTGAATGAGACTATTCGACTGAAAAGACCTGATCGGCATGATGAAAGCTCCTCCTCCTTCACGACAACGCGAGGTCCCATTTTACACAAGTCGTCAAAGACGCATTCCAAGAACTCGAATGGGAGGTCCTTCAGCATACGCTATATTCTTCGGACTTTGTACCAACCGATCACTATCCCGTTCCCTGTCAAACCATATTAAGGGCTCATTAAGGGCGATAGCAAAGAGCTCCTTAAAAACTGGCTCAACAACTTCTTTGACACCAGACCAGGCGATTTCTGGCGGAAAGGCAACAACAAATTGGTCGATAGTTAGGAAGAGGTTGTAAACAGCAACGGCGAATATATAATTGTCTAACTTATTGATATAATTATTGTTTGTTTTTTTGTTTTTAATAAAGGTCTTTGGTAAAACGCTACGAACTTATTCGCCCAACCCAATAGTTTCGGTAAGGGGTGATTTACTTCTTTTTCTTCTTAGCTTCACATTCATCACTTTGAAGTGTGCTTTGCCGTCCCTTTCGTGGTCGAAAAATAAAGGGCTTTCCAATAACAGGTATTATTGGTGAATGGATTGCGCTATCGAGAGATGATTAACGATTTTTTATGGCCGGAATTGGATGGTATTGATCTGGACAACGTTTATTTTCAACAAGACGGCGCTACAAGCAACAAAACCATTGATCTTTTACCGGAAAAGTTTCCGGACCGTGTTATCTCTCGAAGAGGTGACCACAATTGGCCACCGAGGTCTTGTGATTTAACACCTTGTGACTTTTTTCTTTGGGCCCACGCGAAAGAGAAGGTCTACGCCACTTAGCATTTTGGTTATGGAAAATTTCATGAAAGGGATATTATCCTGTAAGCGAAGTGGTAATTTACCAAATGTTATTTTGACGTGACATAATTATAGAAATAGAAAGAGACTTGAAAGAATACGATAGACTTTGGAAAATGGAAGTCGAATAGTAAAGTTTAATATACACAAAAAATCAAAGTCGTATTAGATTTGGGAAGGAATTAAAGAGAGGGTAACAAAAATGAAGAAAACCCTATAAAGTAGTTCAGTCGACTGAGAGGCTTATTCTGTCAAATTCGCCAAGACCCAAGTAGCGTCATGGTGATTTTTGTAACATTCTGTATTCTCCCGTGAAAGGTTCAATGGGACGCCAGGTATGTCTCACGAGGGATTGAGGACCTGAAGAAGAAGAGAAGGTAAAGGGTGTTTCTTTTAGAGGTTAGGTTTTCAAGGTGGCACTACTTTTTTCGTAGATGGTCTTTTTGACAGCTGTCACTTGATTTATGCTCAGTTTGGTTTGCCATTTCATAATAAATAGACTTACACCTGAACAACGTTTGCAAATCGTGCAAATTTATTACGAAAATAATGGTTCGGTTCGCGCGACGCATCACAAGAAAATTTTGTTCAGCGATGAAGCTCACTTTTGGTTGAATGGGTATATCAATAAGCAAAATTGTCGCATTTGGAGTGAACATAATCCACAAGCCATTGCTGAGACGCCGTTACATCCTCAAAAAGTCACTGTTTGGTGTGCTCTATGGGCAGAGGGAATCATTGGTCCATATTTCTTTAAAAATGAAGCCGGCTATAATGTTACAGTCAATGGAGAGCGCTATAGAGCCCTGATTAATGACTTTTTCGTGCCTGAATTGGACGATTGGAAATTGGCAACGCAACAATCGATTTATTGAAGGAAACTTTTGGTGAGCGCATTATCTCGCGCCGCACACACGGCAAAATGAGGACCTTAGGAGGTCAAAAAGCGATTTATCAACTTGAAGATAAAGTCTAAATTAGTTTATATTTTTCGAGTCTGATAGTCATTCCATCACAAAGCGAATAATTCACCTTTAATATGTTTACAATAAAGGAGTGGGAGGGCCCGGCAGATAAGCGAAATGATTGTACGTTTAATTTGCTTTCTACCGTCGAATGAACAATACGCATTGTTTCCTTCGCCACGTGTTTAAATATCAACAGTAGTCAATAACATGGAATCTACAGGTATGTACATTTTATTAATACAGTAAAATTAAAAATAATGTAATCGTAAGCATTTAAATATAGTATATAGTATAGTATTTAAATATAGCTAGTTAAATTTCCTTTTATAATTCATGTTTACTTAGACTTACAAAAAAAGTTCCGCTAAGTACCGTTTTCTGTCTTCGATATTTGCAGTTAACAGTTAGTTGGCCGTTATTATTGTGAATTTTGAGAACTCAAACGAACTCATTGTGACACTATCCTCTTTTATTTACAGGTAGTCGGAGTGATCAAAGTCACTCGAAAATACATGTTAGAAAAATGGATCTGATTTTAGTGCTACAAAATGAAAACTTTTATAAATTATCATCGTCTAAGTGTGTGGAACGATTAACTAGTTACATATTGGACAATCATAGTATTTATAAACAATCAGAAGACAGTGCGTTACGAATAAAATGTGTTCTCAAAGTGTTTGTTTCGAAACTTTTGAAAAAATGGAAGAACTCGAATTGGAAGATTGAGAGATTCACCAAGTACAATTCAGCATGGTTAAAAAACGACTTGGAGTTACCAGCAGTGAAAACTGTGAGCAACGTTTCAAACATAAAAAGTGTTAAAGGCAGACCATCAAAATCTTTCGAAGAGGGCTCTGTACGAACAAAAAGAAGACGTGTTCAATAAAGATGATGATGACGAAAACGAAGATGATGGCCAAGAACATGAAGATGATGATGAAGCATCCTGATTATTAATCATTATAAACTATAGATATACCTAAATAAGGACCCAACCTATATAGTATTGTATCATGTATAGGTATTGAAATATACTTATTTTTTTTCCTTTCCCAAATAAATATTTTTTATTTCTGTTAACTGTTTTACTCCTATCACTTTTCCTTTTTAGTTATGTAGGTAAGTTTGTATAGGTTAGAAGTTAGGTACTTACAAGTATTTTTAAGTTCAAACACAATTAAGAAAATGTAGTAGTTAATGTACATAAATAATACGACACACACACCAACAACGTGCAAAAACATCATAATAAAAGTGCTTTGGGTAATAGGTACAGGCTTCCCGAGTACCCATTCATTCTTGTTTATCATTATTTTTCATAACGTATTGGTTAGGAACCCTAAAAAGAGCAAATGAATAATTTTTTTCAAATTTGTAGTTTTTGACCTCCTAAACTCCTCATTTTGCCGTGTGTGCGCCGTGGACCTGTGGCGTGGCCTCCAGGATCGTGCGATATAACACCGCTGGACTATTTCTTGTGGGGCTATGTGAAGTCGCTTGTCTACGCAGATAAGCCCGAGACGATTGACGTCTTGGAAGAGAATATTCGGCGCGTTATTGCTGACATACCGCCCCAATTGCTGCAATAAGTGGTCGAAAATTGGGCCTCTCGGCTGGAATTTATTCGAGCCAGCCGTGGCGGCCACTTGCCCGAAATCATTTTTAAAACATAATGGCAAACCCTTATCTTTATAATAAAGCTAAATTCTTGGCCATAACATTAAATTATATACGTTTTATTTCATCTTGAAAACCCAACCTCTAAAAAAAACACACCTATAACAAGAGATTACTTTTCCAATATTCTTCTTCTTCTTCTTCTTAATTGGCGCGATAACCGCTTACGCGATTTCGGCCGCGTTTAACAAAGCGCGCCAGTCGTTCCTTCTCGTGCTAACCGGCGCCAATTGGACACACCAAGTGAAGCCAAGTCCTTCTCCACCTGATCTTTCCAACACAGAGGAGGCCATCCTCTACTACCACCAGCTGGTACCGCATCGAATACTTTCAGAGCCGGAGCGTTTGTATCCATTCGGACGACATAACCCAGCCAACGTAGCTGGTGGATTTTTATTCGCTGCGCTATGTATATGTCGTCGTAAAGCTCATACAGCTCATCGTTCCATCGTCTGCGAGATTCGCCGTTGCCAAGGTGCAAAGGTCCACAAATCTTACGCAGAATCTTTCTCTCGAACACTCCAAGCGTCGCTTCATCGGATGTTGTCATCGTCCATGCTTCTGCGCCATACGTTAGGACGGGCATGATGAGAGTCTCGTAGAGTGTTAGTTTTGTTCTTCGAGAGAGGACTTTACTGCTCAGTTGCCTACTTAGTCCAAAGTAGCACTTGTTGGCAAGAGAGATTCTACGTTGGATTTCAAGGCTGACATTGTTATCGGTGGTAATGCTGGTTCCTAAATAAATGAAGCCTTTTATAGCCTCGAAATTATAACTGTCTACAGTGGCGTGGGTGCCGATACGCGAGTGCGCCGACTGTTTGTTTGAAGACAGGAGGTACTTCGTTTTGTCCTCGTTCACCACCAGACCCATTCGCTTTGCCTCTTTATCCAGTTTGGAGAAGGCAGAACTAACAGTGCGGTTGTTAAGACCGATAATGTCAATAGCATCGGCATACGCCAGCAATTGTACGCTCTTATAAAATATTGTGCCTGAGCGATTAAGTTCTGCGGCTCGTACGATGCTCTCCAACGTCAGGTTAAAGAAGTCACACGACAGCGAGTCACTCTGTCTGAAACCTCGTTTGGTATCAAACGGCTCGGAGAGGTCCTTCCCAATTCTGACGGCGCTGCTGGTGTTGAGCAACGTCATCTTGCATAGCCGTATTAGTTTTGCGGGGATACGTAATTCAGACATCGCGGCATACAGATAACTCCTCTTCGTACTGTCGAATGCAGCTTTGAAATCGACGAAAAGATGGTGTGTGTCGATTCTCCTTTCATGGGTCTTTTCCAAGATTTAGCGTATTGTAAATATTTGGTCGATGGTAGACTTTCCACATTCTCCTACTGTAGTATAAATTCAACTTCCTTGAATTTGTATCTTTAACTATAATATAATATATGGTATTAGAAAAACTAACAAGCAAGTAATGCTCCTAAAAAAAATAATTTTTAGATATATCCAAAAAACCTCTTTACAGTAAAAATTTAATTTTGCTAAACAGAGGCGCCCAAAAGCTATGCATCAGTTAGTTAGCTGCATATGTACTGCAACACTATTGCAACAACAAAGCACACATATATCACACACACATACTATATCAATCAGCAAATAGGCACTATGTAGCAACAATAATTTGATTGTTAGCCGATTTCGCGCCCTGGAATGTTGAAATGCGAATTTGTAAATTATTTCATTTCATTTCACAATCAAGCGGCGGCAAAACCGTGACGGCAAACCATATATGTTGCATTTGTTGTTGTTGTTGCTGTTGAATGCCTAAAAATATGCATATGAAAGGGTACATATGGGAATGCGCATGTGCATGGGATTGTGTGTATTTACGTTGATTACAAATGGAATTAGTTGCTTGCTAATGCTGAATTACTGCAACAACATAAGCAGATGTTGCAACAAATTAATACCACACACATACACAAACACAAAATCAAAATCATTGGCGTTTATTTGGGAATGTATAGATATGCCCAATAGCTGCACACATACACGCAAATGCTATTTGAGGCTTGCCATATAAGCGTACATACATATATGCTTACAAACACATAGGCAATCATTTGACCGCTTGGGATTGTTGCAGCTGCTCAATCAACACAATTCGACTATTTTCGTTGCATATTTTAATGTGTGCTCTTGTTTCGATAGCCCGACACTCAATGTTCGACGCATGCAATCGACACTAATTGACGATTTTGGTTTTGTTGCGGACGGAAATTTTATTTCGCCATTGTTGTTGTGGCTGTTGTTCGGCGCAAGCATTGCCATTTGTTATATGGATACTGCACATATTTTTAATTGCATTAATTTATTTTGTATTTTAGTCAGAAAATGGTGTGAGTTGCGCTTTGAATTGCATTTTAAATGATCGATTGGTGCAGTAATTCAGTATACAGAAGTGTGAATGAATGCATGAATGCTTTGCGCTGCGTGCATGTTTTATTGTAACTGCTATTTGCTATGTGACGACGCTGTAATCACTGTTTATAGAAATAGCGTTTAGTTGTAATAGAATATAGTGATGAATTATTGATTTTTTATCGTTTTACATAAATCTTTTGATAAGTCTACAAACTCTACACGCCTAAAAGTTTGCAAAAATATGCTTGCACATAATGGCAAGCATCTCTGGGTATATTTATAGTACTTTGACCTACTGTTGAAAAAGTCTCCAAAGTCTACATTACACAAAATTTATTCGAGCTTATCAAAAACAATTTATTTCCAATATTATTGCATTCCATTTAGGAAGTTTTCGAAGTCTACACTTTGAAAAAAAAAAAATGTATCTAAATGCAGGAGCATTTATAACAATTTCTTTATTTTTCAACACTACCTCAAACTTCATCTGCTAGCCACAACACAGAATTAGAATTATAAGTATTTTCTAATAATACCAATAAGGTCGCAATAACAAACTTAAGGGTCGCCATATACACACGCACATGTGTATGTATGCATGGGTCTGATTAATTTAAAACTTCGTTAGATATATTCATTTGTCACTCAGTAACATTTTCTGCTCATGGAACGTCTTTCCTGGTTACCTTTTTTTAAAATCCCACAGCGCTCTCATTATAAAAACAATTTAAGCTGCGATTTATAGTTTAATTTCTTTATAACTACTGAAAATCTTCTATTTTAAAAAATGTATTTAAGCACTTACTTTGAAGACCGAATAACTCTCGTTAAATACACGTATAATAATTTTTTAAAATAATCAGAAACTATACACCTGAAGTAAAACCTCTGGAAAATAATTTATATGAACATGCACATTTCTTTATTTTAAATTATTTCATATTTTGATATAAAACATACTACTTTTATTGAAAATATCGTTTTTGTGTTTATCGTAAAAAGTCTCCAAATTATTTATTTTACGAAGAGCTGTTCAAATGTTTTAAATGTAATATCATTGACACCTTGAAGTCATTCAACAAACTGGAGACTTATATTTGAAAAGTCTCCAAACTCTACACTTGGGCTAAAGCAGTTGAAAAGTAGCGTATCAGGAGCTAAAAGTATTTGAGCAACTATAGCGCGTACTTTTATATCCAACAGCCTTAAATTCTTGGTCTAAGTGAGATTTGTTTAGAAATCGGCCAGCATTACCTAACCTAAGCCTAAATTCAAAAAGGCAAAAACCCCAAGACTATACTTAGTTAACTGCATAAAACTACCTCTCATAAAATTGCATATTAAATGATTACTAAAACTTTTCTTTGGTTGTTCACTAAGTAGGGATTCTGTGCCGCTATAATCGATAATAAATTCTTGCCTTTCTAGCAAAACTCACTTACATGCAAGTAAGTGCAAATTACAGAGAAAGGAACTTCATGTTTAGTTGGAAATCTGTAGTTTTCAATCACCGCATCACATCGCTGTGACAAACTCTTCTTCACAAGGGCCGCATATATCTGGGTTATTGCACACAGCTCTGAGTTTTTGGTTTTCAGGCATTTCCTATTTGTGTCTGCTGTATATTGGTTGGTTGAGGAGGTGAATATCCAAGAATGCAACTAGCGTTTTGGCATCATTTTGTTGCCATATCTTCGCTACCTTCAAAGGAATTCGGGTTATTGCTTCACGACTTTATCCAGCCTGTGCGATTGAGAAACCTTATAGGGTTGTTTACGTCTATACCACCCAGCTCTTCGAAGTTTTCAAAAAACGGTTTACTAAGGGTTAACATCCTCACCTTCCAAAGGGCAAGGCGTTCAAAAAGGAAATGGAAGATAGTTTCCTTTTTCTCCGATTAATTATAAATATGACGGTATAAATTGTAAGGCATGCCCATTTTGGCTGCTTGCGCTTTTATAGACCAGAACCAGGTAACACTGCCCAGATTATGTAGTTGCTGCAACATCTAGAAAACTTTTATTGCTATTTACAAATTTATCTGATACTTAAAAAGATGAAAATCATATGATAAAACGAGTATAATTTTTCATACGGCGCTCCTCTGACAACAGAACTTCCCCTTTTCTCTAACATCTTAATGTACTCGCTCGGACTTTACCATACTATTCACTTCCGACCGTTACTGGTTTTTTCACCAACTTTAAATGGAATTATTTCCACTGCACTGCTGATGTACACCATTCGCCATTTATCAATGTGACCGCAGACGAGGGGTAGCCATCCGCAAGGGGCTATGACTGTAACATACCAGATGACCCAGTGAGCGGCATTCACCGGACAGCTATCAATATTTCACCAACTACCTCCGAAATAAACCTCCACAAAACCCCATCAGCTAACCAACCCAACTGACCTGAACTAGTGAAACCGCAACATTCTACGCTGCATATTGCAGCGAGGCGAAAGCGTCAAGTGGCAAGTGGGGATGTTGCAACAACGCCAACATTTTTACTATCCTGTCCACAGCGAAATTGCATTTACTTGAACTTTTCAAGCGTTTGATTGGCACCAAAACCATGCTTGGATAAATGGCTCATTGGATGAATAGATGGATGAGCGAATAAGTGAGTGAGTGAATGAATGAGCGACTGACAAAAAAAAATGGACTTGTGTAGAGATATCGATAGATGAATGCATATGTGAATAACTCGTAGAGAATAAAGGACATCCCATCAACACTTATAAGGATGGGCGTTCACATACGATATTTTGTGTGTGTATGTAACGAAAACTCTTAGAAATTAGTCAAATATAGAGCAATTGCTGAAACGCTTCGTTTTTGTTTGCTGTGTTATTCTTGTTGAAAAGTGTGAACAATGCTAGTCAAGACATGACCACGCAATTTAACAGCAGCCACAACAACAGCAACAATGACACGCGAGCGTGAAAAAGCATTTTTATGGCAAACCGGCCAAAAGGTCAACGTCAAACGAAAAGGTAACTGAGGGAGCAGCGAAGGAAGGAAATTCATGCATTGTTCGAGAGCGTTAGAGTGGAGCATGAAACAGGAAATAAATAAAACTGTAGAAAGAAACAATACCAAATAAAACAATCATGCAAAGCAATGGAAAAATCATTGAGTGCAAGGTTATTTTTACAAAGCAATCAACTGCGTGAAAAATAAAGTAGAACGAGGGTGATATTTATGCAGAATAAGAAGAAACTTATTCTGATCCGGCAATAACTATTGATTGCATCAAAATATTCTCATCGGTGCAATATCTACGCAACCAATCACCCAACAGGGGCAGCTAGAGGAGTTACGGCCATAATAATCAAGAGCAAGATTAACGTCCTTAATGTCCACAATGTCCTTAACAAATCTGAAGCTGACGATTCCAGGCCAGGGCAGATTATTATGCCGAACATCCATCCTGGGGTTCGAGAACGGCAAACCCAGAGGGCATTTTATTGTATAGAGCCAACGAGTCTGAACATTATAAACAGCGTCCGAAGGAGAACCAACATTCTGGCAAGCTGATTTGCACTCGACTTATACGGATCATTCCCCGATGCTTGCTAGTCTCAACTTTGTTTTTCTTCATGTTCAGAAGCCGGCCATTCTGCTCAAACATATTGGCCTTCGTTTCGGTCCATAATTGATGAAAAATAGAAGACAACTAAAAAATTTGCCCATTCAACAACAAGAGTTCCTCCACTAAGAGGTAATTTGAGCGGCTGGCTGAAAGCAGACAAGGACAAGGTGTTTCCAAAATATTATACATCAGTATTTATAAGCATCTATTCACAACGCCAACAGACGAAATCGATGTAGTTGAGTATCTTGACACACCTCAGCGAATATATCTTCCGATTGTATCGACAACAATATGAGAAATCAAAAAAATCATTATGTTCATCAAAACAAACAAGGCGCAATGATACGACCTTCTAACCTGCAAAGTCTTAAAAGAACTCCCGTACGCAAGCTTAAAATACATCACACAGCTCTTCAACGTCTTTATGTCGACCATTTATGTTCCAAAATAATTCAAAATCGTTGAAATTATCTTAATCTCCAAACTGCTCTTCAAAGATCGACCCATTAGCTTAATTTATATAAATTGCTTAATGTTTAAATTTAAAACAGTTTGCAATAAAAAAACGAATGTTTTGATTCAAGATTAGGCTCCTTAGACAGGTTTATTAAAGGAGAATCAGTAAACACCGGACATCTGCAAAAATCGGCAGTACATAGTTGAATAGGTTGCTTGATATAAAAAGCAGTTGAGAGAGCAGGGGAGAAAAATTTAAACTAGAGTACTTATAAATACATAGTAACAAACGAAATAATTTTAGAAAAAGGAGTAGAGGGCAGTAAATTTATTTCTCTAAGGTCAGATCTGAAGCCACATTTATTAAGTCAAAATTGGTGCTTAAACAGGTGGCTGACTAAAGAGGTAGAGAGCAATCGCTTATCGGCCTAATGGCTAAGATCAAAGTGTAAAGCATTGGAAGTATAGCACTTTCAAATATTACAGAGTGAGCCATTTTGGGACCACAACCAAACCTAGTAAAATTTTCCGCTTCAATTTTCTGTTAATTGCCAACACATAATAGACGCAAGGTGAAGCCTCCTTGGTGGAACAAGGAATTAGGAGCACCAAGGCGAAGGGTACATGAATTCTATAGGTTAGCCAAAGTTGCTGACAATGAGATCTATTGGAGGAAATACAAGGATCTACTAAAAGTATACTAAAGAAGATACGCAAAGCCGAGAGAGAATCTTGGAAAGACTTCTGTAGCAGTATGGAAGACACTAACGATGTGGCTAGACTTAGGAAACTGTTATCCAAGAATCCGTCTATGCCAAGAACAATACGAAAAATTAACAGGTGTCAGGGCTCTCTAGAAGGCCTAGTCAGCACACATTCTCCAGGGTGTGTGGACACTGCAGATCTTGAACCTAGAGGAGATATCGTGCACGACATCCCGACGGACGTAATAACGACCAACAAGACAGAATGGGCTATACAAAGTTTCGACCCATATAAATCGCCAGGACTGGATGGAATCTTCCCAGCCATGCTCCAAAAGGTAAGCCATCTTGTGGTACCATGGTTAAGAACGATATTCAGGGGATGCTTGAGGTTCGGCTATGTTCCTGTATTGTGGAGAGAAGCGAGAGTTGTGTTTATTCCAAAAGTGGGAAAAAGCAACCCTCTTTACTCAAAGGAATACAGGCCCATTAGTCTGATCTCATTTCTCCTGAAAACGTTAGAAAAGATTCTAGACACATACATTAGAGACACAATTGCGCCGGACGAGTTATCCAAGGCGCAGCATGCTTACACTAAAGGCAGATCTACTGAAACTGCACTTCACTCACTTGTACTAAACATAGAAAAGGCGTTAGAATATAAGGAGTATGCTCTAGGAGGATTTCTAGATATATCAGGGGCCTTTAACAACGTGACAAAAGATTCTATTTTAAATAGCATAGAGTCACTTAATGTGCAATCCGCGGTTTATCTATGGATAAGGTTTATCTATGGATTAGCTAGCAGAAAGATAAGAGCGGAGTGGAACGATGTGAGCCTCACCAAATATGCATGCAGAGGTACCCCGCAAGGTGGGGTACTATCGCCGCTATTATGGTTACTTGTAGCAAATGGAATGCCTAAGAAACTTTATGGAGGGGCCCCAAAACTAGTGGCATATGCCGATGACAAAGCTATAGTAGTTATGGGAAAGTACCTGGACACCATCAGTAATATGATGAGCAACACTCTCAAAACGGTACACCAATCGACATCTCGCGCAGGGCTAGGGATAAACGCGGGAAAAGCGGACATGATACTTTTTACCAGGAAGTACAAGGTCCCGGCGTGGAACCTTACGAAGCTAGGCAACAACGCACTACTTCTCAAAGATCATGCGAGGTACCTCGGTACCAAATTGCTGTAGAAGCACAATGTTGAGGAGAGGGTGAAAAAGGCCAGTAATGCGTATGTAAAAGAATGCTGGCCGTTACTTGGGGTCTATCACCCTCTTTGATGCATGGGGTCTTAGTATGGTGGACTGCGACAAGAAAACTGACATACTTAATGCCACTGGAAAGGATTCAACGACTCGCTGCTCTGTACATAATAGGAGCAATGAAAACCACTCCAACGGCGGCGCTGGAAATGATACTCAGCATGCCACCTATTGACCTTATGGCGGAAAACCTGGCAGGGAAATCCGCGAGGAGGCTAGTGCCTGCGGGGTATTCACATGCAGAACCTTCGGTCTCAGCTCAATAGGAAAGTAGAGCTCAGGTTGCATGGACTACATGACTCCATACTTTAATTGGGAGAGAAGGTTTCGCACTACAATTGAAGAGGAAGGATGGCACAAAGGCATGAAGCCTGGCCATAGAACTTTTCACATCTATGCAGACGGCTCTAAAACTTTAGACGGAGTGGGAGCGGGAATTTACTGCTCAAAACTAGGGATAAGGTAGCCTATCAAGCTGCAAGACCACAGCAGTATTTTCCAAGCGGAAGTTTTTGCTGTGGGGAAAGCCGCAGAGCTAGCCTACACTAGAACAAGACAAAAGTCAACAATTAATACATACGTGGATAGTCAAGTAGCAATAAGAGCAATAAGCTCATATTGTAAATAATAAGTCCAAAAATGTTCGACGGAGCAGGGAGGCCATAGAAAGGCTAGCCGGAAACAGTAGGCTGCATATCTACTGGGTACCTGGTCACAAAGGCATTATAGGGAACGAAATAGTAGATGAGATAGCAAAAAGTGCTGTGAGACTACCATTTGAACAAGAGAACGACATACCGAGACCGCTAAGCACAATATACAACGAAATGGACGACCACATGAAAAGGCAAGTGGAAGCTAGGTGGACTAACCTGACCACATGCAAAACAGCAAAAGTCATGTGTAGAACTAATGACAAAAAACTGACTCAATTCGTACTTACGCTCTCGCGAAAGGAATGCAGAACTATCATAGGTATGCTGACAGGTCATAATCTATTGGCTGCATATGCGTACAAGATAGGGATTGCTAACACGGACAAATGCAGAAAATGCAGAGAGGATGTTGAGGAGACTTTAGAACACCTTCTGTGCGCTTGTCCGGCATTATTAAAAACGCGACTAAAATGCCTGGGAGCCCCACTGCTTGAGGGTCTGAAAGACGTCTCAAAAACGGAGCTCCCAGCCCTACTTAGATTCGCCAAAAGCGCTGACATCCTACATGATGTCTACTTTAGGTATTCATAGAGGTCGGTCTCCATCTGGTATCGCTAGGCACCAAAGGTCTATGCGTGGCTTATTGCCAACCAGGCTAACCTAACGTAACCTTCTGTTAAGAAGTCTCCTGTAATTTGACTTCTAATCATAAATTAGCTGCCACCCCTTCTAAAGTGGTCAACTTATTTTCTGATTGTTTTAAAGCGCGTTTTAATGAAAGCCAGCAAATGATGAATCTGTTTTAACCGGGTCACTCCCTTAAATCCTACCTCGTCTCTCAACTTTGGGAGTTTGAGTCTGCCATTGGAGGATGTTGGGAAGGGAATTTTAGACCTACACCCCTATACAAGAACGGTTGCTGATGGCCTCTCATTGGGCTTCTCTTGCTCTGCCACCCAAGCTAATTTTCAATTAATCATTAGTCTCCTAATATCTTTATCGATGAATGGAAAATGCCAATGAAACTTTTAAAAACGGTAAAAAATTACGCCCGTAATTGCAGACCATTCTCGAAGCACTCGCCAGTACCTAAATTATTTGGAAATAATGATAAATTATTTAGAAGTGTATTTTGCAGTCATATCTCCATACTCGCATGGGTTTCTCACTGATTGGACTACAGTTTCCAAATTAGCCGCTTTCACTAAGGTAACGTACGACTATATCTACACTGACTTTTCAAAAGCGTTCGATAAAGTATCACATACAATTTTTATTTATTTATTAATTATTCTTTTATTTATTTATTTTTTTAATAATTTATTTATTTTTCATTAATTTATTTATCTTCACTTAGTTATTTATTTATTTATTTTCATATTTAGTATTATTATTTTCATTTATTTATTTATTAATATTTCATTTATTTATTTGTACTGACTTTTTAAAAGCGTTCGATAAAGTATCGCATACAATGTAGGTATATTTATTTATTTTTATTTATTTATTCTTCATTTATTTATTTATTAATTAATTAACTTATTTATTTTTCATTTAAATATTTGTTTAAATATTTTTATATTTGTTTATTGGTTGGCTGGCTTAAGGCATCGAAGTGCCACATAGACCGCAAGTTGGGTCCGTTGTGTTGCCCTAGAGCTCATTACGAGTATATTGTATGATTTCCCCACCTTACCGAGATTTTTATTATAGATTTTGGTCAAAGAATTTAATTCGTTTGGAGAATTTGATGAGAGATTCGATTTTCAGGTCCGAGAGTACTGAAAGATTGTCAATTGTTAGAGAGCCTACAAGAGCGAGTCGACTTCTGGCTATACCGGGACAACTGCACAGCAAATGCCTGCTCGGTACTTCCTCATCTTCGTCCTCGCAGTATCTGCACAGGTCGTTTTGAGGAACCCCGAGCCGACGTGCGTGAGTGCCTAAAAGGCAGTGGCCGGTGATAAGAGATATTATATGCCTTAGTTCGTGTTTCGAAAGACTTATAAGGGTTTTTGTCTGTTTCAGATTGTAGGATGGCCAGATTTGTCTGGTCGTAACGCAGGTAGTTTCCACTCGCCACCTCCGATCAGCAATGCTGTGAAATTCTCGATCAATGAGCATTTTACATGTTGAGAGCGGAATGTGGATTGTGGGTAAGTTACTAATATTTGATTGCGCAGCTCCAGCTCTTACGAGCTCATCAGCTTTGCAGTTACCTTCGAATCCACTGTGACCCGGTATCCAGATAACTTGGACAGAATTCTGAACACTTATCTCGTTAAGAGATAAGAGACAGGATCGAACCACATCTAAGTGGGTATAAGAGGAGCTGAGTGCTCGAACGACCGCTTGACTGTCGGTGAAAAAGCGGATATCCTCTAGTGATATTCTATTTTCTAAGAGAGTTTTCGCAGCATACCAGATAGCGCATACTTCCGCTTGGAATACACTACAGTAGTCGGGTAATCTAAATGATAGATTGATGTGAGGGGAATTGGAAAAGATTCCAAATCCCACTTTACCGTCTTGTTTTGAACCATCTGTATATATTATATAATCAGAGGGCCATCGATTTCGGTAAGATTTGTCTTCCACTCTTCCCTAGTTGGGAGTGAACAGGAGAATAGCAAGGGTGGTGATGGAAGACTTACATGATAGTCTATGCCGGAAGAGATAACAGTGTTCCTGATCAGTATGGCCGAATGGCCAAGATACTTATTCTATTTCGATATAGCATTCATGCGGGTCGCTGCTTTCGCTGCAATCGCTTTGCCAGCCGGATCGATAGGGAATAAGTGAAGCAACATATTTAGAGCTTTAGTAGGTGTTGTACTTAAGCATCCTGTTATCATCCTGTTTTTTGGGCTCGGTCAATTGAGGCTAATCTACACCGTTTTTCGAGTGCTGTCCACCATACAACCACACCGTAGAAGAGTATCGGTTTGATGATCGAGGTATATATCCAATAAATGATCCGAGGTGAAAAACCCCAGGTTTTGCCTATAGCTTCCTTACAAGTATAAAGAGCTATGAAGGCTTTTTTACATCTGTTTTCGATGTTCAATTTCCAACTCAACTTCCTATCTAGAATAACTCCTAGATATTTCGCTGAATCAGATAGAAGTAATGTTATTGTTTGCAGTGGAGGAGATTGTTGTTTCCTATTGAAGAGAACAAGATCTGTCTTTGCTGGATTCGCATTTAGTCCGCATTCGGTGCACCATTTTGACAGAATATTGATTGAGCGTTGCATGAGCTCAGTGAGGGTATTCAGGTGTTTGCCTGACACGCAGAGAGCAATATCATCTGCATAGGCTACGACCTTGCAGCCTGCTTTTTCGAGATTTCGAAGCAAACTGTTTACAGCGAGATTCCAGAGAAGGGGTGAAAGTACTCCGCCTTGAGGAGTGCCTTTGACGGCTTAACCCAAGCTCTGAAGTGATTATTCTATTTTGGAGCATTTGTTCGATCATCTTTCGGATGGAGTAATTAATACCCAATTTGGCAATTTCAGACAAAATAGCGTTGGGTTCAATATTATTAAAAGCACCTTCTATGTCCATAAATGCGACCACTGTTTGCACCAGTGATGAAGTGCCGTTTCAGTCGATTTCCCTTTAGTGTAGGCATGTTGTGCCTCAGAGATCAACTTAGTATCAAGTTGGGTTTTGATTTGCTCATCTAAGACTTTTTTGTTAGACTTATTTGTTTATTACTTTTTCATTTAATTTTATTTTTTATTTTTTTTTTTCATTTATTTATTTACAATATTAAGTTTTATTTATTGATTTACTTCATTATTTATTTTATTATGTATTTGGATACTTACTTATTTCTTTACTTATTTATTCATTATTTTTTTATTTAATTTTTTATTTTATTTTATTTATTTATTTATTAATTTTCATTTATTTTATTATTTTTTCATTTAGTTTTTTAATTTATTTTATTTACTTATTTTATTTATTTATTAAGCCAATGAAATAATAGATTCTTATAGGCTAAGTAGACATATTTTAATGTTAGTGGGCATTAAAAAATAAATAACAATTAAACTTTTTATAATATATTAAATATTCAAAAATTTTAATAGGCGATCTTTGAAAATGAAAAACCTATCTCAACAAGTTTAGATATTTTATTAAACTCAATTAAGGCTCTAGTAATAGGAGGTTCTGGAGTATAAAGAGATTTTGAGAGACCAACATAGAAAAATTCCCAACTACGAAAAGCTTTAGCCGGAATATTAAAAAAGAATCTTCCCAAAAAGCACCGGACAGTCAACAGCACCACGGATGAAAAAAATGAGAAAAAATAAAAAATAAATAAACATCTAGATCTTCTTTTTCGCTCAGATTGCATGCGTTTTTACTTATGTAA
The DNA here is from genome assembly GCF_027943255.1 of Anastrepha obliqua. NCBI lineage: Eukaryota > Metazoa > Arthropoda > Insecta > Diptera > Tephritidae > Anastrepha > Anastrepha obliqua. The sequence goes on along the minus strand of NC_072893.1, from coordinate 119,501,684 downwards.
TAGACATTGTATAGTTTCCATTGATAGTGCCTTCTCCTTCAAGCTGATTTAGAGCTGATTTTCGGCGGTGAATCTAGAAAGCGTGGCTGTTAAGCAACGATAGCTTTTGCACGCACGAGAATTGTAGATATAAAGCAGGGGCATATATCAGGTCAGTCCTAAAGTTCGTGCGTTTTTTAAAGGTGGTTTTAAAATTAATAAAAAAGATTTTTAAAGTATTTATAAATCAATAATCTATTTTCCTTCATTATTTACAATGTCTTCCCAACGTTTAGGCAAATTTTTAGTTCCCTGCTTAATTTTTGTCCTTGGAGTCAAAATACGCAATATCCGGAGAATATTGTGGATGCAGCATTAGCTCCCATCCGAGCTCGTTCAGCTTGCTAATGTTTGCCTTGCAGTATGAGGTCTTGTGTTGTCGTGGTGAAACAAAACTTTGCATCTATTCATTAAAGACGGTCGATTTTTTCTAAGTGCCTCATTCAGGTGTGATAGCTGATGGGAATATTAATCAGCAGTCTGGTTTGGTTCCAGAAGTTCATAATAAACAATACCGGCCATATCCCACCAAATAGACAGGAGAATCTTCTTGGGGTGAACGCCATCTCTAGGGGTCGGTTCTGGTGTTTCATCTTTATCTAACCATTGGCGTTTGAGAACAGGATTATTGTAAAGGACCCATTCTTCATCACCAGTAACGATATGGCTCAAAAAACTTTCATTTTCAAGCCGTTGCAGAAGCTGAGAACACAAATTCACTCTCTGCTGAAGGTTGGGGACGGAAAGTCTATTTTCCCAGCTTTGAAACCTTTCCCAACTGAACCAGGTGCCTGTGAACTGTTCCATGCGATGAATTTAACTTCTGAGCTATCATATCGACTGTCAAATTCGGCTCAGCTTCCACGATTTCGAGCAAGACGTCGGAGGTAAAGACTTCAGGACGACCAGCGTGCGGGGCATCCTGCACGTCGTAGTTCCCACTTTGGAATTTTGAAAACCACTTTTGCGCAGTCCTTACACTCACGGTATCCACTCCGTGAACAGTGTTTATTTCTGCAGCAGCAGTTGTTGCATTTTTACCACGTTTATAAAACAAATACAAAATATGCCTCTTATACGCGTTCGAAGATTCCATTTTATTTTTTAACAACACGTGCTTCTATCCGCGATTGTTGAATGCACAATATATCAAAGGAAATATAAATAGTTCCGTTATATTCCGCGAATAATTGTTTGTATGCAAAAATCTCACAAAAGTGAAATTGTAGGTAAAATACGTATGAACTTATGGACTGACCTGATACTATTGGCTTCATATATTGCCCCGAAGTGATCATTTGAAGTGGTCATATGATTTCACCAAAGCTCTATCAATTTTCCACGATAAATTCTATATCAAAAAGGTGAAATTGAGGGAATATAACCCTTAAAGGTATTTGAGGTATGACGAGAGTGGTGCTTATGGTCATATCTTTAGACTATGTGAAATAAGAAAGAATTTCGCCCTCACAGTTGTGTTCAAATGATATATATGATTCTATCATGTGATTTTATCATCTCACAATTTGAGATCATATGATGAGATCACACGATGCGATCATATGATACGATTTCAAATTGTGATTTGATTAAGTGACCTGAACATTTAATATTATCATATGACCTTATGATTTGATCTCATCATATAATTTGATTATATTGTCTGATCACATGATTTCATCATTGGTGATGATTTCATCATATGATCTCATCGTATAATATGATTTGATTAGATTATCTGCTCATATAAACGCATCATATTTCTAGCTATTTTCTTTTAAATATATTTATTGATATTATTGTAAATTAATAAAGAATTTGCACTTTTGATAACAATTAGTTAGTGTACACAGAAATATTTTAGATATAAAGTCATACGATCAGATTAAACAACCATTTCATAATGACTTCAAGAGCGAAAATCTTTCTTCACATATTTGAGCAAATCTAGGAAACAATCAATATAACCATCGTTTCCACCGCACTTTGAATATCTTTGATAGGTATCAGCGCCTCATGTCACAAAAAACAAACTCCCGTTTTGAATTCAGTGTTATTGATCCCCTCCAAAATTGCTAAAAGGCAATCAATTTCATAAAGCGCAAGGCAAACTCTAAATCAAATGCAATTGTTACCAACACAATTTATTTTACACCACCACACCATTGAAATTTATTGTAGCAATATTGCTGTTATTTCTGTGGGTTACTGTTATTGAGCATACGTTTTCCATTTTCAAAAGCCTTAAAAATCAACTGAACTGTAACATCGAAATATATGATTTCCAGAGTGCATGCGGAGTTAGTTAGTGCATGAAATGCATAACTGAGAGGAGGACTGATTTTTTTCAATTGTAAAAACAAGAGGAAATCTAATATAAAGTAGAAAGATATAAAAAAAAATGTGGAGGGTTGTGGCGCACACTTTCGGAGGGAGTAGTAGTGTAATATTTGACAAAATATTTTTTTAATTAAGAGGAAATAACGGTATTAGAAAATCTACAAAATAATAAAGAAAGTTAGAAATCGTGGCACATCAATACAAAAACTGAAGTACCAATAAAATATAGAACTTTCATAGAATATTTAGAAGTGCGCAACAGCTCAGTAAAACTGGAAAGCGGTTAAAACTTCCTTGGTAGTTCAATAAGTTTTGCCGTTCGATAAGAGAGGGTATTGCTACTGGCATAATTTTGTTTTTTGTTCTCTTGACGCACTCTTTATATGAACGCATGGTAAGTTTCATTTTAATCTGTCAATTCATTCTTTGTTTACAAGCCATTTTGTGTCATAGTATTTTATATAATAGAAAAATTCAAGTCACCTGCAGTGATTGAATTTTTATTTTTGAAAGGTTTAAAAGTAAATAAATTTGTGAATGAATGTTGAACGTTTATGTTTTCGAAAGGCTAAAGTAGATTTTGTGCATCGATATCGGTTCATCACTATGGTTGAGACTTGGGTTTATCATCACCACACTTCATAAAAGCAGGAGGCTGAAAAATGGTTCTTTGGCTCCGAACGAGCCAAAACTGGTAAAACAATAAATGCTGAATATTTCGGCGTGAAAAAATACCCAGTTTGGAAAAGAAAAATACACTTTTCATCAGGACATTGCACCGCGTCACAAAAGCATTTTGACATTGGCTAAAGTCCATAAATTAAAGTTCGAATTGTTGAAGCATCCACTGTATTCACCAGATTTGGCCCCTAGCGACTTCCATTTGTTTCAAGATCTAACAAAACGCATGCGTGCAAAGCATTTCTCAGCACACGAAGAAGTCATAATTGCTGTGGAAGCGTATTTTGCAGCCCTTCCAGATTTTCACTTCAGGAATGGAGTTCATAAATTGACATCTCGCTGAAACAATTGTCTTCGTCTTTATTTTTACCTTTCTCTTTTTCTTTATCTTTATCTTTATCTTTATCTTTATCTTTATCTTTATCTTTATCTTTATCTTTATCTTTATCTTTATCTTTATCTTTATCTTTATCTTTATCTTTATCTTTATCTTTATCTTTATCTTTATCTTTATCTTTATCTTTATCTTTATCTTTATCTTTATCTTTATCTTTATCTTTATCTTTATCTTTATCTTTATCTTTATCTTTATCTTTATCTTTATCTTTATCTTTATCTTTATCTTTATCTTTATCTTTATCTTTATCTTTATCTTTATCTTTATCTTTATCTTTATCTTTATCTTTATCTTTATCTTTATCTTTATCTTTATCTTTATCTTTATCTTTATCTTTATCTTTATCTTTATCTTTATCTTTATCTTTATATTTATCTTTATCTTTATCTTTATCTTTATCTTTATCTTTATCTTTATCTTTATCTTTATCTTTATCTTTATCTTTATCTTTATCTTTATCTTTATCTTTATCTTTATCTTTATCTTTATCTTTATCTTTATCTTTATCTTTATCTTTATCTTTATCTTTATCTTTATCTTTATCTTTATCTTTATCTTTATCTTTATCTTTATCTTTATCTTTATCTTTATCTTTATCTTTATCTTTATCTTTATCTTTATCTTTATCTTTATCTTTATCTTTATCTTTATCTTTATCTTTATCTTTATCTTTATCTTTATCTTTATCTTTATCTTTATCTTTATCTTTATCTTTATCTTTATCTTTATCTTTATCTTTATCTTTATCTTTATCTTTATCTTTATCTTTATCTTTATCTTTATCTTTATCTTTATCTTTATCTTTATCTTTATCTTTATCTTTATCTTTATCTTTATCTTTATCTTTATCTTTATCTTTATCTTTATCTTTATCTTTATCTTTATCTTTATCTTTATCTTTATCTTTATCTTTATCTTTATCTTTATCTTTATCTTTATCTTTATCTTTATCTTTATCTTTATCTTTATCTTTATCTTTATCTTTATCTTTATCTTTATCTTTATCTTTATCTTTATCTTTATCTTTATCTTTATCTTTATCTTTATCTTTATCTTTATCTTTATCTTTATCTTTATCTTTATCTTTATCTTTATCTTTATCTTTATCTTTATCTTTATCTTTATCTTTATCTTTATCTTTATCTTTATCTTTATCTTTATCTTTATCTTTATCTTTATCTTTATCTTTATCTTTATCTTTATCTTTATCTTTATCTTTATCTTTATCTTTATCTTTACCTTTACCTTTACCTTTACCTTTACCTTTACCTTTACCTTTACCTTTACCTTTACCTTTACCTTTACCTTTACCTTTACCTTTACCTTTACCTTTACCTTTACCTTTACCTTTACCTTTACCTTTACCTTTACCTTTACCTTTACCTTTACCTTTACCTTTACCTTTACCTTCAATAGACCCTGAACCAATTACTCGCCACAATACGCCTGAGCTGCATCTTCGGATATCGGATCAGCGAAAAGCTTTATCCAAGCAGTGCTATTTCGCTCCCCTTTTTAAAGCAATTTTTATGCAAAACCCAGTAAAAACTGTGACACATAGCAAACGTTTTTTTTTTTATAATTATTTCCACTTCGTAAAACTCCATGATTTTAAGAGTATCGAGTATTGCGAAAAACTAAAGGGCAAACTAAATTCTATATGTTCGTAAATATATTCAATTTATTCAAATTATCATGAGCATTCGTGCAAAAATCACATTCCACCCGCACAGTCAAACACACAAAGCAGCGAAAACGACCCAATTGAAGCGACAGTACAAAACAACAACAACAAAATGTCACACAGCATGAGGTTGAATGCAGTGTCTGGTATTGTTGACAGACCACGTAACGTTGCCATTAATTTCCGCTGTATGCAACAATATCCTGCAAGTTAAAACAACAAAATAACAAGTAACCATAACAACAATAACAACTTTGCAAAGACAACAAATGCAAAGCAAAAACTAGACTTGCAACTATTGAAGCAGCTGCCGATGAAATGAAGCGAATGCAACAAATTCACTGGCAATGCTTTTGCAAATTTGTTCTAATAGTTGCTGGATTTTTGTTTTTACAAATACACCTAAAGTGTGTGGCATGCACAAAATGCAATTGCAACTTGCGCTGCCACAGTCAACACAACATTGCACTCCGCGCTAACTTTAACGCTCTTCCTCGCTCGCTCAGCCGAAAACCTTACCTCCTTTCCCTTCACACCCGCCCATGCAAATTCACTCGAATGGCAGGCACAAATAGTAGCGCTAATGTTCGGACAAAATCACTGCGGATGCGGCTGCGGAGTTATGCAACATTCAAGCTTGAAATGCAATTTCTAAAATTAGATGCAGCAAACAGTAGCAACAGCAACAACAGCGCAACTATGAACGCTCGTAGAAATCAAGCAACAATTTGGATAGTGGTGGTAAAAACTAACGGTCTATTTAGATAGCATTCGTAGCGAAAATTTTGTAAACATATTTGCTGTAGTAGTAGTAGTTTTTGTTGTTGTTCTTGCTATTGCAGTTACTGGCTATTTCCACTTCTATGCCAGTGGCTGGAGCTCTGGTGTTGCGCAATATTGTTGCATGTGAAGCAAAATACGCCAGATACGCAACTATTGGAGTTTGTGCGCTGGATTCGAAGGCAAGAAGCCTGAGCTTGGACTGCAGGTTGAACAACTCGATTGTAGAATCTTTTTCAGCAACTAATCAGAAATGGGAGCAGACCCAAGTTGATTAGGCGACTGGTCCCTCGAACGCGAAATAGTCTCGTGAAGAGTATTAATATATATTTGTTCAGTGTTTCCTAAGAAAAGGCTCAAAAATGTATTCAGTAATACACAATGTTCTCTAAGAGATCAGAGAAGCAATGGATCTGAAGGAAATACTGTGGAGAGAGGGATTCAAACTAGGTATTTAGACTGAAGTGCATACCTCATACCTTTATCTTTCTACCTAACTGGGTGTCATAGCCCGATCTTAGTCCTTCTGCGGTGGCCAGATGTCGGCGATGATTGAATTTGTTAACCGGGGCTGATTGTTTGACGATTCGTTAACTTATTGTGTTTTAGGTAAGTAGGTTGCCAGCCTCCCTACCCTAACTTGATGGTAGTTAAACTATAGGTATTTTATTTCCTATTTACCCTGCATGATGTCGAGCCTTCCCCTATCAGTCGCCTGGGGGCACGTCCGATGGAAGGCAGGTAACTCCACACTGTGTCTAACGCCCTTTGCTTCAACTAGGAGTTAGGGGAGCCTATATGTATATGTAAGTGTTGTGATCTTGCTAAGTATTAGTATGCCAGACCATTACAAAACGCACTCCGACTAATTCTTTCAAGAATTTGTTATATGTATGCCCATGAGCAGGATTTTATTCAGCAGATAAACGTTTACTACTTCATTTGATAGACAATTCTGCTACTCTCTAGCTAAATCACATAACAGTAGTCAAAAAGCTCAAAGGCAGAATACACCTTCAACAACCCATCAATCTAATTTTGAGTTACATATTTGTGCATCCAATGCTCGAGTTTCAAGCTTCTGATACCTGCCTTACTTTGCCTTAAACACTGAACGGGTGTTTTTTAACTGCTTGAGAACCATCAATATCGATAACTATGATTTGACAGCTGAGAATGGCAAACTGTGTTCCCATTTCTGTTCAGTAAGGTTTGGCAAGTCGTCATGAATCGTTTAACGCCAGAACAACGCTTCGAAGTTGGGGAAACCTACTTTGAAAACAAAATAAATCTGTTCGTTAAGTTCATGGAGCGAAGTGTTGAAGAAGTCACCGAAATGTCGATTTGTTGTCGTTCTCAATTTTTTGGGATTTATCTTTCGAATACATCGAAAATTTTACGTAAGGACCTTGGCTTATGTCTCTATAGGTACATCTCGTGAAAGAATTGAAACCAAATGACCACCGCTGGCGTCGCATTTTTGCTGATTGGGCGCATTTAAATTTATTAGAAAACGTAGTCAGAAATTGCATTGATCAAATGGACCATGTAACTCGTAGCTGCGGCGGAAAAATGCGGGATCTCATATAAAAAAAAAAATGCTACGAAATCATCTACCAGATTATAATAAAAAAATGCATTCGAATAATATTTCTGTTTTGTATTAGCATTTTAAATTCTCAATCTTTTAAAACAAATACCCTTTATATACCTAAAATACAGCACTATGCTCATGTGGACCGCATTTAAGGCTGATAGAAAGTTCATGACAGAATACTTCCTCACCGACCCATCGACCAACTCAGAACTATTTGTATGCCGAATTTCGAGTTTTTAAATCCACATTTTCAACCTTGGCGAGCTTTCTCTTGAATCATAGACTAAATGGAAGATCCGGCTGTAATTCAGTACTTCGTATCGGAAAGGTTGAGCTCCAAGCTTTTCAACTTCACATTCACTGCTTAAAATATCTCTTACCACAAGGCAAGTATACCTTCTTCTGAAAAATCATACATAAGTATTTTAAAAAATATGTATTGAAAAAAATAGCCACATTTGATAACTTTTTTAATTACTTTATTCATTTTTTGTCGCTGATCAAACTTTTATATTTTATATTATACGATTTCTCATTATCGTTGCAACTTACTGAATTCCTTTTTGCAAAGCAAGGGCAAGGTAATGAATTCAATATCTTCCAGTTATTTTTAAGTATTAGATAAGTAAAAACGCTATTCACAAAAAAAAAAAAATATTGGATGATTAATGTTTGTGTAAAGGGTGGTTAAGTTTCAAGGGCCGGTGTCAATAAAATAAATTTTTTTTAAGAAATTATTGTCATTTCTCTTTATTAAGATAATACTAGTGTAGCTCCATTACGTGTGAAACAAAATATCGGCCAAATGGCCGCCGCGGCCTCGGCGGCACACCTCCATCTGACGGTCCAAATTTTCGATGACGCTGAGGCATAATTGAGGTTCAATGCCGTTAATGTGCGCATTATCTCATCCTTTAGTTTTTGAATTGTTGCTTGCTTATCGACGTACACCTTTTCTTTCAAATAACCCTAAAGAAAGAAGTCCAACGGTGTCAAATCACATGATCTTGGCGGCCAATTGACATCGCCGTGACGTAAGATTATTCGGCCATCAAAGTTTTCGCGCACAAGAGCCATTGTTTCGTTAGCTGTGTCACAAGTGGTACCATGCTGTTGAAACCACATATCGTCCACATCCATTTCTTCCAATTCGCGCCATAAAAAGTTCGTTATCATCTCACGATAGCGAACACTATTCACAGTAACTGCCTGACCGGCCTCATTTTGGAAAAAATACGGCCCAATGATGCCGCCGGCCCATAAACCGCACCAAACAGTCACCCTTTGTGGGTGCATTGGTTTTTCGGCAATCACTCTTGGATTACACAAAAAACAAAATCGCACTTTTTGTCTGATGAATGACTTTTGATACTTGATGTTTACAAATTTGACAACGCTGATTCTAAATATACCCTCATTTTTTTTGTAACAGCTCTTGTTTATGAGTTATAGCTATCACAAAAAAATCACTATATTTCAGTGTTAATTGACGAATACTTTAACAAATATTAAGTTTTCTTAATATTATTTGTTATGGCATCGTCGAGTTTGTATAAATGACCGGAATAGTTTTTGTTTTATTTGCGGAGAGTATATGTTTCAAGAAAACCGTTTGAATGTGACATCGTTCGTAAATGAGGCGTACAAAAATTACTGCGGTCACCCAATGGAAATGAAAAATAAGCCTTGGATTCCACAAAAGGTATGCAAAACGTGCGTTGAGTTTCTACGTTTGTGGACGAATAAGAAAAGGAATAAATTTAGATGCGAAACTGCTATGATCTGGATTGAACCTGTGAACCACCACGACGACTGTTATTTTTGTATGATAAAAATAACTGGCATTAACCGAAAAAATCGAGGCAAATGGGAATATCCTTCCATACGATCGGCACATAGATGTGTTTTGAGCCCCACGATGTCATCTGAACCTCAACCTGGTGCTTCACAGGAAGAACCTATACATTCTGAGGCAAAAACAAACAATAGCGATAGTGACTTTGATTGTGACCTGGGAACAACAAAACCATTTAACCAAGATGATTTAAACGACCTCATTAGAGATCTGGGACTGTCAAAGACTGGTTCAGAAATTTTGGCGTCTAGATTAAAAGAAAGAAACTTAGTCACAAAAGAAACTAAAATTTCTTACTATCGCAGAAGAGAACAAACTTTCCTTGAATATTTTGCTGCAGAAGATGACTTTTATTTTGTAAAAATGTACCTCGTTTCTAGTGAGTGGCGTTTATTTATAGATTCACCAAAACGGAGTTTAAAATGTGTTCTCTTACACAATGGATACAAATTGGGCTCATTGCCTATTGCACATTCTACTAAAGTAAAAGAAGAATATACAACTATTTCTCTGGTTTTAGACAAAATTAAATATGCGGAACACAATTGGGTCATATGTGTCGATTTAAAAATGGTAAACTTTCTTTTAGGCCAACAAGGTGGTTACACAAAGTTTCCCTGTTTTCTTTGCTTATGGGATAGTAGAGCTAAAAATCAACATTGGATTAAAAAAGATTGTCCTGCTCGGGAAGCGTTAGTACCAGGACAACAGAACGTGATAAGCCCACCTTCAGTATCAAGGGATCGTATAATTTTACCTCCGTTACATATAAAACTGGGGCTTATAAAACAATTTGTTAAAGCTCTTGACAAAAATGGGAATTGTTTTCTTTTTCTGTCTAAAAAGTTTCCAAAATTGAGTGCAGAAAAGATAAAAGCGGGTATTTTTGACGGGCCTCAGATAAGGTCGTTAATATTGTAAAAGACTCAAATTTCATAGACACTATGACAGTGATTGAGAAAATGGCATGGAATGAGTTTGTTTGGCTTGTTAAAAATTTCTTAGGAAATAAGAAAAGTTCTGACTATTATTAGCACGTCGAATAACTAATGGGTCACTTGAAAAGGGTTGAATGTAATATGAGCATTAAGTTACACTTTCTTCACAACCATCTGGACTATTTTCCAGCCAATCTTGGGAATCGCAGCGAAAAACAGGGCGAGCGATTCCACCAGGACCTTCGTACGATGGAGGAACGCTATCAAGGTTACTGGAACACACACATGATGGCCGACTATTGTTGGAGCATTAACAACAGTTCTATGCCTTCAACTTCAGCAAGAAAATCATATAAAAGAAATTTTTTTTAAACTTAAGAAGGCAATAAAATAAAATAATCTTTAAATCTATAGTGTTTTATTACAAAAAGTCATATAGAGTCATATAGAGCTGATACAGGCATTTCAGTTACAGATTTGAAATTGTCATTAAAAATTGGGCTAAAAACATGTATCATAACCCAATCATCAGAAATGCTGTTGTACAGTGTTATCATTCGCCCAAATGCGGCAATTCTGCTTATTGACGAATCCACTGAGGTGAAAATGTGCCTCATGACTGAAGATGATTTTCTTCGAAAATTGGTCATTCAGTGTTGCCATTTCCTGCCACCATTCTGACCATTGACGACGCTTGAAATGGTCAAGAGGCTTTTGTTCTTGAGTCAATTGCACCTTATAAGTGTGTAAATGCAAGTCTTTATGCATAATGTTCATTAACGACGAGCGTGAGAGGTGCAATTGTTGGGCACCACGACGAGTTGAGGTGGACGGCTCTTCAACCACACTATCGCGAACAGCAGCAATATTTTCTGCAGTACGAGCTGTACGAGCATGCACTGGTGTTTTCACATCTCCTACAGACCCGGTTTGCTCAAACTTTTGCACAATTTTTCCGATTGTACGCACATTTGGACGATTAAATTGACCGAAAAAATCACGAAGTGCGCGATATGCATTTTGATTTGAACGCCCGTTTTCATAATAAGCCTGAATAACTTTAACGGTTGCTCGATTGTCAATTTTTCTATGATTCAAATTGAATTAGTCTGGAATTAAAAAATGTCACATGAAATGCAGAAAAAACTTGACGTTTAGGTGTGGTTCACATTCAATATCGGCCCTTGAAATTTAACCACCCTTTGGGATGCAAACCGAATGAAGAAACGAATCCAATATATTCCTTAGATGTAGGCGTTTTCTTGTATTGATAAATTTCAAAATGAAGCAACCACCAGCCCTTCTTTTCTGGCCAATAGCTCACTTTCTCAATCAACGCCTCTGCAAATGTCTAGCAAAGTGTAGAAAATCGTTTGTTCAAACACTGAAAACCACCCTCTGAATCTGCAAATGAAAACTGAAAACCAATCTCTTTCCTGAGGAAACATTCCTAACCATTCTTCATCAGCACTACTCAGGTGTATCCGAGTCTGTTAGCACTGCAAAATATCTTTGTCTAAAAGCTCTTCTTAGGAGCGAAATTCCAGAAAAAGTAGGTAAATTCAGTAATTTGGGCCCGAATATGCACAATTAAGGCTAAAGCATGCATTTCTTATGCTAAATGACTTAGAGAGTAATAAAAAATATGACTTACTCCTTCCGTTCATTTCAAAATAACTAAATTTTCACAACAGAATTTCTTCCAGCATCAACGAACGATAGTCCAAATACCGGAGCAATGAAAGAAGCAAAGATAAACAATAATCAGCGCAATCAATGCATTTCAGTAATTTCAGTATACGCGAAAAACTAGTTGAGATATTGGCTTTGAAACTTTCTTGACAAAATACCTGGTCGGAAAAACTGCCTGCAGTTCTTTACTGATAGCTCAAAGCTGGGCGATAAAGCTGGCTTTGGTGTCTAATGAAAGGAGCCAAGCGTTTTGACTCGTTTTCCGCTGTAGGGTATTTTAGGCTGAAATTCTGGCTATTAATGAGGTAACTGTCGGGTTAAAATAAATAAAAAAAATTCAAATGCCGAGCGTTTCTTAAACAGATGACGGAATATTTTCGCAACCATTTTATATGGGTGCCTATACCTTGGCATATGACAGCATGATATACCAGAGAATTGAAAGGCAGACAAATTAGCGGAGAGGGCACTACCAATCGCCTTCCTCTTGATATGAAGATTATAGTTACTGTGGGCAAAAAGTAAGCTGAATTTGGTTGTAAAATGACAAATCTTTATTTATTCTTGTAAATCAATTTCATCCCCTTCAACACTTATGCCAACGATTTTTCCAATCCCCGAAACATGCCAAATAGTCCATTTCCGGTATAGCCATCAGCACCTTGTTCGATTCAGCTTTTATCTTCTCAATCGACTCGAAACGCGTTCCCCGGAGTGGTCTCTTGAGTTTTGGAAATAGCTAGAAGTCACACGGACCCAAATCAGGCGAATACGGTGATTGCGGAACGATATGCGTGGAATTTTTGGCGAAATGGTCACGAAGAACGACTGCACTGTGAGACGGTACATTATCGTGATGCAAAAACCAAGAGTTGTTGGCCCATAATTCTGGTCTTTTTAGACCAATTGCTTCACGTAAACGACGCATAACGCTCAAATAATATTCCTTTTTAACAGTTTGGCCAGATGGAAGGAATTCATAGTACACCACACCACGAAAATCGAAAAAAACTGTCATCATTACCTTTATTTTTGAACGACTTTGACGTGCTCTTTTCGGTCTGGCCTCGCCTTTAGCACGATATTTGCTTGATTGGTCGGTTGTTTCAGGGTCGTAAGCATAAATCCAAGTCTCATCTCCCGTGATGATGCATTTGAGCTTGTCCTGAAGTCCGAAAGCATTGTTTCACACACATCAACGCGACGACTTTTTTCCAAGAAATGGAGAGTTTTCGGTACCAAACGAGATTTGACTTTTCGTAGGCCCAAATGGTCTTTCAAAATGGTTTTCACAGACCCTTCTGCTATTCCGATCATATCAGTAAGGTCTTTAACAGTCAACCGACGATTTTTGAACACTAACTCCTTCACTTTATTGACGTGTTGGCCATCTGTTGACGTCGATGGTCGTCCGGAGCGCTCCAAGTCATCAACACGTTCTCGACCCTCTTTGAAGTTTTTGTACCACTTATAAACATTTTTTTGCGACATGGTCGAATCACCAAATGCCTTCTGCAACATGCTAGACGTTTCCGCAGCCGAAATTTCACTCCGCAAACAAAATTTGAAGGCACTTCTCTGCTCAATCAAATCAGACATTGTAAAAATCGAAAATTGCACTTTTGGTCGTTTGGAAAACACAAGCGTAAATATATTACTGATAATGACATTCACATGAAAGTTGGCCCAGATGTTACTAACAGTGCTGCCAACTCATGAAAAAAATAACAAAAGCGAAATTTTAGTCCCGCGAAGTTTGACAAATAAATTAACCTTACTTTTTGCCCACAGTACCCCTCTCAACCTACAAACTGCGTGGTGAACCTCAGCTAACAAGAGATGGGTTAATAATATGGCATGTAATGCTACAAAAAAAATTTGTTAAAAATGGGAAGTCAGGCGCTCAAAGGTTCTACTTAACCGGTCAGAGAAAAGCGTCTCTATGTTGGTCAAAGTACAAGCCACTGTCTTTTAGGTCGAGGTGCTCAAAAATCGAATGCTCCTCAGTTGGACTATTGCAGAAGCTCCAAAAATAAGGAGGAGGAAGAGTTGGTTAGACACCTTCTCTGTTACTGTCCCGCGTGGCATAGTTCTACGTTTAGACACTTTGGCTCAGCGTTTTTAAATGATACTGAGGACCTTAGAAATTTAAAACAAAATGGTTTAACGAAGAATAGCAGGTAAACTGCTACTGTGGCGTCACAATAAATCGGCCACGGTCTAAGTGAGTTGGTCTAGAGACCGACTGCCAGTTCTACTTACCTACCTACCCACCCGCACAATCGATGCATCCCGGTCTGAAAGTGGTATTGGGCCTACTGAAATTCAAAAAGCGTAATTTTTTAAATACGTTTTAGTTGCCTAACCACAGTAACTTTCTGGGTGGAGTTCCAACTGTCTTGAATTTTTTAGTACGAAACATTGTAGCCTTAATATCTGGCATTCAAAATAATTTTATAGCTGGAATAAAACCCAACAAAAGTGCTGCCATATCTATACAGTAACTAGCGTACCCTCGCCCGCTTCGCCAGACGATAAATTCAATGATTTGCTGAAAGAGAATAAAATTAATACGAAACAAAGCAAATTCTTTGATACAATTTCATTCGAACTTTATTGTAACACTTTTTGGTAGACAACGTTTTTGGTTTTTTCATCTTTCGCGTGAATAATGACGACGGTTTGCCAACTCGTGAGCAAGCTACATACAATTGTCCATGAGAAAAAATTGGGTATTCTAAATTAATACCGCACATTTGTAGAGACTGTCCTTGCGCCTTATTAATTCTCATAGCGAAGGCCAGGCGAATAGGGAACTGCAAACGTTTGAAATCGAATGGTAAATACGCCGGAATCAGTGGAATTCAGGGTATCAAAATGTCTTCTCCTTTGTACTTCCCTTTCAAAATTGTTGCTTCGATAACGTTACCCATTAGCTTCTTCACAGCGAGTCTGGTACTATTGCGCACCATAATAATCGGTGCTCCAATTTTTAATCGTAAATTATGAGGTGGTAAGCCTGGCAAATCGAGTGAGTTTAAGAATTCAGTTGGATAATTTACGGCCTTATCTTGATCAGTAATAGTGTCCATTGACTTATACGCAACTATGTCACCAGGTATTTGATCTAAAATAGCTGAATTTATATCTTTGACGTCCTTATTTTTCCCAGCTAAAATTGCTCTTTCGCTGAGTCAATCATGGTTTTTGTAATGTTGAACTATGTTTGGAAATACACTCTGTATCAATGCCTCTTTAGACTGTGCAAAAGTGCAGAAATTGTTAGGCAATGTTATCATTCCTGTTGTTTTTGAAAAAAGGTTTATTTTTTTTGGTTAAAAAGTGTTTTTTGAAGTTTTGAAAAACACTTCGCTCTAACAAATTTCTTCTCAGTTAATTGCTGAAAATTAAATATTTTGAAAAAACTATTTTTTTTTTAATTTAACGTTTTTGAGAAAATTTTGTTCTTGAAAAAATTTCATACTTTTGTAAAAGCTTAAATTGATTTGTTAAAAAAGATTTTTTTCCGCTTTGAAAAACACCCCCTCGAAAAAATGTATTCTCTATTAATAGTGGAATATGAAATGCTTTGAAAACACCATTTTTTTTTTTTTAAATTTTGTTTGGTTTTCAGAAAATTTTGTTTTGAAAAAATTTCATACCCTTGAAAAAGTTTTATTTTATTTTATTTGTTTAAAATTTTTGATTTTTTTTTTTGTAATTTAAAAAAACACCTCTTCGAAGAAATTTCTTTTATCTTTTTGAGGAAAATTTGGTTTTGAAAAAATTTCATGCTTTCGAAATTTTTTTATTTCACTTTATTTCTTCAAAATTTTTGAAAACAATTTTTTTTATAATTTTCGAAAAACACCCCTTTGAAAAAATGTTTTCTATGTGTCATAGTGGTATTCCATTAACTTTTAGGATTATAGTCAAATACTTACAAATATCTACGCTTTCACTTGCTATTTGTGAAAGCGTAGATATAATAAACAAATTTCCTCAAAACCAAAAAATTTACTTTTTTTCTAAAAAAATTCTAAACAAACAACGTAATAAATTTAGAATTTTGTGTTCACGAAAAAACAGTATTGTTTTTATTGTATTAACTGAAAACCAAAATGTTGCAAAAAATCAAAACAAAACTAATTTATTTTTTTGTGTTCATTTGGTCCATATGTTCCATAAAAAGTTGATATGGTAAATAATATGCAGGGTCTGATACACGCAAATTTCCATTGACCATTATAGTGACAAAATTATCTTTCACCAATTCCAACAGGATTTCAAAATCAGAGTTGGAATGAGTTGTTGTGTGGTGTACTTCTGAAAAAAATGAGAAATAAACAAAATAAATCTAAAAATTCGAATTCTAACTTTATCTTGTGTATGTTCTTATTACCTTTGAATTTTTCCAATGAAGCACCATTCATTTTAAATTTTCCAAGAATTTTTTTTATCATTTCGCGTTTCTTTCCTTTTTCATTCGATTCCAACATTTGTTCATAGCCGAAAACATCGTTTGCAAACGCATTCATTTCCGTATAGAATTGGTCAAAGAAAGCATTGCTCAATTGAATTGAAACATTATTTTCATAAATACTTAGGACCTTAACTAATGCACCTTGGTACATACCTAACGCAGATATTCATCGCGACCTTGACATCGATACTATTGATGAAACAATACAAAGCGCTAGCAGAAGACACATAAATAGACTATTAAGGCATACAAATCCTATGATGAGAAGACTACCAAATAAAGAAAAATCTACCCAAAGTCGGCTTAACCGTCAAACACCAACAGATCTTGCAAAATCCTTGTAATCAATTGTCAACTAATCGTATATATCATTGTTTGTTAACCACTTGTTTTTAAATAATATGTAATATATATATTTCTTCTAAATGAGCTTGGGGGCATTGGCCCTTCAATATCACTCTCATTCCATCTTTTTGTAAATCAAATTACTTATTGTCTAACCACAGGTGTAATATTTTATGGAAGAAATAAAAAAAAAAAAAAATGTTCACTCGAATCATTTGAAATTTCTGTATACAATACATTTCTGTATCACAATACAAATACAAAAAATTCAAAAAAAGTTGTACACATAAAATGAATGTCGATTCGAAACTTACTTTAATCTAACAATCGAGCAAGTTTTGTTTTGGACAATATTTTGATTTTTTCTTTTTTTTATATGAAGAAAATATTTAAAAGAAATTTTTTTTTGCTAAAAACCTTCCCCTAGTGGATCCCTATAATATGAAAAAAGAACGAATAAAATTGGCCTCGTATCGGCCCAAAAAAATGCGGACAAACGAACATCATTTCATTTTTATATATATAGATAGTAGATGCTTGTGAAATCGCTTGTATTTCGAAATATATGTCACACCTGCACAAGGAGTTGATTTTCGCCATCACAAAATGGCGTGCAACACTTTAACTAATCAGTTCATTTAATTATAATTTCAGCTTGAATACTTTGCTATAAGCTGACACAGAATCTTAAGTCACTATTCACTTTATCACTTCATTTGCCACAAATTTTATACTACTTGCAATTATGGTAAGTATTTTTCGAATTTCCTCGAAAATCACTGCTGTAACAAATAAATATTTTAATGTCAATTTTCTCTTTTAAGAATTCCCAAAATACTATAATTTCAAAATGCCTTCTCACTCATGCTTATCAAATGGAAAATCAAAGTTTGAAATTACATATTCCAGATGAGCCAACTAGTTGTTTGTGCCCCCGCCCCCCTCTAACACCCACTCAAATTAATTGAATTTCTTCACTCAAGCATGCGATTGGGGTTAGTGCTGTCAAAATTTCTATTTTCCGCCTTTCGAAAGCAGTGAACCGCAAACGTAAGTTTTACTGTGGGCTACCGCACACACAGATGAGTGCATACCTATGTAGATATACAAATACATATACACGTAGATTCATAAGTGCATAACATAAATGCCACTACGACAAAGCCTGGATTGCACATCCGCACACATATTGAAATATAATGTGCGTACTAATACATACATCCATATTATATTATATTTATACGAACAACAGTGTGCAAAATAAGTGCAGTGAAATATGAAAGAAAATAAATTGTTTGAATTTTTTTTGGAGACCTTTTGTCTATCTAAGTTTGGTTTCTTGATCTAAACATTCATCATGAAAAACAGCTATGCGCTATTTGTTGATCGAATAATTTACCGGATAGCCAAATCTGTGGTTTTTGAAAACAAAAATTTGAGGTGGTACGAAAGCAGGACCGCATGCTCATAGCGAATATACTCACAGTTTTTGGGGTGGGCGCGATCAGTCAATATTGATGAAATTTTTTTCTGAAAAAACTTTAAAATTTATTGATCTAAGCATTTGTACACATATTATATTTTTACTGTGTTTTAAGACTTAGTATTAGTAAAAATATTTATTTGGAAAGGAGCTACAGCTGTTCTCCAGGAGCATCTTTCAAAAAAGACGTTGTGCAGTGACATCTATATCTCTGAACTTAAAGAACTAAACAGATTTCGTTAAGCCAATGTTAAATCTAGTAATTAATCAAAGGTTAGGTTACGTTAGGTTGGTTGAAGCGGTTGTCCTGTGGGACACACTCAGGCTCATAGCCCATTGTGATGCCGCGTGGGGAGCTTGTCCCTATCTCTCCTAAAACCAGTGTGTGTTTTTCAAAAATTTTAAAATATCTCTGATTTCTATAGAACTGAGGTCTTCTAACTCATTAAAAAATTGTCTACCCAGAATAGTAAACCTACGTCTGGATAGAGCAGGGCAGTGGCACAGTAGGTGCGAGATTGTTTCTTCCTCGTCCTCATCTAGACAACTTCTACAGAAGTCATGTGTTTGCACACCCATCCTTTGGGCGTGTCTACCTATTAGGCAGTGTCCCGTTATGACTGAGATCAATGTGCTCAGACTGTGTTTATTTTGGCTTAGCAGAGATTCTGTGCGTTTAGCATTTAGAGTCGGCCACAGTTGATGGGCGATTTTGCAGGTGGTTTCATTACGCCATCTTTCATTTGCTTTCTTTACAATTTCTTCAAGGATGAGTAGCTTACATGTTTGTAAGGGTATGTCATTATCTATGTGCTCGTCAGACAATTTAGTGCCGAGTCTTGCTAGTTCATCGGCTCTACAGTTACCCTCAATGTCGCGATGGTCAGGAACCCATGTTACCCTTAGGTGAAATGACTCAGCCATCTCGTTAAGAGGTGTGCGGCATTTCATGGCTACCTTGGAGGTTGTTGACTGTTTTGTGAGGGATTTTCTCGCCGCTTGGCTATCAGTGAAAAAGGAGATATCATTTCCGGATATCGCATCACACTGTATCAGTGTCGCGGCTTTTATTATTGCCATCAGTTCCGCCTGAAAGACACCACAGTAGTCGGGGAGCCGAAAACTGAAGGAGATCCCCAGATGTTCGGAATATACACCTCCGCCCACCCTGCCCTCGAGCTTTGAGCCATCTGTGTATACATGGATGGACTCGCTCTGTCTCACGTCGTCCCGTTCTCATTCTTCCCTTGAGGGTAGGAGGGTCGTAAACGATGTAATGGCAAGTATAGACGAGAGTGCATTAGGGCGGGTAGATTTAAAAATCGCTCATTGCTCTCTGTGAAAATCGTATTCTAGGGATCAAAATAAGAAACTTTGCCGAAGGAACCATACCTCTAAACGAATTCTGATGTCCCCCAATTTGGGTCGAACGAAAAATCCCACTTTGACCCATTTAGAGTTCTCCAATCGAGTACAAATGTATGACCGACCCCCATTAACTGTGGACGGCCGATCCACCCATGTCAACGGCACACCCCTTGGAACTCCCCAGGGGGGCTCCCCATACAATCATTTCAAAATATCACCATTTTTAGCCTTTACATGAGAAAAGAAACTAAAAAATTCGACCCAAATTGGGGGACATCAGAATTCGTTTTAGAGGTATGGTTCCTTCGGCAAAGTTTCTTATTTTGATCCCTAGAATATGATTTTCACAGAGAAATGGGCGATTTTTTTGCCTCCCCGGCCTAGAGTGCATAGTCCACCAGTCCGGGAAGCCCCAAGGTGCCAGCCAGGATTTTACCGTGGCCATAATCCGTGTTTGACCACTTGTTTAGAGTGTTCAGCCTTATGGCCGCACAGCGTGCGTTATATATTGCCTGCAGATCTACCGGAAGGAGGTTTAATGTCGCATACAATGCTTTCGATGGTGTGGTTGACATGGCGCCGGTTATCAGAACAGATGCTAGTCTTTGGACCTTGTCAAGTTTCTTGATGTTCACACCCTTCTGAAGGGCATCCCACCATATTACAATCTAGTATAAGTCCTAGATAGTTTGCCCTTTCCATTACTCTATGTGGTTTCCTTCCTAGGAATATTTGTTGAAGAGCAGGTGTTTTGTGTTTCCTACTAAAAAGTATCAGATCCGTTTTTTTCCGGATTTACCTCTAGTTCTCGACTTTTACACCAAAGTGATAGTCTGTTGAGAGATCTTTGTTGGAGGTATCATAATGTTGGAAGGTTTTTCCCCCCTTGACAAAATGGCGGGTTCCCAAAAAAAACACATCGATTTTTGATCAAAATTTCGGCCTTAAATTGTTTATAAAAAAAAATATTTATTGGTGAGAAAAAATCTTCGATTAATCACTAAAAAATATATTTAAGTAATGCAATGTTGGAAACCGACTTTGAAAACACCATTTTGAGAAAAACGCGTTTAAAGTTTGAAAAGCACTTTACATAGCATACCATTTTGTTTTTAACTTACATGGAGTTGTGTATTCCAGGACAATATAATACACACTCCGCCACTTCGGCAGCTTCTAATAACTCTAGCTGACGTTGTCTGCGACCCATTCTTCCACCTCGGGTGGTTTTACGCGCTCTGAGATAGGATTCATATAATACGACTTAATTTACATCATAAGATTGCGCGACAAAAGGACTAGAATTTATGTTACGATCTGCACACTTATCACACTGCAAAACAATTTTAAAACCAAGTCCTCATTCAGAAGCAGTTTGAAACTTAACATTTCAGAAATTGCTGCAAACACTGTTATAAAACTTAAAATGCGATACTCAATAGAAGGATCACGCGGAATTGAGATTTCCTCTTGTTCTATACATTTTTTCGCCGAGGCACTGAAGCTACTTTCATCCGTTTCAGCTGCTTTTGGATTACAAAACATTTTTGCGTTTTGTTTTTTTATGTATGTTAAGAGATTTTCTCATTTCTCTAGAAGACTTCATTTTCACGAAAAAATTACAGAAAAAAATATGAACGAACTCACAAGTTTACTGCTTGGCTTAGCTGCTTATACTGACTTCCAACCTTAAATATTTTCTAGTTTGGGAAAAGAAAAATAAAAACTTACCTTTCAGGTGTAAAAAAAAACAATAACACAGTGTTGTATTACGCATCTAAATACGTTAGAAAGGAACATTTACAATAGGCAGGTGCGTAAAAGGGGCAGCGTTCCAGGTAAGCGCTACTGCTCCGGCCTTGTACTCTCAAGCACTCTGAAATGTCTTTTCAAATTTCAATTTCAACTTCGAAAATATTAACCACAACTATATTAAATTTTCTGTGTGTATTCTAGAATACATGCATGGAAGACAGCCGCATCCAAAAATCTTTTTTATCAACGAATTGTCTAATGCCCCGAGCCCGAGGACGTGCAAAGTTAACCTGGCTTGACCAAGCCATAGCCGCCCTGAAAAAGCTACGAGTTAGGAGCTGGAGATCTGTTGCTATGAACCGTGCAAATTGGAAGGGATTGTGGATGAAGCTAAAGCTCACCCTGAGCTGTTATCGCTACCTGATGATGATGATGATGATTCTAAAATATATATATTAAGAAAAACAAATCGATTTTTTGAAATTTCTAACTGTACCTTACCGCTTAAATAACTACAGAACAGGGCCTTAATAACAAATTTTGATAATTTATTTGTCTTTCTTTTAACTAAAAATATTTTTTATGTAGATATAGTTAATTGTCTTACAAAAACCATATAAATCAACACTTCATAGTTTGTGAAAAAGAGGTTGTCTGTAAAGTCGGTTTACTGACGATAGTTTAACGCGACAACGTTACAAGAAAATACTGATGTAATGGTTGCAATTTTCAAAACAAAATTTTAATTTTATTTGTTTGATAGATATTTTGTATGGATATAGAGAAGGAGGTAAGTGGAATCGGAATGGAATAGGTCAAGTTACATTTACACAAACGTGAAAAATTACGAAGCATTTATTAAATTCATGAAAGATATCTTCAATTTCGATTTTGCATCAGACGTTAATAAGTCAACAACACTAAGAGGCAACATCATCGATTTGACTTTTTCAAGACACTTTACACTCGAAACACTCCCTTTCATTTCCTACTTTTCCTATCTTCGTCCTATTCTCAACAGAGAAATGGTTCATTACCATGCACACAGGAAGAAGGCATAAGCAAATACAAGTATGTGAATTTATATACAAACGCGCGTATACATACATATACATACATATACATGCTCACTCAAATAGGAGAGAGCCAGATGTCGAACGTTGCCGAACGCGGGGGCCGATTGTGCTCTTTGTCATTCGTTCCGCGCTCTCGCTTGCAGTTCAAGCACATTAGCTTACATTTGCTTGCGTACAGAATAGATTCTTTCATTTGATATGTCCATATGATTTGTATGCATCTTTACATATAGATTTGTTCTTTTTGAAAATTGCGCCAAATTGTATATGTATATGCATGTTGCGGCCGCCGTAGCCGAATGGGTTGGTGCGTGATCACCATTCGGAATTCACTGAGAGGTCGTTGGTTCGAATCTCGGTGAAACACCAAAATTAAAAAAAAACATTTTTCTAATAGCGGTCGCCCCTCGGCAGGCAATGGCAAACCTCTGAGTGTATTTTTGCCATAAAAAAGCTCCTCAGCAAAATATCTGCCGTTCGGAGTCGGCTTGAAACTGTAGGTCCCTCCATTTGTGGAGCAACATCAAGACGCACACCACAAATAGGAGGAGGAGCTCGGCCAAACACCTAACAGAAGTGTACGCGCCAATTATTTATTTATATGCATGTTTATATACATATATTAGTATAAAACATATCTTATAAGGTATGAGGTAAACATTACCATACATTTTTTCCTTCATATATAATAGAAAAATTAATAATAATGACATCAAAACAAGAGGTATTATTAACAACTAGTCGTCACTAATTATAAATTCGGTAACGATGATGATGATACACTTGGTTGTATTTTAAATTCTTCAAGTAAATCAAATTAATAATAATCAATAAGAAGGGATATGCAGCCGCCTAAATCGAATTATAAGACGTTATCACGTCAAAAAAAAATTGGAAATTTTCACAACTTTAAGCAAATTCCTTGAAAAATTTCGGGTACCTAGCAGTGTAAGTTTAAAGTGGCTAAAACATTTTATAATATAAAGTTTTCGCAATATTTTTTACAGACGAATACCTCAGCAGCCTATGCATAATAGATTTCTTGGTCGCAGTGCGTAGTAGCCTAATATTAATAAAAATTATAATACTCACGAATTGGGTGTTTACTTCCATACAAAATATATTTACTATTCGCTATTATGATTTTTATTTAAATTTACTCAAAGTTTGAGACTTGCATTTATATGGTTTTTGTAGGGAATTAAATCATATTTTCATAAAAAAATTTTAAAATTAAATAAGATACAAATGATTTGTCAAAACTTGTCAATAAGTGCTTGCGCTATACTTACTTAATGCAGCGTAGTTATCAGCCAAAAAGCAAAAGTGCTCTAAATCGTATAATCCTAACTCTGTGGATTTCATAGTAGGAATGAAGCGAAAAACACCAGAACTCCTTGCCTCAACTTTGACATTTCAATTAAGATAAATAAGTAAAGGCATTGCTTAAATTCAAAGTCACACCTCCAAAAGATGAATGTGAAAAAAAGCAGTTCAAAATCATGAAGTTTTGTAATTACTGGTATTAAAATGTCTACTGCGTCATCATATTTTCGCCCGAGGCTCTACTTAACTCAATCTCAGCCATAAATCATTTATCATCTTCAAAGATGACTAAAAAGTTTTAGCAGATTCTCTCGCTTTCCGAATGTTCCATCTCTACAAATTTATTTAAACAATTTAGTTGGCTGAAGTTTTGATTAAATTACCTGTTAATATCAATAAATGGTTTCATATGGCATTTTCCAAATGATGAAGTTTTAGCTTTTGCAAAAGTCATTGTGAGAATTCTTAGCCCTTTTGCATGACTTCGGAGACCGATGTGTTATTTTAATTGTCCTCAATTATATTTACCATGAAGACGCTCGGGTTTCTGCGAGCGTCGCATACTCTATTCTAGTCACATGAGTTTCAACATATTTCAGGGTTTTAGGTGCTAGGATATGTCGAACTCGGCTAGGTTGGGTATTCCTTGGGAACGTTTCATTTTGCAACATAGGATGGAGTATAGTTTAACTACCGGTAGGCTTCTGTTGACTAAGCGGACATATAATGAGCTCAACGAGTGCTGAGCAAGAACTCTTACAGGCAATGTCGGGTAGTCAATGTGCCTCAGACTACATCGGAGGTATTCGCACGAGCTTCTAAGAATTCAAAACCGCAATTCTTAATACTGATGGGGGTGTAAACTGGACACTACGCGATGGCAGTTCATATGGTGGTTTTCAATACAATTTCATTTTCCATAGTGTGAAACTGGGTTCCATTGAATGATTGTCACGCACAAACTAATTCAGATATGATGGCCGTGGGCAGCCTGTGGAATCTAGTCCTCAGCTGCCTACCTTTCCCTGGACTAAAATCCAGACATTTTAGCTATCACATTTTCGCTACGACTCAGAAGCTTTCAGGCTGCTTTCAGCGACATGTTCCTTAGGATGCAATATTTGTTTTTACCCAATTCCCACTCCTAATATAAATTCCTCAACCATCTCTCTCGCTACTCCCTCTTTGCCCTCTTCTTAGTATAATGGCACTACATCGAAAAAATTCTTAGCTCGCCTTCCCTCTTGTGCCCCATCTAACCAATAAATGTTTGGCCCTACTTAACTTATCTTTGATACTTTATTCAAAAATATGAATGTTACTTATTACTGCTATTATTTCGAACGTAATTGTGTTCATCAAATTTGCCAAAACTTATGTAAGCAGCCTCCATATGTAGCGCACTGTATACTGGCCTATTTGCCTTTGCCATTGGACCAGCTCATCTCTCATAGCTGCCATATTATTCATAATTTATGAGCCAGTGAGTGCGAGTATTTAGGACTTTAATGACTTATCCTGTGCAACTTGTTGACTTCTGGCCACCAAATGGAGTTTATTTGCCGAAAGGATATCCTTTGTAAAGATATCCTTTTTTGAAAATAACGTCAAGCGTGAAAGGTTGATTTGTGTCGGTGTGCGTGTGTGAAAAAATGGTGCAATGACCCCGCACTTAATAGCCCTTAAGCGTTTGAGCATATTAAATATTTATTTAAATCACAACGCATTATGTGAACGGAAATTGAAAGATACTCGCATTTGATTGCCGCAATATTGTTGGTTATTTGCTGGGTTAAGTGTGTGGGCTACCCAAAGGTCAACGACGCATGAGGGTGTGATGAACATAATATTATAAAAATATAACGTTTTAGCCGGATTATGAAACGTATTAGAATATGACGGTTTATTTATAGCAGCAGAAAGTTCAATGGCACTGAAATTTCGGTGTTTATGTATGTATGTGAAACGGACCGTACTCAGTGTGAAATCGGGCACTTGCTGATTTCCTTGGAATTTCTCCAAATTTAAAGAAATATTAATTTAAGCACAAGGTTGTACATCCTCAATTCATCTAGATTATTTTTATATTATTCTGCATAGGCTGGTGACTCTTACCATGCGCTCGATTTACGATAACTTCAGTGTCTACTTCAGTGTTCAAGACCAAATGAACTGAAATAAAATTTCTATAATGATACAGCTCAAAGCTTCAGTTGTAATTGAATTAAATTTATAAGTCTAAAAATATTCTAAAATCATTAATCTTCTCAAATAAATACATAAGTAAAATAACCGTCAATACTCTCCCCTTCCTTGTAGCGAGCACTGCTAATTTCCCTCTTTTATTTATGGTTCACAGCTTCGCTATGCTGAGGTAGCAAACAGCGGCTTTTAATTAAACATCAATAAGAATTTATGGTGACTTAATCATAACTGAAACTTCAAACTAAATATTTAGATTATTAAAATATTTAGCCTCTATTCCATTCTTAATTGAGGCGGTCGGAAGGGAAGGTTTTAAGCGCATTGAAGCTGTTGCGCTGTACAGCTGCTTTGGATTGAAGGAGGTAAGAGTTAAATTTGTCTAGTAATTTTATTCGATTTCAGCGCTTGGCAATATAAGAATATTCGTGTGAGCGATTCTATGTCAAGTGATGCAAGTATTTTCAACATTGTCGGAAATTCTTATAAAAAAGCTGGTGTATTTCAAGGCCGGAGTGTAATCAGAAAAACAACAAAATAAATTTTGAAAATATTAATAATGTGGAAACTTATGCAAAATATGGTTGGTTTTTTTAAGCAAACCATCTCCGGTTCTTATAAACAGTAAAAAAAAATTTTTTTTTGAGTTTTTAAAAACAACGTACTAAAAAAATTTTTTGGAGGTTTTAGAAAAAATGTGCTTAAAAAACTTTTTTACGGAAAATTATTACTTTTTCAAACTTTCTGGAAAATAATCTTCTTTTGTCATATTTGAAAATCACCCCATATAGATTTTTTTTCTTACTCGACATGAAGTAACCAGCTACACTGTCAATATATCAGATCAGTCCATAAGTCTGGCGTTTTTTAAAGGTGATTTTAAAACTAATAAAAAGGATTTTTAAAGTGTTTATTAATCAATAATATATTTTCTTTCATCACATATTTACATTTTTTTTTCCTGCTCCAAAAATTGTTTGTCCTTGGAGCCAAAATACGCTTCGATGTCCCTTTTTATAGCTTGTTTTGAGGAGTAGTTCTTGTTACTCATATGGGATTGAAGTCCATGGAAAAGGTGATAATCACAAGGTGCAATATCCGGAGAGTATGGTGGATGCGGCATTAGCTCCCATCCGAACTCGTTCAGCTTGCCTAATGTTAGCCTTGCGGTATGAGGTCTTGCGTTGTCGTGGTGAAACAGAACTTTGCGTCTATTCACTAAAGACGATCGATTTTTTTTAAGTGCTTCATTCAGGTTTGATAGATGATGGGAATATTAATAAACAGTTATCGTCTGGTTTTGGTTCCAGAAGTTTATAATAAACAGTACCGGCCATATCCCACCAAATAGACAGAAGAATCTTCTTGTGGTGAACGCCATCTCTAGGTGTCGGTTCTGGTGTTTCATCTTTATCTACCCATTGGCGTTTGCGCACAGGATTATTGTAAAGGACCCATTTTTCATCACCAGTAACGATGCGGTTCAAAAAACTTTCATTTTCAAGCCGTTGCTGCAGCTGAGAACACACATTCACTCTCTGCTGAAGGTTGGCGACGGAAAGTCTATGCGGAACCTATTTTCCGAGCTTTGAAACCTTTCCCAACTGAACCAGGTGAATGTGAACTGTTCCATGCGATGCATTTAACCTCTGAGCTATTATATCGACTGTCAAATTTGGCTTAGCTTCCACGAGTTGGGCAAGGCGTCGGAGTTAAAGACTTCAGGACGACCAGCGCGCGGGGCATCCTCCACGTCGCAGTTACCACTTCGGGGTTTTGAAAACCACTTTTGCGCAGTCCTTACACTCACGGTATCCTCTCCGTAAACAGTGTTTATTTCTGCAGCAGCAGTTGTTGCATTTTTACCACTTTTATAAAAAAAATACAAAATATGCCTCTTATAAGCGTTCGAAGATTCCATTTTATTTTTTAACAACGCGTGCTTCTATCCGCAACTCAAAGAAAATTAAATAGTTCCGTTATATTCCGCGAATAATTTTTTGTATGCAAAAATGGTACAAAGGTGAAATTATGAGTAAAATATGCACGAACTTATGGACTACCTGATAGATAGAAAAGTTATGGGAATCTCATTAAAAGACTTGTCCGGATATCTGATATACATAAGTAGTCTCAAGTATTAATAAAGAAATAAGAAAAAAAACTTAAATCTGCGTTTCTAAAATGACAAAACGAAATTTTTTTGTGAAAAATATTAAACAAAAAATTTCTTTTTGGTTATTTTTTCTAAAAATAATTTCTTTTTAGTTATTTTTTCTAAAACAAATTTTTTTTTTAAATAGTTTTTTTCTAAAAATTTTTTATTTACTTTTTATTTAATTTTTTTTTACTTCAGGATAAAATGAAATAATAAAATGATTTTGAACATTTTTTTTATATATTTTACATCAAAATTAAAAAAAAATATAAAAACTTCGCTTTCTATATTAGTAAAAAAAGCTCTATACTAAAATTGTCCACATTAAATGAATTTAGTAGATAGTTTTGTGAAGAGTACTGTAATAGCAGAAATATACTCTGCGGTTTGTTATTGCTTAATTAGGGGTGACCGCTATTAGAAAAACGTTTCACTGTAAATTGATGTTTCAGGCCCACAGTGGATGTCGAGTGTGGGTGTGATCGAATGGTAATCGTGCACAAACCAAATCGGATAGGGCGGCCGCCTGTGGAGTTTCTCAGAATCTAATCCTGATTAGCCATCTGCTGCTTAGTACGCAGTAAGAGTTTACGTTTTTGAAAGTATAAGGCGGTTAAAATTTGTCTGCTGACTTTTAAAAGGATAAATAATTTATTTTGAGGGCTAACTTGATTGATCGACTAAAAACAACAAATCTGCAACAACTGCGCAGAGTAAGTTCCAGTTCAAACAAGAATAGCTCCTGATAAAAACAAAAAAAAAATATTGTTTATTATTTAGTAGACAATTTTATTGGTTTTCGTAAGAAGCTATACTACGCATAGAAATTCTACATTAAAATACAAATATAATATATTTAAACACGCCTTCTTATTTCGTTTATTTGGCTGCCATTCCCATCGCGTTCGAGCTGGTGTTGCAAGTTTTTAGTGTCTTTCGACACGAAATTTGCCGCATAATATAACCTTTGTAAGACTTTGTGGCTGGCAACGTAACATCCTCTATAATAAAAAATATTAGTTGGAATTTGGCAAGAACCTTCTGGGTCCTGAACAGTATATTTTATCATATATTCATATATTTTCAAAGAAACCTTTCTACTGAGTCCTAGTTTGCGATTACCTGTCGCGAGCTCAGTACTTATTTGTTGGTATCATTTGGAAAAACAAACCAAATATTATTTATTTAATTCTAACAAATTGTTTTATAATAAGCGCATATGCAATGACTATCGCATAACTCACTCCCTTCATTTGATGCCCACTCTCCTATGCGAACTCCTTGTTTTGCCGATTTAAACAAGCAAGTGTGCCTTGAAGCATAATCAAAGGTATGAATATTTGAAAGCACCTTCTGAAAAAGGTACTGTTGAGCAGCACTTTCTTTGTGAAGGGCAATATGTATCTAAATTCTTATCTAAAATGCCCTTTTACTCACAACTAGCAACTGCTTCTAACCCTCATGCATTTCTACATGCGTGCCTTTTTTTTTTGCTAGTGTGCACATACCCGACCGTGACGATAAGCAATTCAATCGCAAAATAATGCAATAAAAACGAATTAAATTTTTATAAATGAGTTGGTGATTGGCGAAAATCGAAAGGTGAGGAGGAGTTAATGCTAAATTTATAGACGCATAAGTAAGCAAATGTTGGATGAAATTCAAAGAAGGAGAAGTAAAGATATTGGGATACTGAGTATATGTATATATAAGTATTTGATATATTCATATATATATAAGTAATATAATAAGTAATATATATACATATGCACATATAAGTAATATGATATGAAAAGAGCTGATAAGGTGGCTCATACGCCGTGGATTACGCACGTGAATTGGCTAAGAGAAATATTAAATGGCAAAAGCGACTTAAGCAAATTATTCTTTATTAATGAGTATGTTTAAAAATGAGTATGTTTCTAATTTTCAGTTTTAAGCTGAATATGAAATCATGATTTGGAAGATAGAACTAGGAACGCTGCTCATATGTGATGAGTAATTTTTTCATTCCTTTATTACTCCACTTGATAACATAGGACCTGAACAAAATATTTATATCTTATTCCATTAACTGCTGTTCTCTTTGCGATATCCCCACATTTGGTTACCTGCTTCTAAATCATGAAAGTTAAAACGCCTCCAGGTATTTCGTGGGTGGGTTCTCTGTGCCTTTAAGGGTTGCATTCAAACGCTGTTCTGCTTATACTTTCCCTGTTCTTTATGAGACTGTGACTGAGCCATCGCCATTTACGACCTCTTATCACCTTTTGAATTGGTGAGCCACTTCCTGAAAAAAAGTAAAACAAGGATATAGAAAAAAAAATAGTTTGCTAAAATGATTCTTTATTAAAAAAATATGTATATGTTTCCATAGTTCCTAGATGAAACATAGGACCTCAGGAAAACTACGTAGTTCGGTGAAACTAGATTACAATCTCCAAAAAAAATTATATTGCAAAATATCAAAAATTTATATTTATTTTTATCCTTTGCGTACTTTAAGCCGTGGCGTAGCTGAATGAGTTGGTGCTTCAGCACCATTCGGTAGTGTTCGGAGTCGAATGAAACACCAACTTATAGAAAGGATTTTCTAGAAAACCTTTTTTCCAAGTTATAGAAAAAGGTTTTTTCTCCTCGCCAGGCCATGACAAACCTCCGAGTGTATTTCTGCCATGAATAAGCTTCTCATAGAAACCAACTGCCACTCAGAGGCGCCCCAAAACTGTAGGTCTGGTCCCATGACTCATTTAAACAAACATTTCTCACCACGAATATTAGAACGAGCTCGGCCAAACACTCACAAAAAGCGTGTAAGCCACACTTTTATAAATAAGGAACATTTCAAAAGACGTACCTAGGTGTTGTTTTAAAAAATGATAAATGTAAAAATTTATATTTGTTCAGCTTTCGCGATTTTTTTTTTTCAAAACACGTCTCTTAGCAATTATAAGTAAAAAATTACATCAGGTAAAATCCATGCACATTAACACATCTACCGGTAGAATACGCCAAACAGTCGATTCATGTCTGCCTAATTATTGAGAACGTTGGGATATGGATGTTGAAGATTGATCAGCAACCCTTTGCGTTGTAGCTGCAATATTCTCAACAGATTATCCAGTTTTTAGTCTACCAGTCCTTTTTCTATCCTCTACGAGACCAGTTTCTTGAAATTGGTTCACCAAACTTTGAATTTTCGACTTATTTGGACTCAAAGCACGATTTTCGCGATATGTTGTTCCTAAAGATCGATCAGTTTCATAGTAAATTAAATTATTGAAATTAAAATTATTGAAAAATATTGAAAGCGTTGTTTTATCGTGTAAAATTGTACATCTGACTGCTTAACAAATGTCAAAGATAACATGCAAAAGGGTGCAGTCTAAGAATTATTCACTTCAGACATCTAGAGCTCACTTTCGAAAGACCCTCTATATATATTTAATGAACTCGGGCTTATAATATATATCAATATCTCCCTATTGCGAATGCTACCTGGATTTTAAATTGAATCATATTCTGACAGATAAATCTGATTAGTTGCACGACCGCAATGTGCTAACTCTAGAAAGTAGTGAGGGATAATATAGTATTTAACAAGGAGAAATATCTTACCAAAGTGACTGTGAATTGAAAAGGAGCATTTTGTTGAAATCGGACATAAAATCATATTGTGGAGGGATATTAAGTTCTCAAGGTTACTTACATATACGCAGTGGGCAATATAGGAATAGTAGCAAGAAAAAATAACTACTTTTTAACAAAAACATGTATTCTAGCGAAGTACAGTTTATAATCTATTTCTTCTTCTTCCACTACGAACAAAAATTTTTATTAAGATTTTTCCCTTTTTCTTATTCTCCTCACATCACAAACGAACATCGAAGAACGATTGCAAAAACGGGATCATGACGTTATTTTCAAATCAATTGACCGCCAGCGAAGTGTAAGGCCGCAGTACACAAATTTTTAACAGAAAGTAAAGATAAAAATGTGTTCATAGGTAAAAACTTCCCGTAAATGGCCAACTTGAGTAAGGTGTTACGATTTACTGTTATCAGCTCAGCTCAGCAATGAAAGAGCGTTAAGGAAGTGTTAGGCTTTAGAAGAAATTAGAAAAACCAAATTCGATTATTCAAAAATAAATCTAAAAAACTCGTTTAAAGTTTCCTCTGATTAGAGTTTCCATAACTTGAATATTTCAGTTAATGTCACAAATCTCCGTAAATTTTTCCGGGAATTCCTTATTATTTTGACACGCCATAAAGGAAATATTTTGCTCCAGAAGAAAATAGAAAAACCTAAATTCGATCCTTTAAAAATAAATCGGTAAAACGCGTTTGAAGTCTCCTTTGGTTAGGGTTTCCCTAACTAGACTACTTCAGCTAAAGTCTAATATCTTCGTAAGTTTTTTCCTGAATTTCTCGAAATTTTGCAGGGCATTAAGAAGAACCCCAATATAAAGAACCACAATTCGATTTTTTTTAAATAAATCCACAAAACTCGTTTGAAGTTCTCTTTGGTTGAAAAATATTATTATTTTTTTATCGTACGCAGTGGAACCAATCGTATAAGTAATGAAGGAGAAATATTAATACAAACAAACTTTTTTTTGTATATTAAAAATTGCTGAAATTTAGTGCTTTGATATAAAGGGTGATTTTTTAAGAGCTATAGGAAAGTTTTTCATAAAAACACACATAAAATTCAGAAAAAAGCATGCAATTTATTTTTATTTAAATCGATAGTACAGTCCATATAATTCAATCTTTCAAGATTATTTCATGCAAACGTTGACCGAGACTGCGCTTCAAATGGTCCATCCGCTTAGTCCAATTTTGGCATACTCTTTCCAATGTTTCGGCCGGTATCTCACATATAAAGGCTTTAGTGTTGTCTTCCAATGCGTTAATTGAAGCAGGCTTATCTGAATAAAAGAAGTAGAAGTAGAAGAAGTACGGTCCAGTGATACCTCCAGCCCATAAACCGCATCAAACTGTGACCTTTTCTGGATATAGTGGTACCTCTTGCAATTCTTCTGGCTGATCTTCACTCTAAAATCGACAATTCTGCTTATTTACGTACCCATTGATACAAAAATGAGCTTCGTCGCTGAACACAATTTTTCGATAAAAAAGTGGATCTTCGGCCAACTTTCCCATAGCCCGTTCACCAAAAACTCTGCGATGCGGTAGGTCGTTCGGCTTCAATTCTTGCACCAGCTGTATTGTGAAAGCCTTCACACCTAAACCCTTTCGCACAATTTTCTCGTTGTTGAGTAACAGAAGCCCAATTACTGCGAACGGCGACGGTGATGGTCATCATTAACACTGGCCGATACAGCTGCGATATTTTCTTCAGTTCGCACTCTACGTAAGCGTGTTGGTGGTTTGATGTCCAATAATGTAAATTTGGTTCTAAACTTAGTCACAATATCTCGAATAGCCACTTCAGTGGGTCGATTAAACTGACCATAATATGGAAGAAGCGCGCAATAAACTTTCTTAACAGAACACGCATTTTTATAATAAAATTCAATGATTTGCAAGCGTTGTTCGTTTCCAAGACGATTCATGGTTAAATTATAAACCAAACTGAAGATGTTTGACAGTGAAACAAAACACGAAACTTGCGTTAGCTGTTTAAACCAACTGTTTAAAAAGAAAGCTAAAAAAATAACCCGTTATAAGTTGCATTTGAAAGCTATTATGGCATATATCAATAAAAAAAATATATGAAACTTTGATTGCTCATACGCAGTGTACATCTTCAAGAAGTTAATTTTATGATATGAGAAGAGCTATTTATTTACATCACTTTGTATTGAAGGGTAGAGTGAAAAGCCGACTAGTTTTTAGTTTAACATAAAAGTCATGCGAAAATCACAAAAAAATGGCTGTCAAGAAAATGGGACATGAAATCTCGCACTATTTAAAATATTTGAATTATGCCCATTGCTATGCTTTTATCAATTAATTTCGTAACTTCAATATATCTTTTCTCGCAATTAAAAGTTTGCTTAAAATGCGCACACAGTTAGCACAAAATTAACACCACCACTTTCAGCACAATTCTTCACTATTAAAAATTTTCCACCTTATAACAGCAAGATAATGGAGAAATTTAATTTGATGAAGCGCGCATGGGAGTAAATGCAAGCCAAGCACATGCAGGATTACGCAAGCAGTGAGAAGTAAAAGTATGTGTTAAAAAATAGAAATGGCGCCATCCTCATACCCACGTGCACATATGTGAATTCCTAAGGTTACCTTGTGAGAATTTAAAAAAAAAAAATTTTTTTTGTTTTTGATTTTTGTTTTGATATACTGAAATCAACGAGCACAGTAGAAATATTTCAGAATGTTTGGCGGCTGCGAAAGACCGTCAAAATTCAACGAAAATTAGCTTTCGCTTTGAATGCCTGCTTTCTTGCTTGCTCTAATTACCATAATTCTCTTTTACCTACAATTAATGTTACAGAATTGAGATGGCCAGTGGAACAATAACCCATTTTGCGGCTAACTAGCATTTATTTCAAGTACTCGCTAAAAGTATTTAGCGCAGCTTATCCAGCTTATTTTGGCTGAGCTTGTTGTATACAAGGATATTGGCTTATATGACCAGCTTCTATCAAGAGGAGCTACATTCACATCTGCAAAGAATTAAAAAATAGAAAAAATATTTCGTAACCTGGTTGAGAATTACTGGCATATGTGGCTGTCACATGAATTTATGGGTTAGTGAACACTGAAACTGTGGACATTTTTTTTCTGGTGCAAAAAATGGATTTAAAATCTGCTTTAAAAATTTTTATTTATAAAAAGCTTTCCAAGTCAAGTCAAAAAAAAAAGAGGCAGGCTGTAATTATTATTTGGACGTTAAGCAGCAACTGAGTTGTCAAATTCATCGGAGAAGGCCAGATTAGTAGAAAACAATTAATGGATTTTGCACCAATAGAACGCATTATCTGGCCTAGAACCCACAAAAGTATCAACCATCAACTAGCACAGAGGCTGAAAAGTTCCAGGTCTCATACATAAATGGCACTCGTTTTATTGCATTCACCCCTTTTTCTGTTAGTACTGACCTTAAAAATAACTGTGACAGTTTTACTATATTCTATTTATTAGTTCGTGAGTTATTGTGCTAAGAGTGACGGTATTTTTATTATTTTTAAACAATAAATCACAAATAATTTCGTGCTTTGCATTTTGTTGCGAAAAAATACAGCTCCAGCGAAGCAATGGCATGAAAAGTGTTATAGAGACTCCGCTCCAACAGGAACAACAATAAGATGATGGTTTACTGACTTCAAACGTAGTCGTAGAGACACCGATGATGCACAACGTAGTGGACGTCCAAATGAGGCTTTGGGAAATTTCGCTTGAATGAAGAGATTATTGCTGAATCTGAGGCCTCTTTTGAGGCAAAAGATAAATCGTTCCACAAAAGTGGCATTGAAATGTTAGTGTGGTGCTGGAATTATTGCGTTGTTCTTGTTGGAAATTACGTTGAAAGATAACGCTAATTTTCAAAAAAAAAAACATATTTTCTTTGATAGGTCCGGCCCATGTGTTATTTTAATCAGCTGACATAGCTCCGGCTGGCTTTTTCTATTCTTCAAATTCAAATTACTACTTGGAAGCACAGTTAACAGAATTCGGGCAAAAACTGGCGTCGATTTTGAAAAATGCGATTGAAAAAGGTATTTCAAAAATGTTTCAGCGGTTGGACGAAATAAGCCATAAAAAGCGTTGCGCATCTTACGGCGAATTCATGAACTATTTGTTATTTTGCTTTCTATTAACTTTTATGTTCCTTTCATGTAGGTTTCACCTTAGAAGGCCTCTTGGAAAATTTTCCGGGCATTAATTCTCTAGAAAATTTTAACCCTCTAACGACCTTACAAATGCATTATTTTGCAAATTTCTCCAATGGAAGATAAAAATGGTCCTACTTTTAAGAGGCAAACGAGCTCAATTATTTCAGAAAAATATTCCTCGTCTTAATCTACTTATGTCAGTGCCACAGAGTTTTCCAATCTTTCATTCCTACCAGGCATGGCACTTCGTTTACTTTACTTAGCAAAACTGACATCTCCTAATATTACCACATCATCTGCTTCACTTGTCATTCCCTCTGTTCTCTGTGCATTTGACTTGCTTCACATTTTGCGCTACTTTCAATTGCATTAATCCACATCATCTGTGCATATACCTCCTTACCTGCACTCACACATACACGCATATGCACACTTCTGTGCATTTAGTCGTGCCACACTACATTAACCTACGCACACACTGCAGCGGTTGTTCGCAAATTCGTAATTTAATGAATGAAGTTCTCGGGTGGCCTGGCACAGTGATCGCTTGCGATTGTTGCGCCATCCAATGCTTGTTATCTATGCACATACGAGTATAACCGTGATTGTGGGCGCGTCGCAATCTACACTTCACCAGTTCGAAGGTTGGTAAATGTTGCTTACGATTGAGCACAGCAGTGCAGGAGGAGCGTTGCGTTTACTTGTGGATCAAGTCGAAGTGCGAATGCCTGGCTGTGATGAGCGGTAGTGGTTAGTCGATGTGTCACACCATCAGCCGCCAAATGGCATTACCACATGCATTGCATTAATTGCAATTATTTCTAATGACTGCCAACTGAGCTCTAAAATTGAAAGATGAACTTTTTAGCAATAGTTTTATGGCTACGCTTTAAAGTTAATTGCTAACAGCTTGGCATTCAATGCTCTGATTGCAAAGAGTGGTGGCATCTAGCGGAGCGGGAGCGTGGCGAAAGGTAAAGTGAAAAAGCTAAGTACTACATTTACCATTTCCGTTGCTGTTCTTATTATTCTTTGCATTAAAATAACTTTTAATATGCTGACGCTTAAGTGCATCGAGACAGGAGTACATTAGATGGATGATTTGAAAGAACTGAATTAGAAAGGTGACGGGATGAAGGGGATCGATGGTTTGTGATTTTTAAATGAACTGGGTCAAGGCATAAGAACTAAAATGGGAATAAGAGTGGAAATGGAAGTAGAAGTGGGAGTGGGAGTGGAAGTAGAAGTAGAAGTAGAAGTAGAAGTAGAAGTAGAAATAGAAATAGAAATGGAAATAGAAATAGAAATAGAAATAGAAATAGAAATAGAAATAGAAATAGAAATAGAAATAAAAATAAAAATAGAAATAGAAATAGAAATAGAAATAGAAATAGAAATAGAAATAGAAATAGAAATAGAAATAGAAATAGAAATAGAAATAGAAATAGAAATAGAAATAGAAATAGAAATAGAAATAGAAGTAGTCGTTAACTGTCCCCTCCGATATCTAGGCAAGGTAAGGTTGATTATACCAAATGCCTCGCCTTGGTGTGCCGGCTCCCCTTCGGTACCTACTCATGGAGCCAAGATTGAATAATAATATAAATAACTGAAATTTAGTCACAATAGAAAATACAAAAACTGAGTCTGTGCTGGGCACGCTCTGCGAAGACGAGCTCCTGGCTTCTAACCAGAACACTGCAGCCAGTAGTTGTCAGACCCAACACGTCAAGTGCACACCATAGCACTCATCTGCTGAAATCCAGCCATCTACAGCCAACCCAACACGCCCAATCTTCTACTCATGCAACCTCTTCTAAGGATATTAAAAAGAAGAAAAAAAACTTACTGCATCGTTGCTCAAAGCGCGCTACCTGTGAGCCAAATACATTCTGGCTTGTATTAGCAAAGAATAAATTAGCCGGTAGAGAAGACGAACGCGTTTCACGGGTCAGGGTCAGGTATGAGGCATCGGTTTCGGAGTATGAAAAAAAGGTATTGTGGGGTAGTTACCCCCCACCAATTACAAAATAATCCTCAAGATGTCAGCGGGCGTGCAGCCAAGAAGTTGAAAAATTTATCGACCCTGGACATTGAGCGGCCTAGAACAAGTGCGACGGCTGTGGTTGCGAGGTTTACTTATAGCGTGGAGGCCAGAGACCAACTCCAAGTAGCCTTCGTAGACGGAAGATCCCATAGTGGTAGAAAGATGCTGGCTCATTGGGGGGCTCAGGCATGGTCATCGAATTCCTCATGACAAACCAAGGACAAGTTCCTCTTATCGACCCGGGAGATTTATGGCCGTTAGGTAATCAAGTATGGCCATGATTTTTCTAACGGATTTCTGAAGAAGTGCGTCACTAAAATCAACAGGCAGGTAAGGACTTTCAGTTAAGCTCATTCCTGCTTCGAATATCCATGGAAGACCCAGAGCCCGCATTTGTCAAAGCTGAAGCTGGAGTGAAAGAAAATCTTTCATTGCTTAAAGCTGCAAAGCCCTGGACCCTTCCCATGGATCACTGGTGCGTGGTCAAGTTGGAGGAGCTTCACAAAAACCGTTTTACTGTTATGCTGGTTATGTCTGAAAAGTTTCTGGAGGTACGCCAAAAAACAGCATAAACTTCGATTTGGACTCAGGATGTCCAAAATTATGGTCTTCTCCACGTCTGTTGCCGCTGATAGCCACATGGACGAAATGGAGGAAGAAATTAACGGACCGCTCGATGAACTGTGACTGTCTGTGACGGTAATGTGACTTAGGTAATTTATTAATCAAATAAAGCACAAACAAGAGATGAACTCAAGAGACTCTCACCTAAAAAATGTTTTCCACGTATGAAGAGATCTACAGTTTCAAGCCGACTCCGAACAGCAGATGGTTTTCCATGAACAGATTTTTGATGACAGAAGTACACTCGAAGGTTTGCCATTACCTGCCGAGGAACGACCGTCATTAGCAAACACTTTTCCAAATTTGAACGTTCGTAATAATTTCATATATCTGCTGGCGATTTTTTGAGTTTTTTAAATTCTCAGTTTATAATAATTGTCGTTCCGAAACCATTACATTTCTGCATATTCTCCTCGACACATTTTATTGCCAAATAATAAATATTAATTGGAATATTTGGAGTTGTACACTTCAATTTGTTGACCGCACGTGGAAAAATAAATGAATAATAAATTAAATGTCGTACGAAAAATAACAAAAAATAAAACAAAATGAAATAAATAAACAAACCGCAGTAAATAAAATCCATTACAGTACAGAGTATGGCGCACCTGAGTGACCGCATGCGTGCGTGTCGCACGTGGTAACCGGAGTGACCAAAGTACGTAGAAATTTATATGCACGTATTCATGTAAGTGTGGCTGGCATGCGGGGATGTGCGTGAAAGAAAATGCCACACGATAAATACTATGAATAGACGAGGTATTAAAATATTAATTTGACAAACAAATCGAAAAATACGTAAACGGACGTAGGGAAATATAAGAATGTGACGTGTCAAACCAGTGGAAAGAAACTCAAAGGTGAGTTGCTAAGGTAAAATTGTGCATCATACTTGAGAAAAATATTTATTTAATAAACAAATGGGCATTAGCACCTGTCAACAGAGGACACACGGTTTAGTAGAAATACAAAATAAACAAGAAATAACTTTATTGGCTGCTCTTTAACACATTGAGTGGCAAGCGA
Source organism: Anastrepha obliqua (assembly GCF_027943255.1). Lineage (NCBI taxonomy): Eukaryota > Metazoa > Arthropoda > Insecta > Diptera > Tephritidae > Anastrepha > Anastrepha obliqua. The sequence continues at coordinate 119,461,960 of NC_072893.1, read as the reverse complement.
ATTTGACGAGCAACTTGAATGGAGGCCAAGCAGGCGTTTTGCTGGAAAGCGGTGTTTTTTTTTTTTTTTTTGTTAACGAAGGGGGAATCTTTCATAGATACCGTCAACTTTAGACGGCATGCACGATTCATACTGCTCGCTAAGGGTACACCTCATTCGGGACCACGCACAGTCAGTAGTTTTCATACTGTCTGGACGTGCAAAACAGTACACCTACGTACTAAAGCCTTGAACTCCGTCTCCTCTACCACTCTCCCTGCGGAACTGCTTCAACGTATTACTTCGCAGGGCTGGTTAGCTATATAGCTTCGTCAATGTCTATCGCCTAATGCGTCTCATTTGCTCAATGTATCTGAGTTCTTTTTGAATTCTAGTAGCATATGCAGCTATCTCCTCCCACTTTTCTTCCGATTGCAACATGAACTCGACTACGTCAGTTGCATTTGGAATTATTCTTCCTGTTCTAAAGCGTGGGGAGTGGAAGCTGGCATGTTCCACGTCTTCTTCTACATTGATGCACACAGGGCAGTAGGGGCTGTCATCATGCCCGAACCTATGCAGGTATTTCCTAAAACCTCCATGTCCAGAAAGGAACTGTGTCACATGGTAGGTTGTATCTCCAAAACTCCGATTTAGCCATGGTCGCAAATCGGGAATCAGTTTATAGGTCCATCGCCCTTTACTGGAGGTATTCCATCGGTCTTGCCACCTTGTTAGTGACACAAGCCGCTCTTCTTCTCTCACCGCTTTTTTATTTATTTCGGCATCCGCTGCACACCTGTCATAGACTCGCTTCATTTCACTCGCGAGAATGTCCGCTGGTATCATACCAGCTATGACAAACGCCGCGTCATCCGATATTGTTCTGTAGCCGCAACATGCCCTTAGGGCACTTAGCCTATATACATACAATAGCTTCCTTTTGTTATCCTTCAGTTCCGCCGCATGTGCCCAAACTGGAGCTGCGTACAGGAGGACTGAAGTGGCCACATTTGCAAGCAAATTCCTTCTAGTTGACTTAGGACCACCTATGTTAGGTAGGATCCTTGAGAGTGCCGCTTGTATGCTAGCGGTTTTCTCTACCGCGTAGTCAATATGGGCCTTAAAATTTAACCTACAATCTATCATAACTCCTAGGTGGAAAGCGGTGTGAAAGTAGCAATGTGAAAGATTTCTGAGTGATGCTGGAACTGCTTAATTGTTTATTTTGGCCTAAAGTGGAATAAACTCAGTGCTTTTAAACGACGTGGTATCCCAGGTGTCGTATAGAATTGTGTATTACAGCAATCAGAAGAAATCATCAGTTAATCACCCAGTGGGAGTCCTCATCTGGGAATGATAAATGTTATTCAATGAGTTCAATGAGTTAAACTAGTCAAAATTAACCAATGAAGAAGATTTGTACCAAAGCCAACAGCTCATCTACCTCCTAAAGATTTTCTAGTATGGACCGAAGACCTAATTTCAGCAACCACTTACGTCGCTCACTTCTTCATTGCTGATCGTGTGGTGGCCCGTGGGTCATACAAGGCGAAGAGAATTCAGTGCGTAAAGAATTCAGAATTTGAGCGTAAAAAAGCTGCATATTCTTTGGAACGTCTGTGAAGATGGATCAAGCCTATATGCCTCACACATTTCTGTGCCATATGTGATGTGAGGAATACCATAGCATCGCAAATCTAAGCCAGATTGCTAAGACTCCCATGCCCAAAGCCAGTCGGTTTACAATGCGAAGTCATTGAATTCCTATTTGAGAGGAGTATACTGCGATACTCGAAAAAGGTTGAGGGTGTTAGTGTCCTCTCTAAATGTGCCAGTTCTGCAGATAAGTAAGAAATTCTCCCTTTCCGTGCATATTTCTGGTACGAAAATTGGACGAAACTACAAACAAGAACCAAGAAATCAAAGAACCAGTCTTGCTGGCGTCAATAGCTATGGAAACCCGAAATACGACGCAAATCCAAAACCTATTATTACAATCCGGAAAAAAAGTTGATGCTATCCAAAAATGGATCTTGCTCACTTCCACTCAGGAAACAAATCAAGCTTTCCCCTAAGGTGTACCTGTGGAAACTCTATACCTTCTGCTCAAATATGAACGAGACGTTATCAATAAAGCGGTCCGCGGATGACATATGGCAAAAATAAATTTTTTGTTTTTTGGTAGGACTGTTATAAGCTTACATGGCAAATTTCAGCGTGATATGTCACATAGTTTATTTTCTGTGCTACTGTAAACAAGTCAAGCTCGAGTGTGTTCTTCGAATTCTCTTTTATGACTTCAATTGTCTCAAACTGTTTTCCACGGAGCGGTAACTTGAGCTTGGGAAACAGGAAAAAGTCACGTGGAGCTACAATATATCAGGCGAATACGGTGCTTGTGGAATGATGTTAACATTATTTTTGTTCAAATAATCGCGAACAAGACGTGATGTGTGAGCTGGTGCATTATCGTGATGCAAGAACCATTACTTGTTGTCCCACAATTCCTTCCTTCTAAGACGAATGTTCTCGCACAAACGCTTTAAAGCGTCTAAATAATATTCAGCGTTAACCGATCGGCCTTACGGAAGGAACTCCGAGTGCACCACACCTTCGTAATCGAAAAAAACAGTCAGCATAACCTTAATTTTTGAGCGACTTTGGCGTGGTTTTTTGGGTTGATGTACGGCCCTTTTTGAACGATTTGTACCACTGGAAAACACGTGCACGCGATAGAGCAGAGTCCCCATAGGTTGTCTGCAACATTTTTAAGGCGTCTGAAGCCGAAATTTTGTTGGAATAACAAAATTTCAAACAAATTCTTTGTTCAACTTGAATTCCATCGTTAAATTCGAAGAACACACTCGAGCTTGACTTGTTTACAGTAGCACAGAAAACAAACTATGTGACATATCAAGCTAAGCTAGTCGTAGCAAATTCAGTTTATGGACTATAGAAAATTCCTGTTATGGTCTACTGTTTTGTTGCCGAGATTCCCGTGTTTTTGTTTTTCTTTGGATGACGCCCGTGAAGAAGAAACTCGTATGGGCACTGCTATATCGACATAGTTTCACAGCTGCACCTACGTACTAAACACCTGTACACAATCTACCACTAGCCCCGTCGGACTGTCAGTAAGGTACTACCTCACTGGACCGGTTGGCTCAATGGCTCCCAATTATTATTCTCGCCCACGAAATTCCGCGCGTCTTAGATCATTACGACCCTGTGTTACGTCGCGCAGGTTCTCTTCCAATTGTCAGCTAATTTCTATGTGAAATTTACAATATTTTGTACCTTCCAGATTTTGAATGTTTTGGAAGCCTAGTATGGGTATAGGAACAAGACGTGATCGACAATTTCTTCCCTCTCCGTGCAGATTGGGCAATTTGGTGAACTGGCATGGCCAAATCTATGGAAATCTTGCTGCATTCCTTCAAAGGAATTGAGTTAGGTAGTAGTTTATTCCCCCATCGTTCCTTTTTAACCACGTCGTCATGATGGGTATTAACTCATGCGTCCATCTACCCTAGGTGACCGGTTCCACCGATATTGCCCATGAGCAATCGCATGCCACATTTCTTCTGCTGCAAATTCTTTACGCCTTTGCTCTACCGTCGAGTTCAGATAGCCTTATAACCTCTCCTCTTTTCTTTTGCCAAAACTTCTACCGACACTAGTCTTGCCATGACGAAGGAAGTGTCATCAGAAACTATAAGAAAGCCGCGAAGCGCTCAGCCGATATATGGATATTAGTGTTCTTGCTACTTATGTTCAATGATCAGCCAAAGTTCGATGACGCCTACAAAAAAACCGAGCTGATAGTATTCTTTGATATAGCTTGGGCCAGTGTTGTTTAGCATTATTCGTGTCAGACAAGACTGCAAGCTAGATGCCCTTTTCAAAGCTTCACATGCTGAGTTCCTCGTTCCCAGAGCTACATGTTCCGTGGGTATTTACTGAAGTGATGTTCCCGACGGGTGCCCTCCGAAGAAGGTAGGAGGTAGTACCAACTACTGTATACCGATAGTTGAGATAAAGAAGAATGTTCAACTTAGCGGATCTAAAAATATAAAACAATAAAAGGAATCACTCAACAGATTAGCCAAAATAACTTACAAATGCGAGTCTATAACGAGTTGGCTAAATATATATCCAACAACAAAGCTGCTAGTAGTTTTCATGACGTGAAGGAGATCAAGATCTATGACCTAATTAATTGTGAAATCTCAAAAGAGAAGCCCGTTCTCAAACGAGCTTGGCTGAGTTATATATCCGAATGGCTGAATTATCATAAAATTGAGTAGATTTATAATAAGAACCTTAGTAGGGGACTTTACAGAACATAATCACGTAGGAAATCACGCAAGGAGATTAGACGTCTACATGCATGATTTCTGTCGCATCTATAGGAATGAGGAGGAGTTGGAAACAATTCAACATCTTTTTTGCACATACTCGGCTCTAGCCAGAAGCGGAAACCGATATTTAAGATCCTACTTCTTAATGAATATGGATGATCTATACCCTTTAGGTATCAACAAGCTTTTACGCTTGGTTCAAAGCTCAGTATGGTTCATTGTGGAAAGGGATATAGAGCCCAGCTCCTGCGGCTCTCAACGGACCTATTTCGTGGTCTAAGTGACATCGCTGTTTCTATGTGCGAAGCGGCTGCCAAACCTAACCTAACCTAACCTATAAAAGTAGATCCGAAAAAGAAAGCGATTCTGAGAACAAACTCTGTTTTATTTTAGTGGTGCAGTCATTGATCACCTACAGACAGTCGAAAGTCGACTAAATACCCATAGAGACCTCAGCGATAGTTGGACTATTCATATCAGACCACATTAGTAGTATCCCAATGGATTCCGCCATCGATAATCCGAAGGAAGCCTAGCTAGGTTTTGATTTGTGCGAGTATTTTCGGTAGGGGCCAGAGAGTTCATAGAGTTTTTATATTTTCTTTCGTTTTACAACGATTTGTTTGCGGTTCGGTAAAGGCTAAGTATTCGTTCGATAGAACTCTTTCTGCTCTACAAAACTGTGTTAATTGCATTTTTGAGTTATTTAACTTTTTATTAGTTTTGGGGCTTAGAAATGGAGGCAAAACTCAACATTTCCAACACCTGCTCTTCTTTGCTTGCTTTGCTCTTTCATCGAGGTCAAAAAGCTGCCGAAGTAGCACGGGACATTTGGGACATGTATGGAGAAGGTGTCAGGGATGAGCCAGTACATGCATGGAAATGGTTTGCAAAGATCAAAAATGGCGACTTTGACGTGGATGATACGCCATGCAGCGAAAGGTCTTCTGCATTCGATGCAGAGTGTCTCAAATCACTTTTGAAGGATAACCAGAGGTCAATTAGCACTAAAAAACGAAATGCGTTCATAAAACGATTCTCAATCACCTGCCTTCATTTACCGAAAAATTTGTAGCCTGGGTGCCTCACGCGCTCAACGACCTAATACTTAGTTCTTAAAACGATTTAAATCTGAATTATTAGAAGATTTTTTTTTTTTTTTTTGTTTTTTGATGCAAGCCAAAAGAAACTATGCTCTGTTTTCTTCATTTCAGTCTATCAACACAAAAATCCAGTTACTTTTTATTTTTATTGTCCACCTAAAAGCTTTCGCAAGCTTATTTGACTAACCTCTTCAATATTTGCGTAACTTAAATTTATTTGCTTCATTTCCAGGCAATTTTAAGTTCACAACCCAAAACTTAATTTAGCCCAAAGATCGAAATTGATTTAAATGCGTGTATTTATTTCAGCAAACAAACTTTTACAACCACACGCACATGTGCATAAAATTTTCCCTATATAAGCGTATGTGTGTGTGTGTAAATGAAACTTTTGGATTTGCCTTTCACTAACAGAGGCGTTGAAGAAAAAGTGAAAGATTTCGGTCAAATGTGCGTTGATGCATTGAATTTTAAAATAAATACTTTTGCTATCTCTGCACTCGCCACGCTCAGCGCCACACATTACACATACGATACGTGCCAACACTTACGCACATGAACGCCTGTACGTATGCAATGCATACATACTTAGATATTATTTTTGTATTGCTGTGAAGTCGAGCAAGGTTTGGAAAAGCAGTAACCCATTGAAATGTGGCTGGGATTTGTGGATATGTTTGGTCATTGAAGTGGGGAAGCATATTTTTCATACACGTAGTGCAAGAGCGTTTATTTAGCTTTGCTTACTGTGCGATAGCTGTAGCTTCTCTGCGCGCCGCTTATGCTCGTGAGCTGCTGCTTTGAATCCGTAATTTCATGCTTTCTGCGGGTGAAATGATGAGCTGCTGTCACTTCATATCTCACAAACGAATATCCATCGTACTCCTTAAATGCTGAAACAAACGCCCGCCCCAATTTACCTACACTCGACCAGTTTATCGCTCCGTTGGCGTATTTGTATGTGTCGAAATTCAAAAGTTTAAGCATTGAAGTATGAAAAAGGGTGCCAAAAGTGTACAAAGGCGTGTCGTGGCTGCTGCTCGTAACATTTGTTTTAGTTTTTTTTTCCAAATTGCTGTGTGTTAGTGTTAGTGCATATGCACTATAGTGGCATTAGGATGTATGTGTGGGTGCGCCCGATATAGGTGTGTGCCTGTGCTGCACGTGCGAACACTTTCATTTTGATTTTTCTGACGGTTCGGCACTAAATTCCTGCGATCTTTTTCGATAATTCTCTTCACACATTTCTTTGTGAAATTTCGGAAATTTTTTCCCATTTATGTATGTGTTCATTTTCATTGTGTCTGCGTATGCGGTACGTGTGCCGTTAGGTTAAACGTGATTAGGTCACTGCGATACAAATACAGGCGCATGTGTTGAAAATAAACTTCTCTTCATTTAATTTATTTGATTGGTTTATTTATTTTCTCAACACCGCTGAGTTAATTGTGCGTTGATAAGGGAAGAGAAATATTAACAAATATACTGGATATTTTAAATTGGCACCTAAGAGTATGCAATAACTTAAAGAAACACCTCATTAAATATACCCGCGAGGCTCATGGTGGACGAAACGCTGAAAAGTATGCAACAAAAATTATTTAACTCTTCGTAAATACCACTAATAGTCCTAAAAGTATGCAGTCGCCGTGGCCGAATGGGTTGGTGCGTGACTACCATTCGGATTTCTGAGAGAGAACGTAGGTTCGAATCTCAGTGAAACACCAAAATTATGAAAAACATTTTTCTAATAGCGGTCGCCCCACTTCTCACTTCACTAGGGTGTATTATTAAAATTCACATTAATGTACCTTAAACACCAAAAAGTATGCTGCCAAATCTTACGGAAAACGCTTAAAAATATGCACTAGAATGTAAAAAGTGCAATAAAGTAAATATGGCAAATCATCAGGCTACTTCCATGAGGGTATATTTAATTGTCTAAATAACGGTTTATGTATATACGCAATTGCATACTGTTCAGCTCCTAAAAATATTCACCAAAACATGAAAAATTAAACAACTACGGCATTATACTGCACATTTTTAGCATATTTGTACAATGGTTTATTACTATTTATATTTAGAAATTAATTTTTATAAATTTTTTGCGGAATTTTTATATAAGTCTTAACAGACTATAAGCCCGAAAGAAGGCAACTTAATTAACGGAAGATCTAAACACAAACTTCAGCGCTAATGTGTACTAACTTTGAATTACCATTTCATGACGTGTGAAAAATTGGCACTCGAGCACCCAAAAATATGCAACGTCACTAAAAGAAGCACGTAAAATGGCATGAGCGGCAGTTTTCTACTCGTATGGAAAGCAGCTCCGTGTTAAAAAGGTTCTAAATATATAGTTCCTTTGGTACCTAGGAGGAGTAAAGGGCCTCCTAAAATTTGGTTCCAATATAAGTGGGACCTACCAGATAGGCCTACAGATAGGCAATAAAAAAGCTAAGACCAAACTCAAAATATAAGACTATAAAAAAGAACACAAAGAACAAAAACGTTAAATTCCACGTTGACTGCATAATTCAGTATGCTAAAGTATTCAATCTTACATAGAAATATAAGGCAAGCTCCTGCAAATATATTACAAAATTGAAACTAGAAGTCACTAAATGCCGTTGACTACCCTGAAATAAGTTTTCTAGATGGTTTTGTCAACTAATTTCGTAGTTTTAAATTAAAATACAAACAAAAAACACAAAACACTTTAAATAAAATAAAATGAAAACACTAAATAAACAGGAGCAAAAAAAACTTTTGCATTTGATTGGCAGATCCCACTGAGCGTTTTGTTAGATAATACGCCAAAGCCTGGTTCTATTTTCTAGGGTTTTTCATTTTCTGAAAATAAGAGTCCAGCCACCTCGGCTAAGGATTTTTAGGATTTTCTTAATACAAATAAAAAAGAAGACGTAAAGAGGCTCTCCTCCGACACACCTAGGACCGTTATAGGCCACAGGTTGAAAACAAACTTGAAAGTAAAGGTTGCAGAAAATGTCGTTGAGACATGGTTGCAAAATCTCATTTTCTACAGCCTTAAATTACAAGAAAATTGCACCACAAAAGCTTTAAGGCCCGGTACGCAAACTAAATATTTTTGAAACACATTTTTTTTTTATAATAAATTACTTTTTCTTACAAAACATTTGCTGGTTACCGTCACATAACTACGTTCATGGCTAATTTCAATGCAGCACATTTCGTTGAAAGCCTCCAAATTGTGGTTGAATTTATTTTGTATGCCTAAAAGTATGCCACTAAACCAAAAATATTATACAATTTTGCTGCGTTCATACAACTTTTCACATTTCACTTATTTTTACTACTTATTCTTAACAACTTTATAAGCAGTGCTACGAGAAGCGCCTAAATTAAGCTACACTCTACGAGATAATTTGTCTATATGCGTTGTAATTTAATGCCAGCAGCAAGTTCTTGGCTTTAATCAATGATTCGACACATAACTTTTACATCTCCAAACACAAAATTCGTAAAATAAAAAACTTCCAGAAAAATAAAATTAAAATCAACAAAATAAATTATGTTTTATACACATTTTCCTGAAGCATACCATTAGGCGCGCCAGCAGATTTACACAATAGCTCAACGCAGCAGGCATTACATTTCGTGTTTTCGTCAAAAACTTATTTCATTTTGTAGCCTTAGTATTTAGGTTTCGCTCTTTTTATTTTTGCCCAAACGACTTTTTCACATCGGCCAACTGCCTCCTCCTCTCTCAATGCACCTCTTCACAGCATGTCATCTGCCGCATTTTATTTGTGATGCTACAAATTGAATGACTGTCCAGTTGATTAGGTTTTTGCGTTGTGCACCAGCTGTGTGTGGCATACTTTTAGGCAAATGCCATTGAAATGGCCATTGAGCGTAGACTGCGGGCAAGCAAATCAGATACAAAATTGCTGTCACAAATTGGAGCCCGACAATTGAAAGTGATGCTGTTAAAGAAAATTTGATGACTTTAGCTTGGACAATTGGCAGTTATTGTTCGATTTTTTTTAATACTGTAGTGCAGTGAAGAAAAGAAATGTATAAGAATGCTAACTTTGAATGGCGAGAAGTAATGTTGAAAATGGATTTTGTATAAGGAAATAGGTGGAGTTTTTTTTAATTTGCATACATTTGAGGAGTGAATTTGTATAATTGAAAAAATTACAAGCATGATTGAAAATAATATTGACTGGAAAAATTTAAAATGGAAGAGGTCAAGAGCAAGCAACTTCACAGGATTCATCACAATAACAAACTTAAATCAAACAAAGTTAAATTTTAAGACCTCAAGCAAACTTTTCGTTAGTATATGGCAAGAAAATTGTTGTCAAGCATATCAACCAGCGTCAATCTTCGCAGTTTTGTGTAATATAGTTCATATTTAGTTCTTTAGAAACTTTCGATTAAAATTGTTTCATAATTTTCGCTGTCAAGCATTATCAAAGCTTGTCAATCATGTGTTATTTTTGCCCTCGCATACTTATTGTATTATTTTAGAGATATTCCGAATCACTTTACCAATCACTGATCGGAGATTCAGCTGTACATACAAACAAGCACCATCAATCATCATAGTTATTTCCTTTTTGTTTTATTAAATTTTGCACAACTAAAAGATTTCCAATGCTGAAAGCTTTCTCAGTCCTGTTTATTAAAAAATTCGGTGAACAATTTTTCATAATTTTCGCTGCCAAGCATTATCAAGCCTTGTCAATCATGTGCGATTATTGCCTTCATATACTTATTGTATTATTTTAGAGATATGTAGAATTGATTTAATAATCACTGTTCAAAGCCGTAACAAACAATCACCTTCAATCATTGGAGTAATTTTTTTTTACAATAATTTTTATTAAATTTTACACAAGCTAATTATTTCCAAAAAAGAAAGCATTTTCCGCCCTAGACTGCCCCTACCTTAAAACTTTAGCTCACTTTTCCCATGTTTACCTTATTTGAGCAGATGTTTTATACCACCTCATTTATGAGTTGATTGAACCCGAATTTTTTCATTTAGTAGATTCAGACCGTTCCGTATACTTAAAAATTTGCCTAAAGGATGGCTTTTTACTTAGGGGGGACTTCTATGATGATCTCCTACCCCACTTGTCTTGATTGTTTTAACCCTTCTACTATGTTTGGGTCAATTTGACCCAATTTTCAGTAAAACGCATCGAAATTCGCCTGTTAGTCTAGTCGTATTGTATTGATTCTTCTTCTATTTGTTAACTGCAGTAAAAGGAATAGATAAATATGAAAATTAATATAACATCTGTTTTTTATGTTGTTGGAGGATGCCAAATGTAATTTCATTACACTTATTACGTTGTTGGGTCAATTTGACCCACCTAGTATTTTGAAACATTTTGCCGTTTATTATTACATCACTCGATCAAAACCGCAGACAAAGAAAGCTAGTTATCGGAGATCGAGTATATTTTGCACAGCTCTATATTTATATGTATATTCTCGATAAATTTATAGCCTTTTCGAAAAAGGGGAACTCCCGTTTTATGCACCTGTGCAAAGAGTAAGTGTCGATTGTTTGCTTAGTTAGTAATTTATTATCGCGCAGTAAGGAGCTTATCAAAGTTTTTATAAAGAAAGTGATTGCTAAATATATATTTCTACAATGTCCCAAAGGAAGAGAGTAAGTCAAGTTTTTTTTTAATTTACTATGTTTATGTTGCTGTTACACATTTTTATAATTTTATTTTTTAAAAGAAACTAAGTATTGAAGAAATACACCAAATTATTAATTCTGATGCTGAGGATATTTTCGACGAAAGTGATAGCGATAAAGACTTTGTACCTATCGCAGAAAATGAAACGGACGATTCAAATATTTCATCCAGTGAAAGTGAAGTAGATGTCGTTTTTGAAGGTAGCAATGCGACAGAAGAAGGCAATTTTCCAAATATTTTATCGAAAGATAAGAGCATAATATGGCATGATCAGCCACTTCCAATTTCAAGAGGCAAAATTCCTCGAAATCAAATTTTATGTCAAAGTCCTGGCCCATCAAAGCGTGCTATTTCTATGGTCACAGATATAAGATCCTCTTTTGATATATTCATGCCCTCAAGTATAAAAAACATAGTGGTAGAAATGAGCAACATCAAAGGATTGCAGTTTTTTTGAGACAATTGGAAAATTATAGACCTTATAGAATTGGAAGCATACATAGGATTGCAAATCTTAGCAGGAGTATAAAAATCGCACAATGAAAGTCTAATTCATTTGTGGGATGAAAATAATGGCCGACCAATTTTTCGGGCCACAATGAGCTTGGAAAGATTTATGACATATCACGATGCCTTCGTTTTGACTCCGCTGCAGACAGGGATGAGAGAAGACAGCGTGTTAAATTTATTTAGAAGTTTATTTAGAACGGAAGTTTATTTAATATAGAACGGCCAAGAAATACGCAACCGGAAAGGAACCAAGGTAATGCATTTATAAATTGGCTTTTTGTATGTCTCAAACCTATGTACAGTATAAATAAGCCGTCTCTATACAAATATTTTTAGGTGAACGTGTTGTTCTATCCCTATCAAAACCCTTTCCCAGAGGTCACACTATTACTTGCGATAACTTTTTTACGACGTACAATCTCGCCGTTCAGCTACTTCGCAGGAACATTACTTTAGTCGGTACAGTGGGAAAAAATAAGCTTTTTTTGCCACGAGAAATTGTCGACATGAAGAAAAAGAACGTTTTAGAAAGCCAATTTTTATTTACGGATAATGTAACTATTGTATCGTACGTCCCAAAAAAATATAAATTTGTTGTAGCATTGAGCTCCCTTCACCATTCTCTACTTGTTGATGAGGGTGACAGAAAAAAACCTGAAATAATACTTCACTATAATGAAACAAAAGCTGGTGTGGATGCGCTTGATCAGCTGGTTGCTAACTATACATGTAAACGTCAGACCAAACGTTAGCCAGTTGCCCTCTTTTCGAATATGTTAGATATTTCGGCATATAACGCATACGTAATATGGACAGAGATAAATCCCTCATGGAACTCCAACAAGCTTTATGAGCGAAGACTTTTTCTTGAAGGGCTGGGAAAGCAAATGATCGAACCAAATATTGTCCGCAGAGAGAGACTGCCGCGAGGAATCGCTGCTAAGAATATAGTAAAAAATATTCAAGAAAACTGCAAATCTGCAGAAGAAGCGTCTACTTCTAATATTTCTGCCAGAAATGAATCCACCGAAAAACGACAGCGATGTTTCTTCTGTCATCATACAAAAAATTCGAACAAATATTCAGCTGTTTGCAGTTCGTGCCAAAAATTTGTTTGCAAGGAACATAGCAGCTTAGTTTGTGAAAATTTCCGTTAAAACGTACATATCTCAATTATTTACCATTAACATACACTTAACTTGATTCAAATAAAAAAAATATGAATTCTTTCAATAAAATAGTGTTATTAGTGGAGTTTTTATAAGTGGGTCAAATTGACCCAAAACACTATATGTGTAATTTTTTCCTAACATAGCAGAAGGGTTAAGAGATCTATGCAGTGCTCCAGCATCGGGGAAAGAGAATCCAATGTCTGGAAAAATCACAAGTTGCTTTAAGTGATGCACCTTTACTAAGGCTGAGCTGTCTTCAAGTTGTGAATATTGGGCAGCAAGTAATTGAAATTAAGGGGGGAGCCTGGTTTATAAGGTCAAAAAAATCAATTTTTTTCATTTTAAGCGATTCCTAATATATTTCAGAATATTCACACAAAGTTACAAAGCCTAATTCTCAATATTTCCGTAGATACAAAGCCAAAGGTAGGCGAGCGGTAGGTAGTTATGCTGTGACCGGACAGCTATAGTACAAACTTTATCTTCTTTTCTCGACTTTTCATTTTTATGATTTCTTTGAATTGGCGTACATGAATGAAAAAAACTAATGAACCTTTTGAAATGAATCGTAGCTTGTGTTCCCTTCACTATTATTTTCTCTTCTATTTGAACTAACAAAATAGATAAAAAAAAATTTTCAAGATTTTTATACCAAGTTGAAGTGAATTTTTTTTTGTATAGAAAGGCATTTTTTTCTTTAAAGCCTTCTAAAAGTTGAAATTTTGGAATTTCTCTCAGTTTTCTTAGTTCAACTATATATATAAAAATGAAATGATGTTCGTTTGTACGCATTTTTTTGGGCCGATACGAGGCCAATTTTATTCGTTCTTTTTTCATATTATAGGGATCCACTAGGGGAAGGTTTTTAGCAAAAAAAAATTTTTTTTTAATAATTTCTTCATATAAAAAAAAGAAAAAATTAAAATATTGTATATTACAAATTGTGTTTTTAGTGAAAATTGCCGCAGAACTTGCTCGATTCTTAGATTAAGTTTCGAATTAACATTCATTTTATATGTACAACTTTTTTTTGAATAAATATGCGAATTTTTCGTTATTGTGAAACGATTTGTGTCGTGTTGCTAAGTTGCAATTTTTTTTCGACGGGGAGTAAACATAAACAACAACATGTTTATGATACAGTCATGAATAATGTTAGCCATGGAACTGATGGATTGTTTTTCTTGGATGCTTCTGGGGGAACAGAAAAGACCTTTTTGATTTCATTGATATTAGCAACACTTCGATCAGATAATAACGTTGCATTGGCACTCGCTTCTTCCGGAACTGCGGCTACATTACTGGAAGGCGGTCGCACAGCACATTCTGCATTAAAGTTGCCTTTGAATATGCAGGTAAATGAAACACCAACATGTAATATTTCGAAAACATCTGGAATGGCAAAAGTTCTTAAAGTATGTAAGCTCATCGTATGGGACGAATGTACTATGGCACACAAGAAACCATTGGAAGCACTTGATAGAACTTTGAAAGATCTACGAGGAAGCCAAACAGTCTTTGGAGGTGCCATGATTTTATTGGCTGGAGATTTCAGGCAAACATTACCTGTGATCCCAAAATCTACGGCTGCAGATGAAATCAATGCATGCTTAAAATCATCGTATTTATGGAGACATGTAAACACGCTTACACTTGCTACAAACGTACGTGTTCAACTACAGAACGATCCATCAGCAGCTGAATTTTCACACCAATTACTGAAAATCGGAAATGGCCAAATTTCTGTCGATCCAACAGGAATGATTACATTGCCTAACAACTTCTGCACTTTTGCACTGTCTAAAGAGGCATTGATACAGAGTGTATTTCCAAACATAGTTCAACATTACAAAAACCATGATTAGCTCAGCGAAAGAGCAATTTTAGCTGGGAAAAATAAGGACGTCAATGATATAAATGCAGCTATTTTGGATCAAATACCTGGTGACATAGTTGCATATAAGTCAATGGACTCTATTACTGATCAAGGTGATGTCGTAAATTATCCAACTGAATTCTTAAACTCACTCGATTTGCCAGGCCTACCACCTTATAATTTACAATTAAAAATTGCAGCACCGATTATTATGCTGCGCAACAGTAATGTGCCACGACTTTGCGACGGTACCAGACTCGCTTTGAAGAAGGTAATGCGTAACGTTATCGAAGCAACAATTTTGAAAGGGAAGTACAAAGGAGAAGATCACTGATTCCGACGGGTTTACCATTTGATTACAAATGTTTGCAGTTCCCTATTCGCCTTGCCTTCGCTATGACAATTAATAAGGCGCAAGGACAGTATCTACAAATGTGCGGTATTAATTTAGAATACCCAATTTTTTCTCATGGACAAACGTATATAGCTTGCTCACGAGTAGGTAAACCATCGTCATTATTCATTTACGCGAAAGATGGAAAAACCAAAAACGTTGTCTACCAAAAAGTGTTACATAAAGTTCGAATGAAATTGTATCAAAGAATTTGCTTTGTTTTGTATTAATTTTATTCTATTTTAGCAAATCATTGAATTTATCGCCTAGCGAAGCGAGGGAGGGTACGCTAGTCTAGAATAAAAAATCATGATAATTAGAAATCCATTTGAATTTTTTGCTTTAGATAATAATTACGAGCTGTATTTTGTACGCCAGTTGGAAACTTCAGCGTTGCAGCGCTCTACTAATTTCTATGTTAAACATTTTTTTTCAACTTATTTTAACCAGTACAAAAATTTTTTATACTTTTTAAATCTTCATTAAAAGATAGAAAAAACTTTGCAGTGCTAAATTAATTTTTTTCTTAAAAAAAAAATCGCAAAGAGATGCAATTTTTAGACCTCATAAACCAGGACCTCCTTAACCCATTAATGCTCACACATAAAACGGGTTAAGATAGGTGACTGAAATTTTCACCACGTATTTGTATTGATGTTAAACGGTTCATTTCCATTATTTCATTTCCAAAATATCTCAGAAGATGTGGGCGTGGCAAAGCGTATGATATATCATACATAAGCGTATTCGGAGAGCTACTTCTATCAAAATAAAATTACAATATATACATAGGTTTTGAATTCAAATCAACATTTTATTTATAAATTGACATATTATACATCCATAAATTTTTAAATTTCTTGGTTATTTGATGAGTCAGTTACATGATATTAGTAAAAAAAGTTATCTTGGTGGAATCCGAAACTACCTTTCATGCATATAAGTTTCGTACACTTGGCACAAAATTTGCATCGGCGTTGAATTCTTGAGTTATTTACGTAGTGCTTGACTCCATCGTATCTAGTTTCGTTTTCTCGTTTCCTCTTTCGTGCTGAAACTGGACGAAGTTCTACTGGTTTTGAAAGAATGCTTACCAAAATAAGGCTCCATCGATTCGTCAATAGAAAATGAAGTTCCAAATGGTTTTTCAAGCTCTTAAATTTTGTATTTAAATGATTCAGAATAGGCTGTGCTTTGAATGCTTTATTATTCACTACAATTTGTGTATTATTATTGAAATGAAGGTATCGATGTATTTATTCGAATTTATTCCGCGCCATTGAACCTGCCACTAAATGGTTGTACACATCACTCTCTGTCTCCCAGTGCATCCGAGTAGCTGGTACCTAAAAATGCAACTAATAAATTTATCAGGTAACCAAGTGAATTATGGTTGAGAATAGTCACCTTGTTGTACCCACTTAGTACAAGGTTGCCTAAATATGTGTACAATTCCTCAAGATTTAGGGTGAACGCTTCATCTCCTTTGTTTACAGCGTATTTTATAGTCTGTGCTTGTATATATTTCATAAAATTGTCTTCAAAAATTAGTTTAAAAAGTTGTAATGGATTTAAATCGTTATTCAAAATATCTGCTATAATATCCGGAGTGTGAACGCGTATTTTGTGTTTGTGCTTTCTCTTGTTTTTTGTTCTATTTTGGACCACTTTCGACGAATTGTGGGTTTTTTCTTTTTCCTTTGAGTGGAAGTCACTGACCGCGAGGTTTTTGAATTGATCACATCATTAAAACAACTGTACATTATGCACTTCTGAATTGGAATTTTTATCGCGCATGGCCTTTTTAGAACCCCACGGCCCAAGTCGCCCAGTGTACATACCTTCATCGTTCTCATCTGCATCATCGCAATCGGATAACTCTTGTTCTTCGATTGAATTGGCATTTCTGATGTCGTCTATAATAACTGCATTATCGTCCTCATTCAGATCTTCGAGCCATCCAATTATCTCCTTAGTTATTGCTTGTCTATAAAAAGGTATTTTATATGAATGCCCGTAAAGCCAAACTGGGGTAGCGTTCACGTATGACAAAACATACGCAATGATTTACAAAAAGCTAAAACACATTTCGGGGCGAATTTTTCACTGCATTTTATATATATTCGATGCCTCACGGTTTCACCTTTGAGTAAATGCACGTTTTAATGTATATAATAGTGTTGCTTGGTTTTTTTTAAGATATAAGACGCACCTGCGTGGCATTATTCACTTTTCCGAAAAACACTACATGAATTGGCGCGAAAAATGTAAATAAAAGAGCTTTAAATGACAACTAAAAAGCTTTTCTTTTCAAATTACTCTTTTATCTCACTCGCCCTTTAAATATAAAAAGCTTTTATATAATATTGGGTTTTTGGTGAATTTTTGAAAAAAGCTCTTTTTGCGTATAATATATCATACTTTGTCATTAGTGGGTCTACTGACAAGTACCTACGCAAAGGAATTTTCTTTTCTGGAGATAGGAGTTTGTCACCTCGGCTAAGGATTTATAGGATTTTCTTAATAATTAGTAGCTCTCAGAGCAATTAGGCCGGATTATTTACTGTTTCTGGTTGGTATATTCTAACCCTTTCCTTCACTTTTATTATAATAAACACACATTCCTTTTCTTTCGGGCTTGAGGCCGAGCTTCGGGCTGCCACGTAGTATCAATCATATTAGCGTTTAACTTTGTTTTACATTTTGCTGATTAATTATTTAATATATTATTTTTTAATACTAATTATTTTGCATCTTATTTTATATCTTTAAAAAAAATCTACTTTTTTTTAATACAGGGTGGCTGATGAATTTTGCTACATTAAGAAACTCAAATAACTTGTTTTTTAGTGTATGGAATTCATTTATTTTTTTTTTTCAAGTTGAAGGTCATTAAATTTTATTAAATGTAGCTAAACTAGTTTTAAAAATAATTGAATTTAAAATTTAAATGCCCCCCATGCTCGTTGACACAAGTGCGGCATCTTAGTAAAAAGTTGTTCATTGCTGCTTTGAGAGTTGCGACAGGAATAGCCGCAATTGTTGCCCGAATGGATTGTTTTAGTTCATCCAAATTTGTTGGCTTTGTTTTATAAACTTCTTGTTTACATAAACCCCACAAGAAAAAGTCAGGTGCAGTAAGGTCAAGCGACCTGGGGGCCAACGAAATTCGGAGTTTCTGGAAATCAGTTTATTGGGAAATTTTCGTCGCAACTCTGTCATAACAGTCTGGGCTATGTGAGACGTTGCCCCATCTTGTTGAAACCACACAGAGTTGAAAGGAATTCTCTTTCGGCGTAGTTCTGGATAGAAAAATTCTTTCAGCATTTTCAAATAACGGTCTCCAGTAACCGTAACGGTGTGACCATTTTCTTCAAAAAAATAAGGCCCGACAATACAGCGTGAAGAAACCGCACACCACACTGTCACGCGAAGAGGATGCAATTCCGTCTCGTGGAGTATCTGTGGGTTAAAAGTACTCCATATTCGACAATTTTGTTTGTTCACATTGCCGTTTAAATCGAAATGGGCCTCATCAGGCATGAAAAGGCAGTTTAACATGTTTTGGTCTTCTTCCACCATTTGCAGGATCTTCTGGCAAAATTCCAAGCGAATCGGCAAGTCTGCTGCAATCAGTTTGTTAACCATTTGAACTTTGTAGGGAAATAAGTCTAAATCTTTGTGCATTATTGTTTGCAAAGACTGTCGGCTGACACCAAGTTGGGCAGATAAGCTTCTTGTTGAAACCCTTGGATTGCTTTGTATAGCTGCAGCTACAGCAGCGATCGTTTCCTCCGTCCGAACAGGTGGGTTTCGATGATAAGGCCTTCTTGCGACTGTTCCTTGCTCAGCAAAATTATTCACCAGTCTCAATATGGTCCATCTGCTCGGGGGATCGCCGCCAAACATCCGCCTGTACTCTCTCTGTACCAAAACTACGGACTCCAGTGCGTGATAGCGGCGGACTATCCAAATTCTTGTTTGCGTGTCCCAGTTATCCATTTTAATATATTAAATTTTAAAGATCAATCTGCAAATTAAAACAAAAATGGAACAGATAACTTAAAAAGAAAAAAAGTTATTCAATTTTTTTTGGTAGCGGCTTTCATCAGCCACCCTGTACAAAATTTTATTTTGAAAGTCGTCAATCATTTGACGCCGTCAATCATAGATATTGTATGCATATTATGCCAGCCAAAACTGTGGTATTTATCCAAGCACTAATGGTAACTGAAAAATATAGAGAGAAATAAGCTTTAAGCCCCATAATTCACTATCAAGCATAGATTAGTATCTTCACTAAGAGAAAGCATAAATTTAAATTTGACTTTATAGTATAAATTTGATTCAAAGCTATCGATTAGGGAGAAAAATTGCAAGACTTAATTCTCAATTGTATATCAAATTGCATCAAACATCGTCAAATATTGGCATCAATCATTAAAACGTGATACGTATTTTGCAAGCCGCAGCTGCAGTAGTTCTCAAACTAGCAACGAATCTTTACATAATATTTAAAGAAAAAATTAACTTTAAGTGAAATCAATCCTGTTCAATCGTGGTATATTATTTCCGCCTTTAGAAGCATAGATTTAAATCTTATTGCATGGTTTATTTTTGGGTGAAGCCATCGATTAGGAAGAGAGAATGCAAAACTTAATCCTATATTGAATGTCAAACTGCATCAAGCATTATCAAGTATTGGCATCAATCATTAAAACGTGATACGTATTTTGCAAGCCGCAGCTGCAGTAGTTCTCAAATTAGCAACGGTTATTTATATATAAAGAAAAAATAAGCTTTAAGTCGAATCAATCATGTTCAAGCATGGTATATTATTTGTGGCTTTAGGCAACATAGATTTTGGGCTTGAGTTTATATTTTAAATTTGGTTAGAAGCCATTGATTGGTAAGCAAAATTCTACAGCTTAACTAAAAAACATTTTAAAGCAAACTGCATCAATCAGTGCTAAGCATTGGTGTCAACCATAAAAATGTAAATATTTTACAAACCCCAGCTGCAGTAATTCTCAAGTTACCAACGGTTCTTTATATTTAAAGAGAAATACTAAATTTAATTGAAATCAGTCTTGTTCAAGCATACATTATTATTGATTATTATTGCATGTTTTAATGCAAAGCCATCCTTTCGTGATAAAAACTCTCAAACTTAATATTAAATTCAAAATTAAACTGCAACAATCATTACCATCAATCATGAAACTTTTATGTGTATCATATAAGCCGCATTAAATATCAAACTACAAACGGTTCTTTATATTTAAAGGGAAAAACGATATTTAAGTGGAATCAATCATGTTCAAGTATAGATTTGTATTTGTGGCTATAGTCAGCTTAGATTTAAATTTGATTGGTTCAAAGCCATCGTTTGGCGAGAAAAGTTCTCAAATATAATATTAAATTTAAAACCAAACTGCATCGATCATTGGCAAGCATATTTTAATGACTATCTTTGACGTTTATTAAAAATATGTGAAACACATTTCAAATGCAAATTGAATTTGCGCAAAGCCTCCTGCATTCAACCCATGCAGGAGATATGCCACAGGATTTCAATTTGACTGCATTTCCTTGCTAACTTTTTTGTCTATTCTTACTTTGGATTGGTTTCGTATTTTGCAGGTTTTTGCACACATGTGGCTTGGTCTCATCGCCGCTTGCCTACGCCTGGAACGTGTGCCTCAACAGATGTTGTTAGCTATTGTTTTGCCCTTATCGCTGTCACCGAAAAGCAAACGAAAATCGAAAAAACTTCTAGAGTGCAAAAACTTTTGTGCTTACACTTGTTTGGACTTATTCTGCCCTTATTTATTTGTAAGTTAAAATTCTTTACTTTCCTATCTACTTCTAGCCTCAACCATCCTTCTGTCACTTGCTTTCTCGGTTGCACATTTTCTAAGCCGAAAATCCCGAAAAATTGCATTACCAAAGTCTGTAAATACGTTTTGCTTTTGTTGTTTTTTTTTCACTAAGACAGCTACTTACATAGAAATAAGTACGACATGAGCTCAGTGCATTTACTTCCATGCTGGTGTGTTCGCATGCGTGTGGCGCAAAAGTTGTGTTATTTGCGGCGCTTAAGCAGGTCCGCATCTACTTTAAGTTTTAAATAAGTGATGATTGTGGCTAAGATAGTAAGTGAATGCTGCTTCAAGGTACAATATTTTGCTTGCAAGGCTAGAACTTCGAATCGCTTGTTCAACAGAAAAGAAGAGTAAAGAATATGGCGACAATCCACAAAGCACTTACTAATGCTGCATTAAATACTGCAGTTGTCGGCTTTTGTGGCTTCGAAAGTATAGAAGTTTTTAAGTGCCTGGGTGCAACTGAATGAAAATAGAAAAATAATGCGCAGTAGGAAAAAATTCAAGAAATTGTATACATGACATATTTCAAAGCATCTTTTTTTTTAATTTCATATAATAAAAACTAAGGCACAAATTAAAAAATATATATTAAAAAAACACTTAATTTAGTATGATTGAATATGCTTGAAAGGAATTTTAATAGTGTAAGTATTTTTTAATGACAAAATATGTTATATGCTAACGGGTTAGGTGAAAGAAATTTAAAAATGTGGAATAGTTACAATGATTGACTAGCTAAAATGACGATTGAACGTACCTTGAGCAGGTTATCAGCACTTTACATGTGACTCGATCACCTCAGCATTACTATATTTAACTTCTTAGCCCATTTTGATGTTAACTACTTAGGCTTGACGATGATTGCTCTTGATTGAGCCTAATTTGATTCAAACTTAGGTTGTAGAAATTTACTAAACAAATCAAAGTGAGGCTCAAATTAATTCAATTGCAATTTGCTATGATTTATAAAACCAGATCTTGAGCAAATATATAATAAAATAATTTGAAGAAAAACATTTCAAGCTTTTGGTTTAGTACCAATTAGTAGGCTACCTATTAAATGATTTCAAATGGAATAAACTCAAAAGATAAAAGAAAAGTGTTTTCCGGACTAGTTTTAACAACCCGTTGCATAAGGGAATGCTTGATTAAATGCACTTCAAATGAATGCTTGAATGCACCTCAAATGCTTGCTTAAATGCATGCTTGATTGAATGCACTTCAAATGAAATCACAGTTATCGTATGTTTTATAATTAAATGCATTTTTTTTTAATCAAAAAAATAATTAACTCATGAAATTTTGTTCGTAATTTTCTTGTATTTACTATGCCTGAGATTGATTGAGTGCATTTTAAGTTTTATTAATATGCATTAAAAGTTAAGTTTATAGCTAACTTGCACTTTCGTTATAGGAAAATGTATTTGCTAGCGCAGTCCTGCGTAATTGAATACACCAAAAAAAGATTGAATGCATTTTCAGTTGATTTACAATCACAAACTTTGTCAAATATATTTCTGTTTGGAAGCCTTTATGATTGCATACACCTAAGAAAGATTGAAGGTATTTCTAAAATATATTTTTGTTTGGAAACCTTTATGATTTAATACACCTAACGGAGAAACAACGTATTTCTCAAATATTTTTTGGTTTAGAAACATTTGTGATTGAATACATCCAAAAATGATTGAACGTTTGCCAAATATTATATATTTTTATTTGGAAACCTTTTTGATTGAATACATCTAAGAAAGATTGAACGTTTGCCAAATATTATATATTTTTATTTGGAAACCTTTTTGATTGAATACATCTAAGAAAGATTGAACGTTTGCCAAATATACGATATTTTTGTGTTGGAATATTTACGATTAAGGTACCCGGTGGTCTAGAGCACGAAAATTTCTCCTTTTTTCACGATTTTTTTTTTTTTGCCATTAAAAATTAAAAAAAACGATGTTTCAACTTTTCGCGCTTATTAGTACGTTTATTCAGTATACAAAAAATTTTTTTTTTACTTTGAAACAATATTTATTATTATAAAAATACCGCTGAAGATGACCCTCTCGAAAAATCGAGCCCGGACGGCGTAGATGATTTCGAGACTTCTACTCATATGAAACACAAAATGCAAGAAGATTCATAGTCAGAAAGAGTGCAGTTATGGTCGGAACTAGAACAAATCGAAAAAATGAAAAATTGACAAAATGGCGCACTTTTGAAAAAAAAGTTCATAAAATCGGATTTTTTCACTAGTTTTTTAGTTTAAAAAATAGAAAATTATTTAAATAAAATTATGACTCTAGTTCCGACGATAGCGGTTAGTTAGTTTTTTTGTTTTCATACCCGCCGTGCCGAAAAAAGTCTTTTCATGATAAATGAGTTTAAGTTTGAGGGACAGGAGCGCGCAAATCGTTCTCTACCTACTTAATGGGCTGTAGAAGTTCTAATATTGCGAATTTCCGCATGAAAATTTCACAGTATATTCTTAAAAGCCTATACTTTCGAAATATCGAAAAAACAAAAAATTGGTTTTTTGACATTTTTAGACCACGGGATCCCCTTAACCTTCTAGTGCATAGCAGTGCCTTTAGGCAATGCTTGCTTTGCAACAGAATTTTGAATATTATGTAACTTTTTTATTTTAAAAGTTAAACGGGCATATTTTATGCAATTTTATGACTCTTTTTTGATATGCAAAGTTTTTACTTCTCTTGCCATTATATAATGAATGGCAGTTGTCCGCGAGAAACTGAGTATTGAGCATGCATAAAATAGTTGTGTGAAAAGTGTAAACTTTTAAGTATTTGTTCGCAGGTGAGTTATTTCATGTGTTTTCAATGATATTCAGTTGTCAAAAGTGTTAGCTTTATGTATACTTCATTAGGGTGACTTTTCAAAGTTTCAATGCCTAAAGGCACCAGCATGCAGTTACCATGTGAATACTCATTTGTAACGAACTTCTCTCTTTTGAAAATTTTAAAGTTAAAATGAATGGTTGGAAAGAAAAAATGAAAAACAAGGTTTCAAGTTTGACTGAAAAAGAAATTGAGGAGTTTCTGAACACTATTGATGTTATAGATGAGAAAGGCGGTGATGACGTGGTCTCAATGGATGACGAAGATATAGATGACGGTATCAACTTGGTTGACAAATTCAGTTTTGGCTGTGGCGAACTGGGCATAAGTGTATCAGACCTACATTTAACTTTGGTTACTCTACAGCTTCCGTAGCCAGGGAAGAATCAAGTGTAAATTTACATGGTGATAGTACACCACCAGCTCCTCCAAAAAGGCCTAAGACGTGCGTAGGGGTCAGTAGTTATATATTCAGGAGATTCGATGGAAATGTTGTCCAGATGCGACGGAAGGATGAGGAAATAAGCAAAATAATGCGGAAAAAGAAAACCTTGAAAGTTCATGAAGATCAAATCAAATTCCAATGACCGGATATGTCTTGTTTCGTACAATTAACTACTCCATATAAGTGTTTTTGCTACTTTGCTGATGAACATTTTTTTTCTACTATTGTAAATGAAACGAACTTATACGCGAGGCAGAAACAGATAGATACATCTTTTGTATATACGGCTAATGATATTCGGCGCTATATTGGAATACTTATTTTTATGTCAGTTTATAAATATCCAAGTGTTCGGTCATATTGGGGCCGACATGGTTTTGAGGCTATTCGTACAACAATGCCTGTAAACCGTTTCGAGGAGATAAATAGATTCATACACTTCGCTGCGAGGATTATGACGTCATTTATAACGTGAGAAGGGTCATTGATCATTTCAATATAAAGTTTTCTTCTATTCCAATGCCTCAAAGATTATGCGTTGACGAACAAATGTGCGCAACCAAAATGACGAAAGCAAGCATTAGGCAATATATGCCTAATAAGCCACATAAATGGGGGTTTAAACTATTTGTTTTATGTGATACTAGTGGGTTTTCATATCAGTTTGAATTATATTCCGGCGCTGGCGATAATAAAATGGAGGAAGAAGTTCCAGATTTAGGCGCCTCATCGAATGTGGTTGTAAGGTTATCAAAAAACATCCCCGAATTTGCAAACCACATACTTTATTTTGACAATTTTTACACGTCGCTGGGCTTAATACTTTATCTGGAAACCAGGGGTATCCATAGCTTAGGAACAATTCGCGCCAAACGTATCATGAATTGTAAACTGGCTACTGACTCTGATTTGAAGCAAAATAAGCGCGAGCGTGGTTATTCTGAAGAATTTGTTGGGTCAGCTTATGGAATCGATATATCAACGGTATTGTGGAATGATAACAGAAGCGTCCGTTTTGCTTCAACTTACGTGGGTATACAACCACACGGATGCAGTACAGATACATGTTTGCAAAAATCTCGTCGATGGAATCGACGACAAAAATCTTACGAATACATGGATTGTCCACAAATTGTCCAAGACTATAATAAACACATGGCCGGTGTCGACCTGATGTATAGCCTGATTGGCCGATATAAGATCCGCATAAAGACCCAGAAGTGGACGACCCATGTTTTTTATCATTTGTTAAACATGACGTTAGTTAATGCGTATATTCTTTACAATCGTATTAATTCATTGCAACACGAACGCTTGACTCTGGTTGAATTTCGATGTGAAGTGGCAGAAGCTCTCATTAAAATAGGCCAGGATTCAGTCAAAGGCAGAGAAAGGCCAACAAACTCAAGCAAAGTGGAAAGTTTTGTTGTCGGTAAAAAAAAGGTTATATGCCAATATCAGATGTACGTTTTGATAACGTTGGTCACTGGTGTCAATTTCGAGATCGGTCTGCAAAATTGCATTGTAAAAATAAACCTTGTAATTCGCAGACGCAATCTTATTGTGAAAAATGCGATATTCCATAATGTAATTCATCCACAAAGAACTTTTTCAAAGAATTTCATACCAAGAAATAACTAATTCAAATACAAGTACATATGTACGTAAGTAATATAAGTCAAACCAATCTTAACTTAATGCAGCCAAAGATACAAACGAATTAAATTATTAAAAAAAATTAATAAAAAAAATATAACTGATCGATCAAAAACGAAAATATGTGTACTTATTTTGATACGGTACAATGATACCTTAACTGCATGGCAGTGCCTTTTGGCAAAAATTTCTTTTCCTAATTTTTGGCAAAACTGTAGGTAAAATATCAAAAGCGATGTCGGATTCGTATTTTCTGACGTTGAATTAAGCGAAGAAAATTTTTAAATTAAAAATTAAAAAAGTATGCACTAGAGGGTTAAATACACCGAAGGAAGATTGTACATATTTTACGTTGATTTACAATTACAACTTTGTCAAATATATTTGTATTATGAAACCTTTCTTATTTCATATGATTTTGATTTGATTGAAAGCGTCTTAAGTCAAGTATTTCTTTATGAGAGTCTCTCATAAGCTCAGAGGTTGGTTATTTCGCCTTAGAAATTGAGAATATTTGTTTAGACTGAGCACACATCATACAGTTGCCAACTAATACATTTTTTTCAAATAATATTTTATGACGGAATATAATTGCATATGATTGAAGCTCATTGAAAGCACTTTTGAAACTAGCCGTAGCATTTATTAAGCCAGCATAAGTATTCTATTACGTCTTTATATAGAACTAATGCACCTTCATATTCACTGAAAATCTAAATTGTACTTCGAGTGGATTCTAAGACTAAAATTTTGAATGAAGTATTTATCGAACTCATTTTAAGACAGACTTAAAAGACTAAGTTTCATTCACTATAAGAGCATTCACACTGGAAAAGCTGCCACTTGGAAAAGCAAATGCTTGAAGTACAAAAATGTCCATGGTTTTACATGATTGAGCAGGCTTGAGCATGCTTGAATGTACAATATATTGATTTAATAATTGATTGGCCACTGAAATTGTACTTCGAGTGGATTTGAGGACTTCAATTTTGAATAAAATATTCATTGAACTAATTTTTAGACACAGGCGGCCGCCGTGGCCGAATGGGTTGGTGCGTGACTACCATTCGGAATTCAGAGAGAGAACGTGGGTTCGAATCTCGGTGAAAGATAAAAAAATTAAGAAAAAGTTTTTTCTAATAGCGGTCGCTCCTCGGCAGGCAATGGCAAACCTCCGAGTGTATTTCTGCCATGAAAAAGCTGCTCATAAAAATATCTGCCGTTCGGAATCGGCTTGAAGCTGTAGGTCCCTCCATTTGTGGAACAACATCAAGACGCACACCACAAATAGGAGGAGGAGCTTGGCCAAACACCCAAAACGGGTGTACGCGCCAATTATATATATATAATTTTAACACGCATTAGCATTGAAAAGTAACCTTAAATATTTAAATTTCTTATAATTCACTATGCTTGATATTCATTGACCAAATTTAGACCAAAAACTTTGTCCGAAAGATACCTAAAGGGCTTGAAATACAAAAATTACCATGTTTTTACTTGATTGAGCAGGCTTGAATGTGCGTTATATGCGCAAAATATATAGTTTCAAAAAATTAGTAGAAGTAAAAATTTGAAGTTTGCATTGCAGCAGAAATTTAATAAATTTTTATATTAAATAATTTTTTTTTTATCTGTTCAAAACCCAAAAACCATTCAATTATGCTGGCATTACACATGTGAGCTCACAAGTTACTACAAATGAAATTAACCGCAATTTTATTGTATTTTCCATCTCACTTTAGTCCTGACTATGTTTTCCTTTTTCCATCTTCACTTTTTTTCTGGTTTCAACTACCACCAAAGCTGTCTAGCAATTATTTTACTTGTCATCTTTACCATGGGCATTGGTGAGAGGGAATTTGTTTTGTAAGTTTTTCTAATTTTTTTTTGTTTTTTTCTTTGCAGCCTGCATTAGTTGTGGTTTCGCGCGCTTGCACTTTATTGAGGTCACATGCATTCCTTTTTCAGTTAGGTTGTGTAACTCTGTATGGCGGTTAAAATGTTACGTATATGTAATGGACTACCATATGAACTCTCATTTCAAGATGGAATTTAAGGTTAGAATTTGTATGTAATTTTTTGCTTTAAAGCAGCAAAATAATGTTTGTATCTGCTGGTTATTTAACTGATCGCAGTGCATTCTGCTCCAATTAACAACATATAATGCAGTTGGTTGTTATACTATGTTGAAGGACGTACTGAAAATAAAAAAAGAGGTTGTCTGTAAAGTCAGTTTACTGACGATAGTTTAACGTGACAACGTCATAAGAAAATATTGATGGAATGGTTGCAATTTTCAAAACAAAATTTTAATTTTATTTGTTTGATAGATATTTTGTATGGATATACAGGAGGAGGTAAATGGAATTGCAATGGAATAGGTCAAGTTACGTTTACACAAACGTGAAAAATGACGAAACATTTATCAAATTCATGAAAGATATCTTCAATTTCGATTGTGCATCAGACGTTAATAAGTCAACAACACTAAGAGGCACCATCATCGATTTGCCTTTTTCAAGACACTTTACACTCGAAACACTCCCTTTCATTTCCTACTTTTTCTATCATCGTCCTATTCTCAATAGAGAAATGGTTCATTACCATGCACACAGCAAGAAGATATATGCAAATACAAGTATGTGAATTTATATACAAATGCGCATATACATACATATACATACATATATATGCTCACTCAAGTAGGACAGAGCCAGATGTCGAACGTTGCCGAGCGCGGGGGCCGATTGTGCTCTTTGTCGTTCGTTCCGCGCTCTCGCTTGCAGTTCAAGCACATTAGCTTACATTTGCGTGCGGAATAGATTCGTATATTTGATATGTCCATATGACTTGTATGCATCTTTGCCTATAGATTTGTTCTTTTTGAAAATTGCGCGAAATTGTATATGTATATGCATGTTTCTATACATAAGGTATATGGTAAATATTAATATACCATACATTTTTTCCTTCATATATAATAAAAAAATTAATAATAATAACATTAAAACAACAGGTATTATTAACTTGGTTTTATTTTAAATTCTTCAAGTAAATCAAATTAATAATAATCAATAAGAAGGCATATGCAAATACAAATACGTGAATTTATATATGTACATATGCGCATATACATACATGTATACGCTCACTTAAGTAGGAGAGAGCAAGATGTCGAACGTTGCCGTTCGTTTGCTTTGTTTGCTTTGTCGTTCGTTCCGCGCTTTCGCTTGCAGTTCATTCAAGGTAACGGCAATGAGCAAGGTAACGACAAATGAGCAAGGTAACGACACATTTTTTCATGCGTGTAGCCGGCTGAATCGAATTATAACACGTTATCACGTCTAAACATTTTCGAAATGTTTAGTTCGTACAATATAGTTTAGTAATACAATATACTTAATGCATAGTTTTTCTTTTTGCTTACCAACACTAAAGTTTGCTTTGTTTTTTCATAAGCCTATGAAGTAATTGCTTGAGACAGGCGCAAGATGATGAAATATGCAATAAGAAATATGATAATTTGTAAGACTCACAAGTGAGTGATATGTAAATATGTATCGAATCTGCTCTCTAATTCTTTATTCTTATAATGCAATGCTAGATTCGGAAATGCCACCAACAATATTCTGCGATTATATCATCTCGAAGTAGATAAAAATAGTTTAACTTCCGGAAATACATTACTGGTAGCATATTTTGCTGATTTGTATACTTAGCTTTATACACCTACGGTTTTTCAAACACAAAGTTATGGCAGAGCATTTATGTATTTCTCCTCTCCATTAGCAGACAGCAAAGAAGACGTGTATTTTTGTCTTCGAAGCTGATTTAGTTTTCAGATGTAGTAAATCGCTTTTCGACTATTTATAATCTCAGCTCATCTGGAATAGATTTTTTAATTACACCCAATGTTAAAAACGGATCTTTTAAAAATTTTGTTTCCTTTTTTGAGAAAGAAAACCAAAAAATGTTTTGTTAAAAAATCCTAATTTTAAACAACAAAAAATGTTTGCACCAAGCATTAGTTTTTTAGACTTAAAACAAGAATTGTAAGAAATAATTCATTGTAAAAAACCCGTATTTAAATTTTTGCTTAAATTTTTCAGAAAAAAAAATTTTTCTTCCAGTGGAAGTTTCAAATTCTTTTCATACTTTGAAGAAAAAATAATTCTTTTTTAATAAAACAAAAAATTCACTGTAAAAAAGCCGATATTTCAACTTTTTTTATTTTTTTTATTTTTAAGATAAAAATATATATATTTTTTTAAAGTCGAAGTTTCAAACTTTTTTATACTTAAAAAAATTTTTTTTATTTCAAACTTTTTTATAGTTTTAAGAAGAAAAATATTTTTCTTGCACAATGTAAAAAAAGTCGAAGTTTCAATTTTACTTTATACTTTTAAGAGAAAATATTTGTGTTTTTAATTAAAAAGAAATCATTGTAAAAAAAGGTAGCATTTTAAATTTTTATTTTATTTTTAAGATAAAATTTTTTTTTTTTGTGGAAAAAAATTGAAGTTTCAAAATTTTTTTTATTTTGAAGATAAGTTTCTATTTTATTTCATACTTTTAAGATAAAATATTTCTTTTTTTTTTATAAAAAAAATTGCATTTAAAAAAAATCCAGTATTTCAAATTTTCTTTATACTTTTAAGAAAAAAATATTTTTTTTTGTGAAAAAACGTCGAACTTTTTCTATGATTTGAAGAAAAATTTTTTTATTTTTTGTAAAAAAAGTCAAACTTTAAAATTTTTTTATAGTTTTAACAAACAGTGTAAACAGTAAAAAGGAGATCGAACGTTCAGTTTTATTTCATACTTTTAAGAGAATACGTTTATTTTTTTAATAAAAAAATTAATAGTAAACAAAGCCGATATTTCAAATTTTCTTTTTACTTTAAGAAAATATATAATATATATATTAAATACTTAAATATTTTTAAAAGAACCTCGAAGTTTAAAATTTTTTTTGTACTTTGAAGAGGAAAAATATTTTTTTTCTGTACAAAAACTCAAGTTCCAAACATTTTTTTTTTTTACTTTTAAGTTTGAAAAAGAAAACAATTATTCTTTATGCAACGAGCCCTCATGAAGCAAAAGTACACCAACGTGTAGATTTCTGAAAGAAAACAGTCGGGCCTTGAAAATACTCATAGGAACTTCCCCTTATGCACCTCATAAGATTTCAAATAATTTTTCGGTTCTCAGGTTCTATAGTTCAGAAAAGCGTTCTTCTTGTAAGTTGCTTCTACAGTCCAAAATGGTTTTAAACATTTTGCATTAGTAATTTTATTTTTACGATAGGGATTATAAATATAAATTGAAGCACAGTCGGTCTCTACTTTGTCTCCACCACTACGAAGGGGCCACATCTCTGCTGTTAAGCCACTAGCCTATGCAAGCAACGCCAACACTTTTCGGCCTGGAGTGTCCTCAACTACTCAAATGAAATGACCCAGCGAGAAGTGCTGTTGAATCCTCATTTCATGTAGCCTTCCTCATATTTCTGCTTCAGCAATGTGTAAAGGCTCTGAAATATGTCGAATAAGTTGTCTATTGAATGAAAGTCGGGTGTTCTCTTAAGTTTACATTCAGGACAAACTAATTTATTCTGCAGGTTATAATACGTTCACAGATGCATTAATCACCTATAAATCCACCTAATTAATCTACCCGTTCACATATGGCAGATTACCTGCAAAATTGGCAATTGGTGGAATATTGCGGTGTTTTTGGTTTCTTTAATTATTATTAACGATATGAAGAAAATACAAGGAGAAGGAATAGCTAATTTAATTGCGCAATTAATTGGCTGCTAATAATAAACAGTTGAAGGAAATCCGTATGCGACGTTTACGGAGATTGCAAAAAATTATGGCAGCAATGCGCATGGAATATTCTATATTACATTTTAAAATAAGTATAAGAGGACAAAACGTTTATGGACACAGGCTTTTTTCTGTAAAATGAATCCCTAATTAATAATAGGTATTTAACAAAAATTTTATTAGAACTATGTTTACAGCCCTGTTTTCTTTGCCGGCATGCATGTCATTTAGATTTTATTTTGATGTTCCTCCTTACATTCGTAATAATAATTACCGATAACACAGGCTTGTATGTCGAAAAGTTTCGTTATTATCTAGGATTATTTTACA
The DNA here is from genome assembly GCF_027943255.1 of Anastrepha obliqua. Classification (NCBI taxonomy): domain Eukaryota; kingdom Metazoa; phylum Arthropoda; class Insecta; order Diptera; family Tephritidae; genus Anastrepha; species Anastrepha obliqua. Next base: position 119,429,843 of record NC_072893.1, on the reverse strand, counting down.
ATCTCAGATTTTGGGAGAGAAATTTTGTATGGGAAATCTCGCTTTTTAAATACGGATTTTGAGTTAAGCGCGAAAAAGTAGATCATCTACTTATATGGGAACGTATTATTAGCCATTTATTACTCGTTTGCTGAAGATGCTGAGGATAGTTAGGACTTGCTAGTTAATCTAGCCTCTTACTACTATTGTGGCTAGTATTCAGTGCTGAAAAGAAAATAATCAAAGGTGCTTCAAAGATGAGGTACTTAATTTTAGTTTAATATGAGTTATCTACAAGCACTAATCGATTCAGTTGTGAGAGGTGACCGAGTGAAAATATTTAGCAATTTCACAGTCAGTGTTTAACTATATCCAATAACACGAAGTAACGATTTTAGGCAAAAATATAGACATCTAGCATACGAAAGCAACGCAGTCATGCCATATTTTAGCATTTCTTCTCCCATTGCTATTGTGTAACTTTTAAGTTATGTTAAACACATTTCGAGTGTATAAAAATCTTTTAATCGCTCCTAGCCCATTTTTATGTTATCCATTTTGCTTTGCGCCACAGCTTAACCGAACCCATTAAAATTGTCATCAGCATAACGTTGCCGCAACGACGGGTGTTGACGATGCTACTGTGTTGTTATGCGGCCGAAAAAATAAACTTAACTTAAATGCAAACGCCACAAGGAGGATAAGCATGCAAAATTAGATAGCTGAAAGGAACATGAGGATAAGCTAAATAAAATAAAATTAAAAATAAGATAATAAGACACAAGAAAAAATGCAAAAGGAAAAATTACAAGAAAAAACTAGAAATTCAAATAAAATAAAAGGGACACAAAACCACGAGAGAAATATGATTTAAATTTTGTATACCCCACAAATTCTGTATGAGTACTCTTTTATTTACTATATATCTCTGGAGCAAAAAGAACATACAGTTTGATTCAAAATCATAAGTAAAATGGATTACTAAATGCAAAAGTTTATATAGAAAAATTAAAAAATTGTGTATTTCTGCTAATATAAAAGATAATATTTTAGATTAAACAGGAGTAGGGCATTTTTATGAATATAAAGAAGTACACAATTTTTTAAAGTTAATGCAAATATACGCCGGGTATATAAGTTCCGATTTTGCCTGAACTTTCCCATAATTCTTTTTTTATTTACAAATTTAAAAATTTTTTTTTTTCACGTCCAGCAGACGATGTCAATTGTGCCATTTCACAAATAATGGGCTAAGATGTTTTCATTTCATGTTTTTGAGTATCAGTATGAGTATTTCAAAAGAAAGAACAACAAATGTTGTTCACATAATTCGCGTAATTCGCATAATTCATGCGCAGCGACTAGCCACAGCCGGCGCTCCAATGGGCTAGCGGCTCCGCTGAGCCACTTGCACATTTTTTTGTAGGAACGCAAACAGGATTATAAAGGGTTTTTTAATGCGGGCGTAATAAGTTTGCATTTAAGTAATTGAAGAATAATATGAACCAAATGGGCATGGATATATGATTAATATCGAAGTATATAAAACAATTTTAGATGGTAACATGAAATTCATTTCAATAATATTTTTCGATTTAATAGATTTTAATATTAGATTTTAATATTAAAACGAGCGATGGTGCCCATATGCATACCTTTGCAGCAAATAATTCTTTGAAGCCAATTTTCCATCTTCTTGAGCCACAGTTTCAGTTCATCTGGAATCCATTTTAATTATTAATATTGGAAAAAAACCCAAGTTTGCAACATTTTTTCTGAAAACGAAAACAAAAAATTATTTTTATAAGATTCAAACTAGAAACAACAACAAAATTCTTGCCCAAGTATTACTTTTTTAAACTTAAAAACAAATGTTGAGTAAAAACCAACTTCATTGAAAAAAGCCAATTCAATTCAATTTCAATTTTTTTTTTGTTTAAAGAAAATAATATTTTCATTATTTTTTGTAAAAACAGTTTGAAAAAAAAATGTTTATAAAAAAAACAATGCATTAAAAAAATTTTATTCAATAAAAAATGTTGAATAAAAATATTTTTTTTATAGAAAAAGTTAAAAAAATCATTTTTTTTGTAAAAAAAATCGAAGTTACACCATTTTTTTTTTTAATTAAAAATTTTTTTTTATAAAAAAGTTAAAAAAAGTCATTTTTTGTGAAAAATCGAAATTTCAAACTTTTTTTATTTTTTAGCACAGGTTCCAAGTCCATCCAAAAGCTACTCAATTCATCTGCTAAAACTAGTCAAGTTCAATATGATAATATCTCGGCCTCACTTGACAGTCGCAACCATTGCTTTCAACGACGACCAAAAATATGGTTTATCCACTCTTTCGGCAGAAACCAAATGGAGACGAAATGGACTTAATATGACAGAGATCCATCGGATAGAGACGAAATGAAAGAAATTTTACAGAGAGACGATAGAGGCGAAATGAATGGGGAATGACTGAAACCAGAAAGAGATGAAATGAATGGAAAATTACTCTGTTTATTCAGTAATTTTCCATTCATTTCATCTCTACCGTCTCTCTGTAAAATTTCTTTCATTTCATCTCTATCCGATCGCTTTCATTTATCTCAGTTTCTGTAGGCAGAAAATAGCTCTAGTAGAGATTAAATGGGAGGAGTATGCCAGAGGCCTAATAAATATGGAATAGATGGAAACTGAATGAGATTAGATAAGGGCAAAAAGATGAAAAAAGAAAGAGATCAGACAGAGATAAAATGAACTGAAAATTATGGAGATCAGATTGAAACAAAGTGCATAGAAAATAAAAGACTTCAGATAGAAATGAAATGGATGGAAAACCACAGAGATCAGATAGAGAAAAAATGGATGGAAAATGAAAGAGATCAAGTCAAGGAGAGATGTGTGGAAAGTTACAGAGATAAATATGGAATGGATGGTAGTGAAAGAGATCAGATAGGAATGAACGGGATAGATGATTGCAGAGGCCACATAAAGACAAAATTGATGGAAAATGAAAGAGATGAAATGAATGGAAAGTTACAAAGACCAAATAAATATGGAGTCGATGGAATGAAAGAGGTCAGTTCAAGGTGAAATGGATAGAAAGCTACACAGATCAGATAGAGGCAAAATGGATGGAAAGTGAAAGGGATGATATGAATGGAAAGCTACAGAGACCAGATAAATATGGAATGGATGGAGAATGAAAGAGACCTGATAGAGATTAAATGGGTGGTAACTGACACAGACCAGATAGAACTCAAAAGGATGGAAAATTAAAGTGGACAGATAAAGACGAAATGAATGAAATATGAAAGAGCCCAGATCGAGACTAAATTGATGAAAAATCAAAGAGACTAGATAGAAACAAAACGGATGGGAAGCGAATGAGATCAGATAGAGACAAAGTGAAGAGATAATTACAGAGACGGGATTGATATGAAATGGTTGAAATATGACAAAAACCAAATAGAAACTAAATATATTGTGTCAAAAAAGTAGCCGGAATTGTTCAATAAAACGCAAAATAATTGTTTAGTCATCAACATTTATTTTGTTGCCTTCAAAATGGGTTTCGGCTCATGTGGATACCGCCATTCAGCCGCTTGTTGACTGGTTTGCATGTGAAACTCGCCGGATAAACGTTGGGTCCGAATTAACTTGCTCAAAAATGTCTTCAGCCACCTTCTTCCCATAAATTTTTTTGAACGGAATTCAACTCCCTTGGAACGAGTCCAGCAGCCACGCGTCTCATGCCCGATTGATGGTGTAAAATGTTACGAATTGATCCGTGAGACATGCTAAGGTCACGAGCTACCTCCCTCAATCTTAAGTTATGGTTTTCTAGCACTATTTGCTTGACTTTGTCGACGTGTTCAAAGGCAAATCTTCTACGACTTCTCGGCCCGCTGCAAAAGCCTTATCCCACTCCCAGACCCGGGTTTTTGATAAATCACACTCGTCATAGACTTTCCGCAACATTTTCACCGATTCGGCACACGAAATTCTTTGTTTGATATTTTTATCCATAACCTGCGGTTAACTGATGTAATTAAATGTCAAAAACAAGCTAATAGACAGATCACGCTCAAACTCTGACAGAAAAGACAGCAAGGCAACAATTTTCTTAATTCTCGGAGCAGAGTTTTTGAAAACTTTCAGAATTTTCTTGAAACTTTTGCAGAGTTCAAGCGCAGAAGTTTTGGCGCCTCAAATAACCGACAGGCTGAATTTTATTTTGTAAGTAATTAGTTGTATCTTGCCGAAATGTTTGTAAATTTCAAAAATATTTTAGAACACTGAATGAGAAATACACAAATTCCGTTGATTTCCCAGAATGAACTAATTTGAGGCATTTTGAGGTGACGTATTTAAAGCGGCAAGGTTTTTGGTATATCAATCAGTACGCAGACACATTCAACGTTGTTCACTACAACAGATGCACTCTCTCTGGTGAGACAATTTTTTCATTTGACTTGGATGAATTAAAAATTTCATCACTGATGCACATTTTCAGTATCAGTTTTTAATAATTTTCTAACATTGCACACTCGTAAGCTCTGCGGAAACAAAAATGCAAAATTCTTGTGAAATTCCGGCATTGCAAGTTCACAAAAAATTCGCTGAGGTGAAAGCTAAACTCAGACAAAATTGTCACACCCCTATTGGAAACCCCTCAACTAGCAATGCTAACGGGCAACAAATTTGTCATTAAAATGCAAAACATAATTTGTGTTAAGGAAAAAAGCATAAATATGGGAAAATAAATTGTAAAAAAATTGAAAATAAGCTCCAAATTTATAGTGGCTAAGCGCAAGTGAATATATGTGGAAAATGGAGTAATAAAAACGAAAGACAAAAAATACAATGGCACAGAAACGCCAGAGGCCATTTAAGTTGCCAACTTAACAGGCGAAGACAGAAGAAAAAAATAAAAAAAAAAAAAATATGTCGAGATATTTGAATGAAAATTAGCAAATGTGAGTAAGCGCAGACTATGTGGAAAAAAATTAAAAAAAAAGTTTTTGAAAACATAAAACATTAAATAATATTTGGCGGTTCCTTGCCAACGCACTACATGGGCATGGCCCCCTATGTGCACTTAATATGAATATTATGCAAATATGGCGCTTAAAATATGAACAATTAAGCACCAGCGAAATGAATACAAATAAAAAACAGAAAAAGTATGCATGAAATGTGCAAAGGCAAGCGGATTAAGTAATTCCATTTTGTTATATAAATATTTCAGCAAATTAAAATATCTTTTTTCATTTGAATACATATTTTAAAGGCACATATTTTTTACTTGGTTCATAATTTGTATGCGTGAGCACAGCAGCTGGCTCGGGATACGCTAACAACAACTGTAAAACATTAAAAATTTAAATAAACTATTACATTGCTGGTGGCAAAGAGTAGGTAACGTTGCCAGAGTCATAATATTTTTTTATGATTACAGCAAAATTACTGCTATTTACATATATGGTAAATGAAATGTTGATAGTTAGAGTGGGGCGTATGAGTGATATTTAATTACAGTAGAATGTAAATTTCGGTCATCTTTTGGAGTAGAGAAGTCAAAGGCATATTACTTAAAATACTTTTCAGCTATATTTACAAGTAGTAGATAACCCACTTCCTACCATCGGATAAATTGGACCCTCCATGATGATAGCTTTGCAAATTGTCTATAAAGCAAAAGTTTCAAACTTCGTACTATTACGTGCGCAACTAAGTTCTCGCTGTTTGTCAAATAGATGTGTGTCTTAGTCGATTCTAACATAACCTAAATATCATAAACCAAGCTTAGACATGTGGTAAACAAACTGCTTCGACGCATTAGTGATTTTGTTTTGGTATCATGTAGATACTTTTGGTTTTGTTAAAATATCTGGTTTTGTGCCGAGTAATCGTCATCTGCGGGATGTGTTGATTTTCCTCTTACATTCGAAAAAACCGGCGGCTAGAGCGCATCGAGAGCTACAAAAAGTTTATGGGGATGCTCCTTTAAGTAAAACAACGTACCGAGATTGGTTCCGTCGCTTCAAAGACGGTGATTTTAATGTTGACGACCGTCCGCGTGAAGGAAGGCCAAAATCCTTCAAAGACGCTGAATTGGAGGCATTGCTTAATGAGAAATTGTGTCCGTGTCAAACGCAAGAATAACTTGATTTAGTATTAGGAGTTACCCGTCAATCCATTTCCAAGCAATTGCATGCTTTGGGAGTGATTCAGAAACACGGGACTTGGGTTCCTTATGAGATAAAACAAAGCGATGCTGAACGTCGTTTTTTTCGCCCGTGAACAAATGCTCCACCGGCAAAAAAGGAAAGGGTTTTTCATGACGGGTGATGAAAAATGGATTCATTACAGCAATCCAAAGAAATGAAAGTCATGGGGACTGCCCGGTCATGCTTCTACGTCATCGCCTCGACCGAATATTCACGCTGCGAAGGTTATGCTATGTATTTGGTGGGACCAAGTTGGTGTTATTTATTATGAACTGTTAAAATCAAGCGAAACCGTCACTGCGGATCGCTATCGATTTCAATTGATGCAATTGAGCGCAGCACTGCGCGAGAAGCGGCCGCAATATGCGGAGAGGCATGAAAAAGTGATTCTACAGCATGACAACGCTCGTCCTCACGGTGCCAAACCCGTTAAAACCTACCTGGAAATACTGAAATGGGAAATCCTACCTCACCCGCCATATTCTCCAGAACTAAGTTGCGTACCAGAAAGATGGGAAAAAGTAGTAGCCAGCGATGGGTAATACTTTCAGTGATTCACTTGTAACCATTTTTTCAGAATAAAGTTGTATTTTCATCAAAAACTTAGTTGCGCACCTAATAAATTTACAAAAGTTCAAAAATATCCTCAGAGCTTGAAACTTGCCAACGAGATTTTTCTGAATTTTTCTGGTCATGCAATCTTATAGCTCACTAAATATTAGTATAACAAAGTGCAAGTTTCAATTACAACTACAAAATTGACCGTTAGTTTTTTTTGTTTTGTTTTTGTTTGTTGCATACTTTGTATGTAAACGGCATGGCACCTCGAAAGCGAATAAAATTTTTTTACTAAACCCGATGCACTATAAAATTGCATGCCCAAAAAAAAGCTAAAAATTCGAATGTAGAAAGTTTTGATCAAATTTTATGCAAAGTTTAAAATATTCCATTGCATGGTTTTTGTTGAAGTATTGAATATATTTTTATATAAAAATGGTCCGACAAAGTGTATATGAGAATAAATCATAAGGTTTGATAAATGAAAGTTGAGCTTTGTGTCCCTTTAAAGCAGACTAGTACGGGGCGTATGAGTGATATTTGTTTAGTTATGCCACCAAGTTGAATTCGTCCGACGTAGCCGAATGGGTTGGTGCGTGACTATCATTCGGAATTCACAGAGAGAGCGTTGGTTCGAATCGCTGTGAAACACCAAAATTAAGAAAAACATTTTTCTAATAGCGGTCGCCCCTCGGCAGGCAATGGCAAACCTCCGAGTGTATTTCTGCCATGAAAAAGCTTCTCACAAAAATATCTGCCTTTCGGAGTCGGCTTGAAACTGTAGGTCCCTCCATTTGTGGAACAACATCAACACGCACACCACAAATAGGAGGAGGAGCTCGGCCAAACACCCAAAACGGGTGTACGCGCCAATTACGCCAAACTTCGCGGGATTAAAATTTCGCTCTAGTTATTTTTTTCATGAGTTGGCAGCACTGTTAATAACATCTGGGCCAACTTTCATGTGAATGTCATTATCAGTAATACATTTACGCTTGTGTTTACCAAACGACCAAGAGTGCATTTTTCGATTTTTACAATGTCTAATTTGATTGAGCAGAGAAGTGCCATCAAATTTTGTTTGCGGAATAAAATTTCGGCTGCGGAAACGTTTAGCATGTTGCAGAAGGCATTTGGTGATTCGACCATTTCGCAGAAAAATGTTTATAAGTGGTACAAAGACGACCATCGACGTCAACAGATAACCAACACGTCAATAAAGTGAAGGAGTTAGTGCTCAAAAATCGTCGGTTGACTGTTAAAGGCCTTACTGATATGATCGGAATATCATAAGGATCTGTGAAAACCATTTTGAAAGACCATTTGGTTCTACGAAAAGTCAAAACTCGTTTGGTACCGAAAACTCTCAATTTCTTGGAGAAAAGTCGTCGCGTTGATGTGTGTGAAACAATGCTTTCAGACTATCAGGACAAGCTCAAATGCTTCATTACGGGAGATGAGACTTGGATTTATGCTTACGACCCTGAAACAACCGACCAATGACGAATCAAGCGAATATCGTGCTAAAGGCGAGGCCAGACCGAAAGAGCACGTCAAAGTCGTTCAAAAATAAAGGTCATGATGACAGTTTTTTCCGATTTTCGTGGTGTGGTGCACTATGAATTCCTTCCACCTGGCCAAACTGTTAATAAGGAATATTATTTGAGCATTATGCGTCGTTTTTCGCCAAAAATTCCACGCATATCGTTCCGCAATCACCATATTCGCCTGATTTGGCTCCGTGTGACTTCTAGCTATTCCCAAAACTCAAGAGACCACTCCGGGGAACGCATTTCGAGTCGATTGAAGAGATAAAAGCTGAATCGAAGAAGGTGCTATAGATAGAAGGCTATACCGGAAATGGACTATTTGGCATGTTTCGGGGATTGGAAAAATCGTTGACATTTTGAAGTAGATGAAATTGATTTACAAGAATAAATAAAGATTTTTCATTTTACAGCCAAATTCACCTTACTTTTTGGCCACAGTAGTATATATAGTATGTACATAAATTTAGACTGTGCAAATATTATTGAAATATATTAAAACCTTTACTTACCTTTGCCATAAAAAATATACTGGAATGCGTTGCCATTTTAAAACGACATTTGCGGTATACCACATAAATTCCAATTTACCTAATAAAGCTGATACGCCAATCTTTTATTTATTTTAAAAATTTAAGTTATCTCTTAGCCAACATTTGCATAGATAAAGAAATGTCGAGAACACAGAAAGAAAAGTAAACATTTCGCCATTGACTTTGTTGCATATTTTGTGGCACATTTGTCATCAACACTTCATACGCTTACCAAGAGCAAACAAAATATTTGCTAACCTCACATACACACACGCACACAAGCATGCCCACAATCTACCGCCAGCCAAAGTTAAGCACATAAATATTTATTCACATCCATATAAATCTTCAAAATATTTTTTATTTGCAATGCCACAAAAAAGTGATATTTCAATACCAATGCCGCACTTCCACTCAATACTGCATACGATGCGTGTACATGTATATTGTATATGTGTATGTTTGTGTGCGCACTTGTTTATTTTACGCTACAAAATATGCGCTTACGCCAATGCATTCGTAACATTTGAATATCATTTATTTTTAGAACGCCTTTAGCCCTCTTGTACACACACACACACAGCCAGTATTGCTTTGGGGCAAGATTGAGGCGCTTTTTTTCTAGCATATATTTGCGCCATTTGCTATTTTTCTTCGATTTTATTTCACCGTTAGAGCTTCCAGCTTCCTCTTCGCTGTTTGCTTTATGTGCTCACATTTTGTGTTGCTAGTTTGTAATTTTACTATCAAAAACTGGGTGAGGGCAGAAAAACGAGAATACTACTACTGCCACTATTATTACCACCAACTATAAGCAATCAACAAGCGAGCTGTGTGAGCTTGAGAAAAAGCGCATATGTCGAAAAAGATGAAAAAGTATGTATGTATTGAACAGTGATGCACCCAGCGAACTGAAGAAGTATTTTGTGAAAACAAGACAACTTTTTTTGCTAAAAAATTTAATAACCGAATATTGGACGTAGAGTTTATATAGGGGAGTGTTCGATAAATTTGGTCAAGTTGTGATAAAGGAAGATCTGTTTCCCTCTCCAAAAAGGACTTATAATAAGAATGGGTCGGTGTAGACAGGCGTCCCGTTGTTTTGACGGCATCTGTCGAATCGATAGTTTATTTATCAGTTAAAAAATAATAAATAAAAATTAAAAAAATCGGCAGTTAAGCTTCTGGGTATTTCGCCTAGCTCCTCCAGCTATTTGTGGCGTGCGTCTTGATGTTGCTCCACAAATGGAAGGGCCTATAGTTTAAAACTGACTCCCAAGGGTAGATGATTTTTATGACGAGCTTTTCTTCATGGCAGAAATTTACAAGAAAGTCCGCCATTGCCTACCGAGGGGAGACCACTTTTAGCAAAAACTTTTTCTATCATTTTGGTACTTTATGCAGAAGCTTCGAACCGAATGCACTTCCGAATGGTGGTCGCGCACCAATCTATTCAGTTACGGTGGCCAAATGATTAGTTTGGTTATACGACTAGGATTATTCTGAAAATCTTTTTTTTTTTGTTGTTGCTGTATTTTGCTGTACGTTGATTCCCTTTTAAATGTGAGTTCAAGGTTCCGATTTTTTTGCTGTTTTTAGATAAAGCGTATTTAAGTTAATAAACATCTTCAATAAAATTTTAACCAAGACTTCACAGTTAAAAATGGCTGCTTGATACAATTTTTAATTCGGGATTTTTCACCAAATATTTTTTCCTACACCACATCATTAAATATGCATTTTTTTTTTAAAACTATTAAATGAAAAAAAAAATTCATAGAAATAAAATTGTTCTAAAAACTGCTATGCCTTTTCAGGTACCCAAAAAGGAATATTGCGTGAATGTAAGTTGTAAGCCGCAGGTGGATTGCGGGTTTTACTAGTGGCGGGTAAAATTTCTTAAGAAAGAAAAAGCACAGAGTTTTGCCCTCCTGAATATTTTCGTAAACTTTAGTAAGTAATTTTTTTACCCACTTTTTGTTTATTAAACTTTTATATACTGGGTTGGGGAATAAGTTCATAGCGTTTTTATATTTCCCCAACTTAATAAATGAGCTCTGCTACATAAAAATTTCTTCAGATAAATCGACATGAATTGGATGACGGAAAAAAACTGAACATCAGTACCAACTTCGATGCCCACTGTGGCCATAAAACAACATGCGAATTAAGGGAAAAAAATTCTAGTTTAAATATTTGTAAATTTTTACTTAAAATTCTTTCACAGTTGTTGCTTAAATTTTGCCAAAGTCGAAAAAAAGGATTAAAAAGTTAAATTTGAAAACATATGCTTGAATATAGGCTCGAGCCCTGTAGGTGTCAAATGTCATCATCATAGGGGAGATCGTATACCCAAGGCAAAAGTTTTGGTTGGTTACGTTAATCAGATAAATTACTGCCAGTTTAGGTGGTTAGCCTGCAGCCCATGTGTGAAAACCGTATTGTTACACGGAAGTGAAACATGGCTGGTCTCTAACCCCATCACCCATAGGCTACAAATTTCGTCAACAAATCCCTCCGCATCATCTGTAGAATATTCTGGTCGTACACCAGCAGTAACGATGCGCTGTGGAGATCAACGAATGAGCCGCCCATCCTATGGCAAATCAAACGCAGAAAGTGACAATGGACAGGTCACATACGCTTAGAAAACCACCAGATAGCATCACAAGAATGCCACTGGACTAAACACAGATATAGCCGGTTCTACTGAACTGATTTTGATGAAATAAAAACCGAATGACGTAGACTTGATGTCGTTATTGTGCAAACTCGATTATTTGGTATATTTTAATCATTTTAGTGTATTTTTCGGACATTTAAAGTCAAAAAGAGTCAAAAAACGGATTTTCTTCTATGAACATCCCCCATTTAGTCAATTGTGTTTTTTACAGATCGTAATTCAAACAATAACGACATTTATACTGAACAAGAAGCTTTTTGTCTTTTTGATTTCAGAAAACTATGAGCTCCGGAATTGGTGTCGCCAGGGACATGTCTTCTTTTAGAAGACATTTTTTTAAAGGCTGACAACTTTTTTAATGGCCAAAAAAAATTTTTAGTTTTGAACAATAGATCAAAAAATTAAATACTGGAAATAAAACAAAAAAAAACATATAAATTCCGTTTTAAACGCTTTAAAAGAAGCATCCAAAAAAACACCATGTCAAATTAGGTGAAGAAAGAAAGTGGAAGCTTGAGTACAGGCAAGAAACATTTGAAGTTGGTGACATATTCTGTTGGAAAATGATTTTTTATAGGTTCATTCCATTGTGGGTTCAATACATCCTTTACATCCTTTTTTAGATTTGATTCTTGAAATATTTTTTCATATATTGATACATTCATTTGAGTGCTTTTTTTCTTAAGAAAATAATTTAAGTAAAAGATTAGCTTAGGAAGAGTGAGAGTCAAAGAATAATGTGAATATTATCTGAGCTTAGAAGAGAATATAGTACCTTTTCGGCTTTATAAAGAGTCTTTCAAAATCGATGCCTAGATGTCACTAGTGAGTAACTCCTAGAACAGACAGATATGCATTTTTACACTATAGAAAAGGTATTAAGATTATTGAAATTTACTATGAAAATAATGAAATAAGCATCCGATTGAGTCGACAATTCAAAGGTTGGTGCAAAAATTTCAAGAAAGTATAAAAAACGACTGACAGACCAAAAACTGATTGTTGGAGCTATAACGCAAAGTGTTGCTGAACAATCTTCATCATACATATTTCGGCATTTTCAACATTTAGGCATTCTTGAATAGACTCTTTGGCAAATTTCATTTACTGACGGGCTCATGGTGGGCATTTAAGGGGTCAAAAAATGAAAAAAAAAACATTTTTTTGTTTGAATGAAAAATAAAGAATTGAAAAACAAAAAATTTTTTGTTTTAATTTTAATAATATTAAAAATTGTGCTGAAGTTGACACTCCCGAAATATTGGATCTGGACGGTACTGTCCATTTTGGCTCTTCTATTTATCTGAAACACAAAACCAAAAAAATTATTAATCAGTATGAATGTAGCTATGTCCCGTAATTGAATATAAGAAAACATTTTCTAGATGGCGCGGTTTTGAATTCGACAGTTCTTTAATCCAAAACGTACGAAATAATTGAAATAATAAAATGATTTTAGTTCGAGCGATAGCCATTGAGGTTGGGAACAACATATTAAAATTTCAGACGATTCGGCTCAATAGTTTTTTTGGTTTTTGACAACACCAGGCCGCAAAAAATCATTTCGAGATAAAATTTGAGTTACAGGAGCACGCGGACCGCTCGCTAACTAGTTAATGGGCTGTAGAAGCTATAATATAGGGAATTTTGGCATGAAGATTTGACAGTATATTCCTAAAAGCCTATACTTTCGAAATATTGAAAAAATTATAAAACAGTTTTTTGAAATTTCTAGACCACTGGGTCTAAAACAACATCAAGGCGAGTCCTTTGAAAGTCCCTTTAGCTAGTGTGATCTCTAAGCACCTCAATGCTTCAGAAGTGTTTAAAACTCTTCGCTACTTCAAATATGTGCCCGACATGGGTTAATCAATCCAGCCGCATCCCACTTTTCATTAAATTTATCCAGTATTTAAACTGGCTAAGGAGCGCTCGGAAAACGTCGCTCTTATAAAAAAGGCTGGATAAACCGCTTTGATTTAAATACACGCTTTCAGTTTAATAACTTGTAAGAAATTTAAGGATGGTAAAGGCCGCATTGGCAACTACCATAAATTGATAAATTCTAAGCGCAACTTCCTGCATACTTACAGGAGAAAAGGAAATGTAGCGCAGCTTCCTTATAAAGACAGAATTGTTTTTCTATTTTCAAGACCTTATGCATTTCTTTGAAGCCTTAGGAAATTTGCAAAATGTTTCGTTCGAGGGACTAAATACTTTCTAAAGAAGTTTTAAGTGGCTTAAGCAACTTAGTTAAGGAATGGAAATCAAATGCAGGTATCATAACGGGCTCTAGAGCCACTGAGTTTCTTGTCTTAGTCAAGAAATCTGGCTAACCTAACTTATTCTAAGACCTCTTCTAGCTTTAAGTATCCATGGCACTAAACTATGTGAAGTATAAAAGTTTTGATTAAAAATTATGTTTTTTTTTTTAATTTCTTTCAGCCATAGAGGTACTCATCAAAATCAATTCTGGCTTGTCGCATAAAAGTGAGAAATGAGTTAAAGTTCCATGTTTCACTAATGAATTTTTTTTTTTTATTTTTCATGTTCCCAATTCCTAACCTTGCCATTTTGCAAAGTATAAAATATATTACCCCTTCATTTCCTATACCCTCTCGGGCTCTAACACCCACGCCGGCATTTTCTGCACCGCCACCCTTGGCATGCAGTTTACCTCGTTTCCACTTTATGATTGTTACTTTGTTACCCGCAATGCTTGCGCTCCGTGGCATTTTCCATTTGTCTATGCATATATAAGAACTTGCAATAACACACTTTTTCTGTACACTCCCAATCGACAGCCTTTTTCTAGTCAATATCTCCATCATTGCTGCATTTCGCACGCAGCCTTTCGTTTCGTTCATAGTCCAACATTTGTTTGCATTGCCTTTGTGTTTTGTTAGGTTGGTGTAAGTTTTCTATTTGGTTTTACATAACTCTCTCTCACTCTCCCGCTCGCTCTTCCTCTCTACCTCCTGCCTGCATAGAATTTCACAAGCAGCATTTCAATTTTGTTTTGCTTGCTCACTTGCAATTCGTAAGCGTATTTTGCACTTATGCATTTTCATATTTCACGATTTCCATTTTCATTGCATAAATAAAAGCTGCAAAGGTTTTTTATCAGACTTTTTGATTTGCGATTATGTTGATGTGTTTTGTGAACAAAAAGCTACTTCACTACTTCTCTCACTCTTCAAATGGGCTTGGCCGCATTCAATTCAATAGAAAAGGAAGCGAAAAGCTTTGAAAATCAAGAGCATCAAAAATATTGGCGCTTTTGGGAAATTATGCATTGTTCGAAAGCGTAAAAAATACATAAAAATGGGTTTTTGCTTCGTTTTCATTTTGTAGATCTACCAGCTAATTAGAGTGTTGTTTACTTTTTTTTAAATATTTTGTATAAAGAATTTAGAAACGAAAATTCTCTGTGAGGTCCCTTTCTCATGCAGTTTTTACATGGCTTTACTGTTTGTACAAGAATTTTGCCTTGAGGTGTCAACTGCGCTTGGGGAGCAGAGGAGACTGAAACAAAATTATTTTTCAAGAGCTTTTTCAGGAAAGGCACTTGAATTTTTTTTCTTTTGTAAAAATTTCTGCAACCCGTTTCTGCTGTAAAACACAAATTTTTAATGCTACCAAAGTGGATTCTTAAACTCCAAAGTAAAAAACATAAAAATTAAGAATTGGCGCGTACCCTTCTGTTAGTTGTCTGATCGAGCTCCTTCTATTATTTATGCGTTGCAACTTGAGGTGTTCTACAAATGGAGGGACCTAAAGTTTTAAGCCGACATCGAACGGCAAATGATTTTTATGAGAACATTTTTCATGGCAAAAATACACTCGGAGGTTTGCTCACTGAGAGGCGACCGCTATTGGAAAAAAGTTTTTCTATTATTTGATGTTCATACACGGAGGTTCGAAGCCACTCACTGCCGAATGGTAGTCACGCACCAACCCAACCAGGGCGCCAAACTCCAAAACTTCGGCATACTATTTATCGTCATCGGGCTAGTGGCTTTCAAGTTGTTGGAAAATATATATTTGTCTTACGACTTGGAATTGAACTCCGTTGGAATTGAAATCCTACCTGCTCCTTTTCAAAAGTTATTCATATTTTTATATTTCATGTTGGGACAATTTGGAATCAATATCAAAAGTATAATCTCGTTTAAATTTGTATTATGCAAGAGAATAATAAAGAATCTTACGTAAGTTTTTAGCCGATTTTAATCGTTTCCAAGGTACACCACGTGGAGGTAACTTACTTTGTACCTTTTTTCTATTTTTTTTTATGTTTTTTCGGTTTTTTTGTTTTTTTCAGATTTTTTGTTTTTTTAGATTTTTTTTTTATTTTGAGATATTAAGATGTGTTACTATTTCTGTATATATTATTTAGAATTTGTAAACTTAAGTTTGTAAATTTAAACATGCTGTGATGAAAATGTAACGACAGCTTTCTTTAAGCGACTTATAAAAGATGTTTCATCTAGCAAATTTATTTTAAATCTATTCCAATATTTATTTAACTCGCTATGAACTGACTCTCCAGCCTGCTCGGACCATAAACCTAAGCCATCATTATTCAAGAATATGATTGCTTCCTCCAAATGCTCCAGGATAATATGAATTTTTAGTGTTTGAGAAATTTCAGTACTTTTTAAGGCTTCACGGAGTTCTTTTAAATTTTTTAAAGTCAGTAAGATCAGCTTTTTTGGCAGCAAAGCACTTTTCAACAATTCATTGCTTTAAATGCGAGCAATATAAGGCTGTAAACGAAATGGTCCTGCAAGCTCGTAAATTTCAGGATCCTGCAATTTATCGGCCTCTTTAAGTAATTTTCGACATTGATTGCCTTCAAACATATCTCCTTGATAGCTCTTATGAGATATACCTAATTTATTCGGCCACAATAACGCTCTATATTTTCCAATTTCCTCAATTTTAACTATACCGTCCCAGAAAAGATGGTTGACAAACCCTTGCAATAGCTGTAGTTCAGGAGGAATGCACTTCTGAAGTACGTACAAGTTATCATCTTCAGTAGTGCCGTATACAATGAATAAAGGGTGATTTACTGTACTGCGACATTCTTTAGACTTTTTTTTGTCATTACCCAAGCTCTTGAATTTAAAGTAGTCATCTTTTAAATGCTTGTAGGTCTTTAAATCAAGATTTTTGTCACTTTTCCTCAATCATTTTATTATAACTTTTTAATTCATTTAATGTGACGAAGCAATAAGGGCAAGGGTAGAAAGCCATTACAGTTTGCTGCCCATTGACCAATAGTACGAGCTTTAAATCTCCAACAAATTTAAATGGTATCTCATTGAGTTTCGTCAATTCAACCAAAATTTTAAAATTATCATAGGTCTCTTTAATCCGAGGCACTATGCCTAATAAAAGCAATTTAAATACACTAGTCAACTTACGTTTATTTGCCATACTTCCACCAGTAGAGTAAGTTGAAACATTTTTACTTTTATCCAAGTCATTTTCTTTCAAGTCGTCTTCTGGAATTGATATTGAAAGAGAAACTTTGAAGAAATCTTGTCCTCCATCTGCCATTACTTTTATTTTTGATTGTTCAATATGTTCAATGTTTCGATTTTCAAAGACAAAGTCTACGAGTTCTGATGCAGTAGCATACACAACTGGTCTCTGTTTAATACCATCTTGGGATGTTTCGAATTCGTAGAAACCTTCTTTATAAATGTGTTCCAGGATATTAGATTTTTCATACAAATGTTGATTGTAATTCTTGGGAACTGAGTTTCTACCAGCAGAACTACGAATGAAGTTAGCCAATTTTTTCATATCATTTGTAGACGATCCAGTATTAGCTTGGAAATTGTCTAATCTTTCGGCAGAAAATCTTAATTCTTTTTCTTTTTTTTTTTATTAACAGTTACCCGAACCTTCGATCCCAGAGTATTTAACACGAGCTCATCTTTATCTTCGTTATCATTGTTGGATATTTTTTTTTTTTCAAAATTTCAGTTATTATTTGGTTCTGCTGTTTCTCGGGTAACTTTTGTACTATATTCAAAACATTCTTACGAGCATTAGAAGTAGAAGGACCTCTGCAAGAATGTGATATGCCTTTACCTATTTGTTGAAAACAACTGTTACATAACTCAGTAGAAGTTCTTGGTTTAGTTGCCTTTGCCTCATTTTTAGAAAGTAAATCTTTTTGTTGCGAAGTATCATCAAAACACTTGTTTACGTCAATATTTGTAGAGAAATCCCTAATTTGACCTCTACCTTTTTTTTGTTTTTTATGACTCGTAACTCGTGCTGTTAGACAGATGTAACAATTACAACCCATCGTTCTTGTTTCTTTTGATAATTTAAGATCCTCGTAATTGGGCATAGTTGGACAAGGTCTTTTGAAAATATCATTTCCATATTCATTTATAGTTAGTCGGCAAGAGCTGCATAAACTTTTTGGGAATGTACTATTATAAATATTAAATTCACCATTAATGTGCTTTTTTATAACTTCAATATGTTTTTCAGATAGCAAGAAACGATGGGAAGGTTTATTTTGGAAAATAATTTTTTTCCCACAAAGAGCGCATACTTTTGTGCGGATGCTTACTATTCACCCGACTATTCAACTGACTATTCATTATTAATTAATCTTCTCATATAAGAATTTCTAAAACTAGAAAATACATTTGCCAGAAAACACTAATATTAATAGTTTAAACTGTACTTTTTTATTGCGGGAAGCACTCGACTGCACTCTGCCACCTAGCGGCATTTATCGTAACTATTATATATAATATAGCTACATAATATTGATATACGTATTATATACCATGTATTGAGTATACAACACTTTTACATATCTATTTAGAAAATAACTTTTGATATTTATTCCAAATTGTCCCAACATGAAATATAAAAATATGAATAACTTTTGAAAAGGAGCAGGTAGGATTTCAATTCCAACGGATTTTGCACCTATAATCATCAACAAATACAACCCAGCTTGCAGTTTTTGTCGACATTTTTGTGCAACCTATCGATGCTTCCTGCCTACCGTGTATATTTGTGGTACAGAGTAATAGAGTTACATAGCTTAAACGGAAAAACAGAGTTGCATGAATATAAGCGTTGTACGCACGATTGCATTTCAACACAAATAGTCCACATTTTATGGAAGAAAATGCTTTCTGGTCTTTCCATAACTTTTGCTCTTTTCTAAGAAATCCTAGAACTCGGTTTTTTTATTTTTTGTTAAATTCATTAGAGTGTGAAAAGATTAGCTCTTACAAAATTTTTCCCATGCATTGCCTTCAAACATATCCAAGATCATTTTATACGAGGTACGTCCGAAGAGTAACTGATCTTTCATTACATAACCTTTCGGATATATTTTGAAGAAATTCACATTTGATTGGAGTATACACTTCTAAGGATATTTCAACTTTTGGAAGCATCTGCTGTTGTTTTTGTTTTCGTAGCAGTTGACTGCTGGAGTGATGAAGTCACCGGTCGTCATCGTCTAACTCATCTAACGGTAGGCCCAAGAAACCTACATGGTTTGTGTAATTAATTGTGTAATTGTGTGTAATATAAATCTTAAGTATCTCAGAAATCTCATTCATTTTTAAGAATTTGTTTTCCTGACGTTGTCGGGTGATATTTCCATATACATAAAATAAAACTTCGGACATTCATACGAGTAATGAGAAAAAATACACAAAAAAATTGGCAAAAATTAATTAAGCTTTTGAGCCGCTTGAAACTTGCGCTTTATAATATAAAAATTGATTGAACTGTAAAACTGCATACCTGACTTTTTTTAAACTTTTTCTCTGACTATACAGCGTCAAATTTTGTTGGAACTTTAAAAATTATTATTTTTTTTTTAATTTGCACTAAGGTTGAAACATGGATTTATATGGCTTATGTGAAAGAATGAAATTTCTTCGATTCAAATCTATTCTGCGCCAGTATCTGAGCAACAATCCTGATTAAATTCATGGCACGCGTTTCCAAATCAAACAATTGCCTGCAAGTGTTCAATGGTCTTCTTTTTCCACGGCTGCCTTGGCGATACCACTCATCGTCATCGCATTGTCTACAAAGGACGTGGCCACTCCAACTCCATTTTCTGCTGCAAATCTTAAGAAATAATATTTCAATTGTTTTGCTGAATTGTTTTCCACAGAATTGCCCTAGCGTTAAAAGTAGTAGTATCTGCAAGGCAAGGTGACTAATATCTTTTTTAAGCTACAAGGGATCGCAATTGGCAAAGCCTTGAGAAGCCGCGATATAGCCTAAAATGTATTATTAAATAGCCTGGAAGAAATTACTGTTTCACTGGCTTAAGTGAGTGAGTAAATTAACAAATGATTAAGTAAATAAATAAATCCATTATTTTACAGTTATGATCCACTTTTAGCATTACTTGTGTTACTTTCAATTTCACCTAAATTTTTAGTACTTCAAGCCATGCACTGACTTTTCTTTGTCCCCCATTAACTAATTTATTTTACTTTTGCTCCTCGTTATGTTTGCTAGCTCATATTTCCCTTTAGGTTTCAGATATTACTTGTCTGTTTGTATGCTCCTGTATCTACTTAATAAGCGCATGTACGTGGCATATCTATCAACATACATATTTATATACTATGTTTAGCGGTAACAACAGTTTCTTTACAGTGGCCGTGCACGAACTCTGTGTGTGCATAAATTCGAATTTCCGTAAAATTTCTACGACAACCAGCTGCTGCTGTACAGTGGGGCGTTTCGCTAGAATTGGTGTATAGAGATAACAGGTGTACAAAGGAGGTCTCTATTGAGTGCTTTTTTCTGAACTGAATCGCGTGAAGAGGAAACTGTCAGGAGTACTGCTTGAGTGACTTGTAGCCTCATAGCTACACCTACTTTGTTGTTGTGTTGAAATGGTTGAGTATTTCTGTGGAAATCATCCTAATTAGCGACTAGCGCGGTTTTACTACCACTGTTATCTTTGTTTTTTTTTTAATTAGGTCCATTTCGTGAAATCTAAATATAGCAGCAAACTTTTTTTTATCTCTGCGTCTGAGATTTCATTAACTTGCTGTTAGAAAGGCTTACTGAAAGAGTGAAATCTTGCTCTAGCTAGACCTGTGAATTCGTCGCACACATATATTGAGAAAGACTTTCTTTCCCTCCCTCCGCCTGACAGCTTCTGCAGATGGGATTAAAAGGAAAGTTAAGTCTGACTGCATAATCCCCTACCTTCCAGTGACTTCCAAGGATCGCAGTAATACTTGAGATTTTTTTTTGTTTTTTTTTGGCGGTAAGGTTGGGTTAAAAATGCCTTCGCATCATAAAGTAACCATCGCTAGCACGTGTGTGGGGATTCCACTAAAAATATCCCTCCATTTCTCTTGGACTTTTTCCTCCACCCCGGGACTACTTCCGCATTGCTTCGAGATAGAGAGCCAAGACAACGCCCTAAGATGGAGACTTACTTACTCACCCCGTGTCCAGGGTCGCCTGTCTTGAGAAACCTATGATCAATGCTCTTCAGCATAAGTTTCCATTTCACGCTTCTTTTTTTCGGATAACATCCTCCACGAAATTTGCGACGGCATTCCATTTTTTCTTCGTCTATCATCATTTTCTCGATTATTTCTTCAGATGTAAACACAAAAATAGCTTGTTGCAGAGCTGTTCCACCTCTCGCATTTAAATAAGGTGTGCTCCGCCTCATCATACTCAGTATCTCCATATATGCAGTTTCGTAAGCTGACCTTCCCATTCGCCATAAATACTTGCGAAAGGACCCATGTCCGGACAAAAACTGTGTGAGGTAATAGTTAACCTCACCGTGCTTCCTTTCTATCCACTTTTTTGGATCGGGTATTAGTCTCCCTGTCCATTTACCGTACCGTTCAGAGTTTCATCTTGCCTGCCATAGTGTGAGCGTTTAAATTTTAATGTCGGATACGTGAGATGCTTGGACGAGAACATCCTAACATTTAATTCGTCCTCTGTATGTAGTACGATGGTCATGTTTTTCTTGTTGTGGTGCATTATGTAGTTAATTGCTTCCACCTTCTTTCGGATAATTGAATGAGATAGCAATTGTCTGCGCAACTGTTACGTCTAGTGCCGAGCCTTTTCTGGATTGCTCATCCGCTATCTCATTACCCACTACATTCCTATGGTCGGGAACTCATATCAGAGTAATTTGAAGCCAATAACCAAGCACATCTAGTTCCTCTCTCCACTGTAAAATTAGTTTGTATGCAATGGTATTTTATTTCTTTCTAGTCCTTTAGTGATTTGCATGCTTCTCAGATTGCTCATAGTTCTGCCCGAAATGAGTTGGCATAGTCAGAAAGTCGAATTGATTTGGATAATTTTAGCGGCTCCGAATAGAGCCCAGCTCCCACACCACAGTTCAGCTTAGAACCGTCAATGCTGATTTCGATGTCGCATCTGCCAATAACCTCCCATTTCCTCCATTCGGCTCTCGGTGGAAAACGTAATGTAACATTTTTGTTCAAGTTAAGGTCGGAGATTGTGAAGTTTCATTTTTTTTTTAGCAGTGAGGATTCCTGTGAGAGAATCTTGCTGCGACCGCACGATCTTGTTGTCCAGCTTCCTTTGTCTCTGAGTCTCACAGCGCTGCATGTAACGATGGTTTTTATCTGTAAGTTTAATAGTAAAAGATGTCTTAGTACGCTTTTGCTGTATTTCTTTGCTATAGCGGGCAACCAGACTAGTGCCGCATATATTAGTATCGATCTTACAATGGATGTATAGGGCCAATGGGTTAGTTTTGGTTGAAGCCGCTATTTCTTACCCAACATTATCTTACGCGTGTAAAGTGCTATATTAGCTGTGTATTCTACACCCTTTATTCTACATTAGACCTCCAGCTAAGTTTGGTATTTAGAATAACACCTAAGTACATATCTTGCTTGTTGGGTTAGCGTAAAACTAACGCCGTTTAATTTAGGGAGCTTAAAGTTCGGTATCTTGGTTTTCTTAGTGAATCGCATTAGACCGGTTTTACTCGGGTTTACACTTAAGCCACAGTCTGTGGCGCAATTGCTGAGTAATCCCTGAGTTTTTTCCACCTACGCACTAAACACCTCTCTACAATCTACTAGTCTACCCTCGGAACTGCCAAAAAGGTATTTCCTCACTGGGCTGTTTAGCGCAAAGACTCCTAATTACAGCTGGCGCCTACGAAACTGCGCGCGTCTTAGATTATTATGAATAGATGTTACATAAGCGCAGATTTTCTTCCAATCATGAACTGATTTCTGCATAAAATCCACAATATTTTCTCCGTTTAAGATTTTGAAAGTTTTGGGATCATAGAGTGGGCATTGGATCAAGATGTGATCAACATCTTTTTACCACTTCGTGCAGGTTAGGCAGTTTAGTGAACTGTCATGGCCAAATCTATGGCGGTGTTTTCTAAATAGCCTGTGCCTTGAAAGGAATAGTTTGTTCCCCCATAACTCTGTCGCAAGGGTTTGTATTAAAGAATGCGTCCATCTGCTTTTAGATGATCTGTTCCAGCGATCTAACCAGTGGACGATCGAAGGATGCCTTTCTGCTACTGCAATTTCTTTACGCGGTTGCTCTATCGTCAAGTTCGGATAGCCTCAGAAATACTCTCCACTTTTCTTTCCAAAATGTCAACGAGGACTAGTCCTGCAATGGCGAAGGAAGCGTCATCGGAAATTGTAATATACAAGCAGCAGATAGTCCGCAAAAGATGGGTATCAGTTTTCCCTGAGTAGCTATTTCTGTTCAATGCGTCAGCATAGATCGGTGCTGCTTACAAAACGACCGAGCTGTCAAGCTTTACTATTTAGTGTGATTCACCTTTTTTGTCACACTGTACTGCCACTGTCTCTTGATGCTGCTAAAAATTTCTGCTATGGCAGCATTTGACATTCCGCATTCATGTCGTTAGCACGCTATCATATTACGCACATACACACACACCCATTTATATGCACGCACACTAATGCACTTGCAATCATATAACAATATAAATAATTGCATCTGTATATATGTATGAATATGCTTGTGTGCGCTTACATAGACCAACTCCTTTGCACGCTCAGTTGAGTGTTGCCGATAAGCGCTTGCCCCTCCTTCCTCACTAACTACTCTATCAGCTACTTGCTTAGCACTGCTTGTGGTTGCAAAGTTGACATTGTTGTTGCTATTGTTGTCGCTGTTGTTTGCCATGGATATTGGTTGTTAGTGTGTGGTTCCTGATATTACACTGCTGGTAATCGCGTCGCCAAGCGAAGAATCGCTGGTGCTGCTGCTGCTGCCATCACCACATCGAGTGGGTTTTTCGCTGTCAAACCCCAAGCATTAAATTCTGAATTGTGGGTGGCCTGAAATAAGGAATTGATGTGCAGCGTAGGGAAGGCAGGAACTCGTAGAAGGTTTCTATGAAAAGTTGTACAACTAAAGGAAATACGTATTAATGTGTACAGATTTGTGTGTGTGTGTGTGTAGCTTGCACATATCAGCGCGGTATTACTGCAGTGTTAAAAGTATGAAATTCAAAAGCCAGCTGAGTCACAAAATCTACGCACGAGTGCCTCACACAGCAGAAGCTCCACTCACACACACTCACACACTTACGCCAACGAGCACAAATTCGCAGAGTAACTAAGGCTTTGTACATCTGTATGCATATCTCTATGAGGCAAGTTTGTGTGCGTAGCAGTTGATAAAATTCTAATGACTTCAATGACTGCAAAATGTTTTAATACTAACTGGATTGCTGCTTAAGTTTTTTTATACTTTTATTTTTATACGGCCACTTTGTAGATCACCAGTGCAGTAGGTAGCTACTTAAACGCTTATTTATACATGTGCATATGTATAAGTACACGCTTACGCACACATAAATCGGTATAAGCGTATTAATGGAGTTGTGCGGAAAGTAGGATTACAACAGCAGTTGAATAGAGTTTAATAGCTAGACAAAGTAGTGAATTAATGTGCGCTTGAGTTGACCGCAGATAGCGCAGGAATTTTCATTCAACTTTTGCCATTTTTATTATACCCTTTTTTAGTCTTTTCACTACAAAAATTTGTATTTTCGGCACCGAAAACACGACAACATAAAAGTCAGTTTAACGACATGTCTAGGAGACGGTTGCGGTTATGATTGATTCAATTGACATGATTGATAATGCTTTAAAGTGATTTTAAAAATATTCATTTTTTATACACCAGAAATGTAAAAAAATAAAAATCAGTTTTTATACGCCAGAAACATAACATAATAAGAATCAGTTTAATAACATGCCTTTTAGATATTTGCGGTAATGATTGATTCGGCTTGACTGTGCTTGAAGGTCATTAAAATATTTTTTTCTTGTGCTGCAATATTTTCTAAATAAACTTTTTTGTTGAGCTTTGCTCTATTTCTTCAACGGCAACCATATGATTGACATAATTGATAATGCTTGAAAGTGGTATCAGAAACATAACAAAATAGAAATCAGTTTCTATACACCAGAAACGTAAAAAAATAAAAATCAATTAAACGACACGTTTCCTAGATGGTTGCGGTTATGATTGATTCGGCTTGACTGTGCTTGAAGGTCATTCAATCATATTTTTCCAATGCTGTAGTACTTGATACAGTTTTTTTAGCATTGTTTTGTTTTCTTCAACGACAACCTTACATATGATTGACATGATGGATAATACTTGAAAGTGGTTTTAAAAATATTTATTTTTTATACACCAGAAATGTAATAAAATAAAAATCAGTTTCTCTACGCTAGAAACGTAACAAAATAAAAATCAGTTCCTCTACGCTAGGAACGTAACAAAATAAAAATCAGTTTAACGACATGCCTCTTAGATATTTGGGGTAATGATTGATTTGGATTGACTGTGCTTCAAGCTCATTCAAATTTTTTTTCCGGTGCTGTAATAATTTCGAAATAGAGGTTTTATTGGTTTTTTGATTTCTTCAACAAAAACCTTATGATTGACATGATTGATAATACTTGAAAGTAGATTTTAGAACTACTAGCAGGCACAGTACTTTCAGCCGCAC
This sequence comes from Anastrepha obliqua, assembly GCF_027943255.1. NCBI lineage: Eukaryota > Metazoa > Arthropoda > Insecta > Diptera > Tephritidae > Anastrepha > Anastrepha obliqua. The sequence continues at coordinate 119,404,255 of NC_072893.1, read as the reverse complement.
CATAGTATAACATAGCTATAGTGCAGTACTTTCAGCCGCACCAAATAAAGAAAATCAATTGTTTGTGTATGCTTGATAAGGATTGAATAGCTTTAAGATGCTTTTCTATATAGTACCTTACAAAACAAATTTTGCTGCAACTTCAATGGCATTAGCCTAATACTCGTACTTAAAAAAACTGATTAAACGAAGCATCTTTGATCATGCTTGACTGTGATTGAAAGATGTTAGTAGCAATATATTGAGCCATTTGAACATATACCGGATAAAGAACTTGAGGGTTAAATAAATAATTGATGCAAGGGAAAATTAGACGATTTCGCATGCTTGAAAACGATTAAAATGTATTTAAGATAATTTTAGCACTATAAAAAATGCAAATAGCTCTATAACTAAAAATCTCACGAGCTTAATGAGAAGCCTAGAGGGTTGAGTATGCTTGACAATGATTGAGTGTAGTAGACGGTGCATTTTAGTATATAAAATTAATGCATTTACAGTAAACAAAATTTCAGCGATGCAATAGCTAAAAATCTAGTTAAACAAAGTTGTTCGAGCTATGCTTGAATATGATTGACAGCTCTTTACCAATATATTTAGGGCTACAAGAACAACTAACTTATTGTAAAATCAGAATTATTCGTTAAAAAAAAATAGCCCTTCAAATCTGAATTTAAACTTTTTAAAAGCTCGAATAAAATATTTGTTTCATATCATTGACATCAATGACGAAGATTGATTTTGGTTTCAAGCCTTTATAACATGAATTTCAGAGACTACTATTAAAGTTAATAGAGAAAGATATTTTTTTTCAATGCTGGAACATGCTTGACCGTGCTTAATCATGCATGATAGTGTACAAGGTTGCATATATTTGCCTAAAATTCAATTTTTATATTAATGAAATGTTTGAAGTTTGATTTTTGACTATTTAAGTTAAACAAATGTTTCTTCAATGTCAATAATATGATTCATAATGTCTGATTAAGTTTAATGATCTTTCAAGGATTAATTTTAGAGTATTTAGATTTCAAGTGAAATCTTCTTTTAATATGATTGACGGGATTGGTAATAATTCACGACGACAAGAGGCTTTATTATCATTCGCTGCTAATTCTGTTATTGAGATAACTTTAAAAACTCACTTTTTTCAAACGCTTGAATATGATTGATGGTAAATATATAGGCTTTCATATATTTGCTTAATTCCACTTTTTGTGCTAATAAAATTTAATTTTCGATTATTTAAGGTTCCCTCAAGCATTTATTTTCAAAGTGATTGGCATGGACTATAATGATTGTTTAAGTTTAGCGACAAAAGGCCATTAAAGTACTTAGTTTTAGATAGTTTGATGTTCGAATAAAACAATTATTTAATATGATTGACATGACTGATAATAATTGACAATTATTATAATTACTTTTTAATTAATTTTCTTTCGCATGCTTGAACACGTATACCATCAAACGTGCTTGCCTATATTTGCTAAATTCTACTGTTTCTGCTAACAAGATTTTTCTAGTTTGATTTTCGATTATTTAAAGTTCAACAAGCATTTTTTCCAGGTGATTGATATGAATTATAATGGTTGAAGAGGTTGATTGACAACAAGCCTCTAAAAGACTTAATTTTAGAAAGTTTGAAGTTATAAAACAATTTTTAATATGATTGACATGATTGATAATACTTAGTGATCATTTCAAGCTTTCTTTATTACTCAAATTCTACTTTTGAAATTACTTTTTACATGATTTTTACTTTTTTCAAACGCTTGAATATGCTTGATGGCCTACGCGCGTGTATTATTTGCTTAAAATACTCTTATAATTGCTGCTTGTTAGACTTTTTTTCCTTTATTAGTCGCCCACAACAAAATCACTTTGGAAGCCTTTCCTTTCAATTATTTAAACCATTTTAGCTCTCAGTTGATTTATTGATCTTCCATTGGTGGCATAACAAAAATTGAAATAACTTTCGCTTATCAACTGCCATAAATTCAATTGATTTTTATGTGTCACACATAAAGCTAGAGAACTGCCGGCTGCGAATTCTCTTGTTACCAACAAACCTCTATACCCTTTAGTGCCCTTATTCGTCGCGTCGCTCTACTTTATTGCTTCATTCCATTTAAACTGTCAGCTCAACATCGACCTATTATAGTTGTTCTTTTTCGCTCATAACTTGAACATAACTGAATAAAAATGCAACATGAATTCCATTCCATTCTACTAATACCATTCACTTTGGTCCCTTCGCAGACTACTGCCACTACTACTGCGGCTGCTGCTGCTGCTGCTTCTGCCGTAGGTCGGCAAGACACTAGTATGTAGTTATTTGTGCAGTTAGAAAGTTTCATAAGCATGGATCTGTGTGCGTGCTTGTACGGCGTTTTCGATATGGCTGTCAAGTTCGGGTCTTAGTAACTGTGTACACATAATGCAACATGCAGCTGGCCGTACCAAAAGAGGATTTGGGCATGTCAGCGACTCCCAAAGGGAGCGGCATGATGTTCGAGCGCTGCAAGCATATTTTGTTGGTAGAAATATTCACCGGTTAGCCCTGTAGGAATGTGTATGATTGTTCTAGTTTATTTGGCATTATTGGGATTATAAAAAATAGCTGTTAGACTAGCGAAACTATCGAAAAACAATCATCCAAATCTTTCTCTCTTCCTACAATTTTTTGTGAGTCAAATTCGAGACCAGAAAAGCCAAAAACGTAAAAAGTAGTCCATCCGTGATCAAGACGCCTAAGTCGGAAGTCCATCAACTCGAGCTCAAAACAGGCGAAGATCCCTATAGATCTATGCAACAGCACATCGTCAATATGAGTCCCGCCCGAGTGATGCTATTCTTGCAAATGCATAATCATACATTTGTGCAAGGAAACGGTGTGAGTTAGAATACATGAGACTAAGTCTCGGTGTACATACAGACTCCTGCGATCACACCATTTAAAAAGAACTAAAACTTCAGGAACTGAAAAGAGATGGATGGACTAATATGAACGTCTGCGGAGTACCTCAAACACTTTGGGCATCGCTCAATACACGAACAGTGAGTGCTAAGCTTGCTGAGGCTCTATAAATCTTGCATATGCCTTCTCACGGAAATACTAACGTGGCGTTTGCCTATCAGTCATGCGTCTATCTGAGTCTCACATACCCAAATCTGTAGTGTTTCCTGTGCAAGTGCGCCGCGCTTCCGAGAATGGACTAGAAATTTCTAGTGAACCATTTATTCAAGGTGCTAAGCTGTAGGTACAATTTCGCTGCGAGGGCTGATTAGATGTACCAAGTATATCGCGGTGGTTGAAAGGCATATATTAACATATCTTGTGGAATCTTCTTCCAGGCATCGTAGCTAAACTCTGGGTCACCGAATGATAAACAAGTAGCCCATCTAACTTAATAAGTGGTCTCTAGAGTTCATCGTTCCATCTTCTTTGAATGCCTTCGTACCTCTATTTAACATCGTTCGTATCTTAGCGCCATATAAAAAGCTGAGCATGTTTATTTTTCACGGGAGTCAGGGCTCCAATACGAAGTTTATATCCGATTTAGAACTGCCATTCCACTTCTGCACTTCTCGCCAATTTATCGGGAAATTTTTATGCTGCTAAACCAACAATGTGAATGATGGATAGAATTAAGTGTTTGTTCGATGAGCTCGTCGTCTTGATTTTACTCTCGTACCGAGCTCCGAAATCTGCGTTTGTTGATGGAAGCTTTTCTCCACTCCATTTAGTTATTTTTATTATTATTTGCTAGAGCGTCGACCGGAGGCGCAAATTGCCGAAACAAATACGTTCCATTTGAGTCGAGTTGCTGTTTTTAACTTTATCTGTGGCCCCATGAGCAAGTTGTCAACAGTCGTGATCTCAATAAATGAGTTTCGCCTCCATGTTCCTTTTCCTCTACGACGACAGCTTTGCAGGTTTCAGACCAATAACATTCTGCTGATGTCAGTAGCAGGTTTACGGATTGTGCAAACAATCCATTTCCATTTACATTAACGAATCTCAATTTCGATTCGTCACTTCGAGTGAAAAGCTCGTCATTCGATATTCAAGCAGCGATTTATCAAAGTTTGAATTTTTTTGTGGTTTAGACCGCTACAGGCCTGGTTTTACAGCCATATAATAACACATACTTAGTATTTGAGTTAAGCATCCTCAGCTTTGTTCTGGTAGGTAACTGCTTAGAGTCCCACATGTTTTTACGTGTGGCGAGAGGCGGCCTAGTTTTCACTCTCCTGTGTTCGATGTCAGTGGTTGTGCCGACGTATGGGCAGACTTGGCTACCTAAGTTGGTAAATTTATTTACATTTTCGATAGGTTGGCCATACAGCGTGAAAGCGCGAGGCCATCCAAATATTCTATGCTGATTGGGTTCTAAAGAACACATCTGCCAGATTGGCCGCAAAGAGCCTTGCCGAGCTCGTCATCACAATCACGATTAGCAGCAGGATAAAGTACATCCTTGTCTCACTCTCGCGATTGGTTAGATTGGGTCAGATAACGCACCATCGCACAGCTCTTTGGCAATCAATATATTGGGCTTGAATAAAGTTAACCAATTCTCTTTTCTGACGGAGTGCATTTCAGATACATTGCCGTTGAAGCCGATCAAAGGCCTTCTCAAGGTCAATGAAGATGAAGAAGAGGTTTTCCAGAGACTTTGTTGTCGTTTTCATGCGTGAACGAATTTTACGTAGCGGATCCCAAACCTAGCGCACAACCAGATATCCTGAGATGCTTCGCCTTCTAGTATTAGCTCGCTCTCAAACGGATGTTCGGAAACTGATCAGAGGATACTTGGGCGCAGCCCGGAATTTGTTAGTTGTTGGACCGTATGCAGACGAATCGTGCTGGTCACACCCAAGTGAATGGCAATCAGGGACGTTCCCCACTTGCTTGAACTTCCACACACGGAACCATCTTTCAACAGCCTCCTACAGTCTTGAAGTCTAATGTAGCATCTCTCTTGGCAGCAAGTGCTACTTTGGACTAAGTAGACAATTGAGTAGTAAAATCCTCCCTCGACGAACAAAACTAACACTTCAGAAAGATCTCATTATGCCCGTCCTAACGTATGGTGCAGAAGCCTGGATGATCACAACATCCAATGAAGCGTCACTTGGAGTGTTTGAGAGAAAGATTCTGCGGAAGACTGTTGGACCTTTGCACGTTAGCAACGGCGAGCATCGCATACGCCGTGATAGACGATTAGAGTAAAATAGTGAATTTTAAGTGGAAAAAGTCCTCCGCTGCCCGTTGAAGCTTCGCATAATTGGCCTGGATGCTTCAAACTTTAGTGCAGCGTAACTAATTTGGCTTTCAACTGCCAATTTGGTGGCTTAAACGGCAATGTTTGTTTTAATACAGCATACACTATTCACTATTTCCTTTTGACTTTTATATTTTCCATTTTCTATATTTTGCTTATTTTTTTCTGTTGCTCTGGAAAAGTTCAAATTGAATGCTGGCTATTGTTCCGGGTATTTGCAGTTTGCAATTGTCATTCTGGTTTCAATTTCTGTTCAACTTCGGCATCAAGTATTTATTGTAGGAGTGTAAGTGTAGTGCAAGTTAGCATGCGTGTGTGTGTGTGTGTGTGTCAGTGGTATCAGGTTGGCAAGTTGAGCGTAGAAAAATTTCGAACTACTTTAGCCAGCATTTAACTAGAAGTGAGCTTATTGTCTCAACGCTTGAAGCCACTGACATGCCAACACAGAAGCAATGCAGAGTAAATATTACTGAAAGCAGAAACTATAATATCGGCAGCATTAGCTGGGGTCACAGTGACAGCAGAAAAACAAATATTAAAAAAAAATAAAATACTTGCTCGTACATGGCAAACAAAATCAAGCAGTAAACATGAACGAATGCCAAGCTCAGCAAGACTATGCATTAGGCATGAAGAGTGCCTGCTTCACTCACTTCTAAGTAGTCAAATTCAAGCACACATACATATACAGTTAGTTATGTTGCTTTATCAGGGCACTCATGACATTCCTTTCCACACACACACAACTCCTTTCATTTGTTGAGATATGTGGGTAGCTAATCACTTGTCTGAAATGAGTGAGGCTTATTGCTATTCTGCAAGCGCTTTTGGAAAGCCAGTTATTATAGGTGATATTCCCTTGCAACTTAATGCAGTCGTGTGGTTGTGCACTGCTGCTCTGGAAATATGAATTTTGGATTTTTTTTTGTTGCTGCCCAGCTTTTCAGCTCAATAAAATTGAATTATATGGAAGAAATAGTAAAGAGGAAATAAATTTGGAATTTTTTTCTTTTCTTTCACGAAGGGAAACTTCAATTTTTGAAAGCTTTTGGTAAATTTAGAAAATTTGGTAACTAATTTAGAATTTTGAATTTAACCTTAAAATAGAAATTCTTATGTGAAAGAATCTTATTTATTTACTTATGCTTCTTCATTTTCTTCTTCTTTTCTGGCCTAGTTTAACAAAGCGCGCCAGTCGTTTCCTTCTCGTGCTAACCGGCCCCAATTGGGCACACCAAGTGAAGCCTGCGCGTCAGTTGCATTTTTAAATTTTCTTACATTTAATTTCACTCTACCATTTATTGCATCTATTTGCCACTGTCCTAACTCATCTTCTATTTGTACACCAAACAGGAACAAATAATGCCAGTCCATTACGCTCAAATAATAGCAGCACTCCATTTTACCCCTAATTTTAATAATCAGCATATTTTCACAAGCTTTTGCACTCATCTCTTGAATGACTATTTCAGTTTCATAATTAAACGCCTGAATTCACTCTGGTTGCTTGGTGGAAAATTTGCGCTTAACGGCGCCTATAAAAAAATAGTGTTAAGGCGTCAAATTGCAACTTCAAGGCGTCCATTTGGCATCACTTTTTCGGCTAATTATTCAATTTTTAAATATTTTCGAATGTTTTCCCCAAATTTGTTTCAAGTAAAATTCTCGATATTATTAAAAAAATTTTTTCCTATAACAGGTATTAGGTGTTAAACAGGAGAGATGATTAACGGGTTTTATGGCCGGAATAGAATAGTATTGATCTAGCCAACGTTTATTTTCAACAAGACGGTGCTACGTGCCACACAAGCAACGAAACCATTGATCTTTTACGGGAAAAGTTTCCGGACCGTGTTATCTCTCGAAGAGGTGATCACAATTCGCCACCGAGATCTTGTGATGTAACACCTTGTGACTTTTTTCTTTGTGGCCACGTGAAAGAGAAGTTCTACGCCAACAGCCCAGGATCGATTCAAGACCTCAAAGATGGAATTCGTGAGGCTATCGAGGACAAAGGGCAGCCACTTTGCAATTCGGTTATGGAAAATTTCATGAAAAAGATATTTTCCTGTAAGCGTGGGCATGGTGGTCATTTGCCTGATGTTATTTTCTACTATTAACGGCATACCTTCCTCTTTATAATGAAATAAACATCCGATCATTTATATCAAAAATAGCATTTTTCTTAGAAGATCAAAATAACACTTCTTATTAGAAAATCCTTTATATAATATAAAAAACGATTAGCTTTTGAAGGCACCTCGTTGAGAAGTGCTCTAAAAAATGTTTGTCTAAATGCCGTGATCAAGTTCTCATACCTGCCGTTCGAGTTCTCACTTACTAAGGAAACCTTTCTCTCAGAAATGCTATTCTTATTGGTAACTAAATAAGTGGCAAAAACACCGCTCAAAGAGCGTCTTCCTGACCGTCCCTTACTATAGAGTCTATTTGTGGTTATTGAATCATAGTTCGGTACTGCTAGTTAGTAGCGTGCAAATATCTACAGGTTCTAAAAGAACTACTCCAAATAGCTTCTATCTGGTAAATATCTAGTTTATGAAGCGTAGACTTAGTGTCCACCTAGCCCAGATTGTTATGGTACTTTTACCAAAAAAATATATTCTTCGCTATTTAAAATATTGCGGTCTCGGTAGTCTTGCGAAAGTGCACTAGCCTGCCATCCCAGAGGTTGTGGGTTCGAAGCCCACATAAAGCATGGTCCTCACACTTTTCCAAATTTCCTCTCCATCGTCCCTCCCGCACAGTAGTCTGCGCATTATTTGCATTGTGGCTGCTAAAACAAGCCAAAAACAAAAACAAAATCACAGTTACACATTGTATCAGTGGCGCCAGCAAGAGGAAGCGGGCGACCGCGGTAATAGCGCAGACACACGAAATTTAGCGAAGTCCTCAACCATCTGTGCAATCCTTCTGCCAGAAAAATGTGAAACACAGATGGCACTCCAAGCAGTTTAAAGGCGTTGTTCCTAAGGAACGACAGGTGGGCGGACTGGTAGCGGCAGGCTAATCACCTACCCTGTCAGAAATCAAAAACAGATTAACGAAACCAACGAAAGACTGAGTCTTGTCGAGGCCCTATGCTCCCGAGAGGAATGAAGAAGAAAAAAAAAGACTCTGGGTTGGACGTGAACTGCAATCGTTGGACTTCTTGCTATATTACTATTATTGAATGGTGAGGCTCTCTACCAAGATTAAGTACCTAAGAATTTTAAACAGTAAAGTGGACTGAAACCAAGGCATCGCAGATTAGTTGAGGAAGCCTACTTCCGTTGCTATATGGTGGTCCTAGTGGTCAGTTTGGATAAAAAAATTATTTTTTTCCAAGCTCTCATCATCTATGGGTGGCACTGAGGCCTTAAGTGTTAATAAATTATACAATTTCATGCTCAAGTAAAGAACTTTTTCTACTATCGGGAGGTTTTTTTAGCTGCAGGAGAAATATCGATATCGATAACTATGGTTTGATAGTTAAGAAAAGTGAACCGTTGACATTTAATATATTTAAAATTCAATAAAGTTTGGCGGGCCTCTAGTGTCTTTTGTTCTTTTGTTCAGGAAGGAGCTGCTGTTACGGTGAATGGCGAATGCTAGCGAGCTATGCTGACTGAATTTTTGTTTCTAAAAACGACATTTGGTTGCAAAAGGATGGCGATTTATTGGAATATTCAAACCATCATTGGCACCATGTGGCCAGATTTATAGGAAAAAGCAGTCAAAACTGGAGCTAATCGAATGGACAAGGTGACTCGTAGTAATATAATATTTAATATTATATAATATATTATTTTAATATTTTTTTAAATTAAAAAAAAAATTTTTTAAATTAAAAAAAAAATATATTATTAAAAAATATTCTAAAACTATTTACCAGATTGTAAAAAAACAATGCTCCGGCTCTGAAAGTATTAGATGCAGTACCAGCTGGTAGTAGTAGAGGAAGTGAAAGGCCTCCTCTGCGTTGGAACGATCAGGTGGAGAAGGACTTGGCTTCACTTGGTGTGTCCAATTGGCGCCGGTTAGCACGAGAAAGAAACAACTGGCGCGCTTTGCTAAACTTGGTCAAAATCGCGTAAGCGGTTATCGCGCCAATTAAGAAGAAGAAGAATAAAAAAATGCATTCCTACAATATTTGTATTTCCTATAATCATTTTACTGGGGAGGACGGCATGCAATGGCATCCCCGGAGCATGTAAAACTTGCCCAAGTGCTGCGCCGAATGTCATTTTGCATTTACTTCCCATCGACTTTTATGTTATTTCCATCGAAACTCAAAGTGCAATCAGGTTAAAGGTGACATGGCAGCATACCTGGGAAGCTAACACCGCATTTCTCTGAGCTTCGTACAGATCTCTCTATCCACAAACTGGAGTTTGAGGTTCGTGCCAGGACAATATTTCCAAGTAGGCAAGATTGGAGCGAGGGCGGAATTTGTGCCGATGCTGGTACCTCTGTCTCCACTGCCGTCTCTAAAATAGAATCTGGGGTCGGAGCAGGGGTTTTCTCTAAGTCAACCCCTTTATCTATCACTCAGAAGTCTTTGCGATGCTGCAGGCATGCAAAATGCTTAGGGAACATTTTCTTCGATAGTCAAGCCGCGATTAAGGCTCTGACGACGCCATGGTACAGATCCAAACTAGTCAACTCCTCATATCTCCTGGGTGTGCAGATAAGATTTCCTGATCTGGATTCCAGAACATAGGAACTTAGAGGGAAATGAAATTGCTGACTAGCTTGCCAGGAAGGGGTCGACTGAATTGGTCTCAGAGACTTTCTAGCCGGTCATCAGCATCCCCCTGACAGTTGTTAAAGGGGAATTGCACAAATTATTTTTCAGGAAAACGCAGAAAAGATGGAGCTCCATTTTTTCATGTGATATGGCGAAAGCCCTTTGGCCCTAGTACAGTATACGGAGGGCTCAGAAAGTTCTTTGGACCCCCCGCCATTCAATTTGCAAACTCGTAGCTGTATTTACCGGTCACTGGATGATCAGCTTACACGCGGAGAAGCTAGGGTTACCATTTAACCCCATTGCCGAAACTGTGGAAAGGAGACTGTTGAGCACTTTCTCCGGAAATGTTCGGGTTGGGCAGCAAGACGATTAAGGTCATTGGGTCCTCCTTTCCTCGACAGCCTGGGGCAGTGCGCCAACCTAAATCTCATCAACCTTCTCGATTACATCAACAGCTTTGGCTGGCTTTGGATATCTTCCTATTGAAGAACTCAAGATGTATTAAACTTCTATATCTTCCTGTTGGAGGTCTCAGGTTGTATTAAACTTTGATACGTTCGGTTCTTACTTATAGTGCTGAAATCTCGACACTGAAAGTTATTGATATAAATCAGCTATTGCTAATGAGAAAAATCTATGGTCCTATTCGGCTCGAAAACGGCATGTATCGCATCCGTTAGAACAACGAAATTGAAAACCTGATTGGTGGTGAAAATGTAATACGTTAAAAGCGCAGCGGATTAGATGGATTGGCCACTCATAAGAATGCCCACAGAATCTAAAAAACGATGTTTACTTTGCGTCCAATTGGAGGAGGAAAGAGAGGCCGACCAAGAAAGAGATGACTTTGGGTGGCGTCGAAGCAGACTTAGAAGCGATGAACGTTCGTAATTGGAGAAATGAGGCAAGGGAGAGGTTGAATTGGAGAAGGATAATTGATGAAGCTATGGTCCACCACAGACTATGAAGCTAAGAGAGAGAGAGAGAGAGAGAGAGAGAGAGAATTTCTCAAGCGCCACCGGATTTACATATGTTCTTTTACGTTGCTTTATAGTAAATATTTATCAACTAATTATGCAATTATTCTATACCAATATCCTCGCAAATTCTTTAGCAATGTTCCATATTCTCCTTCTCCTAGCAATTAAATCTATTAACTCAATTCAGCAACCGTCTACTCGCATGCCAGACATTTCAATACTGCCAAATGCACGCATGTACACGCACGTTTGCTGATCTGTGCTAAATTCGCAGTCGATTAAAAAGCAGAAATTTGTTTTGTTGTTTATAAACAAAATTATACAGGACGTAAAGCAATAACAGGCATATCAAAATATTTTTCACTTTTATGGCAACTCAAATTATCTAAAAGCTTTTTGATGAAATCTCGTCTAGACAAATGAGACAAATGCTTTGAGGATGGCATCTAAATATATCTACAAGTACAATAAAAAATTTAGTCTCTACAAGAGTTTGAAATTTTCTCCACTCAACATGTGTATGTGTGTGTGTGTGTATTTGGGCTTGTTTACATATTTCGTATCAAGGATAAACACATCAGCCGACAGTTAATGGCCTACAGCTTAATAGCGCAAAATTGTCGGCAGCCGAACACAAAGGTATGCATGTGTGTGTATGTATGTATTTGCCTATATATGATAAACAGCAAGGCAAAGTGAAATTTGTTGTGGTAACTGGCTTAGGTGTTGACAGAATACAATGGATTTGCCAACAGGTAGACTATTAACGCACAAGTTAAAAAAATTCAACCTACAACTGCTTGTGAGTTTACTTGACCTTTAGGTGGTGGTGGATTAGAGAGAAAAATGAAATCATGATTTGCATTCATTAAATAAATTGCGCACGGAACTTCTCCTATAACAAACTAATAGTCAGGCGATTTACTTTAAGGGGACAAACACCTGTAAACGGCCATACTTTCTCTGATTTTCATTAAAATTATTTAAAATGAAGAAGTTAAAATATTTTTTTTCAAAATCGGCATAAAGTTTATTTATACATTAAAATAATATAAAAATTTTCTTTTTTATTTTAATCATTTAAAATGGCGGATGTACACTCAATTCTAACAAAGAAGGTCACAGCGGGGCTTCTCAATCGGCGGACATTGTAGCATCGGCGTCTTTTATATTTTTCATATGAATTAAAAATAAATAAAAAAACATATTCGCAGAATAAAATGCTTAAAAAAATGAGTTTTGGGCGAATTTTCCTACTATTTTTGCTTCGAAAAAATTATTTTTTCGAAAAATTATTGAATACAACGTAACTAAAGGGTGGGCCATATAGCGTTTGCTTTTTGAACCACCTATTTTTTTGAGAATCGTAACACAAATGACATGTCAAATGTGTTCATAATTTACTTAAAGGTTTGACATTTACGAAATGGGACGCTATACGCTTGAACAAAAGAGGGAAAAGGTGAAAACCTATTTCCAAAGTGGTGAGTCTTCTTCTTCTTTTCTGATTTTCACATCGGTGGCTACGTCAATAAGCAAAATTGTCGGATTTGGGGCTCAGAAAATCCACACGTTACTGTAGAGAAGCAAATGCATCCACAACGAGTCACTGTTTGGTGCGGTTTTTGGTCTGCTGGCATCATTGGGCCATTTTTTTCGAAAATGAGCGAGGAGCCGCGGTTACAGTAAATGGCGAGCGTTACCGTGACATGCTCAACGAGTTGTTTCCAAAAATTGAAGAGGATGACATGGACGACATTTGGTTTCAACAGGACGGTGTAACTTGTCACACTGCCAAAGTTACACTCGAACTTTTGGCTACCGTTTTTGAAAACCGAATAATCAGCCGAAATTCCGATATCAATTGGCCGCCTCGGAGCTGTGATTTAAGCCCGTTGGACTATTTTTTGTGGGGAGCCGTTAAGGACAAATGTTGCATTGGCCCAAGGTTGCCATTTATGAAATTGGAGCCCAAATAATCGAAAATGTGCTTAAAAATTGGGTTGATGGAATGGCCTACTGTAAAGCCAGTCGTGGCAGTCAATTGAACGATATTATTTTTCATTCATAAATGACAATGTTCAATATTCAAAATAAAAAAAAAGTTTGAAAAAATATTGATCAGTTTTTTTTTATAGCCGATTCAAAAAGCAAATTTTACATCACCCACCCTTTATATACCTCTCCCAGAGCTCGAACGCAAAGAATAGAGTTGTCACAGTTGACGCTCTATAATATAAGAAATACTTAAATTTACGTTCTAAAAGTTTTTTGACATTTCTTTAAGGATTAAATTAACATTTTATGAAAAAAAAAATTCATTTTGAAATTTTACAGCTATCTGTCTCCTTAAGGGCAAATCATTATAAAACCTTTGCTCTGAAAATTATTTGAAAAAGTTATTATAAAAGAAAATTATAAAACCAACCAAATATACTTTTTCGGAAAGGGGATAAACAATAAAAATACACGTCTATCGGCGATTTTCATGTAAACGTCACAATTTTTTTTTTTTTGTACTTTATAACTTTAAGCGAGCAATTCTTGTATGCATATCTGTATAGCCACACACTCTCAGGATTATCTTAACGGATTTGAATGAAATTGGGCACACAGATAGTGTATCATATTTCTAGACTTTTCACCTAGGTGTTGCCACTGACAATGTTTCACAGGGTTGCCACCTGTTCGAAATTAAAAAAAAAACAAATTGCATGATATATGCCGATGTGGGTATCAAAAGAAAAGTATTTCACTCTGCATTACAATAGAGATATAAAACCCCGAATTTTTTAATTAATTTTATTATATCAATTCCGGAGTTACCACAAGTAAGGAACATAAGCAGTCTTGAATATTTTCTGAAACGAATTAACCACTGTTTTCGAAATATTTTTAAAATTTTTACTTGGTGCGAATAAGCCACAAACGTAACAAAAGTTATTTCGAGCCGGCAGTGCATTTTTCGTAAGATGAAATATACAGAAAGACGTTTTCGCGCAACAGAACTTAAAACAATTGTCAGAGTATACGTCTCCTAGTAGCGCAACTGTCAGATGATCGGAACTTCCGGAACTGTAACAAACACACAAACGGCACAGAGTGGGTTGTATCAAACATTAAATTAAAGGTTAATAAGTTGTTTAAATTTGGAGTCCCTTCAAGTTATGCCGAAAATTTTGAAACAAAATTTTTTTTTAGAAAAAAAAAATTCAAGAAAATCTGAGAATTGATAAAATTTTTTTTTAATTTTACATAATAAAAATATTTCCACGAGCCTGCCTGCAGAAATTCAGCGCGATTGGATAACGGAAAAAGCGTTAAAAATTGATCCAAAGTTTATCACACAGGCGGACTACGAGCTCTATATTTTATACATAAAAAAAAAAATTCTGACGTGTACATGAAAATCGCCGATACACCTGTATTTTTATTTTTTCTCCCCTTTCCGAAAAAGTATATTTGGTTCATAGGACAGGAAAAAGTTCATTTTTGCAACGCAGTGTAATATGAGAAATACTTAAATTTACGTTCTAAAATTTTTTGACATATTCTTTAAGGATTATATTAACATTTTATGAAAAAAAAAATCCTTTTTGAAATTTTACAGATATCTGTCCCCTTACGGGCAAATCATTATAAAACCTTTACTCTGCAAATTATTTGAAAAAATTATTATAAAAGAAAATTACAAAACCAAGCGCTGGTAGTGGAAGAGCTTAAATTGATTCATTTCTAAAACCAAATAAACCTTTCTAACAAATTATTAATTGTGTTACAATTAACCCAGGGCAAGTTTTCAATAAACTACAGCAAAAGGTGAGCTGATTTGCATTTAATAATTTATTTAAATTAAAGAAAGAGCGAATTACTCATTTCAAAGTGTTTTGCACTACTATCGTGTTACAGGTTGGTTTAAAAATAAGGGTGGTGGTTGTAATGGCTGGTTTAAAAGTAAAAGAGACAGAAAGAAAGCAAAAATAAAATAATTCGCATTTTCAAACCAGTGGTCGGCATTTGATAGCTCTAATTGCACAAGAAGCATGAAGCAACAATTTTTTCTAATAGCGGTCGGCCCGCGGCAGGCTATGGCAAACCTCCGAGTCTATTTCTGTCATGAAAAAACTCCTCAATAAAACTAGTTTTTTTATTCACAAAAAATTAATCACTCTATTTTCCTTCAAAACATTTTTTTAACCCTAGAAGGACATTCATAAACACATTCCTCGTCGAAACGTTTGCACCCACTTGGGTGGAAGCTGGACAAATCGCGCAAATTTTTCTTTTTTTTTAGTTGCTAACTCTCCATATATGTATAGTCATACAGAAACCAGGTGTATAATTATCCCGACATTTCTGAATAAAAAATATACCATACCTTCCTTATTGGAGCAAATTCGTCTGCTGTAAACTGTATGCTTACTACTTTATCATCAAATCACAAGCAGGACATTAGACATTTTTATCTGTTTTTGGTCATTGTAGGAAGATATGTAGATCCAGAGTAGGACGGATCAAATAATATTGCATATGTGAGGTGATTATCCTTCTGCCATATTAACATGCCATGGACTAACATGTCAGTCAAAGCTTCAATTTCCTCAGCGTTTGTTTCTTTTATTTACGCTGCAATTGTGCCGTTATAAAACGCTTGAAAATTTTTAGTAAATAGATCTACAATATTTTTGGACAACGCACGCAATATAGTAAAACCAAGCACTTGATGCACAATATTTTTGCGTAATATAATTTTCGAATACGTAATTATATAAGACCTTTCACGCAAAATATTCGACCGGATTCGTCTTCGTCTGTAGAAAAGTCTTCAGAAGAATTTTCATCTTCTCTTAGCTCTCCCAAATCAAACTTAAGTTCGTCAATTGCACCATCATCCGCATCCGTTTCAATAATGTCATCGAGCTCATCCAGATTTTTTTTAATTTACTCTTCATTTAATGAATATTTTTTTCAGACACAAGAAAATAAATCCTCGCAATAGGATTGCTTTGTTAGCAAAAGTCACACAGCATTCGTCGTCTGGGGTTACATAAAAAAATTTGAGCCGTCATGGGACGCCTGGCAGATGTGAAACATCGTGTGTGTATAAGTAATATGCATAAAAGATAATATTATTACAGGAATTAAATATAGCCTAATGAACAAATGAAGTGTTACGAATTTCTTACAGAAAATGGTAACTTTATTTATAAACATTTATTTACATGTAATATCCAAATTCGATATTAATATCAAGCCACAATTTAAATATTTTCATCTGTGACTTCAGTAATAGTTATATTCGATGTTTCCTCTGCCGGTATTACTGTGACGATTGGTCGATGATAACTAAAGTACGTTACAAAAGTATTGGATGAAATATTATCAATATATCTCATAAATACAGCATCTATTGTTGTTCCATATTTGGTAGTAGATTCTCTTGGATTGTTGTTGGTTTGGAATTGAAATTCTTTTTGAAGTGTGCTTTGAGTGCTGAAATTTTTTGAATTTTCAGGTGGCGCAAAATTAATCATCCAGTTTTGTATTTAAAAATTATTAAATAAAATAAAAAAAAAATAAAGAAATTATATTGAGTGATGACTTTTGACCTTTACACCCGCCATTGCTTGTCTGTTTTTATACAGCAGCTCTACACTTCACAAATTTCAATTATGATTGACGTACTGCACTATTTGTAAAAAATATAAATAATCCGATAGCATGATTAATTTTGTGTCACTTTGTATGATAATCAAAATGTGTCTTTAAAATATGCCTTCCTCCATAGGCTTAAACTTTTTATTCAATTTCAACTTTTGCTCATTACGAGCTGGCATATCTCGAATTTGCTATTAAATAAGTTTGCACTTTTCATTTCGAATTAATAAAGCAATAAATTTGGCATTGCAAAATAGTTCCGCTTGGTTTAAATAATTGAGTAATGAAACTTCTTTCTGCTGTGGCTCTGTTTTCTGTGACCTTTTGATATTTTTCAACTGAAACACTGACCTTCGTCATTTCTTCGCACAGAGAGCGCGCCTCAAAGGTGCCCACTCTAGCCAGCCTTCCAGTTTCCCATGAATTCTCTGTAATCGTATTCCTATTATCTACGTAGCAAATACCGAACACATTCAAAAACACATAACGCACCAACATTTACTAAGCACTCACGAGCCCACTTTAACCCACATCATTTGTGAGTTGTTCCTTTGAAATTGGCTTAGCACTTCTTATAGTACTATACATAAAATATATATATGTATACCTTAGTATAGCGTGGCGACCCGTCGCCACGGCAAGCGTCGCCACGCCAACGATTCGGTTCACAAGTAATGTTTCACATCAAAAATGATTTTGAGTGATGGAAATCTTTGTTTTGACCTTTACACGCTCAATTGCTTGTCTGTGTGTACACTGCAGCTGTCGGGTTCACAAGTTTCAACTATGACTGACATGCAATGCGATTTGCAAAAATTATAAATTTTTCATTAGGATGATTAATTTTGCGCCACCTTGTATATATGACCAACACAGTTTATATATAGAATAAAAATGAGAAATCAACAGATATAGATAGGAAAAAGCATATATTTTCCATTTTTTTCCTGTTTATCATACAAATAGCGATTTTTCTTCAAAAAACTTTCATTTTCAAATTTAAATAAAAACTTAAGATTTAAAAATTTTAATAGAATTGATAAATTTCATAAAGGCAGAATAATAGTATATTAATTATTTGAAAATTTTATAGAAAAAAAAATATTCCAATCGGTTGAGACATTTCTGATTTGTTGCTGTTAGAAAATTTATTTCATGATTTTTTAACACATTTAGTATAATAAACACTAAAAGTTTATCCAATTTATGTGTAAAAGAACCTGCCATGAGAGAATAGATTCAACATACAAAAAAGCCTGCGCAAATCGGAGGCTTCGGTGCATAGTTATTAGCTTACATCCATGTACCGTTGCAAAGCAGGAAGCAGACTACTTTAATCTTTAACTTTTTTTCGATTGTGATATGGTTAGATATGGCGGCCGCCGCAGCCGAATGGGTTGGTGCGTGACTATCATTCGGAAATAAGAGAGAACGTAGGTTCGAATCTCGGTGAAACACCAAAATTAAGAAAAAGTTTTTTCTAATAGCTGTCGCCCGTCGGCAGGTAATGGCAAACCTCTGAGTGCATTTCTGCCATGAAATCCTCATAAAAAGAAAATATCTGCCGTTCGGAGTCGGCTTCAAACTGTAGGTCACTCCTTTTGTGGAGGAGCCAAATAGGGCGAGGGACTCGGCTCCCAAATAGAGGGAGAAGCTCGGCCAAATACACACAACGTATGTACGCGCCATATATGGTTAGATTAGGTTAAGTTTTTGTAGCAGTCGGCTTAGAGTAGCCAACTCACTTAGATCATATAGGTCCGTTGTGGTACCACAGTGTAACGCGGAAACCTCAGAGTTTATTTTTCATGGTA
Source organism: Anastrepha obliqua (assembly GCF_027943255.1). Taxonomy (NCBI): domain Eukaryota; kingdom Metazoa; phylum Arthropoda; class Insecta; order Diptera; family Tephritidae; genus Anastrepha; species Anastrepha obliqua. The sequence goes on along the minus strand of NC_072893.1, from coordinate 119,385,765 downwards.
CCAGTTGGATTCTCTTTTGAAGCGAAGTATACCCAGCACCGGATAGTTCCAAGAGAGGCTCAAAAGAGTACTTTCCTAACAACCTTGATTTTCTTCCTCTTCCTCGTCTCAATAACTTCTGCAGTATTCATGCGAAAATATTTCAATGACCTGTGACACAAATCACGACCTTCGAGTTGTTCTCGAGAGTTTAAGCACTTCTACTGATCTTTTCTTATCTATTTGCAGCCAACCAAGCCTGGTTGTAACACAAAAATTTTCTTCTCCCCATGACATACAGGCCCCCTGGAGAATATTTTTCTTTATCCTTAATTTGCTAGTTGCCATAGGAATTCCAATATCGCCTCTATTTTCAAGCAGTGGAAGATTAGTACCCTTTCTGGCTAGCTTATCGGCCTTGCATTTCCTTGAATAGCTCGATGTACCGGAACCCATATATGGTTGATCTTGCAGACGGTGCTAATATCATTTAGAGCTGCTAGGCATACCTGACCAACCTTTATTCTTAGTATAACTGCCTCCATTGGCCTTTCTGGCCGTCTAACTATCCGAGAAGATATTTATCGTAGTTTTTGTTACGGCGTGTGTGTTAACACACAGTTACCTCCTTTATGGCTAAGACTTCTGCCTGGTAGACGCTACAGTAGTCCGGAAGTCAGGTCCTGATTCTTTCGAAAAGCTTGCATAGCCTGCTTTATTCTCGTGTATTTATTTATTTCCCCTCTTCTCCATGGTCATTGAGTTTGCCACTCTCTCCTTAACGGGATGCTAGTCTTGAAGAGCCTTGCAAAAGTTGGCCTTGGCTGTTTAGAAAGCTGTCAATGATCTTCACAGGGACAATGGACGCAGATATAGCCGGTTCTACTGAATCGACTTTGATGAAATAAAATTGAGATGACGTAGAATTGGTGTCGTCGATCGTGTGAACTACGATCATTTGGAAAAAAAATTTTAGTATTTTTTTCGGACCTTTAAAATCAAAAAGGGTCACAAAACGGATTTTCATATATGAACGTCCACCATTTTGTCACATTTTTTTTTTAAGATCATAAGTTAACACGATAACGACATTCATACTGAACAAGAACCTATTCGTCTTTTTGATTTCAGACACCTTCGAGTCTCGGAATTCGCGTCGCCAACGACATACCTTTTTTTAGAAGACAATTTTGTGAAGGTTGATAACTTTTTGAAAAACCGCGTATGGCCACAAAAAAAATTGTTAGTTTTTAATAATAGGTCAGAAAATAAAATACCCAAAACAAAAAAATAATCTTATTTCGTTTCCGTTTAACACGCTTTTAAAGAAACAGCCAAAAACCACCATTTCAAACGAACCGAGGGCCTTAATCGTTCAGAAAACCAGGAACAACAATATACCTAGGAGCGCATTGCAGTATCAAATCAACAGAATAGTTTTTTTTTTGTTATAAACTGAAGCTGATTTCAAGGATAATTCTTATAAGTTATGTAATTAATGGCATACTGAAGAGTAGGTAAGACAAATGAGATTAAAGTGAGCTTAAAACAAAAAAGAAAACAATAGAGAAAAAAATAATAAAATTGCAAACAGTAACAGAAAGATAAATCAAATTGTGCAAAGTAAGCTGAAAGACAAAGAAAAAATTTGCATCAATTAAATTACCGAATACTCCAGCTAAGCTGTACTTAAGGAGAAAGCAATGCAACAGTGGCAGCAGCGCCGTGCGCGATAAGCGCCAACTTAAATGCAATAAGCGTTATATGTCTGCCACTAACAACTGTCAGCACAATGGAGAGTGCAACATAGCAAACAAAAGTAGGCGGCATTGTAGTTTTGGTTACTCAAAATATTGATTAGAAAATTTCTCTCTACTGATTTGATACCTCCGAACATTTCGTGCCTTGAGTAGAAACGTCGCTATTCAGCAACACAGAGAGACACGCGTCATACACTGTGACGCTGAAACTAAAATTTTTGATTTGTTTTCAAAATTTAGCTAAAATTTGTTGTAACAAATTTTGCTACGCCGGTCATACGTTTGCAAGACATTCGAAAAGTTTCTAACAAATTTGTTGACTGGGCGGCAGTGGAACAAAGAAAAAGTTGTTTTACAACCAACAGCATAGAGGCGCGAAAAACACAGCATAGATAGCGCAATAAATGCTGCAGCAAAAATAAAATAACAAAAACAAAAAACACCACAATGCAACAGCTATAAATTACACGACTTGGCGCCCTCTGTCGGCAAATGCATGAGCGCTGCCGTGAGCTCTTGAACAGCAGCTTGTTTATTGTAGCTGTTGTTGTTTTTTTTTTTTAGTTCCTTTTTTTTTTTGTTTTGCTTCTTTTTCTTTGCTCCGCTCAACAGCTGCACGTTATTTACAAAACACTTTTGAATTGAAGGATTAAGCAAGCATTGCTTTCTTGCTGCCTGCCTGAGTGCGCTTGATATGCAGATGCCTCGGGTGGCAAGGTGAAAGTGCCACACTTATTGCTGTTGCTCTTGTTGTCATTGTTGGCGTATGCTTGAATAACGAATGTGCAAATAAAGTGCGATAATTTGTGAAAGTTTTTTATTTAAGCGAATTCACTGGAATATTTTGAGATAAAGAAATAAAAAGTGCAAAGTAGTTTAGAAGTTGGCATTAAATGAAGATAGGTTGTGCTCACTTTTTATGTGTTACTATGAAATGTTAAGTGCACTGCCTTATTTGATTTTAAAATAGGTTTTTATGGATATTCTTTTTTTCACATAAGCAAAAAAACTTCATAAACGGCATAAAAGCGTAGTTAGATGCCTTCGGCTATTGTGGAAAAGTACGAGGTGCGGCTGATGGGGCACAGGTAAGAATAGAAATTGAGTTTTGCATTTTTTAATTTTTCAATGTAATTCCCATGGCCACCATAGCCCAATGGTTTTCAACGGGTTTTCAGATGAAGACCATCTTACAGTTAGTGAAGTGGTTGATCACTTCACAGTGATTTTTTCCTTTTATCAAATTAAAAAAACTCCTAAATTCCAATAAATTTGAAAATTAAGTGAATACAATAACTTCTGCTTTGCCAAAATGGCCGTTTGAACTCTTCCCTACACTAATGCTGACATGAAGAGTTGCCAAGGCCGGCCGTTCCTGACAGATCGTCTCTTCCGGACGATTTCCTTAAGTTTTAACATCTCTACCCACGTCGCCGTCATCGCATTCGTTAGAATGAAAATTTATCTCTTCGGACTCTTTTGAACCAAGGACTGAACACGGTTTCATATTGTCGTTGGTAAGCACATCTGAGTACCGTTTACAACTCTTTTGCAGATCTGGCAAATCTTCAAGCAAATAACGTTCATATGGAAGGACTTTTTGTTTGTATTGGTCCGAGAGGTAGGGTTCCGAATGCCTTTGCACTCACAGCGTCGTGTGGTGTGGCCACAAAAACAATCCCTCCTCCTTTTCTGGGGAGACTTCCTTCCCAGGACTACTTTCTGCATTACTTCGGGACGACGTCCATGAAATGGACCAGTTCTATTCACCCACGTCTGGGCCCGCCATGCTTGTAACCAACTTCATGCAATAGGCTCGTTTTCTTATCCCTCTGTCTGGGAGGCTACGCTTTGTTTTACTACGTCGAGGTCTATCTTTTTTCTCCTAGTACGCCTTCAACGTATTTTTAACGTATCTTGCCAATCGCATTGGTCGGTACGATGTCGCCAATCTGCTCCCTCAGAGCATCTCTTTTCACGAGCCATCTGTCGCGATTAAAGAACGTGTATTCAGTGTTAGCGTTCGATGCTGCATAGTATATGCACCTTGGGTCACTTACCTTACTTAGTATAGTATAGGTATTTCAAGAAGTATTCGTAGCCCGAGAGGGCCCTGAAATAATCCACCTCGCCGAAGTTCTCCTTTCTGCTGCGTTAGAGGTGGCGTGTGTTTTCCTAGAGTACCACACATCTACTCGTTTCCGGGCTAGAAGGTCGATAGATATCTCTCTACTGATCACAAAAACTGCTGCGCCTGAGGCAGTGCGGTAGGAATGAGTGCCTGTGGAGAGGCTTCGGTAACCACATATCGTCCTTTATTGATTGGTTCTACTTTATGGGATATGTTTTGGGAAAAGGTACATGATTACTCACCACTAAATCACCTCGATGCGCCCATCAAATTGCTGCTCGTGCTCTATTCGTATCACATTTCTGACTTTGTCAAATGGTCGTTGGAATTTTAGTTCATGAATTCGTTTTGAAATCAAAACACTGACAAATAATTTAGTTGCTGCATCGACACTTGCTTGGGCTCGGGTTCTTACTTAAATAAAATAAATATACTAAAATAATAATTAAAAAATCCAGTAAAAAATGAATAAAAATAATAAAACCTCAGCCGAAAACTTGCATATTTTCGCACAAAAAAATTTTTTTTTTTTAAATGAAAGCAAATAAATATAATAAAATAGTAAACACAATGTATTAACCTATGAATAAAAATAGTTAAATATCATTCAAAAACTTTGATATTTTTGCACAAACAAAATTTGTTAAAAATAAATAAAAGAAAATTGTAATAAAAAAATGAAATAAAAAATAAATAAAAATAATAAAAAAGCAAACGACAGTTTACAAAAGTCTAATAAAAAATAAATAAAAACAATAAAAATTAAAATTAAAATAACATATATAAGAAAGAAAATAAATATCTTCTTCTTCTTAATTGGCGCGATAACCGCTTACGCGATTTTGGCCGAGCTTAACAAAGCGCGTCAGTCGTTTCTTTCTCGTGCTAACCGGCTCCAATTGGACACACCAAGTGAAGCCAAGCCCTTCTCCACCTGATCTTTCCAACGCAGAGGAGGCCTTCCTCTTCCTCTGCTACCACCAGCTGGTGCCGCATCGAATACTTTTAAAGCCGGAGCGTTTGTATCCATTCAGATAACATGACCCAGCCAACAAAGCCGCTGGATCTTTATTCGCTGCGCTATGTCTATGTCGTCGTAAAGCTCATACAGCTCATCGTTCCATCGTCTACGATATTCGCCGTTGCCAACGTGCAAAGGTCCAAAAATTTTACGCAGAATCTTTCCCTCGAACACTCCAAACGTCGCTTCATCGGATGTTGTCATCGTCCACGCTTCTGCGCCATACGTTAGGACGGGCACGATGAGAGCCTTCTAGAGTGCTAGTTTTGTTCGTCGAGAGAGTACTTTACTACTCAGTTGCCTACTTAGTCCAAAGTAGCACTTGTTGGCAAGAGAGATTCTATAACTGTCTACAGTGACATGGGTGCCGATACGCGAGTTCGCCGACTGTTTGTTTGAAGACAGGAGGTACTTCGTTTTGTCCTCGTTCACCACCAAACCCATTCGCTTTGCCTCTTTATCCAGTTTGGAAAAGGCAGAACTAACAGCGCGGTTGTTAAGGCCGATGATGTCAATATCATCGGCATACGTCAGCAATTGTACGCTCTTATAAAAAATTGTGCCCGAGCGATTAAGTTCTGCGGCTTGTACGATGCTCTCCAACATCAGGTTAAAGAAGTCACACGACAGCGAGTCACCCTGTCTGAAACCTCGTTTGGTATCAAACGGCTCGGAGAGGTCCTTCCCGATTCTGACGGCACTGCTGGTGTTGAGCAACGTCATCTTGCATAGCCGTATTAGTTTTGCGAGGATACCAAATTCAGACATCGCGGCATACAGGTAGCTCCTTTCCGTACTGTCGAATGCAGCTTTGAAGTCGACGAAAAGATGGTGTGTGCCGATTCTCCTTTCATGGGTCTTTTCCAAGATTTGGCGTATTGTGAATATTTGGTCGATGGTAGCTGAAGCCACACTGATAAGGTCCAATCAGTTGGTTGACGGTGGGCTTCAGCCTTTCACACAATACGCTCGCTAGAACCTTATAGGCGATATTTAGAAGACTAATCCCGCGGTAATTGGCACAAATTGCAGGATCGCTCTTCTTATGGATTGGGCAGAGCACACTTAAATTCCAATCGGCAGGCATGCTTTCATCCGACCATATTTTGCATAGGAGCTGATGCATGCACCTTACCAGCTCCTCGCCGCCATGTTTGAATAGCTCAGTCGGCAGTCCGTCTTCGCCCGCGGCTTTGTTGTTCTTTTGCCGCGTTATCGCTATTCTCACCTCGTCATGGTCGAGTAACGGAACGACAATTCCGTCGTCAACGATTGGGGTATCGGGATCTTCACATTCTCTGCGACATGCGCAGCTGTCACTGTTTAACAGGTTCGAGAAGTGTTCCCTCCATAATTTAAGATTGCTCTGTACGTCAGTCACCAGATCGCCGTCTTTGTTCTTACAGTTAAACGCCCCGGTCTTAAAACCTTCTGTAAGCCGCCGAACTTTCTGGTAGAATTTTCGGGCGTTGTTCCTGTTGGCCAGCATCTCAAGCTCTTCGCACTCACGTATTTCGGCCTCTCGTTTCTTCATTCGGATAATACATCTCTCTTCCTTTTTCAGCTCTCTGTAGCGATCACACATGGCTCGCGTTGCGCCCGATCGCAGCGTGGCTCTATAGGCGGCATCCTGTTTTTCTGCGGCAGCATGGCATTCCTCGTCGTACCAATTGCTTTTTCGGGCTCGCCGGAATCCGGTGAATGAAACAAAATAAATATAACTAAATAATAAAAAAATAACACAGATTTAAACAGTGGCCACCTGAAGGTTGCATATCTCTAAAAACCCTTTACCCTTAAAACCGGCTCATTCGCGGTACCTGACCCGCAATTTTATTTTTTATTTTCATGTACAAATATTCATGTAAAACTCAGCTATTCAGTCTTTGCTAATCTATAATTCTCCTGTTGAATGTAACAATTTAATTCTTACACCGACTAAGTCCCCACCATTAATACTCGACACGGATGGGGGTTGTCGTTCTCGCTGAAATAGCCACGCCTATTTTTTACAATGATAAGTTTGGAACAACATCAAGACGCACACCACAAATAGGAGGAGGAGCTCCGCAAAACACCCAAAAAGGGTGTACGCACCAATTATATATATGTATATAAGTGCAGGCGTAAGGCCTCATAAGATAATTCTTTTAAAATTTGTCTCATCGTATTTTCTTTTTTGACAAGGAATTTAATCACAATGTTGTGCTCGAATTAACGAGACTTTCCAGATTCCGTTGACAAGGTGTTATTGTTTGTTCAAGAGATAACTCGGAGGAATTAATTTAAAAATAGGGCTACGAAGAATGAGTCACGCAATTAGTGCTATGAGCAATGTGATCGCTAAGTCACATATTTATCAACCAGCCCTAATTTTTATGAGAGTATATTACGCATGAATTTAGTGCAACTTTATTCCAGGATAGAACTTGTTGGCCTCGAACTTCTTAGTGCCCAACCTAGCAGTATGTGCGCTATCGCCGAACACTGGCAGCTATCTTTGCTTTAATTAAGGCACTCGAATAATTTTCCTTTCATAATTATTGAGTATTAAGTATTGAGTTAAGAGTTAAAGAAATTACTTGAAGGAACTCTGTATTCTTCCTATTTATTGTCGTAGTAACTACATTACCTAAGCAACTACTTGGCCTAGTTCAACGAGGCGCACCAGCCGTTTCTTCCTCGTGTCATTAGGTGTTAACCCTATTTAAAAACTCCCACGGGAAGACATTTCGTTTCCCACTTCTACTTCCAATGCAAAGGAGGGACACCCTCTGTCCCCATCAACAGCAATTAAAAACCAATTATATTTAAGATTTTACTTTTTTATTCTTTAAGAAATCTACTCTCACTAAAACCACTTCACATTAACAAATTCTCCAAAGTACTGTAAAACCCACTTTCATATACTGCACCTCTCACATCTCCATATACTGCCCTAGCACAAAACAGAATCATAAATGCATTTTGCTTTTTGAGTCAATTACCTTTACGAAAATTAGAAACCAATTCAGTGAACTCAAAGCTAAAGGACCATAAAAACTGATCACACACGAAAGAGGACGTCAGAAAATTAAAAGCGAAAGTCCTTTTTCAAGCTCATCTCAATTATTCCACATTCTCAATTATGCGAATTGCCAGATACGTAACAAAAAAACAAAGACTACATAAACCCCGCAGGCAAAAATTGAGCTGGCGTACTGGTTCAGAACTAGTACGATTTCACCAATTGCGAACCACTTTGTTACACATTTCGTATTAAGTTGAATTAAGGAAATGGATTTGGATGAGGTATTTTGATGAGTAGAGTACACAAAAGACCATGGGGTGCAAGGGCAAACCTCAAATCAAATCTAATCTAATCTACAAATTTCATAAGTAGCAAGATTTGTCTTTAGAGTGGGGACAGAGCATACGCAACAGGGATACGGAACGTCTGTCAATTTAAGTTTTATCGAAGTAAAGATGCAGAGCGTACCAGACCTCAACTGTCTAATTTAGTAGTAGTTACAAAGTATTGAAATAGAGGTCAAAGGCGTATTCCAAACTCTCTTTTTAATCTTTTAATACTACTAGTATCAAATTATTGAAATAGTAATCAGAGCGTATCAAACTTCAACTGTGCAATGTCGTACTAGTTAAAAGCAATCGAAATAGAACTGCAAAGGAACTCGACTTCAGCTGTCTAATTTAGTACTAATCCCGAACTATCGGAAAAAAGATGCAAAGCTTACTTATGCCAATCGCACTAGTGTATTACTAGTTACAGAGCGTGCTAGTTCTCATCTGTCGAATTTGTTACTAGTTACAAACTACTGAAATATAGATGCAGAACGTACTAGTTCTCAACTGTCGAATTTGTTACTAGTTACAAAGTATAGAAATAAAGGTCAAGACCGTACTAGTTCCCATATTCGAATACTAGTCACAAAATATTTAAATAGTAGCTCGAGTGTACCAGACTTCAACTGTTAAATGTCGTACTAGTGAAAACCTATCGAAAAAGAGCTGTGGGCGAACGAGACCTTAGACTGTCTAATTTAGTACTGGTCCTGAACTATCGGGAAAAGGGTGCAGAGCGTACTTATTCCAATCGTACGAGTATATTACTAGTTACAGAGCGTACTAGTTCTCATCTGACGAATTTGTTACTAGTTACAAACTGTATGAGAACGCACCAGCCCTCAACTGGATAATTTAGTACCAGGATTTTCTTGAATGAAAGTCTCACCTACGACAGAAAATTTCATTGCATATATGTACGCACACACAGACATTCATTCACTTGAAGAATTCAAATGAAATTGTCTACCTAAGAGCGGAGCAAGTGCTCACCGCCAATAATCGAGAAGGGTAAACACAGGGCATACAAACGAGCTGCAATAGACCAAAGAACACAAAAGAGATAGTGGAAGAAGATGTCACAGAAGAGAAATTGACTATAGCAAGATATGATAAAGCTACAAGGCCAGGGCAGCAGATTAGAAAAAAAAGAGGGAAATCTGAAAAACTCACATAGAAAAAGGAAAGACATTTGCAGTTTGCGGTAAATATGAAGAGAAAGGAGGAAGCACGATAGGGAAATGTACATATTAAGCAACAATGGCAATAGCTTGTAGGCGAAACTGCACACATACATACGCACGCACGTATGTATGCGTGTTTCTATATGCTCACAGTGCTCAAAAACGGAAATGTTTACCATTACAAAAAGCACAAAGTAATTGGAAGGATATGTAAGCAAGTCGTTAGTAGTGACCATTGCAAACGACTCAACATGAGGACGACGCAAAGGTTAATAACGATAATGAAAGTAGACAGGAGTGAAAGAAGCGAAAGATGCAAGACATGGCTGTTTTTGACTGAAATGAAATCCCGCACATGTTTTGCTATTTTCAAGTGGATGTATTTGATGCCTGAGGAGGGCACGATTAAGAGGCAGCACAAACTATAGTCTCGAATTTTGCGAGGCCAGTTTCGAACAAATGATGATGTTTAAAATTTTTAAATATTAGAAATAAAGTTTATTTAATATTCTTTTCATTGTATGCTATTTTCTTATAATATATATGTTTTATTCCTTATATTATTTATATTTATTATTATTTTACTATTATTATTTTATAATATACACATATATATATATATATACGAGGGTGGATTGATAAGCCTTTAGAATGAAAAACTAGATATTGGTTTTTTAACAAAAAATTGATTTATTTTTCAACATAATCTCCTTTTCAGTCAATACATTTTTTCCAACGCTTTTCTAACATATTTATTCCTTCTCTAAAACAAGTTTTTTCAAAACCTTCAAAATAAGCATTTGTTTCAGCTATAACTTCACTATTTGACACAAATCTTTTTCCGCCAAGCCATTTTTTCATATTTGGAAAAAGGAAAAAGTCACTGGGAGCTAAATCTGGCGAATATGGTGGATGAGGGAGCAATTCATAGCCTAACTCATTTATTTTTTCCAGTGTTTTCCAAGATGAATGTGAAGGAGCGTTATCATGATGAAAGAAAATTTTCTTCTTCTTCAAATGTGGCCGTTTTTGCTTAATATTTTGGTCCAATGTATCCAACAAAGATGAATAATATTCAGCTGTGATGGTTTTACCCTTTTCAAGATAATCTATGAAAATTATACCTTGTGCATCCCAAAAAATAGATGCCATAACCTTACCAGCTGATGCAACGACCTTTGCCTTCTTTGGAGCACTTGAGCCACGTTCTACCCATTGTTTGGACTGTTCTTTAGACTCTGGTGTATAGTGGTGGATCCACGTTTCCTCCATCGTTATAAAACGACGCAAAAATTCCGATGGATTTCTGTTAAACATGTCTAAACCAACTTTTGAAATCGACATTCGGTTCATTTTTTGCAGAGGAGTTAGCAAACGCGGCACCCATCTTGCTGAAAGCTTTTTCATACCAATTTCATCATGTATTATGTTATGCACATATTCATAACTAATGTTCACAATATCAGCAATCTCTTTCAATTTAATTCTTCGATCTTGTGTGACAATTTTGTACACTTTTTGCACCGTTTCTGGAGTCGTTACCTCTTTTGGCCTCCCAGAGCGTGGCTCATCTTTGGTGCTTATCCGACCACGTTTAAACTCGTTTACCCAATTGTAAACTGTTGCATTTGAGGGTGCATGTTTCCCTAATACTGTCTGCAACTCCTCAATAATTTGTTTCTGGTTTAAACCTTTCAAATGAAAGTACTTTATGACAGCACGAAGTTCACTTTTTTCCATCTATATCTATACTAATATTATAAAGAGGAAAATTTTGTTTGTTTGTTTGTAACGAATAGGCTCAAAAACTACTGGACCGATTTTAAAAATTCTTTCACCATTCGAAAACTACATTATCCAAGAGTAACATGGATTACATTTTATTTTGGAAAAAATAGGGTTCCGTAAGATATTTGGATTTTTCGGACACAAACTGAAAAAAATCTTATATATAAAATAAAGTCAACTTTTTGTGTGTGTTCGCTAACCGGCCGTGTCTTCACCGAATTAAACCAAACTTACACACATAGTTAAGAAGGTATTGAAGATAGTTTCCGTATAGTTTGGATACCTATTGGTAGATAGGGCTCGAGATATAGGTCAAAACGTGGACCCGGGTAACCTTCGGATGTGTATGTACAATATGGGTATCAAATGGAAGCTGTTGGTGAATGCTTTAGTTCAGAGTATTTTTCATGCCGCTCCGTGACTAGGGTCTCGAGATAGAGACCAAAACGTGGACCCTAGAATGTGTTTGTACAATATGGGTATCAAATGGAAGCTGTTGGTGAATGCTTTAGTACAGAGTATTTTTCATGCCGCTCCGTGACTGGGGTCTCGAGATATAGGTCAAAACGTGGACCCGGGTAACCTTTGGATGTGTATGCACAATATGGGTATCAAATGGAAGCTGTTGGTGAATGCTTTAGTTCAGAGTATTTCCATCCGCTCCGTGACTAGGGTCTCGAGATAGAGACCAAAACGTGGACCCTAGAATGTGTTTGTACAATATCGATATCAAATGAAAGCTGTTGATAAGTGCTTTAATACGGGGTAATTTTCATACCTATTGATGACTAGGGTCTCGAGATATAGGTCAAAACGTGGACCCGGGTAACCTTCGGACGTGTTTGTACAATATGGATATCAAATGAAAGCTGTTGATAAGTGCTTTAATACGGGGTAATTTTTATACCTATTGATGACTAGGGTCTGGAAATATATGCCAAAACGTGGACCCGCCGTGTCTTTGCACTGAATTAAACCAAACTTACACACATTGTTAAGGACGTATTGAAGATGGTTTCCGTATAGTTTGGATACCTATTGGTACATAGGGTCTCGAGATATAGGTCAAAACGTGGACCCGGGTAACCCTAGGATGTGTATGTAAAATATGGGTATCAAATGGAAGCTGTTGGTGAATGCTTTAGTTCAGAGTATTTCCATCCGCTCCGTGACTAGGGTCTCGAGATAGAGACCAAAACGTGGACCCTAGAATGTGTTTGTACAATATGGATACCAAATGAAAGCTGTTGATAAGTGCTTTAATAGGGGTAATTTTCATACCTATTGATGACTGGGATCTGGAAATATATGCCAAAACGTGGACCCGCCGTGTCTTTGCACCGAATTAAACCAAACTTACACACATTGTTAAGGAGGTATTGAAGATGGTTTCCGTATAGTTTGGATACCTATTGGTAGAAAGGGTCTCGAGATATAGGTCAAAACGTGGACCCGGGTAACCTTCGGACGTGTATGTACAATATGGGTATCAAATGGATGCTGTTGGTGAATGCTTTAGTTCAGAGTATTTTTCATGCCGCTCCGTGACTAGGATCTCGAGATAGAGACCAAAACGTGGAGCCTAGAATGTGTTTGTACAATATGGATATCAAATTGAAGCTGTTAGTGAATGCTTTAGTACAGAGTATTTTTCATGCCGCTACGTGACTGGGGTCTCGAGATATAGGTCAAAACGTGGACCCGGGTAACCTTTGGTTGTGTATGTAAATATAGGTATCAAATGAAAGCTGTTGGTAAGTGCTTTAATACGGGGTAATTTTCATACCTATTAGTGACTAGGGTCTCGAAATATATGCCAAAACGTGGACCCGCCGTGTCTTTGCACCGAATTAAACCAAACTTATGCACATTGTTAAGTAAGTATTGAAAATGGGTTTCGTAAAGTTTGGTTGTAATTCGGAGCAGTGGCAACGGGTACAGCGTTCTTTTGAGCCAGCCATAATGTCGCTTACTTTTTTAACGCTTGGGGCGGAACTGAACTGTCAAATTGACAGTGTTAATTACAATGTGTCAATATTTCTTTCTGATTTGGATGCCATAAGGAAAAAACGTAAGTGCAACATGTAAAAATTGTTTGTGAATTTTTTTGGAGTGGATTTTGGAACAGTGAATAATTTCTTACGAAATTTGAGAATTTAATGTGAAATCCGAATGAAATTATGTGTTCGTGGAAAAAACAATTTGTTTCGTTTTTTTTTTTTTGAAAAATATAAATGGATAATGGTTAAAAAAGCTCCAATGCTTAATAAAACATATAAATTGAAACGAAAAATTCATGGATGATCAGGAAAAAAGACGATTGTTTATTTATGCGTTGATTTGAAATTTAAAAACAATCTTCTTTTTTCCTGATTTTGAATTTATATTTTATATTTACTCAAAAACAAATATAAAAACAAAAAATATTGTTTATGCCAAAGCGCTTGAATAAAGAATAAAGAAATAAATAATATGAAAACCATATCTATTCTATTTTAGTGTGCCCAGCGAAGGGGGCCGGATTTGCTAGTTTTTAATAAAAATACGATAGTGTTTTGCAAAAATAGTTCTCAAAAAAGTACCATATGTTATGAAATTTTGACAGCTCGCTTTTGACAGTTCACTTTTAACGATCACAATAATTAAGTAAATTAATGACCGATAAATGTCGCAATTCTAAAGACTTATCAATCCACCCTCGTATAAATATATATGGCAGCCGCCGTAGACGAATGGCTTGGTGCGTGATTACCATTCGGAATTCACAGAGAGAACGTTAGTTCAAATCTCGGTGAAACACCAAAATTAAGAAAACATTTTTCTATACATATATATATAATTGGCGCGTACACCCTTTTCGGTGTTTTGGCCGAGATCCTCCTCCTATTTGTGGTGTGCGTCTTCATGTTGTTCCAGAAATGGAGGGACCTACAGTTTCAAGCCGACTCCGAACGGCAAATAGTTTTATGCGGAGGTTTTTCATGGCAGAAATACACTCGGAGGTTTGCCATTGCCTACCGAGGGGCGACCGCTATTAGAAAAATGTTTATCTTAATTTTGCTGTTTCATACAACTTATTTTTCTTTATTTTGTTTTATTTTTAATTTATTCCATTTTTTCTTATTTTACTATTATTATTTCATTTTATTATAGTTTAAATTTAATACTTCTTTTATTTTGTTTTAATTCTAATTTACTCCACTATAGTATATTTTTATTAATTGTTTGTTTTTTTTCAATTTTTTATGTTCTTTTTTTACTTATTCTATTATAATTTAAATTGAATTAAATTATTTTTCTGGTTTAAGTTTATTTTATTATAATTTATATTTAATTTTTTTTTGCTCTATTCTTAATTCATTTTATTATAATTTAATTTAATTTTTATTTATTGTACTTTTGTACTTTATGAATTTTTATATATTTTTTTTTCTACATTTCTTCATTTTTTACTTGTTTTACTTACTTTAATTTAATTTTCCTTATTTTTTATTTCATTTGATATTCTTATAGGTATACTATTAGGTGCGCCATAAGCTCCCGCTGTTCGTCAATAGATGCAGCCAGCAGTGTGTGCTAGTCGATTCTAACATAACCTAAACGTCATAAACCAAGCTAAGACATATGGTAAACAAACTGCTTCGACACATTAGTGATATTGTTTTGGTATCATGTAGATACTCTTCGTTTTGTGAAAATGTCTGATTTTGAGCCGAATAATCGTCATCTGCAGGAAGTGTTGATTTTCCTCTTTCATTTGAAAAAAACGGCGGCTGGAGCGCATCGAGAGCTACAAAAAGTGTATGGAGATGCTGCTTTAAGTGAAACAACGTGCCGAGAGTGGTTCCGTCGCTTCAAAGACGGTGATTTTAATGTTGGCGACCGTCCGCGTGAAGGAGGCCAAAAACCTTCGAAGACGCTGAATTGGAGGAATTGCTCAATGAGGAATTGTGTCCGTATCAAACGCAAGAAGAGCTTGCTTCAGTATTAGGAGTTACCCGCCAATACATTTCCAAGCGATTGCATGCTTTGGGAATGATTCAGAAACAGGGGACTTGGGTTCCTTATGAGTTAAAACCAAGCGAACCCGTCACTGGGGATCGGTATCGACTTCAATTGATGCGATTGACCTGAGCACTGCGCGAGAAGCGGCCGCAATACGCGGAGAGGTATGAAAAAGTTATTCCACAGCATGACAACGCTCGGCCTCACGTTGCCAAATCCGTTAAAACCTACCTGGAAACACTAAAAGCGAAATTCTACCCCACCCGCCGTATTCTCTAGACATTGCGCCGTCCGATTATCACCTCTTCCGATCGATGGCACATGGTTTGGTGACCAGCAGTTCCTGAAGCAGTTCCTATGAAGACATCAAAAAATGGCTTGATCCGTAGATAGCTTCAAAAGATGAACAGTTTTACCGCGACGGTATACGAGATCTACCAGAAAGATGGGAAAAAGGAGTAGCCAGCGATAGGCAATATTTTCAATGATTCACTTGTAACCATTTTTTCAGAATAAAGTTGTATTTTCATCAAAGAGAGAACTTAGTTGCGCACCTAATAATTTTTTATTTTATTTAAATATTTTTTCATTATAATTTTTTTTAATTTATTATTAATATAAAAATGTATATTTAATCTTTTTTAGTATTTGGTTTTATTTAACGTTACTTTAATTTTGATTTTTTCTTCTTTGTTTATTTAAAATTTTATTAATTTCATTTTCCAAATTTTATTATATTTTATTATATTTTATAATATTTTAATTTCTTTACTTTATTTCAGTTTTTACTCCTGATCCTTATTTTTATTTGATTATATTTTTAATTTATTTTAGTACAATTCAAATTTATTAATTTTTTTTACTTTTAGTTTCTCTATTTTTTTCTTTAACCTTTTTTAATAATTTAATTTTTATTTAATTTAATTTAGTTTTGCGTAATTTTTTTTTATTTCTTTTTTTTATATGATAATTTTTTTATTTTAGTTCATTATTTTTATTTTATTTCAATTTGAACTTATTTTATTATAATTAATTAAAAACTAGTTTGTTTACATGTTTTTTAATAAATTATTTTGTAAATATGTTTTTTACTTTTTGATTTTTTTATGTAATTTCATATTTCTTTTTTTTTAACTTTTTATTTAATTTATATTAATTAATTTTAGTTTTGTATATTTTAATTTTTGTACTTCCTTTAATAATTATTATTTTTTGATTACTATTTATATTTGCTTTACTTTTAATTTATTTTAAATTTATTAATTTAAATTTAAGTAACACTCGAAAAACGGTGTAGAGTAGACACAATTGATCGAGTCCAAAAACAGCCTGCCTCCTGATAACAGGATGCTTAAGTACAACACCTACTAAGGCTCTAAATATGTTGCTTCACTTGTTCCCTATCGATCTGGCTGGCAAAACGATTGCAGCGAAAGTAGCGACACGCATGAATGCTATATCGAAATGGAAAAAGTATCTTGGCCATTCGGTCATACTGAACAGGAACACTGTTATCTCTTCCGACATAGACTATCATGTAAGTCTTCCATCACCACCCTTGCTATTCTCCTGTTCACTCCCAACTAGGGAAGAATGGAAGACAAATCTTACCGAAATCGATGGCCCTCTGATTATATATACAGATGGTTCAAAACAAGACGGCAAAGTGGGATTTGGAGTCTTTTCCAATTTCCCTCACATCAATCTATCATTTAGACTACTGTAGTGTATTCCAAGCGGAAGTATGCGCTATCTGGTATGCTGCGAAAACTCTCTTAGAAAATAGAATATCACTAGAGGATATCCGCTTTTTCACCGACAGTCAAGCGGCGGTTCGAGCACTCAGCTCCTCTTATACCCACTCAGATGTGGTTCGATCCTGTCACTTATCTCTTAACGAGATAAGTGTTCAGAATTCTGTCCAAGTTATCTGGATACCGGGCCACAGTGGATTCGAAGGTAACTGCAAAGCTGATGACCTCGCGGGAGCTGGAGCTGCGCAATCAAATATTAGTAACTTACCCACAATCCACATTCCGCTCTCAACATGTAAAATGATTATTGATCGAGAATTTCACAGCATTGCTGATCGGAGGTGGCGAGTGGAAACTACTTGTCGTTACGACCAGACAAATCTGGCCATCCTACAATCTGAAACAGACAAAAACCCTTATAAGTCTATCGAAACACGAACACGGCATATAATATCTCTTATCACCGGCCACTGCCTTTTGGGCACTCACGCACGTCGGCTCGGGGTTCCTCAAAACGACCTGTGCAGATACTGCGAGGACGAAGATGAGGAAGTACCGAGCAGACATTTGCTGTGCAGTTGTTCCAGCCTAGCCAGAAGTCGAATCGCTCTTCTAGGCTCTCCAACAATTTACAATCTTTCAGTACTCTCGGACCTGAAAATCGAATCTCTCATTAAATTCCCGAAACGAATTAATATCCTGGACCAAAATCTATAATAAAAAACTCGGTTAAGTGGGGAAATCATATAATGTAATGAGATCTAGGGCAACACAACGGACCCAACTTGCGGTCTATGTGGCACTCCGATGCGGGGTCACCCTTAAACCAACCAACCAACCAAGTAGTTTTTTTTATGTGATTTTATTTATTTCATTTAATTTTCTTATATTTTAGTTTTTTTATTTTTTTCCTTATTTTTTATTAATTTTTATTCCTATTTTTTTATTATAATTTAAATTAAAATTGAATTAGTTGTTTTATTTTTAATGTTTTATAAAATTCTATTTACTTCATTTTGTTTTCTTATATTTGATTTTTTTTATTTTATTTCATTACTATTTTATTTTATTATAATTTAAATTTTAATTAGCTTTTTAGTTCTATATTTTTAATTTCTTTTTTTCATATTTTAGTTTTTGTAATATATTTCATAATTTTTTTGTTTATTTAACTTAAATCATTTTTTCTTTCTTTTTAATTTTTCTATATATTTTTTTATCTTTTATTTTTTATCTTTTTTATATTATTTCGTTAATTTTATGTTATTGTTTATTTTAATTTAATTTAAAATATTTTTTTTTATTTGCACATTTTTTGCGCAATTTTATTTTACATTTATTTTGTTTGTTTAATTCGTTTTTTCAATATTAATTTATTTCATTTCATTTTATTTTTAATATTTTAATTTTTTTCTTTATTTGATAGTTTTTTTCTGTTTAGGGAAGAAGTTTCGTTTTCATCCTAAAAACAAATTCATTATATTGCTCTCCTTCAATATTTCTGTGTCCAATATTAATGCCTATAGTATCTTCACAAATAACCCATTTAAAATATGGCACATTGCTAAAGAAATATCCACAAACAATTTTTCTTCTGCCCCAAAAATTATTTTGTATTTTTGCTTTCTAAAAGTATAATTTTCCTACTAAAAAACCAAGCCCAATTAGCTCATCCGTCTCTGCAGTAGACTGCTTACAAGCTAGTAGGTCAATTGTCCAGTTGGGCGCACAAGAGAAAGTCAAGTTGTGCGCTCGCCAAGGAAGTCAGTCGGTCAGTCTATTTAGTGTCATTTCAACATGCAAAAGGTGAGACGCTGGGTGTGTAAGTAAGCAAGTGAGTAAGTGAGTGAGTAAGTAAGTAAGTGAGTGGGTAAGTGAGTGAGTGAGTGAGTGAGTGACCAAGTGCGTCCATTATGTCCATTCTCTGCCCGTAACACACTTTGTCGCCTGTGTTGAGTTTTTATTTTTATTTTTCTTCTAGTTTTTTTTTTGTTATGATTATTTTACGTGCACTTGTCCAGTCAACCTCAGCCAATTCACTTGGGTCCCAATCAACTAGGATCCAAGCAATCAACAGCCTAAAAGCCTCCGCACTCCAACGCCGCTAACCTATGCGCTTCATTAATTTGATCACTTGTTTGTGTATGCAGCAGGCGCATGCAAGCCAAGCAAAAGCGCACACACACACATGCGTGTTATTGTGCCTGTATGAGTGCATATGGATGTGACTAGCCACTTCTGCTGGTCATTTTAAGTTACCGCATTGTAAACTTGAATTTTTACGGCTTTTTGCCTTGGCCTTTGTATGGCGCATGTGTGCGTATGTGTTCGTATTTGCATATGTGTTTGTGGAAAGTCTTACACACACATAACAACAACAACAAGTAGTCTTGGCTCTTTTGCTCTCTTTACTACTTTTTTGTATTAATTTCCTAAATCGCATGGTTTTTCGTTTTTCTTTTTGTTTTGTGTTCTGTTTTACTCTGCCAGAAAATGGCGTAGGCTGCCTATAATGGCCTTACAATTTCTCTTCAATGCATTATTTTTGCTATTGTTGCTTGCGCTTCGCTGCCAACCATGTGGCTAACTGACCAACTGGTCAAGTGTGCTGACTCGGCAAACTGCCTAACTGCCTAACAGCCTGCCGCCTGCCGCCTGCTGCTGCTGCTACTCAATTCATTTCGGCGCGCACGTATCACTCGTGCAATCCTTTTGTATGGAAGCAGCTCCACTGCCAGTGCCCTTTCCTCTCTTTACCAACAACTGCTGCTTTCAAATTGCCCAACGTTCAAGTATGTCGGCTTGCGAGTGTATCGCTTGGGTTATCAGTGTGTGTGTATGCAGTCTTTGTGGCAGGAAAAAAGGATTTTATGTCACTTTGGGGAATTAGATTTCACAATCTTTCTTTCCGGCTCACTCCTTTGCCTCTCCCTCCCCTTCTCGCCCTTCTTCGCTTGCCCAATTGCTACCTCAGATTTTGTTTGTCAATTCGATTTTGATTTTTGTATGCCGACAAGCAACGACAGCAAAGCCGCCGACGGCGTTGTGGTGATGAAGCAATCAAAAGTGTAGTTTTCGTTGCCTCCTAGAAGGAGCTTTTGTGGCAAATTTTTTGTTACATTTTTTTTTTTTTTTGTGAATATTTTTTACTCATATGCTTAAAATTCGAATGGCATACAACTCTCTCCAATTCATTTAGAAAATATTTTTTTTTCACACTTTCACAGTACGCTCAACCTTCAACGATTCCAAATCCCCTAAAATACCTAGAAATCTTCATAACAAAGATAAGCTACCTTATAATTTACTTTTGGATCCTATTTAATTTCAGCCCTTACACTGCTAGTCAAGTAGTCATGCTTTGGACACAAAAGCCCCCAACCTCATACCTTCAAAGTGGCGCCACTGCTCGGAGCTGCATATGCTTGTATTTCCGCAACGAATTGCCAGGGCGTATAGTCATTTAATCTTTTTAATACAAATCGGTATTCTTGGCAGCATTTAATACTTTTGCACTAATAAACCCCGCAGGGAGTATTTGTTCAATAACTGCAATAGTTTGGGCGTGTAATGGACATCGACGAAGGAGGTACGCAAATAATTGGTTTACTCTAAGTAATAAAACATCCGAAGCAAAGTCACGTTGCAGCTCCAGTGTTGTAGTAAAAGCTGAAATTCGGCAGAAATATTGACCTGGCCACTTTGCTTGGAGTAAAGATAATGAGATATTCTTAGAACCTACGAATTAGTTCTACGAAGTACAAATCCGTATTTACTTTAACTACGATAGCTCAGCTCTGCTCAGTTGAAAATCTTTTACCCTCAACACAAGGTAGAGATGTGAAATTTAAAGGCAATGACTAGCAAATTTTCACATATTTAAATGGGTTGAAGTTGGTTAAAAAGGCCGATGTGACTTTTTTTATAATAAATTCTCTCAACCACTGACTTGAGTTCTAAGTTCTTTATTACAATAATATTTAACTTACTACGTTCTTACAACAGTTAACTTGCGAGCGGGTAAAGAAAGCCAGCCTAGCTTTCTACTCATGCCAATCTATGTTCGGCAAGAAATGGAAACTCAAGTCTCCGGTCGTTCTTAGGATGTAAAACGTAGTGGTTCTCCCACTTTTAACGTACGGATGCCTGGTGGGAAGCTCTTCGGAAGGACTATAATACTACTGTGAGCAAAAAGTAAGATGAATTTATTTGTCAAACTTCCCGGAATTAAAATTTCGTTCTAGTTAGTTTTTTCATGAGTTGGCAGCACTGTTAATAACATCTGGGCCAACTTTCATGTGAATGTCATTATCAGTAATATATTTACGCTTGTGTTTACCAAACGACCAAGAGTGCATTTTTCGATTTTACAATGTCTTATTTGATTGAGCAGAGAAGTGCCAACATATTTTGTTTGCGGAATGAAATTTCGGATGCGAAAACGTTTAGCATGTTGCAGAAGGCATTTGGTGATTCGACCATGTCGCAGAAAAATGTTTATAAGTGGTACAAAGACTTCAAAGAGGGTCCAGAATGAGTTGATGACCTGAAGCGCTCCGGACGACCATCGACGTCAACAGATGACCAACACGTCAATAAAGTGAAGGAGTTAGTGCTCAAAAATCGTCGCGTAACTGTTAAAGACCTTACTGATATGATCGGAATATCAGAAGGATCTGTGAAAACCATTTTGAAAGACCATTTGGGCCTACGAAAAGTCAAATCTCGTTTGGTGCCGAAAACTCTCAATTTCTTGAAAAAAAGTCGTGGCGTTGATGTGTGTGAAACAATGCTTTCAGACTATCAGGACAAGCTCAAATGCATCATTACGGGAAATGAGACTTGGATTTATGCTTACGACCCTGAAACAACCGACGAATCAAGCGAATATCGTGCTAAAGGCGAGGCCAGACCGAAAAGAGCACGTCAAAGTCGTTCAAAAATAAAGGTCATCATGAGAGTTTTTTTCGATTTTCGTGGTGTGGTGCACTATGAATTCCTTCCACCTGGCCAAACTGTTAATAAGGAATATTATTTGAGCGTTATGCGTCGTTTACGTGAAGCAATTCGTCTAAAAATACCAGAATTATGGGCCAACAACTCTTGGTTTTTGCATCACGATAATGCACCGTCTCACACTGCACTCGTTCTTCGTGACCATTTCGCCAAAAATTCCACGCATATCGTTCCGCAACCACCGTATTCGCCTGAATTGGCGCCGTGTGACTTCTGGCTATTCCCAGAGCTCAAGAGACCACTCCGGGGAACGCGTTTCGAGTCGATTGAGGAGATAAAAGCTGAGTCGAAGAAGGTGCTGATGGCTATACCGGAAATGGACTATTTGGCATGTTTCGGGGATTGGAAAAATCGTTGGCATAAGTGTATTTCATCGAGAGGGGATTTTTTGAAGGGGATGAAATTGATTTACAAGAATAAATAAAGATTTTTTTCATTTTACAACCAAATTCACCTTACTTTTTGCCCACAGTAGTATAACTATAGTGCAATCAGATTAGAGTAGGTTGGCCTGTGGAAGAAATTTATGAAAGGACATAGTTGCATTTTTTGGCAGTTAACACGGCGTTTCTCTGAACTTTATACAAATCTCAGTATACCCAAACTGGATTTTGAGAGTCGTGCCAGGGCAATCTTTCGAAGTAGGAAGGATTGGAGCGAGGGGGGAATCTGTACCTAAGCTGGTACCTCTGTCTTCACAGACGACTCCAAAATGGAATCGCGAGTCGAAGGGTTTTTTTCTAAATCAGCCAATTTATCCTTCCTTAAAACTGCCGAATGCTGTTAGTTTCTTTCAGGCAGAAGTCTTTTCCTACAGGCATGCAAAATGCTTCGTAACTGTTTTTGCCGGTATTGAATAATCGGCTTATATGCAGATAAACTAAGTTTACCACAGAATCTCCATTGCAGAAACAGATAAGACGAAGGAGAATGTTGAGCATTTTTTCTATAAATATCCGGGTTTGGCAGTTAAACGATCAAGGCCAATGGGTGCTCCTTTCTTCGCCACCATTGGGCAGGGCTCCAACCTAAATCCCATCAACCTTCTCTATTATATGAACATATCTGGTTGGCTGTAGATATCTGCCCATTGGAGGTCTCAAAATGATATCAAAGTGGCACTTTAGTGCCACGTGGGAAGTGGCAGCCTTTAACTATTTCACCTACCTACGAAGGTTCACTTTTAAGATCAGTCTTTATGACTTAAAACCTGGGCATATTGGTAATATGAGTGATTTCTAGTGGTTTTTACAGGTTCCCTATCTACTCCTTATGGCCCTATACCTATTTTACACTGGAACTCTAAAAATGTATGATGATGATCCACTCTGCGGTGGCAGGAGATAGGTTAGGTTAGGTTGTGGTGGCAGTCGGTCCGTATGACCAACTCACTTAGACATCACAGATCCGTTGTTATACCATTGTGCGGCACGGGATCCTTGTTTATTTACTTTCGTGAAACCATTTTGAGGCTCTTATGAAGCGCAGGGTTGGTCTAATCCCCGCGCCACATAGTTTTGTAAGAGAATTGAAAATGTGTTTACCTAGACAACCTGCTCTGATTTTAGCTAAGGCTGAACAATTGCAAAGGAAGTGCTCTACTGTTTCTTCCTCCTCCTCATCTCTGCAGCTTCTACAATATTCATGGGAGAATACTCCTAGTCTCAAGGAATGCCTTCCAAATAGCCAGTGGGCGGTGACACAAGCCACGACCTTCGAGATATCTTCTCTTGAGAGGCTAAGCAATTCCTTTGTTCTTTTCTTGTTTATTTGCGGCCATAATAGCCTGACTGTTACGCATGTATCTTCTTCTTCCCATGACCAATTGGCCTCTTGGATAACGTTGTTTTTTACTATTAATTTACTCGTGGCCAAAGGTATTCCAATGGTACTTTTATCAATGAGCAGTTGAAGAGCAGTACCTTTTCTGGCTAGCTCATCAGCTTTACAGTTTCCCTCAATATCTCTGTGTCCCGGAACCCAAATAGGGCTGACCTTGAATACGTCGCTAATATCATTTAGGGCTGCTCGGCATTCCTGTGCAACCTTTCATCTTAGTATAGCCGCATTCATTGATTTAATAGCCGCTTGGCTATCCGAGAACATGTTTATAGTCGTTTTTGTTACGGTATGCAAATTTAGGTATGTAGCCACTTCTTTTATTACTAGAACCTCTGCCTGATAGACGCTGCAGTAGTCTGGTAGTCGAACGGATAGTTCCAGTCCTAATTCTTTCGAAAATACTCCATAGCCAACTTTATCGTCTAGCTTGGAGCCATCTGTATAAAAATTTAATTCCCCCCTTCTCCATGGCCTTGGTGTTTGCCACTCCCTTCTTGACGGTATACTTGTCTTGAAGAGCTTGTCGAAGGTAAGTCTAGGAGTAGAATAGTCTATTTCTTGTTTGTGACTGTTCAGAGTGTGCAAAATACAGGCGTGGCCAAACCGCCGTTCTTTCCGTAGCGCCATACTTTTGAGTCTAAGCGCCGAGGCGGCGGCCACGTTTTTCCCTACGAGTGCAGGCAAATTGATTAGCACTTCTATCGCTTTATTTGGCGGGATTTGCCGATAGCCCGTTCGCACAGCACCAAGTGTCAATCCGATCCAGAGTTTTCTGCACTTTCCTGCAGATGTTCATAAGCGAAGGGCCTGTTACCAAACAAGCAACATCGTCCGCATATGCTGGTGCGTAGACTCCCGACTCGTTTAAGGTGGTGAGCAGAGGATCGATTACCATGCACCAGAGCAATGGAGACAGCACACCGCCTTGGGGGCAGCCTCTATTAATCCCAGATGACACCAGCAGATCTTCCTCTGCCCGCACCGAAACGATTCTTTGGGCCAGCATCGAACGAATCCAATTTACTAGCATCCGGTCTACGCCGTACCTACTGGCAGAGTTACACATACTATCAAAAGTGGCATTATCAAACGCCCCCTCTATGTCTAAAAAGATGCCCATAGCGTAGTCCCTCCTGTCGATGGCCAGCTCTACCCTAGCAACAAGGTTTTGCAGTGCCGACTCGCAGAATTTTCCACTCTGATAGGCATGCTGAAATAGAAACAGAGGGTGAGCCTTCAGCGACTTCTGACGTATGCGCAGTTCCACCAGTCGTTCGAGACTTTTCAGCATGAAAGAGGTCATGCTGATGGGTCTAAAGCTTTTGGGGCTGGTGTAGTCGTCTTTTCCAACCTTTGGGATGAAAGCGACCCTGACCATCCTCCAAGAGCGTGGTATGTAAGTCAGTGCCAGGCATGCCGAGAAGATTTTCTTCAGGGCTGCTGTCACGAACTCTGCACCCTCCTTCAGCATGGCAGGATATATGCCATCTGGTCCAGGCGACTTGTAGGCATGCTGAAATGGAGACAGAGGGTGAGCCTTCAGCGACTTCTGACGTATGCGCAGTTCCACCGGTCGTTCGAGACTTTTCAGCATGAAAGAGGTCATGCTGATGGGTCTAAAGCGTTTGGGGCTGGTGTAGTCGTCTTTTCCAACCTTTGGGATGAAAGCGACCCTGACCATCCTCCAAGAGCGTGGTATGTAAGCCAGTGCCAGGCATGCCGAGAAGATTTTCTTCAGGGCTGCTGTCACGAACTCTGCACCCTCCTTCAGCATGGCAGGATATATGCCATCTGGTCCGGGCGACTTGTAGCCGCCAAAAGATTGATGGCAAATCGAATGGCGGCCTCATTCACCACAGATCTGGCAACGAACCAGTCATGCCGAGAAGGTGTAACAGCTCTGACTACTGCCTCTATCAGTAAGGGCTGTTGCCGGCTGATGCTTGTCTGATTACCAGGAAAGTAAGACTCCATCAGCAAGCTGAGTGTCTCACTTTTCCGCTCCGTGAAGGAGCCATCAGATTTCCTAAGTGACCCCAGCTTTGCAGTTGGATGCCTTTTCAGGATCCTAACCAATTTCGCCGTGTCATTCAGAGATTCAATACCGCTGCAGAATTCCCTAAATGAGGCTCTTTTCGATTCCCGAATAAGCCTCTTGTAGTTCTTCTGAACATCACGGTATCGCTCCCAGTCCTCTGCAAGGCTAGTCTTGAGGGCCCGGTTTAGAAGTTTTCTCGACTCACGCCTCAGCATTTGGAGCTCTCGACTCCACCAAGGAACGGGAGTCCGGCTAGGGAGAGGTCGAATTGGACAGGCTGACTCAAAGCATTCGGTTAGGGCAGCGTTGAGTTTCTCAACAGCCGCCTCAATGGCCTGTTCTTTTCGAATTCTTGGTGGCGCAACGTCAAGGTCCCGCAACGCCTCCCTAAACTTCTGCCAGTCTGTCTTTCTTGGGTTTCTAGAGGGCAATGGCATTTGTGCCTCCTCGCCACACTGAAACTCAATGTACCTGTGGTCCGAGCACGAATCATCAGCAAGGACTCTCCAGTTCTTGATTGACCACCCAAGTCTTGAGTTTGATAGGGTTAGATCAATCACCTCCTGCCTTCTAGCTATTACAAACGTTGGCTGCGAGCCCTTGTTATGTATGTCTAGGCAGGAGGACGCGATAAATTCGAATAGTCGAGATCCCCGTCCATTGCACTTGCTGCTGCCCCAGATTGTATGCTGGGCATTAGCATCGCAACATAGGATGAGGCCCAGACTGCGCCGCTCACAGAACCTCACGAGACTGGTGGCCTTCCCGGGTAGCGGCCCTTCCAGAGCATCGTAAGGAAAATAAGCAGATGCAATCACAAACTTCGACCATCCGCGTCTACCTCTGTAACACACCTCAGCCGCTACCAGGTCTTGGGAACAGAATTGCTCAAGACCCGTCACAGTGAGATGGGATGATACTATAAGACCGGTCCTAGGTCTACTCGAACTCCTGTCATATAGTAACGTGGCCCCTTTCAGCGCACTTAAGCCACAGAGACGGCCCCTAAAGACCCAGGGCTCTTGCACTGCTGTTATATGGGGTAATGTGTGCAGCTGCGAAAGCCTTCTACTTAGTAGTTCAGTAGCGGCTTTGGAGTGCTGCAAGTTGATTTGCTACAGGAATCGTCCGAGCCAATCATTTGGGAAAGACATGGAAGCTGACCATCCCAAAGAAGAGACTCAGCCGGTTCCCATACCGTGAGCCCATGACATCAACACTGGCCTCATCCACTCGCACCACAAGAGCAGCCCCTTCCTTTCCTTCCCGGTTTTTGCTCTTGGTGTACGAGACGACTCGCCAAAGTACTGTATGTACTGTAAGTACCCTGTATGTACTCGTCCACTATTTTGAGAAGGAAAGACGTAAGACTAATTGGTCTGAACTGTTTGGGGTTAGTGTGTGAGGACCTGCGTGCTTTGGGTATGAAAGAGGCTTTTGTCTCTCTCCATCCTAGCGGAATGTAGCCCATATTAAGACAACTACTAATGATGATTTTAATGAACGGTGAGGCAATATCCCGTGATTTCTGCAATTCCACAGGATATATACCGTCTAGTCCAGGTGATTTATAAGGACCAAAAGTGTTGATGGCCCATTTAATCTTTGCGTTTGTGACTAATAGACTTCCTAAGTTGGATTGCCTTTCATGATTAGCAAAATCATTTTGTTCCACCGACTTGTTTCCTGGGAAGTGTGTATCTAGTAGAAGACCTAAAGATTCCTCACTTGATGTAGTCCATGTATTCCCTTGACCGTGTAGATAGCCTAGGTTACATGGCGTCTTTGAAAGAATTTTTCTTAATCTGGCCGCTTCTGAAGTTTCCTCAATTTCTTTGCAATAACTTTGCCAGGATTCACGTTGCGCAGTTCTGACTGTTTTCTTATACTTTTTCAGTTCAGCCTTATAGGCTTGCCTTATGGTGTAGGAGCAGGAGTAGTGGGGCCCAGAATCCGCAAATCATTCACTCTCACCAGGGACACCACCATCTTCCACGCGAAACTATACGCAATAATGGAAGCAGCAAACATCATGCAACGTAGAAACCACAAGAGAGTAAGGATTAAAATACTCTCGGACAGCCAATCAGTCCTAAAAGCTTTAGATAGCTATACCTACAACTCAAAAACCCTCTTAGAATGCCACAAGGTACTCAATAATCTGGCATCCAAAAACAATGTTTCATTAATTTGGGTACCGGGACATGAGGGATATGACGGCAACGAAAAGGCAGACTTTCAAGCCAAAAAAGGGGCAGATGAAAACTTCATCGGACCTAGTCCTATGTTCGGATTCAACGAAAATCAGCATTGGAACAATGTAGAGGGTCTTAGACACTCCAAAAAGTTCCTAAGTTTCAACGCTAAAAGAGCTAACATGGCCCTCACGTTAAACAAAAAGAGCATTCGCACTCTCACAGGCGCCCTCACGGGTCACTTCACCTGCAACAAACATAACTAACACCAGCACCTGCAGATTCTGCTGCGAAGATGAGGAGTCTATAGAACATCTCATCATCGAATGGCAGGGGTTGGCGCATAGAAGAAAAACGTTTTTAAACAAGTTCATGCTTACAGATGAAGACTTTCAATCACTCCCTCAGAAGGAGCTGGTACAATTCATAAGCATACTTAACAGTCAATAGACAGCATAGGGTGCACAATAGATCAATATGGTCGCAGTGCTAAAGGGCCACACCTTAACCCTTTACAACCATTAACCATTATAGGCTTGCCAGTCCTCTGACCTTCTCGTGGCCTTGGTGAGGTTGAATAACGTTCTATGGTGTTTTTGTAGCGAGGTTAGTTGCTTGATCCACCAAGGTGGTTTGGACTTTTCTCTAGGTCTGACAGCCGGGCAGCTAGCTGCTAAAGAGATATTCATTGCTTTAGTTACCTGATTAACCAATTTATCCAGCTCCCCACTTGTAGTGGGGTCTTTGGGGGCTATCTTTCGCAATAAAGTTTTTAGTTTATTATTATCCCCCCTATTGAGGGGATCTAATGTCGATTTCAAATTCGATGTATCGATGGTCTGAGAACGAGTTTTCGTTTGAAACGCACCAAAAAAGGTCGGCTCTGAGCCTAAATTCAACACACTAATTTTGCTTTCTAAGATAAAGTCAAGTGGCAGGAGATACTCTTCTGAGCCATCAACTTCAACTGGTTCTAATCCCTACTAATATTATATATTATAACTACTGCTCTTAACACTCTGCTCAAATCACTACCCTATTTTAGTGCGGTTTTCATACAAAGGTACCCCGGCTAGATCAGACACAGAAGGGGTGGTTTACGTTTATTCAAGTCATAAATCTCCTTTCCACTAGCATTTTGTATCCCTTAATCACCGAAGCGCAGATTCAGACATAGTTAAACTAGCTATTTGAGAACACAGAAGGGTTGATTATGGCTTGCTCATGAGATAGAATTCCCTTTAGCTATGAACTTCGGTGTTCTTTACATTGAATGGAGACATTTCATATGGAGACAACCGGGAATCCAAGCGTGTGCTGTGGTCTCATGAACCTTCTTTTTATCTGCTATAAATTTGAGATTCTCGAGCGCTGTAGCATACTTCCGGCAGAAACGAGTTACTCGAGAAAAAGCGGGCAAGAGCTATTCAATGAAACGGCGATGATTTCCTAGCTAGAAGTTGTCAGAAAGTAAGCCAAGTGGAATTGCTTGGGGGTTGGGAGATTTTAAGTGTATTTTCACTGAACCTTTTTTGTTGAAATGGTTGGAAAAACTTCTAGTCTTAATCTCAATATAATGTAATAGGCTTAGCCATTAACGCCAGCTTGAATTCTAAATCTTTGATGCCTAATTGATCAGTTCTTCTCACGAACTTTCATGCTTACATATTTGTATTCAGCGAGTTTCACCATCAGCCTGTCTGTTAACAATACTTGTAGTTCCGATGTTCTAGAGCAGTGCTCGTTATTTCTTGACACTCTGAGCGCTCTCTCGCAAACACATTCTTGATGTTAGTGATTCTGGATTTCGAACGTTGGTTGAGTGCCGGTTGTGTTAACCGGTTTATGCTGCTGATGAAGTGCATCACAGTTTCAATGTCAAGGCCTGCTAAATCAGCAGGCGTAGCAAAGATGTGAGAACCAAGATGTCTACATCTAAGCCCCGCAAGAACGGAGCAGCTAGGGATGATGATTCAACTTCATCCTCCATACAGCTGACGCAAAAAAATTTTGGACTTAAAGTAATTCCAAATCTCACGGCATGCATACCTCGCGTACGTTTTCTTATGAGGACACCCATGAAATTTGAAAGCTGAGATTTTGTCGACTTTAGAAGAGCATTCGAACGCCTCCGATCCGCACGTGGCCAAAATGATTTCGTGATCATATAAGTTTGTGTACTTGCCCAGCGCTCGCTGAGTTGACGGCAAGCTCATTTTCCAGGAGCTGACCACATATGATCAAGGGGATTTCAATCCTTTTCTTTCGAGGGGAAGCTAGCGCACAGATCCTTTTTGTGGCCAACTCGTCCAACTTGTAGTCGCTTGGACCGACTCAGATGTCGCTAGGACACTCCTCCCACAATGTCGCTATGACCCAGTACCCAGATGAGCCTTGTGTCAAAGAATTCGGGTGCTATCAAAAGTGAAGTTATGCATTCCCTGTGCAGTTTCAAGTACACAGGGCTCAAATTGCCTTTTTAACGCTAAGCAACTTACATTTTTAAAGCAGCAACTTTGCTAAAATTTAAGTTATTCG
Organism: Anastrepha obliqua; assembly: GCF_027943255.1. Lineage (NCBI taxonomy): Eukaryota > Metazoa > Arthropoda > Insecta > Diptera > Tephritidae > Anastrepha > Anastrepha obliqua. The sequence goes on along the minus strand of NC_072893.1, from coordinate 119,355,172 downwards.
TTTGACTCTATTTTTAACTTCTTCAACTATAAATTATCATTCAACTATTTTTAAGAAAATTTCACTTACAACACCTATCTCACCTTCGTGCGCTGAACTGAATTCGTTTAATCAAACCAACTTCCCATAGCTTCGTGTTACCAGATATTTTAAAATTAGCAAACAGTTAACGCTCATCGAAGCATAAATTTATAGTCTGCCAGTTACGGGGGACCATAGAAGGGAAGATAGCAACACAAATTTGCAAAAACCCCAAAACAAACAGTATAAAAACAAATTTGGTGAGGAGTGGGAAAGAGTAACTTAAAATTAGCTAAGGAGGAAAATAAAAGCCATGGCTTCGCGTAGTTGAGCATAAAGCGAAAGGTAAAGAAAAGGAGTGCTGTGGTGTGCGCTGCCATTTGTGCACTTTTCAGCATGTTTATGCGAGCATAAAATTGTTATTGATTTACGTTTTCAATACTTTACGCATAATTAAGCAAATATTCAATGAAAAGCAGAAGCAAATTTCGGCTGCTAACGAGCGAAGCTACGCAAGGGACGCACGTGAGTCAGAAAGAGGTGCTCTAAGAAATACACCAAAGTGGGAAAAGTGTTAATAAATCAATAAACTTAGTTCTTGTATTGATATTTTTAGCGAGCATTCCAAATGTGTTGAGTTATAAGTGGTCAGATAAAAGTTTTGCATAACGAGCTTTGCGCAAATAAACTACTTTTAGCAGCAACAAGCCAATATAAACGATTTCAATACCTTCAAGAACTCCTACTTACGAGCTTAGCCCAATGACATCTAACGAGCCACAAAAGTACTTGTAATGGTAAATGTGAAAACTTTCATCATTTACACATTTGGCATTCTCACACACACACATACACACCCCCGCACAGTAGAGCATAATAAATTTGTTATTCTTCAAACTGGGATTCGCCTAACTGCCTATCTTCTTGCAACACATTTCATATGATTTGAGTTACTCATAAATTTCACTTTCATTTCTAGTTGTGGCCCATAAACAGAACTCGTAACTTGCTGATAAACCCCACAATAGCGCCAGCTGGACGATGGGCACATCACATTGGTCACTCGTGTGTGTGCGCCTATGTGTGTTTGTGTTAGTCGCTCACATAAAATTATATGGCTTTAGCCATTACTATGGCTTCGACACCGAAATGAGGTGATAAACTGGCTTTGCTGTTGACTTTGCTTTATGGATTTATAATCTGGTTTGTGTGTAAGAGAATAGTTTATTCATTGAATGTGCCGTGTTGTATCCTTTCGAATTATTAATGAGCTGCATAAACAGTTGGGAATACGTACATACATATTTAATTTAGGCGCATATTTTATCTAAAGGCGTAAACTTTCTTTCGACGAATGTATGCCAACTATTCGCATTTTGATGTGCCTAAGTAGGCTATTTTATGCCTGGGAATGCTTGGGCGAAGGGCCAGTAATGAATAATTCAAGTGTAGGACGTAAAGTATATATTAACTTAATTAGTTGGTAATTTTATTTAATTGCCTTTTAAAGCGCTGTATTAGGCTATGGAATAATTTTGGCTTAGATGGTTGAGGGTGAGGGTGACGAATGTATTTTTCCATAATATGAAAGGCTCTTGCAGTAAGAGCGCCTAAGTGGGATTGAGCTAAAGATATGTACCGCATACTTTCTCAGATTTTATGTTTCTACATATTTATACTACGCCCTGCCATTAAGATAAAGTGGAAGCAAAATACTAGTAAATAGGGATACCAATCCCGGAATCGTTGGATTCCGAGAACTCGGGAACCAGATCGAACCGTGTGTCGGTTTTAGCCCTGCCATTAAGGTGAAGTGTATGCGAAAGAGCAGGTCAATCCCAAAATCATGGCATTTCGGGATCTCGAGATCCAGATCGAACCGTGTGTCGGTTCTGACCCTGCCATTAAGGTAAAGTGTAAGCGAAAGAGTAGTGAGTAGGGATTTCAATCCGGAAATCATACGACATAGGGATCTCGGGATCCAGAATCGAACCGTGTCTCGATTTTGACCCTGCCACTAAGGCAAAGTCTAAGCAAAAGGCTTGTAAATAGGGATACCAATCCCCGAATCATGGGATTCCGAGAACTCGGGAACCAGATTGAACCGTATGTCGGTTTTGGCCCTGCCATTAAGGTCAAGTATAAGCGAAATAGTAGTGTATAGAGATTTCAATCCTAAAATCATGTGACACAAAGATCTCGGAATCCAGATCGCTCCGTGTGTCGGTTGGTTCCAGTTGCAAATCTCGAGTGAAGACAAATCCTGCAGCATTTGGTCCTACATAGATGTGGTCTTCCTCTTCCTCCTCTTCCTTTTGGGACACCGTGCCGCCCTGCTCGCCTCATTGAAGCGTCTTTTTTCATACGGGTCATAGGACTAAGCCAGCGTAGCTGCTGTATTTTTACAAGCTTAACTATGTCCATGTGATCTGTGACTCTTTAGCCAGAATGGGCTCTGAGGCCAATTTCCTTGGCGACTCTGACAGTACACTCTGCCCAGCATGTGGAGAGGAGGTGAGATGGCGGACTACTTTCTGTGCATCTGTGCACCTGCCCCGCAAGTGATACACGTTTTGCAGAGTGTCAGTTTGGTTCTTTGATAGAGACTTTTACTACTCGATTGCCTAGTGAGCCCAAAGTAACACGTGTTGGCAAGAGCTATTCTCCGTTTGATCTCCAGACTGAGGTGGCCAAAATTTTGCGTATAATTTTTCTCTCGAAGGCTCCCAGGACGGTCAGTTTCGTTCTCCGAGAGAGAGCTCTACTACTCAACTGCCTACCAAGCCCAAGTTAACACCTATTGGCACGAGTTATTCTCCATTTGATCTCCACGTAATTTTTGTAGTTGATGCTGGACCCAAGGTAGACAAAGTCCTTCACAACTTCAAAATGCCATTTGTCAACACTTACATAATGACAGACGCGAAGACTCCTTGTGTGTTGGCAGAATGCACTTTGTTTTGCTCTCACTCACCGCAAGACCCACGTTGCTTGCCTCTCGCCTTAATCTGGAGAATACCGGGCATTCAACGCGGTTGATTTCAGTGATAATATCGATGGTATCGATAAAACTCTTATAAACTATATTACTAATGTGGCTCAGCTCGGCAGCGTGAAAGTTTTTTTCCAGCAAGAGGTTGAAAAAGTCAGAAGAGAGAGAATCACTTTGCCTGAAACCCTGCTTCTTATCGAATGGCTCGAAGAAATTACTTCCAATTCTGACGGCACTTGCAACGCGCAACGTTATCTTACACAGCCGTATTAGTTTTGCAGGGATGCCAAACTTAGACATAGCGGTATAGAGGTGATTTCTATTCGTGCTATCAAAGGTGGCTTTGAAATCGACGAAGAGATGGTGTGTGTCGAGTTGTTTATCGTGGGTTTCCTCCACGATTTTGTGTATTGGGAAGATCTGGTCTATGCTGGACTTACCAGTTCTGAAGCCACACTGATTAGGCCCATTCAGGTAGGCCCGCAGTAGCTTAAACAGGCTCATCCTTCTTATGTATTGGGCAAAGCACATTCAGGTTCCAGTCGCTTCGAATGCTCTCATCTGACCATATCCTGTAAAGGGATATTCCGTCTGCTACAGCGGCTTTATTGTCTTCATTTCTTAGATGCACAAAAACGCCAGAGCTGCCCCGAATGTCATTTGGTAATTACTTCCCATCGACTTTTACGTTATTTTCTTCGCTGCTTAACGTGCAGGGCAAGGAGGTTGGTCTTTAGAAGCAATCTCTCAAGAGACATGGTTGCACAAACTGTAGTTTGAGGTTTGTGAAAGGACAATATTTCCAAGTTGGTAGGATTGAAGCGAGGGAGGAATCTGTACCGAAGCTGGTACCTCTGTCCTCACTGACAATTCCAAGATAGAATTGGGACGCGGATCAGTGATTTTCTCTAAATCAGCCAATTTATCCATTTCCTTAAAATTGCCGAATGCTATTAGTTTCTTTCAGGCAGAAGCCTTTGCCCATGCTCGAATGCTTAGGGAATATGGGAGCGAGGGAGATTTAACATTTTTCCCGATAGTCAAGCTGCGATCAAAGCACTGACGATGCCGTGGTGCCAAACTAGTTAACTTCAGTAAGGAGAAGATCAAATCTCTTAGATTCGCAGGTTACATTTCTTTGATCTGGGACAGAGGAACATAGAGGGCCAATAGAACCAGGAAGGAGTGGACTAAATTGGTCTCAGAGACCTTCTACCCAGTCAACGACCATCCCTTTGATTGTTGTTAAAGGGGAATAGCACAACTTATTTCTCAGAAAGGCGCAGATCAGATGGAGCGCCATTTTTTCGCCTTTTATTTCGAAAACCCTTTGGCCCAAGTACAATAGACTCAGGTCGCTGAAAGTGTTGGGAGCTCCATGGCATTAATTTCCACACTCTTAGCTGTGTACCGGTCATTGGACTAAGGGCACGCACGGAACAAAGCTGTAAATGCTTGTGTTTCGCAGCTATCTAAATAAGGTCACTGGATGCTCTTTTCTTCGACAGCCTGGCGAAGTGCTCCAACGTAGATCCCATCAACTGTCTGTATTACATCAGCAGCTCTGTTTATCTGTAAATATCTGCACATAGGAGGTCTCAAAATGATATCAAAACGCTGCTTTAGTACTACTTGGGGAGAGCCAGACTGGTGCCTCTAGCATTTGACCCTCCTACCTAGATGGGGAATGCCAATTTATGACTCAAAATATTTCTAAGCAGGCGTTAGAGAAGAGTTCAGCAAAGCTTAGTCCGACGGGCAGTGCTTTCACCACTTCTTTTCTAAAGCTCATCACACTTTTTGGAAGCGCTTCCAAGCAATCGTTGTTCGACAGCGACAGCAGTTGTGTTGGTTTTTTCTTATATGACCCACATAATTTCAGTTATTCTGCGTTCACAAAAAATAATACCACTTTGAATTTTGCTGACCTCTGCTTAATTCACAAAAATTCTCAAAAATTTTCCGAAAACTCTGCTCTGAGAGAGATGAGAGCAAGGCTCTAAATCCTACAGCAAATTTAGTTTTAGCTTAGTATTCTAAATTTAATTTTTTATGATCACCCGTCCCATTTTTTCCTCACTTTATTTTTAGTGCTGCCATTTTCACCTAGTTTTTTAATGTGCATGATTTTTATGAGCAAACTTTTGCCATTCAAACTGTCAAGGACGCAATCGAAGGTATTAAAATATTTCAAAAGCAATAACAGCAATAAAAATACGAGCACCTTGACAACCTAAAATTCAACGTGGGACAAACGGATTTCAAATCGGAATTTTATGTTTGTTATTTTTACCGAAATGCTGCTTGACTTGTTTTTATTTTTTTATTTCATTTTGTTATTGTATTGTTGTTGCGCTTGCACTCGACTCAGCTAATGCACTTTAATGGGGCACGCGTTTAATATTTAATGACGCATTTTCACTGAACACTTTATCGAATGTTTATATGTACTAAATCGTGACTGGATCTTCTTTTTATTTTACTCTTTTGCGTCTTCTTTTTCTGTTTCGTCTTCTTCTTAAAGCATCCGTGAAACCATTGAAAGTATGGCAACTTCTGCCAGCACTAAACACTTTGATGCCTCCCCTTTTAGCTTCTAAATGGCGATTGGACGCTTGAGCAACCAGTAGTGCCTGGAGCAAAAATGAGTTATGTAAAGTAGAGAAAGCAAAATAAGAAGGAATAGAACCAGAAGAAAAACAAGTGAGCTTCTCTAACACAAGTACACAAAAAAGCTTAGAAATTAGCAGCGGCAAAAGACAAATTTTCAGGTGGAAAAAATGTGTCCAATTCCGACAAATGTGAAAAGCAAATTATCCTGTTTATTCCACAAAATGTCAAATTATCGATAACGACATTGGGTGATTAGCCAGATTCACAAGAGGTAGAAGAGAGTCAGCAACAAAGAACACAGAAATTTAATTAAAGAAAACTCACATGACAGCCCGAGGCAAAATAATAGCAGAAAATGTGTGGCAGAAATGTGAGAAAAGCAAGTAAGTTTATCAGGCTACTCTTAAAATGGGTACATCCGTTGACCAGATAAAAGCAAGATAGAAGCAGCCTCACCCCTGTATATCCTTCACTGAGAAAGAGCTTAAAACTGCGGCAAGAAGCCTCAAAAGGAACAAAGTTCCAGGCACAGATGGCATCCCAGCTGAAGCCTTGAAGCTTGCGGCTGAAAGCCGACTAGCCGTGATGCATAAGGTTTGCAATGCATGCATTGCTGAAAGCGTTTTCCTCGAACTGTGGAAAATATAGAAACGGATGCTGATCAGTAAGGGTAAAGGCGATCCAGCGCAACCGTCAGTCTGGCGTCCGCTTTGCATACTGGGCAGCGCCGGGAACTTACTTGACAAACTCATACAGTGCAGGCTTGCAGAGTCCGTTGAGAGTGCAGTTTTTTCAGCAAGGCAATACTGTCTCCGACTTGGAAAATCAACCTTTGGCACAATAGGGAAGGTGGTAAGCAGCGCTCAAGGCTGACGTCACTACCCGAACTGCATCACCGTCCTGGCAACGCTTGATGTACGAAACGCCTTTAACAGCTTACGATGGATAGACATTAAAAAGGCACTACGAGAAAGGTTTCGAATACCTGCATACCTGCAAGAATTCTCTAGAGCTACCTGAGTGAGCGTGAACTGCTGTACGATATACCAGATGGTCAGAAAACAAAAGCGATAACGTCTGCCGCAGTTCAAGAATCTATTCTCGGTCCCGATCTTTGGAATCTGAGCTACGATGAGATCTTGAGCACAGAAATGCCAGAAGATACATATCTAGTGGGATACACTGACGATGTTGCGGGGTCATAACAGCCCGCGACAATGAGGACGCTAGGAGGAAGCTAAAACAAGTTATGATAAGGACGCAAATATAGCTTGAGGAACACGGCCCAGAACTCGCCAAACGTAAGACCAAAATCATCCTGATGACACGTCTCATATGTCACTGAGGGTCAGCATGCAATTGCGCGACACATCCCTAGTGACCCAAAACGTAGTGAAATACCGGGGTATTCAACTTGACTGCAGGCTTACTTTCTGGGCCCAGATACAGCATGCAGCTACCAAAGCAGCGAAGGTCACGGAAACGCTAAGCCTATTAATGGCAAACACCGATGGGCCCACAGAGAGCAAAAGAAGGCTTATCATGGCGGCTACAAACTCAATTCTCCTGTACGGCAGCGAAGTATGGGGAATTGTGCTAAACTTCAAAGCCAAGAGCAAAGTACTAGAGGCTGAGCAGCGAACCGCTGCACTCAGAGTTGCCCCAGCCTACCGCACTGTCTCTCGCACTGCAGTCTTTGTGAACAGTGGGGAGATATGCATCCCGTCATGGCTCGGGAAAGAATGGATGCATGGGACTCCCAGAAGAAACACGTCATCACTAGCATCGCGAAACGGAGATGTCAAACGATGCTGTGATCGCAAAGCCGATGGTATTCCATCAATAGGCAAACAAATCCAAGGGAAACTTCGGGGAAGTGAACTACTTCTTAACTTAGTTCCTCTCGGGTCTCAGATACTCCCGGAAATACCTATACCGCATGGGCAAGGTAAGCAATTCAAGTGCGAATACTGCGAAGCACCGAGCGATGACGCTAAAAACACGTTTTTTAGTTGTCACAGATGGCTCGCAGAAAGAGGTGGTCTGAGGAAGCAGATTGGCGATAATGCGCCGAGCAACATAATCAGCAAAATGCTCTAACTCGGGGACAGCTGGAAGTCGGTAAAAAAATACATCGAGAACGTAATGCGGACAACGCAGTGTCAGAATGCGAAGCCGCACAGATGGAGACATAAAAAGGCGAACCTATAGCATGAAAGCTGACTACAAATACGATAGACCCAGACGTGGGTGAATAGAATTGCTTCTTTAAGAATGCCATTCTGGGCCCTCTCGAAGTAATGCAGAGAGTAGGTCCGGCAAGGATGTCTCCCCAGAAGGAGAGGGGATTGTTTTAGTGGCCACACCACTCGACGCAGTAAAACCTTCTTCAGCAAGCCAGGGATATCGCATTTCAGTGCGAACTTAGACACTTTTTTATTTTTAATATTACAAACAGAAAAAAACTTCATTACCTATAAAAGCGCTTATATTTACGCTATATGGCACGCCAAGCTTATTTTAACGCGTACGAGTATCTATAAAATTTTACGTATGCAAATTATTTCAATTCAAACCGTGATGGCCTCTGGGCTAACCAACTATTGCCGCGAGGTTTTTTTTATGTTGTATAGTATTTTTGTTCCGCCAGACACCATAGCCGGTAACGGGCATGTGCGTGAACAATCAGCTGTTAAATTGTAAGTTGAGAGTTCGATCTTAACTTTTCGAAGAGCATACCAGCTGTCCATTGGCACACAACTACAAATTAGGTACTTTATTTTCTGCGTTGAAGAAAACAATTCATAGAAGAAGTCTGCTGTTTAGAGGCAGCAGACATACCTACAAAATACAAATTTTGCGCCAAAAGCACGGCCTGAACCTTTTGCGGTTACAAGCGCCTCACTACTTATGCTATGCACCTGTGCAGCTGTGCTCAATGCCTGCGCGTGCTGACCACATCAGGCTCTTATGTGTTGCACTACTTTCATTTTGCATTAAACTAACACTCCACTGCATGGCTGCTGCCCTTTCTTCTGCTGTTGCTCATTACCCGTCGTCTGCTACTCAACTTTAGTTTTGATGTCCCTTTTTTGTTTTTGCTTTCCACTCATTCTCGCACTTTGTTCTGTGCGGCTACTAATTTGCATGAAACACAGATGCCTTAGCAAGCGTGTTAAATGCGCGTATGTGTGTATAAGTGAGCTTACTGTACGTTCGGTTGTCGGCTGTTAAGGTGAGATCGCTTCACTGCTGTAGCTGAATACGCACAATTTCATTATCTCTGACCGAGCGCTGGTGGATGGGAGATGCACAGAGCGATACACAGAATAATTTACAGGCGGGCACCCATGCAAAAAAACATACCTACATGCATATGTATGTGTACGTGGATATCTGCACTTAGTACATATTGTTTTAGAACTGCAACAAATTTCAATTACCTTTAGACATACCGACCTTTTCGCATACCTGCATACATAGATTTGTAAGTATGTATTCTCCTACTAATTAGTTTTTTTATGGCAGTTAAAAGTATTTTAAGTTGTGAATTTAAACTTTTTTATAATAAAGTGTTTATTTTCAAACGTGAATAGAGCTGCCTGAAAGTTTTTTAAAGCAAATATTTTCAATGAAAAAAAAAAATTTTTTAAATTTTAAATTTTAAATTAAAAAAATTTTTTTTTTAAAGACTTAGTTTTAAAAAGTTAAAAGAGCTGATGTGTTTTTTTTTTGCGAATAAGGTAGGGTTACAAGTGCCTTCGCACTTACATCTCTCAACGAGATGGCTTAGCCATTTCGCTTAAGGATAATATGGGTTCCTGGCCATCGCGACATTGAGGGTAACTGCAGAGCCGATGAACTAGCGACACTCGGCACCAAATTGACCGATGAGTTCATAGACAATGACATCGACATACAAACATGTAAGCTACTCATCCTTGCAGAAATCGTAAGGAAAGCAAACGATAGATGTCGTAATGAAGCCGCCTGCAAAATCGCTCGTCAACTGTGGCCGACTCTCAATGCTGTGGCCTGCACAGAATCTCTCCTAGCCAAAATAAACACAATCTTAGCACACTGATTTCAGTCATAACGGGGCACTGCGTGATAGGTAGGCACACCCAAAAGGTTGGTATGCAAGCACATGCTTCTGTAGAAGTTGTCTGGATGAGGGAGAGGAAGAGAAAGTCTTGCACCTTCTGTGCCATTGTCCTGCTCTATCCAGACGGAGATTTACTATTTTAGACAGACGATTTTTTTACGAATTGGAAGATCTCAGTTCTGCAGAAATAGGAGATATTCTAAAGTTTTTGAAAAGCACACTGGTTTTAGGAGAAATAGAGGAAACTCCTCATATGTCATCACAATGGGCTATGAGCCTGAATGTGTCCCACATGACACCGCTTCAACCTAATCTAACCTACAGCGGACATCGTCTACTGTACCGAATGGTGTGGCCACTAAAACAATTACTCCTCCACATCTGGTGAGACACCCTTCCCGGGACTACTCTCTGCATTACTTCGGGAGAGCCCAGAGCGCCATCCTTAAAGAACCAATTCTATTTACCTACGCCTGGGTCCATCGTATTTATAGCCAGCTTTATTCCTATATTTCTATCTGTGCGGCATCGCTTTGTTGTACTGTGTCAAAGTCTATCGTTTTTCCGTCGTACGGCTTGGATGTATCTCTTTACCGCATTCCAGCTGTCCTCCCGTTCGAGCATTTTTCTGATTATGTTGGTCGGCGTGATGTCACCAATCTGCTTCCTCAGAGCATCTCTTTCCGCGAACTATCTGTCACAACTATAATAAAAAACTTGTGTTCAGCGTCAACGCTCAGCGCTTGGCAGTAGTAAGGTGCGAACTATAAGTACCTCCATTTGTGGTCTGCGTCGTGAAGTTGATCTACAAATGGAGGTACTTACATACAGTTTACTACCCTACCCAATGGAGGTATGTACCTCCATTTGTGGATCAAATCCACGATACAGACCACAAATTCGAAGAGGAGCTCGGCTTAACACTCAATAAAAGGAGGGGTACAGAGTCTTGCAAAGAAACGAATGCCCAGTTCACGACTTTATGCTTATCCACGGATGATAAATTACCAAGTTTGGTCAATCTACTATGGTGAAAAACAAAACCACGTCACTGGGTACCCGACAGCCGAGTTCTATCCGCTCATTTCCACATCATTCTCACACTCGCCCAATAAGACGTTGTTCAGACGGCAACGAAGCAAGGTGGGAGGGGACTCTGTTGATTTTTTTTCGTCTATCACTAACACAATCTCAGTTTTTCGTAAACACAACGATGTAACGTATAGCTCAGAAGCGTGGACGATGACAATATCCGATGAGGCGTCGTTCGGAGTATTTGAGAGAAAGATTCTACGGAAGATTTTTGGACCTTTGCACATTGGCGGCGGCGAATATCGCAGGCAATGGAACGATGAGCTGTATGAGCTTTACGACGACATAGACACGCTCCGGTTCAGAAAGTATTCGATGCAGTACCATCTGGCGGTAGCAAAGTGAGAGGAAGGTCTCCTCTACGTTGGAAAGATCAGGTGAAGCAGGACTTGGCTTCACTTGGGGCGCTCAACCGTCTAAGACTAGCACGAGAAAGAAACGATTGGCGCGCTATGTTAAACTCAACCAAGATCGCGTAAGCGGTTATCGCGCCAATTAAGAAGGAGAAGAGAATCACTGTAATAACCCCGGTGACGTTAGCCAATCAGCTGATTCTCTCAAATTTGCTGAGCGTTGGTAAACGGGCTGATCTCGGACACTCCTTTTGAATTCTTTTCAAGTGATTGTTTTTCATGATACTCATCAACCTCTTCGGTTTCCTCCACTCAAAACACATGCAAACTTAATACCGTATGCCGCTCATTTTTGCTTCACGCCTTTTTTTTACACTACTGTACGGGACTCCAATATTTGTTTTTGTTTTTTACTTTCCCCATTCGTCCGATGCATCTCTATGTTTTTCATACAATTTTGAGTTTCACCCACAAATATTTTTTGTTTTTGTTTTTTGTTCTACTTTAACCGTTTTCTTTTCTTAGCCTCATTTGCTGTCGATTTTCATTAGTAGCGAAAGTTTTTGCTTTCTCTTTTATAACATTAAATTTTTTTCTTATGCCACGTTAAAATATCACATAATTTTTTCGTTAGCTTAAGTCTTCCGTCCAACCCATCACTCATTTACTTAGTTGATGGCGTTGCAGCAACTTTGTTGCATATCCGATGGCGTTACGGCGTTATTAAATTTTCTCGTCTCACTCGCACACACTCTCCGCTCAGTCATTAGCATATACTTTGTTTTCTTTGTTGTTTTTTTTATATGTATGCATATCCTTTTTTCCATTGCCAAGCTGCTGCTTAATTGCCACTTTATTCCTCGCATTTTGTGTCTTGCCAGCACTTTGCTGCATATCCTTACAACTGTCTGCATAAATATGTGTTTGCAGTGAGCAAACCCTCTTTTTACCCTATTTTTCTCTTCTAACTTTTCACACCTCCTCTGCCAGGCATGCAACTATGTCCACCGCCGCGGTAATGTGCAACAATTTTTTAATGGTTTTAATGCATTTTTAATGAATTCTTCTGCGCGCCCCTACCGTTCAGCCTATCTGCATCCTTTTGTCTCCGTATTTTTTGTGTTTTTGTTTCTATCTAGTTTTTGGATTTTATTTTCTTATGTTAGCTTCCTCTTCTTTTTGTTGTCCATCCACACTTATTGCATTTTCATTTTCATTGCCCTCTTAGCGCTGCTACTTGAAGGACGCCCACACTTAACATGCTTTTTGCCCCAAAGACTACTTCGCGCATATCATCAGCAATTCTTCCATATATTTTTATTTCATTCGCTTATCGCTTTTCCAATGACTTTTGTGTTGCAATTTCTCGCATTCTTAGCTACGTTTTTCTAACTTTTTCTCGGTGCACTGTTTGAAAGACTTTAAAAAAAGGGGTTATCAACACGCTAAAATTGAATACGAAGTAATTTTTGTTGTTGGTGCTGTTTTGGGATTTTTGGGGATTTCTGTATCAGCATTTCTACCGTGCGCTCAGTTCTGTAAAATAATCACATTAATACATTAAAGACGTCCAATGGCAGGCCTCAGCTACTTCAAAAATATCAGACTTCTGAAAGTGTGGTTTAAAGGGCCTTTGATTGAGGGGCTGCAGTGTCTCTATGCAGGGCACCAAGCTAGACCCAGCCAGCTACTTCAAGAATATCCGACTTCTGAAGGTTTGGTGTCATATAATTTTGTTTGAAGGACTCCTGCGTCCACATGCAGGGCACCTAAAAGCACAAACTTCTGAAATTGATCCGCATGCGGGCACCAGCATCTAAAACGGTAATGTGCCGGTGCTTCTTAGATCCATGGCGGCAGCCTAATGTCTTCGTTTTCCATAGCCTATGTTTGACAAATGTTACAGACACTAAAGGCCTAAGAGTCAAGAAAGAAGTCCAGATGTTTCCTCTTTACTATGTAGGCACTTGAGTAGTAAAGTCTTCTCGCTTCGAATAAGCCCCAAACTTTATGAATCTCTCATTATGTTCGTCCTCTTGCGAAGCGTAGGTGCTTGGACGATCCAAGCATCCTATGAAGAATCTCTTGAAGTGTTCGGGAGAAATATTCTGCGTAATATTTTTCGATCTTCGCAAGTTAGGGACGTCGAATATCGCAGACGACAGAGCAATGAGCTGCGTGAGCTTAACGGTGACATAAAATTTTTGCGTTGAATAAAAGATCCAGAGGATCTGTGGACATGTCGTCTGAAATACGCAAACGCTCCAACTCTGAAAATATTCGATGCGGTACCTGCTGGAGGCAGCAGAGGAAGTGGAAGGCCCTTTTTAACACACTTTTATTAGCTCGGGTTGTATGTATGTATGTATGTAACGGAACCTTTGAGCTTAATTTTCACTGGCTTCTAAAAATCTGATCGACTTGGAATTTTGCACACCTATCACTACCAATGACAATGCAATAATTTGATAAAAGTTTTCCATTATCCTTATTAGGATTGCCAGGATTAATATTTTCTTTTTTTACTACTGTGAACAAAAAGTAAGGTGAATTTGGATGAAATACACTTATGCCAACGATTTTTCCAATCCCCTTCACGCTTTTAACTCTAATTTTAATTATTGTATTTGTATCTTAATTTTTGTTATAATTCTGTTCTGAGGTTGTTGACTATGACTGATCGTTCGATTTGCTATTACTTCATTATAGGTCTCTTTGTCATTAAAATTTATTTCCTACTTTTTAGTTCGATTAGCAATAAAAGCGTGTTTTTTAGTTTTTTTAAACTATTTTTTATTGTATTGGAAAAATCAGGTTGAGACGGACTGGGCTTCACTAGGTGTACCCAACTGGCGCCGATTTGCACCAAAAAGAAATGACGAACGCACTTTGTTAAAAACGGTTAAATGCATATAGCGGCAATCAAAAAGAAAACGGAAGTTTCTCTGTATCAGAAATATCAAGTGGGGAAGAACTTGCTCTTACTGAGACTCTCTAATGGGTGCCAGTTTGGTTGAGAAAAAAGAACCCATAACAGTTAGCGAACTTTTTGAACTACAATGTTCAAGAACTACAACGTCGGAAAGTTATAAAGCAGGAAGGTATAGGATGAATCGAGGAAAACTCGAAGTACTCCACACAAACCCTCAAAACCTCTCTATTATGCGCCAGGTGGAAAGGATGCCGCGCGTATCTGTGAACTTAGTAATTAGGCTCATCGATGTGCCCCCTCATGAGAGCGGCAAACCGAGCTCTTCATTTACATTAGCTGACGAAAGCTGCCCGTTAACGACAACAACAGAAAAAGTTAGTTTATGACAATCACGAACTGCTCTGATGCACATAGAACTAAGGAATAAACATAACGCAGACGCTAACAAGGCATCCTGAGACCTTCCTCTGTCATAGCCAGTAGTTGATTCCCGCCAAAGGGTCGCGTGTCAAAGTTAAGTAGTGCTGGCTGATCTATAAGATCACACATAGACCTCTAGGGTCTCTTGTGCTACCAGTGCTATGCATTTGTAGTCGAATTATTATTTTATTTAATTCTTAATGCACGTCTTTGCGAGTTTTAACAAGCCGTTCACCTTTTGTCAGCAATTTCTTTCAAGGGTGATGATCCTAGATACATTTGTGTAGTCTTACAAAGAGCTGGACATTGGCAAAGTAGGTGTCCCAAAATAGCTCTAGCGTTCGGCTCGTTGCATGTTTTACACGTATCGCTCTGAACTAATCCACTGTGTAATGTGGGGTGTCCCGTCATTACTCCAACCAATATTTTGTAGTATTTTCTAAATTCGTTTCGCAAGCCCTAAGCATAATTTTGGTATATGAGTTTAAGTGTTTCCATATCGTCTGGGTTTCCAGCGCTAGTTCCTCATTTAGTTCCGTTTTCAGAAATGAGAGTATGGACACATCTTTGACGTGCTCAATCACGGCAAGCGACTACCTGCACTAGTGAGCTCATCGCCTCCCTTACCTCCTTCGATTCCTTTGTGTCCTGGTATCCAGTAAATAGTGACCTGCATTGGGGCTGCATTGTTGAAGCCTGTGAGTCAAGAAAGGTGTTAATTTTCTGGCAACAAATGAAAGTTAGTTGATTGACTAAATTCAATCTAAAGCCTGCTACACTTATTTACGGGCCTCAGCTCATAGGAACGCACTTTTAATTCGCGAAAATGTGCCTTTTCTTACACTGGATCCTGATTTAAGACAATACTGTTTCAGGTTTAATGAACGTAATAATGTTTTTGTATCTCGCCTCGCTGGTAAACTCTCAAAAATGTCCTCTCATAAAATGACTGAAGCATCTCGCCTGCTTTAGGTGACAGCGGATGCCTGTTACCAGCCTCATTGACAGAGGTATCACAGACGATTTACTTTTCTAACGGGGAATGACGCTTAAAGGCTCGCTTTGAAGCTGTCGGAATCAAATTCTGTCACGCATATTTTAAACTTCATTAATAAGTTCAAGGATATTTCCTCTACTGAAAAAAAAAAAAAAAATCTTCTGGCAGCAAATCTAATCAACCGAAATATCGAGGTTTTTACTCTACTCTTAATAAATAAATAAATAATTAGCGCTTATACTTATTTTAGGTGTTTGGACGAGTTTTTCCTATTTGTGGAGCTCCTCTTTCCGAGCTCCTGCTCCTTGATGTTGTTGACCGAATGGAGAGCCCTACAGCTTTAAGCCGACTCCGAAGGGCAAACGAGTCATTGCCTGCCGAGGGGCAATCGCAAGGCGATTAGAACCTACGCACTTCCGAATGGTAGTCACGCGCCAATCCATTTGACCGCTCCGCTCTTGCTTCTCTTAATTTCATCGAGATGAAGTGAAAAAAATGCTAAGAACTTTCTCTTCAAACTGATACGTGAACTCGTTGGCTTCCCTTCTCTCTTTTTAAACATTTCTATCTTAGCTCAGCTTGCAGATAATCGGTGTTCATAGTGAGCATAACTCAAATCTTACATTCTCTTGTAGTCGTTTATATTTTTCATGCGAAAAGGGTTTATCCCTTCCCTCACTTGTGGGTCACACAATCGCATTTGTTCTAATTTGCCTTTCTTATTTTTTCATTTCATTTCGTTTTTTCTTTTTGTTTGATCCGCGAATTCATTCTTTTCCTTTATATTTTCGCTCAGTTGCTATTTAAAGTTTAATCCGCTCTAATGTTTTCGGTGTCGTTTTTATTGGTCCCTCTGCTTGTCCAAGTGGCATTAGTTAAGCTTCGCTTGCTTGGTCAGCTCAATTTTTAATTCATTATCCAGTATGCAGTGAAGCATATTTTTGGCCCACTAATTGGCCGCGTTATCATTTGAGATATTTTTTAATAATGAATTTACTCGGGTGAACTTAGTTGAATTAGCAGCTGGAAATATTGAGGAAATCTTCTGTTGAGTGTTGAAGTAGGGTTGAAGGACTACCACTCATAGCCTAATAATAGCAACTCAGGAAAATGTTAACAAGTGTCGGAAATAACTCGAGTAGGTTGATAACTATTTTTAGCCTGGTTCTCAAAATAGTTGAGAGTTGATGTCTGAAGGATTTTGTTAATTTAAATGTGGTCGATATGTGGTTGCTTTATTGATTGTTATCTATTTGCTTTATTTCCCTAAGTTCGCGGTTTGTAGCCTATTTAACTTAAAAATCAAGGTTGTATTCCATATTGATTCCATTCACTTGACTGCGAGTCCTCCATTGCATACAAATGCATCTCCGTCTATAGCTGCAGCTGTATTTGTATCCGAATATGTACCTTTGTCTGTAACTGTATCTTCATCTGTATACGCATTCATATCTGTACTTGTGTACTCACCATCTGTATCTCTCTCTGTGTCTGCACCTCCCTCTGTATTTGAAAAAAAGCCTTCTGCTGTTCCTTAGAAATTTATGCTTACTTTCCTGTGAGCCTAATTTGCATAAATTCGAAATTCCTCAAAGCTCTGATGGCATCAAAACATAGCAATCAGAAAACGACGAAGGTATACTCTTTGTCTCTAAAAGGGCCTTTCCTTAATAGAATGACTCCCGCAAAGGTTTTTATGTCTTTCCCAATATACAGAAGATAATGTAAAAAAATAAGAAGGAAGACATCGCAGAGAGGAAGAAAGAAATCGCACATCCCCTTTAAAGTTTCCGCACTCCCTAAAAGTCATCTTCAATAGCTGGGCTATCGCTTCAGAGCCTGTTCTTTAAGATTAAGAGCACTATAGTTTCGGCCTGAGACTATTCTACCTTACCATCGTCTTTCCTTACTAGATCGTTTCAATCTTCTTAGAAGGTACCAGCTGAGTGTCGTTATTGAAAGGAGCTAGCGAAAGGATTAGAGAAAATGATATTTCGTTGATCGAAAGATTAACTCTGCTCGCGTATAGTAAACGCACTTGAGCACATGAATGCCGATATAAATTGTGGCCCATGCGCGCTTAGCCCATCTCGCCTCGATTTCCCTCAAGAAGGTAAACCAGAAAGATAATCATTCTCCCTCATACCAACCTGAGTATTACCCTCATCGAAATGAGTGTATAGAGGACAAGAACTATAGCTTATGGGTTGAGGAGGCACTTAATGCGATGGACACTTTCGAATGACAGTCAAATATAAATGATGAACCCGAACAGGATAGGCTCGAACCAAATTACCAATGTACCCCATTATTTGTTTCCACATATAATTAGGAGAATCATCTGGTGTGACGAAGGTTCCGGCCACTTTCCGGTTACAACGCTCCGTTCCTTTTCGCTAAGGTTCGGGATGAAGTCATGTACCAACTCACCACGTGGCCCAGGGGCATTACATGTTTTCTCACCAGGCGACTGGAAAAATTGGACTTTTCTGACGATATTTGTCTGCTACCGCACATAGCATATCGACAGCAAACACAAAGGCTGACGAGCCCGCAAAGTAGGGCTGGAAGTAAGTGTCGACAAACCAAGGCATTGAGAATCAACCACACCAACAACAACCACGTAATGATGGATGGCGAAGGAGTGGAGTTCGTTAATAGCTTCTGTTACCTGGCATCCTCGAATGCTCAGCTTACAAAAACGACAGACACTTGATTATTTTAACTCCATTTTCCTGATATGATAGCGAAGCCTAAAATGCCAATGTGAGTTCGTGAGGTCTCTCCATTCAGACTTAGAAGCCTACATGATACTCCTCTAGGTAGGTGAAATGATTGCAGCATCACTTTGTCACTCCCCTGGTAGCGCTAAAGCGTCATTTTAATACCATTTTGAGACCTCCAACCTGCAGATATCTACAGGCAGCCGAAGCTGTTGATGTAATGGAGAAGGTTGATGGGATTTAGGTTAGCGCACTGCCTGAGGTTCTCGAAGCAAGAAGCACTCGGTGACCTTAATTGTCTAGCTACCAAACCCGGACATTTAAGGAGAAAGTGCTCAACAGTCTCCTCCTCCAAAAGATCCCCGCAGCCACTGCAGTGGGGGTTAGATGGTAAGACTAGCTTTCGTTTGAGGCTATCATCCAGTGACCGGTAAACATAGCTACCTTGACGCTCCTTTAGAAGTAAAGAAAATTAGCCTGCCTCTATCCTGAACTCCATACATCGGATGAGTTTCGTATTCCCCAGTCCTTGATAATTTCCGTTTTATTAGCTTTGACAAGCCCGTAAAAGGGTTCTGCTTCATGGAATTTAGATACATATAGTGCCCAGTTTCTCTAGGCAGTTTGCTTGTTAGTTGCCGTCATGACATTCATATCCGGTCTACAGCCCAGCAAGATGGTGTTCCTTGCTCTCAGGGTCTTGAGGAGAGTAAAGCATTTCTCAAAGAGTATAGATCTCGTTGAGTGAGACAAACATAAAAGATATTTTTGGTCGACGTATCGACCATTGAGTGCATTACAAATACTAAAATGATTACAAATGTGTGACTCTGCAGTGCTGCAGTTTGTAGAAGATATATATTCTTCTCCGAGTTATGAGTGGCTTATGAGCAACGGCTGAGCTTACTCATATCATGGCACCTTTCACAATCCTCTCGATGCGTATTTTAAAAATCTTAAAAAAAAACTGTTGTGCCATATAATCTCCAAAATCTCAAAATCTTCAGGCGAACTAAATCTGCATAAAAAACGAGTCACGCTCATGAAGGAAAAATACGTGCAATTTAAAGAAATTACACTACAATCACTTCAACTCGGTGCAGTAACGTTTTTTGTGCCTTTTCTTCTCGTGATTTTCTGTTTTATTTTTGCACTTCAAACTGTAGCTGGCGCGAAGCAACAGACACCGACGCTAAGCGGTTGGATGGGTGTGCAAGTGCCTGCCTGCATATGTAAAAACGCTTTTCCACAAATGAGCACACAGCTCTTTATATACTTACGTGCCCATGTGCGCGAATGCTCGCGCGAGCTGGCACATGTATGTTTGTATGTATGCTTGTGTGTGTGTATGTATGTATGTATTATTTGAATAATACTTCAGTCGAATGCATATGCAAATATTTACCCTTACAAGTGCAAGTAAACATTTTGCACTGTCCAGAGGTTAAGGGATATCAGGGTGTGTGCGGTCCAGCATGATGGTAGTGGCGTGAGAGAGATGAACAGCAACGGTAGCAGTAATACTAAAGTTGAGGTAAATAAAATAGTGTGAGCAGCTGCAGTGGCAAGAGTATTTTGAAAGCCGTGCTTGTCACCTGTTCGATTTTTCTTAGCCTCCGTAGCCAAAGACTGGGATGGCGGCCACATAAAGTTTCCAGGGTAGTTGGTTCTATAATACGTTACCGAAATGTCCTGGACTTATATTCGGCCGAGGAGTGTCAGTTTAGCAGCATTTGTGTAACAACAACAACAACAAAAATGGGTGCTCTATATTAAACCGGAGTGACTGATCAAGAGTGACTTAGACTGATCATGCCTCGACTGGTCGCAGCTGCAGATAACACCGGGGGACTATCCACGAGACAGCACGGCCCTAGACGCGGAAAGTCTACAATACTGCCAAACGAATCTGTCATAAACAGCGCAACAGGGCAGTACTCAATCCAGCTGCATAATTCTCCTTGCCACCTTAGATGTAAGGAACGCTTTCAATAGCGTGAGATGGGCGAACATATTAGCCGCCTTGAATCAAAAGTTCCAAATTCCGGCATGCCTACAGCGCATAATGAGAAATTACTTACGAGACGGTCAAGACTTGTGGAACATCAGCTACGATGAGATATTTAATATAGAAATGCCCGATTGTAACTTCTTAATCGGACACGTCGGTGATATTGTCGCAGTCATTACAGAATAAAACCTTGGAGAAGCTCGTAGAAAACTTAACCAAGTTATATTACGCACATAAACGTGGCTAGATTTACGTGGCCTCAAATTAGTCTCACAGAACACGGAAATAATATTCCTAACCAAGAATCGCATCCCGTTAAAAGTTGGCATGCAAACTTGTTCAACTTATTCTTGTTCAAAACTGGACCCCAGACTAACCTTTTGAGTCCAAATAAAATTCGCAGCCGAGAACGCCGCTAGGATGGCATCAGTGCTCAGTAGACTGATGGCAAATAAAGGGAGACCAACCTAAATGAAGCTGGAAATACTAAGGCTACCACGTTCTCCGTTTCCCTGTACGGAGCTGAACTGTAGGCAAATGCGCTAAAGGCAAATTACCGATGCAAGCTCCCAGCATCGGTACAACGAACGGCAGCTCTGAGAGTTGTATCCGCCTACCGCACAGCATCAGGGCCAGCAGTTCAAGTGATAAGCGGTTAGCCGAAAGATTTACTAGCCTCTGAGGGGACAAAATTGTGGGCATTAAAGACAGAGGGAATGGAAGAAAGAGTTAGCAAACCTGCAGCACTCGAAATAAGCGATGAAACGAGGCTATGGCAAGACCGCTGGAGTAACGCGGCAGATGGACAGTTGGGCTAATAAAAGATGTCGCTACATCGTACAGCAGGACCTTCGGTAAAGCAAATTTTTATATAATCCAAATGCTTTCGGGGAACGGATAATTTCAGGAATACTTGTTAAAAAGAGAGAAATGGTGATGCATTCGAAGATGTCGCTGAACGCACCTTTTTCCAATGCGTGCGTTTGGAACAAGAACATCCGGCGATGGAGAATGCAGTCGATCAGATAACCACTGAAAATGAAATCGAGAAGGTGCTAAGCAGCGAGAAAGCGGGGAAAAACATCAGTGGTTTCGAGGAAAGAATTCTTCGGATGAAAAAGAGGAACCTGGATTTCAGTTAGGGTTATATTATAGTCATATAGTTTCAAGACTATAACACCCACGAGTTGTTTGGGATTCGCACCTCTGGTGGGGAAACCCCTAGTGAGGTTCTCCGTTGCTTTTAAGAATGCATATTTTTTAGAAATCGATATTTCGAATCAAAGTACAGCAAGTATGCCCTTTATGGGTGTTTTGCTGGGCTCCTCCACTTATTTGTGGTGTGTGCTGTGATGTTATTCCAAAAATCGAGGAACCTACAGTTTTAAGCCGATTATGAACGGCAGATGGTTTTTGTTTTTTTTTTTTTAGATTCGAACCTGTGCACTTCCGAATGGTAGTCACGCAACAACTCATTCGGCTACGGCGGTCATCAGGTTATATTATGCGTCATATAATCCAAATATTATTTTGTGGCAAGTCAAGAGATTAATACCAATTTCTTAGATGTAAAAAAATCAAAATGGTAAAGGAAAATTGTGTTTAAGAGCGGACGGGTGTCAACCATTAAAGAAATATCTGCTATAAATGGTATTATCTAAAATTATTTTTCACCAGGAAAGTTTATCTCTAATCTTTATCTTTAAATCCTATACTTTAGAGCTCCTACATATGTGTGTAATCTAATAACTGCACTCAGAACGCTCCGATTTTGGTAGGGTTTTTTGCATTTTGTAGTTAATCTCCCATGGATGGTTTTTTTATAAATAGGGCTCTTTTATAAGCTAAAATATATGTGGAACTAATTTTTACAGTACGAAAAAATTAAAAAAAAATGTATTATTTTTTATTAGATATTTCATGCTCAAACCTGGGCAGTGTCGAAAGCATATTCTATTTAAATTTCATATTCTCTTTAAAAAGATAAAGCGTGCATAACTCGCTAATTTGCCAACTATTTGTTTTCTCTCTTAAAAAAAATAACCTTTAAAAACATTACATTGACCCTTTTAGAACCAAGAACGCATACTCTTAGATTACAATTATGTATGAAAAAATTGTTCCTCTCTTTGATTCTACATAAAAGTGTATATGATGATATTTTTCGGCGAACACTTGTTTTAAAATGTATTAGTCGATAAAGTCATCCACCATTTCTTATCAATATTTGGGCTCTAAGTCCAAACTTACTGAGTTCTCTTCACTATAGCTGCACAGTTATTTTTGCACATCTTATTTCTCATCCGGAAGCTATCCGTAAATCAACGTAGAGTGACAAAAATGCATACTTTTGCATTTGTGAGTCCTCTATTGAGCATACAGTTCACCTACTGTGAATAAAAAGTGATTCACCACTCATCAACTGAGTAGCAATCGTTTGAGTCCTGTAACTCTACTTTCAGCCTTTTCAACCTTTTTCTCCAATTTCAGTTCCATATATGCCTGTAAACGACTCTACCTGCTTTTTTTCAATTATTCAACAGCCCTTTTAGCAACATCAAAAAACTACCTGCAAACTCAACGAAGTACTTCACTTTACTTCCTCGACTCTTTAAAGTTTTCCACTTCCACTGCTCAACGTCCACTGCTCACGGCAATTGCCGCCCCCTGGGCGCCTTCTGTTCCTTCTAATTTGGCCTTGACATAGTGTATGGCTCGTATGCACTCATACATATACACATGTATGTGTATATCCCTCCGCGGAGCCAAGGAAATGAAGAAGATCTGTGCTTCTAGTGTGCTGACCTGAAAGGCAAGACCCGTACTTTTCGGCTTTTAATGTTTTACAGAAACGTTGCATATATGTGTTTGTATGACTCTTTACTGTAGATACGTGAACGCAGCTTAATACATTATTTTTTATTTTACGCCGTGCGTCTCTTTATGCATTTTTGTGCATTAAAATGCCTGCGTCTTCTTTATTTAATATGCAAATAAAATTTTTTATTCGTCGCATTGCGCATTTTTCTCTCTTGAAGCAGGCAAACAAGCGTACACACCTTGCACTCTCTACTGCAAAAGTACCAATGCAATAAATGAAGGTAAACTCATTCGCAAATAGGCCCATGAAGAGTTGAAATGCATTTCTATTGAAATTAAAGTAAGTCCGTAAGTTTGTAAGGCAAAGAGAGTTAGGTCGACCTTTCACGAATTTAAAGAGTGTTTTTTAATACAGCATCCGAGTGAAGTTTTAGTATGACACCTACGCTTCTTCTTCTGGCGCGATAACCGCTCAAGTGACTTTCGCCGAGTTTAACAAAGCGCATCAGTCGTTTCTTTCTCATGCTAATCGGCGCCAGTTTGACGCACCGAGCGAAACGAAGTCCTTCTCCACCTGATCTCCATAACGCAGAGGCGGTTTTCCTCTTCCTTTGCTATCACCAGCAGGTAAGGCATCGAACATTTTCAGAGCCGGAACGTTTACATCCATTCGGATGGCATTAGCCAGCCAAAGAAGCCGCTGAGTCTTTATTCGTCGCGCTGTGTCTTTGCCGTCGTAAAGCTCATACAGCTTATATTCCATCGCCTGCGATATTCGCTGTCGGGAAAGTGCAAAGGTCCAAAAATCTTGAGCATAATCTTTCTCCCAAACACTCGAAGAGACGCCTCATCGGATATTGGCATCGTCTAAACTTCTGCTCAAATGTTCGGACGAGCATGAAGAGAGCTTTACAGAGTGTTAGTTTCGTTGGACGAGAGACGAATTTTCTACTTATTACTTTACTTGCCTACTATTCCACAGTAGCACTTGTTGGCTAGAGAAATTATCCGGTGCTTAAGTAGCCTCTGGAGCTCGTCATGCCATCCATTATTAGGTGATCAACCGGAATGCTCTTACGTTTGTGCTTTAGTGTTGCACACCGCTAATATAGATGTCATTTTGTCTGTTTCCTTCTCCACTCTAGAGAATTTGCAGATTTAATTCCAGTTTAGTCAAGTGTTAGTTCAGCCCACAATATCTTAACAGAGTTCCTGAGACGGCTCTTAGATAAGCTCGCTCCTTTCTTTTTCTTTTCATTTCTATATTCAAAAAGTACTTTGGAGTGCTACAAGCCTGGTAGATTGTTCCCGTACAATTTCCCATGAACTTTATACTCTTCTTTTGTTAGGATGAATTGCCCACAAGCCAAAAGGCTCTGGGCCTCTGCCAGAGAAACCTTTCTCTGCGAGTTTATCACCATTCCCATATCTGATTTCTTACAGTGTCAACTACAACGCGGTACACAGGAAATCCAAAGGTTGTGGCTAAAGGTATTCAGCTCACTAGGATACTCCATCATTAATATTGAAATTACCTGATAAGATCTGAGGACCTTAACAGCCGCTTTGTTATGCGACAAAATTGCAATATTCCGATTTCCTTAAGTATATTTGATGTTACAATCTGCTCATTTATCTATTGCTTTTGTTTCTTCTCGAAAGATGGTCATCTGTTTTCATGTCACTTCAAAGTATCTTCGTCTCGGCACAAATTCACTAATTCCTTTTTCGTTTATTTACCATACCAGGTTATCAGATTCATAAAGCCACATCGATGTGGAAAATGCTGGCATATCCAATAATTCATTTCATTTTCAACTCTGCTAAGACATATTTAAATAGCTCTTTTTCTAAATAAGAATAACTACAAAACGGAGAATGCAGAAAACTGATTCTGAAAAATGCTCCTTACTGACTAGTACCATGAGAGACTGTGTCAAAGAGTTTATACCAGTGGGTCGGGGGAAAAGAATACATTCCCGGTAAGGTATACCTGTCGTAAGAGGCGATTAAAATCCAACAGGAGAGGAAGAGGGATTGGTTCGAAAGGCCTGGTCTGCGTGCATACCCTTGCTGCGATGGCAGCTTTGATAATGCATTGAACATTTTAGACCTCATGATCCGCAAAAAATGGGTTCTTATGAGAATTCCATCTACTCTCTAGTTTTATCATTCAAGCAACTGATACTAACCATAAGATCCTTCCAAAAAGAAGAACGAATTACTTAGGGAGAGTGGAAAGCCGTAATATAGAGAGAGAAGCGAAGGTATCGTGAAGGAACGAGAGATTAAGGAGAGTGAGGAGCGAGGAGCGAGGAGCGAGAATAGTACAGGTCACTCTTCAAGATAGGTCTTTCTGCTGCAGTAGATTGAAGACTTTCTAAGGTGGCATACGAAATACAATTTTTGTGTAACTGCCTTTTCGGAGTAGGAAATCAAAGAGCTCTGAAAGTGGTTATTGAAAGGAAGAGGAAGTTGAACTTCTTTAGACCTATGAAAATATATTTATTGTAAAATTTTGAGACGTTCGTGGTATTAATTCCATCAGTTTGGTTCACAAAAGGGAGCAACTGCGCGATTAACTGCGCAGGCCTAGTTAAGTTTAACAGTCAAGCGGGTTTTGCAGTGTATTTTCTGAGGCTAGGAGGCAATCAATTACTATTAGCTGCTTCCTTTGGACGCTTAATTTGGAACTCAGCTGTTAAGAATTGAACAGACTGAAGCAAACGATCGACCAGAAGTGGTCAAATAAAAAATTAAAAATAAAAAAGGTTCAAATCGACTGACCTGAGGCAAGACACAAACTTGCTATTTCTCATTCTTTCCGGACGTTAATTTCAATATATGATACGGTCATTTCCTTCCAGTTGGAAAAGCGCTCATCAACAAAATACTACGACATGGCGATATGTTGACAACCTTTTTTTTGCCTATATGGCATAGATATTAGCGATATATGATTTCAATAAAGAGATGCGGCCTATAATACTCGTACGAACAACGAGGCATTCAATTTATTGCAAGCAAAAATCCCAAATATAATAATTTCACGATATTCGGAAGCAGTTCAGCAGTCGAGATCACCACATTTTTGTACATTTTCTGAGGGATCAACTCGAAATTAGAGTTCATCTAAATAAAATAGAAGTCATTTTATGAAACAGAAAATTATTTGAAAGAATTTTTATTTTTTAACAATGGATCGAAAAATAAAATATTATACTAAAAACAAAACAAAAAAAATCTTTTTTCGTTTCCGTTTTACACGTTTTTAAAGAAACACCCAAAAAACACCATTTCAAATGAGGCGAGGGCCTTCACAGTACACGCAGAGGTTTGCTGGCGCTATGTCACTACTTCATTCACTAAAAGTTGCTCATAATTCTCGAGATTTAGTGAAGTTTTCCAAAACCAATCATCGGACTCTACCCTCCTTGCCCTCGTCTATTTGTTTTTTTTTTGCCTCAAATTTTGAACTTTGCATAGTTTCTTAGATTTGGTTAATTTCCTTAACTCTTCTTCTCCCTTTACATTTTGCTCACTTCGTTAGTTTTTTTTTTTTTAGTCTCACTTTGTTTGAGTGTTTTTACTTTGTCTTAGTAGATTTTTGCAACTTTCTTCAACAACGGAGAGAGAAAGAGTTATTCTCAAAGGTATTACAACTAAATAATATAAATGTTAAATTTCCTTGCGACACAAGCGGAAACAATTTAAGAGATTTTGCTAGTAAATATATAATAGAAATAACGAAAATCGGAGAAACAACGCTTTAAGCACTTAATCCAGTAATTCCCAGTAAAAGACGAATGCATGCATGAGTAAATGCCGCAAGCGAGGGGACAGCGGGACATGGCACATGGGGGGCAGCCAATAAAAACGAGGGAATACCATGTGGAAAACATGAAGAGGAAGATGAAGCAGAGTATGAAAAGGGTGAAAAAACAAAATAATAGATGTAGATGACATGAAAAGCTTAAAAAAGAAGAGAAACCCAAAAATAAAAAGGAAGCAAAAACCCAAAAATAAAAAGGAGATCAAAAACCTAAAAATAAAAGGCAAGCGCAGCGGTAGATGTAAATAAATAGTGGCATGCGCATAGTTTTTGCACATAAATACAACTTTGTGCTTTACAAAAAAAGGCAACGCATGTGACAAACTGCAAATAATTTAACATATATCGATAAGCTTTAGCTCAAACACTTTTTAGTCGTTTGAAAGTAACGATGACGCAGAATTGAGTTACTTAACGAGTATATACTTGTATCGAAGCCTGAAGTTTGAAACCTAAAAGTATAAATTGAGAAAAATCAAGAAATCACAGTTCAGGAAAACACGAAAATTTACAAAAGGGGCTCAAGTTTGCACTAACCTGTCTTTTGTCGTTTATTTGTTTATTTAAGTATATTTTTTTATTTATTTCTAATTATTATTTTTTATTTATATATTTATTTTTATTTATTCAGTTATTCAGTTTGCTTATTTAATTATTTAATTTATTTATTTACATATTTATTAATACTTTTTTACATATATTAATTTTTTTCTTTACTTATTTTATTATTTATATATTTATTTTTATTTATTTGTAATTATTTTTGAAGTGGAACTTCTTAGGCGGTAAGGACGAGCGAGTATGGAGAGTAAAATTTCAAGGCCATGCAACGATTTGGGCATTTTCGTTAGGCGAGAGAGAAAAACGATATAACGTAGAGGAAAATGAGAGAGCGATACATCTTATACATATATATATAGGATTGTTCAATAGGTGCGATTCAACTTTTTTCCGATAGGAAGCGCGAACGACGCAATATTTTTTATTTTTCGCTTGTCATTTGTAAACTTCATTAGTATACATTTCATCATGGAACGCTACACACTTCAGCAACGATTGCAAATCGTGCAAATTTTTTATGAAAATAATCGTTCTGTTGCTGCTACTTTAAGAGCATTACGGCCATTTTACGGTCCATTTAACAAGCCGTCCCGTTTTGGGGTTATGTGAAGTCATTGGTCTACAGTACCAAGCCGGCGACGATTTGTGAGCTCAGAGCCAATATTGAACGCGAAATTGCTGGAATTTCGGCCGATTTATGCAAAAGAGTGGTCAAAAATAGGGTTCAACGATTGTACTTCGTAAAACGTGCACGCGGTGGTCATGCAAAATAAATCGAATTTCATACTTAAATGTATATGTTCAAACTCGATAATAAAAAAAAAAAATTAGTTAAAAAAGTCAAACCGTTTGTGTTTTATTCAAAAAAGTTCAAAAGTTGAAGCGCTCTTACTGAAAAACCCTATATATATCTTAGATACACCTTAGGCTATTTTTCCTGAGTTTTTCCTTGTGGTTGCTAATTTCTAGTGGGAAATGACACTGCCTACTTTTTGGCGCTTGTTTGTTGGTGCAAACTTGTAGGAAATATATTTTTGGTGCCTACTTTTTGGCGTTATATTTCCTTGGTGCTTACTGTTTGGGGCGTTTTTTCGTCCCAATTTTTTTGGCATTTTTTTGTGCCTACTTTTTGGCGCTTATTTCCGTTTCCTGGCTAATGCTTATGCGTACTATAAAGTGCTATCCATTGCGGTGTCGGTGTTTATTGTTTGTTTACCTTGTGGTAATTTGTGCCTTTGCTGCGGTCCTGGAATTGCTGCGTTTGTGCGGGTGATAAACGCTCGGAGTAGTGTGCGTTGTTGCCACGGTTTGTGCCCGGCGTTTACCTAAATCGGTCGACCTTCTCCGTTTTTTGTAAATTTTGTCTATTTGTATTCTCTGCAAATGTTGTGAATTTATTTAGATATATATTCTCTCTCTCTCTCTCGGGTCTGCCCTCTTTCTTTGTCTGCCTTGAAAGTTTTACTTCTGTTATAAGTGCTACGCTACACGCACTTTTTTTCTATCGTTTTTCATCTCAAGTTGATATACGCCAAAAGAAAATATTATATTTTGTGAACTAATGATTCTTCTTTACTTTATATGTTAATAATACTCTCTCAAAGGTACTACGCTATTTTTCATCTGTCACTTGTCATGCAGTTATAGCTATTATACTTCCATTGTTTTTTTTTCAGGATCCACTCGCCAAATACTATATTTATTGAGTGCTAGCTCTGTTTACATATATTCCTTTATTTTACATACGTGTTATGTTGACAATATGTCGTCTGTCATTTATCAGTTGTCATGCAGGTATTCTATTATTTTTCATTTCAACTCATTTGAATGGGATTTTTCGATCTAATCTCTTGTCACAGCATTTAAAATTATCTGTCAGGAGTCATGCATCATTTGTCAGAGTCATCTTGTTTAATATGTTTTGTGCCATTTGCACTATTTTTAGTACTAACAATAAGACTTCTCTTTTACAAAAGCGATTATCGATATGACTTAGCGTATTGGAGGTTTCCTCTCAATACCCATAAGTTGTCAGCTGTCAGTTGTCAGTCACAAAATTTATTACACATCTTCAACAAATACCAGTCCTTTGCCTTCACTTACCCCATTTTTCTGAAGCCTAATTTTGACCATGTTTTTACCTGAACATTTTTCATTCCTGACAGGCTATTTTCAGTTGCAACTTTTAATCTGTCACTAGTCATCTGTCATCGCGCTTATCTTATCTGTTGTAAGGTAAAACTTTTTTAATTCAGGTGTTTTTTAAGCTGAATTACGGTATTTCAGCAATATTTATTATAAGTCACTGCTTTTAATGTAATTTATAAGCTGTCACTAGCTGTCATCCATCAGCATCCGTTTCAGACCTATATATGCATTGCTTTGCTGTTTCTCAGTTCAGCTATTGTCATCCTTAAGACCGCTTTGAGATTTAGTTTTTAAGTTGTCATTTGTCATCTGTCATTTGTCGTCTGTCCCCATACATATGTAATTTCTTTTACATGTGGGTCAGACCCTCCACTGTTTTGTCAGGCACAAATATTCGTAATTCCAAAAACTACGCTACCTCTGTTCCGCCGACTCCATCAGCATCAGTCGTCACTCCTCATTTTCAGGTATAATTTTTCGTCTGTCTCTAGTCAGCTGTCACTTCGCGTAAATTAATTGATTTGAGTCATTAGACTTTAGGACTCTACCATTTTACTCTCAATCTGCATACCATATTTTAAGTTGTAATTTGTCATATGTCACTAGTCACTTGTCATCAATATGGTTTAAGCTTGATAACAATTCACTAATTTTGCAAAACAAAAATTACGTAATGCGAACCTCCTTTCAATCTATGTTCTGCTAACTTCCAAGTGTCAGCTATAATTTCTGATTGGTAAATGTGGCTTGTCACTTGTCACTAGTCATGCATGACTTACCAAGTAGTGCCTTTGGGCATGTAGGAGTTTTATTTTTTCGGAAAAAGAGAGCGTTACGATTTTATTGCTACTAACTACCGTGCATTTTATTGAATTTATTTTAAGCAGGACATTAAAGCGATATTATAATATATTTAGCAGCTGCTTCCCGCTTATGACAAACACCATTGTTTTTATTGCTCTACTTGAAGTTGCGCAAGCCTTTGTCCTTGAATCAGCCGCCTTTCAACATCATTAACTATATTTAAATTTTCCATATGCTGTCTTCAACACTCCTTTGCAAACATCGGCACACACAAAGAATAGCGCCTTTATTATCCTTTGTCATTATCCTTGCGCATTCAGCTTGTCGTTTTTAGCACTTCTTCTTGTCCGCTTTTGGCTTTTTTATTTCGCTTTAACCGCTTTGTCCTCACGATATTCTTCTCTCAGCGTCATCAGTGCGTGTTGGGTTTTGCGGCATAAATGCGCCTTAAAGGCGGCAACACATCTTTGACATTTAACAATTATACACACACACACACATATGGTACACCAAATCTGACTCTTGCTCTGCCTTTGCCTTTGGCATGTTTATTCGCGCGCATTTACTTATGGCCTAGCTGCTTTTTTCACATTCATTCTAGCGTTCCTGTTTTCATTCGTGCATTTGTGTGCGTTCCATTCGGTCGGTTTGTCACGCACTTCGACGTCGTATTCTTCTTTTGCAGCCACCCTGCGGCTTTTGTTCTTGTTCCTTTTTTCATGATTTGTGGTTGCTATTTTTTTTTTAATTATAGATTTCAGTGGATTTAATTTTTTTCTTTTTTGTTTTGCGTTCGTTACTACGTGATTTTCTGTCTTAATGCATGCGTTGCTTTCGAACACACACACTCACGAATATATGTATATGTATTATACTTGCATATCATTTGTATCCTAGGCATATTGGAAACCTTGAATAAGCTTTAGTATTTAAATTCTCGTAAGCTGCGTTAATGCTCTAATTTTAGCATTTGAAAACGAAATTATTCTGCAATTGAATGGGAGAAGATTTTTGTTGTCATCTAAAATTAGCAATACAAAAATTAGAAAAATCTTAGATAATCTTTTAAGCCCTCAAGGGTATATTTAAAATACAATTTACGCTCTGTGCCATCCACGAGAAAAACAGTGAAGCTTTCTTTGGAGTTTACTTGAAATTGGCAATGGCAAGGAGCTTGGCAGTCCCTTTACCAGCACACCTTTCCCATGCTTTATTTTTCTTATCTGCACAGGCATGACTTCAGTTTTCAAGTTCACTTGTCTATCAATCATTTTCTGATATTTAACCCTTAAATAAGATTTGTGGCTTATATGAAACGAAATGAAAACTCGCTGCTACAACCAAATATTTATTCCTTTTAGTAGGCGACGAAGCATAGGGCCATAATTCCGTGTTATTCTGCTTAGTCTGAATATACAGGGTGAACGATATGAAGTGGTACCTAGTTCACACTGCTTGTAGCTGTAAAACAGTTCATGACATCAACGTTGAAATTGTTCTAATAACAGTTCAATATATTGTTTATAAGAAATCAAAAGCATTTGCGTCTCAGTTTTTTTGATTTTTTTCTTCTGCAAACCGCAACAACGCCAGAAATAGTTCGGAAAGTGAAGGCTCGACTTGAACGAAATCCACGGCGAAGTGGAAGAAAAATGGCAAAAGAACTGAAAATATCGCAAGAAAGCATTCGACGCATATTGAAAAATGAGCTAAAGGTCAAGGCTTACAAGTTCCAAAAAGCACACGATCTTTCACCTCAGCAAAAAAAAGTTCGGTGCGAAAGAGCAAAGGAGTTGTTGCGCTTGCACGAACGTGGCGAATTTCTTAACATTGTGTTTTCTGATGAAAAAATATTTCGCAATTGAGCAGTTCATAAACACTCAAAAACGATCGTGTTCACTTGACCGAATGCTCATACGAGAATTTGAGCCTACGTATGGCCACTCGAAGCAATTTCCCATCGCAAGTAATGGTTTGGGCCGCAGTGACCGCTGATGGACGCTCTCCAATCGATTTTATCGAGCCTGTCGAGTCAAAGTGAATGCGACTTATTATCGGGAAAATGTTTTAGAAACTGCTTTAGAGCCGTGGACACGCAAACATTCCGGTCGTAGACCATGGACGCTCCAACAGGACTCGGTACCGTCTCATAAAGCTCGTGTAAACCAAGAATGGTTAAAAAATCATGTTCCGCACTTCGTTTCGTCCACACAATGGCTTTCGAATTCGCCAAACGCAAATACGGTGGACCATTCAATCTGGTCCATTTTGGAGAGGTAGATGAGGGCTAAAAAATATGCCAGTATGGATGCGCTGAAAAAAGCGATTATACGAGAATGGGCCAAAATACCTCAAGATCACATTCGTGCAGCATGCAACTCACTTTTTGACCGTTTGAAGGCTATATCCAGGGCAAAAGGTGGTCATATCGAGCTAAAGTGAATATATCCTAAAATTGTAATCATTTTTGAACAATTTTGTCACTGAAATCAATAACAACTAATTTCACACAAAAAAGTTATGGTGTTTTGAATAGGTAGGTTCATATGGTTCACCCTGTACTATAAAGTTCAAGTATTCGGAAAATATATTTCAGGATAACACTAAGCCTATTTTCTGTTGTTGTTTTCGCAAAGTGAATGCTAGCAACAATAAAAAGTGAACAAGTGTTACATCTCAGTTCTCGAAAGTAGTGATAAAACTATAGTTTTGCAGGGAAGGTCGTGAAAAAAATAATTTTATTGTTTCTCTAGACAAAATTTAAAACGAAATGATAATTTCAAAGCCAAGCTGATCTTTTGAGGTATTTATCACTATTTTGTAAGGTCCTTACAACTATTCGCCGAAATAATACCCCAAAAATGGTGGAATGACTTTATTTATGTCGGTGCGCTAAAGTCGACCACTAGCATACGCGAAGAACGTAAACTTATGCAAAAGTCACTCAAGTACCGTAAAAAATCCTCTTCTGCCCTGTCGAAAGAAATAGGAAAATCCGGTAGTGCTCGAACAGCTGGAAGCAGGATTCTGGAATCAAATTTAAGAGGCTGCAAAGCCCGAAAA
This sequence comes from Anastrepha obliqua, assembly GCF_027943255.1. Lineage (NCBI taxonomy): Eukaryota > Metazoa > Arthropoda > Insecta > Diptera > Tephritidae > Anastrepha > Anastrepha obliqua. The sequence goes on along the minus strand of NC_072893.1, from coordinate 119,321,685 downwards.
ACCGCGACTTTCAGATAAAAAAAGAAAAAAGCTTTTAAAATGGGCTCTCCTATACCAACATTTTACCGAGGAAGATTGGTCGAATGTTATGTGGTCTAATAAATAGAACTTCGATGGAGGTTTAAGTTTACACCATTTAAAAATACCAATGACCATAATTTCTTACCCCAGTCTAATTTCGAGGAAATGACCTAAATCTTATAAAACGATTTGGTTTCCTCTCCCACAGGCGACAACCAGCGATTGTTCGTGAGCTCGAGCACCTTAAAGTAAGTAAAGTTTTTTTATCGCACCATTACTCGTTACAATGATACTGGTAGCATCGCAAAACGTCATGGAGGTGGTCATCAAAAGACTGGAACGACACGTGAAATGATTCAAAACGTGAAGAATTTGAGCGAAATCCCCAACGAAGTGCTATTCAAATGGCGAAAGAACGGAAAATACCGTAGACCGTAGCATCCACCGCTTACCAAAAAATGATCTCAAAGTCAAGCCTTACAAGATCCAAAAGGCGCATGATCTCACACGGCTCTGGTGCAACTAGTCAGACTTGAGAGAGCGAAGGAGCTGCTTCGCTTGGCCGAAAGCGGTAAATTTCCGAATATTGTGTTTTCTGACGAGACAATTTTTTAAACTGAGCAATTCGTAAACTCCCAAAGCGATAGGGTCTAATTGGCCGACCGTTCATAGAATAATTTGAGTCATCGATTGGCCACCAGGTGGCAGGTTTCTCACGAGTTTGGCGTTAGGATAAATGTGAAATATTATCGGGAAAGTATTCTGGAGGTTGCTTTGAAGCCGTGGGCAGACAAACATTTTGGTGGCAGACCATGGACATTCCAACAGAACTCGGCACCGTCTCACAAAGCTCGAGTGTATCAAGAATGGTTAAATAACAACGTGCCGAACTTCATAACGGTCACGCAATGGCTCTCAAATTCACCAGACGCGAATCTGATGGATTATTCTTTGGAAATCAAGATCCGAACTAAAATATTTACCCGCCTCGAGGTGCTAAAAAAAGCTATTGTACGCGAGAGGGCCAAAATACCTGCAAGTCACATTCGGGCAGCTCGCGATCCACTTCTGGCCCATCTCAAGGCCATAGTCAAGGCAAAAGGATTTTTATTTTTGTATTATTTTCACACATTTTTTACTTTGAATTGAATAAAAGTAGTTTTCCAAACTAATTCTATACCTTTTTAATTAGTTACATCGAGTGCCGGATCCTGTACTTCACTCTTTAAAACGAAACATTCCGTCATTAATGGGATACCTAATACTTTCGGCCAAGGCTTTAAGTATACATTTGTGGTGTGCTTCTTGATTTTGTTCCACAAATGAAGGAACCTACAGTTTTAAACCGACTCCGAATGGCAGATATCTTTTAGGAAGAGCTTTTTAATGGCACAAATACACTCGGGGATCTGCCATTGCCTGCCGAGGGGGGGCCGATGTTAGAAAAAACTTTTTTTTAATTTTTTCATTTCACCGAGATTTTAACCTTTGCATTCGAATGGTGGTCACGCACTAACCCATTTGGCTAAGGTGGCCGCGGCTGTATATGTATTCACAAAAACAAAATCACGCATTTAAGGGTTAAGTAATTCAAAATTACACAAAAACAAGTCACGAGTAAAAAATTTCTCTAGGAATCTAAAAGTCCATCTGTTCAATGAAACAGATAATGGTTTGATATTCAGAATTTGGGCCATCATTAACTTAGCTGCTCTACAAGCTTCTCCCAACTCAGTACTGAGAGAAGGGGTTTTCAAGCTTTCAATGATAGTTCCAACAGCTACTACTACTACGATAAAGGCAAAAATGCATCTCATGCTGCCAATAAAATTTGTGCAGTTTATGGACCCGATACAGTTTCCATTTCCACCGCACAACGATGGTTTCAACGTTTTCGTTCTGGTGCAGAGGTGATCGAAGATGCGCCACGGTCCGGAAGAACTGTCGTCGAAAATTGCGATAAAATCGCTGAATTGATCGAAAGAGACCGGCATAGTAGCAGCCGTAGCATCGGCCAAGAGCTGGGCATGAGTCATCAAACCGTTATAAACCATTTGAAGAAGCTTGGATTCAAAAAGAAGCTCGATGTATGAACAACTGGAACAACTGGACCTCTTGAATGCAGCACTCATGCAGAAGAGGCCATCTTTGATCAACAGAGGCCGAATTGTCTTCCATCAGGACAACGCCAGGCCACACGCATCTTTGGTGACGCGCCAGAAGCTCCGGGAGCTCGGATGGGAGGTTCTTTTGCATCCACCGTATAGTCCGGATCTCGCACCAAGTGATTACCACCTATTTCTGTCCATGGCGCACGAGCTTGGTAGTCGGAAGTTGTCCACAAGAGAGTCCTGTGAAAATTGGCTCTCCGAGTTTTTTGACAATAGGGAAGCGAGCTTCTATAAGAGGGGTATTATGAAGTTGGCATCTCGTTGGGAACTCGTCATCGAACAAAACGGCGCATATTTGACTTAAAACGCATTATTATAACGAATTTTATAAACAATTGAAAATTCAATAAAAATACCGCAAGACTTTTTTGCCAACCTTTATTTTAGATGGAACTCTTTGAAACTTTTGAAACTCTCCTGAATAATCTGACTAACGTGGACTATGTTGCATTTATTTATAATCCAGTTTCTTTATACTTCCTTTCAGCAGAGCGTATCGCTTCGAGTATTACGAATAACTCAGGTTAAAAGTTCGAAATGTACATATAATAGAAACATATACGCCTGCATAAAAAAATATATGAAATCGAGCAAAGCATTTGGATCCTTCCGCAATGGCAGTAAATATTCAATAATTAAGAGACTCACATCGTATGTTGGCTTTCAGCTGAGTAACAATAATTCGCTCCTTGAGATATGCCATGAACCTTTATAAACCCTTTAATAAAAGTCTGGTGACGTTAAATCGGGTAATCTAGATGGATCATCAGTATCAACATTTCCGGCAACATCATTCTTCTTAGTAATTAAAATAAGTCGCATAAAATTGGTTGCTGGTCGAGATTGTGGTATGTGGTGCCATCTTATTAAAACCAGTAGTCGCCTTTTCACGAACAACAAGGGGCATTACAAAATCCGCAGTCATGGCTCGATGATGCTCGCCAGTAATCGATCTGCCAGAGCCAAACAAAAGTTATTCGATTGCTCGATTATTCCACTTTTAATAGCCAATTTTACGGGCTAAATTCCTGTTAGACACCCAGCTAATTCAACCCTTGCTGTCCTTTGGTTACTACACCAGCGTCTCAAAGTTGTATTAGTCAAAACTATTCCTTTCCCACAGGCTTATTGGGAATCCCCACCATTGAGCTTTTCACTAAGGGTCACAAAAAGTTAGGTAATCCGGCGTCTTATAAGCCGATATGCCTACTAAACACTATGGGGAAAAATCTTGAAATAATTATTTGCGATCAACTATCATCTATAAAGGTATTTTATCCACATACCAGTTCGCCTTCAGGAAATCCCGCTAAACAGTGGATGTTCTTAAATGTGAGTGATAGACTTAGCAACAGAGGCCTTCGAGGGCAAGAGGCCATCGAGAAAAGAGAATACTGGCAGCGTGTACTAGAAATCCTCATAACAGTTGGGACGTCTATTTATGTAACCAGAATAATTGGGAGCTATCTCACGGACCGCACACTGAGGTGTAGAGACGACAAAGGCATTGAGAAGTGCAACGTGCCAGAGGGGTACCCCAAGGTTCAGTGCTACTACCACTACTATGGAGCCTAATGTACGATGAGGCCCTAAGACTGGATACGCCTCCTAGAACGAGGTCATTGGATTCGCGGATGATATCGTGATGTTAATGGTGGCAAAATACATCGAAGAAATCGGGGGTATCGCCAGCGAATCAATCAGTAGGATCAAGGCTTAGTTGACGTCTATAAAGTTGAAATTAGCTGAGCTCTAAGCTGAGGTAGTCCTAATAAGCAGCAGGAAAGCAATAGAGTTTCTGAAGATAAATGTTGGGAAAGACTAATTTAATATGCGCTATCAAATACCTTGGGATGATGATAGATAGTCGTTTACACTTCAAAGCGCACCTCGAACGCGCTGAGAGAAAGGTATCGAGCGTGTAGTCCTGTATGGCATGAATAATGTGAAACAAAAGTGGTCTCAGCTATAGGAAAGTAATCCTAAACAGTAGAGTAGTTAGCTCGATTCTTTTGTACGCCTTACCGATCTGGGCTGATGCATTTAGCATAAATAGAAAACTAGCAGCTATCTATCGGCTTAGAGCACGGCGTAAAGTTATTGCAGCAGAAAAAAGGTGCCGTTCGATTGCTCTCTGCCAAGATAGATAGAACGATCTTCCAAAGGTAGATGGGCGTATAAGTTAATACCCTTACTTATGGCTTGATTAGAAGGAAACCATGGGAGAACAAGCTAACACCTTACTCAACTTTTTTCAAAGCACTGGGTATTTAGAAAATACCTCCATAGGCTTGACCATGACAGTTCACCAAACTGCCAAATGTACACGGAGAGGCAAGAGCTTGTTAATCACATCCTGTTTCTCATGCCCTCGCTTTGTCTCTTTCTGTTTTCTTAAAATTGATAGGATAGCTGAACAAATAAAGACCCTTCTGAAGTCGGTTTTCTTGTAATTAAAGGGCACTCAAAATTTACAACTAAAGGCATTCAGATGAAAAGACACTACGATTTTTTACTATTTTTTATTAGTAAGAAATTTTTACTATTATATTTCACATACATATATTCAATGTTTTAGCATTCTACATTAACAGTAGATATTTTAACAGTAGAGCAGAATGTTGCAGAACTGTTACTGATTACACGAAAGAGAAAGCTCTGTCTGCGGCACTGTTATGAAAGAGAAAATGCTATTCCGGTGAGGTGAATTGAGACCTAAATATTTTAATTAAAATTTAAAATTTAAATTGTAGAAGGTGAAACACGAGGTACTTTTTGCATATAAAATTATAAGTACTGCACCAAAAAATCAGCTCGAAATTTATTTTCAAGGACCGACTTAAAAACTTATATTTTTTATGGTAAGGCAAGGCGATTAGTGCTCACCTTCGGTACAACGCAGTTAGATTGCTGCGACCGTAGTAAAGAAGCAGGTGCAGGCCGCTCACGAAATTTAGTGGCAGGTTAATTGCCTAAATCTCACTACGAAAGCCGCAATGATTAGATGGAAGTTGGGTAACTGCACTCCAAACTGATCAAAATTTTGGAGTCTTCAAATACTCTACGATATGACGGAAAGGACATTACATAAGGTGGCAACATCTGCGAACCGCTGACCAGCTTACGGTGAATTTGGCAGAATTACCTGTTTTGATGACGTAATAATTGAATATTTGGCACTCTAGTCAGTAGTAAGACTGTACCTAATAATGACCCCTGCAGGAGTTGTGGAAATGATGTAAAAATTTAGTAGTTACAACGCCTGCTCTATGAATGCCCTGTACTTTAAAGAAGTCGTGACAAATATCTTGGCGATTGTTCCTTTGATGACCTGGGAAATTGTCAAAATGTCTCACTAAAAGGACATGGAGTTACTTTCTTAAAATGATCGAAATGGTTTAAGCAACTTAGTTGGGGAATGGAAATCAAATGCAAGTATCACAATGGGACTTAGGGACGCCAAGTGTCTTTTCTTAGGCAAGCAACCTGGCTAACTTAACTGTATAATTCCGTTAACTTTATTGGAGTACTTTTTTCACTTTTATTGTTATTAACGAGCAAATTTATGGTACTAGGCCGACCTCTGCGCAAACTGGATATAGTCAGGCAACAAAATAGTGCGAAAGGGCTAGTTGGATTCCGGATGAATCACCACTTTAACCAACCAACCAAGGTCAACCTCTTCTCAGTTTGTTCAATTCTTACGTTACAGCCAGAAATACTCCGAGGGATGTCGCAATCTTCTAACTGTCTGATGTTACTGATTTTATGCCTAATTTGATTGATTGATGATTTCTGCTTTATGCTGGAAAGATCAAATGAGTAAGAACCCGAATGAAAGATGAAATCATGAAATCATGAAAGAAAATAAATAATTTTAAGTATTTGCTGAATTTCCGTCGCTTTTTAGGAAAATAAAAGTATTGCTGCGAGATGTAACTGACTCTCCTTTCATACGCACTTGTTCGGGTACCTGGCGAATCTCAGATCACTGAATTTTAATGAGCTTCTATGCGCTCCACAGGCATTGGCAACCTCCGAGTATATGAAAAAGCTCCATATTAAAACCATTTGCCGCTCGGAGTCAACTTAAAACTGTAGGTCCCTCCATTTATGGAACACCAACTAGATGCACATCACAAATAGGAGGAGAAGCTCAGCCAAATACCTATAATTTATTTACTTTTGATGTAGGTAGTTATGGTATCCGACATAATATTATATTATTATATGATTATTGATAATAAAAGCGGCTTTCTAATGCCTTTCTCAATACATCTCACAAAAATGATTACAGAATATTTTCATATTGAAAAACCTACCATACAGTTCACTGTTAGTCTCACAAAAAGTTATTCGCCACAATAAAAGAACTGCAAGGATAAAATCTGCTTAATTCTCTCTTAAGCTCGTATTCATTCACCACAGAAGGAGAAATCAGAGGATATTCACCCCAAATGAAAACGCTTACACTGCCACACCGCAAAGAATTCCCCTTCAACATCACTTCACCACGCATTTGGCTGAAAACAGCAAATTGAAACAACACCTCTTTAACACTCTCGCACAAATTCCCCACAACACACCGGAAGTTCATTGCGACCTGGCAAGTGCATTCGCCATACAGTTTCACTCACCAGCGTCTACAAGGTCAGCGCCGCTCACGTTCACTTCAACCTGTGTTCATTTCAAGTGTTCATTTGAAAATGTTGAAGAGCATAGAAAGAGCATGACGGGCATTGCACGCGAGCGGAAGTCACCAAACTAACGGTTAGCAAGCAAACACCCGTGCGCACAATCACACATATACGCCCTGCATGAACTGGGCGCGTGGCCGCATGCCAAGCAGAGCCGACGAGCGAGTTAGTCGTGCGATGAACGTCAGTGATGGTTCACTTGCGGGCGGTACAAAATTGACGTTGACGAGCGAACATTGTGCTAAAGCGCGTGTGTTGACACATATCCGTTTTTTTCTTGGCTTTTTGCGCTGCACCTGCACCGCCAAAGGTGCGGCAGTTGGTAAAATAATTGAGCTGGAAGTGCAGAGATCTAAGAATTTCAACTCAAATAATTTAATTGTTTACAAAAGAAAGTGTTCCGCGAATTTGGGTGCGAAATCTAGTGGTGTATCCTCAAGCGCCACTGAAGGATTTGCTTGATTGCTGCAAAATATCGATAAATGCGGCGGCGAAGCCGGAAAGTGCACGAGTGTCTGACAAGAATAGTGTGTAAACAGTGAAAAACTGCGAAAAAGGATATCGCCGACTGCATTGATTTATGTGCAAAAGAAAATATTCAAATATACTAAAATGAGTGATGTGGCCATGAAACTATGCAGCGTGTGATGGAAAAGGCTACAAAAATATAAAAAAAAAATGTGTAAATATTTAGCGGAGAAGCTAAGACGTGATTTTGGTGAAGGAGCGAACATCTCTGAAAATATAATATAGTAAAAATGGAATATACAGAGTAAAAATCGAAAACAATAAATGGCTGTTAAACAATTTTTTAATAATAAGTTTCCGAGACCCTGTGAGTAGATAATTTTTTTTTATTATAAATTTCATTAAAAAAATTGTACATATTTAAATGGCATTTTTTACATAAAATTTTAAAACTCAAGTTTTAAAAAACGAAAAAATTTTGTTCATTGCAATAAATTTCAATGAAGCTTTCACTGATTCAATTTTTTACTTATTTTTTGTATGTTTCGTGAGAAATGTATTTTCGTATAATTTTTTTTTTTTTTTTTTGTGAAAACATTTAATTTCGCATACATAGTTTTGTTTTTTTATTTTTAGGAGAATCATTCTTTTAAATTTATTTTCTAAATTTTTTACTTAAATAAAGTATTATCAAAAATTTAATTTCATTTTAAAAAAAGAGAAACAATTTTTTTAATATTTAAAGTATTTTATTTTTATTTATTTTTTAAATTATTTAAAATGCAGTTATGTAGCTTTCACCAAAAACAATTTTAATTTTTAACTTTTAATAATCCAGTTATGGGATAATATTTTGAAAAATACAAAAATAACTTTACTAAAAATTTTTTGGAAGCTATAATAAATTTGGTAAAACAAAATTTTATTTGCTTCACAGAGAATTAGTTTTTTTTTTGGTAGATCAAAAATAAATTAAGTTTTATAAAAAAAAAGCCTCCAAACATAATTTCTAGCCTGGTAGTTTACTAAAAACTGGATTTCTTTAAAAAACAATTAATATTCAAACTTTTTGGAAATTTCAAATTTTTTATTGGTATTTATTTTTTTAACTACAATATTAAAAAAAATTTGTGTAGCTTTTATCAAAAAAAATTGATCCATGGCTCCTGAATGAGGGCAAAATCAGGTTGTCTGCTGCCATGCGATCGATTAGGGCTTGTGATGCTAGTTTACTGTGGTTCAGATTTATTTGAAGAAGACACATTCCTTGTATTCTCATCTTGTTGCGACTCACTCAAGAACTCTCTTTCTGAGTATGTTGTACTCGAACCAGCTGTAAGCTCAGTTGTCGTACTCGTACTCATTTTTTTAAGTCTAGCTGTGAGCTCAGACCCTGAAGATCAGTATCTTTCTAAGTCGATGCTCTCGACGTCGCTTGAGGACTCCATAGGATCTTCCTCAGCATCATTAGCTTCAATATCTGAGGCTAATTGGTCGATAGCATCAGCATCTGTCTTACGGGTTCTGACTCTCACCTTGTCAAAACCGTAATTTATAATATCCCCGCTTTGTTTTCTATTTTCTAGTAGACTAAAAAAATAAGTTACTATTAAAAAATGTTCTAGTTTGAAATTTTATTGAAAACTTAACTTTTTTTAATAATATTCAAAATGTTGCAAATTTGGAAATTTTTTATTTTAATTTATTTTTTATTTAATGAAAAGAAAATAAAATTTGTGTAGCTATTATTCTAAAAAGACGTTTAAAAATTTGCAGAAAATGAACAACCAAATTATTTTTTAACTAAAATATTGCTTCCTGTTTGAAATAAAATATCAAAAAAAAATTAATTATTTTATTTCTATTAGAAGAAAATTTGTGTAGCTTTTATCAAAAAAAAAAATCAAAAATTTGCAGAAAATGCATTGTATAAAACTTTTTCTGGTCTCAAAAAATGATTACAACTTTGAGATTTTCTGTTTAAAAGAAAATATTAAACACGAAATCTGATTGAAAAAAAAAAATAATAATATATATAATAATAATAATAACTATAATTATTATAAATATATTTTAATTAAAACAAAATAAATTGCTGCAACTTTTAGAAAAAAACATAATAACAAAAATTGCGCAGAAAAAGAATGATGTCAATATTTCTGAGTCTGCGATCCATTTATAATTGGCGCTTACACGCTTTTGAGTGTTTGGCCGAGCTCCTCTTCCTATTTGTGATGTGCGTCTTGATGTTGGTCCACAAATATAGGGGCCTACAATTTTGTGGCGACTCCGAACAGCAGAGTTCTTCATGCTAGAAATACACTGGGAGGTTTGCCATTGCCTGCCGAGGGGCGGCCGATATTAGACAAATTGTTTTTTAGAATTTTGAAGTTTCATGCACGGAGACTCGAACCTACGTACTCCGAATGGTAGTCACGCACCAACCCATTCGGCTAAGGCGGCCGCTATACCATTTTACAACCTGAAATAATTATTGTAGACAAATGCAATTTTTAAATTTTACAATTTTTTTAAAAAGAAGTTTTTAATTTTACGAAAAATTATTAACTTTTTCTTATAAAATCTTAAAAAAAATATTTAAATTTATAAAGTAGCCTTAATTATTATATTAGCACAATTACCAACAAAATAAAAGTTCATATTTTACGTCAGTTTCTTGTGCAACACTTTCCCTATGTAAGATGATTTTAAATTATTTCTAAATACCGAAAATACCATAAAACTGAGGCATTTAAAAACAAAAATTCCACTCTAAGACTTGCTGAACTAAATTAAATTAAATTATATTAAATTCAAATTTTTCTGAAAAAAATCTCTGTGAAAATTTGAACTTGAAGCGCACATTTTCAAGATTTAAATCAGAAATAATCCTAAAAATAACATCTTAATTGCTTAAGAAACTCTTAAATTGGATTAAAATTTTGATAATTAATTTTTTTCCTATAACAAGACATGAAAAATACTTTCATACCAACACAAATTACAAGAATTCCTCTCACTTATGCGCGTAGATGCACTCACTTGTGGCCACAAACGTTCGAACAACAAACCAAATTAATAACAAACACTGTGACAGGAGTATTTTGTTTACATAGCAAAAGCAATAACAACCAAAAGTAAAGTACACAACCTTAGCCCAAACCCAAACAAATAATTAATTAGTCAGTGTAACGGCAAGGAAATAGGAAAACGTGCTTGAAATAATAAGGACAAAGAAAACAGGGAGGCGAAACCGATTTTTTTAAAGAAGGAAGTGAGCTATTCCATGAGGAGAGGTTGTATAGACAGTGTGTGTGACTATAAGCTGTTGATTGATTGGTAAAGTGGTAGTTGATAGATGAGAAACTTTTCTGCCGTCAAGAAAATCATGCATTTAAGGCGAAGAGGACCTTCGACCGGCTTTGAGCGCAAAAATTTGAGCTAGTGAAATATGTATTCAGAAATATTAATATTTTGCCATGCATAACCGCAACCTTTAAGGAAGTATTCATTAAAAGCTATGCGTTATATCTGGCTAAAAAATTTTGGGAGGTTCTAACTGTAGCTTGGCGTTACTGGAAGCAAATTACTATCTATCTGGTCCTATTAAATAATTAAGAAAGTTTGTTCTAATAATTAAAATTAGGAAATATCAATCCACCGATTATACTTTGAAAATCAGTACGGAAATTAAATCTGTTTACAAAAGTTCCCCTGTCAATCAAAGCTGGCAGTAGATCCCTCCACTTGCAATAGCAAGATGTATACCACAAATAAAATGAGGCACTTAAATCAAAATTAATGGAAAAGTAAACAAAAGTGGCCTCCGTAGCCGAAAGGGTTGATGCGTGACTACCATTCGAAGTACGTAGGTTTGAATCTCCGTGCATGAAACATCAAAAATACAGAAAACAATATTTCTAATAGCGGTCGCCCCTCGGCAGGCAATGGCAAACCTTTGAGTGTATTTCTGCCACGAAAAAGCTCCCCATAAAAGCCATTTGGCGTTCGGAGTCGGATTAAAACTGTAGGTCCTCCACTTGTGGAAAAACATCAAGACACAACCACAAGCGGAAGGAAAAGCTCGGCCAAACAGCTAACAGAAGAGTGTGTGTCAATATTTTTTTTTGTTTTTGTTTTTTTTACATGTATTGCATTTAATATATTTTTTTAACATATTTTGAGTACATTTTTTTTTCCTAAAGCATTCTAGTACAAAATCATTCCATTCAACTTTGTTATTGTTGTTGTAACAGCATGCACTTGATACCATAATGTTAGGGAATGGCAGTTCTTGGCCAGATATAAGTCCCTATCTATCTGGTAATGTAGGGCCCTACGTCGTCAAAGCGAATATTGAGTACTGAAGGGTTTTCCAAAAAGAGGTGTTATTTTGAAATTCAAAGAATATATTCGTTGCTTGTGTGGCATGAAAATAAACGTTGTCCAGATCAATACCATCCAGTTCCGGACATAAAATATCGTTAATCATCTCTCGATAGCGCAGTCCATTCACCGTAACTGTTGCTCCAGCTTCATTTTCGAAAAAGTAAGGTCAAATGACTCCGCCGGACCATAAACCGCACCAAACAGTCACACGTTGAGGATAGAGAGGCTTTTCAACAATAACCCTTGGATTTTCTGAGCACCAGATCCGACAATTTTGCTTGTTGACGAAGCCATCGATGTGGAAATGGGTCTCATCACTCAAGATGATTTTTCGATGGACGGAGCATTTTCATGCATTTCAACGACCCAATCAGCAAAGACACGACGTTGCTGATGATCGGCCGGCTTGTGTTAACTGGACTTTATAAGCTTTAAGACCTAAATTTTTATGCAAGATATAGTGTAATGTCGTTTGGGGGATACCTAATTCCAAAAAACGACGAGGAATGGACAAACCTGGGTTTTCTTCAAAACTTTCGGCTAAAACAGCAATGCTTTCAGCTGTTCTTGAGCGATGTGCACGGATTTTATTCTCCACATAACAAACTTGTCCCAACAGCTCGAATTTGTTCACCAATTTCTGTATTGCGGTCCGACAAGGTGCTTCACGATGACCCAAAAATGTTCGAGTTTTACGAACCATCTATGCAAATTTTCACCTTTTTTATAGTGAATTTTATTAATTTCAAAGTGTTGTTTAAGCGTGTCTCGTTCCATTTTTATTAATGGCGTAGTTTCTACTTGTCAAATATCAAAAAAAACGAGATTCAACAGTGGCGTCTACCGAAATAGCGGGGTGTTCAAAATAACACCTGTTATTGGAAAATCCTTTAAAAGAGAAATATGCCAACCAGAGCGCCACCTATGCAGTCAATTTTGCTATAAAATATTTCTATTCCTCTAGCTAATATATCTACCACTTTGATCAAAAAGTTCCCGGAAAATATTCAGAAAATTCAAAATTCAAGTTTATTCCTCAAAAGTGTTACAATCGCCTACAAGGTACTCCCCATCAACTGCAACGCACTTATGTCAGTGTTTCAACCAACTCTCGAAGCATTTCAGGAGCTCTATTTGCGGAGCCGTCTTCGATTCTCCCATTACTTACTTCCGGCTTTTAAAACGCGTTTCGCGTAGTGGTTTTTTGACTCGATCAAATAGAAAAAAGACGCAAGAAGCCATGTCAGAAAATTCAATGCCTGTTTGAATGGTACTCGTTTCGTTCTTGATCAAAAATTCACGGATAATGATTGTACTGTGAGACGGTGTGTTTTATGGTGCAAAATTCGCGAGTTGGTTTCCCACAAATCTTTTCTTTTGTGACAAATTTCTTCACCTCACTTACTACTTCACCTCATTAGGCTCAAGTAAACTTCTTCGTCCTTATGAACCCCTCGTAGGTCATAGGGCATCAACCACACCTGTCCGCCATCTTGTGCGATTTTAGGCAATCTACTTTAATTGGTTCCAGCTCTTTCCGAGTAATAGTCCGTAGTAACTGTCTGACCTTCTGGCAAAAATTCATGGTGTACAACATCGTTGTAATCTATAAAAACCGTGACTAGAGCATCGCTTTCTTTTTGACTGAAAACTAGCCGATTCTTTTTTGGTCTTGGTTCATTCGGTGCTCTCCACTCACTCGCCTGATGTCTGGATTGCGTGTCGTAGTCGAGTTCATTAACTTTATTGATATTTTCATCAGTCTGATATTTCTGAAGAGTTCATGGGATTTGTCAACGGGATGTGTCATCACCGACACACTTTGCAAAGGTTTTCGCTCCATCGAAAACATTTTTAACACCAAATTTAATACAAACGCGTTGTTGCAAATTCAAATCAATTTTTAGAACTGTAGAAACTACTTGCAGAAGGAGATTTACTCAAGACGACGTAACTTTTACAAATGTCAAGCAATGCAGATAAAATTTAGGTGAGAATGTTAATCACAGATGCGGCAACTTGAAAAACAAAATAAGAACACAAATTAGTTATCAAAAGTCAACTAATCAAATTGGTATTTTTAACTTTAAGCTAAATTGGACCGTAAATAAGGTTTCTGGAAATATCTCAACTCCAGCGATATCTATCGAGTTCATTTTCGTACTAAATATTTCCCTTCACGCAGTTAATATATGCTTTGTCCTTGAGCCAAATCTGGTCATAAGGACGGTTTTAGTGATAGCTCGACTACAGCAACAACTCTCGGTTAATCGTGCGACTTTATTCTAATTGACTTGAAGGCAAACTTGTTGTGTGTATTTTAATTCAATCGGCTTGTTACTTTTTCAGTTTTCCAGTCACAAGCATATGCGAAGTAGTGGCCATATTTGTGTGTGTAAATGCGGAAGACAACATAAACTTGATTTTTCTAACTAATTCCAAACGAGTCTGATCTAATCCATTCGAATTAAGTTAGTCGATTGCAAACTAATTTAATCTAATCCTTTTTATCTAACCAGTTATCACATAATCTTATATGAACTAATCTACTCAATTCCAATTTAATCTAATATCATCGCTGGTAATCCTTTTTCATCGAACCTAATTGAGTCTTATCAAACCTAGTCTTATCTTATCTAGTATAAATTAAGCAAATATTGCGCAGTCTTATCTAATTTAAACTTACCTAGTCTTATCTAGTCAAATGTAATCGATTCTAGTCGAGTCTGATCGAATCCATTCAAATCAATTTAATAAATCGTATCTAATCTCGTCAAATCTAATCGAATCGATCCTAATCTCGTCTAATACAATCGACTCTTATCGCGTATAATTTAGTCTATCATATCTAAAGGAATATAACACGATATTATAAAAGCTAATATAACCGAATCTTATTTAATCCAATAGATTTTAACCGAATCTAATCTACTCCATCTTTTCTAATACCATAAAAAATAATCTTATATGATTTCGTCTATTCGACTCCAAATTATTCTATTCCAATATTCTTATCTAATTTAACCTTATCTAGTTTTCTAGTCTAACCATTTACAATCGAGTTTAATCTATTCCATTCAAATCAATTTAATCAATTCTGTTTTAATCTAATCCAATTTAGTCGAGTCTATCCTTATCTCATTTAATATAAGCGACTCTAATCGAGTATAATATATTCCATCGTATCTAAAAGAATATCATATGATTTCATATGACCTAATCTAATCGAATCTAATTTCATCTAATCGACTTTAATCGCATCAATTCTTGTAATGTCTAATCAAATATAACCTTATATGGTCCATTCAATTTTATGCAAACTTAATATTACCCAATGATAAAATCCAATATAATCTAGTCTTATTTAATCCAATCGTATCTAATTTAATCTTACCTAATCGAACCGAATCGATTTTAATCGCATAAATTCTAGTCTTCCCTATTAAGTTTTAAGTCATTTCATCTTACCTAGTCAAGTCCAATCTAATCTAATCGAGTATAATCTAATCTAATCGAATCGAATCTCATCTAATCTAATCTAATCTAATCTGATCCAATCCATTCGAATCAAATTTAATCTTATCTAATTTAATTTAATCTAGCAAAAATATCGTAGCAAAGTTTTTTGATCAAAAATATAATAAATGACAATAATAATGTCTAATTCGAATACCTTCTAGCCCCTGAATAAATATACTTAAACCCTAGACTTATATTACACAGCGCAACAAAACGAAAAAAATTGTAATCCTTAGAGTCTCCCAATATTTTTCTGATAGGCTGTGGTTTTATGTGAAACTCCGAGATATTATGGCAAAAACCAAGTATTTACAAACCTTATCTTAAAATCTTTCTTTTGTTTTAATTGTTAATTAATTTGATTATTAGAAATTCTAGTCAATAGTTTTTGTTTCATAAACTTAACTAGACAAATTTTGCAATTTCTATGGCATTTAATTGAGGCCCTTTGTTCCATACAGGAATAAAAGGCTCAAAGAAATTTAAATTATTAATTTCTTTCATAATTCCTTTTTCGTAATCCCCACCTTTGAAATCAAATTTCAAACCCAAATTAATAACTTCATTTATTTATTTGAATTTATTTCCGTTTTCCATTCTCTGCACTTTGGGAAAACCAACTACCTTTCACCGATATTTTTTACTTCAGTAATCGAAAGGAAGTCCAGCTTCCCTATTTGCTTGAATAAGAGGGTTTGGACCTCAAACATTTACCGCTTATTATGAAACAAATTATTACGCAAAATCACAGCACCAGCTAATGAAGAAATTCATTTATCTAAGTGGCAGGGATGAAGCAGCGCTCAATAAATATTAGCAAACTTTCACCTTTTTACAGTTAATCTCACTGACTCATAATCCTTAAGAGGTTACCTGCGGCTAAGGGTAGAATTACGGAACAGCATTTTGTTTATGCACAAATCAGTTGCAAAAAAGGTACTCTCCATGGGAACTGTTGACCTTTGACCTTTTTACTTCAAAGCGTGAATCAAAGGAAAAATTTAATTAAATTTTGCAAAATGCAATACAATACAATAAAGAAGCCTTATTACATTCTCAGAAAAAAATAATAACGAAATTTAACTTGACTTTTATGACATAGGCAATTTTATGAATTCATTTATTGTGTACAGAAGTTCGTATTTTTGTACAGTAAGGGCGACTGTAAGGTAGTAGCATACTTAGGCCCCACCTTAGGCTTTAGCACAAATGTTAATGCAGAGCTACAGTAGTAGCAAAAAAACATGGACTAAGTTGAACAGGAAATCTATACTGCGAGGCAGAGGTACTTCCTTCGAGGGGTCAGCAATATTTAACTGAATTAATCTTCATACCCACACTCTCTCACTAATCTTCGGTCACTCAGTACAATAATCGATCATTTCTCTATCATCCAGAAAGCGGTGCCAATTTCATAGCATACTGCTGTAATTCTCAACAGGTTTATGACAATTTTTGAACAAATATGAATATGAAAAATTGTTGCCAACGTTTATCTTTACAGGATAATTTATTTAATGTAAATAAATATTTGAAAAATAATAATAATGAACAAATAAACCGTTATAGCCAATGAAAGTTTAAATCAAAGAAGGTACAATAATCAACGAAATTTGTTTTTGAGTAACTTTTTCACTAAATGAAGAAATTTATTTTAAATGACGAAAATCTTTAATTTGACCTTCACGAGCTCCATTGGATGATTCATTTTGGCCACCTTGTATAACTCATTTACTAAAACTTGCAAATAATATTTAACGCGCAAAAATCAAATTGGATCTAATCAGGCTTTCCTCGTGCGCGAGTAGCAGTTTTGAAGTAGCAACGTCTGTTCTTTAGACGTTGTCTGCAGTTACTCGAGTACCTCTAACAGGGGTTTGGAGTTTCAGCAAGCCAAGTCTATACTTATTATTTCATTCATGTAATACAACCTGCTTGTGGAAATTCTTCAACACATAGAATACGCCTATAAACTAAAACTGGCTCCTTTTTATGCTTTGCTTAGGAATCCGAATTGCTTAATGAGGCGCAAATTGTAATCAGGAGGCCTAACAATGACCTTCCATTTAGCTGAGGTTCACTTAGATGGCCAACCCTAATGGAGCTCATGAAAGTTGCAGGTGCTTTTTGATGCTGCAAAGAAGTTTACAATCACTCTATCCTCTAAAACTATTTTTTTTCTCAAAAATTAATGTTGCTAATATAGATACCTAATTTTAGACCAAGAATCCTAAATTTCCTTAAAAAGCCTCTACTGATCGCTTGAGTCTTCATCGAGTCACTTAAGTGCTTCGCACAGTAATCGAGATGGAGTTGTGTAGTCTTCTCCTCCTCAGATAAGAACGTAACACGACGACTTAGGCTAAGATAAATGACTGCCCAAGCGAGAATCTACTTGGACAAAGAATCAAGTTCATCCATTGTGATGCCGTCTAGAGAAAAAACAGAGGTGGAATCCCCCGAACAGGGAAGAGAAAGGAAAAAGGGCTTTGGATAAGATGACAACCAAAAGCGGGCTAATTACATTGCGTTAACCGCTTCAAGCTACTAATGAAATCCACCAGGTGTGTAATGTTTAAACCTGCTCTATTCGCAAGTATAGAATAAATGTGAGAGCTCAGAAGTCTGAATCTTAGCTTCATAAGAGCAGGCCAGCTGAGAAGAAGGTGTTGTTTCAGCTTCTGCAGAAAAGATTTGAGCTAATCCCAAGTCTCAATGTATGGATGCCATACGGACAATGCCCTGTAAGAACAGCCATCAAAATCGAAAGCTATGACTTTGGTAGCCTCAGCAGTACCCTCCAGTGCTCCTAAACCACCCGGGTCACGACAGGATCTCACGTCTTTGCACGTTTGCGCACTAACCCAGCGGTCGCTGAATTCACTTGAGGCCTATCTTTTTAAGAGTAGAACAAACGTTATCAAAGGAACGCGACCCACCCATTGCGCTATGAAACCAACTCATCAACTCAATAGTTTAAAGCTATTCCACTGTTACCGATAACCGAAATGACGAGTTTAAATCGAGAGGAAATCAGGTCACCAACTAATTTCGAACACATAAATAACGAAGCAAGAGTCATCTTTGCCGTCTGCCTTATGGAATAGCTATATACGTAAGAGAGGTATGCAACCAATCTGCTACTTTCTTTTATTGCACTTGGAATAATGATCCACTGCAATGGTTCAGTAGTCTAAATTTCAGAGGGCGCTCCTCGCAGATGACCAGTCTCACACGAAATGTCTTAGCTATATCGCCCGGCGCTTCACAGCCGACTTTGAAGTGAGCCACGAATTTTTTAAAGATTTGATAGGAGTTAAGCTATCAGTAAAAATATAGTCTTTATAAAGAGAGCTTGAGAATAGCCACCTGCTCAGCCTGAGAAAAGGAGTTCTGTGCAAAAATACTGTGGATTACGTAGTTGGATTGTTGAGGGTTACTTTTTTTGAAGCGCAGCCGAAGGCCGCCAACGCGAAAAAAAAAATTTAAGCAAAAATTCTATAAATTTACATAAATACTTCTAGTCGACGCTCCAGTAAAATTCAATTTTATATGTTTATATTTTCGAAAATGTTTCTCAATTCTAAAGCAAAAAATACTGCAGGCTTACAAACTGGACAAGTCTGCATGCGAACTTCGTTCTTATTTCAGGTTCAGAGTGATGCATAAAAAAGGCTGAATTTCCCAGTTGCTAAAACGTGCAAGCAGTCAAAACCTTTTGAGTTATCCAGTTCGAAATAAATGGATATTAAGACTTCAGTGCTCCAATAACTCTGATTCTTTGGAGAAATAATAATTTTTGCCCTCAGCGATCCGAAATTAGTCTAAATTTTATTAATCTAAAAAAAGGCTTGATTGATGAGCTACCACCTTTTAAGAAAATATTTATCTACTAGTTGAACTAAGAAAGAACTCAAAAGGGTCATTTTTTTGCCACTTTCATTATAAATCATCCACTATTCAAGCAGTTCTTTACATAAGCCTTACTCAGTGTCGTATAACTGGATTTCTTGTCGTTACACGATGAGAGGCGATAGACAGGTGCTGGTGTACCCATTGACTGCTTGAGCATTCGATACTAGTTTTTTGGTATGTTTTGTTAAACTAATATAGTACTTAGATGCGCTGAGACTGCTGAACCATTTTAATTACAAGAAAATACTAAAGGGTTTTCCAATAAGAGGTTTTATTTTGATATTCAAAGGAAAATTATATTTTTTAATAGTAAATGATCGGATGATTATTTCATTATAAAGAGGAAGGTATGCCGTTAATAGTGGAAAATAACATCAGGCAAATGACTACTACGACCACGCTTACAGGACAATATCCTTTTCATGAAATTTTCCATCACCGAATTGCAAAATGGCTGCCCTTTGTCCTCGATAGCCTCACGAATTTCATCTTTGAGGTCTTGATTCGAGCCTGGGTTGTTGGCGTAGACCTTCTCTTTCACGTGGCCCGAAGAAAAAGGTCACAAGATGTTTAGTTACAAGATCTTGGTGGCCAATTGTGATCACCTCTTCGAGAGATAACACGGTCCGGAAACTTTCCTCGTAAAAGATCAATGGTTTCGTTGCTTGTGTGGCACGTAGCGCCGTCTTGTTGAAAATAAACGTTTTCCAGATCAATACCATCCAATTTCGGCCATAAAAAATCGTTAATCATCTCTCGATAGCGCAATCCATTCATTCATAACACCTGTTATTAGAAAACCCTTTACTAAAGCTTGAGCCAACAGCTGGTGTCTTTTTGAAAATACTATAAAAATATCACTCAATATTTTTCAATGATATTTGCTGTATTAGAATTAAGAAACTTTCCAAACAATTGTGGCATATAACTGATCTTAATTAGGCGAATTTACTAGAGCAGCAATAAATAATCCTATCAGGCCAATTTTCTAAGCTCAAATTAAGGTTTCTCGCACAGTCTCAAAACCAGGCATACCAAAATTGAATATTTTTATTTAAGTAGTAAAATAAGGACTTGTCAACCAACTCCATTCGAATAATTGCATGCATAATATAACTTATATAAAAAATGTTCATCCCACACGAATACAAACGAAGTCATCTAACCTGTAATCGTCTTTTTAAATATCTGCAGGTATAAAGCAACTCAAAATTGCCGGCAATGACGCCATTAGTATTTAAAATAACACAAAAGATGCCAGTGATATAGTAATTTATAAAAAACAAACACAACAACAACTAAAAAGATTAAAAAAACAGCGAGTAAACAGCTGTGCGCCGCAAATGAAGTTGACAAAATTGTGATACTATCAAAAGTCGCAACACACACACACAAACATACAAATGCATATCGGTTTAACTGGTATCAAAGCAGCCGTAACTCAAATATAAATAAAACACAGATTTCGGCCAAAAGCAAACAACCCAAAAGCAGAGAAAAAAAACAAAGTTAATCGAGCTCCTGGGCGTATGAGTATCATGAATAAAATTTGAAGCTAAAAGAAAAACAAAGAATTCCGTAACAAGCCGTCAAAGAAAACTAACTTAGCAGACCTTTTTCGCTTTGCGTCGCAACTCCCTTACACAATTAAGTCCACTGTGAAGTGATGTGTAACAACAATAGAAGAAAAAAATGTGAAAAAAGTGTGTGCTGAAAAATGATGATAGGACGAAATGTGGGGCGTGGAAAGCAAAAAGTTGTGAAATGTCTAATAAAAACAGTGAAAGAAAAGCGGTAAAAAATAAGTACAGAAAAAAAAACTAGTGAAAGCGGATGACACCAATTGCTACGGAATGACAATGAAAAAAGTACTAATACCAGTGAAGGTATAAAATTAGAAAAAAGTATTAAGCAAAAGGAACAAAAAAAGAAAAACATAAAAAAATAAAAAAAAAAATTAATGTTTGCAACAACAAAGCAGCCAGTCCTAACGCGCCTGACCTGAAGGTTGGTGTTATCCTGTCTAAAATGGATGATTTATAAGGTACATTAACTTGCATATTTTTAGGCGTTAAGGCAAAAGTCACAAGCTGACTGGACTGCAGTCATGGCCATTATGACCAAATGACCACGAACACGTGCCTGAGGCGTTAGTTGTTGTAAATGCATGCACACATACACATGTAGATTTATACATATAAACAAACATGCATACATAAATATATACTTGCACACATAGAAACGTATATATAGAAACTACAGCAGCTTTCGTAACTCCGTATAAATGTTTGTATGTATGCATGAGAAAATTTTTCACTGCCCACTAGTATTACCTAAATACCGTTAGTTTGCCTGTCTATTGCCACCAATGCCCACAACTAACGGTACAAGC
Source organism: Anastrepha obliqua (assembly GCF_027943255.1). Lineage (NCBI taxonomy): Eukaryota > Metazoa > Arthropoda > Insecta > Diptera > Tephritidae > Anastrepha > Anastrepha obliqua. The sequence continues at coordinate 119,300,113 of NC_072893.1, read as the reverse complement.
ACCATAAACACAAGGTCACGAACATCTTTTAGCCTTAATGTTTAGCATTATTTACAAATGACGGCACGACATGACAGCTGACAGGCTATGTTGTGACTGTGGCATGTGAAGAGAGAAAAAAAAGAAAAAAAGAAAGACAAAAAAAACAGTAAAAAATAAGAAAAAAGCAAAAAAAAAACATACGTAGCTACTTAACATCCTTCTCATAGACACTGCGCACTGCAAATAAATGACTTGACTTACATTCGTGGTATTTAACGTTTTGCTGTCGAAATTCTTTGGGCAATGTGGCGCAAAGCGCGTGAGAAAATGAAGAAGAATTTGAGTGCTAATAAATATTTGAATGGAGTAGAATTTTAGCAGATTAAATTAGACGGACAGCTTTCGAGCTTTCAATGATATTTATTTGTGAGGCTTTTGTATACAAATAAGGTGGCGCAAAATTAGTCACCGTATCAGAAGAATTATAATTTTTGCAAATTGCGACAAGCATATTTGACACTTATGAATTAGACAGCTGCAATGCCCAAACGTACAAGCGATGGAGCGCGTAAAGATAAAAAAAAAAATTACATCACTCAAAGTAATTTTGTTTTCATTTAGTAAAAAATTGTTAAAAAAAATTGGATTTTTTTTATTTAGTAAAAAATTGTTAAAAAAATTTTGGATTTTCTTTTATTAGGTAAAAAATTGTTTACAAAAAAAATGGATGATTAATTTTGCGCCACCTTGTATATCTGTATGCCACGTTGTATATGCACATTAGAGTGTATTTCTTTCATCCAAACTAACAAAAAAAACGTACTTCTTTTTTCTAACGGAGTTATAATTGATGATATTTTAAAACTACCACCGAAATATTTCGAAAAACAATCGAGTTTCACATGAGTGGGACTGATTCAGGTGCGCCTCCAAAAATTTCATTTCTTTTCCAATTTGTTTAATTCTTTTATTTTTATGCTGACCTTTCAAGCTTAAACTCTTCTGTCATTTTTGATGGTGTTATTGGAAAAAATATTTTCAAAAACTTATTTTATTTCTCAAATAAAATCGAAGTTTCCTAAATATTTTGGTAAAAGCTTTAAAATATAGTGAAATTAAAAATTCTGTTGAAAAACCCGCAACTTTTTTTGATGAATCACTCCATTATTATTATTTTCCTATTTTTATTATTATTAGGCCATTGCGCACTACCACCAATGCGCACAGCCTGCCGAAGTACCCTATATTTTAAATCTTTTTAAAAATTTCAGCCCATTCTGGGGTTTATTATTCCATTATTTATATGAAAAAACGGCAATTCCACCAAGATGGTGTAGCCGTTTTCTACCTAGTGCAGGTCATTCACAAAAAATATGTTCTGAATTTTCAGTGTCCATTTCACAGAATCGACAAATGATGGTATTAGAGAAACCCATTTTGTTTAAGTGATATCTCAGGCTACAGTGTCCTGCAAAAGTAGCCAATTAAACGTCTTAAATCTACACTGCTGAGCGAAAGTAGCTTATCTGAAATTCCTCTGTCCGGCGTTAGAAACTGTTTTGCTTGCCGTTGATCAATAGAATTTCGCCAGTGTTCAACGGACTTCTTTTTCTCCCATTTTCTGAGAAATTCTTTAATGTGGCCCTTTATAAGTCCACAGAAAGTATTTTTTTGTCCACAGAAAGAAAGGAGTGCCCCTTTTTTTAGCCATATGATCAGCCATTTTATTTCCTTCATATTCCTCAAGTCTAGGAATCCAACCTAATAATACCGTGTTAAAACTTCCTAACGTGTCAAGAAAACTCAGGCAGTTATTTGCCATTTTTGAAGTGATTACAGTTAATAGAAGCGCTTTGAAAGCCACCTGACTATCTGAAACATTATCCTATGGAAACATTCCCTCACACAATCTCGTTGGCATGTACTTTTACGTGGAAGATTGCTTGTTGAAACCCCATTGGAATCGATTTTTTGAATTTAGATCCATTGATTTTCGCGCCTATTCTGCCATCTTCTAATTGCGACACATCAGTAAACCATATTTGGGCACCAGATTTGATGGTGAATGAATTATTTCTGCAGGCCGTACGTGTTTTAATAAGAACCTGAAGATAATGGTTTTGGGTGATTATTAATCAACTCTATAAAGAATAGAATTATGTCGAAAGTGATCTTTAAAATCTCTTCATATCCCCACTTTTTGGTTCGGAGATGCCTTTTATTCTTAAAGCGCCACTCTAAGCATAGATATAATAAAATGACTACGCCACGCAACACTAAATGGGCACTAGATTCGCTTTGTTTGTAACATCACACGCAAATATCTGAAAAATATTAAAGTTGCTTAAGTTAAATCCGATCCCATGACGAGGTTGACCGCTAAAAACAATGGGAGTCCAGGTCAATTTCTTCGCGGGTCTGGATAATTTATTTACTGTAGACTTAGCAAAATTTACCAGGTTCCTCACAAATGGGATGGATTAGTAAGATGAAAAGGTAGATTAATTTGTATTTGGGTATACCAAAGTTCACACAGATTGAGTGTGGTAATAGTACGTCAGCAAAGGGATATCCAAAGTCTAAATATGAAGCCAAAAGCCAAAAATCCTACTTTAGAACATCGCTAACTAACCAGTTTAGTAAGGTATACCACACCTAAGCCGATTCTGGATGTTGTATGAAATGTTACGTAGAAAGAAAATATTAACTTACCCGTAGGAAAGCTGATAAACAAAGTTATTTAACCTTTTCCCTGTAAGAACTAAGAGAGCAACCTGGTGACTGACGTCCAGAGAATGCTTCTGTTATGGGCAGCACACTTCTAAAGCTGTATAGTTACAGTAGTGGATTTATCAGTAGTAGATTTATCGGGTCTTCTGTCTAACGCAACATGATCGATCTGGTTTCGTGGTTTTAGATCGGGAGACAGCCACGTAGCATGGTGTGTTTCTTTATACTGAAGTTTGATGCGCAGATCACCATATTTGAAGCCCCGACGAAGTCGATCAGCCTCTACCCATTACCTAATGTTTAGATGTGAAGGCTGAATTTTCCGACTGTGGGTCCAAAAATTCCTTATTGCCCACCCTGGCATTGAAGGCGTCAAGCAGAAATAATCTTTGTCCATATCGACTTCAGTTGGCGCAAATGAATGAGTTGTTGAAAAATCTCTGCTGCTGCCTGGACGCTGCCTGGAAGCTCAAGTCTTTAGCTATAATAAAAATATGTTAACATGTCACATCCAAAGTTGAAAAAGTTTGGTCAGATCAGGGTGCACAATACCCCACAGAATTAGGCGTAACTAGCACAATAATAAGGAAAGGAGGGGAGTAAGTGCTCAAGAAAATTTCTATACCACTTCTTTATTCTATGCACTTCGTTTTACGCTTCTAAGCATATTTTATTTAATTTCTTGTCATCTCTTTATTACTTCTGCTAACTTAAAATTTACAAATAGCAAATTTACGTATCTGGGACTTCGTTTCTTAACGCTTTACTCAGCTTCACGAACACCCATTCGCTTAGCACCACTCCCCTTTTGCATGTGTATGTGTGTAGTTTAATTTCACTTAAATTCTCGGAAAATACACACACAATTTCTGTCTGGTTGCGTATACGCCACGTCATCAACTTGAATTAAGGCAATAAAAAACAGCAAAGCTACAAAAATGGAACAAAGAAGTTTTATCCCTTCGTATTATCCTTTAATATATAATAAAGTATGCATATGGCGAAGTTGAGCTGTAAAACAGTTTACTTTACTTAACTTTATTTCTTGTTTTAGAACTCTACGTGAGTACAAAATAAATATATTTGCTTAGCCATGCACTTACTTAGAAGCCTACCCATTGTACATACAATACATTAGCGCACGAGTACTCGTAAGTGAGGTTAGGTAAACATGCAAATGTGGTGTTATCCACACACACATGCACGCGCACTCTTGAGCAACCCATAGCCATGCGAGCTGCAGGGTGAGCACCAAGCGCTGGCCTGCCTGCCATACAAATCCATGTGCCGAGTTGTTGATTTATGTGCGCATTTGTGGCAATGCTCTCGCTTGTCTACATGACAGCGTATGTGGCTCACAAATCCAGCGCCACTCGCCCTATTTGCAATTTACATACTGCATATGGATGTACCTTCCTTGTCTTCTTACCTACATTTCATTATTTCTGCTGAAATATTTTAAAAATGTTCAATGCCCACTCCACTCATCACCCATCTCACATCACAAACACTACGAGTATATGTATGTATGTGTGCCTATCTGCCTCACTCACACTCTCGTGTGCTTCATTTTTCTCTTGCACTACTTTTCTCCCCTCTCCACTGTTATGCTGAGCTCTACATCCTTGACTTGCTCGATTTAAATTTGAATTTACGAGCCCCACTTGTCCGCTTGATGGAATTTTGAATGTCTGCAATCAAGTCAGAGTCGAACATAGAGTTCGAAGGTCGAAGGCTGAAGGCTGAAAGGCCGAAAGCAAGCAGTAAAGTAAACAGTTTACAATGTGTAATATAGCAGCACTCCGAATAGGTAGTTGAGTAAACTATAACGTAATTGTAAAAAATCTACACACACACACACTTATCCTTGTATGCATGCGTGTGCGTTGGTTTATGCTATGGAAATTAAAACCGGATGAAATCATACGCTTGAATATCATTTTATGAGGAAGCTCTTAAGAGCTTCAAGTTTTCCAAATATTTCACATCAAATTTATATTATCTTGACCCTGTTTCAAGACACTCTTTGCCGTCTTATGTGCTTTAGTGTTCAATTTGAAATAGTGGAAGCATAAATGGTAGAGATAATTGCACTGAAGTAGCCTTTGTTACGTACTTCTTGAGGAATATTTGATGGACAAATTAATTTCTACTTTCATTGGAGTGCGTTTTCGGGTAGTTTTGAATAATAAATATTTATGTATATTATTTTTGGGCACTGTGTTGAATGTGTACGAAAACTCTTTATAGTTTATAAAAGCATTGAGTCTGCTCGCTTCTAACAATGAATTTTCCTAATTTCAATTTAGTTTTATATGAAAACCTTTAACTGTGGGTGCTACCTCTTTGCCACGCGTCTCATGGAGAAGCTCAAATTTACAAGAAGACGGTTATATTTTTTCATAAATTATTAATATTATTTTTATTATTTTTCAAAATGTATTAAACATAAAAAATTTTATAAATTTTTTTAAGTGTTTTTTTATAAAATAAAATTTTACGGGAACCTGTGAGACACATAAATTGTTAGAAAAGCTCCAAAAATGCTTTTTTTGCTTTGTAAAAAATTGTTGTTACTAAATAAATTTTTGTTAATAAGAAATGTTGTTAATAATTAAATAAATAAAAAACTTATAAGTGAAAAAATAATATTTAAAAAATAATAAGTAAGCAAATAAAATTTAAAAAATATGCAAAAATTAGAAGAAATCAAATATTAAAAAATTGAGTTTTTGACAACTATGACAGATGGCAGTCACGAAATCGCAATATTTGATGCAAAAATTGGAAAAAACTCATATATATATATTTTTTTAATTTATTTATTTATTTATATCATCTATTAAAGTATAACTTAAATAGATTACTAATATTAAAGCTTAAATATAATATATGGTAAAGAATACTGTGAGATACATTAGTCACAATTCAAAAAGTGTATCTCCAGATTAAGTTTTGATTTGAAAGTCTCTCGTGAGTTAGAAAATATATCCAAATGTTTGCATAATTGGTTGGACTGTCTTATACAACGTGCAAGCGGTTCTTTCGACTAAAATTGGTCTTGTGATAAGGTAAACGGAACATATTGCTCAGATTATTAGCTCCAGCAAGAAGTGACATTTGATATGATTCGTAACTATGTCCCTTATAAACATTACCGATGAAGTTTTTCTCGGCATTTCTAAAATTGGCAATGCTAACAAAAGACATCTACTTTTATATGCAGGCAAACTGCAAGGCCAACGAAGTGAATGAATAGCAAATCTAGTGAAACGTTTTTGACCTTCTCAATTCTTAAAGATGATCCCATATAGAATGGATCCCAATGCGATATTCGAGGTTTGATCTCACAAGAGCAAAATACAAATTTTTCAGCGTAGTGATATCCTGGAAGTCCCTTGAATTCCTTATTACAAATCCAAGCATAGATCTAGACTTGGCAATCATAAAGTCTATATGTTTAAAAAACGACATTTTCGTTGTAAGTATGACCCCCAAGTCTTTCTTTTCATAAATTTTTGCGAGGGTGGTAGTGCCCAACTTGTAATCGAAATCAATCGTAACTTTTCGTCTACTGACATGTGCTGGCATTTACCAGCATTAAGAGGTAAGGAGTTATCATCACACCAAGCTTCAAATCTTGTTAAATCTTCTTGAAGTCTTATGCAGTCAGTTACGTTCTCTACCCGACTGTAAATTTTCAGGTCATCTGCATACATCAGACAACGTGATGTCTCGAAAACGTCTGGAATGTCATTAACAAACATTAAGAACAATAGTGGCCCAAGTTGGCTACCTTGAGGTACGCCTGAGGTAACTTTGATGGCATCAGATTTTATGTTATTTATACGAACGAATTGAGTTCTATCTGTTAGATAAGATGCACGCCACTTGAGTAAGCTAGAATGAAGACCAAATGAACCCAGCTTTTTAAGGATACTATGGCTGACTCGATCAAACGCTTTCGAAAAATCGGTGAATTGTTGGCCTGTTTCAAATTGGTTTAAGACATAATTTGTAAATAACCCTAAATTCGTAACAGTAGATTTACTCTTAACAAAGCCGTGTTGATTAGGCGATATGAGATTTGAAATTTGGAAGAAAATCAAATCATAAACTAGCTTTCTAAAGAGTTTAGGTATGCAAGAGATTTTGCAGATAGGGCGATAATTTTGGACTTCCGACTTGCTTCCAGACTTATGTATCGGTGTGATAAACGATTTTTTCCAATTATGTAAAAACTCACCAGAAGCTAGTGGTTTATTGAAGATAATTGTTAATGGTTTTGCTAGCGATGTAGCACAGTTTTTCAGTAATATAGGAGGGAGGCCATCTTCTCCAAGAGTTGGGTCATTTGCCAAGGCCGATAGGCTCCTGAGTACATCATTAGATGAGAGCTGGAAACTTTTATTTGTTCGTGAGCTGTTAAAAGAGGTATCTTCTATTCCGGTGTCGGATTGACAAACATAAACAGATCGAAAAAATCTGCCAAAAGTTTACTAATTTTTTGAATGTCCGACAACGTTTCTCCCAAATAATGCATTTTTTCTGGAATTCCAGTGGTTTTCTTTTTACCGTTAATGAACTGCCAAAAAGATTTACAATTTTCTTTGATGCCACTCTCTACTTTAGAAATGTAGTTCTGATATAAAAATGTGTTCAGAACATCGAATTCTTTTTGCAAACGATTGTACGCTTCATAAAGTACAATAAAATAAAAAATGATACACAAATTGAAAAAAAAAATCAATTATTAAGAAAGTGTGTGTTTACAATAGTCAATAGCGGAACTTATTATCATATTTTTTAAAATCAAAAATGTTGTTTTAGTCCGTAAGAAATGCAATGTTTTCAAGGTTGTTATTATTATTATGATTGGCTGTTTGTGCACTGCGACCCGAACAGCCTGCGACCTATTGTGCAGCCAGTAGCCTGCTCAAACAGTTTTAGGCTGTTAATAAATCCTAAAACTGCTGTAGGCTTAATTTCTACCAGGAGGTTTGGATCTATAGCCCCATTTCCCAGGTAGTTTAGTCTGCGCCATGCCACTGCTGGGCAGTCGCATAGAACCTGCTCTGCTGTTTCTTGTGCCTCTTTGCAGAGTATACAAGAATCGTTCTCTATCGCACCTATCTCTTCCATTTGATACCTGCTCACGTAGAAAGGCACTTTTGTAGCTGAAAGCCCCGCAGAAAGGTTCAGGACCTATGAATTCACTATTTTTGTTAAAGTGTCCGCTACTTTATTTCCTTCCATTTCATTCCCTTCCCCATTAAAGTAACAAAGTTTCTTATGCTAGGATGTTGAGAATTTTAAAACATTCCCAGACCAACCTTGATTGGAATGAGAAGCTATCCAGCGATTTTAGAGCTGCTTGACTGTCAGAAAGTATGTTGATATTGGCACCATGCCTACCTCTACGAAGACATTCTCTGGCACACAGCTCTAAAGCGTGGACCTGCGCCTGGAAAATGGAAGTGGTTTTCCCCATTGCAATTGCTTTTTTGAAATGTGGTCCGACAATTCCTGCCCTGGAACTATCGCCTTTCATTTTGTACCCATCAGTAAACCACACCTATGAGCCCTGTTTTAAGGATATTTCATTGTTTCTCCACGCTGAGCGGTCACTAATGATCACTTTGAAATTCTTGGAGAATTCTAGTTTTCTTTCCATCTTGTCGTGGACTGTCAGGTACGGAGAGCTCGGGATTGAACCCCGAATTCTTACATGTAAGTTTGATTTTTTTGAGGTGAAATAGATTAGGAAGCCTTAGGGCTGCACTGACTGCCGACCCTTTGGCAACAAGATAGAGTGGGTGGGAGTGAGTCCAGTGACTATTCCTACAGCCGCTGTGGGGAGGTTCCCATTGCTCTCGTTATGCTCAGACAGGCTATTCTGTTTATCTTGTTAAGTATTATCTTAAGTATGTCTTAGTTTGTTCTACTTTTGGCCAGCATACCAGAAAAGCATAGGTGATCATTGGCACTTTTATGGTCTTATAAGACCATGCGATCATCTTTGGCCGAAGATCCCATGTTTTACCGTAAATCCTTTGGCATATGTAGGTATATTGCTTGAAAGCTATGTACGATAAGTGATTTTTCCAAGTCAAGATTTCATCAAGGATTGCATCAGATATTTCATGTCCCCAGATAGAGTTAAGTCGGCGTACCCTATTTTAAGGGTTCCTTCTTCGCTTGAAGGGTACCACACATGTTTTGTTCCTTTCTTTCGATACCAGTTTTGCGTAATGTCGGGAGCTAGTGGCATCCTATCAGTTATAGTATAGTCAAATTAGCCTCTAACCATGATCCATATATCGTCAGCAAAACCCTGAACTTCGTATCCGAGATCGTCGAGAGTCTGTAGGAGCTCGTTAATGATCATTAGCCAAAGGAGCGGTGATAAAACGCCTCCATTGGGGCATCGTTTGGTTGTCTTGATTTCAATAAATCGCAAGGACCGCAAAGCTTACTTGGGAAAAAGTTTTTGAATTTTCTAAAAAACAAAATGAAGATTGAAAATATTCGATATATGGTTAAGCCCACCATATAATATTGGCATATTCAAGGAGAGAACAAATAAAAGAGGTGTAAAGCAATTTTTATGGGTATGGACCAAGCTATTTCGCCGAAAAAAACCAAGCGTCGCATAAGATTTTGAAATGATAAATGAATGTAAACGTATCAAAAATAACACCGAGGCTTTTCATTTGATCATCAGACTGCAGAACTTGGCTAGCAAACATATAGCAGCTTTCATAAATAAATCGCGATTTTGTGTTAGTGGCATGAAAACTTTTTTTAATACTTAAGCAAAAATGAGTTCTACATAGCGCACCACGAATAAAGATTATCAATCTCAGCTTGAAGACTCAATATCTGTGGAATTTATTAACGAGTAAATTTTCGCTCTCCTCAGCGTACAACAGAAACTGAGCATATGAGAAGCAGGAACTAATGTCATTAACGAACACTAAAAAACGAAGCGAACCTAAAATACTACACGGAGAACGCCGGACGGACATCGCACGGTAGGATTCAGATGATTCGCCGTCAATAGAAAAAACACACCAGATGTTGCTTAAATACGAATAAATATTTTGGGAATGAATTTCTATGTGAAAAATAATAAATTTTTCAGAAACATGATGCCAGATATTTTTTTAATTTTATAAAAAAAATTTGCAAAAAAAAATGTATAAGACAAATTTTATTAAAAAATAATTTCTAAGAAAACTTAAGAAAAAAATTATAAAGAAAATTTTATAAAAACAATTTTATAAAAAACTTAAAAAAAATTGTATAAAAAAAGTTATAAAAAAATTTAAAAAAAATTTATAACTGAAATTTTATAAAAAAAATTTATAAAAAAATTAAAAAAACACAATTTATAAAAACAACTTTATAAAGAAAATTTTATAAAAAAAAAAAATTAAAAACAAAAAAATGTTTCAAAAATATTTATACCAAACACACAAAGTAATTTGTTTTTGTTTTTAGTTTTTTTTATTTTTAATTTTTTGTTTTTTGTATTTCTACAAAATAAATTATTTCGTACAAATTTCTGGAATGTTTCAGCCAAATCAAAAATATGTCAGTCAAGTTGATGCAAATAAAAAAATAAATAATTGGCGCGTACACTTCTGTTAGGTGTTTGGCCGAGCTCGTCCTCCTATTTGTGGTGTGCGTCTTGGTGTTGTTCCACAAATGGAGGGACCTACAGTTTCAAGCCGACTCCGAACGGCAGATATTTTTATGAGGAGCTTTTTCATGGCAGAAATACACTCGGAGGTTTGCCATTGCCTGCCGAGGGGCGACCGCTATTAGAAAAATGTTTTTATTAATTTTGCTTTCACCGAGATTCGAACCAACGACCTCTCAGTGAATTCCGAATGGTGATCACGCATCAACCCATTCGGCTACGGCGGCCGCCGTTGATGCAAATACATCTGGAAATATTATATATCAAACTAATCCTATTTTGTTTTCTCGCCATCGTTAGGTATAATTAAACGCTAAATTCGTGCCACCTCTTAATTTCAAATTTACAGCGACTGTTTGTTTGCCCGTAGACCTGCCTCAAATAAAGATGTCATTCAAAAAACGCTGCACAGCCGCCAAATCGAAATTATGTGCTCAAAAAAATTATCACTTAAAGACAATGAAATTAGAAGAAACATTTTTTTTCTAATAACAATTTGTCTCAAGATTTTTCTAAAAAAAAAAATTTTTTTAATTAAAAAAAAAATAAACTTTTTCCAACCTCTACAATCATCCAACTCCTTTTACACAATTAATTACCTGTGTATTCATGACGCAGCCTCAAGAAAAGTCTTTACGAGTTACAATTTAAACGTTTTATAGGCCGTAAATCTTCTACACACCTAACAAAAGAGCCATCGCTTCCCCGAACTACCACAAACACATACACAGGCAGATCCGTGCTACTCATTGCTACCACAGCCAGCAGTGTTATTATTTTATTAATACTTTTTAGGCAAGACAAATTATGTGCGAAAGCAGTTAGCAATATTTAAATTACCTAAAATTCTTAGCAACGCAAGTAACAAGAAATATTATACTCAGACTTACAGAAAACAAATGCAAAGCACAAATGCACACTTACAAATACAGACTTAGGTTATATTACTAAGTATAAAGGAAAGTATTTTTGTCACCAACGCACAGCGTGCAGCGGCAACCTTCCACTTTCTGCGTTGCCAGCTGCAGAGGCTTTTAAAATTTATGAACTCGTAAGCTGCTTGGAAATTTATGTGATCGCTAACAGATAACAAGTGGAAAGCAGCAAAGCGTTTGAAATGAAGAAGCGAAATTAAGTAGACTTCAAAGACAAAGCCAAAGACAGTTGCGAGCGGTTGAAAGCGCCTTAACATAGAAAGTGAAATGCCATATGCATGGAATCATTAAATGTTAACCGGAAAGACTTCAGAAGAGCGTAGGCATGCCCTGCAGTGAAACGCCAAACTAGTTAGAAAAAATGCTAATTTATCGGTGGGAAATCGAACTAGTCCGAAAAGGACCAGGGGTGAACTAGTTACAAAAAATTTTTTTTGTTTAATTTTTTTTTTTCTTTAACGAGTGCATATTTATTGAGTTTGCCAACAAAAGATTTTTTTATACTAGTAGGAGAGCTACAAAACTATGATTTATTGTACTTAAAATCTTTTGCTTTTGGTAACTCATAACGAAAAATCCTTTTATTTAATCCTTGGAATGATACCAATTTTGAAATAGTTAGTCATTTAAATTGACAGCAAAAATCTACTAATTTTACAGCAAATCCAAGGACGCTAAATATAAATATGGAATATTTTAAAGTATAATAATATTTTAAAATCGAATCGGTCACCGTAGTCGAAGGGGTTGGTGCGTGACTATCATTCGTTAGTGCCGCACGAAACTCTGGGCTTGAAACACCAAATGGTAGAAAAGTGTTTTTCTATTAACGGTCGCGCCCAGCAGACAATGGTAAGCCCCAGAGTGTATTTCTGCCATGAAAAAGCTCCGCACAAAAAACTTTCCCCCATTCAGAGGCAGTGAAAAACGGCCGTCAGCAATTGAAAAAATTTGTCAAAAATCAAAGTAATTTTTTAGTCATTCGAAATTTGCACATTGCACAAAACAAAACCAAAATTTTTCCAGATATTCTGACGAAAAACTTGAAATTTTGATGAAAATTCCCCGAATTTTTACAAATTTCGTACAAAGTTTGAAACTCTGCGTTATATAGAATATTTACTAATTTCGTTCAAAACGTGAAACTTTGGATTATTGTATATAGTTTTTGTTGTAGTGTAAACTATCATCATCATCATTACATTTATCTCCCATTGTAGCAAAGCGCCTCAATAAAGCATTTCCATTTGGTTCTGTTTTTGGCTAGCGATTCTAATGCGTTCCTCGACTTCCTGCATTCTTTGACTTCTTATATATATCTTTTTGTAGCGATCTTCTCCATGTAGTCTTATGCCGGCCCCTCTTGCGGCTTCCTTGGGGGTTCCAATCAATAGCTTGTTGCCAGATTTCAGTTGTATCTTTTCGCAGTGTGTGGCCTATACACCTCCTATTTTGGCCTATACACCTCCTATTTACAGCCATTGGCTGTAAGTTGCACTTTTTATATAATTCATCGTTGCTGATGACGTTTGGCCACCTCACCTTGAAAATACGCCGGCATCGACTATTTACAAAACTTTAAATTTTTCCAGCTCCGACCATCTGGTTACAAGCCAGGTCTCGCACCCATAGAGCAGTACTGAGATGGAATTTTATTTAAATAATCTGGATTTGGCTTGGACGGATATTTGTGATGAGTTTCAGATTTGGCGCAGCTGAGCATATGGGCCAGTTGCTTTATTTACTCTATCCCGCACTATTCTCAGCAGATATTGCACTGCCTATGTAGGTGAAATCTTCGACTAGTTCAATTTCTTTGTCATGAAGTGTATGCCTTTTTATTGTTGCCACTTTTGGTGTTCATTTTTATTGATTTCGTTATGTCGATGTGGACTAAATTTAGCCGTCTCGGCGCACAGAGCGTCGGGTATTACTTGCATGTCAGAGAGCTTTACAGATAATAAGACAATATCATCAGCATAAATGAGGTCATCTAGATGTTCAGTGAAGTTCCAGTAGATGCTTCTTCGCTTATCATCTACGGAATTGTGTAGGATGTCATCAGTAACAATAAGAAAGAATATCGGCGAATGTAAACAACCTTGCCGAACACCTGCGCTAGTTGTGCTGCTGTCTCCGCATATTGTGCTCTGATTAAAGGTGTCAGCGTCTCACCTCTACACCTAAGCGTCTTCCAAATACTTCTGCGGTGTATGGCGTCAATCAACGTAAGCAAGTTGAAGGGTCGACTGCCATTCCTAGGGTGTTAAACTAGTCAATACACGGAAAGTTTGGACAAATAGTATGATTTATGAGCAAATGTATAAGCAGACTGTGTAGACGTGTTTTTGAGTAGTTGCAGTTTAATCCGTATTTTTATTTAATCCACTGAGTGTTAGTTTGCTAAAAAACTAGGTAAATCCTTTAAAAGTGGTTCTTTTGTCCGGGTAAATCAAAATCGTAATAAAGTTTAACATAACTACTTCAAATACTGCGAAAAAGCCTTGTTGTTACACCTGTTAAATTGTTTGAATTTACTAACATGCCAAAAATGTCAACACGAACAACGGCCTTAAACAAATTGTCACCATCCCCGCAAACGCCTTCAGTACAAAGTAAGTCCCTTAGTACCGATGCATCAAGCGCTACTCTCAATGCGTGGTTTGCGAAAATTGAGAGTCGCCTAGAATCACAGAAGCAGAGCATCATTGAAGAGCTAACCTTACGACTAAGAGAATCGGAAGAGCGAGTAATGGAGCGATTCAGTGAGTTGTCAGCGGATGTTATGAACTTGAAGTCGGCAGTTAGGCACATGGAAGAGCGCGTAAAAAAAACTGAACTGAAATGTGCTGATGTAGACAAATTGCGCAGCGAGGTATATGCACTCACCGAACAATTAAATGTATATGAGAACAACGCAATATCAACAGATGTGATTGTTAGTGGGTTGCCTATAAGGAAAGATGAGGACATTCTAAATGATTTCTCCAAGCTGTGCCAAACGCTTCAAGTAAGACTAGCGCCCGTACGTTCTGCTTTTCGGTTACGACCAAACAATAAAAGCGCAGCTCCAATTATAATCAAATTGAGCTCTGCTGCAGATCGCTCTCAACTGTTGAAAGCTGTAGCTAAATTCTGCAAAGATAAGAGACGAGCACTTTCTCTTAGTGATGTCGGCGTCAGTATTGAAGGGAAGCTATTTATCCACGAATGTCTTACGAAAAAAAAAAAAAAAATCGCGAACTAATGCGTTTGGCTATGCAATACAAAAAGCAAAAGCGTCTAACGTCAGTTTTCTCTGTTCGTGGGCAAGTGTTTGTTAGAGCTCGACCCCAAACTGATGCTGTAATTATAACTGAAAAAACGAGTATAGAGAGCATTGCAACTCCTAATATGTAAAAACAAAAACATTTATGCGTTATATTATTAATGTTATGTCTGCGTTAAATTTATTCTCTTATTTATCATTTATGTTTTCCAAACTCTTTGCTTTACATTGTAATCATTTTTATTTTAGTATCACTTCTATTTCGTTCATCTCATTTGTACTTTTCATATTCTTGGCTTTACAATGTAATCCTTTTTATTTTGATCTCATTCCTATCTATCTCATTATCCCCTTGCTTTATTTAAATTCCTCCACCTTGCGTATACTCCCAACCATAAACTGTCAATGTGTAATGAAATAGCAAAACAAGTAGACAAAGAACATGCAAGAGGATTGCTTAAACTCATTTCTAATCACTACAATGGGTTTAATGTGTGTCAGTTGAATGCGCGAAGTTTGAATGCTGAAAAAATTGACTATCTAAATTTTGTTTTTGATAATTTGAGCATTGACTTAATATGTATTACAGAGACATGGTTTAAAGACTATATTGATAATAATGTGTATTCCCTGTGCGACTATACTATTATTAGATGTGATAGGACTACGAAAACTCGAGGAGGTGGCATTGCTTTATATTTTAAAAATAATTTGAAATGGAAAGAGATCTGTAGATCAGATCATTTTCAAGAAGTCGAATACATTTTTGTTGAATTTTATGATAACAATACCAAATGTCTTGTTGCATGCATTTACAACCCTAGCAATAGAAATGACCTCTCAGTGATATTTGATAAATTAGCGGAATTCCACATATCCTATGAACATATTATTGTGTGTGGTGATTTAAATGTAGACCTTCTTTGTGATAATTTTTCTTCCAGGAGTTTGATAGATAGTTTCCAATCATTAGGAATTTCCTTAATCAATGAATATGCTACTCGCTTTGCACCCCACTGCAAACCAAGTCTTTTGGATGTATTTTGCGTCAGTGACAGAGATTACGTCAGTCATATTGATCAGCTTCCTATGGCTGGAATTTCCGACCACGAGTTGATATTCTTATCTTACAACATCCAGTTCAACAGACACAATCAAGAAAAGGAGATATTTTTTAGAGACTTTAAACTTATTCAGCATGATCTCTTAAATAAGGAGGCTGCCGAGCTTAATTGGAATATGTGTCGGTTATTCACAACAGTGGATGAAAAACTGCAACATTTCAATGCTTTAGTCAGCCATCTATTTGATAGGTTTGTTCCGTTGCGTAAAATTAAAGTCCACGGAAATAGGAAACCATGGTTTACGCGTGAGATATTGTCTTTAATTAGAGAGCGTAGTAAAGCATATAAGAAATGGAAAATTGATAGAAACACTCACTCGTGGCAAAAATATCGTGTAGCAAGAAATAAAGTAACTGCAATCACTAGAGATGCCAAAAGGGCATATTTACAATGGAAGCTCAATGATAGTTTACCTCCGAAAGTCCTATGGAAAAACCTTAAAACCTTAGGTGTCTCAGGAGAGAATAAGCCCGTGTGCAGTTTGGACCCAGAAATCTTAAATACTCACTTTCTAGCTTCTAACAGGACTCCACTCGACATATCTGTAAAAGTTCCTCTACGAGTGCATGTTGATGACGGTGAGTTTGAATTTGTGTCTGCAACAGAGATGGATTTGATACAGTGTGTACAAACTGTCAAATCTAATGCTATAGGGACCGACGGCATTTGCCTTAAATTTCTTAAAATTATTCTACCATTTGTAGTACCACCACTTACGCACATAATTAACTTTTCAATCACCTCATCTACATTTCCATATCTTTGGAAGATAGCAAATATAATACCTGTGCCAAAAACAAAATGCCCTACCGCTCCTCAGCACTTCAGACCAATAAGCATTTTACCTGCCCTATCGAAAGTATTTGAAAAATTTTTGGCGCGACAAATTACCTACTACTTGGACAAGAATAATCTGCTGAGTAATTTCCAGTCGGGTTTCAGAAGTCTGCATAGTTGCTCCACAGCTATGCTTAAAATTTTTGAAGATGTTCGCTCTGCTTATGATAAAAACTACCTAACAGTGCTAGTATTACTCGATTTTTCAAAAGCATTTGATACTATTGATCACAACATTTTACTGCAAAAATTGTGCTATCACTATAAGTTTGGAGCATTTTCTCTGCAACTAATAAAAAGTTACCTTTCGAATCGGCTACAACAAGTTAAATGTGGTGGTAACTACTCAAGTCTAAAACCAATTACGTCAGGTGTGCCGCAGGGCTCTATTTTAGGTCCAATTTTATTTTGCATTTTCATTAATGATATTGTTGAGTGTTGCCAAAATTCGTCGATTCATCTCTATGCTGATGACACCCAGATCTACCTGTCAAGGCCAATAGGTCTTATTGAAGATTTGATAGCAAGGCTTAATGAAGACCTCACTCGTATTTCTAACTGGTCCAAATCTAACAACTTGAAATTAAATGAGTCAAAGACGAAGGCGATTGCTATTTCTCATTCAAAGTATGACCTTAACTCTTTGCCGCCAATATTACTTAATGAAGTAAATATTAACTTTGATGACATAGTAACTAACCTGGGTTTCAGAATAAATTCAAGATTATCATGCGTTGACCATGTAAACTTTGTTGTAAACAAGGTATATAATATTCTTAGAAAGCTATATTGTACTGCCTACTTACTGCCACGGCAAACTAAATTAAAACTTGTTAGATCACTCATTGTTCCTCATGTTTCGTACTCTGAATTAGTATATTGCAGGCTTGATAATAATTCGAAACAAAAATTGCAAATCGTTTTAAATAATGCAGCGCGTTTCGTGTTTGAAAAACGGAAATATGACCATATATCTATCTACTCAAAACAGATTCTCGATCATAACCTCGACTCGTATCTCAAAATACGCTCTGTTTTGTTCCTGCATAAACTAATACACACACAAAAACCATTGTACCTGTATAAAAACATTAAACAATGTCAGTGCACCCGAACATTGAATCTAATTGTTCCGACTTACACTTACTTGGAATCAGAACGCATGTTCTTTGTCAGTGCCATTAAACTATGGAATTCTATACCAACTACAATAAAGCTTATAAAACAAGCAAGGTGTTTTAAAACTGCAGTTTCTAACTACTTCTAACCTTTAATACCCCTTTCCTTCTCCCATTCCCACCATCTTTCTCTTCTTCTCACTTACTACTCTAAGTTTTAGTCTATAAGTTTTATAGTTAATCTAGTTTTAAATCTAAGTAGCATTTCTATGTATACCATCCTCGTATTCTAGAATTATAAGAAGATGTACTACCACAAGACTCTGTCTTACTATGTGCAAAACAAATCAAATAAATTGAAAATTGAAAATAATAGTCAAGCCTAGGCAGTATGTGGGCTACCTGTGTATTCACGATTTTTTTTAATAAATAAATTTAATCTAATTTTTTTTATTCCTTTTATCTGAAATTAATGATTTTAGTCCAAACTTGGTCTAGTCCTTTTTTTTTTGTCCCTTTTGAACTAGTATGAGACTAGTATGTTTCTAACCAAAATCTTACAATTCACATCTCGTACGATATCGCCATGTGACAAATATCAGTTGCTTGCATGAAAAGCAGGTAGTTGTCTGACTAGTTGCATATGTGACTCATACTAGTTGTGAGGTATGTAGTTTACAACTAGTGAATTTGACTGCAAGATAGTATTACACATGTACATATACACACATACACACTAATGTTCGAAAAATATAGCAGTATAACAACTTCATAAATCTACGCTACGCTACGCTGCGCTGCGCTGTACGCAAAGCAAGCAAAAAAAGCAGGCCTACTTGCAGGCGCTGAGTTTCAAGGCGGCAAGCACAGCGTATAGAGTCAGAGTTGACATTGACATCAGCGCACTCACTCAGCTAGACACCTGTCATGTGACATGCCACTTTGAGATTTTTTCCTTCCGCTTGCTAGAAGTAAAAACAACTACAACATGCCACAATAGCTGCTACCCAGGCGGTTTATGCAACAAGCGGCAGCTGAGTGACAGTGACATACTCTCTCGCTTACATACATGCATACATACATCATTTGTACATGGATGCATACTAAACTTGATTTTTCTTCTTCTGTGCTTATTTTCACTTTCCTGTTGTTGCCCGTCTGCTTTGGTATTGCTTTGGTTGCCCATCAGTTAATTCTACATTTATCTGGCATACAGTTCATGCTTAGTTCTTTGAACACTTACTCACTTATGTGCACGTGGCTGTTATGACATATAGAAAGCAATGAATTCACAAATGCCTTTGTGTGCAGTAACGAGTACTAAATCTACAAATGTTAGCTTCACAATGGCACTTGACGCCAAAAATGACCTGCTGGAATTTGGTACGTGTATGAGTTTTGCTTGCGTTTGGATTTTTCCCCTGTTGGTAGGAAGTGGTAGATATGAATTGATCTACTTTAAGAATATATAGGATCCGCAGAATGGAGACCTCCATTATATTTACTGTTTGTAGGCTTCGAAAGACCACACGACACTATTAAAAAATACGCTATATGCAATGCCCTTCGTCATTTTGGTGTGCCAAGAAGAATTATTGACATGATATGCCAGCTTTACAATAATACTTAATACAGAGCTCGTTTCATAGGCAAATATAGCGATAGATTTGCTATAGTAAATCATGTAAGACAAGAATTTGTTCTTTCCTCTCTTTTATTTATCGCAGTGCTGTAGTCTATATTAGAGAGCCTTAGACGGCATTCAATTGTCCGCCGTTCCAAAAGCTTCGAGATTTACTTATAGATCATGCGGACGACATATGCTTCATGAGTCACACGTTTGCTGATATTCGATCAAAATTTTAAAGATGAATGGCAAATGCTTAAATCTTAGACCTGAAAGTAAACAGTGCAAAAACTAATTTAATGCTGTGTGAGACTAACAATACCACGCCCCTGGTGGTAAACTCTACTGATACGACTGTTGTCGTAGAAGATATTAGCGAGTTTTGCTATCTGAGTAGCATAATTGCCAAGAATCGAGGTACTGAAAGTGACTTACCCAATCGTATAAACAAATCAAGAGCAAGTTTTTATAAATTGAGCAAAATTTGGTCTGCACGAAATATTAGCAGATGTACCAAAGTAAGAATTTTTAAAACGAGTGAAAAAAACAGTCCTCTTGTATGGCTGTGAAACATGAAAGGTCACTAACAGAATCTGGAAGAGTATGCAAAACCTTTGTTACGAAATATCTTCAATGAATTTGCCGAATTTTCTGGGCCAGAATTATAACGAATGGCAATTTACTAGCACTAAGAATGTAAGCGTCTGTTAATGTCGAGATTAGACGCCAGAAATGGCGTTGGATTGGACACATTTTGCGAAAAAGATAATGGCATCGCTAAAATGGCCCCCAAGGTTCACGAAGGAGGGGACGACCGAGAAGTACATGGCTAAGAACGGTACATGCTAAATGTCAACAAATTGCTAACTGGCCTTATATTCGAGGAATTACAAAATATCGTGATAGTTGGAATGCGTTCATCTTCGCGCTATGTTCCGACTAGAAACGACACTCGCTTACAACGATGCACCTTTTTTTGTTTTCAATTTATTCTCACGGAAATAAAAAAGGCCGAAACTGCAAATCTCGGCTCAAGTTTTCATATTCTAAAAGCTGAGTCTAATTGAAGTGTTTGGCTTTCAAACTATTTATAGTTATTGCTTTCCTTCTTAGGCGGAAGTTCCCACGTTTCTTTGCGCTATACTTTGCGTACCTGCGATTGCTATTCACACAAAGTACAAAGATGTCCTTCCCTCACTTTTACTTTCACTTTTTTTTACTTTTTTTTTTACTTAAAAGGGCTGGATCGCAGCTTTCAATAAATTATGCACCCATCCACTAATGGCAGCGAGAAAACAAAACCATAGTAAGAACACTCCAAAGTATTAAGCTTAAAGGCTGACGAGGGGCTGCATCGCCGTTCACCAATTTATGTAGCGGCAAGTGGATATCTATCTTTGAGTAGACGGCTAGTTATTTTCAGATATTCAGGGGGTAAAACGAGCATTCTTCGACGCCAGTGTACAGAGTAGTTCATATAATGGTTTTTTCTTTCACTGTTCTACTCTTTTGACAATGGCAGCTCTTTCCCACTGCAAAATTTGGCAGAAAATCAGTATCGTATTTTTGCGCCTCGGAGTTTGGATCTTAGAAGAGCCCGAAATAGACAAAGATGTTGCTCAAAAAATCTCATTTTCTGAAAAAGCGCGTTTTTAACATATCTCGGCGGACTGTAACATTACATTTGGTTCATCCCACAGCGCCCATTCTGCTTACCAAAAGTGGCTCACTCGGCTCATTGTATCTTAACCTCAAGCTTAGCGAAACTGCCACATCTGGAGATCAGAAAACCCGTACCTGATTGTCGAGAAGCTAGTACATCCTCAGAGGATGACAATTTGGCGCGGTAACATCATTAGCCCATTGGTCCATTTGTGAAACAACATCAAGACGCATGCCACAAATAGCCTTAAGAGCTCGATTATTTATTTCTTTTTTTTAAATCCCTGTCCCACTTTTCTTTGAAAATACTGCTGGAAACGCCATTGCGGTAAACGAGGAGCGCTACGGAGGTATTATAAACGATTTCTTGTGACCGGAAATTGAAACCATGGACCACACAGGCCTTACCACAATCGATCTTATCGATCCATTGCAAGTCAAGTTCGATAATCCTATTGTCAGTCGTCTTCTCGATGTCAGTTGACCACTTCGAAGCTGCGGTTTAAGACCATCAGACTTCTATTTGTAGGGTACTGTAAAGGAAAAATCGTTAGCGAAAAATCCATTAGCAATTCAAGCTCTTAAAGAAAATATCGACTAAACCACTAGTGAGATGGATCCAGAAATCATCACCAATATCTTGATTACGAAAGTTGGATCTACAGGGTGCGCTACTGCGACACCAGCGGAAGCATCTACATGAATGAAATTGTGTTCCATTAATAATGGGAACTATTAATATACGAAAAAAAAATATTTCTGTATTTTTTTTTGGAATTTTTAAATAGATATGAATATATAAGCGATCCTCTGTACGAGTCGGCACCCAATGGGGATTTTTTGACATATTTTGTTCAAAAATGGCTACCATGTCCCTTGAGAGATTGTTTCAAGAGGCCAATCTCCTTTAACCTGATTGCACTTTGAGCTGCGATGGAAATGACGGAAAAGTCGATGGGAAGTAAGTGCAAACGCGCGTTCAGGGCAGCACTGGGACAAGTTTTACATGCTCCGGTGATGCCAATGCCTGCATTCCTTTGCACCGTTCCCAGCTTAGTGATATTATAGCCCTTCCGTAGAACTTCCCACCAAACCAGGCATCCATACATTAAAATTGGCAAAACCGCTGCGTTGCACATCCACAGCATGACCTGTGGCTTCAGTCCCTATTTTTTACCGAACATAGATTTGCAGGAATAGAAGGCTTTACTGGACTTCTTTACCTGATTTTCAATGTGTAGTTTCCAGTAAAACACGGAATATGAACCGGAGTATTAAAAAAAAATTGATAAAAATGCTTTTGGAGTTGCTGAGCCGAATTCGTCATCCATTTGTCCCTACGGGATCAAATTGAAGGTCAGTTCAAGGTCAAACACAAAATATTCATGGGAAAAATTTAAAAAAATCCACGTTTACATTTTTGGGGCTGCTGTCCATATTCGTTATATAATTGTCCCTGCGGGGTCAAATTGAAGGTCAGTTCAAGGGCAAACCTAGAATATTCACCGGAAAAATTTCAAAAAATTAACGTTAACATTTTTGGGGTTGCTGGTGCCGAATTCGCTACCAGCTTATCCTTGCAGGGTCAAATTGAAGGTCAGTTCAAGGGCAAACACAGAATATTCCCCTGAAAATCAAAAAAAAAGATGTACATGCTTTTGAGGTTGCTGAATCAGAATTCATTGCCCGTTTGTCCTTGCGAGATCAATCCTAGCTCTATATCCATCTGGCTTTAATCCATGTAATCAATCACCTTCAAGAAAATACTCCTGAATTAGGGAAATACTCCTTCCAAACATGTATCCGAAAGCTGGATGAAAATCCAAAAACTAACACCTTCCACCGCACTCTCCTGTTAATCAAGAAACAATTCACTAAAAGAATAACTCTTCATCAGCAGTTTTGGTCCAACGCCACTGGTTCAGCCCTCCCGAAATGTGCTAATGCCGAAAACCTAATAAGCTTAAATGCACAGCAGAAATGGTTTCCTGTTGGGAACACTACGTGTATTTTAAAGTGGCTGGATTTACAAAAATTTTTTTTTTTTGTTTTTTTTATTCTTAAACCATTGAGGTAAGTACTTCTGCCCCAAGAGTCAGCCACTCAATGCCCTCTCACTCTCTGCTCCACTTTCGTTTTTACTTATACACTCTTGATATAGGTGAATGTACATACACACACACACACAGCCACATATGTTGATTACCCCCGTCACCGCTTTACGATACATTCGCATTCGTATTCACATCAGGCGCGACATATCAATCAGTGCACGCTTGGCTGGCTGGCTTAAGAAGCAACCACTACGGGTGCCGCCACAAAGCCTTAGCATTGAAAAGAAAAGGAAATGAAAAGAAAAAAATGTATAGAACTATACGAACGTGTATACACTTTTGCGCTGAAGTGCTGGTGCAAAGTGCCAGTAGACGGGGTGTTAAAAAATGGATAAGAAAGAAAAATCGTTGCCGCACGTTTTTTCTGGCGCTTACTCAACTGCTTAATGTAAGCTTTCTAAATCAGCAGGTAGCAGCTCAACGCAGCTTGCTTTCAACTTCTTGTGCGTCAGGCTTTGCATTAAGGTTTTAAATTGTGTCATTAATTTACGCGTGTGCATATTTTTAGGCGCATAATGGTTTATTGCCAAAGGTTAAACGGTGTGTATATGTCAGAATGAAATCCGAGATGGGGGTAAAGTAAGCGGCTCTAGGCAGCATTAATTGCTTTAGCGGTGAAAAGAAAGGGTGACTAAAGCGCTGAGTGCAGAAGAATTTAAATTAGAAGTAAAGAAAAATGCCGAATATAAAACTTAATTTAAAGCTATTCTAAGTATTATTTGAGGTGATTTACTTACTCATATGAGTACTTTTACAATCAATTTAAAATTTTTTTTAAATTTTTTTTTTCTATTTTTTTATATCCTTTTACAAATTTTATGCTTTCCACGCAAATTAAAAGTTAATGTTTTGCAAAGGAGTTATTTCGCAAAATGGCAAAATGATTGTAATAAATGTGCGCATAATTACTGTGATGCTGTAAAATGCTTTTAGGCGTTCGTTCATGTAGATTTATTAGTAACAAAGTGGTCGCTATACGGTCGCATATTTCCTACATATTGCATTTGTTGTTGAAAATTCTTGCACTGTGCGTAGCAGCAAATTAGATTTTATAACCCACTAATTGTCACATCATGCAGCACTGATTTATTGCCTACATTTAGGAGTTTTTCTACTACTAAATAAGATGAATGGAATGTGAAATTGAAATCATTAAGGCCAAGTCGCATAAAATGAACGTATTCCAGGCACTCGAGCTCAAGCTCTGTGCGAATAATTCGCAATATTCCCATCCGTTACCATATGCAGAAAAAAAGTGGGTATATAATTTTTGACACGATATTAAAATCGTATATTTTGCGTTTCTAACTCGAGTTTTTTCGCTCAAAAATTTTGCGTCAAGACATTTTTTAATTAATATAAATTATTTGAAGGCTGGAAATGTTTAATAAACGAAAAATCAAATGGCACTCTTAATTCATTATTATAATATTTCTCAATTCAAACATTCAATATTAAATATGTATTTAAATTTCTAAACACATTTGAAAGTAAAGTTTTCCGAGTTCGGTACGAAACCATAACGTATTTTTTTTTATTTGTATACATGCCAGATCGCTTGTCTGATAGTCTATCAAGATGCGAATCTCACGATATAATTTTTGAATTTTATGCAGAATTTTTTTCCATAAATCTTTAATTTCGTTCAATAATTTGGCCCTGGAATCTTATTATTTCTTCGTGCAGGATCAAATGCTTAAAAAATATACAAATAAATATCCTCAAGGTACATTAACTTTCAAAAAAATGTTCGCTCAACTGTTTCTATAGTACGAGCTCAAAAGTATTGCATTTTGATAAAATTTCCCTAATGGGAATTTTTTTAAATTTTATATATTTATTTATAAAATCATATAATTTGACGCAATGACGTAATTTAACGAAAACTTTCGATTTAACAAAATTTCCCATTATGGGAAATTTTTTAAAAGTTATCAGTTTACGTTGTAAGAACACTTAGACATTATTTTTTTAAGTTTTTTTATAGTACTAGTTTAAAAAATGTTGCATGTTAGGCAATTTTATGAACTAATATAAAAAAATTCCCACCATGGGAAAACCAAATAATGAATTTTCCTTTTTTTTTCTTTGTATAGTTGTCGAAAAGCATGAAGTCAGTAGACTATCAGGATAATATTTTTGAATTGTATGCAGAATTCTTTTCCACAAATCTTTGATTTGTAAGACAATTTTATGAATAAAAAAAATTCCCACTGGAGGAAAACCTAATAATGAACTTTCGTTACATAAACGCATAAAAAATACGTGAATTACGTTGAACCTATAACACTAGTTTGAAAATGCACGTATTTTGGTAAAATTTCCCTAAAGGGAAATTTGTAAAATTTCATTTATTTATGTTAAAATAGCATATAATTACTCTACGACGCATTTTGACGAAAATTGTTTGGTTTAACAAAATTCACCATTATGGTAACGGGTTTTTACATTAATAGATTAAGAAAGTATTGCATTTTCGTAAAATGTCCAGGAGGGAAAATTTTGAAATTTCTTTTATTTATGTGAAACTATCATAAAATTACTCACACAACACATTTTAATAAATATTTTACATATTAACAAAATTTCCCATAACGGGAACTTTTGGCAGAAATTGTATATTCTCATTGCATGAAAGACGAAGTGCTAAACAAATTTCACAATGCCACTTTTAAGGAGAATCAGAGAAACAAATGCTTAAAAACTTTTGTGATAAAGAAGTAGAACTTTTAGTAGAAATTTTGAAATACGTTAGTTTGCTGGTGAGGCATTCTTTTTGTATCTTCTTTATTTGAAAAATGTAGTACCTAAAACTTCACCACGACATTTTTAAGGAGATTTTTAGTAGAAATTTCTAATTTCTTAGTATTATTTCTACCTGAGTCCCGTTTTGCTTTTTTTTTTGAATAATCAAGTATACAAAAAATTCATGATGCCTCTTTTGAATTATAAGGAGAATTTTTAGTCGAAATTTCGAAGTTCGCAAAACGATTTCTAGCTGGTTTTTCAAGCTGGCGCATCAAGCTCTTAAAAAGTTTTCTCGAGAGTTGCATTAGCATTTTTTAGTAAACTTTTTTCTATATTATCACGATAAAGACGTATAGCCTTTTCGTAAAATTTCCCTAGTAGGATATTTTCAAATTTCTCTTATAAAAAAAAATAGCATACAATTTCTTACACATTTAACATATTTGAACAAAAATTTCAAATACCAAAAAATTTCCCACAAAGGACATTTTTGGAAAGTTATGAATTTTCATGGTGACGTTTTTGAATTTTAAGTAAAGGGTTTTTCAATAAGGACGGGTAGATGTTGAAATGGAATAAAATGGCGTTTGCTTTGTGGCACGTAGCGCCGTCCTGCTGGAACCACATGTCGTCTAGGTCCATATGGTTCAATATGGGCCATAAGAAATTGGAAGGGCCACCACGTCTACCGAAAAATGGGCGCAATGCGCGCAACGTTTGCGTAAATGAACACTCATTTTGATAATAAAGTTTTATCATTTGAACGTGCTGTTCAATCGTGTAACTTGCTGCCACAGGGCGCCAAAATCGACCCGCGCCAATTGAAAAACCCTTTATAATTTTTAGTAGACATTTCAAATTTCGTAAAATATTTTTTAACTGAATTTTTGAGGAAAAAGGCTTAACAAATTTCCCTGAGAGATGCGTTCGCATTTTTTAGAAAACTTTTTTCTATACTAATGGATTAAAAAAAAATCCTAGTAAGATATTTTCAAATTTCTTTTATAAATAAAATATCTTAATATTTCTTACATAGTTAAAGCATTTTAACAAAAATTTCATGTCCTAAAAAATCTCCCAATATAGAACATTTTTGGAAAGTATGAACTTGAACAATGACGATTTGAATTTTTAGTAGAAGGTTGGAATTTCGTTAAATAATTTTACCTCCTCTTTTCTGACAAATCAAACGCTTACAAAATTTTATCGAGATATGCATTAGCAATTCTTAGTAAACTTGTTGCTATATTATTGAGTTAAAAAAGTATTGACTTTTCGTAAAATTTCCCTAGCTGGAATTTTTCCTAGAAGGAAATTTCCCTAGTGGGAAATTTTAAATTTTTTTTTATTCAAATAAGAATACCATAAAATTGCTTATATAACGCATTGTAATGAAAATTTCGTGTATTAATAAAATTTCCCAATAGGGGATTTTTTATTTGTTAATATAAGAATATCTTAAAATGACTTATGTAACGCATTGTAATGAAAATTTCGTGTAGTAAGAAAATTTCCCATTGTGGGAAATTCTTGGAAAACATTGAATTTCGTGTATTTGCGAAAAAAAGCTTGTACTACTGTGGGCAAAAAGTAAGGTGAATTTATTTGTCAAACTTCGCGGGATTAAAATTTCATGAGTTGGCAGCACTGTTAATAACATCTGGGCCAACTTTCATGTGAATGTCATTATCAGTAATATATTTACGCTTGTGTTTACCAAACGACCAAGAGTGCATTTTTCGATTTTTACAATGTCTGATTTGATTGAGCAGAGAAGTGCCATCAAATTTTGTTTGCGGAGTGAAATTTCGGCTGCGGAAACGTTTAGCATGTTGCAGAAGGCATTTGGTGATTCGACCATGTCGCAGAAAAATGTTTATAAGTGGTACAAAGACTTCAAAGAGGGTCGAGAACGTGTTGATGACTTGGAGCGCTCCGGACGACCATCGACGTCAACAGATGACCAACACGTCAATAAAGTGAAGGAGCTAGTGCTCAAAAATCGTCGGTTGACTGTTAAAGACCTTACTGATATGATCGGAATATCAGAAGGATCTGTGAAAACCATTGGGAAAGACCATTTGGGCCTACGAAAAGTCAAATCTCGTTTGGTACCGAAAACTCTCCACTTCTTGGAAAAAAGTCGTCGCATTGATGTGTGTGAAACAATGCTTTCAGACTATCAGGACAAGCTCAAATGCATCATTACCAGAGATGAGACTTGGATTTATGCTTACAACCGACCAATCAGGTGAATATCGTGCTAAAGGCGAGGTCAGACCGAAAAGAGCATGTCAAAGTCGTTCAAAAATAAAGGTCATGATGACAGTTTTTTTCGATTTTCGTGGCGTGGTGCACTATGAATTCCTTCCACCTGGCCAAACTGTTAATAAGGAATATTATTTGAGCGTTATGCGTCGTTTACGTGAAGCAATTCGTCTAAAAAGACCAGAATTATGGGCCAACAACTCTTGGTTTTTGCATTACGATAATGCACCGTCTCACACTGCACTCATTCTTCGTGACCATTTCGCCAAAAATTCCACGCATATCGTTCCGCAACCACCGTATTCGCCTGATTTGGGTCCGTGTGACTTCTGGCTATTCCCAAAACTCAAGAGACCAGTCCGGGGAACGCGTTTCGAGTCGATTGAGGAGATTTGGCATGTTTCGGGGATTGGAAAAATCGTTGACATTTTGAAGGTGATTAAATTGATTTACAAGAATAAATAAAGATTTTTCATTTTACAACCAAATTCACCTTACTTTTTGCCCACAGGTATGTGGTCTGTGTAATTTTTTAAGAATTTATAGTCGGATTCGTATTTGCTGAGCTATTCATGCTGATATTGAATTCTTTTTCTTTTTTAACGGAAATTTTTGGCAAACAAACAATTAATGCGCTCTATAAAAAACTAGAGTGCGCAATTATTTTTACAAAACTTTTAAAAAGAAACCAGCTAACAAACTACACTGTACATACATATTATATTTGATTATGACTATTTTATTACATCCATTATTTATACCTATTAATTTAATCGTTCCCCACAAATTTATTAGACTTTTGCTATTCATTTCGTTTTATCTATGCCGATATTCTTTTTTTCAAAGATTTATTTGATTTTCATGGAGTCCTTAGCATTCCCTTCCTTTTCGTGTGAATTTTATAGCTAAGTTTTCAACATGAAGTTTAAAATTTCACCAAATCAATTCGATTATATTTTAAATTTATTGTATTCAATTAAATATTTTCTATTTTATTTTATTGCCAAATAGCCTTGAGAAAATTCTAGAAATGTCTTCATTTGAAAGGGAATATTGAAGGTATTTTAATAAATCATTTCAGGCAATTTGCATGCAATCTTCAATTAAGTCAAGTGTAACTGTGAGAAATTGGCAAAAATGCAATAAAATATAAATACGCAAATATGTATGTGTGTGTGCTTTTCATTGAATTCCCAAACTTTATTGGTCAAAGTTATAATTTTAAAATTTCGGGCGTATAGTTGGTAAACCGACAGCCTGCGCAACGCCTTTTACGAGGCTCAACTGTTGCATTTCTTTCTATAATTAAAAGTTAAAAAGGGGGCATTGAAACCTTGCAGAAAATCGTGCAAATACTTTCTTACCCTCTCCGTTTTAATTCTGCTTTCTGTAGCTGATTAAACTTCAGGTTCAAATTCGAAGCATGTAGACAAAAGAAGAGAGAAACAGCACTTCCAAGAAAAATGGAAATTACGCTTGCACATGGCAGTTTGCTTTTCCCGAAAATTGTAAAAACCAAATTTTACAAATGTATGCATTGTGTGGCATCTCTTTAATTACAAACGTACAAGGCAAAGGCACACAGAAGTATTATGCGACGCACATATACATACACACCTGCACACAAATATCAGTGGCTTCCAATGTCGCGATGCGTGTATATGTGTGTGTGGATTCGCGTGAAAAATTACAAATGACACGAACGTGCAACGTGCCACAAAACAACAGAGTGGCGGAGAGAGAATGGCATAAAGAAAGCGTAAAACAAAGAAAGAGAACATTTCCGTTTCCGTTTCCTATTTGCTACGATGCGCCATTATTAAGCATACCTTGCACGCCTTGCTTTTTCTTCGTGCTACAATTCTTTCCATTGAAGCTGCGCAGCATTGGCTGTTATCGACGACGGTTGCAATGGCGACATGTTTGGTTTTACCTCCTCATACGAATATACAAATATATATAATATTATATATATATATATATGTATATGTATGTGTGTGTGAATGTGTGTATTCACCTTTCCACATACATATTTCAAAAAAAAATATTATTTATGTACAAAAATGTGTGTGGATATGCATCCATGCGTGCCATATGTCGTCGTTACGTGATGCGTGCGCTGCGAGATACCCATTAACACAGCCTAAAAGTATGCTAACCGAGTGTGGCCCAAAGTGCGGAATTTCATACCTATGCGTGCTGTGTATTCTCTAGTTGTTGCATATGTTTTTGGCATATCTGTAACACCGTTGTTATTAATTAATGCGCCTACATGTCGACTCTGCTCAGCGTGTCGCGTCTGTCACACAAAATATACACTGAATAATTTACGAAAGACGTGCTTTTTAGTGTCTATTTTAGGTTATGTTGTAGCGCAATCTTCCTTGTATATATGTATGTATGTGTGTGTGCATTACTTGTTTGTTTCAGGAATTATTAATCTATACGCATTAAACGTAATTTCGAAGAACTTTTTTTGCTTACGATGTATACAGAAAAATGTGTAGCATACTTCTAGGTGAATAACCTAATAATTTCTCGTTAGAAGCAAAATTGTTGTGTGTTTCATAAATTTAATAATTAATGTTCTAATTTAAAGTAGACATTTCAGCAAAAAAGAAATTAACGGATTTGTATGTAGAGCAAAATTACTAAAAATAATAAAAAAAAATCTTTTTAAATAAATAAAAAAAATGAGTATGTTAGGATTGGTCTTACAATTGCTGTGTAAAGCCAATACACGATAGATGCGGAAAGACCCCAACTTCGTCCTATTAGCTGTATACTAGAGTAGAGTGCTATTGTCGCTCTTTTTACCCTATCTTCGACAAGTGATTTCCTTCTTAGTTTTCTATCTAGTATTAGACCTAAGTAGCGGGCCTCATCACTAAATGACAGTGCCGTTCCACCTAGAGTCAGAGGAGCTATTTTTTGAATTCTATGTTTCCTGATAAATAAGCTGAATTCAGTTTTGTTACTATTGGCCCTTAGCCCATTTGCTTTTGACCAGTTTTCAACCACGTTTAGTAAATATTGCACAATTTCACAAAGTGCACTGAGAAATTTCGCTCTTACTGCCATTGCAACATCATCCGCATATGCTACGACGTGTTGTCCGCTCTCTTCTAGGCTCTTTAGCAAGGAGTTTATTGCCAGCACCCCGAAGAGAGGGGGCAGCACTCCGCCTTGAGGTATTCCTCTACTGACTTTTTTCCTGATCTTTGAGGCCCCTAGGGTTGCGATCACAAATCTGCTCATAAGCTTGTGTTTGCTAAATTCAACCCGGGGATCCCGAAATCAGGCAGTGCCTTTATTATAGTATTCGATAGGATGTTGTTAAATGAGCCCTCGATATCAAGGAGGGCTACCAGTGTGTATTCCTTATTGTAAATAGACTTCTCGATGTCTGTAACAAGTGAGTTAAGTGCTGTTTCTGTAGATTTCCCTTTACAGTACGCAGGTTGTGAGATACTTAGTTTGTTAGGGTTGAAGTTAGCTTTAGTATGGTTAATGTTAATCCTTAATCTCCCACCACTTCATATAACAATCCAAGAGGAAGCAGCTACGCAAGCACTCATGCTACACATGAAAGAAAATTTCAAATTAGGCAACCTCACCGGTAACCTAAATATCCTAAATAAACTCAAAAACACCATAAGCATGGCTTAAGTTTCAGACCACATTGACCAAACCCTCTGTTTCACAAAAGGATACACAGTTACCTTTCCTGAGAGGATCGAGTGGAAAACAAACCCAAAATGGATGAATGATGATTCATAAAAATGGTACACTGATGGATCAAAAACAACTTATGGTGTAGGAGCAGGAGTAGTGGCGCCCAGAATCCACAAATCATTCACTCTCACCAGGGACACCACCATCTTCCAAGCGGAATTATACGTAATAATGGAAGCAGCAAACCTCATGCAACGTAGAAACCACAAGAGAGTAAAGATTAGAATACTCTCGGACAGCCAATCAGTTCTAAAAGCTTTAGGTAGCTATACCTACAGCTCAAAAACTCTCTTAGAATGCCACAAGGCACGAGACATAAGGGATATGACGGCAACGAGAAGGCAGACTTGCAAGCCAAAAAAGGGGGCAAATATAAATTTCATCGGACCTAGTCCCATGTTTGGATTTAACAAAAACAGCCTAAAACAAAAACTAAAATACTGGGCCAAGACTCTAATAAACCAGCATTGGAACAACGTAGAGGGTCTTAGACACTACAAAAAGTTCTTAAGTTACAATGCTGAAAGAGCTAACATGGCCCTCACGTTAAACAAAAAGAGCATTCGCACTCTCACAGGCGCCCTCACGGGTCACTTCACCTGCAACAAACACCTACATAAATAAGGCATAACTATCACCAGCACCTGCAGATTTTGCTGCGAAGATGAGGAGTCTATAGAACATCTCATCATCGAATGTCCGGGGTTGACGCATAGAAGGAAAAAGTTTTTAAACAAGTTCATGCTTACAGATGAAGACCTTCAATCACTTCCTCAGAAGGAGCTGGTACAATTCATAAGCATACTTAACAGTCAATAGACAGCATAGGGTGCACAATAGATCAATATGGTCGCAGTGCTAAAGGCCCATACTTTAACCCTTTACTACCACTACCCATTAACCATTAGCTTTAGTATTATTATTATTATTAGAAAGATTACGCACTGCAACCAAAGCTGATCTATTGTGAAAGGCCTATTTTGTAACCCTAGAGTTTTAGGCTTTTTAAAAATTTTAGCACAATTTTGGGTTTGTTGTTCCAAAGATTGCATGGAGATACTACGATACCACCAAGGTGATGAAGTCTCTGTCTGCCCAACGCTGAGCACAAAAAGCTTTCTATGTCCATTTCGCAAAAGCGGCAGAAATTGGTCTCAGATAGACCAATATTATTTAGATGATACCTCAGGCTAAAGTGACCTGTAAGATTTCCTGTTAAAAGACGCAGATCTACTCTGTTTAGTGAGAGAAGTTTGTCAGATATTCCTTTGTTTGGACTTAGGAATAGTTTGGCTCGACGCTGACCGGCACAGTTTAGCCTGTGTGCGGCAGGTTTTCTTTCTTCCCATTTCCTAAGGAATTCATTAATGTGGCCTTTTGTGAGTCCACAGAAAGGCTCAGGACCAGTAAGTTGCATATTTGCTCCTTGTTTTGCAAGGTCATCAGCCATTTCATTTCCCTCATGTCCTTCATGTCCCGGAATCCAGCCTAGTGTTACTATGTTGAGGTTCCCTCACGTGTTGAGAAGGTTTAGGCAATCATTTACCAATTTTGAGGTGATAGTTGTTGATAGAAGGGCTTTTAGAGCCGCTTGGCTATCTGAAAGTAACGGGTGATCAATCATGAGGTGCTTTTTTCAATAGTTAAAAAAAAAACAAAAATGTAAATTATGTTCAAAACCTTTATTTATCATTTGAAAGGACATTCTTTGACATTTACTTTTTCAATATGACTTCATTCAAATGTTGGCCGCAACTACGCTTAAGGTGGTCCATTCTGAAGGACCAATTTTCAATCACTCGTTCGAGCATTTCGACTGGTATGTCGTGAATAACACGCGTAATGTTGGCTTCCAGAGCTTCAATCGTAGCTGGTTTATCAGCATAGACCTTGGACTTCACGAATCCCCAAAGAAAAAAGTCCAAAGGTGTGATATCACAAGATCTTGGTGGCCAACTCACAGGTCCTAAACGTGAAATCAGCTGCTCTCCGAAATGACTTCTCAATAAAGTCATTGTTTCACGAGCTGTATGGCAAGTGGCTCCGTCTTGTTGAAACCAAATGTCGTAGAGATCATTAGATTCAATTTCAGGTAGCAAAAAGTCCGATATCATGGTACGGTAGCGAGCACCATTCACAGTTACGTTGCGGCCATCATCATTTTTGAAAAAATATGGACCGATGATTCCACCAGCCCATAAACCACACCAGACCGTTGTTTTCTCTGGGTGTAAAGGTAGCTCTTGAACCTGTTCTGGTTGCTCTTCATCCCAAATACGGCAATTTTGCTTATTGACGTAACCATTGAGCCAGAAATGCGCCTCATCGCTGAACAAAATTTTGCTCGAAAACAGCGGATCTTCTTCAATCTTTTCAAGAGCCCAATCAGCAAAACGGTGACGTGCAGGAAGGTCATTTGGCTTTAGTTCTTGTACGAGCTGTATTTTGTATGCTTTTAAATGAAGATCCTTCCGTAAAATTGACCAAGTTGTTCCATACGACAGTCCAAGTTGCTGAGAACGGTGCCGAATCGATTCATCGCGGTTTTCACGTACACTCTCTGCTACTGCCGCTATATTCTCAATGCTTCTTGCTGGACGTGGTCTATTCGGTCGAGAATTATCCACCAATGAATATTCGGATTCAAATTTGTTGATGGTATGTCGAATAGTGTTTAAGGCAGGCCGATTATGTTGACCATAATGCGGTCTAAGCGCACGAAAAACATTTGTCACAGAACGCTGATTTTCATAATACAGTTGACCAATTTGTAGACGTTGTTGCGGTGTGAGTCTTTCCATGATGAAATGCCAAACGCTGTTCAACAAATCCACGATGACAGTTTGCCACAACTCGCGCGCGATCTGTAAAAAAAACGCAAATGAAAAAAACTCCTCTTAATTGATCACCCGTTATGTAGATGTGAGTACCTCTCATTTTCCTGTTAAGGCATTCTCTCACACATATTTCGATGGCATGTATTTCTGCCTGGAATATTGTTGGGTAGAATCCCATCGGAATCGATTTTTTGTTCTGTTCTACCATTTTCCAATTTGGACCCATCAGTAAACCATAGCTGGGAGCCATGTTTGAAAGTGATAGAGTTAGTTCTCCAGTCTGTTCGTTCATTAATTATAACTTGGAAGTTCCTGAAGAGTGTTGGTTTGGGTGATAGTATATCATCCCTATGAAGAATAGGACTATGTAGGAAATCTTCTAAGATCAATAAATGTCCTTTCATATACCCACTTTTAAGTCCAGACATACCTTTTAATCTTAAGGCACTCGAGTGAGCTTCCCTTTCAATTAAGATTGGAAGCGGTGGTATGTTCAGGAGCACACCCAATGCATCCGTGGGACATGTTTTCATAGCCCCTGTAATACCAACGCATATCAGACGATGCAGTTTGTTTAATTCGTTTACTGCCTTTCTTTGCTTGACCTTGGGCCACCATGCTAGGGATGCATAAGTGACTATGGGTTTCACAACTGTGGTGAATGTCCAGAAGGTCATTCTAGGGTTTAGTCCCCATGTCTTACCAAAAAGCCTTGTGCAGGCAAAGAATGCCCTTGTGGCTTTTGAAGTAACTGTCTCAATATGGGAATTCCACGTTAGCGTTTTGTCAAGACTGACGCCAAGATAGTTCGCTTCTGTCGAGAGTTGAAGTGTTGTTCCATTAAGGGTCGGACATTTGAGATTTATGTTCCTTCTCCTAGTAAACGGTACAAGTGTTGTTTTGGATGGGTTGATGGAGAGCCCTTTTTCCGTGCACCATTTGTTTATTATTGTAAGGGCTTGCTGCATGCGATCCGAAATAGTTTCCTCATGCCAGCCTAATACATAAACTACTAGGTCATCAGCGTAACCCTGAGAATGAAATCCTAGGTTATTCAGTTTGTGGAGAAGTTCATCTATGACTAGAGTCCACAAAAGAGGAGAAAGTACGCCACCTTGAGAGCAACTTCTTGTGGCTTTAATAGATTTGATTGTTCCTCCTAGTTCGGTGCTGATCGTCCTAGATTTCAGCATGAATATTATCCATCTAGTGATGGGTTCAGGTACCTCCTTTAGGTTTAGGGCATTACAGATTGCCTCATAGGAAGTGTTATCAAAAGCCCCTGATACGTCAATAAATGCACATAAAGCTATCTGTTTGGACTCAATAGCCTTTTCAATAACTTTTACCAGGCTGTGTATTGCAGTCTCAGTGGATTTTCCCTGTTCATAGGCAAATTGAAGTCGATGCAGTGGGAAGTTAGCTAGCTTTAGTATACTCTTCTATCATTATTTCTAATGGTTTTAGCAAGAATCCTTGGGTGTTGTGTGTGAACTTTTTCCTGTCTTAGGAATAAAGACAACTTTTAATTCTTTCTTTCTTTACTGATGGAACACTTTTAAGTTTCAGAGCAGCCTTGAATATAGCTGTTAACCACCCCATAATATAGTTTAGTGAATGTTGTATTTGGGCCGAGAATAATCCATCTGGAGCCGATGATTTAAATGGTTTAAAGGTGTTCACTGCCCAGGTAATCCTAGTTTCAGTGATTATGTCTTCAATGTCAGCGTTAAGTCAGTGTCTACTAGCAACTTCAAAGTTTCATCACTCAAGATAGTCCAACTCTTATCCGATTTTCGGAGGAGTGATTTTTTGAAAGGATCTTACGCAGTCTAGAAGACTCTGTGGTTCCTTCGATTTCTGCACAGCACGTCCTCCAATCAGACCTTTTCGCTTTCTTAACTTCTTTTTTGTAAATTCTGCCCTTGTCCGGGTAAAACTCCCCTTAGTTTGGAACCGTCGCCCACCATGTGCCCGCTTTCGCATTACTTCAGACTAGCGCTCCTTCTCCCTTATGCCTATGAACGGTTAATCAAGACTAATACAATTTTAAATAAAAAGGTCGCATTTTTTTATTTTTTTTATTTTATTACTATTGCAATCTAGTTAACAAAACTAATAAGCAATTCATTTTAGATATATTTAAATTAATTAAAACATCTCAATTAAAGACAAAATTTTATGAAAAGAGATCATGCGGTGTCGTCCTTTTTAATCTTCTCGTGAGGTCATCAGTTACAAATAGTTTGGCTGCTTCATCATTGATGTGCTGCTGAAGTCTCTCTTTATGTTTATTTGCGAATTTTTTTATGATACCAGTAATGGTGTCTATATTAAGATCCTTATGTAGATTGCAATTGCGAATTACCACGGCGCTCTAACGATGTCGCGTAATACTTTATTTTGGGAGCGTTGAATGATGTTTTTGTTACTTTCACTGGTGCAACCCCAGAGCTGTATGCCATATAAAATAAAACCAAGTTTTCTAATAATACCTGTTGTTTTAATGTTATTATTATTAATTTTTTTATTATATATGAAGGAAAAAATGTATGGTAATATTTGCCATATACCTTATAAGATATGTTGTATACTAATCTACATCTATACTAATATTATAAAGAGGAAAACTTTGTTTGTTTGTTTGTAACGAATAGGCTCAAAAACTACTGGACCGATTTTAAAAATTCTTTCACCATTCGAAAACTACATTATCCAAGAGTAACATGGATTACATTTTATTTTGGAAAAAAATAGGGTTCCGTAAGATATTTGGATTTTTCGGACACAAACTGAAAAAAATCTTATATATAAAATAAAGTCAACTTTTTGTGTGTGTTCGCTAACCGGCCGTGTCTGCACCGAATTAAACCAAACTTACACACATTGCTAAGAAGGTATTGAAGATGGTTTCCGTATAGTTTGGATACCTATTGGTGGATAGGGCTCGAGATATAGGTCAAAACGTGGACCCGGATAACCTTCGGATGTGTATGTACAATATGGGTATCAAATGGAAGCTGTTGGTGAATGCTTTAGTTCAGAGTATTTTTAATGCCGCTCCGTGACTGGGGTCTCGAGATATAGGTCAAAACGTGGACCCGGGTAACCTTTGGTTGTGTATGTACAATATGGGTATCAAATGAAAGCTGTTGATAAGTGCTTTAATACGGTTTAACTTTCATACCTATTGATGACTACGGTCTCGAAATATATGCCAAAACGTGGACCCGCCGTGTCTTTGCACCGAATTAAACCAAACTTACGCACATTGTTAAGTAAGTATTGAAAATGGGTTTCGTAAAGTTTGGTTGTAATTCGGAGCAGTGGCAACGCGTACAGCGTTCTTTTGAACCAGCCATAATGTCGCTTACTTTTTTAACGCTTGGGGCGGAACTGAACTGTCAAATTGACAGTGTGAGTTACAATGTGTCAACATTTCTTTCTGATTTGGATGCCATAAGGAAAAAACGTAAGTGCAACATGTAAAAATTGTTTGTGAATTTTTTTTAAGTGGATTTTGGAACAGTGAATAATTTCTTACGAAATTTGAGAATTTAATGTGAAATCCGAATGAAATTATGTGTTCGTGGAAAAAACAATTTTTTTCGTTTTTTTTTTTTGAAAAACATAAATGGATAATGGTTAAAAAAGCTCCAATGCTTAATAAAACATATAAATTGAAACGAAAAATTCGTGGATGATCAGGAAAAAAGACGATTGTTTCTTAGTTATTCATATGCGTTGATTTGAAATTTAAAAACAATCTTCTTTTTTCCTGATTTTCAATTTATATTTTATATTTACGCAAAAACAAATAGAAAAACAAAAAATATTGTTTATGCCAAAGCGCTTGAATAAAGAATAAAGAAATAAATAATATGAAAACCATATATTTTTATTCTAAACCATATCTATTCTATTTTAGTGTGCCCAGCGAAGGGGGCCGGGTTTGCTAGTATGTATATAAACATGCATATACATATAGAATTTCGCGCAGTTTTCAAAAAGAACAAATCCATAGGCAAAGATGCATACAAGTCATATGGACATATCAAATATACGAATCTATTCCGTACGCAAGCAAATGTAAGCTAATGTGCTTGAACTGCAAGCGAGAGCGCGGAACGAACGACAAAGAGCACAATCGGCCCCCGCGTTCGGCAACGTTCGACATATGGCTCTGTCCTACTTGAGTGAGCATATATATGTATGTATATGTATGTATATGCGCATTTGTATATAAATTCACATACTTGTATTTGCATATGCCTTCTTCCTGTGTGCATGGTAATGAACCATTTCTCTGTTGAGAATAGGACGATGATAGAAAAAGTAGGAAATGAAAGGGAGTGTTTCGAGTGTAAAGTGTCTTGAAGAAGGCAAATCGATGATGGTGCCTCTTAGTGTTGTTGACTTATTAACGTCTGATGCACAATCGAAATTGAACATATCTTTCATGAATTTGATAAATGTTTCCTCATTTTTCACGTTTGTGTAAATGTAACTTGACCTATTCCATTACAATTCCATTTACCTCCTCCTCTATATCCATACAAAATATCTATCAAACAAATAAAATTAAAATTTTGTTTTGAAAATTGCAACCATTCCATCAATATTTTCTTATGACGTTGTCACGTTAAACTATCGTCAGTAAACCGACTTTACAGACAACCTCTTTTTTCAAAAAGCTTAGATAAAATTGGTAACAACGATATTGGTCGGTATAATGTCGTGGTGGCTTTCCTGGTTTCGGAAGCATAATAACTTCCGCTATTTTCCATTGTTGCGGTACATATTCTAAACGAAATGCAGCATTAATCAAATGTGTAAATTTGACAATAGCATTATTGGGCAATTCTGTTAATATTTTCCCTGTTACAAGGTCATAACCGGGTGCTTTTTTCTATCTATTTTATTTTTAATAGTGTCCTTTACCTCTTTAAAGGAAGTCAAGGGGATTTTATCGATTTTTTGTCGAATAGGATGAGGTATATTTTCTAACTCATCTCCTTCGTTAGAATGAAAAATGTTTTGAAGATATTCAGCAAATCTCTCAGCTTTTTGTTCGTTAGATTTGGTGCAGCTGCCATCATAATTTTTTATTGGTGGGGAATGCATAGTAGGCCTTTTCAAGGTTTTAGTTGCCTTCCAAAGTGAATAGTCCGTACGTTTATCGCTCGTTGGGCGCATAATGTAAAAATATTTTTTAATTTATTCAAATGCAATTCATTAAATTTCTCGAAACAGGAAATATACGAGACCACTTTTATAACTATGGTACATTTTTCATTTAGCATTTTACTACCTAAAAGCCTTTTAGCCACCTATAATTTTATAGCTCTATTTGTAAATGTGCCATGCGTTCCTTCAACGCTACTAACTACTTTTTGAAATTTCCATACCGCAAACTAACTCGCCGTCGAGGGAGCTTCAAGTTTTTATAGTCTACGCTTCAATTTGCATCTGCGCATTTTATCGCTTTCTTTCGCCAATTTAGAAAGCTTACTTCCAAACGAAGTTCAACGTGCACACCATTTCTGCACTTTCCACAACCTGCCTACCAGGGTACGCAAACGTTTCAACGGGGGAAGGCATTCAATTATTCTCCACAGTCTCCACGATCGACTTGTTTGCTTAGTTCCGCCATGGCTCATAGTTTTACTTGACCATTTTTCTTTAATTAAATTGTCATAAAATCTCAATTTGCAATTTGCCATAAAAATGAAACGACCACATATACTCGTAAACAGAGCGAATGAGATGCGGTGGCTGCGCCAAGTTCATCCATTAGTGTTCATGGCTATTGAGCTACAAACTTCAATTCGCTTCTAACAGCCATACAGCGGATATTTAGGTTAATGTTAGTAAGCGGCGAGTGGGTGTGCATACAACTCACAGCATACGTCCATGAAGGTATGTACATGGGTATGCAAGTATGTATGTATGTATGTATGTATGTATGTATGTATGCATTTGTTTTTATATAAATGTGTGCTGCGCTTAC
Organism: Anastrepha obliqua; assembly: GCF_027943255.1. NCBI lineage: Eukaryota > Metazoa > Arthropoda > Insecta > Diptera > Tephritidae > Anastrepha > Anastrepha obliqua. The sequence goes on along the minus strand of NC_072893.1, from coordinate 119,259,413 downwards.
TTTCACTACCAGCTTACTTCGTTCACTCGATTTTCTGTGCTTGGCAGTGAGTTTGCTGATGATATTTGTGCTGCTTGCTAGCGGTTCATAGCCTCGAGACAGACACAGCCACAGCTGCAATGCTGATCCAATTATTATGTACAATTATCAACGCCCATGAAGGCGAACCCAGCTTGTGGCGTACCACCACAATTTATGTGGATATACTCGTATATATGTGATTATATGCGAGTTTGTGTGAGTGTGTGTGAGTGTGTATGAGTTTTGATTGCGCGCTTTACCCCAAATAGTTGTTTGGTTGGTTAGCGGCTGCTGCTGCTGCGGCCGCCACATTGCTTGGACGGTTGGTTGATTGTTTGGTCGAATGACTGGCTATTGCGCGGTAATTTGTGCAAGAATTACTGCGGTCGATGTTTATCCGCGAGCCGCATTCATTTCGTGACTGCTTTCCCAGCGGCTTGCTACGCGACGCGACTACGTCAACGTGTTGATGGTCGGCCAACCAGAATGGATTACTGTGGCCTGCTTTGTCGCTTGTTAACAGCCTTGTAAAACGTTAACGTTAACGGCCGTACGCAATGAACGCTAACGACACAAACGACAACAAGAACACCGACGTTACTGCAGCTCTGCAAGAAGGCGCTGGATGAAGCCGCTCACGCCCGCTGAAATGCTTTATTCGGTATCGCTATATTTCTCACTACAGCGCCATAGCCTGCCCTCCTATAGTCATTGCATTATTTCACTATCGCTACACTTAGTTGAAAATGGTCGGCCACATTGCTACATACGGGCGGCGATAAACTGCATTCCAGCGCTCGACATGATTACTTGCTTGCCCATCACTATGGCGGTCCTTTAACGATTTGTAGTGCTCGCTGATTTGATTGCGGTACACTTAATACGCTGGCGCGGTAAACGGTAATTGTTGAGCGCGCGTAGCAATGAAAGAAGCGACTACTGTTTATGACAGCGGGAGTCCTTTTAATTGAGTTAGAGCGACGCTACCAGAAAATGTAGTGAAATTTTATTAGCGTCGAGCGCGCCAGTCATGGACGGATAGTGGAGCTCAGCTAGACAGTCATCACTTAATATATTTTGTAGCAAGCAATTAGGAGGATGTGTATTAAAAGCTGCATAGGCAGACAAGAGCTACTGGTGACGGAATCGCTGTATACCTTGTACAACAACAGCTGCTCAGAGTAAGTTCGCATGGCACCATTTCGTATTTTTAGAGAAGCTTTCAAATCTTTCAAGGCAGCAAATTTGGTGATTCGTGTGAATGAGAGTTTCGGACAAATAGGCTGCTAGCTCGCCTGCCTTAGCTTAGTAATAGCGATACTATCTGTTAATGTATTTCATTTCCCACCTATCCTGCATAACCACCGAGCTTTCCCCTATCCGACAATCTGAGGACGCGTCCGAAGCGAGGCAAGTAACTCCACACGGGGAGCATTTCTTGGCAGTACTCAAGAATGTACTTGATTTCTCAACCGATCAGCCCGCCGTTTGCAACGATAATATCGAAATAAATTCGCTCATAGAAACATCACCACCAAATCTGGCTGAAATCTCTGCTGCAATGAAATAATGAGCGAATGGCAAGGCTGCCAGCATAGCTGGTATACCTACTAAACTCTACAAAAATGGTTCGCCCTCTCCGCGGAAATTCTATCTCGCATTATAACAGCTGCCTGGGAACAAGAATCTTTACCGCGAGAATGAGAAGAAGGAATTATAGTAAAGCTAGCAAAAAAAAAAAGTGACCTTAAAAACGATACCAATTGGAGAGGCATTTGTGTGCTCCTCGCAGTAGCTAAACTTATCCCTCGTATAATTCTCAACCAGCTAAAACACCACCCGAAAGCAACTATTAACTCCTAACAGGCCAGTTTTCTTCTCCTCCTGTGCTGACCAAATAAACATCCTCAGAATTATCATAGAGCAATGTGGTGAATTTAAGTCTAACCTACGCATAATAAACAATAAACAGAAGATCTGTTGATCGACCTCGAAAACGCCTTTGACATTATCGAGCAGAAGACCATCTGAGGAGAAGAGGTATCTCTGAAAAACTTATTGCATTTATAAGGGAGAGCTACAGTGACGCAAGTTGCTACGTCCTTCATAAAGGAAAACTGTCAGACTATTTTCCCGTACTTACTGATATACGACAAGGCTGCATCCTCTCACCAATTTTCTTTCTTTTTGTCATCAAAGACATCTTGAGCGCTGCTTTTAGCAAGGAACACCAACTGAATGGCAGATAACAACAGATTCTTCAAATACCGATGACAATTGTTTACTCGCATACGGGCTGTGGAACCACAAATTACTGACGCATGACGCATGGAGAAGAAGGTGCCTTTGAGCTCCACTTTTTGGTGTTTCCATAACAGCTTATAGGGCTAATTAACTGGCTATTCATATTACCCTGAAGGCAACTTTTCCATACAAAGAGAGCGTGAGAGCCCTTAGTTATCTATGATCTGTTCTTCACATAGGTGGACTTTTAGTCCGCTCAACAAATCTAGGCATGTATGAATCGGCGACGTTCGAAGGAGCTTCTTAGGCTTTCACAGACGATTATCAGCAGATACAGATTTTTCAAATTTAAAACAAGTTATCATCGCAAACTCACTTTATGAAGCACTTCCCGGTAGCGATGGTACATGATACATAGGTATATGCAATGGAGGGGTGAGAATGTTAGAGGTGGTGGTGGAGGTGCTGTCCGAGTGACACAGCCCAGACCCAATTAGCACAAAAGATGCCATTTTGATACACCACTTGTAAAACCCTTGCTTTTATGAATCAAACCATCTATGAATCTGCCTATGTCATCGATTTTCTTTTCTACAATTTCTTTCAAATTAATCATCGATAATTGCCCCAGCATTCTATGTCGTAGAGCTCCTAGACTCGAGCACTCTTACAGATAGTGAAAGACTGTTTCCCTAGAATTTTCTTGATTTCTGCGTCGAATTGTTTGATGGACATTGTTGTATGGCCTCCTCATCTTCCTAACATGATCTCCCAAAGCCTAGTGGCCGGTTATTGTTGACACAATTCTGAATATGTCTGCTCACAGCTTTCTTAAGAATTCATGAGATCTAAATTTGTTGAAATTGGGCCACGTTTGCTGAATTATTTTGCAGGTATCGATGTTAGTCCATCTGTCGACGATCTATTTCTGGAATAGCGAGAACATCTCACTTTTGCGCACGCATTGGAAAAGCCTATGCCAGTTCATCAGCTTTCTGGTTGTCTTCCATGTTCCTAGGGTCAGATACCCAGATGATAGTGATGTCTGTCGTGTGCGTTATAGCATTAAGATTATAGATTATAGATTTTTGGATTGGTTATAGGTGACTTTAAAACTAAGATGGCTGCTTGACTAAGTGCAAAAATACATACTTCCGATAGTTGTTATGGATGGTTTATAATTACCCTGCAAGCTTCCCTTATCACGAAAACTTCTGCTTCAAAGATACTATTTTAGTTAGCCAGACGACGGAAAGACTTGGAAGTTTCAAGGTCTTTCGAATGTACACCAGCGTCAGCGCTGCAGTTCATCTTGTATCCATTGGTGTAAAGTGCGGTGGTATCTTCCTTGACTACTAAATTTAACTACCAACTCCTTTCGCGTGGGTAACTTTACCTTAAACTCTATTCTAAAGTCTAGGGTAGCGGTTGCAAAACCTAATGAGTTGCTAGTTAGACTTTGGTTGTGTAAAATAGCACTTTGACGCAACAGCCTGACATTCCAAAATCCACCTTCTTTTATTCTAAAGGCGGTATTCATTGTTGTTAGAATTGTAAGTTGTATGTATAGTTGTAGTTGTATGTCTATTGGCAAGAGGTAGAGCAGGATATTAGGTGCCTCTGCTGGACACGATTTCATAGCTCCACTTATTCCTGCGCAGGCTGCTCATTGCACGCTTGTTAGGCGCTTAGCGTTGTACGGTTTGTTGAATGCAGGCCACCATACCAACGCTCCGTGTGACATAATCGGTCTTACTATGGCGGTATACATCCAAAATGCGAGTTAAGGCTTTAAACCCCAGTTTCTCCTGGCATCCCGTAATAATCTAAATAAGCCTTTTCTACCTGCTTTTCTACATTGTGAATCCAGTTAAGCTTCGGATCTAGCACTACTCCTAGATATGTCGCGAGAAGGGGACAACAGAATTTGAACCCCATTGGTTGATGGTAGAGTAAACTGAGGAATATTGATTTTAGTTGTGGACCATATTAGTTGCGATGTACTTGGGCTAACATTTGGCCAGTACTCGCAGGCCATCTACTTAGTTTCCCCAGACCTCTTTCTAGCATTTTGCTAATGGAAGAAGTAAGTAAAGCTGTTGATGGAATCACGACGTCAACTGAGTACCCGCCTACCTGCTTGGTCGCAATGAAATTCTGTTTAAAGCTAGGAACAATAAAGGGGGGACTCGACCACACCCTGTGGAGTGATTATGTAACCAATACGTCTCCGTTTGCTGCTAGAATAATTTTGTTCTGAAGTGTACATGGGATCCAGTTATTCGGCGAGAATGTTATTTTTTTACACAAAAAAAAATTACGTTCCAAAACGCAATTTTGTATGCCGTTTCACAATTTCAATTCTTCATTTTATCATACATTTAAATTTGTAACCACTCGATCTAGTAACCACTCCATTTCAGCTATAAAAATAAATGCGTTCAACCTTGGCTAGGAGAGTCATGCAAATATCTAGCTGCATATGTACGCATTCAGGCGCGCATGTGTGTGTGCAAACGATTAATGTATAATTTCATATAGGTGTGTAAGCTCCTCTCACACGAAATCACTTTTATTATCTGACAGCAATGCAAATAATTGCAAGGCCATTGCTTACGTGCGCCATAAAAAATAAAAACCTCCACCTTTTCTTGAAATATACGCTAAACCATAGAAGGGTTGGCAGGTAAAAATTTAATTCTATTATTGCTGCGTGTGAAAACAAATAAAAAGCACGCAAGCACGAAGAAAAGTATATCTATAAAATTAAATGCTTAATTGCGATATGCTACATTGAATTTACACAGCCTCGCGCCTGTAAATATGCCACATTTTACTTGCACAACGATTATGTGACGCATACATACAACCTTGAAAAGGGCTTAAGCTGAGAATGTGTATCAATTGTGATGTGCCTCATATTTTCTACCTTAACAGCAGAACCTTGGTTGGTATTGAAAGCAAAAATTAAATAGTTTGGTAGTATTTTTTCATAAATGTAGTACGAAGCTCGAACTTAAGAAATGGTTTAAACTTCAAAAACATTCCAAATATGTTATATAATATTATAAAAATAAAGTATATAAAGTTATGTTCCACATAAGTTCCACATACAATCCACATACATTCCACATCTATTATTAATGGAGCCTTTTACTTAGCATTTTTCAATTGGTTTTATCTGAATATCTTCTTCTTCTTCTTCAACTTTATTTAGGACTGATATTCTTCCACTAGCTTCAAACGGTCAGACTGACTTCAAAGCTGTCGAGCAATCAATATAAAGTCATATGTATGTACATATAAGAGCAGCTGGATACGCACTCGCCTAAACTGATTCAAAATTTCAGGTTATGGGTTGCATATCGCGGTAGCTTACCAATTTGCTCCATTTTTATTAAGATACAAGATTATGGCTACATCGACCTAGATATTGATATTTATGGGCGGTAATTTATTTCAAAGTTTCTATTTGTCAGTACTCTTACTAGTAATACAAACTTCCACTGCACGACTACTTCTATATTGAGCAATGCTAAACAAGAATTTCTCACACTACCCGCCCCTGTGGCTGCTACTGAGTGAGATAAGTGATTCTGCTCTATGTATGTGTGTATATGTATGTACACATACAAACCAAAATTTATTCATATTAATGCGCAGCGCACTTGTGAAATAAAGAACTGTGCTAATGCCCCAAACTACTGTCACACTGTAGCATAAAACATTAGTTCATATTAACGAACTAAAGTTTTAGTGTGAAATTTTCGATGTAACTATGTTTGGTTATTTAATTATTATTTTTCAAATTGAAATAAAAGAATTTTTTGCTGCAACTTCAAGCTTTAAAAAATTAATAATTTGACTTGTAGTCCACTAACCAATTTAATATAAAACACAAACTCATACCTACAGTCCAATGCTCTCATTAATATTCAACTTTCACAGCTATTTTTTTTTTAATTTTTTTGTTTGTTTTATGTTTGAGAGTTTTGCATTCTGTTCAAAAAAAAATTAAGGAAATTTGCATGAACAACTGCAGTACATAGTGTTGGAAATCAATAATCAAAGCTAAATTTGTATTTAGAGGGGGTGGAGGCCTTAGGTTTCATTCGGGACAAGAGGAATTCATGATGGAGATGAAATTTATATTTAAAACTTAGTTTATAAACGAACAACTTACGTTCCACATACGTCCCGCATATGTTCCACAATAAATTCTATAAATTCTTACAGAAAACATATTTACGACCCACTCATGTCTCGAATCGTTTGAAGTTCCAGCTGAGAACAAATTCAGGATCCACAAGATATTTACAAAATATAGTGTTTAATATTGGCAGCAGGATAATTCATATTTATCGGGGGCGGAGATCGTATGTTCCATTTGGGACAAGAGGAATTGATTATGATGATGAAATTTATATCTAAACCTTAGTTAACAAACAAAATACTTACGTCCCACATATGTTCCACAATAAATTCTTACATAAAACATACTTACGACCCACTCCAGCGTTAAATCGTTTGAGCTTGCAGCGCAGAACACATTTAGGATCCACAAGTGAGATATTTGCAAAACATAGTGAGTAGTGTTTAATATTGGCAATTAATACTTTGTTTCCCGCCGTTCCCTTTACATAAAATATGCGCCCCACTTACGATTCACAATATATAGCAGCACGAAAATGTATATTAATCCGGGGCGGAGATCGTATGTTCCATTTGGGACAAGAGAAATTGATTATGATGACGAAGTTTATATTTAAAACTTAGTTTATAAACAAAAAACTTACGTTCCACATACGTCCCACATATGTTCCACAATAAATGTTTACGCGAAAACATATTTACGACTCACTCCTTTCTCATATCCACTGAGAACAAATTCAGGACCCACAAACGGGATATTTACAAAACATTGTGAGTAGTTTTTAATATCAGCAACTAATACTTTGTTTGCCGCCGTTCCCTTTACATAACATATGCGTCCCACTTACGATTCACAATATACGATTATAGCTCCATGGAGGTTTATATTTAGAGGGCGGAGGCTATATGTACCATTTGCGACAGGAGAAATTAATGATCATGATAAAATTTATATCAAAAATTTATTTGACAAACGAAAGGCGTACGTTCCACTTACGTTCCACATATGTTCCACAATAAATAATTATTTCTTCTTCTTTACATTAAACAAAACTATAAAATATTACATATAATTTTATGGTACTTGTCTCTGCTTCGTGTTGCTTCAACCAACTGCCCAATTATCCTCAATCCTGGCCACTCTCTTATGGCATTTGCTTTCTTCCATTGATTGGCAACAAAATCGGGTTGCACATGCGATGATAGAAGTTAGAAAAAGAAGAACATTCATAAAGCAGATAGTTAGTGTTGTTAATAGGCATAAATTAGCTACACTTCTTCCATATGTGTCCCATCTATCTATGTTCCACATACAAATAATTCTTTCCACAACATTTGCTCTGCATTGCATTGCTTTTTATTGCAGCGAATGTGACAAACAAAAACTTCATAATACCTTTCTGCTGCTTTAATTCCCCCTCTAAAGTCTTTTAATTAATTTTAATAAATTCTTGCGAAAATAGTAAGCATTTCATATAATAAATTTGCTGCCTTTCAACATTTTCTCTTTTTATGACACTTCCATTCCAAAACTTTTAACTTTTAAGAAATCTAATTACAGCACTTTGATTTTCAGAACTAAGTATGTGCTATCACCTACAGCTCAGCTGTCAACAAGCACGTAAACTGCAGCTAGTCATGTATATCAAATGTCTCACAGTTTGCCTCTCGCTTTGCATGGCTCGCTCTATAGCCTCCCTCAGCCACCCACAACATTCACGTTGACTACCATCACACTCTAAACTACTTCAAAAACAGTTATTTCCGTTAACACGTCCAATTCTGTTAAACATGATGCAATGTACCTCACCATGCTGTCCTACACATACACAGAAACGTATAAGTTGTTAAGCAGCTAAACTGTTTGTTAGCTTTCTCTTCTATTCCCTTTACACACAGATATGAATTCCTGACTTTTAGCTTTACGTAGTATGCATAGAAGCAAGACGGCGCCCTTCGGGGTAATCTCATCAATTTCACTAACATTAAAGCACGTTTACTTTATTTGTTTTTGGGAATGTTCGGATTGAGAGTATACACCCATAGTGTGTGCTTGTGTTTTTTACTGTGAAAACTCGGTGGATTGTCATGCCAACTGTAGTAAAATTCGTTAACTCTTGGTGCATTTTTGAGCAAAGAATGGAAACTGTTCTCCCGTTGTCTTGACAACAACTGTGAAATTTAGCTTTTGTGCAATGTGATGATTGGGGAGAGTAACGCGCAGTGAAAAATTCGCTGTAAGCTATTCAAATCCATGTCTTTAATTACGAAGTAAGTTTTGCGTAAGTGTTGCGCAAAGGGAATGAAAACGAAGAATGAAAGTTTATTGCTATAATTGCTGGAAGTAGGGAAGGAAAGTTATGTGTTTGCATTCGTTTACGTGTTATTTTAATAACGACAAAGAAATGAAGTAACGATAAAGAACAAAAGATTTGCGTGCACAAAAAATGTGTTATAATCAAGAATATTTTATATGAATATATATATATATAAATATATATATAATTGGCGCGTACACCCTTTTTGGGTGTTTGGCCGAGCTCCTCCTCCTATTTGTGGTGTGCGCCTTGATGGTGTTCCACAAATGGAGGGACCTACCGACTCCGAACGGCAGATATTTTTGTGAGGAGCTTTTTCATGGCAGAAATACACTCGGAGGTTTGGCATTGTCTGCCAAGGGGCGACCGCTATTAGAAAAATGGTTTTCTTAATTTTGGTGTTTTCACCGAGATTCGAACCGACGTTCTCTCTGTGAATTCCGAATGGTAGTCGCACAGCAACCCATTCGGCTACGGCGGCCGAATTATATGAATAGTTTCACTAAAAATAGGGTTATCAGAATGCGACCCTCATAAGTTCCACATACAGCCCACATGCATTCCACATACTATCTCCATGAAACCTTCTACTAGGCTTTTTTATAGGAATATTTTTTAATATTATACTAAAAAATATTTTCGTAAGTTCCACATGCAGTCCACATGCATGCCACATACTATCTCGATGAAACCTTGTACTTTGCATATTTAATATTTTTTTAATATTATACTTACTAATAATGTTTTCATAAGTTTTACATGGAATCCACATAGATCACATACATTCCACATCCTTTCTGCATGAAAAATTCTATTTTGCATATTTAGAGGGGTATTTTTTTAATACTCTACAGGAAAAAAATGTTTCCCATGCAGCGAAATTTAAGCGCCGTAGTAAACTTTGTACAAAACTCTTTTTGTGCATACATACATATGTTTGAATAATGCTTGAAGGTACTGCTTCATTTGTCATGCGTAGCTTACATGCTCTTTCTTATTGACAATGGCGCCAAACTACAAATGTTCACATTTCCCATTGAACTCTCAGTAGAACATTGTAATTTGTTTTCGAAAGAAAATGAACACTCAAAACCGTGCCATGTTAAATTAATAGAGCTTTAAAATGTTTCAAAAGTGTATGTCCTTACATATCGCAACCAATTTTAGCCACGTAAATATGCCAATTAGTTAATTACCAAATACGTTCCACATAAGTTTTGACATCAATTTCAATACAATTCGAAATACAATTGCTATTTTGGACCATTTTTAGTAAATATACACAATTTGACCGACATTAATTTATGTTCCACAAATGTGCGTTTAACCAGAGTTACGTAATTCAGTGGAATATATACAAAGTAGCTATATTTAGTTAATTTCTGCTAATTTAAATACGTTCCACTTACACTCCATATACGATCCACATCTTAAAATGTATTATTTCACAGGAAACCCCCTTTCTCTATTCAATTCTTCAATACAATACTAAACGCAATTGCATCTGTCTGCTGCATAGAACACATCCCATTTTACTACCCAAAAACTTACACTCGCACATGCTTAGCACGAGTCCATTGCAATTACGCACACTGCTAATCGCACTCTCGCACTCAATTCACTCTATCCACTTAAAAGTATATATACTTTCGAACAATTTTTTCGCCCTGCTACTAGTGAATTTCGCCCGCACTTTGGCAGCCTTGCAAAACATACTTTTCATTGCGTCGCACAGCTGTCGACGATTGGTATTTTTTCCACTCGTCGCTCAATGGTTGCCTACGTTTTCCCACTTCATGTTTCCATTTTTAATGACCTTTTTAATAGTTACTGCGTAACACGTACGTACGTACGTACGCGTGAGCGCACTTTGGTTTTATTTTCGGCTTTTTACTGCGACAATAACTGCAGTGGGACTTTCATGTTACCCTAAACGCAGCATTACCCCGACTCCTACTGCAATACAAATGTACGCATGTACAACCTTGAATACAGTTATACAACCTTTGCCAGTTTTTAACTTGTGGCATTGCTTTCAAACTTTCTATGTTCTTATTCCAGCTTAGTTTCTTCCTCCTTCTCTGTTTCTCTCTCATTAACGCGCTTTCTGTCACTGAATAGCACCTAATACCCTCCTCCCGGAGGAAGAAAAACTTTTACTCTTGTACGATTCGTTTTCAGTTTCCTTCGCTAAATTCGGCTAAGAGTTTGCTATGGCAACGTAGACCGTTGCTCTTCTCATAAATTTTCACACGATTGGCACTTTATGCATACATTTATAGGCTTATCAGTGTAAAAGCATGGAAGTTTCCAACATATGAGGTATACGCGCTTGTTTGGGCATTGTTTGCATTGCTGCGTATTCGTTAATCATTTAGCACAATTGGCATCAAGTGTTGATTGGCAAACGGACGAATACGAAACTTTTGTTGACACATCAAAAGCTTACAGGCATCATTAGTCGTTTTGGGGAAACATGTCAATTAGTGTCCAAATGTTACTCATACGTAGTGCGCCACAGTGCGAAGAAACATTAAAGCGAATTGGGGTGGAAGGTGAACCGTAAAAAATATTACATGCTAAATGCGTAAGCACAAAGTGTTAGCTCAAGAAATATTTTATGTAAAGTTGATAAGCATAAAGATATGTAATTTATTTATTTAATTTTTACTGCTGCATTGGAAAAGTGAGACGAAATAGGGAGAGAAAATTTTCAAAATTAACTTTGATTGCTATTAAAATACTGGAGTATATAAAAATGGAATTAAATATTTGAGATATTTCAAAAATAGTTTAAAAAGATCACAAATAATTTGGCAATGCGCGCCAAATTAGTTTCCTAATGGACCCACTTATCACATTCAAACTTTTGGAAGATTGGGATTTTTAGATACAGTCGTTATTCTTCGCCTTGATTGGCGCGAGTCCTTCCCCACCTGATCTCTCCAACGCAAAGGAAGCCTTCAAAGTTGAGGCCTAGAAAATTGGAGACTCCTCGTAGAGAAAAAGCGAAAAAGGCTGGCGAGATCAACATTCACTTTTAAGCACAAGTCATCGTAGGAGACCAGTGACACTCCCTCTGGTGGGTGGGAGAGCTTCCAGATTTAGGAGTTGAAAAGCAAAGGTGAAAGGACACCACCCTGCGATTCACTTTGCTTTATCCTCCACTGTTTTGAGCTCTAATCTCGAAATTTGATTGACGATTGGCAACCACTCAGATAGTTCGCGGACCCCATATACATTCCCGGCGCGAAGTCGACTGCTGAACATCATCTAGTTGCGTGTAGTGGCTGAGTGTACAGAAAGCCCTCTGCAAGTCTAACGCTACTAGGACAGTCCTCTCGGGCGGGTTTTTTCATTTTTTCCAGAGGGAATTAAAATCGAAAATATCAGAAACATCATCAAAAGTGCCATCCAACCAGTGGTATGTGAGGCATGCTCCCACAAATCCCATAACATTCCGCCCTTCTCGGCTAATTCCACCCTGCGACTGCGAGGAGCATTACATCAAGGTGGAGCCGTGTTTATGCTTTCAGAAATACCAGGTATCTGCGTCCAGGTTCCTCTCCTAATTGCCTATTGGGGTTATACGTTATCGATAGTCTCCATTAGTCTTGCAATATCATTACTCGATAGCGACTTGGCGTCTGTTTGGCTTCGTCTTGAGGCTTTACCTCATGCGTTCGTGCTTGTCGTCTGTTCGTGAATACAGTCACCCCCACAGGAGATCTGTTTTAAAATGGCTTCTTTGAGGGACGCATCTGCTGGGTGTTTTAGATCGGTCGCAATCATTTTGCTTCCGCTTTGCGCTCCCATTCTAAGCTCCGCAGTTTTATTACTATCCTTGCTGCCAACTTTTTTTTGCGTTACAAGGTTATCTGGACGATATGACTCCCCTGTGTTAACAGATTTCCCAGGTTTCAGGGAAAACCATCCACTACTGAAAACTTGGGCAACCCTACTAGTTCTCCCCGCTTTCCACTTGACAGGAATTGTGAGAGTGATCATGGACAAGTTGAAGACCTACGCAGCTCAAACCAGCCGGTTAAATAATTTTCAACTCGATTGCTCTTTGCATTATGCAACTGCTGCTTCGCCATATTCGCTTTGACTTATGTTTCTTTGGGCAGGCATCCAAATAAGGTAACTATTTCTTAGCGAATCTCAGCTTACCCTTTGGAGAAAAACGGAGATCAGCTTTCTAAGTACTTTCCGGCTTGGCCTTTTTCAGAAGCACATAACTACAAACCCTTTTCATATAGACATATGCGCGATGTCATTGCAATTTTGCTTACTTATGTGCCACATGTCCCCCCTTTGCCACATTGACTATGTGAATATGCCAGCGCGTGAGTATGTGTTAGTTAGTGCGTCTATTGTGCGTAGCCTACAGCCTTTTTCGTTTTGCTGTGGCAATAAATTAAGCCGGATCGTTGCTGATTTAAGCGCTCTATCATTTGAACGGCTTTTGTCCAACAGAAAGCTATGTGCGCTTGATTCTTTTTTTACTTTCCTTGTTTTTTTTTTTTTGGTTTTCCTGTTTTGTGCGGCATGACACCAGAAGCTCGCCGAATTGCATATGGTACATGAAAGCAATTATATATTTATGCATGTGTGTGTGTGTAGATGCGTATGAAATATTTTTTATCTACATACATTTATTTGTCGTATGAGAAAAGCCTTCTTTTCTGTCACTCAACGCACTTTTTGTCTCTTTAAGCGTTGCTTGTGTGGATTGCCGTTCGGGCGGCAGAATTACCATTGTACGGCAATGACATGCTTTTGTCATGCGTGGCTTAGTACGCTGTTACAATCTACGAGAGTATTTGTGTATAAATTTTTTGTCTTTCACCAAATTCCTTTTTCAGCCTCATGTACGCATATCGCATACACTTACAAAGCAATGAAATAAAAATCAAGTGTTTCGCTGGCGGGAGGACAAGTGAGATGTGAAGTGATGTGCCGAGCTGAGTTTTATATCTCTTTGCAGTCACACACCCACTCGCACTTACATAAGTATATGTATGTGTTTTTGTTTCCTCCTTTTTTTTTTGGTTTATTTTTTTTGGCTTTTTTTTCAAGTGCTGACGACACATCTACGATACGCGTACGCCATTAAGCCGCTTGATGGCACATGATGATGAAGTATATTGCGAGTGGACATAATAATGCTCGTAAGCGTAGTTTATATGTATGGATAAGTATGTGTACAAACACTGCATGCAATGAAGAGGCACTCTCTATTCCCACTCCACTCCCTCTACATTCCCTCTCGACTCCTTCTCTACTCATTCCTCAGTCAACCGAGCTAGCATGAGTTTGTTGACCAATATGACACAGCATTGCTTTGTTTGTATGTACTATAAGTGTGTGTGTATAAGTTATATTAGTGTACGCAAAGCTTATGATTGATTTGTATTTAATTTTATGATATCTCATATAATCAGTGTGATTAAGGCAGTGAGCGGCAATGGGATGGTAACAGCCACAAAAACGTGATGAATTTTTATCGCTTGACATTATGACGTTGTCATGCCGTTGCACTGTATTCGATTAACTGACTTATATGGATATCTTCATAGATGCTTCAAGTTACATATGTGATGCATATAGCTGTCACAAGTGATGCATATAGTTGTCATATCACATATAAAGATATTTTACAAGCTTATAAAAATATCACTGCTCGGTTTTGTTGCATATCCTGCTGTTAAAATTTGCGACGACATACAAGCGAAATTCTCAAAAGCAGCTAAAAGATGATTAACTACGTTTACGGCCATGATTTAGCTGATTTAGCGTGGGCACTTATGACGTGGTAGCGATTTGTATGGATTGCGTTGAGGAGAAAATACGCGTTCGGTTGTAAAAGGCTGATTAAGCTATGGCAATTCCCTTTTAATACTTAGCTGCTTTATAAGCTGCCTGATTTTGGTTTGAGATTATGCAGTGCAGCGCTTTGTTTCTATTGTTCTTATCTCCTTTTTCTTCTTGATTGGCGAGATAACCGCTTAAACGATTTTGGTCAAGTTAAACAAAGCGCGCCAGTCGTTTCTTTCTCATGCTAACTGGCGCTAGTTGGTCACACCAAGTGAAGCCAAGTCATTTTTCACTTGATAACGAAAAGGAGGCCTTCCACTTCCTTTGCTACCACCAGCTGGTACCGCATTGAATACTTTCAGAGCCGGAGCGTTTGTATCCATTCGAATGGCATGACCCAGCCACTGAAGCCGCTGGATCTTTACTCGCTGTGCTATATCTTTGGCGTCGTAAAGCTCATATATAGATCAATGGTTCCTAGCCCGCGGTCCTCACCGTCGCCAACGTGCAAAAGTCCGAAAATCTTTCGCAGAATATTTATCCTAAACACTCCAATTGACGCTTTATCACATTCTGCCATCGTCCAAGTTTCTGCGCCATACGTTAAGACGAAGGGCATAATGAGAAGCTTGTAGAGTGTTAGTTCTATTCATTGAGAGAAGACTTTACTAATGAATTGGATAGGGCCAGCAACAGACCATTAATCGGCTCTCAGCGATTTTGAATTTCGTCACGTAATAAGAGATGTGGCAGTTTTTTGTTGAGAGTTTGGCAAAACTGGGTAAGGGTATACCAATATCATTTTCAATATTTTCGTTTGGAAGCGCGCTGCCGAGTTTGGCTAGTTCATCGACCCTACAATTCACCTCGGGTGAAAGGACTCAGCCAACTCATTAAGTGGTGTGCAACATTTCATTCGTACCTTGGAGGTTGCCGACTGCTTTGAGAGGGATTTTTGTCACCCCCTGACTATGCAGATATAATTTCGCGACATCGCATCACTCTCTACCAGGGGCATTGCCTTAATTATTGGCACCAGTTCAGTCTGGAAAACACTGCAGCAGCTGAGGAGCCAAAAACTGAAGGACACCCCGAGATATTCGGAATAGACGCCTCCGCCCACACTACCTTCGAGCTTTGCGGCATATGTGTATTCATGGATAGACTTACCTTAATAAAAAACATACTCTTTCTGCTCCTCTCTTGAGGATAGAAGGGTTGTGAACAACGTCGTGGCAGTTGTGGGTGAGAGTGCGTAGCCCACGATTCCGAGGAACACTAAAATATCGGTAAGGGTCTTTCCGTGGCCGTCACTATGGTTTGATCACTTCTTTTAAGTGTCATGTTTAAGTTTCGTTGTTTTGAGTCGTATTTTCAAGCTGTTGGTGGGGTGTTTCGCCTCCAGATCTAGTGGAAGGGAGTACAATGTCACACGCTCTTAAAGTTCACACCCTTCTCAATGGCGTCCTACCAGGGTAAAACGCTGTAGTAGAGAATTAACCTAACTACCGCTGTATAGAGGTAGTGAATTATTCTCGATTTGAATTATTCGCCATTTTTCTTCAATTGATCTGCTGCAGGAGTACAAGGCTGTCATGGCTTTGCGTACCTTATGTACGAGTGGTAGTTTAATTACCTATCCAGCACAAGGTCTAGATATTTCGCCTCTTCTTTAACTCTGTAAGCTTTCCCCGCTATGGAAATTTGTGTAGGAATTGGTGTCTTAGGTAGGTAGGTGTCTTATTTATTCTAAATGCTGATCTGCCTGCTAAAGATTTTCAGATCCCCTTTTTCCGGATTGACTTCCAATTTTCATCTGTTACAATGAAGTGACAGTTTGTGGGGAGATCCTTGCAGAAGATCGTACAAGGTTTGAAGGTGTTTACCCGAGATTGCATTTAGAATATCATTGGCGAACGAAATTATCTTTCCTTTTATATCGTCAAATTTCGGACGAGGACTATTGACCTCCAAGTTCCACAGCAGTGGTGAGATTACCCCACCACGAGGCGTATCCCTAACCAGAAATTTCTTGATTGAAGTTCCGTCTAATTCTGCACTTAGCATCTGTCAATTTAGCATTCGTTCTATAAACGATACTAATGCACTGTTTACGAGGGTCATTTGAAAAGTACGCCCAAAGTCAGAGAGATGGTAATACGCGCATCGAGGTTATGGTTATTTGGTAGCATCTCTTGTAAGAACACACTCGAAATTTCAGCCAGGTCGGTGTATTTCTATGTCTATTTTCTCTTTCTCTTACTTCTCTTTGTCTATATTTCTCGGCCTATTTTTAGTCTATTTCTATGTGTTTGGCATTCGTTTGAATTGAGAAAATCGAGTACTTTTCCTTTTCTATCACGACAACGCACCAACTCATGCCTCAGCAGTTGTGATCGCAAAATTTATAGAAATAGAAATAAGTTTTTAACTCGTTTCTACAGACTTGACTCCCTTGGATGCCTCGCTCAAGCGATTTTAACAAGAAAGATGATATGCTAAGCGGCCTTCGGCATCGTATGTGTGGGTTTTTCTCCTTCGAAAATGAAAGCCATTCTTACCTCATCCCACTTTCTGAGGACGTAATAGGCCGTATGTGTGTTTGTTTTCCTTCGGGGAGGAAAGCCATTCTTACCTCAGCCCACTTAATGGGGATGTAATAGACCGGATAGCCGCCTTAAAGATCAACACAAGCCTTAATGGGTCTAGATCCAGGTTATGTTGGGGGTCAACGGAAATAATTGCGGCTGGCCCCAGCGGTTTGTAAGGTGGAAGCTGTTTTGAAATTGAATGCTGCTTGAAAACCTCACTTTTGCTTCATCAAACGCATCGGAAAATGGCGGAAATTAAGAAAAAAAATTTAAATTGAGCATTCAATTCGCGGGTTTCTTCAGTTATTTGAATAGAGCTTAATCCATCGTCGGACGGTGTTCACCTTGCTTTATTTGTTCTCTTACTCCCCACTAGGATTATCCATATGTTGATGACTTACCCAGTCTCGAATAAAGGTTAACAGCATCACCAACATGAAGCAAAAGCAAGGAGATTAAAAGTGTGAGTTGAGAAGCATTTTTTCGTAGGATCAGCTATCAAGTTGCACATCTCTTTAGTGGTCAAGTGGAAATTGTCTACTCTGAAGAAAAATGTTGTATTACCCTGTGCGCAAAGTCTAAGAAATATAGCAGGCAGCGCAGGGTTTTAAATAAGCATTCAACCACCATCGAAAGAAATATAAAGCAGATTATGTTTGAAGCACTTGAAATATTACTTTTCCTCGCACTTTAAATTTGTCTTACACAAGTTTCAGTGAGACTCTGACTCTTCTCATTTATTACTTTCAGAAAAAACTTAGTCTGCCTACATTCATTTTGCCTTGCAGGCTACTTTTGTTGGTCAACACTGATTAAGTAATATTGTGCTTGCTCTACTATACACACAAAAACAACATTCATACACATGCACACACACACAAACAAATGTTTCTAAATAGAAAATAGTTACACTTTCTGCCAGACTTTGTAGCCTCTGGCTTTAACGCGTCACAAAGTGGAAAAAACTCCAGCTACTGAGCAGATGTACACAAAGATGTCTGCCAGACAGTCAGCGGAAGTCGGACAAAAGTTGAAAAAACAGAGTAATAAAAACAAGCAAATAAAAGTATAAAAGTGAATTAGAGAAAACCTGCGGTAAAACGCTGGTACACCAAAGGCTAACAAGACAAGCAGCCGAGCCAGCTGATTTGAGTGAAAGCTCGACAGGGTGTTGAATTTTCGTTGCCACGAAAGCCCACACGTGTATGTGTGCCTGAAGGTGTACGTGCAAGTGTGCGTGTAAGCAACATTTTTTTGTTTACAGTTCAAATGTACTACATTTGAGTGTTTCTATGTTTAGCTACGCGCACACACACAGATTTTTGGAAATTGCGAAATGTAGCAAATAAAGATAAATGATGTAAAAGGAAATGTGCAATTTTTTCAACTGCCACTTTGCTTAACCAACAATGTTTTTCTTACTACAACAGAGGCAAAAATAAAAACCGAAAAACCAAAACAAAAAAAAGCAACCGGAAAGGTACACAATTTAGTTTTTTTTTCTTTTTTTTGCGAATTTTATTTCTGCTACAACCTTGACCATTTCTTTTCGGCGTGCAACTGTCAAGTAAGTCAGGGATGTGAGCAGCCAGCCACGCTCGTACTGCCAAATGCTTTGCTCACCCACTTTCAAGGTACATTTTATTTGGCATTTTTTCATAATATTTATTTAAGTTTTATTCGCTAGCTTCCTTCTGCAATTTATTGAGCGGAAATTCTCGATTGTGTTGCCGGTGGAGGTCGTGCCTGTTTGTTTTGCTTGAGTAAATAATGAAATAATACACCTTTTAAATATTTTAACCAATTAAATAAAAAAAAAACTTTTAGCCAAGCGACTTTTTAAAGTTAATAAAGACCAATTTCGCACTAAAGGAGAGATGATTTAAAAAAAACATTAATAAAACTTGCAAGTCATAAATCTAACTTCAACTATTTTTTATTAGAATTAATAACATTCAATCAAGGCTCACAGCTGATCGGGTAAAAAACGAAGCTATGAAATTTCAGCACAAGAAAGCTTAAGTTTTGAATTTTAGAATTTTAGGGAGAAAGCTTAGTTTTAGCTACAAAACTGACTTTCAGCTTCCACTTCTTTAAAGTTTTTCCTTTCAGTTTCATGAAACTGAGCTCTGGTCTCTGGTCTTTTCAGTTTCATGATACTGAGCTCTGTTTATTGTTACGCACAGCATGCGTATGCATGACGGGGACGATGCGGGTCTGCCCTACAGCGGCGATGGAGAAGATGCTTAAGCTGACACCGCTTCATATGCAAGTAGTTATTCAACAATCAGCTAATCAGCAAAGCTTAACCTGTCGAATATTATCAGGGAAGCCTTCGGCAGCGGAAACTCCGCAACTCCCAATTACTTAGCGTCTCAGAGATGATATTACTAAAATCATTGCATTCGTAAATCAGTTCAGAGTTGAACTGGACGACAAGGTTAACTGGTAGAATGCATATTCGCGTGAATATATGACCCCAGAACCAAGCGTTTTGTGACGATGTATAATTTTTCCAAGCAACTTCCAAGACGAAATATATGCCATCTGTCTATGTGCAGAGATAACCTTTGACAGAAATTTCCGGAATGAGCGAATTGCCATTCTAAGCAACAGTCAGGGGATATTCAAGACTCTGTCGTCTTACGATTTTATGTCCACACTGGTCCTTTAGTGTAGCAAGAAACTGAATCTGGGAAGACACAATCGTATCCGGCTAATTCGAGTCTCAGGACATAGCAATATAACTAAGAACGAATTAGCGGACGCATTGGCGAGAGAAGTTGCTGCCTCACCATTAATAGGACCCGAGCCCTGCCATGCTATGGGACAACACACCATCAATGAGAAGCTTAGGAGTGAAGAACTAAGGCTAAGCCGACACCAAACTATGAAAGATAAACTGAGAATGCTCACGGGCTTTCTCACTGGCCACTTCATACTTCGTAGTCCTTTGCACATGATCGGGATATGGCTTACCGATTCTTGTCATTTCTGCGACTAGTCCCAGGAGACTCCAATACACCTTCTTTTTGAATGCACCGCCAAAGCGCGGAGAAGTTTGAGACATCTCCGCCAACTGCAGCCAGATTGTTTGTTTTTCTTATTTTTTTAGGATAAAATATATTGAATAATAGAATCAAAGTAATTTTTGAAGAACCCCTCGTTTATTTTTCTTATTTTTGTGATTCATAACCACGATTATGCTAAAAACAATTTTTTTTAAATGTCAACCAAAAAGAATTATTTCCAAACAAAATTTCCAATTATTTCCAAACAAAATTTTTAGCAAAAAAAGTGTTTCCTAAAAACAGGGTTGCCACCTATATGAAAAAAATAATTTCCTAAAATTTGACAAAAACAATTATTTCCAAAGAAACCATTCCAATTATTTCCAAATTAAATTTTTAGCCAAAAAAAGTATTTCCTAAAACATAGCGTTGTTGATAAAAGTTATTTAGTAAACATTTTCTTTTAATGACTAACTGCTTGACGCCATTTATGAGATGGCAGCAACATCGGAATTTTTTTTTTTAACGAGGACCATGAGTGTCAAGGAATGCCGGTATATCTCGTTGTTAGCCGACTTTTTCTCGAAACTCGAATACATCGATATATACACAAGTTGTGTTATTCCAGGAAGTTGGCGCTAACTTATAAACTTATTTCCGAGCTTCCAAAAAGGTTTGCCACCTATATAAAAAATTAAATTAATTAAATAAGGAAGTTTTGTTAAATATCGAAATATGATATCAAATAAAGGCTATTCAGGCACACATATTTTCAAATAGGGTTGCCACCTATCTAAAAATTTAATATAATTAATCTTCTTAGAAAAATGGGAAACTTTAACTTTAACGCGCATAATGAAAATTAGCATTGTATTATTTTTTTTCATGGCCGGCATCGTTTTACTCGCTATAAATGGTGTTGCCACCTAATTTTGAAAATAAGTATTAAATTAAATGGCCGTATATCGATATCAAAAGAAAGTTGTTTAAGAAAGTGTTGATGCAAAATAATTTTTAAGTGTAGTTGCCACTCATTTTGTTTCTTTTTTGTAGAAATATAAGCTTTAATAAAAAAATAGTTTCGAATGGCGTTGCCATGTAACTTTCACAGAAAAATTATATAAGAAGAATAGCATTGCATGGGTTCTTCCCCCGGGCTTATAACCAGAATGGTTTTATTCGCATTGAATGGTGCTGCCACCTAATTTAATAAATTAAATGGCCAAATATGGATATCAAAAGAAAGATGTTTAAGAAAGTTTTAATGCTAAATAATTTTTGTGGGTAGATGCCACTTAATTTTTTTCTTTTGTAGAAATATAAATAAATCCCAACACTCACTTAAACGTTCGGATATGGGTATCAAACAAAGGGTTTTCAAAAAACTTTAATAACTAAGAAATATTTTGATGTGACGTTGCCAAGTAACTTTTAATGGAAAATTATAATTTACTTAACTACAAAAGGGAATTGAAAATGGTAGTAAGGGGGAATATGTTTAAGAAAGTTTTGATGCTAAATAGTTTTTGAACGTAGTTGCCAAATGTCTTTGTTTTTTTTAAGATATATAAATATTTTTCAAAACTGAACTAAATATTCGGATATGGGTATCAAACGAAAGGTATTTCACAATGCTTTAATAAAAATATATTTTTAATTTTTTTCTTTTGTAGAAATATAAATAAATCCCAACACTCACTTAAACGTTCGGATATGGGTATCAAACAAAGGGTTTTCAAAAAACTTTAATAACTAAGAAATATTTTGATGTGACGTTGCCAAGTAACTTTTAATGGAAAATTATAATTTACTTAACTACAAAAGGGAATTGAAAATGGTAGTAAGGGGGAATATGTTTAAGAAAGTTTTGATGCTAAATAGTTTTTGAACGTAGTTGCCAAATGTCTTTGTTTTTTTTAAGATATATAAATATTTTTCAAAACTGAACTAAATATTCGGATATGGGTATCAAACGAAAGGTATTTCACAATGCTTTAATAAAAATATATTTTTAAGTGGCGTTGCCACGTAATTTTTAATGAAAAATTATTATAATTTCCTTAACTACAAACCGTATTTGAAAATGTGAGTAAGTTGAAATGTGTTTAAGAAAAATTTTCATTTTTAATTAAAAAATTTAAACTTCTACATATTAGGAAATCAAAGTGTAAAAGCGATGAACTTTAAAATTACCGAACGAATTTTCGGATATGCTTTGCAACAGTGAGCGGAATTATACACCTGTGGAAGCTTTAAGCGAATTACCGTGTGAAAATACGGCGGATTGCTCGTGGTGAATATTTTTATTTTCCTTATTTATTGCTTGGAATATCCTAAAAGTATGAAAATAGTAAAAATTCAAAAATTCATGCATAAATTTAGAAGGTGCGTCGCACTTAATTAGAGCATAAGGCGGAAACCAGTTTCTACCAGTTTGCTTCTACCATACGCATAGTTCCTAATTTGACTCCAGGAACCGAATTACTCGCTTTCAGTCCGACCTCACCCACGTCATCTTGCGGATTCCATTCAAAAGCCATTTTTGCTATGTTGTCTTTACGTAACGTGTGGCCAATCCAGCTACATTTTTTTAATTTTATTTCCAGATTAACGGATAAGCTGTTTGTGAAAGCGTGAAGATTCACGTTTGTGATGGTAACTGACCAGAAAATCCAGCAGATTTTCGGAGGCAATAGCTTACGAAAGCTTATTGCAAATCACGTCAGTCACTTTTCAAGTTTCTGATCCATGCAGCAAAACAGCTTTGATGCGGCTGATAAATATTCCGAAGTGTGCACAAATACCAAATTTCTATAAATTTCTCATTCTCTAGCATTTTTTAAGCCTCCGCGCACACGCTGATTTACTAAACGCCCACACTTTGCCCATAGTTACATCAATACTTATGTACCACATTTTTATAGCATACTTTTTGGTGTTCAACAACATTTACTTTTACACATTACATAACTTTTCACTTAAAAACAATTACTAAGACTTCTGTTCGTACGAATTACATAATTAAATCCAAATTTTAATTCCCGATTGACAAACTGAGGCAAGTAATGTTTTAGGAATTAAAAACATCACAGCAAAAGCTTTAAAACTTTTCAGTTCGCCAGTACCCCTCGGTATCCATTCCATTACGCATTTTCAGCTAATTCTAAATTCCTAGCATTTCACGCCTTAACATAATAAAACAGTAAAAGCTAACATAAAAACAAAAACACACACAACACAGCAGCGGCCTAAAATATGAAAGCAAAATATAAAGACCCAACAAAATTTCTGGAATGAAAACAATGCGATAGAAACAAGGGCGAAGCCACTACAAAAGTCGAAGCAACAAAAAGTCACACGCCACGAAATTTTATCAGCACAACAAAAACAATGCGCCTAATAAATAATGGCTAGGCAAAATTAAAAAATCAGCGCGCATTTTCCCCTCCAAGTATAATTGGCGCGCTTGTAAAGTCATAACGTAGCAAGCGCTGTGGGTAGATGACAAGCATACATTTAGGCGCGAGCTTTCAGTTATCAGTAACGTAATAATTATTTGAAGCACAGCAGCATAAAATGGCATTAGCATAATCAGCATAATATGCGGGCCAATGAGGATTGCCAAAGATGAAATTTGTGTTTTTTTTTTGATATTTTTTATATTTTTTATTATTTTATTTTTTTTTTTTTAATTTGTTTTTTAACAGAAATGGTATCCGTTTGAGGATTTGTCACAAAATAATTGCATTATAGGGTTCTAAAAAAAACAACAATTTATAATATTTCGACTTTTCCCGCATACTTGCGTTTTTTTTTAATATTTTTGATTTTTTTAATTTTTTTTTTTTTGTATTTTTTTTCTTATTTTTTTTTTGTTTTCGGGAAGAGGAATGGCATATCTTTGTGGATTTGTCAAAAAATAATTGCATTACAGGGTTCTCCAAACCAACAAAAAAAATTTTACATAATATTTCAGCTTTTCCCGCATACTTGCGTCTCCAAAACCAACCTGCTGCTCTGCTTGCCACCCACTCCACAAAGCGACATGTTGTTAGCACAAGAATTATCACTCTCATATTTCACTCATAACACAGTCAATTTTAAAACATTCAAATTGTGAATAAATAACATCATATCTCATTCAAGCTTATGCGCACGCCTCCACACACTCCCATGTGCGTTCAGTTCTTCGCTCACTCACTCACTCACTTGCTAACCCCCTTAAGGACTCAGTCGCTCACCCATGCACTGTCTCATTCGACATGGCCTTTGGGAACTGACTTGACTAGCAAATCCACTCCACAGACTCTGTGTGTTTGCTTCAATTTTGTTTTCACTGGTTTTGCATTAATTTACATAAAAATGTTGTTATTTCAGCGCGATTTCATTGAGCTGGCTGCGAAGCAGTGACAGGGGTGTATGAATTGATAATATTACTTATATTTTTGTTGCTGTCATTTATTTTGCCGTTTTGTTTGGTTAGTGTTGCTCTTATGTTTCCTGCTTCCTTCTCCGTTTCCGGCTCATCATGCAGTGTGGGAAATGAAACCCTGTGCCCTGTGCCTTGTGCCCTGTGATAAATTTGTGGCAAGTACTTTTATTTACTGCCACTGTAGTAACTGGCTTTTATTATGATTTCTAATTGATTTATGGTTTCATAAGAATGAAGCAAAGAGCTTTTAAGATTTCTGAGTAGTGCATCCACTACCAACGTCAGCAATATATTTTTTCAGAAAAATTCCTAGTATTAGTCATCCGAAAAGTGCATTGAATTTCGTATTTTCGCTCACTCAGAATTCATGACAAAAAATCAGTTCGTAAACAAAAAATATTTCCTGATCGTTGTGCGCTTTTTGAGTGAACAAAACCGTTGAGAAAGTTTGTTAATATTTATAAAAAAAATCCATGAATTTTGTTCCACAATAAGACATCAACCCCGAAACTATCATTGGATTCGGATTTGTGGCCAAAAACTCAACAAATATCACCAAATACCCAGCCCCTGTTTTGTCTCTGGCCGTCAAGGATTCAGTGCTGTTTCTCACTATCACCTGCTTAAAAGCGCCTTCTGGTTCCTCAACTTTCTCTATCTTCCAATTGTTCGTCAGAGTTGCAGATTTTCAACATCCACAGGATGAATGCTTCATCGGCTGGATTGCTGAGAACCTAGGCACAAGCTCATGGCTAAGACGGGATGTTTTCAAAGTATACAGCCTCCAATTTTGCGCCTGGATATACCAACCTTTTCTATAGTCACCTTGTATAGTTTGGTGAGTCCTTCGCCATCACGGACGACTAATTTGACGCAGCCTTGATACCAACCCGCGCCGCGACCGGGTGCTTGCCCCGTAGGTTGAAGAGGACGTTGGCCAAATCAACTCAATCCATCTTCACTGATCTTTAGAAACACCGCAGTCCTCCCGATCCACGACAAGATGTTAACTTGCCGCCACCTTTAACCACCTTTTAGCCGCTCGTTGCTCTTCAGAGGACCTCTGCCGTTTAGGCGCTGGTCCCTCGCTGTTTGCCTGAGAGACACGATAGGTACTAGATCCATCAAAATCGATGGACTTTGCCCAAGTCAACGAGGCCTTATGCTTCTTAAACAAGGAGTCTTAGTCTATTGTAGCATATCTATGTAAAGGCGACCTGCTGACCGCTTCGTTATGTAGGCCAGCTTAGAAGGACGCAAGAGTTTGACAAAACGTCTCTCTCTGGTTTCTGCTGTACCGGCAGAACTCGTACTCAATATATTAAGACTATGATTGGAAATAGTCAAGCCTAAGGCTTTTGACTACTGAGAAGTGTCAAGGCCAGGGTCTACTAAAACCCTAGTAGCGCTACATCTCAAAGATCGAGATTGAGAGATCCGGACTCTGTTTTTTTCTTTTTTTTTGTCTTTTGTCCACTCGCACGGAGGCTCCTATATACAAGCAAGACTGAATAACGTGAATGAATAACGTTTGCGACTAGGCTATTTGAAGAACTCGAGCCCCATCCAGGTTGAGTCTCGGCGCGGGTCGCATACCACCTTACTTCAGCCCAGTGGAGAAAAAGAAAAGGAAAGGCGAAACTCCAATAGGAAAGAAAGTGGGAACGGGATGACTGCTTCTTAGCTTCAGGAGTCATGTGGATGGGAAGCGACGATAGTCTTTGCCTTTACTAGGCCTCTGCACGACGCCGACGTGTGTAGTCTTCGCGGAAAACTTGATGAGAGTTTGATCACAAATGCTGAGTTTGGGCTCAAATTTAGAGTTTAAACTCAACGAAATGAATGTCGGAAATGAATCATGACTTTGTTGGCTGATCAGGGTTTGACCTCAAATGTTTGTTTGCTCACATAGACAATTGCCTGAAATGGTCAATGTAACTCGCTAGCTGGTGAAGTTTCAATCGAACTGCAAAGTTTCAACCGAAGTGTGAGCTTTAAATCAAATTCAGAGTTTGGAATCGCTGACTTAATATCTGAAATGGTTTACTTCGCTGGCTGATGAGAATTTCATCACAAACGAAGAGTTTGAGCTTAAATTTAAAGTTTGAATCCAAATTCAGAATTTGAGCTCACACAGTTTAATGTCTGAAATGGTGAGAGTTCCATCTACAAGGCAGAGTTTGAACTAACTTAGAAAAAGATTTGAGAGCGAGCCAAGCTATTTTTTATTTATACAAAACGAAATCGCCACTTGAAAAACTAAGGTTTGAGCTTGAGCTCACTTTTTTCAAAAACCAACCGTAGACTTCGACCTACCACTATTTGCTGAAATAAGTCTAGCAAATCTTTCTTTAACTGACCAAACCATCTACCGAGCCTTGCCGCTCTCCCTCGAAAATGGGTCAAAAGGAATACCTATACCCAGTTTAGTGTGCTTGTGTGTAAATGCGCAAAATTAATCATCCTATGGAAAGATTTATAATTTTTGTAAATGGCATTGAACTTCCATCATTCAAGAACCCGACTGCTGCGGGATAGAAACAAGCAAACAGCGGGGGGCGTAAAGGTCAAATGAAAGACTTCCATCATTCTTTTTTTGTGTTTAACCCATTTTCTACCGCCGTTGCGTTTTCGCAACAGCAACTTTCAACCTTTGTGGCTACAGTAAAAAAGAAGATATCTCTAAAATGTTATATTTTATATTGTAAATAATTTGGACTTTTGACTTTATAATTATGCTCTAAGATTTTTTGTGTGCGGATTTGTTCCAAATCAGAACAAGTGTAGAAAAAAGTGTGCAAAATAATAACTTTTTCATAAAACTGTTTGAGAACTAAAAATAGTTTTTTTTACGTTTTCTACTGGTTTCTTAAATTAAGATATGAAATAATAACATTATCATACCAGCTGCTAATGCAGCTGAAGTTTTCTTGCAAAAATAAACTCGTAAAAACAGGTGTTGCGAAAACGCAACGCTGGTTGAAACGACTCATATGACTTCAACGTTTTGATGACATTATTTTTGGCGGGAAAATTGATGTTTATGTCATTTTCATATGGCAATTTGTACCATAAAGAACAACAAAGCCGGGGGCGCCGACGGACTGACGGCTGAGCTATTCAAACATGGCGGCGAGGGGCTGGTAAGGTGCATGCATCAGCTTCTATGCAAAATATGGATGCCTGCCGATTGCATGCCTGCCGATTGGAATTTAAGTGTGCTCTGCCCAATCCATAAGAGGGGCGATCCTGCAATTTGTGCCAATTACCGTGGGATTAGTCTTCTAAATATCGCCTATAAGGTTCTAGCGAGCGTATTGTGTGAAAGGCTGAAGCCCACCGTCAACCGACTGATTGGTCCTTATCAGTGTCGCTTCAGACCTGGAAAGTCTACCATCGACCAAATATTCACAATACGCCAAGTCTTGGAAAAGACCCATGAAATGAAAATCGACACACACCATCTTTTCGTCGACTTCAAAGCTACATTCGACAGTACGGAAAGGAGTTACCTGTATGCCGCTATGTCTGAATTTGGTATCGCCGCAAAATAAATACGGCTATGTAAGATGACGTTGCTCAATACCAGCAGCGCCGTCAGAATTGGGAAGGACCTCTCCGAGCCGTTTGATACCAAACGAGGTTTCAGACAGGGTGACTCGCTGTCGTGTGACTTCTTTAACCTGATGTTGGAGAGCATCGTACGAGCCGCAGAACTTAATCGCTCATGCACAATATTTTATAAGAGCGTACAATTGTTGGCGTATGCCAATGATATCGATATCATCGGCCTTAACAACCGCGCTGTTAGTTCTGCCTTCTCCAAACTGGATAAAGAGGCAAAGCGAATGGGTTTGGTGGTGAACAAGGACAAAACGAAGTACCTCCTGTCTTTAAACAAACAGTCGGCGCACTCGCGTATCGGCACTCACGTCACTGTAGACAGTTATAATTTCGAGGTTGTAAAAGACTTCGTTTATTTAGGAACCGGCATTAACACCGATAACAATGTCAGCCTTGAAACCCAACGTAGAATCTCTCTTGCCAACAAGTGCTACTTTGGACTAAGTAGGCAACTGAGCAGTAAAGTCCTCTCTCGACGAACAAAACTAACACTCTACAAGGCTCTCATCATGCCCGTCCTAACGTATGGCGCAAAAGCGTGGACGATGACAACATCCGATGAAGCGATGCTTAGAGTGTTCGAGAGAAAGATTCTGCGTAAGATTTTTGGACATGGCACGTTGGCAACGGCGAATATCGCAGACGATGGAACGATGAGCTGTATGAGCTTTACGACGACATAGACATAGCGCAGCGGCTTCGTTGGCTGAGTCATATCGTCCGAATGGATACAAACGCTCCGGCTTTGAAAGTATTCGATGTGGTACCAGCTGGTGGTAGCAGAGGAAGAGGAAGGCCTCCTCTGTGTTGGAAAGAGCAGGTGGAGAAGGACTTGGCTTCACTTGGTGTGTCCAACTGGCGCCGGTTAGCACGAGAAAGAAACGACTGGCGGGCTTTGTTAAGCTCGGCCAAAATCGCGTAAGCGGTTATCGCGCCAATTAAGAAGAAGAAGAAGAATTTGTACCATAAGTTCTATTATTTTTATTTGTGCAAGTAAAAATACATTTAGAAGTATTTCGTTGAAAGCTTTTATCGTTTTGGTAAGACTTATGTGCTCTTGATATTTTTTGTCAAAATTGTGTACCCTTACTTAATTCTTTATTGAAGAGTAGTGGATCGTCGACGTTTTTTTACCATTGGGGAAATACATAAATACTTCGAGCAGTGAGGATGAAGGCGAAATAGTTTCAGCTAAACGAATGAAAATTGTTAAGCCTATTTCGAAAAAAATAACTTCTGTCGTATATATTCCACCAGCAGATGTTGATGCTGTAAGTGACGAAGAACTTATTGACGATAATGAGATGATTACAGAGGTACCAGCTATGTCGGATGTTTGTGGAGAGTTGGAGGTCGAACATGAATCAGATGTGGAATTTTCCCGTCGCCGCCGTTAGGCTTAGTAGGAATACCTGATGATGGGCCATCGTGTTCTACAAAAACAACTCGGTACACAGCAGAAAAATATTTCGGTACACCAAACTGGAAAAAAACCAAACGAATTGATTTTAAATTTGGACCCCCTGACGAATCAGGTGTGGAATCTTTAAAAAGCAATATTGTTGATTCTATGAGAGAGTCTGAATATTTTATTCCTATGATAATTTTTGGCTCATAAAATTTTTCTTTCAGGTGGCAAAACACCATTTGAATTGTTACTGCAGTTCTTTGACGAAGAAATAATGGAAATGCTGGTCGTGAATACAAATATGTATGCTCACCAAAATAATATCGTAGTGGATATTGGCAAACAACAGATATATCGTTTCATCGGAATTTTGATACTAAGTGGTTATCATAAAGTACCTCACGTTGAACATTATTGGAGTACACAGCAAACACTTGGTATACCTATAGTAAAGCAAGCTTTATCACGCAATAAATTCCAGTTGATCAAAAGAATATTTCATCTAATGGACAATTATTGCATTGATGCCACAGACAGATTTGCTAAAGTTCGTCCACTTATTGATGCACTGAATCGTAAGTACATGCAGTTTGGAGTTTTTGAAACGATTCTGTCAATTGATGAACAAATGATACCATATTTTGGTCGACATTCGGGCAAAATGTTTATTCCTAACAAACCAATTCGATTTACTTTCAAGTATGGGGCTCTTTGTTCAGACAGCGGTTATTTATATGCAGTAGCACCATATGGAGGATCGAGTGTACCTTATGACAAGAATGTAGGCTTAGGCGCTTCTGTGGTTCTATCATTGTTAGAAAACGTTCGAAATGCAGATAACCATGCCATATTTTTTGATAAAATTTTTTTTGGTCATACTATTTGTTTTGTTTGTTGAGTGAAAAACGTTTCAGAGTAACAAGAACTGTAAGATCAAATCGTCTTAGAGGTGCAGAGAAATTGCTAAGCACTGGAAAAAAACTGAAAAAACACCAATACGACTACTGCTCCGAGATAAATAATAAATTATTTGTTGCTCGTTGGCAAGATTATGCAGAAGTAACAGTCATTTCTAATTTCAAGTCTGTCGACCCACTAGCTGTCTCACAACGTTGGTGCAAAGCCGAGAAGAAAAAAGTATCGGTTGAACGACCTGGACTTATTCATGACTACAATCAACACATGGGAGGGGTAGACCTACATGATAATGCCGTAGCTAACTATCGCGTTGGTATTCGTGGAAAAAAATGGTGGTGGCCGTATGGACTAATTCAGTCAATAGACCACTGTTAACGCATGGAAAATTCATTGCCTGATTTGTAAGGCAGAAGGAACTCACCATATGTCTCAAATTTCTTTTAAAACTGAAATTGCAGAATCTTTACTTTTAATTGTGAAGAAGTTTCTGATGAAATAAGTGATTCATCAGACATCGAAGAAGCAGAGAGACCAGTCCATTTACCTCGCATAAATGTTCGTGATCATGTCGTATGGAAACCTCCAGGCAACAAACGTAAAATATGTGCTATGTGTCACTCAGAAACTGTTTATGAATGTAAAAAATGTAATTTGAGATTACATCCAAAATGTTTTGATGAATACCATACAGTTGTAGGAAATAAGAAAAAATAATGTTTTTTTTTTAATGTTGCAAAACTATTACATTGTAAACTTAACAAAATACAACTATATTAATAAAGAGAATTCAAAAAAATACCCAACTACAACTCTGCGTAAGTTATATTATTTCTATGAATAAGATCACAGCGTTTCAACCAGCGTTGCGTTTTCGCAACAGTCTGTGCTGGTGCATCCTGAAGACCTATCGGTCTGAAAATTCGTAAAGGTGATCAGGAGTCCTTTAATACCAACCATACAAAATTTCACGCAATTATCTACACGGAATCTATTACCGGTAGAAGATGGGTTAAATTAAAAAGTTATCCAAAAACAAACTTGGATGATTAATTTTGCGCCACCTGGTTCGTTTATCTTCTCATCAGCGTTTAAAAATTGTACTTCCTTATGAATATTTTATAGCCTAATATTTCTGTTTTTATTTTGGTCTAAATTTTTTGGCAAATTATTTCCGACTTCTTTCCCTCTCTATCATTTCTTTTCCTACTCTGTCATTCTATGCTGTCGGTTAATCGCCAAAATAGGATGCAAAGGTAATTAAGTTTTTGGCATTCTAATTAAAAATCCACCGCCAACACTTACCAAAAATTTATGGCATTTCATTTCCAACGCCCCCACAACCAACTCCAGAAGCCCTCAGTCATATTCTCTTGTGCCCAGCTGCCTACCGCTTCTCCGAAACAGTTATACAACTCTGTATGCGGTTGAGCGGCCAATAAATTTCCCAACAAATCTCAATATTTTATTCACCATAATAACACGTAACAAATCCCACATACAAAAACAACGGCAACAATAAATTGCCTCAAAAAAGAAAAAAGCAATAACAACAAAATGTCGTCAACACAATAATGGTATTAGCGTTGGCAATGACAGACAGACACCGAACTCACCAACAACAGCAACAACAATGGTGGAGATGATTTGGCAGCAACAATAATAATAACAAGAAACGCCAAAGAATGGACGTAATGCTAGGGGAAAGGGGTAGCAGACGATGCCAGAAAAGGGCAGAGCGGCGCATGGAGTGGCAAGGAAAAGCCATCGAAAGGCGCACGAGCTGGCTGCTGGTAAATTGTTGCCACAATAGCGGCAAAACCACAACAAAAACAGAAAACCAAAACAAAAACAGCAACTAAGAGCCAGCAAAACTGACAGCAGCGACAGAAATAAGCACGCCGTAAACAACACTTACAACAACAAGAATGTACATAAAACCACAATAACAAAAACAAACTCTCACTCGCTTTTTGGTAGGCCAAAGACCAACACAATAGGGCGTAAAACCCTTAAAAAACGCAAAAGGCAAAGACAGTTTCTATGAAAATGCAGGCAAAAGGGCTTATCCCGACAGCAAACCGAGAAATGGCCACCTAGTGAAGCCGCCTATGTTTACCAGACACTGAAACAGTGTCATCTACCAAAATTGGGCGATTTTTGCCAAGCGAAACAAACAGAACGCAGAGCGAGCGGGTGAACGAGCCAGCTGGGTAGTGAGACAAAAGTAGTCGTATTAAGACCGCCAGAAAAGCCAATTAAAATGGTAGAGATTAAACGGCACTCGAGTGGGGAATTATACAATAGTTATTAGTGAGCACCAACGAAATGATGAGACCGAAAGTGATAGAGGTGGAGAGTGCAGGATGCAGGGTGCGCAGAGAGTCAGCGCAGTTATGTGAAAGAAATTGCAAGCGATTTTGTGGTAGAGCGAAAAAAACGAACAAAGTATACAAGCAGCGAATTGTGTCGGATTAGCCAGGAATAATTAAGTAATAAATGTATTAAAGAAGAATGGAAAGACAATCAACGTTGGCTGGGCGGGTGCACACTGTTGGAAAACATTGGGAGTTGGAATGCAATGCAGCAATTATACGAATATGCAGATTAAAATTTCAAAATGTATTGTTTCATGTTATTATGAAGTGAAGTAGTAAATAGAAAAAACTTCGTTAGAATTAGTAACGAAATCGTTATGTGGGAAGAATGCAGAATTTGGTTTGCAATCACTGATTATATACAAGTAAGTAAGGCCAGAGTACTATGAAAAATTAAATAGAAAAAATCTTATAACATTTTTCCAAACACTATGAAAAATTAAATAAAAAAAATCTTATAAATTTTTTTCCAAACATTATGAAAAATTAAATAGAAAAAATCTTGTAAATTTTTTCCAACACTAGGAAAACTTAAATAGAAAAAATCTTATAAATTTTTTCCAAACACAATGAAAAATTAAATAGCAAAAATCTTATACATTTTTTTCAAACACTATAAAAAATTAAGAAGCAAACATTTTATAAATTTTTTTCAAACGCTATGAAAATTTAAATAAAAAAATCTTAAAAATTTTTTTCAACACTAGGAAAAATTAACTAGAAAAAATCTTATAAACATTTTCCAAACACTAAGAAAAATTAAATAGAAAAAATCTTATAATATTTTTCCAAACACTATGAAAAATTATATAGAAAAAATCTTATACATTTTTTCCAAACACTATGAAAAATTAAATAAAAAAAATCTTATAAATTTTTTCCAAACATTATGAAAAATTAAATAGCAAAAATCTTATACATTTTTTTCAAACACTATAAAAAACTAAGAAGCAAACATTTTATAAATTTTTTTCAAACGCTATGAAAATTTAAATAAAAAAATCTTAAAAATTTTTTTCAACACTAGGAAAAATTAAATAGAAAAAATCTTATAAACATTTTCCAAACACTAAGAAAAATTAAATAGAAAAAATCTTGTAAACTTTTTCCAACACTAGGAAAAATTAAATAGAAAAAATCTTAAAAATTTTTTCCACACGCTATGAAAAATTAAATAGAAAAAATCTTAAAAAAATTTTCAAACACTTTGAAAAATTATAACTATAGAAAAAACTTTTAATTTTTCTGCCAAAACTATGAAAAATTAAATAGCAAAAAAAAAAAACTATCAGCAGGTTGGTTAGAAAATAGCAAAAATTTAGCTTGATAAACTCACGAAAATTTTTTGCTGGAAGCAACTCAACATTTTGAAAATCGGTCAGCATGAAAAATTAAATATAAACAATTTTATAATTTTTTTTTTAATTTTTTGCCAGTTTGGTAATAGAATCAGTTCTGCCTTACACAAACAGTAAAGGAGGGCTTGAAATTTGCTTCTCGCTTTATTAGAGATCGATCCGGCTTAAGGAAACCTGCTTGAGTTAGCACAATAAGCTGGTTGTACTGACAAACTTGCAGAAATAAAAATAGTTTTCAAAATGTTTTAAGAATAAAGAAAGAGGCAATACCTTAAAAAGCTATGCAAAGTCACACGCATAAGAAAGAGGTTTGGTGGCTCCTAAAACACTCAGGCTAAAAAGCCGAGATTCTTTGGTAAATTTGTAAATATCCTCCAATTTTAGAGAACGAAACTTACTCATTCTCACGTCAGCGGAACCGAAAACTCGAGCCTTGCTCTAGCAAAGTCAGGACACTCACCAAGAAAGTGATCAATGCTATCCGCCTCCTACATGCAAGACAGGCACATCGGGTGATCAATGGTTCCAATGGTGGTCATATGCTGACCCCATGGGTTGTGTTCTGTAATAATACCGACCATCAACCGAACGTCTTTCCTTCCAAGTTGTAGTAGAAAGTTTGACAGTGTTCTGTTCGAACTTGTCACAAAACACTTTGTACTTCTGCAACGTTACCCATAGAATGGCCAAAATGGCAGCTTATTGCATCTGAAAAACTGGGTGGATTGTTTGTCAGATGATAGCTTCGCTATTAAGTCATATGATGGTTATTTGTAGGATAACTAATAGGAGGATAGCTTAATAGGAGAGGGGAACTAATTCAGCGCCTAAATACATGCGTCTTCACTAAAGGCTTCCATTTCTCATTACTGAATGAAAGGAAATCGGTAAGTTAAAACAAAAATGTAACAAATTTGTTCAAGTAATTTTTACTATTTTTTTGTGCTGAAAATGATTTTTACTCAAACTCAACAACAAGTGGGATTTCGCGGAAAAGTTTATTTCTCTACAGATCTAAAATGATGAAATAATGCAGCAAAATTGCTAATAATAATGATTCAATAGTTCTTTAAAAATTTTCTTTTCATTTTATGCATAATTCCGAAAAATATTATTATCACCAGCAGAACTGGGCAGCTGATGACTCATATGATGGATCAGCTACTAAACGGGGTCACATTTTGGTCATTATTGAGTCAGGATAAAAATAATAGCACAACTGCCCTTAGCTACTTGTCATTGAAATATATATTATATTTTTCAATAAAAATATTTAAAAATAATAAAGAAATTGAATTTTTTTTTTTTAATTTCGAAAAATGTTTCCTGTAAAAGACTATACAACTCCAAAAGATGCCGCGAATCATGCTCCACTGTAACGAATATCTATACTTTTTCCATAAAAGATTATTTACCATCGCATTCAAAAAGCTGCTGAGAACCTAAACACGGTGCTAAAAAGTATGCTATAAATTTTCAACTTGATTTAAATATGTGCTAAAATTTCATGCACCTAAAAGTATGTTTCAATTACCCAGCTTCATTTTTAAAAGTGAAAAATGTTGTACAACAAAAAGTATGTTTCGATATTTTGAATTCACTTCACAATATCAGAGAAATATTTTCTGAAATTGGAAGTGTACCTAAAGGTATGCTTCGATATTTCGTTTGATTGCAAAATGTTCACAAATGGCAAGCACGAAAAAGTATGCTTTAATATTTCAACTTAATTTAAATATGTGCTGAAATTCCATGCACCTAAAAGTATGTTTCAATTACCCAGCTACATTTTTAAAAGTGAAAAATGTTGTACAACAAAAAGTATGTTTCGATATTTTGAATTCACTTCACAATATCAGAGAAATATTTTCTTAAATTGGAAGGGAACCTAAAGGTATGCTTCGATATTTCGGTTGATTGAAAAATGTTCACAAATGTATGCTTTAATATTTTCAACTTCATTTAAATGTGAATTGAAATTTCATGCGCCCAAAAGTATGCTTCA
Source organism: Anastrepha obliqua (assembly GCF_027943255.1). Taxonomy (NCBI): domain Eukaryota; kingdom Metazoa; phylum Arthropoda; class Insecta; order Diptera; family Tephritidae; genus Anastrepha; species Anastrepha obliqua. The sequence goes on along the minus strand of NC_072893.1, from coordinate 119,223,136 downwards.
ATATCTCAGCTTCATATTAAATGTGCAAAATATTGTACATGTATCGATATTTCAAATTCATTTTACAATACGAATGAAAGACCTTCAAAAATGGGAAATGCACCAAAAAGTATGCTTCAATATTTCAGCTTCAATGGAAAATGTTCAGGAATGGCATGCACGGAAAAGTATGCTTTAAAATTTTCAACTTCATTTAAATATGAACTGAAATTTCACGTACCCCAAAGTATGCTTCGGCCATTTCAAAAGTTAAAAATGTTGTACACTGAAAAGTCTGTTCCGATATTTACAGTTAATTTCACAGTATCAAAGAAACATTTTCCGAAATTTTAAATGCACCCAAAAGTATGCTTCGATATTCCATCTTTAACACAAAATGTTAAGAATTGGCATGCACACAAAAGTATGCTTTATGATTTCTACTTCATTTCAATATGTGGTAATATTTCAGGCGCCCAAAAGTATGTTTCGATATTTAAAGTTAATTTCACTATACTAAGGAAATATTTTCAAACATTGAAAATGCACCAAAAAGTGTGCTTCGATGTTTTGTTTTCTTTTCAAAATGCTTCAATATTTCCACTTCAAATGCACCAAAAAGTATGCTTCGATATTTTATAACATTAATAAATATAAAACAAAAAATTTACTTTAATATTTCTACATCATTTCACTATGCGATAATATTCTATGCACCAAAATGCAGGTTTTCATATTTCTGCTTAATTTTGCTCCAAAAAGTATACTTCCATTAATCAATTTTGTTTCAAAAATTCGCCATAAATGGCTACTGGCCTACTAATTTTGAACCTAAGCTAACTTTGAAGAGTGAACGGTATATTATTTCGTCACAAGAGTTATTCACGTACTATTTTCTTTATTTTATTTGTATTTAAACACTCTTATTTTGTAATATTATTTCTGCATCAAGTAAATTTAGTTATTTTCATATTGGATATACAAAAACTTGTTTGCGCCACAATATATGCTCTCATTATTTACATATATTTAGGAAAAGCACAAATCAGCTCGAAAATATGCTTCTAAATATTAAAAAGAACTATGTATTTTTCGCGATAAAATAAAAACGCTTGCCAACTACCAGGATTCGTCTGAAAAGTGCTTATTTTGTCCGGCTCGGAAGTGTTTAGCACCGTTAGTGAATAGGATCATACAATAATAAATTTGAACAAAAAATGTTTTACTTCCATAGGTTAGCCCTTATGACAAGAAATTATGACCTGATGCCAAAAAGTGCACTGATGACTAAGAAAAGCGCAACCGAGAACCGAAAAAAATTGAATACTTGCTGTGATTGCAAAACTAAATTGCGCTTAAAATGCGCGCCACAAAGTATACCACAAAATTTATCAACCATTCGAAAAAATTTCAAACAAATACATCAAACTGTCAGAGCGACACAAGCATTTTCTGGCGCTTATCACAATTGTTTACAAGCGTAAAATTCTCAAATTTCGTTTGTTTGTGACAAATAATTTGCGAAAAAAGACAAATTACCGCTGAACTGCATAGAGCTATAAAAACGGAGGGTGAAGAATTAGAAAAGTAGAAAAAGAAAAATTGTTGGTGGGAACAAAAAAGTACAAACTTTTCTGAAACTGATAAGCAATTTCGTGAAGGCTTGCATGCAATGCTTAAAAACTAGTGACAGCTCTGAATGCAACGATGCGACGAAAGAGTTTTTTAGGTTAAAGCAGAAGTTTGGCGCGAAGGGGCGCGATGGGCAGCGTACATTGCATGAACCACATCTGCCGCCTGCCGATCGAGAGAAACCAAAAAACAAAAAAAAAACGATTGCTAAGTCGGCACGCGTAATCGCTCTGCTCAAAAGCTGCATTTCACTTCTTTTCTTTTCCTTTCCACTTTCCTTTACTGCTCGCCGCCCTGACTGCGCGGCACCAGCGTATACTTGTCGTAGCAAATATTGATGTGGCATAAGATTAATGTGCACTTAGCTGCCACCACGATGCGCTGGCGTTCGTTTGCAAACATTTTTATGTGCCACACAAGCGGAAAATGAAAATGTCCCCGACACAATGGTTGGCTCTTTAACGCGCTTAGCCCCTGTTGGTTGTCTTCCTCACTCTGTCCCTACCTTTCACTTTATATGACTTTGTTTCACTTCTACTACTAAGTTGGCCTTTGTTGTTGCATGCATTGCGTGCCGCCGGTTCGCTGATTTTCTTAGTTTATACTGCAACTCCTTATCCATTAGTGTTTGGACACTTTTTGTGGGTGGAAGTCACATGTGCAATAGGACTTTTTAAACGCCAACATTTTTTGGGTATCGAAGTAGTTTGCTTAATTATTTCCTATGCCACAGACTTCTACTCCATCTTCTTCACGTTTAATTCGCCGTTCATTTATTTGCTCTGTGATTGTCGAATCGAAAGGCAAATGCAGATATGAATATGCCATATGCCTAATTTTTCATTTATAGACTTCACTCCATATTAATCTCGACCCTCTTATGAGATGTATGCATCACATAAAAGTTCACTTGGTCCTCGAATCATGAATCGTCAAGCTGATCTAACTGACTCTTTGCCCTTTCGCGAAATTTTAGTTTACTAATTTGAACTTTCGGCCTTCATATTGATTCAAAAGTGTGGAGACACTTCTCTCCATAACTTAACTCAAGGGTCAACTACTTCATTAGAGCTCCTAGCGCTCGAAGGTATAATTAAGAAAAAAGAGCAGAAGCGTTTCGCAGCCAGCAAAATAAATATTGAGAATAATCAAAACGAGTATAGTATAAGAAGTCGGATCGAAAAAGAACAGGCTTTAAAGCGGGATTAATGGATTCAATACCTTCACCTCACATGAACTCCCATCTAACAATAACTAGTTAAGTCACCCCGCGCCAAATTTGTGGCTTAGTTAGATGTAAAAGCTACCTAAACCGCTTCTGAGCAACTTCCACTCAGAAAAATGTTAATGCATGAAAAGTTTTCCTCTGCGTTTGCTAATATCCTCGTTGATTGATACCCAGTAGTATTGTCAAAGTGAGTTTAGGCTTGTAAAATTTCGTCAGCCATTAGGAGACGTCTTTCAACCAACTACCTCGGTAAATATCTCATGCAAGGTCGGGACTCCTAGCGTAAATTTGTATGTGACATTATATGGTTAAGGTGCCGTATCGAAGAAGCGGTAGTCCTTTCGTAGTTGTTCAACAGGCATGGCTGTTTTCAACTGCACTGTTCAACCCTTTCTGTCCAAACTGCCCGAAACTTACGAAAACCCAGAACACATGATAGTTCATTGTGAACGCTCCAGAGATTAACGAGCTATTCTCGAACAAGCCCTGGCTCAGTAACCGTCCCCTAGCAGTGGGGGACGGACGGGCGTCTAACATTCATAGGTAGGTACCTGTTGTGTCTTCGCACATAAACGCTGTTCGACGCAGATGTTAAACTTTTGTGGTTTTAGGGCGGAATTTAGCCCACCTCGGCTCGCTATTGTATTAGTTGGAGCATGCCCCAATTAGCATTGGCCTGGTGGTACCTTTGAGATGTTTTTGAAAAATTTGACTTGAACCTCCTTTACAACACAAAAAAGAGCCAATAAAACCGGTCAGAGTATTCAGATAACATAGGTCTCCAACATTTACCTCTTTTTTTATAATGAGATTGATTTCCAATGTATTTGTAAGCGATTTATTTACGAACGAATTCCCCATTATTAAACTATAACAGAATTAAGCTCATAAATACGGACACCAAGTGGCTTTTGGGCTCGTTGATTGTGGGTTTGGGGTCAGTTTTTCAAAATTAAAAATAATGAATCCAAAATTAGAGATGCGTTCAGCGCACAACAATACATCGGAAGCTGGTCTTACATCCCAAAATAAAAAAATCATGTAACCTGCGTAATCAAAAGATTGTAGAAACGCGCTTTACTTTCCACCTCGAAACCGCCAACTTTGCAGGAACTAAAATTGGAAATATGTCCCACTACTACAGAACGATCCGGTTATCCGACGGAGATCTGTCACCTCAGTACAAGTACAGGGCATGTTTGCTGCTACAACAACAACAACAACAACAACAAATAGAAATATGCATTAGAGAATTCTCTTAAGCTGACAAGTGAATCAAAATTTTGCCGAAGACGCTTTGACTTTCGCTACTTGAAAATCGTTTAAGGCGCTATATACGAGCACAGTTAGAATTTTCAAAAAATAAATTTTTTTTTTTATTTTCTTAATGTACTTATATATACGAATGCATACAGAAAATTTAATATCGTTCCGGTGAATATTTTCGAAGTTACACGCAAGTTTCAAAACAACCTAAAACCGAAATTTTGGTCAAACTTTTTTGTTAGAAATCGCCATTTTGTCAAAAAAATGTATTTTACTATTCTTTCGATTAATTATTATATTTACCATTACTTTAACGAAATCCGTTTGATTCTTTAATTTCAGAGGATCCAGTTCAGAGATATAGAGCTCACCACAAAACGTCTCTTTTGAGAGCAGCTCCCGGAGATCAGTTGGGACTCCTTTCCACATAAATATTTTTACTAATACGTAATTTTAAATTACAGTTAAAAGATAGCATAATATGAGTACACATTTTTAGATTAATGAATTTAAAAGTTTTCTGAAAAAAAAGTTCGGGAAAATTCTCTTTTTTTTTGCCTTCTAACTGTATGTAACCCCTTAAAGAAATAATCATACCTACCGTTGGTTGTTTCAAAGTTTTATATCGCCCAAACAAAAATTTAACACTTCAATACGCAAGCGTTTTTTTATGTATATCCTCATAAACTTTCTAAAAGTATGTGACATTTTGAACACTTCGCATTCGCTTTTTGCTCGCCTTAGCACCACTTTTATGTGCAAACGTTTTAGGTATAAAATTCTTCTTCCACTGTAACCACTACCCACTTTGTCGAAAGCTAAGCCACTTTCTTACTAATATTTTTTTTTTTTTAATTTTCCACTTAAACAGATGTGTGACAATGGCCAACAAGCCGAAGAATTCTAACCAGCACTTAGCTTACCTTCGCAGTGCACACTAAAGTGTTAAAGGAGAAATGAGAGTGGAAAAATCGTTGAAAAAACAGCAAAGTGGCGCAAATAGTGCTCTTACCGGCCAGGAAGTAATAGCTGTTGTAGGCAGGAGAAGGGAAGTTGTTGACATTTTTCGGAAAGTCGTTCAGCTTTTTTTTTGACATTTTCGATGCCGTTAAAATAAGTTTCATGCCGCTTGTACGCTTCTACAGTTTTCGGAAATTTTTGCTGGCGGCGCTCTGCTGGAGTACCGTCAGCTACGGAAATTGGGTTAGACATAAGAACTTTTTGCTATGTCGACAGGCCTAAAATCTGAAGTGGCTACAAACATCGCAGCGAAAAAGCGTTTGAAATGTGTAAAGCACCACAAAGCGAAATTCGCTTTTTGTGCGAAAGCAAAACTTAAATTTTTAGTGAAAAAAAATGTTGAAAAGTTGCGTAGGCAGTAAAAGTTATGTTGAGTTAAGGCGTTTAAGTTTGTTTCGATAAATCCATTGTGCACGGCGACTAGTTTAAAATGCAGGTCAAGCGGAGATATTCGAAACGTTTCGTGGAAATATGAATTAAGTACCAGAAAGTAGGGCTAGAAGAAATAAATTAGGTTAGTTGGTAGAGCCCATGATTAGGAAGGCTCACTTGGACGAGATTTCAAAATGCATCCATTGTGGTAGGTCAGGGAATGGCACAGAAGAGCTAAACTGATTTTCTGAGCAGTGAATTTGCTACTTATCAAAAAAGTTGCTTTGAGCGTCAAAGCAATTAGCGTCTAAATGAAATTATTCTTTGTTTTTCAAATAGTTGAAAATATTATAATTGCTCGTGCAGTGCCTATAACAGATTGCATGCCCCGAACGCTATTTTGCAGAAGTTAATGGGTTAAAATACTCCACAAAAATATTCCTCAGTAATCTAAACTAGCAGTATTTTCGTATAAAGTCTGCCTAATTAGGAAATAGTTCCTGAGTTGGCCTTAAGATATGCAATCCTTTCTGTTTTTTCTTTCTATTTTTCTTGCTATTTTAGTCTCTGTAGCCTTTTGCATTCCACGTAGGCAGATTTTGTCTGAGAAGACCCCAGTAAAATTCTTCTACGCAGAATATTCTTTAAAAGTTTAATCCTCTAGCGGCCTTATAAATGCGCTTTTTTTTTAATTTCTCCAAGAAAAGGTAAAAATTACCCCATTTTGGAGTAAATAATGAATTCAAATATTCCACAAAAATATGGCTCGTTAAATTCTACTATACTTTCAAATCTGCTGCTCAAACTAAGTAATTCGCCCAGATAAATATTTCAACAATTTTTTAAATTTTTTCGAAAGGCGCTCGGGTGCATAATTAAAAAAAAATTTATTACAAAAAATTGTTGCCTGGGAATACAAAAAGCTACATGTGACTCTAGTAAATTCATTCTAAATTGGTTTTATCCCCACCGCAGGCAATGACCCAAAAACAGTCGGTTTCCACGACAGTCGGTTCTTCATAACCGGAAGGTCCCGGATTTATATCTGGCCAAGTAATGTCACCTCAGCAGCTTTCTCCGTATATGTAGGGGGATTGTAAATGCTGCTACAACAACAACAACCCAACAATTGTAACAGAGTGTTATCAAGACGTTTGGTCCAGAGAGCTGCTATTGGGAAGAAATTTTAATTTTGTTCTGATCCCAGAATAAAGTAGATTTTTATTATTCTTTATATGCCAGCTTGTTATTTAATGCAACATAATCTGCAGGGTGGTCCACTACTCATCGAATCATCATATATTTCGGCTATAAAAAATTAAAAAAAAAATTTCGTGTTCTTATTTTTCTTTAATTTGATTTTTCCATAATTTTTCAAAAAGTTGTTTTTTTTTATTTAAAAGTGCCATTTAACATGTAATGCTCGTACAATTTCATTCAAAAGACTTTAATAGTCAATTCATTCTGTCAACACTTTTTTCTGTTCATTTTTGCAAGTTTCGGCACTTAACTCAGCACTGACAACTTCGATTTCATGTTTTTTCCATTCTCATCTATATGAAAACTCAACTACTGTGTTGGCAACTAAATAATTCCGGATTTTTTTTAGAAAATCAAATACAATTTTTTCACGCAACTAAATAACTTTATTCTGTAATGTATTGCCATAGGCGGCCGCCGCAGCCGAATGGGTTGGTGCGTGATTACCATTCGGTATTCACAGAGAGGTCGTTGGTTCGAATCTCGGTGAAAGCAAAATTAATAAAATAATTGTTCTAATAACGGTCGCCCCTCGGCAGGCAATGGCAAACCTCCGAGTGTATTTCTGCCATGAAAAAGCTCCTCATAAAAAAAAAAAATATCTGCCGTTCGGAGTCGGCTTGAAACTGTAGGTCCCTCCATTTGTGGAACAACATCAAGACGCACACCTCAAATAGGAGGAGGAGCGCGCGGCCAAACACCTAACAGAAGTGTACGGGCCAATTATTTATTTATTTTTTATTGCCCATTTTGATCAATGACCTTTTGTCATCTTTCAGGCAGCATTATAATCCCAAGTTCATAAGACTTCTGGTTTTTATTAGCAAAAAACTGAATCAGATACGATTTGACATCATCATCATTATTAAAATTTTTACCATGCATGGAGTTTTGTAAAGATCGAAACAAAAAGTAATAAGATCACTATATGTTGGATGTGGCAAAACATCCCAACCATGCTCCAATAATTTTTGCCGAGTGGCCAAAGATGTCTGTGGCCTTGCATTGTCATGATGGCATACAATACTTTTTCGATTTGTCCATTCGTGCCACTTTTCTTCAACTGCATTGTTTAGTTCGTTAGTTGTTCAATGTAGACATCAGAATTGATCGTTCGGTTGGGTGGTAAGAGTTCAAAGTAGACAATTCCTTTGTAATTCCACCAAACTGATAATAAAACCTTCTTTTGATGAATATCAGCTCTTCATGTTGTTTTAGTTGGTTCACATGGCCTGCTTCACGATCTTTTCCGTTATCTTTTCCGTTTGATATTGTTGTAAACAATCTATTTTTCATCGCCAGTTGTCAGTCGTTTTAAAAATTCATCATTTTGATTATGTTTCTTTAAGCAAATCGCAGTTGTTAATGCGCTTCTTTCAGTTCGTGAGGAATCCATGTATCGAGTTTTGAACATAGCCAAGTTGTTTTAAGTGATTTTCAATGCATGTATGTGATACATGGATCTTCTCTGCAATCTCACGTGTTGTACTATGACGATCTGAATCGATTATTGCTTTGATTAGGGCGTCATCAGCTTCAACTGGACGACCAGAGCGTTTTTCATCTTTGAGTGAAAAATAACCAGAACGAAATTTGGCAAACCAATTTTGATACTGGTGTTCTTTTAGGGCTTCGTCACAATAAACAGCAAATAACTTTTTATGAGCTTGCGATGCAATTTTCCCTTTGTAGAAATAAAAAGGCAAAATATGACGAAAATGCTCCTTTTAATTTTCCATTTTTCAACGAACGCCACACGAAAATAACGTTACCAATCAAAAAACTTTTTTTACTAATTGACGGCTGAATTGCCAACTATCAAACAAAAAAATGTGCTTTACATTTGTACTACGTCAGCAAACCTAAAAATTAAACTGAAGCCATCTATGAGTGAAATCCGCAATTACTTAGTTACCAACCCAATATATGTATACGCGGGGTGCCTTTTATATTTCGGGATTTGGCAACCCTGGTGTTGCAATCTGGCAACTGACAGCTGTATCGCAAAGTTTGACATTTTTTGGCTTTTACGTACTCAGAACGTTTTGAAATACCAGCGCTATTTGTGTTGTTTACAGTAACTTAAAAGATTGATCTCGGTCCAAAAATGGAACTAAATCGTCAACATTTTCGTGCGATTATTTTTTACAACTTTCGACGTGGATTAACTCAGCAACATTGCATGCATGAACTTAATTCATTTTCATTCGTGGTCGTAGTTCACTCCAAGACGAATTTCGTGAAGGACGTTCAAAATCAGTTGTTGTTCCGAAAACCATTGATGCTGTGCGCGAACTGATATTGCAAGATCGTCATGTGACCTATCGTGAGATTGAGACCATCTTAGGCATTAGTGGGACCAGCATACATTCAATATTGCATAAACATTTGACTGTCAAAAAAATTTGTTCGCGTTGGATCCCACACAATTTGTCAATCGCTCAAAAAAAGGCTCGTGTCGATTGGTCGAAGGAAATGCTCAAAAAATACGTTCGCGGGGCTTCGAAACACGTCTATGACATCGTGACAGGTGATGAATCATGGATTTACGCGTATGAGCCCGAAAGTAAACAGCAGTCGACTGTATGGGTGTTTCAAGATGAGCCAAATCCAACAAAAGTTGTTCGCGCACGAAGCACTTCCAAGCAAATGGTCGCCTGTTTTTTCGGAAAAACTGGACATGTTGCCAGTTGTCTTTCAAGAAATTAGGAAAACCAATCGCCAAAGACGGATCACTCTTACCAGGGCAATGCGAGCTCTCACACATCGGCTCAAACAACTGCATTTTTGAGCACCCAAAACATCGGATTAATGGGTAATCCGCCATACAATCCTGACTTGACACCGAATGACTTCTTTTTATTCCCGTACGTAAAAAACAAACTGAGAGGTCAACGTTTTTCGACACCTGAAGAAGCGGTTGCGGCATTCAGAATGCATGTTTCGGAGGTACCTCATTCAGAGCGGCAAAAGTGCTTCGACAATTGGTTCAAACGCATGCAAAAGTATATAGATCTTCATGGAGAATATTTTGAAAAACAATAAAGTGATTTTCGATGATTAAAATTTGTTTTTGTGCTCTAATCCCGAAATATAAAAGGCACCCCTCGTATTTCGCTCAGATAAGTATTTTAGCAGTTTTCGTAAATAATTTTTTGACATCAAATAAATCTATGCAAAAAATTAATATCCCATACAAATTAATTGTAATTACATAATTCGAGTATCTAAAATCAAAAGCTCCCTAAGTTCCCTAGAATGATTGAATTAAAATCACACTTTTAAAAGCTCACTTCAAATAAGAATTCTCTTCTTTTCAACGGAAGCACTAAAGAATTCTCGCATCTATTCCTATGTAAATAAAAGCAACGGCATCCCGTCAAATAAACTGTCATAAAAAAGTGTAATTTTGCAAGAATTTCCATTTTCCTTTATATGGAAACTCAACTATTTAAGGCCAAAAATTTAAGTAGCCTAATTTGATTGCAGGCCTGCTGCTATTACGAAAGTTTCGAAAAGCTTTCGCAGTTTTTGTGTGTTTTCCACACCTGATAAACAAAAAACCACGAAAATTACGTACCACGAAAACCACGCCACAAAAATCTGTGCATGTAATGTAAGTTTATGTATAGGGTGTTTTTTTAAGAGTTTGGGAACAGAAATACTGTTGGCATAAATATTTTTTTTATTATAACCTGGTATGAACTTCGTGAACAGATTTTTGTTTTTAATCAAAGTAATTTTCCACATTTCGGAAGCCTCATTCTGGCGTTAAACGATTCATGATGACTTGCCAAATCTTACTGCACAGAAATGTCAATAGAGTTTGAAATTCGCATCTGTTTCATATCTATAGTTCTGATACAGCTAAAAAAAACACCCAATTTATAATGCAATATGTACACACATACATCTGCCTACTAAGATATGCACATATACATACATATATACATACACACCTACGCACTTATATATAACGATGTATGTCTATATGAAAGTCTTTGAAACTTAGCAGCAACGGCAAAGTATTTACGTAATTTTATGTCTCTAACTTTTTAATTAGCTACACAAACAACAACAAATGCTACAACAAAAACATGACAGCAAACTCAAATAAACATACGAACGGCATGAAGTGTACTGTCGCTGAGTGAATGAGTGAGTAAATTTAATTTAATTAAGATGCCAATAGACATTTGTGCGTACTGTAGAGGCCCAGCAAGAAATGAGAAGGCGTGAAAGTAAAAAGGTTATTTGAAGCAAATTAGTCACTCAATAACCAAGAAGGTATTTTTTTTTTTTTTAATTTTTCAAATATTTTTACGAGTAAAATATCTGCGTACTACAAAACAAGGAAAACTATTAGGTGCGCAACTAATTTCTCGCTGTTTGCCAATAGATGCCGCCAGCAGTGAGTGGTAGTCGATTCTAACATAACCTAAACGTCATAAACCAAGCTTAGACATATGGTAAACAAAGTGCTTCGACACACTAGGGATTTTGTTTTGGTATCAAATACTTTTGGTTTTGTGAAAATGTCTGATTTTGTGCCGAATAATCGGCATTTGCGGGAAGTATTGATTTTCCTCTTTCATTCAAAAAGAAAATCAAAAAAAAACGGCGGCTTAAGCGCATCGAGAGCTACAAAAAGGTTATGGAGATGCTGCTTTAAGTGAAACAACGTGCCGAGATTGGTACCGTCGCTTCAAAGATGGTGATTTTAATGTTGACGACCGTCCGCGTGAAGAAAGGCCAAAAACCTTCGAAGACGATGAATTGGAGGAATTGCTCAATGAGGATCCGTGCCAAACGTAAGAAGAGCTTGCTTCAGTATTACGAGTTACTCGCCAATCCATTTCCAAGCGATTACATGCTTTCAGCGTCGTTTTTTCGCATGTGAACAACTGCTCCAGCGGCAAAACAGGAATGGTTTTCTTCATCGCACCCTGACGGGTGATGAAAAATGGATTCATTACAGCAATCTAAAGAAAATAAAGTCATGGGGACTGCCCGGTTATGCTTCTAAGTCGTCGCCTCAGCCGAATATTCACGCTGCGAAGGTATGCTATCTATTTGGTGGAACCAAGTTGGTGTTATTTATTATGAACTATTAAAACCAAGTGAAACCATAACTGGGGATCGGTATCGACTTCAATTGATGCGATTGAACCGAGCACTGCGCGAAAAGCGGCTGCAATACGCGGAGAGGCAGGAAAAAGTGATTCTACAGCATGACAACGCTCGGCCTCACGTTGCCAAACCCGTTAAAACCTACCTGAAAAAACTGAAATGGGAAATCTTACCCCACCCGCCACATCCTTCAGATATTGCGCCGTCCGATTATCACCTGTTCCGATCGATGGCCCATGGTCTAGGTGACCAGCAGCTCCATTCATATCTTTTGCGAATCTAAGTAAACTCTGAAGCCATAGCCCCGAGAGACATTCTAACCTCTCATATTGTCGAGCTCCTAAGCATTTCATTCGTGTTCTAGCTAATGCAGGGCAAGAACATAGAAGGTGTTCTAAAGCTTCCCTCTCTTCCAGTTCATTGCAAAACCTACAGTTATCATTGTTTGTAAATTCGACCTTATAAGCATGTGACGCTAGCAAATTGTGGCCTGCCTGGTATGATCTGGAGTATTTATCTGCAATCTGTTTACACATTATTTTTGCGGTTTTTCCTAGGAGTTGTAATTTGTCATTTTCGTCTTCAAATGACATGTAAACTACTCTTTTGGCAATCTCATCTACAATTTCATTTCCTGCAATGCCCTTACGTCCGGGTACCCAATAGATATACAGCCGTCTGTCTGCGGCCAATCTTCCTATGGTCTCCCTGCTTTTGAGAACATTTTCGAGATTAAATTTCATATGAGTTTATTGCAGCTTGGCCGGCTGTCTGATTCCTAGCTCTGCACAATAGATCCCTGAACCTACTCCGTCTAACATTTTCGAACCATCAGTAAACATACTAAACGTCTTGGGCCTAGGTTTCATTCTTCTTTTCCACCCTTCCCCTTTTAGTATTGTTCGGAATTTCCTAACTTAATTGCATTTAGGAGTCATATAATCTCTATTGGCCCTATAACTCATGCCTATTAAGCTGGGACCGAATACAAATACATACAATCAGTTTCAAAAACTTAAAATATGCTTTATTTAATTAAAACAACAAATGTTAAAATATATTTCACTGTAACAAAAATAAATAATTTTAAATTCTTATAATTCAAAAAGACATAATGGAGAGTATTAATGTAGGATATTTTTGTAGACTATATTATAAGTTTTTCCATCTTTTGCAAATAACACTTCGTTCAATAATGTGTGTGACTAATTAATTAAAACACATTTTTTTGCTAAAATTCGTTTTTATTCATCAACATAGTCCTGGTATGTGTAAATTCCGGGCATTAGACACTCGCGAACATGCTACATATAGTTGACCGTGAGAGAAGCATGGCTTTTCTAAATGCGCTCCCGCAGACATTGCAACCCTTATGCTTTGTTTATGGTAACAGCAAAGCTAAGCTTGACGGGAAACTGAACCTTTTGAATTGGAATGGAAGGTCAGTGGGAATAATTGGAATGCGAGGTATGATAACACTGTTTCCCTTACCCACACCTATTAAAATAGTAGCACCAAGTATATTTTGCCCCAATTTTGTTATCCGAAGCCTTGTTCCATTACATAGCAGAGGAGCATTTAGATTTCGCATAAGCATCACTGGTACATTCAATTTTAATTGAATTTTATGTGACGGTACACCCGACAGTTCAAGTGAGTTTAAAAATTCCATAGGATATGAAGTACTTAGTTCCGTATCCATAATTGTATCCATTGACAAATATTCCTTCATTTCTCCTTGCACCTCTTTTAAAATGTCAGTGTTGATCCTAGAAACTACTTCATTTTTTGGCGTTAATATTGCTCTTGCGCACAGCCACTGATTACAACTCAAATTTTGTTGCAATTCCGGAAAAACATGAGCGATGAGATCCACATCATTTTCTACTAAATTGCAAAATTCTCTTGATAGTAATATATAACCTTCTTTGTCAACGTCTAAACAACCATCACCAATTTTCAACAACATTTCTGCATAAAGTCCCGAGTCCACGTCATTATGAAGATGAACTCTCATATTCGTTTACATGCTTGAATTTCATCTGCTGGTGCTCCTCTCTGAATGATTGGGAGGGTTTATCGGAAATCACCAGCCAATAAAACTACCAATCCTCCCATTATATATGAACTATCTCGCAAGTCCTGGAGAGTCCGGTTTAAAGCTTCCATAGCCTTCTTGTGAGACATTGTACTTGCATTCCACCCTAAAAGCTTACATTCTCGCAGCATCCTACCTCGCGAACTATTTTTACTGAAATTACAGATGGGTGAATCTTCCTGTTCATCACCCATAAAATAAACTTGCAAACATTTATGCTAATAATTTTCTTCCGGAAATAGTGATCCAATTTGATGATATATCTGCCCTTATACAGTAAAAGTTGGTGAAAATCCGGGCATTCTTATCACTTTATCAACTCCAAAGGATGTCATTTGAAAGCAAGAGTTATACTTTCTTATTTTGCTTAAGAATTGCTTTGACTCATTTGTAACATTTAACAATAAAGTTTTTAAAGGCTCCTCTGGTTCACCAAGTACTGGAAGTGAAACTTTACCACTGGAACAACACATTCCAGCAGTTTCATCTTTTCACTTGAAAGCATCGCAATACTGACATTTTTTATCCATTGTGCCAATAACAATTAAAGGATGATTATGATATTCAATTGAAGGATCATATTGAGATCCAGTTCAATTAAATACAGGCCACTCCTTACTTATAAAATTTCTACGGCGCGTGCTCTGCATTTCTGCATTATGAATTCTTCTCACCTGCGATTGCTCTGGGGTTTCTATTACTCTTCTAGCTGCCTGCAGCTCAGCTTGTCTTTCTGAGCGAACTTGCGCTTGAAAAGGCGTTTCAGTTGCTCTCAAAATCCTTTGTCGCTGTGTTGTTGTTGTTTTCTCAGCTCTGCGTGAAGCGAAGACTCTTGATTTCGTGCAACTTTTGCCGCACGGAGCCGCGACGAATTTTTGGATAGATCAGATTTCCGTTTCCGAGGCATTTTTAAAGAAGAACAGATTAATTAAAATCAGTGGTAAGATTTAAAATAATCAAGTGACATCTAACCACAAAAATGACATCAAACCTCAAAAATCAAAATTGTATATATTTTATATAAAAATGACAGAAGAAAACCAAATATCAAATCAATCTGTCTTCAAGAAAAGGGTAAAATTCCAATTACTAAATTTGACCCAAACAAACAAATAAATAAACTGGGCAAGCTAAATACTCGTAAAATTGTTTAATAAAAAAACAATAAATATAGAAAAATTTCAAACACCTGAAATTTTAAGATTTTTTGACAAACAATTTTTTTACCATTCAAAAAAAAAAATTTAATAAGAAGTATCCTATGTTACTTCTAAGACCTTCAAAAATATGTGTACAAAGTTTCATAATAATCGGTTAAGTAGTTTTGGCGTGAAAGAGTAACAAGCAAACTTACATTCACATTTATAATATTAGTAGGGATAGTGCATTATTGGTCTTTTCCTTCCTCTCTAATATTTTGTACTTCCACGACAGTTAGCTATCCAATGGCATTCAAAGCTCATTGCAAGATATTATACAAGTAAATCAAATGGGTGGCAGTGAATCTCCCGAAGCGCCTCGGCACAACTCGGAACAGAATTATCTGAAACAAAAAACTAAAAATGCATCTATTTAAGCAGCCTTTAGAGGTATTCCTGGAAGGAATTTTTCAATTTTTTAATACTTCATAGCGTTCGAATATTTGTGACTGAAAGATGAATAATTATTAAAAAAAGGATCCCAGAATGTGTCTTGAATTGTGTGAGGAAGGCCTTTAAATTGAATTATTTCATGGCTTACACGAACTTCAAAACTAATAAGACCTCGAGCAACGCACGCTTAAATACTCAAAACTTCGTTAATTTTGATCCAATTGACTTGAAATTTTGACACAATATTCCTGAGATATTTGGTATTTGAAATGTAAGCAATAAAAAAATTACAAAAACGCCTAGATATCTTACCCGCTTATCCCTGCCGAAGTCAGCATCTGCCTACTGGCGTACTCTTCAATAAATCTTACAGGATAATATGAGGATAAAAGGCTGGTAACTGATTTCTTTTGTGTGTTATATACGACAATATAAGACAACCAGTCACTTGATTGTGGTAAGAAAAATACTTTCCCGGTATGGAGGAAAAAACGGAGACTACAGCCACAGATCGCTCCCTGGATTACAACGTAGTGGTTCTGTCAAATTTTAATATATGGACGCCTGGTTTGGTTGGAAGCTCTTCGGAAGGGCTATAGTATCACTAAACTGGGGAGGGTGCAAAGGACTGTTTGTATTGGCAGCACCGGATCTTGTAGAACTTGTCGTAATGTCGTTTTGCACTTATTTACGTTGTTTCGGAATTTCACGTTGTTTCCATCGCTGCTCAAAGTGCATTCAGGTTAAAGAAGGTTGATCCCGGGAGGCAATTTCTCAAGGGTCATGGCTGCATTTTCAGTTACAGTTAACACCGCATTTCTCTGAAGTTTGTCCAGATCTCTCTATCCGCCAACTTGGGTTTGAGGGTCGTGCCAAATAGGAAGAATTGGAGCGT
The DNA here is from genome assembly GCF_027943255.1 of Anastrepha obliqua. NCBI lineage: Eukaryota > Metazoa > Arthropoda > Insecta > Diptera > Tephritidae > Anastrepha > Anastrepha obliqua. The sequence goes on along the minus strand of NC_072893.1, from coordinate 119,206,664 downwards.
GGCGAAAATCTATATCGATGCTGGCACCTCTGTACTCACTGATGGTTCCAAGATGGAATCGGGAGTCAAAGCAAAAGTTTTCTCTAAATCAGCCAATTCATCTGATTTCTTTAAACTGCCGAATACTGCTTGTGTTTTCCCAGCAGAAGCCTTTGCGATTCTACAGTCATGTAAAAGTCTTAGAGGACGTGGGTGCAAAGGAGATGTTAACATTTGCTTCAATAGTCAAGCTACGATCAAGGCTCTGACGACAACATGGTGCAAATCCAAACTGGCCAATTCCTGCAAGGTGGAGATCAAATATCTTGTCCCCAGAGGTAACATTTCTTTGATCTGGGTTCCCAGACAGTAAGAAGGAAATTGAATTGCTGATGAACTTAACAAGAAGGGGTTGACTGAATGGGTCTCAGTTGTATCCTACCAAGACATCGGCATCCCCTTGACTATTATGGGGACTTGCGCAACTTTTTTCTCAGAAAACCGCAGAGCAGATGGAGCTCCATTTCTTCGTGTGCTATTTCGGAAACCTTTTGGCTTCCGTGCAATTGACGCAGGACGCAGAAAGTTCTGGGGACTCCTCACCATTCAATTTTCAAGCTCGTATCTGTGTTTGCGGAAAAGCTGAGCTCATTCTCTGTAAATATCTGGGCTTGGTAGCTAAGCGATTAAGGCCACTAGAAACTCCTCTCTTCGACAGCCTCGGGCAGCGCTCCAACTTAAATCCCATTAGCCTGCTCCATTACACAAGCCAGCTCTGGTTGACTGTAAATATCTGGCCGTTGAAGTTGAGACCTTCAATGGCGCTTTAGTGAGACCTAGGGAGTTTCATACTGATACTTCGAGCACTTCACCTACTTACTTACCTATGGAGGAGTCCTTAGAGATGCAATTTTTTTGTTTTTTTTTTTTTTGTTTTGCTGGTCAAAGGATCTAAAAGTAGAAAATCGAAATTTTTATTGGATGCCTGAGATTCAAGGCACTGAAGTTAAGATATGCAAGCCACTCTTGGTATTTGGCAATCCACGATTTATTATTAACGCCTTAAAAATTCATCAAACAAACTATGGGGCAACTAATTTCGTTGCCCAAGCAAGGCAATAGAAAAAATATGTAAATGTGAAGAAAAATGTATTCATAAAATTTTCCCTATAGATCCCTCAAAGACAGGAGATAAAAAAATCATCGGAATCAAGCTAAGTATCTCAACAAAAACAATAATTTCTCCACAACAACAAACGCCTAGCAGCCAGACACTAAATAACGATGTGCCAAACTTTTTAATACCACAACTAAATCTCTTTTCAGTTTGTTTAACAATTTTTTTTGTGTTTTGTTGTCTTTTTTGTTGCCGGTAATTCAATTGTTTATGATGTACGATTTTATTATTGTTGTTGCCCACGTATTTTTAAGCTGCTTGTCCGCAAAGTTTTTCTCTACTAGCTACAACAATAGCAATTTTAATTAAATTTACCGAATTATATGCACGCAAAGAGTGAAAAGAAATCACAACATAGCAACAGCCCAACAACACAGATGATTTCAATACAGTTGGAGTTCGAAAGTTGCCGGAAAAAAGCTGTCAATTTTTTCTGAACAAAAAAGCCAACCGAAAAGCGTAATGCAGCATGGAAACTCACAAAAGTGCAGGGTTGATGTGATCGAAAAAGAAAAACAACAAAAGGCAACAACAAGAAATATCAGCGTAGCTCATGACGGGTACGCACTCGGCTGGCAACTCCGGGTAATGAAATTGCGTGTAGATGACGGCGTGCAGCTCTGTATGGAGGCGGGGGGAAAAGCGCGAAGTGCGGATGTAGCAGACACGCACTAAGAGCCACGAAACTTAAGAGTTACCTGGAATACCTTTCTCGCGAAATTTACTTGCAGCTGCGCCTTCAAGTAGGCAAGTTTTTTAATGTTTTTATTTAATATTTTACAAGCCACTTTGAAAACAAAGTTTTACTGGACTTATAGAAATAATTTCGGGGAGAAAAAATTTACAAATTTTAATGGCAAAATGGCAAAAATATTCGGTTGTGGACAAACTTACGAAAAAAAAATTTTTTTCTTTATTTAAAATTTCAATTAATGGCCTAGTAGATTGTTATTGTTGTAGCAGCAATAATAAACCCTGTCAATGCAATATAAATCATCGGTCGACTTCGTCTAGCTCATCTAACGGTGGGCCGAGGAAACTTGCTGTTTCGACAGTTTCAGTGCAAACGGAGAGTGGTGTTAGATGAGTGGGTTTGATGAGGCATATGAAAAAGTGGTTGGTATCGTACGGGGTGCCTTCACATGCTAGACATGTGTTTGGTATGTCGGTGTCAACTCTGAATAGCTAGAAGTGTGACCTGCTATAATATCCCGAACGCAATTGTGCCACGGTTACGCGGGTCTCTCGGGGTAGCTGGAGCTCTTCAGCTGCTGTGAGTGGTGGTTGTACTCCGACTACGGCATTCAGGGGCCAGAAGCTTTAGAAAGTGGTAAGTGCCTTCCGATGAATGTAATTTTTTGTCTGTCTAAACACTGTCCCGCCCAGTAGTTGTCGCTTCGTTTTGTCCTAGATCTCGTCACCGCAGTTACGTGCCTGGGAGGCGGTTCTAGTTCAAGCAGGTGTCTGCATGGGTGAGACTTGCGGTAGCTTCCTAGCAGAAACTGTGTGCTGAGTAGTTTGTTGTGCTACTTTGCTGAAAGCATCTGTGCCTCGTTATGTAGGTGTTGTAGAGTGACATCAAGAGGCATCCCGTCGCTGTCCGAATGGCAGTGTTTTGGTAATTCTGTAGCTTTGTCCAGTACATGTCACTAATTGCAGGCGAGCAGACAGGCGTAGCGTAGTTTAGAACTGGCCGGCCAAATGCCTTAAAAGTCTACAGCAATATTTCTTTGTCTTTGTCGCAAGTACTGCTGGCTAACGATTTGAAGGCCTCTTTGAGATTTTGGAATTTAGTGGCAATTGCGGTCTAGTAGATCTTCTTGATCCCATTAATATTCCAATTGGATTAAATTTTACTAACTACCAGGGCTATCCAAATTCTACTATGAAAAGATAGGGTTTATTTGACCGACCATTTATATTAGAATTTGAGTCATCGATTGGCCACCAGGAGGCAACACCTGCCACAGGTAATGGTTTAGACCGCCATGACCGCAGATGGACGCTCTCCAATCATTTTCATCGAGACTGGTGTCAAGGTAAATGCGAAATATTATAGGGAAAGTATTCTGCAGGTTGCTTTGAAGCCGTGGGCAGGCAAACATTTCGGCGGCAGACCATGGACGGTTCAACAGGACTACCATCGCACAAAGCTCGAGTGAAACAAGAATGTCTAAAAAACAACGTGGCGAACTTCATAACGTCCACACAATGGCTCTCAAATTTACCAGACGCGTATCCGATGGATTGCTTTCTTTAGACCATTTTGGAGAGCAAAGTCCGAGCTAAAAGATTCGCCAGTCTCGAAACGCTGAAAAAAGCTATTGTCCGCGAGTGGGCCAAATCTGGGCTTCTGGCCCATCTCAAGGCCATAGTCAAGGCAAAAGGTGGTCATATCGAGCAAAAGTAATTGATTCTTAATTTTATAATATTTTTACACATTTTTTACTTTGAATTGAATAAAAATAGTTTTCCAAACTAAATGTATGTTGTTTTTAATTGGTTACACTTCGAGAGCCGGACCCTGTAGCTTCATTTAAAATTTGGGGAGCTCGAAATTGATTTTAATGCTTCTAGTGGACTTTTGTTCGAGTAATTGTATTTAGAATCCGAATCTGGTAGGAAAGGTGTCCAACAAAATCGTGCCATGCAAGTTGACCCACCCTAATGTGCATGCACAGAAAATCTCCTATCAACTCTGGCCTTATTCAGAGTGCCAAACAAATGGGTTAAAAAACGTACGCCGTATTTTCTTAGGTTTCATTAACTTGTGGTCTCTAAATATGTCAGCCAAGTAGACTTCGCACTTCAAAGAATGGAAAAAAAAATCTCAATTCTTCAATAATTACATAGCAACTTCAGCTAAGAATTTTCAAGACTCAAAGTGATCTGGATATTGGCTTACCCATTGATTACTAAGAATGCATTTGACCTCTGATGTAAGATCTTAAATTTTAGCTTCTTTTTTTATCAGTACTTTGGCTGCCGCAACTTCAGCTGGAAGTCGATCCGCATCACTTGAAAGAAGCTTTTCCGTTCGTGAATAGATTTAACTTAGCAACTATTTCTTATTTATTTTCTGTTGCTTCTATGATTTCCTGGTTTTCGCATGTCTTTGCATTCAACTCTTTTAACTGTTAATTGCTTAACATTTTTGCCTGCCTCCTTTCAGCGTTGGCGCTTAGCAAATAGCACAAGTTGAATTACTTCATTAAAAAAAGCAAAAAAAAAAGGAGAAAGCCTTTTTTTGTTTTACGTTTGCTTCGTTTACTTATGCAGTTGCTTTTAAATTATATATTTTTATTTTTTATTTTTTGTTTCTCATTATTCATGAAAATAAAATCTTCATTTAAAAGAAATCGCTGCAACGGGATAGTATTTGTATGCAACATGAACTTCAAAAAGTTTTCATGTTTCCAATTTTGTATGCAATTGTAAGTTTTCCTTTATTTTACATTTCCTTTTAGTTTGGTTTCTGCGCTGGTTTGCTGCTTGTTGCTCTTAATTGTTTTTGTGGCGTCTTTGGTGCGCTCACAGAGCACAGAGTGCAAAGAAAAATCTTAGAAAGTGTAATTAGTGTCGAATTTGTAAGGAGACAGCTGCTGGCGACTGCCGATTGTGTGTGTGTGGATGTGTGAGTGCTAATGAATGAAAAATGCTAGAAGTGAGAGCAAAGCCGTGTGCCAGCTAAAATTGAAAGTTTGTGAAAGGGCATTAATGGAGTTTATTTTATTTTGTTTAATTTTTTCAACTAATGAACAGATGTATGAAATAATTTGTGAAAACCAAAAATGGTCAACTCAGTTTGCGACTACGAATAATTGATGCTTTCAATTTGAGATTCATATTTCAGATTGAAATTCTGGGCAGATTTTTTTTTTTATGTATAAAATATAGAGCTGGTAGTCCGCTGCGTGAAAAACTTTGGATCAATTTTTAATCCCTTTTCCGTGATCCAATCGCGCTGAATTTCTGCAGGCAGACTCGTGGAAATGTTTTTATTACGTAAAATTAAAAAAAAAAAAATTTTATCAATTCTCAGATTTTCTTGAAATTTTTTTTCTAAAAAAAAAAAACATTTTTCTAAATTTTCGGCATAACTTGAAGGGACTCCAAATTTTTAAACAACTTATTAACCTTTAATTTATTGTTTCATACAACACACTCTGTGCCGTTTGTGTGCTTGTTACAGTTCCGGAAGTTCCGATCATCTGACAGTTGCGCTACTAGGAGACGTATACTTTGACAATTGTTTTAGGTTCTGTTGCGCGAAAACGTCTTTCTGTATATTTCATCTTACGAAAAATGCAGTGCCCGACTCGAAATAACTTTTGTTACGATTGTGGCTTAGTCGCACCAAGTAAAAATTTTAAAAATATTACGAAAACAGTGGTTAATTCGTTTCAGAAAATATTCAATACTGCTTATGTTCCTTACTTGTGGTATACTCCGGAAGTCGTGTGCGACTATTGCTATAGAAATTTATGCAAGTTTACTGATGGAAGGTCAACAATAAAGTACTCTGTACCATCAATTTGGCTACCACGTACGGAGCACTGCAGTGAACTGTGCTACTTTTGCGTAACTTTTACTCAAACTAAAGGGTACCAATACTTTCGCCGCAAAAATTCGCTACGCTAATGTAGAATCGGTTATTCCAGCGGCTCTGTACTCACCAGAAGAACGTATAGCGGCTTCAGTGGAGATTTTCGATGATGTTCCCGAATTAAGGGATGGAGAACCAACAGTAGCACCAACAATGCTATCAACATTTCTTGTATCGAATGCGAGATGCGGGGAACCAGAAGTATCGGAATTTGTACCAATACCCAGTGAACTTGGGACTGCAGTGCCGCATTTAATAACGCAAGCCGACTTCAATGACCTTGTACGAGAAGGAAATTTGTCAAAGAGAACAGCCGAACTCTTTGCATCACGCTTTAAGCATGGAAAATAGTGGCGGCTGATTTTAAAATAACAGCCGCTCGTGATCGACGTACCAGTATTCCATATGACGAATTTTTTAAATTGCACGAAGATCGGGAAAAAAACCTGTCTTATTGTTGTGATATTTTGTTAAAAAACTGGATCGTGAGGGCGAGGCGATTGCAAGTTTGCGCAATATTTTTCCGAAACTGAGCGACGCAAAGATTCATGCAGGTATTTTTTTTTACGAAGGCTTTTAGTAACTTTATTTTTTTAATGATGTGTATAATTTAGGGTGTTTTCAGTGGTCCGCAGATAAAAAAAATAGTTGCAAGTTATGAATTTTCATCATAATTGAATGCTATCGAACAACGTGCACGGAAAGGCACAGTTGCCGTTATTGAGCAGTTTCAAACGAGCTGACAATTATAAAAATATTGTTGCAGAAATGATTTCGGCATATGGCGAAATGGGCATATTAATGTCGCTAAAGATCCATTTCCTTCACAATCATTTAGATTGTTTCCCTGGTGATTTAGGAGCTTGTAGCGATGAACATGGCGAAAGGTTCCATCAGGGCATTGCGGCTATTGAAAAGCGCTTTAAAGGACAAGACATTACGCATATGCTTAGCGAATACTGTTGGCCTATTTGTCGCGATACTGACACAAATGCTTACAAACGCAAAAATAAAAGGCCTAAGTTTCTTTAAAAGCATTACAATTTTTAATGTAACAATTTTTAATTTTAATATAATAAAATAAATAAAAACATTCGGGGTTTTATATCTCTATTGTAATGCGGAGTGAAATACCTTTCTTTTGATACCCACATCGGCATATCTCATGCAATTTTTTTTTTTAATTTCGAACAGGTGGCAACCCTGTGAAACATTTTCAGTGGCAACACCTAGGTGAAAAGTCTAGAAATGTGATACACTATCTGTGTGCCCAATTTCATTCAAATGCGTTAAGCTAATCTTGAGATCGTGTGGCTATACAGATATGCATACAAGAATTGCTCGTTTAAAGTTATAAAATGCAAAAAAAAAAATTTTTCAACTAACACTACTTTGAAAAAACCAACCAATCATAACAAAACAAAAAAAAACGAATTGCATTTAAAAGAGAGAAATTTACTTTTATCAAGAACCGCTGAAAAAGCTCTTACAAACATAAAAACACTCTTTTATTAACACTCCTGCAAAAAGATCATTTAAGAATTTCGAATTTATATAAAGCTCACAAGGTCACATAAAAAGCTCAACATCGTATGAAAAGCTCATCAAAGAGGAGCTTTGAGAGCTTTCTTAAAAACGTCGCCTTTGATTATCACATTAGGGCTTTTTTTTTGAGAATCAAAGAAGATCTATACATTTAACACAAAAGATTTAGTGTGATTTGAGATTTATTCAAAATTAAAATCATACTACAAATATCTTATATTTCTGTTCATATAATATGTGTGTATTTCATATCCATATTGATAGTATCTTCGGATATTCCATAATTCTCATTTTTAACAAAACATAAATCGTAAACTAACTTCATTTTAGTATTTCATTCACCCTTAACTCACTCGCGCCTCAGCTTAGTAAACATGAAATAAAATCGCCCTATAAATTTTCACATGCACTCAATTCCACTTCCTGGACTCTACCGCAAAAAGAGCCATCAATTGCTTTATCGCTTATTGCCTTCCTGTATTTGCTGGCCCGCGTAATGTCTTCGCTGTTTACACACACTTCTCATTTTACATTTCATGCCCTCGTAAAAATATCAACTTGACAGCATCGGCGTTGCATTACATGTTGCATTGCATTGCAATGTTGCACGAATGTGCCGTTAAGTAATGCCAAACTAGCCATAAACTCAAACTGTTGCAATTGAGCTCCGCTCCAAGCTTTTACTGGACTCATGTTTCAGCTTTATGTTTGCAATTCCGGGTCAATTGAATTCGAGTAGCCAAGGTCATAAGGCTATTATGATGAACAAAAGAATAGTGAAACCAAAAGAGTTTAAAATTAAAACTTAATTAGCAAAATTGGCTACTAAAAGTTTTTCTCAAACGTTAAGTTACCCAAAGTTAAGAATAGCAATGCTTTAAATTGTGGAAAACTTTCACATCTATTTTTCTTGAAAGGCTTTAAAGGTCAGTAGAGTCACTACTCATACGAGAGCTGTCTAGCTAACATAAAAGCTCATTGTAAATTTCATCCTGGCAGCTTTAAATCTGGCTACGAAAGATGACGCAAGTTATTTATTACAATCACATATTACCTCTTATCTTATTTACCGAAAACATTCCGTTTTATGGAGTAGATATTTCATATTAAGTGACTACAAGAAGATCTACTCTAGACGTCCATTTACACGCCTTTTTCCAGCCAAAAAGCTTTCCACTATAACAGTCTAATATCCGGCGCGTGCTTACGAAATTTCATTGCGCTTTTATCAATTTCATTACCCCACAAATACAGCCTTTTCGCTTTAATAGAATTCTCACTAATACTCGTACACCTCATATTATTGTGCATATCTATGTATGTTTGTATGTGTGCGCAGACCTTATCGCATATCCCTCTCATACGAGTATACGTCGCATGTCCTCTGCTTCTTTAGCGATATTTAATCACATGAGTGGTCATCAGACAGCGTCAGTCAATGCGTTCATTTCAGATAAAGTGACAATTTAAGCCGAAATAGAAATAGTGAATAGCAGAAAATTCTGTTGTGGATTGAGGCTGTAAGGGCAAGCGAACGTTGTGTAAATATTGGAAATGAGGAACAAAGCAGCACGTAGGATAATTGACATGCTCGACTGCAATAGCAGATTAGGCATTTCCTTAATAGACAAAAGCGTGGGAAAGTTTGTATAAGAAAAATGATTGCCTTTGGTTTCGTATTCTTTGTTAGTTTCACATTGTCCAGCAGGTTAGCCTAAACTCTGGATAAGCTCTGCGAAAATGGGTTGCTCACTACTTATATTTACTGGATACTAGTACACAAAGGAATATATGGAAATAAAGGAGCCGTTAAGCTCGCTAAAGCAGATATCAGGTTGCCGAGATTGAGCACGCCAGAAATATACCCATCACTCTCCTTTCTGAAAACGTATCTTAATGAAGAACTACCTCTGGAAACACAGTCGATTTGGGAGCACTCAACCTCGTACAAAACTACCAAAATTGGGCTAAGCACTTAGAATACGAAAACTACAAACTTTTTTTAATCTTTCCCTAGAAAAGACTGCAAAATACCGGGATACCGTCTCACCCCAGAACACGCAGCCAACATGGGATTAGTCCAAATTGATGCGCGTAACAGATGCAACGAAGCGAATGCTATGCGTGCTTTAGAACATCTACTTTGCCACTGCCCTGCTCTTTGTAAGACTCGGCAAATGTGCCTTGTCCTTTTTTGTCCTTGAAGAATATTGCTGACAAAAGACTGAACAGCTTAATAAAACTTGCACGTCTTCTTAAGAATTACATAAAAAAATAATTCGACTCCAAATGCACTGGTAACCCAATAGGCCATAGAGATCTAAGTGAGATCTTTTTACAGATCAGCCAGTACCACCTACTTCTCACTACTCATTACTCTTTCAACGAAGTTTATCGGAATAGCTTCCAGAAATTCAGCGCAACCAAATCAAAGGTGCCTCCAGCGCTGATTTGCAGGCAAACCAATTGCGTTAGAGCTAATTTGCAGCTTTTTTATGTGAAATTTGTACACCTTATAAAATAAGGGGCAAAAATATCTGCATATGTTCGCTAATAACTATGTACAGGGTGCACCAACTTGCACAGAGTGTATTGCATTTTGCAGCTAACTGATCCTGCAAGGCTTTTATCGACATAAATTGCATAAACTTATAAAAAGAAGCGTCTCTGCAAGCCAATATGTGTTGAAAAATCAATAAATTAATATTCAAACTGCAAAAACTTAAAAATTTGCCAACCGATTGGAGTGCTGTTTTTTGTTCTGTAGACTTTGAGATGCTCGCTAGCAGCCTGTATTTGTTAAATTTATAAATTAGTTCTTATTACTGAAAAATTTTTCAAAACAAAAAATTCAAAAAATTCAAAAAAATATTTTTTTAATTTTGTCGTAAAACTGCGGTTTCTGAGTATAATCCACATTCTATTAAGCGAGATAAGCGAAAGTACGAGGGGTGCCTTTTATATGTCGGGATTTGGCAACCCTGGTGTTGCAATCTAGCAACTGACAGCTGTATCGCAAAGTTTGACATTTTTTGGCTTTTACGTACTCAGAACGTTTTGAAATACCTGCTCTATTTGTGTTGTTTACAATAACTTAAAAGATTCATTTCGGTCCAAAAATTAAATTAAATCGTGAACATTTTCGTGCAATTATTTTTTACAACTTTCGACGTGGATTAACTCAGCAACATTGCATGGATGAACTTAATTCATTTTTTGGCGATGAAGCTCCATCAAGGACCATATCGATGGTATGGTGAATTCAATCGTGGTCGTAGTTCACACCAAGACGAATTTCGTGAAGGTCGTCCAAAATTAGTTGTTGTTCCGAAAACCATTGATGCTGTGCGCGAACTGATATTGCAAGATCGTCATGTGACCTATCGTGAGATTGAGACAATCTTAGGCATTAGTGGGACCAGCATACATTCAATATTGCATAAACATTTGACTGTCAAAAAAATGTGTTCGCGTTGAATCCCACACAATTTGTCAATCGCTCAAAAAAAGGCTCGTGTCGATTGGTCGAAGGAAATGCTCAAAAATACGATCGCGGGGCTTCGAAATACGTCTATGACATCGTGACAGGTGATGAATCATGGATTACGTATGAGCCCGAAAGTAAACAGCAGTCGACTGTATGGGTGTTTCAAGATGAGCCAAATCCAACAAAAGTTGTTCGCGCACGAAGCACTTCGCAAATAGTCGCCTGTTTTTTCGGAAAAACTGGACATGTCGCAACCGTACCACTAGAACAACGCAGAACAGTAAATTCTGAGTGGTACACAACCATTTGTTTGCCAGTTGTCTTCCAAGAAATTAGGAAAACCAATCGCCAAAGACGGATCACTCTCACAGGACAATGCGAGATCTCACACATCGGCTCAAACAACTGCATTTTTGAGCACCCAAAACATCGAATTAATGGGTCATCCGCCGTATAGTCCTGACTTGGCACCGAATGACTTGTTTTTATTCCTGTACGTAAAAAACAAACTTTAAGCCAAGCATAGATGAAAAATTTACGCTCACGGATTTCCATATCTACTGATTTTTTGCTATGTTTCTCCCTGTTCTTTCGTATATATCATCTGTCTTAACAGCACCGCAGCACTTGAAGCGCATCTTCAAGTAAATATACAAACAAAAAACAGAAAAACAAATTATTTCATTCAATGCATTTTTATCTTCTGCGATTTTTCTCCTTTTTTGTCTTGCGTTTTCAGTCCAACCAGAAGGGCTCACTTAAACTTAAAATACAAGCAAATGCATACCCCCACGTATTTATTGGTATGTATATACGCCACACACGCTTCCATGCCGGTCTCTGATTGCAGCTGTGTGACCGTAAAAAGCTTGACAAATGTTTGTGGTCGTCAACTGACACTTTCAATACCAATGATGATAGTGGCAACGCCGTCAATAAAGCTGTTGTTATTGTTGCCCATTAAAATTGTTTTTGTAACTGTCATAGCTATAGCTTTTGCGTCACTCGTATGTATGGGTGTTATTGTTATTATTATTATTGTGCCTCATTTGTTCGTAAGCTTTCACTCCTTCTGCTGCCGTTGCCACAACTAATAGGCCTCGCGCAATAAATCATCAAAGTGTTACATACAGGCACAGGCACACTTACACACACACACACAAATAAAGTGCGCACTTATCATTGGATATTCGTCTACTTAAGCACCAAATACACCTACAGTCACAATAACAAAAGAACAGCCGAAAATGGATGAAAGTGGAAAAGAAAAGAAGCAGCACAGCAGCAGCGGCAGGAACAACAACTAAACACAATGCAACTTAAGTGCTTTCATATTGACTTGAGTTGGTGGAAGGCGTGTCAATTGGGACCGCAAGCAGCAGCTGGTCAGTCAGTTTGTCGGTCAGTTGGTCAGTTGGTCGGCGCAGTCAATCGAACTGTACGCTCTGTCACTTCAACTGCTCGCTGCGTCGCTAGACCCATTTTCTCACTGTGCAAACTTAATTCAGTTTTTCCCCGCAGCGTTTCTGCACCATTTCGCTTATATCCTTTTATATTCATTTTAGCCCATTTTTGTCCATTTCTCACATTTACCAGGCCGGCATTATACAATTTCTACCAATTTCTATCTCCCTCCGGCACCGCAATTCATGCTTCCAATTCAATCAACCAGCCGGACAAATACGAATCGCCTGGCTTTGTGTTTCATTTTCACTCTGACACCATTTACCGCTCTTCCCCCCTACGGCACGTCTTCATCTATCATCTCATACCATTCTACGCGGCTCATCACTGCACTTGACAATTTCAGCCACTTACTGCTGCTCAATATTTCGTGCTTCCATCTGCATTTCGGCTTTTCTCATACCTGCTTATTCATTCTGCTCATTTCTGTGTCCCTGCGTGCTCGCGCCCTTTTGCGCTTCCGCCACGGTAAGCCTAACTATCCATTTTGCCACCGGAAATGTCCTGATGATTGTCATTTTGAGTGGTGGCATTGGCGGCTTGTTGGTTTGTCATTTCGTCGATATGCCGATTTGTCGCTTGCCGCTTGACTATCGAGCTGTTGCCTTTCATAGCAGTTCATACATTCAGCTGCGCTTACCAGCCATTGCCGTTATTTTGATTTTACTCAGTTTTATGCGACATTCTTCCGCACTCGCTTGTATCCTTTATGCCCGGCCGTGTATCCTTTGCTTCATTGCTATTTTACTCTTGCGGTATGGTGACTGTAATATCCGCTTTCGATGTTGTTGACTTTATCTTTAAGGCGCAAGAACCAAGGCGACGATACAGGCATAGCCAACCAGAGAGGAATGAAAATCCGAAAAAAGCAAAAAAAACTCCTGAAATCCGTCTGGCATTTGGTGAAGTGTGCGATGTGTGAACGTGTGTGTATGTATGTATTTTTAGGGATATGTAGATATATTTTATGTGCAAGTGTTCATTGATTTCTTCATGTATGATTAGCTGTCACCCGGTCGCTTTAAGGCAGTCATAAAACGAAATCCATTAAAAAGTCAATGAAGACATTTTTATTATGGCAATTAAATTTTTTCGGACGATTGGATTAAGTCGAATTGATTTGTAAAAGCGCTGAAATAGACTGAGTTTTATTGCAATATTTTAAAAATAAATAAAAAATACTTTGCTTGTGAATTTGAAATTAAATTTGATAAAGGTGCATACATCTTTTTTTAAGTACCAAGCGGAAGGAAGCCAAGTAATGACAAATTTTCTAGAATATGTTTCTCGGGTTGTTTATTGAATACTAATTACCTCTTAAAATAAATTTTTGTTTATTAATATTTTATAATACTAAGTATATTTAAACATATCTTGCGTTGAACTCATTGCATCGGGTCTTGTTGCGGCTACAAATCTGTTGCGGGAAGAACAAATAGTGTTGCAGGAAGAACTAATAATGTTGCGGGAAGGACCAATAATGTTGCAGGAAGAATCTTGAAGGCGGCTATAAATTCGTTGCAGGGAGAATCCTTAATTCTTAATGTTGCGGTAGGACCAAGTTGATTGAAGCGATGAAATATCCGGATCGAAGGACCTCACTAATGATGAACACAAATTCCTGTTGGTTATTGTAGCGATGATATTGCGGCAAAAATTTCCAATTTAAAATATGTTGCTTCTGATTCAAAATTACAATTTTTTCTCTCCCTTTATTTTACAAAATGTTCCGTATTTATACACATTTCTTTACAAACAAAACCTACTTAATTCACAGAAAATTATAACAAATAACAAAAGTTGAAAAACATTAAAGTATTTTAACTAATATTAAATTGAACTCAACAGGTCTCACTAAACGGCGATTTGAAGACGACAATGTGTACTACAAGTGTCTTTTTGACAGTGTTGTGATCGTACGTTTCAGTCTTAAGTTATAGCGCGTCAAAGATGGAGTCCACCAAGCAAGAAATTCATCATATTTTACGTTTTTACTACCTTAGAGGTAAAAATGCAACGAAGGCGGCGGCAAACATTTGTGAAGTTTATGGGCCTGATACTATAACGATTCGCACAGCACAGCGCTGGTTCGATCGATTTCGTTCTGGTGTAGTAGATGTCGAAGATGCACCCTGTACTGGTAGGCCAATTGTCGTAGAGACTGATAAAATCGTTGAAATTATCCAAAGAGACCGGCATGTGAGCATTCGCTCGATGAGTCAGGAACTAGGTGTAGACCACAAAACCGTTTGGAACCATTTGCAGAAGATTGGATTCCAAAAAAAGCTGGATGTTTGGGTGCCACACGTGTTGACGCAAAAAACTCTCTTGGACCGAATCAACGCTTGCGATTCTCAGCTAAAACGGAACGAACTTGACCCATTTTTGAAGTGGATGGTGACTGGCGACGAAAAGTGGATCTTGTACGACAACGCCAAGCGAAAAAGATTGTGATAGAGAAGCGGCGAGCCGATCCAAACCATGGCTAAGCCCGGATTGACCGCCAGGAAGGTTTTGCTGCGTGTTTGGTGGGATTGGAAGGCAATTATCCACTATGAGCTGCTCAACTATGGCCAGACCCTTAACTCGGTCCTCTACTGTGAGCAACTTGACCGTTTGAAGCAGGCGATTGACCAGAAGGTCAATAGGAATGGTGTTGTCTTCCATCAGGACAACGCTCGTCCTCACACATCTTTGATGATCCGCTAGAAGCTACGGGAGCTCGAATGGGATGTCGTATCACACCCACCATATAGTCTGAACCTGGCACCAAGTGCCTATCATCTCTTCCGGTCCATGCAAAACGCCCTTGGTGATACCAAGTTGGCCTCAAAAGAGGTTTGCGAAGACTGGTTGTCTGAGTTTTTGCAAATAAGTAGAGGGGGTTTTATAAAAGGGGGATAATGAAGTTGCCTTCTAAATGGCAACAAGTTTGCGAACAAAACGGGGCATATTTGACTTGAATCGGATAATTCTAAGTAAAATAAAGCGTCAAAATTCGATCATAAATACGACATTTCTTTTTCCCCAACCCAATATTATGTGAAGTATGTGACATTGGAAGCTACAACTTTACTCCATCTTGCACGCAGCATACGGATTCTTCTGACGAAAACTTCGAGTTCTTTTGACCTCATCCATTCATTAAGCCAGTTTGCGATGCTCTTGTAAGAAGTGAACCGCTCTCCAATAAGGGCTGACTGCATTGCTTAGTGGTCATATAACAGCTCGAAGGTGCAATGTCTGGGGAATACGGCGGGTGGAGCAAGATTTTCCGCTATCAGTCCTAAGTAGTGGGAATGCACACCAGAGATGTGATGAATGAGATTTTCTTTTGTTTTAGAAACAGGGAAAGTAGGTAAATTTAGAAAACTGCGAGAACCACAACCTCTGGGATGGCAGGCTAGTGCACTTACGCTAGACTACCGATCGCGATCTTTATCGCTCATGTCGAAATTACCGCTGTGGAAGCGTTGAAATCACTCTTAACAAGTTGTATTTGATGGAGCGCGATTACCGTAAATATTGATCAATATACGACACTTTTCAGCTGCGCTTTTCTTTAAAAGGTAATAATAAAGAATGCCTTCCCGCAAATGCTGTTTTTTCGGGAAGAATGATGGAAAATTTTTAAGTCAGATAAAAAAAGATCTTTACGCTTCAAACGAATGCCAACTATTGCGATCGAGACATCACATATATGCCTTCAAATCAACAGTACTTCTATTCAACAGCTTAATAATTCCATGTAGATATCTGCAATCAAACGATACAATTAAGAACCTCGAGAATTTCACAGCATTGCTGATCGGAGGTAGCGAGTGGAAACTACCTGCGTTAGGACCAGACAAATCTGGCCGTCCTACAATCTGAAACAGACAAAAACCCTTATAAGTCTTTCGAAACACGAACTAAGGCATATAATATCTCTTATCACCGGCCACTGCCTTTTGGGCACTCACGCACGTCGGCTCGGGGTTCCTCAAAACGACCTGTGCAGATACTGCGAGGACGAAGATGAGGAAGTATCGAGCAGACATTTGCTGTGCAGTTGTCCCGGTCTAGCCAGAAGTCGACTCGCTCTTCTAGGCTCTTCAAGAATTGACAATCTTTCAGTACTCTCGAACCTGAAAATCGAATCTCTCTTCAAATTCTCGAAACGAATTAAATTCTTTGACCAAAATCTACAATAAAAATCTCGGTTAGGTGGGGAAATCATATAACATAATGAGCTCTAGGGCAACACAATGGACCCAACTTGCGGTCTATGTGGCACTCCGATGCGGGGTCACCCTTAAACCAACCAACCAACCAAGAACCTCAGTTGAACTAAAAATATTTTAGTGGTCCAAATTTTTTAATCGTTTCTGAGGAAAGTCACCAAATGATTAGAGGACACTTTGAGGAGATTATTTTGAAAAAAAACTATAATTTCGACCCTCTTTAATTTTTTTTTTTTGTGAAATATTCCTTGCAAGTAACCGCAGCCTCCCGGAAACATAGGCAAATGTGGCTTAACTAAGTAGTCAGTTGTTACTTTTATTCGGCTGAGGCAACAAAAATAGGTTTAATTATTAGGCGAATGAGGATTTCGACTCACAGCTATACATACATATGCACATATATGCATATATATACACATATGTATATGTATAAATATGCAAGCCTCCGAGAGCTAACTAAAACCCGAAATATTAAACCTACTCATAAAATTTCATGCAAAACCGTTTATATGTGTTTGTGGGGCATAACTACTTGATGCTGTTGTTAAATATCACAATTTTCTATTATAATAAACCATGCAAAGTTTTATGGTTGAACACAAACTAATGCAAGCACATCAGCACGCACACACACACACACACTGGGCAAACTGCTGGTACCAGCAACAGCAGGCGAAATCTGAATAAGCAAAAATGCAAAATAAATGTACGATTATGTGTCCACACACCCACACACATATTTTACAATGGCTTAGTGTGGGTGAAGTACCGCTTGCGAATTACAGAAAAGGCACAATTCATACAAACATACTCACGCACTTGACACGCAAATGGCCATTTGACATGTACTCGTTATCTTAGGTGTATGTATGCGTGTTTGTATGTATGTATGTATGTATGTATGTGTTTATGTTTGCAAGTAAATAGTTATATTTCTGATATGCAGCCATATTTATAAATATTTGCTTGTGCGTGTGTATGTGTGACCACTTATACACTTAAATGCAGGTCACTTGTGCGAAACAATAAACGCACACTAACCCAAGCACACTTTAGCGCAAGCACACACGCATACTAACTAGCCTGAGCACGAATATAAATACATATTTTAAGTATACTTGACTCATAGTTGAAATTGTTGCAAAAATTTGCCATTTTAGTTGTTGGCATTGTTGCAGATGTAATGCTAACTATTTGCGTATAAAATAAGAAGCGATGTAGGTGGGTGAGAGAGGGAAAGGCCAGTAGAGAGATAGAGAGAGAGAATGAATTAGTACCGAGTGAGAGAAGGAGTGAACGAATACCCTGTAGGGTAAGTCTGAGCTGGTAAACCAAGCCACTTGCTTAGAAACAAAAAATGTAAGGCACTCGACTCATTTGAAATGGTGTTTCTTTGAGGGGTTAGGGGAAGACAGAATTTTCAAAATGTTTAATTTTTTTTTTGCATTTTTCTAAAGTATTATACTTACTTTAGTAAAATATTGCGTGAAAATTTTAAGTGAATCCGAAAAATACTTTTCGAGGTATTTAGCAATTAGCAAAGGACGCTCGGGCGCTCCGGAGCAGATAGTAAAACTTTAAATACGTTTTTCTCAAAACTATGTTTTTGAACTGGAGATCACTTAAAAAAGCTTATACTGCTTTTGAAAAGCATAAAAAACTCGTGCCTGATCGACGGAATTTTTTTCAAAACTTCCGATTTTTTTAAACAATAAATTGTCGGTTTTTCCATCGAAAATCGGAAAAATAGGTATTTCCTGAGGCCGCCATATTGTTAATTATGATAAAAAAAACTCCGATCAGGCCCAAGATTATCTATTACTAAAAGTAATTTCTCTTGTGCGATTGATTTTTTTTTGTGCGATCTCCAAGCACTTGTGATGATCACCGCAAGGCACTTCTGGAGAAACGGGCTCCACACAAACAGCGATAACTTTAATAATTATAATTTTTTTTTCTTTTTGTTTTTGAAAATTTCCTAAAGTCAAGTCGAAACATGATGTATTAATGCTATGTTTTTATTTTTGTAAAATAAAGTTAGTGACTAGCAAAAAAAATTATTGAAAATCATTATTTTTTCGGCCTCTGACTACCCCTATCCCCTTAAAGGATATGCCTCTGGAAATACTTTCTATTGCTAAAAGTCTTCCTATGGCCGCTTTGCCTAGCAAATTTACATTTTTTTACAATATCAGAGCCGTCTTCGCTTTCCTTTTGCCTGTTAGAACCCGCTGCCCGTAGTGGTGAAACGGTTTTGACTCGCTCAAAGACAAAAAAAATTGGAAAAATTGCAGGAAGCCATATCAGGTGAATTCGATGGCTGTTGGTTGGTATTCAATACGTTTTTGGTCAAAAATTCACGGAAACTGATAACACTGAGCGATGGTGCAAAATCCACAAATTGTTTTTCCACAAAACCTTTCTTTCCCAGCAAATTACTTTACGTAAACGTCTCATATAACCGAAATAATGGTTTTTATTAACTGTCTGACTTTCTAGCGAAAATTCGTGGTGTACAAGAAATTCAAATGCCCAAATCATTAACTACAATGACCTGAACGGAGCCATAGGCAATGTTCGAGTCCTCTACCAGCGCTCTGATAGTTAATTTGCTGTCATTGATCAACTTTTCTTTCAGTTTATTGATCTTTTCATCAGTTTCCAATGTCGACGGTCGTGAACCTCAGTGAACTCTCGATATCTTATGAAGCGTTCATACCACTCGTAAACGGCTGTTTTCTTAAGAGTTTCATGACCGAAACAGTTTTCCAACATTTATAAGGTTTTCGCACCATTGAATCCCTTTTTGCCTGAAAATTTAATACAAACTCGCTGTTGTGAATTCAGAGCCATTTTAAGAACTGTAAAAAGTCGAGGTAGATTTACTCAAGACGGTGTAACTTGTATAAATGTCCAGGAAAAGCGATTAAAATTTGATGGAAAGTTAACCATAGATGAGGCAATCTAACAAAAAAACTGAATTCAAATCAGTTGACTTAGAGCGGCACCTGGCGGTTGTTCCGGGAACGTTTTGCTCAAGACGGAACGTTTGTTAAATTAAAAAAAAAAATTTGCTTGCCTATCTCCAGAGTCGCAGCTGGGGCGAACAGAGTGGTATACCAAGCAACTGTTAATTTTGTTTTGTTTTTTTGCACACACATAACAGGTGGCGCTAAAGTAATCCTCCTATCAGAAAATGCTATAAATTTTGCTATTGGCCCCTAATGTCAGTTCTGTTTTGACATTTGTGTAGTAAACACATGCGAAATACACGTAAATATACAATATTACGCTACACTGCTTCAGAACGCGGAATTTTGCTGACTATTTATTTGACCAATAATCGGTCGGTAACTTTGGCACAAGGTGAATTTCGTCGCAGATTTCCTCGTCGTCCAACGCCTACTGGTGAAACACTGCGACGTTTAGCCGCTCGCCTCGAAGAGACTGGCACAACACAAGATGCTGCCAGGCGTGGCAGACCCCGGAGTAGCCGTTCTGCAGATAATATTGCTGCTGTAGCCGAGGATGTCTTGGAAGCGCCGTCGACATCGACCAGACGACGTGCCACGCAAATGGGTATCAGTCGATGGTCTTTACAGCGAATTTTGGTACAAGATTTGAAGATACGCTCAAGCCATCCTTAATCACCACCAAGAGGAAGATGATTTTTCATCAAAAATAATCATGAGTGATGAGGCCCATTTCCATCTTAGCGGGTACGTAAATAAGCAAAATTTACGCTTCTGGGGTACTGAGTCGGAACGGTTACTGTGAATGGTGAGCGCTACAGAGTAATGATCAACGAGTTCTTTTTGCCGCAACTTGATGAATTGGCATTGGAAAACATGTGGTTCCAACAGGACGGTGCAACGGTACACACTGCTGATACGGCACACAACCGATATGCTGAAGGATGCATTTCCCGGGCGCCTAATCTCCGTTTTGGCGATTTGCACTGGCCAGCAAGATCGCCTGATTTGACCGCTCCAGACTTCTTTTTGTGGGGATTTTTGAAGTCGCGGGTTTATGTCAACAAGCCTCAGACTCTTGCAGCTCTTAAAGACATTATCCGTCAAGAATGTGAGGACCTATCGCCGGAAGTTTTGACCAAAGTGATGGAAAATGCCATAAAAAGGGCTCAAATGGCAATCAACTGTGGCGGCGGCCATTTACATGACATCATATTCTCGACTTGATGTAAAAAAAATTAAAAGACCAAATAAAAATAATCCACAAGAAGAATCAAAGTTTTTCATTTTTTTTTTTAAATTACAGCCAAAAAACATCGGAAGGTTACTTTTGCGCCACCTGTTACCTGATTTTCTTTACAGGACCGCATATAACTACATTTAAGCCAAACGAGGCACTATATTTCAATTCCTAGCAGTAGCATCTACGATCGGTTGACTGTTGTCTCTAGAACACTTTTGATAATAAGCAGATACAGTGGTGAATTATTAGCACACTGAAATACATCAGCAATCGAAACTTCCGAGTTGCTTGCATGGAAGAGAGCAGCTCTGTGAACCAGTAGTGGTCCTAAAGTCAGTAGAAATGCACCAGTTCTCTACCAGTGAATTTTCCTGCAGCATGCAACAACCAATGCAGGCGTACTCAACAACCAACACAAGCTCAATTGTTGCTTAAGTGGGTTAGTGTGCGTGGGCGTGCAATTGACTTCGTATGTGTGTGTTATTCGTGTCAGCCAAAAAATATGCAAATATTATTTAATTTTATTATTCTTGCATATGAAATGCAAATATTTGACAAGTACACATGCACCCAAAACAATGTGTGGCAAAAGTGAGTGTAACTGTAACTGTAACTGGAAAAAAACGTCAAGTGTAATTTGCAAGCAGACATTGTTTCGGGCTGTCGGGTGAAAAATTGGTGGCATAATTTGAATATGTGAAATATGTAATGCATTTATGTATAAATATATCTACACACATACATATATGCACAAGTAGTTTGCTTGCGTTTTTTTTTAATTTATTAAAGCATGTTCACATAATTGTTCATGTTGGTGATACTTTAATTCATAATTCTCGTTCAATTATAATCAAATGCAAATTAATCTCACATCGGCTTCTGTTGTCGACATGAAGAAGTTTACATGATTGAAAGATAATTACGAAATTCTTAAAAAAAAAAGAAATTAATTTTTGAAATATATTGGATGGACTGACCGAAAGTGGTATTTCGACACCCAACCTCTAGGATTAGCAGTTGTATGAAGAGATGTTGAATGGCAGTCTCCATCTTTATGAATAGCTTTTTCACGGCAGAAATACCCGCGGAGGTTTACCATTGCCTACCTGGTAGAACCAGCTATCTCAATTGTTGTTCTGTGCCCGGGCTCAAAAATTTGAGTTCCAAGTATGGGAAATGATTAGCCAACAAAGGCCACCACCTCACTCAGATTACAGGTGATAGAGGCACAGTAGTCCCAAGCCGACAGAGAAGCTCAAACAAGAAGAACTTTTTTTTTCGTTGCAGGTGAGGGGGTTAAAAATGCTTAATGCATCGTCAAAGCAGCCGTCACAGCAATGGTATGTCCGGGGACTAAAAAACTCCCCCTCATTTGGAACCGTCGTCCACTCTGAAACCGCTTTCGGTTTCCTTCAGAGTGACATTCCATCTTTCTCATTACAAAGGTCTATGCTTATGTGCCTACGTCCAGGACCGGTTTTTTTATACGGATAATTCTTTCCGCGAAACCACTGATGATCTCCCACGTTTATTCGCTACTTAGCATTTTATCGATTACATTTTCAGTGGTTATGAGACCGACTGTATTCTCCAGCGTGCGACGTTCTTGTTCCCAAAGCATGCATTGGAAGAATGTGTGTTCAGCATCATCTTCGGCGGCATCCCCGTATATGCATGTGGGGTGTTCGCATTTCCCTATTTTGAACAGATATTTCTGGAAATATCCGTGCCCCAAAAAAACAAGCAGACCACTCTACCTCGTTAACTAAATGGGAATAGAAATGGGACCAGTCACCAAAAGGCTGGTGGGCGCATAGGTTGATCTCACGGATTAACGATTAGATTTGTCGATGGTACGGAGACGTTGATTTTTTCCTGATGCAGATTTGAAGCATCGCAGAGACTTGGCTGGTAATCGTTATTGCCCAGAAAGTGTGGACGAAGAGGAGTCTACCGAATATGTAGCCTTTTGTTGTAGCAGGTTTCCTAAGGAACGCGTCGACCTAGCAGCAAAACTGGTGTGTTTCTAACGCCCAATAATCTAGTCCCACAAACTCTTAAGTGGGATTAAAAGCGGAATCCTTTGCAACACGAATTATCGTGGAACTTCGCAACATTGATGGGAAGCGAGCAAATGATGCTAAACGAACGCAGCAGCAAGAATAACTGCCATATTGATCAAATGCAGCAAGACGAACAGCGAACGAACGTAACCGACGATTGAGCTTATTGCTCACGATGGCTTCCAAACGTAATTACCAAATCGGTATCTCTGTAGGATGAACCGTCGTACTTGAGATGTTTTTAATGGCGTTCAAGTCCCATACTGACTAAGGCTTTTGATTGGTTTTACACCTCGTCGAAAAATACGCATTAGTTAGCAACTGAACTTACAACGCATGAGGTGATTGAGCAGCTTCTTTCTGGCGAAGAGCGCATTGATATGTCAAGTGCCACCCAGTGAATTTATACATAGCCAAGTTTGTGAAAATTGGAATCAAAAGATGAATTCTCAGAATTTCAAGCACCCTCGGTTGAAATGTGATCGGAAATAAGCACGAAGCTTGTATTATATGTGTTTTATTGCTAATTTTTATTTTTATTTTGATTTTTTTGATTCTGGAAATTACTTCCTTAATAATTTGCTTATGTTAAAAAGTATGACTACACCTGTTGACATCCAAAAGAAAAAGAAAGTTTATTGCAGCTAACATAAGTTAGCTGCGGTTCAATATTAAACCTAGCTCACATATTACAACATCTCGTAGAGGAGATAATTTCATCGTATGTGACATGAACATTCCCGGGCCCAAGGACGACAGTACTTCACTAAACGGAGAAATTAGAATTGTTTCCAGCAGAGCCGTTGGAGGTAATTGGTTTATCGCCAGGTTGAATGGCTGTGCCCCGACTCACAGCCGTATCGTTGCTGCCTTCAACAATCCTATCTTCCGTTAATTTGGAAGGGTTCACGTTAGGTAGAAAACAAATTTTACGAATAGGTCTCTTGAAAAATTTTCCTTTACATTTCAAAGTGACTACTCGGGTTAGTCCATCAGGTCCTGGATGCATTTCAACTATGCGCGCTAAAGGCCACCTGCCAGGTGGACATCTTTCTTCATACATCAGAACTAGGTCGCCGATTTTAGCATTGATACGAGTAGTGGTCCATTTCGGACGGCTTTGTAATCGACTGAGATACTCCGAATACCAGCGACGCCAAAAGTGTTGTTTTAAGCGTTCAACCATACGCCACCGACTTAATCCAGAAGTAGCGAAATCAAGTAAGTTTTCATCAGGAATATTAAGAGTTGGTTCTCCAATTAAAAAATGTCCTGGTGTAAGTGCGTCGCAGTTTTCCTCATCTTCATTGAGCGGACAAAGAGGACGCGAATTCAGGCAAGCTTCTATTTGATATAAAAGTGTAGTCAACTCTTCGAAATTCAAAACGCGGTCTTGCAAGACACGCTTAAGGTGAAATTTTGTGGATTTTACCCCAGCTTCCCATAAACCACCGAAGTGTGGAGAGGCTGGCGGAATAAAATTCCAAGTTGTGCCTTCGCTAGCAAAACATGCTCTGAGGTCTTCCGGTATTGATGCTGTGTTGCGCTGATGCATGGTGTGCAGTAGACTGCTGGCACCAACGAAGTTTGTCCCACAATCTGAGTATAGTTGCGTACATTTTCCTCTACGTGAAATTAAGCGCCGAAAAGCTGCGATAAAGGCCTCAGTAGATAAACTGGAGACACATTCCAAGTGGACTGCCTTTGATACCATACATAGAAATATACAAATATACCCCTTTGATGTTCTAGCATTACGAAGAGACGATTGGCGTACATCAATTGGACCAGCAAAATCGACGCCGCTATGTAAGAATGGTCGCGCTGGAGTCAATCGAACCGCTGGAATTTGTCCCATAAGTTGTTCTGCTACTTTCGCTGTATATCTAAAGCATACCAAACAACGCTTTAATACAGTTTCCGCAATTCTACGCGCATTTGGTATCCAATAATTTCGCCTAATGAAAGTTATCATTAGTTGTATACCCCCATGTAACGTTCTTGTATGTGCGTCTGTAAATAAAAGTAGAGTTAGAGGGTTTTTCTTAGATAACAAAAAGGGATGTTTCATATTCTCAGGTATATCAGCGAGTTGTAACCTTCCTCCTACGCGTAGAAATCCTTCTCCACAAATGAAAGGGTTCAGTTTCTTGATCGGATTGCTCTTCTGTAGCTCACCTGTTTGTAACAATTGCTTTATTTCTTCATGATATTCGTAGCGTTGGGACAAATATAGCAGACGATTGAATGCCGATTTCAACTCTGCGGCTGTTAGGTTTCCAAAGCGCCGAGGTTGAGAAGTTGCATTGTAATAAAAACGAAAAATATAGGCTGTCACAGAAATTGTTTTACCTAAAGTAGAAAATTTGTATAAAATTTGTGGATAACTTGAAGAATTGATATGCAAGATGTTGACCACTTTTCGTTTTTCAAGGGTGGTCTCCTTCCTATAGTCAATATCACTTGGCCATGCACTCTCGTTTTGAAGTAGCCACTCAGGGCCATGCCACCAGAGAGGATGAATTGATAAATTGTCTGGTAGAATGCCTTTCGTTGCACAATCTGCGGGGTTGTCGGATGTAGGAATATATCGCCACTGGCTGACGTTTGTAAGACGCTGAATCTCTGCTACGCGGTTTGCTACAAACACTGTCCAACGAATCGGCTCCGCTCTAATCCACGCTAAAACTGTCGTACTATCGCTCCACAAAGCAATATTTTCAACACACCCCTGCAAAGATTTCACTACCTTATCTACCAGTTGGGCAAGTAAATGAGATGCGCAGAGCTCCAGCTTAGGTATTGTGAGTAATTTTACGGGAGCCACCCTTGTCTTACTCTGAAGCAGTTGCACAACTACTTCTCCATTTTCCATAATTGTTCTCGAGTAAACCACGGCTGCATAAGCAACTTGCGATGCATCACAAAAACCATGTAAACAGCATCGCCTGGATTTTGAAGTGCCTATAAACCTGTCAATTTTAATATTTTCTAAACAAGGAAGCGCTTTGCGATACTCGAGCCATTCGCTTTTTATACAATTAGGAAGCTCATCATCCCAACTAATACCAAGACGCCACAACTTTTGAAACATAATTTTAGCTATTATGGTTGTTGGTGCTAACCATCCAAGAGGGTCAAATAATTTTGACGCATCAGATAATAAACTTCGTTTGGTAGTTTTATCAGGTATTGGGAAAGAAACAACGAACGAAAAGTAGTCACCCACTGGATGCCATTGTAATCCTAAAGATTTAATGAAATCTGCATCACTAAGTGATACTGCAGTAGAAAATTCTTTCATTTCTTTAGGGATTGATTGAAGAAGATCAGCGCAATTTGAAGACCATTTCCTCAAACAAAATCCTCCAGCCTTTAGTAGTGCACATAATTCTTGTTGCAGATGAAAAGCCTCGGAAAGACTGTCTGCCCCAGTTATAACGTCATCGACATAAATGTCGCGTAACAATACTTCTGAGGCTAGTGCGTAGGTATCAGACTCATCCTTTGCAAGCTGTTGTAATGTCCTGATAGAAAGAAAGGGAGCGGAAGTTGTACCATAGGTTACAGTTTTTAATTTATATATTTTTATAGGATCCTTTACAGATTCTCTCCAGAGAATATTTTGAAAACGTTGGTGATCAGGGTTTACAACAATTTGCCTAAACATTTTTTCTATGTCAAAGCACATAGCTATTTTATGCCTACGCCAACGAAGTATTATTTGGTGTAAATCGGAATGTAATACAGGTCCGGCCACCAGTTCCTCGTTAAGTGATCGATTATTTTGGTACTTACTCGAACCATCAAATACAACGCGCAGCTTTGTGGTTGTGCTACTAAGCTTTTCTACGCCATGGTGTGGCAAATAATATGAAAGCGGAGTAAGATTTTTGGGGTATTCTCCAACCAACTCCATATGCCCTAAATCTTGATACTCTCTCATAAACTTTAGGTAAGCAATTTGGAAGTTTGGGTTTTTGGCAAACACCCGCTCCATATTCTTTAGTCTAATTAAAGCACCTAAATGAGAATTATGAAACTCTGGTACTGGTTTCCCATTAAGCTCAGCTCGGAAAGGAAGCGATACAATATATCGACCCGTGTTATCCCTTAAGTGTGTAGAAATGAAGTGTTGTTCAGTGGCTATATCTTCAGCAGATTGCGGTCTTATGTTTGGCAATTCTTCTTGCTCCCAAAAACGCTTAAGCTGATCATCTATATGACAAAGATGTGTATTTATTGTTTCAATATTAACCGATGTTGACATTGGTCCGGAGATAACCCATCCAAAATGAGTATTTTGGTAAATAAGTCCACTATCAGTTTTTATTTGAGCGTCTTTCATTAGAAAACCATATACATCAGCGCCCAAGATAAGATCTATGGAACGTGATTTGAAATATTCAGGATCCGCTAGAGGAATATTTGAAATATCAGAACTAAGCTGTAATGGAATAAAACTCTGTTGTGGCAGATATGAACGAAACTTGGGTAAGACATATGCCTTTGCATGTAGTGTATAATCGTATTCTACGCAGGAATACAGTTTAAGATACGCTAATTTCTTTACACAATTTTTCTGCTGCGTGTTTACCCCACGCACTTGTAAAGAAGTGGAACGGCATGGTAATTTATATAATTGTATAAATTGCTCTGTAACGAATGTGCCTTGAGATCCTTGATCTAATAAGGCTCGTGCGGATACAGCACCATTAGGCGTGTCGATTTTTAAAATAATAGTTGCAAGTAGAACTTCACGTTTGCACTCCTGCGAAGAGAAAGGAGCAGTTACATGGAGCCCTTGTATCTGCTTAGTACGAGATGGAGTGACTGACTCAGCAGGTTGTGAGTCTGAAAAAACTTCATGTAATAAAGTATGATGTTTGCGATTACATACGCTGCACGTATGATTAGAAGTGCAATCGCTTGCCGAATGTCCAGGAAAAAGACAGTTGCGACATAACGAATTACGAGTAACAAATTGTTTTCTTTCTGTGGGCGTATAAGCCCTAAATACCCAGCACTTAAAGAGGCGATGCGATTTCTTACAACATAAGCAAGAAATAGAGTTTTCACTTTTGCTTGAGTTTGTTATGTTGAAATTTCGTACCAGTTGGCGTTGAGGAATATTCGCCGACTTAAGTTTTTGAGTATTGTCTACATTGAGAGTTTCCAAAGTACGAAAGCATGTCTCCAAAAACCTAATGAGTTGTTCCAAAGTAGGAAGCTCTCTGGAGGCCTGTAATGACTTTTCCCAATCCTTTCTCGTCTCAGAATCTAGCTTCTGAATGGTCAAATGGACTATAAGGGGGTCCCAATTTGTGGTTGAGACATTAAGGTTGGTTAATGAAGCAATACATTCTTTAGTAGTGTCCAAAAGTGTTCGAATTGCTGAGTGCGAAGCTACAATGCACTTTGGTATCGCGAATAACTTTTTTAACCATGTGTCAACAATAGCACGCTTATTATGGAATCTATCCTCTAATGTTTTCCAAGCAAGATCATAGTTTGCTTCGGTTGCGAAAATATGTTTGATAAGACGTGCAGCTTCTCCAGTGACACAATTTTTTAAATAATACATTTTCTGAATTTTACTGAGTGCACTGTTATTATGCACAAGAGAAGTATAAAGATCACGAAAGGAAAACCATTCCAAATAATCACCCGAGAAATTTGGTACGGAGATTTTCGGTAATTTAGCGTCACTGTAAAATGTATCATTTCGATGGGAAGGAGCCACAAATGTACTGTTCAATGCCACCGGTGAAGCTGTAGAGCAGGCTGGCATAGAATCATACAAAAACCCTTTAAAGGTGAAATATAAGTCTTCGAAGCTATCAAAAGTTGCACTAGTCACGTATGGAATTTCATCAACACACACGCCCTCATCCTTTATAGACCTAATTATTTGTTCATGGTTTTTTATAAAGGATGTATATAAATGATCTACTCTTTCACTAATCACCCTAATATACCCCTGAGACAGCGTTTCCGGACGCAGCCCATGTGCCTTTTCTTTAAGCTTCGTCAGCTCGCACAGCAAATGCGTTTGAATTTCTGTAAGTACATTTACCTGATCCATATTAGACAAAATTATTCAGAAAATTTAAATAATATTAGGTTGATTCTGGTGTTCAACTTAAAAACTGGACCGACTGTCCCTGCTCGGGCGCCAAAAAATGTTTTATTGCTAATTTTTATTTTTATTTTGATTTTTTTGATTCTGGAAATTACTTCCTTAATTTTTTTTTTTTTTTTTTTTTTTTTTTTTATTACAAACATAGATACAATATAAAATACATAACAATGTTTGTTGGCACTGCAACTAGTTACAGATAAACTAACGAGCAGTACAATTTTGGTAACATAAATAAAATTTTGTGAAGAGATTTTCATAGTCCCTTCCTTAAATTAACAGCCATCATGCCAGATCATGTGGTTTAATTCGATGCAGTCGTCGAGTTAGGCCTGAGGTGTTGAGCAGATTGCTAGCTTCCTCGTTCACGTGCCTTTGAAGCCTATGGGAGTGGGCTTCTGCTTGTTTTTTAATTTCTTCAGCGACCGTAGGGATATTGAGGTCACGGTGAATATCCTTATTGCGAACGAACCAAGGTGCGTTGAGAATATCTCGAAGGATTTTATTCTGGAGTCGTTGAAGTATATTTATATTACTTTGACTGGCGCAACCCCATAATTGCGCGCCATAGGACCACACTGGTTTTATAATTTGTTTATATATCGCTATTTTGTTATATATGGATAGCTTTGATCTTCGTCCAATTAGCCATTTAATTTGTATTACCTTCAGATGGATTTCATGCCGTTTAAGTTTTATATGCTCCTTCCATCGAAGCTTAGCATCAAGCGTCATGCCAAGGTATTTTGCAGTGTTTGCATGTGGTATTGCGGCACCTAGCAGCATTATTGGATAATGATTCACTTTTTTGTTGGTGAAGTTTACATGTATTGACTTGGTATTGTTCAATTTTATGCGCCAAGTCTTCGTCCATTCTTCAATAGCGTTTGTTGCAATTTGAAGTTTGGTTGCAGCTTCTTCAGCACTTTTTCCAATTGCTAGGATGGCAGTGTCGTCGGCGAAAGTGGCGATCAAGCTATTCGAGGGTATCGGCAAGTCTCTGGTGTATAAAAGGTATAAGAGCGGACCAAGAATGCTTCCTTGCGGCACACCAGCATTTATTTCTTCAAGGTCAGAGTATTCATTTCCTTGTTTAACGCGAAAGTAGCGTTCACTCAGATACGACTTTAGGAGGGCGCAAAAACCGCTTGGAAGGCAGGTATTTAGTTTGTTATTTAAACCGTCATGCCAAACCTTGTCGAAAGCTTGTGCGACGTCCAAGAATACTGCTGAACACACGTTATTCTGTTCAAAAGAGTTTTCAATTTCGGCTGTGATTCTATGCACCTGATCGATGGTTGAGTGCTTACACCGAAAGCCAAATTGATGCGAAGGTAGCAAATCTTTAGAGTCGATAATTGGCATCAACCGATTGAGGATGAGCTTTTCAAATAGCTTACCAATTTGAGGCAGCAACGAGATTGGTCTGTACGAGGAAACAAGATGTAGATCTTTTCCCGGTTTCGGAATCATTATCATTTCCGCAACTTTCCACAGGGTTGGAACATAGTGAAGCTGAATTGAATGATTAAATAACTTTACTAATTTAACCAAACTTATGTAGGGTAACTTTTTTAAAACCTCAGCTGTAATTAAATCGAATCCGGGCGCTTTTTTATCTTTTAGTTGTTTTATTTCCCTTTTGAGTTCTTTTATAGTAATGAATGAAATAGGAGTGTTTTCATCTACAGTATGAGTATACAAATTGTCAGATTGATTTTCGTTGGGTTGGAAAGTTTCTGTTAAGTGTTTTGCAAAAGCTACTGCCTTGTCTTTGTCACTTTTTGCCCATGTATTATTATCTCTTTTGATTGGAGGAACATGACAATTTGGTCTTTTCAAATATTTAGTACACTTCCAAAGTGAGTAGTCACCTTTTTTATCAGATCTCAAGCTTGAAAGGTATTGATTTATTGATTCATTTTTAATACAATTTATTTCATTATTTAATTCTTGTGATGCTTTGTTGAGCTTGGTTTTGTCACTAGGGGAACGAGTATGTTGCCATTTTCGCCGTAATTTTCTTTTGTTTATTATGAGCTGCTTAATTTCTTTGGGGTAGTTAGCTCCATTTGTTACCCTTTTGAAATTGGGTGTACTCATCCAGGCAGCTTTCTGGATTTCTTGGACAAACCTTTGAACTTCTTCTTCTAGTTGATCTTTGGTGGTTACTAAGAAGTCATTTTGTTGAATGTTTTGAAGAATTTTTGCAAAGGATTTCCAGTCAGTATTTTTATTATTGAGCGTCGGTTTACTTTCTTTCTCGATTATGGTTTCACTGATAGTTAAGAATATTGGTGAATGATCAGAATTGAGATCAGAACCTTCGGCTATTTGAATAAAATTCGTTGACAGTTTTTTTTACAATGAAAAAGTCGATCAGGTCCGGAGTTTTATTGACATCAGTTGGCCAATATGTTGGTTTCGCCGTAGAAATGAAGTCACATCCAGTTTCTCGCGCTGCTTTGTACAACTCACGTCCTTTCACTGTGGTTAAACGTGATCCCCAATAAACATTTTTTGCGTTAAAATCTCCACCAATTACGAACTTAAATTTGTGCATGTTGATGAGTTTCTTGTATTCTTCTGAAGATATATTGTATCTTGGTGGACAATATATGGCAGTGATTGAAAGTGGTTGGTTTTTTGTTTGGATTGTTACAGTTGTGGCTTGGAATATTTCTGTACTTAAATTGAAATCTTCGTACTGCTCAATATTTTTCTTAATAATTACGGCACTACCACCCCTTGGACAGTTGCTTGGGTGTGTAGTGTGGTAGATATTATAATGCTTGAATTCAATGTGCGATTGTTTGGTAAAGTGCGTTTCAGAAATAAGACAGACGTCAATATGTTCTAATTCTAATAAAATTTGTAATTCATTTTTGTGATTTTTTAAGCCGTTCGCATTCCATGCCATAATTCTCAGCATATCAGTCATTGTGTTTGTTACCTTTGGACAGTATTTGTTTTTCAAGATCATTTAACCGTTTATGGAGGCTTTTGTTGAAATCTTCTTGATTATTCAATTTGAGAAGTATTTGGGCAAGAATCTGGTCATTGTTTGTTATTTTGTTTGATATCGCAATCTTCTTATCTTCTTTGAGAATTTCAGCAAAAGATGGTTTTTTTGTTTTCACAGCATTTATTTTAGTAACTTTATTTATAGTATCGATAACTTTATTACTATGATTTGGCATTTGTTGTTTATTCCTGTTCTTATCACGGATTTTTTGCAATTCTTTCGCGACTATACATCCCCTGTAATTAGCGGGATGGTTTTCCCCGCAGTTGCAACACTTTGGGTTTTGGTCTGACGGTTTTTTACATTCAAATGTAATATGTTTTCCACTGCACTTTACACATCTTGGAGTTTTGTTACTTCCTTAATAATTTGCTTATGTTAAAAAGTATGACTACACCTGTTGACATCCAAAAGAAAAAGAAAGTTTATTGCAGCTAACATAAGTTAGCTGCGGTTCAATATTAAACCTAGCTCACATATTACAACATCTCGTAGAGGAGATAATTTCATCGTATGTGACATGAACAATATGAGAAGGTATCCACTGCTGGTGGTGCTACAACAGGACGTTTCTGAAGCGGAAGGGGATTGGATAGTTTACTTACAAAGCTCTTAAATTAAGAAGAGGAGGAATCATTCCTGGTCGTTGGTGCTGTAGAAGAGCAATGCTTAACGGGGAGAGAGCTGGGTAGATTAGGTTTTCAAACAAGCAGCAAAGCTATAAGAACTAAGAAGCAGAAGAAAGGATTCGTCATCTAGAAAGGAATAGGTCTACATTGTGCGACAGTAGTCTTTGGCGGATCTAATGGGGAACAAGGACAAAGCGGAGTTCCTCCTGTCAGCAAACAAGCAACAGCCGCATTCGCATATCGGCACGCACATCACTGTTGACAGCTATGATTTCGAGGTTGCAAGAGACTTCGTATATTTAGGAATCAGCATTAACACCGATAACAATGTCAGTCTTGAAACCCAAAGGAGAATATCTCTTTTCCACAAGTGCTGGACTAAAATCCTCTCTCCATGAACAAAGCTAACACTCTATAAAGCTCTCATCATGCCCCTCCTATCTTACGCCGCAGAAGTTTGGAAGATGACAACATCCGATGAGGTGTCCCTTGGAGTGTTTGAGAGAAAGATTCTGCGGAAGATTTTTAGACGACATTTACATAGTACAGCAAAAGATCTAGCGAATAAAGATCCAGCGGGTTCGTTGGCTCGATCATGTTTTCCGAATGGATACAAACGCTCCGGCTCTAAAAGTATTCGATGCGCTACCAGCTGGTGGTAGCAGTGATAGACGACAGGTTCCTCTGCGTTGGAAAGATCGGGTAGAGAAGGACTTGGCTTCACTCGGTGTTTCCAACGGAACTTCAAGAATGGAGTAGAATGGGCGCAACAATTGTAGACGGGGTTTGGTGAACTTGTTCACGGATGGCTCTCATGGGACTAAGGCTAGAAAGATCAGGTGGAAAAGGATTTGTCTTCACTTGGCGTTTCCAACGGAACATCAAGGATGGAGTGGACTGGGTGGAGAAAGATCAGATGGAGAAGGTTGGCTTCACTTGGTGTTTCCAACGGAACATCAAGGCTGGAGTGGACTGGGCGCAACATTTGTAGACAGGGCTTGGTGAACTTGTTCACGGATGGCTCTCGTGGGACTAAGGCTAGAAAGATCAGGTGGAAAAGGACTTGTCTTCACTTGGCGTTTCCAACGGAACATCAAGGATGGATTGGACTGGGTGGAGAAAGATCAGATGGAGAAGGATTTGGCTTCACTTGGTGTTTCCAATGGAACATCAAGGGGGAATGGACTGGGTGCAACACTTGCAGACAGGGTTTGGTGAACTTATTCACGAATGGCTCTCGTAGGAGTAAGATGAAGGCATCTTGGTTCTTACTTCATTGCTGCTTCATCAGCAGCATAAAGCGGTTAACCCAACCACAAATCAGCCGCCCTTCGTAGTCCACAAATATCCTTCCATTTTTAGGTCTCTAATGTCTCGAATCTCTTTAATGCCTTCACTTAAATTGCACCCTTTTGGGCTTATTCATATATCTGCAAGTTTATTAATATATACTTCACTTGACTGGTAATATTATTTTCGTTGAGGAGGTTGAAAAAAAAAAAAAAAAACTAAATGAAAAAAAAAAATTAAATGAAAAAATTCCGTCATGAAGAATTCACTTTCGTATCACTTCTTGATGATGAAATTTACAATTTTTGCGACAGACCCCCTATAGTACATTTAATTTATTTGGCATTGTATACCCGTGACTTATTTTAACTGTTTCTCACATTCTCCCCCACTTCTGCAGCTCACTTTGTTCCATAAAATCGCTGCCTTTCGCCAAGTCGGACCAAATAATTTATACCCTTACGCAAACTGTTGCCTATTAATTTCCGCATCCGGCTTGCAATAACAATGGACAAATCAACCAATCAATCAAACAATCAATATTTGGAAAATCAACAACAACAACACTACAGCTCATATACGAGTACATACCTACACACACATGCGCAAATATTTATATATTTATTTGCTGTTAATTTGTATTTAAAAAGCGCTACACTACAATTGGCTGTATTGCGGCGAGTGGCGCACGGAGTTGCAGATAAATGAATGTAATGTTTGCCACATGCCACATAATGATGCACATTGATGTGGTTTCGTGCTGGCGCCCATTTACGCTTTGTTCGTGTGTGCGAGTATTTTTATTAAAAATAAATTAAACAACACTTATGCGTCTGCACGCCATAAAGTATGCAACTCATTTCGTGCTCCATGCAATTTTCGATTTTTCACTCTGACCTCAATGTCCGCAGAGGAGTGTGGCACTCGCTAAAATGCAAACGTGCATATATTTTCTACTTACATATATACGCTCGATGCATACATTCGTGCTGCCAGTTGTCATTCATGTTTGCTTTAATAAACTTATTTCAGTTCACATTTTACCGTTAATAACGGTCGCCCCAGCGCATATTGCGTACACATTCTCGCCATAAATTCACAAAGCATTCATCAACGTTGACCAATGAACCCAGAGGATATGTGGAGACATGTGTGTATTTGCGCGTTGTGCTCACTAATACACATACACACAGATGTGGCACTCCACAGCACGCATACATAACTCATTATGTGTCGCATATTTTTCACATTTGTTTATCTTTTATGCGTCAGTATTAATTATACTAATATTAGCTGTAATTGTTGATCCCGAAATTTCGCGACTCGTTTCGGGATCCCGAAATATAACTTTCATAAACTTTGTAAAAATTCAAAACCAGCCGCATTTTAGCCTACCAAATTTGGAATAAAGCACAATCCCGAAAATAAGTTTCCGGATCCGGAGTTATAACTTTTCTACATTTAGTAAATATTTTATAATTTTTATGTTTTTTATTATAACTAAAAACATTTAAGCCTGCCTTATTATAAATAATAACAAAGTCCCGAAAAAAGTTTCGGGATCCCGTGGCACACTTTTCTAAATTTAGCAAAAACTGAATAATTTAATCCTTTTATTATAACTAAAAGCATTTTAGCCTACCACATTTTGAATAAAACACAATCCCGAAAATAACTCTCGGGATCCAAGGATATAGCTTTCCTAAATATAGTAAAAATTCAATAATTTTATTTACTTTTTACCCAAAACTAGAAACATTTCATTGGACTTTTGAATCGCATTTCATTTCATTACACTTTTGAATCGCATCTTTTCAGGCCTAAAAACCTCTAATTGGAAATTCAAGATCCATTCGATGTGTCATAAAAACAAAACATATAAAATGGAGCCTTCTAACCTTGATCTGAATACATTCCAAATAAAACCTGTCCTCGACAACACCATTTTGAAATACTTTCAACTTTTGGCACTCCAAAAAAAGAAAAAAAATTTTAATCATTAAGATTTTTTTCTAATATTTTCCACACTTAATCGTGAAATTACTCATACCGGAGCTCATATCAACTGGTCTCCGAATTTTTTTTTTACTTAAAATTGTTACTTCCTTAAGGAAATACAGGACTTTCGGGGTTGACATCCCTAAACAGCATAGATTTATTTACGTGCTTTTGTTTGTATGCGACTCAGTATAATATTTTTCACGCATTCATTTCATTTGCTCGTAAATATTCGCCTCTACTTTTAACTTCCGCTTTGGAAGCCGATACAACCGCTTTTAATTAACTATCTGTTGTACATGCATAAATGAGTAGTTGTATTGTGAATGTTTACACTCATGCAAACACACTTATGAGCGGATATGTTTCCCATTTATATTGGTGTATAAAATTTATTAGTTTGCAAAATATTCACTTATCCAGCAGCTGATATTTTATTTATTGTTTAAAGCTCTTATTTTCATTTTCTTTTTTTCATGTCAGTGAATGTCCGGGACGCATTGTGATGCCGTAATGAAGTATAAGCGCTTATGGGAAGAGTGTAAGATTTCCAAAGCCAAATAAATTTAAATGGGAGTTTATTTACCACAACTAGGGACAAGGGGTATTAAGTATAGTACAGATAGCTTATAGAAAAAAATTAGACGGTGAAGTTTTCGCCACAAATGGCTTTCTTTCGTTCTGCAAAGATGTTCCTAAACCGGAGCGTAAGGCTGGTGGAGTGTCTATTCAGAAAAGCTGCGCATGAAACACTCGTTCCGCCTACTATGCAGACAAATGTAGTGACAATCAATCCAAATCGTTAATCATGCAAGAAGCTGTTGAAGATACACCAACAAAATGAGTTACAAATAACAAAATCTTACAGCCAAGTAGTTCTGAAGGCAATTTATTCTATCAGGAATGACTTCAAAACTGAAACAGACTGCGGCAGATCCCACAAATGGAGAACTAGACAGTTTGCTTTTCACCTAGTTATGGAAGTTGTGAGCTAGAAATCTCCCAGGCAATGAGGCTTCAGACAAGCTTGCATTGTAGAGCACTTGGGCCCCATTTTCACCGCTCACCACCTGCATGTGGAGACGAGAGATCACAAATGGAAGAACCTACCGTTTTAAGCGGAATCCAAACGGTAATTGATTGTTTATGAGCGCTATTAAAAAACGGTTTTCTGTTTCATGCACGGAGATTCGAACCTACGTACTGCCAAATGGCAATCACGCACCAACCCAAAATGCAGAACCAAGATAGAATCACCTTGGTATCTGCAACAGAACCCAAATCAAGCAGTCAAAATGAATATTACATACTCACCGAGGGCTCCTCCTTGTAGGAGGAAGATAACTAAGCAGCCCTGGACTACTAGCAACTTCCATAAATATCAAGAGGTGTTCGAAAAACGTGGCGAAGGTTATCCCAAAGATGTCTGTACAAACTACACAGCCGAAGATGAGCCAGAAGGTGTAGGCTCTTGCTTTGCAAGTATCACGCAAACTGTAGTAGCATACAGAGTTTTATGAGTTTAGAATTATTTGAGGATTGGAATT
The DNA here is from genome assembly GCF_027943255.1 of Anastrepha obliqua. NCBI lineage: Eukaryota > Metazoa > Arthropoda > Insecta > Diptera > Tephritidae > Anastrepha > Anastrepha obliqua. The sequence continues at coordinate 119,169,277 of NC_072893.1, read as the reverse complement.
GTAAAGTTAAGCTAAGAATACGCCAGTTACTCGATCTCATCGACTGTGCGTGGTATCTTGAATAGTAAGAATGTAGAAGAATTCAAATATAAATAATAAGTTCTACTACGATGGTTCTAACTTTAAGAGCCGCTAACAGGCCGTTCGTATTGAAAATCTCTTAGTCGACACTATGGCGAATACGATCAAACAAATTCATGAAGTGACTCCCCTCGTTCTTTTGAAAGCCCAAAAATTCATCGGAGAAGTTCATGGCCAATATCTACTCCAAAATTGCCAACGTCCCCACCAATATACTCAAGCGTGATTGTTCTTCATGTGTCTGAAAATTGACGGCTCCGTTGAGTTTCAGTACAAGTTTAAAGAGAGCAAAATATTCCGCTTATATCTTCTGTGTATTTTTAAAGAGTTATTTTTTTTTTTTTTTGTCTTTTATAGCCTCGTTGGAAAATCGATCTCCGAGGATTTCTTGTTCCGCATTCTTGTTCAGCCGAGATTAGATGAATCGAGTAGTAATACAAAGGAAACTTTAATGTTTGAGTGCGACCATGAGATATTTTCCTTACATATCTCATGGTCGCATTGAGAAAAAATGGTAGGGAATGGCAGCCAAGGAAGTGAATATTTCTACATCGCAACTCATGCCCGTCTTGATCGTTATCGCGATGCCCACGGGCACACGAATATCGGAGCGGCTGGTTCGGTGTACGGCATGAACTCGGCGAGGGCTGCTGAATCTTGCATCCCATCAACGCGCCATATTGTTTTATTTTTGTGCAAAAATAATTAATTATTAGACTACTGCACTCCAAAAATCGTATGATGCAATTTAAAAAAAATCTCTGACTAACAAAACCTCACATTTCTGCCCTCCAAAAAATAAAATTTTGTTTCGGAAAAATTTTAGCGAAGTTACTAAAAAATGGAAAATAATTTTCAGAAATTTCAATGGCGTTAATTTGTAAAATATTTTTTTACGAAAATTTTAATGGTGTTTTATTAAAATAAAGCCGACCAAAGCACCCATCTATAATTCCGATTTTGTTACCTGCAACTTTTTCTTATGCCTCAAGTTTGAGCTGCAGCTCAGAGAACTCATCATGGCAGCGAGCAGGTTGTGGATTAAGATCGGGGTATTATCAAGGATAGAAAATATTGTTCCCAACTTCATTTCCTTGTATTTTATTGAGAGCTAAAAAGTTGGCTCCGATGAATCGATTGATGCAAACCGGCTTTGCTCCTCACATATAAGGCACCGAGTTTCGCAATTTATAATTTAATATGTGGGGGTTATACTTGGAATAGTTGACTGCTCGCTGTCTGCATTGTTCTTTGTTTTACTAAAGTATTTCTTATAACCCAATCGAAACCTATGTATATACATATTCGCTTTTTCTTGTGTTTATTCCAAAAATTTCGAGCGAATCTGAATAGTCTTATATTAATTTGGGGAAATAGAAATCCATTATTTTTGTATTAAATTCAAAGCTTTATTTAAAATATTTCAGGTTGTCCCATTTTGGTCAACTATGCATCCTTTTCTTGTATAATTTGTTGACATTTTAAAAGAGCTTTATAATGTCGTTCTCATAGATGTCTTTGCGAAAAACTCTAGTAAGCGATTTTCACAATCTTCTCTTGATACAAATTTCTTAAAACTCAGGAAGTTTTTCAATGAGATAAAAAGGTGGTAATCGCTTGGATGCATTAAAAGATTCCAACCAAGCTCCCGGAGTTTCTGGCGAGTCCCAATAGACGTGTGAGGCTTAACATTGATTTGATGGGACACAATACCTCTTCTGTTGGCCAATTCTGGCCGTTTCTGGTCAATCGCGAACTTCAAACGGTCCAGTTGTTGACTGTAGAGATCTGAATTTAGTGTTTGTCCATACGAAAGCAACTCATAATAAATGATTCCTTTCAAGTCTCACCAAATACACAGTAGAACTTTCCTGGCCGGTAGTCCTGGTTTGGCCACAATCGTTTAAGCTGCTTCAACGCATTTTAACCAAGATCGTTTTTGCACAATATTGCCGAATATGACCCATTCGTCATTACCAGCCATCGTTAAGAAATTTTGTCGATTTCATTCCGTTTGGCAAGGCTTCGCAGATGAAAATTCGTTCCATCATATTTTTTGGTGTTAATTGGTATGGCATCCAACCATCGAGCTTTTTTTTGAATCCAGCTTTGCGCAACTTTAAACTTCCATCTTCCCCATCCTCATATTTTTAGAAATACAACAAATACATCAAATTTACTTGATGTGATTGTCTACCGTTGCGTTCTGCTCTACCTAACAAAGCACACCAGCAAACCAGTTTAATTACATTCATTTTCATCATTTCAATTTACTACTCTGCCGGATTAGTGCTTAATGCTTTCCATCACCTACGCGGTACATCTTTGCTCAGTTGGTAGAAGAGTAGAGCCGCAAAAACTCAAAAGGCTTCTTAGCGCACTAATACAACTCTAATTAGCGCACAAATACATACATAAACATATACAGAGTTGCAGGGATACCCTAAGGAAATATTATTAAGGAAACACTAAAATAAAACAGCTCTAATTTGCGAAATACTTTCCATACAAAATTTTGTTTTTTGTTTTGTTTTGGTGATGTGAAGTAGGAAACCCTATGAAAAATCATAAATTCAAACAAAACTTTATCAAGCAGCCATTTTTAACTTTCAGCGTTGTGCTCAAATTTTATTGATGGTATTTATCGGGATCTCAGAGTCTTTTGTCCGGTGTTGAAAAAAGGTGACCCTACTATATGCGCCAAGTACCGGGGGATCACCATCTCATATAAGGTCATGTCGAGCATATTATGTGAAAGACTAAAACCGTATGCCAGCTCACTGATTGGACCTTATCAGTGTGGTCTTATGCCTAGAAAGTCCACCATCGACGAGATCTTCACACTATGCCAAATTCTGGAAAAACCATGAAAAAATTAATAGCATAACTCATCATCTCTTTTTCGATTGTAAGGCTGCTTTCGATAGCCCGATAAGGGATCGCCTATATGCCACAATGTCTAAGTTCAGTATTCCCGCAAAACAGATTCGACTTTGCAAAATGACATTGAGCAACACTTTCAGCTCTGTCAAGGTAGGAAAAGATCTCTCTGAATCTTTCAATACCGAGCGAGGTTTCAGACAAAGCGATCCACTATCATACGACCTCATAGAAGGGGTAGTGTGGGGAGCCGGTGTTCATCGAAAAGTGTGCAGCTGCTTGCATATGCTAACAAGACGCTCATCTTGCCGCACGGGCTCTATGGCGCTGATGCATGGATTGGGTCGCAGACTGATGCAACAGCTCTTGGGGTATTTGGAGGAAAGATACTTCGGAAAGTCTTCGGTCCTCTTCGTGTTTGCGATAACTACTGCCGCCGAATGAACCACGAACGAGATGTGTGGCTCTACGACGAGGTGGATATAGTGAAGCGCATCAATATTCAGTGCTTGCGTTTGCTGGACCACGTCGAGCATATGGATGCAGAAGCTCCAGCAAAGATGGTGTTCGAATGGCAAATTAGACAACAACGACGTAGGGGAAGACCATGACTCCGGTGGAAGGATCAAATTGGAGTAGGCGCGCGTAAAGCGGAGAGACCTGGCAAAACTTGTTACAGTCCGCTTCAATCCGGTAACGGGCTATGATCCTTGATCAGGTCATATAAGAAGAAGAAGATTTATTAATTGGCTTAAAATATTAGTATAGGGAAAAAGAAATCCATTATTTTAACGTAAAATTTTTTACGGAAATGGTTTCAAACTGTTTTATGGTCGATCTTTAGCTTCTGAGCGATGCTACCGCTCAGCTTTGACTTTTTTTCCTCTTTCACTCCTCTCGGAAGCATAGAGCCTCGACAAGACTCAATCGTGCGTTGGTTTCGTTAATCTATTTTGATTTCGGACAGGGCAGGTGGTTAGCCTGCCGCTACCAGTCCTAAATAGTGGGAATGCCCACCTGTCGTTGCTTAGGAACAACGCCTTCTTACTGCATGGGGCGCCATCTGTGATTCACATTTTTCTAGTTTGATCGATACTTTACGAGATATAGATCACCACAGCCATCTACCGAGAAAATAATGGATTTATTTTTATTATTGATTAAAAGAGAAAACACTCAGGCCCTTGTGCTTATATTAAAAAAATTGGGTATAAGCAAAAGAAACTTTTTTGTAACCGTTTTTAATTAGTTTTGTTTTTAAATCATTTTTAATAATTAATTTTAATTTTAATTAGTTAATTTTAACAATTTTCGTACAACTTATCACAAAACCAAATTAATCACAAATAACCTAAATATTTCCAGAAGTTCTTCCGATACCGAAAAAATAATGGATTTATTTTTATTATTAATTAAAAGAGAAAACACTCAGCTTCTTGAGCAAATATTAACAAAATGCAAAAAAAGTTTATTTTAGTTTAAAATTTTTTTTTTTAATAATTTTCAATAATTACTTTTAATGTTAATTAACGAAATTTTTAATTATTTTCGTACAACTTATCACATAAACAAATTAATCACAAATATCTTAAATAATAATGTCCTTAAGCATCAAGCCCAACTTCCCCTACAACTCTGTACGTTACTTCCCGAAGTTAATCCACATCAGCCGCCAATTTCATTGATTCCATTATGGCCACTTCGATTAGGCGAAAATTTGAAACTGCATTTGCGCCGTCTTTATTGCTGCCCAACAACAATGCGGCAATATGGCTATTGCCTAAGCTTTATGGCGTTCCCAACCATTCAAGTAATGTACAAGTACACAAATTGAGAAGAAGCCGAAGCGAATGCGCACAATTCACTTTCGAAAATCCCACTTAATACAGTCAAATAATACAAACTGTCTTTAGCCGGCTTTTTGTGTTGTGTCTGTGAGTATATGTGTTCGTTTTCTTTGTTTCTGCTTCAATGTATTTATATACACCCCACTTATCAGCCCCATTGGTTGGCAACGCTTACGCCACCCCTCTAATTCAATTCCATTTAATACCCTTCATTTGTTTTCAATTTTCGCCTTTTGTTTAACTTTGCCACACCTTTACCTCCACTTTGTTACTGCGATATCCTTGGGCACATACCGAGGACCACACATACACTCACGCACACACCCTTAATAGCATACAAATCTATCAAAGTAGTTTGCCGCCAAACGCCTTGCAAATGCTCAAGTATGCTTGGCTCACCAGCAAAACCACTAGAATAGCTAGAATAGGTAGTAGTGCAACAACAACAACGACCCGCCCACGCTCTCCGTTACTATTAGTGCCGGCTTTGTCAGTCCGTATTGCCGCAGTGTTTACTTAATTGTTTTCAAAAGCTATGATTGTTGTTGTTCATCTGTTGTTATTGTTGTAATTTGTTTGCTTGGTGGCTTTGTAAGAGGTACCAGCTCCCCAAACCGCGTAAATCTACTCAAATCAATCGGTGTTTCTTAGCTGTTCTGTGGATTGATATTGTTGTTGTTGTTGTTTCTTGGCGTTGCTGTATGTTGTTATTAATGTGGCCTCACTGTTATTTCGTGCAAAGTTTGATTTTTGGCAAAAAGTCAAGAAAGTGCGCAAAAGCGCCGGCATCGCCAGCAACAGCAAGCACAGCAAAGTAGTAAATAACCAAAAAAAGCATAAGCAAAGTGGGCAATTTCGGAAAAGTGAAAATAACTTTCATAGATTTGTATCTTAAATGCTGTTGCGCGGCTTCGTCATTGTTGGCTGAGCTGAGCAAGTAATTGAATAATTTTGATCAATTTTAGAGTTTCATTGTATAGGTCTTCTGAAAATATTTACCTTCGTGGTGGAACAGTTTTAAATATTATTCGTAAAAGCAAAAAGTAACAAAAAAATGTCCAAGCAAAAAATGTTTTCAGCATATTTTGTGGTAACTCACTTAATTTCTTATAAGTGAGATGAAAAACATCACTTCATTAACTCACTGAGGTACCCCTATTGACGCTATCTTATGAAAGGCGAGCCTTTCAATGAGCTACTTGTGTCATATAATTTGAGTCCGACATGCTATTTTTTGGGGCTGTACGTCAAATCACTGGCCTATGCCTGACTATGGACTTGGGTCCTACTACATCCGGAGTGTTATTGGCAAGATAAGGCTGGTTATTCTACAAAACTGAATGGACTCGATGATCTTCTTAATATCTAAGCACTCTCAGCTATCTCCGATCCAACTCAGAAGGTACTATCTTGTCAATCGCTGCTTCAAATAATCTAATTGGACTAGCCAAGACAGCTGATGGCGCAACTACCGAACTTAAAATGTAAAATTTGCTTCTCGCCCTTTACGTATGGGTTTTCTGATCCTAAATGCAGCAATATTTAATGCTAACACAACCGTCGATTTGCTAGTCAAAATCAGTAGTTTTCCTGCCAAATTCAACATCCAACTCGGTTTGCTCTAAGGACAAAATTAAGCAGCATAGACGAAGCGTATGTGCGCTTGCTTTAATTAGTGAATGGATTGTAGTTCACATTTTCGTATATTATCATCATCACTATAAATTCCTAGAGTTCCTGTTTGGAACATAGGGCGCATATTATAATATTTCGGAAATATTCGCTGAAAATGTCTAGTCAATTGAAAAAGTAGTTTCCCACATAACCACCAAATAGTGAGAGACTCTCGGACCGCCCATGGATTAAATAAAAATGTTTTCGCAGTCACTTGTGACAGTAATTAAAAAGCCACTCTATGATTTTGAATGAAATTTATACATTCAAAGGATCGTACGCATAAACATTCGAAGAAGAAAAGGAAGATACAATTCTGCACCTTATGTGCCACTGTCCTGCTCCATCCAGACGAAGATTCACCCCTTTAGGCAGATAATATTTGAATGCGTTGAAAGATCTTAGCTCTGCGGATCAGGTATTTTCTCTAATTTGTGAAAAGTTCACATTGGTTTTAGGTAGATTGTGACAAGTTCTACATGCCGCATAGCCGTGGCCTATGAACCAGATTGCGTCCCATAGTAAACAGCCGCTACAGCCTAATCTAATCTAAGTATACACATCGGGTACGAGTTAAAACTGAGAGATATCGAAAGGCGATTTTTTGCTTGTAAGCGAACTGTTATTTTGAAGACAAAAATTCAAAGCCCTATAATTAACTTCTGACGAAAAATTGGTTCACTACTAATGAGATTTGCTATGTGTGTTATATTACGTACTATTAGAACCGCATGTATCCATCATAGGAGCCCAGCATAGAATGCAATTAATATCATTGAACCGAAAGCTACAGCAAAGTCATTCTCTGGGGTTACTCTGTTTCAAATGGAGTCATAGCCATAGACTTGTGCTCTCATTTTGTATTCATGCGATTTTTTTTTTATCCAAAAAAAACATGTTTCCCTGTACAAAATTTCTTTCATACAAAGCACAAGTGCGGAAGCCTTTTATACAGTAGAAAATGTTCAGTAACGTATGGGAAAAACTTCTTCTAAAATCAACGAGAATTTCGAGCAATTTCAGACTTAAAATAAAAAGTTGAATTTGCAACTTTTAAATCTTGTTGATATATAAATATTTGTTTAATTTGCTACATTTTTATTAAATTTTGTTCAAAGTTTACAACTTTGATTTGTAAGGCTTTTAATAACAAATATACGAAAAAATTTTGCATGAAAAATATTATATATATAAATGTAATTGGCGCGTACACCCTTTTTGGGTGTTTGGCCCAGCTCCTCCTCCTATTTGTGGTGTGCCTCTTGAGGTTGTTCCACAAATGGAGGGGCCTACAGTTTGAAGCCAACTCCGAAGGGCAGTTATTTTTATGAGGAGCTTTTTCATGGCAGAAATACACTCGGAGGTTTGCCATTGCCTGCCGAGGGGCGAACGTGTTGGAAAAATGTTTTTCTTAATTTTGGTGTTTCACCGAGATTCGAACCAACGTTCCCTCTGTGAATTCCGAATGGTAGTCACTAGGGCGTGTCGATTTAAAAATCGCTCATTGATCTGTAAAAATCGTATTCTAGGGATCAAAATAAGAAACTTTGCCGAAGGAACCATACCTCTAAAACGAATTCTGATGTCCCCCAATTTGAGTCGAATGAAAAATGCCACTTTGACCCATTTAGAGTGCTCCAATCGAGTCCAAATGTATGACCGACCCCCACTAACTTTGGACGGCCAATCCACCCATACCAGTGGCACACTCCCTGGAACTCCCCTGGGGGGTTCCCCATACAATCATTTCAAAATATCACCATTTTTGGCCTTTACATGAGAAAAGAAACTAAAAAGTTCGACCCAAATTAGGGGACATCAGATATGGTTCCTTCGGCAAAGTTTCTTATTTTGATCCCTAGAATATGATTTTCACAGAGCAATGGTCCCTAGAATATGATTTTCACAGAGATTTTTTTGCCTCCCCACAAATCGACCCGGCCTAATAGTCACGCACCAACCCATTCGGCTACGGCGGCCGCTATTATAAAAATATTACGAATATCGTAAAAAGAAGGAAAAGAAATGACTTAATTATGTGAGCACAAGTGTACATAGAAGCACTGAAAAAATTTTTTTTTATAGGGACCCTGTAAACTCTCTAAAATAAAATAGAAATGTAATTAAAAAACAAAAATATTTATCTCGTTTTTCAAAGGTAATTTTCAAACGTTGGCGGCACGGGTAAATAATAAACATAATATAATATAAATAAAGTATAGAAAATAAATAAATAAAAAATAACAAACACAATATAAAAAAAATAAAAAATAGGTGTCTAATTTTTTGGCAATAAAACAAATTTACAAGGCAACACCAACAAAATTTTTTTTTTTTATTTGGATCCTTTCCTACATGCATACGCACATTTTCATCTTTTGATGAGCCAATTAACAAATTACACGCCATTATACACTCGAACTGGATTTATGTTTAATTTTAATACTTTTCAACATCTGTCAAATGAATTATTTCATACACATCGGCTACAATTAAAATTAGTCAATGAGCCAATAAACCAATTTGACTTGATCAAATACAAAATGAGTAGCTGCTGAATAATTTAACGCAATTAAAATAAACAATAAACTAACCAATAACAATAAAATGGAATGAGAAAATAAAATCAGTGAGACTAAATGCATTTAAGGAGCCAGTAGCTGTGCCCGAAAGCGTAATTTTTTTTTTTCATTTAATTATTTACAATTTCAATAAAAATATTGTACATAGCCATATTTTTGCATAATTTAATAAAGCGCAGTAAAGTTCATAAAAAAAATAGTTTAATTTAAATTTCACAATGAGTTTAAAAATATTAAAGCTTTGCCATAGCCAATAAATGATAGGAAAATAATTTAGTTTTTATCTTTTCACAGTTGTCGGTGCATTATTTATGAATGATTGCTACTCTCAAAACAGCAATCAAAGCAGCAGCAGCCCAATTTAACGCGCTGTTTATTTTTTGTATGTAAATGAGGGTTGAAAGGAAAAAGTTTAATCCGCAAGAATGACAATAATAAATCGGGTTTTATTATAGCAGTAAGAAAAAAAAAATTCGCGCATTTGTGCAGGTCAATAGTTTGTACTTTTTTCTATAGCTCATGGCTGACATCGCAATAGAGGTCAGTAAAAAAATGCCTTTGTCAAAAAATTATTAAAAAAGATATAAAAAATTATAAATGAAAATAAACAATTAAAAATATGGGAAGTGCAATATTTATTGACTGCAGGCGCGCAGCTTTGATTTGATTGTCATGCAATTAGGGATTTTAAAATAAATATTCTTTCAACTGTAAAAGGTGTTGTATACAGTGTTATTTTTTTTATTAATTTTTTTTTTTTTCTTAGGAAATTGTACTTACAATTAAAGCTTAATTACAACAAATATTTATGTTTTGCTATGTTTTGGAGCATCCATTTTTTGGACAGTGACAGCTTTTTTCTGCTGAAAATATTGACAGAAAGTCAGTATCAGTCGCGAAACATCAAATGAAAATGTTTGTTATTTTTGAGGGAACTAATAATAAGGCCGAACAAAATTTTTTGAGGAAATTTTTTTTTTTTTAATTTTTAAACATAAACAACTATAAATAAATAAATAGAGAATATATTTTTCACCCTGTACCTTAAAAAAGTTAATATTTTGTGTAGTTCAATAAGTATCCTTGCGTTAATACTTTTTTTGTTTTGAATTGTTCAAAGTAACCCACTATATGGGTCACCCTGTACTTAATAAGTGTTAGTTTTTTGTGTCATTCGATGCGTATTTTTGCGTTAATTTTTTTAACATTTAAAAATAGACCACTATATGGACTACCCTATACTTTAAAAGTGTTAATGTTTATGTCGTTCGATGGTTATTCTTGCGTTTATATAATATTTTTGTTTTGTTTTTTTGTGAATTTTTGAAAGGAAACTACTATATGACCCACCCTTACTTTAAAAGTGTTCAAATTTCGTGCCGTTCTATAAGTATTCTTGAGAGTATCTTGTTTATGGTAGCTGGCTTGAGAATAATGAGTTAAAACCATATCAGCATCTACTTCTTTCACTTTTAGTTTCAAGTATTTAGTCTGCAGTACAACCAAGCTCGAAGATCACTCGGTGAGTATGGAGCTTGCTAAGCTTTCATAGAAATAAGTAGCGGAGCCGAAGACAATTCAACTTTTACTGAAAAAATTTGGTTAGAGTAGTTCCTTTGCAATATCAAACTCGAAGCCGGGATGTTAGGTCTAAGTAGTGGTGTTAATGGAAGCTGTAGGTAGCGAGAAAGTTTCGTTGAATTATTTGCAAAATCGAGCAATGATCCGACATTGATTATATTAAGGAAATCTCGTACCTTAAGAGGCTGACACGTCACACCGCTCGTGCAACCACTGAGTTATTGGAAGCAATGTTTCCATAACCATTTATTTCAAAGGACGGAATTGACTTCTCCCAAGTTTATGCAAACAAAATTTAATACCCTCAAGCAGCTTAAGGTCAAGTTTACGCCCGATTTAATTTGAACCCAAATGCTGAGAGTGGTGATGGAAAACAATGAAGAAGAATCTTCGATGACCACCCTCCATTTTTTTTATCCAAAAAAACGAAAATAATAATTAAATTTCTAAATTTTTTATTGTATTTTTTTGAAATTCACAAAATTATAACAAAATTTTTTTAAGTAATTAAAATTAATTTAAACGAAATTCAAAAAATTATGGGAAAATTTTAAAAATTTTTTAATAAATTGTTTCTTCTTGAAATAATCAAAGTAAATTAAGAATTACGAAATTTAGCGTATTTTTGGTAACAATTTCAAATTATATAATTATATAATAACAAAATTTCTTGACAGTTTACTTTGATTTTTATATTTATTTTGCAATTGTTTTCTAAATATTTTTTTAATTTTACTTTTTTTTAATTTGTTTTCTTCAAATTATACAAAAGTACAAAATTACGTATTTTATTTTGATTGTTTTAATTTTTCTAAACATTTTTCTTTGATATATTGCGCATTCAATAAGTGATTTTAATCGCGGATAGAAGCACGTGTTGTTAAAAAATAAAATAAAATCTTCGAACGCTTATAAGAGGCATATTTAGTATTTTTTTTTATAAAAGTGGTAAAAATGCAACAACTGCTGCTGCAGAAATAAACACTGTTCACGGAGAGGATACCGTGAATGTAAGGACTGCGCAAAAGTGGTCTTTAAAATTCCGAAGTGGTAACTGCGACGTGGAGGATGCCCCGCGCGCTGGTCGTCCTGAAGTCTTTAATTCCGACGCCTTGCTCGACATCGTGGAAGCTGAGCCAAATTTGACAGTCGTTCTGATAGCTCAGAGGTTAAATTCATCGCATGGAACAGTTCACAGGCACCTGGTTTAGTTGGGAAAGGTTTCAAAGCTGGGAAAATGGGTTCCGCATAGACTTTCCGTCGCCAACCTTTAGCAGAGAGTGAATGTGTGTTCTCAGCTGCTGCAACGGCTTGAAAATGAAAGTTTCTTGAACCGTATCGTTACTGGTGATGAAAAATGGGTCCTTTACAATAATCCTTTTCGCAAACGCTAATGGTTAGATAAAGATGAAACACCAGAACCGACCCCTAGAGATGGCCTTCACCTCAAGAAGATTCTCCTGTCTATTTGGTGGGATATGGCCGGTATTGTTTATTATAAACTTCTGGAACCAAACCAGACGATAACTGCTGATTATTATTCCCATCAGCTATCAAACCTGGACGAGGCACTTAACAAAAATCGATCGTCTTTAGTGAATAGACGCAAAGTTTTGTTTCACCACGACAACGCAAGACCTCATACCGCAAGGCAAACATTAGGTAAGCTGAACGAGCTCGGATGGAAGCTAATGCCGCATCGACCATACTCTCCGGATATTGCACCTTGTGATTATCACCTTTTCCGTGGACTTGAATCCCATATGAGTAACAAGAACTACTCCTCAAAAAAAGCTATAAAAAGGGATATCGAAGCGTATTTAGGCTCCAAGGACAAACAATTTTTGAGCAGGGAATTAAAAATGTGTCTAAACGTTGGGAAGACATTGTAAATAATGAAGGAAAATATATTATTGATTAATAAATACTTTATACATCTTTTTACATCTTTAAAACCACCTTTAAAAAACGAACTTAAATACAAAAATGTTGAGCATTTTCGTTATATTTTTTTATTTTCTTTTTAAGTACTAAGGTATTTTTTATTTCTCTTTTTTTAATATTTCTTTAATGGTTTTTGATGAAGATTTTTTTTTCATTTTTTCTTGTTTTTTTATTTGTTTTTGTTTGGAATAGTTCTTGAAAGTAAAAAAATAATAAAAGGTTGCATATTTCAGTTTTTGATATCATATGTAACAAATATTTTTCTTGCCATTTCCCGTTCCTTAAATATTGTCGTGAAATAAAATAAAAAGAAAATTTTGAACTTTTAATAATTTCATCATTATTTAAAATTTTTTCCTGAATATTTTCTTTTCATTTTACTTTTTCTCAACTGATTCTTATTTTTTTTTTTAACATTTTTTCCTCAAAAATGAAGCGTACCAATTTATTCTCTATAATTTTTTACTTTCTTAAACTAAAACAAAAAATTTTCCAGCTGAATATTTTATGGTTTTGAAAATTTTTAATATAGTTTTCGTTTTTTGTTTAAAAAAAATTAAAAAAAAATAGAACTTTCAGCGCCCTTAATTCAACATTTGAAAATTTTTCAACTCTTGCCTCTTTTCATATTAACGCATTATTTCCCATAGTAAAAATGGCTCGGAAGCGATATTTTATGAAATTTTTTCCATAAAAATTCTGAATATTTAATTACATGTTTAATACATTTATTGACCTGCATTGTATATTTCATACTTTGTAATGCAATAAAATCGCGCAAGTAAAAAAATAATAATAATTAAATTTACTCGCCTGCGCAGTTTCATATTTCCAAAGATTTCTGCTGCAAATTTTACAAATTTTTTCCACTCATTATTTGCACTTTATACCTTCAAACGAATGTCGCTACAATTCGCTGGCTTCACTCAATAAATGCAAATGAAGTTATTGACGCGAGAGAAAATAACGATAATAATCACTTTATTTCATTTTATTTTACAATTTTTTTTTATCATACGCTTTTGCATATTTTGCATGCTTTCGATAATTTTATTGCATTGTTTGCTGCAGTCTAAATGCATGAATAATAAATAAATTTGTCTCGCAAAAAATTTCCGTTACAAATATATATAAAATTTGCGAAGTCGTTAAAGGTAAAACAAAAAATAACAAAAAAGCAAATATTGAACAGTAGAAAAATGTGGAACCAGAAGTGGTAGCCATGAATATGTGACATGAACATCATAGAAATTGCCAAAGCAGCTTTTTCACTGCTAGCATAAGCTCCTTCTCAGCGTTAAATACTGCGTCAAAAATTTATTATAAAAAAACACATATAAATTGTTTTGCCAACGCTAAAAATAAGGTAACTCACCAACAGGCAGCGAGCAACTTTTCTACGGGCAACACACAAAAATTCTATCGTTAGCTACTAACGCGACTCCTTCTCTTCTACGCGCCTGCTGTTTTGCCAATTGTCAAATCAAAGTGACGCCATATGAACAACTACGCGAGCGAAGCCTGCCAGCAGCCATTTTTTTCGACTTTCACTTTAGCGATTGTTGATATTTTATGGCTGCTCCTCTGTTGACCCATAAAAAAGTCGTAAATAAACAATCTTTGACTCGTTCAATACGAGAGAAAAAAACGAGAATGAGAAAGAATAACAACAAAGCAAAGCATCAAATAAAAATTGTTAAAAAAAATTGTGTAAAATAGAAATCAAAAAAGTGTGTCGCGCAAGCTACTGAACATAGCGCACTCTATGTGGGACGCCGCGTGGTATGAGTAACCTTTCATATTTTCTGTTCTGTGGCTACGATGTGTATGAATGTGAAGTTTTTTCAGCTATACCACAACAATTTGTTGGCATGTTTTGTTAAAGTGTCCATATACGTAGGAGAATTTGCAACAAAAACAACCGAGAAAAAATATATAAATACAATAAAAAAGGAAGGAAAGCATAAAAAATAAAAAAAAGTTATTTACCAGCTCAGCAGGAAGTGGCCCTAAAACTAGCTGCATTTTGTAGCAGTGAAACCCACGGCGACGCGGCATTATAATTTGCTATATTGTCGCTAAATAGCAACTAAAGTATAGCAGCTTAGGCATGCATGTATAAAATAGGCAGAGGTGCACCTCGTGCGAGGAGTTGCTTTGAAGCAAAATTTGTACGATAAGGTACAAATTTATGGCTCAGCAGAGGGTTTTCGGCCGCCGTAGCCGAATGGGTTGGTGCGCGATTACCATTCGGAATTCACAGAGAGGTCGTTGGTTCGAATCTCGGTGAAAGGAAAATTAATAAAAACATTTTTCTAATAGCGGTCGCCCCTCGGCAGGCAATGGCAAACCTCCGAGTGTATTTCTGCCATGAAAAAGCTCCTCATAAAAAAAAAAAATATCTGCCGTTTGGAGTCGGCTTAAAACTGTAGGTCTCCCCATTTTGTGGAACAACATCAAGACGCACACCATAAATAGGAGGAGGAGCTCGGCCAAACACCTAACAGAAGTGTACGCGCCAATTATTTATTTCTTTATTTTTTAGAGGGTTTTCGGTTGAAGTCATTCCACTAGAACTTTGACAGAACCCAGAAAACATTATATTTAATGCAGAAGCGCTCACTGTTACAGTTCTTTGAGTTTATATGAATAAATGAATACAATTTTGAGATTGGCACTTCGACCTTATGGCCTTTTGTGCCCTCTACTCCTCAAAGTACCTCATTCAAATCCAGTTCCCTTGTTAAACTTAAGATAGCGCTAAGTTGCATTGACAGTATGGATCTACCTTCTGAAAGCGTCTGGTCGAGATTTCTTAAACTTCTCTGCAATATAGGGTCACATTCAAGAAGAAGGTGTTTTGGAGTATCCGAGGACTGGTCGTCAACTGCGATGGATTCATATAATGATTAGGATTGCTAGCGTACTCTGAATGATTACTGCTTTCTGGGCTAAGATTTGAGTAAAGAGAGTTAGCAGCATTATAGGTATAAAGATTATAAACCTTATGGCTTAAATAAATTCGAGGGCAGCTGACCAAAGAGCAAAATTATTAAAATTATTCCTTTCTTTACAGTCATTTTCAGTATTCATCCAAACAAAAATCAAATACAAATTCTAAATTTTTCTTTAAAACTTAAGGGTTTGTTGAACTGAAAGTAAGACCTAAACAGGGTGTATAAACTAGCACGGATAAGTCTGTAGCATACTGTAGCACAATTTTTTTCCCCTGGTTCCTAAATAAAATATGTGGCCTCCAGAGTCGGTAGTTTGGTTGATTGGTTAAAGTGGGGATTCATCCAGAATCCAACCAGCACTTCCGCATTATTTTGTTGCCAAGTCCTCGTTACCAACTGTCACATCCTCGTCCATAGTATTTAGTGGAAAATGCGGAAAACCGTTTGCGAAAAAAAATATAAAAAAATTCCGCTCATCAGATGAGAAAAAAATCCAACAGTTGTTAGCATAAAAGATTATTACAAATCAATGCCAGCTTTTATGAATTCCACTCGTCAGACGGAAAAACCGCAAAAGTCGTCAAGAAAAAAAATTAAACAGCAACGGGACTTTTTTGCCGGTAAAATTTTTCAAATTTTCACACTTTTTTACTACAACTTCTTCAGCCAGAATTTAGATTTAAAAAATTTTTAATTTTGATGAAAATTTATTGAATTTTTTTTTTATGGAATTTGAAAGTTTTTCTTATACGATCACCCTACATCCAGGCATCCTCGCCGATGTAGCTGTCGATCTGGGCGAATGTGTTAAGTGCACTTATAAAATATATTTTTAACCTAAATACTTGTAAAAGTAGAACAACAATGCATGCATTATCACGTAAAAACCAAAATAGCAACACATAAGGGCCAACTACACTGTATACGCATACATATACACACAGAGTTGACTACTACTGCATATGTTTTGGGGTTCGGCGCCACTAGCTGTGCTAATTTTATGGCAAGAAAACTGCGTAGTTAGACGAAGTACAGAGAAGTAAAGTGCAAGAGCTGCTTTTTAGGAGGAGAAGAAGTTAGTCTTTAAATGGGACAAGCAAAAATCACAAATTGGAGGAAAAGCACGATTAAACACTTTTTATTTCAGAATAAAAGCACAAGAAATATTCTAATATTTTTTCGCTAGCTGTTCTCAGTGGGCATCACATGAAGTTATTATATTCAATTGAAAAAAAAAATTCTTTAACAGATTTGTCTTTCGTGAAACCATTCATGTGTAGGAGTGTTTCGAACCAAGGGTAGAAAACACAGCGCAACATTTTCGAGATCATCGAATTTTGACTTGGTTTTAGCTTCAGTTTCTGTACTTAGCAAAGCTTTTATCGGCTCATACATTTTATTTGTTTTACAGTGCAAGAAAAAATTCAATACTTTCTTCAGTATTTCTACGACTAAGAAGGTATTTCACACCAAGTGGACAGGAAAAAAATAATGCTCTGGAATTCATTCATATACTAAGTGGCTATGCTTCTACTACGTATGAAAGTGTACAACGATTTCGCTTTTTTTATGTTGAATATTTATTGAGGCTTCTGGCGATTAGCAAAATTGAACATGCAAATTCTTTTGCAGCAGTTTTTTGTACCCAAAAAAATACAAAATAATATCAAACTGTTTTGAAAATTCTCTACGTTTTTAAACACTAAAGTCAATGTTCCAAATAATTAAAAAAGATATACTTACGATGGGTACACAAAATATTTCTGCTTTTTTAAAAAACAAAATGAATATTTCGAAAAAAAACTGTTTTTGTGTTTTTATTTTTTTTTTTCTTTTGTTTTTGTTAATTTTTGCAAATATAGCTATAATTATAATATGCTCACCATTCTACAGGGTAAACAGGAGAAAAAATCGAAATCATGATTTGTAAAGAAAATTTCCTCCATTTCTAAAAACCGAGATCTATTTTCTCTGAAAACGGTGTTTCTTTATACCAAACCGAAAGTAAAACAATTCAATACCTTATTTTTATGTAAAACTTTTTTTTTCATTTTTCTCATATTTCAATTTGTTTTATTTGAGGTATAATTATTATTCGCTAAAAATTTTGAGAGTGGTATTTAAAAAAGAAAAAAAATCAATCATGTACATACATATGTCATTACGATGTATATTGTTTATTGTTTATTTGTTTATTTGTTTATATAAATAGTACATAGTAAGACTAAGGTCTTTTAATAGTAATTCAACAATATTATAAGCAACTGGAATATTTTTAACGTACAAGTTTTTTAATCTAAATTTTACACCAGTTCATTTACGAATTAATCCAATATATTTAACTAAACTATAATAATAAGAAGAAGAAAAGCAATAGGAAAAGAAAAGAAGGATTTAGAGAAGAAAGACCAAAAGTAGTAATTAGAGAATGTAGAGAAAAATTTAATGCCCTATTTTAATGCAATCAAACACTTTTAAAGTAATTATAGACTTGTGCCCTGAAGTTAAATCTGTTAAGTCCAGCCTCCACAGTGTCGTGTAATGAGTTCCACACTTTAATAGCGTTAATGAAAAATAATCTAGATGATGGTAGGTAATTAAATTTTGGAACGATGAATTTGTTGTGTTTGCGAGACCTTACTGGTATCCACTTCTCTGTCAGATAGGGCGGAGACTTGAATAATGTAAGTTTGCATAAAAATATGCAATTTCTAGTAGACAAATAACTATTAAGGCAACAGCCCAGTAACCTTGATCGCCATGCAGAGATATGGTCATATCTGCCAATCCCATATACATACCGCGTGGCGTTATTAAATGCCACATTAAGTTTATGGCAAGATGTGGAGTCGAGTTTGCTGTATACCACCTCAGAGTACGTAATGAGAGGCATAATTAGCTGGAGAACTAATTTGCGCCTCGTTTTCTCTGGCGTGAATGTTGCAGAGACTCTCAGCTTACGCAATGTAGCATAAATGTTCCCCACAACCCTATTTATATGGTCAGCACAGGTAAGTTTTGTGTTGAGAATGAACCCCAAATTTTTTACCTTATCCATAAAGGTAAGGGAACTTATTCCTATCCACAATGTAGGGATATTGTCAACATGCACGACACTATTACATATAGGTAAGACATATGACTTTGACGCGTTCAGACATAAAGAG
Source organism: Anastrepha obliqua (assembly GCF_027943255.1). Taxonomy (NCBI): domain Eukaryota; kingdom Metazoa; phylum Arthropoda; class Insecta; order Diptera; family Tephritidae; genus Anastrepha; species Anastrepha obliqua. Next base: position 119,150,564 of record NC_072893.1, on the reverse strand, counting down.
TTTTCATTAGCCCATACAGAAATAGTAGACAAATCACTGTTTATTTTGAAACATAAATCTTCAACGAGACCAATACGACTGGACAAGTACAATTGTATATCATCAGCATACGCATGGACATTCACATACTGACAAACGTTAAAAACATCATTGACAAAAAGACTGAATAAAAGCAGACCAAGGATAGACCCTTGCGGAACACCAGTGTGTACGTATCTAGACTGAGATGTTGATTTACTGGTCTTGACCTTCTGCGTTCTGTCTCCAAGGTAGCTGGCCATGAGCTGCACCGCACTGTCTTTGAAGCCGAAATAGTGTTTAAGCTTCAAACATAACAATTTGTGATTCACTGAATCAAATGCATTAGAAAAGTCAAGTAAGCAAAGTAGAGTCAAGTCTCCGTTGTCAAAACTAATTCTAATGTCGTCCAGTATTTTAACCATTGCAGTCGAGCAACTGTGACTTTATTTGAACCCAGATGTAGAAATATTTCTGCGCTTTTAAAACCAAAATTAATATTACAAAAAAAATTGTTCCCATGCTATTATCACAATATGTCGGTCATATCCGCCAGTGGGATCTGTAAAAAAAATTAAAAAAAAATTAAAAAAAAAACATTAAACTTAGCGATAGGTATTAAAATTTGCCTTTGTTTTTTGAACAACGAAACCAGTTCTCCAAAAAAACTTTTTTTACCAAGAAATTAATTTTTAAAATTTTTCTTACCAAATTTTTTTTATACATTTTTCTTTTCAACCATATGTTTGGCAACTTCGACCAGTTTTATTTTTTTTTAAGAATCTTCAGTCATATTTATAATAATTAGAAGTACTAAACTGGATTTCGAACAATTTTTTTCTTTTGATATTAAACATTAAGATTGTAAGGAAAATTTCTGCGTTTTTCAAACAGAAAAGCAATTTTTGAAAAAATAAAATTTTCAGTTCCAAATCAGAAGTAGATATTTTATTTTGAAAAATTCGATACAAGCTTATACCTTGCTTTCTATCAATATAATCCAACGCTTGAGATTTCCAGTTTTTGACATCTAATTTTTTTATGTCCTCAGTGACGTTATGCAGCCAAGGTTTTTAGTCTGCCACGGGGTTTTGAGCACAAGGATTGTAGTCAAGCAGAATCTTTTGTGATCTACCGTCACCCATGCGGAGGCTATGACCTGTCCATCTGATGCGTATATATTTGATCCTTTTAATTCTATATGAAACAGACGGCCTCAACAAATTGCTTCCACTGGCCCCGATTTTACGCCAGTAATTTAATTTCGTTCCATGTTTTTTTCGTCCTTTCCATCTTCCCATCTCCTCTCTATCATCCTTCTCCATGTCCTTGATGATCTTCCTCTGCGGTGGCTGCCGTGCGGGTTCCACTCAGCTACCTTTCTTATGATGTCGTTGTTTGATCTGCGTAAGGAGTAGCCAAGCCAGGTCCATCTATGTTTAGTAATTTTAATTTAAGTCGTTTTTTGTTTGGGGCTTGCTAGAGCACAGTGTTTTGAATACTGATCTGATGCGTTGAGACTTGATAAATCTTACAATATATTCGCCATTGCAAAGACTTAGCAGCTCCTTATTGTGCCTGATTTTATACTCGCCATCTTCTACGCGTATTGGATCAAATGCAATACGCAACATTTTGCGTTCAAATATTCTTAGATGCTCCTCATATCCAAGATGCATGGTCCAACCTTCCTGCCAATTATAATATATGTGTATATTAGGGCGGGTCGATTTAAAAATCGCTCATTGCTCTGTGAAAATCGTATTCTAGGGATCAAAATAAGAAACTTTGCCGAAGGAACCATACCTCTAAAACGAGTTCTGATGTCTCCCAATTTGGGTCGAACGAAAAATCCCACAAAAAAAACCATTTAGATTGCTCCAATCGAGTCCAAATGTATGACCGACCCCCACTAACTTTGGACGGCCGCTTCTACCCATGCCAGTGGCACACTCCCTGAAACTCCCCTGGGGGGTTCCCCATACAATCATTTCAAAATATCACCATTTTCGGCCTTTACATGGGAAAAGAAACTAAAAAGTTCGATCCAAATTAGGGCGGCATCAGAATTCGTTTTAGAGGTATGGTTCCTTCGGCAAAGTTTCTGATTTTGATCCCTAGAATATGATTTTCACAGAGCAATGGGCGATTTTTTTTGCCTCCCCACAAATCGACCCGGCCTAATGTATGTATATACATATATATATAATTGGCGGGTACACCTTTTTGGGTGTTTGGCCGAGCTCCTCCTCCTATTTGTGGTGTGCGTCTTGATGTTGTTCCACAAATGGAGGGGCCTACAGTTTCAAGCCAACTCCGAACGGCAGATATTTTTATGAGGAGCTTTTTTATGGCAGAAATACACTCGGAGGTTTGCCATTGCCTACCGAGGGGCGACCGCTTTAGAAAAATGTTTTTCTTAATTTTGGTGTTTCACCGAGATTCGAACCTACGTTCTCCCTGTGAATTCCGAATGGCAGTCACGCAGCAACCCATTCGGCTACGGCGGCCGCCATTGTTTTAATTTACTTTTATAATTTTACCTGGAGAATCTCTGTTAGAACTGGTTCATTTTCCGAGAAGACTTTTGAATTGTTGTTATAAGGACATGCAACTTTTTGTTCAGTGGAATGACGATTGCAGTATCAAACCTAAAAATACCCTCACACTTTGTACTTCAGCTTTGGGGCAGCACTAAATCGCTATTTCTCTATACGCCTTTCTCAGTATTGCCAGGCATAACTTAAATCGCATACCTAACTAGACGCCAAATGGCGAAGGTGGTATTATTTTCAAAGAGCTTAAAAAACGACATAAGTGCGTGTACGTTCTAAATTGGACTTTATTACTTTTGTACTCCGCAACTCTCGAGGATTTAACAATCAAGATCCTACTCCCCTAAGCTGCCAGTATGCACAGGTACTTATGGCTGAATGCTGCATAGTATATTTATATAGCTTCATAATGAGCGTATGCGTTTATAAATATTTATGCTATATAGACTTTAACACATTTGTCTGCACACACACATACTCGCATACAACCGCCTAAGTATATATTCTCGTTTGCTTCTGCCACATGCCTTCGTTTATCTACGTGGATTACTAGAGATTATGTCAGCTCATACAAGACACAAAGTGGCACTTTGGCAGCAATTTTCTATGTAGATACTAGCGCATATACATATACCAAATGTATACGGACACATGCACACGCTTACAATACACCTATGCTCGTACACAAGTTTACCCGGTATTTTCACTTAAACTTTTACTGGTTTTTGTATCACTTTGCATTTTTTCATTTTGTGGTGAAATGTTTTCGCCGTTAAGCCGCAGCGCATTAAACCTGTCTATTTTAATATTAAATACATTGTTATTTGTATACTTTTAGGCGCATACACTGAAGTTTAGTTTTGCTGTTTTCCCTTTACTTCGCACACACTTGACAGCTGACAATTCTTTTTTACCTGCACACAGGCATTAAGTTGCGGTTGGGAAATTTGTGTGGATTGTAATTTTTGAAATTATTGCTTTGAGCGTCAGAAAGTGGCACATATTTTTGAGCAAGGCTGGTTAGAGGATGGAAAAGTGAGAGTGATGTGATGTTATATACATACGAAAGAGGAAATTTTTCGCTTTTGACGTTGATGGCTGATTAAAGTATTTCAAGTTTGTTATGAGCCTCCTGTGGTTTCCAAGTGAAAGGCAAGAAAACTTAAGGTTGTCGTACAAAACTCTGGAAGGTCGCAATATCTGATGTAGTTTATCGCATACATGAGCTCAGTTGTTACTCTGCTCTTATGCTCTCTACTTTCAATGTAATGTGAAATTGTGTAAGGCGTCGGAATAGATAGCCTTTGATGGAAAAGCTTAAAGCAGGGGAACCAAGTGCCCTTCCTCTAACAAACACTCAAGCTCGGACCAACCAGAAGGCCTCTGCCGTGCTTATGAATCTTTTTGTTAGTATCTTCAGTGTAATTTTTTTTTCTAATTACTTCCTTGAGGAGCGTCTGCAAGGCTTATCCAAAGTTAGATGCTATCGACTTAGCATTGTGCCAGCTTGTGTTTATGGAAAGTAGGTCATCCAGGAAAGATCTCTCCAGGTGTTCTTTGGCCGGCCACGGTTTCTGCTTCCCTTCAAATCTAGTGCTATCGTTGTGGGAGGATTTTCTAAGAGAAAGGCATATCTAAATCCATTAACTAACGTGAGATGGGCTCCTCGTTCATTTTTCTCCAGAGTTGGAGGCATTCCTATGATTCCTTCCTACGAACGTTAAAAAAGAAGCACGTTTTGGTAGAGCAATCTTCCAATCGTAGCTCTGCTAATTTCATTATCATAGTAAAGGAAAAAATGCGTGGAACCTTTTGACCCCCTTAATATATTGGGCCAACATAAGCTAAAGCTCATATAAGAGTTACAAATTCCTGAATCAGCTCTTTATATCGAACTAACTTATACTAGAGATCGAAATCGATACCAGTAGTAGTGACTTCAGTGCTACTATAACAACATTTCCTGAGTCAGAACCATTTTTAGAGCTACCTTAAGTCCACATAAAGGAAATTATCAACAAATGGAAAGGCAAAGAACTCATACCACACTGGCTAGAAAGTTGAGGACAGAGGCAAGCAGTTTATAATTCCTTCTAGAGGAACTTCTAATAGGCTACTAAACATGGACGGAGAGCTCTTACAAATTCTTACTGGATACTACATATATGGAAAATTGTAGTATTCCTTATCCTTGCCGGAAACTTTGGCTAGCAAAAATCAGCATCCGCTGCTTTTGCGAGCTGAATGATGAAATACCTGAACGCATCATCTGCGAATGTGTAGCTCTTCCGAGCCGAAGATTCTGCGCATCTTTATCTATTGGTGGTATGAAACAAAGAGCCTGAGGAAGCTCTCAAACTCATTAGAAGCCTCCAAGTGGAAGCTCGCGACCAAGCACAATCTACCACATCAAAGGTCGCAATGCACTTTAGCCCACTTGGGCACTTGGACACTTTGCACTTGATGATCAATGATTACAAAAAAAATTAGTTCACTGTCTATTTTACTTAGGACTCATCGAAAGCCTAACCTCTGGAGTGTGGACTTTAACCCGAACTAAACCTCCTACCGCCAAAGTACCGATACCCCTGGTACAATCGTCAAGTAATTCGGTGGGAGGACCTGTTACCACCCCCTGTAAAATAATTTCAGAAGGGAGCCAAGCTCGTCTGAACTCTCCCACCTTACTGTCCACACTATAGAATACACTTCGGCAGCCATCTACTGAGTATCTTATAGTTTAGCTGTTCGACTTCTGAGGGGGAGACATACGTAAGGCAAATGTTCCGCATCTTCCTTGAATGCTGCTGTGCACTGCTTGCGATGTAGAGTATCTTCTTGCCCATAGCGGTAAAGGAGCTTCAAAGCAACCAAAACTGCGTTCTCAAGATCCAAGCGTCAGCTTTGGGTCAACCTGCTTTTTTTTGCACTGTCTCATGGCGTCTATCACTGGTCTATGCAGAATTAATTTATGGCTTTTCTAAGTGCCAACGAATCACTTTGGGCTTAATTGCGCTTCAACGTTCTTACTTCATACCTATCCTGCGATATCAAGTCGAATGAGCGTACGATGAGTGCCGCGTCTTCTGCGACCGTTCTGAAGGAAAAGCGGCATCTAAGCGTATGTAGCGTACTTGAATGCATCACGCCAGATTGTCGGGCCATATAGGAAGATGGTGATATCACTAGTTTGTGCCAAAGTTACCTTTCTACTCTCTGATGTAGTGAAACGACTTCGTCTCTCTAATAAACTAGGAATTACTGTGCGATGGCTGCGGACTCTAATTCTGCCAGACATTCACAGAAGTAAAAGTTTTGACAGCGATTTCGTGTGCTGGCTAGAGTGGTTGAGAAAGTGTTCGATGCTGTCCGCCTGTTCCTCGTTTCTGTAGCTTCAACAGAAGTCATAGAGAAAACTCCATACGTTCCCGTCTAAATGCATGCAATAGTTGAGGACATGCAAATATGTGGCTATAACCTCCCGAACTCCGTGGTGCGTCTACTGTTGGCTGGCGTGCGCTTGTAGACCGACATGTCCAAGAACTTTAATGAGAATAAAGGATGCTCACATTAGTTCCCCTCCAGCCAGTACAGATGAAATTTTCGGAACGTCTCTTTGTCCAGAAGTCCAGAAAACATTAGTAGTTCGCGACTTAGCTAGCTTATCTCGAATGGATCTGCATCCGAGCTGGTGTACGGGGGAGTAGGCACCAAATCTTAACTGTAATTCACTAAGATTCACTTTGATTCGCAGGTATTGGTGGTTGCTGATACCTTGCCGCGTTACAAGCTTTTCCTATCTCACTATGTATCGGACCTCATTTCACAGCATGAGAGGATGTGAGACAGGCTTCATAAGTAGCTCAACTGGATATCAGTCCATCCAATCCATTTGATAGGGCCGACAGTTAGTTGCGTTCGAATAAATTCATCAGAAGTGCTGATCATCGAAAGCTCGTGCACTCATATCTCTTCCTTTAACACCCTCGTACCTACTTTTAAAAATGTGATTCTTACTGTACAGAAACTGTCTGTAAACTCGCTCCAACAATGGCTTAACAATATCTCGCCTTCATTTTTCTTGATTTCTTTAGATTTCTATTTTAAGTCCATCAATACGAAATTGATTTTTCTTTATTCTCTCACAACACAACTTGCACAAATTAATCTCCATTCAACGCAATTCAATTGCAAACCGAACAGAATTAATTTTCTTCATGAAATCAAAACTAAACAAGAAGAATTTAATCACAACATTCTAAGCGATTTTCCATGCATTAAATGTTCATTTTTCTATGAATTCATTACAGAAACGAGCACAAATCCCGGTGATTGAAATAGAAAGCAAAGTAATCCACCAGCTATTGGAAAATCAGCGAAACGAATTCATATCAAACTTTGTGCTGACTGCTTAGGGCAGCTGGAATGGTATAGAAAATTAAAACAACAAGTAAAACAAGAACAGCAGCAGCTAGAACTGCAGCAGTTGCAGGTAAGTGCCAAAGAAATTGCTACAAAATATTGGTTAGTACATTTCTTTTTCCGATCTTTTTCCAATCTTCATTTTCAACGACTTTTTTTGGTTTTCGTATTTTTTTTTACTGATTTCATATGCAATTTTTTCAATTTAAAATTTTTCTTTCATTCCCTTTTTTCACTGCAATTTTAATACACTTAGAATGTTGCCAAAGGCAATAAAAATTCAAGCATGGCTTGGCGAAATGTGAATGCCAGTTGTAATATAGTGGCGAGCAGAAGCAGCAGTAAGCAGCTGCACTAAAAATTATGCAGCACCGAAAAGGTTATGGGGCGCAGCGCAAATGCATGCACACAAACATACAAAAATACATTCATACATTCATACATTCATATATACATACATACATACACACACACATACATACATGAATATAAAGTAATAGAGCAAGCAAATGCATTTTTTAGCATTTTTGAGAGTTGCTGATGCAAGCAGAAGCGGAAAAAACAAAAAAACAAAGAGTGCAGTAAATGAATGACTGCGCCAACAAATTATGTCGAGCAATGTAAAACAAAGCATATTTTTAGGTGCTGCAGCAGCTGTTTGTAGACTTAAAGCGATCACATAGCCAACTGATTGGTAGCGTATTTGAAAATATGCGCACACATGTACACCCTTATTGCTTATATTATAAAAGTATGCAATTTTATTTCCAATCAATATTGGTGCTCGAGGTTAACTTGAAGTTAAGTGGAGAACTGGCGCGTATTGCAAAGCAAAATAAAATAATTCGCAATTAATGCATTTGCCAATAAAGAATCTCAACTTTCTGGCAAAGAAGCATATTTTTTGGCGCAATCACTGTATAAACAATTGGCTCACCAGTTGAAAAAACCAAGTTAACTGATTGAACTGATAGAGGATTTTTATGCGTAGAAGAAATATTTATATTTTCTTTATATAAATTTATAGAAAATTAATAATCAAATTTTATATTTTAAATTTCAAATGTCGTAAATAATTTCCATATTACATTTTTTTATTTCTTCTTGGAATTCCTCCTACTTACAGAAATATATAAAATTAATAGAATCTACAAGTCTCCTCTGCCTGAAATTCTCCGATCGCCTGACTAACACTTGATTTATTTCCGTAAGAAAGTAATTCCAGAAATCAAGTTTCTCAATGCTTTGAAACATATTGGAGAATGATAACACATTTCTCGAAGGTTGATGTTCTGAAAGGTATGAGATTAAATCGAAGCTGATGTTTTATATCAACTTAAATATGAAAAATTTCTCAAAGACTTCAGAATTACAAATTTCTCAAAGGTTTGAGATTAAATCGAGATGATTTTTCATTTCAATTGGAATATAAAAAATGTATCAAAGGTTGATGTTAACTTTGAAACTAAATATTTTTCAAAGGTTTGATATTAAATCGAGACTGATTTTTGATTTGAGCTTGAGTATGAAAAATTTTTCAAAGGCTTGAGAATTCCAAATTTCTCGAATGTTGATGTCAACTTTGAAACTAAAGATTTCTCAAAGGTTTTAGATTAAATCGAAATTGATATTTTTATCAATTTGAATATGAAAAATTTCTCAAAGGCCTGAGAACTACAAATTTCTCAAAGTTTTGGGATTAAATCCAGATTGAGTTTGATATCAACTTGAATACAAAGAACTTCTCAAAGGCTTGAGAATTACACATTTCTCAAGAGTTGATGTCAACTTCAGAACGATGCTAGATTTAAAGTGGAGGCTTATAATTTTCTCAAAACTTTGAGCTCAATTGGAGAATTACGTTAAACATCAACTTTCGAGCCAAAAATTTCTTCGAAGTAGAGGAAACAAAATAATTATTTTCGTGTTTTGTGAGCTTTCACACAAACCATCACTCTAATAACTAAGCGTGCGGCAACAACAACAAACATGAACAACCGCAAAAGTATAAAACTGAAAAACCTAAAAATATAGAGAATTATAGAGAAAAATTTATCTAAAATGCGCGCACAGCTGTGTCATGTAGAATTGCTGCCAACAAAGCGCACATAAAATATGCCATGGCGATTTCTTGTATCCGCCATATTTATTGATAATAAATTTTTAAGCCCTCAGTTTATTCGGGATTTTTAAAATGCATCTCATCAAAATAAATTTAAAAAATTTTAAAATTTTTTTATTGCGAATAATTTTCTGCTGACTGCAGCAGCGGCCTTCGTTTAATTTTTCAAACAAGTGTTTCGAAAAAAAAATCATTTTTTTTACTGCTTACATACTTATGTACATACATTTTTCCATCACTGACACAAAAACTTTAAAAATATTTTATCATCAACGCGATAGCTACAAATTATTATAGAAAAGCCTTTTCATGCATTTTATTGCTAGCAATAAAGTTTGATTGCATATTTTCTGGCGTTTCAGCGCACCAGGGAATAGCGAAATAAATGCAGCATTTCTCGCTATTGCGCTTTCATCTCTACCGCTCTTCGTTTCTGTGCCGTTCAAAATGTTAATGTCAAAAATTTACCAAAAGTAAATTTATAACGAATATAATGCACGTTAAATACTGAAGCATATTTAGAGGCGCTGTGGAAATTTAAAAAGTAATTGATGTTAGGTAAAAAATTACAGCGTAAGAAAAAGCAATTTACTATTAATTTTTTTGTGTTTTTTTTTTTGTGACTTATTCAAATCACAAACTCTATTCGTTTGGACTTGGATGGATTGAATTTTCTTGTTCACAATTTTGGACCGACTACTATTTAGTAAGTCCGTAAAGTTGCACCGTCAACAATTTCGAAATTACGCACGAGTTTCGTTAGTGTATTCACATAAAGAAACGTAGAATTTATGCATCCTGAGGTCGCTTTAGCTGAAAGGGTTCGTGCGTGACTACAATTCGTCAGCGCTCAGGGTAGAAACTCACTGTGGGCTTGGAAGACCAAATTAAAAAGTTTTTTCTACTAGAGGTCGTAGGCAGTGAAAGACCTCAGAAGATTACATTTCTGCCATGAAAAAGCTCCTATTAAAAACCGCTTGTTTTCACTGGTTACTTAAAATTGCAGATTTTGCCATGGCGGAAATAACTGATTTAGTACCCGCTTTTGGTAATTTAAGTTCAAAGTCGGCTTTATTGAGTAAAAGTCAACTTTAAGTGACTAAGAGAAAGTTTATATTAAACTAGGTATCAAAAAGATAGATGGCATATATACATGTAATGAGGCGGAAAAAGCATATGCCTTGCCATATATACATTTATCGGGGGCCATAACTCAGACCCCGGAGTCTGGCGGTTTGGTGTCTTCGAGGCCAACCCATGCGGACTAGAAACTGGCTAAACAATTGTTTGCCCAACAATCCATAAGATAGGCCATTAACTCTTTCAACCCATACGAAACCCAGAGGGCTGGTGGAAACCGCCCGGTAATACTACAGCAAGGCGGGGAGTTGATCACACCAAATCTAGTTGTAATAATGCGAGATAGTTTTTCACCGAAATACATACGAATAATGTGGAGAAGAGCACAAGTAGTTTTAATACCAAAAGTAGGAAAAAAGAATTACGCACTGGCTAAGTCCTTCAAACCTTCAGATTAGTCTCACCTCCTTTGTATTGAAAGTAATGGAGAAGATTATTGATAATGAGATCAGATCAAACACTCTGCGTATAACACCTCTCCATCAAAACCAGCATGCGCACAAGGCAGGAAGATGTACGGGCACAGCGCTGTATCAGCTATGCACAGAGATTTAGAATGTATTTGACTGTGAGGCAACAGTTCTCGGTTCCTTCCTCGATATAGAGGGAGCTTTCAAAGACGCCTCTCACTCGGGAGTATGCGCGCCCTAGGGAAGGGAAACGGGAAGAGACGCTGGTGGATAGAGTCCCTGCTACAGACAAGGAAAGCTGAAACCGCAGCACAGTACTAACCAGCTGCAAACAAGTAAAGAGTATCCGCAGGGAGAGAAGGAGGTTTTATCACCCCTCCTGTGGAACCTAGTAGTTGACGACCTGGTTCACTTGCTGACAAACAACGGAATCCGCTATCAGGGATACGCGAACGACGTTGTAATTATAGTAAGAGGTAGGTTCGAACGCACTCTTTGCGACATACTGCAAAGAGCTTTAAACATGACTAAAAGATGATGTGCTGTAGTGAGACTGAATATAAACCCATCCAAAACAGTCATCATTCCTTTTACCAGGAAAAGAGTTTTACCAGGAATGAGAGAGATCAGCATGGACGGGGTTGCTATTGGTTTGGTCAGGGGAGTTAAGTATCTTGGTCTTATCCTGGATGCCAAGCTTAGCTGAAAGGGGCGCGCTGACGGAACCTTGTCCAAAGCAACAAAGGCTCTTATGATCTGCTAACATCTTACAGGAAAATCTTGGGATTGTAGCCCAAGAATGTTGAGATGAATGTACATCATGATAATAAGACCAATTCTAACATTTGGAGCAGTCGCGAACCTACCTTACACCTGCAATGAAGATGATGCTTGACCAGACATCGCTTCACATAGTTATTCAGCAATCAGCCAAGCGTACCCCGCTGAATATTATCGAAGAAGACTCCGAGAGAGGAAAAGTGATGTCACCTAAACTCATGGAATTACTAAGGCTGCAGCTCTCACTTACTCAGCTACTCAGAGATGATGTCACTAAGGACATCATTCTCGAAAACAAGTTCAGAATTGAACTGGACAATAAGTTAAGCTGGAGTAGACCTGCATTTGAAAGGGAACTCCAGGAGTATGTCCTGTACTGGTGCACAGACTGCTCGAAGACCACAAAAGGAATAGGCGCTGGAATATTTGGCCCCAGAACCGAGCGCTCTACGTCGTTGGATAGTTTTCCAAGTAACTTCCAAGCGGAGTTGTATGCTTCTGTCTATGTGCAGAGAGATTAGACAGAAAGAGAAGATTAGACAGAAATTTCCTGAAAGAGCGAATTGCCATTCTGAGGAGCAGTCAGTTGGCACTCAAATCTCTATCGTCGTGTGAGATTACTGGTCCTTGAGTGTATCGAGAAACTGAATCGACTAGGAACGCATATTCGCATCAGGCTATTTCGGGTCTGAGGACACAAGGGTATAACTAGGCGAATAGAGGACGCATTGGCGCGAGAGACTGTGACCTCGCCTATAATAGAACCCGAGGCCTTCAAAGAGAGTCTTAGGAGTGAAGAGCTAGGGCTAGAGCTAGGACGCATTCCGTTGTTTGTAAATATTTCATTCCAATTGTTTAGCTTACTCTCCAGGCAAGCGAAGTTCGCATTAATTAAGACTATATCGTCCGTGCAAAGTATATTCCACGGCGATTTGTCTTGAACGTTAGCTGTCAGATGGTCCACAGTACATTGGGCATCAGTGAGAGATTTGCGTTAGTCCGCCAGGTGTACATACTTACGTAAAGGTTTCAGGGTGTATGCCTTGAATTTGGTTTATGTATTGTGCTGGAATTTATTTGGCTCCTAAATACAGTCATGATAATTGCCGAGGTACCCTATCGAAAGCCTTCTCTAGATCGACAAACACTATATGCAGATTTTTCTTCCTATGCCTGTTAACCTTAAAATATGTCTACTTAACCGATAAGTATTTCTTATATTCATTGGCTTAATAAATAAATAAATGTATATCTTGAGCTTCAAAGACCCTGTGTATCTGTTCCACAGCAACGCATACATGCATGCATACCCATAGCGAACATAGAACTACTCATAATTCTTGCACTTTGAAGAAAAATAAAGAGAAATTGCGCCACGGCGCAAAAATAAAAAATAAAATAAAATAAAAAAAAAAATTTAAAAAAAACAAAAAACACCAGCGAAAAGAGGTCAAACCACAGACAAAGGAAATTCGTGTTTTGCCAACTTTACCAGCTAAAAAGAAACAAATAACGAAATATGAGTAGCACGTATGCGCATAAGTGTGTATGTGTGTGCGCGTGTGTGTATGTGTGCATGTATGTATTCTGATGCTGCCTAATGCAACCCAAGGGAGTTATATATTTGCTTTACCAATTTTCTAAATCCCTCACTTAGTTACTTTGGCGCAATCAAACTCATCGCATCGCACATCACTTTGAAAGTGGCGTGGCGAACAATTTTCGAGCAAAGGGCCACAATTTGCGAAGTGTTGGAGGCCAAAAACCAAAAACGAAAAAACAAGCGAGAAAAAGGTTTTGCACATGGCAACACATGTAGCTGTATTATGGCGGAATGGAACATATGTGTATGTGTGTGTGCATGTGCCTTTTGTTATTGTAGGCAGCATAGCACTTTGTGGCACAAAGCCATACAAAGGCAAACACCGCTAGCCACCAATTTTTATTCGACACCAGCAGCAATTTCTTTCGATTTTTTTTTTCTTGCACTCTCTTTGCTTTTTACCACTTCCTAGGGAAACTTTTGTAGTTTCAAAAGCTAGAGTAAGGCGAATAGTAAAAATAAAAAAAAAATAAAACAAATAAATTTCAGACCACTGCACGTTAGCCTCATATATTAGTTAATCCTTTGCACCCGCGGTCATGCCAAGTTACAGCAAAGGCGTAGCATGTGAAACTACATAGTCGCTTGAACACACTCACACACACACACGTATATATAAACACAGATATTTCAGATCTCTTTTACGTGTTATGAGGCCAAAAATGTGTTGTCTTTCCAATTGCTGCGCCCAGCATTGCTGCCAAAAAAATTTATAAATTTCCGTTTGGCAAGCGAGAAAAGGAAGCAACTTAAATGTTATGTGCATGCATCGTTTGCTGCTGCTGCTGCTACTGGTATTGCCACTGCCAGAGCACAAATTGAACTGCCACTAACACCCATACAAGCGTAACTTTGGTTTTTTTTTTTTGCTTTTGGTTGGCAATCCGCATGCCTGCAGACATCCCTTTGGTATATTTCCGCATATGTGGCCTTTCGTGCAACCCTTGTCTCTGTAAATTTGCCCAAATTGCTACCAGATTATTTTGAAACTGAAAAATAAGTGCAATTAATCTGTTTGCCTTTATTAAAATGCTTGGTTGACCCGCCGATTGTTATACGATTTATGTAGGTGAATTAGCTTTCGGTTGATCTGTGATACTTAAGGCTTCTTCTCACCCGCAATGTGCACACACTCTATTCCAACAAAAATATTACTTTTTTATATAGCAACTAGCGGTGTTTACTGATTCTACACTGCCACAATGCTTAATACCTAGGACTCTTCAATCACTAAATCTCTGGATAAACTGGGGGTTGGAGCCGACCTAAAATGGGATTTTTCGACACATTTTGTTCATAAATCCCAGAGAAGGCAATTATAGACCGATTTTAGTAATTTTTGTATCAAAATTTCCAATTTCAAACATTTTTTTATTTTATCAAAGCTTTTTGAATAATTTGGAAATATTAAAAAAAAAAATTTATTTATTGAAATTCAGTTTGGTATTTTTATATTATAGTACCAATCAACGGTAATATGTACATCCAGGCAAGTACGCAAATTTTCAGCGCCCCTTAAGAAATGAAATCATCCCCCAACTTCCTAAAAACTAATTTTTTTCAAGGTCAAATACAGAATATTCACCAGAAAATTAAAAAAAAATGATAACATTATTTTTGGAGCTGCTGAGTCCGAACTCGTGATCCATTTGTCCTTGCGTTACCAAACTGAAGGTCATCTCAAGGTCAAACACAGAATATTCATACGAAAATTTAAAAACCAAATGGCGAAAATGTTTTTTGAGTTGCTGAGTCCGAGTTCGTTATCCATTTGTTCTTGCTGAGTCAAATTGAAGGTCAGTTCAAAGTCAAACACAAAATATTCATAGGAAATTAAAAAAAAAAATTGATACAAATGTTTTTGAAGCTGCTGAGTCCGAGTTCATTGTCAGTTTATTCTTGCGGGGTCAAATTGAAGATCATTTCAAGGTCAAACACAAAATATTCAACGGAATATTAAAAAAAAAATTGATAAAAATGTTTTTGGAGTTGCTAAGTCCGAATTCGTTATCCATTTGTTCTTGCCGAGTCAAATTGAAGGTCAGTTCAAAGTCAAACACAAAATATTCATAGGCTATTTCAAAAAAAAAAAATCGATAAAAATGTTTTTGGACCTGCTCAGTCCGAATTCGTTGTCTGTTTGTCCTTGCGGGGTCAAATTGAAGGTCATTTAAAGATCAAACACAGAATATTCGCCGGAAAAATGTAAACAAAATTTATATAAAAGTTTTTGGAGTTGCTGAGTTCGAATGGCAGAGTGGGGCGGCGCCTCTCTCCGCCGACAAATGAGTAGGGGCACTCCGCAAGTGACACTAATTGTTAGAGGAAAGTTTGTGGATTTCCTGTAAGATTTGATGCAAGGATTACGGCTTGTCCGTGAATCGTCTTAAGCCGGAGCTCGTCTTATTCACGAGGAAATATAAAATACCAAGAGCTCAACTCCCTTCAATAGGCGGCGCCCGGTTAGTGCGTTCTGAAGTACCTAAGTCTAATCTTAGAAAGTAAGCTAACGGAGAGGCCTACCATTGAGAAGAGGATAAGGAAGGCAACAATAGCCCGGTGTGGATGCAAGGGGGCTATTAGCAAAAACCTCATACCTCTCACCTTGAGTTGTATTTTGGCTCGTCAACACAATTATTAAGTCAATTTGGTTATATGGAATCATTGTCTGGTGGATCTCACTAGAGAGGATGGAATCGGTGAAGAAACCGGAGAGAGTTCAAAGGTCTGCACTCATTGGAATCAGTTGGGCGCTTCGAACCACTCCTACTCTAGCGCTTAATGTAATATTAAATTTGATACCTGTAGACATTGAAGGCAAAACTGTCGCTGCCCGTACCGCAAGCAGGTTGAGAGATTCGGGTTGCAGGCTCGACCTCACTTATGGACACTCAAGTATCCTTAGAAACTATGGGCTCATCCCACTAACATCGAATCAGTGTATACCCTTGCTTAGTCCAAGCGGAACATTCTCCACCCACATTCCAAGAAGGGAGGAGTGGACTGCGTGCAACACCTGGAGACAAGGCTTGGTGAACTTGTTCATGGACGGCTCGAAGTTGGTCGGAAGAGTTGGCGGAGAAGTATTCTGCGAAAGGCTCCCTATCAGACTCAAATTCAGTTTATCAAACCACTGCAGTGTGTGCCAAGTAAAGGTAACCGCAAGCAAAAAAGCAGCTGATTGCCTCCCCACTTGCGGAATAACCGTTAGGAAAGTAAATATTTACTCCGATAGCCAAGCGGCAATTAGGGTTCTGGGCTAAATTGCGGTACATTCGACCTAGTCAGAGAATGCCTGGTTTCACTTTCGATCACATTCGAATTCTTTTACATAAGGCCAATCTGGGTACCTTGTCATAGCGATATTGCGGGGAAACTGCGAAGTGAACGACAAGAGATATGTGAGGTAGTTTTGCCGCGACAGGAGAGGATTCAGATTTCCTTGACAACTTGCGCTCTGCTCCTGGAGCGATGGGCTTCGTGGCAACTCAGCGAGCGCTGGGAAAGTACACAAATTTGTAAGATCGGGAAATCTTTCTGGTCGCATGTGGATCGGAGGCGTTCGAGGGATCTTCTGAGGATGACAAAATCTCAGCTCTCAAACTATGTGGTTGTCCTAACGTTTTATCAGACTTGACTCTGAGGTGGCAAATAGCGGACCAGAGACTGAGTACAGCCAATAACCTTTCCAAAATCTCAGCCATAGCTGAGGGAAGAGGTTCCGATAAAATTAGGACCAAGTCATTGGCGTATGCTTTTACCTTAAATCCGCCTTTATTTAACATTGTCAGAACTTTGTCAATAGCAATTAGCCAAAGGAGAGGCGACAGGACACAACCCGGCGGCATCCTCTTGTGGACGAATCTGGTGACTTTAGTTCTGCTACTACCGCAATAACTTCTCTCCCGCCAATCAGGGACAAGATCCAGAGACAGAAAGGTCGTTCCAGCTGTAGTCTATCTAACGTCCTAACGTCCTATGAAGGCCGCCTAAGTGAGTTTTGAATTTTTTGACCTCCAGAGATTTTTTCACAGTCCCTACCACCTCGTGTAAGGCTATTTCTCTGGATTTCCACTTCAGGTAAGCATGCAGCGCTGGAGATAATTTGGATTCGATGTGCTCTCGAATGTGATAATATATAGATGAATCTTACAAACACCTGTAGGATAAATGAGGCCTGAAGTCCTGAAGTCCTATGCCTAATACGCATAACAGAAGAAGGATTTTTAAGAAGACTTTGAAACTTTCAAAAACTTAAAGAAACGTCAACTCCGTTTTTTTACCTTACTTTAAGCCGCTTTCTTAATTTTTCCCGACCTGCTCAGTAACTGCAATGTTTTTTTGCTTCGTTTCCATTTCGTTCTACTTTATTATTTCGTACCCCCAAACACCATATATGTCTTCATTAAATATGGCATTTACCCCTCTAAGCTTGGCAATAACTCTTTGAACGACCATCAACTCGACGTCACATAGAATCCTTTTCTACTTCACAGTCTCGAATCGCACTCCAGGGACCGTCTGGCTGGTTACGTCTCATATTTTTCTCATCAATTACACTAGAACTTTTTTTATTTTTAACTTTTTTTGCGAATTTTATGTTCTTTCATTTGACTAAGGGTATATTCACATATGTCAACTTATGTCTGTGTGTGTGTGTGTGTCAAATAACTGCAATTGCATATTGCTCTGCCACCGCAATGTCAGCAATTTATCATTTTTGAAAACATAGCAAACATTGATGCAACATAAGCGCATACATTGGCACACAGTCTTGCGCTCAGTTTGGCGCATAACTGGGAGTAGAACGTCACAAAAGGCAATTGTAACATATCTTAAGGCGCACATTGAAGCACACATACCGGCATGCCATGGTGATTAAGTTTACTCATCTGCAATGCCATTCGGTTGCTCATACGTTTCGCGCTTTAAATACCAACACATGGCCACATAAAAGCGCAGCTTAACGTTATGGCCACATAGTTGCACAGGTCCCAGTAACGAATGTAGCCCTTCCTCGTTTATGTGCGTGTGTTTGTGCAGCATTTTAGAACTGCTGTCGGGTATCTGCAGATATGATTGCTCAAGAAACTGAGTGCCGACTATGTATGGCACAGCAACAACGGTTACAACAAATAGAGAGCGAGATAGAGCGAAAGAGAGAGAGAAAGACATAGGAAGGTGGCGCGAGCGTCAGCAGGCCATTCTGTGCGCCCAAAAGGCAGTCGAGTGCAGCACAGCGAGTAATAAAAGCGATGTGATAAAACTGAAACTCATTTAAAATGCCTTTTTCGACAAGCCAAGAAAAAGCAAAAATCGCACAAAACCAACTTGAGAAGTTGTCGAAGAAAAAAGTCGAAGAAAAATGCCAAAGCAAGAAGAGTAAAAAATTAGCAGGAGCTGCTATAGTAACAACAGCAGAATAATTCAGCCAGCAGGCAAGGTAATTCAGGCCGTTGTTCATCACTCGCAGCTGTCTGCCAAACAGTCGAACAGTTGGATGCTAGGGAGTGTGTGAATTTGTACGCGCGAGTACGGATTTGTGTGTGTGTGTATGTTTGTGTGTGGCAGTGAACAGTGAATGAATGAAATCAGCAATGAAAAATCGCAAAATGAGCTCAAGTTCATTAAAAATGCATTCATCTACTACAAGCAAGTGTGGCATTTATGTGCATATATACATGAATACACTATAAAGGGTGGGCAAGTGATTGGTATGTTTTTAAAATTAGTATAAAAAATATATCCTGCTATATATTTTAGTGGTTTTTGGTTTATATAAAAGTAATAAAACAACAATAAAGGGAAAAATGATTGGTGTGAAAAAAGGGAGTTGTGGAATGCAATTTCAATTAAGTAGGTCATTTCGATTGGTCCACCAATGGGCTTGGCCATCCTATCAACCTAGTTTCTCAGCAATATTTCATTGATTTGGTTACTACTTCAGCAAAAGTGCAAGGGTTGTTGTTGTAAAATGACTGAATTGTTTCTGAGTTGACGATCGACATCAGTCGCTTAAGGCAATTTATAAAAAGTAAAGTAAATGTAGCAAATCTAAGCTCTATCAAGTCCAACTAAGATCGCACAGTAGCAGGTACAGCACTCAGACAACATTAAGTCCATTGTACTGCACTCGGGTCCCCTCTTTAACTTTCTTCAAATCCACCCAAACTCCAAAGAAATCTGAGTAGATCTTGTGATGCCAAGGAGCCAAGTTAGTCGCTTCTTAACACATCAGTGCCAATGCCGCACGAGACCTCAAGCCTGATTCCAGCGAAAGCCGCGCATACGCACAGAAAATGGTCCGCCATCTCATCCTACTCTCCACATGCTGATCAAAGTGCACTATCTGAGACGCTTACCTTTTCCGTGTGCTTCGCCCATAGAAAGTGGCTCGTCATCAGTCCAACCAGCTGCCTACAGTCCTTTGAGCTTAATGGCAGGAGGATTGCAAATCGACAGTCGATCGGACATGGCAGGTAACATCAGTTTTGTCCATATGAATGGCTGATTACTCTCTTCTCGACTTTAGTGTGCAAAATTCTCGAAACGAATTAATATTTTGGACCAAAATCTATAATAAAAATCTCGGTTAGGTGGGGAAATCATATAAAATAATGAGCTCTAGGGCAACACAACGGACCCAACTTACGGTCTATGTGGCACTCCGATGCGGGGCTACCCTTAAACCAACCAACCAAAGACCTACACAAAAGGCACACACAACTTTCTTCACTTTGGTACTAACAAAAACTGGTTGGCATACCTCAGTCGCACTCTCTGTGGACTGCGAAGTATTTGCTTTCCTCCTTTTCAAAGCAAAATGTATCACTAATGTCGCTGCTCTTCACGTTCCTGCTCTGAAAGTGTTTGATGCAGAATTTGCTGGTGATGCCAGAGTAAGCGGCAAACCTCCTTTACGTGGAAAGATCATACGCATGTTGCTGATCTTTCCTTGTTTCTTTTTTTTTAATTTTTGGAAGATGGAAAACAAACTATCAGAAACATTATCAGAGGTGCCATCACACCAATGGTATGTGGAGCATGGCCCCACTAACACTACAACACTCCTCCTCCTCGGCTGATTTCCTCCCTGAAACCACATCAGCATTTCTTCAAGATGAAGTTGCCTTTACGTCTATTAACACAACAGGTTCTTGCATTCAGGTTTCGCACCCGCGGGCTTATGGAGAGTTTACGCCATCGATAGTATCCGCTCTTCCCACTTACTTCGAAAGTGGTTGTAGGGGCAATGAAACATCGGAGAATGTGCAATAGTTCGAGATTGTGAGCCTAAGAATACATTGACCTCTCTACAACTATGCTTCGCTTGTTAATGGAGCCGCCGAAATAGAAAAATAATTTCTTCAGAAATAATAATTTTTTGAAAACTCAGTGCATGTCTCTCTTCCTAAGATATCACTTTAGGCTTGACTGCTTCAATCCTAAGTTAGAGAAACAATTTCGTTACTTTAGGAAGCAGGTTAATAATAATAATAATTACTTACTATACCGCCGCTTATTGGGCGCATAGAGCCTTGTTTTATTTTTAACTAAACTTCAAATGGCGGAATGGAAATCTACAAAATTCCTTTTTTATTTTTTCATCCTAAGACTGTACTCGTCTGAGCCGAGCACATAAGCCATACGGGACTGTCGATTCGTGATTGGCATAGTGCCTTCATAAATGTTTTAAAAGCGCTTCGGTTTCCAGCCTTTACCTGGACTTGAGATCACATCGTATTAACCCTTTGGGGACGAATGTCAGCAAATAGCCGCCCAAGCCGTTTTACACTTCCGGACGCGTGTCGGCATATAGCCGCCCAAATTAGTTCGTAGCTGCATGGCTCGTGACGCCTGTCGTTCTGAGCGATAAGATACGCATAGGTATAGTAAAAGAGTAACGTTTTCATTCAAATACATTAGGGGTCATTAGCGATGAAGTCTTATCTTTCTTATAATGTTAACTTACGATGTGAGACGACGGTAAAGTCAGATCGTATTTCTGTTCTTCGATTCAGTCTCTAAGTGTCATTCTGGCAGTGTAACCAAAAGGCTTTTTATTCATTTTATCCTACGTACGAAGGCTGAGCGATCTAGAGATTATACGTTAGATAGTAACAGTTCTGACTAATATTACTGTGAATCTGATAAGACGGAAGATAAAGGCATTACTTCGTCAAGTGGAAGCGAAATGTGTGCACTAAGGAATCCACTCAGGCATTTAAATGTTAGCAGTGATAGCAATTTGTTTACAATTATTTTTCGATTTTATGAAAAATGTTTCTTGTGTTAAATAAAGCCTTAGTCTTTATAACGTTTAATGTCCTTTCGTCCGCAGCGACGCTCGCCCGTCGAACAGCTCTGTCCCCAAAGGGTTAAGTCCGGTGGCGCTGCTGATTTCATCATTAACACTGTGCCTCCGTAAGCCGCGAGGTCATCCACTTTTGCGGGAGCCGCTTCAATTTCGGTTGCAGGTTCTCATCTTCCTTTTCATCTCCATTTGCGCTCACGGACTTCCAAATGCATCGATTGTTGTTTACTGCGCCTGAGCAAGTCATGTTTTGACACCCAAATATCTGGTCACCATATACGAAGAAGGACTCTCAGACATCGATTGATGAATGTTGGAAGTTTTCTGTTGTTTTCCGCTGGCATGTGCCATATTTCAGTCGCATAAAGCAAAGGCGAGTTCACAGTTGAATTGAAAATATTACAACTGGTCGGTTCCGAAATATGCCTAGCGTATCATATTTTCTTTAGGGAGGCTAAAGTGCGCTTTGTTTTTCTTATTCGACTCCCAACATCTTGATTTGCAGCGCTGTTTTGCGGGATCTGGCTTTCTAGGTAGAAAAACTCAAGTACTTTTTCTAACTGGTTGCTCAGATATTGGGAAGCCTCTGGGCTGCTGGACACTAATAGATTTTTTTTTCTTATTTTTAGTCCAGTGTTCCTTGCACAGCGCCATCAGTTCATCGAGCTGCTTCTGTATGCTAACCTGATTTTTAGACAGCAGAGCTTTGTCATCAGCATAGTATAGATCAGCTTAGTCTAGATCAGCATAGTCTAGATCATTCATATATTCCATAGGAAGCAGATTGGGAACTCAAAACTCTATATCCAGTTTATCAATAAATAAAATCTAAAGCTCTAAAATCCAGGAAATATTCAGTACTCCCAATAAGTCTTATCTTGGTCTTAATTGTAAGTGGGACATTTTTTTCGTAGAAGAAAAAATGTTGAGTATCTGCTGAAGGCAGCAGAGAAAAGGTAGTAGAGAACTTCTTCTGCATAAAAACTAATCGAAGAATTATGAGCTACCGATAAACTGGAAAAATATGAGTCATTTGAGTCTTACTCTCACAGTATCACGAATTCAGGCCCAGCATCACAACTCGTAATGTCATATGACCCAAGCGGCTAGAAGCTCTGCAGTTTCAAAAGCATTCCGTTGATGCCAACTGATTATAGCAGAGCAAATACTCAGTTTTCTCTGTAGTGAAAAAGCAAAGTAGTAAATTTAGTTACAAAATTTCCTGCTAGCCCCATTAGCAGCGCTTAAAAAACTTACATATTTGAGTGAGTTTGTATGTATTTGTGTATGTATGTATGTGTATATATATATGTATATATGCATGCATATATCCACCACATTTGACTGTATGTCAATGTCTTAGCACATGAATAATTGCACACTCTTGTACACTTGACAAGTAAAAGACAGCAAATGTAAGCCATTTGCAGAAAAATGAAACAAAAATACACTTACATGTAAATTCTTAAAAGAACTTGATTGCAATTCTTCAAAACGAAAGATGAGAAAAAGCAAAAACAAAACAAGAAACGCACAGAAACATTTCACTACAGGCAAGGGCATGGTCTGCTTCTGTAGCAGCGCAAGATTAAAATTTTAATGAAATTCTGCGC
This sequence comes from Anastrepha obliqua, assembly GCF_027943255.1. NCBI lineage: Eukaryota > Metazoa > Arthropoda > Insecta > Diptera > Tephritidae > Anastrepha > Anastrepha obliqua. Next base: position 119,127,587 of record NC_072893.1, on the reverse strand, counting down.
ACTGCGAGAGAATGTCAAAGAGTGTCAAGTGAAATGAGAGTTTGACTGGGAAATATTTTTTTGTTTTTGCAGCAAAATTATTTAAAAAAACAATACTTTGTAAATTACAATTAAAAACTAAATAATTTATTTGATTTCATTCACTTCTAATTCACCTTGCAACATTTACGCAGTTATTGCTGTGTCTCTTTGCGTGCTTCTGTTAAATAATGCATACATTTAGGCGTTCATAATAAAGTTTTGTAATTGCATTAAAGCTGCCACTAATTGGATGCTATTAAGTAATTTGTGGAATTTTCTTTTAAATAATTAGGAACTTCGCCGTTGCTAATATCAGTAACACTGGGCAACAAAATTAAAGAAAAGGTCCATCCCGAACAATTACAATTTTTTATGCAGTTCGACCACTACACCAAATAAATCAATAAAAAAATATTTTAGCCAATAAAATATATTAGCAACATTTTTCTCTATCCTTCTTATTTACTATTTTTCGCACATTTTAAGGAGGCAGATAAAATTAAAAAAAAGTCCATCCCAAGCCTCTGCACCAGATAAATCAATGAAAAAATATTTTAGCAAGTAAAATAGCAAAATTTCTCTCAAAAGTTTCTTTTTTATTCTTTCCACCTTTTAAGGAAGCATTTCCTTAAAATAATTAGAAACTTCACCATTATTACCATTAGTTATACTAGGCAACAAAATTCAAAAAAAATTCCATTACAAACAAATCTATTTTTTTATTCAGCTCTACCTTTGCACCAGATAAGTCAATGAAAAAATATTTTAAATAGTAGAATTCATAAAGCTTTTTATTTATTATTTCGCACATTTTTTAAGTAGGCCGCCAAGTAAGTAAAAGGTGGTTAAGTTTCAAGGGCCGGTGTTGATTTTGAATAAAATACAATTTTTTTAGAAAATTATTATCGTTTCTCTTTATTATGATAATATTGGTATACTTCAATTACGTATGGAATAAAATATCGGCCAAATGGCCTCGGCGGCATACCTCCATCCGATGGTTCAAATTTTCGATGAGGCTGAGGCATAATTGAGGTTCTATGCCGTTAATGTGCCGAATTATCTCATCCTTTAGCTCTTGAATTGTTACTGGCTTATCGACGTACACCTTTTCTTTCATATAACTCTAAAGAAAGAAGTCCAACGGTGTCAAATCACATGATCTTGACGGCCAATTGACATCGTCGGGACGTGAGATTATTCGGCCATCAAATTTTTCGCGCAAAAGAGCCATTGTTTCGTTAGCTGTGTGACAAGTAGCACCATCCTGATGAAAGAACATATCGGCTTCATCCATATCTTCTAATTTGAGCCATAAAAAGTTCGTTATCATCTCACGATAGCGAACACTATTCACATTAATTACGGCCCAATTATGCCGCAGGCCCATAAACCGCACCAAACAATCACTCTTTGTGGGTGCATTGATTTTTCGGCTATCACTCTTGGATTATCGTTCGCCCAAATGCGGCAATTCTGCTTATGGACGAATCCACTGAGGTGAAAAAGTGCCTCATCACTGAAGATGATTTTCTTCGAAAGTGCGCGATATACATTTTGATTTGAACGCATGTTTTCATAATAAGCCTGAATAACTTTAACGCGTTGCTCGATTGTGTATCTTTCCATGGTTCAAATTGAGCTAGCCTGAAATTGAAAAATGTCAAATCAAATGCAGAAAAACTTGACGTTTAGGTGTGGTTCACATTCAACATCGGCCCTTGAAATTTAACCACCCTTTACATTAGCGCGGGACAATTTTTTTCTACATCATTCCTGACAGGTTCCGATTCTACTAAAAATGTCTTTCTTTTTTAATTTAGGACGCTCGAAATTGGCTTTAGGGATCTGCTTTAATGAACTTTTTTTCTCAGAATTTAATGCATAAACCGGATCTACTGGGAACGATTTCGACAAAAATCGTTCCTTGCAAATTTACCCATTGTAGGTGCATATCTACATATCTTAAGCAACGCTTAGCTGATTTTGATTACTGATGTGTCAAGAACTAAATAATTATAGCCACAAATTATATTACAAATTTTGAAAATTATTCCAATAACTAATTAAATTTTTCTAAAATTTTTCGCAAAAAAATTACAAGAGGAAAAATGATTGTCCTTGTGAATTTTTAAAGTTTTTCTAAAAATTTACTTTTTTTTACACAAAAAATCGAAGGATGCTAAAAATGTTTCAACTTTGGTGAATTTTTCAAATTTTTCACAAAAAAATTATAAGAGAGGAAAATAAATTTTTAAATTTTTCTAAAAATTTAATTCTTCTAAAATTTTTCACAACAAAGTTAAAGAAGACGAAACATGCTTAATCTTTGATGCGTTTTTAAAGTTTTTCTAAGAATTGAATTGATTTGATTGATTTGATTTTTCACAAAAATATTTGAAGGCGTCGAAAATTGCTTAATCTTTGGTGAATTTAAGAGTTTTTAAAATTTAATTTTTCTAAAATTTTTCACAAAAAAAAATCTTCGATAACGAAAAATGCTTAATATTTGTGAATTTTTCAAATTTGTCTAAAAATTTAATTATTCTAAAATTTTCAAAAAATTCCAAAGGTGCCAAAAAGTGCTTAATCTTTGGTGAATTTTTAAAGTTTTTCAAAAAATTTGATTTTTCTTAAATGTTTCACAAAAAAAACTCGAGGGGAGCTAAAAAAACTTTATCTTTGGTGAGTTTTACAAATTTTTCTAAAATTATTTACACAAAAAAATCGAAGGGTGCGACAAATGTTTAATCTTTGGTGAATTTTTCAAATTTTTCTAAAAAGGGAATTTTTCTAAAATTTTTCACAAAAAAATCGAAGGAAGCTAAAAATGCTTAAACTTTGGTGAATTTTTAAAGTTTTTTTAAAAATTTAATTTTTCGAAAATTTTACAAAAAAAAAATAAAGGAGGCGAAAAATGCTTATTCTTTGGAGAGTTTTAGAAAAACTTTAATTGTTTTTTTTTTAATTTTTCACAAAACAAATCTAAGGAAGCTAAAAACGCTTAACCTTTGTGAATTTTTACAGTTTTTCTAAAAATTTAAATATTCTAAAATTTTTGACAAGAAAAACATTGAAGAAGGCTAAAAATGCTTAATCTTTCTCCAATATACGCCAAAAGAAACAAAAAAAACTAGATATATATAAAAATTGAATGCGTTGATTTCTTAAAAGGGTCATAGGCGTACTTCAAGGCGCACGAAAGTAAGTAAAACTCCTTAAAATTCATACGACATAACGGTAAAACCAAAATGCTTATATTACATGTGCAAAAAGTTTCATTTTAGCATCAAATTCACCAGAAAAACTCGAAAGTAAAGCACGCTTTTAGGCGCTTGAAATTAAAATTGCTTTTGAGTTCACTGAAAGCAGCGCACTCGTGAAATAGTAGCATCATAAAATTGTTCACAAAAACGATGACTACCCCTTGAAGTATAAAAAGTTATGCTAGAAGAATTATCATTGAATTATTTTGAGAGTTTTCTTATTCCCAATGGTTGTATTTAAAAGTTACTACATCAGCAGCAACAAGAAATGAAGGTGAACTAAAGAAATTGTATGCTTCCCTATAACTTGAAATACATCATTACATACTTTGCGGTGCTTTGCTTTATAAGCTACATGTAGAAATCAGATTTTAAATTTGTTGACCTTTTTCTTTTTAAATATGGCATATTAAAGCATGTCCAAGAGCTTACCAGAAGCAACAGCGGCTCTATAAATCAACTTTCATTAGTTTTTAGCATATTTGTTGGCGCTTTGTTTTTGCTTTAGAACCAAAAATTGTTTTAAATAAAATGTCATTATATTTTCAATCAATTAAACACAAAGCGCCACTTTATGATGCTTAAATTAAATGGAATACTCTTGTGTTGATATTTGTGGGAAAACTGCATAAATTTTATGTAAATAAAACCTAATAGTTTCACAAATAAAATAAAAAGCACACAAATATTTATATTGAAAAAGAAGCATATTTTTAGGTAGTAAAATAAAATCATTTAAAACATGTGAATAAAAGCATGACTAAACTCTTTAAATATTTCATTGAAATAGTTTTTGTAGTGCAATCACTAATATTAATGCCTACTGCATACTTTCAGGCAGTTTATAGTCATGAGCAGGCATTATGCAAGCACAAGCCAATTTAAATAAAATGCGCAAGCTACTTAGAATTTTCATAAAACTGTACAACACAAACACTGCCACACTTTTCGTACTTGAAAACTTGCATGCTTTTAGGTGCTCGAAAAATGTAAAAGTATAAACAACGAAATTATGTGCATACATATAAAGTATATCAAAAAATACTTATATTTCTGTTTATGTATTTAAAACTGCAGCGTAAGTAAACATTGCATACTTTCAGGTGCTCATCAAATATTCAAAGAGTTTTAATATCGTTAAAAGTTGTAGCAAATAAAACGACTTCAGAGTACCTTTTAAGCAGCGCTTTTAGCGCAATTGGCTTTAGAAAGTGGCTACAGATATGAGTGTCCAGTAAATACATATTTTCAACTTAAAACAAATTTTTTTAAGCTGCGCATTGTGCTTTTGCATTGTTTTCTGGTAAATTTAAGCAACCTAATAGATTTGCATTACAAACATTTATTTGATGAGACAATAGATTAGACAATAGAAATAGAAGACGAAAAAGTAAATTTTTAAGCAAAAAAATGTGTGTCTACATTAGAGTCAATGGCGAAAATACCGAACGAAGAAATACCTATTTTTAGTCCAAACAGCGTGGCTATGCAAAATAATAGGTGTGAAACCTCTAGCGAAAATATTTAGAGCGTAAGTTATTGCATACTTTTAGGTGGTAGACTTCACATTGAACACTATAAATACTATAAAAAATGCGGTTGAGCTCTTGGGAACTAATCTTCATTGTAGAAATTGCGAAGTTCAAGGATTTGAACGCCATTTGTCTGGCTTAACAGCGACCTTAGTCTACTTTTAGGCAATCAAAAATGTATTATAGTTGCAAAGAGGCCATAATTGTTTAGCAATCGTTTAATTTAAGAATAGTTGAGTATCATGGATCAATTGGGTACATGCGAGCATGCGAAGGTCGGATATAAAATTTGAGAGGCGCAACTAAAAGGCAAATCCAGTAATTTAGTTAAAGATTTGCGATTAATGGAACGAGGAGAATGACCCAAAGATGTGCTTAAATGGATTAAATGATGAAGTGGACTTAGTGGAAATTAAATATTAAACTAGTTAGCTTTTAGGCGCTCTAGCAATATAGTAATTTAAGCGCTTACACATACGGAGAAAATTGAAGCTTGAATGCTTGAAATCATGCAGTACTCTTTCCAGTACCTCTATTTTTTAAGCACTACGTACTTTTCCTTTGAGCTTGGATGTCAAATTTTGATTGCATAACAAAAATCTGAGCGCCTTAAAATATACACCAGCTAATGAAAATTTTTACGCGTCATACATGAAACAGAATTTAATTGTCTTTTGCAAGATAACGCGTCATAGTTGGCCTTTGTAAGATTAGAGCATTATATTTATACAGATGCGCCCAAAAATATTCTACAGATTGTGTATTTCATAATATACTGTTTAATAGTTGCTCAAAGTGCGAAAAGTTTATTATATCGTTATAAATATATATTTTTTAACTGTGTTTTTAGCATATTGTACCTGCTTATGCGCCTATATGTATGCAGTGTGCTTAAAAATATAGTAGCATTTTTATAATTTCTTATTTTCTGTATTTTTGTGAAACAATTTATATAAATTTGAATTAATTTTATCTAATTTTTTAACTAGCTTCCCCCCCAACTTAAAATTTTCAACGCCAAAAAGTATGCAATAATATTATATATTTAGAAATTATTTGCTTCATGCGCATATTTTTCCCACGTCTACCTCGTATTCAAGCAAAAATCGGCAGGCACTTATAACTTAGTAAATAAAACTTGGCTGTCGTTTTAGCGCCTGAAAGCATGCAAATTTTTTCTGTTTATTTAATATGTTTTAAGATTGTGTTTAGGTATAAACATATTTTATCACATTTTATGTCAACATATTTGATTTTACTAAATGCAATATTTTGCATTTATTCCATTTTATATTTCCATGTACTTCTTTATAACTTTTCGCCTAAAATTATGTTAATTTTTAGTATTAAAATAAGTGCATAAATTTGGCTTTCTCTTACTTAATTTCTGTTTTCTCAGCACTTTTCGTACTGCAAACCATTTAGGCAAATTTTTAGTTGTTTGATTCCTAAGTGTATGCATCGATTTCTGTTTCATTTATTTGCGCTTCTAAATGTACTTAAATTTCTGTCAGCTTATTTCTTCAACTTTTAGTATAAGGTTACTGTTTTTAGTGCATTTCCTGCAATTAATATTAACGCAATTTTAAAATTTTCCATCATCACGCCCAAAAATATGCAAAATATTTATTTTAATTGTGTATTTTTGTTACAGGCTTCACCTAACTTTAATTTTCATTCCCAATTAAATGCATTCCCGTCGGTTGCCTCATTTATGTGTGTCGAAAACTTAATTTTACTACCTAAAAGTAGTTCAAATTTTTTTAATTTTTTGCTTGTTTTCGTGTTATGCCTTTAAATAGACATCGAACACATTAAAGTACATTTTATAAACCCTTTTATGCAAGAAAAAAAAGCAAGCAAATGCATTTTTCAATAGTCACCTAATGAAGTAAATCCTTTTTCCAACTAAAATACTACGTATCCACCTGCTCATGTAAGCTGCTTAAATTGTAACAACATCCAATCCACCTCCCTGGAGACGCTTAATTATCTGCATACTGCGTCGCACCTAAGTATTTCTATCCTCTTGTTTTGGAGCAGAAAAGGAAAACCGAAAATAAAGTTTCACTCTGTAGCAACAAATGGCAAAGTTTAGTATTTTGAACTTTTCGTTAACTATTTTCAACCGAAGGACCAAATACAAAGCCGGCGTAATGAAGTGTGAGAGCGAGATAGCTGTATAAAGTACTACAACTGTAGTTGAGTATGGACCAGTGAGCAGAACATTATCAGAACAGTTTCCGGCTGGACGGCGATACTCATTTTAGTCTGCCATGTGATTTTAATTAAGCTCGTATATACATAAAAAAATAATCAGAGAGAAAAATGAGTATCAAGCAAAGTTAAAGTAAGACCTGGTGGGCGTTTTGGGCACTGGGTTGGACACTGTGGCTGATGAAGTTAAAAAGTTTGCCTTTGCCAAATGTTTGGAAGTTTTCTCCTCCTGTTCGCTTTTTTTGTTTTGTTTTGCCTTCCACAACTAAGGTAAAATATCCATAGTGTATTGTTGTTGGTTGGGTAGCCGCATTGATTTGCACTTCATTTAAAGTTTTGTTACGAATTTCTGTTGCATAATTTCGAGCGGTTTTGCAATTCAAAGGACCATAGTTAATTTTATTTGGTTAGGCGGGTATTTAAGGCACTGCGCATGTGAGTGGGTGTATGTGTGTGTGTGTGTCTAGGTAGGAGGTTGGGACGTAGCTGTGTGGCAGGCAAGATATGCCTGAGTTCTATGAGAGCTGTGTGGGTATGCCTGGAAGTAGAACGAGATGAAAACAATTTGAAATAGAATATACTTGAAATTCATTTGTGATGCTGGTGTATGCCACTAAAGTAGTTAAAACAAGCGCTACACCTAACTTCCTTTAAATAAACTTCCAACTAAAATAATTCCGCTCCATCCGCATTATAAATAAAGCAACAACTACCAAAGCAATTTACATGTTTGCAGCCAAATACATATCAAATTGAAATATTTTTATTCCAAACTGCTGAAAAGTTGAATATATATACAAAAAGAATTTAGAACGCCTCAAAATAGGCAACAAACTTTTAACACGCAAGCCTCAGTGGCGTGCCTGTGAAAAAGAACTATGCATCGCTCACACTCATGTTTTTTTTAATAAAATCTTATGTCAAAATACACCCAGCGCGCCTTGAAATATGCAACGAGAACTAAACATAAAAATTAAAGCTTGTAAAGTTTTGTGAATTCATGCAACATCTTAATGCACTTAACTCTGCAGTTGGCTGTGCATAATTATATACAAAATTTTTTAGCACGCCTAAACTTGTGCAAGAAAATTAAATGAAAATGATCTCACTTAATCAATTCTCTCAACTTAATATGAGTTTCTCATTGAGAAGAAAATCAATCCCTTATCGTTTTAAGGTGCTCTGAAACCCTGCAGCGAGGGTAACAAGAAAAAGCACGGCCGCAAAGTATGCAACAAACTTGATAAAATTAAATTTTTCCTGCCTTATACTGGATACTAACAAATATTTCGTTAGTTTCACGCTTTTTGCTTATTTCAAAAACTGTTGGGTAAAATCCAAATGCCCAAAAGTATGCAATATGCTTCTAAAGTCATAGCACTAAAGTCGTTATTCTTCTGCTTAAATTATCACAACTTGCCAAATTTTTATAAACGAATATATGTATGATTGAATGTAAATAAAATCACTTTAAGCGCCTAGAAGTATGCAGTAATGGCAATGAAATGAAACTGTCTGCTCTTCCTTGGCACACAAGGAGAGTTTTGCTAATTGCGCCATGCTTTTTGTGCAAAACTTGGTTTTACTAGGTAAAACCAATGCGGCACTCCTGTAGATAGGCAACCGTCATTAAAATTTTCTTTGGCTCATACAAAGTTGCGCTTTCAAAAATAATTTTAATAGTAAATTTAATTAAGCTTAGTTTGAGTGGGCATGGCAAAGTAGATTATTGCTGTGTAAGCACCGTAAAGTATGCAATACCTGCGTCCGTTATCTCGCATTACATCCAAAAGCAAACCGATGTTTATTTTGTGTATGCTTACAGCAAACCACTTTCTCTCTTTCCCAAATTTTATCAACTTTTTTTATTTATTTATTTTTTCTCTCTCTCTCTCAGGTAGCTAAAAATAAACAAACATTGCCTGTTCTACACTTTAAACAGCTTGATATCAAGTCGCATTACAGCTCCTCCTATTTCTAAGTCAATGTCTTTCTTTCGCCTGATTTGCATTGTATCCTTGACAATTGCGCCCGGATATTTGCACCGGATCAAATAGAAATATTCAAATGAGGTTTGACGCGCACAGGTCACGAACAATTGTCACAGCTCGCTAATGAGCAGCACCGAACGCACTGATACAGACATTTATGCTTGAAGGCAGTTCACAATGGTGTGTGTGTGTAACGATGCAGTCGCTTGTCTGTGAGGTTGGCTGCGTATATGCAAATGTAAAGCGACCCCCACGGGGTTGTGTGCAAATACGTCTGACTGCAGATAATGCCGTGAATTTTAATGGATTGTAAATAAATAAATTTGTATATTTTTATATTCACTAGCTGATACACAGCTTTGCTCGAAGGGAAGCAAATACGAATAACGATGCTCTATGCAGATTCAAGGGTAATATTTATTGATCCAAATTTGGGTTTGATGGAAGCTAAGAATTTCAGAAATGAAAACCGACACAGTATAAATAAATGTACATTAGGCAGAGACTTTGACCGAAGCTGAGACTTCGTTGCAGGCAGAGTTAGTGGTAGAGACAGAAATAGAGCCAGAGACAGGGATTGAAAATCAGATTGAAATTGAAATTGAGACTGAAATTAAGGTTCAGATTCAGACTGAAATCAAAAATTGAATTTGAGATCGAGAAAAAATAACTAACTCTTATGTCCAATATCGAATTCTAAATAAAATGTATGGTCCTATCTCAACATCAGCATGAACTAGTCTTTTTATTCAATCAAACTTGTAAATTAACGCAAGCAGACTCAAAACAAACCACTATAACATATGAACTGCCTACTAACAGGCAAACGTTTAAATATATGTCTGTAACTTTTGTGAAAACAACTTAAATCGACTCAGCACTTTCCACGCTTTAAAGCACCAAACTGCGCATTTCTAAAGCAATATTGTGGGCGACGGTTCCAAACGTGGAGAAGTTTTTTAACCTCAGATCTCCTTATCATTTCCAATCTCCTAATAATAGAATTTTTAGTGATACACAAATTAAACTAAGGAATTGATTTCATTTCAATTTTGCTTAAAATTATTAAAATCTGTTATTAAAAGTTGTATTTTAATATCTCCGAAGTAGAACTGGCCAAAGTCAGAAAAACTATTTTGTCAAAAATTTTGAAATGAGATATGTAGATTTTTTATATATTTGCAAATCCGTATTTAAAAAATGCGAAAATTAAATAAAAGAATGGGAAATGAGTTAAAATAAAATAGCATAATTTTAGGCGCATTAATACTTTTTAGTCTTTATATAACACTCAACGCTTATTATTATTTGTTACTACTTTTAGTGCTTATAGTCAACGAAACCACTACTTTATTAGATCAAAACTTCTAACCTAAGCACTAATTCTTGCACAAATAGTTGTAAGCTATGAGTGCATATCTCATGCATAGCTGCAATGATAGCACAGTCCGTTATTTTCAAATATTTTTTATACACCAAAATTATCAAAGGTGCCTACCGGAATACACCTGGAATACATTCTCCGATATACATCAATCATAAAAAATCTTTCGATCGGTTGTCGTTTATAGGTTGACTTTTGTAGAAGAAATAAAAGTAAGTGTTTTTAGCATACTTTTAGGATATTTTACTTTTGTTTCACAAACAACTTTTCAATGCTTTTATATCATACTTTCCGCCTAATTGCATACTTTCCTACACTTGCAACTGAACTCTATTTCTGTAGCGTACTTTTAAGATATTTTCATTTCAAAACAAAATCTTTCAAAGTCTTTTATTTCCTGGATTCTAACTACTTGCAAATTTAAAATCACTTAAATCTGTACAATATTTTCGTAGCATACTATAAGGAGATTTTCCTTTAATTTAAAAAAAAATTCTTCAAATTTTTTCTCCGGTGAGTTCCAAATACTTGCACTATTTCATTTAATTTGGGAAAATTTTATTTTAGTTCAAAACACTTCCAATATTTCCTGCATTCCAAATTCCTTGCACACTTGAAATCACTTGTTTTTGAACACTACATTAAGGGTATTAATATTTCATTTTAAAAATACGTGTAAAACTACCTTTCCAAGGCATTGCAACAGGGATACTTGCAGGATACTTCCTTTTATTTAAAAAAAAAAGCCTTTTTAAAGCACTTATTTCATGCATTGCAACTACTTAACAATTAAAAACCACTTACAACTGTAAACTAGGATATTTTCTTTAATTTCACCAAAACTCTTCCCATCTTCTTCTTTTAAGTTCCGACTGCTTGCCCAATTTAAAATCATTTGTAAATTAATAAAATCTTGTTAGCATACTTTTAGTACTATTTTTTTCATTTGAAGGTACTTCTAAAATTTTATATTCTTGCATCACAACTTCTGTGCAAATTTATCAACACTTGTATTTCAACACCACATTAAGGATATTATTGTTTTATTAAAAAAAAAAGCTTTTAAAAATCCTTATCCATTATCCATTATTTTAGGATATTTCCCTTTAATTAAAGAAAACTTTCGAATATTCCTAACACTTGCCCAATTTAAGATCACTTCTGCACAAACACTGTTTTTGTAGCATATTTTTAGGATTAAAGGAAAACCATTTCAAAACAAAATCTTTCAAAATCTTCTACACCAAGCATTTCAGCTTAACAATATCTTGATAGCACAATTTTACTATATGGAAAATATCTCTGTAGCATACTTTTAGGATATTTGCCATTAATTTCAAAAAAATTTTCAAGATTCTTATCTAATGCGTTCGAATAAGTTGCCAATTTAAAATCACTTTTAACCAAACACAATTTGTGTAGCATACTTTTAGGATATTTTGATTCAGTTTCAAAAAACACTCAAAATCTTGTATTCCGTGGATTCCAAAAACTTGTTAATTTAAAATTATTTGCAACTGGACCCTAGTTTTGTAGCATACATTTGGGATATTCTCCTTTCATTTAAAAGCGAAAATCTCCAAATCTTTTATTCCAAGTATTCCAACTACTTGTCAATTAAAAATCACTTGAACATGAATAATATGTTTGTAGCATATTTTTAGGATACCTTCCCTTAATTTCAAAACAAAATCTTCCATCTTCCACATCTACTACTTGTACAACTGAAAATCACTTGTTTACGTACACTATATTTGTAGCATACTTTTAGGCCATTTTCCTTTAATTTCAAGAAAACTCTTCAAATCTCCACGATTTTTGCAGCATAATTTTAGTATATTTTTCTTTATTTTAGAAATACTTTTAAAATTCTCCATCCTTTACATTCCACTTTCTTTTCAAATTTAAAACCAAGCACCACTTTTGTAGCATACTTTTAGGGAATTTGATATTACTTTTAAAATACATCTCAAATCCGCTATCCTGTAAGTTTCAACTACTTACCAAATTTAAAATCACTTCAAAAGCGAAATGCAAATAAGATTAACTTATTTGACATAAATTTAATTTCGACTAACTTTGCACAACAATCCAACGGCACAATAACAATAATCACAATAGTATTTTGCATACGAAATGCAAACTAAATCAGCCAATAAGGCAGGCAAGCAGCTAGAAACATGGAGAGAGACAGTTTGGCAGAAAAGCTTTCAAAATCCCAGAAAAAGTTACGAAAAAAGCGGAAAATCCTGTACAACTGGTAGGCAGCTGTCTGGCTAAGGTAAATGTGGCAAACAACAAAGCAATAACAACAATAGTGCACAATAATGCTCATACGCATGGCAGTGCGACACGAAAAAAAATCGGTGAATATCATAAAATGCGGCCCATTTGTAGGGGCAAATATGCAAAAATTCGCATGACGCACTCAGGTGGCACTGCTTGCACAATAAACGTAAGTACACACACACACACACACAACTACACAAGCTTAGACAGCGGGTAAAATTGTGTGTGCTAATGCTTTGAGCCAGTTTTTTACACTTTCTCGCTTATTTTCGTTTATTTAATTTTTGTTAATTTTTTACCTAAAAAAAAATGCGACGGAAAAGTTGCACAACAGAGTCCATTTTTTTGAGGGGCACTAAAAGAGAGTCACGAAAATATGCAAAGTGGTGGGGAAAAGGCTTTTATTATGCCGTAAAACAACAGCAAGTGGTGGCATGTTTGCAGCGGCGATGGCAACGTCGACGGTGTCGAAAAGTAACTTGTCATTGCCCTCCACTTTTACACATTTCGCGCACAGAATATTTTTCGCTATTCATGGTTTTTTTTCATTTGCTAGTTGCCAACATTGCATTGAAATTTTTTCGCACTTTAACAACCGCTGCGCTTAGTACTGCCAGCGATGTTCCATTGTATAGCAGCCCAGAAAGCAGCGCGCAAAGTGGCGTAGTTGGCAATGTCTGCAGACAATGTTTTTCCTACTACTTCCTGTGGCAATATTTTCATTTTTATTTCATTTTATTTTTTCTAAATTGTTTATTGTTATTTTTTGATTGTTGTTTGTTGTAGTCTATCTGTCGCGCCAGTTCGCCTGCACTTAAGCGCACTCTGAAAACACAACATAACTCGATTCTCATGCCTCAGCATCCGGGAATTCCATCCCGGTTGCCGTCATCGTTACAGTTGCGCGCCTAGTTGTAGGCAATGGAAAATATAATTTCCTCGTCATTTGCAAGCAGTGCTGAAACTTCGATAAAGCATACTTTAAGGCGCAAATATGCTGTTTATCATGTAAATTTTCGACGTAGGCAACAAAAACACATACATGCATACGTAGCCCTCCACTAGAGCTCAGCCACATGAACGGTCTCAACTTGTTCGGTAGGCACACATTCGCTACATAAATTTAGTCTTTTTTATTCACTTGCTTCAAAGTTATTCAGCCACTTATCAGGCTCTATAGCTGATCCGTGTCAACTTAACTCAAGCAGACATCGCTCCCAGCCCTGCTTTCTCTATTCACACATTATCAAGCCCTCTTTCCCTTTATTTATCTACCGCATAACTCTGCCCTTCTTTATCGCTCTCTTTCCCTCAGCTTCGCGTCGCGTAATTCATTTACATGCCCGCATGGATTGAAGTCAATTCGCTTTTTAAACACTTCACTTTGCTTATGCCTAAATGTATGCTAATGTGTGTGGTATGTATGTAAGTGCTTTTATTTATGCTAAGAGGTCATCAAAATTGTTTGTCAACTGTATCTATTGACAAGAAAATTCGCTTTTACGAAGATAGCGAAAAATGAATTGTCTGTGTTGTGGCTCGTGCACATTTTGTAGTTACAAACATTGTCTCAAGGACGCGTCAGTAGCCTGCAGATAGCAAGTCGACTTTTAGGCGACGAAAGAAATTATTACTATTTTTATTTTCAATATTTCAAGCGCAACCAAACTCGTTTGCAAATGGATTTTCAATTATTGATTAACTAAATATTTGCCAGCATATTTTTAGGTACCTTTAATGGATCCCAGGATGTTGAGTTTAAATTCATTAAACGAAATTTTGCTCAAAATGTCAATAAAAATCAGCTAAAAACTATTATTGTACAGAAATTATTCTAAATTCGCATACATTAATAACTTAATGCCTCGCATTATTATTTTCTTTTAAAAATATTTCTAAAGCGCCTATCTTTATAGCATATTTTTAGGATATTTTCCTTTAAGTTCAAAAAACTTTTGAAGACTCTTATCTTATGCGTTTTACCTGCAATTTAAAATTACTAACAACTGAATACTATTTTTGTAGCATACTTTTAGAATATTTTACTTTATATTCCAGCGAACTCTTCACATCTTTTATTCGGAGAGTTCCAACTGCTTCCACAATTTAAAATCATGTGAAATTACATGTGAAAACTATATTTTTAGCATACTTTTAGGATTTTCTCATTACATTCAAGAAAACTCTTTAAATTTCTATCCGGTATATGAGTACTATCTTTGAAGCATACTTTAAGGATTTCTTTTATTTCGAACTATGCACTTCTAAAATTTTCTATCTCTTGCATTCCAATTTCTTCGCAAATTTAAAATCCCTTATATTTCAATACTTTCCTTATAGCCTACTTTAAGGGTGTTGCTGTTTTATTTTAAAAATACTTATAAAACTCGCTATCCAGTGCATTACTAATATCGCAGAAGCATACTTTTAGGATGTGTTCCTTTGATTTAAGAAAACTCTTCCCACTACTTACACAAATCAAAAGCATTTGTCCATACTATTTGTGTAGCATATTTTTTGGATTGACAAAAAATAATTTCAAAACAACCTCTTTCAAAATCTTCTATACCATGCATTTCAACTGAATAACATCTTTTTAGCATACTTTAAGGATATTTCCCTTTAGTTTAAAAAAAAAATATCAACACTCTTATCCAATGCTTCGCCAATTAATTATATTTATGTAAAAGAGCTTGAAAAATTTTGTTCCGCTTCGAAACATATTTAATTTTAAGAAACTTTTAAGCACATACCCCACACAATTGGCTATGAAATTTGAATTTCACTTAATTTACAATTTTTGTAGCATACCTATAGGCGTTTCGTATTGAAATTGGCGTAAAATTATAAAATTTCTTTATAAAAATGTTCTCTTAAAATTTTCTGAAGTGGGAAATATTAGATCTAACACAATTAAAATTTATTTGGCATATTTTCCGGCGTTTAAAATACGTGAAACTAATAAACCATAACGTATTTAGCTGATTACACATCCTAACAGTGTTTTCTATTGACGCATTTTTTCGAGTAACAAATAATTTAATTAATTTGCATAAATACACATTGCAATAGTTTTTAAAGTTATACTAATTACATACTTTTAGGTGTTATAAAATGCAAAGCGCTTAAAACATTAGCTTACAGTGTTGAAATGTACCTTCCACACTGTAGCTATACATGCATTGAAAATATTTTAAAATAATAAATTGCATATTTTTAGGATGTTTCACTAAAATTTTCTGCTATGTTATATTGCTGAAAATTCCATTGCATTTTTTTTGTGTTAAGCTACAATCGTAACCATAAACTATATAAAATATTTATGAAATAATAAAAGTCATTGAAAAAGTTCATCAAATTTGTGTTGCATACTTTTAGGCTTAAAACGTGCAAATGTTAGACTCTCAGTAAAATCTAAATGGAATTATTCAAAGCTTTTGATACTACACAGCCTCAATAAAATTAATTATAAATATGCTGTAGCATACTTTCAGGCAATTTTTGACAACTCTTAAGCCATTTCAATTTTTTATTTCATTCTTTTTTTTAGGTTTCTTATCTAAACACTCTGCTCTTCTTCTAAGAATAAGAAGCTATTTTATATGTACCAGTGAATTTCAATCAAAAATTAAGCCCTGTGTTGCATATTTATAGGCTTATGTTATGTAAAATATGCAATATTTGACACAAAAATTGTTTTCCCACTATCAAGAAAACACTTTCGGATTAATATTTCTCTACTAGCGATACGCTTGCTATTTAAATTCATTCCACAAGTCTTAGCTTCATTCAAATGATTGCATATTTTCAGCGTTGATCCAAGAAAAAGGCTTAACCCATTTCGGTTTTATGAAAAATAGCTATTAGTTTTGCTCTTTTTCTGCTCGAAATAAATAAAAATTCTGCTAAAAATTATTCACAGCGGTTCAATTTGTTCCGTAAATTCTTTGCATTCTACTCGCTGATATTGATTGCATACTTTATGGCTTTTTATGTTGCCTTAATTTTGAAGTAAGCTGAAGAAGTGAAACCTACGCCGAATTACTTTAATAGCTTAATAAATTGCGAAATTTTCAGTAGCAACATTTTCAACTACAAGTTTGCTGCCCTCAGGCTTTTTCATGGACTCTTATAGGCGTTGCAATATTTTTCGCCGCGCTCACATTATCATATTTTTTGTTTTTTATTTGCTTCCATACATTTTGTTGTAAAATGTATTTTTCCGCATTGTATTGTGCTTAAGCGAATATTACCATTGACTTCAGGCAAAGCAACATTCCACAGATGCGCGTGTAAGCAAAAAATGAAAAGTTTTAAAAATATTTCATAGGATTTTAAACCTAAAAAACGGAAATAATAAAACTTATTTGTAATTCGCTAGATGCTAATTAATTCTTCATGCAAATAATTTTTAATTGAAAAAAGCTGAAGCCTTCATACCATAAACTATGCGAATTTTTTAGGCTTTCAAAGCTCTTGCTCCATTAATAACTACTCCAGCGCCTTTCCTAAACTTTTAATGCAACTAAAACTCGACTGCTTTCACTGGATTATTTAATTAAAATATTTATTTTTAATATTTATATTTATGCGCATTAGCCGTTGTTTGTTTTTTTTTCAACTTCTTTGACATATTAGCCATTACTCGAAGTTTTAGCTTTTAGTTGCAGCAGTTCAGTGCACGCCCGCTTATAGACTGAAAGGTGAAAAATTTTTTTTTTCAAATATTCGACAACATGCATGTTTTCGAGCGCTTGCTGTGATATAATGTAAATTATTTTGCTATAGTCAATTTATTAATCGCGTGCGGGCGAACAAATGTGGAAAATTAAAAACTGGGAAAATCAAAATAATTTATTTTTTAATATTTAGCCTCTCTTGTTGCTTTGCTATGCACGAGCCACAAATTCTCGCACCTAAAAGTAAACTTCAAAAAAGGTTATGTTAGGTTATACAGGCTGGCCGAAGCCTGTAGACGCAGAGACAATTTCGGTCCATAGCAATACCAGATCAGAGTTATATTTAGCGAAAATATCCATCACTCAAGATGCGCGTACTGTTTGCGAATTTTAGAAGTCGCTCGAGCTACAGTAATCTTCGAAGAAACTATTTAATAAAACATTGCAGCAATAAGCGAAATTCTGTGGTTTCTGAAGTTCAGTTGACTATTTTGAAGCACATTTAACGATTTGTTAATTACAATTGGCTATTCAGAAGTACAACTGATTATTCTTAAATATATTTTACGCTTTCTAAAGTACATCTGTGTAGTATGAAGTGCATTTTACGATTTCTGAAGTACAATTGACTATTCTGAAATGCATTTTACGGTTTCTTAATTTCAATTGACTATTCGGGGTTACATTTTACAGTTTCTGAAGTACAACTGACTATTCTCAAATACATTGGACGCTTTCTCAACTACTCTCCGGAAAGGTTTTGTAAAGAGATAGTTTTATTAGTAGAGTAGAATGGGGTAAGATAGGTCTTTTTTTTTTGAGAGCTCTTGCTATGGTGTTTTTGCATTGATTTTGAAAAATAAGCAAGATTTTGAAACGTTATTTATCTGCTAACATTTTGGTTATACTGATTTATGTTTGGCTAAATATTTTGGAAGCTGCATTCAATAAGACAAAGGTACTTTTTTTCGATATTTTCAAAATCGGGGGCACGATCGATCACTATATGTGAGGGGAAAAGAACAATTGGAAATTAACGTTTTAACTTTTATTTATAGAGTATGAACACTGCACATGTTATAAAAGTTAGGAATTCTTCTTTAATTCATCACGCGAGCACGTAATGTTTCGAACGGAATTTTAAATTGTTTAGAGGCTGATCGAACACTAGCGCCATCTCGGACTGCCGCGATTGCGTTTTTTATGTCCTCTTCACTTCGTTTCGGCGTTTTTCGCACATAATTACGCACCACTTTGCTGCAAAAACAATTCAAATTTATTTTATTCAATTAAAAGTAGTGACCTATAATGCCCCCAGACGGCTGACCTATAGTGCCCCCAAGCACATGTTTTATGTTAGTGTCGATATTTTTTTAAAAACAAAAATATCAAAAAACTAACACATTATTCGTGTTCAGCATTATTTTCTACGTAAAATAAAACTCACCTGACAAATATTTACATACATTAAATGCACTGCACCGTAGAATAAAAAAATGCTATGTCGGAGAAAAGCTCACAAAAATCTAAACGACGCCAGAACTAGGATAACTAATCAATGGTGACGGCCGAAATGACAGTCGCGAACGTTGTTCCCCACCACGTATTCAATTCACATAAGACGAGTGACCTCTGCAAAAACAGTGCGACGAACACCCCACCTACCTATTGTGCCCCCATACCTATCTTACCCCATTCTACTCTAATAATAAAAATATTTTCCTTACAACTTGGCACTGCTTCATTACCTTTCTTCACCCTACAACGATTTAAAAGCACATGCTTTGTCGTGCAAAAATCAATGACGCTACTTTTGGATAAAATATTATTGGATTGTTCTGAAAATAATTTCGTTTTCCCCGACAGACGATTTATTTGTATTTTTTCACAGCTAACTTCACACTTAAGTCGCATTGTCATTATATGTTTTGACAGCTGATATTGCAAGGCTTGTGTGTGAGTAAGTTCAATTGATTTTACGCAGTAGTTACGCAGCATTATCGTATATATTTTACTTTTTTACTAAAGAAAAGGTAAAAATGCTGTTCAAGCCAGAAAGAAGCTAACCGATGTGTATGGAGGAGATATGTTGACAATACGCTAGTGCCAGAACTGGTTTCCAGAATTTCGATACAGCAATTTTGATGTCGAAGATGTACCACGCTCTGAAAGGCTGGTTCAAGCTGATAAAGACACGATAAAGGCATTAGTTGATGCAAAGCGGCGAATAATCACACGAGAGATCGGTGAGAGGTTAAATTTATCGAATTCAACTATTTATGACCACTTGAAAGGCCTGGGCTTAAGATTGTCTTTCACTTTCACCACAAAAAAAAGAGGTTGTCTGTAAAGTCGGTTTACTGACGATAGTTTAACGTGATAACGTCATAAGAAAATACTAATTGAATGGTTGCATTTTTCAAAAGAAAATTTTTTTTTTATTTGTTTGATAGATATTTTGTATGGATATAGAGAATGAGTTAACATTAACATATATTAACATAATATACTTTAACATAACATAACATAACATAACATAACATAACATAACATAACATAACATAACATAACATAACATAACATAACATAACATAACATAACATAACATAACATAACATAACATAACATAACATAACATAACATAACATAACATAACATAACATAACATAACATAACATAACATAACATAACATAACATAACATAACATACTGTTCAAGCAAGATAACGACGCATTTTTTGGTGCGTGCAGCTGGCTGCATAGAATTATAAGACGTTATCACGTCAAAAAATAATAATAACATTAAAACAACAGGTATTATTAACAAACTTGGTTTTATTTTAAATTCTTCAAGTAAATCAAATTAATAATAATCAATAAGAAGGCATATGCCAATACAAATAAGTGAATTTATATATGTATTGTACATATGCGCATATACATACACATATACGCTCACTTAAGTAGGAGAGAGCAAGATGTCGAACGTTGCCGTTCGTTTGCTTTGTTTGCTTTGTCGTTCGTTCCGCGCTTTCGCTTGCAGTTCATTCAAGGTAACGGCAATGAGCAAGGTAACGGCAATGAGCAAGGTAACACTAATGAGCAAGGTAACGACACATTTTTTCGTGCGTGCAGCCTGTTAAATCGAATTATAAGACGTTATCACGTCAAAATGAAATTACTTTCCGAACAACCAAATAAATTATCGCATAGCGCTGAAGGTAAAGGTTTGTTATAATAGTCAAAGTTAGCCTAAATCGAAATTCATAGGAAGGGATCATCATTATAATCATCATAGTTCCTCGAGCTCGCTGCGGAGCATAGGGCCAAGAAAGCTTTTCCACATCGTTCTGTTCCATGCATTTACTTTTACTTGCAGCCACATCAGGTTTTTGTAGTGCTCACCTCAATTTGGTCACCTCACTTCGCTCAGGCCCACAATTTTGATATTAAGTCGGCAAGCTTCTTTCGCAAATTCCTCTCATTTTCCTGTTTGCGCAAGTGATAAAACATGCCAGGTTCCTATGCTTGACCGTTTCTTCGTGCTAAAGTTCGTTTCCAGTTTTTTTATCGTGATTCCTTCGATTTTACTTTTGGTTTCTGAAACCAGTCAAATTCGAAGGCAGTCGGTTGTTGGCCTAAGGCTCCTATCCTTGCCATGGAATTGGCATCTCAACGTGGCTTGAAGGCAGCCGCTCGATTTAAGACAGACGTTGTTTGGCTTTTTAGTGGTTTTAGTCTGCGAGTGGTATTTTATTTCCCGCCTACCCGCCTACCCGCCTACCCTGGATTCGAGACAGTCTTTGCTTGGTTTTCTAGTTTTGGTCTGCGAGGGATATTTTATTCTCCACCTACACTGCATAACTGTTGAGCTTTACCCTATCCGCCAACTGGTGGCGCGTCCGATAGGAGACTAGAAACTTCACACGGAAAAGGAAGGGATAGAGCTCTCAAATTTGAGGGGTTGTAGAGCAAGTTTAAGGGGGGAGCCTGGTTTATGAGGTCTAAAAATTGGATCTCTTTGCGATTTTTTTTTTTTTTAAGGAAAAAATTAATTTAGCACCGCAAAGTTTTTTCTACCTTTTAATGAACATTTAAAAAGTACAAAAAATTTTTGTACTGGTTAAAATAAGTTGAAAAAAATGTTTAACATAGAAATTACAATAGAAGAGCGATGCAACGCTCGAGTTTCCAACTGGCGTACAAGATACAGCTCGTAATTATTATCTAAAGCAAAAAATTCAAATGGATTTCTAATTATCATGATTTTTTATTCTAGACGAACTAAGAAAACTGAGAGAAATTCCAAAATTTCAACTTCTTTGAGGTTTTAAAGAAAAAAATGTCTTTCTATAAAAAAAAAAATCACTTCAACTTGGTATAAAAATCTTGAAAATTTTTTTTTATTTATTTTGTTAGTTCAAATAGAAGAGAATTTAATAGTGAAGGGAACACAAGCTATGATTCATTTAAAAAGGTTCATTAGTTTTTTTCATTCATGTACGCCAATTCAAAGAAATCATAAAAATAAAAAGTCGAGAAAAGAAGATAAAGTTTGTACTATAGCTGTCCGGTCACAGCGTAACTACCTAACGCTCGCGTACCTTTGGCTTTGTATCTACGGAAATATTGAGAATTAGGCTCTGTAACTTTGTGTGAATATTCTGAAATATATTAGGAATCGCTTAAAACGAAAAAAAAAATAATTTTTTTGACCTTATAAACCAGGCTCCCCCCTTAAGAAAGGTCTTTTAGATGCGTTCTGTTCGCTTAATAGGCATTTGGTTATGAGGAATTTTTATATAAATTTATTCATATAAATACACACAGCTGTTGAATTTCTGAGACACCTCACCAACTATTTTAGATATTATTATTGAAACGTCTTTTGGGGGTTATTTGTGTGCAGTTAAAAAAAAAGGGGCAAGAATACAAACAGTTCTTCCTGGCTTTCCAATTCCCATAGCATACCCGAAAGATGTCGAGCAATGTTTGATCTTCCTGGTGCATTAAATGAATCTAATAAAGACAGCAAAAAATGTTAACAAAATTAAAGTAGACTTCCATGAATTTCCAATAAAAATATTTCACAGTTCAGAAATCACAAATATCAGACTAATCAAAGAAGAACTGAGCTCTTCCATGTATATATGTGCCTATTTGAGACTAAAAGAACAAAGAAAAATAATAATAATAAACAAAAAACATGAAATTAAACGAATATGAGGAGAGCATTACCCGAGAGCACATGAAAGAAAAGGGCATGCAAATATTTGGCAAGCAAAATAAATTACATTAAAATTATATCTTTAACTACATGAAAATAATACCCACATATGCATTGTATGTGTGTGGGTGTATGTGTGTTTGTGTGTGCATGAATTTGCTAACTTGAATATTGTAAATTTGTTAAAAATTTGTCAAGCATGAACAGCGGGCACAGTTTAGTCTGCTGTTGACGCAGCAAGCAAGCAGAGAAAAAGCGGCTGGACAAAGAGAGACAAAGAGCGCTGCTGTGTATGTGTAACAGAGAAAAGACTGTCACTCACTTACAGGCGAACGACAGGCTGGGGAAAGGAATTGCCGTTAGAAAATGTAAAATAAATACATATACAAATTTATTTATATATATAAACAAATTCTAGTAGCTGCACACACGCTTACTAACACATGCACATACAGTTCGATGAACATAATTCACTTGCGTTGATTTATTTAAAATTTTAAGCAAAGCGAGGCTTTTGAATTTTTTTTACATACCCATTTTACATATTTTTTTTACATATGTATGTATGTATGCATGTATGTATGTGTATTTATGTATTTGCATACATTTATGCTCTGTAATTTTCTACTACCAGGCAAATGCAATCTTCTGAGTGCTAATTGGATTATAAACGAAATTTGAGCAGGCCATGACAAGAGGGAGACACTGAAAAGCAAATAACAAAAACAAAAACAAACCAAAAAGTAAACAAAAATGGAAAAATAAATAAATTATTAACCACATAACTGAAGCTAAGTAAATAATAGCCCAGCCATTTGTCGTTTATTTTTCGGAAACGATTTGACAAAGGCAATTTGTGCAGCTTTAATTAAACACATCAATGCTTTCTCTTGAGGTTTCAACAAATTTTGTGCTTCCTCTTACATAACAGTTCACTGGTGTGCTATTAAGTGATTAGAAGAAAGCTTGAATTCCTTGAATTCCAAAATGCTAACGAGCGATATTAAATGCAATTTTCGAAACAAAATTAAAATGTACGCTCGTACTGGGATGGAGGCTATTACGTATGTGAGTGAGATTGATTTGATTTAGTAGATTTTCCACATATTTTTTTTATATCCCAGTTCGCTCCGCTCGAGAACATAGGGCGTCGACAAGACTCTTTCATCGCACACAGCAATGAGCTGTTGTTTTTGTGCCGTCTAATGTAATGTCAGCATCTGCTAGCTCGCCGATGTTGCGCCTCCGCCAAGTGATTTTTAGCCGACTGCGACTGCATTTGTTGACGAAGGATCGTAGCCTCTGTGTGATGGTGTTGGAGACCAGCCATGTTTCATTGCCATACAACATTACAAACTTCACAAGTAAGCTGAATATTCGCAGTATAGTGCGCCTGTAGATTTGCGAACTCGCCCGTACTGTATGCATTCGCTTGAATGCCGCCCCTGCTCTGTTTGGCCTGCAGTTGACATCTTCATCTGCTTCGCCGTCTGTCATAATAGTACAGCCGAGGTAGCAGAAGCTTTCGACAAATTCCACTGCACTACCGTCAACCATGATTGGTCTTGCTTTGTTGTGGTTGACTCTCAAAGCCTTTGGCTTGACGATGTTGACCTCCAGTCCGGTAATGCATGCCAGCGTGACTAGTCTGTCCGCCTCCGCTTGCTTGTCAGAAGGTTTGTAAGACAGGAGACAGATGTCATCGGTGAAGTCTAGCTCCTCAAGATGTCTGGTGAAACTTCATACGATACCTCACTTGTGCCAAGTCAATTGGCTCATACCGTCATCTAAGACGATTGCGAAGAGAAGGGATTAGGATACAACCCTGCCTTACATCTGCGTTGGTGGGCAATAGGTCGCTGATGTTGCCGTTGTGACGCACTGCTAGTTCAGAGTTCTCGTAAATGGCTCTGAAGAGACGGGTTCTCTTAGCGGGAGCTCACTTTCAACGCCAGCCATATTGAATCTCGTTTGATTGCGTCGAATGTCTTCTTAAAGTCAACGAACAGCATCTAAGGTAGGGAGCACCACTCAGCTGAATGTTCTACTATTGTATAATGCGAAGAGTGTTAGCTTGGTTAACAAAGCTTCGATGAGGACAAAATCCAGCTTGCTCGTCCCTTAAATAAGCGCGCTCATGAGCTCCATATGAGGAACTCCTGAAAGGCCAAATCACAAGTGTCATTCGATGCATTTAAAGCGGCAACTCGTAAGGTTGGCTTTGGTCCAGCGAACTACTGGTGCAAAGAGCTTGTATTTGGGATCCTCGACTCCTAGTTGGACCATAGAGCGTCAATAACTCCTCTTCGCCATCGAACACGGTCTTGTACAAGGGCTCTAAGGCTCTAAAGGCTCGTGATGTCTGTTGGAAGGGTATTCTTCGAAGCGCCTGTTTGGCGATAGTTTCGTCGCCCGTTCTCAGGGTCTGGCCGATCCATTACCATTTTCCTTCTGCGAATTTTGGGACCAGAAAATTCGCTTTATGCGGCACAAGCAGCGATTAAGAAACATTTAGAGACGCCTTGTGTCACACATCCCATACGATAGCAGACAAGTACCGTTGACATTGATCTGCCACTGAATACCACTTTGATGGTTTTCGTTAGCAACAAAGCGTTAAGAACGTCCTGCTGTACACCAGTCAGCACATGAAAGCGTTCCTTTATGTAGGATGTGACAAAAAGCTTCTCTGTAGCTTTCCTCGTTAAGAGCTACAAGTTTAATACTCCTTTCCTCCGCAAAGCAGCCCCGATACACTTTCTACTTACACAAGAACGGCTTTTCAAAGTCTATTATGTTAACAACAGCTGAAGTTTTGAGTGGCCAATAGTCCACGACTAAATAGCCAATAGTAGAGAGCAACATTCAAATTTCCCTGGGAAACCGTATGTTCGGTTTAGCTCGGCCGAGCTCCGTGTTCTTTCTCATCGTTTCTTGGCTGCTTTAGCCTACTCATCAACTATGGGGATATGGGTTAGCTAAAATGAAACGATACTCTGCAGATATTCCGACTTATGTACCAGCGGACTATTAATCGCTGTTCAAGCCTTCTCCTTCAACTTCTGAGAACAGAAAGTGAAAGGTTGGTAAATGTAATCTATAATCTCCACCGTGCAGAAAACCCGTATGAAGCTATATGTTAGTATTTGATTTCTCAAGATCCTGCCTTTGCCCGCACGCTTGCTTTCTCGATTCCTAAAACTTCACTGCTAAAATTAACGCTGTCATTAGAATGTAGATTTTCTCATGTAGTCCCAACATCAGAGAATTTGATTTTGCGTGTCTTAATCTAGAAGACTCTGTTTAGAATACATGGAATTTGAAGCTCCCGACTGCCCATTTCCTGCTTCTAAAGGATTCACTCAGTCGGAAATCGGTGGGGTAAAACCTTAATTTTCATGCTTTCCTATACCCGCTGACGAAAGACTTTTTGCGTATCCCGACGTGGACAGCTGTCTTTAATTGGATCGTCATACCGAAACATCAGGTATTTCCCCATATAACCAATATCTTGAGAGATTGATTTTGGCCACTGGAATGAACCGTCTCTCGACGAAAACACTAACACTTTAAAGACTCTCATCATACCAGTCCTATCGTATGGCGCAGAAGCTTGGACGATCAGACGATGGAACAATGAGCTATATGAGCCTTACGTCGACATAGACATATCGCAAGGAATAAAGATCCAGCCCATTCGTTGACTGGGGCATGTCATCCGAATGCACACAAACGATGCGGTTCTGGCAGTATTCAATGCAGTACCACCTGGTGGTAACAGAGAAAGAGAAAAACCTCTTCTGCGTTGGAAGGATCAGGTGGAGAAGGACTTGGCTTCACTTAGTGTGCCCAACTGGCGCCGGTTAGCACAAGAAAGAAACGACTGGCGCGCTTTATTAAACTCGGCCAAAGTCACTTAAACGATTATAGCGCCGATCAAGAAGAAAAAGAAATAAACCACCTATGTTTGCCAACATAGTCTGACACCTGCCACGTATCTCAAATGAAACTCGCTTTTCTTCCCATGAAAACTTCAACAGCCCTCGCAATAGCAAAATTTCATCCTGCTCTACCTTATCAATCACATCCACTTAATGCTATTATCGCCAGCCATTGTTTTTGCTGAAAGCACCACCCAGCCGGGCAGAAAAATTTTCATTATTAATAGGCCGAGCAATTCAGGCGCATAACCTTAAATCATGGCCATTGAAGAGCTTAGTTTTGTCGTCATAAAAAAAGAGTCTCTGGCGGCAGTTTTTTGTTGTCTTTTTTTTTTGCAAACAGATTTCTAACTGCTAAATCTAAAAACTGAATAACGCACAACAGCGTACGCAGCGCATCAGCACTCCTACACTTGATTTTCCACATAATTTTATCAGCGCAATTTATAGCAGCTGTTTTTTAACGCACAAAAACTAAGGTAAAAAAGATTAGAGTAGCCATAAATACATATACATGTATATAACTTATGTATGTATGTGAGTGTGTAGGTGTTTGTGTGTATATTTCAAATTTATGTGGTTATGTGTGTACTCCACTTTATTTATGGCACATAAAATTAAAATCTATTGCAATTTATTTTACATGATAAATGGGCTAGTAATAACAAGAACAAGAGCAGATAATTGGTTTTCGAAAATGAAAAAATATTTCAATATAAAAGTGACACCATATGAAAATGGAGAATAAACATAAATTAACTAAATTACGGAAGTGGGGATACACAAAACATATTTAACCATTTAACACTGCCGGTCTACGCAGATATTTTTATAGATTAGGGTGAACCAGCAAAGAAAAAAATGTCTAGAATTACCTTGGTGTGCCCTTCAAGTTATATTATGGACTGGCAGAAATATCAGCGTACAGGATTACTATTCTAAAAGACTCTGCAATGATTTTTTTTTTCTATTTCCAAATAAAACACACACAAAGATTCTGCCGAAGAGTTTTTGTATTGCGAGTATCGCAGGCGATGGAACAATGAACAGTATCAGCTTTACGACAGCATGGACATACAGTAGGACCATAAAGGTTCAGCAGCAAGAGCATAGAGATTCAGCGGATACGTTGACTGCGTCATGTCGTCCGAATGGTTCAAAACGCTCCGACTCTATTTTAAAACCAAGCACTAGAAATGTTGATAATTTAAACAGGATCGCTTAAATATCGCAATTTTTTAATTAAAATATCTGATTTTTTACTCTCGACTTTTCTCATCACAATTTTAAGACTTTAAATTTCAAGTGGATTTAAGTAAAACCGGTGAAATTTCTAGAGATTTTTAATTTATTTTTAAATAAACTTTAAAAATTAATTTTTTTAGTATACTTTTTGTTTAATTAAAAAAAATCATTTTGAATAAAAAATAATTCATTTAATTCATTAATTAAAAAATCTGATTTTCTTATCTAAAATTTTTTTTTCATCAAAATTTTAAGACTTTAAATTTGAAGCGAATCATAGTAAATTCAGTAAAATTTCGGTAAACTTCTATATTTTTACATAAAATTTAATAATCAATTTTTTTAGTATCGATTTATTTAAAAAAAGGCACTAAAATTTTTATTAATTTTATATAAAATCCGTTAATTTCGTGTTTTTTTCTTTATTCAGAAAAATTCATTTTGAACGAAAAAATAATTCATTTATTTAATTCAATAATTAAAAAACCTGATTTTCAAATCTGTATTTTTTCATTACAATTTTAAAACTTTATATTTGAAGCGAGTTTAAGTAAAACCAGTCAAATTTCGATCTTCGCAGTTAATTTAATATTTTTTTATTTAAATTAAAATTATTTTAAGTCTTTAGTTACTAAATTCAAAAATATTTTTTTTATTATAAAATCCTTTAGTTTCGTGTTACTTTTATTTTGAATTAATTTCATTTTTGGTTAGTTTTTTATTATTTTTGTAAAAATTTTAATATTTACTTCTAACTAAAATCTGTATTCAAAATCACAAATCATTTATTTTTAAAGAAGCATTTCAATTTTTGATAATTTAAAATACATTTTTTCTTAATTTAAATTAAAATTATTTTATTTTTACTTCTTCTTTACTTCTTTTTTTTATTTATTTTTATTTTTACTTACTTCTTTTAACTAAAATTTGTAATAATTTACATTTTCAACGATTTGAAGTTTTTTAATTTGATCCCAAATGCCGCAATTTTTTTTTAGTTAAAAAACTTGGTTTTCAAATCTCGATTTCATATACTACTGTGTCCAAAAAATAAGGTGACATTTGATTTTAAACTGCGCGCTTTGAAGGATTAGGAGAATTCTTTTTTTTTTTTTTTTTTTTTTTTTTTTTTTTTTTTTTTTTTTTTTTTTCAGTCACCGATTAACCTTCGTACCGAGCAGTTGTGCGCACAATCGTTCTCTCGTTGACTTTCAATTTTCGTAGTGACATTTCCAAGTGTGCTATTTTTATTCTCTTATTTTACTTCGCATAAGTAAGTTACTTTTTTCTTTCATTTCTTCAAATCAGAAGTTTACAAAAACAAACGTGTAGTGAGTATTTGAAATGGGGAAAGCTTCCCCGATCCCTTCGGGGAATCGGTATAGTATACTGTCCGACAGTATACCTAAACCCCCAAAAGCTAAACGCAAAAAACCCATCATCACTGAAGACTCTTTCCCGGTATTACCGGAACCAGTGAAAACAATCAACGCAAATGATCCGAAATTTATTTTAATTAAATCAACTGATACCTCCAACCCTATTGCTAAATACAGCGTTTTTGCTAAAAAGAAGGCACTGGATAGCATTAGTACAGAATATAGCTCAGTGGACATACTTCGCGATGGGAGCCTACTCGTACTAACTAAATCAAATAAAGTGGCGGAAAAATTTCTAAAATGCAAAAATTTCGGTGGTTTATGTCCAGTTTCAATTGAATTACACGCTTCATTAAATACATGCAAAGGTACTATCTTTGATCTAAATCTTGCGAACACAGAAGAACAAGAGATTCTTGAAGGTCTTAAATCCCAGGGTGTTGTTGCTGTATATAAATTTACAAAAATTTGTAACGGAGAAAAAGTCCCAACAGGCCGAATCGTTCTGACATTTAACCTTTACAAGGTCCCACATGACATTGATATCGCTTGGTACTCAGTAAGAGTAGAAGAATATTTCCCAACACCAATGCGATGCAGAAATTGCCAACTACTCGGGCACACTATCAAAAGATGCAACAACAACCCCACTTGTGAGAATTGCAATATGCCCCCACACAACCCCGAATTATGTCAACGTACCATGTGTGCAAATTGTCTTGGCTCTCATTCAGCTTCTGACAAATACTGCCCTTTATATTTGCAACAAAAAGAAATATTGAAAATAAAAACACAGAACAAGTGTAATTATAAAGAAGCTAAACGTCTGTACAAAATCCATAATCCCACACCCGTTAACTCAAAGCAATCTTATGCATCGGTTGCTAACTCCACACAACCGCAATCAAGTACACTCAATTCAAACTCCATCTCTCTTTCTAACTGTTCAAACAGCTCTAACGACCCATCGATTCCATCACAAACCAATAATAACTCTTACTCTAACGGACCCAATAAATCATTCGATTTGATAAAAAATACCAATAACAACTACAACACAACAGATCTGCAAGCTCTCTTCTCTTCCTTCATTACTTCACACAACTCTCTTCCTCTTACTACTCACGACTCTAATGTAAATTCAAACCTCTCATCTTTTTCTACTCAACAAAATATAGTTACTACACACACGGTAACTCCCCATTCTCTTTCGATACGTAACTCTATTAATTCAACACCCAACTCCTCTTTACTCAATAACGAACATAACATTGCTACCACATGCTCTTCAAATAACGCTACATCTCTTTCATCCAACCTAAATCCAACAGAAAAACAATCTCTTACAACCATCTCTTATGAGCACTTGGAATGTGTAGATTCACATCTAAGCAACAAAGTGACTAAAGAAACTTATACAGACATCCTCAACAGCGACCACGAAGAACCCGTACTATAGGTTATTTTGCTCTGAAATAATCTGAATAGTACAATAGGTAACCATTATAAATATCGTTAATGATTCTTAATATTCTTCAATGGAATATGAAGGGATATTTTAACAATTACATAGAATTAGAAACTTTGATTAAAGATCGTAGCCCCCACTTAATTTGTATCCAAGAAACACACTTGAGACATAACTCTACACCATACCCTCCTAAACAATACTCAACTTATTTTCACAACTTCTCCCACTTCAATCATGCTAAGCAAGGTTGTGGACTACTAGTCCATAAAAGCATCCCACATAAATTCAAATCCATTAATTCTAATCTGTCAGTAGTGGCAGTTGAAATTAATCTAAAAACTCCTATAACTATTTTTTCTCTATATATTCCTCCAGCCCAAGCCTTTTCAGATTCAGATTTAATTCAGTTATTATCTAACATTACCACTCCTGTTATTCTCTGTGGGGATTTAAATAGCTGGAGTCCACTATGGGGCTCACCAATGGCCAATCGCAGAGGCACTATAGTCGAAGACTTCATACTACATTCCAATTTAGCAATTCTAAACAACAATAGCCCAACTCACTTTTCTACACACAAAACCTTTACGCACATAGATCTAACAATATGTTCCCCGCAACTACTTCCGCTCGCCTCATGGTTCACCTTAGATGATCTGCACAACAGCGATCATTTCCCCATAATATGCTCTATCACTCTATGTCCCACAAACTTCTCTTGCTTCAACAAAACCAAAAAATATGACACATCAAAGGCTAACTGGAATAAGTATCAAGAAATTTTGCTTACGAAGCGTCTACCAGCATTTGATGCCCAAAATATCAACAAAGAAGCAGCCACGATTCAAAAATCTTTACGCGAAGCTGCAAACTTTTCTATTCCAGTAGCTCACTCCCGCACAGCTTCAAGGAGAGTCCCTTGGTGGACACCCGAGCTCAACGCTCTGCGAACCGAAAAAGTTTCGGCGTGGAGAACATACAAAAAGTCACCCTGTACTTTCACACTTATAACATATAAAAAATGTAATGCCAGATTCAACAAAGAAAAAAGACTTGCTAAACGTAAGAGTTTTGAAGAATTCACAAAAAATTTAAGCCCAAATTCTTCAACAGGAAGCATTTGGAAAAGAATAAAGACGCTTACAGGTACATATACACCGAAAATCCCTAAATCCATAACTTCCAATAGCCAGATTTTTTCCGACCCATCGGACATCTCCTTAGAATTCGCCAGATACATTTCCGAGGCATCGCTCACATCGAACTTTCCTTCACAATTCATTGACCAATCAAAAAATACTTCGCACGCGCGCCCTGCCGACTGCATAGACAGTTTGGCCATTCACCTTGAACATGATATTACCTTCTATGAATTAGAATCAATTCTTAAAACAATGAAAGGAACTACACCAGGACTTGATGATATAAATTATCAAATGCTGCGTTTTACTCCTGTGATTTTCAAAGAACGTTTGATTAAATTTTACAACGCTATATTGAGTTCTAGCATTATTCCCCAAAGCTTTAAAACAGCTCTCGTTGTTCCAATAGCAAAGCCTAATAAAGATCCTGGCTCAATTGCTAACTACAGGCCGATTTCCCTTATTTCGTGTGTCAGTAAAACTATGGAAAAGATAATATCGACAAGGCTAATGTGGTTTCTGAAGGAAAAACATAAAATATCTCCATTTCAAACTGGATTTAAACCTGGAATAAGCACTCTAGATGTCTTACTCTTCCTCGACCACCACATCTCTAAAAATATATCCTCGAGAAACCACACTTCTATTCTTTCCATTGATTTCACTAAGGCTTTCGACAAAATTGGTTGTCACGTTGTACTAAAAAAGTTACAAGAATGGAAGCTTGGCCCGAAGATATTCAACTTCATTAAGTCCTTCCTCAGCAACAGAAAATTCCGGTGTAAAATTAATAATGCTTTATCACCAATATTTCCGTTAGAAAATGGCATCCCCCAGGGGTCACCTCTCTCAGTTACACTATTTCTGATAGCATTCGATGACGTAAGTCGATTGCTTAGCCAACAACATAACGTAAAGCATTGCCTATATGCCGATGACTTATACATATTTTGCAGTCACAAAAACACAACAAAAATGCAAGATGCTTTCAATAGCGCTCTAAATGCCATTGAAAGTTGGAGTGAATACTCCGGTGCTGGCATTTCATCAGAGAAATGCAAGCACCTACATATATGCAAAAAACATAGTTGTAAGACCTTTAATATAAGCTGTATAAATTTTAAAATTCCAAATGTAACTACTCTAAACATACTCGGTGTTATATTTGACAACAAACATAGTTTTAAGGCCCACTGTACTAATTTAAGATATGTACTAGCTACCAGGCTTAATATAATTAAATATCTAAGCTCAAACAAAAGCTTCGCACACACAAATACTCTTCTTAGTGTCACCAGGCTAACGTTACAGAGCAAAATCGATTACGGACTACAAATATATGGTAAATGCAGCAAAGACACCCTTAATAAGATCAAGGCGCCTTTTAACATGGCAGTAAGGCGAAGCCTTAGAGCGTTCAGGTCGACACCAGTAAAAAATCTTCTAGCTGAAGGTGGCTTTCTATCAATTGAAGACCGCATACAATATCTACGCAGTCGTATTGTCTACAAACTATTTTGCACCAGTGAACATATTCTACATCAAGAAATTCAGCTTCTTAAACAAAGGAAAACTTGCATGTCACATAAGTCAGCACTATACGAAATAAAAGAATTAGCGTCTGATTTGAATATGGACGCACACCCAATGAAGATCCCCGCCACCAAATTTCCACCATGGGCGCTTAAAAGTAACGTGTTTGTGAATGAATTAACTCTCCTGCGTAAAGAAATAACAAATAACTCAACTTACCAGTCACATTTTTATAGCGTAGCAAATCCATTGCAAGAGAATGGCTGGAATTTCATATACACGGATGGCTCAAAACAAGATGATGGAGTCTCATTTGCTGTTACAAACAGTAATGGCGACACTGTAACCTGTGGACTACTCCCGAACTATGCAACCATATTTGACGCGGAACTGCAGGGTATATTATCAGCTTTGTCTGTGACTAAAGTCATCAATAATAAAACGGTAATATGCACTGACAGTCTATCTGTCTTTAAAGCTGCAAAAAGATTTCGTATTACTGTCGATCCTCTATACCGTTTACAGCAACTACTAATTAGTCTGTCACCAAAAGTAAAACTCATGTGGGTGCCTAGCCATGCAGGTATTACAGGTAATGAATATGCTGACAAAGCAGCAAAACTTGCTTTAAAATTGTGTCTCCACTACCACATGCCGTTCGGACAAAAATCCATCAAAAATATATTCTCCAAAGCTATGGGTTCACGGCAAGAACGTAGTTGGTCCAATTATAAACACCAATACAAAGAAGTGAATCTTCATGGGAATGGGATTATCTTACCAACAAACACATCAACCTGGATGAATAAATGTTTTATACGCCTAAGGTTAGGCCACTGCCTTCTAACACATGAATACCTTTTGAAGAATTCTCAACCACCTTCATGTACTTTCTGCAACAAATCTGATCTAAGTGTACGTCATATTTTGCTAAGTTGTACCGCTATTTCCCATCTACGCACGCAATATTTTGCAAATAAAAACCCAATTG
Organism: Anastrepha obliqua; assembly: GCF_027943255.1. Classification (NCBI taxonomy): domain Eukaryota; kingdom Metazoa; phylum Arthropoda; class Insecta; order Diptera; family Tephritidae; genus Anastrepha; species Anastrepha obliqua. The sequence continues at coordinate 119,093,280 of NC_072893.1, read as the reverse complement.
AAATTCTCTCCAATGCATCAGAAACCAACGTAAAACTCATTTTCAACTTTTTAAAACATTTGAACATGGCGCATCTAATCTAAGATATTATAATAGATAAGTATAGTATGCAAATAAATATAAGTATATAATATACAATAAGTAATACTAATTATTTCACGTAATGACTTAGCCGATAGCCCTGGTAGCTAGTGCAGTAAACATATTACTTTATAATTTTAATTATAATTTAATAAATAAATAATAATAATAATAATTTTTTTTTTTAGGTTGGTAGTACTGTGAGTGACATCTATGTCAAATTTCATGTGAAATATTCATTTACTGTTTGAGATACGCGTCGTTTTGTGAGCTGCTAAAAGTGAGTTTCTCGTTTTTTGCAATGTCGAAATTTGTTGAGCAAAGAATTTGCATTAAATTTTGTTTGCGGAATCAATTTTCGGATACGTTGAGGATGGTGCAGAAAGCCTTTGGTGATGAGGCTATGTCTAAAAAAAATGTTTACAAGTGGTATAGTGAGTTCCAAGCCGGTCGTGAACGTGTCGAAGACGAAGAGCGTCCTGGGCGACCATCAACCTCAACTGACGAAGCTCACGTCCAACAAATCAAAGATTTGGTGTTGAAAAACCGTCGATTAACGATTAGAGACCTTGCTGATGATGTTGGCATATCGAAAGGCTCAGTCAATACCATTTTGAAGGATGTTTTGGGCCTCAAGCGCGTCAAATCTCGACTGGTACCGAAAACATTGAATTTTTTGGACTCGTAATTCGTGATCATTTCATCAAAAACTCAACCCATATCGTTCCGCAACCACCGTATTCACCTGATCTGGCACCGTGCGACTTCTGGCTGTTCAGCAGGCTCAAAAGACCGCTCCGGGGACACCGTTTTGACACGATAGAGGAGATTCAAGCCGCAACGAAGACGGAACTGAAGGCCATCCCGGAAAGTGACTACAACCAGTGTTTCGAAAATTGGAAAAAACGTTGGCATAAGTGCATTGTGTCGGGAGGGGATTACTTTGAAGGGGATGAAATTGATTTGGAAGAATAAATAAAGAATTTTCAAAATAAATACAATGTCACCTTATTTTTTGGACACAGTAGTAAATATTTTTTTTTTTGAGTAAAAATTTAATAATTTTAATTTGGAGTGATTTTAAGTGATACCAGGAAAATCTCGATAGATTTTTTTATTTTTAAATAAAATTTATATGTATGTATATGTAATTTTTTTATTAATACTGATTTATTTAAAAAAGGCAGTAAGATTTAAAATTAGAAGCGAATTTAAATAAAATCAGTCGAATTCCGATAGATTTTTTTTTATTTTTAAATAAAATTAAATTAATATTTTGTTTTTAATAAAATATTTTTTTTTAATAAAAATTAGATTTTTTTTTAATAAAAAAATTATTAATTAAAAAAAGTATTAATTTAGTATAAGATCCGTTAGTTTTGTGTTTTTTCTTTAATTAAAAATTTCTTTTTAAAATCTTTATTATTTTCTTTGTTTTTGCTAAAAATTTTAACATTATATTTAATTCTAAGTTCTAAAACCTTTAATTTCAAACTTGTTTTTTAGTTTGACTTTTTTTTATGTACCCATTATTTAAAAAAAAGGTCTGCATTTTTTAATAATTTAAAATAAAATGTGTTAAATTTGCTGTATTTAAATTACAATTTTTAATGGTGATAAATTTGGAACGATTTTAAGCAAAATCAGTCAAATCTCCCTAGACTTTTTTCCGTAAATTTTTTATATTGGTTCCTTAAAATGAGATCCGTTAAATATCTATATACGTATTTTTTTATATAAATAGTTTTTATATAAATATTTTTTTAATCAAAATTTTAATAATTTAAATTTGGAGCGATTTTAAATAATTTTTTTATTTAATTTTATTTATTATTTGTTATTCATTTTTATTTCAAATTGGTTATTCAATAAAAGATGCATTAAATATCGCTTTTTTTTTAATTAAAAATTTGAATTTTGAAATATCGATTTTATACAATCAAAATTTTTGCGGTTTTTTTTTATAAATTGAAAAAAGCAAGTTTTTAAGAATGGTTGCAATTTTAAACTACAAAAAGTTAGAAAAAAACTTTTTTAATTAGATTGCTTTTTTCAATTTATAAAAAAAAACCGCAAAAATTTTGATTTAAAGCCAAACGCGTTAAGTTGTTTTATTAGTGTCTTTTTTAGCTCAAAATTTTGTTTTATAAATTTGGAGTGACGTTATGGAAAATAAGTTGAGTCCGATTGATTTTGTTAAAAATATAAACTTTGATTTAAAAATTACAAGATTTTAATGGAAAATTTAATAATTTTAAATCAAATTTTAAGAGATTTGAAGTAAAATCAGTTAAATCTCAGTTTTGTTTTTATAATTGTTTTTTTGTAAATCTCTATTCTGTAAATCTCTTGTTTTTTAAACTAAAATTTTGGTCAATAATTAAAATCAATCAGAATGAAATTTTTTAATATAATTTCCTAATTCCACTAAAATTTTAAAAATAATTTGGTTGAGCTTCCTCAAAAAACAAAACAGATTTCCTCAAAAACTCAACTCGTGGTGATATACATATATTCAAGATTTTCCAACTTCTGCCGTGCCAAAATGTTTTAGTGGCACTCATAAAACATAACAAATCCTGTGACTAGCTTTAAAAGCCAACTCCTGCTTTTGTGCGGGATACACCTTAATATATATGTATGAGTGTTCACATGTATATATGAGTCAATTTATATGTATCTTTTCATGCATACAAAAACCACACTTCCTATGCAACCCCCCCTTACCCCTCCCACTTTCATTCATGTTTGACCTTTCGGGAAGTAAATAAATAAATTTTACTTAAAATCTCTGCCACAACAATAAAACCGTAAAATAAGGCATTTTCAAAATTGCTTGCCGCCACAAAATTGGCTAATATTGCCACAACGTAGAAAAAACGATTTATTGGCATGAAAATTGACAAACATTGGCGACCACAATTATTTTTGCTAATTTCGCGCTAATTTGGTTAAAACATATTTTCAGCATTTGTTTAAATAGCCTTCAGGCTGCTTATTTGCCGACTTTTTTAGTTTGAATGTGTGTTTTACGTATGTGTGTATATGTGCAGATGTATTTGTATTGTTACATTTGTGGTTTGGCAACAGTTGCATAGAGCGAATGTATAATAACTTGCTTCTTTTGTGCTTTTGGAAACAAATAAAATTTAAGAGTTTTTTTATCAAAAAAAATTTGCTAACGTTACTTTTTTCATTAATTTTCTTTTAATTAAAATTAAAATTAAAATTCGGGACTATAAGAAGCAAAAACTGATATTTTAAATTGGCAGCCGCGGTAGCGGATTGGGTTGGTGCGTGATTACCATTGGAGAGTCCATTTTAAATTGGCAACGAGCGCCAAATCAATCTCGTAATTTTTTTTTTTTTAATTTTTTTACAAAACTTAAAAAATTTTAATAATTTAAATTTAAAGCGATTTAAAGTTTTTGTTTTTTGCAAACAGAAAAATTTTTCTTAAATAATTTAAACTGGGACATTTTTAATAAAGTCAGCTAAAAATCGACTATTTTTATTTTATTAAATTTTTAGATTTACTGTTTTAGAAAAAGCAGAAACTCTGATATTTTAAATTTGCAACGATCGCCAAACCAAATTGGAATAATTTTTTTTTGCAATTTAATTATTGATTTAAAAAATCTTTTTTTTTTTTTGAAAAATTTAAAAATTTTAGAAATTGATATTTGATGCAATTTTAACAGTTTTTTCTTCTCTGTAAATCTTAAAAATTTCTATGACTTAAATTTGGAGCGACTTCAATTTTTTTTTTAATACTTTTTTTTTTGCAAAAGTCAGCTAAAAATAGACTATTTTTTATTAAATTTCTTTTAATTTAAATTAAAATTCCTAACCTAAACGATTTATTGTTTCAGAAAAAGCAGAAACTCTGATATTTTAAATTTGCAACGATCGTCAAATCAAATTCGTTTAATTTTTTTAATTTAACTATTGGTTTTAATATTTTATTTTATTTTTAATTTTTTTTTAATTAAAAATTTTAGATGTTTAAATTTGCAGCAATTTTAAAAGCTTTTTTTGCTTGGCAAAACTTACAAATTTTAATAATTTAAATTTGGGACGATTTTAAGCGAAATAAAAACCGATACATTTTTGTTTAGTTTTTTATAATTAATTTTTTTTCGAGATTAACGATTTTTACATATAAATCTGCTTTCGTACTCTGCGAAAAAACAATAAGCCAAAAGATTTAATAACTTGAACTTCCTGCACTCTTAAACAGAACGAATTAAATCTCAAAAAATGTTGGTGAAAAAAAATGTTTGAGTTTTGGTGCTTAATTTTGATACCCAATTTTGAGGTGCTCCCCAGCCTAATCAGTTCAATAAATTTTTTTTTTTAATGAAGAATTTTGAAGCATCTTTAATGATTTGAATTTGAAGTTCAAACACCTCTCTCCACCTCCTCTGACTTATTAAATTGCATTCCGAAGACCTGAATTTTGCTCTCTGTCCACACAGAAGTTGGAACCTGCAATTTCAAATATCCGGCAATACAACTGCACTGTTTTTCATCAGCGCTCCCTTTCATACATCACTTCGCCAGGTTGCCACAAACTTTAGTGGAAAATTATAGTAAAATTTAATAAATATTTTAAATTTTACTGTATGCATTTCCCATTAATTTTGTATCTTACACGCCTTTCCTTCCCAGCGCCTGGCTACTCAGCTCGTAGGTCAGCTCTTGAACCAAGGCGAAATTAATAAATATGAAACCATTGACATTGCAGCCACAAACAGGCTAACAAAAAGCGGGAAAAGGTAAACAAAAATAACAGTAACTATTTTTAAAAATAAAAATTACAAAAGTAAGTACAAGTAACTACAACGGGGCCGATTATTATCAAAAGCTTTTCCCCATCAGCAACATCACAGCAACGCGCTTTTATGTACTCGTTGCACCACGCTTAACACCCCTCAACTGGCGTTTTGTGTTCTTCTTTTTGTTTGTGTTCGCCCCACTTTTTGAGCGCACACTTACCTACGTTTCACTGTCGACGCCAACAATAACAAACATAACAACAACCTTTGGTACTTTCATTAATAATTTATTTGCATTTAACGTTGAATAATTTGCTGACTTGACCAGCAGACCGGTCGATCGCTCGCTCGCTCGCTCGCTTATTCGGTTGGTTGGTCGGTCAGTCAGTCAGTCATTCGGTCAATGAATAAGTTGGGTTTTCGAGTGCGAAGGGTCGTTCAAAGTGAAGCAAACAGTGCAGGTCAGACTGCAGATTTTTGCTACTGCACAAATACTCAGCCCCGTGTATTTGTAGGTATGTATTGGTCAGCGCGAGCTGTATCAGAGAGATCATGCATGTATGCCTGTTTTGTATTTATTTTACACTGGTTATTTTCAAAATGCAGTTGTTAAGGGAATTGAATGCCTAATTGCAAACCGAAAAGCAAATAAATTAGTCTGACATGGCTGTCCGCTTATAAAATTTCAAACAGCCACTCACAAAAGTCAAATGAGAATGGATGAGCGTGAATGAGTAAGTTAAAATGTGAGTGTGTGACTGATGGATGGATGGATGAATGGATGGTGAGTAGCAGTCGCGCATGTCGATATGTGTGCACGCATGTGTGTTTGTGTAATACTAAAATACATACTCTGTTTGCAGTTGTGTGCACTCTGCACTTCGACCGCACATTGCCTGCCTGCCCCAATGTGAATTGAAAGCCTAAAAGTATGCCATCAGCTGCAAAGGTCATTATTTATTCACCGTGCATTTAAACAAATACCAACACACTCATACAGATACTATGTCTGTATTTATTGTGCATATGCATACAAATATATTTACTTTACCAGCTATAAATAACCAAATAGTAATTGTCTAATTTCACCAAAGCAAAAAGCTCTAATAACACTTTGTGCCAGCACAGAAAATTACTCTGAATCACGCTTGGTTTGTAGTAGTAAATTTAGAAAGTACTAAATTACTAAATACTAATTTACGGTTACTAAAAAGTAATTTACAATCTGGCTCAGTTTACTGGCTCAATTTTCTTGTTTAACTTTGTTTTGATTTGTTGTTTTTTTTGTGTTCTTTGCATATCATTTTGCCCTTGACCGCAGCATAAAAAGGCTTTGATTTTATATGCCAAGTTAATGACAATAGGAAATTATAAATTTTAAAAAATTACAATGCAAATCCTGTAAAAAACAAATAGAAAATAAAAAGCCAAGTAATTGGTGCATGAAATTGTTTGTAGGATTTTCAAATGCTTTAAAAACGTGTCAAACGGATATTTATGTGCGCTAAATAGGCCAAGGCAAAATTACAATAAGGCTCAACCATTTGAAGTAAGTTTGGGGAGCTAAAAATTTTAGTGATTAAGATACAGGGCTCAGTAGGCTATTAAATGACGAAACTGGCGCTGATATAGCAGAAGTAAGCAAGCACCCATGAAGTCTGGTATTTCGTTCACAGTACTTCCCACTTCACATTTAAGTTGGCGCGTCACATTAAAGTTGGTTTGCTGACTTTTCGTATAAAATCCGTTTCTAAAATACAAAATTTATTGAAAGAAGTATGTAGCAATGAGTGTCGATCACCTGTGCAGGCTTTTGAGTGCTTGCAAGAGGCCGAGTGGCTTAAAGGAATGCAACTGAAATTTGTGGTCCCTCAAAGAGACAGAGACGTCAGCGCCAGGCACTTAAAAATAAAATTCTCCCATGTCTCGAACGCATAATTTGAGTGCATAACTCGTTAAAGAAAGACCAAGAAACTAAAGAATACTTCCATAGACTAGACTGCTTCTAGTATTATAAACGACATTTTTAGAGCAGCTTCCAATACTATGAAAAATATACATAAATATTCAGCGTGAGAAAGAAAGAAGCGAAAGTAATGAAAGGTAAAGCGCAGATTCAGGTTGATAGAGAAACGTTTGGGAATTAAATGAAAAGTATTTTTCTTAATAGGGTTGCCCGCACATTTTTAATATAATTCAAATAAAAAATAATAAAAATAAAAATTTAATCAAAATGTTACAAAATGGCTATTAGATGAAAAGTATTTTTGGCATAGGGTTACAAGCTAATTTTTAATATAACTTTTTTTCTTGACAATCAAGTAGAGACTGTAGTAAAAAGTTAATTAAAATGTTACAAAATGGCTTATAGTATTTTGGAATAGGGTTGCCAGCTAATTTTTAATATAATTTTTTTTGACAATCAAGTAGAGACTCTAGTAAAAATTTAATTATAATGTTACAAAATGGTTATTAGATGAAAAGTATTATATTTTTGAAATAGGGTGACCAGCTAATTTTTAATATAATTTTTTTTGATAATCAAGTACAGACTGTAGTAAAAATTTAATTATAATGATACAAAATGGTTATTAGATGAAAAGTTTTTTGGAATAGGGTTGCCAGCTAATTTTTTACATCATTTTTGTTTTGGCAATCAAATAGAGACTGTATTAAAAATTTAGTTAAAGTGTTACAAAATGGCTATTAGAAGAAAAGTATTTTTGACATGGGGTTACCTGCTAATTTTTCATATAATTTTTGTTTTTATTGACAATCAAGTAGAGACTGTAGTAAAAATGTAAGTAAAATGTTACAAAGGGCTTATTAGATGATACGTTTTTTGGAATAGGGTTGCCAGCTAATTTGTAATATACTTTTTTTATTGACATACAAGTAGAAACTGTAGTAGAAATTCAAATATAATGTTACAAAATGGTTTTTAGGTGAAATGTCTTTTTGACATAGGGTTACCAGCTAATTATAGTTTTTTTTTTTGTCAATCAAGTAGAGACTGTAGTAAAAATGTAAGTAAAATGTTACAAAGAGCTTTTTAGATGAAAAGTATTTTTGTAATAGGGCTACTAGCTAATTTTTAATAACATTTTTTTTACAAATAAATAGAGTCTGTAGTAAAAATTTAATTATTATGTTACAAAATGGTTATTAGATGGAAAATATTTTTAGAATAGGGTTGCCAACTACATTTTCATATAATTTTTTCTTTTTCACAATCAAGAAGAGGCTAATGAAAATTTAATTGAAATGTTATAAAATGGCTATTATGTAAAAAGATATTTTGGAATAGGGTTGCAAGTTAATTTTTAATATACTTTTTTTGAAGGCGGAAAAAACTCTTGGCTCTACATTTGAGGAACAGTAGCAAGATGTACTTCGTAGCTAGAAAAGAAGCGCGGAAATTTCCCATTCATTGCAATGATTTTCTACTAATATGTATGTATATTTAAACATTTCATCACAGTCGTAGAAGTCTGGAAAATGGATATGTATATATAAAAATGTTTCGTTTGATTTGTGGTATTTTATTTAATCAAAAAAGTTGGCGGTCTTATAAAAGGTCTCTGAAAACACACGCATAGATTATTTCAGGTTTCACTAGTTTTACTTTAAATATAGCCCTTAACAATTATATTTGAAAAATGGCATCATTTAAATGTTCACAAGTTGAGAACGTCGAGATATCGATCCAAGATTATCGAGAGCACGTCCAGCTTATGGTCCGTCAGTCCTTTTTCAATACTCGACAGAATCAGTTTGTTGGAATTTTTTCACCAACCTTTGAATTTTCAAAACATTTAGACTATTATTTCCACCAAAAAATTCAGGAATTTTGCGTTATTCTGTTGCTAAAGTTCGACCAATTATATAATAAGTCTCAATAATTTTATGGCGTTGCTCTATCGTGTAAAATTGTTCACCTGCCTACTTGAAAAATGTTGAAGTTGACATTAAAAAAAGGTGCCGTCCGAAATTATTCACTACTAATTCCTAGGCGTCTCTTTTGAAAGATCCATGAATGACTAAAGTTAAATGATTTTTCAAAATTGATTGAAAATAAACGCCAACTACTACTGTCAAGCAGTTAAATAAAAATTATTGACGAACTATCAAAAAGCTAGAAAAATTTTATTGGAAAATCTGTCAATCATCAACGTCCATTTCGTCATCCATTTTGCAAATTCTAACAATTTTAATAATCCTTATCACAAGCGCTGACTATTTTTTTTTTTTAACTCAAAAAATTATGATTTTCAACTCACTGCTAGTTTAAGTCACCAACGTTGATTGTATTAAAACGAAATCACAGCTGAAAAATTCCTAGAATTTCACGCACGTTGACACAATTAAAATTTTAATTGCATTTACAAATGCATCACACGCCACACACAACATTCGGAGTAATCTATTTGCGCTGGAAAAATAATATTTGCGTCATTTCTGCTAAATCATAATAAAAAGAAAAAACACTATGCACGTAAGCACACACACACGAACACACACTTACGATTCATATGTGCATACAAATTTGCACTTACATATATCAATAACATTTGCCTTGACGTCCAACATAATTCCCAGTCAAAGCGAGTCAAGCGAGAGCAAGCACAGGCAGCCATCGCCCCTAAGTGTCAGTGCTGCCAAGTTACATACGTGTAGCCACTACTGATGGTTGCCAAAGGAACCAACAACAGCGCCAACAGAGTGCAAACAAACTAACCATAAGGCGAATAAGGGAAATACGAGCACTAAAAATATAATACAAATAAGAAGAAGAAGAAGAAAAAGGAAAAATAAAAAACAAATGCAATGTAATAGTTGAATTTATGTTGTATAACTGCAGTGGCAATGGAGGGCATAGGAAGAAAAGAAACAGAAGAATGTACAATTTTTATTTACGATTGTGAGTGTATGCTTGTATGTATGTATGCATGTGTGTTTGTGTGTATGTGCTCCAAGATATTGTATTGCTGGCTATAGATGTGCCGAACGAAGTAGGAAAACAACGCCGATGAAGCGGAGGAATAAGAATTTTTCAAAATTAAAAAGAAAAATATAAAAGCAAAAATGCTACACACAGTAAATAAATAACTAAAGATATACGAGTAAGAAATGCAATGGAATATAACATGAAATGGGACTCTCAATGGGTGAGCGAAAAAGCGCTGGGGAGCGGTGGGGTTTGAATAAATTTTTAAAGGATAAAATGTTTTTCCAGCATCAACTGAGAAAACAAAAGCGCACGACATAACAAAAACACTGCGCCAAAGAATGTATGAAAATAAAGAATGAAAATGAAAAAAAATAAAAAATAAAATAAAATCAAACCAAGAAAACAATAACTGTAAATGGGAGCAAGGCGAAATTGATTGTAATGCTGCGGACGGATATACAAATAATACTCGATATGCTCGTGAAGGTATGTAATGTGACACATGGAAATATGTAGGTATGTGCATGCGTGCTTGTGTGTATGTGAGTGTGTATTAGTTTAATTTTTACAAAAAAATGCACATTTTTCTGCGTAAAATCATGGCATAAATGCTATATATTATTAATGTGGCTACGTGAAAATAAAACTAGAACAGCGTAATTCCTGACTCACAATGGAGGCCGAGTAGGAGCGGGTTATAAAATTTTAAGTAAATTGTACAGCAAACAATTTTTTAAAAAGTTTTTAAATCTGTCATATTTCATTTATTATATAACAAAAATATAACAAATTCACAAATCATTCGAAACACTGTCCATCATGGGGACAGCTGTGGGGACCTTTCAGGGAAGGAGACTGTTGAGCACTTTCTCTGTAAATGTCCGGGCTTGACAGCAAGACGATTAAGGTCACTGGGTGCTCCTTTCTTCGACAGCCTGGGGCAGTGCGCCAACCTAAACCCCATCAACCTGTTTTCATTATATCAACAGTTCCAGCTGGCTGTAGATATCTGCCAGTTGGAGGTCTCATATTGGTATCAAAACGGCGCTTCAGCGCTACTTGAGGAGTGCCAGACTGGCAGTTCAACCATTTCACCTACTGTCCATCGTTTTCTCATCTTTCGTATAATCTACGAATGGTGCACCCTAAGCTCCGTCGCGCCTTTCGAGCAGATCTGTAAATCAATTCACAAAATAATAGAATACTTTTTGACTTCTTCATAAGAGTAAAAATGCTGAGCAGGTAGAATAAGCGCCATTAATGCAAAACAAATTATAGTCGTGATAACGTTAAGGGCCTTACACCAGAGTATGTGGCTATCTTCACTCACGACTCAAGACTAAGTAAAGGATCGTGAATGGCGTCCACTCAGTAGTACTGCAGCTGAACCAAAGTCTACGGCTACCTGACCACTGCATCGACTTTCAGACTGAGTTAATAGCTATAAAATGGGCTGAGTTGTGGGTTAGGGACTTGTTTAGCGCAGTAAAACTCATCACTATTTACTCAGAGAGTAAAACTGCCTAAAATCTGTACAGTGCCAGGGTACTTCATCTAAAATGTCAATCGAATGTAGAGCTATTCTAGATGAGCTGGTGAAGCGATGCCCAATAAACGTTTTCTGCGTTGCTGGACACAGAGACATTCCTGGAAACTACTTGAGAAATGACCTGGCTATGAAATTAAGTGATCTTAAATCAGTCGATTTTGCCCAGTATTTGGCATCCCTTTAGCCTCAAGCAAGCTCTGAATCAGATCGGTCGACATTGCGCAAGCCAACAATAGACGGTCCATTGAAACCACTTGTGAGGTAATTAGATAAGTCTAGACTAGAAGTAATGAGAACAGAGCCTAGATCTCTTTAATCCCATCAATCTACACCTTCCTTCTTTTAGTATAGAGACTGCTATCATCACCGGGCGCTTCTCAAGTGAACACATGAGAAGTGTATGGGGTCGCAGCTGCCCGTACGAAGGGGTGATGGAGAGCATTTAACACTTCCTCTGCCACTGTGCCGCTCTTACTTCCTTGGCCGTCTAGTTTGTCCATCACGCAAAATTTGGCTCAAAAAAGACTGAAGCCTTCACTATTTTTATGAGCAGAGAGGAATCGACTGAGTTTTGGTTCATTCTGAACGAAAGCAATTACGGCTGCAACTTTTTCGGTATTTCGAGCAATGTGTTGTCGCACTGGCATTGGAATAGTCGCTATGTCTAATGTTAAATCGAGTTTCGGATGGCAAATTTTGACTCTATCTAAGGAGTGGTTGGTTGGAACTCTGTTTGTCTTAAATGAATCGCTGCTGGATTATTCATTTACTGCATAACACCACAACACATCATACCTTCAAAGCTGTCAATTAACATCGTCAAAATCTTATGGGTGTGAAACCGATTATCCCAGTTCATAACCTCAACTTCAATCTGCAAAAGATCGCAAACGTAACTCTTTGGCGGAAGAGAGATTAAAAAAAATTAGCAACCACTCAAAATTTCACTTCAAACAATAAATGCATTGGGTACCCGACAATCAGGTGGTTCAGTGAAAATTCTAGTATTTAGAACTAAATAAATTTTTGACTAAAATATTTTTTATTGCAATGCAAAAGAAATGTAAAATCTCTAGATATTTTTCATCGATTAATATTGCTATTCATAGAAATCTCCAAAATTAGTAGTTTTTAAACGTATACTATGATTTATATTTCTAGTAGGGTTGCCATCTAACTAAGTTTTATATTTTATTGCTTTTAAAGGCGTAGTATTGGATATATTATAGTAAAAGTAAATGTATGGGTTGATAGTATTAATAGGGTTGCCATCTATATAGATTTTATTAAACTTTCTTTAAAAAAAGAACTTATTATTAAATATAATATATTTTACTAAAATATTAATATATTTATACAATATATAAAATATTTTATGATATTATTAATAGGGTTGCCTCTTATTTTTGTCTTTATTTATAAATTTAAAATTTAGATTCAAATTTGCATTAAAAACTACTTTCTGTTACTTTACTACTGGTTATTATGCATTAGCATTTTTTATACAAAAAATATTATCATTAGGGTTAACTCCTAATTTTTCATTTTATATACTATTTTATGGTTTTGGAAGAATCAGAATCTAGAAATTTGTAGTGAACATTCAAATGGGTACATATTTTGTGTGCCCAAAATACTTTCAATAGGATTGCCTATTAATTTTTTTCTTTATTTACAAATTTAAAATTTTCAAAGGACCAATGTCTATGGTATAATATTGTTGTAATTGTTATATTGCATTAAAAATTGCTTTCTACTACTTTGCTTGTGCTTATATCGCACTAACATTTTTTTATATACAAAATTTTATGAATAGGGTTGCCTCTTATTTGATCATTTTATATACTATTTTATGGTTTTGGGGGAAACAGGAGCTAGAATCTTGTAATAAACATTAAAATGAGCACATATCTTTTATGACCAAAATATTTTTTATAGAGTTGCCTTTAAAATTTTTCTTTATTTGTAAATTTAAAATTTCCAAGGGATTAGATTAAAAATCGCTTTCTGTTACTCGACAACTGATTTTATCGCATTAACATTTTTTATATCTAAAATATTATCAATAGGGTCGCCTCTTAATTTTTCATTTTATATATTATTTTATGATTTTGGAAGAATTAATTAAAGTAGAGGATCCATAAGAAGAATCCTATAGCATTAGTTATAAAGCATTGAACAATTTTTATATCTTAAATATTTTTAATAGGGTTACCTCTTAATTAAAAAAAAAATCAATTTGAAAAAAATTAGGATCTACAACATTCCTTTGAATATCATATTGCATTAATAATTATTGTGTGCTTCAAATATTTTCAATAGAGTTGCCATTCAATTTGTGGGTTTGTTTTTAAATTTACAATTTGAAAGGAACCAGGGTTGAGAATATTCCTATAAATGTTATATTGCATTGAAAATTACTTCACATTTCAAATATTTTTACTAGGTTTACCTCTTAATTTTTCATTTCATATACTATTTTATGGTTTTAGGAAAATCAGGATCCAGAAGGCTTTTGTAAACATTAAAATAGGTATACAGATATTTTTTTTAATCCAAAATATGTTTAATAGGGTTGCCCCTTAATCTTTCTGTTTATTTATAAATTTATAATTCGAAAGGAATTAGGGTCTAGAATATTCCTTTCAAAGATATATTCCATTAAGAATTATTTTATATTTAAAAATGTTTCAATAAAGTTACCATTTTTTTGTTTGTTTATAATTTATAATTTCAAAGGAATTAGGGACTATAATATGCCTATAAATGTTAATATATATTGCATTAAAATTATTTCATGTTTCAAACAATTTGATTTGGGTTGCCATTTTTTTTTTGGTTTTTTTTTAGTTCTGATGTAATGATTTTGAGGTAAGCAAAGCCTGGGATCTCCTGGTAATATACAGTTGTGTAGCATAAAATTTTTTTTCACATATTCTGCTTGGGGTTGATGTTAACCATTTTTGTTTATTTTTAGTTTTTTTTCTTTGAATTGATTTAAATATAATATAAGTCCAAAATTTTGGATCGTAAGGTATGCTACATTAAAATTGAATTTGTGCTTTAAATAATTTCAATGGAGTCACCATTATTTTTTCAGTTTTTGGAACACTCTAATGCTTAGTTCTAATGGCATTTGGATTCAAAGAAATTTTAAAAATTTAGAGTTATTTCTCTCTTTTCCCTTAATTGCTAATTTGTGCTCCTCTAATATTGCACAATTATTAAATCCTTGAAAAAATTGCTTACTTTCTAACTACATTTTAACTACTTCAGCAACTAGTTGGCATTACAGATTACCTACACTCGCCACAAATTACCACTATACAAATATTAAACACAAAAACTATCTCGACTATCCACTTCAATTCATACAGAATTTATTTCCTCTATTTCCTCATAATGACACACATGTGAGCCACAAACTTACAGCACAACCACTTTCAACGGAAATTCCATTTTTTTTTCACTATTCCGCTACAAGCTTTCATTTCATTTCTATTACAACTGACAAACACATGAAATAATTAAACAACCAGCCACAGGAAAGAAACAGAAGAATGCGAGCAACCATTAGCAAAAACTATGATTTACTAAGAATATTAATGACGACAATAGTAATGGTGGCGTAAGAGGTAGTGGTGTGGAACTAATGTGGCTGGTGGAGAAGTGTTGTTGCAAAGTGTAGGTGCAGAATGATGGCGTTGCTGATAACGAATGTTGATATGGCTGATATATTTACGATATCCGTCTGGCCCCGTCTGTTTGATTGGGCAGCACGTAGGCAAACAAACAAATACTTAGCTTAAGTGATACGTGCTCCACCCAAGGGGCCAAAGTGAGTGCGGCAATTGAAATGGCTGTGAGCGCAAGACAAAAGGTCAAGCGAGCAGTATAAAAATAAATAAATTAGTGGAATTATTTCTTGGTATTTAATTAGACACGATGAATGTAATAGTAGAAAAAATCCAAGCAATTGCTTAAGGAATGTGAGCGTACAAAGTATGAGTATCACTAGCCAGCAAACCAAGGGTGCACGCAGCACTAGTGAGTTGAATACGAAATAGAAGTCTGTCATGAAATACCATATAATAGAGTTAAAATTAATCTACGAAGAGGCCTTTTTGAGAAGGGTTTTCGTGGCACAAATGCACTCGAAGGTTTGTAATTGCCGGCCGGTAAGAGAAAGTACTCCTATCATTTGATGTTGCATGGTAGGCGAGCATTCAGCGCTCACTGCAGCTATGCACAAAAATACTTAACCTCAGCGCCACCTCAAAAATAAAAAAATATTAAATTTTCGACATATATCTGATATGATTCGTAAGTCTCTGAATATCTCTAAAAAGTCTTCGTTTAAAAGAAGCAAGACAAAAGCGAGGAGATATTGACTCATAACACCGTACAACACAACTTTGCGCGCAAGAGCGACAATTGTATACCCTGAAAGAGGACGCTAAGTGTAATACCCGTGCATACTCAATTTTCCTAGCAAAATTCGCTATTCCTTTCAGAATATATTCTAAAAGTTACTCATACCACATGTACCACCTAAATGTATGTAGAACAAATGCATGCATGAAAAAATTGATTTGTGGCTGCACTCACAGGCAAGACTATATTAAAAATATAATGTTTACTCATTTATTGAATTATTCTTTTTTTTTAATATTAGTATTTCCAATAAAAAATTGTTGCATTTTCTGTGCAATACATATGATTTACATGATTTTATCGATATTTTCGATGGTTGGTCTACCAGAGCGCACCTTTCCTCAATAGCCATATAAACGACAGAGTTTGTAATGTAAAAGTTGTTGCACTTTTCTATGAAATACAGGTGATTTCTATTATTTTATCCAAAACTTTTCTATTACATTCGATACTGCATTGAGTCCATAAGCAGCATCACTTTTTTGGCTGCCTGCTGAACTTTTCACTAAAGACATCTAACGGAAAGCATTTAGAATTTTTTTTAATAGACTAAAGAGTAATTTGATCGTTAATGTATGATAAAAAAAAAGTAGAGGCAATATGAGCAGTATTTCGATTTCGGATGCAAATTTTTCAGCTCTGCATTAGAAAATTTTTTCTCTCGAACATGAAAACTCCACCGCTGTAACTTTCTTTACTTGCCCAAACACCCATGAAGTTGCCTTTAACCACTGAATTCAGTAAAAAAGCTTGACTTACATTTTTTGCAACAAAAATAGTCAGCCCAAGCATGCCCTCCAGAAATATCCTCTAAGCGTATGTTTGAGGAGGAGCTGGTTTGCACCACCTGTGTACGCAATAACCTTCGAAATAAAAAAAGACAAGCGCTAACGAATTCTCCACAACTTTATTACTTGGCGATCGCGTTAGAAGTGACCTTCTAATTTGTCGCAATATAATTTTATGCTATGCTTAGGTATGTTGGTACATACTCATGTATATGTACAATGTATAAAAAGAAATAAAAGGAAATACAAAGAATTTTGGTACATTACAGTTGCAGTTATGATCACGCCATTTAGTGATGCAAATAATTAAAAATATCAATTAGTGATGCAAATACCGAAGATGCCAAATTAGTGCTGCTGCGAACAGAGTATTTAACCGGTGGTAAAAAGTCTGTCTATCAGAGTAATTGGCAGTTAAAACAAATTACTTGCCCTGTACCCCTTATTCATATATACAAGTACACACAAGGTATGTACAAATACACGCCTGCATTACAATCGAGAGACTGTCAAAGAAAAAAATTGTGTATTGAAAGAATTCCAAATTCACATCTACATATTTACGCTTTCATACATATTTCACAGTCTCTGGGGCGTTTTTAACCCGAAAATTATTTTAATTTTTTTCTTTGGTTTTGCTCAAGGCAGATGTGTGTGAAAAAATGAAAACGTTGCAAAGCCAAGAAAAATTTGCTTAGCTAGAATATATCAGCAGTAAAAAATAGTTGATCATACCCAATGAGCAAAAGAGAGGCGGTGTAGAGTTTTTGCTCAACTCTACAATGGGGAAGTACTCAATGCATGGGTTTTCGTGTGGTGTCCGGGGAAAATTTTGAAAAATAACTAATTTGATACGTTTTTCTGGTGCTGAGAAAAAAATTAAAAAATTTCAAATTAAAAAAAAAAATTCAGCAAAATTGATAACTAACTGCACGCAGGTCTCTTAAAACAACAAAACTCAAGGCTGGCTTCGTGGAATGGGAATATGAAATAGTTTTTGCAGTTATTTTATAGATTCGCACGAGTCAGATTAGAGAGTGGAATCTCATAGCATAGTTATATACAAATTACTTTATATTTAAAAAAAATTTGAATAGGGTTGCTTAAATTTTTTTTCTTATTTTAATTTTCGAGTAATAAGTGCCTAGAATCTCATTGCATTTGATATATTGCATTGAATATCAAATTTTGTTTTTAGAGTTGCCATCTAATCTTATATATAAAATAAAGTCAACTTTTTGCGTATGTTCGCTAACCGGCCGTGTCTTTGCACCGAATTAAACCAAACTTACACACATTCTTAAGTAGGTATTGAAGATGGTTTCCGTATAGCTTGGATACCTATTGGTGGATAGGGTCTCGAGATATAGGTCAAAACGTGGACCCGGGTAACCCTAGAATGTGTTTGTACAATATAGATATCAAATGGAAGCTGTTGGTGAATGCTTTAGTACAGAGTATTTTTCATGCCGCTCCGTGACTGGGGTCTCGAAATATAGGTCAAAACGTAACCTTTGGATTTGTATGTACAATATGGGTATCAAATGAAAGCTGTTGATAAGTGCTTTAATACGGGGTAATTTTCATACCTGTTGATGACTAGGGTCTCGAAATATATGCCAAAACGTGGAGCCGCCGTGTCTTTGCACCGAATTAAACCAAACTTACGCACATTGTTAAGTAAGTATTGAAAATGGGTTTCGTAAAGTTTGGTTGTAATTCGGAACACTGGCAACGCGTACAGCGTTCGTCGTTTACTTTTTTAACGCTTGGGGCGGAACTGAACTGTCAAATTGACAGTATGAGTTATAATGTGTCAATATTTCTTTCTGATTTGTACGCCATAAGGAGAAGATGTAAGTGCAAAGTGTAAAAATTGTTTGTGAATTTTTTTGGAGTGGATTTTGGAACAGTGAATAATTCCTTACGAAATTTAAGAATTTATTGTGAAATCCGAATGTTCAAATGAAACTTACAAGTTAATGAAGAATTGATTTTATTAACTGGTGATTTTAGACAAACGTTACCCGTTATTCCGCGATCAACCCCAGCTGATGAATTGAATGCGTGCTTGAAAGCATCTAATTTGTGGCGATATGTGACGAAATTAACACTAAACACAAATGTTCGCGTTCAACTCGAAAATGATTCAAGTGCTGAAGTTTTTTCAAAGCAATTGTTGCAAATTGGCAATGGACAAATTCCTATTGAAAATAATGGCTTATTTAAATTTCCAGATCATTTTTGTCAAATAGCAGAATCAAAGGCCGATTTGGTGCAAAAGGTTTTTCCCGACATAACACAAAATTACAAGAATCACAATTGGCTAAGTGAACGAGCTATATTAGCTGGTACGAATAAAGATGTTAACGACATAAATGCAGATATCTTGGATAAAATACCTGGTGATACTGTTGTATACCGGTCTGTTGACACAATTATTGACCAAGATCAAGTAGTTAACTATCCAACCGAATTTTTGAATTCATAGGATATATCTGGATTTCCGCCACATTATTTGCAATTAAAAGTTGGTGCAACCATTATTATGCTTCGAAATATTAATCATCCAAAATTATGTAACGGAACTAGACTTGTAGTCAAACGATTGATGAATAATGTTATCGAAGCAACTATTTTAATTGGCAAATTCAAGAATGAAGACGTTCTAATACCGAGAATTTCAATGATTCCACCTGAATTGCCATTTGAATACAAGCGTTTGCAACTGCCCATTCGTTTAGCATTTGCAATAACTATCAATAAATCACAAGGGCAAACTTTAGAAATGTGCGCGATGAATTTAGAAGAACCAGTATTCACCCATGGTCAACTATACGTTGGTTGTTCACGTGTTGGGAAGCCAACAACATTATATATTTACTCAAAAACAAATAGAAAAACAAAAAATATTGTTTTGCCAAAGCGCTTGAATAAAGAATAAAGAAATAAATAATATGAAAACCACATCTTTTCTGTTCTAAACCATATCTATTCTATTTTAGTGTGCCCAGCGAAGCGGGCCGGTTTGCTAGTATATATATATAATTAAAATTATTTAAAAAAAAAGTAGAAGAAAAAGGTTAATTAAAAAAAGGAAATAATTTTTAAGATATATGCATTGATTTTATGATATTTCAAGGGTATATTTTGGTGCCATTTATGTTATATTAAAAGGGCAAAATTTCAACTTTTTGTAATTTCAAAATTTTGCTTATTCCACTGTGGGATAATTAGAGGTTATGAAGCCCAGGATTTCAATGCTGCTGCACACTCAATTCTTGATTTTCTCACTGATTTAGTTTCGAGGACTAAATTTTCAACAAAAGGGTTTTAATACTCATACTAACTCTGTGATATTATTATATATGTATGCTACAACAATTCCTTAGAAAAATGGGTCCTAAAAATAAAAAATAAATATAAAAATAAATAATAACAAATAAAACTAAAATGTACTAGAAATTTTATAATGAATCATTTTGAAATGAAAATATGTTAAAGGTATCTAATTTCTTATTCATTTTGAACAAATCAGGCCCCAGGTAATGATAGAAAACATTCTTCTCGAATACCAGTCGCCATTCGGTAGACATCGACTAACTTTGAGGTATGTGAAAAGCTTTCACAGCTTCTACTGCTATTTCGGTTTTTGTTAGAAATATTTTCACTATATTCCTGTAATCTTGCTTCCTCTATATTATGCTTACTTGGTAACTCTGTATATGTACTCCATATACCTAACAGCGCCGCATATTTAGCACAGTTTTTAAGAAGCTTCAAAACTACATAACATACATCTACTTAGTACTTACAGACAAATATGTGTGTGTGAAGGTGTGAGTACAAACATAAGTGTCGATGTGCGTGTGTGTATTTGTGCATGTGTCGAACAAATGTGAATTTGATGTATCCGCTAGACACGAGGGAAATCAAATTCATATTAAATGGTTATACAGCTACGAGGCAAAAGGGCAATTTAACGCTCGCCAAGTGGCAGCAGCATATGGAGAAAGAGTGCAAATTGAACTTCAAAAAAATAAAAAAACACAAAATTTTGCTGGAAGGAAAATAAAATTAGCACAAGTGAGAAAGAAATTGTAATCGAGTGACATTAAAGGGCAATTATGGGAAAACAGTAATATCGAATTTTCACAATTTCTTATTCTACTTTGTTTTACTTTTATTTTTGTTTCTTCAGTTGCTAATGCGGGAAATTCTAAAATGAGTTGTTTGCTTTTGGGCATGCAATTTTTTAGGTTATTTTACAAAACGGCGACATATCTAAATAAAAATATAGGCAATTTATTTAGAAGGTATTACGGGGCAAAACAAATATGTAAATATGTAAAAGAGTACAAGATGAGGTTTAAAAAAAGTGTCTTAAATTTTGCGCGAAGCCTGAAGAATTCGATGATTTTATTTTAGGTAGGTTTACTTAAAATTTAAGGAAAATTAAATTAAATATTAAATATTTTAAATTTTTCAACTACTACCAAGGAAATGGCTAACTTCTTTTAAATTGGAAAACAAGCAATACATTTTTTATGAAACACGTTTTAACTGTCCCTTGGGCAGCCAGATCTGGCTAGACCTGCTTTTTCGTTTTTAACATATTTCTGA
This sequence comes from Anastrepha obliqua, assembly GCF_027943255.1. Taxonomy (NCBI): domain Eukaryota; kingdom Metazoa; phylum Arthropoda; class Insecta; order Diptera; family Tephritidae; genus Anastrepha; species Anastrepha obliqua. The sequence continues at coordinate 119,072,076 of NC_072893.1, read as the reverse complement.
ATTGAATTTAACATATTTCTATTACAGTTAAGGTCTTAAGCTTCCAGGCAGATTCCTAAAACTTAATTTTCTATCTATTTACCGATATGAGCTTTTAAAAATGATCCTCGATCAGGATGAAAAAAGCGACAAAAAGGCCACAGCCGGCTGTCCAACAGAAGGTTTTAAAAAAGATGTCCAACCGAGGGTTAACTTAAAACTTTCTGGGTAGAACATTTTAAAACCAGGAGCGAACTTTCAAAAACGGTTCATGAATTTAGAAAATAAATATATTATAAGAAACAAAAATATCACTAGAAAGTATTGAATTTTCGTTAATGTTCTGTAATTATTATTATTTTTTTATTAAATACAAATTAAAAGACTGATTAAAAAAATATATTGCCTGTGCTACAAAAGATTTAATGATTTTATTTAGAGATATATTTCCCCGGGCTTCCTAGGCGGAATATAGGCAGTCAATATTTTAAATTTAATTATTTTGGTTTATTTTTACCTATTTTATTTATTTTAGCTTTATTTTATTTAGTTTAATTTTATTTTATTTTTGAGCTTAATCCATATCAGCTATTGCCGGAGATTACACATCCCGGTTTAAATTTTCAAGGGATTGTGCTCCATGCTATTGCTATTGCCTAAATATTTAAAAATCTACGAACTATTGCACATGTGTCCAGTATGGTCGACTTCTGCATGTCTTCTAAGAGGTGTTGGCAGTCATACTTCTTCAAATGTTTGATTAGATGATTAGGCACTAATCCAGTGGAAGATATAATTATTGGCATTATATTAACTTCCCTCGCTTTGTACATCCGTTTAAGTTCTATGGCTAAAGCTGCATACTTCGATACTTTGGTGGAGTATGTGCTTTGTATGTTGCGATTAAGGGGCACCGCTATATCGATTACTTCGATTGTTTTATTTGTCTTGTCGAATAAGGTAATGTCAGGTTTGTTGGCAGCTGCTGTTTGATCTGTGGATATAAATCTGTCCCAGTACAGTTTAAAATTTGCATTTTCCAATATTGCCTTTGGTTCATATTTAAAATACAAGACTTCTGCTTGTAATAGACCGTGTTTTATCGCAAGTTGTTGGTGGAGGATCTTTGCTATATTGTTATGTCTCATGACATATTCACGGGGGGCAAGGACGCTACATCCAGCGATTACATGGTCGATTGTTTCGCCGTAAATACCGCACCTTCGGCATCTATCTTCTATTGCCTCGCCATGTATCGACCTTCGGAAATTCCTTGTTGGGATAACTAGGTCCTGGATAGCGATTGCGAAACCTTCTGTTTCAGAAAATAGCTTTCCTTTTTTCAACCATAAATTGAATGATTGTGCGTCTATCCATTCCATTTCGAGATCATGCGGATGGGCACCGTGTATTGTTTTTGCCTTCCATGCTGAGATCATTTCTGCTGGGGATTTAACCCCCTCAGGTACTGGGAAATTGTGATCCATCAAACTGAGCGGGGTAAAGCCATTATCTGCCCTAGCGATAACTTTAAATAGATGAGACTCGCTGCTTAGAAAATATGTACGTAACTTCAAAGTTTGCGAAAAGTGTAGACGCGCTATATTAATGATTCCTCTCCCACCAACGTTTCGAGGAAGGGATATTCTTTCCACAGCGCTTTGAGGGTAATGGCTTTGAAACTTTGTAAAAGTGGTGCGTATCAGCGTTGCAATCCGAAGGATGTCTGTCTGAGACCATTTTATTACTCCAAACGAGTAAGTCAAAAGAGGTATGGCCCAGATATTGATTGATTTGCATTTATTTCCACTGTTCAGACTAGTTTTTAATACAGCTTTCAAAGGTGCCCCAAATTTGTTCATGAGGTTTTGCTTTACTAGCGTGTGGTTGATTCCTTTAAGTTGCAGAAATCCTAAATATTTATACGTTTCGCTGCTATGCAAGTTGTCTATAGTAATATTTTGATCTACTGCGTAGTTTTCTTCGGATTCATCAAGCTGACCTCTAATCAAGTGTATTATTTTGCACTTATCTGTTCCAAATTCCATTCCCACTTCATCGCTAAAAGCTTTAGTGGCATCTATCAGCTCATATAGCTTATGCTTTTTGTTTGCGTACAGTTTCAAGTCGTCAACAAACAGAAGATGGTTGAATGTGTGCTCTCTTACTTCCGTTTTGAGTATAAAGCCATTTTGTTTAAGTGTGAGAAGCCTGCTAAGTGGATTGAGACCAATGCAGAACCATAGGGGGCTTAAGGCATCCCCTTGAAATATACCACGTTTGATTGAAATCTGTTTCGAAACAGTTCCATTTAGAACCAGTTTTGTATTCCACTTGCTCATTATGCGGCCCAAGAGGGCAACAGTGGCAGCATCGATTTTGTATATTCCTAATATCTCTAATAGATAATCATGCGGCATTGAATCAAAAGCTTTTTTGTAGTCAATAAACGCGACGCTTAAATTCCGCCTTCTTCTCAGAGCTACTCCTGTGATAACAGTGTCTATAGTAAGCTGATCTTTACAGCCCATTGTGCGCTTCCTGCAACCTTTCTGTTCTTCACATAAAATGCTGTTACTTTCGCAGTGTTCATATATTCGGTTAGCGATAATTTTCGTCAAGAGTTTGTATGTCGTGCTCAAGCAAGTAATTGGGCAGTATTTTGCTGGATCAGCAGATGGTGCGTCCTTTGGAAGAAGATAAGTTACTCCGGCAGTGAGAAATTCTGGGATAGCAGCTATATTTTTCAGTAGCTCGTTGTAGCATCTTGCGAGTGCTTCGTGCATTACTGAGAGCTTTTTAAGCCAGATGTTGTGTAGCTGGTCTAGGCCAGGGGATTTCCAGTTAGCTGAAGTACATATATTATTCTTTATTTCTTCTGCTGTTATATAGTAGAAGTGCATTGGTGAAAGGTTATCCGTTTTTTCTTTTTCTTTGGCTAACCAATTCGCATCAGCATTGAAGTGTTTTGCTTGTGCCCATATTTTCTCCCAAAACTGCTCTAACTCTTGTTGTTGTGGATATAATGTCTGAGATTCTGCGTTGCTGTTTTGTTGCAGATTTCTATAAAAGCTTTTTTGATTTTTGTGGAAAAGCTGGTTTTCCTTCCGCCTCTGATTACTTTTGAGGTATCTTCTTAAACGCTTTGAGTAAGCGGCGAGTTGCTGTACTTTCCTATCAATTATCTCTGATAATTGGTCAAGACCCACAGTCTGAGGCTTAAGCGGCGCGATGATTCTAGATACATGCCTTAATAACCTTTTAGATTTAGCCCCATTTTTAAATGAAGTAAGCCTCCCTATAGATTCTCTTAGACCGGCAATTCGTGTTTCGAGTCTTCTTTGCCACCTGGGGACTACTGGCGTTTTTTGCGTTGTTTTATTTTTAAATGTCTGTACCTTTGGGTGCTTGCCCAGTAATCGTACAGTAGTAAGAGCAGAAACATAAAAGAGATTGTTAACATATTCCAAGTTGGTGCTATTGGCGACATATGCTGGCAGAATTTTCGAGTTAAGTGTTTTTACCACTTCGTTTAATTTTTCCGATTCGCCTAATCGGGGTATCCTTGGTCTTAGCAAAGGATCCATACCTTCATAATTCGCCAGATAATTATGGAAAATATCTTTCACCTCCCGTTCTTCATTAGTTTCTGGACCATCGCTTTCAATACTTTCATAGATCAAGTTAATTTCAGGTTGTACGTTGGTAAATTCCGCTAAATTTTCAGGCTGTGGGTTGCGTGCCTCGGTTATCTCTGGTGTTATTTCTTCTTCGCTTCCTTCCACTTTATTTTATTTAATTTTTTTTTTTGTCTTAGTTTATTTTATTTTATTTTATTTTATTTTATTTTATTTTATTTTATTTTATTTTATTTTATTTCATTTTGTTTTACATTATTTCCTTTACTTTATTTATTTTAATTTAATTCAATTTAATTTAATTTAATTTCGTTATTTTCTTTATTTTTGAATGTTTTTTAATATTTCTAATAACGAAATCCTGATTTTTTTTCATAAAAATAGTAGTACAAGCGAAATCTTTATTTACTTCTGCTTTTCGGCAAAGATTTCGAATGGCTCTTTTTTTTAATTTTGTTTTTTGAATTGGTTTCTTTTTTTGAGAAAGTATTTTTTCATTTTTTCGTATAAATTTTAAATCATAAAAGAAAATTTAAAAAAAGTTTAAAAAATTTACAAAAATTATGGAAAAACTTATTTGATTTCAAAATCCATGTTTTCGTATTGTTAATATTTTTATTTTTATTAATTAATTTTATATTTTATATTTTTCATTTGAAACGTATTTTGTTTTCTTTTTATTCCTTTTTTTAAATATTATTATATTTATATATTTCTAATAACGAAACTCTGATTTATTTTCTGCTTTTCGGCAAAGTTTTCGAATGGCTTTTTTTAGTTTTTTTTTTTTTTATTTTTATGTTTGTGTTTTTTTTTTGGAAATGATTCATTCGGAATAATTTCAAGAATTGTTTGAATTTATTCGTATACATTTTTAAGCATTAAAGAAAGTTAAAAATTAATTCATAAAATTTAGTAAAGTAAAAAACTAATGCAAATAGTTTTTTAAATTCATGTATGCATATTTTTCATTTTTATTCATTTGTTTTTATTTTATGCCTATATAATACATTTTTTTAACTCTCTATTTTTCGTTCTTAACGTTTATTTATTCCACAACTTCTTATTGGTTTATTTAATTTAATTTAATTATTTTATAACATTTTTTGCTGTTTCTAATTGGAAAAAAATTATTCAAAATCCGCATTGGGTGATTACTTTTGCACCACTTTGTAAATATATTTTTTTTCAATTTTCTGCTAATTACATAAAATTCAAGCACTGGCTTGTGTGAGTGACGTATGAGCACATTTGTATAGAGTTAAATGCTCTTGCTTTTGCGAAAACTAATTTTTTTCATTATTTTAATTCTTTTCACCTTTTTTCTTTTCTTAGTTCTTAGTTCGTCCTTTTCTATTTCCCAGCAACCGTCCGCAATTTAATTCAATTAAATTTTTGCCTCCCCACGAGCACACAAAACTGTCTCGATCAGCCAGGCGTATACGCAACATTGTAGTAAATCAATTGGCAGCCCGCTTAAGCATGAAAATTCTCGCTTAAATTTACTCATTCCGCCAGCCACATGGTTGCCAATTTCACACAATGCGCATCGCGCCATCTCGCACTGCTTTCCCTCTTTGTTGCTTCGCTTTACTGGATCCCTTTGTCGTAAGTCAAAAAATTAATTAAAATCTTGTCATGTTGCATTTATTTCTCGAACAATTCAACTGACTGCCACATTTAATAGCCTAATGAGCAGCATAAATCTGAGAAAATTCTCAGCTAGCAGCAAGTCACATTCAGCGCGGTGCTACTTTTTAGCCAAAACAAAAGCGGGAAACCAAAAGAGAGAGTGAAAAACAAAGAAATTGCGTAAAAATGGAAACAAAAAAAAAAACAAAGGCAAAATGCGAAAAATAAATAAGTTTTAAATTCGTTAGCCATTTAGTTAAAAACTTAATTTTTTTTTAAATTTCTATTCTTAGAAAAATAGCAGAAAATTATGATTTGCGCTCATACTGTATATTTCATTTCTTAGTTATTTCCGCTTGTTTTCGTTTTTATTTCAAAAGAAAAAATGAAAAAAAATTATTTTACTATTATTTTCCCACTTTTCATGCTTTCACGTTTTTGTCTCTTACAATGGAATTCGCTCACAGCAAAGCAGCGTCAAATAAATTCATTTGTTGCATAACATTGTTATTGTTGTTATTGTTTTGCTTTGTGCCACTATTTCACTCAGCACACAAACACATTTAAATATTTAGGCAACACTGTATTTATTTTTATATTACTTTTACGCCATTTAATTCATACAGACAATCCTTTTTGAGAACGGTTTTGCTTTCTCGCGTTTCCCTTTTCTATTTTCTATTTCCTTTTTTAGTCGAAAGCTTTATATCCTTTAGCAAGGATTGGGTATGTGGTAGAGTGAAAGCGGTAATGATTTAATTTGTAAAAAGCACACTTTATTTCTGAACGCATCGAGCGCGCAAGCAACTATTAGATGTGAATACGGGAGGGCGCCATGGCGTATGATGAATTTTGAATGGCTGAAAATTTTAATTAAATACTTTGAAACGAATGAGTTTTATAGGAAAATAAAGTATTATTTCGAAGAAGAGTTATAAAAACAGTAATAAAGTTAAGAAAAAAATTAATAATAAAAAGTCCAAATATTTCAAAAATTAGAATAATGCAGAATCTGGAGGATTAACACAAATTGCCATAATTGGCATAATTCGGTAGATCCACAACTCTCCTAAAACTAATACAACCATTTTGTAGACCTTGAGGGTGTTTTTCATAATTTCACTTACTAGAAAATAGGTACACCTTGGGCTTCTATTGCTAAGGTATAGCTAGCGCAAGTTCGGCAACTAGTTACCTGATTGGCCCAAATTTATTTCGTGCGCCACAGAGATCCCATTTTAATTCATTGTGAAAGAAGCACAAATTTATTTCGGTGGGAAAAGGACCAATTTTAAATGATGAGTTGTTTACGAATACACCGTAACAGCCCGAGCTGAGCCCAACCCAAATTAAGTGCATGAAAGGTATAATCGAACTATCAAGAAACAACTACTCGGTATTCAAAGATTTTTAAGACTTTAGCAATGAGTCCAAAAGTATCTAAAAGCTCAGGGTCATTTTGATACTTACTTATTGCTCAGTCAATATTGGACTAGGGACCATCTCGTATGTACAATATTTCCAAAAAAAGAAAAAGAAGGGTGAACTTTATAGAAATTATGTTTTTAGTAAATTATTTCGAGATGATTTTGAAAATATTTTAAAGCATTTACTGCTAACCGAATGAAGAGGATCAAATTTCCCAAATTGTTTTCGTTTTTTTAATTTTCGTAAAGCTCAAGAATCCGATTAAGTCATACACCAGTCATCAGTCATTTGAACTAACGCAAGAGAACAATTTGATCTAAATTAACGCCTTCGATTCTTTGCTAAAATACAATGAAATCGAACCACTTTTGAATCGGTAAATAACCGGCTTTTAAAAATTTATCACGTACAAGAAAAACTGACAAAAAAGTAGCTAGTCAAACTGACCCAAACGATGGTCAAGCTCGGACTAACAGCTAAGAAGCTTCTACTATGTGTTTCGTGGGATTCGAAGAGTGAAAGATAAGCATCGACTACGAGCTTCACATAAAGGGGAGTGGCCAGAGACAGAGCAGATGAATAGTGGATATAAACACGAAGCAGGAGTGATTAGAAGGACACTCACAACAGGAGGAAGTGAACGAAAACTGTATTGACAAGAACCGGAAGTGACCAGAGATAGATCAGATCAGTGGTGAATATATAGAGGAAGCGGAACTGATTAGAGATACACCATAGGCGGAAGTGACAGAAAACGGGGTTGATAGGAGTCAGAAGTGAGCAGAACCAGAGCAGGTAAGAGGCGGATAGTTAAGTTAGGAAGCGGAAGCGATTAGAACTGGGGTTGCACACAAAACATAAGTAACCGTAAATTGATATGCCGAGCACTGAAACTGAGTAGAGACTGGCTGATTTTAGGCGGATACGATCAGAAAGCGGAAGTGATTAGAAGTATGACTCAGAACAGGCGCACTTAATTTGAACATTTCCTGTGAGCAGTTGGCCGGATTGCATCACGGCTCGAAAAGTGACCAGAATTGGGAAAAATTTGATTTTTTGTCAAGAGCCATCCAAGTCGCACGCATCTTGAACGCTGAAAAACAAGCTGGAAAAGTGCAGATAACGCATATTAAATCTACAAGGAATTCTTAGCTTATTTATGAGGTTTGCACTTCAACCTCATGGACTTTTGTGTCCTCATGGACTAAATGGGATAGTCCTAACTATGTTTAGGGCGTCGTCGTCGAAATAAAGTGAAGAAATACCCAAACTTTTTTGCTTGACTTAATCATTTCTTGCATACTACCTGTATCAGATGCCACCCTGTATAGCTTCCTAAATGACGAGTAATTCTTTTAGACGAAAGCAGTGCAAACGCGAGCTTAATAGAGCCGTTCTATGTTTCGAAGAGCAGTTCAGCATGCAATTTATATATTTACGTGACTTACATATTATCTTAGAAGCTAGGGTTACCATTTAATCCCCATTTCAGAATATGTGGGATCCTTACAAAGTAGGGCACGATTAAAGTCACTGGGTGCTCCCTCGTTCGTCTGTCTGGGGCAGTGCGCCATCCAAAATCTCATCAATCTTCTCCATTAGGTACATCAACAGCTCTGGCTGGCTGTAGATATCCGCCTCATAATAGAATCAAAACGGCACTTTAGTGTTACTTGGGAAGTGCTAAAGTGGTACTTCAACCATTTCAGCCTTCTATATACCTTAGACGTGATGAGATAATGGCAGTATGAGTTTCCTCCATCCATCAACCATTAATAATTTAGCTTACTAATCTCAAACATATCCGCTTAAAGTAATTTAATTCCACTTATAGTTTTCCTTTGAGAAAACAAAATCCAATGAAAAGTTCTTTGAGTAGACCACACTTAGCTCTCTTAACCCTCAATGAACCAAACAAAAGTCGGCATATGTCGAACATTTATCTCCAAACTCCACCAATTTAAATTGCTATCCGTACATCCTCGTCACGCCTTCTTATTTCGAATCAGCTCTAAGTTAACGCCCAACAAAAGCGAAACAAAATTTCAGCACTAATTTTACGCCTACACGCCTTAAAGTATGCACTAATTCAATATCGCATGACCAATCACAAAAACACAACCAACAGAGCACAAATTAAAGTGAAAGCATACAATGAAGCAAAGAGAAAAAGCGAAAAAAAAACAATGCAGAGAAGTAGGCAAGGATTCAGTAGCAGAATTTCTGCCAAGCAGCTGGCAACACCGTTAAATAGGAGCACATAGCAAAAAACAAACAAAAACAAAGGTTGAGTAAGCCACACTCACACACACACGCACATGCTTAGCTAGCGAGCGAACGCAACAAAAGCGCAGCTAAGCTCGCAACGGTGAAAAAATTACAAGGCGCCTAAAAACATGCAACGAATATTTACCGCGATAGCGTATAGAAAGTAAAGCAAAGGAACACTGGCTGTGTTAGCTACGTTGTGCGGCGCGCCCAAAGGACAATGCAGCGCATTTTCGGTAATCAAGTCGTGTAAATACACATGCATACGCACACACACACACATTCATGCGGCATATGTGTATCGTTTTCGCATTTTTCTTTTTTTTTTTTGCCTTTGTAACGAAATTTTCTAGCGCTGGCTAGCGCTTTTGCCAAAAAGAAAAACTTTTTATTTACCTTCGCCTTTGCTACACTTTATTGTTGCCGCCACCGCTTTCTCTTCACACCTCTAACTCTACTGCTTTTGGTGATTGCATGTATGTTAGTATTTTTTTTTTTTGGTTTTTTTTTGTTATTGTTTTACTTGTTTATCTACATGTGTGCTTGTTTGCCTTTTGTCTTAGTCGCCACATCGTCTGCTATTCATTTCAGCAGTGCTACAACTTTGCTATTTCGCCTACATGCGCGTACATGCACACATACACACATATATGCACATATCTTCTACCATCCATTCCTTTGCTAGCCAACTTTGTCTGCCCTCTTGCCACACTTTTTGCTTCCACTGCGCTACTCCGTATTCTGTTGATGTGTTTGTGCGCACGCCGTTTGCCTACTTTATTACACTTCAACGCAACAGCTCTACATTTCTTCGCATGCATGTGGTTGCCGTGTCGGTTGCTTTGTGGCCGGAGGTGTTGCTGTTAAGCTGAGACTTGACTTAAATAATTACGTATACGCCAACGTGGCCAGCCATGGCGTGAGTTAGTGTTGCGCGCAAAAGCTACGCAAATATATCTACATAGTTGCTTGGCACCTGTTTGATGGCAAATGTGTGGACAGTTGCCTTTTCAGCGCGTTTGCCTTTTGTTTGCCGTTGGTCGTGCATGTATGCATGCATGTAAATGTGTGTGTTTGCATTTGTACGTACATCTAAACGCTGTTGGTTTTTGTCAACGCGCAAAACACTTTCATTAGTTTTGGCAGCTGACTCACACCCGCTCTCTTGGAGCCTTCCTTTCAAAGTTTTCACACTCAGTTTTAGTGAGTATCACTTTCACACAAACACACACATTCATTCAAGCACATTCAATTACACCTCCGTGAACAGCTATACACCCCTTGAAGAACTGCCTTGACTACTTTATGCTTTCTAATATATATGAAAGTATTCTTACTTTTCGCCGCCAAACGCTTTATCCGCAGCTTTAATCCTGTTTTATCTACTTCCCCTCATCTCCACAACTACCACAATTCCTGCATGTAATTTCACTTTTCAACACTCTACCTTTTTCGTTACATCTTTGCAACTTTGTTTTTTTTTTCCTTCATGAAAATTTATTTCGCCACACGCTTTCCCATTTCACATTCCTTTTAACACTTTTTCCGCTTTACTCGCATTTTATAGTTCTCCTCCTCTCCAAGCAGGTATTTCCTCTCAGCAGGTATAACCACTTCCAGTTTTCAAACTCTTCTAATTTCATTAATTTCAATCCCATTACATTTAATGCAATTCAAATGTAAATTCTGTCGAAATTTTATTACCAAAGCGAACTATTTATTCCATATAAATTTTCTGTGAACTAAATAAGTGCATTTGCGCTTATTTGCGGTTTAATCCTTTCAAATGGGAAAAATTTCGATGTTGTTCACATACGCGGAAATAATATTTATGCTTAAAACTATAGTAAATACCCCGCAGGAAAGTGGCTGGTATAGACTAAAAGAAAATTTGATTGAAATAAGAATTTTAATGAGGAGTCGCCATTTCTCTGTCAATAAATTGTGCGGTTCGATACTAGCCGAATTTTTTTATGTTGATAAACTCTTGTGAAGTTTATTTCTATCTGTCAATTTAATATATGTTTACCAGCCCTTTAGCATCGATGTGTCACAGTTTTTCTACAAGGGAAAAAATCAAGCATTGCGCAGTGATTGAGTTTTTATTTTTGGAAGGTTTAAAAGCAAAGGAAACTTATGAATGAATGTTGAAAGTGTATAAGGCCTTTCGCGCATCAATTAGTACAGCAGAAAGATTGGTTGCTGAATTTAGACGTGGCCGTACAAGCCTTGAGGACGATATGCGTCAAAGACGTCCAAAAACAGCAAAAACACCAGGAATCGTAGAAAACTTACAAGATAACGTATTGAAAAATCGTTGAGTGACTAAAAGATATTTAGTAGAAGGCCTACGCATCTCATTGGGCAGTGTAAGCAATATTTTGAACTGAAGTCTCGCATCATTGGGTGTCTCATTCGCTAACAATGAAACAAAAACTCATTTGAAAGCGACTTTCCCAGCGACATTTGGGGCGTTTTCGAAAGGATAAAGTGGATTTTGTGCGCTGATTCATTACTATGGATGAGACTTGCGTCTGTCACCATGATTCTAAATCAAAACAAGAGGCTAGAGTGGTGTGGAAAGCCTGGTTCTTCGACTCCGAAACAAGCCCGTGTCCAGAAATCGGCCAAGAAGTTGTTAGCATCAGTTTTTTGGGATACGAAAGGAATTTCATTTGTCGATTACTTGCAAACTGGTAAAATAATAAATTCTAAACATTTTTGCAACCTTTCAGGCCGGATGAAGGAAAAAGTTAGTGAAAACGTGACCCAGTTTGCAAAAGAAAAAAATTATTTTTCATAAGGACAATGCACCGCGTCACAAGAGCATTTTGACAATGACTAAAGTCTATGAACTAAAATTCGAATTCACCTGATTTGGCCTCTATTGATTTTCATCAGGTTCCAGACCTACAAAAAATTCATACGTGGAAAGCATTTTTCTTCCAATGAGGTCATATTGCAGCCTTTCCAGATTCTGACTTCAAGGATGGATATTATTCCATATGGATAATGGTCGATATTAGCACTAAGTCAATAGTCAATAAGTTTTTTGACTAAAATAATATTAGGGTCGTCTTAGATTTTTCCATTGCTTCCTTTCGGCTGTTAAAACGCGTTCGCCATAGGGGTTTTTTGACTCAAATCCTTTCTTTTTTGGCGAATTGCTTCACATAAACGTCTAAACGGCAAACATTTGTGGTGTGCAACATCATAAAAGCCGCCGGCATTGCTTTCTTTTGTGACAGAAAACAACGGGGATTTTTTAGTCTTAGTTCATTGGGATCTCTCCACTCTCTCGCCTGATATCTGGATTGCGTGTCGTACTCATAAGCTCACGTCGACGCGTTTGGTGAATGTTGGTCATATCAACGCGGTTCCTTTTCTGCTTGAAATTTTGGTCTTTTGCAGCGATACGGCGCAAACGGTGCTGTGTTGCTCATTAACTCCATATAACGAATGCACAAATTTTTTTGTATGGATTTCTTAACACAGCAAAAAAAATTGTTTTGAATCACTTCAGACTTACATTTTATTTTGTTAAAATTTTGTAGTCTATAACTCTGCATACTCGATATTTTTATGAAAATTTTTGAAGATTAAAATTTGAAATTTAGTGAAAATGTTCAACATTTTTATAGATCTTGCACAAAGTTTGAAACTTGAATTAATATGGATTTTGTTATAAAATAAATAATAAAATAGAATAACAGCTAGGCAACAACGAACTACTTCTCGGAGTAATACTGGACAGTAAATTGCTGTGGAAGCACAATGGTGAGGAACGGATGAAAAAGTCCAGTAATGCGCTGTACGCCTGTAAAAGAATGCTGGGCCTTACTTGGGGTCTATCACCCTCACTGATGCATTGGTGTTACGCGGCAGTAGTTAAAACGATATTGCTGAATGGGGCCCTAAAATGGCCCCAGAAAAAAAGCAAACTGGCATACTTAATGGCATGGATTCAGCGACTCGCTGCTCTCTGCATAACAGGAGCGATGAAAAGCACTCCAACCGCGGCGCTGGAAATGATACTCAGCATGCCACCTATTCACCTTATGGCTCAAAATCTGGCAGCGAAATCCGCGGGGAAGTTAGTGGCTGCTGGAGTATTCACCTGTAGAACCTTCGGACATAGCTCAATAGGAAAGAGGAGATCAGGTTGCACGGACTACATGACTCCGTACTTTAATAGGTGAAGAGAAGGTTTCGCACTACAATTAAAAAGGAGGGATGGCACAAAGGCATAAAGCCTGGCCATAGGACTTCTCACATCTACACAGACGGCTCTAAAACCTTAGACGAAGTAGGAGCAGACATTTACTGCTCCAAACTAGGGATTAGGCAGCCTATCCAGCTGCCAGACCACAGCAGTATTTTCCAAGCGGAATTTTTTGCTGTGGGGAGCAAGCCACGGAGCTAGCCTACACAAGAACAAGAAAGAACTCAATAATTAATATATACGTGGATAGTAGGCCGGGTCGATTTGTGGGGAGGCAAAAAAATCGCCCATTGCTCTGTGAAAATCATATTCTAGGGATCAAAATAAGAAACTTTGCCGAAGGAACCATACCTCTAAAACGAATTCTGATGTCCCCCAATTTGGGTCGAACTTTTTAGTTTCTTTTCTCATGTAAAGGCCAAAAATGGTGATATTTTGAAATGATTGTATGGGGAACCCCCCAGGGGAGTTCCAGGGGGTGTGCCGCTGGCATGGGTGGATCGGTCGTCCAAAGTGAATGGGGGCCGGTCATACATTTGTACTCGGTTAGAGAACTCTAAATGGGTCAAAGTGGGATTTTTCGTTCGACCCAAATTGGGGGACATCAGAATTCGTTTTAGAGGTATGGTTCCTTCGGCAAAGTTTCTTATTTTGATCCCTAGAATACGATTTTCACAGAGCAATGAGCGATTTTTAAATCGACCCGCAAACAGAAGTCTGCATATCTATTGGGTACCTGGTCAACTGGTCCAGGGGCGTACTTGGAGTACGTAGCGCGCATGGCAGCGAAAAAATTGGGCCCCCTCTTTCCCTCTTTTTTCTATATCTGATGTATTTAATCTGTGGAATTCGTTTTTAATTCTAATAAATTAAAAAAACAAAATGTATAATAATTTAATGAGAAGTACTTCGTAATATGTTTCACTATCATAATGCTTAAGGATGGAAATTAAATTTGCATTTCTAAGATAATTTATTATTTCAGGATGCTGGTTTTCAATAATTACGTAACACGTTTAAAATTAGATTTAAATTATTTGTTGAAAGATCTCGCATCGTTACAATAATATTTCTTCAACTAACTTCTTACTGCTCTCGAAGCTTTGGAAAAATTGCAGTCGTACTTTTCTTGCTTTTCTTGGCGCGAATTCATTGATAATAACATCGAAATCAGTTCTTCCAGTTTTATCCCTTTCTACACTTAACAGCGCGAAATCGCACAATCTTTCTTCACCCATTGTAGCTCTTAAATAAAACAGTATATAGTAAGTTTTAACTTGCTGAAGGATCTCTCGCAGCTAGCAATGGAAACTGCTATTGTCAGTAGAATTTTAATTGCAACGCGAAGATTCGGGAACAGGCTTTCATCTCCGAACTGGACAATGAATTCTAGGAGTGTTTCTAGGCTTCAAATCGTGTTTTTTCGGCTCGTGAGCAACATCCTGCAGTCAAGAATTTCTTCGTAAAGTTCATTTCCATCAATATCACTCACGTAGAATTGACCTAACTCGTTGCACTTTTTTTTGAGATCGTTTTTTTTCTGATAAATAAGACCTTTGACATCGAGAAGGAATCCAAATTTTTCATCGATTTCCTTCAATCGTACAGATCTTCCGTTCATTTCTTGAAATAGTCAATCGACTGTTTCTCTTAAGACCCTTCTCATTTCTTCGATGGCACTCAAACCTGCATCAATCGAAATCTCACCAACCATATTTTTTATTCTTCTTCGGCGTCTTTCAGTTGCAACGTCCCATTTTTGACATAAAATCAAAAAACTAGGTATGCTATCTTAGTGGTTGGTCCAAATAACACATTTAAAAAAAATTCATCGAAATCGGTTAAGTGGTTTCGGAGATTAGCTTGGAAAGGAAAATTACAACTAACTTTTATTTAATAGATTTTTCTACATAGTTATAAAATTATACTAACAAATTCGTCGGCAAAAATATCAAGGAACTTTTGCAATTTCGATAATGAATTTCCAAAATTAGTGATCATGGATATCATATAACAAATAAAAATATATTCTTCGATAAAAATGAATACTTACCGAAATGGTGGCTCCTTACACATTTTTTATCTTTATGTTGCAAACAATCAAACTATTCAACAATATTTCAGAATATTTGAGAAAGGAGGATGAAAAACACTGAGCGAAGGTTATGTTTTCACCAGCAGTGCCGTGACATAGCAAGTTAGTTGCATGCAAAGACGTAAAATGTCCAGAAGAGGGGCGGTCCTTCGCTTCTGATCTCGGTGTCCCTCCACGCTGCTCGAAGTTTTTCGAGTCACTGGCAGTCATCAGCTAAACCGGCTTTGACTTTAAACAGCGTAGAGGGGCGCGGGCGGTATACGTTACAGTTTTTCTCGGTGGCGAGTATACAGATTACAGAGTCAACTATCCTGACTTCTTGTATCTCTATTTAAAACTGAAGTTCAAAATCGCGATTGAATATACATTGATTATACAAAGTTGAGGTGTCACTTTGCGCCCCATTAGAGTGACGCCCATGGCACGTGCCCTGCTTGCCATACCCTAGTTATGCCACTGAACTGGTCACATCTACTTTCAGTATTCATGGAGGTCGGACTCCATCTGGTATCGCTAGGGACCAAAATGTCTATGCGTGGCTTTATGCTAACCAGGCTAATCTAACCTATAGAAGAAACCATATTTTTACAAAAGAATTATTTAAATTAAAACAAAAATAGCCCCAACTTGCCAAAACGTGCTTTTGGTGCTCTTTTGAAGTGAAACTTCTTTAGCGGCGGTCTGATATTTGAGCGAGAATGGAGAGTGAATTGGAAAAAATGTAACGTTTAGAGATTTCGTTACGCGAGAGAGAAAAAAAGATACAAAGTAGAGAGAAGGAGAAAGAGAGCTATACATCATAATGTTACGCGACAGAGAAAAAATCAGAAAAAAAGTTGCTGGTCATGTTGCAGCGCATAATATCAGTAAAACAGCGGTACCAATCGGACGACGCACATCAACAATCCCGCTTAACAACAACAAACGATTAACGCTAAACGATCATATTTACCATTAGTTTGTGCTTGTGCGACGACCATTCACAAGTCTCAGGGAAGCACGTATTCTGAAGTTGTTTACGAATATGATGAAAAACATTCGCAATCATTGCTTTAACACGAGTCACTTGTATTGAAGGCTTGTGGATTATAAGGAACGGAAATGATTTTAGATTCTACCATGGTCGACGAGCATCAGTCAGTATGTCTCATTTACAAGATGAATTCCGGAGACTATCGTTAAATAGACTGGAAACTGTGGATAAACAAATAATCGATTTCATGACTCAGAGAAGCGGGCTATCTGTATATAGTCTTAATTGTCAGAGCCTACGAGCACATTCCGCAGATTTAACAGACTCTGTCATCCGCAAATCGAGTATAGTACTTTTGTCCGAAACTTAGTTAAATGATAACGAGGATATTAGTATACCAAATTTCAATTGCGTCATCAAATATAAGCGACTAAATGTTAAAGCTGGCGGTGTGGCAATCTACCGCAATCAAGATGATAGCATAAATATCGTCACACCAAACATGGAAATGACTGCAAGGCAGTCTCAGTCATATTCATCAACAGTCACACCAGTTGGCGATGTTTGCATTACAGAATGTCAAACGCTGAATGGAAAAACTATTGTCATAGCCGCCATCTATATCACACCGAACCAAAATCTTGATGACATAATATATTTCATTCACCGCTCACTACTGGTTTACAGCCACGCAGATGCAAATGCACTTGGAAGAGGCGAAGACAAAATTCCATTGATTCTCGGGGGAGATTTCAACGTAAATTTCGGAACCAATGATTCTTTGCCGTTGATTCAATTTCTTCGAGAAACATTCGGTTTGCAGATAAACAATAACCCTAAAGAATCAACAACAAAATCCGGAGCTACACTAGATGCAATTTTCACACGTTATCTAGAAAATATTGAATCACGTACATATATTTCATATTTCAGCTATCAAAAACCAATTATATCAGTATTAAGAATTGAACCACCAACAGATGATAGCATAATGCATATATAGTTAATAAAATCGAATTTTGGTTACACAAGTTTAATACTGTTGTATTTCTTTTGAAATTATCCCTGTCTCCTTCTCTTCTTCTCTCGCTCTTTCTCTCTCTCTCTCTTATTCACACACAGAAGTTTTAATTCTACCACGTGTACGATGCTGCACATGATTTTTTTTTTAATTTTATTTATTAAATTTATTTAGCAACGAATCTTAATCTTTTGCATCTGACCTTAACCGGACTTTCAGCCTACAAGGATTTTCCTTTCCACAGTGTTTATCGAGCTATAATAGTTGCAACTTCATCCGGTACTACATACTTTATTTCGTCTATCGCTGAACATAAATGTTTCCAAATTACTTTTTCTAAGCGTCCCACAGTTATTAGCACCTTTTATCACATATCTGTCACGCCTCTGTCACGTGTAAGAAAAATTAAAGATTTTGGTGTAATATCTGATTCGAAACTTACTTTTGCTAGTCATATAAATTTGATTATTACCAAATCTTCGCCGAGATTGCTTTTGTTAGGCGTCATAACTCTGATATCTCCGATCCTTATGAGCTGAAGCATTTGTACGTTTCAAGCTTGAGTTTACCTGCTTCATTTGGTCGAATCCAGAAAGCATTCTTTCACTTCGCGTTGCGTAATTTACGCTTTTCGAATTTTCCGCTCTCTACCTATGACGTGCTTATTGATTAGCTTAAAATCATTGCAGGCAAGGGAGAATAATCGTATCTTTGCCTTTCATTTTCGATTTGATCCGTGGTGCTGTTGACTGTCCGGTGCTTCTTTAGAGGATTTTCTTTAAGAGTTTAGGGGTATTCAGAGGCCCAAAAAAATGATACTTTATTTTACAAAAATAAAAACATGGCATTAATACATCATATTTTGACTTGACTTTAGTAAAATTTCAAAAAAATAAATTAATAATTGTAAAAATTATCGCTGTTTGTGTAGAGCCCGTTTCTCCAGAAGTCCCTTCCGCTGATCATCAGAAGTCCTTGGAAATTCATCTAAAATCAAACGGGGAAGAGAAATAAGTTTTATTAATAGATAATCTTGTGCCTGATCGAAGCTTCTTTTTCAAAATTACCAATAAGGCGACTTCAGGAAATATTTTTCAGATTTTTGAGAAAAAAAACCGACAATTAATTGTTTAAAAAAATCGAAATTTTTGGAAAAAAAAAATTCCTTCGATCAGGCACGACTTTTGTATATTTTTTAAAAGCAGTATACATTTTTTTGAAATCTACCAAGCGGTTTTTAAGTAACGGTGATCACCAGTTCAAAAAATCTAGTTTTGAGGAAAGAGCATTTAAAGTTTTGCTATCGGCTCCGGAGCGTCCGAACGCCCTTTGTTAGTTATTGAATAACTCGGATGTCGGATTCACTTCAAATTTTCGTACAATATTTTAAAGATATTATGTTTTAAGAAAATGCAAAAAAAAACATTTTCTGAAAATTCTGACTATTCCTAAGCTCTTAATATTCTGGCCAACGCTCTGCGTACTTCGGAGTTCTTTTATGTTTGTCTCTCAAAATCCCTTTTTTTTATATATTTGTTTATTTATTTTCAACTAATAATATTAAGTACTGCAATAAACAATAGTATTAGTATAGTAATGATGTGTCGTAAAATGTCTCTAGATGAGCTCTCAAGTATGTACGTATATTATCTGATGTCGAATAACTTTTCCTTAGTATTGAAATTAATTTTGTTTTAACTTAGAAGTTATTAAAATATTTTATATCTTTGATGCAGGGAAAAAGGGAACAAAAACGATGCATAGATTATTGTTTATAATAAAAGGCTTAAAAGTAATAAAAGAAGGTAGTCAGACTAGAAAGGTGGTATGAGTTAGTGTTGCGTGTCATTTGTTAACCACCAACAGTTTTTAATGGTAAGGGTGGATTCGATTTTGTCGCAGCTTGAAATATATGTATCAAAACGTTTATTATTTGCATTAAGTGTTTTTGATGTGATTATTTTATTGTTCGCTCTTCTGAATATGTGATATATTATTAGCGTGTGGTTTTCGTTTTGTATAAAGCCTTTTTTGTCGAGGTATAAGAAGGATTCTGGAGGTGGAAATCCATTAGAAATAGCTAGTGAAAAATAATCGTCGCTTTCGTAGTAAAACGCTCTTATCAATATGTTATTGGTATTGTATAGGCAACGCCGGATATGTTTTCTTATTAAATTTATAATATGACAATCAATTCTGGGCACTTTCGCTGTGTTATAAAGCTTTGAGTTCGAGATGTATTTGGTATAGTTACTATTTTGTAATCTGTATAAGGAAGTACAAGATCGTAGTATTCTTCTCTCAAGCTTTCTTAGCCGTTCCATATATGAGGGTGAAATGTTATACCAAATTGAGCAACCATATGTGAGTATCGGTCTTACCAGGGTTTGATACATTAATATTTTAACTTTCTTGTGTAGTAGTTTCGATGAAAACATTTTTTTATAGATATGGAAATCTCTTGCGGTCTTCTCGACTTGGGGGTTAATGTGATGGTTATAGTATAAAAATTGATCAAGGTGAATACCGAGATATTTGACTCTCTCAGTGGTTTGAATAGGAATTCTGGTTTCGTTAGATATTATATTTAGATTTTTCCATTTTTTTCTGATATTTGAGTTGCATCTTTTTATGGGTGGACGAAACAAAATGCTTTCGCATTTCTTTGTATTTATTTTAAGATGCCAGTTTGCTGTAAAATCTTCTACAATATTGTATTTCAATTGCAGATTTCTGTCAATATCCTCTATTGGTTTGTCTGGATGGTAAATGACAATATCATCAGCAAAGGTTATGATATTGTCTATTTTATGCAGCAAGTCAAGTATAAAGAGATTGAAAAGAGCTGGGGCATTTACTGTCCCTTGTTGCAAACCATTTGCTGTATTAAATTCGCGACTACTTTTCATATTATTTATATGTACTGAAATTTTTTTATAAATGAGAATGGCGAGGTGAACCGGAAATTTATAGCCTATGAGTTTAGACATCAGGCCTTCGATCCACACTTTGTCGAAAGCTTTTTCAATGTCTAAGAAGCAAGCTACTGTGACATGTTTTTTATTCCAGCTCCAGTTAATTTCGGAGGTCAAAAGGTTAATTGCATGTATAGTTGAATGTCTATATTTAAAACCAAATTGCTTAGAATTCACTAAGTTGTTGGTTTTAGTGACCCTATTTATATTTATGTTTATTACGACCTCAAAAACTTTACTAATGTTTGGTAACAAGCTAATTGGTCGGAGATTTTTCAAACAGTTTTTGTCCTTCTCTTTTTTTTTTTGGTATCCCGATCAGTTTAGCTGTTTTCCAAATAGGAGGAAAATAGGCAATATTCTGAAATTAGTTCTTGGGATAAGTTTTTCAGAATGATGTTAGGTATTTGGTCTAAGCCTGAGAACAGTTTACTTTTAAGATTGGAAAATATAGCGTTTTTCAATAGGTGCGCTTCAACTTTTTTCCGATAGTGAGGGCGAACGACGCAATATTTTTTATTTTTCGCTTGTCATTTGTAAACTTCATTAGGATACATTTCATCATGAAACGCTACACACTTGAGCAACGATTGCAAATCGTGCACATTTTTTATGAAAATAATCGTTCTGTTGCTGCTACTTTAAGACTACTTTTTTCCAAAAAATCATCTTCAGTGATGAAGCTCACTTTGGCTTTGTCAACAAGCAAAATATGCGTTACTGGACAGAAAGCAATCCACACGTGATTCATGAGGCACCGTTGCATCCCGAAAAAATCACTGTTTGGTGCGGTTTACATGCCGGCGGCGTAATTGGCCCATATTTTTTCGTTGACGAGAACGATCGCCACGTTACTGTGAATGGAAATCGATACCGCGACATGATAAACGATTATTTTTGGCCGCAATTGAATGGTATGGACTTAGACGACATGTGGTTTCAACAGGACGGGGCCACAAGCCACACAACACACGCTACAATTGATTTGTTGAAGAGTAAGTTCGATGAGCGCATTATTTCCAGAAATGGACCGGTCGAATGGCCGCCGCGCTCGTGTGATTTGACGCCTCTAGACTATTTTCTTTGGGGTTATGTGCAGTCATTGGTCTACAGTAACAAGCCGGCGACGATTTTTGAGCTCAGAGCCAATATTGAACGCGAAATTGCTGGAATTTCGGCCGATTTATGCAAAAGAGTGGTCGAAAATTGGGTTCACCGATTGAACTTCGTAAAACGTGCACGCGGTGGTCATGCAAAACAAATCGAATTTCATACTTAAATGTATATGTTCAAACTCGATAATAAAAAAAAAATTAGTTAAAAAAGTCAAACCGTTTGTGTTTTATGCAAAAAAAAACGTTGAAGCGCTCTTACTGAAAAACGCGTTAAATCTGAGAGATCATCGAAAAGAATAAAGAAGTTGCCTGTTTGCGCTTCGGTTAAATTATTGGCTTGTTTGATGGCATCAAATCTTGTTTTGGTTGCTCGAAAGCTGTCGAATAAAGTTTTTGTTTCTAAAAACTCATTGAAGCATTCTTGCACTTGTAAGTGAACGAGATTGTCAGGTTTGCACTGTTTTGAAGGATGAATTGCTTCAAAATGAAGCCCTGCTATATCGGGTATATCTTCACTGTTGTTGATGCAGTAGTTGCCTGTTGTAAAATTTTTTTCTAGCAGATTGCAATCGAGGCCAGCTTTTTGAAGTTATCTGATGAGTTAAAAGGAACGTTTATGTGACTAATTGAGTTGTCGTTTTTTAGAAATGTTCGTTTACTTACTGAAAATGTTGAGGGGTCGGTATTCTTAAGGGAAGTAAGTGTGTGTTCGAGTTGATTATTAAATTGAATCTTTACATTGTCATTAATTAGTATTTATGCTCGAAATGATGCTATTACTAGAGACTTAAATGAGTTTAATAAAATCTCAAAATTTGTGGAGACGGATTTTTTCATTTACAAAAGATCGCCGTTTGAAATTTTTTTATATTTATTAGAAATACCTAATCCTTTCTTTAACGCCTTTTAACCTCCAAATATGTCCATTTAGCCAATAAGAATCTGTATATTGATTGGCTTAATAAATTAATAAATAAATTCGCGCTTTTAGTTTGGTTTGTTGGATTTTTAATAGAGTTTATATTCCGGCCTATCGGCCTCGGTAGTCTAGCGCAAGTGCACTAGCCCAACATCCCAGAGGTTGTGGGTTCGAATCCCACGTAAGGCACGGTCCTCGCACTTTTCAAAATTAACCTACTTTTCCTGTTTCATTTCTCAACCTTTCCATTCTCATAGTCAGTGCATTCATTTGCATTGTGGCTGCTAAAACAAGCAAAATCAAAGAAAAACACACAGTTACACATTGCATCAGTGGCGCCAGCAAGAGGAAGCGGCCAACCGCGGTAATAGCGCAGACACACCAAATTTAGTGAAGTCCTCAACCATCTGAGCGGTCCTTCTGGCAGAAAAATGTGAAACACAGATGGCGCTCCAAAGCAACGACTGGTGGACATTCCCTCTACTTAGGACTGATAGCGGCAGCCTAATCACCTCCCCTGTCAGAAATCAAAACAGATTAACGAAACCAACGCAAGACTGAGTCTTGTCGAGGCCCTATGCTCCCGGGAGAGTGCACAAGGAAAAAAAATGTTCCGAGCTCACTCACTTAAGAACCATTTATACCAGGTTTCAGGCTATAAGCGCTTTTGTGGTAGATTAAAAAATAAAAGCAAAACAATTTTCATGCCATATATCCAAACATTTCTTAAGCCACTTCAGTTTATGTGCAACCCAATCGCATATAAACGGCTCAGCCAAGCTCTAGGGCGGTAGTAATAAAAAATTGTGAGGTGTAAAATTTACAATTTGCAGAAGTGCACGCCAACATGCCTGGGGCATCTCGTTACTACGTGCATGGCAACATTTTGTGGAATAAGTAAAACAGGAAAGGCAAAGGGCTTTAAAAATACCACGAAATTCTATTAATATGCCAAAATGTCGGCTGGAGAATAAATGAAAACCAGACAAGGCAAGGGTGGACATTTACGATCACCGCACGCAAATGTTGGAGCGGTGCACCGAAAGTGTGTAAGTATAGGTATATGGAATGGATATGCATATGTGTGCGTGTAAGTATATATATATATGTGTGTGTATCAACATTATTCTAAAAATGCGCTTGTTTTTATTAAGTTGTAAAAATACGGAAAAATCACATTGAATAAAAACAAACAACAGCTGCCAATAAAGTGAAATAGCAAATAGCGCACAAACGTACAAAAGCAAAGTGAAAAGTGTAAAGTGGAGAGCATAAAAAATGCAAGAAAACTAGAAAGCAAACATACACAAAATAAATAAGGCAAATCACAATAAAATGCAAATAAAAAGTGCTCATATGTATGCTAAAATAAACAAATTTCCAGTTTGCAACGCAAATTCGCCCGAAAGTATGCAAAGTATTTAATGAAAAACCCATTTACGGCTGACTTGTTTGTGAAGCGCGAAAAAGCCTTGCGGCCAGCTTAGCTTACAACTAAGTTCGCGCTTTTGTTGGCACACGAATGTACGCACATCCGCCTAAATGAGTGTGTGTGTGTGTGTGTGCATGTAAAGATTTTATGTTTCTTTCTCCGTGTTTTTTTTACATGCGCGTTTTAGTGTTATTTGCTTGGGCGCCCAAATGTATGCAAATAAGCGAAATTTTGTCACACTTGTGCCTTTATGGACATGATGACAACAGGCCGGCTGGCTGGGAGACTGGAAGGCTGTCAAGCAGATAGGCGTGCGAACAGCTGCTGACACAAGGTATGCAATTTTCGTGCAAATACAATAATAAGGAAAAATAAATAAATAAACAAAATGTTATAAAAATCAAGAAAATCGTAAGCAACAAAAATAAAACACGCTTGCTGCTCGTAAAACTTGCGCCTGTATGAGATGCACACTTATACACACATGCACACATGCATACTTGTATATATACATTCTCGTACTCACTCGCACTTGCGTTTGGCATCAGCTGTATGCGCCATTAAAATACGCCGTTCATCGCAATGTTGAGTATTCGAAAGTTTTTACGCACGCATTTTTCCTAAGCATAATCACTTACAGGCTTAAGCTGCTTGTTCGCGTGTGCATGTGCATGATTGCATATGTATGTGTGTATGCGTGTGGGTGCTATTTACACTTTTGAAACTTTATTCACATTTTTGGTTATTTTCAGCACTGTTTATCTTATTATTTGCCAAAACAAACCTTGCTTGTGTCAATAGCTATTAGAAGCAGACGCAAATCTGTCGACAGCAGCATTTTGGGCTTAAGCATAGTTAAGTGAGTTTTTTTTCTGCTAGCATTTGTACGTTTTTTGCTATTTTAAGAAAATCCGAATTTAAATAGTGGCTTTAGCTTTACCGTGCTATAGTTCAATGAAAAATATAAATTTTTTTGTAATTTTTAGAATTATTTTACTGCAAATACCAAGGTGAGGAAAAAATTATGCAAGTGTGTTGGTGGCGCATATTCCACTTATTCCACACTTTCATAGCGCGCAAAAAATTTATTTACTATTTTATTTTTATGTATTTATTATGTGTACCATTTTTATATATATTTTTTTAATTTTTATTTTGTAAAAATATAGTTAACTCTATAATAAATACCATAGTAATACGAGTTCCAAGCTTTGCACAAGATTTATAAAAAATGTACAAATTTTCATTAAAATTTCAGCATTTTTTATCAGAATTTAAACGAAGAGGTTTAGCACATAGCCGATTCGATGTTAGTGCAATAAAACAGCAAGTCTGAAGTGTCTAAAAATTATTGCTGATTTTTGATCATTTGTGGACTTATTTTTCTTGTAGAGAAAATGCGCCACACAGTCTGCGAAAAAAAATTATAAAAACTCAACGGAACATTCTACTAACTTCCAACATGCACTTTGTTATAAAGGGTGGTTACATTTTAAAGGCCGATGTTGAATGTGAACCACACCTAAACGTCAAGTTTATTTCTGCATTTCATTTGACATTTTTCAATTTCAGACTAATTCAATTTAAACCATGGAAATGAGCATAATCAAGCAACGCGTTAAAGTTATTCAGGCTTATTATGAAAACGGACGTTCAAATCAAAATGCATATCGCGCACTTCGGTAAATTTAATCGTCCAAATGTGCGTACAATCGGAAAAATTGTGCAAAAGTTTAAGCAAACCGGGTCTGCAGGAGATGTGAAAGCACCAGTGCTTGCTCATACAGCTCGTACTGCAGAAAATATTGCTGCTGTTCGCGATAGTGTGGTTAAAGAGCCGTCCCCTCAAATCGTCGTCGTGCCCAACAATTGCACCTCTCCCGCTCGTCGTCGATGAACATTATGCATAAAGACTTGCATTTACACGCTTACAAGGTGCAATGGACTCAAGAACTAAAGCCTCTTGACCATTTCAAGCGTCGTCAATGGTCAGAATGGTGGCAGGAGATGGCAACATGAATGACTAATTTTCGAAGAAAATCATCTTCAGTGATTAGGCACATTTTCACCTCAGTGGTTTTGTCAATAAGCAGAATTGCCGCATTTGGGAGAATGATAATCCAAGAGTGGTTGCCGAAAAACCAATGCACCCACAAAGAGTGACTGTTTGGTGCGGTTTATGGGCCGGCGGCATCATTGGGCCGTATTTTTCCCAAAATGAGGCCGGTCAGGCAGTTACTGTAAATAGTGTTCGCTATCGTGAGATGATACGAACTTTTTATTGCTCGAATTGAAAGATATGGATGTGGACGATATGTGCTTCCAACAGGACGGTGCCACTTGTCACACAGCTAACGAAATAATGGCTCTTTTGCGCGAAAAATTTGATGGCCGAATAATCTCACGTCGCGACGATGTCAATTGGCCGCCAAGATCATGTGATTTGACACCGTTGGACTTCTTTCTTTGGGATTATTTGAAAGAAAAGGTGTACGTCGATAAGCCAGCAACAATTCAAGAACTAGATGAGATAATTCGGCACATTAACGGCATAGAACCTCAATTATGCCTCAGCGTCATCGAAAATTTGAAGCATCGGATGGAGGTGTGCCGCCGAGGCGTTTGGCCAATATTTTGTTCCATACGTAATTGAGCCATACCGGTATTATCATAATAAAGAGAAATTACCATAATTTCTTAAAAAAATTGTATTTTATTCAAAATCAACACCGGCCCTTGAAACTTAACCACCCTTTACTATAATTTTAAGGGCTACTAAACTGCGTATCCAGTTTTTTTTTTGTATTTTTTGTAAAAAAATGTTGCAATTTTGATGGAAATTTGTCAAAATTTTATAATCCTTGTACAAAGTTTGGATGAGTATGGGTTTTTATTATATTACTTTTTAAGAAAACAGTTTTTTTTTATTTAATTATTTTTTACTAAAAAAAATTTTTTAATTATTTTTTAGTAAAAATAATTTTCTTTATTTTATTCTTTTTTAATAATATAAAAATATTTTTTTTTATTTAATTATTTTTTTATTTACTTTTTCTTATTAAAAATTTTTTAATTTCAATGAAAATTTGCCGAAATTTATAAATCTTGTAGATAGTTTGAAACTAGGATACATAAGTATAGTTTTTTATTATATTATTTTTATAAAAAACATATTTTTATTTTTCATTATTTTTTTATTTCATTCCTTTTTAATAAAAATATTATTTTTTATTTAACCATTTTTTATTTATTTTTTCTTTTTTTTTATTCACTTTTTTTTTAATTTTAATGAAATATGTCAAAAGTTTATAAATCTTCTATAAAATTCGAAACTAGGATTTCTTTATTATGAATGTACTATATTTTTATAAAAAAATAATTTTTTTTAATATATTTTATTATTATCTTTGTTATTTTTTTTACAAAAAATTGTTCAATTTTAATGAAAATTTATCGAAATTTCATAAATCAAAGTGTACAAAGTTTGAAACTAGGATAAGATTGGTTTTTTATTATATTATTTTTATTAAAAACAATTTTTTTATTTAATTATTTTTTAATTAAACATATTTTTATTTTAATTTTTTTGCCAAGCAATTTTAAAAATGTTTTCTTTTTCAACGTAGTCTTTATTTAGAGTTAATTTTTTTTTTTCATAACAAGCCTTGACAAAAAATTTTAATAATTTTCGATCTTCAATATGCAGCTGTTTTTCATTTTATGAAGTGTGTTCAAAAAATAAGCTGAATTTTAATTTTTCTCAAAAAATATTTATTTATTCATCGATTTCTATTTTATCTCCTTTAAAGTAGCCCCCATCGGATATAATACACAGCGTTTTTTCCAATCCTCGAAGCAGTTCTCACTCCACTTATTGGTATGTCCTGAAGCTCTCTCAGCGATTCGGTTTTTATCTCCTCAGTCGTCGCAAAACGCCGTTCTTTCATGGGTAAGGAAAAAGTCGCAGCAAAACTTAACATTTGATCACATTCGGCGGTTTGATGTGTCTTGACTCACCTAGACTCTTCCATTGGGGCGATTGGGCTTTGGTTTCGATGTCAGAACCATATACCCATGACTCGTCAATAGTTATGACCCTTTTAAGCAAACGTCATTCAACAATTCCTGACCGATGCTCATGCGACGTTGTTTTTGGTCTAAATTCAGCATGTTTGGAACGAATTTCGCTGCCACACGCTTCATGCCATGGCATGAGCCAACCGATATGCCGGCATCCTCTGCAACTTCTCTAGTTGTGATTCGACGATTCTCCATAACAATTTTCTTCACTTTCTCAACATTTCCATAGGTTGTTGATGTGTTGGGCCGTCCAAATCGAGCGTCGTTATTCACATCTTCTCGACCTTCTGTGAAAAGCTTGTATCACTTGTAAACATTTTCGCGACGCAGAGTACGCTCACCGTATGCCACTGTCAACTGTAGATATAATGCACATGAAACATAACATAACATAACATAACATAACATAACATAACATAACATAACATAACATAACATAACATAACATAACATAACATAACATAACATAACATAACATAACATAACATAACATAACATAACATAACATAACATAACATAACATAACATAACATAACATAACATAACATAGCATGAACATAAAAAATAAATAAAAATAAATAATTGGCGCGTACTCTTCTGTTGGGTGTTTGGCCGAGCTCCTCCTCCTATTTGTGGTGTGTGGCTTGATTTTGTTTCACAAACGAGAAACATAAATCTGCTTATTTGAGCTAGAGCTTTTTCATGGTTGGTGGTTGGTTAGAGTGGTGATTCATCCAGAATCCAACTAGCGCTTCTGCACCATTTTGTTGCCACATCCTCGTTACCAAATTGTTTAACAGTTATTTACAGCAGGACTATATGCGGTCTGTGCGGTTTAGGAACCTTATTAGGTTGTTGACGTCTAAGCCAGACAGCTGCTCGAGACTCTCGAACAGCGGTTTGCCCAGGGTTAACATTCTGTCCTTGCATAGGGCAGAGCATTTACAGATAAAATGGAAGATTGTTTCTTTTTTCTCCGGTTGTTTACAACTATGACAGTATGTGTTGTGAGGGTTGCCCATTTTGGCGGCTTGTTCTCCGATAGACCAGAAGCCAGTTATGACTGCCGTAAGTCTACAGGTGTCCCGTCGTCTCATGTTTATTAATGTCGACGATTGCTTGAGGTTGTAGGTGGGCCATAACGTTCTGCTGATTTTGCATTTCGTCTGGTCTCTCCATCTACAATCTGCAATTCGAAGGTATTTTGGGGAAATTGCATTCTTGACCGCACCTAGTGGAGTGAATACTGGTACTGCAAGAGCGCTATTCATGGCAGATCCCCCTCTTGCCAGTTCATCAGCTTTTTCGTTACCTTCTATGTTCCGGTGTCCCGGGACCCAAATTAATGGGTTTTCACTCAAGTTGGTGAGGCTATTCCTACTTTGCTCCACCACTTTAGAGGTTATTATAGTCGCGTCCAGCGCCTGGATTGCAGCTTGGCTATCCGAAAGAATAGCGATATTGCCCTTAAAAGAGAAATCTGCGATTAGTAACCTACAAGCTTCCCCAATTGCTAGTACTTCCGCTTGGAAGACGCTACTGGTATTAGGGAGACGCACAGATTTTTCAATTCCAAGTCTCTGAGAATATATACCAGCTCCGACACCACAATCCATTTTACTGCCATCTGTATAGACTGTGGTATCGAAGTTGTTTAGAGAGAATCCCTTATTCCATTCTTTTTTAGATGGAAAGAGTGTGGCAAAATTCCTATTGAACGTTACCATCGGGACGATGTAGTCAGTCCTCACCGAGATTAACTGAGTTTGTCGCAATAATAGACTCGCGTGACCATAAGTTTTTTCTCTCCAGCGACCCGCTTCATTTAACCTAAATGCACTCATGGTTGCCATCTTCTTTATATGTAGGTCTATTAGAATAACGTGTGTCAGTGCATTGATAGCCTCTCTATGACATGATCTGATTGTACCGACCGTTATTGCACAGGCTGATCTTTGTATTCTGCCGAGTAATTTGGTATTGTACTCTCTCTCTAGAGCTTTCCACCAAACTACCGAGCCATTTTTCATGGTATTTTCGGAACTTTTTTAAAAGACGAAGGTAACTCACTGTCGAGTATTGCCTATCTAAGGAAAGAATGTATGCTAAGATAAAATCAAAACCTTTCTAACTCTATCGCTCTCCATCGAGCAGAGCAGGTTCCTCAAGAATCATTGACTTATTTTCAATCAACTCATCATTTCAGAGTATTTTAGGTATAAGGAACTGTAGATTTATACCATGGAGTATTATTTGCGACTAACGACAGTCGCATAAACCTTTAAGACTGTTTACTATTTGTTTTTCCCATCTAAATCTTGCCACCCTTCACAACGCGTGAATTCAAAACCATCCAATATGGAACTAATTTTTAGCAAGGAATTTTCAAAGAAACTCTTATATTCGAGCGGCATTCCTAAATAACAAAAGTAATACCGCTAGTGCTTTGCACTCAGCCACTGAGAGGCGAATTGCGTAAATTGTGCTTCAGGACACACTCAGCAATAAATGCAATATGTGGGTGGCACCACCAGTAAAAATGGCCAATGACCACTACAAATATATGGAGCGATAAGGCTTTTCCAATCGCTAGCTGCTCTCCAAAACTCTAATCATTTGGTTCGATACTTTTGTAGTATAATCAGCGGTTTTTCAAGCACCTTCTTTTTTTTGAAGCCACTTTTAGCCATTAAACCACACCACATCACGCCGCACCCCACCACACCACTCCACCCCACTTTCAAGCAACAACACCATCTATCGTGCTTCAGCATCTACTATCGCCACCACTCATCCACATCACTAGCTCGTTTATATAATGGATTTTGATGGCTACAAACATACTTCGGTCAGAAAAATAGGCAACAATCGCCATGTAAAAAATATATTTCATGTAAAAAATGTAAAGTTAGGTGCAATATAATATGTGAACGCACCGAAATTTGGCGTAACCAATTTTGTTCCATCAACCAGTCTTGTTCAGTTCGCGCAGCTGCGGTGCGCAGTGTTGCATGTGGTAGCATCATATGTGGCTCAATCTCGCTGTTAGGGCAGTCAAGCGTTACGAACGCCAAATACATGTACAACCAGATTGCGGCTAAAAAAGGGTTCTGCATAATGTGTATGTGTATGAGTGTTTTTTCTTTTTTTTGTGTTTGTTTTTGTTTTGGTATTTTTTTTCGTTTTTTGTTTTTATAAGCATGGCGTCATTTGAACTCTGACACTCAGTGTTGCAATTTCCGCTTGGGCGCATATTTTTCAGCCGTCGGATATGCAACGAAAAACCAATCGAGTTCAAATCGCAAAATAAATGGCAAAAGTTTTACTAAAAATAATAACAGCGATTGCCACGCTACAAGTTAGCCGCTACTTTTGTCAGTTGTGGTGGATTTTTTTTTTTTTTTTGTTTTTGCGCTTTATATTTGATGGAGGCAAAGTATAAAAGCACACATTTCATGGAAGAAAATGTATATGGAAAACGTGATTTAAAATATCGGCAATACCCTGTGGCCGCCAATGGTTGTTAGTTCGAAAGTTGTGAAATTGACAAAAATTGTTGGGCGTAGATATTTTCTCATAGTCTATGCTACTGGCGATTGGCAATATCCAGCCGTGGAGGAATTTTCGGCAAGTCAGTATAAAAAACTAGAAACGATATAAAATTTGCAGAGTACATCTATTTGTGGAAAAAAATGGATGTGGCTTATATTAGAAAAAAAACTCCACTCAAACTTGTTAAGGATACTTGCATCTTACCATATTTTTTTGTTTTTATTATCAGCCAGGGATATTCATCAAATATTAGAGGTACAATAAGATAGCGGCTTAATCGATTCTCTAAAAACTAGCGTAGTTCTCTTCAGTAGAAGGAGGAGCGCTGATGGTTTAATTCTACCTGTGTTCCGAGATGTCATGAAACATAGAACATTTTCGGCGTTTTTTCTAGGGAATGAATGAAACGAAGTTTTTCAGGAGGTTTTGGTGGTTTATAGCAAAGTACTTTCGCAGTTTTCCTCAATTGATGATTTTAGGATTTTTTTTTTTCATTTTGTAGTTGCATTCAAATCAATTTCGATTTTCTTAAATACATGCCCACGTCTCCCCAGCAGAGGAGGAAGGATTATTTTAGTGGCCACACCACTCGACGCAGTAGACGACGGTCGCTTTAAATGCGAAGGCGTTTTGAGCCCCACCTCACCCACCAAAAAATAAAAAAACAAAAACATAAAAAAAATCACCAAACAAAAAAATTAAACAAAAACTTAAAACTAGAAAAACTAAGAAAATATTTTTCTATATACTCGTACAATCCAAACATTCAGAAAAATGTGGTTTCATCCATTCCCCAACTGGCTGCCAAACAGTGTTTTAGAAACCTCTAATGAACCTATGCATTTAGGGATTAATCGGTTGAAAAATATTCCTGCCATGCAGAAAAACTCACCTTTTCAGAAGTATAAAGTAAGAACGCCAATATAATTGACAATTGTCAATCCGAAAAATTAAGCAAATTGTAAAATTTTTTATTCAATCCCGAAATAGCCAGTTTGGCTTTGGAATTTTCCGGGAAATTTCCAAAACTTATATGAAAAATGACATTGCATCAGTGGCGCTAGCAAGAGGAAGTGGGCAATCACGGTAATAGCGCAGACACACCAAATTTAGCGAAGTCATCAACCATCTGTGTGATCCTTCTGGCAGAAAAATGTGAAACACAGATGGCGCTCCAAACCAGCAAGAAGGCGTTGCTCCTAAGCAACGACTGGTGGGCGTTCCCACTATTTAGGACTGGTAGCGGCGGGCTAGTCACTTATCCTGCCAGAAAGCAAAATAGATTAACGAAACCAACGCAAGACTGAGGCCCTATGCTCCCGAGTGGAGTGAACAAGGAAAAAAAAGAAAAGAATATATAAAAAATGAAATGAACAACATATTTTTCACAATTAGAAATAAATAAATACTCCTTCCCCCTCATCTAAAATCATTAAATCGCTACGAACAAGGAAAGTTTCGTGCACAACAAAGAAAGGTCGAATCCAAGCTGGTAATGAGTATAATATGAGGATGCCAATATATGAAAGTGATAATTATCAATCTCGATTAATCGGTAATTTTTTTTCAGGCAATCCCGAAGCATCGGGACTGAATATGAGGTGCCCATATACAATATGTAAGGCATAATTATCAATCCCGAGACATCGGTAATTTTTTGTGGCAATACCGAAATATCGGGACTGATTTATATAAAAGAAATAAAACGAACAATGGGTTTTACACAATTAGCGCAATAAATAAACACTCATTTGCCCTCCTAAAAAATTATTAAATCTCTAAGATCAACGGAAGTGCCTTTTACCACAAAGAAAAGTCGAGTCCGAGATGGTCAAGAGTTTAATATAAAGGTGCAAATAAGGGATAATTATAAATCCCGAATAATCGGTAATTTCTTTTAAGTAGTCCCGAAATTTCGGGAGTGGTTTCGGGATTGAATTTTCCCAAATTTATATAAAAAAATGCAATAAACAACATGTTTTTCACAATTAAAATAAAAAAATCTTTAAATCTCAATTCATTATATAAGTACAACGGCAGTTCCATGTACCTCAAGAAAAAGACGAATCCGATATGGCCCAATTTATGTGAATAATAATTATAAGTGCCGAGTAATTGGTATTTTTTTCATGTAGTCCAGAAATATCGGTGTTGGATTCGGGTTAGAATTATCTCAAAGATGCAAATAAATGCTTGCTTTTAATCCCAAGTGATCGGTAACCTTTTTTATGCAATCTCGAAATAACGGAACGAGCTTTAGGTTTGAATTATCTCGAGATTGCAAGTAAATGCGTATTCTCAATCCCGATAATTCGTTAAATTTTTTCATTCAATAACGAAAAAAATTTTATAATATTTATCACTCCTGAAAGTAAGCAGCCAAAGGTAAAGTTGGTACTACGAATTTAAATTTGTTTATCCAAAATTTTAACTGAACTCTCAAAAACTGCGCGAAAGTTACCACAATAAAATAGAAATGCAGCGCGGAAACTCAACTAGCAGTTGTAGCTTTTAGAATTTTTAGCGCCACTTTTTTTTTTTTCAAAAACACACATTTCACCGCATGCAATTAGGCGCCTGGCCGCATATGAACAACTCCATAAAGCAGCAAAACCCCAAACCATTTTTTATTTGCTGCTGTCTGCCCGAGCCAGAATGGAATCCTTTCGAATGTGCACTTGAACACCACTTTTAGTTGCCAGAACAATGCACAATATCAGTTGAAACTTTCACGACGCGACGACGTTGTTGTTGTTATGTCGCCGCATTATTGTTGTGCACCGAAATATATGCGACATATTTGCAACTTGTTTTGTTATAGTAGTTCAAGGACTTTACTTTTTGGTAAAGTGCAATTTCAGTGTAACAAAATACCTGCTGCTATCGCTGCGCCTGCTGCTGCTGTCAACAACAGTCCAAGCATTTGGCACGAGTTGGCGGCGGTTAGCAACCACACAAGTGGTTGGCAACGCTAAACGTCGTCTACACACACAGCAATACCTACTCACCTCTTCGCTGTGTTCACGTACAAAGTTCGTCAACATTGTGGTGGAAATTTTTTTTATACAAACAATTTTGCTAACGCACAAAGGAACATAAAGCGAAAAAATATAGGCCAACATTTTTGGATTTAATTAAATGTACAGAACAAACTATAGAGTGAGCGCGCGTCTAAAAGCAGACTTGCGCACAATCACAGTTACAAGCATTTGCTTTTGACTGGATTACATTTGCGCATATCTCGGCAAACATACGTATATACCTGCAAGTACGTGCACATTTGTGTTACTATGTATGTACGCCGCGTTGCGATGCGTGTCACGAAATGTTTGCTTTTCACTTAAATTCCATATACACAAATTAAATAGAGTTTGTGTAAAAAGAATGAGCGAATTTATTTATTTATTTACTTTTTTCTTTTACTCATTTTTACGTGTTTGCTACTGAGCTGGGTCAGCGAAGGTTAGAAGGTCTGTTGTAGCTGGTTGTCAAGACAAAGTTGTAAGAAGAAATTGCTAGAGTGGAAGACATATTCAGTTACGGGAATCTGAAGAATTTTCAGGCTTTTGTCCCAGCCAGCGAGCGCAAATAAAGGGTTTTCCAATAAGAGGTGTTATTTTGATATTAAAAAAAAATGCTATTTTTTAATATAAATGATCGGATGTTTATTATGCCGTTAATAGTGGAAAACAACATCAGGCAATTGACCACCACGACCACGCTTACAGCAGAATATCCTTTTCATGAAATTTTCCATAACCGCATTGCAAAGTGGCTGCCCTATGTCCTCGATAGTCTCCCGAATTCCATCTTTGAGGTTTTGAATTGACCCTGCACTGTTCACGTAGACCTTCTCTTTCATGTAGCCCCAAAGAAAAAAGTCACAAGGTGTTAAATCACAAGATCCCGGTGGCCAATTGGGATCACCTCTTCGAGAGATAACACGGTCCGAAAACTGTTCCCGTAAAATATCAATGGTTTCGTTGCTTGTGTGGCACTTAGCGCCGTCTTGTTGAAAATAAACATTGTCCAGATCAATACCATCCAATTCCGGCCATAAAAAAATCGGTAATCATCTATTTTCTATTCAAAATAACACCTGTTATTGGAAAACCCTTTATATATCAGCATTAATCTATGCTTATATAAATATATACTTCGTGATGTGTCCGGTGACATCTTTGTAATAAAGTGCTTTGGTATATTGAAACCCTGTCTGGCAGGTATGCATGCAGATTTTGAAGCATGTGCGCAGCGATATGTGACCCATGGAGTGAAATTGAGTTGAAGCGGCATAAATATGCGCAGAGAAAACTGCTCGTGGCATAACTTAAGAAAGTTGCAATTTATTTGGAATGCCTGAGTGCACAAACTCTTTACAGGTATAAGCATTTTAGTGCTTGGCTTTATAAGTAGGCAGCAGGGTACAACATACTCGTGCCAATGACTCTTCAGCCAGAAATTGTACAACATATGAGGGGGAGCTTGTCATCTAAATAATGGAAAGATGCGCGAAACTGCGAGTGATTAATCCACTTCTCGCCGACGAGCAATGGAGTGAAAGCAATGGAATAAAGGGTAACATCAAGCGGAGAAGAAAAAAAAATCGGTTAGCACATGTGACTAAAATCACCTTGGTATAAAAAATTTGCAGAACCGTAGTAGTTGCATAGCAATTGTGCGTTTCTCTTGCATTTCTACTACCAAAAGTTCTTGCACAATAACTGATCGACGAGAGCATCAGCAACCAATGAATCGCATACAATATCTAAATCTTAACATTACGCGAAATTTCGTCCATAGGCTGACCAAAGAGAAGCACGCAGAAAGATTGTATGTAGTTTCAACTTTAGTGGCGAGCTCGAAGTTAGTGAATTCAGCCGCTGCATGGAGAAGGAAAGGAACTTTTTGTCCACCACCGCTGAACTCAGTCCACACAAGAAATAAATGTGAACGTTAGAGTGAACGTTAGCCTATTCTTAACCCATAGGGGATGACTGTTTTATACAGTGTGGGCCATATAAAATTTGTTTTTTGAATCGGCTATAAAAAAAACGCATCAATATTTTTCCAAACTTTTTTTTTTATTTTGAGGATTGAACATTGTCATTTATGAATGAAAAATAATATCGTTCAAATGACTGCCACGACTAGCTTTACAGTAGGCCATTCGATCAACCCCATTTTTAAGCACATTTTCGATTGTTTGGGCTCCAATTTCATGAATGGCAACTTCGATTTCGTGTTTTAAAGCATCAATCGTCTCTGGATGGTTCGCATAGCAAATGTCCTTAACGGCTCCCCACAAAAAATAGTTCAACGGCCTTAAATCACAGCTCCGAGGCGGCCAATTGATATCGGAATTCAAAAACGGTAGCCAAAAGTTCAAGTGTAGCTTTGGTAGTGTGACAGTTGCACCGTCCTATTGAAACCAAATGTCGTCCATGTCATCCTCTTCAACAACTCTTTGAGCATGTCACGGTAATGCTCCCCATTTACTGTAACCGCGGCTCCTCGCTCATTTTCGAAAAAAAATGGCCCGATGATGCCGCCAGACCAAAAACCGCACCAAACAGTGACTCGTTGTGGATGCATTTGCTTCTCTATAGTAACGTGTGGATTTTCTGAGCCCCAAATCCGACAATTTTGGTTATTGACGTAGCCACCGATGTGAAAATCAGAAAAGAAGAAGAAGACTCACCACTTTGGAAATATTTTCCAATTTTGTTCAAGCGTATAGCGTCCCATTTCGTAAATGTCAAACCTTTAAGTAAATTATGAACATATTTGACATGTCATTTGTGTTACCATTCACAAGAAAATAGGTGGTTCAAAAAGCAAACGCTATATGGCTCACCCTGTATAATAACTTACAGAATAAGCCAGCCGAAAACGAACCATTAAAATAACTGTCTGTCTTTTAATCTTAATGATCATATGGCTCTATAATTTTAACAAATTCGGCTTCACTAGGAAACTCAATCATTTTTTATTTTCTATTATCTAAAACTAGGGAAATGCTAAATCTAATAAAGTGATGAGAGGAGCAAAACATTTTCTTCGCATTCTATAGTAATGCTGTGAACTTTTTCGAGGACCACAGTCTTAGTGGGCAGCTGGGTCACATAGGCAGGGTTGGAACGAAAATCTGCACCGAAACTGGTAGCTCTGTCTTCACTGACATCTCCAAGATGGGATCGGAAGTCGAAGCAGATGTTTTTTCTGAATCAACCAAATTGTCTATCTCCTTAAAATTACTGAATACTGATAGGGTTTTCCAGGCAGACGTCTTTGCGATCCTGCAAGCATGTAAAATACTTAAGGAATGCGGGAGTGAGGGAGATATGAACATTTTCTTCGATAGCCAAGCTGCGATCACAGCAGTACAGTGCTTAAGGAACGTGGAAGCAAGGGAGAAATTAACATTTTCTCCGATAGTCAAGGCGAGATCAAACCTCTGACGACGCCATAGTGCAGATCCAAGCTAGTCAACTCCTGTAAGGAGTAAATCAAATCTCTCGGGTGTGCAGGTAACATTTCACTGATATGGGTTCCAAGGCATAGGAACATGGAGGGAAATGAAATTGCTTATGAGCGTGTCAAGAAGGGGACTAAATTGGTCTCAAAGACCTCCTACCCTTTATCGGCATCCCACTGACTGCTCTTAAAGGGGAAGCGCACAACAGATGGAGCTCAATTTCTTCGTGCGCTAGTTCGAAAACCGTTTGACCCCAGTACAATAGACACAGAATGCAGAAACTTTTTGGGACTCCACGTCATTCAATTTCAAAACTCGTAATTGTGTTCGGCGGTCATTGAACCATCACTGGCGGTGAAGTTTACCATTTAACCCCTATTGCAGAAGATGTGGGTACCTTTCAGAGAAGGAGACTGTTGAGCATTTTCTCTGTAAATGTCTGCGTTTGGCAGCTAGACGATTAAGGTCACTGGATGCTCGTTTCTTCAACAGCCTGGGGCAGTGCGCCAACCTAAATCCGAGCAATCTTCTCAATTACATCAACAGCTCTAGCTGGCAGTAGATATCGCCCTGTAGGAGGTCTCATAATGATATCAGAACGGCGCTTTCGTGCTACTTCGGGAGTGCCAGAGTGTTACTTCAACCTTTTCACATAGTGGACGAAGCAGAAAAAAATTATCAAAAGATACAGGGCTTAGTAAAATCTATCCTCTGCACCATAAAGGCTCTCTATAGAAACCAAATGAACTCTTTTTAAGTGTAGCTGCTCACAACTAACATAAATTTGCTGATAAGCTTCAACAATGCTATGTTTAAGTGAATTAGATCGATTTGAGTAGTGCGATATATCATTAATAAAAATCCAAGGGCTAAGGAATGGATGTCCGTACCACTTAAAATCTGTAACTAAAAGTATAAGGTATGGATTGGAAAGACCAAGATGGTCTGTAGAATATCATATGTTTTATTCCTTTTTGAGCTTTTCTGGCTCTTTGAGGAATCTGACAAGTTGGTACAGAAGATAATACATCTGACTAAAAAAAGGGCCTTCTTTTCTCTTCAACGAAATGTCGGGAAAAAGCAAAGCAGGTGCTCTAAATTGTCATTCTCCTCTCCAAAGAACACAAATTGTGTTTCACATGATGCCTATGAAAGTTGTATTTCCTTTTGATCCCAGGCATTATGTCCCGCGATCAATCCAACAAGTAATCCTTACTCATTCCTTCGCTGCTTGATAAGGAATTCTGCTGCCATCCTATCAGCCTTTTTTCAAGCCTTGTAGTTATTATACCAGTGTAAAGCCATCACCAGCGGTTTCTGTTTCTTTTGTGAAGAAGATCTTAGATTTACCTAAAGACTGCTGCAAAACCTGAACTGATGATTGGCATTGGTCCCATTTGGCGAACCACAAATTCATAGTTCGCCAATTCATCATCACGTTGAATATCATAGTATTTGGGTTCCCAAGTCTAAGTTTTTCATCTGCGTGATGGAGCTTAACCAGCTTACATTCTTGGATAATTTGTGACACCCACGAAAGTTTTTCGTTTTTCACTGGCGTTCACTGGCATCCTCTCAATTATCCATTCCACTGCACCGAGTATTGTGAAAATCTCCGTTTAGAAACCCGCAGGTATAACATTTCATTTTCTGAAGAATTTCTTCCGCAAATGTTAATCAGAGCCCACTGTGCTTCCTAATAAGAAACTTGCCGCGATCTCATCAAATCCAATGTAAACTGATCAAAACCTTTAGCATATGCCTAACTCCGACAGCGCTGAGATCTTCCAACTCACTAAAGCCCTCGAGTAAACTCTTTGAAATTCCAATTTTCATGTTACTTGATTTTTTAATTTTGATATATTCTGTATTCTATATGTATACGCTAAACCCAATTTTTCGGTTTTGTTTCTTTACTTGCAGCTTTATCAGCAGTGTCGAAACTGAAGCATTGACTCGAAAATTTGTCCGCCTTGAAATTGGCAATTCCCGCTGCGCACACTTCAACCATGTCAACCTGCGCTCTTAACCACGCCTCTGCCACCACAGAGCCAACAATCATTGCATAACAGGCGCAGACCTATAGCCACAACATGAATATCGATCAACAGAAATTCCCACCACCACCATCGGCAAGTTTGCTGTGCGACAGCGGCTATACTAATGGCTATGCCACTCCTAGCAACAGCAGCATTACAACGACTTCGGCGGACACTTCTGCGTCGTCGCCCGCCTCACAGACGACTACCTACGTGAATATACCGATAATACCACACGGGCAGCTGAATGCATCCGCATCCTCCACATCATCCGCGTCACCGCCATTACCGCCGCCACCTCCTTCCGCTATTTCAATGATGGGCGGCGGCAATGCATCCAACAGCGGTGGCACAAGCACCTTCAAAACTCCCCTGCTACCCATGCCCACACTCGAGGACATCGAAGGCGGCTTACTGGCTGCTACATCTACTAATACGCCCGCCCCAATGCCCGTCGGTATACTCAAATATCCGAATGCCGCCTCTGCGGCAGCAGCAGCATCGGTGGCAACAACACCGCTCAGTCTGCCGCCGTCTACGCTGAGTATGTGTGGTGGCGGAATGGGTCCAGGTCCACCAACGCATCCGCAATCACATGCGCTGTCGTTGCCCACTTCTGCTGCGACTGGCGGTTATGAGTATGTGAGTGGTGTTGCAACTAGTTATCAATCAGCGTCACATGCACCTCAGCAACAACAACTACCACCTGCCACACTTTCGCTTGCCAGCGATATGTTGCAGCATGCAACGACGCCCATAACGGTGCTTTCACTGCAGCATACAACGCAGCAATCATTACCACCGCCGCCACCCCCTTCAGCGGGTTTAACCTCGAGCGGTAATGCCAGCGGAGGACATGGAAATCACCCGACAAACCCCGCTGGTGGTATGAGCAACTCCATAGGTGCAGCTAGCGGTGGTGCGGACTCGAAGCGCTCATCGAAATGTTGCGCTTGTTTTGGCGGCAGTGGGAACTCCTCAACGGCAACGAAGTCACAGCAGAAAAAGCGACGCAAACAGAAGGCACAAACGATTTGGTCGGCACTATTGACGAATCTAGGAATTTGCGCTCTGCTGCTGGCGTACACGTTGTTGGGTGAGTATGAGTGAAACTCAGAATATGGGAAATTAAGTTAAGATCATTGAAAACTAATCTTCGCGAACCGCACTTCTCTTAGATCAAAAGAGACTGGCCATTATGGCCACCACTGTTTCTTTCTCAGAGATCTCACAGCCACGCTATAATTAGGGCTCGTTGTTGGTGCGCTCGAAGTATGTCGGCTTCTCTCTCTCGACCACATACAAATACTTCGATATTAGACTCGTTTGGGTTTCTGATCAGAGAAATATTGCGATAAACTGCTAGACAAATGCGTTAGGTACAATAGGGAGTCTCGAGGTGGTTTCTCCGCGTAATGAGAGGATTGTGGCTTTGTTAAAAAACGTGTGTTCTAGTCCTGGTAAGGTGGACTGCATCGCCACACGAACTACGTTAGTACACAAACGTGTAAAGTCGCGGGGGCTCTTCTGGTTACAGGTATATTAAATCCGCCCGAGGGAACTTTTAAGGCTAACAAAGCCGCAGCTCTCGAGTTTTGAGGATGTTCTTTCCAAATATTGTCTCTTATCCACGCAGTGTGACTTGACTTCGAGTCTTTTTTGCAGCAGCTGTCAGAGAATGAGGTAAAATCACCTCATCACCTTCACTTGGCTGTTCTGCTCTCGCTGTGCTAAGATGTAGATCATTTTTGTTTTTTTTTTTTTTTGGTAGATGAGGTAGCGTTCATAATGTCTTCACACTTACAGCAACCGTCGTACACTGAGTAGAATGGTATAGCCACTAGAACAATCCCTCCTCTCTTCTGGGGAGACTCCTTTCGTGAAACTTACTTCGGAAAGGCCCATAATGGCGTCTATTAAATGGACCCACGTCTGGGTTCACCACATTTGTAGGCAGCTTTATGCTATAGGCTCGTCTTCTAATATCTCTGTGGGGTCATACCAGTGCTATGTGGGGCATGCTCCCAGGTTCCTCTCACATGGGCGTATGGGAGTTATTCGCTATCGATAGTTTCTTTTGCATCTGCAGCAAAAGATACAAAGGACGTTTTATTATAGGAGGCGATTTCAGCGCTATGCACGTACATTGGGGGTCTACGCTTACAACGACAAAAGGGCGCGAAATATTTAAAGCCATAAGACGAAGAGGTTGCGAAATAAATACAACTGGCAAGCCAACATATTGGCCTTCAGACATCAACAAAGTACCTGATTTGATTGACTTTTTTGTCTTCAAAAATATTCCCGCAAACCATCTTTCTATTTCTGAACTCTGGCCACTCACCGATCCTTTAGAAATATCAGGGAATGCGGTACTAAATAAAACGTCTCCTCGTCTATTTAATAACTTCACCAACTGGCAGTACTTCCAACTGCAATTACAAGCTGTAGTGGTAGACAACGGCCGTATCGTGACTATTGATGATTTTGATGATGCCGTGCTTCAGTCCACGCAAATAATTCAAAACGCAGCATGGAAAAAATTAGAAAAAATTCCCATCATATATGAAGTTGCTGATAAATAAAAAACGAAAACTTAGACGTCGTTGGTAGCAAACCAGATATCCTGAGGACAAATTGAAACTCAACCAAACAACAAAACAACTACACGTTCAAATTCAGACATTCAAAAATGATAATTTCAATCGATTTCTTAAGAGCCTCACATCTGATAAATCCACAAATTACTCTTTATGGAAGGCAGCAAAGTCATTTAATCGACCGATAAAACACATAGCACCCATCAAAATAAACGACACCCATTGGCAAAATCCAATGAGCAAAAAGCAAATTTATTTGCAGAGAATCTTCGTAAAACCTTCTATGCCAATGATGGATCTGAAGATATTGACATCTCGTCAAATTGGATTGAAAGCGATGTCAGCAGTAACGAAGAAGTAATGAGCGAAATTTTCAAAATGAAAACGAAAAAACACCTGCTTTCGACCTCATAACTGCAGAAATTCTTCAGAGATTGCCCAATAATTGTGTTACTTGTCTGTCTCAATTGATTAATTTGTGTTTTTTGTTAAAATATGTTCCTTTGTACTGGAAGACAGCAGAAGTAATTATGATTCTGAAAGCCGGAAAATCGCCAAATGATGTGTCTTCATACCGACCTATTTCTCTGCTACCAATGCTGTCCAAACTTTTTGAACGACTGTTACTGACTCGAATGTTGCCGATTATAGAAAACAAGAGAGTTATTCCAGCGCACCAATTTGGCTTTCGAAAAAATCACTCCACTATCGACCAAGTTCACAAGGTTGTTAGAACCATAGAGTGTGCGATAGAGGAAAACAAAGTTTGCGCAGCGGTGTTCCTTGACGTCTCGCAGGCGTTTGACAAAGTTTGGCATACGGGCTTACTCCACAAACTTAAATTGATTTTGCCCAGGAATTATTGCGAAATCCTTTCTTCCTACCTTAATGGCAGATACTTTCGTGTCAGACTTGACAACGCCTATTCGGGGGTACCTCAAGGAAGCATCCTAGGCCCTCTCTTGTACCTCTTGTATACGTATGACTTACCGGTTCACAAGCAACGTTTAAGTACACATGTCAACGCTGAAGCATTGGCTTTGCTTCAGCCAAATATTCATCGTCGGCGGCTCAAGCGTAAAACAGTTTTAGA
The DNA here is from genome assembly GCF_027943255.1 of Anastrepha obliqua. Taxonomy (NCBI): domain Eukaryota; kingdom Metazoa; phylum Arthropoda; class Insecta; order Diptera; family Tephritidae; genus Anastrepha; species Anastrepha obliqua. The sequence goes on along the minus strand of NC_072893.1, from coordinate 119,028,537 downwards.
CCTGATGGGCACCCAGACGCAGCTGTACCTTATATATTTATACATTCATAATGAATTTATGAATATTGAGGCATCTTAGTTTTTATACCGTCGTGAACACTATTTTTTTTCCTACACCTGCTTATATTTGTGGAGCAACATCAAAGCGCGCGGCATAAATAAGAGGAGGAGCTCGGCCAAACACCCAGTGGTATCCAGTGGTATCACAATTTTTACCCTATGGGTTCCTTTTCACACCATCCGGTAGCTTTCATGAACGAGCAAAGCTTCGTTAGTCTTAGATGCGCTATGTCCGCTACACCAGTTAAAAATGCCATGTCAAGAGTGCGGAGCCTCCTCGTCGCTAAGCTTTCACACTCACATAAAAGGTGCTTGACTGTTGCTTCCTCTTCTGTATTAAGAAAGCTTCAACAGAAATCGAAGTACGGGAGTCCTAACCTTCTAGCGTGGCTGCCTATTAGACAATGACCAGTTAATACCCGTATAATTTTTCTTATAGCTTTTCTGTTAAATCCTAACAAGCTTTTTGAGCGACCGCTGTTCCATTTCGGCCATGTCTGTCTACTTAGCTCGCATGTTGAGAAGTTTTGCCAAGTTGTATTTACCTTATTGATGGTTTCCCTATCTATAAGTAGTTTACAATCGGCCATAGGCATGGTTATCAGCGTCTTATCCACGTGAAGCAGTTAACACGATCGTAAGTTGCCACCTTTCGGTCTTCTCCATATCCCTTAATTATAACTTCATAAAATTATCACTTCTTTTCTGCATTTCTCTTTCTTATTCTTATACTGCAATGGTATCACATAACTTAGCATAGCCTAGCAACAAAATACTACTCGAATCGGTTGAATAAATGTTTGATTTGTTGTAGTTTGAATACAAATTTTGTGATTTTTCAACACATTTTGGCTTCTTGACACGCCTCTTTTTTAAGTTTATGCATTATATTTCTCCAAAAACTTTCGAGGAAAGATAAGCTTCAAAATGCAATGAACCCTGTGCATATCAGAGCATTCCATACAAAGTTATAAACTTACATGTAAACATATTCTGGAACTTAGCTTTATAAAGGCAGATACATACACTGCTGGTCTTAGATTAGACGCACCATCGTTTTTTTTTAAACAAAATCAATTATTTATTATCATGCTTGTTCTAATTGTCCAAAATGCTTTTCTTATCAAAGCGCGAATCTTGTTCGAAAAAAAAAAATGCTGACAGCTGGTTGATTTGCGAAAAAATAACTGTACATTCGGAGATTATAGAAATTTCTATGGCAATCACAAGAGTTTTCGGTTGGTCATTGAATTAGACGCAGCTTAAATTTCTTCGTATTGCGTGGACAAGTGTAAACTTTCGTATTGAAAAAATATCAAAAATAAACAAATAAAGTGTTTTCGAGCTACATTTGAAGAAAAAAAATGGGGAAAGCTACTGTTATGAGCTTATTGGAACGTCAAAAAGTAGACTTTCTTCACTCCCAAGGACTGTCCAATCGGAACATTGCCAAACAAATAAATCGCAGCTCCAGAACTGTTGTCAGATATTTGAAGGATCCAGAGGCATATGGAAATAACTTCAAAGGGAAAAAAAGGCACTATCAAAACAAGCAGTACGCCAAATTGTTAGAATTGCTTCGAATTCGACTAAATCTGCTGCTAAGATCAAGGAATTGGCTGGAGTAAAAGCAAGCCTATCAACTGTTCAGCGTAAGATCAGAAATGCAGAACACCTGAAGCGTCTAAAAATCAAGAAAAAAACCCCTTTGAATGCAATACGCAAAGAAAACCGGCTTCAATTCGCGAAAGAATACATGACGTGGACTGTCCAATCTGACACTCGACTAAATGATTGGCGTTCAGTTGTATTTACTGATGAAAAACGTTTTAATTTAGATGACCCTGATGGATTTCAATATTATTATCACGATTTGCGGAAAGATGAGCTATATTTAAGTCGCCACCATAGACGAGAAGGGGGAATAATGGTGTGGGGTGCTATCACGTTTTATGGAACAATTGACTTGATTTTTATCGATCAAAAGATGAACGGCGATCGCTTCAAAACATTGTTGGAGTCCGTATTTCCAAAATTAAAAGATCTCTTTGGACCGATTCCTTGGATTTTTCAACAAGACAATGCTCCCATTCATAACTCTCGAGTAGTAAAATCTTTTATTTCGAGTCAAAACGTTAATATCATGACCTGGCCACCATATTCTCCAGATCTTAACGTAATTGAAAATGTTTGGTGCTGGCTAACACGGAATATATACGAAGGAGGAAAGCAATACGAAGATAAGGAAACATTAAATGCAGATATTAAACGTGCTTGGAGCGAGAGTTCCTTGAACTACTTAGATTCCTTGTATCATTCTATGAAGGACCGGATTTATGAAGTTATTACTAACAAAGGAGGCAGTACTCATTACTGAAATTATTATTATTTTTTATTTCAAATAAATCAAATAGTAATTTAAGTTAAAATCCAAATACTTTTCTTATAAAAATTAAAAAGTTAAAGTGCGTCTATTCTAATGACCAAGAAAAACTCGCCTTATTTTGATTAGCTTTAAGGGGGTGAGTAAGGGATAAACGCTAAAAAAACACTTTTTTCATGAATTTATTGTAGCGAAACGGTTCAAGTCAGTTTATTAAAAGTTGTTGCATATTATAAAGTAATATTTCAAGAATATTTGATAAAATTTTCATGTAAAAATATTGCAAAATGAGCGAATGAGAGCACATTTACGTAGACGTCTTTTCAAAAATACATTTTGCAGTAGTCAGCATATCTCAGCGTAGAATCATCTGAAATCAAAAAAATCGAATAATTTAGTTAAAGTATGAGTTAAACTTCCCCCCAACGTTTATTTTGACGATTTATTTTCATTTTCAGCCATTTGGTAGTCGTTTGAAGTAAAAAGTGATTTTTGACGAAAAAATGCCGCCATTTTGTAGGTGTAAAACCACCTTAATATAAAAAAAAAATGGCGAAAAAAAACGTTGGGGGGAGGTTTTTTATATGTAAAATATGTGTGCAAAATTTCAAAAGGATCGGTTGAGTAGTTTTCAAATGCCAATGACTACGCACTTCAAAAAAAAGGTTCGAGAAAACCGCGTTTAAAGCGCGTCTCGGCAGATGTTTGAGGCGGCTCGGCTTTATGCTCTATAACTTAAAAAGTTTTGCTTGGATTGACTTAAAATTTAAACACGGTATTTTTGAAATGTTTTACTACAATAACACGCAAAAAAAATCGATTTTTATCTCTTACCCCCCCCCTTAAGAAAATGTTTGAAAACCACAATTTTGTTAAATATGTATAATCATTTGAATATTATATTTAACGTATCATTAAATAAGAAATGTTTTTGCATTTCAACTTCTTTTCTATCGTCCTTTAATATATAAATATGAAGCAAAGTTATATGCAACTAAACGTGCGTCTAACCTAAGACCAGCAGTGTATTAGCAAATCCTCATGGCTCTGCTGTACAGTTTTGGAAGTTAGCTCGCTATTCCAAACTTCAGGTCATTTAATGCATTCAAGCAGTAAATTATTTATTCAAATGCTAAATTAAAATATGAAATTTAAAAAAAATTATACGGCCTCTGTATGGGTCAGCCTGTGCGTATTCGTCTCAGCCTCTAGAAGAAATTACATTATCATATCCCCAGCGTAAAGGTACTCGTATTAAAATACTTAGTATTTCACTTTCTTACCGCTACCGCTGGCAGATCGTTATTGCAGCCAGAGCACGTAGAAAATTCCACAAATAAAACCATATCAGTTCGTATAAATCTCTCTTTAAGTACATTCGAGTACAGCGAATGGCCAGCACAGTTACAATTTATTCGGCCACACTCTGCGCACAAATCATCGCTTTCGCATACAAATTACTACTAATTGAGTATATCGTTCAGCTGCAGGAGCACTTTCACTATTACAAGTTGTTGTAATTGAAGTAACTTTGGCAAACTTAAGTGCGCAGCATTGAACAACAGGACAGCTATTAAGAGGAATACGTGACACTTGAAGTACAATTAAAGTGACGCTACGAAGTGTAAAAATGCTTAATATTTTAAATGATGAAAAGTTCCAAACAAAAAAATAGAATAAAATGAGTGCGGAATGTTTGACATTAGAAGGACAAGTCAAATGTTTGGCTTACAACTACTGCGGCAAGCAGACAACCAGTCAACCCGGTTCGCAAGCTGGTCAGCTAGTCAATCTTTGGAGCAGTCAGCTAAAGCATTTTACAGTGTTGCCAACATTTATCCCACCAGCAATAATGATTATGTTGTCTCAAGGACTTGTGCTCGCTTTCGCACGCTTGCCGCGTTAATTAACACTTACAAGGACTTTAAACTTTATATGTATGTATGTGTATGCGAAAGCGTCAACGCAAGGTTGCTTCTTTTACTACTTCTTCCACTTTGAGTACTTCAACCACCGTTAGTCTTTGATTGTGTGGTGTATACTTTACGGAGTACAGGCATGCTTTAAAACTTAAGTGCGCTAGTGCATGCAGTTTGTGTAGTTATATAAATACATATACTTGTACGCATACTTATACATAGTTGTGTGATTTTTCTTAGCCCAACTTACAACAATTTCACCAGCAACGTCAGTGATTTCTGTGCAACTGCCAGTTTGTCAAGTCCACTCCCGAACGCTTGGCTTTGCAAATATGATAGTTGCCAGTGGAGAGTATTGTGGCAACGTCGCCGCCACCGTCGCCTGCGTGGTAACCCATCTTCGTAGTCTATTGTCGGTAGCTTCGTTTACTTTACAAATACAAAATTGTCTATGTTTATTTGTATGTCAGGGCGTATAAGTAACTCATCAACGTTTATCTGCTTGACAGCAGCTGGCATTTGTTTGCTGGTGGTTGGCCTCTGGAGTACAGTGTTTGCAGGACAATTAATTTGTGAATATTATATAATAATAACTAGATAACAGCATGAGCTATGATTGATGGCTCAAAGCTTGACGATAAAGTTGACTTTGATGTCTAATGTAAGAAGCCAAAAGTAAGCGTTTCGGCTGATGCGGATTTCAGGCTAAATTCTAGCCATCAATGAGGTAGCTGTCTGGTCGGTAAGGCAAAAAGTTGACTACCTTTAGAGAAGTTTAGCCGAAGTGTTTGGCCGAGCTCCTCCGCCTATTTGTGGCGCGCGTCTGGGTTTTATTCCACAATTGAAGGGACCTATGTTGAGCGGTTTCTTATGGCAGAAATACACTCGGAGGTTTGCCATTGCATGCCAAAGAGCGACCGCTGTTAGAAAAAACTTTTTTTAATTTTGGTGTTTCACCGAGATTCGAACCCAAGTTCTCTCTTAATTCCGAATGGTTGTCACGCACCAACCCATTCGTCTACGGCGACCGCCAGTAGCGGCGATTAAATTTCTTAGTGGAATTGCCACTAATTCCAACATTGCTCGCAAATGCCGGGCGTCTCATAATGAGTTGGCGGAATATTTCCGCAACCATTTGATATGAGTGCCAGGGAATTGTGAAGGCAGACAAATTAGCGAGAGCGGGCACTAACACGCGCTTCCCTCTGGGTATGAAGATTGTACGTTTACCCCTCTCAACCTACAAACTACGTGGTGCAAGTAGCTTTTTCACTACAGCGTCACACGAGATGGGTTGATAGATTAACATGCAACGCTACAAAAATAATTCGGTCAAAATGAGATGCCAGGCGCTCATAGGTGTTATTTAACCGGTCAAAGAAAAACGTCTCTATGTTGGTTACTTTGATCACGGGCCATTGTCTTCTAGGTCGACGTGCTCAAAGAATGAATGTACCTCATTTTGACTATTGCAGAAGCTGTACGAATGAGGAGGAGGAAGAATCTGTCAGACATCTTCTCTGTTACTGTCCCGCGTGGCATGGCACTAGGTTTCGATACTTTGGCTCATTGTTCTTGAATGATACTGACGACCTAAGGGATATACTCGTAAGTAAAAGTAAGCCAGATCAGTGGATTTGCGCTTAAAATAAAATGGTTTAACGAGGAGTGGTAAATAAACTGCTACTATGGTATCTCAATGGATCGGCAATGATCTAAGCTGGCTGAGAAGCCGACTACCACTTCTACCTACCTACCTACCTACATACCTACAATGGCCCATGACCGTACAAGAGCTCTAAGACGAGGAGCAAGTGGTTTAATGCGTTTGCCAAGCAGTGAACTAATTACACCAAGCAATAAAAAAAAAATAATTAAAAAAATAAAAATAAAATTAATAGTAAAAAAAAATTAAAAAATTAAAAAAAGTCAGTCTCCAAGTATTTTTTCTTATACAAAATTAATGACCCTAGCGAAAAATGTATAATTTTTGCAAATGACGTCGTAAGTCAGTCGCCAAACTGGACAGCTGCGGTATACAAACAGACAAACAATGGAGGGAGCAAAGATCCAACAAAAAGTTCCATCCTGCAAAATTGATTTTTTATTCAGTATTTTTACTGTATGATTCAAAAACGAAATTGGATGATTAATTTTGCGCCAACTTGTACAATACTTTTTATCCCGCTACAAGTGACCTAAAGATTCCGTGCGCATTTTTTTGCACAGTTCGACTGGGAGAGTTCTAAAATGGACTTATTGCTCTTACGAGGGTGGTTCAATAAGTACCCATGATAGAAATGAAAGCACCATTTTTTTCAAATATTTTTTTTTTTTTCAACATAGTCCCGTTTAGAAAGATACACTTCTCCCAACCATTTTTTTAACCCCTCCGACCATTTTTTAACCCCTCCAAAAAATAGGATTTGTCGAACTCTCCAAAATACGTGTCTGTCTCGGCGTTGACTTCCTCGTTTGAACTAAAATTTTTTCTCGCGAGCCTTTTCTTCATGTTAGGGAACAAGAAAAAGTGAAAGGGAGTAAAATCGGGTGAATACAGGGTACAGGACGACAGTCATTCATAACGCTATTCATGCAGTTTGGCGACGACAACTTCAGATGAAAGTGCTAACGCACCAGCTTTACCTTACCTTCGCACCTTCGCACCTTCTTTACCTTACCTTCTTTTCCGCAACGTGCGACGGTGTCTCCTTCAATTTTTTGTGAAAGTGGTACAATAACTCACCGAAATATTATCCTTTAATCGTTCTACCTTTTTCTAAAGAATCAGTGAGAATAACGGCGTTCCCATTCCAAAAAATCGTCGCCCTTTGACTTTTCCAGCCGTTGGGACTGTCTTCGTCTTCTTTGGAGCAGATTCGCGGGGAGAAATCCATTGTTTTGATTTTTGCTTAGTGTCTGGTGTGTAATGATGAATCCATCCAACTCGAAGCAAAAATTCCTTCGGATCTCGCTTAAATTGCTCCAAACACAGTCGCATCCACTTGTTGTCCATTGTGAGCAATCGGGGCACCCATCGGGCTGACAATTTCTACATCGCCAACTTATCATACAAAATATTAATTGCTGTTCCAGTCGACACACTTATGGCCTCTATTATTTCGCGCACTTTCGTTCGTCGATCAGCGAGAATCACGTCGTGGACCTTTTGGATGATTTCCTCGGTAAACACGTCTGCCGGGCGTCCGGGTCGCTTCTCATGAAAAACGGATGTTCATCATCATCATTGTTGGCTGGACAACCCTGGTCGGGTCTTCGCCTGCTGTATCTCAGTTTCGTGCCTGTGTCCTCCACGCCGAAATCCCAATAAGCTTGCGTCTTCTACACCGTCAATCCATCTAAGCGGCGGGCGGCCCCTTCTTCTCTGTCTGTGGCATTTACCGAAGATTATTTGTTGAGGTGGGTAATCCATGTTAGCCCGCAATATGTGACCTGCCCATCTCAATCTGTTTACGATGATTGTGGTTATCACAGATGGGTTCGTATATATCGCCTTATCGCCTAAAACGGATGTTCGCCCACGTTTAAATTCGTTACACCAATATCTGACTGTGGGGAAGATGGCGAAGCGTCTCCTTAAACAGCATCAAACTTTGCTTTTATCTCCTCGCATTTTTCCCCATTCAAAAACATAAAGCGAATTACCGAACGACACTGCACTTTTTCCATCTTAGCGAAAATCCCGAAACACATCTTACTCGAATACAATGATACAATAAAGTTTTTTTGTGTTCCATTAATTGCCAGGAAAATAAAAAACAAAACAAGTTTATGGATTAAGTCTTATAAATTCGTGTTTTTCGCACAACCAGTCTTACGCATATGTCGCTTGCTGTCTAGTGAGAAATTCAAAATTTTGTTTTACAGCAAGCGTTCGAATAAAATGCATTCCCTTAACGATAGACCGCCGGATGCCGAATGTTTGGTAGTACAAAATTTACGTTTGAATATTCGAATTTCGTGTCCAACTTAGGTTAGGTTAGGTTGAAGCGGTTGTCCTATGGGACACACTCAGGCTCATAGCTCATTGTGATGCCGCGTGGGTAGCTTTGCCTGTTTCTCCTAAAACCAGTGTGTGCTTTCCAAAAAATTAGAATATATCTGATTTCTGCAGAGCTGCGGTATTTTTATTTATTAAAAAATTGTCTGCCTAGAATAGTCTGGAGAGAAATCTCCGTCTGGATGGAGCAGGGCAATGGCACAGAAATTTCACGATTGTCGCTTCTTCTTCCTCATCAAGACAGCTTCTACAGAAGTCATGTGCTTGCACACCCATCCTTTGGGTGATCCGTTATGACCGAAATCAGTGTGCTAAATCTGTGTTTATTTTGACTTTGCAGAGATTCTGCGCGTTAAGCATTGAAAGTCGGCCACAGTTGACGGGCGATTTTGCAGGTGGCTTCTTTACGACATCTATCGTTTGCGTTCCTTACGATTTCTGCAAGGATGAGTAGCTTACATGTTTGTAAGGGTATACCTATGTCATTGCCTATGTACTCATCTATCAATTTGGTGCCGAGTCTCGTTAGTTCATCGGCTGTGCAGTTACCCTAAACGTCGAGATAGCCAGGAACCCATATTATACTGCAGCGAAATGACTCAGCCATCTCGGCATTTCATGGCTACCTTGGGAGTTGTCGACTGTTTTGTAAGGGATTTTGTGTCCAACTTAGCTTTTTGTTAAGCAAATCATATCTATCGCCTCTTAAAAAGCTTTGCAAATATTTAGCGCACTATTTCATAGTCTGCAGCCCACTGTACGCTACCAAGACCCTCTTTAACAAGCATTAGTGCTTACTCGCACACAATTAAAGCCAACTACAAAATAATACAATAGTTGTTGGTGCGAGTAAGCAAGAATAAACCTGAGTTGCAAAAACAACAACAACAATAGTGCCAGCACCAACAGCAAAGACTACTACTACTTATACTTATTGAAGTGAATATCCCACTGCGTGCACTTAACCTACACACCACCAATTTACTTAACGCTTCCGTTTGGTGCCTCATTATCGCTGGGAATAGCTAAAGTCGCACGAACCCCTTACATTTCTTCACGATGGCTCACTTACCCTGACACTTGGCGCTGGGCTGGTGTAAAAGTGAGAAAAATTGTGCGCATACCTCAGTTATGCATACCGAGAATTCATCTTCATTTCCCGTATCATCAACAACAATAAAACACAACACTATTTTTCACATCTGCCTCTATTTTCTATTATCATTCCCAGGTTCATTCATATTTCTAACAATCGAGAGCGAAGACTCAACTTTCCTGCAGCATCACTATCACCATCATAGTCATCATACACTGCTGCAGCGTCAACGTCAGCAACAGCAACAACAACAACACCAACAACAACAGCAGCAGCAACAACAGCAACGTACACTTGCCTCAACCAAACGTGGCAGTGGCGGTAATGTGGAAAATATTTATCACACTTCACCCGAACAAACGCATCTGGACAATGGCACCGCGTTATCGTCACTAACCGCATTCTCTTCACTCGCCTCCTCCGCCGCTACCACTTCCTCGGCATCCGCATCTGCATCATTATCGGGCGCTGCTTATTCTGCTGCATCAAATGCTGGTGCTTCCATCGCAAATGCTATGCTGGAGGGCATTGTACCGTTGAGCGTTGAGCGCAGCGACACTGGTAGTGCTGGGGACTTTAGCTATGGCGATGAGTTGGGCGGCGATGGCATCATCTCGGCACAACTGGCGCTGTCGGCGGACACGCAGGAAGTGCGACAACGCACCATTGAGAATATCTGGGATATAACGGTGTCACTGAATATACTCTACAAGGAGAATTGGACAAAGTAAGTGAAGATGGAAGATTTATGATTTACGATTTACAATGAGTAGTTGGAAAATGTTGAGTGATATGTGTTTGATTTAGTAGGTATTTTGCTTATCGTAGTACTGGAAAAAATTCGCTATTTCATGTAGTTTAAAAAATTTTAAATTGGTTTTTGCTGAAAGCTACATTAATACCTAAAGTTCTGTTGACAATTTGTAAGCTGAAATCGACGAAACGGCAAAACCAATTATGACAAGATTTCTGTTGGTAGATATGAATAAAACTCACGGCTGATAGAATTACAAGGTTTGGTCTTTGACTAAATTTGAGGGGAACTTTAGGTATTAGTGTAGCTTTCAGCTAAAACCAATTTAAAATTTTTTAAACTACAACTGGGCCACGTCACTTGGGAGATTCAGCAGCCGAACTCCGACCGCTCATTTCACATGTATTCACACACTCGTCCAATCAGTCGTTGTTCAGACGGCAACAAAGTTTCATTGGTTGATTTTTTTTCGTATGTTTTTTTACCGCACGATCAATTGTTTTTCACAAACATCTGAAGTGACATACAGAAAAAGAAGTGGTCGCCCTCGTGTGGTTCGAACCAGTGCAGACATAAAAACGGTGCGAGACATAATTCGCTGAAATCCCCTCAAAAAGCTAAAAAACATGTCCAGGGAAATAAAAGTATCGACCAGAACCATGTCAAGACTAATTAGAGATGATCTTCACATGAAAGGCTCCCATAACTCAACTGGTCATATTTTGACAACGCGCTTGAAGAAAATTTGACTCGACAGATGCAAGCAGCTTCTTTGGGGGCACTAAAATATTCTTGTAACAAATGAGAACATTTTCACTGTCGAAGAAGTTTTTAATAAGCAAAACGAAAAAATCTGTGCTAAAACTTCTACGCAAAAAATATTGTTCCAAGGTTTCGGCGTGCCCGCCATCCAGCTCCGTAATGGTTTGGTGGGGAGTGTCTTGTAAAGATGTTATATCTCTTCATTTCTACGAAAAAGGGGTTAAGACCAGGAGGATGTCTTAGAAAATGTGGTGAAGCAGTTGAGCAGTAATCTCTTCAATGGACAGCGTTGGATCTTCCAGCAAGATTCCGCTCCAGGCCATAAGACAAAAACCACCCAGCAGTGGCTAAAAAACAATATTTCTGGGTTCATAGCCGCCATTGGGTTACAGTTTGAGAATATGGTCTGCCACAGAAATTCGAAGAGTCTCAAACAACCTTTGGTTCGAGCAACGATGTCAGTATCCATGGAAACCGGGAAAATATTAAGATTAAATCGAGCTTTCCATAATTAAAAATATTTTTCTCAAAAAATCGCCCCACAAAAGAGTTTAAAATTGCTTAAAAATTGTATCACAGAATCAACGAAGCGGAGGTGAGCCAATATGAGGTGTTTTTTTAGATGCATGAGAATTATCGATATCGATAACTATGGTTTGACAGCTGAGAATGGCAAACTTCCTCTATTCAGTAAGGTTTAGCAAGTCATCATGACTCATAATTGAATTTTTGGTAGATTAACCTTCTGCTAACCTCTTCCTAGCTGGCTTTATAAAATCCTCTCACAATTCCAGGGCTTCTTTGCATTGAGTTTACAAGTACCAGACAAGGGACCTGTGAGGTAGTTTCCCCACGAAGGAAGAGGACTGGGATCCCCTCGACAACCTGCGATCTACTCATAGAACAATGGGTTTTGCTTCAACTCAGCGAACACTGGACAAGTACACAAACTTGTAAGATCGCGAAATTCTTCTGGCCACATGTAAATCGGAGGCGTTCGAGGGATCTTGAGACTTGGAATTTTTTAAGTACTTTTTGCGTCACCTGTGTTGAGGATGAGGTGGAATCAACATCTTCCAGCACCTTCTCCTTAGCTGCTCTGCTCTCGCGGGACTAAGACTTAAGCGTCTTGATGCTCACTTCCTTCCTACGCTTGCTGATATAGCACGCCCTGATATCTCAAATTTTCTGAAGTTCATCAGCAGCATAAAGGGGCTAACACAACCGCACATCAGTCAACGCTCGTAATCCACAAATACTCAACCCCTCCATCTTCTTCCCACCCTATCCTCTTTGTACTTTCGTCCTAATGGTTTCCTTCACCTCTTTCCGCTTGCAATGGTGTCACAAAGGATGAACTTGAGTTCCACGTCCAAGTGGGCCCACTTTCTGGGCAACCATTGTAAACTAACCTAAGTTTACAAGTAACTCTAGTTGGGTTCTGTTGATAGTTTTGACCTAAAACCAATTTTTAGTATTTTTTTTCTATTAAAAAGTATAACCTTTTTCTTTTTCTTTTTCAATTTTTTTTTTTTTTGGGAAGAAGAAATGAGATAAAGGAAAACTCCAAGAAAATTTCTATTCATTATAGGGCTTCATATAAGGAGGCAGGCATTATTGTATCCAATGCATACCACGTAATTTTATGGTTCTGTCTCAAACACTGCAAAATGTTTGTTTTCTTTTTTTTTTTGAAATGAGAAATTCCTAAATATTTTTTCGATAACTGAAGCAAAAAGTTGAAGAAATCAGCAGTTAGCTGCGCCTACCACTTTGCATTTAAACATCTACATTAAATTTTTTCAACAAATAAATACTTTTCCTACACATAATTAATTACCCTGCTGCTGTAACCAGAATTCTGTTCTTGTTTCTTTCTCTTTTTTTTACTTCACTTACCTACACACTTTTAGGCTAGCTGCTCTGGAAATTGCCAAATTTCAAGACCAATTAATCAAGAGACTGAATGAGGATGCGCTGCTACAATTATCACACGAAATGGATGGCGGCCTCAGCGGTGGTGGCGGAAGTGGTGCGGCAATGGCAGGTAATAGTCCAGCCACAGAAGCTGTCCTACTACATACACATGGCGGTCAATATGGACATGGGCATGGGTCGCACGAATGGAATTTCGCCAAAGCGTTTCTCTACTCACTCACAGTGCTAACGACAATTGGTAAGTGTTTGCTGTTGAACTCTGAATACAGAAAGTTTAAGGAAGTAATTTTTAAAGTACTGAATTTTATTTTTTTTTGTATGAAAACGTGTTATAAATCTCTGGAGGAATTATTAGGCAAAAGCTGACTTCTATTGAATTAGAGATGAAGCGCTAACAGAAACCATAAATTGCATGAAACAGGTAGACACTTGGATATCATTCCTAATACCCATTCAGCTGGACTATATAACTAATTCGCCGTTAGCAGCTTTCGATTCGTCGCTTCTCTGCTCGATAAGGTCTGTGCGCTGAGTGAAAAATTAAAATGGAAAATAAATCAAAATAAAGTAAACAGAGGCGAACTCAGGTGAATTTGCTTTCATTTGCTTAGCGTATGAATAAATTGCTTTAAAATTTCAATTTCAAAAAGTCGAGCCAAGAAACACCATGATATTTGGTAACTCCTAAAACACTCAATGGACTAAAAACCCATTGTATTTAAAGCTCTGGAAAGTAAAATGGTAGATGGTTAAGGAGAAAAGGAGAGAAGTAAGAGAAGAAAAAAGAAAGGGCATATTAACCTGCTTAGGTCGGTGCTTCCAAGTGCGTATATAAGTATATACTCATGCATGGGGATATGGCACGAATTTTGCTTCACGCGAATACAAGACATGCACAATTCTGTACATATTCTGTTTTTTCATTGTATTTTTCCTCACACATGCCAAGGAATTCACAATCCGTTGCTTTGCTAACTGTCAATAAAATTGTTCAGTGCTGCCAAGTATGTAATGCAGCAAGCGATTTGTTGTTTCATTCGAGTAGCCTTTTCCAATTCAAGTACTTTTTCTACTCAATTGTCACATTTCGAGTTAAGTTAAGTAACGAAAAATCCTAGGAAGGTAATAAGAGTCGAACAAATTTTATTGACTTTCATTGCCAGAAATCAGTACTTATAGCTTTTCCAAAAGTCTTTGATATACTGAATCCAAATCTGATCTGTTCTCGAGATATTTTGGCTTAATGTAGAGGCATGAACTTCACCCAGATTTAGAAGCGCTGTTCAAAGAAAACAAAAAAAATGTTTGTTAACCATTTTTTATAATTTGTTTATTGATTATTAATTATTACATTAAAAACTAGCTAAAAAAATAAAAATGTTGACAAAATTATGCGCAGTCAAAGGGGGTCACAAAAAAAGGTGTCCTAGCGTGCATGACTCTAACACTCCTGGTGATCTGAAAAATAAAAAACAACACGAATTACTAATTATTGTAGATGCTGCTATCGAATGAGCCTTGTTCACATTATGGCGCCTGTTTGAAAAAAAAAGAGTTTGCATATTTTTTCAACAATTCCGATTTTTTTTATTACTGAATGAAAAATTATACTTTCGAACTAGAGTCATCCGATGAAAGAATGTACCTGTATAAAGAACATCCTCCCCAAATTTGAAGTAAATCGGTCCATTAGAACTCGACCGCCAGCTGGAAAAAAGTAGTTTTGAGAAAAACGCGTTCAAAGTTTTCAGACAAGACGGAGCGGAACCGATGACATGTCACCAAAAAGGCTATAACTCATGAAATAATAGGAATTTTAAAAAATCCTTTGAAAATATGCAAAAAAATTTCGATTTTTTCAAAATTCTACACTAGAATACCCCCTCAAAAAGGCAAAAGTCACAATTTTTGGCTACATTTGACGTTATGTAAGATTATAAGATTAAATCGGAAGAGTGTCTAAAAGCACCACCCTTTACCTATGAGGCCCATTAAGCGCAAGCGTAACCAAGTTAGTTTGTGTCTAAGACCGAAGTAGGTGGAATTTATTTACATACTGGTACTTTGTTTTTTTTTTTTTTTTTTTGTGAGTAATTTTTTTTTGTGAGTAATTTTTTTTTTTGGAGAGCAAATCCTTTTTTTAGCAAATTTTGCGTTTTTGTGAGCAAATTTGGTTTTTGGTGAATAATTTTTTTTTGTGAGCAAATTTTCTTTGTGAGCAAATTTGGTTTTGGGAGAACAAATTTTTTGTTTTTGTTTTTTTTTTGTGTGCAAATTTTGTCTTTTGGGCGAGCAAATATGTTTTTTTGTAAGCAAATATCTTTTTTCTAGCAAATTTGGGTTTTGGTGAATAAATTTTTTTGTTGTTTGTGAGCAAATTTTGTTTTTTGGTGAACAAACTTTTTTGTTTTTCGTGAGCAAATTTTGTTTTTTGGTGAACAAATTTTATTTGTTTTTTTGTGAGCAAATTTTGTTTTTTGGTGAACAAATTTTATTTGTTTTTTTGTGAGCATATTTTGTGTTTTGGTTAGCAAATTCTTTATTTTTTTTTAGGAAATTTTGTTTTGTTTTTTTTTTATTCTTGTGAGCAAATTTTGGTTTTTGGTGAAAAATTTTTTTTTTGTAAGCAAATTTTGTTCTTTTATTAAGCAATTTTTTTCTTTTTTTTAACAAATTTATTTTTTTTTTGTGTGAGCAAATTTTGTTTTTTAGTGAGCAATTTTTTTTTTTTAACAAATTTTCTTTGTGAGCAAATTTGGTTTTGGGAGAACAAATTTTTTGTTTTTGGTTTTTTTTTTTGTGTGCAAATTTTGTCTTTTGGTGAGCAAATATGTTTTTTTGTTAGCAAATATCTTTTTTCTAGCAAATTTGGGTTTTGCTGAATAAATTTTTTTGTTGTTTGTGAGCAAATTTTGTTTTTTGGTGAACAATTTTTTTTGTTTTTTGTGAGCAAATTTTTTTTTTCGTGAGCAAATTTTGTTTTTTGGTGAACAAATTTTTTTTTGGTTTTTGTGAGCAAATTTTGTGTTTTGGTTAGCAAATTCTTTCTGTTTTTTAGGAAATTTTGTTTTGTTTTTTTTTTTATTCTTGTTAGCAAATTTTGGTTTTTTCGTGAAAAAAACTTTTTTTTTGTGAGCAAATTTTGTTTTTTTATTAGGCAATTTTTTTCTTTTTTTTTTAAATTTATTTTTTTTTTGTGTGAGCAAATTTGGTTTATGGTGAATAAATATTTTTGTTAATTGTGAGCAAATTTTGTTTTTTGGTGAGCAAATTCTTTCTTTTTTTAGCTTTTTTTATGAACAAATTTGGTTTTCCGTGAACAAAATTTTTTGTTTTTGTGTGAGCAAATATTTTTTTCATGAGCAAATTTTGTTTTTTGGTTAACAAATGTTTTTTGTTTTTTTGTGAGCAAATTTTGTTTTTTGGTGAACAAATTTTTTTTTGTTTTTTGTGAGCAAATTTTGTTTTTTGGTGAACAAATTTTATTTGTTTTTTTGTGAGCAAATTTTGTTTTTTGGTTAGCAAATTCTTTCTTTTTTTAGGAAATTTTGTTTTTTTTTATTCTCGTAAGCAAATTTTGGTTTTTTCGTGAAATTTTTTTTTTTTTTTTGTGAGCAAATTTTTTTCTTTTATTAAGCAAATTTTTTCATTTTTTTTACATTTATTTTTTTTTTTGTGTGAGCAAATTTGGTATTTGGTGAATAAATATTTTTGTTAATTGTGAGCAAATTTTGTTTTTTGGTGAGCAAATTCTTTCTTTTTTTAGCTTTTTTTATGAACAAATTTGGTTTTCCGTGAACAAAATTTTTTGTTTTTGTGTGAGCAAATTTTTTTTTCATGAGCAAATTTTGTTTTTTGGTTAACGAATTTTTTCTGTTTTTTGTGAGCAAATTGTTTTTTGGTGAACAAATTTTGTTTGTTTTTTTTTTGTGAGCAAATTTTGTTTTTTGGTGAGCAAATTCTTTCTTTTTTTTTAGCAAATTTTGTTTTGTTTTTTTTTTATTCTTGTGAGCAAATTTTGTTTTTTGGTGAAATTTTTTTTTGTTTTTTTGTGCTTTTATTAAGCATATTTTTTCCTTTTTCTAACAAATTTATGTTTTTTTTGTATGAGCAAATTTGGTTTTTGGTGAATAAATTTTTTTGTTAATTGTGAGCAAATTTTTTTTTTTTGGTGAGCAAATTCTTTTATTTTAGCTTTTTTTATGAACAAATTTTGTTTTTCGTGAGCAAAATTTTTTTTTTTTGTGTGAGCAAATTTTTTTTTCATGAGCAAATTTTGTTTTTGGTAAACGAATCTTTTTTGTTTTTTGTGAGCAAATTTTGTTTTTGGTGAACAGATTTTATTTGTTTTTGTGTGAGCAAATTTGTGTTTTGGTTAGCAAATTCTTTCTGTTTTTTAGCAAATTTTGTTTTGTTTTTTTTTTATTCTTGTTAGCAAAGTTTGGTTTTTTCGTGAAAAAAAATTTTTTTTTGTGAGCAAATTTTGTTTTTTTATTAGGCAATTTTTTTCTTTTTTTTTTAAATTTATTTTTTTTTTGTGTGAGCAAATTTGGTTTATGGTGAATAAATATTTTTGTTAATTGTGAGCAAATTTTGTTTTTTGGTGAGCAAATTCTTTCTTTTTTTAGCTTTTTTTATGAACAAATTTGGTTTTCCGTGAACAAAATTTTTTGTTTTTGTGTGAGCAAATATTTTTTTCATGAGCAAATTTTGTTTTTTGGTTAACAAATGTTTTTTGTTTTTTTGTGAGCAAATTTTGTTTTTTGGTGAACAAATTTTTTTTTTGTTTTTTATGAGCAAATTTTGTTTTTTGGTGAACAAATTTTATTTGTTTTTTTGTGAGCAAATTTTGTTTTTTGGTTAGCAAATTCTTTCTTTTTTTTAGGAAATTTTGTTTTTTTTTATTCTCGTAAGCAAATTTTGGTTTTTTCGTGAACATTTTTTTTTTTTTTGTGAGCAAATTTTTTTCTTTTATTAAGCAAATTTTTTCTTTTTTTTAAATTTATTTTTTTTTTTTGTGTGAGCAAATTTGGTATTTGGTGAATAAATATTTTTGTTAATTGTGAGCAAATTTTGTTTTTTGGTGAGCAAATTCTTTTTTTTTGTTTTTTTTTTGCTTTTATTAAGCATATTTTTTCCTTTTTCTAACAAATTTATGTTTTTTTTGTATGAGCAAATTTGGTTTTTGGCGAATAAATTTTTTTGTTAATTGTGAGCAATTTTTTTTTTTTTGGTGAGCAAATTCTTTTATTTTAGCTTTTTTTATGAACAAATTTTGTTTTTCGTGACCAAAATTTTTTTTTTTTTGTGTGAGCAAATTTTTTTTTCATGAGCAAATTTTGTTTTTGGTAAACGAATCTTTTTTGTTTTTTGTGAGCAAATTTTGTTTTTGGTGAACAAATTTTATTTGTTTTTGTGTGAGCAAATTTTGTTTTTTGGTTAGCAAATTCTTTCGTTTTTTTAGCAAATTTTGTTTTTGTGAGTAAATTTGATTTCTGGTGATCAAATTTTTGTTGTTTTTATTTTGTGAGCAAATTTTGTGTTTTGACATTCAAAGTAATTTCTTATAATATACTAAAAATATACCAAACATTTCACTTTTTTTTAATTTTTCATTTAATTCTTAATTTAATTGTTCACTGTTAACACCTGGACGTGCTGAGGCTACTCTGAGTTCAGTTGGAAATGTGGTATGTCAAAGACATTTGAAAAAGTGAAGTCACGTTCTTAGTTCAAGATTTGTGTCAACCTGTATAATTTAATGCCAATGAATGCCTTCATGAAATGAGTACACAACTGAATACTAAAATGACAGCTCAAAGTACCCCTACAAAAATCACACGCCATAACTCGCCAAATAGCATAAACTGCAAAGGCAAGAACATTGACAATGCCCGATCCGATGACTCGTATGATAATTGAGAAGAGGATGCCTTGGTGAAATGCTTTCATCTGTTAAAAAGCTTTTTTCCACAGGAGTTTCACTTTATTTTATTATCTATGCAGGTTCAAGCTTGTCCACTGTTGGCCTTCTTATTTTGCAATGCGAAACTCTACATCCACCCCAGAAGAACCTGCTCCTTCCTACAACCAGCAATCTTGATGAAGTTTATCTATAATACTATAAATATACTCGTACTTATATATACCTATAGATAAAGCATCAACACTCTTAAGCAGTAAATATGTGCGCAAGCACCATTTATACCCCCACGCCCACACGCACAGCATGAAGTATCGTAAATTTTCATTTATGCCAATGACAATAATAGCCAATAATGGAGCGCAGTCAGACTCAAGTTAAAATAGAATGTATGTTTGTGTTGGAGTATATGTGTGTAAGTACATACATATGCACACACATATTCACTGTACACATTATACTGCTAGCCAAATAGAGAAGGCATTCGAGAAAACAATAAAGCCGACGACAATGTTGAAGTTGAAGACCAGAAAGGACACACGCAACAAACAATAAAGAATCTTCATAATATATTTGCAAATTGCCAATATCAGCAGAAAATTTCCATTTCTTCCTTTTTTTCAATTTGCAAATTTTCCACTCTCACAAAACAGAAGAAAACATACACACACACACATTTGGCAGCACACGCTTACGAATACGCAATATTGCTTGTTATAGCATAAAAGGCTCTACATCTGCGTACATTATGCCATTTGCTATGCTGACATTCGAGATATCGAAATGAAAGCAAAAACAAAAAAATTATTTCATCAATTCTTTTACGCAATGCTTTCTGGCAATTCCACAGCTTAAGATGCAGTATTTTTTTGCCTTTTTGTGTTTTCCCCCTCTTTTTTGTGGTGGTATTTGCGCTACTGCAATGATTTTATTGTAGCGCTTACTGATACACTGTACATATTGACTGCTTGGCGTTGTAGTTGTAAGTAATTTGCTAATAAATAAAAATGCAAAGCATATGCAAAGGCGCAGCAGCACAGGCATTGTGACTTTGTAGTTCATGGCTTTTGCGTCAAGCTTTACAGCAATAAAAAAATGTGCAAAAAAAGTTGCACGGAAATAGTTCGAAACATTGCGATGGGAAATAAGAATAACAACAACAGCAATTGGGTAATACTCGGAATAGTTTGTGAATTTGCTGCTTTAGTTTCTTTGCATTTCGTGATTACTTCTACTTTCGTTGGGTGTAAGCCCAGGGCAATTAAAAAAAGCAGCCCTCGTATTGGTAGATGGGTAAATATCAGACGTATCTGTAACTCAGTTCATATGCATGTGTGTGTGTGAAAAGGTTTAAAAAGCATTTCGAATTAGAATAAAAATCATGCAAATAAAGTTGTTGAGAGTCACGATAATAACGAGTGACACAGATTAAAATCGAAATGCGTTGCTTTAAAAAAAGCGTTCACTTGTATTTGTGCAATTAATTGAACATACAAATAAATACAACCCACTGCCAGAAAAACCTGCCCTATTCTAATTGAAAATAATATAAGTATACCTACAATTTTTAGCCAGAATCTGATATTAGCGTTAGAAAGGGGCGAATATATGAAGCAATTGCCAAAAATTACATTTTTTTGGAATCACTTAAAGAGTACTAGTAAAACCGCGTTCATGCAGCGAAACCTTCGTTGCTCTAATTCTTTACCTGTGATGCTCGGTCTCTATCAACACTCTTTGTGTTCTTGCTGTTCTCAATGTTGTTGAGTGTAGACCAAAAACGCAACAGTTGCAAGCAACGGAACACGAACGACGCTCATCACCTAAAGTGAATTTGCATAGTTAAAGCAACTAAAGTCTCCCTGTATAAACGCGGTGTAATGAAACTCTCTTGAAAGAGAGTTGGAAACATGAAAAACAATACCAGTTTTCTGAGGGATAACCATACTCGCTCAAGAAAAAATCGGCACAATAAAAGCCACCAATATCAAACCATGGATCTCTGGTACTCCTTGGGGCATCATTCAGCGCAAAAATGAACTCAAAAGGCAACTCCCTACGGTCAGTCTACAGATAGCCGCCTAACCAACCAACAGAGTAGTAGTAACCAGCCAGTCAGAGATCTGAATGATGCTTTACCGACCTCCAATGATGGCCAGATCCGTAGATGGAAAGAATACTTTAAAGTAATTAGCAACAAAGCTCTTAGCAGCGAATCTAGCTTCGAAGTGATCAGCACAAAAACCAGCAGCAAAATAACAAACATCTTTCCCTAGTCTAGTGGAGATCAACAACCTGAAGCTCAATAAAGCTGCGGGCGAAAGTGACATACAGCCAGAACTATTGATCGTCGACCCGCAAATTTCAGCGGAAATTCCGCATCCCCACATCACCGCTGCTTGGGACAATGAAAACCTAATTCCGTCCTGGACAAAAGGCATCAGCATCGTGAAGCTGCCCAAGAAACGCGATTTGCGTGACTGCAGCAACTGGGGAGGAATAACCCTGCTCAACGCCATCTACAAAATTCTAGCCACGACCACACAAGGCAGGCTCCAATGAATTGAACGCTCCTTAAGAGACGAACAAGCTTGATTTCGCCCTCACCAAAGCTGTGTTGACAAAGTTAGCAATCTTCACATCATAGTAGAACAATCAATTGAGTGGCACTCCCCGCTCTACATGCGTCGACTTTAAGAAAGCATTCGAAGACACTATCAAACGAGATTCAGTATAGCTGGCGTTGAGTAGAAAGGGTGTTCGAGAGAACACGAGAACTCCGAGAGAGTGCTTCACAACGGCAACATCAGCGGTCCCTTCACCACCAGCGCAAGCGTAAGACAAGGTTGTCTCCTGTAGCCCCTTCTCTTCGCCGTCGTCCTAGACCACGTTATGACCCAATTGGCTCGGCACAAAAGAGCTTTCGTTTGGAATTTCACCAGACATTTTGAGGGCCTAGCAGATGCCGACATCATATGAGACGGCGCAAAAAGAACAGCCTAGAACCGTGCACGATGGAAGAGTATTGTCGAGGCCCTATGCCCTAAATTTAAACATTTTTGTTTTTCATTTTTTCTCTTTTAATATTATTTGAAATTATTTGTATTTTGTATATGTATTTAAAAAAATAAATTAAATTTTTTTCAAAACACTACATTTTTTTCAAAAAAGAAAACTTTCTTCTAAAATATAAAAATTTTAGAACGAACCGAAGATATTTGGCTTTAAAATACTCGATACATCGAACATTTTCAACGTTGCATAAATCTCTGTCATTAAATTTAAAAATAAATCATTAACAAAAATTATTATTTTTTTTTTTTTCAAAAATACACTTTTTTCAAAATACATAATTTTTTCTCAAAAAATTTTTTTTCAATAAAGTATATTTTCTCCTAAAATATAAAAAACAATACAAAACTGTTAAAAAAATCGACAATTTTTGACTTAAACACTCAATACCAAAATTTTCAACTTTGCATAAATCTCAATCTTACTTCTTATTTGAGTATAACCTACAAAAAAATAATTAAATTTAAAAATAAATCATGAACAAAAATTAATTTTTTTTTTTTTAAATAATTTTTTTTCCAAAATGTATTGTAATTAAAAAAAAAAATTTTCAAAAAAGCGGTTTTACTGCTAAAATACAAAAATATCGGAAAAACCCGAGGATATTTGATACCAAAATTTTCAAGGTTGAATAAATTTTAAAGTTATTAAATCTTTTTCAAAATTTTTTCAGAGTACTTCTTATTTGAGTATAACCTGCAACTCAATAAATTTTTAGAAATATTTAAGACCATATCCAAAATACTTGGATCACTTGACATGGAATCGCGCTTTTACTGAAAAAGTCATGGAGCTCAAATATGGAATAACCAGGCAGATCTACCAAAAATTAATGAAAAGAATTTTTAATCTAAGAATTTTTTTTTATTAGTTTCTTCTTTTTTCAAGGTGGTGCAAAATTAATCATCCATTCTTAGACGAATTAATTTTTTTTTTTCTTTTTTTCGAAAGTTGTGGAAAATTAATCATTCAATTTTGTTTTTAAATAACTTTTATGCAAAAAAAAAAAACGTTTTTTTGAGTGATGGAAATCTTTATTATGACCTTTAAAAAAGATTAGAATTCATATTAGCAAAACGCGCTGGAGCTATTCGCTAGCTTACAAAAAATATGGAACTGAAAAACACTTCTTAGTGCTATCTATCCTTCCAATAAATTGTATCGTTCCATTATGAAGCCTACGCCTACCCCAACATATGCACTTATACATCTACACCATTTTAGTATCGCATACTTTGACTCTTTTCATACATTATTAGCATTTTGTATTTTTTATTTGCAATAAAAGCGTCACTTCATAAGCGTTAAAGTCAAAACGAAAGCCAATAAGCGGCATGGAAGTTAAAAAAATATTTGCTTTTATTTGCGAAAGAAAAAGATAAGCGAGTTTTTCATCTACATACTTAATTTTACACTCCTTTTTGGAAATTCAATCAGTCCATATTGTAAATTTTTACTGTTATTGATGTCATTTAAAACAACACAAATGGCACATCTTATGGCGTTGCTTAAGCATTCGAGCGCAACATTTCTGTCATTTCATGAATATCTTATTGTTTTATTACTTCTGACATGCGGAGGCAGTGACATTTCCATGAATAAATGAGGGTAATGAAAAAATACTTAATATAAGATAAGCGTTCAATTTGGGAAACAACCGGCAGTTTGTTTGTATTTTCATTCGGATCAAGGTGCGTGTGTGTATGTATGTATGTATATGAGTTGCGTATTTGCTTTCAAATGAAAGAGCGAATTAGTGTGCATGGAAAGGCTCTGAGTTTGACTTTCAGCGAGTGGTAGAGGACATAACTACTACATTACTCTAAACGAACTATACACTGCGATTGACTGGAGCGTAATCACGGAAACCAATAGAAGCTGGCCTCTGACTACTAACTGCAGGGTATCCAAAGCACTCAGGCCAAAACTGAATCTTAAAAGCACAACATGTTTGCTTGAATTCAACAGATCAACTACCAGCGTCCTCACAGATGTTATAATGGCTCACTGCGCTATTGACACTTTAGCCAATAGAATGGGTATACACAATTACTTCTGCAGGAGCTGTGGAGATGAAGAAGAAGTTGGAGTCGGTACAACACCTCCACTGTGAATGTCCTGCACTTTGAAGAAGCCATGCCAAATATCTTGGCGGTTATTTCTTTGAAGACCTGGGAAAAATGTCTCACTGGAGTAACGAGTTACCTTCTTAAAAAGTTCTAAGCCTAAATTAAGGGATGGAAATCAAATGCAGGTAGCGCAATGGGCCTTAGGAGCACCGAGTGTCTTGTGTTAAACAAGCAACCTGACTAACCTAACCTAACCTTCTGTTCCTGTCCTGAAATTGCCATTTTTTCTTGGTGTGTCAATCACTTCTAATTGCGGTGATCGCTCCATAACTTTTTCAACACTTTATTAGTTCAATTTTCAGACCTTGCTTTTCTTCTTTTAATTTTTTTAATAGAAGAAATTTTTCTTTTGTATAGGGTGGGTCATGTAAAATTTGTTTTTTGAATCGGCTATAAAAAAAAATAATCAATATTTTTTCAAACCTTTTTTTTATTTTGAAGATTGAACATTGTCATTTATGAATGAAAAATAATATCGTTCAAATGACTGCCACAACTGGCTTTACAGTGGGCCATTCCATCAACCCAATTTTTAAGCACATTTTCGATTATTTGGGCTCCGATTTCATGAATGACAACTTCGATTTCGTGTTTTAAAGCATCAATCGTCTCTGGATGGTTCGCATAGCATTTGTCCTTAACGGCTCTCCACAAAAAATAGTCCAACGGGCTTAAATCACAGCTCCGAGGCGGCCAATTGATATCGGAATTTCGGCTGATTATTCGGTTTTCAAAAACGGTAGCCAAAAGTTCGAGTGTAACTTTGGCAGTGTGACAAGTTGCACGGTCCTGTTGAAACCAAATGTCGTCCATGTCATCCTCTTCAATTTTTGGAAACAACTCGTTGAGCATGTCACGGTAAAGCTCACCATTTACTGTAACCGCGGCTCCTCGCTCATTTTCGAAAAAAATGGACCGATGATGCCGCCAGACCAAAAACCGCACCAAACAGTGACTCGTTGTGGATGCATTTGCTTCTCTACAGTAACTTGTGGATTTTCTGAACCCCAAATCCGACAATTTTGCTTTTTGACGTAGCCACCGATGTGAAAATCAGAAAAGAAGAAGAAGACCGACCACTTTGGAAATAGGTTTTCAATATTTCCCAATTTTGTTCAAGCGTATAGCGTCCCATTTCGTAAATGTCAAACCTTTAAGTAAATTATGAGCACATTTGACATGTCATTTGTGTTACCATTCTCAAAAAAATAGGTGGTTCAAAAAGCAAACGCTATATGGCCCACCCGTTATAAGTAAACGACATATAATTTTGACACTGACAGCTACCTCGCGCTCATACAAGTGCCTGGAGTTCAGTTTCAAGCCTTCGCAATACGAAATGGATTCTTTTGCGCTTAAGCAACGTTTCGAAATATTTGAAACATAAGCCAAACTGAAACGAAGTTTCAGAAGATGCGCATTTTCATCTAAAATGCTACTTAAAACGCTATTTCATTGATGGAACTATAAACCAACCCATCAAGCTATTGAAGTTTTGTACAAAATAGTCGGTGATTCGGGACTGAGATTAACTCCTTTAAACCTTTTTTGTGTTATCGCTAAATAACGATGTTATAAAAATAATCTAAAAACGTTCCACAATCTTGTAAGAATATCTGCTGAACCCTTCATAAGATAGAGCCAGACAAAGAAGGGATGGATGACCCAGTTCCATTCCTTCATTAATCGGAATATTTCTTTTTCTTCTTCTTAGCGTCACTGTCCTTGGTGAACCATTGCTTCATTCACAACCTTTTGCCATCCGTCTCTATCTAAGGCTACTTCCTTCCACCGCCGCACGTTCAACCTTGCAAGGTCATCTTCAACGTCTTCGAGCCTTCTCTTTCTGGGGCGGCCTCCAACAAGGCGCAATTCAGCTGCCTTTCTAGTTGTTTTCTCTTTGGGAATTCTAAACACGTGGTCCAACCCATCTTATCCTATTAGATTTTATAAATCTTATCACAGTTTTGTTTTTTACTAAAAGTTCCAGCTCATGATTATATCTTATTCGAAAGGTACCGTCCTGCAGTTTTATTGGTCCATACATTTTTCTTATTTATTCTTTCAGATAATTCAAATACTCCTGGAAAGTATTGCACTCAATTTTCTATAGTACTTTTAACATTAAGCAGTAAATCATATTTCTTAAGAAAAGTTTTAAAACCATCCGCATTTAATCGCTACATTTTTCCATTTCCTCTCGCATCTCCACACAGGTTATGGCAATATTGCACCGC
Source organism: Anastrepha obliqua (assembly GCF_027943255.1). Lineage (NCBI taxonomy): Eukaryota > Metazoa > Arthropoda > Insecta > Diptera > Tephritidae > Anastrepha > Anastrepha obliqua. Next base: position 119,002,243 of record NC_072893.1, on the reverse strand, counting down.
GCACTACACTCGGCCGCTTGGTTACACTCGTCTATGCCATTTTCGGCATACCGCTCACACTCGTTTATCTCTCCAGCACCGGCGGCATTTTGGCGAAAGTGGCACGTGAAGTATTCTCAAAAGCGTTATGCTGCTGCCTCTGCTCCAATTGTGGCTATTGTTGTTACGATGAAAAGCGTATGGCTGAAAAGGAGCGTCGCATGAAACGGAAACGACAACAGGAGGAGTTGCGCAAACAACAACAGGCGGCCTTACAGGAACCCTACTATGTGCACGACACATTTCAAGCGTCCGAGAAACAATCAAATCTACCCACAGGCACGCAGATGCTACCACCCGACATTGATTCGCTAAGTGCGAGCGAATCGCGCGGTTCCATGCATGGACTGAGTATATTGGCGCCTATTTTGTTGTGCCTTTCGATGATGGTCATTTACATTTTAATTGGTGCGGTGGTATTGTATCGTTTAGAGGATTGGCCCATACTTGATGGCATCTACTTTTGTTTTATGAGTTTGTCCACAATTGGTTTTGGTGATATGCTACCGGGCTTGCGACGTGAATCCACTACAACAACATGGTTTTGCTCCATATACATCATGTCCGGCATGGCATTGACGGCGATGTGTTTCAATGTAATACACGAGGAGATTGTGCATCGCATCAAAATCGTGGTGGAGTTCAAGAAAGGCGCCAATGTATTGGATACGATGAGTGAAGAGCAAGGCTACTATATGCCACCTTGACAATATGAAAAGGGCACAAGTTTGTACAAGCGCAATCCCACCGAAGAGACGCTAGTATCAGGTAAGAGGAAGTCTCGAATAAAGTACCATACTTTTCAAAAGGGACTTTTTTTCTATCTTCGCAGGCACACCAACTTCACTCGCCTATGGCGCTCAGCTAGACACAGATATAAATCAAATGCATACGTTGAAAGACTATGTCAATCATGAGCTCGTGCCCATACTTACTATGGATCCGAATAGCTCTTCAGTGACCTCAACCCATCTACTAAAGGGCGGTGGTGGTGGTGCCAATGCACTGCCTTTAAATAATTTGTCACCCTATACAAGCGTGTCAGTTACTGCTACCACGCCGTCTAATCTGCTACCAACTGGTATGGGACTATCAACCGTGAATGCGCCGCTATTGGACAATTCCTCGCAGTCTTGCTTGGAAACAACTGTAGGCGGCAGTGGTCCACAGACGGCCATGGGTGTTTACACTCTCAACGAAGAACCGGAAATGGATGCTTAAAATGAAACGAAGTATAGTTAATGGAACCAAATTGAAGACAATTTTAGAATTAGTAATTTTGGGATAACATTAGAAATACGCATTTAATCGTAGGTTCTTAGGCATAGTCTATGTTTTTCAAGAAACTTAGAAACTTATTTTGTAAATAGTCAAGTTTTAGGGTAGATCAAAAGTAAAGTTAAATAGAAAATTGTTTTAAGAATGATGGTAAACTACGCATCGAATTGTCGACACAACAGATACAAGAAACTGGGCGTTCTTCCTGCACAGTCCTTGCCAAGGCGGATTTATTACAGATGATGGCATCCGTATATACGTAAGTAAACAGACACATGTATTTTGTTTTTGCTTTTTAAATTCCATCACAACAAAATCAGCATGCTCTCCTCCACACTCACGCCATTGCGGTTGCGCTCCAGGAACGCTAAAAACATAACTTAGGGGGGGGGTAAGGGATAAACGCTAAAAAAACACTTTTTTCATGAATTTATTGTAGCGAAACGGTTCAAGTCAGTTTACTAAAGTTGTTGCATATTATAAAGTAACATTTCAAGAATATTTGATAAAATTTTCATGTAAAAATATTGCAAAATGAGCGAATGAGAGCACATTTACGTAGACGTCTTTTCAAAAATACATTTTGCAGTAGTCAGCATATCTCAGCGTAGAATCATCTGAAATCAAAAAAATCGAATAATTTAGTTAAAGTATGAGTTAAACTTCCCCCCAACGTTTATTTTGACGATTTATTTTCATTTTCAGCCATTTGGTAGTCGTTTGAAGTAAAAAGTGATTTTTGACGAAAAAATGCCGCCATTTTGTAGGTGTAAAACCACCTTAATATAAAAAAAAAATGGCGAAAAAAAAACGTTGGGGGGAGGTTTTTTATATGTAAAATATGTGTGCAAAATTTCAAAAGGATCGGTTGAGTAGTTTTCAAATGCCAATGACTACGCACTTTTAAAAAAAAGGTTCGAGAAAACCGCGTTTAAAGTTTTAAGTTATCTCGGCAGATGTTTGAGGCGGCTCGGCTTTATGCTCTATAACTTAAAAAGTTTTGCTCGGATTGACTTAAAATTTTAACACGGTATTTTTGAAATGTTTTACTACAATAACATGCAAAACAAAAAATCGATTTTTATCCCTTACTCCCCCCCCTTAACTTTTTTCAAGCCCAGTACACTTTATGTTTTTGTTTTTGTAACATTTCACTTTAGATATTATTTGATTCATCAACATACATTCTCATTGTATACAAATGGCAAGTAAACACACAGATCTAAGAAAAAAAACAAATAATTTTGACGTTATTCATATCCACGGCGAAAAAATCAGCTGTTCGAATGCCATCACCTGTAATAAATCCGCCTTGATCCTTGCCCATCTCTTCGATTTGTAGTAATGCAAGGCGAATTGAGTATCTAAGGTGGCACCATTAAAAAACAGTTATCTTATTTTTCCCGATTTTGACAAGTCTGACGTCAGCTCCCTTCGCAATACAAAACAAACAAAAGTAGGAGAAATTATGTTTGTGTAATTTCAGTGAATGGCTTGGTGATATTGTGATTTGTGAGATTTAAATTAAACGAAGTACTGTGGGTTGAATTGTAAAAGAAAAATTGATGTAATGCCTTGAAATTCAGTTTTTTTGCATTTTTATGCAGAAGACGCCGTGGCAACAAGAAAGTATGTGTATGTGCGTATAATTTTTGTGTTTCATCATTTCCTTTGCTTCCGGCTACTCTTTCTCTTTACAAACTAATAATTACCCTTTCTTTTGTTCGTTTATTCGTGTGCTCTGACGACAGAGCGAATTCGGAATGCGCAATCTGTATTCCATCATTCTTGGGCTCTGACGGTACGGCGAACTCGAAAAGCGCAACCATGCATTTTATCATCCTTGGTTTGTTAGTTCTGTGCAAGGCGAATTTATTACAGGTGACAGCAAACACATATAAGTAAAACCCTACATGTATTTGTTGTTGCGTTTGGTCCAAGCAACACGTCAAAATCAGTAATCAAATGTAAACATACGAATGTGAGCATACCAATACATACAAACAAAGCATATAATTTTGACGTAAGCCATACCTACGGCGAAAAATTCAGCTGAGTGAATGCTGTCACCTTAATAAATCCACCTTGGTTCTGTGCATTGTACAAATCAATAAGTAAAAACACTCTCAGCTGGTTGTCACAAAATGCTCACAGCTGAGCTCACTTGATTCCAAAACGATCTTTTCTGTAACATGGTTGCGTAAAAAATTATTGAATTCTTAGAAAAAATTCTAAAAAAGATCATACAAATTTAGATATTCTGAATAAAAACGCAATATTATAGCAAACAAATTTATTGAAAACTAGCAAGCCCGGCCCGCTTCGCTGGGCACACTAAAATATATAGAATAGATATGGTTTAGAACAGAAAATATATGGTTTTCATATTATTTATTTCTTTATTCTTTATTCAAGCGCTTTGGCATAAACAATATTTTTTGTTTTTCTATTTGTTTTTGAGTAAATATAAAATATAAATTGAAAATCAGGAAAAAAGAAGAAATTATTCACTGTTCCAAAATCCACTCCAAAAAAATTCACAAAAAATTTTTACACTTTGCACTTACGTCTTCTTCTTATGCCATCCAAATCAGAAAGAAATATTGACACATTGTAACTCACACTGTCAATTTGACAGTTCAGTTCCGCCCCAAGCGTTAAAAAAGTAAACGACATTATGGCTGGTTCAAAAGAACGCTGTACGCGTTGCCAGTGTTCCGAATTACAACCAAACTTTACGAAACCCATTTTCAATACTTACTTAACAATGTGTGTAAGTTTGGTTTAATTCGGTGCAAAGACACGTCGGGTCCACGTTTGGTGGTAGGTATGAAAATTACCCCGTATTAAAGCACTTATCAACAGCTTTCATTTGATACCCATATTGTACATACACAACCAAAGGTTACCCGGGTCCACGTTTTGACCTATATCTCGAGAAGCCCAGTCACGGAGCGGCATGAAAAATACTCTTTACTAAAGCATTCACCAACAGCTTCCATTTGGTACCCATATTGTACATACACTTCCGAAGGTTACCCACCGTAGACCACGTTTTGACCTATATCTCGAAACCTATCCACCAATAGGTATCCAAACTATACGGAAACCATCTTCAATACCTTCTTAACAATGTGTGTAAGTTTGGTTTAATTCGGTTCAAAGACACGGCCGGTTAGCGAACACACACAAAAAGTTGACTTTATTTTATATATAAGATAATTTGTATTCTAAGTTTTCCAAGTCAAAGATATTATTTTACATTTTTTGTTGCTGTCGATATTCTATTGTTTTAAAGGTCACCATAAGTTTCAAATTTGGCATAAAAACCCCACCAATCTACTCAAGCAAAATGACCAAACACTCACACCATCACATACCTAGATGTCTGTCAAACTCACACCAAGGGTACCGTCAAAAAAAGTACGAAGAAGAATTTGTGGCACGGTTTTCATTATGACATTTGTGTGACGTCATAATTTTACACGAAATGACAAACAAAATGGAATTTACCCATAATGACTGATATTTCCACTAAATGGTTGCCTTTCTCATAAAACATTACATAGTGAAATTCAGACTAAAGGAATACTGTAAGTCTGAGAGCCGTTTCGCATCTGACCAACTCAGCTAGCAAGAGCCAATAAATTATTCATAACCCTAAAATGATTATCGAATCAGTCGTTGGTTTTAGTGGAATTTTTTTTTTCATGCGCGTTATGGTAGCGCAATACCCACAAGTGGCACTCTGAAATCAGGATAAACCAGTTTTTCGTAGAGGGAAGAACTGAGTTAAATAGAAATCTACTTCACCATGCGATCCCTTGAGACCGCACTTCAAATTTGGAATCCAAAGATATGTCCAACGGCCCTCGGTGGAATTGTCCCATCTTTGTTGCCAGACCTGCATGCTGGTTGCTCTTGTAGCAGAACCTTCGATTTTGCTTTCGAAAAGCTTTGTTGCCTCTTCTGCCAATATAGCGGTTGGATACATTCCGACAAAAACTAATGCTACTTCTTCCGATACTGTTTTGAATGCGCTGCATACCCTAAGCGCACATACTCGACCTTTTGGTAGAAGCCACGTCTGTACAACCTCTGTGGTTTTATTGTAGTTTTGTCGCAAATATCGCTTAAATGTTTCGCTGTACCAATTATGGCGATGTCGTCCGCAAAGGCGATTATTTTGGTTCTCTTTGGTATCTTGAGGCAGAGGACGCCGTCGTATATTGTTCCAAGTGTATATTGTTCTAGTGATGAAGGTTGTGCTGTGATAAAGAGGAGTCTATGGAACACTTAATCACCAACTGTGAGGCATAAAGACACAGAATCCTGGGCTCGTACCTACTATAGGAGGAAGACCTACAATTGCTCCCTCCTAAGGAGCTGGTTCGATTCCTCGGTATACTAAATAATTATAATTAAGTAATTAGGGGCGCACAATAGACCAATCTGGACGCAGTGCATAAAGGCTTTATCCTAAAACGTACAACCATTACCAAGCCCAGAACACAGGCTGTTTCGACCAAAGGGAGGCGAGCGAGTACTCGTAAAAAGCAAATAGACCAAAGTGAATTAATTTGATTTTCAGACGCGTTTTAATTTTTGCATGGAAAAACCTGTTGTCGATTAGATGAACTCTTCTTGCGATAACTGAAAGTGAAAAATAGTAGTGCAGTCGTAAAATTACCTTTATTTTTGGTTGATGTAAAACTCCAGCTTATTGGGTGTGACGCCAATTCTGCGGCTTAAAGCGAAAAGCTCGTTTCACTAAACAAAACTTTATATGCATTTTAACTCTTTCCGGCGCACTGAAAAAAATCGCTAAAAATTAAACACAAAGATTTTTTTATTTCATTTATTCGAGACATTTAATGAAGAAAATGTAAAAAAAAAAATGTTTATCCTTGCAGGATTTTGTACAAGGATGTGGTACGATTTTTATACCATCGCGCATGGAGTGCGAGGATTATTTATGAAACTCATTGAAACAAGTTTTTGTTTTGCTGAGGCAAAGTGGCACATTACAACTTGAGCACATCCACTGAGTCCTTCTTTGGTGGCTTGTCGTGCTGCAGTACGCACATCTACGTAAGGTTGTTCTGACTGGTTGGTGAGATGACGAGGCTTGGATCTACATACGGTTTATTTTTCTTTATGCGGACTCTAGCTTGCTTTTTATTTTTGGTTCCAAGAGTAGGTGGTGAGGCTGAACTGCATAGTATTGAAATCAAATCAAGTTTGAAGTCCTTAAGGGGTAAGTGGTACCCTATGGTTTTAGAAATAATAAAAGAATTCACGACTGCAATATCAAGAAAGTGAAAAAATATTCGGTGCCACCACTTGCGGCTTTTTCTGTTCAGCTCCTAGTACTTCTTTAGCTGATCTAACTTCTCAACGTTATTCATGTGCATATTATAGTCGCGTATTATTTCAGGCTTTTCGATTTCTTTGGCAGAACCATCGCATTGGCGTTGTTGTACCTTTACAAATTTACTCGGATCATGAAAGTTAGATAAAGCTGTAACCTCTCTTTTGTCAATCTACTTCATAAAGAGTATACTAGAATCACTAATTTGCCAATCATAGTCACCCCATTTTAATTGCTTACCTGGTCTAATATAGGTAGGAAGAAATTTTCGATTGGTTCGCACTGTTCCGCATCCATTTATCAACTGCTTTTTCAGTTCAAGAATCAAGTTGAACGAAGTGAAAAAATTATCGAAAAACACTTTATGGTGTTTCCCCCAAAAATCAGTAGTTAAGCCGAGAACGACCCGTTCTCCAAGTTTTTTTCGACTAGATATCCTTTTTTACCCGTATATAGTATATCTCGAACCCTGCTTAAGTTTTTTAGACATTGTCATTTACATACGTATATACCGCGCGGTGGTATACTTTTTGTACCAGGAACTTTAAACACTTTCCACACTAAGTCTTTTGATTATTTTTATTCCATTGGCTGAGTAATTAATTCATTAGCACTTTATTTTATTAAAATTGTAGGAAACCGATGCTGTTCGTGCTTTTATTTACAAAATATGATAAATTCTGAGTAACACTTTAATACTTCAATATTCTACTCATTTTGTGCGTAAAAAACATATATATTTATCTCTTTCAAACACTTGTTATATTTTTTTTTAGAAAATATAAGCTTAAATTTGCCTATATAAGTGGTAAAAGAATTATACCAATGCGCATAAAATGCAGGAAAAACATTTAAATAAGTGGTATAAATTTTATACCAGCGCCCCGGAAAGAGTTAAATAGGTGTGAAAAAATGTTGCGCGATGCTTTTATTTGACGATGTGAACTAAGTACTATGATACTTTGCCGTGAGAGGCATACGAAATTTCACGCATATTTCACGGCAATGCATTTTGTATGAATTTTAACAGCCATTTCACGTGAAACGCGAACTTAGGGCTATGATTTGTGAGGAAATCAACAATTCGTGTTTGAGGAACCAACGATTCTGTGTAAATGTGAAATTCGCTCTTAAGTTTGCAAAAGGACATATAATAATAACAACAACAAATATCGGTAGTCAAGGTATTTCATTAGCGGTGCATAGACGTTGAATAAATTCTTTCAAAAATACATAAAATACGAGTATACACATAAATACATACATAGAAACAAAATATCAAAGAAAAACTAAAAGATTGTAAAGAAAAACGAAAAGATTGTAAATACCTTTAGAACGTCATTTCTTCGCTGTCAGTCTGTACTTATGTAATTAGTATAAAAACATATTGCATATACATAATTAAAAATGATATCCTAGGTGGTTCCGCAAAAATAAATTTAGCAAAATACGATTGCCCATTTTTGTACGGTTCTTGAAGAGTCAAACGAACATATTTTGTAGTAAAACTATAATTCTTTCAGACAGAAACAAAATTAAATAAACTACTAAACTACTTTCGCATACTCATAGATTCTAAATCTTTTTGTACATGTCAGCATAAGTAAATAACTAACTGTAATTTTAGTTGTAAGCAAAATACAAGTACATTCTTAGATATAAAAATCAACATTTAAAATGTTAGTGAATTAACGAATGTTAGTAAATTCATATGTACGAGTATTAGTTGCATTGAAGTAATTTTTAAATTGTGGTACTTAGTAATGTTAAGTGTAACTTGGGTATGTAGTTTAACGTAAAATTGTAAATTTATAATACAAAAGCACTAATTATAGAAAAATAAATTTATTAATTGTTATATGATTTGATATTTGATTTAAATTTAGCGCCGGCGCAAAAAGTACAGTTCGTAACAGAAGTAAGTAAACTTTATAAAAATGCATGTCTCAAAAGTAAGTATACAGTTCAACACATTAATTTGTGAAATCAAAAACATAATTGAAATTAAATCGTAGTATTTGGTAGGATAACCATTAGACTTTACAATCGCTTTAAGTCGTGATGGCATTGCACACTGGGCCAGAAGACCCGAGTGAGTGGCCAAAAATCTTTTTTCTTACGAAAAGGCCATAAAACCGATTAAAACCACGTTTATTATAGTTTTTTAACTCTATGAATGCGAATCTGAAGTCAAAATTAAAAAATTCAAAATGGCGGATCCAAAATGGCGGACATGAATTTTAAAAAATCAGTATTTTTGATTCAAACTCAGAATCTAGGGGTTTAGAACAATGCACATTACGAATATAATGTCAACTTTGAGAAATTCAAAATGGCGGATCCAAAATGGCGGACATAAAATTTAAAAAATCAGTATTTTTGTTTCAAACTCAGAATCTAGGGGTTTAGAACAAAGAAAATACGTCTAGAATTAGCTGTACTCATACACCCAGGATACACCGCGAGGAGGATTCTAGTACGATTTAGTATCCCAATTTTTTTTTAGCAATTTTTGTAATTTTTAATTTTTTTTTGTAATTTTTGTAATTTTTAATTTTTTTTTGTAATTTTTGTAATTTTTATTGTAATTTTTTTTTTGTAATGTATAATTTTTTTTGTTGTAATTTTTGTAATTTTTAATTTTTTTTAATTTGACTTAATTTTTGAATCTGCATTTAAGGGGTTACATCTAGTTAGAAGCCCTGAAAAATGAGGTTTTTAAAAAAATTTTCCTGAGAAAACTTCTGAATTAATTGTTTTAAGCCTTTGTACACATATTATGGTAACTTAGAATAATATTTAAAAAAATTTTATTTGCAAGAATAACAGTTTTTATAGCTGCTACAGCAGATTTCCAGGAACCCCTCCAAAAAAAGACGTTTTACGGTGACCACTATATCTCCGAAGTGGATTATATGAAATGAAAAAATCAAACGGATTTGATTAAAGTATTATCTATTCTTGTAATTAATCGAAGGAATAAGCAAAAAAAAATTTATTGACAAAATGGCGGCTTCTCAAAAAAAAAAATCTATTTTTTTGAATAGTTTTGGCCTTAAATTGTGTATAAACAAAAAAATGTTTATCGGTTTTAAAAAAGCTTCAATTAAGTACTAGAAAATATAGTTCAGAAGCCGGTGTAAAAATTTCAGACCAATCGGTTTAGCCGTTTCCGAGAGATCGTGGTCACCGACTTTCAAAACACAGTTTTGAGAAAAACAAGGTTAAAGTTTTAAAAGCTAATTTAAAGTGCTCTGACGCGTCGTTACATTTATGCGTATAACTTCAAAAATAATCTTCGGAATGACTTGAAATTTTCATAGTGTTTACTTAAATATATGTACATTACAAAAATTAAATAAAAAAAAAATCGATTTTTTGAAAATTCTAACTAGATGTAACCCCTTAAGCTCAATTTATTCAGAATCAGAAGTTTCTTCTTCTGATAGTTCAAGTTCATCTAGAAGTTTGTGAACGTCATTAGACGCAATCATTTCATGATCGCGTTCGGCCTCTGAATCATCTTCCGATTCATATTCGTCTTCATTTGCACTGACACTGCTATGATCATTTTCCATATTTTGAGTATCTAACAAAAGTAACTGTTTAACTTCTGCTGAAAATGGTAAACGTCTTCTGTTATTAGCTCTAGACAACCTGTTCATACTAGACAGTAATGGATCAGAAGTATCTAGTAATCGATTAAAGAGATCCTCTAAGTTTATTTTCCTATCACATTGTCTACTGTGCCTGAGTCTGAAGTTTCTGTAATCTTTGTTTCTCGATTCAGATGCCTCTTCTCCATATACACCAACTGGTAAAGTACAATGTCTTATTATTTCTCCAGCATGAATCAAGATTTTATGAAGAGTTGCTGGCATTGGATACCAAGGATACAAGGTAACATACAAGCTTGCAGTGGTTAAGCAGAATTCTTCAAATTTTTCTGTGTTGATTGGTAGCTGACAAGAAAGGCAAACTAAAATAATTTTCAAATTATTTACGAACTGGCAATCAATCTTTAAGCATTCAGCAAAAATCTCTGCATTTTGAAATGCCTTACGTGCGGAATTTCCGTCGTTAGTTGTACCAGAACCACCTGCATTTGGTATATCAACTAATAGTCCCAACTTTTCACGTAGAATTTTTTGAATTTGAGCTTTCCGATCTGCAACAAGTTTTTTATCCTGAGGCGTACTTACCCTCCATTTCTTAATATTAATTCTGTAAGCTATTGTATATGCAAACAACATTCATAAAATCGAATCCACGCATGTAATGGGCTAATACCATATTGAAGTTATCTGGAAGGAATACGCTTGTTTTTTTACTAATATTTTTTAGATCATTGAATTGTTTTGGAGTTGCCTTACAGATTGGACACCATTGTGATGATTTTGTTCCTGTTAAAATATTCAAAATCTTCCCATCAACTAAAGTCAAATGTAAAGAGAAGTGAACAGTAATTTTGTGACTCATATTTTTAATGATTTAAGGGGGGGGGTAGGGTCACAAAATCGAAATTTTTTTTCTTCACTCATCTTATAGTAAATCATTTCAAGAATGTTGTGTCAAAATTTTAAGTGGATCGGAGCAGAACTCTCAAAGTTATAGCCTTTGTAGGCACTCTACCTCGAATGCGGAGCATCGATAATTTCTCAGAGTCATTTTTTCAAACGCGTTTTTCCCGAAACGACTTCTTAAAAGTCGGTGCCAATCACAACTCCGAAACTATTCAACCGATTCTTTTCAAATTTGGCACACGTTTTCTAAATCAAAAAAATGAAAAAAAAACAGTGTAGGGGGGAGACTGTTTTTTTTTCATTTTTTTTTTTTTAGGTTGTTTTTCACTTACAAATATGGCGAAATTTTTCGCCAAAAATGCTCGTTTTACGTTTTTTTGCCACCAAAACTAATATACAAAAATGAAAAAAAAAAATTTTATTAATGTAGGGGGGAGCATTACGTCATACTTTAACTGAAAAATTCGACTTTTTTAGTTTCAGATGATTCTACGACGAATGCCGATTGGCACCGCAGAGCACCTCTAGAAAAACATATCTCCAAAAAAACTCTGTCATGGGCTTATTTGTCAATATTTTATTATTAATATTTTTTAAAAACTTATTGAAAAGATGTACAATAACATGCAACTGATTTTATTAAAGTATCTTAAGCCATATTTCTGTAAAAAATTCAAAAAAAAGTGTTTTTTTTTTAGCGCTAAACCCTATCGATCTGATTTATCAATATAATCCAGAGACATTCTACCATTGCTTGTTTTAATTTTTGTGGAATGAAATGAAGTGTCATAAATTCTGAATCAAGCCAAACTTTATTCTTTAGAATAAATCTGTCAGTCTTTCTACTTGCTGCATTATATTTACTTTTATATTTTGATTTTAAAGTTTGTAATGCTTTCTGTATCTGTTGCAACGTATTTTCATTTATATCTGTTAAACTTTTATTATGTTTATCCAATATGTATTTAATTGGATCTGCATCTGGTGATTTTAAAATTAAATCAAGAATCTCTTTTTTTGTGATTTTCATTTTAATGAGAAAAAAACAAAGCAATTAAAACAGCGTTTGAAAATGCTCTACTCTGGCGGATTTTTCAATTTTGCTCTTGCTCAAGTCAAATTAGGACTCCAAGCTATGATTCTAACTGCGCAACAATCAGAGTCAGAGTCATAGTAGAAAAATAATTGCGTCGTAGTTTTACACAGGAGCTCATAGTCACTAAAATAAAATGCGCAGTATGACATCGCGAAATGACTTCGTAGTACTGCAAATGCATTGATTTCACCAAGTTTTCAGTTACAGCTGGTGGTATTTTATTCCATTCCTCTTGAAGGACGTTTTTCTGTTGTTCCTTATTTCTAATCGAATGTTTACGTATTTGTAGCTTTAAATGTGCCCATAAATGTTCGATTGGTTTGGTATCCGGGGACTTTGGCGGTGTTTTCAGCTGTTTTCGCACATTGTATAACAGCCACTCTCGTACAATGTTGAATGTGTGCTTGGTGTCATTATCTTGCTGGAAGATAAACGTTCCTCCAATGCCTAATTTCGTAGCGCTTTCTTTTAAATTATTTTTCAAAATATTTAAATAACCATATCGGTCCGTAATATTTTCGATAAATACCAAGTTTCCAACCCTGTTCGCAGCCATACCTCCCCAAACCATCACAAAGCCCCCTCCATGCTTCACAGTGCCGGTCATATTGTTTGGATTCAAGGCCACGTTAACTTTTCTCCAAACTTTTTCACGCCCATCAGATCCACAGATACTTAACTTACACTCATCAGAAAATATGACTTGGTTCCAAAACGTTTGGTCATATTTTTCATGATCTTTTGCGAATGATTGACACTACTCACGAAGGGCTTTTTCCTAACATTGCGCCCATGATAACTAGCACTATGCAAAACCCGGCGAATAGTTTGGGTGCTAAATTGTGTTCCAGGCTCATTTTTTACTTCAGATTCCAATTTGGGCCACTTATTTTGGGGTTTGTCCTGATCTTCCGTACGACTAAGCTTTTTTCTCTGGGACTTAAGAGCGGCGGACGCCCACAACGCTCTTTATTAGTGGTGCTTCCCGCACTTTTATATTTATTTACAATCTTTTGAACTGTAGCAAAACTCCTATCTATCAAACGATCGATCTCTCGCAATGATTTATGTTCCTTGTGATATTTTATAATCAGTTTTTTTAAATCATCAGAAAGTTCTTTTCCTCTTGGTGCCATTACTAAAAATGTCGCAAAAATTAATACAAAACGTACTTCGCTAAATTTGTATACTCACTTTGATTATTTCCTTTTAATAGTTTTAACTTTCTTAATTAATGCGTAAAAATAAATGTTATGCTAACTGAACAATCGTTTGCTGTATACTAACTTTAGTGACATAAATTTCGCTGGCATAAAAGACAAAGCAAAGCGTGGATAACGGTACCTAAAATTTACAGGTAAATTAAGGCGCATGCGAAAGCTTATCCCAGTACACAATTACCATGTGTAAAATATTTTGATTACATATTGAGGAAAGCGTTAGCCTCAAACAATTCCATAAATCAGGCTCCTGTATACTTATTTATGTTACTAACTGTAAGTATTAACTTGGGGAATAAAATAAGTTCGTATCGTTTTAACGAAGACTTTTATTTAAACAAAAAACAGGAATTATATCAATAAGTTAATCGATTATACACTCGCCGTTACTATTTACAACCTCTTCCTAACTCTCGACCAATTTGTTAATGCCGTTCCGCCAAAAATCGCCTAGTCTGGTGTCAAGGAAATTGTTGAACCAGTTTTTAAGGACCTCTTTGTTAGGATATGGTTTGACAGGGAGCGGAAAAGATGGTAATCGGTCGGTGCAAGGGCAAGAGAATACGGCGGATGCTGAAGGACTACCCATTCGAGCTCTTGGAGTGCGGCTTTGACGACTTGTGCAACATGGGGCCTGGTGTTGTCGCGAGGGAGTATGGTTTAGTATTTTCTTTTAGTAAATAGTCTAAGGTTTTTTCTGAACGAGAAGTATGTTTTGTATAAACAATTTAAAGCCGAAATTTTGTTCAAATATCGATTTTTTTTTTGTGAGCAACCGGTATTTAGTTACAATAAAAAACTTTATTTTGCTTATTCGTTCAATTAATTACTAAGTTTAACATTACTTTAACGAAATCTGTTTGGTTTTTTTAATTTCATAGATATAGAGGTCACCGCAAAACGTTTTTTTTTTTTAGAGGAGCTCCCGGAGATCAGCTGTAGCGCCTTTCCAAATAAACATTTTTACTAATACTAAACCTTAAAATACAGTTAAAAGATAACATAACATGTGTACAAATTTTTAGATCAATAAATTTAAAAGTTTTCTCAGAAAAAATTCTGGAAAATTCGCTTTTTTCGGCCTTCTAACTGTATTCTTCTTCTTAATCAGCGTATCCATGCTGGATGTTCGCGATTACATACAAACGTCATTGTGATCTTAGTCGTACGGTTGTCAAGTCATATTATTAATGATGTCATTCTATTTTTGTCTGTTTTTCGCTGCTGCTGTTAGTTCGCCGATTGTTTTGAGGCCTGTCCACTCTTTGATGTTGTCTAGCCATGTCATTTTCTTCCTACCAATTCCTCTTTGTCCTTCAATTTTTCCTTGCATCAGCAGTTTTAAAATATCATACTTGTCACCTCTTGTTATGTGTCCGAAATAAGCGACTTTCCTCCTTTTTATGTCCGTAAGCATGTTCCTAGCGGTTTGCATTCTATTTAGCACTACGTCATTTGATATTTTGTCATTCCAGCTTATTTTCAACATTTTTCTGTAACACCACATTTCGAAAGATTCTAGTCGGTGTATGCTTACGGTTTTCAGTGTCCAGGCCTCGCATCCATATAAGAGTGGTGACCATACATAACATTTTAAAAATCTGGTCTTTAACCCGTTTGGTATGTCCCGGCGTGTCAGTATCTTTTTGATCTTCATGAAGGCTGTTCTAGCCATTTCTATTCTGCCTCTTATCTCCTGATCATGGTCCCATTGGTCATTCAGCCATACACCCAAATACCTGAAACGTTTTACTCTTTCTATTGTTTTGCCATCTATGGTTAGTCTCGCATAGGAATAGTCTCTGCTGCTTTTATTTACAATAATAAATTTGGTTTTGTCAATATTTATGTTTAGCCCGAAGTCTTTGCTGTGTTTTTCAACTTTGTTTACAATAGTGTGGAGATCCTGGAAACTGTTTGTTACTAACGTTGTATCGTCTGCGTAGCGAATGTTATTTATATATTATATATCCCATTAACTTTAATACCTAATTCTGCTTCATTTATTGCTTCTTCAAATATTTTTTCTGCGTACACATTAAATAATAGTGGCGATAGAATGCAACCTTGTCTCACTCCTCTGTAGATTTTTGTCTCTCTTGTGGTGCTGTCTCCGAATCTGATTTCTGCAGTCTGATTCCAATATAAGTTTTGTATACATTTGATGTCATATTTGTTTATGTCCAAATCTTTCATTATTTCAAATAGCTTGTTATGTTGTACAGGGTGGCTGATGAATTTTGCTACATTAAGAAACTCAAATAACTTTTTTTTTAGTGTATGGAATTCATTTATTTTTTTTTTTTCAAGTTGAAGGTCATTAAATTTTATTAAATGTAGCTTAACTAGTTTTAAAAATAATTGAATTTAAATGCCCCCCATGCTCGTTGACACAAGTGCGGCATCTTAGTAAAAAGTTGTTCATTGCTGCTTTGAGAGTTGCGACAGGAATAGCCGCAATTGTTGCCCGAATGGATTGTTTTAGTTCATCCAAATTTGTTGGCTTTGTTTTATAAACTTCTTGTTTACATAAACCCCACAAGAAAAAGTCAGGTGCAGTAAGGTCAGGCGACCTGGGGGGCCAACGAAATTCGGAGTTTCTTGAAATCAGTTTATTGGGAAATTTTCGTCGCAACTCTGTCATAACAGTCTGGGCTATGTGAGACGCTGCCCCATCTTGTTGAAACCACACAGAGTTGAAAGGAATTCTCTTTCGGCGTAGTTCTGGATAGAAAAATTCTTTCAGCATTTTCAAATAACGGTCTCCAGTAACCGTAACGGTGTGACCATTTTCTACAAAAAAAATAAGGCCCGACAATACAGCGTGAAGAAACCGCACACCACACTGTCACGCGAAGAGGATGCAATTCCGTCTCGTGGAGTATCTGTGGGTTAGAAGTACTCCATATTCGACAATTTTGTTTGTTCACATTGCCGTTTAAATCGAAATGGGCCTCATCAGACATGAAAAGGCAGTTTAACATGTTTTGGTCTTCTTCCACCATTTGCAGGATCTTCTGCTGCATTCAGTTTGTTAACCATTTGAATTTTGTAGGGAAATAAGTCTAAATCTTTGTGCATTATTGTTTGCAAAGACTGTCGGCTGACACCAAGTTGAGCAGATAAGCTTCTTGTTGAAACCCTTGGATTGCTTTGTATAGCTGCAGCTACAGCAGCGATCGTTTCCTCCGTCCGAACTGGTGGGTTTCGATGATAAGGCCTTCTTGCGACTGTTCCTTGCTCAGCAAAATTATTCACCAGTCTCATTATGGTCCATCTGCTCGGGGGATCGCCGCCAAACATCCGCCTGTACTCTCTCTGTACCAAAACTACGGACTCCAGTGCGTGATAGCGGCGGACTATCCAAATTCTTGTTTGCGTGTCCCAGTTATCCATTTTAATAAATTTTAAAGATCAATCTGCAAATTAAAACAAAAACGGAACAGATAACTTAAAAAGAAAAAAAGTTATTCAATTTTTTTTTGGTAGCGGCTTTCATCAGCCACCCTGTATTTCGTCAAAGGCTTTCTCGTAGTCTATAAAACACATGCATATATCTTGATTGGCGTCCTGTGATTTTTGTGTAAGCATTTGGAGATTAAGTATTGCTTCTCTGGTCCCAAACCTTTTCTTAAAGCCAAATTGTGTTGTTCCTATAGCGGCCTCGCATTTCTGATAAATTCTGTTGTGAATGATTTTAAGAAAAATGTTTAGCGTATGGCTCATTATTAGCCGATAGTCCTTGCATTGTTTTGCATTGGTCTTTTTTGGTATCGCAATAAACATGGATTTTAACCATGAGCTTGGATAATTAGCAGTTTCATATATGTGGTTAAACACTTTCATTAGGGTTGGCATTCCACTGTCATTTATAAGTTTGAGAATATCAGCTGAGATTTCGTCACAGCCTGTTGCTTTCTTTGGTTTTGATAATTTTATCGCATATTTTATTTCAGACATAGTTATTTTAAGTAGCGGATCATCTGTTGAGTCGTTTGTGCTTATATTTACATCTCTTGAATCGTCTTTGAATAATTCATGGACATATTGTACCCAAATATTGCGTTTTTCGTTTTCGTCTGTTATAACTTTGTCGTTTGTATCGTATAATGTATTAATTGCATTGTATCTTCTCAGGTTGCATATTTCCTTTAGTTTTCTGTGTAAATTAAAACTATCATGTAACTTTGCCAATCGCTCTATATCCTCACATTGTTTGCCCATCCATTGGTTTCTTGCGTCTCTTATTTCCTTGTTTCTGCGTTTATATACTTCAAGTTCAGAATTTCATCATCCATCCATTTTTCTTTTGCTACATTAATTTTTGATCCTAGTGTATTAGTTGTCAGTATTCTTATCTTGTCAGCAGTATTATTTCACCATTCAATCGGATTTTCACCAGTATTGCAGCTTGTCAATAATTCATTTATTTAGCTTGTTTTGGAAGTCATTTATCGTCATATCATATCATATCGTCGTTTTCCAGTTTTTGTATGTCGATATGGGATTTTTTCTGTTTTGTTTTCCGTGATGTTAATCGCGATCGTATCGTTGCCAGCACTAAGTTATGATCAGAAGGAACGTCTGCGCCTGGTAATGTTTTTGCCCGTATCATAGATGATTTAAATCTTTTGTTAACCCTTTCGCGATATTGTTGCCATATGGCAACAGTAAACTTTAAAAGGCCGTCAACACTCCCTTGTAAAAAATATCAACTTTTTTGTCACATATTTTCAAAAATTGAAGTTTAATGGTTAAACAGAAATAAAATAAATAATAACCGCCCATTATATATCGGTAATACAACATTTTTAAAGAAAGCCTTCTGGCATATAGCACTTCATTCTGAAATTTGTATTTTGCATTTTTAGATTTTTGAGGCATTTTGGGCAAATGTTTTCAACAATTTTTGAATAAAGTATATAGAAAAATGTTCAATCTGTCATTTGGCAAATAAATATTTTTTCGCTCGCAGCTTTAAAAGCTGTGCTAATTTTTAAAACTAAGCTTGTTGCCAATTTCTCGTAAGGTGTTAACTTGCATTAGATTGCAGAAGAAGTTTATTTGCTATTGAAACGAATACAAAACATTTGTTGCCATATGGCAACATTAAAAAAAAAGCTCTTAACAAAAAAAATAAAAACAAAATGTATTTGTATTGTTATTGGTCCTAAAATAAATACTCAGACAAAAATTTGGATTTTTTGGATGGCGCAATAAAAAGATGTAGCGAAAGGGTTAATCAAGATGTGGTCAATTTGATTACGTATTATATTTCTCATTTCGTCCTGTGGTGATTTCCATGTGTACAGTCGTCTCTCTGGTAATTTATAATACGTGTTACCAATTATGAATTCCTCTTCTTGACAAAATTGCACTAGTCTATACACATTTGTTGTTTCCTCTTTTCTTACTTTTGCATTGAAGTCGCCCATGATTATATTTATGTCATGTTTCTTAGTCATCATTCGAATTTTTTAAGGTCATTATAAAAACTTTCAATCTCGTCATCAGTACAGTCAGCATTGGGAGCATATACTTGGACAATATTTAAATCAACTGGATTTGTTTTCAATTTTAGGATCGCCATCCTATCAGAGTATGGAATAAATTCGCTAACTTTCCCACAATGCTTTTTCGCGATCATAATGCCTACTCCTCTTCTATGTCTTGAAGAATCATTTCCTGAGTAGTAAAAGTGTACGTCTTTTTTTATGCAGCCGTTTGATTGCCCCCATGTTTCGCTTATACCAAGAAAGTCAAGTTTCAGTCTATTAAATTCACTGATGGTGTTGTCTAATTTACCTGATTCGTATAAACTTCGTACGTTCCATGTCGCAATATTTAAGTTCCTTAAGTGTTTTATAATATTTTTACTCCTATTATTTGTGTGTTGTTTGTATGTAATTGTCATAGGAGAGTGTACCTTCAGTGGTTTCCCGTTGCCTTCTGAAGGATTATTCATTACAATAGTTTCTGACTGCTAATATCCTATTTTTTGTTTTTTGTCATTTAAATGTCTTATATACACTGGGCATTGTTTACCTGTATATACATGGCTGTCGTCTAAACCCAAATTGAATTTTTCGTTTGCTCTTATGCAATTAATACATTTAATTTTGAGGTCGTCTTTGCATTCGCTTGTTTTATGTTTTCCAAAGCATCTGCTGCATGTTTCTTCGTTTTTACATTCTAGTGATTTGTGGTTGTATCCTTTGCATTTAAAGCACCTCGGCACGTCAACTCCGTCATACACCTTGCATTTTTCCCATCCAATACTGACTTTTTCAATTTTTAGGGCGCTCGAGAAATGTTCTTCATCCACTTCCAGTATAGCATTGTAGTAGGTTTTGTTATTTTTTTGGACCGCGTATTGTTTCAAGACCTTTATTTCACCTTGCTCCATACATTTGTTTTGCTTCTTCAAGCATTTTAATAACTCTTCATTATTCTTTTCGAAAGACATACCTGTTATCATCAGTTTTGACTTAAGTGGTCGGGGGATTTTAATCTCGTATTGGTCACTTATATTTTTTTCCATTATTGCTTTAATTTTATTTCTTTCCTCATTATTCAGGTCAAGGTAAGTCAGGTTAAGGTCAAATATCGATTTTTTTTATTTTTTGAGAAACCGGAATTTAATTAAAAAATACCAGTCTAACGGTTAGACGCGATAGAAGTGAAACCTTCCGTAAAACAAACTGAGAGAGAATGAGATCAAAGACAACAATTGACGCGGTATTTCAAAGATATGTTGACAACATCGAAACCAAAGCATTTGTATCATATTTTAGCTATCATAAGCCACTCGTATCATTTGTTGAAATTGAAAACATTGAGGATGAATAATAATAAAATGAAGAAAATAAAATATGAACTTTATAGCAATATTATAATGAACCTATAATTATCCCGCTCCTAATACTGCTTTCGTCTCATTCTCTCTCAGTTTGTTTTACGGAAGGTTTCACTTCTATCGCGTCTAACCGTTAGACTGGTATTTTTTTTTTTTTCTGTCGAAATTCACGACACTTTTCTGCATTATTTTTCGGCATAATTGCGGTAAATATTTAAAAATGAAAATATTTACGAATACACAGACGTACTAACATACACGCAAACATTCGTAGGACGCTTGGTTTGAATTTTTTATACATATGTATGTATGCTATACTATGGCCTAGCCTATGTACGTACATACATATTTGTGTTCTGAACTTCCAGCAAAACAATGCTTATTAATATACACATATGCATCTACATACAACCACACACACAGGCCACTCACTTTATTCCTGTAAATGCGTATGTCGTCCCAAGCTAAAATTGTATGCCTAGCGACTACAAGAACAAAATGCATTAATAGGCGCAGGCGTAGCGGCCATCATCCTAGTTGCCATAGCGCTGAACAGTCACGGCGGCGCCGAACAGTTTCAACTATTGTACTGTGCAACAAAAACTCATCATCAAAAAATTGATTTATAAATTCGAGCTCATAGTTCTAAAAGCAAGTACTTTCATTCATAAAACGAGCCGCCCATATGCTAATTTTCTCGACAATTCGAAAATAGTCAATATTGGAATATTTCGCGTAGAATTATTTGCCAATATTCAATTTTTGTCAAGTCGAGTGCCCGCGGCTCCGTAAATATGTTTGCACCCATATATGTATGTAAATATATGTTTCTAAATGCTCGACAACCGCAGCTGCCTGTTCAAGGTTACTGTACATTAGGCCGGGTCGATTTGTGGGAAGGCAGAATTCGTTTTAGAGGTATGGTTCCTTCGGCAAAGTTTCTTATTTTGATCCCTAGAATACGATTTTCATAGAGCAATGAGAGATTTTTAAATCGACCCGCCCTACTGTACATGCAATGCTGTGCCTATGAATGTGCGCTGTGCCTATGAATGCGCGCTGGATTTCTTGAGAAATTTTACAGTATGTTTTGCTGTGGCGAGGCACATATGTACATACACACAACATATATACATATATCCGCATATATATTGTACATACATATATAAATTCACAAATTTAAATTTGCTTATGCCATCCTTCTGTGTGCCTGGTAATAAAGCATTTTCTATACATACATATATATACGTATATCTTTTTTCTTCTTCTTTTTGGTGTCGCTTTTTCGTTTCACTTTTTCTCAAATCACTCCCAACGATTCTAAAGAAGTTTTCACTTCAAAAACTTTATTTTGCTTATTCGTTCGATTAATTACTAGGTTTAACCTTACTTGAACCAAATCTGTTTGGTTTTTTTTAATTTCGTAGATATAGAGGTCACGGCAAAACGTTTTTTTTTTTTTTTTTGAGAGGAGCTCCCGGAGATCAGCTGTAGCTCCTTTCCAAATAAACATTTTTCCTAATACTAAACCTTAAAATACAGTTAAAAGATAACATAGTATGTGTACAAATTTTTAGATCAATAAATTTAAAAGTTTTCTCAAAAAAATTCTGGAAAATTCGCTTTTTTCGGCCTTCTAACTGTATATAACCCCTTGAATTACTTGTGCTAGTAAAGCAGTGCGACCTAATGAGCTGTAGCCATAATCGGTAGTGGCGAATTTTACTAAATAACTTTGTTGTTGCTTTCGCATGCAAATTTTTGCATAATGCAACACTGACTAGTGATGTGCCGGGTCGGCTATTTTTGGTACTCGTGTATTTTAATACTCATTAAAAAACGAATAGGCTCAGAGCCTCGGATCGAGTACTCGAATTCGGTACCTGTTAGTACTGGCAGTATTTAAGAACGATTGTTCGTGTATATTCGCGCCTATTTGAAATATATAAGATTTTTTTGTGTTTAAAACAAGAAATGCGGCAGAGACAAGTTATATATGTGCACAACGAGATTTTAATACAGCAAGCCGATAAGAATCCTGCCGTTCGAGGTAGAGTAAGTACCTCGATAGGGTAAACACACTACGCTAACAGTGCACCTTCTTCATAGGCTTCACTAACACACCGCCTGATCGCCTCTTATGGCTTGCTCAAGCATATGCAACGGCTGGAACCAAAGGTTTGTAAACTCGCAGATCTACGAATGTTCCACAATCATGACTACGTACAGCAACTATTAGAAAAGGCGACGCCTAGCAATGAAAAGGTGCGTACAACACCCATGCCTCAGGCGACATTAAACGCTAGCGCTGTAGAGGAAGATCTGTTAAGCGACGATGATGATGACTACAGCTTGGATACTACACACACACATATGGAGTACGGTTTGGGCTTTGATTGCCCCAGCTGGAGGGGAATGTGGGAATATGCTTGCACAATTGCCGGCGCCACCATGAGCGCATGTGCAGCATTATGCAAATATGGTGCTCAGAAAAACGGTGCGCAAACTGTGATAATTAATTGGACAGGCGGCTGGCATCATGCTCAACGCGATCGCGCTGCTGGTTATTGCTACGTCAATGACATAGTGTTAGGCATACTCGTGCTGCGGAAGCATTTCAAGCGTGTGCTTTATGTCGATTTGGATGTACATCACGGCGATGGTGTGCAGGAAGCGTTCGAGGTGACGCAACGCGTTCTCACGTTTTCCATGCATCGCTACGAATGCGGTTTCTATCCAGGCACTGGTGGCTGTGATGATTGTGGATTTGCCGGCGGCAAAGGATACACTGCGAATTTTCCCTATCGTGATGGAATTGCTGGCGGAAATTTCTGCAAATATTTTAAGCGGTGAGTTCAAGCACTTGGAAATTACAATTTTTACTTTTGTAGTTTCCTTGCAGCGTTTTTAGCAAAATTATTACGTACTTTTCTCCAGAGGCTTGCGTAGTACAATGTGGTGCTGATGTTATTGTGGGTGATCCGCTTGGTGGTACCAATTTAACTCCGACAGATATAATTGCCTGCGTCCAATTTGTATTGCAGCAGAAGCTACCAACTGTACTGTTGGGTGGCGGTGGCTATAATTTTGGAAATGCCAGTCGATTTTGGACGCAGCTCACCGCAAGTTGTTGCGCCATACAACTGCCAGAGGACATACCTGATGACAACAGAGATTTTCTCCAATATGGCCCGGATTATAGTGTGCAAATCAAGGCATCCAGTGTAATGAAGGACCATAATAGTGCCGAGTGTTTGGAAAAGAGCGCACAAGCAATTGAAGGTGTGTTTCATTTTTTTTTTTTAATTTTACTTAATTTTATTTTTTTTATTATTATTATTTTTTTTTTTTTTTTGTTAATTATTTTTTTTTTTTTTTGTTAATTATTTTTTTTTTTTTTTTGTTAATTATTCTTCTTCTTCTTAATTGGCGCTATAACCGCTTACGCGATTTTGGCCGAGTTTAACAAAGCGCGCCAGTCGTTTCTTTCTCGTGCTAACCGGCGCCAATTGGACACACCAAGTGAAGCCAAGTCCTTCTCCACCTGATCTTTCAAACGCAGAGGACCACCACCAGCTGGTACCGCATCGAATACTTTCAAAGCCGGAGCGTTTGTATCCATTCGGACGACATGACCCAGCCAACGAAGCCGCTGGATCTTTATTCGCTGCGCTATGTCTATGTCGTCGTAAAGCTCATACAGCTCATCGTTCCATCGTCTGCGATATTCGCTGTTGCCAACGTGCAAAGGTCCAAAAATCTTACGCAGAATCTTTCTCTCGAACACTCCAAGCGTCGCTTCATCGGATGTTGTCATCGTCCAAGCTTCTGCGCCATACGTTAGGACGGGCATGATGAGAGTCTTGTAGAGTGTTAGTTTTGTTCGTCGAGAGAGGACTTTACTACTCAATTGCCTACTTAGTCCAAAGTAGCACTTGTTGGCAAGAGAGATTCTACGTTGGATTTCAAGGCTGACATTGTTATCGGTGTTAATGCTGGTTCCTAAATACACGAAGTCTTTTACAACCTCGAAATTATAACTGTCTACAGTGACGTGGGTGCCGATACGCGAGTGCGCCGACTGTTTGTTTGAAGACAGAAGGTACTTCGTTTTGTCCTCGTTCTCTCAGACCCATTCGCTTTGCCTCTTTATCCAGTTTGGAGAAGGCAGGGCTAACCGCGCGGTTGTTAAGGCCAATGATATCAATATCAGCGGCATACGCCAGCAATTGTACGCTCTTATAAAAAATTGTGCCTGAGCGATTAAGTTCTGCGGCTCGTACGATTCTCTCCAACATCAGGTTAAAGAAGTCACACGACAGCGAGTCACCCCGTCTGAAACCTCGTTTGGTATCAAACGGCTCGGAGAGGTCCTTCCCAATTCTGACGGCGCTGCTGGTGTTGAGCAACGTCATCTTACATAGCCGTATTAGTTTTGCGGGGATACCAAATTCAGACATCGCGGCATACAGGTAACTCCTTTCCGTACTGTCGAATGCAGCTTTGAAGTCGACGAAAAGATGGTGTGTGTCGATTCTCCTTTCATGGGTCTTTTCCAAGATTTGGCGTATTGAGAATATTTGGTCGATGGTAGACTTTCCAGGTCTGAAGCCACACTGATAAGGTCCAATCAGTTGGTTGACGGTGGGCTTCAGCCTTTCACACAATACGCTCGCTAGAACCTTATAGGCGATATTTAGAAGACTAATCCCGCGGTAATTGGCACAAATTGCAGGATCGCCCTTCTTATGGATTGGGCAGAGCACACTTAAATTCCAATTGGCAGGCATGCTTTCATCCGACCATATTTTGCATAGAAGCTGATGCATGCACCTTACCAGCTCCTCGCCGTCATGTTTGAATAGCTCACCCGGCAGTCCGTCGGCGCCCGCGGCTTTGTTCTTTAGCCGCATTATCGCTATTCTCACCTCGTCATGATCGGGTAGCGGACCGACAATTCCGTCGTCAGCGATTGGGGTATCGGGATCTTCACTTTCTCGGTGACATGCGCAGCTGTCACTGTTTAATAGGTTCGAGAAGTGTTCCCTCCATAATTTAAGATTGCTCTGTACGTCAGTCACCAGTTCGCCGTCTTTGTTTTTACAGGAAAACGCCCCGGTCTTAATACCTTCTGTAAGCCGCCGAACTTTCTGGTAGAATTTTCGGGCGTTGTTCCTGTTGGCCAGCATCTCAAGCTCTTCGCACTCACGTATTTCGGCCTCTCGTTTCTTCTTTCGGATAATACGTCTCTCTTCCTTTTTCAGCTCTCTGTAGCGATCCCACATGGCTCGCGTTGCGCCCGATCGCAGCGTGGCTCTATAGGCGGCATCCTTTCTTTCTGCGGCAGCATGACATTCCTCGTCGTACCAATTGTTTTTTCGGGCTCGCCGGAATCCGATTTCTTCTTCGGCGGCGGTACGTAGGGATCGAGAAATGTTGCTCCATTGCTCGCGCATGCCGGTTTGTTGGGCAGTGCTCTCCGAGAGCAGGAGTGAGAGTCGAGTGGCGAATCTTCTGGCTATCTGTTGTGATTGCAGCTTTTCGATGTCGAACATTCTTTGCGCAGGTAGATGTACGTTTTTTGCTGCACAGAGGCGGGTGCGCAGCTTGGCTGCAACAAGGTAATGATCCGAGTCGATGTTGGGTCCTGGGATCGTGCGTACATCTAATACACTAGAAGCGTGTCTTTCATCTATCACAACATGATCGATCTGGTTTCGCGTTTTTCGATCAGGAGACAGCCAGATAGCTTGGTGTATCTTTTTATGCTGGAATCTGGTGCTGCAGACTACCAGGTTTCGGGCCCCGGCGAAGTCGATCAGCCTCTGTCCGTTACCGGATGTTTCGTTGTGCAGACTGAATTTTCCGACTGTGGGACCAAAAATTCCCTCCTTGCCCACCCTGGCGTTGAAGTCGCCAAGCACGATTTTTATGTCGTGGCGGGGGCAGCGTTCATAGGAACGTTCCAGGCGCTCATAGAAGGAATCTTTGGTCGCATCGTCCTTCTCTTCCGTCGGGGCGTGGGCGCAAATTAGCGATATGTTAAGAAAACGGGCTTTGATGCGGATTATTGCGAGACGCTCGTCGTCCACCGGAGTGAACGACAGTACTTGGCGACGAAGTCTCTCTCCCACAACAAATCCGACACCGAATTTGCGCTCCTTTACATGGCAGCTGTAGTAGACGTCGCAAGGTCCTATGGTTTTCTTTCCTTGCCCCGTCCATCGCATCTCTTGGATGGCAGTGATGTCAGCCTTTACTCTCACGAGGACATCAACCAGCCGGGCAGAGGCACCTTCCCCATTAAGGGACCGGACATTCCAGGTGCATGCCCTCAAATCATAGTCCTTAGTTCGTTTGCAGGGGTCGTCATCAGTATAGGGAGGTCTCATCCGAGGCTTTTTTAAAGTTTTCATTGGGGGGATTTTTAAGTAGCGGGTCCCAAACCCAACGCACAACCAGCTATCCTGGAATGTTTCGCCTTCTCACTTTAGCTCACTCCCGAACGGGTGTTCGGAAGCTACCCAGAGGATACGTGGGCTAATCCCGGCCGTCGTGAGCTGCTTGAACCATATGCAGAAGAATCGTCCTGGCCATTCCCAAGTGAATGGCGATCAGTAACTTTCCCCACTTGCGTGGACTTCTACACATGGAACCATCCTCCATTTTTTTTTTTTTTTGTTAATTATTATTTTTATTATTATTTTATATTTGTTATATGTATATACAATTATTATTTATATTATTATTATTTTATTATATTACTTTTTTTATTATTCTTTTCTCGTTTTATTATTATATATTTTTATTATTTATTTTATATATTTTTTTGTAATATTTTTTTTTTTAATTATTATTTTTGTTGTATTATTATTTTTGTATTGTTATCTCTTTATTATTATTTTTACTATTTTTTTATTATTTTTTATTTTTTGTATTACTTTATTTATTTATTTATTTTATTAATTTTTTTTATAATTTTTTTTATTATTATTGTTTTTTATTTTTATTATTTCTTATTTCTATTATTTTTATTTATTTTTTATTTTCTTTTTTTTTTAAGCATGCCTTTTTCACCATCTTTCGAAGTTTTCAAGTTTTTTATCAACTGCCACAAGTCACATTCATTAAAGGTGGTGGCACTATACCAACAAAAATGTTTTGTACATTTCGTTGTCAAAGCAAAGTATTGAGAAACTAGATAACAAATAATGAATTTGCTCTATTTCATTCTGAGCTGACAGCCACATGGGACACCGCGAAAGAAATAAACATCAGCTTATTTACCGATACCACCTTTAATAGATTCGGCTTGAACTGTCAATCGTGTCTGAACCTAAACAGAAACTAGATTTATTTGTAACGGATTTAAGTCGCATTTTCATAAATTTATTACCCAAATATGTTTATTTGTTTATGGAATTTTACATATTCATCACAAAGTCTTGTTTGTTATTTTATACATTTGCAGAAAATTTTCGGAAATATGGCGTAACCGCTGTGTGAAACGAGGTGTCGCCGTGTCTCCACAATTTGCGAAATTTTAATCGACTGATTGTGGCTATGTATCTTTATTTATTCCATATATACATATATAAGCAATAAAAATTTACCTTTTAAATGGAAATTAATAGTATGTCTTAAAAACTAATTATTTTATATACGCATGGTCCGTTGTAATTTGGAAAAATGCAGATTTTGCGTTTTCATGGTATACTGCACGCTCAAATTTTCATCACTTCTCGCTTTCTCGCTGTCGATCAAGTTATGGCAATGCTGCGCGCCCGCCACCGCCAACTCCACCGCTGCCCTTAAAACGTTTGTTAGGCGACGCACTTCCCAATTCCGGCTTAATGCGTGTTGGCGATTGTATGCTACCAGCTCCACCAGCCAAACCGCTTCCCGGGGATGCACCGCTCTGTACCGGGTCCTGCAGCCACCTAACCTGAGTAGCCGGTCCATAACCTTTGTCATTGCGCGCAGCAATGCGAAAAATTATAGCCGGCTTATTTGAACAATCAACGTGCGCTGTAGCCAATGATGAATGCGCTACTGTACATTGATTAGCTGCGCCCACGTATACGCGTACAAATGCAAGTTGTGCCGGTAGACGCGCGCCTGCGCCTATTGGTTTGCCATCTTTGTCTTTGCCCGGTTTAACTGCCAAATATACGGAATATTCGATAATTTCATTCGAATTCACACAGCTCGGTGGTGGTTCCCACGTAAGGTGAGCACCTTCGGATGATTTTGATATTTTAATAGCAGATGGTGCACCAGGGAAACCGGGCAAACAGGTTTTAAAACTCGATATCTCACTCCAATCGCTGGCACCACACGTGTTGATAGCGCGCAAACGAAAACGATAAGCAGTACCTGGCTCCAGATTAACGCGTTGAATTGTTGAAAGATCTGGTAAGTCTCTGGATGTCAATTTCAACCCAGACGACGACCAAATACTGTTGTCTATGTACGAAGAAACTGTTGCATTGAGTCCAGTATAAATGCCCACCGTATGCCATTTGGCATCTTCTTCGTCAATGGGAGGTCCTCCCGTAGTAGTTGCTGTGACGTTACTTTCTCCTGGGGGTGCGCTCCCAGTTGATGGGGGCGGCGGTGGCATGTCTGTAGTCGAGGACACACCATTATGCTGATCGCTTGATTGGCTGTTATCGTTTGCATTAGCACTGTCGTTCTTCTCGTCAGTTGATGAGGTGCGTAATTCATCGGTAGCAGCACTTTCGTTATTCCCATCATTGTTTCCGTTGACTCCTGTATTTGCAACGCCACCCGCAGGCGCTGAAGACTCACTAGGCTCATCTGTTTCCATAAGAGTCGACGTATCTGTTGGAGTTTCAGACTCATTAGCGGATATTGATGTTTCCATTGGTTCCATTATCTGCAATTTAATATAAGTAAATTTGATGATATTGCGATTTCAACCAGTTCCGTACTTGCGTCTCAAGGTTTTATATATTAACTCGAAGATCGCAATACCAAAGTGAAACCCTTGTTCAAACTCTATAATCAATGAAAAATATTAATTGTTCAAACTAGCACAAATAAACATTTTCACTCATATTAAAAAATCGAAATTTCAGCAAACTTTACACAAATGGGATTTTGTTAGTAGACGCAATCAGCTGTGGCGTGGTGTTGACGGTTGCCAAGTGTGAATAAAGGATTGCCACGAGGAATGAAAAGTGTGAATAATCCTATGTCTACACAAATACTTTTAAACCAATTGGACAGATAACATCTCATATAGGAAAGAGGAAACTATTGTTTTCATTACAAAAAAAAAATGTGTTTTGCTCCAATGATTAAAAAAAAACCATTTGAATGATGGTTTTTTAAAATGAGGTCTAAATGGTCCCAATGTATTTCTCAAATATAAGGTGTGAAGCCAGAGAAGAGGCACTTACTACTGTGTATTTTAAACGATAGTTTTTTAAAACGATTAAGAGTTAATTTTGAAAATATTATAATTCCTGTAATGAAAGAATATTTATTTGAGTTGTTAAATATATTTATTTGTCGTTCCAAGCTAGGCATCCAGCTTGGCGAACGACTATTTTCTTTATTGTGTCTTACATACTAATTACAAGCGTTTTTATAGTAACTTTTATCAATGCAAGCCAACAACAATTTTTCGGTGTTTACTTGTGTAATATGATTCTAGCATTCACGCGCCGCGCATATAATAATTACGTTAGCTATATTTGCGTTTACTTTCAAGTGTAATGAACCTTTTAAGAAATATGATACTTTATTAAAACGGCACAGCACAGTGAATGCATAAGTGGACAATAAAATAAAAACCAAAACAAAATGTTTATGAATATTAATGTTAAGGCATATCCGACTTATAATCATACTACATTCCCATGACTCGTTAAGTGAAAGTTGGAGTATGCGTGCTGTGTAAGGGGCCTTCGGACACGGGTCGTATCGTCATCGGCACTACGATTGCTTGTCTGCACACAGTGCAAGTCAAAGTACGAGTTGTCAATATGTCGAGCGGTGAAGGCGAATTTATTTTCTTGTATTATCTTTTCCATTGGAGGCGAAATGAAAGAAAAAGGAGGCACCGGATGCATCCGTACATTATAAACAACTCGCACAGCAGATTATTCATTGCCACGAAGGAGTTGCAAGAGGATGATTACAAATTTCAGACATTTCACAAGATGTTTAAAATTGCTTTTAATGAGCTTGTAGAAATTGTAGCCGCCTTCACTCTCTAGCTAAGCCTAAACTTCGACAAAAGTTATCCCTTATCTCTTAAGCTACTCTATTATAGAATACTGCGTGATTTTTTTTCGCATTACTATCTCTAGACAATTGAGAACAAAATTTTTGTAAACTATATAATTTTTTAGGAAAGTTCATAGACAAATTTTTAATTGCAGACAAAAACCTTTTAAATAAGATTATTCCTTTATTAAAAAAAACATGCCTCGAGCGCATTTTGTCGCATACGCTACGTTTACGATACGGCCCGTGTGCCAAGGCCTTAAGGTTATATTTTATTTATTAGGACTATTCAGATCGAATATCTTAATTTCTCGAAAGCCGAAATTATTATATTACTTTGTTTAATTTAAAAATTCAAATATTCATTAATTGATTTGCAAACAAGTAACTTTGCACCCAACCGATTTTTTATTTTCTTTACAAATGTCACTTTTTCTGTCGAATTCGCAAAAAACTGTCCTTAAAAACTATCGTAATTTCTAGATGTGGCAACTCGTATCTTCTAGCAATTTCTGCCTTGTAATCTGTCATTCATGTTTTAGCTTCAGTAGGCCTCTTCTATTCGCCATTTCTCCGCTCGCCATATCTATGCTCGATTAATTTGACGAAAAATTTGCTTGCGGAAGCAACAACAAAGTTATCGAGTAAGATTCGCTGCTAGCAAGTATGCCAGGTGGATTTAATACGTATTAATAATTAAAATACCGCAAACTAAAATGATTTATTTCATATCCACAAGAGCTTACAATTCACACATAATAAATCCACCTTGCGCATAAGCTACATACGAAATCTTCAATGAACTGTGGGAAATGTGGCGACTTTTTATTTTGTGACTATTTCCAGCGTAGGTTTCACAGGCAAATCACATTGCAAATGAACAGCTGATTTTGACGTCATGCTTGGACCAAACGCAACAACAAATACATGTAGGGTTTTACTTATATGTGGTCGCTGTCACCTATAATAAATTCGCCTTGCAAGTATGGCTCTAGCTCATTAGACGCACTGCCTTACCAGCACATGTAATTTAAGGCAGCTCTCTTCCCACATTGCCGACATATGCTTATTTGTAGTAATTGCTTTATTTGTTCGTCACTTGCTAAGTCTTGGCGAAATGAAGAGGCCTAGTATCTCATTCGCTGGGCATTGGCAGTATTTTCGCGAACATTCGCGATTTGTCACAATATGTTATCTTCCACATTTTCACCTCTACCTATGAAAGAACACTATTAGGATCTACCGCTATTGTTTGAATTCAGTAAGTATTGAAGCCATTTATTAATAAATCTTGGGCATTTTGGCAACATTTTCACTTGTATTCGGAATTTGAATATCACAATGAAAAGTAAATAATACATGCACAGGATTCACAGCAAATATAAAATTAAATAAAATAGCTAAATTGATACAAATAAAAAAGATCTGGCCACGCCAGTAAAATATTGCGATGATTTTACAAAAACTGACGTGAACATTTTGCCACGAACTGCAGCGAACTGCGAGCACAGCAGTGATTCGTTGGTAAGAGTGTGTGGAAGCACTTTGTGTAGAATTGGTAGCACTTACCAATATTACAGTTTGAAGATCACTGTTCACAAGTTTTACTTTATATACTAAAAAAATATTACGAAAAACTTGTTGGATTTGAAAATTCAGCAATTCATTCAATTTTATGCATCCAATAAATAACGTATTAACTCTTTATTTTTCATGGCAACCATTGTACATTTTCGTTTTTATAATTGTATTGAATTACAGTACTTTTTACAACAATAATTCAGCAGAATTGCCGTTATTTGCATGTCCCCACGTTATTTGCATTTCTATATGACTCGTCGGTAAAAGAACATTGCTAATTAAATAGTTTTAAGTTGTTTTTGAGATTTGATAGCAGCAACATTTAAACGCAACATCGCACAATGGGCACCCGCATGGTTCTGAAAATAGTTGTATTTCTTGTGCTTATTACTTTAACTTACACCATCCCTGCTGATAAGGACTGTCCACCCTTAAATGATGCTGATAATCTCTCACAGACACAGTTAATTCAGCGTCTCACTCACGGATGTCGTTATGATCGACTGGAGCGACCAGATAGTGGTGCCCCCCTACCAATAGATGTTTATGTGCGCGCGTACATATATTTTATGCAAAACTTGGAGGCTCATGATTTGCAATTTAAAATACATGTTCTGCTGCAGTTGCGCTATCTCGATCCACGCCTAACTTTTCGTAAAGTGGCACCAAAAAGAAGACAACCGATTTTGGGCGAGAAACAGTTACGTGATACGCTTTGGATGCCGCATATTTTTCTGGCAAACGAAAGGGATTCGAGCCTCCTGGGTAATACAATTGATTTAACAGATTTTTTAGTGCATATTGCTAGAGACGTGTTTGAATATATTTTTCCAATACACCGCCGTAGGCACCAACGAAAAGGACATACTAACTTCAATTTCACCGGATGGTACGGTAATTATCTCGTCACGTATTAAAGCTACGCTGTACTGCTGGATGAATCTGCAGAAATTTCCTTTTGATGAACAGCAATGCAGTACCATATTAGAGAGTTGGATGTACAATACCTCCGAGCTTGTGCTGCATTGGGAACAAAAGCGGCCGATAACTATCGATCCAGCATTGCATCTTACTGAATATATTTTAAACGGTCTCTGGTCCAATGAAACTGTTGTCAATGCAGACTTGAATGATTTGAGGCATGGTGCCTTTGCTGGGAATTACAGCTCACTGAGTTTTTCGGTGCATTTAATGCGTGAAGTAGGTTTCTACGTCATGGACTATTTCCTGCCCTCAATATTGATTGTGGCCATATCGTGGGTATCATTCTGGTTACAAGCTGATCAAGCGCCGCCACGCATCATGCTTGGCACTAGCACAATGTTAACATTTATAACACTTGCTTCAGCTCAAGGTGTGTATATGATACGCCGATATAGTGATTTTGCTCTATGTATTTCAATTTTTTCTCTTCATAGGTAAAACTTTACCAAAAGTTAGTTATATCAAAGTCTCCGAAGTGTGGTTTCTTGGTTGCACACTTTTTATTTTCGGTAGTCTAATCGAATTTGCTTTCGTTAATACCATTTGGCGTCGCAAACGCAATGTGGATGTAAAGAAATTGAATAGCAAACATATACTGAAGTCAACGTTGTCGCCACGTCCTTCACGTCGTGCCTCGGTGCGTTCACGTTCCTTTTGTGCGCCAACTGCTACTGGTCAAGGATCCAATGAAGCGTTGTCATTTAATAATTACCTAACCGTACACAATATACCTATTCATACCATACACGAAAATGAAGCACTGGATACCTCGTCGAAAGATACTAGTTTTACCGGGACAACCGCAAATACGGGGGATTCGAGTTGTTGTAGCAAGCGTGATTTGATAAATATGGAAATGGGCGAAGAGCAACAAAATAACGGTTGGACCACGCTTACACCACAAGAAATATCCATGTGGATCGATCGAAAGGCGCGTTGTGCATTTCCATTAGCTTTTCTTATCTTTAACGTATTCTTTTGGACGTTTGTCTATGTGGTTTAGTGTAATAGAAAGTGAGAGCACACCAACCTGGTCATTCATAAATGCTTAGCAATGCGGTTCATTTTTTAAAACTGATTTGATTTGAGTGATATTTTTATTTTTAAAACGTGGCTAATATTTATTTTATAATAAGCGCACCTTGCTGAAAAATTATAATAACTTTAGTGCAAATTCAAATAATCTGATATTTTAAAGTTCGCAGATGCAAAATGTGATGTAATTTATTAATTCTATGTAAAAATGTGTCTAATTTAAAATATTAACCCAACTTTCTTCATTATTTTTATGTTCCTCAAAATTATAGCCGAAAATGTAGTATTATATATGGCAGCATGGCCTGAAAATGTGCATGACTTATATTTAAAACCGGCCAAAGCTCACGCAGCCTTTGTTTTAGAAACTCGTTGCGGAACCCCAATAAGCTTAATCGATTGCTGTCACAAAATAAAACAAATCTTTACCTTTATCTACTTAATTTAACATGCACATATTTATTATGCTTTAGGAATCTTAAGTTTTACTAAAAAATAAATGCTATGAGAGGCAAAGAATTCAATGCATTGTTGGCGAATTATGTTCGTGGAAGTGTTGATGTAGCCAACAACTACATGCTTAGCTTTTAAGACTAATTTCAGTAAGTAAAATAAAATTAATAGGAAGTGTAAACTAAATTTCTAAATGGTATTCCCTCAAAGCTCTTCTTTGTTCGCATCGCTTTTACTTGTATCACCTTTTTTGTTCGTTGACTGCTTCTTTGACTTCTTTTGGTTATTTTTGTTCGTATTTTCTTTATCATCAATTTTTATGCCACTTTCAACAGCCGGCAATGTTTCTGTCAAACATTTTCGATTGTCTTGCGCCAGCACCGCATCCTCGCAAAGATGTACAATTAACGGCTTTTCATCTTGATGCTTAAAATACCAATCGGAAATAACATCCTCATAGTTTTCAGCCATTTCTTCGCACTGCGCCTTCATTTGCGTCACTTCTACCGGTGGCTTGTCCCACAACTCGTAGGGTATACCTAAATCCACTTTAACTCCCTTGTCGACGAGTCCATGCAGAGTTTGAAACGTTTGCGACATACCTTTGGCAAAGCGTGTGCTATCGGTGCGTTCCTTATGTAAATTATACTCCAAAACACGTTCGCAAACATTCTCCAGTGATTCGAGTAAACGCAGTTCACTGCGCCGATATGCGGTGCGTTTCTTCGGCTTCACATCGTCGAGTGAGTAACTGGTAGAAAATTATGCGTAAATACCTAGGTTCAAATTTATTTAGCTCTATATTTCTTTGCAGCAGCTCACCCCATTTCGATAACATCGTGTGATTTGCCAGTTTCCTTGAGGCGTTCCTGCAATTCTGTGGCAAGAATTTTGCAGGCTTCGCAACGATTGGCATAGCGCACACCCTCTTCCTCTTCCGGCCCAGCGTGCGCTAAACACACCAACAACGGCAGTATTAAGATTA
The DNA here is from genome assembly GCF_027943255.1 of Anastrepha obliqua. Taxonomy (NCBI): domain Eukaryota; kingdom Metazoa; phylum Arthropoda; class Insecta; order Diptera; family Tephritidae; genus Anastrepha; species Anastrepha obliqua. Next base: position 118,966,565 of record NC_072893.1, on the reverse strand, counting down.
GAGGCCTCATCAGCTTTGCGACGTCTTCAATTAATCAACTGATTACAAATTAATTGGTTACAGCTGGAATTAATAGATACAAAGCGATTCTGATAATACAAAGCGTTCTGAGAATGCAATGGCAAAAACAAAAACTGACGTGTGTTTACCGGGCTAATGGACGTTGCCAGATGCGAAGAATGTGAATTGCCTGCTAAGTTAATTTTGAGTGGTTTGAAACTTCGGTGAGAGGTACACTGCAAAGAATGTTAATGGAGAGACGTCTCACAGGCTACGAATAGTGTGAATGAAACGCCTGCAAAAAAATAGGCAAGAATAAACTTTCGTTTTTCAAGGAATATAGCAATAAAAACATAGGCTGGAATTTAGAACAATGTATATTTTGGAATTTCTGGCAAACTATAATGTTTTTTTTAATGAAACTTGGTGGAGATGTTAATGAGGTGTTAAGGAATACTCTTTATAACTTTAAATTATTCGGGAAATAATAATTTTTTAATTATTTACATTCAAAATGCCCTCGAGAACTTCACTATAATTTGCTACATTACACTCTATATTTTTTAACATTTCACTAAAATTCACCAAATATACACTCACACGCGTGTTTTTACCGATTTTTATGCTAATAATCTAATTATATCTATTAAAATTAAATGCAAATTCATTTGCCTATGCAATCACATTCCAATTTTAAGCGCGAATAAGAACAAGATTGGAATGCCAACAGTATGGTGTTGCCGGATGCCTGCAAATGAAAACAAAAAATAAGTTCTTGAGTTTAGTGTTAATCATGGGGGTGGGGGTTATTGTGCCTTCTTACTACATTCACGCATATGACGTTTTAATTTTGGGTTCAATGGTTTTAACAAGGAAAGGACGTCTACGCAAAAATACTGTGGATTGCGTAGCCGGAGTTGGACTGATGAGGGTTATTTTTTTGAAGCGCGGCCGAAGGCCGCCCACGCGATAAGGAGTTCTACGCAAAAATACTGTGTTAATTAATTGAATTTAATTTTAATTACTTTATTATTTTTTGTGATACGCTTAATATCATTGTTTTTAAGTTTAAATAAGTTGTATGTTTTTATTTTCAAAATTATTTCTCAACTTTAAATTACACCAAAAAATACTGCAGTTTTACAATGAACCTTCCACTGAACATCCCTGCGTGCGAACTTTGTTTTCATTTCAGGTGTATGGCAACACCAACTTTTCGCTAAATTAGAGAACTTTAACATTAAATTACTTAAAAACTATAAGCCTCCGGCAGTTTCTGTTTTCAGTTTTAAGATGGGGATATACCCCTCTATCACCCCCTTTTTACCGTTTTTTCCAAAGTGATATACTAAAGTTTTTCCAAAACATATTCAAATGCCTTGCAAATTGCAATCGGCTATTAGTCAAGTTGATATCCCACAGAAGCCAAAAACTGTGCCGAGCCAATATACTTAGAGAGAATCCATTGCTCTTAGCCCCATGTAAATGAAAAATCACCACCTTACCGTTCCGTAGTATCGTAGATTTCATCGTAGGATTTTGGAAATTTCCGTAGAATCGGGTGAGCTGATTGCTCTCTCACCACACAGTGTTGTCAAACAGTACACTTCGAAATTATTTACAAAATAAACTTACATTAGGTTCACATATAAGTAGATGATCTACTTTTTCGTGATTAACTCCCAATCCGCATTTAAAACGGGAGATTTCCCATATAAAATTTCTCTCCCAAAATCAGAGATTATAAAATAATCCTAGATAATAACCATACTTTTTGACATACAACCCTATTTTATCGATAATTATTATTACCAATGTAAAGAGAAACATCAAAATAAAAACTAAATGAAATGGACGCCGGCAAAGAAAACAGGTCTGTAAACGTAATTCTAATAAAATTTGTGTTAAATATTGTATTATTAATTATGAATTCATTTTGCAGAAAAAAGCGTGTGTCCATAAATGTTTTGTCCTCTTATTACTTATTATAAAATGTAATATAGAATTTCCCATGCGCATTGATGCCATAATTTTTTGCAACCTCAGTAAACGTCGTGGCTTATTGTGGCTTATTATTAGCGGCCAATTGCGCAATTAAATTAGCTATTCCTTCACCTTGTCTTTTCTTCATATCGTTAAGAATAATTAAACAAACCAAAAACACCGAAATATTCCACCAAAATAATTTCTATGAAGAAAAACCTTTCACAACAGTATTGACAGCTGATTGGCAATTTTACAGGTAATCTGCCATCACATATGGCGAGATTAATACGGGTAGATTAATTTTGTGGATTTATTGGTAATTAATGCATATGTGAATGTACTTTTAGAAAAATTATATTTTTTTATTAAAATAACTTAATTTAATGTTAATTACAGATAAATGAACTATTTATTTGCATTTGTTGGTTTTTGGCTTTGGTTTTTTAAACAATGAAAAATTGTAACTGATAACGCGGATGCGTATAAAAATGTGTATGCAAAAATATCAATGGCAGCATTGTGTCGGTACAACCAAACACAAGCACACACAAACCGATGTATTGTGTAAATATGTAACTAAAAGAACGCAGTTGTGTTCTACAGGATAAGATTTGCTTAATTTTGTGTATTCTACGGGTTGCGGCGATGGACTATGATACGTTGGTGAGGGTGAGAACCAAAATAGTCTTTACCGTTCCTCTTAATTTTTAACAATTCACACAATTCGTAGTCCGTGAGATCGTCAGAACGTTCTCTGGTGAGACTTCGCTATCCAATTAACTACTCTGCAAGGCGAATTTATTACAGGTGAAGGCAAACACATATAAGTAAAACCCTACATGTATTTGTTGTTGCGTTTGGTCCAAGCATCACGTCAAAATCAGTAATCAAATGTAAACATACGAATGTAAACATACCAATACATACAAACAAAGCATATCATTTTGACGTAAGCCATACCTACGGCGAAAAATTCAGCTGGGTGAATGCTGTCACCTTAATAAATCCACCTTGAATTAACTACTCTGTTTTACTTGTGATAAGGCAGTTCAGTTAAGTTGAATCTTGGTTATGGCTGCACTGTTTTATCAGCACAGATACTTCTAGTTCGATTATTTAATGCGTCTTAATTTGAGCGCGTACTCATGATGCAGCATAATTTTACAGGACTATTTTTACGCTTGGTGGAGTAGTTCCTATGTGGAGTACTTGTGTTTGGGTGGAGCATCCGTGTCTTTTCGCGCGTTGTTTATAATTGCCGATAGGGGTTGTTCGACGCATTTTTTTTGAGATATGCGATAAAATGGGATGGTAAAATAAAATTATGTAAAAAATGCTTCAATATAAATCGGTTTCAGATGGCTTTTGTTTTCTTAAAAACAATTTAATTATTTTCTGCGCTCGCTTAATTTTTAAGGTACAATTTTTAAACAATTTTCAGAAAATTTAGAAGTCTCGAAACGTAGGGCTGACAGTTTTTCCTCTTAAAACCTTACCTGCTTGCATATGTGCATATGTACGAGTATATGTTAAAATAAAAAAAATTAAGTTTTTTCTGTAAAATTTTTTTATTTAATTTTTGTTTAAATACTTAATTTTTAATACATTTTATACCCAAAATTTTTAATTATATTTTTTCCAATCCATGGCAATCATATTAATGCAAATATACCATATTTCTTTTTTTTGTCAATTTGACCATACATATCTTAAGAAAAAAACTTAAATTATTTTTTTGGCAGAATACTATGCTGTGCTTTCAAAAAGAAAATTGCGCGTGTTAAGTATATTAATTTTTTACATAATTTTTTTTGTTTGTTTTTGCTTTAAAAGTTATATTTCCTAATTCTTAAAATTTCATCAGTTCAGCCACTTTCAGAATTTCACCACCTTTTTCATTTCGGTGCTTACGACTATTATTACACATTCCTACATGTACTGCAGATGTATGTATGTATGTATGTGCATGCTTAACTACTATTTTTGTTTCTTAATTATTAATAATATGTGTATTGAAAATGATTTTAATTAATAAATTCGTTATTTTTTTATAAAACAAATTCACTTCGTATTGCTGCAGACTGCGCCAACAGCTTCATTTGTTACTGATTAGATTGCAGCGTTGCATTTCGTTGCTATAGATCACAAGACATGCGCTCCAATTTCAATTGGTGTTGCTGCTGCTGCTGTTGTTGTTGATGTTGCAGAGCAGTTGCGATGGGCAAACAAAAATTCATGTTCGTGTTGTTGTTGTTGTTGCCACTGCTGTTACTATTATTTGCATTACAAATACTGCCAAAATCAATTGGCGAGCATTGCTCATCTGAATCGTCAACTATCTTTATGGTCTCATTGCTATTGTTGTTGTTGCTATTGGAAATGCTGTTATTGGTTCTGAGAGTAGCCGCATTGTTGCTTGCCGCCGCTTGAAATCCAGCGAATGAGCGCACCTGCAGAAATAGGCCACTATTGAGTAGACGAGCTTGGTGCTCCTGAGCTTTGGCGCGCAGGCAGGCGATCGAGTTGTTTCTGGAAAGAGAGCGAGATAGAGAAGGTGAGCGGATATTTTTAAATAAAATGCATCAGAAGCTTCAAAACAAATAAAGAAAATAATACAATTCTAAACTTGTAAAACGTTGTAAGGTTTTGAAAAGCTCCAAAAAAAAACAATGGCCCCTATTATGAGTTAGATTCGATCTTCGATATTCGTTGGTTGTCGAAGATCGAAAATCGAATGTCAATTTGGTATTATGAGCGGTGCAGCCCTGTCCAAATTTTCGTTGAATACCGAATTTAGAGTCGAATGCAATTTTGCTTTCGATTGTGTTGCGTATTGTGGGTAAACTTGTTAAAATGTAAGTTGTTTGCGATTATTTATGGTTTTATAGTAAGCAAATAATAAATATATACTAATTTTGTTAATTTTATGCAGGTCGAAAGTCGCAAAAGGGATTTGCACCAAAGTTCAAGCAGCAAAAAAATGGGAAGAATTTACTACGGAGCTGAATTGCTTGGGACCACCAGTTAGAACGGCAGCAAATTGGATTAAGGTTAATAATGCTTTTTTTTTGTGATGTTTATAGAAATACATTTTTATTTTCCCTTGGCAGGTATGGGCTGAAATACGTAGAGGAACTGAAATACATATTTTTTTCGAATGACGAATAATTGAATAAAGAAAATTTATAACAAAAATAAAAAAGAAACTGTGGCGTAAAGGTTTCTATTTAATACTTTTTAGATTTTTCTATAATATTCATTTCATAATATAGCATTTCTTATGTTTTCTGCTTCTCCGTTATTTGGCTCCACTTCAGTATCTTCAGCATCATCGTTGAGGGTCTCATCGGATAACTCTTCATCCGGAAGTTGAACATTATAAAACAAGCAAATGTTGTGCAAAGCTGCACACACATTAATAATTTGTGTTGCTTTTTTTTGGAGAATAGTGAAGAGCTCTTGGCTCGGGTGCATTGCTGCAACTGGTTTCCTGTACTGGACAGTAGGTTCATAAACGCCTCTTTAGATGATCTAAAGTTCTTTAAAAATCTGTAAGGAAATTTCTGTAATATTAGTACGTCAACACATTTTGAAAATTCTAAACGTACTCAGTGGAAGCCATTTCTAGGGGGTTGGATGCGCCCCTCAACTGTTTTCTACTTCTAGCTAGTTCCGCTAATCTTTCATCGTCCAATAAATCGTCGAACCACAACTCCGTTGTAGTCATTTTCACAAAAAATACTTTTTTTAACTTTTAAAAATGTTGTTAGCAAAGAATTTCAATACAATCGGTTTTTCTTTTATTTTGATTTGCTGTATCAGCTGAGAAAAAATTATCTATTGTAAATGCGTCGAGCGATCGAAATTCACAATAGTCCTATTCTTCAACGAATGAGTACCATAATACCAAATGAAAATTCGTTCGATCAGCACTTTCGACTACAGTCGAAGATCGAATGTTGCTCATAATAAGGGCCAATATCCAACAATGAAACTCACCTGAAAGTGTCCGGATCATGCTCGAGCGTCGCATACGGTCCCACAGCACCAGCCACATGCGCATGATGATGCAGTCCGCTCGTATTGCCAACAGCGCTGCTTCCACCACCGCCACCGCCACCAGCACTTCCACTGCCAGTGACAGCCCCACTGGCCGCAGCTGCAGCTGCTGCCGCTGCCACTGCCGTATTCATAATCATGTGAAAATCCTTACTTGTAGCCGCACCAGCGCTAGCATTGGCCGCATCCAATAGTGGATGGTAAGAGGGTTGAGCAGTTGGCGGTGCTAGTGCCGCAGCCGCTGCTGCTGCTTGCTGATGATACAAATGACGCTGATGTTGTTGTAAAGGTGACAATTGTAGTGCCAGCGCTGCCGTTGTAGCGTGGCTTGTTGGGGGGGAGGGACTACTTAAGTCGATGTGCGGTGACGATGATGAAGCGGTTGTAGCTGTGGGTGTAGTCGCACTGGAGGATGTCTGATGGCGTTCGTGCGTCGGTCCGGGACTGACAACATTCAACGATTCAGTGGAAGAACTTAAGCGACGCGTCTCATCGTTGGACTTCGAGCCGGCCGAGTCTTCGTGATCGCTAACGCCAGAATCATCTTTCAATGCCTGTTGGGCCTCTATTGATTTACGATGCATGCCTGGTGTTGGGTGGGAAAAGAAAAGAGAAAAATATGTGAATTTGGTGAGAGAAATAGAGCGTTGAGTTGTGATAGTAAATGAAGGGGGATTGCGTTAAGGTATTCATATTTAATCAATTTAAGCGGTCAAGTTGAGTTTAAAGGCCGATCCAAATACTAGTTTGGTTTTGTATTAATTTTGATACTTATACAAAGTTTAGTTTAGTTTTGTATGGCACCATCCTGGTTTAATTTGTTTGTGCGTGAATTACCCGCAGTGAGGTTACGTGGGATATCAAAGAGTGACTTTAAATTCCTGTTATTTTTATATTTTTTTAATTTATTTGTTTTTACTTTTTATTTTTTTATATTTTCTTTTTCTCTTTTTTCTTTACTTATTTTTTTATTTTTGTAATTTAAAAAATTTTTTTTTTTAACTAAATTAATTTGTTTTCAATATTTTTTTGCCTCTCGGCAGCATCGGCGAACTCTCGAGAGGCTTTCTGCCATGTAAAAGCTACGCATAAAAAAACTATCTACCGAAGTTGACTGACTGCCTGACTAGTCACCGCCTTAAGAAGGGCTTTACAACTTGCTACAACAACAACAACTATACCGTTATAAGTCCATAGAAGAATTTGAATGTAAATCTTTGCGTGAACTGAAGACTGTTTTGGAAATCGGAAACAAATGCGAGAAATTTGAACGCGTCTGAATTTGTTGAACGGATGACATAGTTTTGCAAGAATAAGTACAGAATGGACACGAAAAATATACAATAGGTCGGGCGAAAATCATTATAACATAAAATTTGTATAAGTTATCAAAACAATTTCTATTTTTTTTTCTTTATTAACCCTCCGATGTTCATATGGGTCTGGCCAGACCCATTCGATTTTTAAATGTATGTAGATCTTTTATTTTTAATATCTGAGGCTTCTTAGTCCATGACTTCCTAAAATGTAGTGTGCTAAACACAATGAAATATTTAGCAAAATTAAGATTTTTGCTATATTTGTTGTAAAAATAATAATTTTAAACTAATTTCGTTAATTAAGCTCACATGGGTCTGTGCAGACCCATATAAGCTTCTCATGTAAATTGGTTAACCGTTATGTGTAAACAACTAAAATGTTAGCGGAGGCAGCGGCAGAAATAATTTTTTAGTTGACATTTAAAAATTAAAGTGAACACGTGTTTTTTAATTAGTAGGAAGTGTTTTTTATATAAAATGGAACTAGTAAATATGGATGAAGTTGATGTGATGACGCGTTTGCTTCGTAAGCTAAGTACAGCAAATGTGAGTCCGGAAGACGTCAGCGACTTGAGGCACAAATTGAAGAAATTATGGGACAGGAGTCCGATCCATTTGAAACAAGTGGCGACGTAGAATATGAAGAATATTTTCCAGATGAAGATGACTTCGGTGAAGCATCAGATATAGAAGAGGAAATCGAGTTAGAGGCTGTTCTGGATGAAAACCATGATGATATTGAGGATTTATATAGAGAAGCTATCGCCCTTCAGGCTTCAACCACAATGGAATCATGCAGAACATCTATTACTCAGGGCCTTATATACAGGTCGAAAGATGGTAAGATGTGGAATTCAAATCCTCCACCACCTGGAAGGCCTCGTGGTCACAATGTTACAACTTTTACTCGTAAAGGGCCACTACGTGGAGCGTCACCGAGTCATAAAGCTCTTTTCAAGCCATTGCTGTCTCCTAAAATCGTAAGTATCATTGTGCGGGAAACCAACAGAAAAGCCGTTGAAGCGTTTCGTCTATGGAATGAAAAGCATCCCAGTAATAAACAGCGTTCTTGGGTAATGACTAACGAAGATGAAATGTATGAATTTTTTGGAATGCTACTTATTGCTGATGTATTCCACTCGAATTCTCAGCCAGCGAAAGAATTGTGGACCAGTTACCATATGCCAATTTATAAGGCCACTATGTCATTGAATCGGTTCAAGAGCTTAACTACTTTCATCCGTTTTGATAACAGTGGTACTCGTGCTGAGAGGTTGAAGCAAAGCAAATCTGCTGCCCTGGACGATGTATGGCTCATGCTGATGACCAATTTAGAGAAAGCATACACTCCGGATTGTCATGTAACCGTCGATGAACAGTTATTTCCATATCGTGGGCGCACTCGATTCACCCAATATATTTCGAGTTAGCCGGCAAAATATGGCATGAAAGTGTGGTGGATTTGTGACTCTGTTTTAAACTACCCTTTGAAAGGTATAATTTATACCGGAAAACCACCAGGTGGCCAGCGAGAAACGAATCAAGGTGAACGGGTCGTTATGAAATTGATGGAAAATTATATGGACAGCGGTAGGACTGTTTATGCTGACAATTTTTTTTCAACATACAACTTGGCAGAAATGTTGATGGATCGTAGAGTGGCTTTCGTCGGTACCGTAAGAAAAAATAAGACCTTCATTCCGCATGAATTGCTTAACCCGAAGCGTGATGTTAAAAGCACTTTATTTTGTTATCACAATAATAATATCGATCTGTGCTCGTATATGGCAAAGCCGAAAAAGCCAGTAATTATATTATCCACTGCCCATTACCGTCAAAGCACCGATCCATTGAAAGGATTCAAGCCAGATCAAATTTTGGACTACAATAAATTTAAAGCGGGGGTAGATACAATGGATCAAATGTTGACTGGCTATTCGTGCAAACGCTCGAAAAACCGTTGGCCACTGGCAATGTTTTATAATATGCTTGATATTGCCGGTTTGGCCTCATTCATCATCTATGACGAGCTGAATCCGGCAAAGCAGAGTGAGAGGCGCTCATTTATCCCACATATGACGAAACGGGCGACTAACCCATTAGTATGGAGGTTTGCTCATATAAGACAAGAAATGAATCTTTTCAATATCAAGGTGAGTATGAATTATATACACACCTACATATATCTCCGCGTATAAAGATATGTGTATGCATGTATTCATATTTACTAATTTAAAATAAATTATTTCGCTACTTTTAGGTACCGGAAACTTGTTCATCGACATCGGATGCAGCACAGCAACAATCATATGCTTAAGTCGCTTCAACACGGTCATCGTGCTACCATTGTGCTGCTTCTTCTTCGAAAAAGCGACGTAAAACTTGTTATAACTGCAACAAATGTAATCGTCCCATATGTCTTAATGAACATTCCATGCAACTATATTATATAGTTGTAAACCCAATTGCTCTTCGTAATTAATACTAATCCGTTCAAATAAATAAATAAAATTATTTTTAAAACCGTATTTCTTACATTATAATACATATACATAAATCTCTACGCTTTCAGATGAGAAATAGGAATGAGAGAATTTATTAAACGACGAAACGCATTTACATCCAGAGAACGGTAATGTATCATTGTGTACCATTAACGTTCTCTGGATGTAAATGCGTTTTGTTGTTTAATAAATTCTCTCATTTCTATTTCTCATCTGAAAGCGTTTATGATACAACAATGATACATTAATGTTCTCTGTTACATCTGTCTACATATGAGTGTGTAATACAAATTGGAATAAGCTGATACAATGAACACTGCAGGTAAGCAGTTGTTTGTGTGCCTAACATCAACTATCTTTGTTGTAAACAAAATGGCGCAATTTTGATTTCACTTCTCTCATTAGGTGATGGACATTAGTTTTTGTTACGGTATCTGCCGCTCTCTGCCAATCGATTTTAAACTGCTGCTCATTTTTAATCTATTGTTTTGTTTTTTTTTTTTGCAAAATTGAGCATAATTACAAATTTTACATTATTAGAAGATACTCGACCGATAAGACCACGTACAGCCTGAAGTGAAGAGAATATTACGGCTGTAAATGAGAGTTTTGACGAAGACTCAGAAGAATCCTTTCGGCGTCGGTCTCAACAACTTGGCCTGTCTTACGGCACTACTTCAGCGATTTTACGCAAAGATCTTGAATGTGTACAATACAGCCAAGATTTAAAGCCGCCCGATCTTCCAAAGCGTTATAATTTCAGTCGTTGGGCTCTTGAAAAACTTGCCGCAGATTTTCATTTTGGGTTCCGAATTTTGTTCAGCGATGAGGCTAATTTTTGGCTTAATGGCTACGTCAATAAGCAAAATTGGCGCATTTGGGCTGAAGAGCAACCCGAAACCATTCAAGAACAGCCATTGCATCCATGGAAAATAACCGTTCGGAGCGGCCTATGGACTAGAGGAAGCATCTGCCTATTTTTCTTGAAAGATAGTAACAGTGAATGCCGAACGCTGTTGCGCTTTGATAAACAACTTTTTGATGCCGGAAATTGAAGCTCGTGATCTCCACAACTGTTCAATTTTTTCCAACAAGACAAGGTGCTACTTGCCATACAGCCCGTGAAACAATGGATTTACTGCGTCGCAATTTATCTCTCGCTTCGGACCATTGGATTCGCCACCAAGATTATTGGATATCAGACCTTTGACTTTTATTTGTGGGGGTAGGTAAAGTCTAAATGCTTTGTGGATAAACCAGCTTCGATTGTGGCATTGGAAGTCAACATTACCAAAATTTTTCACGAGATACGGACCGAAGTGCTCCAGCGAGTTATTCAAAATTGGTGTTTATGGATGGTGGCCGAAATACGGCGCAGTTGTGGCCGAGTTTTGAAAGGGATTATCTTTAAAAAATGTAGCGGCAGGCCAATCACCTACCCTGTCAGAAAATAGATTAACGAAACCAACACAAGACTGAGTCTTGTCGAGCCCTATGCTCCCCAATGGAGTGAACAAGGAAACAAAAAATCTTTAAAAAATAAATGTGATGAATGGTTCTACTCAAAAATAATAAAGATTGCCCAATCAATTTGAATTTACATTGTTTTATTTCAATTTAAAATCCGATACCTCTAAATTGATCACCCTTTACTCATAGAAAATACACAACCATTCAATTTATTGATTCCCCTAATCTACTCCTCCTATACTAAGCTGCTTTAATTCAGCAAACTCAACACAGACAGAGCAACCACATGCAAGTACGCCCACCAGACTAGCCAAGAGTCTTAACTGCATTGTTAATGTCTTTTTATTAATTTATAATTAGAAAGAGAAATGTCAATAAAACGTTCCCCTTCAGTGCATTGCCTACTGCTCCCCGCCCCCTCCACCTTCAATTGTCACATGACAACTTGAAAGCAATTTTAATTGAAATTATCAAAGCGATTAAGGACATAAATTAAAGACAGCAGAAAATTAAAAATTGCTAGCAGATTTCAAAAAGAAACGAAAAAGCAATCGGAATGAAGTGAATGGCTTTGAAATACGAATGGGCCCGATATTGTGGGAATGTAGCGAGCGGCGGGTGGCTGGTGGATTGGATGTTTTGACAGTAGTTAATAAATAAAAGGAGACGAAATGAAAATTGCCATTTTAAATCCACGCTAAGCCACTTGAAATTAACAAAAACTCACGCATTCTCATTCATACAAACAACGCTTTTATGCGCATGTGTGTGTGTGTATTAAGAGCGCAAACATTTGAAAATTTATCGGTGGATTATATACATACATATTTATATACATGTGTGTGTGTATGTGTGTATGTATTTATATGGAAGCGCCGACTCACAATCAGTTGTTTGTGAGTGAAGTAGGCTTTCTATTGAAATGTGAGGGGCGTAGTACAAAATATGAGACAGCCATATGCCATGCATTGACGGGCTTAAGCAGGCAAACATCCTAAGCACACGGCACTGCAGCATAAACAGGAGTTAGGGGTGTAATTGCAAGTGGCTAGGTCGCGGAAATAGTGAGAACGCAAGCGTACCAAATTGCGAGGCGAATAGATAAAAACACAACTAATAGGATCAGCCGGGTATTAACGTGAAAACAATGGGTACTGGCCACAATATGAATGGCGTGTTGCCAGAAAAAAAGAAATATAGTCGAATGAAGTTTTAAACTTTATGAGTCAACTGATTACTGACGAGTCTTTTTTCACACCTTTGAATAAGCCGCCGTAGTCAAGTGGTTTTTACGACGAGATCCTAAGCATAGAAATGCCAGAAGACACAAATCTCGTGGGATACGCGGACGATATAGTGCCGATATATAGCCCGGGACACTGCGGGGTCCAGGAGGAAACTGAACCAAGACATGTTAATGACCTAATTTCTCCTTACGGACCATGGCCTGGAGCTTGACAAATATAAGACCGAAGTAATCCTGATGGCACGAGGCCCCATACCAATCGAGATCAGCATGCAGCTAGGCGACACATCTCTAGTAACTCAAAAAGCGGTGAAATATCTGTGCATTCAACTCGATTGCAGGCTTACGTTCTGGGCGCAGATACGGCACGTGGCTAGTAAGCAGCGAAGATCACAGGAACGTTGAGCAGATTAATGGCGAACACCGATGGACCAACCCAGAGTAAAAGAAGGCTGATCATGGCGACCACAAACGCAATACTCCTGTACAGCAGCGAAGAAGAAGCGGATGTGTTAAACTGCAAAGCTAAGCGCAAAGCACTGAAGGCTGTGCAACGGACAGCAGCACTCAGATTTGCTTCAGCTACCGCACAGTCTCAGGCGCAGCAGTTTTTGTGATCAGCAGTTGTGTGATCAGGGCAGATACCTATCGACCTCATGGCCCGCGAACAAGTGGATGTGTGGGATTCTAGGAAAAAGCTCGCCACCACTAACGCCGCTGAACGGACGGAATGCCAAGCCATGCAGCGGTGGCAAAGTCAATAGAACACTGAATCAAGTGATCGATGGGCGCCGAAGCTTATTTCTACCATAGGCAAATGGGTTAAATGGAACTTCGGGGCAGTGGGCTATTTCATGACTCAGTTCTTCTCGGACCACGGATACTCACGGAAATACCTCTACCGCATGGGTAAGGTAAGCCGCGCGATAACACCGAATACACGTTCTTTAGTTGCGACAGATGGCTCGTGGAAAGAGCTTGTTGATCGCCAAGATACCCGGTTAAAATATACGCTGAAGGCGTACTACGGAGAAAAAAGACAGACCTCGACGCAGTACAACAAAGCGAAGCTTCACAAACAGAGTCATAAGAAGTCGAGTCTATTGCATAATGCTGCTTGTAGGACCCAGAGTTGAAGTTGAATAGAATTGGTTCTTATGGATGCCATTCTGGGCCCTCCCGAAGTAATGCTGAAAATAGTCCCGGAAGGCAGTCTCCCCAGAAAAGGAGGAGGGGTTGTTTTAGTGGCCACACCACTCGATGCAGCAGATGACGGCTGGTATAAGTGCGAAGGCATTTCGAAACCAACCGCACCCACAAAAAAAAATTATTTTATTTAATTTTTATAATTTAACTTAATTACATTTATTTAATATCATTTAATAGAATTTTATTTTATTTTTAGAATTTTAAGTTAATTGATTTTATTTAGTTTAGAATAATTAAATTTAATTTTTATAATTAAATTAAATTTAATTTTATAAAATAATTTAATTTCTTTTGTTATATTTTTATAGTTTAATAAATATTTTATATAGTTTTGTTTAACTTGGCTTTACTTATATTTATGTTTACAATTTAATTGAAATTAAGTTATTTTACTTTGCTTATTTATTTATATAATTTGTTTGATGTTTCTTAATTTAATTTTATTTTTATAAATTAATTAATAGGACTATGAATAAGTTCGTGCGGTTTTACAACAGATGGCGTAACTTGATTATTATTCCATCGATCCACATTTCCAAACATTCATTGGAGAGCTACTGTCGTAAGGCACAAACGTCAGTATAAGTTTTTTATTTGAAGCGTAAACAACAATATTTTTACCACACTTGAAAATGTCGAATTTCGTGCCAAATAATGTGTTTTTGCGGGGAATTCTTCTTCATTATTTTAATATGAAGAAAAAAGCAGCCGAAAGTCATCGTATCTTGGTGGAAGTTTATGGTGAGCATGCTCTAGCTGAGCGAACGTGCCAGAAGTGGTTTGCACGCTTTAAAAGTGGTGATTTTGTCTTGGAAGACGAAGAACGCGAGGGTGCGCCGCCAAAGTTCATGGATACCGAATTGGAGGAATTGCTCGATCAAGATCCGGCTCAAACGCAAGAAGAGGTTGCAAAAACTTTGGGAGTTGATCAATCAACCATTTCCAAACGTTTAAAAGCCATGGGAATGATCCGAAAGGTAGGCCATTGGGTGCCGTATGAATTGAAGCCAAGAGACGTTGAACGCCGTTTTATGGCATGCGAACAACTGCTTCAACGGCACAAAAGAAAGGGTTTTTTGCATCGAATTGTGACTGGCGATGAAAAGTGGGTCCATTACGACAATCCAAAACGTCGGGCAACGTATGGATACCCTGGCCATGCTTCAACATGGACGTCGGCGCAGAATATTCATGGCCTGAAGGTTATGCTGTGTATCTGGTGGGACCAGCTGGGTGTTGTGTATTATGAGCTACTGAAACCGAATGAAACGATTACGGGGGATGTCTACCGACGACAATTGATGCGTTTGAGCCGAGCACTGCGAGAAAAACGGCCGCAATACGCCGATAGACACGACAAAGTTATTTTGCAACATGACAATGCTCGGCCACATGTTGCACAAGTGGTCAAAACATACTTAGAAACGCTCAAATGGGATGTCCTACCCCACCCGCCGTATAGTCCAGACCTTGCGCCATCCGATTACTATCTCTTCCGATCGATGCAACATGGCCTGGCTGACCAGCACTTCCGTAATTACGATGAAGTCAAAAAATGGATCGATTCGTGGATTGCGGCAAAACCGACCGAATTTTTCACAAAGGGAATCCGTGAATTGCCAGAAAGATGGGAAAAAGTAGTAGTAAGCGATGGACAATACTTTGAATATTAAATTTGTAACCATTTTACGTCAATAAAGTTTCAAATTTCGAAAAAAAACCGCACGAACTTATTCATAGTCCTATTAATTAATTTCTTTTTTAAATAAGTTTTATTTATTGTATTTTATTTTTTTTAACCAAATTAAATTTTATTTTTATAATTTATATTAATTTAGTTTTTTTTAAGTTTATTTTATTTATATTAATTTAATTTATTTCAATTTGCTTATTTATTTTTATAATTTCTTTGATATTATTTAATTATGTTTAATTCAATTTTTTTGATTTTCATAATTGAATTTATTTTTATAATTTTATTTAATTTATTTTATTTTATGTTTATATCTCTACTAAATTTTATTTTCATATTTTATTTTAATTTATTTTTCTTTATTTTTATAATTCCTGTGGTATTGCATTATTAAATTTGGTTTATTTTATTTGTCTGATGTTATTTCATTAAATTTTTATAATTTAATTTAATTTCCCTTTTTTATAATTTAATTTTATTATATAATATTTTATTTATTTTAAGTTGTCTTTATTTTAGTTTATTATACAGTTTTATCTACTTCATTTTTATACAATAACATTATTTATTTAATTTAAATTTTTGTTTAATAAATTTTTGTTTTTATAATTCAATAAAACTAATTTTATTTTTATAATTTATGTGGTATTAACTCTTTAAAATTATTTTATATTTTTCTAGTTTAATTTAAACTAGCATTATTGTATTTCATTTTATTCTATCTTATTTTTTTTTATTTGATAGTATTTTATTTTATATTATGTATATGGCCGCTGTAGCCGAATGGGTTGGTGCGTGACTACCATTCGCAATTCACAGAGAGAACGTCGGTTCGAATCTCGGTGAAACACCAAAATTAAGAAAAAAAAAACATTTTTCTAATAGCGGTCGCCCCTCGGCAGGCAATGGCAAACCTCCGAGTGTATTTCAGCCATGAAAAAAAAGCTCCTCATAAAAATATCTGCCTTTCGGAGTCGGCTTAAAACTGTAGGCCCCTCCATTTGTGGAACAACATCAAGACGCACACCACAAATATGAGGAGGAGCGCGACCAAACACCCAAAAAAGGTGTGCGGCCCAATTATATGTATACATATATATGATTTTATTTAATACTTTTTTTTTCGAACTTTAAATTAATTTATTTGATTTTATGAAACATTTAATTTAATTTAATTTTATTTTTATTATTTAATTTATTTTAATTTATTTGATATTATGTAATTCGGTTAAAGTTTTTTTTTAATTATTTAATTTAAATTATTTTATTTTTTAGCATACATTGATTTATGTCATTTGATTTAGATTTATAATTTACTTAGTTAAATACATTTTTATTTGAATAATTAATTTTATTTTATTTTATAAAATTTTATTTTGATTTTATAGCTTAGTTAAATTTTATTGATCTAATTAATTTTATTTTATTTTAATAATTTAATTTATTTATTTTTATTTATTTTATTTCAATAATTTAATTTAATTTAATTATTTCACATTAATTTCATTTAATTTTTATTATTTCTTTTATTTTTCTAACTTAATTTAGTTTATTAGTTTTAATTCACTTTCATTTTATTTTCAATCTTTTTTTAATTTTGTTTTTATAATTCAATTAAATTAAATTTAATTAAATTTTTTATTGCGCTATCCGATACTGTAAGTCTGGCAATGCTACAAAGCCTTCCACTAACCCATAGTAATACATTCAGCATTCACAAGTGTTGTTGTTGCTGTTTCGTTTATTATCGTTCTTTTGCCTTTATTAAGCGATTATTAACAATAAAAGGATCAAGTTGGCGTATAATGAGTACAATGAGCTGGAATCGCAGAAGCACGTACCTGCCGCCACATACAACGCATAGGATCAGAAAGGGGAAAGGCGAGTGGGAGAAGGGAATCAAACAGATAATAAAGCTCTGCCTAGTTGTGGTGAGCAGTGCATTTTTAGTGAGTGTCGCAGAGTTTTCACCCCTCCATTGCACTGCACTACTACACGCAGCACCTTTCAATAAGCAGCAATCTAATACTCGTACATTCTTTGTTCTTGGTTGCTGCTGTTGTTGTTCCTCTTGGGCTTGCTTGTTGCTTTTCACCCTTCATCGCTGCCAGAGCCAGTTAGTTGAGACAAACAATTGTCTATTGAATATTTTATGCGACCAAGTGAATATCTGTGGCTAATCCGCAAAGTCATTTTCAGCAAATTCAATAGATACGACAGAGATGTTGTGCAACGTTTAAATTCATAAGTAGGGGGATGGGCCGCTGTTAATATTATGAACATATGACGCAAATCGTCGACGACATGGATTCGTCATGCACTTCAAATATGTTCACAATTTTTGAAATTTGTTGTTGTTTTGAGTATGAGCGGATGGGAATTTTATGTTGTGAAAAAAAAAATTGAAAATAATTATAAAATTATTTACTGAGCAATTTGGCTTATCTACAAATGCAAAAAAATAGTATAATAATAAAATAGTTTGACTACTTCTAAATTAGCTACTAAAGTCATTGGCTATCAAATATTGTTGGCATATAATAAAAAAGTAAATTTGATAAATTTTTGCATTTACTTTCCGTCTCCATACCTAGTAGCCATGGTGCCACTGAGTCGTTCTCTTTTGCCGATTTTATAATGGTCTCCGGCAGTGGCAACGAATGGCGCACCATCGCTCCATACAATCCGTACTCGGCCATAATTGTGCTGCGTCCCCAGCATTTCTCTGTTTTGCGCCATTTGGCACGACGATTTTGAAACCAAACCTGAAAGTGAAAAAAAGGTGAAACAAGTGTTGGAGTTAGTTGCGCTTTTGAAAAAAATAGTTCGAAAATATTTCGTAAAATATTATTCGAGTATAATAATAATTTCGTTAGGTAAACGAGTATTTTCTGAAATGTGCATATGCAGGGTGCTTCATATAGAGTTTGAGATGTCATGTAATTGCGTATGAATAATTAAAAAAAAAAATTTTTTTATTGGATAGTTCAAAACTTGCCTTTAAACATTGAAAATAATTTCATGCAAAACACTTTCATGGCTTTCACTTATACTTTAGCGCATTCTCGCGTAGTCTCACCAATGGCAATTCCCATGCTATATTTAAATTTTAAATAGTCTATGGATTGTTGATGTAACTTTTACACAAAAAAATAGTCATATAAATGTGTAGTCAAATCGCTTCTTCAGCTGATTATTAATTTTTCGAGGTCCCATATTGAGTTTCGGGAACCATTAGCTAAATTTAGGGCCGATTACGAATGTTAGCTGAAAGAATAAAGAAAAAAGATAGTTCGAATTCCATATGTCCGATGGACTAGTCCATGGGGTGTAGAAACAAACTCATTAAAATAACCTCGAAGATCAAGAACTCGTACATATTAAAAAATGTTTCCCTTCTTTTTCTAATTACTTTCGAAAATTTTAAAAACATTTTCACTTTTTTTTCTAATTACTATTATTAATTAATTTTATTTATTTATTATTATTTTTTTTTGTTATTAATATAATTTTAGAAAAATTTTCCCTTTTTTCCTACTTGCGAAAATTTAAAAAAAAAAAGTTCAGTCCTAGTTTGTCTTTTTTTAGGAAAAGTGTTTTTTTCGTTTTTGTTTTTTTTTTTGGTGGGCGAGGTAGGGCAGCGAACGTCGTCTACTGCGTCGTGTGGTGACTACTAAAACAGTCCCTTCCCCTCTTCTGGTGAGACTGCCTTCCCGGGATTATTTCCTGCATTGCTTCGGGAGAGCCCAGAACGTCGTGCATGAAATGGATCAGTTCTATTCACCCACGTCTGGATCCACCAAGCCAGCTTCATGCTATATACTCGTCTTCTTATGTCTCTGTCTGTGAGCTTTCACTTTGTTATACTTCGTCGAGGCCTATTTTGTTTTCTCCGTTGTGCCAATTTTGCAATCAAACATTATTGTTGCATTCATGCACTGCGTTTCTCTTTTCGATGCTTATCAGCTCAGCTAAAGCTCACTGATCTGCTCTTCGTCTGCGTGTGAGGCTTAGTACTCTAATAAACGTGAAGAAGGTGTGTCCAAGATCAAACCGTTAATCGGCTCTCAGCGACTTTAAAGAAATTAGTTGATGGGCTGTTATAGCAGGGGTATTGAATCGGTTTGTTTACGAAAAAATTGAGATTGTGTTGGTGATATGTATATGAAAAAATCTATCCAGTCTATGCTCGTATTGCTTTGTTGCCGCCTGAACAACTACTTATTGGACGAGTGTGTTAATACACGAGAAATGAGCGAGCATAATTCTGCTGCTCAGTATCTGGTGACGTGGCTGCCGAAGTTACTCGCTCAATTTCGTTTTTCACCATAGCAGATTAGCCATGCCTGGTGATCTATCAACCTTGCATAATAAATACATACACGAAGAATTAGGGTGGGGAAAGCTTTGAAATATTTCAATTTTGAATTTTAGTGCAGCTTCTCTCAGTCCGATGTCCGATCGAAATTTGTTCACCTACCCGCTGTGTCACTCCATTTGTCTCCGAAATTCCGTAACAAATAGTTTTTGTTCGGTTACTTAGGAGCACCTGACCTAATGCGTTAGTTGGGCATGTTTTCATTGCTGCTGCTATACCGATGCAGATGAGGCGGTACAATTTGTTGAGATTATTTACCGCTTTTCGTTGCTTAACCTTAGGCCACCATGCCATGGAATATTTAAGTACTTTAGTAAATGTCCAGTAAGTCATTCTGGGGCTCTATTCTCTTATGTTTTTTCCAAAAACCCTTGCGCGGGCAAAGAATACCCTTTCGGCTTTGTAGTAACTTTCTCATGATGAGAGATCCAAGTGAGCGTCTTGTCAAGGTTGATACCCAGGTAGTTCGCTTCCGTGGAGAGTTTAAGAGTGGATTCATTTAGGAGAGGATATTTAATGTTGTTGTTCCTTTTCCTAGTGAACGACACTAGCGCAGTTTTTGGTTGGGTAATAGAGAGCCCTTTGACGGTGCGCCATTTGTTTATTATATTGAGGGCTAGTGTTGCATGCAGTTATAAATGGCCTCCTCACGGCAGCCTACTATGTACCTTATGATCAAAAAGTACCGCAAATGATTAATTTGAACGAACCGCGCACGTAGGAACTGGTCCATATCTTTTTCTTATGTTGGTAGGACTGTAAGACACACATCTGTCACTTTTTAGCGCCATCGGATCATTAGTGTCTGCCTGGTGTTTGTTTACGTCAGTCAACTTTTTTCAATTTGTCGCATTTTACGATGGATAATTTTGTTGAACAAACAGTTTTTTTGAAATTTTGTGTTGCGTACGAAATTTCGTGTTCTGATGCACTGAAAATGTTGCAAAAAGCATTTGGCGAATCTGCTCAATCAAGAACAAGAGCATACGAGTGGTATAAAGACTTTAAAAGTGGTCGTACATCGATATCGAACACCGACGAAAACGTGAAGAAAGTGAAAGAAATCGTGCTTGAAAATTGTCGTACCAGCTTAAGAGAGATTTCTAGTGAACTTGGCATTTTCAAAATGATAAGCTGTTATCTTACACCGAACGACAATATAGATGAATTCACCCGGAAACTGGAAAGTATTGAATACAAAGCCCTTAGTTTAGAGGGACGCCTCATAATAGCGGGAGACTTCAACTCAAAAGCAACCGAATGGGGCTCGGCGACAACGAACTCAAGAGTTAGACGAGTGCTGAACATGGCAGCCAGACTAGGTTTAGTGGTACTCAACACAGGAACGACTACGTACCGAAAGCGAGGTTGTGAAGGCACAACACCCGACATAACCCTAGCATCGGAAAGCATAGTCACCTTTACTGAAGATTGGAGAGTCCTGGAAGATTACAATGGGAGTGACCATCAATACATCACGTTTTGCATTGAAATGGAAAACCAAAGAGTGCGTGAAAATCGAAATAAAAGTACACGCAAATGGAACATTAACAAGCTAAACCGAGCGACGCTCCTTGCAACTATTGACGAAAATAAAACGACGATCTGTACGGATAGTAAAATAAAAAAATAGCAAAAACACAATGCAATGCATTAAGATAGGTTGCAACGCATCTATGCCTAAAATAGATAAGAACAAATAAAGAAATGCTGTATACTGGTGGACACATGAGATCGCAGAACTTAGAACGCATCCATAAGCGTAGAAAGTATACTAGAGCCAGAAGATTGAGCCCGGCGATAACGGAATCCGAAGAATACAAAAAGGGCAGAAAAGAATTGAGGAAAGCTATAAACCAAAGCAAAAAAGACAAATGAGCAAAAATCAAAAAGACGAAACGATCTAAACAATAACCCATGGGGGTTGGGCTACAAAATCGTTATGAGGCAAATCGTTAGGGGCCAAATCCCCTGCTGCTGATATGGAAACCGAAATGGTAAGCAAAATAGTCGACACACTCTTCTCAACACACTGTGCTGAGAGGGAAGAACTCGAGTATGAAACAACGGAACCTGTCCCATTCATAGAAGAAGAACTTATGGATGTTGCAAAAGCAATGAAATGAAATAAAGCGCCAGGACCTGATGGCATAGTTGCAGAAATATTGAAACTATTGGCAATCGAACGCCCTTTTTTGCTGCTAAACATGTACAACTCATGCCTAAAAGAAGGAATTTTTCCAGAAATATGGAAAAAACAAAAACTAGTATTAATCAGTAAGAGAAAGGGAGACCCAACATTAGCGTCCGCTTATAGACCGTTATGTATGCTGGATAGCGCAGGAAAACTCTTTGAGAAACTGATAAAGCATAGGCTTAGCGAACCCGTAGAGAACAGCGGCGGCCTCTCCGACAGGCAGCATGGTTTTAGAAGTGGCAGATCTACCTTAGGAGCCATCCAATATGTAATAGCTAGCGTAGAACATGCCCAGGCAGGTAATCGATACTATAAACGTTTAGTATTACTAGCCACACTGGATATTAGAAATGCCTTCAACAGTTTAAGTTGGGACGACGTAATTGAAGCCTTAAAGGTAACATTCAAGAACCCGAATAATCTATTGAAGATTATTCGTAGCTATTTCAGCAATCGCGTGCTCTTATACGAAACGCGAGAAGGGTGTAAGACCAAACAAATAACAGCAGGTGCGGCCCAAGGATCATTACTCGGACCTGAACTCTGGAATATAAGCTACGATGAAATCCTTCGAATAGAGATGCCTGAGGATGTGCATTTAATGGGATACGCAGACGACGTTGCAGCTGTAATAATAGCCCGAAACACTGACGAAGCCAAAAGGAAGTTAAATCAGGTGATGATCCGAGTTCAGACATGGCTAGAAGACCATGGATTAAAGCTGGCCACAGAGAAAACAGAGCTAATCCTTCTAACGAACAGACGTATCCCATTAGAAGTAGACATACAAGTACTCGATGCCGCTTTATCGACAAAAAGAGTGGCCAAGTACCTAGGAGTGCAATTAGACACAAGGCTAACCTACTAGGCGCATATAAACCATGCTGCTACAAGAGCTGCCAAAGTAAGCGGCATGTTAAGTAAGCTCATGGCAAACCTTGGAGGTCCAACGCAGAACAAGCGAAAACTTTTACTGGACACGACGAACTCGATTTTCTTATACGGATGCGAAATATGGGCAGATTCGCTAAGGGTGCAATGCCGGCGGAAAACTTTACAATCTGTGCAACGCGCCTGCGCTCTCAGAGTGGCTTCGTCATACAGAACAGTATCTGAAGCAGCGGTGTAGTTATCAGCGGAACCATCCCTATAGATATTCTAGCACAAGAGCGCAAACGGAGATGGGAGGCAAAAAACACAGGAATCCCAGTACCACGTTTCTCCGATATTAGAGTTTAAACGCTCACACTTTGGCAGGCAAGATGGAATTCTGAACGGTATGGTAGATGGACAGCGAGACTAATACCCGATCTAAAAAAGTGGGTAGAAAGAAAGCACGGTGAGGTTAACTATTACCTCACACAGTTTTTGTCCGGACAATGGGTCCTTTCGCAAGTATTTGTGGCGAATGGGTAAAGTGAGCCAACCAAACTGCATATATGGATATACTGAATATGATGATGCGGAGCACACCTTCTTTTAATGCGAGAGGTGGAACGTAGAGAGAACAGGTCTGCAACGAGCTATTGGTGTATTTACACCTGAAGAAATTATCGAGAAAATGGTGATAGACGAAGAAAAATGGAATGCCGTAACAAATTTTGTGGAGGATATTATCTGAAAAAAGAAGCGCGAAATGGAAAGTTATGCTGAAGAGCATTGAGCATAGGTTTCTCAAAACAGGCGACCCTGGACGCAGGGTGAGTAAGTAAGTGTCCTTCTTAGGACGCCGTCTTGGCTCTCTACCTCGAAGCAATGCGGAAGCAGTCCCGGGGTGGAGGGAAAACTCCAATAGAAGAGGAGGGATATTTTTAGTGGAATCACCACACACGTAGTAGCGACGGTTACTATATGGTGCGAGGGCATTTTTAACCCAACCTCACCGCAAAAAAAAAAGTGAACTTGGCATTTCATATGGTACGGCACAACACATTGTGATTGATGTTTTGGGTATGAGACGCGCTACAGCCAGACTCGTTCCGAAGGACCTGATTTTCGTGCAAAAACACCACCGTAAGCCCGGTTGCTGAGGAAATGATTTCTGCACCCCAAAGAGATCCAACCTTTATAAAACGGATAATTACTGCCGAAACCGAAGCCGAAACCGAAAAAATCGCGCCAAAGCTGCTCACAAGTGAAAGTGATGTTGACTGTTTTCTTCGATTGCCAAGGCGTAGTGCACCATGAGTACCTTCCATCGGGCCAGATAGTCAATAAAGAATATTATTTATCTGTTTTGAAGGGTTTGAGAGATGCTGTACGTCGCAAACGGCCGGAAATGTGGGCAAACAATATTTGGATTTTGCATGATGGTAACACGCCATCGCACCGAGCTCAAATTGTGCCGCATTATTTGACCAAGCACCAAGTAAATACCATCGTGCAAGCACCATATTCACCTGATATGGCCCCGTGCGACTTCTGTTTGTTTCCCAAGTTGAAGTTACCACTTCGTGGAAGGCGATTGCAGTCGTTAGAGGAGATCAAAGAGAATGCGACGAAGGAGCTGAAGGCCATCCCTTCGTTAGCCTACCATTGTCGCATGGAGGACTGGGTTAAACGTTGGCCTGTGTGTGTTGTTTCAGACGGGTCATATTTGGAAGGAGATAAAGTAAATTTGCCTGAAATTTAACTCTGTTTTGTTTTATTTAAACATTCCCGGTACATTATGATCATAAGAGGCTTGCCATTGCATGCCGAGGAGGGTCCGCTATTAGAAAAAACTTTTTCTATGATTTTGATGTTTCATGCACGGAGACTCAAAACTACATACTCCCGAATGGTAGTCGGGGACCAATCCATTCGGCTACGGCGGCCGCAAAATATGCTGCCCTAACCTTATTTTTCTTTTTGCTAATTTTCTTAAATCTTTCTCTCAATGGTTCCATCGTATTTTTATTTGCATGCCTATTTGTTAAATGCAACTCTCTAGGTTAGGTTAGGTTAAATGGCTGCCCTAAGCTAAAGGGCTCACTTGGACAAATGTTAAGAAATTCGTCCGTTGTGGTGCCATACATGGGAGAGGAGAAAGGAGATGGGAAGGAAGAAGGAGCCTTGGGATTAGATACGATGATGACCATACATTTTACGACGGCGCCGACGGGGGCTGATTTGCGTTCGTAGTTAGTCGTAACAAGCTACTAATGCACTTCATCAAATTTATGATACTTACGCCGGCTATATCCGCAGGCGTAGCGAAAAAGTTGGAGCCCAGATTTCTAAGTCTTTGCCAGACGAGAGCAGGGCAGCTGAGAAGAAGGTGTTGAGATGATTCCCCCTCGTCCTCCAGACAAATTCTGCAGAACGGACTTGAGGTAATTCCAAGTCTCACGGCGTGAACACCTAACGGACAATGTCCGGTAAGGATGCCCACCAAATTTGAGAGCTGGGGCTTTGTTAGCCTTAGGAGTTCCCTTGAGCGTCCCCGATCTACCCGTGGCCAGAAGGATCTCGCGACCTTGCACGTTTGCGCACTAGCCCAGCGTTCGCTGAGTTGACTCGAGGCCCATCTTTCCAGGAGCAGACCACAGGTTCTCGGGGGAACCCCAATTTCTCATTACGCAACGAAACCGTCTCCAAAGTTCCCTGTCTAGCCAGCTCATCAGCCCAGCAGTTTCCCTCTATGCCGCTGTGACCGGGAACCCAAATGAGCCTGATGATGAAGTATTCGGATGCAATCGAGAGAGAAGCCAGACATTCCCCGACTAATCTCGAACGCACAAACAGCGAGCCCAAGGCCCTAATTGCCGATTGGCTATCGGAGTAAATATTTACTTCCTTAACGGTAATTACCGAATTAAGCAACCAGTTCACTGCTTCCTTAATTGCGGATACCTCCGCTTGGAAAACACTACAGTGGTCCGGGAGCCTAAATTTAAGTTTGATGGGAGGCTTCTTACAGAATACTCCCCCACCAACCCTTCCGTCCAACTTCGAGCCATCCGTGAACATGTTTGCCATGCCTTGCCGCCGAATGTTGCACCCCGCCCACTTATCCCTTGAGGGAATGTGAGTAGAAAAAGGTCCGCTCGGACCTAGCGTGGGTGTACAGTGGTCCAGCACCGTAGGGATGAACTCAAAGTTTTTAAGAATGCTAGAGTGTTCGTAACTTAAGTCTAGCCTATGGCCCGAACATCTTAATCTGATTGCGGCGCGTGTAGCGGTAGTTTTCCCTACAATGTCCACGGGCGCCACATTCAGCATAGCGTTAAGCGCTAGAGTAGGAGTGGTACGGAGTGCCACACTGATTCCAATGAGGGCAGACCTTTGCAACTCTCTAACTTTAAAACCAAATATCTTGCAGTTTATTAATTCGTTTAGCAATATTTCGCCTATTAGGTAGTTATTCAAGCGCCCACAGCTGAAATGTTAACCAACATTATTGCGCAAATGCCTATGAATTCAACTTGTCCATTCGCTATTGAGCAGTCATTTATCATATCTACTTGAAAAAACTCACAATGGCCGTGTGACAGACAGTTGCGGAGAAAATAGCCTCCCACTCCGCAGGGATTTAAAACAAAACTAAGATTTTCAAGAAATTCATATTCGCATGCGCAAGCCATAATTCACATTCGACTATGGCACGACTTTCAACAAATTATGTGAATTTTTCACCAACCGTTATGGTCGATAGAGCACCAATCCATACACAATTCTATGTATAGTGCCAGCTGTGCTGGGGTGTACGAGCGAGCGGTTGAGCTGATGCAAATCTCATCACACAGTGGACACTTTGCGACTTCTCACAGCGAATCCCAAAGTAAACTAACGAAGCATGATTTGTTGCGGAAAAGTAAAGGAAATTTGTAAAGTGGCAGGCAATATTTTCAGCTTCTCGGGATTTTTGCATATTTTTCAATATTTTGAAAGTAGAAAAAAAAAAAAAATAAAATGAAGAAAAATAAGAAAAAATAAGGAAAAAATAAGGCTAGAGATGGCGAATCCTTTTTTTGGCAAGTAAAAGTGAAAACGCGCGAGTGCAGAGGACACAAAGCCAAAAGCAAGCACGACATTTACCGCCAAAGTGTTTACATGCGCCGCCAGTTGGTGAAACCACAGCACGAATCCAACCCATTGGGTTAGTCATTCAAAGCAAGAGTGCGTTCGTTTATGGCCCGCTACACTTCATAACTAATAGCCGAACTAAGCGATTTGATGGACCAGAAAAATGATGACTTCTTCTTCAACATCGCCTGCTTGCCGGTCTGCATGCAAACTTTTGAGGGATGGTTGTTTGGCTCGTCAGCGCTGCCTATGCTTTCGCTAGAGTACATATTTTTTTATTTATTTTTTATCGTCTGTCTGCTTACTTTCGTATTACTTTGGGTTGTGCTGTTTACAGCCAGCAAGTTTTTTGGGGGTTAAGCGATGCGCGGCAGTGGACTCTAGCGTATGTGCGTAGTGTTGTGTGTGTGTGTGCTTTGTGTAGAATTGTGGTGTATTTAGTGTTTAATGTGTCAGTGATATCCTTCTTACGATACATTTGTAAGCTGGCATATTGTTGTTGTAGCCACAATAGTCAATCGGCCTAATATTGTCAAGCGTACTCATCGGACTCGACAAACATGAGACCCAGGTAGCAAGTAGTATTCATTGGAAAAGTGTGTCACGCGAAAAGTGTGAAAATGTTGAGGTCGGATGAAAATGTCGTGAGAACCTCTGGAATGCCTGAAAATGTCTTGAAAACCTCTTCATGAAAAATAAAATTTCGCAAGGAGTTCCACTCTGATCGGACACAAGAAAATTCAGTTTGTCGGTGACTCCCAACAAATATGACTCATAGAAAGCAGGTAGTGTCCATTCGGAGGCCCAAAAATAATCATAAGAAAGAGATTTTGAGGTCAGCTAAGTTAGCACGAGTTCGGATGAAGATTTCTAGATAACCCATACGTGAAAAAGAAATGCCGCAAAGCGTTCCACTCTGATCGGACACAAGAAAATTCCGTTTGTCGGTGACTCTCATGAAATATAACTCCTGAAAGGGAAGTAGTGTCCTTTCGGAGACCCAAAAATAATCATAGGAAAGAGATGTTGAGTTCAACTAAGTTAATTCGAGTTCAGATGAAAATTTCAATACAACCCATTCGTGAAAAAAGAAATTTCGCAACGAGTTCCACTCTGATTGGACACAAGAAAATTCAGTTCGTGGTTGACTCTCAACAAACATGCACCCTAGGAAGCAAGTAATGTTCTTGGGAGGTCCAAAAGAGATGTTAAGTTCAGCTGTGTTAGCGCGAGTTCGGATGAAAATGTCTTGAGAGCCTCTTCGTGAAACAGAAATCCCGCAAAGCTCTCCACTTTGATCCTCTTACAACACAGAGTTGCACGCTCTTCGAGATATATGTATAGAGTCCGTGTCATGGCGTATCTTATGCTGAAAATATTGTAATCGTGTAGAGGAATAAGTTTCCGTATACCTGCGGTATTCTGTTCCTCGAAGTATAGTCTTTTTCATGCGACTATATTAATTTTTACATTTTTCCTTTAACTCCTACTGGAGCATAGGGCGTCTGCCAAAATGCCAGAAATGATGCAGAAATAAGTTTCCGGGTACTTTTTGTGATCTGCGTGACATACAGAAAAATGTTTTTCTCGGCAATTTGAAATAGTCAGTGATCTGAAAGTAAATACATTGAACGATTTCTACGTCAGCAAGTATGTGCATTTAAAGCTCTCTGAGCTCACAACAGGTAAAATTGAACTTCTTCTCAAACTTCAGTTTGGCCTTCAGCTATGGAGAAAAATGAAATGGAGCGAGAACTTCGGTTGCCTCGCAAGCAGTATTTTGCTCGCTCGTTTTATACGTATTCACGCACTCGCCCAATTAGTTGTTGTTCAGCCGGTAACAAAGCAACATCAGCGAAGGTTGTGTTGATTTTTTCATATAGCACCAACACAATCTCAGTTTTTTCCTAAACAAATTCCTCAGCCAATCAGTTGATGCTTTTAAAATCACTGAGAGCCGGTTAACGGTCTGATCTTGTACTGACCTCTGAAATCTGTTCACTATGCTAGCTATCGTAGTGTACTCAACGGTCATACTCTCGGGCTTTAAGAAGTTAGATGAACGAGAAAGAGTAAATCCTTTCAACAGCGGCATGGCAGAAGATATTGAAGGGGTATCAAAAAAGTCAGCGTTCTACAGTGGTGTAACTATGTATAATTTATTGCATACGTGCGCTTAACAGCTAAACAACTGTAATCTCATGTGCTCCTTTTTCTTATTAACCTGTGCACTCAAGAATGAGAA
Organism: Anastrepha obliqua; assembly: GCF_027943255.1. Taxonomy (NCBI): domain Eukaryota; kingdom Metazoa; phylum Arthropoda; class Insecta; order Diptera; family Tephritidae; genus Anastrepha; species Anastrepha obliqua. Next base: position 118,937,252 of record NC_072893.1, on the reverse strand, counting down.
ATTACAAGATTACGACAACCCTGAGAGTAATTATGGCTGGAACGTACCATAAGAATAGATAAACAAGAAATAGAAGGGGGTAGTAGGGGAAATGTACTCGTGTATAACAATAAAAATGTGAAACAATAAGGCAAAAAAATGAATAGAAATATTATAATATTACGTCAGCAAATCAGCTGATTCTTTCAAATTCGCTGAGAGCCAGTTTACAATATGATATTGAGCATACCTTCTGAATTTTGTTAACCATGGAATGAAATGATAATAGATTGGACTCAACTGGCTAAACAGTTAACGGTAACACGAAAAGTTGTATGAAGAATAGAATTCGCTGCAAAACAGCGGAAATCTACACGGCAAATCTAAAGATGTGGGGAAGATTGAGCGATAGAGCAACTGCAGCTGGATGAAAGTGAACTTAATTTCCAAAATCGAGAAATATGGAATACAGAAGAAGTGGCACGATGTCTTCTTATAACTAATGACTTTTTCAAAATGCATAAATTCTTCATCGTCGAGCACTGACGGGTGAAAATTCTCGTTTGATTCTTAAAGTCACTAGAAGCGTACCAGTTTGAAACTAGTGAATTTCCAGCAGGGTTGTTCAACATTTTTATTAATTTTGCTTTGCCATGTGAACTTTGGGACGCAAGTGCCTAAATACATTAATATGTACATATGTATGTGTGTATGTATGTACATAAAATGCAGTGAATCGGTTAAATGTTGTGGAAGATAATCTAATTTGGTCACTTATATGCGAGTATTTGAATATTATTTGCTATTTTAACATTAAACATTAAATGTAAATGCGTGCTAGACTTCAGCGCGTACATATGTACATATTTTCAACCACCCAACTGTCCCTGTTGTCTAAATAAGAGAAAAATACTTTAAATAGTTGTTGCAGGTTATTTTTGGTTATGAAATTTGTGGCATGAGAATTTGGAAATTTATTGCCTGCAAATTATGACAGCTGTTGCATTTTTACTTAAAACAAAAAAGCGATGGAATAAATGAGGGAAAAAAGCTGAGCTTAATACTCCATTAGTCACTTCGATCATTTCTCAGCGTTTTCCGATAGATGACTTTGTCCCACGATATATGTATGTCTTACATCAGATCAGAGTGTGTACCGATTTAAAGACGGAATTACGCCTAAAAAAGCGCTTTTACAGTTTTGTGTTTGATTCAGCCAGCTGTGTGTTCTGCAGCGTTCTATGTTGGAGGTGGCAAGGAGAAAATTCGATGCAATCTTCCGTACCGCAACGACCATCGTGAAAAGTCGGAGTTAAAGATATTGAAACGATTTCAGAGGTCTGGCAAAGGTCAGTCCATTAACCAGCTCTCAGTGAGCTTGAAATAATCAGCTGATGGACTGACGTAACTGGGCTCATAACAAGAATAGGGCTCACGCAAAGGCGAAGGTATTTGCTAAGCCGAGGTTGATAAATATCAGGTTTGCTCATTAGGTATGGTGAAAAAAAAAATGTTTGAGGGGAACTTTGGATTCTACGCCATTCGTTTTGTGTTTCACAAAATTTACTTTTAGCTTAATGTCAAATTCGCTCAGAGAAAAATAACGGTCTGCTAGGTAATATACTTCCAAACATCTTTTCACCGTGGTGCTAGGCTGCATTGCAAATCTTAACGAGTAGTTATGGCGACACTCATCAGCTGCTTAAGGTATACCGTTAATAATAATATCTGCTGCAACTGCGCTGCTTTCAAAAGCATTGAGCTGAGCCTGAGCAGAGGCTAGTTCACTGCGAAGAGCCGAAACAGCTGTGAATCTGCTATCAACGGCAGTCACTCTTCTCTCAATGCCCGTTGTCGTGAGCTTTAAATTTGCCGTTTCAACAGCCTCTCTCTCTTCTGAAGTGACCATTACTGCAGTCAATTGTTGGATGATTGAGTCTCTCAGCTCTTCCATTTTTGTTTCGATTCTCTTCAACATAGTTGATGCAGGCGTCAGTTTTCAGGGGAGATGCAGGTTTTCTCGTTGGATTTTTTCTTATTGATGACATACTTGTACGCACCTTTTAAATATTCGTGGTAAAAAAAGTGCTGGTATGTCAGGTGAATGAACACGTAGATATGTATGTATGTCAGCAACTGGAACAATTGGCGGATCAGCAACGCTCGGCAAATTTCGCAAAAATACACTAACACTTAAGAGCACAAACAAAAACACGTCTTACTCAGCTGATTGCATATTATGTAAAAAAGTACTCATGGTGGGAAGATGTTTAGAGGTGTTCTATGTAGCAGACCGTTATTCGGCTCTGAGCGAATTTGACAGAATAGCCTGATGGGCTTGTCATGAATGGTTTTGCACAAAAATAATAAACAATTTGAATTTTCGTTGTTTTATTTCAACTTAAAACCCGATACCTCTAAATTGATCCGAATTTCTTTTCGGCAATCAGTTTTGAAACTCAAGCGATTGCTTCAGCCAGTGGGTTTAACATTTAGTCGTGTTAAATTATGTACATAAATGCATGGATATGAACTCTAAATCACCTGAAATTAATTTCATTGCCGTCATACAATCGCCAACGTAGGAGTTTAATTATGATTTACTCATATCCTGTTGGTAATTCTAACTAACAGCGCACATAGAAGTGCATATAATCGAATTACAAAACTGTATGTACAGACTTCTGCACCATCTGCGCCGGAACTTAGTACTAATTGCGGTTTAAATTACCACAACAAAGATTTAAAGTGCCACCCAGTCGGCAGGTAATGAAGGCTGTAGTAGTGAAGCACGATTTTCAACGCACTATAAATAGAAATAGCTCGGTTGAGTGGTACTGCAATCGATATTACGCTTCAACGTAACCGCAGCCGTATCTGCTTCTTTTTGTCCATTTGCTTTAAATGAATTTCTGCAGCATGAAGTGCTCTTGACTAATGCTTTAGAATAATAGACCTTTCAAAGCGGATAATAGAACTAAAAATGGGCCACTAACTGGTGTGTAGGTCTCAATTCTTAAATTGCATTTCACCTCTTTCTTATTCCATATCAGGTCTACTTCAACGCACATAAAGTACTTACCGGACTAGTTGCCACAATAGTCGGTTCTACAGTTAGCGAGACTAGCGCCGGATTAAAATAAAAAAAAGCAATATATTTCATCGAGTGAAAATTTAATTTTCAGAGATTTATATTCAATGGTAATACCACCTCAATCAAAAACTTCCCGGAATATATTCAGAAAATTTCAAATACAAGTTTATTGCTCAAAAGTGATATTATAGCATTCAAAGTACATGGAAGTACATTTGATCCAGCTCATGAAACATTTCTGGAACTCGGTACTTTCGGTATATTCATCAGAGCCGGCTTCAATTTTTTCTTTACTTCCTTTTGGCTGCTGAAACGCGTTCCCAGTAGTGGTTTTTTGACTCCATGTTTAATGCGAAAAATTCTGCTTTATTCAAGTTTTGTGATTTTCGTCATACAAGAAGTAACAAAATAAACATTTATTCCATAAATATACATATGTATATGTTTAAGCGATAACAATATTTTAAATAGTGTAGCCAATTACAATATTTTTTGCAATTCTTTTTAAATATGTAGTGTGACTTAATACATTTCTTTTCTTAATAATTCTTCGCAGCTGTTTGTTTTTTTTAAATTATTTTCCTTTTTTTTTCTAACTCTTTCTCCATTTTCTTTTCTTGATATTTGAGTTTTCGTTAAAATAAGTTCCTTTTGCAAACTTAGCACAAGATGGTAAAATTGCGAGTTTCTTCTTCCAACAATAACTTTCAGCCGGCGATGCCACGCTTCAATATTGTTTTGTGTTCTAGGAAACGTTTCTGTTTGCGATGCATTATGGTCATGCACTGACCAAAACTCGGGAGAATATTTGGAATTATTATTATTTATATCAATATACATAATTTTTATCAAACCAAACTAGTAAATTTTTTACACTTTCATCATCGCAGTTATTAAGTAATGTTTGAAAGTGATTCGGTATTTCGCTTGGCGGTACGAAAGCTAAGCTTTTAATCATTCGGACTTGCAGTGCGAATTCCACCGAAGTCCCATATTTTTGAGCCAATCTATACATATTATTACATAGTATACATACACAACCATAAAATAGGCTTTAACTACCTCTCCTTCTGAACCTTTTGCCATATTAGTTGTCCAAAATGGAACAAACAGTCGCGTAAATTAGTATTTGAGAAACATTGCTTAATTGCCGATATGAAACCCATTTCGAAATCGTAAATTATACCCTGAGGGCATAAATTTAGTTCATGGTTACCTGCAATCGTCAGCAATTCGTTAAAAACAGCGACATATGACTTCAACGTTTTTTTGCTCATCAAGCAAAAAACGAGAGGCACGATTTCGCCATGTACTCTGCCATGTATGGAAAAAAGTTGCCTTATAACGCGAGGAACAACATGGAAAGTTCCATCAACAGCCCAGCAATCACTGCTACTCAGCATTTCCAATGAAGATTTTGAATTATAAAAAATTCATCATCGACCCAATTTTCTGCTAAGACAAAAAGCTCGCCTTGAAGGACATATAAATTAAGTGGCATATCAATATCGTCTACAGGTTTTGGTTCTATCATGTTCCATTTCTTTTTTCTTGTCCGCATTATTTTACTTTTTTGGGCCATTTTGGAAGGTAATGCATCACGGCTATCGCTCGTAGTTAGCACAATGTTTTCTCGAATTATCTGGCTAGCCGGCAAGCATGTTTTTTTAGATAACTCTTTAAGTTTTATATTAGCATCGCGAACAAAACCTTCCACTGCCTCAGGGCTATTGGTATGTACACCGGACCTTTTAATCACACAATGGATACCGTCTTTTAATTCAGTCACCAATCGAGATTTACAGTGACACGCTATTCTTTTGGAACACGACCAATTATATGTCCTTTGTTTTGTTATTCTTTCTAAATAATAGAAATACCCATCAACACCCAACATTTCCTTATTTTTATTTGTTTTCAAAATTCTTATTTCGGACATTTTTATCAATATAATATTAAACCACGCTCTTTCACAAAAAGTCAGCACTTAACAGAAGGTAAACAAACAATATAAGAACCGGTGTAGACAGGTGTGGTGAAATTGTAATTCCCCATTTGTGATAGAAGTTCTCATCTCCAGGTAATATTTGATTGCAAACATATGTATGTACATACCAATGTATAACTGTTGTCAACTATAATTAATGTAGGTATGTACATATGTACGAATATGTTAAAAACAATGGGGCGCATATACTCAAATTGTGTAAAAAGTTTTACTAACAAATAACCATGCCTAAATTTGACAATGAATATCCCTCAATGTTCTGTATTACAAAATTCTGTATTAAAATATAATGTTAACAATGTTAAAGAGGTAATGTAATTATTTTGGAAAAGTGCGCACTTTTTATACATTTTAACATTATATTTTAATACAGAATTTTGTAATACAGAATTTTGAAAGCAGAATTTTAGAAAGCAGAATTTTAAAAAGGCAGAATTTTAAAAAAGCAGAATTTTAAAAAGCAAACTTTTAAAAAGCAGAATTTTAAAAAGCAGAATTTTGTTTTTAGAATTTTGTACGTACAGAATTTCGACACCAACTATTTGTTTCGTTCTTGTTCAAAAAGTCAAGGCTAATGAGGGCATTGTGTGACGATGCGTTATCAGGGTAGAAAATCCTTGAGTTGTTTTCGCACAAATCCTTTCTCTTTTTGGCGAACTGCTTCACGAAACGTCTCAAAACACTCAAATAAAGGTACTTATAAACTGTCTGACCTTCTGAAAAAAAATGTTGGTGTAAAATACCGTTGTAATTCATAAACACCGTGAGCATTGCTCTCTTCTTTGACTGAAAACGACGTGGTTTTTTCGTCTGGGTTCATTCGGCGCTCTTCTCTCACCTGCCTATTGTACGAATTGCATGTCGTACTCATAAATTCACGTCTAGACTACAGTAATGATGCGTTCGATGAACGTTGTGGGTCGGATTCAGCCTTGCAAAGCATGCCTTTTTTTATTATATTACACTGTAATATTTCAAATCCAACGCGGCTAAACCTGCCTTGATCGGAACGACCCTGATTTAGGTTCGGGTTCGACCAAGTATTTCTCATTCACTGGGGAATGCTAACATTTATGGATAATGTTTTTGCTGATATAAACACCAACAACAACAACTTGGCGAACTATTCTTTGGGACGAATTCTTTGAGTGGTGCACTTTGAATTCGTCATTGCTGGGTTTTCTAAATTCGTCAGGTTAGACACCGGCTCAAGAAAAATGCTTCTCTATTCCATGAATTTTGTATGCTCAGTCATTATTTTTGCAGTTTTTAACCGAAAATGTAGAGAAGAGGAATACTATACAACATCTTCTCTCTCTAACTATTCGGCTTTGTCAATCTCTCATTATTTACAGATTTATTTGAAGATTTTGATGAGCTTAGATGCGTAATTAAACAATGAAAGCATGATCAAGAAGCAAAAAATAGGAAGTGAAAGATTAGGTGAAAGAGGAAATGAGTAAACATCGCTATTGCTCAATTGCATTCCTGCGACACGTGTCGATCGCTGATTGGTCGATAAAAAAGTTAAGAAAAATGCGAGAAGTCTAGCGAAGCGGAAGCCATGTGCGCAAAGAGGTATAACTCGAATAGAGGGCCGAGCGATAAGAACTAAGTTTTTAATCCGTGTGTGTAAAATTAGGTCTAATAAATATAATCTTTTAAAAAGTTAGTTCTGCCCACAACGTGCGCTTTAACTCAACTTGAATTTAAAAGAAAATTCCGATATCACGAGCTCCTGCATTGTCATGAAATATTTATAGTCGAAGCGCCCCCTGCGCCGGCTAATCTCGCCATGGCGCCTAATTTCAATAATGCTATTGTACCAGGACCAAATCGCACACGCAGAAATGGAGCTCCATCTGTTCTACGCTTTTGTGAGAAATTAGTTGTGCAATTCCCCTTGAAAAACGGTCAAGAGGATGCCGATAACCGCATACGAGACCTCTGAGACCAATTCTCATCAATTCTCTCAATTCTGATCAGCAATTTCATTTCTCTCTATGTTCCTATGTCGTGGAGAACCCAGATCAGAAAAATTTTACCTGTACACCCAACGCAATTTAACTCCTCCTTACAGCAGTTGACCAGTTTGGATCTGTACCATGGCGTCATTTAAACTTAACTATTTCGGTTAAAGTGATCAACTAGTGAAAAAATTTATACAAGTGTAGGGGAAATTAGTATCTATAATATAGTACTGTGCAACTCTTCTTTTCTCCCCTCTTTACATCCGTTTTTCCCCCCCTCTCCGCATCTTATTTTCATTCCTTGTTTTTATTTCCTTTCTTTTCATGAAATGCTTTATTTATAGAGCTGCTCATCTTACGTATACATACATACATATGTATACATATGTACATATATACATACATATATACATATGTATGTATACATGCATATTTCATAGTCGCCAGCTCTGTCAATACAAAATCAAAAGCCACTTTTCAATTAACGCAGAGAGCAATGCACATCCAGTCCTATTACAACAATAACAACCCACACCGGCAACTTACAAAACAAGCGTACAACATACCCACACACACACGTATACATTGTAGAAGCTATGAAGGACTGTATGCATACATCCATACACATTTGCTCGCATGCATGAACAAATATGTATGTCTATGCTACTCGTACTCATGCATGCATATGCATCTGCACGTTCGGAAGGTATAATTAAAATATTGATAACCAATCAAATCTGCAGCAACAACACAAACGCCATTACAACAACAATGGCAAAGCGTACGATTTTCGTAGATTTCAAAAGTTGCATATGACCAGTGAAGATGGCAAAACAAAAGACACAAAAACAACTATAGTTGATGCTATTAAACACCGTTAGGAGAATTTTCGATCAGCCTGAAAAGGCCCAGTGAGAAAATGAAAACATTTTTGCAAATTGAAATTGAAAAGAATATAATATAGCAAACACTTTTCATTTTATTTGATTTCAATTTATACTTGACCTTAAAAATTTAATGATTTCCTTCAGACTACTTAAATTTATCAAAGAAAAATATACTTAATTTAATATTTCAAACCGCGATGGAGAGGATAATAAGATGGTGCCGATCATGGAACCACTACTTTGCTCTCAGTCATTTGACAGTATCAGCTGATTTTCGTGGAGTCACTCTGGTGCAATTGGAGGTCAGTGTGACCAGATTACCATTTTAATAATTTGGAGTTTTCGTTCTTTCGCATTTTCCCAGCCTCTTTGTAATGAAAATGTGATGTTTATTATAAAATGTAATTGTTAACACACTTTTATTAGGACGGGTTGTATGTATGTATGTAACGGAATCTTTGAGCTTAATTTTCACTGGCTTCTAAACATCTGCTAACATTTTGCTTCACTTTCATAACCCTCTGTACATAGGTAGTTGCCAATAGAATGATTGTAATATTTACTATATCAAGCATCCCACGCTTTTAACTCTAATTTGAATTACTCTATTTGTATCTTAATTTTTGTTATAATTCTGTTCTGAGGTTGAGTTGACTATGACTGATCCTTCGATTTGCTATTACTTCATTATAGGTCCCTTTGTCATTAAAATTTATTTTCTACTTTTTAGTTCGATTAGCAATAAAAACGTGTTTTTTAGTTTTTTTAAGCTATATTTTATTTTTTAAATCAATTAAATAATTTACTCAGTTCTATTTAGCTTTAATTTTTTATCATCTGGCCACCTTGCCGGCACTTGCGTTTATTGTTCGTGATTCTGATTATTCGTCTCTTATTTATGTGTGACATTCCTGCGTTATATTAAAAATTATTTTACAAATTTCCTTTTTCTTTTCCTTCAAGCAGTCATATGTCTCTCTCACAACTGCAGTGCTGCTTAGTTTTGGATATAAAGAAACACTAAAATGCTCATTTAAAGAGTTACATATATCCAGAATTTTCAAAAAATCGATTTTTTATTTCGATATTTCGAGAGTACAGTATCTTAAGAATATATTATGAAGTTTTCATGCGGAAATTCCCAATATTATAACATCTACATCCCATTAACTAGGAACAGAGCGGTCCGCGCGCTCCTGAACCTCAAACTTTCAACTCATTTTTCTTGAAACTACTTTTTCCGGCACGGTTTGCATGATAATTCATGAAGTTTTTAATATTTTTGATGCGCTTTTTTTTTAATATTCGAAAGTGTTTTCTTTATAGATTTGATTTTTAATATTTTTATTGAAAAATTTTATAAACAAAATTAAACTGTGACATTTATGATGTAAAAAGCAGACTTTTTCTTAAAATGCTGTAAATTGCAAAATTTTTCGAAATTCAAAAATCCGGCTCGACAGACTATAACTACAACTTTATTTTACAAGAATTTTTGTACTTTTTACAGATCCATCAACATTTCTAGGAGAAATGATGCGGACCGTGGAGCAACTTTTTTTTCTTATTACTTTGGGTTACGTGATTTTTTGTATACTAAATTTTGTAAAGAAAAATGAAAATAAAATTTTTTATAAAATTTAAGTATACAACTTTTTTATAGTTATTTCTATTGTTATCCCTTCTGAAAACAGTTTTTCTTTTAGTGCATTTTTGGCGCTGCTGGACGTATGTATGTAACCTTTTGAAGAAGCGAAAATACCAAATTTTTATTGAAATACTTAAAGAACTGATTTTGGCTAGGAATTCGTTCACAAAGATATTCTTGATTGTTGGCTCGCTACCGTGCTGCGAGTTTTTTAAGTCACTCCAACATATTTCCACTAATTTACTCTTATATATTTATAATACAATATTATTTAATTATCGGCGGCCGCCGTAGCCGAATGGGTTGGTGCGTGATTACCATTCGGAATTCACAGAGAGGTCGTTGGTTCGAATCTCGGTGAAAGCAAATTTAATAAAAACATTTTTCTAATAGCGGTCGCCCCTCGGCAGGCAATGGCAAACCTCCGAGTGTATTTCTGCCATGAAAAAGCTCCTCATAAAAATATCTGCCGTTCGCAGTCGGCTTGAAACTGTAGGTCCCTCCATTTGTGGAACAACATCAAGACGCACACCACAAATAGGAGGAGGAGCTCGGCCAAACACCTAACAGAAGTGTACGCGCCAATTATTTATTTTTTAATTATTATTTAATTATCATCTGAACTTTATTTTGAAATTTTACTACAAACAAGGGGTTGCCACCAGTATTTTTTCAATTCGCGTTAGTTTTTTGGCAGAAAAGCTTCCATGTATAGCAGAGAGTGGACGGAGAACTGATTTATCTACTTTGAATGCAATAATATTATATCATTTTTGAGGAACAAACTTGCATTTTGAATTTTCAGATTGTATTGCGGGAACTTTTTGATCAAGGTGGCTTGAGCAAACAACAATAGTAAAAAGTGAATCAGGTTGGACCCAAGTACATATCTGACAGTTTCCGAAAATTGTTCATCTATGTTTTTTTTTTCAATAATTTTAGTAAGATGAGAAAATATTCTATCTTAAATATTCCATCTTAAAAAATATTCCATCTTAAGAATGTGTCCATACATTTTCTAACGTGGTTTTCAACAATAGGTGAATTAAGTTCACTTTCAAAGTTCCTACTGCGCTACTGTAATCTCTCAGTGCGAAAATTTTTCATAATATGACTATTTTTTTACATTTAATACCACATCTTTATAAATCTTCGAATAAAGTCATTAATGAGTTCAATCATTAGCATTTTAATACTTTTTGAAGTACAAGCTTACTTTTTCCACTTGCCCCGCCATTTAGCCAAGGCTCAAACCATGAAACAAGCAGCTTCATACGTTATATGAATTACTTACTTTTTCCCTCTCACACGAAAACAATCATTGTAATAGCACTGAATTTAAAATTTCCTACGCGGCCATGGCTTTTGTATATATAATACTCATGTACGTGCATATGTAATTTTTCGAACGAGTAACCCCTGCTCTGCAGTGAATCCATTTAACAGTTTACAATAACAAATATTTGCATACTTGTGTCAGCAAAATTGCAGTAAATTGCAAAATTGAAACGCACTTGAGCGAGCTGTAAATGTGTACACAATAAACGTATGTACCTTTACGAGGGCATACGAGCACTTATACATACATACCTACATACCATCACACACGAGAGGAGTAAATTCATATACGTATGTATGTGTATACTTGCATATTTGAATGTGTATACGACTTGCTCCCAACCGAATACATGTCGCTTGTTAAATTTTCATCAACATTATCATCGAATAGCCTTCGTCCATTGCAGCGCTCCACCTTTCTTTGGTAGACCGTTACCGCATTCAATAAACCCGATAAATACTCAGTCAATCATCAACGCAGTCATATTTTTCTGCACGCTTATCGGCTTATAGATGGTACACACCGCCCCTACCTTTCTCCTCCTACGGTTGTTTTTATGAAAATGTTGCTCTCTCTCTGTGTACACCTCTCACACATCCTCTTCATTCATCACTCGCATTCGATCGCTTTACTTTTGTATTGTATATTTTCCAATTTTCATTTGACATTTTGCCCATGACAGCACTGCCAACGGTATTTCGCCGCCATATTGTGAATTGCGTGGCTTGCTGCCTTGAATACGTGGGCAAATCGGTCCACCTGTTCTTTCAACCAGCGAATTCAATAACCCATAACCCGCTATTCATTGCGCGTCCAACAATGCGCGTGGCCATGTACGCTCGTGCCTATGTGCCTGCACGTCACCCGCATCACAATTTGTCACTCCCTCTTTTTTGTTTGCTCCACAGTGGCTTTGGAGTTTCCGCTTTTGATTAATAACAGCAAACATATTTGATTGACCGGCAGAAAAGATGCCTTCACGTGGTCATGATTGCACTTTTTTGGGAACAGGGTATGGGAGATTTTAAAACTAGGCGCGATTAAATTATTAAATTGAAATTCCGGAGTTTATAAAACTAAGGGGAAAATGCAAAAAAAAAAAAAAATAATGGGAAGAAAGAAAACATAAAATTAAACGAAATATTACACATTAAATTAAATTCCATTAAATTTTACTTAATTAAAAATACAATAATAAAAAGTAAAATAAAAAACAGAAGTTTAATGTAAGAATAAAAATAAATATAAAACCTTAATTTCCCTAAATAAATTAAAATAAATGGGAATAGAGAAAAATAAGAAATAAAATCCAGTAAAAAATAAAAAAATAATATAGTATTTAATTTAAACAGGATATAAAAAAATAAAACAAAGTAAAGAAAATTAAATAAAAATATTTGAAAAAAGAAATAAAATATATGTAAATTGAAAAAAATATATACATGGATACAAATAAATTTAAAAACAAGAATACAAACAATCACAAAAATACAATAAAATAAAAAAGTAGAGTATTAAAAAATAAAAATTATGTAAAATAAAAATAATCTATATACAGTAGGTTATGTTTTTATGCGGTAGATACGTTCCGCAAGAAACAGCATAAAAAAAACAGCATAAAAAAAGCCACTAGTTCTATAGTAAAACTATAGATACGTTTCAAATGCTAAAACCGCATAAATCTGAAATAATGTAATAAAATCGCATAAAAAAGGGCATAAACAAAATATTGTATTTTTGAAAATTATATCTTTATTTAAGAAACGTCAGAATCGAAAAATAAATTTAAGTCAGAAATAAAATCAGACAATACCCACATGTTGCGCGTTCGTTTAGGATTTGGCGTAAAATCACTTTCGTCACTTGAGGAAATGTACACGTCTGATCTAGATAGTTATGCAGGCGGTTCCATACTTGTAGGATTAGCATTTCTGATATAATCTGTGACGAGTTTTTGCTTAGCTGGCTTAGAATCTTGTTTATATGTATAATTCCCGATAGGTCGACATGCATTTTGTAATTTAAAAAAAAACCGCACTATTTCAAAACCGCATAAAAAAAAGCCGCATAAAAACAGAACCTACTGTATATAAAAAGAAGTTACATTTCCTTGGTAATCTTATAACTCAAGAACCGCCGAACCGATTGGCACAAAAATTTTAGAGTTCTTTTCTATCTTTAAGGAGGTGGTTTGTGTGAAGTTTTATTGAAATCGGTGCAGCCGTTCCTGAGTTATGACATTTTATGTGAGTAATGGTTTCCTCTCATACGAAATGCCTGTATGGGAAAAACAACAACAAATACACAGCCGCTTATGAGCGTTTCTGTTGTACTGTTACATTCAAGGAGCATTCAAGGAACTGGAAAAACATTTTTAACTTTATTTATTTTAGCATAATTTATTTAGCGTAAAAAATTGAAATGGAAATTAAAGAATCAAAGTTTAATTACAAGTTTTTATCGGCTCTTTCACCTTACCTGTATATAGGTGACCACCACAATCAAATTTTAAAAAAGTACAGAAAAGGCTATTGTGACATCTTGAGAAAGTATGTTGAATGAAAAAAATCAACTAATTCAACTGTTTAAACATTTTACGAGTTCTATAAAGAAAACTTAATATGAAAAATTTCTTGCGATATAAAAAAAACATTTTATGTATGGTGGTGCGAAGCCCACTGGGAAATGCTAGTATAAAATAAAAAATAATTCAATAAAAGAATTTAATTAAAGCTAATTAATTTTAAGGAAAAAGAAACTAAAATACAAATAATAAAAATAAAATAAAATGGGACTTACATCAAATAAAATAAACAACAAAAATGAAAAACAATAATAAAAATAAGAACGAAAATAAATATAAAACGGAAATACAAGTTATCTGGATACCGGGCCACAGTGGATTCGAAGGTAACTGCTAAGCTGATGAGCTCGCACGAGCTGGAGCTGCGCAATCAAATGTTAGTAACTTATCCACAATCCACATTCCGCTCTCAACATGTAAAATGATCATTGATCGAGAATTTAACAGCATTGCTGATCGGAGGTGGCGAGTGGAAACTACTTGCGTTACGACCAGACAAATCTGGCCATCCTACAATCTGAAACATACAAAACCCCCTATAAGTCTTTCGAAACACGAACTAAGGCATATAACATCTCTTATCACCGGGCACTCACGCACGTCGGCTCGAGGTTCCTCAAAACGACCTGTGCAGATACTGCGAGGACGAAGATGAGAAAGTATCGAGCAGACATTTGCTGTGCAGTTGTCCCGGTCTAGCCAGAAGTCGACTCGCTCTTCTAGGCTCTCCAACAATTGACAATCTTTCAGTACTCTCGAACCTGAAAATCGAATCTCTCATCAAATTCTCCAAATGAATTAATATCTTTGACGAAAATCTGCAATAAAAATCTCGGTTAGGTGGGGAAATTATTTAAAATAATGATCTCTAGGGCAACACAACGGACCAAACTTGCGGTCTATGTGGCACTCCGATGCGGGGTCACCCTTAAACCAACCAACCCAACCATAAAAAGAAATATAAGAACGAAAAGATATATAAAACGAAAATACAAATAAACAAAATTTATAATAATAAAAAATTAAACTTCAAAATAAAAAAAATGAATTTAAATGAAATAAAATAAAACCAAAAACACAGACATGAAAAAAAAATTGGAACGAAAATAAATATAATAAAAAAAATGTGATTAAACAAAATTTAATAATAAAAAACTAAAATAAAAAAATTAAATTAATTTGAGTTCAAATCTAATAAAATAAAATGGAATTACAGTAGGTTCTGTTTTTATGCGGCTTTTTTTTATGCGGTTTTGAAATAGTGCGGTTTTTTTTTTTTAAATTACAAAATGCATGTCGACCTATCGGGAATTTTACATATAAACAAGATTCTAAACCAGCTAAGCAAAAACTCATCACAGATTCATGCGGTCTATGGAACGTATCTATAGTTATAATATGGGACTAGTGCCCTTTTTTATGCGATTTTATTACATTATTTCAGATTTATGCGGTTTTAGCATTTGAAACATATCTATAGTTTTACTATAGAACTAGTAGCTTTTTTTATGCTGTTTTTTTTTATGCTGTTTCTTGCGGAACGTATCTACCGCATAAAAACAGAACCTACTGTATACTAAATAAAATTAAAAAAAAAAACAGGTATGAAAATAAATATAAATTAAAAATATTATAAAATAAATAACAAATGTAAGAAAAGATAAAAAAACTAAATTAGATAAATAAAATAAATATAAAAATGAAATAAAACAATTAAACAAAAATAAATCAAACAGAAATAAAAATAATAATAAGAACAAAAATACAAATAAAAATGAAATAAAATATTGTTATTATTAATCGAACAACATAAAAGAATTAAAGAAAATTAATTAAAATATAATAAATAAAATAAAATTTAATTTAAACGACATAAACAAAAATAACAATAAAATAAAAATAAAAAACTATAAAAAATAAACATAAATATTTACACTCGCATTAAAAAAAAGATATTTAAAACATTAAAAACCAAAAAAAGGAAAATAAAATAAAGTTTAATACAAAATAAAATTTATTTTATATAAGAAGAACGAAAAAAAGGATAAAAAACAGAAATAGAATAAAATACAAATAAATAAAACAAATTAAGGAAATTAAACAAAAATACAATAAAATAAATAGAAATAAAAATTAAATAAAGTATTATTATTATACAATAATAATATTAATAGAACAAAATAATATAAACTAATTAATATAAAATAAAATTTAATTTAGGTTACATAAAATAAATTACAGTAAAATAAACAAAAAATAAAAAAATTATAAAAATTAAAACAAACATATCGCACCCTAAATACAAAAGGGTCACAACTCAAAATTTTCCACACTCGAGCTTGACTTGTTTACAGTTGCACAGAAAACAAACTATGTGACTTATTACGCTGAAATTTGCCATGTAAGCTTATAACAGTCTTACCAAAAAACAGAAAATTTATTTTTGCCATATGTCATCCGCGGACCGTTTTATTGATAACGTCTCGTTCATATTTGCGCAGAAGGAACATTTTGAGTTGTGACCCTTTTGTATTTAGGGTGCGATATGTATAAAAATTAAAAAAAATCTAAATTTTCATAATTAAATAAAGCTTTTTATTAATTTAGCTTTAAATATATTAAAATAAAATTTAATATAAATTAATTAATTTTATTTAATTAAAAAAGATTTAATTTATTTAAATTTAAATAAAATTTAATGTAAAACAAGATTTATTTCAAAATAAAAAGGCAAAAAGTGGAATGAAAAAACAGATATAACAGTGCATGTAAGTATAAAAATAAATATGAAACAAAAATACAAATAAATAAAAAAAAATAAAAAAAATAAAAAAATTAAAAAAATGTAATTAAATAATAAGCATACAAATTTTTTGATTAAAAATAAAAAAGAAAATTTTGTAAAAATACAAAATAAAAACAAAAAATTAAATCAAAATAAAGTTTAATAAAAATAAGATTTATTTCCAAGTAAGTAAAATAAAAAATGGAATGAAAAACCAAAAATAAAAGTGAAATAATATAAAAATTAGAAAAATGTAATTAAATATAATAAAAAATAAAATTTTGGAAAACTAATTACAAAATAAAATAAGTTAACCCAAATACACTTACGTGATTAAATCAATCGAAGAGGTACATTTATATTAGATTAGATTAAAATGAATTGAGTAATTCTATATCCTTCACTCCTTCACATAAATAGTTGCAATACCATCACCTCCTTTCATCACTCCTACATTTCTTTCTCGATTAAACAGGACTCACTCATTCAATCACTTACTCATTGACTATATCACTCACGCAATTACTCGCCACTCCCGCACACACACACACATATATAGCGACTTTATCGCAATAAATTTTCAATCAGCAAATTGCTAACGTGATTCCTTTATTGCCAAACTTACTATTCACATTACATTCGCTACAATCACCATTCTTCGCCCTGGAATCATACCACACACATACCTACATACATACACATACAGCCATGCACAAGTGAGTGTATTCCGCATATACCCTGCAGGCAAAGTCTGAAGGTGTGTTTTGAAATTTTTTAATTCACAATTATGCAACTCAATTTTGTTTACTTTGTAGTAAAATTCTAATTATGCAAATTCTACTGTTAAATCGAACTTAAATTATAGCGGAAATTGCGGAACTCCGCACATTATGCCGAACTGAAGAAACACCTCTCCCGTAGTGCAGCTGTTTGCATAGGCTCTGTAGGCTTAGCCTATTCGTGCCTCTTCGTGAGACGAGACCAGCTTTATGCAAATGATTCCGAACAGTTTAATGGCTAATCTTCAGTTCCTGGGTAATAGAATAAATGCTTAAATGCCGATCCAATTCGACGATTTCCCTGATTTTATCAATAGGTAAATGGTCGTCCTAACAGAACGGAAGAGTTGGGCGCTTCAATGGACCACCCATGTAGTCGGAATGCTGGTTTTTCTACCTGTTGTATAGTTTCGCCACTGCTTCTATTGCTTTTAGCTCACTCAAACGTCCTTTGAAGGCATTTGCGGAGTAAAGGCGCGTTTTAGCTGTGGTGAGTAAGAGGCCTCAGAGAGTAGTTTAGAGTAAATACATAGTAATCAGGATTAGGCCATACGCAGGGGGTGCGTCTTGCCGAGAGATATCAATGTTGAAGATTCATTCCAAGAGGAAATCAACCAGACGAGTTTTTTATTATTTAGAACTGGTTTTTCACTGCAGGTTACACTCAAGAGCCCTTAATATTTTCCAAGGTAACAGATGGCTGGCTGCGTTATCTGCCTTATACTTTAGTATATAGAACTATATACCATAAAAATACTAGGTTGGGGAATAAGTTCATAGCGTTTTTACCGAAGACTTTTATTTAAAAAAAAACAATAATTATATCAATAAGTTAATCAATTATATATTTGCCGTATCCGTTTACAACCTCTTCCCATCTCTCGACCAATTTGTTGATGCTGTTTCACCAAAAATCGCCTGGTCTGGTGTCGAAGAAGTTGTTGAGCCAGTTTTTGAGCCTCTTTGTTATCGAAGGTAACGCCCTCTATATGGCTTGACAAGGAGTGGAAAAGATGGTAATCGGTCGGTGCAAGGTCCGGAGTATACGGCGGATGCTGAGGGACCTCCCACTCGAACTCTTGGAGTGCGACTTTGACGATTTGTGCAACATGGACTTGCCGTTGTCGTGAAGGAGTATGGTTTGACCATATCTATCAGGTCTTTTCTGTCGAATAGTCTCATTCACGCGCTATAGCTGGGCAATGTAGAGCTCCTTGTTGACTGTGGCATTCTTTTCGAGCATTTTCCATTGCGCCATGACTACCCAGCCTCACTAAACACATGTCATGATCTTCTTTGGGTGAAGATCCGGCTTGACTCTTGGCTTTGGCGTATCTTCTGGGTGCCACCCATTCCTTTCTTTGCTTCGTATTGATGTATTGGCACCATTTCTTATCTCCCGTGACGATTCTGTATAAAAAGCGCTGTTTCTGACCGCGTGTTGCTCGATGAGGGACGAGATGCTGAGAAGCAATTTGAAGGCGACTTTCTTTGTTTTTTTTTCGTTGAGCTCGTGAGGCACCCGGACTCCCAATTTTTCGGTAAATCCCTTGAATGAAGGTGATTGAGAATCGTTTTATGATCGCAGCTCATTTCTTTCGTCAATTTACGAGTGGTTTGGCAACCGTTGGCCTTCAAAAGTGATTTAAGACGTTCTTCAACGAAACAAGAGGGCCTTCCGCTGCGGGACCTGTCATTGACGTCAAAGTCGCCATTCGCCATTTTTGAATTTTGCAAACCATTTCCATGCTGTAGACTCGCCTATGACCCCTTCCTCTTACACGTCGCAACTGTTCCGGGCTGCTTCGGCAGCTTTTAGACCTCGATGAGAAGTAAAGAAGAACAGGTGTCGAAAATGTTGATTTTTGCCTCCTGGGTATTCCTTTTTTAAGCCTCAAAACTAATAAATAAAAAATAATAACTAATAACTAATAAAAATTAAATAACTCAAAAATACAATTAACATAATTTTGTAGAGCAGAAAGAGTTCTTTCCAATAAATACTTAGCCTTTTCCAAGCAGCAAAAAAATCGTTGTAAAATAAAAGAAAATATAAAAACGCTACGAACTTATTCCCCAAGTCAATATATAGAAATATATACTATATATGTAAGTAATAGAAAATAGCAACGAGATGGTGTGAGGAATTGTGATCTGTCGAATTTTCTAGCAGTCCGTTAGTTTCATACTTGGAATATTCTTGCGGGTACACACACAGATCTATGCACATAAATGAATTCATACAAGCATATGGAATGTATGTATGCATGCATGTATGTAAGTATGTAAGTATTTGTGCTGGTCATGCTTTGGTGATTATACAATTTAATTTAATTTCATTTACCTATTGCTTTTGTAAATATGTAATATACGCATGTGTGTGGGTAACTCATGTAGGCACATATGGGAGGCATGCGCCATATGGTTTGTGAATTGCTCCACCTGAAAGTATGCGTTTACATGCACTTCCACATACATATACAATATGTATAGATGTATAAGTAAATATACACTGGAAGTCAGGCAAAAGCTACGAATATTTTTTTCATTTTGGCGCAAAAGTGGTGTCGTGTTGAGAGTTGGGCAGCAGAAGGGTTGAATTCATCCAGCAGTGGTAATAAATATTGAACGAAGTCCAAGCAGCTATCCGCTGCAGAAAAACTGAACTGATTTTATTGAAAGATCCCGATTCACTTCCCCGATCACTGTTTTCCAACATCAAGACATTATTCATGTTGAATGGTTTTGAAATCATGCAATATTTAAAAACGAGTTTGTATGGACGGTGCCCCGCCTATTCTATCAACCCTGCCCACTTTTCGTAATTATTAAGGCACTGGTATATTGTGCCTCCGTGCCAAATTCCATTACTCTCACATAAATGGGTTCGAGACTATGCAATATTAAAAACTGCCCTGCGTGGGAGGTGCCAAGCCCCTTTTACCAATGCCATCCACTTCTCTGAATTATTAAGATATATATATTTATTTTATGTCCTTGTACCAAATTTTACTATTCAGACACGGATCTTCTTCTTCTTGATTGGCGCGTTAACCGCCTACACGCCAATCGTTCCTTCCCCGCGCTAACCGGCGCCAGTGGAGCACACCAAATGAAGCCAAGTCTTTCCCCACCTGATATCCAACGCCTAGACACGCAAAACAATGTATCGATGCCAGAGGGGTCTGTTGTTGTTGTTGAGGTGGTTGAACATTTCCACTGAAATACTACTAATTAGTGACCAGCACCGTTTTACTACCACTACCTCGTGTGATGATGTTTTTATTTTATTTTTATTTTTTTATTTTTTTGTTTCCAAGACAGATCCATTTAGTGAGGTCAGTATAGCAGCAACTCCTTTATCTCGATGTCTGAGATCTCCTTAATTTGCTGTAGGAAAGGCTTACCAAAGGATCGGAGTCGTGCCCTGGCTAGTCCCGGACATTCACATAAATAGTGGAAAAGACTTTCCTTCGCCCCTTCCGCTTGACAGCTTCTACAGATAGGATTGAAGGGTAGATTGAGTCTAGCTGCATGATCCACTACTTTCCAATGCCCTGTAAGGGTTGCAGTGATGCGTGAAATGTTTGGCCGAGAACATCATTCGTCCTTTGGATTTTGCATGACGGCCATGTGTTTTTTGTTGTAATACATGTTGGTATTTGCTTCCATTTTCTTTCGGCTAAAGCATGATAGTGTGAAGCAATGGATGCTTTTAATGTGTTCAGTGGGGTGGAGACTGCCACCGCCTCTGCTATGTCTAGTGTCGAACCTTTTCTTGCTAGCTCATCCGTTATCTCAGTGCCCCGTATGTTCCTATGACCAGGAACCCATATCAGAGTAATTTCAAGCCAATGGCTGAGCAGTTTCAGCTCCTTTCTACACTGTAGGACCAGTTTGGATGAAATGTAGTTGGGGTCTAAGGCCTTAATAGCTGCTTGACTGCCTGAGAAGATAGCTACTCTTGCACCAACTTCCTTGTATGGTATAGTTCTAGAGATTTGCATGCTTCTCTGATCGCTAAAAGTTCTGCTTGGAACACGGTGGCATAATCAGGAAGACGAATTGATTGAGATAGGTTGAGTGGTTCCGAATGGAAGCCAGCTCCCACACCACAGTTCATCTTAAAACCATCGGTATAAATTTCGATATCGTGTCTTCCAATCACCTCTCCTTTGCTCCACTCGGTTCTCGTTGGAAAACGTACCGTAAAGCCTTTCTTGAAGTTGAGGTCGGGGACTGTGTAGTCTGATCCGTTTTTGAGCAGCGAGGGTCACTGTAGGAGGATCTTACTGTGACCGTACGACCTTGTTGTCCAGCTTCCTATGTCTCTGAGTCTCACCGCGCTACAAGTAGCTATTGTTTTAATGTGTAAATCTAATGGCAATAGATGTGTTAGTACATTGAGCGCTTCAATAGGACTGGTGCTAAGCGCTCCTGTAGTTAAGATACACGCTGTTCTTTGTATCTTGTTCAGCTTAGTTTTGTTGTATTTCCTTTCTGTTGCAGGCCACCAAACTAGTGCCGCATATGTTAGTATTGGCCTTACAATGGCTGTGTAGGACCAGTTGGATAGTTTTGGTTGGAGACCCAATTTTTTTCCCAACATTCTCTTACACGTGTAAAGTGCTATATTCGCTTTCTTTACCCTGTACTCTACGTTGGACTTCCAGCTGAGTTTGGGGTCCAGGATAACCCCTAGGTATTTTGCCTGTTTGGTTAGCGTGAGGCTGACGCCGTTTAGTTTTGGGAGATTAAATTTTGGCACCTTGGTTTTCTTGGTAAATAACATCAGTTCAGTTTTTCTCGGGTTTACATTTAAACCACAGTCCGTGGCCCAATTGCTGAGTAATACCAGAGCTCCTTAAATAATCTCACTGATTGTGGTTGGAAACATTCCTGAAACCATAAGCACTATGTCGTCCGCGTACACCACTACTTTAATTCCCTTTCGGTTGAATTTGGTAAGGATGTTGTTGGCGACTAGTAACCACAGCAGAGGGGATAAGACTCCTCGCTGAGGGTTCCCCTGTTGACAGAGCGTTTTATCGTGCTGCTGCCTACCTCACCGATGATTATTCTAGTTTTGAGCATGTTCACTATCCATGTCTGTGCCTAACATGTTAAGAGCTTCAATTATAGATCTTGTGGTACCATTGTTGAAGGCCCCCTCTATGTCGAGAAAAGCGACTAGTGAGTATTGCTTGTATTCTATGCTCCTCTCAATCGCACTTACAACTTCATGAAGAGCTGTCTCTGTGGATTTTCCTTTGAGATAGGCATGTTGAGATGGTGAAATCGTTGTGTCTGTAATCTTTTCCCTGAGATATACATCCAAAAATCGCTCGAGAGCTTTGAGGATGAAGGAGGATAGGCTGATGGGTCTGAAATCTTTCGCTGTATCATGACCGCGTCTACCAGCTTTGGGGATAAAGATCACCTTAACCCTCCTCCAGCTTTTTGGTATATGCCCTAGCATAAGGTTTTTTCTGAAAAAGACCTCCAGCCAAGGAATCGTCGTTTCTCGAGTGTTCCACAGCATGGCTGGGAATATCCCTTATACGGCTGCATTATATGGTTCAAAGATTTTTATCGCCCATAATATTTTATCTTGGGATACGATGTGATTGATTATAATGGGTGATAGTTTGGATGTTTGAACACTGTCAGTATTGTTCTCAATATATTCTGTGTTGCCTGGGAAATGTGTATTTACAAGATGTTCTAGTGTGTCGGCCGAGGATTTTGTCCACTCTCCGTTATCTTTCTTCAAGAGGGGTCTATTTTGAATAAATAAACTCGAAGTTATCAGAACAAAGCTCCTGTCGTTTCTATTTTAGGTCAGTCGAGTTAATTTTGGGTTCACCTTGTAGACAAAAAAATCTGCAAATAAGTTAGGTATTGCGGCAGATGTACTTGCAAATTGATCATCCAACATCATCGAAACAGGTATACTCGAACTCGACTTTTTAGATTTTACAAAATTCCAAAATGACTTCGGATAATTAGCTTTGAGGTTCCGCTCAGTAACCTTTCTATAACACGGAAGATAGGTTCCTAGAAACTGTGTTGTATGGGACTCAGAGCCAGTAAAAACGGGGTTATGTTTCGAAAACTTATTAAAAAGAATGTTCTGTTTTTTTTTCATTTTTCTTGATGGTCCGGAATGTTACTTCATTCAAATTAAGACTTTTTCCAATGTGAGATGCTTTTTCTTCTTTCAAAAGACGATTCAAGATTTGTGTATTTTCTTCTAAAGAAATAAATTTCCTCTTGAACGTTGTGTTTTATCTTTCTCGGACATGGCTTGGGTCTGAAACTTAATTTTTTAAAAGTTATTCTTTAACACAAGGAACCCGCCAGGAACAGGAAGAAGGGGCAGATCATTGGTGACTTGGCAAAGGACTATCCGCAATGAAAAAATAAATCGGAATCAATGAATGGAAAATCGTTTAATGAACTGAGATTAATGTCTAGAAATAGAAGTGTTTGGAAAACTTGTGTTGAATCCTTAAGCTCCTAAAGGAGTATGGAATAATAATAATATTCTTAAACACACCGCGGCTCGACGCCGACTGCCGACCAGACCCGTGAGACACTTTTATTTTCAGCTCACGAAAATAGAAAGAAATAATTTCCCCAACACTCACTGAGATAGAAATGTATACATCTCAGTGGTAACGCTGTATACCGTTAGAGCGAAACCCTGTTATAAGATGACCCGTTATAGGAGGGCTACCTGTACAAGTATATAGTTGTTGAAAAGCAGATTATTTAAGAACTTAAATTTTTTTGAGAATACTTGTAATTTGCAAAAAGTGACTGATTACTTTAGTTGCTTTAGATTTCTTAAGGTATTTAATATATTTTTAAGATTTTTTAATTTCTTGATTTGCTTATTATGCGAAGGTGACTCATAACGGCGTTTCTTTTTAAAAGGAATATCATTAATGCAAAATTCATGCAAGAAAAACCACTGTGAATGCTCAAGTCGAAAAATAATGCATACCATTTAGTTAAATTTACTTTACTATGCGAGTGGTAGCATCTGGTTACTTATGGGGTTGGGGGTAGTCATAATTTTCAAAAAATTGAATTTTTGCATTTTCTTAAAGTATAATATCTTAAAAATATTGTGTGAAAATTTGAAATGAATCCGACACATACTTTTCGAGTTATTCAACAATTAACAAAATTCAACAATGAAAAATTGTACCGATAACGCGAATGTGTGAAAAAGTGTGTAAGCAAAAATATCAATGGCAACATTGTGTAGATACAACCAAACACATACACACACAAACCGATATATTGTGTAAATATGTAATTAAAAGATCGCAGTTGCTCTCACGGGATGAGGGGCTGCGGTAAGGGACTGCGTACGTCGTTCACTGTTTTCAGCATTAGTATTTTCGATTAGTCACACTCTTTTCTACTGCCGTATTGCCTTATCTTCATTTTGTATTACATTTCAATAAAGCTTGCAGTTCACTTTGTTCGTTTAAGCTAATAAGTGCAACTATTTGTGTTTGTGTACAACCTCCTTGTTGAATTAAGTGAAAAAAAAAATCTTTAAAAGAGGTAATTCCTGATTACAAATTTCCTTACTAGTTATTCTCTGGGTTTGTTGTGTTTTAATTAATCGACAGTTTAATATTTTTACCGGAATTCGGTGGGTAGAAATTTTTCTTGGCGCACGTCTGCTGCCGACTTATAAAATGTGGCATATTTCACCACAACACACTATGCATGGCATATGCAGAGAACGGAGAACGTGAATGATATAGAAAAGTCTCACCAGAGAACGTCATCATTTCGTTATCACCAAGGCGAATTTATTACAGGTGACAGCAAACACATATAAGTAAAACCCTACATGTATTTGTTGTTGCGTTTGGTCCAAGCATCACGTCAAAATCAGTAATCAAATGTAAACAAACGAATGTAAACATACCAATACATACAAACAAAGCATATCATTTTGACGTAAGCCATACCAACTGCGAAAAACTCAGCTGGGTGAATGCTGTCACCTTAATAAATCCACCTTGGTTATCACTGAAGTTCTCTGTATTTTATTTGGCGACCGCGTTACTCATGAGCTGAAGCTCATTGAAAATGTGGTATTAAGGCACTCGTGATGTCATTACATTCTCTTAGAGCGCGGGTAATAGGAGCATTAAGCGCATAATTCGTGTTAAGAAATTTAAGATAAAATGGGTAAGTAAAGCGTAGAGGTCTAGTAGGAATATGAAAGAGAATGCTACTGAATAGAGATGAACAATAAGTTTCTCCTTTAGTTAGACTAAAAACAAAAGACAGTGAGAGTATAAACTACAGTGAATCAGTGAGAGTATAGACCTTCTACTCTCTAGAGCAGTGCTGTCCATCCCATAGATCAATTGATCACACGTATTCTTACTCTCCATCGTTCAGTCGTTAGCAAACCAGCAACGAATAAACACCAAATTTGTCCGCGACGCTTAGTGTAGGCAATACAATGCCTTGTGAGAACTTTTTTATGCTAGAAAATGCCTTTGGCGACTTGCAATGCCTTTGGCGACTTGCAATGCCTTTTATGTTACAAGTCGTTCAAGTTCAAGTCGTCGCTATAGATGTAATATCAAAAGGCATTTCGATTCCTCCCACAAAAATATACAAATTTTAGACAAAAAAGCTAGTCAGGGATTATATGAAGAAAAAAAGTTAGACTTTTTGGAAAAATTCTAAGGGTGGTTGGCTAAAGTAGAAAATGAGGAAGTTGTTAAGCAATCAAATATAAAAATGAAAGCTTAGCTATCTTCCATGATCAGCTTATATATTGCTAAACAAGGCCGGCCTTTTATAGATGGTGTTTTTGTTAAAAACATTTGTCTAAAAATTTTTCAAAAAATTAATCTTGATACAGAGCTAATTAAAAATATACCCATATCACGCCAAACAGTAGCCCGACGGATTGATGGGAATACACATTCAATCTGCAGTGAAGGAAAAAATTAATGATTGCCAATTTTTTTCTCTGTGCTTGGACGAAACCACCGAAGAAGAATCATTATATCCAATATTGAAAAGAATATCTT
Source organism: Anastrepha obliqua (assembly GCF_027943255.1). Classification (NCBI taxonomy): domain Eukaryota; kingdom Metazoa; phylum Arthropoda; class Insecta; order Diptera; family Tephritidae; genus Anastrepha; species Anastrepha obliqua. Next base: position 118,911,099 of record NC_072893.1, on the reverse strand, counting down.
ATCAGTGCCTTTCACTTTTTCCCATAACATATTTTTGTGAGAAAATTTTTTCGGACTTAAAGTTCATTTGCTCCAAGCAGCGCCACAGTTTAACATCAAGTCATTTATCGAATGTACTTTTATTAAGAAGGTGCCACGAAAGTATTCATATTAAAGATTTTATTAGAGATATAATATAGATTTACAAACCCAAATATATGTATATAAGGAGTTACATAACGTTCCAAATTTTGTCCTCTAATCCAGTATTTATTTATTTTGGTTTACATTTCCTACTGGGCTGCTCCCATTCTCTCGTTCTCACTTATACACTCACATTTTTCATTCTGCTCTAGAGCAGTGCTGTCCATCCCATAGATCAATTGATCAAATTGATCGAGTCTAGAGACTTTAAGTTAATTCAAATCAAACGGGAATTATAGGGAGGCATGGGATTTGAGAATTTTAACGATCTGAGAGCATTTATTGAATGCCCCGAAATATCGATTCCTTATCGTTCTCGACTTGTTGGTTTTTGTCCTTCCGCTACGTGAAAAATTTTGCATCTTGACTTCATTGGTTGAAGTGGTGATTCATTCAGAATCCAACTAGCGCTATCGCCCCATTTCGTTGCACATCCTCGCTACCAACTTGTTCAACGGTTATTTACAGCCTGACTGTGCAGTTTAAGAACCTTATTAGGTGGTTGACGTCTAAGCCAGACAGTTACTCGAAACTCTCGAACAGTGGTTTGCCCAGAGTTGACATTCTCTTCCTCCATAGGGTAGAGGATTCACAGCGGAGATGGAAAATCGTTTCGTTTTCCTTCGGTTGCTTACAACTATGAGATACCTATTTGGCTGCTGCCTCTCCTGTGGACCAGAAGCCAGTTATCCCAGCCGTGAGTCTGCAGGCATTCTTTCATTTCATATTTATCAATGTTGACGTTTGTTTGAAGTTGTAGGTGGGCCATAAGGTTCTGCTAGTTTTGCTTGTCGTCTGGTCTTTCCAGCTACAATTTGCGATTCGTAGGTATTTTGAGGGTATTGCATTTTTGATAGCACACAGTGGTGTGAATACCGATTCTGCAAGAACGCCATTCATGGCAGATCCCCCTCTTGCCAGTTCATCTGCTTTTTCGTTACCTTCAATGTTGCGATGTCTCGGAACCCAGATTAAGGTAACTTTATGGTTTTCACTCAAGCTGGTAAGTCTACTCCTACTTTGTTCCACCAGTTTACAGGTTTTTGTAGTCGAATCCAGTGTCTGGATTGCAGCTTTGCAATATTGTGAAAGCATAGCGATATTGCTCTTAAAACAGAATTCTGCGATTAGTAGCCTACAAGCTTCCCCAATTGCCAGTACTTCCGCCTGGAAGACATTGCAAGTATTAGATAGACGTACAAATTTTTCAATTTCAAGTCCATGAAGATATATACCTGCTCCAACACCACAATCCAGGAGTCATACTTCAAAAGAGGTACAGTGTGGTGCCGCGAGAGGCTCCATTGTGGTCAAACTCTGAAAATGAGCCCGGCAAACACTGTTTTCGCATTTTCACGGATAGCTTCAGGACCGAGCACGGTTCTGGCTTAGTGTCTACATAGAATCCAGCAGGACAAAGCTACACTTTACTCTTGGAATGTACGTATCTGTGTTTCAAGCGGAAGTGTATGCTTTTCAGGGAGTAATGAACAGGTGGAGAGGCAGATCTGTAGATGTCGGCAGCGACAGCAAAGATGCGCTCATGCAGCCCTCCAACCACTTCAAGGGTAGTTGAGTCCTGCAAATCCAGGCTTAACTATGTCGGTATACATAATATCCGGATGCTAACATAGGTCTCGGGACACGTGAGTAGCGCAGGTAACGATACCTCTGACTCTTTAGCTACGATGAGCTCTGAGGCCAACTTCTGTGGCCCAGAGTCCGTTCTGCCACTCCCTTCTGCAGCTATCAAAACTACGGTTAGCAAACGGGTTACTCCAACCCACAAGCGAGCTTGACACGGTGAGAGTGTCTGCAGATTGATGTTACCTGTCATGTCTGCGGACTGTCGCAGACCCTTCTGTCATTAAGCAGAAGGGACTGTAGGCAGCTGGTTGGACTGATGACATGGAAAAGATAGACGTCTCAGACAGTTCACTCTGCCCTGCATGTGGAGAGAAGGATGAGACGGCGCACCACTTTCTGTGCGAATCAGGCTTGAGGTCTTTGTCACTGATGTGTTAAGAAGCGACCACCTTGGCTCCTTGGCCCCATAAAATCTGATCAGATTTCTTCGGTGCTTGAGTAGATTTAAAGAAAATTAAAACAGGAACCAGAGTGCAGTACCCGAATGGTACAATTGTCTGAGTGCTGTACTCGCTAGCCGTCCCGACAAAAGAGAAACAGTCAAAATTATTACAGCTTGGTGGAATATTAATTGTATGGAGCACAGTGCACGGCGAGCTCCAATGTAGTCTCATGCGCTGACGGCGAGCTTATAATTTGAGAATTCTTATGAATGTAAGTACTTTCTCAGATGTGAAGATACGAGTGTCATAATGAATTCTTAAAGTTCCAGTATGGAACATAGGGCCACAACGAATTTCTACCATTCGGGTCTGTTTTGCGCCAATCTCTTAACTTCATCACAGCTAAGTTGCATGGCGCCGGCCTCTGACTCCAGCAGTCGTCTCCATACATTCGCTGGTCTTTCATGTCTGTGGCTTCCTTGGGGGTTCCAGTTGTTATTGTTGTAGCAGCATAAACATTCCCCATACTTACATACGGGGAATGGCCGGGTATAAATCCGGTCGGATATAAATCCGGATCGTTTCGGTAACGTAGAACCGACTGCCGAGGATATGTGGGGTTCCAGTCAATGGCGACCTTGTTAAGTTACCATTTCCTCTGCGTAGATTTCTAAATGATCGCTACAACTTCGATGTCATTCACTTACAATTTTCATTATTTTTCAGACCAACATATGGATATACCACCCACACGATTCGTAATAATAGTACGATATGTTGTTTGGAATTTGGAATGTCTGTACTCTGTCAGAGGCTCTTAAACTCGAAGAAATATGTAGTGAAATGGATACATATAATTTGGATATAATCGGCTTGTCAGAGACGCGTTGGATTGGTGTGGGTAATATTGAAACAAGCCGAGGTTACCATTTTTTATACAGTGGCAACTCTGAAAGTAAGCAGTATGGCGTTGGCATACTCGTTAAGCCAGCAGCTTATAGGAGCTTTCTGGGCCACTGCCCAATTTCGGAGCGCATACTAACTGCGCGGTTTAAAACTGACACAGGCAATCTTACCATAATTCAATGCTATGCGCCAACTGAGGTCAAAGAGTACCGGGAAAAGGACAAATTCTACCAATCGTTGGAGGAGACACTGGACGATGTGCCAGAGGGTGACACAATTATAGTCGCTGGTGATTTTAATGCGAGAGTCGGAACAGACAATACGCGCTTCGAACTGGTAATGGGCAAACATGGAATGGGCGAAAAGTGCAATGATAATGGCAATCGACTGAAAAATCTTGCCGAAAATCGTAAGTTATTCATTGGTGGTACAGGATTTGAGCATGCGGCAGCCGAGAAGTATACATATGTACAGAAAAGAGGGGGTCGGCAACAGATCGATCACATACTAATCAACCAGTCCCAAAAAGAACGACTCGTTGACGTACGCAATGAGCGACAAGCGGATATTTACACAGATCACTTGTTGGTGGTGGCCAAATTAGATTTGCAACTATGCTTGGTGAATAAGTTTGAATTGAAGGCGCTTAAAGATGTACAAATACCCGCAAACTATCGTTGCAAATTAAGCGAAGCTATCGCCTCACTAGCGACAACACCCACTTGGGCAAACATCGATGAGCTACTAAAGCAAGTAGCGTGTGAAACTTTGGGACAGCTTTACAATCGCGAACAGTCATGGTTGAGCAAAACGACCTGGGAGCGAATTGAGAGTAGGAAAAAATTGATATGTAGCCTTGAAAAATCCGAAAATGAAGAAGAGCGAAAGCAGAAGAGGAAGGAATACAAAGCAATACAGCAGGAAATCATGGAGCTAGCAAAAGAAGATGAAGCACAGTATAATGCGACTGCAGCAATGAGGATCACTGAGGAGGAAATAGCTGTGCAACTGAGAGATTTCAGAGCGCAACATTGTGAGTACAAGCAACTCACTGTTGCACAACCACAACTAACGCCGCTGAAGGAGCGTAAAAGTAGCGGACCCAGAAGAAGTAGTCGACAAGCAGCGCGTCGCGAAGCGCGCATACAGAGTGAAGCAAATAATTGCCCGCCTACGAACGAGCTAAAGTCGAGTATAGAAGCAGGAGCAGCAGCAACAGGTACTCGTACAACTGCTATGCGATCTTGTATGGAACAGTTGAAAGAAGGGTGCACTTCAATAGATCATAAAGCCCACGCTGCTCCTATGATCAAGCAAGAGAACGAACTAATAAATTTGGCGCCACCAACAGCGAAAGAAATCGCAACTGCTGTAAAGCAAATCAAAATTAAAGAACCGTCTAACCCCAAAGACATACCCATCCAGCTGTTGCAGCACGGGCTAGACGAGTTGCTACCCATAATGCAGCGAATTTTTGAAACGATTTGGAGGCGAAAACTCACCAGCAAATGCAAGCCGAAGGTTTTGAAGCTAAATGCAGCGCCGGCGGTATTACAACGCATTTTAGTCGCCATTATACACCAGCGTATGGCGCCGATGCTCCAGAGTGCGCTACGCGTCGAGCAACGCGGCTACGGACGTCGTGCCTCCTGCATAGACCTCGTAGTTGCTGTGCGCAGTATTATCAAGAAATTGAATGGAAAACCGCTCGTTCTGCTTTTCCTGCATTTCGTAGCGCCATATGAGACTATGCGACGCACCGCTATTTGGAAGAGGTTACGCTTTTTGGGTATTCCAGAAGAGCTGGTATTACTCATCGAAGCACTTTATTTAACTTTTGATGCACGCCCAGTTGGCGTGCCCGAGGACTGCGAACTGTCGCGTTTACTGTGCGCTTTAGTGTTGGATGGTGTGCTCGCTGAAACCAACCGCATTGTAGGCAAAGGCATTGAATTGACAGCAAGTCGTGTTTTGTGCGATCTGGCATATGGCGATGATATCTGTTTTCTTACAGATAACCTGGAGAGTATGCAGCGTAAAATGGAAGTGCTTATAAAGCAGGCTGAAAATGTGGGGCTGCGGGTGGACTTTGACAAAACTAAAGTTATGAGCTGGAATGTGGAAAATGTGGAAAAATTAAGGGTTACAGTGGGCGAAAAAGTTTTTAGTATAGAAAATGTGAAGGAGCACAATTATTTGGGTTGTTTACTCACGAAGCATACTAATACAGATGCAGCGGCAGCAGAACGCATCGATTTGGCACGGTGTAAATTTAAAGAATGGCAGACGGTTTGGGAATCCAGAAAATTAGTAGAGAGCGAAAAATTAGATATATTCCGAAAAATTATAATGCCGGTACTTTTGTATGGTTCGGAGGTATGGACATTGTCAAAACAAGCACGCACTCGATTAGATTATTTTGTGGCGACAAGTCTATTCACAATTTGTCAACTACGTACAGAAGTGGACCAACAACAACAGCAATGGAAGCTAGAAATAAGTGGACGAGCGGAAAATGATTTAATAAAAATGGCGTACGAGTGGAAGCCGAAAAAAACTAAATAAATTGTAGGTACTTAATAAATCATAAAAAATTGGCTTCTGTACTCAATAGAGTATCGCATCCAAGCGGTTCCAACGATTCCATTTTGTTAACATATAAGTTAAGCAGAAAAATTTGCTGGCCACCTACATAAACGAACATGCAGAGAGCTGTCAAATGAAAGTGTCAGTGAGCTGCTGTAAAAGCCAGTACAGTTAACAGCGAACATCATACACATCGCTCGCAGTTGCTATGCAAGTGTGAGTCGGCTGCTGTGAGAGCGACTAGAGCAGTTAACAGCAAAAAGGAATTAAATGTGAAATTCACCTCCACCCAATTAGAGGCTAATGGGAGATCTGTTGCAAATGGACCACTTTGGAGATCACTATAGCTTTACTATATAATATTTTTGTAAATTCTTAATGTTAATAAATAAATATTTCATAATTTGTATATGTATATCCAAGGTAAGATATGCCCTGCTAGGGCAATCGTCGAAAATGTCGATAAAATCAGCAAAATCGTCCTGATAATGCTCAGGAACTGAGGAATAATCAAAAATTTTGTTTTTGTCTGGGAACGGATTATCCTGAATATAATCTTGGAAATTAATAAAAAAAACCAACGCTTCGAACTTTCTACTACACCCAATATTTTTAATCTAAACAAAATGTTAGCAATATGAAATTCTTTGAATTATAATTTAAATATTATATTTTATGTGATTATAACTTTTTAAAATTATTAATGAATAAAATGTTTTTTGTGCAATAATAGAAAATAAATTATAAAATCTGAACCGGATTATCCTAAATATTATATAACCTTGTAAATGAAGCAAACAAAAGTTCATAACTTTTTACCACACCCAATATTTTTAATCCTAACAAAACGTTAGTTAAGTGCAATGTGCAATTCTTTGAGTTATAATTTAAATATTTTATGTAATTCGAAATTTTAATTTTATTTAATCATTAAAATTAAATAATAAAATCTGAATCGGATTAGCCTAAATAAATATAATCTGGTAAATTAATCGGAAAAAAAATTCCGAACTTTTAACTCCACCCAATATTTTTAATCTAAACAAAACGTTTGTTAATTGCAATGTGTAATTATTTGAGTTATAATTTAAATATTTTATGTGATTCGAATTTTTAATTTTTTTTTAATTATTAATAAATAAAATATTTTATGTGAAATAGTAATGAAAATTAAATCCTAAATATAATCTTGTAAATTAAGCGAAAAATAGGTTAAGAACTTTTTACTACACCCAATATTTTTAATCTAAATAAAACGTTAGTTAATTGCAATATGAAATTCTTTGAATTATAATTTTAATATTTTATGTGATTCGAATTTTTAATTTTTTTTAATTATTAATAAATAAAATATTTTTTGTGAAATGATAATAAAAATTAAATAATAAAATCTGAATCAGATTAGCCTAAATAAATATAATCTGGTAAATTAAGCGGAAAAAAAATTCCGAATTTTTAACTACACCCAATATTTTTGCAATGTGCAATTCTTTGAGTTATAATATAAATATTTTATGTGATTCTAATTTTTAATTTTTTTTTAATTATTAATAAATAAAATATTTTTTGTGAAATAAGAATGAAAATTAAATCCTAAATATAATCTTATAAATTAAGCGAACAATAGGTTCAGAACTTTTTATACACCCAATCATTTTAATCTAAATAAAACGTTAGTTAATTGTAATATGAAATTCTTTGAATTATAATTTAAATATTTTATGTGATACGAATTTTTAATTTTTTTTTATTATTAATAAATAAAATATATTTTGTGCCATAATAAAAATTGCAACAAAAAATGTGCTTAGTGGCTTCACTCTTCAAATCTGTGTTAAATTAGTGCAATTGAAATATAAAAAAATCTCCACAGTGTTTTTCTAACTAACTACCACTCTGTTTTCGCTACTGCTCTGAACTTGAATAGATGAGTAGTAGAACAGGTAGCGCAAAAAGCGGCATCAACTGTTTTGTTCCGCTCCAACGTATGTTTCGTTAGTTTCAAGTCAAGTCCAAAAAAGTCTTAACTGCTCTCTGATTGGGAGAGTTTTTCGCTCCCCCTAAATAAACAAATTCTTATCTTCAACCAAGCGTTCTTCAGTCTTCAGCCTACTGATTATGAATTGTCAATCCGAATTTACTTCAAAATATTCAAGAAATGTTAAGTTCTCCGCCTCTAAAAAAAGCACCCTTCACAACTATCGGCTAAACTTATTCACTTGATGAGGAAACGATAGTGACGCACACATTTGAGGAGGTGAGGATTTCAAAAAGTCACAAACCATTAAGCAAGACAATTCGAACGATTCTGCTCGTATTTAGATTATTAAAAACAAAAAGGACGGAATGATTAAATAATTTGACCATAAACACGTGACCAAAAGCACACACAAATTATATTCATAATAAAAAGTGACATACATAAATCCTTCTTTGGGCAGCAAAAACGTGCGCCTGTCCCCAGAGAGAGAGAGAGAGGAGGAGAGTATAAGAGAAAGAGGGAGACAGTCACGCAGTAATCCTTTAGCAACCCTTTATAGAAAGTTTTTTTCTTCGAATTTCACACGCTGCTAAACGGTTAAGCGTCAGCAAGTGCAATGCCGTTATGGAACTCTCATTGACAGCTAAGCCTTTTAGCGGCTGTGGTATGACAATTATTGTGTTGTTGGTGGTGAAGGCTGGTCTTGACAAAGATTTTGGTGTGCCACACATGCCACGTGGCACACTAATTTCGCACATTGCGATACAAAAGTAACAACAAAGATTAAACTGAGGTTATCGGTACTGGTAAAGGCCGTTTTGGTGTCGTCAAAAATGATACCAGAAATAAATAGAGGCAAAGCTGCAATTTTTTTTTTCGAAACATTTTTATTTATTTACAAATAACTTCCTTTGTCTCCTTCAAAATAATGCTCCTCAGCTATTATACGCTTGTTTCAGCGCTTCTTCTTATCCACGAAACACTTCTGGTGTGCGCTTTGCGTTATGACCTCAAGTTCTTACAGCGATGCGATCTGTATTTTCTCAATCGTGGCAAATCTACGCATTTTCAACAGGCATTCAAGCCTGCCAAATAATCGTACGGGACAGCTATTGGCAGAGCAGATAGAGGATTCGGCATTCAGCACTGTAAACGACGTCGCCCCCTGCTGTCCTATGCTTTTAAAACAACAACAACAACAACAACGTCGCCCCCACTAGGATAGTGGGCAATTGCAGCAGCTCGCCTGACGTCACAATTGCTAGCGCAGGTCTGATAAATAGCATAACCTGACGACCTATGCTATCGCTTGCATCAGACCACTTGCCCATTATCATCTCGATCGAGAAACCTGCCGACTTTGTTTCCGCGGATCACCGGTCACATATCAACTTTAACAAAGCTGATTGGACCAGATTCGCGGAATTTACTGAGGACATCTTCGCAGCCCTACCCATTCCCACGGATGTGCGTGCAGGCGAACGCGCATTCCGCAAGGTGATCACAGCCGCCGTGGCTCGCTTCATACCCGCTGGACGGATCCGGGACATACGTCCCAATTTCCCAGCTGAAGCAGCTGTTCTGGCGAACGAGCGTGATCGCCTACGCCAGGCCGATCCCGGGGATCCTCGAATAAAGGACCTCAATTCGGAGATCCGGCAACTGGTAACCCAACACAAGCGGGCCAAATGGGTAGAGCATCTGAAGTCCTGCAACTTCACCTCTGGTGTGAGCAAGCTCTGGTCCACCGTAAGGTCCCTGTCGAACTCGACGAAGCACAACGACAAGGTGGATATCACCTTCAACGGTCGTACTTCCGAAGAGATGCTCGAGCCACTTTAGCCCTCAATTTATACTGCATCCTCCGGTCGACAGATCCATCGTTGTGCACCAGACGGTTGCACAAACTGTCATACAACAGTGCACCGCTTGCTTTCTCAGAGGGAGTCTCACTGGCCTCATACGCCGACGACTGCACGATAATGGCGTCGGGCAATGACATTGTTGGCCTATGCACCAAAGTAAACAACTACCTCGCCCGCCTTTTTCGCTTCTTCACTGCGAGAAACCTAAAACTTTCTCCCACTAAATCCACGGCGACCCTTTTTACCACCTGGACAAAGGAGGTCAAGCTGCAACTTCAGGTGCACGTTGATGATACCCCAATACCGACGGTTAATAACCCCAGCATTTTGGGAGTCACCTTTGACAGCTTGCTCTCCTTCTCAGCGCACACAACCGCTATTGCAACGAGAGTACAGAATCGCAACAAGGTCGTCAAGTCGCTCGCCGTCAGCACTTGGGGCAAAGACAAAGAAATGTTGCTGTCGACTTTCAAAGCAATAGGCCGACCGGTTCTTAACTAAGCTGCGCCTGTCTGGTCGCCCGGAACCAGTGATATGCAGTGGACGAAGCTCCAGACCTGCCAAAATACTGCTATTAGCACCGCGACAGGATGTTTCCTGATGTCCCCAATACAACACCTGCATGACGAGGCTCACATGCTTCCTGTGAAGGAGCATAACAAACTGCTCAGCAAGAAGTTTCTGCTAGGGTGTCACCGTAGGCCTCACCCATGCAGACACCTGCTTGAGCCTGAGCTACCTCCCAGGCACATCAGGAGGCACCTTCTCAACTACGTGGACGAGATCCTGGACAAAACAGACAGACCACTCCAGGATCAGACAGTGTACAGACAGACCATAAACGACATTCAACAGGAGACCCTTACCACCTTCTTAAGCTCCCGACCCCCGAATGCCGTTATTGGAGTCCAACCACCACCTATTGCAGACGAAGAGCTCCAGCTTCCCCGAGAGTCCCGCGTAACCTTGGCACAATTACGTTCTGGATACTGTAGCAGGTTAAACTCCTACTTATCCAGAATCGACCCCGACATACTAAACATATGTCCGGCATGTGAAGGCACCGCGCACGACACTAACCACCTTTTCACATGCCCCATCAAACCCACTCATCTTACACCTCTCTCCCTCTGGACCCAACCCGTCGAAACAGCTAGTTTCCTGGGCCTACCGTTAGATGAGTTAGACGAAGACGACCGGTGATTACACTACACTGAAAGGGCGAAGATACTGCTACAACAACAACAACCGATGCTAATACCCTTTAGGCCGATTTCTGCAGATGAACTCGTTTCGGAACCAAAGAACTAGGTTCGCACCACTCTTTAGCCTCTTGTTTTGATTAAGGATAATGGTGATAGATCTGGGCCTCATCTATAGTGATGAATCGATGCACAAAATCCACTTTATCCTTTCGAAAACGGTCTAAATGTTGACGAGAAAGTCGCATTCGAATGTGTTTTTGTTCCATTGTTAGCGAATGCGGCACCGACAGTGGACACAAGTTTCTGAAACCCAATACTTGAACAAAAATATTGCTTACACTGCCCAATGAGATGCCGAAGGCTTATACTAAATCTCTTTCAGTCACTCGACGAGATTTTCCTATATTTCTTCTACGATTTCTGGTGTGGTTGCTGTTTCTGGACGTCTTTGACGTTGACAGCGCTGTAGCATGGAACCGGCCGAAGACTTTAGCGAGGAAACGGCAGCAATGGAAGTCTTGTATTGTAGCACTTTCGATACGGAGTAAAAGAAATAAATAATAATAATAATACGAGAAAACTTCACTTTATACTTATAAAAAATCCAATTTTCACTGTAGACTCTTTATTCGCTCGTATACTCGCAAACTTCGCACTTTTACACACATTTCTTTTAACTAAGTATGTGCTCCCCAACCTTATCCACCCCTACGTATGCCGATGACGTGTGACTAATTTTGCATGCATTCATGCACGTAAGTACACATGCAAATACTTCAGCGAATTACCGCGTTGATTGCCCCAAGCTAAAAGAGCCAAGAAATACAGCATCATTCAAATGGAATTTATGTTGAAGACCGCGCGATAATACAAATATAAGTTGAGCGCTATTGAAGAAGTGTTGCCAGACATAGTGTAGCAAAATTTGATGATAGAAAAGAAGAGTCACCGATCTGTAAGTTCAGCCAGCCGTTTCTTCATAGTGGGGAACAAATAGTAGTCCGAGTGATCCGAGAGAGCTAAGTCTGGAGAATAGCGGGGATGTGAAACGAGTTGGAACCCTATTTCCATGAATTTTGCGGCCTCAACTACTTGGGTGTGGGCTGGTGCGTTGTGGTGATGGGAAAGGAATATCACTGGACTTCCTCGATTTAAATGGAATACCAAACACAAACAATAGATCGATCTGGTTGAAATTTGGTGTTCTCCCAAGAGATGCTGCTAACTTCATAAATGTATCCTCGATAGGCGCTAGTAGTGCCACATCTCGGACTTTGTAGGGGCTTTTCAAACGACACTCGTACATTCCTAGTATGGAGCGTCGAATAGTTTTATACAGCCTCCGTATGGAAGTGTGTTTTATGAGTATTTCTTTGCCATCCATTGTTTTTCAATGATCATTCTTTTTTTATTTCTATTATTTGAAGATTCATTCATATCCTCAGCGGACATCGATATCGTGGATAGCGCCAGTGTGATAGGCACACACAAACATACTCGCTAAACAGTGGCCACATATTTTGATCAGTAAACGTGGTTTTACACTGGCTATTCCTCAGCTGAGCTTTCGAACTCAGCTAAATGAGTCTGGAACCCAATAAAGCTCTGGCATCCAATGCGTAACGCAAGATTTTTTATAATTGAAAAATTAATCCTTCGATCCGGCTACACCCGTCCACGGTTAGTTCACTCTTACGTGCGTACATTTTTCTGCATTCGTAATTGACTAATTCACATAGCTCATCTTGGCCGCCTTAAATTAAACAAAAACTCTATAAATGCGCCAAACGTCGAATTCAACGTTTCATAACACAATTCATTCATAGTCGCCATAGGTGTGTATGTGTATGTGTGACTTTGAATTTGTCCTTTTCGTCATCACATTTCTTGCGCTGACATGCAAAAATGCGTGGAATTTCCGTTCCAACAGTTGGGAGACATCAGCTGATGTATGCAGTATATTTGTAGAGAGAGAGAGAGTGTGTGTAGAAAGCGCTGATGTAGGAATGCAGTTGGAGCCACAATTGGCACTTTACGCCACCCAATTCATTACGGGCACTATTTAATACCCCATTGTTTGGTGACATTCGACGCTGAATTACAAAGAAATTCCTCACTTTAATGAGATTATTAGTTCGTGACTCCTGCTAGTGGATTAAGCATAGCTGTTAAATTACGATGGCGGTTGGGAGAGGCAGGTTTTTAGCCAGCTACAAAAATATGTGAATTTGCTTATGAATGAGCGAATAAGCGCCTGACAGCGGGCTTGGACTTAATACACTTATCTTAATTATACGAATCCTAGCGAGTAAGTGTTAAGAAGTGAGCGGTAGCTGAGCAAGAAGGCTAGACTGGATCACGAGTCCTTAAAGCTGCAAATAATTCCGTACAAAAACGTACCGGGAATCGGTCAATAAAACAATAAAAAAACTATTAAACTGCACAAATTTCGATAAAAAAATTATATTCGGAATTATAAAAAATATAATAATTGGTGCGTGCACTTCTGTTAGGTGTTTGGCCGAGTTCCTCCTCCTATTTGTGGTGTGCGTCTTGATGTTGTTGCACAAATGGAGAGACCTACAGTTTCAAGCCGACTCCGATTGGCAGATATTTTTTTTACGAGAAGCTTTTTCATGGCAGAAATACACTCGGAGGTTTGCTATTGCCTGCGAAGGAGCGCCCGCTATTATAGAAAAAACTTTTTCTAATATATATCTATTTTTCTATATCCGGAATCAAGGTTGCAGAAATCAAGTCTATGGACGTATGCGTTCCACAGAACAGATTGCCTGAAGACTCCAAGTTTTTTGATTCTAATACTATTTTCATGTTTTGGAGTTCCAGTATTCCATTTTCGCGACTTTTTTTACTTTTGCATATTTATTTCGAGCCCGTTCATAAGAATTTGTCAGTTATGAATAGATAATTCGTGACTAGTCTGGTTCTGGATACACACAATACAGTCTGTCCAATAGAAGCGAAACAAATGAAACAAATTTCACTAAAAATGTTTCTGATTACCGAAAAAAATTCCAATAAAAATAATAAAAAAAATTTTTTTTTTATAAAAAATTTCAGTAAAAATATTTTTGTAATAAAATTTGTTTTTAATAATTCTTTTTTTTTTAATGAAAATTCCAGTAAAAATATTTTTTTATATTGTTTCAATAAATTTTTTTTTTATAAAAAAAGTTCCAGTAAAATATTTCTTTAATATTTTTTTAGTAAAAGTTTTTTTTTATAAAGTTTCCAGTAAAAGTATTTTTTTAATATTTTTTTAATAAAATTTGTTTTTAATCAAAAAAAATTCCAGTAAAAATATGTCTTTAATACATTGGTTTTTAATAAAAAAAATTCCAGTAATATATTTTTTTTAATAAAATTTTTTTTAAAACAAATTTTTTTTTATAAAAAATTTCAGTAAAAATATTTTTTTAATAAAATTTGTTTTTAATAAATTTTTTTTTATTGAAAATTCCAGTAAAAATATTTTTTTAATAAAATCGTTTTTTTCATAAAAAAAGTTCCAGTAAAATATTTCTTTAATATTTTTTTAGTAAAAGTTTTTTTTTTATAAAGTTTCCAGTAAAAATAATTTTTTAATATTTTTTTAATAAAATTTGATTTTAATAAAAAAAAGTCCAGTAAAAATATGTTTTTAATACATTGGTTTTTAATAAAAAAAATTCCAGAAAAAGTATTTTTTAATATTTTTTTAAATATTTTTTTGCTTGAATTTTTTTCGGTTTTTTTTTACTGAAATTGTTTCCATTTTTTTCACTTCTCCTATACTTTTTGACATTAAAAAAATATTTTTACTGACTACTGAAAAAAGTTGCAGTAAAAAGATTGATAATATCTGCAAAATATTTAGTGTTTATTGGTAGTCAAAATGGGGATCACGTGACTGTTAAAGGTAATTCAACCTTGCAATCCCATTTCGCTGTTTCCCTCTACACACCTTCGGCTTCAATACTTGGGCTCGTTGTCCTCTTGTAACACCCAAGGTTGGCTAGTTCTTCCAAATATTTTAGCATCTGATGGCAGTGATGCTTTTTGATAAATTTTACTCATCCAAACTGCATTCAAATTGGTGGCAAACACAAATTGAAATTGAAATTTGAAAAAAAAAAAAAAGAGCGAAGAAGCACCCAAAGGTTTGGTAACTTCTAAAACACTCAGGCTAACAAGCCCATTGTATTTAAAGCTCTGGAAAGTAAAAAGGTAGTCAGGGAGGAACTGAAATTGGATAAAACCTACTACTTGCGGTGAGAATTGTTGTTAGTCCAATTTTCGACCACGGGCGATACTTGTAATGATAATAGTTGAAATCACAAGAAGTGAAATATACCAGCAGTCTTTCAGTTTGGTCCGAGAAGGCCGGTTGGTAGTGAGAAGTGCGGGTAGTGAGCTTACAGGATAAGCTCGTTTATTAGAGTACATTGGCTTTGAATGGGTTTATTGCTGTTGAGAAGAAAAAGGCTTCCTTATTGTTTCGGCAACCAGCAAGCCAGTTCAGAGTGATCACAGGCCAGTTGAGAATTGCAGCGCTTGTGCTAGGGGATGGAACTATTGAAGCGAACTTTTTAAAAATAAAAATGTTTTAAGCGCACCGGATTATTTATAAATTATTTCATGAACTAGTTGAGAATTGCAGGGCTTGGACTACTAGAATGAAGTAATATTCAATACAATAAAAAATTTGGATTGCTTACACCCGATAATAATGCCGTAGAGATGGAACCAAGTTTGATGAAGCTTCATAAAACAATTACACATATGAGTAACAATAACGCACCTGGAGAAGATGGTATGACCACAGAGCTGCTGAAATCCCTCGACGAGAACGGACTTCAAGTTCTACTACACTTCTTTCTAAGAATATGGCGCTGAGGTTGCATTCCGGAAGCGTGACTGGTAGCGTGGGTAACTCCTATTCACAAAAAGGGATACAAATTGGATTGTAAAAAAAAAACTAAAAATCTTCTCTCGACTTCTCGCTTTCCGGTTAACTGCGGCAGCAGAAAAAATCATGGGTGAATACCAAGGCGGGTTTCGCACAGGTCGATCAACAACAGACCAAACTAATAACAAATGCGTATGCGGTTGATATCGCAATGGAACGTAAAAGACCAAAAGGTATTTAGTAGGTCTTAGAATAGTTGAATAGAAAACTAAATATCTGAAGATAGACTGGTAGACTGGAATTGTCCTCTTCACCAGAAGGAGGAAGCTTGATGGACTCGTTCTGCCTAAGCTAAAAGGAGTCACAATCCACGTATCCAAGCAAATTAAATATCTTGGAGTAATCCTCGATAGTAAGCTCCTATGGAAATCACAAGTTGAAACAAAGACATCCAAAGCACTGACAGCTTACTGGCAGTTCAAAGGTGTCTTTGGAAAAACGTGGGGTCTTTCTCCTAGCAAGGTATTATGGATCTACACGGCTATGATAAGACCTATTATCACCTATGCATCAGTGGTCTGGATGAGTAGACTCTCTCTAGTGGGAGTCAGGAGGACCTTATCGAGACTACAACGCACTGTGGCCATCTGTTGCACCGGAGCTTTTCCGACTACTTCGGGCCCGGCATTAGATACTCTGATTGGTTTACCAGCACTTGATGCTTTCATCCAAGGAGAGGCCTTGAAGGCCATCTGCAGACTGAAACACAATGGGTACGGCCCCTGTCCGGCATTGGAACACAGGCCTGGACGTCGATCCATCGATTCTCTCCATGCCATTAAGAGTCGTACTTGAAAAGAGATACAGTGTAGTGCTACCAGAGGCTCAGTTGTGGGATGATTCAGAAAATGAGCCTGGCAAACACTGTTTTCGCATTTTTACGGATGAGTCCAGCACCGAGCATGGCTCCGGCTCTGGGGTCTACGTGGAATCCAGCGGGACAAAGCTGCACTTTGCTCTTGGCATGCATGCTTCTGTGCTTCAAGCGGAGGTGTATGCAGTTCAAGAAGCGATGAACTTTGTTGTGGAAAAGTGATGGAGAGGCAGATCTATATGTGTCTGCAGCGACAGCCAAGCTGCGCTTATGGCCTTAGACAGCCCTCCAACCACATCAGGGGTAGTCAAGTCCTGTAAATCCAGGCTGAACTATGTCGGTAGATAAAATAGCCTGATGCTAACAAGGGTCCCGGGACACGTTGGTATCCTTAGCTAAGATGGGCTCTGATCATCAGCCACGGTTAGGAAATGGGTAACTACCACCTACAAGCGAGCTTGACAGGCTGCAGATGGACAACACTGATGTTACCTGTCATGTCCGATCGACTGTCGCAAACTCTTCTGTCATTAAGCAGAAGGGATTGTAGGCAGCTAGTTGGACTGATGACGGGCCACTTTCTGTAGGCGAAGTACATGGAAAGGTTGGGCATCTCAGACAGTGTACCCTACCAGCTTGTAAAGAGAAGGATGAGACGGCCGTCCACTTCCTGTGTGTCTGCCCCGCCTTCGCTCGAATCAGGTTTGAGGTCTTTGTCACTGATGTGTAAGAGAAGCGACCATCTTGGCTTCTTGGCACCACAAGATCTACTCAGATTTCTTCGGAGATCGGGTAGATTTAAAGAAAATTAAAAGGGAATCTAAGTGTAGTACAATGGACTTAACTAATGTCTAAGTGCTGCACTTTCTAGTTGTCCCGACAAAAAAAAAAAAAAATATCTGAATATCTTGCGCAGCTAAGAGAAACGAAATCCTGAAAACATCGAAATCAGGACATTAACCTTTGCCGGCTGCGAGTGCTGGACAATGACAAGCAAAGACGAAAGACTCAAACTTTTGGCACGAGATAATGAATTTTCTAATACTTCTCAAACTATCAAAATTATGAAAATCGGTGGTAAACCAAAAAAAAACTATGAAGTAGGAAAAGCATTCAATAATTTCGATTTTCCCTAGATGACTCTGACTTCCATCGGTTAAAGTGCTATTACTCACTCAATTTTGCTTTGATTTTGCTCAATTTTCCAGTTCACGAGATAGTGAATTTTCCAGTGCTTCTCAAATTGTCAAAATTATGAAAATCGGTGGTAAACCAAAAAAAAAAAAAAGAACTATGAAGTAGGAAAAGTACTCAATAATTTCGATTTTCTCTGAATCCATTGCTTTGAGCGAAAAGTGTTTCGACGGGAGTTTGACCCCATACGCTGCATCGATGAGGTTGTTGAACTTATGCCGTGGAGAAGATTTCGTTAAATACATTAAATCCTAAAGGCTGTGGGCGTGAAGGAGAGCCGCCCGCAAAAATCTTTTTTAACAACAAACTTTCTAACGACCCGGGCTTGAGGACGTCCAAGGTTAACCTGCCCGGACCAAGTTATAACCGACCTGAAAATGCTGCGACTTAGGAGCGGGAAGCTGGAAGTCTATTGCTATGAGCCGTGCAAATTGGAAGATAATTGTGGACGAAGGGAAAGCTCACCTGGAGCTGTAATCATTATTAAAAATTATTTTAAAAATTATATCAATATTCTTAAAAGAAGCCTGTGCATAAAATTTGCATCACAATATCGAATTATTTCAAAATTATATTCACTTTTTATGCGCAAATTCCATTTCATCAGCACTGAGCCACTTCTTTCCACTGCTTCGTTTTTACATAATTGATTAACTTTTATTGGCCATTGTTCTCTGCTCGCATAGGTGTATGTATATGTGTTAGCACACTCACTCATAAGCATGTAAATATGTCAATTATAGTACACAAAAGTGCACTAATTGTTAATAAATTGATAAGCGTCGGTTCGCAACCCAGCAGCATCTACCTGTCCGACGCATGCCAACATCAGACCAACGCAAGTGGACAAGTGGGGCAGGGAAGGGGTTGTGGTGTGTCAAAAAACAAACTCTATAATTTTTCAATTACAGTCCCGGCAGGATGCAAATTGTTTCCAATACCCATACAAGTATTTGCACACACGCGTTTTGTGTACACTCTGTGACATAAGTTCCAGGGCCAGTGCCAGTGTCACTACTACGTTTAACAAATCACGCGTTTTACTTTAATTTTAATTCTTCGAATAAATAAATAGAAAAATAAAATAAAAAGTCGATCGATGCTAAGCTTTTGCAAGATTTCTCAAATATGATACATAAATCAAGTCTAGTCAAGCAAACTGCTCTTGGTCCTTCGGAGGTTTCTTATCTTAAATTAACCTAATCTTTTGGAAAACTCAAGCAAATACTTCAGCGTCCATGCACCTTAAGTATTCAGCTTATCGAAGAAGTGATTTTCTAGAAATGTAAAAAGTGCTGGGCACTCCAAGTACTAGAAGCTTGCAGTCGAACTTCTCAGGTTCTCAAAATGATTTTCTACAAATTTACAAACTGCTGGAAATTTGCAGTCGAACTGCTTAATTTCCTCATTCTCTTCGAAGTACGAAGCTAACTTTTCAAGTAGGCGGTATCTGCACTATACAGGTTTCCGAAACTTCACTTTTTCCCAGAAAACTGAAGCACAATCCGAGAAATGCGGGTTCTGTAAACTCTGCCTTTTCAGCATATCTGCCGCGCTTCCAGAGAAATTGTTGAACCCATCGTGAAAATGATATATAGTGCAGATTCCCAATTATATTTCAAGTGGGAGCCGTATACTTGTTTTTGACAACTGCTAGAAAAAGTGGTGTATTCAAAATGGAAACGAAATACGATTTATAAAAAGCCAACGAATCAGCTGACTGTGGCCCATGTACAGAATGCCCAAATGGAGAGCTGCCAGTATAGCGTTCCAAAGGTAAGTAGATGAACGGAGCGGTCGAGGGAGACCAAACAAACGATAGATTGATGAGGTCACAGCCGACTTGCGGAAAATGGGAATTGCAAATTGAAAAGGCGTAGGAGAGAACCGATCGGAGTTGCAGAAGTTGTGGAAGCAATGGTCTGCACAAGACTGTAGAGCTATTGATGACGAAGATGATGATGATGAAACAGATCCGAGGGTACTTGATACTGCCACAAACTACGCTGGATCAGCTTCGAACTGCCTCAGATTCACCAATGAAGTGACTTGGAATTTTGTTTGCCACATCGCATGGGTACCGATGCACAGCATTACAGCAGACAATGGGTCATCATTTAAGCGTGCAAGGCATGCCATTTCCGTATCACCATTGAAAGAGAAACTTTTCTCAAAAACAAAAGGCTGCTAGGCACTCAGACTGAGAGCTGAGAGTCCCCCACAATAACATCAGCTATAGAATTTTTTTTGTGTTTGGAAAATGTTTTTATTATAAAAAGCCTCACTTTTGAAGATAGGCAATGAAAAATAAAAATTTATGTGCCATTGACTAATTCCTGCCACTTTTGGGACAGAGTATGCATGCACAAATGCCTTGTATTTCTTGGTGCTCGCTTTTCGTTCACTCACTTACGCACAAACCAATTTAAATGTCAAATGCAGCAGCGACAAATTCAAAACCATTATAACAATTTTTTTGTTATCATTGGCGCGCGCAAATTTCGTAGCAGCGAAATAAACGAAGAGAGTGCCAAACTCACGGAAGCATTAAGAAGAAATATAAAGAAACCATTTCAATATTTGCGCAAACATGCAAGTGAACAGCTGAACAGCTACGCAATAAAGAGAAGCAAAAGAGAAGCGTTTATTAAAAAATCGCGTGCTACGTTCCACTATTGCCATTTTGTGTATGTGGGGAAGTTGAAGCACAACTACATATAACCCCATACACGTGATTGTGTCTTGCTCTGCACTATCTCATATGTAGATGCATATAAAACACCAGTGGGAAAAATTTAGCTGGTAAAAAAAATTTCGGATATGGTACAAATACTAACTAATGAGATCCTAAGCAGTTTAAAATCAGCCGAAAAGTGGTAAAAAAAACATAAGTAATTAAACAATTTTTTTATACTAAATTTCATATGAGTAAATATTCATTGTTTATAATTTTATAAAAAGTATATATTAGAGTGCCCCTTAAATTTCAAGTTCAATATTTTTTTAACGCATACCTTCTTAAAAGTTTCGTAATAACCCTCTATTGTATATATATTGGTCGATTTATAAACGAATGGAACTACGGAGTGACCAGCAATATAAGGGCTTTCCAATAAGAGGTGTTATTTTGATAAAAGATCAATGGTTTCGTTGCTTGTGTGGCACGTAGCGCCGTCTTGTTGAAAATAAAAGTAAGGTCCAATGACTCCGCCGGCTCATAAACCGCACCAAACAGTACCACGTTGAGGATAGAGAAGCTTTTCAACAATAACTCTTGGATTTTCTGAGCCCCAGACCCAACAATTTTACTTGTTGACGAAGTCACCGAGGTGGAAATGGGCCTCATCACTCAAGATGAGTTTTCGATGGAATTCCGGATCATTTTCATGCATTTCAACGACCCAATCAGCAAAGACACGACGTTGTTGATGATCGGCCGGATTGAGTTCTTATGTTAACTGGAATTTATAAGCCTTAAGACCCAAATTTTTATGTAAAATACGTTGTAATGACGTTTGTGGAATGCCTAATTCCAAAGAACGACGAGGAATGGACAAACCTGGGTTTTCTTCAACACTTTCGGCTACAACAGCAATATTTTCGGCTGTTCTTGAGCGAAGTGCACGGGTTTTATTCTTCACATCATTAACTTGTCCCAACAGCTCGAATTTTTTCATCAATTTCTGTATTGCGGTCCGACAAGGTGCTTCACGATGACCCAAAAATGTTCGAGTTTTACGAACCGCCTCTGCCAAATTTTCACCATTTTTATAATGAATTTTAATAATTTCAATGCGTTGTTTAAGCGTGTAACGTTCCATTTTTAATAATGTCAAAATCAAAAAATTACAGCTTCAGAAGTGACATCTACCGAAATAGCGGGCTATTCAAAGTAAATGAAATGTTAAAAGAGTACGAAAAAGTTGACGCAACAACTTCTAAAGCTTCTATAAGCAAATGTAGTCATCACTTGTGGTAATTATGTGAAGAGACCGTCATTCTATCACTCTTTGATGATGAAGTTGATTTTATTATTGCCTACTGCAAGGGGGACGAGACCCCAGATTTTAGCAAACACTATGACCTGTCGAAGAAAGAACTGACTTTAAAGTTTTTTGGTAAGTTGAATTGACTTTTTGTGAAATTTTTAAATCTTTTGTTGATTTTTTTTTGTTATTTAACTTAGTTTTCTTCTTTTTTCGGGGAAAATACTGAATGATTTTATATCGGAGAAGAGCAAACAATTTCTATCACGACTGCAGATCGACGATAGTTTTCTGAAGAAAGATGTATCTTCTGGAAGTTGCAAGAAGAATAAGTCATTTGAGAGTTGTTAATGATACTGTTGAAAGGACTGTTAAATTAATGCTGTTAAGATTCAGTTCTTGCTGCGCTGTGTCCAGGAACATAGAAAATTGTATCCGGACTGTAAAAAATTACTCTAAAAAGACGTTACCCTGGCTGATTGTTATTACTTTATGTTTTTAATTAAATATTGATGTTCATCTCATTTAAGTTTTACTTTTATTCACTTAATTTATTGTAAAGGGTGTTTTTTTAGAGGTTAGGTTTTCAAGATGAAATAAAACGTATATAATTTAATGTTATGGCCAAGAATTTAGCTTTATTATTATTATAAAGATAAGGGTTTGCCATTATGTTTTAAAAATGATTTCGGGCAAGTGGCCGCCGCGGCTGGCTCGAATAAATTCCAGCCGAGAGGCCCAATTTTCGACCACTTTTTGCAGCAATTGGTATGTCAGCAATAACGCGCCGAATATTCTCTTCCAAGGCGTCAATCGTCTCGGGCTTATCTGCATAGACAAGCGACTTCACATAGCCCCACAAGAAATAGTCCAGCGGTGTTATATCGCACGATCTTGGAGGCCACGCCACAGGTCCACGGCGCGAGATAATGCGCTCACCAAAAGTTTCCTTCAATAAATCGATTGTTGCGTTGGCTGTATGGCATGTAGCGCCGTCTTGTTGCAACCAAAGGTCGTCCACATCAACATCATCCAATTCAGGCACGAAAAAGTCATTAATCATGGCTCTATAGCGCTCTCCATTGACTGTAACATTATGACCGGCTTCATTTTTAAAGAAATATGGACCAATGATTCCCTCTGCCCATAGATCACACCAAACAGTGACTTTTTGAGGATGTAACGGCGTCTCAGCAATGGCTTGTGGATTATGTTCACTCCAAATGCGACAATTTTGCTTATTGACATACCCATTCAACCAAAAGTGAGCTTCATCGCTGAACAAAATTTTCTTGTGAAAATCGGGACCGGTGGCCATCTCGTTTTGGGCCCATTCACCGAACGTGCGACGCGCTTGATGGTCGTTCGGCTTAAATTCTTGCACGAGTTGGATTTTGTAAGCCCGCAAACCAAGATCCTTCCGCAAAATCTTCCATAAAGTGGATGGGCACATCTCCAATTGCTGTGCGCGATGGCGGATGGACTCATTCGGGTCTTCTTCGATACTCTGCTCCACAGCAGCAATAGCGTCTTCGGTGCGCACTGTATGACGTCTCTGAGGATGCGTATTATCCACTAGAGCAAACGTGGTGCGAAACCGATCCATGGTTAATCGAATTAGTGACTCTGATGGACGATTATGTCGACCGAATATTGGACGCAGCGCGTGATGCGTCGCGCGAACCGAACCATTATTTTCGTAATAAATTTGCACAATTTGCAAACGTTGTTCAGGTGTTAGTCTATTCATTATGAAATGGCAAACCAAACTGAGCATAAATCAAGTGACAGCTTCAAAAAGACCATCTACGAAAAAAGTAGTGCCAACTTGAAAACCTAACCTCTAAAAAAAACACCCTTTATTTATAGGGATTTTATAGTAGAACGAAATATCAGGATAAAATACGATTTTTGCTAAACTTTAAAGCTCGTTCGGCACTGGTTGCAATTTTGAGAAGAAATTCTATATTTGAGCGTCTTAAAATTCTATATTTGAGCATTAATAAAAAATTTAGAGGGTATGCATTTCGAAATTATAAAAAAAAATTTTTTTTGTCACATAAAGGGCACCTAGTCCTATTTTGAAAGCTTTGTAAATAGCGCCACTGTCTCCGAATCGGTGCAGAGTAGGCCAGTTGATACCCGCATTGGTCGCCGTAGCCGAGTGGGTTTGGTGCGTGACTATTATTAAGCGCCTATGGGGCTTTGTTGCTTCTTGTACATCAAATAATAGAAACAGTGCTTTCATCTAGAGACCTTATAATGCCTGTTATATAACTCGAATTGAGCCTATACAAAAAGTTTTCATTATGTTTGCTCTACGTTCACTCTGTTTTCACGGGGGTGTGGATATTATTCTAGATGCTTGCTTATCAATTTGAAATCTCTGCAGTCTAGGCGATCTATTTTGCCTTTATCTTTCGTGTTTGATATTAGTCAAAGTATTGTGGATTGCCACACCTTCTGGGGCGAATCTATCTTAATGTAGTCCTTTTAAATATCTGCTTTATAAGAACTCTGTATGGAAGGAATGCACCCGGTATGAGAGCTCTGCCCGAAGTCAATATTGAGTATTAAGCTTCTTAATTATGCTTACAAATAAGTTGATTTAGTATGTTGTGTTATATTTTTTCCTTACGGATTAAGACTATTAAGGGGTGGCCTAGAGATCGAAAATTTATGGGTTTTTCAGGAATTCTTTTTACAATAAAAAAATGAAAAATAATATTTAAATTTTTTAGGCCTTTTATTTAACTTCTTTTACATACAAAAATGAAAAAAAAAAAATCAATATGACTGTAGCTAAGTCCCGTACTAGAATAAAACAAAAAAAAATGACAAAATGGTGCGGTTTTGAATTTGACACTCTCAAATCGGTTTCTTTTTTCAGTTGTTTAATAAAAAAAATACGAAATAATTATATGATTCTAGTACGGCGGGTGGAGGATGGTTCCATGTGTAGAAGTCCACGCAAGTGGGGAAAGTTACTGATCGCCATTCACTTGGGAGTGGCCAGGACGATTCTTCTACATATGGTTCAAGCAGCTCACAACGTCCGGGATTAGCCCACGTATCCTCTGGTTAGCTTCCGAACACCCGTTCGGGAGTGAGCTAAAGTGAGAAGGCGAAGCATCCCAGCATAGCTGGTTGTGCGCTGGGTTTGGGACCCGCCACTTAAAAAGCCCCCCCCAATGAAAACAGCAACAAAGCCTCGGATGAGAACTGCCTTTACTGATGACGACCCCTGCAAACGAAATAAGGAATATGATTTGAGGGCATGCACCTGGAATGTCCGGTCCCTTAATGGGGAAGGTGCCTCTGCCCGGCTGGTTGATGCCCTCGTGAGAGTAAAGGCTGACATCACTGCCATCCAAGAGATGCGATGGACGGGGCAAGGTAAGAAAAACATAGGACCTTGCGACGTCTACTACAGCTGCCATGTAAAGGAGCGCAAATTCGGTGTCGGATTTGTTGTGGGAGAGAGACTTCGTCGCCAAGTACTGTCGTTCACTCCGGTGGACGAGCGTCTCGCAACAATCCGCATCAAAGCGCGATTTTTTAACATCTCGCTAATTTGCGCCCACGCCCCGACGGAAGAGAAGGACGATGCGACCAAGGATTCTTTCTATGAGCGCTTGGAACGTTCCTATGAGCGCTGCCCCCGCCACGACATAAAAATCGTGCTTGGCGACTTCAACGCCAGGGTGGGCAAGGAGGGAATTTTTGGTCCCACAGTCGGAAAATTCAGCCTACACAACGAAACATCCGGTAACGGACAGAGGCTGATCGACTTCGCCGGGGCCCGAAACATGGTAGTCTGCAACACCAGATTCCAGCATAAAAATATACACCAAGCTACCTGGCTGTCTCCTGATCGAAAAACGCGAAACCAGATCGATCATGTTGTGATAGATGGAAGACACGCTTCTAGTGTATTAGATGTACGTACGATCCGAGGACCCAACATCGACTCGGATCATTACCTTGTTGCAGCCAAACTGCGCACACGCCTCTGTGCAGCAAAAAACGTACATCTACCTACGCAAAGAATGTTCGACATCGAAAAGCTGCAATCACAACAGACAGCCAGAAGATTCGCCACTCGACTCTCACTCCTGCTCTCGGAGAGCACTGCCCAACACACCGGCATGCGCGAGCAATGGAGCAACATTTCTCGTTCCCTACGTACCGCCGCCGAAGAAGAAATCGGATTCCGGCGAGCCCGAAAAAACAATTGGTACGACGAGGAATGTCATGCTGCCGCCGAAAGAAAAGATGCCGCCTATAGAGCCACGCTGCGATCGGGCGCAACGCGAGCCATGTGGGATCGCTACAGAGAGCTGAAAAAGGAAGAGAGACGTATTATCCGACAGAAGAAACGAGAGGCCGAAATACGTGAGTGCGAGGAGCTTGAGATGCTGGCCAATAGGAACAACGCCCGAAAATTTTACCAGAAAGTTCGGCGGCTTACAGAAGGTTTTAAGACCGGGGCGTTGTCCTGTAAGAACAAAGACGGCGATCTGGTGACTGACGTACAGAGCAATCTTAAATTATGGAGGGAACACTTCTCGAACCTGTTAAACGGTGACAGCTGCGCATGTCATAGAGAATGTGAAGATCCCGATACCCCAATCGTTGACGACGGAATTGTCGTTCCGTTACCCGACCATGACGAGGTGAGAATAGCAATATCACGGCTAAAGAACAACAAAGCCGCAGGCGCCGACGGACTGCCGGCTGAGCTATTCAAACATGGCGGCGAGGAGCTGGTAAGGTGCATGCATCAGCTCCTATGCAGAATATGGTCGGATGAAAGCATGCCTGCCGATTGGAATTTAAGTGTGCTCTGCCCAATCCATAAGAAGGGCGATCCTGCAATTTGTGCCAATTACCGCGGGATTAGTCTTCTAAATATCGCCTATAAGGTTCTAGCGAGCGTATTGTGTGAAAGGCTGAAGCCCACCGTCAACCAACTGATTGGACCTTATCAGTGTGGCTTCAGACCTGGAAAGTCTACCATCGACCAAATATTCACAATACGCCAAATCTTGGAAAAGACCCATGAAAGGAGAATCGACACACACCATCTTTTCGTCGACTTCAAAGCTGCATTCGACAGTACGGAAAGGAGTTACCTGTATGCCGCGATGTCTGAATTTGGTATCCCCGCAAAACTAATACGGCTATGTAAGATGACGTTGCTCAACACCAGTAGCGCCGTCAGAATTGGGAAGGACCTCTCCGAGCCGTTTGATACCAAACGAGGTTTCAGACAGGGTGACTCGCTGTCGTGTGACTTCTTTAACCTGATGTTGGAGAGCATCGTACGAGCCGCAGAACTTAATCGCTCAGGCACAATTTTTTATAAGAGCGTACAATTGTTGGCGTATGCCGATGATATCGATATCATCGGCCTTAACAACCGCGCTGTTAGTTCTGCCTTCTCCAAACTGGATAAAGAGGCAAAGCGGATGGGTCTGGTGGTGAACGAGGACAAAACGAAGTACCTCCTGTCTTCAAACAAACAGTCGGCGCACTCGCGTATCGGCACCCACGTCACTGTTGACAGTTATAATTTTGAGGTTGTAAAAGACTTCGTGTATTTAGGAACCAGCATTAACACCGATAACAATGTCAGCCTTGAAATCCAACGTAGAATCTCTCTTGCCAACAAGTGCTACTTTGGACTAAGTAGGCAAATGAGCAGTAAAGTCCTCTCTCGACGAACAAAACTAACACTCTACAAGACTCTCATCATGCCCGTCCTAACGTATGGCGCAGAAGCTTGGACGATGACAACATCCGATGAAGCGACGCTTGGAGTGTTCGAGAGAAAGATTCTGCGTAAGATTTTTGGACCTTTGCACGTTGGCAACGGCGAATATCGCAGACGATGGAACGATGAGCTGTATGAGCTTTACGACGACATAGACATAGCGCAGCGAATAAAGATCCAGCGGCTTCGTTGGCTGGGTCATGTCGTCCGAATGGATACAAACGCTCCGGCTTTGAAAGTATTTGATGCGGTACCAGCTGGTGGTAGCAGAGGAAGAGGAAGGCCTCCTCTGCGTTGGAAAGATCAGGTGGAGAAGGACTTGGCTTCACTTGGTGTGCCCAATTGGCGCCGGTTAGCACGAGAAAGAAACGACTGGCGCGCTTTGTTAATCTCGGCCAAAATCGCGTAAGCGGTTATCGCGCCAATTAAGAAGAAGAAGAAGTACGGGCGATAGCCATTGATGTTGTGAACAACATTTTAAAATTTCAGACGATTCGGTTGAATTTTTTTTTTTTATTTTTGACAACACCAGACCGAAAAAATAGTTTTGAGATAATTGAGTTTAAAGTTTTGAGAGTGGATATTTTCCATTAATGCCGCCGCGTGACGAATCTGACTGTATCTGTGCGGCTGTAGAATCGAAAATACTGGGAATATCCTTCTAAAAATTTGACAGTATATTCTTAAAAGCCTATACTTTCGAAATATAAACAAAAAAAGTTGATTTTTTGAAAGTTCTAGATCACAGGGACCCCTTAAGCTAAAACGACTGTATTAGCCTGCATAACAATTTGTTTTTGGTGACACATTTTTACTTCAATAATTAAAGTGGTTGCCCCTCGACGCGTAATGGCACACCCCTGAGTGCATTTCTGTCATAAAGTCATAAAAAAAGCTTTTCGTCGAAACCAGTTGCCGCTTTAAGGTGGCGCAAAACAATAAGTTTGCTTATCTGTAGGATTACATCAAGACGCGCACCATACATTGCAAGAGATCTTGAAAAATCACAAAACAAAGGTTGTATGGCCCATTATCTGCAAATATAACGAAGTAATAATAAACGAATTGGCGGAGGAAAATTGTTTCGAAGAATCAATCGTATAATCTACTGAATATCACGTTAATACTCTCTGTGGTCAAGGCAACAGCGTTAGCTAATTCATAGTTTTTTTCCTTCCGCAGCCATTCGTAAGAGCACAGGTTCGAATCTCCGTGCATGAAACATCAAATGTTAGAGAAAGTGGTCGCCTTTCGGCAGGCAATGGCCGAAAAAACCATCTGCCGTTCGGAAACTGAAACTGTAGGTCCCGTACTTGAAACTGTAGGTCCCTTCATTTGTGGAACAACATCAAGACGCACATCACAAATAGGAGAAGGATCTCGGCCAAACATCCAAAAAGGGTATAAGCGCTAATTATAAAAGTTTGGGGGAAAAAGAAATTCATTATTTGCTCGGTAGATCGATATCTCGCAAAGTATTTATCAAACAATTTAAAGTTTTTGCTCGTTGTTACGGTGACACTTCGCACTTAAAAAAATTCTCTTGCTGTTTCTTGTTTCTTCGATTAAGTTGCAGGATTTTAGCTAGAGTTTAGCTTAGAGTTTTTCTTTGATAAAGACGAAAATGCAAGCCAGTCTAATGAAATTGTGAATGGTGTTTATGGTGACGATACTGTAACAGTTAATTATATGCAATTTTAGTTTCGTCGATTCCTTTCAGTCATTTTTGATGTTAAAGAAAAGTCGACAATGTTGAAAATGCCGATCAAATCACAGAAGTAATTGAAACTGACCGGCATGTAAGTAGTCGTAGCATCGCACAGGGGCAAAAGATCGACTGTAAAACAATTTTAAACCATTTGCGCAAAAATTTTGCACAAAAATTATGGCTTTATTTTTCTCCAAGCTATGGAATGCAATATGACTGCATAGTGGACTATGATAATTAGGCAAACTAACCACTAGCGCACACGCTCGGAACCAGTGAGAAAAGTCCACAATGTGCTAGACCTTGTCTACTGATTTTCTTCCAGCTTCGGAACTAGCGAAAAGGCATATCAATTCACAGAACATTCATTACTCTGATTCTTTGTCATCCTATACAGGCCGTTTGTGGGCTTCTATGAATGCAGTTACCTGGATCGAAAGAAGCTATTCCATCGCTATTAGTTGATTATGATATATTTTCTGGCCTCATTAATTGCCCAGAACTACTTGAGCTTATAAGTTTCAGTATTCTGCGATAGAAAAGTGTTTTCAGTTTCCATTTTACGCCAAGCTAATTATAATTTTTTCGACTCATACGCAAGAACCCACATCGACTTCAACAAAATATTCCATTCCTGAAGTCAATGCTTGAATCTTTATATTCTTGGCCATATTCTTAAGTCAAATTTGTTAATCTAGTCTGTAAGATTTATATACTCATATGTAAAACAGTATCACTCTTACATTCACTATTGAACGCAAAACTGGATTTTCCTACAGGGAAGCACTTGTATTCAAACTCTCGCTCAGACATCCCATATACACCCACACACCCACGCACTGACATCAAGTAAGTGACGTGCACTCATTTTTCAATCAATGTCACACAAGTTGGCTTGACAGAGACATTATGGGGCCGCCAGGTGGGCGTGTATGCAATTCACGTGGCATAATTTTAGGCTTACAAAAGTTTCTTTTCACCGTTTTGTTTACTTATTAATCGCAGCAGTCGTAGGTGTGTTCATATTTGTTGTCTACAAGGCAGTTGTTGGTTTTCTTGTTGGGTGGCGATCAGTAATGTCGGCCGCAGTTTTTTGGCTGCAGAAATTTGTTAATCAGCCCGACGCAGCAGGTGGCGCGGGGATGTACGTGGGTTCAAATTGGATTTCCTTGGATGAGAGGAACGAAGAAAAAAAGTTACACGATTCTGTATCTCTGGTTTGATGTTTTAAAGGATGTTGTTAAATATTTTAGAAATTACAAAACAAAAAAATTGGTGTAGGCTGTTCGCAAGAGCTTTAGTAGCTTCATGTCGTTCGCTACCGTAAGAATTTTACAAATTTCTTTTTTACTAAATATTTTTGAAACAAAAAAATTTCATATTTTGATAATAAAAAGGATCGCGATTTTAGAGAATTAAAAAAAAATTAGAACAAACATTTATTTGTGAAAAATTTTGATTTTTAGAGTTTAAAAAATTAAAATTGTTAGAATTAAAATTTTCAGAATTTAAAAAATTAAAATTTTTAGAATTTAAAAAATTAAAATTTTTAGAGTTATAATTTTTAGAATTTAAATTTTAGAGAGGTGAAAAAATTTGCAAAAATTTTATTTGAGAAAAATTAGAAAAAAAAATATTTTTTTTATACTTTTCAGTCCTAAATCAAAGGAGTCTTCCTATATTAGCAGCCTTTTTTCTAGTCAACGCACAAGATGTGGAGGCCTTTTTTAAAAAATAATGCACAGGGTGCTTCATGAGTGCCGCTGCTTACAGAAAAAAGATGGCATGCATTTGTAAGACACGAATACACTGGTTTACATGAAAAATGTGCCACAACAAAAAAGAGGTTTCTAGGCCACTTTTGGGTGGCTAAACATGAAAATCATGATTTTCGAAGTTTTTTAAAATCTGATTTTAGATCTTTTTTACACTTAATAGCACACAACTTGTGTTAAAAAATTACTACCTGGCATTCGGATGAAAAAATTTTCATGGATTGCAAATGATGATTATAGAAAAAATGTGAAATTTTTGACAGTTAGCGAAAATTGCACACTTTTTCTTGTAGCCAGCAACAGCCACATACCATATAAATCAACTGGCTGAAAAAGGAATTAATTCGAAAAAATATTAATAAATAAAGATAAAAAAGTTACTTATATGAAGGAAAATAAAACAAGTCTGAGTCCTTTTCGATGTTGTCATATTTTTTTATAACAAAAATTATTTTAATATTTTAGAAAAACTTTCCAAGCTCTATATTGCACTGACACTTTTCATGTGAAGAATAAGTAGGGATAAAAAAAATTTACTCAAAAGATAAATTCTAAAACCAAAAACATAATTGGAATTAATTTAATTGGAATTAATCGATTAATTGATTGTTATTAATTCGAATTAATTTTTTCGTCCTGGAATTTATCATTTGAGTAATGAAATATTAATTAAATTAAAAAAGCTTGAAATTAATTAAAAAAAATAAACATTATTCTTTTAATTAAATATTTCTAAACAAAAATTTTTTTTATTAATTGTTAGCATTTTTAATTTTCGGAATTTGTTTTTTTTTTTAATTTAAAATTTAAAAATGCTCGAAATTAATAAAAAACTATTTATAGAAATTAAAAATATTTGACTAAGAGAATAATTTCTATTTTTGAAATCCGAGCTTTTTTAATTTTTGAAATTTCTTTGTTTTTATTTATAATTATTTTTTATATTTTATATATTTATTTATTTCATATATTTTAAATTTTTTTTATTAATTTCAGGTTTTTTTAATTTTTGAAATTTCTGTTTTTTTATTTTTTATTATAATTAATTTCACTTTCTAAAAAGAACTACTCGACAAACGCTTTTAATTTGATGAAAAAAATCAGAAAAAATGAATTTGGAAAATTAAAAAAGTAGGAAATAAAAAAAGTATTTTTAAAAATTAAAATATTAAAAAAATGTTATTAAAAAAATAGTTTTAATTTTTTTATTAATTTTAAGCTTCTTTAATTTTTGAATTTCCTTTTTTTATATTTTATATATTTTTAAATTTATTTTTTATTAATTTCGAGCTTTTTAATTTTTGAAATTTATTTGTTTTTACTTATTATTATATATTATATTTATATTTATTTTACATATTTTATAATTTTTTTATTACTTTTAAGTTTTTTAATTTTTGAAATTTGTGTTTTTGTAATTTTATTAATTGGATGAAAAAAATCAGAAAAAATGAATTTAGAAAATTAAAAAAGTCCGGAGTAAAAAAAATAATTTTAAAAATTAAAGTATTAAAAAAAATGTAGTTAAAACAATAGTTTTAATTTTTTTAATTAATTTTAAGCTTCTTTAATTTGTGAAATTTATTTTTTTTAACATTTTTGATATTTTATATATTTTTGTATACTTTATATATTTTTTAATTTATTTTTTATTAATTTCGAGCTGCTTTAATTCTTAAAATTTTTGGTTTTTATTTATTATTATATTCTATTTATCTTTCTAAAAAGAACTACTCGATAAACGCTGTTAATTTGATTAAAAATATCAGAAAAGCTAATTTGGGAAATAAAAAAGTTCGGAATAAAAGAAAAAATATTATTTTAAAATTAAAATATTAAAAAAAAATAATTAAAAAAATGATTTAATTTATTTTTTATTCATTTCGAGCTTCGTTAATTTTTGAACTTTCTTTTTTTTTTGATATTTTTTATATTTTATGCATTTATTTATATTTTAAATATTTTTAAGTTTATTTTTTATTAATTTCGAGCTGCATTTATTTTTAAAAATTTTGGTTTTTATTTATTGTTATTTTTTATTTCACTTTCTACATAGAGCTATTCGATAAACGCTGTTAACTTGATAACAAAAAAATCAGGAAAAACTAATTTGGAAAATTAAAAACGATGGAAATTAAAAAAAACATTTTTTTAAAATTAAAAAAACTAAACTAAAAGAACAAACTGAAATTTCGTTTTTTTTATTAATTATTATTGTTATTTAAATTAATTACATTTTTTTTAATAGTTTCGAGAAATTAAAATTATTTTTTTGTTGTTTTTTTTCTGTCTCAAGAAATCCACAACAACTTTTTTCCATCTACCAAATTAATGCTCAACCAACTGCTGGGCACTCCTAACCATGAACAAATATTTGATTTGTTTATTAACCACTTGATTAGGGGTTGAAATCTAAGTTAAGCAAATCAAAAGACAATGGGGCACATCTAAAAAAAAAAAAACAAAAAAAAAATCAAAATTAATTTCACAACCCAAAGTAAAAGTTGACAAAAACGCACTGTGCACAACAAAGGTAGACAACTGAGTTTGCTTTCTACACAAGTGGGCGGGACCAAGTACATACATTTTAAGCTGGCATCTTGTGCCGAGGGAAAATACAATAAAAAGCAACGCCTGTGCAACACATACTCTGCATTCTCCTCTCCTTTCCCTTCTCACATCTCTCTCCCATGCACAAATACGTAAAGCTATTTTTTCAATCTCCCTGCTAATCGCCTGTAAAACGCAACATTTACCCCACTCTACCAACCGCCTTACCATCATTTATGCTTTTCATTCTGTTTAAAATGTGTCAGCCTAATCTGCGAAATTAATTTTCTCAAAATCGTTACAAGTGTTTGCGTAACTGTTTGTCTGTTTGCTTGTCTGCTGTCCGCCCACTCGTCGCTCGAGCGGTTTAAGTGATTGTCTGGCAGTGTTCCAAAGGTCTCTTGGGAGCGATTTTTTTTAAACAGGCTCTCTTCAAGTGCTTACAATAACAACAGCACAACATAAAAATTAGAAAATCTACCATTTGCTTTGAGTTGATTAGGAGCGATGATTGCATTTATGGGGTGATTGGAGGTGTTAAAAGTGCTTAGCAGGCGTGAGGCGGGCGAGTGGGCTGACTGGACCGGAGCGAGCGTGAGCGCAGGGAAAGTAACTCGATAAGTGTTTTTGTAATAATCAGCAAATTTAGATTTTTTGTTTGTTTTTTTTTTTGCTATCAATACAACTCCCAAGTGCCGTGGCTGAAAATTTTCATTGATTAAATTAAATTTTCGTTTTGTTTGCAAATTTTTACCAATACATATACGCCAATAGATATGCACAGGGGCGTTAAATTTTATCACATCAATTAGTGGGCAATGTTGGGTAAATGTAGAAAAATTATTTTGCGTATAAAAAATAGATTAATTTTTTTGAAATTAAGTTTTAATAAATTTTTTAACATTGAAATCAAAACAGATTAAAATACTTTCGTTTTAAAATTGCTGAATTTTGACCAAAACCGTCAAACTGACGTCAACGATAATCCAGCTTTGCTTAAAAGGGTCATATCTGGTGACGAATCATGGGTATACTCGTATGGTTGTGACAATGAAACCAAAGCTTAATAGTACTAATGGAAGTGCCTAGGAGAGCACGGAGATCAAAAAAAGGACACCAAGTCCGATTAAATGTCAAGGTTTTGCTCACTGTTTTCTTCGATTACCATGGCGTAGTGCATCAGGAGTTCTTACCACAATCGCCGTTTGCGTGAAGCGAAAACGAAAAAAACGCCCGCAATTGTGAAAAAAATTCATGGATTTTGCGTCATGAAAATACACCTGTGCACTCATCTCAGCTTGTGAGAGATTGTTTGGTCAAAAACAACACCGTTATCATGCCCCATTCACCCTCAGAATTCACCAGATTTGGCCCTTGCGACTTTTTTCTGCTGCCAAGATTGAAGAGAGCTATGAAAGGACGCCGTTTTGCGACGACTGAGGAGATAAAAACCGAATCGCCAAGAGAGAGAGCTGAGAGAGAACTGCTTCGAGGATTGCAAAAATCGCTGGCTGTTTTATATCCGTGGGGACTACTTTGAAGGAGATAAAAGGGAAATTTATGAATAAATAAATATTTTTTGAGAAAAATTAAAATTCACCTTATTTTTTAAAGACACCAAACTTGAAAATAAAATTTTATAAAAAAGTATTTTAAACGATAAAATTCAAAAAAAAATTATATATTTGAATTTGAAAAAAAAAAAAATCGTTAAGTAATATTCTATTCCTATCAAATCACTTTCAATAATAAATATAAAAAATGGAGGCATTTTTCATAAACTAAAAGGAAAATAAAAAAAAAGATAAGAAATTCAAAAATTGGAAAAAATATTACAAAAATAAAAGCAGCAACAAAACCAAGTATACCAAACTTGAAAATAAAAGTTTATGAAAACGGGTTTTAAACGATAAAACTCAAGAAAAAAAGTTTTATATATTTGAATTAAAAAACAAAATCGTTAAGCAACTTCCAATTCTTATAAAATCTCTTTGAAAAATAAATATAAAAAATGGAGACATTTTTTAAAAACTAAAAGCAAAATAAAAAATAGGTAAAAAATTAAAAACTTGAAAAAATTTTACAAGAAAAAAACAAACACATTTTTTTAATTAAAAACGAAGTATAAAGATAAAAGATTAGAAAATTAAAAAAAAATTTAGGAAAACCAAAATTTAAAAGCTTATAATTTCAGGGACAAAATCTAAACACATGTAAATTATGACTTAAGCTTTCTAGCGGTCTCCAATTTAATACAGGGTTCGGCACTCGAAGTGTAACCAATTACAGAGGTCATAAATTTAGATTGAAAAATTACTTTTATTCAATTCAAAATAAAAAATATTTGGAAATAATACAAAATTAAGAATAAATCTACTTTTGCTCGCTATGACCACCTTTTGCCTTGACTATGGCCTTGAGACGGTCCAGAAACGAATCGCAAGCTTCCAGAATGTGACTTGCAGGTATTTTGACCCACTTGCGGACAATGGCTTTTTTAAGCGGCTCGAGACTGGTGAATCTTTTTGTTCGGACCCTACTCTCCAAAATGGCCCAAAGCGAATAATCCATCAAATTCGCGTCTGGTGAATTTGAGAGCCATTGTGTGGACGTTATGAAGTTCGGAACGTTGTTTTTTAGCCATTCTTGGTTCACTCGAGCTTTATGAGACGGTGACGAGCCCCGTTGAAACGTCCATGGTGTGCCACCGAAATGTTTGTCTGCCCACGGCTTCATAGCAACCTCCAGAACACTTTCCCGATAATATTTCGCATTTACCTCGACGCCAGGCGCGATGAAAACGATTGGAGAGCGCCCAACTGCGAATACAGCCACCCAAACGATACCCTGTGGCGGGTGCTGCCTTCTGGTGGCCAATCAACGACTCAAATTCTCGTATGAAAGGTCGATGAAATAAACCCTATCGTTTTGGGAGTTAACGAATTGCTCAATTTGAAAAATTTTCTCGTCAGAAAACACAATATTCGGAAATTGATCGCTTTCGGATAAGCGAAGCAACTCCTTCGCTCTCTCAAGTCTGACTTGTTGCTGCTTTGGTGTGAGATCATGCGCCGTTCGGATCTTGTAAGGCTTGACTTTGAGATCATTTTTCAGTATGCGGCGGATGCGGCGTTGAGATATTTTCAGTTCTTTCGCCATTTGATTGGCAGTTCGTGGGGTATTTCGCTTAAGTCGCTTCTTCACTTTTTAAACCATTTCAAGTGACGTTGAAGTCTTTTGATGACCACCTCCAAGACGTTTCGCGATGCTACCAGTATTATTGTAATGAGTAATGGTGCGATAAACACAAACTTTATTTACGGCGGCCGCAGTAGCCGAATGGGTTGGTGCGTGATTACCATTCGGAATTCACAGAGAGGTCGTTAGTTCGAATCTCGGTGAAAGCAAAATTAATCAAAACATTTTTCTAATAACGGTCGCCCCTCGGCAGGCAATGGCAAACCTCCGAGTGTATTTCTGCCATGAAAAAGCTCCTCATAAAAATATCTGCCGTTCGGAGTCGGCTTGAAACTGTAGGTCCCTCCATTTGTGGAACAACATCAAGACGCACACCACAAATAGGAGGAGGAGCTCGGCCAAACACCTAACAGAAGTGTACGCGCCAATTATTTATTTTTTTTTTTTTATTTATTATAAGGTGCTCGAACTCACGGACAATCGCTGGTTGCGATTTTCCTGTCAAATATAATGCAATCTCACTTTTACGTTTGAAATCCATAACCCTTCGAGTGACGGACCCTGAATTTTCTCCGAGTATTATCCAATTCCGATACGTCGGCCGCCGTAGACGAATGGGTTGGGGCGTGACTTCTATTCGGAAGCACGTAAAAAAGGTTTTTCTAAAAGCGGTCGCCCCTCGGCAGGCAATGGGAAACCATCCAGTGTATTTCTGCCATGAAAAAACTCCTTATAAAAACTGTTAATACTGATACCATCACAAAAATAAGAAAAACAAGCACACAAGAAGTGATATTATGCATCAAAACTCGAATTAAACATAAAAAAGCACCCGGATATGATATGCTGACAGGCAAAGCACTTACGGAGTTACCAATTGAGGCTTACCTATTCCTTAGAAACGTATTTAATGCAATGTTTCGCTTACAATACTTCCCAAAAGTATGGAAAGTCGCAGAAATCATTGCGCTACCAAAACCGGGTAAAAACCCAACAGCTTTAACTTCATATCGACCTATAAGCCTACTTCCGACTATATCTAAAATTGCAGAAAAACTTTTACATGACAGAATTACCCCAATACTTGACACGAAAAACATCATTCCAAATCAGCAATTCGGTTTTCTAAAAAAACATTCAATTATCCAACAAATACATCGAGTTACACAAAAAATTTGTTCAGACATGGAAAATAAACGATACTGCGTTGCTGTATTTTTGGACGTCGCAAAAGCTTTTAACAAAGTTTGGCACAAAGGCCTCTTGCATAAAATTAGGACAATATTACCTTACTGACCGATGCTTCTACATTAAATACAACGACAAATACTCACATATACTCGTATATCCAATAACAGCAGGAGTTCCTCAAGGCAGCGTTCTAGGACCACTGCTATATGTCTTATTTACCTCGAACATACCACTCCCAGACGAAACTAATTCTACTATAGCAACATTCGCAGACGACACAGTTTTATTGCCATCTGACAAAAACCTCTCAACCGCAACAACAAAATTACAGATGTACACCAACAATGTAAAGAAGTGGTTTGACAAATGGATTTTAAAAGTAAACGAGGACAAATCTGTACAAGTAATATTTACGACAAGAACAGAGATTGCTGCTATGCCGATTAAGCTCAACAATAAAAATATACAAATTGAAACATCTGCAAAATATCTTGGAATCCATCTGGACTCAAAACTAACTTGGAAAGATCATATCCAAAAAGAAAATAAAACAAATAAAGGAAAAATGTCGACAATTGCATTGGCTAATAGGCAGAAATTCTAAGCTCAATATATCCAACAAACTTTTGGTATACAAGGCGGTCATTAAACCAATCTGGATCTACGGACTTCAAGTGTTGGGAACTGCAAAAAACAACTCACATAAACAAAGTACAGTGACAACAATCAAAAATCTTACGTATGATAACAATGTCCGACAGGTACACAAAAAATGATGACATCCATACTACGTTCAATATACCATTAATCGACGAAGAAATAAAAGCGATATCAACAAAGTATTTTACCGAAATAAAGCAGCACAAAAATAGAGAAGTCAATACACTCTCACAACTTGAAAGAAGAACTTTACGACGTCTGAAGAGAAACCTACCAATGGACCTATTAAATTAAATATTAATTCTCGTATGCTAAAATAACTGTCCTAAATAAAATGTAATTCTTTTCCTGAAATGTAATCGCTGTATTCGTCTTGGCACTGACCATGATGAAATATCTATATATATAAAAAGAAGTTACATTTCCTTGGTAATCTTATAACTCAAGAACCACCGAACCGATTGACACAAACATTTTAGAGTTCTTTTCTATCTTTGAGGAAGTGGTTTGTGTGAAGTTTGATTGAAATCGGTGCAGCCGTTCCTGAGTTATGACATTTTATGTAAGTAATGGTTTCCTCTCATACGAAATGCCTGTATGGGAAAAACAACAACAAATACACAGCCGTTTATGAGCGTTTCTGTTGTACTGTTGTGGTTGTAAGTGTATTATGTTAATATTAATTTTGGACGAAAATATAATAAAAACTGGAGCATTCAAGGAACTGGAGAAACATTTTTAACTTTATTTATTTTAGCATAATTTATTTAGCGTAAAAAATTGATATGGAAATTAAAGAATCAAAGTTTAATTACAAGTTTTTATCGGCTCTTTCACCTTACCTGTATATAGGTGACCACCACAATCAAATTTTAAAAAAGTACAGAAAAGACTATTGTGACATCTTTAGAAAGTATGTTGAATGAAAAAAATCAACTAAATCAACTGTTTAAACCTTTTACGAGTTCTATAAAGAAAACTTAATATGAAAAATTTCTTGCGATATAAAAAAAAAACATTTTATGTATGGTGGTGCGAAGCCCACTGGGAAATGCTAGTATTTAATAATTTTCCTAACTGATTTTTAAAAAATGTACTAGATGTCGGTATGACAGATGTATGATTAATGTAGGAATAACAAAATAAAAAAAAAATAAAAACAATTTGCCGTTTGGACATTCGAAGATTTAGAATCTGCCGAATTTAGCAGCTTAAAATAACCAAAAAAAAGAGGTTGTCTGTAAAGTCGGTTTACTGACGATAGCTTAACGTGATAACGTCATAAGAAAATACTGATTGAATGGTTGCATTTTCAAAAGAAAATTTTAATTTTATTTGTTTGATAGATATTTTGTATGGATATAGAGAATGAGTTAACATTAACATAACATAATATACTTTAACATAACATAACATAACATAACATAACATAACATAACACAACACAACATAACATAACATAACATAACATAACATAACATAACATAACATAACATAACATAACATAACATAACATAACATAACATAACATAACATAACATAACATAACATAACATAACATAACATAACATAACATAACATAACATAACATAACATAACATAACATAACATAACATAACATAACATAACATAACATAACATAACATAACATAACATAACATAACATAACATAACATAACATAACATAACATAACATAACATAACATAACATAACATAACATAACATAACATAACATAACATAACATAACATAACATAACATAACATAACATAACATAACATAACATAACATAACATAACATAACATAACATAACATAACATAACATAACATAACATAACATAACATAACATAACATAACATAACATAACATAACATAACATAACATAACATAACATAACATAACATAACATAACATAACATAACATAACATAACATAACATAACATAACATAACATAACATAACATAACATAACATAACATAACATAACATAACATAACATAACATAACATAACATAACATAACATAACATAACATAACATAACATAACATAACATAACATAACATAACATAACATAACATAACATAACATAACAGAACATAACATAACATAACATTACATTACATTACATTACATTACATTACATTACATAACATAACAAATTACCCCGTATTAAAGCACTTATCAACAGCTTTCATTTGATACCCATATTGTACATACACAACCAAAGGTTACCCGGGTCCACGTTTTGACCTATATCTCGAGACCCCAGTCACGGAGCGGCATGAAAAATACTCTGTACTAAAGCATTCACCAACAGCTTTCATTTGATACCCATATTGTACATACACGTCCGAAGGTTACCCGGGTCCACGTTTTCACCTATATCTTGAGACCCTATCTACCAATAGGTATTCAAACTATACGGAAATCATCTTCAATACCTACTTAACAATGTGTGTAAGTTTGGTTTAATTCGGTTCAAAGACACGGCGGGTCCACGTTTTGGCATATATTTCGAGACCCTAGTCATCAATAGGTATGAAAACTACCCCGTATTAAAGCACTTATCAACAGCTTTCATTTGATACCCATATTGTACATACACAACCAAAGGTTACCTGGGTCCACGTTTTGACCTATATCTCGAGACCCCAGTCACGGAGCGGCATGAAAAATACTCTGTACTAAAGCATTCACCAACAGCTTCAATTTGATATCCATATTGTACCCTAGGTCCACGTTTTGGTCTCTATCTCGAGACCCTAGTCACGGAGCAGCATGAAACATACTCTGGACTAAAGCATTCACCAACAGCTTCCATTTGATACCCATATTGTACATACACATCCGAAGGTTACCCGGGTCCACGTTTTGACCTATATCTCGAGCCCTATTTCCAAAATAAAATATAATCCATGTTACTCGTGGATAATGTAGCTTTCGAATGGTGAAAGAATTTTTAAAATCGGTCCAGTAGTTTTGAGCCTATTCATTACAAACAAACAAAGTTTTCCTCTTTATAATATTAGTATAGACAACATATCTTATAAGGTATATGGTAAATATTACCATACATTTTTTCCTTCATATATAATAAAAAAATTAATAATTATAACATTAAAACAACAGGTATTATTAACAAACTTGGTTTTATTTTAAATTCTTCAAGTGAATCAAATTAATAATAATCTATAAGAAGGCATATGCAAATACAAATACGTGAATTTATATATGTACATTTGCGCATATACATACATACATATATACGCTCACTTAAGTAGGAGAGAGCAAGATATCGAACGTTGCCGTTCGTTTGCTTTGTTTGCTTTGTCGTTCGTTCCGCCCTTTCGCTTGCAGTTCATTCAATGCAATGAGCAAGGTAACGGCAATGAGCAAGGTAACACTAATATGAGCAAGGTAACTACATATGAACAGTAATGAGCAAGGTAACACTAATATGAGCAAGGTAACGGCAATGAGCAAGGTAACTACATATGAACAGTAATGAGCAAGGTAACTACATATGAACAGTAATGAGCAAGGTAACGACACATTTTTTCGTGCGTGCAGCCTGTTAAATCGAATTATAAGACGTTATCACGTCAAAAAAGTTGTGTAATGTTTTCTAATATAGTCAAATATAACAACTACTAAATGGTAATTATGTACATGTTTTTAAAGGGGAAGCTTTTTTTTTAAGGGAAACTATGTTCAGTATACACACAAACAACCAACACCAAAAATCAAACATTCTTGTTTGCATATGAGAAGTCTTCATTTTGGCATAATTTAATTTATCATCATCTTTACTCACTTAGCAGAATTGCGCACCCCTTACTTCGCGCGCTCGCTCATCACTAAAATTTAATTTACCAATTACTGTCACTTAGCGCCTAAAATCCTTTATGCTGTATACTACACTACACAGAACACACACACACACACACTCAGACTCTCCCAACTTGAGTGATTCATTAATGCCATGCAGAAGAAAGTCAGCGCGGCAGCCAGTTAACCCTTTAACTGCCCTACCTCTATCGCTTCACTTTGCTCACTCCACTCCTAATTTGCAACATAACAAACAATGAGCGCGTAAAATTAGTTAAGCTTGTTTTTCTAACAAATTTGTATCCATTAAGTGTTGTTTTTTTTTCGTTACTTGCTCGTGAAGACTTTCGCTTTTATGATTTTTTGTACGACATCCTTTTAGGCTGCTTACAAATTGTTTGCGCTTACAAATTTTGACAGCACTGATAGATTTATGCTTTTGCTTTTCAGCTATGCCAGCAAAGGGGTTGGGCGAAAGGAAGGCAGTGGGTGGAGATGAGGCAGTGGATTTTTGGGAGCGACTGAGCTATTCGTTTATGCTTCTGAAATCAACTGTAGAGCAGAAAGTGTGAGCAATTTTCAGAGCAAATAGGAAAATTTGAACTCATAGAAAAATAGAAATATTGAAATATTTAAGACTCCTATCAATCAGAAAGAACAACAACTTCGGACAAAGAAATGCTTAAGGTGAAAATGGAAGTAAAATCTTAAAAGACAATCGATTCTCTTGTTATGAGAAGGAATTTTAACTAACCTCGTTGAGCGGCCCAAGAATATTTTTATCAGCTTGGCAAAGCAACCAGATCAAGTGTTTGAGCCCCGCACAGTTCGTCTGACGGAAATGTGCAGAGGTGGAAGGTATTGCAATCTACGCGGCAATCAAAATTAAAATTTGTCCAAATGGTGGCACTTTGCACAAAAATAATTGATTTTTATCAGGCCAACATTGAAATTTGCGAACCGGAAAACTGGAGCTAACGAGCGTTGATTAAGCATAAAAACTTGCTGAAAATGTATAAAACTGGAATTATTTTAAAATAATGCAACGCCTTCTGATTCTTTTCGGACATCAAGGAGAATTCACAAGTTCCAAGTTCTATACGACTGCCAAAAAACCCGAACTAGTTATTTTTGGCCTAGAAAAGTACCAGTTTGGAAGTAGTGGATTTCTTTGTAAGGGGATGCACCCCGATTTAGCAAAATTTTCACAGGTCAGTAAGTAGGAAGGCAAGTAGGTGAAATGGATGACGTCCTGCCCTCCACAAGTAGCGCCGCTTTGATGCCATTTTGAGACCTCCAACAGGTAGATTTATACTTATACAGCCAACCAGAACTGTTGATGTAATAGAGAAGGTTGATGGGATTTGGGCTGGAGAACTGCCTCAGGAGCAACCAGTGACCATAGATAGATAGATAGATAGATTTGTGGGGGGCTGGACAAGTCCAAGCATTCAGTCAGGAGAGCATTGCACTACACTCGGATAGATTTTAGTGTAAGGAATAGAGAGATAGGAAAAATAAAATGTGGATGGCAAGACGGAAAAACTAGTTTGAGGTCACTCTTCCACAAATCTCTTGGATTCATCGATGAATCTTAAGAGATCCGGAAGAGGAAGAGTATGAACTTTATCCATACTCAGTATATCGCAACCCAATATCCCAAGTCTGATTCTGGAAAACGTCAGACAGCTACAGAGAAAATGCTTTGCAGTATCGTCATCCCCAAGACAGGATAGGCATATCGGGGTGTCGACGACCCCCATGACAGCCATATACTGACCACAGTCGTTGTTCTCTGTGATTACACCCAGCAGTACTCTCAGGTTATTTCTACTGAGTTTTAGGAGAAAGGTCGCTATTTTCTTGTTTGGTTCTTGCACAAAGCCCTTGGCTCCTCAGCACGAGTTCAACCCAGACCAACGTCCTCTATGGGTAGACCTCATGAAGTCGTCAATCCATAGTTGAATCGATGCAGAATTGACATCTAGAAAGGGTTCAGGGCCTAGTGGCATACTTGCAGAGCCTTCATTAGCCAGTTTATCAGCCAACTCCTTCTCTGTAATACCACAATGTCCAGGCGCCCAAATAAGACTAATTTTGTTATGTTTTGCAACACTGTAACACTGTTCAGTTTTGTCTTACATTCACCGACTAACTTCG
Source organism: Anastrepha obliqua (assembly GCF_027943255.1). Taxonomy (NCBI): domain Eukaryota; kingdom Metazoa; phylum Arthropoda; class Insecta; order Diptera; family Tephritidae; genus Anastrepha; species Anastrepha obliqua. The sequence goes on along the minus strand of NC_072893.1, from coordinate 118,866,531 downwards.
AAGAGCAGCCTGGGTTAGCAAAGGCTTTCAGTGCAGCTTGACTGTCACTACAAATTCCAATTAGCTTACAGTGACCTTACACGTCTATATGTCAAGCCCGCAAATTTACAGAGAAAGTGCTCAACAGTCGTCTTCTCTGAAAGGTCCCCACACCATCAGGGATTAAATGGTAAACTTAGCTTTTCCGCGTGTGTGCCGATCGTCCAATGACCAGCTGCAAATTTGGAAATTTAATGGCTTGGAGTCTCCAGGACAGTCTGCCTCCTTCGTCAATAGTACTAGGGCCAAAGGGTTTTCGAAATAGCACACGAAGAAATGAAACTTCATCTTTGCACGCTTTTCTGAGAAATAAGTTATGCAATTCGCTTTTAACAACAGTCCGGGATGCCGTTGACCGCGTAGGAGACTTCTGAGACCATTTCAGTCGACCTCTCCCCGGCAAGTTCATCAACCATTTCATGTTCCTCTACGTTCCTATGTCCTGCTCTGGGTAGCAAATGTTACCTGCACACCCAAGCGATTTGATATCCTCCTTACAGGAGTTGCCCAAATTGGGTCTGCACTATGGCATTATACGAGCCCTGATCACGGCTTTACTATCGAAAAAAATGTGAATATCTCCCTCGCTCGCAAAGACTTCTGCCGGAAAACACTGGCAGTATTCGACAGTTTAAAGGATTTGAATAAATTGTCTGATGTAGAGAAAGCCCCTACTCCGACTTCCGATTCCATCTTGGAGCCGTCAGTGATGACAGAGGTACCAGCATCGGTACAGATTTTCCCTTCGTTCCAATCCTGTCTACATGGAAAGTTTACCCTGGTACAGCCATCAAACTGCAGCTTGCGGGTGGAGAGATCTGTCCGTAGTTCAGAGAACTACTAGCTGCCCAAAAAATGCTGTAATATCCTTTGAGAGAATGCCTCCAGAGATCAAACTCCTTTAACCTCTTTGCACTTTGAGCAGCGATGGAAACAACGTGAAAGTCGACGGGTAAGTACAAAACGACATTCGGTGCAGCACGCGGACAAGTTTTTTATGCTCCGGTGATGCCAATACAAGCAGTCCTTTGCGCTCTACCCTACTTTGAGAATTTTATAGCCTTTTCGAAGAGCTCCCCACCAAATCAGGCATTCGTACGTTAAAATTGGCAGAGCCACCACGTTGTACGTCCAAAGAAGGATCTGTGGCTTGGGCCGCCATTTTTTGGCGAACATAGATTTGTAGGAAGAGAAACCTATGCCGGCCTTCTTTACCCGATTTGAGTAGCACCTAATTTTGGATGAAAGTGGGAGACCTGGTTATTTCTTCCGGAGAGTCTAAAGTGTGGAGGTTTATAGTTTCATATTTTTTGGTCAGCGCCAGTAGTGCGTGGCGCAAAAGAAAAAAATATAGAATTCAAACTTTTTTTTTACAAAAATCGCTTTATTCAAGTGTCAGTTGTTAACTCAATTTATTCACTAACGCAAGTTAATACAAATGTGCGCATGTATTTGTGTTTAAAACCCACACCTAATAATAATTGGTATGACTTTTACCTTTTACTCGACCAAACCAACAAAACCCGCAATTTGATGAGTTTGCATTATTTTCTCTACACTGATTCACCTCAGGCTAGCGTTGCCACAGCGGTCAGAGTGCTTTTTTTGTTGAGACAGGGAAGTTCAGAAATACAAAAACTACTGTTTTATTGCCGTGAAATAACCTTTCTGCGGCTATGTTGGATCATCCCATTAAAATGCTTAGGATAAGTTTTCCCCAGACCTCTACCGACATATAATTAAACCTCACCAAGCTTTTAGCGCATGTAAGCATCCCCTTTTCGTCTACTATAGCATCACCTTCGTTGACATCCACTGAGTGTGCATTTGGGAGGCACTGCGCTGAAGAGGTATTACGCCGAATATCTTCAAATAAATCAAAACTCAACTGGTTTCAAATGTAGAGTTCAACAGGCAGGGTATCCTCAACTTTCGATTAGATATCAGGCGTTCGGCAAGTGTGTTTCAACTCGCCGGTGTTGTTTCTTATAGTCCTAGACGCATCTAATGGCCCAGAAGAATTTCCAACGCAGATCTTTGGGATCAGGCAAGCAACTACTTATCCAGTCTGAGATAAAACTCAGAAAGTGGAAATGAATCGGGCATACCTTACGAGAAGTCTCTACTAAAGTCTGCACACAGGTGCTAGAATGGATCCTGTAAGGTAGCAGACGGCAAGGCTGACCTAGGTGCACATGGAAGAGAACGCTTGAAAAGGAGATGAGGTCTAGTCGGAAAGTCATTGAAGGAACCAAAAGTCATTGTGAAGAACCGCACACGATGGAAACGTTTTGTGGAGGTCTTATTTTCCATTCGAGATAAAAGGAATTGATGATGATGAATCAGCCTATTAAGGAAAACTGTGACTAAGTTACTCAAGTCCCCCAAGAGAGATTTAGAGAGCCTCAGCAAACTCCGTTCATCGAATGATAACCAAAGGAAATGTCATACTCTTTTGAGTAATAACATCTGATTTTGTTTTTGTTTCTTGTTTTTGTATAAATGTACCAATATGTTATTATAAGACACTCATTTGAAAAGCATTACATACATACAAGGTGCATAAATATTGCACATTGTTGTGTTTAGGTAGAAACTTTTATTTGCTACATAACAAATACTACTAGGCAATGCCGATGCGCTCTTTCTATTGTGAATTTTGTGAGCTTAGTTGGAGAGCAAAAACAATCGCCAATCATATGTGTTTAATTAGAGCGAGAAATTAGATACGGCTGGCTGATAACTGTAGCTTTCTCTCAGCTGGTTTGTGCATGGCAGCGCAACACAGCGTTTCTGATTGTGTGTGTGCCCGCCGTAATGCAAAATTAGCGCGATCGTGTTTTTGCTTAAACCTTCGTATGTGTGCTCACATACATACATACATATAAGGTATGCCATACATTAAGGTGCCTCAGCAAAAAAACTGGGAACTCGAATGTTAGAATTTGATATATTTTTGATTGTCATAAATTCCTTTGACTAATCGCAGGCTTATGCGTGAGCTGAACTGTGTTCGAATTCCGCTATTCACTTATTGATTTAGTATAAGGAGAAAATATGATTACTGTACTCTTTTTAGGAAAGCATAGTTGCCATGGCCAAGAAATAAATGTATTTTGGAATTTTTTTTACAGTGAATGGCCGCAAGCGATGGAAAAATTGAAATATAGGAGATCTGCACCAATTTTTTTTTTCGAGTATCTGCCGACATAATTAAAATAATAAAATTGTTAGAAATACATGGGGTATCCACTTAGCGTACGGAAATTGAACTATTTACTATTTTTTTGCTAAAGTAAAATTCGCATTATACAAGAAATTTATTTTATTCTTGGATATTTAAAAAATAGGCTACCAATTGAGTAAGAAACAATTTGGAAAATCTTAGAAACAGTACGAAATATTTGAAAATCGTAAAGTCTGCCACCTAGAAACTATAATTTGGCTCCATCAAATCATTTTTCCCGGGGGAGCTGTTAAGGATAACCAACCAACCAGAGATTATTCGAGGGTTGAAAAATGGAAATTACCAGTGATAAGTGAAGTTGTAAATGAAAAGACAAGACGTTCAATATGTAACTTTTTACGTAACTGGACTTAGCTGCGGTTGAAAATTCGATGTTTTCGCTTGCGTTTGGTAAACTACGAGTCTTTCGAAGCTTTCCGAAAAGGCGAACCTTTATAAAAACAATCCTCGAACATGATAAGAATTAGAGAACTCGATATTAGATACATAAAAGTTTTTACTCAATTGTTACACACATATGATTTTACTTAGCCGCGTTGCATTATGATGCCGATGATGGTGTTCACGGACTTTGCAATGAGTTGTATTCAGGGCTCTAAGCAATATAAGTGCTGAAACGCTCAAAACAGTACTGAAAAACTGGGTTACGCTACAATAAATCCAGCAAAGCAAGTTATTTGAAGAATTTTGTCTTCTATATTTATGGGCAAGATTTACGCTTTCCAATAAAAAATGCATACAACAAAAAATATAGAAAACATGCTTGTTTTTTCTATCTATAGTGGAATTAATTTAAATTCTAAACGCTAGATGTACCAAATTATAGTTTTAATGCGGCGCAACTCGGAAATATCTGTGTGTTAAGTCAAAGTAAAGGGTCTTTCAACAGACGCGCCTAACTGTTGTTTTAAAATAAATTCAGATTCTTTCAGGTTTCACTATTTTTGCTCAAAATATGACTCTTAGCAATTTTATCAGCATTTAAATATCCAAAACGAGCATCCACCCAATCTCTAATTAAAATTTCCAGCGTCTACAGCTAAAATTCGCCAAACAGTCGTTTTATGACTGCCTCATTGTTGACAACGTCGAGATATTGATGTTGTTCAGCAACATTTTGCGCTACAGCTCCAATATTCTCAACAGAACGTCCATTTTTTTGTCTGCCAGTCCTTTTTCTATACTCAATAGAACCAGTTTCGTGACATTTTTGCACCAAGCTTTGTATTGTCAACTCATTCGGACGACTATTTCCATAAAAAATTTTGTGATATGTTGTTCTAAAACATAGTCGATCCATTTTCATAATAAATTTCAGTTATTTTAACGCGTTCTTCTATTGTGCGAAATCGTAATGTCTAGTTGAAAAACGTTTAAGATGACATAAAAACCTTACGTCCAGGAATTATTCACTGCTGATATCTAGTGACAATTTTCACTACTAACACCACTTTTGAAACACCGTTTATTTCGATAAAAGTCTTAAAAGCACCAAATTTTATGATTCGCTTGGAAATAAATACATTTTTTTATTCATTTTTTTTCTGAGGGCGAGCCACCTTAATATTGATATGTATTAAAATTGTGTATGTATACTTGTGTGCGGCGTATCAGAGTGGAAGTAGTAGCATTTAAATTCTAATGCAATGTTGTTTTTGTTTGTTGAGTTAGCAATGTGATTTAGTGCTTTTTTAAATGGAAGTGTAATTTTCAAAATTAAGCTACTCACTGCAAATAATTTGTCAAATTATAATAAAACAGGCAATATAGAAATAAATTGTTAGATGACTTACACAAATTTGATTGCACTTACTTATTTTCTTAATGATTATATTCATACCAAGGTCAAGTGCTTTTTTTACACATTTTTCACTTAAAAAAATAAATAAAGAAAAAAATAATTAGGTTACAATAATCGATTTGTCCATTAATGGAGTTGAGTTTCACAAGGAAATGTGGAAACTCTTTAACCATTTTATCCATTTACTAAAAAATAAAGTAATAAAAATTGGTATAACTCAGAGAATTGGAGAATGGATACAAACTGTCGAGCACTTAAAGTAATTTTGCAAAATCCACTGGTGGAGCATTCCATGAAAAAGTGGAACTCTGAACTGTTTTACAAATATGCATTTTTTATATATTATTGCACGTACATAGTGAGATTATGTTCTCATCTAAAATAATTTACAAAAGTTGTAGTGAGTATGTCTCATTTTTAGTAATTTATTGAGAGTAACAACAAGTCGGATTTTTTCATTAGTCTTTACACAACTTTTTGCGAGGTCGCTGCCGCTATTGTTTATCAGACAGAAACTAGATTTCTGTTCTTAGTTATAGTGTATGGTCCGCTGTATTTAACTGCATACTCATTTTTTTGGTTAAGTGTTTTTTGATAAGAAATTAATCATAACGGAAAGGTAAGTTCCGATGTCCCATACGTGACGCTTAATTCCTTTTTCTATTAATAATTGTAAAACAAGTCGACTATACAAATTGAATTTTTCTGTTAACAGCTAACTTTTAGGGGTCTAAAAACTGGTGAAACAATTTTGTTTGAAATCGCTTTGCTTACAATATATTCTTCGTGATAATAAAGTGTCTGTACGTGACGCCGAAGAATAAGTTATCTGAGATCTTCAACTTTTACTGGCGTTTGTAATAAACAAAGCCCTTTTTTGTACTGCAAATCTCAATAACGCAAAAATGAGCGACCAGCAACCATCAACCAGTGCTAGCCGCATGCGAAAATTTCGAGAAAAGCAAAAAGAGAAAGATCCAAACTTACCGCTAATGAGACTAAAAGATTGAGTGAGCTTCGTAAACGAAAAGCAGAAAATCTTTCTGAAGATGAGTTAAAAGCAATTTCACTTAAGGAAAGGGATAAGAAGAGATTGCAAAGGGCAAAAAAGCGGGTTGAACTTAAAAATCCTACTGATTCTCCTGTAAGTACTGAATCTCCGTACAAGTCGAAACAGACTTTATCTAAAGCTGTTCAAAAGTCTCTAAAAGCACTGCCTCAATCACCAAGAAAGAAAAAAGCAGAACTAGCGCGTAAAATGAACATTGCTCTAGCAGAAAGCCATTAGCACATCAGGTGACGATACACGTTATGACGATGTGAAAGCATTTTACTATCGTCCGGATATTGCGTATGCCTGCCCAGGCACAAATGATTTCATCGTTGTTTGGGAAAAAGGGATTAAGAAGAAGTGTCAAAAACATTATTTGACTTTGTACCTATGAGAAGCCTTTTTCATTTTTAAAGAATTTTTTCCTAATATCGAAATTGGATTTTCAAAATTTTGTAGTCTAAGACCGAAAAACGTTTTGCTAATGAAAGACACACCTTCAGACCATTGCAAATGTTTAACTCATGAAAATTTTATAGTCAAATTGAAAGGTTTGAAACAAAATTATTGTAACGACTGGTGGACTATGATTTTATGTGATCCTTCTTTGGAATCGAAGTGCTGGAAAAATGAATGTGATACTTGTTCTGATGGCAAAAAAATATTAATTTCTATGGATTTAAGTACAATCTGTGTATGGAAGGAATGGGAAAAAAACTCAGAAAATAAACTACGTTTAGTAAACCACGAAACAAGTTCAGGTGAACTTAAAGAAAAATTGATAGATTCTATCCATATTATGATGAAGCATGTTAATTTAAAACGAGTTCAAGCCAATGAATTTCAAAAAGACCAACTCAATGAAAATGTGCGAATCCTTCAAGTTGATTTTGCGATGTCTTTTGGCTGTGAATACCAGAATGAAGTTCAAAGCGCACTCTGGTCACGAACAAGTGTTCTTTTATTTACTGCTGCAAGTTTTTACAAAGGCAATTGCCAAACATATCTTATATGCCCAGATGCAAATTCGGAAGACAAGGATACAGTTTTTGTTTTCATCAATAAGTTGCTTGACTAGATGCATAAAGAAAATGAAGACTTACTTTCAGCGGAAATTATTTGGAGTGACGGCCCTTTATCGGAATTTAAGAACCGTTATATGGTTAAACTAACATCAATGTTGAGTGAAAAGTACAAAAGGCCCTTTTATTGGAAATATTTTGCTACATCGCATGGAAAAGGTGTGATAGACGGAGTTGGCGGAAATATCAAAAGACTGGTAAGAGAGAAAATGATGAGCCAAAATGAACATGTTGTTGTCCAATCAGCCAAGGACTTTTCTGATTTAGCTTCTCAATTAATCACAAAAACCCGTGTGATTTATGTGCCATCCTCTGAAATTTATGAAAGGATTAAAAGTGCGTCGCCGTGGGACAATGCCAAAGCGATAACTGGAGTTTCCAACTTCCATTTTATTAAAACTGAGGAGAAAGTTGTGGAGTGCAGAAAACATTGCCTTTCCCAAGACAAAACTGTATTTAGCTATTGATTTTTACATATAATATATTATAGATTTAAGTTGAACTATGTCCCGTACGTGACGCGACTTGTCTGTACGTGACAAATATAAAAAAATGTTTTTGAATTATAAATATGTGTTTTAATTAATATTTTTTTTCGCTAGTAGCAAGCTTGATTCTTAGTTATAATTTCCTTCGACGACACTTTTTATGCACCTGTAATATATTCGCTGAAATCTGAATAAAACTATAACGATTTCGAATGTTGGTTGACTTGATGTGTCCCGTACGTGACGTGGGTTGTTTGCATTTTTCTTCAGTATTTTATGACTTTTGGAAAATGTTTCTTCGCACTATTAAAGACTAGTATATAATCTATTACATTAGATAAAAAAAAGTATATATCTGATAAAACAATTAATTGCTATATGTAATATAAACCGTAAAATTAGTTGAACTTGTCTGTACGTAACAGTGGAATGCACCTGGTGTGATAGATTACCAGCTTTGGCCATCAGCTATGATGAAAAACGAAATTAAGAGAGTAACTTCGGTTCCGCGTCACCGGGTCCGGCAGCAAAATTCTGCCCACTCGTGTACATAGACTGTGTTGATTTTTTTCATATACCGCCAACACAATCTCAGTTTTCTCGTGAACAAACCACTATCCTGATCTCAGTGGTGTCAGCCAATCAGCTGATTCTTTAAAATTCATTGAGAGCCGAGAAAAGAGAGGTCTGCCACGCATTGCAGGCCAAGTCGGGGAGACTTGATTATTTCTGTTATTTATCAATTCTTGATCGACAAAGCTCTCTGAAGCTGCAAAATTACAGTTACAAGGTTATGAAAATCCATTTCTACAAAATACATTTTTTTTAACCTATGCCCAAAATTAGGAAAAACGAGCTTCATAATTATGATTTGATTGATTGACTAATTGGTCAATTATTGTACTCGGGGCAGCGATAATTAGAGTTTACTTTGACACAACACATCCCCCTACTTACATATGTATGTATGTGTGTGATGATTGCCATACTCGTATACCGACATACAGTGATTCAAATAATTGTCTGTACAGTTGGGAGCTGTAGTCAGCTTGAACAGAAAGTGAATAGATAAAAAAAAGTATGAGGAAGAGGGAAAGAAAGCTTGATTTGACATATTTTCTCAGCTTTTAATTATTCAATACTTGTTCGCTTTTGTCTTCCAAGGGCGAAATGTTGTAAGCCCTGCAGTATGCTTGATTTTGGAAAAAAATTGATTAAATTTTTTGTTTTAATTTTAAGTTTATTTTCAAATACAAAATTAAGCCGAGTTTTCAAGCGAATATATTCAAAAATATATTAAATGAATGATCTTTGATATTAACAAATTCCTTTGGGAAATAGTTTTCTAAGAAAGGTCTCCTACGTCAAATAAAAATAAAGCCTCACAGCTTTCTGGAAAAAGTCATCGAGCATCATCGTGAATATCTGACAGCTAATTTCCGTAGTTGGTAAAAGTGATGCTCACATTTGGTAAGGCAAGGAAGCATAGAATGCAGCAAAAAGAAAAATTTTAATATTTAAAAACTGAAAAAGGTAAGCGCTACTTAGGCATAGCAATTTACAGGTATAAGCATATATATGACTATAACTTCCCGAAAAAATTATTTCTACTTTCGCTCTCTTTCAGATAAGACATAAAGAACTACAACTTAACTCAAGAAATGAAGAGATCTGCAGTTATCGTCTTTATATGAGCGATTTAGAATTCTCTAATTTTTTTAAGTGCGCCCGTTCATTTGTTCATAAGCTTCGCCGTGAATTGGAAGCATCATGCGGCAATGAAAAATCTGTTGCAAAACGCAAAAAACGCGAGGAAAGCTCTGACACCGCCCGATCTGCAGAATTTATTCATCAATTGCCAGTGATCATTGACGAGGACCCTTGAAAATCAATGAGGTCCCTTGCGAGGAAGTTTAATGTTGCTGAGAGTTTTATCTGTCGAGTTGTTCATAAAGATCTTCGATATAAATCCTACGCTGCGCACAGAAGACACAAGATATTTTAGGTCTGAGCAAATACGAATCGTCAAACCGCCTTTTAAACAATTTTTTTTGTTTCTGCTCTCGGGAGCATAGGGCCTCGACAAGACATTTGTTTTGGGTTGGTTACGTTAATCTATTTGATTTCTGGCAGGGACAGCCTGAAATGCCTAAGACGTTATGGCCTTTACTGACGTAAAAACATTTTAAGCAATACCCAAAAACCAACCGCAGGAAGGATCAGAATGATCGACGGCGGTTCCTGTTGTCGTACCAACGAAGTTTCCAGCCATTGTCGTGATTTTAGGTGTTGTGAGCAACAGAGGACATGGCTTGCCTCCAAAACTTCCTTACTTAAGGACTTCAAGTGTGAATTCTGCTGCATAAATCGAGGTTCTAGTGACAGTTGCGGAACTCTGAATTGAAAGTTTATGCGATGAGAGCCCACACACCGTTCAGCAACACTCTGCTCATTCACACTTCACACGAAACGGCACAAGATTGGATGGCTAAAGATTTCTGATGGCGACATAGCGCCTAACTCCCAGATGTAAATCACCTGGATTATTTCGTAAGGGGCGTTGTTGAGCGTGAAAGCAATAAGCAGCCTCATAACACCATTTATTCTCTGAAGGCTGCAATTAATAAAGTTATGGTCTATGAAGAAGTCAGAAGGTGTGTCAGCCAAGATTAAACCATTAACCGGCTCTCAGCGAATTTGAAATACTCAGCAGATTAGTTGACGTCACCGGGGACATGACAGCGGTTTGCTTACAAAAATCCGAGATTGAGTTGGTGAAAAAGAAATGAAATTTGAAAAAAATCAAACCAGTCTTCGCTCATTTTGCTTCGTTGCCATCTGAACAACGACCGACTGGACGAGAGTGTGAATACTTGTGAAATGAGCGGGATGAGAATTCTGGTGCCGAGTACCCAGTGACATGGCTGCTGCAGTTGCACGCACAAGTCCGTATTTCACCATGGCAGATTGGCCAAACCAGGTAATCTATCATCCTTGGTTGCCTATGGTATGACAAATTTTACGCTCAGTCAAACTTGGAGCTACAGAAATGGAAAAAAATTAAATTCCGCTCGGTTGGATACCAAATATATTTCATTTACGACATTATTTATGACGCTTTTTACTTAAACTGTTTCGCTGATCTGCTGTACGTACAAATATCAGAGTCACTTTAAAAATTATTGGCTCTACTGGCATTTCTCAAAACAAAAAAAAAAAAAAAAAAAATTATGAAGCCTTTTCACCACTCACATTGTTGTTATTTACTGTTATTGTTTGCTTTTTTTCAAAGATGACTCAAAACTCGAAAGTAGCTAAAGCGTTAAATGGCTTCATCCAAGTCATCGTCAAGCGATTTTATCTGCTGAAAATAACAAGTAACTGCCAGCAACGAAAGCAACTGAGACATAAAAAATAAATAACCAAAAAAAATATACAGCAGCATTGATGAAATAAAAAATAAATGCCAATAGTTTCGTTACTTCAAAAAAAAAAAAAATAATAATAATAAACAAACAAAAAATTAAGTAAAAAAATCAGCAGATTGCAGCAACTACAAACTCGGGTTTTGTTTGTTTATTATTGTTGTTACTTTTTATCATTACCCATTTCGGCCACTCGAATTTTCGAGTGCTTGAGTTCAATCACTGTGAAGACTTCAAATAATTTCAATTTTAATTATTTAATTTTTTATATAAACAAATTGTGCGCCCTCATTGAGACACAGTGAAATTTTTTTTGATTAAAAAAAAATTTTTTTGGGATTTTTTTTATATTATAATAAAGTCTTGAAATGTGGTGGAGGTGTATAAAATTGTAACAGCGATCGTGTGAAAAATTTCTTTTCACATGACAGTTGTGGAATACTCAAATTGGAGCAGGTAAACAAGAAGTTACTTTTGTATCGTTTCACACTTTCTGAGCCATGGAGTCAGCGCGAAATGCAATCTCACTGAGAATTCTTTACCTTTTCTGCGTTAATCCACAAAATTTGTTGATTTTGAGTTAAGCTCGTGGGAACCTTGACTGCGACTGTTGAGCCAATTGGTCGATTTCGGCTGGAGGCTACTTTGAAGCGTAAAAACCTGTAAAAATTCGGCTGGGTTTCTAGAGATCATACACACATACATACAGGCATAAAACACCTTGCCCAAAGAGGTGGAAGAAGCATACACTTGTGCTTTTACCCAAGGGCAACAAAAAGCCAGGCGAACCCGAGTCTTACCGACCAATATGTTTACTAGACACAATGGGGAAAATTCTGGAGAAAGTTATTTGCGACAGATTCTCGCCTTTCGCTGAGGATAAAGGTATTCTATCCACATACCAGTTTGGCTTCAGGAAATCCCGCTTAACAGTGGATGCTATTAAATGCGTGGTAGATTTAGCAACAGAAGCCATTGAAGGCAAGTGATGGCGAGGCGGGGAAAAAGAATACTGCGCTGTGGTAACTCTGGTCGTTCGAAATGCTAGCTGGCAGCGTATACTAGAAGCCCTCGCAAAACTAGGGTCGCCTAGTTATATTATTAGAATAATTGAGAGCTATTTCACGCACCATAAACTGAGGTTTAGAAGCGACAAAGACGTTGAGAAGTATGTCGTCACAGCAGAGGTTAAAGTCTTTGGATTCGCGGATGACATCGCTACGGTCAAAGTAGCAAAACATATCCCCGAAATTGAGAGGATCGCCAGCGAATCAGTAAGCAGGATCAAGACTTAGGTGTATGACGCTGGAATTAGCTGAGAATCAGCAGAAAGATAGTGGAAACTATAAATGTAAATGTTGGGACTGTAACCATTAGTTCAAACCTCGCTATTAAATACCTAGGAGTGATGATTCACACTGTGAAGAGGGCATCGAGTGTGCAGTCTTGTCTGTCGCGAATAATACCAAACAAAGGCAGACCTACTAGTCAGTTCTGGGCTGATGCCGATCTGGGCTGATGCACTGAACTTAAATAGCTTCACAAAAAAACTGACAGCCGTCTATCGGCCAAGCGCTTTCCGGACTATCTACACGGAAGCCGTAGATAGATTCGTTATAGCAGGACTAGTTCCCGTAGACATTGTGGCGAAAGAAATGCAGAGAGTGTATACTCGTATAAGGCTATCTGAACACGAAGGCTGAGCAAGTCGTAAAACTATTGCAGAAGAAGAAAGGCGTCGTTCGATCGCCCACTGGCAAGACTGGTGGAGATCACCGAAGGTAGATGGACGCATGGGCTAGTACCCATTCTTACGACGTGGTTAGAAAGGAACAATGGGAACACGAACTTCGAAAATACCTTCAAAGATTCGGCCATAACAGTTCCCTAAACTGCCCAATCTGCACGGAGAGGGAAGAAGACGCTGAGCACGTCTTGTTCCAATGCTCACGCTACCGAAACCTGTGGTATATTAAACGGAGAAAATCTTATAGATTTTATACTAAATTCGGGTAATAACTGGAAGCGAGTCTGGATGAAATAACTAGCAGCCTATGAGCTAACCAGTCTCGTGAGGTAATTTCTTTTTGGACAGTTCCGCGGGGAGAGTGGTCGATAGTAGAGAGGTGCTTAGTACATAGGTGTAGCTATGGGGCTACAAGTCGTGCATACTGCTATGCTGGTATAGTAGTACTCATGAGCGTTTCCTCTTCACGGGTGTCATGCCGAAAAAAAAAACAAAAAACATTCATAAAACATACACATAACTCCTTCCAGGTTACATCAAAACTGGTGATGGAATGCCGTGATAAGCTGAATATTTTCGCCCAGAATAAGCAGGTTCGTATCCTTTGGGTTCCAGGGCACATAGGATGAACAGGGAACGAAATGGCAGCGGCCTGCTCATTTATAGGCCCAGAGTCATTTTGTGGCCTAGAAAAAGGCCTCCTCTTTTATTCAGGAGGTTGTTTTGTAACGATTTAGATTTAGGACTAGCAAAAGCTCTGCAAATAAGGCCTCTGTGAATAGGAAATACATTCCGGCTCACCATTTGCATAATATAAGGTAAGATATTTGAATACCAAAGGAATGTGCTTTTAGCCTCTATATCGCATCTCTAATGCCCAATACCCCGTACAACTTCTGACTCTATAAAGAATGCTAAGTGACACTTGATAGTAGCATTTTCAGTAATCATAAGATTGCATAGCTCGTTCCTTATACAGTGAGTCACAGTCAAAGTGAGCCACCAATTCCTTGAAGATATTTGTTTAAACAACTTTTGTAAATACTTTCAAACACCCATTATTTTTTGTCAACTTTATCAAGTGAGCATGCTTGTGTAATCTAACTGTATTTTTTCTGTTTGTTTGCTGCCAAAGTAAGAGTAATAATGAAGAACAAAACCAAACCCTAACCTTGTTTCTTTTAAAATAACGGGATATGTATTTTTGGATATTAATTTTCGCTTGCATCTTATTCTTAGTGTTTTAGTTGTTTATTATCAAGATGGGTCGACAAACAAGTGTTGAAATTAGACAGTTAGTGATCTTTTTAAAAAAGGAAAATCCCAAAGAAAAATTGCGGAATATGTGAATAAAAGTCGAGGAACTGTCCAGCACATCATACATCGCTTTACTAGAGGAGGAAGAGTAGGAAACAAGCAGAAAGAAAGCAAAAAACAAGGCGTTTTCAGAAAGGGACGAGGCATTTATTTTGCGGGAAGTGAAGAAAAATCATCATCTTAGTGCTCCAAAATTGACGAAGATGGTTGAGGAGCAGCTAAATATCCACGTTAACCCCGAAACTGTAAGAAGAGTTCTCAGAAAGCATGGTTATAATGGTCGTACGGCCAGAAACAAGCCATTTATTAGCAGCAAAAACCGAAAAAAAGGTTGGAGTTTGCGCTGAAATATGTCTAGAAGGATATGAGTTTCTGGCAAAAGGTTCATAACGGTATAATGCAACGTAGAGGCTATAATAATATTTTTGTAGGTTCTCTTTACAGACGAAAGTAAATTTAACTTATTTGGCAATGACGGTAAGAAGATGGTATGGCGACAAAAAAAACACTGAGTTTCAGCCGAAAAACCTAACTCCCAGTATGAAGCACGGCGGTGGCTCCGTCATGGTTTGGGGCTGCATGGCAGGTGGTGGAACTGGAAATCTTCAACATATTCCAGGCATAATGGATAAATACGTTTATATAGACGTTTTGAAGCAAAATCTTAAGCCAAGTGTCGAAAAACTAGGGATCGAAGGCGACTTCCATTTTTACCAGGACAATGCTCCTTAGCACAAGTCGTTTGTTCCGAAGGAATATTTATTATATAACTGCCCCCAGGTATTGAAAGTACCACCGCAGTCTCCAAATATAAATATAATTGAAAACTTATGGTTCCGTCTTGACCAAAACCTGCGGAAACATAGCATTTCTTCAAAACAAAGTCTTTTAGATGCCTTATAAGACGAGTGGTATGCAATTCCTTCCACATATACCTGTAAGTTATTAGAATCAATGCCCCGACGTCTAAAAGCCGTTATTTCCGCCAAAGGTGGCCCAACAAAGTATTAATTTGTTATTTAAGTTCAGTTCAGCTAAGGTGGCTCACTTTCACTGTGAGATAGATTTGTGAACTATTTTAGTTTTTGTTCATTTTTTTATAATAAACAAAGAAAGTTCTTCATGTAAGCGATGAATTATTGAAGCTAATATTCAAACAATAAAAACACATAAACCTTTTTTCCAATCTGTGGTATTTTTAAACAAATTTCTACTAAATCTGCTGACTAGGAAGTGTGGCTCACTTTGACTGTGACTCACTGTATATCTTATTCCAGACAAGGTTGAGCATTCAAACAAAATCTATCGGGACAGCTCATTGTCTTCCAGCCATAGAGTCTGCATTATGTTCCAGTAGGCAGATCCATCAGATTCAGATGCGAAGGCCGTTGGTTAGAACCAGTGAGGTAACCAGTAACTAATTTTATAACGTTCTTTCGGTTACGGCATTGCTACTAAAGTGTATCCAAAGAGCATGACTTGTCTGAGGGCACCCATCCCACGTCTTTCAAACTATGCGGAAGAGTTATGCTGGCACAGGTGGAGATTGCTGGTAACTCATGCTGGAATAGTTTTCTCAAACAATTATTTGAATATCTTTCTTAATAATGGGAATCTGGTTGGGACTCTCCTGCCAAATCAGATTTATTTAGTCACTGAATCAGAAATCAGACACGTTTGCTATGCAGGGATTTCCCCCGGAAATATCTGTTTACCACTACAATGCAATCAAAGAGGTTTAGGAAACTCATAACTCAATAAACTGAGCATGCTCGTGGGCATTTTCACGGGCCATTGCTGATTCCGCAGTCGGGATTGGGATATGGTCCACTGATTCTTATCGTTTGCGCGACCGATCCCGGAGACTGCAATATTAGAAATACTCCTTGCTAGTGCGGAGAAGGTTGAGACATCTCGGCTAATTGCGGCCAGAAGAAAAGCTACCAGCTTAGCCCAACCCAGCTCTATCTTAGGTATAATAAGGGAACGGTATTTGAATGAGGTACTGTGAGGTGTAGAGAAGTGCAAACCTCAAATTTTGTCTATTATATTCTAGATTGCCAAATCCTAAAGCAGCAACTGGCATTTTTGTTATGCTATGATATGTTTTGTTATGCTATGTTATGCTGTATTATGCCAATCATAATTGCATAATATGTTGTGTTATGTGAGATGCTGCATTACATAATATTATGTTCGGTTATGCTCTGATATGCTGTGCTATGTCATTAATGTTATGTTCAGTTTTTGTAGTTTGTTATTGCTTATTACATGATGTTATATTATGTTTTGTTCTCTTCTGTTAATTGTGTTATACTCGTATTATGTTATACATTACATTATGTATTTATTATGTTCTACTATGTTATGTTCTGAAGTCATATTAACTAGTATTTTACTAAATTATGTAATCGCAATTTTATATTATGTTAAGGCTAAGCATGTTACGTAATCTTTTATCTTGCAATTTTATATTATTTTATGCTATGCTATGTTATGTTTTGTTATGCTATGTTGTGCTGTATTATGCCAAGCTATGCGATTATGCGTTATGTTATGTGAGATGCTATATTTCATATAATTATATTATGTTATGTTCTGTTATGCTCCGCTATGTTGTTTATGTTATGTTGCAGTTTTTGTAGTTTGTTATTGCTTATGCTATCTTTTTTCTTGCAATTTTGTATTATTTTATGCTATGTCATGTTGTGCTTTGTTTTTTATGCTATATTATGCAAAGCTATGTCACTATGCGTTATGTTATGTAAGATATTGCATTACATAATATTATCCTACGTTATGTTCTGCTGTGCTGTGCTATGTTGTTGGTATTATTTTATGTTTTTTTCTGTTCTGTTAATTTTGTTATCAAATGTTATTTAATACTTACATTGCCGCAATTCTATCGATATACGAGGGTGGATTGATAAGTCTTTAGAATGAAAAACTAACTAAACTGGTTTTTTAACAAAAAATTGATTTATTTTTTGATTTATTTTTCAACATAATCTATTTTTCAACTTAATCTTTTAAGTCAATACATTTTTTCTAACATATTTATTCCTGCTCTAAAATAAGTTTTTTCAAAACCTTCAAAATAAGCATTTGTTTCAGCTATAACTTCACTATTTGACACAAATCTTTTTCCGCCGAGCCATTTTTTCATATTTGGAAAAAGGAAAAAGTCACTGGGAGCTAAATCTGGTGAATATGGCGGATGAGGGAGCAATTCATAGCCTAACTCATTTATTTTTTCTTGCGTTTTCCAAGATGAATGTGAAGGAGCGTTATCATGATGAAAGAGGATTTTCTTCTTCTTCAAATGTGGCCGTTTTTGCTTAATATTTTGGTCCAATGTATCCAACAAAGATGAATAATATTCAGCTGTGATGGTTTTACCCTTTTCAAGATAATCTATGAAAATTATACCTTGTGCATCCCAAAAAATAGATGTCATAACCTTACCAGCTGATGCAACGACCTTTGCCTTCTTTGGAGCACTTGAGCACGTTTCTACCTATTGTTTGAACTGTTCTTTAGACTCTGGTGTATAGTGGTGGATCCACGTTTCATCCATCGTTATGAAACGACGCAAAAATTCCGATGGATTTCTGTTAAACATGTCTAAACCAACCGACATTCGGTTCATTTTTTGCAGAGGAGTTAGCAAACGCGGCACCCATCTTGCTGAAAGCTTTTTCATACCCAATTCATCATGTATTATGTTATGCACACGTTCATAACTAATGTTCACAAAGTCAGCAATCTCTCTCAATTTAATTCTTCGATCTTGTGTGACAAGTTTGTACACTTTTTCCACCGTTTCTGGAGTCGTTACCTCTTTTCGCCTCCCAGAGCGTGGCTCATCTTTGGTGCTTATCCGACCACGTTTAAACTCGTTTACCCAATTGTAAACTGTTGCATTTGAGGGTGCATATTACCCTAATACTGTCTGCAATTCCTCAATAATTTGTTTCGGGTTTAAACCTTTCAAATGAAAGTACTTTATAACAGCACGAAGTCACTTTTTTTCATTTTTAATAAAAATACAATTGTGTTTTGCAAAAATAGTTCTCAAAAAAGTACCGTTTGACCATATGTTATGAAATTTTGACAGCTCGCTTTTGACAGTTCACTTTTAACGATCACAATAATTAAGTAAATTAATGACCGATAGATGTCGCAATTCTAAAGACTTATCAATGCACCCTCGTATGTATCATACATATTTTCCTTAGAAAACAACTCAAGATGAAAAACTATAATAAAAACCGGGATCCTAATATTTTTCATCCATTTTATTTCTTCAAAATGATAGAAAGCTATGCAAAACCTTTATTACAGTACAACAGTACAACGGTAATATTCCAAGTAGATGCATACGCAAGTCTTTGCTTGAGAGTTATAAATTACAGCTCATCAACCTAAAAGCTTGCTAAGGTCACGTTCACACACCGTGGGTGGTCAACCAAAGCCAAGCCAAATCAGCCACGAAATGCGCTGGAGCAAACGAGGATAACATAAAAAATGCCAAACAAACTGAATAACAAAGACTAACAAATTAGTAACAAATTGGCAAGAAGAGGGCAACAAACAAATACACACTTATTTATTAGATATTAAATGTAAGTACAAACATACATACCCACAGACATTTCGTTTCTCGCAGCGCAGCAGGGCGTCACTATGCCAGGCGGATGGCTGGCAAGTGGAAGAAGACCAGCCAGGAAGTAGTGGATAATTGTGACACCGTTGGCGCATGTTTACACGTGTCATGCGTGTGACTAACAAGCACAAACACGCTAAATACCAACACCACTAAATGCTGCGGCCTTCACGACCAGCAAGTCAGTGTCGAGTTGCACCCAAAGTCCACACGCAAGAGCGTTGCTACCACTGCAAATATTATTGCTAACACCCTTTTTCGCTGCATGATTATGTGCGTTATCATTAATAATAGTAACAATAGCAAAGACAACAAAAACAACAACAATTAGCAGCACAAAAACATCATTAGTTTTATAGCCTTCAACAAACTCACAGACCAAATAACATTTAAAGCTGAACTTTTTGGCGAAAGGAATACCCTTTTTTCTATTTCAGCCTTCGCAAAGACCCTCATGCAAAATACGCAGTAATTGCAACGCACAGAGGCATAAGATTTGCTGAGAACAACCCTTAGGTAACTTTTAGGCCTAGACGCTGTTATCGGCTCATCGGTTGCGGGGTGATTGTGCGTCTTTGGTGTTGTTAGCTAAACCGCAAACATGTAT
Organism: Anastrepha obliqua; assembly: GCF_027943255.1. Lineage (NCBI taxonomy): Eukaryota > Metazoa > Arthropoda > Insecta > Diptera > Tephritidae > Anastrepha > Anastrepha obliqua. The sequence continues at coordinate 118,847,061 of NC_072893.1, read as the reverse complement.
AAGTACGTCAGCTGTTGTTGTGGTGCTTTGTTGTTATACAGATCATCTGTAGATTTATTTGTATTCTAATTGCTATTGACTTCTCAGCGAAAATCGTTTTTGAAATGGAAATTATTATTCATTCAAGAAATCGCATTTAGATTACATTTTTCAGAGAGCTGTTAAGCGTTGGATGTATGGCTGTGGTTGTAGGCCAGGCGAAACATTCGAAAGTGGGAATTTGACCCTAAGGCGTGTTGCTATCTCGAAAGCTTTATGATGACTTCAGAGCCAGAGGATTTTTTTCTATAACTTTTACATTTCAAATGCGAATAATGAGTCCGACCCGCAACTGTCGAATTATTTATTAACCACACATAAACGAAAGTGCGCCCTTCTAAAACACCCTAAGCGAGACATGTAATCCAAATTTTGGGTTTCCCCTTCACGAGGAGGCAAGTGTGAGCTCGCAGAGCTAATCAAATAATTCGGATTATAGTACCATTTAAACGGATTGAAAAGTAGGCATACTTAAATACATACGAGGGGTGCTTTTTATATGTCGGGATTAGAGAACAAAAACAAATTTTAATCATCGAAAATCACTTTATTGTTTTTCAAAATATTCTCCATGAAGATCTATACACTTTTGCATGCGTTTGAACCAATTGTCGAAGCACTTTTGCCACTCTGAATGAGGTACCTCCAAAACATGCATTCTGAATGCCCCAACCGCTTCTTCAGGTGTCGAAAAACGTTGACCTCTCAGTTTGTTTTTTACGTACGGAAATAAAAAGAAGTCATTCGGTGCCAAGTCAGGACTATACGGCGGATGACCCATTAATTCGATGTTTTGGGTGCTCAAAAATGCAGTTGTTTGAGTCGATGTGTGAGACCTCGCATTGTCCTGGTGAAGAGTGATCCGTCTTTGGCAATTGGTTTTCCTAATTTGTTGGAAGACAACTGGCAAGCAAATGGTTGTGTACCACTCAGAATTTACTGTTCTGCGTTGTTCTAGTGGTACGGTTGCGACATGTCCAGTTTTCCCGAAAAAACAGGCGACCATTTGCTTGGAAGTGCTTCGTGCGCGAACAACTTTTGTTGGATTTGGCTCATCTTGAAACACTCATACAGTCGACTGCTGTTTACTTTCGGACTCATACGCGTAAGTCCATGATTCATTACCTGTCACAATGTCATAGACGTGTTTCGAAACCCCGCGATCGTATTTTTTGAGAATTTCCTTCGACCAATCGACACGAGCCTTTTTTTGAGCGATTGACAAATTGTGTGGGATCCAACGCGAACAAATTTTTTTGACAGTCAAATGTTTATGCAATATTGAATGTATGCCAGTCCCACTAATGCCTAAGATTGTCTCAATCTCACGATAGGTCACATGACGATCTTGCAATATCAGTTCGCGCACAGCATTAATGGTTTTCGGAACAACAACTGATTTTGGACGACCTTCGCGAAATTCGTCTTGGAGTGAACTACGACCACGATTGAATTCACCATACCATCGATAAACACTGGTCCTTGATGGAGCTTCATCGCCAAAAAATGAATTAAGTTCGTCCATGCATTGTTGCTGAGTTAATCCACGTCGAAAGTTGTAAAAAATATTCGCACGAAAATGTTCACGATTTAATTCTATTTTCGGACCAAGATGAATCTTTTAAGTTACTGTAAACAACACAAATAGCGCTGGTATTTCAAAACCTTCTGAGTACGTAAAACCCAAAAAATGTCAAACTTTGCGATACAGCTGTCAGTTGCCAGATTGCAACACCAGGGTTGCCAAATCCAGACATATAAAAGGCACCCCTCGTACAAACTCTTTTGGTATCAGCATGAGCCAAAATGCCGAAAATGAGCCACATACAAATCGTGTAAGGAACAAAGTAAGAAAATACCTCGGTTGAGAGAAAAGATAGTAAGAAAATACCTCGGATGACTCGACGTTGACATTGAACACCACATCAAATTCTTACTAAGAAAGATGCGTCTGCATAGCTTTAAGTTCAAATCCTAGCAACCGTAAAATAAGGCATTACCCCGAGATTTCAATATTCACAAATGATTTAAAAATGTGCGGTGGTAAAAAATCTGCCGCTTTGTTCCAGTAACAGTCATTGAGAGCAGACTTTCAGACTGTTGCAGCATTTTGCCAAACCGATATTTAAGCAACTTCCATGGGACGTAGCTGGTAAGCAGGGTGGACATCGCTTCTTCAAAACTTGTCTGCTCAAAATTTATTCAAGAATATTAAAGATCTCTGCAACAGTACATCATCTCTCTGGGACCCAGAGTACCAGAGTATAGTGATATTTCGATTAATAAGGACTGTGCTAGGGAAATCGAGTCCACCTTCTGGTCTCCTATTCTCACACGTTGAGGTAGATCTCTACACAATCTTCGCTAGTACTGCATTCATCGGTCTTGGGTCACGGTATATAGCGGTGTTTTAAAAAAGGGAAAAGTAGGAAGTAAAAAAAAGAGTGCGGTCCAGAAGTGCTATGTCCAAGTACAGAAATATTTATGAGTTTCCTGCTTTCAAAAGATGAGGTAGGTTAATATGGACATTCGCTCGATGAACAAAGAACGCGGAGCTTATTGAAAATAATGTAAGACTATAGCAGCCATCGTAGCTTAATGGGTTGCTGCGTGACTATGATTCAGAAGTGCGTGACTTTGATTTGAATCTCCGTGCATGAAACACCAAAAGTGTTTTCTAATAGCGGCACTCCTCGGCAGGCAATGGCAACTCTCCAAGTGTGATTCTGCCATGAAAAAGCTCCTCATTAAAAACTTTCCGCTGCTCGGAGGCGGCATAAATAGGAGAAGGAGCAGCTCAAGCAAACTCCCAACAAAGGAAGCTCGTAGGTAGGATGGACATCGCTTCGCCAAATTTTATTCTGGACTCCTCAAAATTTATTCAAGAATATCGAACATTTTTGTAATCTCTTCGACAGTACAGCGTTCAACTCTACTGGGCACAAATATATTGTGGTGTTTCTTAAAATGAGGACAGAACTCGATAACTTATGTTCAAGTATACTCGCGCCTCTGGACTTACTTTTCTCACAAGTTCTACTACGTCTGTTTGTACCGGTACCCCAGTGGTATTTTAAAAAAAGAAGCAAGTAGATCAGTTCGTAAAAAATGAGCCCGGCAGAGCTTGGGAATTTGAGTCTATGCATAGAAGTCTTTAAGGGTTTCCTATTTTTGCAAGATGAGGTCGGTATTAACGCGTTCACTGTCGATGAACGAAGAATACCAATTTATTGTGACCCTCAGAACCGAAAATACGGATACTCACGGATATAGTAAATGTATACTGGACTATTGGCCCTATGGTTGCTCAGTTTGGAGTTCCACATAATAGCTCATATAGGAGCTGCAGAGATGAAGAGGAGATGGAGTACATTCAGCACTTTTGTAAGTATGTGCGGCCCTTCGAATTTGTGCTACAGATCTCTGAGGAACCACTATTACAGAAATATGGATAGTTTAGGTAGAGTCTCGCTGGTAGTAGTGGCTAGGTTGGTTGAAATGGTTGTCCACTGTGGGACACACTCAGGCTCATAGCCCATTGTGATGCCGTGTGGGGGCAGCTTGTCCTTATCTCTCCTAAGCCAGAGCGTAAACCAGTGATATTTCTTTGAAGGTTCGAATTCCCTTGAAGGGACGGAAGACGGAGAGCTAGGAACTGGCTTAGCCACTGGCTTCACATCACTCGATTGAGTGGTCTTTCCTGCCGAAAGGCCTGACTTTCTCGAAGAATTGGGTCTTGTCTTGATTGTGCCTTTATCCGAGGCTGTGGTTTGTTTGCTCATTTTAGCATTTCATAATCACTCGCGCTACTTCACGTGGCGAGCGTGGCGGACTAACATTTTTAGGGGGGGAGAGGGGAAACGTCGACCATGTCAGTGTCCTCTACTCTAACAAGGGAATTCTACCTCCTGAGGTGACCCGTTATAATACAGCGGGATACCCCTAGCTGCAAACCATTCAGTGGGGACGATGACGCATAACACCCTGGATTAGGGGGGCTAGGGAGAGGACATGAAGGGATGCGGGGTTAGGAACAACAGGGGGACTATCGTAGATACGATGATCTCCTCATGGTGATTGAATGACCAATTGCAATTCCGCCGTTCCGGGGATGGATGGCTAGCCAACCCCTATATGGAACATCCCTCTTAGTTTGTAGTGAGTTCGCCCTCATGATATGCGGGTTAAATCGCCACTTAAGCCTCCATCGCGCGGCATTCGCCAAAAGATCGCCAAGGCTTAATGAGGCATAGATTATTACTTCATAAATTTTTCCCGTTCATCAAAATCAGACGCGATGGCTACGTGAACCCTACATCAGAGCAGCCCGTCTACACTTACCTAACCATCTTCCATACCCACAAAGATAACACTCGCCTAAATCATTATGCTTTACTTAGCCATAATCAAAATTACCTCAACGAGTTAATAAGAAAATCAGAAAAAGTTAAACAAACACGAAATGGTTTACAAAAAATTGCTGATAAAGCAATAAACCGAAAACACATGAAGTTGGTGTGTGGCTTCGTCACAAAAGTGCCAATTCTGTGAAACTAATTTTCTACGATGAATTTCAATGGAATGAGCGACTATAAGAAACGATGATGTCGGGCACAAAAATAGGGAGTGATTGGCAGTGAGGAACAACGAAAGGGTAGGGAGCGATAAATGCCCACTTGAGGTATGTCAACGACTGTGGCATGGCAACGTGGGGATAAATGCATGTTTGTATGTGAAGTACAAGTGGGTAACAGATTTTAATTATTGTGCAGTCATCTTGCAACGCTCGCACACCATCAGACAAGGAGGCGCAGACATAGGCAGACGAGATAGTTTGTCGAGCTAAATTTGTTTTAGGGATGAGGAAAGCGGGCTTGATGTTTGATTTTGCCACTTGACGCAATGCTGTCTGTGCGCCAGTCGAATGACAGACCGACGTGAAACTGAAAACGATTGTCTTGCTCGTCCAAACGTGCCGACGACAGATCAAACAAAATACTATTTAGTACTTACATACACACACATGCACACATATGGGCAAACGCGTATGCTCGGAGTACTCCAGTTTCCCAAGCCTTCATGAGCCGATGCAAACTACTTATTTATGGAAGGATTTTTTTCGTATTTTTCTTTCTTTAAATCATCTCACTTCCATTGCAGTTGTTCAACAGCTTTCTTGTTGCTTTTATGTATTGCAGTTACTTACAATTACATACAAAATCCGGACAAACGCAGCGGCCAAGCGCTCTGCTACTTGCCTCACTTCAAATTGGTATCAATTCGTAGAAAATTATTATTTTTTATTAATTTTTTCTTTCTCATGCATACTTTGGTTGTTGTTGTTATTGTTCTTCATAATTGTCAAGTACCTTAATCTGTTGGCAATGATGACTTGCTAAATTTCCAATCATCATCACCATCATCATCGTCAGTAACTTGGCCCACAAAGGCCGCTAACTTTGTCAGACAGGAGAAACTGGGAGGAAGCAACTTCATTGGGAGTCGCAGGCACAGTGAGACGTTTCTGTAAATTTTCAAATTAGCTTACAAAATTCTTAGATAGAGCATTGAATATGCTTAAACGCTCATGAGATTCCGTAAAAGTTTGTTTAGCGGGCCCTTTTTGGGAAATGCAGTACCACGCTTAGTGTGTCGTGAAGAGTTTCAATTTTGAATAAGTTTACTTAGCTAAGGTTAGATTAACTATAGATAGGTTAGCAAAGGATTAGCTTTTCACAATAGTTAGAATGTTGGAGTCGCTTAGCCGTCTGACCCATTGTAATGCAAATGAACTCTGTCCCGATACTTCTGAAAAGTCTGCTTGGACAAACATTTTGAAAGTGCTCTGAGTACTAAAACTTCGGGATCTTCCAGAACCGCTGCTTTCCTTTTTTCGGTAGCTCTTTGACTTGTTGAATCCTAATATAACCTCAAAAGTAGTCCCAGTGAAGTTTTATCTGATTTTACTCATTTTCTGTGTGTCGAAAAATTCACTAAGCACAAATAGAGATTTTTATATGTATCCAAAGGAGTTTAGGTAGGTAAGTGGATAGGCGTAAATGGTAGGCGAACTTCGACCGTTGCCGATCTATTGTGATGACACAGTAGCAGTTTACCTGTTACGTCTCGTTCAACTATTTTGTTTTAAGTGCAAATCCATTTATCTGGCTGACCCTTGGTTAATGGTTAATGGTTGTAAAGGGTTAAGGTATGGCCCTTTAGCACTGCGACCATATTGATCTATTGTGCACCCTATGCTGTCTATTGACTGTTAAGTGTGCTTATGAATTATACCAGCTCCTTCTGAGGGAGTGATTGAAGTTCTTCATCTGTAAGCATGAACTTGTTTAAAAACCTTTTCCTTCTATGCGTCAACCCCGGACATTCGATAATGAGATCTTCTATAGACTCCTCATCTTCGCAGCAAAATCTGCAGATGCTGGTGTCAGTTATGCCTAATTTATGTAAGTGTTTGTTGCAGGTGAAGTGACCCGTGAGGCCGCCTGTGAGAGTGCGAATGCTCTTTTTGTTTAACGTGAGGGCCATGTTAGCTCTTTTAGCGTTGAAACATAGGAACTTTTTGGAGTGTCTAAGACCCTCTACGTTGTTTCAATGCTGATTTAATAGAGTTTTGGCCCAGTGTTTTACTTTTTGTTTCAAGCTGTTTTTGTTGAATCCGAACATGGGACTAGGTCCGATAAAGTTTGCATCTGCCCCTTTTTTGGCTTAAAAGTCTGCCTTTTCGTTGCCGTCATATCCCTCATGTTCCGGTACCCAAATTAATGAGACATTGTTTTTGGATGCCAGGTTATTGAGTGCCTTGTGGCATTCTAGGAGAGTTTTTGAGTTGTAGGTATAGCTATCTAAAGCTTTTAGTATTTTGATCTTTACTCTCTTGTGGTTTCTACGTTGCATGATGTTTGCTGCTTCCATTATTGCGTATAGTTCCGCGTGGAAGATGGTGGTGCCCCTGGTGAGAGTGAATGATTTGTGGATTCTGGGCCCCACTACTCCTGCTCCTACACCATAAGGTGTTTTTGATCCATCAGTGTACCATTTTTGTGAATCATCATTCATCCATTTTGGGTTTGTTTTCCACTCATCCTCTCAGGAAAGGTAACTGTGTATCCTTTTGTGAAACAGAGGGTTGGGTCAATGTGGTCTGAGACTTGAGCCATGCTTATGGTGTTTTTGACTTATTTAGGATACTTAGGTGACCGGTGAGGTTGTCTAATTTGAAATTTTCTTTCACGTGTAGTACGAGTGCTTGCGTAGCTGCTTCCTCTTGGATTGCTATATGAAGTGGTGGGAGATTAAGGAGTGCTTCCATGCCAGCTGTTGGGGTAGTTCTCATAGCCCCTGTGATGCATAGGCAAACAAGCCTTTGTACTTTTCCCAGTTTGGTTATCGCTGTTTGTTGGATAGATTTGCTCCACCATACTAGTGCCCCATACAGTATGATTGGTCTAACCATTTGGGTGTATATCCAGAGGGCCATACTAGGGCTGAGGCCCCAGGATCTCCCTAGTAATTGTTTGGTTGTCCACAAGGATTTCGTGTCTTTTTTTGTTATATTATTTATATGTGATTCCCAAGTGAGTTTTTTATCTAAGGTTAAACCCACATACTTGACCTCTTCCTTTAGTTCTATCACTGTTTCATTTATTTTCAATGTAGGAAACTCTAACTTTCTTTTTCTTGAGAAGGGGATTATTGTGGTTTTGTTAGAGTTGATCGACAGCCCCTCCTTTTTACACCATTCCCATGTTGCGTTCAAGGCATTTTGCATTAAGTCTGTTAGTGTCCTTTCATGGTTATAAATCCCTTATTGTTTAGATGCTGCACCAAGTCATCAACTAGTAGGGACCATAGCAATGGAGAAAGAACTCCTCCTTGCGGACATCCCTTTACTGTTGTGACATTAAGTTCAGCTTGGCCTAACGAGGCTTTAATAATCCTCTGATTAAGCATTTGGCTTATCCAATGTCTTAATATTGGGTTTGCACCTCTTTTCTCGAGTGCGTTTCCATGGATTTGTAATTTGCGCTGTCGAAGGCTCCCTCTATGTCCATACTATGACCCTTATCCCTAAGATCATCAGTATCATTCCAGAACGATGAGCTAAAGTACTCGTATATAAGCCTACAGGCATGCCAAGCAGGACATTGAAAAAAGAGATGTCTGACAGACTCTTCCTGATCCTTCTTCTTGCAGCTTCTTCAATGGTCGAAATGAGGTACATTCAATCTTTGGGCACGTCGTCCTAGGAAACATTGGCCTGTGATCAAAACAACGAAGGCAGACACGTTTTTCCTTGACCGGTTAAGTAGCACCTTTGAGTGCCTGACGTCCCATTTTGACCGAATATTTTTTGTAGCATTACATGTCACACTATCAACCCATCTCGTGTGATGCTTTAGTGACAAAGCCACTTGCAGCACGCAGTTTGTATGTTAAGAGGGGTATACGTACTATCTTCAGAGCGCAGTTGTAGTGCCCTCTCTCGCTAATTTGTTTGTCTTACTGTTGATTTGTATATCACTTTGCTCTGGCACCCATATCAAATGGTTGCGGAAACATTCTACCATCTCGTTAAGAGGCGGCCGACATATGCGAGCAATAATGGAATTAGTGACAACTCCATCAAGAGATTTAATCGCCACTTGACTATCAGAATATATATAGATTTCTCTAAAGATAGTCCCATTTTTGCCTAACCAGAAAGCTATCCCATTTATAGCGAGAATTTCAGCCTGAAATGTGCTACAGTTATTAGGACGATGAGCCGAAATGTAGATGCTTACAGTAGATTCCAAAGCTAACTTAACCGTCACGCTTTGAGCCATCAGCAAAGAACTGTAAGCAGTTTTTCCGAGCAGGTATCTTATCAACCCACTTACGACGAGCGCGAATTCTAGCACTATAACCAATTAAAGTATGGTTCATTCAAACAATAGTCAACAGGATTGGTTGGTCTTAGACCGAGTGATATGACCGAGTATCCAACAACTAAATCGCGCCATTGATTAGTTGGAGGAAGTTGAGCAGCAGTTTTACTTACATTCTGTGTACCAATCAAATCTAGGAGAAATAAGATAAAAAGAGTATTCAGAGCAACAGAGCAGTGGTTCTAAGAGTGCCGCCGCGCCGCTGTAAGCGCCATACGTTGAGCTTTCTGTGAAGCGTATTTGTAATCGTAGTCTTATCGAGAGCCGCCCCCCAAGAGGGTGGGAAAGTTAATTGAATTATTTAGAAGGTGAACTATAAAAGGCAAGAAAAGCAAATATACTTTGAAGGGGGTTTAAATTTATTAGCTGATATATTCCAGCTATTCGTAAGAGCGTAAATGGTCCAAAGTGGAACGAACGGAGCGAAAAAGTGAGGAATATTCGTTCTATGAAATTACATTACAAAAGCTAGCATTACATACGATTCCGGAGCAATGCAAGTGATATTCGTAATGAAGCTTAGTTTTGTGTCAAAATATGCTCTGGAATCCTTAATTTCAATCACGCTATTTAGAGAAGACCACGAAGTACGCTAACTCGTGCCTAATTTGATAAATTTACAAATAAAACACTTATTCTCGTTCAGAAGCAGCTGATTCCGAGTACACCAAGTCTGTAGCTTTTCAGGGCCAGCTGTTTTAGCTAACACGGCGCAAAGAGCAATGAAATAATTACAAAAATTGAACCTGCCAAGAATTTTTACATTATGTTTATATAAAATTCATAAAATGCATCATTACTGGCTACTAGATGTGGGTTTACGAGTCAAAAAAGAAAGCTGTATTGTTTGTTTGAGACGATTACGTGAAGAAATTCGCAAAAAAAGAAAATATTTGTGAGAAAACAACTCGTGGCCATCATTATCCGTAATTTTTTTGACCAAGACCGAAACGAATACTACCCAATAGACATCGAATTCCGTTTACGCCCAAACGCCCGAAAACACCCGCCCGAATCCACACGCCCGAATGTATATTTCCCCGAATTGACAGTTTCCCGAATTTTTTTGCCCGAACGTCTTCGCCCGAACCCATTTGCCCGAATCCTTTTACCCGAAAAGAAAAAAAAATTTAAAATAATTAAGAATTAGTATACACTTGAAGTACATGCAAGAAAAGAACAAAAGAGTGCTATTCCTTTATTTATTCATAACAAATGTTGTCAAAATTCTTGTGTCAAATTCATCAGTCAGTCATTCGTTCTTAATTATTCATAAAAATGGAAGAAATTGAGGAAGTGGGACAACTTGTCGGAAAAAAATTAATAATCGGAGGATACATTTATGTCAGATCCAAACCGTCGAAAAATAATCAATTCTATTGGGACTGTCAATTGGTTCGAAGAAAAGAATGCAAAGCGCGGGCAATTACATTGCAGACAGTTTCTGAGTTAATAGTTTTAAAAGGCCCTAAAAAATCTCCTCATGAACATCCGCCCAATCAGGATACAGCGAAAGCGGAATTAGTGAAGGTTAATTTAAAACGAGTCGCGGAAGATCATCCGGAATGCCCTCCAGCACAAGTACAAAGTTTTGTTTATTTCTATTTTTGTTATATTTTTTCCCTCTTTTTTTAATTATTTATTAACATTTTTATATAAAATTTATTTTTATTTTTTCGGGCATTTTTCGGGCATTTTTCGGGAAAATTAATAAGATTCGGGTATTCGTATTCGGGCAAATTTATTCGGGTAAATTATTTTCGGGTGATTGGGTTTCGGGTGAATGTCCATTCGGGCATGTGTTTTCGGGATTTTGACCTGGAATCATCGAATTCACCTGCCTGCGACTTTTTCGATTTTTGTCTGTTTGATCGAACCAGAAAACCACTACGGGGAACGCGTTTTAACAGTCGAAAGGAAGTAATGGAAAATTGGAATCAGAGCCGTCGATGGCTATACCGAAAATATGTAGAGTTCCAGAGATGTTTCGAGACCTGGATCAAACGCTGGCATAAGCGCGTCGCAGTTGATGTGGCGTACTTTGAATGCGATAATATCGTCTCTTGAGAAATAAACTTGCATTTTGAATGTTCTGAATATATTCCGAGATTTTTTTGATCCAGATGCTATTACAAATCTTCCATTAGGGTCACTACATCCTGTTTATTTATTTATGGGGTTAGAGGTAGTCAGAATTTTCAAAAAATTGTTTTGTTTTTTGCATTTTCTTAAAATAAAGGGTTTTCCAATAGCAGGTGTTATTTTGAATAGGCCGCTATTTCGGTAGATTTTGAAGCTGTCGTTTTTTGATATTTGACAAGTAGAAACTACGCCATTAATAAAAATGGAACGATACACGCTTAAACAACGCATTGAAATTATTAAAATTCTCTATAGAAATGAAAAAATTGAAAATAAATGAAAATTTGCAGAGACGGTTTGTAAAACTCGAACATTTTTGGGTCATTGTGAAGCACCTTGTCGGACCGCAATACAGAAATTGGTGAAAAAATTCGAGCTGTTGGGACAAGTTAGTGATGTGAAGAATAAAACCCGTGCGCGTCGGTCAAGAACAGCCGAAAATATGTATTGCTGTTGTGGCCGAAAGTGTTGAAGAAAACCCAGGTTTGTCCATTCCTCATCGTGCTTTGGAATTAGGCATTTCACAAACGTCATTACAATGTATTTTGCATACAGATTTGGGTCTTAAGGCTTATAAAGTTCAGTTAACACAAGAACTCAAACCGGCCGATCATCAACAACGTCGTGTCTTTGCTGATTGGGTCGTTGAAATGCTTGAAAATGATCCGGAATTCCATCGAAAAATCATCTTGAGTCATGAGGCCCATTTCCACCTCGGTGACTTCGTCAACAAGTAAAATTGTTGGATCTGGGGCTCAGAAAAGCCTCTCTATCCTCAACGTGAGACTGTTTGGTGCGGTTTATGGTCCGGCGGAGTCATTGAATCTTACTTTTTCGAAAATGAAGCTAGAGCAACAGTTAGAGAGAATGGATTGCGCTATCAAGAGATGATTAACGATTTTTTATGGCCTGAATGGGATGGTATTGATCTGGACAATGTTTATTTTCAATGTGCCACACAAGCAACGAAACCATTGATCTTTTACGGGAATAACACCTCTTATCTGAAAACCCTTTATAATATCTTAAAAATATTGTGTGAAAATTTGAAGTGAATCCGACAAATACTTATCGAGTTATTCAACAATTGACAAAGGGCACTCGGGCGCTCCGGAGCCTAAGCAAAACTTTAAAAGCATTTTTCTCAAAACTATGTCTTTTGTAACTTAAAAACTGTTTGGTAAATTTCAATAAAATTTATACTGCTTTTGAAAAACATAAAAGACTCGTGCGTGAACGAGAGTTTTTTTTTTTAAATTTGGATTTTTTTAACAGTTAATTGTCGGTTTTTTTCTAAAAAATCTGAGAAGTATTTCCTGAACCCGCCATATTGTTAGTTTTGAAAAAAAGCTCCGATCAGTCACAAGATTATCTATTAATAAAACTAATTTCTACTGTCCGACTGATTTTAGATGAATCTCCAAGGACTTGTGATGATCACCGCAAGGGACTTCTGGAGAAACGGGCTCCACACAAACAGCGATAACTTTTACAGTTATTAATTTTTTTTTGTGTTTGAAATTTTGCTAAAGTCAAGTCGAAACATGATGCATTAATACTGTGTTTTTATTTTTGTAAAATAAAGCAGCTGACTAGCAAAAAAAAAAAATTATTGAAAGTCATAATTTTTTCGGGCCTCTGACTACCCCTAACCTCTTATTTAATATCCCACACAACAACTTTCGGCTATATTCCAACATTGGATACAAAGTTTGCTTTTCTTCACTGCTTTCGGCAAGCACTTTCCTGCATGCACAGTGGGCCTGTTCAGGCAATTACTTTCTGTTATTCCGCAATTTGATAGACTTATCGCAAGCATGTTTGATGGCAGCTTTGTGCGCATTTTAAATTCTATAAAAAAAGAATTTGTGTGCAACAGTTCTTATTAAGCCAGTTCAATTTTTGTTGTTGCTGTTGCTTTCGTCACTTGATGTTCTGAGGATTTTCGCCACGTCATGATGTTTTCAACAACAGTTCTTAAGTTCGCAGCATTGTTACCCCACATCAGCGCATACGCAGGCAAACTCACACACACACACACGCGGATATGTGATCATTTTCACTCTACGCTGCTTACCCACGCAGCCAATGAATGCAGCAATACAACAACTCTCACAAAGGTACTGAAAGTTGTAATTGTTGCTGCTGCTATTATGAGTACGAGGTGTTGCATTGTGTAGTGTGCAACAACAACAATAAAAATAAGACGAAAAAAATCAAGCAGCAGCGTCGCAACGCGCTTAAGGCAACACAAAATGGAAACGTCAATTTCAAGGGCTTTTCCTGGTAGTAATTAGTAGCTGAGGTGGGCATTTAAATACTTTCGACGCGCACTTGTCTGCTGGATGACAGCTACAACAACAATAAATGCATTCAAACAACAACAACAGCAACTAAAGTACAATGTGAATAATAGAAAGGCAAACTCGTACACTCAGCAGCAAAAGTGTGCATACGAAAGGCAAGCAAGAAGTTTCTTAAAAGTTACCGGTTTCTTATTATTATTTTTTTTTCAAAATTTCTGTTATATGAGAATGGCTACTTCTTCTTCTTGATTGGCGCGATTACGCGATTCTAGCCGAGTTTAACAAAGCGCGCCAGTCGTTTCTTTCTCGTGCTAACCGGCGCCAATTGGACACACCAAGTGAAGCCAAGTCCTTCTCCACCTGATCTTTCCAACGCAGAGGAGGTCTTCCTCTTCGTCTGTTACCACCATCTAGTACCGCATCAAATACTTTCAAAGCCGGAGCGTTTGTATCCATTCGGACGACATGACCCAGTCAACGTAGCTGCTGGATCTTTCTTTTCTGGAAAATGGCTACTATTCGATTATTAATTCAAAGTATGCGTAAATGAAAAAAGGTTCAACAGACCGTGTAAAAGAGGGTAAAACTCGCTTGACGGCCAGATTAAGACGGCCAGATTTTCAGCTCCTTTACCAAAACCACTACGAAACTCAAACAGAAAGCCAAATCGTGTCCACCGTTGTCTTGTCTATGCTTGTGAGCATTCTCGGTCGTTCCCGGCCAAACCGGAGTGAACAGTATGGGTCCGGCCATTTGTCGCAATATCTCTGTCTTTGCTGCAAAGCTTAGATACGAGTATACCGCAATCCTGAATTACTTGGGAGTCAAATTCGACTCCTTTTGTGATAATCTTTACAGATAAATTCTAACCTCTATCTATTCCGACAGCCAGGCGCCAAATAGGACTCTGATCTCATTGTTTGTGCGTTCAAAATTAGTCGGAAAATGTCTGACTTCTCTCACGACTGCTTCCGAACTTTTCGATATTAGACTAATTTGGTTACAGTGGCATAGAGGGAACTGCGAGGCTGATGAGCTGGCTAGACAGGGGGCCCTGTAGATAGTTTCACTGTGAAATGAGAGGATTGGAAACTGTGGTCTACTCCTGCAAAGATGGGTATGGCGGCAACTCAGCGAGCGCTGGGTTATTGCGCAAATCGGAGAAGTCGCGAGATCCTTCTGGATACGGATAGGTGTGAGCGCTCGAGGGAGTTTCTAAGGCTAACTAAGCTGCAGCTCACAAGTTTGGCGGGTATCTTTACTGGGAATTGTCTGATAGGCATCCATATGCTTCCAATTGCTTCAACTCCTTTCTGCAGAAGCTGTGTGGAGGATGCCGTGGAATCAGTTGAGCACCTTCTTCTCATCTCTCGTCGGGCTAAGATTCAGATATTTGAGCTATCTCTTTTTTCTACACTTTTTTTCCAATCCAAGACCCCTGCTTCTTTTTTCTTCCTATTCGTTCTTCTTACTCTGTATGGTATCACAATGGACGAATTTGATTCTTTGCCTAAACGGGCCCCTCGCATGGGTAGCTATTTAAGTTAAGTAGCTAGATTAAAAACCAAGTTGTTCCAAAGGCATTTTATGCCTCAAAACTGGTTCGGAAGTGTAAGATGGGCTTAAGTTAGTTGGTGAATACAACGGACTTCATTTACTTGCTTCGGCCATCGAAGCCACTATCAGAAAATTGCTATCAGTAATGACTTCAGGACAATAAAGGGCTGCAGGTGTGGGCCGAGCTCGTGGTATGCTCAATCATTCTAGATACGTATTTGCTTCCACTGATCAGATGACACTAAAGACAGCTCGGGTGATTGTTGACTGGTAATTTTCTAATTTGTTTACCCAGTTCGTTCTCGCTGTATTCGGATCTTCAACGAGGATTTATATCTCGCCAGAGTTTAACACTTCAGTAGGATTCCTAGCGATGTTATAGCGAATGCCTTAAACTGAATGCGACAAGCTCACTTCAAAAGGGATGAGATGGGGGTAGGCTTTCGGAGCAATTGTCACCGATACCTTTTGGACAAGATGATCGCAGAAATGGACGCTATGCGGTCTGAATTAGACTATATGTGGATTGAGTGCTGTTTTCTTTGCCTGCCGTTGCGGCTTTGTTCTGGCGAAAATAAAAGAAAAAATGGGTGCCAGGCCACACAGGAGAACGACGTACTATGACGTATTGCCCAGGTGGTTTTTCCTTTTCCGGCAACCAGTTTTGGCACTCCCTCTGAATATTTCTCCCATAATAACGACTGGCGCACATTTGAATTGAGGTGGCTGACTGACTTGAGTTTTGGCCGCAAATCTACAAACCCGGCCTTTTCGACGAATTTACTTTCTCAGAAGCCCGTATTTCTGCCTTTTGGCAATCGTTTGAAATGGGTTTTTAAATTATCAAGTAAACACCTGAACTTTTTTTGATAAAATGGATTTACAATAACTGATCTGTAAGTAAGAGGCTCAAAGGTATTCAACACTGCTCTCTCTCTCTCTTCTTATAATCTGCCTCAAAATTCTCTAAGGACAAACTGCGAATGCTCAGACCACTGCAGTTTACGCAGTCATGTCTGGGATATGGTTCACTGACTCATGACGTTTCTGCGATCAATCTCCGGGAACTCCTACAGAACTTCTTATCGAATTTGATGCTATAGCGCGAAGAAGGATGATATATCTCGGCTGGATATGGCCGGATGAAAGGCATATGCGCCTAGCCCAGTCCAGCTCCACGGATGATCATTCCAGGTTTGGCAATTAGCTCTCCGTAGCCGATTTCTGTCAGCTCGTTTCACAAGTATTCGCAAACTCGCCGAATCAGTCGTTCTTCAGACTGGCAACGAAGTGATATTTGAGGTTTTTTTCGTATATTACTAACACAATTTTAGGTTTTTTGTAAGCCCATCAGCCCCCTCTTTCGTCAGCCTATCAGCTGATTCTGTCAAATTCGCTGAGAGCCGGTCAATGGTCTGATATTGGCCAGACCGCTAAGATCTGTTCACCATGTCCCAGCTCCATCTTAGGTTTATTCACAGAGCTGGGTTTCGATGGAAATTTATGAGAAGGAGAAAGCACTAAGGGCCGTCAGATCGAAGTGCAAATCTTATTTTCTTTCGTTCATTCAAGGAAAGTATTTCCTGAAACCATTTTGCAGTCTGTAGGCATACTTTTGCAACCAAGTGTATGCACACATGCCTAAAATGGTGTTGATAGGCATCCACGTTTCATCACAAATCAGTAACTCTTTCGTTTCTCTTCATGTTATTGTTGTAAAATTTCAATATTGTTGTTTTTTCCGGAGACGCTCACTCAGAATTTTTTTTTTTTTAATTTAGATTTTCCGAGTATTTCGGCGGTGTAATCACATACCCACACCTATGCACCAAAATTTCGGTATAGATTTTGGAAAGTCTTTACAAAAAAAAAAACATTACGAAAAAGTAATTGCATTTTAAGTAGTTCTTCGGATTCTTCGAACTACATAATTGTTGTTGGACTTGTTACATTAGATAATTGTTGTTGGTAATTTGAGCTGAGCGCTCATTTTCTTTTTGTTCGCTTTTATGTTTGGGAGAGAAGGCGTGCAACATGTTGATAGCATAATTTGTGGGCCCACATTAACTCGTCGTAGCCTCTTTGACTCCATTTTTTTGTTTTTTGGAATTTTCCCTCCCTCCTTTATTTTGCTGATGGCTGCCTTGTTAGGGGGCCCACAATTAAAACTGTGCGCACTATAGGCACTCTTGAAGTAAGTGTTAATTATTTCTGGGAAAGCAGGAAATCGTGGTGCATTGTGGAGCGGAAAGCTCAGCCGTTCCAGCTAATGTGTGATTAACGAGCTGCTAAACATTTTTAAGCATTCAAACCACACTGTCAAGTCAAAGGTTAATATGTAGTTTGATAGGCGGCTGAGGGAAAATGATCTTGTGGAGCAAAATGATCAGGTGTGTAATATTATAGGGTTAGAAAGTGGGCTTTCTTAAAGATAATTAGATGTTGAGTTAATTTGAAAAAAATTAAAAAATGCGAGTTCTTCCAAATTATTGGTAAGTTCTGCAACAGCTGAAGGTGGTAAACGAACCACAATTGAAGCCAAGTAATGGGAGAAATGCTTAGTGGATGCCTTTGCAGGACACTGGTCGCGAGGTATGCAAGCTGTGAGACTCGGCATTACTTCGATTCACTTTTGCGTCAGTTGTATGGCACGTTGGGTGCGCAAACGCGCTACTTCATCGGTCAAGGAAAAACGCCTTGCCACTGTCTCATAGGTCGACATGCTCAAGGATTGAATGTACCTCATTTCGACTGTTGCAGAAGCTGCAAGAATGAGGAGGATTGCATCACACTGTACCAGTGTCACGACTTTCATTATTGCCATCAGTTCAGTCTGAAACACACCACCATAGTTGGGAAGCCGAAAACAGAAGGAAATCTTTAGCTGTGTATACATGGCTGAACTTGCCCTGTCTTACCTCATCCCGTTTCCACTCTTCCCTTGAGGGTAGAAGGGTCGTGAACATTCTCACTCTTCCCTCGAGGGTAGGAGGATTGTGAATGTTGTAATGGCAAGTGTAGACGGGACTGCATTGTCCTCAGTCGACGAAGCTCCCACGTGCCATCCAGGATTTTACCGTGACCGTAGTCCGTGTTTGACCACTTACTCAAAGTGATCAGCCTTTAGCTTCATAAGGAGGGTTAATGTCGCATATAAAGCTTTCGATGGTGTGGTTGCCATTGCACCTGTTATAAGAATAGATGCGAGCCTTTGGACCTTGTAAACTGATTTTTTATCGTCCGCCCAATTAGCATTCGTTCTATGAACGAGACAAGCGGACTGGTTGCTTCCATTTCCGTTAGTGATTTGGTATTTCGATCCTCATGTCTTTGGTTCGCCATCCTTCCTCCCTCCCCTTCCCACCTTCCTTTCTTCCTCCTTCTCGTCTTATCTTCTTTTACTTCTTTCACTTTGTGTTACGATTTTTTTATTTTCGTCCAAGTGTGTACTCTCTGTGGGCGACCATTTCGACCTAACCTAACGGGATAAGTGCGCTCAACGCCTTCAGTCCTTCTCGATATTCCCCTCAACAACGTATAAAATGATATTGCTGAGAAAAAATAAAAGTATATACATTTCAGCTACGAGCGCCCTGTGATGTGGAACCTCTAACAGCCGCAGATGACGGGCAAAATTCTTGTGCCCGTCTTAGGCAGCAGCGGAATGCAGTAAACAAACTCAGACTATCATATCATTTAGATTGACTTTGACAACAACGGAGGAGACAGAGAATATGGCATAAGCAACTGGGAATCTACCAGAAGAGATTGGCAATCTGAACCTAGCAATGACGAGACTCACACTACTGGCTATGAGTTCGAGGTCGAACCACGAAGAAATCTACTCCAATATTCACAGACTGTACAAAAGAAGTCTTTTTAACTGGATCTGCCGTCTTTTTCCAAAAACTCCTTATGAATTTCCAGACTACCGCCATGCTTTTTAAGTCGAGATCTATGCAAGTGACAATATCTCGCGTGAGGAAGAAACAGATTTCATTCAACACTTCAGATTTCTGAAGGTCCACTGCTTGGAAGGTTTGCAGAACTTAGGTATCATCTCATTGTCAGAGTTGACTGACGAGGGAGAGGAATGTTTGTAAATGGTGGGTGAGGCTAGTGAAGGTAAGAGATATTCCGATGTATTAGCCCTAGAGGTGTAGATCTTATCCGAACTGATTTAGATATGAAAATACAGAAGAAAGGAGACATGAGGGAAAAAGCGAAACAAGAAGAATATTCTGAGCTCGTTAGTGCATTTGAATTGCTGCCTAAAACTTTACTCACTGCCAACCACGAAAACGAGCTAATCATAATGACAACGGTTTGACTTTGGAATCCACAATCACCCAAAGTCAAACCGCGCCAGAGGGCTGAGACTAAAATACTACTAGCCTAGAATCTTTTTTACATTGGATGTGCCCACAGAGCAAAATTCTGGGATACGACTCGCGATTCTAAGTTGTGTTGGAAGCACGTCGTTAAAAAGTTGTGCCTTGTTAGAGAGCACTAGACAAAAAAACAAAAGTATAGTCTGATGAAAATGGCGGCCGTCGTAGATGAATGGGTTGGTGCATGAGTACCGTTCAGAAGTATGTAGGTTCGAATTTCCGTGGATGAATAGAAAACTATTTTCTACTGATAGAAAAAGTTTTTTCTAACAGCGTTCGTCACTCAGCAAACCTCCGAGTGTATTTCTGCCATGAAAAATTACCTCATAAAAATCATCGCTTTTACTCTTTAGGCCCCTCCATTTGTGGAACAACATCAAGATGCCCGTCACAAATAGGAGGAGGAACTCGTCCAAACACCCAAAAAAGGTATCAAAGAATAGCGCAATTTGGCTTACTGTTAGGAAGGTCAAATACGATTTTCATCTCAGATCGTTACTGATCTTTCATAGTAAAGAGATACGAAAATACATTGGGTTGCCAAAAATCAAGCTGGAGGTTTGGCGACTATTCGGTGACTATAGAAATACGACATTCTTAAATGAGATAAAGACCGACTAAAGGATTTATTAGGCTATCAGCAAAGCTATCGAGCAGGCACTTAAATTTAGACAGAGAGAACCTCAGAAGTCTCCTTGAGTAATGGCACACAGATGTTTATGCTGGGACTTCTATCAAAGACTTAAACAATTTAACAAAACGGGCGATAGTTTGCCAGGTCGCGCATGACAAAGCACTAAAGTGCATTCTCTGCGAATGTATCGCACTCAGCCGCCGAAGACTTACTTAACCAAGCTACCTTTCTATTTTATTCGAAATATGAGACAGAAGACCTGAGGGAAAGCTCAAATCAAATGTTATTTAGAATGTAGAGCCAGGAAGAATATCTTTCGAGGGCTAACTCCGATTAAGTAACTGGGTACTGATACTCCATACCGATGCTCTATAATCTGTACCCACAACTTCTTCATTTTTGATTGCATTAAGTTTTCTTCCTTTTGCTGGGCACAGCAAATTGTTTATCCGCTCAGTTGCTCATGGCTTCCCTTTGGACTTTTCAAAGTTCACAAAAGGATTCCAAGACGCGAAAACCCACAGCACCTCTGGCACATCGATTGTTGTCCTTATGCCCGGGAATCCAGCGCAATACGAGCGTATTTTTGATACCTAAGGTCTTCAGGATATTTACGCAATCGTCAAACCGCTTGGAAGTATTTTATATAGAGCTGCAGAGCTAGTAAAACTGCTTGGAGAACGATATAATAGGGTTTATCTAGGCATCCCTCTGCGTAGATATTTTTACCATAAATTTATTTTGCGTGGATCTCAGCTTTAAAAATGCTATACTAGCTGCCCATAGGTAGCGATTTTTGATATTCTCATCCGTAACTTACGAGTTTCAGTCTTCCCAGCTTTAAAAACTCTGATCCGTTCATAAATCAGACTCTGAGCTCGGTCTTGTTTATGGACTATTCATCTTCAAGAGAACTCGATGCACAATAAATACCTAAACGCTTCTTATGATCCAGAAATCTGTCACTGGGGTCTGGAATCATTTTCAAATCTTGTTAGAATATTTTTTTTTATTTTTGTTGGGACAACTAGCAAGTACAGCACACAGACACAATTAAGTCCATTGTCCTTCACTCGAGTTCCCTTTTTAATCTTCTTTAAATCTACCCCACCTGCGACGAAGTCTGAGCAGAACTTGTGGTGCCAAGGAGAGAAGGTGGTCGCTTCTTAACACATCAGCGCCGTAGCACTGGCGCCACCCCAAGCCCGATTCGAGCGAAGGGCGGGCAGACGCACAGAAAGTGGTTCGCCGTCTCAACATCCTCTCCACATGCTGGGGAGAGTGCCGGCCATGTGCTTCGCCCATAGAAAGTGGGCCAACCAGCTGCCTATAGTCCCTTCTGCTAAATGACAGGAGGATAAGCGGCAGTCGGTCGGAATTAGAATCTTCATATCGTCACATGAAATCAAAAAAGACTTAAGTTACTTTTTAGTTTTTTCTGAAATCGAAAAGGGCGTAACTCAAGTAGAAAGTTTGTTTTTTGGTAATTTTCAAAATACTTTTCTTATTTCTTGCATTAAATTGATTATAATATAATAATACATTATATATAATATATTATAATGGATATTATCAAATTTATTATTATATATTTTTTATTTTGATAACAAACCAACAAAACAAAAAATAATTCTCAAAAAGAAATTAAATTCGTAAAAAGACGAAAACTTTACATAAATCTTGCTATTCATTTTCATAGGGCAAATTAGTATAAAAATCATGACAATCTGCTGGTATAAAGAACTTCAGATCGTTAAGATGTTCCCACTTTTTTTAGAAATGTTTAATCTTTTGGTATGTAATGGAGCAAGTTGGGAGTCATGAAAATTTTTGGCACATCGGTGTGGAAGAAGAGTATATTCGTCTTTGATGTTCGTTTTAAAATAAATAATTCCAAGCGGATCATATGCCAGTACTCGAATTTTGTTAACGGTAGGATCACCAATTTTTTTGCCTGTAAAACACATTTTATTGTAAAAGTAGATCGTGAAAGTTGATTTTGATGATGTTTCCTGGACGAATAGAACAGTATCGCTTAGGAAGAGAGTCGTAATCCCGAAAATATGAAATGAGTAAGGTGATGAGTGTTCAGTGGAAATGGAGTCTTTCGAGAATCCTTAACATACTGAACAAATTCAGACGGAAGATTAATTTTTTTATTGTTAATTTTTCTTTGGATAAGCGAATGTGTTGAATCGCACTCCATTTGAGTGTGCCCAACTATTAAATATTTATGCTCTATCGTTATGTTTTTTTCAATGCATAAAGATAGCAATGCGTTTGACAATATGACATTGCGATTTTGATAAAAGCAGCCATCAGAATATATTATGACATGGTTAATACTCGTATCTGGTGACTGAAGTAAACACTTCTCTAAGTATTTAACAATACATGTGGCGGTAGTAGACGCTACAAGATTCCCTTCAGACTCATCCCAAATGTAATTATCAGACTCGTGAGTGATGATATTATAAATAGTGAAATTATGCACCTGTAATTTCATTTTATAATATGAGGCACTAGCATTTGTTTGGGGAATCAGTTTCACTGCTTGCATATCCTTGCATAATAATAAGCACAGTCCAGACTTGGCACTTTCGATATCGTTTTCTTTTTCTTTTCTCATTTCATTGAATTGTGATCTATGACTATTATATTGATCCTCAGTTATGTTTTTTGCCTCAAATGATACACAAATATCACACATATCGTTCCTTGGTTTAAACAATGAAATATTATGTTGTTTTATGGTAAGCATACATTTTGGATACGATACTGGTAAAATTTCATCGTCATTATTACCATCGCATTCTTCACAATATAGTTTATAAAGTTGGTTGTATGATTTAATATCTGTTTGTAAATAATTTTTTGTACTGTATTGTTTTTGGTAAAGGGATTCAAGTTTTGGAATACTGTTCAACCATTTCTTTAAAAAGTTATGGCGCTTTTCGTATTTTTTAGCATTTTTCGACATTCCTTTTGGCGGAGCAATATCCAATTGCGTGTGTTTTAAAATGTTCGAATCTACCCAATTTCTTATCATTTTTTCATTTATTCCAAGAGTTGACATAAACATTTGCCGGCAAACGTGGATACGAGTTGCTTTTGCTTTCAAATAATACCGTTTAGATAGCGATCGCCTCGAAAATGTGTTACGGTTTCGTGCTTTTTCTTCTAATTCTGCTTGACTTATTACATAAATCTTTTTTTCTTTCCACGACATGTTCCAAAATCCATCAAATATTTCTTGGCGTATATTTTCATCATATTGGGAGCAATGACGCAATGTGCTTTTTTCACAATATTTAGACTGACATCTTAAGCCCATTTTTCGAGGATTCTTTTCACACACAATTCCCTTCTTAAGACCTTTATAAATTTTGCCGGTCATTCGGTTATTGTAATTTAAATATGTTTTATTCACCGTTTTTTTTTTAACACTGACTTATCTGAATTAGTTTCGTTAATCATTTTTAGAGATTTTTAGTTTTAATTAAATAAACTCCAACTCAGTAAAGCCTCTTAGAAACATACAAAAGAAAAACTAACTGTTAATACAGAGATGCAAAAAACCTTATCGTCAATACTTTTCGTCAGTAACTGATAAATAAAAAACTGATAAATAAGAACACACTTAATGGCATGACATGCTATACCTTCTTGTGTTTGTTGTTTATTATTTCTCTAAAGGCGTAAGTTACAGTTTTGGTTGGCAAATTTGTTACGCTTGCACTTAGGGCTTTTCGAATTTTGTTTATACCAACGTCATTATTAGTTGTTGGATTACGGTACATGATAATCAACTAAAAAGTCGATTTTGAATTTTTTGTAACTTAGGGCTTTTTTGAATTCATATGACGATATGAACCATCATTCCTGTGGCACATGAATTTGATATTTACTTTCCAATTCATCTTAGGATCCATGAGAATGTCTTTCTAAAATCAAAATTCATTAGCTTACTAGGTTAGGTTAGGTTACGCTGGTTGCCACTCTCCATAAGGCTGTAGTCCACTGAGCGGCTCACTTACTACTGAAGACTCACTATAATCCCACTAGTCTTAGTCTACTATGTCTTGCAGCTCGTTTTTATATTCCACTACAATTTCCATTAGTAGCGCTCTCATCTCTTCCTCACTTTTACTATTTTTCTCCTCCTTCTATCTCACCAAATGCTCCAGAGAAATATTCCAATTTCTATTCACTGCGAGTTTGCCTGGCTAATACGACTAATTCCCTATACTTTTTTCATCACTTTACCATTTGTGGTGGCAGTGCTAGAGCAAAAATGAAACAACAACTGGTACTTTCGAATTCACATTGTCAATTCGAAAATCCCCAATTATCCCCTTAACAACACCAACTCTCACACCTCAAGTGCTCGCCCGCAAAATCATTCCGAGTAGAGAACGACTAGCATTCAATGTGCAGACGTAGACGTAGTAGAGACAAGCTCACATGCCCAATGCCTAGAAACTCCCACCGCCACAACTATTACATTGGGCATGCCATACACATACAAGTAAGACTTCTAGTTGTAGTAGTAGAAGTAAAAATGAAGGCGGTGTAGAGAAAATAGTTAGCTCCTACTTTGGTGAAAGCTTGGTGGTGACGGTGGCGGTGCACTTCCAAGTCCAATTAGTAGCATGACTAACACTTAAGCACAAAAACAACAACAAAAACATACACTTGCAAAACAAGAATTAACAGAAAAAACAACCAAACTTTTCTAAGCCCTCGCCCGCTTGCTTGCTTGATTCGTCGTTTGCTGCGCAACAACTGCATCTGCATATTTGTTTGTTTGTTTTTTTTTTCTTTTTTCTTTCTCTATTTCAGAGGCGCCAATTTGGCAATTTTGCAAATTTCATGCCACTCAGCAGCAAATAAACTCACACTTGCACGTAGCTGTAGTACTGAGCGCACGATATGCCGTTTATATTGCATACATTTAGGCGCATATCCCGGCATTTCCCCAATTTCCTGTCATTTATTGCATTCACAGCCACTCAGTTTGCTGCTCATAACTGTACATGGTTTCTACACTCATTTCCGCCAACCTTTGGTGCGCCTTAGAACCTACATAAAGGTTGTGCTTCCGATTGCATAGACTCGAGCGTTGGGTGGGTAGATTTCGTAAAATTTTGCCACGAAATTTGCATATCAAATGCTTGTTTTCTGTTTACTACTGAAAACCGCAATCCCACTTCTGCTTGCCTCGAGGCGCAAGGGCGGAAAGAGCGTGCAGATTCATGAAATGTTTATTGAAGGATTTATGGGGTTCCACTTTCAGTTGTTCTGGAAACTCTGCACATTGAATCTTGGTTAGGATGGAAGTAAGAAAAAAAATTTTTTTTTAATGTTTTAAAAATAAATGGGGCTATACTTTGTTTTATTAGTGTTAGTGAACCAATTTTTTTAGTTTAACTCCATTCTCCATTTTCTATTAATTGGTTAGAGTGAACTTAGTTAAACTTGCCATAAATTCCGTGACAAATTTTTCAATGCATACGCCGAGTAAAAATTCGCAGAAAAAAGTTCCGTTATTTTCTGCTTTTGATCGCATCCATTGTCTACTCAGAACTATACCCAATTTCGTGGCGAATTTCGCTTGTTAACAATGGAGTGGGGAGCTAAGGAAATTCGCATTGCAGAAATCATCTCAGAAATCAGAAAATCATGTCTAGGGAAATGAATACAACGACCAGATCCATTTGAAGTCTAATTAGAGATGATTTCCTCATGAAAGCCTTCCATCGCTCAACTGGTCATATTTTGACAACGCGCTTGAAGAAAATTAGACAGGACAGATGCAAGCAGCTTCTTCGGTGACGAAAATATTCTCTGCGCAAATGAGAAAATTTTTACTGTCGAAGAAGTTTTTAATACTTTGTAATGGTTTGGTGGGGAGTATCTTGTACTGGCGAAAAAGGGGTTAAGACCGTGGCACGAGTGCACCAAAAGGATGTCTTAGAAGGCGTGGTGAAGCAGTTGAGCAGTAGGCTCTTCAAGGGATGGCGTGGAATCTTCCAGCAAGATGCCGCTCCAGCCCATAATGCAAAAACCACCCACCAGTGGGTAAAAAGAAGTATTCCTGGGTTCATAGCCGCAGAAGATTGGATGTATGGAAGTCCAGATGTGAATCCATTGGACTGCAGTTTGTGGTCCGAAGACCTCACAGAGCTTTTGCACATGTCTCACCCAATATTGATGGCTAAGCTTGAGTGTTTTTTCATTCACTCTCAATTTCTAGTTCATTCCTCCATCCTCTGGTGTCCCCCAGAGTTCCAGGCTCGTTACTATTTGCGCTCCTCTTTAAGGATATTTCTTCCTGTTTTTCCAGTAAGTGTAATTTTCTTCTACTATATACGTGGATGGCTTGAAGATCTATTATGAAATTAAATGACTAGAAGATCCATCCATTCTATGCGAGAATCAGGCAACTTATATGGTACGAGTATAATAGGTGTGTGCGTACTTCTTTGCTCCTCAAAATCAGTAAATGTCACTATACTATTCTTATGGGAATGTTTTCAATATTATTCCAATATCTTCATCATCATAGCATCACTGTTCGTGATAAACCTTTGCTTCCGTTACAATTCGCCTCCACGTCAATCGGTCATCAGCTTTTCGCTGGATTTCAGATACGCACATAGCTCCAAAGTCGCCTTCAGTGTCATATATCCATCGTTTTCTCGACCGGCCTCTTCTTCTATCGCCTTGTGGATTAGTTTCGGAGATCTTTTTTATAGCTCTATCGCTGCTTATTCGTACCTGATTATTTACTAATTTGTACCAGTACCTGATTACTTACTAATTTGTACCCCTGGTAAGTGTAAAAGTGTGTACCTCGCCGTGGTACCAAATGCGGTAAGTACCGTCTCCAAGTCGTACAGGTCCATACATTTTTCTTCGAATCTTTCTTTCCAAACAATTTAACTGATCGGTTCCATGGGATTTCAGCACCCAGACTTCGCACCCGTAAGAGAGTTTAGGTCTTATGACAGTTTTGTATATTCGTAGTTGCTGGTTTCTGAAATGTAAACCGAAGTAAGACCAGCATCTTACTGCATCTCAAGCACGCCGCAAGAAACAATTAGGTAATTTAGAGACCAGCCTGTCTCTTTTAACTTCAGGATGAATTTCATCACTCACATAAATTTTGTTATTTCTAAATCGTGCGTAATGTTGGTCGTTATTCCAGAAATAGTTTTTCGTTTTCTGGTCTGCATATTCTCAAAGTGTTGTTTTCGCACTTAGTTGAGTTCGGCTTAAAATACGTTGTATTTGTTTGTCCCCAAACAGTCACACAGTCTGAGTCTGTTCCGTGTAGAGTCTCTTCGGAGAGTTTTCGTGCGCTTTAGTAATTGTAATGGTTGTACGGGTTAGGCTAAGGCCTTTATGCACTGCAATAAGATTGATCTATTGTGCTCCCCTAAATACTTAATTATAATTAGTTAGTATACCGAGGAATTAAACCAGCTCCTTAGGAGGGAGCCAATTGTAGGTCATCCTCCTGTAGTAGGTACGAGCGCAGGATTCTGTGCCTCCTGTGTCCTAATCCCTCACAGTTAATGATTAAGAGTTCCATAGACTCCTCTTCATCACAGCAGAACCTGCATAATCTTGAACTAGATAACCCTATTGTGTTAAAGGGTTTATTACAGGCAAAGTGACCTGTAAGTGCTTCACAGAGTGCGCTTTGCTTTGCGTTCGGTGAAATTCGTTGATTCCATGCCAACCCACCGCTCTCGTTGCTTACTAAGAAATCTCATGGCTTTAGAGTCTAGGCGCGTTCTGTTGTCGATCTGTTTCGTCTTTGCTATTTGTGCGGGCTCAATAGATTGTCCGTACCTGCTCAAAAAATGTATTTTAATGTTTCCTCGCGCATTTTCCGTTGTAATGAATTGTTTTTTGTGGGAATTGCTAAAACTGTTTATGGGATGAATGCTTCTTTTAGGCGTGCGGTAGCTCAATTTAATGCCTACTCTTCTTCCTTAGGCCTTGCTTTTTCTTAGTTGATGCTTTCCATTTCAATTCAACCGGGCTATTCGGGTCATGTTCTTCGATTTCGATGTAACTCAAATATGTTGCTCTCTGGTCAAAATAATGAGACACGTATTTTTTTGTTCGCCCGAAAAAAATTTTTTTCAAGAGTTATCGGCAATTTTGTTTTTCGGTTTTCGGTTTCTCGATTTTTTTTAATTATATAAGAAAAAAATTTTTTTAAGTGCCCATAACTTAGTCAAAAATGAACCGATTTTCATAATTCTGGGTTCAAAATGATCGTAATTACTTACACGAGCGACTTCATGTAGAAACAATTGCAAAAAAGTAGTTGACATTTTTTTATTTAGCAAAAAAGAAAAAAAATTGAATTTTTTTCGAAATTCAATATTTCAAAAAGTGTATATTTTTTTTTTTTCCAAATCAAAAGGACATCTCAAACTTTAATTGAGCTGAATGCCTAGTAGCTAAAATGAGTTGTTTATGAGTAATGAATTTTTGAGTAAAAACCCTGTTTCGCACTTTTTGTTTTTTGCAAAACTAAAAATCGACGCCTTACTTGGAAATCCCATATTAAGGGGGTCTTCTGGTCTCCAGCGAAAAAAAAATCGATTTTTTTTTTTGCATAATTTTGTTGTATGTGTATGCGAGAATACGCCACAGAAAGGATTTTTTGAAAATCGCATTTTTTCACATTTTTCTGGGCACCGAAGTGTACCCTCCTCCGGCCGTTTTATCATAAACTTTATCTTTAAACGCGTTTCCCCGAAAATCGTGTTTTTTAAGCATTTTGGTCACACTTTTCATAGTAGTTATACTCCGATTTCAATGGTTTTGGTCTTAAAAGGTTCGGAAAACTTACCGCTAAGTTTCTCCGTGTACGATTTTTGAAATTTTTTTTCATTCCATTTTTATAACCTTTTAAAGTTCAAAAAATTAGCAAAAAAAAATTTTTTTTGCAAATTGTTGCATAACTTTTGAAAAAAATTTAAACAAAAAAATCTGTCACGGGAAAACTTAACCAGGGCAACTCTGAAGACAACGCATATCTAATTTTTGCTTTCTGATTACCCAGGTGGAAAAACCGTGACCAAAATGGAGACTTGTTTCGTTTGGAGGTGGACGTCTTCAGCGCCATTTCAAGGTCGCGGGTGTTAATTTTTTTCAAAGTCAAAACCATTTTTTAAAAGCCAAGACATGTACCTTTAAAATAAAAAAAATTTTTTTTTTAAATATTCACAGGATTTGTCACAATCAATCCCCAAAAAAACCCTTCATTTCAGGGCCTCGAGACCAGAAGACCCCCTTAAGGCCAAACAAGAGCAGCTTAAAAATAAAACCAAGCGAATGCACTGGCTGCTTGGTCGTAAATCTCAGCTTAGTTTTGAAAACAAAATAAGACTATATAAAGCTATTTTAAAGCCTGTATGGACCTACGGTACACAGCTTTGGGGAACTGCTAGCAAATCGAATATAGAAATCCTGCAACGCTACCAATCAAAAACTTTGCGTGCACTTGTTAACGCCCCTTGGTTCGTCACAAATGAAGCAATACATAAGGACTTAGATATCCCATTTGTAAAGAGTGAAATTCCAAACTTTTCTAACAGATATCTTGCACGGCTGTCAAACCATGTAAATACGAATGCTATATGCTTATTAGACTCAAGTAATGAAACAATACGACTGAAGCGTAATCATATCTTAGACTTGCCATTTCTCTAATTTTCCTGAATTAAATTATTTAATCAACACTAAATAAAAAACAAAATACATAAGTTCCTATATGAAGATAAGCAACTCATTAGTACAATTGAAATTTAATACATTTAAGATCAAATATTAGAACAAATATCGTAATTTTATAAGTAGTTTTGCATTTGTGCAAATACTACCGCTGCTATTAGATAATAAGACCTAATTTGCTGAATATCATTATTTTAAGATAGATTGCAAATAAAATACTTACAAAAAAAAAAAAACATCGAAATCGAAGAACATGACCCGAATAGCCCGGTTGAATTGAAATGGAAAGCATCAGTTTAAGTCTACTTTTAAGAAGTTACTTATAAGACTCTAAATTTTAACTAAATTCATTTGAAAAAGCGAAAGTTGGATAAATCTTCAGAAACCTAGAAAGGTTATTTTTCGTAGATTTTGTTGTTGTCCTGTTGTTTGTCCCTCTCTCTCTCTGTCCTTCTCCCACTCTTTTTCTCTCTCTTTCATCTACATATACAAGGTAGCGCAAAATTAATCATCTAATTTCAATAAATAAAAAACATGATTTTGAGTGATGGAAATCTTTATTTTGACCATTGCACTCTTCTTTGCTTTCCCGTTTGTATAACTGCAGCTGTTTAGCTCCCGAGTGTCAAATCTGATTGTCGTATGCCGCCATTTTAAAAAAGTATAAATCTTCCGATAGGGTGATTAATTTTGCGCCACCTTGTATAATATATTTCGGTCTTTATAGAGTATGATTATTTAATATTTTATTAAAAAAAATCATTACTAATCCCTTTTCGTTCAATTCGAGACCAGAAATAAAGATTTCACTCGTCTGACGGTGGTCCCACTCTCAACCCCATAAAGTAACTGTAACAATTTGTAGACACTGGTAACAAAGAACAGGTTCTTGTTGTTGTTGTTCTTGCAGCAGCATAAGCATTTCCCATACATTTTCGGGGCATGCTGCTGGAGTGACAGTTCTTGGCCGGATATAAATCCGGGTCGTTCCGGTAACTTAGAACCGACTGCCGTGAGAAGGACAAAGAAGAGGTCTAAGTTTTTACCTAAATTAGAAGGAAACTATGAAAAATTTTCTTGTAAGGAAATAAATGTCGCACTCCACACACTTTTTCACGGTCCTCACGGCTCTTAGCCATCTGCTATTTGACGACTTGACATCGAAAAAAGGTCGGAAATGTGGTCGTGCAGAAGGGCTAGAACGGCAAAGTCACATGAAAGTAAGTTACTTATTCCCTTATATACTTATGCACTTATGCACTTATATACTTGTATACTTACATTTATACTTATGTACAAAGCCATTTGCATTGCATACATCTACGTTCACAATAATAGCAGCGCGTCATATTTCCTATTTTTTACTAATTTTTTTATATATTTTTTTTACAAAAATATAGCTTACAGCACAAAAAAACCATATAGCTATAAAGCTTTAAGCTGTACAAAAAATTAAAAAAAAATTCAACAAATTTTGAACTTCAAATTTTTAATTAGATTTTTTAGAAAAATTCTGGGTATGCCGTTTTAAGGCTCATTCGATTTCGATACAATATTGTGCCAATTTAAAGTGGCTTGAAATCCAAAGTGTTTGAGCTACTTCAAACTTGTGGCGTACTATACCGAAATTCAGCGAGTTGTAAGACTGCGAATTTGATTTTAAAGATTCTGATTAAAAAGATTGGAAATTTGCACGAAGGTTTTTTTTATTTTTCAAAATTTTGTAAAAAAACGGTTTGTTGTAAAATTTTGAAAGTTTAAATAAAGTATAAATATATATGGGCTATAAAAATGCGAAAAGAAAAAAATTAAATTTGAGCGAAAATTTTTTTTCTTAGTTTTGTAAAAAAAAATTTGTTGTAAATTGAGAATATGAACATTCAATGAGTCTTGTAAAATTTTGGAAATGTAAATATAATTTAAAAAAAAAAATAAATAATTGGCGCGTACACTTCTGTTAGGTGTTTGGCCGAGCTCCTCCTCCTATTTGTGGTGTGCGTCTTGGTGTTGTTCCACAAATGGAGGGTCCTACAGTTTCAAGCCGACTCCGAACGACAGATATTTTTATGAGGAGCTTTTTCATGGCAGAAATACACTCGGAGGTTTACCATTGCCTGCCGAGGGGCGACCGCTATTAGAAAAATATTTTTATTAATTTTGCTTTCACCGAGATTCGAACCAACGACCTCTCAGTGAATTCCGAATGGTGATCACGCACCAACCCATTCGGCTACGGCGAAAAGAAAAATTAAAATTTGAACGAAATTTTTTTTGGTATTTTTTTTAATTTTGTAAAAAATTAAAAATAATTTTGTAAAAAAAAGTTTTGTATATTAATAAATTTATTAGACTAACATGCAATGAGATTTTGTTTAACTAATCTAATTAAAAAGTTTGAAATTTTTGTAAAAGTTATTTTGAATTTTTGTAAATTCTTTGTACAAAATTAAAATTAAAAAAAAAAAAAAAATAACGAAAAAACAAAAAAACAAAAAATTAAAAAGCAACGAAAATTTTGTTGAATTTTTTAAAATTTTGTAAAAAAATTTTTTGTTAAGAATTCAAAAATTTAAATTTATTATACCAAAATTTAATAGACTATACAAATGCAAAACTTTCTTCTTAAAGATTCTGATTAAGGTTTTGCTTGAAGTTTTTTAAATTTTGTACAAAGTTTAAAAATTTAATTTTCCATACCAAAATTCAATGGGCTATAAAACTGCGAGTACGTTTAAAAGATTCGAATTAATAAAGTTTGAAATTTTAAATATATTTTTTTGGAATTTTTTTTAAGTTTGTTAAAAAAGTTTGTGATAAATATTTGAAAGTATTATACCAACATGGGATTTAAAAATGTTCTAATTAAAAAGTTTGAAACTTTGTGCAAATTTTTTTGGAATTCTTTAAAATTTTATAAAAAAGTTTTGTTGGAAAAGTTTAAAAATTCAAATTTATTATACAGAATTCAATGGTCAGTTTTAAAGAAATTTCGAAAATTCGAAAATTTATATTTATTATACAGAATTCAATAGGCAGTAAAACTGTGAACTTTGTTTTAGAGCTTCTGATTACAAGTTTTGAAAATTTAACGAAATTTTTTTTTAGTTTTAAGTTAAGCTAATATATTTAAGAGTTTAAATTTATCATACCAACATTCAATGGGACTTAGAACTACGATTTTTTTTAAATAATCTGATTAAAATGTTTGAACATTTGTCGAAAGCTTTATGGAGTTCCTTAAATTTTTTTACAAAGTTTCGAAATTTACATTTATTATACCAAATTCAATGGGCTATAAAACTGCTAATTTTTTTTTAAAGATTCTGATTAAAAATTTTGACCTTAACGAGAATTTGTATACATTTTTTAAAGTTTTGCAAAAACAACTTGTCGTAAAAGTTTGAAAATTTAAATTTATTATACCAAAATTCAATGGGCTATAAAACTGCGAATTTCGTTTGAAAGTTTCTGATAAAAAAATTTGAATTTTTTTTTTAATTCTTTATTAAACAATTTGAAATTTTAACACAATTTGTTTTCTTTCTTTATACAAAGACTGAAAATTTAAATTTTGTATACCAAAATTGAATGGGGTATAAAAATGCGAAACTTTTTTTTAAAGATTCTGATTAAAAAAGCTCGAAATTTCAACGAAATTGTTTCTGAATTTTTGTTAATAAGGTTTCTGTTGTTATAACTATATTTTTATAAAAAAAAATCCGAACTTTGCAATATTGCAAAACTGCTATAATTGCAAACACAGGTGTACATATAGTACATCTACAAATGAACGAAACCCAAGCGTATTAACATTTTGCTTTGCCTGCTGAAATACTTGTATGTGCCCACGTACATATCCACCCAGAGCAACACTCACTTCGAGTTGTTTTGCGCCACTTACAATACAACACAAACACACAACAGAAATATTCCACATTTACTAGTAACTAGCAAGCAATGAATTTTGCCCTGCTTCCCCATTTCCTTGCTTACCCCTAAACCACAGAAAGCTTCCCCACTGGCGTACAGCTCGTATTGATTTTAATTGAAAAATTGTTAATTTTCCATGCCAACATCAGCACAATCAACGATTCCGTACAAAGCTTATAAGCGACGCTCAGCACCGCACCACACAGACGCTCCACATGTGCCACCACACATACACGCATCTGTTCATACATACACTGACATTTGCTGCCTGCCCTACGTAGAGTATGTGTGTGTGTGTGCCAAGTGCACTTGCGGTTGTTTGTGGTGTGTCTGGTTAATTATGTTCGCTTGTGTTGGCTGGTTTTCCATTTTGGTTGCCTCCACTCTCGATCTCTCCGGAAACCTGGTCAGCCCTTGAGCTTTCGCACTCGACGCTGGTGTCTCCGTAGTCTCCGCCGTACAGCCACCCGCCCACTTGTGGGAAAGTATTTTTGTTTTTCGCTTTTGTTGTTGCTCGTTTTTGCATTTTAACACTTAAATATGGCGAATTTATAAATTTGTAAATTTGTGTGTTGCCTACATTTGGGCGTGTAAGCTATGCAAAAATCGAAACAATTACCGAATTTCGTAGTTTAAATTCATTTAACAAATTTTGTATGATAGTTTTTTTACCCCGATTATTGGTTGAAATTATTGGTTAAAATATGTGAAATTTTTTGAGTTTTGTATCAAATATTTTGTTAATTTGAAAATTTATTTATGGACCTAAATGTATCTTTTGTATGGCATATTTGGGAAATCTGTGTTAAGTACTAGTACTATTTTTTTTTAATTGATTTTTTGAATTAAAATTAATTCCTAAAGACGGTCAGAAACTCCTCCTAGTGAGGTTTTGAAGGTTTTATAAAATAAAAAGTAAAATAAAAACTATATAGCTGGACAAAGTTCTATCTTCCTACTGAGAATGGCAAATTACAATAGGTTTCATTGGCTTTCAAGAAGTACACTTAGACCAATCAACTGCGGTATCACATAAACAGGCTCTATTTACATCCCTTTAATTTCTCATGATTTTCGGAATGTTTATTGACTCCAAGTCTGCTAGGAGTTCAAAGAAATACTTGGTAGATGGAGACGCCGTGCTTTTACCTGAGCAGAGCAAGTGGCACAAATAGTGTTTAAAGCTCTACAGCTCCTTCTTAACTCTGGAGTTGCGTCCAAAAACATTTAAGAGTAAACCAATTCGCTTACCAAGCAGCTCCATCAAGCAGCGCCCAGAGTTGATGTAGGTTAAGTTTGATTAGCCAGGTTGTCTAAGACAAGACACTTGGTGGTCCTAAGGCCCATTGTTATACCTGCATTTGATTTCCATTCCTAACTAAGTTGCTTAAGTCACTTAAATCTTTTTAAGCAGGTAGCTAATCCCTCCAGTGAGACAGTTTGCAAATTTCTCAGTCCTTCAAATAAATAATCGCCAAGATATTTGGCACGGCTGCTTTGAAAAAGAAAACCTTGTCCTCGGGTCTCAAAAAACTGTGCTACCGCTATTTCAATTACTTCTCGAGGCATTGAAAAGCTGATCTTGCCTATGCTTGTTCAAAACAGATGACATGCTAACGGATCAGTGTCAGAAAAGCATGGAGGATGGGACAAAAGTCGCCAGCTGAACGAGGAATTCACCTCCAGTGGGATGATCCCACGCGCTGTTTTAGTGCGAAAGAGCACCTGCATTTCAAACTCAGGTAAGTCGAAAGGATCTAAAACCACTTTTGAGCTGTTCGCTCGCTAAGAGTGGCCCTTCCAAGCGCTCCACATATTTTTATGCAGCTCGCCACCTTTTGCATTCAATTTGAACTGCTTGAAGCTGACTATTCGTCAGCGCAGACTATCATCCTCTTGACCATATCATAATGCCATCCAGTACTTTCACATCTTGGAGGAGGGTCACTACCTTCATAAAAATTGTATAGATGGTGGACGTTACTCACTTCCATCCCTAGTCACATGAAGGTCAGAGAAGGATCGCCTACTTTGCCCTGCCTGCCGTTTAAGCCTAGTAGAGGGTCCTCGAAGAGACATTCCCCAGGAAGATTATTGGAAAACCTTTTATTGATGCTGGGTACCAAATCCAGTAGCACAAAACTAGGAATCGCAGACAGGTCCCCCTGTGATCCGCTAACTATCGAAAGTGGACTTCCACTCTTAACCCCCGACTTTCCTTCAGGCGCCCCTTGCTCGCTGCCTTTCGCGTCGGTTCTGTCTAAAGTCTAAAAGTCTAAAGACTTCAACTCTCGGGGCTGTCCTCCGCAAAAAATTGCGAGGAGGCGATTTCGGCCCACCTGACCCAAGGGAGCTGGTTGTGGGATTCGACTCCGAGTTTCTTCTACCACCTGAAGTTTTTGTATGGTTTTTTTTTATTGTTTTTTGTTGTTGTTTTTGAAATGCCTAAGCTTTCAGAGAAGTGTCCATACATCAACTCCTAGCGATGAAGTTTGGAGATGGATTTCTACTATACGAAAAGTATTGCTAATTTTGTGATGAACTCGAACATGAATTTTTTTGATTACTTGATATAATATTTCCTTCTTGCATATCACAACTGTCACCCTTATTACCTCCTTCTGTGCCTTTCATCGACGGATATCACCAATTCGAGGAACAGTACATAACGAGTAGGATTTAGGGAGGCGCGATCATTGTTGATCAACCAAGTCTACTCTATATAGCTTACATATCTTCCGGAGAACACTCCTCTCGAACACTTCAAGAGTCAACTCATCCATTCTGCGATAGAAGTCTTTAGTGTGTCAAATCTCACGAAGTATATAAACATCGCACTGGCGCACCGGCGGTTTAAAGATCGCATTATGCTTCAAAAGAAGTTCTTGGACAGATTTGTGCTTAAAAAGCAAGTTGAGTATTCCAAAATTAGGTTAAAAAAAGAAGGTTCGGTACATTATTCAGTAGCATTAGCAAATAGGCGGTGAAAAAACTTTTTGCCGCATATGGACCTAATAGAGCATCGAATGCAAAAGCATATAATTTGTCTCCATGATTTTCTTCTGTTAGAATTGCCGTCAGAGATGAGGCACGCTCTGGTAGGCCAATCGTCGAAAATGTCGATAAATTCATGGAATTCATCGAGTTGGGCCGGCATGTGAGCATTCATTTCAATTGCCAAGGAATTGAAAAGTAATCCAAAAAATTTTATTTAAATCGAATAAAACTTCTTCTACTTGATTGGCGGTATAACCCCTTATGCGATTTGGCCGAGTTTAACAAAGCGTGCCAGTCGTTTCTTTCTCATGCTAACCGGAGCCAGTTGAACACACCAAGTGAAGCTAAGTCCTTCTTCACTTGATCTTTCTAACGCAGAGGAGGCCTTTCGCTTCCTCTGTTGCCACCAGCTGATACCGCATCGAATACTTTCAGAGTCGGACGGCATGGCCTAGCCAACGAAGCCCCTGGATTTTTATTCGCTGCGCTATGTCTATGTTGTCATAAAGCTCATACAGCTCATTGCTCCATCGCCTGCGACCTCCAACGTGCAAAGGTCCAAAAATTTTCCGCAGAATATTTCTCTCAAACTCTCCGAGAGAGCCCTCATCGGATGTAGTCATCGTCCAAGCTTCTGCGCCATACGTTAGGACGGCCATGATGAGAGCCTTATGGAGTGTTAGTTTTGTTCGTCGAGAAAGGACTTTACTACTCAATTGCTTACTTAGTCCATATTACTGTGATAATTTAATAATAGATTATAATTAAATCACAGAAATCAAGCTGGAAAAATACTCCAAAATATTTGTGTATAATAAAGTCCCGAAATATGCTCATATGTTCGCTAATAACTCTGCACAGACTGCTCCGATTTGCACCGAGTTTTTTGCATTTTGAAGCAAATCTCTCCTGGAAAGTTTATTTCTGATCCAAAGTGCGTAAACTTACAAAAGAGTCGGGCATCTAAGCTAAAATTTGCACAAAAACCATAAAAATAATTTTCAAACTGCAACAAATCAAAAAATAATCAACCGATTGGAGTGTTTTTTTTTTTTATAAGATTTCGAAGTGTTCGCTACTCTGCATTTATTAAATTTATCAAAAAAAAAAAATCATCAAATTTAACAAAAAAAAATGTTTCTGATTTTTTTTATTTATAATTTATTGAATCTTTCTTGTAAAGGGTGGTTAAGTTTTAAGGGCCGGTGTTGATTTTGAATAAAATACAATTTTTTTAGGAAATTATTGTCATTTCTCTTTATTATGATAATATTGATATAGATCAATTACGTATGGAACAAAATATCGGCAAATGGCCGCCGCGGCCTCGGCGGCACATCTCCATCCGATGGTCCAAATATCCTATGACGCTGAGGCATACTTGAGGTTCTATGGCGTTAATGTGCCGAATTATCTCATCCTTTAGCTCTTGAATTGTTGCTAGCTTATCGACGTACACCTTTTCTTTGAAATAACCCCAAAGAAAGAAGTCCAACGGTGTCATATCACATGATCTTGGCGGCCAATTGACATCGGCGCGACGTGAGATTATTCGGCCATCAAATTTTTCACGCAAAAGATCCATTGTTTCGTTAGCTGTGTGACAAGTGGCACCGCCCTGTTGAAAGCACATATCATCCACACCCATATCTTCCAATTCGAGCCATAAAAAGTTTGTTATCATCTCCCGATAGCGAACACTATTGACAGTAACTGCTTGACCGGTCCAATGATGCCGCCGGCCCATAAACCGCACCAAACAGTGCCCCTTTGTGGGTGCATTGGTTTTTCGGCAATCAGTCTTGGATTATCATTCGCCCAAATGCGGAAATTCTGCTTATTGACGAATCCACTGAGGTGAAAATGTGTCTCATACCTGAAAATGAAGTGCGCGATATGCATTTTGATTTGAACGCCCGTTTTCATTATAAGCCTGAATAACTTTAATGCGTTGCTCGACTGTTATCTTTCCATGGTTTCAAATTGAGTTAGTCTAAAATTGAAAATGTCAAATGAAATGCAGAAAAACTTGACGTTTAGGTGTGGTTCACATTCAACATCGGCCCTTAAAATTTAACCACCCTTTATAAGAAACAAATTATTTGTTCAAATGAAATATACTTCTACGAGTATATGTACATATACTTATGTATATGATTAAATCGGATGT
Source organism: Anastrepha obliqua (assembly GCF_027943255.1). Classification (NCBI taxonomy): domain Eukaryota; kingdom Metazoa; phylum Arthropoda; class Insecta; order Diptera; family Tephritidae; genus Anastrepha; species Anastrepha obliqua. The sequence continues at coordinate 118,808,188 of NC_072893.1, read as the reverse complement.
GAATGTGAAGGAAGTAAATGAATGGAGCGAACCAGAAAGAACGGGTTTCCAGTCTCTGATTTTCCGTAGCTAGAAGCCGCCGTAGCCGAATGGGTTGGTTCGTGATTACCATTCGGAATTCACAGAGAGGTCGTTGGTTCGAATCTCGATGAAAGCAAAATTAATAAAAACATTTTTCTAATAGCGGTCGGCCCTCGGCAGGCAATGGTAAACCTCCGAGTGTATTTCTGCCATGAAAAAGCTCCTCATAAAAATATCTGCCGTTCGGAGTCGGCTTGAAACTGTAGGCCCCTCCATTTGTGGAACAACATCAAGACGCACACCACAAATAGGAGGAGGAGCTCGGCCAAACACCTAACAGAAGTGTACCCGCCAATTATTTATTTTATTTATTTAGAAGCCGGAAAGGCCTAGTTCCCAGTGTCCCTTAATGCTTCCGTTGTCCCTCACGACAATTGTGTGCGAATTGATTTTTTTTTTGTTGTGATGCAATTGGATGGAGGGAGCCGTAAAGACCTAGTGGAACTATCTAGAACAGTCTGCCTTGAAACTATAATACCTTTATCTCTCATGACGATGAGGCCATACTGAAAGCCGCAATGGCCGATATTCCGTTGCATTCGTGGACGGACCTTCGAACGAGTTGAGATAATTAAGATTGTACAGACTTGAAGGAGTCTTTTTTTTCTCAATCGTCTGTGACCTTCATTTGGTAGTAGATTTTGGACTATTTCATTATGATGGCCTTCTAGCTTTTGTAGGTTTTCAAATGTTTGCTCTTACTATTGAAATTTTGAAAACAAAATTTGTAGTTTTTTTTTTCAAAAATTCACTTTTTCCTTGTACGCTCGTTGTCTGCCAAAGAGGACTAACTCTAACTTTTTGTATACTTATTTTTAACCTTCGACTTAACGAAAAGATGCTATGAAGGCTCTAAGCAACAGGTTTTCATTTTTGTTATGTTTTTTTTTTAATTTCGCAAATTTAATTAAATTAAAATATTGATTATAAGAGTTTAAATGCTTTCTTCTAAAAAGTCTATAAAAAGCTAAGGTGTCAAGTTCCCTTATAGGCAGTTTAACACCATAAATTTGCTGTACATCCGCTAGCATCAGCATGGCACATCATTAGCGCTGCCAATACAAATGCCACGCATACCAAACTTATTCATACACACTCGTACATACCTATGTACGAAGGCAGGTAATATTCCTATACATACATGCAGTATATCCCAGCACATTACTGGCAAATTATAGAGAAGAATACATGACGACGCCATAGCAGTTCAGCTAACGTACATGCATCCATATAACTACTCGTATGTATGAGGGTGTAAAGAAATATGTACGCAAGCAGTTGTCTAGTGAACGCAGGCAGGCGATTTGAAGGACTCGCCGGCATGCAGATTGAGCGGAGTGTGAAGTTGGCTACCGCCTGTCGCCTGACTACTGGCACTCGAACATTCCTTAAGGGTGGTAATTTTGCAATTTATGGCTGGCAATCGCGCTGTGATGTCCTGTCAGCCAAAGCACACTCACACACACACACACATGTGGGCATGTGCTAGCAGGAGGTAGAGTAGAGGGAAACGTCAGCCATTAAAATGCTTAATTATAAATTCGCAAACGCATAGATTTTTTTGTTTTTTGCTTAACTTTCCTTGATTCTGCTGATTTTTACACACTTTCTTCTCTATGTACTTAAAACCTAATAAATGCAAGCATGTTGAGTGCTGTTCGACTGCCCGTCTACGGTTGCACTCGTGAAGTGTGTGCATATGTATTTGTAGCTGGTGCTGTGCTGCGGGCAACCGCCGCGTCATCGTAATTAAATAATGAAGACATTGTTGGCGCATATAATGGATGCAAAACGAGTATTACTACCAACAATACCTTTAGCACTACCCAATGAGAATCAAATAAGTCCAATTTAGTTCAAAAAATTTAGACACTTATTATTTTCAAGTTTATGTCTAACCAGCAGCTTCGAGCCTTTAGGAAATTTGTTCTTCTCAAAATGTTCCAATTTATTTCACACCCTTGAGAAATGTATTATTCTCAAGTTAATGCCTAACCAGGAGCTTCAAACCTTTGAGAAATTTATTATTCTCTAGTTAATGTTTAACAGGAAGCTTCAATTTATTTAAAAGAATTCAGAAATTTATTACTCTCAGGTTAATGCGTAACAGGAAACTTTATTTAAAATTTTGCAAATATTTAATCTCAAGTTAGTGCCTAACAAGGAGCTTCAAACTCTTCAGAAATTTATTATTTTGAAGTTAATGCCTAAAACAAGTTCCAATTTTTTCACACCCTTGAGAAATGTATTATTCTCAAGCTTACTCAAGTTGAGGATCAACTTTTTCTCAACTGAAGAGACATATGTAAGCATAATTAAAATTATATCAACAAATTTTTTTTTTTTAAATATTCGGGAGAGCCTGCAGTTGGAACTAAATTACTTATTTAACCTGAACTTAACTTAAAGTTTAACTCAAACCTTAATGTTTATTGGGTATTGAGGAGACTATCAAATCAGTGGCTTTGACGTATAGCGTATTTTGTCGTTTGGTCGAAAACCAACGTCACTGTCGTCAATTGTCAGCTGTCATTAGTCAGCTGTCAGCTGTCAATTTTCACTAAATCACTGCTAAAATGATAGAAAAGCGCGTAATTTATTTACAGAGCTAGAAGCATGTGAAGTTTTACTGTGTGTGAGGGACATCTATTTTTTTCTTTGAGCCAAACATGAGCGGCAAAGATGTTATTAACGGAAATGTGGAGTGAGCGATTATCTGAAGAACAGCTGATTGACAATGGGAGATATTACATACTTCTAGCTTTCATTTTATAGGAGGTGCGAAGATGGGCGGAAAACAGGACTCAAGACAGAGATTGTGGCAGATTCATCAAATTATATATATTATAAAAAAAAGGAAAGCGTTGAGAAAGATTGAAGAAAGAAAGAAAGAAAAGACGTGGAATGTTAGGACTCGTCAGTTCGTTAATTTTTTAGTCGTCACAGAACAAAAGCAAAGCGCTCCAATCGTTTCTTTCTCGTGCTAACCGGCGCCAGTTGGAAACACCAAGTGAGGCCAGGTCCTTCTCCATCTGATCTTTCCAACGCAGAGGAGGCCTTCCTCTTCCCCTTCATCTGCTACCACCAGCTGGTACCACAACGAATACTTTCAGAACCGGAGCGTTTGTATCCATTCAGACGACATGACCCAGTCAACCGAGCCGCGGGATCTTAATTCTATGTTGTCATACAGCTCATCGTTCGATCGCCTGCGATAGTTTAGTTTAATTAGAAACATAAATAAATGGTAAATCGGCCTCATGCTATGTTACTTAACTTGCAATAGGAACGGCGCGCCAAATAATTAAGGAGATGTATAACTCCATACCGAGCTCTGTCTCACAAACTGCGTAAAGGGCGATTGGAAGGATCTTTGCATTGAGAGCCAGTCAACTGTTCTACTTGTTTCGCTTCTTTAGCCACAAAGGCGCTTCTAAATGCGTTTCAACTAAGAGAGAGACTTGGAACTCAGCACAGAGCTCTGCCTTTTTTTTAATCTTAAATTCACTGCAAACTGAGTTACAATCAAGAGCCAGATTTAGGATACTCCGCTTAATACTCTGTATAATTTAGATACCCACTAAAATCGACCTCCACTCTTCCGCTGACTTCCAGCTCGGTACCATATTTGCCCTACATCGAGGGTGGACTGTGATTGTGGCTATTAATCACAAAAGAAACCTGCGTCCAGGCTCTGTACCTATGACGTATGGAGGCTATACGTTGCTGATAGTCGTAATTACTTTCGTTATGAAGTAAATGGAACTTCGAAAGCGTGCGGTAATGTCATGTCTTGCCTGCCTCGTGATTCGTTAACTCAAGCGTCTCTAATTGTCGTCCTTATGTCTGAGTTGAACTCCTATGGAACACTGTTCCATTGAGTACGTGTCGCAAAGTTCGGTGTGATCAGACGCGGCGCAGGGTGTCGTTATTATTTAGCTCTGATTGTTGCTGCTGAAACAGGCCGATTTTCTTCATTCTGCTTGCGTAGAGTTCGCAATACTTACTTGGCAGACTTGCATGTAGCATCCCAGCAATGATTTGAAATGCTCATACTGCCAGTTACATATGTCTTATTTGGCTGTCTTCCAAGGATCGTGGCTAACTCTTCGCGTTCTCTCGCGAATCTTGAACAGTAGAAGAGTAAGTGTCGCGCGTCTTCAACATTCTCTGGCCAGCTAGAGGACAGTCTGGTGAGGCGGAGAGACCAAACATATGCGGATAATACTGGAAGTAGCCCTGTGCGCTCAGCATTTGAGAGAGGAAGTAATTCAATTATTCGTGGCTTGATGTTGTTCCACAAATGGAGGTACCTACAGTTTCGAGCCCACTCCGAACGGCAAATGGATTTTTATGAGGAGCTTTTCCATGCCAGAAATACACTCGGAGGTTAGCCATTGCCTGCCGAGGTGCGACCGCTATTTTATAAAAAACGTTTTCTTCATTTTTTGATCTCTCACCGAGATTCGAACCTACCTTATCTCTGAGTTTCCGAATGGTAGTCACGAACCAACCCATTCGGCTACATAGCCCGTTTCTTTACTCTCCAAAAATACATCTCAACCAACCAGACCACTTCCTTCTCCTGCCAGGAAGCTATGGAAATGCAATTTGTCGGCTCGGAAGCACCGAAAGAATTTCCTTAATGAAATAACGAGCTCATTTCTCCCACACTCTACTTATAACAATACGCACATACATACGTACATATTCCAATTTTATCCATGAAACAATGCGAAAATCCATTAAGGACACAAAAGCGGGCAAGTGCTCCGCTACCAACCTGATTAACCATTTACTGCTCATACACGAAAAAATATTGCCTGCTTTTCCCATTTTTTATGTGCTCTCCGCCCTTTTTACGCTTCTCTTTCTTCCACTACACCAACGCTCTCACTCTAGCTAAGTGCCTACTTCAGAGACCGTCGTATGATTTTTGTTTTGTTTTACGGCTTCAATGCCATCAATGGCTGTGAAATTGCCTATTAAATATGGGCGGAATTTCATGCATATCGATGCAAGCGTGAGTAGCTATGTATGTATGTATGTGTGTGCCTGCAGCGGTTTGCATTGTTTGCACAAGTCTGTATGTATGACATAAATGTTTGTAGGTATAAACTCGTATGTAAACGTGTCTTTACGAGGTATGCGCATGCCACATCTCAGCTCAGTCCATGTCCATGTAATCACCAGTCACACCCCTAAACGAGTGCAAACCACTTCAGCCACTCAAAGTACGAATTGTAATTTGTGAAAAAAGTATTAAAAAAAATTAATTAAAAAAATGTAAGAGAAATTTGGAAAAATACAGAAATTCCTCTTCCTCTTATTCCTCAGCATTTTATCAAATGCTGTTCCTTCTAATGTTAAAGAGTTTGCTGATCAACAAAGCGTGCCATTTGACTCAGATTTTGCATGCTTAAATCATTTTAGTTAGATTTTGCCAAAGGTTTATGCTAATTTGGCATTCCTGCAGCGCTATGCGAGGAGGACCCCTATACTAGAAAAGTTTTATATAACTCCCTAATTCGTTCTAAGCTCGAATTTGCATTTGTGGATGGGAATCCAATTTTAAAAGGGTACAGCGAAATTTTATTCGATCCGCTCTGTAATCTCTTCATTTCTCCGATCCAGTACCAGTCGGTGCATATTACTCAATCTGTTCCTTGCCCATAGTTGTACCTTTCCGTTCTTGCTGTCATTTGCTGTTCTGTTAAATGTCCCGAAGTTCTTGATGTTTGTTTGTGAGGTCATTCGTGGTTCTGTTGATAAAAACAGATTGGCTTCAATATTTCTCACAAAGGAAATCAAAAGGAAAATGAAAGGGGAATGAAATTCAATAATATTGTAGTTGTTGAGTCAAGAAAATTTGATTCGTCTGAAGATAGAATTCTTTAGTTTGTAGTGTCTTCGTACTCCAAAAAATTTATTTAAATTTTCATAATTTAATCAGTATTTTTTTTACATAAAATCACCTTCATTGACCTGGGCGCCTCACGAGTTAAACGAACAAAAAAACAAAGAAAGTTGCCTTCAAATTGCTTCTCAGCAACACGCGGTCAGAAACAGCGCTTTTTGTACCGGATCGTCACGTGAGATAAGAAATGGTGAAGATACATCAATGCGAAGCAAAGAAAGGATTGGGTAGCACCAGAAGATACGCCAAAGCCGAGAGTCAAGTCGGATCTTCATCCAAAGAAGTTCAGGATACGTGTTTCGTGGGACTGTGAGGGCATAGTGTACTAGGAACTGCTTGAACAGAATGCCACAGTCACCAAGGAGCTCTACATTGCCCAGCTACACCGCGTGAATGAGGCTATAGGCCTGAAAAGATCTGATCGATATGGTCAAACCATACGCCTTCGCGACAACGCCAGTGATCACAGCCGCACTCCAAGAGCTCGAATGGGAGGTCCTTCAACTAAATTCTCCGGACCTTGCACCGACCGATTACCCTGTAAAACAACAATGAAGGGCGTTACCTTCGATAACAAAGAGGTCCTTAAAAACAGGCTCAACAACTTCAGGCGATTTTTGGCGGAACGGCATCAACAAATTGGTCGAGAGATGGGAAGAGATTGTAGACAGCAATGGCGACTATACAATTGATTACCTTATTGACAGATTCATGAAAACGACCGCTGTGATGCGCATTCGATGCTGCATTAGCACCATAAAGAGCACACATTTCTTGTCCGCCTGCTACGACCTTTCTCCTTGGTCGCAGTGGTATTGAAGGATGTATCGAATTTACCTTTTTTTTTAATTATATTCTGTAACTCATAACTATCCTCTCTATGCTCAAAACTGGTAAAGAATTCTGCTTAAACCGTAACATGCCTTTAAATCGCGGTGTAATATGACTTGAGCAACGCATAAACCGTGAGATATAGAACTGTATTTGGTTGATTAAAAATGTTATGAACACTTTCCACGATGCTCATTGGTTCCATGCTAACTTAGTACTTTCTGAAAAAGGCTGGGCAGAGAGATGACAAATTACCTTTTAAACTGAGAATAAGGAAGTTGAAAGCCTTCACAGGCTACACCTTATGGTGAGAGTATAGAGCTTGGTGGAGGTATTACAAGTATCAACGGCTAGTGTTATTTCGATACCGCCATATATTCGATACCTGTACTCGTTAAAAAAGGAAAAGTGTCAGAAGTATTGGAGAAAAGGACTCGAACTTATTCTGAAATCGCTGCATTATCATTACTGGGCGCAAACTAATATAAAAGGCAATCCTCATATTGAACTCAGAAGCTTTAGCCAATTCTTATCTGATCCTTTTCAGGTTGGTGACTACTCTCTGCCTAATTTAAGCCATTTTTGTATCTAAATATTGTATACTAGCAAACCCGGCCCCCTTCCCTGGGCACACTAAAATAGAATAGATATGGTTTAGAACAGAAAATATATGATTTTCATATTATTTATTTCTTTATTCTTTATTCAAGCGCTTTGGCATAAACAATATTTTTTGTTTTTCTTTTTGTTTTTGAGTAAATATAAAATATAAATTGAAAATCAGGAAAAAAGAAGATTGTTTTTAAATTTCAAATCAACGCATATGATCATCCATGAATTTTTCGTTTCAATTTATATGTTTTATTAAGCATTGGAGCTTTTTTAACCATTATCCATTTATATTTTCACATTAAATTCTCAAATTTCGTAAGAAGTTATTCAAATTTTAACACTTTGCCCTTACGTCTTCTCTTTATGGCATCCAAATCAGAAAGAAATATTGACACATTGTAACTCACACTGTCAATTTGACAGTTCAGTTCCGCCCCAAGCGTTAAAAAAGTAAGCGACATTATGGCTGGTTCAAAAGAACGCTGTACCCGTTGCCAGTGCTCCGAATTACAACCAAACTTTACGAAACCCAGTTTCAATACTTACTTAACAATGTGCGTAAGTTTGGTTTAATTCGGTGCAAAGACGCGGCGGGTCGACGTTTTGGCATATATTTCGAGACCCTAGTCATCAATAGGTATGAAAATTACCCCGTATTAAAGCACTTATCAACAGCTTTCATTTGATACCCATATTGTACAAACACATTCTAGGGTCCACGTTTTGGTCTCTATCTCGAGACCCTAGTCACGGAGCGGAAGGAAATACGCTGAACTAAAGCATTCACCAACAGCTTTCATTTCATACCCATATTGTACATACACAACCAAAGGTTACCCGGGTCCACGTTTTGACCTATATCTCGAGACCCCAGTCACGGAGTGGCATGAAAAATACTCTGTACTAAAGCATTCACCAACAGCTTCAATTTGATGTTCATATTGTACAAACTCATTCTAGGGTCCACGTTTTGGTCTCTACCTCGGGACCCCAGTCACGGAGCGGCATGAAAAATACTCTGAACTAAAGCATTCACCAACAGCTTTCATTTGATACCCATATTGTACATACACGTCCGAAGGTTACCCGGGTCCACGTTTTGACCTATATCTCGAGCCCTATTTCCAAAATAAAATATAATCCATGTTACTCGTGGATAATGTAGCTTTCGAATGGTGAAAGAATTTTTAAAATCGGTCGAGTAGTTTTTGAGCCTATTTGTAACAAACAAACAAACAAAGTTTTCCTCTTTATAATATTAGTATAGATGAGGAGGTGATTAACGGTTTTTGTGTCTTCCGCAACTTGCTCTAAAAGTTTCTAATAAATATTTTTGTTGAATATTTCGTTTCTCAAATGCTCTTTCGCCTACCCATTTTATTCTCATTCCCTTTTAAAATGATTTTTTGTACTTTTCTTGAGAAAAGGGTCGAATTGACCCCTTAGAAGTGTAGCTAGAGTGTTAAAATATTCCACAAAAATAATCCTCGTGAAATTCTACTGCAGGGTATTGACAAACATTTTTCTCTCATAAATTAATTTACAACACTTTTTACAAGTAATTTAAAGATTTCTATCATCAAAATTTGGAAACTTTGACCCATCGTAAAACAAACCCCAGACATGCTGGACAATAACTTTGTTCTACAAAAATGATGTACTCATGATGTGCTTTTAGAATTTTATGCTCACTTTTCTGCTCCGCTCAAAAAATCGAAATTTGTTGCACTGTTATTATTACAACTCTTTTTTAAAGCATTTTTGAAACAGATTTTCTTTATCACTCACAAGTCAACGCACCACAAGTATTTACAAACACATTTCCATCTTCAAAAAAATTTCACTAGGCCACACACTTTTATTTGACCGAACACGGGAACCAATGCAGGAACGTAAGATCACAACAAATGCAAATATTCAACTAAATTGGGGTGTGTAAATGAGTATGCAGCCAAGGGGCAGTCGAAAAAATTAGGATAAATATAAAATAAAGAAAGGTTATATATATGTATGTGTATGTGTATATGTAAAAGCATTTTCAAAAACAAATATGCTTGCACTTTTGCAATGGCAACAGGATGTGAAAGAGGTGTGAAAGGTCAGCGTAGAAAAATCCAAACAAGCAAGGCTTCAAAATCAACTCAATCGGCTACTGACAGGCACAAAGGCGTGAAGCAGCATTAAACAGTGCTTTTGAGTATATACATAAATAAAAAATAAATAAAATAAAAATTAAGAAGGGAAGTGTGAAATTGTTTGTTCAAGAATACAAGCACAAGTAAATAGCTTGAGTTGAGGCCGAAGTATAAACAAAAGGATGCGCGAGCGCAAAGAAATAAATTCATACCTGAGCACAATTTTTTTTACGGCGCGTATTTATTTATTAATTTCTTATACGAAGGAAGCTCGCATTTTAAATGTAGATATATGTGTGTATATGTGTATATGTATGTATGTGTATATGCATATGTGTATACATATGTATTTGTCAGCTCAAGTACTCGTATATGTAACTTGGCTGTGAGCAAAGGATTGCTTTGTTCGTGAAGCAAATTAATATCCCCGTAAGTTGGATTTTTTCCCATTTAAAGAAAAGTATTGAATTACCAGCTTTTGGTATTTTTGTTCCGCACATACCAGAGTAGTCAACGAAATAAAAATTAAAAATTATTTTATTAGAAAAAAAAAACAAAAAAGCTCAGCAAATAAAGCCGAAATTCGCTTTAGACAGAGCGTAATAAACAAAGTGGAGTAAACAATTTTAAAAATATAATATTTTCTCCAACGGCATATTTCTGTTTGAAACAATAAATATCCTTTTTCATTTTTCTAAAATCATATATAAAATACGACCGCCCACAGAGTTGATATAATTTTCGGCACTTATTTTGCATCACCTTGACGAATATTATATCTTGACGAATATTATATTTGAGGACCTGATAGGTCGGCGGCTTGTATACGAAGACCAACCCTCTTAAGTAACCCACACAGAAAGCACGCTGAGGCCATCAGATGAGGGCGATCCCGCTGAACAATGAAAGTCCTTCAATCCAATAGAGAATACAAACGGACTGGCCAAATGTTCCTCAAAATCGTCATTGTGTCATGTGCTGAGCGAGCTACAGTTGCAGACGCTCAAACTCTAGTAGTCTTGAAAAAATGCATGGTGGGAGTTTACATGATTGGGAGTCTGAATTCAAGCAAATTTTACATTTTCAAAATGTGTTCCTGCAAAAAGGCCTATAACTCGATCGCCTGCTAGGCTTGGAAGGAACTACCACCCTTAAAAGAAACTTCCCCTTAAAAGGAACTACCAAAAAAAAAAGAGATTAAAAACACAGAGGACGGCAGCAGCTTCAAACATTATGGCTGGCGTAAGAAAAAGCAGACCAAATTCTAGCGGAGAACTGCCCGATTAGTGGGATTAAACATCACCGCTGGTTCTTAGTGCGAAAGTTGTTACAAAGACGGCAAACTCTTGCTAGGAATGCAAAATTGCAACCGACTCATATGGATCCCCGGACATAGAGGCATATCTGGTAACGAAGTATCGGAAGCATTGGGTAGAGAGGCTGCGGCCACGTTATTAATAGCGCCCGAGCCCCTTCTTGCTATGAGATAAGACACCATCAAGAAGAAGCTTAGAATCGAAAGAGCTAAGGTTAAGAGACGTGAGCTGGCACCAAACTAAGGGGATACGACAAGCGAAGTCGCAAACGCATTGGCTAGAGAGGCTGCGGCCTATCTTATTAATAGGGCACGAGCCCTTTTTTGCTATGGGACAACACAGAAGGAGAAGCTAACAAATAAAGAGCTAAGAGACCCGAGCTTGCCCCAAACTATGGGGATACGACAGGCGCAGTCACGGATGCGTTGACTAGGAAGGCTGCCGCCTCATTAAAAATAGGAAAAATAGGATCTGAGCCCTTCTTTGAAAACACACCATCAAGGAGAAACTAACAAATACACAGCTAAGAGACGCGAGATGGCATCAAACTAAGGGGCTACGTCGGTGAGGCATAATCAAAGGAGGTTCAGATAACTCATAATACCTCCAAAACACCGTGAGGTAATTCCTTTTTGGACAGTTCCGCGGGGAGAGTGGTAGATAGTGGAGAGGTGTTTAGTACGTAGGTGTAGCTGTGAGGCTACAAGTCGTGCACACTGGTATGCTGGTATGTTGGTATAGCAGTACTCATAAGAGTTCTGAGAATACTCACGGACATTCTCACAGGTCACTACAGATTGCGTAGCCATCTGCGCAGATTTTGGATATGGTCTACTGACTCCCATCGTTTCCGCAACCAGTCGCCAGAGACGCCAGCACACCTTCTCTTTGAAAGTAACGAAGAAGGTCGAGAGATCTCGGCCAAATGTGGCCGTAAGAAAGGCACACACGCTCAACGCAACCCAGTTACTCGTATATCTTAGATTTATTAAGGGAATTGGGTTTGTATGAGGTATTCTGATGAGTAGAGGGCCAAAAGACCATCAAGTCGAAGTGCAAACCACATTCATGCTTTCGAGAGGCAAATTGGAGTATTCGCTACATCTTCTCTAAACTGGTTCTATGTACTTTGGTTCTATCTTTCTTTATACTCATTGAAGAGCAGAGCTCTTCAATTCATTTAACTTTTTATTGCACTCAATTTTTACTGCATTTTCTTTTCATTTCAGTCGTTTCACAGTAAGCTTTTATTCTCTGCACGCTTAAATGTGTCCAATGCCGGAACTTAGTATATTTTAGAGCTGCACTTTTACCCACGATTCATTTTGTAAAAAAATACACATAAATTACTTCTGGTATTTGGCTTTATAACTCACGCCCTCCTTAAAATACGTATTTTAAATTTTTTTGCACTCACCTGTATCCGATCCTCAGGTAGCTCGGTCTTTAGCGAGAGCATTTCACGTGCATACACATCCGGATAGTGTGCTTCTTTGAAGGCCTCTTCGAGTTTTTCCAACTGGTACGATGTAAAAATCGTACGACTATGACGACGTTTCTTCTTCTTTTTCTTACTACCAAAACCATTTAGGCCATCGATGGTGAAATCTTTGCTGGTTAGAGGTCCTAGAAAGAGAAAGCAAAATTTGATGGTCTGGGTAATGATTTAAAAGAGATCAACTGAATTCCTGTTTTAACAACCGAACTGGGATATATGCACATTTCCCCTTTCTCTAAGACAAGTAAGTAACTCGTAAACCCCAAAGTAGAAAATAAGTTCGACCTAAAGATAGGTCTAGTATGCATGTCTCACACCAATCGCAATTGATTCTCGTACTTCACATTAGGTCGTGAAGGCCTGATGCTTAAAAACCTTAACTGCAACATGAAAGTTCTAATTGTCCTTTAGTACAAGATCGGTCGACGAACTAGAGGAGGACATCAATAAACTTGGGAAAAAAAGTCGCAAGCGATCGAGATGTATGAAGGGCCCACATGCTCTCAAAGAGCTATAGTGTCAAAAGACACTAGCCTCGTAATATTTGCAAGATCCTCCTGCACCTGGATTTGAAGTAGTTCAGTGTCAGGTGTATTAGTTTATCAGACTATTCAAGCTGTAACTTTCAGAGCACTTGCAGCAGAGGAACTCAACCGATCGTATCACGCACGTGAACACAAAGCGATACCTGAAGATAAGATAGCCGAGCGCGAACGTACGATAGCAAAGTAGTAAAATAGATGGGATCACTCCAAAGGTCGGTGGAAGTTTAAATGGATCCTCAAACTAGATGAATGGATAAGCAGAAAACACGGCGAAACAGATGACTATTTAATCCAAATTCTCAGCGGATATGATGGCTGTGTGCCACCGCGAAGATGAGAGTGCATAACACGTGTTGTTTTCACTGCGCCAGATTTTATGAAGAGCTTTTCAAGCTCGCAAATGTCCTCGGCGTCGTCCCCATACCAGATAACCTTGTAACGCAAATGCTGAACTCGAAAGAGAAATGGGAAGGAGTAAAACAGTTTGCAGCAAGTATAGTCATAAAACTCCGAAACTTAGAATGGGAGCGCAAAGTGAATGCGACTGATCTAGAACATCTAACAGATGCGTCGCTCAAAGAAGCGGGGGGTGATTGTATTTACGAACAGACGACAAGCACGAACGTGTGATGTAAAGCCTCAAGGCGAAAGCAAACAGACGACAAGTCGATATCGAGTAACGACATTGGAATTTTCCGATGCCCCATTGGTCACAAACCAATGGAGGCTATAGTTAACGTATAATTCCAATACGCAATTAAGAGCGGGACATGGACCCAGGTACCTGGTGTCTATAAAAAGCATAAACACGGCTCCACCTTGATGAAATGCTTTTAGCAGTCCCAGTGTGGAATCAGCCGAGAGAGGAGGAATGTTATAGGGTTAGTGGCAGTATGCCCTACATACCACTGGTGTGACGGCACCTCTGATGATGTTTCTAACATTTTCGATTTAACCTCCTCCGAACAAACAAAAGCTGCAACTTTCGAGATCCCTGTAGAGCTTAACTGGTGGCTGCTGGCTAGTCTCACTTTAAGTACCCACTATAACATAATATAGTGGGACCCACAACGGACCCATTTCGTGGTCTAAGTGGCATCGTTGTCTCTATGTGCGATGCGGCTTCCAAACCATAACATAATATCCTGATGTTAATATGGATTCCGGGACCCGTGTGCATCGTGGATAACGAGATCTCTGACTTTTTAGCCAGAATGGGCTCTTAGGCCAAGAAAGTTGGGCCCGGAGCTCGTTCTGCCACTCCCTTTGTAACAGCCATCAAAGCCACGGTTAGCAAACGGGTTACTCCAACCCACAAGTGAGCTTAGCAGGCTGAGAGAGGTTGCAGATGGACAAAACTGATGTTATGTTGATGATGCCCGGCCGACAGTCGCAGATCTTCCTGTCATTAAGCAGAAGGGACTGTAGACAGCTAGTTGGACTGATGACGGGCCACTTTCTATGGGCAAAGCACATAGAAAAGGTGGGCATCTCAGGCAATGCACTCTGCCCAGCATATGGAGAGGAGAATGAGGCGGCGGTCCACTTTCTGTGCGTCTGCCCGGCCTTCGCTTAAATCAGGCTTAACGTCTTTGGCACTGATGTATGAAGAAGCGATCGCCTTGGCTCCTTGGCATCACAAGATCTACTCTGATTTCTTTAGAGGTCGAGTAGATTTAAAAAAAATTAAAAAGGGGATCCCGAGTGCAGTACAATGGACTTAATTGTATCTGAGTGCTGTACTTGCTAGTCTGTCTCGACAAAAACAAAAACTCACTGTGACAACTGATTAGCGAACGTTGAGGAGTAATCATCTCAGCGTACTCTCCTCAGTTATCCTGCTTTTGCGAGACTAAGATCAAAACAAAGAAACATCTTGTTTTCAAGGGTTTCTTGCAGCCTTCAAGGGTTATGGTAAAAAAATCGCTACATTTTTTTCCTTTTTTCCTTTTTTCCCCACTCCTTACTCTTATAGCTTCTCTCGTGCACCCCAACAGACTGGTAGTCTTATGAGGTTTAAGTGTGGAATAGCCATCCTAACCTGATCTATTATATTTCGGGATTTGGCAACCCTGGTGTTGCAATCTGGCAACTGACAGCTGTATCGCAAAGTTTGACATTTTTGGCTTTTACGTACTCAGAACGTTTTGAAATACCAGCGCTATTTGTGTTGTTTACAGTAATTTAAAAGATTCATCTCGGTCTCAAAATGGAATTAAATCGTGAAAATTTTCGTGCGATTATTTTTTACAACTTTCGACGGGGACTAACTCAGCAACATTGCATGGATGAACTTAATTCATTTTTTGGCGATGAAGCTCCATCAAGGACCAGTGTTTATCGATGGTATGGTGAATTCAATCGTAGTCGTAGTTCACTCCAAGACGAATTTCGTGAAGGTCGTCCAAAATCAGTTGTTGTTCCGAAAACCATTGATGTTGTGCGCGAACTGATATTGCACCTATCGTGAGATTGAGACAATCTTAGGCATTAGTGGGACCAGCATGCATTCAATATTGCATAAACATTTGACTGTCAAAAAAATTTGTTCGCGTTGGATCCCACACAATTTGTCAATCGCTCAAAAAAGGGCTCGTGTCGATTGGTCGAAGAAATGCTCAAAAAATACGATCGCGGGGCTTCGAAACACGTCTATGATATCGGGACAGGTGATGAATCATGAATTTACGCGTATGAGCCCGAAAGTAAACAGCAGTCGACTGTATGGGTGTTTCAAGAGACTGTATGGGTGAGCCAAATCCAACAAAAGTTGTTCGCGCACGAAGCCCTTCCAAGCTGGTCGCCTGTTTTTTCGGAAAAACTGGACATGTCGCAACCGTACCACTAGAACAACGCGGAACAGTAAATTCTGAGTGGTACACAACCATTTGTCTTCCAAGAAATTAGGAAAACCAATCGCCGAAACGGATCACTCTTCACCAGGACAATGCGAGCTCTCACACATCGGCTTAAACAACTGCATTTTTGAGCACCCAAAACATCGAATTAATGGGTCATCCGCCGTATAGTCCTGACTTGGCACCGAATGACTTCTTTTTATTCCCGTACGTAAAAAACGCACTGAGAGGTCAGCGTTTTGCGACACCTGAAGAAGCGGTTGCGGCATTCAGAATGCATGTTTTGGAGGTACCTCATTCAGAGTGGCAAAAGTGCTTCGACAATTGGTTCAGACGCATGCAAAAGTGTATAGATCTTCATGGAGAATATTTTGAAAAACAATAAAGTGATTTTCGATGATTAAAATTTGTTTTTGTTCTCTAGTCCCGAAATATAAAAGGCACCCTTCGTATTGTGAGGACGGTACTCAAATGCACTCATACCCAATTTTTAGTAATCAGAGCGAGTTCAGCGATCTTCATATCTCATCGCGTTAATGTCACTCAGGCAAGAGTTCTATAATACTATTTTTTTACACAAGTTATTTTGGTATCAGTCTCCACCTGGTATCCCTAAGGACCATCAGTCAGTAGGGGCAGTCTATGACTGGCCTAATGCCAGCCCGGTTAACCTAATCTAACCTCCTTTGAAATTTATTTAACTTGCACCACCAAATCTACCTATAAAAGCGAAACGATTCTAAGTAGCCCCTTAAACCATTCCTTGAAACTTAATAAGTTTTATTTATTTATTTTTGAGTGTAATGAAATACAGCGCAATACTGGAAAATTCTCAGAAAACCGCTACTTTGTTGCCACACAACAAAGATGACAAAAAATAAGCAAAGCAGATGTAGAGGACTTTGCATAGGGAAAACATTGCCAGAGAGTCGTGTCGAGTGTACTCGTGCCGTCAATGCAGTTGTCAAATCGGCATTTAACGATTGTGCGTCGACAATTAATGCCCACTTTACAAGCTGCAATCGATCAGCGATGTCAAAAATACATACCTACACACAAGTGGGAAAAATAAGCGTATAAAGATGCCGTTATATCAAAGCATGCTTGAAAATTTCGCAATGACACTTGGCCTAAATGCAACTCTGTCTAGCAAAAACAAAAAAAAAGGATTCTAAAAGTACTACGTCCATGCGTGTATTTAGTAATTTGCCACAAATGCTATTTAGTAGGTATCTTCGAACCGCTGAAGTGCCGTTTAAGAGTACGCACATGCACACACGCATTCCCACATACGAGAATAGGCGCAGCAACGCGGAAAAAGCAAATCACAACGGCACTTTGACTGCACAAGCGCATCTTCAACAACTTTCTTGGTTTTGTTTTATTTGTAATTTGATATACAAAAAAAGAAATGCAAAAAAAATATACAGAAAAAAGGCAAAGTAAATGTCTGTACTTCAGCTGAAAATACGCCTGTGTGTGGGTCTTGGCTCACAGCGTTCAAGATGTTGCAACTGTTGTAAGTGCATTCTTTTGCGTATCGAATTACGTTCCCATGCGTGAAGAGCGCTTGTGGATGAGTACGAGTAGTGCATACTTTGTTGTAGTCATTATTTTTTTAAATTTCTTGCTGTAGTCTGACTCCTTTTGACCTCTGCTGCTATAGACATGGCTGTAAATTTCTCTTCCCTTCATAGGAAATGGGATCTCATTTGAATTGTGCAAACAGGTTTTTCAGAGAGTTACTTCATAGGATATAAGCTTTGCTATATTAAAATTAGGTTAGACGGACCACTTTGTGCAGAAGTCACATGGAGATCACAAACGTGGAAGTGAGGACGCAAGAATGTGGCCAATTTACCTTCTATTTACTATAAGCCGAGATAGGTTGGCGGCCCCAGAATAAGCAAGGGCACATTGCTCTACACGAGATAGATAATAGAAAAGAAAGAGAAGCAGGAAATAGAGGGAATTGAAAACTCTAACAATATTGGCCTAATTGAATTCACGTATCGACTATGTGATGATGATTCAGTTAATATTCGCCTCTGATAGTTATCTGTTGGTGAAAAAGCATTATGAGAACCCGTGAGGCCGAGTCCATCATCATCATCAATTCCTTTTGTGCCAAATGGAAGAGAGGGCTTCAGTTGTAAAACTTTTTACATATAAACACAAATTCTGCATCTCCGAAGCCGATGTGCATGCTGCCATAGCAGGTGGATTTTCACATTTCTGTGGCATTTGTGTACCTCGCGGGTTTAAATTCATGTTTTTATATATGTGGCTCGAAAAACGTGGAGTACATCCATAAGTTACAAGCCTAAGAAGAATTTATGAGCTCCACAAGTAAGACGAATAGATAGCCGCTGATAACATGAGACCTCTTCTAACATAAAGAACAAACGCCTTTAACAACCGCTGCGAACTTCGAGAGGCTTTTGAATTGTATACACATGCCCCACAAAGTCTGCGTTCACCCGAATAGCCTTCTTAAATTTATTAAAAACAAAATAGAATATTATGATTAAATTTAAATCTTTACTTCTTCACTTTTTAGATAACGGGAAAATAATTTCAGCAGCATGTAAATGTGGCACCAAAAAGTCTGCGTTCAGCCTGTTTATTTTAATGATACCGTTAATTTTAAGATATTTTTCCTTGTTTATATTAATTTTTTATTGCGCATTACTTCGACTGACTGTTAACAAAGCTTAGTTGAACATTTTATTTATAACTGGAGATAATTAAAGAACATGGAAGGAAAGGGAGAAGAAATAAGCGTTTCTGAGAGGAAAATAATTATAAAAATGTGGAAAGACGGAAAAAGTTTCCGAAATATTGGAAAATCTATTGGGAGAACGTATTCCTCTTTCAGCGAGTTGTAACAAATTTTCGGCAAACTGGAATTTTTACATCTAAGCCCAGGTCAGGGCGACCGAAAAAATTATCGACCCGGGAACAGCGTTCTATAATCAACTTGGCATATGTTAACCCCCGGATTACATCCTCAAAATTAGTTGAAAACATAAATCAAACATTTGAAAAAGTATTTGCGCTGAAACTGCCAGAAAAGTTCAAGCTGGATACCGTGGTAGAGTCGCCCGAAGAAAGCCCTTCATTTCTCTTGTGAACATACGTAAACGCATTCAGTTTGCTAATGAGTACATAAATAAGCCTTCCGAGTTCTGGAAAAAAGTAATATTTTCAGACGAAAGTAAATTTTGTATATTCGGAATTAAAGGCCGTCAAATTGTTTCGCGAAAACCTGGAACTTCTCTTGAAAAACAAAATCTTGTTGGCACGGTTAAGCACGGAGGTGGCGGGGTTATGGTTTGGGGCTTCATGGCGGCAAATGGGGTGGGTCAGTTAGAATTTATTGATTCGACGATGGATAAATGGAGCTACTTGAACATACTTAAACGGAATTTAAAGCAAAGTGCAAAAAATCTCGGCTTATCAAGAATATTTTGGTTTCAACAAGGTAACGACCCGAAGCACACTGCCGAGATCGTTAAGCATTGGCTCTTGTACAACGCCCCAAACCAGCTTAAAACACCACCACAGTCCCCAGATCTTAACCCCATCGAGTATCTGTGGGATCAATTGGAATAAAGAATTCGTCAGCAAGTGATTACTAGTAAAGAGGTTTTGCGGAGTGTCATGCAGGCAGAATGGAGGAAGATAACAGCAGAGGAAACAGCGAAACTAGTAATTTCAATGCCAAATAGGCTGAGAGAAGTCCTGAAGCAACGTGGATATCCAACTAAATATTCGATTTAATTTTTGCATATAGCATATCATATTTTTGTATTAGACTTTAAGACTGAACGCAGACTTTATGGTCGCTTTATTTACTTGTTGCAGACATTATTCACCGTTATATAAAAACTTATATGAGGAATCTTGAAATTTATTTTTGTTTTTGAAACTTAAACATATAATAAACATATAAATATATACAAATTTATAAAAATTATAAAATCTGGTTGTGTGTTTCATTCACTAAAAAGTTATTGTAGGGTGAACGCAGACTTTGTGGGGAATGTGTATGTCAAAGTGGCCCCCCGAAGCTTCCCCTTTCATTAGCCCTGATCATGCCTCCTACGCGCATTGGATACCTCGTTGTTGTTGTTTTAGCAGTTTACTAAACCCTGCCAGTGCGGTGTAGGTAACCGAGTATCTTCGTCTAACTCATCTAAAGGTAGGCCCAGAAAATATGCTGCTTCGACAGGTTGGCTTTATAGGGAGAGGGGCGCTAGGTGAGTAAGCTTCATGGGGCAAGTGAATAGTTGGTTAGTGCCGTGAGGTGTGCTTTCACATGCTGGACATTTGATGGGTATATCGGGGTCGATTCTGAATAAGTAAGACTTTAACCAAATGCAATATCTAAAAAGTAATTGAGTTAAAGTTATGTGGGTCTCCGAGGCAGCTGAAGCTCTTCGTCTGCAATAGGTGGTGGTTGGACTCCGACAATGGCATTAGGGGATCGGAAGTTTAAGAAGATGGTATCTCGGTGAATGCAGTAGTTGTAGTCTGTTTTGTCGTGGATCTCGTCAGTGTAGCTGAAGAGATGCATACTGGCATGACCGGGAGGTGGCTCAAGCTCTAGCAAATGTCCTTTGGTATCGAATGTTTTCTGTAAATTTGCCCATCATAAGAAAAATCGGACACACTAGCAAGGCTGAATAATACTGGCTTTTGGTGAGGTAAAAGGGTGGTTAAATATGCTAAAACTATGAGCTAGGAGATGATATAAATTGCTAAACCAAATGAATCCTTCAGAAGTGCTCGATACCCAGAATGTTTGTTATCGAGAAGTGCCACTACTCCACGTAGTACTCGTAGACATCACGGCGTAAGTGATCTGCATCCAATCTCTAAGTCATCTGATCTATGAGAGCGCTTAATTTACCTATGGATGTAGTGTTCCAAGTTGATGGTCCCTCTAGGTCGGGCTTGTACGTGATTACCATTCGGTTAGGCTCGACTTCGGAAAAAAGTGTGGAATGTGCCCCTCGGCAGGCGGTGTCAAACCTCCGAATTTATTTTTAATTGCTGGCGGAAAGCTCTTGCCCTCTCTTCTGCAAATACTGTGGCCTGTTCCGCTTTTAGGCTCAGAGCGAGCTGACAATAGAAGACTGTCACGCATGGAAATTCAACCATCATAGACTCCTTTACGGATATATCCAGTGATTGTAATTATCACCCTCCCATTCTCTGTTTTCTCAGAGAAAATCCCTTTCATCAACCAACACACTCGTTATGATCTACATGGACGGATCTAGAATGGATGCCGGTATAGGATGAGGGTTATATTGCGAAGAGCTTCTTAACAGTGAATCCCTTAAACTACCAGATCACTGCAGTGTTTTTCAAGCGGAAATAAAGGATATTCATGAAGCCTTAAGATGGTTTGAGATAAACAGAATATCATCAAAAGATATCTGCATTCTACCAGGCAGCCAAGCTGCGCTACTGGCTCTGGATGTATTGCAAATATCTCGTAATGAGATGGCTAAACAGTATCGTATAATCTTATGCTGGGTTCCAGGTCACAGAGTTATACCAGGAAACTGTAGGGCTGACCAACTTGCAAGAGAAGGATATAAATAATTTTATGGGGGTGTCTCTCGCGACGTGTAAGCTTCTTGTTATGGACGCATTAATCAATTCTATAAATCAAAGATGCATTAGGGCCAATACCTTTGAAATCCAAGAATACTATAAAATTGAGTGGACTTCAAATTAGGGCCTTAGGGGGCCCTCCAAGAATATTATAAATTGTGTAGTCTTCAAATTAGGATCTTAGTAGGGGTCTTCACAGGACATTCTGAAATAGGAAATCACTCAAGGAGATTAGGCATCTACATGCATGAAATCTGTCGTAGCTGTAGGAATGAGGAGGAGTTGGAAACAATTCAACGCCCGGCTCTAGCCAAAAGCAGGAACCGATATTTAAGAGCCTACTTCTTAATGAATATGGATCATCTATAGACTTTAGGTATCAACAACAATTTACGCTTTGCCCAAAGCTCAGGATGGTTCAATCTGGATGGGCCTGCGGCTTACAATGGACCCGTTTCGTGGTCTAAGTGGTATCTCTGGCCCTATGTGCAATATGGCTGCTAAACCTAAACTAACCTAAGCGCTTATACACTTTCACTACATTCGTCCATAAATTTCCTTTGCTTTTCCTTCCTTTTCTGTTTTTTTGGCTTGCATTCCAAAAATAAAAATTCAATCACTGCGCGATACTTCATTTTCTCCATTGTAGAAAATAGTGTGGCTAAATAAAATAAATACTAAATGGCTTGTAAGCGTAAAATGAATTGACAGATTGAAATGAAACTTCACATATTATGTTGTTCAATAAGTTTTGCGGTTCGATAAGGCGGCCGCCATAGCCGAATGGGTTGGTGCGTGCTTACCATTTGGAATTCACAGAGAGAACGTTGGTTCGAATCTAGGTGAAACACCAAAATTAAGAAAAACATTTTTCTAATAGCGGTCGCCCCTCGGCAGGCAATGGTAAACCTCCGAGTGTATTTCTGCCATGAAAAAGCTCCTCACAAAAAATATCTGTCGTTCGGAGTCGGCTTGAAACTGTAGGCCCCTCCATTTGTGAAACAACCACAAATAGGAGGAGGAGCTGGGCCAAACACCCAAAAAGGGTGTACGCGACAATTATATATATATATATATATTGCATTCACCTCTTCTTTCCAGTTAGTACTAACCTTAAGAAAGTAGCTGTTAAAATTTCATGATATTCTATTCATTAGTTCGTGAGTTATTGGGCCTTTTGTTATTTTCAATTTCAATTTATTTGATTTGTTTTGTACATATATTAGTAAGACAGAGTCTTGTGGTAGTACATCTTCTTATAATTCTAGAATACGAGGATGGTATACATAGAAATGCTACTTAGATTTAAAACTATAATATTTTAACTATTAAACTTATAGACTAAAACTTAGAGTAGTAAGTGAGAAGAAGAGAAAGATGGTGGGAATGGGAGAAGGAAAGGGGGATTAAAGGTTAGAAGTAGTTAGAAACTGCAGTTTTAAAACACCTTGCTTGTTTTATAAGCTTTATTGTAGTTGGTATAGAATTCCATAGTTTTATGGCACTAACAAAGAACATGCGTTCTGATTCCAAGTAAGTGTAAGTCGGAACAATTAGATTCAATGTTCGGGTGCACTGGCATTATTTAATATTTTTATACAGGTACTCGTACAATGGTTTTTGTGTGTATATTAATTTATGCAGGAACAAAAGAGAGCGTATTTTGAGATACGAGTCGAGGTTATGATCGATAATCTGTTTTGAGTAGATAGATATATGGTCATATTTCCTTTTTTCAAACACGAAATGCGCTGCATTATTTAAAGCGATTTGCAATTTATGTTTCGAATTATTATCAAGCCTGCAATATACTAATTCAGCGTATGATACATGAGGAACAATGAGTGATCTAACAAGTTTTAATTTAGTTTGCCGTGGCAGTAAGTAGGCAGTACAATATAGCTTTCTAAGAATATTATATACCTTGTTTACAACAAAGTTTACATGGTCAACGCATGATAATCTTGAATTTATTCTGAAACCCAGGTTAGTTACTATGTCATCAAAGTTAATATTTACTTCATTAAGTAATATTGGCGGCAAAGAGCTAAGGTCATACTTTGAATGAGAAATAGCAATCGCCTTCGTCTTTGACTCATTTAATTTCAAGTTGTTAGATTTGGACCAGTTAGAAATACGAGTGAGGTCTTCATTAAGCCTTGCTATCAAATCTTCAATAAGACCTATTAGCCTTGACAAGTAGATCTGGGTGTCATCAGCATAGAGATGAATCGACGAATTTTGGCAACACTCAACAATGCCATTAATGAAAATGCAAAATAAAATTGGACCTAAAATAGAGCCCTACGGCACACCTGACGTAATTGGTTTTAGACTTGAGTAGTTATCACCACACTTAACTTGTTGTAGCCGATTCGAAAGGTAACTTTTTATTAGTTGCAGAGAAAATGCTCCAAACTTATAGTGATAGCACAATTTTTGGAGTAAAATGCTGTGATCAATAGTATCAAATGCTTTTGAAAAATCGGGTAATACTAGCACTGTTAGGTAGTTTTTATCATAAGCAGAGCGAACGTCTTCAAAAATTTTAGGCATAGCAGTGGAGCAACTATGCAGACCTCTGAAACCCGACTGGAAATTACTCAGCAGATTATTCTTGCCCAAGTAGCAGGTAATTTGTCGCGCCAAAAATTTTTCAAATACTTTCGATAGGGCAGGTAAAATGCTTATTGGTCTGAAGTGCTGAGGCGCGGTAGAGCATTTTATTTTTGGCACAGGTATTATATTTGCTATCTTCCAAAGATATGGAAATGTAGATGAGGTGATTGAAAAGTTAATTATGTGCGTAAGTGATGGTATTACAACTGGTAGAATAATTTTAAGAAATTTAAGACAAATGCCGTCGGTCCCTATAGCATTAGATTTGACAGAATGTACAAACTGTATCAAATCCATCTCTGTTGCAGACACAAATTCAAACTCACCGTCATCAACATGCCCTCGTAGAGGAACTTTTACAGGTATGTCGAGTGGAGCCGTGTTAGATGCTAGAAAGTGAGTATTTAAGATTTCTGGGTCCAAACTGCTCACGGGCTTATTCTCCCCTGAGACACCTAAGGTTTTAAGATTTTTCCATAGGACTTTCGGAGGTAAACTATCATTGAGCTTCCATTGTAGATATGCCCTTTTGGCATCTCTAGTGATGGCAGTTACTTTATTTCTTGCTACACGATATTTTTGCCACAAGTGAGTGTTTCTATAATATCATTTTTCCATTTCTTATATGCTTTACTACGCTCTCTCATTAAATACAATATCTCACGCGTAAACCATGGTTTCCTATTTCCGTGGACTTTAACTTTACGCAACGGAACAAACCTATCAAATAGATAGCTGACTAAAGCATTGAAATGTTGCAGTTTTTCATCCACTGTTGTGAATAACCGACACATATTCCAGTTAAGCTCGGCAGCCTCCTTATTTAAGAGATCGTGCTGAATAAGCTTAAAGTCTCTAAAGAATATCTCCTTTACTTGATTGTATCTGTTGAACTGGATGTTGTAAGATAAGAATATCAACTCGTGGTCGGAAACTCTAGCCATAGGAAGCTGATCAATATGACTGACGTAATCTCTGTCACTGACGCAAAATACATCCAAAAGACTTGGTTTGCAGTGGGGTGCAAAGCGAGTAGCATATTCATTGATTAAGGAAATTCCTAATGATTGGAAACTATCTATCAAACTCCTGGAAGAAAAATTATCACAAAGAAGGTCTACATTTAAATCACCACACACAATAATATGTTCATAGGAGATGTGGAATTGCGCTAATTTATCAAATATCACTGAGAGGTCATTTCTATTGCTAGGGTTGTAAATGCATGCAACAAGACATTTGGTATTGTTATCATAAAATTCAACAAAAATGTATTCGACTTCTTGAAAATGATCTGATCTACAGATCTCTTCCCATTTAAAATTATTTTTAAAATATAAAGCAATGCCACGTCCTCGAGTCTTCGTAGTCCTATCACATCTAATAATAGTTTAGTCGCACAGGGAATATACATTATTATCAATATAGTCTTTAAACCATGTCTCTGTAAAACATATTAAGTCAATGCTCAAATTATCAAAAACTAAATTTAGATAGTCAATTTTTTCAGCATTCAAACTTCGCGCAT
This sequence comes from Anastrepha obliqua, assembly GCF_027943255.1. Classification (NCBI taxonomy): domain Eukaryota; kingdom Metazoa; phylum Arthropoda; class Insecta; order Diptera; family Tephritidae; genus Anastrepha; species Anastrepha obliqua. The sequence goes on along the minus strand of NC_072893.1, from coordinate 118,782,620 downwards.
TCAACTGACAGACATTAAAAAAACATCAAAAAAATCCACAAAATCGTCTTGAATGATCGAAAGGTGAAGTTGAGTGAGTTAGCTAAGATCATAAAGATATCAAAAGAATGGCTTTATATTGCATGAGCGTTTGACTATGAGAAAGCTCTGTTCAAGTGGGTGCTGCATTTGTTCACTGGGCCAAAAACAAGCACGTGTTGATGAATCTGAGTAGTTTTTGGCCATACTTAAACGTAATAAACCGGAATTTTTGCATCGATATGTGGAAACGGATGAAACATGGAACCATCACTTCACTGCAGAATCAAAACATCTCATCATATGGGTGGTCAGTAACTGGTGAACTTCATCCAAAGCACCCGAAAGCACAATAATCGGCTGAAAAGGTTATGGTCTCGGTATTACGGGATGTGCGTGGCATAATATTCATCGACCATTTCTTGAGAAGGGAAATACCATCAACAGTAAATATTATATAGCGTTTTTGGAGCATTTGAAGGCCAAAATTGGACAGAAACGTCTGTATATGGGAAAGAAAAAATTGTGTTTTTTTTTTAAGCCTATGCACCATGTCACAAGTCAATCAATAAAATGGCAAAATTTCATGAACTGAACTTCGAATCGCTCACACATCCATCGCATTCGCCAGGTTCTCAGCGACTACTGGATGTTCGCAGACCTAAAAAAAATACTCGCCGCTAAGAAATTTTGTTCGACTGAAGAGGTTTTCGCTGTAACTGAGGTCAACTTCGAGGCAAAAGGTAAATCGATCTACAAAAATGGCACCGAAATGTTAGAGCGGCGCTAGTATGATTGCGTTGTTCTTACTGGAGATTAGGTTGATTAATAAAACTAATTTAGAGCACAAAAGCCCATGTGTTACATAAAGTTATTTAATTTTAATTAATTTCATTGCATTATATTTTTATTTCATTCTATATTCAAATATCTATTGTGGACTTTCATTTCGTAGCAGGGCAGGCAATAAAAACAATATCAACACTACGCTTTCACTTTGTCAACACTTCAATGGCGTAATTTCAATCTCCTTCAAATACTTTTTCACATATTCAACTACTTACAAAGCTGCATTATATTTATATTTATTTCCTCTAATTAAAATTATCAAACAAATGCAGAGTTGCATGGCGTGCACATAAACATACAACACTGATGCGAATGGTTGCATGTGAAAAAGTGTGAAATGCATACATAAAGGCGCAGATAGGGGGAAAAAGTACGCATTTATTGTAGTTGTAAAAGGCATGCCCGAGTGTGTGAATTAAAATGTATATTCCTCTAATTAACAATTTTAAATAAAACGAGTTAATTTACATGGCATACCCACATACACACACGTATGTGCTGATATGGGCACAACAACGTATACATACATAATTATGAAGTTGAATGTGAAGGCCCACACAATCGTATGTATGAAAATTTGCAGCGACATATTTTTTTTATTTTTTTGGTGTTTTTATTATTATTATATTTTTATGGGTACAAAAAGGTCTGTGGAAGAGCAGGGCATGAGTACAGCGGCAAAGGTGTTTCGATTCATATGTACATATAAACATATGTGTATATATTCACATACGTAATCCAGCATATGTGTGTATGTATGTACGCACTGAAAATTATAACGCTGAGGTCACACAGCTCAACGCCGCCGAGCAAACAGAGCAAAACCGCAAGCCAGCTAACGAGCTGATGAAGGAAAGCTCATACAGCCGAGCACAAGCACATGCACACACACATACAATCGCTCACATGTATGCATGAGCATACACCGCCACATATTAGCAATTAAAATTTTCCTAGTTAATTACTTTAAGCAGCTCAGGGAAGCGTAAATGTATGAGTGCATAAATGGATGTGTGGGATGTTTTGCAGAGCAAGCGGTACTAAAATTCACCCACACACACACACGCACACACATGAAAGCCGCAAAAATACGCACACACAAGCACATATTCATGCAGGCATACGCATACATGTTAGCTGAAGCGAGCTGGTATTAACGGCCACTCAGCCAGCCAACCAACCAACCAGGCAACCAACCAAAAGGCAAGCAAATAAACGCTGCCACTGCTGCGAGATGTCTAAAATATGCGCTCGGGTGTGTGTTGGTTGGCGCATGCAAATATGTGCTATGTACATGTGAGTATATGTAAGTATGTGTGTAGCACAATAAGTTGGCATGTGATTGTATGCAGCTAACTGCGCTAGCGTCAAAGCTGTCAAAATGGCAATACAGCTTAACGTTGCCACTCAGTGGCGGCAACGAGGCATTCTAATGCACACACACGCATAGCCATAAATGAAAGAATAACGGTCATAAATGCACTGTAGTGCAAGAATATTAATACCACAAACACACGCACACACACACACACGCATACAATTGTCACTACACTCACAGCAGCAAGACTTGTCGCAAAGTGCCTGTGATTTCAGCTTTTATGCTTTAATCCTGCTTTCATCCCAACAAATTCAGCTTCAGCTTTTTCCATTATTTTTCTTGCACTTTTCTCGCCAACGGACGTGCACATTTTTGTTGCTTCTTTTTTGGTTGAAAATTTAATTAGGAAATCTAATTTGCTCAAAAGTGCATGAAAAATGTTCGTACGCCATTTTGGCACATGTCAAATGGGTGAATGCAACGATGCTTTCTACTTTGAAGCTGACATTCACTGGCGCAAAATTACCTCTTGTGAAAATTGTGTAAAATGACTATATATGCGTTAGGGGCGTTCTTTATAATTCGGAATATATATTTTTGAGGAATATTAGAAATTTATTTATTTATATAAAATCTTCTCCTTCTTTTTGATTGGCAGTTTAACAAAGCCCGCCAGGTGCTTCTTTCTCTTGCTAACCGCCGCCAGTTGGAAACGCAAAGTGAAGCCAAGTCCTTCTCCAACTGATCTTTTCAACGCTAAAGAGGCCTTCCTCTTTCTCTGCTACCACCAGATGGTACAGAATCGAATACTTTCAGAGCCGTTTGTTTTCCTTCGGAGTCAACCGGTTTCCAGCCAACGAAGTCATACATCTCAGTGTTCCATCGCCGGCGATACTCGCCGTTACCAACGTACAAACGTCCAAAAATCTTCCGCAATTCTCTTAAACACTCCAATGGACGCCTCATCGGATATTTTCAACGTCAGTTGCCTACTTGGTCCAAAGTAGCACTTGTTGGCAAGAGAGATTCTACGTTGAATTTCAAGGCTGACATTGTTATCGGTGTTAATGCTGGTTCCTAAATATACGAAGTCCTTTACAACCTCGAAATTATAACTGTCTACAGTGACGTGGGTGCCGGTACGCGAGTGCGCCGACTGTTTGTTTGAAGACAGGAGGTACTTCGTTTTGCCCTCGTTCACCACCAAACCCATTCGCTTCGCCTCTTTATCCAGTTTGGAGAAGGCAGAACTAACAGCGCGGTTGTTAAGGCCGATGTTGTCAATATCATCGGCATACGCCAACAATTGTACGCTCTTATAAAATATTGTGCTCAGACACAAGTTTCTGCGGTTCGTGCGATCCTCTCCAACATCAGGTTAAGGAAGTCACACGACAGCGAGTCAACTTGCCTGAAACCTCACTTGGTATCAAACGGCTCGGAGATGTCCTTCCCAATTCTGATGGTGCTGCTGGTATTGAGCAGCGCTATCTTGCATAGCCGTACTCGTTTTGCGGGGATACCAACTCAGACATCGCGACATATAGGCACTCCTTTTCATGCTGTCGAACGCAGCTTTGAAAGCGACAAAAAGTCCACATATTTTTCTTAAAATTTTCCTCTCTAATCTTCCCAGTTCCTCCACTTCATTTGACGTCATGAAACCTGTACGAGTTTCATAAGCTGAGGATTCAAATATTGTCGTTTAACATTTCTTGTTAATTAGATTCGATTTCTTAAGGATCTGGTAGCCGCTCCTCCTTTCCAAATCGGACCTATTGGAATCGACCATTGAACTTCCCATCGAGCTAATTGTCAAACGCAGACGGTTTGGTTGGATAAGCCAAATCATAGCCGTTCATACTTCGTGTTATTGGTTGTTTACTCGATTCCCCACACCAACGCTTGCCCTCATTTACTACCTGGCGAGCTTGAAATCAGCCACAGATCTATCTGCATTATCGTTATGCGACCTTTGAGTGCCATTCATTTTTAATATAACTACGACTTTTCCACTTGTAAACCAGCTTTTAAAGAGCGAGCAACTTTAAAATGTTGGCTTGGCCTACTTTTAGGTGCTTCGCTTGAAAATACCAACAACTTATAAAGAAAAAACTCTCCAGCACGCACTCACACAACAAATAAACTAAAAACAAATACGTAATGAAAATTTTCATTTAGTTACAATTTGTAACGGTAATAAATATTTGCGGCACGTACATACATACACACACATGAATGCTGCGATAAACACATTTACAAATGGTAAAGGAGCAGAGTGTCTGTGATGCAATTAACACGCGCATATATCAGTCGCATACCAAACCAAAAACAATAAAAAGGTGAAAAAAAAACAACAAAAATATGGAGAAAGCTTTTAAAATGTATATGAATGTTACGTGCATACACACATATGTGACTATGTATGGAAGGCGAATTGTCCTTTAAATGGTAAGGGAATGCACAGGCAATTTAACCCTTTGGTTACACCGAGATCAGTAACCACCCTCTGGTAGAACGCACACATAAAGAAACATACATATGCATGTACATATTTACACATGTGTTTATTGTGTTGCTGCGTTCACATATGCGGTGTGTTAAAGGTAATTGAGAATTGAGAGATGTCAAAATCATTGAAATCGATATTCTTCAAAATAAAGCGATAAAATGCATGGGGTTGATATGTAGATGTGAATATAAATTGAAAAAATAAAAAAGTAATTAAAAATAAAAAAGAAAATGAAATTAAAATTAAAATTAAACAAACAAAATATAAATAAAATAAAAAACTAAAAAATTTAAGTATAAAAATCTAATAAAATTTATTTAAATAAAATAAAAAATGAGCAAAGTTTAATATATCAAAAATGTAAAAAATTAAGGTATGAAAAAAAATGAAATTAGATAAAATAAAAGAAATAAAACAAATAAAATATAATTAAAATAAAAAACTTTACCAATTAAATTATAATACAAAGTATATATAATTATGAAATAAAAAAATAAAATTTAATTATTGATAAAATAAAGCAAATAAAATGTAAGTAAATTAAAAAATGAAAAAACTAGAGCATAGAAAAAATAAAAGAAATAAAATATAAACTAAATAAACTATGAACTCTTGGAATGCATGCATCTGTGTTTCAAGCGGAGGTGTATGCAGTTCAAGAAGCAATGAACTTTGTTGTGGAAAAACGATGGAGAGGCAGATCTATATGTGTCTGCAGCGACAGCCAAACTGCGCTTATGGCCTTATACAGCCCTCCAACCACATCAGGGGTAGTGAAGTCCTGTAAATCCAGGCTGAACTATGTCGGTAGACATAGTAGCCTGATGCTAACATGGATCCCGGGACACGTGGGTATCGCGGGTAACGAGACTTCTGACTCCTTAGCTAAGATGGGCTCTGAGGCCAACTTCTTTGGCCCAGAGCCCGCTTTGCCACTCCCCTCTGCGGCCATCACGGCCACGGTTAGCAAATGGGTAACTACCACCCACAAGCGAGCTTGGCAGGCTGAGAGAGGCTGCAGATGGACAAAACTGATGTTACCTGTCATGTCCGATCGACTGTCGCAAACGCTTCTGTCATTAGGCAGAGGGGAGTGTAGACGGCTGGTTGGACCGATGACGGGCCACTTTCTGTGGGCAAAGCACATGGAAAGGTTGGGCATCTCAGACAGTGCACTCTGCTCAGCTTGTGAAGAGGAGGATGAGACGGCGGACCACTTCCTGTGTGTCTGCCCCGCCTTCGCTCGAATCAGGTTTGAGGTCTTTGGCACTGATGTGTTAAGAAGCGACCATCTTGGCTCCTTGGCACCACAAGATCTACTCAGATTTCTTCGGAGATCGGGTAGATTTAAAGAAAATTAAAAGGGAATCCAAGTGTAGTACAATGGACTCAGTTAATGTCTGAGTGCAGCACTTGCTAGTTGTCCCGACAAAAAAAAAAAACAAAAAACTATGAACTAAAAATGAAAAAAAAAATTAAGATATAACAAGTACAATAAAAACTTCAAAAAATAAAATAACAAAAAAACTTAGATAAAATAAAAGAAAATAAACTAAATACAAATAATATAATAAAATTAGGTAAAAAATAAAATTAGATAAAATTAAATTAAATAAATAAAAATGAAAAAAGTATGAACAAGATAAAATTAAATAAAACAAATATAATTAAAAAACGAAAAAATAATATTAGATAAATTAAAATAAAAGTTGTAAAATAAAAATTGAAATATAAAAAATTATATTAGATAAAAGAAAACAAAACAAACCAAATATAAATAAAATAAAACATCAAAAAATGAAAGTAAAAAATTAAAGCAGATAAAAATAAAAAAATATAAAAATATAAAAAAGTAAAATTAGATAAAAGTAAAATAAAAAATTAAAAAAAGATTAAGATAAAAAAAAATTAAATTAAAAAAATTAAAAACTTGAAGTATAAAATTAGATAAAAATAAATAAAAGTAATAAAATAAAAGACGAGAAACAATATTAAGAAAATAAAAATTAATTAACAAATTTGATTAAACAAAATTAAAAAAATATGTATACGAAAAAGAAAAGAGCGAGGAGGACATAAACAAAAGTGGGCATAGGTTAGGCCAACGACCAAAATAAGGATGCATAAAAGTAAGCTTACAGCTGCTAGTCGCGATGCACTGAATAGAATTGTGGCCAATAACAAACCGTTAATCGGCTCTCAGCAAATTTGAAGGAATCAGCTGATTTGCTGGCGTAAAAAGAGATATGACGGCAGTTTGCTTACAACAGAGGTGCGAATAAGGATGAGGATACGTATAAGGATAAAGATGCGCACATGGATAAGGATGTAAGTAGGAATAAGAATTCGAATACGGATGAAGATAAGAAAGGATAACGGTAAAGATGGATAAAATCAAACATAGCTATGAATATGAATATGAAAAAGATGCACACATGGATAAAGGCGCAAGAAAGAATAAACATTCAAATGAGGATGATTATGTGGATAGAAAAGAATAACGGCAATGATGGATAAAAATTAAAATTCAAAAAGAAGGACTCCAGCTGGGCATAGTTATGTACACGGATAAGGATGTAAGTAGGGATAAGAGTGGGTAAAAATAGAAAAGGATAACGGTAATGATGGATAAAAAATTAATTTAATTTAATTAATTAAATATTAAAGTAAATTAACAGAGGGAATGCGGATAAGGATACATATACACATATGTATATGGATGCAAGTAAGAATAAGAAATCAAATGAGGATAATTATTTCGATTAAGATAGGAATGGATAACGGTAATTGTGGATACAAAATTAACGATCAAGCAGAGAGGTTCGAGTTGGGCGTAGTTATGAATACGGATAAGGACAAAGATACGCACATGGATAAGGATACAAGTAGAAAAAATAATGGAAATAAGGGTAATTATATGATGGGAAGCGATGGATAAGAAATAAAAAATCAAACACGGTTGTGAATACGGATAAGGATAAAGATACACACATGGATAATGATGCAAGTTGGTATAGGAATTCAAATGAGGATAATTATATGGATACAAAAGGATAACGACAATTATGGATAAAGAATTAATAATCAAACAGACAAGCTCTAGCTGGACAGTTTTATGAATAGGGATAATAATAAAAATACACACATGGATAAGGACGCAAGTAAGGGTAAGAGTGGGTAAAGAAAGAACAGGGCAACGTTAATGAGGGATAAAAAATTAAAAATCAAAAAGCGATACTCGAGTTGGGCTTAATTATGAATAAGGATAAGAATAAAGATAAACGCAGTGATGTGGATTAGCATTTTGTTGACGATAGTTATATACATAGATTAAGGTGCGGATATGGCACAGGATAATAAATAAAATAAATAAATAATTGGCGCGTACACTTCTGTTAGGGTTTGGCCGAACTCCTCCTCCTATTTGTGGTGTGCGTCTTGATGTTGTTCCACAAACTGAGGGACGTACAGTTTCAAGCCGACTCCGAACGGCAGATATTTTTATGAGAAGCTTTTTGGTAATTTTTTTGGATAATGGTAATTTAGGAAAAAACGAAAATAGTATAATGAGATACCTTCCAGTTGCAAAAGAAAAATAAATAAAAAGCAAGACAATTATTAAAGAAAAAGTAATTAATATAAAAAGTTGATATAAAAACCAAAATGAAAATAAATGAATCGTGCAGGAAAATCAATATAAAATAGCCCCAAAAAACATTATTAATTACATTTTCATTATTTCACCTCGATAACATTTGCACATTCCTATGTCGAACACATCCTTAAAATCAACCCTTTTTTCTTGCAGCTTTTCTTCTGAGCAATGCCCACATTGATTGCCTCACAAAGGCGTAAAATAGCAAGAACATTAAAGAGCACACACATGTATGCATGTCTGTATGTGTACGTAATTATAACACGCCACATATGTATATATTAAAGCATGTAATGGGCGTGTCAAACGCTTGAGAGGACATACCAGTTCCACCGCGCAAACATTGGCAAGCGTCATGTGTAAATATAAAATTCCTATTATGTGTGAAATTCAATTATTTTGTCGCTCAAACATTTGGCAAACTTAATAATGTCATCAGTTACGCTAAGCAAATAAATAAGGATATGCAATGAAAGTACGAAAGAAAATACATAAAGTTAAAAAGCAACAAAAGAGGTGGCGATGCACCTGGTGAAGTTATTGCAAGCCCACTTTTCCACAAGTGCTACTTCTTTTACACAGCCTTACAAAAGCTCACAATAATGTAAACTTCAGTGGGCGAGAAGCTTCAGATTTTCCTTAGCCATTCAAGACTTTGTAAAGAACAAAAAGCCAATTAAAAAATGTGCAATAGCCTTTGAGAACACTTTACTTTCACTTCATCTGCTCTCCTTCTTCCTTCTCAATGTATGCGCATACATACTTAGCCACATTCATTTCCATGGCTTTCGTGGCAAATCTAATTACCCCACTTGCCAGTCAGTTCTATGCTTTTGGCTTTAATGCACTCGACGCCAAATGAAGGATGCAGTCAGCTGGTGAAATGGATTTCGAAAGAATATCTTCCGCTGTGCACTAACTTTGCTTAAAATAACCTAGGTGAAAGAGCGAAAAAGAAAGGCAAAGTGGCATAGCGACATGACCATGCGCAGGATACTCTTAAGGAAGTAGGAAGGAAGTGTAGAGGATTTCAAAAGTCAGTTCCACTAAATATGTATATGAAGGATGTCGTTAGAGTTTGAAGAGAATACTACAACAACAGCGAGAAGTAAAGGAATACAGAAAAGTAACACTTGGAATTCAGGAGTATTGAAATAGAAATGTGGTCAAGCCTCATAAATTTAATTGCAAAAGGTGATCAATTTAAAAGTATCGGAATGTAAGTTCAAACAAAACAAGGAAAATTCAAATTGATTAGACAACCTTTATTATATTTGTGTTGAGCCATGCATCACATTTATTTTGTACAAATAATCCCTTTCAAATGTTGCGGTAATTCAGCCATCCGAATCGAAGCTGGTTAATCCACAAAGCATTTAGACTTTACATACCGCCACAAATAGAAGTTTAAAGGTGTGATATCACATGTTCTTGGTGGCCAATCCACTGGTTCGAGACGAGAGATAATTTGCTCACCGAAACGATGACGCCTAAAATCCATTGTTTCACGATCTGTATGGCAAGAAGCACTTAGTTTTGACATAATCTGGGCCTGCTATTATTTGTTGCTTCATAACTACAGTGGGTATCGAAACTGAAACCGCGCACGTTGCTGTTGCTGTAACATTCTAAGGCACTCCCAATAATTTTTTGGGGAATGTTGCTGAAGTAAAATTTTTTTGGCTGGATATAAATCTAGATACTTCCGCTAGAGAGGTCGGTATCAGCTTACTATTAGAGCAATTCTATGTCAAGTGATCGAAGTATTTTGGAGATTATCGTGAAATTCCCTGAAAATTGGTAATCTTGAGTGGAATGAAGTAAACTGAAAAAATTTTGAAAAAAAAAAATATATTTTTCAAATTTATTCGATGTTGAAAATTTTGGTAGTGAGTTTTTTAAAGTGAAATTATTATTATTATTATTAATATATTTTGGAGGCTCGGTTACTGGAACATTTTGCTTCGCAAGCGTGTTCATATTTCATGCAGCAGGTTGTGCTTTTTGAAGGCGTCTCTTAGTAACTTCATCGTACCTTCCTTGGTTCTAGAGTTGTTTAGAGTTGTTGGATTGCTGCTGGAACTCGAGATGGGACAGTCCTTTAGAATGTGTTCTATGCTAAGAACTCACCTAAAGATGACCTGATACCCATAGTTGCATTTGGAAGGAAACTTGCGTGAGCAATAGACCCATCCAGAATGCATTCAGGATGCTTTCACGGATATTTGCTTTACCGATGGGTCCAAGAATGAAACAGGGTCTGGAGCCGGATGGTACTTAAACGATAGTAGTAAGTATCACTATGCTATGGGGAAAATGACAACTGTTTTCCAAACGGAAATTTTTGCCATCCGGAAAGTAGCCGAATGGATAATCAAAAGGAGAAAGAGCGGGAAGTAGATTGGAGTTTTCAGTGCCGATCAGGCTGCACTTTAAGAATGTAGGAAGAAGCTTAATTCTGTCGCAATACAAAACAGGCTTGCACTTATATGTGTTCCAGCACACTCCGGTGTTCAAGGAAACGAAATTGCCGATGAATTAGTCAACAGTGGATCAGCGGTTCCCCCACAAGGACCATAGCCAATAATCGGAATCAGTTCCGCAGGAATCATGAACTAGGTCAGCGATTATGTATGCAAGTTACATAAAGAGCGATGGTCCGGTCTAGAACGCTACAGAACTGCGAAGTGTTTTGTGACAACCCCGAACAGAAAACTGTCAAGCATTCTACTAAAACTTGGAAGGAAAGACGTTCGGTTGATGGTCGGTCAGGACATAATCCATGGGGTCAACATATGACCACCATTGGAATCATTGAGGACTCGATGTGCCTGTATTGCTTGGTGGAGGTGGATAGCACTGAGCACTTTCTCTGTGAGGGTCCTGTCTTTGCTAGAGCTCGGAGTTTTGGGTTCCGATGTCGTAAATATGAGTAATATTCGTTCTCTAAAACTGGGGGATATTTACAGATTGGCCAAAGAATTTGGAAAATTCTCACAGGACTAACTACCTTTATCGCTGTCTCTATTCTTTCCTATCTCTTTCATTATATGAGTGTTAGCTTCACTCTTAAGAACTTTGGGAAAAGTGTAGTCTTGTTCTTGGCTCTGAAGGTCCATCAAATTTTATCGGCCTGTGCTACCATCGCCTAGACTTCTACGACATACAAAAGGACGGAACACAAAGCATGAAATGTGTCCTTTTCAAGAGTTTATTTCTTTCTAAATCTTTCTAACTATCTTGCTTACAAGCTGCTGTAAATTCGACAATGGTTTCATATTCTATGATCAATGGAAACTAACAGATGATATTAAGAAGGCTGTTTCTGCAGTACCTGGCGTAAATTTAAGGATTGCGCGTATTTTGGATGGCTCACGCATTTATGTGGACATGCGCTCGCGGTCGGCCTTGAGCAGCTCAGCCGTCTGCCGAACTCCGGTCGACCTCCTATGCTCATAATTTTGCCCGGATCAACCAACGGATAGATTTCCTTTCACCTTAACTGAAAGTGATGAGAAAAAGCGTATTTTTGTTTTGAGGCTTCTCCGATTTTCTTATCTAATGTTTATCACGAGAATCTTAGAGCAAAATTAAACTTCCACCAAAGCGTAGTTTTTTCACATTATCGCGACTTCGATCAAAACAAAAATTGATTAAAAATCAAATTATTAGATTGGCTAGGTTAGGTAGTGCTGAATGATCTGTAAAAATATATCTCTAGGGTTCATTGTGTTACAATTGCTTTTATGTAATTCTTCATGCTCGTCTTCCCGTTATTTTAACAAACCCTTCAGCCTTCTGTCAGCAATATCCTTCAAGAGTGAAAAATATTTTGAACTTATGTTGTCGAATCCTACAAAGAGCAGGGCCGTGGGAAAGTAAGAGCTCGAAGGTACCACTAGCATTCGCTTCGTTGCTTGTATTACCCGCATGGCCCTGGACTAATCAAATTTTGGCTGCGTGATGTGGAGTGAGACACTACCCCGTCAGTACTCCAACCAATATTTTGCAGTCTTTTCTAGAGTGTGATAAAATAAAGCTTGTAATTTTCGTATTCTAAGTCCTTAGTATAATTTTGGCGAGGTTGGGCGTTCGCATATCGACTGTGCACATATTAGATTGGAATATTTGCGGGAATTTTTTCAGAAAATGTGTCGTACTGAAACTATAACAATCGTCATCATTTTTTCAGTTGATCGAGAAATTTGACTTAACCCTCCTACTCAGGTAGCCAGACACAACCGACTAAGTATGAAGTACGAATCCTTTTGAGCACTCCCCACCAAGAAAATGAGCAGCGATCCAAGTGAGAGTTACCGAAGTGGCTACCCAGATAACCAACTTGCCGAGCACCGCTAAGAAGAATCTAATTAACAATTTTCCATTGAGTGCGCAAATTAAAGCGCAACGTGCGACATAAAGGGTGTTTTTTTTAGAGGTTAGGTTTTCAAGATGAAATAAAACGTATATAATTTAATGTTATGGCCAAGAATTTAGCTTTATTATAAAGATAAGGGTTTGCCATTATGTTTTAAAAATGATTTCGGGCAAGTGGCCGCCGCGGCTGGCTCGAATAAATTCCAGCCGAGAGGCCCAATTTTCGACCACTTTTTGCAGCAATTGGGGCCGTATGTCAGCGCCGAATATTCTCTTCCAAGACGTCAATCGTCTCGGGCTTATCTGCGTAGACAAGCGACTTCACATAGCCCCACAAGAAATAGTCCAGCGGTGTTATATCGCACGACCTTGGAGACCACGCCACAGGTCCACGGCGCGAGATAATGCGCTCACCAAAAGTTTCCTTCAATAAATCGATTGTTGCGTTGGCTGTATGGCATGTAGCGCCGTCTTGTTGGAACCAAAAGTCGTCCACATCAACATCGTCCAATTCAGGCACGAAAAAGTCATTAATCATGGCTCTATAGCGCTCTCCATTGACTGTAACATTATGGCCGGCTTCATTTTTAAAGAAATATGGACCAATGATTCCGTTTGCCCATAGAGCACACCAAACAGTGACTTTTTGAGGATGTAACGGCGTCTCAGCAATGGCTTGTGGATTATGTTCACTCCAAATGCGACAATTTTGCTTATTGACATACCCATTCAACCAAAAGTGAGCTTCATCGCTGAACAAAATTTTCTTGTGATGCGTCGCGCGAACCGAACCATTATTTTCGTAATAAATTTGCACGATTTGCAAACGTTGTTCAGGTGTAAGTCTATTCATTATGAAATGGCAAACCAAACTGAGCATAAATCAAGTGACAGCTGTCAAAAAGACCATCTACGAAAAAAGTAGTGCCAACTTGAAAACCTAACCTCTAAAAAAAACACCCTTTACAATGAGAACTGAGAGTTGGCTGTGGTTAAAAGGTAAAGGTGTATCAAACTGCCACAGGCGAAAGATTTTATCAACGTATGTTCATACAATAAAGGTAAGTTCGGCATAAAGCGTATGCACTAGGAGACGCATAGGAGTCGACTTTGGTTTATAGAATAGACAAAAGCAGAAGCTGACAATGTCCATGAGTTTCACACCAACTTTGACGCTTTTGCTTTTAAGATATGAAATGAAATGCAAATAAAATAGAATGAAGTGAAGTGGTAGAAATGATGAGGATAGTTCCCGAAAATGCGCTTAAAAGTCTTAGGAATGCATTTTTTCTTAGCGAAATCAAGAGTGGTTGGGCTGTAAATACGGAAACTACCTCTTAAAGAGTAGAATTTAACAAAAGGTGAAATTTGATTGTATTTGAGTTTATCTCTGCCATGAAAAAGTTCCTCATACAAAATATCTCCCGTTTGGATTCTGCTTAGAACTGTACGACTCTCCATTTGTGGATGAAGACGGACTCCGCAAATATGTAACAGAAGTGTACGTACAAATTATTTATTAATTTTTTTTTTTTTAAACGATATGAAATAAAATTAAATTAAATAGAATAAAGTAAAGTACAATAAAATAATAAAACAAAAAATAAAAAATTTAAATTAAACTAGAGGAAAATTAAATGAAATAAAATAAAACTAAATTAAAAAAAAATAAAAAATTAAAATAAAAGTTTTTTATAAATAAAATGAAATCAAATAAAATTAGATAGATTAAAGTAAAATAAAAAAAAAATAATAAAAAAATAAAAAATTAAAATAACACTTTTTTAATAAATAAAATAATGTTAAATCAAATAAAATAAAAAAAAATGAAATAATAAAATCAAAAATTTAATTTAATAGAATAAAATAAAATAAAGCAAAATAAAATAATAAAAAGCAATAAAAACTAAAATTAAAGCTTTTCTTTAAATAAAATAAAATCAAATGAAATAAAACAAAGTAAAATTCGATAGAATAAAGTAAAGGATAAGAAAATAAATAATAAAAATAAATAAATGAAAAGAAATAAATTATAATAAAAAAAAAATTAAAAAACAAAAGAAAAATTTAGATTAAATTGAATAGAATAAAAAACAAAAAATTAAAAAAAATTGTATTAAATAAAATAAAATGAAACGAAGTAAAGTAAAGTAAAGTAAAATAAAGTAATGAAATATAAACTTAAAATAAAAAAATATGAAACTAAACAAAATAGAAAAATAGTAAAGCCATTTCACTTAAAACAAAAATTTAATAATAATAAATAAAGTTTACAGTATTTCTGAAGGCAAAATAAATATGAGTCATAAATTTCACAAGAATTTACGAGAGGATTCAGGTGGATTTCGAAGCGAAGTTCTTCAAACGGAATAAACGATACGAATATTTTACGCGAACATTTGAGGAAATGCCTGCAAAAAGATTTGTACAGCACTAAAGAAATGATAGCAAAATAAAATGTTCAAACAAATCAATGAATCAATCAAGAAAATATTCCAGTTAACATCGCCAAAAAAAATTTTAAGTTTGCATTCGTAAACAAGCATCTATAAATCCACCTTCAATGCCTGCAAAAAGCGACACTCCCAAGCATACATCCAAACTGGAGTCTTAGAAGGAATAATCGAAAAGGCAGGAGTTACAGCATAATATTTAGAAATATCGATTTTTTTCGTAAATCCTTATCGTGCAAAGAACTTATATTACCCGTAATCCACGAGGCGATAGCTCCGAAACCAGATATTACTTATAAATCAACAATCAAAAATCTATGAAAACAATAAAGTTATCAAGACTAGTTGAATTTACAAATATATTCAAGAATTGTATTCATAAAATTTTATCAAAAAATCTAATTACTAAAATTTGCTGGCACAAAACTAGCAAGAATTCAAAGGCTTAAGAACTGCCTACCTTGGAGGGTCCAAAAAAAAACATCTCCAACGGAATAACGAAGCGGCCAAACAAATAAACGAAAATACCTTCGAAACAGAAAAGCCAAAAAAACTCTTCAGAAGTTCTGAAGACAAAAATGCATTCAAGCAAGAAAAGCCAAAGAAAATCTTCAAAAGTTTGTATAGATAAAAAATACATACATTTGATTTAGTTGGCAACGAGACAATTTTTCAAACCTGTATTGAACAAAAAAATTCGGCACAGACGAGCTTTAGAAAATCTTCGTCTCTTGATCGAAACAGATATTAATAATGGGAATGAGAAAATTTTTTAAAAGTGTATGGACCAAGCTACATATATGAAAAAATTTTTGGAAAATATTAAATCTTGACCCAAATTTATTCAAACATAAATAACTTATGAGCAATGGGGAAATGCAATTGCGAGTCAGTATATTTCGGGTATTTTATAACTTTTAATACTTTCTCGGTATTGGATGGAGGAAAAAGTGAAGGCTTTTAACAAGTCATTCAGGGCCAATGAACTCAAATCAGTAAGAAGAAAAGAACTCAATAATTCATGCACTACATTGGCATATGCGGTTAAACTTGGGATGAAGCTTGAAAACTAACTAAGAAAGAAAAAATACTTTCGAGTTGAAATTATTTAGGCCAGAAATTATGATAAATAAATTTGATTTGATTTCATTAAATTTGAATTCATTTAGGCGAAGCTTTAAAGCTATAAAACGCTTCGCAGTAAGTGTGAAATGTCTAATACTTTAAATAATAATTAAATTTATGTACCCGTAACTATTGGAAAAAATGATACTGTCATACAAATTGCATTTATTAATGCATGGATTAAAATCTGGCTAAATGTTATTTTTGTAAAATCCATATATTCAAAATGTATAGCGCACATATCACTAAAGGACACTAAAATACCTTCATACACTTTTTGGTCATTAAATCAAGCTTTTCATAAATTATATTTCGACATATAATATGAGCGTTACCTGTTAAACAGCCACCCGGTATACCAAATGTCTTCATTTGCGAAAAACCTGTAAAGAGAAAAGCAAGCGTAAATTTGCCTTTGCAATAAATACATAAATGCATGTATACACATATACCTATATATATGGATGTGTGTATGGTTGTTATTATGTTTTAAAAATATTTTTCTATTTGTCCAAAGAACAACTTTTCGGTTACTTATCCAATAACGAAATTACTTAGGCGCTTTTGAGCAACTTATTTGTGTACGCGCATCTCTTCTGTTCAGTTATGCCTAAATAAATGGCAAAATGTTTAATAAGTTTATTGACAATTTGTCAGTCAAATACAGATATGTTTATATTTCAAAGAAAACACAAGAAAAAGAGCGGCACATTTGTGTAAATTGCCAATTTGTTAACAGGCCATTAAGCGTACACTTTCTCTTTTAAAAACTTACCCTGCAGGGAAGTCAATTTATACAAGTCTGGTGCGCTACTAATGACTTTCTAACTTTAACTGCTGGTTTTTAATTGTTTATTTATTTCAAGAAGTCAATAAAACAGGATTTCAAGCTGACTACTAAAACTAAAGAGTAATAAAAATATATTCATATTTAAATTTACATTTAAATATTACAAAATTTACATCTAACTAAACTAAAAGCTGGAGTTCAATAGTACAGAAAATGCCTTCTTTGAAACTGAGAAATCTAGAAAGTAAGAAATGGAGATCTCAATAAAATCACGAATAGCGCATAATTTGTATTCAACTAATTTAAATGAATACTTTGAAGCAGAAATGGGCAGTCAAAGTCCAACTTAATACATTGATAGCAAACGAGAGCGCAATAATCGACCTTCTACTTTCTAAAGACGAAGTCATGCTTCGGTCGTATAGTGCGCCAACAACGAAATTTCACCTGTAGTTTTTGTCTCGTAAACTGTTAAACGCTCTGAACAGACACCACTACCCACGATGGGTTTAGTGAAATTGTGTTTTCAACCAAAAATTTCACTTATTCAGGTTCAGGTTCGACAGCCTGGGGCAGTGTGACAACCTAATCCTAATCAATCTCCTCCATTATATCAACAGCTCTGGCTGGCTGTAGATATCTGCCTGTTGGAGGTCTCATAATGGTATCAAAACGACGCTTCATTGCTACTTGAGGAGTGCCAGACTGCCACTTCAACCATTTCACTTACAAACCTACCTAATTTCAGGTTTTTCCTAAAGGGCATGTTTGCAGCTATGCTCGTCTACACGCATTTGCGTTGTTATGTGCGGAAATGAATGGCTTTGTGTATATTCCGCTTTTTAAGATGTGCATTTTTCAACAAATTAACAGGATATCAAATTAACTTTGAACAACTTTTAAAATGACTTAGTGCGAGAGTTAAAAATTAAAATATCTAATGCTTAGATGTTTACTTCGGCAATTTATTCCTTTGATATTTGAGTAGCTATCCTAATAGCCATGGTCGCATCACTCAATTTGTGTTTCTCAATTCTGGTTAATTGAAAATTTGGCAACGAGCTAAATGTAAAATGCAAAATAGTAAATAGAACAAAATAAAATTAAATTAAATTAAAATAAAATAAAATAAAATAAAATAAAATAAAATAAAATAAAATAAAATAAAATAAAATAAAATAAAATAAAATAAAATAAAATAAAATAAAATAAAATAAAATAAAGTAAAATAAAATAAAATAAAATAACAACTTTTGTATAGCAATGAATCTTATAAATATTTAGGATTTCTGCAACTTAAAGAAATCAACCACACGCTAGTAAAGCAAAACCTCATTAACAAATTTGAGGCACGACTGAAAGCTCTATTAAAAACTAGTCTAAACAGTGGAAATAAATGCAAATCAATTAATACCTGGGCCATACCTCTTTTGACATACTCGTTTGGAGTAATAAAATGGTCTCAGACAGACATCCTTCGGATTGAAACGCTGATACGCACCACTTTCACAAAGTTCCAAAGCCATTACCCTCAAAGCGCTGTGGAAAGAATATCGCTTCCTCGAAACGTTGGTGGGAGAGGAATCATTAATATAGCGCGTCTACACTTCTCGCAAACTTTGAAATTACGTACATATTTTCTAAGCAGCGAGTCTCATCTATTTAAAGCTATAGCTATGGCAGATAACGGCTTTACCCCGCTAAGTCTGATGGAGCAGGATTTCCCAGTACCTGAGGGGGTTAAATCCCCAGCAGAAATGATTGCAGCATGGAAGGCAAAAACGATACACGGTGCCCATCCCCATGATCTCGAAATGGAATAGATAGACGCACAATCATCCAATTTATGGTTGAAAAGAGGAAAGCTATTTTCTGAAACAGAAGGTTTCGCAATCGCTATCCAAGACCGAGTTATTCCAACACGGAGTTTCCGAAGGTCGATACATGGTGAGGCAATAGAAGATAGGTGCCGAAGGTGCGGCATTTACGGTGAAACAATCGACAATGTAATTGCTGGATGTAGCCTACCTGCCCCCGTGAATATGTCATGAGACATAACAATATAGCAAAGATCCTCCACCAACAACTTGCGATAAAACACAGTTTCTTTCAAGCAGAAGTCTTGTATTTTAAATATGAACCAAAGGCAATATTGGAAAACGCAAATTTTAAACTGTACTGGGACAGATTTATTTCCACAGATCAAACAGCAGCTGCCAACAAACCTGACATTATCTTGTTCAACAAGATAAATAAAACGATCGAAGTAATCGATATAGCGGTGCCCCTTAATCGCAACATCCAAAGCACATACTCCACCAAAGTATCGAAGTATGCTGCTTTGGCCATAGAACTGAAACAGATGTACAAAGCGAGGGAAGTGAATATAATTCCAATAATTATATCGTCCACTGGATTAGTACCTAAGCATTTAATAAAAAACATGAAGAAGTATGACTGCCAACAACTCTTAGAAGACATGCAGAAGTCGACCATACTGGACACATGTGCAATAGTTCGTAGAAATATTTAAACAATAGTAATCGCATGGGCGTAGAACTTGGAATACGCTCCAGCAGAGCACAATCCCTTGAAAATTTTATCCGGGATGTGTAATCTCCGGCAATAGCCAAGATGGATTAATCTCAAATAAAATAAAATAAAATAAAATAAAATAAAATAAAATAAAATAAAATAAAATAAAATAAAATAAAATAAAATAAAATAAAATAAAATAAAATAAAATAAAATAAAATAAAATAAAATAAAATAAAATAAAATAAAATAAAATAAAATAAAATAAAATAAAATAAAATAAAATAAAATAAAATAAAATAAAATAAAATAAAATAAAATAAAATAAAATAAAATAAAATAAAATAAAATAAAATAAAATAAAATAAAATAAAATAAAATAAAATAAAATAAAATAAAATAAAATAAAATAAAATAATATAAAATAAAATATAATATAATATAATGAAATAAAATTATTTTAAACAAATTCTGTGAAATAATTTTTGTGGAAAGACAAAATAGAAATAAATAAAAGTAATAAATTAATGAAAAATTAAATGAAACATAATTAAAATAATTAAAAAATAGAAAAATATAATACTAATTATAGTATAAAAATCATAAAGTAAAACAAATTAAAAAATAAAGTAAACTAAAGTCAAACAAAAAATATGAAATAAAATTAAAATTAAATTAAAATAGGTTAAAACTTATGAAAAACAGAACCAAAAATATTTCGTATTATAAAAAAAATTATAAAATAAATGGAACCTGATAGAATGAACTAAAATAGAATAAAAAGTTATAAAAAACAATACAACAAACTAAAAAAAAAAACAATAAAATAAACTAAATAAAGTAAACTAAAATAAAATCAAACAAAAAAAATTAAAAAAAATGATAAAATAAACTTAAATAAAAATTTAGAGAAAATATAAAATATAAAAGAAAATAAATGAACAAAATCGAAATAGGGTAAAAAATAAAATTAAACAAAATCCAATTTTTTTATAAATAAACAAAATAAATGAAAATAAAATAAAATTTAGAAACCGTTAAAATAAAACTAAAAACT
This sequence comes from Anastrepha obliqua, assembly GCF_027943255.1. Taxonomy (NCBI): domain Eukaryota; kingdom Metazoa; phylum Arthropoda; class Insecta; order Diptera; family Tephritidae; genus Anastrepha; species Anastrepha obliqua. The sequence continues at coordinate 118,761,931 of NC_072893.1, read as the reverse complement.
ATAAAATTTTAAAAATGCATCAACAAAAATACAATGAAAATAAGTATTAAAAAATAAAATCAAACAAAATTAAGAAAAAAAAAATAAAACAAAAAAAATTAAATGAAATGAAATAAAAAAACCATAAAAAATGGATAAACAAGTAAAAGAAAATAAACAGCACAAAATAAAAATGAAAATAGGTAAAAAAATAAATTAAAATGAAATGAAACTAGGCTTAAAAAAATTATTCCAAATTTAATCAAAAACGTAAAAACAAATAAAATAAAATAAACCAATAGAATAAATGAAAAAAATTATAAGAATGTATGAACAGAAATAATATACAACTAAATAGAATAAAAGCAGAATAAACTAAATAAAATCAAACAAAATAAAGAAGAATAAAATAAACTTAATAAAACAAAAAACTCAAAAAAAAAGTATCTACAAATAAAAAAGGTAAGGAATACAAACTAAAATAAAATAAATAGGTTAAAATTTGTGAAATGTAAAATAAAACAATCGGAGGTGGCGAGTGGAAACTACTTGCAAATCTGTCCATCCTACAATCTGAAACAGAAACAAACCCTTATAAATCTTTCGAAACACGAACTAAGGCATATAATATCTCTTATCACCGGCCACTGCCTTTTGGGCACTCACGCACGTCGGCTCGGGGTTCCTCAAAACGACCTGTGCATATACTGCGAGGACGAAGATGAGGAAGTATCGAGCAGGCATTTGCTGTGCAGTTGTCCCGGTCTAGCCAGAAGTCGACTCGCTCTTTTAGGCTCTCCAACAATTGACAATCTGGAAATCGAATCTCTCATTAAATTCTCAAAACGAATTAATATCTTGAACCAAAATCTATAGTAAAAATTCTCGGTTAGGTGGGGAAATCATATAATATAATGAGCTCTAGGGCAACACAACGGACCCAACTTGCGGTCTATGTGGCACTCCCATGCGGGCTCACCCTTAAACCAACCAACCAACCAAATACATAGAAGTAAATTAAGATAAACTGAAAAATTAAATCAAACAAAATAAAATATAATAAAACAAACTTAATACATTAAGGGAGAAGAAGAAGAAGGAGGAACTCCAGAGACTGCAACAAATATCAGTCTAAGGGTGTAAGACCAGGACTACCAAATATAGCGAACATATAGAAACTTCCCAGCCAAGCTCTCCCAGTTTCTGTCGGACCCTCAAAGATGTGTTTTATGTGTTTTCGTATTGTGTTGACAGAACTCGACGCTTCTTTTAGCTTTAGATCACGAATGTCATATCAAAGGGCTAGAGCGGGTTCAAAAAACGCTTCTATATTTCTCAGTTCGCTCGTTGAATCGCCATGACAATAATTTAGCTTTTGTCTTGCGTGTGTTTGCTTGGTAGTCGCCAACCATCATCAACCTAATCTTGGCGATTTTGCAACAACAAACACGGAATAAGGGTAAAATGACGCAACACACGCGAACGAGTGCTTCTTGGCCAAATTGTTGCCATTGTGTGAGGTGTGAAATGTCAGAATGTGTGCATATCAATATGTTTTTTGTTTTGTTTTTGCTTTTTTTTTATTTAAATTAGGCTCACCAAATTTGAAGTGCACTTTTGAACTTTTGAAAGTGCAAAATTCTGTTTTGTTATGGATGATGTACTTGATTTTTAGCTGAAGTGATGCACTTCAAGATTAATTAATGAGAAATTCTTACGAAAAGAAGGGGTAGTTTTTTTTGTTTTTGTACAACAATTGTTTTATTGTAGGTGTAAATATACATACATATGCACTTATGCCACTGGGAACTTCGTTATTGCCTACAGAATGGTGAACACTATTCAAGAGCAAACTGCATATCATTTTTATGTTTAATATAAAATTAGAAAACGGGATCTAAAATACGGAAGAACATACCCAGCAACGAAACGGGGTACAGAAAAACTGTCTCCATATACTCGTAAAAGTTAAGCGGAAGATATTTTCACAATTGTCACTGTGCAATTTTTGACAAAAAGAAGTCGCTGAGGAAAGTGTGCTTCCACGGACCGCATTTCCTTTAAACGTAACTCAGTTGATGGTGTAATTAGGCAATGTTTCAAACAACCTTTCAAAAGCAAGTTGAATTCCAAGCAAACCAACTTATATTAATTCAAAATTCGGATCTTTATTGCCTTTATTTTCAACCACTTTTTGACGTGATAACGTCTTATAATTCGATTTAACAGGCTGCACGCACGAAAAAATGTGTCGTTACCTTGTTCATTAGTGTTACCTGCTCATTGCCGTTACCTTGCTCATTAGTGTTACCTTGCTCATTGCCGTTAACTTGCTAATTTGTCGTTACCTTGCTCATTGCCGTTACCTTGAATGATCTGCAAGCGAAAGCGCGGAACGAACGACAAAGCAAACAAAGCAAACGAACGGCAACGTTCGACATCTTGCTCTCTCCTACTTAAGTGAGCGTATATATGTATGTATATGCGCATATGTACATATATAAATTCACGTATTTGTATTTGCATATGCCTTCTTATTGATTATTATTAATTTGATTTACTTGAAGAATTTAAAATAAAACCAAGTTTGTTAATAATACCTGTTGTTTTAATGGTATTATTATTTTTTGACGTGATAACGTCTTATAATTCTATGTAGCCGGCTGCACGCACCAAAAAATGCGTCGTTATCTTGCTCATGCGACGTTACCTTGCTTGAACAGCATGTTATGTTATGTTATGTTAAGTTATGTTATGTTATGTTATGTGATGTTATGTTATGTTATGTTATGTTATGTTATGTTATGTTATGTTATGTTATGTTATGTTATGTTATGTTATGTTATGTTATGTTATGTTATGTTATGTTATGTTATGTTATGTTATGTTATGTTATGTTATGTTATGTTATGTTATGTTATGTTATGTTATGTTATGTTATGTTATGTTATGTTATGTTATGTTATGTTATGTTATGTTATGTTATGTTATGTTATGTTATGTTATGTTATGTTATGTTATGTTATGTTATGTTATGTTATGTTATGTTATGTTATGTTATGTTATGTTATGTTATGTTATGTTATGTTAATGTTAACTCATTCTCTATATCCATACAAAATATCTATCAAACAAATAAAATTAAAATTTTCTTGCAACCATTCAATCAGTATTTTCTTATGACGTTCTCACATTAAACTATCGTCAGTAAACCGACTTTACAGACAACCTCTTTTTTTGTACTACATATCGACAAATTTCTATCCAGAGGCAAATATGTAAATAAGGCGTACTATTTAGCTATCAGATGCTAAATGGAACTATTAAAAATTTGGAAGGGTGTTCATAAATGCTCATAACATTGGTTTTGAAAATTATGATAAAAAACTCATATAAAATAGCTTAGTTGAGCCGATTGTATATCTATACGATTTTTTTTTGTCAACCACAGTACATAAGTAAGTACAGTAAGTAGCAGTTCTTTCTCTATTTATAAATACAGTAGATTCTGTTTTTATGCGGTAGATACATTCCGCAAGAAACAGCATAAAAAAAACAGCATAAAAAAAGCTACCAGTTCTATAGTAAAACTATAGATACGTTTCAAAAGTGCTAAGAACCGCATAAATCTGAAATAATGTAATAAAATCGCATAAACAAAAAATGGTTTTTTGAAAATTATACCTTTATTTAAGAAACGTCAGAGTCGAAAAATAAATTTTCATCGTCAGAAATAGAATCAGACAATCCCCGCATGTTGCGCATTCGTTTAGGATTTGGCGTAAAATCACTTCCGTCACTTGAGGAAATGTACACGTCTGATCTGGATGGTGATGCAGGCGGTTCCATACTTGTAGGGTTAACGTTTTTGATGAATTCTGTGAAGAGTTTTTGCTTAGCTGGTTTTGAATCTTGTTTATATGTACAATTCCCTATAGGTCAACATGCAGTTTTTAATTTAAAAAAAAACCGCACTATTTCAAAACCACATAAAAACCAGAATCTACTGTATTGCATCTTGCATCTCCATAATTTATAAATACAATAATTCATATAAATATATAAATACATAAAGAAAGAAATAATAAATTTGTGGCAACAACAATGTTGTCTGTCACAGCTCAGAAATTAATTAAAAATTAAACTCTGCATTAAAAAATTCTCTATAGCGTAAGGCTGAGTATATAAAGCAAGTTGCTTTTTTTCAATTTTGGCCATTAAGTATATCTATATTATTACTTCTGTTTCATTTAGCTTCGCTGCGTTTAAGTATCTTGTTCTGATCTCCTGCAGAACCGGACATCTTCCTAAGAAGTGCTGCATATCTTCTTCCTCGTTTAAATTGGAGAGAATGCAAATTTTCTGGGTATTTCCATACGAGGTTGCATTTAGCTTTAGTAAACTACATCTTGCTCTGAAAATTGTTGTAATGTCAGGTAGTCGCCTAGAGAGGGTCTCAATGCACTGACACACGTTATTCCAATAGACCTACATACAGCTATGGTCAAATGTTTAGCGCACTTAAAAAGAGTTCAATATAATGCTCGATTAAATGATATGAAACCAAATTAAATCCAGTTTTTTTAACTAAATATATTTAACACTTTATTATAAGACAAAATAACTTAAAGTAGACAGTTTTCCCTAGTAAAAATATGATAAAATAGAAGTAATTCTTATTTGATCATAGTGGGATTTGGACAAAGACTTAGCGCAGTTTTGATTTCTGTAAAAAATATGAAATATTTGTAAGGATTGAGAAAAGATTGTTGACTATTATTATTTACCATATCAATATTTGGTAGAATAGCCGTTATTCTGTATAACTGCTTCACACCTGCGAGGTAAACTCTCTATTAACTTTTGGCACCTGTTCAAAGGAATAGAGTTCCATGCTTCCTGTACACCTTCCCAAAGTTCATCGATATTTTAAAATTTTTTTTGTCCAACCATCGCCTTCACATCATTCCACAAGTTTTCGATTGGATTTAAATCCGGACTTTGTGCTGGCCAATCGAGCTGGGTAATATTTTCCTGCGAAAGCCAGTTTTTGACCACTCCCGCAGTATGTTTGGGATCGTTGTCGTGCATAAATATCCAATTTACTGGCATAAACTCGAAAGAATATGACTCCATATTATTTCTAAGTATATTCAGATACATATGCTTATCCATATTTCCTTCTATCTTGACTAGCGGCCAAACCCCGCGCCACGAAAAAGACCCCCAAACTTTTAAATTCCCACCACCACGCTTCACCGTCTTTTTTGTGTACCGTGGATTGGTTTCCTGATTTTTTTCACGATGTACATACGTTTTTCCATCAGGACCGATGCGGTTTATTTTAGTTTCATCCGTAAAAAGTACTCGTTTCCAAAAATCTGTCTTTTCGAAGAGGTGCCTACACGCGAATGATAAGCTTTAATATTATTGTATACTATTTTTTGATAGGAGCGGTTTTTTTCTGCTTATGCGACCAAATTTTATTTTCATTCAGACGCCTTCGCACGAGCTTACTGGACACAACTAAGGCTAATTCTGCCCTTACTTCAGCCGCTATCGTTCGTGGAGACATAAAAGGATCCGATCGACTTTTCCTTACAATTATTAGATCCTCACGGGGGAAAGTTTTACGTGGCGGAGCTTTACTTTAATTTTTTTTTTTGTTTTAATAAATTAGCATCCGACTTGACATCTCTGATGGCATTGTATACCATTTTTCTTGAACAATGCATTATTCTGGAAATCTTCACTTGATTGGTCCCCATTTGGTAAAGGTTCCATATTATTCCTCTTTGTTCAACTGAACAACACTTTCCTCTAGCCATTTTAGCAAAAATTTAAATAATAGACGTTATTAATTAAATATTCACCACAAAAAATAGTTATTTGCCGAACCGATCGCATGTAAGAGAAAAACACGTGTAAGTGCGCTAAATAGTTGCCCAACGTAACTGAGACAGAACTCAAGAAAAAATAAGCAATAACAAATACGAAAGAATTATAACGGTTATTTTTTGAGCATTTGAAGAGACCCATAAATAACTCTTATCATGCTGAAAACAAAATTAGAAAAATTTACACTCTCTTAGAAGTAACTGCATTATTTGTCAGTATAATATAAAGTGCGCTAAATGTCTGACCATAGCTGTATAAAGAAGACGGCAACCATGAGTGCATTTAGGTTGAATAAAGCGGGTCGCTGAAAAGAAAAAACTTATGGTCATGCAAGTCTATTATTGCGGACTACATCGTCCCGACGGTAACTTTCAATAGGAATTTTGCCACTCTCTTTCCATCTAAGGAAGAATGGAATAATGGACTCTTTCTAAAGAACTTCGACATTATAGTCTATACACATCGCAGTAAAATGGATTGTGGTGTTGGAGCTGGTATATACATACTCTCATAGACTTGGAATTGAAAAATCTCTGCGTCTCCCTAATACCAGCAGTGTCTTCCAGGCGAAAGTACTGGCAATTGGGGAAGCTTGTAGGTTACTAAACACGGATTTCTCTTTTAAGGGCAGTATCACTATTCTTTCGGATAGCCAAGCTGCAATCCAGGCACTGGACTCGGCTACAACAAACTCTAAAGAGGTGGAGCAAAGTAGGAATAGACTTACCACTTTGAGTGAAAACCATAAAGTAACCTTAATTTGGGTTCCGAGACACCGGAACATAGAAGGTAACGAAAAAGCCGATGAACTGGCAAGAGGGGGATCTGCCATGAATAACGTTCTTGCAGTACCAGTATTCACACCATTAGGTGCAGTCAAGAATGCAATTTCCCTAAAATACCTTCGAACGCAGATTGTAGATGGAGAGACCAGACGAAATACAAAATCAGCAGAACGTTATCGCCCACCTACAACCTCAAACAATCGTCATTATTGTTAAACATGAAACGACGGGATGCCTGGAGACTAACGGCAGTTATAACTGGCTTCTGGTCTATCGGAGAACAAGCCGCCAAAATGGGCATCCCTCACAATATATACTGTCACAGTTGCAAACAACCGGAGAAAAAGGAAACAATCTTCCACTTCCTCTGTGAATGCACTGCCCTATGAAAGGACAGAATGTTAACCTTGGGCAGCCCGGTGCTCGAGAGTCTCGAAAAACTGTCTGGCTTAGACGTCAACAACCTAATAAGGTTCCTAAACCGCACAGACTGGATATAGTCTTGCTGTAAATAACTGTTAAACAAGTTGGTAACGAGGTTGTGACAACAAAATGGTGCCAAAGCGCTAGTTGGATTCTGGATGAATCACCACTATAACCAACCAACCAACCAGGTAGTCGCATAGCTTCTTTAATATATGATTCCCCTTTTGAGTAGTCTAAATGTTTATAAATTCGCGTTGCGCTTGACTGTGCTTTTTGCCCTGACATGTTCAGATCTTGTTTTTTCATTTTGGTAAGAAGTTACACCCAGCGATCTAGCCAGTCTGAACTCGAACTCATTTTTACTTAAGATGCCTTGTGTGAATTTGTGTGGGAGTCTTTTGCAATTGCATTTATGAAAGGTTTTCCAGATATACTTCAAGTGTAGCTCTAAAGAATAAATGTGGCTATCTTCTAAATTAGTTTCTAGTGTTATTGCATAATTCGGAGTGAGCTCGGGTAGTTTGATTATTCTTTTAATGAAGTAATGTTGAAGTTTATTTCCTTCTTCGAATAAGGCATACCATCAAAATTGCGCTGCGTGGGTTTGTATCGATCTGCACACCGCTTGGAACAGCTTCCATTTTGATTTTAATGAAATGAATGGCTTCGCTAAAAAAATGTTCCATGTGCAATTAATAATAGCTTTTACTGAAGTATTTCTGGCTTTTAAGTGCTTGCCGCCGTAGCCAAATGGATTGGTGCGTGAATACCATTCGGAATTCAGAGAGAACGTAGATTCGAATCTCGGTGAAAGACCAAAATGAAGAAAAAGTTTTTTTCTAAAATAGCGGTCGCCCCTCGGCAGTCAATGGCAAACCTCCGAGTGCATTCGGAGTCGGCTTGAAACTGTAGATCCCTCCATTTGTGGAACAACATCAAGACGCACACCACAAATAGGAGGAGGAGCTCGGCCAAACACCTAAAAAGGATGCTTGGTTGAAAAGTGCTTGCCGAATGTCATTTGGGCTATGAGATTGATACCAAGATATTTATATTCTGCCATTGATTTAATTTTTTCATCTTCGCACCACCCTTTTTCTGCCTCGGAAAGTCGTCCACCTCTTCTAAAGACCATCACCTTCGATTTATTTGGGTTTACTTCCATATTCCATTCAGCACAGTATTTCTCCAGGTTATTAGTCATGGATTGCATGACTTTAGGGTTATCCGCTAGGAGAACAATATCATCGGCGTAAAGGAGAAGACTTATATTCATGCCCTCAACCAATAGTCCACCTTCCAAATAGTCGTGCAAATAATTTAGGTATAAAGTGAACAATAATGGCGACAACAGACATCCTTGTTTCACACCAGTGCAGGTTTCAAAATAGTCGGATACTTCTTTCCCGTCCAACCCGCAGATCTAGTATTCTCGTAGATATTTTCTATCAGGTTCGTTATTTTGCTAGATATTCCCATCTGTTGAAGTTTATAAATCAACGGTCTCCTCACCACCCTTCAAACGCCGCCTTGAAATCTTCTTTTCATGAAACTTTAGATGCACAATAGACGCAAGATTATAAATGTTATCTACAGTTGAATAGTTTCTTTTAAATCCGGCTTGGAATTCTGTGAGCACGTTGTTTTCTTCTACCCAATTTGCAAGTCTTGCGTTAATCAATCAGTAAGTAGACAAGTAGTATTTATTACGAGTAACATACTCTGCACTACTAACGCCGCCAAAGACGTTTTTTGCTTGATGTAATGCTAATTTTCTAAAACAAAAAAAAAACAACAATTTTAACTCCAAAATTACAGGCAATTACCAAAACCAGTTCAAGTAAAACACTTCTCAAACACGAATTAACACTTGAAACAATTTTGGGCTAAAATATTTCTACCGCTCAATAATTTTTGTTTTTATGTAGCATAATTTCGATTAGCGCTATAGAAATTGAAGCATTTTACGCATAATAAATAAGTCAGCGCTTTCGAGAAGACGAGAAAAGTAAGCAGCGGCAGCAATTGCTGAGATTTTAAGCACGAAAGTCGACCAAACTACTGTAGAGTGGGCACTTGTCGCGAACGCGTCTCAGGTGTGGGTAGATCTTGGAAAGACATTGAAAGAAATCAATAAATAAAAAAAAAACAGGTATACATTCTGTCTAAAAAGTACCAGCAATTGTTCAATAAAACGCAAAATTATTGTTTAATCAGCCAAATTTATTTTTATCAGATTGGGCTCCATTTGAAGCAATACATATATGCCAATGATTAGTCCAGACATCAAGGCACCTTTTAAACGCATTTGAAAAGATCTTCTTCAGCTCCTTCAGCGAATTCTCCTTAATGGGCTCTATCGACTCAAAGCGGGGTCCGCGGACAGGCAATTTAAGTTTTGAGAAAAGGAAAGGGTCACAGGGGGCTAAGACCGGTGAATACGGTGGTTGTTCGATGATATTTGTCGAGTTTTTGGTCAAAGAAAAGTGTTCACAATATGAGCCTTGTGAGACGGTGCAAGATCCATGAGTTTTCTTTCCACAAATTGGGCCGTTTTCTACGCACATTCTCCTTCAAACGTCACATAACTTCCAAATAATTTTTTTATTTACTGTAGAACTATTTGGTACGAATTCCGAGTGCACAACACCATGATAATCAAGGAAAACGAGTAGCATGACTTTCACTTTTGACCGATTTTGACGTGGTTTTTTGGGTTTCGGCTCATGTGGATAGCGCTATTCAGCCGCCTGTTGGCTAGTTTGCATGTCAAACTAATATGCCCACGTCTCATCACCTATTATGATGCGCTGGATAAACGTTGGCCCGCATTCATTTGCTCAAGCATGTCTTCAGCCACATTCTTCCGATGAATTTTTTCAAAGAACTTCAACTCTCTAGGAACGAGTCGACCACCCACGCGTCTCATGCCCAATGGATGGTTTAAAATATTGCGAATTGATTCGTGAGACACGCTAAGGTCACGAGCTATCTCCCTCAAACTTAAATGATGGTTTTCCAGCACCATTTCCTTGACATTGCCGACGTTTTCATCCGTTGATGGGCGGCCAGATCGGGGCAAACCTTCCACGACTTCTCGGCCCTTTGCAAAAGCCTCATACCCATCGTAGACCCGTGTTTTTTTAAAACACACTCGCCATAGGCCTTCTGCAACATTTTCAATGTTTCGGTACACGAAATCTCGTTCAAAACACAAAATTTAAGACATATTCTTTGCTTGTACCAACATTCCAGCAAAAAAAAATCAGACATATCTGTAACGCGCGCTTTTTAAATGAACAATTCCCGATATATTTTTGACAGAATGTATTTTTTAAACCCAGCGCGCATTTTAGAAGTTTCAACAAGAAGGCAGTATAGTCGAATGAGTATACCAAAAAGTATAAGAAACTCAAAAACTTCATTGATAGGCATTGATGGCAACTGGGTCTTGACTTACATATGTCGAAACCAAAAACCTTCGTAAGTTCGGTATCTCTCCTAAAACCAGTGTGTACTTTTAAAAAATTTTAGAAGAACTGAGATCTTTCAATTCATTAAAAAATTGTCTACCTAAAATAGTTAACCTACGACCAGATAGAGTAGGACAATAGCACAGGAGGTACGAGATCGTCTCCGCCTCTTCCTCATCGAGACAGACATTCCGCAGAAATCTTATGTTTGCACACTCATCCTGGGCACGTGCCTGTCTATAACTGTAATCAGCATGCTAAGACTGAGAGAGCAGAGATTCTGTGCGTTCAACCTGTGTACCTCCGCTTTATCTTCTACGAAACTTAAAAATCTCATTTTTGCGCGCAAGCAGGGGCTCTTACGTTAGGCTCGTGAGCTCGCACTCGGCAACTCTCCTCAACCTCTCCCTCTCCATCAAATATAAGAGCACACAAGACTGTACAATTAACCTGAGAGTGAAAATTGCCCGTTTTTTTGTAAACAAAAAATAAAAGTTAGGTTTGGTTGAAGTCAACGGAGAAAATAACAGAAAGGGGAATTGAAAGAAAAAATTAGTTTGTAAACAAAAAAAATTTGATTTCAGACTCACTGAGCCCCGAGTAGCAGTAAAGCGGTATGCGCAGCCACCTTACCCATTTTACATATTTTAGAGCTCAAATGCTCTGAAAGCTTCGTAATTTATTCTACATATCAAAATTCGGCCACCGTAGCCGAATGGGTTCATGCGTGACTACCACTCGGAAGTGCACAGGTTTGATACCCCGGGCACGAAACACCGGTTGATAGAAAAAGTTGTTTCTAATGGCGGTTGCTTCTCGGCAGGCAATGACAAGCCTACGAGTGTATTTCATGAAAATATATTTTGAACATGAGCAAACTATTAACGAAGTTATTTTCAAATACAAAAAATAAAAAAAAGCTCGTCATGCAGGTCGTCGTTCGGAGGTAGCGTAAAGTTTTAGGTCCTTTCATTTCCGGGAAAACATCAAGACGCATAACACAAATATGAGAAGGAGCTCGGCCAAACCCCCACAAAGGCTGTAAGCGGTAATATCTTTGATATCATAGTTTCTCATTCCATAGATTTAGTTCACTTAAAAGCCTCTCTTCTGGGTCTTAGATAGTGTTTAATGGATTACGAGTAACCGCTCATATGAGGTGAAGTAAAAAGTTCAGACCGAAAGTGGCCGGTAGATGTATTTAGACAAACATATCTCTAGTTGTATAAGATCATACTACAGAGCGATTTAAAGGCAAGGGTATAGGACAATCGTTGTAAATGTCTATAAAACCAAGAAAAGGTGGAGTCGGTCCTATATGTGAGCACTTAATCCATTATGCATACAATGGAAATGAGCCATAAAACCGCGTGGAACCATTTTCAACAGGCTGGTCTCAAAGAGAAGCTCAGTGTTTGATTGCCACACGACGCAAATTAATATTTCGAACCGATTTAACACTTGCGATTTTTACTGAAACGTAACAAAGTCGGCCCGCTTTTGCAATGATTGGTTGTTGCAAAACGGGTTACTTATGTTGCAAAACGGGTTACGTACGAGAGCGACAACCGAAAAAAATTGTACTCCATTTGCGGTGAATAGCCAGAAACGCATGTCAAACCCGACTTCACGGCCAAGAATGTTTTGCTGTGTTTTGATAGCATTGGAAGAAAATCATCTACTACGCATCGGGTCAAACACTCAATTTGGATCTCTACTGCAAACAGCTGATCAGATTGAAGCAGGCAATCGATCAAATTGCCTTCGCACTTACAGCGACGGTCGTCTACTGCGTCGAGTGGTGTGGCCACTAAAACAATCCCCCCTCTCCTTCTGGGGAGTCTCCCTATCCGGGACTACTTTTACATTATTTCGGGAAAGTCCAGAACGGCATCCATAAAAAGGACCAATTGTATTCACCCACATCTGGGTCCACCAGCCAGCTTCATGCCATAGGCTCGTTTTCTTGTGTCTCTACGTCAAATAGTACATCATTGCGAGTGTATGACTCAAGTGTCTGTGGTTGATATCGTCGGTCCATCAATTTCGGTCAGCCTATACTGCATTGTTGCTAATGGGTGATGCTGCGCCCGGTGCTGCTACTATTGATTGCTGCCGTGCCTTGCGCTCCCAATTGATATGACGGAGACGCATTACGAGTTTTGCTGCGAAAGCGCGAACTGACTCGACTTCCTGGGGAGAGAGTGTTCAAGGCTATTGAATGCTCCAAAACTCTTTTTATTCTCTTTCGGAATAAATTGGCGGGTAGGCAGTGTGTTGTGCCCAATGAAGACAAGGCCAAGACACGCGCCTTGAATGACGCGCCGAAAGCTTCGACAGCTTGGATGAAAGGTTCTATCGCATGCGCCGAGTAAGTCAAATAGTTTTACTCATTTCTTAATTTTTACTCATTTTTTTAAGTTTCCAAAATTTCTAAATTTCTTTTGTCTGAATTTCAATACTCCAAAAATCTACTTTGTAACATCAAGTACAAATGTTTTTTTCTGGATTTTTTTTTTGTTAGCTTCCATGTATTTATTTCTACATGCATATGTATATATGTATGTATGTAAGTATGTATGTATGTATGAGTGTACTTCACCTGTCATGTATTGCACCAATTGCACTTATATTGCTTTCCTTAACAGCCGACTGACAATCAGCCACATTTACACAGTCCAATCGTCAGTCAGTCCGTCAATCACTCACTTGCACGCACACACAACCCATTCACACGTTTGTGTGTGTAAAGTGGCGACCCGAAAGGTTGACGTCAATTGGCAGCTTCAAGCGTCAACAGCCACAACAACAAATGGATGACACTCGCGTCAGCATTGTAGGCCCATTTGCTCTCTGGTGCCACTGCAACGCTTGCTTTTGGGTGGTCTACCGGAACAAAGCTGTCGACAATTATAGACACCCGCAAGTGTTAAGCATTTTTCGAGGTATTTTCTTGCGTCTTTGATGACTTTATATTCACACTGAAACCTATATACATACATACATCTACAATTAATGGTTCTTTATGAGCATTTTTGTGCCTGCACTCACAGCTGATCCTCGCCTTGCGAAATTTTCTCAACAGATGGCGAAAGTAATGGTAAATTTATTTATGTGAGCAGCTTTTTTCCAAGCTTTTAACGTGATTGTGAGCAGCTCAAAGCTCCGCTGCATTCTATTGTTGGAATGCTTTTTCAGAGGACTTTTTCCTTTTACTTCTTTACGTAATATTTAATCCTTTTCAAGCACTTCACACCGCTTATGTGACGCTCGTTGGACGATCGTTTTTTTGCTTTCTGCCACTCTTTTTTGCATAGGCAGCTTTGTTATTCTTCTTTCTCTGCTGCGAGTAGGTACCCTCATCAAGCATTGTTTAGCATTAATCAGTTTTTAATTAACTCGTCACTTACTCCACTTTTTGATGTTGTGCCCGTAGTCAGCAATTAGCAAATAACGCGTTATGCACGTCAAGTTGGAATGTGTAAAAAAATAAATAAAAAAAATATAAAACAAAAAACAGAAAACATAAAGAAGCACATAAAAATATAATAGAGTATCGAATTTCGCAAATAATTGAAGTAAACGGCAACGACCTAAATAATTCTTTAAATATAGAACAAGAGCAATGTTGGGATGCGTGGAGTGAAAAGGAGGTAGGGAAAAGGAGGTAACCGATAAATTTCGGAATGAAAACCATAAAATTTCTAAACGCTTACGATCAAGCAAACTGGCCAAACGAAGTAGTATTGCAGTGTAATCAGAGTGCGGTTTAAGAGACGCCTTACGGGAAGGTCACTCGAGGACAACAAGAATCAGTCGTAATGCAGAGAAAATATTTCCAAATTGCACTTCCTATGTTTTGCTTGACGAAGTCAACTTACCCAACGAGATCATACCGAAACGGTTTAGGGTATTTATGAAGTCGTCTGCTCTTACTCATCTTTACGAAAAGCCCAATAAAACCACCCAATGCAATCATACCTTCACGGTTCAGCAAATTTAAGAAGAGGGCAGATTACTCAACGCAATAAGTCGCACCCAATGAGCTCGAATCTAAATTAGCTTGTCGAAAAAGTTCAAAAGCTCTCTAAGTCAACTGATTTCAGTGCTGTTGTTTTTTGTTTTTTTTTTTTTATGTTGCCATATTTATGTTTAAGATGCCTACCAATCGCTATTTTATTGCCATTGCTTGACTTTTGCAGTCGTAATTTGTATTAGAAAAGTTGATCAATAATCGCTAATTAAACACCAGAGAGCTGGCAGAGGACTCGAGCATTGCTTGTGGATCCGTTCAGGACATTGCAGTTAATGATTTGGTCTTGCGCTGTGTTGCTACAAAGTTGATTGTTGGTCCCAAAGGACCTGAATTTCATGCAAATCAGGAACCGCTTTGATATCGCCAAACACATGATTTCCAAAGCTGAATTCGATCCAACATTCATCAAATGTATCATTACTGGAGATGAGACTGTGGTTTATTAGTACGAAATGCAATCCAGAAATCAGGCGAGTGAGTGAAGAGCTCCGAATGAACCAAAACCAAAAAAAAACCACTTCGTTTTCACTCAAAAAAGATAGCGACGCTCACGATTTTTATGTATTACAACGGTATTGTACACCACGAATTTTCGCCCGAACAACAGTTAATAAAGATTAAAAATGTAGGTGTTTTTCAGACCTTTACGTGAAGAAATCCGCCAAAAAAATAAAGTTTTCGTGAGAAAACAGCTCGTGGATTTTGCATCCTGATAACGCACCGTCACACATTGCCATCATTATCCATGAACTTTTGCCCATGTACAAATCGCATACCATCCAACAGCCATCGAATTCGCCTGAAAATGCTTCCTGCGTTTTTTTCTGTCTGATCGAGTGAGAAAACCGCTACGGTTAAGCGCACTTTCAACTTACAAACTGTGTATTCCAATTGTCACTTCAGCCAACATGAGATGGATTGATAACCTGGCATTTACCACTTAAAAAATTCCCAAATTTTGACGTCAGGCACTTAAAGGCGCTACTTAATGGGTCGAGGAAAAACATCTCCATGTCAATTGCTTTGAACACAAGCCATTGTCTCTTAAGTCAACATGCTCAAAGATTGGAGGTACCTCATTTTGACTATTACAGAAACTGAAAGAATGAGGAAGAGGTAGAGTCTGTCAGACATCTTCTCTGTTACTTTCCCGCGTGCTTCTTGAATGAACCCCTTGGAAACTTAGTGACTTATGTAAGGGTCAGCCAGATCAATGGGCTTGCACTTAAAACAAACTGGTTCAACGAGGAGTAACAGGTAAACTACTACTTTGGTATCACAATGGATCGGCAACAGTCTTAGGGAGTTGGCTTAAAGACCGATTGCCACTTCTACCCATCTAAGCGCACGAGTTTAAACGTAAGCCAAAATTATGTGGGCCATACAAAGTAAAAGAGAAAGGAGCTCATGGTCACTGTACCGTAGAAAGGACCGAGAATAACGCATACAGTGGCAGAATACATGAAGCCGTGGAAACCTTCATTCGAGGGAGGCGAATGAAACATCAGAATGGGCGAATGTAAGGTCGTTTTTTTGTTTGGGTTTAAGGTAGGGTTTAAAATGCCTTCGACTTAAATCGACTGTCGTCTACTGTGTCAAGTGGTGTGGCCACTAAAACAGTCCCTCCTCCTATTCTGGGAAGACACCCTTCATGCAACTACTTTCTGCATTACTTCGGGCGGACCCAGAACGGCATCAATTTTATTCACCCACGTCTGGGTCCACTGTATTTGTAGCCAGCTTTCATGCTGTAGGCTCGAGATCTTGTGTCTCTTAAGTCATCGCGGCTTCGCTTTGTTGCACTGCGTCGAGGTCTATTTTTTCCGTAGTACGTTCTCGATGTATCTCGTTCCCGCGTTCCAACTGTCCTCGCGTTAGAACATTTTGCGGATTATGATTCTCGACGCGATTTCGCCAATCTGCTTCCTCAGAGCATCTCTTTCTACGAGCCATCTGTCACAACTAAAAAACGTATGCTACGAGTCATCGCTCGGCGCTTCGCAGTGAATGCACTTGGGATCGCTAACCTCGTCCTTTCGGTATAGGTATCTGTATAAGTATCTAAGTATACGTGGTTCGAGAGAAACTGAGTTAAGAAGTAATTCTCTTCGTTGAAGTTCCTTTGGAGCCATTTGCCTATTGATTGAATGAGTTTCAGCGTCCATCTGCCACTCGGTTCACTGTCACAACGGCTTTGCCGCCGCAGTATGGTTTGGCATCTCCGTTCCGCGATGCTAGTGATGACGTGCTTCTTCTTGGAGCCCCACGCATCCATTCGTTCCCGGGCCATGAGGTCGACGGGTATCTGCAAAGTGATCACATTGATTGCAGCGAAAGGGATAATGCGGTAGGCTGAGGCGACACTGAGTGCCGCTGTTCGTTGCACAGCTTTCAGTGCTTTCCGCTTGGCTTTGCAGTTTAGCGCATCTATCCATACTTCGCAGCCTGACAGCAGAATTGGGTTCGTGAGCACCATGATTAGCCTTATTTTGCTCTGTGTTGACCCACCGATGTTTGCCATTCATGTGCTTAGCATTTCCGTGAGCTTTGCTGCTTTGGCGCATGCCGTATATGGGATTGAAGGAACGAATGAAGGACTACCAGAAGTGGTCTTAACTTTAAGACTATAGAGGAAATGAATTAACGAATTTCGTTAAAATGGGCAGCACTGACCGAACGAAAAGAGCTCTGAACCATACGTTAGGCAAACGATAGTTTTCGTTCAAATTTGAAGCGCGGGCACGATTAACTTTGCTTCTAATTAATAAATAATTGATTCGACTTTTATTAGCTCGGCGAAAAAATAGAATCCCACAAATTGTCCGTTGGAAATTTTTGCAAAATTCCACGGCTCATTGCAACTCGTTCGTAGAGTCAACTGAACCGAATAACAGCAAGAAAAGTATTTAAATTTTTTCACCCCTTTCATTAGCGCTGCATCAGCATTTTATGGCTTGCATTTGTTTCTTTTACATTTTTCTTTTTATTTCGTTTATTTTTTTCTTCAAACAAAACATTTAAAAGCTTCAAAACAAAGGCGTACACTCAGGATCAGCACAACCCGGTGCAGCCTTTCATTGCATTGCTCGTCGCATCGCACCACCACAGAATGGCGTGTATGTATTGCACTTACACACATATACACGCATTGAAGCATTGTAACCACGAAATTAGCGCGCTTGTCTGTCAAATTTAATTTCGCTTTGATATGTCACTGACTGATGGGTTTCAACTTTGTACGATTACTTGGCTTTAGACGGGTGTGTGTATGCATTATTGGTTGGTGTTGCATGCAACATATTTATAAGTAGCTTTAAGCACTACATAAAACATAAATGTCATACCGCGTCCATTGTGCCATACAAAGCATTCAAGGTGACGTTTTTTGTGCACGAGTCACACCACAGCTATTGTCGTTACTTCGGTGAAGTCCATTGAGTGGCTGCTACTGACTGCACCGATGCACAGATGCACAGTTAGGCGAACTGTAGTGACGAACCCCTTTTGTTTGTGCCGGCAGGCTAATAAATGCAGACTTGATGCTTAAGTCACTTAGCGACTCTCGGAAAGCGAGAGTTAAAAATGAGTGAAATTCAATAAAATAATAAAACAAAAATACTTTAACAAAAAATTAAACGCATGGAGCGTAGCAATTTCGGCATCCACTTCGCTGGCGCACATTTTCGTCTCATCATCAAAGATTATGGAACGGAGTACCTATTCCCACAAACACCTCTAAGATTTACTATTCGGATGGTATGAGTTGTTTGAGCTGTAAAAATCAGCAATTAGCTGAGTTCTTTTATTTCTGAAAAAAAAAAATCAAAGTATATAAAAATCGTCAAGAAAACCAATTTGATCCCATTTTAAAAGATTTTGAACTGCTGAATGTTGAGCATATCGATATGTGTAGACGCAAGCTTCCAGCTGCATCTAAAGTGTAAAATCAGAAAATAGCTGAGTTCCTTTATTTCGGGGGGAAAAAATCCCCAAAAAAACCAATCTGTTTCCATTTTAGTCGATTATGAACTTTTGAATGGAACATCGAGATGTGGTGGTACAAGACAGTTGGTTGCTTGCAGTTGCATCTACAGGGTGCTCCATAAAGAGATTTCGTTGAAAAATTCAAAAAAATTAACCAAAGTAAATTTTTCATTCATATGGTT
Source organism: Anastrepha obliqua (assembly GCF_027943255.1). NCBI lineage: Eukaryota > Metazoa > Arthropoda > Insecta > Diptera > Tephritidae > Anastrepha > Anastrepha obliqua. The sequence continues at coordinate 118,743,168 of NC_072893.1, read as the reverse complement.
GCCTCGACTGGCCTCGCAGTAACACATTCTGTTCACTCAGTTTTTCAAGACCTTCGTGAACGTTTCCGGTTCTATCTCATAAATGGCTTGGCATCATATTCATCTTGCGGACCTGATTCGTTAATAGATTATTCGCATAGCATCGGTCCTTTAAGGCACTCCACAAAAAAAAGTTTAAAGGCGTCAAACCGCAGCTCCGAGGTGACCAATTGACATCGTCGAGACGACTGATAGCACTATTACCGAACTTGCGGTGCAAAAGATCGATTGTGGCAGGAGCTTTGTAGCCCTCGTTCCGCGAGGATATGATACTGACTTTCTGCCACGACTTCCGCGGGAAAGAGCTGTCACTGTCACTGTTAAAATAAAATATTATAGGTGCGCAACTAAGTTCCAGCTGTTTGTCAATAGATGCCGCTAGCAGTGTGTGCTAGTCAATTCCAATATATAATATGTAGCCTAAACGTCATAAACCAAGCTTCTTCTTCTTCTTAATCGCTTACACGATTTTGGCCGAATTGGACACACCAAGTGAAGCCAAGTCCTTCTCCACCTGATCTTTCCAACGTAGAGGAGGCCTTCCTCTTCCTCTGCTACCACCAGCTGATACCGCATCGAATATTTTCAGAGCCGGAGCGTTTGTATCCATTCGGGCGACATGACCCAGCCAACGTAGCCGCTGGATCGTTGCGCTATGTCTATGTCGTCGTAAAGCTCATACAGCTCATCGTTCCATCGCCTGTGATATTCGCCGTTGTCAACGTGTAAAGGTCCAAAAATCTTTCGCAGAATCTTTCTCTCAAACACTCCAAGCGTCGCTTCATCGGATGTTGTCATCGTCCACGCTTCTGCGCCATACGTTAGGATAGGCATAGTGAGAGCCTTATAGAGTGTTAGTTTTGTTCGTCGAGAAAGGATTTTACTACTCAATTGCCTATTTAGTCCAAAGTAGTACTTGTTGGCAAGAGATATTCTACGTTCTACCAAGCTTAGACACATGGTAAACAAACTGTTTCGATACATTAGTGATTTTGTTTTGGTATCATATACTTTTGGTTTTATGAAAATGTCTGATTTTGTGCCGAATAATCGTCATTTGCGGGAAGTGTTGATTTTCCACTTTCATTCGAAGAAAACGGCGGCTGAAGCGCATCGAGAGCTACAAAAAGTTATGGAGATGCTGCTTTAAGTGAAACAACGTGCCGAGATTGGTTCCGTCGCTTCAAAGACGGTGATTTTAAAGTTGACCACCATCCGCGTGAAGGAAGGCCAACAACCTTCGAAGACGCTGAATTGGGGGCATTGCTCAATGAGGATCCGTGTCAAGCGCAAGAAGAGTTTGCTTCAGTATTAGGAGTTACCCGCCAATCCATTTCCAAACGGTTGCATGCTTTGGGAATGATTCAGTAACAGGGGGCTTGGGTTCCTTATGAGTTAAAACCAAGGGATGTTGAACGTCGTTTTCTCGTCTGTGATCAACTGCTCCAGCGGCAAAAAGGAATAATTTTCTTCATCGCATCATGACGAGTGATGAAAAATGGATTCATTACAACAATCCAAAGAAAAGAAAGTCATGGGGACTGCCCGGTCATGCTTCTACGTCGTCGCCTCGGCCGAATATTCACGACGCGAAGGTTATGCTATGTATTTGGTGGGACCAAGTTGGCGGTATTTATAATGAACTGTTAAAACCAAGCGAAACCATCACTAAGGATCGGTATAGACTTAAGTTGATGCGATTGAGCCGAGCACTGCGCGAAAAGCGGCCGCAATACGCGGAGAGACATGAAAAAGTGATTCTACAGCATGACAACGCTCGGCCTCACATTGCCAAACCCGTTAAAACCTACCTGGAAACACTTAAATGGGAAATCCTACCCCACCCGATTATCACCTGTTCCGATCGATGGCACTTGGTCTAAGTGACCAGCAGTTCCATTCATATGAAGACATCAAAAAATGGCTTGATTCGTGGATAGCTTCAAAAGATGAACAGTTTTACTGCGACGGTATACGAGATCTACCAGAAAGATGGGAAAAAGTAGTAGCCAGTGATGGGCAATACTTTCAATGATTCACTTGTAACCATTTTTTCAGAACAAAGTTGTATTTTCATAAAAAAAAACAGCGAGAGCTTAGCTGCACCTATATAAAGAGTTTTTCAAATTGGCGCAGGTCGATTTTGGCGCCCTGTGACAGCCATTTTTTGTTTTGGTGACATCTGTCAAATCTTTTTCTTATCATTCAGTTGTTTATGCCAAATCATCATGGCAAGTTACACGATTGAACACCACGTTCAAATGATAAAACTTTATTATCAAAATGAGTGTTCATTAACGCAACCATTTTTCGGTAGACGTGGTGGCCGGCCCTTCAAAGTCGACTCTTCAACGTTTGGTGGCGGGTCAGTAAACAATCAGCCAACACCCGTACGTTCAAGGAACGCAAGATCAGCCGAGAACATTGCCGCGGTCCGTGAAAGTGTACAGCAGAACCCGAGGCTGTCTATTCCTCGCCGTGCACAAGAACTTGGCCTTTCGCAGACTTCAACTTGGCGAATTTTGCGTCGGGACTTGGGCCTACACCCGTACAAGATCCAACTGACCCAGGAGCTCAAAGTTGATGACCATAGACAATGCCGTTTGTTCGCTGACTGGGCTTCGAATCGTTTGGGAGAGAACCCCAGTTTTGGGCAAAAAATCATCTTTAGTGACGAGGCGCATTTTTGGATGAATGGCTGTGTTAACAAACAAAATTGCCGTATATGCGACGACACCAATCCACACGAGGTTCACCAGGTGATAATGCATCCTCAAAAAGTTACCGTTTGGTGTGGGTTTTGGGCCGGCGTCATTGGTCCGTACTTTTTTGAAAACGACGTTGGTGAGGCGGTCACCGTCAACAGCGAGCGCTACACAACGATGATAACCAATTTCTTATGGCCCATATTGAACCATATGGACTTAGACGGCATGTGGTTCCAGCAGGACGGCGCTGCTTGCCACACAGCAAACGCCACGATTGACATTCTGCATGAACGATTTGAGGGTAAGGTTATCTCTCCCAGGGGTGATGTGAATTGACCACCAAGGTCATGCGATTTGACCCCGCTAGACTTTTTCCTGTGGGGTTTCTTGAAGTCTCAGGTCTATGCGAATAAACCACAATCGACCGATGCTCTAAAGGTAAACATAACACAGGCCATCGCTCAAATTCAGGCGGATCTATGCGGAAGAGTCATTGAAAATTGGACCACTCGGATCCGTTCCACCGTAAGAAGCCGAGGCGGGCATTTGAATGATGTCATATTCCACACTTAATGGCATATATGCGCCTTTCAAATAAAAAAATTATTTTGTGAATAACTCACACACAGCTTGTTTTATTCCATTTCAACATCTACCCGCCCTTATTGAAAAACCCTTTACAATATAAATGAACCACTATATGTATCACTCTGTATGTGCCTACATGATTCAGTTAGCCAACTTTATTTTAATTTGGCGATATGGCGATACGAGTCTTTATCATAGCGACACTTTAAAACTTTACCAAAAAATAAATGAAAATGAAAGAGCGTTTTGGACAATCACCAAAAATGATTGCAAGCAATAATTTCCATAAATCGGTCACAGGAAATCACCGTTGAATCAGCGAAGCAGCGGCGCGGAAAGGCGTGGTGCGCAATTTATTCACACACTGATTAAATAAATTAATAACGAAAGATAAACAATGAAAACGAATATGAGCAAATCAAATGATCATTACGTGAATTATAAAAGCGGAGCGTTGAAAAATATGAGAGCGCACAAAAAATTGAAAAATCTACAAATTAAACGGAAGTCAAAAACCAACAAAAAACAACAGAAAACTGGTAAAAATGAGTAAAGAGAAAAAGATGAGATGGATAAATGAAATGCAATAAAGAGAAGGAAATAAGAAGAAATCATAAAACAGCTGATTTGTTGCTGCTCGGATTGAAAACAGCAGCGAGTATACGAAGCTGAGCCATGCATCGAAGTGACATGGTAGAAGGGGTAGAAGGGGGTACAACACTTCAGCACATTTATCTTATGGAATGAGGTGACAAAGAAATTTTCAAAACACTTGGCGCATTAAAAATGAAAAAAATCAAAAAGCAAATAACCCAAACGGCAAATTAACGAACGTAGAAGAAACACTCGAATGACAAAAGCAAAATAACAACAACAACGAAAGAAAACAACAACAACAATTACAAGCATCCAGTTTTGGAAGAACGACGAAGAAGCGCCGAATAAAGTCAACTGGGAGCAACTGACGTCTGAAATTGAAATCAGATTAATCCATTCGTACGCTAATTACTTGCAACAACAGTTGAATGTTCGGCTAGGCCAGTTAACCGGCTGTTAAATAACAAAGCAGCAACACCACAACAATAACAACAACAACAAAGCGTTTACAATAACAAGCAGGTTGTTGACGATGACCGCTTATGATGGTGATTACGCTGCTGTCTGTCTGTCTGAATTGGATGGTGTTGAGTGGTGCGCGAGCGAGTACTGTTGACGCGCCTTGCCTTGCCTTGCCTTGCCTTGCCTTGATGTTGCACTGTACGATTGCTGTTATTGTTGTTTTGTCGAAGAGCAACATGAGTAAACATTTTATGCGCGATGCCTTCCTTCATCTGTTACCCACTGTTTTACCTCTCTATGAATCAGTCGCTTGGCTGACAAACTGACTGGCTCATTGCCATTGTCATTGTCGGCTGATTTTACGTAAGTAAATGTTGTTGTGCGTTTAATGAGAATTGCGGTTGGAATGAGGCAAGCAGGCGACTGGTGGAATACTCATTGAGATTTTGTAACTCTGCAGCTCTGCAACTCTTCCAACTCACTACTCTTCCCTACCAGCTCACTCGCTCGTCCATTAGTTAGCGCCTGATCGCCTACTAGCTTGCCGTTGAATTTTCGTTTGTGGGTCTAGGTGTAGGGTTGTCCTGTCGTCTTGAGCTGCTTAAACGCTCAGCTATGCAAAATAAGAAGCTTTTGCGGCGTGTTTATTTTACTGACTTTGTGGTTTTTGAGCTGCCCTTACTCTTTTGCGCTCTTGAAATATATACACTTTTTTTTTTGTGTCTAAAAAAATTACTACCTGAGTTACACTACTTCTTATTTCATTGGGTGAAAAAAAGTGAAAAACAAACTTAATTTTCAATTAAGCTAGCAAAACTCTGGCTTGACATTTTTTCGTTCCATTTTTGTTTATTTTTCTTGCTACGGCTGCATAATTAAGCCAAATAAGCAGTTATGGAAATATGAATACTAATTCAGATAAATTGAAGTGTGAGAAGGTAGTAAGAATAGCAATTATCAAAGTGGAGATGAAGCGAAAATAAAGGAAAATATTCAGATTTATGAGAAGGCCAGAGATACAGAATTAAATTTGAGATTTCAAGTGTTTTTTAATCGAATTTTTTGTTCTACAAAACTGAAGGCCAGGTCAAAAAAAAAAGAGGTTGTCTGTAAAGTCGGTTTACTGACGATAGCTTAACGTGATAACGTCATAAGAAAATACTGATTGAATGGTTGCATTTTCAAAAGAAAATTTTAATTTTATTTGTTTGATAGATATTTTGTATGGATATAGAGAATGAGTTAACATTAACATAACATAATATACTTTAACATAACATAACATAACATAACATAACATAGCATAACATAACATAACATAACATAACATAACATAACATAACATAACATAACATAACATAACATAACATAACATAACATAACATAACATAACATAACATAACATAACATAACATAACATAACATAACATAACATAACATAACATAACATAACATAACATAACATAACATAACATAACATAACATAACATAACATAACATAACATAACATAACATAACATAACATAACATAACATAACATAACATAACATAACATAACATAACATAACATAACATAACATAACATAACATAACATAACATAACATAACATAACATAACATAACATAACATAACATAACATAACATAACATAACATAACATAACATAACATAACATAACATAACATAACATAACATAACATAACATAACATAACATAACATAACATAACATAACATAACATAACATAACATAACATAACATAACATAACATAACATAACATAACATAACATAACATAACATAACATAACATAACATAACATAACATAACATAACATAACATAACATAACATAACATAACATAACATAACATAACATAACATAACATAACATAACATAACATAACATAACATAACATAACATAACATAACATAACATAACATAACATAACATAACATAACATAACATAACATAACATAACATAACATAACATAACATAACATAACATAACATAACATAACATAACATAACATAACATAACATAACATAACATAACATAACATAACATAACATAACATAACATAACATAACATAACATAACATAACATAACATAACATAACATAACATAACATAACATAACATAACATAACATAACATAACATAACATAACATAACATAACATAACATAACATAACATAACATAACATAACATAACATAACATAACATAACATAACATAACATAACATAACATAACATAACATAACATAACATAACATAACATAACATAACATAACATAACATAACATAACATAACATAACATAACATAACATTACATAACATAACAAATTACCCCGTATTAAAGCACTTATCAACAGCTTTCATTTGATACCCATATTGTACATACACAACCAAAGGTTACCCGGGTCCACGTTTTGACCTATATCTCGAGACCCCAGTCACGGAGCGGCATGAAAAATACTCTGTACTAAAGCATTCACCAACAGCTTTCATTTGATACCCATATTGTACATACACGTCCGAAGGTTACTCGGGTCCACGTTTTCACCTATATCTTGAGACCCTATCTACCAATAGGTATTCAAACTATACGGAAATCATCTTCAATACCTACTTAACAATGTATGTAAGTTTGGTTTAATTCGGTTCAAAGACACGGCGGGTCCACGTTTTGGCATATATTTCGAGACCCTGGTCATCAATAGGTATGAAAACTACCCCGTATTAAAGCACTTATCAACAGCTTTCATTTGATACCCATATTGTACATACACAACCAAAGGTTACCCGGGTCCACGTTTTGACCTATATCTCGAGACCCCAGTCACGAAGCGGCATGAAAAATACTCTGTACTAAAGCATTCACCAACAGCTTCAATTTGATATCCATATTGTACAAACACATTCTAGGGTCCACGTTTTGGTCTCTATCTCGAGACCCTAGTCACGGAGCAGCATGAAACATACTCTGGACTAAAGCATTCACCAACAGCTTCCATTTGATACCCATATCGTACATACACATCCGAAGGTTACCCGGGTCCACGTTTTGACCTATATCTCGAGCCCTATTTCCAAAATAAAATATAATCCATGTTACTCGTGGATGATGTAGCTTTCGAATGGTGGAAGAATTTTTAAAATCGGTCCAGTAGTTTTGAGCCTATTCATTACAAACAAACAAAGTTTTCCTCTTTATAATATTAATTAGTATAGACAACATATCTTATAAGGTATATGGTAAATATTAAATACCATACATTTTTTCCTTCATATATAATAAAAAAATTAATAATTATAACATTAAAACAACAGGTATTATTAACAAACTTGGTTTTACTTTAAATTCTTCAAGTGAATCAAATTAATAATAATCAATAAGAAGGCATATGCAAATACAAATACGTGAATTTATATATGTACATTTGCGCATATACATACATACATATATACGCTCACTTAAGTAGGAGAGAGCAAGATATCGAACGTTGCCGTTCGTTTGCTTTGTTTGCTTTGTCGTTCGTTCCGCCCTTTCGCTTGCAGTTCATTCAATGCAATGAGCAAGGTAACGGCAATGAGCAAGGTAACACTAATATGAGCAAGGTAACACTAATGAGCAAGGTAACACTAATATGAGCAAGGTAACGGCAATGAGCAAGGTAACACTAATATGAGCAAGGTAACTACATATGAACAGTAATGAGCAAGGTAACACTAATATGAGCAAGGTAACGGCAATGAGCAAGGTAACTACATATGAACAGTAATGAGCAAGGTAACGACACATTTTTTCGTGCGTGCAGCCTGTTAAATCGAATTATAAGACGTTATCACGTCAAAAGATTCTGTGACTATCTTTCTGGACTATCTTCTTTGACGAGCTGAAATCGATTCACCATTTCCGCTATTGACGTGCGGAACTACAGTCAAATCGTTACGTTCAAATATTTGGAGTCACGTTTTTTAGTATCCGGCAGAGATAAGAGAGATAGGGCGATAGAAGTATGGGAGTTCACATGGATGGTATCTTGATTAATAAAGAGATAGGGAGATAGAATTTTGAATTGGTCGAGACAAGGAGCACCAAGAGATAGGGAGATAGAAGTATTATAGATAGTAACAGGAGTAAACCTTGATTTATAAAGCACGGAACCCGATTAAAAGTTCATGCCGAATCATGGTGCCGACCTCACAACGAACAAGCTGAGCTAAGCTGCCCTGAGCGCTGCTGGTTTAATCTTACAAAGCCACAGTGAGCATTTACAATAGACAATTACGTTCAACTGGGACTTCCATATTGACCTCAGATTTTCCCACAATCGCCCTTCCAATCTAATCCAGGGTTTTCTATCGGCTTGGTCAAGGATTTCAAATACTCTGCACGTATATGAGTGGCTCAGTGCCATCCTTGCCTAAGCCTCAATTTAGTCATTTCCTAATAATTAGTGACAAAGTTAATAGGTAATTAAAAATTAAACAGCCTTTTTAGGAAGGTTTGAAACATTTAATTAAACTGAAAATACATTCCTTGAATACTACAAGTTAACTTAAGAAAATAAATATTTTATTGTCTCATCATGACTTTGGTACAAACGTATAGGCACTTTTGGCGCTTACTAAGCAAATAGGACGTGATGCTTAGGCATCCTTGAAGTGATGAGAAAAATTGCTATTCGTCATTTTCTTCAATTTCTGATTCTTCATTTTGCTCAACAACCCCTATATTAAGTGATTGGTAAACGTCGTGGTGCACTGGAGGCACAAATTTCAAAAGATGTATCAAATTCTTTTTCTTCTCTTTAGTTATAGCGCATCCATTTGGAAACAGGGCCGCTAATTGAGATGGAAAATAAAGCGAAAGGCGACCCCTACCAGATTTGTTTGTCAGGTCTAGTGTACTGAAAAGTAGATCATTTTCAACATAATTGTACTTATAAAACATTTTCTTTGGCTCTCCTTTTCGCAACTGAATCCATTTAATTTTAAGCCATTCGACCTTCCCTTTTTTAGTTGAAACCTTCCTATGTGTAATAGATTCTTCCAAAGTGTTTGTACTAAAAAACAAATCTTTCGTCATCTGATGAACATTGAATTTAGGACTTTTTTTCTTAGTGGAATTAATTACATTTAACAAATCATCGGGATGGAAAATATGGGGATGGTGCTTTTTCTTCTAGTATTCCAAAATTTTCGTCGCATGTTGAAAAACTGTGCCCCGATATAAAAAATTTCATGTCACTTTTTTCAATTTTCGAATGTTGTAGAACATAAGAAAGAACCAAAACCACTTTAATATTTCGGTTTTGGCTCCCGCAACTGTCACTATAAAGAGTGATTTCTTCTGTAGTTGACGGCAAGCAGTTTTTTATGTGGTACAAAAGACAAGATGCGATTTCTTGTGCGCCTCTTGATGCAATATGTTCATTCCAAACGTGCATGCGTCCAACATTATTTACTTCATCATGTATGCATAGGTTATACACCCAGAGTTGACGTTTGTAGTATACAACTCCGGTAGTCAAAACTGGAGTAGGTAATGTCTTTTGTAGGTCGAACACGATTACTTGCTTTGTATTATTGATAGATCTGGCTGCAACGGCATCTCGTTTTTTCATATCCCGGATGACATCTACTTGTCGTAAATGAATGTCATGTTGCACTTTGGAAGTCTGCTTTTCAGCTTCTGTCTGCAAAGTATTTATTTTTAGCTTGAATTCGTCGCATGTTTGACAAGTGTCTTTCTGCGGTTGGTGAAAATGCAGGTTAAATTTTGTATTAAAAATGTGTGGGAAAATAAGTAAGGAAACTGTATGGTGCTTATTGTCAATGGACCAATTTTTATACATATCATACATCATTTTCATGTTTAGGTCTGGATTTAAATATTTTCTGTTACTATCTCGCCTGCAATAATGACTATCGTACGATGGAAATTGTTGTATAAAATCGCGAACCCTTTGTTCATCTGCCAAGCTAGTTTTATTATGTGGATTATGTTTCCTCTTAAGTCACCTCTCGGCCTACCAGATTGCTGCTTTCTCTTTAATGCATTTGTAATGGTTCCGTCGCATACAGCCAGTGTCCCTTTAAAGAATTTTTTGCAAACAATTTTGTCTTCCCCTTGTTCATCTCAAAGCCTGTAGATTCTTGTTTTAACCCTACGACTGTTTTCATTTTTGGTATATTTTCTTTTAATATCTGTAACCTCAATTTGACCTGCAAGGAAAGAGTGTTTCATGGGCCCATCCATACTGTAAAATCCTTTAAAAATATCTCTTCTTCGGTCTTCAGAAATCTGTTGAGAACAGTGAAGTACACATCCACATTCTGATAAGTCACACCGTTTTTGTGGAATGAGTCGTCCTTTTGTAGATAGATATTCTTCACCACGTGCACGCTTTAGTTTTCTAATATATTGTGTATGTTTGTGAGGCTGCCTGACTCTCTTTCGCCCTTTATTATCCTCCACGAGCTGCTCGTCATTCTCTCCCGTGGATAATAAGAATAAATGAAACTATAATACCTGAGACCTCATCTGAAGGTAAGTAGTCTTTGTCTTTATCACTATCGTCACCTGAAAAGTCGGATAACGAAAACAGCATGTCGCTCCCGGCCGCCATGTTTTGATGGCTAGGCAGAAATGGCCCAAATAACTTTTGACATATTGAGATTGCCAAAACTGCCCATAGATGTCAGCCTTGTCTCGTTCAAAAATTAGGGATGTGCAACTTTAGCACGGATAGTTTGGAGTATTTCTAAGTAGTGTCGCATAATAACTCCAAATATGAAATTTCGAGGGTTAGGCAAGGGTGGCACTGAGCCACTCATATATTCTCGCACAAGACAATCACTCTGAGAACTTCAGTTGTTTCGTTAAGTTTTCATTTGAATTTGGATTCAGTTTTTCAAGAAAACTTAGAAATTTCTATTGTTTTTTTCTTTACCGAAGCTGTACAGTAATACGAGTAGAAAGCTGAATTAAGTTTAAGTAAATTTATTTTCTCTTGTTCTGTTTCAGCTCCACCTGATTTGTGTCTTTATCTTAACGTATTAGATGCTAGAGAGCTCCAAAGTCACTGTCTAAGCGAGTCCTTTTCCAAAGCCTCACATGCAATCCTAATAAAGACGCGGTAGTAAAAAAATATCGTTATTTCGTGCTATCTATCTCACGAGGCAAACGCTAAGCTAAGTTGTCCTGAATGCTGCTGGTTTAATTTTACAAAACCACCTCTAAGTAATCTCCTTAAGATCTTTAGAGATCTCTTCATAGCCTACCTCTTAAAAACCGGTCCAGGCTTACCTTTACATTGTAAAATTTTTTTTAAAGATTTACCTTCTAGACATCTTGCAGCATTTATGCGGTATACTAAGACTTTCAAGAGTTTAATATTACAGATAAACATCCCTCATCTGTCATTTCCGTAATTTTTTCACTTATCTTCTTCCCCCTTACCATGACGGTCCGCAAATATCTTCCCCTGCATTTCTCGATCCGTTACTAAGCGCCACCAGTTTTTGATGTTCATCTCTTTGAGATAGTCGATAACTGCATCTACCCACCTTTCCTTTGTCTGCCTTCAGTTCGCTTCCCATGCAGTTGTTTGTTGAAGGCTCATTTTGGTGCCCTTTGTTCTGGCATTCTTTCGATGTGTGCAAGTCAGCGTATTCGTTGGACTTCTATATATGTATAAATATTTTATGGTGTATTGCCCTTGTTGAATGAGGTGTTCAAAATCAGATATTTATCTAATAGGACATGTGCCATCTTCCAGCTTGTTTGGGCCATATATTTTTCGTAGTATTTTCCTTTCGAGTATTGCCGTCATATTTTCATCGTCCATTCATCATCATTCATCTTCATCGTCCATACTTGCCAACCGTATGTCTTGATGGGGCGTAAGAGAGCGTGAAACGTACTTAGTTTTCAATTTCTTGACAGGAATTTGGACTTGAATAGCTCTATATGCGCGAATGATACTTAATTTGCTGCTTGTAATCTGTCAGCTGGAGCAGGACTTGGCTTCACTTGGTGGGCCCAACTGGCGACGGTTAGCACCAGAAAGAAACGACTGCCACACTTTGTTAAACTTGGCCAAAATCGCGTAAGCGGTTAACGCGCCAATTAAGAAGAAGAAGAGTATTACTTAAATTTAAAAAATTCTTAAGAAAAATAATCTGAAAATATATAAAGCCGCTTAAATATGAACACTAAATGAAAATACGCATTCCAAAAAGTAAAAATTGCTGTATTATTGTGCAAAATATTATATGAAATTCTAAAAAACTAATGAATAAAAGACATTTTAAAAGAATCTAATAATCACTAAAAAATATTAAAAAAAATTTAATTTGAAATATTCAATTTGAAAACTTATTTCACAAATTTAGGAAAAATGTTTTTTATTATAAAACAATGCTTTACGCGGAGTGAAAAAAAAGTAAAAGAAAAATAAATACAGTGTTGGCCACAGCTAAAGCACCCCCCTAATGGCATTTCAAATAATGCTAAATCTCTCAATCAAACATCTTGAAATATGGCATATACATATGTCATGTGTTTCCTTGTTACTTTAAGTATTTACAAAATATAATACCAAATATACAGCGTTTTGGTTATACTGAAAAAAAAATTGAAATGTTCATATTATTTAAAAACTGAATGGTCAAAACTAAAGCACCCCACATTTTTTTTCTTAACTACGGCTTTGTTTTGTTGTTTTTAAGTTAATTTCTCTTCCTAACGGTATTTAAAGCTGATTCAAAGTTCGTTAGAATAATTTGTGCAAAACACGTGCGGATTTAGTAGGACAAAACATTTCATACGGGAAATCAGCAAATATGGCCAGAAATGCGTATTCAAATGAATTTAAAAATAAAATAATAAATGATTGGCAAAGTGGTTTATCGCGACACAAAATTCGTGAGAAATATTCAATAAATAGAAGTATAATATCGCGACTTATAAAAAAAATTGAACAAACGGGTTCTATTTCTGCAATCCATAGTGGAGGAAGGCCACGAAAAACTACACGACAAGACGACTCCACCATTAAAAGAAAAATTCAGAGTGATACAAATAAAAATTGGTCTGGGGTTGTTTCTCTGGCCAGGGTATCGGGCCTATTCATCGAATAGAGGGAATTATGGACCGTTTCATGTACACAAACTTAAAGATGTAATGCTACCACACGCTGAGGAGGAAATGCCACTCAGATGGAGGTTCCAGCAGGATAATGATCCGAAGCATACCTCTGGCACTGTAAAACGTGGTTACAGCAAAATGCTATAGAGGTATTAGACTGGCCAGCTTAATCTCCCGATCTCAATCCCATTGAGAATTTGTGGGAGATTGTAAATTCGAAAATTAATAGGGAAAATTGCAGCACAAAGGAAGCCCTGCTTGAAGCGGTTAAAGAAGCCTGGTACAACATTTCTCCGGAAATTATTAGTAACCTAATATCTTCTATGCCAAAAAAATGTTCTGAAGTTATCAAAAATAATGGGTTTAGTACAAAATACTGAATAATAAAAACAATTATTTTCGCTTTTAATGGGGGGTGCTTTAGTTTTGTCCAGACAAGTTTTGAATAATATTAATATTTTTTAATTTAAGTTTTAATATAAGAAATGTTGAAAATTTTTTGTTATGTTTATTAATCACCAAGATAATAAGAAGAAACAAGGTGTAAAAGTAAGTAATATTCCATCTTGTTTTATTGAGTTATTTGACACTATTTGAAATGCCATTAGGGGGGTGCTTTAGTTTTGGCCAATACTGTATACCGTTAAAAAACTGAAAAGTACAAATTTTAACAGCAAACATTGATTTACAGCTCTAAAGAAAATAATCTCAAGAAAAGGCATCGAAGTCGGTTTTGAGACTGTAGGTCCCTCCATTTGTAGAACAACATTAAGACGCATGCCACAAACACGATGAGAAGCTCGGCCAAACACCCAAAAGAGCTGTACGCGCCAATTATATACAGTGGCTCACAGCTTATTTCAGGCAAGCTCTTGCTTATGTTGTGGCGGCGGCTAGTCGCTTGGTTAACGGTATTTTGAATTTCTAGTTTCTCTAACTAGCGCACAATTATTGTTCTATGCAATTTTTAGTATGTTTGTGATCGCCAAGTGGACAATATAAAAAGATATAAAAAATGGGCCGATGTACTACGATTGAACAGCGAGACCTGGTCACCAAGCATTTGCAAAGTGGAAAGTCGCAGCGAAAAATTGCGGAAATAGTTTGTTTGAGTAGTGCTATAGTACAAAGTACCATTGAACGCTTCGTTCATGAAAATCGGGTGCAAAATAAAGGCCGATGTGCTTCAAATAAAGTTTATGACGAACGTGATGAGCGTTTAATTATTCGAAAAATAAAAGAAAACCCAATGCTATCGGCACCAAAACTGCTAAACGGAATTCAGCAGGGAGTGGGCAAATCATGTTGCGTCGAAACAGTGCGACGGGTACTACGTGAAAATGACTTTAATGGTCGAGTAGCACGAAAAAAGTCATTCATAAATAATAAAAATTAATTGAGCCGAGATGCCTTCGCCAGAGAGCTTGAAATTAAAAATTTTGATTTCTGGAAACCGGTAAAATTTTCTGAAGAGTCTAAATTCAACCTATTCGGCTCAGATGAAATGTCTCACGTCTGGCGGAAACCTAATACAGAGCTTCACAAAAGCAACATAAAACCGACTGTGAAACATGGTGGTGGCAGTGTAATGGTATGGGCATGTATGTCAGCAGCCGGAGTAGGAAATTTAGTGTTCGTCGAGGGTATTATGGTCAAAACAATGTACTTCAATATTATAAAAGATAATCTACTCCAAGGTGCTGCGAAACTTGGAATACCTCAAGATTCAGTATACCTATAGATCAGTTAAAAACCGTAATTTTGGAGGAGTGGAAAAAAAACGGACCGGAAGTAACGAAAAAGCTGGTGGAGTCAATGCCAGAAAGGTTAAAAGCTGTTTATAAAGCCAAAGGATACCACACAAACAACTGAATCATTTTTAAATTTAACTTAATTTTAAGAAAAAATTTAAGAAAAAATTAATATTGCATGCTGTTCTGTGGTTTTGTTTTTTATATTTTTTATTTAAAGCTTAAAAAAATATATGAAGTACCTGTTTTATACTGCAATTGCGTATAAATTATTTGATATTTAAATTTTTTCAAAAAAGTTTTAGCTTTCAAAATACAGCATTTGAAGTTGTAGTAGTTCGTCTGCATGAAATAAGCCACTGTATATACATATGTACATATAAAGGCATCGAAATGTATATATAAAAATTGCTAAAAAGTAGGAAAAATGAAATATTACGAGTATTTGAAAAAGAAAGCCAAAACTATTCAAAAAAATTTATTTTTAATATACGTGAAACAAGTATTTACAAGTTGAAAAAAGTTTTAAAAATAATAAATGAAAAACCGCATCCCAAGAAGCAAAAATTACAGTATTTCGGAAAAATGGCTATGTTTAAAAACAAAAAAAATTATAATATATAATAAAATGTATTTTTGGTTTAGTTTAAAGAATTGAATAAACCATTCCGAATATTTCAAAAAACGATATCTTTACTTTGATAAACTAAAATATAATCCGAAAAATAAAAAAATAAGGAAAAAGTCAAATTTATTTTGTTTTCAGGATTAAAATCGTCTAAAAACTTCAATTCTAACAGAAAATGCTCCAAAAAAAATATTTTAAGAAAGAGTATCGAAAAATATAGCTAAAATCCGCAAAAAATTAAAAACAATTAAATACGAGGGGTGCCCTTTATATGTCGGGATTTGGCAACCCTGGTGTTGCAATCTGGCAACTGACAGCTGTATCGCAAAGTTTGACATTTTTTGGCTTTTACGTACTCAGAACGTTTTGAAATACCAGCGCTATTTGTGTTGTTTACAGTAACTTAAAAGATTCATCTCGGTCCAAAAATCGAATTAAATCGTGAACATTTTCGTGCGATTATTTTTTACAACTTTCGACGTGGATTAACTCAGCAACATTGCATGGATGAACTTAATTCTTTTTTTGGCGATGAAGCTCCATCAAGGACCAGTGTTTATCGATGGTATGGTGAATTCAATCGTTATCGTAGTTCACTCCAAGACGAATTTCGTGAAGGTCGTCCAAAATCAGTTGTTCCGAAAACCATTGATGCTGTGCGCGAACTGATATTGCAAGATCGTCATGTGACCTATCGTGAGATTGAGATAATCTTCGGCATTAGTGGGACCAGCATACATTCAATATTGCATAAACATTTGACTGTCAAAAAATTTGTTCGCGTTGGATCCCACACAATTTGTCAATCGCTCAAAAAAAGGCTCGTGTCGATTGGTCGAAGGAAATGCTCAAAAAATACGATCGTGGGGCTTCGAAATACGTCTATGACATCGTGACAGGTGATGAATCATGGATTTATGCGTAGGAGCCCGAAAGTAAACAGCAGTCGACTGTATGGGTGTTTCAAGATGAGCAAATCCAACAAAAGTTGTTCGCGCACGAAGCACTTCCAAGCAAATGGTCGCCTGCTTTTTCGGAAAAACTGGACATGTCGCAACCGTACCACTAGAACAACGCAGAACAGTAAATTCTGAGTGGTATACAACCATTTGTTTGCCAGTTGTCTTCCAAGAAATTAGGAAAACCAATCGCCAAAGACGGATCATTCTTCACCAGGACAATGCGAGCTCTCACACATCGGCTCAAACAACTGCATTTTTGACTTCTTTTTATTCCCGTACGTAAAAAACACACTGAGAGGTCAACGTTTTTCGACACCTGAAGAAGCGGTTGCGGCATTCAGAATGCATGTTTTGGAGGTACCTCATTCAGAGTGGCAAAAGTGCTTCGACAATTGGTTCAAACGCATGCAAAAGTGTATAGATCTTCATGGAGAATATTTTGATACCCTCGTATTACTCTAATTAGAAACCCGAAATTATATTAGAAAATTTGTTTTTATTTTAAACAACGACTTAAAACTTGAAAGAAAATAGCTTTAAGAAAAATAATGTAATAATAAATACCGCTGAAAAACTTTTAAAAAGTCAATTTATGAAATACAAATATTCAACAAAAACTAATTTTAATACAGAACGTCGAACAAATAGAAATATTTGAAAACCGTTAAAGCGACTTACAACTCGAAGGAAAAATTATAAGAAGAGGATGGGTTAATGATACAATAAATAATAAATAATATATTTTATATACCATAAAGTTCAATTACTGGAAAATAAAACTAAATGAAAAAAAGAAACAATAAAATAAAGTGTATCCATATCGGCTTGAATATCATTGGCATCCTCTTGAGAAAACCTTAAGGTGATCAGCATAAAGCAAACATTTAGCAAATGAGGAACAACTTTTGATGTCATTAATAATTAACACAAATAAGAGCGATCTCAAAGTAAAGGGTTTTCCAATAACAGGTGTTATTTAAATATATAAAAGGCTAACGAGAGATGATTACTGGTTTTTTATGGCCGGAATTGGATGATATTGACCTGGACAATGTTTATTTTCAACAAGACGGTGCTACGTGCCCCACAATCAACGAAACCATTGATCTATTACGGGAAAAGTTTCCGGACCGTGTTATCTCTCGAAGAGGTGATCACAATTGGCCACCGAGATTTCGTGATTTAACACCTTGTGACTTTGTGCTTTGGGGCCACGGGAAAAAAAAGGTCTACGTCAACAGTCCAGGGTTGATTCAAAACCTCAAAGATGGAATTCGTGAGGCTATCGAGGACATAGGGCAGCCACTTTGCAATGCGGTTATGGAAAATTTCATGAAAAGGATATTCTGCTGTAAGCGTGGTCGTGGTGGTCATTTGCCTGATGTTATTTTCCACTATTAATGGCATAACTTCCTCTTTATAATGAATTAAACATCCGATCGTTTATATTTAAAAATTGCATTTTTCTTTGAATATCAAAATAACACTCTTATTGGAAACCCCTTTACATTACAGAAAAGCTGCATGAAAGCCAAAACAAGCTAAGTTTTTAATTAAAATTCTACGCGTAACTTTGTCGAAGGCTTCCGAAAAGTCCGTGTAAATACAGACGACCTGGAAAGAATCAATGCCATATACTATACACTAAAACCAGCCAGATTAGATATTCCAGATATGTAGGCAACATTGCCATGCTGATTTGGGCCAATTAAAGATTTAACTACAAAGCTCAGTTTTGCATTGACAGCATGCACAAACATTTTGGAAATATGTAGTCCATAGCTTTGAAATAGGCTTATAATTTCCAACGTCATTTTTATTGCCACTCTTAAAAGAGGGCGTAATGGAAGAGAGCCTCCATGATACATGAATACTTGGTTTGGTCCACCCTTTCCAAGAATCCATTGTCGGCACTAAGTTATTTTGTAAAAAAATTGATTTTCTAGCACAGTGTAATTTGCATCTCATTAAATTGCGCATAATAAAAATAATAATCTATAAATGCTTCAGTCCTTAGGGGACCCGGTGGTCCAGAAATTTCAAAAAAACGATTTTTTATTTTTTCGACATTTCGAAAGCATAGTATCTTAAAAATATACTGTGAGATTTTCATGCTTTTACAGCCCATTAACTAGGTAGAGAGTGGTCCGCGCGATCCTGTACCTCCAACTTTAAACTCATTTATCTCGAAACGACTTTTTTCGGCACAGCGGGGATGAAAACAAAAAAACTATTCACCCGAATCACTTGAAATTTGGATATGTTGTTTACAACATGTATCGCTATCGTCGGAACTAGAATCATAATTTTATTTAAATAATTTCCTATTTTTTAAACTAAAAAACTAGTGAAAAAAACCCGATTTTACGAACTTTTTTTCAAAAGTTCCGACCATAACTGCACTCTTTCTGATTAAGAATCTTCTTGAATTTTGTGTTACAGATAAGTAGAAGTCTCGAAATCATCTACGCCGTCCGGGTTCGATTTTTCGAGAGGGTCATCTTCAGTGGCATTTTTATAATAATAAATATTGTTTCAAAAGTAAAAAAAAAAAAATTTTTTGTATGCTCAATAAATGTAATAATAAACCCGAAAAGTTGAAACATCGTTTTTTAAATTTTTAATGGCAAAAAAAAATCGTGAAAATAGGTGAAATTTTCGTGCTCTAGACCACCGGGTACCCTTAAAAGACCATTTCTCCATTCATCCTTCACCACTATTCAGACGATGCATAGCTTTGTAAAAGTCGAGTTTCATAGGATTCAAAATTACCACTTTTTGGCTTTCATGAGATGATAGCTTTCCGAAAAAATTCGAATTATGACTCCTTTAGGGATACGCGAATGAAACCATACAATTGTCTTCCTCAAGTAAAGAAAACAAGAGTAGCCTTAGTCGACTTATCGTCTGACCTATTCGACTACCTCAGGTAACAGTCAAATGTTGTACTCTGTGTCTATTGGGCGCAAGGAGGCCAACCGTTGGGTTCATTATTATTATTATTATTAAAAGTTGAGCACTGCTCCACAGCTTTAAATTCGCTCTAAATTTGCGGGCACTCAAGTCATTTAGGAAATAAGACGGACATCAATTAGCCGGCAAAAAGTCTAAAGAGGAGCGTTGGCCGGTAAGTCGCTTTAATTCTGCAAATTCAGCTACCCCCAATTTTTTAAAAATTTTCAAAAATTAGCCGTCAAGAAAATAAGAAAAGATTGCGTCTACTCGTTGGCCTATTTTTGGAGATTTTAAGACTGATCTACATACCAACATATTTGTGCATTTGCATATGAATATATAAAAGTGTGTGTGTGCATTTATATCTCCATCGCTAAATAGGAGTCTTACCCTGCGCATGCAACAAATGATGCGGATGCCCATGCGAATGATGCTGCAGTGGCAGGTGATGATGCTGATGTTGTTGTTGTAGCGCATGCAAGTTAGCAGGATGTTGCACACTAGCAGCAGTGGCGCTGCCACTACTCAAATTATGTGGCAAAAATGCAGCCGCGACGGCTGCGTGCGCATTGAAGTAGGCCATGCGTGAGGCGGCAGCAGCAGCCATTGTCATCTGATGGTGGTGATGCTGATGATGGTGTTGCTGTTGTTGCTGCTGTTGCTGTTGCTGATGATCAACCAGCCGTTGTTGATCAGCGGCGACGGTAAAAGGCGTTGTAATACTGGCGTTTACAACCGAATTGACCACAGGCGCCGATGCTGCAGACGCACTTGTGCTTATAATTGTGGACTGCGCTGTGGCATTTAATGGCGCGATCGAGCTGCTACCGCCACTGTTAGCTGTTGCTTGGCTGGGTGAAGGAGTGCGCGCGGTTACTGCCGGTGCGGCTGGCGGTGGCGGTGTTGTTGTTGTTGTGCCTCCACTACTACTGCTCAACATTGCAGCTGCAGTCGGTGAATTCGTTTTTGTTTTTACAGCTGACGCGTTCTTTTCGTCGAGATCGTTTGCGCTGCCCTTTGAGTCCTGCGTTTTGGCGACGTTAGCAGCGGCGGCGGCGGCGGCTACTGCTGCTGCTGCCGCAGCTGAATTACTCAAGCCGAGCAGCTCTTGTATGGCGAATGGTGAGCGCTGCGGCATTTTTTAATATTTTAATATTTTAATTTTTTAATTTTTTATTTTATTTTTATTTTTTATTTGCTGAGGTTTTTATTTATATTCAGTTTTATTTATATGAAATTTTCGAAACGCACTTTTCAAATAATTTTATAATTTTTTGTTCACTACTGTTTTTTTGCTTATTTTTGCACGTAAGTATTTAACCACAACTGATTTTTAATGTGTGAAATCATTGAATCATTACCTTATTTAGAGTAAAACTGATACACCAACGCACGGGTAGTTAATAATGAGCGAAGTGGAGCGCACAAATTCTATTATTGCACAGCGAATTACATATTTTGAGCGTGAAAGTTTGTTTATTTATTTTATTTTGATAAACTACAGCACAAATTACCTTACAGAATAGACAAAAATGTAAAGAAAAATAAGCCAAATTTGGCAACTAAAATATTTACAATCAATATAAATTCAATATTAGGCAACTAAAATTAAAATTTTTACAAAATTAGATCTAAATAACTCCTTACAAGGAAACATAGGCTGCCTACAGTCTGTCTGCTCATTTTCAAGGGTGTGGAGAATCCTTTGAAGGGGAATGTTAAGTACTTAAGACTTAGGAAACTTATGTACGTGGAAACCTACTATTGAGCAGAGGGTTCAAAACGCCAACATTGCATTACACTTCGTATTACACTTCGGTAAGCCCGACACTTGCGTAGTTGGACCTATTTTACTATATGGCATACTCTTGTGTTGGCCATCAACTCAAAAGCCAAGCTCTAGAAAACGGTTGACCAAGAACCAAAAAACTGCATTTTTTGCATCACCGGCGCTTTCAGGACTACCGAAATAAAACGCTCGAGATGCCAGTAAACTTGCCTACTCGAAATCTGGTTGGTAAACACGTGGCCGCAGCTTCAGCGCTCAGATTTATAGCATGGTGCTATTGAAGACCCGGCTGTTTGGCCACGCTTCAACACTACAAACTATGGTATGAGCAGTTATAATCAAGAAATCGACTACCCACCTTCGACGGGCTCTTCGATACTAACATTCCGTCAAGCAGAGAGTGGCAAACTCAAAAGACATGAAGAAGAGGGGAAATCAATTTTTACACGGATGGAGCTAAGCTGAAAAATAAAGTAATCTATGAAGATCTAGACAATGAGGACGACATTTGTTTAGGTAGCTAGGTAGGTAAGATGGCAAGAGTACCCCAGGTACACTACTAGTAGCACTTACGTGCCGTTTTGATACCATAATGGGGACCACTACCTGTGAAAGGATTAAGGGAGGAGATAAAACCGTCTACAGCCATCCAGTGCTGTTGATGTAGCGGAGGAGAGAAAAGGGATCTAGGCTGGAGAATTTCATCAAGTCATCCCCAAAGGCCCAAAGGGGACGCTGAGGAATCTCAAGTGCCTAACCGCCAGAGCTGGACATTTGCAGAGAAAGTGTTCCACAGTCTCTTTCTCTGCAGGATGCCCACAGCTTCTGCAATGGGGGTTGTACTGAATTTTAAGCTTCTCCGCATGAGTGCCGATCACCCAGTGACCAGTGATCACCGCAATGAGTTTGGAAATTTTGGTGGGGGGTTCTCATCACCTTAAGCGTTCTGTTTATATCGTATTGAGGCCATAGTGCTTTTGAAATGGCACACGATGAGACAGACCTCCATCTGTCTTGCGCTTTTCTTAGAAAGAAGTTGTGTAGTGTCCCTTTAACGACGGCCAAGGGGATACCGATGTCTGAGAAGGGAGCAGCTGGATCCGGTTCTGCCGCCCCCTTCCTGGCAAGCTCATCGGCAATTTCATTTCACTCTATATTCCTGTGCCCAGGAACCCAGATGAGGGAAATGTTTCCTGCAGGAGTTCACGAGAAGAGAGCTGCAATACGGCGACGACAGTGCCTTGATTGCAGCTTGGCTATCGGAAAAAATATTAATGTCTCCCTCCCAACAGCGATCCCAAAGCATTTTGCATGCCTGCAGGATCGCGAAGACCTCTGCTTGAAAGACGCTGCTTGTCTCCGGCAGTTTAAAGGAGACCGAAATGCTGGCTGATTTAGAGCTGACCCCCGCTCCCACTTCAGACTCCATTTTGGATCCGTCAGTGAAAACAGAGGCATCTATATCCGCACCAACTCTCCCCTCTTTCCAATCTTGCCTGCTCGGAAAGATAGCCCTAGCACAACTCTCAAAGCACAGTTTTCGGATGGAGAGGTCGGTGCGAATATCAGAGAAGGAAGGGGAGATCTGCTTCAAGATGCTGCTATGTCCTACAGGAAGTTGTCTCCAAAGGCCAAACTCCTAAATTTGTTTACTATCGCACAAATACTCAGATGCATCAGCTAAACTACAAGCGGTATGTCATGCAGTAGCACAAACAGGTCTAAAAGCATAGCAAAGACCAAAGTAATGCGGATTAAAACCACCGAAACTCAAGCCCTTCAAATTGCCGACACGCCGCTTGAAAATGTAAATGACTTTCGCTATATTCGGAGCATAATTTCAAAAAACGGCGGATCAACAACTGACATACGCAACCGAATATCTAAGGGACGCGTTGCATTTGGCATGCAAGACAAGGTATGGAGATCAGCCCATATCTCCAGGCACATAAGACTGAAAATATTTGATGCCAAAATGAAGTCGGTGGTTCTGTATGGATGTGAAACATGGCACTTAACAACAAGCATATCACAATCATTTCAATCCCTCCTAAATCGTTGCCTACGAAAGATAATGCGGATATTCTGGTCTGATATTATAAGCAAGGATGAACTTCGAGCGGCTGCCGGGCAAACACCAGTTCACATAGAAATTATGTGTCGCAAGTGGAAATGGATCGGACACACATTGCGCAAACCACGGACAGTGCTAGACTGGAATCCCCAAGGAAGCCGTAGGAGCGGGAGACCTGTCAACACATGGAGGCGACAAGTAGCAGCAGAGGCGGACAGAGTAGACCATTCCTGACTCCATCTAGCTCTAAACAAACGAAATTATAACTTGTTTGTTGAGGCTCTATGTTTCATCTAGGAACTATGGGAAAATATATATACATGGAGTTTTTTCAAAAGATTTAGAATTATAATTATCTGCCCGACTTCGGGACTACTGTAGCGTCTATCAGGCAGAAGTCTTAGTCATAAAGGAGGTAACTGTGTACTTCAACATACACGCTGTAACAAAGACTGCGATAAATATCTTCTCGGACAGCCTGGCGGCCATGAAATCAGCGAAGGTAATTATGCTAAGAGCAAAGGTGCACAGGAATGCCTGGCAGCTGTAAATCATATTAGCACCGTTGTTGTAGCAGCATAAACATTCCCCCACATACATACGGGTGGTCAGTTTTATATGGGTTCCGGATCATAGAGATATTGAAGGAATTCGCAAGGCAGATAAGATAGTTAGAATAAGTACTAATCTCCCACGGCTTGAAAACAGTGGCAAAATAGAAATTCTTATGGCAACTAAGGATAAAAAATATTACTCTCCAGAAGACCAATAAGTTCTAGAGAGAAGAAAATAATTGTGTTGCAACCAGGCTTAGCTGGTCGCAAATAGGTAAGGAAAGGTCAGGAGAATTGCTCAACGTCTCAAGAGAGAACATATCGAAGGTCGTGGCTTTTGTCACCGATTATTGGCTGTTGGGTGGGCACTCTTCCAGGCTATTCGTATTTTTTCTCATGAATATTGTAGAACTTGTGGAGAAGAAACCGAGGAAGAGGAAGAAACCATAGATCATTTTCAGCCTTGCCCAACATTGTTGGGAAATCACTTTTTTTGACTCTTTTACGGAAATATCTGGTGTTGCTATTAAGCCGATTCTACGCTTCATAAGAGCGTCGAAATGGTGCTATGATAAATAAACAGTAAGGTTCCCGTGCTACACAGTGGTACCACAACGGAGTTGGCTACTCTAAACTGACTGCCACAGAAACCTTACTTAAAGTAAATCTAGATAAAGCGAAATCAAGCAGGCTGGCGTTGGATGATGAATTACAGTCTCCCTCTGCATAACTCGCAATGTATAACTTTTGAAGTTTTCCTCTTAAAAAGGCTAAATATTTTGCAGACTTTTTTGTGAGTCTTAAAGTTTCCCTCTTAAAAAGGCTAAATATTTCGAAGACTTTTTTGTGAAGCATTAAAACTTATCCGCTCAAGTAGAACTGGATAGTTGACGATACCATTAAGAACACTGAAAATAAATGAAAGTGAAAGACAGGGCAGTTCTTTCTTTCTCTTTTTAGAGATTAATTAGCTTTAGCCGAGATTTATAGAATGGAATAGGGGCCTCAAATCGTAGGGTAAGCGTAATACCTGGTTAAGAAATAAATTTTTAACGCGTTCCATTCTATTTATGGAAAGTTGGTTGTAAGGTAAATTTGTTCTACGACCAAAAAAATTAGTTACCAACATTTTTATTTTTTTATTATTATTTACCCGCTTACTTTTTCATAAATTTGTACAGATCGACATTATTTACAATAATAGACTTTCTTAATTTCGCTACACAAATGTCTGCTTAGTTTTCAGAAAATATATATTTTAAGATAATATTTTTTGCTCCTACTCATATCTGAGTGAGGGTGATCAGATTAGAGGTCCTTTTTCCAATAAAGTTTTTTTTCACAGATCTCGCCTGGCTACTGCCAAACTAAATACATATTTTTTTCAGAATTCATTGACAATTCATCATGGAAAAACTGACGCCTCAACGACGTTTACAAGTCGTAAAAACGTATTACGAAAATTGATTCTCTGTGAAAAGTGTTCATCGCGCGCTCAGGTCAACTTATGGTGTTCGTAACCGTCCCACTGAACGCACCATTCGGCAAACCATCGGCAAAATTGAGAATTATTATACATTATTGGAAGATACTCGACCGATTAGACTACGTACAGCCCGAAGTGAAGAGAATATTGCGGTTGTAAATGAGAGTTTTGATGAAGACCCAGAACAATCGATTCGGCGCCGGTCTCAAAAACTTGGCCGATCTTATGGCACTACTTGGGCGATTTTACGCAAAGATCTTGGTTTGAAAATGTGTAAAATACAGCTAGTCCAAGATTAGAAGTCGTCCGATCTTCCAAAGCGTTATAGTTTCAGTCGTTGGGCTCTTGAAAAGCTCGCGGTAGATCCACATTTTGGAATCCGAATTTTGTTCAGCAATAAGGCCCATTTTTGGCTTAATGGTTACATCAGTAAGCAAAATTTCCTTATTTGAGCTGAAGAACAACCCGATGTCATTCAAGAACAGCCATTAAATTGATTGAAAGCAACCGTTTGGTAAGGCCTATGAGCTGGAAGAATCATTGGCCCATATTTCTTCCAAGACGAGGCTACCGTCAATGTAACAGTGAATGGCGAGCGCTTACGCGCCATGATAAACGACTTTTTAGTGTCGGAAATTAAAGCCCGTGATCTCCACAACATTTGGCCCCAAAAGGCGGTACATGGCGCTACTTTTCATACAGCCCGTGAAACAATGGATTTACTGCGTCGTCGAACTTGCTCATCGAACAAAAATATCTCTCGCCTTGGATGAGTGGATTGGCCACCAAGATCGTTTGATATAACACCTTTGGACTTTTATTTGTGGGGTATCTAAAGTCTAAATGCTTTGTGGATAAACCAGCTTTGATTGCGGCATTGGAAGCCAACATTGCTAAAGTTATTTACGGGATAGCGACCGAAGTCCTCCAGCGAGTCATTTAAAATTGGTATTTACGGATGTCCGAATTACGGCGCAGTTGCGGCCAACATTTGAAAAGGATTATCTTTAAAAAATAAATGTCATTAACGGTTCAATAGTTTTTATTTCAATTTAGAATCCAATACTTTTAAATTGATCACCCTTTATTACTTTCTAATGTGACCTTGTTTAGTCAAATTTTGTTCAACTTCGATATCTCGATGCGTCAGGGTGGAGTTTATAAACTGGTCAGATATCTAAGTCGAACTTCTCCAACAGTTTTTGGCAAGCGCAGTACGATTTTGTTTTAAAAATAAAGGGTCATATAGTTTTAGCAGGCGTGACTACCATTCGATGGAACCTGGGTTCACGAAACCTCAGTCACGAAATATCAAATAATAGAAAGAGGTTTTTTCTTATAGCGGTTGCCCCTTGGTAGGCAATGGTAAACCTTTGAGTGCATTTCTGTCATGAAAAAGTCTCTCGTATAAACCAGCTCTCGTACGAAGGCGGCATGAAATTGTGGGTTCCTTCATTTGTGGAACAGCAGAAGGCGCACAGCATAAATTGAAGGAAGAGCTCGGCCAAGCACTAAACAGAAGTTTTATTCCGCCTTTGGATACTAAACGGCTTTTATAAAAACTTTTTTTATTGCAAAAATACATGACCTGTAAAGAGGTGGTGGTTATGAGAAAAATGGTATTTTTTCGTTTTGATCTAGGATCCTTTTTAAAAGGCTATAATCCATAAATCGATAGAATTTTAGGAAGCTACCTGGAAGCTCAAGTCGTATAGCTAACAAAAATATGTTAAACGGACGTCCAAAGTCGAAAAAGTCTGGTCAAGCCCGGGTTCTCAGGGAGGGCCACATACATATATAGGTAGGCACACTCAACTGTTACTAAATCCTCAACCAAGTTGAAGCAATCTGAAATCAAGCGATCGAAATCACAAAAGATTGGCTGCGCAAAAGTGGTTTGTGCCTTGCAAACCCTAAGAGGGAAGCAGTTCTTATTAGTAACAGAAAAATAGTTGAGACGGCAAATCTCACAGTAGGTGACCACGCACTGGAGTCTAAGCTGTACATCAAATATCTTGGAGTAATTATTGACCACAGGTTGAGCTTTGAGCGAAGGCTGTAACTGCACTAACCCGGATTATGATGAATACGAGGGTCCAAAGCAGGCTTCCAGGAAAATACTTTGCAGTGTGGTATCAGCTACCTTGCTAAATGCTGTACCGGCCTGGGTCGAGGCAACAAGCTGCAGCTCCGACATGAACGGCATTAAATCGGTATACAGGTTAGGTGCCCTCAGGGTAGCGGAGGATGCTGTATTAGTCCTCTCGGTTAAGCTGACTGCTTTCGAGTTAACTGAGATAAAAAACAACGGGCGGATCCAGCACAGCTGACCTACCGAAAGGCTGGACGGGAGCGAAGCAACTGTATGTGGCCGGAGGAAAAGAGGAACTACATGAACGGACGATGGACTTATCAATTGATTTCGAATATCTTCAACTGGATAAATCGAATACAAGGGCAGATAGAATTCTACCTGACCAAAGTACTTGGTGGACATGGATACTTTGAATCTTAGCTCCACACATTTAAGCATGCAGACGACCCGTGCGGCACTTTTTGTGACAACTTAGTAGAAGATGCAATTTTGCGTGTTTTCTTTGTCTGCCCTCATTTCGTTGAGTTCGAAATGGAAGAATTTGAGTCTTAGGACCAATACCTAGTAGATATTATGCTTGCCTTTGAAGAACATTGGTCCGCTGTCGGTAGTATGGCAAGAATAGTGATAACCAAATTGAGCAACAGCTCAGATCTTCATGAAGAGGCAGTAGGCCACTCGCCCTCCGTGAAGTAATACTTAACGGTTCTTCCGCGGGAGGAAAACGGTGCTGAAGTAGGGTTTTTATGGGTGAGTCGAAGGACAAGTCTCACACTTTTCGACTTTTAATGCTTTTTGGCAACTCCAAAAAAAAAAAAAACATTAAAAAAAACTCAACTACATATAACTGCGACAGCCTGTACTTCTATGGCTATCGGGTATGCCTCAAAATTATTAGGTGCGCAACTAAGTTCCCGCTGTTTGCCAATAGATGCCGCCAGCAGTGTGGGCTAGTCGATTCTAAGATAACCTAAACGTCATAAACCAAGCTTAGACATCTAGTAAACAAACTGCTTCGACACATTAGTGATTTTGTTTTGGTATCATATAATTTTGGTTTTGTGAAAATATCTGATTTTGTGCCGAATAATCGTCATTTGCGGGAAGTGTTGATTTCCCTCTTTTATTCGAAGAAAACGGCGGCTGAAGCGCATCGAGAGCTACAAAAAGTTTATGGAGATGCTGCTTTAAGTGAAACAACGTGCCGAGATTGGTTCCGTCGCTTCAAAGACGGTGATTTTAATGTTGACGACCGTCCGCGTAAAGGAAGGCCAAAAACCTTCGAAAACGCTAAATTGGGGGCATTGCTCAATGAGGATCCGTGTCAAACGCAAGAAGAGTTTGCTTCAGTATTAGGAGTTAGCCGCCAATCCATTTTCAAGCTATTGCATGCTTTGGGAATAATTCAGTAACAGGAGACTTGGGTTCCTTATGAGTTAAAATCAAGGGATGTTGAACGTCGATTTTTCGCCTGTGAACAACTGCTCTAGCGGTAAAAAAGGAATAGTTTTCTTCATCGCATCATGACGAGTGATGAAAAATGGATTAATTTCAGCAACCTAAAGAAAATAAAGTCATGGGGACTGCCCGGTCATGCTTCTACGTCGTCGCCTCCGCCGAATATTCACGCTGCGAAGGTTATGCTATGTATTTGGTGGCACCAAGTTGGCGGTATTTATAATGAACTGTTAAAACCAAGCGAAACCATCACTGGGTATCACTCGGTATCGACTTCACCTAGCGAGCACTGCGCGAGAAGCGGCCGCAATACGCGGAGAGTCATGAAACAACGTGACAACGCTCGGCCTCACATTGCCAAACCCGTCAAAACCTAGCTGGAAACACTGAAATGGGAAATCCTACGCCACGCGCCGTCCGAATCGATGGTTGACCAGCAGTTCCATTCACATGAAGACATCAAAAAATTGCTTGATCCGTGGATAGCCTCAAAAGATGAACAGTTTTACCGCGAGGGTATGCGAGATCTACCAAAAGGTTGGGAAAAAGTAGTAGCCATGGATGGGCAAGACTTTCAATGATTCACATGTAACCACTTTTTCAGAATGAAGTTGTATACCCATAAAAAAAAAAACGGCGAGAACTTAGTTCCGCACCTAATAAAAAATATTTATTCAAGTCTCCCAAATTTTTGTGGATTTTTTTTTTTTGTTACAAAAGAAGCGATGACCGCAAGTATTGAATATTAAGCGATATATTAAAAAATTCGACTACTAATTTTCGTTTGATTTTATTAAAGAAAGCTTCATAACTAGTTTACAAGTGGCCAAAGCAAAAGAAAAGAGAGATTATTGCTAACAAAATAATTATTTAAATTAAAACAACCATTAAATTAAATAACCATCAGCAAACTTAGGTAATCCGTTTGCAGTAGAAACATTTTTTTTTAATTAAAAAAATTAGAGGCGAATTGGGCTAGATTAGTTTAAAAAAAAGCAAAAAAATTGTTTTATCTATGTACATATGTATGTTTTTAAAAAAATTAGAACCGAATTAGGTTAAGATTAGCTTAAGGTGACGCCAATCTCACAATTAGGCCAAATATGGCGGCTGATTTTGATAGCGCGGATTACTCAAAAAAAAAAAAATGATGCACAAATAAGCGAAAAAGTTTGAACAAAATTTTTTTTTCAGTTTTCTACTGCTTTTCAAAAAAATTCACAAGGTTATTCGATTTGCAATTTAATTGCATTAGAAAGGCGAACGAGGCCTTTAAATCGCTATTTACATATATAAAAACAAAAACAATACACATTCGATTAAGAATTCAATTAAATTTCATAACAAGTGTTGACGCTCAAATCATTTAATGTCAATTTACGTGAAATCATTTTTTAGTTAAACTTTTTTGCCGCTCAATGCAAATTGTGTCATTAATAAGTTGATTTGACATCGCTTTGCCGCATTTTGTTGCTTTGTTTGGCTACTCAACAACGCCGCACTTGCCGCTTATCCACTTGAGTTGCGTTAGAATGCCATACGAGTATGTTTATGCCGCGCCACAGCTTACGCAAAAAACATTAACTAGCAATAAACCGGTTTACTGCGCTCACCTACACACACAGACACATATACGCACACACACACACGAACACACGCAAAAACTCGGAGGCAGACGAGCGCGCGTACGTACGTACCTCTCCGCAAGCATTCATTAGAAGCGCGCTTACAAAGCGCACAGTCGCATTAACCCGCCAACGTTGCTGGCACGCATAGAGAGAAGGGCAATCAACGGCACCACAACGGTAAAGTAAATAGCGCGCTGAATGATGCGCGATTAACACGAAGCCTACTTTAGAGCACGTAAATTTTCGTAAATTTAGCAAAAATATTAAGCGACAATTTCGCATAAAATACACACAACAAATTCGCCATAATTTCCACGTACAACTGTTGCCCGATTGCAGGCGCACCGAGAGTTTTGTCCAACGACAATGACGGCAGCGGCGGCGGTGGCGGCGACAACAACGACGAGCACACTGCTTCGACTCTAGCACTAACTGCGGTGCGCTGCCGAGCAGTTTTGCAAAATGCAAAAACCTTTGAGACGGCATGTGGCAGTGGCGCAATAGCGCTAGTAGCGGCAAATATGGCAAAACATAAAACGGACTGCTTGGCTCGGACTGTGGCTCGCCGCCGCCTACAGAAACGTCAAGAATGCACACACAGACACACATGCATGCGATTTTTTAGTTTGTTTTTTATGTGTGCTAATACCTTTTCTATGCCCATCTTATGAGATTTGCGTACATTTTCGTATGAGAATCGAATAAAATATATTCGAAAACAAAAACAAAAACAAGAATAAAAACGACGCCAGTAAGCAGCAAGTGCATTCATCATGTATCACGGCTTTTGCATTTGTTGTTTTATTCCAACCTTCTTCAAACAGCATTTGCATACGAGGCAGTTGTTTTTATTTTCAAACGGTAAATCACGTCAACTCTCAGCGCATAGAGCGCAGTTAGCCAACACTCACGCAGGCAGGTTCATAGCAAGCAAACAAGCAATGCCGCCGCACTCTTAACTACGGTACTTCGAGCGTTGCGCGAAGGTACACGCGCAAATATTGGGCGTCAACCTCAAACATCTCACAGCAGCGCCTCTAAAGCGGCTTAGCAGGCGCTCATGCTACTACTTAATCTCCAGCTATACTCTTCACTCAACCGGCACATTCGAGCAACATTTCCCCTGCCGTGTTAGCGCTTGCCAATATGGCGCATGCGCATTAACACGCCTCTTTGTTCGACTACAGCAAGAGTAGCATGGCTAGCTATCAGTTTGAGCGCATTACCTCCTGCTGTACTGCTTGCACTCGCTTAGTTAAAGCGAATTTCCAGCAAATGGCTTTCCAATTGGAAGTATTCCAGTTGGATTGTTGGTGATTTGGGTGTGTTAGTGCGTATATTGCATGTGTGTGCGTGACTCTCCTTCCATCTTTGTTTTTACTTTTCGAAGTGTTAGTGTGATTTTTGTTGCCTTTCATTTTGCCAGCAACAAAGGTTCTTGTTCTCCCCAACTTTTTCGGCAAGGTGTGTGCATACATGTGTGCATGTAGTTGTGTTAGCTTTTATTACTATGAATTTTTGCTGTTGTTGTTATTTACGTTGTCGCTGCCGTTTCGATTAATGGAGTACGCCAATTTATAAACGCAGTCGCTCATTGCATGCATTTGCTCTCATTCATTACAAATATTCGCCAAGTACTGCTGCTGTTACAATCTCTATAGTGTTGGAGTTGTTGTTTACATTGGAATATTTACTAGCAGTGCTGAAGCATTTGTTTGCCATCAGCAGTGTTAATCTGTGTCGACTCTGTTTTATTGGCATTGTTGTATTTTAGATTCAGCATCACTGCTCGTCATCCTTAGACGCACGGTGGGCTCAACAAGTAAGCGAACTTCAGAAAATGAAAAGGGGAAAATGATAATTTAAAAATTGTGAAACTTTATAAGGATGAAAATTCGGAAGTTCTTTGCAGTTTAATCATAGAAAGAAGACTTTAGAAGAGCGAGGGTTTCTGCATTGATTGATAAAACATTGAGATCATTTAGTACTAACGCAGCAGCTATGAGTTTTGCCAAAATACAGGTACATGGGTAGGTGCAAACTGTCATGCAGAAAGCGGGCTAGTATTGGGTTCTTCCACATGCACTATAGATCGTGACAATCTGTACTGGATAGTTTCCTAAATTCAACTGGGCAGTTGTCATGCAAGTCTCCTAAGGCAATTCCCGCTCTTCGTCCGTGATATGTCAGTGCATGCCACTCTCTCCCAATTGCGAATTGTCCGAAGGTAGTAATGAATCGGTCTAACCAGAAAAAGCTTAGACTCTGCTCATATGTCGATATCTGCCGTGTAGCGCAGCCAGATAGCGGCATCTGCGTGGGCGCAATCACAAGAAACGAGCGAATGTGCGGAAATAAAAAGTTTGTGGATTCTGCATGAAAACAATTAACGCTCGCATTGGGTAAATGTTTCGAATGATATCAAAAGGAAGTAATGAAATATATATCAAGGCTCGTACTTACCAGCTCTAAATCCGCGTGGCTTTTCTCTCCTTTCAAAACTGAAATTTACTACTCGGGATACGCTTTGAGCACACGAAAGTGGTAGCGCGCATAAAATTTTTTTCAAAAAATAGAAAATAGCTTTAGCGGCTGTGTAGTGGCATCTGGTGCAGAATACTTTGACGGCTGAACACTGAAGATCGATTGAAAATTGTGTGATTTTTTGACAAAATTCGGGCAGAAATTCGACTGAATAAATACGCAGTGGTACAGGTTTAAAACTCTCATAACCCTCCCGAAGAATAAACTAACCATTGCAGACTGCGCAGTCATCTGCACACGATCGGGATACGGCCCAATGATTCTTGTCGTTTTTGCGAGCCGTACCAGGAGACCCCAACGTATCTCCTCCTTGAATGTGACGCTATAGCGCGGAGAAGTTTGGACATCTCGGCCAATTGCTGCCTGAAGAAAGCACAGCGATCAGTTCAATCCTGTCCTATCTTAAGTTGAATAAGGGAACTGGGCTTGGTTGAGGTACCAAAGGCATAAACACCATAATGTTGAAGTGCAAATCAGGTATTACTGAATGATCTCTCTCTCTCTCTCTCTCTCTCTCTCTTAGCTTCACAGTCTGTGGTGGACCATAGCTTCATCAACAATCCTCCTCCAATGCAGTCTCTCTCTTGCCTCATTTCTCCAATTACGAACGTTCATCGCTTTTAAGTCTGTTTGTATGTCATCAAGCCATCTCTTTCTTGATCGGCCTATCTTTATTCCTCCAATTGGACGCAAGGTAAACACCCTTTTTGGATTCTTTCGTTGGGCATTCTTATGATCTGGCCAATCCATCTAATCTGCTGCGCTTTAATACTGAATGGCAGTCACGCACAAAAGCAAAGCCAAAATAGGCATGCGTATTAGTCAAGGAATAAATATTTATGCATAAATCATGAAAATCTTTTGTAAAACAACAAAACTGTCAAAATTATTTCAGTAAAAGTGCCATAACTCCCTCAATTTTGCTTTGATTTCACTCTGACTGGACTCATTCCACGCCACTTTGTAGCCAAACGGTCGGCAGTTAGTGCAGTCCTAGGGCTTCCTAATCTATTTCATCTAAAAGAGGGCAATCTTACTATGCATGTAAGAATTCTGGGTTCTGGAATCCTGAACTCTCCGTACCTGGCGGTCTGTGACAAGATGGAAAGAAAAGAAAGAAAAGAAAAGGTTGTCATGAGTGATCGCTCAGCGTGAAGAAAAAATGAAATACAATTTGATTAAAAAGTTCCCGGAATAAACTCTAGGTGACGCTCTAAGTCCAGTTATTTGATTTCTATTTTTTTGTTAGGTTATGCGTTTAACATTCCATCCATTTTATCGCCAATGCTCGACTTTTGTAAAAAAAACCTTGGAAATGTTTGGAAACTGTTTCGCTTCGGTAATGAAACTCTAAAGCAAACAGTCATTGAAAAGTGCCATGAACTCTTCAGAAGAGACTGTGTGTCCATTGAGAATGACGAACGTGGTGGATGGCCGTCAACATTGAGAACTCATGAAAGCATCAATAAAGTTAAAGAAAAGGTGATCAATAACCGCAAAATAACCATCAGACAGCTTATAGAGGATTTCGAAATTGCTTATGGATCCATTTAGGGCATTGTAGTTCATGATTTGTTTGTAGATTGCGCGTGTTGCTGCAAAGTTGTTTCCAAAACACATTCATATCCAAAGATATGATTTCCAAAGTTGAGTCCGAGCCATCATTCATTAAGCGGTTTACGAATACGATACGGTTTACGAATCGAAGATGGCTCCGAATGGCTATACCGAAAATAGAGCTCCTGAAATGCTTCGAGAGCTTTGAGAGCTGGTTGAAAAACTGGCATAAGTGAGCTGCAGTTGATGGGGAGTACTTTATTTTCGAAAGTATATGTTGCTTTTGAGGAATAAATTTGTATTTTGAGTTTTTTGAATATATTCCGCGGAACTTTTTGATCAAGGTGGTATCTTTAAAACAGGGCGCAGAGGCGTGTGGTTTCCAAATGGAAGGGGGCTTGAATTGTCGGACCATACTTTAATATACTATTCTTATATTCTTCCTAATGTTTTTAGCAAGAAGGAGGATAGGCTAATTGGCCTAAAATCCTTGGGAGTTGTGTGTGAACTTTTCCCTGCCTTGGGAATAAAGACAACTTTTACTTCTTTCCATACGGATAGAATAATTTTAAATTTCAGAGCAGCCTTGAATATAGCCCTTATACTCTGTAAAGAAGCCACTGATAATTCTTTGACAAAAAAAAGATTTCAATTGAAAAGCGCTGACTAGTTTCGCATGTTTCTGTGAAAAATTTTACAAGCAACAATGGAACTCCGGGAACGTAAAAATGAGCAAACTCTTTGCTTTGTCTAATGCAAAATCTTTTTTTTTCATTTTTTTTTAAGAGACAATAAGCTCCAACTGTAATTGCTGAAAATATAACAAAATATCGAGTTCCTCTAAACAGCGAAGTTCCTCTTGCAGAAATTTAATATTTTTATTTTGACAGCAAGCGTTTGAAATTCATTGGTTTCGAGGTACAGAGGAAACTCCAAGTGCCATCAAAACCCATGCAAAGTTAATTAACAAAGAACGAATGTCTAAGTAAGCCAGTAAATCAGCCATTAATAGGATTACAAGGAATTCCCTACGCCACAGCTATGCGCATGAATCATCAGCACCGGTGCGTTGGAATGCCAGAACCGAAGAATAACGAGAATAGCGCGAAATTCTATGCAAGATTTCATGACCAAAATATCACTCCACATTTCAATTGTTCGCTAAAAGCATAAAAAATAGTGCGTATGTGCGGAATGCTTTGCAAAGAATTCAGACGAAATAAGCAAGCGAAAAATAATGAAATAAAAAAACACGAAAATATCAAATTACCCCTAGAAATGCCAAATACTTGCTGCGCAGACGCGCATACTCCGCAGCACGCAAGCTGACCGGCACTCATGCCAGGTTGATGTAGTGAGTTGGCTTAGGTTTTCTTCATAGATTTTTTTTATTTTTATAGTTTTTTTTTATTTTTTTTTTAGTTTCTTATTTTTTGCATGCTAGGCTGACGCAGCGAGTTGGCTAAGGTTTTCTTTAGAGATTTTTTTTTAAATTTTTTAATTTTGTTTTTTTTTTTTGTTTTTGCCTTCTCTTTCGCTTAGCTCAGCAGCTAGGTTTTCTCCAGAGATTTTATTTTTTTATTTTTCCTCAATTTTTTTTTTAATTTTTTTAAAACTTTTTTTATTTATTTTTCCCCCCTTCTCTTTCACTTAGCTCAGCAGCTAGGTTTCCTCCACATTTTTTTTTCTTATTATTTCTTTCATTCCAGAATAGCTGTTTGCGTTAATTCACTGCTCTACTGTTTAGCTATTGAGCTGTCAGACAGCGTGGTTTCCGTGACGACACAGTTAACCCACTTTGACTTCGTCAACACTTTAATCATTCCTCCAATCACTTTGCGCAATTCATGTTTCTTAATTGTTTAAATGCTTCTCAGTGTAGAACGATTTTTGGGTAATTTTTTTTCTTTGGAAATATTTTTCTTTGTAATTTTTTGAGGAATTATGTTGTAATACAAATGCGAGTATATCAGTAAAATAATACTGCTTTTCCAGAAAAAAAAACGTTTAGCTTTCATCATCATAAATTCCAGTTCCAGTGTCCAATAGAAGGCCACAACGAATTTCTTCCATTCGGGTCTATTTTGCGACAATCTCTTAACTAACCTGCGTGGCGCGGGTTTCTGACTCCAGCAGTCGTCTCCAGGTATTCGCTGGTCTTCTACGTTTGGGGCTTCCTTCGGGATTCCACTCAATGGCGGCTCTTGTTAAGTCATCATTGGCCAAATTGCCAATTCAGCCCCATTTCCGCTTTCGTATCTGGATTTTGTTCCATAAGTCAGTATTCGAGAAAATATTTGCCCAGAATATTTCGAGAATTTTTCGGAGGTGTCTGAAATCAACTGCGGATTTGAAAGAATAAAAGAGATTTTTTTTGAGGCTTCAAAAGGCTTACAGGGAAAATTTATCACAGTGAGGAATAATTTAAGAATTTTTCGAAGGCGTCTGAAGTAACTGCAGGATTTGAAAGAATAAAATATTTTTTTTTTTTTTTGAGGCTTTAAAAAGCTTATAGGAAAAATTGATCACAGTACCGACATATGAATAGTATTCTAATTAAAATTCATGATGATCTGGCTCTAACTGATTGTGATTTGGTGATTTTTGTATTGAAGGCAAATACTACAATACTTTGGCCCATCGTACTGGTTTGAGGCTACATACCGCGACGAAATGGTGCCACATCAACATTTTGAAGAATTTTGACTATTTTTGTGCTTTTTTTTGTTTTTGGAATTTTTGAATTTTCATTATTTTTGTATAAAGTATAGCTCATTGTGTAACAAAAACCGTTTAAATCTAAATTTCAAATTTGATCCCAAATTAGAAAAATTGTACCACATCAACATTTTGACCAATTTTGTCTATTTTGTTTATTTTTCTTTTAATTTTTTTTATTTTTTATTTTGGAATTTTTATTGTGTTTGCATAAAAGCATAGCTCTTGGTGTAACAGAAACTATTTAAATCTAATTTTATGCAAAAATTAGAAAGAAGTTCCACAAACTTTCCATCTCAATTTCAGAGTTAATTAATATTAACTAGAATTTTTAGAAAACATTTTGGTATGCAGTTTTATAGCTCATTGAATTTTGGAACGAAAAGTGAACCGCAATGCAGGTTTGAAGTTCCTAAAACATCCCGTTGATTTTTTATAATATTTTTCTCTGACGATGTCGCGCATTTTCTTCATAGAAAATATTTTTTCTATATAACGAATATACAATTTTTATTCGTAATATAGAAAAAATGTCGCTGGCTGCAAGTAATTGAAAGCAATACTCATTGAAATTGCAGTTCAGAGGCAATAAATTTACAGATTCATTTAGAATGACTCAATTAGTCTTATACAAAAAGCTTGGGAAATAATTCAAAAGCAGAAAAAAATTAGACTTGTCGATTAAACTTGAAATCGAAGTTTATTTGTCACCTGTGGAAGGCTGCTTCATTGGTGGAAAAGAAAGAGAACGAACTTCCATTTCCGTTAAAAATTCTATCCCTTAAGATAATTCCAAGCCTATATACTTGATATCAAGATCGATGCAACCGAAAAATCTATACCGAATACAAATATTTATGGTTTTTAGGTTATGCGCTGCATTTGAGGTGAAGTGAAGCGTTAATTCGTTCGGGTACTGAACGAAATGAAAAAATCTGGGGAGATACCTCCACCAATTGCTGCGTTTAAGAATGTTTTTTTAGCAAACGCTATGCGAATAATGGCGGAAATAGAAGCAGAGAAACTCCACGCGGTACCGAATGCAAAGCTGTGGCCAGTATCAGACCGTTAACCGGCTCTCAGCGATTGTGAAGGTATAAGTGTAAAGTGTATGATTATGAAGGTGAGTGGCTCACGTAACTGAGCTCATGAGATTGGAACATACGAAAAAAGAGATTATGTTGGTGACATGTATACAAAAAAAAAAAAAACAACACAACCTGCGCTCATGTCACTTCGTTTTTGTTGAGAATGTATATCAAAATGTAAATTCCAACATCATCCAGTGCAAAATATTTGTATTAAAACTATTGATGTAGTTATCAAATCTAGCAACCTTTCATGTACTTGTCAAAACCTGGAAATCAATTTTTAAGTCATTCGTTGTTCGTTGTAAATCGCTCCACGTGTGCTTTTCTTTCTTAAAAGGTTATGGGCTACGAGTAATAGTAAAATCTAATAAAAAGTGGTATTTATATCGTGCAAGCCAGAAAAATGAATTCCAGTTATCATACAAATGTGCCAAAGCTGAAAGGGCGCGAAAATTTCGAGGATTGGGCGTTCGCTGTAGAAAACTTATTAGTTTTGGAAGGCGCTGACAAATTGATCAAAGAAGAAGGAATCGAAGCGGCAGCGGTTGCGGCAGATACAAAAGCACGAGCTAAGCTGATTTTGACGATTGATTCATCTTTATATGTGCACATAAAGGAAACTAAGACTACGAAAGAGTTGTGGGAAAAGCTGCGTGCTTTGTTCGACGATTCAGGTTTTTCGAGAAGAATTAGTTTGCTTCGTCATCTTATATCCATAAGGTTAGAAAACAGTGAAAATATGACGAATTATGTGACACAAATAGTGGAAACGTCTCAACGTTTAAGAGGAACAGGATTCGCCATTAGTGACGAATGGATCGGTTCTTTGTTGCTAGCCGGTTTACCTGAGCGATTTATGCCTATGATTATGGTCGTAGAACATTCTGGCATTCAAATAACTACGGACACCATCAAAACAAAATTACTTGATATGGAATCAGTTGATGTGAGTGAAACAGAGCGCAATTCCGCATTTGTCGTTCAAGGCTGGCAGAAGAAATGTAAAAATAGCAACAATACTTTAACCTCAAATGTAAATAAAACAAGGAACACAAAAACAGTTACTTGTTACCATTGTAAAAATACTGGCCATTACAGGAATCAGTGTCCATTATTAAAGGATAAATCGGCCAAAGGGTCAGACAAAAACAAAAGTCAAAGTAATGCCTTTAGTGTTGTATTTCTGAGCGGCGAATTCAGTAGAACTGATTTTTACATTGATTCAGGTGCGAGTGCGCACATGACCGCGAATGAAAGTTGGTTGATAAATCCCCAGTATTCATCTTCATTTCATGAAATTATAATTGCGAATAAGATGAAGGTGCCTGTTTTATGTTCCGGTGACGTAGAAATAACAACAAATTACGATTTTGATATAACAGTGAAGAATGTGTTGTGTGTGCCAAGTCTTACAACAAATCTGTTATCAGTCAGTGAGTTAATTAAAAATGGAAACAGTGTCGTTTTTGAAACGAATAAATGCTTAATTAAAAACAATAAAGGCGAATTGGTTGCTGAAGCGAACTTAACTAATGGTGTTTACAAATTGAATCTAAAAACACAGAATTGTTTATTATCATCGTCATCTACCATAGTGAATGGGGAAACGTGGCACAGGCGTCTTGGTCATATAAATAGCAATGATATGAACAAAATGAAGCGTTGCGGATTAGTGAATGGGCTGGATTATCCTGACACGTTCACAATAAGCAAATCAGATTGTGAGATATGTATGTTGTGAAGGCAAACAGTCAAGATTGCCATTCAGTACTGGATCCCGAGCAACAGATGTACTAGAAATTGTTCATTCTGATATTTGTGGGCCAATGGAGACCAAGTCGATTGGCGGTGCAAGATACTTTCTATTATTAATTGATGACTATACCAGAATGACCTTTATTTATTTTCTGAAAACAAAAAATGAAGTATTACACTATTTCAAAGAGTTTAAGTGCGTGGTGGAGAATTTTCATAATAAAAATATAAAAATCTTGAGAACGGATAATGGTTGGGAGTATTGCAGTAATGATTTTGAGAATTAT
The DNA here is from genome assembly GCF_027943255.1 of Anastrepha obliqua. Classification (NCBI taxonomy): domain Eukaryota; kingdom Metazoa; phylum Arthropoda; class Insecta; order Diptera; family Tephritidae; genus Anastrepha; species Anastrepha obliqua. Next base: position 118,702,282 of record NC_072893.1, on the reverse strand, counting down.
TTGAAATCAGAAGGCATCATACATCAAAAAACAAATCCTTACACGCCCGAACAGAATGGGCTAAGTGAGAGATCAAATAGAACCATTGTAGAGAGAGCAAGATGTCTTCTCTTCGATGCTGGTTTGGACAAAACATTTTGGGCAGAAGCTGCGAACACAGCTGTCTATTTAAAAAACCGGTCAGTAGCCTCAGGCATTGAAAAGACTCCATATGAAGCGTGGACTGGAATTAAACCAAACTTAGAACATATTCGTATATTTGGAAGCACTGTGATGGCTCACATACCAAAAAAAAAAAGAACGAAATGGGATAAAAAATCAAAGAAACATGTACTAGTTGGTTTCAGTGAGAATGTAAAAGGATATAGAATTTATGATCCAATCAAAAGGCAGATTACAACCAGTAGAGATGTTGTCATTAAGGAAAAACCAAAGAAAGAAGAAATAGTTACAGTTTCTATAGAGAACACAGATTCAGTGGGGGATTCAATGGTTGAATCTGTGGTGAAATTAGATTATCACAGTGAATCAAGCTCTAGTGACTTAGAATTCCGGGATGCAGAGAGTGGAGAATATAATAATGACTTGAAAAAAAATCAAGAATACACCTGAAAAAACAAATGATTCGCAATCCAATAATACACAACAAGCCCCTCAACTAGTTGATGAAATAAAAGAGAAAAGACAGAGGAAAAAGCCTTCAAGGTACGGTGTTGCTAATATTTGTACTAGATCCACAGGGGAGGACGAGCCGACATATGAAGATGCTATCAGTGGTCCAGAGAAGCATCAGTGGCTGCAGGCGATGGCAGAGGAGTTGGAGTCGTTCGAAGACAACCAAGTATGGGAGATTGTTGATGCTCCGGAAAATGCTAGTGTAGTGCAGTGCAAGTGGGTCCTAAAAAGAAAATATGATTGCGATGGTAATGTGAGGTATCGGGCAAGGTTAGTGGCCAAAGGATATACGCAGAAAGCTGGTGTGGACTACCAAGAGACATTCTCGCCGGTCATTAGACATTCAACCTTGCGCTTATTATTTACATTAAGCGTTCAGTTCAATATGGACATTACTCACTTAGACGTTACAACAGCTTTTCTTAACGGATATTTAAAAGAAAGTATATATATGCATTTACCTGAAGGTTTTCCTGTTAAAGTGTTAAAGTTAAAAAAGGCTGTGTATGGTTTAAAACAATCTGTACTGGCCTGGTATCAGAGAGTCGAAGAGACATTGTATAATTTAGAATTTAGCAAAAGTAAATTAGAACCTTGTGTGTTTATAAAAAATCATAGTAATGGTAAGAAAACTTATGTTGGAATTTATGTTGATGATTTCATAATATTTTCAAATGATAAGTCAGAAACTGATATTTTAATTGAAGCCTTGGAACAAAAATTTGAGATTAAAAATTTAGGTCAGGTAAAGCAATATTTAGGTATGAGGATTAATATTGATAAACATGCAAATGTAATTACAGTGGATCAGGAGCAATATATTGAGCAATTGATTAAAAAGTTTAACATGTCTGAATGTAATACAGTTAGTACTCCGATAGAGACTAAATTAAATATTGAGAAATCTGATATTTGTGAAGATCATTTGCCATATCAAAAACTTATAGGTAGTTTGATGTATCTGGCAGTTTTGACACGACCAGACATTGCCTATTCAGTCAGTTACCTCAGTCAATTTAATAATTGTTATTCACATGTTCACTGGAATTATGCTAAGAGAATTTTAAAATATTTGTTAAAAACAAAGCATTATTGTTTAAGATATTCTAAAGAGAGAACAGAACTAGAGGGGTATGCAGATGCAGACTGGGCTAGTGATAGCATTGATAGACGTTCTTATACTGGCATCTGTTTTACTAAATCTGGATCTGCCATTTCTTGGGAGAGCAAAAAACAAAGGACAGTTGCTCTCAGTAGCTGTGAAGCAGAGTATATGGCTTTGTCAGAGGCTTGTCGAGAGGCCATATATTTAAGAAATTTAGAATATGAATTAACAGGTTGTTTCAACATGATAATATTGTATAATGACAGCCAAAGTGCATTAAAACTGGCAAATAACCACACATCTCATAAACGATCAAAACATATTGAGGTAAGGTATAATTTTTTCAGGGATGTAATTAATAGCGGTCTAGTTTAAACTAAATATTTGCCAACTGCTAACATGCCTGCAGACTTATTAACTAAGGGATTGTCAGAAATAAAACACTATAAATTTATGCAAATTCTTTGTATTGTTCCATATTGATTTCTTTTTAACAGTATTTGTATTGTTTGTTATGTTTGTAATTTTGATATAGTGGGGGTGTTGAGAATGTATATCAAAATGTAAATTCCAACATCATCCAGTGCAAAATATTTGTATTAAAACTATTGATGTAGTTATCAAATCTAGCAGCCTTTCATGTACTTGTCAAAACCTGGAAATAAATTTTTAAGTCATTCGTTGTTCGTTGTAAATCGCTCCACGTGTGCTTTTCTTTCTTAAAAGTTTTGAACAACAACTGATTGGACGATGTGTGAATAAGTGTGAAATGAGCGTGCAGAATTCTGTTACCGAGTACCTGGTGACATTGCAGTCGAAGTTCCTTGCATAATTTTGTTCTTCACCATAGCTGATGGCCAAACCTGGTCACGATCGAGAATGATAGAAACGGGATTGCGCCAGAGTACAATTGGTGCGATTGCATGAGAGAGATGCACAATAAATTATACAAACAACAAATTAATAAATTGCACAAGAGCGACATCACATCACACACAGCGATTCTGATATGAGCTGATTGCTGTGGCGTCGCAGTGGTGCAATTGGTGACTAGTGTGACCAGATTAACATTTTCGTAACTTGTTTATTTTTTTTCGCGGAATTTTAGTAACATTTTTCTAGCAACTTTCACTTAAAATGTGATATTTATAATGGTATAAGATATAATTTTTTTTTTTAAATAAATTCAATATTTCACTTTGCTTATTTTAATATCTGGCCACCTTGTCGGCCATTGTGATTATTGTTGGTGATTATTCGTTGGTTATTTGTGACATTTCTTGGCTTTATTAACATTTTTTCGAAGTTTGTTCTGCTCCTTCGCCATTGAGCAGTCAAATCTCTCTCTCGCAACTGCAATGCTGCCTAATTTTGGGTATAAAAAGCACTAAAATGCCCATTTAAAGAAAAGAAAATAGGGTGGCTATTAAATACAAAAATTAAATTTAAAAAATTGCAATTGTATGCTTGACAAATTACCTTGACTGTGTGCGTTTCTTAAAATGAATGTTCTGTGGTTATGTACAATAGACTGTATTGAAAAATCAGATCAATATAAAAAATCCACCATTCCACCAATCCATTACCTCTTTCTTTTTTTAATCTCTTTCAAGAATAACCAGAAAACACTTTTTTGCTATATTTGAGGTTAAGCAACAAGATAAGGGACTCCTTTTTCAAAAAGGTCGTTAGCTGGTATTTTCTTTTTTGTTGTTTTTGTTACGAATACACGGCACTAATTAGTATTCAATAAATTCAGAGGTTTTTTTTTTATTTATAAAAAGGTTTGAAATGTTAGGAAGAAATTTTCTCAAATTTTCACTGAAATTTTCTCTTTTTAGCCTTTTTTTAAAATTATATAATTTTTTTTAACTTAAATAAAGAAGCCTTAAACTCTAAAATTTTCATATTTTATGAGTGAGTGCTAAGATGATTATGATTTTAATTTTCGCTGAAGTTCAAGCACCTCAAAGTTATATTTTCAAATTTTTTAAGTAGTTTTAAATTTTATTTTTTTTCCTCTTTTGTTATAGGTGCATAGGCAACTTTTATTAAATTTAATTATTCATGCGCAAATTAAGTCCATCCAGTCAAGAAACAAAGCCTTCATTAAATTTTGTTAATTTTTATTAAGGAACTCACAGTAACAAAAATCAACGAAAATTGAAGTATTTATTCAAAATGCTTAAATACATAAATACATAAAATTGGAAGGTAAATAAAGTTGTGACCCATAAATACCCTTTCAATTGTGCATTGAACAATAATGAATACTTCAAACTGAGGAAGTCAAGTGCACTCACAAACGAGTTGGCTAGAGAAATCGGCTAAAACGCTAACTACAACAAACATGCACGCAAACTTACAAACATACGCGTAAGGTGGATACGTAGATAGATAATAGAAAAAAAAACACAAATGTCAATTAGAAAATTCCGAATTTATGCGCAAATGACCAAAAGTGGCTACTTGAGTAGTAAAGAAATCTTGCTGGCAAATTACAGAATAGAGTAGAGGAGGCAACAAGATAAGACAAATGTAGACTTATTACAGGGTGGTCCAAATAGTAGTATCTTTTTAAATCAAAGCTTGTTTCGACATTGAGAGCACTTTACCGTTCGAAGTATGAAATGTATGGATGTAAGAATTCTTCCTGGAAAAAAATAAATTGTTTCACGATTGAACCACGTTGCAAAAAAATTCGTGAGACTGACTTGGCAGTTGATAAAATTTATCATACCGTCGGCGGGTTTTTTTATTAAAAAAAAAGTTTGTTTATTCACTTAAGCATGAATATTAATATGTAATTTATTTCGAGACAATAAATACTCTCAGTTTTTCGCAAAAAATGATTCAAAAACTAATTGTCAGCTCCTCCCCTCCATACGATTTACGCTCTTCATTTTTATGTTTCTCACTTATTTGAATATAAATTCCTGCAAAACATGTCATTTCGACTACGAGTTGGTTATAAGCCCAAGTGTTGAGTCCAATTTAGTATTACTTTAAAATACTTTAATGTTTTTCAACTCTTATTATTCGTTATAATTTTCTGTGAAAATAAGTAGGTTTTGTTTGAAATAATTGTGTATATATAGGTAATAGTTTGTAATAAATTGTGAGAGAAAAATTGTAATTTCGAAACTGAATCAGCAGACTTTCTTATTGAATTGGATACAGGACTTTGCCCGCAATATTTTTAAACCCGCAACATATTTAGGATTCTCCCCGCATCACCAAGTGTTAGCAGTGCTGCCCAGTACGCAAAAGAGTTCATGGGCTAACCCCAGTTACGTCGACCAATCAGCTCATTCCTTCAAAATCGATGAGAGTCCGCTAACGGTCTGATGTTGGCCACACCTCTGCATTCTCTGTATATATTTATTTTCTCACGATCGGTACTAATAATCAAAAAAAAAAAAAAAACACAAATCAAAAAAAATTAAAAACTCAAATTCATTCGACACTTCATGCAGAATCGACTTTTTTTTAATTTTTTTTTTTTTTGTTATTAGTACCGATCCTTTTTCAGTTTTAAGAAGCGTAGGCCAGGAGCGAATGTAAGAGCAAAAGGGTGACTCCAATGATTCCGTTCTGGCAGGCCAACCAGATAAGATCTTAGACTTTCTTTACTTTTTATGCTTCTTTCTTCACAAAATCTTTTGCTATTGAAAATTAGTTAGAAAATTGTTTGGCCACGATAATTATAATTTTGCTAATTTCAGCGTCGAAATAAAGTGAAAGAATTGGTAAACTTTTTAATTCGCCCATTTAATATTATAAAAAAATAAAAAGAAGAATAAAAAAATTGCTTTTGTACATTTTATTTTATCTTAAGAAGAAGTGAACGAATTTTGAGAAGTTTTTCGGTCACCTATTTAATCTTATATATTATAAATGCAGCATGCCACCTATTGACCTCATGGCGGAAAACCTGACAGGGAAGTCCGCGAGGAGGTTAATGGCTGCGGGGGTATTCACCTGCAGAACCTTCGGTCACAGCTCAATAGGAAAGTGGAGCTCAGGTGGCACGGACTACATGACTCCGTACTTTAATTGGGAGAGAAGGTTTCGCACTACAATTGAAGAGGAGGGATGGCACAAAGGCATGAAGCCTGGCCATAGAACTTTTCACATCTATACAGACGGCTCGAAAACTTCAGACGGAGTGGGAGCGGGTATTTACTGCTCAAAACTAGGAATAAGGCAGCCTAACAAACTGCCAGACAACAGCAGTATTTTCCAGGCGGAAGTTTTTGCTGTGGAGAAGGCCGCGGAGCTAGCCTACATTAGAACAAGAAAGAACTCAACAATTAATATATACGTGCACAGTCAAGCAGCAATAAGAGCAATAAGCTCATATTGTATTAAGTCCAAAAATGTTCGACGGAGCAGGGAGGCCAGAGAAAGGCTAGCCGGAAACAATAGGCTGCATATCTACTGGGTACCTGGTCACAAAGGCATTATGGGGAACGAAATACTAGATGAGATAGCAAAAAGTGCTGTGAGACTACCATTTGAACAAGAGAACGACATACCAAAACCGCTAAACACAATATATTTACAACGAAATGGACGACCACATGAAAAGGCAAGTGGACTAACCTGACCACATGCAAAACAGCAAAAGTCAAGTGTAGAACTAACGACAAAAAACTGACTCCATTCGTACTTACGCTCTCGCGAAAGGAATGCAGAACTATCATAGGTATGCTAACAGGCCACAATCTACTGGCTGCAAATGCGTACAAGATAGGGATTGCTAACACGGACAAATGCAGAAAATGCAGAGAGGATGTTGAGGAGACTTTAGAACACTTTCTGTGCGTTTGTCCGGCATTATTAAAAACGCGACTAAGATACCTGGGAGCCCCACTGTTTGAGGGTCTGGAAGACGTCTCAAAAGCGGAGCTCCCAGCCCTACTTAGATTCGCCAAAAGCGCTGACATCCTACATGATGTCTACTTTAGGTATTCATAGAGGTCGGTCCCCATCTGGTATCGCTAAGGACCAAAAGGTCTATGCGTGGCTTATTGAAAACCAGGCTAACCTAACCTTATATAAAAATACTAAAAAATAATTTTTGTGCATTTCATTTTATCCTTAACAAACATGTATTCGAATCACCCTTTATATGTAGACAAAGTTTGTGGTGCAAGTTTTGTGTTATTGTTGTTGTTGTGTAAGCGGTTAAAAGGCTTAACTGTCAATCTAATAGTTTGTGTATAATTATTTCATTATGTAAAGTTTTACCCCAGTAAATAAAGCGTTTGAGAGACCAAAATGTTTGGTTATATCCACTGGCAGTAATGAAAATGGCCAGTTGTTACTTTTGTGTGGAATTTTTACTTTGAATTGGCCTAAACAATGGGACTGAGTGCTTCGGTTACTTTATTTAATTATTATTTTTTCCTTCCTAGAGGCTGCCACCGAAGTACTTAAATCATAATTCAGCTAAAAGTTTCAGCATTTCATTTCAGCCTGTGTATGTTTCGTTTGTTTTTTTGTTTTCACGCGCATAATAACCCACTTGAAGCTCTAATCGGCATTCAAGCACACATTGTGGCGATTATCAACGCATCTATTATAGTTTTAATTATGTATTGAGTGTTGTCATTGAAACAGCTTAATTATAGTCGATTTTTTATTTGCCCATTTCAAAGCATTTTAATTTCTCACATTTCTTGACCGCAATTAAATTGTTTGGCTGTCTAGCGGAGTCAGTTTGATGCTGCAAAAAATGCTGGAAATAATGATGTGAAAATTCAACTGCTGTGTGTTTGTATTATGCAGGTTTGACATCTGTAATTGCCCAATTTTCTACGTGACATTTAAATATTTACTCGTTAAAAGTATGTAAACAAAAAATTAATATTAAGCACAAAAATTTAAATAAGGAAATAATTATCAGGCTAGGGAGACAATTTTGTAACGAATTGGAAGGTCTCAGTTCTGAAGAAATAGGAGGTATTCTAAAATGTTTGAAAAGCACACACTGGTTTTAGGAGAAATAGGGAAAGCTCCCCACGCGGCATCACAATGGGCTATGCGCCTGAGTGTGTCCCACAGGGCAACCGCTTCAACCTAACCTAATCTAGGGAGTAAAGCCACAAGTGCAAGTGCACGTCCGAAATACTCAATACATTTACAATATTTTACCAATCAACGCATATTTTCGAACTAGCAAAGCTATACCACCCTGCAGTACGGCGGGTAGCAATCGCTGCATTTTCATCGCTGAAATCAGATGTGAATCTGTGATCAGATTATGAATGCAAAACATGATTGGTAAGCGAACGCGGAAGGAGTAGGCGACTCCGAGATAGTAAAATAGAGGAAGATGAGAGCAGGGCGCCCTTTAATAATCTCGTCTCCCAAATAAAGGGGTTTCCAATAAGAGGTGTTGTTTGGATATTTAAAGAAAAATGCTATTTTTCAATATAAATGGTCGGATGTTTACTTCATTATAAAGAGAAACGACCACCACGACCACGCTTACAGCAGAATATCCTTTTCATGAAATTTTCCATAACCGAATGGCAAAGTGGCTGCGGGAATGATAAGCGTTTTGTAGAGTGCCAGTTAAGTCCTTCGAGAGAGAGCTCAACTTTTCAGTTGCGTACTGAGCCCAAAGTAACACCTGTTGGCAAGAGTTTGATCTCCAGGCAGACGTCATTTCTGTTATTAATACTGGTCCCAAGCTAGACAAAGATCTTAACAGCTTCGAATTGTTGGTTGTCAACACTGAAATATTGTCCAAGATGCGAAGACTCTCTGTGTGTTGACAATAGGTACTTTGTTTTACCCTTATTCACCGCAAGACCCATATTGTTCGCCTCTCTTTTTAAACTGGAGTATGCCGAGCATAAAGAGTGGTTGGTTTCGCCGATAATGTCGATGTCGTCGGCATATGCTAGTAGCATATGGTACTCTTATGAAACATAGGACCAGTGCGGTTCAGCGCGAACGATTTTTTCCAGATAGAGAATCGCTTTGTCTGAAACCTCGCTTGGTATCGAACGGTACGGAACGGTTACTTTCAATTCTGACGGCGCTTGGGGTAGTGCACAACGTCATCTTACACCGCCGTATTAGTTTTGCGGGGATACCAAACTTAGCATAGCGGCTTAGAGGTGATTTCTATCCGTGCTATCAAAGGCGGCTTTGAAATCGACGAAGAGGTGGTGTGTGACGAGTTGTTTTTCGGTGGGTTTTCTCCAGGATTTGGCGTATTGTGAAGATTTGGTATATGGTGGGCTTACCAGGTCTGAAGCTGCACTGATAGGGTCCAATCAGTTTGTTGACGACGGGCTTCATTCTCTCACACAATACGCTCGACAGAACCTTGTATGCGATGTTAAGCAGGCTCATCCCGCGGTAATTCGTATTGGACACAGCACACTCAGGTTCCATTCGTTTGGCATGCTCTCATCCGACCATATCCTGCAAAGGAGCTGATGCATGCGGTTTGTCAGCTCTATACCTCCAGCTTTGTATAGCTCGGCAAGAAGTCCGTCTGCGCCAACGGCTTTTTACTACACAATCAAAATACGTACAGTATGTTTGTCCAATATAAATAAATTGAACTAAGTTTTAATATCGAGAACTTATCGAGAGCTTGAGAACTTAAAATGATAATACGAAACAGAAATAACGTCGGATTGATTTTTTTTATTATAATCTAGTAGATAATTTTATCGCATTTATTTTTTGAATAGGATATGCGGCATATGCCCGTCGCGGCTACGGCGTTAAACGGGTTACATGGCCCATCCGATCACTCATGACACAATTGACTCAAAAAGCATTCGAACTAGTGCCGAGACTCACAGCATCATACTTCGGGGCCAATGTCTTGTAAGGGCACCCCCGAAATTAGAGAGCTGAGATTTTGTGAACCTCAGGAGATCCCTCGCACGCCTCCGATGTACCCGTGGCCAGAAAGATTTCGCGACCTTACAAGTTTGTGTACCTGCACAGCGTTCGCTGAGCTGACGTGAAGTCCACCTTTCTAGAAGCAGACCGCAGGTAGTCAACGGAATCACAATTCTCTCGTTTCGCGTGGTAACTATCTCACATGTCCCCTGTCTAGCCCGCTCATCTGCCTCGCAGTTTCTTGCAAGTTCGCTATGACCAGGTACCCAGATGAGCTTCATATCGAATAATTCGGATGCAATCGAAATGAAGTCAGATATCTCCTAGCCAGTTGCGAGTGCACCATTGGCTGTCGGAGAGGATATGTCAAACCCTACTGAACAGAAATGTCAACACAGTTTGCCATTCTCAGCTGTCAAACCACAGTTATCGATAACGATAGTTCTCATGAAGCTAAAAAAAAGCACCCCATATAAACTTATTACTACATAACTTAAAAAATCAGCAAAAAGAATATTGAAAAAAAATCCTTTAGGGCTGCGTTTAATATTTATTCTTAATACTAATATAGGGTGCGCCATGTAAAATTTGCTTTTTTAATCGGCTATAAAAAAAAAAAATAATCAATATTTTTTCAAACTTTTTTTTTATTTTGAATATTGAACATTGCCATTTATGAATAAAAAATAATATCGTTCAAAAGACTGCCGCGACTGGCTTTACAGTAGGCCATTCGATCAACCCAATTTTTAAGCACATTTTCGATTGTTTGGGCTGCAATTTCATGAATGGCAACTTCGATTTCGTGTTTTAAAGCATCAATCGTCTCTGGATGGTTCGCATAGCGTTTGTCCTTAACGGCTCCCCACAAAAAATAGTCCCACGGGCTTAAATCACAGCTCCGAGGCGGCCAATTGATATCCGAATTTCGGCTGATTATTCGGTTTTCAAAAACGGTAGCTAAAAGTTCGAGTGTAACTTTGGCAGTGTGACAAGTTGCACCGTCCTGTTGAAACCAAATGTCGTCCATGTCATCCTCTTCAATTTTTGGACACAAAAACTCGTTGAGCATGTCACGGTAACGCTCGCCATTTACTGTAACCGCGGAAGAAGAAGAAGACTCACCACTTTGGAAATAGGGTTTCAATATTTTCCAATTTTGTTCAAGCGTATAGCGTCCCATTTCGTAAATGTCAAACCTTTAAGTAAATTATAAACACATTTCTGTTGTCTATTTACATTGCGCACAAATACAAACAAAACTTTTTGACTTCCAGGAGCAAACTGCTTAAAATCCTTTACACTTCAACCGATAAATATATTTGCTGGTTGTAAGTAAATGATGCACAAATCATTTATCACCAGGTCGCTCATGCTCTGCAACGTCCCCAAAAAGCAGTACCTATTGCAACTAAGGCCCCGAAAAGGGCACCTGTGACCCCAATCCAAGCAGCTCGGATGCCTCAAAGTGGACGAATCCGACCCCGTCTGGTAAATTGTGAATTAAAATTGTGTACTTGTGAAATTGTATAATTTTTAGCTGTATGTAAGTCTAATTAGTTTCGCGCTTAATTTAGTAAAAAAAAATAATTGACTACGCTTATAAAAAGATGTACTTAAATGTGTTTACCGTTACTTCAAATTCGCAATTTCTACATTTTTGCTAATTATCCTTCTAATTGCCAATCAAAGATTTCCAACAACAGATGTCGCTGCTGTCCATTCAGATTATAGCTAATTATTTAATTTGCTCCACTACCCATATGGTGTGTGTCTCCGCTAAGCCGTGAGAAATCAAATAGCAGCATTGAAGTGAAATGGGAGAATAAGTTGGTGAATAAAAATTGGTGCATCACAAATGTGTCGAAAAGGATACCCAACTGAAGGGGTTAGGGGTAGACAGAGGCCCGAAAAAATGATGATTTTCAATCATTTTTTTTTGCTAGTCAATTGCTTTATTTTACAAAAATGAAAACATAGCATTAATACAACAGGTTTCGACTTGACTTTGGAAAAATTAAAAAAAAAAATGTTAATAATTGTAAAAGTTATCGCTGTTTGTGTGGAGCCCGTTTCTTCAGAAGTCCCTTGCGGTGATCATCACAAGTTCTTGGAGATTCATTTAAAATCAGTCGGGCAATAGAAATTAGTTTTATTAATAGACAATCTTGTGCCTAATCGAAGCTTTTTATCAAAACTAACAATATGGTGGGTTCAGGAAATACTTCTCAGATTTTTGAGAAAAAAACCGACAATTAATTGTTTAAAAAAATCAGAATTAAAAAAAAAAAGAAAATCCTACGATCAGGCACGAGTTTTTTATATTTTTCAAAAGCAGTATACATTTTACCGCTACGAAGCGGTTACAAGTTACAGTGATCACCAGTTAAAACGCACCAATAAAAACGCATTTAAAGTTTTTCTGCTGCTAGCTACTTGCTCTCAAACACTCCGGAGCGCCCGAGTGCTCTTTGCTAATTGCTGAATAATTCAAAAAGTATTTGTCGGATTCACTTCAAATTTTCACACAATATTTCTATGATATTATGCTTTAAGAAAATGCAAAAAATCCAATTTTCTGAAAAGTCTGACTACCGCTAACCCCTGAAAGTGAATTTATTTAAGTTTGAGGACAGTAAATCGTGACTAAAAATATAGAGAGGTGAGGCGTCATCTAATTTGAAGACAGCGAGTAGGCCGGCGTAGTCGAATGGATTGATGCGTGACTACCATTTGGAATTCAGAGAGAATCTCGGTAAAAAGCCAAAACGAAGGAAACGTTTTTTCTAATAGCGGTCACCCCTCGGCAGGCAATGGCAAACCATCCAACTGTATTTCTGCCATGAAAAAGCCCTCATAAAAAATATCTGCCGTTCACAGGAATAACATCAAGACGCATACAACAGCTTTAAGAGGAGGAGCTCGGCCAAACACCCAAAAAGGGTGTGCGTGCCAATTATATGTATATATGTAATCTTTACAAAAATACAGAAAGGAGGCGCGACTCCTAATTACATAGATTGTGAAGGCCCCCACCTCCTTTGAAATGGTTTTTTTTGGTGATTCTTTAAAGGCATGTAAAACCGAAACGAAAAAAGATTTTTTATTTTTATTTTGAGCATTTTATTTTTTGACCCATTGCTAAAATATAAAAATTTTGTATTTGGACATGCGAGGTTCGTTCAAAAAGTTGTGAGCCTTCAATTCATGGTCTTCCAAAAACAGGTATATCGGTGGCGACACGGATTCCGGAACTCACAGGTGTCTGAAATCACAAATACAAGAAGATTCTTGTTCAGTATGCATGTTGTTAGCGTGTGAAGTACGATCTTAAAAAAAAAAAAAAATTGACAAAATAGTGGACGTTCAAAAATGAAAAATCATTTTTTGATTCTGTTTTTACTTTAAAAGTCCCAAAAACTAAGAACTAAAATTTGTTTTTTCCAAATGATCCCAGTCACACGATAACTACATCAATTCTACGCCATTTAAATTTTATTTCATCAAAATCGGTTCAGTCGAACCGGCTATATGGGTGTCCATTGGACATGTAAAGACCATTTTTTGATGGCTGACAATTCTTTGAACGAACCTCGTATGGGAAAACAAATTTTTTTTTATTTTTTAGGAATAAATCAGGAAATAAAAAAATGAAACCAAAAATAAAAAAAGCGCGTGTACCGCTTAATGATGTGAAAATTCAATTGCTGCGTGTTTGTATTATGCAGGTTTGACATCTGTAATTGCCCAATTTTCTACGTGACATTTAAATATTTACTCGTTAAAAGTATGTAAACAAAAAATTAATATTAAGCACAAACATTTAAATAAGGAAATAATTATCAGGCTAGGGAGACAATTTTGTAACGAATTGGAAGGTCTCAGTTCTGAAGAAATAGGAGGTATTCTAAAATTTTTGAAAAGCACACTGGTTTTAGGAGAAATACGCATATATTTGAACTAGCAAAGCTATACCACCCTGCAATACGGCGGGTAGCAATCGCTGCATTTTCATCGCTGAAATCAGATGTGAATCTGTGATCAGATTATGAATGCAAAACATGATTGGTAAGCGAACGCGGAAGGAGTAGGCGACTCCGAGATAGTAAAATAGAGGAAGATGAGAGCAGGGCGCCCTTTAATAATCTCGTCTCCCAAATAAAGGGGTTTCCAATAAGAGGTGTTGTTTGGATATTTAAAGAAAAATGCTATTTTTCAATATAAATGGTCGGATGTTTACTTTATTATAAAGAGAAACGACCACCACCACCACGCTTACAGCAGAATATCCTTTTCATGAAATTTTCCGTAACCGAATTGCAAAGTGGCTGCCCTATGTCCTCGATAGCCTCACGAACTCCATCTTTGAGGTCTTGAATCGACCCTGGGCTGTTGGCGTAGACCTTCTCTTTCACTCGCTCGTCGGTGCCAGTTGGTAATCTCGAGTGAAGACATGTCCTGCAACACTTTGTCTTTCCAATGGAGATGCGATCTTCCTCTCCCACGTCTTCCTTTTTGGGGTGCCGGTGTCGTAAATTCGCCTTGCTGGAGCGTCTTCTTGCATACGGGTGACATTGCCAAGGTGTCGTAGCCGCTGTATTTTTAAACGCTTAACTATGTCCATGTCTCTATATAGCTCATAGCTCGCTGTTCCACCGTACGCGGCACTCCTCACTAACGCGGTACTCCGCACAATAATCTTACGTGGAATTTTTCTCTCGAAGGCTCCAAAAACTTTTTCATCCGCTCTTGACATCGTTCATGCTTCTGCGCCATATTCCGCTGCTTCCAGTTGCGTACTGAGCCCAAAGTAACACCTGTTGGCAAGAGTTTGATCTCCAGGCAGACGTCATTTCTGTTATTAATACTGGTCCCAAGGTAGACAAAGTTCTTCACAACTTCGAATTGTTGGTTGTCAACACTGAAATATTTTTTTTTGTTTGTGGAGGAGGGGAAGCATCAACAGCCTTTGGCCGATGCCGTGGTTTACATGTGTAATTCTTTGAACGAACCTCGTATGGGAAAACAATTTTTTTTTTATTTTTTAGGAATAAATCAGGAAATAAAAAAATGAAACCAAAAATAAAAAAAGCGCGTGTACCGTAGTACACATAACAGAAGTGAAACTTTCAAGGCAGACGAAGAAAGAGGGAGAGACCCGAGAGAGAATGAGAAAGAGAGAGAGAGAGAGAGAGAGAGAGAGAGAAAGAATATATATCTAAATAAATTCACAACATTTGCAGAGAATACAAATAGACAAAATTTACAAAAAAAGGAGAATGGTCGACCGGTGTAGGTAAACGCCGGTCACAAACTGTGGCAACAATGAGCACTACTCCGAACATTTATCACCAGCACAAACGCAGCGATTCCAGGACCGCAGCAACGGTATAGTGTATCTAAGATATATATAAGGTATAGCTCTCTCTCTCCTTTTCCTCTACGTTATATCTTTTTTCTCTCTCGCGGAACGAAAATGCCCAAAACGTTGCATTTTACTCTCCATTCTCTCGTCCACCGACGCCTAAGAAGTTTCACTTCAAAAATATTTTTCGTTTCCGTTTTACACCCTTTTAAAGAAACCTCCAAAAATTGAGGCGAAGGCCTTAGTCAAATGAAAGAACTTTAAAATTTTACTAGGATTGTCAGTAAGTTTGATGGTAAGGCAAGCATTATCGAACGCATGACGGTAAACATTTTCATTTGCCTAGCAGCTAACGGTACCTTTGTTTGTCTTTTTATGAATTTTAAATAATATTTAAAAAAGTTGAGATGGAGGTAAATGACCTAGCAATAAAGTAGAGTTAGAGACAGATTAGATGAGTATGAAAAAAAAATTGATCGGTATGCAATATTTGGGACCCTAATTCTATTTTCAATATTTTTTATTTATTTTTCATTTAGATAATCAGTCGCCTACGCCATTAAGCCCTTTTAATAAATGTCGTTCAAAATAAAGGGTTTTCCAATAACAGGTGTTATCTATCGTTATCGAGAGATGATTAACGATTTTTTATGGCCGGAATTGGATGGTATTGATCTGGACAATGTTTATTTTCAACAAGACGGCGCTATGTGCCACACAAGCAACGAAACCATTGATCTTTTACGGGAAAAGTTTCCAGGCCGTGTTATCTCTCGCAGAAGTGATCACAATTGTCCACCGAGATCTTGTGATTTAACGCCTTGTGACTTTTTTCTTTGGGGCCACGTGAAAGAGAAGATCTACGTGAACAGCCCAGGGTCGATTCAAAACCTCAAAGATGGAATTCGTGAGGCTATCGACGACATAGGGCAGCCGGCGGTTAACAGCAATGCGGTTATGAAAAATTTTATGAAAAGGGTACTCTGCTGTAAGCGTGGTCGTGGTGGTCATTTGCCTGATGTTATTTTCCACTATTAACGGCAAACCGTCCTCTTTATAATGAATTAAACATCCGATCATTTATATTAAAAAATAGCATTTTTCTTTGAATACCAAAAGAAACACCTCTTATTAGATAAGCCTATATTTGTTCATGCATAGTGCGCTTATTTCAACACATAAATGTTATTTATTTTTTAGTTTAATCATTAAGTGGAAAAGTAGCACTTAAAAGCGCCAACCGGAAGGCGCAGGCAGCTGCAGCTGCAACTCAGACTTCAGTTTTGCATTTGATTGCTGCTTTTATGTTTGTTTGATTTATAAATGATTTATTTACGTTATTACTTTCTTCCACAATCGATGATTACCATTACGCCGCCGCACCGTCGCCGCACCGCCACCGCCACCGCCATCGAACGCGCCATACTATGCGCCGCCCAATAAGTAAACAAATACAGGCCCATGTATATGTACGAGTATGCATGTGTGTGCATACATAATGAATCATTTCCTGCCCTGCGCCCAACAAACCTAACCGAAGCTGCCATATTTGTGCATTAATTTGTGCGTCAACTCCATTATTGCCCATCAGTCACCACATGAAAAATCACAGTTCACTTCTGCTTGAGTGGCATAAAGCGCGGCAATCTGACGCTGTGTGAGCCTGAGTGTCGAGTTGCTGCCACTTAGTGAACGCCTCAAACCTCGAACAGCTAAAGCTAAACACTGCAGTCGCGCAGTGTTGTGTTCAATTGGGTGATTACCGTACGTCGGAGTGCTGCTTCTACTTTTACTGATTAACACCGCCGCTTCCTCCTTTGTTGCTCTGTCACTCCTCCTACATCACCGCCTGCTCGCGCTGCACATCATCGGCAATTGTAGAAGTTTGTTTTTTACCCTCGTTGGATTTTATTTATTATGGCGTACAGCGAATTAAACTAGGCGGCAAACAGGGTTGATGCGTTAATTTATACACTTTTCAAAGAAATACGAAAAAAAAAACGTATAATTCGTAAAGTGTAGCGCAAATTAACTGGCACTACGTACTTCCTGCACACCCATTCATAGGCTTGTATGTTTACACATTAGCAGTTGATGACAATCATGCAGACGTTCACACTTTTCTGCGCGCCTTCCATTCACACGCTGCCCGCAAACACTCCTGCATATATGCGCTTTTGTCAAACAAATACGCATGGCGGCCATATTTGATTTGTGATTAATAAATAAACTAAAAAAAACGTGCCATGGTGGCAGCACTCAAAGCACCCCTGCTGTTATTGCAGTAGTGTTACCACTGTGGCTGCTGCTGCACCTTTCCCATACTTCGTCGCCGCCAATTACTGTCACTACTTTTGTTACTGTTTCATTTTGTAGCGAGAGCAACTTAGTGACAGCGTGTGGTAAAGTGGGCATACTCGCTGTTTGAGGTGGTGGTAATGGTGGTGGCTTTTTTAATCCGGAAATAAACTAATTTAGAATAGTTTTAAAGATCTCTCTCTTCTGCAATAGAATTGAGTGGTGTGAAAAAATGTGCGGTGACAACTCGGATCTCGCTTAAATTGCTCCAAACGCTGCTTCGACACGGCATCCACTTGAGCAAAAAATGTAATATACTTGTGCATATTCTTAGCAATACGACGATTGCTTACTACGAGGGGGGTTCAATAAGTCCCCGTGTTAAAGGCATTTCCAATAAGACGTGTTATTTTGTTAACAGATCAATGGTTTCGTTGCTTGTGTGGCACGTAGTGCCGCCTTGTTGAAACTAAACGTTGTCCAGATCAATACCATCCAATTCCGGCCATAAAAAAACGTTAATCATCTCTCGATAGCGCAATCCATGCACCGTAACTGTTGCTCCAGCTTCATTTTCGAAAAAGTAAGATCCAATAACTCCGCAGATCCGACAATTTTGCTTGTTGACGAAGCCACCGAGGTGGAAATGGCCTCATCACTCAAGATAACTTTCGATGGAATTCCGGATCATTTTCATAGATTTCAAAGACCCAATCAGCAAAGACACGACGTTGTTGATGATAGGCCGGCTTGAGTTCTTGTGTTAATTGGATTTAATAAGCCTTAAGACCCAAATCTTTATGCAAAATGCGGTGTAATGACGTTTGTGGAATGCCTAATTCCAAAGAACGACGAGGAATGGACAAACCTGGGTTTTCTTCAACACTTTCATCTACAACAGCAATATTATCGGCTACGGGCACGGGTTTTATTCTTCACATCACTAACTTGTCCCAACAGCTCGAATTTTTTCACCAATTTCTGTATTACGGGCCCACAAAGTGTTTCACGATGAGCCAAAAATGTTCGAGTTTTATGAACCGTCTCTGCCGCAATTTTGAATGCGTTGTTTAAGCGTGTATCGTTCCATTTTTATTAATGGCGTAGTTTCTACTAGTTAAATATCAAAAAATGACAGCTTAAAAAGTGACATCTACCGAAATAGCGGGCTATTCAAAATAACACCTGTTATTGGAAAATTCTTAGAAATGAAGACACTATTTTTTTTTTTCAAACAAATTTTTTTTATTTTTCAACGTAGTACCCCTTTAGAAAGATACATTTCTCCCTACGCTCCGGCCAATTTTTTAGCCCTCCGAAAATATTGTGTGTTTCAGAAAGTAATTTCGTGTTTTCCCGACACAGGATTTAATTGTATTTTTTCACAGCTAACTTTACACTTAAGTCGCATTACACTGTGCGACAGTGAAATTATACTTTTATTGAGACCTAGTACAACTTGTAGGTATAGTAAAACTAAGAAACATGGTATAGGAGAAATTTCCAATACACCCCCAAAATCTCATTTTATGGCCATAAAACCGTTTTTCAGTAGGTTGATGTGAACAATCCCTCCTAACTTCGCCAATTTCCATCCGATTTCGAATTTGTTTTTTTAGTTCGAAAGAACAAAAACAAGCCTTTTTGACAGTGTGTTGACATTTTTTCTGAAATGACAACTGACGAGACTGTAGACGGAAGTATTCGGTATTTTTTTATTTTTTCTCTATTTTTTCAACTTTGACATCATTTTTGCGATATTATCCGATATTGAGGATGTTTTTTAGTAGACTACTGTTATAGTGAATTTAATTCTGCGTCGAATGAGCTATATTTGACTGTAATTGAATTAAAATTCATAGAGTTGTGCGAGTTGTGCGAGTTTTAAGATTTTATTTTTTTTACTAATTTTAAAGCAAGTGTCAGTATAAACACATCATCAGTACGAAACAGTACAGGTTTAAAATTTTAAAAGATGTCGGGAAAAACTAATCTTCATTTCAAAAATGTTTGCTAGACCTGCTCCGTTTATAAGAGTCATCACTTGTTTTACGTTTCAAGGACCAGCAGTAATCAGCAAGCATGTTGATGGAGTTCTTCCCTTGAAAACGTTTTTCGATGACTCCTATCTCCTGGTGAAATCTTTCACCCTGTTCATCGCTCATCTGGCCCAGGTTTTCCGGGAAAAAATTCAAATGTGAGTGCAGAAAGTGTATCTTGATTTACATATTGCATTCCATTTTTTCGTACGCACTCAAAAACTCTTTGACGACTTCAACATAATCAGAGCTCTTTTTATTTCCAAGGAACTTCTCACACAATGATTTAAAACTTTCCCATGCCCGTCTTTCCACTGCACTGAGCTTACTCGTAAATTTCTCATCTCGCATGAGTTTTCGAATCTGAGGCCCGACAAGGATCCCTAAAATTGTGATGACTCTTATAAACGGAGCAGGTCTAGCAAACATTTTTGAAATTAAGATTAGTTTTTCCCGGCATCTTTTAAAATTTTAAACCTGTACTGTTTCGTACTGATGATGTGTTTATACTGACACTTGCTTTAAAATTAGTAAAAAAAATAAAATCTTAAAACTCGCACAACTCTATGAATTTTAATTCAATTACAGTCAAATATAGCTCATTCGACGCAGAATTAAATTCACTATAACAGTAGTCTACTAAAAAACATCCTCAATATCGGATAATATCGCAAAAATGATGTCAAAGTTGAAAAAATAGAGAAAAAATAAAAAAATTCCGAATACTTCCGTCTACAGTCTCGTCAGTTGTCATTTCAGAAAAAATGTCAACACACTGTCAAAAAGGCTTGTTTTTGTTCTTTCGAACTAAAAAAACAAATTCGAAATCGGATGGAAATTGGCGAAGTTAGGAGGGATTGTTCACATCAACCTACTGAAAAACGGTTTTATGGCCATAAAATGAGATTTTGGGGGTGTATTGAAAATTTCTCCTATACCATTTTTTTTAGTTTTTCTATAGCCACAAATCGTGCTAGGTCTCCATAAAAGTATATTTAATATTTTTTTTTTTGTCACACCGTGTTATCATTATATGTTTTGACAGCTGATATAGCAAGGCTTGTGTGTGAATAAGTTCAATTGATTTTACGTAGTAGTTTTTGATCGGTGCACTCTTAAATATGGAGAACAATAAGCAGCATTTTCGTCATATTTTACTTTTTTTTTACTATAAAAAAGCTAAAAATGCTGTTCAAGCCAGAAAGAAATTCACCGATGTCTATGGAGAAAATGTGTTGGCAGTACGCCAGTGCCAAAACTGGTTTGCAAAATTTCGATCCTACAATTTTGATGTCGAAGATGCACCACGTTCTGGAAGGCCGTTTGAAGCTGAGAAAGACGCGATGAAGACGCATTAATTGATGCAAACCGGCGAATAACAACACGTGAGATCGGTGAGAGGTTAAATTTAACGAATTCAACTGTTTATGATTACCTGAAAGGCCTGGGTTTGACCTCGGAGCTCGATAAATCCACACAAAGAACGAAATTAGTTTCCGAACAACCCAATAGGATTCGTCGAACTCTCCAAAATACCCCTTTGTCTCGGCGATGACTTTCTCGCATGCACTAAATTTTGTTCCCGCGCGCCATTTCTTCATGTTAGGGAACAAGAAAAAGACGCAGGGAGTCAGATCGGGTGAATATCGGGGGTGCGACAGCAATTCGTAACGCAATTCATGCAGTTTGGCGGTGACAACTCCGGATGAATGTTCTGGTGCGTTATCGTGGTGAAACAGCACCTTCTTTTTCGCCAAATGCGGCCGTGTCTTCTAATTTTTTTATGAAAATGGTTCAATAACTCACTGTCGTATGGTCTAGTGATCGTTCTTCCGTTTTTCTAAAAAATCGATGAGGATGACGCCGTTTGCATCCGCAAAAATCGTCGACATGACCTTTCCGGCCGATGGGTCTGTCTTCGCTTTCTTTGATGCGGATTCACCGGAGCATGCAAATCCATTGTTTTGATGTAATGATGAATCCAGGCTTCATCAGCGGCGACAACTCGTCGCAAAAACTCCTTCGGAGCTCGCTTAAATTGCTCCAAACACCGCTTCAAAGTTAACAGCTGCATCCGCTTGTTGTCCACCGCGAGCAATCGCGGCAGCCACAACCGCGGGCCGACAATTTTTTCATCGCCAACTTATCATGCAAAATATTAATTGTCGTTCTGTTCGACACACCTATGGCCTCTGTTAATTCGCGCCCTTTTGTCCATCGATCAGCGAGAAACATGTCGTGGACTTTTTGAATGATTTCCTCCCTAACCACATCTGGCGGGCGTCCTAATCGCTCCTCATCAAAAACGGATGTTCGCCCACGTTTAAATTCGTTGAACCAATGACTAACTGTGGTCATCTATGGCGAAGCATCCCCATAGACAGCATCAAATTTTGAGTTTATCTCCTCGCATTTTTTCCCATCCAAACACAAAAAGCGAATTACTGAACGCTACTGCTCTTCTTCCATCTTAGCGAAAATCGCGAAACACGTCTTACTCGAATAGCTGAATTTTGCAAAAGTGCATGTTGGCGTATGCTGCGCTGATTGCAGCCCTCCAATGGCGACATTGGAAGCATCCTTTATCTGAATGCTGATGTTACGGTGCCTGTTGTCGTTTGTGGAGTTATCAACTTTGACATTTTTGAACGCAGTGCGGGCTGGTCCGCTTCCAGCTGCATTAAGGATGGGTGCCTACGGGGATTTTAGCAGTAAGTTACTTTTCCTAAATGCTGTTCTTGGATCCACGTTGCCATTTCGACCATCTCTGCGTTCTTTGCTCGTTGGTTTTTTTTTTTTGGATTTTGTGTATTTATAAGCAATTCTATTGAGTCCTGACTTCAGGCCGCTATCCTTACATGAAAGTGTAGTTTCCCTAAGTGCCCCATGGTTATCTATGCGAGTAGGAAGGCCATGTGAGGGTTAACTCTACGCTTCATGGGCAATAGAGTTCAGAGCCGGGATAGGAACTAGTCGGTATTTCTCAACTGAGCCTGCACCATCAACTTAATGGTGACATGTAAGAAACGTACCCGAAGGCTTGCCAGAGTTTTAACGGGACGGAGACGATTGTAGCATTAGCCTATCAGCCATTTCGGTGAGGTGTCACCCTCCTGTACTGAGGTGATAGACTACTACTTTTACCAGCCCATAGACTTCCTAATCTAAGAATATTTTCCAGTATACCGTAATCAGTATCTTACTGGTCTCGATCCTGATGAGCTTTACAACCTTGCCGCTGGAGGTACTCGGGGTATATGTTGCCTTTCGAGGCGAGCCGCTCCCGCTCCTGCCGTATTTTAGTCGCCTCTTACGACAGGCATGCCTTACCGCGGATGTATTCTTTACCCCGACTCGCTGGGTTAATAGATGGCAGCACACGATGCTAACACCAACTTCTCCCAGGAACGCCTACTGTCATCAAATACGTGTACTTATGGAGATACCCTTTTAGCCTATGCTCTGGAGCCGAGGTTTCCTTTGAGCGCACAAGAGTTTTAACGAGTAAGAGCTTCTAAAATAAGCCAGACTCATCGGCTTTGAATAACTGCTCTTTTGTGAAACTTAAATCCTTAATTGTTTTGTTCAATTTCTTCAAAAGTGGGTTGATGGGTTGCTCTTATTTGTCGCGTTTTTCTTCGCAAATTTTTAGACATCGTCGTCTTCCATGTCTCTTTTTAAAGTTTGCAATCTCATCATTGCTAGCGTGGCAGTCTCCAGGCTTTTCCAGAATTTTTGAACCACTAGAAACTTCTTTTTTATTGCACTAAATTTCCATGATCTATAAAACGGCATACATTCTTAGTAAAAACTTTGCAATTTTGATGAAAATTTGCCAATTTTAAAAAATTGTATACAAAGTTCGAAACTTCACTTTATATGGTAGCTGATGTAGTATTAACTATATTTTTATAAAAAAAGTAACTGAAATTACAAAAAAAAAAAAAAAATTGTCAAAACTTATCAATATATGGTGTACACTTGACGCTGACTGTATAGATAACTCGGCTAACTGGCAAGAGTACCACGGATACACTACAAGTAGGACCTGCAAAAAAATTTAAAACTTATAGGAAGAAAAACCATCTACAGCTATTGATGTAGTGGAGTTGAGAAACGTGATCTTGGCTGCAGAACTGCCTCAGGCTATCTCCGAAAGGCACACCAAGGAACCAAAAGCACCCAGCCGCCAGACCCGGACATTTGCAAAGAAAATGTCCAATAGTCTCTTTCTCTTTCGGATCCCCACAGTTTCTGCAATGGGGGTTTGTACGGAAGTACAAGCTTCTCCGCATGAGTGCCGATCACCCAGTGACCGCTGACCACCGCTATAAGTTTAGAAATTGAATGGCGGGGGATTCCTAGCTCTTTATCGTCTCGCATGTGTCGTACTAAATCCAAAGTATTTTAGACATTTATAAAAATGACAAATTTTATTTTAAATGCACAGCAATTTTTTCCTCACTTCTGATCAAATTGTTAATTATTATTTATTACAAGAAAGAAAGCTTTTCATAAAGTCGAGGACCTGTCGAAATGGCATATAAAATTTTTGAAAGCAAGCGTCTAAAGGCATTGAACAGTCTGCTGAGCTTGATTAGCACTTATGAGGCATCTAACATTAGCAATATTCTCACGATGCAAATAATTGTTAAGAATTCTCGCGAAATATCACAGATTAATTAATTTTAATACTTTAGTATCTGTAGTGGGCCCAATGGCCGCCACTACGACCTAAAAGATCTTATGTGCCCTACTACATGCGTTAGGAGTAGTTTATGCTAGTCCTCTTAACTGACACTACTACCATTAATGTATCAGGTCAGTCCATAAGTTCGTGCGTTTTTTAAAGGTGGTTTTAAAATTAATAAAAAAGATGTTGAAAGTATTTATTTATCAATAATATATTTTTTCCTTCACTATTTACAACCTCTTTCCAACGTTTAGGCACATTTTTAATTCCCTGCTCAAAAAATTGTTTGTCCTTGGAGCCAAAATACGCTTCGATATCCCTTTTTATAGCTTCTTTGGAGGAGTAGTTCTTGTTACTCATATGGGATTGAAGTCCACGGAAAAGGTGATAATCACAAGGTGCAATATCCGGAGAGTATGGTGGATGCGGCATTAGCTCCCATCCGAGCTCGTTCAGGCTCTTTTCCTAATGTTTGCCTTGCGGTATGAGGTCTTGCGTTGTCGTGGTGAAACAAAACTTTGCGTCTATTCACTAAAGACGGTCGATTTTTGTTAAGTGCCTCATTCAGGTTTGATAACTGATGGGAATAATAAGGCGGCCGCTGTAGCCGAATGAGTTGGTGCGTGATTACCATTCGGAATTCACAGAGAGGTCGATTGGTTCGAATCTCGGTGAAAGCAAAATTAATAAAAACATTTTTCTAATAGCGGTCGCCCCTCGGCAGGCAATGGCAAACCTCCGAGTGTATTTCTGCCATGAAAAAGCTGCTCATAAAAATATCTGCCGTTCGGAGTTGGCTTGAAACTGTAGGTCCCTCCATTTGTGGAACAACATCAAGACGCACACCACAAATAAGAGGATGAGCTCGGCCAAACACCTAACAGAAGTGTACGCGCCAATTATTTATTTTTTTTTATCGTGTGATTTGGTTCCAGAAGTTCATAATAAACAATACCGGCCATATCTCACCAAATAGACAGGAGAATCTTTTTGGGGTGAAGGCCATCTCTAGGGGTCGGTTCCGCTGCAACAGCTGAGAACACACATTCACTCTCTGCTGAAGGTTGGCGACGAAAGGTATATGCGGAACCCATTTCCCCAGCTTTGAAACCTTTCCCAACTAAAACAGGTGCCTGTGAACTGTTCCATGCGTTGAATTCAACCTCTGAGCTATCATATCGATTGTCAAATTTGGCTCAGCTTCCACAAGTTCGAGCAAGGCGTTGGAGTTAAAGACTTCAGGACGACCAGCGAGCGGGGCGTCTTGCACGTTGCAGTTACCATTTCGGAATTTTGAAAACCACTTTTGCGCAGTCCTTACACTCACGGTAGCCTCTCCGTGAACAGTGTTTATTTCTGCAGCAGCAGTTGTTGCATTTTTACCACTTTTATAAAAAAAAAAATACAAAATATGCCTCTTATTCGCGTTCAAAGATTCCATTTTATTTTTTAACAACACGAGTTATAATCTGCGATTAAAATCACTTGTTGAATGCACAATATATCAAAGAAAATATAAATAGTTCCGTTATATTCCGCGAATATTTTTTTGTATGCAAAAATCGTATTAAAGTGAAATTATGGGGAAAATACGCACGAACTTATGGATTGACCTGATATTACATCAGGTTCTATTTAACCAACCTAGATACTCTCTGCCTCAGGCTGGGAATTGGTTGAAAGTCAAATTCTTTCAGTAAATTGCGAACAAATTTCGTAATATCTGTAACAGGAGGATTTTTGATTTCATTTGGATCCATTTGATCTCGATGAAAGTTATGCAGTCTTGCATTTGCCAAGGCGATACAGTTGCTCAAATTATGCTCTGTGGTTCCATACTACTACCGACAGAGTCTACACTTCATTTCGTTCGCAATGAGAATTTTTGAGAGATGATAATTTATGTAATAGTGACCGGTCAGAAAACCTATAATTTTTTTTACGCAATTCCCAGTAGTAGATAAAAGGTCTTATGAGCTTTTTGGCTTGACGCAGTTCTTGTGCGACTTTCCTATAGGTAATTCTTTGACTATTTTCTCAATTATATATTATCACAAATTGCTTTCCCACGGTCAAAAAGTTGCAAGTACATGGAAATTGAAAGAGTAAAGTGACATTAAGTTTTAGGGAAAGCGCCTTGTAGTCAGCTGGCCTTGCAACTTGCCAGAGTTTCATTTGTTTTTTCTTTCAAATAAAATACTCAAAATTCTCCATATTTTTATTCCATTGCATTAATTTTGCATCTCATCGTCAGTATATTTCAACTAATCAGTTCTCTTCATTAAAAGTTGAGTTCCAACCAAGAGATTTGTGGAAGAGTAACCTCAAACTAATTTATTCGTCTTACTACCCACTCTTTATCTTTCCTATCTCTCTTCTTTCTACTGAAATCTATCGGGGTGCAGTACAATGGTCTACTGACTGAGTGCTTGGACTTGCCCAACCCCCCACAAATCTAATCTAACCTAATCCAACCAAGCGGATTTCAATTAATTACTTCACTTAAAAAATAATTTTTCTGGAGATTGCACGAAATTAATCAATTGCATTTATTTAAAAAACTTAGCAAAAGTTTACTATCCTACCTGAAATTTTCGGTCGTTATTGTTTCATCAGCACTATGCCCCCAAACTGAATGCCAACTCTTTCTCCATTTCCGGACCTTTCCTTGACAAACCTTGCGTTCTATGGAAATTTAGCCTAGTTCTGTAGAACCTGCATCTACTAAGGTAGAGTAGACCCCATGCCAGGCGGTTGTTGCTGTTTTAGCAGCATAAAGATTATCCATACATATACGCGGAATACTGCGGCAGTGACAGTCCTTGGCCGGATATACTCGTAAATCCGAGTCGTTCCGGTCACGTAGAATCGACTGCCGTGGGAACGTATACCATGCGGTATTTCTATCCTTTTGCGGGAATATGGGAGTGACTTTCTGCCTAGCATGACGTTCTAGCGACTAATGTTCTTAACAACATTGGTTCTACGTTACTAGATTGACGCGGTGAATCCCAGCCAAGGGCCATCACTTCGGCACAAACACGCATTTTACCATCAATGGAGCAAAATTTATTAGTAAACCTGCTTCGAGTCCAATCCTAAACCTCGGATGCCGTGAATGTCGTCCACATATTGTTCTCTTGACATTTAAAAAATGATGTTACCGGGGTGACTATGACCTACTTACGTCTTGTCTTCTCTAGTGCACTAAATTTCCACCTCTGCAGCCTACTTCTACGAATCCTCAAATATTCACACCTCATATGGAGAAGTCGTCGCTTCCACTGGTGAAACGTCTGTAATCCAGGTATCTTGCGGGGTTTTCTACCACCCAATTGCACAAAAGCCATTTAACCATAATGAACCTGTTTCTATAGTCCCCTAATTGCAATTACTTAAAAGAACGCATTTCGGGCATAAATCGAAAGCCGAAAATGCATAGAAGTGGAATACCCAGGCATACTGCAGACCGTCCAACAGTCAGTGAATGCTGCATTTCCGCCCGCCCAACCAAAAACAACACCCACTTAAGCATAATTAAAAAATCCAGCTATTGCCACACAAAAAGCACCTGCAATGCAAGGCTAGAGTGCAAATGCAAATCTGCGTAGAAATGTCAAATTACGCTTGACAGCAACCGACGCCGCCCTCTAGCATCTCAAAGGAAAGGAGAGCGGCGCAGAATTGCAATCACAGAACGCATAATAATCGAGGCCACAATTGTGAAGAGGTATTACACTTCTGAGTAGTCGTTTGACACGCCTTTTTTCGTTGGAAATTTCCACTCTAAAAATCACCAAAGCGCTCAAAGACAAAGCCATGTAGGAGGACTTAAAAAGTTAATCAAGCATTTTAGCGCTTACACGCACAAAGTGAACTGTGATAATTAAAATTGAAGCGAATTGGAAGCGATGAATGTTAAATTAAAATACCACATGTTGAGTGCGAAAAACAGAGTGGAGTGAAATGGTAGTTTGTGAAGAAAGAATGCATTCGTGAAGTATGCAAAAGTGAAGTATCAGCTATTGATAATTTATGGCAATGCAAGGGAGCAAGCATGCAATTCTAATTCGGTATTTTTTTGGGGTTTCAAACAAAACTCAATTTTCTGTTAAATTATCTAAAAGCTCACGAAAAAGTTGGAGGGTGTCGTCAGCATATTATTTAAGTGCAGAACCGATGCAATAAAGGCGCTGCCAGCAGAGGACTGTCTGATCTAATATATGGAACGACATTACATAAGAAATGGAAAACACCAGAGCCTAGATTGAGGAACTAGGGCAAAAGCTTAGTAATTTTAAAAAGTTCTATGGATAACGTCACGTGAAATGGTTCAAAAGAGAAGAAGCAACTTGAGCGATTCCCCGGCGAAGTGCCTATCAAATGGCGGAAGAACTGAAAATATCTCACCGTATCATCCGCCACATACTGAAAAATTATCTTAAAGTCAAGGCTTACAGATCCAAAAAGCGCATGATCTCACACCAAAGCAGCAACAAGTCAGACTTGAGAGAGCGAAGGAGTTGCTTCGCTTGGCTGAAAGCGGTCAATTTCCGAAAATTGTGTTTTTTGACTAGAAATTTTTTCACACTGAGCAATTCGTAAACGCCCAAAACGATAGGGTTTATTTCATCGACCTTTCATAGGGGATTTTAAGTCATCAATTGGCCACCAGAAGGCAGCACCCGCCACAGGTAATGGTTTGGGCCGCTGTAATCGTTTTCATCGAGCTTGGCGTCAAGGTAAATGCGAAATACTATCGGAAAAGTATTCTGGAGGTTGCCATGGACGTTTCAACAGGACTCAGCACCGTCTCACAAAGCTCGAGTTCACCAAGAATGGCTAAAAACAACGTTCCGAAATTCATAACGTCCACACAATGGCTCTCAAATTCACTAGATGCGAATCGGATGGATTAGTCTTTTTGGACCATTTTGCAAACCAACGTCCGAACTAAAAGATTAACCAGTGTCGAGGCGCTGAAAAAAGCCATTGCCCGCGAGTGGGTCAAAATACCTGCAAGTCACATTCGGGTAGGTTGCGATTAATTTTTGGACCGTCTCAAGACCATAGTCAAGGCAAAAGCTGGTCATATCGAGCAAAAATAATTTGATTCTTAATTTTGTATTATTTTCACACATTTTTTACTTTGAGTTGAATAAAAGTAATTTTCCAGTGCTGTATTCAAAAATTTTGTTCCTAGAATATTGAACCTCTTCTACCCAGAGCCATACACCTGCATAAAAAATGTTGTGCAGTCTCTTCTTCTTCCATGTCGTTACAGTTTCAGCAGTAGTTGTTATAGGATGCTCCCAGTCTTCTGACATGCCTTCCTGCAGGACAATGCCCTGTTGAGCCCCAAAAAATTGCTCACGTCCTTCCTGTTAAGTTTCAACAGTGGGTTTGTGCAACTCTTAATCCATTCTGGCTATGTCATCGTACTTGTTGAACAGGTCAGGAATTGAGCCCATAGCACGTTGGCAGATTTGATGATGTGTATGTCTATTAGTAGCTTAAAAGTTAGAGGTATGGGTATGCTCGCTCTATCTGTTTGATACGGTACTGGGGCACCCAGTCTCGCTACGGATACCATGCCTACGTGATCATTGAGCTTAAAACCATCAGTATAGATACTGACTCCACTTCATTGTCCCAAACTTATATGAGGCTAGCATCGCTTTGAATACTTTCCAAACGTTTTACCATAGTTTTTTTCTCAAGTGTCGACCACCAAACCAAGATACCGTGTGTTGTGATTGGTTTTACCATTGGTGTATATAGCTAGAGCATTATTTTCGGGGTTAAGCCCCATTTTGCTCCCACAATTCCTTTGCATATATAGAATGCGGTGGCTGCTTTTCTTACTCTATCATCTAACGTTTGCTTCCACGAAATATTCCTATCTAATATTAGGCCTAGCTAGCTTGCTTTTTCCCCGACTGACAGTGTGATTCCACTATTTCCTAGCGAACAAGATTAGTTCCGTTTTGTTGAGATCTATGTCGGGATTAGAGAATAAAAACAAATTTTAATCATCGAAAGTCACTTTATTGTTTTTCAAAATATTCTCCATGAAGATCTATACACTTTTGCATGCGTTTGAACCAATTGGCGAAGCACTTTTGCCACTCTGAATGAAGTACCTCCAAAACATGCATTCTGAATGCCGCAACCGCTTCTTCAGGTGTCGAAAAACGTTGACCTCTCAGTTTGTTTTTTACGTACGGGAATAAAAAGAAGTCATTCGGTGCTAAGTCAGTACTGTACGACGGATGACCCATTAATTCGATGTTTTGGGTGCTCAAAAATGCAGTTGTTTGAGCCGATGTGTGAGAGCTCGCATTGTCCTGGTGAAGAGTGATCCGTCTTTGGCGATTGGTTTTCCTAATTTCTTGGAAGACAACTGACAAACAAATGGTTCTGTACCACTCAGAATTTACTGTTCCGCGTTGTTCTAGTGGTACGGTTGCGACATGTCCAGTTTTTCCGAAAAAACAGGCGACCATTTGCTTGGAAGGGCTTCGTGCGCGAACAACTTTTGTTGGATTTGGCTCATCTTGAAACACCCTTACAGTCGACTGCTGTTTACTTTCGGGCTCATACGCGTAAATCCATGATTCATCACCTGTCACGATGTCATAGACGTATTTCGAAGCCCCGCGATCGTATTTTTTGAGCATTTCCTTCCACCAATCGACACGAGCC
Organism: Anastrepha obliqua; assembly: GCF_027943255.1. Lineage (NCBI taxonomy): Eukaryota > Metazoa > Arthropoda > Insecta > Diptera > Tephritidae > Anastrepha > Anastrepha obliqua. The sequence goes on along the minus strand of NC_072893.1, from coordinate 118,671,527 downwards.
TTTTTTTGAGCAATTGACAAATTGTGTGGGATTCAACGCGAACACATTTTTTTGAAAGTCAAATGTTTATGCAATATTGAATGTATGCTGGTCCCACTAATGCCTAAGATTGTCTCAATCTCACGATAGGTCACATGACGATCTTGCAATATCAGTTCGCGCACAGCATCAATGGTTTTCGGAACAACAACTGATTTTGGACGACCTTCACGAAATTCGTCTTGGAGTGAACTACGACCACGATTGAATTCACCATACCATCGAGAAACACTGGTCCTTGATGGAGCTTCATCGCCAAAAAATGAATTAAGTTCATCCTTGCAATGTTGCTGAGTTAATCCACGTCGAAAGTTGTAAAAAATAATCGGACGAAAATGTTCACGATTTAATTCCATTTTTGGACCGAGATGAATCTTTTAAGTTACTGTAAACAACACAAATAGCACTGGTATTTCAAAACGTTCTGAGTACGTAAAAGCCAAAAATGTCAAACCTTGCGATACAGCTGTCAGTTGCCAGATTGCAACACCAGGGTTGCCAAATCCCAACATATAAAAGGCACCCCTCGTTCATTACAGCACCATCTGCGTAGGCCAGCACATGCGTCCTCCTCTCCTATAAATCCTTTAAAAATCGGTTCATTGCCAGGATCCACAGCACAGGAGAAAGTACACCGCCCTGACGGGTACCCCTCCTGATGGATCGGCGTACCGTCGAGAGACCCAACGTCGAAATTACGAACCTGCCTAGTAGCACCTACTTGATAAATTTCACAAGCCCCTCGGCGATACCCAAATCAGTCATGACGTTTTTTATGGCACCTGGTAAGATGTTGTTAAATGCGCCCTCTATATCGAAGAAGGCTACCAGAGGATATTCTTTATTCTATATCGATTTATCTATCTATGTAACTAGAGTATTTAGTGCTGTCTCTGGAGATTTACCTTTGTGATCTCGCGAGTAGCGACGGTGTCAAGCCTTCCCTTATAAAAGTTTCTCTTAATCGCTGTAACGTTTTTAATAGAAATGAAGATAAGATAATGAGTCCAAAGTTTTTCTGAATATGGTTGTTAACCATTTCATAGCGTAGCCCATTGTCTTTTGCAGATGTACAGGGAATATTCCATTTGATCCCGATGCTTTATAAGGTTGGCAATTTTCTACAGCCTAGGTTATCTTGGCTTCTGTGACAATGTCGAGGATATTGGAACCAATACGGTACCCAAAATTTGACTATTGGTGGTTACAGCCTTTTCCGTGTTACCCAGGAAATACGTATTTAGTAATAGGTCCAGTGATTCTTCGCTGGACATAAAGTTATAAAATCAAATAATTTCAGAAGTGGAATAATATTGATGCCTTAGACCAAAAATTTGGCTGCAACTTTGGAATTTCAATAGTTCAATGACTTAAAACTAAACAAAAGGCTTAAGTAAAGTGATTTCATACTTAAGCCGACTTCTTTGGAGTACTTGTCCCATGAAGATACGGCTGGAAGGGTGCATTTGATTAATCTGCTTGAAACTGACGTAATAAATAAATTGAGAGCGGGTTGCTTACAACAGAGGTCGGCTGGAGGATGATGGATTTACCAGGTTTGCTCTTTAAATATGGTGAAAAAGAAAGTTGTGACCGGTACTTTGCCTGCCACGTCACTTGGGAATTCGACAGCCGAATTTTGCACGATTATTTCACAAGCATTCAAACACTCGTCCAACCAGTCGTTACTCAGACGGCAACAAATTTTGATTGGTTGATTTTTTTCATATATCACCAACACAATCTCAGTCCCCAAGTGACGTCAGCTGGTTCTGTGAAATTCGCAGAAAACTGAATAACGATCTGCTTCGGATGAGAAAATTTTGTATTCTATTACTCTTTGATTTTATCTATAATTTCTGGTGTGGCGACCTCAATTAGCCATCCAGCACATATGGCATCACTTATGCGGTTTCGAACGCTTGGGGAGTTTCTCTTTGGGAAATCTTTCAAGCGTCTGTAAAGAAGAATATATTTTATATATTTATTCCATATCCCACGTCCCTTTGTTGGTTGGCAGAAAGGCATCTTATAAGTCACCCTTAATTGACTATTCATCACTTTTAACACTTTCTCAGGCTAATCCAACAACTCTTGACAAAGTTGTAAATTTTATAGCCGTGAGAACATGTGCTTAGGCCATAAAGTGGTTCGACTGAATGAGTTTCGCAGAAGGACCAAGAAAAAACACACACTGACCTAGGATGCAAGAGCACAAGTGCGAAAGAAAAACAGTAGATCTTAACCAGTTAGTCTACGCCTACAATTTGTGTGCTCTGACCACACAATAATCCGCTTGTAATCGTTCGCGCATTAGTAGGATAATAGGATTTTGTGGCGAAAGGTGCAGCGTCACAGTACAACAGACACATTTTCACTAATTACTTACAAATCAAGAACAACAGCAATCTAATAGAATTATTTCCGAAACTAAGGGCAGCGAGGAAGGCACATTTTAAACCGCTACAATTAAATTTGAACAAATAAACAAAGACTTCTACGGAAGATGAAGAAGGAAGCAATGCCATTCAAAAGTGAAGTGCACACAAATCCTTAGCACAAAAGAAAATATTGCTTTGGCAATTGTCTTTTCTGTCTGCCACTAAGCACTCGGCTACCGTAGCCAAATGAACAGCCGTTGACAGTTCACACCAGCATTGGTAGCGTGCGGGCAGACAGGTAGTCGTCGTCAACCATGCAGAGGAATGCAATTTGAGTGAGGCCAACGTTGACCGTTCACCGACCAAATGATCCGTTCTTTCGCCTTCGATGGGTACTCGTATGTCTGTACGCTGTAGATCGTATGCATGACAAATGTTGTGTAAATATTTTGACAGTGGTATGCCAAAAATTTCGCACGTTCAAGAAGAATGCAGTGAGAAACTATACAGCAAGTGAAGAGTGCGAGATGCAAGAAGACGTTTACGAATGGACAATGGAAGCGAGTTTGCAATGGGATCACACATGAGGAATGTGGGATGGTGGTCACGTAAAAAGAATGTCACGTCGGATCTCACTAGTGCAGGGGTTTTCATTCATTTTTACAGCTTAAAAATAAAAATATTAAGGAAATCTTGTATTTTGAACCAACGAGTAAGGCTGTGCTGCGGAAGATTGCACGCCAAGAATGTAGAAACTACCAAATGTTAGAAAAAGGCTAACAGCCTTTATTGTATAACCGTGAATGCAAAATATCCCAGCATACTTGGGAAAGCGTTTCCAATAAAGATCGACTGATTCACAAATTCATAAATCGCTGCCTTTGTCGGATTTTGCGAACTTCTGGCCCCGAACAATAACCAACGCCGAGTTGTTGGCGCAAGCTAACCAGGTAGACGTTGCATCAGAAATCAAGAAAAACGAAATGGCAGATTATATATATATTGACTATATTGACAGATCATATATAGATTGACTATGACGCGGGCCGCTAAAAACTATTGCAGCCATCGTCCTCCATAGCTCGTTTAGTGGCATCGGAACTATCCAGATTTATATTCGCTCGAGAACACTCACTTCAGCAGTTTTTTTTTTAAACTGTATGGGCGTTCTTTTATGCAAAGAGGGTGTTTGTGGACTGCGAGGGGAGCTATACAAATATCAGGTGTGATTTTAGCTGCTTAAGAACTGCCGATAACTATGATTTGACAGCTGAGACTCTAAAAACAGTTCTTAAAAAGCACCGATCACGCATCTGACGACGCCATGGTGGAGATCGAAACGAGTCAGCTCCTCTAGGAGGAGATCATATCTCTTGGGTGTGCAGGTAACATTTCTCTGATCTGGGTTCCCGTGCATAGGAATATAGAGGAAAGTGAAAGTGCTGATGAGCTTGCCAGGAAGGAGCCGACTGAATTGGTTTCATGTTGCTAAAGCGGAATTGCCCAATTTATTTCTCAGGAAAGCACAGATCAGATGGATCTCCATTTTTTCACGAAAAGCCTTTGGTCCCAGTACAATGAAAGGAAGACTCAGAAAATTCTGGGGACGCCACGCCACTAAGATGGAACCATGAACTGGACCAACTTATAAGAGAGGAAAATGTTGTGCGGTTCATCAAAGCTCAGAGCCTAAGATGGCTAGGCCATACCATGAGAATGGATCCCACGAGAGCTCAACGAAAAATAATTGACGCTAAACATTTGCAACGAAAGCAAGAGGCCAAGGAAAGCAACAGGCCAAGACCAAGATGGATTGACGAACTAGAAGACGACATGATAAAAGTGAAGATCAAAAACTGGAAGGAATCAACCAAGGATCGGAGCAAATGGCCAAATCTCACACAGAGCTGTAGCGCTAACTGACGTTGATGATGATGAATTTCTTTAACCGAAACCGAAAGCGCGACAAAACATCACCAATCATCAAACAAATAGTAAACGAATTTCTGATTTATTTTTGTTTTTGTCGGGATAAACAAGCAAGTATAGCACTCAGACAACATTAAGTCCATTGCATTCTGAGTAGATCTTAAGGTGCCAAGGAGCCAAGGTAGTCGCTTCTCAACACATCAATGCGAAAGACCTCAAGCCTGATTCGAGCGAAGGCCGAGCAGACGCGCGGAAGGAGGTCCGCCGTCTCAGCCTCCTCTCCACCTGCTGGGCATGGTCTGGTGCTTCGTCCATAGAAAGTTGCCCACCATCAGTCCAACCAGCTGCCTACAGTCCCCTCTGCTTAACGACGGGAGGATCTGCGTTACTGTTGAAATATTGATAATCAATTCATAGACTATCGACCTCGAACTCCAAAGCTTGGTGGCAGGGCTGCTCCTTCGAGGATTGTAAAGTTGGATGTAAGGCCTCCAAGCATGCGTCACAGCTTGTTCGGGCTGTAGTCATTTCTTAATACAGCAGGATGTTCGCATAGTTATACCGCTACGTACTCAGTCGACATTGCCTTCTTAGTAGAAGCAGGGTGCACTACGGGAAATGGAGGTTGTCGGTTAAGCATGAGAGGCTTTATATGACGCATCAATGCTCCTTACATCCCTCTTACTTGTTACTGCGAAGACTAGTAAGCGCCATTAGTCTTGAACATACCTGGAGTTACTATTGCCAAGAAGACCTGCTTTAGACTGAGCCGGCGAGTTTACAGCAAAGTCTTCTCATAACGAATAAATTTATCGTCTTATAAGACTGATACTCCTTTCACATGGCGTCTAAACGAGGACAAGATTCGGCGTGGGCTCGAGAGAAAGAATGTGCTGAAGTTTTCTGAACTGATATGGATCAGAGACAGCCAGGTTGCGCTAATACTAATTTGTTGATGCTACTTAAAATAAGGCTTTTATTATAACTAAGTCTTCATTTTTCCAGTGTTTTAACTATCCGCTTATTGCATTAATTATTTAGGGCACTATGCCCAACTCAGGAGACAGCGACTAGTAAAGGCGAGTGGAGGACCTCACCTAACCTAGAATCAGAGCAGCTAATATCCGTATTTCCTGTCTGCAGTCCGTCTTTTACTGGCAAAACTATCCAATAGGCAAAGCAGCTGTTCACTAATCCGCGTAACAAACGTCTGTCATACTACAATTTTCATCAGAAATAACTTCGCCGGTAATCCCCATTAACGCCACCGTCTGTCTATGCCGAATTTCATTCTTTCAACTACTTTTTTATTGAAATTTTTTCAATTCAAATGCAGCTGCTACAAGACATTTGAGGGGAGACTAGTAAAGGCGAGTGGAAGCCTCTTCACCTGCGTTGGAAAAACCACATGCATTTTTCTACCTTCTAAAAATCTTGCACTGAACTACCAATTACTGTTACAATTGCATTCATTCATTAATATTCATTAAAAATATTCATTCAAATAAATTATGGTAGAGCAGAAAAGCAATAATAAGGTATTCATTCCACTTGAAAATAATGATAAAATCACACTGAATAGCGTAGGAGTTCTGAAGGAAGTAGAAAAAAAAAGATTGAATAAAAGTAATAAGACCATTGCATAATTTATGCCACATGCCACATTATTGTTCCAATCTAGATTTCTCACACTCACACAGCTACAATACAAATTCCCCACCATTTGCTTTCCATTGCGCCAAACTCCCCACAGACCAATGGTTTTGCGGAACGAATACTCTTTTGCATTTTTAATTGCAACACAAGCAGTGTTGCATACAAATACATACACATGCGTATGTGTGTGGTGCTACACCGCTGATTATATGGACGCTGTAATGGCGGAAATGTGGCAGCGGTGGGACTAATGTGGATTGGGTTGAACGTAACGGAGATAAAAGTGTGGCATACAGCTTATAATTACACCCAACTACCAACCAAACAACCAACCAACCAACCAGGCAGCCAACAACCCGAGGCAACGAGCCTACAATTGTGTGTTGTATGTGGAACCAAATGGATATTGTGGAGCCGGAAAATGCGGTTTGACTGCGCACAAAGTGAGCGGTCGCATGCACATACTTGTGCACTCAAGGCGTGAAAATAATTGAAAATTGCGCAATGCATACTTAAAGCAAATAATGAATCGGCGGTTGAGATTTCGTATGTGGGCGTGGAAAGCACAGGAAAACCACAATTAACTAGACTGAATCTGATTCTTCGCCAAGTTGTAGGTGAATGGGTAAGTCTAACAAGCAGTAGGAGGATGAGGGAGAAGCGAGTGTATTCGCGCTATTATCTACCTCTGGCTTTTCATATGGTGAACAGGGAAGTATTTTTTGAATGGCGCTTATAGCCTAGACATACGGTGGCGTTAATCGGGATTGACGACTTAATTCGGAATTATCTCAGGATTTAAGTGCAACTAATGCAGACTGACAACTAGACTTAGATCTCATAATTTAAGCGGATTAGGAGAATGTTCATGTTGCAAGATGACGTTGCTCAACACCAGCAGCGCCGTCAGAATTGGGAAGGACCTCTCCGAGCCGTTTGATACCAAACGAGGTTTCAGACTGGGTGACTCGCTCTCGCGTGACTTCTTTAACCTCATGTTGGAGAGCATCGTATGAGCCGCAGAACTTAATCGCTCAGGCACAATTTTTTATAAGAGCGTACAATTGTTGGCGTATGCCGATGATATTGACAACATCGGCCTTAACAACCGCGCTGTTAGTTCTGCCTTCTCCAAACTGGATAAAGAGGCAAAGCGAATGAGTTTGGTGGTGAACGAGGGCAAAACGAAGTACCTCCTATCTTCAAACAAACAGTCGGCGCACTCGCGTACCGGCACCCACGTCACTGTGGACAGTTATAATTTCGAGGTCGTGAAAGACTTCGTTTATTTAGGAACCAGCATTAACACCGATAACAATGTCAGCCTTGAAATCCAACGTAAAATCTCTATTGCCAACAAGTACTACTTTGGACTAAGTAGGCAATTAAGTAGTAAAGACCTCTCTCGACGAACAAAACTAACACTCTACAAGGCTCTCATCATGCCCGTCTTAACGTATGGCGCAGAAGCGTGGACGATGACAACATCCGATGAAGCGACGCTTGGAGTGTTTCAAAGAAAGATATGCGAAAGATTTTTGGACCTTTGCACGTTGGCAACGGCGAATATCGCAGGCGCTGGAACGATGAGCTGTATGATCTTTACGACGACATAGACATAGCGCAGCGAATAAAGATCCAGCGGCTTCGTTGGCTGGGTCATGTCATCCAAGTGGAAACAATCGTTCCGGCTCTGAAACTATTCGATGCGGTACCAGCTGGTGGTAGCAGAGGAAGAGGGCGGCCTCCTCTGCGTTGGAAAGATCAGGTGGAGAAGGACTTGGCTTCACTTTTGTGTGATCCAATTGGCGCCGGTTGGCACGCGAAAGAAACGACTGGCACGCTTTGTAAACTCGACCAAAATCGAGTAACCGGTTATAGGGCCAATCAGGAAGAAGAAGATGCGGAGTTTCCGATGCCAAGATCATCGAAAAATTACAGTTAATATCTATTGTGCATGAAAAATAATGAAACTTTTAAGGAGAAGAACAAGAAGGGCTGGATGCAATGTCAGTTTGCATGAAAACGTTCGAAATTTCATTAATTGTTTTGATATTTGTGAGCTGTTTGAGAAATTGCAATTTAAGATTTTTTTTAATAAATAACTATTTCTTAGTATCAGTGCATTTTTGATCCCACGAGTGACAAAAGAGGTCCACCTGCACTGAGGTCCCTGTATACAGGTAAGTCTAGATAGAGTCGGAGGTCGCCAGGTATCCGAAGCACTCCGTTTGGCATGGGTCGTATTTAACTTTGTTCCAACTCAGAGCTTTTTCAAGAGGTTTGCTCCTCCGATTGGCAGAACTTGGTCATTGTTCAAAAAGGCAGCTCGAACCACAGAAAAAGGAGTGCACTCGCTCGATACTGGAGTGTACGTAAGCGGGCACACTACCATCCTTTGATAAGGTATGATTACTGATTCGACTAAGCCCCACACCACGAGAAGGTACCTACCTTCGCGAAGGACCTAACCTAACCTAGTATCAGTGCAACTAATATCCGTATTTCTTGTCTGCGGTCCATCTTTTACTAACAAAACTATGCAATAGGCAAATCAGCTGTTCAATAATTCGCGTAACAAACGTCTTTCATAATACAATTTCAATCAGAAATAACTGCGTCGGTAATCCTGATTAAGGCCACCGTTTGTCTAGGCCGAATTTCGTTCTTTCAACTACTTTTTGACTGAAATTTTTTCAATTCAAAAGCAGCTGCTAAAAGACATTTGAGGCGTGACTCATCCGCTTAGCACGAGTGCATTGCTCACTAAAGCTCCACGCCTGTTATAGCCTGCGTTCACTGAGCTGTCGTTTCACTTATTATCTCGAATTTCGTATAATTTTCATCATATTTATGAAATAAATAGTTGTTTTAGTAAGTGGAAGAGCTCTCCAAATATAAAACAACTCAAGCGCTGAACTGCGTTCCTTCATTCAGTCTGGTTGCATTGCGACTAGCTGGCCACCCCATATCAGCGGCCTTGTTTCATAAGCTTGCGAATTAGTTACCACCTTTACTAAAAGGAGATTTTTAAAAGGCTTGAGAACTTAGAATGATAGTACAGAACAGAAAATTTGTTGGAATGAAATTATTTTTATTACAATCTGGTAGATAATTCACTGGCATTTATTTCTTAAATAGGATAGCCGGTAGATGTTCACCGCGGCTACGAGTTACAAAGGCCAACAAGTTGTAAACGACGACGTACCGACATTTCGGCATCTTCTTCAACACTTCGCACTCTGAACTTCGCAAACAGATTTCCTTACTGAATAGAAATACCAACACAGTTTATCGTTCTCAGCTGTGAATTGATAGTTACCGATTACAGTCATTTCCATGCAGCTAAAAAAACGACCGATATTAGCGCAGGAGCCTTACTGAGGACTAGGTTAGGTTAGTTTAGGTTAGAGCAGTGTTCACTGTGGGACACACTCGCCTTCATAGCACATTGCGATTCCGTGTGGGGAGCTCATCCTTATCTCTCCCAAAACCAGTCTGTACTTTGAAAATTTTTTAAAAGATCCCTTATTTCCACAGTACTGAGATCTACCAATTCATTAAAGAAATGTCTATCTGAATTGGTAAATCTACGTCTGTATAGAGCAAGACAATGTCACAGGAGGTGCGAGGTCGTCTCTTTCTCTTTTTCATTTTGCTTATTTTGGCATAGCAGAGATGCTGTGCGTTTAGTACTGACAGTCGGTCACAACTGTCGGGCGATTCGGCAGCTGGTTTCATTACGCCATTTTCCACTCGCTGCTCTTAGAATTTTCTCAAAAATAAGTAGCTTACAAGTCCGTGAAGGTAAGCGTAAGGGTAATCAACTTGGTGCCGAGTCTCACTAGTTCATCGGCCCTAAAGTTATCCTCAATGTTACAACGGCCAGGTACACAGTTTACCTTTATTCAGGTGCAATGACTCAGTCATCTCGTTAAGAGATGTGCGGCATTTCATGGCTAACTTGGAGGTGATCAACTGTTTTGTGAGGGATTTTATCGCCACCTCGCTATCAGAGAGAATGTAGATATCATATCCAGGTATGGCATTGAACTGTAGCAGTGTCACGGCTTTTATTATTGCCATTCAGCCTGAAAGACACTACCGTAGTCGGGGAGCCGAGAACTGAAAGAGATTCCCAGTTGTTCGGAATATACACCTCCGATCAACAAGCCCTCGAACTTTGAGCCATCTGTGCATGTATGGAGGGACTCGCCCTGCCTTACATCGTCCCGTTCGCGCTCGACCGTTGAGGGTATGAGGGTCGTGAACGTTGTGATGGCAAGTGTAGGAGGGAGTGCATAGTCCATAGGTAGAAAGTACATGTCCGTAGCACCTGTAGCTATTTACAGAAAATAGGTTTGGATATCTTATAACATTATAGATATTTTAAGTGATAACATTGATAGAATGATGATTTTTAATTAAATAAAATATCAATTTGTTCCACTGAGTATAAAAAATTGGTTAAACAACTAAAAAAACAATAATTTAATTTTTTTTTCATTTACAATTGTGAATAACTTTTGAAAGTGCGATTTTATAAAAAAATGTTAAGAAACCTTTTTTATAGAGAATTGAATCTCCTTACAAAATTTTTATTGTTCGATTTTTTATATTTATTTGTTGATAAGTTGCAGAATTGCAAAATAAAAAAACTTAAATAAAAAAAATACATCAATGTTCAAAGCTTGATTACTCGGAAACGACTCATCTGGCAAATATTTTGAAGGAGATCTTTTTTGTAGGGAATTTAATTTACTAAAAATCTATATAGGTATACAAAAATTTTATCACCTCAGTAGTTGGGGAGCGTTGACGCAAAATTCAAAGCACAAATAAAAAATCAAAATTGAAGGTGATAGACCTCTTAATATTAATATTAAGGGCTCAAATCTTCACAATATTTTTTTTTATCACCTTGAACAAGATTTTCGATATAGTGAAGAAAACAAAAATAGTCGATTTTTTTGGCCCAGTCTAATGTCTGTATATCTGAGGGGGAATACTTTGAAGGGGACCAAATAGATATTGATGAGTACAGAAAGTCGGAATATAAAAGCATCTAAATGAAAGGTGGTGGAGCCACTGAATTTTCATTGCTCTCTAATAGCCGGCACACCACTCAGCAGTTAGTAGACCTGTTGGTGGAAGACTTGAGTGTAACATGATGGTCAGCGGTAGTATCTATGATTTTGCTGCTTCTCTGTGTGGGTCACCCTTTATACCGATTTCGGAGGACCAGGTGTCAAAGTAATAAATTTTGTGCATCTCTGAAATGAAACACCTTACCCAAATGCTTCCACAGACTCATGAGCTCGCCAAGCTCACCTCTTAGTATTTAGTTGCACCCATAAGCTTTTGGAATTGACGTTGATTTCCTGTCGTCCACACATTAGGATTTTTTTCTGTTTTTTTGCGAAGGAATTGGAGCGCACATTTGCATTATGATGCCTTTTAAGCTGTCTCGGCGCGCATGTGAGTACCCAGAGGACCAGTGGGATGAACGGATAGACATAATGACAAACAGAGATATGCTAAAGTAGAAATTAAGACAAATGCAGAGGCGCCTAGTGAAGCTCATAAGAAGCTTCCACTTGCATAGTTGAAAATGATAACAATAATAAAGCAAAATAAAAAAAAGCAAAGTAAAAAAAGCAAAATAAAAAAAGTAAAATAAAATAAGGTATTTCCTTCGTATGTGCAAAGTAGAAAAAAATGCTTTCACATCCTTTGCCATGACATAAAAATGAATATAAAAAAATAAAAAGAAAGAATGAAACGCAAATGCAAAAATTATAATGAAAAAATATATAAATATACAGAAATAGAAATGAATAGCGGGGGAATAATGAAAAAGTACTTCATTAAAAATTCCCGCATACAATAAACTACAAAAGCAAAAGTGGCAGCAGCAACAATAAAAACAACAACAGCACTGAAGTAATTGCAACAAATCACGATGCAACTGTCAGTGGTAGTAGCCGGATTGCATATTTTTACATTAGTATGAAAATGCGAAAAGCAAGCACTTATCCAGCCACACACGGCATACATATACACACATACACACATATGCACATATACATACATAGATACATGTGGATGTAAATAAATATGCATTTCAGTGTGTGCGCATATTGCGAAAGAGACACTTTAGCTGTCAGTTGCTAAGTAAGAGATGCTTTCGTGCACACATACACACATATATTATGCGACATAAGGTGTGGACTTGACGCCCATATGTATGTATGTGCACACTTGAGTTTCCGTTTTAGTTGCGCTTATACTATAAAGTGGTCTGAAAATGAGGTAAAGTGGCAGTAGGCTGGTGCTTAGTGATGCATTTGCTCTCACCAAGACAACACTGGTCAGTGCATTTGCAAAAATACTCGTAGATACTTTCTTATTTCACTTCAGGCTAAGCCGCATTACTAATGGAATAAAATCAGAAATATTGACTAAGAATTTCAATATTGCATTCAAATTGGTTTGTCATTTCGCAAAGAAAATTTTTATTTTAGAAAAGCTAAACCTAAGCTGTTTTCGATGCACCAACCAGCTGGCTAGTAGTGAAATAAGCGAAATCCTTTTTTTAGCAGTTCGCAAAGAAAAACTGTTTAAGACTTTTTTAAGATCGCCTGTCGCATCTGAATGGGTTGGTGCGTGGCAACCATTCGGAATATGTAAGTTCGAATCTCCGTGAAACACCAAAATGAAGAAAAAAGGTTTTTCTAATAGCGGTCGCCTCTCATCAGGCAACGGCAAACCTCCGAGGGTATTTCTGCCATGAAAAAGCACCTCGTGAAAACCATCTGTTGTTCGGAGTCGGCTTAAAACTGCAGGTCCCTCCATTTTTAGAACAACATCAAGACGCACACCACAAATAGGAGGAGGAGCTCGGTCAAATACCTAAGAGAAGTGTACGCGCTTATTTTTTTATAGTATTTGTTGCGAACAAAAAAAGAACATGAGGCAAAATACATCTAAAACCATACAAATGGTTAAAAATCGATTAAATTTGGTAAAAATGAGCATAAGTAGCGGCAGGCTAATCACCTACCCTGTCATAAATCAAAATAGATTAACGAAACCAACGCAAAACTGAGCCTTGTCGGGGCCCTATGCTCCCGAGAGGAGCGAACAAGGAGAAAAAAAAACATAATATTCGTTTGGGGAGAAATCCATCCATTACACAGGCCTGCGAAATCTCGCTTTTTTACAATTTCTAAAAACGCTATGGGTGTTTCCTGAAGGTTTTTTATGCTGAAAACGAATATGGCCTTGAAAATGCTCCAGCACGTCCGGATTTTTGGCAATTTGAGGTTAAATAGCAAAATGCAGATTTTGGCCATTTAAAAAATTTTTTTTTGAGCAAGGTAAAGCTTTTTTTTAAATTTCCACAACGGCATTACAAAGTACTACTCTTTAGCTTTAAGGTCCTTTTTTAAAAATATTTTTACGATTAATATTATATAAAAAAGTTATTCTATTTTGAATTGGAGACTTTTAGATTTTGCGATGCCGTTGTGGAAAATTAAAAAAAAATTTACTTTGCTCAAAAAAAAATCATATAAATGGTCAAAATCTGCATTTTCTGACTATTTAACTACAAATTGCCAAAAATCCTGACGTTTTGGAACATTTTCAAGGCCATATTCGTTTTCAGCACAAAAAAACCTTCAAGAAACACCCATAGCCGTTTTAGAAACTGTACCTCGCAGGACTGTGTTACTAAAGCTAAAATAAAATTTCCCTACTTATAGGGAGTCAAAAAGATGGCACAACTGGCGCGTATCGAGGTTAATTTTTAGTTAGCAACGTCTCTTCGAAGAACACACACCAAGTTGCAACCAGATCGTAGTATTTCTTTGTGCTTGGCATTCGTTTGAATCGAGGAAATCGAGTGTTTTTCCTTTTTCATCACTCCAATGCACCAGCTCACGCCTCAGCAGTTATGGTCGTAAAATTAATGGAAATGGGGTTCCACCTCGTTTCATGTCCCGCTTTTTCTTCAGGCTTGGCTTACTTGCTTCCCAATTTGAAGAAATTCGCCTAGGTGTTGTCTTACAAAAAAATTTTTAAAATGAGGTTATTTCAGTTTTCACCTTTTTCACCGCGTTATGTTGTTGTTAAAAATCGACCATTTTCATAATAAGTCAATAATTTTAACGCGTTATACTAGCGTGAAAAATTGTGCATTTGGGGAGTTTCCAGGGTCACTATAAAAAATGGTTAATTTGTTTTTTTTTTTATAATAATGAGCAGGGTATAATTTTTTCGGTAATGAGTTTTTCGGAGAATGCGAAGAAACAATTTATGCTGTGTGGTTACAAGAAATGTGGTCCTACTGGTTGAGCTTTAAAAAATTTTAAGTGAAAAATTCATAAAATACTTTTGAAATATTTATATTTGACGTGCTTAAAAGCTTCAAAGAAACTACAGTGATCGACAAAAGTCTACGTACACCCCCAATTTCCACTGGATTGAAAGTTCGAAAACTTTACTGAAAAATGTGTTTATACAGTTTTATTAGAAAGCTTTTTCTAATCATTATAAACTTAAAAAAATCCATAAATTAACATAAAATAGCAAAGCTATGGCAAAAAACCCTAAAACCAACATTGACAAAAGTCTACATACAGTACACAAATATCTTACTCCAGAGTGAAAAACTTCACTTAACTCTAAGTAATATTGCTTCTTAGTATTTAGTTGGCCCAACATTAGCATCAAATACAGCTTGAAGCCGTCGTGGCATTAAGGTGACTAAATTTAATAACTCTGCAGAATTTATATTGTTCCCAGCTTCTATTAGTCGTTCTTTGAGTACTGAAGCTCTTGAAATTGGATTTTTTCTAATTTTTCGATCTAAAATTTCCTAGACATGTTCAATAATATTAAAATCTAGGCTTTGCGCTGGTGTATTTAATTGCCTTGGAGCATAGTAAAGCAGCCAATCCTTCACAATGTGTGGTGTGTGCTTTGAACCGTTATCTTGTTGAAAGACCCAACCTATATTAAATTTTGACTCAAAACTTTTTGCCAAAAATCCATCCCCTTTTCCGTATGTGCTTTGGCGAACTCCAGCCGAAGTTTACGGGTTTTTTCAGAAATAAGAGGCTTTTTCGTGGTGTTCTACTATGAAAGCCGTTTTTGTTCAGAGCTCTTTGAATGGTTCTTGGATGAACACACTTGTTGGATGAGCTTGCTATATCCTCGGCCAATTTCGGAGCATAAACTTTTTGATTTTTGTCCACTTCTTTTAGAATCAAGCTGACGTCTCTGAGAGATAGTTTGCTCGGGCGGCCTCTGAGCGGCTTAATTCCGGTGGAACCACTATTTTTAAAGTTATTTACAATGGTCTGGACTGCTGCATGACTAAAGTTTAAGATTTTTGAAATTTCGCCATATGATTTTTTTCTTTCCTCTGCTGAATAACTAAATTTTTAACGTCAACTGATATTTCTTTTCGAGGAGCCATTGTAGACGCTTATATATTCAAATTGCAAATAAAATCAATATTAGCAAAGCAGCATACATAAGAAAAGAAAAGAAATAGACAAACGTTATTTTACCGTTATCACAACATAGGATATCAGAGTACAAGCTAGGAAACCAGTTCTGTATGTACACTTTTGTCAACGCTGTTTTTGCATTTTTTTAGCATAAGTGTGTTGTTCTAGGTTAAAGAATGGATTTGTTTTAGTTAAGTCGATTAGAAAAAGATTTCAAATGAAATTGAATAAACACATTTTTAAGCAAAGTGTTTGTACTTTGGAAACAACGAAGGGGAGGGGTGTATGTAGACTTCTGTCGGCCACTGTATTTCACTTATTATGTTAGAGAAAAAAAATATAGAAAATATGCTTTTGCTTCGTCTACGCCCATGCCACCCTTGAATAAGTCAGATAAGATAGGAGAAGTGATTTGTCGTGAAGAGTACTAAACTCGAGTCACAATCTTAGTGCGGAAAACCCGTTTATTTTGATAAATGTTTGTTTATGGAAAATTTTATTTGTGTTTATAAGACTAAATTCACATTGAAATCACTTCTCGATTCTGTATCACTTCTGATGATGTATGAATTTCTTCTTATCTGGTATTTTAACTACAATTTATTGGAAAATTACCCACAAGCAATTGATGATCAGCTTGTCTTACCTGATTTATCTTTTCCACTTTTTCTGCTACACCTTTCATTAAAAATTCTCGCCGCTCACACCTTTTACCCTGCCACTACTTCCTCGCTCCAACTAAATGAACCATTTTTCCAATTAAACTTAATTGGCACATGTGCACCTATATGGCAGCACTTTTTGCTTTGCTTGCGCCCACAACCGTTTACGTAGCTCGTTAGCGCAAGTGTATGGCAACTCCAGCGCCAAGTGGCAGTGGAAATTAGTTGGAAATTGACAGCGAAGGCGTGAAAGAATACACAGAGATAATTGATTTGAAAACTGGCTGTTGTGGAAAAGTGTACGAGGCACCTGTGAGCGTGACTTTATACTTTTGAAGTCGAAAAAAGCGAAACATAAAATACTCACACAACTAAAAAGTAATAAAAAGAAAAAGAAAAAAAGTTTCAAGTGCCCTGCATTGTTTTCAAAGCAATTATTGACGGCATGAAAGGTGTTTAAAATTAAGCTGATGTTGGCAGGGGCGTTAGAAAATAAGCAAAGTGCTGCAAGTACATAAATTTTAAAGAAATTTTTTGTAAATATGCGATTTTGAAAACTGCAAATTAGTTATCAAAGCGTGAAAAATAGTAATAATTATGTGCAGATTTCGGTCGGAATGTTTTTCTTTTCCAAAACTAAGCATTTTTCATAACAAAAATTAAACAAAAAAAGGTGTTCGCTCTATTGTTATAACAAAATATGCCAGTTGGCATTGCCTCTCTTTGATTTTAGTCCTTATTAAGCGCATAAATGCGTGTAGATCAAAGCGTTTTGCTCTCCATTGCTTGCCTAGCGGGCGTGAATGCACATTTTGTTCGCTCATTAATTCATCGTTTTTTGTAATTTTTTTTTTGTTTGTTTCTTGGAATGCCTCAAATGCATTTCTGATTCTTTTTTTTTTTTTGCACTACATCAAAGGCCATTATGCATACGAAATGGATATTTATTCGTTCCTCAAAATGTCTCGTGCTTGAATATTATAAAACATTTTTAAAAATTGGTAGCTTTTAAGGAATAAATACTCTAAGGGTATAAGTTTGCTTACACTTTCTAACGTCCCTGGTGCCAAGAACTGAGATTACGCAAAACTGCTCCGTTTTGCTCCTCAGCCTCAATCTTATGCTGCTCGCTGTGAATTAATAAACTTACAGAATTTAGAAATAGTAAAACTCATTCAGTTGATGAAATTTCTATACGAATTGGTTCGATAATCTATTCTATGCCCCGAACCGGTTTTAATATTCCTCACAGAATCTTACGTTTTCAAACGCTGTACTATTTTGACGCTACTAGAGCTAATCATTATCCGTCAGCTTCAATATTTAGAGCACTTTCGGAATTTTCTAACACAATAGGGAGAGCAGATATTGAATTTTCATTATCAAGATCCACTTCGAAGTCTTGAATCGTTTAATTTCTAGGCTAAGTATCAAGTAATTTGTAATTTGGCCTGAAATACTCTTACATAAACTAAAATAAAATAAAACTAAAATTAAGTATGCCGCAGAAGTCTGTACGAAAATAATCCATGATGTATCACTTGAAGTATTGAAAACAAAAACCTGCGAAAAACTCATAGGTCTTTGCGCAGTGGCGACGATAGAACGAGAACTTTGCAACGCTACAGGGTCTGGCACTCGAAGTGTAACTAATTAAAAATGCCATAAATTTAGTTTGGAAAATTACTTTCATTCAATTCAAAGTAAAGAATGTGTGAAAATAATACAAAATTAACAATAAATTTAATTTTGCTCGATATGACCGCCTTTTGCTTTGACTATGGCCTTAAGACGGTCCAGAAACGAATCGCAAGCTGCCCGAATGTGGCTTGCATATACATATTTTGGCCCACTCGCGGACAATGGTTTGTTTCAGCGTCTCGAGACTGGTGAATCTTTTAGTTCGGGCCTTTTTCTCCAAAGTGGCCCAAAGAGAATAATCCATCGGATGCGCTCCTTGTGAACTTGAGAGCCATTGTGTGGACGTTAAGAAGTTCGGAATGTTGTTGTTTAGCCATTATTGGTTCACTCGGGCTTTGTGAGACGGTACCGACTCCTGTTAAAACGTCCATGGTCTGCCACCGATGTGTTTGTCTACCCACGGCTTCAAAGGAACCTCCAGAATACTCTCCCGATAATATTTCGCATTTACCTTGACGCCAGGCGCGATGAAAACGATTGGAGAGCGCCCATCTGCGGTTACAGCGGCTAAAACCATTACCTGTGGCGGGTGCTGCCTCCTGGTGGTCAATCGATGACTCAAATTCTCGTATGAAGGGTCGGTCAAATAAACCTTATTGCTTTGGGAGTTTACGATTTGCTCAATTTGCAAAATTTTCTCGTCAGAAAACATAATGTTCGGAAATTGACCACTTTCGGCCAAGCAAAACAACCCCTTCGCTCTCTCAAGTCTGACTTTTTGCTGCTTTGGTGTGAGATCATGCGCCGCACACACGGCAAAATGAGGACTTTAGGAGGTCAAAAAGCGATTTATCAACTTGAAGATAAAGTCTAAATTAGTTTATATTTTTCGAGTCTGATAGTCGTTCCATCACAAAGCGAATAATTCACCTTTAATATGTTTACAATAAAGGAGTGGGAGGGCCCGGCAGATAAGCGAAATGATTGTACGTTTAATTTGCTTTCTACCGTCGAATGAACAATACGCATTGTTTCCTTCGCCTCGTGTTTAAATATCAACAGTAGTCAATAACATGGAATCTACAGGTATGTACATTTTATTAATACAGTAAAATTAAAAATAATGTAATCGTAAGTATTTAAATATTATATTGCATGTCTAGTTAAATTTCCTTTTATAATTCATGTTTACTTAGACTTACAAAAAAAGTTCCGCTAAGTACCGTTTTCTGTCTTCGATATTTGCAGTTAACAGTTAGTTGGCCGTTATTATTGTGAATTTTGAGAACTCAAACGAACTCATTGTGACACTATCCTCTTTTATTTACAGGTAGTCGGAGTGATCAAAGTCACTCGAAAATACATGTTAGAAAAATGGATCTGATTTTAGTGCTACAAAATGAAAACTTTTATAAATTATCATCGTCTAAGTGTGTGGAACGATTAACTAGTTACATATTGGACAATCATAGTATTTATAAACAATCAGAAGACAGTGCGTTACGAATAAAATGTGTTCTCTTTTAACGACAAAACATATACTTTCAAACATTATCCTGTATGTACAATGATGGATGGCAAGACTTGCAACGTTTTAACTGACACATCATCAACGCAAGCTTGCAACATATGTAAAGCATCACCCAATGAGCTAAACAACATAGATTTGCTTTTGAGAAAACAACATTCCAAGGCTCCGTTCAAGTTTGGTATATCTGTGCTCCATTCGTACTTAAGGTGTTACGAGTATCTACTCCACATCTCGTATAAAATAGAGTTGCAGCAATGGCAAGCCAGGGGCACAGCAGCCAAAGAGAATATTAAAAAAAGAAAAAACGAGATAACTGAAAAGTTCTACAAAGAAATGGGATTGGTGGTGGATCAACCGAAACAAGGAGGGGGGAATTCAAATGACGGAAATACGGCCAGGAAATTTTTTGCTGAGCCTACCAAATCGTCTAATATAACAGGTATAGATACGGAAATCATCAAAAGATTCGCCAACACCCTAAGCGTATTCTCATGCGGATTCAACGTAAATCACGAAAAATTCAAAAATTACAGTATTGAAACTGCAAAACTTTGCATTGATTGGTATGGCTGGTACAAAATGAGTGCTTCTGTCCACAAACTTCTGATACATGGAGCAGATATTATTAAGCAGCTGCCACTACCTGTAGGTTTATTCTCCGAAGATGTATTGGAGACCAGCCAAAAGGAATTTAAAAGCGTACGGCTTTTCCATACTAGAAAGACCTCCAGGATCGGCACCAATACCGACATTGCGCACTGGATGCTTATAGCTTATAAGCTATAAGCCACTATAAAAGAAGGAAACCATTTGCTAAGGAGGTTTTAGAAATGTTGGAAAATCCTTCAATAGAAAACGTCATCAATAAAGATGATGATGACGAAAACGAAGATGATGACCAAGAACATGAAGATGATGATGAAGCATCCTGATTATTAATCATTATAAACTATAGATATACCTAAATAAGGACCCAACCTATATAGTATTGTATCATGTATAGGTATTGAAATATACTTACTTTTTTTCCTTTCCTAAATAAATATTTTTTATTTCTGTTAACTGTTTTACTCCTATCACTTTTCCTTTTTAGTTATGTAGGTAAGTTTGAATAGGTTAGAAGTTAGGTACTTACAAGTATTTTTAAGTTCAAACACAATTAAGAAAATGTAGTAGTTAATATACATAAATAATACGACACACACACCAACAACGTGCAAAAACAACATAATAAAAGTGCTTTGGGTAATAGGTACAGGCTTCCCGAGTACCCATTCATTCTTGTTTATCATTATTTTTCATAACGTATTGGTTAGGAACCCTAAAAAGTGCAAATGAATAATTTTTTTCAAATTTGTAGTTTTTGACCTCCTAAACTCCTCATTTTGCCGTGTGTGCGCCGTTTGGATCTTGTAAGGCTTGAGTTTGAGCTCATATTTCAGTATGCGGTGGATGCTACGGTCAGATATTTTCAGTTCTTTTACCATTTGGTGGACACTTCGTCGGGGGATTCGCTCAAGTCGCTTCTTCACTTTTTGAACCATTTCAAGTGACGTTGCAGTCTTTTGATGACCACCTTCAAGACGTTTCGCGATGCTGCCAGTATCAGTGTAACGAGTAATGGTGCGAAATGGTACAAAAACTTTATTTACTTTACGTTGCTCGAACGCACGGAAAATTGCTGATTATAAAATCCAGCCAAATATTATATAATACAATCACACTTTTAAGTTTGAAATCTATTACTGATTTTTTTTTTCGCGTTTACTCTCGGCAAAATGCTTCCGCGCGCTTTTAAACAATACTCTGGACTGTCATTTAGCCAACTGATTCTTAACAATACAGAATGTTTCGCAAAACGCCTATGTAAGTTAATGCCATTCATTTATAGCTGCTTTCGATGCATTAGAGAATTCCGCTGCTCGCCAAGCGAAAAATTTGGCACCCTAGGCAATAGAATGGGTATGCCTCACAATGTCCTTTGCAGGAGCTGTGGAGATGAAGAAGAAATTGAGTCGGTACAACACCTCCTCTGTATGTCAGTGGAATGCCCTGTACTTCATAGAAGCCGTGCCAAATATCTTGGCGATTATTTATTTGAAGACCTGGAAAATTTGCAAAATGTTTGGTGGGAGGGGCTTAGTTAGTGGATGGAAATCAAATGGAGGTTTCACAATTGACCTTAGGCTCACCGAGTGTCTTGTCTTAGGTAAGCAACCTGCCTTACCAGCAGTTTAGCGATTTTTAATTAACTTTGTTTCTAGCCTCTTAGCTCACAAGCGACTTGCTGAGATCAGGGTCATTTGAAAGGTCAGTGTAAAAATAAAAACTACTTAATTGTTTGGGTTGAACGTTTTTATATTTCATACACATTATTTTTGTATACATTTTGTCCAATGCTGTTCTAGTTTGTTGATCCCATCCAAATAATAGGATTTATCTAAGGCTGAAAAATAGACATTCGTTCCCGCAACCACCTCCACGTTTGAATAAAACCTTTTTCCCGCCAGCCATTTCTTTAAACTTGGGAACAAATAGTAGTGCAAGAAACCCGAGTGAGCCATGTCTGGAGAATAGGGGGGATGTGAAACGAGTTGGAACCCTATTTCCATTAAGTTTGCGACCGCAACTACTAAGGCGTGAGCTGATGCGTTTTCGATGGAAAAGCACTCTATTTCCTCGATTCAAACGAATGCCATACTTGAGGAGATGAACCGATCTAGTTGAAACTCGGTGTGTAATCTTCGAAGAGATGTTACTAACTAAACATGACTTCGATACGCGCCAATAGCGCCATTTGTTCGAGTTTGCACAAACTTTTTAGCGACCCTCAAGGCTATGAAATGTTTTGAGTTTAGGAGTCTTAATTGATTCAGATCTCATTTTCATTAACTATGTGAACTCTGTGGCTACTAAAGTATACTCCAATTTAACATTCCTCAAGCGCTACGCAAAAGACTTCAAGGATCCCCACACGAGAAAGTCGCTTTATAGCTCTTTAGTTTGTTCAAGATTGAATTGATTGATTGATTGATTCTTTAGCTCCTGCCCTGTTAGAATTGAGAGAGTCCAATGTAACTTTCATTCTTTCGCTCTTCAATCGCCTAATTTTAGGGCATTGCAATGCCTTATGCAATACGTAAGGCTCCGAAAATCGCTCATATGCCACTGAACTGGCCTAATAGGTTTCCAATTGGCATCAGCGAATGCATAATTTTGAATTTCCTTTCTTCGTTTAAATCAAAATTCTCACTCAAATAATCAAATACACACGCGAATTGTGATCAACCCTTAAAATATTATTATTTTATAATACATTTTTCTTCACAACTTAACTGCACTTAATTTTCATATCCTCCAACTAACTGCATTACTTTAACATATTTGCGGGCCAAATTTGTTTGAAAAAGTTTAAATTCTTACCATTTGCCGCCTTTGGCAGCGAGGCTCTTCCACTATTGCTGCTGTTTTTGTAATTATGCAACACTTAATCTCACTTGTGTGCTTTTAGGTGCATACGCTTACGCTTGCCTAAGTTTTTTGCGCATTTTTTAATTTAAGTACTATTTCAAACCTTTCACCACCACCCTTGCCACCTTTCGCTTCTCGCGCTGCCCAGCCGACTTAATCACAATTATGCAATAGTTGTTGCTTCTTAAGCCTGTTTGTTACTGCAGCAGTTTTTTTTATTTGACACGGTGCACTTCACTCCCTCTCCACACCCGGCGCTTGCCACATATCCTGCGGCCGCTTTTTCAAGCTGCTCAAGTTTTATGAGTTAAAAGCTGCTTTAGCTGCTTTCGGCATTAATATTTGCTGTGCTTACATTGTCGCCGGCTGTGTGCGTATGTAGGTACGAGTATGTACGCGTTTGGCAGAAATGGGCGTGTTCATATGCAGCACAAGTGACGACAGGGTGAGTGAATTTTTTAGTAGGGGAGCTGGTATGCGCGTCCTTTTTGCAATTATAATATTCCGCAGCGTTTTTTTTCATGGCTGCCTTTGCTGCTAACAAACTCGGTATAATGAGGAATTTAGTACTTGCAGTTATTTGGTGATGTGGGGCGAAACAGTGGGACAAAATCGAAAGCAAGAGGGAATGGAAATTGTATGCACACTTTTTTTACGCATATGAATATTGAATGCATCAAGAATATTTGGATGAAGATGCAATTTCCAAAATTTATTAAGCTGTGTTTAGACCTGCAATGGCGTATGCCTTAGAATGCTGGCCGCTGTTTGCTAAACAGGAACAAAGAATCCATGTGGCGGAGTTGAGAATGCCGCAATGGGCATCGAACGGAAACAAAACTGAATAAGATAAGCAATAAACACATCAGAGGTAGCTGCCATGTGGCTCCAATAATTGAGAAATTCAGAGAAAATAGCTTGCGCTGGTATGAGCGCATTATGAGAAGACCGGAACAGAACCGCAATGGGACGTGGCCGACCATTTAAATCCTGGCTAAGCCCTATTAAAAACGATATGCAGCGAAGCGAAGTCAACCAAGGGACAATCAAGGACCGAGTAATCTGGAGATTGTGTACAAGGAGGGCCGATCTAACTCAGGGACTTCGGCGAGGACGAAAAAGAAGAAAGAGAAGAAGACACTTGGTATTTTTTGTGACATGAAGCGACGATTTTTATATGATATAAAATGACGCTAATTGGAACTTTCCATATTCGTCTTGTTTGGGCAGATCCCTTAGAGAATGTAGTAGACTAGAGCATAAATCCTTCAAAGATGTTGAAGTCGAGCTTTTTCTTCAATTTATGGTTTACACAAACTTCGAATCGCTGATGATTTCTTATGCGAAGCTCTTTCATCGCAGAAATGCGCTGGTAGGCTTGCTATCGTCAGTCGACGGGTGATTGTTGTGGTCAAGTGATATGAAATTTTGCTTCGCGAAATTGGCCGTCGTGATGTGAAATTTTTCCGACGGCAAACACTAAGAACTCTGAAGCTTAATAGAATACTAGATCTTCGCAAAGAATGAACCTCATTATGAGAGCTGTTCAAATTGATGCCCCTTTTGGATCCAAAAATTGCTGATAACGCGGCGCAGTGAAACCGCAAAGGAGGCGAATCATTTCATTAGAAACTTAATTGCATTCTCTGCCAATTTCCGCCTTCTAATGATCTAATGGCAGTTAAACCTCATCTCTGATGAATCCTCACAATAAAAAAAATCCAGTTGCGTGAGGTCTGGAGCACACTAGCCCTAGTCGATGTCACCCCTTCGACCATTTTATCTGCTCAGCAGGTTTTCATTGAAATAAGCTCTCACATCAGGAAATGAAGAGATGCTCCACCTTGCTGGAAATAATAGTCACTTTTTCCTCAATAAATAGGTTGTACCCCGAAAAAAACTTTTTTTGAAGGAATAAGGTATTAAAGGGTGCATACATTTTTTTTTGGCACTACAGGAACTGCCAATTTTGCTTTTTACAATCGATTTTTAGAGCCCTAGCCCGCGATTCGTACGGTCAGCGTACTCCAGTCTGGAGAAGAAAGCAGAAGAAGTGGGTCTTGCGGTGATCGAACCCGCTGTCAACATGCAAAGAGTCCCCGCGTCTTGGACAACACGCCACTGTTGGCAAACGCGAATTTGATGCGATGAAGGGCTTTCTTTATCTAGGTACTAGGATCTAGTGTTAACAGCCAGAACGACGTCAACATAGAGATTAAATAGAGGATAACTCTTGTCAACTGATGTTACTTGGCGGCCGCCGTAGCCGAATGGGTTGGTGCGTGATTACCATTCGGAATTCACAGAGAGGTCGTTGGTTCGAATCTCGGTGAAAGCAAAATTAATAAAAACATTTTTCTAATAGTGGTCGCCCCTCGGCAGGCAATGGCAAATCTCCGAGTGTATTTCTGCCATGAAAAAGCTCCTCATAAAAATATCTGCCGTTCGGAGTCGGCTTGAAACTGTAGGTCCCTCCATTTGTGGAACAACATCAAGACGCACACCACAAATAGGAGGAGGAGCTCGGCCAAACACCTAACAGAAGTGTACGCGCCAATTATTTATTTTTTTTTTAAGCAATTGAGAAACAGAGCTCTCTCTGTACTAAAACCTAATCATCCTTGTATATGTTGCAGAAGCTTGGACAATGACGACAATGGATGAAAGCGCGGGAATGTTCGAGAAAAAAGTTCTCCGAAAAGTCTTTGGTCCTTTTCGCGTAGTCGAGAATGAGTTCCGTAACTGATGGAACAACGAGCTGAATGAGCTGTACTGCGATGTGGACATAGTGAAGCGTATTAAAATACTGCGGCTGTGCTGGCTTGGCCATGTCTCGAGGATAAGCGAAAGTGCTTTGGCACGGTAGTCCTTCGAGAGGAAGCCCACTGGTGGACGACGAGGATGAGGCAGACCTAATCTACGTTCTACGGAAATCAAGTGGGCAATAACCGGGCAGCACTCGGCGTCACCAATTGACTAAAGCAAGCAGTGAATCGTGCTAAATGGCGCTGCACTTTAGATTCGGCCAAAACCGACTTGCGGTTGTAGTGACATCTATGTAAGTAAGCAAGTAAGTTATGAGTTCCTCGTGCGTCGGGTGTTGGTCAAAGTGTACGCGATACTTTTCCATAGCAATCTTTAGGCGGTGTTCCGTTCATAGCGGCGAGATTCCCAATAATTCAGTGATATTCCGTGAGAAGTCGGATATGCATATTGCAGAGCCTCCGTAGGTTAGCTTAGATTTCCAGTCTCCATAAGAGCACAAGGGGGCTCACTTAGACCTGGAGGTGTGATACCACTACTTTGGACTCAAGTTCCATCTTTAATCCTCAAAGTGGTAAAAACACTTCGTCTCTCGGATAATGAACGATACAATACTGTGAATGGCTGTCGGATATCAAGTATGCCAGACTTTTAAAGAAATAAGCGTTTAGACAACGATATCACTTTCTGAGCCCCTGTAAGTTGTAAGCTCCACATTCGTCGAGTGTTGGAATGTTGTACTTTGCATGTATTCAGATGAGTCTACTCCTCTTCCAAACTTGTGACAACAGGAAACTCAGAGCAACTTAGATGTGTGCACTCCATTTCTCAATTTCTGTGTCAGTACCTCTATTCGCGCACTCATCTATTTCCTCACTACTCGAAACGCTACTGCATTTTGTAACTTTCAACCATCGAAGGTTTGTACAGCTCGAAGCTTATAATTTAGTATTTCGTACTTTTCGCACCACTGTCCTCTACTCTGTCCACATTTCTCCGTAGTCCTCTCCCACTTAACGAATACGCAACTGCAAATTTTCAAATTAATGCATGAAAAATCTCGTAATGTCTCAGTAAGTTTAGCTTTTTTGAGGTGCAAGGGGAAAAAATTAAGTGAATCCGGATTGTGCACCTGCAGCAAAGGAATAAAAATAATAAGAGCTCATGCGTATGCACTTTTACATAGACATATGAAAACCGTGCGAAGGCTCGGCGAGCATTTCAAATACGTCGAGAAAATTAAGAAATTATGCAAATGAATTTCGCCATATATGGAAAGCGCACCGCTGGCGACATCATACCGAATACAAGCCCGTGGCGTCAAGCGAGAGTGAGCGCTAAATTGCATAAACTCTCAAATGGAACTGGCGCTTGTGGACCGCAGTGGCGCAGGAATATTGCGAACAAAAAATAATAAAAATAAAAAATAGCAAAAAATACAAACAAAAAACAATTAAGATTTAATTGCAGTGATTTCCCTGGGCAAGCGGGTAACGTTTTTTTTTCTTATTTTAGATTTTTTCTAGCTTTCTTTATACGGGCACAGCTTAGAACTGACTAGCAAAGTTTGAGCCACCGACACGGAAGAGGAAATCAGCATTTTTTTATTGAGGTGCGCGCACAATAAAACTGTAGCGTCTCTCTACTCGCTTCCTACTACGGATACGGTGGATGGCGACGGCGGCGCGCTATAAGATGACAGCTTCCGTAGAAATTCAGAAATCATTCACTCAGCAATGACGGCGTCCGTTAGCTGCTTCATATTCTCGCTTTTAACGAATTATTATTATTTGCTTGCAATTGTGGATTTCTAGCGAAGTGCGACGCTAAATTTATGCTTGAATGCCTTTTATGTCTCCTGCTACGCGTTCAAGCTGTAAATTTGCAGCCGAAATGCGTCCGGACGCATTCGCTGATCAAAGGACGGCACTCTTGAGAAATTATCATAAAAAGGATTTTTTCTGCAGACGCCCAACTCAACAACATACAATAAATGCATTTAGTGAAAAATTAAGAAACGTCGAAAGGTGGGGAAATAGAATCGAGAGTTTTTGAATTTGAATTTGAATGGGCGCGCACGCCAAAGTGGGCGTGTGGATATGAGGAGGAGGAGGAGGAGGCGGAGGCAGAGTCGTGTGGGGGGAAACGCCAAAGTGGCAACTCATCAAGGCGTCAATTCAATGTGGATTTCGCGTTTCGGCGCAGCGAACTCGTGCTCGCGCAGTTGTTTGGGGACTGATTTAAATTTTTGCACATTTTTTTCTGCAACATTACAACAACTTTCGCTTTTGTTAACACTTGAATGATTGTTGTTGTTGTTGAAGATTTTACCGTTGTCGTGATTAATGCAATTTGCAGCTACAATTTGTGTAAATTGTAAAATTTGCAAATTACTAAAGTGTTTTGTGCAAATGTTAATGAAAATTGGAAAAATGCTAAATAACTTGAAAGGCGAAATTAGATGCGAAATCTTATGGAGGGAGCAAGCGAAAATGGAGGAGAGTGGTATTAATGATGTATTTGAATTTCACATGCGAGCGGACGCCGGGATTTTTATCAAAGGATTATTATTTATATTTCCATATGCAAGTGATGCACGAAAGTGGTTTATGAAATGGAATTGCACTTGGCTGGTTGTGAGTGTGCAAAGGTGTGGCAGATATTAAAGTAAAAAAAGGATAAAAGAACCATTGATAATTTGGAAATTGAAACTGCCAAAGAACTGTACTAAGACACCCCGACAAAATTGTAAGCAAAGCCACCTGATGTCGTGAACTCAGAGTTGTTATGCCGGCTTTGTAGTAGAGACGTGCTTCGGATTGTAATTTATAGGTCCTTAATGTGATGACTTTAAAGCTTTCGAAATACAGAAATGCTTCGACTAAGTAAGCTGCAAAAGCTGGCTTATTCCTGAACCACAGCAACGCTGAAAATTTTTGCTCCTAAATCTGCTTAAGCACGAAAATCCAAAACAGTTTCTCAGGCCGAGAAGATTAAATAAAATTTAAAAATAATTGGCGCGCCCACTTTTGTTAGGTGTTTGACCGAGCTCCTCCTCCTATTTGTGGTGTGCGTCTTGAACTGGTTCCTTAAATGGTGGGACCTACAGTTTCACGCTGACTCCGAACTGCAAATGGTTTTTGTGAGGAGCTTTTTCAAGGCAGAAATACGCGCGGAGGTTTGCCATTGTCTGACGAGGGGCGGCCGCTATTAGACAATAACTTTTTCAATAATTTTGCTGTTTCCTGAATGGTAGGCACGCATCAACCCATCAACCCACCCGGCTACGGCGGCCGCCAGGAATATTAGAGAAATATAATTCAATAATTTAAGCAATCAGATTTCAAAGCCAAGCCCCAAATAATTGTATGACACGCTTCAGCTTATGACAAGGAAAAACGGAATGTTTCTGGATAGAAGGAATCGCGGTTGTCGATAAACTGCAAAGTGGAGGTTCATGCGGTGTTATTCTGAGGTTTCAAGAATTGGGTGGTCTTGGCTAATCAGCGTGACTTGTAAATGAAAGGATATACTCAGAGTGAGCAGGCATAAACCGGTAGAGTGGGTCTGCCTCAAATTTGCCCAGAGGTAACTACATCGAATCTCATTGAACGCGCTTGCTGCAGCACCGAATGGGTGTGTCTTTTGAGATGGAATGCCAGTTATGTCTGAAGACCGACACGTGGGAGCTTGGTGTTAGCTGTATCAAGATTCATATTTTTGAAGAAAAATAAAGCCGATTCTATGGGTGTTAAAAATTCAACTTCAAAAGTTCTTCTAGCTGTCGTTGGAGGCTCTCAACGTGCATTTGGTATTGGGGGGACGTGATATCGGTATACAAACCATCTTCTGTGCTCATTCATTGCTTGCTTCATTCCAGTGCTCCTCCATTCCTTGCTAAGATCAGAAAACTGGTACTCTTAGAAAGAGCTACAGAGAATCATTGATATGATTAGGAAAAATCTCCAAGTTGCCAGCCAGTATTACCCTTTCCAAAGTAGCACTCCGAGAAGTTTTCATACTCAGTTCTTGCCAGTCAATCACCAGCCAATATTCTCCCCACAGCCTTTTGGAAATTTTCAATATCTTAACGAGATATCTGATTTTTTGCGGAAATATTTTATGGGCTCGTTGTAAATGGGTCACAGTAATTACACCTAGGTGTGTAAATTCGAGCTTAAAACTGTGGTGGAGAGAGACTTCGGCGCCAAATACTTTTGCTCATCCAGATTGAGGGGTCTCTCAACATAACTCGCACCAAAACGAGATTCTTTAATATCTCGTAGATTTTCGTCCTGCCACCCACTGAAAAGAAGAAAGACGTGGCCGAGGCGCGCTTCCACGAAAAGATGGAGCGCTCTTAATAGTGTTGTCCACGTCATCATATCAAAATTGTGCTTAACGACTTCAACGTCAAGATGGACAAAAAAAATCTTTGGTTCAATGGTGGGAAACTACGAAACCTCTGCTAGTACAGTGGGCATGAGCAAAGAACTGCAATCTTTATGAACTTTTTGCACTAAGCCATACGTGGAGACGACTTACCCGCAAAGAAATCTATATTTTAATGGCGCTTTGTATTGGTTAAATACTGCAATAAGATTAAAAAATTGTAAGTCCTAACACGGCACGCAATGCAATACATTCATACATACATAAAAAATATCCGCATGCATGTCACATCCATATAAAAATTTGTATCTGGAGGAAATGGTTGTAGTCTCTGCTAAACAGAAAGCACCACCACACAGAGCGAATGAGGTAAAAGCACAAGAACAAACGGCGGTAAAAAAGCATAGCTTTTGTCACGTAAACAAATGAGCTTTCTTTCTCACATGTGAAGGAATTTTAAGCATAGAGTGGGAATAAGGATATGATGGAATTTCAGAATTGGGTAGAGAAAGCTACACCTGTTGCCGTTGTGTAAACAAAAATCAAGCAATGCAAAATCAAATAAAATGAAAAAAATTTAAAATAAAGTGAAATTAAATAAAATTTAATTACCAAAAAAAACATAAAACTAAAAAGGTAATAAAAAACAAAACTTAAATGAAATGACTTAAAATAAAACAAAATAGAACCAAAAAAAATTATAAAACTACATTAAATTAAAATAACTATAGTACAATAAAATACACTATATAACAAACTAAAAACTTAAATTTAAAAAAACTTAAATGAAATAAAATGAAGAAAAAATAAAACTAAACAAAAAAAATATGAAAAATAAATTAAATTATTTCATTAATAATGCGGCCGCCGTGGCCGAATGGTTGGTGCATGACTACCATTCGAAATTCAGAGAGAGAACGTGGGTTCGAATCTCTGTGAAAGATAAAACTAAGAAAAAGTTTTTTCTAATAGCGGTCGGTAGGCAATGGCAAACCTCCGAGTATATTTCTGCCATGGAAAAGCTGCTCAAAAAAAATATCTGCCGTTCGGAGTCGGCTTGAACCTGGAGGTCCCTCCATTTGAGGAGGAGCTCGGCCAAACACCCCAAAAAGGGTGTACGCGCTAATTATATATATATTTCATTAAAATATAAGTTAAAGTATAATAAAGAAGAATAAAATAAAAGAGTAATAAGATATAAATAATAATAATAAATTAAGAAAAACTAAAAAGACATACAGTAAAACATATGAAGCAAAATTAAATTAAATTTAATAAAATTAAACAAAAGTAAAAAAAAAGAAAAAAAAAGAGAAAAAATTATAAAAAAATTAAGTAAAATGAAATAAAATAAAATAAACAAGATAAAAATGTATTAAAAAATAAATAAAAGAAAAAATTACATTAATTTATGTATAAAACAAAAGAATTAAAAAACTTAAATTAAAATATTAAGATAAAAACTATAAAGTTAAATAAAATTAAATTTAAAATAAAAAAATGAAACGAAATAAAAAAGGCAAAAAATAAAATAATTAAATTTAGTCACAATAAATAAAATATAAATATAAAATAAATTAAAAATAAGAACAAGAAATAAAATAAAAAATAACATTAAAATAAAGAACAAAACCAAATAAAATTAAGTGAAATATAACAGATTTAAATTAAAAAAGTATTTAAATAAAAGTTATTTAAATAAAATAAATTAAATGTAAAATAAATAAAGTAAATAAATAACAAATTAATAAAAATAATAAATTAAGGAAAAAAGGGAAATAAAGTAAAATAAAACCACGTTAAATTATATTAAAAAAATATAAAAGGAGAAAATCATAAAAATAAAATAAAGTAAAATGAAGTAAAACAAATCTAAACAAAAATTAAAACATTAAAGAGAAAACATAATAAGAATGTTGAGTTAAATAAATTTAAATATAAGAAGAATAAAATAAAACATGTGAAAATATTAAATTAAACTACAATAAAATGAACTAAAATAAAACAAAAAAAATAAGAACTAAAAAATAATAAAACATGAAATTAAATAAAGTGAAGCAAAATAAAACTTAAAAATATTAAACAAAATATAAAATAAAACTAAAATATTAAATTAAATTAAATAAAGGAGAATAAATAAGAAATAAATAAAAATACTAAATAAAAAACAATGAAACAAAATAAAATAAAGCGAACTATATTAAATTTAAAAACATTAAATTAAAAAAATTAAAACAATAATAAAATTAAGTTACAATGATATAAAATAAAGCAAAATAGAACTAAGCAAAAAGTAAAAAAAAAATTAAATAAACCAAAATATAATAAAGAAAAATAAAATAAATTTAAATGAAATAAAATTATATTAAAAGGATCATTAAAATAAAATAAAGTAAAAAACTAAATTAAATTGAGAGAATAAAACCGAATTAAAAAAATTATAATAAAAGCAATGAAATAGAATAAAATAAAACTAAAAATCAAATAAATAAAATGAAATTGAAAAAAAAAACAAATAAAATAAAATACACCCCACTTTGGATGAATCAATCCTACGAAATCAGGAACGCAATCTCAACGGATGACAAGATTCGAAGATGGTCTGAAATGGCTGTCCACGGCGTATATCGAAAAGACTTGCTGAGCCCACACGCCGAGCACAAATAGTCGCACTTATGGCTTACCAACAGGCCGATATTCGCCGAAACGAAGGGTTCCATTTTCGCTATACAAGATGGTGTGATTCCAACAAGAAATTACATTAAATATGTAATGCGAGATCCAAATGCCGCTGCAGACAGATGTCGAAGATGCAATAGTCAGAGTGAGACATTAGGTCACGTGCTAGCGGGATGTTCCACACTGGCAAACTCTATAGTATGTACCTGAAGCGACACAAGGACATCGCGAAAATAATCCATCTAAAACTGACGCAGATGTACAACTTCAATCAAAGCAAAATACCGTACTTCAGATACACCCCAGACAGGCCCAACGAGAGGGGAGGGGATCGGGGACTTTTTGACCCGGGCCCGGAGTTCTCAGAGGGGCCCGGACTCCAGAGTAATTCGAATAAATGAATTAGACACAATTGGAAAGGGCCCGCATTTGCAATTTTCCCCCGGGGCCCGGATATGCTCTCTACGGCCCTGACCCCAGAACCTGTTCAAGAAAACTACAACTACCTTTAATATTATGACCGAACAATTTTAACAATTGCAACAAGAGAGCACAATAATTAAAATTTTTTTTCCTTTTTAATTTAAATTTTTTATTCACTTTATTTAAAAACTTCGTTTTTTAATTTTTTTTTCATAAATCTAGTACCAGTTGCCTTTTTAATTTAAATTTTTTTTTTTATTTTAAAAATTTGTTTTTTAGTTTTTTTTTAATTTTTTTTTTTTTGTATGAATCAGTTGCCTTTTTAATTTACAATTTTTTTATTCAGTTTTTTTTAATTTACTTTTTTTATTTTATTTTCATTTTAAATTGTTTTTGTTTAATTTTTTTATTTTTATTTTTAATTTTTGTTTAATTTTTTTTATGAATGCAGTACCATTTGCCTTTTTAATTTTTAATTTAAATTAAAAATTTTTTTTAAAGTCCAGTACTAGTTACATAAAATAATTATAGTTGCATGAGTTCCAAGTTTTTAATTAAGTTTGTGTTTTAGTTTTTAATTTTTTTTTTTATTAATCCAGTTGTTCTCACACAAAATAATCCCTA
Source organism: Anastrepha obliqua (assembly GCF_027943255.1). Lineage (NCBI taxonomy): Eukaryota > Metazoa > Arthropoda > Insecta > Diptera > Tephritidae > Anastrepha > Anastrepha obliqua. The sequence continues at coordinate 118,637,818 of NC_072893.1, read as the reverse complement.
GTTGCATGTGTGTCAATTCTCATATCCAAAATCTATACGAGCACGAACATACAGAGGAAAAAAGCAAATATTTATACATCAGCCATCTTTATTTGCCCAGCAATTAAGTGCGTAAAAGTGTCGAAAGGATGCGCTACAGCTTGACAACTGATCGTCGCATTAAGATAACTAGCAAAATGTACACCGAATAAATTGCTTGCATAATTTACGAGGATGATTAGATCATTAACTGGCGAATAGGCTGAGGAATAGAGTGTGAACATCTCAAACGAAAAATTGGATACCAAAAAAAGGCATACAAATTAAAATAAACTGTCACGAATGAGCGGCATCGCCAGTCCAAACAATTACACAATTACAACAAAAGCAAGTAAGCAAATATGTGCATATGGATGTATGGATGTATGTGTGCATATAACCTTTTCATATAAAATAAGTAAGAATAACAAAAAATGCGTGATATGCATCGCTCCTCACCAGCACACACACACACACACTTCAACGCTCATTCATACAAAATACACAAATTGTGCCTCGACTTTTTCATAGCCCTCGCCGCTGTTGTCGCCTGCTCATCACTAGCAGTGATCCGCATTCTGATATGTCGGTTGTGTGTGACATAAGCGCCATTGTTGTATTGACATTTTTGCATTGAAAATATGAAGTGTGGAATGTAAATAATATACGGGGATCTGTGTAGTATTTCGCAGCTGTGCGGATGGCGTGAAAATGCGAAGAATAGAGGGGCACAAAATAATAATAAAGAGAAATAACTGAAAGGAAAGCAAAGACTAGAGAATTTCTAGGAAGGTTTGCATTATGAAATTTTGGCACTTTGGCTGTGATGAAGCGCTAACTTTTGTATTTCGTAGGTGTTGATAAAATGTTCGCACGTAAGTTGTAATTGTTTGATAGGATAACATGGATATTTTTAGAATGACATGCGGTGTGTAAAATTTGTAACCTTCTTCAATTTTGATGGTATTCAAAAGAGCATTCACGTACATAAATACATACATATATTTATATCCAATATATGTATGTATGTGTATGAGAGCATATCATATGTACATACTAATACTTTTAGGAGGAAAACCCCTCCGGGTAACAGAAAACGCTAAATATATAGGACTTGTACTAGATAGGAAGCTAAATTGGGGGCTCCCAGTCGCAGATAGAGTATGCAAAGCTACGACGGCGCTATACTCCTGCGGAAGGCTCATTGGGAAAAAATGGGGTTTGAAACCCAGAATGATACACTGGTTGTACACAGAAGTAATTAGACCAATTCTCTACTACGGTATTGCAATATGGTGGAATGCCCTGGAGAATGGCGTGAATATTAAACAAGTTGACAGGGTCCAAAGACTTGCATCCGTTCTTATAACCGGTGCAATGTCAACCAGACTATCGAAAGCACTATATGTGATACATATTAAACTTCCTTCCGGTAGACCTGCAGGCAAAGTACATTGCGCGCAGTTCAGCAATAAGGCTGAGCACTTTAAGCACGTGGTCAAACACAGACTATGGCCACGGCAAAATCCTGGATGGCACGTTGGGGCTTCCCAGACAGATGGACTATACTGTTCCGCCTATACTTGCCACTACGTGACCATCCTACCCTCGAAGGGAGAGTGGGAACGGAACGTGGTAAGACAGGGCGAGTCCATCCATGTATACACAGATGGCTCAAAACTCGATGGCAGGGTGGGCGGAGGTGTATATTCTGAACATCTGGGGATCTCCTTCAGTTTTCGGCTCCCCGACTACTGTAGTGCCTTTCAGGCTGAACTGATGGCAATAATGAAAGACGTGACACTGGTACAGTGTGATGCGATACCTGGAGATGATATTTACATTTTCGCTTATAACCAGGCTGCGATAAAATCCCTCACAAAACAGTCGATAACCTCCAAGGTAGCCATGAAATGCCGCGCATCTTTTAACGAGATGGTTGAGTCATTTCACCTAATGATAGCATGGGTTCCTGGCCATTGCGACATTGAGGGGAACTGCAGAGCCGATGAACTAGCGAAAATTGGCACCAAATTGACTGATGAGTACATAGACAACGATATAGATACACCCTTGCAAACATGTAGACTACGTATCCGCGAGGAAATTATAAGAGTAGCGAACGAAAGATGGCGTAACGCAGCCACTTGCAAAATAGCCCGACAGATGTGGCCGACTCTCAATACTAAACGCACAGAACTTCTACTAAGAAGAGATAAGCATAGTCTTAACACACTGATTTCAGTCATTACGGGGCACTGCCTAATCGGTAGGCATGCCCAGAGAGTGGGTGACTTCTGCAGAAGTTGTCTAGACGAGGAAGAGGAAGAAACGATCCCGCACCTTCTGTGTCACTGTCCTGCTCTATCCAGACGAAGACTCGCCATTTTAGGCGGACATTTCTTCAACGAGTTAGAAGACCTCGGCTCTGTCGAAATTAAGGATCTTGCGAAATTTGAAATTTGTGCTATTTGCACACATTGGTTTCAGGAGAGATAGGGGGTAGCTCTCCACGCGGCATCACAATGGGCCATGAGCCTGAGTGTGTCCGACAATGGACAACCGCTTCAACCTAACCTAACCTAACCTAACATACTAATCCACAATACCATTAAAAATTAAAGCTAACATAATGAGAACATTTATTTGAGAAAATCTGTTAATAATTTCGGCATAGAAAATATCAATAAAAGTACCGTAAATCGTCCACACCTTTACAGAATAAAATGACTATGAAGACGCAGATCGCTTTCATTATCATTAACGAAAGCGTGAACAAAAAAGGAACAATATGTTTCAAAGTCCGAAAATTCAGCTTCCATGACTTCGCTGATAAAGAAACAAGTTTGCGCCTATCAGAGAGGCATGACGTCACACTGGTGCAATTGCGTGAGAGGCTCTCAAATGAAACCGAGTATGTTGGGAAGACCGCCGGCACCCTTCTAGTGTTTCAGATGTACGTCCAAGGATGAGAGATTGCATGGTTTGGCCATCCGAGGAGAGAGAGAGTAACTGTGAGAGGTGCTTCGGCTGCCCCATTCATTTCCCAAGTATGCTTAAATCTATATTTCGATCGAAGTTTTTTGGCACACGAATTTAATAAATTTATAAGGAAGGTTATGAAAACTTGTCAAATCTGAATTTTAAGTACCCACAGTAGTACCAACAAGATGTTCATATAGTTGTTGTTGTCTGAGCAGCTGGATTTCCTGAACGGGAAGAGACTTAATTAGCATCTAGCGTCATTTTAACATCACCGTCCTCAAGGATAACAGATTGTCAGGGCTGACCATTCGATGCGAAATCGTGAGAGTAACTTCGGCCGCCGCGTCATCGGGGATTCGGCTGCAGAATTCTGTCCGCCTATTTCACGCTCAAACAATCAGAGGGCAACGTAGCAATATAGGCAGCGGCTACGTTGAATTTTTCGTATATCAACATTACAATCTCAGTCTCAGCTGACCTCTGATGTTTTGTCTGTGGCATTGTAGAAAATACTGTGACACGTCGATACCAAATGGCTTGTAAACGAAGTATGAATTGTCGAACTGAAAAAAAACTTCACATACTAGGTTGTTCAATAATTTTCGCGATGAGAGGCCTCTTCATATGAAGAGTGTACCAACATAACAAAAAAAAAAATACAATTTAGGCTAGTAGCAGCGCCCTCTATTATGAGCTCACCATGAGCTCGTCTACTGGTAAAATCCGTCAAGCAGTCTATTCATGAATGCCGAATTGTTAAGAGCGTGGAGTTATCGATGGTGAAAGTTGTTCATCAACACTTTGCGTTACAGCAGCAGCTTTCTCAACAGAAGTTCCAGTTTTTGGTCGTAGGAACCAAAAGTTTGTGAACCTCTCGATCAATGTCCGTTGAAAAATGAAATTTGAATAATAGGTCGAGCCAAGAATCACCGAGAGATTTGGTAACACCTAAAACACTCATGCCATTGTATTTAAACCTCCGCAAAGTGAAAGGAGGTATAGTAAAGGAGGAAAGGAAAGCAGTAACAGAAGGAAAAATATAGGATAGAATAAAGGAAAAGAGGTATTTAGACTTGTGAGAATTTTACAGTTTTTTTGACAAATCTCTAAATATCCTCCAGTTTTAGAGAACGAATATTACTCATTCTCACGACATCGGAACCCAAAACTCATAGCCTTGCTCTAGCAAAGGCAAGACAAAGTGCTGAGTGCTATCCGCCTCTTCCAAGCACGACAGGCACATTGGGTGCTCAATGATTTCAATGGTGGTCATATGCTGACCCCATGAGTTGGTTCTGTAGTAATACCGACCAACCGAACGTCTTTCCTTCCAAGTTTTAGTACACACATCTCCGGTGTAAAGAGCTCTTAGTTGGCAGTCGCGTCGCCTGAGTATCTGTCCGCTTTGTTATAAGTTTTTCGATACAATTTCCTCTGAAGCTTCTGATGTCGTCATTGTCTCGTCTCATGGCTATAGAATTGTATGTCTCTTCGCCTTTACATTTTCGTAGTCAGCTGAATTGAATGTGTTTTACATAGGTTGGCCCCCAAAGATACTCGGCGGAAAGTTGAATAATTCGTTGTTGAATTCAACGATGTATGCCTGTTGTCTCTTCCTTCAACTTCAATTCATTCTTCACTTGATCTTTGCAACACAGAGCTGGCAACCACCAGCAGATCAGTTACATCTAAAAGCGGATCATTATGAAGGGTCTTCAAAAGTGACACCTTGTAGTATAGTACTAAGTAATTCCTACTTCTTTATGCCATTTTTGACATTTGTCAAGTACAGTTGTACATTTTTACGCGATAAAACAACGCGTTAAAATTATTGAAATTTTTTATAAAAATTGTTCCTCTTTTAGAAAAGTGTATCGCAAAATTCGTGATGTTTTTTTTCGGTGGAAATAATCGACCGGATGAGACAAAATTTCAAAGATTGGTGAAAAAATGTCAAGAAACTGATTCTGCTGAAGAAAAAAAGGACTGGCGAAAAAAGCGGGGGTGGTTTGAAAAGTAAAGTCTATCTGAATAAGCTGAAACAACATTCGGAACGGGATTGCTGAACTGAATGCGTTAAGGGGGGATGTCCATGTAAAATTTTCAAAAAATCGATTTTTTTTCGATATTTCGAAAGTATAGTATCTTAAGAATATACTATGAAATTTTCATGCGGAAATTCCTAATATTATAGCTTTTATAGCCCATTAACTATGTAGAGAGCGGTCCTGTACCTTAAACTTTAAACTCATTTATCTCGAAACTGTGTTTTTAAAAACTGCTCGTGTTGTAACTCGAAAAGCTTTCGACCGATTTGTTTGAAGTTTGGTGAGGCCTTTCTGTAAATTACTATAGGAAGGATAAACCTAAAATTTCAGCTATTTCGCGTTGATAAATTACTTTTTGTCGGTTAAAAATGTCAATAAAATAGCCGTAAATTCTGACTTTTTTTCAAAGGCTTATTTTATAAATAATTTTATACTTGTTTTTTAATTTTATAGGTTCATCCTTTCCGTTAATTTGTTATAAAAAAACCAATTTAATTTTTTTGTTTCAGATCGATAGATTAAGAGTAATCAATAGAGCAGTTTGGGACCTCGCGCCGTAGGCAGCCGAAGAGGTAATGATCCTGAGCCACCATTTTGGAAACCAAAATGAAAAAAAAAATTTTTTTGGACTCTTGAGAGGTTAAATAAAGTTGTGTTAAAGCTTCAAAATAATATAATTATTTTATCACCTTTAAAAATGTGTTTAAAAAATGACAGATTTTGAGGCTTCTACATGGACTTCCCCCCTTAATGTGTGAGCGAGTACTTGAAAATCTTAATTCTCCTATGACAACCTGTACACAGAGCCAAAATCACCTAATAAAATAGAACAAAAATGATATTATATCTCTATGGATTTTCTTCAAGAAGAAGCTCTTCATATATTTGTAGAAAAAAACTTCTTAAGTTCTTGAAAAAGATATCTTCGAAAAATTATCAGAGATTCTCTTTGATATATCTATAGAGGTATCATATATTACCGATAAGATGTTCTTATTAATATATCCAAAGAGATATCACAAGATATTGAGAAGATAATCTTATTGATATTTTCGAAGAGATATCTTTTAAATTTTAAACGGAGTACCTTTTATTTATTTAACCCTATAGATACCTAAACAAAAAATAAAATTTCAGTTCATTTATAAAATAATATGGTTTATTTATTCTTATGCAAACATTATTACGTATTATTATATATACAAAAATATTATTTGTTTTGAATATATTTAGTGCTAATATTTTACAACCTTAATACTTTAAGTCCATTATTTAGGTCATAAAAATGTGTAGGCCCATCTAGTCCTTTAAAGTTTATTATTTTATATACATTGCTGGAATTGCCTATTAAATACGATTGATATTTTTGTGAAAAACTTATATTTTCCCATTTTTTACGCAAAATGTGACATTATTATTTTTTACAAAAAAATTAATTATTTAATAAATATTTATATTATCGCTCTGAGAAACTGTTACTGTATGACCAAAGTGAAATGCAATGCCTTAAAAAATAAGTCCATTTGTTGTTTTATACAAGTTTAAATCAGACATTAATGAAGATAAGTATGTACTCTTTTCTTGTTTAATATTTTCAATACTTCTAAATATACATTCTTCTTGAAAAATATCATTTTTCAATAAATTATTTGCGAAGTTCAGCGAAGATTTAATAGCCAGAGTTAGTGAAATGTTTGTTCTAGAGGAAATGTTTCTGGCATATTCTTTATGCAGTTGGTGTGCAGCCTCGAATCTAAATGGCCATAAGTATATTATTTCAAGAATGGCCGTAAGTATTTCCATTTTATGCCATCGAAACAAATATAAAATACGGAAACACACGTAATATCAGTTCTAACTGCAATGATTCTGGGTTAACATTTCTCTTTTCTTTCAGCAAATTGATTAATAATGTCCATAACTTTACGTTGAATATCATTCGTTGCTGCTACAAGAGTGACAAAATCATTTTAAGCATCGGCTATAGTAGGTTTGTCGGTTTTATTAAGGCGCTGAAGAGGCAGTAATGCATGCAGAAGAATTGTGGTAATGCAATACAGCTCGCTAATCCGAAGGTGTGTAATCCGAATTATCCAGTAATCCGAATTGAATTTATGACGCATTACGTGCTCTATAGTCCGCATTCGAAAACATCAATTTAAATATAATAACATGGCAAAAAAACGTGCACATAAAACACTGTCATTAGCTGATAAGCTTAAAATAATAGAAGAAGTAAATCGTGGACAATCAGGAAAAGTTTTAGCAAAGAAATTTGGTGTAGGAGCTTCAACAATTTGCGACATAAAAAGAAATGCTGAAAATATTAAAAGGTAAAAAACCTGTGTAAAAAATGTATTCTGTAAATATTACTGTACATACATATTTATTCTTTTATAAGATTTGCTGAGAATTCTGATGCCAAACTTTTAAAACAGCGCAAGACACTCAAATCGGGAGAGAATGAAGAATTAGAGATTAAGTTGTATGCTTGGTTTGAAGAGAAGCGGTCACGGCATCAAACCATTTTCGCAGAAATTTTACGACAAAAAGCTAAATCACTTCATCAAAAAATGTATCCGAATCAATCATTTCACGCTAGTGACGGATGGTTGCAAAATTTTAAGAAGCGAGTTTCTGTGCGAACTTTGAAAATATGCGGCGAATCCTTATCTGCTAGACGCGATCTTGTACCTGATTTTCAAAATAAGCTCTATGACATTATCGAGACTGAAAACCTGATTGACGACCAAATTTACAATGCTGATGAGTCTGGACTCTTTTAGAAAATGTTTCCAGGAAAATCTTTAGTGCATTGTAAAGAAAAGTCTGCTTCTGGTACCAAAATGAGCAAAGAGAGAATCACCTTCTTGTGCTGTGCCAACAAATCTGGAACTCACAAGCTTAACATTGCTGTGGTTGGGAAATCCAAAAATCCACGTTCGTTTAAATAACAACATATTGTTGAATATTACGCATCGAAAAATGCATGGATGACAACATATATTTTTACTGAATGGTTTTTTAAATCGTTTATATCACAGGTAAAAGACTATCAAATTGAAAATAATTTGCCCAAAAAAGCTTTATTGTTACTGGATAATGCGAAGTGTCATGGAGAGCCGCTGGTATCTGAATGTGAGCAATATAAAACTATGTTTTTTCCCCTAAATTCTACTAGTATTATTCAACCCATGGATCAGAACGCGATACGACTAAGCTGTTTTACAAAAAAGATCTCTTGGATAAGCTCTATAGCGGATGATTCAGACATTTTTTTGAAACAATTCAGTTTGTGAATTGCTTAAACGATCTTGGGACAGGGTGCCCAATTCTTCTATAAAGTCTTGTTGGAAGCATATTCAATCTCAGAGGTGGGCTTCAGATGATAACATCCCTCTATCATTGTTACAACAAGAGTTGCCAGAGAATGATCGTGTTGAAGAAACAGAAGAATTTCGCACAATAACCAACTTATTTCACCGCAACAATGAAGTGCATATTTCTGAAGATGAAGTTCTTAGCTGGATTATGAACTCTGACAATACTTCGTGTAGTAGTTCAGAGTCAGACACAAAAAATCGTGAAGCTCTGCAGGCCTTAAATATTTCAATAGATTGGGCAAAGGAACGAGGTCTGCAATCAGATTACATATTAATGCTAAAAGAATTGCGGAACAAGGTTTTAGAAGCATGTGCACTGAAAGACAAGCAAACCTATATCCCAAATTATCTACGTAAAAAAAAAAGTAATATGTAAATACATAATATACATACATATGTACATATGTACCTATTTATAAAAATCTTTAATTTTTTCATTGTTGATTAATAAAAATAAAATAAATTTGTTTTGAAATCCTGGCTTTTGTTTTATTTTCGGATATAGTGAATTATAAGCATAATAACAGCACATCCAGTAATCCGAATATCTCGTTAATCCGAATCAGGGTCTGCAATCATTAATTCGGATTAGCGAGCTGGCACTGTATTTAGTATCTATACAAATAATAATTAAAATAAATTGGAGCAATTAAGATGAAACCAAATACTAACCATTTGAAATATCCTTGCTGTATAGGTGTCTTATTTCTTTTTCAAAAATGTCCAATATGCCCTTATAAAAAGATTCCAAATTTAGAAACAATAAGTTTGCAGAGTCTATTTCGATCTTGTGAAGAAATGAATAAAATTTTATAAATATAAAAAGATACTTACTATCAGATACTTACGAGATCATAACCATTGTAGTCACTATACCGTGGCCAATCCTTAAAGATGGCATCTAAGGAAACGCTTTTTCTAATATAGTTTCTGCAACACTAGTCTTCCATGTGACTTTCCAGTACGTTATCACCTGTTCCCGTGGACTGCAGTTGTGATGTAGCCAACACTTACGTTCTATAGTTTCCGAATTACACTGAAAAATTAGCACTTTCGCCCACACTTTTTGCTTGTTAAACTGAAACTGAAAATATAATAAGCATTTTCTACTTTCATATATTAGAAATAAAAAAGGAATGCAAGGAACCGTTATGTTGGCCTACATATGTAAGTAAGCATTTCACTGACATTAATATATTTACTAACGTATATACATAGATTAATGTATGTCAATTACTAGAAAATACGAAACAAAACATTTTGAGTTTTGCAAACCGACAGTTAAATTTTAAAAATCTAATTAATAAGTTTTCTTTATAAAAATATTCATAAAGATACCATCAAGAAATAAGTTGCTTTCTCTCTTTTAATTTTTCCCCATTTTTTCTCAGAAGTTTTAAAAGGAAATGAGAAGATTTTCGTATAAATAACACGTTCAAAAAGAATTGCTACAAAATTAAGAAGAAATTACACTTAATAATATCAATAAGAATTTCTTAATCAAACCAAAGAGAATTTCACATGATATTTTTTTCGTTTCACACGTCTTGACTACCCCTAAGTGCAAAAACTGCTCATGAAGACAATCTTATTAATTTTATTAGGTACTTTTTGCTCTGTGTAGATGTGAGCACGGTGGACATTTAAATGATGTCATTTTTTACATACGAGGTGTGTTCAAAAAATATCGCGAATTTTGGGTTTCTTTTAATTATTTATTTATTCATTAATATCTATTTTATCCCCTTCAAAGCACTCGTATAACTATTGAGAGCCGTATTTTGAATAAAATTAGCGAAACCTAAAATAATTTAAATCTACATATATATTTTTTATTTTAAAACAACATCTTAGTGCGTCCTATGAATAACACTTTACTTTTAAACCTTCTTCTTTTAAGTCTCCTTTAGACCTCATCTCTACTAAATATTTCTATCAACCGAGTACTTCGTTTGTAAGCATAAAAATATTGCATGTAAACAACTGTCAACTGCGCAATTTCCGCAGTGTTGCATTTATGAACTGCATTTTTTCTTGGCATATGAGCGCTTGTGCATTTTCACTTTTGTAACGACATTTACAATTGAATTCAATTTTCGAAGGCATAAAAAATGAAAACTGTATGTAAATGTCAAAAACTTCAGTTGACATTTCACTTGTGCGCGGGGCAAAAGTTGCGCGAATTCAATGCAAAATCAGCAACTCACAACAAATGACAAATAAAACTTTCAAAGCACACAAAAATGCAATTTCTAAACAAACTTCACAAAAATCAAGAATATTACATATACATACATACATACGTAGGTGTGTGTGTGTGTGTGCATGTGGACATAACTAAAAGTGCAAATGCAAGTTTTGACATTTAAGCGCGCACAATGTAATTCGATTACGTGTCGCCACGCAGCTGTCGTGGCAGTTTTATTGAAGTTTGTTTGCCCACGCACTCTACGCACTGAATTCTGTTTGTTGTCAGTGAGTGAGTATTGGAATTGGGAAATTGGAAATTGCATTTCACTCAAGGTGCAGGCATTGCATATTTTTCAATTTCGTGCAATTCGCTAAGTTGAAGTGGAAAAAATAAAAGTAAAAATAAATTGAAATAGGCAGGCTGGGAGTAGGAAAACTTTTTAAGTTACTTTTAAGTATGCACTTATAAATTTAGTTACTTTGAGTTGAGTGAGATTTGCTTTTTCTGCAAATAAAGGCAAATCGTTTAGTGACATTTTTATTGCAACAAAGTGGGCTAAAAAGTAAGGAAATGAATGTCAGTAACTTTTATATCCAGCGCACTGAAAGCACGTTAGGGTTTTACAATTTTGTTTATCTGGAGTTTTCTAGTAATCCCAAGTTCTTTTTTACTGAATCATTTAACCTGGCGTATATCAGCCGATTACGAAATGGCAGTTCGTGTTATCTCGAAGCTAATTGAGGATCACAGATGGCGGAACTGTATTCGATGGCGTTCTGGAGTAGTTGACGTCCTAGGCTCCACTAGAAGTTAAAAGAAAACATACTAAGCTCTTCAATAAGTTTTGCGGTTCAATAAGAAAGGGCGTTGCTGCTGGCTTAATTTTTTTTTTTTTTGTTATATTGGTACCACGATGGAGAGAATAATGAGATTGCGCCTATCGTGGTACCGTTACTTTGCTCTCAGCGAATTTGACAACGAGTTACGTGATTTTAGCTCCAGTATGGCCCGATTACCAGTTTCGTAACTTGATTTAGCATTTTTTTTTTGTTATTTAGTCTCGGAGTTTTAGTTCTTTCTTCATGACATTTTTCTAGCCTGTTCTAATTAAAAGTAATGTTTATAATTTTGTAAAATATACATTTTTTAAGAATTAGTTAAATAATTGACTCACTTTTATTTAGCTTTACTTTTTTTTAACATCTGGTGGCATTGCCCGCGATTGCCGGTGTTGTTGGTGTTCTTCTGCTTTCGGCAGTCAAATCTCTCTCGCTAGTGCAGAGTTGCCTAGCTTTGGATATAAAAAACGCACTAAAATGCCCATTTAAAGAAAATAAAATATTAATATTTTGTTAAATTACTTCAAGAAATTTGAATGCGTGACAAATTGTGCGTTTTTTTAAATAAATGGTTTATAGTTATGTACAATTTAATTTATGAGTTTTTTGTTAAGAGAAACTTCTTTGTTAGAAGAACGACTTTGTTGATAAATTTCAGGTTATGTAACAATATAAGGTACTCTTTTTGTAAAAATGTCATTATGGTTTCTCCAGTATTTTTTTGTTTATTTTTACTATGAATGATGCTCTATGTCCCATTAAGAATTAGGGGCCGGAGGAAATCATTACACCTCTATGGTTTTAATTCGCATTTAGTAAATTCAAACGCCTTTTAAAATGTGTAAAAAGGTTTTCAATCTTAAGAAGAGTTGAGAGAGGGGCATTTAATATTCTTGCATAACCTTAAAAGGAGCAAACAATTAAATTCACACTTTCAAAATATCTAATTTAATAAGAACCAACTAATTTTCATTAGCACTAAAGTGTTCTCAGAGTGGCATTTCTTAACCTTCTTTTGTATAATAATACAGTTTTTTTAACTTAAAATTTCGGTAGCTTTAAATTAAAAAAAAAGAAACAAACTCAAAACTTCAAAATTTTCGCATTTTCGGTATGAAAAAGCACTAAATTTATTGCGAAGAGCAAATGGTTGGCAATACTGCAAAATTTGGAAAAACGTGACGTCACACACTCTTGATGGGCGCAATCTTCTTCTATCATTCTTGTATTGGTACGCTCTTCATGTGAAGAGTTCTCTCTTATTGAACCGCTAAGCTTATTGAACAACCTACTATGTGAAGTTTCATTACAATCTGTCAAGTCATTCTTTTTTTACAAGCCAATTATTTTCTACAATGGAAAAAATCAAATGTCGTGCAGTGAATGAATTTTTATTTTTGGAAGGTTTCAAAGCAAAAGAAAGTTATGAACGAATTTTGAAAGTGTATAAGGTCTTCGCCATCAATTAGTGCAGTAGAAAGATGGGTTGCTGAAATGAGACGTGGCCGTACAAGCCTTGTAGGCGATCCACGTCAAAGACGTCCACAAATAGCAACCACACCAGAAATCGTAGAAATATACAGGAAAATTGTCGAGTGACTGCAAGAGATCTAGATAGTAGAAGCCCTAGGCATCTCATTGGGCAGTGTAAGCAATATTTAGTAAGTCAGGTGATCTGGGGGGCCAGTCGATGTCGCCTCTTTTTGACACTAAACGTCCCGGGAATTTTCGTTGCAGAAATTCATTTGTTGCATTCGCAGTGTAGCATGGCGCACCGTCTTGTTGAAACGAATAGCCGTCTAAACCTTTCTCACGCATTTGCGGGCAGACATAATGAGCCAACATCCATCGATATCGGTTTCCATCGACCGTTTTGTTTTCTTGATAAAAAATATGGCACAATGAGGGTTTTGTCGCTAATGCCGACCCAAACAGTTACTTTCCGGTCATGCAATGTGTGGATTCTCAGTTCCCCAAATGCGGCAATTTTATATATTCACGCTGCCAGAGAGGTTAAAATGTACCTCGTTAGTCAATAAAATTTGCTTCCAAAAATTGGGTTCAGTGCCAAACATTCGAGCGACACAATATTATTTGTGTCAATTGCACTTTATACGGAAACAAATCGAAATTATCCTTTAAAATGCCCGGTATTGTGGTTTCACTGATGCCAAAATGCTGAGCGCGACGACGATACGACACTGTTGGCTCCTGGGCAACGCTCTCCCTCACTGCTTCAACAAGTTTATTGGAACGTCTTGGTCGTTGATGAACGGCATGTTGACGATCTCCTACTGACCCGTACTCAAAACAATTCGGCACCAAACGACGAATAGTATTGTCAGACGGTGCCTGTTTGCCGCGATACTTTTTGCGATATGCGTGAGTTAGAACAATAGAACGACTATTTTCGATGTATAGTCTCACTATTTCAGCACGTTGTTTCGGTGTAAAGCGATCCATGGTTGAAATTGTACTGAATTGACGTATCGAAAACATATTGTTGAAGTCGATCGGTTGGTAAATGACAAAGTTATTCAGCGTTTACATACCGACATAAAAGTTTACGTATTTTTCATCAGGACAATTCGCCAATGGCAAAATTCCATGAATTAAAGTTCGAATTGTTGGAGCATCTACCGAATTCATTAGATTTGGCCTCTTGCGACTTCGCTCTGTTTCAAAACTTAAAAAAACGTATGCGTGGAAAGCGTTTTTCATCAAATAATGAGGTCATAACAGCTGTTAAAGCGAATTTCGCAGTCCTTCCAGCTTCTCACTTCAGGTATGGAATTCATAAATTCAAATCTCGTTGGAACAAGTTTATTGATATTCAGTGAGACTATACTGAATAATAAAGTGTATTTCAAACCATAAAATTGTGTTTTTCTTAACGAACCGCAAAACTTATTGAGCAACCTAGTATATTCCATTAAGTAGAAACGCACAACTGAAGTTCTTCACTGAAAATTTTAGAAGCAGTTTGAGGTGAGCACTTGGAATAGTTCCATTAAGACATGACTAAGTTTCAGAGGACATTTTCAGAGAAATAGTAGACGAGCAGAATACTGCTGGTCTTTGGCGCGAGAAACTCCGATTTTCGGGTACAAAAGAAGATCCAGCACAAAGTTATTTTTAACATTTCTTATTTGACTTTTTATTTATGTTATTATCAACTTGAGATATGACCAGGAGAATCTATTAAAGATAATGTTGGCAAATCAGCTGATTTGTTTTTTTTCTTTAACTGTGTCCATGTAGCTGTCAGCACAGAATAAAACAAGGCGAATAAATTTTTTGTTCTCTACTTCTCCAATGATAGCTGAAATGTGCCGCTCATATTCCGATTCAGATGGTCACGAGAGTCAGTGGCAATGGAGGTAGGATTCTTAATTTCTTTATTTAAATTCTTCTGTAGTCCAGGGAAATTAAGTAGCAAATGAATTGACGGAATATTATTTAGTGCCAGTGTAATTTAAAATGTGATAATAAATTATTTTTTAGTAATGTTTAAGTTATTTTTTTACAAATGTTTGAGTTATTTTTTTTCTTAAGTGAAGACCTACAACGAGACAACGTTTTGTGGATTGGAAACCAAATTTTCTTGTGAATGGCTTGATTAGTTCGCCGACCATATAGAAACCAAAAAAAGTTTGTGATCTCCGGGATCATTGGCTGCTACTTGGGACGTATTTAAAAAAAAAAAATGCTTTCATTCAACTGACCATAGTATATACAGGGAGGGCGAAATAAGAGTTACAAATAATAAGCAGAAATAACTTTTTTATTTTTTGACATATTTACTTTTCTCTTTTTGTAGGTTATAGTTGAATTGGTGGAAATTTATTACGGAACCCAACAGTACAACACAGCGCGTTAAAACTATGGAGTTTTTCTATTCTTGTCAACGATCAATTGTTTTAACGCAGCGTAAATATCGGCATATGTCGGATGAAGCGTATTTCCATTTAAATGGTTATGTCAACAAACAAAACTGTAGATTGTGGGGCTCTGAAAATCCAAGGGCAACACACCAGCATCAGTTGCACCTATCTAAATATACTGTTTGGTGCGGTGTTATGGCCACTAGAGTTATCGGTCCATATTTCTTCGAAAATGAGAATGAAACGCCGGAATCGATTTCAGAAGCTTCTTACAGAACATTGATTGAAAACTTTTTGGGGCCAATGGCGGAGTAGTATCCTAATTTGTGGTTCCAACAAGATGGAGCAACTGGAAACTTTCTCATAGTTCCTAGCTGAAACATATGGCCTCAATAAACAAGTTATAATTTCGTCCATAGTATATATATATATACATATAAGTCGCGCGTACACCCTTTTTGGGTGTTTGGCCGAGCTCCTCCTCCTATTTGTGGTGTGCGTCTGTTGTTCCACAAATGGAGGGACCTACAGTCCATAGTATACTGCCCCTAATAAACATCTCCCGCTCTTAGTTGGCAGTCGCGACGCCTGAGTATCGACACAATTTCCTCTGAAGCTTCTGATGTCGTCATTGTCTCGTCTCATGGCTATAGAATTGTAGGTATGTCTCTTCGCTTTTCCGTAGTCAGCTGGATTTAATGTGTTTTACATAGGTTGGTCCCCAAAGATACTCTGAAGGAAACTTGAATAATTTGTTATTTAATTCAACGATGTATGCCAGTTGTCTCTGCCTCCAACTTGAATTCATTCATCACTTGGTCTTTCCAATACAGAGCTGGTCATCACCAGCAGTTTGATTATATCTACAGGCGGTGCTTTATATTTAGTTGGGAGTCATACAAGAACTCGTTAGCCCCTAAATCGTAAAGCCCCGACTAGAATTACAGTGAGGCATGCCGAAGAATCAGTTAGGCCCGAATTAGGCAGGCCTTACTGAGGTACGCCTCACTATTACCTTACCAGGCCCACGTTAGGCAAGGCAAAGATTGGCATGCCAGAACAATACCAAATTTGGTTGTGGTCACGAAAATCTGTGGCAGTGTCTCACTTAGGTATAAATTGGAATCCCTAACTGATTTGTAGAAAGGCATCCGGAGTATTACCGAAGTTCGGTTTTTCGAACCTGCGCCTAATGAGGCAGATGTGTGGCGATACCTTTCGGGACTTGGGCCTAGTTTGGATGCCTTATGAGGCACAAATTTGGAATGCGGTCTGCCTTATTTGCGCCTAATTAGCGCCTTACCAAAATTTCTAGTCGGGGCGCTAAACTCGTTCGTGCAGCTCATATTGATTGAAGTACCGGCGTTTACATTATCGATTGTCGCCAACTCGAAGAGGTCCTTAAATAAACAGCTGAACTTTTGAGCGAAGTCAGTATTCGAACAACTGAGCCGTGTAATATCTTGTAATTAAACTCCTATAAAGGAGGACAAGCTAAAAGAGGACATAACCTGCGAGGTCAGAATTTTCTACTCGACAATTTGCTCCGCTCAAAGTAGAAGTTCTTAAAACCTTAGTCATTGGACTTGGATTGTTCACCAAATGGTCTTGGTTTGATCGCAAAAGGATCTCCAAACAGAGTGACATGCGAGGAGTCAGACACTGTAAGCACAACTCACATCTACTAGAACTTTCTTTAGCAGTCTTCAACTCAGACACTACATAATCACCCCATCTAACGACTAATTCTTGGACGTCCCGCAATCGGTCCTACATTACCGGAACAACCCGGATTTATATCTGGCTAAGCACTGTCCCTTCAGCAGCACTTCCCGTACATGTATGCTGCTACAACAGCAACAACTAATTCTTCCAACTTGTACAATGACCCTCACTAACAAATATTCCACATGCCATTTCAACCACAAATAAACCCAATTGCAAATAAATCACTTCAGGCGAAATACGAAAATGGAATGTCCGCCTTCCCAACTGCGTCACAAATATTGTATGATTGTATATATGTATGTATGGGTAAGGAAACTTCAACAAAGCTGAGTTTGAGGGTGGTCCTCATATGAAGAACTAAATTCGTATGTCTGCATGTGCGAGTGATTTGTTGCCAAACAAATAAATTCTTGGGCGAGGGAGCCTGTTTGAAACGTCAACAGAGCTTTTAACCTCAAGTAACGAAATATTATTGTGGCCATCGAAGAAGTAGTAAACATGGCACTTATGGGTAAAGCCCACTTCAGTTGGGGTTGCTGTTGTTGACATCTTTGGCGCCAATGGACATGCAAGCGGTTATATGTATGTATGTATGTGGGCATACACACAAAACAGCAACAAATGTGTATTGACTAGGTAGCAAAATACTGCTGTGAAGATATTTGCCCGCATTTTTTTTTTTTGTTTTTTTTTTTGGAAATCCTATTCTACTCCATTTAATTCATTTTGCTCAAATAATTTGTTGGCTCCAAAGGCTAAATTTGCTCGCTAAATGTAATTTAATGCAATTGTGCGTAGGCGTGTTTGGCTTCATATATTAAATTAAGTCGTTTCTATTCGTTGGACTACAATTACGAAAATTAATCCTGATTTGATGCTGTACGCGTTGTGTGGCGGCGAGTTTAGTGTTTGCTGGGCTGAGGTGGTACGCTGGGCGTGTTTAATATTCTTAAGTGCCATCAAGTGTTGGGAAGTGGGAATGCGAAAAGTGAATATGTACAGTCGTGTACAAATTAATAGTAGGGCGCTGTATCTTTTTCCTTTTTTCTACTGATTAGTCCTTTGAGGAGCATAGGGACTCCACAAGGCTTGTCCAACGTGCGCAATTAGATGCTGCGTCTCAGCATAGTCCCAGCTTGTGTTTATGAATGAATAACAATTTCTCAGCCCGATGAATTACAAAGTTTTAATTATAGTTTTTGGTAAATTGTAATAAATGTCTACTTCAGAGTAAAGCAAAAACCGGCATATTCGGAAATGAGATAAATATCGGTCGGAGTACCACAAGGCAGTATATTCGCACCGGTACTGTACTTAGTCCTGCCATAAGTTACGAAATTATAATACATTTTTTATTCAACCTAGCCTTAAATAAGCCTTCACACGATTAGGTCGGTCAGCTATCACACGGTTTCCATGGATACTGACATCGCTCGCCCCTACTATTGTTTGAGACTCCCCAAATTTCTGTGAGGTCTTCGACAGGCCATGTTCTCCCATTTTGACTACAAACTGCAGTCCAATGGATTTAGATCTGGACTTCCAGACGAACAATCTTCTGCCTCTATGAACACACGAATATTGTTTTTTACCCACTGCCGGGTGATTTTTGCCTTATGGGGTGGAGCGGAACCTTGTTAGAAGATCCAATACTCTCCATTCAAAAGAGTACTGCTCAACTCACCTCCTGGTACACCTTTGCCGTGGTCTGAACTCCTTTTTGCAAAAAGAAGAGATGTCTTCACAAGAAACTCCCCAACAAACCATTACGGAGGCTGGATGGTAGCCACCCTGAACCCTTGGAACAACAAATTTGGTTTCTTTGGAAGCTTTAGAACAGATTTTGTCGTTTTGTTTATTAAAAACTTCATCGACAGTGAACATTTTCTCATTTGTGGAAAGAATATATTCATGGCCGTTGACCGCGTGCCACCGAAGAAGATGATTGCAACTGTCGAGTCTAATTTTCTTTAAGTGCCTTGTCCAAATGTGACTGGTTGAGTAGGGATGTGACCTCGAGTCGAAAAAATCGATCATTTAATAATCGATTTTTTTCGTTTCAAGATAAATCGATTTATAAAAAATCGATTTTTGAGGGAATAATCGATTTTTGTGGATGTTTCGATTTTTTAATACGAAAAATGCATATTTGATATATAAGTATGAAAAAATATCTAAAAGGACGACTTTAAGATTATAAATACATATTCAAATTAATGATACATATATACATTTTTTAGTACTCTTAAATATTTTATTGCAGTAAAAATAATACAAAACTATAAGAGTACAAAATATAGCAATATAACAAACAAAACTAAGAAAATAAAAGAAAGCTATCTTCAAGCTTTTAGTTTAAGTAATAAAAAAATTCAATTAAATAATTGCCACAAATGTTTTGTATCAATTAACATTCGACTAGAATCAAAATAAAATTAAACGATTAATTTAAGTATTAAATATAACGAGAATTGTTGGGTATGAACATTAAAAAAGAAAAGGAAGCTTCCTCCAAACCTCAAATCAAAATTTATCAGAAACTTAAAAAATTATTGCCATAAATCTTCAGTCAAAGAGTTTAAAAATAATAGTTTTGGTAGTCGCTTTCCTAAAATACGGTTTCGAGTTTTTCTGACAATATTCCCAGCCTTCGAAAATAATCTTTCAGCTGGTGCAGAAGTGGCCATCACTGAGAGGTGTTTCAAAGCTAAGTCTGTTAATTTTGGAAAAGTTCCCTCAGAACTTCTCCATACATCGAGAGGGTCTACTTTAAGATTTGATAATGGCGCTGCGATATATAAATCTATCTCTGTATTTTTTGTCATTGACGTATTAGCAGCCATTATTTTGTTATGGTGTACCTGCCATATATCTTGATCGTCACTGGCAACTTGTGATGAAACAGATGATTCAAAATCGGTCACCAGTATAGTATCATCATTCCTAGTATTTAAACTTAGGCATCGGTTGGTATAATTAATTGTTTTTGACAAAGATAATGGCTCATCTAAATGAATTTTTTTGAATCTAGGATCCAAAAACGTTGCGACTGAGAAAAGGTGAACTTTCTGTATGTTTTCAAATCTTTTTTTTAGTTCTGTTTGCAATGAATATTTGAATTGATTGGCCAAATCACTGGTTATCGGTATAGCGTCTAACAAAGTTCTCAAGCACTTGATAATAGGTATAGCTTTACTAGCTGTCACATATTTTTCAGCGCTCATTTCTTCGGTAACATTGTGAAAAGGCTTTAAAACTTTTCCAATTTCTTTGAGCACAACGATTTCGTTTGCTTGAAGCATTTGGGGTGCATTCGGATGGTTTATTAAAATAGATCCAATTGTGCTGCTCATTAACACAAAACGTTCAATCATAAATAATTGTGAGTTCCATCTTGTAGACACATCTCCGACCAAATGCTTCAATTTTCCTTCAACAACGCTTTCCTGCATTTGCATCTGTCGCAATTCTTCAGCGCCTACACCACTTTGGTGGAACCAAGTTACGATTTTTCGTACTTTATCCAAAAAAAGTTTAACATCAGAGGAACTCACAGAATTTTCAACTACTAGATTCAACGTATGTGCTAGGCATCGAATATGTTTTGCTCTGCCGAAAGTAATCTCAATAGCTTTAACCATGTTAGCGCCATTGTCTGTAGTAACACTCACAATTTTGTCATGCGACAAACCCCAATCTTCACAAACATTAAGAACCATCTCCGATAAATATTCGCCTGTATGATTGTCATGAAGCGGTTCACATGCGATATTCACCGATTTCATTTCAAAATTTTCTATAAAGTGAACAGTCACGCCTAAAAAACTTCTTAACTGCATATCCTTCCATTCATCTATTGTAAGATAGACGTTTTTAACAGACCGTAATTTTTGTTTAATAAGGGTCTTTTTTTCGTCATATTTAGTATCAATGAGATCTGTGATAGTTTTACGACATGGAACCTTGTACAAAGGAACGATAGTTTTCATTAGCTTTTTGAATCCTGTTCCTTCCACCATATTGTAAGGAAGACTGTCCCGGCATATCATTTCTGCGATGCTGTTTGTTATTTGTTTATTTTTTTCTCCATCTGAGGCATATGCTGAAATTCTTGAAAAAGCCGCTCCGATAGTTGATCTAGCCCGTTTTGGAGTTAACGACGAAGCCTCAGTGTCTGTCAATGGCGAATGCACCAATGAATCATTATGCCTCAAATTGGTAGTATCCTGGACATCAACTTCATGTGAATTCTGCGGTGATAAAAATAAAAACAAAATATAATTTAAAATATTTTAAATAATAACTATTACATCAAATAATGAGTTTTACCTCGTCAGCTTGTAAGACATCAGAATGTTTTCTTTCCATGTGCTGTTTCAAGTTTGTAGTGTTATTGCATGTTTTTAACTCTTTTGGGCAGTATTTACATTTTGCGGTTGCATTTTCCTTCCTTATTGTAAAATACTTGCGCCAGCAGCTTCTGGGTGTTTTAGCAGCGGAAGACATTTTTATGGTTAAACCAATATTTATTTCGACACTTCAAAGCTTCCAAGAAATAAATAAAGGCAGGATCACAATTCATTACATATTTGTACGTAAAGATGGCACTGATTTTTATCGACTTGTTCACATTAGTTAGCTTACTTATCCATTTTATCATCCGTCGCACAGATGGCACTATTTACAAAAATCGATTTAAAATGTGTAATTCATATAATCGATTTATTAAAAATCGATTTTCGCCTTTAATAAAATCGACTACAAAAAATCGATAATAAGAAAAAAAAAATCGATTAAAGCAAAAATCGATTATTTTTTAACATCCCTATGGTTGAGCGACGGAAGAGGAACTCGCACTTACCAGGAATTCCAAGTTCATGTGAACAGTTTCAGTTCACGATTCCAAGCATGAAAGTGGTTCAGCGGAGTAGGAAATACACGTTGATACTTTCATTGTAGTGCGCTTGCAGCCCAGGACATCTAAGGGCATCACAGACCTGTTATTGCTCAATCTCGTTACTGCTAGACGCAATTTGTCCAACAGGTACGACTCCACTTATATTATATAAACACATTCAAATACTTGTACATTCACGATGTACGCATGAAAGAAGGCTATATAATCCTGAAAGTAAGTATTTAATATTATATATTTGAGTCTCGTTCGTTATCGGAATTAACCAGACAAATCACTGCACGAACAAAGAATGGCCATGCACCACCACCCATAGATTCGAGAAAGAGCTATCAACTTGCCTTACACGCTTATGTTCAGACCTGATAAGTTTTCTCGTATTGTGGAGCTCATCTCTAATTAGTCTTGACATGGATCTGGTCGATACACTTATTTCGCTGGACATGGGTTTCTTTTTTCTAAAGGAATTTCTGCGAATTCTTTCTCGAACGGCTTTTATGGGATTTCTGCGAACTCTTTCTCGAACGTACTATTTCTGTCCACCAAAATTAAGAAAAACATTTTTCTAATTATGGTCGCCCCTCGGCAGGCAATGACAAACCTCCGAGTGTATTTCTGCCATGAAAAAGCTTCTCAGAAAAATATCTGCCATTCGGAGTCGGCTTGAAACTGTAGGTCCCTCCATTTGTGGAACAACATCAAGGCGCACGCCACAAATACGAGGAGGAGCTCGGCCAAACACCCAAAAAGGGTGTACGCGCCAATTATATACATATAATATATTTCTGTCTGTCACTTCAGACGTTTGGGAAAAACGATTCGTAGTGCGATAAACAAACTTTCTCGAAAAATTAAGTTTTTTCAGCAATTCGTAAATTCCACATGCACTTTTACCACCCCTTTGTAATGCAATCACTGCAATGCGATTTGCCTTAGCTGCGCACTCCATTGTTAACAAGCGAAATTTGCCACAAAACTGAGTACAATTTATGAGTAGACAATACATACGAACAAAGGCAAAAGTAACGGAATTTTTTCTGTGAATTTGTTCTCGCCGTATGCATTGTGAAATTTGCCACAGAATTTATGGCAAGACTAAGTACTTACTCTATACCTCACACCTTCCAGTACCGAAAAAATGTCACCGAGTTCCTGCTGTTCCATGTAGTGACCTGCCTGCTCATCTGCTGGGTGTTTCGTATGTCCAGCAGTCTCGCCATAGCCTTATCGTTTCGTCCTTTATTTCGCGCGCTACAAATTTGCCTACTTCTTCTTCCATCCTCTCGTTCTTTATTACCCACAACTTTGTCCAGCCAAAGTCTCGTAAATCGATCGGTATTGAACCGCTGATCACTTGAACTGCTGGCCCTGATACGGTGCGATAGGCAGGAACAACTCTCAGAGCTGCCATTCGTTGTACCGCTGCTAGGAGCTTACACCTGTGATTTGCATTTAGCGCCTTTGCCCACAGTTCAGCTCCGTATAAAAGAACAGAAAGCGTGGTAGCCATCATAATTTCCCGTCTTCTTTGAGTTGGCCCCTCTATGTTCACCATCATTCTACTGAGTAGGAATGCCTGCGTCTTTCTTGCGGCTTGCTCTGCTACGTGATTTAGTTGGGTCCAGAAGGTTAGTCTTGAGTTCAGTCTTGTGCTAGATATTTTAGCACCTCCTTTGTGGTTAGCGGAATTGCTAGCTTCTAACAGAATGTCCACAAGTCGGGATCGACAATTGATCCTTGTGCCGCTCCGGATGTGACGTCACTACAACAAGATCCATCTGTATTTTGTAATTCCTCTACTCACAAGTAATTATTTTATTATGCTATTCATGAAGCAATGAACTTTATTGTGGAAAACAAATGGAGAGGCAGATCTGTATGTGTCTGCAGCGACAGCAAAGCTGCGCTCATGGCCTTAGACAGCCCTTCAACCACTTCAGGGTTAGGTGAGTCCGGTAAATCCAAGCTGAACTATGTACGTATATATAATATTCTAATCCTAACATGGGTCCCGGGATCGGTGGGTATCGCGCGTAACGAGCTCTCTGACTCTTTAGCTAGGGTGAGCTCTGAAGCCAATTTGTTTGGCCCGGAACCCGTTGTGCCACTCCTTTCTGCAGCCATCAAAGCCACGGTTAGCAAACGAGTTACTTCAAGCGAGCTTGGCAGGCTGAGAGAGACTGCATAGGGGCAAAATTGATTTCGATGTCAGGCCGACTGTTGTTAAGCAGAAGGGACTGTAGGCAACTGGTTGGACTGATGACGGGCCACTTTGTGTGGGCGAAGTACATTGGAAAGGTAGGCATCTCAAACAGCGCACTCTGCCCAGCATGTGGAGAGGACTATGAAATGGTGGACCACTTTCTGTGCATCTGCCCGACCTTCGCTCGAATCGGGCTTGGGGTGTGATGTGGCATTGGTACTGATGTGTTAAGAAGCGCCCACCTCGGGTTCTTCGACCCACATGGTCTATTCAGATTTCTTCGGAGGTTGGGTAGATTTAAAGAAAATTTAAAAAGGGAACCCAAGTGCAATACAATGGACTTCATGTTGTCTGAGTGCTGTACTTGCTAGTTTGTCTCAGTAAAAAAATTAATTCTTCATTATGCGCTGTAGGTATACCGGAATTTTGAACCTTAGTTCGAAGGCGGCTAATATGTGCGCTCATCTTACGCTATTGAAAGCGTTCATCACATCTAAGGCAGCAAGGAGGACTATGTTTCTCGATCAAATACTGCCCTGTCGCGCTGCTCCTCCGCTGTTTATGACAGTTTCGATTGCAGCTCCTATTGTAGACTCTCCGCGTCCAAAGCTGTGCTGTCTTGCTGATAGTCCTCCGGCCTTATATATGGCAGGGCTCATTCGAAGTTTGATCAGTCTTTCAAGGAGGTTGCCTGCTGTATCGAGCATTCATAAAGGCTGATTTGCTGATGGGAGGTTCGGGTTGCGTTTGCCTTTATTTATTAGCACGAGCTGCTGCTTTTTCCAGATTTCTGGGAAAATTTCATCGCTTAGACAGGCGTTGCGCATGTCTAGTAAAATTTGTGGTCGCATTTCTATGATCTTCTTGAGGAGCTCTGGGGGGTACTTCACTCGGTCCTAGTTTCTTGTTATTATTTTCCAGCTACCTTTTGTGAAGGCTTCTTTGAATTTTTTTGTTTTTTAATGAATTGAATCTGCACTTCTGGCAACAGTGATTATAACTAGCAACTACTGAAGAGCATAGAAAACTACAAAACATAATCGTCATAAAGTAGGAAGCAGAACCAGTTGCGAAGACAGGTTTAAAATAAAAATAAATGCATAAAGATGCAGTCAGAAAAATGCTTTGGTATGTATGTATGTATTCATCAATTTCTAATACTATTTCTACAAAAAAAAAAAAAAAAAACAAAAAAAAAACAACCATAAAAGTTGCTTAATGCAGCTCACAGAAGTCCATTGAAGAAGTCCTTTGGCATGCAAAATTGTCTTATTAAGTTTTCTTCCTCTTCTTTACTCTCCTCATTCAACGACAGCATTGCGAAGTCGTACTTATCTGTGTTGGTATATCTGTGAATGAATTAATTTCTTATTTGCTGATTTGGTGAAATTTATTATTCATATTTCATTTACTCATTTTCTTGATTTTCTTGATTTTTTGTGTTCTTTTTTTTTTCTTTTGCTAAAGAAACAAATTATGTCTTTCTGCGCAGCATTCAAAAGCAACACAGATTATCAATTCATCCTTATACCTATTTATTTCTTTTTGATGTAAATTATTATTACTTGTTTGCTTTCTTTTGACGTCCGAGCAATGATTGCAATTTTCATATAAATGAAAATTTACGCTTATTGAGCAAATTTTCATTTGTATGTTCCTATTCGTTTTGAACGACCGTTGGGAAGTGAAATAAATGTGGATTGCGGGGGAGGTGATTTCGTTTGAAAAGTGAAGAAGAATGAGGCGTTTCAAAATTTATTTTAGTAGTTTAATTTTTATATTAGAAGCGTTTGTTAAGTTTGGTTGAGTATTTTTTTTTTAATTTTGCGTCCATATATGAGCAATTGATTTTGAAAGTGGTATAAGTCAAAAATTTAGTTTATCAGCTATTTCATATCAAATCTTAACAAAATAACATAATCTGAAGAGATTAAAAGTATTCCATGAAAATTAACTCGATTAAATGTGTTTTCTTTTTTAGTTGATAAACAAAATACGGTTACTGTTTTTTTTGATAGTGGTATAAGTCAGTCTGTTCACAAAGTTTGGCATATGGAATATGAAACAAAAGAGTCTAAGCATGTGAGTGGCAAGCTTTTCGAAAATAAAGATTACCTTTGTTCCAAAACATTTATATATGGAATCTGATATGAAGACAGGAAAGCTAATTTTGATTCTTTTTGGAAATTAGCAAGTTTCGAAAAACAGAATTTGTTTCTGTATGGTTTGGTTCGAAAACAATCAATAAACAAATACGGCCCAGAAATTACTAAGGATATATGAGAAAATGTTAAGTTTCATCTAAATGTACGGAATTCAGAAAGCACTTTCTTATCCAAAACTTTCTATTTCGGTAGTTTATTATAAGCGCAACATGCATGTATACAATTTAGGGTTTCATAATTTCCACAATAAAAGTGCTAAAATTTATGCATGGGATGAAACAATCACATCAAGAGGATCACACGAAGTTGATTCGTGACATTACCACTCAAAAGCATGTCATAGCTTACGGTTATGCCTATTCAGAGCAAATTCGTAACATTAACATAGCTTTAATTTGGTTAAAAATAGTTCAGTCATCTGATAATAATGTTGAAACGGTTGATCATAAATTTATGGTATCCGGCCATTCTTTTTTGCCAAAAGATTGCTATTTTGGTTTGATACAAACTAAAATTAAAAAATCGAACTATTTATACATACCTAAGCATTATTACAATACAATTTAATAGAATTATATAAAAAGAAAAACCAATTTTTGGTAGTACAAATGGCTCAGAAAGACATCATTTAGACAAAACAACTAAAAGAAGCAACGAATGATAGAAAGAAAAACACCAATGGAGAAGCTGTGTCTTGGCTAAAAATACAATGGATCAGATTTCCAAAAAATGCTCCATATAAAAAGTTTTATAAAACTTCTTTGGATGACATTTCCGAATTCAAAGTATTAGACCTCTCGCCTAAAAGAGGAAGACCTAGAATATACGAAAACTTCCATTATACACAACCATTAGACCAATAACAGAAAAAAAAGATAAAAGATATGATGGATTTACTACCCTACAGGTATATCCCACCAATTTTTACCAAAAACTTTATTTCCCTAAATACTAATAAATAATTTACTTAGTTACAATGAAATGAGTTTGAATAAAATGTTAATTACTAATAAAAATGTTTCCTCGCTGGTATAAGTCATTTATAAAGTCATGCAGCTAATTTTGAAAGTGGTAAAAGTCATTTAGGTCTTTCAAAACCACATTTCCTTTTAAAAATGATTATAAATTTCATAATCATTATAAATACTTGTTTGTTGGCACTACGTTACTGTCGAAAAATCATATTCCATAGTACAAAAATATTTTTTATTCCTTTAAAATGCAAAACTCTAAATATCTCGGATTAAGGAAAATATGACTTATACCACTTTCAAATTCAAGGGCTCATATATCCAAATAGGAGGTTTATTGAAAAACAGGTGACTTTAAAAATTTTTCTATTTTCCATTTTTTTTTTTGTTACATTTTTTTTTTTTTTTTGTTATATTGCGACACATCTGCCCAATATATGTTGATACTAACGGATATTCTGCATTTTTGGTTTCATTGGTTTTTCATAGATCTAAAGGTAAAATATGATTTGGCATTTTTGATGATTTTTTGCTATCGACAAAAATGGATTAAAGCATCTGCATTTTTTAACTAAAAACAACAGACTTACCTTGGCACTTTTAGCCGCCAAATATTCTCGCCCTCCTGCGTGCCTAATTCTCGTTCTAGGCAGGAGATTTGCCACGATTGAGGGGATAAAGATCGCATCGCTGGAAGAGCTGATGACCAAGTGTTTCAAGGATTGGGAAAAGCCCTGCCACTAGCAATAAAATATGGATGGAAGACCACTTTGAATGCAATGGAATATATTAATTTGGGGAAAAAGAAATCCTTTATTTTCTCGGTAGATGGCTGTAGCGATGGTCATCTCGTAATGTATCGAAGTTGATCGGGATGTTGGTAGTCGTAGCATCACCCAGGAGCTAAAAATCGATAATACAATAGTTTGAAACCATTTACTCAAAGCTCGGTTCAAAAAGAAGCTCGATGTTTGGGTACCACACCAATTGACACCAAAAACATAATAAATCGAATTTCCATCTGCGAAGCCTTGACCAAACGGCATGAAATCGGCCCATTTCCCAAACGGATGGTGACTAGCGTTGAAACATGGGTCGCATACGACAATATTGTGCGAAAGAGATCGTGATCAAGGCGCGATGACGTAGCTAAAACGGCGACCAAACCAAGACTGTTGGCCAGGAAGGTTCTACTGTGTATTGAGTGTAGTGGCTCTTGAAAGGAGTGACTTTTTTATGAGTTGCTTCCGTATGGAGAAACACTAAATTCAGATTTCTATTGTCAACAATTGGAACGTTTGAAGCTAGCGATTGACGGCCAACAGAAAAAGTTTTGGGTGCCGTTAGAACAACGCAGGGCCACACACGTATGTAGTGACTTGTCATGTCAAATACTCTGGCAGCTTGGCTGCGAGGTTTTATTGCATTCACCATTTAGTCCGGACCTGACACCAAGCGATTACTACCTTTTTGCTCTCATTAGCAGCAGCAGCATCAACAACAATCAACCTGCGGGACCGAATTTTGTGTTCATTTCTTCCGGTCAGACCTGTCTACTTAGCTCAGAAAGGGTTCTGTGGTTCGTGGCAAGTGAAACTATCGATATCGTACACATACACTCCACATACCACTGTTACGACGGCACAGAGCCACAAGTCTATAGCATGAAAATACATACAAATATGGAGGGCCCAGACGTGGGTGAAAAGTTTTGATATATAATATTTCATGGACGCCCGACTGCCCCCACCGAAGTAATGCATAAAGTATTTCCGGAAAGGGAGACTCACCAGTAGAGGAAGGGGGATTTTTTTAGTGGCCACACCATTCGACGCAGTTGACGACGGTCGCTGTAAATGCGAAGGCATTTTGAACCCTACCTCACCCACCAAAAAAAAAAAACAAAAAAGGTATCCATGGTCCACCTACTGTTGGTCTTTGGGGTTTAGACTAGCGTGATCCAGTGCTTCGTAAAGGATAAGGGGTGCCCACATACAAGATAGACTTAAGGGCTGAATTGCAATCAATTCCCATCTCTGTCAACTCATCCGCTATAAAATTTCCACGAATGTCTCTGTGTCCAGGGACCCAGAATAGCTCTACTGCTAATTGAATTTGAAAATGAATTTGAAAAGGTCGAGCCAAGGAGCACCAGAAGATTTGGTAGCTCCTAAAACACTCAGGCTAAAAAGCCCATTGTATTTAAAGCTCTGGAAAGGGGGTAGATAGTCAAGGAGGGAAGGAGAAAAGTATCAGAGAAAGAGATAGGAAAGAATAGAGACAGAGATAGAGATAGTTAGTCCTGTGAGAATTTTCCAGATTCTTTGGCAAATCTGTAAATATCCTCCAGTTTTAGAGAACGAATATTACTCATTCTCATGACATCGGAACCCAATACTCGTAGTCGCGCTCTAGGAAAGGCAGGACACTCACAGAGAAAGTGCTCAGTGCTATCCGCCTCCTCCAAGCATGACAGGCATACCGGGTCCTCGATGATTCCAATGGTGGTCATATGCTGACCCCATGGGTTGTGTCCTGTAATGATGCCGACCATCAACCGAATGTCTTTCCTTCTAGGTTTTAGAAGAAAGTTTGACAGTTTTCTGTTCGGACTTGTCACAAAACACTTTGCAGTTCTGCAGCGTTCTAGACCGGACCATCGCTCTTTATGTTGATTGCCTACATAATCGTTGATCCAATTCTTGATTCCTGCGGGACTGATTCCGATTATTGGCTCTGGCCCCTGTGGGGGCACCGCTGATCCACGGTTGGCCAATTCGTCGGCAATTTCGTTTCCTTGAACACCGGAGTGTCCCGGAACCCATATAAGTACAAGCCTGTTTTGTCTTGCGACAGAATTAAGCTTCTTCTTACATTCTTGAACAATCTTAGAGGTTTGCTTCGCGTTCTCCAGGGCCTTCAATGCAGCCTGACTGTCACTGAAGACTCCAATATGTTTCCCGCTCCATCTCATCTCGATTATCCATTCGGCTACTTTTAGGATGGCAAAAACTTCTGTTTGGAAAACAGTTGCCATTCCCCCCATGGAATAGTGATACTCATTACTATCGTTTAAGTACCATCCGGCTCCAGACCCTATTTCAGTCTTGGACCCATCGGTAAAGAAAATATCCGTCAAACCTCCCTGCATGCATTCTGGATTGCTCTGACATCAATCTGACATCAAATTTCCTTCCAAATGAAACTGTGGGTATCAGGTCATCTTTAGGTGCCAAAAACAGTGGATACTGCTCCGACAGCAACTTAAAGATTTCTCTGTGTCCCGAAGTTCCATCTTCGTGCCAGAAACCATATTTATGGAGTCTACACATTGCTTTTATTGCTTCCTGTTGTATCTTAAGATCCAGGGGGAGCAAATCAAGCATAGCATTTAGGGCATCACCAGAGGTTGTACTCATGGCACCCGTGATGCATAAACATACACTTTTTTGCAGCCTGTATAGTTCCCGGATTGTGGACTTAACCAGGCTCCGTCGCCACCAGACCACAGAAGCGTAAGTGATGATTGGTCTGATAAGTGCCGTGTATATCCATAGGACCACAGCAGGTTTCAGACCCCAAGTTTTGCCAAAGGCTCTACGGCATTGCTGAAAAATCTTCAATGCACTATTCACCTTCAGTGAAACGTGTGTCTCCCAAGTCAGCTAATTACTACTTTGGAGAAAATAATATAGAGATTTTATGACAGCTTGATTGCTGACCCACAACGCGGTCGGTTCTTAAACCTATCAACTCAGCTTGAAAGACGCTGCATTAGTCAAATAGCCCTAGATGTAGGTTCAGCACTTCTTTGCCGATCCAAAAAAAACCTACGCGAATGTACAAAGGATTTGCTTGGCCATGAAGGGTTTTGCATCTAACAGTGGAGCTCTCATCTGATCTTACGAGTTTAATGTAAAACAGACAAGTCCCTGATCCACAACGCAATTGCTTCTTAAAGCTATTAACTCAGCTAGAAAGTGTGCAGGTAGCTGTGGGTTTAGGTTCAGCCCGTCTGTGTAGATGCCTTTGCCAACCCTAAAACAACCTACGGGAATGTACAAAGTATTTTCCTAGCAAAGAAGGATGTTGCATTTTCGTCTTACGTTACGATTTTAATGGGATTAAAATGGGGAATTAAAATTCTCGGAATTCAGTCTTAAAACAAGAGGAATCTACCCGTCAACCAAGTAATAAAAAATGCGATCTGGCATTTTCAACCGTTACTATCTCCACTCTTAATATTTCGTTAAACAATACAGCACTGCCTTAGATTGTCACTAGTTCTCCATTTCATACAAACGAATTTCCTATAGTAAAACATTTCTATATTTTATTTCCCTAGTCAGAAGTGAGCCTTACAAGCCAAGTGGTATAGAGAATTTTGCATTCCCATTGAGTGGTGCATTGCTCTGCCTATCCGAAGGCTCACAACACTCCCTCTCCCGCTATGCTTCTTAATTTAATCACACGTAATACTAAGTATCTATTCCACATTTAATGCATTATGCAAGTGCATCGTTAAGCGCCACATTAATACCGAATATACACCACTTGAGAGCACACGAGTGGAGGACGAAAAGTTACGCATACAAACCCCGCCAGCCTGTAGTAGAGTCCTTCAACTCGAGCATAACAAACACATGCATATCGCCAACAGTATTGAATACTTCAACTGATTCATTATACCGCACTAAAAAATCAAGCAGGTGCATCCTCGTTGCGATGTTGTTGTCCAAAATGAGGCTATACAATGAGACGACAGCATTCGACTTGAATGGATGCGCAGATGAGATACGCTGAATTGTATAGGTGGGGCGGATAGATGGAAGGGATGGGCAAATGGCGTAATAGCAAATACCATTGTTAGGCGCTGGCGATGGGTTTCGCTGGGTGCGAGTATTAGGACAAGTAGCGGCACTGAGTGCAAAGTATGGAGGTATGGGGTACGAGGCGAGTCAACGAAAGAATTCGCCCGTACATATTCAATGAGGCAAAAAACGCTTTAGGCAACACTCAATTTGAAATTTGCATTAAGTGAAGTAGTCATCAGGCAGTCAACGGCGGTCGGTGGATGGCGGCGGAGCGACAGCAGCGGCAACATCAACAACAATCAACCTGAATCCCTAACGACCTGCTCATTCGCAAATCAATCAACTGAACTTATCACTAAAATGAGGTAAACGAAGCTAAACAGCGCGCTGATGCTGATGGATGGCTAGATGATGATGACTGGTTGGTTGGTTGGTTGGCTGGCTGGTTGGCTGGTTGGCTGACAAACTGACGGACGGCTTGTTGCCTGTCATTGGCGTTGGTGTGCCGTTGGTTGGTGCGTCCGTAAGTCACCCAGTTGGTTGGCTGGTAGCTTAGTGCCGGATGGCGTGTTTCCTCCCTGCCGCATTCTCCGCACACTCCATACAAATCCTTTATAATCAACGTCAACATCAGTGAAAATTCATCGACATAATCGTCCTCATTAACGTAACGTTTAATATCCTGGAAAACCTCGTCAACTCATCAAGCATGCAGCAACAAGCATGATGGGAGCCGAAGCAAACACGCATACACTCATACATACACTCACACTTGAACGGGCTCAAAAAATCCACACGCACTCGAGTGTCGTGCATACATTTGTATGCATGCAAGTGCGCCTAAGCGAGGTCATTCGATTTTTTTTCTATTTATTATTTTTGTTATTTTTTGCATTTTGTTATTGTCTCACACTCCTTTCGTTGTGAAAAATTGCATTTTTTGTAATTTTCCGTTTTTCTGCAATATTTTCAAAAATATTTTACATTTCAAGTACTTCAGTGCGGGCTCGGGGCATATACACAAATGTCTTCAAGTGAGCCCTCAAACCGCATGTAAATATGTAAGCTTATCTTTACTTTCAGCGTTATTCTTGCGCTGTGTATGGCTGCGTGCTGATACTCATTAAACTCGATCAAATAAATGAATTGCTGCTGAATAACTGATTGCTGGGTTGGGCTGATTGCTGAGTTAGTTGATTGGTTTGGTTGACTGGCTGATTGAGTGTGGGTTATGTGCTTCAGTGATTCGGCGACGGAATTGATTTCAAACGAATTTCTAGTAGGTTATGCGATAGAAGATTGAATTGGACGCAAATAACCGTAGCAAAAAAAAAAAAGAAAAATTACAGATATCTCATTCAGTTATATTCAAGTACTTCTTTCTCACTCCCCAGTTGTATCTATCAATTTCGTAATTGCATTTCATTTAAACTGAAGAGGAAAACCTCTCACCCGCGTTCTTCCTCTTGTTCACTCTTTAAATGCAGTCAAACAATGGCAACCCCTTTTTTAATTTTCTGTTTCTAATTGATGGGAAAAATTTGAGCGCAAAATATACTTATTTAACCACAGTCTAATTTGATTACTTTGCTGAAATATTTTTTCTGCTTCAAAATACCTTAAGGGGTCCCGGTGGTTAAGATCTCGAAGATTTGGAGTATTTTTAGGAATTTTTTTTTACAATAAAAAAATTAAAAACGATATTTTTTAGACTTTTTATTTAACTTCTGTTACATACAAAACTGATTTTTTTTTTTAATTTTAATAATTTAAAAAATGGCGCTGAAATTGACCCTCCCAAAAAATTGGGCCTGGACGATGTTGGTCATTCTGGCTCTTCTATTTAACTGAAACACGAACACCAAAAAAAATATTAATCAGTAGCTATATCCAGCTAGGGAATATAAAAACAAGAATAAAAAAGAAAATTGACAAAATGGCGCGGTTTTCAATTTGACACTCTAAAAATCGGCTTTTTTTAGTTTTTTAATAAAAAAAAAACGAAATAATTGAAATAATAACATTACGGACGATAGCCATTAATGTTGTGACCAACATATTAAAATTTCCGACGATTCGATTGAATAGTTTTTTTTTTTTTTCAACAAGACCAGTCCGAAAAAAGTCGTTTCGAGGTGAATATAATAGTTTAAAATTTGCGGCACAGGAGCGCGCGGACCGCTCTCTCCCTAGTTAATGGGCTGTGGAAGCTAAAGGATAATCTTTTAAGAGCTATAGGAAAGTCTTTCAAAAAAAACACACGTAAAATTCAAAAAAATGCATGAAAATTTTATTTAAATCGATAGTACAGTCCATATAATTTAATGTTTGAAGAATATTTCATGCAAATGTTGACCGCTTCAAATGGTCCATCCGCTTAGTCCAATTTTGGCATACTCTTTCCAATGTTTTAGCCGGTGAGATATAAATGCTTTAATGTTGTCTTCCAATGCGTTAATTCAAGCAGGCTTGTCTAAATAGGCATGAGCTTTAACATAGCCTCCCTGGGTGGCCAATTGACAGGTCCCGAACGTGAAATAAAATGTTCACCGAACTCGTCTCTCAACAAGTCCATTGTTACGCGTGCTGTGTGGCATGTGGCACCGTCTTGCTGAAACCACATGTCATACAAGTCAAGCTCTTGCATTTTGGGGAAAAAAAAGTTGGATACCATTTCACGGTAGCGCTCAGCATTCACAGTAACGCTACGATTCGCCGCATCTTTGAAGAAGTACGGTCCAATGATACCTCCAGCCCATAAACCGCACCAAACTGTTACCTTTTCTGGATACATTGGTAACTCTTGCAATTCTTCTGGCTGATCTTCACTCCAAAATCGACAATTCTGCTTATTTACATCCCCTTGATATTTGAGCTTCGTCGCTGAACACAATTTTTCGAAAAAAAAATGGATCTTTGGCCAACTTTCCAAGAGCCCATTCACCAAAAATTCTGCGTTGCGGTAGGTCGTTCGGCTTCAATTCTTGCACCAGCTGCAGCTGGTATTTTGAAAGGCTTCACACCTAAATCCTTTCGCGAAATTTTCCACGTTGTTGAGTAACAGAGGCCCAATTGCTGCGAACGGTGACGAATCCATAATTGATGGTCATCATTAACACTGGCCGATACAGCTACGATATTTTCTTCAGTTCGCACTCTACGTAAGCGTGTTGGTGGTTTGATGTCCAATAATGTAAATTTGGTTCTAAATTTAGTCAGAATAGCTCGAATAGCCGCTTCAGTGGGTCGATTAAACTGACCAAAAATGGAAGAAGCGCGCGATACTCTTTCTTAACAGAACACGCATTTTTATAATAAAATTCAATGATTTGCAAGCGTTGTTCGTTTGTAAGACGATTCATGGTTAAATTATAGACCAAACTGAAGATGTTCGACAGTGAAACAAAACACGAAACGTGCGTCAGCTGTTTAAACCAACTGTTTAAAAAGATAATAGCTAAAAAATCACCCGTTATAATATTGGGAATTTTGGCATGCAAATTTTACAGTATATTCCTAAGCTACTATACTTTCGAAATATCGAAAAAACAAAAAATCGATTTTTTGAAATTTCGAGACCACCGAGTCCCCTTAAATGCTTTCCCATTCCACTTCGGCAGATCGTTGGAACTACAGCTCGATACCTCACAATTCGAATACTCTACTATACCAGTCGTTTCCTTCTCATGTTATTCGGCGCCAGTGGGACACACCAAGTGGAGCCAAGTTCTTCTCCACCTGATATTTCTGCTACCAGAGCCGAAGTATTTGTTTCCATTCGTACGACATGACCTAGTCAATGTAGCCGCTGGATCTTTATTCGTCGCGCTATGTCTACGTCATCTTAAAGCTCATTCAACTCATTGTTTCATGGTCTGCGATAATCGCCGTCACCGTTCAAAAGTCTTCCGCAGAATCTTTCTCTCAAACACTCCAAGGGATGCCTCATCGGATATCATCACCATCCAAGCTTCTGCGCCACGGTCATGGTGACAGTTCCGTAGAGTGTTAGTTTTTTCCGTCCACTCAACTCAAACAGCAAAAAGAAGCACTTGCAGATATGTCACGCAGGGCTGCGCAGAATGGTTCCTGACAGCATGATCGCTAAGTCTAAAGAACAGTATCCAACCGAGAACAAAGTCAAAGTCGCATTGAACTATGAGAAGAAGTAATTCTATTGAACATAGGATTCACTGTAAAGCACCAGAGAGCATCAAATAGACATCACAAGCAAAAATAAGCAGTGAAAAAGCAAAAAGAAGCTTTGCATTGCCCGGTCATACCCTATGATCAGAAAATACCAAGAATGTTTAATTTAAACGAACCGCACAGTGGGAACCGGTCCATGCCGCCTTCGGATCAGTAGTGCCTGCTTGGCCGGCCGGAAATGTGGACAAACAATTCTTAGATTTCGCATGATGATAACGCGCCATCGCTCTGAGCCCAAATTGTCCTAGATTATTTGACCAAACATTAAGTAAATACCATCGTGCAAGCACCGTACTCACCTGATATGGCCCCGTGCGACCTCTTTTTGTTTCCCAAGTTGAAGTTACCACTTCGTGGAAGGAGATTTCAGTCGACAGAGCAGATCAAAGAGAATGCGACGAAGGAGCTGAAGGCCATTCCTTCGTCGGCCTACCAGGGGTGCATGGAGGACTGGGTTAAACGTTGGCCCGTGTGTGTTGCTTCAAACGGGTCATATTTTGGAGGAGATAAAATAAATTTGCCTGAAATTAAACTCTATTTTGTTTTATTTAAACATTCCCGGTACTTTTAGATCAATCCATTAAGAGGAAAATCGAGCTGTCACCGTCCATAGCGAACGTAAATGGAGAGTTCCCACGTAGTCGGTTCTATTTTGCCGGAACGAAATGGATTTACAACCGCCTAGGGACTGTAACTCCAGCTGAGACCTCTAAATATGCGTGGGAAAAGTTATGCTGCTACTACAAAAACAGCAAACCGTAATTGGAGACCCATCGCCGACTACATATTGCAAACGAGGGCACACTAAAAGTCAGCATAAGCAAAAACTCAAAGCCAAACGGTAGCCTGAACTTTGCGTTGTCCTGGAATATAATCGAGAGCTAAGATAATCGAGCTATCGCCGTTTATACCAAACGAAAGCGGGCGCCAATCATCGACTATTGCAGATAAAGAGCTTCAGCTGCTAACCGTCAACCGTTTTGGATGTTTGGCCGAGCTCCTCCTCCTATTTGTGGCGCGCGTCTTGATGTTGTTCCAATGAAAATAGCTCACATGTTCCACCTATGAAGGAATCCGCCTTTCTTATCTCACTCTTATCCCTCCGTTTGGCTTCCCAAGCCAACAAATCTAGAACACCTTTTCTTCTTGTGGCACCCTCTCGAAACGACAGGAAGCACCACCATCTCTATCTCTAGCAGAACACTTAGTAGATATCCGGCCAGCATGTTTGAGTAGGACTGCTACAATAACAACCAACGGTACTACCCTCCATTGTGTTCATTATAGAGAGAAATTTTCGCTTCTAAAAGTTGGCATCGAAAGCAAAATCCGCTTGGGGTCGCTTAATAAATGGAATAAAGTGAAATTTTGTTAATTTATAGAAATATTACGTCGGTGTTTCAGACTGAATTCAGGATGCTAAACTCACACAAAATTGCAATATGAAGGCTTGTGGCCAACCACAAAATAGATCTGCGCGAGCAGAGGTCACTTCACACTTTAACTTTGTGGGGTATCTTAAAGTAAGCGGTGGTTGAGGTGTTTATGGGCAATGAAAGAACTGAGTGATTAGCTCTATAGCCGAAAGGAAAATAGTAATCTTAGAAATGTAGAGCTCGGTTCGTTGAATTTTTGAACAATTCCTAAAACTTTACCGAAATGATGTAAATGCCTTTATTGGCCGTCTAACAGGCACTGTAAGCTAAGGTATCATTTTCATAGTTTTTTTTTTTTTTTTTTTTTTTTTTTTTAATTATTTTCATAAAGTATACATTTATCTTGCTAAGAAAGATAAAATTTATTAGTTTATTTTTTGTTGTATTCCATTTTTGCTGGGAGAATCACGTTCGAATGAAAATACTAATTTTCCTTATTTTTGTTAAAGGTCCGGCTTAACTTATTGAAACACATTTTCTATTTTTGAGCGGCTGAAAAATATTCCTCTTCTACTCACATAATTGCAATCAACCTCGGGTTTTCTAGTAAAGAGTCTACCAAATCTTTACATTTTCCAATTCCAACAATTGCGATGCCTTATTATTCGTATTGTCACAATCAAACACCAAAGGATATGCATAATTTTCCTCTTTTCATATTTTGCCTTGCGCCAGTTTGTAATAACCCCTTTGTCAGACCACCCGCCACTCAAACATTCAAACAAATAAAATGCGATTTGTTAGTTTATGTCACCATAAAGCGCTGATTTGCTATGAAAGTCGAGCTAAAATAAGAAAAAGCACTGGATGCAAAAAAAAAAAAAATATTTATGTAGAAAAATTGAATAGAAACTTATGTAGCGCACAATTCGAGGAAGTGGAGGATTTTTTTAAATTTCTTTTTCTAGTAACATTTTGCAAGGATATGAAATTGTAACAGCTATGAGTGAGAGGATGCGATACGCAAATGAAGCCAACAACGTTAAGCAGCATGGTAATGCGGTGAAGGGTAGCGCGGTAGGGCGGTTGGGCGGTAGGCAAGCAGAAGGGATGTACTATAGCTGATGTTGATTTTTAATGGCGGTCTGATTTCCATTTTTTCACTTTTTCCCACTCAAGCAATCATAATAATAATCATCATCGTCGTAATAATAAATCAGCAGAAGGGAGACCAAAAAAAAAACAATAAATAAATGCGATGTCAATGGTTAGTGGTGGTAGCGAATTCATGCAATAACAACAAGTAGAGCAAGCAAACATAAGTATATGCAAGGGGAACAGCTGCAGTACGGCATAATGGCAGTTTGCTACATACAAACAATTGTACCTACATACTTACATACATATGTACATACATACATGCATAGGTTTAAATGTGTTTGTATTCATTTGTATGACTGCCTGATTGAATGGCGATGCATGCGTGATGAAATATGTGCGCGATATTTTTCTATACACACACAGACATTATTAAATGCACGCACACATGTACAAATGTACATACATATATACATACGCGTACATGCATGTGTGAGCTCAAACTACCGCCATAATTGTGCGACGCGCAATTATTGTCCTCGTTATCTTTGGAATTCGTATATGTGGCAGTCTTTATTCCATGTTATATTTTTACAAAAATAATGGGTGTTCCATTAAGGACGCCGAAACTATCTTTAATTGTATAGGAAAAATGAGAATAAAACAGCGACAAAAGTTTACAAAAGTAATGGGTGTTTTATTAAGACCCCCGAAATTATGTTTAATTTTATAGCAAAAATGAGAATAAAACAGTGTATTGGGACATGGTTTTCAAAAAGTAATGGGTGGTCCATTAAGATCACCGAAACTATTTTTAATTGTATAGCAAACATGAGAAAAAACAGTGTTTTGGAACATAATTTTACAAAAAGTAATGGGTGATCTATTAAGACCCACGAAATTATGTTTAATTATATGGCAAAAATGGAAATAAAGCGCTGTATTGTGACATCGCTACTCGAGAAAATCAATCAATTTTAATATTCCTCAGCGAAGTTTACGGAATCATGATCTTTTCTGGTTAGGGATGGAAAGAGCTAATTATGCTTCCAATGCTCCGATTTCTAGAACTCTGGGTGATTTTAATTCGCTTTCAAATCATACTGGCCTGGATTTCTGTTCCACAAAGAATCACTTCAAACTGGTTCTAAATGAATTGTTGAATTAATTCTTAGTATTAATCTAATCTTCTTCTGTAAATTATAAAAAATGTATTCTTTTCCTTTCACTCATTACTATTGAAACTAATTAATTATAAGTTTAATTTTACTTTGATTAATTTATTCAGCATTAATCTGTTTTCATAGTCTGTAAGAAATATTGTATTTTTAGACTATTAATCAATTAAATAAATAAATAAATAAATAAAAAAAATATAATGGGTGATGCATTAATACCGCCAAAAAGATGTTAATTTTATGGCAAAAATGAGAATAAAATAGCATAGCATCCCACTTTGATCGGATTATAGGTATTTAGACTTACATTTTTTATACTTTTTATGCCAAAATTTAAAGATGTAGCGAAATCATATTGGATCATGCTTTATAGGAACAGCATTACAACAACACTTATATTAAAATGCTTAAAATTATATATCTCCTTATAAATAAACATGCATCCGTATGTTTTTAAGCTTTCCCTTTTAGCTTAATTTTATTTTTTTTGCTTATAAGCCCTTTTTACCAAAAACAAACGGTTCACTTTTTTTTTTGGAGAAATTCCCTTTTCATTTTTATATAATTTAAACTTAATATTAAAGATATAAAGTTAAACTTCAATTTAAGTAAATTGAGAAAAAAAACACAAATTTTGTTTGAAAAATTCTCTTCTGGGATATTTTTCCTTTTACGTAATTTAAACTTAAAAATAAAGTAAATTAATTATATAAAACAAAATCCCTTTTGTGAAATTTCACTTTTTCTGCAATTTAAACTTAAAATTAAAAAACAAACATAAAAAAACTTTTGTTCGAAAAATTTTCTTCTGGGAAAATTTTATTTTTATGTAATTTAAACTTAAAATTGAAGTAAATTAAGAAAAAATAAATTATTTTTGAAAAATTCTTTTTTGGGAAATTTTTATGTATCTACAATAATATAAATTTAAAATTAAAATAAATTAAAAACAAAAACAACTTTTGTTAGAAAAATTTTCTTTTGGGTAATTTTTATTTTTACGTAATATAAATTTAAAATTAAAATAAATTACAAACAAACACAACTTTTGTTTGAAAAATTTCCTTTCGGGATATTTGTGTTTTTATGAAGCTTAAATTTAGAATTAAATTAAACTAAAAGAACACAGTTTTTTTTTAATTCCCTCTTGAGAATTTCTTATTTTTATCTTATTTAAACTTAAAAATAAATTAAAGAAAAAAAAAACATTTTTGAAAAATGCCCTTTTGGGAAATTTGTATTCTTATGAAATTTAAATTTAGAACTAAATTAAATTAAAAGAAAACACTTTTTTTTTAAATTCCTAAAACTTATAATCTCTCTGAATAAAAATCTCTGATGTCAAATTCAAAATAGGCGATATTAATAGGACACCCATTACATTGCTGTATTTTTGACAGCATGTCAACTTGTACTGATTTTATGTTTTATAACATAGATATTGTTACATAATTTTTAGGGCAATATTTTTAAGAAGTAGCGAGTTGCAATATTCTAGATTTTTGAAATATGTACTCAATTTTTTTTTGTGTGATTTAATTACATAAGATGCAATTGCGATAAATTTCATCATTATTAAACTTTTGTTTTTTTTATAAATGTATGTATGTGTATTTCATGCTTTATCCTTGAGAAATGTGTTTTTTGGAAAAGTTTCAACAAAAATTTTATATTTTCTAAAAACTACCAATTTAGGAAAATTCCCATTTGGGAAATTTTTCGTTTTAGTAAAATTGTTATGCTTGGTATGATCAAAAAGGGGCCCAAAAAGAGGTATTTTATGTCTTTCCCGCAAAAAAATAGTTTTACAAAATTTCCTTTCGCAATTCTTTTCATTTTTATTTAATTTTACAAGACACAAATAATATTATTTGTGTACTTTTTGTTCGACTTCTTTGAAACCTAGCGACCATTACTCTAAGCTAGAAAAACGTGCATGACGTTTATTAAAATTCATCTGCATTTCAGATAAGAGAAATCTTTGTTTCATATGATTTTTTCAGAAATGTGAATCCTCCACTTGGGACATTTTTAGTTAAGGTTTGATTTCGACGCAAGTCCAATAAATTTCTAAGATAATTAAATGCGAATTTGAAAATTCCCTTAGAAGCTTCCACTTTGTGCCTTCACTCAGCTTCTATTCCATTGAATGATTTCTCTAATACACTAAATCTCTTGTTTGACTCATTACCATTACCAAATCAAACATCATTAAAAATTGAATGACATTTTAAATAAAAACAACTTTAACAACCCACTAAACGTAAATAAACCACAACGAACTACCAAAATCAGCTTTTATTTCGCAGTCCATCCCAAGCACTAACAGCCACTAGAGAACAGCAAAAAAGTCAGCACAAATCAACCAACCACTAAACAACAGTCGTCCGCACATTCATACAAACAATGATGCCGTATTGCGAGCTACCCACGCCATTGCAGGCAGCATTCACGTGTATAAACATGCACCCACACACCTATCTAAGCTGAGGCTGCCCATACACACATTCTTCGCCCTAGCTGTGCTCGGCTTGCATTCGCGCTCTTTTCCACATACAGCACTTCGTTGTTTATTTTTTTCTTGTTGCACTCTTCTCACCGATGGCAACATTTACCTGCAGTTAAGCTGCAGCAACGCCACGAGCAAACAACCCTCATTCACTTCGTTAGCACATTGCTTTGCTATCGCTGTGTTTCTTATCTATTCTCAGCAGCAGCTGTGTTTGCTTTTGCTTTTGCATTTGTTTTTGCTTTGATGACATGCTTTTATTCTTTCTTTTCTTTTATTCACTTGCCATTTTTTTTCAACAAACATTTTTCTCAACATCCACGCCCCTCCCTCTGATTTAAATGCTATGGTTTGTTGTTGTTGGCGCTGTTTGCTTCGCTCTCTTTCTCTCTCTCTCTATTTTGTGCTATAATGGTATGCTGCACTCTGCTCGTACTGGCGCGCTGCGCAATGTACAGTAGCTGTCAACCACTGGACGTAGTCTGCCGTCGTCGCTCTAGTCCGTCGTTTATGTTTGTAGTTAAGTGGCGGCCATTCGTCTCCCGCTGTGCTGCTGTTGAT
The DNA here is from genome assembly GCF_027943255.1 of Anastrepha obliqua. Lineage (NCBI taxonomy): Eukaryota > Metazoa > Arthropoda > Insecta > Diptera > Tephritidae > Anastrepha > Anastrepha obliqua. The sequence goes on along the minus strand of NC_072893.1, from coordinate 118,594,743 downwards.
GATTCCTTAATTTCGATTATCCTTAATGCGTCTAATTCTTTGCGCAGCTTTACTACAGTTACACTTCAAGACATTTCTCCACTTTGCATTGTGCCATTGTAGTTACTTTCGCAAGGATTCTTTTGCTCACACCCTCTGCCGGCTTTGTTTGTGCGCGCCTTATGATCCTTGACATTTTGCCTTGTCATAATTATCCCTTCATTAGTAAGATTTTTCTTGCGCTGAGTGGAATTTGATTTCTTTGCCTTTCGCATTGCTTTTGTATGCAAAGTACTTAAGCGAGTGCGCTAGGGTAGCGTGGGCAGAAATTAAGCAGAGATTAAGTTTTCAAAGATGGTATGGATGTATTGGCTAAATTAGAAATTAATTTAACTTAATGATGAATTTGTGATTTGATTGCGTGCACAGAAATTTTAATTTCTTTATTTGAAGCTAAATAATAAATTGTATGAAAAAATTACAGTGGTTTTTTAGAAACTTTTTATTCGGATGGTTGATTTTGATATATGTATTGATATATACATATGTTACATATAAATATGCTGGATAAAAAGGGTAAATAGGTTAAAGACTGTTTCTTTTCTTGGGTACGAGTATAAGTATGAAACACGTATGATAACTTAAAAAGGTTGCCCTTAAGGAATATACTTGTTTTCGCTGATTATTATCTTATTTGTCTGCTGAGTAGTCCTCTCATCTACGAGTAAACGTCTTGTGTTTATGGAGGATATATGACTTATCTGTATGGATCTTTTCCAGATGTTCTTTGATCGACCGCGACTTCTGCTTCTCTGACTATTTCGATCTAACGCCATTCTTATGATGCGGTTTTCTAATATCGTTCATTTCCTGCGTGTTAGCTGGCGTAAGATGGGCTAATCGTTCGCTTATCTCCAGAGTTCTTCACTACTTATTATGTTGGGCCAGAATATTCTGCATATTATCTTTAAGCATTTGATGGTGAAGCATTGAAGTTTCTGGGGGATCGTTTTCGAAACAAGGCATGTTTCACTTCCATATAGCAGCGACAACTTGACACATGGGTTGAATATCCTGAGCTCGGTGTTTCCGGAAATTTGCGAGCTTGTCCAAATCTTCCATAAGCCCCCGATTGCAGCCCTTGCGTTGTTCAATCTGTTGTTGACGCCTTCGTCTGCTCTGCCGTCCACTACTATAGTGCATCTCAAGTAGTAGAAACTATCAACGAATTCCACTTCTTTGCCATCTATCATTACGTGGTTATTCTTGGTGTGGTTGAGGTTCCCCATGCCTTAGTTTTTGCGACGTTTACTTTCAGCCCGACTTTGCGTATCAGCGTCCGCCTTCGCCTGCATATCGGTCAACTTGTGCGATAACAGATAAATATAGCCAGCAAAGTCCAAACCCTCCAGTTGTGTGGCGGGAAACCATGTAATTCCTATGGGGCGCATGGTAAGTTGGCACATGACCTCATCCAGAAAGATGGCGACAAGAAGCGGTGAGAGGAGGCATCTTTGTCTAACCCCCAGCGTTGGTTGAGAATACGCCACTTATGGTACCATTGTACAGTACTGCCAGTTCAGAACCCTCATACAGCGCTTTGATCAGACGAATTATTTTCGGTGGGACTCCTCATCTACTCAATGCTACCGAAATTGCGCTGCGTTTAATGGTATCGAATACCTTCTTGAAGTTAATAAACAGCAAGTGTAGCGGCGAGCGCCATTCGACCGATTACTCGACTATGACGCGTAGCGTGTTTGCTTGGTCGACGCAGCTACGTTGGAGGCGGAATCCCGCTTGCTCATCTCTTCAAGAGCTTACGACGTACTTCAGCCATCCTTGAAGAATTGTTGCAAGTATTATATTTGGTAGACAGTGTTCATTAGCGTTATTCTTCAGAAGTTTGACGGTGATGCCTTTGGTCCAGAAAAGTACTCTTTAATCCACACTGCGGAAATATGCGGGCCTTTTCCGGTGTCACTTAAGGCAGCATTTTGGACTCTTTGTTTTTTGTAATTTTTATTAACGACATATCTGGTATATCTATGATTGTTTCCGTTTCTCTGTGTTAGGCCGGTCACGTTCATACAAACTTCAATCAGACTTAAATATTGTAGATATTAAGAAATATTATCATGTGCCATTTTCTAAGCATAAAAATTTTATAAAGAACTCGCATTTCGATACTCTTACCCTGATTTTCAGTAAAATTATTTAAAATGAAGAAGTCAAAATAATATATTTTTTTCAAAATTGGCATGCAGTTTATTTATACATTAAAATAATACAAAAAATTACTTTTTTATTTTAGTCATTTAAAATGGCGGATGTACACTCAATTCTTCCAGGAAGGTCGTAGCGGGGCTTTTCAATCGGTAGGCATTGTAGCATTGGCGTCAGTGACCTAAATACAAAAAACCAAAATTTTTTTTGTTTATCAAAGTCATAATTTCTATATGACTTAAAAACAAATGGAAAAAAAATCGAGGAATAAAATCCTTAAAAAAAATGAATTTTGGGGCGAATTTTCCTACTATTTTTGCTTCGAACAAATTATTTTTGCGAAAAATTTTCGAATTGTAAATTCACATAGAAATTAATATCATAAAAAACATGTGTGCAAAATTTCAGGGAGATCGGTCAATAGCTTTTTGAGTTATCGTGTACGCCAATTCGAAAAATATAGTTTTGAGAAAAACGCGTCTAAAGTTTGAATACATGAAAATTTAATCTCTCCCAGCGCTCGAACGCAAGGAATAGAATCGTCGCACTTGACGATCTATAATATAAGAAATACTTAAAACGTTCTAAATTTTTTTTGACATATTCTTAAAGGATTATATTGTATTAACATTTTATAAAAAAAAAATTTTTTTTCGAAATTTTACAGGTATCTGTTCCCGTAATGAAATTTCTGATTTGAGAGTTCTTTGATTTTACTTTTCAGTTTCTTAGTTATTTGAATTTTGTCGTCGCCAAATGGGATTCTACATTTACCTTCTTTTCGCTTTTTGCGGATCCAATTTTACGGATCCATGCATTTTAAAGCTACCATTTACTTCGTTTGAGCGATCTAACCTGGAGGTCATCTTCATTTGGAGGGTATATCAACAGTGCCATATCAATATGCTTGAACGCATTCAAACGAAATTTCTTCGTTTTGCACTCAGATCTTTACTCATTTTCTCATACCTCAAAAATATCTTCGCACTAATGATTCATTCTTACTTCTTAGAGCGGGTTAAAATCCTTTATGCGTCGAAATTACCTTTGATTAGAATTTAGAGATTTAATTAGAACTAGATTGATTGAGTTCAATCAGGTTTCATGTTCTTTGACTTGGAATTCAAATTATCACTCAATAATTTTTTTAAATAGTTGCCAAATATGTATAGGCACTGTTACAAATACTGTTAGTTCTATATAGTCTTTAAGACACCTTGTATTTCTAGATTTATTAAATTAATAAATAATTAAATAAATATTTTAACTATTTTAAAATTAACGTTGGAATCCAGTTGAAGCAAAATCGGATAAAATTATTAGTGTAAATCTAAAAGCAAAATTTGTTTTGTCAAGAAGGAAAATGTGAAATGTAGGCGAGTGAGTTCAAGTCAAGTGATCGAAGTATTTTGGAATTTATGAAATGGAAATGAAAATTTCAAGGCGAATCTATTAAAGGTGGTATTGGTAAATTAGCTGATTTGTTTTTGTTTTCTTTCGATGTGTTAATGTGGCTGTCAGCTCAGAATGAAATAATGCGAATTAGTTTTTTGTTTTCTACGTTTCTAATACAATGACAATGACAATCAAACGTACAAAACACTTTTGTTGGTCTAGTGCCACCACGAGTTGGAAAATTTTTCCGAAAATTGGTTTAGTAAACAGAAAATATTTTGAAAACAATAATAATTTTGAGATTTATTCAAAATTGGTGCAGTTGACATAGTTTTTCAAATAAAAATATAAGGTTTTAAATTTTTTTCCAGCAGAAAATACACTCTTGAAAAATATTCAAAGTTTAAGTGACAAAAAGATTGATTTTTCTTAATTACAAAAACAAAAACACCCCTCAATTTTCTTTTTTGTTTTTGTTGTTGTTCGAGTGACCGTGTTTAGCTTGTGGCATAGCCTTTCAAATAAATTTTTTTTAGAATGAAATATATAATACTTTTGAAAAAAATTTCAAATTTATGTGCTTACTCAAAATTTATGAAAGAAAAAAGTTTTTTTTATAATTAAACATTAACCACATACCTCAAATTTTTTTATTGTTTTTTGTTGTTGTTTCAGTGGCTGTGTTTTCGCAACTGGGGTACACTTAATTAGCGTTCCGCGTCATTTTAATTCCACAATCCTCTGCTTTTTAACACACTTTTATTAGCTCGGGTTGTATGTATGTATGTATGTAACGGAATCTTTGAGCTTAATTTTCACTGGCTTCTAAAAATCTGATCGACTTGGAATTTTGCACACCTATCAAGGACCGATGACAATGCAATAATTTGATAAAAGTTTTCCATTATCCTCATTAGGATTGCCAGGATTAATACTTTCTTTTTAACACACTTTTATTTTAGATCTTCTGTAGAAGAGTAAGAAAGACAGAGCTAACGCGCGGTCTGCGCATGCCTGCACTCTCCGAGTTACTCTTACTGATATCGGGAGTCTACGACTTACTCTTTCGAATTCGAACTTGCTCGGGCACGCGGCACTGCAGTACGAATAGAAGGCTAAAACGTTTTCAGGGTAGTTGCATTCTCACTTTGTACAGTCTTTACACATGCGTAGATACTACAAGTCTCATACACGCAAATTTACTCTATTCAATGTTCATATAAGATGAAATAATTTTCATATAAGATGTAATTTTGTTAATTACAATAAAATAATCAAAACATAAATTTTGAAATTATTTTACGGAACAAAATTTTGGCAAGTAAAGAAGGAATTTATCATGACCTTAATTTCATTTATAAAATTTTAATCGATTAAAGTACAATTCACAACAAAAATTAATTAAAAAAACCAAACAGGAACTTTACATCTCGTTTTGATTGTGTCAATATAATCCATGGTCTCCTTTTTCTGTGCTGAGAGTATCTATTCTGTGTCAAGGCCAATGCTGGCCTTTCTTTGGACATGTAGTCGGTATAGAAGAAATTAAATATAACACAATTAAATCGGACTATAAATCACTGACTAAATGAAAACAATAATTTTCAATCAGAAAAACAAGGCTCGACCTTCAATCAATGATCTATATGGGAAAAAGTATGTAACATATTGATTATGTCAGTATATTTTGTTGTTACCTCTCCGTTTCAGGAGTGGGGTAGCCGTTTCTCAGGCTCCCTCCACGAAATAAGTTCTTCATCCCGATTACTTCTTTATCACGGCCGATAACTGCATAGCTTTAGACTCACAGTCGTTAAGAAAGGAATTAAATATAATATAACACGAATATATCGAATCATTAATTCACTGACTGCAATGATAACAATAATTTTCATTCATAATAAAAAATAGTTAAAAAAAAAACTAAAAAACACGCTTTTTTGCTAATCGAACTAAAAAGTAGAAAATAAATTTTAATAACAAAGAGACCTATAATGAAGTAATAGCAAATCGAACGATCAGTCATAGTCAACTACCTCAGAACAGAATTATAACAAAAGTTAAGATACAAATAGAGTAATTCAAATTAGAGTTAAAAGCGTGGGATGCATTTTGCTTCACTTTCATAACCCTCTGTACATAGGTAGTTGCCAATAGAATGATTGTAATATTTACTATATCAAGCATCCCACGTTTAATTTATTTTTTTTTAAACCATTTTTTATTTGTTGATAGAGTTTTCAAGAGTGCTATTTCCTATTTCCTATAGCACTTCGTTGTGTCTAGAAAGAAGAGAAAAAGAAACCTAAATTACAGCTAGCTTACAGAGCTTCGTGCTTTAGTGCAAAATTCGAGAAGCGCTAGCCTACGTACTCGTACATTACGTCCGTCTGCAAGTCGAAGCGTTGCTACGTACTTTAGTAAGCAGATCCATTACACTTTCCACTGCTTCGCTTTACATATCTGAAAATAACTCGAAAACCTAATGGAATTCCACTATGAAACTTTGGCGGATTACTGAGCACAGTCTCAGCTATTAAGGAAAATAGTAAGAAAAAAATTTAAGAGGGGATGATTTTCAAAAACTGCAAAGAAAACTAACTCTCCCTATGTGTATTTAATTTCAAAAATTAAAAAAAAAAAAAAATTATTTAAAAATATCTTAAGATATTTGAATTTAAAACTAGCGAAAATTTCAAAATTAAATAAATTTCAAAATTCTTGTTTCTAAGTCATTTATAAGTGAATTGTATAATTTCTAAGTTATACTCTACAGTCGCCTTTATTCTATGCCTTGGTTCAGGAGTGTTTTTCACTCAACTTTATCCCTTTGATATCATCGGTGGTGTAATTTAGCTGTCCTCTTCTTTAACAGGAAATTCCGCATTTTTTCACATTCCACAAAAAAAAACTTGCGAAGTAATGATTTATTCTTTCTAGAATCACATAATATGACTAGTCCTACGAATAATCAGCTAAAACCACTTTTATGAGTTTAGTGTCGAAACTAATTGATGACTTAACCCTCCCTTGGGCACCCGGGTCTGGCTGAACTGGCGTCTTCGACTTTGGATGTGAATTTAACATATTTCTATTATACCTCAAGACTTAAGTTTCAAGGTAGCTTCCTAAAATTTAATTTTCTACCGATTTATGGATATAAATTCTGTGACAGAAAAAAGGAACCGCGATTATTCATGAAGTATAAAAGATATATATTTTAAAGTTTTTTTATATTAAAGTATGTACAAAACTACGAGACGCAATTACTCAATAAGCTGTATAGTCTCCATCGTTGTCGAGTATAGCCTGACATCTTTTCTGCGTGGTTCGACGACAAAGAGGACCAGATATTGCGAATTTGTCGCACGGGTTGTTTTAAATCGTGGACTATCTTTTCAACAAAATGCGTTTTCATAATTTCCGACATATTTACAATGGGGTTGGCGTTTGGGGACTGGAAAGGCCAGTCCATTACTGTGCCGCCATTTTCTTATTTTGTTGTTTCTCAATATGTTTTTCTGAGAGTAGTGGTTTTGACGATGTCGGACGGTAGGATATGTTCGCCTCCTTCAGTCATCGTGCGATGGTGTTGATACTCACATCTATTCCCTTTTTAGCAACAATTGTGCGTGCTTGGCGTAGTCGCAAAGAAGGGTCCGGCTTAAAAAGTTGGATGATCATTTTATCCTGCTTTTTTGTCGTCACTCGGTTGAAGCTGCGCTCGGAAAAGTCATCAATATTTGTATACATCTTATACCGCTGATTCCGCATCACAACAAAATTTTTTGATTTTTTAATCACTTTTTCAGCCATGGCGTAAGATAATCTCGGCCCTCGAATGCGTGCATAAAAATACCGCCTTGAAACGTTTCGTGTACTTCTCACTCATTTTTGTTTGGTTGCGTTTACGGGAAAGTTTTGAACTACACTAACCTGAGTTAGCACTGGCGTCATAGCCCTTGAGTGGAACTTTTACGCAGCAAAAAGCAGAGCGAAATATATCTTAAAGTTAAAAGAAAAAAAAGCGGTTATTTTCTACTGACACATACTGTAACCCTTTAAAAAGGATCCTCGAATAGGACTAAAAAAGGCCAGCCTTGCTGCCCAACCGAAGGTTTTAAAAAAGGTGACCAACACGAATTACAAAACCATTCTGTTTGCGCCCAGCTGCGCGAAGCGTTCAATAATGGCGATAATCAGGTGGCGCAGAATTAATCGCTCTGTTAGAAAATTTATATCTTTAGCAAATGTCGGCGAACGTCAATCATATTAGACACTCGAGAACTAAGCAGCTGCAGTATACAAACAGACAGAAGGTCTTTAGTGGCAAAATTAAGATTTCCCTTGCATCTTTGTCACACAATTTTCAATGCAGTAGCTGGTATTACAAAGCTTCTCTAATTCTTAGGTACCCTACCGGTTTGGATTTCGGTGGAAGAGTTTCCATTGTTCGGCTCCCGTGCCGTTCCTTCGGGATCGGGCGACTAAGCTGGATTCTAAGCTACCGTGAGGGTCGGCAGGTTGCGGATAGCCAGAAGGCCTGTAGTAACAGGTTAGTTGTGAATAAGTTCCAAACAAATACGCAATCCCCGACAATGAGCGGCAGCTAGCAATTCCGATGACGTTACTGTGTCAAAGGCGAATCGAGACTGCCTTATTAAATGAGTGCCTCCCTCACCATGCATGGTGAACAATATAAATCCAGGAGCGACGACAGTTAGCGGCTAACTGTTCACCGTCTGTTCCCCAGGTTAGAGGCGGCTATTTGATAGTGGACATTAAGACCGAGCCCAGTAAGGTCCTAATTACGATATGCTGGAATATGTTTGGAATATACTGCCATCTAGCTGAAATGCCATTCAGGTTAATGGTGCAGTCGCCCCCACCTCGTTAAAACTATGGCAAATCTCTAAACACGGTCCATATCCCGTCGCCATTAAGTGTCGGCGTAGGTCTAGATGTAACATTCCTAGTTAGCACTGATTCGGCTCTGAACTTAGGCTCTCATAAGGAGCCTTTGTCAACCCTCGCATGGCCTCCCTGCTTGCGAAGAGAACTATGGAATCATGAAGTGACTACGCATTGGGATAATTATAACGGCTTACAAGTTGGGGTTAAACCACCATGAACAACAACAAACAAAATACAAATGAAGAAGTTAGAATAGCAGCAACCACTCCATCTTTAGCTCTATCAAAAGAGACTGAAGGCGGCAGTAACAGCAGCGGGGAGCTAATAAAAACCCCCTTCCAAAGGAGCTCCACAATGGCTCATTCGCCTCCGTTGACTGGAAGAACCAGATCTGCGTCACCATGTATGCAGTGCATCAGTGCCGTAAAGGAAGAACTCAATCGCAGCTTCAGCGCTAAGATTAAAGAGCTAACGGAGATGATGGAACTCCCAAGGCGAAACATTAACCAGCCAATGTGGGATCTGGTTTCGAGCATTTCTGAGCTCCACAAGAAGTTGGAAAGATCCTTTCTGACTTTTAGATTAAGGATGCTAAAAGGGACAAAAACAGTTGTATGTGCAGCAAAATACGAATGCACGCAAACGTCACCTCTTATAAAGCGCGTCACGTACGGAACGCCAAAGAGATCTATAGGCACTGTCGCATGCAAAGGAATACAGCTTCTTTATAGGTTATAGCTTGAATTAATAATCTATTTTTGTTGGTTGCACCCACATTGAATTCAGTAGCGGCTCATTAAAAATTCATTTTGTGCACCAAACAAAAATATCCATTTGACAGAGTTGCATCTACTAATTTTTTTCGAACCATCATTACCGCAATATACTCGTATGCATCAGTAAATCTGTACCCACTCCCACCTATGCATTTATTTAACTTTCATCTGCACACCCACACGCACACATACATACACATGCAGGTACTACGTTTTTGCCACAAAAATGAAAATGAAGCCTCATTATTTTTCAAGAAAATTTCCGAAGGGAAATCATGCCACACGCTCTCAAATGGCCCAAAGCAAATGCGGGTTGGTTAGAAAAGAAGAAAAAATAGAGAAAAAAAATACTAAAAATAAAGAGAAAAAAAATGTTTAAAATAAAAAAAATATTCGTATAACACACAAACAAAAAAAAAACGTTGTAAAATGATAAATATGAAAACTGCAAAATGGATTTATTCCCGCGAGATATAAACACCAGTAATGGAGCAAAACCTGCCACATGTGCGTTGAGGTGTGAGAAGGACATATGCACACATGCAGCACACAAGCACACTTTGCCACAAGGACTTACTTCATTAGATATTTTAGTCTCAGCATCAGATATCGGAGGAAAATATGAAATGAATGAGTGCTTCACAGCGATGTTTGTGTGGGTGTGCGCGCACACTTGCGACAACCGGATAAAGGAAACATAAATTTGCGCACGTTTGCGGAAAAATAAACTCATTCGAGCTGTATTCACATTAGCACACAGAAAAATGCATATTCTTTAAGCGTATTATGCATATGTAAATTACAATAACAACAACATGTACGAGCAAAAAAAATGTACTGTAGAAAATGCAATAAATGATGACGCCAGTGGTTTGGTGCTTTGGTCGTTTTGGTTGGCTGATTCGTTATTTGGTTATGGCATACATTACATTAAGTATAAATGGTGGGTGATGAGCACAGATAAAGTGGCAGGAGGCGAAGGTGGCAGGTGTGGGCTAACAGTGGCGAATAAACTGCTGCTTCACTAAGTAAATGAACGAACTTTTGTGCGTCGTTTTCCTGCGCGTATTAGGGGCTGACATGAATACGTTTCTTAAGGTCCTTTGACTACATTTCGCATGCTTGGCTGGGAATTTCTTTTCGTTAATGTGGCTTTTTGAACAGGCATAAATCTGTTTTCATACAAAATTCAGGTATAAAAGAGTAGAATTGTATTTCATTAAAAAACAAAAAAAAAAAAAAAAAAAAAAAAAAAAAAACATCCGGAAGCGAAGTCGGCGTTGAGTTAGCCAGAATGGGTGCATTGAAGATCTGAAACAAGGTTTGGATGCTGAATTCCTAATACAATGGAATAACGGATACACTTGCATCCACTATCTCTAGCAATCGGGTTGTTGTTGTTGTTGTTTTCGTCTAGCTCATCTAACGGTAAGATCAGGAAACTTGCTATTTGGACAGGTTGACTCCAGAAGAAGATTCGAGTTAAATGAGTGGGTTTGATGGGTTATGTGAAAGGTGGTTAGTGTCGTGCGAGGTGCCTTCACATGCCGGACATATATTTAGTCGATTCTGGATAGGTAGGAGTTTAACCTGCTACAGTATCCAGAACGTAATTGTGAAATCGGGTCATAGATGGCGGTAGTAGAACTACCAACCTGATATGGTCAGCAACCGTCGCATTAGAAAGAGTTGGCGCATGACCACCCAGCTTCGAAAACCCGTGGATGAAACATTAAATGATAGAAACAGATTTGACAAACCTCCGAGTGTACCTATTTCTGTACCCCATTCTTAGGCGGCATAAAACTGTAGGTCCTTGCAATTTACAGGCAAGTCCTTCCACAGCACACCACAAACACGAGACGGAGTTCGGCCGAACATCCATCAAAATGTGTAAGAGTCAGAGAACATAAATGACAATCACCAAAATTATGAATGGGCCGCCTAAAATCATTAATCACCGAAAACTCCATCGAAAAATGTATCAAGAATGAACCGAGATCATCGTTGAAATTCATGGAAGCGAAGTCGAATATCTCCAACACATCGATTTATTGCATTTTAATTGAACATTTGGGCTTACGAGAGGTCTATGCACGTTTCATTCCGCACAAGTCAACTGAGGACCAAAAATTGCTCAGAATTCAACATTCGAAAGACCTCATTAAAGAGGCGAGAAAAGACGAGAGCTTCCTTTACAACATTGTAACTGGTGATGAAACGTGGTGTTTCCAACATGAATCCGAAATAAGAGTCAAAGTGCCGAATGGAAGGCACCAGCCAAAAGAATTGCGTTTGAAGAAGTCAAAAATCAAGTCGATGCTCATTTGTTTTACGAATGGGAATTTTCCACGAGGAGTTCGTGCCAACGGTCAAACCGTCAATGCGTATTTCTATCTTGACGTTTTGAAACGTTTGTTGCATCGGATTTGTCGAATTCGCCCTGAATACCGCGAATGAGGAAGCTGGCGCTTATTGCATGATAATGCACCATCTCATCAATCCACTCTTGTGACTGATTTTTTGACTAGAAATCGCATTTTAACCATCAATCACTCACCGTATTCGCCTGATATGGCTCCGCTATTCGTTTTGCGCCCGCAGAGACCATCCAAAAAGCTTGTACCGACATACTGAAGGACTACTGAAACACTCTTTCGAAAAGCTTTCAGAGTATCGAGACCAGAGGGGACTATTTGGAATAAATAAACTCGAAGTTATCCGAACAAAGCTCCTGTCGTTTCTGTTTCAGCTCAGTCTTGTTTATTTTGGATTTCACCTTGTAGTTTTAAGAGATCATTCCACCTGTTAGCGAAGCTAAGGTCTAACGTTGCTATACTCACCATCGTTCTTATTAATAATCAGCCTATTGAGACCCACGCTAAAACGCTGAGTATCGCAGCCAATGGTTACTGCAGAATCTGTAGGCATGCAAATGAAGAGCATACATTTGGGGTACCCCTTCTTGTGCAGATGGGGCGAACAGAAGACCACAGCACGAGCACAAGACCACCTGAAAATGAACAGCGGACAGTTAGGAGGAGCCATTTCTATGTAGATGCTCAGCATTACTGAGGAAACAAAGAACGAAAGAGATTCTGCGGAAGATTTTTGGACCTTTGCACGTTGACGACGACGAGTATCGTAACTGATGGAACAATGAGCTACATGAACTTTACGACGACATAGACATAGTGCAGCTAGGTCCAGGACCTTCGTTGGCAGATTCATGTCTTGCGAATGGAACCAAATGCTCCCAGCTGGTGGTAGCAGAGGAAGAGGGAGAAGGACTTAGCTTCACTTTGTGTGTCCAACTGGCACCGGTTAACACGAGAAAGAAACGACTCGGCCAAAATCGCGTAATCGACTATTGTGGCAATCAAGAAGAAGAAGAAGCATACCTCTTTTATATGAGAACTAGCATCTACACTGTAAACACCAGTTATGAAAGCCAAAGGAGTATTGCTCTCGTCAAGCTCAAGCGAGACGTTTACGTTGAAGTATCAGCAATTACGCGATGTAAACACTTTTTTGCTAAAAATATATAGGAATTTCAAGACAACCATTTTAAATGGAAACACAGGCAACCATTTTAGATCACCAACTCTGGGAGACGTCTTTCATACAGATGTGTCGAAGCTCGCGGATGGTAGGGCTAGTCAGGTGTCTTTAGGCCAAACTTTAAAAAATGAATACCCATAGGCGGTTCATGGCTTAGAAATCTGTGACAGGAATGCCTTCGAAGTGGCACAGCTACGAAGCGCTTCTGCCTTTTTTCAGACAATCAGACAGCTTTATGTGCCCTGTAGGCTCACATAATAACATCCAAGCTCGCGAGGATGCGAGAATGGTTCACTGTTCTCAATACTTTCGGTTCAAGTACAATAAGGTTATGGTGGCAACGAACATGCGCGTTGAATTGTGAAATTAGACGCTATCTCGAAATTTCATGTACCACAACTGCTTTGTGGGCTTTGGTAAGCCCAAAGACTGGAGGGTCAGTGAATTCACACAACATTGGATGGAGAGCCTAAGATAGAGGTTGGCACAACATCCTTGTCCTGCCCTTCAGAAGAGCATCAAATAGGTTCTCAAACCTGGGTGGAGAGATCTTACGAACCCTCCTTGATTACTACATGGGAAACTGTAGACTTCGTTATCATTTCAGGAAACTACAAATAGTAAATAGTAAACTATAGAGCATACAGAGGGCATGAAACTCCAAATGAGAGAAACAATTTTTCTCTAATAGCGACCGCCACTTGACAGGCCATGGCAAACCTTCGAGGGATTTACGTTAAGCTCTAAAAGATCATCATAAAAACCTCCTTCTATTCGGAGGCGGCATAAAACTGTAGGTCCATCCACTTCTGGAACAACATTAAGACGCACATCACAAATTGGCAGAGGAGCTCGGACAAGTACCTAACAAAATAAATACTCTCCAATTACATACGAGCCCATACGTAGATGCACTTATATATATAAAATTATTTATTACTGATGTTGATAAGCCTCCTTTGGGCACTAAGGTATGGTATACCCAATTTCATTTTTGAAGTGAATGAATTTAAGTTGATTAATGGTACAAGTACTAAGGGCGTTCAAGAAATAGCACTGCCACTTTTGGGGATACAATAATCCTCACATCTATCACTAAACCACATTTCATTAGCTGATAGTGACTGCATTGGGGCTGCTTAGTCAAAATCCATCATTAGTCCCATTCTTCTTCAGAACTGTCGAGACTTTCAGTCAAGGGCGATCGCTGTTACCACACTTTGTATGTGAATGGAAAACTTCTGGTTCCCACAAGACAGCGTGGCATTCCCCTTCATATGCAGTAATATATTATTTGTGTCGGAAGAGCCCTGCCACTAAGATCTCTGGATTCAGCTCTATAGAACTTATTTTTGTTAGATTTTTTGAAGAATTAAATGTATGCTGACAAGCCACAGATCATAGAAGAGCTTAAAGAGAGCATTCGAGTAGCAATGGCAGCAAAATCGCCTAACTTAATGGAAAATGCCACAGGAAAATAAGTCCCCCCTATTTAACTTTAATAAATAAAAAGGAATATAGTTTCTTAAAAGGTGAAGTAGGAACATTTTTTTGTACAAGGTGGCGCAAAATTAGTCAGCCAAATTTTTTATGAATAATTCTTTTAGTAAATAAAAAGGAATGAAATGAATAACTTATTTTTTTATTAAATAAAATCGAATGAACTTTCTTTAAGAATAATTTTTTGTGCAAGGTGGCGCAAAATTAGTCATCCAATTTTGTTTTTGAATAACTGTGTTTAGTAATTAAAAAGGAATGTAGTTTCTTAAAAGGCGAAATAAGAACATGTTTTTGTACAAGGTGGCGCAAAATTAGTCATCCAAGTTTTTTATAAATAATTTTTTTAATAAATAAAAAGGAATGAAATGAATAACTTATTTTTTTATTAAATAAAATGGAGTGAACTTTCTGAAAAGGTAAATTAAGAATAATTTTTTTTGCAAGGTGGCGCAAAATTAATGATCCAATTTTGTTTTTGAATAACGGTTTTTAGTAATTAAAAAGGAATGTAGTTTCTTAAAAGGCGAAATAAGAACATTTTTTTGTACAAGGTGGCGCAAAATTAGTCATCCAAGTTTTTTATGAACAATTTTTTTAATAAATAAAAAGGAATGAAATGAATAACTTATTTTTTTATTAAAGAAAATGAAATGAACTTTTTTTAAGAATAATTTTTTGTACAAGGTGGCGCAAAATTAATGATCCAATTTTGTTTTTGAATAACTGTTTTTAGTAATTAAAAAGGAATGTAGTTTCTTAAAAGGCGAAATAAGAACATTTTTTTGTACACGGTGGCGCAAAATTAGTCATCCAAGTTTTTTATGAATAATTTTTTTTAGTAATTAAAAGGGAATGAAATGAATAACTTATTTTTTTTATTAAATAAAATGGAATGAACTTTCTTTAAGAATAATTTTTTGTGCAAGGTGGCGCAAAATTAGTCATCCAATTTTGTTTTTTAATTGTTTTTTAATAACTGTTTTTAGTAATTAAAAAGGAATGTAGTTTCTTAAAAGGGGAAATAAGAACATTTTTTTGTACACGGTGGCGCAAAATTAGTCATCCAAGTTTTTTATAAATATTTTTTTTTAGTAAATAAAAAGGAATGAAATGAATAACTTATTTTTTTATTAAATAAAATGGAATGAACTTTCTGAAAAGGCAAATTAAGAATAATTTGTGGCGCAAAATTAATCATCCAATTTAATAATATTTTTTATTAAATGATAATTTTTTTGTACAAGGTGGTGTATCATTGCTAATGATTTATTTCACATTAAAATTTTGTTTTTGAATAACTTTTTTGATAAATAAAAAGAAATGTAGTTTCTTAAAAAGTGAAGCAGGAACATTTTTTGTTTTTTTGGACAAGGTGGCGCAAGCGCGGTGGCCTCTAATTTTTGGAAACTATGCAGTTAAGGTAAATTAAAAACAAGTAGGCTTAATAAAAAACAAAACATAGCTTTTCTAACTCCAATGGGCACTGTCAGAATGAGGTGGTGATTTGGGTGGTACACCCGTTGATTTCAAGATTACTTTCAGAGGTGATATTCCATCGATATTTGACGCATGAGAACTTTAAATAACTTTGTCTCAATTTATTTCGCCTATAGCTTTTTAGAAATATTTACCAAAATTATTTATAGTTCTCATGTGGAAATCAATGCTTGGAATGGATGGAACGCCCTGTATTTTGGCCAGTATGCGCCAACTAATGTTCTTGCACATATCATCAAAGCTGGTTATCTTGCAGGAGTTACACTCATAGTATTCTTTCCTTTCTCATTGGTTGCATTTAGTATGCATGCTTCCACATCCTTCTCAGCCCTCCAGCCTGCAATCATCAGCCCGACTTTTTCTTTTGATTTCTTTTTATTTTCATCACATTTCATACTTGGCAATTCAATTGAAATCCTTCCTTACCCGATGGCAACTTTGTGAATTCGCTTTGAACTTTTTATATTCACTCTTATTTTCATATTTTGTACAAAAATTGCTAAAACAGCGTAAACAATTATGCGTAGCGCGTTAAAGCCACACTTTCTGCCTCGAATGCATGTTTGCAATGCCATTTTTTTCCACACTTTTTACCTATGCAACGAATACTTGGCAAGGTAGCAGTGCCACCACCACCATCGACGTCGTCATCAATTCCATTCAACCAAGCGTTGTCATCAATTTTAAATGAGTGCAATTTTGCTTTGATTTTTGCATTTATTTTTCAAATACTTGCTTTTTTTACTCAAATTCAGCTTACCCCTCTTTTTGCGCGTATTTTCTTTATTATAACAGGTGCTTAAGCTTTATTTCGTATTTCTGTGGCAGAAATGTATCCCTTTCCTCTTTTCGTTGTCTCAAATGCCATTTTTTTAATACCATTTTTACGCTTCTTTTATAATTTCATCTCTTTGCTAAATGAGTATTTTGCAAAATTTGCATAGCAATTATTTTAATGCGTTTTCCTTCGTTTTGCGCTGCCTTGCGGTTGAATGGTAAATATTTTGTTTTATATTTTTTTTTGTTTTTGTATAAGGAGTTTCGGAACTCATTAAGCTCGAACTTTACCATTCCGTTTCCGTCCATAATTTCATTGGAGAAGTCTATAAGTGCTTAGTAATTAATTGCATATTTTTTACTTGAATGACTCTCGTATCTATGCCTAAGCGTATGCAAATTTTTGAATCTTTCAATTCTGATAGACGCTTGATGAAACTGGCCAAAATTTCTGGTCACTTCTGTTCATTAGAAGCTGAATTTTACATGAGCTAATTTCCTTTGCTCTTAAAGTTCTCAAAATTGAAACTTTTTTCGAAGTAAAGTAGGCTTGGATAGTAAACTCTTAGGAAAGTTTCACATAATAAAGGGTTTTTCAATAAGGGCGGGTAGATGTAGAGAACGTCAATCGTGGTGTTTGCTGTGTGGCACGTAGCGCCGTCCTGCTGGAACCACATGTCGTCTAGGTCCATATGGTTCAACACGGGCCATAAGAAATTGGTTATCATCGTTGTGTAGCGCTCTCTTGACGGTGACCGCGTCACCAACGTCGTTTTCAAAAAAGTACGGACCAATGACACCGTCGGCCCAAAATCCCCACCAAAGGGTAACTTTTTGAGGATGCATTATCACCTGGTGAACCTCGTGTGGATTGGTGTCGTCCGATATACAGCAATTTTGTTTGTTAACACAGTCATTCATCCAAAAATGCGCCTCGCCAGTAAAGATGATTTTTCGCCCAAAACTGTGGTTCTCTTCCAAACGATTCGTAGCGCAGTCAGCGAACAAACGGCGTTGTCTATGGTCATCAACTTTGAGCTCCTGGGTCAGTTGGATCGTGTACGGGTGTAGGCCCAAGTCCCGACGCAAAGTTCGCCAAGTTGAAGTCTGCGAAAGGCCAAGTTCTTGTGCACGGCGAGGAATAGACTGCTTCGGGTTCTGCTGTACACTTTCACGGACCGCGGCAATGTTCTCAGCTGATCTTGCGTTCCTTGAACGTACGGGTGTTGGCTGATTGTTTACTGACCCGGTCGTCTCAAATTTGGCCACCAAACGTTGAAGAGTCGGCTTTGAAGGGCCACCTCGTCTACCGAACAATGGGCGCAATGCGCGCAACGTTTGCGTTAATGAACACTCATTTTGATAATAAATTTTTATCATTTGAAGGTGCTGTTCAATCGTGTAACTTGCCATGGTTATTTGGCATAAACAACTGAATAGTAAACAAAAGATTGGACAGATGTCACCAAAACAAAATGGCTGCCACAGGGCGCCAAAATCGACGCGCGCCAATTGAAAACCCCTTTATTAATGTAAGAACTCTAAAACTCTCTGTGTGACATCTTAACAACCATTTTGCTATGTGGGTAAGAATACTAACCTCTCATAAGAATATTAACCTCTCATATTGGGCATAAGAACTCGAAAGCCCTAACAGAGCCGTTAGACTATTTTCCTAAGTAGAGCGATAATATTGCGACTCACTTTGTGCACGAAAGTTAATCACTCATGTTGCACATAACATCTGAAGGAAGCTGTTGTTGGACCTATCCTCCCATGTACAGCTAATGTAAGCATATCTTCTTCTAACCTACCCTCATCTGAAGAACTTCAAACCACTTAGAACCACACCAAAAACTTCTAAGCGTCATCTTAAATCTACAGGCATCTACAAGTATGCTTCGCCAATTATCAAATGGTAACTCTGTTCTTCGATTGAGTGAGTGAGATTGAGAGTTTTCGATCCCTAGCAACTAGCCCATAGTAAAAATGCTTGGTTTTCTTCGGAGCAGCTCAGCTGGTTGTGCACTGATTTCGATTCCTGAGAGCAATTTCAACAAAAAAATCCTCAGCAGAGATGACTCTGAGCTTGAAGACAGGGTAGTGGATGTTATCTTCTAGCAAGACTGTGTTTAGACCATTTTGTGTGTGTCTTTCACATTGCAGAAGCATCATTGATGAAGGCTTTCGAACAGCTATAAACTGAACACTTATGTACTTATTATTGACGCTTACATCCTTGAATTTGAATTTGGTTCCTTGAATTTGTGGTACGCGCCTTGATGTTGCTCCACAAGGTTTAACAAGACGCCTGCGCTTTTGGGTAGGTTCGGTTAGTTGGTGGCGGTTGTTCTCTAAGGCGCATACACAGGCAACAACAACAACGCCACAAATAGAAGGAGGAGGAACGCCACAATTTTATATACAGGGTGGGCCATGTAAAATTTGTTTTTTGAATCGGCTATAAAAAAAAACGAATCAATATTTTTTCAAACTTTTTTTTCATTTTGAAGATTGAATATTCTCATTTGTGAATGGAAAATAATATCGTTCAAATGACTACCACGACTGGCTTTACAGTAGACCATTCGATCTACACAATTTTTAAGCACATTTTCGATTGTTTGGGCTCCAATTTCATGAATGGCAACTTCGATTTCGTGTTTTAAAGCATCAATCGTCTCTGGATAGTTCGCATAGCATTTGGCCTTAACGGCTCCCCACAAAAAATAGTCCAACGGTCTTAAATCACAGCTCCGAGGCGAGCAATTTATATCGGAATTTTGGCTGATTATTCGGTTTTCAAAAACGATAGCCAAAAGTTCGAGTTTAACTTTGGCAGTGTGACAAGTTGCACTGTCCTATTGAAACCAAATATCGCCCATGTCGCAAGAGGATGCTCTTCAACCATCGATGTAAAAATGTTCAGAAAAGAAGAAGAACACTCACCACTTCGGAAATAGGTTTTCAATATTTTCCAATTTTGTTCAAGCGTGTAGCGTCCCATTTCATAAATGTCAAACCTTTAAGTAAATTATGAACACATTTGACATGTCATTTGTGTTACCATTCTCAAAAAAATAGGTGGTTCAAAAACCAAACGCTATATGGCCCACCCTGTGTATCTTCGGCTGGTTAGAGTCAGAGATAGAACATGCAAAATCGTCTCTTTCTTTTCTTTATGCAGAAATAATGTGTCTGCGCGCCTAGTATCTGGAAGTATCAGCACAGTTATAGCAGTCGGTCACTATTAGTCATCGTTCGTTTCACCATCTTTCGTTCGCTATGCTTAAAAGATTCTCAAGGATAAGTAACTTTAGCGGTATGCCTATGCCATTGTCTGTGTGTACTCATAAGTCAGTTTGGTGAAGAGTCTTACTAGCTTATCTGTCCCACTCGATATGACAATCGTTAGAGTTCCATGTTATATTTGGGAGAAATAACTCAGCGATCTCATTAAGCATTTCATGGCTAACTTGGAGGTTGCTGACTGCTTTGTAAAGAATTTTATCGCCGCCTGACTGTCAATAAAATTGTAGATATCATTTCCCGGTATTGCTACACACAATACCAGTGTCATGGCTTTAATTATTGCCATCAGTTTAATCTGAAAAATCCTGCCATAGCCGTGGAGCCGAAAACTAAAGGAGATCTCCACATGCTCGGAATGATTTTGGGTAAATAATTCAAAATTAAATTTACCCAAAATGGTTAGAATAACTGCGAGAATAATTGGAATGATCTAACCTCTCTTTGTGGCCCTGTGCTTCACTATGGCGTAAAAGGAATAAATATAATATTAACCCCTCTTTGTCGTTTAAAGGGTAACCGATCCCTTTAGTATACTCACCTGCTAGTCACCTCGTTAGAAATCATTTAAATTGAGGCTCCGTTCAAGGCTTCATTGTCCTTTAGCTAAATTTGCAAATATGGTGTGTAGCGGCCCTTTGATAATTTAAAAAATCCGGTGAATAAATGGAAATAATTAGTTTACTCTATTATAGTGATGGGCAAACTCAGCACATTTGCACTGTGCGGCAGCGTGTGCTTCTGCGTGCTTAAAAGTGCTAGGTGAAGGGGGATAACAAAGCACAGGGAAGAAACGGAAAAATTGAGCGAGTTGTGTCTGTGTTTGTATCCTGAATGAGAGAGCAATTATTCATGAATTCTTACCAGGAATGCCAACTTTTAACTTCATATCAACAAATTTCTAAAAAAAATAGGTTTTTTTGGTAGATTTTTCTTCAATAACTAAATTTAATACATATTGAACTTTCTATTATAATAATGCATTAAGATAATGAAGAACAATAAACAAGCAATTAAACATTTCAAAAGTTCGCGTAATACTGTTTTTTAATTGCTATATGTAAAGAAGATTAAGACCTCTGAAAATATTCAATTTGAGATTAAATTAAAATCTTACATATTGGAAAGCAATGACAGTTAAATCTTCAATAATATTGATCACTGCATATACTGACGAATCTGTAAATTATTTACACTTATCTTATGATTACTTAAATGTTTTTTGAGATCGGATATATTTTTTTAAATTGATGTTTTTTAAATTGAGCTAAGAAATCCAGAAAATCAAATTTTTTTGCAAATTACTTTATAAAATTGCAAACTCTCTTCAGCTACCGAAGTTTGTCAAATGATACCATTTTTTCTTTTATTTTTCATAAAAAGTGGACGTGATTGAAAACTAATCTCGCCTATCTAAATCCAATACACTCTGAAATGCACAACTGCAAATAAAAATAAACAACCAATAGTATGTATATACTTACATATGTATATTATATAAATCATGAATAACAAAATCAACAATTTCCAAAATTGATTCCCACATTTAACAACTGCGGCAACTCTTACTCATAAGTTTTGACATTTCATAAATAAAATCAGTTTTTTCGTGATTTCTTCATTTTTCGACGATATTTTTTGAGACCGTAAGTTACATATTATTGTCGCATAAAAAACCACTAATATTAAGTGTATTTGTATGGTGTGGATGCAGTGAAAGTGCTGAAAATTCTATTTAAAAATTTGAAACGGCGAACGTCAAAACAAAGTGCACACTGCCGACAAAAACATAAATTTATTTCTAATGTGTAATATATTATTCTGTTTTAACTTTTAATTTAGATAAGCAAAGTTAAATAAAATATTAAATATAAAACATTTGGTTCAGCATGACCTAAAATAAAAGAACATTGTTTAATTTGAATCCGAAGTGGAGTGTAACTTTTTTATGCAAATATGTAGACGGAGAATCACAATGCCTTGTATGTGAAAAACGTGTGGTGTGTAAGGTTTTTAACATAAAGAGACATTATGAGCTGCATAGGAGTGAATATGATGAATATGTAGGAGAAGAAAGGAAAAGTATATACAAATCCTTAAGTCTAAACGAAGAGCCCGATTCGGTGTGCCAAATTACAGAAGGTCGGAAAAATTCAAATTATTAAACATTTTTTTTTAATTTCTTAGGAAAGCGAAGATTACGTTGTAGATGCAAAGCGTGCAACTTATGAAATCGCGTTAAACCTTTCTTTTGAGAATCGTGCATTTTCGGATGGCGAATTGGTGAAGTCTTGTATATTATGTATTTGACAAAAGTACAGATATATCTGACATAGCCCAATTAGCGATTTTTATCCGAGGAGTTGATGCCCACCTAAATATATGTGAAGAACCTTTTGACGTTACTCCAATGAAACGGACGACTAAAGGTGAAGATTTATTTGAATGTGTTAATGAATGTACTGAACGCATGGGGGTATCATGGCGAAAAGTGGTTTGCGTTGCCACCGATGGTGCGAAATCCATGAGCGGATGCAAACAAATTTCTCTAATAATTTTTGTGTCTTTTGTCATACTGTGCGCATTGCCATATGCGTGTGATTTGAATTTGAGAGCAACTAAGTACTCACCAAGAATACCCACTCTGCTATGATAATTTCCTCAATGTTTTTTTGAAAAATCCTCTATTTTTTTAATGGAAACATGTATGAGTTGTCCTTTTTAACAAAATAAAATGTATAACATGCATTGTTTAAATAAAATATGGCTGGTTGAGATTACTGTTCGCTGTTGTGACCAGCATTCTTTAAAAAAATGCACTAACATAAAAACATACGATATACATACATACTTATATGTAAACGAAGACAATTTTTTCATTCAGAAAAATATACACCGATTGCCAGTACAAATTTTTCTCCACATAGTTTAGCAACTATGAAACTTTGGCATGCGAATGTTCAAACTTCTTGATTATAAAATCGCCTATGCTTCTTGATTACAAAAATTATAAAAGTAAATAAAATAGAAATTTGCAAAGATGATGTTAATATTCAAAGAAGCGTTTCGAATAAAAAAAAGCAAAAGCATTTTATTATTTAATATGAACGAGCAACACTTCGAAATCCCCTACCATGGAATGAAGTACCCTTATCTGGTAACTTTGCTATTGGCAAAGCTTCACTCTCTTTTTTACAAACACATATGCGTTGCTCAGAAGTGATTAATATACGTACACGCCTATTGCTTACCCTTCTGATGTAAGTTTGTCGCCCCCCCATCTAGCACTTTGCTAGCACGCTCTGCTGCGAGCGTGCACTCTGCTGCCCGTCCCTACTCTATTACAAAGAGACTCGCAACTATTTCGTATGTCAAGTTTGTTCAAAAAGATCAATTAACTGAGACAATTAAGCTTACTAAATTGGTATTAGACAGCTGACACTGCTTTGATTTTGTTTGTGAAAAATTCGGCTTGAGGGAAATGGGGGAAAAACTTAGCTTTAGAATGAATTGGCTTTATTAAAATCAATATAATGAACTACCCCAGCCAATACCATAAATTGCTGAAATAAAGGGTTTTCCAATAAGAGGTGTTATTCCCGTAAAAGATCAATGGTTTCGTTGCTTGTGTGGCACGTAGCGCCGTATTGTTGAAAAATAAACGTTATCCAGATCAATACCATGCAATCCCGGCCATAAAAAATCGTTAATTATCTCTCGATAGCGCAACCCATTCATCGTAACTGTTGCTCCAGCTTCATTTTCGAAAAAGTAAGGTCCAATGGATCCTCCGAACCATAAATCGCACCAAACAGTCACACGTTGAGGATAGAGAGGCTTTTCAACAATAACTCTTGGAGTCCCATATCTGAGCCCCAGATCCGACAATTTTGCTTGTTGACGAAGCCACCGAGGTGGGAATGGGCCTCATCACTCAAGATGATTTTTCGATGGAATTCCGGATCATTTTCATGCATTTCAACGACCCAATCAGCAAAGGCACGACGTTGTTCTTGTGTTTACTGGACTTTATCAGCCTTAAGACCCAAATATTTATGCAAAATACGTTGTAATGACGTTTGTGGAATGCCTAATTCCAAAGAACGATGAGGAATGGACAACCCTGGGTTTTTTTTCAACACTTTCGGCTACAACAGCAATATTTTCGGCTGTTCTTGAGCGACGCGCACGGGTTTTACTCTTCACATCACTAACTTGTCCCAACAGCTCGAATTTTTTCACCAATTTCTGTATTGCGGCTCGACAAGGTGCTTCACGATGACTTAAAAATGTTCAAGTTTTACGAACCGTCTCTGCCAAATTTTCAACATTTTTATATTGAATTTTAATAATTTCAATGCGTTGTTTAAGGGGTTACATGGGTTTCGTTGGGAAAAAAGGCCTATTTTCAATATTTTTTTTCTATGTAAAAAATTATTTATTTAATTCAAACTTTTTTCTGTCTTATAGATACATATTTAAAGAATTATTTCTGAAATTTTCAAAAAAAAAAAAAATTAAAACTCCTCCATTGTGACGTTATTTCCGGTGACCTCTCGAAAAAAGGGTGCGTCCGCGTCGTCAGCATAACTCCTGACAGGATTATCAAAAATGAAAAAACAAAAATAAGTGTTTTAGTTAAGACCATAAACTCGTGCTTGAACGAAGGAAAGAAAAAAAAGTAAAAAATGGAATTTTGGCAGACATTTTTGCAAAAAAATGAATATTTCTGTCAAATTTGCTTGACATTTTGTTTTTTTTTTAAATAGTTGTAATTGGAAAAAAAAATCCTTCTTTCAAGCACGAGTAAGTTGTAACTCGAACACCTGTGTAATTTTTCGTCAAGATCGGTTGGGTAGTTTTCGAGAACATTTGACAACCGACTTTGAAAACACAGTTCCGAGAAAAACGCGTTTAAAGTTGTGTGTAACAATAAAAGTGGCTTGGAGCGCACACATTCCGAAGGCTGTATCTCAGAAACTATTATTCGGATCGACTTGAAAATTTAGGATAATATTCTTGAGATGTTGTAGAAATTAAGAAGCCAAAAAAAATTCGATTTTCTGAACCCACGAAACCCATGAAAACCCTTAAGCGAGTATCGAAAAAAATGTACTGGCTCTTAGGCTCGCGATCACAACTTAGTCTCGAAAATAAAGTACTGCTCTACAAAGCTATCTTAAAGCCAGTATGGACATATGCAATACAGCTTTGGGGAACAGCGAGTAACTCAAACATTGAAATCCTGCAAAGATACCAGGCTATGACTTTACGAAGCATTGTTGATGCTCCTTGGTATATAACTAACTTCGAAATTCACAAAGACTTAAATGTACCTTATGTTAGAAATGAAATCACCAAAGCCTCTCGAAGATACCTAAACAGACTGTCGTACCATGAAAACTTACTAGCAAGAAATCTTCTACACAATAGCATGGATGTCAAACGCCTTAAAAAAATTCATATTTTGGATCTCCCAAACAGATTTGAGGAAACATAATTGATTTGTAGCGAATACAACTGTTTTACAATATATTGATTGGTCTCAATGGAGCGCAATCAATCCTGTCATAATTCTTATATTTAAAAAAAAATTTGCTGATTGTCAACTGATAGATTGCAAATAAAAAAAAAAAATATACGGTACCTATCCACAGTCCTTTTAGAAACTCAAAGTTCTCTTAATTAGCAGATAATACAAATGAAAATTTACCGTTACCATAAAACTTACATATATGCTAAGTGAAACCTCTTTTCTTGTTTTTAATTCGGTTTGCAAAACTTTTCAATAGTTAACTGAGAGCTTCTTTAAAGTTAATATCAAAAGCCACCCTGTAGCTTAACGTTGAATCTTCGTTTTAAATGCGCATGAAAATTAAACAGGAAGCGCTTACGCGTGTGCAACACTTGCTACATTCTCGCAGAACCGCATTATTTATATTATATAAAAAAAAAACAATATGTAACAACAACAATAATTAAAACAACAACAAAGTAACCGCTTCTAATTAAATTTTTTGCACTGCTTTTCTTATTCCATTCAATTATCATTTCATGCATGCGCTTGAGCAGCTGCCGACGAACCGCCAATGCAGCAACAATGGCAGCATGCCCACTTCAGCGGCGTTGCATTTACGCAACAACCCTTCCGCCAATGGAGGCCATTCGTGTGGCAGAGTCGTTTATTAAATTAATATGCGCCGCATGGTGCAACAAATATGGCCAACAGCAACCAAATAAAAGCAAAAACAATGCAAAAATGGAAGGAATGAAGCGAAGTAGAAGGAGAAGAAGACAACAAAGCAACAACAAAAACGCAAAGTAAACAATAAGAAGTCATTATAAACGCAAGTACACACACACACACACGGCCATGTATTGTTGTTGTTAAAATATTTTTTTTTTGTTTTTTGTTTTGCTTTCTGGTGGCGACTTTTACTTTTGCGCGACCGAAAAGCTGTTGTACGATGCTGCTTTTTATAGTTGTTGTTGCATTTTATTGTTGTTGTTGTTTTTCATTTGTGTTTCTTTTCTATTTGTTTTTTCTGTTGTTTTTGTTTGTTTACTTGGACTGCGTGCGTTTTGATTGTCTCCAAATGCGGCGTTCGCTATTGTTGTTTTTGCCGTCCATTCAAGCCAAGTAACCCTGTTGCTGCATGCAAATTTGCGCTTCAAAAACGCACACCTTTTCGCATTTGTTCGAACAACAGTGTTTTTTTGTTGTTGTACTTTGGCTTTGATATGCAAATTAAAAATAAAAGCACCCGCGCTGACGGCCATTTTTCGCCCGTTTTTGGCTCAAAACTGTCAGCATTTTTATGTTTTTTTGATTTTGCGGCACACACAAGCCGTTTGTTGCATGCATCAATGCCGCTGCTCTGCTTGCAAGATTAAAAAAAAGATATATTTAATCTCTTTTCTTTTTGTTGAACCTCAGCTAAGTTTTCTTTTTCAAACTCACGCGTGCAAAATGGTGGCAGCAATGAATTAACGGCTTTTTGCACTTGGCACCTCTCCTCCCACCTTCTTTGCATATGTCTAGCTATGTGTCTTCAAAGCAAGTGGCAACAATTCATGCGTTGCTATAAAATCTCGAAAATCACGCAACGTTGCTCATTTCTGTATATTTTGCATAAAAAAAATATTTTTTTTTGTTTGTATTTTTTCACATTAATTTTCAAACAGTAAAAATCACATTGTGAATGCCAACTCAGTGGACAGTGGTAACATCAAAGCGTTTAGTTCATTCATCAAAGTACCGTTAACCGCGATTTACATCATTTTTCCTTTAGTCTATTCAAATTTATTTTCTGCGCTCTAATCTTTTCTTTTCATTAAAATCGCGCCTATTTGAGTTTTCTACTTTTTTAATTTATGCTTTTCAGCCGACTCATTTGAATTTTAAACAAATCACAGTTCGTTGAAAAGTCACTTTTCTTTTTGTTAAAAGTCACTTAAGTGTGGCAACATCAAAAGCTATTAACGCTTGTTTTCAGACTACCTTCTCAAGCTGCAAAAGCTTGGGATTTTAGTATAAAAATCATTAGTGTTTGAAATTTTTTGAATTGTTTTCTTTCTGAAGCTGCTATGACCTTCAAACGGCGCACGCAACAAAGGACCGACCCAGCGGTCGACAGAAGAAAGTTCGGCAGTGCATCGTAAATCGTAAGATTTTGTCAAATTTAGGTTGAAGTGTTCCAAGCTCAACTACAAGTACGAGGAAGCTGAACCTTCCGTTAAAATGCTGAAGCCATGTGGACTGCTTAAGACTAAGAAAACTCAGGTAGGCGATAACCTTAGCGTACTGACTTCGCAATACAAAAACATTTTCATTTCCGGTGCTCATTCATATAAATCTTTTGATGTCTCTTAGCGTTCACTAAAGCCGACGAGCCGATCAAGAAGGCATCAGTTGCTGGGTGTCAACAGGAGAACCAACATTCTGGCCAGCTTATCTAAATAAACTGTCTGATTTGATTGACTTCATAGTATGAACCCTAGGGGCCTCACAGATCAAGAAAAAAGTTAGCAGAGGAACACCTCAAGGCGGTGTGCTGTCCCCTCTCCTATGGGTGCTGGCACTAAACTCATTGCTAAAAAGCCTAGAGGAGAGAGGACAACATGTCGTAGCATATGCGGACGATGTTGCAATGGTAGTAAGAGGGAAATTTCCCAATACACTTAGAGAAGTCATGCAAGATTTACTAAACATGGTAGAAAAGTGGTCAAAAGCAAATGGGCTAAGCGTCAACCCCAATAAAACTGAACTCATCATATTTACCAGGAAACATAAAATTCCAAAAATAGCTCCTCCGCATCTAGGTGGAACGGCACTGTCATTTAGTGATGAGGCCGGCTACTTAGGTCTAATACTAGACCGAAAGCTAACTTGGAAGGCAAATGTCGAAGATAGAGTAAAAAGGGCAACAATAGCACTATACTCTTGTAAACAGCTGATAGGACTAAGTTGGGGTCTCTCCTCCCCATCTATCGTATACTGGCTTTACACGGCAATTGTCAGACCAATCCTAACATACGGCATATTAGTATGGTGGTCAGCTCTAGATAAATTGTACATTAAAAGAACCATGGCACACGTACAATTTTAATAAATCCTTTGTCACAGTATTTCCTTCCAAAGAGGAATGGGATAATGGGATTATTGTTAAGGAAAATGATATAAACATCTATACAGATGGCTCAAAACTAGACAACAGAGTAGGTGGAGCTGTTTACTCCGATAAACTCGGAGTTAGCCAATAATTTCGCCTACCTGATCATTGCAGTGTATTTCAGGCGGAGGTCACTGCCATAAAAGAGGGGCTTACGGTAATAAAAACGAGAGTATTATCCACAAATGAAGTCTTCATATACTAGGACAGTCAAGCAGCAATAAAAGCGCTGGAATCAAAAACGCACTCGCCAAAAACAGTTCTAGAATGTTTTAAACTACTAGATGACGTATCTAAGTGCTACAAGGTGCACTTTATCTGGGTACCAGGCCACAGGAACATTGCAGGAAACTGTAAGGCGGATGAACTTGCAAGAACCGGTACAACGCTCGATCTGGAACCGGATAAGGCGCTGATACCCATGACCATAGCCACTTGTAAATTACTTATAGACAGGGAAACCATCAAAAAGGTAAATACAAGCTGGCAAAACTTCACAACATGCGAACTAAGCAGACAGACATGACCGAACTGGAACAGCGGTCGATCGAAGATCTTGCTAAGATTCAACAGAGAATCTATAAGAAAAATGATAGGTGTTTTAACTGGTCATTGTTTAATAGGCAGCCACGCTAGAAGGTTAGGACTCCCGTACTTCGATTTCTGTAGAAGCTGTCTTAATACAGAAGAGGAGGAAACAGTCAGACACCTTTTATGTGAGTGTGAAAGCCTAGCTATGAGAAGGCTGCGCACTCTTGATACAGCATTTCTAACCGATGTAGCGGATATAGCCCATCTAAAACTAACGAAGCTCTGCTCGTTTATTAAAGCAACCGGATGGTTTGAAAAGGAACACGTGGAGTAAGGATAAGCTCCAGTGGTATCACAATGGACCTGCGGAAGGTCTAAGTGTGTCTTATGACAACCACCCTACCTAACTGCCTACCTAGTATGAAAAGGAATTGATATCATAGTAACAATTCGGTATTCAAGTCTTCGTTCGACTTATCCTCCGATCATTCCCCGTTACTTGCTCGGCTCAGCTCCGATTTTCTTCATGTTCAAAAATTGGCCATTCAAACACAGCATACAAACACATTGGCTTTCATTCCGGCCCATAATTGATGAAGCATTGCACCTCGATCCACCCTTAAAAAACTGGCTTGATATAGGAACAGCTTTAGATTTTTTTATAACACAGTTCAACATGCATATTGGTCATGCACACCTGCTTCATCTAACCTGAATGGTAAAAAGCGCGTAAGTAAACAAAAGTTCAATGCTGCAGCACGTATTCTCAAAAACACGTTTCGAGAACAAAATAATCGCGAATTTTCAAAATACCTGTCTGGACTATCTGCAAACAAAAATACTGATTATTCCCTATGGAAGGCACTGAAAAACTTCCACCATTCGACAACAGGCATTCGCAAAGCATCTTACATCAGTATTTACTCCGCATCCATCCACATCCCCAGTAGACGAAACCGACATCTTTGAGTATTTTGCTGCACCTCATCAAATGTCGCTGCCGATTGTACCTACAACAATATCGGAAATCAAAAAAATCAATGTGGTCATCAAAGCAAACAAGACTCCAGGATATGACCTTGTGACCGGCAAAATCCTAAAAGAACTCCAGTAAGCAAGCTTAAAATACATCACGCAACTCTTCAACGCCATTCTGCGGACCAGTTATGCTCCAAAGCAGTTAAAAATTGCGGAAATCATCCTTATCTCCAAGCCTGGTAAACCACTAGGAGCTGTTACTTCTTACAGACCGATTAGTCTTCTCCCAGTCCTATCAAAAGCTTTTGAAAAAATTCTATTAGCGCGACTTAAGCCAATACTAATAGAAAACAAATTAATACCCGACCATCAGTTTGGCTTCTGCTAAGAGCACGCAACAACGGAACAAGTTCACCGAGTCTATACCACCATACGCAAAGCTTTAGAAGAAAAAAAAAATGTTGCACTGCTGCTTTCCTCGATGTATCACAGGCATTCGATAAAGTTTGGCACCCAGGGTAACTGTATAAATTGAAAGCAAAAACATTGCCGTACAGTTACTATGAGGTGTTACGCTCCTATCTCAAGGAAAGGTATTTCAGCATCAAACTAGGAGACGAAATCACGGATTTAGCCCCGATCTCTGCAGGTGTACCACAATGAAGTATTCTTGGCCCAGTTTTATACACGATACTTACTGCGGATCTACCACTCTAAACTTGGTTGAGACTGCAACTTACGTTGAAGATACCGTCACTATGTCTACTAATCACAATAGTATTTTGGCGACATATTTTCTACAAGAAAACATTATAAATATACAGAAACAAACTTCTCCTGTACAAAGCTATGGGAAGCAGCGACGAAAACGAACATTGACATTATAGAGAGGTTTCAGGCAATTAAAAAAACAGTTGCAGGGCATCATTGACTCTAGGTTAAAGCTCTCGCAAAGCATAATTTAATTATTCTAATATAAACCCAATCACTTAAATAAGAGTCTTCGTCTGGTGGAACTCACTAGAGAAAACGACGCTGGATATACAGCTTAAGAGAACCCAACGGATTGGCAGTATAGGAATGAGTGAAGCTCTTCACAATACTATTATTCTAGAGCTTATACTTGCGGTACCCGTAAGTATCACAAACAAAATTGCAGCGCTCCATGCTGCGATTAGGGTGAAAGGCATTGATTGCCAAGCCAAGATTTCCAGACATCTGGAGCTCATCTCACGGTAACTGACTAGTGCATACCCGAGTTGAGTTCAAGTCGAACCTTTCTCATAAATAGGTTTTTCTATCAAGTAGAAAATGCGCGAGATGCAGCAACCGGAGGCAGAGGTCAGTGAACCCATTGACGAATGAAGCAAAGTTCAACGGTAAGGGTGGTGCAGGAGTCTTCCACGGTCAGCTCCTCAGCAGACTCAAGTAGATTAACTAAGTTGTTTTAAAATGTTTTGCGTTTTTCCATTGAAATTTGAAATTTTGAAGTGTCCAGCACCGTGCCATAGATAACACAGAAAAACTCAGGGTCAATTAGAGACATGTTTTAGCTATTGAAATTGAAATTTGAATAGGTCGAGCCAAGCAGCACCAAGAGATTTGGTGGCTCCAAAAACACTCAGGCCCATTATGTGGTTAAATTTTAAGGGCCGATGTTGGATGTGAACCACATTTAACGTCAAGTTTTTTCTGCATTTCATTCGACCTTTTTCAATTTCAGACTTACTCAATTTGAAAAATGGAACCACAATCGAGCAAGGCGTTAAAGTTATTCAGGCTTATTATGAGAACGGGCAACAGGGAATGACCAATTTTCGAAGAAAACCATCTTCAGAGATGAGCACATTTTCCCCTCAGTGGATTCGTCAATAAGCAGAATTGCCGCCACCGACAAAGAGTGAACGTTTGGTGCGGTTTATGGGCCGGCGGCATCATTGGGCCGTATTTTTTCCAAAATGAGGCCGCTCACGCAGTTACTGTCAATAGTGTTCGCTATCGTGAGATGATAACGAACTTTTTATGGCCCGAATTGGAAGATATGGATGTGGACGATATGTGGTTTCAACAGGATGGTGCCACTTGTCACACCGCTAACGAAACAAAAGCTCTTTTGCGCGAAAATTTTGATGGCCGAATAATCTCACGTCGCGGCGGTTTCAATTGACCGCCAAGATCATGTGATTTGACACGGTTGAACTTCTTTCTTTGGGGTTATTTGAAAGAAAAGGTGTACGTCGATAAGGCAGCAACAATTCAAGAGCTAAAGAATGAGATAATTCGGCACATTAACGGCATAGAACCTCAATTATGCCTCAGCGTCATTGAAAATTTGGACCACCGGATGAAGGTGTGCCGCCGAGGCCGCGGCGACCGTTTGGCCGATATTTTGTTCCATACGTAATTGAGCCATACCAGTATTATCATAATAGAGAGAAATGACAATAATTTCCTAGAAAAATTTTATTTTATTCAAAATCAACACCGGCCCTTAAAAGAACTCTGGAAAGAGGGTGGATAGTCAAGGAGGGAAGGAAAAAAGTATCAAAGAAAAAGATAGGAAAGAATAGAAACAGAGATTAGAGTAGTTAGTCCTGTGAGAATTTTCCAGATTCTTTGATCTGAAAATATCCGCGAGTTTGAGAGAACGAATATTTCACATTCTCATGACATCGATACCCAAAACTCGCAGACTTGCGGGACACTCACAGAGAAAATGCTCTATGCCATCCGCTTCCTCTAAGCAAGACAAGCAAATCGGGTATTCAATGATTCCAATGGTGGTCACATGTTGACCAGTTTAATAAACCAATTAAAAATTATAATAATTGCATTTTTATTATATGCGGCCAGCTCGCATTGAAACCACTTTGCCAATGCACAAAAGTAAAGTGTCAAGTGTCAAAAACTGAGCAAATCAATTATCGGAACAGTAAAGCAATAAAATCTATTAAGCTTGCTTACTTTTTTATGAACAAGGAAAAAAGAAAAAAAAAAACTTTTCTATACCCATTTCTTGCAATTTTGCCAGGAGTGAGGAGAAGTACTTAATCTGAGAAACTTTTACGCCAACGAATAATTTTACTAGATAATTGTCTAAGAAATGTAGCAGAGACCCATACATACAGTAACGGACAAAAAGAAAGGTTACTTACAAGTATGAGAGTCGTTTGAAGAGACCGTGCAATGTCAAACAGATGGCACTACTGACGCGTATCGATATTATGTTTAGTTAGCAACATCTCTGGACGAACACATACCAAGTTTCAGCCAGATCGGTCTATTTCTTTGTGCTTGGTATTCATTTGAATCGAGGAAGTCAAGTTATTTAAAAAAAGTATTTTTCCACCACGCAAACGCATCAGCTCGCGCCTCAGCAGTTGTGGTCGCAAAATTAATGGAAATGGGGTTTCAACTCGTTTTACATCTTCCTATTCGCCAGACTTGACTCCATCGCATCGCTCGGACTGCTATTTGTTCCTCAATTCGAAGAAATGGCTGGCTGGAAAAAGATTTTATTCAAACAGAAAGAGAAAAATGAAGATGTCAACTGCAGACTAAACAAAGCAAAGTATGGGCGAGTCCGCAAATCTCCAGAAGCACTAAACTGTGAATATTCAGCTCTTGTGTGTATCTGTAGAATAATCTGACCGAAAACCATCCGCAACTGCGCACTGTGGATATTAACGAGTGAGGTACCCATCCTTAGGCAAATCAAACGCCGAAAGTGGCGATGGATAGGTCACACGCTTAGATATTCACCAGATAGCATCACGAGAATGTCATTTGACTGGAAGCCGCAAGGGAGCAGAGGTCGCGGTCAGCCTAAAAATACTTGGAGAAGGTCGATGTTTCGCGAACTAACAGATGCCGATATCTCATGGGACGGCACAAGAACAGCAGTTGAAAACCGTCTACGATGGCAGCGTCTTGTCGAAGCCCTATGCTCCCGAGCGGAGTGAAGAAAGAAATAAATAATAATGTCTTTAAGTATCTAGGAAATCGTGCATAGAGTAACTGCTGGTATTGTGGTATAGGCGGGTAATGTGGTATACCAGCTTTATTCGAAAACTAAAGACGTGGAAATAACGGGACTAAGTTAGATATTTCGGCATTCTCAGAATCTTAAGAAACCGTGATTTGATTTGTGTTTTGCAAGGCATACAGTGAGTCAGTTGTAAAAAAATCGCGTGGTCGTGTGGTTGGCATTTTTTTGTGCTCAGTGGAAAATTTCTGGCAAATTAAAATCCTGTGCTTTAAACTGCATTTATTCATCGGGAAGTAATAAGTGAGTTTAATATTAGTGAAGCATATAAGCAATATTTTTGTATATTTGGTCGATATTTAATTATTCAAAATATGGTATAGGTAAAGGCGGTTAAA
The DNA here is from genome assembly GCF_027943255.1 of Anastrepha obliqua. Classification (NCBI taxonomy): domain Eukaryota; kingdom Metazoa; phylum Arthropoda; class Insecta; order Diptera; family Tephritidae; genus Anastrepha; species Anastrepha obliqua. The sequence goes on along the minus strand of NC_072893.1, from coordinate 118,560,245 downwards.
GTGGTATAGTGTACCATATTACCCTCACGATCAAAAAAATGCCGAAGAAAGGTGAAATACGAAAATGGAAAGCAGAGGATATGAAAAAAGCTATCCAAGCGGTTAGAAAAGTTGAAATGGGTATTCTCTTGGCTTCCAAGACATTTAGTGTACCCCATACCACTCTGCAGCGCATGTCAAGAAGCGAGAAATCCATCGAGGAGCTGTTGACAACTAAACATGGCCGGGCTCCGATTTTAACAGCGGAAATTGAAAATGATTAAGTTAAATATTTACTAGAAATGGAGTCAAGGTACTGGGGGCTAACACGCGCAGACGTGCGGTCATTGTGTTACCAATACCACAAGAAACAACATTCCCAATAAGTTCTCCGTTATTACAGAGTGCGCTGGCAAGGATTGGCTAAAAGGCTTCTGCAACCGACACCGAAATGTTCTGAGTTTTCGAAAGCCAACTGGAACAAGCGTCGACCGTGCACGTGGTTTTTCTCGAGAAAATGTTGATATATTTTTCAAATTGCTGAAAGAAGAAAACGCAAAACATAATTTTCCGCCTACTCGTATCTGGAACGTTGACGAAACCGGAATATCAGTAGTTCCTTCGCAGCAGGCACAAATAATCGCTCGGAAAGGAAAAAAACAGATTGGAACAATGACTTCAGCTGAGCGAAGATCGCTTGTTACAGTCATAACTTGCATGAGCGCAGGAGGTGGTTTCGTACCACCATTTTTCATCTTTCCACGAAAAAACCATAACCCTCTTCTAATAAAAGACGCCCCCCCTGGCTCAAACCTGGCGTGCCATTTGTCAGGTTGGGTTCAGATTCCCATCTTCACGAAATGGTTCAGGCATTTTTTAAGCGTAACGAAACCATCTCCGTCTGAACCTCTGCTTCTTATATTAGATGGGCATTATAGCCACACACGCAATATAGAAGTTATTGATCTAGCTCGCGAACACAATGTGACTATACTTTCTTTGCCACCCCATTCAACACACAAACTTCAACCGTTGGATAAGGCTTTTATGGGACCTTTTAAGAAGTACTATAATGACGAAATAAGACGATTTATGCGTGAACAGGGCAGACAAGTTACACATTTTGATATCGCAGGACTATTTACTAAGGCTTATTTGAGAGTTTAAACTGGACAATTGCAATAAATGGTTTTAAAGCCACGGGGGTTTATCCGTTTGACAAACATATTTTCACAGATGCAGATTTTATAGCTGGGAACTCATCATAATCAGGTACAATTCAGTTTTAAATATAAAAAATCTTGCTAGATATATTGTCTTCTCAGAGGATCCAGTTGAAACTATAAATTCAACGACAGAAGAGACCCCAGGCGCATCAACCATGGAAATTGAGCCTGAAATTCGTAAGTTTCGCAAAAAAATCTATGGAAATTTTAGAAACGCTATTTAATTTGTTTATAGAACCACGCACAAGCCGAGGACTCGTTACTCCCTGGGAAATATCTCCACCACCAAAGCTACGAGATCCTCCACCTAATCGGAAAGGCCGGAAAACAAAGGCAACTGTTTTAACAACTTCGCCTTATAAGTGTAATTTGTTACAGAGCATTGAAAGCATTAACAGAAAACGCAATGCTTCGGTTAATCCATCCCCAAAACCCTCTAATAAAAAAATATTTCTACCAAATCGTTTGTCGACTCGCATTCAAGTGACAGTGAAGAGGAGTTTCCAGATGTTCCACCAACAAAATAATCCTCTTGCAACTACTGTGGCAAAATTTATGGGGAGGATACAATAATGAAGCCTTGGATCTCTTGTCTGCAATGCGAACAAATTTGTGTAGTCGAAGTGCTATTTTTCTTTGCGATTCTTGTAAGTAATACTCTTACAAGTGTTATGAATTTTATTGTTGCGTTTTTTGTCAATTGAAGTGTAAAATATTTTTGTTCAATATATTTAAATTCAGTTCATAATCCTTTTTTAAATGGTTCGCAATAAAATTTTAGTTATCAATCAAAAGTAACTGACTTATTATTAAAGGCATCATAAGCGGGTAATGTGGTTTGGAGGAACTCCAAAATTTTAAAACAATTTTTAAAAGTGTCTAATGGTAAATTAAAATACAGTCGACTCTCGTTAATTCAAACCTGCGATATTTCGAACCTCTCATTAATTCAAAGTTATCTCGAGTCCCCTACAAAATCTCTTTATGTTTCGAATTATGTCCATACATTTTTATGCACTCGGCAATTCGAACGAAAAAATCTTTGCTACGACGCGGTAATTCGAACTCATATGGTCAAACACTCAGCAATTCAAATTTGCAAAGTTTCTTGGTGTGTTAGTAAGAACTTTGAATTTTGGGACTCCCCCGAAAATACCTTACTGTGCGTGGTTGCGTGTTACGCATAAAACATAGGCACATTTTGACGCACACTTACACACGAATCGCTTTCTTGGTATACAGATTAAAAATTTCGATTAAATATGAGTCCTAAAAAGTGTAAATGTTTGATGTTTACTGAAAAGAAGAAATTAATTGATAAAGTAGAAGGAAGTGAGAAGAAAAGCGATGTTGCAGTAGTTGACATCAGCGGTATGAGTTTTTCTGTCTATGTTCAAGTGGATGAAGATGTTGCTGTCTCAGGATCACTAATCAATGGCGAAATTTTATCTGCGACAGATACGAATGAAATGAGCAACGATGAAGATGAAGACGATACATCAGAACCTTAAGCAGAGGTGTCAGTTAAGGTAGCAAGAGCCTCAGTCGATAACTTACAAAGCTTTTGTCTACAAAACGAAACTGATGAATCAGTATTTATTTATTTTCTCTCAAAAATTTCGAACCATTTAATATTTCAAACACTCGATTATTCGTAATATTTTAACTTGAATTGACTGTATCGCATAGTTTCGATTTCTAATAGAAGACGAACAAATGTAACCTCCACGGAAATGTATTTTTCTGTTTGAAACTGGTATGGAACCAATTTCATAACACCATTTTATGAAATAATCGGTTGTCTATAAATAAATCCAAATTTTCCCAATATTGTAACTACAATTTTTTCCGGTGTCCTCTTATTTTGCCCACTACTGTAAATCAATATTGAATAGATCACAAATAAATCAAAAGTGAAATGAATTAATTCTGTTAGACTCCTGCACGCGAGCTCGTTTGCAATTTACTTAATCACCAGTTATTTAAATGTCAAAATGGTTTCGAAGTTTTAATGAGATGAAAAATGATACGCTCTTAAGAATGAGAGATGGAAAGGTGTGGAAATTCACGCAACAAAGTGTAATATAGGAAAATTAGTAAAGCAGAATTTGCTGCTAAGCGCTAAATAGAAATTGGAAAAGTTTTAAAAGTGGAAAATTCATAACGAGCTAGTGAGGGGATACTAGAAAGTTAAGGAAATGTAGGTAGGTGAGATTGACGAAAAGAAAAAACAACAACAAAAAAACAAAGCGAGTGCAGCATCACCAAATGCGCTGGATGGTGAGAGGAATTTTTGTGGTTTTTAATAAAACTTGAGAACAGAGGCGACAGTAATTGCTGGGATGAGCTGCAATAGAGACACGAACATAAATACATACATACATACCTAAAAAGGCAGATAAAAAATAAATTAAATTAAATTAAATTTTTTATTCAATTTATTTAATAAAAAATAAATTAAATTAAATTTTTTTATTTTATTTATTTTTTATCTACCATTTGCTTTCATTAGCAAATAATTAGCTATTTTAATTTTTTCAAAATTTTTTAATCAATTCAAGAACTTTGTTCAAGATCTTCCCAATATCTAAGTTAGAGAACCTAATTTATTTAGGTTCTGGTATATTCCATATAAATACCACATTAAATAACTATGAAAAATTAGAAAAATTCCGACTACACAGTTTTGGGTCCGCATCGGAGTGCCACATAGACCACAAGTTGGGTCCGTTGTGTTGCCCTAAAGCTCATTATTTTATATGATTTCCCCACCTAACCGGGATTTTTACTATAGATTTTGGCCATAGATATTAATTCGTTTCGAGAATTTGATGAGAGATTCGATTTTCAGGTTCGAGAGTACTGAAAGATTGTCAATTGTTAGAGAGCCTAGAAGAGCGAGTCGACTTCTGGCTACACAGTTTTAGTTGTTTTTTTTTTTCATATAAAAAAATAATATTTCGAGCATTCGTTATTTGAAGAAAATGCACAGGGCCGCCAAGAAAACAAAATGTCAAAAATCAAAACGATATTTTAGTCACTTGAAACTTGCACTTTATTTTACCAAAATTCATCGAACATTAAAAGAGCATACCTTCATTCTTTTTTTAATTCTGATTAAAAAATGTGAAATTTTGTTGCAAATTTTTAAAATTGATTGCACTATATTATACCAAAATTCACTTAACATTAGAACTGCATACCCATAATTTTCTTCAATTCTGATTAAAAAATGTGTTTGTTATACCAAAATTCATTGAACATGAAAACTGCTTTCTTCGATTTTTTTTAAATTCTGATTTAAAATAAGAAATTTTATTGAAAATTTGTGGAATTTTTCGCACTTTTTTGGTATATTGAACTTTAAAACTGCATCCCCAAATTTTTTTTGTAGGACAATGAACTATATTTTCATACAAATTTTAATTAAAAATTTGACACCGTTATACCTTTTCTTGAGTGCGGGGCATCAATTTTATGCGAAAAATTCTTTAAGGATTCTGACCCTCAAAGCGAATATCGAACAAGCCCTTCATGAGATAGAGCCAGCAACCGTCACCATGGTCTTATAAAACTGGGTTAACAGGATGAGCTACGGCGAAGTCAGCCGTGAATGAAGTCGTGTTCCATAAATAATGGGGCAAAATATGCTATTTCGTATAGACCAACAATATGCCGAAAATCTTGATTTTTGTTAATTTTTTTCAATTTAAATTTTTTTTTTCAACTAAAGATTTTTTATTAAATTTTTTTTAACCACTATAAGGACCACCTGTACATTTGTGGTTTAGTTATTTCATTTTTTTAACAAGTTTTTCAAGCTATAAGTTAAATTTAAAAAGTACTCCTAAAAAGTTTACAAAAAAAATTTCAACTGTTAAAAGTAAAGAAAAAATTATTCTCTGATTTTTGTAATTTTTTTTTTCAATTAACATTTTTTTTCAATTAAAGTTTTTTTTCTAATATTGTTTTTTTTTAACCACTATAAGGCCCACCCTGTACATTTGTGTTTTAGTTATTTAATTTTTTTAACAAGTTTTTCAAGGTATAAGTTAAATTTAAAAAGTACTCCTAAGAAAGTTTAAAAAAAAATTTCAACTGTTAAAATTAAAGAAAAAATTATTCTCTGATTTCTGTTAATTTTTGGATCACCCTGTATATTCTAATTCTAGTTTTTTTCATTTTTTAACAAGTTTTTCAAGGTATAAGTTAAATTTAAAAAGTACTCCTAAGAAAGCTTACGAAAAAAATTTCAACTGTTAAAGTTAAAGAAAAAATTACTATCTAATTTTTAGTTAATTTTTTTTTAAAGTAAATTTTTTTTTAAAGTAAATTTTTTTTTAGGTAAAGTTTTTTTTCTATTAATTTTTTGTTTTGTGTTTTTTAACCTTTATATCGTCCCCTTAGTATAACAATAGCCTATGTGCTCATAGGCTATTATTTTTTTATTGAATTTTTGGATTCTCCATCGTCGATTTTATATATGGTCAAAATTTTGTCAAATTCTAGTTCCACAAATTGGGTCAAAACGTTAGTCAAAAAATAATAAATATTTACAGACATAACGAGATTTGAGTGAGAGCTACTTTCGGCAAAAAGTTTGAAATTCATTTTCTCAAAACATCAAAAAATGTATAGGCTATTTTAATACTAAGGAGACGATATGATCACCCTGTATATTTGTATTTTAGTTATTTCATTTTTTTAACAAGTTTTTTAACGTATAAATTAAATTTAAAAACTACTCCTAAGAAAGTATACAAAAAAAATTTCAACTGTTAAAATTAAAGGAAAAATTACTATCTAATTTTTGTTAATTTTTTTTTTTAAAGTAAATTTTTTTTTTTAATTAAAGTTTTATTCTTTTTTTTATTAATTTGTATTTGTATTTTAGCTAAATACTACTCCTAAGAAAGAATACAAAAAAAATGTGAACTGTTCAAATTAAAGAAAAAATGATCCTCTCAATATTTCCAGCAACTTATCTGCAGGCGCTCAAATCACCGCTAATGCACACTTGCCTTCTTATACGAGTACCATACACACCAAAAGGTATAAGAAGTCGTATGTCCAGTTATGCTTAATCGAATTGCAGTGACGCTATTTCCCCCAGGGACCGAGTATAGATAGATTAGCAGATAGTGTAAACACCCAGCAGATTCCTGTCGTATCTGCACTAGAGATAATGGAAGCGTGCAAGAAAATCGGCGACCGAAAAGCACCGGGCCCGGATGGCATACCAAATGTAGCCCTTAAGGCGGCTATCCGCTGCGTCACGAAATATAATATTTGTTGCGGTACTACAAAAATGCTTAGACGAAGGTGTTTTTCCTACACAGTGGAAATTGCAACGACTTGTGTTGATACCAAAAGGAAAAGGAGCAGCCGATGACCCATCCTCGTACCGGCCGATTTGCCTACTGGACACAACAGGCAAAATACTCGAGCGTATTATTTACAACAGACTATTGTTATACTAGAGGAGAAGGGAGCATTGAGCACCATGTAGTTTGGCTTCCAGAGAACCCGTTCGACGGTTGATGCAATTACTACGGTTGTCAAAACGGCTATTAAGGCAATAGAAGGAAAGCGGTGGCGTTGGGGCACCAATGAATTCTGTGGTGTAACCACATTGGATGTCAAAAACGCCTTTAATTCGGCAAGTTGGTCGCACATCTTGAATAACCTGTATGAAATTGGCATTCCGTCGTATCTTCTCAGGATATTAAGGAGTTACTTCTCTGATAGAGAACTGATATATGAGAGCAGTGCTGGAACAAAGTTAGTGCTGGCGTGCCGCAGGGATCGGTCCCAGGCCCTGTCCTCTGGAATATCATGTACGACAAAGTCCTTCGCTTACCGATACCCAGAGAGATAAGAATAATAGGCTTTGCGGATGATATAGCGATAGTGATATATAGGAAGTGAAACAGATTACAAATGGAGCAATAAAACAAGTGAAAGATTGGCTCGAACAGGCGGGACTCAAATTGGCAGAGCAAAAAACTGAGGCGGTTCTGATAACAAGTCTAAAAAAAGTCGAACTCTCATATCAGAGTGGGAGAGCAAATTGTTCACTCACAACCGGCTCTGAAATACCTAGGAGTTATGATCGATTGTAGGTTAAATTTTAAGGCCCATATTGACTACGCGGTAGAGAAAACCGCTAGCATACAAGCGGCACTCTCAATCTTACCTAACATAGGTGGTCCTAAGTCAACTAGGAGAAAATTGCGGGCAAATGTGGCCACTTCAGTCCTCCTGTATACAGCCCCAGTTTGAGCAAATGCGGCGAAACTGAAGGATAACAAAAGGAAGCTATTATCTGTATATAGGCTAAGTGCCCTAAGGGCATGTTGCGGCTACAGAACAATATCGGATGACGCGGCGTTTGTCATAGCTGGTATGATACCAGCGGATATTCTCGCGAGTGAAATGAAACGAGTCTATGACAGATGTGCAGCGGGTGCCGAAATAAATGAAAAAGCGGTGAGAGGAGAAGAGCGGCTTGTGTCACTAACAAGGTGGCAAGACCGATGGAATACCTCCAGTAAAGGGCGATGAACTTATAAACTGATTCCCGACTTGCGACCATGGCTAAATCGGAGTCTTGGAGATACTACCTACCATGTGACACAGTTCCTTTCTGGACATGGAGGTTTTAGGAAATATCTGCATAGGTTCGGGCATGATGACAGCCCCTACTGCCCTGTGTGCATCAATGTAGAAGAAGACGGGGAACATGCCAGTTTCCACTGCCCACGTTTTATAACAGGAACAATAATTCCAAGTGCAACTGACGTAGTCGAGTTCATGTGGCAAACGGAAGAAAAGTGGGAGGAGGTAGCTGCATATGCTACTAGAATTCAAAAAGAGCTCAGATGCATTGAGCAAATGAGACGCATTAGCCGGTAGACATTGACGAAGTTATATAGCTAACCAACCCTGCGAAGTAATACGTTAAGGCAGTTCCGCAGGGAGAGTGGTGGAGGAGACGGAGTTCAAGGGTTTAGTACGTAGGTGTACTGTTTTGCAAGTCCAGACAGTATGAAAATTACTGACTGTGCGTGGTCCCGAATGAGGTGTACCCTTAGCAAGCAGTATGAATCGTGCATGCCGTCTAAGTTGACGGTATCTGTGAAAGATTCCCCCTTCGTTAGCAAAACAAACAAAAAAAATACTATGCACACACACAAACGCCTACGCATAATGAGACTTTCTCCCACTCCCACTCCCGAACAACGAGTGCACCATGCGACATTTCACAATCAACTCTCGCCTACGGCGCTCGCCTGCTGTGCAAACGAACGCTGAGCTGCAAGGCGACGCACACACGTCAAAAGATTATGACAAATTTTGCACCGCAAATGAACAGCGAACAGCAAGCAAGCAGGGCTTTGAGGCTGATGATGAGTTCTAAAAAAATAATAACAACAACAGCAGCAATAATAATACAACACAATATTGTACAATAACAAGAACATTGTATATAGTTCTTATACAAGTACAAGTAAAGAGATTTTTGTAGCCTAAACTGATATGTAGGGGTGTGAGAAGTGTGAGCGTAATGAGCTACTTTCGCATATTTTGCGAGCAAATGCAGCTCTTGGAGTACTTCTTGTTGTTGTTGACACTGTTCTTTTATACTTTTCTAGTTGCTTTACTACTGTTGTCTTGGCATTGACAAGCATTAATACCGTAAATAATTGTGAAGCGATGAATGAAGTGCGACGCTACAACAAAAAAAAAGAAAGATGTTAAAGCAATAACAAAAAATAACAAAAAAAAAAGATATAAAGAAACATGGCATTAGTAATAGAAACAATAACAAATACTTTAAAATCTGCGGCAGTTCTAGAAAAAATATAAACATTTGTAAGACAAACGCAACTTTGTTACCAAGATTCAAAAGCAATAGGAAATCGACAAAAAGGGCAAAAATTGCGCTAAAAATAAAGGCCACGAAAAAATTAAAAGAAATACAATTACAATTTGGGAAAATTATTAATGCTGCGAATTGTATTATTGGGTTGTCAAGCTGTCAGTAAATGTGAACGAGGGAAATGGAAGCGGAAAAGTGGAAGTTGTTAGACATTTTGAACAAAAGCGCAATTGATGTAAAGGAGCATCCTTGTCTACATAAACAATTCTAAGGAAATTCTTTGAAAAATGGAAAAATAATAATGGAAAATATGGCCGTCATTTAATATTGAATTGAGTCAGCAAAGTTGCCAACGGTTACAATTTTGATAGACAAATTTTCATAGTACAGAATAATTTGGCTGATGAGATAATTCTGTTGAACTTTAGAGGTTTCTGCGTTGGGACAGTGGAAAAGTAATTTTTGCGCCTCAACTAAACCAACATCAAGCGTGGGAATCTACGAGTGGTAGTCGAACCCTCAAGAGAAGAATAATTTTGTTTTAAAATGGGTTGCAGTTTGAATTTTTATTATCACTTATAATACCAAGAAATAAAGCGTAAGTAGGTGACATCTACAAAGGAACAGCTTATATGTCACTTCCCTGATCCTTTTGAATGTACACTAAAAATTTCATGAGAATGCTTCTCCTATTGACGGCTCCAATATGGAATCGGGAGTCGGAGCAGAGGTTTTCTTTAAATCAAACTAATAGATAAATTTATTTCCTTAAAATTTCCGAACACTGCTAGTGTTTATCAGGCAGAAGTCTTTGCGATCTTGCGGGCATGCAAAATGCTTAGGGAACGCGGGAACGAGAGAGATATCAACATTTTTTCCGATAGTCAAGCCGCGATCAAGGCTCTAAAGAGGCCATAGTGCAGATTCAAGCTAATTAAGTACTGTAGGGAAGATATCAAATCTATTGGTTGTGCAGGTAAAATTTCTCTGATATGTGGAAATAGAGGAAGAATTAAGTGATGAGCTTACCAGGAAGAGGACTGAATTGGTCTCAGAGACCTCCTATCGGGTAATCGGTATCTCCCTGTCTGTTGTTAAAGGGGAATTGCACAACTTATTTCCCAGGAAAGCGCAGAAGAGATGGAGCTCAATTTCTTCGTGCGCTACTTCAAAAACCCCACAAAGTCCTGAAGATTCCACGCCCTTCCATTTCCAAACTCTTAGCTGTATTTACCGGTCATTGGACGATCGGCCCACATGCGTAAAAGCTATTGCAGAAGCTTTGGCACCTTTCAGAAAAGTAGACTGTTGTGCACTTCCTCTGTATGTAAATGTGCGATTTTGGCAGCTAGACGATTAAGGTCACGGGGTGCTACTTTCTTCGACAGACTGAAGCAATGTACTAACTTACATCCCAGCAATCTTTTCCGTTACGTTAACAGCTCTGTTTGGTTGCAGATGGTGGTCTCAAAATGGGATCAAAACGGAGCTTTAGTTCTACTTGGGAAGTCTCAGTCTCTCACCTACCTATCTACAACTTCTATTTTCATTTTTCTATTCTCAGGCTGTTAAGGCACTGCTCTCTGAGCCTGATAATTGAAAACATTGTGGCAATAATACAATCTTCGTCATTACTGTACGAAATATCTTAGCATACTTCTCGACACCAAACTTAGTTGATATCCAATATGAAGAATGGGCTAAAAAAGCAAGCGTAGCGCTCTGTACCTGCAAAATAATGCTAGGTAAGAAGTGGGGTTCTTCAACTAAAAATCTCACACTGGTCTTACACCGCAATTGTAAGGCATATTCTTGCATGTGGGTTACTTATTTTGTGGCCTCTACTACCTTCAACCAAACCAAACTCAGGAGAATACAAAGACCAGCTTGTATTATATTTATAGATGACATTATGGGCGAGTCCAAGCTTTACACCGAACTTACTCCCCCGTTTCTTACCGATGGATCTTCACTTCCAATACACATCTACAACTGGCGTGGTCAGGTTCAAAGAAATAAGGAGCTGGGCCACTATGAATATATGCTCACTGAAAGATGCTCCTACAAAGTCCATCATTTGGAAGCACCACCATCGACTTCGTATCACCAAACCTTCACTTCATTAAAGATTTATCTATGGTATCCCCATCAAGAGCAGATTGGAGAAAGAAGCGCATCTTCAGAGATTTTGAGGAACAAATCTACATCTAAATCCCTTAAGCTGTCCAAATCAGTGCGTCTCCCAGACAAAGCTAGGGCATTCCAGGTAGAATCACTAACAATAAGGGGGAGCTTGCAATGCCATCTCCAACATCATGCAAGCTGGAACCAAGCTAGCTACCTTCGCGGATAGTCAGGCGATAAACTCAATCAACATAACTTCCAAACTTCTAATGCAGTGTATAGAAGAACTGAACTCGCTCAGTGCATGGCTCGATATCACTCGAGTATGGATTTCACGCTACAAAAACATCGAGAACAGCGAGAAGGTGAACGAGTTTGCTAGGCTCGGATTCTCCTTAAGTTCGACTGAAGCGGAATCAGTAGAAGTTCCCTTCAGCTGGATTAAGGTGGTTTTTACTATTACAGCTTTTCTAGTAGACGATGGAAGGCGCCACCAATCTGTGCAATGTCCAGGACGTCAATGCGTAACCATAACATAACAAATACCGAACAACTACTTGGGTAACGGCAACCCAACATCTGAAGTGTGGCTCAAATTTAGGGATTTTAAACCAATCAGCTGATTGCCTGAGGTCATGATAGCGATTTTTTTACGAAAAACCTGAGATTGTGTTGTTGATATTCGAAAAAAAGCAACATAGTCTCCGCACATCGTTGCCTTCTGAACAACGACTGATTGGACGAGTGTATCAGTACGAATGAAATGAGTGGGCAGAATTTTGCTACCGAATCCCCAGTGATGCGCCAGTCGAAATTACTCTAACAAATTTTGCTTCGAATGGCCCAGCCTGGTAATTTATCATCCTTGAGGATGGTGGTAAGGAAATGGCGCTAGACAATAGTTACAGAAGGGTCTTCCAGTTCAGGAAATATCGCCACGCACCCAAAGAATTTCGAAGCAAAAGATAGACATTGAGCAGCTGCAATGATATACGAGGGGTGCCTTTTATATTTCGGGATTAGAGAATAAAAACAAATTTTAATCATCGAAAATCACTTTATAGTTTTTCAAAATATTCTCCATGAAGATCTATACACTTTTGCATGCGTTTGAACCAATTGTCGAAGCACTTTTGCCACTCTGAATGAGGTACCTCCAAAACATGCATTCTGAATGCCGCAACCGCTTCTTCAGGTGTCGAAAAACGTTGACCTCTCAGTTTGTTTTTTACGTATGGGAATAAAAAGAAGTCATTCGTGGCCAAGTCAGGACTATACGGCGGATGACCCATTAATTCGATGTTTTAGGTGCTCAAAAATGCAGTTGTTTGAGCCGATGTGTGAGAGCTCACATTGTCCTGGTGAAGAGTGATCCGTCTTTGGCAATTGGTTTTCCTAATTTCTTGGAAGACAACTGGCAAACAAATGGTTGTGTACCACTCAGAATTTACTGTTCTGCGTTGTTCTAGTGGTACGGTTGCGACATGTCCAGTTTTTCTGAAAAAACAGGCGACCATTTGCTTGGAAGTGCTTCGTGCGCGAACAACTTTTGTTGGATTTGGCTCATCTTGAAACACCCATACAGTCGACTGCTGTTTACTTTCGGGCTCATACGCATAAATCCATGATTCATCACCTGTCACGATGTCATAGACGTGTTTCGAAGCCCCGCGATCGCCTTCGACCAATCGACACGAGCCTTTTTTTGAGCGATTGACAAATTGTGTGGGATCCAACGCGAACAAATTTTTTGACAGTCAAATGTTTATGCAATATTGAATGTATGCTGGTCCCACTAATGCCTAAGATTGTCTCAATCTCACGATCGGTCACATGACGATCTTGCAATATCAGTTCGCGCACAGCATCAATGGTTTTCGGAACAACAACTGATTTTGGATAACCTTCACGAAATTCGTCTTGGAGTGAATCTTTTAAGTTACTGTAAACAACACAAATAGCGCTGGTATTTCAAAAGGTTCTGAGTAGGTAAAAGCCAAAAAATGTCAAACTTTGCGATACAGCTGTCAGTTGCCAGATTGTAACACCAGGGTTGCCAAATACCGAAATATAAAAGGCACTCCTCGTACATCGCAGATTCGCTGAGTGGACTTACTTCGGTTCCATTATCCATCATTGAGCTTTGGGGGAATACCCTGGTTGCTTACCCACAGTAGCCGACTGGTTTTTTGCGAGACTACACTTCGTTTGGTTCCCTTTTCAATGCTAACATCAAATGAAAGAAACAGATTTGTCTAATAGAGATCGTCTGTAGGCAGCACGGGATCGAGATACCTTCGAGGACGCTTAGGTTCCAGAAATATTTGTGCTTATGCTTATATTAGTTATGAAAAAATTGGACAAAAATATTTTCTGCGTGACGTTCCTGCGGAATGCCTCATATTCGTTTAAAGGTCTCACTAGGGTCTGTTTATCGATAGGTACGGCTACGAGCGGATGATTGTCTTGTAGCAACGCGTTCGTAACTAAAGTACTCCAGGACCTGTTTGTACGCTGGGCTTTGAATCTGACATGCAGAAATACATTTGGTTGGTTGGTTGGTTTAAGGGTGACCCCGCATCGGAGTGCCACATGGACCGCAAGTTGGGTCCGTTGTGTTGCCCTAGAGCTCATTATTTTATATGATTTCCCCACCTAACAGAGATTTTTATTATAGATTTTGGTCCAAAATATTAATTCGTTTCGAGAATTTGATAAGAGATTCGATTTTCAGGTCCGAGAGTGCTGAAAGATTGTCAATTGTTAGAGAGCCTAGAAGAGCGAGTCGACTTCTGGCTAGACCGGGACAGCTGCACAGCAAATGTCTGCTCGATACTTCCTCATCTTCGTCCTCGCAGTATCTGCACAGGTCGTTTTGAGGAACCCCGAGCCGACGTGCGTGAGTGCCCAAAAGGCAGTGGCCGGTGATAAGAGATATTATATGCCTTAGTTCGTGTCTCGATAGACTTATAAGGGTTTTTGTCTGTTTAAGATTGTAGGATGGCCAGATTTGTCTGGTCGTAACGCAAGTAGTGTTCACTCGGCAAAAATACATTTACAATAAATGATCCTACGAAGCTGATGAAACTCTCTGCCTAGTAAACTGGTGGGTAGCGAACGTGAATTGTAGGCAATCACCTCAAACTATCCCACGTCAAATAAACTATATAGAAATTTCTAATATGGCAACATGTCCCACCTATACATACGCGCTCCCACCCAATGCCATTTTCACCTTAAAAGAAAACTAACTCCAAAGTGCAAAACAAATGCGCACAAATTGTCTTTCTTTCAATTTCAAGAAAATCTATGACTAACAACAAAATCCATTCACCGGCGAATTCAATTGGATTTTCTACACGAATGAGAATTGCTTTTGACAAGCAAGCAAGCCAGCCAGTCAGTGAGTGAGCAGGCAGCCAGGCGGACGACCAACCTACTAGCTATTAAGCAGATGAACTGCCTGGTCGCCAGGAAGGAAGTAGGAGAAGATGAAGAAGAAGAAGAAGAGGCAACGAAAAGGATATGCTTGAAGTGTATTTATTTGTTGAAGGCTAAGGAAAAATGTAACTGGACATTACTTAGTTGCAACACACACGCACACGCACACACCCCAACAAATATTTTTATTTCCTTCTTCCACATTTCATATTATTCTTTTACACTTTCAGCTCTTTTTGATTTAATTTTGCGCATCCTTGCGAACGGCGCAGCAAATTGAATCAATTCAATTTATTTAGTAGATATTCATATAATTCTTTTTTGTAGTGCTGCCCCTTTCATCTCTACCACTCTTGCTACCACTCTTCCAAGGCGTTAAATTTTGCTTATTTATTTGAGTGAGTTTTTTCTACACATTTGCCAAGTTGTTAGGCAAAAAAATATTAGAGACATTTATTATAATAATATAATACGTAGTGCAAGTGTGTGCGTATGTATGTGTGTGTGTGTGTGTGGGTGCGTGCATTCGTAGCAATCATAAAGATAATTCAAGTGGAAAACAAGTCCTTTTGTATGGTGTCAATTTGGAGAAAAGTGCTGTGTGGGAGACTCTGAGTAGGGGAAGCGTAAAGAGCAAAAAAAAATAGTTGAAAGAAAAGAAAAGCAGATGCAGCATTAAGCGAATGCAAAGAGATAATGAAGCAATGAATATTACGAATTGAATAGGATATTTGTAGAAAATTTTAAATATTTCGACGTAATTGGAAATAAATAAGGTTGAAATTTTCTTTTGATGTTCCTTAACGGTAGATAAGAATTTTGCTTAGCAGATATTGCAGTACTTATTACATTTTAGTTAAAAAAACAAAAACTCTTACTGAATTTTCTAACTACGCTTTCTGATAGGATTAAATACCAGATATTTGGAAAATAGTCGAGAAAAAGAAATCTAAAAAGTCTATTACTGAAGGAAGTAACCCCGTGTGGAGTTGCCTGATCTCCCATCGGGTGCGTCCCAGGTGGTGGATAGGGAAGCCCTGGCATCACACGAGTGGCCTTCCCTAATGGGGTGGGTTCAACACTCGTGTGATGACTCAAAGTTGGCATAGAATCAGGGTGCCATCCGCGAACCAAACTGGCTAGGGAGGAGTCCCGAACAAAACCATCACTGGTAATGGAAAATACACAGGATATTACTCCAGGTGGAATCTACACAAGTGGCAATCCACCCGCTTCGACGGCAGGGGCATGGGTTCTGGAGGCCCCAACCATTACCAAAGTCTCTCAACTCTACGAGCGAGGGGCGCATCCTGGAGGAGACGGGGGTTGCTATCGGAATTTCCTCTCCTTCAAAGTCTGAGAAACGTTTCCCTGTTTCGGAGGGCCTGAGTTGTGAGGCCTCTTCGGCGGCTGCTCGACCTCCTAAAGAAGCCGGGAAATCGAAGAGCGTGGCAAGGAGGGAGAGAAGAAAGCGGCGGGCAAGGCTCATGCGGGAGAAATCTTCATGTGGCTCTGCCGGCCCTTTTGCGTCTGTGTCTTCCAAAAGGCCTCGGTCAGCGGAAGTGACACCCACGGAAGCTACCGAATCCTCGGTAGGCACGGGCGCTCCCAGATAAGCGGAGAAGGACGGTGGCTGAAAGCAGCACACCTCCCCCTTGCCCTGCGGTTGCCGCCAATGGCCGAGCCACGATCCCCCAAGGTACGAGCGCGACCTTGGCGCCAATCAATGTGGCGGGAAAAGGTTCTGCTAAGCCACTTCCCTATCGGCGCCACAACAAAATGTCCAGCACAGCTGTCTGCCCGGCGAAATCTTCGTCAGTGGAGGATCGGGAGCTGGACCTTCGCCCAAGCACATCCAAGGGTGCGGCCAAGCCATCCTATAACGAGAAGGCTGCTGGCCTACGACCTGTGGTTGTGATTGGAAAACTGGGGCCTGACCATCAGCTGACGGATGCAGAAATCAAATACTGCAAAAGTAAACTGATGCGTCAGGTTATTGCCTCCGGTCCTGAAGCCAACGCGAACGGCTATGAGACAAAGGACGGCACCATAAAGGTGACGTGCGCGTCTCTGGCCAACTTCGAGTGGATCAGGACAGTGGTCAATAACGTGCCCTCCATGGGGACCACTCGCTTCGCAGTCTACACCGAGGAGAGTGTACCCCTCAGGAAGGCCATCTGCTGGATTCCAGATCCAGACCTGTCTACGGCGGATGTCCTATCCTGTCTACGTGCTCATAATCCGGGCATCAACACGAGGCTTTGGCGAGTCCTCTCGTGCACCAAGAGCAAAAACCGGAAAGGAAAGGAAGGGGCTGCTCTTGTGGTGCGAGTGGATGAGGCCAGTGTTGATGTCATGGGCTCACGGTACGGGAACCGTCTGAGTCTCTTCTTTGGGACGGTCAGCTTCCATGTCTTTCCCAAATGATTGGCTTGGAAGGTTCCTGTAGCTACCGGCCCTTGACGGTAACGCAGATTAACTTGCAGCATTCCAAAGCCGCTACTGCACTATTAAGTAGAACGCTTACCCAGCTGCACACATTACCCCACATAATCGCCATAGATGACCACAGTTAGACATTGGTTTAGCGAATTTAAACGTGGGCGAACATCCGTTTTTGATGAGGAGTGGCAGACGTGGTTACCAAGGAAATCATTCAAAAAGTCTCGACGATCGACGAACGAAAGTGCGCGAAGTAACAGAGGTCATAGGTGTGTCGACTGGAACGGCAATTAATATTTTACATAATAAGTAGGCGATGAAAAAATTGTCGGTCCGATGGGTGCCGCGATTGCTCACAATGCATCAAAAAGCGGATGCGGCTATTAACTTCGAAGCAGTGTTTGGAGCAATTTAAGCGATATCCGAAGGAATTTTTGCGACACGTTGTCGCCGCTGATGAAACCTGGACTCATCATTACATCAAAACAATGGATTTGCATGCTCCGGTGAATCCGCTCCAAAAAAGGCGAAGACAGTCCCATCGGTCGGAAATGTCATGGCGACGATTTTTTGGGTTGCGAACGGCGTCGTTCTCATAGATTTTATAGAAAAAGGAAGAACGATCGCTGGACAATATTACAGTGAGTTATTGGACTGCTTTCACAAAAATTTTAAGGGACACGGACGCATTTGGCGAAAAAGAAAATAAAATACGCCTCTGTCTCGGCTTGACTTCCTCGTTTGAAGTAAATTTTTTCCCGCGAGCCATTTCTTCCTGTTAGGGTACAAGAAAAAGTCGCAATTCATGCAGTTTGGTGGCGAAAACTTCGGATGAATGTTTCTGGTGCGTTATCGAAGATGCTGTTTCAGTACGATAACGCACCAGAAACATTCATCCGAAGTTTTCGCCACCAAACTGCATGAATTGCGACTTTTTCTTGTACCCTAACAGGAAGAAATGCCGAGACAGAGGCGTATTTTAGAAAGTTCGCCGAATCCTATTTTTTTGGAGAGGCTAAAAAATGGCTTTCGGAGAAGTGTATCTTTCTAAAAGGGGGGAAAAAAAAAATTGTTTGAAAAAATGGTGTCTTCGCTTTCTTCAATGGCATGTCAAATAGAATGTTAAAAAGCTTGGGTTTTCAGTTGGTCTTGAATTGCAAGTACTTTCAAATTCATACTTATTTCAAGCTAACTCCTGACGGTACAGATAAGCGTGCACTTGCGCCAATTCCGAGTAAGTTCTCTTTTACCTTCATCTCTGTAAAGAAGTTAAGAAAAGCATTTAGCATTTGAAACCCTGAACCAGTGGGCATTTTTTTGTTTTTTGGTGGGTGAGGTAGAGTTCAAAATGCCTTCACACTTACAGTGAGCTTTGTCTACTGCGTCGAGTAGTGTGGCCACTAAAACAACCCTCTATTCCTCTACTTCCGGGGCGACGCCGTATACACTAGTTTCTGCATTACATTGGGAGCGCTCAGAACGGCATCCATAAAGAACGAATTTTATTTACACTCGTCTGGGCCCTCCGTATTTGCAACCAGCTTTTATGCTAAAAGCTCGTCTTCTTGTGCCTCTGTCTGTGCTGCTTCGCTTTGTTGCACTATATCGAGGTCTATTTTTTCCGTAATACGTCCACGATGTATCCCTTTGCCGCGTTCCAGCTGCCCTTGCGTTCGTTCATTTTCCTGATTATGTTACTTGTCGTAATGTGGCCAATCTGCTTCCTCAGAACATCTCTTTCCGCGAGCCATCTGTCACAACTAAACAACGCTCGGCGCCTGGCAGTATAAGCACCTGAGATCGCTTACCTTGTCCATGCGGTATCTCCAGAAGTATACGTGGCCCGAGCGGAACTGAGTTAAGAAGTAATTGATTTGGCGGAAGTTCCTTTAGACCCATTTGCTCGTTGAGTGAATGTGTTTCGCCTTTCATCTGCCACTCGGTTCAGTGTTCCATCGGCTTTGCCACCGTACTGGAGATTTGAGTTTGTGGCAGCCACGATTAGCCATTTTTCGCTCTGCTTTGGCCCACCGATGTTTGACATTAATCTGCTTAGCATACCAGTGGCATTTACCCAATCTGGGCCTAGAAAGTAAGCCTGCAGTCAAGTTGAATACCCCGGTATTTCCCTACTTTTTGGGTCTCTTGGGACGTGTCGCCTATTTGCATGCTGACCTCGAGTGGCAAGTGACCTCGCGCCATCCGCATGACTTCGATCTCAAGTTTGGCGAATTCCAGGCTCCGGCAACTTGGTTCAGCTTGCTCCTAGCGTCCTCAGTGTCCCCGGGCTGGTATATCCGCCGCTTTATCGTCCGCTTATCCCACTAAATATGTATCTTCTGGCATTTCTATACTCGTCGAAAGATATCGTCGTAGCTTAGATTCCAGAGTTTGGGGTCAAGAATAGCTCCATGGGCAGCGCCAGACGTTACCGCTTTTGCTTCCTGAACAAAAGCTGTGCTACAGCAGTTTACGCTCACCCAGGTAGCTCTAGAGAATCCTTATGCAGGTTTTCGAAACTTTCTCGTAGTGCCTTTATTATGTCTATCCATTGTAAGCTGTACAGGTGTTTCGTACATCAAGCGTTGTCCGGACGGTGATACGGTTCCGGTAGTTGCGTTTGCGTTGAGCGCGGTCTGCATTGCTTACCATCTCCTCTATTACGCTAAGGGATGATTTTCCGCGTCGGTAGCCATATTGCCTTGCTGAAAATCTTCCTACACTGTCAACAGATTCTGCGAGCCTCCCTGTATGAGTTTCTCAAGCAATTTCCCGGCACTATCCAGCATGCATAGCGGACGCCAAGTTAACGGTGGCGCTGGATCGCCTTTACTTTTATTGCACAGTGTGAGTTTCTGTGTTGGGGAAGCCGCTTTGTGGGGAAGATGCTTTGTGGAAAATATGCATTGTAAGCCTCGAGCATCACGTCTGGTCGGCTTTCAGCCACAAGCTTGAGAGCTTCAGCTGGGATACCGTCTGGGTCTGGAGCGTTGATTCTTTTGAGGTTTTTTGTCGCGGTGTTTAGCTCTTCCTCAGTGAAGGGGGGTCTCAGGCCCGCACAGCGTAGAGTGTGTGGTAAACAGTCTATTTCTATCCACTTTGCTAATAGCAGCACTGTTTATATGTGGGGCCGCGGAGTGGATGTTTAGCTTCCTCGTTACAATTTTATAGCCCAATCCCACAAGAGCTGTTATTTAGGTTCCTTCCAACTTCCTTCCATTTTACCTTCTTATTAGCGGTGATTGCTTGATTCTGCGCTGAAATCATCAGCATTCGGCTCCGATTCTCTATTTCTCCTGGCTCTTAAGTACCTTCTTCTATTCCGGAAGCAGGTTTGTCTGAGCTCAGCGATTTCTGTAGTTCACCAGTACACAGTTCGTCTTCTCGAGCATAGCCCTACGCAAGCGCCGATGCCTCGCAGCTTTTGGCACTGCGCTGCATCATGGCGCTTGCAATGTAGCCAGAGTCACCACTATCGTGCGGCTGGGAATTAACTTCAAAGTGAGCTAGGAATGCTTCAGTGTGCACTTTGGCAGCATGTTCTATTAGCGAGTGCCCTTTGTTTTTGGTGCTGGGGCAGGGTTAGTTTTCGTGGTAACTGACGTTCGCGTCAACACAGTGAATGCAATTGGTGGCTTCTTTGCAGGTTTTTATTTCGTGCCCTGGTTTCCCCCACATATCGCTTCGATCAGAGCCACTGCACTTTTCTTGCGTGCACCCTATCCCAAGGCAGGGATAACAGTTCTTAATTAGTTCGCATGCTCACATCTTGGCACGCATCCAGCCCTTTCATTCGAAAAAAATGCTCGCTGAAGCGCACCGAGAGCTACAAAAAGTTTATGGAGATGCTGCAACATGAAACAACGTGAAGACGGTGATTTTAATGTTGACGGCCGTCCACGTGAAGGAAGGGCAAAAACCTTCGAAGACGCTGAATTGGAGGCATTGCTCAATGAGGACCCATGTCAAACACAAGAAGAGTTAGTATTAGGAGTTAGCCGTCAATCCATTTCCAAGCGATTGTATGCTTTGGGAATGATTCAGAAACAGGAGACTTGGGTTCCTTATGAGTTAAAACCAAGGGATGTTGAACGTCGTTTTTTCGCCTTTGAACAACTGCTCCAGCGGCAAAAAAGGCTGCTTCATCGCATCGGGACGGGTGAGGAAATTTTGATTCATTACAGCAATCCAAAGAGAAGAAAGTCATGGGGACTCCCCGGTCAAGTTTCTACGTCGTCGCCTCGGCCGAATATTCTCGCTGCGAAGGTTATTCTATGTATGTATTTGGTGGGATCAAGTTGGTGATATTTATTATGAACTGTTAAAACCAAGCGAAACCATCACTGGGGATCGGTATCGTCTTCAATTGATGCGATTGAGCCGAGCACTGCGCGAGAAGCGGCCGCAAGAGCAAGACAACGCTCGGTCTCACGTTGCCAAGCCCGGTGAAACCTACCTGAAAGCACTAAAGTGGGAAATTCTACCCCACCCTCCATATTCTCCAGATATTGCGCCACCCGATTATCACCTGTTCCGATCGATGGCACACGGTTTAGCTGACCAGCAGTTCTATTCATATGAAGACATCAAAAAAAGGCTTAATCCGTGGATAGCGGAGATCTACCAGAAAGGTGAGAAAAAGTAGTAGCCAGCAATGGGCAATACTTTCAATGATTCATTTGTAACCATTTTTTCAGAATAAAGTTGTCTTTTCATCAACAAACATCGAGAACTTAGTTGCGCACCAATACTTTAACTAAATTTTTGCCAGCTTTACATTGAATGAATTTTGATTTTGTACCACTTCTTTATTAACTCGCAAAACGCGAATGACAACCTGAAATATTTTTATTATTCTATTTTGAATTTCACGTAATTTGATATCTATTATATATTAGTTCCAACAAATCAGTGACAGTACTATAAAATTACCAAAAAAAAACCTGTTGAAGTGCGTGTCACAATTAAATACACAGACAATCGCTGTCAAAACAAATTGCGCAATTGAAATTGATATCCTTTCTCAAAGAGTGTGAGGATGATTAAATTGCTGATTTAATTGCTAGCGAGCGATGCCGAGCCGTGCATACTTAGAGCTAAAGGCTCAGCTCCATTATAACAACAAATTTTTAGACTGCTGCATAAAATAATAGCAAAGGTTTCAATTACCGAATAGGCAGCAACGGATGCGCTTAGCATTTTGTTTATTTAACTGTTTTTTGTTTTTCCTTCTTCTTTTGTTGCTTTTGCCAAACTCACTTTAAAACACTTCGAAAATTAAGCTTTAGCAGCATTTCCTTGTTTTGACATCCGATGTCACTTCTGATATGTTGAGTTACGCGGATTTTTATGCTATTATTCTTTGCGCATTACTTTTAATTTGTCGTTTTTCCATTTGTATTCCCTAATATTGTCAAGTGTTTGTGGGTTTTATTTGTTTGCATCTGTTTTTTTATTTTTATATTTTTTGGGCAAACGCCATTTTTATTTCAGCTAGGCAGCACCGATATGGATGCCTTGCAAAAGGTTTGTCTCACAAATTTGCTCACAATCGCTAAATATTTGTAATTTCATAAAATACCCTTTCAAATAATAGGAAGAATGGTTTGAAATTATACTCCTCCCTCTAATTGTGTGCATTTTGAATGACATTTAATTGTTTTGACATTTCGCGTTTGAAGTTTCATTTTACTCAACTCGTTTTGCTCTATTCTTATACGAGTGCTGCTTCACATTTACCATAGAAGCAAAAACATACATATGTACTTTGGTAATATATATATGTAGAGTATCTGCATACATATATACATATGTACATACATCACTGGCTTCAAAATGGGTGACATTTCGAGTAGCATGGAGAGCCACAGTAGATGGGCATATCGACTTTCATTTCTCATTCAGTAGTATTTGGAGTAGAACTTAAACCAAAGCTTCGTAGAATAGTCGTCCGCATCTATTTAAAAATGTTATCTCAATCGATTTTCAGGTGTAGGAAAATTTTGAAACATGAAAATTTCAAAATGCGATATCTCAGCGAAAAAAAAATGATATTTGAGCAAGCTCAATTTGAAAAAAAAGGTTTGTATTTAAAGATGCCATCCTTTAATTTTGGTGAAAGAAAACATCTGCAAGGCTGCATAACCTCAAATATGGGCAAAAACGGTGTTTTTTGCACTTTTGGGTTAGGATATCTCGAAAACCAGAGCTGATAAAGCAATTCTGAAGCCAGATTTGGATTCTGCGCATCATAAACCTTCGGAAATATATAGTCCGGTTTCTGGGTCTGAGATGCTGTCGGCCTGTGTTATAATGCAATAACAGCTTCCTTCTTCGCGGTATTCAGGGCGAATTCGACGAATGCGGTGCAACAAACGCCTCAAAACGCCAAGATAGAAAATTGTATTGACGGTTTGCCCCATTGACACGAGCTCCTTGCAGACAATTACCTTGAAATCATAAAAACAAATGTGCATAGACTCGGTTTTAGACTTCTCCAAACGCGAGATGGCTCGTGTGGGGCCTTCCATTCGGCACTTTTACGCTTAGCTTCAGGTTTATGTTGGAAAATCCCCGTTTCATCACCAGTTGCAATGCTGTAAAGGAAGTTCTCGTCATTTCTCGCCTCTTTAGTGAGGCCTTTCGAATGTTGAATTCTGAGCAATTTTTGGTTCTCCGTTAACTTGTGCGGTATGAAACGTGCACAGATCTTTCGTAAGCCCAAATTATCAGTTGCGATAAATCGGTGTTTTGGAGATATTCAACCCCGATTCCATGGGTTTCAACGATGATTTCGTTTCGTTTTTGATCAATTTACGAACAATTTCGATGGAGTTTTCGGTGATTACTGATTTTGGGCGGCCTGTATTTTCACTGTCATTTATGTCCTCACAACCATCTCTAAAACGTGTGAACAACTCATGAACTCTGGAACGAGATAGACATTCAACGCCATAAACTTTTTTCATCAATTCAAATGTTTCGGTAAAAGTTTTACCGATTTCAAAACAAAAAATGATATTAACTTTTTGTTCGAAACTCATTTTTGTGCCGATGACACATGACATACTGACACTTTAGACGCAATAACTTCGCTTGCACTGAACCGATTGGCACCAAGCTTTCACTGGAAGTCAGCTAGGGATGTAACTTCCAACGCACTAACTCATTAAAAAGAGAGCGCCATCAAAAACATTTTTATGACGCAAGTCTTGTTTATTTTGGACTTCACCTTGTTTATCCTATGCCTGTCCTAACTATGTATTAGACATTCAACCTCAAAGTTTTCCCTTTGGCGAATTGAATTGGAGAAACCTTTTGTCAACCGAAAATACGACTTTTTTCATTCCTCATTACAGAATATCTCTTTTTCAATAAATTTGGAATGTGGCTAATTTTTTTAGGGGTAGCTTCTCACTCCAGTAGTTAGTAAAAACCACGTTTTCAAATTTGCCAAACAATCTCTCTCTTAACAGAAAATGCATTTATTGAATTTTGACTTTAGAGCTCAGCTGCTTTTTGCAGCAAATGTCTATATTCACGTTTGGTTTTATGTCTGTGCAGTGTAGCGTTCGCTTGGCTAATAAAAGTTGCCACCCTTTGATTTTTTTTTTTTTTAAGTAAAAAATATGTAACAAAAACAAATTGTATTACCGA
This sequence comes from Anastrepha obliqua, assembly GCF_027943255.1. NCBI lineage: Eukaryota > Metazoa > Arthropoda > Insecta > Diptera > Tephritidae > Anastrepha > Anastrepha obliqua. The sequence continues at coordinate 118,535,495 of NC_072893.1, read as the reverse complement.
CTTATACAGATATAGGGTGGGCCATGTAAAGTGTGCTTTTTAAATCGGCTATAAAAAAAAATAATCAATATTTTTTCAAACTTTTTTTTATTTTGAAGATTGAACATTGTCATTTATGAATGAAAAATAATATCGTTCAAATGACTGCCACGACACACTTTCGATTGTTTGGTCTCCAATTTCATGAATGGTAACTTCGGTTTCGTGTTTTAAAGCATCAATCGTCTCTGGATGGTTCGCATAGCATTTGTCCTAAAGGCTCCCCACAAAAAATAGTCCAACGGGCTTAAATCACAGCTCCGAGGCGGCCAATTGGTATCGGAATTTCGGCTGATTATTCGGGTTTCAAAAACGGTACCCAAAGGTTCGAGTACCACTTTGGCAGTGTGACAAGTTGCACCGTCCTGTTGAAATCAAATGTCGTCAATGTCATCCTCTTCTATTTTTGGAAAGAACTCGTTGAGCATATCACGGTAACGCTCGCCATTTACTGTAACCGCGGCTCCTCGCTCATTTTCGAAAAAAATGGCCCGATGATGCCGCCAGACCAAAAACCGCACCAAACAGTGACTCGTTGTGGATGCATTTGCTTCTCTACAGTAACGTGTGGATTTTCTGAGCCCCAAATCCGACAATTTTGCTTATTGACGTAGCCACCGATGTGAAAATCAGAAAAGAAGAAGAAGACTCACCACTTTGGAAATAGGTTTTCAATATTTCCCAATTTTTGTTCAAGCGTATAGCGTCCCATTTCGTAAATGTCAAACCTTTAAGTAAATTATGAACACATTTGACAAGTCATTTGTGTTACCATTCTCAAAAAAATAGGTGGTTCAAAAAGCAAACGCTATATGGCCCACCCTGCATTTTAACAAATAACCTAATAATATTCTTAATCCGTAAGAAATGTTTGAATTTCTTTATAAGCAATATTAATCGTATACAATTTAAAATTGGCCATCTCGCAGACATTTCCATGGATGTATATTCACCTGAACTGGTTATGATACTTTCAATCTCTCGTGGTGTTAATACTTCAGTTCCAGCTGTGTTAGAATTACAGCATCATTTCTGTTTTTTTCTTTTGAATAGCTCTAACCAATGGGGAGTGCAGAAAGTTTTTTTGAAGAAGTTTGTCTATGCCTGGTTTAGTTACTAAATAAGGAGGCTGAAGTTGTGACACAATTTTCTTTGATTTCATACATATTTACCAATCATCGACAAAGCTTCAATATGCATCCATCCCTACCATTATAAAGCTCCAAGCGAATCTTCGGTTTATTCAAAACAGTTCTGCTTCTGTTAGCTCTGTCAGAACGCGAACCGCTTTTTCTATTACAGTGTCGACTGACTCGAACCTTATTCCATTTCATGCAGATTTTCATAAGTAGCAGATAATAGCCTCACTGCACAAGATGCGACAAGTAAGGTCTAACACTCGGATACTGTACTTGGCTGGAAACCTCTTGACGGGCAATGCGGCATGAGCCGGCGCACTATTTTGTTCTATCGTGACAAAATTCTTACTTCTTGCCCTGGATGCAGAACATTTTTTGAATTTTCAACAGAAAAAGAAAGGATACCACCAATGCTGTTGTTTGCACGATTATCGAATGTAAGGCTCTCTGTAGACTGATTGTGAGCTGATGAGGCAAAGCCTGTTTATCGCTTTTTATGACTCTGTATTGGTATCTACGGCGGCCGCCGTAGCCGAATGGGTTGGTGCGTGATCACCATTCGGAATTCACTGAGAGGTCGTTGGTTCGAATCTCGGTGAAAGCAAAATTAATAAAAAAAAAAAACATTTTTCTAATAGCGGTCGCCCCTCGGCAGGCAATGGCAAACCTCCGAGTGTATTTCTGCTATGAAAAAGCTCCTCATAAAAATATCTGCCGTTCGGAGTCGGCTTGAAACTGTAGGTGCCTCCATTTGTGGAACAACACCAAGACGCACACCACAAATAGGAGGAGGAGCTCGGCCAAACACCTAACAGAAGTGTACGCGCCAATTATTTATTTTTTTTTTATTTTTATTGGTATCTATTGACTCTCAAATTGTAGGATGTTTTTTGAGAACTTAAAAATATAATATAAAACAGAAATATTATTAATATTATTATTTATTGCTTTTACGCTATATCGAGGGTGCATACCGCTACAATAAAAGATTTCTATTGCTGCCGATTTCTCGCTAAAGTCTTCGACTGGTTCCATGTTAGAGCGCTCTCAACAGCTGGGAATTCAGACTGAATAGGTCTGCGCCAAGAACCTTTATGTATTCCCCATCCACGTGAGCCTTGAAGATTCCATTTTAGTACCATCCTACTAAGAGAATATTTGGGTTTCCGGGGGGACTATTCCAGCCATCTTCACTTTTTTTCTGTAATTTGAATACTGATGGCTTTTTGTTCACTTCGCTTCATTAGTTCTTCGTTGGAGGTCCAATTTTTCGGCTATTTTTCGCAATATTGTACGCAATCATCTGTTAACAAAAGGCTGCAGCTTGTCTGATCGCTTGAACAATCGTAATTTGGTTTTTGTTCTAAATTGTTTCGAGTACCAAATGCGTTTTAGGCCAGTAAATGTACACTTTACTTTACGAAGTCTTGCGTCAATGTCGTTTCGTCGTGTGGAGTTAACGGTATCCATACTACCTCAGGATAGAGAACGAGATATCTGGAAAATTATAAGTTGTGTATTACACATTTTATTTGGTTGTTATTGATAGTAAATATGTATTCATGAAGGACCGCAATGGCACATTTTGGGAGTATGATGACATCAGATTCAAGACGAACCTTCGCCTCGAATTGCTTCAATGATTGTTTACAATATTTTTTGTTCTTCTTTTTAAAAGTTTGATTATTTTTCATTCGCAATAGAAATTAACGATCCTTTTTCGGCAGTGTTGCCATCAAAAATGCCCGTAATCTGCTTAAATTAAGGGGGAATTAAGTTTAATAGTTGCATTAATTACCGATATACAGTCGAACCTAAATAAGTCGAACTTCGATATCTCGAATCAAATTGCTTGGCAATGGCGTTTAGAGTGAGAATTGTGTGTAATTTTTTCTTGATAACTCGAACTTCTATTACTCGAATATCTTGATAACTCGAACAGAATATTTGGCGCCAGCTTTGATAAGTCGAATTTCCGGGGGAATCCCCTTATTACGTGTTGCTTATTTTATAGCAAACAAATGTCAGCAGTTGGGTCGCTGCACTGTTTAAGTCCACAGGTATTTTATTAGTAGTTCTTACGCGAAAATAAACTCTGTTGACATGTCATCAAAACATTGTTTAAAAACTTTATCTACTGATGAAAAATTTAAACTAATAAAGGAAGTAGAAATGGGTGCGCGAAAAAAAGATGTAGCTGTAAAGTATGCTATTCCGGCAAATACAGCGTCATCTATTTTAAAAAATAAACAAACGGTTATTACTGCAATCGAAAGTGGTGGTGCAAGTGGGAGTTCAAAGAGACTAAAAAAGCCAAGTAAATGTGGACAAAGCAGTTTTAGAATGGTTTAAATCGGCAAGAACACGGAATTTGCCTATATTCGGAGGATTACTTAAAGAAAAATCATTGGAATTTAGTCAAAAATTAGAACAACCGAATTTGAAGACAAGCACTGGTTGGCTCGATAATTGGAAACGAAGGTATGTACATTCATAAAATAAATGTGCAAGCTGGCATCTAAAGTTATTTTTTTTTTCTTAGATCTGGTGTATGTCATAAAAAAGCGAAGAAGACTGTAAGAAATGGCAACGTGATGTTTTACCTCTTTATTAGAAGGTGAGCAAGCACGGGACGTATTCAATGCAGACGAGACGGGCTTATTCTTTAAATGCCTTCCAGATAACACCTTAACTTTTAAAAACCAGAAATGCCATTGAGGAAAGCACAGTAAACAGAGAGTTACGTTGATAATTGCCGCAAACATGGATGGATCAGAAAAATTTAAATTACTCTTGATAGGTAAAAGTAATCAACCCCGCTGTTTTAGAGGTGTTAAATGGTTACCTCTCGACTGTAAAGCAAATTCAAAGGCGTGGATGATGGGAGCCTTTTTTGAAGAATGGCTTCTTAACTTAGACAAAGACATCCAACAGAGATTAAAGTTTATCAAACTTGCATTTTTCCCCCCGAATATGACATCAAAATTACAACCACTCGATCAAGGTGTCATACAAAATTTAAAATATCATTATCGTCCCAGAATTTAAAAAAATACTATAAAATGCTTTGAAGTAAACAAAAATCTTAACATTACATTAATGGACTGTGTTGATGAAATAACTAATGCATAGAATATCGATGTTAAGCCTGAAACCATCGCTAATTGTTTTAGAAAAGCCGGCTTCGGTCAATATTCTGAATGGGAGGAAGAAGATGAAATTCCTTTGGTTTTCATAAGCGAACGCGTAAAAGAAAGGAGTAAGGAAGAAATTCAACTGCAGAATGAATATGAAGCTTGGCAAAATATCAAAGGTACAGAAGGTGTCACCTTTAATGATTTTATGCATGTGGATGACGATATTGTTACTTCAGAGTTTCCCACAGATGAAGATATTGTGGAGCTATTGGGATCTAAATCCGAATTTGAGCATGATAGCGAAAGTGATATAGAAGATGATTTGCAAGATGATATGCTGCAGCCATTTTCAAACGAGCTAGTTGCAAATTCGTTCAAGATTTTGCGGTCATATTTGAAAACCAATGAACATGCAACCGATTCTCTGTACAATGATTTAAATAATATTAAAGCTTTTTTTGAAGATCATAATAAAAAATCCTCTCGTCAATCCCAAGTAACTGACTTTTTTACTTTAAACGAATGAAAGCTATACATCTATTCATACAATGTTCTTAATTATGTATATATGTACAATTTTAAAATATACACATACAATATTATATAGCAACTATACATAATTTGAAGCATGTAAAGGGTGTTTTTTTAGAGGTTAGGTTTTCAAGTTGGCACTGCTTTTTTCGTAGATGGTTTTTTTGACAGCTGTCACTTGATTTATGCTCAGTTTGGTTTGCCATTTCATAATGAATAGACTTACACCTGAACAACGTTTGCAAATCGTGCAAATTTATTACGAAAATAATGGTTCGGTTCGCGCGACGCATCGAAGAAAATTTTGTTCAGCGATGAAGCTCACTTTTGGTTGAATGGGTATGTCAATAAGCAAAATTGTCACATTTGGAGTGAACATAATCCGCAAGCCATTGCTGAGACGCCGTTACATCCTCAAAAAGTCACTGTTTGGTGTGCTCTATGGGCAGAGGGAATCATTGATCCATATTTCTTTAAAAATGAAGCCGGCCATAATGTTACAGTCAATGGAGAGCGCTATAGAGCCATGATTAATGACTTTTTCGTGCCTGAATTGGACGATGTTGATGTGGACGACCTTTGGTTCCAATAAGACGGCGCTACATGCCATACAGCCAACGCAACAATCGATTTATTGAAGGAAACTTTTGGTGAGCGCATTATCTCGCGCCGTGGACCTGTGGCGTGGCCTCCGAGATCGTGCGATATAACACCGCTGGACTATTTCTTGTGGGGCTATGTGAAGTCGCTTGTCTACGCAGATAAGCCCGAGACGATTGAAGTCTTGGAAGAGAATATGCGCGTTATTGCTGACATACGGCCCCAATTGCTGCAAAAAGTGGTCGAAAATTGGGTCCTCGACTGGAATTTATTCGAGCCAGCCGCGGCGGCCACTTGCCCGAAATCATTTTTAAAACATAATGGCAAACCCTTATCTTTATAATAAAGCTAAATTCTTGGCCATAACATTAAATTATATACGTTTTATTTCATCTTGAAAACCTAACCTCTAAAAAAAACACCCTTTACTGTATTATCAATAAAATTGTTTGCTAACCCTTGAGTTTTATGGATTGTTTTATTTTCCCATAAGGTTTTATTTTGTTTATGGATTTTTATGTATGTATGTACATATGTATATTATATTTGATAACTCGAAATCTTGATAGCTCGATTTTTTTTTTTTTTGTAGCATGTCATAGTTCGAGTTATCGAAGTTCGACTGTAATTCCAAACTAAGTCGTTAATCTCGCTCAATGTCCGCCTATGCTTCTATATATTGTACATTTTGAGTTGATGAGTCTTAAAATCTCGCAAGCACTTTTTCTAAATTTTTTTCATTCCATTTTGACTTCAGAGACTTCGAGGATATTGGCTAGGACTATAGAACCTGATTCAGATTCTAGTACCGCATTGTTGCTTATTTCAAATTTTGTTTCACCAGCAAACCGCCCGCAATTTTTCCATAACTTTCCTTTATTCGAGTACATCCATCACTTTTACCACTTTTTTGTGCTTCTCTCAATGTGTGGCATATCATTGATAATGCCAATTACATACTATATTAGTAAAATATATTCTCACTTACAATAAAACTTTTGAATCCGAATAAAAGTAACACAGTAACACATTTTAACACATATACTTGCACATGCGTACCTATACATACTTATGCATACATAGGTACTACGCTCGTACATATATTTCGCATGCTGCCAATTTTCATAAATTTAGCCAATCAATTATGACTCAATGATTGCAAAAAGTTAAGAGAAAATGTGTGTTGGTACCATTCACACTCACACATACATTCTATACAGATTGCATACATATGCATACACTTATATACATAAATATATTTATAAATATGTGAGATGTCAATAAATGAGTAAAATATTTCTCCTATATCGTTTAACGAATACCCGCAACTATCCATGATTTAAGTATCTGCATAAAAGTCACGTAATCCTCCACGCATTAGTACTTTAATCAGAGGAAAGTTTGAAATTTATTGAAACTCTCACTTTTTCAGAGTTCTGAAATTTGTAGATGTTACTTAATTCCGCTGTATATTTTTTTGCAAGACCTCCAGCTGATTTTCTGCTTCTTTATTAGCGCATTTCCTCGTGAGAGGAAAGTCTCTAGGCAGCACTATCTTCTTGGCCATTTGAGGCCACACTCAGAAAACTAGTAAATATTTTGCTTAGTCGGGAAGGAGGCGTTGTTATCCCGCTCGCAAATCTTTTCCTGAACCACAAAATGGGAACTTTTTCAAATTTGTAGAAGATCTCTCATTTCCGCAGTGCTAAGATCTTCTAACTCATTCAAGAATTGTCTACCATAAGTGGTGAAACATCGTCTAAATAGAGTGAGAGGATGCAGAATCGTCTATCTCTCTTCTTCATCTCGATAGTTTCTGCAGAAATTGTACGTCTGCGCGCCTAGTATCGGAATCAGTATTATAGGACGCGTTTAAGCATTGAGAGTCAGACCCAATTGTTGCGCAATTCCGCGGGTAGGTTCTTTACGCCATCTTTCGTTCACTTTAGTGAAGATTCGGATAGGATAGTACAAATTGCTGCCCTTACAAGGGACCCACTTGGACAAACACGAAAAATCTTTCGTTGTGATACCACACAAGGAGGCAAAAAACAGAAGAATAAGAACGAAGCAGGTGGAAACAGGAAGAAGGGACTTCGGTGGATATTTGCCCTTCGTCTTAGCCGCTTCAAGCTACTGATGAATTTTACTAAGTGTATGATATTCGGCCGCCTTAGCCGAATGGGTTGGTGCGTGATTACCATTCGGAATACACAGAGAGAACGTTGGTTCGAATCTCGGTGAAAGCAAAATTAAGGAAAACATTTTTCTAATAGCTATTTTTCTAATAACGGTCCTAAAAATATCTGCCGTTCGGAGTCGGTTTGAAACTGTAGGTCCCTCCATGTGTGAAACAACATCAAGACGTACACCACAAATAGGAGGAGGAGCTCGGCCAATAAGGGCGGGTAGATGTTGAAATGGAATAAAATGGCGTTTGCTGTGTGGCACGTAGCGCCGTCCTGCTGGAACTACATGTCGTCTAGGTCCATATGGGTCAATATGGGCCATAAGAAATTGGAAGGGCCACCACGTCTACCAAAAAATTAGCGCAATGCGCGCAACGTTTGCGTTAATGACAGCTGAGAATACGATGCTGCAATGATTCCAACTCACAGCTTCTGCAGAAAGGTCTAGAAGCAGTTCCAAGTCTCACCGCATGGATACCTAACGGACAATGCCCGGTAAGGATACCTACGAAATTCGAGAGCTGCGGTTTTAATAGCCTTAGAAGCTCGAGCGCCCCGATCTACTCGTGACCAAAACGATCTCGCGACTTTGCACGTTTGTGTAGTAGCTCAGCCCTCGCTGAGTGGACGCGAGGCCCATCTTTTCAGGAGTAACCCACAGGTTCTCAAGGGAAATCCAATATTCTCTTTTTGCGATGAAACCGTCTCCAGGATTTCCTGTCTAGCCAGCTTGAAGAACCCATTTACAATTAAGCGAAATGGCTCAGCCGTCTCTTTAAGAGAAATGCGGCATTTTATGGCCACCTTGGAAGTTGTCAACTATTTTTTAAGGGAGTTTATCGCCATCTAGCTTTCAGGCAGGCTGTCGGTATGAATTATTGAAGAGGTATACATATTTTTGAAGTGAAGTGACGAGAATATTGAATAACTGGGCTCACTAATATTAAAGAATCTTCAACAAATCAATTAAAGTACCAGTCGGAATATATCCAGCATACGTTTATGTTGAGCTCATTGAAGTTTTTGACACATGAGTGATGGCACGGAGTTAGGTCTAGGCTGAGTGTCACTCAAATTTATAGACTACCATCGGAAATCATGTTTGCGCCCACTTTTGATATTCATAAGAGTGAGAAGAGCCTAAATTTAAAAATCTTCCGCCGAATCTTTCTCTCAAACACTCTAAGTGATACCTCATCGGATGTTGTTATCGTCCAAGAGAGATACCTTATGTAGATCAGAGCCTTATAGAGTAATAGTTTTGTTCGTCGAAAGAGGACTTTACTACTAAATTGCCTACTTAGTCCCAAGTAGCAAGACTACTTTGGCTACATTCAGAAAGCAGTAGATAGTCCCGTGCGTAGAAGTCCACGCAAGTAGGGAAGGTCCCTGATTGCCATTCGCTTGGGAGTGACCAAGACGATTCTTCTGCACACGGTCCAAGCAGCTCACAACTTCCGAGATTCGGCCAAGTATCATCTGCGTAGCTCCCGAGCATCCGTTTGAAAGCGAGCTTTTGTGAGAAGATGAATCAACCCAGAATATCCGCCACTTAAAATCTTCTCCAAGGAAAAACAAAGCCTTGCCACGGATGAGAACTTTACTATTGAAAGCTATTAAAAATAGTGTGGAGTACATCGGAATTTTTCCTTACTAATCCTACAGGTCAAAAACGCTTCATAGCAGCAAAAATAAATGTTATGAAAAGATTTTTAATAGCAGAAATGGCCTCTAAAATAATAGTAGAAATGGCCGCTGTTTAAAAATTTCATTATTTTTTGACCGGAGTAGAAATTCAATCCATTGCCCACGGTTCACTTTTTACGTTCTCTCTTTTAATAAAAAATAATGCAACTGTATTTATCTACTAATTATTTTAATTACTACCAATTCTGGTATTTAATAACTCTATACTAAAATTAATCCCACAACAAGAACAATTTCGGAATTAATTTGCCAAAAGTCTATCATAATTTTTCTTGCCCATAAACACATCTCATTAAATGCCTCGTTATTTCTAAATAATTGGATATAATCCACATTCATAAAGCAATAACAAAGTCATAATTTGGATGATATGAACAAAAATATATAATATGAAAGAACAAATAAGAGCCACGAAACACATGACACAAAAAACGACATACATAAATATTTTCCAATCAATCAAACACAATTGCGTCGGACAATGGAGCTTTCATGAGAGAGACTGATTGCCGCATGTGGGGAAAGGGCGAACGCTGGGCAGCGCATTAAAAAGCTACTAAGTACTTTAACGCCTCCACCTAGCCAGAGGCCTCTAATAATGTCATTATTGTGTAAATAAATAAATAAGTAAATAAATGAAATCATAAATGGTGATGTGATAAACATCAAAGCTGACATTTGCTTGATTGGTTGGTTGGACAGTGGGGCTGCGGCTAGCCAGTTGGGCTAGAGAACGGAAATGGGAGGAAGCGGATTGCTTGTGGACAATAACGGTTGTATAAAGTGTGTAATGGCGACGGAAATTGAAGCAATTTGCTGCGGAAAGCGTTAATGAAGAGCTCACAGACGGGAGGAGTACATGGAAGGGGAGTAAACGAAGGATGTTATTGGTAAAAGCAAGAGGGGAAGATAAATTGTTGATGAGAAAATGAAGTGAATTAAATGATAAATTAAGTGTCAATGGGGATAAATCAATAAGATGGGTGATGAGTGGGCTTAAGGGGAAAGAGTTTAGAAACAATGCGTGTTTAAAGAAAAGGCCTGAGATGTAAGTTGGTAGCGATAGGTATGGGTGAAGGTAAAGGTAAAGGTAAAGATAAAGGTAAAGGTAAAGGTAAAGGTAAAGGTAAAGGTAAAGGTAAAGGTAAAGGTAAAGGTAAAGGTAAAGGTAAAGGTAAAGGTAAAGGTAAAGGTAAAGGTAAAGGTAAAGGTAAAGGTAAAGGTAAAGGTAAAGGTAAAGGTAAAGGTAAAGGTAAAGGTAAAGGTAAAGGTAAAGGTAAAGGTAAAGGTAAAGGTAAAGGTAAAGGTAAAGGTAAAGGTAAAGGTAAAGGTAAAGGTAAAGGTAAAGGTAAAGGTAAAGGTAAAGGTAAAGGTAAAGGTAAAGGTAAAGGTAAAGGTAAAGGTAAAGGTAAAGGTAAAGGTAAAGGTAAAGGTAAAGGTAAAGGTAAAGGTAAAGGTAAAGGTAAAGGTAAAGGTAAAGGTAAAGGTAAAGGTAAAGGTAAAGGTAAAGGTAAAGGTAAAGGTAAAGGTAAAGGTAAAGGTAAAGGTAAAGGTAAAGGTAAAGGTAAAGGTAAAGGTAAAGGTAAAGGTAAAGGTAAAGGTAAAGGTAAAGGTAAAGGTAAAGGTAAAGGTAAAGGTAAAGGTAAAGGTAAAGGTAAAGGTAAAGGTAAAGGTAAAGGTAAAGGTAAAGGTAAAGGTAAAGGTAAAGGTAAAGGTAAAGGTAAAGGTAAATTGAAAGGTAAAGGTAAAGGTAAAGGTAAAGGTAAAGGTAAAGGTAAAGGTAAAGGTAAAGGTAAAGGTAAAGGTAAAGGTAAAGGTAAAGGTAAAGGTAAAGGTAAAGGTAAAGGTAAAGGTAAAGGTAAAGGTAAAGGTAAAGGTAAAGAAAAAAGAAAACGAGAAAAAAAATAAAAGGAAAAGGAAATTAAAAAAGAAACATAAAAGTTTTGTAGGGATACCAAATTCAGACATCGCGGCATACAGATAGCTCCTTTTCGTACTGTCGAATGCAGCTTTAAAGTCGACGCAACGATGGTGTGTGTCGATTCTCCTTTCATGGGTCTTTTCGAAGATTTGGCATATTGTGAATATTTGGTCGATGGTAAACTTTCCAGGTCTGAAGCCACACTGATAAGGTCCAATCAGTTGGTTGACGGTGGGCTTCAGCCTTTCCCACAATACGCTCGCTAGAACCTTATAGGCGATATTTAGAAGACTAATCCCGCGATAATTGGCACAGATTGCAGGATCGCCCTTCCTATGGATTGGGTAGAGCACACTTAAATTCCAATCGACAGGCATGCTTTCATCCGACCATATTTTGCATGTAAGCTGGGGTTCTCGGCTAACAACAACTAAAGGTCGTGAACTATGGAAAGCGGCAAAACAACTTGGCTGCCAAATTATCTCAACCGGAAGTCCGACCTACTGGCCTTCAGACCCTAACAAAATCCCCGATGTTATAGATTTCTTTGTAGTCAAACCAATACCAAACCATATCATCCAAGTAGAAGACGACGTAGACCTGAACTCAGACCATTCACCTATTTTTATGTATATTAATGGCAAATCAAAATTTAACGAGCGAAGTTCCGTACTCTCAAATAAAATGACCGAATGGGATTTTTTCAAGTATATACGTATATGGAAAATACCGACACAATTACCAACGAAGAAGATATTGAAGACGAAACAATAAAACTTACAACACATATTCAGAAAGCAGCTTGGATAAGCACACCAGCAAGTAAACAAACACGAAATAACCAACAAAAGATATCTACAAGAAATATTAGAAATATTAGGAGAAAAAAGAAAAGTAAGAAAAAAGTGGCAATCAACAAGGGTGCCCTCCAAGAAAACTGAACTAAACAGATTAACAAAATTGCTCAGAGAAAAAATACAGGAGCATAAAAACAATATCAGAAAAAACACTCTGAAAAACTTTCTCGCTTTAGAAAGCGATGACGTGTGTCAAGCGACCAATTCAACATAATCCGCCAATAAAACAGCAAAATGGTATTCACATTTGGGCTAAAAGCGATGCAGAAAAAGCTGACGTACCATAGGTATTTGCCAACCACCTGCAGAAAATCTTTCAACCGCACCGAAAAATAATAAATTTCACTCCGCCATCAACTGTACAAGAGTTCGTTAAAATAAAGCATTTCAGTATAGATGAAGTTGCTACCGAAATTTTCAATTTAAAATTAAGGAAGAGTCCAGGGTTCGACTTAATAACCGCCGAAGTTTTGAGAAATATATCAACTAAGGTGCTAATTAAATTGACTTTTATAATGAATGCATGCCTAGATTGGAAATATATACCATTCCAATAGAAAGTATCCGAAATAGTAATGATACCTAAACCAGGCAAAAATCCGAATGAAGTGTCATCTTACCGGCCAATCGCTCTGCTTCCAGTAATGGGTAAACTATTCGAAAAGCTGTTCTCCAAACGCTTAAAATCTATAATTGCATGTAGAAACATCATACCCTCACATCAGTTTAGCTTCCGGGAAAAACACTCTACCGTCGAACAAATACACAGGATAACACATACAATAGAAGACGCGCTAGAGAGTAATAAAGTCTGCTCAGCAATATTCCTTGACGTTGCCCAGGCATTTGATAAAGTATGACACGAAGGACTACTTTGTAAATTAAAAGCCCTTCTTCCGTTGCAGTTCACTGACATTTTGGAATCGTATATGGGTAAGACTCCGTCAGAAAATATGAGATTTGCAAGTGGTCTTTCGATTTCTTTGAAACTTTGGGAAATATTAGTTCTAGGTAAGATACATTCAAGCCTAAAAGGATTTTGAAAAATTTTCAAAATTGAGTCATCTACGCCATGTTGAATATCGGGACCGTGTTTTTTCAAAAATCAATATTTCTTGAACCGGTGGATGGATTTCAATGCAATTTACAGACAATATAGAAACAAATAAGTAGTTTAAATTAGTATTATGTAAAAAAAAAATTTCGAAATTTTGACCAAAAAAAAGTCAAAAAATTTTTTTGAATCAATTTTTAGTTGATTTGGCCACTTTTTTAGATTTTCTGTTATACACGTAACGATTCCTTATGATTTAACCTTTATTTTGAAAAAAAAAATTTTATGGTGTCTATAATAGTTCTCGAGATATTGCGATTTTAGTGGAAGCGAACACCGTGAATTTCGCGGTTACGCAGCGCAGGAGTAGAAAAACGCGCACAGACCTGCAGCAGTCTGCTCCAGTCACTTCATACAGGAACACATAACGCAGCGCGAACCGTGCGTGCGTACGCGAAAGTGCGTGCGCGCTTCCACTAAAATCGCAATATCTCGAGAACTATTATAGACACCATAAAATTTTTTTTTTCAAAATAAAGGTTAAATCATAAGGAATCGTTACGTGTATAACAGAAAATCTAAAAAAGTGGCCAAATCAACTAAAAATTGATTCAAAAAAATTTTTTGACTTTTTTTTGGTCAAAATTTCGAAATTTTTTTTTTACATAATACTAATTTAAACTACTTATTTGTTTCTATATTGTCTGTAAATTGCATTGAAATCCATCCACCGGTTCAAGAAATATTGATTTTTGAAAAAACACGGTCCCGATATTCAACATGGCGTAGATGACTCAATTTTGAAAATTTTTCAAAATCCTTTTAGGCTTGAATGTATCTTACCTAGAACTAATATTTCCCAAAGTTTCAAAGAAATCGAAAGACCACTTGCAAATCTCATATTTTCTGACGGAGTCTTACCCATATAACAAATAGGTACTTTAGAGTAAAGCAAAAGCTGGCGTATTCGGAAATAAAACAAATATTGGCCGGAGTACCACAAGGCAGCATACTCGGCCCAGTACTGTACCTACTCTATACCGCAGACCTGCCAGTACCGAAAATGTGGAAAGTAGCTACATTCGCTGACGATACATGCATCTTAGCTGTTGAAGCAACTGAAAACGAATCCATCCAGAAACTGCAGAAGTCCATTGACGAAGTAGTCACATGGACTGAAAATTGGAACATAAAGCTAAATGAAACCAAATCAGTTCACGTGGATTTTACTAATAAAAAAATTATCTACAAACCAGTTCATATTTTGTCAGCAATAGTGCCAAATGCTAATAGTGCAAAGTATCTAGGCATGACTTTAGATGTAAAGCTCAAGTGGAAAGAGCACGTGAAAATCAAAGCTGCTGAGCTGAATCTAAAGACGCAAAAACTCCAATGGCTAATTGGCAGAAACTCTGAGCTATCAACTCAAAATAAACTCCTCACTTACAACCAAGTGCTAAAGCCGGTGTGGACCTATGGTCTTCAATTATGGGGATGTACTGCAAAGACCAACATCGACATTATACAGCATCTCCAAAATAGAGTAATCAGGGGAATCGTTAAAGCTCCCTGGTACGTGCGTAATGAAGATCTGCGCAAGGATTTAAATTTAAAACTGTCTCAGACACAGCCAATCTCTGTGCAGTTAAGCATGCTGAAAAGGTAAAAAAATACATTAACGCAGAAGCTTCCGTACTAAGCGATGAAACAACTGTAAAAAGAAGATTAAAAAGAAAGAAACCTCAAGACTTAGTTGTCAATATTGTTTAAGCTACACTTCAAATTGTGAAATGAAAATTACTTATTAGTTTTATACTAGGTGTAATCTTTATGGAATGTAAATAAAAATTTATAACATTTCAATAAAAAAAAAAAAATATTTTGCATAGGAGCTGATGCATGCACCTTACCACCTCCCCGCCGCCATGTTTAAATAGCTCAGCAGGCAGTCCGTCGGCGCCAGCGGCATTGTTGTTCTTTAGCCGCGTTATCGCTATTCTCACCTCGTCATGTTCGGGTAGCGGAACGACAATTCCGTCGCCAAAGATTGGGTTATCGGGATCTTCACATTCTCTGTGACATGCGCAGCTATTACTATTTAACAGGTTCATACTACAGTCACTCACACCTTATTTGATACAGAGACGATTTTTTTGTAAAGTGTTCTATATTTCATAATATTTTGCGGAAATGGAAAAACAGAGTAATTTATTTTACTTTATTTCATTTTTTTATATAAATTATAACAAAGTGTCCACATCGTAATGTAAACAAAAAAACCTACAGTGAATTCAAGCCGCAGCTTAAATGAAACAATTAAAACGAGCACCTATTTATTTTAATTTTGAAAATTTTAAGGTATTAAGGGGGGAGCCTGGTTTATAAGGTCAAAAAAATCAATTTTTTTTTTCGTTTTAAGCGATTCCTAATATATTTCAGAATATTCACACAAAGTTACAGAGCCTAATTCTCAATATTTCCGTAGATACAAAGCCAAAGGTAGGCGAGCGTTAGGTAGTTACGCTGTGACCGGGCAGCTATAGTACAAACTTTATCACAGCTTGTTCCCTTCAGTGTTAAATTCTCTTCTATTTGAACTTACAAAATAGATTAAAAAAAATTTTTCAAGATTTTTATACCAAGTTGAAGTGAATTTTTTTTTTTTATAGAAAGGCATTTTTTTTTTAAACCTCCAAAAAGTTGAAATTTTGGAATTTCTCTCAGTTTTCTAAGTTCATCTAGAATAAAAAATCATGTTAATTAGAAATCCATTTGAATTTTTTGCTTTAGATAATAATTACGAGCTGTATCTTGCACGCCAGTTGGAAACTCCAGTGTTGCAGCGCTCTACTAATTTCTATGTTAAACATTTTTTTCAACTTATTTTAACCAGTACAAAATTTTTTTATACTTTTTAAATGTTCATTAAAAGATAGAAAAAACTTTGCAGTGCTAAATTAATTTTTTCCTTAAAAAACAAAATTGCAAAGAGATGCAATTTTTACACCTCATAAACCAGGCTCCCCCCTTAAGCACATCGCTGGGTTCATGCCTACGCTATATTTATGGAAACTAGAGAAAGTACTTGGCAAACAGTTAAAAAAAAATATAAAAAATATTTAACTCTTAACGCCGCTATAATTTTTTATACTAAAATAGCAACATTGCAGTAAAATTGCACGCTCTTGCCAACCACCCGCCACGCAAAACGTACAACATCCAATTAAACGACAGCAACAACGCTCCAAATGCCGGTTATTCACAAACTTCACAACTGCCACACATGCAACGCTGCCTGCCACACGTGCCCAATTAAACTAATGATAAGCAAAAATGGCAGTAGCACAATAAAAGTGACTAAAAGACGTCATAGAGCAAAAAAAAAGAATTTAAAAAACTGGTAGACGGAGGCAGCGCGAGTAGTGGGGGGAGTGTATGTAAGTGAGCGTGTAGTTTGTATGCATGATTTTGACATTGCATGTCTAAATTGTGTAACATGTCAAAGGTAACA
Organism: Anastrepha obliqua; assembly: GCF_027943255.1. Lineage (NCBI taxonomy): Eukaryota > Metazoa > Arthropoda > Insecta > Diptera > Tephritidae > Anastrepha > Anastrepha obliqua. The sequence continues at coordinate 118,518,810 of NC_072893.1, read as the reverse complement.
AGTGGCAAACTGACAACAATAGCAACAGCAACAAAAACAGGCGCCAAGTAAAGCTGAATTGTTATTTAACATTTTTTTGTTGCATACCAGCAGGCGCGCATGCTGGTAATCGGCTACGTGAGAAATGGCTTGTTAGAGCAGGCTGTGTGTAACTGATTTTTCTCCATTGTGTTTTGGGCTATTCTTTGAATTCCACTCCAAGTGAAGGATGCGCATTTTACTCACTCCGCTGGCAGTTGCCCCCGTCTGGGCGCTGCTAACACTACACAAATGCACGTAAGCAGAGCCCATAGGGCACATAGGGCAATGTAAGCGCAAAAGTCTAAATAAAATTATTGCTCGGCGCTGTAAAAGTTACACACTTTTCCCAACGTTTCACACACAGCCACCTTTAAAAATGCATGCAAACATAGAGAGACACATGCATACATAGGTGTGCATGATTGTGTGAAAATTTGCCTGCCACTGATATGCTAGCATGCGTGTGTGTGTGTACCGCTAAGTGGCATCATTTTGAAATAAACTTGATTCAATCAGAGTTCATCATCATTCACCAATGTATCCATTCACACTCACATCATTTCAAGTCTCTTTCCATGGAAAAAGCGTGTGAAAATGTTGGAAATATTCTCGTGTGTCTGTTTGCACTTACACACACATACGAGAACATTTCCAATACATACGCACATAGCCACATGCATGTGCCAAAAATTAATACATTTTTCCGTATGCCTCCGATTGATCCGGAAATTGAAAAGTCAAGCCTTTTGTGGCGTAAAATAACAGCAGCCTCAGGTAAGCCTGTATACATATTCACATGCGTACATAAGTGTGTATGTAGTAGTATCTGCACAGTTACATATTTACAACGCACCACACAGAACCTGATTTAAAAAAATGTCTTAATTTTATGGGACAGAGTATGAAATAAAGTTCTTTAATTGCTCAAACTACTACCACTGGAATAGAGTTGCCAAGTTATCATAATTTCACTGCAATCTTTCCAAATTTTCAAATATAATTTTGTGCTAGATTATGTGAATGCTGTGAATCCTCTTAGCTGATTGAATTAGCAAAAAAATTACCTCAGTTAGCCGTGGGGTTTTACCTTCCTAGACTACTTGCCGAATTGTAGAATTAGATATACGAGGTGTGTTAAAAAGTATCGCAAATTTTGTGTTTCTTCAAAAATTATTTATTTATTCATTAATATCTATTTTGCCCCTCCAAAGTAATCCCCATGAGATAGTATGCACTTGTGCCAACGTTCCTTCCAATCTTCGAAGCACTTCAAAAAATCATTTTTTTATCTTGTTCAGCTCCTCCTTCGATGCCGTCTTTATCTCGTCAATCATAGCGTAGCGTCTCGTCTTCAGTTTAGGGAATAAGAAAAGGTCACAGGGGGCCAGATCTGGGGAATACGATGACTGTGGAATTATTAGTGTATTTTGTTTTGGCCAAAAATCCGCGCACAAGCAACGTTGTGTGAGCAAGGGCGTTATCGTGATGCAAGAGCCAATTTTTGTTCTTCTGCAAATCCTGGCGTTAGCGGCGGATTGCTTCGCGCAAATTGCGCATAACTTGCAGGTAATATTCCTTATTGACCGTTTTACCCTATGGCAAGAACTCATGATGCACAACGCCCCTGCAAGCGAAGAAAACGGTAAGCAAAACTTTTACATTCGACCGAACTTGGCGCGCTTTTTTCGGTCTTGGTTCGTGCGGCAGCTTCCATTGAGATGATTGAGCTTTGGTTTCCACGTCATAACCATAAACCCACGATTCACCACCAGTTATGATCCTCTAGAGCAAATTTGAGTCGTCGCGGACAGAGTCCAACATCTCATTAGCAATGTTCGTTCATGCGATGCTGCTTTTGGTCGAAATTCAGCAGTTTTGTTACGAATTTTGCGGCGACCCGTCTCATGCCCAAATCATTGAAAAAAATCTAATGGCACGAGCCAATCGATATGTCTAGGACCTCAGCAACTTCTCTAACGGTGATTCGACTTCATCAATTTTTTCGTCTGTAGTTAAAATGCTCGGGCGTCCGGCACGCTTTTCGTCGTTCACATCTTCTCGGACTTCTGAAAACATTTTGTACCACCTATAAACACAGTCAACATTCGGAATGCATCCGCGCACTTTATTTTGTTTTTCACACAAAATTTGATATAGGTTCTTTGATCTATCTTTTTGAATAGGTAAAAATCAAAGACGAATCGAAACTCGTGCAAGCAAAGCAGCTGTCAACAATTAACTGAACATTCAAAATGGCCGAACTCGTCGGCATGGGTAAGAGACATGAGTACCAACATATCGCAACAAAAAAATCGAAATTCGAATATACGTAACCTGCGAAGAGTCTAAATTCGCGATACTTTTTGAACACATCTCGTAATCATGAGCAGGAACTATTGGCAAAAAACGAGACTGTGATATGACTTATATTGCGTTGGCAACTAAGTAATTGCGGATTTTTTTTAGTAAATCAAAGACAATTTTTTCATGGAACTAAATAACTTTATTCTGTAATGTACTGCCCATTTGATCAATTACCTTTTGCCATTTTTCACCCAGCATCATAATCCCACATTCATGAAACTACTGGTTTTTATTAGCAAAAAACTGAAACAGGTACGATTTGACATCATCATTATTATTGAAATTTTTACCATTCAAGGAGTTTTGTAAAGATCGAAACAAACAGTACTCAGATGGTGCAAGGTTAGGACTATATGGTGGATGTGGCAAAACATCCCAACCAAGCTCCAATAATGTTTGCCGAGTGGCCAATTCGGGCCGCTTTTCTTCAACTGCCATGTTTTCCTTTCGTTAGTTGTTCAATGTAGACATCAGAATTAATCGTTCGGTTGGGGTGGTAAGAGTTCAAGGTAGGCAGTTTCTTTGTAATCCTACCAAACCGATAACAAAACCTTATTTTGATGAAATATCAGCTTTTGATGTTGTTTGAGTTGGTTCACCTGGCCTGCTCCACGATCTTTTCCGCTTCATATTGTTGTAAACAACCCGTTTTTCATCGCCAGTTATCGGTCGTTTTAAAAATGGATCATTTTCATTACGTTTCTTTAGCAAATCGCGGCTGTTAATGCGTTTCTTTCAGTTCATGAGGCACCCATGTATCGAGTTTTTTAACATAGCCAAGTTACCAAGTGGTTTTAAGTGATTTTCAATGCTTGAATGTGATACATGAAGCTTCTGTGCAATCTCGCATGTTGTACTGTGACGAGGCAGGGCCTGGTGAACTTGTTCACGGATGGATCGAAGTTGGAAGGAAAGGTTGCCGGAGGAGTCTTTTGCGAGGAGCTCCCCATCAGACTCAAATTCAGGCTACCGGACCACTGCAGTGTGTTCCAGGCAGAGGTAGCGGCAATCAAGGAGGCAGCTGATTGGCTGCTCAAATGCGTATTAACGGTCAAGAAAGTAAATATTTACTCCGACAGCCGAGCGGCAATAAGGGCTCTCGGATCTATGACGGTGCATTCGGAATTGGTCAAGGAATGCTTGACCTTTTCGACTGCGTCCGAATTCTTTAGCATCAGCCTCATCTGGGTTCCTGGTCACAGCGACATTGCTGGAAACTGTGAGGCAGATGAGCTGGCCAGACAAGGGACATGCGAGGTGATTTCCCCGGGAAGGGAGAGAATTGGGATCCCCCTGACTACCTGCGGTCTGCTTTTGGAAAGATGGGCATCGCACCAACTCAGCGAGCGCTAGGCAAGTACACAAACGTGTAAGGTCGCGAAATCCTTCTGGCCATGTGTTCACCGGAAGCGTTCGGGCGAGCTTCTGAGGCTGACAAAATATCAGCTCTCTATTCTCGTGGGTTCTCTCACAGGACACAATGCGCGAGGAATGCATGCTGTGAGACTTGAAATCACCTCGAGTCCTTTTTGCGCTGGATGTATGGAGGATGAGGTGGAATCATCTCAGCACCTTGTCCTTAGCTGCCCTGCTCTGGACGACCAGAGCGTTTTTCATCTTTGAGTGAAAAATCACCAGAACGAAATTGGGCAAACCAATTTTGACACTGCCGTTCTTTTAAGGCTTCGTCACCATAAAACCATAAACAGCACATAACTTTTTATGCGTATTTCCCTTTGCGGAAATAAAAAAATCAAATAAGACGAAAATGTTCCTCTTGATTTTCCATTTTTCAACGAACTCCAAATGAAAACTACGCAACCGATCAAAACACTTGTTTTACTGATTGGCAGCTGAATTGCCAACTATCAAATAACAAAATGTATTTACATTTTTACTACGTCTGCAAACCTAAAAATTCAACTAAAGCCTTGAGTGAAACCCGTATTAGCTTAGTTGCCAACCCAATAAAACTTCAGAGGATAAGATGACTCGGACACATGTTTGGAGAGCAACTCGAAAGGCAGTTGAATTGCGCTCTGTTAAGAGGCTGAAAAAGAGGATGCCTCGAAGACGTGAAGTTGACCTGGAAAAGCTAAACGTGCAGCGATGGAAGGAGGTAGCCATAGATGGAGGCAGATGGCGCAAAGTTGTGAATCAAGCAATGGTTCACCAAGGACTGTGATGCTAAGAAAAAGATAGGAAGAGAGGCTACTACCCGCCACAACTGCTCGGCGAAGAATGTAAATATGCCCAATGTAACAATCATCTTCGTCATCAATTACTTTTGTTGCGAATAGAACATATGGCCACCTGGTGTGTTAGAGTGCTTTAGAAATTTGAAATCTTTTACAGAATAGTACAACCGCAATTCCTACTCTCATCTCCACGCAGTTTACTCTAGTAACTTGAGCGACCATAGCTGAAGACGAAGTACCCAATCCGCGATCCGATATTGAACATCTGATCATTTTACCTGTGAAGCTCACCAGATCTTCCTTACGCTAGTAACTTATGGCTGTGCTCCACGGTTTCCAAACTAAACCGGTTTATGTACTGGGACCGACTCTATAGAACGCCTTGTATGACGGCGAGCTAAGAATCAATCTTCCTATAGGAGCAACACTCGACCCCCCGAGAATAAAAAGCCATTTTGTGCCTACGGAAGTGGGTGATATCAGCAAAGTTAGAGTTTGTATGTAGTGCAGAAAACGGAAGTGGTCCTGCTTAGCCCAATGAAGGCCCGTGAGGAGTTGATTATCGCAGTGGGCGAGTGCCACATAAACTCGCAGCCGTACGTAAAGTATTTGGGACTTGTTCTTGACTCCCGAATTACTTTAAGGAATCATCTTGCAGCAGTTAGCAAAAAAGGGGAACGAGTACATGCAGTAATACTCTATCAAGACTTATGTCAAACATAGGAGAGCCAAGCGAAGAAAAACGCCAGTTACTCTCCATAGTAACCACGTCTTTTAAAATGTATGCAGCACTGATATGGGTCGATGTGAAAAAATTGTTTATAAAGGAAGAAAAAGCGATACACAAACTTAGCGCGTTAAGAGCGTGGACCGCTTACCGCACGATTTCCGATGATATCATAGCCGTACTATCGAAGAAAATCCCAGTTCATTTCAGCTCATCAAGGAGCTGAAGAGGTTGTACAAGCCAACAAGGAAGAAGACGTCATGCAGCGTATCATAAGAGAATAACAACAGCACTGGGAGTATCCAACAAAGGGTCGCTGGACCTATAATCCCATGCCGGACATGGCGAAATGGCTTAGCAGAAAGGACAGAAAGGTTAATTCTACTGACGGAAGGAGCAACCATATGGATGAGAGGACGTTTTAGTTAGGTTCGAAGTCCCACACCGACGACCAACTGGTCAAGTAAGCTTTTAACACTTTCATCCTATTAGAAAAAAAATATATAAAAAGATGAATTTAAAGACGTGAGAAATGCAGTCTGCAAGTTTTACCCACAGAAATGGGATTGGAGGTACGGAATTTGTGTTAATATGGAAATAGTTCCACAACTGAAACCAATGTCTCTCTTCTATATTGTATTCCATACTCGCGATGGGAGTGGGGTAAGGAGGCGATCATACTAAAAGCGCTCAGCAGAAGCCTCAATCAACCCACTTTTGCCTTTACCTACTGAACACAGATTTCCTACTCGAACAGAAGGCGCCCGCGGTAAAGTCCATCCCCGCCTTCTGGTCAAGAGGAGTAAATATACCCCTTATGTTGTATCCTCTATTACGTAAATTTCTCAGCCTCTCATCCAATTCACGATGTGCTTCTTGATGATGCATTACAAATGGAGGAGCATACAGTTTTAAGCCGCCTCCGAATGGCAAATGATTTATATGAAACGTTTTTTCCAAGAAGAAATCTGACCTTTGAATGAAACATCGTACAGTTTTATGCCGCCTCCGAATGGCAGATGGGTTTTACAGAAAGTTTTTTCCAAGAAAATAATAGACTTTGTCTTTGCTTACTGAGGGCATCTGAGACATGCAGACAACTGCATATCGGTAGTTGAACTCTGCATAGATGTATTACAACGAATTGAGGAAATCTTTTCACTGGTTACGGTGTTGAGATTTAGCAACTTAGGACAAACTGTACGATTTTGGAGGAAGATACACTTCACTATTGCAAAGAGTGAGAATTGTGCTGGTCCTGTGCCAGCATGGTATTTTTAACAAGAAGAGTAATAATGGAGAAGGCAGAGAAAGTGATATTCTCATAGCGAAAGGGAGTCGAAACTGCAGAGATATTCTTTGGCGATCGAACGAGAATCTTCTCAGTCACTGGGACGGATTTTTGAAGTGAAAACTTCTTTAGAATCGTTGGGAGTGATTTGAGGAAAAGTGAAACGAAAAAAGCGACCAACTTGGCTACGAAGCGTTATATTATATTAATATAATATATATGTTGATATAAAAGTAGCGACGAACTAAATAAAAATAACTTTTATTTTTTCTTGTGATTCGAACCAAGGATTTTGGATCGGAAGCTCACATTGCTAGCCGCTCGGCTACCGCGCCATGCTGTCGTCGCTGGCCTAAAAGTTATTTAGTTACGAAGCGTTATATTATATGTTGATATAAATAATTTTTGTGAGCGTGTAATTCTCAAAAGGTTTATTAGGTTTATTATTTAAAATGTATTGACTAGGTAGTGTGGTTATCAGCTTAACATCTGATAGATCCTCCATCGGAGGACAACAAATGTTAAACTGATTTTTGGAAATGGGCGGAGTGTTTTAGGGGCTTGCTCCTTCTCTGCCACGGGTTGACCCGGTATTGCAGTACCGCCGGGATTTCGGCTTTGAATAAATACAAGAAAAAATATACTAATACATTTAGCTTTGGTGGGAAGAGCCATAAATTTTTATATGAATACATGTAGACGAAAATGGAATTTTTTTTTTTTTTTTTTGTTTTTGTTTTTGTTTTTGAAATTTGCATTGTAGGACATTTCTGATTATTTATTGAAAACAGTATTTTGGTTTAGATACTGAAAGTCAGTTTAAGTGAATCGGTATAAACATTTCGTACATTAATTTTTGTGAGAGTGTAATTCTCAAAAGGTTTATTAGAAAATCTATTGAAGTAGGTAGTGTGGTATCTGTTCCTATCAGCTTAACATCTGATAGATCCTCCATCGGAGGACAACAAATCGCACTTGTTACGTTAAAGCGTAACAACTCAAAATCTGAACATTTTCAGTAGAGACGAAAAACTGTTTCCGTAAATATTAATAATATAGGTATTACAAGGGAAAAAATATGTAATTGCACGAAAATATCATTAAAAACAATATAACGGTTGTTTCATTCTTATTTGTTTAGTAGTTGCGCTAAAATAACCAATTTTTGAGTGGTTACTCTTTTCCTTTTCTTTTTGAGTTGTTACGCTTTAACGTACCAAGTGCGAAATGTTAAACTGATTTTTGGAAATGGGCGGAGTGTTTTAGGGGCTTGCTCCTTCTCTGCCACGGGTTGACCCGGTATTGCAGTACCGCCGGGATTTCGGCTTTGAATAAATGCAAGAAAAAATATACTAATACATTTAGCTTTGGTGGGAAGAGCCATAAATTTTTATATGAATACATGTAGACGAAAATGGAATTTTTTTTTTTTTTTTTTTTTTGTTTTTTTTTTTTTTTTGTTTTTGTTTTTTTTTTTGAAATTTGCATTGTAGGACATTTCTGATTATTTATTGAAAACAGTTTTTTGGTTTAGATACTGAAAGTCAGTTTAAGTGAATCGGTATAAACATTTCGTACATTAATTTTTGTGAGAGTGTAATTCTCAAAAGGTTTATTAGAAAATCTATTGAAGTAGGTAGTGTGGTATCTGTTCCTATCAGCTTAACATCTGATAGATCCTCCATCGGAGGACAACAAATGTTAAACTAATTTTTGGAAATGGGCGGAGTGTTTTAGGGGCTTGCTCCGCCTCTGCCACGGGTTGACCCGGTATTGCAGTACCGCCGGGTTTTCGGCCTTGAATAAATACAAGAAAAAATATACTAATACATTTAGCTTTGGTGGGAAGAGACATAAATTTTTATATGAATACAAGTAGACGAAAATGGAAGAAATTTGTAAGTCTGTTTCTTCGGTCCGTTTGGGTATTTTTTTTGATAACATCGAAACCAAAGCATTTGTATCATATTTTATCTATCATAAGCCACTCGTATCATTTGTTGAAATTGAAAACATTGAGGATGAATAATGATAAAATGAAAAAAATAAAATATGAACTTTATAGCAATATTATAATGAACCTATAATTATCCCGCTCCTAATGCTGCTTTCGTCTTATTCTCTCTCAGTTTGTTTTACGGAAGGTTTCACTTCTATCAAGTCTCACCGTTAGACTGGTATTTTTTTTTTATAATTAAACCTACATGAGAATTAAACCTACACGAAGCGTTGCGTATTACCTTCAAAGGCCGGTTACTCAGATATTTCATCTAAAGCTGATATTTCTTAACTAAAATACCCACGTAAATCGGGAAATATTACGAAAAAATTCATTGCACTAGTTATTTGCGGGGCTGTAAAATAATGCTTGCTCGCGGCATAATGATTTTACTTCCTCGATGCATTTTGTGTCCTGTTCAGCTACGTCGAAAATTGTCAAAAAATAAACGCACGAAAATGTTGCGCGCTGAATTCCTTTAAAGAATTCTTTCAACAAATTCAGAGATGTGGGACATAAATAAGCGGGTGTACTTTAACGGTGTGCAAAATGGGTATAATGCAAGTTTTGAATAGCCGAGCTTCAGTGCTGTTGGTCTAAGATAGTGAGTGAAGAACGGTAGTAGCAAAATCGCAAATGTACGAATATTTATTTGCTATTAGGAAAATCGACGCACTGCAAAGTGGCCTACGGAATGAACAAGCGGGATTCCGACCACGCTGTTCTTGCGTCGATCAAATCAACACCCTGAGAGTGATTGTCGAGCAATCGGTCGAGTGGCGTTCGCCACTTTATCTCTGCTTCATCGACTTTGAAAAAGCTTTTGATACTCTTAATCACGAGGCAATCTGGGGAGCACTTTACTGCAAAGGAGTACCTGAAAAAATCATTTCACTTGTCAAAGAACTGTACAGTGAAGCAAGCTGCCGTGTGAGACATGAGGGCATCCTGAGCAACGCTATTCCAGTTCGAACAGGAGTAAGACAGGGATGCGTGCTATCTCCGCTCTTATTTAATCTGGTACTGGACTTAGTGATGCGACAAGCCTCAGCGGCGAACAGAGGCATATCCTGGGGCCTGAGCGGCAACCTTGAGGACTTGGACTACGCTGACGATATTTGCCTGCTATCACACAAACACTCACATATGCAAGCAAAAATAGAGGCGGTGAGCGAACTCGCAGCGAGGGCTGGACTGAAAATAAACATTGCGAAGACAAAGATAATGCGCATCAACACCACCGATTCACATATCTTTCAGATACGCGGCACTAACATCGAAGCTGTAGATGAGTTCTGCTACCTAGGCAGTGTAATAAATAAAAACGGCGGTTCAGCGGCTGACATACGTAACCGGATATCGAAAGCTCGCGTAGTGTTTGGCATGCTTGATAAAGTTTGGAGAGCAACGCATATAACGAGGCGCACGAAACTGAGAATCTTCGAGTCCAATGTGAAATCTGTCCTCTTGTATGCATGCGAAACGTGGAACGCGTCAACACGTGACATACAAGCAATGCAAGTATTCATCAACCGCAGCCTTCGCAAGATCACGCGCATTTTTTGGCCTAACGTCATATCAAACTCCGATCTGTGGACTATAACGAAACAGATACCAGTCTATCTCGAAATTCGACGCCGCAAATGGAAATGGATCGGTCACACACTTCGAAAGCCATATGGTGATATCACTAGAGCAGCCCTGGATTGGAACCCCCAAGGCAGCCGCAGACCTGGCAGACCATCTAACACGTGGAGGCGACTAGTAGAAACAGAAGTGCAACAAGCAGGCCGCTCCTGGCAGCAAATAAAATTCCTAGCCTCTAATAGATTTAACTTTAACTTGTTCATTGAGGCCCTTTGTTCCACCTAGGAACCACGGGAAAATATATATATATTAGGAAAAGGAGAGATAATAGCCCACACGCCTATGATTCTATGAAGAAACCACTTTACTAATTTCCTAAATATTCTGCAGTACTTGAATGGCTAGCGTTGACTAACCAATTTTTTTAACCCTCATATTTTCCTCACTTATGCAGCAAACGAGAATAAGAAGCAAATTAAAAAAATCACACTTACGGAGATAAAACAATTAATAAAAACTCTAAAGAACAATAAATCGCCTAGATACGATCAAATTTCGGGAACAATTATGAAGCATATGCCTGACAAGGCAATAATTTATCTAAGAAATATTTTCCACGCTGCTATAAGTCTCAAATATTTCCCTAATACCTAGAAAGTAGCTGAAGTTATAGCGATCCCGAAACCTAACAAAAACGCTACACTAGCGACATCATATCAACCAATCAGCCTACTACCGACAATATCAAAAATTTTCGAAAAAATATTATTTGACCAGATAAATCCTATTATAACAAGCATGAATCTGATACCCCAACACCAATTTGGATTTAGGAAAAACCATTCAACAATCCAACAGATTCATAGAGTAGTTCACAAAATTAATGATGACCTGAATAAAAAAAGAGTGTGCATGTCCATATACCTCGACGTAGCTAAAGCCTTTGACAAAGTGTGGCACCCTGGGTTACTCCATAAATTAAAAACACAACTACCTAATGACTTTTACCTTATGCTTAAGAGTTACATCCAAGACAGGAAATTCTATGTTAAATATAACGACGCATGTTCAGACATTCAACCTATGAACGCAGGCATTCCCCAAGGCAGTGTCTTAGGACCAACATTGTATCTATTGTACACGGCTGATCTACCGGAACCGAAGTCAGAAAACAGCATGATTGCAACATTTGCGGATGACACAGTCCTCATGGTATCTCATAAAGATACAAAAGTCGCAAAACAAAATTTACAAAACGAATTAAATGTGACATTAAACTGGTTCAAAAAATGGAACATCGAAATTAACGCTAACAAAACAATACAAGTAAACTACACAAACCGAAGGACAACCATTGAACCAGTTAGCGTTGGTAATTCTGACGTGCATATTGACACCAAAGCGAAATACCTGGGTATTGCGATCGACTCGAAATTAAACTGGCAGGAGCATATAAAGAAAAATCGAAATGAAGTTAAAAATCGTTTTTAAAAATTGTACTGGCTACTTGGACCTCAGTGCAAAATAAAGTACTTATTTATCGAACGATAATTGCTCCGATCTGGAAATATGGAATTGAGATTTGGGGTACTGCTGCAAAAAGTAATCTAAGTATACTTCAACGAGTCCAGTCTAAAATACTTAGGACCTTAACTAATGCACCTTGGTACATACCTAAGGCAGATATTCATCGCGACCTTGATATCGATACTATTGATGAAACAATACAAAGCGCTAGCAGAAGACACATAAATAGATTATTAACGCACACAAATCCTATGATGAGAAGACTACCAAATAAAGAAAAATCTACCCAAAGTCGGCTTAACCGTCAAACACCAACAGATTTTGCAAAATCCATGTAATCAATTGTCAACTAATCGTATATGTCATTGTTTGTTAACCACTTGTTTTTAAATAATATGTATATATTTCTTCTAAATGAGCTTGGGGGCATTGGCCCTTCAATATCACTCTCATTCCACCTTTTTGTAAATCAAATTACTTATTGTCTAACGACAGGTGTAATATTTTATGGAAGAAATAAAAAACAAAATATTTTCCTGGTTTTTAAGGGGACAGATATCTGTAAACGGCCACATTTTCCATGATTTTCATTAAAATTATTTAAAATGAAATAGTCAATATATTTTTTTTTCAAAATTGGCATGCAGTTTATTTATACATTAAAATAATATTCTTCTAGGAAGGTCGCAGCGGGGTTTCTCAATCGGCGGGCAATGTAGCATCGGTGTCAGTGAATACAAAAAACCAAATTTTTTTTTTTTTATGTCATAATTTCTATATGAATTAAAAACAAATGAAACAAAAAAAATTCACGGAATAAAATGCTTAAAAAAATAAATTTTCCATTATTTTTTCGAAAAATTTTCAAAAACTTGTAAATTCACATAGAAATTAATATCATAAAAAAGATGTGTGCAAAATTTCAGGGAGATCGGTCAATAACTATTCGAGTTATCGTGTGCGCCAATTTGACAAATATAGTTTAGAGAAAAATGCGTCTAAAGTTTGAATACATGAAAATTTAACCTCTCCCAGCGCTCGAACGCAAGGAATAGAATCGTCACGGTTGACGATCTATAATATAGGAAATACTTAAATTTGCGTTCTAAAATTTTTTTGACATATTCTTAAAGGATTACATATATATATTAACATTTTATGAAAAAAAAAATTACGAAATTTTACAGTTATCTGTCCCCTTAATGTAACTTTTAAGCATTTTTGTATTTAAATAACATTAGAGAATTTCAAAAAATTATTTTTAATTCCTTATTCTTATTTATTTTTATTCTATTTATCTTATTTGGCCTTATTGTTTGTTCTTATTTGAGCTTTAATTCTGTTAAAATAATATTTTTTTCATATTTATATTTTATTTCCACAATTTTGGTGAGTAAGCCAAGCAGAGTTCACAACCAACTTCATGAAAATCCACCACTCCTTCGGACGGTGAAGAAAATAGTTCACCAATGCAGCTGCATTGGCGACATCTGCTGTTTCACTTCCATACAAAAACAGGATAATAAGGAAAGATAAAATACCCATAAATACTTTTTATGGGAAATATTTGTACATACATACATACCCCGCCATATAAACACACAGCTGCATGTATGAACTAAGGTTTCTAAAATTCTAAGCAAATAATTTTTAATTTTTCTTATTTTTATTACTTTATGAATTAAAAAATTGAATTTTGTTAAAAAAAAGTTTGAATTTAAATTCAAATTTTTCTTAAGCCCTTTAAATACATTTTTGTAAAAGGCATTTATAAATTTATTTTTAGTTAGAAATAATTTTTGGGAAAATTTTAAACGTTTTTTTAAGTATTTAAATTTGTTATATATAATTCTTTTCAAATATTTAATTAAATTATAATGAGCCGATAGATGCATCCGACTAGGCGACACTTAATCCCTAGTAATAAATTTTAATTTAAATGTATTTAACATTAAGTTTTGAATAGCCGAACTTCAGTGCTGTGAGGCTACCATTTGATCAAGAAAACGACATACCAAAACCGCTAAACACAATATACAACGAAATGGACGACCACATGAAAAGGCAAGTGGAAGCTAGGTGGACTAACTTGACCACATGTAAAACAGCAAAAGTCATGTGTAGAACTAACGACAAAAAACTGACTCCATTCGTACTTACGCTCTCGCGAAAGGAATGCAGAACTATCATAGGTATGCTAACAGGCCACAATCTACTGGCTGCATATGCGTACAAGATAGGGATTGCTAACACGGACAAATGCAGGAAATGCAGAGAGGATGTTGAGGAGACTTTAGAACACCTTCTGTGCGCTTGTCCGGCATTACTAAAAACGCGACTAAAATGCCTGGGAGCCCCACTGTTTGAGGGTCTGGAAGACATCTCTAAAGCGGAGCTCCCAGCCCTACTTAGATTCGCTAAAAGCGCTGACATCCTACATGATGTCTACTTCAGGTATTCATAGAGGTCGGTCTCCATCTGGTATCGCTAGGGACCAAAAGGTCTATGCGCGGCTTATTGCCAACCAGGCTAACCTAACCTAACCTAACATTAAGTTGCATTTTTTTTTAATGTTTAACTGGTCTAGGAGTCCGTAAGAACCTCTGTGGAAAAATAAATAAAAACGAATAATTAATTAAATAAATAATATAATTAAGAAAAAATATATCGGAATTAATTTAGAAATTCAATTTTAATTTTTTTTAGTATTTTACTCTTTCCGATTTTTTTCATTTTAATAGTAAATTAAAATTATTTTCATTGTGGGGGACTTTTAAGTAGCGGGTCCCAAACCTAGCGTATAACCAGCTATCCTCAAATGCTTCGCCTTCTCACGTTAGCTCACTCCCGAACGGGTGAGGATACGTGTGCTAATCCCGGACGTTGTGAGCTGCTTGAACCATATCCCATAACCATAACCGATCCTGCAATCTGTGCCAACTACCACGGGATTAGTCTTCTAAATATCGCCTATAAGGTTCTAGCGATCGTATTGTGTAAAAGGCTGAAGCCCACCGTCAACCAACTGATTGGACCTTATCAGTGTGGCTTTAGACCTCTAAAGTCTACCATCGACCAAATATTCACAATATGCCAAATCTTCGAAAAGACCCATGAAAGGAGAATCGACACACACCATCGTTTCGTCGACTTCAAAGCTGCATTCGACAGTACGGAAAGGAGTTACTTGTATGCCGCGATGTCTGAATTTGGTATCCCCACAAAACTAATACGGATTTGCAAGATGACGTTGCTCAACACCAGCAGCGCCGTCAGAATTGGGAAAGACCTCTCCGAGCCGTTTGATAGCAAACGAGGTTTCAGACAGGGTGACTCGCTGTCGTGTGACTTCTTTAACCTGATGTTGGAGAGCATCGTTCGAGCCGCAGAACTTAATCGCTCAGGCAGAATTTTTTATAAGAGCATACAATTGTTGGCGTATGCCGATGATATTGACATCATCGGCCTTAACAACCGCGCTGTTAGTTCTGCCTTCTCCAAACTGGATAAAGAGGCAAAGCGAATGGGTCTGGTGGTGGACGAGGACAAAACGAAGTACCTCCTGTCTTCAAACAAACAGTCGGCGCACTCGCGTACCGGCACCCACGTCACTGTAGACAGTTATAATTTCGAAGTTGTAAAAGACTTCGTTTATTTAGGAACCAGTATTAACACCAATAACAATGTCAGCCTTGAAATCCAAAGTAGAATATCTCTTGCCAACAAGTGCTACATTGGACTGAGCAGTAAAGTCCTTTCTCGACGAACAAAACTAATACTCTACAAGACTCTCATCATGCCCGTCCTAACGTATGGCGCAGAAGCTTGGACGATGACAACATCCGATGAAGCGACGCTTGGAGTGTTCGAGAGAAAGATTCTGCGTAAGATTTTTGGACCTTTGCACGTTGGCAACGGCGAATATCGTAGACGATGGAACGATGAGCTGTATGAGCTTTACGACGCAATAGACATAGCGCAGCGAATAAAGATCCAGCGGCTTCGTTGGCTGGGTCATGTCGTCCGAATGGATACAAACGCTCCGGCTTTGAAAGTATTCGATGCGGTACCAGCTGGTGGTAGCAGAGGAAAGATCAGGTGGAGAAGTACTTGGATTCACTTGATGTGTCCAATTGGCGCCGGTTAGCACGAGAAAGAAACGACTTTGTTAAACTCAGCCAAAATCACGTAAGCGGTTATCGCTCCAATTAAGAAGAAGAAGAAGAAGTAAACTAAAATAAAATAATCATAAGAAAAATAAGAGGTTAAAATTAAAAAAAAAAATGAAAAAATACAGAAAGTTTAACATTTGTTTCTCTCTGGAAATTTCAAAAAACAAGTTTGAGTTTTTTGGTTTTCCTATTTATTTATTTTAATATTAAATTAATTTAAAATTTACAAAAAACATTTAAATTTTATTGTTTTTTATGGTTATTTGTTTTAATATTAATTACTTGTTCTTCTTCTTCTTAGCGTCACAATTCTTGGTGAACCATCGCTTCCTTCACAGCTTCTTGCCCTCGATCTGGATTTTCAGCCACTTCCCTCCAACATTGCACGCGCATTTTCCTAAGATCAGCTTCCACATCTTCTAGCCAGCTTTTCCTCGAGCGTCCCATTTTCTTTCTCCAATTAGGCGAAGATTTAGTGCCTTTCTCGTTGCCATCTAAGTCGTTGAGTCTTAATAAATCTTATTATATTTTCTTCGTTAACTATGTCTTCCAGTTCGGCATTGCGCCTAATGCGATAAGGGCCATCTGCCAGTCTAAGCGGACCATAGATCTTTCGGAAAAAAGTTGCGAAAAAACATTCTGTTTAAATTTAGAAAACTTAAAATTTCTTTAATTAAAAAATATTTTTAGGAGAATTTCAAACTTTTTTCCAACTTACTAATTTATTGTTACTTTCTAATTCTTTTATTTAATTTTTTCAATTAATATTTTTTATTATTCTAATAATAAACTAAATCAAAAACATTCCGATAAAGCATTTCGGATTTAAATTAGAAAATTTAAAATTTCTTTTCATGCTTTGAGGTAATTTTTAAAACCTTAAAGCGAATATATTAAGCGTAAATATATATATTTTTATACTTTATTAAATTTAAAAATAAAAACATTTCGGACTAAATTTAGACGACTTAAAAAAGAAGAAGAAGAACACTTAAAAAATCTGTTTATAAAAAAATGTTTTCGGGAAATTTTAAAAATATAAAATAAGTACTTTAACTACTGGCTTGTGGTTTTTTTAGTGCCATTCTATATTATATATAAAACTTAAAAAATGTATTTCAGTCTTGATAAAAAATACTTAAAATTTCTTTTAACTAAAAAATATATTCCATGCAATTAAAAATTCTTTGTATGTATTGTAACTAAGTAAAACTAAAACGTTTTGCTCATATTAAATTAAAATAATTATTCACGAAGGCTTACAAAATCTTTCCAGTTATTATAAAATTTTTTTAGAATTTTAGCATTTTTTAATTTTTTTTCATTCTAAATGTTAAGTGGATTTGAAAACTGAAAGATTTAAAAAAATAATGTTATTTAATATATAGAAAATATGTATTATTTTCACACCAGTTTTCGTATTAATATTTATATTGGTATTCATATTCATATTCATATTTATATTCATATTCATCTTCATCTTCATGTTCATATTCATATTCATATTTGTACTCGTATTCATATTCACATTCATATTCATATTCATATTCATATTCATATTCATATTCATATTCATATTCATATTCATATTCATATTCATATTCATATTCATATTCATATTCATATTCATATTCATATTCATATTCATATTCATATTAATATTCATATTAATATTCATATTCATATTCATATTCATATTCATATTCATATTCATATTCATATTCATATTCATATTCATATTCATATTCATATTCATATTCATATTCATATTCATATTCATATTCATATTCGTATTCATATTCATATTCATATTCATATTCATATTCACATTAATATTGAGATTCGTACTCGTATTCACATTCGCATTCATATTCCCATTCATACCCATATTCATATCCACATTCGCATTCATATTCATATCCATATTTATTTTCGTATTCGGAATCGCATCATGTTTGTGCTAAGAAGGCTTTGGATTTTCTGTTACCTCCGTATAACTTCACTAATGCAAGGCCTCATTATTCATCCATATGTACTCGTTTAGCTTAACGGAGCTCCATAGCAGTCCAAGAAAGGATCTAAGGGCCAATAAGTCACAGAGTTGTTAGTATCCTGCCGAGGTTAACTGTACATGCAGCTACCATTATCTAGTCATGGAGAGTTCATGGATGCGACACCTATTAATAGTTGAAGACATCCCCACACATGCTTTGAGAGAATTTCATGCGCCTTCAGTGCGTCAAGAGTTCCGAGACTTGTCTTAATTGAGTCTACTTGGAAATAAATCATGAAAATTGGTAGTTTTAGTCAACTTTCAAAAAATTACCATAAAAAATGTTTAAAGATCGATACGCAAGGGCAGTCATCCCAAGTATTTTAAGTAGAAATCCGTAGCATAGAAATCTGCGGCAGTGAATGCTTTCGAAATGGATTTACATTTTGTCAGTCAGGTAGCCTAACGCGACCCATTCCACCTAATAACATCCAAGCTCGTTGGGAAATACTTCTCTGCCCTCAACACTCTGCGTCTGTGTCCCGTCTGTGTTAGGCGTAGTACCAACACTTGTATGATGGGTATGATGGCAACGGCCAGGTAGCCTGCTTAGCGAAATAAGGCGGTCTTTCAAAATTTCAAGGACCTGATCTCTTTCGTGGCCTACCAAAACCCATACAAAAGGATTTATCAAAGACTTGGAAGACGAAGAATTCACACGACACTGGAAGCAAGTCTAAAACAGAGGCAGGCAACAGTTTATGCTTTCCTCAAAATGAGGTCAAATTGCCTCCTAAAGCTGAAAAGAGAGGTCTTACGAACTTTCTCGTTATCATTTCAAGGAACTATTGTAAAATTAGTAGAAACAAGGGCCAGTCGTTTTTGCGCGCTAGTTGATGAAGCTCCAGGGCATATTCTGTACAAAGGCGAAGGCTAGCTCACCTAAGTGGTGCGACTTTAAGTCCCTTAGTGATATGGAACAAAAAGCCTGAGGTGGCATTCAAATTCATCAGAAGACTCAAATTCTAAAATTGCGGTGAAGCATAATTGACCATATCAGAAGTCGTAGTGCATGACGGACCAATATTAATAATAATAATCGGCTCCTAACTAACTTATTTTACCAGCTAGGCGCACCATATGTTAGGCTGGACTTGCAATGATTTCGTACAATTCCGCGCATGCGCTACCGATGGGTCCATATGCATACTCTCGTTCTTTGCCTAATTTTAATCGTGAGTGGATTTCATAAGAGTTTGTTATCAAGGACTTCACCAAGATATTTTGTATAAATAATACTTTCATCATAATTTGTAATCTTTCCAATCTTTTTCTTCCCCCTCTCTTTTGTGTTGCTGTAGCCCCATGCAGTTTGTAGCAGTTGCTTTTTTTCACAAAACGCCCGCTCGTTAATTGGAAAATGTCATTCTTTTCATAAACGCAAAATGTCAAATTAACATGTAAAAAACTAATAATAAACAGTAGGAGAAAATAGCCTTGCAACGCCAGCAACAGAAACAACATAAAAGCGTGTCTTACCCGTACAAGGATATGTTGATTGTATGAGGACGACTGAGGAACAACAGCAGCAGCGCAATTTATGCCTAAATGAGCAACACTTTCAATGCGGATTGAACAAAAAAGAAGGCAAAGCAGAGGCGTGCAAAAGAAAAAAAGCACATACACACACAACTATACGAGTATACAAGTATGTGTGCGCATATGTGAGTGTCTAATTGAAAGCAGAAAAATATAAAAAGTTTTATGTGAAAACGAAAAAATTAATATTCGTAATTACGCGGAATTGGAAGCGAATGAAATATGTTTGCATAATAAGAGATGTAAGAAAAAGTGAAAATGCATATCGTTTTGCAAAAAAAACAAGAAAAAAAGGGGGAAGTGGAAGGACATTTTTTCAGCTGGAAGGCACAAAAAGTGGAAGAGGAAGTTAGCAAGCAGATGCATGGTCAAAAGGGAAATGAATGAATGTAATAATGCGAGCTTATATGCGGCTGTGTGAATGCACATTAGGGATGTGCTTGTGCGGGATAAATTAATTATTATTTTTGTTTTATATTTTTGTCGAAATATTTATTTTATTTCTTTTTTTTGCTTTATATAGACTTTTACTCACATAATTAAGTCACTTCATCTTTTTACAATATTTAATGAATATAAAAATTTGCAAAATCCCTATAAAAATCAAAGTTTCAAACTTTGTACAAAATTCACAAAAATTCAACAAATTTCAAAAAATGCTTACAAATTTTGTATTGTCAAAATCTATAGAAAACTTCATTAACTTTAAAAAGAACTTTCCAATTACAGGTGTTATTTTGATTAGCCCGCTATTTCGGTAGATGCCGCTTTTGAAGCTGTCATTTTTTGATATTTGACAAGTAGAAACTACGCCATTAATAAAAATGGTACTTTTTCCCCAGGGCCCGGAATTTTCAGAGGGGCCCGGACTCGAGGGTAATTCCAAGAAATTTCCTGCTTGAAAAAATATAGTAAATAATACTTCTACCAGCACCATGCGGAGCTCATACTCTCAATTTAGCAGGAGTCGATGCCGCTGAATGCTGCCCTAACGCAATTACTTTTTTTGGAGTCGTTCAAAAATGTTTCAACATATTCAGTAGTAGTACGATACGATGGGATATTTTGAAAGAATGTGTACCAACTTAACTTCACCGCTTATCGGATACAAGATGGTCTGCTCGAAATGATACTGTCAAAGCGTTTGCGCAAAATCTACCTGGACTGAGAAAAGCTCTTACAAAAGTGACAGGACTTAATCTCACCGTAGAAACGAAACGCGATGTCGATGGAATTATTAAGTACATAAGTAAATTTGAATGTGTCTTAATGTCTTCCATATGGTTCACGATTCTCACAGCAATAAACTACGTCAGTTTGATTTTACAAAGAAAAGAAGCAACGATTAACGTCGAGGTAAAGAATCTTGAATGCCTAGTAGCAGATCTACAATTGTTACGCAGCCAATGGGGATCGATTTTAAAAGAATGTCAAACTGTTGCAAAAGGTTTGCCAAACACTTCGTCAACATTGCCAGCAAGCCGAAAGAAGAAACGTAATGATGAAGAACCTGAGAATTCAGCGGAAAATATGACCGCCGAAGAAATTGATTTGAAGAGGAACACATTTCTCGTCATCATGGACTCAGTTATCACTAGTATTGAAAATCGGTTTACTGCAATTAAAAACATAAACAACATTTTCTCATTCCCGTGGCTATTTCCTAAAATTGAAAAAGCAGAACTTCAGACAGCAGCTTTTAATTTTGCTAAAAAATACCCTTCTGATGTGTCGGAAGAAATCTGAATTGAGATGTGTCACTTGAAGAGTGTGTACAAGGCGAATTTTACTGGAAATTCGGAATGTTGTATGCCTCCGTTCGACTTGTTGAATGCCATCACAGCTAAAAACTTGGATACTCTGTTCCCGAACATCTGCATTGATTTGCGAATATTCTGCACCCTGCCAGTATCGGTTGCCGGCGCCGAAAGATCGTTCAGCGCTTTATCAAGGATCAAAGACTACCATCGTTCTTGTTCAACTCAGAGTCGAGTAACAGGATTGGCAACTTTGTATTTGGAATCTGAGTTAGCAAGGAAACTCGACTTCGATGATATTATAAGAGCTTTTGCCTCAGCTATAGCAAGAAAAGCAAAATTCTAAGCATCGTGGCAGTCATTTTCAAATATTTGTAAGGCTCACAAAATGAGTAAAAAATATTAACTTTTTTCAGCTGCGTTTTTTTATTTCAGATCTGCTGAAGAGCTTTCTAAAATTCATTTTAATCAATATTTCATAATTAATTCTATCAAAACTTTTATCAATGAGTTTATCAATGTTTAAATGTTATATCACTATAACTTAATACGCATTTTGATAAATATAAAAAAAATTTGAAAGGGCCCGCATCTCTATTGCATTTTCTATTGCTTCCTAACCCAAATAACACCCATCATCCAGTTATCCCAGCAGTAGTTTTTGTTGAAATAAAATACGATTGGCTTCTTTGGGGCAATTGTGCCTATGTTAGTTTCGAAATCTCTTGATTGCGCCTCAGCAGGAAGTAACACTTCCACACACCTGGTGAAAGGATCATCCATCCACAAATATCAACTGTGTATACTTCAGTGCATGCCTTTTCCAGAATTTGTATTATAGGATAAGGCATATTTGGTCCATCTGATTTATGGTGGGATAGTTGCAGTTATTGAACTCATGTCTCTTCCTGGATTGCTCAGGATTGCTGCGGGTTTTAAGGCACCTTTCTGGTCTAGAATTTCGAATAGATTTTTTTTGAATGTTATGATAGTTTATACTTTCAAAAATGTACTTGCAAATTTTTATATTGAAATTCGTTGTAGTTTAGACGTTACAGTCCTTTAAAACGAGACCAGTTTGGCGTAGGACGCCCCTGGTATAAGCTCCTGTTTTTCTCGAAATTATTTTTTCCGAGTTGGCGTTGGTAATTTCTCAAAAAGTGCTGAACCGATTGATTTGAATTTTTAATATGTTAATGAGTAGACTTGCGGCTCTCGCGGGTAGCAGAATTAAAATTTTATAATCAATTTTTCTATGTTTTTAAGAGCGAGAACGTTAAAAAAAATCCTTTTTTGTTTGTTTTTCCAATAAACAGATAAAATATCTAGAAATTTTCTTTTTGTTTTTTGTAGATCTGCTACCCACCATAGCGATGAATAATCGACCGAATTCTTCTTTTTTCAGACATACCTGAGCAGCCCAATCAGTTTTACCAGTGGCAGAGGAAGCAATTTTTTTCTATTATTGTCCTTGAAAAAATATTTTTTTTTGTTTTTGTTTTTTAATTTGAAAATAAAGAATTGATCTAATGAATAAAAATGATTTTCAATTGATACCGATTACTTTTCTTCAATTTTCAACGCCTGCAATTTTTACGTCTCTAGACCAGTAAGGTATCTTAATATATATGAAAGTTTGTTTTCTTTTCCAAGATAATGCTTAGGTCATACTGAATGCTCTGAGATTCACAATTTTTTCGAGATTATGATGGCAAATCTACGTCAATGGGGTCTCAATAAATTGGAAGTTATCCGCTTCTGTGACTATATTTTATTTTGGTCTCTAGGAAAAACTCCTCTTGCGGTAACTCATTACTTGATTGGCTTGGCATTTTGAGTACATCTCAAACCTCTAGAAGGTAGAGTTGGCTGTGCTGCCCTTCTGGAAAAAATAAATTTTAATATTCCAAGAAAAGAACTTCGAAATTCTTACCCTTTTTATGAAAGTGAAAACAAAACAAATAGTGCCCGAAGCGCGCCAATTGCTCGCGCTCTTAATGACTTCAACCGGTAATCTCTTATCGATTTTTGATTTTTTTAATCTAATGTGTTTTCATTAGACTTCTTCTTATTTAATTTTTGTTAGTAGTCTGTAAAATTTGTTGTTCATAGGCTTTATATTTAAATAAATAAACAAATAAAATAAGCAGAAACATTCACAGGTTAAATATAAAATATCTTGACTTGAAGCTATGCAATTAAGGACATCCCTAATGCGTATAATATTTTGTTCTGTAAATATACACAATATAAAATGTTTTTTTCTAGCCGCTTCGCATTTAAACCAAATTAAATCATTTCCTCATTTCACAAGAAAGCAAAAATTTTCAATTAAAAATTCTGTGAATCAGCTTTTCACCACTTCAAAAAAAAAAAAAACTAGCGGTATGTAAGCTGAAAAGAAGAGCAAAATCTTTTGATTCAAATCTGTTTAGCCTGCTTGCTTTCGCCAAGACTTTCCATTCGCAACAAATGCTGTTCAAGCAAATTCATTGAATTATGGCTCGAATTAGAAAAACGATGGGTCGTAATTTGTCTTTGAATAAACCAACAGGACATTCATTAAGCCACTAGAAGAGCATACACACATACATATTTATTTTTCCAAGTAAAATATAACTTTTTTATTGTAATTCCACTAAAAGCAAACGAATAGCGAGTAACGTAAATATTAACAAAAAAAGCAACATAACCAGCACCAGAAAAGGCCAACAGCTACGAAAATTGAATACTACCAGCCAACACCATTCGTTAAAAAATTTAGCTTCTCTTTTGGGTGGGGAAATTGTTTTATTTGAATGGTGAATGCTAAGCTGTGCTGGAGTTGAGTTACCTTGACAGCTTTGCCGTTAGAGAAGGTAGGGGTGGTGCTTGTTACAGTATTCACTTGCTTGAGTTGTATGTTGAATTTGTTTTTGTGCTGTGCTCAAATGTGGGTGGTTGGGCATATGCGTGTTTGGGGCTTATGGATTGCTGTGGTATATTTTGTTGTTTTTTGTTTTTGTGAGCGCATTGTGCTGCTTTCAAGTGCGACCATGTGGCCTTTGCGGGGCAAACTTTTTTACTCATGTGTTTAATATGATTTTTTCATAAGCCTTTTTAGGTATTTTGAAAAATAAGACAACCGCTGCAAATGTCAAAAAACGTGAAAACAAATGTAGGAGAAAAAATTTTAGCTTTTCATGTATCTTTTAATTCAAAAAGTTATGAAAAGGCAGCAGAACTAACACGTTTTCAATTACGCATGAACTATTATTTGGATTTTTAATAAAAAAATGAAAAAATTAAGAGAGATAACAGTAAAAAAAACCCGAAACTCTCGTATATTGAAATAAAAATATTGCCGCAAATTAAACAAAAATTATAATAGTTTCACTTCATTGCGGGGAAAAAAATCGCAATGAACTTTGGTTAGCACATCTGCACTTTCTATACTAATTCATCTACCCTTCAGTTTCTTGATTACATTTTCACGCATACATACACATATGTGAGCAAGTAAGTGCATGTAAGTTTGTAGCTATCGACATCCTTGCAGCCAGAACTTAAACGTCGGACAACACGCTGCAAAAACCAAAAGTGCGTCAATCTTGATAATTATTAATAATTATTCACTCAGCTGTCAACGTAGACTTCTTTTCATTCTCATAACTTTCGTCTTCGTCATCATTGCATACATATGAATCGTGCAAACCAACGCGGCGAACAAAGAAAAGGTAAATGCAAACAAGAAAATGAAGAAAAAGTTGTGCTCGTACATGCGAGTACCTAAGAAGCAGCCACTTTTGGTAAGCAGCAAGCAACAACAATGCAGCTTGAGTGACAAGGACTCAAACGGTCTTCATACCCACATGCAACCATTATGCAACAACAAGCAACTAAAATGCACACCTACATACACATACGCACACTAATAAATTTTGGTTACTTATGGCGGCATGTCATGGCAGAGAATTGGACGAACAACAAAGTGATGTGTCGTAGAAGGTAGGCAGTACAGCTTACGACTTCCAATGTTGTTGGAAAATGTGAAGGCTCATTTAGCTGTAATTTCATGCAGTGTGAATTTTTAGTGTGGCTAGCGGTGAAGGTTGTTGTTGTTTTGTAGGTATCTAATATTGTAGCAAAAAATACTCATTTATCGATAATTTGCCACTTTTGATGCGCCCATTTTTCGTGTTTTTTCGCTGCTGTTCGCCTTACCTTCCTCAGTATGTGAGTGCGTATGGATTACAGGTAGGGAGAAAGAGATTTCACAAATATGTATAAGTAAATAGTTTGCGTGCCAATCAGAAGGATTTCATACCAAAAAGGCAGTTGGGAAATGATTAAAGCGGTAATTGCTATAATAGCGGGAATATAAGAAAAGTTAAAATTAGCGGGCAGTGCTCGGAGCTCACATGAAATATGTGTGTAATAATAAATTTAACAAATTTCCATTAGCATAATATGCCGATCTGCTGGAAAAGTGTCACAAAAATATTGCAAGTCGACAAAATAAAAAATATAAAAACCGTTTGAGACTTTCAATGTCCACTCACCGGCGTCTTAAGTCTCCAAGGAGTGCTCGCTGATTATAGATACTCTGTAATTTTCGGTCGGATGATAGGTTAGTTAGGATAATTGTCCACCCACAAATATACAATTCGTCCGTGTGCTATCATAGCGCGAGTAAAAGGGAGAAAGACAGCAAACAAAAGATAGTGGAGAGGAAGTTAAATTTGGTAGCTATGAAGAAGAAGGCGGAACGATTACTATTCTTGGTTGTGTGTTAACCGCTTCAGACCACTAATGAAATTCATCAGGTGTGTGATATCTAAAGCTTTTCTGGCCAGACTTTTTCCACTTTGAACTTCGGCGGACGTGAATTTAACATATTTTTATTATAGCTACGGACTTGAGCTTCCAGGTGGCTTCGTAAAATTTAAACTTCTATCGATTTATGGGTATAACCTTTTAAAAAGGATCCTCGAACAGGACGAAAAAAAACCAGACCCTGGTGCCCAACGGAAGGTTTTGAAAAAGGTGTACAACGGCGGGTTAAAAAAATGTATTTAAATTCTATCAGAACATCACAAAGAAAACAAAAATTGGAAAAACTGCAATGTTTTCTGATCTTACATACATATACAAGGTGGCACAAAATTAATGACCCTATAGGCAGATTTATGAAACCAGAAAAGGGAAAACAAAATTCAGTGTTTTCTGATCACGTACACACACACACAAGGTGGCGCAAAATTAATCAATTAATCATTCTTGCATATGGCGTCGTACGGCAGTCATATTTGATATTTCTAAACTAAACAACTGCAGTGTACAAACAGACAAGCAATGGAGCGCGTAAGGATCAAAATAAAGATTTCCATAAGTCGAAATAATTTTTTTATTATTTAAAAAAAATATTATTATTATTATTTAGTAGTAAAGTTATTCAATTTGCGCTATAGGTACACCGGTCTTACCTCAAGAAGACAAAAAAAAAATATTTTAATAAATGTTAGCCCAACCTAATGCCAAAACATGCAATCAATTTGCTAGCTAAGCTGGTTAATTAAAAAAGATATATTATATAGACTGAAATTTTAATTGCTTTAAAAAATCTATGTTTGTTGCTTTATTTATTGGTTTTTTAGTTGCGTGCGTATGCGTTTATTCATTTATTTAGTTGTTTATGGATTTTTTTGCTCCAATGCAGTTATTTAATAAGCACTTAATTGCTGAATTGTTAATTATGGCGTTAAAAAGGCAATTATAGTTGGCGTATTAGATTACAAAGCAATGCAATAAATAATCAAAAATTTGCAGAAAAAAAAAATTTAAATATAAAATAGAATACATTCAGTTGAAAGTGCAGCTTTTGGAAGGTTGAGAATTTTTAAAGCGTTTGATGGATTCGCATATGGAGTTAAACTATGTAGGAAATTTCAGTAAATGCAGTAAAATAAATTAAAGGAGTTTTAGGCAATCCATATTTAACTCACAAGTAGCAGAAACACTCGCCTAAGTACTGGGTGTATCCATCTATCATATATATTTTGTCAAAAAAGTACAAGAAAAAGCAATACATATATGCCAACGACTAGTCCAGTCATCAAATCACCTTTTAAATGCGTTTGAAGAGATCTTCTTCAGCTCCTTAAACGAATTCTCCTTAATGGAGGCCATTCATCGATTCAAACTGGCGTCTGCGGAGTGAAAATTTAAGTTTTGGGAAAAGGAAAACGTGACAGGGGACTAAATCCGGTGAATACGGTGGTTGTTCGATGATATTTGTCGAGTTTTTGGTTAAAAAAGTGTTCACAATATGAGCCTTGTGAGACGCTGCGTTATCGTCGTGCAAGATCCATGAGTTTTCCTTCCTCAAATTGGGCCGTTTCCTATGCACATTCTCTCTCAAACGTCGCATAACTTCCAAATAATATTCTTTATTTACCGTAGATCCATTTGGAATTCCGAATCCCGAGTACACAACACCATGATAACCAAAGGAAACGAGTACCATGACTTTCACTTTTCACCGACTTTGACGTGGTTTTTTAGGTTTCGGCTCATATGGATAACGCCATTCAGGCGACTGTTGACTGGTTTGCATGTCAAACTCAAATACCCACGTCTCATCACCTGTTATGATGCGCTGAATAAACGTTGGGTCCGAATTCACTTGCTCATGCGTGTCTTCAGCCACCTTATTCTGATGAATTTTTTGAAGGAAATTCAACTCTCTCGGAACGAATCGAGCAGCCACGCGTGTCATGCCCAATTGATAGTGTAAAATGTTGCGAATTGATTCGTGAGACACGCTAAAGTCACGAGCTACCTCCTTCAAACTTAAATGATGGTTTTCCTACACCATTTCCTTGACTTTGTCGACGTTTTCATTCGTTAAAGACGTTGATGGGCGACCAGATCGGGACAAAGTTTTCACGACTGCTCGGCCCTCTGGAAAATCCTTATACCACTCGTAGAGCCGTGTTTTGATAAAGCTCATTTTAAAAGACCCGTTGTTAAAAGACCCGGGTTGAAAAGTCCCGGGCCTAACACATAGATGTCCCTAGTTTTAATGTCCTCAGCTCTTTTCCAGTTAGTAGTAATCTTAAGAAGACAACTGCTAAAATTTCAAGATATTCTATTCATTAGTTCGTGAGTTATTGAGCTAACAGTGACGCTACTTTTGTTATTTTCAAAATAATGGACAATTTAATATGACACTGCTTTTTGACGGACAAAAATCCCGTTCCTGCGAAGCAATGGCTTGAAAAGTGTCATGAGGACTCCGCTCCATCAGAAACAACAATAAAACGATGGTTTGCTGACTTCAAAACTGGTCGTAGAGACACCGATGCTGCACAACGCAGTGGACGTCCAAATGAGGCGGTAACACCAGAAAATAAAAAAAAAACCCCCAAAATCGTTTTTAATGATCGGAAAGTGAAGTTCCATGAGTTAGCTGACAACGTGAAAATATCAAAAGAACGTCTTCTTGATGGAAATTACGTTGATGAATAAAGCTAATTTTGACAAGAAAAAAAAACGTGTTTTCTTTGTTAGACCTGGGACTTTACAACCCATGTGTCATTGATAGGAAAAGCAAATAAAAACATTTTAATGCAACAACTCAATTTGATATTCACCTCTTTCACAACTCACGAATATTCAAAGAAATGAAGAAGGTAAAGTTGAAAGGAACGTTCACTTGAATCAATTCGATATTTAAAGCAATATTTTTTAAGGAATTTTTAAGTTAACGAAAACCATGTGAGAGAGCTCATAAAGTCTGAAACGTTAGACAACGCCGAGGCATAATTTAAAAGAAGACAATTTTGTTTAATTGAAGAGGTGTTGTTGTTGAAGTTTTGAGCATTTCTACTAAAATAATCTTAATTAGCGACTAGCACCGTAGAGATGTAATTTGAAAGGTTGTAAAGGCTCTCTCAACCCCCGTAGCCGAAAGGGTTGGTGCGTGACTACCATTCGAGAGTGTGTGGGTCCGAATATCCGTGCAAGCAGCAGCAAATTTTTTTCTAATAGCAGTCGCCTCTCAACAGGCAATGGCAAACCTCCGAGTGTATTTGTAATCATCTGCTGTTCGGAGGCGCCATAAAACTAAAGGTCCTTCGACTTGTAGGAAAACATCAAGACGCGCAAACCACAAATTGGAGGAGGAGCTCGGCCAAACACCCAACGCGCCAATTATTTATTTTATTTATTTTTAATGAGTCTTTCAAAAGTGATGCCAAGATGTCAGTAGTGAATAATTCTTATACGGTAACGGTAACGTGTGCACACTACACAGCGGAGGATTGTTGTCAATCTGAGAAAACAAAAAAATCGTACAAATTGTACTACTAATAATTTAATTGTGATTCTTGCCAAGAGGTATCCTTTTAAGTAAATCAACAACGTAGTATCAGCGAGAACTGCACGGCGTCGATTGTACAAAGGCAAAATAGCTCGTAAAGTTCGACTGTTGAAAAAAAGCAAATTTAAGCAAGAGGAAAAGTTTTGCTCAAGAACACAAGTCATGAAGTGGGCCAGAGGGTATGAAAAAATGGTGTAACGTACTTTAAAGCGGTGAAGAAAAATGGAATTTATTTGGAAATGACACTAGGCGAAATGTCAGCAGGACAAGAGTTCTCAACGTGGTTCATAAAAACCCGTTACAATACAAATAATGATTTAGGGATTCTGCTCTTGGTTGGTCGGTATGGACAAATTTGCTTAGAAGGATGTACTTCACCAAGTGATGCTCCCATTTGTTGCGGAAAATATACCACTTCGGCGACTTTTTATGCTAGATAATGAACCAAAAACACTTCTCGTTGTTAGTATGTGAATGGTTTTTACCAAACAATGTTCAAGTTATGGATTAGTCCAGGGTAGTCACCCGACCTAAACCACATTGAAAACTTTTGGCGAGATTTAAAGAAGCGAATCGGGAAGAAAGCATTCAAAAATAAGAAGCACTTATGGCAAAAAATCAAAGAACTATGGCATTTCACTCCCACAGAAACCTGCCGTAGGATTAGCAATTTTATGCCAAATCGAATAAATACAAAAGTCGTTGACATTGATGGTGCAGACAGTGATTACTGATTGAACCATGATAATTTAAGCACACAGAAATATGATCTCAAAGTCAAAAGGCGCATAATCTCACACCAAAACAGCAACAAGTGAGAGAGCGAAGGAATTGCTTCACTTCGCCGAAATCGGTCAATTTCCAAACATTGTGTTTTCTGACGAAAAAATTTTTCACATTTAGCAATTCGTGTACTCCCAAAACCAGGTAATGGTTTGGGTCGCTGTAACCGCAGATGGGCGCTTCTCAATCGTTTTCATCGCACCTGGTGTCAAGGTAAATGCGAAATATTATATTATCAGGAAAGTATTCTGGAGGTTGCTTTGAAGTCGTGGGCAGACAAACGTTTCAGTGGCAGACCATGGACGTTTCAACACGACTCGGCACCGTCTCACAAGGCTCGAGTGAACCAAGAATGGTTAAAAAACAACGTTCCGAACTTCATAACGTCCACGCAATGGCCCTCAAATTTCCCAGACGCGAAACCGATGGATTATTCTCTTTGAGCCATTTTGGAGAGCAACGTCCGAACTAGAAGATTCACCAGTCTCGGGGTGCTGACAAAAGCCATTGTTCGCGAGTGAACCAAAATACCTGCAAGTCATATACGGGCAGCTTGCGATTCGTTTCTGGACCGTCTCAAGGCCAAAGTCAAGGCAAAAGGTGGTCATATAGCGCAAAAGTAAATCTATTCCTTATTTTGTATTATTTTCACACATTTCTAACATCTAACGAAATAAAAGTAATTTTCCAAACTAAATTTATGGCCTTTTTAATTGGTTACACTTCGAATGCCGGACCCCTTATATTCGCCGTTGCTGTTTACAAGCCCTTACCACCTCTCGATCAAATTTTTGATGCCGTTCCGCCAAAAAATCGCCTCGTCTGGTGTCAAAGATGTTGTGGAGCCAGTTTTGAAGGACCTCTTTGCTATAGAAGGTTTAACAGGCAGCGAAAAAGATGATGATCGGTTGGTGCAAGGTCCAGAGAATACGACGGATACTGAAGAACCTCCCATGCGAGCTCTTGGAGTCCGGCTTTGACGACTTGTGCAAGATGGGGCCTGGCGTGGTCGTGAAGAAGTATGGTTTGACCATGTCGATCAGGTCCTCTCAGATGAATAGCCTCATTTAGGCGGTGTAGAGCTCCTTGTTGACCGCGACATTCTTTTCGAGCACTTCCCAGTACACCATGCCCTTCCAGTCACTCCAAACACATATCATGATCTTCTTTGGATGAAGTTCCGGCTTGGACTCTCGACATTGGCGTATCTCCTGGGGCCACTCAAACCTTTCTTTGCTGCATATTGATGTGTAGGCACCATTTCTCATCTCCCTTGACGATTCGATACAAAAAGCGCTTTTCATGACCGCGCGTTGCTCGATGGCGAGCGATATGCTGAGAAGCACTCCGTGTCATCGTCGTCAAAGACGGCATTTTTGGACTTTGCAAACCATTTTCGTGCTGTAGACTCGCGTATGACACATCAAAATACATCTCAAACGGCCCGGGCTGCTTCGGCAGCTTTTTGACCTCGATGAAAAGCAAAGAAGAGCAGGTGTCGAAATTGTTGATTTTTGCCTCCTGGGTATTCCATTTCTAAGCCTCAAAAGTAATTAAAAATTAAATAACTCAAAAATAGCAGTCACATAGTCTTGTAGAGCAGAAAGAGTTCTATCGAATGAATACTTACCCTTTGCCAAACACAAACAAATCGTTGTAAAATAAAAGAATTTTATATTTTCTTGCTATGAACTTATTCCCGAACCCAATATTTCTATTACGTAACCATTTTAACGATCACATGAATATTTTCGTTTTAGTTGTTCCGCCTTAAAATATGCTTGAATTATTATTTATATTTGTTGTATTAGTCTAAGATGTAAAAATAACATACAACTGGATATCTGTTATTATTAATTTAAAAAACTTGCCTTTCCGTATGAACGTGGGGGGTACCTACTTCCATGGTCATAGGGCTGCGGCGAGTATATAAAATATTGATTAATTTGTTCAAGATTTTGCCAGATATATATGAATGCCAATAAGTGGGCTCAGCAAGCGTTACAAATGCTTTGCACTTACTTTTATTACGCCTGAGTCTGATGGAAAGTGTAAAAGCACAAAATTTTTTGATTGTCGTTTGAAGAAAAAAAATTGAGGTTACTGGAGCATACAACAAATATACGCAATTTTCTAAAAACGTACAACCCTTTAAGGCCACAATTCATGCAGATTTTCTCTAAAAAACTCAGCAAAACACACAAAATCCCCGCAGTCCACTAGGGAGTTCCGCAAAACTGGCGGGAAAAAATTATGCGATTTTTTTAATATTTTTAATTACCTCTCAAATAATGGCATAAGCAACGCAAAGTGCCAAACAAGTGCAATGAACTGGGAAATGCTGGAAAAAATTAGAAAAAAAGCGCACTTATTTCACAAAAAATTGCTTAAAAATTCCATATGAAAATGCGCACAAATGCAGACTGTGCGCCAAATTAGAGGTGTGAATTTTGATGCAAAGTGACAATTGGCTGCACACAAATAACACCTACACACAGCGTACTAAGTGCACATTAAATAGACATTACATAAATATGCATACACACATACATACATACTCGGATACACCTCAGTGACGCGCCAAACCACAAAACCACATTTGTGAAATTACGGTTTATGCCCGTGCAGCAAAGTCACTTTGAGTGGGAAGCTAATATGCAAGCGCGCAAAGTGAAAAAAAAATTGCAGAAAAAAAAATGATATGCATTTCTGCAAATGGTCCCCAGGGACTGGCCTTTGTACGCCCCCATATGCAAATAAACAAAAAAGGCCACTCTTGACTTTGTATGAATATTTTTACCCATCCTTTGAGGAGAAGAAATTGCAGCGCCTTTTGCCTGTTTGCATTTGCTCATTTGGTTTGGTTTGAGAAGGAGCAAAAAAAAAAAAATAACAAATAATCAGTCAATTTATGTTTGCGGTTTCTCAGTGGATTTCCGTTTGTTATGGCATTGAAATTCGAAGCTTTTAGCTTAATTAGTCATTTGGGTTAATTAGTTAAATGAGTGGCTGCTGACAAATGAGTTTTTCTATTTTATAATATTTTCAATGAGGTGATGAAATATACTGTAAGCAATTGGGAATTGCGGCGCTCTAAAAGTTAGGTTAGGTTAGCCTGGTTGGCATTAAGCCACTCATAGACCTTTTGGTCCCTAGCGATACAGTTGGGGACCGACCCCTATGAATACTGAAAGTAGACATCAGGTAGGATATCAACGCTCTTGGTGAATCTAAGCAGAGCTGGGATGCTTTTTGAAGAATTGGAGTAATTTAAAGCCTTTTAGTAAAATTAACCTCTCAGGAGTTATCTTGCGGCGGCGTTGAAATCGTTTAAAACCTCAATTTGGTTTCAGAATCGTGATAGTTTTTGGTTAAATTCCCTTAGTGCAATCACCTAAGGATTTCGCTGTACCGCTAAATTATTATTCCCACCTTCTATGGGGTAGTCAATCAATCAAAGATGTGGATAAACAGAAGCAGCTGACCTTTGAGAGAAGATTTCTGTCAAAAATCTTTGGCGGAAGTGCTACAGTCGCGAAGTCGAAAAACTGTACGTGCACCCGTCCACACGATTGTAACCACAATAATGATCAACAGACTGAGATGGACAGGCCCGAACAAACACTCTTTGGAAAGACAGACACACAGACAGAGAAGAAGAGCAAGGCCGCCACTCTGATGGATTGGCGGTGTAGATGAAGATGCATTTTTTGGTATTTCAGGAGGAGGAGGGAGCAGGCACGAAACCGAGACAATTGGAGTCATATGCAGCAACAGACGAAGATCCGACCAGGGCTGTACAGCCAAATATAACGATGATGATTATGATGATAGCTTTGGAATTGCTAGCCAGGAAGGCAGCATTCCGCTTGCACTGCTTAATTTCGGAAAAGCTGCAAAAATCACACCGAAGATGACAAGTCCGAGCTCAATGTGAGCAACAGCATCGAGATTTCCAGCTGAGATGGAAAGCGAAAAGCAGCAGTGAGCCTACAGGGGAACAGCAAAGCTGTTGGAGCTATGCACTGCATTCTAAAGTAGTAAAATAGCGCTGAAGCTATGAACTATTTAAAGGAAGTATTGGTGGCCGCCTTAACCAAATGGGTTGATGCGTGACTACCATTCGGAATTCAGAGGGAATATAGGTTCGAATCTCGGTGAAAGACCAAAATGAAGAAAACGTTTTTTCTAATAGCGGTCGTACCTCGGCAGGCAATGGCAATACTCCAAGTGGCAATGGCATTTCTGCTATGAAAAAGCTCCTCATAAAAAATATCTGCCGTTCGGATTCGGCTTGAAACTGGAGGTCCCTCCATTTGTGGTACAACATCAAGGCGCACGCCACCAATAGGAGAAGGAGCTCGGCCCAACACAAAATATGTATATAGGAAACCGCCGCTGAGCTGCTGTTAATTTTCACTCATCAGAATGGCATTACTGCTCTTCAATCGTCACTGAAAAATTACCTGGTTGGAAGTTCCTCATTTTGTCTTAAAAAATGAGGTCGTCTGTGTGCGTGCCATTAAATCTCGCGCAGTCCAGAACCGTTCCTAAGGGTGTCACCTATCCATCGTCACTTGCTGCGTTTGATTGTCCATAGCATGGGTTCCTCGTACTTTGATATCCACTGCGCGTCGTTGCTGTTGGTGTGCGGCCAGAATATTCTACAGAAAATATTTCCCTTTCTCCGGGTGTATTTATTGATCGCTGCAAGCTTGGGTCTAGCACTCCAATAAGAACGATGTTAGAAATTTCAGACCTTTTTCGAAACTAAGTAACTATTCCAAACTTTTCGAAAAGATAGTCAACAATAATTTACTGTTTACCATCAAAAATACAATAAACTCGGGTCACCATGATTTTATCTGTGGCCACTCCACAGTTACCGATCTCTTGGTATTTTCCCAATACTGTACCTCTGTTGAGTAGTTCTCAAGTCGACACTATTTAGAATATACGGGCTTTTCAAAAGCCTTTGAACTGTTTCGCAGAATATCCTACTGCGAAAACTTGAATGCTTTGGCTTTAATTCAACTGTCGTGCCATGGTTGAGATTTTATCTTTCCAAAAGAAAATCCTTTGTGCAAATTGAATGCACTAAATCCTACACTTGTATATCCCCCTCGGCTGTCCCACAGTGGAGTATTCTTGGCCCTTTTTTATTTTGCCTTTTTATTAATGGCTTTGGATCTCCTTTAACCATTTGAAGTTTTTACTCTATGCTGATGATTTAAAACTGTAAAATAGCCAATCGGATGCTTCTGTAGTACAACAAGATTTAAACAACCTTGTCGCTTGGAGGGTCCAAAATAAGCTCTCACTTATTACAAAGAAATGTTTTCATAAAAATATCTGTGTGTTATTTCTTCGCCTTATACTTTGCCAAATGTTGTTCTGTCTAAAGTTAAATAGTTTTCTGATCTCGGCGTCACATTTGGCTCTGGTTTTACATTCGAAAAGCATTTTAGTCAGCTATTGCCGAGGGCTTAATTAAGCATTTCTGAGACGTTATGCGAGGGATTTTAAAGACTTCTATGTAGAAAAAGTTTATATAACTCTCTAGTTCGTTTAAAGCTCAAATATGCGTTTTTAATTTGGAATCCAATTTATGGCGCTCAATAAATAGCAGTAATTCCTTTGTCCTTTTCTTATTTATTTGCTGTCATAGTAGCCTAGCTGTTACACATACATTTCTTCATGGCCTATTGGCCTCTTGGATAACGTTGTTTTTTATTATTAGTTTACTCGTGGCCAAATGTATTTCAATGGTACATTGTGTGCCTTTTATATGTCGGGATTAGAGAATAAAAACAAATTTTAATCATCGAAAATCACTTTATTGTTTTTTAAAATATTCTCCATGAAGATCTATACACTTTTGCATGCGTTTGAACCAATTGTCGAAGCACTTTTGCCACTCTGAATGAGGTACCTCCAAAACATGCATTCTGAATGCCGCAACCGCTTCTTCAGGTGTCGAAAAACGTTGACCTCTCAGTTTGTTTTTTACGTACGGGAATAAAAAGAAGTCACTCGGTGCCAAGTCAGGACTATATGGCGGATGACCCATTAATTCGATGTTTTGCAGTTGTTTGAGCCGGTGTGTGAGAGCTCGCATTGTCCTGGTGAAGAGTGATCCGTCTTTGGCGATTGGTTTCTTGGAAGACAACTGGCAAACAAATGGTTGTGTACTACTCAGAATTTACTGTTCCGCGTTGTTCTAGTGGTGCGGTTGCGAAAAGCCAAGTTTTTCCGAAAAAACAGGCGACCATTTGCTTGGAAGTGCTTCGTGCGCGAACAACTTTTGTTGGATTTGGCTCATCTTGAAACACCCATACAGTCGACTGCTGTTTACTTTCGGGCTCATACTCGTAAATCCATAATTCATCACCTGTCACGATGTCATAAACGTGTTTCGAAGCCCCGCGATCGTATTTTTTGAGCATTTCCTTCGACCAATCGACACGAGCCTTTTTTTGAGCGATTGACAAATTGTGTGGGATCCAACGCGAACAAATTTTTTTGACAGTCAAATGTTTATGCAATATTGAATGTATGCTGGTCCCACTAATGCCTAAGATTGTCTCAATCTCACGATAGGTCACATGACGATCTTGCAATATCAGTTCGCGCACAGCATCAATGGTTTTCGGAACAACAACTGATTTTGGACGACCTTCACGAAATTCGTCTTGGAGTGAACTACGACCATGATTGAATTCACCATACCATCGATAAACACTAGTCCTTGATGGAGCTTCATCGCCATAAAATGAATTAAGTTCATCCATGCAATGTTGCTGAGTTAATCCACGTCGAAAGTTGTAAAAAATAATCGCACGAAAATGTTCACGATTTAATTCCATTTTTGGACCGAGATGAATCTTTTAAGCTACTGTAAACAACACAAATAGCGCTGGTATTTCAAAAGGTTCTGAGTACGTAAAAGCCAAAAAATGTCAAACTTTGCGATACAGCTGTCAGTTGCCAGATTGCAACACCAGGGTTGCCAAATTCTGCCAAATAAAAGGCACCCCTCGTATCACTGACCAGTTGACCTTTTCTGGCTAGCTCATCAGCTCTACAGTTTCCCTCAATATCTCTGTGCCCTGGAACCCAAATAAGGCTGACCTTGAATACGACACTAATATCATTTAGAGCTTCCCGGCATTCCTGTGCAACTTTCGATCTTAGTATAGTCGCATTCATTGATTTATTGGCCGCCTGGCGGTTAGCCAGCGTACAACAAAATTTGATTCGATTCGCTCTGCAACCTCTTCATTGCTCTGATTCACTGCCGCCCTGCAGTGCCGGTGCAAGCTAATAAATCTGAAGTTCTTTGCCCATAGACGTATCCTTCAGGCCTTGATGTTTATTTTTGATGATTTTTATTATTCTGTGGATTGTCCCGAAGTTCTTGAATAGAGTGGCTTGAATGTTTCTCACAAAACTCTACGATTTTACTATTTATTTAAGGTGAAAACAGTCAAATCAAACTACTATAACCCCCCTATTACGAGGGCTCTTACCGAGTTAAATAGTATCTACAGATTAATTGGCGCGTACACTTATGCTAGGAGTTTGGCCTTCTCCTATTTGTGGTGTGCGTCTTGATGTTGTTTTACAAATGGAGGGACCGAAAATTTAAAGACGTCGCCGATCGACAGGTGATTTTCATGAGGCGCTTTTTCATGGCAGAAATACAGTCGGAGGCTCGTCACTGTCTGCCGAAGGGCAACCGCTGTTAGAAACAACTTTTCTGTAATAAAATGAAAGTGAAATGAAGTGAAATATGTTGACTTGAACCAAGTTTGTCCAATGCACAAGTAGGATCAACGGGTCCCAGCTTACTTTGAATCGAACTTCTGTGTATTTGCAAATCGACAGAACCCCGAGTGTGTTGCGACAAGTGCGAGACCTCATGCAGTTCCCTTAATGGTAGTAAAATTGCTTATTTATGCCGATAATGTCAATATAATCGATATTTTAGGAGATCTGTCTTTAAGGCCTTTCATGCTAAGGGTGAAACGGGCGAGTCTGAAGGTCGTCAAAGAAAACACGAAGCTTCTTTTTTTATGTTTATTTTTGCAGAATCCGATGCCTTCTCTTAGCCTTTCTGCTTGAAGAAAACTTAGAGGCTCACAGACTTCCAGATCGCACACTAAATAACTTTGTGATAATGAAGGAGCCGAAGAGTCTGGCACCTGAATGTTACCTGAGCTTCTCGGGGAGATCGCTTACGGCTTTAATTAGTTGAGATTCTGATGCCTTCTCTTAGCACTTCCGCTTGAACTTACAGGCGTACAGACTTCCAGATCAGACATTAAAGAACTTAGCGATAATGAAGGAGCCAAGGAGAGAGGCACCTGAGTGTTACCTAAGTTTACCGAAAAGCTCGCTTAAGGTTTTATTTGGTTGAGACTTCCAGATCAGACATTAAAGAACTTAGAGGGAATGAAGAAACCTTGGAGGAGGTTTATCTGAACCTATCGGCACCTTAAGCGATTTTATTTATTTAATTTATTAGCAGTGCCATCTCTGACCTATGTCAGATAATTATCACGCATCCCTCGTAAACATATTCGTAGTAGCTTTCAAAGCTCCATTTGCCATAACTGCGTGAATTAGAAATTAGACAAAAATCTATTTTAGTAACTCGATATTTTTCTCAATAAATTTGGCACTAAAAACTGTATTTACTAATCAAGACGAATGACACTTTTGAGCATCAGATATATCAGCCATCAAATACTCCTACAATCAAAATTGTTGAAGCAAACGCATTAAACAAAAGAGTGTGAAAATCATTACAAAATATCCGTTTCCAAGTACAGAACAAATACTTACAAATATATATTAATATTTAAAATCACAGAATAGGTAGGCATTTAAATTGTTTTCCACTCAAAATACGGAAATGAGGTTTAACTGCATTTGGCACTTAGTCGTCGCGACGCTTTGATCTGAAGTGCCACACATCATTAATATAGGCGCATACTCATACATATATAAATACATACATACTTATGTACTTATGTGCATATGTGATATACATTTCCCGATATTTTTTTTTTTTTTTTTTTTTATATATTCCTTCGCCACAACAACAAGTTGGAGTGCTGCTTTAGTCCATTTGCCAGGTGTGAAGCGTCGATAAATAACGGAAGTGCATTAAACGAAGAACAAAGCAAAAGAAAATTTTGTGCTTGAGTAAAAGCGGCGCAAATGATGATATGTACGCGTATGTGAGGGATAAAGAAAGGGGATAATGTGGGAATGAGTTCAATGCAAAACCCAACGTCTACAAGAACCAAAAAATTAGCGGAGGAACGTGGAAATAGATGGCGCAGTGAAGAAGCTGGAGAAAGCAAGTGTGAGAGAAATTTTAAAAGTATTGTAACTTAAATTAATTAATTACTTGCAAATTCTCAGTAAAATGTATTTGACATACTTGGAAAACTATTTTTTAGAAACTGAAAACAATATAGAAATGCATAAATTAGGAAGATTCACGTTGTTTTTATTTTTATTTCTTTTTATTAATATATATTTTTTTATTTATTTATGTTCAAGATATTTCTGGCAACACTATGCGTGTCATCTGTCATTACTCATCATCTGTTTCTAATTTTTATTCTTCCTGTTACTGTGACCGCATTAATATCGACTTGTAAATTTCTAAATAAAATGAATCAAATATATCAACTGCAATCTCAATAATTTATTTATTTTTTTTTTTTTATTTATTTATTTTTTTTTTATTTGTTTTTTATTTATATTTTGTTTTTTGTTTTTTACAACTATATTCATTATTTCAATTCACACTTGCTAGTTAGGTAGTGACAGCGAGTATTTCAAGCGATTTAACAATGAGCTGTATGAGCTTTCCGGCGACATCGAATAAAGATTATACAGCGAATAAAAATCCAGCAGCTGGATGGAAACACTTTGGTTGAAAGTATTTGATTCTGCACCATCTGGTGGTAATAGCGGAAAGGGAACGTCTGCTCTGCATTGGAAAGATCATATGGAGAAAGGTTTGGCTTCTCTTAGTGTGTCCAACTGGCACCCAAGAATGATAGAAACAAGTTTGCGCCCATCAAAGAGTGCGTGACGTCACATTAGTTGAGTTGTGCAGTGTTGCCAACCATTTGCTCTTCGCAATAAATTTTAAAGAGGTGTATTCGTAGTAAAAATAAGCAAAAAATACCAAAATATACTGAAAATTCAAAAAGAGTACCTTATCTTGTGACATAACCTCAAGTATAGCAAAAAGGTCGTTCCCTTTACAAAAGAGTTTTTCTTAACCAAAAAACTCATAAATTAAATTGTACATAACCATAACTCATTTATTTAAAAAAGCGCACATTTTAAAGACAATTTGATATGCAAACAACGTTCTTTAAGTAATTCAGTAAAAGTTTGGTATGTTATTTTCTTTAAATGGGCATTTTAGTGCGTTTTTATTACCAAAGCTTGGCAATATTGCAGTAGCGGGAAAGAGATTTGACTGCTGAAAGCAGAAGAACACCAACAACAACTGCAATCGCGGGCAATGCGACCAGATGTTCAAAAAAAGTAAAGCTAAATAAAACTGAGTGAACTATTGAACTAACTTTTAAAAAATCTATATTTTACAAAATTATAAACATTACTTTTAATTAGAACAGGCTAGAAAAATGTCATGAAGAAAGAACTAAAACTCCGAGACTAAATAACAAAAAAAATGCTAAATCAAGTTACGAAAATGGTGATCTGGCCATGCTGATGCTAAAATGACGTAACTCATTGTCAAATTCGCTGAGAGCAAAGTAACGGTACCACGATAGGCGCCATCTCATTATTCTCTCCATCATGCACGAGAGAAAAACGACTGGTGCGCTTTGTTAAACTCAGCCAAAATCTCTTAAGCGATTATCGCGCCAATCAAGAAAAATAAAAATATGTTTGTTTGTACATATAGCGAAACTTCTCTTGGGTGAACACTCACGATCAGCCAGCTGCTGTCCGTCCGGAGAGGTGTGCACTCAAAAGACGGTAACTTTTTCCGAAACATAAGGTTTGGTCAACGACAAAACTACTACTAATAGCAGCTGGACCAACTTAGAAGGTATCTGAGAGAAACAGAGAATCTTCATTCGATTTTGTTAGTACCGAATGGACGAAGAATATAAAGTATAATATTAGAAGATTTTCAAACAAGAGTACACAAATAGTCCTTACAATAATACCAAAAAAATACTGAACCTTTGGCTACATGTCCAACCACCGCCAGGTTGGATGCGCGGTGCAAAAATGTCTACAGCAACTAAAGAATTGCGAACAACGCGGCAGTGCATTCGAAAGTTCCGGAGCGAATGTCTCGCACATCGGAGTATACGATTCAGATTTCTAAAAGTTGGAGTTTGGGAAAATTATATACAGGTATCAAAAAAGCGACTGCCTTTCCTAAAAATAAATCAGCACTCTAAGTAGATGGTGAAAAATCTGAATGCTGGTATTATTATTATTATTACTACTACTGCGCACTGCGACCAAAGTAGGTCTATTGAGCAAAGTCTGCTGAGGTACCCTATATTTGAAGACCTATTAAGATTTTTTGCACATTCTGGGGCTTATTATTCCATAATTTATATGAAGGCACGGCAAGACCACCATAATCCGTAGTAGTTGTACCCGTTTTCTGCTTAATGCAGGACATTTACCATGAATGGGCTTTGCATTTTCAATGTCCATTTAACAGAATCGACAGGTGATGGTCTCAGAGAGAGCAGTTTAAGTGGTGTTTAAGTGGTATCTCAGTCTACCGTGACCTATAAAAGTAACCAGTTAAAAGTCTTAAGAATACTCTGCTGAGTGAAAGTAGCCTATCAGAAATTCCTCGGGTCGGTGTTAGAAATTGTTTCGCTTGTCACTGATCGATAGAGTTTCGCCAATGTTCACCGAATTTCTTCACGTCCCACCTCCTGAGAAGTTCATTAATGTGGCCCTTTGTAAGTCTCTTGGATTATCTTGCAACGAACGAAGAAGAGTGATTGACGTCCCATGCTCCAAATCGAAGTTAAAGAATCGCATAAATAGTACAGAAAGCCTCAGAGCCAATTAGAAGCATGTTAATCCGTATTACTTTGGTCTTTGCTATGTTAATTTTTGTTTGTGCTACTGCATGGCATACCGCTTATAGTTTAACTGATGCATCTGAGTATTTGTGCGATAGTAAGCAAATGTCGTTCGCATAGCATAAGTCTTCAAGCCAGCCACATAAACCCCATGAAATGCCCGTTTTCATGGCATGCAGCGCCCGAGTACAATTCTTTTATGATGGTGACAATTTTCTCAGGCATTCCTTTCAAGAGCTTTCCAGATTGCTGCATGATTGAGATTGTCGAAGTAAAGAGGCGAGCGCCACTCAACGGACTGCTCCACGGTCACTCTCAAAGAGGTTACATGATCGACGCAATAGCAGTGAGGACGAAAGCCTGCTTGTTCTTTGCGTAGTCCCTGATTCAATGAGTTGGACAGCCTTTTGTGAATTACGTGTGCTATTACTTTGTTCACCATGCTTCGCAACATGATTCCTCGCCATTTTTTGCGCTCAGATAGGTTACCCTTCTTCCGGAGAAGGGTGATAACCCTCCTTTTTACCTCTCTCAGATGGTATTCTTTCAGAGTTCCAGATGTTTTTAAATAAGGGCAGAACTATCCGAGCGCTTATCTTGTGGTCAGTTTTTAGTAGTTTCGGGTTGATGTTATCGGAACCGGAAGCTTTGCAGTGTTTTAGAGACTTTATCGTATTTATTATCTCGCTCTCATCCGGGCATAACGTGACAGAGTGAGCTGCAAGGGCGGCGCTGACGGTAGCTTCTTATAATAGCGCTCCCAGATGTTGACTTGCTTGTCCTTAGATGTTGCTGGCTCGCCGTCCTTGTCTTTGTGCGGCTTGGTCGTTTTAAAATTGGTGTTTGTTAATTGTCGTATCATCCGATAAAGATCTCGTGCACGATTCGTTTCCGCAGCAGCCTGCGCTTTAGTGGCTAGGTTGTTGCTCCACAGTCTTTTATCAGATCTGGCACTTTTCTTTATTCGTCTGTGAGTAAGGTTGTATCGATGCTGCAGCTCTGCCTTTCATGATCTGGTTTTCGCGCAATTTAGCTGTTTTTTTATTATTCTGCGGTCATTTATTACATTCCATGTTCGATCGGAGATCCAGCACTTCCGCTTATGCGCCTTGTAACCGATATGGTCCTCCGCAGACTTTACTAAGGCTTGTTTTATCTGCTGCCAATCATCTACATATGCATACTCTGGAATAGCTGATACCAGGGATTCAGTGAATCTGGCGTGCGTAGTCATTTCGTTTCTCCACCTCGAATTTATTTGATGATTTTTGGTTTGGCGTTTTGCTGACCGCAGCCACTCTGAGTCTACTTGTAGCACTAAGAAAGTGGTGATCGCTGGCTATATCTGCTTCTCGTTTGTTGCGCACATTTAGAAGAGTACCACGCCACTTATGACTTAAAGGTTTAAGCACCTCATAAGCCTCCCTAAGGACAAACTGCGATTGTCACAGATCACTGGAGTTCTCCGAGGTCACAGCAGATGCGGGATATGGTCCACTGACTCCTAACACCTTCTTCTTGAATATGAAGTAGACATCTCGACATGATGCAGCAAGAAGAAAGGCACATGCCTTGAGGGAACTGGGTTTGGATGAGATATTTTGATGAGGTATTATGAAGAGTAGAGCTCACAAGAGATCTTTAACATTGAAGGAAGCTTATTTGGCTATAATGGAAATTAAGGAACTAAAGGCATACAGTATTTCTTATTTGAGTTACTAACCCTTCTTCGTGCGAATATGTGACTTCTGCTCCACTTCGTGGACTCTATGGCGGCTAAAAGAGGTATCGGCAACGAGATTTCAACTTGGTTTGGTTAAGGCCAAAGGAAAACGGAAGCTATAT
Organism: Anastrepha obliqua; assembly: GCF_027943255.1. Taxonomy (NCBI): domain Eukaryota; kingdom Metazoa; phylum Arthropoda; class Insecta; order Diptera; family Tephritidae; genus Anastrepha; species Anastrepha obliqua. The sequence continues at coordinate 118,474,466 of NC_072893.1, read as the reverse complement.
ATATATATATGTAATATATATATATATAATTGTATATATATATATACATATATATATGTATATATATATGCATATATATATATATATATATATATATGTATATATATATAAGTATATATAATTGGCGCGTACACCCTTTTTGTGTGTTTGGCCGAGCTCCTTCTCCTATTTGTGGTGTGCGTCTTGATGTTGTTCCACAAATGGAGGGACCTACAGTTTCAAGCTGACTCCGAATGGCAGATATTTTTTATGAGGAGCTTTTCCATGGTAAAAATACACTCGGAGAGTTTCGAGATTCGAACCGAAGTTCTCTCTCTGAATTCCGAATGGTAGTCACGCACAAACTCATGCAGCCACGGCGGTCGGAAGCTAAAGTTTGTTAATTAAATAGCCGAGCTAGTCCTTCATCGCTGCTTGAAGTTATTTACGCAGTATTCGCAACTATTCGCTAACCTAGGTCAGGTAAGCCTAGGTAAACATCTATTCTGTTTTGAGTTTATTCAATATTTTATTTGAAAAGTTTTGGATTCCGATACCACTTTTTATTAACTTCCACTTGTCAGTTCGCGACCTGTCAGCAGAAGCCTAAGAGAAGATTTCCTCAGACCTATCTCTACGTGTGAGTAAGCCGTCTTCCTCTGATAAAACCGATCCTAAACTTCCTTTTCTTCTTCTTCTTCTTAATTGGGGCGATAACTGCTTACGCGATTTTGGCGAGTTTAACAAAGAGCGCCAGTTGTTTCTTTCTCGTGCTAACCGGCGCCAGTTGGACCCCACAAGTGAAGCCAACTCGTTCTCCACCTGATCTTTCCAACACAAAGGAGGCCTTACTCTTCCTCTGCTACCACCAGCTGGTGTCGCATCAAATACTTTCAGAGCCGGAGCGTTTGTATCTATTCCGACGACATGACCCAGCCAGCGTAGCCCTTTGTATCGATAAAATAACATACCAGAAATCTAAAGCTTATTGTTATTCTTCGAAATGCGGGACATTGGTGTAAGAAGTGCTAAATAAACTTTATCTCTTTCCCAACTCTACTGCTTTCACAGAAGCCGCTGTGTAGAACCCCAAATCTGGCGGTCAAGTAACTAATATTTTTTGTATTGATCGATGTGCAAAGTGATCGCGATAATCTCCAGATACGTACATAAATTTCTTGTTCTTCTACCTGTTCTAGGTTACCATGGTTACCACTCGCCATGAGGGTGTAGAGAGGCCTACTTAGGCTTAGACGCCCTGCTCTAACCTTCTGCTCAATTTGTGAGAACAGACATCTTAGACGGGCTTTTATGCTTCGTCTCGGCTTTGAAAGTCCAGTTTCAGACCCCTTTCATTTCTTCGAACCCCATTGTATCCCGAAACCAAGTATTGATTGAAGGTGTACTTTCCAAGCTAACTATTTTAGGAATCTTCGTCGTTCTTGAAAAAAAATCGAGTTGCTGCCTAAGAAGGCGAGATTTGAGAAAGCGCGGCATAATGAAACTTACCAATTTCGCCACCATGTAAATCGCTACGAGAACTGAAGCTAAAAAACATTAAAGTAGTCTGGAAGTTTGTAAACCTCTCTTTATGAGAATTGCTGCAGGAGGAGTCCTGATTCCTCCATTTTGAAACGTCTTGTGAAATTTGAAATCTCCCTTAAGACTATTCGTCGAGTGACTGGAATCATCACTGATTACTGCCTGCTCGAAATACTTGGCAGTAAAATGGATTTTCCGGCATATGGATTTTGCCATCTATGCCACTTCTCTGCTCTGGCTACGGCAAAAAGGCCATCACTACTTTTCTGGTTGTCCAGCGAACCTGAGTTCAGTGAAAATGCCCTTCGTATGTTGAGCGGACCTCTAAGCGACTCTGCGAGTATTACAAGAGGCTCATTAGGCCTGAGATGGCCTCATTTGTTGTTAAAGAGGAAGGCAGCCGCAATTACATAACCTTATCGAATATTCCCTTTGTTCGTTGGGTTATCTGAGTAGGTAAAAATAAATGCGACCTTCCCGAAATTCCTCTTGGCGCAAGCTGCGATTACGAGAAACTCAATCAGGCTTTTTAATAATTTTTGATATTTTGAAATATCGCTTGCGATTTCTTTATTTATGATTCCACCTCATTTCCGCCCAGAAAATTTAGTTTACATTTTTTTCTAATTTTTTCGGCGCCAACGCCAAGCAATCACATATTTTCACACCCTTCTTTATAGTTGCCAACTACCGTTATTTTTTCAACATTGCCATTTTATAGGAACGCATTCGTATTTTTTAAGCGAACTCTATTTTCTTTTTTTTGTGATTTTGGCGAACGCCATTTTATTGCTTGCCAATTGCTTGACTTTCACTGGTTGACCGCACTGGGGATGTGTAACTCACACTTAGGATAGGTAACTGAAATCCGTTTAGTAGTAAAAAAAGTTCGACAACTAAAAAACAAAAATTAAAATAAAAAAAGATAAATAGCCAAAATTTACTTTAATCTTCGCTAATACAACAACAAAATTTGGCAAAAGCTCTTTGTTTTTCTGATTGAGGGGGCGTTTTTTGGCGCAAGTTCGCTGGCGTTTGATTTTGTTTTGACACCTTTTTTTAATTGTGGATTTAATGCCAACTAGATCTAAAATTCAAAAATAAATAAATGCGCACACATACATATACAAGTATGTAATAAATATATATATTTCGCCTATATTACCATATATCGGTGCAAAGAAATAATTATTGTATGGTGTGGGCCATGTAAAATTTGCTTTTTGAATCGGCTATAAAAAAAACCTAATCAATATTTTTTCAAACTTTTTTTTTTTTTTGAAGATTGAACATTGTCATTTATGAATAAAAAACAATATCGTTCAAATGACTGCCACGACTGGCTTTACAGTAGGCCATTCGATCAACCCAATTTTTAAGCACATTTTCGATTGTTTGGGCTCCAATTTCATGAACGGCTACTTCGATTTCGCGTTTTAAAGCATCAACCATCTTTGGATGGTTCGCATAGCATTTTTCCTTAACGGCTCCCCACAAAAAATAGTCCAACGGGCTTAAATCACAGCTCCGAGGCGGCTGATTATTCGGTTTTCAAAAACGGTAGCCAAAAGTTCGAGTGTAACTTTGGCAGTGTGACAAGTTGCACCGTCCTGTTGATACCAAATGTCGTCCATGTCATCCTCTTTAATTTTTGGAAACAAAAACTCGTTGAGCATGTCATGGTAACGCTCGCCATTTACTGTAACCGCGGAAGAAGAAGAATACTCACCACTTTGGAAATAGGTTTTCAATATTTCCCAATTTTGTTCAAGCGTATAGCGTCCCATTTCGTAAATGTCAAATCTTTAAGTAAATTATGAACACATTTGACGTGTCATTTGTGTTACCATTCTCAAAAAAATAGGTGGTTTAAAAAGCAACCGCTATATGGCCCACCCTGTATTATATATTCAAATATTTCTTACACATTTCCTTAGTTTGATTAGCAATAATAATATCCTACATCCCTTAAAAAAATTGATTTTGATTAAAAAAAGTTCCTGTGTCCCCTATTATGAATTTAGAAATTACTGAAAGCTTATTGTTTTTTATACAATAAATAGTGTGCTAAAATATTTATATCCGAATTCTGCTTCCTGAATCCCCTGTCAAATATCTTCAACATAGCTAAAATTGAAGAAAAAATGTATGAACAATTTTGTTAAGAAAGTTCGACTCATACAAATTTTTATTTCTTAACAAAAAATAGCTTCACCGAATTGACGAATTTACTATTCAAAATATTTACTCCAAACATTCCGTTCAATACAACATAACATTTGAACCACTGTGGCGCCTCATTTCCTCCATACCATACCATCCCACTGATTTTCTTACTTTCGAATTCTACGCTCGCAATCAATTTCCCAACTCGACTTTCTCTTCTCAAATACGCTACGTTATGCTCTCACAAAAGCAAACATTTTCTATTTTCACACACAAAATATTATACATTTCCAATAATTATTCCATTTGCCGATTTTGTTTGTGTAGTTTCCCCCTTCCACGTCGTACTCCAATCATTGTTTTCCTCTCTAAGTATTCTAAACCCTGGTACATCCATTGTTCCCCCGCTCTATGTATTCGTATGTATTCCACATCAACACAAAATCACTTCCAGTCAATTGTTTTTGCTGCTTTAAACTTTGCTTTTGTGTCTGCACTTCCGCTCATCCAATAAAGCCGAATACTGTACACGTTGTTATTGTTACTGCATTTACAAATTTCCAAGGCTATATGATTGCTTCCGATTTTCCACACTCATGCAAACTCAATTCGTTCATCGTTTAAATACTTCGTACAAGTTTTGTAGTTTTGTTTTTGCTGCAAGTTTTCAAGATTTTTTGTTGTTATTCTAGCTCGGCAGCCGCATTCATTGTTGTTTCTACAGTTGTAGGTTTCGTTGCTTGTGTTGTGTTGTTGTTGTCTAGGAAACATGTTAATTAAGAAATTTTCACTTTTGGCCCTGCCAATTAGTCAAGTTTTATCGATTAGCTCTTCCCAAGCTCCCCAATGGCGCCATGAGTGCTACGTGAAGTAGAGTGGGGTAGAGATAGGAGAATGAAGTGTGTGAGTGAAACGATGAGCAAGACGGGTGAAAATAAAAGCAAGTACTTAGTATGCTCGTACAAGGAGGCTTGGCTGCGCTGTGTGAGTGTTAAAAATGTCAGTGTACACATACAGTATGTAAATTTAGGGGAACAGATATTTTTGGAAGCTGGGCTATTTTTAAAGATGGTGCAAAATTGAGTGTTTTTAGTATTTCATTTAGGGAAATAATAATAAAATACAAATACATAATAATTATAAAAATAAATATAATAAATATTAATAGTAAATAATTTCAAAGCACAAGCTTCAATTGGTAATATCATTTTGTATAAAATTCTTCTGTGTGATTACCAAAATTTAGCAGGTATTAAGATTTAATTTGTCAAAAAATATTTTTCTAATCTGCGAAGCTTTTCTACAATTTTAATGGATAATAAAAAAATATTAAAAATAATTTAATTAAAACAAAAAAACTTTTATTTCAATTTGTCCCATTCTAGCATGCATAAATTTTTGAATTATTTTTAGGCTCATGAAACTCTATATACAGTGTGATCTATCTAGCATTTAATATTTGACCATAGATTTTTGGACTCTGGCAATTGCATTAATTTCCGAACTGAGTTTATGGCTAACTTTAACAAAATGGTTCGCTTTTCGCTTGAACAAAGTATGGAATTATTAAAGCCCTTCGAAAATCTTCGAAAATAGAGTAAGCAGCCAAAATAGAGATGCCAGTTGAACGCCTAAAAGCTGCGATTTGTCTACATTAGATGATTATTTGTGGGACAGCATCGGGGAAAATTTTTGGGACGATCATTCAGAGGCGAAACACGAAATCGAAGTCGCCGTTGGTAAGATAAGTGACGGCTTTTTACCGATTTGGATACAATTTTGTTATCTTCAGGTGAGTATTTAAGCTCCTTCACTAAGAAAACAAAAAACCAAATATTTTGTTATATTTATTTTATTTTATTTTTCTTACTTTATTTTACCTTATTACATTTTTTAATTTTTGTATTTTTATTTTAAAAACAAATATTTTACTCTATTTTATTTTATTTTATTTTATTTTTGTTATTTTATTTTATTTTACTTTGTTTTTTTCATTTTCATTCCAATAAAACTATTTGCTCCATTTTTTAAAATACTCTATATTTTTATATTTTTTATTATAAATGAATTATTTAGTTTTTATTATTTATTTATTTTATATTATTATTAGTAGTATTATTAAGAGAAAAAAATGGCACAATTATTATTTTACATTATTTGAAGATAAGCACCAGTGACTGAGGCTTTCGGCTATTTTATAGTATTTCATTTTATTTCACTTTCTTTTATTTATTTATTTTTTTTTTTAATCCATGGGAGCTGGACATACCACTACTGCAATGGCGGCATCATAATGGGCGTGAGATATTTTAAAATCAAAAGTAAAAAAATATTGTATTTTTATATTATTTTTCTTATTTTGACTTATTTCATTATATTATATTTTCTCTTATTATATTTTACTTTATTTAAACTTTTATTTATTTTTAAATGTATTTTACCTTATTACTTTTTTTATTTTTTTAATTTCCAATTTTTTTTTAATTGTATATTTTTTCCTTTTACTTTGTGTTGACATAAAATTTAAAAATAGGAAAATCCTAGACATTTTTGACGCCAATGCGAAGTTTAGAATCGCAAACGATGCAAAGCAAACATATTTCGCAGATATTTCTTAAAGATTTTGCCTTCTGGGTTCGCTTTGATGGCCCTAAGCACTGCAGCATCAACTTCCTTCTAGTCCTTCCTGCGCTGTTCATTGGGGACGAAAAGTTTCTTCTAGGCAGCGAAAATATCACCCTCACCGGATTTCTTATCCTTCTTGATTTTAAAACGACGGAAGTAGGCATCGTCAATGCTCGGGCACTTTAAGATCGCCCAAATCCACCTTTGAGGATGTATCTTGGTGACGACCAGCCAACAAAATTATCACACGACGAGTTTGCGACGAATGTTGCGCTTGTGGTTGCTGAAATAAGATTTAGCAGGACGCTTCTTGACAAAACGTTTGGTTGGGTAGTTGGCTTTGGGTTTCTTCAAAAACACAGTACGTTCACCGCCGTTCTTGGGGCCATTGATCGTCTTCACTTTCTTGATGGATATCTTGACTTTTGACTTTGAACGATGGATTGCTTCACATTCTTCAAACGGTACAGAGCGTGACGCTTGTACATCTGGCTCTTGAAGTAGCGCAGAATTCCACCTCTAAGTCATTTATTTAGCGGGTGCTTATGGTTCTTTTTGCCCGTTTGGGAGATTTTTTAGCATTTTCGCAGGTGCCACTTTTACGTGTACACCGCACAAAAACGAATGTAAAAAAAATTGTTTAAAAAAAAATGGTTCCTATTTTTTATTTCAGCTTACTTTATTTTTTTTCATTTTCATTCCAAAAAAAAACATTTTTCCGTTTTTTAAATTACTCTATATTTTCATATTACTCTTATATTTATTAAACCTTTTTTCTTATGTTAGCTTATTTTATTTTATTTATTTTTTAATTTATTTTGCCATGTTCCACTTTTAATTAGTTAATTTTTTTGATTTCATTCCATAAAAAAATAGTATTCTTTATTTTTTCTTATTTTAGCTTATTTTTTTTGTCTTATTTTCGTTTAGTTTATTTAATTTTTATGTATTTTTTACTTTATTTTAACTTCTTTCATTTGTCAATTTTTTTATTTCATTCCCAAAAATAATTAGTTAACCTATTTTTTTTTGTTATCTGATTATATTTTAATTTATTGTACCATATTTTATTTTATTTTTTATTTCATTTTCTTTTGTCTTATTTTATTGTAGTCTATTTAAATTTTTATTTATTTTTTACTTTATTTTATCTTATTTCAATAATGATTTTTTTTATTTAATTCCCAACTTTTTTTTAGTTTATTTAAATTTTTATTTATTTTTTAATTTATTTCACCATATTTAAGCTTCAGTTTGTTAAGTTTTTTGATTTCATTCCAAAAAAATATTTTACTCTATTTTTTCTTATTTTATAGCTTATTTTATTTTGCCTTATTTTAATTTAGTTTATTTAAATTTTTATATTTTTTTACTTTATTTTATCTCATTTCATTTGTCAATTGTTTTTATTTCATTCCAGAAAATAGTTTACTTAACTTTTTTTTTTGAACTGATTTTATTTTAGTTTATTTAAATTCTCATTTATTTTACCTTATTTTATTTCTTATTGTATTTTCTTTTGTCTTGTTTTATTGGAGTTTATTGGAGTTTATTTTAATTTTTATTTATTTTTTAATTTATTTTACCTAATTAATGTTTTTTTTGTTTCATTCCAAAAGCAAAAATAGTTTACTCTATTTGTTTTTTCTTATTTTATTTTATTTTATTTTATTTCTTTTTTTTAATTTTTCATTTTCTAACTTATTTTATCTTATTTCATTTTTACCATGTTAATTGTTTTAATTCCATTCCAAAAAAAAAACAAATATATTTAACTTTACTGAAGTTTAATTTGATTTTTATTAATTTTTTAATTTATTTTTCTGTTTATCCTTTCTTTCGTAATTTTTTTTTTATTTCAGTAAAAAAAAAATATTTTAGTCTATTTTATTTTATTTTTTCTTATTTTAGCTTTTTGTTTTACTTCATTTTAATTTTATTTCATTATTATTATTTTTTATGTTATTTCATTTTTGCTCCGCAATTTTTTTTTTTATTTCATTGCGATATCCTTTGAGTGATTTTGTTTCCTATCCATAGGCTTTTTGATATCCATTATCTCATCCATCTGAACTTCAAAGTAAGTGATCACTTTGACGTAAAATATTTTCTTAGTATTAAAACAAGTTTTTATGATTTTATTATTGTATTCATATGTATATGAATTAGTGCAGAAATTCATATACATTCCATATACTCGTTTATGCGCGATAATCACACACAAATGCGTGTCGAATTCCTTTTATACTCGCATCAGCATCCAAAGGCACTTACTTAAGTTCTCATCTTCACATTCACATTTAGGTAGATAACAAAAAGCAATCCCCTCTTTTTCGCTCTCACACTCCTACAACTCAACTGCACTTCATTTTATAGCGCTTACCTTTGCATGCAAACATCGCCACACATGCGTTTGTATATGTGTGTATGTGTGCATTTATTTTAATAACTCATGATAATGTTTACCACTTAGGCAGTGTTCGTTTGTTGTTGTTGTTGTGCTGCTTTGTTTTTATAACTCATTTATCAAAGAAACGGAAAAAATGTTAAAATGGATTATTCAGAGTAAGCCGAAGTGCGCATACATACACTTAAGTTTAAAAACAAAACTCGGATGTGTGTGAGTGCAATAATGTATGAATTATAAAAACACTACTACTCGTACTTACTAAAAGCGCACTCTTTGCAAATCAAGAAAACGTAAAACATATTTAATTGCACATCGCGTAGTATACACCGCCCGTTAATACAGAATTTCAGTATTTAAGATTTCATTTTCAGCAAGCAAGTTTTTGTACCCTGTGATGACTTCTCGGGGTAATTTACCTCCATTGGTCAAGAGGAGGAGGGATATTTTCAGTGGAATCACCACACCGCGCAGTAGCGATGGTTACTATATGGTGCGGAGGCATTTTCAACCCAACCTCACCGCCAAAAAAAAAACAAAATTGGTCACGTTTCGAGGGGAACAATTCGATATTGAGACACTTAGGTATTTGTTTGATATGAGAAGGTATCGAATCCTTTTGTTTTTACACTTGAGGGGGAGCCTGCCTTAAGAGGCCTAAAAATAGCACTTTTAAGGATTTTTTTTAAGAAAAGAAATAACTTAGTTTTACTTAAGATTTATGACAGTATCATTGATATTAAATTTATGTTATAATTTCAAAAGATACTTCACTTGTAATCATTTTCCATGGGCACCTTTCAAATCCAATGTGAATACGATGAGCCAGACGGAGACCATAATTCTTAGCTTAAAAAGACATCGCAAAAAAAAGTTATTAAATATTCCAGAAAAACTTTAAATTTCACACATTTACTTCTCTGTAAACTAGGGGAAATTTGATGAAATTGTGAAACTGGATTTTTTAATATAAGTTTGAAACAAAATATCAGTTAAAAAAAATTACTTTAATTCGCTATAAAGTGTAGGATCGTTAGTCGCTTAGTTTCTTTAATTTTTTCTTCGAGATCCTTTTGGAGTTCATGTTCGTCGTAAGGATGTTTCTTTTATTCTCGAAGCAGCATTGCTGGCAAAGGTGGGAAATACAAATTTGCTCAGTTCAATATAAATTTTCTGAAGAACCCATTCCGCAGGAATTTCAAGTTATCTGAATAAGAACACAATCGCTAAATTCAGTGTCACTTTCTGAAACAGTTGATAAAATATGAAGTAGGTACAATATAATATTTTACCTTTCTATACTTTGCCAAGTCATTTGGAAGTTAATTACCCTCATTATTTATGATTTCTAATGCTTCCACTATTTTCGAAGAAAAATAGGTTTGTTAGTAAAATTTAAAAATCTAAAAATTAATCTTTACAAAGATACATGCAGATAATTGGAGTTTTATTAGCTTAGCTAATCCGAACTAATATAGAAACCACCTTCAAATATCTAGCAAGAGAAAGAGAGGCCTGGAGGAATATCGTAGAGAAGGCCTGGTTGTAATGCTAAATGATGCTGATGATGAGTATAGAAATAAATGCTAAAATAGAAACAACGAGAAAATCTACCCGTTACAAATGTAAATTTTTCCACTTTTTACCCACTGTGCGGCGATTTCATTACTGTAGCAACAATTTTCATGTTTAAGTCTAGATTAGAATAAATGGCTGCCAAGGCGAGGAGCCCATTTGCGCAAAGAATCAATCGGTCAGTGTGAAGCCATACAGGGGAAACTATGGCGAAAAGATTTTTAGAGGGGTACTACCTAGTAGACCGTTATTCGGCTCTGAGCGAATTTGACAGATATGCCGATGTATGGTGAAAAAAAACTTTGAGGAGAACTTTGGATTTACGTCATTCGTTTTGTGTTTCACTAAGCTAAAGCAAAAATTTGTGAAACACAAAACGAATGACGTAGAATCCAAAGCTAAGCTAAAGCAAAATTTTGTGAAACACAAATCGAATGACGTAGAATCCAAAGTTCCCCTTAAACAATTTTTTTTTCACCATATCTAACGAGTAAATCTGGTATCTGTCATCCTTGGAGGAAACTCATCAAAGAAGGGGGGAAACAAATAGGAAAGATCTAAGCTGGGGTTAAAAATTAAGAAGGGGCATTGGATTGCAAGATGACGACTAACGGTGGCTGATTGTACGTTTATATTAAATGCTTCAAGCTAGTCATGAATTTCATTAGGTATGAGATGTTTAAACCAGATATATCCGCAGGTGTAGCAATGAAGTGAGAACCCAGATGTTTGTATCTTAGCTCGACGAGAGCAGGGCAGCTGAGAAAAAGGTGCTTAGATGATTCCACCTCATGCTCCAGACAGCTTCTGCAGCATTACCTTCCTAGTCTCAACGCATGGATAGCTAACGGACAATACCCGGTAAGGGTAGCCACCAAATTAGAGAGTTGCGGCTTTGGTAGCCGTAGAAGTTCCTTCGAGCGCTCACGACCTGCCCGTGGTCAGGAGGATCTGTTTAAGTCTAAATTTCAAGTCTTTTTTCTTACTTAACCAGTTGTGCAAAATTGCCAATATTCGATGTTCGAAACAACTCTTCCAATAATCGCAAAGCTGCTAGTATTTACGAAACCAACATTCAATCACATCTGAAGGGTAAAATCTCCGAATTTTCATACGGTTTAATCCACAAATCCTATGCAACTACGAAGGGGAAAGCGGATCTCGCTCAAATGTGGAACAAGGCATGAAAAATTTAGAAGATAGTGGCAGGAGAACCACTTTAGAGATGATAGAGCTGGCCAGAACTGGGGAAACCTTTTTCTTTAAGAGTGGAGCTGAAATAAAAACGAGTAAGCGTAGAACTTTAATTGTGAAGGGCCTTTCAAAAGTGTTGCCCAGATGTAAGTTGTGAAAAATTCCTAAATGGCGCCTTTTTTATGTCATCTTTGACATTTTCCAGATGAGGAGATGTACAATTTTATTACGAAAATTGTCGATCTTTACGAACAACATAAAGCCAAATTAGTTATATTTTTTTGGTGGAAATAATCGTCCGAATGAGTCGCCAATTCAAAGTTTGATGAAAAAATTTCAAAAAACTGAGAATGGCTATAGAAAAATATGCGTAATAATGCGTATGTTTCGGAATCCCGTCTCTCTCGAGTTCCATGTGCAAAATTGTACGCTTTGTATCTATTTGATATTTTGCCATTTCTATTAAAAATTTCTATTTAAAATGAAAATAATTGCCAGCTAATTTTAAATGAAATTTCTACGGGCGAATTCAAACGAAATACACTTTAACACATCCCAAGCTATTTTATTGATTTCATAGGGAACACGAGAAATTCGGCTGCAACAACAAATGCGCACAACACCCAACTTTGCTAAATATTCAAGTTAATGCGACGAACCACAACTGCAATGCCACTAAAACCTGCGACTGCTTACGATGAGTTAATTTTCCACTCTACGAAAAATCATTTCTTCTAATTGTAGTTGTTGGTGTTTATAAGAAATTGCTGCACGTCACAGGCGAGACTGTGGCGGCGACGGCGGCTGTGGCGTTGGCCTGCCATGTCCTGGCAGCAACTTTTCGGTCAGTAATTAAACGCAAACAAAAGCCAAAACCAAATCAGCCTGAAAGCGCACAAACGCACACACACATACACACACCGCTGCTATAAGGCGTACTCACACGCATAGTGTAGCCACATCCGTGTGACCTTCCAGAGAGTGAGCGCATACGCCGCATAGGTTGTTCGTGCGTGCGACCGAAACAAAGGATATAAATGGAAAATTCCAATTAAACAGTTAGGAAAAATACTTATTGGAATTGTTGCCCCTCAAATTGGAAAGATGTCTTTGCACACTGGTAAAAGTGAAATAGCGCAAGGTGAATAAGCTGTTTCACTCACACCTTAGCGCTTTGGCCTAGCAAAGATGGCGCATCCGGCAATTTAGCGCTAAAGCGACGTATTCGCTCTGACATACAATGTGTGCTTGTTGTTGTTGTTACTTTGAGCACATATTGCTGTTGTGTTTCGTGGTGTGGCTGCAGCAGCTGCTGCTGCTGCTCCATGGGCCACGGCACTGTGTCAGCCTCCGCTCAGTTCCGTTTGGTACTTGGCTGTGTACGTTGAATCGAAATCGTGTTATGTTGTGTGGCGTTGAGGCAACCAACAGCCGTCGCTGTCGCAGTTGGAAAAAGACACCAACCACAACGCACGTGTAACGCGCACCAAGTGAGACGATACCGTACAAATTATCAAAGGCGGCAACAAAAACAGTGCCAATTCAATTTTTTGTTGTTTTGTGTGGCTGCTACCTCTAAACACAAGTGGATTAGTAATTGTAGAAGAAGAAGAAGATGTAGTAAAAGACGTGTTGCAAGTAATAGAGAAGTTTTTGGAATAAGTGACTGTTGATGAAAATACCACGGCGAGGTAAAATATGTTTAGAATTAAGAGTGAAGTGAAAATATGCATAACATATTAAATGATCTAAGAAAAACACACAAAATTCAGTGCTGCAAATCAAGAGAAACTAAAAATTGGATTGTAAGAAAAACAAAAAAAAAAAAAAACAAAAAATATAAAAACTCATTTCAATTAATAGAATGAAAAGCACGGACGCATGCAAGTGGAACTGTAAAAAATATAAAAAATTAAAAATTAAAAAATATGAATTACACTATGCAACATAATTTTTTATACCAGGAAGCGACTAGTGGTGGATTGTGGCAGGCTGCATTTGCATCTGATTTTAAAAATTTTATATCGCCACACAATTCATAGAAAATTGTAAGGCTAAAAACGCAAAAAATCATAATTTATCAGAATTGTTAGTGAAAAAAAGAGGCAAGTAAGCAAGCGAGTCTGGAAGCGTTGCAAGCTACAAAAATTTGAACCCTGAGTAATAGCTCCGTTATAAAGCTGTTTAATTTTATTACAATAAAATGAAATGAGGTGCAGGAGGCGGAGGAGAAGCTCGGCCAAACGCCTAACAGAAGTGTACCCGCCAATTATTTATTTTTATTTTAGGATAAAATGAGCCTGTCACGGTGGCTAAAACTTCATGCAGCGTACGCGAAAGTGTTTATAGATTTCCTGCAACTCCTTTGGATTTCCTTTGGAGAAATATTAACAGCTGCGCGTTGATTGCAGTTCCTCTTTTTTCATGCACCTATTTAATCTAAACTAGAAGTCATTCTTCCCATACATTGAGCCAAAAATACGCAAGTTCTGAGCTGGTGCAAAGTTTTTGTTGCCAAATTCAGTTTCAGCGTCCCGCAAGCAGTCAAACGCGGCTAATCACTTGATACCAAAAAAATTAAAAAAAAATAGGTTGCATAGTGTAATAGTTTAAATTGTTATCAAACATGAATATGTAAAGCAAAAAACTTTCTTGAACCAAAAGAAAAAATGTATAAAAATTCGCATGCACATAAAATTCAAAATACACAAAATAAATAACTGTTTTGCTCCGCCTACGCGCCAACGGGCACTTACAAAAACTTTTAGCTATAATTCAACGACTTTCATTTCGAAAACCACAAAATAACAGACAATTGCACAAGTGTCAGTGTAAAGGTCATTAACCCGTTAATGACTTGAGTTTCCGAACAGGTGCTAATTAAAGCAAATAAACCAAAAAGACAAAATGAGCAAAAATAGTTAAGAGAGAAACGTCTTAAAACAAATTTAACACCAAAATGTGATCAACAACAACAAATTCAAGTAAAAATTTATGCAAGCAGAGGAAAAGAGCTGGGAAACTTTTAGGCCGAAAACTGAAAATAAAAAAAAATACAAAATTTAATACGGATCAAAGCGAAGTAGAAATTTTTTCTGAAAGAATTGATAAAATTTCGGGGAGTTAAAACTAATTAGAAATTATTTCTGAAACAATTTATGCAAGTTGAAGGAATTGAAACTAATTAAAAATTATTTTCGTAAAAATTTAAAAAATTTATAAAATTTGAGGGAAGTATAACTAATTAGAAGCTCTTTCTGAGAAAAATGTATATGTTTTGAAGAAATCAAAGCTAATTAAAAATTCTTTCTAAAGAACTCATAAAGTTTGAAGAAATTAAAACTATTTAGAAATTTTTTCTAAGAAAAATTTATAAAATTTGAGGGAATTAACAATTTGTGAATGAGGGAAATAACAAATGTGAGGGGGAAACAATTTATGAAAGTTGAAGGAATTGAAACTAATTAGAAATTCTTTTTGAAAAAAAATTTTAAAATTTGAGGGAATTAAAACGAATTGGAAATTCTTTCTAAAAAAATTTATAAAATTTCTAAAAAACTTTATAAAATTTGAGAGAATTAAAACGAATTGGCAATTCTTTCTAAAGAAATTTAAAAAATTTTAAGAAATTAAAACTAATTAGGAATTATTTTTGAAAAAATTTATAAAATTTCTAAAAAATAAAAATTTTCCGCATCAAGAAATGTTAGAGTAAAACAGCATTCAAAAGTATTTGTACAACATTTTTTTCCAACTGCATTTTTTCTTAACGTCAATGAATGGGGGCAGTTTTCAATTACTTTACAAAATTGCATTTTAATGCAGATTTTCTGTTTTAAAGGAATTTTGAGCATGCTTTTTACAGTTTACAAAGCTGGTTGGTAACCCTTGAAAAAAATTTTAAAAATGTTAGCATGGGAAACTTTCATGCATTAGAAAGCAGAAATGGACTAAAAATATGAAATACACGCAAGAAAAAATTTGAATTGCTTTGAGCTAAGCCATTTAAAGTATTTGTTATTATTGTTAAGAAAACCCTTGAATTATTTGTTAGTATTTATTTAAATTATTTATTATTAAAAAAATCATATTATTTATTTGACTCATAAAAACTTTTTGCTATAATTCAACGACTTTCATAATAATAATAACAAATACTTTAAAATTTTCGTTATTTAAAAATAAAAAATCTAGTGGGAAAATTCATTTAAGAAAATGATGTTAACTATAATTTTTTTTAACAATAAATACATAATATTAAAAAAAATTTACCTTATTTATTTATTTTTTTACATCCTTCACGAAATTTCTTTCAAAAAGTCTTAAATTGGGCACAAAAATTTTATCAAAGAAAACCTTATTTTTCTTTTCTCATAAGTTTTATTAGAAAAATATCCGCAGCAGCGTAAAATAACAAGAAACGTCCAAGAAATGCTGCTTAATTCATAAAAAAACTAGAAGAAGAAATTAGAAGATTAAAAAAAATACATTTCCAGAATTCCATTTCCAAATTACATATCTTTCAAGGAGCATTTTGAGACATTGTTTCGAAAAAATTTGTTGTAAAAATTTTCTTAGCAAATAATATAAAACGTTAGAAGTTTTTTAAGAGAAATCCTACATTCAAATATTCATTCAACCAAAATGAATTGAAAATATTTAATCCCTATAAAATTTCACAGTCCCATCGTTCTTCTCAAAAATTTACTGTAGTTTGTAAAAAATACGCAAAAAAATACCTAAAAAAATGCGAAAAATAAAGCTCCATAAAAAAATTAAAAAATAAAATTTTAGCTCCATAAAAAAATTAAAAAAAAAAAATTAGGTTAGGTATACCCATATGGCTGATCGGAATAGAGCTCACACAGGTCAGTGTTGCCAATGTTGTTGGGGTCGTGTTAAATGCATTGTAGTTCATGATACACGTCTTGGAGAGTTTTAATAAACAGTTTGAACTTTTAAAAATAAAATAAAAAATACAAAAACAAAAGATCCAAAGACAAAAATACGTGAAAAAAACAAAAATTAAAAAAACGTCAGGAATTGGCTTTATTTTTATTTTTCTTTTCTTATAGGTTTTATTTGAAAAAAATCTAGAGCAGTATAACATAACAAGAAACGTCTTAAAAATTTACCAGCGTTTGAAAAAACAAAATTGATTCCATACATACATATACAAGGTGGCGCAAATTTAATCACCCGAATGGGTTGGTACGTGACTACCATTCGGATTTCACAGAGAGAACGTTGGTTCGAATCTCGGTGTAACACCAAAATTAAGAAAAACGTTTTTCTAATAGCGGTCGCCCCTCGGCAGGCAATGGCAAACCTCCGACTGTATTTCTGCCATGAAAAAGCTCCTCATAAAAATATCTGCCGTTCGGAGTCGGCTTGAAACTGTAGGTCCCTCCATTTGTGGAACAACATCAAGACGCACACCACGAATAGGAGGAGGAGCTCGGCCAAACACCCAAAAAGGGTGAAAGCGCCAATTATATATATATATATATATACTGCAGTATACAAAGAGACAAGAAAGGGAGCGCAAAGGTCAAAATATTTTTTTTTTTATTTAATACACTTAATCAGAAACTAATTGGATGATTAATTTTGCGCCACCTTGGGGCGCATCCTACAAAATATTTTTTTTTCATTAATAAAAAAGTTATTCAAACACAAATTGGATGACTGATTTTGCGCCACCTCGATGCGCATCACTTAAAATATTTTCTTTTTTTTTTCCATTTAGTAAGAAAGTTAATCAAAGACTAAGTAGATGATTAATTTTGCGCTACCTGAGGTGCATCATTCAAATATTTTTGTTTTTTATTCAATAGAAAGTTTTTGAAAAGCAAATTGGATGATTAATTTTGTGCCACCTTGAGGCGCATTATTCCAAAAAAAAGTTTATTTAAGAAGAAAGTTAATCAAAAACTAATTGGGTGATTAATTTTGCGCCACGTTGAGGCGTATCCCGCAATTTTTTTTTTTTTTTATTTAATAAAAAAGTTATTCAAAAACAAATTGGATGATTAATTTTGCGCCACCTTGAGGCGCATCCTGCAAAATATTTGTTTTCATTTAATAAAAAAGTTAATCAAAGACTAATTAGATGATTAATTTTGCGTCACCTTGTGCACACATACATATGTACATACTTTACTTAATTTAATTTAATTTAAATTTTTTTTTTTAATTTTATAAAAAAATACTATTGAAACACATTTCATTGGAATAAAATTTTCCAAAAGTGTTGGAAAACACTTTTCTTAATAAAACTATCACTAGATACATTTAAAAACAAATTAATTTTTTCTCAAAACTTCTATTAAAACATTAAATATTCAAATATCCACTGGAACTAAATTTTCCAAACTTTGTAAAATCTTTGTTTCACAAACATAAAAACATTAAATTATCCACATATAAAATTGGCGCTGACACCCGAGGTCATCGTCCTGTTTGTGGTGTGCGTTTAAAATAAATAACGATTTGAAAAAATACTATTTCTTAAAACTTGGTTGGTTGGTTGAAGTGGTGATTCATTCAGAATCCAGCTAGCGCTTCCGCACAATTTTGGTGCCACATTCTCGTTACCAACTGGTTTAACTTGACCACTAATATATCCAGTCTGCGCGGTTTAAGAACATTCGAGACTCTTGAACAAAGATTTGCCAAGGGTTTACATTCTGTCCTTCCTTAAAAAAGTTGGCTTTTTTCCAGAAATAGTATTTAAAAAAATTTAGGTACATTTCACCTAAGATAACAAAAAAAATTTTCAAAAAATTTAAGATAATGTAAAGATAGAAAATTGTTATTACAAAATTTTAATGAAAAATATTCGGTTGGGGAAATTTTTTTACAAAAATTTTCAAGCTCCCTTGGTGAAGAAAATTAAAAATTAATGAGCGATTAAAAAAATTGTTTATTAAAACTCAACACACCAATACCAACAATTTCATTTTCATTTGAACCAAACTTCATTCAAGAATTCGAATAACTGAAGCGAGAAATTGAATTGAATGAATTTTGAAGCTAAATTCCCATTTAAGAATGGCAGCTGGTTGAGTACAGGTAAATTTAAATTACAGGTATAAATTATAATTTATGCAAAGAAGCTCCAGAAAAGGTTGTGGGGCTTCCAGTTAATTGCCGTTCTCTTTTCAAAAATTTATGAGCAACCTGCAATTGAAATTTGTAAAAAAATATTTTTAATAAATATTTATGAAAATTTTTCGAAAATGCTAAACTAAGATACTTTCAACATTCTCGAAAAATTCCTGCAAATAGTTACAAATAAAATTTTGAAACTAAAGATGGTTTAGTGCAGAACTAAGAACAGAAGAAACCTCTACAAATTTCGGCCACTGCGCAGCCGAATGAACTAAAAAAAGTGCAACTGCTTTGGACACTAAAATAAAAATGTATATAAAAAAATAATTATATATTTTTAATAAAATATTTTCAACAACTCAATTACTTTAAAACTGTACTGGAAATCAACCAAAAATTTGCAAGTTTTTTAATAAAGCAAACAAATTTCTTCTCAAAATCTATACCTAAAACTTTTTACTTTTCGCAGCATAATTTAAAAGTACTCCTAAAAACTATGCCAAAACATTTTGCATAAAAACTTTGATTCCAAAACTCACCTAAGAACACTCAAACTAACAAATAAATACAAATAAAGCAAAAAAAACAAAAACCAACAACCAGTGCAAAAAAAAAGAAACAAAAATCACGCGCGCAACAAATTTGCCGTCGGCAAAATGCAAGCAACGAAAATGCGCACCCCCTTCGCCATTCAGGAGATACTCGGCTTGGGTGTCGGCTCGGCAGCTGCGGCCGCTGCAGCCAATTACCAGCAGGCGCAACAACTCAGTCAGCAGCAGCAACAACAACAACTACAACAGCAACAGCTAACGCCGCTGCCTTTACAACAAAACCAACAGCAACAGCAATCGCTTCAATTGCAACAACAATCGCCTACTTCACAATCGCAGCAGCAGCAGCGCCATAACAGCACCACCTCAACTTGTTCAACGCCTCCACCCGCCGCTACACCAACCGCAACCGATTGCAATAATGCACCGCTCTCACCCGCCTCCTCGCACGGACGTCCAACACGCGATTCGCGTTCCATTTCGCCCGATGTGACGCGTCTCTCAGCGGCAGCGGCAGCTGCGGCCGCCACAGCACACTGCCAGTTGCCTATCTTCAATCCGGCAAACTTTTACGCTGCAGCCGGCTATGCGGATCATGCGGGGCAATTGAATGCGGCACATCATCATCACATGACGACGCTGGCAGCGGCGGCGTACTTGCGTGGCTTTTTGCCGCCGGGCTTCAGCACGCCACACGAATTTCGCGGACACTTTCAACAGCATTTTGGCAGCCAATTTGCGGGTGAGTGGAAGTTGCTTTTTTAAGGTACATATGTGCGCGTGGATGTGTGATTATGTTTTTTTTTTATTGAAAACTAAAAAAAAATTGAATAAATTTGAAGGTTTGAAAGAGGAAATCGTTAAGATGTAGTTAAATGTGGCTTCTGCTCAAAGCGGTGCAGTTATAGGGGCTGTTATGTTGAATTTTTTCGGTGCATCTTACATTAGGTAGATATTTAGTGGTATTATGATATTTTCAGAAACTTAATTATCAACTTTGCCGTGCTGAAAACAAATTTGCCTGATAATTTTTAGCACCCTTGGCTACTTTCTTTCCTTGATTTCCCTTTTGATCAAAGCCTAGTAAGTTTGATTTAGTGCGCGCTCTGGATAGTTTTACGTTGAGTATTACTCCAAACTCAAAGTCAAATCAAAAGCAACCACAAACCTCATATTGTCCTAGGAAGGGCTTTGTAAACAATTTTATAGAGAAAAATGCCGCCTCATTACCCAAAGCCTGTGCTAATCGTATTATTATTTTATTATTTTTTTGCATTAAATCCTATTGGAGTATAGCGCGTCAAAAGCCTACTACTACCAAAGACTACATAAAGTGCTTCAAAATAGTCAATATCTAAATTTGAAATTAAAAAAAAATGTCCTATTCATAGTAAAAAGATCGTTGGTATTAAATTTCATTACACCTTTTCCGTTCCACCATTTGTTCGGTGCAATAAGCACAAGGAAGATATGAGACCTTGGGAAATAAATTTTTCTTAAACCTTGAAAAAGCTTCTCATAAAATCTATCTGCTACTTGAAAGGGGTGTGGAGTTCCAGAACCCTAAAATTGAGAAACAAAATCAAGGCGCACACAACAAATTGAAGGTGGAGTTCGGCCGAAAATCTAATAAAGGAAGTACCCAAATTGGAGGACATCAGAATTCGTTTTAGAGGTATGGTTCCTTCGGCAAAGTTTAGAATATGATTTTCACAGAGCAATGGGCGATTTTTTTGACTCCCCACAAATCGACCCGGCCTAATGTACATTTTTTTGTATGAATATAAATCTTTCGATCCTTCGATTTCGATTTCTCTGAGATGGAAATTGCCGAATTCCGTATAATTAAAAATATTTAATTGAGTTTTTTATACACTAAATAACTTTTTCACAATTCATAGTCAAGGTTTTCAAGAATAGTATTCACTTTCAAATGTTTCAGCTCGAAAACTGAGTTTCTCCCTTACGTGATTCATCGGCATTTAATGTCCCTTCATTTTTCTGGAGGCAGTTGTCTTATATCTGGCATGGCTTTGCTGAGATGATGATAGTCACCAATCAATTTTTTGGCGACTTAAAAGTTCCAAAGTATTTACGTAAATGTGTTTTTTCTCACATTTCGGATTTTGTTGCCCTTAACAAGTCTGCGCCTTGGTTAGGTGAGGTTACGTTAGGCTATATTAAAAGGTCTGCTCCAACGATAAGATGTCTGAAATTGAAATTTGAAAAAGGCGAGCAAAGAAGCACCCAGAGAATGGTAACTCCTAAAACACTCAGGCTATTCGAAGTTCTAAAAAGTAAAAGGGTTGATAGTCAAGGCGGAAAGGAGAGAAGTGACAGAAAGAAAGAGATAGTACAGAATAGAGAGACAGAGACAGAGATAGCTAGTTCTGTGAGAATTTTGCAGATTTTTTGGCTACTCTGAAAATATTCCCCTGTTTGAGAGAACGAATTTTACTCCTTCTCACACTTACAGAGAAAATTCTCAGTGCTATCCGGCTTCTCTTAGCAAGACAGGCAATTCGCGTCCTCAATGATTCTAATGAAGGTCATATGCTGACCCCATGGGTTGTGTCCTACAATAATACCGATCGAACGTCTTTTCTACCAAGTTTTAGAAGAAAGTTCGACAGTTTTCTGTTCGGGCTTGCCACAAAACACTTTGCAGTACTGTAGCGTTCTAGACGTGTATGTAACTTGCATACATAATCGCTGATCCCATTCATGATTCCTGCGTAACTGATACCGATTATTAGCTCTTGAGCTCTGGCTCTTGTGGGAAACCGCTGATCTGCAGTTGGCCAATTCATCGGCAATTTCATTTCCTCAAACACCGCGGTGTCTAAGAATTCTAAATTCGTCTGATGTGCTTTCATACAAAACCGTATAATAGTCGATTAGGTTGGGTTAGGTTACCGTGGTTGCTACCTCCATAAAGGTGTAGAGGATCCACTTAAGCCCTTCTGTTCAAATTCCTACTCTAAGTTCCTATTTGCTGAAACCACTTCGTCTCTCTAATAAGCGACAAAATATTGAGGGCGGTTGCGATTTCCAAGTCTGCCAGCCATCCAAAGAAGTATAAATTTAGCGATGTCGTGTTCTGACAAGAGCGGAACGGTGACAGAGGAAGTATTCAAGCCTTGCCATCTCCTCCTCATTCCCTTAGATGCGGCAGACATTATTAGTGGAAACCCCCATTCGCTTCCCATGCGCTCCCATTAGGCACTAGACCTTAAATCTAGCACTAAGTTTACCATTCCCTTTTCTGGAGCCTCTGAGCAGTGTTATGAAAAAAAAAATGTTTTTCACCAGCTTAAATTACAATTTAACGTCTATAAATGAAGGAAATTCGCAATCAGGAAAAAGTGTGTGCTAATTTCCATGCGAAGTTATTACTGAAATGGCAACTCTTAGGTTGCACTCCGAAGAACAGCTTCAGAGTTTGTAGTTGGCCATTCATAAAGTTCGTCAAGAGTTGGTGATACTTTTCAACATATGTATCTTCAGGTTAAAGTTTCTTCTGAAGAGTTAATCCTATTACTCGATAAACTGAGTATTTGCATACCCTGACTTTATTCATAAGGAATAAGCTCGTAGTACCGCCAATACAAGTAAAAATAGTCAGCTCTTCTGCAAGAAAATTTCCAGTGAGCTCAAGGCAGCGTGGGGTCGGTTCTATTCAAAAATGATGGATTAGAAAATTACATCCGTAAGAGTATTGATTCTGAGAGTAGCTGAGCAAAGCGACTGTCGTCACATATTCTTTTCATTCTTTTTCGCAGGACCCACTATAAAATCACAGGTTTGATAGTTTGCTCAAGGAAATTGAAAATAAGCATGGAAGCTAACAAAAGCTACACCGATGGTATTGGCATTCAAACATCTTCCGACTCCAACTAAATTCTTACAGAGACTACTCAATGGGTTTTGGCGTTGGGCCGCAATCGGAGTTTCGAAGTAAACATCAATAAATCTTAACTGGTTATTTTTACTGAAAATGAAAATATGAAATTAAATGAGTATTAAATTAAGTGCTAATAATGACAGAGCAGACAGAATATTGGTGAAGTAAAAAGTTCTAGCCATTTCCCACTAAATCTCTCCAGAGAAGGCTCTCTCGTGATATATAAATTGCATCCGGTCAGCCTAAACCGGCATTCATTTAAAAACAAATCTCAAACGCTTTTGCGTTGGGTATAGTGCACTTTGTGCTCCCACGTTCCAGAAAATAAGCAAAAATGGGTACATTCGCTAGATTATTCAATAAGACTACGGCTTAGGTAAAATTTGTGCTCTTCAAAGGTCCCATACCCCATCGAATAAAAGCAAAGTGATGTTTCCTACGAATCCGCTCTGGACGTGGAAAATGAGGTTTGCTCTGTAGGACAATCATCGATAAAATCGGTGCCGGCATGTAAATACTTATTTTTCCTGCAGAAACCAAAGAGTATTCATCGATTAGAAGTATTAGCTTCAGACAGATCTCAAGAAGAAGCTCAGTGTGTGGATGTCGCATGGATTTACACAGAGTAACCATGTGAACCGAATTATGGCCTCGATTCTTTGGTGAAACATAACGAAGTCATCGGTATTTTAAAGTGAATGGTAACTGGCGATCATGAATGACATATCACAAAATTGCGACAACGATGGGAGTAGTTTTTGCTGTGACGTAACAATAAATAAACAAGAAAGGAAATGGCGTTGAGGGAAAACTAACTTCGTCTCTCTAATAAGCAAGAAAAATGAAAAACTATAAAACGATGAATTGAATACAAAGATGATATTATGACGTCAGCAAATCAGTTGATTTTTCCAAATTCTCTAAGACGGGGACAGAATTTCCTAGAAGTTACCACCTCCACCATAAATGGGAAAACAAATGGATTGTTTACGAAAAACACAGCAGAAAAAGATCATGGTGCCAAGCGATCACCACGCTAGAATTAATGGTCAAGAAGGTTGTTGACTAACTGGTTTTGATTGGCAGCCACTCTCTCCATGTCGACTTACTTGCCACTTGAACTTAAGAGTTAATTTAAGTTTTCTGATGAAAAATGTTCTCAGCTTACACACTGTGCTCTATATTAGCTCTACACTGACATTGCTCAAGCATCCTAATTTCCCCGAGCCAACCCCACTATTCTCTCTCTCTCACTCTCGACCTCTTTGCCTCTTACATACTCGCGCGAATGCCTATCTTGTGAAAGTCGCAACAATGCCAAGTTTGGAAAATTGCACGGTAGGCAGGGTGACGCCGGGTAGGGGCAGCATGACCATAAGTGCAAACGCAGCTAATTAGAAATCTTAAGAGAAATTGAGGGAGGAGGTAGAGAAGCAGACACTGAGATTACTACTCACACCCAGCAGGCATGCAGCAAAGTCTTTGGCACAATATATGAGCATTGCGATACTTTTGTTGTTTTAGCATATTTCTGCTATCTTTTTTTTTTGTTTTACCCTCTCATTTTTCATAACATTGTTATTGTTTTTATAACAGCCACATAAGATCCATTGGGTGCACTTGAACGGAACCTCAATGTCTATGTCTTGAAAGCCCATGCATGCCTAGATAAGCATATATATATGTGTGTGTATGTATCTGTGTGCTCGTATGTATGTGCATGGTAAGTTCGCCTTTGAGGTTGTTGGCATTGTTGTTGTTTTTTGAAGACACTGAAGTGGGCTAACTTAGAGAAAACCACAACAATAAAAACAATAGCGAAAGTGCAACGCAGAAAACACAGAGCAAAAGCCATGTGTGTAGGCAGATGGCGTACAACAAAAACAACTAAAATGACGGTTGCAGCTGCAAAAGAAGAAGCAACGGCAGCAGCCGCAGCGGCAACGGCGTCAGAAGTTGGCATAGAATTTGAGATACAAAGCACAAAAGCAGCTTATGAATACTCTTATGGAAGCTTATGAATATGAGCTGAAGCAGAAAAGGCGCATAGTAGGTGGCTGGAAAAAATATGCATACTTTTTCGTTTTTTTTTTTTCTATACCGCCTACATGTGGGCGCTGTGACGAACTCAGCCAAATGGTAATGGCGCTGGCATGGCTTGAGCAGTGGTGCTTCTAATAAGCCTCATATGTCGCATTTGGTAGGCGTGAAATTGGTTGGAAGAGTGCTTGTACAAAATTTATGAATAAATGTAATATATTTTTTATTCAGAAGCCAAGAAAATAGAGCGTAAATAAAAATAAAACAAACTAGAAGCGACGCAAATAGGTTAGGTTAGGCGGAATGTTGTAGAAAGAGATGGTTCGAAGGCTTTATGGGCATTGAAATGAGATAGTTGCGCTTCGACTTGAAGATTCGAAAATCTAAAAGCCTTTGTATCATAATCATATGCCCAGAAAAGAGGATAAATGCACGTTTTCACAAGCGAATTAATTTTCAGATTAAAACAAGTCTTTCAGTGCAACAGCGCCAGAACTATGGTAGGCCGCAAAAGAGTGCTGTTCCCAAAATTTTGAACACTTGTGTGCAGAAGGTTCATGCAAACCCATTCTGTCGTTTTCGCGAGATTGAGCCACAATCATACAAACTTTCACATTTATAATGATAGTTTTTTAGTTTCTTTTCTCACGTAAAGGCCAAAAATGGTGATATTTTGAAATGATTGTATGGGGAACCCCCAGGGGAGTTCCAGGGGTGTGCCACTGGCATGGGTGGATCGGCCGTCCAAAGTTAGTGGGGGTCGGTCATACATTTGGACTCGATTGGAGCACTCTAAATGGGTCAAATTGGGATTTTTCGTTTTAGAGGTATAGTTCCTTCGGCAAAGTTTCTTATTTTGATCCCTAGAATACGATTTTCACAGAGCAATGAGCGATTTTTAAATCGACCCGCCCTAATACATATATAGTATATAAGCGCTTAATTTCGAAAATATTGTTTATGAGAGTTGCGACCCATTATAAAGTTAAGTTAAATTAATTACTTTTAATTTTACAATAAAGGTGACAAATGAAAAAAGGTTTAAGACGACTTAATTTCGAAATTATGTTTGAACAGAGTTCCCACCTGTTAAGTTAAGTTAATTAAATGAATAAGTTCAATTAAATTTTACAATACAGAAGTCGAATGAAAAAATGTTTAAGAGAGCTTAATTTCAAAAATATGGTTGAAAAAAGTTGCCACCCGTTAAAAAACTATAATTAAATTAATAAATTCAATTAAATATTACAATACAGCTGTCAAATGAAAAACGATTTAAGAGAGCTTAATTTCGACAATGCGTTTGAAGAGAGTTGCCACCTGTTAAAAAGTTAAATTATATTAAATGAATTACATTAAGCATGCCAATGCAGGTATCTAAAGAGAACAAGTTTAAGAGAGCTTAGTTTTGAAAATATTTTTGAAGGGGGTTGTCAGAGGGTGTCAAGTGGAAGAAATTTGAAAAATCTTATTTCGAATATAGTTTTCAATAAGGTTGCCAAATAAAGCCAAGTTTAAAATATATTAAATTCGAAAATATTTTTGAACGGGGTTGCCACCTGTTTGAAGAGTTTTGTATAGGATAAAATAATAAAATAAATTAAATATAACCATATGGGTGTCAAAGAACAGAAAATTTCACATATATATTTTTTAATATGGTTGCCACCTGTTTGAAAATTAAATTCAATAAATTAAATACTTAATAATAAAAATTATTCCCAGTGAGTGTCAAATGAAATAAAAAATCGAAAAAAGGAGTAGGAAGGTAGGAAGAGTTTATTTTCGAAATATTTTCGGCAAAGGTTGCCGCCTGTTTCCTGGGGTTGTTATTTAAATTAAGTAAATAACTTAAATGAACTGCTGTAAAATACTACTATGTGGGTGACAAACGAAAGAGGTATGGAAAATATTTATTTTGAATATATTTTTGAATAATGTTGCCACCTGTTAAAAAAATAAAAAATATAAATTAGCATATTAATAACTACTTATGAGTTATAATATATTAACTATGTTTTTCAACAAAATAATTTTCGGTTACACATTTTTTAGAGGCGAATGAAATTTAATAATTGCGAAAGTTTCTGCTTTAATACAAAGGGTGTTAGCACCAATTATATAAACGAGGTGGTAGAAAATTAATCTATTTTTTTTTTGTTTTTTTTTAAATAATTTTTTTACTAACATAAGTAAAAATATTTTTTAGTTAGTACAAAAATTATTTTGAGTGATGGAAATCTTTATTTTGATCAATTGCTTGTATGTTTGTATGCTGCAGCTGTCTAGTTTACAAGTGTCAAATATAAGTGACACACAAATGGCGTCGTACCATTTGCAAAAATTATAAATCTTCCGATCGGGTGATTAATTTTGTGCCACACATTATATGTTAAGTCAAAATTGCTATAAATTCTGTTCACTTTTTAAAAATTTCTTCGTGTTTTTTTTTTTTATTAAATTCTCTCTAATACTTCGAATACACTGAACTGATCAACTTTCTTCTTCTTCATGATTGGCACGTTAACCGGTTACACGATTTTGTCTGAGTTCAAGAAAGCGCGCTAGCCGTTTGTTTCTCGCGCTAACCGGCGCCAGTTGGACACTGCAAGTGAAGTCAAGTCCTTCTCCACCTGATCTTTCTAACGCAGAGGAGGCCTTCCTCTTCCTCTGCTCCCACCAGTTGGTACCACATCGACTGGTACTGATCAACTTTATTTACGCCTTTTTCGCCATTATGGCTGACTGGATCTGATTGATCTAAGCAGCTTTTATTCACATGCAGTTACTTTGGGAGGTCAGTTAATAAAGCTCCCCCGTTATCGCTGCTACTACTGTCATACACCTTTCGCGCGCAGAGTGGTCTGAGAACCTATTATTACCAGTTCTAATTATGTACGAACACACTGAGTATTCGTCTAAATAAAATGTTACATTTTTCGCCGTAACCCAATATTTTGCTAATTAAAAATACAGCCAAGTATTTTAAAAATAAGCTTCGTGTGGATAAACAAAAAATTTTGCCAGCAAAGTGTGACTAATGCGTGTAGTGATGACTCTCACTCACTTCCTACCACAGCAGCAACTAACATCATCCGCCTACTGCATCTGCTGACTGTCATTTTCGCTGCTACACTGCTTATTAATCCATTCCATTTCGCTGACATGCGTCAGCTTGCCGCTAATTAAGCAAATTAATATGTCGACCTATAACGCGGAGACATACGGCGCACATTCACACACATACGAGTACACACACGCACGGAAGCCAAAGCACCTAAATTTCCACCCGATAGTTTGATAGGTAGACGACAGGCTATTGGGACTGTGGGACAGGTGGCAAGTCGCAGCTAACTTGTCTTCTCAGCCAGCCCCAATGGTGTAGTTAATCAGCTATTTCTGCAGAGTTTATTAAAAATACATGCGAGATTTTTTTCAGCTGCCTAACACCTGGGATTTATGAAAATTATTATCTCTGTTGCGCTACCAGTCGCGCTAAAATTAACTACCTCGCTGCGTCAACTAATATTCCAATTTCTCACTGTTTCCCAAATTGCCTGCCTTTTTTCACTAGCTTTAGCTATGAGCCAAAGCTTCTCGAAGCAGCCACTATGTATGTAAGTAGTACAACAATACAATGTCTTCACCCTTCAGCGCTCAGCTGCTCAGCTGCTCAGAAAAGTGTGAAATGGTAATGTGTGAACTCATATGTGAAATAAGCATACGAGTTCACACACACACACACACACGCATGCATGCTAGGTAATTTGTTAGGTTACGGCTGCCGCTAAAGTGGAGGCGCTGAGTTGGCAGAAGGGAGGCGCCTAAACTTAGCGTGAATAAGAAGCGTAAAAAAAACAGTCTCAAAATATCAAACCAGTTGGAAGAAAATATGGCGGTTCATGTTTAGTGCTTCCAGCTAATGAGGAAATGCAGCGGGTACAACGACCTCTGTAGGGAATTTGGGTGGGTAAAATACGAAATTAAGTGGCAAATGTTTCAATTGAAGTAGCTTGGGGAATGGCACATACGGTAAATTTCAGCCATAGCTTAACATTTTAAAGTTTTCACGGTTTCTGAAATACCTTTGAGCTAATAAAATTGTTAAAACTATGCACTCGATAGAAGCACAGCTCACCAGTGACTTTAGAAACTCTCACAAGGTGGCAAATGCTTTTAGATAACCATTTTCAAGACAACGCCTCTTTGTGGTACATACCACAGTTCAAGATCCTCATTTACAAGTAACTGAGCTGAAACCTCAGAAGCTGAGACAATGGCGCAGAAGCTTGGACGACGATAATATCCGATAGGATGACCCTTGGGGTATTTGAGAGAAAGATTTTGCAGAAGATTTTTGGAGCTTTGCACGTTCGCGACGGCGAGTATCGTAGGCGATGGAATAATGAGCTGTATGAGCTTTACGGCGACATAAGCAAAGCGCAGCGAATAAAGATCCAGTGCCTTCGTTGGTTGGGTCATGACTTTCGAATGGATACATACGCTCCGACTCTGAAAGTATTCGATGCGGTAGCAGCTGGTGGTAGCAGAGGAAGAGGAAGGCCTCCTTTACGTTGGAAGGTTAGGTGGAGAAGGATTTGGCTTCACTTGGTGTGTCCAACTAGAACCGGTTAGAAACAACAGGCGCGCTTTGTTAACCTCGGCCAAAGTAGCGTAAGCGGTAATCGCGTCAATCAAGAAGAAGAAGAAGGGCTGATACCTCGAAGGCAAAGAAATATCTGTATTAGTGGCTCCAATAGATCCCACATGACTTACAACTTCTTTCAACGCAGGAATCTGAGACATCTACTCGTATACTTAAACATCAGTTGCCCTCTAAATCCTGTTTAACTGCTAAGGTCGTTAAATCGATCCTTGGTTGGTTGATTAGTTAAAGTAGTGATTCATCCAGAACCCAACTTAGGCTTCCGCACTATTTTGTTACCACATCCTCGCTACCAACTTGTTTAACGGTTATTGACGTCTAAAGTTGTAGACATCTAAGCCAGAAAGTTGTTCGAGACTCTCGAACAGTGGTTTGTCCAGGGTTGATATTCTCTCACTCCATAAGGCAGGGCCTTGACTGAGAAAATGGAAAATCGTTTTCTTTTTCTCTGGTTGTTTACAACTGTGGCAGTATGTGTTTTGAAGGATGTCCATCTTGTTCCCAGACAGACCAAATTCGATCCTCACGGCGAATAAAAATTATCAAAATTATAGAAAATGTGGCTTCTAACAGCGGTTGATCACCGGCGTGCATTGTCTAGCCTCTCATTGCAGTTCTTCTTCTTTCATAGCGTTACAACGCGGGGTTCGTCAAAACTTCCTTCAAAATGCTACCCCAAAGCGGTCTTTCTTGAGCTGTTCTTTCGTAGTTATGTATTCCCAACTTCTCAAGATCGTGTCCCACTGCGTCCATCCAACGGTTCTTCGGTCTGCCTTTGGCCTTCTTCGGCCGACCTTCTTAATGCATGAGGTATTCGGGCGAGTTCTATAGTAAGCTGCCCAGTGAATTTCAATTTGATTGTCAGAAAATTTCAATGAATTTCACTGAATTTTTGAGGATTTTGTGAATAGTTTGGAACTGAGATTTATTAGATTTAAGTTGACTATATTTTTATGAAAAATTAACGAAAAAATGTTTTTAATTTTTTTTTTTTTTTTATATTTTAAAAGTCTAATGCTTTCAAAATCTTTCAACAAAATTTCAAGCAAATGAGAGGAAATTTAGCAGAAGCTGCTTGGTGCCGCTTGCACCGCTTTTTCGATTTTACATATTTCAAAAACTTAAGGCTTCCGTAATTTTGTGTAAAAATGTCAAGCAAATCAGAGGACAATTGAGGAAGTTATAGAAGTTTTACTGAAACTTGCGCTTGAAAAATTTGTTCACATAGCTTTTGTTTTTTTTATGGCGAAAAGCTAAAGTGGCTTAATTATGTGAGCACAAGTGTCCACGTGCATGTGGCCAAGGGTGATCAATTTAGATGCATCGGATTTTGTGTTGAAATTTATTATTCTTGTGTAGAACCATTCATGACATTTTTTTAAAGATAATCCCTTTCAAATGTTGTCCGGAACAGCGCCACAATTCGGCCATCCGTAAACACCAATTTTGAATAACTCACTGGAGGACTTCGGTCGGTATCGCGTGATTAACTTTAGTAATGTTGGCTTCCAATGCAATCAAAGCTGGTTTATCCACGAAGGGTTCAGACTTTACATACCCCACAAATAGAAGTCCAAAGGTGTCATATCAAACGTTCTTGGTGGGCAATCCACTGGTCGGAGACGAGAGATATTTTTGCGCATCAAAACGACGACGCAGTAAATCCATCGTTTCATGGGCTGTATGGAAAGTAGCGCCGTCCGCCGTCTTGTTGGAAACAAAAGTTGTGGAGATCACGGGCTTCACTTTCTGGTATCAAAAGGTCGCTTATCATAGCGCGATAGCGTTCGCCATTCACTGTTACATTGGCGCCAGCCTCGTCTTGGAAGAAATATGGCCCGATGATTCCTCCAGCCCATAGGCCGCACCAAACGGTTGTTTTCAATTGTTTTAATGGCTGTTCTTGAATGGCTTCGGGTTGTTCTTTAGCTCAAATATGGCAATTTTGCTTATTGACGTAGCCATTAAGCCGAAAATTAATCTCATCGCTGAGCAAAATTGCTGCGATTTATAATTGTGCGATTTCCCGACTAGAAATATTGGTAAGGCGGTGATTAGGCGCAAATAAGGCAGACCGCATTCCAGATTTGCGCCTCATAAGGCAGCCAAACTAGGCCCAAGTCCCGAAAGGTATCGCCACACATCTGCCTCATTAGGCGCAGGTTCGAAAAACCGAACTTCGGTAATACTCCGGATGCCCTTCTATAAATCAGTTAGGGATTCCAATTTATGCCTAAGTGAGATACTGCCTCAGATTTTCGTGACCGCAACCAAATTAGGTATTGTTCTGGCTTGCCAATCTTTGCCTTGCCTAACGTGGGCCTGGTAAGGTAATAGTGAGGCGTGCCTCAGTAGGGCTTACCTAATTCGGGACTAACTGATTCTTCGGCATGCCTCACTGTAATTCTAGTCAGATTATACAGGTTTTTAAGACGTAAGTCTTTCCCTGATGAAATGTCAATAAATTCTAAAAAAAATTATGTATTTAGTTTGACAGTAGTCACGCGTGATTTGTCAAAAAACCGTATTGGAAAAAGTACCTTTAATCTGAACACTCTTCATCTCTCAAAAGTAAACGATACACATAAAATGGTAAACCATTTTGGGCATGATTGTCGACAGACCATAAACTTCAACTAATGATGTGTCAACCACCCGCGCTAATGCCGCTCATACGATGAAGGCAGTGATGACAGCGATGACGTTGACGATGACGCTCTGCATAGCCAACATTTACGATTTGACACCAGCATTCAAAGAGTCAATTGGTCAATTTACAAAATTCACTAGCAGTCGGAAAAAAAGGTTGTGTGAAAATAAAAACACTTCACAATCAAGCCAAAGCAATAGCCACGAAAAAGGTGAACTGTGAAAAAGACAGCTACTGCCTACCTAACTATCTTCCTGCACCCACACATACATCCATGCACACCTTTCTATTTACGCTGGCCACACTTAAGTGTGAACCAGGCAGTATAATGTGCCACTAATAGGGGTTAGTTGGGCTTAAGTATTTGCAACATATGTTAGCCACAAAATTGTGCTATAATAATATTGACTTTTCCACATCATAAAAGAAAGCAAGGGAAAAATAGATAGCAATTCTCTATAAAAAGGTAAAAAATATACAATAAATGCGAGCACAACTTTCCCAACACTTAAGCGTGACCATTGCAAGAGTTTGCTGGTGGGCCCTTCATCCGGTAGCGGCTGTGGCAGCGGCAGATACACTTGAGGACGTACAAGGAAATTGTAGAATAAACAGACATCAACAGACAGCAAGGATAATGCAACCGCATGCCAACAACAATATCGGCGCACAATTCTTGAGAAAAAGTAAACGCTTGGGCGCTTGGTTTAGGTACCTTTTCCCTGCACAAAACGCAAAAAAGGTGTGAAAAGTGGAACTCACTCGCACTTAAGAAGCGACTTCGCCTGTGCTGGCGAAATAAAGGATAATAGTAGCAGAAGTAGTGGTTAATGCTGACACAGAAACACAATGTTGTGCTACAGTGGTTGTTGTTGCTACTGGTGTTTTGTACATAGCTTGTGGCATTTATTTGTTGTTTGCCAACATTGCTCCTGTGGCTGCTGTCTGTCTGTGTTGGTGCTAACTTCAATGACCACTCAAATGAAAGTATTTCTCATTGCTGCGAAGAGGAACTTCGGTTTTCTTTTTATTTCATTTAGTTTTTCACTTTTATTTATATTTTATTTTTTTCTTTTCATTTTTGTTTTTTTTGAAGCTCCAAAAGTATTTGATTTGCAAAATATCGCAGTTGTCTTGATTTGATTGAGTTAGCAGCATCGAGTGCAGTCCGTTAGTTGTGTAACGGAAATTCTTCATTATACCACTGCTGTTCTTAAAGTTTGATAATTCACTAGCTGACTTTTCTGGCAGCACTAAAGTATTCGTTCGATTCCAACTGTGGCTGCATAAATTCTAATATTTAAATATTTAGTAGCTTCCCGGCAGATGCTTTGACCGAGTTTCTGCTTCAATTTTTATTGTGTGTTTTAAAGTTATGCTAGAAGTGGAGATGTGTTACGAAGCAGATAAAGTTTGCAAGAAGCTTTTACAGAAATGCTCTCTGAGATGTGTTGCTGCCGGCAGAGCATCGAAGACTTTTATACGATTTTTTTTATATTGATATAAGGTTGTCAAAAAAGTCTTGCGGTATTTTTATTGAATTTTCAATTGTTCATAAAATTGGTTATAATAATGCGATTTAAGTCAAATATGCGCCGTTTTGTTCGATGACGAGTTCCCAACGAGATGCCAATTGCATAATGCCCCTCTTATAGAAGCTCGCTTCCCTATTGTCAAAAAACTCGGAGAGCCAATTTTCACAGGACTCTCTTGTGGACAACTTCCGACTACCAAGCTCGTTCGCCATGGACAGAAATAGGTGGTAATCACTTAGTGCGAGATCCGGACTATACGGTGAATGCAAAAGAACCTCCCATCCGAGCTCCCGGATCTTCTGGCGCGTCACCAAAGATGTGTGTGGCCTGGCGTTGTCCTGATGGAAGACAATTCGGCCTCTGTTGATCAAAGATGGCCTCTTCTGCATGAGTGCTGTATTCAAGCGGTCCAGTTGTTGGCAGTACAGGTCCGAATTGAGCGTTTGGCCATAGGGGAGCAGCTCATAGTGGATGATTCCCTGCAAATCCCACCAAACACACAGAAGAACCTTCCTGGCCGTCAATCCAGGCTTGGCCACCGTCTGGGCAGCTTCACCGCTTTTCGACCACGACCGTTTGCGCTTCACGTTGTCGTAAGTGACCTACTTTTCAACGCCAGTCACCATCCGCTTCAAAAACGGGTCGATTTTGTTGCGATTCAGAAGCGATTCGCATGCATCCATACGGGCAAAAATGTTTTATTGCGTCAAGTCGTGTGGCACCCATACATCAAGCTTATTTTTGAATCCAAGCTTCTTCAAATCGTTTATAACGGTTTGATGACTCATGCCCAGCTCTTGGCCGATGCTACGGCTGCTACTATGCCGGTCTCTTTCGATCAATTCAGCAATTTTATCGCAATTTTCGACGACAGGCCTTCCGGACCGTGGCGCATCTTCGATCACCTCTGCACCAGAACAAAAACGTTGAAACCATCGTTGTGCGCTGGAAATGGAAACTGTATCGGGTCCATAAACTGCACAAATTTTATTGGCAGCATGAGATGCATTTTTGCCTTTATCGTAGTAGTACTGTAAAATATGCTGTATTTTCTCTTTATTTTGCTCCATGTTTGCGACGCTATAACTCACGAACGAATAAAAGCAAACAACAATTAATCAAACAAGTGTTAGCACGTGAAAAGAGCTTTCCAAAAAGCTCTAGCGTGAACCGATGCGACGAATACAACTAGAACTACGCGCTTGCAAAGACAAGCTTGCGGAAATACCGCAAGACTTTTCTGACAACCTTATATAAAGCTCGAGTCCACTGTTGTTGTTGTTGTAGCATCATAA
This sequence comes from Anastrepha obliqua, assembly GCF_027943255.1. NCBI lineage: Eukaryota > Metazoa > Arthropoda > Insecta > Diptera > Tephritidae > Anastrepha > Anastrepha obliqua. The sequence goes on along the minus strand of NC_072893.1, from coordinate 118,439,224 downwards.
ACATTCCCCATACATGCACGTGGAATGCTGCTGGAGTGACAGTCCTTGGCCGTATATAAATCCACGTCGCTTCGGTAACGTAGAACCGACTGTCGTGGGTACCCCCGAATCCACTACCCCCTGGTTATGGTAGTTGCCGCTTGAACGCAGTATATGGGACTAAAACAAGCGCTTTTAACTCATTGTGATGCCACTGATATGAGCCCCTGCTATGTTTCTTCTTAAATGTCATGAAGGGTAATTCGGGAGCCCTTACAGTTTAGGCACGATTCCACAGAACTGGCATGATGGAAAGAATAATGAGATGGCGCCTATCGTGGTTCCGTTACTTTGCGCTCAGCGAATTTGACAATGAGTTACGTGGTTTCAGCACCAGTATGGCCAGATTACCATTTTCGTAACTTTACTTAACATTTTTTTTTGTTATTTAGTCTCGGAGTTTTAGTTCTTTATTCATGACATTTTTCTAGCCTGTTCTAATTAAAAGTAATTTTTATAATTTTGTAAAATATACTTTTTTTTTAATTAAAAAATTCAACAATTCACTCAGTTTTATTTAGCTTTACTTTTTTTTCAATCTGGTAGCATTGCCCGCGATTGCAGTTGTTGTTGGTGTTCTTCTGCTTTCAGCAGATTTGACTGACTCTCTCGCTACTGCAGTGTTGCCTAGCTTTGAATATAAAAACGCACTAAAATGCCCATTTAAAGAAAATATCATACCAAGTTTTTATTGAATTACTTAAAGAACTTTGTATGCGTGACAAATTGTCTTTAAAATGTGAGTTTTTTTTTAATTAAATGTGTTATGGATATGTACAATTTAATTTATGAGTTGTTTTTTTCTAAGCGAAACTCTTTTGTTAAGGGAACGACTTTTTTGCTATATTTGAGGTTATGTAACAAGATAAGGTAGAGTACCTTTTATAAAAATGTCAGTATGGTTTTTTTAGTATTTTCTGGTATTTTTACTATTTTTACTATGAACACACCTCTTAATGCCCTATGTCCCACTACGAATTGATGACCGGAAGAAACGATTACACTTCTATTGTTCATAACCTTAAATGGAGCCAAAAATTATATTTGCACAAATACCAAGTTTTATAAGAATCAACAAAATTTCAGTAGCACTAAAATCTTCTCAGAGTTACCTTTTTTAACCTTCTTTTTTTTGAATAATATAGTTTTTTTTTGTAACTTAAAGCTTCGGTAACTTTGAATAAAAGAAAAGAAACAAACACGAAACTGAAAAATTTTCGCCTTTTGGGTATAAAAAAGCACTAAATTTATTGCGAAGAGCAAATGGTTGGCAACACTGCACAACTCGGCAAACGTGACGTCACACACTCTTGATGGGCGCAATCTTCTTTCTATCATTCTTGAGAACTGGTTGGATTCTCCACAATTTCGAGCTGGTTTAAGAACATGCAGAGAGGACTAGTTAAATCTTTACTGTGCACCGTAATGGCGCTTTGCGTACTTTGTTTAAGAGCAGCTCGCCTAACTTACCCGAATATACATTGCCAAGTTTATTTATTTCAGATCTTCAAGAAAATTATTTCAACAACTCGTGCGAGAAATCTTTCTTGGCTATCGCAAAAGGGTTCTTTGTTAAAAGTTGAGCGCCTACTTCAGTCTTATCTAACTTTACCGAGTTTTTGTTTATCCCAGATCTTCAAGGAGGTATTCTAACGAGGCGCGAGAGAAATCTTTGTGAGTCATCCCAAATTGATCTTTGTGATCTTATTTTAAGAACAATCTATTGTCGTCTAACCTAACCCTACGAAGTCTAGTGACGCCAGGTTTTCAAAGAAGTATTTGAAGCTCAACTAAAAGTAAGGCAAGGAAATAACACCGCAACTATCTCCTGCGGCTACCGAGTGAACTCTTGTTAGAGCGTACCATATAACAGAATACAACTCTAGCTACTCTAAGTACCCTAGATATTCAAATAAGTAGTTTTGGTGATCAAGAAAGACTATATTGCTGCTTATATGTAGTGACGGTATACCGAAGCGAGGTTCTCTAAGCCTAAGCAGTATAGTAGAAGTAGAGTACAACATGGTCCACAGCTTCCTCGTCTCTGGTTTCTGTAGCCCTTTTGTTCATTTATTCATATATATTAGTAAATCTAGAAATGCAAGGTTTCTTACAGACTATGTAGAACTAATGGCGGCCACTCAGTGTGAGGGGCACGATTTCAACTATTGGTTGGCTGGTTGGTTAGAGTGGTGATTCATCCAGAATCCAACTAGGGCTTCCGCACTATTTTGTTGCCACATCCTCGCTACCAACTTGTTTAACGGTTATTGACGTCTAAGGTTGTAGACGTCTAAGCCAGAAAGTTGTTCGAGACTCTCGAACAGTGGTTTGTCCAGAGTTGATATTTTCGCCCTCCATAAGGCGGGGCATTCAGAGAGGAAACGGAAAATAGTTTTCTTTTTCTCCGGTTGTTTACAACTATGACAGTATGTGTTGTGAGGGATGCCCATTTTAGCGGCTTGTTCTCCGATAGACCATAAGCCAGTTATGACTGCCGTGAGCCTACAGGTGTCCAGTCGTTTCATATTTATCAATGTCGACGATTGCTTGAGGTTGTAGGTGGGCCATAACGTTCTGCTGATTTTACATTTCGTCTGGTCTCTCCATCTGCAATCTGCAATTCGAAGGTATTTTAGAGAAATTGCATTCTTCACCGCACCTAATGGAGTGAATACTGGTACTGCAAGAACGCTATTCATGGCAGATCCCCCTCTTGCCAGTTCATCAGCTTTTTCGTTACCTTCTATGTTCCGGTGTCCTGGGACCCAAATTAAGGTTACTCTATGGTTTTCACTCAAGTTGGTGAGGCTATTCCTACTTTGCTCCACCACTTTAGAGGTTGTTATAGTCGCGTACAGCGCCTGGATTGCAGCTTGGCTATCCGAAAGAACTATTGGTTACTTATACCCTTTTTTCAGTGACCGATTTTCATGATTTGCATATTTAGAAAGGCTGATGCTTCTGCAATTACGTGTCAAAATTTCAGGCCAATCAGAATAAAGCTGAGGGAGTTACAGCACTTTTACAGAGGAGATTTTACAGATTTGGTGGCCAGATAGTTACCCACAAGCGCGGTTAATTACCCTACTGTCACTTATACATTATTTGCAATAAAATCAGATCTGTAGTAATACTTGGGGTATGTAGGTAGATATAGTGGTTGTCAGTTGACACACCTAGGCCTGCCTTGTGATACCACCGGGGCTGTCCTCCCTCCTCACTCTACATTGTCCTCATTGAACCAACTTGTCGCTTTAATATATCTAACAAGACTTGTTATTTTTGTATTGGCTATTTCTGCCAAGTTATTCAGGGAACTTTTTCCTAAAATATTGAACCTTCTTCTATCCAGAGCCAAGCACCCGCATAGCAAGTGTTCTATAGTCTCTTCTTCTTCGATGTCGTTACAGCTTCTGCAATATTCGTTATAGGGCGCTCGCAGTCTGCTGGAATGTCTGCCAATACTTGGGGTAAGCTCACCTTCTATTTGCAGAAGTTTCCCTGTTACCAGAAATCCATACTACATTCGTATGACAGTACATCTGTGGCTCAATAGCGGGCGCTCCGTTGGTGCTCTCTGACAAGGTGAAGTACCTGGGACTCATCCTTGACAGAGGTCTTACGTGGAAGCCAAACATTGAGGAGAGAATCAGAAAGACAACAGTCGCCTTGTATGGTTGCAGGGGCGCTATCGGCAAAAGATGGGGCCTCTCGCCTAAAGTCACTTTTTGGCTTTATAACACGATTATAAAACCAATCTTGCTATACGGAGTCCTTGTCTGGTGGAATTCGCTAGAAGGGATGGTATCAGTTAAGAAGCTGGTATCAGTTAAGAAGCTGGAGAGGGTACAAAGGTCTGCCCTCATTGGAATCAGTGGGGCGCTCCGTACCACTCCTACTCTAGCGCTTAACGCTATGCTGAATGTGGCGCCCGTGGACATTGTAGGAAAAACTACCGCTGCACGCGCCGCAATCAGATTAAGGTGTTCGGGCCATAGGCTAGACTTAAGTTACGGGCACTCTAGCATTCTTAAAAACTTTGAGTCCATCCCTATGGTGCCGGACCACTGTACACCCACGCTAGGGCCGAGCGGAGCTTTCCCTACTCACATTCCCTCAAGGTATGAGTGGGCGGGATGCAACATTTGGCGGCAAGGCTTGGCAAACGTGTTCACGGATGGCTCGAAATTGGACGGAAGGGTTGGTGGGGGAGTATTCTGTAAGGAGCCTCCCATCAAACTTAAATTTAGGCTCCCGCACCACTGTAGTGTTTTCCAAGCGGAGGTATCCGCAATTAAGGAAGCGGTGGACTGGTTGCTTAATTCGGTAATTACCGTTAAGGAAGTAAACATTTACTCCGATAGCCACTCGGCAATTAGGGCCTTGGGCTCGCTGTTTGTGCGTTCAAGATTGGTCGGGGAATGTCTGGCTTCTCTCTCGATTGCATCCGAATACTTCGTCATCAGGCTCATTTGGGTTCCCGGGCAGGGCGGCATTGAGGGAAACTGCTGGGCTGATGAGCTGGCTAGACAGGGAACTTTGGAGACGGTTTCGTCGCAAAATGAGAGAATTGGCGTTCCCCTGAGAACCTGTGGTCTGCTCCTGGAAAGATGGGCGTCAAGTCAACTCAGCGAGCGCTGGGCTAGTGCGCAAACGTGCAAGGTCGCGAGATCCTTCTGGCCGCGGGTAGATCGGGGACGCTCAAGGGAACTCCTAAAGCTAACAAAGCCCCAGCTCTCGAATTTGGTGGGCATACTTACCGGACATTGTCCGTTAGGTGTTCAGGCCGTGAGACTTGCGATTGCCTCAAGTCCGTTCTGCAGAAACTGTCTGGAGGACACTTTCTTCTCAGCTGCCCTGCTCTCGTCTGGCAAAGACTTAGCCATCTGGGCTCTCACTTTTTCGCTACGCCTGCGGATATAGCCGGTGTAAATATCCTAAATTTGGTGAAGTTCATCAGTAGCTTGTTACGGCTAAATACGAACGCAAATCAGCCACCGTCGGCGTCGTCGTAAAATGTATGGCCATCACTGTCTCTAATCCCAAGGCTCCTTCTTCCTTCCCATGTCCTTTCTCCTCTCCCATGTATGGCACCACAACGGACGAATTTCTAAATATTTAGCCAAGTGAGCCCTTAGCTAGGGCAGCCATTTAACCTAACCTAACCTAACCTAACCTAACATCTGTGGCTCAAAAGCTCCTTTCATTCAAAAGTTACATTCGCGGAGAAACTGTTGGACCTCAGAAATCGAATGAATGACTGCCAGAATAAATTATTGCAAACCTTACCGTTTTAGAAAAATTGTTTACCAATTAGTTTTAGGTTGTCACCTAATCTCACTGGTTACTAATCTTACTGGTACTAATCTGGTTACACTAATCTTACTGGTACAATACTTTTATAGAGCTATCAGTGCATATAGTTGAAGACTTTTGTTGTTGTTGTAGCAGCATAAATAATTTCAGGGAATGCTGCTGCAGTGACAGTACTTGGCAGGTATATAAAGCAAGATATAAAGGTCGTTCCGATAACGTAGAGCCAGCTGCCGTGGGAACAGAGCACTTTTCGTCTTGGTTCTTGGTGATGTTTTATAATATGGTTTCTCTTGGAGATTCTTGAGGGAAACTTTTGTTAAAGCAAAAAAAAGAGTAGTATATTCAAGATGAATATAAAATTAGATGTTTATAGCTGGACGGTAAGATGCTGCGTCCAAAAAAGTAGTTTTCCCAATTGCCGATAGACCTTCAATCTTCCCTAATCAACGCTGTAAGGTTCTTAGTGGACAAGTTTCGAAAACTTTTCGGATGCGACTATCAAGGAGTTAAAAGCGCTTCAATCTGACCATTTTTTCATTTACACAAAATATGCTCTTACGTCTCATCACTCTCCAGATAAAGTCTCGGTCTCAGTAGATGGAAATAAAAACGTAGTCGATTGTAGCCCTTTAAGTAGCCAGTGAGTAAGTTTGCTCTGGTGATTTTTATCAGTAAAGGCGCAGTCGGTTGTAGAAGTTTCAGCTACTGGTGAGCAAGTCAGCACTGCCTTACAATTTAATATGTTTTTTTACTAAAGTGATAATCTATGGATTTGTCTGACTAAAACTCCTTATAGCACCCAAGTAGCTACTCTCCTGTATCTACACTACTTTAAAGCACTAACTCAGTCAATTTTCTGAATTATTATCTAGAATTTTTCATGTAACCAAATCGAAGGTTCCTAAAGCGGTAAATTGTATTTTTTTCTAATTTCACTGCAACAAGTCTGAGGTTGTGCAGGGTCCCTCTATTGAAAGAAGGTTTATTAGAAGTGCAGCGGCGTTTGTGAGCGTGGAAATCAGAACTTCTGTCATACGTGTTATCATATCCAGATAGGCTATAAAAACATACCCAGATACCAAGCGTCTGTACGGTGCACTAGGCAGGACTAATTTATGGGTCGACAGCTCTTGGTCGGAAAAAACGGAGCCATTCTGGTACGCAGAATAGGCTGCCAAGGGATTGACGTTAAAACTTCAAACTTGCGAGATCAAAATAGAGGACTACTACGTCTCAAAGCTCCGCCAATCACCAGAGGAAGTCTGACTGATCTTCTATGCTGACGATTGTTCGATAATGGTGTCGGGCAATGGTGTAGATGGCTTGTGTTCCGAGAAGAACGTTTCTCACGCCAGCCTTTCTCGTTTTTCTACTGCGAGGAATCTCCAACTTTCCTTCATTAAATCCACGACGTGCTCTTGGGGTAAAGCCAAAGATATTTAACAAAGACATCTGCTAGAGTCACCTCCCAGGCGTCTTTTTAACTACACTGACGAGATACAGAACAAAACATATCTACAATTACTGGACCGGACGGTATATAGACATACATTGAACGACATTCATCGGAAGACCCTTACCACCTTCCTAAACTCCCGACCCCCAAACGCCGTTATCGGAGTTCAACCGCCACCTATTGCAAACGAAGATATTCAGCGGCCTCGCGAGACCCGCGTAACTTTGGCCCAATATTGTTTGTAGATTAAACTCCTACTTATCTAGTGGATGCCTCCATCAACTCTTTCTTTTTTATCGATTTTGCGTCAGTGCCTATACTTTTCGAAATTTCTGCTTATAAAAGAGACTGTACGCAGGCCTTAAAGATACATTGGCCTGAGCAGAAAGAAGAATATTCTTCAACTAGCGCTCCAAAGATTCAAATCTGTAAGCAATTTTGATCTATCGGCAAATTCAACCAATGAACAGATGATATACGGATGTTTTTTATTATTCTCGAATCAACCCATCCAATAAGACTATATCTGGACCGGCTATTTTTTCGAATAACTAATATCTCAGAAGCCTCTTGTGTACATGCTTTAGCAAACCTCTGGACCTCTGGACCCAACTCTCCAACTTTCCGAAACAGCACGTTTTTTGGGTCTACCGTTATACGAAGTTAGACGAAGACGATCGGTGACTACACCGCACTTTCAGGTTCCATTATACTGCCACAACAACAACAACCTCTATTTTAATATTCGTTCGTTCTAAACAATGCTTCTTTTGCCCACTCACCGCAGTTACTTCGCCCATAGATAGATTGTTCTTCCTACTGTTTTTCCCTCTCCCAAGTTTTTTCTCTTTATTCCATTTTTCTTCATTTACATGCGTACATTCTTCGGCTTCTTCTTTACTCTTCCCATTATTCTTCTCCGATTCCCATTTGTTTGCACGTCCAGCAGCTGATTTTTACCTTCAATCCAGCACATTTAGAAAGTCTTCATCCATTTGGGTACCTCCTACGACCCGAGCAAATGTTTATGCGATTATTGCTGCAATTAGAGAAATAAATGTGTAAAATTACAAAAATTAAGTGGCGTATATTTACATTACAATCATCGACAGAAACGCCTACTGTTTGCCACCTTTTTTCACACCTCATTGAACCATGGGCCATCCTCTATATTTTATGTATGTATGTATGTGTGTGCACGAGCACATGGGCGACACTCAAGTAGGAAAACGCCCTTTTCAAGTGCAATTTTCTTTTCCTAATAATGAAAACAATAACAATTGCATGGTACGTAGAAAAGGCACCTGAAAATTCACGTGCATTATAAGTTTGTAAGTATATAAATTTGCTATGTGTATATGTGTGTGTATGTGTGTTGGTATGTGTGTCTACACCACCTCATATTGTTTACCTTCTTCTTGTGGTTCGCCTTCATTTTTGAGCGCAAGCAGTTCTGCACAGTTTTCCTTTACGTTTTGCAGCATTTGCTTGCGGATTTCTTGCGCCTCCGCGCCGTGCTCGTAGGAGTGCTCCGCAATCATAGACCGCAATTCAGTTTGTATGTACACTCATATTCGTCAGAGTGTATGCATACTTGCTCTAGAGTCCGGATATCCTTCTGCCAATGCCTTCCTTGTTACATTGTTCGCCTTACTTAATTTGATTACATCCTTTTGTTGGAGGAGTTTGCGCTGTGACGGCTGATAAAACTGCTGCAATTTAAGAAGTTGAAATTGTTTTGTGTCACACATTGTCCCTAGAGACAGTGTTGCAGAGTCAGGACGAAAATGAAGTTACAATGAAAGTGAGAATGCGAAGGTAGAAGGTGAAGGCGATTGTGTGAAGAAAAAGGGAATTAAAAGTGAATGCCTTATTCAGTTTGAAATAATTAAATGATTTAAAGCAATTCATTGCGAAATGGGAGACCACTTTTTAAAGAGTTACTTTGTATATATTTGCATGAGAGAATTAGCAAGAAATGTAATGTGAAAATGATATCAAGCGGCACCTTGTAGGTAGGTGCAATGGTTGAAGGGCCAGTCTGGATTTCCTCAAGTAGCACTAAAGCGCCGTTTTTATATCATTATGAGACCTCCAACAGGCATATATCTACAGCCAGCCAGAGCTGTTGATATAATGGAGATGATTGACGGGATTTAGGTTGGCGCAATGCCCCAGACTGTCGAAGAAAAGAACACCCAGTGAGCTTAAACGTCTTGCTGCCAAACCCGGACATTTACGGAGAAAGTGCTCAATAGTCTCCTTCCCTGAAAGGTCCCCACAGCTTCTGCAATGGGTGTTAAAAGATAATCCTAGCTTTTCCGCGTGTGTGCCAATCGTCCAGTGACCGGCAAACACAGCTACGAGTTTGGAAATTGAATGGCGAGTCCTTCGTATTATATATTGTACTGGAGCCAAAGGGTTTTCGAAATAGCACATAAAGAAATAGAGCTCCATCTTTTCTGCGCTTTCCTGAGAAATAATTTGGGCAGTTCCCCTTTAACAACTGTCAAGGGGTAGGCACCTTGTAAATATTATCAATTTTCCAAGTCCATTAAAATGATTCTCATAAAAAGAAACCTATTGCCTCGGGCCAGCATAAAAATTAAGAAAACTAGCAAAATGCACACCAGAAAAGAAAGATAAGAAGATAAAGCTCAATCCAAATAGATGTAAGCTCCATTTTTAAGTGCTCCAAAATTGGTCAAATATATCGTCTTTACATCCAGAAAAAGTGTTTATCCAAGAACTATTAAGAGATGTCTTAATAAATGCGTATATTCCAGCAGGTCACCATGTAAAAAGCCGCTGATTTCAGAAAAAACCGTCGCCTTCGGCTTAAGTTTGCATGGGCACATATTGGCAAGGGAATGCGTTTCTGGTCTAAAGTTTTATTTACTGACGAATCAAAGTTCAATACATTTAGAAGGCAGAGGCATCCTTCATCCGAAGGCTGATGTTACTGTGCCCCTTGCCGTTTGCGGGGCTATCAGCTTTTATATTTTTGAACGCTGCATTGAGAATTGGTGCGTTCTTTGCCGGCGTGGATCTTAGCAGTAAACTACTTATTCTAAAGGCTGCTTCTGGATCCACATTGTCATTGCGACCATCTCAGATTCCTTCATCTGTTCTTTGCTCGGTGGTTTGTTTTCTGTTTTGAGTGTTCATTTCAATTGTTTTGAGTCCCGACTTCAGACCGCTATCCTTACACGAAAGTGCAGTTTCCCTAAGTGTCCCCATGGTTATCTATGCGAGCAGGAAGGCCATGTGAGGGTTAAATCTACGCTTCATGGACAATAGAGTAAAGAGTCAGGACAGGAATTAGGCAGGATTGCTCAACTGGATCTGCACCACCAACTTAACGGGACGGAGGCGATTGCAGCATTAGCCTATCAGCCATTTCGGTGAAGTGTCACCCTCCTGTACTGAGGTGATAGAATACTACTTTCACCGGCCCATAGACTTCCTAATCTAAGAATATTTTCCTGTATACCGTAATCAGGATCTTACTGGTATCGATCCTGCCGCTGGAAGTACTCGGGGCATATGAGGCCTTTCGAGACGAGCCCCTTCCTCTCCAACAAGTCCAACAAGACAATGACCCTGGGCATACTGCGCTTAGTGTCAAAGAATGGCTCCTGTATTACGCACCCAGTCAACTTATACAACGCCAGAGAATCTGGATTTAAGTCCGATAGATCATGTTTGGATGCTTTCAGAGAGAAAAATTCGACGAAGCGCGGTAACTGACGCAAAATCGACAGAGAAACAGTTGATGGAGGCATGAAACCAAATGAAGCTAGAAGAGCTTAGCCAACTAGTTGGATCAATGCCACGACGCCGTCAACCAGTGATTGATTATGTTAATATGAATTAAAATTTTTTTAAGCTAATTGAACCGTATGTAGACTTTTGTCATACCGCATGCGAGAGCTCCTCTTCCCGTGACCCCAGATTTAGATCTCCGGTCAGACTTCTCATCTAAAATTACTACCAGTTGAGCTTCCATAGGGCTCTGGACTGGTGAACCAATGGAGATAGTCAATGTAATCTTTCCTTGTTTGCTCTCCATTTTCATTTTAACTGAGATCAGTTTTTTGCATTTTGTTCTTCTGTCCGACATTTCGTTTGTGGAGAGTTATAGGTAGATTGGTAGGTTAGATGGCAAGAGTACCTCAGGTACACTACAAGAAGCACTTACGTGCCGTTTTGATATCATAAAGTGGACCACTACCTGCGAAAAAATTTAGGGGGGAGAAAACCGTCTACAGCCACCCAGTGTTGTTGGTGTAGTAGAGGATAGAAAAGGGATCTAGGCTGGTGAATTTCTTTAAGCCAACCCCAAAGGACACTATAAAGAATCTCAAGCACATAGCCGCCAGAGCCGGACATTTGCAGAGAAAGTGCGGAATTCCAAGCTTCTCCACATGAGTACCGATCAGCCAGTAACCAGTGAGCACCGCAATGAGTTTGGAAATTGAAAGGCGGTGGATTCCCATCACCTTAAGCGTGTGTTTATATCGTATTGAGGCCATAGTATTTTACACGATGAGACAGACCTCCATCTGTCTTGCGGTTTGTTTAGAAAAAAATTGTGTAGTTTCCCTTTAACAACGGTCAAGGGGACACCGATGTCTGAGAAGAGGACAACTGAAACCAGTTCTGTCGACCCCTTCCTGGCGAGCTCATCAGCAATTTCATTTCCCTCTATATTCCTGTGCCTAGAAACCCAGATAAGGGAAATGTTTCCTGCACGTCCGAGACTTTTGAGTTCCTTCTTACAGGAGTTTACCAGAAGAGAGCTGCAATACGGCGACGACAAGGCCTTGATCGCAGATGGACTATCGGAAACAATTTGAATGTCTCCCTCCCAACATTTTGCATGCTTGCAGGATCGCGAAGACCTCTGCTCGAAAAACACGACTAAAAACCCAGTTTGCGAATGGAGTGATAAGTATGTACAAAGTACAGAGAAGGAAGGGGAGATCTTCTTCAAGATGCTATAATGTCCCACAGGAAGTTGTCTCCAGAGGCGAATCTCCTTCAACCTAATAGCGCTCTGACCAGCAATGGATTTAACCTGCAAGTCCGCAGGAAGTAGGTGGTGCAAAATAACGTTGAGCACAGCAGTGGGACATGTTCTACAAGCACCAGTGATGCCCACACGTGCAGTTCTCTGCACTCTCTTTAGTTTAGTGGTGTTGTAGCCCTTCTGAAGTGCTACCCACCAAACGAGGCAACCATATGTCAAAACTGGCAGAACCACTAAGTTGTGCATCCAAAGTACGATACGTGGCTTGAGACCCCATTTTTTGCCGAACATAGATTTACAGGCGTAGAAGGCTATGCTGGCCTTCTTAACTCGATTTTCTATGTGCAGCTTCCAGTAGAGCTTGGGGTCAAGTATTACACCAAGATACTTCACTTCCGATGAGAGTGTAAGGCACTGGGAGAGCGTTATAATAATTTCTGATTTATGGCGAGTCTTAAACTAATTTCGATCAGTCAATTTTTTAGTTTCTTCCTCTTGAATGGCCATATCTGCGGCCTTGTTTTTCTGTTCATTACTCGGATCCAAAACTCAGCGTACAACCAGTGCTCCTGCGCAGTTTCGTCATCTCACATCAGCTCGTTCCCAAACAGGTGTTCGGAAGCTACCTAGAGAATACTTGGGTGAAACCCGAACGTTGTGAGCTGCTTCAACCGTAAGCAGAAGAACCTTCTTGGTCACTCCCAGTGAATGGTGAACAAAAACTTTCCCTACTTCGTAGACTTATACACATCGAAACATCCCCCATATAATCTTTTAGATTAGCTTGTCGTTAAAAAGTTTAAAATCTTTTAGGCATCCAAGCGTTGTATAAACTTAACACTTTGGAGCTAATCTTCAGCCAACGGCTCATTAAAAACAAACTCTATGTCGCTGCAACGATAACAGCTGCTTCTTGGAACTACGAAGCATCAAACAGCAGAATCCCAACATTCCCACAATTTGTAGCTACTGTTTTGATAACACTTCACTCTTCATTTTTTTTCATGTTTTTAATTTTTGTTTTGCTTGGGTCAGTTAATTGAAACTCAAACTACAATACATTTAAAAGTACATTGTGCCGATATTATAGGATGTCAATCCAAGAGGCACACTTCCTGGAAATAGCATCTTTGTGAAATTGAAAAATTCTAAACTAAATGAAAATTTAATACTCACTAAATAAATATAAAATGCAATATAAAAACAAACGAGTGATGATGGGTTTTTGAAGTGTTGAAGTGCATAGGCAGGCGGGAGTTACAAGCGCGACGAATGGCGTATGGTGCAGGAGCAATGCTAGGGAGAGCAACAATAAAAATGTGCCTACTTGGCTGATGTGTACAAACTACTCACAGACATTTGATGAATAATATATGTAAGTATGTATGCACATATGTATGTGTGTATTATCTACATGCATATGCAGCCATGAGAAGTACTGTGAACAGGCCTGTAAGTTGATAGTCGAATTATGAGGAATTATGAAAATTAACATATGGCACCTTTGGCAGCCAAGAAGTTGGAAATGCAACATTGTGGTTTTCTCCTTTCTTTGTTTTTGTTTTTTTTGCTTTGAGGTTATAAGCCACTTCGACAGCGCCTGCAAATAGTTAGCTGTCAGCAGCTCATCACCACTTCGTACATATATACATTTTTATTATTTTTTTTATTTCAACTTCTGCTTGGCGCTTCTTTATTTGCTATGCACTTGAGAGCGTGCGCACTTCCTAGAAAAGAATTGGGGAGTGCACTGCTTTAAGTTGGAGAAAGAAAAAATTTAAGTATGCATACATACACACATACATGCATATGTATGTACTCATTAAGAATGTAATGTAGCCTTCTCGTGCTTGTACGCTTTCTCTGCAGCTTGCATGCGCACGGTGCTTTATTGCATTTCCGTTTTGTTTCGTTTCGATCAGCCAATGAGAGCTGTCCTAATCATGATCAGGCACCGCTATTCGCTCGTACTCGTACTTTCTTCGGCTGGCTGATAGTGCTGAAGAAGTCGAAATCGTCGCAATGAGAAACAAACTCAAACAAAGTAACAGTACACAGCGCTGTTGCTGTTGGTGTTGATGATTTTGCTGATACCTTTGTTGTCTAGTGGCTGGTAATGCCAGCAAGTGTTGTTTGTAGGTACGAGAAGGACCACTTGTCAACAAAGAGCTCACTGTTCATGCGGAAATGGACACACACATACATGCATGCGTTCACATGCAGAATGGACCAGACCAATTGCCGCTCTCACTAGTGGTTTTACAGCCAACTGCCCTGCACTTCTACTTATGTACATACACACTTATAATTTTCTAGTTAACCACTCAAGCATTTTTTCTCTCTTTTGACTGCACTAATAATAAAAATAAATAAATAAATACATAAAAAAGAAAGGCATAGGTCTTTTCCAACAAATAATTTTCTGCTACTAAAATACAAAACTATTTATTTAAACACTTTATTGTTGAACTTCTAATTTTCTAATTAAAAAGTAGAGAAGCAACAGAAATGTGGCCAAGTGCACCGCCACTCACACTCGACGGTGTACAAGTAACAGCTATCAACTACCTACTTAAATGTCGACAATTCGACATACAAACATATGTGCATATACACACATACATATGTGTGTAACGTCCAACCTTTCACAAAGTTTTCACCACAAATTTTTATTTTTTTTTTACCTTTTACATCGAATTTCTTTTACAATTTTTCCATTAGTCATTTAGCTGCTTACGTTCTTTGCTGAAGGAATTGCTGTTTTTTTTTTGTTTTTTTTGCTTCACTCAAACACTTTTTTAGAATTGAGGAAAATAGTGGAAAAATATACTACAATTAAGTTGATAGCTTATAAATTATGGTAGCACATTTAAGTAGCTAAAAAAATTTAATTTGCTCTGCCCATAGCAATTATGGCAGCTCAATGTCCAATAATTGTCCCCTAAAATGTTACCCATGTGCTAATTGTGACAGTTCTGAGAGTAATTTGAAATATGCGAAAAGTATCCAATTTCTCTAAAATAAATGAGCAACAAAAAGTGGAAAGGCGTATATGTAGCTCAATCCGGTGGATTGTTAAGCTGGAAACTTAAACTCAGGCTTAAAAGAGATGAACGTTCGTAATTGGAGAAATGAGGCAAGAGAGAGACTGAATCGGAAGAGGATTGTTGATGAAGCTATGGCCCACCACAGACTGGGAAGCTAAGAGAGGGAGAGAGGGAGATTTAAGCTGGAACAATTACCGTAAATAAGCTATTAAATATCATGAATGTTACAAGTGATTAAAAGGGGTTTGCAGTTTTTTTTTAATATATACTTAGAGTAAAGGAACAATTTTGTTTTTCAATAGAAAAATTTTGAAAATATGTTTGAATTTTCAAATTTGAAAATATTACCGAAATTCTTCTAAAAAGACTGTGTTGGCTATTTTGGATTAATTCGGGTCAACAAAGGCAGGTAGGTAGGTGAAATAGCTGAAGTACCAGTCTGACACTCCTCAAGTAGCACTAAAGCGCCGTTTTAATACCATTATGAGACCTCCAACGGGCAGATATCTGCAGCAAACCTGTTTATGCTGTTGATGTAACGGAGAAGGTTGATAAGATTTAGGTGGGAGCACGGCCTTAGTCTGCCGAAGAAACAAATACTCAGTGACCTTGATCGTCTAACTGCCAAACCCGGACATTTACAGCTAAAGTGCACAACAGTCTACTTCTCTGAAAAGTCCCCACAGCTTCTGCAAGGAGGATTAAATAATTTCACACATATTCAGACATTCGACTAATCAGTCGTTGTTCAGATGGCAAAGAAGTCTGGTCATTTGTTGATTTTTTTCGTATATTACTAATACAATTTTTTTAGTTATATTACTAGCTCAGTTTTTTTGCAAACAAACCGCTTCGTGGCCCTAGTGACGTCAGCCCATCAGCTGATTCTGTCAAAATTCGCTCAGAACCAAATAACGGTCTGCTACGTAGCCCACCTCTAAAAATCTTTTCACCACGCATCAGCAATTTCATTTCCCTCTTTGCTTCTATGTCCTGGCACCCATATGAGAGAAATGTTACCTGCACGCCCAACATTCCCAACAAGTCAGCATATTTATTATGGAATATTTCGGGCTACTTAGTCAACGCATCAAGTCCGAGTACTGAAAATATCATATGAAATTATTTATTCGCGGGTGCTCGCTTATAGAAATATGCGAAAAAGAGAGAAAGTAGAGCTGAACGGCTGTCCAGAAACGAGTTCGAAATTAGCCAAATCAGTCAATTTCACGTCTTTTATAAATATTGGTTATCTCTAAGTCCACAAAATGGAAAATTTTGACTAAAGATCGAATTTCATGTTGGCATGAAACACTAAATGATAGAAAAAGTTTTTTTTCTAACCGCAGTCGCGCCTTGGCAGGCAATGGCAAACCTGCGAATGTGTTTCTGACATGAAAAAGCTACTCATAAAGAACCATCGGCTTAAAACTGTAGGTCTCTCCATTGGTGGAACAACATCAAAGCGCGCGCAACGAATAGGAGAAGGAGCTCGGTCAAACACGCAATAAGGGGTAAAAGCGCAAATTATATATAATAAAAGTTTAGAGAAGCTACCTGCAAGCGTGGTACAGGTATAGAGATTAAGATAAAATCCCGTAATTTGTGTTCCAGTTGACTTTGATGGAGACAGTTGAATTAGCATAAGCTTTCTCTTTCTCTCGAACGCTCAATCAATAGGTGGACTGCTGTATCCATGTACCACAACCCACATAAACAGAAAATATACCTATTTCAAGAGCCGACATTTTTTGAGCCGAACTTTATTCACCCACAACCACACAAAATTCACTCTTTCAATTAGAAAAACAGTAATAAATTGGGTAATTTCATTTGCACCTCGCCGTATGCTACCCCTTAACTTAAACTACTACTAATTTGGCATTCATTGCCTCATCAAGGGGTAATAACATTGTTGGTATACAAAATGGATAACTTCAGTGTGTATATGTAGGTGTGTAGGTGTATAGAAATGTAAAAACAAAAGCAACGGTGCATCAAAATTTAACACCACGAACACGTACAAAAAAGTCGTATATTCAGCGTATTTTGGGATAGCACATAACGGTAAAAAAGGGATTTACTTGCAAACGTTTCATATACACATACATACATAATATACCTTTATATGTATAGTATATTGAATTATATGTGCGAGCATAGACACGCCAAGTTGACGCCCTGAAAGCTCATTGTCAAATTAGTGAAAATTTGTTAGAACATAACGGTTTACTTTGCATCCATATACATACAAACGTGTGTATGTATGTGTAGGTATGAGAGCAAATTTACTTTTTCACTTTCTAAATATTTGCTATGTTACCCTTTGCCCTTTACCCTTTACGCTACAAACTATTTACATAAATAGCTTTCTTGATAGGCTTTGGAATTGAAATGAAAATTCTTTTATTACCTTTCCTCATATGGGAGTTAGAGCATGGCGCATTTCAACCCTTAAGCATATCCAGCAGTAATACCTATACATATATACATACCAAATTACATATGTAGAGCGTTATTACGTTGGGAAATTGTTTTAAAATCCATTAGTTAACTTTTCCCACACCTACCCAGCAGTAGAAAAAGATGGTACCAGGCAGCAGCAGCGCCATTTTCAACGGCAAGCGAAGTTGGCATATCGCTGTCATCGGCTCAATTTATGGCAGGAAGTTTATTAAATTTAAAGATTGCACAGGCCGGCAATATTTGACTATCTTTCAGAACCAATAACTAAACTAAAATTTTTTGAAGCTTCTTGACGTGTTGAGTCCGAATCTGAGCTCAGTATAACCTCAATGAGATATTTCGGCTTAAAACTGCAAAAACACGATTTTTGGCTATATTTGAGGTTATGTAACATCATGAGATATACGAGGTGTGTTCAAGAAATAAGGTGAATTTTCATTTATTTTTCAAAAAATGTGTTATTTATTCATCAATTTCTACTTAATCTCCTTTCAAGTAGTCCCCCTCAGGTATAATACGCTTGCGCCAGCGTTTCTTCCAATCCTCGAAGCAGTTCTAATATGCACTTTTTAGTATGTGCTTGAGCTCTCTCAGCGATTTGGTTTTTGTCTCCTCAATAGTCGCACAACGCCGTCCTTTCATGGGTCTCTTCAATCTTGGAAACAGGAAAAAGTCGCAGGTGAACAAATCTGGTGAATACGGCGGCTGAGGCATGATAGCGGTGTTGTTTTTGGCCAAATAATCTCTCACAAGCTGAGATCAGTGAGCAGATTTGTGTTTTTGGTGTTTCTTCACGCAACTGGCGCATATTTTCAAGGTAATACTCCTTATTTACCGTACGACCCTGTGGTAAGAACACCTAATGCAATACGCCATGGTAATCCAAGAAAACAGTGAGCAAAACCTTGGCATTTGAACCAACTTGTCATGCTTTTTTAGGTCTCCGTGCTCTCCTCTATTCTTCTATTGGTACGATTGTGCTTTGGTTTCCGTGTCATAACCATATACCCATGATTTGTCAGCAGTTATAAACCCTTTTAAGCAAATCTGGATTATCGTTGACGTCATGCAACAATTCCTGAGTGATGTTCCAGCGACGTTGTTTGTGGTCAAAATTCAGCAGTTTTGAAGCGAACTTCGCTGCCACACGCTTCATGCCCAAGATTTCTAAAAAAAATGCGTGGCATGAACCAACCGATTTGCCGACATCTCCAGCAACTTTTCTAATTATGATTCGACGATTCTCCATAACAATTTTCTTAACTTTCTCAACATTTTCATCGGTTGTTGATGTGCTGGGCGTCCAGAGCGAGCGCGTCATTCATATCTTTTCGACCTTCTGTGAAAAGCTTGAGCCAGTTGTAAACATTTTCGTGACTCAGAGTTGTTGTTGTTGTTGTTGTTGAGGTGGTTGAACATTTCTGAGCTGAAATGCTCCTAATTAGTGACCAGCACCGTTTTACTACCACTATCTCGTGTAATGATGATATGTTTTTTATTTTATTTTTTTTTTTTTGTCAAGTCAGATCTCCTTAATTTGCTGTAGGAAAGGCTTACCGAAGGATCGGAGTCGTGCCCTGGCTAGTCCCGGACATTCACATAAATAGTGGAACAGACTTTCCTTCGCTCCTTCCGCTTGACAGCTTCTACAGATAGGATTGAACGGTAGATTGAGTCTAGCTGCATGATCCCCTACTTTCCAATGTCCTGTAAGGGTTGCAGTGATACGTGAAATGTTTGGCCGAGAACATCCTAGCAGATCATTCGTCCTTTGGATTTTGTATGACGGCCATGTGTTTTTTGTTGTAATGCATGTAGGTATTTGCTTCCATCTTCTTTCGGCTAAAGCATGATAGTGTGAAGCAATTAATGCTTTTAGTGTGTTCAGTGGGGTGGAGACTGCCACCGCCTCTGCTATGTCTAGTGTCGAGCCCTTTCTTGCTAGCTCATCCGCTATCTCATTGCCCCGTATGTTCCTATGACCGGGAACCCAATTTCAAGCCAATGGCTGAGCAGTTTTAGCTCCTCTGTACACTGTAGGACCAGTTTGGATGAAATGTAGTTGGAGTCTAAGGCCTTAATAGCTGTTTGACTGTCTGAGAAGATAGCTACTCTTGCACCAACTACCTTGTAGAGTTCTAGGGATTTGCATGCTTCTCTGATCGCTAAAAGTACTGCCTGGAACACGGTGGCATAATCAGGAAGACGAATTGATTGAGATAGGTTGAGTGGCTCCGAATGGAAGCCAGCTCCCACACCACAGTTCATCTTAGAACCATCGGTATAAATTTCGAGTAGTATAAAATTCAGAGTAGTCTCACCGTATGCCACTGTCAACATTTCAAGTGTTTTCGAGCACTAAATTCCTTTTTTTTACATAAAATTTGCTGCAACTTCTTTGATCCATTTTTTTCGATAGCAGAAAATCGCCGAACACGCAAAACGCTTGGATTTATTTATGCCGCTCACAAACAAACTAAACAGGCTAAATTACTAAAACCGTGAACATATCTTCGAGACGAGTGTACCAATAAAAAAAATAATAATCGAAAGTCGAATGTACGTAGCCCGCGAAGTTTGAAAATTCTTCTTATTTTTTGAACACACCTCGTATCTGTGCACGAACTCAAAATGGTCTAGTCACGGTTAGTCTGGAGACAGTTGATTTTACCTCGCGAATAAGCAACCCCTCAAAATAGTCTAGTCACAGTTTGTCTGGAGACAGTACATTTTATGGCGAGGCATGTAGCAAACATTGTTTTGTATTCATTTATATTGCTTTACCCATGCCATGCTTTACAATAAAAAACCAAACGAAGTCGAACAGCTTCTGCGCCCCATAAACAGTTCAAAGGCAGCACTGAAGTGAGCACAAACTCACAAATACAAAAAAACATTTGCACATACGAGAATGTATGCTCTTCCACCATTGCCATTTCCACTTCCGCTTTACACTTTCACACAAACACACAGCGATAATCCATATCCACACACTTGGCTGGGTGTTTGGCGTTGCCCACTTGCCTACTTTCTTGCTTGCGCTCGCTTGAATACTCCACTCAAATGCGGGTGTTTGTTTAAATATTTATTAACTCAACACATACGCGTAAAATTTGTTACTTTCGTAAACTTTTACTACGCGCAAAGCATTATTGCAGATATATTTAATACTTAGTTTACACCGACTTGTATTTTGCCTTGGCGACAAGGCCATGAAAATGTGCTTATATACTCGTACAGACATTTGGCGAAATTACATCGCCAGCATAGCAAATTTCTGTCAACAGGGAAATTATTATTGCGCGTCGAGCTACTCCCGATGTCGTTTGCTGCCTTATACATATATAGGCCTCGGACAAACTGGTACTCCCAAACATTGCAACCCTGTTTGCACGTAGGTGTGAAATATCAATGCATGCGCCGCTCGATTTGCATGTGTGTATGAATTTTTATGCTTGTGTTTACACGGTTAATATTCAATTTACGCGTGTTAAAAATTATTGCCTTTTTCACGCTTTTATGTTTACAAGCTACGATTGCGAGTACTTATTTGGTGTGGTAGGCAAGAATTAAAAAAAAACTAGCATTTCATTTGAACAAAAATGTCATCTATTTTTTCACGTAAAATAGAAAGGGGTACTGCCTATGCAAATACAAGAGCTCTACGCTCTTCAGTGTAACAGTAAGGCGACTTTTTCATTAAAAAATTTCTGCACATCTGATGAACTGGCACTAATCTTTCGAGTTTCGAGTATCAAAGCAGGAAAATCTTATGGGCTGACGCTAGACTACTTTGACCTTACCTTACCTCACAAAGTAGATAATAACACTAATCCCTCAAGAGAGTGCTGGAGATTAGCCTTTTGTTTTTTTTTTTTGGTGGGTGAGGTCGCGTTCAATGCACGCAAATAGTTTCAATGCTTTCGCGCTGACAGCAACCGTCTTCTACTGCGTTGAGTGATGTGGCCACTAAAACAATCTCCCCTCTACTTCCTAGGAGACACCTTTCCCGGGACTACTTTCTGCATTACTTCGGGAGGGCTTAGAACGGCATCCACTAAGGACCAATTCTATTCACCCACGTCTGGGTCCAGCGTATTTGTAGCCAGAATTCATGCTATAGGCTCGTCTTCTTGTGTCTATGTCTGTGAGTCTTCGTTTGTTGCACTATGTAGAGGTCTATCTTTTTTTCCGTAGTACGCCCTCGATGTATCTGTTTACCGTTTCGCCATTAGTCTTTTCGGTGAGGTGTCAGCCCAACTGAGGTGGTAGAATACTATTTTCTCCCGCCCATAGATTGTGTGATCTGAAACATTTTCCAGGATACCGTATTAAGAATCTTACTGGTCTCGATCCTGATGAGCCTTACAACCCTAGCGCTGGAGGTTCTCCGGCCTTTCGAGCCGTGTTCCTTCCTCTTCTGCCGTTTTTTGTCGCTTCTTACGACAGGCATGCCTTACCGCGGATGTATTCTTTTACCCGACCTGCTGGGGTGGTGATTAGCCTATTAAGTAGACTAGAAGGCTAAAAATTATGGAATTATGGAATGGAAGCCCCGCTTAACATATGTATTTGAGCGAAAAATTGTGCGCCGCATCCTTGGCCCGGTGCGGATAGATCACGAAGAGAGGCTCGGGCTGCACCGGGCTTGACCTCAACTACGTATACTCAAGTATCCACAGAAACTTTGATTTCATCTCCTAGAGACTGTTCAATGTACACCCTTTCTTACCACAGAATAGATCTTTTTTGATGATGATGCGCTTTAAACTGGTCGAGGAATGCCTGATTTCACTTTCGATCGCATCCGAATTTTTTGCTATAAGATTCAACTGGGTACCTGGTCACTAGCGGCATTGCAGGAAACTGCGAGGTGGTTAGCTGGCTAGACAGCGAACCTGTAAGGTAGTTTCCCGTGAAATGAGAGGATTGGCATTTCCTTGACTAACTGCGGTCTTCAGCTGGAAGGGTGGGCTTCGTGTCAACTCAGCGATTGTTGTGCAAGTACACAAACTTCTAAGGTCGCGAAATTATTCTGGTAAGGCCTTAATATTAACCAACTGATGGAGTTCATCAGCAACATGAAACGATTAACACAACCGTTTTTAGTCATCGTTGGGTCGTCATCCAAAAATCCAAGTTTTGTAAAATTATTGTTTTTGTTTAAAATTTTTTGGGAAACCTTTTTGTCAACTGTGGAAAACATCACCCCTCTACCCCCAAGCAAAATAGCATCCCCTCGAAAAAATGTAATTTTGAGATTTATTCCATATCGAAAATATTTAATATGGAGTTTTTAATAATGTCAAATAGGGCAAAATGCACTTTTTAGAAAATCTTTTTTAGAAAACAATTTTACGGTTTTTTTTCAACATTTTTGGTGACATATTTTTTGGCTTTTCTGGAACGCAGACTAAGACAAAATACACTTTTTAGAAAACAAGAAAGTTTTTGTTCAAAATTTTTGGAAAAAATTTATTTTTTATTTGAAAATTTTTGGTGAAATTTTTTTTCCACCCCTGCCCCAAACAAAAAAATACCCCCTGAACAAATGTAATTTTGGAGTTTTTAAAGTCAAACATACAATGTATTTAAATATTATAATTTCCTAGGACCAAAACACGTTTAAGAAAATGTTTTTTAGAAAACAATTTTACGGTTTTTGTTCAGAATTTTTAGAAAAAAATAAATTTTTTTTCAAAATTTTCGCGAAATTTTTTTTTTAATTTTTTCGGAAAAAAAATTAAGTTTTGTTGAAAATTTTCCTTAACAAAAAAACAATTTTAAGGTTTTCGTTCAAAATTTTTGGAAAAAATTAATGTTTTTTTTTCAAAATTTTTCCGAAAAAAATTAAGTTTTGTTGAAAATGTTTCGTTCAAAATTCTTGGGAAAATTTTTTTTTTTCAAAATTTTTGCGAAAAAAATTAAGTTCAATTTTACGCTTTTCGTTCAAAATTATTGGGTAAAATTAATTTTATTTTCAAAATTTTTGCGAAAAAAAACATTTTTATGGTTTTCGTTCAAAATTTTTTAGAAAAATTAATTTATTTTTTTTTTAATTTTTATGAGGTTATTTTCACAATATTTGCGAAAAAAAAAAGTTTTGTTGAAAATTTTTCTTAAAAAAAAACAATGTTAAGGTTTGCTTTCAAAATTTTTAAGAAAAAATTTTTCAAGAATAATTCTTTATTTTTTAATTTTTACGTTTGAAAATTTCATTTTTGAATTTGAAAATTTTTAAGAACATTTGTTTTTTTTTTTCAAAATTTTGGTAAAAAAAATTCTGTTTTCTTCAAAATTTTTCTTAACAAAAAAAACAATTGTACGGATTTCGTTCAAAACTTTTAGGAAAAAATTTTGCAAAAATTAATTTGCTTCCAAAATTTTTGCGAAGTTTATTTTTGAATTTGAAAATTTCTTTTTGTTCAGAATTTAAAGTTATTGGGTAAAATTTTTTTTTTCAAAATTTTTGCGAAAAAAACTTTTTTTTTGTTGAAACATTTTACGGTTTGCATTCAAAATTTTTGGACAAAATTAAATTTTTTTTTTTAAAATATGTATTTGTAAAAAAATTATGTTTTGTTCAAAATTTTTCCTTAAAAAAACAATTCAACGGATTTCGTTCAAAATTTTTAAGAAAAAATTTTTAAAAAATTATTTTTTTTTCAAAATTTTTGCGAAGTTTATTTTTGAATTTGAAAATTTTTAAGAAATGTTTTTTTTTCAGAAGTTTTTGAAAATAATTTTTTTTTGTCAGTTCTAGAAAAAACCCTCTCAGATTATTTTTAATTTTCTGCATTAATATCTGAGACTATGACTTCGCCTTGGCCTGACGGTTTTATATGAAAAGTTTTTGCGAGCCAGAAATACATTCGAGAAAAAAAATAAATATATGAAAAATAAGAAAATAGCAGCATTAACTCCAGGCCATCCGAAAAAATTTCTATGAATAGATGTTGAATGCCTCCAGTGTCTTTCAAACCCGGAACTAACAAAATTTTAGTTTTGATAGCAAACAGTTCTGATATTTTCCAAAAACGGAAGATACTAAAGTATAGTCTTACGCCGTCTTTGAATGTCATTTTTTCTTCATGAGCGACTTTTTTCATTACAGAAAAACATTCGAAGGTTTGCCTGCCGAGTGCTGAATCTTATAAGAAAAACATTTTTGTATCAATTCGTTTTGAGTGCCTTCAGTGTTTTTGAAAACCAAGACCAATCGAATAGCAGTCACACACAAGTTCACTGGACTATAACTTACATTTTTTTACATGTTTTTATTAATGTAATGTCTGCAATAAATGCTGATCTGATGACTCGGTAAAACATTTGCTATAAAATTTTATTATTGTTAAAATTCCAAGAGCTCATGCATTTTTTTTAAATAAACTCCTATGAATCGAGTAATCAATCATAACTGCACGTAGTTGTACATACAAGGTGGCGCAAAATTAATCATCTTTTTTTAATAACTTTTTTACTAACTAAAAATAAATTATTGACCTTTGCGCGCTCCATTGCTTTTCTGTCTAATTCACGAGTGTCAAATATGATTGACCTACAAATCCATTTTTCATGATTATAAATCTTCATATAGGGTAATTAATTTTGCGCCACCTTGTATAAAAAATACGTTTATTTGCACTAATGATTAGAAAAATCAGCATACACCGTCTGGCAACTACCCTCACGTACAAACACATCTTTTAGTACACCTTTCCTATTTTTATCCGCGCTGAATGCACTAAAGCGTAGAGCAAATAATTAATAATGCAAATTAAATAAGAAAAAATCGCGAATCACTAATAAAATCAAGTAAAAAACTCAAAAACACAGCCACAATATTCGCGCATTCTATGGCTTATTTCCTAATTGAAATTTTCCAATTATTCTTATTACTTACAAAAATACTGGCATACAATCAAACAAAGCAATGGGAATCAAGCTAACAATACAGACAACAACCGCCAGTTGCCGCCACCTGCCAACGAACTCACGACCCACAAACAAATAAATATAGAGAGAATAAGAGAAAAAAATCACCCAATTATTTAATTTAAGCTTCAATTCCTACACAAGCCGCCAGTTAGCAGGGAACTGACAAGGCAGGCGGCCGCCAGGCAGCCAGGCAAGAAAGCGCAGACTGGTAGGCAGCCACCCAATACCAGCAGCAGATCGCTAGCTGCCAGTTATCCAATCAGCCAACAAGTCGGCTAGGCAAGCATTCAGCCAGCCAGCCAGCCACATTCTCGTTCTCTGCCCTCCAGGCTTGTGCTCGAAATACAATACGGCAATCATTAAAATGCAAAATAAAGCAAGTCGAATACAAATGACTGCAAATAAAAAGTAAAATTAAGCAGGTCTACAGAAATTGGCAACACACACACACAAAATTGCTGCTATATTTGTCATTTATACGAGTATAATGGAAAATAAGAGCAGTAATCAGGTGGCGAAAATCTAGGCGTAGCAATACAAAAAATGTTGGCAAGCCAATGCCACTTAGGGACCAGCAGCGGTGGCAATGTTGGTGACGTGCGCACAGCGCTCAATCCGACAACGCGGTTGCCTTCATTCAGCCGCCATTCATGCGCTCATTCGTGTGCTTGAGCCGTTAGTTGGCAATTTAGTCAACCAAATTGCCAGCCAAATAAGAATCGAGCCATGAATCGAAAATGAATGCAAATGTGAAATGAAAATCTGAACGACAAGTGGCACAAATGCAAACGAACAGTTTTGCGCGGCTGGAGTTTTCTTGAGTGACGCATAACCGTTAGTAGTAACACAAAGAAAAAACAAAAAACAAACAAGAAAATAAATAATAGAAAGTAAAATATGTAGCATGCGGCAAAGTTAGTTGGCGAAAAGTCCGACAAGCAGCCAGCAGCTGCCGCATAAGCACCGGAAATGTGCCGCCATGGAAAAACCACGCAATGCTAAAGAAAAATCTTAGATTACCTTGTTAAAAACGACTGCCGACTGCCGACTGCCGACTGCCGCTTTTGTTGCTGACTCTACAATACTTTCATTTCCTGCCAGAAAGCGCGCATGGCAAATGTTCGTGTGAATGCAGACTCCGGCTTGTTGTGGAAGCGAAGAAAATTTTTCACATTGGCAATGGGAAATAAAATAAATTGTAAATTAATGGCATTAATGCAATGCCTGGAGCTAAAATTATTATATTTTAGCGCACTTAATGCGGTTTATAATTTTGCTTAAAAACCAAAATAAGTTAAGGGGTGATCAATTTAGGGGTATCGGATTTTAAATTGAAATAAAACAAAGAAAATTCAAATTAATTTGGCAATCTTTATTATTTTTGTGTAGAACCGTTTATGACATTTATTTTTTTAAGTAATCTCTTTGAAATGTTGGCCGCAACTGCGGCGTAATTCGGCCATCCGTAAACACCAATTTTGAATGACTCACTTGAGGACTTCGGTCGCTATCCCGTGAATAACTTTAGTAATGTTGGCTTCCAATGCCATAATCGATGCTGGTTTATCCACAAAGCATTAAGACTTTACATACCCCCACAAATAGAAGTCCAAAGGTGTGATATCAAACGATCTTGGTGGGCAATCCACTGGTCGGAGACGAGAGATATTTGTGCGCATCGAAACGACGACGCAGTAAATCCATTGTTTCATGGGCTGTATGGAAAGTAGCGCCATCTGCCGTCTTGTTGGAACCAAATGTTGTGGAGATCACGGGCTTCAATTTCTGGTATCAAAAAGTTGATTATCAAAGCGCGATAGCGTTCGCCACTCACTGTTACATTGGCGCCAGCCTCGTCTTTGGAGAAATATGGCCCGATGATTCATCCAGCTCATAGGCCGCACCAAACGGTTGTTTTCAATGGTTGTAATGGTTGTTCTTGAATGGCTTCGAGTTGCTCTTCAGACTAAATATGGCAACTTTGCTTTTTGAAGGAGCCATTAAGCCGAAAATGAGCCTCATCGCTGAGCAAAATTGTTGGCCAGAGCGCGAGATGAACGCTCGATTTTCGTAATACAGTTGAAAGATTTGTAAACGTTGTTGAGGCGTAAGTCTTTCCATAAGAAAATGTCAATGAATACTGAAAAAAATATGTATGCACTCGAAGTGTAACCAATTAAAAAGGCCATAAATTTAGTTTGGAAAATTACTTTTATTCAATTCAAAGTAAAAACTGTGTGAAAATAATACAAAATTAAGAATCAATTTGGTTTTGCTCGAAATGACCACCTTTTGTCTTGGTTGTGGCCTTGAGACGGTCCAAAAATGAATCGTAAGCTGCACGAATGTGACTTGCAGGTATTTAGTCCCACTCGTGGGTAATGGCTTGTTTCAGCGTCTCGAAACAGGTGAATCTTTTAGTTCGGACGTTGCTCTCGAATATGGTTCAAAGAGAATAATCCATCGGATTCACGTCTGTTGAATTTGAGAGCCATTGTGTGGACGTTATAAAGCTCAGAACGTTGTTTTTTAGCCATTCTTGGTACACGCTTCGTGAGACGGTGCCGAGCCCTGTTGAAACGTCCATGGTTTGCCACCCAATTTTTTGTCTCCCATGGCTTCAAAGTAACCTCCAGAATACTTTCCCGATAATATTTCGCATTTACCTTGACGCCAGACTCGATGAAAATGATTGGAGAGCGCCCATTACCTGTGGCGGGTGCTGCCTCCTGGTGGCCAATCAATGACTCAAATTCTCGTATGAACGGTCGGTCAAATAAACACTATCGTTTTGGGAGTTCACGAATTGCTCAATTCGGAAAATTCCGTCGTCAAAAAACACAATGTTCGGAAATTGACCACTTTCGCTTCGCTCTCTCAAGTCTGATTTGTTGCTGCTTTGGTGTGAGATCATGCGCCTTTTGGATCTTGTAAACCTTGACTTTGAGATCATTTTTCAGTATGCGGTGGATGCTACGGTCAGATATTTTCAGTTTTATCACCATTTGATTGGCACTTCGTAGGGGATTTCGCTCAAGTCGCCTCGCCACTTTTTGAACCCTTTCACGTGACGTTGCAGTCTTTTAGTGACCACCTCCATCACGTTTCGCGATGCTACCAGGATCATTGCAACGAGTAATGGAGCGCTAAAAAAGCTTTCCTTACTTTAAGCTGCTCGAGCGCCCGAACAATTGCTGGTTGTGATTCTCCAGCCAAATATAATACAAACACAATACGAGGTATGTTCAAAAAGTATCACGAATTTTGTGTTTTTTCAAAAATTATTTATTTATTCATTAATATCTATTTTGTCCTCTTCAAAGTAATCCAACGTGTGCCAACGTTTTTTTCGAAGCACTTCAAAAAATCATGTTTTTTTTTATTTGTTCAGCTCCTCCTTCGATGGCGTTTTTATTTCGTCAATCGTAGCGTAGCGTCTCCTCTTCAGTTTCGGGAACAATAAAAACTCACAGGGGCCAGATCTGGGGCATCCGGGGGCTGTGGCAACATTAGTGTGTTGTTTTTGGCCAAAAAGTCGCGCACAAGCAACGATGTGTCAGCAGGGGCGTTATCGTGATTCTAGAGCCAATTTTTGTTCTTCCACAAATCCGGGCGTTTCTGGCAGATTCCTTCGCGCAAATTCCGCATAACTTGCAGGTAATATTCTTTATTGACCGTTTTACCCTGTGGCAAGAACTCATGATGCACAACGCCCCTGCAAGCGAAGAAAACGATAAGCAAAACTTTTACATTCGACCGAACTTGGCGCGCTTTTTTCGGTCTTGGTTCGTGCGGCAGCTTCCATTGAGATGATTGAGCTTTGGTTTCCACGTCATAACCATAAACCCACGATTCGTCACCAGTTATGACCCTCTGGAGCAAATTTGGGTCATCGCGGACAGAGTCCAACATCTCATTAGCAACGTTCATGCGATGCTGCTTTTGGTCGAAATTGAGCAGTTTTGTTACGAATTTTGCGGCGACCCGTCTCATGCCCAAATCATTGAAAAAAATCGAATGGCACGAGCCTATCGAGATGTCTAGATCCTCAGCAACTTCTCTAACGGTGATTCGAATTCAACGATTTTTTCGTCTGTTGTTGAAATGCTCGGGCGTCCGGCACGCTTTTCGTCGTTCACATCTTCTCGGCCTTCTGAGAACATTTTGTACGACCGATAAACGTTGCTTTGGTCCAAAGTAGCTTCTCCGTATGAAGCTTAAAACAGTGAAGCCCGCACGGAATTTCCTTACCGCAATCCCTTACTGTGCACAAAACTATTTCCCGTAGATAACAGCTGTTTTAGTTGGTTACATACATACAAACAATATTTACAAAATACATCGGTGACAAAATGGATGAAGAAGACATCGAAATTTGCGACTTATTTCTTAATTTATTTCAACTATATATTTTATATAAAAAATACAAGGACCAAAAAAAGTGCAGAAGGTATAAAGTTCGGCCATTAAATAGGAATTGGGGCACAAGTGGTTACCAAATCCAATTCTTTAAAAAAACGTTATTAGTTATCGCTTTATAAAAATATTCCAACTATACTTACGGTCGAGGAATAACATGCAGCCTTAAAAATGGCATGCTTTCAAGCAGATACCACGGCCTCTGGTATTCTGCTCCACTGCCTGATGGTGCTTCTGATTTTCTGGCTTCTCTGCCATACCGATCGCGAAGAGCTAACCACCTCCCTCTGCATACCTCACCTTTAAAATAACTTTGTTATGAAATTTGAAATACTAGTAAATATAGCTCCCACTCACCACTTGTGCGCAGCTCCTTTCCGATCTGTTCCCATATCGACGTTTTCCTTCCCTGGAACTTATATAGAGGATTGCTCTTGTCGTAGAGTTCCTTTTTGTCTTGTACTAGCGATACAAGATGCTCGTCGTTCGGCGCCATTTCCGTGTTTAATATGTTTGTACACAAATTTATGAATATATATGCATATGCATCTGCTTGTATCGACACAATGTTGCCATTGATATTTTTGCTTACACACTTTTTCACACATCCGCGTTATCAGCTACAATTTTTCATTGTTTAATAAACCAAAGCCAAAAACCAACAAATGCAAATAGTTCATTTATCTATAATTAACATTATTCAACATTATTTTTAAGCTATTTTAACAAAAATTATCATTTTTCTAAGTTTATTTTGTAAATGATTTCGAAATGTACTGCTTGGCAGCACTGTGTGGTGAGAGAGCAATCAGCTGGGTCGGAATTAGGGAATTTTTTTAATAATCGTGAAATAAAATCTACGGTACTACGATAAGGAAGGAAGGAACTTTTCATTTACATGGGGTTCTCATTAGTTTGATCGAAACAGCTGAGTCGGAATTGCGTTTACGGGCTTCACTGTTTTCAGCATGACAC
The DNA here is from genome assembly GCF_027943255.1 of Anastrepha obliqua. Classification (NCBI taxonomy): domain Eukaryota; kingdom Metazoa; phylum Arthropoda; class Insecta; order Diptera; family Tephritidae; genus Anastrepha; species Anastrepha obliqua. The sequence continues at coordinate 118,408,533 of NC_072893.1, read as the reverse complement.
AAATGCATCTGCGCACTTAATTTCGCTTTTCACACAAAATTTGATACAGGTTCTTTGATCCATCTTTTTTAATAGGTAAAAATCGAAGACGAGCCGAAACACGTGCAAGCAAAGCAGCTGTCAACAATTAACTGAACATTTAAAATGGCCGGACTCGTTGGCATGAGTGGGAGACATGAATACCAGTATATTGCAACAAAGAAATCGAAATTCGAATAACCGTAACCTGCGGATATTCAAAATTCGCGATACTTTTTGAACACACCTCGTATAAAAATAAATAAATAATTGGCGCGTACACTTCTGTTAGGTGCTTGGCCGAGCTCCTCCTCCTATTTGTGGTGTGCGAGTTGATGTTGTTCCACAAATGGAGGGACCTACAGTTTCAAGCCGACTCCGAACGGCAGATATTTTTATGAGGAGCTTTTTCATGGCAGAAATACACTCGGAGGTTTGCCATTGCCTGCCGAGGGGCGACCGCTATTAGAAAAATGTTTTTATTAATTTTGCTTTCACCGAGATTCGAACCAACGATCTCTCTGTGAATTCCGAATGGTGATCACGCACCAACCCATTAGGCTACGGCGGCCACACACCTCGTATACCAAATTAAAAAGACACTTAAGTTTAACAAAATTTTAAAATTTCTTATTTGCCGACTTTTTGTAACCAAATGCACATTTGCAAGGAATTTTACACAGAAAACAAAAACATTTTTTTTTCACTCTGTTTTTCTTGAGAATTGGAGAATCAACAGTAGCACATTTCGCCAATATATGTACTTCATCGTCAGTTCGCTTTTAAAATTATTTCTTAATTTCGTTCACGAAAAATATCCACACTTTACACTTTAAAACTAACAAACAGCGAACGAACTATAAAATCCCCCACTCTTTCACCATTTGCTCACACAGTTCCTTTGCTCTTTGCCACTTAGCCTAAGTGTTGCTTTGCTCTTCGCCAACCAAGCCTCCAAGCGCTTTGCACTGTTCAACTTTGTGCATGCAATGCAATGCCAATTTGCAGCTACTAGACAACAAAAACCAACTACAACAAACAAATAATGTAAGAGCGACGTCTAACTACACGAACTATGGCAATCAGCGTGAAGTAGAAAAGTAAACTATGCGTGCCATTTTTATCTGCTTGCAAAAAAATAAAATCCACAAAAAAACTTTAAACTTTTGAGCCAGCTCGCACCACTAGCGAACTGTCTGCTGGCACTGCCGTAAATGTGTGTGTGTGTGTTTACTACTATTTATGTGCCAATAACACCGCCATACTTGGCGCCATCTTTGAAATACGATTTCACTTGCACAAGCTGACTGCCAATAAGACACACAAAAAAAACGCAAAAAAACACGATGCACAAAATTGTGAAGAAAACTTTTGTAGCCGGCAGTTAGCTAGCAGACGCCTCGTTTCGTTGCTTTCATTTGTATTTTTTAATTTTTTTATTTTGTAGTACTTCACTTTTATTTTGCTTCATACGGCGTTTTTTATGACGTCTCCATTACAAATAATTGCGCGTCATATTGGCTTACGACGACAGTGACAACGTCCACGGCAACAGCAGCAGCAGCAACGGTGTGGCGGCGCGCGGAAGACAGCCATGATGATATTGTTAATGTCTATGCGGCATGGCAGTGTTGTTGCAGAGCTGCCACGTCTGCATTCTATCTTCAGCTTTCCGCTTTTTTATTCGGTTCTTTTCTCTTCTCAGCTCACATTTTTCTCTCACCTCACTTCAATGCGCCACTGCTCTACAAATAAACCGTGCTTCGTCTAGTCAATCGAATTCAGCTTCGCACCACCGCTGGGTGGCTTTCAAAATTGCGTACCTTTCCAACTTGGCTTGCTTGATGTGCTATTTCCATTCGTACGCTATTTTACTCTACATTTTTATTTCACATTTCTTGCTCGTCTATTTGCAGCTTTGCTCCCTTTTTCCTAGACGCGTAAAGTAGTAGTAAATACGCTGGAGTATTATTAACGTAAATGCAAAATTGCCAATTTCGAGTGTATTTCCTGTCAACAGCGTATTTCCCTTTTCCGCTACGGCATTACTTTTCCGCTGCCAGCAGCATTTCTGAATAAATGTATGTATGTATGTGAAATACCTAAGTAAATCGCAAGTGAAGATGGAGGGGAAATTGGGTAGAGTAAGGAGGAGTAAGAGAAATAGGAGCGTGTAGAGGGGCCGCGCTCCACTTAAGCTTTAAGAAAATTATGCTGCGTTACTTCATGCTGCTTTTAGCATTTTCTGCGCATGGTAATGACTTCTTGACGAGGTAATTGGTGCGTTGCTCATCAACACACTCACACACATACACACATGTCTATTCGCATAGAGTACTTGGTGAATATTCTAAGACCGCCCGCACCCACATTTTGCGGCCCACATTCGCTTATTAGTATGTCTGGCAATTTAAATTCTGTTATTGATAATATTTCAATTTTTCAATAGCAAAGAAAAAAATTAAAACGAAAATGCCTATAAAATATGTACTTGGTCCAATGAATTTCGTTCACTTTTGCCTCACTTGTGCTAATACTCAATTATCCTTATTAAATTTTCGCTTATTTTGCGTTTAGTTGCGAGGGTTACTTTTTCATATAATTTTGTGCATTGCTTTTCAGTGATTTCCTAAAGCGCAAAAGGGGGGTGGCGCGCACGCATTTGTAGTGAGAGATGTTGTCTAATTTGCAAATTGGTTATTTAATTACTCACTCTCAAAAAGTGGAAGAGTGAAGGTGCTCATTGAGAAATTTTGTGGAACCCTTTTCCAAGTGCATCATTTCATTTTTCTACAATGTGGAATGGCTAAATGAAGTTCACTACTTGAAAGGGTCAAAGATAGAGTTGTAGCGTTGAGCAGTAGGTACTCTCTTTTTTTTTCAATATTAAAAAAATATATATTTTCTAAAATGAGATATACAATTGGCGCTTACTCTCTTTCTGTGTATTTGGCAGAGCTCTTTCTCCTCTTTGTCGTATACGACTTGATGTTGGTCCACAAATGGAGGGACCTACAGTTTTAAGGCGACTGCGAACGGCAGATATTTTTATGAAAAATTTTTTTAGGGCGTGGGGCGACCGCCATTAGACAAAACTTTTTCATTTCATTTTGGTGTTTCATGCACGGAGATTTGAGCTTACGCTTTTCCGAATGGTAGTCAGGCACATACCCATTCAGGTACGGCGGCCGAACTATTACTTTCACGAATAAATTGTAAATTTATTTAAAACTAGCTGACCCGGCGAACTTTGTTCCGCCCTAGAGGCAATAAAAAAGCAGATTTTTGATTTTATTAAGTTAATTTTTTTATTAATCAAGTATTTCAATGAAGCTTTAATAGATTGCACTCTTCAGTTAAGCTCCTTGTGATACACGACATTTTTTGTTCTATTATCAGGTGCAAGAACAAACAACGCAAATGGTTTTCCGACCCGTGAACATGCCACATATAATTGAGGAATATTGATTTTCTAAATTCAGACCACAAACTTTCAAGGATTGGCCTTGTGATTTGTTAATGGTCATGGCGAATGCAAGACGGATCGGAAATTGAAGTATTTTAAACTATAACGGAAGATCGGTTGGGATCATCGGAATCCTCGGAATGAGAACTTCTTCACCTTCACATTGTTCATCAATTTATTTACCACCAAACGCGTACCGTTGCAAAGTTTTTGTGGGCTTATGTTTCGAAGCAGATTACTACGGAGCCAACTTTTAGGCGTAAATTGTGCGGTGGTAAGCCAGGCACATCCAAGGAGTTTAAAAATTCAATTAGATAGTTGGTGGCTTCATCTTCAGTTGTTACACAGTCAATGGATCTGGGAATACTTTATTGATAAGTTCATCTTTCGATGAGACAAAGTTACAGAAATTCTGAGGAAATGAAATCAATCCGCTCGATTCGTCGACAGGTACTCGACCATTACCGATAGTCAGTAATTGCTCAGAGAAATCTTCAGTAGATGTATCATTAAATAATGTAACTCTCATGTTTGTTGTCAGCTGAAGTTTCTTCACATAGCGCCATAGATTCGATGATTTGAGGCAAGCGTTTATTTCGTCAGCAGCTGTTGATCTTGGAATTACTGGCAGTGTTTGGCGGAAGTCGCCAGACAGTACAAGCATTGCGCCTCCAAAACATATCGAGTCATTGCGTATATCTTTCAATGTTCGGTTAAGTGCTTCTAATGCACGCGCCATTGTGCATTCGTCCCAGATGATGATTTTCGATGCTGATAAAACTTTGGACATTGCTGAGTAATGCGCCACAATACTCGCAAACAACGTTCATTGGCCCAATGCAAACGGTAGGATGCAAGCAGTAATCAGTGTTGCAATCATATCGAAACGCTGCTCGATTTAAATCAGCACTTGATAATTCTCTTCTTGTGCGTCGAAAATGATCTACTTGTTGATCTCTTCGACGATCTTGACGATCTTCGCTCGACGATTTCGCATTGTCAACCGAGCCGTTTCACGGGCTGCCTCGCTTTGCTCTTGTGATTGAGAAGCACGAAGTCGAGCCATACTAACGCGGCGCTCTTCACGGGCAATTCCTTGCGCTTCTTCAGTCATTTCATTCGCAATGTTTCGTATCCTTCTTGAATTACGGCTTTGTCGGGAAACATTCGATCGTCTTGGTCGCGGCATTGATAATGATGATTCAAAGAGAATACAAATTACTGTGATTATATATGTCTGTCGTTTTTCTTATACCACATTTTATAGTGGCTTCACGGAAACGCGTTCGAATGGGATAAAAAGTATCCTATGTCTTTCTCCTGGTTCTAAGCTACCTCTCCACCAATTTTCAGCCAAATCGGTTCAGCCGTTCTCGAGTTATAAATAGTGTAACTAACATGACTTTCTTTTATATACAGGGTTGGCCATATTAAACTGACCCATTGAGTAACCCTATAACTTTTTACTGTAATTTGAAATCTAAGGTTTACGTCAACAAGCCAAAGACACTAGGCGCACTTAAGGCCAATATCCGACGGGAAATAGCCGCCATATCGGCCGAGACGCTGGCCAAAACTATGGAAAACGCCGAAAAACGGGCACATTACGCTATACGAGCTAAAGGCGACCACTTGTGCGATATCATATTTAAAAAGTGATGTAAACGAATCTCCTTGAACTAAATTAAATGTTTTTCACAATGAAACACAAAAAAATGTTTCTTTTTCCATATTTTTTTAATAATCACATGGGTCAGTTTAATATGGCCAACCCTGTATACAGATTTATTGCTCCCGAGTGTAGTTTATACTGTCTTATGGTTTTGAGAGCCCAACCAAGTATGCACTGGATGGCAAACGGTTGTTGCGAACTAACTGAGATCCTTCGGAAACCTCAAATGAAACAAAGGTTCTTGTCACTTCACGAAAAAATCTAATCTTTCCTTTACATATATAGCGAAAAATCGAGCATTAAACTCCCTAGTGTTTAAGGCAATCCAGTTTCAATAGGCTGACCTGTCCAACTAAACCTGCCAACGATGTTGCGTCCAAGAGCTCATACATCGTTCCATCACTTGAAAACTATTCATTTTTTTTTTTCATTTATTCTCTTATCTATTCTTTATTCACTATTCTTCACCCATAAATTTATTGAAGTATTATTCCGCTTAGGTATTTACATCTCCTCTGTTTTGATTAGGAGGAGCAAGAGCCTTTTCAGAGAGAAAATTACCCCTTCACGTAGCAGTAAAACTCATTCACCACACAGCAGAGCCCAGAGATGAATTCTTCTGATACGCATGAGTGCTTGCAAGTCTGCTATTCGTTTCATAAGCCTGATGCGAATTAAAGAAAATAAAATAGGATAAAGAAATGTATAATTTTTTATTTATAATTTAATTGTGAAATTGTGAGGTAAGAGTTAAACGATAAAGCAGGAATTGGGATTAACTCAACCCACCTATTCACAGTAGTATCTTTTAAGCTGAATTGCCACCATAAGAGAAGAGAGTCCACTTTTTCGCTCGAAAATTTATTGCGTTGATCAGTCGAAGTATGTACATATGTACAGTGGCACACAGCTTATTTCAAGCAGGCGAACTACTAAAACTTCGAATACTGTATTTTGAAAGCTAAAGCTTTTTTTGAAAAAATTTAAGTATCAACTAATTTATACGCAATTGCAGTATAAAAAAGGTTCCTCACATATTTTTTTTTTAAACTTTAAATAAAAAATTAAAAAAAAAAAAACAAAAACGTAGCTTTTAACCTTTCTGGCATTGAATCCACCAGCTTTTTCATTACTTCCGGTCCGATTTTGTTCCACTCCTCCAAAATTACGGCTTTTATCTTGCCTCTATTGCTTACGTGATGTGTGCGGATTTTTGTTTCCAGTAATGACCATAAATTTTCAGGTGATTGAGCGGGTGGTTGCATTAAGGGGGGCGCCTGGTTTATGAGGTCTAAAAATTGCATCTCTTTGCGATTTTTTTTTTTTTAAGGAAAAAATTAATTTAGCACTGCAAAGTTTTTTCTATCTTTTAATAAACATTTAAAAAGTATAAAAAAATTTTGTACTGGTTAAAATAAGTTGAAAAAAATTTTTAACATAGAAATTAGTAGAGCGCTGCAACGCGGGAGTTTCCAACTGGCGTGCAAGTTACAGCTCGTAATTATTATTTAAAGCATTTCTAATTATCATAATTTTTTATTCTAGATGAACTAAGAAAACTGAGAGAAATTCCAAAATTTCAACTTTTTGGAGCTTTTAAAGAAAAAAATGCCTTTCTATAAAAAAAAAATTCGCTTCAACTTGGTATAAAAATCTTGAAAAATTTTTTTTTATCTATTTTGTTAGTTCAAATAGAAGAGAATTTAATACTGAAGGGAATAAGCTATGATTTATTTCAAAAGGTTCACTAGTTTTTTTCATTCATGTACGCCAATTCAAAGAAATCATAAAAATGAAAAGTCGAGCCAAGAAGATAAAGTGTGTACTATAGCTGTCCGGTCACAGCGTAACTACCTAACGCCCGCCTACCTTTGGCTTTGTATCTACGGAAGTATTGAGAATTAGGCTCTGTAACTTTGTGTGAATATTCTGAAATATATTAGGAATCGCTTAAAACGAAAAAAAAATTGATTTTTTTGACCTTATAAACCAGGCCTCCCTTAAATGTGGACAGTTCCATATGAGCCATATCTGCACTATTGCCGCCTTATGTTGCCGCCATTGTCCTGGTAGAAACGGAAATCTTGAGGTATTCCAAGTTTCGTAGCTATTTGGAGTAGATTATCTTTTAGAATATTGAGGTACATTGTTTTGTCCATAATACCCTCGACAAACACTAAATTTCCTACTCCGGCTGCTGACATAAATGCCCATACCATTACACTGCCACCACCATGTTTCACAGTCGGTTTTATGTTGCTTTTGTGGAGCTCTGTATTAGGTTTCCGCCAAACGTAAGACGTTCCATCTGAGCCGAACAAGTTGAATTTGGACTCGTCAGAAAATACGAGTATTACCGTTTTCCAGAAATCAAAATCTTGAATTTCAAGCTCTCTTGCGAAGGCAACTCGGCTCAATTCAGTTTTTTTATTTATGAATGGCTTCTTTCGTGCTACTCGAGCACTAAAGTAGTACCCGTCGCACTGTTTCGACGCAACATGATTTTCCCACTTCCTGCTGAATTTCGTTTAGCAGTTTTGGAGCCGATAGCATTGGGTTTTCTTTTATTTTTCGAACAATTAAACGCTCATCACGTGCGTCAAAAATTTTATTTGGGGCACATCGGCCTTTATTTTGCACCCGATTTTCATGAACGAAGCGTTCAATGATACTTTGTACTATAGCACTACTCAAACAAACTATTTCCGCAATTTTTCGCTGCGACTTTCCACTTTGCAAATGCTTGGTGACCAGGTCTCGCTGTTCAATCGTAGTACATCGGCCCATTTTTTATATCTTTTTATATTGTCCACTTGGCGATCACAAACATACTAAAAATTGCATAGAACAATAATTGTGCGCTAGTTAGAGAAACTAGAAATTCAAAATACCGTTAACCAAGCGACTAGCCGCCGCCACAACATAAGCAAGAGCTTGCATGAAATAAGCTGTGAGCAAAGATACGGCATTGTGGTTGCATTTCATCCCGTAGTGTGAGTAAGACTATTTTTCCACGAATTCTGCTCTACTCATTATATTAGCAAATCATTTAACTAACATTTTTTTTAAATTGCGACAATTTTTCATTCTGCAATAATTTAAATTCATAAACTGAAACTGTATGAAATAAGCTGTGAGCCACTGTATATCTTACCGAACGCCAGCCACCACAACCTAACCTAACTTTGCTACATTTGTCTCTATAAAACTACTTTCTTACCAACCAGCATCCACTAAGCAACATTAATGCCAGCAACTTTGCCTTTAAAAAATTTCCGTCACCAATAATGCCAATTTCTGTGTTGTAACAGTTTATTTATACCTAAATCACCCACTTTCACTCCTTCATTGCTAATCAATCAATTTGTGTTCACAATCAAAAGCACTTCTTAACGAAACCAATTAGTAGGTGACTACAACACAAAAAGCTCCACAGCCGCACGCCACTTTCCCCTACTGATTGAATATTCTAGCACACGTAGCCGCCACACAGTGCAATGGAAGGGGCAAATGCGTATCGGTCGGTGAGCAAGCGAGTGCGCAAGTATGTGCTCGGGTTTGTAATGCGAGTGTATGGAAAAGAGTGTGTCCTATTTGACCACAATACAATCCACACGCAAATGTCATTAGAGACGCATCAATTAACAGCAAAAACTGACCACCACACTTCGTCTCTGCGCGTTGTTGCTGCCTTATCGATTGCTTTCCTCTCATGCTAACCTATATACATACATACATGCTTTGTGAGCGTACATGTATTGAGGCATTCGATGCAGGAGTATTTTATATAGAGAAATAATAATTCAATTAGCAGTAGTGAATATTGTCGTATCACATAACTTGCAATATTTTACTTTTTGTTCGCTTGAATATTTGTGAACTTGCTGCCATCACCATTTGGGTTGGCCTCTCCGTTGACATGCGATACTTTTTTTTTTGGTTTCATTTAAGAAACTATTTACGTGTATTTACCTAGAAAATTTTCTTTTGTTCTCGCCCATGCAGTTAAATCACACCAATCATCGAAACTTCCCGTTTTTCTTCTTTTTTTTTTGTTGTACATTTTCTATAGTTCTAGTTTTGTTTTCATTTCATTTGATTACTTACTTTCGCTGTTGGCTATTAATCCTGCCTATAAGCGTGTCCTTTTCATACAATTAATTGTTCAATTAAGCAATTTGCTTTGTTATTGTGTTGAGCATGGAATGGTTGTGATTTTTCAAGTATAGATATTTGGAAATGTGATACGGTGGCGAGCAGGAATTTAGAAAGCGAAGTTGATGTTTGAGTAAGTGCAAAAAATATTGAATTGCAGTTTTCTAGCATTAAATCTTTGAATAATAACAATGAAAATATGGTATTTCTTACTTTTATTTCCTGGAAACTGATGCCATTTGCACATTTACTGGAAAAACTTTCTCTGAGCGCATTTCCTTCGTTTTTTAATTTCATTTCCTCACATTCCTCTACCTTTCTTAAGTTGCCTTTGCTTGGCTTAGTTATTTATTCGTTAATCAAACACACAACCAAAGGTTATTTTACTTATCTTTACTTTTGGTTTTAATTAGTTTCATTTGCCCTTCCTATTTATAGGTATATCTGCAATTATATATTAATTATTTAAATTATTTTAAAGAAATTTTAATTAATTATATTTTATATCAATACCTTCTGCTCAAATATGAAGGAGACGATATCAATAAAACGGTCCGCGGATGACATATGGCAAAAATAAATTTTTTGTTTTTTGGTAGGACTGTTATAAGCTTACATGGCAAATTTCAGCGTGATATGTCACATAGTTTGTCTTCTGTGCTACTGTAAACAAGTCAAGCTCGAGTGTGTTCTTCGAATTTAACGATGGAAATTCAAGTTGAACAAAGAATTTGTTTGAAATTTTGTTATTCCAACAAAATTTCGGCTTCAGACGCCTTAAAAATGTTGCAGACAACCTATGGGGACTCTACTCTATCGCGTGCACGTATTTTTTTGCGTTTTTCTTTTTTCCAATTTATTACATCTGTCAACCTTCGACACTTGGTAATTTTTATAACAATTATGGAAATATAAGCGTAGCATTAAATCATTATTTAAAGCACATTTCTTTTTACATCATAAGAGGGATAATGCATATTGAATTATATGACATAGGACGGATAAATACACATAAGAATTATATGACATAAAATGTAGAACAAGTTGATGTTTATTTTAGTGATGAAGTATCTGCTAGGGCTGTCGGAGTCATTCCTTTTAGGCTTCGTTTTTGCAGTTCTGAATGTGGAGTTTTCAGCATTTCTTCGTTTGTGTGTGTTAGTAGTCTGTGAATATGATTTGTGCTGCATTCTTGAATGACGTCTTCCATAAATTTAAATTTAACGTCCCTGTGTATATCGTCATTGGCTATGCGTTTGTGATAATCCTTAGGATTTTCGATTGTAGTCGTTGCAATATTTTAAGGTTGTTCCCCATAGTTCGATGACATATTTCCAGATTGGAGTTATAAGAGTTTTGTAGATTAACAATTTATTACCAAGTGAATCATAAATCAGTTGTTCAAATAGCTTCGACAAAATAGGCAAGGGACTTATTGATCTAAAAATTTGTACACATATTATGTTACCTTTAACTGTATGTTAAGACTTAGTAAAAGTAGTATGATTAGTAAAAATATTTATTTGGAAAGGAGCTACAGCTGATCTCCGGCAGCTCCTCTCAAAAAAAGTCGTTTTGCGGTGACCACTATATCTCTGAACTGGATTCTCTGAAATTAAAAAAATCAAACAGATTCAGTTAAAGTATTGTTAAATCTAGCAATTAATCCAAGGAATGAGCAAAATAAATTTTTTTTCACAATATGGCGATTTCTCAAAAAATAAAATGGATTTTTCACCAAAATTTCGCCCTTAAATTATTTAAATGTATAAAAAAAAAAAATATTTATAGGTCAAAAAACATCTTCGATTAATTACTAAGAAGTATATTGAAGAAGCTCGTGTTAAAATTTGTTTGTTTGTCGATTAGTCTGTTTGTCATTTTCGAGTAACGTTGGTCACCGACTTTGAAAACTCCATTTTGAGAAAAACGCGTTTAAACTTTGAAAAGCACTTTCAAGCACTCTGAAACGCCTTTTCAAATTTCCGTGCAACTTCGAAAATATTCACCGGAACGATATTAAATTTTCGGTGTGTATGCTTAAATATTTTTACATCAAGAAAACAAAAATCGATATTTCGAAAATTCTAACTGTATATAACCCCTTAATTAATTTCATTATTTTTTTATTACTACTTTTTTTGTATTTTATTTTAAGTTGTTTTATTTTTTCGTAGCTGACATTAATCTACAATATTTATCTTCGTTTCAACATATTTCATTTTATTTTTTACTTTATCTAATTTTTATTCTTTTTATTATATTTTGGTTGATTTTATTTATTTTTTATTGTATTTTGATATTTTTTTAATTTATTCTACGTAAATTATTTTATTTTTTATGTTTTTATTTTAATTTATTTTATTAATCTACAATATTTTTCTTGGTTTCAAGATATTTCATTTTATATTTTTACTTTATCTAATTTTTATTATTTTTATTTTGGTTGATTTTAGTTATTTTTTATTGTATTTTAATTTATTTTTTTAAATTTTTATTATGTTCTACGTAAATTAATTTATTTTTTATGTTTCTATTTTAAGTTATTTGATTTTATCGTTTTTAACATTAATCTACAATATTTTACTTCGTTTTAACATATTTCATTTTATTTTTTTACTTTATTTCATTTTTATTCTTTTTATTTTGGTTGATTTTATTTATTTTTTATTTGTATTTCAATTTATGCTATATTTACTTTTTATTTTTTATTGTATTTTGATTTATTTATTTTTAAATTTTTCATTCTTAATTTTTTTTATTTTATTTCTTTTATTCTACGTAAATTATTTTATTTTTTATGTTTTTAATTTAAGTTATTTATTTTATTGTATTATATTTTACTTCATTTGATATATTTAATTTTACTTTTTATTTTATTTTATATTTGATTTTTTTATTATATTTTACTTTTATAAATTTTTTTATTGTTTCTAATTTTTTTCAATCTTGTTGTATTTTATACTCGTATTAACAGGTTTAATTTTTTTATTTATTTTTCGTTTTATGTTATTTTATTTTAACTTTTTTAGTTAACATAAATTTCTTTCGCTATATTTTGATCCATTTTAATTTGTTTATTTTCTCTTATTGATTTTTATTTTCTTTTGTTTTATTCCACTTAAAACATTTATAATATTTGATTTTAATTAATTTTTTATTTTACTTTCTTCATTATTTTATTTAATTACTTTTATTATAGTTAACATTATTTTATTTTACTTTATTTTTATTTATTTTAATTTTTTTTCAATCTCAATTTTTTTCTTTAATTTTTTATTTTATTCTACGTAATTTATTTTATTTAATTTTTTTTATTATAGTTAACATTATATGATTTAACTTTATTTTGATTTTTTTTTAGTGTTGTTATATTTTATTTTAATTGAGTTTATTTCTTATTTATATTTCAATTTATGTAATTCTTTTTTCATATTAACTTTTTTCCTTCATTATAAAGGGTGGTTAAGTTTCAAGGGCCGGTGTTGATTTTGAATAAAATAAAATTTTTTTATAAAATTATTATCATTTCTCTTTATTATGATAATATTGGTATGGCTCAATTACGTATACTACAAAATATCGGTCAAATGGGCGCCGCGGCCTCGGCGGCACACCTCCATCCGATGGTCCAAATTTTCGATGACGCTGAGGCATAATTGAGGTTCTATGCCGTTAATGTGCCGAATTATCTCATCCTTTAGCTCTTGAATTGTTACTGGCTTATCGACGTACACCTTTTCTTTCAAATAACCCCAAAGAAAGAAGTCCAACGGTGTCAAATCACATGATCTTGGCGGCCAATTGACATCGCCGGGACGTGAGATTATTCGGTCATCAAAATTTTTCAGCTGTTGTTTCGTTAGCTGTGTGACAAGTGGTCCTGTTGAAACCACATATCGTCCACATCCATGTCTTCCAATTTGGGTCATAAAAAGTTCGTTTTCATCTCACGATAGCAGGACGACGAGTTGAGGTGGACAACTCTTCAACCACACTATCTGCAGTACGAGCTGTACGAGCATGCACTGGTGTTTTCACATCTCCTACAGACTCGATTTGCTCAAACTTTTGCGCAATTTTTCCGATTGTACGCACATTTGGACGATTAAATTGCCCGAAAAAATCTCGAAGTGCGCGATATGCATTTTGATTTGAACGCCCGTTTTCATAATAAGCCTGAATAAGTTTAACGCATTGCTCGATTGTGTATCTTTCCATAAGTTCTAATTGAGTTAATCTGAAATTGAAAAATGTTAAATGAAATGCAGAAAAAAAACTTGACGTTTAGGTGTGGTTCACATTCAACATCGGCCCTTAAAATTTAACCACCCTATACTATTCTATTTTTTTTTTGCTTCGTAAATTATTTTATTTTTCAGTTTTTTGTTTTATTTAATTTTTCATTTCACTTTGTTTATAAGTTTGTTTGTTTATTATTTAATTGACTTCAATTTTTTATTTCATTTGCTTGTATTTTATTTCAGTTGATATTATTTTTTCTTCCTTCTTTATTTGTATTTCACTTCAAATCATTTTATTTTATTTTATTTATTTTCTTAGATTTTTTTCATTTATTTTATATTATTTATTTTATTTGGTTTTTTTTTCATTTTATTTTATTTTATTTTATTTTATTTTATTTATTTTCTTAGGTTTTTTTCATTTATTCTATTTTATTTAACCTATTATTTAATTTTGTTTTAATATACCCCTTTTTATTTTTATTTTTGTATTTCTATTCATGTTACTTTATTTCGTTTTGTTGTTTTCGACTGTTTGACTTTATTTTGATTTAAAATATTTTACTTTTTTTTATTCTTTTTTTACATATACATTGCAATTTTTATTTCATTTTTTATTTTAATAATTTTTTATTTCCTTTTTCTCATTATTTAATTTTATTATATATTTTCAATCAGTTTAGTTTAATTTAGTTGATTTTAATTATTTAAATTTTAGTTTGTATTACTTCGTTTTATTTTGGTTTTCTTTTTCATTTTATTTTGTTTGAAATTATTTAATTAGGTTTCATTCAATGCTTTTGTAATTCTTTTGCATATATTTTTATATTTTTTATTTATCTTTTTTTATTGTTTTATTTTGTAATTTATTTTAAATCAATTTAATTAATTTTTTTTATTTGATTTGATTGTAATTACTTTAATTTAATTGTGTACTACTTTATTTAAATTTTTATTTTTTTTTCATTTTATTTTATTTTAAAATCCTTTATTTTTTTAATTTTTATTTAGTTTTATTTATCTTTTTTATATATTTCTTATATATTCATTTCTTATTATATTCCTTTTATTTTAAATTATTTGGTTTTGTTTTATTTTATCATATTTTTTTAATTAATACTTTATTTTTGTTTTATTTCCTTCCCCATTTCATCCTCACTTGCCTACCAACATATTTTTAATCCTTACAAATCATCATTCACAATCTGAAATACATGAATAATTTTCCATCTGATACAAATGATTGGCTCAAATTGAATTACAAAAGTCTTGTATTTCTTATCCACTCAAATTTAACAAAAATTGGAAAAACACATTGCGGGTAACACAAAATCAAATTAGGCTCAGTAAGCACAAAACACACAAACTCACCATTGCCTCGTACGCCTTGATGTCTTATCAGCAAAACAATGAACCATAGAAAAGGTGCCTTCTGCTCTCCCAATCCATTTCAACATAATTTGATGCGATCATTTTGTATTTTCACAAATTTGTGCGTACGTTTATATGTGGCTTGCAATGTGGCTAAACCACTTAACACCCTAATTGTCACAACACAATGAATACAATAAAAATACAGCCTAAAGCATAGCTGTACCGCACACAACAACAATTTACCAGCCACATACAATAAAAGCCGTTGTAAATTACTTCGCGGAATTCTGTTCTGTATTCTTTTTCTTTTTGGGGCATACACAAATGCGAGCGAAACGGTAACTTAACCCTTCAACGTACATCCACATAAACATATCCAACAAACATTTGACATTTGCGAATTGTCGCGCACCTACCCATTCATACAGGCACACGCAATCGCTGCTTGTCAATCTACTTTTGGTTGAATAGAGTTTGAAAAAACATTTGTCAAACGTGCAAAAATTCGCTGACACTCGTTCACACTCGCACTCGCACTCTCAATATTCAGTTACTCGCTACCGCTCGCATGCGCTTTTTCACCAATTGGCTTGCCGTTATGCATACGAGTATTTATCGCATGCGAGAAATCACACAACTTCCTTGAATTCAAGGCGGTTGTATATGTGGTTTGTGTGTGAGTGCTCAGGCGTTAGTGTGTGAGTGTTCATTGGCTTGGGTTGGCTTCTTGAGGAAAAGCGATTTGCGAAATCTTCTCTTTTTATAGCTGGGCTTGACATCTACACACATGCACACATACAACAATTCGAACAGCCCGGTAGGAAAGTTGTAGTCAAGGGTTTTCAAATAAATTTCGAAACATTGTCACCACTCAGCTACTGTTTATGTATACAAATATGAGCATTCATTTCGGTTTCATTTTAGATTTTAGGAGTATTTTGAAATTCCTTAATATATTCCGGGAACTTTTTGATCAAGGTGATGTACGAGTACTTAATTATGTCTGAAATTACACGCGCCTTTCACTTTATTTAAACGAGAGTGATCTCTGTAGTCGCTTTTTCCAACAGGGTTCCTTTAGAGTTTTATGCTGTATGCAAAAATCTAAGAAATTCCGCCAAAAGGCTACTTTGTTGGCAGCTTAAGACTACAATGGCAATGCAGACATTCAAAAATCCACATACAATTTGCTGTAAGAAACCACATTAGCCAAGAACACCTCGTGCTGCTCAGAAAAAAAAAACTCCAAGGATCAACACATATGTGTGTGTGCATGCATGTGTGTGTACCCCACCCGAAACCTAAGAAATATGGGCGCATTCTATTGTGACAGTCAGCCGGCATAAAGGCGTTTGCAGATAAAGTTGTTTATGCCATTTTTTTTCAGACACTCAGCAGAAAAACTCTGAGTTGAATAGAATCATTTTTGTATTTTTTTTTTCGGGAAATAAGGCTCAACTTTCCAAACGCTCAGTCCTTTCTTGTTTCGAGTGCATGAAAGCGAGAAAATGGGCGAGCGTGTTGGTATGCCAGCCAGGCAGCCAGCCAGTCAGCCAGTCAGCCAGCTATTATTTGAAATCTACATCGGAAATAGTTTAAGTAAATTATAATTTTACCTTTCGCTTCACAAAGGGACTGTGTCGTGTGTGTCTGCTGTGGTATTTAATGCCAATTATGGCATGTGAAATTCAATATACGAACAGGGATGTATTTTTGTATATATCTACATACGTACTTTTTTATGCACGCTTGTTGTTATTGTATTAGGGATTATTTAGGGATTATGCGTGTACGATTTCGCTTGAAGTGGGCGATTTGTGTGCATTTCTTGCCTGTTCCACTAGGATTTATTTGCCAAATTAAGTGGAAACCTTCGAGTATCGGGAAAGTGATTTGACAATTGTTTGGCGTTTAGCGTAGGGAAAGGGTTACCATGAATTAAATGTGTCAAATTTGACACTTCAGTGTCATTAAAAGCGTTGATGGGAAGTAAATAAAATAATTGGTTTAAAGGTTTGGTTTTAATGAGCAGCGCGTGTGTGTTGTTACAGCGTTCACTTAACGGTTAAATGCATATAGCAAAAGTACTCAGAAACTTGTGTGTATACAATTATCTCTACGCCTTCCTTATGCCTTTATCCACTACTCACCCGCACCCACTATTGCTTAAATTTCCATTCCACCTTTGCTTCGCAATAACAAACATTTATTTGCAATCACAAATTTAATTTAAAATATCTTTCTCTTTTCCTAACGCCATTCACGCTGCATAGAACAAGCCGCACGTGGCGCCCAAGACTACAGTAATAGCCTAAACAACAATAACAACAACAACGATGATGTACATTCGCCCAGCAAAGCGAATTCGAGTAATGGCTCGAACGGCAGCAGCAGCACCTCACACATGTCCACAACGAATGGCAGCCTAACTAGCAACAACAACAACAACAGCACCGCATCCTCAAATGGTGGCGTTACGAGTAATGGCAACAGCAGCACCAGCAATAACAACACCTCACCTTCGGTACGGCCTACACTTTCACCCGCTGAACATGCCGCCGCCGCTTTAGCTCATCATGCTGCTGCAGCTGCGGCAGCACACCATGCGCACTCGCATCATCACCAACATGGCCACCATCCGCATGCACATGCACACGCCCATCATGGCCATCATCATCCGCATCATGCACACCACCATCCACATGCGCATCATCCGCACGCTCATCATCCGCATGCGGGCGCTACCCATGAGGCATTCCTGAACGGTGCTGCTGCGGCGGCGGCGGCGGCTGCGGCCATCGGAAGTGGCATGGCCGGTGCCGGAAGTGTTGTGGGCGCACCTAATGGCCTGCTCGGACACGGTGGCGATCCTAGTGCGCTGCTGGGCGGTGCTGGTGGCGCTGGCGGTTTGAGCAGTAAAAAGAAGAATAAACGGCGGCACGGGCGCACTATATTTACGAGCAATCAATTGGAGGAGTTGGAGAAGGCCTTCAAGGAGGCGCACTATCCGGATGTGAGCGCACGTGAATTGCTCTCGATGAAGACCGGCTTGGCTGAGGATCGCATACAGGTGAGTGCGTGTTGTGTGTGAGCTTCCCAGCAGTGGTGGCACTATTTTTCCTGTGTTTTTTTTTTTTTTTGTATTCTCCTTTCATTTCACTTTATTACTATTTTATTTATTGTGATTGATATGGTTGCACCTCTTCGGGGTTAGCAGAGATATTTAATTTACCTGCCAGCCAGCTAAGCTGTTGTGTGATGTTTTGTGTAGCCAGCAGCGCAGCAATCAATAGTGAATTGTAGAGGAAATTTTATTACACACTAAAGTGCTTTATGGGATTTTTGTTAGCTCACGTTCGTACGAACTGATTGCAGTGTTGCATTAGATAGTCATAGATTTCGGAAAGTGTGATTCGCTGGCTGTGTGCGGAGGATTACGTTTACTGCGGCTATAAAAAAGAAACTAGCAGGAATTTTATGGCCGCCGCAGTGAAAAGGTGAACATACGCAAATAAAAAAGTTCTAAAAAGGATTTACAAATATTAAACAAAAATATTTTTTTTAAGCAAATTAAACTCTTCACCTAGGTAGGTAGGTGGAATGGTTGAAGTGCCAGTCTGGCACTCCTCAAATAGCACTAAAGCGCCGTTTTGATACCATTATGAGACCTCCAACAGGCAGATATCTATAACCAGCCAGAGCTGTTTATATAATGGAGAAGATTGATGGGATTTAGGTTGGCGCAATGCCCCAGGCTGTCGAAGAAAGAAACACCCAGTGACCTTAATCGCCAAACCCGGACATTTACCGAGAAAGTGCGCAACAGTCTCCTTCTCTGAAAGGTCCCCACAGTTTCTGCAATGGGGGTTAAATGGTAACCCTAGCTTTTCCGCGTGTATGCCAATCGTCCAGTGATCGGTGAACACAGCTACGAGTTTGGAAATTGCATGGCGAGCAGTCCAAAGAACTTTCTGAGTCCTTCGTATATCGTAATGGAACCAAGGAGTTTCCGAAATAGCACATAAAGGAATGGAGCTCCATCTTTTCTGCGCTTTCCTGATAAATAATTTGTGCAGTTCCCCGGTTCCCCAACTGTCTGAAGGATACCGACGACTGGATAGTCCCCTTCATGGCAAGCTCATCAGCAATTTCATTTCCCTTTATGTTCCTATGTCCTGGAACCCAGATAAGAGAAATGTTACCTGCACACCCAAGAGATTTGATCTCCTGCTTACAGGAGTTTACTAATTTCGCTCTGCACCATGGCGTCGTCAGAGTCTTAATCGCGGCTATTGACTATAGGGGAAAATGTTAACATCTCCCTCACGCCCGCGTTCCCTAAGCATTTTGCATGACTGCAGGATCGCAAAGACTTCTGCTTGAAAAATACTAGCAGTATTCGGCAGTTTAAAGGAGATAGATAAATTGGCTGATTTAGAGAAAACCTCTGCTCCGACTCCCGATGCCATCATCTTGGAACCGTTTTTTTTTTTTTTTTTATCCGAAGTGGGAATCTTGCATAGACACCGTCAATACAGACGGCATGCACGATTCATACTGTTCGCTAAGGGTGCACCTCATTCGGGACCACGCACAGTCAGTATTACTACTAAACTGGACTTGCGAAACAGTACACCTACGTACTAAACCCTAACTCCGACATCTGTAGCTTTAGTTTGCCCTGCGGTACCGCCGTTTAAGCATTGCATCGCAGGGCCAAGCTAGCCATTATGGCTCTTCATTTGTATTTCTCTCTCCGTCTACCCTTCATTACTTCTTTGACTGCGTTCCCATTCCTTTTTCCGCAGTTCCTGTAACGCACTTGCGGACCATTCTTTCATCTTGGCCCACACCAATTTCGACTGCAGCATGTGATCTACAATGTTGCCGGGGTTATTTTTTCTTTTATGATTTCTTCAATGCACTTTCTTTCAGATGCGTATCTCGGGCAGGAGAAGAAGACATGTTCCACGTTCTCGCTACCGTTGCCGCAGAACGAGCAGTCAGCTGCGTCCTCGTGGCCGAGTCTTAGGAGATACTCTCTATAGCATCCATGCCCCGTCAGGAACTGTGAGAGGTAGTAATCTGTGTCACCATGTCCTCTCTCAACCCAGGCCTGTACGCTTCTCATAAGTTTATGCGTCCATCTTCCTTTTGTCGCTTGGTCCCAGCGATTTTGCCACTCACTTATGCTCCCCCGTCTTTCTTCTTTACGCTCTTCCGCCATTAATCGCCTGTTTAGGCTTTTGGCTTTGTCATACACTCTACCCAGTTCAGAGGCCATTATATCTGGTGGCATGATACCCGATATGACACATACTGCTTCGAACGACACTGTCCTGAAAGCACAGGCAACTCTAAGGGAAATAAGTCTAAAAACTATTTCCGCTTTCTTCGCGTACGTTTTCTGTATCAGGGCTTTACCCCATATGGGTGCTGCATACATGAGTGTAGACTGGGTAACTTTAGCCAGGAGCGCTCTTCTACTCTGAATGGGACCACCGATCTTGGAACCGTTAGTGCAGACGGAGATGCAGGCTTCGGTGCAGATTTTCCCCTCGATCCAATCCTGCCTATTTGCAAAGATTGCCCTAGCACGACCCTAGCACTCTAGTTTGCGGATAAAGAGATCTGTTCGAAGTTCAGAGAAATATGGTGTTAACTGCCCGAAAATGCTACCATCTCTTCACCTAACTTCAATACAATTTTCTTGTGCGCACGCATACGCATGCAATTAAATTTGTATTTAATTCAAAATCTGCCATCAGCGAGCTCTTATGCAGCCATTTACCTCTTCACTTTGTTATGTACTTCAACTTATGTAATCTTTTTTCCATTCAAAAGAATGCACGCCAGCACAATTACCTCTTATAAATTTAATTATATCAAAATGCTGGAGCATCCACAGCGCCGGCGTCATTAGTATTATATGGCAGCGCTCCAATACAATTGGCATGTGTCAAACGCAATGCAAAACTCGAAAGGAGTTTCGACACATTCTAGCAAACTTTTGAGGTACCGAGGTTTTCAATACCCTTGCGCACCCGATTGTTTTGATTTGAGTGTCACTTGAAGGATAATTAAAATTGTGCATTACTTGCCATTTGTATATTTGAAAGTATGTTTGAAACCTGCTTTATTTTTCTCGAATTGGGTTTTGTTCAAAACAATTCTCCCCTCTAAGTTCATTGGCAAGTGAACAAATGCATTTGAAAGCAAATGAGGGAAGATAGAATAGAATAGAATAAAATTTGAGGTTTGCACTTCGTCTTCACGGTCTTTTGTGCCTTCTACTCATCACAGTACCTCATCCAAATCCAGTTCCCTTATTAAACTTAAGATTGCCCTGGGTTGGGTTGAGCTTATATGCCTCTCTTCTGGCTGCATTTGGCCAAGATGTCTCAACCTTCTTCACGTAACAGCGCTACATTCAAGGAGAAGGTGCGTTGGAGACTGCGATTGGAAATGAAAAGAGTCAGTGGGCCATAACCCAATTCTGTGCTGATGACTGCGCAATCTGCAAAAGCCTGTGAGAATGCCGTTGAGGATTGTTAATTTATCCCCAAGGAGGGTTATGAGTTTCCTAAACCTCTTTTGAGGTTAACGTTTCCAAAAGAAGGTATTCTCTACAGGCTCCAACACTCGAAGTGTAACCAATTAAGTTTAGTAAATTAGTTTGGTAAATTACTTTTATTCAATTCAACGTAAAAATTGTGTGAAAATAATACAAAACTAAGAATCAATTTAATTTTACTCGATATGACCACCTTTTGCCTTGACTATGGCCTTGAGATGGTCCACAAACGAATCGCAAGCTGCCCGAATGTGACTTGCAGGTATTTCGGTCCACTCGCGGGCCAAGGGTTTTTTCAATGCCTCGAGACTGGTGAATCTCTTAGCTCTCCGAAATGGCCCAAAGAGAATAATCCATCGGGTTCGCGTCTGGTGAATTTGAGAGCCATTGGGTGGATGTTATGAAGCTCAGAACGTTGTTCTTTAGCTATTCTTGGTTCACTCGCGCTTTGTGGGACGGTGCCGAGCCCTGTTGAAACGTCCATGGTCTGCCACCAAAATGTTGGTCTGCCCACGGTTTCAAAGCAGCCTCCAGAATACTTTCGCGATAATATTTCGCATTTACCTTGACGCCAGGCTCGGTAAAAACGATTGGAGTGAGCCCATCTGCGGTTACAGCGGCCCAAGCCATTACCTCTGACGCGTGCTGCCTCCGGGTGGCCAATCGATTACTCAAATTCTCGTATGAAAGGTCGGTCAAATAAACCCTATCGTTTTTGGAGTTAACGAATTGCTCAATATGAAAAATTGTTTCGTCAAAAAACAAAATGTTCGGAAATTACCGCTTTCACCCAAGCAAAGCAACTCCTTCGCTCTCTCAAGTCTGATTTGTTGCTGCTTTGGTGTGAGATCATGCGCCTTTGGGTTCTTGTAAGCCTTGACTTTGAGATAATTTTTCAGTATGCGGTGGATGCTACGGTCAGATATATTCAGTTCTTTCACCATTTGATTGCCACTTCGTCGGGGATTGCGCTCAAGTCGCTTCTTCACTTTTTGAACCATTTCACGTGACGTTGCAATCTTTTGATGACCACCACCATGACGTTTCGCGAAGCTACCAGTACCTTTGTAACGAGTAATGGTGCGATAAATAAAAACTTTATTTACTTTAAGGTACTCGAGCTCACGAACAATCGCTGGTTGTGATTTTCCAGCCAAATAGGTATAATGCAATCACACTTTTACGTTTGAAATCCATTACTGATTTTCTTTTTTCGATACAATACTCTGGACTGTCATTTAGTCAACTAACTAGTCCGTGCGTCAGCTGCGGGAGCAGTCTTATTTACATTTCGAGTGCCGGACCCTGTGAGCAATCTAATTAAAACTTTTTACTGACTGTGGTATATACGATTCGTTTACCAGGAAACTTTGTAGTCCATATAAACTTTGTCTCCATTTAGAAATAAGCGATGATTTTTTTTTTTCTTTTTATTTCGTCAATTTCTTATAAAAACGCAGTCGCCGCCAATCTGCAATAAAATTTTGTAGGTAAAATTTTTGTATGAATACCTGAAAACAAAGGTTTAATTTTGCGCTTACCATAATTTTTTTACTTACCCTCGTATTTGCCGCTGAAAATTTAGTAGTTGTCCATGAAAAAATTACTTACCGAAAATCACTTGACAAAAACACCAACGGCAGCAACGAAGTTATTGGCAAATTTGTTTATATTTATTTCTTAATTTTTTATACTAAATCTGGCAAATCTGTTAAGTGTGAAAATTCACAAATTTAAAAAAAAAAATTTCAAGAATATTTCAATTAGCTAACCTTTAAGTAATAATTTCTGTCTACTATAAAGAAAATTTAAATTAGCATAAATGCATGTAAATTTAACTATCCTGGCTGCTAATTAAAGCTTACTTACCCTCACACTTTGGCTCACAGCGCCGAAGCTGCATTCAATAACTTTATAAACCCACCTGCGGCAAACTAATAGTATCCTGTTTCTTTTTTTATAAGAATTTTTACAGCCTACATTTCCTGCCCCTTCAATAGCACTTTTTAATGTTTCTTTTTCCACTCACAAGCATTTGTCTTTACTTTCCATTTGCGAGCGCCTCACACTGTAAATTACCTCCCGCGCTGTAGCCATTAATGTGCCACAAGTGTTCGTATTCAAATTCAATTATGACAAATATGCGACATGGCGTCAGATACTTCGGCGCCCTTGCTTACAAAGTTCTCGCCAAAATGAAAGGAAAAGCAAAAACTGTTCTCTGCAGTTTCAAGTGCGTTGAGTGCCAAAGTAACGCCTTAAAAATGCACATAGATATGTATTTATGTATATGAAAGTGCCCTACTGTGGAGGCAGCGCCATACGCAACACGCGCACGAATTGCAAATTAACATACAAGTACAATTGGCAATAATGTCTGTCTGATGAGCAAGCGGGCGGGCGCGATTGCAATGTGGCAGGCACTTCAATTAAATGCAAAATGCCAAACTACACACAGCCATATGTATTTCGTTTTTTCGACTTCACTTTCAGTTTGCCGCCGCCGCCGCCGTTATATTTTAATATTTACACAATGCAATTGCAACAACTCTTACCCTTAAAAAATAAAGCAAAAAAGCAACCGACAATAAAAAAAAACAAAAATGGAAAACAAAAAACGAGCATGGCAAACTTATGTAGCTCTGAAAGCCTATTCATCAGCACAGAATCGAAGCACAGCCATTAAATTTGCGCACTCACACTGTTGCGTGACACATTTGCACCACGCATAGCATTTACGTTTTATTTTTGCTGATTTTTATTTTTTTAATTTTTAATTTTTTTTTGTTCTGCTGCTTTTTCTTCCCTTTTCCGCATTGCATATCTTTTATGGCTTTTCAAGTTTACATACTTTTTGTTATTGCAATGCCATGCAACAACACTTGAAAACTCATAAGCAGCCAACAAATATGGCTGGCTGCAGCAGAGCAGCAACACTTCGTTTTCTTCTACTCTCAAATGAGTAGAAGTGCATGCATTGTGTTGTTGCTCTTAAAGCGGGTTATTGCGGTTTTGGTTTGTTGTGTGAGAATGTATGCATGTAGAAGCGCACAACTTTCAAAAGCAATGCAGACAAAGTTGTTGCGTGAATGAGACACAAATACAGACGAGAAGCCGGTTGGGTAAGTAAGTGTGTGTGTATGTGCAGAGTGCAGAGGAGTAGCTTACTAAATTACATTGACTTCGCAGTTTTTCGTTTTCTTGTACGATAGTACGCTTTATTTTGAGCTTTTCAGCGTTGCTGACATGCGTGTGTGAGTTGTGTGTTTTTTTTTTTTTTATTACATCTATATTTTAGTGTTTTGTACCTTAACTGCTTTTTTTTTAATTTGCTGATTTCTTTCTTCTGAAACTTTCTTCACAAAACCGCAAGCGACTTTGCGTCAATTGCTTGCACTGATGTCTGCCGCGCGTCTAGCCTTCACACTCGAACGATCAAATGCATTTGACGAAAGTTGAAGTGAAACTCAAGTGTAGTAGTAATAGCGTAAAAGTGTGCGTGTGTGTGTGGGTGCAGTAGAGTGAGGTGTAGTGTAGAGTTGCGTTGCGTTGCGGTGGAACTGAAAGCGAAAAAGTAGTGAAGTAGTAAGAAAGATTTAAGTAAAAAAAATGCAAATGTAAGATGAGCGAATACTATTTATGAAAAGTAAGGTGATTTTATATTTAAGCGATACAAAAAAAATACAGGTATTCAAGAAATTTAAATATTACACAAGGTGGCGCAAAATTAATTACCCTTTCAGAAGGTTTATAATTTTTGCAAATAGCGTCGTACGTCAGTTATATTTGACACTTTTGCACTAGACAACTACAGTATACAAATAGTAGGGCATTGAAGCTCATGGAGATCAATTTAATCCTAAATAATTTCCATCATTCAAAAATATTTCTTTTTTGCATGAATAAAAAGTTACTCAAAGACAAAATTGAATGATTAATTTTGCGCCTTGTATTAGTATTTAGTAATTAGTAAGTATTGCTATTATTCAACTTGTTCTTAAATTTTTCTTGTGTAATTGCATTTGAGTGAGGGCCAATTCCTTGCTGTAGCGAATAGCGCAACTCTCCAGATTCGCCTGAAACGGTAGTGAAGAATTATAGGGTGGGCCATGTAAAATTTTTTTTGAATCGGCTATATAAAAAAAAAACTAATCAATATTTTTCCAAGCTTTTTTTTTATTTTGAAGATTGAACATTGTCATTAATGAATGAAAAATAATATCGTTCAAATGACTGCCACCACTGGCTTTACAGTAGGCCATTCCATCAACCCAATTTTTAAGCACATTTTCGATTGTTTTGGCTCCAATTTCATAAAGGGCAACTTCGATTTCGTGTTTTAAAGCATCAATCGTCTCTGGATGGTTCGCATGGCATTTGTTCTTAACAGCTCCCCACAAAAAATAGTCCAACGGGCTTAAATCACAGCTCCGAGACGGCCAATTGATATCGGAATTTCGGCTGATTATTCGGTTTTCAAAAACGGTAGCCAAAAGTTCGAGTGTAACTTTGGCAGTGTGACAAGTTGCACCGTCCTGTTGAAACCAAATGTCGTCCATGTCATCCTCTTCAATTTTTGGAAAGAACTCGTTGAGCATGTCACGGTAACGCTCGCCATTTACTGTAACCGCGGCTCCTCGCTCATTTTCGAAAAAAAATGGACTGATGATGCCGCTCCAAACAGTGACTCGTTGTGGATGCATTTGCTTCTCTACAGTAACGTGTGGATTTTCTGAGCACCAAATCCGACAATTTTGCTTATTGACGTAGCCACCGATGTGAAAATGAGCTTCATCAGAAAAGAAGAAGAAGACTCACCACTTTGGAAATAGGTTTTCAATATTTCCCAATTTTGTTCAAGCGTATAGCGTCCCATTTCGTAAATGTCAAACCTTTAAGTAAATTATGAACACATTTGATATGTCATTTGTGTTACCATTCTCAAAAAATAGGTGGTTCAAAAAGCAAACGCTATATGGCCCACCCTGTATTAGGAAATCAAAAAATTTACATATTTATTTATTCAAATAAAAATTAGCTAATAAAAAAATTACGTTACAGACTAATACAGATGTTGTAACAAAAAATTTAACAATAATCTTAGGTTAGGTTGAACTTGGCTGATCCTGTAGATCGCACATAGACCAGAAATTGATCCATAGTAATACCAAGAGTTTGTATGGAGAGTTTAAGAACTTTATATTTCATCTCGGCGGCTGCCGTAGCCGAATGGGTTGGTGCGTGATTATCATTCGGAATTCACAGAGAGGTCGTTGGTTCGAATCTCGGTGAAAGCAAAATTAATAAAAACATTTTTCTAATAGCGGTCGCCCCTCGGCAGGCAATGGCAAACCTCCGAGTGTATTTCTGCCATGAAAAAGCTCCTCATAAAAATATCTGCCGTTCGGAGTCGGCCTGAAACTGTAGGTCCCTCCATTTGTGGAACAACATCAAGACGCACACCACAAATATATTAGAAGGAGGAGCACCTAACAGAAGTGTACGCGCCAATTATTTATTTTTATTTTATTTTTTTTAATACCAAGAGTTTGTATGGAGAGTTTAAGAACTTTATATTTCATCTTTAATACTCAATTTAGATAATTTAAATAGGCTGCAATTTTTTTTATCTGCGACGTCCAACCTATGCAGCTCATTCGTGTTGTGCCAAATGCAGGACAGTGGCAGAGTAGGTATTCCAGAATGCCCCTGGCGTTGACTTCGTCACATATTGAGCATGTTTCGTTCTACACTAGCTTTAGTTTGGTCGCTTACGAAGGCATGAGACAATGTGCCGTCAGTATCCCCATACAAGTTTACACTTTTTCGTGAGAAGAGATCAAATATAGTTTGTAGATCTGACATTGAGCCTGCGTAGCACAATTTTTGCAATCCTGCATGAGCTGATTCTTTCCCATCTCGAGTTCGCTTCTAGAATCATTTGATGGATCTATAACCAGTCGCTGTTTGCAGAGAGTTGGTTGTATGCTGGCCGTGCTAGCTACAGGAAGATTTGCGCCTGCTTTGGCTGGTATATCTTCTCGTTTGCTTTAATTCTGACCTAGCACCGAGTAGATGGGGGCTTGTATCTCAGTTTCTCGCTCATCCATCCCATTCGGACAATTGTCGTACGCAGTGTGAGTTTCTCTTCGCAGCTGCTACTGCTTTGATAATAATCTTAATGAGTAGGAAGAAAATATAGAGAAAATTTATAAATAAATCATTAATAAGCACAGAGAGAGATAAGAGAAATTTATTGAAATAGTGTTTAGGGGAAACAAAGTTGATCTGAAAAAAAAAATTAGAAGCTCTTGAATCAGAGGTGTCATGAAGGGCGTATTTTTTGCATGCAGAGATTATACAAGGTGGCGCAAAAGTAACCTTGCGATGTTTTTTGGCTGTAATTTAAAAAAAAAATGAAAAACTTTGATTCTTCTTGTGGATTATTTTTATTTGGTCTTTTAATTTTTTTACATCAAGTCGAGAATATGATGTCATGTAAATGGCCGCCGCCACAGTTGATTGCCATTTGAGCCCTTTTTATGGCATTTTCCATCACTTTGGCCAAAACTTCCGGCGATAGGTCCTCTCATTCTTGACGGATATTGTCTTTAAGCGCTGCAAGAGTCTGAGGCTTGTTGACATAAGCCCGCGACTTCAAAAACCCCCACAAAAAGAAGTCTGGAGCGGTCAAAACAGCACACCATACAGTGACTTTGAGCGGGTGTAATGGCTCTTAGTGGGTTACACCCGGATTTTCAGTGCCCCAGAAGCGTAAATTTTGCTTATTTACGTACCCGCTAAGATGGAAATGGGCCTCATCACTCATGATTATTTTTGATGAAAAATCATCTTCCTCTTGGTGGTGATTAAGGATGGCTTGAGCGTATGTTAGACACGATTGGCGGTCAACAGCTAACAGCTGATGCACCGTCTGGACTTTGTACGGAAACATCTTCAAATCTTGTACCAAAATTCGCTGTAAAGACCGTCGACTGATACCCATTTGCGTGGCACGTCGTCTGGTCGATGTCGACGGCGCTTCCATGACATCCTCGGCTACAGCAGCAATATTCTCTGCAGAACGGCTACTCCGGGGTCTACCACGCCTGGCAGCATCTTGTGTTGTGCCAGTCTCTTCGAGGCGAGCGGCTAAACGTCGCAGTGTTTCACCAGTAGGCGTTGGACGGCGAGGAAATCTGCGACGAAATTCACGTTGTGCCAAAGTCACCGACCGATTATTGGTCAAATAAATAGTCAGCAATATTCCACGTTCTGGAGCAGTGTAGCGTAACGTTGTTTATTATGTGTTTACTACACAAATGTCAAAACAGAACTGACATTAGGGGCCAATCGCAAAATTTATAGCATTTTCTGATAGGAGGATTACTTTAGCGCCACCTGTTATAAAGCCAGTATGGAAAGAATCTAAAAAATAGATTCGCTCCAAAATGGAGGGCAATCCACAACAACTTGAATAATATCAAAGGCGAAAGATAAAGAGAAAATAGATGGAGACTGCAAATTGATAGTGATTTCAAATGGGTGAACAGGCATCTTGAATATTATTAGGGTATGGGGTCTTGAAAACGAAAGGAACTTAGTTGCTCCAGCCAATGAAAATTTTTGGATACGTTCAATTCCAATTCGAGTTATGTGACTGGCATGATAAGATCTCCAGATGATAGGGCTAAGAATTTAAGAGCATTATAAGGGCTCGTAAATTCTATCCAACTGCGCTTTGGAAACGCTAATTTAGCATAAAATTTTGAAATTATATGAAAAAGAATATGCCAGTCTGGAGATGGAAGCAGAAGAAGTGGGTCTTATGGTGAGCGAGAGTAAACAAAGTGTCTGCTGTCAACATACAAAGAGTACGTCACTGTTGGCAAACGCGAATTTGAAGTGGTGAAGGACTTTGTTTATTTAGGAACCAGTGTAAACAGCCAGAAGGACGTCAGCCTAGAGATTAAACGAAGCATAACTCTTGCCAACAGGCGCTACTTTAGGCTCAGTAGGCAATCGAGAAGTAGAGCCCTCTCACGAAAAACGAAAACAGCGTTGTACAAAAGTCTAATCAACCCCGTCCTTATATATGGACGCAAAAGCATGGATGAGGACGGCAACTGATGAGAGCGCAGTGGAAGCGTTCGAGAGAAAAATTCTCCAAAAAATCGTTGGTCCTCTTCTCATGTAGGCGAGAATGAGTTCCGTGTCCGATGTAAGAGCGCGCTGTATGAGCTATACCGCGATGTGGACATAGTGAAGCGTAATAAAATACTGCGGCTGTGCTGGCTTGGCCATGTCTTGAGGATGATCGAAAGTGCTCCGACACGACAGTCCTTGGAGAGGATACCCACTGGTGGACGATGAGGAAGAGGCAGACCCAATCTCCGTTCTACGGAGATCAAGTGAGGCATGACCTGGCAGCACTCGGTGTCACCAACTGGCGCCAGCAAGCAGTGAACCGAGCTAGATGGCGCAATGTTTTAGATTCGGCCAAAACCGACATAACCATGGCAATCAGCTGTTCTGATCAAACATCTGAGCATCACGCCGTAACCACCGTAACACCATAACCGTAGCCGTATGTACGTATTGAATTTTGGTTTTTTCACCGTAATCAAAAGCAGCTGTGAAATACTTTACATTTGTTTTGATATTTGCAATAAAAAATTGATTATTAGAAATGAACGATGAAAAATTAATTAATTTAAAAGAAAATATCCC
This sequence comes from Anastrepha obliqua, assembly GCF_027943255.1. Classification (NCBI taxonomy): domain Eukaryota; kingdom Metazoa; phylum Arthropoda; class Insecta; order Diptera; family Tephritidae; genus Anastrepha; species Anastrepha obliqua. The sequence goes on along the minus strand of NC_072893.1, from coordinate 118,378,300 downwards.
TATTTTTATGACAAAATGCAAATGCGGCACCGCTAATTGCAGCTTTATGCGTATCAGACTGTTCGTAATAGGCCTTCAAAGGGTGCACAACTTGGTTTTACATTTTTTTCATATTTTAGGTTAGGTTGAATAATTTACAAAAAGATGATAATTTATAAAATATAGTGGGCGAATGGAAATTTCAAGCGTAGCAACGCTGGTTTCCTAACGGCAAATGCTGGTGAATGCAAATTTCAAGCATTGCAACGCTGGTTTACTAGCCTGACTTGACTTCTGTTAGTTTGGATGATTTTTTCTAGGTGCAATTACTAGAGTGATTTTACTCGGTAATAAGTATACTTTCGTTTTTAAAAAGGGTTTTTAATAAGAATGGAATTTTAGTTGGCAACTAGCGCATAAGCCAGGCAGGAAGTATGAGACTAGTGAGTAACAATGAAAACGGCACAGAGCAATTTGCTTAAACACATTTTTGTTTTTTCGAACTCTCCAAAATATTTGCTCAAATGCCTGAGTTTTCATCATGGATTACCTATTCTTTTAATTTCTGTCTTCTTCAAAAGTTGTCATGAAAGCGCATTACAAAAAGCGCAATTTTCAACGAAATCGCCTACATCGATTATTTAAAAAAATGCCAATTTTTTGCTCTCCATAGCCACTTAGTGCCGTACATACTGCACAACTTTGTGGAATGGCAATGAATGTTTTCCTTCAGTCATTGATTAGCCAGCTACTTGCAGTATTTTTCTTGCTATCCATCACACGCAGTAGAGTAGGGTGTTTTTTTTTTTGTTTTTTTTTTTTGGCGATTTTCAAGTATTTCATACAGATTACGGGCAAAAAAAGCGCAATGCACTCAACCGCATGTGCGAATTTTAGATTCCATTTACTTTTAAAAACCCAAAATCTGCAGGCAATTTGAAGCGCTGAATGCCGTGAACCTTTGCCAAAATGCCGCCTTGCAATTTCGAGTATTTAATGCATTTATGGTCACACAAAATAAAAATGAAAAAACACAAAAAGCGCAATTATTGCAATACTTGAGAGTATAACATGCATATTTTCAAGATTTCCTGCGCGAAATTCACTTTGAAGTACACACAAAAAAAAAAAAAAACAATGTATTAAACGCGAAAATGCACAAAAGATTATTTTCCTTACAAAAGTGCATGAAGAGATCGAGGCTTGGAAATGCGAAGAAATTAACTTTTTGAGACATACTTTTTCGTTTCATTTGCAATTACAAAATAACTAAGCAATTTTAGCTTGCACATTTCCTTCCGCTTTTTTGCTACTTTTTTTCGCTTTGCTTTTTTGAGTGCAATACGCTTTGCATAATTTTCATGCAAATGCTTGTGCAAAGTAGCGGCAAAAATTACTTTATTTGAGTCACTAACATTTTTACCAAGTTCTTCTGTTTTCTTTTTTTTTGTTTTTGTAACTTCCTTCAGCTCATCAAGTCTAAATGTCGCGCACAAAATTACTTTTTCCAGCTCTAATAGCAGAAAATGTGGTATTTAAAATTCATTAATTTGTATGCAGCTTAAAAAAAATGGAAAAAAATTGTAGGCAGAGAAAAAAAAATCCACTACTACGAGCACACAAATAAAAATTTGCATCGCTGCCTCCTTCTAACAGGATAATAACATAATTTTTTAATTATGTTTGTTGCATTTTTAATTTCATTTCCGCCAAACGGTTTATTTTTTAAGCTTAGCTGGTTTCTACTACCTTTTTATGCAGTAATTATACAATTACCCACTACAAACGGCAACCCTCTACACCGCTGCTGTACTAGGTACTGGGTACCGCTATTTGATTCCGTTTGTCATTTGCAGTAATTGTGAAAAATGCTATTGTTAATCATGTAATTATGCATTATGCAATGCAAGAAGAAATAAAAATGTATACGATGGAAAGATATATATAGTATAAATTATTCTACGAAAAAAATGCTTAAAACCTTTAAACTGGATAACAAAGAAAAAAATATTAGTGTAAGAACCGCCTTCGTATTTAACTTCAATTTCTTCTTCGTGCTTTGCGCTTATCCCAAACGATCTGAAGATCTCAAATGGTATCTCTCTCTCTCTCTCGCTCTCTCTTACCCCCTAATTAACATTTGTATATTTATGTCTCACCAAAAAAAAAATGCCGGCTTACAGACTACTTCGTTCTCCTCAAATTCTTTATGGTGGTTCGCGCTCATCCCATACGGGAAGATGTGAAGATCTCAGATCTCTCTCTCTCTCTCTTTTTCTCACTCTCTCACCCAATTAAACTTTCGAATACTCATTTCTCACCCAAGCGCCTTTCGTGGCTAGAAGCTTCTTCGTTCTCCTCAATTTCTTCATTGTGGTTTGCGCTCATCCCAAACGATACCAGGCAAAATGTTCCAGAGTTAATGAATTTCCAGAAATTTATATTCTGAAATTTAATTTTTTTCCTAATTTGAATGAATAAATAAAATAATAACTTTATGAAAGCTTCAGGGCGCGTATTCTTTTCGATTGCCAACTAAGATCTTAAATATCTATCTCAGAAGATCTCTCTCTTACTCTCTCTCTCTCTCTTTAACTTTTGAATATTTACATATGTCTCCCCCAAACCACCTTTGATGATTACAGGCCTCTTCGTTCTCCTCCATTTAACCTTTCTAGTTTGCATTCATCCCAAGCGATACCAGAAGAAGTGTTCCAGAGCTATCGATTTTCCAGAAATTAATTTTCTGAAATATTAATCAATAAATAATTAAATAAATTAAATGTTTAATTAATAAACAATTAACTTTATGAAAGCTTTAAAAGTACACGACTTCTTTCCAATTGCCAGCTAAGAGGTGATTTGAAACTCTCAGATGATCTCTTTCTCTCTCTGTCATTAACTTTTGAATATTTATATCTTATTTATACTATATACCTTCGGATGTTACACAAGGATTTTCGATTACAGGTTTGACCATCCGAGGCAAAACTGTAAGAGTAACTTCGGCTGCCGCATCATCGGGAAATCGGCAACAGAATTCTGTGCTCATTTCACACGTATTTACACACTCGTCCAATCAGTCGTTGTTCAGACTGCAAACGAAGAGACCTGAGCGTAGGTTGTGTTGATTTTTTCGGTATATCACCAACACAATCCCAGTTTTCTGTAAACACTGAGAGCCGGTTAGCGGTCCGAAGTTCGGCCCACCTCTGTATTCTGTGCATTGTAGTTGTTCTCCTCAATTTCTCCTTCCCAAACAGTAATTGGCAAAGTTGGAACAGGTTTTCCTGCAAATAATATTTTTTGTTTTTGATTTCGTTGGAGCATTGAATTTTTATTAATTAGTATAATAATTTTTTTAGAAACCTAAAAAAAATGTTTAATTTTATTTTGAAGGCAAGCTGAAGTTTTTAAGTTGAGCTGCATATTCGCGGCCACATTCTTGGCGGTACGTCATGTTTTTGTGAGGATTATGAGTGTAATTGACTAAGAAGCCAGTCTGCATTTTTTTGTAATGGACGTATTGTGCATTCTTCATAAAGCCTAGCAAACGAGATTTCTAGTTGTTAGTGTAAAAAAAAAATTCAAAAACAAAATATGGCTCAATAACTTGTGTTCCGACCAACCTTTATTTTGTTCACAGCAACAAAATTCTTTAGTTACAGCTTACTAGGGCCACAGTAAAAAGGTTTTCTCGATTTTTTTCATTCACTCAATATATTTATTTTCTCTCCTCTTTGTCTCATTCCAGAGCTAAGTACCTGTTTTGCATAATTATGTAATTAACACCTACACAAAGCAGTTTAAACGCATTCATCCAGCAGTTGGAATAAAATTTAAAAAGGCAAAGTGAGGAAGGCCAAATGGCGTGCAGTTTAGGGGTTAAAATAGCGAAGCGTTTAAATGAAATATGTTAAAAAATGCGAAAGTGTAATGAGCTGTAAATTTTTTTCAGTTGTTCCGACATTACTTTAATAGCCGCGTAATACGAATTAACACAAATATGGATGTGCTTGTGCACAACCAGCAGTGTTTCATATAGAAATCTGCATGACAATTGCGAAATGTAAATAAAGATATCATTGCACTTGTTAGCATTGTCTGTTGGTGTAGCGCATAAAAAGTGTGTCGTGGAAACCAATACACAGTGGCGGGCAAAACTAAAGGATGTACCAAATGCTTTATTGTACACGAAGGCTCCAATTCAACGAGTCGATGGAATCGCGGATTATTTCTTTTACAAAGATATTCTGCAGAATCATGTTATTTTACGCGGAACATGTTTTTAAACGCAATGTAGTGTATAAAAAATACCTAAAAATCGCATGAGAAATACTTCACAAACGCATGAATAATAATTGCGTACAAACACAAAAAAAGAATTGGCATTCAACATTGATGAGCGCGCATTTACTCTTTGTAGGCTGCTAATGGATGTACGATTAGAATAACAACAATAATAACACACAATACAACAGCAACTTTGAAACCTGTCGGTTTCCACCCTTACCCGCTAAATAGAGCACTACAATGCATACAACAATGTTGCAGCAACATTGTTGCTTATATGAGCAAAGCAACATGTGCCTGTAGTGTTGCCTTGACGATAATGCAGCTAGCTTTTGTCATCAGTTATGCATTATTAATGTTTTGTTGTTTTATTATATTATTTTTGTTGTTGGTATTGTTGTCTTTGTTTTGTCATGATCCCCAATCGTCAAGTATACGCCACTATTCGGCATTAGGGTGCGCCCGCGAAGTACGCATTTATGTTATTGTTGTTAACTCGAGCTGATCTAATTTGCTATTTCTGTGACAAGTGTTACAAAAACAAACAAAAAGCACAAACAATAACAACAAGTGTATTAAACAAATACTCATCTAGAATGCTTGTAGCAAAACACTAACTGGCAAACAAACAAGCGTTACAACAAGTGCAAAATCAACAAAGCAGGCAACACACCAAACAACAACAGCAAAAACAATAAATAAACAAGGGGTTGCAGTTGATACTCTTCCCCCTCTTTGTGTTTCTTTTTTTTTTAGCACACGCTTGCACACATTTCACGCGAATACTTTGCTGTGATTCGGTCACGTGATAAAAATTTCTATTTCCCGCTTGAACTTGTCTAATTTTAATATTCTGCTGGTGCTTTTAAATTTTTTTTCATACCTATATGTATAAAATATGTATGTACGTATGAATATCCTTTCCCCACCCTCTTGGTCGCACATACCTTGGAGAATTGCAGCACGCGTTCGCGCCTGTTCGTTTGCATTGCTACTCAAACTATCTGTGTGCGCATCTCGGCGCTCACAGCTGGCAAAAAAGAAACAGTTTATTGCAGTCCGCGTTTTTCTCACGCATACACTTGAAATTGTGGCAAATGAGCGCGTGTCGTGTGTACGACGCTCGTCGTTCGCTCGTTATGAGCTAAGCACCCCACCCACCCAACTACTACTTACTAATGCACCCTCATAGAAACACTTTATCCGCAATAAAATTAAACTTTTCCACACAGCCTTTCAAGTTGTCCCGCGGGAATTTGCCACTCCAGCGCCTAAAACATTTCACGTTCTTTACAAATTCATACTCTTTTTTCTACTTCATTCGGTAATTGCAAATTGACCGTGCCGTTTACATAAATGTTGCGCGCATTATTATTGTTATTATTTTCGGCTTGCACTTGTTTGTTGTTACCACTGTTATACAATTACCGTTAATATCGAATATCAAGCAATGCGTTGCGCAACAACAATGATGTAGTCAACTGACTTTGTGCCGACATTTATTTAATTAGTTTTGGGATTTACTATCGCTTAAGTACCAACAACAAGTTGTGCGGCGAATTAGGTTAGATTGGTACTGATATGAGATGGAACGAAATGAGTGTTTGGCTAGCAAGAGAAATACCGGTTTATCGTTAATTTATGAGTGTGGGAAAAGAGTAATGCGTAAGCAACCATATAAGGAAGGCTTTTTCTGCTGATTATTTCAATGTAAGCATTTTAAAAATTAAGATAAGAAGCAGAATTTTAAAATTTAAATTTTTTTTTTAAATTTAAATGGAAATAATTACCAAAAGTACCAAATACAATAATTACCAAATACATTGTAAATTGAATAAAAATAATAATGAAAAATAATTAATGGAGAGTATGCAAAGGCGCCACCTGAAGACCTCCCCTTTATTCTTTGCACATTTGATATGAGGCCAGGCCAGAAAAGCACAAACTTTTGTTTACTAGATATTTTTTTGCGAAAATTCACTGAATGCCTAGATGAATAAATTTGTGATTTTAAAATTTCTGACTTTTAAGCAATCACTCATCAGTTCCTTGTGGCGATTTGACCAGAACATTCCTTCATATTTTATGAAAAATGGTAAACACAATGAATATTTTGCCTTTATTTTGCATTAAAAATTGAAGCAAATGCCGGGATCGTCTTCACTCACACCCAAATGAAGTTGTCTCTACTCCCACGCCACCACTGCATGAGAAAGATGAAAAAGGAATTGGATAACACCGGTCCAGCTAATCTAAGAGCTCCCTATGAAATGCAAAATTTGTTTATTGGAAAGGATATTCCACAGGAAAAATACCTTTATTACTTAAATCACCGTCACTTTTTAAATATTTGTAAAAGGTCTTCTATGAATTATGGGTATAGGCAGAATACCAAATAAAGTTAAAAAAAAATTGTAATTATTTTGCAATATATTTTCATATTTTTTTCTATAAGTTTACAAACTTTCTCTTACATATTTTTTATTGAACATTTTTTATTTAGAATTTGTATTGCAATGTACATATTCTGAGTTTTTTCTATAAATATACAAATTCTTTCTTACTTTTCCTCTTTTAATTGTTAAATATTATTTTTTGATGCTGAGTCAAATTGGCATTTTTTGTCAGTTAATTTTTATGTCTTAAGAAAATAATGAAAATGAAGTGCTGCATTTTAAATTCTGAAATCATGAATGATAATAAAGCCTACAAATGTATTTTTTTTTTCGTTGGGCTTAAGTTAAGTTAGGTTTGGCAGCTGCATCGCACATAGAGACAGCGATGCTACTTAGACCACGAAATGGATACGTTGTGAGCCGCGGGGGCTGGGCCACATTTCCCTTTCCATATTAAACCATTCTGAGCTTTTGACAAAGCGTAAAAAGTTGTTGATACCTAAAGTGTATAGATTATCTATATTCATTAAGAAGTTGGATCTTAAATATCGGTTCCTGCTTCTGGCTAGAGCCGGGCATGTGCAAAAAGGTGTTGAATTGTTTCGAACTCCTCCTCATTCCTACAGCTACTACAGAAATCATGCATGTAAGCGCCTAATCTCCTTGCATAATGACCTATGAGACAATGTCCTGTGAGGGCCCCTACTAAGGTCCTAATTTGAAGTCTACTCAATTTTATAATACTCTTGGACAGATGTTTGGTTTATTTCTTAATTAATTAATTCATTAGCATTTTAGGAAAAAATTAGATAGCCACTGCCAAAATTGCCAACAAATTGAAAGAAGCTGTAGTGTTTGACAGTTCCATTTCCACGTGGCGGATCCCAAAGCCAGCGCACAACCAGATATCGGCTAATTCGCCTTCTCACATGAGCCTCCTCTCAAACGGATCTTCGGAAGCTGCCTGGAGGATACTTGGCGATGCCCGGAGGCAGCTCATAATGCTTGCACCGTATGCAGAAAAATCGTCCTGGCGACTCCTAAGTGAATAGCAATCGGATGAACTTGAAATAATAGAAGAGTAGGTCAATAAAACCTAAAAATTTAAAAAAAGAACGTTCTTCCCTCAAATTCAACATTCTATTTAGAAGAAACACACAACAGAATGCAAAATAATATGTGAATTGGGATTCCCCTGACTATCTGCGGAATGCTTCCGGGAAGGTTGGCCTCACGCCAACTCAACGAGCGCTGGGCAAGTACTCAAACTTTTAAGGTCACGAAATCCTTCTGGCCACGTGTGGATGGGGGGCGCTCAGGCGAGCTTCTGAGGTTGACAAAATCTCAGCTCTCGAATCTCGTGGGTTTTGTCACAGGACACTATGCGTGAGGAATGCATGCTGTGAGACTTGGAATCACCTCGAGTCCGTTTTGCGTCGGATGTATGGAGGATGAGATGGAATCATCTCAGTACTTTCTCCTTAGCTGCCCTGCTCTGGCGGAGTTAAGATCTAGGCATATTGGCTCTTACTTCTTTGCTACGCCTGCTGATATATGTAGCTGGTGTGGACATTAAAAATCTGATCATCAGCGGCACAAAGCGGTTGACGCAAACGCAGCGCAGTCATGGTTCATAATCCACACAGTCTAAACCTATCGTCCTAACCATCCTACCACCTCCTCTCCCCGCCCTCTCGTTTCATCCCATTCATTTTAAGCAAAAGATGCTTTTGTCCTAAAAATGTAAAAAAAAGTTTTTGCTTGATCATTAAACCCAACTTATGGGAGGAAAAAGGCATCCCGCAATCCAAAAAACGCCTTGAAATATATTATGAGGACTTTCCATCGCCGATTGGAACCATGCAGCAACGCATTGCTCACTTTCGATGGTACGATTATACCAACATAATGGGACGCTGAACGCTCTGGATACCTTCTTGAAGTCACCATATCAAAATTTATCAATAAAATCAGCGATTCAATATTGAGTGAGCGAGCGTTCAGGAACTTGAATAGGCTACAGACTTATCATATCACTTCCCAACTCCAAAGAAGAGCTTGGCGATGTTGAATCGCACGCCGCATGAGTTTTACGTCGTTTCGTTACCATGGATGAAACATCCATTAATTACAACCCACTCATGAATAGTCGATACAGAGCATTTCTAGTAGTCAATCAAAGCCTAAAATGGCAAATATAGCGTTTGCTTTTTGAACCACCTATTTTTTTGAGAATGGTAACACAAATGACATGTCAAATGTGTTCATAATTTACTTAAAGGTTTGACATTTACGAAATGGGACGCTATACGATTGAACAAAATTGGGAAATATTGAAAACCTATTTCCAAAGTGGTGAGTCTTCCTCTTCTTTTCTGATTTTCACATCGGTGGCTACGTCAATAAGCAAAATTGTCAGATTTGAAGCTCAGAAAATCCACACGTTACTGTAGAGAAGCAAATGCATCCACAATGAGTCACTGTTTGATGCGGTTTTTGGTCTGGCGGCATTTTTTTTTTTTCGAAAATGAGCGAGGAGCCGCGGTTACAGTAAATGGCGAGCGTTACCGTGACATGCTCAACGAGTTGTTTCCAAAAATTGAAGGGGATGACATGGACGACATTTGGTTTCAACAGGAAGGTGCAACTTGTCACACTGCCAAAGTTACACTCGAAAGTTTGGCTACCGTTTTTGAAAACCGAATAATCAGCCGAAATCCGATATCAATTGGCCGCCTCGGAGCTGTGATTTAAGCCCGTTGAACTATTTTTTGTGGGGAGCCGTTAAGGACAAATTCGCATAGCATTTCGACGATCCAGAGACGATTGATGCTTTAAAACATGAAATCGAAGTTGCCATTCATGAAATTGGAGCCCAAACAATCGAAAATGTGCTTAAAAATTGGGTTGATCGAATGGTCTGCTGTAAAGCCAGTCGTGGCAGTCATTTGAACGATATTATTTTTTATTCATAAATGACAATGTTCAATCTTCAAAATAAAAATAAAAAAGTTTGAAAAAATATTGATAAATTTTTTTTTATAGCCGATTCAAAAAGCAAATTTTACATGGCCCACCCTATATTAGGAATGAATGAAGAAATGAAATTTGGATCAGTGATGAAACAAACAACATGGAAACCCGCTTCATTTCACACCCTTCACTCCACATTCGGCCAACTTATGATCTCTTATGTTGTGTGTAGAGGTGTAAAGTCGCCAACCCAGCACTAATGCTTGCTGGTGAGGGTGGAGGACGCCCTTTGGCCGCCTAGCACTAAGAAAAAAATTAAATTTTTTTTAAATATATTACTCAATGTATTGGAAAGAAATATTTTGGAAGAACTTTAAATAAGACACAACATACCTACTTAAATACCCATCAATTTCTCATAGTTTTGATTTATTCTCAAATTTCCGTAAAATTCTCATAATTTTGATTTATTAATGAAATATTTATTTCATTTTCTCGCACTTTCTAGGAAGGCATCAAAAGTATGCCATCGCGAATCACTTTTGTATGTATGTATGTGCATACATATATATATGTGTGTGTGTGTGTGCATATTTTTCATTCATTTCTCAACACTTGCGATAGTCCCTGTGAAACCCTTGCAACCTTTTCTGCACACATCAACAAGAAAAACACACAAATTTAATATATAAATATTTACACATTCCACCTTTCAAATGACCAAATATTTTTACATTTTTAAACACACACAAACTTGCAAAAATCATCTTTACGCTGTTGGGCAAATAAATAAAATTTTATTTAATTAAAACACATACCACAGGCTGAAAATCCAACAAAATCCCAAACAGAATACGCCACGCACGCACACACACACACTCTCGCATTTGTATTTGTAATGCGAATGCGGTATTATAAAAATTTTACTCATTCATTTGTTCAGTTCTTTTAATTGAATATCAAATTTCAATTTCTTTTGCTGCGAAAAGAATTCACAATGCACGACGACGGCAGTAGTCAACGATGAGTAGAGCAGTCTTTGCACGCGCGGGGTAATTACAAATGGAATTGTTCTTTGGTTTGTTTTGGTGCGAATTGGTTGTGGTTTTGTTGGAGATGCGCGAAAATTCGGCTGACCGTTAACACTTCTATTTCTTTGTTTTGCAGTTGTTGCATTTGTTGTTTGCATTGTCTGATATGCGATTTTAATACCCGCGCACACGTCCCCGCACACGCAACTCATTATTGGCGTGAGACAGTGCTGCTCGCCAACTTAGAGGCAGCAGCATCATTATTATTATACCGATGCTTTGCTGTGTTGATTAACGAGCAACTAATTATTACCCTGCGGAGTGTTCACACAACTGTGTAAAACTAACAACAACATGCGCGCAAGTGATATGGAAAATAACATAGAGTATACGAGTACTCTATAGGAGAAGGTACTCGTATATGCATGAAAACTGTCATAAATTTGCAATGCCGATCGTTTTCTCCGCCAACAAACAAACAACACCATCTACATACACACACACAAACTTGCTTTGCATCGTTAAAGCTCATGCATACATCCATACATACACATTGCAGCCGCCAAACCACCCGCTGTCAGTGCATGCGTTCTACGCGCGTTGTGCCGTTTCAGTGACGACTCACAGTTTGTGTATTGGATGTGGTATTTGTGTGTGGGGGGATTTGTTATATATAAAGGAAATAATTTTATTTCAATTTCCTTTGCTGCGCCACCATTTTGTGCGCAAAACTTACCCCCAAAAAATACGAGTTGCTATAGATGTACACGCATACACACATACATAGGTCTACGCGTACGTACTCATTGAGAAGCATTAATTTCAACGCGCTCACTTCTGCTTCGTTGAAATGGATTTTGTTAGTGGCTGAGTGGCTGCAGGCGGTCGTACTCATTACTAATTACATAATTACGGCAGCAAATGCTGAGTACCAAGTTAGGTAGAAAAGTTGGTAATATAATTTCCCTTTGCGTACACGAACTGCCAATCATATTTTTTTCGCTTTGCTTGCATTTTAGTAAAATATGTATTGGGAGTACAGGTTGGGGAAAATAAAATGGTAGTCTTGAAAGTGAAAGAAATGAGTTAAAAGTGAGGTGAAAGGAATTGATTTTATTTTTCTTTTAATTAAATCTACAACAAAAGCCTTTTATTTACTGCAAACTTAAATTTACGCGCACGCTTAAAATACCTTTGAAGTTCTCAAGTATGCACCACGCGCTGTAGCTATTGAATGTTTAGTGATAAGGTGGGGAAATTTAACACCGAGTTAAAGGAGAAATGAAATTGTAGTATTCTAGAATCAAAGCTTGTTATGAATTTTTCTAAAGTGCATATTAGAGGTATTTCCTTTTAGAAATAGTTTGAGGTCGCCAAAAAGACTCTAGATTGAGCTATGATCCGAGCTGCGAAGGCTTCTTTTCGATATAAGTCTCGAAGTCTAAGGAAATCTGAAGATTTACATTCATTAAAGTTTGTGTGGGCATGTCAGTTCTCTCTGTGATGTAAACTTTATGAAGTATAACTACATAACTTTATGAAGTATAACTACATAACTACTACATACTAACATATAACATCGGCCTGGGAGTTTATTTTTTTTATGGAACGATTTATTTTTCATTTCATGCTTCGGCTCCTCCAAATTCGTTCAAAATAATGGCGTTTTTCTCCTCAACTTATATCTCCAATTAATTGCATAAAATATTATTGTTTCAATACAAATTCTACGTGTACGTTTAGAGAACTGGAATGACTACAACTAAAAGTGTTTTTTTTCTATTCCTCCAGGTTTGGTTCCAGAACCGTCGCGCTAAATGGCGAAAAACGGAAAAATGTTGGGGCCACAGCACCAAAATGGCTGAATATGGCCTCTACGGCGCCATGGTACGACACTCGCTGCCACTACCCGAAACCATACTCAAATCGGCCAAAGATGACGAATCGGTAGCGCCATGGCTGCTGGGCATGCATAAGAAATCACTCGAAGCCGCCGATATATTGAAATCGGATGAGAGTGATCGTGAAACGCCCACCTCGGACGACACCAACACCTCCTACTCGGCCGGCAGCACACACAATTCACCGATCTCTTCATTCTCCATATCGCGTTTGCTCTTCGATGCCCCCTCCAAACACAAACGGCATCACGATGTGGTGGGGAGCAGTGTTGTTGGCGGTGGCGGCATTGATCTAGCCAATGGCGCTATGAGTGGTTTGGCAGAACAGGCGCATGCACAAGCACATGCGCACGTCATGCAACATCACCCCTACAATCAGCAACAACATTTGCAACACGTACAACATCTACAACAATTACATCAGCAACAATTAGCCGAACAGCATGCGGAGGCGCAACGTCGTCAACAAGCGCATCAACATCAACAACAATTGCTCGCGGCGGAGGCGGAAATGCAACGCAGACGGCAGGAAGCGCATGAACAGCGCGAGCGAGAATGTGAAGTCGAAGCTGATGAAGAGCCGATGTGCGATGATGACGATGATGATTGTGATAGAGAAGAGATCGATATCTGTGACGATGTAGATGACGATAAAGATATGAAAATGTTGCTGAGTGCTGAGAGTGCGGCGAAACGGATTAAGCAAGAGAATAGTGCATCGATGGCGTTGGAGAGTAGATGAAATTTGTGTATAGACGTGTTGTTGTAAATGAGGAATAGGAGAGGGGTGTAAAGAAATTAACTAGTAGTTGAATAGGGATAGTGAAGAGAAGCTAGAGGGAAACACACTGATGCACACGCACGCATACTTGCGTATGTACTTATGTATGTATGTATGTATGTATGAAATGTTGAAGACCATTAAAAGAAAGAAATACTTTCGCTTTTCAATGACTTTTTGAGAACTTCGATTAGAGTTTGAAGAAGCAGAAGAATAAGAATTCTGCAAAACCGTTCTACATAGAAATGGCTTTATTAAGGAATCACACTCACTTTATATCCCATAAATATACAACAACAAAAAACACAAAGCCGACTTTAAAAGCACTTCCAAGGTTTTTTTTATATACGCACCATGCAAATAATTGGCCGATGATAATAAGTCGACTAAGTGCGGATTATTATTACGGCTTTATATTTTTATTATTTTTTACAATACTTTATTTAACAATTTTCACAAATTTTAAACTAAAATGCAGCAAATATTTAGTAAAAAAATTGATTAAAATATTTTCACCATATTAGAAAAATTCTTGATTCAAATCCTGTTACTTCAACTAGCGAAAATATTTAATGATACTAAATATTTGCTGCATTTTAGTTTAAAATTTGTGAAAATTGTTAAATAAAGTATTGTAAAAAATATCAGGGAAATTTGTATATAAAATTTCAAATAATAAGAGCTCAGAAACAAAGAAAACAATTTAAAGAAATTTATAGCGATCAAATACTTAAAAATTAAAGCCCATATCGGTCATTTACTTCAATAGGGGCTTAAGCCAAAAATGTATGCTACGTAAAAAATTCGTAGCGATATCTATTACGAGTATCTCTTTAAATAAAAATGTGTTTTCTGTTACTTAGGGAGACATAGTAAATTGAGAACTTTTAAACTGTTTCGCTCAACCCAAAATTTGTTTTTTTTTGGATTATGACACTATTGAAATAAATGAACGATATATAGATGAGATAACGGCTCTGTTCCATGGTGAAAAAAATTCAGACCTTTAACCGGCTCTCAGCAAATTTGAAAGATTCACCTGATTGGCTGACGTAACCGGAGTCATAACAGCGGTTAGTTCACGAAAAAACTGTGATTGTGTTGGTGATATACGAAAAAATTAACACAGTCAACTCTCCTGTTGCTCCATTACCGTCTAAACAACGACTGATTGGACGAGTGTGTGAATGCATGTGAAATGAGCGGGCAGAATTCTGCTGCTGAATCCCGAGGCAGCAGAAGTTACTCTCTCGATTACGCTTTTCACCACGACTGAAGGCCAAATCTGGTGATCTATCATCCTTGATAAGTACAACTTTTTCTTTCAGGAAAATAGGCATATTTTCGTTAAACTGCAAAAGTTCTGACAAGCAACACTTTGAGGGAAGAGCGAAGTTTCAATTGTTTCCTTGACGACGGCATCTTGAACATGCATAGGCATCTTGCAGAGTAGTCATTGCCTTCAATTTAAGTGTGCGTGAGCAAATTAAAAAGCAAAAGTTGAACGTGTAAACTCACAGTAGTGGACATTACGAGGGCAAATATCATTTAGAAAAATATCCAATGAGGCAGATCTCTTTGAGATGAGATCTATGAGCTCTACGAGACAGAAGTTTTGAAATTAAAAATTTAAATACAAAATTTAATTACACTTTCTTAAAAAAAATTCACTATTATTTTTTCTTGCAACACATGGAAGTGTAGAGAATTGTACACCGCTCACAACGAAGCTTTTTTCACATAAAAGAAATCTCACAATTAAGTATATTTAATAGAAAAAATCGACACTAATTGCAACGACATGATCAATACAAAAATACGAATATACAACTGTACTCTTAAGCGATTGCTGTAACTGTAAATATTTGCAAGAGCTTATCAAGCAAGCAGAGATAAAAAGCATTTGAAACATAAATTGGACTTAAAATCAAAATTATTTGATTTGAAAGCAAAGCTGCTAAATTACATTTTGTTTCAAAACCGCATAGAATTTTTTTTTAAATGTGTTTCACTCAGACCGCATAAGCTCACGATTTCTTCTTGGACGCACTAGATTTGGACGATAATTTTAAGTAACCTAAAATAAAACTGTATAAAAACTATATAGATTTTTAGTCATAAGCAGTGTTCATTGTGATTTAATTTAGTAGATTTTTATTTAATTATTTTTGCTTACGCAGTGTTTGAAAAATTGTAAAATATCTGATTTTCAATTAAAAATTTTAAGAAAAACTTATAAGTCCAAAAGTGTTCTTTGTTTATTAATTTGTTGGAAGAAAAGAGAATATAAAATAAAGGGAAAGGAAATAAAATGATACAAAAAAAAATAAAAATAATAAATTAAATTAAATCAAACGAAATTAAATAAACAAAAATTAATTCAAATTAAAAAATAAAATAAATCGATCGAAAATTAAAAACAATTTATTAAATAAAAGAAAAAGTTAGAGGCAATAAAGTAAAAAATTAAAAAAATATTGTAGTAAAAATATAAAATAAATAAATTGAAGTTACAAAATTGAATTAAACAAAAATTAATTAAAAACTTAAAGAATAAAATAAATTAAAATTAAACTAAATAAAGCGAAATAAAATTAAAAAAATTATAAAAAAAAGAAAAAGTAAAATGCAATAAAGTAAAAATTAAAAAAAAATGAAATAGAATAAAATGAATTAAAGTTCCATAATTAAATTAAATAAAAAAATTAATTATAATTAAAAAATAAAATAAATCGATCGAAAATTAAAAACAATTTATTAAATAAAAGAAAAAATAGAGGCAATAAAGTAAAAAATTAAAAAAAATAGTAAAAAATATAAAATAAATAAATTGAAGTTACAAAATTGAATTAAATAAAAATTAATTAAAAACTTAAAGAATAAAATAAATTAAAATTAAACTAAATAAAGCGAAATAAAATTAAAAATATTATAAAAAAAAGAAAAAGTGAAATGCAATTAAGTAAAAAATTAAAAAAAAAATTAAATCGAATAAAATGAATTAAAGTTCCATAACTAAATTAAATAAAAAATAATAATTATAATTAAAAAATAAAATAAATCGATCGAAAATTAAAAACAATTTATTAAATAAAAGAAAAAATAGAGGCAATAAAGTAAAAAATTAAAAAAAAATAATAAAAAATATAAAATAAATAAATTGAAGTTACAAAATTGAATTAAATAAAAATTAATTAAAAACTTAAAGAATAAAATAAATTAAAATTAAATTAAATAAAGCGAAATAAAATTAAAAAAATTATAAAAAAAAAGAAAAAGTGAAATGCAATAAAGTAAAAAATTAAAAAAAATAGTAAAAAATATAAAATAAATAAATTGAAGTTACAAAATTGAATTAAATAAATAATTAATTAAAAACTTAAAGAATAAAATAAATTAAAATTAAATTAAATAAGACGAAATAAAAATAAAAAAGTTATTAAATAAAAGAAAAAGTGAAATGTAATAAAGTAAAACATTAAAGAAATAATAATTAAAAAAATTAAATAAATCGATCGAACAAAAAATAAAATAAATTAAAGTTAAATAAAAAAATTAAATAAAAAATAAATAAATGAAATAAAAAAAAATATTAAATAAAAGAAAAAGTTAAAGGCAATTAAGCAAAACAATAAACAAAAAAAAATATAATAAAAAAATAAAACAAAATTAAATTAAGTAAAAAAATTAAACCAAATAAAGCGACATAAAAAAAATATTATTAAATAAAAGAAAAAGTGGATTGCTATAAAGTAAAAAATTAATAAATATAAAATAAAATAAACCAAGTAAAGTTTAATAACCAGTTAAATAAAATGAAGCGAATTAAATTAAAAAAAAATTAAGTAAAAGAAAAAGGGAAATGCATTAAAGTAAAAAATTAAATCAATAGTAAAAAAAATAAAATAAAATATAATAAGCAAAAATAAAATAAATTCAAGTTAAATACAAAATTTAAAT
Organism: Anastrepha obliqua; assembly: GCF_027943255.1. Classification (NCBI taxonomy): domain Eukaryota; kingdom Metazoa; phylum Arthropoda; class Insecta; order Diptera; family Tephritidae; genus Anastrepha; species Anastrepha obliqua. The sequence goes on along the minus strand of NC_072893.1, from coordinate 118,360,986 downwards.
TAAATTAAAATTTCTTAAATAAAAGAAATGCAATAAGGTAAAAAATTAAAAAAAAATAATAATAATAAAAAATAGCATAAATTAAAGTTAAATAAAAAAACTAAATTCAATAAAGCGAAATAAACTAAAAAAATGTATTAAACAAAAGAAAAACTGAAAGGCAATAAAGTAAAAAATAAATAAAAAACATAAAGAAGTAAAACAAAGTAAAATAAATTAAAGTTAAATGAAAAAACTCTATAAAGTAAAACGAACTACAATAAAATTAAAAAAGTGTTAAATAAAAGAGAAATTGAAAGGCAATTAATTAAAAAATTAAATAAAATATAGTTATTTTGATAATAGTGTATTTCTACCGAGCCTTAACTGCAGTTTACACTTATCTACAGTTAAACATCTCATATACCCAAATACCCAAATTCATATCCATAAAAACATGAAACTCTTTACATAAAAATACAGAAAACTCTGTTGGCTATCTATCAGCTGTAAACTTCAAAAATCAGCTATTTGCGTTAACTCTATGTGGTAGAAACGCTTGATATTTCTAAACCTAGACGAGCTCTCAACCGCAGTTAAGTTCTTGGTAGAAATATACAATAAAATTAAAAGTTAAAAAATGTATGGCATTGTAAAACTAATTATTTTTCATATTTTCCAATTTCGTTACGATACAAGCTTTGTAAATATATATACATATATAAAATATAGTTAAGTATAAAAACACACTCAGCTATTCTACACATAATCTACTCCATAATCTTGTAGCTTTAAACATTAGATATTAAATAATGCAAAATCAAAGTAAAAATATTATTAAAATGAATGAATAACAAAAAAGCGCACGAAATCAAATAAACAATGAATCTTTGAAATACAGAAGTTAATTATGTCTAAAACATAGTACACCTAGAAAATGAATAAACAAAATGTGAAATAAAAGATCTATATATGCAAATAAATTTAATAGTAATTTCTTTTAATAGCCCATGGTGAAAAGATTTTTAGAGACGTGGCCAAGATCAAACCGTCAGCGATTTTGAAGGAATCAGCTGATTGGCTGGCATAACCCAAGAATGATAGAAACAAACAACACATGAATAAAATGCACGACTGAGAAGTCACACACACAACGATTCTGTAAAATTCGCTGAGAGCAAAGTAGCGGGACCACGATCGGTGTCTCCTTATTAGCCTCTCCAAAGCGCACATAGCCGAAGTCGTAACAGCGGCTTGTTTACTAAAAAACTGAGATTGTGTTGGTGATATACAAAAAATATCAACGCAGTCTGCGCTCATTTTGCTCCGTTGCACAATGCGGCCGATTCCCGAAAAGCTGGCCAAAACTCAAAAAATTAAGTAATTGATTCAAAATGTCTTACTCGGGGGTTGTCGGGGTCGCTGATTACGAATTTGATCTTAAAATTTTGAAAATCCACCCCCTTCCACCCCTATTGGCCACCCCCTCACGTGAAATAGCGTATATTCTAGAACATAATCAAGATGCATGTAAATTTATATGTTTTCGGGGTCGCAAGGTAGCAAGTGGTAGCAGCTGAATCTTGTTTTATTCAGTAACCATTACTTTTTTGAGTAACCTTTAATAGGTTTTAAAGCAGCATATGACGGCGTTGTATTACTATACAGTTTGAAAACTCAAATTTTATAAAAAAATTGCAAAAAATGTATCTACGTATTGCTGCAGCTATAAATTTTGTGTCGAGGTATTGATATGTACTAAAGATTTCTCGTACTTTACTAACCTTCCGAAGATGATTCCATTTGGTTTTGTTCAATTTACTCCATTACAAAATCTTTCAAATGTGTACAACTTTCACTATTCATCGACAGTAAGAGAGGATACTTAGGGTACAGGACGTTGCTATGAACGGTTTTCACTACTCAAGGCATTACTGTAGCCAACCTAAAGACAAAAAAACTCTATCTAGAAACTTTTTTTTTCGACTTTTGGCCAGCTTTTTGGGAATCGGCCGCACTGTGCGTCGCCGTCTGAACAACGGCTGATTGGGCGAGTGTTTGAAGCCGTGTGAAATGAGCTACTGAGTACTCGATGACGTGGCAGCCGAAGTTGCTCCAACAATTTTGTTGCTCACCATAGCAGATGTTCGGCCAATCTAGTAATCTATCATCCTTGTAAGAAGGTCTTGTTGCTGTTGTTTTTGTAATAGCATAAAACATTCCCCATACATTTTTTAAGTTGATAATTATTGGTCTGATATAACTCTGTGGGCAAAAAGTAAGGTGAATTTATTTGTCAAACTTCCCGGGATTAAAATTTCGCTCTGGGCCAACTTTCATGTGAATGTCATTATCAGTAATATACTCGTATTTACGCTTGTGTTTACCAAACGACTAAGAGTCCATTTTTCGATTTTTACAATGTCTGATTTGATTGAGCAGAGAAGTGCCATCAAATTTTGTTTGCGGAATGAAATTTCGGCTGCGGAAACGTTTAGCATGCAGAAGGCATTTGGTGATTCGACCATGTCGCAGAAAAATGTTTATAAGTGGTACAAAGACTTCAAAGAGGGTCGAGAACGTGTTGATGACTTGGAGCGCTCCGGACGACCATCGACGCCAACTATTGACCAACACGTCAATAAAGTGAAGGAGTTAGTGCTCAAAAACCGTCGGTTGACTGTTAAAGACCTTACTGATATGATCGGAATATCAGAAGGATCTGTGAAAACCATTTTGAAAGACCATTTGGGCCTACGAAAAGTCAAATCTCGTTTGGTACCGAAAACTCTCAATTTCTTGGAAAAAGTCGTCGCGTTGATGTGTGTGAAACAATGCTTTCAGACTATCAAGACAAGCTCAAATGCATCATTACGGGAGATGAGACTTGGATTTATGCTTACGACCCTGAAACAACCGACCAATCAAGCGAATATCGTGCTAAAGGCGAAGCAAGACCGAAAAGAGCACCTCAAAGTCGTTCAAAAATAAAGGTCATGATGACAGTTTTTTTCGATTTTCTTGGTGTGGTGCACTATGAATTCCTTCCACCTGGCCAAACTGTTAATAAGGAATATATTTGAGCGTTATGCGTCGTTTACGTGAAGCAATTCGTCTAAAAAGACCAGAATTATGGGCCAACAACTCTTGGTTTTTGCATCACGATAATGCACCGTCTCACACTGCACTCGTTCTTCGTGACCATTTCGCCAAAAATTCCACGCATATCGTTCCGCAACCACCGTATTCGCCTGATTTGGCTCCGTGTGACTTCTGGCTATTCCCAAAACTCAAGAGACCACTCCGGGGAACGCGTTCGGTGTCGATTGAGGAGATAAAAGCTGAATCGAAGAAGGTGCTGATGGCTATACCGGAAATGGACTATTTGGCATGTTTCGGGGATTGGAAAAATCGTTGGCATAAGTGTATTTCATCGAGAGGGGATTATTTTGAAGGGGGTGAAATTGATTTACAAGAATAAATAAAGAATTTTAATTTTACAACCAAATTCACCTTACTTTTTGCCCACAGAGTAAATCCGGATCGGATCGTTTTGAGATGGCGGCCATTCAAGCCTAGGCTTAAACGAGGTATCCCTTCGGCAATGAAATATATGTTCAGTAAAATGTTTAACTTTAGAGAGTGACTTCTTCTTCTTCTTTAGTGGCATTCAATTTCTAAAGGGAGGGCGCTTAAACTTGCAATGCATAAAACAGACTTTAGCCCACTGCGGTCCAAGGTAGGATATGGAATGGAAACTGCAAATCGATTCTTCACGCTAAAGAACGCAAAAAAGTTGCAAGAGAATCCAAAGGGTACGAGCGTTACAGCTGGTTACAATTTATGCTCAATCCTCAAATTGTAATTTAGCGTCGGAAAAAGCTAATATAAAGAATTTAGGCAAAGAAGAGGTTAATCGAAGTTAATCTAATTTTGACCCTATGGAACGTATGTGGAGAACGCACTATTCTTAGCTTTTTTCAATTTGAACCTCCCATTTTTCTTATTTCACTTTTAATTTCAATGAAAAACTCTTACTGGTTTTCTAGTTTTCGTTAACTTTTTTAAATTGTGCTCTCTTTGAGAGAGTTCAGATAACAATTCAACAGTTTCGCTAACTTTGGTTAAAGGCTACTTCGGTTAAAGTCATATATCTCTGTCAGTTTTGCTCTGATTGCCTTAAAAATTTGGCTCGGCATTTAAGAAGTGTTAAGCTTTAGAAGGAAATAAAAAACCCAAATTCGATGTTTTGAAAATAAGTCCATAAAACTCGTTTAAAGTTTCCTTGCCTTTAAACATCCCTAACTAGATACTCCAGAGTATTTGGTTGGTTTGATGTCCGATGTGGATATGCACGCATATTTTTTCTAATAGCGTCCGCCCCTCGGAGGATAGCCATGGCAAACCTCAGAGTGCAATTCTGGTATGAAAAACTTCACGTACAAACTTTTTGCTGCTCAGAGGTAGTATAAAACTATGGATTCCTTAATACCCTCGTACCAGCAATCTTCATAATGAAACCGTTCTTGGATTGCTTAACCCTCCGTTCGGCATCCGGGACTTACCAGACTTTTTCGACTCTGGACGTCAATTTAACATTTTTCTATTACACCTAACGACTTGAGCTTACAGGTAGCTTCCCAAAATTAATTTTTTCCCCGATTTATGGATATAACCTTTTAAAAAACATCCTCGAACAGAAAGAAAAATGGCCAGAGCCAGGTGCCCAACTGAAGATTTGGTGAAAAGGTGTCCTAACCCTCTCTTGGATCAATTTCATTCCCGAGATAAATTAAATGAAAAAATTTAAATTAGGAAGAGGGAATCATATTATTTCTGGGTAGCATGAAAATGAGCAACTTCCATTCTGTATACTTAACCGGCCTCGGTGGTCTCGCGTAAGTGCATTAGCCTACCATCCCAGAGGTTGTGGGTTTGAATCCCACGTAAAGCACGGTCCTCGCACTTTTCCAAATTTACCTGCTTTCCCTGTTTCTAAAATAAATAAAAAAATTAAAAAAAAAAAAATTTTTAAACAATTCTCATTCCTCAACCCCAAAACTTATCCTTTCCATCCTTACTCCCGCACAATAGTCAGCGCATTATTTGCATTGTGGCTGCTAAAATAAGCAAAAACAAAGAAAAGCACACAGTTACACATTGCAGCAGGGGCGCCAGCAAGAGGAAGCGGGCAACCGCGGTAATAGCGCAGACACATCAAATTTAGCGAAGTCCTCAACCATCTGTGCGATTCTTCTGGCAGAAAAATGTGAAACACAGATGGCGCTCCAAGCAGTAAGAAGGCGTTGTTTCTTAGCAACGACAGCTGGGCTTTCTCAGAACTGGTAGCGACAGGCTAATCACCTACCCTGTCAGAAAGCAAAATAGATTAACGAATCCAACGCAAGACTGAGTCTTGTCGAGGCCCCATGCTCCGGAGAGGAGTGAACAAAGAAAAGACAATTTTTTTTCTAAAATGTCAATAAAGATGAATGTAGTACAAAAACTTAACCTAATAGACTATTTTATGATTGTATTTTTTACTATATTCAACCACGCGGGAATCTGGTTTTTTATTGCAAAACAATTTTTTTTTTCTAAAAGGCCAATAAAGATGAATACAAAAACTTAATCCAATAGACTGTTTTATGATTGTATTTTTTACTATATTCAACCACACGGAACCTTATTTTTTTACATTTGTTGTTATTGCAAAAAAAGGTCTAAGAAATGTGCCGGATGTTCTATTTTTAATTTTTTATTTCCTTAATCTCGCCTGTGCTTACCAAATTAAATATCAATAAAAAAAAAATTATTTTAAATAGCTAAAAAACTTAAAATATTAACATATTTTTTACGTGGTTTCCAACAACCCTTCGGCTCACACGCAAATTAGTGCGCGTAAACTTAGTTGCAGAAACTCATGCGACGTAAAATAATTGGCCTGTCGCACGATTACAATCTCTACACTTCCTTTTCAACAACCAAGTCGGCAACGCAGTGCACCAACAGCTGTCACAATTTTGACAAACCAACTTCGAATTCAGTCTCACTTACATAACCTAACCTCGAAATTTTGACAGTTGCCCACAGCATTAGCGAATATTTTTCCTATCCGCTTAGCAGGCGTAACTAAAAACCAAGTGAGTGGAGAAGTAAAAGTGCTAGTATTTTACTAAAATAATAAATTATAAAAAATCTTTCCATCTACAGCAAAATGGCGGGTGATTCACATGCCGAGGACGCTAAATTAAGTGGACTCTCGAAACATTTCAATGGCTCCACAATGCGTGGCCGTGCTAACGTAAGTGCCTGCATAGAATCCCTCAAGCAAAGTAATTATGTAAACATTTTTTACTCTTTTCCTAATCTTTCAGGTGGCCAAAGCCACGTATGCTGTGGTCGGTCTCATCATTGCCTACAACATTCTTAAGCCCAAGAAGAAGTAAAGCAGTTTAATATGTCAATACTCGAAAACACAGCTAGACAAAAATTGTATTGAAAAGTGGCCAGAACGCATTCGCTTTTTGTGGTGCTGTTGAGGCTTCGGTTAGCTTTAGCTTGTTGTGGGGGAAATTTTGCTTATTTTGCGGGTGGAATTGTGCATTTTGTTAAAAAGAGAGTGAAATAAAAATGAAATGACGCCAGTAAAGTGTAATTGGCTTTGTTTAAAAATTGAAAGCCTGGAGGCAGCACAAATTTTGGCAAAATGCAATGAATTGAATGCTTGGTTTTTGCTTAGGGAGTGAAGCTTTAAATTTTACCATTCATTTTAAGTGTTTTACTACATGAATTGTGAGTCGATTGAAGGTAAAAGTTGTAATATGAGTTTTTTTCCCCTGTTCACTCATCTCGGGAGCATAGGGCCTTAATAAGACTCTTCCATCGTACACGATTCTGTGCTGTTGTTTTTGCACCGTCTCATGAAATGTCGGCATCGGCTAGTTCGCACAGTATCGACCTTCTTCAACTGCTTTTTTTTGGTCGACCGCGACCTCTACCCCCATGCGGGTTCCAGTGCAGCGCCATGCTCATGATGCTATGTGGTGGTTTTCTCAAAGTGTGACTTATCCATCGCCACTTTCTGCGTTTGATTTGCCTAAGGATGGGTTCCGTGCTTGTAATCTCCACAGTGCGTCGTTACTGATGGCGTTTGGTTAGAATATTCTGCAGAAGATGCAGAGGCATTTGTTGATACATTTAAGTTTTGGTGTATGTTAAATATTTCAGCAAGCGCTTTTAAAATGCCAAGGCTGCTCTTTTTCTACGTTTAGGAATCAAATGGGGTTGAATAACATTGGAAAAATTACACGGAAAGTATTAAATTGCACGCAGCACACAACCGTTCCTGCATAGAGTCGGTTCTACCGGTTACCGGAACAATGCGGATTTAATTCCAGCCGAAAGCCTCCGATGCTAGCGCTGCACTACTTTCAGTTTGTATAATAATTTTATTGTTATGTAAACCTTTATAAAATAAAATAAATAATTCCAGTCAAAGATTAAATTTTCAAGGATTCAGCAGCATTCACCAGAAATATATGGAAAATGTTTTATGCTGTGAAACACAATGTTTACAATGAGCGGCTAAAATAGGTTGAACCAAAATATGTCCAGCCACGTTAAGGACGCAGTCAAGTGCCCGCTTTATCTATTACCCACTTAGCGAAAGTTGGGTTTTTTTTAAGATATGTAGCAATAATTTTATTGTATAAAAGTTTTTATTATTGGATATTACAATGTTTAAAGAAAAAAAAAGGCTTTGTTTGTGTAAAAATATTTAAAAATGGCGGAGTTATGGCGTTTTCCCCCAAGACCCTTTTTTTGGAAGAGGCTTGCGGTGGACGCGATTCAAGTCCACCAAGTCAACTGAAATCAAAAAATCGAAAAGATTTCATTAGTATAGGGTTATATCTTCTTAGTGAACGATCAATATATTAAATATTTTGATTTTTGTGAAAATAGGAACATGTTTTTAAAAAACTCCACTTCTACAGTCCTAAAATTGGCATTAAAAAATTCATATCTGCAAAATAAAAATTTATACATAAAAAGTTGATCGTTCACTAAGAGGCGACATCAATTACGAACAATTAAAAAAAAAAAAATATAAAAATCGGTTGAATACTTTTTTTGCAATCGCCTCCACCGCAAAAGCATTTTTGGAAAAACACGTTTTTGAGATAATCGCGTTTAAAGTTTCAAGCGCCGCATGAGGCCGTACGCTCAGGACGTGACGACGCACAATTTAAAACGCTGTAACTTTCGATCTATTGCTCAGATCTCTATGAAATTTTTGGAAAATGTTCTCAAGGGATTGTACTTTACGATAAAGAAATAAAATTTATTTTGATTTTTTTGAAAAACACAAGGTATATAACCCCTTAAGGGGTTATACGCAGTTATGAAGCAAATAAAAGACGGGTTGTCAAGGATTTATCCTGAAGAAACTTCAGAATATTTTAATTTGAAAATTTTTGGCGGTTATAAAAGCATCCTTCAAGAACGTAACAAAATTTTTTATTTATGAAAATGTTGATTATAGAGCGCGCTGCAGGCGATTTCTGGAACCTCCTTTAAAAAAAGACGATTTACGGTGTACATCGTAACTCAGGATTGGATTATCTGAAATCAAAAAACCAAACAAATTTTGTTAATATATTAGATTATCTAGTAATTAATCGTTCGGCTAATCAAAATAGTGAATTTTCACAAAATGGCAGCTTTTAAAAGAAATGATTTCGATTTTTACGTTAAAATTTGGCCGTAAATTGATTATAAAATGGAAAATAAGTATCAGATTTACAAAAGGAACGATTAATTACTAGAAAATGTATTTTTAAAGATTGAGTTAAAACGGTTGACCGATCAAACAAGCCGTTTTCGAGATATCGTGTACACCGACTTGAAAAATGCCGTTTTGAAAAAAACACGTTTAAAGTTTCAATACCTACCTTAAAACGTGCCGAGGCATCTCTACATATTTAGGTATAACTCCGAAAGTATTGCTTAGATCTACATACTTCAAATTTCGTGCGTATACTTTTGAATATATGTACATTACAAAAATGCAATAAAAAAAATTCGATTTTTTTGAAAGTCATAACTGCGTATAACCCCTTAAATGAAATTGGCGAACTTCTGAGTGTATTTCCACCATGAAAAATCGTCTCATAAGGGGTTATATAAAGTGGGAAGGCCGAAAAAAACTGATTTTTCCAGAATTTTTTCTAAGAAAACTTTCAAATTAATTTTTTTCGTTTTTCTTTTTTCCAATTTATTACATCTGTCAACCTTCGACACTTAGTAATTTTTATAACAATTATGGAAATATAAGCGTAACATTAAATCATTATTTAAAGTATATTTCCTTTTACATCATAAGAGGGATAATGCGTATACGAATTATATGACAAAAAATGTAGAACAGGTTGATATTTATTTTAGTGATGAAGTATCTGCTAGGGCTGTCGAAGTTATTCGTTTTAGTCTTCGTTTTTGCACTTCTGAATGTGGAGTTTTCAGTATATCTTCGTTTGTGTGTGTTAGTAGTCTGTGAATATGATTTGTGCTGCATTCTCAAATGACGTCTTCCATAAATTTAATTTTAAGGTTTTAAGGTGTATATCGTCATCGGCTATGCGTTTGTGATAGTCCTTAGGATTTTTGCATTGTAGTCGTTGCAATATTTTAAGGTTGTTCCCAAGATTGGAGTTATAAGAGTTTTGTAGATTAACAATTCATTACCAAGTGAAAGTCGCGAGTCGCTTCGTAGTGGCCAGTAGACTTGTTCGAATCTGTTTTGACGTGATAACGTCTTATAATTCGATTTAACAGGCTGCACGCACGAAAAAATGTGTCGTTACCTTGCTCATTTGTCGTTACCTTGCTCATTTATCGTTACCTTGCTCATTTATCGTTACCTTGCTCATTTATCGTTACCTTGCTTATTGCCGTTACCTTGAATGAACTGCAAGCGAAAGCGCGGAACGAACGACAAAGCAAACGAAAGGCAACGTTCGACATCTTGCTCTCTCCTATTTAAGTGAGCGTATATATGTATGTATATGCGCAAATGTACATATATAAATTCACGTATTTGTATATATTTGCATATGCCTTCTTATTGATTATTATTAATTTGATTTACTTGAAGAATTTAAAATAAAACCAAGTTTGTTAATAATACCTGTTGTTTTAATGTTATTATTATTAATTTTTTTATTATATATGAAGGAAAAAATGTATGGTAATATTTACCACATACCTTATAAGATATGTTGTATACTAATATATCGCACTTGTTACGTTAAAGCGTAACAACTCAAAATCTGAACATTTTCAGTAGAGACGAAAAACTGTTTCCGTAAATATTAATAATATAGGTATTACAAGGGAAAAAATATGTAATATAATTGCACGAAAATATCATTAAAAACAATATAACGGTTGTTTCATTCTTATTTGTTTATTAGTTGCGCTAAAATAACAAATTTTTGAGTGGTTACTCTTTTCCTTTTCTTTTTGAGTTGTTACGCTGCGATATGTATATAAACATGCATATACATATACAATTTCGCGCAATTTTCAAAAAGAACAAATCTATATGTAAAGATGCATACAAATCATATGGACATATCAAATATACGAATCTATTCCGTACGCAAGCAAATGTAAGCTAATGTGTTTGAACTGCAAGCGAGAGCGCGGAACGAACGACAAAGAGCACAATCGGTCCCCGCGTTCGGCAACGTTCGACATCTGGCTCTGTCCTACTTGAGTGAGCATATATATGTATGTATATGCGCATTTGTATATAAATTCACATACTTGTATTTGCATATGCCTTCTTCCTGTGTGCATGGTAATGAAGCATTTCTCTGTTGAGAATAGGAAGTGTAAAGTGTCTTGAAAAAGGCAAATCGATGATGGTGCCTCTTAGTGTTGTTGACTTATTAACGTCTGATGCACAATCGAAATTGAAGATATCTTTCATGAATTTGATAAATGTTTCGTCATTTTTCACGTTTGTGTAAATGTAACTTGACCTATTCCATTGCAATTCCATTTACCTCCTCCTCTATATCCATACAAAATATCTATCAAACAAATAAAATTGAAATTTTGTTTTGAAAATTCCAACCATTCCATCAATATTTTCTTATGACGTTGTCACGTTAAACTATCGTCAGTAAACCGACTTTATAGACAACCTCTTTTTTAACTTCATTTCTCTTTTGAAGTATATGCTCCTTCCAGGCCAGTTTTATATCAAATATTAAGCCTAAATATTTGGCTTTTGTATCACATTTAATGACTTTATTATTTATAGTCAATATTTGTGGATCACACTTTCTGTTTGTGTATATTACTTGGATATTTTATCTGTGTTAATTTCGATCCCCCATGTATTGAACCAGGCCAGCGTTGTGTTAAGTAGTTGTTGTAGTTTATTTGTGGCAACATTTATGTTTTTGTAAGAGCTCATTAAAACGGTGTCATCAGCAAAGGTTGTAATCATGCTTTCGTCACTTGGGCAGGGTATATCATGTGTATAGATAATGTATAAGAAACGCTTCCTTGTGGAACACCTGTTTCCATACGTTATACATCAGTACATCATCATTCGTAGGGAACTCCGCTAAAGTAGATACTAGTCAGTTGGAAGTATTTTTTTTTCTTTAATTTGTGCAATAGTCCGGGATGCCATACACTGTCAAAAGCCTCAACCACGTCAAGATAGACTGCGACGCATTAATTTTTGTTGTCAATTTCCTTTTGTATTTTGTTTGTTACTCTGTGTACCTGTTGTATCGTTGAATGTATTCGCCAAACCCCAAAAATTGCTGAGAGGGAATGATGTCGTTAGATTGTATTAGGGGATCAAGGCGGTCATAAATCAGTTGTTCAAATAGCTTCGACAAAATAGGCAAGAGACTTATTGATCTAAAAATTTTTGCACATATTATGTTATCATTGGACTGTATTTTATGACTTAGCATTAGTAAAAATATTTATTTGGAAAGGAGCTACAGCTGATCTCCGGCAGCTCCTCTCAAAAAAAGTCGTTTTGCGGTGACCACTATATCTCTGAACTGGATCCTCTGAAATTAAAAAAGCCAAACAGATTTCGTTAAAGTAATGTTAAATCTAGTAATTAATCGAAGGAATAAGCAAAATAAATTTTTTTCACAATATGGCGATTTCTCAAAAAACAAAAACGATTTTTCACCAAAATTTCGGCCTTAAATTGTTTATATAAAAAAATATATATATTTATGGGTGAAAAAACATCTTCGATTAATTACTAAGAAGTATATTGGAGAAGCTGGTGTTAAAATTTGAGACTAATCGGTTTAGCCGTTTTCGAGTAACGTTGGCCAAAGACTTTGAGAACACCATTTTGAGAAAAACGCGTTTAAAGTTTGCTTTGTACTTTCAAGCACTCTGATACGCCTTTTTGAGACTTGCGTGTAACTTCGAAAATATTTACCGGATGGATAATAAATTTTCTGTTTGTATTCTTAAATATATGTATAGCGTTTTTCAATAGGTACGCTTCAACTTTTTTCCGATAGGGAGGGCGAACGACGCAATATTTTTTATTTTTCGCTTGTCATCTTTAAACTTCATTAGTATACATTTCATCATGGAACGCTACACACTTGAGCAACGATTGGAAATCGTGCAAATTTTTTATGAAAATAATCGTTCTATTGCTGCTACTTTAAGACTACTTTTTTCCAAAAAATCATCTTCAGTGATGAAGCTCACTTTTGGCTCAATGGCTTTGTCAACAAGCAAAATATGCGTTACTGGGCAGAAAGCAATCTACACGTGATTCATGAGGCACCGTTGCATCCCGAAAAAATCACTGTTTGGTGCGGTTTACATGCCGGCGGCGTAATTGGCCCATATTTTTTCGTTGATGAGAACGATCGCCACGTTACTGTGAATGGAAATCGATACCGCGACGTGATAAACGATTATTTTTGGCCGCAATTGAATGGTATGGACTTAGACGACATGTGGTTTCAACAGGACGGGGCCACAAGCCACACAACACACGCTACAATTGATTTGTTGAAGAGTAAGTTCGATGAGCGCATTATTTCCAGAAATGGGCCGGTCGAATGGCCGCCGCGCTCGTGTGATTTGACGCCTCTAGACTATTTTCTTTGGGGTTATGTGAAGTCATTGATCTTCAGGCGACGATTTGTTGGCTCAGAGCCAATATTGAACGCGAGATTGCTGGAATTTCGGCGGATTTATGCAAAAGAGTTGTTGAAAATTGGGTTCAACGATTGGACTTCGTAAAACGTGCACGCGGTGGTCATGCAAAAGAAATCGAATTTCATGTATATGTTCAAGCTCGATAATAAAAAAAAATTAGTTAAAAAAGTCAAACCGTTTGTGTTTTATTCAAAAAAAAAGTTGAAGCGCTCTTACTGAAAAACGCTTTACATTAAGAAAATAAAATAAAAAAAATTGATTTTTTGAAAATTCTAACTGTATATAACCCCATAAGAAACCATCTGCCGCCCACAGTCGGCTTAAAACTGTAGGTCCCTCCATTTGTGCGGAAAACATCAAGCCGCACAACACAAATAGGAGAAGGAGCTCGGCCAAACCCCCAATAAAGGGTGTAAGCGCCAATTTGGCCATCCGCAAACACCAATTTGGACTTCGGTCGCTACCTCATGAATAACTTTAGTAATGTTAGCTTCCAATGGCGCAATCGAAACTGGTTTATCTACAAAACATTTAGACTTTACACACCCCCACAAATAAATGTCCAAAAATGTTATATCACGTGATTTTAATGGCAAATCCATTAGTCTGAGACGAGAGATGAATTGCTCAACGAAACGACGACGCAGTAAATCTATTGATTCGCGGGCTGTATGGCAAGTAGCGCCGTCTTGTTGGAAAGAAATGTTGTGTAGATTATGAGCTTCAATATTCGGTATCAAAAAGTCGTTTATCATGGCGCGACAGCGTTCGCCATTCACTGTTACATTAGCGCCAGCCTCGTCTTGGAAGAAATATGGGCCGATGATTCCTCCAGACCATAGGCCCCACCAAGCGGTTGTTTTCAATGGTTGTAAAGGCTGTTCTTGAATGGTTTCGGGTTGTTCTTTAGCTCAAACACGGCATTTTTGCTTATTGACTTTGCTTATTGACTATAAGTTGACCTGCTGAGCGCACAATGAACACTTCACAGGGCGTCGATTTTCGTAATATAGTTGTACGATTTGTAAACGCTGCTGAGACGTAAGTCTTTCCATGACGAAATATCAATGAATACTGAAAAAAATTATGTATTTACTTTGACAGTAGTCACGCGTGATCTGTCAAAAATCCTATTGGGAAAAAGTACCTCCAATCTGATCACCCTTTATATACGAGATGTACGCTGCTGTTATTGCTGTCAAATCACTTAACTTTGCCCTGCCACTGTTTGTTTGTGTAAATCACCAGTCGTCTTCGTCTAACTCATCTGACGGTAGGCCCAAGAAACTTGCTGTTTCGACAGGTTGGGTCCAGAGGGAGAGGGGTGTTAGATCAGTGGGTTTCGGGTGTCAATTCTGGATATGTAGGAGTTTAACCTTCTATAGCATCCAGAACGTAATTATGCAAGGTTACGTGAGACTCTCGGCGAAGTTGGAGCTCTTCGTCTGCAATGGGTGGTAGTTGGAGTCCGATGACCGCATTAGGGAATGGGGAGCTTAAGAAGGTGGTAAGGGTCTCCCGATGAATGTCGTTAATTATCAGTCTTAACACACTGATTTCAGTTATTATGGGGCACTGCCTAGTCGGTAGACACGACCAGAGAATGGGTATGGAAACACATGACTTCTGCAGAAGTTGTCTAGACGAGGAAGAGATGATCCCGCACCTTCTGTGTCACTGCCCTGCTCTATCTAGAACGTAGGCTCTCCATTTTGGATGGACAATCCTTTAATGAATTAGAAGATCTCGGCTCTGTCGAAATTAAGGATCTTACAAAATTTTTTAAAAGTACACATTGGTTTTAGGAGGAATAAGGGCGGCAACACAGTGGGCCATGCACCTGAGTGTGTCCTACAGTGGACAACCGCTTCAACCTAACCTAACCTTGCAGGGAGCATGTGAACCTCGTCGTGTAGATGTTAATGTGGCGACATCAAAAGACATCCTAAAGCAGTCCTAATGGCAGTGTTTTGACAAGTCTGTAGCTTCTTCTTGATGGAACTTTCCAATAAAATTCATATTTTCGCTTTTTTCTGGGATAGAATGTAAGACCTTTGCTTTATTAATTCGTTTTTTCTTCTGTTTCATTTTTAAGATGAATTTTTTGTGCTTTTTCTTCGTTTCTATGATTTTTTGTTTTTTTTTTTCTTTATATCCATTTTGTGATTTCACATATAATACGTAGTATGTATGTATGTATGTATCTATGTATGCATTTTATAAATGAATGTGTTCATATTTGTAAGTATGTATTTCATTAATTCCTTTTACTTCAATCTCGATCAAATGTCCATACTTTTGTGTTAATCTTACGTTCACTGTCACTGCCATCATTCACTGTCAGCAATCATTGTTTTCATAAAATAATATATATATTTTTTTTTTGTTTTTTTTTTCATATACATATGTATGTATCTAAATATGAAACAGCATCAATTTAAGCTGAGCGTCTATTAAGTACATTTATATTTAGTTTACTGATTTAACTCAATTTAATATTTTTATAAAAGAACTATGCTTAATAGTATTTTTGTTTTTGTATTTTGCTTGAAGTTAATAAAGTATGATGCCAATTTAAATAATGGTATTCATACTTTCTAAGTTTTTAACATGCGAAAATTCTTTAGTACTCGCTTTTCTAAGTTTTCACACTTTTTGAGCAGTTTCGCTATACATCTGCACTTAGCTCCGCGTTCGAGCGCCTATGAGTGTGCAATATTTGGTTTTCTACTTTTCTTCTTCTTCTTCTCTTTTGTATCGCCTGTGAACTGTGCTCATCAAGCCGTTTGCTTATAAATTTGCATACCGTAAGCGTTGAATTCACTATTATTTTATTTATTATTTCTTTAAATGTCAAATATCTTAAAAGCCCGCATTTCGCAGCGCTTCGGGATGTCAGCTTTCCATATTGTGGTTTCAGCAATTATACGAGTATTTCTTCCATTATCAATATTTCCATAAGCAGTTTGCCTATGTTTGCGGTTGGTTCGAAGTTCGAGGAGTTTTCATTTGTAGTAATGATTTTGCAAAAACAACGTGGACATTGACGCTTAGATTTTAAGTTTAGCAAGTTCGCAATAGGAAGGTTCAAAAGTTGTGAGTACAGCAAAGTTTGTTAGATTAGGTTAGGTAAACACCACGTAAGAACTTATAAACATATTTCATTCGCTTTTTCTATTTTTTCCTATTTTTTTTTTTTTTTGTTTTACTTGCCCATGATAAAAAAAATTTGCGAAAGACATATGAATATTACTTGCCGCCTTATCCGTAAATACATACGAGTATGTATGTAATTTTATTTGACTGGTATTAATGTATGTAGATAGATATAATTTTCAATACAAATATTAATGGTAGCTTTCTGGTTAGCTTGTTTCTGATACATTTCTATGTATATACATTCGATTGTAGGTGCCCATATACATACATATATTTTTTATTTCAATTGAACAGATAAACCTTTATTTCAGTAAAAATTAATTAAAATCTCACTTTAGTTTCGCTTTTCTTAAGCAGTTACTTTAAACGTAAATTTTACGTAGGCTTGCTTTCTGTTGCATATTTTTTTCCGTTATATTCAAGCACCTAGTTTCACTTTTCCCTCATCCAGCTACAGAGCTACAAAGCAGCCATTTTGAATTGAACTCACAACACTCGTTTAACTGCGTTATTTCACTTTTGCCTGTACTTAACTCCACATTGAACTAATACTTTGAAAACTATCACACTATTGTAAAAATACAAATACATTACGTTATGCCAAGCAAACTATTCACAACTTTCTTGTAATTTTTATATTTACGCGACAAATTTACTATTGGTTTGATGGGAAGTGACGCTTGAAAATTCAACTACCAACTACGTGCCAGAGACTTGCTTCCGCTTACTCGCTTTAAATTGAGAACTGCCAGACTAGTAAAAAAAAACGTATTAAAGCCTGCATATTTTCAATTGCACAGTTTTGCTAGCAGTGTAGTTTGAATGCACATTTCCCTCATGCTACTTCTTTACTCGCACAAATGTTAAGCAGAGAATGTTAATGCTAATGATCATTCTCTAGTGAATTACTTCCCTGGTTACAGTCGGCAGTATGTTAATAATTTATGCATTGCCATCAATAATGCTAACATTAACATTATCTCTTGCTATTACATCCTTACTCGCACAAATGTTACAGCAGAGAATGTTAATGATGATTACAGTCGGCATTATGTTAATTATTTATGCATTGGCACCCATAACAGAGAATGTTAATGGAATGAGAAGCAGCAAATGTTAGCATTTAACATATCGAGTTTAGCATTTAGCATTTGCTCCTTCTCATTCCATTAACATTCTCTGCCAATAATGCTTACATTAACATTCTCTGTTGCTACTTCTGCTTTACTTTACTTCTGAAATTCCATTAACATTCTCTGATGTTAGCAATGCAAATGTTTCATAAACATTCTCTCTGTTGCTACTTTTCCTTTCTCAGCTTCTGTCAAATTACAATTACAAATTACACATGCATTTTCTTGTTATTATTTATAAAACATTATTATGTATGCTAATTAAAAATATATCTTCATACGTACACACAAATGTATTATAATAATGGTAATATTTTTTTTTATAAATAATTAGAATTATATGCATAAATTTGCGTATAATAAAATGTGTGTGTGGATTTGTTTGTGATTCCGCTTAGTTATTCGCGTTGTATTTCCCAATCATGTTAGATCTCGGTTTTCCGCTTGTCAAGTATATATTTGCATCCTTTTTCTGCGCTACTCGTTCGCAAATACTTTTTGTGTTTACATTACTATGTAGTTGCTAGGTTACTTGCTACTGCTACCACTTCTGCTGTTCTGCGTGCTTAGTTTTCTCTATAAATCTTTATTATGAAATGTTGAAAAATTCGTTACTATTCTGCATGCCGGCTGCCATCCACTTCCCGCTTTACTGATTGCTTATGTATGAACACTCTATTGTTTAGTTGAATTTTTCCTATTTATGTAAGTTATTTTAGATCTGCTAATTAGTTAAACTTCATTTTATTTTCATATTTCAGTAAGTATTGTTTTTTGGTTTTTGTTTTTGTTTTTTGAATTTTCACTCAACTAAAATGAGAAATATTTTTGTTAAGTGGCTGTTGCATCTTCACTGCATGTTTTTCTCATAGCTGGTCCTACCGCCTGCGTACACTTGCAGCCGATTTTTTAATTATTCATCTGGGCATGGTTGGCTGCATTCGTGTTTAAGGGCAAAAGAGAGATAGGCAAAAACAAAAAAAAAAAAAGATTTAGGTTAGTTATTATTGAAGTAATGACGAGCAAAAATGAAAAACTGGTAGTTTAGTGTAAATTTGAGATACTCGCGTACGTGGAATATCATTAAAGGTGTTTACATGGAAGTAACTGACATAACTGATTTCAAACGAAACAAAAAAAAATAATTAAACGAAAGGATGCATACATTTTGAATTAGTTTCAATCGAGATAGCCATGCCGCACACACATTTGGTTTGGCTCAAAAAATAAATTGTTTTATTAAGCTCAAGTTGAGCCATTTCTGAACCTATACAGACACTGAATCGACATAATTACACGTTCTTAGCCCTTTAAGAGGTTATGAACGTACATTTGAAATAAAAATCACCTCTAAACCCGATATGTTAAATCGAAGATTCCAGTGCTATTTTTCCACGAATTTTTTTATTTTTTATTTATTTTTTTTGATAAGCTGATTTTGTTTTTGCGACGCTGCAAATGTATATAAGCGGATTTTCTTCACAGATTTAACTAAATTCGTTTCATATTATTCCCGGAAGTAAGACCAAATGAAACCTGATCATTTTGTTGGTTTTTCTAATAGCATAAATCATTCGCCGATAAACTTTGTCGTACAAAATGTCGGGTTATTCCACTTTTTGTGGAGCCATACATAAATCAATTTCGCGCTCTCCGAAAAAAAAACAAATATAAACACTTATATGCTACTACACCTAAATTGTAAAAAAAAAACTTGCGTTAAAACTTCGGTATATACAAGGTGGCGCAAAATTAATCACCCCATCGGAAGATGTATAATTTCTGCAAATGACTTCGCACGTCAATCATATATGATACTTGTGAACTAGGCAGCTGCAGTATACAAAGAGACAAGCAATGGAGTGCGTAAAGGTCAAAATAAAGATTTTCATCACGAAAAAAAATTTTTTTTTTTTGTAAAAAAGTTATTCAAAAACCAAATTTGATGGTTAATTTTGCAACCCCTTGTATTTTTGTTTAAATATGAACTAAAAATATTAAGGGGGGAGGCTGGTCTAGAATTTTGAAAAAATCGAAAAATTTTTTTTTGTCTTAAAAGGTGCTTTAGGGTCTTAGAAATAATATACCAAATGAGGGATGCCAGCAAAAATGTCTAAATGCCCAAATTTTTCATTCGACGGCAGTGCCTCGCAGGTATGCCCCGACCGCTACTTACAACTTTAAACGTGTTTTTCTCGAAATCACTTTTTTTAAACTGGCCGAAGACATAACTCGAACAAATCTTTACCGATTCTTACGAAATTTTGACAATACATTCGAAATACCTTTCTCCGGAGACGTACGTAGGATTTTTTATTTATATTACATAGTTTTTTTTTAATCAACAATTTTATGTCGTTCTTTATAGTGAAAATTGTAACTTTTTGTTCAAACGTGCACCATTTCGCGAAAAAACAAAATATCGAAAAAATCCTACGTACGTCTCTTTCTGTTGTTATATAGAAACTAAAAAAATTTTATTTTTTGATCCAGGACAAAAATTAAGGAGTTTACGTCTTCGGCAATGGACCCACTAGAAAAAAAGGCGCCTTAGGAGAACTGCTGGACAGCGGCCATTTTGAAATTAATTCAGACGAAAAATTTTGTATTTGTACCATGAAAGCTATATTATTAAACCTATTTCACAGATTTTCGATTGATTCCTTTGTTGAGTCAAAATAATTCATAAAATATGCCCATTTTTTGCGCTCTAGACCAGCTTCCCCCCCAAGCCACTTTTATTGTTACACACAACTGTAAGCGCGCTTTTCTCGGAACCGTGTTTTCAAAGTCGGTTGTCAAATGTTCTCGAAAACTACTCAACCGATCTTGATGAAAAATTACACAGGTGTTCGAGTTACAACTTACTCGTGCTTGAACGAAGGATTTTGTTTTTTTTTTTCAATTACAACTATTAAAAAAAAAAAAAAAAATGTCAAGCAAATTTGACCGAAATTTTCATTTTTTTGCAAAAATGTGTGCCAAAACTCCAATTTTTACTTTTTTTTCCTTCGTTCACGCACGAGTTTATAGTTTAACTAAAGCACTTATATTTGTTTTTTCATTTTTGATGAGCCTGTCAGGAGTTTTGCTGGCAACGCGGACGCACCTTTTTTTCGAGGGGTCACCGAAAACGACGTCACAATGGAGGAGTTTTAATATTTTTTTTTTTTTGAAAATTTCAGAAATTATTCTTTAAATATGTATTTATAAGGCAGAAAAGAGTTTGAATTCAATAAATAATTTTTTACATAGAAAAAAAATATTGAAAATAGGCCTTTTTTTATCCGATGTAACCCAATGAAGGTTATAGGCATGTTTTTATGATGGAACTCCCTTCCCACAGCCCCCAGGCCGCGCCACCACTCTCATTCGGTTTGAGATAGAAAATTAATAAAAATAATTTTGCTTGATATTTTTCTGATTGGTTGTTTTGATTTTATTCAACGAGGCATAGCAACGGATGCCGCGTATTGTAATATTATGGTTATTAATAAAAACTTATTTTCTATGAAATAATTGTTTGTAATTCTTTTATATGCATATCCTAAATCCCTCAAAACTACTCCCACGCGAGCGGGCCGCGAATTAAAGCTAGTAAAGTATAAAAATTAAAAAACAAAAAGCAAAAAAAAAATACAAACAAAAAAATTAAAAAACTTAAAGAAAAACTTGGATTATACCAATTGTTGAAATCTCTGGAAAAAAGCATGAATTGTAGTAAAATATGCATTATGTTGTCCGGAAAGAAATTGCCGATTTTTTAAAAGAAAGAACTTTAATCAATTATATATTTTCCATTTTGTTCGATAACTTTTTGCCATCTTTCCGGCAAATTCATTATTCCGCGCACATAGAATCTCTGGTCTTTATTTGCAAAAAACTTGAACCAAGTGAGATTTTAAAGCCTCGTCAATACCGAAAGTTTTACCATTTAAGGAGTTCTGCAAAGACCCAAGCAAATGGTAGTCTGACGGTGTAAGGACAGGGGTATATAGTAAATGCATCGAAAGTTCCCAGACAAGCTCTCTCAGTTTTTGGCGAGTGACCAAAAATGTATTCGGTCTAGCGTTGTCCTGATGAAATATGACACCTTTCCGATTGATCGCTTTTCGTTAATGGCCGCATTCAATTTGTCCAATTGTTGGCAGTAGGTATCCGAATTAATCGTTTGGTTCCTCTGAAGCAGCTCAAAATATACTACACCAGTCCAGTTCCAGTCCCACCAAACTGACAGCATAATCTTTTCTTGCTGAATATCAGCCTTTGAAGCAAACCGCTTCATCATGTTTGAACAATGATCGTTTTCGTTTGACGTTATTGTAAACAATCCATTTTTCCACACCAGTGATAATCCGCTTCAAAAACGAATCGACTCCATTGCGTTTAAGATGCATATCACAAGCGTTGATTCGGTTTGTTAAATGAATTTCTTTCAATTCATGTGGTATCCAAATAGCAAGCTTTTTTACCACTCAAAGACTCTTTATATGCTCATGAACAGTTGGTTTCGGTATATTTAACTTCTCTCCAGTCTCACGCAAAGTTACTTGACGATCCAATTCGATTAAAGCCTTGATAACTTCTTCATCGACAACACTTGGCCGACCTGAACGCGGCTCTTCTTTAAGTAAAAAATCTCCAGAACGAAATTTGATAAACCAATTACGACACGGTCTTTCTTTTAAGATTTTATCACCATACAAATCAGCCAACTTTTTAGCAACATTCTCTGCGCTTTTTCCTTTATGGAAATAATAAAGTAAAATATGACGAAAATGTTCTTCTGTGGGCTCCATGTAAAAATTGACGCTAAACAAACAAATATAAACAAAATTACGCGCACTTTTTTTTTGAAGCAAGCTAAAAGTGACAGCTAATAACTGTCAAAAGAAAAAATTAAAATAAATAGTCACTAGCAGTTCAGAACAATTATCAACGCCGTCTATATGTAAAATCGGCAATTACTTTCCGAACAACCCAATATATATACAAATATATATACAAAACCAATTAGAAAAATAATAATTTTGTTAAAATAAAAATTTTGTTAAAAATAATAATTTTGTTAAAATAATTATTTTGTTAAAAATAATAATTTTTTTAGAAATAATAATTTTGTTAGAAATAATAATTTTGTTAAAAATAATAATTTTTTTGTTACAAATAATAATTTTGCTAAAACAATAACTTTGTTGAAAATATTAATTTTGTTATAATAAAAATCTTTTAAACTTTAAAACTAATATCTGAAAAATCATTTTGTTAAAAGTAATAATTTTATTAAAAATAATAATTTTGTTAAAAATATTAATTTTGCTAAAAATATTAATTCTGTTAAAAGTAATATTTTTTCAAAATTATAAATTTTGCTTAAAATAATAATGGTGTTCAAAATAATAATTTTATTAGAAATAATGTTTTTGAAAAAATAATTATTTTATTAAAAATAATTCTGTTAAAAATTATAAAATAATATAAAAATTAAGAATATTAATTTTGCTAAAAATAATAATTTTCCTAATAATAATTTTATTGAAATAATAATTTTATTAAAAATAATAACTTATTTAGAAATAATTTTATCAATAATAATTTTGTTAAAACTAATTTTTGTAAAAAATACTAATTTTGTTCAAAATAATTTTGTTACTAACAATTTCGGGAAAAATAACTTTATTAAAAACTTTGTTGTAAAAAATAATAATTTTGCCAAAATAGTTCAATATTTTCAGTTAAATGTGAAATAAACGTATTTCTGTGAAATTTGAGAAATAAAATCGTATTTTATTTCAGCCATTTCGCTTAAGGGGTTAGGGGTAGTCAGAGGCCCGAAAAAATGATGATTTTCACGAATTTTTTTTTGCTACTTAATTAATTAATTTAACAAAAATAAAAACATAGCATAAAAACATCATGTTTTAACTTGGCTTCACCAAAATTTCAAAAAAAAAATTAATAATTGCAAAAGTTATCGCTGTTTGTTTCACAGAAGTCCCTTGCGGTGAACATCACAAGTCCTTGCAGATTCATCTAAAACCAATCGGATAAGAAAAATTAGTTTTATTAATAGATAATCTTGTGCCTGATCGAAGCTTTTTTTTTTTCAAAATGAACAAAATGGCGGCCTCAGAAAATTTTTTCCAGATTTTAGAGCAAAAAACCAACAGTTAATTGTTAAAAAAAAATCGAAATTTTTGAAAAAAAAAATCCTTCGATCAGGCACAAGTTTTTTATGTTTTTCAAAAGCTGTATAAATTTTATTGAAATCTACGTAGCGGTTTTTAAGTTACAGTGTTCACCAGTTTGAAAAACATAGTTTTGAGAAAAACGCATTTAAAGTTTTGCTATCGGCTCCGGAGCGGCCGAGCGCCCTTTGTTAATTGTTGAATAACTTGAAAAGTATTTGTCGGATTCACTTCAAATTTTTACACAATATTTTTAAAACATTATACTTTAAGAAAATGCAAAAAAACAAAAATCAATTTTTTGAAAATTCTGACTACCCCTAACCCCTTAAGATCAAAAAGTTCCGATACACAGTTCATTGGAAAATTCCAAATTTTGATTGCACTTCTATTAAGAAAAACTCTTAAATTACGACTGTAAATGTTTTCATAATTCAAATATTGCTGAAATTTACTGGTATAGCTGATAAGATTCTAATTGAACCCAAGTATTTTTTTTTTTTCGTTTTGGGCTCGAATGTCCACAGACGTGCATATATTTTCGTTGTCTACCAAATCTTTGTTTATCCATTTAGCGATAAAAAATTAAATTATTTCGCAGCTATCACAAGTAATTCAGCGATACTCCATAAAATTTTTAAATGAATAAATATGTACTGTCAGCGACAAAAGTAAGTGTACACCACATATTGATAAGTTTTGTCTATAGTTTTTGATAATTTGTATCGGTAACGGTTTTGTACATTTTCCCGTATACCGCATTCAACATTTACTCCACATTTTTCTTTTATATAGAAGAAAACACCCAACACCGTCAGCGAAAAAAATTCTCAAAAATCAACGCGAAACTAGCACTTTACTAGACCAAAATTTAATGAGCTACAACAGTGCATACTTGGAATTTTTTTCCGAAATTCTGAGTAAAAAGTGTGAAATTTTGCCGAATTGCATTTAAAAATTTTCGCCGAACTTTTACAAATTTTATATAGGAAACTTTTCTTTATATGGTTTCTGTTGTGCATTACAAAAAAAATAAATAAATAGTCAAAACTTATTGCCTCTGAATTGGCCAACTGCGGACCAGCGGTTAGCCCAAAGGCACCAGAGCAAATAATCGGAATCAGTTCTACCGGAGTCATGAATTGGATCAGCGATTATGTATGCAATTTACATAAAGAGCGATATGGTCCAGTCTGGAATGCTGTAGAACTAAAAAGTGTTTCGTGACAACCCCGAACAGAAAACTCTCGAACTTTCTTGGTAAAACTTGGTAGAAAAGACATAAGCCGCGAGGTCAGCATATGACCGCCATTGGAATCATTGAGGACGGGAGTTGCCTATCTTGCTTAGAGGAGCCGGATAGCACTGAGCATTTTCTCTGTGAGCGTCCTGCCTATGCTAGAGCAAGGCTAAGAATTTTTGGGTACTTGTTGTCAAGAGACTGAGTAAAATTCGTTCTCTCGAACTGGGGGATATTTTCAGATTTGCTAAATAATCTGGAAAATTTAAACAGAACTATCTAACTTTGTCTCTATTCTATCCTATCTCTTTCTTTCTGACACTTCTCTTCTTTTTCCTTGACTATCAAAACTTTTACTTTCTAGAGCTTCGTATACAATGAGATTTTTAGCCTGAGTGTTTTAGGAGTTACAAAATTTCTCGGTACTTCTGACATAACCTTTTTTAAATTTCAATTTCAAAACTTCTCACAGCACTAGTTATCTCTGTCTTTGGCTCTATTCTATCCCATCCCTTTCTCTCTGTGACTTCTCTCCTTTCCTCCTTGACTATCCACACTTTTACTTTCCAGAGCTTCGAATACAATGAGCTTTTTAGCCTAAGAGTTTTAGGAGTTAACATCCATTCCCTCGTTGTCTCTTCGCTCGCCTGTTTTAAACTTCAATTTCAAAACTTATCAAACAAAACTTCTCACAGGACTAGTTATCTCTGTCTCTGTCTCTATTATCTCCCTTTCTCTCAGTCACTTCCCTCCTTTACTATCAACTCTTTTATTTTCCAGAGCTTCGAATACAATGGGTTTTTTAGCTTGAGTATTTAAGGAGTTACCATCCATCCCCTCGTCGCTTCTGGGCTCGCCTGTTTTAAATTTCAATTTCAAAACTTATCAAACAAAACTTCTCACAGGACTTGCTAACTCTGTCTCTATTCTTTCCTGTCCCTTTTTCTCTGTCACTGCCTTCCTTTCCTCCTTGACTATCAACCCTTTTTACCAAATTTGGGTTCCCATTGTCATGAGACAGAGTAAAACTCTGTCTCTGTCTCTATTCCATCCTATCTGTTCTTTCCGACACTTCTCTCCTCTTCTCCTTGACTATCAACCCTTGTACTTTCCCGAACTCCGAATACAATAGGCTTCTTAGCCCAAGTGTTTTAGGAGTTACCATTCTCTCGTTGCTTCTGCGCTCACCTCTTTCAAATTTCAATTTCAAAACTTATCAATATGTGGCGTACACTTACTCTTGACGGTGACTGCATGTATACATTATATAAATTTAAAATTTGCTACTTATTTACGAAATAATAAAACCAATATTGTTGTTGTTTTTGGGTCTTCCTTTTTAATGTGGAAAATTATAATTTTTTGTTTTTTTGTGAATGTAGTTTTGTTTTCATTTTTGTGTATTACTTATAAACATCATCATACTTTAAGATATTTAATATTTATATTTACTTTGTTTTTCGTTAGTCATTTAAATGTACGGTCGTTTGCATTTTTTTTTTTTACAATTAACTTAGGAAACATTTAACTTTTTTTCGTTTGTTTTTTTTTTTCAGAGTGTAAAAAATCATTGATAAAATTACAGTTTTTAAAATATTCGCATAAACTTTTTTTACATTCAGAGTTACCATTTAAAACACATACCAAAATATAAATTAACAAAAAAAAAAAAACAAAAAATAGAAAAGCTTGGTGCCACACATACGAGTACAATACTTACGACGCAACGTCAAAGAATTTGGGACTAAATTTACAATTTGCCATTTACATGAATATTTCGTCAGCGCGGAAATACGCATGCGTTGAGTCACGTTCGTCACACATAATTTTGAGAATTAAAGAAAGTGTAATTTAAAACGGAATTTTCTGGTGCTTAACGTAGTTTCTACGGCTGGCAATAAACGGTTTGTGTTTAAAACTAAGTATTAAAAAAACAAAAACCAATAATTGCGCGAGTCTAGACTTGAGTTGTTGTTACACTTAGTTCAAATGGGTTATTTTTGCTAATATTTAAATGGTGTGTAAATAATATCATTGGAATTGAAGAAAACATAACTTAGATTACTAGATTTGATTAGTTGATTTTTTTCTTGTTTTTTTTTTTTTTTTTTTTTGAGAAAACTAAAATTTTAAGTATTTCTACTTTGAACAAACGCCAACACCGATTTGCTGCTTTTTTCTGCTGCCATATGTTGTGGGGTCGGTTCTCTCACTCACTCCCAGCGCACTAAATACTTTTTCAAATTTACTTTTTCTAAATTTTTTCCTGAAAACGCCTGACCTGGCCTGGTACACCTGTTTGCCCGTCTGTGTGTGTGTGTTTGTTAATTTAAAGACTTTTCAGCTAAAGTAGAAGATAATGTATTTCTTTATTTTGCAATTTTTGTGTATTTTTTTTAAATTTACTTTTAATATTTTTTATTTACTTTTTTCCATTTCTTTAAGCAGTGTTTAGGTTAACTTTCTTACGTTTTTAAACGCTAAATTTTGCTTGGCGCGTTAAACTACAAATTAATATTTAAATAATGTTTATTTTTTTTGTTTTATAAAATAAATAAAAAAATGTATGTATGCATTATATTGTTTTTTTGTTTTTAAGAGAAATATATATGTATATATTATTATCGATATATTATGATTTTAATAATATATGTATATATAAAAAAAAATATTTTTAAATGAATCTTTTGTGTTTAATAGTAGATAATAAAGTGTAAATAATAGCAATATATATGTATGTATGTATGTGGGCGCGACATTTTCAAATGGCTGCAGACGGCAATCTAACAATTGAGGATGTTAGCGTGGAGGCAGACATATCGTGCAGTTGCGGGTCATCCGAGCAGAGTGTCGGGGGTATTGAAATGCAGCGGCGCAGTGTAAAATTTACTTTATTTTTGTTATTCGCACGCAAAGAGTAGGCTTGGTGAAGCCTGGCAAATATTTTTGAAAGGCTGGGCAAATATTTTTGGAAGGCTTATCGAATATTTTTGAAAAGCTTCGCAAATTATTTTGAAGGCCTTCGCAAATTATTTTGAAAGCCTTGAAAAATATTTTTGAAAGGCTTCTCAAATTATTTTGAAAGGCTTCTTAAATATTTTTGAAAGACTTTTTAAATATTTTGGAAAAGCTTTGCAAATATTTTTGACAGACTTGTTGAATATTTTTGGCAAATATTTTTGAAAGGTTTCTTAAATATTTTTGAAAGGTTTCTTAAATATTTTTGAAAGGCTTGTCAAATATTTTTGAGGGGCTTATCGAATATTTTTGAAAGGCTTCTCAAATTATTTTGAAAGGCTTGACAAATATTTTTGAAAGACTGAGCAAATATTTTGAAAGACTTGTCAAATATTTTTGACAGGCTTATTGAATATTTTTGAGAGCTCGCCAAAGATTTTTCTGAGCCGAGCAGAAATGTCTCAAATTTTTAAATTGCATAATTTTCAGAGTACGAAAAACTTAATTTTATCATAAAAAAATTCAAATGACTTAACATTGAAATTAAGCGCAAAAGTTCCACAATTTTGCAAAACTCAAAACACGATTCAAAACTTCAAAAATTGTGCACAGAAATTTTGCAAAAAAAATTATAATGATTTGAAAAAAGATTTATAAATTTTCTAGCATTAAGTAAGAAAATCAGCTATTTCCAAAAACAGCAACGCAAATACTTCAAATTTGATTTTGAATTAAATTTTATAGTACTTTTTTGTAATTTTCCAACAATTTGAGGCTAAAAAAAAGCACGCCGCGCATAGTTTTTGCGTGCTTGTAGCAGCTTTTTAGCGTAAAGCTTTAATTACTAAAAAAATGATTTTGAATTTAATTTTATGGTACTTTTCTGTAATATTCCAACAATTTGAGGTTAGAAAAAATTTTTTTTTCTAGGTTTTGCCCACCCGCTTGCTTGTCAGTCAATTCAAAAACTATTTGCTGCTGTTGTGAAGGCAAATAGTTTCGAAATTCCGAAAATGGCAAACGAAAAATCTACTTAACACAATTATTTATGCTCAACAAAAATAAAGGTAAATTTATGGTCTGCAAAAAGTTGCTTTTGCTCAACATTTCCCGAAAGTTAATTAAGAGGAAATGCCAACTAGCTGTACAATTTTTTAAAAATTGATTCCTTGTTCTTATGCGTACAACTACCGTCGATCATTTCCTCTAGAATATCAGTTTTTGATGCCCCTCCATTACGCACCAATGCGTATTAGTTAGTCAAGTGTTGTACATTTGTGTTTTTTTTTCTTCTCTTTTCATTTATTTATAAATATAAATATTTATTTAATTATGCGTTCATTTAGGTAAGTGTGTGTGTGTGTGTGTGTCCAAACAGTTGTTGTGACGGTAGACGTAAAACTGGTATAAATGCACTATTATTTGCTACAGTGCAAACGAATTGTATGCGCACAAAGGACGCCGCCTACAATTTACGAAAATTGCATAGGTCGCAATTTTGTTTTTTCTTTTCACTTTTAATTTTTGCCAAAGTTGGTTTTTAGTATTTTCTATATGAATGTATATATAAATTGTTACATATAATAGCGTACGTTGTAGCATGGAGCGTTGTTATGCAGCTGTATTGAGTTGTAAATCGAATTGAGGTTATACCAAAAAAAAAACAGTAAAACCAAAAAATAAAGCTATGAAGAAATTGAGTTTTTCAAAAATGTACACACGCAAAATTAAGTTATGAAATGAAGTGCCTAAAAAAAACTTTTCCACTTTTCGTCGTTTCGACTTTAACGAAAGTTAACTAAATTTGTTTGTGTGATAAATTCTTCTTTTTCTTTATTTTTGGCATTTGAAAACCAATATCAGTTAAAATTGTAACAAATATATGTAACGTAACACCTGCTCGGCGTTTTTAGAGCAGCAGCGCTGCTTTGCTGCGCCTCAGCGCTTCCTAAGTGTCACATTTCACAACTTCATAACTAACTACACTGGCCCCAGCATATTTATTTCAACGCACTTAAGTAGTACAGTAAATTGGCTAATAGCCACAGTAAGGCAGGCTGCTGTCTGACTGCTACCACCCATACGAGTTTCATGTTCTCCTTTTCTTCTTCTTTGCATAATTTTCACTCTTCATACTATTCTTCAAGTTTCTTCTTTCAAGTTTGCTTTCTCATTTATTTATTTTTTTCTTTTAATTCTTTTCCCACATGTTTCGACTTGTTTCCTTCGCCGTCTGCGCCTCTTAAAAACTTGCTCATTTCCATTTATATTTATTTAATAATTAAATTTTTTATATTATTTTTGTATTTAATTTGTTTTTTGTTTTTGTTTTTGTTTTTTCCTCTTTCACCAAACATTGAAGCCGTGTTTTTGTATACCATTTTAGGGGATTATTAAGGATACATAATTGTTGCTGTGTTACATCGTTACATGTTACAACTTTTCTCGGCACACAAATCAATTGCACGCATTCCCATAAACGAAAAATAGCCGTGTTTTCTTCTGCTTGCGCCAGTTTAGATTTCATACTTTGCCATAAGTGAAAATTCGGTTGCAGCAAATGTAAAAATTTACCACCAAATACATACAAAAAAAAGAGTTCAAGACTGGCTTTCATTTACTTTTTGCCCTTTGTTTCATCCAAATATCCGCCGCCACTAAAACGAGATTTTTCGCTTATGCCAAATGCGTCAATGTGTGTGCGCATGTTTTTGTTTTATATTTTTCATATTTCTTACTACTTATTGTTGCGCATGCGCGCAATTTCTGCTACTCAAACATAATATTTACTTGTATTTTTCCTCTCCTCTCTTCACTCAACTATGTAATTGCATTCTGCAATTGCAATTGCAATTTGCCATTGTTTACGTAATTGTCGTATTTGAATTTATTTGCATTTTTCCTTCATTTCGCTACACAAAGTTTCACGCGTTTGTGCTAACTTATAAGAATTCTAAAATTTTCTTTCTTTAGTTGGATCGCGGCATTTTCATACCCTTCCGTTTGAGTTAGCCATCATTTCACGTGCGTATTATTGTGGGTTTTCCTTTCATTTTTTATTTGCTTTTTTGTTCTCAATGTGTTGTGTTTGTTATTTGTTGGCATGTGTATGTGTTGTTGCTTGGCCTCATTCAATTACCTCGACTTCCACCGCCACCTGCATTGTAGTAGGGTTTGTTCATTTGCCCACCGCCGTTGGGGCCAACGCTACCGCCGCCACCATTATTCGGACCACCAGGGCCACCACCTTGGCCGCCGCCGCCGCCCCCATTAGGACCGCCACCGCCAACATTGCCATTATTGTGACCGCCAGGGCCACCCACTCCACCCTGAGGCCCGTTACCGCCACCGGAGCCGGGTGGCCCACCGCCAGGACCTTGTCGCATATTATTTGGCCGTTGGCCAGCTTGCGATTGTTGTTGTTGCTGCTGTTGTGACTGGGGACCACCTTGTGGATGTTGTGGATAATTGGTGGGACGCTGAATGGGCGTAGGATAGCGCCCTTGTCCGCCTTGGCCGCCACCACCGCCCCCCGAGGGTCCTCCTTGTACACCAGGCGGACCACCACCACCACCGCCACCTCGACTGCCGGGCGGCATATTCTGCACATTACCACCACCTACACCACCAACTCCGCCAGAGCGCTGTTGTACAGCTTGTTGCTGTTGCGATTGTGATTGTTGTTGTGCTTGTTGTTGCATGACTTGATTCTGTAAGTCCCACTGTAAAGTAAAGAAAGTCAGCATTATTTCAAGGGCTTTAAATAGCGAAATAAGTGCATAAAACTAAGTAATAACACTTACGCTTCCATAGTTTTTATGGTGTGGAGGACTGGGTTGAGATTGCACCTGTTTAGCTAAACTTAAGCTGACGTCAGCGCCGAGTGGACTTTTTAGTTGACGTCCCATCTAAAAGAAATCTTTACTTTAGAATATATTTGTGTATGAATGTTGCTAAATTTTTCATAACTCTCTATTGCAACCTTCACAAAACTTAATTAAAGCACTCGACTCACTTGAAATGGTGTTTTTTGGGGTGTTTTTTTAAAAGCGTGTAAAACGAAAAAAAAAAAGATTTTTTATTTTTGTTTCAGTAATTAATTTTTTGACCATTGTTAAAAAATAAAAAAATTTTTTGGCCATACAAAGTTCGTTAAAAAGGTTCAGTCTTCAAAAATTGGTCTTCACATAGGCAATGGACACAGATATAGCCGGTTCTAACGAACCGATTTTTATGAAATAAAGTTTAAATGACGTAGAATTGATGTCGTTATCGTGTGAACTACGTTCATTCAGAAAAAAACATTTTAGTGATTTGTTCGGACCTTTAGAGTTAAAAAAAGGCTCGTCTTTGAACGTCCGCCATTTTGACTTTTTTGATTTCAGACACCTGTGAGTCCTCGAATACATGTCGGCACTGCCGACTTTCTTGGAAAACCATTTTTTGAAGGCTGACAACTTTTTGAACGAACCTCGTATGGCCAACAAATTTTAATTTATTTTTTAACAATGGATCAAAGCGAGCACCTTAACTCTCAATTACCTTTCACGAGTAGTTTCCTCGTCTTTTAAAACTTATTTTTGTAGCGAGAGTCGCTCTTATTAGAAAGAGATTCTTGATTTAGGGCTTTTTTTTATCCATGAAATATTTCCGTTTACGCTAATCCTAACCTCACTTCCATTTTCGGAATACATCCCATTTTCAAATTCTTTTTGTGGTGAGAGTCGCTCGTATTAGAAAGAGGTTCTTGATGTAGGGTTTTTGTTTTTTGTCCAAGAAATATTTTCGTTTTCGCTAGACGAGTACAATTTAGCCTCTAATCCTAACCTCACTTCAATTTTTGGCGTATATATATCCCATTTTCAAATTCCTATAATCCTAACCTCACTTCACTTTTTCGAATATATCCCATTTTCAAATTCTTTTTTTTTTTGTGAGAGTCACTCTTATTGGAGGAAAAAGATTCTTGATGTAACGCGAGTACAAATTCCCCCATAATCCTAACCTCGCAGCCCCCGGTCATTCTCTCCGCTTTCCAACAAATTCATATTCCCTCTCATTTCTTCTACAACTATTTGATTCCCACTTACCGAGTCCTGCAAGTGGCTTTGCCCTTGCCCAGACTTCATGTATGCTGCCGCGGCAGCTGCTTGCTGCTGAGGCGTTGGTCCAGCCCGAAATTGATTGATGCTCGCTGCTGTCAACAGCTGCGAATTCATAAACTGCGTATTAAAGTTACCCATTGTGTGCTGCGACTGTGGGCCGGGGGGTCCCTGCGGTCCGGGAGGACCATTGGATCCGGGCGGACCGCCCTGATGTCCCCCATAGAGGCCTGCCGCTGCAGCGGCTGCAGCTGCCAGACCAAAATTTTGCGCACCGGCGCCTGCGCCTTGTGGTGGTGGACCACCATAGAATGCCGGTCCGTTGGGTCCACTAGCCGAATTTGAGTAGTAGCTGTTGGATTGCAATTGATGCGCTCCCGGTGGACCGGGTGGGCCACCTTGTGGATGTTGTGGCGGTGGACCGGGATACAGATTCATATATTGTTGTGCTGCATATGGACCACCACCACCGGCACCTTTGGAACCGATCGTACCTAGTTGTTGGGATGAAGGCGGCGGCTTAACGGAACCTACCGATGACATCATCGAATTGGAATTAGAGGAGATTATCGTCACCGCTGGTGCATTCGGATTATTTAACTGTTGCGAGTTTGGATTGCCAAAAGGCGATGGCCCACCGCCCATGCGGAACTGTGACGTTAAACTGGAATACATTTCAGGTGTAGGAGCAGCAGCCATATTGGGTGGCGTCTGCATGGTGTACGCATTGAAGGGACCACCGGTGGCTGCCGCTGCTGCGCTGTAATGACCAGGAAAACTGTGCGCCGCTGCTGCGGCTGAAAATTGCGAACGGCTCGAATGATCAAGTGAATGGAATGGTGCATAGAGGCCTGCTTGCGAGGGTGGTGGCGGTGCCATTTGCGATGAGTTGAACACGACCGTAGGCGGACTGGGTATGCCGGTGAATTGTGGTGATGCTTGGTAAAACGAGGGTGGTGCGGCATGCAGCTGTTGCTGTTGTGCCGCTGATTGCTGATGTTGCGCCTGCTGTTGCTGCTGCTGCTGTTGTAGAATAGGCGGTGGTGACATTCCCATTGAGGAGCCATGATGTTGTTGCAGCTGTTTGGCCGCGGCAGACGCCTGCTGCTGCTGTTTCACAACATCTGGATGTTTCAACACTTGTTGTTGTTGCTGAGCAGCGGCAGCAGATTGCGCTTGCTGCTGTTGTGTCTGCTGGGGACTGGGATAGCCGCCTACACTGGCGGCATCATCGGCACCACCCACCACAATGCTGCCGCTTTGCGCGAATTGCTGTTCGAGTGGTGTGGCGACGTCGAACGGTGAGCCATGGCCGCCGTAGCCGCTTGGCACGGGACCGGGCGAAGAGAGTGAGTGGTGTTGATGCTGGTGTAGTGGCACTGCCGCGACTGCATAGTGTGGCATATGTTGCTGTTGGTGTTGTTGTTGTGATGCGGCTACAGCAGCTGCTACGAAAGAGGCGGCCGCGGACATATGTCCACTGGGATCCACTACCTCCATTTGCTGCTGGGCCTGCTGTTGCTGTTGTTGCTGCTGCTGTTGCTGTTGATGTTGCAACTGCTGCTGTGCCTGCTGTTGCGCCTGTTGCTGCTGCTGGTGTGCCACCTGCTGGTGTTGTAGCACAGATGTATTCGCCTCAGACGTCATGGGCGCCACACTTTCCCACACCTTCTTTACGCTGGCAATCTTCATATTCAAGTCGGCGGTCGAAATTATATTCTGCGCCTGTTGCTGCTGCTGTTGTTGCTGTTGATGCTGATGTTGTTGTTGGCCAACAGCGGCAACACCAACTTGTTGCGCAGCCACACTTACAACTTTCGGTTCGTTATCATTTGTTTGCTTGTTGGGCGCTGAAGTAACGTACGTCTCCGTGGCATCGCCAAAAGTGAAGCCCAATTTCATATCCTTGTCGTAGTCGCCCGCGGCGGACACAACCACGCTGCCACCAGGCACTGGCGAATCATTCGCCTTGGCGAAAGACATCTGAGATAGCGCCGTGCTGAGCGTTTCCACTGCCGAAACACTTACGCCGCTGCTTACGGCTGAAGCCAGTGACTCAGAGGAGCGTTTCATCTGCGCTGCCTGTGCTTGCTGTTTGTAGTTGGTATTTTCAAAGATGATCGTATTCACTGGAGCGCCATCTAGCAATAACGGGTTACTACCACTCACAACCGCATTTGGTTTTTCACTGCCGGTTCCCAGTTTTAATTTGTCTACTTCATTGATAGAAGCACGGTGCTGTGAGGTCGGCTGTTGACGCCCCACATTCGATGTAACGGCATTTGTATCCGATTTACTCTTTTGCAATTCGACACTCTGTTTTTGTTGTTGTTGCGTAGTAGCGCTCTGGTTTGTTACGGCTGTACTGTTGGCAGGCTTGAAGTTGCCGCCGTTATTATTGCCACCCAGGCCTGGTGGTGGTTTCGTAACCGTCTGTTGTTGCTGCTGCTGGTTGGGTTTATTGGCGCCAATAGCGGATGTCGATTGCGAAGTGGGCAACGAGGCCATTGGCAAATCTTGTTTCTTAACACTGACAGTAGAGTTGCTGCGTTGCGCGGCCGCCAGTTGCCCCGAGCTATTGCTGCGTTGTTGCACTGTGCCACCGGGTGTGTCCTTTTCTTTAGAAGAAGACTTACGTTCCCGCTCTAATACGTCGTCAGTTTTAGTGCTCGATGTGCTCTCCTTGCGCGCCTGTGGGCCCACACTGTTGCTGCCGAACTGTTTTGGCGGTATTGCTGACGCGTTCTTCTTTTCTGTATCGGCAACACCAGTTGTTGTCTTCTTTGTTTGCTGCGCGTTTGACAAATTCTGCTGGGGAGCCTGCTGCTTACCGCTCGATTGTGTGCGCGTCTTGTCCTCCGCAGAGGATGTTGCAGTGGCATTGTTACCATCCTTAACTTTAGAAAGTCCAGCGCTTAGCGCCAATTGGTTTTGTTTCGTTTTATCCACATCATTGCTACCGCTTGCCTGTTCCGACTCTGAGCTGCGCTTATGTTCCTTATGGTGTTCATCATAGGGCTGCCTGCCGTAATGGCGACCCTGACCGCGTCCACCATCGTTACGTCGATAGGATGAAGAACTACCACGTTCGCCACGCTCGCTCCGATCGCCAATATTTGCGCCACCGCCACGACCACGACGAGATGGTTCACCACGCGGTGCGAAACCTTCCTTTGAGCTACGTTCTTCCCCGCTGCTACGATGACCACCACCGCCATGCTCCTTTCGCGGCACTTTAGAGCTTTGACGATCGCCACGACGTCCATACGATTCGTCATCGACGTCCTCTGAATGCTCAGACTCACTGGGGAGCCGTGCTTCATTCGAGCTATAATAACGTCCACCACGCATAACACGAGGATACCAGTCGCGCATGCCACGACCACCACCGAAAGGGCGTGAATGGGAGCCTCGGTCACGATCACGGTCTCTGTCGCGGTCGCGGTCACGTCCGCCACCGTTACCAACGCGCGGATTAGGTCTTTTCGGCTCCCGCTGTGGTTGACTTGCCGTTGTTGTTGCTGCCGTACGATTTTCGTCACCCTGTTGCTTGGTATCATCAGTAGAAATAGATTCTTTACGAGCCCCTGAAATGACAGGAGCAGCGGCGTTACTGCTTTCGCTTTCCTTACGCTTTTTCTGCAGAGATTCGGCGTCTATTGTTTGCTTTATAGTCGATACGCTCTTCTCTTCAACTATCTTCCCGGCTGAGACAGTTTCCGCACTACTTCCTGCCTGCTGCTGCGGCTTCGACTTCTCATCGCTCGAAGACTCAGAGCGGCGTAGAATCTGGGTTGGTGCAAAATGCGATGTTTGTTCGCTTTCACTGCGACGAAGTGGCAGTTGTTGTTGAGACTGTTGCTGCTGTTGATGCTGAGATTGCAGTTGTTGTTGCTGTTGCGAATGTAAGTTTTGTTGCTGTTGCGACTGTGGCTGCTGCTGCTGCGGTGAGGAAGATTCCTCCTCCGATACACTCTTCTGGGTATGCGGACGTTGCAGTATCTTAATGGGTAGGGATTCGTGGCTATGAGATGAAGAGAAGCTTTCTTCGCGCTGCCGCTTAAGCTCAGCATCCGTCTCCTCGGCCCAAGACGACACAAGTAAGCCACTGCCAAACTCTTTAGAATCATTCAAGTTGTTGGCGCCAGCATATTTGCAGGATTCATCGTTGGATGAAACGCTAGTTTTGCGTTGCGAAGTATCCGAAATGCTGCGCGATAATTGATTCTGGGTCATACCGTTCCCACGCATGTAATCATCTCCACCCCGTCCACTGCGTCCACCATGATAACGTGGTTCATCGTCGCGTTCACTGTCATTGCGAATACGGCCATATCCGCCGCGCGTATAGTTGTCACGATAATCACCACGACCGCCGCGTTGCATTTGACCGGCACCACCAATGCCTCCCCCTTTTTGCATGTAACGCCCACCAGACTCATAGGCGGAATTAGAAGAGGCTGATTTTTCTAAACCAACTCCCAATGAACCGGGAGCTTTTCCGTTACTACCTAAAGCGCTTCCGCTACTTGTTAATGGTGCGCCTAGCTGGGCTTGCATCTGCTGCTGCTTCTGGAATCGAGGCGGCAAATTCGATTGAAACTGCGCAGAAAATATTGGCTTGCCACCAGCACCTATAGTCGGTACGCCAACGCCACTGCCAGGACCACTACGTTCGCTGCGTACATAATCGCCACCGCCGCGCACATCGCGATTATCAAAGCCACCGCGCATGTTGCCGCGTTCGTAATCTCTGCCAGCGCCACCACCGCGCCGCATATTGAATTCCTCCTCACTGCCACCTCCTACAGAGGGCGGAGGTGTCGGCTGTTCCACGGTGTCGCCCCCACCGGCAGTTATTGTTGCACCGCTACCAGCTGCTGCTGCGCTCGCTGCCTTCTTGTTGTAAATCTTCATTTCGAGTTCCTGTAATTTACGAGCTGCTGCTTCACGGCGCTCTTTCTCTCTACGCTCCTCCTCTTCTTTACGTTGTTTCACACGCTCATAAACGGCCGCGTCCAGAGCGATACTGCCCGCGGCGCTGTTGCGATGCCCATTCTGCTGACGTGTATCTTCGCGCTCAGTCGATTTTTCACGCTCGACACTTTCCCGCTGTTCCTTAACACTGCCGCCACGTTGCCAATTGTTGTTTACGCTGCTCGCATTGGAGCTCTTACGCTGATCCAGAGCACCACCGCTGCCGCCCGACTTGTTAAATACTGGTCGATCGCGCTCCAGCGTTGGAGTATGTTCTTCAGGCGATTCATCATCTGAGAATGTCAACTTTTTCGTGTAGTCTATATCATCTTGTTTTGTCCAGCTGTCATCGTTGGCTATAGCATTTAAACGTTCCAAATCTTCTTCGCGTATGATGGGTCGTTGCATTTGGACCACTTCTGGTTCAATAACGAATTCTTTCTCCTTACGTCCGCCTGCGCCTCCACCGTTAGGCGTTTGTGTGCCGCCACCACCACCACTACCACAGCCGCCACTTAATGGAGGTGTGACCATTTGTGGTGGTCTTTTGGGTATTATGGTCGCTGCACGGAAACTACTAACAGCCGGTGAGCCTGAGCGATAGTCCTGCGCTCCACCACCACCATTGCCGCCAGCCGAGCGTTGTTGACGCAGTGCAACACCCGATCCACCGCCACCACCCGATTCCTTGCCGCCAATGCCGTTCTGATAGTTTGGTGGCGTTTGAGAGCGCGGTCCATTGCTGCCAACACCGCCAACGCCACCACCACTGCTGCCAGCTGGGGGCAATGGTGCCCCTCGCTGCATGAACGATGGCATTAGCTGCAGGATCGGCAACGGGACTGCTGCGCCCGCAGCATTGGCATTCTGCCCTTGGTGGCCCTGGCCCTGTTGGTTCAACTGGCCTTCTACTGCGCCCTTGGCTGATTTCTCTTGCTGCTGCAACCAGGCGGCAGCATCGGTTTGTGGACGCAGACTCACTTCGTTCAGTTCGCGTTGTTGTTGTTGCTGGTGATGATGATGATGCTGCTGATACGCGTAATCGCCGCCACCGTCGCCGTCGCTGCCATCTTTGTAGTTGTGTGCATCGTAACGCTGATCGTACGCGTGACGGCCGCCGCCATGTTGTTGGCTGTTGTAGTCTCGTTGATGCGGATGGTGATTCTGTTGTTGATGGTGATGATGATTTTGTTGCGAATGCTGATGCTGATGCTGTTGGCTCGAATGGTGATGGTGGTGGTGTTGTTGTTGCTGTTGGTGCTGGTGCTGATGTTGCTGATGGTGATGAAAATGATCCTGCTGTTGCTGGTGTTGTTTGCTTCGGTTCGATGCGTTGCCGCCGCTGCCACCACCACCACCACCGCCGCCGCCGCCAACTGTGCCATCTAATGTTGGAAATTCGTACTGAAATTGGGGACTCTGATAGAGTGGCGGTATTGACGATTTGCCCCCACCACCAGTGCTGCCCTTTCCGCCCCCGGTCAAGTCGTTGCCAGTTGTCACAGATGACCATGTTATTGGCGAGTGTCGTTGTTGTTGCTGTTGCTGTTGATTAGCGTGATTCGCTACTGAAGAATTACGCAACTGTTGACCACCACTACCGCCAGCGCTTCCAGTTGTTGAATTGTTAACAAGCTTTACACCGCCGACGCTGTTGTTGCTGCTATTGTTGTTGATGTTATTACTACTTATATTGTTACCAAGTGCGGACTTGTTGTTGCTGGTGTTCTTCAATTGCTGCTGTTGTTGATTGCTTGGTGCTCCTCCTGTTGGTGTGTGTGTTGTTACTTGACCGCCGCTCGTTGAGTTGACTGGAAAATTTTAAGGTGGTTGGGCGAAATATATGGATGCATAAATATTTACATAATTAATGGGCATATTTAGTGTGAAGTGTGGTAAAATGAATGTCTTGAGACAAATTGGAGTTATTAAATATTTTATAATAACCTTTGAAAATATTTTCCAAAAAATAAAAAAAAAATATAAAAAAATAAAAATAAAAAAAATATTAAAAAATAAAAAACAAAAATAAATAAAATAAATAAAATATCAAAAAAAAAAAAAAATAAAAACAAATAAAATTCAAATAAAATAAAAATAAGACAATAAAAACAAATAAAATTCAAATAAAATAAAAGTAAATTAAACAAAAACCATTAAAAATAAAAAAATATAAAAATTAAAATAAAAAATAAAAAATAAAATAAAATAAATAAAATTAAAAAAAAATTAAATTAAATAAAAAGCATTAAAAACATAAAAAAAAAAATTAATATTGTAAAATAAACAAAATAAGGAGTACTCTCTTGTCGCATTTATGGACATAGAAGGTGCTTTTAATAATATTGAACCCAACGCTATTTTGTCTGAAATTGCCAAATTGGGTATTAATTACTCCATCCGAAAGATGATCGAACAAATGCTCCAAAATAGAATAATCACTTCAGAGCTTGGGTTAAGCCGCATGAGAATGTACGCCGTCAAAGGCACTCCTCAAGGCGGAGTACTTTCACCCCTTCTCTGGAATCTCGCTGTAAACAGTTTGCTTCGAAATCTCGAAAAAGCAGGCTGCAAGGTTGTAGCCTATGCAGATGATATTGCACTCTGCGTGTCAGGCAAACACCTGAATACCCTCACTGAGCTCATGCAACGCTCAATCAATATTCTGTCAAAATGGTGCACCGAATGCGGACTAAATACGAATCCAGCAAAGACAGATCTTGTTCTCTTCAATAGGAAACAACAATCTCCTCCACTGCAAACAATAACTTTAAAAGGGGAATCATTACTCTTATCTGATTCAGCTAAATATCTAGGAGTTATTCTAGATAGGAAGTTGAGTTGGAAATTGAACATCGAAAACAGATGTAAAAAAGCTTTCATAGCTCTCTATACTTGTAAGAAAGCTATAGGCAAAACCTGGGGTTTTTCACCTCGGACCATTTATTGGATATATACCTCGATCATCAAACCGATACTCTTCTACGGTGTGGTTGTATGGTGAACAGCACTCGAAAAACGGTGCAGAGTAGCCACAATTGATCGAGTCCAAAGAACAGCCTGCCTCCTGATAACAGGATGCTTAAGTACAACACCTACTAAGGCTCTAAATACGTTGCTTCACTTGTTCCCTATCGATCTGGCTGGCAAAGCGATTGCAGCGAAAGCAGCGACACGCATGAATGCTACATCGAAATGGAATAAGTATCTTGGCCATACTGAACAGGAACACTGTTATCTCTTCCGACATAGACTATCATGTAAGTCTTCCATCACCACCCTTGCTATTCTCCTGTTCACTCCCAACTAGGGAAGAATGGAAGACAAATCTAACCGAAGTCGATGGCCCACTGATTATATATACAGATGGTTCAAAACAAGACGGCAAAGTGGGATTTGGAATCTTTTCCAAATCCCCTCACATCAATCTATCATTTAGATTACCCGACTACTGTAGCGTATTCCAAGCGGAAGTATGCGCTATCTGGTATGCTGCGAAAACTCTCTTAGAAAATAGAATATCACTAGAGGATATCCGCTTTTTCACCGACAGTCAAGCGGCCGTTCGAGCACTCAGCTCCTCTTATACCCACTCAGATGTGGTTCGATCCTGTCTCTTATCTCTTAACGAGATAAGTGTTCAGAATTCTGTCCAAGTTATCTGGATACCGGGTCACAGTGGATTCGAAGGTAACTGCAAAGCTGATGAGCTCGCAAGAGCTGGAGCTGCGCAATCAAATGTTAGTGACTTACCCACAATCCACATTCCGCTCTCAACATGTAAAATGCTCATCGATCGAGAATTTCACAGTATTGCTGATCGGAGGTGACGAGTGGAAACTACTTGCGTTACGACCAGACAAATCTGGCCATCCTACAATCTGAAACAGACAAAAACCCTTATAAGTCTTTCGAAACACGAACTAAGGCATATAACATCTCTTATTCCCGGCCACTGCCTTTTGGGCACTCACGCACGTCGGCTCGGGGTTCCTCAGAACGACCTGTGCAGATACTGCGAGGACGAAGATGAAGAAGTATCGAGCAGACATTTGCTGTGCAGTTGTCCGGGTCTAGCCAGAAGTCGACTCGCTCTTCTAGGCTCTCCAACAATTGACAATCTTTCAATACTCTCGGACCTGAAAATCGAATCTCTCATAAAATTTTCGAAACGAATTAATATCTTTGATCAAAATCTACAATAAAAATCTCGGTTAGGTGGGGAAATCATTTAAAATAATGAGCTCTAGGGCAACACAACGGACCCAACTTGCGGTCTATGTGGTACTCCGATGCGGGGTCACCCTTAAACCAACCAACCAAAATAAATAAAGAAAATAAAAAGAAATAAAGAAAATAAAAATAAAAAACAAAAATAAAAAAAGAGAAATAGAAAAATTGAAATAAGAAAAAAATTAAAACAAATAAATAAAATTTAAAAAAATTAAAAAAAAGATTTAATTAAAAAATTTAATAAAATAAAAAAATATAAATTAAAATAAAGAAAATAAAAACAAAAAAAAAATCTGACGGACACCGAACAATTAAATAAAAAGCATTAAAACATAAAAAAAATTAATAAAATAATAAAATTAAAATAAATAAAGAAAATAAAAAGAAATAAAGAAAATAAAAATAAAAAACAAAAATAAAAAAAAGAGAAATAGAAAAATTGAAATAAGAAAAAAATTAAAACAAATAAATAAAATTTAAAAAAAATTAAAAAAAAAGATTTAATTAAAAAATTTAATAAAATAAAAAAATATAAATTAAAATAAAGAAAATAAAAAAAAACAAAAAAAAAAACTAACGGACACCGAACAAAACAATCATAATATATAAACACTAGAAGAGTGGTGTAGTGAGCCCGGGTCTTTGGCTCCGAAATGAATTCGTGCCCAGAAATCGGCAAAGAATGTGTTTGCAGCAGTTTTTCGGGATGCGAAAGGAATTTTGTTCGTGGGTTAGGTGCAATCTGGTAAAACAATATAAATTATGAATATTATTGTAACCTTTTAAACCAGCTGAAGTTGAAAAATGGCGTGAAAAAAAAAACACAAAAGAAAAAAATACACAGTTTGCAAAAGAAAACAATTATTTTTCATCAGGGCAATGCGCCGTGTCACAAGAGCATTTTGACCATGACTAAAATTCGAAATGTTGGAACATCCACCGAATTCATCAGATTTGGCCCCTACCGACTTTCCTCTGTTTTCAGACCTAAAAAATGCGTACGTGAAAAGTGTATTCCATCAAATATTCATCAAGTCATAGCTCCTGTGGAAGCGTGTTTTGCAACCCTTCCAGATTCTCGCTTCAGGCATGGAATTCATAAATTAGAATCTCGTTGGTCCAAGTGTATTGATGTTCAGTGTATTTCAAACCATAAAATTGTGTTTTTCTTATCGAACCGCAAAACTTATTGAATAACCTAGTAATTTGCATGATCCCTCACAGGACATTGTTTCATAGGTCATTATGCAACGAGATTAGGCGTTTACATGCATGATTTCTGTCGTAGCTGCAGGAATGAGG
The DNA here is from genome assembly GCF_027943255.1 of Anastrepha obliqua. Classification (NCBI taxonomy): domain Eukaryota; kingdom Metazoa; phylum Arthropoda; class Insecta; order Diptera; family Tephritidae; genus Anastrepha; species Anastrepha obliqua. The sequence goes on along the minus strand of NC_072893.1, from coordinate 118,317,482 downwards.
TGAAGTTGGAAACAATCCAACACCTCTTTTGCACATGCCCGGCTCTAGCCAGAAGTAGGAACCGATATTTAAGATCCAACTTCAATCCAGCGGGATTCCCCGTATGTAAGTATGGGGAATCTTTATGCTGTTACAACAACAACCGTATCCACGACAGTCGGTTCTACGTTACCGAAACGACCCGGATTTATATCCGGCCAAGGACTGTCACTCCAGCGCGATTCCCTGTGTGTAAGTATGGGGAATCTTTATGCTGTTACAACAACATCCAACTTCTTAATGAATATAGATAATCTATACACTTTAGGTATCAACAACCTTTTACGCTTTGTCAAAAGCTCAGGATGGTTCAATATGGAAAGGGAAATTTAGCTCAGCCCCTGCGGCTTACAATGGTGCGGCTACCAAACCTAACCTAACCTATGATTCTCATAGCGGTTAACATTATTCAAGGCAGCGATTGAACAAGCATGATTTTGACTTACTTTCAAAGTTGATAATTAATAAGTAATCTTCTTTTGTTTCATAAATTTAAGACCCTCTTCTAATAGCATAGAATTTTTTACTACTGAATATGTTAATGATTTTTTTTCAATTTTAGTTTATAAAATTTTTTAATGATTTTTTTTTCAATTTTTATGTTCTTAAAAATTTTAATGATTTTTTTTTTCAATTTTAGTTTATAAAATTTTTTAATGATTTTTTTTTTTCAATTTTTATGTTCTTAAAAATTTTAATGACTTTTTTTTCAATTTTTGTTTTTAAAATTTTTTAATTTTTTTTCTCAACTTAAAGCACAGACAGACACGTACCTTCTTGCCCGGTTGATGGTGTTAGATTGTTATTCGTATTAGGCGAATTTATTTCAGCTTTCAAGGATGGTAAATTAGCTGGTGGTCGCCTTGCGGACGGCACTTTGCCCAAACTTTGCATTCCATGTTTACGTGGCAATTGATTCTTTTGTGCAGATGGTTCAGCTGGTTCACCCTATGAAAATTAAAAAGTGCAATGAGCATAAAATATAAAACTGTACACTATGGAAAAACAGCAAATACTATATGGAATCGCCTTTTTTGAAATAGTAGTGATTTAGCAAACTAACTTAAGCCATAATAAAGGTTATTTTAAATATTTCTTATGTCTATCACTTACGCGACTATTTTTGTACATTCGATTTATATCGAGTGCTGAGAACTTGGGCTTGGCATTTCGCTCTCCCCTACTTCCCCCCAGTGTACTCATGCTGCCAGTAGATCCTCATTAGCGTTACCTCCCCCTTGCGCCGCACTCACTTCACCACTACTACTCTGCAAGTGCTGCAGCTCGCTGCGCAGTTTTGGTTTGGTTTTTGGTTTTTCTTTTTAGTAAATTTGTGTATGTGAATTTCGTTCTTATTCCGAACACTATCGGTAGTCAAAAGCGTTGATTTTTAACGTGAAGCTAACGATTTGGTTTTGGCAGCTGTTATATACTATATATCTATATATATTTTATAGCTCGTTTTACAGGCCGGCTTCGCTTATTAGTAGCGCAAAAGCCGCTTTCTGTTTCACAAAACTTTTACGCTTCCAGCTTTTTTATGCTTTGTTACACTTATACTTATTTTCGCTTGCCTGGTTTGCTATGAGACAATAGTAGTATTAATTTTCAATGATATTTGTTAAACACAGGATGTTTCTTTTTCTCTATCGATCAGTATTCACAATGCTACAAATCCCTCGTGTCTCTATTTTCCAATAGCCGTTCTATGGCTACTATTTTTAGTGCGCTATCTTGTTACTCCGTTTGATAATAAAACTTGGTAGGTAGCAACTACTTTAACTTAAATTGCCAAATCCTCAGTGCAATGAATTAGAAGTGCATCGCTTGGATACGCACCGGAAATGGAAATATCGAAATTGCGATTGATCGAAATGTGTGTTTCTTCGGCACACTTTGTGTTTGTATTTCCTTTTTGCAATCGAATGAGTTGTAATTCCAAGTTTTTTTATTTACTTTTTGTGTAATCCACAATTCCGCACACCGACGACGAGTGCTGATCCACTAATGCGCGCAGAATTGCCGGCAGGAAAGCTGCTGCTGCTGCGTTCCGCCTTGATTTACCACACTATGATGGACTATTTTGATGTTTTGGAGAAAATCGACGTTATATTGAAACTGGCTACTTCTAGCCTCAGACACTTATTGAAAATCTTTCCTCGTAAAAAGGGAATCCTCTTACTACTTTAAATCTAAATCCTCAGTCTTCTATGAATTCTGTAAAAACGAAAAGAAAGAAATATTATTTAACAAGTTAATGAGTTGCATAAATACATAAATTCAATAGCTTTTTCTTTGCGTTTAACGAATTAAAACCACAAATCGACATACCCTATGATCAGAAAGTACCGGGAATGTTTTAATAAAACAAAATAGAGTTTAATTTCAGGCAAATTTATTTTATCTTCTTCAAAATATGACCCGCCTAAAGCAACACACATGTGCACCATGCACCCCTTGTAGGCCAACGAAGGGATGGCCTTCGCTCCTTCGTCGCATTCTCTTTGATCTCCTCTATCGACTGAAATCTCCTTCCACGAAGTGGTAAATTCAACTTGAGAAACAAAAAGAAGTCGCACAGGGCCATATCAGGTGAATACCGTGCTTGCACGAAGGTATTTATTTGATGTTTGGTTGTTGTTGTAGCAGTATCTTCGCCCTGTCAGTGTAGTATAGTTACCGGTCGTCTTCGTCTAGCTCATCTAACGGTAGGCCCAGGAAACTAGCTGTTTCGACGGGTTGGGCCCAGAGGGAGAGAGGTATTAGATGAGTGGGTTTTATAGGGCATGTGAAAAGGTGGTTAGTGTCGTTCGGGGTGCCTTCACATGCCGGACATATGTTTGGTATGTCGGGGTTGATTCTCGATAGGTAGGAGTTTAAGCTGCTGCAGTATACAGAACGTAATTGTGCCAAGGTTACGCGGGACTCTCGGGGAAGCTGGAGCTCTTCGTCTGCAATAGGTGGTGGTTGGACTCCGATAACGGCATTCGGAGGTCGGGAGCTTAAGAAGGTGGTATGGGTCTCCCGATGAATGTCGTTTATGGCCTGTCTGTACACTGTCTGCCCCAGTAAACTAGCCCTGTCTAGTGTACCGTATCTCTTGGTGTTTGGTCAAATAATCCAGCACAATTTGGGCTCGGTGCGATGGCGCGTTATTATCATGCAAAATCCAAGAATTGTTTGCCCACATTTCCGGCCGTTTGCGACGTACAGCATTTCTCAAAAGCTTCAAAACGGATAAATAGTGACAGTTGTGTGTCTTACAGTAGTCTCAACATAAGAAAAAATTATGGATCCGTTCCCACGTGCGCGGTTCGTTTAAATTAAACATTCTCGGTACTTTTTGATCATAGGGTACATAACATACCCCCAAAATTATTGCGCTCATAAAAATACCAGGTGTATAAGCTTAAATCTCGTAGATGGCGTTAGTGAGCATATCAAGTTACCATAGAAATGCCATATTTTTTTTTTGCATGGGTTCGACACCTGTTTACATCAATCACTGCACATCATCAGTGATTTCATACAGCAACACACTTTTTTCCTTGCGTAATCATGTCTAATTTTGTGCCAAAAAAAGAGCATATGCGGGAAGCTCTACTTTTTTGCTTTAATTTGAAGAAATCGGCTGCCGAATCGCATCGAATGCTTGTGGAGGCCTATGGTGACAGTGCATTATCGGAAACAACTTGCAGAGACTGGTTTCGTCGGGTCAAAGACGGCCATTTTGACTTGAGTGACAAGAAGCGTGAAAATCGGCCCAGAAAAGTTGAGGACCATGAATTGCAGGCTCTTTTGGATGAGGACGATACCCAATCGCAAAAAATGCTTGCCGAGCAGTTAGGTGTCACTCAACCAGCCATTTCCATGCGTTTACGTGCCATGGGAAAGGTCCAAAAAGTCGGAAAATGGGTACCCCATGAATTGAACGATAGACAGATGGAGCGACGCCAAAACACATGCGAAATCTTGCTGGCTAGGCATAAAAAAAAGTCGTTCCTGCATCTTGTGGTGACTAGCGATGAAAAGTGGATATACTTTGAGAATCCTAAACGAAAAAAATCATGGGTCGATCCCAGCCAACCATCAACTTCTTCATCAAGACCTAATCGCTTTGGACGCAAGACGATGCTGTGCGTTTGGTGGGATCAGCAGGGTGTCGTTTACTATGAGCTGTTGAAACCCGGTGAAACTGTTAATTCTCATCGCTACCACCAACAACTCATCAAATTGCGCCGTACTTTGCGTGAAAAAAGGCCTCGTTATGAACAAAGACATGAGAAGCTGATTTTCCTCCACGACAACGCCCCATCGCACACGTCAAGAATGGTCCAAAACTACTTGGAGACAATCGATTGGGATGTGCTACCTCATCCCGCTTATTCACCAGACCTGGCCCCTTCGGACTATCATCTGTTTTCATCGATGGGTCACGCGCTCGCCGAACCGCACTTCGATTCGTACGAAGACGTCCGGAAATGGCTTGACAAGTGGTTCGCCTCGAAAGATGAAGAATTCTTTTGGCGTGGTATACACAAATTGCCCGAGAGATGGGAAAAATGTATAGCTAGCGAGGGCAAATACTTTGAATAAATTATTTTTTTGCTTTCTATTAAAAAAAGGGTTTTTTTACTAAAAAACAGCGGATTTAAGCTTATACACCTGGTATATGCATAAGTGGGCATATAATCAGTAACAATTTGACATCTTTTATTAGTATTTTTTAGCATAAATCTTATAATCAGGCAAGCACTTATTACATCGTGAAAATATGCAGGGGCTCTCTGCGAATTTGAAAGCATAAGCTGATTAGCTGGCGTAATCCGGGTCATGACAGCGGTTTGTTCATGAAAAAAACAGATTGATTGGCGAGATACAAAAAAAATCAGTACAGTCAAAAATCAACACACATGGCAGCCGAAGTTACCCAAGGATGATAGAGCACTAAGTTTGAACATCAGCTTTGGAGGAAAACGAGCGTGAGTAAAAAATCTATCCCCTAATTTCACACGTATTCATTTACTCGTCCAATCAGTCTTTGTTCAGACGGTAATGAAATAAGATGAATATTGGCTGTGTTAATTCTTTTCGTCTATCACCAACGCAATCTCAGTTTTTTCGTATATCACCAACACACACTCCCATAAAGCAACCGCTGTCATGACCCCGGTTACGTCAGCCAATCAGCTGATGCTTTCAATTTCGCTGAGAGCCGAATAACGGTCTAATATGTGCCACTCATTCTGAATTATTTTCACAACGGGAAGTTACTCGCGCAATTTCGTTTTCCCCCATAGCTAGAAGGCAAACCTAGTAATTTATCATTCTTACACCGATTACGTATGGCCTCGCAAAGTGCATTTGAAGCGTTGGAGTTTTTTCTTTAAACATTTGCCAAGCTTTTGGTGTACCCCTATTTAAAACCTGCCGCAGTTGCGCGTGAGATTGCAATCCTACTCCAATAATCCCTACTGCGCTTTAGATTCACCCAGTGCATATTGTCAGCTTACTGAATATCGGGTTATTTATGCCAGACGACCGCGCAGCAGATAGTTGATTCTTCGATTGATATCACCTAGACAAGTAGGTATTGTAAATAACTAATTGCAAATGGTCAAACGCATCAAAAATCGTTCGTTTCCAGTCTTTGCCTTGCTGGAAACACCATACGCTAAATGTTGTTTGTATGCAGTGGTGGTAAGGGAGGGTTTCGACAAGTTGCACCGCCTGCCCAAAAAAAACGCATACTTAGCGAAACGTAACAAAACATAGCTGGTGTTTACAATCGTCTGTTCCCCACTGTAGGTCAATGTAATTATATTTATACGCGTATTTTATTTAAAAATTTAAATGAAGAAAGCAAAAGTATGATGATGCAGTTTGATTGCCATCAGCAAAAACCACAACTACATCATTGAGATGTTCACAGCTTCACAGTGGTGCCGGTCAATGACCCAAATAAAGCGAAGATATATAACACATGTCTAACACCTACAATGTTTTCCAGAGTTACGAACACAATTATCATTAATTAATTAAGAGCACACACACATATTGATTATCCTCATGCGTACGCTTTTGGTTTTGTCAAAATTAGTTAAAATCCGAAAGTTCAAAAGGTAAGAAATTAATTTGAAATTATTTTACTGCTACAATGTGAGTATAGAGAAAAAAATGCAGATATGCACAACACGGTGAATGTATTGCTATGTATAAAGAACGTATAGGATAGGATAGGGAAAAAACGGTGTAACTATGGGATGCACTGCTCACACATACCCAACATAAACACCACCACCACCACCACTACCCACTCAGCAGAAAAACTAGTGAGGTAGACAGTACGTCAACTTAACCAACTGATCGCACAAGCAAAGCCGACAGCGGCAGCTTTAATACAACAAATGCAGATTCACATGGCATTGGCCGTGAATACACATTCCCCAACGCAAATGCGTTCCCAAAAAGCATACGATTTCGCTGTTAAAGAGGAGTATATGATAAATGTACATTATACGTATACATTTTACATACATTAGAACCGACAAGGAAAGATGCGTGTTGCGAGTGGCAAGTAATGTGACGAGTGTTAGAAGATCGAAAATGGAAAATATTTGTAATATAACAATAAATGACATCTAATCAGGGCGAGAAGAGAGGGCAAAAGTAATAACAATGTGTATAAATGAGGTTAATAACACTTTTTACAGCTAAAATACACTTGAGCAAAGCGAAATGAAAACTCAAAAACGTAAATTATACACAGGGTCGTCCGCATATAATGCGTTTTTTATCAATGTTTTTTTTTTTTTTTTTTTTTTTTTTTTTTTTTTTTTTTTTTTTTTTGTTGGACAGTGAAAGCTCCTTCACGCAGGAAATATTGACAGAAAATCGGTATCATATCTTCGCGGAATGAAATGAATCGCTTTACATTACACTTGAAAGTTGCGAAATATGGCAAACTAATTTCCAGATTCAATGTTGAATAACTCAAATAGGGATTTTATTTGAAAAAACAAAATGGATTTTTCTCGCAAAACGTATTTTCATCTTGGTGGCTATGTTAAAAAGCATTTGGGGAGAAGCACGTGCATCCTCAGAGATATGTTGCGGATTTTGGAGCGTTGGCATCTTTGGCCAGTGGAAATGCTATTTCAGCCTACGGTGCAGCAGCGTGAGAAACAAATTTTTGTGGTCGGAAATTGAAGACATGAGCCAGAAGCAGCTATGATTTCAGCGCGCGATGGAATGCGCGCCATACCACAATACATTTTCTGCGTACCAAGTTCTGTACTCGTCGTGCTGGCGATTTCAATTGGCAACCGTGGAACTGCTATTTGAAACCGTTAGACTTTCATTATGTGGGGTGCCGTTAAGAGCCAATGTTAGGTGAACGATACACGCATATTAGGTATACTCGGTTAGGCTAAGGCCTTTATGCACTGCTACCAGATTGATCTATTGTGCGCCTTTATTACTTAATTGTAATTATTTAGTATGCCGAGGAATCGACCCAGCTCCTTTGGAGGGCGCAATCAATTGTAAGTACGAGCTCAGGAGTCTCCTGTGGCCTAATGCCTCACAGTTGGTGATAAAGTGTTCCATAAACTCCTCTCCATCACAGCAGAACCTGCATGATCTTGTACTAGATAACCCTATTGTGTTAAAGTGTTTATTACAGGCAATGTGACCTGTAAGTGCTCCACAGAGTAATCTGACGCCCTTTTCATTGAAGGTTAGAGCAGATTTTGCTCTGTTGGCATATTAGACGAATAACTGGCACGGCATTTCTGAGAAAAATCCAAAAACGGGTTAAGCACTTGAAAATCTAGGTTAACAAGATGCGCTACTGCGAAGTCAACCGAGACGACCACATAATGAAATCATGTGCTAAAAACAGTGAGAATCTTTATTAGAATGAGTAGTTACATACATATATACCAAAAAAAATTTATATAAAATTTTTATAATTTTGGAATTTTTAATAAACCGCTATATTGACCAACCTGTATTTATGTGCATATGTAAGTTATGAATTGTAAAAATGAAAAAAAAAAACTCGATAACCAAGTAGAAAATGTAGGCAACTGGCAAAACGCTATACATATTTTTGTATCATAAACAATTTTGCAGCTTTTAATATTAAATATTTTAATTAGTATGAAAGCGCATATTTATAACAAGATTAAAATACAATGTACTAAAAAATTAAAGGACTTAATAAAAATCTGACAGCATAAATTCTACAAAGTGGCAATAATTGGCACTCTCTCGAAACCAAAAAAAACAACACCGCACCTTTACCAGCAGGTGTAAGCGAGACAACTAGTGTTTGATTTATTTTGACAGCTAAACTAACGAGCGAAAAGCGTAAAGAGGAATGTCCGAGAATAACGCAGTCGCTTGACACAACTAGGTTATCTTCATATAAAATTATTTTTATTTAAAATTCATAAAAAAATGTACTTGGTGAAATATAACACAATAAAATAGGGGTGAAAACAAAATAAGTTTGATTTAATTTGTTTTTAATAAATTATACAATTTTGTAAGTGAATTTCTGGCAACACTAATTTCAATAAGAAGGCAATGACCAAGAATATCCATGAAGACATAAAAAGGGGGACTATGCAAAACGTTGTAAATGAGTAAAAAGAAACATGAAAAGCATCCAACTATATACAAATGCAATCAAACAAAGAGCTAGAAGCGCATACAACCAAAAGGCGTATTAAGGTGGAAAAAACCTAACGAAAGAATGTGGTGGCGTCTTGCAATAATGGCACAAGACGGCTATATCGATACACGAAATAGGTGCGATGTTGGGCGCACCGGAATTAAATGGGGTGGAAGACGTAGCAGCATTGAATGTGAATGTAAATGTCAGATACAAATAATATTAAGTGCTTACTAACCTAAAGACATTTTATGAATAAGTGCTCCAGATGTGGGAACGAAAGCGAGTAACGAATTTTATCCGCTTTCACTTTGATTTAAAAGGCAAGCAAAATACGATTTATTAATAAAAATAATATAGTAATCAAGATTCTAAAGCAAGCGCAAATTACTTCTGAGCGCACGTTTTCTATGAAAGTGGCAGTTAACGCGGAGATTTCTCACTTTACGGAGTTTTTTTACTACAGATTCTTCCGTTTCGCCCCCACTTATTTGAAACGACAAAGTTATCTGCTTCGCCTTTTTTCTACATTTTGTCCCCAACGGAGTTTTGCCATTCAAATGCAGGTCGAATGATGGCACCCCCGCTGTACACACCTCATTCACATAATTTGCTTCCCGAACGTACTTCTACTATGAAAGAGCGCTCATGTTACTATTTTTTTATTCTTATTCACGGCCAATTGCTTCGTTAAGAGGTTTGGTATCACTTATCGAGAATCTATAGCATTCCATTCAAATGATTCTACCTTTTTCCGAGACACCTTCAGACTTCGCGTTTCCTATCGACACTTATTCAATACTTCCACTTTATCGATGTAGTCGCCGCAACCGTTTGGTCATTGGTTCCTTTTCTGCTTCTTCTTTTTTTTTCTCTTTTGTTGGTGGAGCTCCACCACACTATACCAGAATTGAAATTTTCTTCTTCTGCTTCTTCTTTTCGGTGACTTTTTCTTAGTGAATAAACTTTTATCGCATAAATCTTCGCGTCACAAAAAACACTCAATCAAAAACAAATTAATTGCTTTCTAACGCAATTTGTCACACAATTTTCAACGTAATTAAATCGAATTTTTCTCTTGCTTGCAGTAGAAATTTTATGATTCCGACATGAAAATTTTTTCCGTTTTACACTCGTCGTCTTTCTGCAGCTACTTTTCAGATTCGCTTGTTCGTTGAATGATTTTACTGCCGCCGCTGCATTTAGCGTTCCCGACGACGGGATAAATCGTGGATAGATCAAGATTTTTCTATAGTCGCCTTTGTTCAACGTTCGCTTTGCATGACAGATAACATTTTTGTAACGAAACGAGATGATTACCAAACCTAAAGATAAGACGGTTGACTCTTTTTGCCAAATAGATAACACATGCGTGGGAAAGAATCAACTGGGGTAAGTTATTTTGTATACGTGATGTGTCAAAGCGAAATTTTTAGCATAGCATTGCCAAATGGGAAATATACGAAACCTTTTATATTTACTAAACAAAATAAATCAGAAATTTAATTTGCCTACCTGACGTTATAAATACCTGCATCAATATCCCTGCCATAAACGGGATTGCAGTTAACAATTGGCACTACCAAAACAAACAAAAAACAGGAATTTAACCTTGATATGCAAGACAGGTAGTGAACGTGAAATAGCAACGTGCATTTGTACCGAGTTACTTTTTAGACACCTGTGTCTGGCAGCGCTGGCAACACCCTCAAAGCCCACAAGTTTAATGATCTACCATTAATATGTAACTCACGCCACGACTAAACACAGACGTTTAAATTAGCAATGGTGCGCACACCAGTGCCTATATTGCAAATATTGCGTAAAAAAGCTATTTAACAAAATATACTTCTGTCAAATTATTTCAAAAGGTGTGTAATTCTCATAATTATAATACCGGCAATGCTCTCACACAAACAAACAAATTATGTACCAATTTCAAATGAAAACAAAAAAATTCCTCCTGTATTCCAACACATATTGCTTACCCTTTCTCTCGTGGTTTGCACGCGAGTTCGTTGCTCTCATACACTATTCACACCCGCTCTTGATGCACCTTTCGCACTCACACAAACACACACACACGCACGCACTTTCAAAAGTATACCCTACGTATGTGTGGATGTGTGTTGTCTATGCAAGCGTGCGTGCTGACAAATGCTTTTTCAGTGCAAAAATTCTCCAAAGTATCAGAAAAATTCGCGTTGTCGTTGTCTCCTTTACGCACACTTCGATTTCGTGTACGCTTTGTTCGCTGCGTTTAGCAGTGAGCTCGCCTACTCTTTCGATTTTTACTTTTTTCTTTTAACTGCCTGCTCCAATTCTTCCTCTTTTTTCTTCTTTTCAACACTTATTACAAATATGAAACGCCGAGGGGGCTAAACTGGACCGAAGAGGAAGCAGAATCTGAGAAATCTTTTTCTTTTCGACTTGATAGAAAATTTCCAACAACTCTTTATGCCTTACACTCACTTCGCACGTACACAAAAACTAATTACCGACGTAGCCTGTACGTTAATCTGTGACTTGTACACGTTTTTGCGTTTTCTTTTTAATTATTTAACAGCGTTTTACCGTCTACCGTCACAAACAAGATAGAACACTTTATTGCGGTTTGTCACAATTACTTAAAATGGCGTGTGGTCTGTTCGCACTCTGCTCTACTCTTTCATGTTAAAATACGATGTCGATGAGTTCAACGGCGTTTGGTATGTTCAGTGATTAGATTGAACCTTTTGTCTGGTATGGAAACGATAAAATTAGTTTAAAAGGAAAATATGTGAGCTCAGATAAAATTCAAATTCAAATTATATATGTATATAGTAATAGAAGGCAACGTGGTACTGGGATTAAAGTGAATGTTGAGCGCAATTCTGTTAATAGAAGACTACTGCTTTGGTGGTATTCGCTGTATTTAAAAACTATATAAGTTTGATTAAAAAACAAAAACATGCTATCTACCGAGCTAAAATTTATTCCTTTACAACAAACGCATTAATCGATTATTCATAATCGATATACACGTAAACTATTTGATTGAATTTAATCAAGACGAATTCACAAGGTGATTTCGGTAAAACGACATCCACTTTTACTGGTATAAGACTATGTAGTATTGTCACTTGCGAAGCGAATGAAAATATAGGCGTAACAGTCTCGAATTGTGATATGCGAATCGCCAGCAAATTCGCAACAAAATGGCAAACTAGTGTCGAAAATGTATTTTTTTCATTGCCATTGGCGAAAAAATTACATTCGCTTCGCCATTATTGAAAAAATTTGGCTACTGCTGCTCGCATTAAAAAAATTGAAAGGATTATGTATATAATCTATTTAATAATTTCAAAAGCTAAAGAAAAAAAAATTGCAAAAATGGCTAGATATACTAAAAAAAAGTATATTTGTTTTTTGCTTGTTGCTTCTCGTGTTAGGTCATTTCTGTACTTATCGGGGCACTGCAAATTCACTTTCCAAAATGGGTAGTATCTCCTTTAAGGGGCTATACACTGTTAGAAGGCCGAAAAAAGCGAATTTTCCAGAATTTATTCTGAGAAAACTTTTGAGTTTATTGATCTAAAAGTTTGTACACATATTATGTTACCTTTTAACTGTATTTTAAAACTTAGTATTAGTAAAAATATTTATTTCGGAAGGAACTACAGCTGATCTTCGGGAGCTCCTCTCAAAGCAGATGTTTTGTGGTGACCACTATATCTCTGAACTGAATCCTCTGAAATTAAAAAAACCAACCAGATTTCGTTAAAGTAATGTTAAATCTAGTAGTTAATCGAAGGAATAAGTAAAATACATTTTTTCGACAAAATGGCGGTTTCTCAAAAAAAAAATCGATTTTTGACCAAAATTTCGGCCTTAAAATAAGCGAAACTCTGAATTGAAATTCATTCCCCACAGTTGTTAGTAACTGCCATGAGCACAATAATCTTAGCACACAACACAATTTTAGCAATAGCATTTTGGATAATGACTGGTGTCAATGAAATTTATCCTTAATTTTGTCCAGCACAAATATAAATGCGTCTTTACTTGGCCGAAAGTTCGCTATGAATCTACAAATGGGAAAATGTAAGTACAGGGTCCGGCACTCGAAGTGAAACCAATTAAAAAGCCCATAAATTTAGCTTGGAAAATTACTTTTGTTCAATTCAAAGTAAAAAATGTGTGAAAATAACAAAAATTACTTTTACTTTACTTACTTTACTTTACTCAATTTACTTTTGTTCGATATGACCACCTTTTGACTTGACTATGGCCTTGAGACGGTCCAGAAACGAATCGCAAGCTGCCCGAATGTGACTTTTTTATTTTATTTTATTTTGGCCCACTCGCGGACAATTGCTTTTTTCAGCGCCTCGAGACTGGTGAATCTTTTAGTTCGGATCTTGCTCTCTATAATGGCCCAAAAAGAATAATCCATCGGATTCGCGTCTGATGAGTTTCAAAGCTATTTTGTAGACGTCATGAAGTTCGGAACGTTGTTTTTTAGCCATTCTTGGTTCACTCGCGCTTTGTGAGACGTTGCCGAGTGCTGTTGAAACGTTCATGGTCTGCCACCGAAATATTTGTCGGCCCACGGCTTCAAAGCAACCTCCAGAATACTTTCCCCGATAATATTTCGCATTTACCTTGACGCCAGGCTCAATGAAAACGATTGGAGAGCGGACATCTTCGGTTACAGCGCCCCAAACCATTACCTGTGGCGTGTGCTTCCTCCTGGTGGCCAATCGATTACTCAAATTCTCGTATGAACGAACGGTTGGTCAAATAAACCCCATCGTTTTGGGAGTTTATGAACTGCTCAATTTGAAAAATTTTCTCGTCAAAAAACATAATGTTCCGAAATTGACCGTTTTCGGCCAAGCAAAGCAACTCCTTCGCTCTCTCAAGTCTGACTTGTTGCTGCTTTGGTGTGAGATCATGCGCCTTTTGAAACTTGTAAGGTTTGACATTGAGATAATTTTTCAGTATGCGGTGGATGCTACGGTCAGATATTTTCAGTTCTTTCACCATTTGATTGGCACTTCGTCGGGGATTTCCTCAGGTCGCTTCCTCTCTTTTAGAATCACGTCACGTGACTTTGCAGTCTTTGATGACCACCTTCATGACGTTTCGTGATGCTACCAGTATCATTGTAACGAGTAATGGTGCGATAAACAAAAACTTTATTTACTTTAAGGTGCTCGAGCTCACGAACAATCGCTGGTTGTGATTATCCAAATATGATATAATACAATCCCACTATTACGTTTGAAATCCATTACTGATTTTCTTTTCTCGTGTTTACTCTCTGCAAAATGCTTCCACGGGCTTATAAACAATACTCTGGACTGCCATTAAGCCAACTGACAGACAGCCCGTGCATCCGCAATCAGATGTGCATGAGCTGCGCGAGCAGTCCGAAGTTGGTTACACTTCGAATGCCGGACCCTGCATGTTGAAAAATAATTTTTTTTTTAAAGAATGCTGTTTTAATTTCTCCAGCTGATAGCCTCTGATGCTAGCGCTGCATGTTTTTAGGTTGTACATATGTAAATTTACATTGTATAAGCTTATATAAATAAATAAATAAATAAAAAAAAAAATTTCTAACACGGGTACTCATTGAGCCCCCTTCATATTATAATTTGTCAGACGACATGGTTTGAAAAGCAGTGTATTTATTATTATTATTATTATTTAGTGACTGGTATGAATACCAGTACTAAAATTATGTTTGAGCATTGGCTGCAAAGGCCATCAGCTCTGTGTCGTCTGTGGGTGTCTGGATTATTTGTTATATTGTCATTTCGATAGTTTTAATGAATTTGCTTATTTTTTCGATGTTTGAATGACTGGGAATGGCGAGGATGTCGCTTATTTGTTCTGAGTTTAGTATTTCTTTTCTTGCGTTGGCGTGATTTGGACATTTGTTGAGGATATGGTCCAATGTTTGGTTTGTTCGTGTATATTTGTTGGGTAGAGTGGAGGGTTTCCATTCTTATTAATATTAGAATAGTGTTCGTGCTTGTAGTTTTTTAATGATTGCCGCTGTTTGTGTATTATGCATGTATTTATATGTCGTTTTATATCGAGTCTTTCTGTTTTTGGGCTGGTTATAATTGGGGTATTCCAAGCGAATTTCGCTGCATTATCGGCATATGTGTTTCCCTCGATACCTGTGCGTCCTGGGACCCACAGCAGTTTTAGTAATTTACTGTTTTTTTTTTAGCAAATCCCTTATTTGATTAACAGTTTCCCATTTGTTGCAAGTGGGATTACTAGCCGCTTGAATGACTGACA
The DNA here is from genome assembly GCF_027943255.1 of Anastrepha obliqua. Lineage (NCBI taxonomy): Eukaryota > Metazoa > Arthropoda > Insecta > Diptera > Tephritidae > Anastrepha > Anastrepha obliqua. The sequence continues at coordinate 118,302,466 of NC_072893.1, read as the reverse complement.
AACTGTCGGAGCATATTATGGTTTTCGTCTTTTTCTGGATAGATAACACCATAGCTTCGTGTATTGCCGCTGCTTCTGCCGAGAATATAGAAGAGTAAGGGAACATGGTTTTTAAACTTAAAAATATGCCATCTTCGGATGTTACGCTGAATGCAACATTGTCTTCCGTTCTAGATCCGTCAGTAAAGACTATTGACCAGCCGTTATTTTTATGGGTATTGACTTTTTCGAGAAAAAGCTGCTTAAATATTGGATTGGTGGTGTTGTCTTTTTTATGTGTATGAAATGTGGTATCACATGTGTGAGTGCTTAATTTCCAAGGAGGATTATAATAGGAGAGTGTTTGCGGTTTTGTTTCTAAGTTATATCCGCGGGAAACATTAATGATTTTGAGTAGCGCAGGCGTAACGTTGTAGCTTCTTTTGGATGGTAGCAGTTTTTTTACGTCATCTTTTATAATTGATGTATTTAAGAAAAGTGTTTTTGGAATAAGTTTAGAGTTGATTTCTTGGATTCGTTCTTCAAGTGTAGGCAAGCCAGATTCAATATGAAGGATTCTTATTGGGGTGGTGCGGAAGGCAAATAGGCTGCTTCTGATAGCTTTGTTGTATATGGATTTTATGATATTAAGAAAAGACCGTAGTCAATTTTGCTTATGATTATTGCCTTAGTGATGTGTATAAGTGTGTTTATGTGAACATACCCTTTGTGTGATAGGTAAGATAGTAAATTGATTCTAGGCTGCAGGTCTTTCTTTAGTTTTAGGAGATGTTTCTTCCAAGAGTAGTTTTTTGTGAATATGAGTCCTAATATACGGAGTTCTTGGACGTTTTCGATTGGTTGTTGGTTTAGTTTTATTGAGTGGGTGTGATAATCGCATTTGGTCTTTTTGCATATGTGTAGCCTTTTCGAGCGAAATTTTTGCCCCTGAAGTTATGGTCCAGTCCTCAATTTCTTTCAAAACATCTTCAAGGATTTGATTGGATTCGGAAACATCCTTCGCTTTGCATAGTAGGAAAACGTCGTCGGCGTAAGCACAGTGGTCTACAAGTTTATGTTTTAGAATTATGTTGCTGATTTCGTTAAATGCGATCGAAGTGTAATTACAGCACAGTTTATGTGAAATGTGGTGAGGAACAGTATGCTTCGTTCCTATAATTTTTATATATTACATTGTTAATTGTTGTTATTATTTTTTATTTATGTTTTAATTTGTGTACAGGTTTATTAATTTTAACTCCTAATGCATACACAAGTACTTAATACTATTACAATCAATTAACAACTAAACTAAGTGTACGCATGTATGCATGTTTGTATGTATGTATATACTCGTATTTGTTGGTATGCCCGATTTTAAGGATACTTAGTTTTGTTTTTTTATACAATAAACTATATTAAATTAACATATGTATATTTGTATATATAATGTGGTCGTAAATAGTTTTTGTTGTTTTTTTTTTATAAATATATAAAACCAATTTTTATTTGCTGTTACCGATTTTTAACATATAATATTTATTTACTTTCGAATTTAATATAAATATTTTTATATGCTTTTTATTCTGTTATGACAAAAATTGATCACAATAATTGGTGTACATTAAAGTTGTGTGAGAGTGAAGAAGGCTGAAGGGTGAGAGTTATATAAATAAATCTATGATTAGAGTAAATAATATAAAAAAATAAAAAGATATAATTATGCATTTAAGCGCAGAAAATAGTGTTATTTGATGCGGGTGAAAGGCACAAGGATGCGGAAATGATGAATGATGAAAAAGTCTTTGATTGCGATCTCTAAAAGTTCACTAAAGTATTATTATAAATAAAAATAAAAGAAATTATGTATTTTAGAATCAAAACGAAATTGTCGAGCAGACAGTGGCAGAGGTTAGCGTAAATTTTAGTTAGAAAAAAGTGCGTATGTATGTACGTACAGTACAAATGTGTAGCATGCATTGGATAGATGCAGTTGCTTTTTATTTTTTATTTTGGTTTTATGTATTTTTTATTTTTTTGATAAACTCACTACAGTCAAGTAAACGCGCGTGTGTGTGCACTCAATTGTTTTTACGAATTCTTAGTTGTTTATTGTTATTAAATTTTGTTTTATTTCAGATACTTTTTTGAAAAAGCATTCAACAATTGATTTTTGTTTTTTATTTTTGTAATTTCTGACAAAACGTTTTCGAAATTCTTTAGTTAATATAATTCTTAACGGGTTTTTTCATAACAGCTGATTTTAATGTATTAAGATGTTTGTGTATTTTTCAATTAAATTTGAATAATTCCTGCTTATTCGCACAAGTTTTTTTGTTTATTTGAAAAATGGATTTTTCGATGCTGATGATTTCATAGTGCAGAGTATTTGTCGCTCTAATTGAAAATCATAATCGAGTCCTTTAAGCACGTCCGCAATTTGTGGCAGTGTGGGTAACTGGAAAGAGAAGAGAAGGTTTCAAACATTTTTTTTTTTCATTTTGCATAAATACGTGGCGTGCAACTAATTAGCTTAGCGATGGTTTTAATTAACTTTTTTTTTACTTTTCATGAAAGTTTTTTTTTTACTCTTCATGAATTTGCTTTTTTTACTTTTCATGATTTTTTTTTTTAATTTTCATGAATTTTTTTTACTTTTAATGATTTTTTTATTAATTTTTATGAATTTTTTTTTACTTTTCTTGATTTTTTTTTTACTTTTCATGATTTTTTTTAATATAATTCAGTGCCTATAAAACTGCGCACCCAAAGTGGTTCAAAAAACGCATTGATTTTTAGGAATTTTTTCCGCTGACGGATGTTGGGTGAAAAAAAATCGCATGACCGCCAACGGAAAAAATTGTCAAAATCCATTTGATTTTTTATCTACTTTAGACTGACACTTTATTATACCAAAATTAATTGAGCTGCATTTTTCGGAGTGAATCGTTTGAAATTTTGATGAAAATTTGCAGAATTAATATAAAAAAAAAAAAAATCACAAAGTTTATATGGTTTGGTTGTAGTATGAACTATATTTTTATAAAAAAAAAAAAATATTTGCTAAAAAATTAAAAAGTATAGGCAAAACTTTTCAATATATGTATAGTGTACACTTTCTTTTGACGTTGACTGTGGTGACTGACTGATATAAAAAATAATATAAAAAGAATATAAAAAAAAATATAAAAAAAATTACAAAAAGAAATAGTAAAAAAAAAATTACGTCTAAATTATACTTTCTTTCTACGTTGATTGTAGTATATGGGAACTTATACAGGCTATCGAAATTTTTGACGTAAGACAAATATGTACTTAAAAAAATGTATAAAAAAATATTAAAAAAACCTTAATATTTGGTTATTATTAAATTATTAAAAATTAATAAAAAAAAATATAAAAATATTATATATGTATAAAAACAATTAAAAAATATATAAAAAAATATATAAATATAAAAAAATAATTAAAAGAACAAAAAAAAATATAAAAATAAATTACAAACCAAAAAAAAAATAATAAAAAAAATTAAAACCAGAAACAGAAATAGTAAAAAAAAATTAAAAAACAAAAAAAATAGTAAAAAAAAAATTGCATCTAAATTGTTGATCTAAAATTGCATCAACACAGTAAGGAAGCGAAAAAAGCGATCTTTAAAGATTTTTTTCTGGAAAGACATTTCAAATTATTTTCTCATTTATGTACTTATTGTTGTACCCTCGAACTTTTTTTTAATAACGCTTCTATATTTTTATTTTTGTAACAGCTAACAAAAAATTCCCATAAGTTTTAACGAATGCGGCTGAAGAATCAGTCCTTTGCTGTATATAAATCTGGCTTGTGCCGGTAGCTTAGAACCGATTGTCTTGCGAACATTAAATTAATCTTCCAAAAGATGCCTCCTAAAAAGTCGATTTACGTTGGGCACAAAATCTCTGAGTTGCTTCATTGAAAATCAAAAAAAAAAAAAGAAGAATCTTTATTTATTATCTGTATTTAATAGAATCATAGAGGAAAATATTGTTTTTTAATAAAATGGCGGCTTCTCAAGAAACAAAAAAAAAGAAGAAAAATTGACTTTTGTAACAAATTTTGGCATAGAATTGTTTATAAAATTTCAGATATTTTTTAACAAGATGTATATAATATATAATATTTATAAAAAAAAAATAAAAAAATTAAAAAAAAAATAAAATCATAATAAAAAAAAAATAAAAAAATATTTTTAAAAATTTAAATATTTAAAAAATGTACATGTTTCAGCCATCTTTCTGGTAGTATAAGAATATCATTCAGAAACTCTAACTCATATTTTGAGGATATGTACGGAACAAGTGATTGTTTGTGACTTTTATTCAAATGGCAGTGCTGCCTAAGCCTGACCAGGAGGCGGCGATAGGAAAAAGTGATACTCGAAAGGGACAAAGCGGCAAGTGAGCATTTGGCTACTTGCACGTCGACAGACATGTTGTTGTTGTAACATCATAAATCATTTGTCATACATTTTTTGGAAATGCAGCTGAAGTGGCAGACAGTCCTTGGCTAGTCTACGTTACCGGCGCAACTCGATATTGCTAATGTAGCAGGATGGACTTTGTCTACACTGGGACCAGCATTAACAACAGAAATTACGTCAGCTTGGAGCTCAAACGGAAAAACTCTTGCCAACAGGTGTTATTTTGGGTTCCGTAGACAATTCAGAAGTAGAGCTCTCTCTCGACGGACCAAAATGACACTTTACGAACCACTCACCATTCCCGTCCGGCTATATGGCGCAGAAGCATGGACGATGTCAACAGCAGACGAGAAAGTTTGGGAGTCTTCGAGAGAAAAACTGTTTACGCCCAAACGCCCGAAAACACCCGCCCGAATCCACACGCCCGAATGTATATTTCCCCGAATTGACAGTTTCCCGAATTTTTTTGCCCGAACGTCTTCGCCCGAACCCATTTGCCCGAATCCTTTTACCCGAAAAGAAAAAAAAATTTAAAATAATTAAGAATTAGTATACACTTGAAGTACATGCAAGAAAAGAACAAAAGAGTGCTATTCCTTTATTTATTCATAACAAATGTTGTCAAAATTCTTGTGTCAAATTCATCAGTCAGTCATTCGTTCTTAATTATTCATAAAAATGGAAGAAATTGAGGAAGTGGGACAACTTGTCGGAAAAAAATTAATAATCGGAGGATACATTTATGTCAGATCCAAACCGTCGAAAAATAATCAATTCTATTGGGACTGTCAATTGGTTCGAAGAAAAGAATGCAAAGCGCGGGCAATTACATTGCAGACAGTTTCTGAGTTAATAGTTTTAAAAGGCCCTAAAAAATCTCCTCATGAACATCCGCCCAAGTTAGAGCGACACCACGTCAAACCTGGATATCACTCCAAAAACGATTACGCACAATAACGGAAGAATACCAAAGATATAAAGAAGAAAACAAAATTTTGGAATACTTAACTAATTTAGCATACAACATTCAAATATCCTAAATTCACACAATTCAATTTCTTTCACACCATGCCATATAATTAAAACTTGTTTACAAAATTTTGAATTTTAATTATTTATTAACATTTTTATATAAAATTTATTTTTATTTTTTCGGGCATTTTTCGGGCATTTTTCGGGAAAATTAATAAGATTCGGGTATTCGTGTTCGGGCAAATTTATTCGGGTAAATTATTTTCGGGTGATTGGGTTTCGGGTGAATGTCCATTCGGGCATGTGTTTTCGGGATTTTGACCTGGAATCGAGAAAAACTCTACGTAAGATCTTTGGCCGCGTTAGTGAGGAGTACCGCGTACGGTGGAACAGTGAGCTGTATTAGCTATATACGGGCATGGACATAGTTCTTCTTCTTCTTAGCGTCACAGTTCTTGGTGAACCATTGCTTCCTTCACAGCTTCTTGTTGTTGTTGTTGTAGCAGCATAAACATTCCCCATACATATGCATATGGGGAATGCCGCTGAAGTGACAGTCCTTGGCCGGATATAAATCCGGGTCGTTCCGGTAACGTAGAACCGACTGTCATGGGAACGCACAGCTTCTTGTCATCGTTCTCGATTTACAGCCACTTCCCTTCAACATTGCATGCGCATTTTCCTAAGATAAGCTTCCACATCTTCTAGCCACCTTTTCCTCGGGCGTCCCATTTTCTTTCTCCAATTGGGCATGGACATAGTTAAGCGTGTAAAAATACAGCGTATACGCTGGCTTGGCCATGTCACCTGTATGAAAGTAGACCCTCCAGCAAGGCGAATCTACGACACGGTACGACAAAAATGAAGACGAGGAAGAGGAAGGTCACATCTCCGTTGGAAGGACCAAGTGCTGCAGGACCTGTCAGCACTCAAAATTCCTAACTGGATTTGGCCAAAACCGACACACGGTTGTAGCCGTAAGAATGTAAGTAAGCAGATTATTAACGCCCTGCCAATGTTGGCTAGCCCGAAAGTTATCATCGTCGAAGTCATCAAATCTTTGGCCAAAGAAATAAACTGTTTCAGGAGTTAAGTCTCTATTATTACTTTCTTTCGGATCGTTAAGCACAATGAAACTGTTTTATCATCCGGATCTTCGACATTTAGGCCTAGGAAATGTGCTGCTTCAACGGATTTTTAACAGAGTGAGTTGAGTTTTAGATTTGATTCTATGATATAACAGGTTTGCACTGCGATCTCATGGTCTTTTGCGACCTTTGCCTTTTGAGTTGAGTTTTGGTTTTTGATTTATATACAGGGTGGCTGATGAAAGCCGCTACCAAAAAAAAATTGAATAACTTTTTTTCTTTTTAAGTTATCTGTTCCATTTTTGTTTTAATTTGCAGATTGATCTTTAAAATTTATTAAAATGGATAACTGGGACACGCAAACAAGAATTTGGATAGTCCGCCGCTATCACGCACTGGAGTTCGTAGTTTTGGTACAGAGAGAGTACAGGCGGATGTTTGGCGGCGATCCCCCGAGCAGATGGACCATAATGAGACTGGTGAATAATTTTGCTGAGCAAGGAACAGTCGCAAGAAGGCCTTATCATCGAAACCCACCAATTCGGACGGAGGAAACGATCGCTGCTGTAGCTGCAGCTATACAAAGCAATCCAAGGGTTTCAACAAGAAGCTTATCTGCTCAACTTGGTGTCAGCCGACAGTCTTTGCAAACAATAATGCACAAAGATTTAGACTTATTTCCCTACAAAATTCAAATGGTTAACAAGCTGAATGCAGCAGACTTGCCGATTCGCTTGGAATTTTGCCAGAAGATCCTGCAAATGGTGGAGGAAGACCAAAACATGTTAAACTTCCTTTTCATGTCTGATGAGGCCCATTTCGATTTAAACGGCAATGTGAACAAACAAAATTGTCGAATATGGAGTACTTCTAACCCACAGATACGCCACGGACGGAGTTGCATCCTCTTCGCGTGACAGTGTGGTGTGCGGTTTCTTCACGCTGTATTGTAGGGCCTTATTTTTTTGAAGAAAATGGTCACACCGTTACGGTTACTGGAGACCGTTATTTGAAAATGCTGAAAGAATTTTTCTATCCAGAACTACGCCGAAAGAGAATTCCTTTCAACTCTGTGTGGTTTCAACAAGATGTGGCAACGTCTCACATAGCCCAGACTGTTATGACAGAGTTGCGACGAAAATTTCCCAATAAACTGATTTCAAGAAACTCCGAATTTCGTTGGCCCCCCAGGTCGCCTGACCTTACTGCACCTGACTTTTTCTTGTGGGGTTTATGTAAACAAGAAGTTTATAAAACAAAGCCAACAAATTTGGATGAACTAAAACAATCCATTCGGGCAACAATTGCGGCTATTGATGTCGCAACTCTCAAAGCAGCAATGAACAACTTTTTACTAAGATGCCGCACTTGTGTCAACGAGCATGGGGGGCATTTAAATTCAATTATTTTCAAAACTAGTTAAGCTACATTTAATAAAATTTAATGACCTTCAACTTGAAAAAAAAAATAAATGAATTCCATACACTAAAAAAAAGTTATTTGAGTTTCTTAATGTAGCAAAATTCATCAGCCACCCTGTATTATATTTAAGTACATAAGGGCTGGTCACTTTGGTCACATTTTTCTCGACATCGTTTTTAGCAGTTTCGGCTTTTACAAGAAATTCTAAGAAAAGAAGTCCATTCGCGCATAGCTCTAAGGTCAATTTGTCGCCACTGTTTATGGATAAACCACCTCTGTATACAGGTTAAGTTAGGTTAGTCAGGTTGCTTGTTTAACACAAGACACTCGGTGGCCCTAAGGCCCATTGTGATACCTGCACCTGTTTTCCTTCCCCTAACTAAGTTGCCTAAACCACTTAGATCTTTTTAAGAAGGTAACTATAGTCCGTCCAGTGAGACATTTGGCAAATTTCCCCAAGTGCTCAAAGAAATAATCGCCAAGATATTTGGCACGGACATTCACAGAGGAGGTGGTGTACCGACTCCTCCGACAGCTCCTGCAGAAGTCATTGTGCGATACACCCATTCTTCTGGCTACTGTGCCAATAGTGCAGTGACCCGTTAAAACACCTATGAGGACGCTGGTAGTTCATCTGTTGAATCCAAACAGACATGTTGACCTTTTACGATTCAGTTTTGGTCAGAGTGCTCGGATTCCCTGCGGTTATTAGTCAGAGACTACCTACATACAAGTACACGAAGATCTTTTTCCAGTCTTAATATTAAAATTTTGTAACAACACCAACAATACTTTCACTCACATCATTTTCCGTAGCACGTTTTAGTGTTGGATTTATGATGAATGGCACACCCTCTACCTCCGAGTAGGCACCCAAAGTGCCTACACTATGTAGTGAAGTATTTGTAGCCATATGGGCTGTGAAGGGAGGACGCGGTGCAGGCCGTTGTGGTGACTTGATTTGATATGAAGCCTGTATTTCTTCGTAGTCATGGTCACTGGGCACAGGCGGTAGCTAGAATGGAATAAACAACAAAAGTCAAAATATAATATGATAATAGTTTCAATTTCTCATATGTTTGTATGTATGCAAGTCTACACTATATACAATACCCACCGGATGTTTGGGTGGCCCGTTCCAATTAGCGGCACCGCCGCTCAAATTCAAACGATTCAACGCCTTTTCCACCTCACTGCTACCATTGCTGATGTTACTCGCACTGCCACCATTCAGCAGCTGTGGCGCTATACCCGGTACGGGTGGCGGTGAACGTGTGGGTATGGCACCAGTTTTGTAGCAAATCAATACGCCATTTATGTCGCTATAAGAAGGAGAGCAAAACAAAAACGTTCAGTTGGAAAATATGTGATTTTGAAAAAAAAGTAGTTTACCCAGCTAATTTGAAGCCCTCCGGTGCCACTTTCAATTTCGAACAGAGTATTATGTCGGTGACGGCTTGCGTGACATTGCCGCGTTTGGTAAGTTTGTAGGCGATTTGTCGTTTACGCCACGCCTTCTGTTCTGTGTCGGCAGTGCGCGAAAGCAGTGAAAATTCTTTGGGAGGTTGTGTTTTCTCGGGAATCACTCTGCAAGGGTTAAAATTTATTGAAATACTGACTTTTTAAACTCAAAATAATAATAACTGGATTTAACTTAGATAGAGAATGGAAGTAAAGAGTTCAAGAAAAAAATATTATAGACTGAATAGACAATCTGTTTTTAGATATTCTTAGGTAAACTGACTACAAATCACTCAAATAAATGTGTTTCGAAATAAAAGGAAGAGAATTTAGATTTGCGCAAGGCGAATCTATTAAGGGGGGGGTAAGGGATAAACGCTAAAAAAAAAACACTTTTTTCATGAATTTATTGTAGCGAAACGGTTCAAGTCAGTTTATTAAAAGTTGTTGCATATTATAAAGTAACATTTCAAGAATATTTGATAAAATTTTTATGTAAAAATATTGCAAAATGAGCGAATGAGAGCACATTTACGTAGACGTCTTTTCAAAAATACATTTTGCAGTAGTCAGCATATCTCAGCGTAGAATCATCTGAAATCAAAAAAATCGAATAATTTAGTTAAAGTATGAGTTAAACTTCCTCCCAACGTTTATTTTGACGATTTATTTTCATTTTCAGCCATTTGGTAGTCGTTTGAAGTAAAAAGTGATTTTTGACGAAAAAATGCCGCCATTTTGTAGGTGTAAAACCATCCTAATATAAAAAAAAATGGCGAAAAAAAACGTTGGGAGGAGGTTTTTTATATGTAAAATATGTGTGCAAAATTTCAAAAGGATCGGTTGAGTAGTTTTCAAATGCCAATGACTACGCACTTTAAAAAAAAAGGTTCGAGAAAACCGCGTTTAAAGTTTGTAACGGACTACGCGCGCAACTGCTGCGTCTCGGCAGATGTTTGAGGCGGCTCGGCTTTATGCTCTATAACTTAAAAAGTTTTGCTCGGATTGACTTAAAATTTTAACACGGTATTTTTGAAATGTTTTACTACAATAACATGCAAAAAAAAAATCGATTTTTATCCCTTACCCCCCCCTTAAAGGGTGGAGTTGGTAAATCAGCTGATTTGTTTTTTTCTTTGGACGTGTCCATGTGGCTGTCAGCTCAGAATGAAACAAGGCGAATTCATTATTTGTTTTCTAGTTTCCCAATACTTTACTTTGACAATCAAACGTACAGAACATTGTTGTTGGCCTTGTGCCACCACCCTTAAGGAATACGCTTTAGATTTGCCGAAGTTAAACTTGCGCTTGGGTGTTTTTTTGGTTTTCAAATTGAAATATTACATAGTTTTATGTATTTGACATTTTTGCGAATCTATTAAAGCTGATGTTCAAGAATGAGGGAATACAAGATTGCGCCTTCCGAATTCGCTCTGTCATAAGAGCCCATACAAGCGAAAGGTAGGGAAATTACTTGTTTGTGAAGAAGAAGAGTAGCCGAAAGCAATGGAAACAACCAAACACAAGAAATTATACGCACACACACATACTTCCTTGCCACGGCGTCTTCCGCATAAAAACGAAAACAAACTGCATTTGGAGGCTTATATTAATTTTGTGCTTTCACTATTTAACACACGGCACATTTTCATTAGTTTGATTAGTTCAAATCCCTCAAATCACATAACTACCAAGCCATTCAAAATTTTCACAAAAATCTAATTTCGCCTACTTTTGTTTATTGTGTATTGCGAAGGGAGTTGACGTCAGACTTGCCAAAATCGCAAAAAATAAAGTAACTGTTTTTTAATGGCGCCACCTTAGATACTCTGTTCACCTTGGGTAGTATCGGTAAATCAGCTGATTTGTTTTTTTTCGCCGTGTCCATGTGGCTGTCAGCACAGAATGAAACAAGGCGAATTCATTTTTTGTTTTCTACTTTGACAATACTTTGCCGTGGCAATCAAACCTACAAAACATTGTTGTTGGTCTAGTGCCACAATCTTTAATGAATGCGACTTATGTATTTCTAACTTTATGTGGAAAATTATGTATCGGGTGATTTTTAAAGAGCTTGAGAACATAAAATCATAATACGAAACAGAAATATTGTTGGAATGAATTTTTTTTTATTATAATCTGGTAGATAATTTCATGTCATTTATTTTTGGAATATAATATTCGGCATATGTCCGCCGCGTCTACGAGTTCCATGGGCCATTCAATGAGTCCAATCTTTGACTATTTTTTCCAATAATTCGGACTGTATTAAGTTAACCCTTTGACCTAAAACATCGAGTGGCGGAAGGTATCCTTATTCCGTGCCTAAAATGAGAACCTCATATCAGGCACTTTTTCTGGCCAAAAGTGAGTACCTCGTATCATATACAAGATTGTTTTTAGACACGAGAAAAGCTTTCATCGAAAGTGCCACACACAAACGTCACTCAATTCATGAGGCAAGAGGTGAATGGTGGCTTGAAAATTGCAATAAATCGATTCTCAAGCGCGCCGTGTGTAAAGTTGCGCGCCGTCTTGTTGAAACTCAATATCGTCGATGTTTAGCTGATCAATTTTTGGAAACAAAAATTCAATCAGCATGGCTCGATAGTGATCGCCATTCACCGTAACGACTGCTCCTTCCACATTTCGATAGAAATAAGGGCCGATGATGTTGCGAGTGCTCTATGAACTGAGCTTCGCGAACAGGTCTTTTTTTTAAGTAAATGCATACAATTTGCCTCGTTCTCGCGCTAAACGATTCATAATGGCGTGCCAAACCTTACCGAATAGATATGTAACAACAGTTTGCCATTCTCAGCTGTCAAACGATAGTTATCGATATCGATAGCTTTCGCGCAGTAAAAACGAGACCCAATACTTTGTTTTACTAAAAATACATTAAGGGGTTAGGGGTAGTCAGAATTTTCAAAAAATCGATTTTTTTTTTGCATTTTCTTAAAGTATAATGTTTTAAAAATATTGTGTAAAAATTTGAAGTGAATCCGACAAATACTTTTCAAGTTATTCAACAATTAACAAAGGGCGCTCGGCCGCTCCGGAGCCGATAGCAAAACTTTAAATGCGTTTTCTCAAAACTATGTTTTTCAAACTGGTGAACACTGTAACTTAAAAACCGCTACGTAGATTTCAATAAAATTTATACAGCTTTTGAAAAACATAAAAAACTTGTGCCTGATCGAAGGATTTTTTTTTTCAAAAATTTCGATTTTTTTTTTAACAATTAACTGTTGTTTTTTTTTCTAAAATCTGGAAAAAATTTTCTGAGGCCGCCATTTTGTTCATTTTGAAAAAAAAAAGCTTCGATCAGGCACAAGATTATCTATTAATAAAACTAATTTTTCTTGTCCGATTGGTTTTAGATGAATCTGCAAGGACTTGTGATGTTCACCGCAAGGGACTTCTGGAGAAACGGGCTTCACACAAACAGCGATAACTTTTGCAATTATTAATTTTTTTTTTTTGAAATTTTGGTGAAGTCAAGTTAAAACATGATGTTTTTATGCTATGTTTTTATTTTTGTTAAATAAATTAATTAAGTAGCAAAAAAAAATTCGTGAAAATCATAATTTTTTCGGGCCTCTGACTACCCCTAACCCCTTAAACATCTTTCAACTTGAATCTTAAAACCTTTGAATACGTGCCAAAAGAGTTCTCCCATTGAATCCCCGATGACATGACTGTAATCTATCATCCTTAATTGCAACAACCATTCAAAATCAATAGATTTCTTCACGCATCTAACTCGAGCTTTACTCATGAATATTGAGTAGTAACCCTGCCGAGAGGATAAGATAGCTCGGATGCGTGTTTAGAATTCCCAAAGAGAGAACAACTCGATTCGCAGTTAAATTACGCCTTGTTGGAGGCCGAAGCAGAGGACGCCCCAGAAAGAGATGGCTCAAAGACGTGGAAGTTAACCTTGGAAAGCTAAACGTGCGGTGGTGGAAGGAGGTAGCCTTACATATGGACAGATGGCGCAAGGTTGTGGATGAAGCAATGCATCACCAAGGACTGTGATGCTAAGAAGAAGAAGAAACCTGCCGTGAAAAACATCAGTTACACAGCTAGTACAGTAGTTGCAAGAGGAGTATGGGCACCTTAAATTCCAACACATATCTTACTGTCGAACAGTAGTTGCGTGGGACCACTGACCCGTCCGAAGGAATCAACACACTCGAGAAATGTGACGCATTTGGAGCGATATTACACTATTGGTGCACCAAAATTCATTGGAGTTTTTGGCGCGAAGATCTCGGAGAATCGAGTATGCGGCCAAAACGACTTACCTTCGATTTGACGAATGAGCTGCGAAGGGCTTGAGATTAGCTTCAGAAATATGCGGATCCTTTAAGATCATATGATTTGAGGCTTCTGGACTACTTTTTGTGGCGCTATTTGAGATCATTGATTTACAAGTACATAAATATAAACCTTGGAAGCGGCGTAATAGAGCCCGTTATTCGTGATATGAGCTTTGAAATACTTGAAAGAGTACGGGAAATGTACTGGTGCTTCAAAATGACGTTCTTCAGACTTTCCCTGATGGCCGCATGCCCCAGACAATTTGTAATTATCATGAAAGTATCCACCGATAAATGCTGATTAGTCAACCCGTCTATTCTTTATTTCAATTTAGAATCCTAAACCCATTTAAAAACACTCAATTAAATACAAACAAACCTACATTAGGAAAAAAAATCGAAAACAACAACTATCGCATATGTCAACAACTGTTCGATCAAAATAAAATATTCATGCTTATCATGCGAGTACAAATATAGTTTTCGTTTTTTCCCACTGCCAACAAGCCGCTAAACGATTATGAATCACCGACCAGATCTACGTACGTATTTACGTGCTCGCAATAAGCTTCTGTGAGTTTGTTGTTGAAATGTCCAAAGTCGAATTGTTGTCATGTATTACGAGGGTTGCTCGTAAAGTCCTCTCTCGACGAAGAAAACTAACACTTTATAAGGCTCTCATCATGCCTGTCGTAACGTATGGCGTAGAAGCGTGGATAATGACAATATCCGATGAAGCGACGCTTGGAGTGTTTGAGAGAAAGATTTTGCGGAAGATTTTTGGACCTTTGCACGTTGGCGACGGCGACTATCGCAGGCGATGGTACAATGAACTGTATGAGGTTTACTATGACATAGACATAGCGCAGTGAATAAAGACTCAGTGGCTTCGTTGGCTAGGTCATGTCGTCCGAATGCATACAAACGCGCCGGCTCTGAAAGTGTTCGATGCGGTACCAGCTGGTGGTAGCAGAGGAAGAGGAAGGCCTCCACTGCGTTGGAAAGATCGAGTTGGAGAAGGACTTGGTTTTATTGTTTTTCCAAATATTCTCCATGATGATCAATACACTTTTGCTTTCGTTTGAGCCAACTTTCGAAGCGCTTTCTAAAACGCTTGCCGGACATTTTTTAAATTGTGTTCAATTCAAGGCGACCAAACCCTTTCTACAAGAAGGTGATGCAAAATATTATTAAAGCTCGTCTTACTAATGCCTAAGGATGCCTCAATCTCACGGTTTGTGACACGAAGATCTTGATCAATTATTTTCTATCGACATTTTCTGGCGCAACAACTGATTTTGAGTGACCTTTGCGGAATTCGTCAGTGAGCGAATAACGATCACGCGAAAATTAATTGTACCAGTTTTACGATTCAAAAAAATTTTTTTTTTTGCCGAATTGATTTTTAAAGGCACGGTAAAAACAACAACACCGTACATGAAACACCAAAAGATAGAAAAAGTTTTTTCTAATAGCGCACGCCACTCGGCAGACAATGGTAAGCTTCCGCGTGTATTTCTTATATGAAAAAGCTCCTCATAAAATATCCAGCTGTCGTTCCAAGTCGGCTTAAGGCTGTAGGTCCCACGCCACAAATAGGAGGAGCACCTCGGTGAAACACTCAAAACGGGTGAAAGCGTCAATTAAAAAACAAAAGAAAAAAGAAAGAAAACAAGAAAGAACTCAAGAAAAAAAAAGTAAAGTATAAAAAAGTTAAAAAAAAATGAAAAGAAGTAAAAAAAAAAGAAAAATAGTTAAAAAGGGGAAAAAGGAAAAAAAGAGGGGGAAAATGAGAAAAAGTAAGTAAAAAAGGAAAGAAGTAAAAAAAAGTAATAAAAGGAAAAAAGTAAAAAAAAAACTCATATAGCGCTCACATCCCATTATATTCTGGGTGCGTTTATGGTGAAATATTTCAAACCTTACAGTGGAAACGTCAGATTGCGCGGAACAACACCAAAAGTGACCAAAGCCAGTAATACAAATAGCAACCCACGTAATATTTCCTACTAAAATATCTATTGCAAATTTATTTTGGTATGCTTTAAATGCTTCGTTTTTTTTTTTTTTGTTGATAACAGTTAGATTAGTTAATAATTTGAAATTCAAGTGGATGCGACTATGACTGGTAGAGTTGTTGTGTAGAGTGAGAGTCATTACCAGTGAGAAAAAGAAACTACGCAAAATGTGAACAGTGAGCGGTAAAAAAAAGTAAACAGATATTTTATCAGTATTAAAGCTTTGAATGGATTTATGATACATTTACATTTAATTTTTTTATCGCAGACCACTAAAAACAGTATATAAACACAAAACACAGTTAAAAATAAATCACTTTATCTTCAAATACTAAGCTTTTAAAGCGTCTGAACAGTTAAAGTATGGCTCAATTCTTATTTAAGAATTTCGGGGAAATAGTTAAGAAAAAATTTTAAAATGGTTATTAACAAAGTGAATGATGTAACCAAAATATGCTTCTTAAGCATATTATTTTTGCAAAAGGAAGTGCAAAAACAAACTTTAAGTATTGGGTAAAGCTAAAGCGTAAAATTATTTCACTTCTAGATATAAGAAAAATTTAATTTTTTCCGGAAATTAATTTAATCGTTTTGAAGAAATCACCTCACCTTTAACAATTATAGATATATATGTGAAGCATCATACTGTTGAGAATTTAGCGCTAAAACCATGATGTACAGAATACAGAGGTGTGGCCAACATCAGACCGTAAACTGGCTCTCAGCGATTTTGAAGATACCAGCTGATTTGTCGACTTAACAGGGTTTTGACAGCGATTTGCTTACGAAAAAACTGAGATTGTGTTGGTGAAAGACGAAAAAAAATAATGCAGTCTTGGCCTATGTTACTTCGTTGTGGGCTGAACAACGACTGTGTGAATTCGTTTGAAATGAGCAGGCAAAATTCGGCTGCCGAGTCCCAGTCACGTGGCAACCGAAGGTGCTCGCTCAATTATGCTCCGGATGGCCGCAAACCAACGCCAAGCTTGGTAATCTATCATCCTTGCCAGCGAGTGGAGAGTACTCCACAAAAACGACCCTATTCAAGAGTGCTACGCAAGAAGCCTCAAACGTGTGCAGTGAATCAACAGAAACGTACGGAATGAAAAAGTCTATTTTTTTAATTTTCACAATTTCTTTATATTATTGGTTTTTTATAAATCATATAACGAATGCACCAGTTTTTTTTTTTAATGAATCAACAGAAACGCACGGAATGAAAAGACCCTTTTTTAATTTTCATAATTTTTTTATATTATAGTATTTGTTGTTTTATAAATCATATTATATAACGAATGTACCAGATTTTTTGTTTGTTTTTTTTTTTGTAAAGAAAATTTGTTGTTAGGGGAAAAATTATCAAAAACAAACAAGAATTTGTAGCTACTTCAAACTTGTTTTTTTATTGTACTAAATTTTAATGTGCTATAAAGCTTTGACTGTATTTCTGCCATAAAAAATCTTCTGATAAAAAAATATCATTTGCCGGACTCGGCTTGAAACTGTAGGCCCTCCATTTGTGGAAAACAGCAAAAGCACACCACAAATAGGAGTAGAAACTCCGCCTAACACCTAACAGAAGTGTACCCGTCAACTATTTCTTTTTTTTTATAAAACTGCGTACTTAATTTTTTTTAGTTCGAATAAAAAAATCTTTTAATTTTTATGAAAATTTACCAATTTTTTTAAATCTTGAATAAAGTTTAATATTTAGATTTATGTGATATTTGTTGTAGAATGAACTATATTTTTTATAAAAAATTAATGCAAATTAAAAAAAAAAAAAAAAAGTTCAGCCAGAACTGTTCATATCGCCTTTCTATAATTTCGATATTTTCTTGGAAGGAAATGCGGGCAAGCAAATGCCATTCTGTGCTAGCTGTTTATTGTTGTTTCTTTTATTATTGCTACAATTCGGCAATAGAGATGCTCTCGTACTCTTGCATAGGATTTTGCAGTGCTCTCCACTGCTGCAACTGTGCAAAGCTTAGAGAAACCCCTCTTTTATAATTAAAATCAATATTTCTAGTTCAAGTATTAAAGTGCATATTATGTATGTTCATACACGCATACATACATTTAAAATATTTTTTTACAAAAACATGAAAAGCTATTATAAGTAGCACAAAGATTTTTTGTTTTTGTTAATTTTAATCTTTGTTTTTACAAGTGAACGCACCCATTAAAATGTGCTGATGTACTCTTTTCAACTTGCTATTTCTCTATTAAGTCATCTCTCATTATTTTGCTTTGATTGCATAATTTATGTAACTGTATTTGTAATTGTGTGGTGGGTTCTGCGAACTCAACTACATTCGCTCAAGGTGCGTGCTTTGATTTGTTATTTTGGCCTTCCCGTTAAATATGCGAGTGAGTGTATTGTACATAGGTAAATTCCCAGCCTCAGTCACTTGCGAATTAAATGCAGTTACTCAGAAATCTTAAATGACTCAATGCGCTGAATGGCTGCCGGTGTCAATTTGTGAAATGCCTAATGATGATTCGTGTTAGAAATTAGGCGTTTGGCAATTGAAGAAAATGTATGTATGTACCTACAGTGGCTCAATAAAGAACTTGGACAAACCTTAGTTAAAACTTTGTATAAAAAACACTGCTAAAATAAAGGCAATTTGAAACAATATTTTTCGATTTCTAAATGCTTTACAGTGCACTCGCGATAACTCGAACTAATTAAAACAGGCGCTGTTCGATTTATCGAATTTGTTCGACTTATCAATTGAGTTTGCTATGTTAAAAAAACAGTCATCGGTATCGATTTTTTTCAATTAAATTTATTTATTTATTTACATATGGATATGAACATGAATATGTTTAAAATAATTAATTCGTTTCAATATTTTTCATCAAATATTTGGCAGTCTTTGTGTCAGTTACACAAAAAAAGTCAGCTTTAACAGAAAAGTTAGGCCGAAAAGAAAGTTGTAATGTGTGTTTGTCTTTTCTTGCCTGCAGCAATGTTGAAGAGTGTTAACCTTTGCGGGGCTTACTTGTTCAGTTGTGGCCCACTGAATTACCTTATTGATAGAGCTAACTGCCCCCTCAGATGACATCCGCTCACATGTCTCAGTTGTGTTGTTAAACTCAGACTCAGAATCACTAGTTTCAATTATTACTTCTGTGTCGGTAAATTCGGCACCATCATTCCATTTGTTAACATCATAAAGCGTAAATTCGACCTGTAAATTATGTTTTTAATGTTATGTTCTTTCAAGATGAGTCCACTTATTGGGTAATTCTTTTTTCTTTGGGACAGAAACCATTTGTATAAAGCGGCTTTCATTTTAGGAAACTCAGAAGCTTTTAAAGTTCTCCTCTTCCCAGGACCCAAAAACGTGTTGTTTACTGCTTTTAAAATTGCCTTGTCTTTCTTTTTTATAAGACTTATGGTGGACTTGGCTACCCCATATTCCTTCGCTAGAGAAGTAACACTACATCCACGTTTAATTTTGTTAAGGACTTCAGCCCTCTCTTTTAATGTTAAACACTTCACCTTTTACGATCCATTACTCACATGCACTGATACACTACAAATGACAAATTTAAAGCAATTTGGTCAATGCAAGATGTTGTTCCCAGAAAACTATCGGGATATTAACGTCGAAATATTCATATGGACAATACACTAGTATACATATAATTTATATACATATACTATTACATATGTATGTATGTACAAAATGTACATGTTTGAAAAGAATGTGTGTACAAATAAATTTGTTTTTTTGTTCGAGTTATAGCGCTTTAATATTGTTCGAGTTACAAACTAGTCAATAGGGAAAAAAATGTGTTCGAGTTAGCACGTCGTTCGTCTTAGCGGCTATTCGAGTTACCGCGAGTGCACTGTATTTATATAATTTAAAAAATAACAAAAACATAAGATAAGTCGTGTGCACTTCTTTTACAATAACAAAAAACTTTCAAAATGAGGAGAATTCAACCCAAAAAAGAACTCGGACATGGAAATTAATTTTACTTTAAAAGCCAATAAAAATAAAAATTAATATTTTGTGGGAAACCCTTTGGATTTAATAACAGGATTTAGTCGTTTCGGCTTTGACTCCACCAAATTTCTGCAAACGGAAGGATCAATTTTAGCCCATTCGTCCTTAAGAGCAGCTTCGAGGTCCTTTTTGTTTGAAATTTTGTGATTTTTGAGTTTATTCTCCAAATGCGCCCATAAATGCTCAATGACGTTTATATCAGGGGACTGTGGTGGAGTTTCGAGCACTTCCGGGTAGTTATACATCAACCACAAGCGAACATCAAGCGCCTTATGCTTGGGATCATTGTCTTGGTAAAAATAAAATTGTTCCTTTATACCCAATTTTTCAGCACTTTGAATTAAATTTCGTTTTAAAATTGAAAGATATTGCTTGTGATCCATTATTCCATCAACAAAACAAAGATTTCCGGGTCCGGAAGCGGACATACATCCAAACCATCACTGAACCGCCACCGTGTTTAACAGTGGTACGCAGGTTTTTCTCTTTCAGCTCCTCATTTGGCTTCCTCCATACATACGACTGCCCATCTGATCTGAATATGTTGTATTTGCTTTCGTCGCAAAATATCACATCTTTCCAGAATTCAATGTCCTTATTTTTATAGGTTTTTGCAAAATTAATTCGTTTGTTTTTATTTTCCTTACTAATGTAGGGTTTTTTTCTTGCGACTCTGCCATTGAGGTTGTTTTTTCTTAGAACTAATCGCAAAGTTTCTGGATTGCAGTCAATTTCAAGATGTTCTTTAACTTGTGTTGTAAGTTTTGGAGCACTTAAATGAGGATTTGCTCTGACTTGGTTTACTATCCACCGCTCGTTAGCGTCCGTAAAAAGCTTTGGCCGTCCTGTTTTCACTTTGTTTTGTACAGATTTTGTTTCTTTAAAGCGTTTTATGGTGTCACATACAGTTGATCGCGGTCGATTTACAAGTTTGCCGATTTCACGCATGGTTTTTCCATTTTTATGTTGCTCAATAATTATTTTTCGCACTTCTACCGAAGTTTGGCCACGTTGTCGACTCATTTTACAAAAAAGAAAAATGAAAATGCGTACTTGACACAATTTTCTTGACACAATTTACTTCCAAAACTGTCGATCGTTCCTCAATTAACTGTATATAATTTAAAAAATGGGATTCCCCCACTTAAACTGTCAGAAATTACGAAGTGATGTCAGATGTCCGAGTTCTTTTTTGGCGTGAATTCTCCTCATTTTGAAAGTTTTTTGTTATTGTAATATAAAAGAAGTGTACACGACTTATCTTATGTTTTTGTTATTTCTTAAATTATATAAATAAAGCATTTAGAAATCGAAAAATATTGTTTCAAATTGCCTTTATTTTAGCAGTGTTTTTTATACAAAGTTTTAACTAAGGTTTGTCCGAGTTCTTTATTGAGCCACTGTATATGTAGTTATACTCACTATTAGTGCTTTTCACACGGGGTCGCGTGGTAGTTTTTAAGCCGAAAGATTTTTGTGTTGATTTTTTGAAGCTTAAAAATTGAATTGAAAAAAATAAAGTTGTTAAGCATTAAATATTTAATTTTTTTTAAATATTATAACAATTACGCCCTTTTCATAAAAAATGTCATGTTGATAGCTTTACAATGCACGTTCGGTAATATGACTGGGATGCATGGTGAAAAGTTTTCAAAGGTGAGCTTTTTAAGAGACCGTTATTCCGCTCTGAGCAATTTTGACAGAATTACAGTTAGTAACAGAAGTAAGTATACACCGGATACGTTCTCAATTTTCCCCCAATCGTTTCTTTCAAACAACCTAAGTTATAACAAAATTGTGTTTTATTTACATGAATGAAATACAAAAATCATATTTAATCCATATAGTGACAAGATTTTGAAAAGGAACAAAATTATAGCTTTTTATATTAAACTTTATAAAAATTCATCTCTCATCATATTATTATTTTTTGTGAAATCAAAAACATAATTAAAATCAAATCCTAATATTTGGTAGGATAACCAATTAGACTTTACAATCGCTTTAAGTCGTGATGGCATTGATTTCACCAAGTTTTCAGTTATAGCAGGTGGTATTTTATTCCATTCCTTTTGAAGGACGTTTTTCAGTTGTTCTTTATTTCTAATCGGATGTTTACGTATTTGCCGCTTTAAATGTTCGATTGGGTTGGTATCCGGGGACTTTGGCGTTGTTTTCAGATGTTTTCGCATGTTGTATAACAGCCACTCTCGTACAATGTTGGATGTGTGCTTGGGGTCATTATCCTGGAGGAAGATAAACGTTCCTCCAAGGCCTAATTTCGTAGCGCTTTCTTTTAAATTATTTTGTAAAATATTTATGGTTATTTAATATTTATAATATAATATTTATATCCATAATATTTTCGATAAATACCAAGTTTCCAACCCTGTTCGCAGCCATACATCCCCAATCAGATTCACAGATACTGAACTTACACTCATCAGAAAATATGACTTGGTTCCAAAACGTTTGGTCATATTTTTCATTATCTTTTGCGAATGTAATCCGTTTACTCCGATTGACACTACTCACGAAGGGCTTTTTCCTAACATTGCGCCCATGGTAACCAGCACTATGCAAAACCCGGCGAATAGTTTGGGTGCTTAATTGTTTTCCAGTCTCATTTTCAACTTCAGATTTCAATTTGGTGGCACTTATTTTGGGGTTTGTCCTGATTTTCCGTACGACTAAGCTTTTTTCTCTGGAACTTAAGAGCGGCGGACCCCCACAACGCTCTTTATTAGTGGTGCTTTCTGCACTTTTATATTTATTCACAATCTTTTGAACTGTAGCAAATCTATCAAACGACCGATTTCTCGCAATGATTTATGTTCCTTGTGATATTTTATAATCAGTTTTTTTAAATCATCAGAAAGCTCTTTTCCTCTTGGTGCCATTACTAAAAATGTCGCAAAAATTAATACAAAACGTACTTGCCTAAATTTTTATACTCACTTTAATTATTTGCTTTTAATAGCTTTAACTTTTTTAATTAATACGTAAAAATAAATGTTATGCTAACTGAAAAATAGTTTGCTGTATACTAACTTTTGTGACAAAAATTTCGCTGGTATCAAAGACAAAACAAAGCGTGGATAACGGTACCTGAAATTTACAGTTAAATTAAGGCGCATATGAAAGCTTATCCCAGTACCCAATTATCATATGTAAAATATTTTGATTACATATAAGGTTGGCAAAAAAGTCTTGCGGTATTTCCGCAAGCTTGTCTTCGCAAGCGCGTAGTTCTAGCTGTATTCGTCGCATCGGTTCACGCTAGAGCTTTTTGGAAAGCTCTTTTCACGTGCTAACACGTGTTTGATTAATTGTTGTTTGCTTTTAGTCGTTCGTGAGTTATAGCGTCGCAAACATGGAGCAAAATAAAGAGAAAATACGGCATATTTTACAGTACTACTACGATAAAGGCAAAAATGCATCTCATGCTGCCAATAAAATTTGTGCAGTTTATGGACCCGATACAGTTGCCATTTCCACCGCACAACGATGGTTTGAACGTTTTCGTTCTGGTGCAGAGATGATCGAAGATGCGCCACGGTCCGGAAGGCCTGTCGTCGAAAATTGCGATAAAATCGCTGAATTGATCGAAAGAGACCGGCATAGTAGCAGCCGTAGCATCGGCCAAGAGCTGGGCATGAGTCATCAAACCGTTATAAACCATTTGAAGAAGCTTGGATTCAAAAAGAAGCTCGATGTATGGGTGCCACACGACTTGACGCAAAAAACATTTTTGCCCGTATGGATGCATGCGAATCACTTCTGAATCGCAACAAAATCGACCCGTTTTTGAAGCGGATGGTGACTGGCGATGAAAAGTGGGTCACTTACAACAACGTGAAGCGCAAACGGTCCTGGTCGAAAAGCGGTGGACCTGCCCAGACGGTGGCCAAGCCTGGATTGACGGCCAAGAAGGTTCTTCTGTGTGTTTGGTGGGATTGGCAGGGAATTATCCACTATGAGCTGCTCCCCTATGGCCAAACGCTCAATTCGGACCTGTACTGCCAACAACTGGACCGCTTGAATGCAGCACTCATGCAGAAGAGGCCATCTTTGATCAACAGAGGCCGAATTGTCTTCCATCAGGACAACGCCAGGCCACACACATCTTTGGTGACGCGCCAGAAGCTCCGGGAGCTCGGATGGGAGGTTCTTTTGCATCCACCGTATAGTCCGGATCTCGCACCAAGTGATTACCACCTATTTCTGTCCATGGCGAACGAGCTTTTAGTCGGAAGTTGTCCACAAGAGAGTCCTGTGAAAATTGGCTCTCCGAGTTTTTTTGACAATAGGGAAGCGAGCTTCTATAAGAGGGGCATTATTAAGTGGCATCTCGTTGGGAACTCGTCATCGAACAAAACGGCGCATATTTGACTTAAATCGCATTATTATAACAAATTTTATGAACAATTGAAAATTCAATAAAAATACCGCAAGACTTTTTTGACAACCTTATATTAAAGAAAGCGGTAGCGTCAAACAATTTCATAAATCAGGCTCCTGTATACTTATTTATGTTACTAACTGTAGTTTATGGGTCGATGTAACTTGCGGTATTTTTACGAAAAAAAACTGAGATTTTGTTAGTGATATACGAAAATATGTGAAATCATCGTGCAGAATTCGGCTGCTGAATCCCTAAGTGATATGGCGGCCAAAGTTCCCCCCACAATTTTTTTTTTCACCATAGCTCAATAGCAAACCTAGTAATCTATCATCCTTGACTGTAATGTTTCAATAAGAACATAACATAACTTCAATAACACAATCAGAGACGCTTCGGTGCTTCAAATCAATAGGAAACTTCATTTGATGAGTTAGTTTAATCTAGCAGAGAGGCCCCAAATTCCTTTAATTGGGGTGTAATCGACTGTAATTTGAACTGAAGCGCTTTGAGCTGCGAAATTTTTGATACTCCAACCGGCGGCGATCCATAGCGAATATGTTGACTCAAATTTGTACGCTACAGCGCTCACAGCCTGTTGAAAATGTGTTTATTGGCGTGATAGCTTGATAAAGTGAGCTGCAATGTTAGAGCTTAGTTGAGAAAACGACCCGTAGGTTAGGTTAAATTAGGATAAATGACTGCCCTTCCGAGGAGTCCGCTTGGAGGGGCCCTGCATGATATCAAAATTCGTCCGTTGTGATACCATGCAGGAGGAAAGGAGAAGGAAGGGAACCAGACAGGTGAAAAGAATCTTCTCCCTTTTTTGGAATTTAAGAATGACGACCAACACTGGCTATTTACGTTCGTATTAGCCGCTTCTAGCTACTGATGAATTTAAGCTGATGTGTGAATTTAAACCCGCAATATCCGCAGGTGTAGCGAAAAAGTAAAAACCCAGATGTGTAACCTTTGCCCGACGTGAACAGAGCAACTGAGAAGGTGATGAAATGATTCGACCTCGTCATCCAAATAGCTTCTGCAGTAAGAACTTGAAGCAATCCCAAGTCTCAGCGTATGGACACCTAATGGACAATGTCCGGTAAGGACACCTACCAAATTGGAGAGCTGCAACATTGTTAGCTGTAGAACTTCCCTCGAGCGAACCCGATCTGCCTGTGGCCTGAAGAAACTCGCGACTTTGCACGTTTGCGCACTAGCTCAGCGCTAGCTAAGTTGCCGCGAGGCCCATCTTTCCAGTAGCAGACCGCAGGTTCTCAAGGGAACTCCAATCCTCGCAATTTTCGATGAAACCGTTTCTTGGGCCCCCTGTCTAGCCAGCTCATCAGCCCAGTAGTTTCGCTTTATGCCGCTGTGACCGGGAATCCAAATAAGGGCCAATTGGACTATATTTGTTATATCACGAAGTTGTCCTGATAATTGTTAGTGAGAAACTTCATAGAGTATTCGAATCTTTCATTAGTAGGTCGTATCCGGACATAAATTTTTCGCTGATCTTTCACTGATGGCTGAAGCCAGTTAGTTATTGCCTTTATCGGGTTAACTATGTTTGATTGGAGTTCGGCATGCAAATGAGCAACAGTTGACTCTAGCCAGCATCAACATGTCCACGGTTAGGAAAGCTCTTATCGCTATAGCTAGAAATTAGATCTGAAATACCTTCAGTAGGCTTCATATTTATGCCATTTTGAGTCAGTTTTTGTTAAGTGGTTTTTAAGAATTAACTGAGTTAGCTTCAGGAATTTACTTTCTCATCATATTCATCTGTTTCCAGGTTGCTCTCCGAAGACAACCCCTTTGAAATGGAATTGGAGATGAACGGGCATTTCTTCCGAAGCACTCAGGTAATATTGATCATTGCACTTAAAGCCAATATATAGAATTTAAAGGATAGGAAGGGACAGATGGGGTGTGGATTCATTACTCCACTGCAAACATTCCAGACTTTTTTATGAATCTTATAATATAGCTCGTCCATTTCCAATACATCCGTCCCAAAAATGTACCATCTAAGTCTGGCGAAAGCCGGATAGCGGCAGAGAAAGTGGTCTGTGCCATCTTCATCCTCCAACCGGAACGTAAGCAGAGGATCGTCGATAATGCCTATGTCACCTACAAGAAACTGTGCTCATAAGTAGCTCTATCAGGGCTCGTTGCTCACTGCTTCACTCCTCCTCTGTTTGAGAAGGAAACACTAGGTTGTTTATGCTCGTAGATAGTATTGCTAGGCTCGTAGCTCACACCTCTTCTGTTTGAGAAGGAACCGTGCCAGGAAACACTTGACTGTTTGGGTGCGCCTTGATGTTCTCCCACATGGAAGGACCTACAATTTTAAACCGACTCCGAAACGGCAGATATTTTTTATGAATAGCTTTTTCAAGGCAGAAATACACTCCGAGGTTTGCTATTGCATGCCATGGGGCGACCGCTATTAAAAAAAAATGTTTTTCTGCATTTTAGTGTTTTAACGTAATCCGAATTCCGAATTGTAGTCATGCACCAACCCTTTTGGCTACGGCGGCCGCCTTCCCTCTATACTTGCCCTAAAATTGGCTCTGGTCCAGACGTCCCCATTATTGCCGATTGAAAACAAATTCCACATAGCATGAATGCCTTCGAATTTCTACGGTACTTGGCGGCTTTCAAGTGAAGCATTTCGGATACTCTTGCATGGAAACGGGAAAAAGTGTCTTACCATATATTGCCATATAATCTGCGAGTATGACTCATTTCTAAAACTTTTTAAGATCATATAAGGTTGGCAAAAAAGTCTTGCGGCATTTCCGCAAGCTTGTCTTTGCAAGCGCGTAGTTCTAGTTGTATTCGTCGCATCGGTTCACGCTACAGCTTTTTGGAAAGCCCTTTTCACGTGCTAACACGTGTTTGATTAATTGTTGTTTGCTTTTAGTCGTTCGTGAGTTATAGCGTCGCAAACATGGAGCAAAATAAAGAGAAAATACGGCATATTTTACAGTACTACTACGAGAAAGGCAAAAATGCATCTCATGCTGCCAATAAAATTTGTGCAGTTTATGGACCCGATACAGTTTCCATTTCCACCGCACAACGATGGTTTCAACGTTTTCGTTCTGGTGCAGAGGTGATCGAAGATGCGCCACGGTCCGGAAGGCCTGTCGTCGAAAATTGTGATAAAATTGCTGAATTGATCGAAAGAGACCGGCATAGTAGCAGCCGTAGCATCGGCCAAGAGCTGGGCATGAATCATTTATAAACCATTTGAAGAAGCTTGGATTCAAAAAGAAGCTCGATTTATGGGTGCCACACGACTTGACGTAAGAAAACATTTTTGCCCGTATGGATGCATGCGAATCGCTTCTGAATCGCAACAAAATCGACCCGTTTTTGAAGCGGATGGTGACTGGCGATGAAAAGTGAGTCACTTACGACAACGTGAAGCGCAAAAGGGTGGTCGAAAAGCGGTGAAGCTGCCCAGACGGTGGCCAAGCCTGGATTGACGGCCAGGAAGGTTCTTCTGTGTGTTTGGTGGGATTAGCAGGGAATCATCCACTATGAGCTGGTCCCCTATGGCCAAACGCTCAATTCGGACCTGTACTGCCAACAACTGGACCGCTTGAATGCAGCACTCATGCAGAAGAGGCCATCTTTGATCAACAGAGGCCGAATTGTCTTCCATCAGGACAACGCCAGGCCACACACATCTTTGGTGACGCGCCAGAAGCTCCGGGAGCTCGGATGGGAGGTTCTTTTGCATCCACCGTATAGTCCGGATCTCGCACCAAGTGATTACCACCTATTTCTGTCCATGGCGAACGAGCTTGGTAGTCGGAAGTTGTCCACAAGAGAGTCCTGTGAAAATTGGCTCTCCGAGTTTTTTGACAATAGGGAAGCGAGCTTCTATAAGAGGGGCATTATGAAGTTGGCATCTCGTTGGGAACTCGTCATCGAACAAAACGGCGCATATTTGACTTAAATCGCATTATTATAACCAATTTTATGAACAATTGAAAATTCAATAAAAATACCGCAAGACTTTTTTGACAACCTTATATTTTTCTTGCACAGGTCGGTCAGCAATATGTAAATTTTGTAACCGGTGTTCGGGGCAATAAAGCGAAATCTGTTTAAAAGCGACAAGGGTAGTAGATATTTGCTCTGATTAAAAAGCTCTGCTCGTTATGTTTGCAGTGAACGTCTGCTTGAACTCCATTACTTTGTTACATTACATTGTTTACTTATTATTGATTGTTTGAACTACTAGAATGTAGAAATGGAAGTGTATATTTTTATCGCCACTCAATGTTTGTTTATTAAAGTGGCAGAGATAACAAAGTATAAGTCAAACAATGAAATTTCAGCAGCACGAGGGTCAATCCATAAGTAGCCCATGCTGGGTTTTCACAACTACTTTTTCCCATGTAATCTGCTTTAAGGTCCAACACACTTTTCTCGACGCTTCTACTATTTCCTTATCGACGTTTCTACTATTTCTTTGTCTATCAAACAAATTCAGTTTATGAAACCCTTCAAACTACGTTTCGGTCTCGGCGTTAAACGTTCGCCCTTATTTGAGCTGAATTTATGCCGCTTCATATTTCCATATTGGGCATAGAAAGGGATTATGGTTCGCTCGGTTTCGGACGAGCGAATTAAATTATTTGATTGCGACAATTCCGGTTGAATATTTTGTTGTGAAATCGAGTTGAAACGTCACTATTTACTTAGTCAAATGGGCCACTCCATCAAATTCTTGTCAAATTGGTCCAACCATTCCCTAACGTGTGGGCTAGTGACGGATTTTTCTTTCTAAAAAATCTATGATTATTCTCTTCGTGCCAGAAAAAGAAGTCTTAATCATGGCCTTTCCGGCCGGTGGAACCATTTTTTGATGCATTTAAGTCAAAACCATGTTTTGATTGTTGGTGCACCCTACAGCAGAATAATGCCTTTTTATCAACGGTTAGGTCTCAGTGAAAACTTGATACGAATTTAATTTAAATAGGACGAAAAACTGCTGCTTCATGTACAGTTGTTTAATTTGACTGATGTCAATCAGTTGTGGGTAGATAAGTTAGGTTAGGTAATGGCGGTAGTCGGTCTGTACAACTAACTCACTTACACCTTACGGGTCCGTTTTGATACCAATGTGCGACAGGTGGTAATTTATTTTTCTTCCTGGAACCATTTTGTCGCTCTTACGAAGAGCAGTAAAAGAATTGGAAACATAGTTTCCTAGAAAACCTGCTCTGATTTTAGGTACAGCTGGACAATTGCAAAGGAAGTGCTTAACTGTTTCTACCTCTTCCTCATCAATCTACAACTTCTACAATATTCATGGAAGAAAACTCCTAGTCTGAAGGAATGCCTGCCAAATAGCCAATGACCGGTTATACAAGTCACAACTTTCGAGATATCTTCTCTTGGAAGGCTAAGCAGTTTCTTTGTTTTTTTCTTATTTAATATATCTGTGGGTAGGTAGATAGAAAAATTGAGTGCAACAAAAAATAAGATACGCGATGAACGAAAAAGGTCATTTTTATCATCATATGTAAAATCATAAAGCGTTCCCCATAAATTGTTGGCGGAAGCAGCTGAAGTGAAAAGTGAAGAAATGTTTGGCCTTCAGACGGAGGATACGTCTCTAACCTTGGTTAACGAAGACACCTTCGATCTGTCTAACGAATGCTAAAAGTTACACGAATTCCCACCATTTATGGACTCGACTTTAAAAAAATTGAAGTTTCAATCTCTGTCTGGAAACTTTAGAGCATCTTTTGTGTTTGTGTCCGTCATTATCAAAAACGCGCTCGAAATGTCTGCGAGTTCCACAGTTTGAGGATCTGGAGGATATCTCAAAAGTAGATCCTCCTGCGCTGCTAGGTTTACCAAAAGCATTGAAATCCTACGTGAAGTCTGATGGTATCGCCATCTGGGACCAAAAGGTCTATGGGTGGCTTAATGCCAGCCGGGTTAACCTAACCTAATCTCTGTCTGCCTGAAGCCGTACCCTTACACCAAATCTGTTTGGATGTCCCATCGTTTTGACGATAAAGCGGAAAATCTGTCTGACTCCGACAGGTTCGGTAATCAGTAAGCAACAAAGTTAGCCTTATCTATCCACTTAAGGTATGTCCATGAATATTTAAACAGCTTCGTCGGTTTGAGGTCCTCTACTGTGCAGCAGTACTCACTAGGCGCTGAATATGCCCACTTAGTCATTGCTCATGTAAAAGATCGGGATAGATTGGAGGCGTTCGAGGGAACTTCTGAGGCTAACAAAGCTGCAGCTCTGAAATTTGGCGGGTGTCCTTACCGGGCATTGTACGTTAAGTATTCATGCGGAGAGACTTGGGAGAGCATTAAGTCTTTTCTGCAGAAGGTTATTTTGAGCATGAAGTGGAATCATCTTAGCACCCATCTCCTCAGCTGCCCTGCTCTCGTCGGGCTAAGATTCAGATATCTTGGCTCTCACTTTTTTGCTACACCTGTGGATATAGCAGATTTAAATATCAGTAAATTCACCAAGTGTGAATTTCATCAGCATCTCGAAGTGATTAACGTAATTAGTTGTCGTTTGGTCATCGTCCTCCTTCTTCCCCCTTTTCAGTTTTTGTTTGGTTTTCCGTCTGTTTTTCCTCTGTTCATTTATCCTAACCCAAGGTTTTGGTTTCATTTTTTGAGAGCTCTGCGTTTCAAAAATATATTAATTTGAGCTCAAGTACCTTTGCTAACTCGGAAAAAGGAAGTGTACCTCGTGGGAGCCAAACACCACGGAATGATTGTAAGTCAAGCGGACTACGAAGTAAATTTGGACTTGAAAGATATGATAGTCAGGTTAGGTTAGGTTGGTATGGTTGCCCAGGGAATGAGCACACTTGGAGGAAGAAAGATGCGTCTTTTGTGATACCATTATGAAGGAGGTGAGGTGAAAGGGAAAGACCGATGGGATGCAGGGAGAGGGCGGGGAGAGATGGTGCTGGGATGGTTCGCATGATAGTCAACGTGAGCAATTTCCACTTTCCACAAAAGCGTCATTTGTTTTCAGACGCTGGTACTTATCGATTAACCCTCGTATAACTTAAACCTTTATTCATAGAGCAGAATCCAATTACTCATTTATTTGAAAATCCACTATTAATATTTATCTGAGTAATCAACATTGATTTGTTTTTGATTTGGTTTTTGTTTCAACGTAAGCAACGCTATACGAAACCAATGTAGGTATGTTTGAAAGTAAATTGTAAATTGTAATTATGTGGAAAGGCACACACAGGTGTTACTGAGATTTTTTTTTTCTTTTTTTATTACTGCAGAAGGCATTTCAAAATAAATAAAAATAGTATTAATAATGTAATGCGACTCTTTAATTGCGTTAAATATTTATTGATTGATTTCCTAGTAGTTGTATACACTGCCTCACGTCAGACTACTTTGCCTGTAGATTATAAAAGTCCTTACTCGATTTACAGCAAGATAAATTCAAGCTCTTGGCAGTGAAAGTGTGCGCCTACAGTCGTCCAATGCAGTAGACGGCCGGCTAAATTCGCTTTGCGGGGCAGAGGTAAGTAGGAAAAGTAAATAATAACTACAGTAAATAATAATAGGTAAATATCTTCTAGGATTTTTTTTTTGCGGGTGAGGTAGAGTGCAAAATACCTCCGCACTTACAGCGACCGTCGTCTACTACGTCGACTGTTGTGGCCACGAAAATAATCCCTTCTCTCCCTCTGGTGCATCCATAAAGGATTAATTCTATTCACCCATGTCTGGGTCCACCATCTTTCTTTCTAAATGCTCGTCTTCTTGTATCTCTATCTTGGCGGCTTCGCTTTGGTGCACTGTGTTGAGGTCTATTTTTTTTTCGTAGGACGTTCTCGATGTATTTCTTTACCGCGTTCCAGCTGTCCCCGCGTTTGAGCTTTTTGCTTATTATGTTGCTCCCTCAGAGCATTTTTTTCCGCGAGCCATCTGTCACAGTTAAAAAACGTGTGTTCACAGTATATGCACTTGGAATAGCTTACCTTGCCCATGCGGTATATGTATCTCCGGAAGTATCCGTGGCCCGAGAGGAACTGAGTTAAGAAGTTGTTAATTTCCCCAAAATTCCTTTAGACCCATTTTTAAATAGATGGAATAAGTTTCGCCGTCCATCTGCCACTCGGTTTAGTGTGGTTTGGCATCTCCGTTCTGCGACGCTAGTGATGACGTGTTTCTTCTTAGAGTTCCACGCACCCATTCGTTCCCGGGCCATGGGGTCGGCGAGTATCTCCCCGCTGATGTCACAATGGGCTCATATATCCTGAAGGTGTCGCTTTTCCAAGTGTTTTAGGTGGCAGCTACTACTTGTAAAATCTAACCTAACCTATAGACGTACGTCGTGGCCATTGAAAGCGTTTTTACTGCGTTCTTAAAGGATAATTTCCGTTGATTTTTTGAGCACTTATTTCATATGCACGCGAGAAGTGCAAAATTTTGTGAGGCTCTGCAACCATTTGCGCAAACCTTGCAAATTAGTTTGCACAAAAGTCTGTTCTATGCTGCTGGAACCACCTGGACCCATAAACAGTGAAAGACTATCATTTCAGCAGCATTCCCTATAATCCGAATGGGATGTTTTATGCTGTTACAACAACCATAACCTGGCAAATCACTGTAAGATAAATGACTGCCCATGCGAGGGGGCCCACTTGAATCACTGTAAATATGTTGAATAAACTAGACCGGATTTTTTTAATAACTTTTTATTTTTCTTATTTTTGAAGTGGTGTGTGGACGTTGATTATTTATCGATTTGTATAGTCATTTTAATTAAAATGTTGATCAAAAAGCAAAACAATTGGAAAGGGAAACGCTTGTCATCTAACATACATAATTAGCGACTCATGTGCACTGAGTTTTTATTACACGAGTATAGGCACCTATAAATATGTATGTCTGTATGTACGAGTACTTGTTTAGCGAATCAATTAGTCAAGGTCTTAATGAGTCATTTACATATTGAACTGGACAAACGATTATCAATTAAATAAACAGTTCCACTGCTATGCGAGCTACTAACACATTCCCAACACCAACCAACCTTGATCAAAAAGTTCCCGGAATATATGCAGAACAATTCAAAATACATGTTTATGCCTCAAAAGTGAGATTATCGCCTTCAAAGTACTCCCCTTCAACTGCCATACACTTATGCCAGCGTTTGATCCAGCTCTCGCAATATTTCTGGAGCTCTATTTTCCGTATAGCCATCGGAGCCGTCTTTTATTTTTCCATTACTTCTTTTCGGCTGTTAAAATGCTTTCCCTGTAGTTGTTTTTTGACTCGATCGAACAGGTAAAAATCGCAGGGATCCACATCAGGTGAATTCAATGGCTGTTGGATGACATTCATTTCATTCTTGGTCAAAAATTTACGGATAATGATGGCACTGTGCGACGGTGCGTTATCAGAATGCAAAATGTAAGAGTTGTTTTCCCACAAATTCTTTCTTTTTTGGCGAATTGCTTCATGTTAACGGCGCACAACTCCCAAATAGTACTCTTTATTAACTGTCTGATCTTCTGGCAAAAATTTCTGGGGTAGCATAACGTAATCCATAAAAAGCATCGCCTCCTTTTTTTGACTGAAAACGAGATGGTTTTTTTGGTCATGGTTCATTTGGAGCTCTCGACTAAGTCGCCTGATGTCTGGATTCCGAGTCGTACTCATAAACCCACGTCTCGTCTCCAGTAATGATGCGTTTGATGAATGTTGGGTCGGATTCAGCCTCGGAAATCATGTCTTTGGTGATACGAGTACCAACGCGGTCCCTTTTTTCTATGAAATTCAGGTCCTTTCATTTGGAACTCTCCACTCACTCGCCTGATGTCTGAATTCCGGGACGCACTCATAAAACTATGTTTCGTTGGGTCGGATGATGAATGTTGGTTCAGATTCAGCCTCGGAAATCTTGTGTTTGCCGATATCAACGCGGTCCCTTTCTTGCATGAAATTCAGGTTGCTTAGCAGCAAAACAGCGTAAACCCAACCCATTAACTACAATGTCCTAAACGGCTCCATAAGCAATGGCAAGTTCATGTCCTTTGTCAGCTCTTTGATGGTTAATTTGCAGTCATTGATCAACTTTTCTATCACTTAATTGATGTTATTTGACGCATCAGTTTTCGCTGGCGAAGGCCTGCCTCTACGCTCGTCATTCTCGATGGGCTTACGATCTCTTCTGAAGCGTTCATGCCACTCCTAAACGGCTGCTTTCTTTAGAGTGCCATTGCTAAAACATTTTCTTTACATTTCTAAGGCTTTCGTAACATTCAAACCATTTATAACGCAAAATTTAATACAAACTCAAATTCAAATCCATTTTTAAAACTGTAAGAAGTCGAAAACACGTGCAGAGGTACATAAATCTACTCAAGACGGCGTAACTTTTCCAATGTCAAGCAATGGCGTTAAAATATTGGTAGGAACCTAACAAAGAAAGAACCGGGACTCAAATCAGTTTACTACTTTTATCGTCAACTGACGGTTGTTCCGGGAACTTTCTAGAGAATCTGACTTGGGCTGTCGTTTTCTAATATAGAATCAGACTTAGGCTGTTGGTTGCGATGTTGGTTTAAGTAGTGATTCGTCCAGAGTCCAACTAGCGCTTCCGCACCATTTTGTTGCCACATCCTCGTTACCAACTTGTTTATCAGTTATTTACAGAATGACTATACCCAGTCTGGGCGGTGCAGGAATCTTATCAGGTTGTTGACATCGAAGCCAGACTCTCGAACACCAGTTTGCCCAGGTTTAATATTCTGGAAGGTTGATTCCTTTTTCTCTGGTTGTTTGCAACTGTGGCTGTATGTGTTGTGAGGGATGCCCATTTTGGCTGCTTCTTCTCCCACAGACCAAAAGCCAGTTATGACTGCCGTTCCTCAGGAGTCCCGTCGTTGCATGTTTATCAGTATTGACGATTGCTTAAGGTTGTAGGTGGGCCATAACGTTCTACTACGAGTAATATTGCATTTCGTCTGGTCTCTCGATCTACAATCCGCAATTCGGAGATATTTTAGGGAAATTGTATTCTTGACTACACCTAATGGTGTGAATACCAATTCTGACAGATTGTTATTCATGACAGATCCCCTTCTTGCCAGTTCATCTGTTTTTTCATTTGCCTTGTTCTGCTTATGGATAAAGTTCATACGCTTCCTCTTCCGGATCTCTTAAGATTCATGAATGAATCCAAAAATTTGCGAACGAGTGACCTCAAACCAATTTTCCGTCTTACCTTTCATACTGCATCTAACCTAACTCTCTATTTTTTCTGCTGTAAACTATCCGGGTGTAGTGCAATGGTCTTCCTGATTGAGTGCTTGGACTTGTCCAACCCCCCCGGGAACTTTTTGCTCAAGGTGGTATAATGAAACAGCTGTATTGCATGGTAAAAGATTCTAATTTTAGATATGCAAAACAAAAAGGCTGCACTTGCACTGCGAGGAATTCGAACGGGGCAAGTAAAGCGAACGGAGCAAACAAAACAAGAAGCAACTGCGGAAGCAACTGCGGAAGCAACTGCGAAAATGTGAAAATAAGAATATAAACTAGAAAAGAATTGTATGTAATAGTTTTGTAGAAAGCACTTCAATTGAAAAACTTTGCGTATTCGCACACCTCGTAAACTCTACCCTCACTTAGAGAGCATATCCGGTCATTTTCATGTTGAAAAACAAACAATCGCTTAATTAAATTTCGATAAACAAATGCCTACGAATTTGTATATGCAAGTTATCTACTCATAGATAGGCAGATATAAAACACAAGAATATAAAATTTTTTCTCGATTACTCACTTGAGCGTTTCCACTACATACTCGGGCAAGCCCTCAGTCTTCGATAGGCACAAATAGCGTGTGCTCTGACGTCCGAAGAGTATATTATTTTCACGAAATAAATTCGCATCGGCATCTTGATCATAAGTACGATGTATGGGTGTGAAATTCTTTGGGCATCTAGAAGAAGAAAATTGTAAATGAGTTGCACATAAAAAAAAATATTAATAAATTATTGTAAAGAAAAATAAAATAAAAAAATAATTCAGCAGCGTTGTAATTGAAGCATGGGGGAAAAAACTATCAGCAAACACGCGGCACGCAAACACGAGCTGCTTGAGTTGAAGCGCTGGGAATTAGTTCTTGGAAAGAACAAAAATGCAAGGCAAGCCAGTTGAGTGAAGTCGGTGGCGCAGGTACGGTGGTCTAGAAAGGAAATCGCACTAATCAATTAACGCGCAAATGAATTGAGCAAGCAGAAACAGAGACGATTTTGCACCTGCTGTGCCACTATTCTGCTCTATCCACAGACGAAGATTCCCCAATTTAGATATATAATTTTTTAATGAGTTGGGAAATCTCAGCACCTGAAATTTATGATTGGTTTACATTGATTTTACAAGAAATCAATCTAAATTCTCCATGCGGCACCATAGTAGGTACGAGCCTGAGTGCGTTCGTAGCAGACAGCCGCTTCAGCAAGACCTAATCTAATCTTATAGCAACCACTTCAATCTTCAGTTGTCCACCAGCAAAGACTAGCAATCCAATATTAACTCTAGGCTACGTCAAGAG
Source organism: Anastrepha obliqua (assembly GCF_027943255.1). Classification (NCBI taxonomy): domain Eukaryota; kingdom Metazoa; phylum Arthropoda; class Insecta; order Diptera; family Tephritidae; genus Anastrepha; species Anastrepha obliqua. Next base: position 118,265,714 of record NC_072893.1, on the reverse strand, counting down.
TTTATGGATAGATCAAAAATGGATTTTGGAATAGAACGAGAAGTATTCCCCCAGCTACATTCCCTGACAGTTGAGATTAGGTTACAATAGATTGGCCGATCAGTAATGATCTAACATAGATCAGTAACTAGCTCTAATGATAATTTAAACGCTTATGATGTTCTAGGTTAGTGCCGAGTAGCTACATCAAATAATAGTGTACTGGCAACACTGCGTCAATAGTAAATATATACGTATATGTACTATTCCGAAAAGAGGAGACCTTCCTTTAGTTTTAGCCAAACTTTGTAAGCGATAGACTTGGTAGAAAAACCTTCTAAGAGAAGGAGGTTGAATTAGTTTTAAAGGTGACACACAGATGGCGCTATTTATCACTTTATCGCGTTGGCAATACTGAATATATATTTATGACAAAGCCTCATCCCTAGGCTTTGTTTATCAGTATGTGTCATTTCGCTGAAGTATAAACAACGCAGTGTTTTCGTGCTCCGAGTATGTCAACTTTCGTGCCGTCGAAACGCAATTTGCGGGAAGCTTTGCTTTTCTGCTTCAATTTGAAAAAAAAATACAGCCCAAGCCCGTGAATTGCTGCAGGAGGCCTACCCAGACCATACTCCGTCGATTTCAACATGTGAGTACTGGTTTCGACGATTCAAAAGTGGTGATTTTCACACCGAAGACAAGGAGCGTCTTGGCCAGCCCAAAAAGTTCGAGGACGCGGAATTGGGGGAATTGGTAAACGAGGACTCGTGCCAAACCCAAGAAGAGCTTGCTGAATCATTGGGCGTTGATAAATCAACCGTTTGCAAGCGTCTAAAAGCGATGGGAATGATCCAAAAGCAAGGACATTGGCTCCCGTACGAGTTGAAGCTGCGCGACGTCGAACGGCGATTTTTTACGTGCGAATTGCTGATCGAGCGACAAAATCGGAAGGGTTTTTTGCATCGGGTGGTGACTGGCGACGAAAAATGGATCCACTACGATAACCCAAAACGCAAAAAATCATGGGGTTTGCCCGGCCACGCATCAACGTCGACGGCCAAGCAGAATATTCACGGCAAGAAAATCATGCTCTGCATTTGGTGGGATCAGGTCGGCGTCGTATATTTTGAGCTGCTCCAACCGGGCGAAACAATCACGGGGGATCGTTACCGACTGCAATTGATGCGTTTAAGCCGGGCATTGAAAGAAAAACGACCGGAAACGGTAACAAGGCACGACAAGGTTATTTTGCAACATGACAACGCTCGGCCGCATGTTGCTCAACCTGTCAAAAATACCTTGGAACGCTTGGCTGGGAAGTGTTACCCCACCCGCCGTATAGTCCAGACATAGCTCCCTCCGATTATCATTTGTTCCGGCATATGAGTCTCGATTTGGCGGACCAGCGGTTCTCCTCGTACGAGGCTACCAAAATATGGGATGAGTCATGGATAGCCAAGCAGCGGCCAGAATTTTGGAGAAACGGCATCCGGAAATTGCCCGAAAGATGGGCGAAAGTTGTAGCTAGCGATGGCCAATACTTCGAATAAAATATTTTGTACCGTTTTTTCACAATAAAGCCCCAAATCTTCGAAAAAAAACCTTTAAAACTAATTCAACCTCCAATATTTGAGTATTACACTAAGCCGAGACCCTTAAAGTCAACAGTGGGTGCAAAGGGTGACGAGCACCCAAAAAACGTGGAAGTCTACGAAAGTCTATGAAATATTGTTGATAGTTTCTATTCTACCATATATCTGCGGCATGTTCCTGCAAAAAAACAGTGACGGCACAGTTCTACAAGTATGTTGGCGTACTGCAGCAGCTGCGGGCATGCCTCACCCACCCTATACTACTGATATAAGCCGTTGCTTTAGTTTACCCATCCCGTAAGATGAAGTCACACCTCGATGGAGCTCGTGCAGGATGACAAGAAAGCTGTAATTGCTGTGCTAACTGGTTAATTTCAGAAGATTATTAAGGGAACTTGCTACAACTGAAGAGTTTAGTATTCCCTCAAGATAACTATACATCTCCCAAAAAAATCATTTTATTCCTTAAAGAAATCTTAGAGACTTCCAGATCACTGTAGTGGTTTTTCGCTCGCGATCTATGCACTTGGCATGGCATCTAAGCTGGCGAGCACGACGAAATTACCTACTTCTAAACTAACCTCTGTTTTCGACACCTCGATCGCGGCTATATCTCTAAGGTCAGTTATGATCAATTCGTAGTGTAGCCAAGTGAATTTTTACTCGATCAGAGAACATACTTGAAAATTGGGAAAGAAAGAAAGTAAAAAAAAAAACAATGGAAACTGTCACGAGAGAAAAACTAATTGCCCGTGCCAAAAAAAATTTCACGTTTTTTTGGGTTTTTTATATTCACCAGCCGAGAAAAAAGGCTAATCCAGCTAACATAGCCTCAGGATCTTTATTCACTACGCTATGTCTATGTCGTCGTAAAGCTCATACCGCTCGGTCTTTCATCGCCTACAATACTGATACTACGATCCTACGATACTAAAGGTCTAAAAATATCCCACAGAATCTTTCTCTCAAACACTCCAAGGGACGCTCCATCGGATATCGTCATCGCCTAAGCGTCTGCGCCATACGTTAAGATGGGCATGATGAGGAAGATAAAGCAAGGTGTACCGCAGGGTGGTGTGCTTTCGCCCTTGCTGTTCAACTTCTATATCTCGAAGCTCCCCCAACCAACAGCGTGAGTTTTCCTGGTCTCATATGCTGACGACTGTACGATAATGGCGTCGGGCAATGACATCGACGGCCTGTGTTCCAAAGTGAACAACTACCTCACCGACCTTTCTCGCTTTTTCACTGCGAGGAATCTCCAACTTTCCCCCACTAAATCCACGGCGACCCTCTTCACCACTTGGACAAAGGAGGTCAAACTGTTCCTTAAGGTAAAAGCCGGTGACACACCAATACCGACAGTAAACAACCCTAAAATCTTGGGTGTAACCTTTGACAGTTTGCTCTCCTTCTCAGCGCACACAACCGCAATTGCCACTAAAGTCCAATAAACCGCAACAAGGTCCTCAAATCACTTGCTGGCAGCACTTGGGGCAAAGACAAAGAACTGTTGCTACCGACATTTAAGACAATTGGTCGGCCGGTTCTAAACTATGCAGCGCCTGTCTGGTCGCCTGGAACTAGTGACACGCAGTGGACAAAGCTTCAGACATGCCAAAATACTGCCATTCGGACAGCGACCGGTTGCCTCCTGATGTCTCCGGTTCAACACCTACACAACGAGGCACAAATGCTCCCAGTAATGGAGCATAACAAACTGCTCAGCAAGCAGTTCCTGCTGCGATGTTACCGCAGGTTTCACCCCTGCAGACACCTGCTTGAGCCTGAGCCGCCTCCCAGGCACGTCAGAAGACATCTCTTATACTACGTTGACGAAATCCAAGACAAAACTGACCGCAATCTACTGGACCAGACAGTATTTAGACAGTCAATAAACGACATTCACCGGGAGACCGTCACCACCTTCTTAAGCTCCCGTCCTGTGGATGCCGTAATCGGAGTCCAACCACCACCTACAGCAGATGAAGAGCTCCAGCTTCCTCGTGACTGGCACAATTCCGTTCTGGATATTGTAGCAGGTTAAACTCCTACCTATTCAGAATCGACCCCGACATACCAAACATATGCCCGGCATGTGAAGGCACCCCACACGACACTAACCACCTTTTCATATGCCTCTAAAACCGACTCATCTAACACCCCTCTCCCTCTGGACCCATCCCGTCGAAACAGCATGTTTCCTGGGCCTACCCCTAGATGAGCTAGACGAAGATGACAGGTGATATACCCGACACTGGCAGGGCTACTATTACTGTTAACAAACAAACAAACAAACGGGCATGATGAGAGCTTGTTAGAGTGTTAGTTTTGTTTGTCGTTCAAGAGGACTTTACTACTCAAATGCCTACTTAGTTCAAAGTAGCACTTGTTGGCAAAAGATATTCTCCGTTAAAGAGGCAAAAAATTACTTGTCAAAAATACTGACCTCGACAATGGTGTGTCCTGGACATAGCTAAACCCCATAAAGAACCTTTAGCGCAGCAAGTAATAAAGAGGAGATCCAACACTGCAAAATGTGATTGATTCAAAGGCGGAGCTCATATAAAGCTTTTTAAAGCTAAAATGTTTTTTTTTTTTAATTCATTTATTTATCTTTCTTTGCATTTGCCAGATATTTCGCGCTATGCCGAATAAATTATTTTCTTCACTTGCACTGCACTATTGACCCACTGTATAAGTGCATTGCGTTCCTCAACGAAACCTATGCGTGTATGTATGTACATATGTATTGTGTGCGTGTTACGCCAAAGTAAGAGGGGCAACTGCTACAAATAATACTTAGATAGGGAATTTCAAGAAAAATTCATGCATGCGGAAGCGTTGTGGGCTAATTATGCGACCGCAAGTACGAGTGCCAGCAACACCGTCACCACCAATAAGAGCACCCAATGCAGCAACAATAATAGCATTAACCGCTATTTAGCTAAGAACTAGCAGCCCTCAAGTAGCAGCAGCAGCAGCAGCCACTTTCTTAGGCAATGCAATTGGTTAATGGCGGCACTTCTGCAAGTGCATTTTGCGCTTTAAGAATGCAGCGACAAGCACCCTGTGTTTGGACGCGTATATGACCTGATCAACGCGTTTTTACTAGATAAAACATTGAGTGGGGAAGGTTTTTGATTTTTTTGTTGCTTTTTTATATATAAAAGTGGCTACGTACTTCTCATAATCCTCCACAATTTGCAGCGATGTGATGGGACGATTGTCGGGCAAAAAACTCATTATGGAATTGATGACATTCTTCTGTGTGGATAGTCCGCCGACCGAGTTGATAGCAGTGGGTGATGTGGTCACCGCCATGCCGCTCTGTATATGTTTGCTAGCTTTATTCATATTGTTGTTGCTATTACTGCAGCTGTTGTAGAGACGTTGGAACAGGTGGTGCGCTGGTGCGTTGGCTTAGAAGACGTAGAAGTATTGTCGCTCCTGCTCAAATAGTTGTTTGTGGATGTAATTTTTTTAGCAGTTAGTTGATTCAATGCTTTTGTTGTTTTAGCGTAATCGTTGCTAGACCCATTGACTTTCACCACAAAACGTTTGACTGGCTATATGACTGGAATATTTTATTTCTTTGCACTTTGTTTTTTTTTTTAATTCTTTATTTTTACTATTTTTATTCAATACGCTTTGAATGCCAATTTCGCGTTGTCACTGTGTTTTTGGTTTTTCTTTTTTGTTCGGTACTTCGCCTTCGTCTGTGTTCTCTGGCGCGTTAAAACATGGAATTTTTAATGCTAAAAGTACAAGAAGAAAAAGATAAATATGTTAATTAGACACTTTTTGCACAGCTTGAGTATAAAGTTACTAAAAAAGGTTTGATGAATAGGACAGCAAGTTAATAATAGTGTTGTGCGTTACATTCTTGACTATGGGGTTTAGGTCGAGCTTCTCCTTCGAATCATTAGTTGTTGTTATTCGCCTACAAATGAGATACCAACAGTTCTAAGGCGCCTCCAAACGACATATTACTTTTTGGTAGAGCCTTTCATGACAAAAATGCGCTCAGTGGTTTGACTTAATATTTACCTTACAAATTGTTAACGACGTGTCTACTGGTTGGTTATTTAATAAAATTTATATTAAGCATATCTAAAAATAAATGCCTTAGGTTAGATTAGGTTATGGTGGTAGTTGGTCCGTATGGCCAACTCACTTAGACCTTACTGGTCCTTTGTGATACCACTATGCGACACGGGAACCTTGTTTACTTATCTTCATGAAACCATTTTGAGGCTCTTATAAAGCGCAGATTTGGTCTAATCCCCAAGCCAGACAGTTCTGTAAGAGAATTGAAAAAGTGTTTACCTAGACATGTCCGTTAAGTTGGCCCCGCCATTTTTGAATTTCGTGTTTATTGAAATTGTGCTGCAATGTGCTATTCTTGTGCCGTATTGTGCCGCCAAAAGAAATTTTATATCTATTTTTTTTCTATTATTTTTTCAATTTTTAAATTATCAACCGTTAAGCTGGCCCCGCCATTTCCTCCGATCTGGAAAAATTAAGAAGCACTGAGTTCTGTTCGACTTGTGCTGTTTTGTGCCACTTTTTGTTTTCTCGTAATTGCCAAAATAACAGTGAAAAATTTTTTTTTTGTTTTTTCGAAACACACAAAAATTTTTTTTTGCGAAAAAATTACTTGTGCTGTATTGTGCTATGCCTGTGTAATATTTTTGCCCTCTAGCGTTTTTTTCTAAGACATCTAATTAATGGAGAAAAATTGAAAAATAATTTTTATACAGTAGGTTCTGTTTTTATGCGGTAGATACGTTCCGCAAGAAACAGCATAAAAAAAAACAGCATAAAACAAGCTACTAGTTCTATAGTAAAATTGTAGATACGTTCCAAAGTGCTAAAACCGCATAAACCTGAAATAATGTAATAAAATCGCATAAAAAAGGGCACTAGTCCCATATTATAACTATAGATACGTTCCATAGACCACATGAATCTGAAATAATTAAATAAAATCGCATAAACAAAAAATTGTATTTTTGAAAATTATACCTTTATTTAAGAAACGTCAGAATCGAAAAATAAATTTAAGTCAGAAATAGAATCAGACAATACCCAGATGTTGCGCATTCGTTTAGGACTTGGCGTAAAATCCCTTCCGTCACTTGAAGAAATGTACACGTCTGATCTGGATGGTGATGCAGACGGTTCCATACTTGTAGGATTAGCATTTCTGATGTAATCTGTGATGAGTTTTTGCTTAGCTGGTTTAGAATCTTGTTTATACAATTCCCGATAGGTCGACATGCATAAATTAAGTTCACGTTGGAATTTCAAGGCCCGCTCAGTATCTGGATCATTGGTCAGATAATAATTTTCTAATTCCCTGCACATCTGAATTCCTTTTCGATTCACATTTGACGTAAATGGTGTTATTTCATCTTCCGATTCGATGTCTTTTCCAGAATCACCAGCAATGATTTCCATTAAGTCTTCATCATTTAGCTCTGCGTCCAAAAGTAGCTCATCAATATCTGCGCTGCATAATGTTTCAAACCCCTCTGCACCAATTTCATGACCTAAAGATATAATTTCTGATATTGATATTTCTTCTGATAGACTTCCGCTTTGATTGCATTCTGGCCAAACCGTTTTCCAGCAAGTATTTAAAGTTTGTGGTTTTATAGCTTTAACTGCCAAGCCAGCATGATTTATGCAGTCCAAAATCGAAAATTTTTTCCAGGCATCCGTAACTGTTATCCCTTCATTCTCTATCTTGTCCAAAATGTGCTGAAAGGTGAACTTTAGATAATGTTTTTTAAAATTGCAGATAATGCCCTGGTCCAATGGTTGCAAAATGCTGGTTGTATTTGGTGGGAGAAACACTATCTCGACATTGGCATGTTCAATATGCGGATGACCTGGCGCGTTATCGATAAGCAAAATCACTTTGAACTCGAGACCTTTATCCAGCAAATATTTTTTAACTTCCGGCACAAAATATCGATTAAACCATTCTGTGAAAATTGCAGTAGTCACCCACGCTTTTTTGTTGGCTATCCAATGAACAGGAAGTTTTGCCATGTCTTTACCCTTCAGCGATCGAGGTTTTAGTGATCGATTTATAACTAAAGGTTTTAATATCCGATCCCCGGACGCATTGCTGCAAAATAAGAAGGTGACTCTATCTTTTGCTGCTTTAAAACCGCTTGCAGATTTTTCTGATTTAGCAATATAGGTACGACTAGGCATCTTTTTCCAAAATAGCCCAGTCTCGTCGGCATTAAAGACTTGATCTGGGCTATATCCTCCATCTTCAATAATTTTGAGGAACTTCTTTGGAAAACTTTTAGCTTCATCATCATCTGCTGATGCAATTTCACCGGTAATCTTTACGTTATGAAATGCATTACGCTTTAAAAACCCAGTTAACCATCCTGTACTGGCTGAGAACTCTGCTATGTTGTGATCGCTGGATGAAATAGTAGGATCCGAATTTTTCAGCTGCTCATACAATCGAAGTGCTCGTTCTTTAATTAGTTGGCCATTTGTGGGGATTCTCTTCTGGTTTAAATCTTCCAACCAAATTAATAACATTTTCTCTAATCTTTCTTTTGTACTACCTCTTGAATACGACGCTTTTTTAGCATTTAACTCTGTTCCACTAATTACCGATGCCCTTATTGCGGCCTCATTCTTCTTAATTGCTCTTATAGTAGATTAACCAAATTTAAAATGTCTCCCAACAGATGCATAACGTTCGCCTGCTTTTAAGCGGTCCAAAATTAAAATTTTAGTTTCTAGGGAAATTGCATTTCTATTCCTTTTTTCTTTTTTGTTGGACATTTGTGAGCAGGGTTAAATAACCTTTAAAATTTAAATTAAATTGTGAATGATTAAGAAGCAATTTGAATATAAAACGCTTTTACTTACACAAAAACAGCTGATAATTTAAAGACTCGTCCGTTTCTCTAAGCAGCCAGTTGATTAATAATCTTCATTCTTTCAAAAAGCACGCAAGCAAGCAAAAGCAAAAAAATAACTGTACAATGTACATACGTACATACTTAGAAGTAAAATAACAACAACAATAGAAGATCAGCAAAAAAAATAACTGTGCAATATTCATGCATATGTACTAAGAATTAGAATAACAACAACAATAGAACATCAGCAACGGCAAAACAGCAAAAGAAGCTAAGCAAACACAGTGGGGCTAGGCCGCACAACAATAAATAAATAAATAAGCAAAAATTTTTTAATTTTTTAAAAAACCGCACTATTTCAAAATCGCATAAAAAAAGCCGCATAAAAACAGAACCTACTGTATTCTAAAAAATTATTTTTCAATTTTTCTCCATTAATTTGACGTCTTAGAAAAAAACGCTAGAGGGCAAAAATATTACACAGGCATAGCACAATACAGCACAAGTAATTTTTTCGCAAAAAAAAATTTTTGTGTGTTTCGAAAAAACAAAAAAAAAATTTTTCACTGTTATTTTGGCAATTACGAGAAAACAAAAAGTGGCACAAAACAGCACAAGTCGAACAGAACTCACTGCTTCTTAATTTTTCCAGATCGGAGAAAATGGCGGGGCCAGCTTAACGGTTGATAATTTAAAAATTGAAAAAATAATAGAAAAAAAATAGATATAAAATTTCTTTTGGCGGCACAATACGGCACAAGAATAGCACATTGCAGCACAATTTCAATAAACACGAAATTCAAAAATGGCGGGGCCAACTTAACGTACATTACCTAGACAACCAGCTCTGATTTTAGCTAAGGCTGGACAATTGCAAAGGAAGTGCTCAACTGTTTCTTCCTCTTCCTCATCTCTACAACTTCTACAATATTCATGGAAGAAAACTCCTGGTCTGAAGGAATGTCTGCCAAATAGCCAATGACCGGTTAAAGAACCGGTTAAACAAGACCTTCGAGATATTGTCTCTTGAGAGACTAAGCAATTCCTTTGTCCGTTTCTTGTTTATTTGCGGCCATAATAGAATAGCTGTTACACATGTATCTTCATCTCTCCATGACCTATTCCTCTTGGATAATTTCGTTTTTCATTATTAGTTTACTCGTGACCATAGGTATCCCAATGATACTTTTGTCGCTGAGCAGTTGAAGAGCTGTACCTTTCCTGGCTAGCTCATCGACTTTACAATTTCCCACAATATCTCTGTGCGCCGGAACCCAAATAAGGCTGACCGTGAATACGATGCTAATATAATTTAGGGCTGCCTGGTATTGCTGTGCAATCTACGATCTTAGTATAGCCGTATTCATTGATTTAATGGCCGCCTGGCTATCAAAGAATATATTTATAGTTGTTTTTGTTACGGCATGCGTATTTAGATATGTAGCCACTTCTTTTATAGCTAGAACCTCTGCCTGATAGACACTGCAGTAGTCTGGTAGTCGAACGAATAGTTCCAGTCCTCATTCCTTCGAGAAAACTCCATAGCCAACCTTATCATCTAGCTTGGAACCATCTCTATACAAATTTAATTCCCCCCTTCTCCATGGCCTAGGTGTCTGCCACTCCCTTCTTGACGGTATACTCATAAAAAAGCTGTTATTTGGACCTTGCCCATGATTTTAGCGTAACTCGCCTTTTGAGCAGATGGCCACCATACAAGTATTCCATATAGTAAGATTGGCCTAACTACAGAAGTATAAAGCCAATGCGTAACACGAGGTGTTCGTCCGCATTTAATACCGACCGCTTTTTTGCAAGTACTCGTATATAATGCAACGTTGGCCTTCTTTACTCTTTCCTCAATATTAGGTTTTCACGCGAGTTTCTTGTCTAATATGAGTCCTAGGTACTTGACATTCTCTTTCAAAGGAATCTCCACAACATTAAAAATTGGCGGGGTTTATACTGAGTCCCCTGCTCTCAGTCCAACTTTTAAGTGTGGCCATGTTAGAGCGCAGAATATCCATAAGGGTGTTATGTTATTTGCCTTTAACGGCAATTGGTAGAGCATCTGCTTCAGTGACGTGGCAACCCCCTCTTTCCAGGGTCAGCAATTGGGAGTTTACCGCCAAAATCCAGGAGAGGAGAGAGGACTCCACCTTGCGGAGTGCCTCTGCAAACCTGTCTGCTTAGAGTAGTGCTGCCTAATTTAGCCATTACCCTTCTTTTTACGAGTATAGCTTCTATCAGGGCAAAAAGTGTGGTTCAACTTCAAAATCTTCTAAATAATCTACTACAGCGTTTGCATTTATGTTGTTGAAGTTTCTTTCTAGATCTACGAAAGCAACCAATGCAAGGGTGTTTTTTAGAGGTTAGGTTTTCAAGATGAAATAAAACGTATATAATTTAATGTTATGGCCAAGAATTTAGCTTTATTATAAAGATAAGGGGTTGCCATTATGTTTTAAAAATGATTTCGGGCAAGTGGCCGCCGCGGCTGGCTCGAATAAATTCCAGCCGAGAGGCCCAATTTTCGACCACTTTTTGCAGCAATTGGGGCCGTATGTCAGCAATAACGCGCCGAATATTCTCTTCCAAGACGTCAATCGTCTCGGGCTTATCTGCGTAGACAAGCGACTTCACATAGCCCCACAAGAAATAGTCCAGCGGTGTTATATCGCACGATCTTGGAGGCCACGCCACAGGTCCACGGCGCGAGATAATGCGCTCACCAAAAGTTTCCTTCAATAAATCGATTGTTGCGTTGGCTGTATGGCATGTAGCGCCGTCTTGTTGGAACCAAAGGTCGTCCACATCAACATCGTCCAATTCAGGCACGAAAAAGTCATTAATCATGGCTCTATAGCGCTCTCCATTGACTGTAACATTATGGCCGGCTTCATTTTTAAAGAAATATGGACCAATGATTCCCTCTGCCCATAGAGCACACCAAACAGTGACTTTTTGAGGATGTAACGGCGTCTCAGCAATGGCTTGTGGATTATGTTCACTCCAAATGCGACAATTTTGCTTATTGACATACCCATTCAACCAAAAGTGAGCTTCATCGCTGAACAAAATTTTCTTCGATGCGTCGCGCGAACCGAACCATTATTTTCGTAATAAATTTGCACGATTTGCAAACGTTGTTCAGGTGTAAGTCTATTCATTATGAAATGGCAAACCAAACTGAGCATAAATCAAGCTGACAGCTGTTAAAAAGACCATCTACGAAAAAAGTAGTGCCAACTTGAAAACCTAACCTCTAAAAAAACACCCTTTACTACAATACAAACAGCTATAATGTGCCCAAAAAATGATGTTTGTTTGCTTTAATAAAAAAATATTGAATGCGGAGCAGTCTTTAAGCGAGAAATTAATAGAACAAAACACAAACTGTTTTAAAACAATAAACTTTAGATCTTAATAAAAAATAAATAAATCAAAATAATTAAAAATAAAAAAATGCTGAGATAACAAAAATTAAAAATAGAATATAAAATAAGAGACAACCTGCTGACTTGGTACTAAAACAACAATGACGTCTGATACTTGACGTCGCTAGGCTGGCTCATATGTCAATGTCAACAGGCCATAAAAATTTTAATTCAAATAATTATAATGCAGTGAATCATCAAAATTACAAAAAATAAAATCAGATGACAATAAAAAGCGTTATCAAAACGTTGTTTGACACACACACATTTTCGCGCGATAAAAGAAGAGAAAATGACACTCGAAATGCCAGCATTTGAAAACCACCGAAAAAAAGGCAGCGCAAAAAACACGCGCGGCATCTATACTCGCGCAAGTACTCGTATGTACCATACCTGGGCGTACCTACACTTATGCAATTCCGCAGCTGATGCCGCGCCGCATTTCAGCGTCAAGTGGCTGCGAGTGGCGCGAACGCTTTATTAGCCGATACTCATCAACTTAAATTTACACGTAATTTGATTTTTACGGTTGTGCGGGTTTTTACTTTTTTTTTTGGTTTGGCGGCAACTTTGCTTCATATTTGTTTACAGAAAGTTTTCGATAGAATCTCATCGAAAAAAGGAGAGGCAATCAAGTCGAATATTTAAAGACTTAAGTGCATACGGATATGTTGGTTGTACGGATATGGGTGCTAAAATGATGATTTTCGATTTTTAATTTTTTCTTTTTCCTTCTGCGAGAGCACCGATCGATGTTAATTGAAGAAGCAAAGCAGTTAAAGAATTACAGCCATAAGAAAAAAACCAAAGCCACTCGACGACTGAGCTTTTGAGAAAGTCCCCAGAAATAGGTCGAAGCGGCGCAGAGAAAGCCCCCATTCAAAGTGAACAACAAAGAGAAATAAAAAATTAGTATTATTTAAAAAACAAAGAGCCTTTTCTTTTTAAATGAAAATATGCAGCTACTCGCCTGCGTTAAGTTCGACGATATCCTGGGTGACAGACGTTGCTGGTGTTAATAACTCTTCACCCGAATTCAGAGAAGGCTCTGGCGACGCCATGGCGCAGATCCAAACTGGTCAACTTCTGTGGGGGAGAATATCAAATATCTTGGGTGTGAACTCAACATTTCTCTGATCTGGGTTCCAGGCCACAAGAAACATAGAGGGAAATGAAATTGCTGATGAGCTTGCCAGGAAGGCGTCGATTGAATTGGTCTCGGAGATCTCCTACCCGGTCATCGACACCTTTCAGACTGCTGCTCAAAGTGAATTGTCGACTTATTTCTCAGGAAAGTACAAAAGAGATGGAGTTCCATTTATTTGTGTGTTCCATTTCGAAAACCCTTTGGCTCCAGTACGATAGACGTAGAACTCTGAAAGTGCTGGGGACTCCACGCCATTCAATTCCCAAATTCGTAACTGTGCTAACCGATCGGCACACACGCGGAAAAGTTAGGTTTACCATTTAATCCCCATTGCAGAAATTGTGGGGACCTTTCAGATAAGTAGACTATCGAGCATTTTCTCTGTAAATGTCCGGGTTTGGCAGCTAGACGATTAAGATCACTGGCTGCTCCTTTTTCGACAGCTTGGGGCAGCGCGCCAACTTAAATTCCATCAATCTTCTCCATTACAACAACAGCTCTGGCTGGCTGTAGATATTTACGTGTTGAAGGTCTTATAATGGCGCTTTAGTGCTACTTGGGTAGTGCCAGACTGATACTTCAACCATTTCAACTACCTACCTACAATACAGAGAAGTGGGCGCCAATGAAGCACACTCACTTTCAGTCGTGATATAAGTTCCACTCAAGCAGATTATTAAATCTCCCGCTTGCGTTTCTAATGTTGTGTAACTGCCACGAACGCAGAAGAAGTAGTTGGGTTTGTGTATACAGGGTTGCCCATATTCGACGGACCCGACGGATTTCGATGACTCTTTGGGCCTATTCCAATCGACGAATAGGGCAACAATCTTTGCGTCAATTGAATCTTATACGGGAGTAAATGCAAATCAATGCGGATAATTCGTTGTAAAGTGGTCCGACCAATGCCCAACTGCTGAGAACGGCGATTTTGGGATGTCCTTGGCGACGCCTTGGTCGGTTTTGATATAGCCTCTTTGTATTAGAAAGAGCATCACCAGTCGAAAACCCTTCGTACAAACGTTTAATGATGTTCTTAGAAAGCGCACTTTTCACATTATTTAATTTTTTATACGCACGTTGAGTTTTCACAATTCAGTTCTTTTGTTGAATGTAAATTTCAACAATTTGGGAGCTCTCACGTGGCGTGTACTGGTCCATGGTAAAAATTTGCTTGGACTGACGCTTCCAACGCGATATGTCATTAAGCGATCTGACATCTCTGTCAAAAGATACAGGTTTGCCAGATGGGTCCGTCGAATATTGGCAACCCTGTAGTCATGCTTCAGATCTGAATGTGTTTGGCGCATTCCAATTATCTACTTGGAATTTGCAAGCATTTCACAATACTTTTGAAAGCTTCTCTCTTGAGTTCAGTCATGGCAAGCTACACAGACGGGATTTCTTACATTCGATAGTTACCTTCGCAGAGGTGTTGTTGGACCGTGGAGATTTTATTGCAGCTTGGTTGTCAGAGTATATTATTATTTACACAAATGGTATGTGAGGCACGCTCCCACTAATACTATAACAATCCTCCCACCTCGGCTAAATTATTCCGTTTCATACAATTTAGACATTGGAATCATCTGGGTATAATTTTGATGTCCAACATCAAGGAGAAAGATACATGTGAGAAGGAGGAATTTTCATGGCTAAATCACCTCACGTCTGCATATACAGCTGCACTCTCAGATTTCCAACATCAGGAAGGAAAATGCATGAGAGAAGGAGGAATTTTCATGGATAAATCACCCCACATCTGCCCTCTCAGATTCCTAACATCAGGAAGGAAAATGCATGAGAGAAGGAGGAATTTTCATGGGTAAATCGACCCACATCTGCACTCTCAGATTTCCAACATCAGAGAGGAAGATGCATGAGGAAAGGAGGAATTTTCATGGGTAAATCACCTCACATCTGCACATACAGCTGCACTCTCAGATTCCCAAGATTAGGGAGAAAGGTGCACGTCACAGTAGGTAAATGGTTCATAAAAATCCAATCCGGAATGATGAGAGTCTTCAACGAATTGCAACTGAAAACAACATTAATAAGCGAAATAATTTAAATAAGTTGAAATGTAAAACCTTGAAAGACAAGCTTAATAAGTTTATTTGGTTCAATCGATTTATGTATCCTAATTTAAATGATTTGATACGAATTTCGTCAAAGTAATTAGCTGTTCGTTTCTTTTTTCATTCACCAAATTAGTGGTAATCTTATCTCTTTCAGCCATGCCACTAAAGCTTTAAGAGTTGTATAACCTGCAAGCTTTGATCATTCGAACTGAATGGGCTTAACTCTTGGAGCTCACCTTTACCTATACTTCTAAATCGACCCTGCTGGACTTTATTTTAGTTAGATGAAATTTTGAGAAAAGTCTAAATTTAATTCCGTAATATGAAAATATTTTAACTGCTTGGCTTGTTTGGCTTGTTCGTTAAATTTCTGTACTTACTTTAGACAGTAGTTTTTTTTTGGTAGTCGGGACAACTAGCAACAACAGCACTCAGACACAATTAAGTTCATTGTGCTGCACTCGGATACCCTTTTAATTTTCTTTAAATCTGAGTTGATCTTGTGGTGCTAAGGAGCCAAGGTGGTCGCTTCTTAACACATCAGTGCCAAAGACTTCAAGCCCGATTCGAGCGAAGGCGGGGCAGACGCACAGGAAATGGTCCGCAGTCTCATCCTCCTCTTCACAAACTGGGCAGAGTCTACTGTCTGAGATGCCTACCTTTTCCATGTGCTTCGTCGTCTAGTGCTAGATAGTGCTCCGTCATTAGATTTGCTTAATGACAAAAGGATTTGCGACAATCTCAGCTTGCCAAGTTCGCTTGTGGGTTGTAGTTACCCATTTGCTAACCGTGGCTTTGATGGCTGCAGAAGGGAGTGGCAGAGCCCATCCTAGCTAAGGAGTCAGAGGTCTCGTTAGCCACGAGTCAGTGTGTTGTAGTCTTAATAAGGTCCTCCTGACCCCCACGAGAGAGAATCTGCTCATCCAGACCACTGATGCATAGGCTATAGTCGGGTTGGTGTCGAAATTCTGTATGTACAAAATTCTAAAAACAAAATTCTGCTTTTAAAAGTCTGCTTTTTAAATTCTGCTTTTTTAAAATTCTGCTTTCTAAAATTCTGCTTTCAAAATTCTGTATTACAAAATTCTGTATTAAAATATAATGTTAACAATGTTAAAGAGGTAATGTAATTATTTAATTTATTATTATTATTATTTTTTATTATTATTCGAGATATTAAATAAAAAATAATAATAATAATTTTTTCAGTTTCGATAGAATCCACAGTATTTTTGCGTAGAACTTCTTTTTGCGTGGGCGGCCTTCGGCCGCGCTTCAAAAAAATAACCCTCATCAGTCCGACTCCGGCTACGCAATCCACAGTATTTTTGCGTAGAACTTTTCTAAAAAAAAACGAACAGCTGCGAAGAATTATTAAGAAAAGAAATGAATTAAGACACACTACATATTTAAAAAGAATTCCAAAAAATATTGTAATTGGCTAAACTAAAATATTGTTATCGCTTAAACATATACATATGTATATTTATGGAATAAATGTTTATTTTGTTACTTCTTGTATGACGAAAATCACAGAACATGATTAAAGCAGAATTTTTCGCATTAAACATGCAGAATTTTAAAAAAACAGAATTTTAGAAAGCAGAATTTTAAAAAGCAGAATTTAAAAAAAGCAGAATTTTTTTGCAATTTACAGAATTTTGTCACCCAGAATTTTGTAATACAGAATAATGACACGCTCCCGCTATATTCTTATTATAGCTGTGTAGATCCATAGAATCTTGCTAGGAGAAAGACCCCACCTTTTCCCAAAGACACCTTTGCACTGCCAGAAAGCTGTCAGTGCTTTGGGTGACTTTGTTTCAACTTGTGACTTCCAAAGAAAATTTACTATCGAGGATTACTCCAAGATATATTGTTTCTGTGGATAGCTGGATTGTGCCTCCTATTCGCCTAGGCCGAACTAGTCCAGCAAGCTTCCTCCTTCTGGTAAAGAGGACAATACCATTTTGGGGTTTGCCGATAGCCCATTAGCACAGCACCAAGTGTTAATCATATCCAGAATTTTCTGCACTTTTCTGCAGAAGTTCATAAACGAAGGGCCCGTTAACAAACATTCAACGTCGTACTGTAGGTTACTAAATAAAAATTCAAACTATTCCACAGTTCTTTCTACTCAACTTATTCCAAAAATTACCACAAAAAATAGTTTTTCGCACTTATGAAATTCAAATGGCAGCTTAAGGGGGAGGTAGGGTTTAGCGCTAAAAAAAAAAACACTTTTTTTGTGAATTTTTTACAGAAATATGGCTTAAGATACTTTAATAAAATCAGTTACATGTTATTGTACATCTTTTCAATAAGTTTTTAAAAAATATTAATAATAAAATATTGACAAATAAGCCCATGACAGAGTTTTTTGGAGATATGTTTTTCGAGAGGTGCTCTGCGGTGCCAATCGGCATTCGTCGTAGAATCATCTGAAACTAAAAAAGTCGAATTTTTCAGTTAAAGTATGACGTAATGCTCCCCCCTACATTAATAAAATTTTTTTTTTTTTCATTTTTGTAGTTTTGGTGGCAAAAAAACGTAAAACGAGCATTTTTGGCGAAAAATTTCGCCATATTTGTAAGTGAAAAACAACCTTAAAAAACAAAAAATAAAAAAAAAAACAGTGTAGGGGGGAGGTATTTTTGATTTAGAAAACGTGTGCCAAATTTGAAAAGAATCGGTTGAATAGTTTCGGAGTTGTGATTGGCACCGACTTTTAAGAAGTCGTTTCGGGAAAAACGCGTTTGAAAAAATGACTCTGAGAAATTATCGATGCTCCGCATTCGAGGTAGAGTGCCTACAAAGGCTATAACTTTGAGAGTTCTGCTCCGATCCACTTAAAATTTTGACACAACATTCTTGAAATGATTTACTATAAGATGAGTGAAGAAAAAAAATTTCCATTTTGTGACCCTACCCCCCCCTTAACCAAGGCAAACAAGCAGTGCAAAAACTACACTTTGTTGTCTGCAGCAAAGACAGACAAGAAAATCGCTGAGCCAATGGGAAAAACCAAATTATGGCAAATCACTGGCACAACAAAGAGACAAACAAAACTCGGAAACAAGTTCGGCCTGAGAGGGTGGAGTGATGGCGAGACGAGTTTATAAGTAAATAAGAAACGAACAAAGGGAATGAAATGCAGTGAAATTAGGGAAAGGGACATGTCGAAAGACGAATAAGCACGGATAAGTGGCTGGGTTGATAAGGGCAATGTGCTGGTGTGCTGGACGTCGCGTGGCTGCTGCCAACGACTGATTGAGCTGCTGACTGCTGGCTGCTGGCTGCTACTACGAAGAGAGTTTAAAGCTACAAACATACAAACAAATTTACATCTGATTGAGTGGCGCGGAACAAAAAAAGTTCAAAGTTTACCAAAGCAGCACACAAAGCTAAATGGAATACAAAATTGCACACGAGCCGGAGGACGTGTCAGAGTTAGCGAGAGTCAGCAGTCAGACGCAGCAGACAGCAACTAGTTCGTAGCGGCGGGCGCATTTATGGGGATGTGCTGCACGCGTCACTTGCTGGGCGTGAGAGGTTGGCGTTTTTTTTTTGTTTTTTGTTTTTTGTTTTGTTGGCATTTTTCTTTGTATTTGTTTTTGTGTTTGTTTGCATCAATAATAGAGCAAAGTGCAAATGTTGGCCGGGGCAGCTAACTTGACGACTGCGTGCATGGTCGGTTGGTCGACTGCTTGAATGCCTGACTGACGCTGTTCAAAGTTGTACTGTGTTGCCGCTGCTGCTATTGCTATGGTTTAGCACTCGTAGAAGAGTTAGCATTTTGAAGAGTTAGCATTTTGAGTCAATTGCTGCAATGACCTCTAGCGGACGCGCGCATCACCAGAGCTTTGATGGTCTATGGTGCTGCTATGCTGACATGAATTCATATTTTTCAAGCACATGCTTGAAATGTATGTACACAGGCGGGCAGGCGTAATTTACCATTAAACTTTTTAAAAGTAAATTAATTTTCGCATGATTTTTGTACTATTTTTTTAACCTTTTTTAACAATACAAAAGGGTGAGCCTTGAAAAAATTGGCTCATGAACGGATTTTGTTTTTTGTGCTTCGAGATGGTATTTCTCTAAAATAGACATCAAATGAAATACCTTTCTTCGCTCACGAAATACCTTTCTTTCTCACAAACAAGGACGAGTTGTATCGAAATCGGGCGTCTCGTGATTTCAAAAGCAGAATATCGAGGTGATAATTTGATTTTTATGAATATACAGACAACATCTCTTCAAGTGCTCCGTTTCCTCTATTGTAAGCTGCGTTTCACAATCATAAGACACCCCTAATTTTTCCAAGTATTTTAATTTATAGATTTCAGAGGAAAATATAAATTTTACACATCGATTAAAGTAACAAAAGTTATTTGCTTCATTACAGAATTTAAAACTTTCTTAATGCATAAAGAAAATTTTTAGCAAAAACGTATTTCCAGGCGTTTCAAAATGATAAGACACTGTTTAATTAAGGGGGCCACTGTGAAAATTAAAAAAAAAATCAATTTTTTTTTTCATAAATTGTTAGTATAACTACGCAAGAAAATGTGGTAAAAATTTTAAAGCGAAATTCACTTTATTCACGATTCTATGTGCACTTAAGTGAGCGCCCGTCGGTTCGGTCCCGTAGCGCTTACGATACGATGCTTTATTTCAAACGCGTTTTTCTCGAAACGACTTTTTTTGATACGGTAGCAACGATTTCTCGAAGACTAATGAACCGATTTTAATTTTCTTTTTTCAAAAATTTTTTTATCGCATTGGCTATAGTTGTACGTAGCCGATTTTCAAAATTTTGAAAATAACTATTTTTTTGGGCCTGTTGAAAATCAAAAAAATGGTAAAAAACACACATCGAAATTCACCACCATTCTTACAAAAAAAAAAAACAAAAAAAAAAAAACGGCTACGTACAACGATAGCCACTATTGTTAGATTAATAAAATTTTTGGTTTTTTGATTTCAGGTGGTTATTCATTGCTGTATCGCTGCCACAAGATGACGTAATTTTTTTTAACTCGTTACGTTTATTTACATATATTTGTCAATTTTCAATATTTTTTTATAAAAATTTACATCAACATTGTTTAATAAATATATAATATATTGCCTTTTGTCTCATCCTCGATTAATCATTCCTACTTACAAAAAAAAAATCTCACAAATCGACTATTTTTGGCCCCCAACAGTGGCGTTCCCTCTTAAAGTGATCGTTTAACAAAAGTATACTTTTTCGGAATTTGTTTTTCTGTCGTCAAGAATATTTTAGTACTTTATGGAAGCACCATTTGCTTTAACGACATAAAATAACCTTTTTTCATCGATTCTGCTAACTTTTTAAGGGGTTAGGCCACTCTAGGATTTTCAAAATATCGAAATTTTTTTTTTTTGCTTAAAAGATGCTTTAAACTCTTTAGAATATAAAACAAAAAGTCCTATGCGTGAAAAAAATGTTTATCTCTAATATTTCGCACTTTTGCGCGAGCGCCTCTGACGTCTCTGAACCGACTATTCAAATTTAAAGCGTGTTTATCTCAAAACGTGATTTTTCAAAACAGCAAGCAGCATAACACAAACAATTTTTAATATTTTCACTTGTAATTGTACAAGGATCTTTAGAACATTATTCCGCACTGAAATACGTACGGATTTTTTTATTAATTAATTAGAAAAATTTTTATAAACAATTAACGGTTCCATTTTAGACGAAAAATTCTACTTTTGACTTCAACCATCTGCAAAATACACAAATTTCAATATTTCTAAAATCCCGTACGTATTTCTACAGCTATACTCACGTCGATTGAGAAGAATGTTTTTAATTTGGTTTAGGTGGACATTTACGTCAGTTGTACTGCTTGCCGTGAAGTGCCTTTTTCGCAGGGCGCGTTCAGAGATTCACTCCAAAGGCGCCATTTTGTAATATTTTTCAATAAAAATATTTGTAATTACACTTAAATACATGCTTAATAATATACTTAAAAAGTTTTTTCCTGGCACCTTTCTTTCAATGTAAAAAAAATCCTTAAAAAACTGCTTTTTTACAGTAGCTAGAGTGGCGTAACCCCTTAAGTAAATTTACATCTAGAGAAGCCTATTCTGCCTTAATTGCCGCTTTAAGCTCGTTGGTGTTGTCAAATTGGCGATTGTTGGCGTAAGTACTTCTGACTAATATAACCCAAATGTTTTCTATTGGGTTTAGATCCAGAGGACACGACGGCCAGCCCATAGTTTCTATGAAACAATCGGTCAAATACTGCCTTGTTTCCCTGCTTACGTTGATTCGGGCGTTGTCTTGCTGAAAAACGAAGGACACTCCCCAATTATCTTGAATAAAAGGAAGGAGACTATTTTCCAAAACGTTTTTGTAGTCCCCACTATTCATTCGCGATGATGTAATCTGTATATCAAGAGTTGCTTTAGATGTAAATGCACCCCGAACCATAACAGAACCTCCACCGAAGTTGCGCTTGGAAAATAAGAGGGGGATCTTGCGAAAATCTTTCCAATAATTTTAAAACCATCGCGTCCATCAAGGTTCCATTTTTTTTTCATCCGAAAATATACCCTTTTTAAAAAATAATATGAAATTGGGCAACATTAAAAATATTGCAAATATCTTATTGTGGCCCAGTTGGTGTCTAGGTGTTTTTCTGCAAACTGCAGACGTGCCAGCTTGTATCGAGGCAAAAGATGGGGGTCTTTTCTTATTTTTGAAAATTTTAAATGATTGCACTTCTATAATGCGCGCCAAACTGTTTTTGAAACCTTATTTTGAACAACAGCGGCCAAGTTAGTTGGCGCAAAACTTAGTCGAGTTGAAGCTTTTCTTATGATTACTCGCTGTTCTCGACTTGATAGTGATAATTTCTTCCAACGGGCTTCAAAATGATATAATGCTCAATTAATTTGATTGACAAGCCTGAATCCTTGTAGGCCAAAATTTTTCCACGCTCCTCTTGTGATAATGTTGAACCCCTCGGCATTTTAGGTTAAATTGAATAAAATTATAAGTGTCTAAAGTCATCCAAATCAACAGTCAACACCTTCTATCTCTGCAAAAGCTTATGTTCGACTAGTGTCTTATCATTATGAAACGCCGAAAAAACTACCTAAAGTGCAGCTTCTTGGAAAAAGATAACGGTTCTACAAAATAGAGTGAGCTTTCGCACCAGAAACAATTGATGGAAATCTTAAGTCTAAAACTGTTAAAATGACGCGAAATAAAAGCTTCTCCATGAAGTAAAAGCGAGCTTATGGTAGTTTAAAAATTATATATGAGTTCTCTTATGATTGTGAAAGGCACCTTGTAATAACCCAAACGTTCCTAAGCCGTATTTCAAACTTTCCTAAGACGGCTATGAAAAATTCAGATTGTTAAATAAAGTCTGCGATGTTAATTTAATAGAACTTCATTTTTTATACAATTCCGAGAATTCTAATTTTGACTTTTTTCACACATTTTAAAGCTTAAAAATAAAATTTATAAAAATTAAAATATCTATTAAATTGTAGTACTAACTTATATGTATGTGACCGCTAGTGTATGTGCGCAATAAGAAACTTTCTTTATTTTTCAATAAAAGACGAGAGAGTAAGAGGAGTGAAAACTGGAAATGCAAAAAGGTAAATGAAGAAAGAATAAATAAATAAATTAAAAATTCAACATTCGGGCAATCTACGCAATCGGAAAACAACTTATTCACATAATAAAAAAGAAAAGAAAAAATAATAAATAAATAAATCAACGCCCGTTTTGTTACGTTTCTCACCGTACAAGGGGCGAGCATAGGATTAGTAAGATGAACTTCAATTCTGTTAACTCTGACTAAGATGATTTTCAATTCTGTTAACTCTCATTTTATTGACTAAATATCTAAAATTGTGAAAGCCAGCGATAGTTCCTTAACACTAGAAGGGTCGCGTATCTAACTATACCTTCAAAGACCGCAGCCGTCAATTTGACGGTATTAGAGATTCAATCAGAATGCACATGAAATTATTGTATATTTTGCTTTGAAATTAAACAAAAATATTTAAAATTTTATTTTTATTAATAGTTACAAATTAAGAATAGTACTTAAGTCGAGTAACATTTGTAACAAATAATATTTTTTTTAAATCTTTTATACATTTACCACAAACAGCTTTTTTACATATTGCGCAGTTTTCACACATTCTATTTTTTTTACAATTATGATTGACTTGACATTGCCGCCTCTTATTGTTTGTAGTAGATTGTTCACTTGTTTCAAAATTACTTTCTTGCCTTTGAGTCGTAGCTGAAGTAGTTCTTTTTTTCAAATAATCTGCACGTAGATCGTTCACTAATTGTAGACAATAAGAGTTTTATTAGTCTCTGATTTCAGTATAAACGATTCATATCGTGTGGTACGAATATTTTTACAAATTGGTGGTACTTCTCGTCTTGCACGCCGCATTGTTCTAACAATACTAGTCTCTTCGACCATTAGTTTTTTAGCCAGATTTATCGACGTGAAAAAGTTATCAGTGGTAACGTTTCGCCCTTTTTTGAAATAGGGTTGTACTAGTTTCAAAACCACATTTTCGGGTAATGAAATATCGTTCGGACGGTTTTCGTCTTTTCCTAGATAAGAGAATCCACCACATAGATACATACTCTCGACATCCACCAACAGCCAGAACTTTATGCCAAATTTATCCGGTTTGTTTGCAATATATTGTAAAAATGGACAGCGAGTTTTTGATGGAAACAACTGCTCATTGACTGTCAAATTTTCTCCAGGAATGTAACACATTTGACAATTATCTATAAAGAAGTGACCTGCTCCGGCTGAAATTCTGCACCAAGGTTTTCAGAGAGATTCATTGATAAATCGTCAAAACTCTCATCACCTGATACATCTTCTTGTGCATCACACAATCGCGACAGTTCTTGTTGTATTTGGGAAGTAGTGAGACAGCGATGCATTTTTATAACCCACTAAAATATACCAACGTTTACAGTGTATGGAAAAGAAGCCAAGCAATAAGAACTTACACAGAATTCAAATACTAAATCACGACTGCCCACTAAAAAACACCAACGACTACTGAATGCGTTTTTCTCATATTTTAGTTTTTTACTCTATTCTTCCCATTTCTCCGATTCCAATTGAACACCTGTTTTGCTCCCTTTCTCGCTCTCAATTTTGTCGATTTGCATTGAATGCAACAACAATTTCTGTCAGTTTGCATAACAACCACTAAGTTTAATGTAAACAAGCAAGACAATAACAAATTACACAGAATTCAAATTTCAAATTAAACGGATACTTAGTTCGTAGAAAGCATTGTTTTCTACTATTATCGCTGCCGTCAAATTGACGGTATGCGGTCTTATTAGGTATTTCTAAAGGAATTTCATAAACCACATATATACTAAAAGTTTTCTATAGTTATTTGAGCAAACAATGACAAATTAGGAAAAGTAATAAAATATGAAAATGAACAAAAACATATTTTGCAAAATATTTAAGAATGAAATCGAGATGCCGTCAAATTGACGGCTTTGGTCTTTCTAGTGTTAAAAAAGTTAAGATAATACCAATATTTTAAGCTGCCTATTGCTTGACCCCTCAGCTATCGTAATATTAGCTTTATTTCATTTGGAATTTTAATAAGCATTCATGAGGTCAATCAAAAGTGTACATTTATTAAAAACATTTATTCTTTATTATGCATCCAATACAACTCCACATAAATCGAAGCCCTCGAAAAGAAATCTTTTGATTTTAAGAAACTCCCGCAAAAGAGTATACAAAAATCACACCCAACTGTTCAAGTATTAAGAGCAACAATACAATAATTTTCTACTTGATTTAGGTCAATTGTGTATATAAACTTTACATTGGTGTGGTCATACACTCACACACACACACACACCTTTTGAATTGTTTTTGATAAGCTTGCTGTGTTGCACATCGCGGCAAAAGAAATATGCGGAGAATCGAAACAAAAAATGAAAGTGGGGAAAATTAGAAATTGAGAGGGAAATAGTGGCGCTTTATATATGTCGTTGAAGCTAATACATACTCGTATGTACATGGTTGTATACGTATAGATTACTACTATAGTTCATAGGTATTTTAGTGCACTAATTTGCACCAATAACATTTTTACACCATAAGGGGATTCGTTTTAAATTACCACCTGTATCTCTTGTTTATTTAATCTGACGCTAATGAGTCTACGTGCAGTGTTCAGTGATGCTAATGTCTGGATAGGGGGTTTGATGGGGCTTATTGATAGATAGGTGAAAAGTATTTATTATTCGCATGCTCCGGTATGCAACTGTTTAAGGGGCTATACAAAATGTTATGTTAACAGCGATTGATGTAACAAACGTAAATTTATGTTATTCTTAGGCGCAGCCAAGTTGTTAGGTGCTGGAATAGTGCTTTTCCCCTTCATATTTTCTGTAATAAACAAAGTATTTGAAAATAACTTACGCGCAATCGAAAAAATGTAAACTTTTAGATCTCATAGATCTGTTGTCAGCACACCTTATATATAAACAAAAATCTTTCTTGTTTATGTTAAATCTATTGCGTTGAAAACGCTTGATATTTCTGAAACTTAACAGAGCTCCTAACAGTAGTTAAGTTTTTGGTAGAAATAGGTTATACAACTACGAGATATATACAAACCATAAAAACGAAAAACACTTAAAGACCCAACTTTATGAATTTTTATACTGCATCCAGCTGCATGAATTTGAAGTTCTTCTACATACTACAACCGGCTTACCTAAATACTAACAGCCGCATTTTTTACTTTGTTAATTAGGTCAAGTTTTGTGTCTCTTAAAAAAAACAGATATTTGAACCGCGTTAGTTTTCTAATTTAGTAATCTTATATGAGCTTCTAAAACTACATCGGTAAAACTTTTGCAAATCGAAGCTACCTTCGTCACAAGGACGAGCAGAATATTTAATGAGTTTATACAAGGTGGGCCATGTAAAATTTGTTTTTATTTTTATTTTGAAGATTGAATATTGTCATTTATGAATGAAAAATAATATCGTTCTAATGACTGCCACGACTGGCTTTACAGTAGGCCATTCGATCAACCCAATTTTTAAGCACATTTTCGATTGTTTGGGCTCCAATTTCATGAATGGCAACTTCGATTTCGTGTTTTAAAGCATCAATCGTCTCTGGATGGTTCGCATAGCATTTGTCCTTAACGGCTCCCCACAAAAAATAGTCGAACGGGCTTAAATCACAGCTCCGAGGCGGCCAATTGATTTCGAAATTTCGGCTGATTATTCAGTTTTCAAAGACGGTAGCCAAAAGTTCGAGTGTAACTTTGGCAGTGTGACAAGTTACACCGTCCTGTTGAAACCAAATGTCGTCCATGTCATCCTCTTCAATTTTTGGAAACAACTCGTTGAGCATGTCACGGTAACGCTCGCCATTTACTGTAACCGCGGCTCCTGGCTCATTTTCGAAAAAAAAATGGCCCGATGATGCCGCCAGACCAAAAACCGCACCAAACAGTGATTCGCTGTGGATGCATTTGCTTCTCTACAGTAACGTGTGGATTTTCTGAGCCCCAAATCCGACAATTTTGCTTATTGACGTAGGTACCGATGTGAAAATCAGAAAAGAAGAAGACTCACCACTTTGGAAATAGGTTCGCAATATTTCCCAATTTTGTTCAAGCGTATAGCGACCCCATTTCGTAAATGTCAAATCTTTAAGTAAATTATGAACACATTTGACATGCCATTTGTGTTAATATTCTCAAAAAATAGGTGGTTCAAAAAGCAAACGCTATATGGCCCACCCTGTATGTATGTAAATAGGTACGTATACATACATACATTTTTTGATTCCGGATTTTTTTCGTTGGTTATTTTAAAATACAAACATACCTCCAACATATGTATGTTGACATTATTAGCTATTTTGCGTGTTTACCTTTTTATTTGTTATCAAATTGTCGAAGAATTTTTTTTTTTTTGCCATGCAAAGCCATACTCTTATCTTACACATTGTAGTCATCGGCCTTAGCCCTTGTGACTTGCATCTAGCAAACGCTTTAACAGTGGGTTCTACTTTACGGGATGAAAGGACTAACCGAAATTATAACTATAACCTTATCAGGAGTGTGTCCCTCCAGCAGCATTCCCCAAACATTTATGGAGAGTTTTATACTGTTACAACAACAAAAACTTTTAATAAAACAATAGGTGAAGTGAATAGTTTATGCTGTCTCTATTCTTTCCTATCTCTTTCTCTGATACTTTTCTTCTTTCCCCTCTTGACTATCTACCCTCTTTCCAGAGCTCTAAATACAATGGGCTTTTTAGCCTGAGTGTTTTAGAAACTACCAAATCTCTTGGTGCTCTTCGGCGCGACCAATTCAAATTTCAAGAGTTTATAAGGGGATTCTGCTGTTTCCGTGTCGCCGCAATCTTATGGCGGATTCTTATAGAACTCGACAAAAGAAAACGAAATGAATGAGTAAAATTTTTTGATATCTCGCTTAGTTTTCGAGATATTAAATAAAAAAAAGGTTGGAATTTAGAATAATATATATTGGGCAATTTTTGGCAAACTATTATGTCTTTATTAATGAAACTTGGTGGAGATGTTAGTGAGGTGTTAAGGAACACTATAACTCCAAACTATTCGGGCAATAATAATTTCATAATTATTTGCCTTCAAAATGCCCTTTGGAACTTCACACAAAGAAACTTTGGAACTTTCGCCAACCCACGCGAAAAGGAGTTCTACGCAAAAATTCTGTGGATTGCGTAGCCGGAGTTGGACTGATGAGGGTTATTTTTTTGAAGCGCGGCCAAAGGCCGCCCACGCGATAAGGAGTTCTACGCAAAAATGATAAAACACATTGATCGATGATAAAACACATCTCGAAAACTAAACGAGATATCGAAAAATTTTACCCCTATATTTTGTCTTATCTCGCCGAATTCTATCGAAACTGAAGAAAAAATTATTATTATTATTTTTTTATTTAATATCTCAAAAACTAAGCGAGATATCAAAAAATTTTACTCTTTCATTTCGTTTTCTTTTGTCGAGTTCTATAAGAATCCGCCATTAAATTGCCGCGCCACGGAAACAGCAGTATTTCCGTTTATAAGAATAATTTATACACAAAAACCTATTTAGGGCCAGTTTACCAGGGCAAAATTATTTACTATTTTTTGAAGCTCTCAAAATAAACTGAGTTTAAGAATTCAGCATAGTTAAGTTTGCACTGAAAAAAAATTTCCCTTTAAATTACAACTAAAATTTACTTAGTTCTTCACAAAGCTACAGCAACCGATTAACTTGAACTTCATTTCGCGCCCTAACACCCAAGACGCCAAAACAGCAGATGTATGTATGTATGTTCATACCTATGTAGTATGCACTTGTGTAGGCGGCACATCGTACGTGATTATTTAACAAAATTATGTACTCATATATGGCTTCTTTGCCACTCTATTCATTCTGTTGCAGACGCAAATCTTAACCCAGTTGCATGAAAATATAACCAAATGGTCGGTCGGTCGTTTAGCAAAGTAAGCAGCGTTGGGAACACGAAATACCTGTTTAGAACAATGAAAACACACTCTTAAAAGAACGCCAGAGATAGAAAAATTGAGAAAAGCTCGCCACTAGAGACAGGCAGCTTCAATACAACACGGACCGACCGTAGAAACAGAAGATTGCTTTGAACGCCATATTTCAATGATGTGCACAAGCACTTTTTTTTGTTTTTTGTTGTAAATATAGCAATTGTGTAATCAACAACACTCACACTCAAAAGCGCAAAAGGCAAATTATTTAATATAAAAATTGCTTGTTCTCTATTAACAAAAACACAAAAGCACGTACTGCAATTTTCCTTATTAATAGTGAACGCCGCTTGGGCGTCGTTAGCGCCGATTGAGGTCGCTTTGAAGAAAGGTAAGTAAAGATGATGCGATGGAAATGTATAGTCTTCGCTGTGTCGACTTGCAGCGTTTCTGTAGGTCTTCTTTCCTTTACTTAACTGCCGCAAGCGTTCTTTATTTATTTATTTTCTTGTATTTGATAAAACGACGCCCCCTCACTCCTGTTTGGCGTTAGCAGCTTTTAAGTACTTGAGCACTTGAGTCTTTGATATTATTGTTAAAGCGTGAAAAATGTAGAAGTTGTATATGTCGAACTTAGTTTATTACTATAAAATATTCCTTTTATTCAATTTTTTTTTGTATTTTTTTCTTTTGATCTCACAGCTTCCTTTGCACTGCACGTCGTCGTGTAATTTATTTCATTTCAAATTCGTTTCGCTTGATTAAGCACCACACTTCATTTTTATTTTTAGCCACTTTGCCTTTCATTTATACGATTTCGACATTTGCTTTGTGACCACAATAAATTTAATTCTTTTTATAACTATTTGGAAATTTTCTAAATCAAATGCGCTGAATACACCGACACGTTATACTAACAACACAACCATTTCCAACCAACTGAAATCTTCGCCGATGGAATTGAATACAAACGCGTTGCCAACAGTTGTGAAGATTGTTGCAGAAAGCGAAATCGTCAAAAAATAAAGAAAATGTCAAGTACGCGATACAAATGTCAGACAGCCGGCAAAGAAGTTAGGTATATACAGTGTTGGAAAAAAATAATAGAAACGACAATCACTCCATATTTCATATAAAATTTT
The DNA here is from genome assembly GCF_027943255.1 of Anastrepha obliqua. Taxonomy (NCBI): domain Eukaryota; kingdom Metazoa; phylum Arthropoda; class Insecta; order Diptera; family Tephritidae; genus Anastrepha; species Anastrepha obliqua. The sequence goes on along the minus strand of NC_072893.1, from coordinate 118,235,851 downwards.
TAATTTGTAAGTATATACCTATAATCGCAAATATTTAGGCTCAGTATTCTTTTTGGTGCAGAACCGCGTGTTTTAGTTGAAAAAAAAAAAAATAGAAACGTTTCGTTTTGAATAGCTACAGTTAAAATTAATAACATACTGTTATTTTTAAACTGTTTGATATTTTGTTGGAAAATTATGTAAAAAATTATATTTATTATTGTCTTGTTCATAAAATATTTCTTATCTTATGAATATTGCATTCAGAATGGGACGTGGTAAACACTGTACTGTTAATGAAAGAGAAATTATAAAAAAACTAAAAAAATGATGGCCTTTCTATGTCACGGATTGCCGATTTAATGAAATGCTCAAAAAAAAAAGTGTTTTCTGCGATTAATTTTAAAATTACAGAGGAAAAACGAGGACGAAAGTGCGCAACATCAAAGAAGTTTGACCAACTGCTTATACGAGAATCGAAAAAAAAAACATTTTTTTCCTCAGAAGAATTGAGAAATGTTTTACAAGCGCCAGTAAGCAGTCGAACAATCGGAAATAGATTAATATCTGGGGGATTAAAGGCCTATAGTGCAAGAAAAGTACCATACCTTAGCAGAAAAAACATAACCTGCAGATTATCGTTTGCAAAGAAACATCTACTGCGTGCAAATTGGAAAAACGTATTATGGTCAGATGAAACAAAGATTAATTTGTTTGGGTCTGATGGCAAGGTACATGTAAGACGACCTAAAAACTCCGCATACGATCCAAAGCACACGTTGAAGACCGTGAAGCATGGAGGTGGTAACATACTACTTTGGGGATGTTTTTCGTCGGCAGGAGTTGGTCCTTTATTCTGGATTAAAGATAAGATGTGCGCTGCGGACTACGTAAATATTTTAAATAATGTTATGCTTCCATATGCCAAAGAAGAAATGCCATTGATTTGGGAGTTTCAATAAGATAACGACCCAAAACACTCCTCTAAACTGGCGAAGAAATGGTTCCAGGATAACAATGTCAAGTTAGTAGAATGGCCTTCACAATCCCCGGACTTGAATCCAATAGAGCACTTTTGGGGCATTCTGATGAAGAGAATTGCCGCCTATAAGGCAAAAATAAGGCAGATTTGTGGGAAAAGGTCCAGGCAGAATGGTTTAGTACAAACCCATCAGTTTGTGCCAAGTTAGTGGACTCAATGAGCCGGAGCTGCACCGCAGTCATTAAAGCCCAGGGTGCAACAACCAAATATTAATTTGTTTACAATTTTAAAAGTTTTGTTTAATTATCTTAAAGAAAAATACTTATGTTTATTAGCTTTAAGGACGTCGTTTCTATTAATTTTTCCAAGGACAATAAAATGAACTTCATGATTTCTTTTTTACAAAAATGTAGCAAGAGTTGAGTACCTCTATTTTTATATATAAAACTGTTTCTTTATAAAAAGATATGAACTTCAATAGCAAAAATTGTTTTGCAAGAAATATACCCAAAAGAAAGAAAAATTCACATCGTTTCTTTTATTTTTTCCAACACTGTATATCTGCAACCGGTATTTGCATATTTATGGTGTTCGGAGTATATATACAAAACCCTTTAAAGCGAACTGTTTTTTATTTTACAATGATACAATTTAAGCATAGTGTATAGCATAAGTTAAGGCTCATTTAAAGCTGGCAAAAGTGCAGCAAAAACAAAAACGGTTTGTACTTTGTTGTTGATTGAATGAACGAAATAAAAAGTAAGCAAATTTTTGACTATTAGGAGAACTCAAAATAGAAGATATGCGTCACTGTTTCGAAACTAAAAAATAATGGTGCTCACATTCACCAACCTAATCGTTCGCCCGTGTCAGCTGACACGATGAAACTAATGAGAGCCCTATGTAAATGAATTCTCATCACCGTTCCGTTTCGTAGTATCGTAGATGACACACGTGGGATTTTGGATTGCTTCCATAGAATCGCGTCAGCTGACTGCTCTCTCACCACACAGTGTTGCCAAACAGTACATCTCGAAATCATTTACAAAATAAACTAAGAAAAAATTTTATTTCTATTGAAATAACTTAAAGACAATGTTGAATATTGTTAACTATAGATAGATGAACTATTTGCCCTTGGTGGTTTTTGGCTTTGGCATATTATTCAATGAAAAATTGTAACTGGTAACGCGAATGCAAGACGCAATCATTAAAGGTGGTGGCACTAGACCAACAACAATGTTATGTACGTTTGATTGTCAAAGCAAAGTATTGGGAAGCTAGAAAATAAATAATGAATTCGCCTTGCTTCATTCTGAACTGACAGCCGCATGCACACGGCGAAAGAAAAAAAAAAGAGGTTGTCTGTAAAGTCGGTTTACTGACGATAGTTTAACGTGACAACGTCATAAGAAAATATTGATGGAATGGTTGTATTTTTCAAAAGAAAATTTTAATTTTATTTGTTGGATAGATATTATGTATGGATATAGCGAAGAAGTAATTGGAATCGCAATGGAATTGATCAAGTTACATTTACACAAAAAAATTGGGTGAAAAATTACGAAACATTTATCAAATTCTTGAAAGATATGTTCAATTTCGATTGTGCATCAGACGTTAATAAGTCAACAACACTAAGAGGCATTATCATCGATTTGCCGTTTTCAAGACACTTTACACGCGAAACACTCCCTTTCATTTCCTACTTTTTCTATCATCGAGCTATTCTCAACAGAGAAATGGTTCATTACCATGCACACAGGAAGAAGGCATATGCAAATACAAGTATGTGAATTTATTTATTATTACCTACATATGCGCATATACATACATATATGTGCTCACTCAAGTAGGACAGAGCCAGATGTCGAACGTTGCCGAACGCGGGGGCCGATTGTGCTCTTTGTCGTTCGTTCCGCGCTCTCGCTTGCAGTTCATTCAAGGTAACGGCAATGAGCAAGGTAACACTAATGAGCAAGGCAAGGACGCATTTTTTCGTGCGTGCAGCCGGCTAAATCGAATTATAAGACGTTATCACGTCAAAAACAAATCAGCTGATTTACCAACACCACCTTTAATAGATTTGCCTTGCACAGATATGTGTAAAAGTGTGTGTACAAAAATATCAATGGCAACCGATGTATTGTATAAATATCTAACTAAAAGAACGCAGTAGTTTTCTACGGGATAAGTTTCGCTCAATTTTGTGTATCCTGCGGACAAAGGTAAGGGACTACGATAGCATCGGTGAGTGCTGGCACTATAAGGCCCTGTCTACATACAACTTTCGCGTCCTATTGGCCTTCGCTTTAAGAAATTCGAGTGCTTGCTACGATGAGCGCTTGGCAAAGTTTTGGCAGACAAAGTTTTATGCCGAAAAATAGGTAAATTATGCATAATAAACCTAATAAAAATTATAATTTGCATTAATAGGTGCATTTACGAAATTTATTCCTAATTCAACATATTTTGAATAAATACATTTTAGTATTATTATTTATTATTATATATTGTTGGACTTTTTTAAAATAAACACTACATTTCATTTTTAATCATTGACATTAGAACGTACGACAGTGGCACTAGGTCGTTTGTCGGAAGAAAAAAGAAAAAAAAAAAAAAAAAAAAATACCAGTCTAACGGTTAGACGCGATAGAAGTGAAACCTTCCGTAAAACAAACTGAGAGAGAATGAGACGAAAGCAGCATTAGGAGCAAGATAATTATAGGTTCATTATAATATTGCTATAAAGTTGATATTTTATTTTCTTCATTTTATTATTATTCATTCTCAAAGTTTTCAATTTCAACAAATGATACGAGTGGCTTATGATAGCTAAAATATGATACAAATGCTTTGGTTTCGATTCAATCGCCACATAAAATCATTGGAACTTTATCGTAATCTTTTCTAAGTATCCGCGATACTTCTGGTGTATACTTTATTAAATTTTCGTGAATGAATTCCGTGATGCTATTTATTGATTGATTCGGTGAAATATAAATTGCCACAATTAAAACTGTTTTTCCATTGCTCAATCTGGTTTTTAGTTTAATTTTCTTTTTGTTTTTTTTCTGTCGATATTCACGACACTCTTCTGCATTATTTTTCGGCATAATTGCGGTAAATATTTAAAAATGAAAATATTTACGAATATAAAAATACGGACGCAATACAGCACACGCGGTTGCTATTATGAGCGCCGTAACGCGTATATTACACAGACGTACTAACATACACACAAACATTTGTAGGACGCTTGCTCTAAGCAAGTATTAGATAGTGTAGTATAGGTATACATAATGCCTTCTCGCTCACCGTGGCTCCGTAATACGCAGGCGCGCACACATACGTACTAGCACATATACAAACATACATACGTATGACGCTTGAACTAAACACCAAAGCAAGTAATAGGCAGTGTAGTATAGGTACATACTACAATACTCACTATACTAGCGTGGCTCAGCAGTACGCAGCCACACACACATATACGTATATCAACATATAATATAACGCTTCGTAGCCAAGAGTGTCGCTTTTTCGTTTCATCGAGTCTCAAATCACTCCCAACGATTCTAAAGAAGTTTTCACTTCAAAAAAAAATCTTACATTTTACATATGTTGCTATGGTACTATGTATTGAATTCATTTCAAATTAATTTTCTATATTACATTTAAGTACTTCTGATGATTAGCAATGCGACATTGTTCTTTGGCTACATGAACGCCTTCAGCTTTTCAAGCGACACCTACGCAAAAGTTGTACGTAGACGGATATTTACAACCACCACACACTACAGACTTTTTAGTTAACTAAGCACATAGCCGGGCTACTGTGGTGTGTGCTCACGCTACAGAATAAATCGTCGGGAAACCACCTTCGTAGGGTTGCATTCCTACCAACTATGTAATTAAGGGTTTCATTCATATCTAGCATCCCTAGATTTGTGCCGAAATGGAAATTTTGATCGATGAAATGCTGTTATTATTGCAATTATTGACAGGCGAAAAATAATTAAAACGGAATGAAGAAATTATTGAGTCTATCCTTTCTACCGCGATCGGTTATTAATCGGAAAAATTTCACACGCGTCATTGCTATAATAGATTTTTCAGAAAACTGTTTCCAATGTTATAAAATAAGTACAACTTACTTCAGTGAACTTGGACCAGGTGAAGTGAAAGCGAATACTCATTAAGGGTTTCTGTTTTTTTGGAGGAGAGTTTAAGCGTTACAGTAAGGTAAGTCAAATCGGACTTGAGACTTTTTATTATATTTCGTTCTTAGAACAGTATCAAATTATTTCTATGCATGTTGAAAAGTCATTCGAGTCCAAATCATAAATGGGAGATTTATCTGAGAATGTACTAAATGCAGATTGAATTGTGTTAGAATTTTCTGGTGGTAGAGGATTGTAAATACTTTATCTACAGCTAATAGTTGTTGAAGAAACGATAGGAAAAACGTTTAACAGTATACAGGGTGCGCCATCTTTTATGTCGGTATGAAAACATTGAATAACTTTGAAAACAAAAACAACTGATTTTTATAGGTGAGGTATTTTTATTTGGTTTGTTTATTTACAATTTATTAAAACTATTTTTCGAATACAATATTAATCAAGTGGCCTCCTTTATTAGCAATCACAAACTGCGATCTTTTTTCTGCGTTTGCCATCACCTTGTCAGGCATTTCGGGTTTTTCATTCATTTCTCCTTAAGGCCCCGTTGAATTTCAATATGATAAAGTTTCATTGTGTTATGGAGCGGATTCATTTAAACGTATATAAACATATGCATAATTATATTATAATTATTCTAATGCTTCACAGGCCTCTGTCTATAGATTTCTCTTAAAGTTTATATGAGCACATGCTTTTGTTTCTATTAATTTTTTGACGTGATAACGTCTTATAATTCGATTTAGCCGGCTGCACTCATGAAAAAATGTGTCGTTACCCTGCTCATTTGTCGTTACCTTGCTCATTGCCGTTACCTTGAATGAACTGCAAGCGAAAGCGCGAAACGAACGACAAAGCAAACAAAGCAAACGAACGGCAACGTTCGACATCTTGCTCTCTCCTACTTAAGTGAGCGTATATGTGTATGTATGTATATGCGCAAATGTACATATATAAATTCACGTATTTGTATTTGCATATGCCTTCTTATTGATTATTATTAATTTGATTCACTTGAAGAATTTAAAATAAAACCAAGTTTGTTAATAATACCTGTTGTTTTAATGTTATTATTATTTTTTGACGTGATAACGTCTTATAATTCTATGTAGCCAGCTGCACGCACCAAAAAATGCGTCGTTATCTTGCTCATGCGTCGTTACCTTGCTTGAACAGCATGTTATGTTATGTTATGTTATGTTATGTTATGTTATGTTATGTTATGTTATGTTATGTTATGTTATGTTATGTTATGTTATGTTATGTTATGTTATGCTATGTTATGTTATGTTATGTTATGTTATGTTATGTTATGTTATGTTATGTTATGTTATGTTATGTTATGTTATGTTATGTTATGTTATGTTATGTTATGTTATGTTATGTTATGTTATGTTATGTTATGTTATGTTATGTTATGTTATGTTATGTTATGTTATGTTATGTTATGTTATGTTATGTTATGTTATGTTTTGTTATGTTATGTTATGTTATGTTATGTTATGTTATGTTATGTTATGTTATGTTATGTTATGTTATGTTATGTTATGTTATGTTATGTTATGTTATGTTATGTTATGTTATGTTATGTTATGTTATGTTATGTTATGTTATGTTATGTTATGTTATGTTATGTTATGTTATGTTATGTTATGTTATGTTCTGTTATGTTATATTATGCTAAAGTATATTATGTTATGTTAATGTTAACTCATTCTCTATATCCATACAAAATATCTATCAAACAAATAAAATTAAAATTTTCTTTTGAAAAATGCAACCATTCAATTAGTATTTTCTTATGACGTTATCACATTAAACTATCGTCAGTAAACCGACTTTACAGACAACCTCTTTTTTTAGTTCAACTTTCAAGTAAGAGCTACATTTTCAGATTTGTCAATACGCCCTTACAGTAATGCCACAAGTAGTTTTCAAAACTAGAAAAAAACACATTTTTTATGAACATTGATTTTAAAGCATACGAAGAAAACCGCTCAGAAGGTTTACAAACATTTCAAAAGTAATTTACATACATTTTTTCAAAACTTTTTTAACATTTCTTATGGCAACCCTGTTTTTCCGAAAACTTAAATTTTTGCATGTGTATGTGTGTTGGCAGACTTTTTAGTTTGATTGAAATTGGGCTTCACATCCAATTATTTACCCGGCGGCGATTAAGTTGTCGTACTGTGCACACCTTCATATCTTTTAAATCTGATTTAAGAGAGACCGACTAAATATCCGGCTGATAAATTCTGCAGTGTGTGGGAGCTTTTATATAATCCATATCCCAGGACTAGACATCTCAATGCTAAATTTTTGATAAATTGCCAATCGAGACACCAAATTAAATGAAGTTGGCAATTCATGTCATGCAATATTTGAAGACTGTATTGCAAGGTGGATTTATTATAATAATAATAAATTCGCCTTGACTGTTTTGCCAATATCTGGTCTGTCATTTTGCATGTTTGACAGCGAGTTGGTTTATTTTTGTAATTTCCTTTCCTTTTGTTTGTATATTCCCAAGGCTTGACGTCGCAGCAAATTCCGAAGGTGCAATCTTAAATTTTATCATATTTGTGTACATGCATTTTTTTGTTACAATTTGGTAGTTTGGTTGTCAAAATTTTAATTAGCATGTCAACAAAGCAACAATAAGAAAATCGGCCACTTTAACACTCATGGCATAAAATTTAAAACTCAGTTGCTCTACTTCCATTGCCTTCCATGAATTCGCCTTGCTTTGTTCTCTATATCCTGCTTCAGAACATATTGAACACACCGTACAGCTGATGATGGACATGACCGCTCAACATCTGGTGAGATTTCTCTATATCATTAACGTTCCCCGCTCAACAGCGAATATACGGCATAAAAGAGAACAAAGCGTTTCCAAACATTTTCCCGAATGTGTATCATAGTTGAAATTGATTCTAATATAACATTAATAAGTATTAATTCGTTCATGAATATATGTATATAGGCGTACATGCATGCATAAATATGTGTGTTTCAAGCAACTCTGTATAAGTATGAGAAGATATTTTAAAACGTTTTTCTTTTTCAAATTTTGCTTGAGTTCTAGAGGTGTAAGGGAAATAAAATTATCAGACGCTAGTGCAGCAGCGGCAACTTTTTCAAATAGTTTATTTTAAATGACCAAACAAACCCTTGAAAAAATTAGTCGAAATTTTGAGGTATAGGAACAGGACCATAGGTAGGAAAATTGCTTGGTGTGTGTTTTGCTCGGTTTTATTGTAACGAAATTGTTAATTTAAAATCCAAGCAATAGGATGTCATTATTAAATAAAAGCGGAAATTTCAGGTAAACCTAGAAATTAACAGGGTTGTATTGAACAGTAGTTATCCCTATTTGGGATTTGCGCTACGTATAAAACGCGCGTTGTAGGAAAACAGCTCAGGTAAGAGCTGCATTTTACAATTTTTTTGTTTTGTTGTTGTAATAAATTAACATAATATACTCTATGCTGTAATTTATATACACCGTTTTTGTTTCATTACATGCCTGACTCACTAGTGCCTGTCATTGCAACCCTGTGTGTAGCATGCGACTTTCTGTGAAGGCCTTGTTAAACATACCCAGCACAGCGGCCTTTTCATATGTTGAGCAAAATTCGTGTGATAATGTACGTTAGTTGTGAGTTCCGCAATCAAATAATATTTTGTGTTGTGAATAGCAGATGAATAATAAAACGGCAAGAATAACAGTATAGATAAACTAAAAAGCCTGTTATCAAGTGGTATTTTTTTTATAACTAATTTCGTATATAAACCAGAATGGAAATTGTTGAGTCAAAGGTAGAGTCCAACAAAAAACAGATGAACGAATCGTTAACAGCGCCGACGCTGTCCGTAGAGAACAGCGGCAATAGTAACGTGACTAGTAGTAGTAATTCTGTTAAATGTGTTGCTGCTGCTGTGGCTTCAACAGCGGAAACAAGAACAAAGGATAATACAACAACAACAGCTGTAACAGTCGCAAATACTAACTCAACTGATTCAATTGCTATCGAGGATATGGATATCAAGATGCAAGAAAAGCCAACGAAAAGCACAGCCACTGCGGAATTCGCCAAAGCTGATGAGCTGAAATGCCAACAACACTCTGCTAAATTAACATCTGCTAATACTGCTGCAACAACAGTTATACAGATCGATGATGATATCCCCATTATATCGCTATCGGATGGAGAAGATGCAATGGGTCAGCATACACCGTCAGCGATACAAAAAGCTAGCCGCAAACGAAACAGCGCAGGTGCTTCCACAATTGATGATGAACAAAAATTTCGTTTAAAAAGGCGTAAGATTAAAGTGGCCGGTGCGCCAAAGATGCCACTCACGGGTTAGTAGATAAACAAGTTTATTAATACTGAAATGAAACAGATTATGGTATATGTAATGTAATAAAACTTAATACATACACATGCAAGAAAATATTGCTTGCATTACAATATCAAATATACATACATACATATGTATATATGTACATACTCGCACAAAATATGCGATTTACATATTTCATATTGATAACATAACTTTACATATTCGTAAATCCACTAGCATGCTGGTTTAAAATTATTTTTTGTGCGCTAGGTTATGTTCGTTATATGAATGATCGACGTGAGATACTACGTAAGGAACTGCCCACCAAAACAGCGATTGAGCATACAAAAATTATCGGTGAAGAATGGCAGAAGTTGGGAGAGGACAAAAAAGCGCCCTATAAGAAAGCAGCTGAGCTGGATAAGCAACGGTGAGTGATTAATAAATAATCGAAGGAGGGGTATGTAAGAAAAAAAACAACGGTGAGTGATTAAATAATCGAAGGAGGGGTATGTAAGTGAATAACAACTTGCCTAGGTGACATCTACATATATGTTGTATACAAACATACACATATAAATACTTATGTAAACGTTGACATTAATCGCTTCAAGTTCAAGCAATAAGCAAAGATGTTCGTTCATGGTAGTTTCGAGAATGCTCAATAACTAAGAATTTTTCCTAACTGAAGTACAATACTTGTAGTTAAAAGCGTCACCATTTGATATACAACTTATTTGCTACCTACAGGCATTCTATTTAAACAATTATAAATATTAGAGACACAAAAGAAAAAGGATCTGATTACTTTTATTACACATAAAGAGTTTTATTTTGAGTTCTGCCTCTATAACTGCAAAAAGTGATAAATTTCGCGGTATTATATTATTTTGCATTGTGCCTCTTTAGTTGTGAAAAGTGAGTTCAATTAGGTTAGGAAACTTATTTTATCAGTTAAAAAGGCACAACTTAAGATAATATCACTAGTTAATCGAAAAAAATTCAGTTAAAGAGTCATAAATCAAAATTTTGTTTTATTTTCGCAAACATAATATAAAATTGAAAAAAATATAGTAGAACCTTCTTCAATGTTGTATATTTTCATGATGGAACAATATTTTCTTTAAATATTACAATAATTTTTACATAAAACGTTTTTCGTCTCTCCTGAAAATCTTAGTATTTTGAGTTGTGACCCTTTTGTATTTAGGGTGCGATATGTATGTATATATACTATGTTTGTGGATATGTGCATCGAGGATCTAAAGAAGTTAAAGCGTACCTACATACATATGTATGTATGTACATTGCTCTGGTCTATGCAAAATAATGTTGCTAGGCAACTTTATTTAGGCATTAACTAGGCACACTTTTCGTTTGCAAATTGCGGAGGTGAAAATGTTGTACCTATGCGATGTTTGTACGCACATACAAATACAAATAATAGCATCGCATGTGAATTTTTAGCATATCTCTGTAGTGGAGAGGATATACGAGTGTACAATCAAAGTTAAAGAATTCCCATAAATTATGTATCTATCTATAGCCATATATAATATATATATATATTGAAATGTATGCAGGTACATATTGCTAAGATGTCCATGCTACATTTTGCATATATGCTCATACATACATACATACATATGTAAGTACATTTGAAAGTATGTACCACGGATATTCTTAAATAACGTACATTTTAACAGGTTATGCAAGTTTCGCCGCTGTTGTAGTTGTAGCTGTAGCATTGTAGGGAGCTACATATGTAAAGTAGCACAACATTGTTTCTTGTAATTATTGAAGGGGAAAATTTGAATGTTAGAATAATATGATACTCTTTTTAACATAGCTATTGAATGTATTCAATAGGTGCAATGAGAAATTCGATATTCATGTACACGCCACTTGTTAGCTTTCTTATCTATACTTAAGTAAAATTAGTCACAAATGCAGTGACGTGATTATATTTTTTGTAGTATTGAGGGGTTACATACGTCCAGGAGCGCGAAAAATGCGCTAAAAGAAAAACTGTTTTTAGAAGGGATAACAATAGAAATAAATATAAAAAATTGTATACACTGTTTATTAGTACTTGAATTTTATAAAGAAATTTATTTAAATTTTATAAAAAAAATTATTTAAATTTTATAAAAAAATTTATTTAAATTTTTTTTTTACAAAAATTAGTATCATGATTCAATTATACAAGGTTAAGTAAAGTTTGACAACTGATTTCGGATGCTACTTAATCCATTGAAGCAATTTGGAAGCAAGGGAAAAAAGGGCATAAGTTTATCCCCTTTCTGAAAATGTAGTAAAAAATTGAAAAAGGTCGTTGTAAGCCATAGAATAATTGTATGTTATTTTATAAGTGGTACTTGATTATTTATATTTTTAACTTAACTATTCCCATGGATTTGTGTCATATATGTATGTATTTTGACCATGCATCGGATTGAAATCTATATGTGCCATTTGTAAACCTACACTGAAGTAATAAATAAAACAACTTGAGAATAGTGGAAACTCTTAACGAGGAAAAACCACTTTTATTTCGTCACGTCCGTTAATCATACATTTGATTTTTTAACGAGATTTGCAAAGTTAGAAGTATAAAATTTGTGTTAAAAAAAGATAAATTTATATACAGTCACCACATTCAAAGTCAGGCAGATGCATACGAAAACTTCTAGACATAATAACTATGTTTTGATGAAAGAAAACACGTTCTACCTTTTTCTGTTTTTTCACAAAAATTGTTTTATTTAAAAACAACAAAAAAAATATATTCCAAGTTGCTTTATAAAATGTTAATGTATAAAAAACTGAAAAAGGCCACTTCTCTGTCTCACATTTAAAGTCGGGCAAACCATGTTTTGCAAATATGCATACCGTTATTTCTAAATTTTCTATACTTGTATTAAAAGTTATTGTTCATTGTTGCCTTGTCAATCATTGGGTGAGTTTATAAAAGTATTTTGCAAAATGCCGCGTAATGGTAAACAGTCTACATTGGAGGAACGCAAAATAGTAATTCAACTGCACTTAGATGGAAAATCTGAGCGAGCAATATCGAAATTGATAAAAAAAAGCAAGTCAACAGTGCACGATATTATTGCTAGATACAATAAAAATGGTTTCATTGCAAATAAGCATCGTGGAACCCGTCCAAAGAAGCTTTCCTCCAAAGATGAGAGCATGGTGCTAAGGGAAGTGAAGAAAAATCCATTCATTTCTGCTCCAAAATTAACTGCGATGGTTAAAGAAGCTTCTGGGGTGGAGGTAAATCCCGAAATAATAAGAAGACTTCTTCGAAAAAATGATTTTCACGGCCGAGTTGCGCGGAAGAAGCCCTTAATAAGCAAGAAAAACCAAAATGACCGGCTTGTTTTTGCTGGCCAATATATGGCTAAGGATTTCGATTTTTGGAGCACTGTAAGTGGGGGAAAAAATAACAATTTCATGATTTTAATATTTATTCTTTAGGTATTATTTACTGACGAAAGTAAATTTAATTTATTTGGATGTGATGGAAGGGGTAAAGTGTGACGCAAACCGAACAAGGAGCTGGAAGGCAAGAATTTAAGAAAAACGGTTAAACACGGTGCTGGATCTGTAATGGTTTGGGGATGCATGGCGGCGTCAGGAGTTGGAAAATTGCATTTCATTGATGGAATAATGAATAAACACGTTTATTTAACAATTTTGAAACAAAATTTGAAATAAAGCGTGAGAAAACTAGGCATCGAAAGTAGTTTTCAATTCTACCAGGACAACGATCCCAAACATTCCTCATATGACGTCAAGAGCTGGTTGTTATATAACTGTCCAAAGGTAATAAAAACCCCTGCACAAAGTCCCGACCTCAATGCCATTGAGCATTTGTGGGATGAATTAGGTCGCCGGATGCAGGAAAGGCAGTGTACATCAATTCAACTCTTGAAAATTGCTCTGCAGGAAGAATGGAATAAAATAAGCCCTGATGCTTGCAAAAAGTTAGTGGAATCGATGCCAAGCCGGCTACAAGCTATTGAAAAGCAAAAAGGTGGAGCAACGAAGTATTAATTTTGCGTTGTGTACAAATTTTTTCACACCTGTGTATATAAATTTTAAGCAGTTATTAACAAAAAATCAGATTGATAATCTGCAACAAAAGACTTACCTAAATGTGGGTATGTAGCAGCTATTAATCAATGTAATTTTCACAGAACTTTCAATAGAATTAAAAGATGCGAAAGTCTAAGCAAAATGGAATAGGCAAAACAGTATTGCCTGCTAACTTTTTCAGCAAAAATTTTAACTTCTACGCTTTTGAGTACTTTTTCTTTAGAATTTGCTCTGAAATAAAAAGTAGCTTTTCCAAGAGGACAACACGGATTTATTAAGTAGCTTCAAGATGGCTAACACAGGGTGAAAATTAGGCTACTTACATGATTCAATTATACAAGGTTAAGTAAAGTTTGACATCTGATTTCGGATGCTACTTAATCCATTGATGCAATTTAGAAGCAAGGGAAAAAAGGGCATAAGTTTATCCCCTTTCTGAAAATGTAGTAAAAAATTGAAAAAGGTCCTTGTAAGCCATAGAATAATTTTATGTTATTTTATAAGTGGTACTTAATTATTTATATTTTTAACTTAACTATTCCCATGGATTTGTGTCATATACCTCTGCAGTAGATTCTGTTTTTATGCGGTAGATACGTTCCGCAAGAAACAGCATAAAAAAAGCTACTAGTTCTATAGTAAAACTATAGATACGTTTCAAATGCTAAAACGGCATAAATCTGAAATAATGTAATAAAATCGCATAAAAAAGGGCACTAGTCCCATATTATAACTATAGATACGTTCCATAGACCGCATGAATATGAAATAATTAAATAAAATCGCTTAAACAAAATATTGTATTCTTGAAAATTATATTTCTGATGTAATCTGTGATGAGTTTTTGCTTAGCTGGTTTAGAATCTTGTTTATATGTACAATTCCCGATAGGTCGACATGCATTTTTTAATTTAAAAAAAACCGCACTATTTCAAAACCGCATAAAAACAGAACCTACTGTATATGTATTTTTACTTATTATTTCATCCTGCTGGCTCAAGTCCATCCCATAGGGCTTTTTTGCAGCAGCAGTTTGAAAATTCGAAAACTTTGTATTGAAAATATCGAACCAATCATTCACCGTATCAATGAACTCTGCTGTTTCCATGGGCTGATACATATCGAGCCCCAACGCATAACACCTTCGGATTACACGCAGAAATATGTGATGTTACTTATATATGTGTTTTAAGTTAGTTCGCAGTTGTAAAACAAATATTAGTTAGATGGGAAACGAGACAAAAGTAAAAAAATGGAGTCTCTAAAGGAGTATTTTCATTACATTAAAATGGAAATGCAGCTAGTGAACAAAAATATTTTGGAAAATTATTTCACTCTTATGCATATAAAGCCATGTTTAGTAACCTTTGCATTACGACGTGTTGCAAATTTCCTCATTTCAGTACCGTACGAACGTAAATGTACGTTTCATAACTGTTTTTACAAAAATGATGTTTTTTTAAAAATGATATCCCACCGTAAAGCTCCCTGCCGTTGAATTGGTTAAACGCTGATTCCAACATTTTAATTTTATCTAAGAACTCGGTGCTTGGTTTAACTAATCCGCCCTTAGATAAAGTGTCAACCCAAGTAAATGTAGGCTCATTGCATAAACAATCGGTCAAGTTTAATTTGCGTATTATGTAACCGGCAATATATTCAAGAGCATCTTCGTGTAAGCTATCAAAGACATTGCGAAAGCAGAAGTTCAGTCGATCATTCCTCCACGTAAGAAAAACATTGGAGTTAGAAGAGTTAAAATTGAAAAAATTATAAATTTATTAGTTTATTGTTTAAAATTTGTCTACCTTAATATTTTATTAGTATAGTTAGGAAAATATATTCATATAGTCTAAAACTAATACATCGAAAAATTTCTATATTGATAACATAAGGCCGGCCACACACATACAGTTTCAACTGATAGTTTAAACTGTACAATTCAACTGTACAGTCTAACATCCACGTGTGTGGATATTTCAGTTTCAGTTCAATTCAACTCTACAGTTGAACTGAGACAAATGAAATTTTCAATTTTTTAAACTGAAAGTTTAAACTGATTATTACGTGTGTGGGGGTTCGCTGTACATTTCTCAGTTCAATTAAGAGGAGGTGTGTTGTATTCTGTGGTATTCCTTTTTAAAAGTATAATTTTCGCGTAGTTAAGATGGCGCGTAATAAACCTAATCAAATAATTAGCGATTTTATTGAAATGTATCGATCGGAACCTTGTCTTTGGCAAGTAAAGAGTCATGATTATCATGACCGTATGAAAAGAGATGATGCATATACCAAATTAGCAAAAAAATTGGACGAAATTGAACCTGGTGCTAAGAAGAAATCTGTTATTATCGTCTTGCTTCTTCGAATCCATTGCCAAAACTGAAGAATTGAACTGTATGTGTGTTTGCTTCAACAGTGTACAGTTTCAACTGACGGTTTAAACTGTTCAGTTTAAACTATCAGTTGAAACTGTATGTGTATGGCCGGCTTAATCCACTTTTAGTAATTGCGATGATTCGGGCAGAAATCAAAAACCTGTAAACCAAAAATCTTAAAAATTGTTAATTCATAAATATAGCACTACAACTTACATGTAAATGTAGACGTAAAGCGCGAGGACTTGCTCGTGTAGGTGTTGCGCATGCATTTACGTACAGCATATTGTTCTAGATCGGGTAGCGTGAAGAGCCAGTTCGGAAGCCAAATTGATTTCAGTGGTAGCAGAACTAGGCACATAATGACCGTCACATGTCAAACACTTACTAGGTATTTGCACCATCATACACAGCACGATCAATGTCATCTATGAAATGGTAGAAATACGCGGTAGAAATACATGCCTTCGTTTCTAAAAACCAGCTCTTCAACACACATCTTCCACTGCACTTGCTCGTCTGTGAAGTCCTACAAATAAAAGCTTTTAAAATCAATTTATTAGCAAATATTCTAATAGAACTTACTAACTGTAGTATATGTATTGTATGCAAGGTGGTCACTATTATATTTGCAAAAACTCTGTTCTAAAAACCTATTAATGAAAAAGTTTAATAAGAATTTATACAAATGTCTGATCTGGACTTACGTTTATGAAAATTCACCAACCGGTAGTTTTCGGCAGCAGAAAGGCGACTCCAAATAATCGACTACCACGATATGTAAGACATAATCGACCTAAATAGTGAAAAATGCCATTAATTTACAAAATAATTAGCTTTTATTAAAAGACTTACCTAAATGTGGCTATATGGTAGCTATTTATCGCAATGAAAAGCACAATTGTAATGTAATTTTCACAGAACTTTCAATAGAATTGAAAGATGCGAAAGTCTAAGCAAAATGGAATAGGCAAAACAGTATTGCCTGCTAACTTTTTCAGCAAAAATTTTAACTTCTACGCTTTTGAGTACTTTTTCTTTAGAATTTGCTCTGAAATAAAAAGTAGCTTTTCCAAGAGGACAACACGGATTTATTAAGTAGCTTCAAGATGGCTAACACAGGGTGAAAATTGGCTACTTACATCACCTTTAATTATTGCTTCATGAATTAGTATTATATATAAAAAATCACGTGCCCCAAAGTACAATGAAAAAAAAGTTGCTCCACGGTCTGCATACTTTCTCCTTGAAATGTTGATGGATCTGTAAAAAGTAAAAAAAAATCTTGTAAAATAAAGTGGTAGTTATAGTCTGTCTGCCGGATTTTTGCATTTCGCAGAATTTTGCAATTTACGGCATTTAAAAAAAAAGTATGCGTTTTACGTCATAAAGGTCACACTTTAATTTATATATATATATATAAAAATTTGTAATAAAAATATCAAAAATTCGGCTCGGCAGACTATAGACAAAACACTCTCGAATATTAAAAAAAACCGCATCAAAAAATATTAGAAACTTTATGAGTTATCATGCCGATAGTGCCGCAAAAAGTAGTTTCGAGAAAAACGAGTTTAAAGTTTGAGGTACAGGAGCGCGCGGACCGCTCTCTGCTTAGTTGATGGGCTGTAGAAGCTATAATATTTGGTATTTCCGCAATAAATATCACAGTATATTCTCAAGATACTATGCTTCCTAAATATCGAAAAAAAAATCGATTTTTTGAAGATTCCTGGCGTATGTAACCCCTTAAGAAGCATTCCCCCTACGCGCATGGTGAATGTTTATGCCCTTTAAGGTGGCCGTCGTAGCCGAATGGGTTTCTGCGTGATGCGAGATGCACATAAAATAGGAGAAAAAGTTTTTAAGTATAGCAGGCGCCTCTTGGGAGGCAAAGGCAAAATTCTCAGAGGATAACTGAGAGGACAACTACTGGTATTTGCTGTTCAAAGGCGGCATAAATTTGTGGATCCCCCCATTGTGCAACCACATCAAGACGCGCGCCTACAATCAAAGCGAGGCGATGCACGATCAAATAACCAACAAAGCCTGTTTGTTAAAATTTAAAAAAAAATTTTATATGCATTGTAAATAACAAAATATATACAGACAAGTGAATATTCGTTTTTCTGTTTCAAGACAAATACACATTTTTTTTACCTTTTGCATTGCTTTTATAATTGTATAATATATTTCCTGCCCAGAATGTATAAAATTTTATACAATATATTTTTAAGAATTAATCTAATTTTTTTTATAAATATAAAATTTTGTATTCATAAGTATAAAATTTAAAAATTTTAATTATACTAAATTTTTAATAATTAATACATTGTTTTTCTTAATAACTAATACAGTTATTTATCGTTATCTAACCCATCATCTCTTTTCTACCCTCCAGCTATCTCGCCGAACTGGACACATTCCTTAAAGAGCGGCCCGATGTGTTGGCCTGCGAGCTGGCCAAGGATAAACAAAAAAGCAAAAGTCCCGGCGAAGCTGGAAAACCGGTGTTGAAGGAGAAATCACAATCGATTGGTAACATCAAATCACCGAATAAGGAGCCAAATGCCACCACAGCCGTCAGCAAAGATAAAACACGCCACAGCTCGGAAAAGGATAACTCGCCGACTCCAGCTGCAACAACCGTGGACAATAAGTCGAGACGTAAGCGCACACCAACACCACCCAAGACAGGCGGCAAGCATAGTAGCAATAGCAACAACAACACCGCTTACGCTAACACAAACAACAACAACAGTAACAACCACAATTCCACCTCCAGCAGTAATCACAATAGCAACTCAACAACAACAGCAACAACAAGCGCAAATTCTGCAGCATCACTCTTAGCCGCAACAGCCGCAACACCCGGCGAAATTCCAATTTTCACCAATGAATTTCTGGAACACAATAAAGTTTTCGATATGGAATTGCGTACGCTACGCAAATCCAAAACAGATGTGGAGCAACAGAATGCTGTGCTGGAGAAACATGTGGAGAATATGAAATTTGGTGTGGAGAAAATGACCAACGAAAATGACGAGCTAGCGGAGAAGAATCGTTTGCTCGAATTGTATTTGGATAAGTTCAAGGCGAAGTTGGCGCATGCGTTGTCCAGCTTGTCCATACCTACGCAGCCGAATGGCGCAACAATGGACAATATCGAGAAATATATGGCTGATTTGTACAAGATGGCAACGACAAACACACATGGACCGGCTAGCCTCAATAAGGCTAAAGATATTATACGGAAATTAGATTTACAGATTAATTTGTAAATGAGAATAGTTAGTTTTAGGTGAGAGTTTTGTGCGGAAGAGTTTTGTGAGCGAGTGAGATTTAGTAATTCTAAAAGTTATTTGCGTTTAGTTTAATGCATTTGTTAGTTATGCCGCGTTTCATTCCCTCAATAGTCGGCGTCTGCGTTACCGGAACAATCCAAATTAATTTAAGTAGGTCTGTATGTATATCCGGCCAGGCATTGTTTTTTCAGCAGCACTCCCTAGACATTTAGGGGGGAATTGATTGCGCTGTTACAACAAAAACAACAACCTAGTTTTGTGTGCATCAAAATCTCATTTACCAAATGTGTTTTGGGGACATTACAACAACATAAATGGTAAACTACTTTGTAGTTTAGTCGATACGGACTAAGAAAGAGTAAGAAAGCAGAAAATACGAGTGTCGTTTGAAAAATCAGTGCAAAAATAAAAACTGCTTAATTTTTTGAGGTAAATCCTTTTTACCTCGATGTAGACTTAGTAAAAAAGCAGAAAATACGAGTGTCGTTTGAAAAGTACATGCAAAACATAAGAACTGCTTAACTTTTTGACTTTTACACTTCATCCAACGCTTTTCTAGTTTGTTGATCGCTACCGAATTATAGAATTTGTGCAAGTCTGAAAAACAGCCAGTCGTTTGTGCCACCTCGTTTGAATAAAATCTTTCTCCCGCCTGCCATTGCTTCAAATTGGGAAACAAATAGCAGTCCGAGCGAGCCGAGTCTGAAGAATAGGTGGGATGTGAAACGAGTTGGAGCCTAATTTCCATTAATTATGCGACCACCACAACTGCTTAGGCGTGAAATTCCACACACGAAATTCTTTTTCATCCATTTTTGATCTTTTGTTTTTGAAAATCACTCGACTTTCTCGATTCAAACGAATGCCAAACACAAAGAAATAAATCGATTTGGCTGAAACTTGGTGTGTGTTCTGCCAAGCGATGCTACTTACTAAACAACAACCTCGATATGCGTCAGTAGTGGCAACTCACTGAGTACGCACGGACTTTTCAAAGGACTCTCGGAATGAATTTCGTGCAATCCCATGACAGTTGGGGCTATGCTACCGAAAGAAATATTGTTGTTGTTGTACAGTATAGAATATTTCCTAAAATGTTTTAAAGAATGCTGCTAAAGTGATGATATTTGGCCGGCTATAAATATATTCGAATCTAGAATTAAATTATTGTGTGAAAGTACCAAAACAAAAAAAAAAATCGAGTTTATGAACTGTTTGAAGTGGCAATCGAAAAAATTAAACAGTACAGCAGTTTGGCTCGAAAAATTTCTTAAACTTATTTTAAATTTATTGTTCAATATTCTATGAATGCGTGGGTGTAGGGAATGAATAGTAAAGCTGATTATGAGCGATGGCATTTAAAAGGTCCACCAGAGTTGGACCGCGAAATTGTTGTAAAAACGCAAAAACATTTTGTTTTTTTCGTTTATTGATAAAATCAACGTTAATGTGAATCGCTGCGCTAAGCAACAAGCAACGCTTCGTTTAGAAGTTTAAATTGTGCAGGTTTGGTTAAGATTTTTTTTTAAGGTTAGGTTCTCATTTTTAAATCCCTGCTAAGTATTTTTGCTCCTTATTGATATTACTATTTCTATATTTATGGTTTTTATTTGGTATTATTATGTTTGTAGTCTAAATGAAGCATTTATTTCTAGTGTGACTTAATTAAAAAAAAAAAAAAAATAAAAAATTTTAACAAATCAAAATCAACACGCTTAGTTTTACAAAAAATATTTCATATAATTCATTTTTTAACCTGAAACACTCTAAATCATATCAGAGTTTGTACATAAAAATAAATAAATAAATAGAATTTGTATATTCGTAAAATTAAGGCTTACTTAAAAATTGAAGAATAATTTTTAGCAACAAAAGCTACCGTTTACGAATAATATCAAATAATTATTGACTAATTGTGTGAATTAGTGTGTGATTTCGTAAAATATTGTCCAAAGAATATGTAAGCGAAAAATATTTAGGTATTTCAAAAGTATTGCAGTCGTTGCGTTTCCATGTAAGCTGATTTTATGTGCAAAATGGCCACTAGTTGATGCCCAGACAAGCTTTTACATTTAATTTTTTTTTAATTCTGCATTAAATTTATTAAAAGGCATCAATGTATTTTTTGTTTTTGTCTCTTACGTTCAATCTTAACACGCATCAAAAAACACGCTGGCAAAAAATGTTGATTGGGCTCAATGTAAAAAATTTATTTGAAACAATAAAATGCGAAAAAGTAAGACAAATCAGTGTATTTATAAAAATAAATTAATTAAAAAATAAATATAAAAATAAATAAATTAAAAAATATATAAATTAAAATTAAATATAAAAACAAAAAAAAAAAAATAAAAAAAAAAATTAATTAAAAATTAAATATAAAAAAAATAAATTAAAAACTCAATATAAAAAAAAAACAATAAATTGAAAAATTTA
The DNA here is from genome assembly GCF_027943255.1 of Anastrepha obliqua. NCBI lineage: Eukaryota > Metazoa > Arthropoda > Insecta > Diptera > Tephritidae > Anastrepha > Anastrepha obliqua. The sequence goes on along the minus strand of NC_072893.1, from coordinate 118,214,124 downwards.
AAAATAAATATAAAAAAAAAATTAAAAACTAAATATAAAAAAAATAAATATAAAATTATATAAATTAAAAAATAGCCATAAAAATAAATAAATTAAAAAATAAATATAAAAATAAGTAAACTAAAAAATAAATATAAAAATAAAAAGAATAAATTAAAAAATTAATATGAAAATAAATTAAAAGTTATAGGTTTTACTTCAAATTTTTCACATAAAATGCAGCGATGTCACAACGAACTGATGCGTGTGACATATAAATATTTTATCCGAAAAAAAGAAAAATATTAAAAAAGAAGAATATTAAAAAAAAAAATATTTTTCAAAAAACAAAAAAAAAAAAAATATTTTTCAAAAAACCAAAAAAAAAAATAAAAAAAAAATTACAAAAAAAAAAAAAAATGTTTACATGTGTGTATGTATGCAGTTATGTGTATTTTTACGAAAAATTAAAAAAAAATTGAAAAATCCATATTTAAGGTACAAAAAATATCAATTCACAAATTTTACATAAAAAATACCTCATGCGCTATGTTTATTTAAATCCAATTAAATTACTATTACGCCTGACGCAATTTGTATTGAATTTTTTGTAAGTTAAGGGGTTAGGGGTAGTCAGATGCCCGAAAAAATTATGATTTTCAATAATTTTTTTTGCTAGTCAATTGCTTTAAATGTCACAGTGATCATCAGTTCAAAAAACATAGTTTTGAGAAAAACGCATTTGTCGGACTCACTTCAAATTTTCACACAATGTTTTTAAGATATACTTAAAAAAAATGAAATTTTTTTTTATAAAATTCTGACCACCCCTAACCCTTTAAGTGGATACACGGTGCAACAGAAGTCATCACACAGTTGGAGGATGCAATTATTTTTGCTCCTAACTTTAACTTTGGCAGACACTATTTTCTCATATCATCCAAATCTTTAATGTAATAAAATTAATTGAAGCAACAAATCTTAACTTTGTATTGTATTATCGCCAAAATTTGTAACTAAAAAATTTTTCAACTTAAAAACTTTTTTTTTAAATATGCATAATAAATAAAGCTAAGTCAAACACTAAAATCATGAAAAATAAATAAAAATAATAAGAAGTGCTTACATACATATGCGTGCACATACATAAACATATTCAGATTTAGTGATACAAAAATTGTACAAAAAAAAAAAAATTTTTAAGTTTCGTTTGTTAGTTTGGCTCAGCAGTATTGGTAAAAATATATAATTATTGTTATCAAGGCGCATTCATTGAAAGTGGTGGCACTAGACCAACAACAATGCTGTGTACGTTTGATTGTCAAAGCAAAGTATTGAGAAACTAGAAGACAAATAATGAATTTGCCTTGTTTCGTACTAAGCTGACAGCCACATGGACACGGCGAAAAAAAAAACAACTCAGCTGATTTACCAACACCACCTTTAATAGATTCGCCTTGATTGTTATTATTGCATTTTAAAAATCTGAATTCGCTTCGTAACTTTATTTCTTTTTACAAACATTCCACGCTCTAGAAGTTTTTATTGATGTAAATTAACTAACTAAACTAAAGAGTGAGAACAATTAAAAAATAATAATTGTAAAATAGTTAGCTATTAAAATTAAATAAAAAAAGGTTGCTCGAAGAAAACTTTTTTTTTCGAACTCAATGGAAGATTAATTAAAAAAATATTTAAACTGAATTATTTTATGGGGACCGAAAAGTAATGCCGTTACTACGCATGTCAATGCATCTTCACCGTTTATGAGTTCATTGCATAGTTGAAAATCGTGACAGACTAGAGACATTTCTAAGTTAAAGTGACTTGACTTAACCCTAAATTTTCTTTCGCCATTTTGAGTGAAATGGCTATCCAAATACCAGAAGAGCTTCATACGCGCCACTGCATGCTTTTGGAGTTTCACCAGGGAAGTAATGCAGGAGTTGCTACCAAAAACATTTGTGATAGTTATCTAAGGGTCTTAGCTGTTCGTAAATGCCAAGGTTTGTTCTCTAAGCTCAAATCTGGTCGTTTCAACCTCTTCGACTCACATCGATCAGGAAGAGCAATGTCGTATTAGGGGAGGAAATGGAAGCAAATCGGTGACATATTATCAAGGAACTGTCAAATACTTTTTTAAGGGGTTATACGAGTATGCAGTTAGAATTTTCAAAAAATTGATTTTGTTTTTCTTAATTTACAAACAGTCGATTTTTTTTATTTTTTTCTTAATCTTAAAAAAATCGATTGTTTTAAATTTTATTTTCTTAATTTTCAAAAAATCGATGTTTTTTTTAATTTTATTTTCTTAATTTTCAAAAAGATTATTTTGTTTTTCTTAATTTTCAAACAATCGATTTTTTTATTTTTAGTTTTTCTTAATTTTCAAAAAATCGATTTTTTTTAATTTCTTTTTTCTTAATGTGCATATATTTAAGAGTACACACAGAAAATTTAACATCGTTCCGGTGAATATTTTCGAAGTTACATGCAAATCTGAAAAGGCATTTCAGAGTGCTTTAAAGTGGTTTTCAAACTTTGAACGCGCTTTTTCTTAAAACGGTGTTTTCAAAGTCGGTGACCAACATTACTCGAAAACGGCTAATCCGATTAGTCTCAAATTTTAACACGGGCTTCTTAAATACATTTTTTAGTAATTGATCGAAGGTGTTTTCTTGCCGATATACTATATATTATATATATTTTTATAAACAATTTAAGGCCGAAATTTTGGTCCAAAATCGATTTTTTTTGAGAAACCGATATTTTTCAAAAAATTTATTTTCTTATTCCTTCGATTAATTACTAGATTTAACATTACTTTAACGAAATCTGTTTGGTTTTTTAATTTAAGAGGATCCAGTTCAGAGATATAGTGGTCACCGCAAAATGTGTTTTTTGAGAAGAGCTCACGGAGATCAACTGTAGCTCCTTTCCAAATAAATATTTTTACTAATACTAAGTCTTAACCCTTAACTGGTATCGTGGGGGCCGCGCAGACCCCACGCATTTTATTTTTTTGAATTTCTTAAAAACTACGCATAGTACGCGGCTGCCATTTTGAGTAATCTCATTACGTCGCGACATGCGGCGGGTGTCGGACGTTCGGCGCTGAAGCTTTTACCAGAGCGGAGCTACGTACGTTGCGGGGGCCGTGCGGACCCCACTATACCAGTTCCGTAAGTTTTTAGTAAATATTTTATTTAACTTATTTGTTTGTTTTACAGTTATTTTGCTAAGATGGCGAGACCTTTGAGTAATAGGACTATAGAAGAAATACTGAACGAGGATTCTGACTCCGAATCAGTACTCGGTGGCCATCTAGAAGAACAAATCAGTGACAATGATGGAATTAGCGATTGTGAGGAGCCGCCAACACAAGACTCAGATAGCAGTGAGGATCTGGGTCCAGAAATTGAAGCATGTTCTTCAAAGAGTGAAGATGAACTTGTTGCAGGACCGAGTCAGAGCAGTTACTATGGAAAAAATAAATACAAATGGTCTAAAAATCCACCAGCAGCTTCACGAACTCGTCAACATAACATCGTTAGACAAAGACCTGGATTGATTGGTCCAGCAGCGTCAAAAAATGAGATGACTACCAAAGAATCATTTGAACTACTTATAGATGGTAATACATATTATACAAACGAAAAGATTACAGAGAGTTCAGAAAAGTATTCCACAGTGGCGTTTTGGACAAATCATGTTTCTGAAACGGAGATGAAAGCTTTTATAGGTCTCATGTTACTGCCCGGAGTATTCAAATCTGGACATGAAGATGTAGAATCTTTGTGGGCCACAGACGGAACTGGTCGCGAAATTTTTAGAACAACCATGGCATTGAAAAGATTTTTGTTCATTTTGGCAAATCTACGGTTTGATGATATTGCATCAAGGGAGGAACGAAAGACTGTAAATCGGGCGGCATTGATTTCTGAAGTGTTTGACAGATTTATAGAAAATTGTCAGAAGAATTACAGTTGTTCGGAATATATAACCATTGACGAAATGTTATGTACATTTCGAGGCCGATGTTTGTTCCGGGTTTACATGAAATCAAAGCCAGCTAAATATGGCCTCAAAATATTATGCCTATGTGATGCTAAGACTCACTATTTATATAATGCTTTCATATACATATACTGGGAAACAGCATGATCGTACCAGGTGTCAACAATCCATACCTACACAATCCGTACTACAGTTAGCTACTCCAATTTTTGGATCAAACAGAAATATAACAGCAGATAATTGGTTTTCTTCAGTGGAGCTGGTAGATACATTGCTGGAAAAGAATTTGACTTATTTTGGGACATTGAGAAAAAATAAACGTGAAATCCCCTCCCAATTTCAACCAAATAAACAACGTCAACCTGGAACAACTCTCTTTGGATTTACGGCGAGCAAAACACTAGCTTCTTTTGTACCGAAAAAGAATCAGAGTGTAATAATGATTTCTTCAATGCACCACGACCAAACTGTCAATGAAAGATCTGGGAAACCTGAAATAAGAGAGTTTTACAATTCCACAAAAGGTGGAGTTGATGCTTTAGACCAAAAGTGCGCTAATTACTCTGTAGCTCGCAGAACACGACGTTGGCCAAGTGTAGTGTTTGCTGGAATGCTAAATATTGCTTGTGCGAACGGCTATGTGTTATGGAAAAGTTCAAATACTGAAAAAAAAATGAAAAGAAAGAACTATATAAAATCAGCTGGGATGGAATTAATAAAAGAACATGTCATAAATCGGAAAGCTGAGTATTCAATGTACCCACGAGAACTGCGAGAAAAGATTGATCGTTTAGTAGCATCTTATAATATAACTGCAACATCTGTGACTAATTCCACGCCTGAAGTTTCCACCTCGAGCCGAAATGATCTAAAAAGAGGGCGCTGTTACTTATGTGATAGAAAAAAGACGGGAAATTTGTTACAAAATGCAATAATTGCAAGCATTTCATTTGCAAATTGCACAGTAGCACAAAAGTACTCTGTGATAGTTGTCAAGACTGAAATTAGTCCACTTATAATGTTCCTAAACACTTCGGTTTATAATTTTGTGTTGCTTTTTTTCTAATACGTTGAAATACTTATGTTTTAGTTTATTTTTTCAAAGTTGATTTTATAAGAAATAAGAAAACATACATATGTTAGCTAAAGACTTTCGAAATAATAGTTTTTTTTTATTTTTATAGTGGTAAGAAAAAAATACCAAAAAATTGTCCAAATTTTGCGATCTCTTGTAGTAAATAAATTAAAAGAAGTATATGAACATAAACTTATTAATTTCATAAAACAAGCTTGTTATTTGTCCTATCAAAATAGTTCTTGAAAAAAATTGTAGACATTTGTATCCTAGAATCTAATTTTAATAGGGGGCCGCGCGGCCCCCACGATACTAGTTTCGTTAGTCAAATTTACGATACCAGTTAAGGGTTAAAATACAGTTAAAAGATAGCATAATATGTATAAAAATTTGTAGATCAAATATTTAAAAGTTTTCTCAGAAAATTCGGGTTTTTTCGGCCTTCTAATAACCCCGTTAGGGAGGTAGTGGAAGCAAATGGGTGTCATAGAATCGAGGAACTGTCAAATACTCTTTACCAACCTTAGTTGACTATCCAAGAACATTTGCAACAAATTGCTAAAAAGAACAGAGCAGGTGTTCGGGTTTCGCATAATCTGTCTGAAGAAAACGGAGCTAACCATCTACGACATGCAACTTATTGCTTCAGCGCTAGAATACAGAACCGTTCTTTCATTGCATGGTCACTGAAGATGAAGAATGGGTGCTGAATGCTAATCTAAAACGCAAAAGGTAGTGGCTTTGTCCGAATGAATCTCAACGAAGAATTGTTAAGCCAGGTTTACATTCGGAAAACGTGCGTTTTGGTGTTTCGTGGTTTATTCGCGGAATCGATTATTTTGAAGTGCTTACATCTATAAAAGTTTATTCTGAACAATTAGATCGAGGAAATCAATCATTAATTGAAAAGCATCCAGCAATTATCAATACTGGGTCCGGCACTCGAAGTGTAACCAACTTCAGGCCGCTCGCACAGCTGATGCACCTTAAAGTAAACAAAGTTTTTGTTTATCGCACCATTACTCGTTACAATGATACAGCATGGCGAAACGTCATGGAGGTGGTCATCAAAAGACTGCAACGTCACGTGAAATGGTTCAAAAAGTGACAAAGCGATTTGAGCGAAATCTCCGACGAAGTGCCAATCAAATGGTGAAAGAACTGAAAATATCTGACCGTAGCATCCGCCGCATACTGAAAAATGATCTCAAAGTCGAGCCTTACAAGATTCAAAAGGCGCTTGATGTCACACCAAAGCAGCAACAAGTCGGACTTGAGAGAGCGAAGGAGTTGCTTCGCTTGGCGAAAACGATTAATTTTCGAACATTGTGCTTTCAGACGAAAATATTTTCCAAATTGAGCAATTTGTGAACTCCCAAAATGATGGAATTTTTTTGACCCACCGTTCATCCCAGAATTTGAGTCCTCGATTGGCCACCAGGAGGCAGCAACCGCCACAGCTAATGGTTTGGGCCGCTGTAACCGCAGATGGGCGCTCTCCAATCCCTTTCATCCATCCTTGCGACAAGGTAAATGTGAAATATTATCGGGAAAGTTTTCTAGAGATTGCTTGGAAGCCGTGGGCAGACAAGCATTTCGGTGACAGACCATGGAGGTTTCAACAGTACTCGGCACCGTCTCACAAAGCTCGAGTGAACCAAGAATGGCTAAAAACAACGTTCCGAACTTCATAACGTCTACCCAATGGCTCTCAAATTCACCAGACGCGACTCCAATGGATTATTCTCTTTGGGTCATTTTGGTCTCGAGGCGTTGCAAAAAACAACTGTCCGCGAGTGGGACAAAATACCTGCAAGTCAGATTGGGGCAGCTTGCGCTTCGTTTCTGGACCGTCTCAAGGCCATAGTCAAGGCAAAAGATGGTCATATGGAGCAAAAGTAAATTGATTCTTAATTTTGTATTATTTTCACACATTTGTTACTTTCAATTGAATAAAAGTAATTTTCCAAACTAAATTTATGGCCTTTTTAATTGGTTACACTTTGAGTGCCGGACCCTGTAAAGCAAGAGCGCTGCGCAAGAAAAACCCTGGAAAAAATTAATGGATTGGGATGAAAGGTACTGCCTCACCCACTATGCGCGCCCGACATTGCGCCAACGGATTTCCATTTATTTTGTTCCTTGCAACATTTCCTAACAAACAAAAAAATTCAAAATTTGTTTGGTATGAAAAATGCCATCTCCAGATATTTTAGTGAAAACCCAATCGAATTTTATTGATCCGCCAAATTTGCACATTAGATGAATATTAAAAGATTGTTGCCAACGAGGGTGATTACATCTTTGACTAAAAAAAGACTTTTAAGAAATTTATTTATTCGAATTTACTGTAAAAAACGACATTACATTCCGGTTCCTCTAATATTTCATTACGGGAAATCAGCATGTTTTGAAGTTTCTTAGAAGTTTATAGCGAACGTAAACATAAAAATAAAAAACCCTATTTTTGTGGCAAACATTTTTCCTAATGTAGTTCAAATATATACTGAGTATGAGTCGAACTGCATCATAAATACGACTGCCCTAAACATCTCTACCCCAGTGCCATCTAGCGGGGCGATTTCTGTGAAAATCTTGATGGTGTATGACTTTGCTACATTTTATAAGGGGTTGTATTTTGTCAATTGAGCGCGACATTTAAACATATCTTGCGTTGCACTTATTGCATCGGGTCACACTAAACGGCGATTTGAAGACGACAATCTGTCTCTTTGACAGTGTTGTGATCGTACGTTTCAGTCTTAAGTTATAGCGCGTCAAAGATGGAGTCCACCAAGCAAGAAATTCGTCATATTTTACGTGTTTACTACATTAGAGGTAAAAATGCAACGAAAGCGGCGGCAAAAATTTATGAAGTTTATGGGTCTGATACTGTAACGATTCGCACAGTACAGCGTTGGTTCGATCGATTTCGTTCTGGTGTAGTAGATGTCGAAAATGCACCCCGTACTGGTAGGCCAATCGTCGTAGAGACTGAGAAAATCGTTGAAATTATCCAAAAAGACCAGCATGGGAGCATTCGTTCGATTAGTCAGGAATTAGGTGTAGACCACAAAACCGCTTGGAACCATTTGCAGTAGATTGGATTCCAAAAAAAGGTGGATGTTTGGGTGCCACACGTGTTGACGCATCTCTTGAATCTCTTGAACCGACTCAACGCTTGCGATTCTCTGCTAAAACGGAACGATCTTGAACAATTTTTGAAGCGGATGGTGAGTGGCGATGAAAAGTGGATCACGTACGACAAAGCCAAGCGAAAAAGATCGTGATCAAGAGGCGGCGAGTCGGCCCAAACCATCGCCAAGCCCGGATTGACCGCCAGGAAGGTTTTGCTGTGTGTTTGGTGGAATTGGAAGGGAATTATCCACTATGAGCCGCTCAACTATGGCCAGACCCTTAATTCGGTCCTCTACTGTGAGCAACAATAGGAATGGTGTTGTGTTCCACCAGGACAATGCTCGTCCTCACACATCTTTGATGACCCGCCAGAAGCTACGGGAGCTTGGATGGGATGTCCTATCGCACCCACCATATAGTCCGGACCTGGCACCAAGTGACTAACATCTCTTCCGGTCCATGCAAAACGCCCTTGGTGATACCAAGTTGGCCTCAAAAGAGGCTTGCGAAAACTGGTTGTCTGAGTTTTTTGCAAATAAGGTGGGGAGGTTTTATAAAGGGGGGATAATGAAGTATCCTTCTAAATGGCAACAAGTTTGCGAACAAAACGGGGCATATTTGACTTGAATCGGATAATTCTCAATACGTTAAATAAAGCGTCAAATTTCGATCACAAATACGACATTTCTGTTTCCCCAACCCAATCTAACAATTTTTAATAATGGTTGAAAGGCTACTAGACGATGATACTCCATATTTATTGGCAATTTATTTTTTCTATCTCTGTAATTAAATTACATTTTTGCATAATGAAAAGGTATATATTTTGCCATTGTTTAACTACTACGCACACTTGTTTTTTTCACTGAAGCGATAATCACAACTGGAAGAGCAAGCGTGAAAGCAGTTGTACTCACGTTGTAGAGAAGGCAGACCGTTAACTGGCTCTCAGCGATTTTGAAGGAATCAAGTGATTGGCTGACGTAGCAGGGGAGATTGTGTTAGTGATATACGCAAAAAAAAAAATCAACATAGCCTTCGTTCATTATTGCTAGCAACATTGGACATCGACTGATTGGACGAGTGTGTGAATACATGTGAAATGAGCGTCGGAATTCGGCTGCCGAATACCCCTATTGACGTGATACCGCCGAAGTTCCCCTCACAATTTTCTTGTTCATCACAGCTAATGGCCAAATGGCCGGGATGAGCTGAGCATATGTATGTGCCTTTCTTCCGGCTGCATCGGGCGAGATATCTGATTCTTCTTCTCGTTATAGCATCACATTCGACAAGTAGGTGCGTTGGAACTTCCGGGGATTGGTTACAGAAATTACAGGAGTCAGTTTACTATGTCCCTAGCCTGTGCAGAAAGCGGGACTATACATACGATTTTTAGCAGGTATATAGATATTGAAACTAGGTTTGCTCGTTAGGTATGGTAAAAAAAAAATGTTGAAGGGAACTTTGGATTCTACGTCATTCGTTTTATGTTTCACTAAGCTAAAGCTAAATTTTGTGAAACACAAAACGAATGATGTCGGCAAACATGTCAAATTCGCGCAGAGCCGAATAACGGTCTGCTAGGTAGTACACCTCTAAAAATCTTTTCACCATGGATTTTTATAGTATAGTAATTTGACCCCAGTGTCACACAAAGGGTTTTGTTTGAGAATAAAAATCTTTTTAAATATCTTTTTTCTTTAGATAAAATAAATAGATAAAAAATAATAATCTTAATTTTCATAAATATGAAGTGCGCGCAATAACAGATGTCAAGTGTACCTACCAATCGTAGGCATCGTTGCGAAAAATCCGACTTAGTTACAAGTTTCTGTTCCTCCCTTAGAATTCTTGGTTCACTAGGCCAGAGAAATAATTGGCGCATACACCATTTTTGGGTGTGTTTGGCCGAGCTCCTCCTCCTATTTATGGCGTTGTTGATGTTGTTCCACAAATGGAGGCCTAAATTTTTACGCCACCTCAGAATGGCAGCCGCTATTCTATAGAACTTATGAGGCTATTTTTATTGGATCGCCCTTGAACTGTCTTGCTCATTCAAACTCATAAACTCTCATGAGAGGGGTTATAAGGCCTCTTTTTGGGAACCATTTTCTACTGATTAGCAGCGGGAGGGCCAGCTCTTCCGATTTCAGTAATCAGTTTAAAGATGGGAGGTTAGCCCAAGTTTTCTAGCTGCTACCTTTGATAGCCTACATCTACTACTTGTCTTATGGACATACCATTGATGCCCGTTTGTAAGGCGAGTCGCTTGATACAAGACAGACACGCTCACTGTGGCCCCCCACTAGCCTGTGGATAGACGCTACATTCTGCCTTGCAGTAGAATTGGGTTATGTGGATTGTTCTTAGCTTCGATGCTCACTCGCGACCTTATCGGCTTGGAAGGCATCAATCTCGGGATCATTGCACTTATTGAGACCCATGACGACAAGATGACAACTCTCGAGGAGACATACACACACATACATACATACATATACATATCACAACACCAAAGGCACTAAGATAGTTGGGTGTTATGATCGATGCTCGACTAAGCTTCAAGGATCACATTAAAAAATCATGAGGAAAGGCAGCCATGGTGACACTGTCAAGGATTATGGCCAACATCGGTGATCTCACTCAGAGTAGAAGAGCGCTGCTGGTTAAAGTTACCCAGTCTACACTCATCTATGCAGCACCCTAATACAAAAAACATACGCGAAGAAGGCGGAAATAGTTTTTCGACTAAGTGCCTGTGCTTTCAGGACAGTGTCGTATGAAACAGTGTGTGTCATATCGGGCATTATGCCACCAGATATAATGACCTCTGAACTGGGCAGAGTCTACGACAAAGCCAAAGGCCTAAACAGGCGACTAACGGCGGAAGAGCGTAGGGAGGAAAGACAGGAGAGCGTAAATGAGTGGTAAAATCGTTGGGATCTAGCGGCAAAAGGGAGAGGGGCGCATAAACTCATCAGAAGCGTGCAGGCATGGGTTGTGAGAAGACATGGTCACACGGATTACCACCTCACACAGTTCCTGACGGGCCATGGATGCTACAGAGAGTAACTTCAAAGACTCGGCCACGAGGATGCAGCAGACGGCTCGTTCTGCTTCAACGATAGTGAGAACGACAAAACATATCTTCTTCTACTGCCCGAGATACGCATCTGAAAGAACGTCGATTGAAGAAATGATAAAAGAAAGAATAACCCCAGGCAACATTGCAAATCACATGGCTTTGGTGTGGGCAAAGATGAGAGAATGGTCCGCAAATGCATTATAGGAACTGCGGAAAAAGAATGGGAACGCAGTAAACAAAGAAGACAAACAAGTAATGAAGAGTAGACAGCGACAGAAATATATAAGAAGAGCCATACTGGCCAGCTTGGCCCTGCGATGCAATGCTTAAACGGCGGTACCGCAGGGCAAACTAAAGCTACCGAGGTCGGAGTTAGGGTTTAGTAAGAAGGTGTACTGTTTCGCAAGTCCAGTTCAGTAGTAACACTGGCTGTGCGTGTAACACTGGCCGAATGAGGTGCACCTTTAGCGATCAGTATGAATCGTGAATGCCGTTTATGTTGACGGTATCTATCTATATAAGTTTTAATCTACTCATTTTCATTTTAGTTATACTGATAAAAAACTGGGGTGCGCCCTGGCGTCCAGTATCCAGCATCCATATAGCGCATTTTGTGTGTGCGGGGTGCTCTCTTGTACCAATCAGTGATGGTAAATGATTTTTTGAAAAATCCCTACCCAGCCCAAAAAAATTCCCTACTTTTCCCTACAAAATTCCCCACATATTTTTCTTATTTTAGGTGTCTTTTTTATTGCCTTCATATGTTTTTGGTATGGTTTGCTTCGGCGTGCTTCTGCAAATCAGAATTGCGCAGTTCAAAACTTTGTCGCACTCAGCGCATTTGCATTTGAATGGATCGTTAGCCACAGCTTTCAACCAGCCACTAAAATTGTCGTCGTCAAGCCACTTGTTATTGAACTTTTGTTTCCGATACTTGAATTTTTCTCCTGGTGTTCCTCCGAAGAGTCAGTCGAAGAGGAGGAGCTCATTTCTGTAAAATATATAAATTTTAAATATAAAAAAAGCTAAAACTAAAATAATTGCAAACTTAATTCAAAAGCGAAAAGCATCAGGTAACGCAGGACAACTAACAATTTTCGCGCGAAAAAAAAATCGCGTTAGCGTTAACGAAGAAAAAATGGCAATGTTGCCGTATTAACGCTTTAAAAGTATGCTGCCATAAGGAAAAAAATACTGGCATGAAATCTTACTGCGGCTTTTTATTTTAAATGAACTTTTTTAATTTTTCCCGCTATTTTAAAATTTTTTCTGTCCTTTTTTAAAATTCCCTACATTTACAGAATTTAAAAAAACTGTCCTTCTTTTTCGACAAAAATCCCTACATGTAGGGAATTTTCCCTACATTTACCATCACTGGTACCAATATGTGCTCTCTCTCCCCTCTGGCTCCAAGAGCTGCTATCTTCTTCCCTCTTGTTTCACATTACAGAACTCATCCGGACTTACATATATGTATGCGGCCAAGGACGGTCACTCTGGCAGCGTTCTCAATAAATCTTCCCCTCCTTTTATGCTGTTATAACAACAAAAACGACAATGGCTATTTTAGGAGTATTGCCTAAATAAGCAATCATGTGAAAATAACGGATACAGGAGCACAAAGGGAGCGCAGATTGCATAACTTTGAGAGCAGAAATGACACGAAATAGGATAGCAACTAAATCAGTTCATTGCCCAGAAAAAAGAAAACAAATTGGTGGTATTTTTAAGCAAATGCAACATCAAATACATAAATACGAAGGGAAATTTACTCCAGGCAATGCGTGAAATTCGATTCATCATGAGGCAGTCCGTATGTTACACCATCTACTATGTGCAGCGCCAGCTTAGTGGCGGCACACGCGACACCATTCTTAACTTGCCGCGCCATCACAATGCAGCTTCCCACCCCTGACAAAGCATTAATGCGTACGGGCGTGTAAAACACAAGAGCAGCGAGGGGAAGCCTGCAAGGCAATACACAGTGTTGTTGCTCCCATCGCGTACGCTACAAAAATAAGCAAGCCATTTCTTGAATTGTCAATAAATTTCATTCAAACGTCACTTCCTCCCATTGCCTTTAATTTTGAATGGCATTGCATTTGCTCTACTCTATCCCTTCTCTATTGCGTGTTTTTATAGGAAATCAGTGATTATGTTGGAGGTGTTGCTGCTACTAATCTGTGACATTCCACTCTGGCAAAAATAATAGTTCGGCGCTGGGCTTGTCGTGCTTTACTTCAGCGCTCCCTTTTCGTACGGCAATGCAAAGTAAATTATTGCCATACTCCCTGTAGTTCTGTTGGTGGCTGGAGATGGACTGTAGGCTAATGATTTTGTGCTCGTTACTGCTCGTTAGGCAATTCGTTAGTTGTTGCACGAAGGAACATCTCTTGGTTTGTTGTTATTGCCGTTCAGTACACTGCGCTGATAGAAATATTTCAATACATGATTTCACAGAGTTCGATACACAGGCTTTGTAAATCTCATTTGTGGATTGAAGCATTCATAGAAAAATTTGCTTCTTGTTTGCCCAATATTTTGTTCTTCGTTCTCATTACATTTAGGTGGATGGACTTTGCGGAGGGTAACTTTTTATTTCACTAAACCAATTATATTTGTGTGAGTTTATTATCATAATTATAAGTATAACAAAATTGTTTATTGTGGCTGGAATTATAGTGAAGATAAGCGCGTCTTTTGAGTAAATATTTTTGGCTTACAAATCAGCTAAATATGAAATATAAAATTGGCGGCCCATTTGGCTTCGTTAGGTATCAGATCAAACCCTACAAATCACGCCAGCACTGCTCTCCAAGAGCACTGTGAAATTAAACAAATTGTGGTACAAATATTCACATCAAGTTTTAGTTTGGGTTATGTCCCTAAGATTTGGCCGGAGGTAGGGTTGCCAGATGATCTGGAGTTGGCTGAATTGTCCAGATATTTCCCTTCGTGTCCAGAATCCAGATTTTTAAAATCATGTCCAGACGAAATCAATATACAGAAAAAAAAAATTTGGATTTTGGATTTTTAAATGCTAGAAACACATCTTTTTTTGTCAAAAGAAATTTAAATTTAACGTTTTAGGAAATTTGTTTTTGACATGAAAAATCATACAAATTTTGCATCTTTTTCTAAGGAAAAAATTAGAAAATATAAAGTCGACATTTTTTTTTTCTGTGTATGCACATTGAGGCAAAAAACTTTATAAAAATTGCCAGTGAATTAACAAGTGATATTTTCCGGCGTTAAACTCTATCAGCTAATTCAGATGTCTCAAAAGAAGGCTGGCTGCCTGGATAAATTTATTGTGAAGGGCAAAGAAAGTACAGATGCAGTATCAACATCACAAGCTGAACTCATATCGGTATTTCACAACGTTATTCATGGTTTAAGTTATAATAGCATGGATTGTCGCATTAAGCTTTGCTGAAGTATTTTTTTATAGTAAGCAGCGAATATTTCATGTGGTCGCACAAAAGCTGCGGCAATTGCACGACACGTTTTAGCCCCATACGCTCAAGAAAAAATACTGGCCGATAACCAAAAAAGTTATTACTGTTTGATCGGTAATGATGCAGCCAGCATTGGAAACCAAAAGGTTTATGCATACACAGTTCAGTACTTTAATCCTAACGTTGGGATTCGTAAAAGACTACTAGATTTCTATGAAGATTTTAACAGAATCCAATAATCTGCATCTGAGACAGGTTTCGTCGTTTAGCGCAGATAACGCGGCAGTCAATTACGGTGTGCACAATTCAAAAAGCTGTTAGAGCTCAATAATAATGTTTTAAAAGCAAACTGCAACTGTCATGTAATTAATAATTGTTCAAAGCACGCTCTTAATTCTTTATCTGTCGATATTGAAAACATAGTAATAAAGATTTATAATGAATTTAGCTCCTCAGCTATTACTTCCAATAAACTAAAAGCTTGTTTCGAGTTTGCGGACCTTGAATATAAAAGCCTCTTACGCCATGTGCCCTTTCGTTGGCTTTCATTGTCACCGGCTTTAGAACGGTTAAGGGAGGGTTTAGCGCTAAAAAAAACACTTTTTTTTGAATTTTTTACAGAAATATGGCTTAAGATACTTTAATAAAATCAGTTGTACATCTTTACAATAAGTTTTTAAAAAATATTAATAATAAAATATTGACAAATAAGCCCATGACAGAGTTTTTTTGGAGATATGTTTTTCGAGAGGTGCTCTGCGGTGCCAATCGGCATTCGTCGTAGAATCATCTGAAACTAAAAAAGTCGAATTTTTCAGTTAAAGTATGACGTAATGCTCCCCCCTACATTAACAAAAATTTTTTTTTTTCATTTTTGTAGTTTTGGTGGCAAAAAACCGTAAAACGAGCATTTTTGGCGAAAAATTTCGCCATATTTGTAAGTAAAAAACAACCTTTAAAAAAAAAATAAAAAAAAAACAGTGTAGGGGGGAGGTATTTTTGATTTAGAAAACGTGTGCCAAATTTGAAAAGAATCGGTTGAATAGTTTCGGAGTTGTGATTGGCACCGACTTTTAAGAAGTCGTTTCGGGAAAAACGCGTTTGAAAAAATGACTCTGAGAAATTATCGATGCTCCGCATTCGAGGTAGAGTGCCTACAAAGGCTATAACTTTGAGAGTTCTGCTCCGATCCACTTAAAATTTTGACACAACATTCTTGAAATGATTTACTATAAGATGAGTGAAGAAAAAAAATTTCGATTTTGTGACCCTACCCCCCCCCTTAAAAGGAGAACGAAACACTCGAAAGGAGTTTTGGGATTTTGTTACCAGCAGACAAGTAGTGGATGACATAAGCCAAGAAAATGAAGAATGTTTTGAAGAAAGCATTTCAGAGGCTTATTTATTTTTTGTTCACAATGTAATCCAAGCGTTTCAGACAGCAGTATTAATGTTGGAAAGTGATGAATGCACTATAGTTGACGTTGACCGTGTAATGCGAAAGTTGTTAGACAGTTTGAAAAGCAGAATCAAAGATAAATTTTATGGAAACAGAGCTAGATCTATTTAAAAAAATTTTCCAGAACAAGATGGAAAAGATTTTAAAGCCGAAGTTGAAAATTTTTTTAAAGAGTGCTGTGCAATATTTGGAATCACACTATGATTATAATGACAACTCTATCAAAATGGTATTGTCATCTTTTTGTCTTAAATGCAAGTTATTGTCATGGGAGGAACTAGGAATAGCTGTAAAACGATTCGATTTAGAAGGAAATATCAACATGGATGATATCTATTCAGAATATTGTTGCTTGTGTTCAGTGTATGATCAATTACCAAAAACCCTATCAAATGACAAAATATGGTCAAACGACGAGATTAAGAATTTAAAAAAGTAGTGTCTTTTGTCTTTTCGATACCAATAAGTAATGCTTATTGCGAGAAGGTATTTAGCTTATTCAATAGCCTTTATACGAAGGAAAGAAATCGTATGTCTTTAGATCTCATAAAAGCAGAACTTGTTATAAGGCTTAATTTTGATAATGATTGTAGCTCGTTTATTGATTTATTAAATACCCCAAGTGGTAAAAATATGGTGCAAGCTGTCAGTAACAATAACAAACATATGCGGAATTAAAGTAAGCTTGGTACTCTCTTCTACTCTTGGTATAATTAATATTTAATTCTTCAAATGTCTTATCCTTTAAGAAGGTCAAAAAAACTTTATCCGTTTCTTAGACGGGCTTATTTGAAATTATTTAAACTTTTGTTAATGTTTCATTTGTGAGAGAAACACAAGGAACTTTTGAAAATCCAGTATATTTAAAATAAATATAAAAACAACTAATTTTAAAAAATCGAGAACTGGAAAAATATTTTTAAAAATGGTTTACTAAAGCTTTGATATGTTTGTATGTTTTTATTTATTTTTTATTTGTCGTATCTTACCGAATGTACTATATGTATGTATCTCTGCACATAGCAGTTATAAAATACATGTACATTTTTTTTTGCTTTATATGTTACAGAAAAAAACTTTATCAAAAAAGAAACTAACTGTTGTACGCAATATATTTAAAGCAGAATAAATTAAAAATTTTGTACAGATAAATCAAGCGATTTCAATTAACTTTGTCCAGATATATTGTTCATATGTCCAGGCTCAGGCCAATATATATTTGGCAACCCGAGTAGGAGGCCAAGGTATTATTCCTACCAAATTGAGGCAATAAGCTTCCTGTATCTCCCAAATCCTATAGGCCAATCAGTCTTACGTCTTTCATATTGAGAACCATCGAAAAGCTACTGGGCAAGCAACATGCTAAACCAAAGGATAATCACAGCCTCTCTGCGGCAAGTTACCCTAAGTGTTACAGCCGCGAAAGGATGTCCACAAGGGGGGAGTACTATCGCCATTGCTCTGGTCTATCCTGGCTGAAGATTTGGTACAAACCCTTAACAATAAAGGCTATAAAACAAGAGGGAATGCAGATGATATTTCTGTAATAATTAAAGGCAACCACGAAAGCACCATAAAGGACAGGATGCCTTAGGGGGGGATTATCAATCAATCCTTCGATAACCACTATTATCTCATTTACCAGGCAAATGGTTCTGAATATACCCATCCTAGGAATAAATGGAATATACGCATCTCTAAAGGAAGAGGTTAAATACCTAGGAATTACCTTGGATAAAAAACTCACTTGGGAGTGCCACCTCAACTCAGTAATAAAAAAGGCAACGAAAAACCTTTGGACAACAAAACAACTCTTGGGTAAATCGTGGGGTCTGAACTCTAAAATATCCTTCTGGATCTATACCCAAATGGTGAGACCTATTGTACTTGAGAGACCCCATATATAGGGTGATCAATTAAGAGGAGTTTTTTTCATTTGCGTTTTTTTTACAGATCGCGCGCGAGTTGTGGCAAACTGTCATCGTGGATTTGTTGAACAGCGTTTGGCATTTCATCATGGAAAGACTCACACCGCAACAACGTCTACAAATTGTTCAACTGTATTATGAAAATCAGCGTTTGAAGAAGATCCGCTGTTTTCGAGCAAAATTTTGTTCAGCGATGAGGCGCATTTCTGGCTCAATGGTTACGTCAATAAGCAAAATTGCCGTATTTGGGATGAAGAGCAACCAGAACAGCTTCAAGAGCTACCTTTACACCCAGAGAAAATAACGGCTGATAAACCAGCTACGATTGAAGCTCTGGAAGCCAACATTACGCGTGTTATTCACGACATACCAGTCGAAATGCTCGAACGAGTGATTGAAAATTGGACCTTCAGAATGGACCACCTTAAGCGTAGTTGCGGCCAACATTTGAATGAAGTCATATTCAAAAAGTAAATGTCAAAGAATGTCCTTTCAAATGATAAATAAAGGTTTTGAACATAATTTACATTTTTGTTTTTTTTTTAACTATTGAAAAAAGCACCTCATGATTAATCACCCTATACTTTGGTATGGTGCGTCAAAAAAAAAATCAAACTACTGCTATATCAAAACTGTGTAAACTACAAAGGCTGGTATGCCTAAGCATAACAGCCGTGAGATAAGTGAACACTGGAGCTCCAAAAAGTTTTAGAACTTCAATGCCAACAGAGCAAAATCTGCTCTAACCCTATATAAAAAGGGCCTCAGATTACTCTGTGGAGCACTTACAGGTCACTTTGCGTGTAATAAACACTTTAATACAATAGGGTTATCTAGTACAAGATCATGCAGGTTCGGCTGTGATGAAGAGGAGTCTATGGAACATTTAATCTCCAACTGTGAAGCATTAGGCCACAGGAGGCACAGAATCCTGGGCTCGTACCTACTAGAGGAGGAGGACCTAGAATTGCTCCCTCCTAAGGAGCTGGTTCGATTCCTTGGTATACTAAATAATTATAATTAAGTAATTAGGGGCGCACAATAGATCAATCTGGTCGCAGTGCATAAAGGCCTTAGCCTAACCCATACGACCATTACCATTACAATTAGTTATCAGAATTTTGAAAAAAAGTCTTTAAATTATTCCACCTTCCATTTCCTTTCTCTCGACGAACAAATTTAACACTCTACAAGGCTCTCATCATGCCCATCCTAACGTATGACCCAGAAACTTGGACGAAGAAGATTTTGTGGAAGATTTGGACCTTTGCACGTTGGCGAAGGCGAGTATCGTAGGCGATGGAATTATGAGCTGTATGAGCTTTACAGCTGGTGGTAGCAGAGGAAGAGGAAGACCTACTCTACTTTGGAAAGATCAAGTGGAGAAGGACTTGGCTTCACTTCACATATTTGGTGTATCCAACTGGCGCCGGTTAGCGCGAGAAAGAAACTCAGCTAAAATCGCTTAAGTGGCTATCCCGCCAATCAAGAAGAATAAGAAGCTCCTCAGCAAACGATGCTAATTCGTGCTCCTGGGAGTTTTGCGAATGTGCAGTGCATCTAACGGTTTTCGAACTTTCCTATTCTATTTAATTGGTCTGGGATTCAATCTTGGTTTTTTTTTTCGAATACTTTAGTTCCAAGTCGGACATAGAGAGCCAAGATCTTTGATTATTATTTGCTACCAAAGTTTTCCACATTTTAATTAGAATACAGCTGTATTTCGCTCTCCTTAAAGTCGATCCCAAAGAAAGTGTAATTCAATGACTCTATCGCATATATCTGGCTGAATAAGAGTAATGACCTGGTGGGAATTGGTTGATTGCGGCTTACTGGCATAGATTTGCGTCTACATAAAATCCAACAAGGTCGCGTATACCCGGAAGACCTGTAGTAGCAGGTTAGTTCTGAATAAGTTTTGACAAATATCCAAACCACGACAAGCAGCGGAAGAGGAGGAGGAAGCGGTATATATTCCAGCAGTTCTGTTGATACTTCTGCGACAAGGCGACAAAACATCTTAGAAAGAGCTGTTATCCGGGTCAGCGTCTGTTCTCCATGTGAGGAGCGCTGGATACAACATCAAAGCGCGGCCTAAGGGTCATCATAATTGACAACAGCAAGATTTTGATTGTGGCATACTGGTTTGGAAGCAGAATGCGATTGATTTGGAGCAGTAAATCTTTGTAATCTGAGTAAGTTGCGGCTGTTTCTCCAGCCTATTAAAATCTGACGGGTCTCACAACGCGCTCTGTCTTTGGTGACTACGTAGGCTGAGTTAAAATGACTCCCCATTAGTTCCGGTTTGAAGTCTGGTTCTAAACAGAGGCACCCATAAGGATCAGTGTTAACTCTAGTATGGTCAACCTGTTTCACAGATAATCATAGGACCTACCGAAATTTGAAGCAAGTGTGAAGACAGCGGTTGTGAGTTTGGGCCCATACAGAATGGACAAAACTGCAATGTTAATTTGAAAAAGCTCTGAAAAAGCTTTGGAAAATGTGGCAATCTCAGACCCACAACATCACAATCCAGTGCAGAGGACTTATTCCGGATCTGAGCACAGACGAGAAAATTCTCAGCTCGAAAGGCAGAGCAGGCACAAGTGAAAAGCGTTGATAAAAGCTTAATAAAAGGCAGGCGTAACACACACGGAGGCACAGAGTCTGTCTGTGTACATTTCGCTGCACGCGGAAGATTACAAAAAGGTAGACACATTAAGGTTGGATGGATTAGATGCCGCGTGTCGGAAGTAATCTCCCCTAAGAGATACTTCAAATACTGGCACGTCTCGAATGCAAGATAGAAGATAATAGAAACGAGAATTGAAAAACAAGTTGTTATAAAAATATAATATATAAAAAAATTAAAAAAAAAGATCTACAGTTACGTCAGCTCAATCCCAGCCTGAATCTGTCCAATTCACTGAGAGTCTCGTAGCGTTACCGCGATATGCACAGCCCTTGTGTTCTCTGAACCGCGCCTGTTTACGGTGAGCTACGGAGAGCTTAAAATTTCTCAAGTAGCAGCGCCACATTTCACCAAACTCCAATGGGCTCCATCGTGGTGAATAGCGGCATCATGTACACACAAAAATTAAATAGTAGACTTAAGTAAAAAAAGCGGTTACCGCACTTACATTTTATCCACCTACTTTATCATCCACTATTGCTTTGCGCTACATTTCGAGCACCGAACCACTGGCCAACCCAATGGCAACCCAATAGATGGTAGCTAACAAACAAATATATATCCATATCCACATAATCCACTGCCACTGCTATTGCCTGCTTGGCACTCAGCAGCAATTGTGTGTTTTTGTTTGTTTGTTTTGTATTTTGTGGTAACTTCTCCGGCGCAACGGTTGTCATACACTTTGCATTTACTCAGAGTTTCAGTGCGGAATTGATGTTGGTGAGCGACGCGTGTGTTAATAATTTAGTGCGTCTGCTTTAACGGATTACAAATATACGCGTATCCATTCCTTCGGCAAAGTTTCTTTAGTACATATTTTGCGGAATCTGACAGTGAACGGAAGTCGGTCGAAATGCGTTATTGTGTGTGAGCGCGGATGCGGATGTGAAGAAAGAAGGTTGTATAGTAAGCAGTTGCAACAACAATATCAAAACAGCGGCACAACAAATAAAGTCGTAAAGTTAAAGGAAATGAAGGGAAGCTGCTGAGAAAACGACGGTACGGTACGTGTGATATTTACTCGCCGCTATCTATGTTCGTTCGGTTGGCCGGTCGGTTCGCGTTTCCTCGAAATTTCTTTTGCTTATTCGAATTTGCATAAATCATTGTTTTTGGCTAGCAAATTGAAATTGAATGCCGAAAAAGTGTTAAACATATGGGTAAGAAATATATTTACAAATACATACATGCTCGTATGTAGGTGTAAAGATGTGTGTAAAGATGAAGTAAAGTGGCAAAAGCAAAGATGTATAGAAAAAGGGCGAATTGTTGAAAGGAACCGAGCCGCAGTCGAGTAGCAGCAGCCCGGCTTCTTAGCTCAGCAAAAATAAAGGGAAGTGATAAAGCAAAAAGCAATACAGCATCACAGGACGCACAGGTATATTAATATGAAATAGTGCAATATCAATGCAACGATATTAATAGACGAAAGTGAAAATTAATCTTCGGCTTCAAATGACAACAATAACAACACTCTTCAGTTGAATGTGCCTTTACAACAGCGGTGCACAGGTATCAGAACAACAGCAGAATTGCACATGCACATACATGTCCGCGCATGATTGGCAGGTGTAAAAGTATTCTGCAACAACTATTTGTTTATTTCATTCCACCGTCTCTCTCAATACACATCACTCAAAATTTACTAGCCAAAAATGTACAAATGTATGATAATAATAATGAAAAAGGTACGATGACTGCCGTGGTACCATTAAAAATGACAAACGGACATGTTTGCATGGAAGTTGGTGGTGTGTTTGCTATTGTTTTTTTAATCTAAGGTTGTAGTTGCTTAGTGATTGTGTGCTTAGCCGAACCGAAGTGAGCGACTGGTGTTTACTGGAGTTTAACCTGTGGGAATTGGCTTTTTGTGTGAGTGAGTGTATGTGCATAAATAACTGCAAATACCTTTTTCTTTCCTGTTCTACAAATGTTGGTTGCCCTTTTTTCTATCTACTTATAGGTGAATTTGTGTAAATAGTGTACAGAGAACATTAACGTTCTCTGTAGTGTATGTGTGTTTTTAACTGCTGCGAGTAGGTTTGACAAGTGTTCGCGATGCCAGCTCGCAAAGTAACGAGTCCTTCTCATGCGGGTGTTGATAAAATGCGTTGACAACAACAACAATAACAACAATAGCAAAATGTAATAACAAAGCATAGACTAGTGATGCAACAAATGCCTACAACAATAAGAAAAACAATAAATACAGTAAAATCAATAGTTATTGCTGATAATTATAAAGCAGCGTACGCAATGTGCGAGTGCGTGCGTAGTGTGTGTGTGTTTATTTGTGCGAAATTCGCCGACTGATATACAGCTGCTGCCGAACTGATAATGTGCGAAAAATTTTATTTGCTGGACTACGTGTTTAGATGTGAATGAAATGCAAATACAAGTATTTAAATGAACAAATCTGCATACAGCCTAAAATATATTAATTTTTATGAATTCATGTACATATGGAGGGGATGCATGCATGTGGTTGCAAGCAATATTTGAATGGAAAATTTTAAGTTTACAAATGCAAGCAAAGTCATGGTACTTGTGCACATACATACATACAGACATACCACCAAAAGGAACATATGTATGTGTATACAATACGATTTTGTTGATCAAATTGGCAACAAAAAAATTATAGCAGCTACCAAAAACATGCGTTTACATATGTACATATGTACATACAGACATGTGTTTGCGTACGATGGTGTCTATTGGATTTTGATTTTATATACAGTGGTGAGAACTAATTAAGAACAATGCGCCTCTATTCCTTCTATTTACTATTACTCTTGCATTAAACGCGGCTTTTGCACACGTTTTTTGTTTTCATTATTTTATTTATACAATTCATTTTAATAAAGAAAATAAAAATAATTAAAGTAAATAAAATTACATTAAAGACATTGATATAAAGTGTTGTAAAATTAAATGAAATGACAAGGAAATGAAATCAAATAAAAAAAAAATCAAATGAAATGAAAAAAAAAAATTATTAATAAAAAAAAAAATTAAGTAAGTTAATGAAATAAAATAAAACAATTAACGTAAAAAAAAATTAAGTAAATAAGTAAATTTAAGTAAATTATATAAAATTAAACGAAATGAACAAATAAAATAAAACAAGAGAAAAACATGAACCTAAATTAAAGTAAAATAAAAATCAAACAAAATAAAATTAAGTGAAATGTAATGAAAAAAATTAAGAAAATTTAAATAAAGAAGTAAGTTAAATAAAATTAGTTTGATTAAAGTGAAATATTTTAATATTTTAAATAAAATGAACACAATTAAAAAAAAAATCAAATGAAATGCACTTAAATATAACGTAAAATTTAAATAAAATAATAAAATGAGAAGAAATGATTTGCCAAAAATAAAATTAAATGTTATGAAAAAATTAGATACTTTCAAAATGCAATAGTTCAAGTACAAGTTAAATAAAATTGTATAAAACAAAAAAAAAAAAAAAAATAAAAAGAAGTAAAGTAAATAAAATAAAATTAAAGAAATTACGAAAAAAGATGTAACCTTCCGTTGGACACTTTTTTTTTAACTTTCGGCCTAACCATTTTTCGTCCTGTTCGAGGATCCTTCTTAAAAAGTTATATCCATAAATTGGAAGAAAATTAAATTGTAGGAAACTACCTGGATGCTCAAGAGGTTAGCTATAATAGAAATATGTTAAATTAACGTCCAAAATCGAAAAAGCCAGCCTGGCCAGACCCGGCTGCCCAACGGAAGGTTAAATAAAATAAACTTTAATTAATATAAATTATTAAATTAAACGAAAATAAAATAAAATAAAATAAAATAAAATTTAAAAAGAAATAAATAAAAAAAATAAAATAAAAAAAATCAGGTAAGTTAAATAAAATTAAATTCAATGAAAGAAACTAAAAAATTAAGTAAAATAAACTTACCGCTGTAGACTCACACCACAAATAGGAGGAGGAGCTCGGCCAAACACCCAAAAAGGGTTTACGCGCCAAATATATATACAGTATTGGCCAAAACTAAAGCACTCCCCTAATGGCATTTCAAATAATGCTAAATCTCTCAATCAAACATATTGAAATATGGCATATACATATGTCATGTGTTTCCTTGTTACTTAAGTATTTATAAAATATATACAGCGTTTTGGTTATACTGAATTCAGAGTGATCCCACAGTCTCTTCTGAACAAAAATTGATTTAAGTTTGCCGGTAAGTTCTAGAACGAGCAGTAGAGGCCGGACTTTTCAGTTGACGACCTGCTAGAAAGCCATTTATTTCCGCCAAAAACAAAAAAGCGAGACTCGAGTTTGCGAAATTGCATATTAATTGGACAGTTCAAAAATGGAAAACTGTATTATTCTCTGATGAATCCAAATATAATTTGAAACATTCAGATGGAATATACTCGCCTTAAGGCCAAAGCAACAGCGACTAAATCCGAAGTATTGTATCGGAACTACCAAGTATGGTGGGGGGAACATTTTGGTCTGGGGTTGTTTCTCTGGCCAGGGTATCGGGCCTATTCATCGAATAGAGGGAATTATAGACCGTTTCATGTACACACACATTCTTAAAGATGTAATGCTACCACACGCTGAGGAGGAAATGCCACTGAGATGTAGGTTCCAGCAGGATAATGATCCGAAGCATACCTCTAGGCACTGTAAAACGTGGTTACAGCAAAATGCTATAGAGGTCTTAGACTGGACAGCTCAATCTCCCGATCTCAATCCCATTGAGAATTTGTGGGAGATTGTAAATTCGAAAATTAATAGGGAAAAGTGCAGCACAAAGGAAGCCCTGTTTGAAGCGTTTAAAGAAGCCTGGTACAACATTTCTCCGGAAATTATTAGTAACCTAATATCTTCTATGCCAAAAAGATGTTCTGAAGTTATCAAAAATAATGGGTTTAGTACAAAATACTGAAGAATAAAAACAATTATTTTCGCTTTTAATGGGGGGTGCTTTAGTTTTGTCCAGACAAGTTTTGAATAATATTAATATTTTTCAATTTAATTTTTAATATAGGAAATGTTGAAAATTTTTAATAAGTAATATTCGATGTTGTTTTATTGAGTTATTTGACATTATTTGAAATGCCATTAGGGGGGTGCTTTAGTTTTGGCCAATACTGTATATATATAGTATAAAATAAAGTGAAATCAAAGTAAATTAAATAAAAATCAAATTAAATGTTATGAAAAAATTAAAGCAAGCTAACTAAAGGAAAAACAGTTACTAAAACAAAATAAATTTAAAGAAATTAAAAAAGATACGAAAATAAAATATTTAATTTAATATAAAAAAATTTAAAATTAAATTAATTTAAAATAAAATGAAATCAAATAAAATGAAATGAAATGAAAAAAATTACATAAAATATTATGAAAAAAATTAAGTGAATAATTTTAATAAATTATATTAAATCAAAGAAATTAAAAAATAAAATAAAATACATCTAAATTGTTATAAAATAAAGTAGAAGAAAATTATTATAATATAAATTAAATGAAAATATAATAAATAAAAATAAAAATTTTATTAAATGAAAACAGCTAAATTAAAAGTATGTAAAAAATTACGTCAATTAAAAAAATGTAAGTAAATAAACAAAATCATCACCTCACTTTCCAGGCTGTGTTGCCAACTTACCTGCACTTCCCAGCACTTTTCAGAGTAATTATGGGAATAGATCAGATCTAATCAGCTCTAATAGCATCTCTACAGCAATACTAAGCTTTAAAAAATTTAAATAACCAGGTCCTGACAACATCATTCCAGCAGAACTTCAAGAAGGACTAGAAATTCTACTGCCTTGGTTAACAAGGATCTTTAACAAGTGTTTAAATCTGTCTTATCTTCCGACAATTTGGAAGAAATCGAAGGTAGTATTCATTCCGAAAACGGGGAAGCCTTCACACTGTAAACCAAACGACTTCAGGCCCATTAGCCTAACCTCTTTTTGCTTAAAGGCTTTTGAAAAAGTCTTAGATGAGCAAATCAAAACCCAACTTGATACTAAGTTGATCTCTGAGGCACAACATGCCTACACTAAAGGGAAATCGACTGAAACGGCACTTCATTCACTGGTGCAAACAGTGGAAACTTCCCTTCACAATAAGGAGTACTCTCTTGTCGCATTTATGGACATAGAAGGTGCTTTTAATAATATTGAACCCAACGCTATTTTGTCTGAAATTGCTAAATTGGGTATCAATTACTCCGTCCGAAAGATGATCGAACAAATGTTCCAAAATAGAATAATCACTTCAGAGCTTGGGTTAAGCCGCATGAGAATGTACGCCGTCAAAGGCACTCCTCAAGGCGGAGTACTTTCACCCCTTCTCTGGAATCTCGCTGTAAACAGTTTGCTTCGAAATCTCGAAAAAGCAGGCTGCAAGGTCGTAGCCTATGCAGATGATATTGCTCTCTGCGTGTCAGGCAAACACCTGAATACCCTCATTTAGCTCATGCAACGCTCAATCAATATTCTGTCAAAATGGTGCACCGAAAGCGGACTAAATGCGAATCCAGCAAAGACAGATCTTGTTCTCTTCAATAGGAAACAACAATCTCCTCCACTGCAAACAATAACTTTAAAAGGGGAATCACTGCTCCTATCTGATTCAGCTAAATATCTAGGAGTTATTCTAGATAGGAAGTTGAGTTGGAAATTAAACATCGAAAACAGATGTAAAAAAGCTTTCATAGCTCTCTATACTTGTAAGAAAGCTATAGGCAAAACCTGGGGTTTTTCACCTCGGATCATTTATTGGATATATTCCTCGATCATCAAACCGATACTCTTCTACGGTGTGGTTGTATGGTGGACAGCACTCGAAAAACGGTGTAGAGTAGCCACAATTGATCGAGTTCAAAGAACAGCCTGCCTCCTGATAACAGGATGCTTAAGTACAACACCTACTAAGGCTCTAAACACGTTGCTTCACTTGTTCCCTATCGATCTGGCTGGCAAAGCGATTGCAGCGAAAGCAGCGACACGCATGAATGCTATATCGAAATGGAAAAAGTATCTTGGCCATTCGGCCATACTGAACAGGAACACTGTTATCTCTTCCGACATAGACTATCATGTAAGTCTTCCATCACCACCTTTGCTATTCTCCTGTTCACTCCCAACTAGGGAAGAATGGAAGACAAATCTAACCGAAGTCGATGGCCCTCTGATTATATATACAGATGGTTCAAAACAAGACGGCAAAGTGGGATTTGGAATCTTTTCCAATTCCCCTCACATCAACCTATCATTTAGATTACCCGACTACTGTAGCGTATTCCAAGCGGAAGTATGCGCTATCTGGTATGCTGCGAAAACTCTCTTAGAAAATAGAATATCACTAGAGGATATCCGCTTTTTCACCGACAGTCAGCTCCTCTTATACCCACTCAGATGTGGTTCGATCCTGTCTCTTATCTCCTAACGAGATAAGTGTTCAGAATTCTGTCCAAGTTATCTGGATACTGGGTCACAGTGGATTCGAAGGTAACTGCAAAGCTGATGAGCTCGCAAGAGCTGGAGCTGCGCAATTAAATGTTAGTAACTTACCCACAATCCACATTCCGCCCTCAACATGTAAAATGCTCATCGATCGAGAATTTCACAGCATTGCTGATCGGAGGTGGCGAGTGGAAACTACTTGCGTTACGACCAGACAAATCTGGCCATCCTACAATCTGAAACAGACAAAAACCCTTATAAGTCTTTCGAAACACGAACTAAGGCATATAATATCTCTTATCACCGGCCACTGCCTTTTGGGCACTCACGCACGTCTGCTCGGGGTTCCTCAAAACGACCTGTGCAGATACTGCGAGGACGAAGATGAGGAAGTATCGAGCAGACATTTGCTGTGCAGTTGTCCCGGTCTAGCCAGAAGTCGACTCGCTCTTCTAGGCTCTCCAGCAATTGACAATCTTTCAGTACTCTCGAACCTGAAAATCGAATCTCTCATCAAATTTTCGAAACGAATTAATATCTTTGACCAAAATCTACAATAAAAATCTCGGTTAGGTGGGGAAATCATTTAAAATAATGAGCTCTAGGGCAACACAACGGACCCAACTTGCGGTCTATGTGGCACTCCGATGCGGGGTCACCCTTAAACCAACCAACCAACCCAATAAACAAAATAAATTTTAAGAAATTAAAAGAAACGAAAATAATAAATTTAATTTACTATAAAAAAATATAAAATTAAATTATCATAATTTTAAATGAAATAAAATCAAATTAAATGAATTATTATGAAAAAAATTAAGTGAATAAAAAAATTTTATCAAATTAAATTAAATGAAAGAAATTAGAAAATAAAATTAATTATATCTAAATTGATATAAAGTAATGAAGAATCAAATTAACATAAATTAAATGAAAATATAATATAATAAAATAAAAATTATATGAAATGAAAACACCTAAATTAAATGTATGCAAAAAATTAGGTAAATTAAAAAAAATTTAAGAAAATAAAAATATATAAAATAAAGAAATTAAAAGGAATTACATAAAAAAAATGTAAAGAAATTAAAAAAAACTAAGTAAAATTTTAAATTAATATAAAATTTTAAAATAATTATAATTTTTTATTAATTTATAATGCTGAAATTAAATGTAAATAAAAGAAATGAAAAGATAAATTTATATAAAAATAGAAGAAATGAATAAAACAAAATAAAATTAAATAAAGTATTAAGAAAAAAATTTTACTAAATTAAAAAATTTAGTTAAATCAAATTAAATAAAAGAAATTAAAAAAAATAAACAATTTAAAAAAAAGTAATTAGAACAAATAAAATAAATAAATATAAAACAAATTATGATTTATTCAAATCTAAGAAAGAAAAAATGGAATAAAATTAAATAAAACAAAAGCAACAAATAATAATATAAATTAAATTGGAAAGAAATAAAATAAAACAAAAAAAAATTATTGAAATCGTTCTATCTGATTTGATAAGGAAATTCAAATTTTAGTGGTCGTTGCTATACGACAAACAATGGTATACTGCTATGAAAATCTTCTCAAAAAACCATCAGCTGTTCTAAGCCCATCATCACTTAGGTAATAGGTGATATCGTTTATAAATTCTAGCCAATAATTTGCCTTCGAACTACCTTTTGTTCTATTTAAAATAATCCGCCATCCTATAAAGTATGTACGCTATCAGTATACCAACATTTTCCCCATTTCGCAGAACAGTTCCTAAACTCGATCGCAGAAACGGTTTCAAATTCACGCAGCGAATTAAGGTTGAGTGGATGTAAAGACCGAGCGCCACTTTTACCTACCTACGTTGAATGAATCTCTTCGATTGACTTAGTATTGGCTCTCAGGAGAAATTTTTTAAATTTATTAAATAGTCAAGGATACGTTAATTATGGAACTATGCATTACATATGGATCGAGTTTTTGGCAAGTGGTTGCCAATAATTAAAACATTTTAAGACAGCGTAAAAGTCAAGTGGAGTTTCACCACAATGCTTTACACGCAGCACACGTGCTTTCATCTAATTCCTAACCCTCCACGAATTGCACAAAATAGCTGTGATGAGTTGCTTTTATTTGCATTTCTATGTTCTTCAAGGACAACAAAAATTGTGAGGGAAACTTCGGCTGGCACGTCACAAGGGGTATTCGCCAGCCAAATTCTGCACGATCATTTCACACACATTCACACACTCGTCCAATCAATCATCGTTCAGATGGCAAAGAAGTAACATTGTGTTAATTTCTTTCGTAAATCACTAACACATTCTTAGTTTTTTCGTCAACAGACCGATTCATTACCCCTACTACGTCAGCTCATCAATTGATAAGGACAAATTCGCTGAGAGCCGGTTAACGGTCTGATCTTGGTCATACCGTTACAAACATTTTCACCATGTGCGAGTATGTTTTTGCTCTCTTTACTCATTGCTTTGAATATTTTGCTGTTGATTAGAAAATATATATTCTGTTGTTATAAATATAAGATTGCCCATATTTTGTTATTATTTTACATGTATTTGCATTTATGTGTGTGTATGGATTTGAAAATTGTGCGCCATTTTTGCCTCTCCCACAATTATTTGCATGATTGCTGCCATAATTTTATATTTCTTCGTAAAATGGTAGTTAAAAAAAAAACAACAACGTCATACTTTACTAAAAATACTGCGTACTGACCCATAAGCAGTTTAGGGTATTTTTATGTTTCCAACGAATTTAGCACTGGATATGTGAAATATGGTATGTGAAACATTTCAGATAAAATAAAGCTGAGTCAAACCACGTCAAGTGGGCCCCGAATTTTCCATCAAATTCGCGATTTTAAAATCAAATGCATTTTTGGATAGAGAATTTGTCACATAATAATTGCTGTGAATAGTTTTTTTTTATTTCGCTTTTTGTTTAAGTTATTAACAATTGAATTTTTTTGCATGATATTCTTGTAAAATCAATATCTCAGAAACTACAAGTGATAATTTGATGAAATTTATTTCTGTTACCAAAAAATGTTTACTCTACCGATTTAACGTTCAAAGACTGTGTATTTGTTGAAACAATAATTTTTAACAATAATTTTTATGAAAAATCGCAATTATTTTTGCGTTCTTCACGCTCTAAATGGACAATATTATAGTCAGATTAAGCGCACAATGCTCACCTTTAATAATCTGTAAAAAAAACTTTGTTCATCCAATCCGTTCTGAAGATATCGAATTTTTTGTCAGTCAAGGCACTACGCACGAAAACGAACTTACATGAACATGGCTGTGCAGAGTCGTATCCGTTCTGAAGATATCGAATTTTTTGTGCAACGCGACGCGCTTCACAGTTGGCCTTGCATTGTCCCATGGTATCATACGCTAAAACGTATAGCACTTAAAAAAGACATACAAAAGGATTAAGGATTCAAAAATGAGGTGTTTCATTACTAGAATTTTTATTACATACATCAATATCTACATGAAAACATACAAAATTTAATTAGTAATAATAGTCTCGAAACAAGATGTTTCCTCGGAGAAGATTTTACTTCGAATCTTTTTGTTACTTGCAGGTTCGAAGTGATGAAATTGCCGCGTTTTTTTGATACCTATTGCCTCATTGAAGCGTTTGGAAATTTTTTTTTATGTGCATCATGATCTTTTTGCGAACAAAAAACAAAATCTATCGATTTAAACGCACCTTTGGCCCACTCGAAAAGAGCTTTAGCATCGCGAATATGATTTCCAGCAACACGCTGCATACTTGCTTTTCGAGCTAGTCTTTTAACTGCTCCGCCGACCCCATCGCAAGCTCCCTTGCCATGGGAAGTCGCGAAGAAATTCCATTCAGCTTCGATTCCGAAATCTTTTTTGTGGTAATATAGGTTCAAAAAGTTAGATTTATTCTTGTACTGCGATGGAGCTCCATCAGAAAAATAAGAGAACATTTTTATATTTCTGGATCCAAATTTGCTTTTAAGATATTTAACAAGTCTTGTGTTGAATAAGTGAACCGAACTTGTATCGTGGGTTAGTTTTTCAGAAATGATGACAAGGCTTAAATGATGCTGTTTACCATCGATACAATAGTAAATTACATACGGATGAATGGTCACTTGGGTATTTGCCCAGTGATGAGCTTGGATCGCATCTTTCACTTGAATTGTGTAGTTTTCTGCAAAATCTAACGTGACAACGAATTCCCCATCACTTGCAGTATTTTTTTTTTTCAACAAAGTAAGCTGCTTGGGCTTTTGATAAAAAGTCGTGCTTTAACACGGATGCTAGATCTTCGCTTAACTTTTTCAAAAACTCAGCTATCTTATCCGTCGTTTGTACTATATCACAAATGCAAAAAAAGTGTACAAGAAATTGCACTGCTAATTCATTTAAAATTTTTTAGTTACCGATCAGTGTTGATCCATTGAGTAAACGTGACTTCTTCAACGTTATTTTTAGTCAATATTTCTTGCAGTTCATCAATGATCGGGGCCACTCCAGGACATTTTTTACATTCCCCAAAATAACAAACTGACGTTGATATTTTGCACACAGCACGTTTTATGTAATCGCCCATAGATTCTTTAAAGGCGATCTTACGTTTGCAAAGTTCTTGCTTGATTCCATATATTTTTAGAGCCACATTTTGATGTATTTTGCAAACACATACATTGTGCGTGCCGTTTTGGTCTGCAAGAATACATTGATGGGGTCTCAGGTATCGAAATTTTGATAAACCAATCTGAATGTCAGGATACTCTATTTTAAAGTGTTCATATAAATCCACCAAATTGTAAAGTAACAGTCTCTTCTGCGGTTTCAATTTCTTTCCATTTTCATAAACAGTTACACAATCTTTCACTCCAGGTAACAACCTGCTGCAATAGTCTGATAAATAGAAAGCTTTAACTTTTTCAATAGTTGAGTTCGGAATACGTTTTCCGCGCTTCTTATCAGGCACAGATCCAAACCCACTTTTCTTTTTCAATTGTTTGGCTTTTGATGCCATCCTTTTCGAAATACTAAATGTTTCACGCATTTGTTTCGATGTAACCTCATTTGGTACCGTTGTTAAAATTTGAATTTTATCATTTGTATTTTTTTTCTGACGTAAAGCAGACTTTATATTCTCCACAAATGCTGAATTCAATTTTTTTTTGCCTTGTTGAATATTAACTCTCGCGGTATTTTTTTTTTCGTTGATGATTTCTGCTATTATCTCTTTAACATTCATATCACTTAATTTTGAAAAACGTCGTTTTTTTATTGGCGGTTCACCAAGTTCCTGTAAAATATTGTTCACCTTTTCTAATTTTAGGTTATTCTGAATTTCCTGGTTTTCAAAATTAGCTTCACTATCCGAACATTCTTCTGTATCAGAGAAATCTTCAGACTCACCGTTTTCTGCTCCTTGGCCAGCACTAGAAAAAATTAATCAAAATTTTCTGTCACAAATTTTAAGAAATAATTGACTTTATTTGCCTAAATAATAACTATTCAATGCACAATATATGTATATTAATAACAAGATTATACCCACTGTAGACTTGGACGTATATACGCTGCACTTTCAGTAACACTTCCATCTCTATATATCTTTATACGACATGATTTGCAAATGTATTTACCGATATATTGTTTGAATTTTACATCCCAGTGAGCGGTTATTTGGAATAAATTATGTCGTACGCAATTATGACCCCTTTGATTTCCCCAACGGATTGCAACACTCATCAGGTCGAACCATTTTCATAACAATATATAATAATTTTTTTCTAACCTCAAAGCACAGACAACATACTAGGAATCACAGCACACTGACACTAGAAGTTGCGGCGACTGTACGACTCTGTACAGCCATGTTCATGTAAGTTCGTTTTCGTGCGTAGTGCCTCGACTGACAAAAAATTCGATATCTTCAGAACGGATTGGATGAACAAAGTTTTTTTTACAGATTATTAAAGGTGACCATTGTGCGCTTAATCTGACTATAATATTGTCCATTTAGAGCGTGAAGAACGCAAAAATAATTGCGATTTTTCATAAAAATTATTGTTAAAAATTATTGTTTCAACAAATACACAGTCTTTGAACGTTAAATCGGTAGAGTAAACATTTTTTGGTAACAGAAATAAATTTCATCAAATTATCACTTGTAGTTTCTGAGATATTGATTTTACAAGAATATCATGCAAAAAAATTCAATTGTTAATAACTTAAACAAAAAGCGAAATAAAAAAAAACTATTCACAGCAATTATTATGTGACAAATTCTCTATCCAAAAATGCATTTGATTTTAAAATCGCGAATTTGATGGAAAATTCGGGGCCCACTTGACGTGGTTTGACTCAGCTGTATTTTTTTTGTTTTTATTTGTTTTTTTTTGTTGTGTATACCGGAGAGCAACAAATGAGAAGCTAAGTAAGTTGGCGATATGTTTATTTACATAGTATTATTATTTATGCATAAAAATATGTAAGTGCAAAAAATAAAAAAAAAAACATGAAAAATAAAATAAAAACAGCTGCACTTAGTCA
This sequence comes from Anastrepha obliqua, assembly GCF_027943255.1. NCBI lineage: Eukaryota > Metazoa > Arthropoda > Insecta > Diptera > Tephritidae > Anastrepha > Anastrepha obliqua. The sequence continues at coordinate 118,179,255 of NC_072893.1, read as the reverse complement.
GTTTGTGGTACGCGATAAATTTTTTGCTTGAATACACACACACACACACACGCGCATATTTTAATGGAATTGTAGGTAAATAGTAAACAACGACAGCTGGATGTTAGCCACAGCATTTTTCAAGACTTCTAAGTACTTTGTTCAAAGGTACATTTTTTATGAAAAAGAAAACAATTTAAATTTTTATTTTTTTCGTCCCTGTGTAATCAAACTACCTACTGGCGAAGAAGAAGGCTTGTTGCGGAAAGTAAACAGCAAATAGTTTGGAATGCAGAATATGTAAATATGTATGTATGTGGGTATGTATGTGCAATTAGTCTTCAGCTTTGAAAGCTGGCAATGGTTGCAATAAACTGGAAATTTATTCAAAATAAGTTTTGTGATAAACTCAAAGAGTTGCTATAAAAATATGTAAATCAATTATAAAACATGTTTAAAAGACTATAAAAATGTGGACAGCAGAGGCAGTACGTAAAAGGGGAATGTGCAAGTGTTATGGCGACGTTTCTGAGAAATACATTTTTTTTAAACGTTTCGTTAATAAAATTTTTTTATTTGCAAAAATTAAAATTGAAAACGCTGCTGTGGTAATATTATATCTAACAATTTCTGTGTTGTTATTGTTGTTGCTTTTAATTAACACATTTGCTCAAAGCTAATAATTTTTGTGCTAATGAAATTTTTTTTTGCATTTTGCAGGTATAAAAAAAATTTAATTAAAAAAATTGGTGAGCAGCAAGCAATAAAAAAGATTGACAGAAGAGTGAAATAGTTTTTCATCAATGAAAATGGATTATGAACAGTGGGCCCAGAGCTTATGTTTCCTTGCGTGTATGAAAAAATACGCTAACAAAAATAGTGAGAAGTTGAGCATTGAGAAGCAGATAAGCTTAAAAAAGTGTAAATAAAAAGTAAAGAAAATACGCAAAAAGAGTTGAACGAAGTTGAAAATTGTTTTGTTTTTGCGAAAGTGAGCAGGGTTTATTGGTATTCCAGCTAAAATTTCGCTCTTAAATAAGCAAATATAATTAAAAGAGTGATTGATAAATGATAAGATAATAAAATATTAGTGACAATACCAGAATTTTTTAGCGAATTTAGATTTGTGCGTGGCAAAAAAATGAGGAAAAGAATGTTATAAAAAATAAATAAAATAAAAAAAAAAAACTGAAAAATTAAAGCATAAAATATTTTAATAGTAAAATTTATAAAAATATGCTTTCTGAGTAATAACACAAATAAAAAAAAATGAAAAGAAAATTATGAAAAACTGCAATAAAATCGTGCTCCAAATCTTCGCTTAAAGCGCATAACATCCATTAAAAAAAAAATAGTGCAATAATTGCTCTGTTAAAAATCAGCAGCAGTTTACATAACAAATCGTTACAGCATTCAACAATTTAAATACCCACTTGAGCAGTGCTCATAAAATCAATTAAATCTGTGCTTAAAATGCTTGAAGTGAAGTGATTGAACTCGGCTCTCTGGCGTCTATTTTTATAAACAAACAAATATCAATGAAAATTTGCGTAAAGTTTTGCTCAGCAAAAGCATCTCCTATTCACACATACGCACATTCATCATCATCATCAACAACGACGACGACGGCGGCTACATCATTTTTCCGCCAACGAATTGGAAAATCCATAAAAGCGATACAAACGCACTCATCAGCGTAAAATCACCCGACAACTCATTACAAAATAGCCACCAACAAAATCCACCACTCAACTCTTGCATGGAGAAAAAACAACAACGTGTAACCACTTTGTCGAAATCTGAAATCCAATAGAAAACCAACTCAATTCAAAAATCACCAAATACTCTCCACACAGCATCCTCAATTTTCAATTCTCAAACTTGCTGTGCCCTTTGCAGCCCCTCAAACTACTTTGAAATGCAATACAACACCCTTAATATCGTAGCATTCACACGGCACTCACACTAAAATCTGCAAGTGAACGTTCGAAGTGAGCATTGAGAGTGATTACGCGCTTGTTTCATGAGTATTAGTATGTATCCTTGCCAATCCAATAAGCTTGCATAAGCCAGTTATATTCAATAGCAAGTGCGCAACGTAAATAAAGGCGTTAAGGGTTAGCGGTGAACGCGAAGGAGTACGAACAAGTGGCAAGGCAGGCAGCAAGAGCGGGTATAAGTGGTGTGTGGGGAAGCAAAAATTGAACAAGTGGATTGTGGACGTTGAGAGTGAGAGTGAGAGCAATAAAGAGGTAGAGAGCAAGTAGAGAGTGGCAGGACAAAAAGCAGAGAAGCTGTGAAAGCAGTAAAAGAGCGCGAGAGCAGCATTTTGAAAGCAATAACAACAAAAATAATAGCTACAAAATGGGACGTCGTTCTTTTAATCGCGTTTGCGCCATAAGTTATCCAAGTCGCGTCGAGGGTTGGTTGGATGTTTGTGGTGAGTAGAAGCAAATTTTTTTCATACTACCTAAAATTAAGTTTTATTTCTTGAAACACTTGTGAGATTAGGCTAGATTTTCAGTGACTATGCTTTATAAATAGGCGCGAATATACTTAAAAGGCGCTTTAAAAAACTAAATAATGTTTAAGTTTTTAAACTAAAAAATAACTAGCAAGCTGAAGAGGAGGATGTAGGGGAAGAAGCTGGAGATACTTTGGAGTCTGCCTTCATTGGAATCAGTGAGCCGCTTTTAACCACTACTTGTCTAGCATTAAGCTAAATGCAGTAACTGTGAACATCGTAGGTAGAACTGTCGCTGCACTCCAATAAACGGCAAACATTCAAGTATTCTTAGAAACTTTGAGTTCATCCCTCTGTTGACTGATCAATGTACATCTTCGCTTGGTCCGAGCGCGATTTTCTCGACTCACATTCCATCAAGGGAAGAGTGGGCGAGGTATAGCATTTAGAGTCAAGGCCTGCTGCAGCTGTTCACGCATGATTCGAAGTTGAATGGGAGAGTTGGCGCAGCAGAATTCAGTGAGATGTGAACCATCAAACTCAAGTTCAGGCTACCGGACCATTGAGGTGTATTCCAAGTGGGCGTATGTAGGCGAAGAAGTTGAAGAGAGTCCAAAGGTCTGCTTTCATGGGAATCAGTAAGCCGCTTCGAACCACTCATCGTAGGTAGAGCAGTCGCTGTGCGTGTCGAAAACATTCAAGTATCCTCAGGAACCTGGTAACTGATCAATGTAAACTTTCGCTTAGTTCGCGCGAGATTTTCTCCACTCATATTCCATCAAGGGAAGAGTGGGCGAGGTAGAGCATTTAGAGTCAAGGCCAGGTGAAGCAGTTCACGCATGGTTCGAAGTTGAATGGGCAAGCAGGAGTATTCAGCGAGCTACTCCCCACCAAACTCAAGTTCAGGCTATCAAGCGAAGTTAGCCGCAATCAAAGAAGCTACAGATTAGGGCCCATGTGTAATAACTTTCAGGGAAGTATATAACTACCCCGACAGACAAGCGGCACTTAGGGTCATGGTCTCGATGATATTGCTCTCAAAACTGGTCGAAGTAAACTGGCTTCTCTTTCGAACACATCCGAATCCTGTGATATTAAGCTCATCTGGTACGCTGCAGAAAACTCAGACACTTTTAATGGTTAAGTTTGCAGAAAATAAAAATTTAAGGCAATATAATAACCCAAGGTAGGTAGGTAGGTGAAATGGTTGAAGTGCACCTGGCACTCCTCAAGTAGCACTAAAGCGCCGTTTTGATACCATTAGGAGACTTCCAACAGGCAGATATCTACAGCCAGCCAGAGCTGTTGATATAATGGAGAAGATTGATTGGATTTAGGTTGGCGCACTGCTCCAGGCTGTCGAAGAAAGGAGCTCCCGGTGACCTTAGTCGTCTAGCTGCCAAACCCGGTCATTTACAGAGAAAGTGCTCTATAGTCTCTTTCTTTGAAAGGTCCCCACAGCTTCTGCAATGGGAGTTAAATGGTAAACCTAGCTTTTCCGCGTTTGTGCCGATCGTCCAGTGACCGGTAAACACAGCTAAGAGCTTGGAAATTAAATGGCGTGGAGTCCAAAGAACTTTCCTAGTCCTTCGTATATCGTATTGGGGCCAAAGGCTTTTCGAAATAGCACATGAAGAAAGGGAACTCTATCTTTTCTGCGCTTTCCTGAGAAATAATTTGTGCAGTTCCCCTTTAACAACTGTCAAGAGTATGCCGATGACCGGGTAGGAGGTCTCTGAGGCCAATTCAGTTCCCTTCTTAGCAAGCTCATCAGCAATTTCATTTCCCTCTATGTTCCTATGTCCTGGAACCCAGATCAGTGAAATGCTACCTGCACACCCAAGAGATTTGATCTCTTCTTTACAGGAGTTTACTAATTTCGTTCTGCACCATGGCGTCGTCAGAGCCTTAATCGCGGCTTGACTATTGAAGAAAATGTTAATATCTCCCTCGCTCTCGCGTTCCCTAAGCATTTTCCATGCCTGAAAGATCGCAAAGACTTCTGCTTGAAAAACACTAGCAGTGTTCGGCAGTTTAAAGAAGATAGATTAATTGGCTGATTTAGAGAAAGCCCCTACTCCTACTCCCGATTCTATCTTGGAAACGTCAGTGAAGACAGAGGTGCAAGCTTCGGTGCAGATTTTCCCCTCGATCCAATCCTGCCTATTTGGAAAGACTGCTCTAGCACGACCCTCACACTCTAGTTTGCGGATAGAGAGATCTGTTCGAAGTTCGGAGAAATACGGTGTTAACTGCCCGAAAATGCTACTATCTCCCTTGAGAGATTGTCGCTAGAGGCCAATCTTCTTTAACCTGATTGCACTTTGAGCTGCGATGGAAATGACAGAAAAGTCGATGGGAAGTAAGTGCAAAAGGACATTCAGGGCAGCACTGTGGCAAGTTTTGCATGCTCCGGTGATGCCAATGCATGCAGTCCTTAGCACCCTCCCCAATTTAGTGATATTATGGCCGTTCCGAAAAGCTTCCCCCCAAACCCGGCATAATAACCCAAAAACAAGTCTAAAATAATTTTTCCTTTCAAGAAATCGTATCAATTGTACGCTCTAACCTCTACAACATTTCTTATAAACCGTGAGAAACACTTCATTAATAAATATACTTCAACTCGAATACCATTTAAAACTAAACACACAATCGGTAAAGCAAGAATACCATTATTGGATATAATCAATAGCCTTCAAATCCCCCTCATATGGAAACGTTATTTGGATTGATCCCAATCTCAAACAAACATCAATTAAAATTCAGCCCTTGTGGGGCAGAAACGACACAACACTTGAATACGTAAAATATTTACAAATATTTCGTTCTTAAGGGGAGATATACACCTAAAAGCCGGAAAAAAGGTCATTTTTAAGAACTTTTTTCAAAGGAAACTATTTAAATTGTATGATTGGGGTTTTATTTATCTAAAAGTACATATATTCAAAAATGTGTTAAATTTGTTTTAGCTTAAAATAATAAGAATTGTAAAGGATAATGTAGAATCCTTGGAAGTCCTTGAAAAAATCAGCCTCCGCGGTACCCAATGGCGTTTCTCCAAAAATCATCAGAAATAAGAAAACCAAAAAGATTATTAAACCAGATACTAAAATCTAGTCTTTGTCGTAGCCGATTTTGAAAATATCGATTTTTAACAAAATGGCGGACGTTTGAACATAAGTATTGATTATTGAGCTAAAAATGAGTTCTTATTTTGCCTATAGAACAAAAACTATGTAACGGAAAAAAAAAATCCTATGACATCTACTAGATAATGTTGTATAGAATAACCACAAAAAGCCTCAAGGCAATCGGTTTATTACTTTTCGAGAAATTTTGGGTACCAACTTGAAAAACGTGGTTTTGAGAAAAACACGTTTGAAAATTTGGGAATGAATGAATGCCCATAAAATCAAGTTTCACGTTCTCGGCTGTAACTAGCTTATTTATCGAAATATTACCTTGTCCTTTTCACTAGATATTCTAGAGCCCTCAAACTTTAAGAAAATGCAAAAAAAAAAAATCGATTTTTCACGACCTTCTAGGTGTATATCTCCCCTTAATCTCAGCCCAAAAAGGGATGAAATCTGCAATACTCGTTCAGAGGGCACAAAAAGTCGACCTTCTGCGAAAAACCATATATGGGTGAATGTGGCCAGAAATGGTGGGATGCGGCGATAGCGTCATTTGCACTAAATTATATGTATGTATGTATATCAGAAATGTCAAAAGAAGCAGCAGCTGAATTGGTTTCAACACGTAATATTGCATTAATATCATACGTGCAAATGAAGTGCGGGGGAAAACAAAAAAAAAACAAAAGCTTACATTTAAGAATTGGCAAACAGCAGTAAACAATGCTAGGACATATGTACATGTAAATATGTATGTATATGTAGCCACTGTATGGGTGAGAAGTCCTTAAAAGGATTAAGTGAATAGCAGAGCTAGAAGCAAAAGTAATAGAAAGAAAAAAAAATATGTGTAGAAGCTGGCTCTGTAGGCCATTTTTTGCACTCTTTTGGCGGATTCTCATGTACCTACATTTTTGTGAGCTTTGAAGGTCCTTATATTGTTTTAAGGTACTTTGTAAAAAAATAAATACTTACATACAGACACGTAGCTACTAAAATCCAAACTAACTACAATTGCTAAATGGAATGGTAAGGGGAAAAATAATGACAAGGACACCGTTCAAGGCGAATTTTAATGATTCTGATTTATTTTTTACTCAAACTAGTACTAAGTTCGACACTCAGAGGGAGGTTGATGTGGAGAAATATTCAGAAATGAGTCATACATTCAATTAAGAATACATTAAGTAAGTATAAAGTTCCTTTTAAGGACTTGCTGAAAAACAGGGTGAAAAAATAAAACAAATAAAAAGAAAAAAGCTGACTTTTTCGAGGTATACATCCTCAGATCGAAATTCTTCTGTGTACTGAACAGGTTTGAATGAGTAACATAAATCAAAATATAGAGATACAGTGAATTTGATGCTCTTCAAAGGATTTGCGGAAAGACAAAAATAAAAGTAAAAAAAGAAAAAAATCTATTTTTTTCGAAGAGAAGTGGTTTGTGGAAGAACAAAGGAAAGTAAAATAAAAGAAATAAAAAGAAAAAAGCTGACTTTTTCAAAGATAAACCTCTTCGGATCGAAATTCATTTGTGAACTGAAAATTTTTGAAAGCGTGCCATAGATTCCAGTTTAAATGCAGCAGACTCGATAATCGTCCAAAGATTTGTCAAAAAATAAAAGAAATAAAAAGAAAAAATCTGACTTTTTCGGATCAAAATTCATCTGTGAACTGAAAATTTTTGAAAGCGTACCATAGATTCAAGTATAAATGCAGTAGATTCAATAATCCTCCAAGGATTTGTGAAAAAATAAGTGTACAAAAACGCTCGTAAAAGTAACATAAATCAAAATATGTAGATAGAGTGAATTTGATGCTTTTAAAAGGATTTGTGGAAGAACAAAGGAAAGTAAAATAAAGGAAATAAAAAGAAAAAAAGCTGACTTTTTCAACCATAAGCCTCTTCGGATCGATTTTTTTCTGTGAACTGAAAGTTTTTAAAATCGTGCCATAGATTCAAGTGCAAATACAGCAGAGGTGATATATGTACATAGTATAATTTAATTACAAATTCAATCGATTTAATGATTTTCAAAGGAATTGTGGAAAAACAAAAGAAATAAAAAGAAAAAATCTTACTGTTTCCAACATATCTTTTGCTAGCAAATGCTACTTTGGACTTAGTAGACAACTGAGTAGTAAAATCCTCTCTCGACGAACAAAACTAACACTTTGTAAGTGCCTTATCATGCCCGTCCTGTTGTATGGCGCAGAAGCTTGGACGATGACAATGGAGGATTTTTGGAACTTTGCACTTTAGCGACGGCTAATATCACAGACAATGGAACAATGAGCTGTATAAGCTTTACGGCGAATAAAAATCCAGCGGGTGCAGCTCTAGAAAGTGAGATCAAGTGAGGTAGGATTTTGCTTTACTTGGTGTGCCCAACTGGTGCTGATTAGCATGAGAAAGAGACGCGTGCTTTGGCGTGATTTGTTATCAGACCAATCAACAAAAATAACAATATACTCTTCAAAGGATTTCGTAAAAAACAAAGCAGAAAAAATATTTACAAGAAATAAAAAGAAAAAAGTGGACTAAGTACTGGAAAAGCGGCCAATTCAAATATATCTTATAATTGATATTCTTCAGTGTACTAAAAATGTTCGAAAGCGTGTCATAAATCCAAACACTAATACAGCAGATCTAATACTATACTCAGGATTTGCTGAACGATAAAGCGAGGCAAAATAAAAGAAGTAAGAAGAAAAAAAGCTGACTATTTGGAGGAATACGAATCGAACTCTTTATATTCTACGATAAAAATTCTTCAAAGATTTGAGCCTATACAAAAATATTGGGAAGTCTAGGAAAACTAGTCGCCATGTTATGTCTATTAAGTTAGAATTCTGTCTCTGTCTGAAATGGTGCTGATCCCTTTGGGTACATTCCAATTGAAATTTTAGATGAGTAAGATTATTGAGGCATAAATTATCCTTGAAAGTTGTGGTTTCGATCTCAGCATGGCTAAACATATGTATATGGAGAACTAAAATATAATGTATTTTTGAAGTGAAAAAGTTTATTTCAAAACTTTTTAGGACTTTGTTCTTGTTATTTTTGTTTTAGTAGTGATTCTGCAAGAATCCAATTAGCGCTACCGTACAATTTTGTTGTCACATCCTCGCTTTCACCAGGTAGGTGAAATGGTTGAAGTGCCGGTCTGGCATTCCTTATGTAGTTCTGAAGCGCCGTTTTGATACCATTAAGAGACATTCAACAGGCAGATATCTAGAGCCAGCCAGAGCTGTTGATATAATGGAGGAGATTGATTCGATTTAGGTTGGCGCACTGCCCCAGGCTGTCGAAGAAAGGAGCTCCCAGTGACCTTAGTCGTCTAGCTGCCAAACCCGGATATTTACAGAGAAGGTGCTCGACATTCTCCATGACTGAAAGGTCTACACAGCTTCTGCAATGGGGGTTAAATGGTAACCCTAGCTTTTCCGCGTGTGTGCCGATCGTCCAGTGAGCGATAAACACAGTTACGAGCTTGGAAATTGAATGGCGAGGAGTTCAAAGAACTTTCTGAGTCCTTCGTATATCGTATTAGGGCTAAAGGGTTTTCGAAATAGCACATGAAGAAATGGAACTCTATCTTTTCTACGCTTTTCTGAGAAATAATTTGTGCAGTTCCCCTCTATCAACTGTCAGGGGGATGCCGATGACCGGGTAGGAGGTCTCTGAGGCCAATTCAGTCCCCTTCCTGGCAAGATCATCAGCAATTTCATTTCCCTCTATGATCCTATGTCCCCAAGTGACTTGATCTCCTTCTTACAGGAGTTTACTAATTTCGTTCTGTACCATGGCGTTGTCAGAGCCTTAATCGCGGCTTGACTATCGCTTTCACCAAGTTATACAAGTTTTTCCTTCCTAACTATATTCAGTCTTAGAGAAACCTTCTGAGGTTGCTTATGTCTGTATATGTCAGCTCTTCAAAAAGTGTTTTGCCAAGGTTTTACATCCTCGCCTTCCATAGGGAAGGGCATTCTTTTTCGCGTACCCATTTTGACTGCTTGCTCTCCTATGGGCAAGAAGATAGTTAGCACTGCCGTGAGTTTGCAGGCGTCTCGTCGTTGTCGTCATATTCATCAATGTTGATGTCTGCTTGTGTTGGCAGGTGGGCCATAATGTTGTGCTCTTGCCAGACGTTCAGCAGCCCAGTTCGTCTTCTCTTTCGTTTTCTTGAATATTTAATAGGTTCCGTCATTTTTAAAAAGATATTAAAGTGCTCCTTATTTTCCTTTTACTCGTATCAAAAGGCGTAGTCCTTCATATTTCGCTTTTCCCTTTGTTGGTTTTGAAAATCGTTCTTGGTGTTTCTAGTGCAGCTTAATTTTTAATTTGTTTGTAGTACCATTTCGTCAATGCTCCTGGTGTTCTTCATTCATAGGCGTTAATATCCACGTTACTGATTCGCATATCAGATTTAAAAACGTACAAACTTCTAATCTAATTCTTAATTTAATTTGTATCTCAACACAACTTTCAAACAATACGCAACAACAAATGTCTGTACAGTCTTTTAGATATATAAAGCGTTTCTGGATTAGGCTCAGTATATCTCCCATCAGGATCATGCTATTCATCGTTCTTTGAACACCCACTTCTCTTTCTCACAGATATTTTCTGCCCACAAACTTAAATTCATTCTTACCTTTTTCTCGAAATTACGCCGTCTTCACTTGTTGTTGTGCAGACGCTATAAATCCAGTCTCTAGGCGTCTCCTCAATCAAATTAGTTTACTCGGAATGCTTATGGGAAAAAACATGAATGAATAAATTTATATATAATATTATGTAGAAAATAGGCTTCACAATGAATGAATATCAGAAATTTTATGACAGAAAAAGCATACAAAATAGAGTTGCGTCGTGTGCTGACTGCAATGTTTGTTGCTCCTCTTTTATGCCGTTCACTTCTACCTTATTACTCATTCACTACTAGCAATTCTTTTGCAAATGCATATAGCGTCGATTTATGTAGATAAAAATATATTTAAATTCGCAACACGATTTTGAGTTTTGGTAAAGAGCGCAAACGACTTTTTCCACAAGGAATAAAATTTCGCGCGTTAATCTGGACGCACAAAAAACGCCGTAACCGGCAACGAAATCAGTGAATATAAGTTGCTAAAATACAAAGCGAAACAAAAAGAAATAAAAAGAAAAAATATCAGCTGAAAATAATTTATTCCAAAAAACAAAAAAAGGAAAAGAAAAAGTGGTAAACAGATTGCCTGTAGTTCGCCGCGAGCGCAAACTCTTTAAAAAAAGTCGGATAAATGAAACAAGCGAAAACCTGTCGTTTAAACTGGTTTTAAATTGTCTATAGATTTATAAATAAAGGTTGTTTGTTATTTAAAAAAGGTTAATTAGTGTATGAGTGCTTCTTATATGGAATTTAATTGATGCGGTAGGACACAGATTAACTTGGTTTCTTCTAAATTTCATTTTTATTGTAAAATAACAAGAAAATAAACAAAATTTGTAGACTGAGGATATGTCTCATTGCTGTAGCACAAGCGCATTTAGAGTTCCTAGTTTTATGACACCTCCCATTTTTTTGTTTTTAATTTTTGGTAGCTAATATATAGCCGAACAAACCTGTTGCTTTTCCATGCACTCACTTAAGCTTCTCATCCTTTCTATTCCTTTTCCACTTACTACTTTCGCTGAGCCTTGTATGTATGCACCTCAACAAATTTAACGTTCAGCTCAAATACTTTTTGTTATTGTGCCGCGTAAACCTAACCTTTTAAAACAAAGCCGTGTGTAATCAGCTGTGCTATCGTTTAAGAGGTACAGGTAGACGATGCATTGAGACTAAGTACGAGTATTTTAGAGAACACGAGCAGGAAGTCAAAAGACCCGCCAGCTATGACATTAGATATGTTAGTTATTAGTGTCAGGTTGACAAGATGGTTTGAGTGTAAAGGCAGCACAAACCCTAAACAATTAATGACTAAGATAAAGGTCTACATATACTCGTATGTATGAATAAGAAGAGTAAGTAAGCGAAATAGAACAAGAACGGCATGATGACGGGACAAGGCGGAAATGAAGGTTATAACACAATATTAATGTTAGCCTGACAAATGGTAGGTCAATGATACAAGAATAAAAAACCATCAAACAAAAAAAAGGAAATATATTTGGAATGTCATAAGTCATATTAAATTCAAGTTCCAATCATGACAGATTACAAGACTGTAACAACCGTGAGAGTATTTATGGTTGTGACGTAACAAGTAGCAAATAATTAATAAAGTTGATTAATATTGTATATGGTTAGCAATAAAAATGAAAAAAAAATACAAAACATTAAGGCAAATCCCCACTTATTATCTCTGCTCTACAGCTGATTTTGTCAAATTGACTGAGAGCGGATAGCGATTCGCGGTCTCCGGTGGCCACCTTCTGGGAATATTCTGAACCATGACGATGAAAAACCATATAAGTGGCAGAGGTATGATCGCGTCTTTGCGAACTGGATAATGAGACGACGAAAAATAAGCTTTGCGAATATGTTGCTCCTGCTGGAGAAACACACACCCCAAATTCAGTAAAAATGTGGAAGAAAAAGTGCTAAAATACAGCAGAAGCTTCCGACTTTTACGTGAATAGGTATTCATTTAACGTGAATGATCGCAGTATGCCATGTTTAGATCAGTCCAGAGGTGCTAATAGGTTGGTTTATCCACATCCTGACGCTGTGCGATATATATTTTTTCAATTAAACAAAATTATGCTCAGAACTTGTTGCCTTTGGGGTTTCTTCTGGCCCTTTATTTGAAACACTTTTGAGGCATAGAGTCCTCTCATTCGCCTCTAACATTTCACGTATTTTAGAGCTTGATTAAAACACTGAACCTTTGCAAAAACTTCAAATCAGTTAAAAATTTGTACGATCTTTACCTCCCTCGTACTTTAAATCATACTATTAAAAGAATGAGCTCCGTCAGGAGGGGAAAGCACTTCTCCGAGCCATTCGATACGAAGCGAGGCTTAAGATAAAGCGATTCCCTTGTTTGCAATTTCTTTAATCTCCTACTGGAAAAAATTATTCGTGCGGCTGAGTTAAACCGCTTTGGCAATATCTACTACAAAAGTGTAATGCTGTTGGCGTATGCTGACGATATTGATATTGTCGGCTAAACAAACGCGCCGTATGTTCAGCGTACTCCAGTCTGGAGAAGGAAGCAGAAAAAATTGTCTGGCTGTGAACGAGAGTAACACAAAGTACCTGCTGTCAACATACAAGGAGTCATCGTATTTTGGACAACACGTTACTGTTGACAATCGCGAATTTGAAGTGGGGAAGGACTTTGTTTATCTAATAACCAGTGATAAGATCCAGAACCATGTCAGCCCAGAGATTAAATGAAAGATGACACCTGCCAACAGGTGCCACTTAGGGCTCATTAGGCAATTGAGAATAAGAGCCCTCTCTCGAAAAGCGAAAACAACGCTGTTCAAAAGCCTAATCAACGATGACGACGATTGATGAGAGAGCATGGGAGCGTTCGAGTGAAAAATTCTCTGAAAAATCGTTAGTCCTTTTCTCGTGTAGGCGAGAATGAGTTCCATATTCAATGGAACAGTGAGCTGTATGCACTATACCGAGATGTGGACATAGTAAAGCGTATTACAGCGCTTGGCCATGTCTTGAGGAGAGAGAGACTCCACTAGTAAACAACGAGCAAACTGCCGCCATTAAGCAGCGAACCGAGCTAGATATACGGTTGTAGTACCATCTGTAAGCATTGAAAGAGTTGTTTAGAGAACAAAAATGGACTTCCTAAAGTAAACTGTCAAATTCTCATCCTGTCGAAGAAAAGAGTAAAATGCGGCGAAAATGTGTAGTCTGGTCTTCTTTTCTAATATTTTCAATAGTATTTTTAAGTAGCCGCCGTAGCTTAGCGAGTTTGTGAGTAACTGGCCCGGGTTCGAAAATTACTGTGGGCCTGAAAAATCTAATGATAGAAAAAAGGTTATTCTAAAACCGGAAGCTTTTCAACAGGTTTTCAAAGTTTCTCATCATAAAACCATCTGCCATTCGGAGGCGGCATAAAAGTGTAAGTCCCTGTAACATTCAGATGCACACCACACATTGGAGGCAGACCTCGGCCAAAATACGCAGAGCCAATTATTATTATTATTATCTTAAAAGTTACTCCGTAGCTGAGTAAGTCTGTATGTAACGAAATTTCGGTTGACCCGAGTTCGAAAAATACTGTGTGCCTGAAAAATCAAATGATAGAAAAAAGATTATTCTAAAAGCGGAAGCCCTCCAGGAAGGAATCGCAAACCTCTATATGAACTTCTGTCATGAAAAGTCTTCTCATAAAACCATCTGCCGTTCGGAGTTGATTTAGAAATGTAGGCTCCCCATTTTGAGGTTTACATTACAAATTTCAGGAAGAGTTCCGCCAAAAATATCTAACGAAGCATGTATGCACCGATTATATGTTTATATGGGTTGCTGGTAGATTGATTTCGTGTAAGAATCTATCTAGAACCTCGCTATCGATTCCCTTCCTTTGCTGAATACTAATATGGTGATAATAATCTGCTGTTGCCTTCACACCACCAGGAGTTATCACCGAATTTTATTATGCTAGTTATTGGTCACTTCACGATGGTAATACTTCGCGATGAGACGCAGCACAATGACTGTAGATCTTGGGCTGTAAGATCTCCACAATTGGCAACAAATTTAACAAAGTTCTTTCAAAAAGCGGTCGCCTCTCGGTGGACAGGAGGAAACCTTCGAGTGTGTTTAAAATAAGCTGAAATAAGAAGCAGCCCTTGTGACTTCGATAAGATCCACTGACGACAAATAAAATAAAGTTAGCAATGTCTTCTAGGACTCACCTATTCATTCGCTTGCTTTGTTAAATACTCTTTTCAGGATCTGCTGTTGTTTTCACACGATCTACAGTTCTCAACGAATCTGATTATGCTAGTCAGGGGACACTTCTCGGCAAGACTTCGCGATGAAACGAAACCCAGTGATCCACACCGCTGACGACAAATATAACAAAGTTCCTTCGAAAAGCGGTCACCACTTGGCAGAGAATGGGATCCCTTTTAGTATATTTGAGTTAAGGTGAGCTAAGAAGCAGCCCAGTGACTTGGGTAAGATCTCCACCACTGACGACAAATATAACAAAGTTTTTTCAAAAAGCGGTAGCCTCTTTTCAGAGACTGGGACACTTTTGAGTAATTTTTTTACGATAAATTTATAATATAGAAATATAAATATATATACATTTTACGATAAATCTACCGTTAGAAGAGAACTTAAAACTATGGTGCTTTCCATTTGTGGCAGGAGAGCTTTTTTTCCTTTTAGGGATCCATGCACCAGTCTATTATGCGCAGTCAATAAATTAACACAGCACTACTCATTCCCGTAATATTCTTCATTCGAAGATACAGGAATTTACTTCTCCAGCTCTGGCAATTCTATCATGACCTCAACCCACAACACAAGTTCATTGATATTATGCAAACATAATAAATAATAAACGGTCAAGTGTTGCTTGCTCATAAATCTTTGGGTAAAACCTTCAATCAACAATTGACATAAAAGATGAAAAAACGCAGTGTACCCGCAGAAGGGCAGCAAAGCTAGATAGGAAACTAATCAAGTGGCGTATCTCTACGCTGGCTTAAACAAAAGTACTATGTCGTATGTATGAATGTATGCGTGTAGGTGGGTTGGCTGGCACATTGTCATTGAAATCAGATAAGGCAATATTTACACCTAAAGCAATCAGAAAAATATACTTCTTACTTTGCTATAAATATTATATACGCAGGGACGTACCTACATACACAAATAAATGTGGATGAATAACCAACATTGCCAATGGACAAGAAAATAAGCGGCAAATAGTTGCTATTGTAATGCTAATAAACAAATAATTGTTTAAAAGTCGTAAAAATCTGGTAGAACGACTCATGCACACATACACACACATACTCGCCAGCTATGCATATAGTCTTTCGCTCGAGAGATCTTATCAAAAGGGGGAAAAATGAAAAAAAAAATTGGAATAAGAAAAATTAGCACACTGCAACGGAGAAATGTTTAATACATTTATATTTTATGACTTTTAAACAATTATTTGTTTATTTATTTTCATGTTCTTGCTTTATTTGCCTGCCCGTCCGCGCACTTTTGTTGATAATATTATTGTTGATTTTTGATGTGTTGTTGTTTATAAGCCGCCGGCTCGTGTTTGCTTTGTTATTTCTGTCACATTGTTGCTCACGCATATTGTTGTTATTTTACGTAGGTACTTCTGCTTAGGACGGGCTTCAAACACCAAATTTGTTGCACTGTAGTTGGCTTCATTTCCTTTCAATTGAAGGCTGCCGAATGGCAGATGGTTCATATGGCACACTTTTTCATTGCAGAAATAAACTTAAGATTTCTTATTGCACTTTGGCGGGCGATTCTGAACATTTGGATTTACAAATTTAAAAATTAGGAATTGAACGCTCGATCTTCGTATGAATAGCCGACCTGCTACGCCCAATCACACATTTCTATGTCGCCCCGTTCGCTCTTTGCTGAGATGTTTTTCGTTTTATTGCATTTAATTTTTTGCACTCCGCAAATATTTGCTGAAGCTTTTATTCAATTCTTTACGCTTTAATTTTAAAAATTTAATTTGTTCTTTGTTTCGCATAGGAATGATAAAAAACGAGTGTACGAAAGTACAAAAAAAAAGTCCGATTGTGTTCATGCGAATATTTGTGAGTGTGTAAGAGCACAGGGTGGTCATTGGAGCTTAACACAGTTGGAAAGACACTTTGTTTTCATTAGAAATTTTAGCACGCAGAGTCAATATCCACTCCTGATATATGCAGAGTAGTAGTCATGGTGAAAAGATTTCAGAGGTGTGGCCAAGATCAGACCGCTGACCGGCTCTTAGCAAAATTGAAAGAACCAAGTGATTGGCTGACGTAACAGGGGCCATGACAGCGGTTTGTCTACGAAAAAACTCAGATTGTGTTGGTGATATACGGAAAAAATCAACGCAGCTCCCCTTTCATATTACTTTTTTGCCGTCTGAACAATGACTAATTGGGCCAGTGTATGAGATAATTCTGCTCCCAATTCCCCGGTGATGTGGCAGCCGAGTTTACTCGCTCAATTTCCTTCCTTACCATATTTGAAGGCAAACCTGGTAATACCCTATGAACAGAAAGTACCGGGAATGTTTAAATAAAACAAAACAGAATTAAATTTCAGGCAAATTTATTTTATCTCCTTCAAAGTATGACCCGTCTGAAGCAACAAGTGAAGGGATGGCCTTTAGCTCCTTTTCTTCGCATTCTCTTTGTTCTCTTATATCGACTGAAATCTCCTTCCACGAAGTGGTTACTTCAACTTGGGAAACAAAAAAAGTCGCATGGGTCCATATCAGGTGAATGGTGCTTGCACGATGGTATTTACTTGGTGTTTGGTCATACACATTTTGGGTTCTGTGCGATGGCGCGTTATCATCATGCAAAATCCAAGAATTGTTTGCCCACATTTCCAGGCGTTTGCGACGTACAGCATCTCTCAAACGCCTCAAAACGGATAAATAATATCTTTATTGACTGCCTGTCCTGATGGAAGGTACTCATGGTGCACTACGATTTGGCAATCGAAGAAAACAGCCAACTTTTTGGTCATAGGGTATATCATTCTTGATAGTGTAGCTAAAATGACAACCAATATCGTTGAGTCTTAGCCTGTCAAATAACCACATTGTAGATTTGCTAAACTTTTGAGCTTCACGGATTAAAATCCGGTCCGAATGGTCGTGGTTATGGCATCGTTCCGTTTTTCAAACAATTAACTATGTAATTGTTCACGGATTTGTCGTCAGTGCATCCCTCTGCTGGAGATAAAAGTTATTGCCTGCTTTGTGATATGTGAACTGGTTCCCATGTTTTCATTTCGCTAAGCTTCTCCTTCATTTTGAGGCGTGCGTCTTCATGCTGTCCTACAAATGGAGAGACCCACAATTTTCTATCGCCTCTGAAAGCCAGATGGTTTCCATGAGAAGCTTTTTCATAGCAGAAATGCTCTTGGATCTTCCGAAAGGGTGGACATTACATGCTTGGGCCGATCAGAAGTAGAAAAAACTTTTCCCATCATTTGATATTTCATGAAAAGATTAAATCTCATTTCTCTGATCTGGGTTCCCGGACATAGAAACATAGAGGGAAATGAAATTGCTGATGAGCTTGCCAGGAAGACGTCAACTGAATGGGTCTCCTATTCAGTCATCGGCATCCCCTTACTGTTGTTAAAGGTGAATTGCGCAACTTATTTATCAGGAAAGCGCAGAAAAGATGGAGCTCTATTTCTTCATGTACTATTTCGAAAATCCTTTAGCCCCAATACAATATACGGAGGACTCAGAAAGTTCTTTGGACTCCTCCCCATTCAATTTCCAAACTCGTAGCTGTGTTTACCGTTCACTGGACGATCGGCACACACGCGGAAAAGCTAGGGTTAGCATTTACCCACATTGCTGAAGCTGTGGGAAGCTTTCAGAGAAGGAGACTGTTGATCATTTTCTCTGTAAATATCCGGGTTTGCCAGCTAGACAACTAAGGTCACTGGGCGCTTCTTTCTTCGACAGCCTGAAGCAGTGCGCCAACCTTAATCCAATCAATCCCCTCCATTATATCAACAGCTCTGGCTGGCTGTAGATATCTACCTGTTGGAGGTCTCATAAAGGTATCAAAATGGCGCGTTAGTGCTACTTGTGGAGTACCAGACCGGCAATTCAACCATTTCACCGACGTACCTGATGTAGGCATCGAAACTGAAGCCAACCGGAAGATGGCAGTCACAAAAAAAAAAACACTTTTACATTTTTGAAGTAAACCCTTCACTTCGCCACTGCTTCATATTCGCCGTAAAATCACCTGTTCTGTACTTAAAATGTGTTTTACTTGTTCAGTTTTTCAATACATGGCACTTCTACCAAACCCCTTTGTACACATGTGTGTGTGTGTGCTTTTATTTTATGCGCTTCCCGCTTTGTCATGACGAATGATGATGCGAACGTGTGTTCTTATTGTTGTTTTGCTCGATTATTTGCGAACTCTGGCAGACAATGTGGGAACAGTTCATCATCGCATTCGAGTTGCAGTGCAGTGCAAAAGAATAGAATTGATAAGGCAAGGCAAAAATAAAATAAATATTAGATGAAATAATAGTAAACAAGTGAAGTTGGAAAAATTGCATTTAATTACTTTTTGTATGCACTTCATAAATTATTTGCAGCTGTAACAAATGATCTCGTTCGTTTGGCTTTCACACAACTCGCGAAACCTTTGTAGTCCCTCTACCAGCGACTATTTGTTGCTCTAATTGTTAGTCTTCGGCGCAAATTATCTTCAATTAAATGTCATGCTGCCAACTGCGGGCATTGCGCTCATTTTTGTTCACACACACAATTCCGTCATTGTCTTTGCCTGCGTACAATTGATGACATTCGCCGCATTTGCTTTTGAAAAATAATGGTGGCCGTAAGAAAAGGGATACATTACAGGGTATGCATTAATGTGTTCTTACTTTCATGAATATGTACGAGTATGTAGGAATATTTGAGAAAATTTGCCGGAACTTTTTCCCTTATCGCTTGGGATAATCGACTGTCCATGCCATTCATTAGCTTGTCTATAAATATTAATCATATTTGATATTTAAATATTGATGTTCTCGTTGTGCATTACAGCTTATTGTTTTGTGTTATTTCCTAGGTAAAAGCTAATTGGGGTATTGAAATGTTAATAGAATAATTTTCTAAGAATTTGATGTTAAGAGAAAAAGGTCGTTTGAAATTAGAGTTTTTTTCGTCAGTAGATGTTACGTGGCAAATGTACATACATATAAAATTCGTTGATCATACGACAAAACAACTTCTCTTCTGGATATCGGATTAAACCAGTCTTCGAAATATTAAAAACCAGATAATTCAAAAATTCCTGAATCTCAACTTTGACTTCTTTTAATACCTGTAAAATACGAGTGTCGTTTAAAAAGTCCGTGCAAAAATAAAAACTACGAAGGGGGTTAAATAAGTACCCGTTTTAGAAATGAAGACACCAATACGATATATGAAGGACTCAGAAAGTCCTTTGGACTCCTCGCCATTCAATTTCCAAGCTCGTAGCTGTGTTTACCGGTCACTGGACGATCGGAACACACGCGGAAAAGCTAGGGTTACCATTTAACCTCCATTGCAGAAGCTGTGGGGACCTTTCAGAGAAGGAGACTGTAGAGCATTTTATATATATCCGTTATATCAACAGCTCTGGCTGGCTGTAGATATCTGCCTGTTGTAGGTCTCATAATGGTATCAAAACGGCACTTTAGTGCTACTTGAGGAGTGCCAGGTGTACTTCAACCGTTTCACCGACCTACCTAAGACATCACTTTTTCAAAATTTTTTTTTATTTTTCAACATAGTCCCCTTTTAGAAAGATACACTTCTCCCAACGCTGCGGCCTCTTTTTAATCCCTCCAAAAAGTAGGATTTGTGGAACTCCCCACAATACGCCTCTATCTCGGCGATGACTTCCTCATTTGAACTAAATATTTTTCCTAGATCGGGTGAATACGGGAGGTGCGGCAGCAATTCATGCAGTTTGGTAGCGCCAACTCCGGAAGAATGTGCAGGTGCGTTATCGTGGCAAAACAGCATCTTGTTTTTCGCCAAATGCGGTCGTGTATCCTTCAATTTTTTGTGAAAGCAGTCCAATAACCCACTTTAGCATTGCCCAGCGACCATTCTGCGTTTTCTAAAAGATCCATGAGGATGACGTCGTTCGCATCCCAAAAAACCGTCGCCATGAACTTTCTGGCCGATGGGACTGTCTTCGTCTTCTTTGCAGCAAACTCACCGGGAGAGATCTATTGTTTTGAATGTTTCTTAGTTTTTTGTTTGTGTTGATGAATCCAGGTTTCATCAGCGGTGACAACGCGACGCAAAAATCCCTTCGTATTTCGCTTAAATTGCTCCAAACACTGCTTTGAAGTTAACAGCTGCTTATGCTTGTTGTTCACCGTAGGCAATCGCGGCACCCAACGGGCCGACAAGTTATTCATCGCCAACTTATCATGTAAAATGTTAATTGTCGTTCCGGTCGACACACCTATGGCCTCTGTTACTTCGCGCACTTTCGTTTGTCGATCAACGAGAATCATGCCGTGGACTTTTTTAATGATTTCCGCGGTAAACACGTCTGCTGCGCGTCCTGGTCGCTCCCCATCACAAACGGGTGTCCGTGCATGTTTAGATTCGTTGAGCCAATATCTAACTGTGGTCAGGGATGGCGAAGCGTTCCCGTAGACAGCATCCAACTTTGCTTTTATCTCCTCGCATTTTTTTCCCATCCAAAAACATAAAGTAAATTACCGAACGCTACTGCTCTTTTTCCATCTTAGCGAAAATCTCGAAAACGTCTCACTCGAATAGCTGTCAAATCCAAACTAATCTAACAATCAGTCTGAAATTTGTTTGCTGTCGTTTGATAGATGACAGCACACGATGCTAATACCAATTTCCCTAAGGACCGTCCTCTGTTATCAAACACGGGTACTTATTGCACTTAATTGATTGGGGTAAGCTTTTCATTTTTCTTTGTAATATCCTTTTAGGCTTCTACACTTCGTCCAACGCTGTTCTAGTTTTCTGATCCTTTATGAATAATAGAATTTGTCCGAGTCTGAAAAGTAGCTATTCGTTTCTGCAATTACATCCTCGTTTGAATAAAATCTTTTTCCCCGCCAGCCATTTTTATTTAATTTGGAGAACAAATAAATATGTAGTAGTCCGCGGGATGTGAAAGAAGTTGGAACCCTCTTTCCTTTAATTTTGCGACCACAATTGCTTAGGCGTGAGCTGATGCGTTGTCGTTATGGAAAAGAAAAATCACTCGATTTCCGATCTGACTGAAACTTGGTGTGTGTTCTTCCAAGAGAAGCGAGTTACTAAACATAAGATCGATCTGCGCCAGCACTGACATCTCTCTGAATATGCATGGACTTTTCAAACGATCCTCTTAAGTTTGCACTAAAGGTAGACGAGTGAAACATTTAAATAAGAGAAAAAGATGAACCGCGCCCTTATTTTTACTCCTTTAGTGCTTGGTTGGTTAAAGTGACGATTCATCTAGGATTGTTGGCACATCCTTTCTAACAACTTCTTTAACGGTTATTTAGAGCATGACTATATCCAGTCTGTGCGTTTCAGGAACCTTATTAGGCTGTTGATGTCTAAGCCAGACAGTTGTTCGAGACTCTCTGTAAGCATAAGCTGCAACTGATAGAAAATATCAATGCCGAAAATTTGAGTGTATTTCGCCATGGAAAAGTTTCTCATAGGTGATCTGCCGTTCCGAGGCCGCATAACATTGTAGGTACTCATAAATCGTGGTGTCATTGGTTCTTATATTCTCCAAAATGGTTATGGAAACAACAATACAGTCGGTGGGTTAAGTTAGCGAACCATTGTTAAGTACTGGGAGTCACTTAAATAAATAACACTTAATTGCTTGGCGAGATATAGAGAAAGTATCGCTGTTGAACCACATTAAAGTCAAAATACAGGAGGTCACTTAAATAAATAATATTTGGTAGTCTGAAGAGATGCAGGCGATGAACCGTTTGTTGATTCTCTTTAACAGAGAACTACTAACTAAAGACGTTGCTCGTTTATTACATCTTGTTGGGAAATCTTATTTACTTAAATATTTAAAAGTCACACAGCGTGAAAGCTTTACCACGCCACTTCATTGTTTCACGCATTTTCTCAGAGATAGCAGAGAAGCCGGGTAAACTAAAAATATTACTAGTACTGTCTGTCATGCTTCTATTTTCAAGACTCTTTAACATTTTTACACATTTGCTGATGATTATAAAAGCAATTATTGTTATTTTTTGCGGACATTCTTATGTCTATTCGCTTAACCAAATAGTAATTAATAAGTTGCTATCACTAGATGATAGCAAGAAAAATACTTTAGTATTGTGTTTAAAAAATATTAATTTTTATATTATTCTTCAATAGATAACTATTGAACCGCTGAAGACGGCTGTGTGTTAAGTACATAACTATCGCGCAAAAAATCACAGTTATAAAATTAATAATTGTCATGCAGATAATTCATAACAATGACAATGAAAACAATTATGACGTTACAAAATGACAAATACAATCTTAAATCAATATTTTACCTTACAAGGAGATGCACTAATGCCGAACTGGCGTGTTTGTGGTGAATTTAGTACCATGACTAGTTCGCATTTCTCCTTTACTCCATTTATATATGTACAAAAGTGAATTTTATACGGCGTATGCTAGGAAGAGTCAAATTTTCACAGCTGCATACCATTTTCGATAGATTGAAACTAGTACCAAATAGGACAGTTGGAAACTAGTACGCTTTGTAGCATTTTTTGATGCTTCCGAGCTAATGCTAATTTTGAAGAAATTTGATATGAGAAACAAAATTGTATTTGGACTTTTGCTTTAAGCGTTGCCGCAGAAATCGATTGGGCTAGGACACTGAGGCGCCATTCATTCAATACTTGGGTAATTAACTGGTTTAAGTGTGGATTTTCCCTGCAGTGTAAATACGAACCTTCGCATAAATGCATACAAATTTATGTGCGCACAAGACTTTGACCCTTTAGGCACTTGAGTGCAAATATCTATGCGCGAAGAGTAGATTTTATTGTAAAAATTTGCAGTGAACGCAGAAAATTGCAAAATAAATGTCTTCATCGCTTTTTAAGGTTAACAAAAAGTGAAAGTGTTCAACGCAAACTTTGTGACAATGTGCGTAATGACACACCGGTGACAGTTAACGTCCACTGTTAGACTATGGTAATATTTACAACGAAGATTTAGACTTGAGAGTGGCAAAATTTTTTTGTTTAACTGTTAAACTTGTATTTCTTTTCTTAAAAAGAAAAGCAAAAGCAAAGCAATTTATTTTGCCTTTCAATTAACAACTCATTGCGAATAATCAGCGCTTCGCATACTCGTTCATAACCAAAACTGCTCATAGTGTACAAAAGAACCAATTTAAATAGTCTGGCAACTATGTATTAACTAGTAATTGCAATGCAGGTTATTCAATCTTTAAATTGCGGTGCATTGCCTTTGAAGTGCACTACACAATATTGGCAAACACGTACTAGAGTGACATACGAACGTACAGTAGTGGCCAGTTAAAAGTTATCATCCACATTTTTTAAAGCTTGGGCAAAAATTCGAATATGCGGTCGCCGTAGCCGAATGAATAAAAAGTTTTTCCTAATAACGTCGCAGGTAATGGCAAACCTTCGAGTATTTTTCTGCCATGAAAAAGGTCCTTTAAACATTATTTGCCGTTCGGAGTTGAATTAAAACTGTAGGTTCCTTCATTCCCTCCGCTTTTTCTCTAAAATCATTTCTCTGTATACCAATCCTCTCTATATTAGCGCAAAATAAATCATTTCCTTTTAAATAAATATTTTTACTAAATTAAAAGAACAATTTTGAGTGATGGAAATCTTTATTTTGACCTTTGCGCGCTTTATTGCTTCTCTGTTTTTCTACTGCAGTTGTCTAGTTCAGAAGCGTCCAAAATAATTGGCATACGATGCCATTTGCAAAAATTACAAATCTTCCGATAAGGTAACTAATTTGCGCCACCTTCTATTATTAGTAGGCATGTTGTTGTTGAGCAGCATAAACATTTCCTATACATGTACGAGAAATGCTGCTGGAGTTACAGTCCTTGGTCGGATACTATAAATCCGGGTCGTTTCGGTAACGTAGAACCGATTGTCGTAGGAACGACATAGTAGACATAGTTCTAGTAGGTGAAGAGTGATACTTTTCTCTCCATACTCCGCTACTTGGAATTCATCTGGTTAAATTGCCGCCAGGAATCGAAATAAATCACAATAAATCTTCTAGTAGTACTGGAAAGAAACTAAACTCTAGTAAACTCTCCTAGTATTTAATAGGTCCTAAAAGTTTCAGTCCTCCATTTTGATGTCTCTCTCAAAGAAAATACACTAAGAGCTGTAATTTGATATTTTATAAGATATATGGAAGAGGCAGAAGATTTTAAAATGACATTCAGAACATAACTTATTGTGGTTCTAGTGCTGAGTGCTCTACTTATGCAAATCATGCTAAATCTCTAGACTAAGACATTGTACAGATTCATAAGTAAAAACACTCTCAGCTGGTTGTCCAAAAATGCACACAGCTGAGATCTCCTGATTCCAAAAGGCTGTTTTCATGTTACATAAAAATGACTAAATTTCGTAGAAAATTTTAACAAAAAGTCTAAGAAATGACGTAAAAATTCAAATATTTCTCAATAAAAAGCAGTATTATAGCTAAGAAATATATGTATTATAAATATTTTTTATTGTAAATTTTCCAAGTCAAAGACATTATTTTCTATTTGTTTGTCGAAATTCTACTGTTTTTAATGTTCCCATAAAAATTCTAATTTGCCATAGGAACCCTGCCAATACGATTAAACAGAAATACCATCACACAGTTGACTGCATGTCAAACTCACACCAAGGGTGTCTGTCAAAAAATAGGAAGAAGGAGAGTGTTTTTGCTTGTATTTTTGTGCAATGGACTAAGGCTAGCAGTCTAACTCAATGGGGTCCAACACGCAGTCATTCTATACAGATAAATATAGTATGTACCTGTACCTTACAACGGCTTTGTAGATCCAATGAAAATTATTGGAATTTAGCCCGCATTTTTTATTTAAGGCTTCGTTGCAAGTATAGGGATCCTAAGAAGTCTTCTCATATCCTTTAACTATATTGTTTTTACAGTTCGACTTCTTGTAAGACATGGGCTGAAAAGTCCCGGGTCTAACAAAGAAAACAGGTTGTTTTTTGTTCGCTTAGCTTTATTCATTAACTAATTTTCATCAAGAACAACGCAATCATTCCAGCGCCACTCTAACATTTCGATACCACTTTTCTAGAACGATTTATCTTTTGCCTCAGTTTGTATTTCTCAGTTTCAGCAATAACCTCTTCATTCGGGGGAAATTTCGTATCGGCGATCATTTCCTTAGGTCTACAGACAGCCAGTAGTCACTGGGAGACAAATCTGATGAATACGGTGGATGTGGGAGCAGTTTGAAGTTGAATTCATGTAGTTTTTTTCATTGTTTTGATTGACTTGTGACACGATGCGTTGTCTTCATGAAACAAAACAGTGACCAAACGCGGCACCTACTTTGAACAGAACTTTCTCATAGTCAAATGCTCTTGTAAAATAAAGCCAACACGTCCTTTGATATCTTTATGATGTCAGCTAACTCACGCAACTTCACTTTTCGATCATTCAAAACGATTTTGTGGATTTTTTTGATGTTTTCTGGTGTTACCGCTTCATTTAGACGTACACTGCGTTGTGCATCATCGGTGTCTCTACGACCACGTTTAAAGTTAGCAAACCATCGTTTTATTGTTGTTTGTGATGCAGCGGAGTCCCCATAACACTTTTCAAGCCATTGCTTTGCTTCAACGGTATTTTTCCCCATCAAGAAGCAGTGCAAAATTAAAACACGAAATTCTTTTTTATCCATTTTTTGAAAATAACAAAAGTAGCGCCACTTTTACCACAATAACTCACGAACTAATGAATAGAATATCATAAAATCTTAACAGCTGTCTTTTTAAGGTTAGTACTAACTGAGAAAAAGGGTGAATGCAATAAAAATAGTGTCATCTATTTGTGAGGCCCGGGACTATTCAGCCCATGTGTTATAATAAGAATAACACCCAGAAATTTGGCTTTGTTTCTGAAGGGAGGCTCAATGCTGAACGAGGCTCAATTTAAAAAAAGAAACGTGAGCTTTGCTGCCTTTGAGCGTAGAAATTATTTGTGATTGGTCTACATGTACCAGAATACCTCAAAAATTAGTTGAACGTCCTTAAGTTACACGATCTTGAAGGCCAGTGAATATACTTAGATGCAACGCGAGAGAACGAAACCCTCGAACTTCTCAGCCAATACATTTAATATTTCCCGCTTGGTATGGCAAGTGGCACCATTCTGTTTTAACCACAAGTTTGTGAGATCCATAACCATCTTAGGCCATAAAAAGATTGTTGTCATATTCCGATATCAAGCGTCCTTAAAAATCCTTTTATTTGTTGCAAATAGGATTACTTACCATTTATGGCCACCATCACCTGACTACGAGTTTCATTCTATTTTTCGCAAAAGCGATTTGAAGGTGAAATTTCATTGAGGAGGAGAAATAACACCTAACAAAATTTCTTATCTGTGGTCACTTTTATCTCACCGCAATTGTCGCTACGAGTAATCGTGTGTGTATTTGTGTGCAGGCGAGTGAGCATTTACGAGTATACGAGTATGACAAACATGTCACCTGTAACTGTAAATGCCAACTATTGGGCTTGGCGGCAAATTTTGCCAATCTTAACTAGTTTTTGTTTTTTTTTGCATTTTCAACCATTTTAAATTAAATTATGCCTTACTGGGGTAAAATATTTAATGAAGTGGAGGTATTTTTAGTGAAATCGTGGGAGTTGTTTTTTTCTCCATTTCATTTTGCATTTCTGTAATGAGAATTTTTCACAAAGTATTCTTAGAATTCCTGTGAAGCACTCAAAGCTTTTTTTATAGTTCGGCAGCTGAATGTCAATTAAATAAAGACGCTCTATTTTGATAAACCGCGTAATTAAAGAGGTAAAAATATAAAAAATAAATATAAAAAAGTAAAGCGTAAAAAAGTGTTGTTATGCGCCGCGATGTTCTGCCAAATATTATGCGGGAAAACAGCGGTTACACGCACGCATTCTAATGTCAACTGCTCATTAATGTCATTCGTGTCTTCGTAAGCACACGTAAAAACCAACATACATAAGCACATGGGTACATACATATATTTATAATAATAAAATAAAAATATTAAAGCAAAAAAAAAAATTTAAGTAAAAATAACATAATAAAAAAAAAAATTAAAAGAAAAGAATGAACGCATAACAAAGTTGGTCGCACGAAAAAGCTTACCGCCGTATGATATTCAGCTGCTCTTCTTCTTGGCCTTAGAAGCTGGAAAGTAGTGCAACGTGCCGACACCTCGACAATAGGTTAACACTTTTTGCTGACGGTTTTTATTTTTTATTTTTTATTTTTTATGGTTTCTTTGCTTTTTTGTCCGTTTCGTTGATTTGTTTTTTTAGTGCAGCTGCTTCTGCACTGTTGTTGCTTTGTTATTTTAGATTTTTTTTCATCGCGGCTTGGTGTTGCTGTTATTTGCCGCTTCATTACTATTATTATTTGTGCTATTATGGTGTCATGATTTTGTTGGTTTGGACTTGGCTGGGCTGGTATTAGCTACAACCTTCTAACGGTTGAAATGGGGCTTACATGCATTCTTACACATTCTACTTACTTAACTTACCAACTTGCGTTACACAACTACAAATAAGCACATACATAAGTTCTTGCCTGCTTAAAGAAGTTGTGACCGAGTAAGCGTAGAAAGTACAAATACAAATACGAGTACAAATATTTGAGGCGTACAATTTCAAGGGAAATGGGCATGAAAAAAGAATTCAGAAAAAGCACACATATGCACTTATTTATGCTACTATAAGTTCCACAAAGCTCTTTCTGATTAGAACATTTTAAGTGGATTAGGAAAATCTTATGGGAAAGACCCTACAAGTATTTGGAGAAAGTCGTTCTTATACCCGAAAGCGCTGGTTAGGGCCTATCACAGTCAATCAGACACACAAATGATAAAGGAGTTCGAAATGTAGTAAAAGCTCCCATAGTTCGACACTCATCTTACCAGTGCTTTTCTCCGGCTATAGGTAGGATAGGAAGAGTACCACGGGTACACTACAAGTTGCACTATAGTGCTGTTTTGATACCATAATGTAGACCGCTTGAAAAACTCAAAACTTGAAGAAGAATGATATAGTGTAGGAGAGCAACAGGATGAAGAACTGCCACAGGCTATCCCCGAAAGGCACACTGAGGAATCTCAAGCGCCTAACTGCCACACCCGGACATTTGCAAAGGAAGTGTTCAACATTCTCTTTCTCCACCGCATCCCCACAGCTTCTGCAATGGGGGTTGTACGGAAGTTCAAGCTCCTGCGCATAAGTTTCTATCACCTAGTGATGGGTGACCCAGCTATGAGTTTGGAAATTGAATGGCAGGGAATTCACAGCACTTTAAGCGTCCTGTTTCTGTCGCATTGAGGGCAAAGTGTTTTTGAGGTAACACTCAATAATATATAACTCCACATGTCTTGCGCTTTTTTAGGAAAAAAATTGTGCTGTTTCTCTTTAACAACGGTCGAGGGGACACCGATGTCTGAGATGGGGACAACTAAAACCGGTTTGTCGACCCTTTTCTGACAATCTCTAAGCATTTTGCATGCCTGCAGGATCGCAAAGAGCCTTGATTGCAAAACCCTACTAGTTTTCGGCAGTTTAAAAGAGACTGAAATATTGGCTAATTTAGGGCAAAAAGATGTGCATGCACTACAAAGCTTTGTACGCAAAATTATGCACGTATTCTGGCCAAATACAATTCAAAAAACCGTGATTTGGCAAGCCACAAAGCAAAAACCGATTGAAATTGAAATCACTAAACGTAATTGGAACTGGTTTGCCCACTCCTAATGCAGATCAAACAACGACATCACCAGAAATGCAAATGAGTGGAACCCGCAGGGCAGCCGCCGCAGAGGAGGACCGTCAAACACATAGAGACGGATGATAGAGATGGAGATGGAGAACACGAATAAAACATGGAACGAAATTAAATTACTGGCCCAAATTTGGGACCAGTGGAAACAATTTGTTGAGGTCCCATATTCGATAAAGGAGTAAAAGGATCAAATATATAGGGGAAACCCCCGAATCCATCTTGGATCCGTCAGTGAAAACAAAGATACCTAAGTCCGTGCAGACTCTGCCGTCCTTTGAATCCAGCCTGCTTGGACAATCCAGCTATAGCCACAGTACAATTTGGCTATAAGAGAAGTCCGCTTGTGGGGCAAGTGCTTATAAATAAAGGTACCCACTTTCCAAATAAATAATGAAATGTTGCTAGTTCTCGGAATTTAAGCTCTTCAATGCACGAGGAAATCAAGTGGATCCTTTCACATCCATAGGTATTACAATTTTGTCCAATACTCTCGCTTATGACATGGAACTATGTAGATCTCGGTTGAAAGAGGTTACTTTCTTTTCGCATTCGGTGCTCAATCCGAGCTGTTTGAAGATTTAAACTAATAAGCGACCATAAAGCAAATGCTTATTCTCTTCTATAACAAAGACATTTGGACCTTGGCTGCGAATGGACCTTGCCTGAGATTATCGAGCAAAATTCTTATCCGGCTAGTGCACAAAATGTTTAGTTGTTAGGTTATCGGATGGCTCGAATCTGGACGGAAGAGTTGGTGGGGGAGTATTTTGCGAGGAGCTCCCGGTCGCTCTCACTTTTTTGCTACACCTGCGGATATTGCGGGTTTAAGTATCACTTACCTGGTTAAGTAGTTAATAGGAACGTAATTAGCCACTGTTGACTATCATCCTCTAATCCAAAGTCCTTTCTTACTTTTTCCACCTATCTGGTCTTTCGGTGAATCCTACAAAAATTACCTTAGTGCTTTCCACTAGGAAACGCAATATGGAAGGCCTGTTACTACCCACATTGAAAGGGGTAACACTGCAACTGTCTTCTGAGGTTAAATATTTAGGAGTAATCCTAGATAGTAAGCTTACCTGCAAGAAACACGTCGAGCAGAAGGTCTCTCGAACACTAAAATTCTTCTGGCAGTGTAAGAGAACCTTTGGCAAGACATGGGGTTTAAGAACGGCGATAGTACACTGGCTGTACATCACCCTGATTAGACCCATTATTACATACGGCTCTGTAGTATGGTGGAAAGCCACAATGGTTAATTCCAGAGTAAAACTCCTAAACAGGCTGCAGAGAAGTGTGTGCTTGGGTATCACAGGTGCCATGAGTACGACATCTGGTGATGACCTTAATGCCATTCTGAACTTGCAACCAGATCTTTAAATTCGAAAGGAAACAATGAAGGCGGCGTACAGGCTCAACTTAAACGGAGTCTGGGGTAAATGAAGTAAGCATTGGCCACTGTCAGATATACCACCAGTTGTCGGAGCGGTGCACACTGTTCTCGATGCCGGTGGACAATCGGGTGCCTGTCGTTAGCTTCGGTAGGAAATATGATGTTTTGATCCGAGATAGAGATCAATGGATAAGTCCAGAGAACCTACTAACGGGATATCAGCACACTTTCTACACCGACGGATCCAAAACCAGTGGATCTAGGTGGTATGTACTTAGACGAAGACACTAAGTACTCCTATACCACACGCTATCTCTTACGGAAGTCTATGCCATCTTGAATGTGGCTTACTGGCTAATTGAGAAAATGTGGCGGGGCAAAAGTATTGGAATTTGTAGTGACATTCAAGCTGCACTGAAAGCCCATGCTAACCCACGCTGCTCTTCGAAGTTAGTGGGTGAATGTAAGGCAAAACTGAACAGTGTTGCAAAACACAACAAAGTTAGTCTTATTTGGGTGCCCGGACATTGTGGTATTACAGGGAGCGAGTTAGCTGATAAATTGGCAAATGAAGGCTCTGCAAGTATGCCAGTAGGCCCTGAACCCTTTCCAGGTGTCAATTTCGCATCGATTCAACTATGGATTGACGACTTCATGAGGTCTACCCACAGAGATCGTGCAGAGTAGCCAAGTGCTTTGTGAAAGAACCAAACAGGAAAACAGCGACCTTTCTCCTAAAACTCAGCAGAAAGGACCTGAGACTACTGGTTTGTGTAATCACTGGGCACAACGCCTGTGGTCAGCATATGGCTGCTGTGGGGGTCGTAGACAGCCCGATATGGTTATCCTGTCTTGAGAATGACGACACTGCAGATCATTTTCTCTGTAGCACTCCGGCGTCTTCCAGAATCAGACTTAGGATATTGGGTTGTGATGTACTGAGTATGGATAAAGTTCATACTCTTCCTCCTCCGGATCTCTTAAAATTCATCAATGAATCCAAGAGATTTGTGGAAGAGTGACCTCAAACTAATTTATCCGTCTTACCACCCACTTTTTATCTCTCCTATCTCTATTCTTTCTACTGATATCTATCCGGGTGTAGTACAATGGTCTACTGACTGAGTGCTTGGACTTGTCCAACCCCCCCACAAATCTAATCTAATCCACCTATCTGGTTCTTTTCCTTCTGCTTGGTCATGGTATTACAAAGGACGCATTTTGATTATTTGCCCAAGTACGCCCCTCGCAAGGGAAACTATTTATCCTAACCTCACCTAGGTTATCGGCAAGTCGAAGCTCTTCAACTGAGTTACATATATTCGGTATGCGCCACACGATAACAGGGATGACGTCAGGCTTATCTTACCAGCAGCAGGCATGGTGATAGTTTCATTTTCACAAAAACTCCTCTTCATTAAACGCACTGAGCGAGCAATACAAGGAAAGAGCTGTCAGTTGGATTCAGTGAAGCGCTTAATGTTAGAAAAATCGATGCCTTATTGGGTAACATAATAGCAGGGGACCAACGCAATAAGGGAGAGAGTCTTACCATGAGAACAAAGTATTTCTAGTATAATAGTTTACCCCAACAAAAGAGGAAAGAATCCCACAGCTACATTTAAACACAAGATACTGCAGATCTTCAGCAAGAGCTGCATACCTCATACTAGTATCTAAATTATCTACATCTTTTCAGAGTGAGCAGACAAAGAGATCTGCCTTATAGTCAGAAATGAGCTTAAGATTTCCACACTAGATGACAGTAGCTTTGATAGCCGATCGAGGCAGTCCAATTAAATTTCAGAATTATTTAGCGGATTTCTTTATCAGGATAGTTGAGGCATAACTTGATTTGGCGAATAGATATTGAAGGAGTTTGATGATTGAATAGCAGTTTTAGGACCGCTTGTTGGCTACCGCCGCAGAGAAAGAGTGCATACACCCTCTTCGGAAGATTAAGATATGCACTTAAAGAGGGAAGTGAAGTTTTACATTAAACTCGATATACCCAGATTTTGACTAGTCTTTCTTCGGTACCATTGGTTACGAACTGTACCGATACATTAATGTTTTGACGAGTTTTTGTATTGGAGAAGAGATTATATATGGAAAATGCCGGGATATGTGTTAATTAATATTAAGCAAACTCTGCTATCTGTAAAGATTCTAGAAACTGAATAACAGTTTAGGTATTGAGCGCAATGTGAACTTGTCTAAGAAGATTTTCAACTACACGCCGACCTGTAAATTCTTTACTTTAAATAAAAATATTCTGGTTTTATCACCACGTCTGGAAAGAGAGTCTGTGAAGCAAGCAAATCATATCACAAAACTTCATGACCCTCAGATATCTATAAAAAAAGTAAAATTTTTTATGCTTACAACAAATTAGAATCCAAAGCTAATTCAACGATTTGTATGGCAAAAAAATAAAGAAAAAACACCAAACAAAAAAAAAAAACACACACACATACAAACACCGATTGCGCGCATTTGGTGCGAAGACCGGAAATGCATAAAATGAGAAAAAATTTTCAGAACTTTGTGATAAAAATAAAGCAAAGAGAAAGAAAATATGTATGTATGTACAAAAATGATGGCCTAAGCAGTGACTGCCACCGGTCTTAGCGCATAGCCGCATAGCCTGCCTGTCACCCATAGCGCACTATTATTAGCTCCTGCTGTTTTTTGTCCATGGGACAAAACGGGCCAAGATCGCTTCAATCCAAGTAGTCTTCAAATCTATTCATTCAATAAATTCGAAGCAAAAGTGGCAATAAAATGCGGTGATTGCTCCACTCCAGTGGAGAAGTCTTACAAATACTTGTACGACCAAGCGACTATAGAAATAGGAAGCGCAGTAGAACGTAGAGAAACTCGCCGGTGGTATACGCTTCAGTTGTTTTGATTTGTGTGCACTCCTACACTCATTAGCAAGTCAAATAAGATGAGTTGAATGCTTTTGAAGTTTATGAAAGAAATTGTCATTGTTACCTGTACGTTGCAGGAGAGGTAAGTAGTTCTGTTCTTTCATCTTTAAGCTTCTTTCATTTTTACTGCCACGCTAAACGCTTCGCTTTGTTTTTGTACTTGCTTACTAACCATGCAACTGTGGTGCCTACTATAAATCCATAAATAAAATTGTCACAATATAGCGGACAAAATAAGTGTGTCAAACGTAGTGACATCATGGTTGCGTTAAGCGCTTGTTTGTGCTCGCTTCGGTTGGCGTTCGACACACAAATATGCAGAAGCACATAATTCTCTGGTGACTGCTGTTCTATGCTATGCCTGCTTGTGTTGGTTCCCCCAACTAGTTGGAGGAATGTTTATTGTTTATGTGGATTATTTTTTCTTTTTATTTCTCTTATTCCTAAGTTCCAGTGAAGTTGTTATCCATCCGGTGGCGGCATGACAAAGCCTGAAAATAGAGAAAAAAATATGCTATATATTATTGAAATGTTCACTTAAGCTCAACGCGGTGATTGGAAAATTTGTTTTGATTTGTTACGAAAATGGTTTGGATGCAATTAGGAAGAATTCCTTAATAGTAGAGGGCGGAAGGCAAAGTGCGTTAAACACAATAGTTGTCGTTTGATGCTTAGAAAATTGGCTTGACATATATAAGTAGATACTTCTAAACATGATTTAGAATAGCTTTTGGGTTCAACAAATTTTAGATTAACTTTTACTGTAGTTGAGGTTACGCGTCGAGTTTCCCAACATTGGTATCCTACCAGGTGCAGTAGCGTAACGGATTCAAGTCATCGGCCTTATCAAGTGTGTCTGTGTACGGGAAATCAGCTGTGAGCCAGAAGATTGTAGCTTCGATTTCAAGTGCTGGGATATAAAACATAGGCAGTGACTTTCAACCAGCTTACACTCGGCAGACAATAGAAAACTGCGAACTTTATTTTTGCGTTCAAAAGCAGCATGAAAATATGGGGAGGGTTCTCTCCATTGCGTTGCCACGGCGGTTGAGAGTATGTGAATGATCAGCCACGGTCCTACAGCTTAATGCTGTCTCCGAATGGGAGATAGATTTTAATAAGAAGCTTTTTCGATGGAGAAAAACGCTCGGAGGTTTGCCATTGTCTGCCGAAGGGCAATCGCTGTTAGAAAGAACTTTCTTCACCAACTCAAACGAAATTCTTTCGATGTATAATTTTTTTACAACTTCTTCTATATTCTCCATCTGATCTTTTCAACTCCTCTTCCTCCTCCGACGAACGAAACCGCTGTATCATTATTCGCTGCGCTATGTCTATGTCGTCGTAAAGCTCTTACAGTTCATTGCTTCTTCGCCTGTGATACTCGCCGTCACCAATGTGCAAAGATTCGAAAATTTTCCGCAGAATCCTTCTCTCAAATACTCCAAGGGACGCCTCATCGGATTTTTTACAACTAAGGAGTGTAAAAATCGGTGAGCAACAAATAAAGAGTTAGACTGTTTCTTCGTTGTTCTCAAAATATGAAGTGCGTAAGATTTTTTAGTCGCATTGCGGCTGCTAAAACTAGAAAAAACAAAGAAAAACACACAGTTACACATTACATCAGTAGCGCCAACAGGAGGAAGCGGGCAATCGCGGTAATAGCGCAAACACACCACAAATTCAGCCAAGTCCTCAACCATCTGTGTGATCCTTCTGGCCGAAAAATGTGAAATAAAGATGGCGCTCCAAGCAGTAAGAAGGCATTGTTCCTAAGCAACGATAGGTGGGCATTCCCACTACTTAGGCCTGTTAGCGGCAGGCTAATCACCTACTCTGTCAGAAATCAAAATTTTTTTTTTTTTTTTTTTTTTTTTTATATCTCCCTTTATTTATTACAGTCTGTTATATATTAACAATATGTAATTTTTGTACAATTAGGGTCTATTAAGTTCTTTTACCAATGTAAGAAGAATCTGTTATTATTATTATTGTTTTTTGTGATTACACTGTAAATCTTATAGTTAGATCAGTCGGTGTGAGTCGCTTTAATCTTCGTTTGGTATTTTCTGCCGGTGCTATTTTACGCATTTCTTCATTTTGGTGGACTGACAGTCGCTGTATATGCTTAGTGCTACATTTTGTGATTGTTTCTTGGATAGTATCTACATTTAATTCACGATGTATGGCTTCATTGGGAATAAACCAACCAGCATTTGTTATATTTCGTAATATTTTGGATTGTGTTCGCTGTATGAGCTGAATATTTGTGTTTTTAGCCGTTCCCCATATTTCTATTCCGTATTTCCAGATAGGAGTAATAATTGTTTTGTATATAGTCACCTTATTATACAGTGATAGTTTTGATGCTCGTCCTATTAGCCAACTTAATTGCCGGTACTTATTCTTGATTTGATTTCTTTTGTTAATGATATGCTGCTTCCATGTTAGTTTTTCGTCAATAGTTATTCCAAGATATTTTGCTGCTGGGCAGATTTTTATTTTGTTGTTTTTTAAGGTTAGATTATATTTTGATGTCTTTTTGTTTGTATATATAACTTGGATAGTTTTGTCTTTATTAACTTCTATACCCCATTCGTCAAACCAATTTACTGTATTGTTTATTAATTTTTGAAGTGTAAAGGTCGCCAGTTTTTCGTCATTGTTTGATGCCATTAATACAGTATCATCCGCGAACGTTGCTATCATTGTATTATCTGTTGTCGGAGTTGGCACATCTGCGGTGTATATTAGATATAAGAGAGGACCTAATACACTGCCTTGCGGTACTCCAGCTGTCATTGGTAGAATATCGGAATATTCGTCTTCATATCTTATATAAAATTTTCGATCAGTTATGTAGCTCTTCAAAAGTTCAAAGTAGTTTTGTGGAAAGATTCGTTTGAGCTTATGCAAAAGTCCTTTATGCCAAACTTTATCAAAGGCTTTTGCAATGTCTAGGTATACAGCTACACAATATTTTTTGTCATTCATATCGTTAAGTATTTTGTTAGTAACCCTGTGGATTTGTTGGACTGTTGAGTGTTGCCGTCTAAATCCGAATTGATGGCTTGGTATCACTTTTTTTGCTGTCAAAATTGGTTCTAGTCGGTCGAACAATATTTTTTCAAACACTTTTGAAAGGATTGGCAATAGGCTGATGGGTCGATATGAGGCAGTTTTGGTGGCATCTTTTCCTGGTTTGGGTATGGCGGTAATTTGAGCAATTTTCCATAGTCGTGAGAAGTATTTAGTCTCTAACATGCAATTGAATATATTTCTTATGAATTGCAATGCTGTTTCAGGTAACTTTTTTAAAATTTTTCCATTTATTAAATCATATCCTGGAGCTTTTTTATCGCTTAGCTGTTTTATTTGATTTTTAATTTCGCTTATGGTGGTCTTTTTTGTTTTGATTTGCGGAACGTTTGTTATGTTGTCAGATTTAATGTTTATGTTTTGATTATCCATTTCGCTTGTAAATGTGTCTAAGAAGTGTCTGGCTAGGGTGTCGGCTTTTTCTTTGCTTGTTTTTGCCCATGTGCCGGCTTCTGTTTTGATGGGAGGTTTATGTATTATAGCGCCATTAATGTGTTTTGTTGCTTTCCATAAGGAGTAATTTGTAGATGCTGCTGTTCCCAGGTTTGCCATATAATTTCGAAGTTTACTCTCCTTGTGTTTTGTAAGTAATGTTTTTAGCTCATTTGTCGCTTTATTAAGTTTGGTCTTATCTGCTGGATGTCTGGTCGTTTGCCATGTTTTGCGGAGTTTTCTTTTTTCACCGATTTTCTCTTTAATGTAAGTTGGGATATTTTCTTTGTTTGTCATTTTCGGTGTGGGTGTAGAGGAAGCAACTGCTTGTATTACGCTATCATTGAAATATACAATAGCGGCGTCAATTTCATCTTGAGTTTTCAGTGATATATTTATTTTGAGTTTTTGCTCTAATATTTGGCAAGCATTAGTCCAATTCGTGCTAGAATTATATAGGCCCAGAGATTGTTTTATTTCAATAGGTCCAAGTAAGGTCATAATTAATGGTGAATGGTCTGAAGATAGCTCTAAACATGATTTTATTGTTAGATTTTCATATGGCATATTTTTAATTATGCAAAAGTCAATTAGGTCCGGTTGTTTTTTCGTATCTGTTGGCCAGTAGGTTGGCTCACCTGTGCTAATAAACCGACTATTATTTTTTCTAATGGCTTCAATTAATTGCCTCCCTTTTTTATTTGTTAACCTTGACCCCCAAAGTATATTTTTAGCATTGTAGTCTCCTCCGGCTAAGTATCGATTCCCCAGTGATTTTAGATAATGCAGGTATTGTTCTTTTGTGTTGTTATATTTGGGGGGACAGTAGACTGCAGATATTGCTATTTGCCCTTTTGTGTCTTCTATGGCTATTGTGGTGGCTTGGATGTTTTTTTCTCTGTATACCTCCAGTTCGTTGTATTTAATACTTCTTTTGATAATAATTGCTGTCCCACCGTGCGCTTTGTTGTCGGGTTCATTTGTGTAATGTATATTATAGTTCGGTATGTTAACAAAAGTTTTGTCAGTGGCATGAGTTTCAGAGATCATCATTATATCGATTGATTTATTTATTAAGAATGCTTTAAGTTCCAGAACGTGGCGAGCAAGTCCATTCGCATTCCATATAGCTAAATTAATTTTATTCCTTTCGTTCATCGAGTTTGGTAACGAGCAGTGTTAATATGTTCATCATACTTGTCATTTGGGTTATTAATTGTCTCATCATTACTTTTAGTTCGATCATATCGTCGTTATTTTTTGGAACATGTTCGATGTTATTTTTTGTTTGATTCTGTTCTTTTGGTATTGTGTTGATTGTTGTTGCCTGGGCGTATGTTATGCCTGGCACCACTCGTGTTGTATTTGCGTTTGTTTCGATTGTCTCATTATTCGTTTGTTCTTTTTCATTTTGAATACTTTTTTTGCGTAGTGCCGGATATCTCTGGACTTGTAGTGCTTTATATATCGCACATCCGCGGTAGTTTGCTGTGTGATTTTCGCCACAATGTATGCATTTTATGCTATTTTTATTATTGCCTTTAATTGGACACATAATTGTTTTGTGTTTGCCTGCACATTTTACGCACGCTGGGTCTACTTGACAATAATTTTTCGTATGGCCGTATCTTTGGCAGTTTGTACACTGTGGTACTATTCTTTTTTGGCGGGGTGGTTCAAAACTAATTTTGCAATGTAGAAGATTAGTTATATTATATATTTCTTTGTTATTATCCTTTGTTTTTAATTCAAGTGAAAATAGTGAAAGTGGTTGTTTTTTGCGTTCTGAGTTGGTTATTTGTATGTTATGAATGTTTGTTATTTCGTGACCTAATTCAGCTAGCTCTTGTTTAATTTCTTCGGTGTCAGTTGAATAGTGCATATTACGTAGTATTACTTTAAATCCTCGTTCATCTTTTGGTCTAAACGTGTAGTATTTTGTTTGTTTTTGCTTAAGTAGTTCTATCATTTTTTTATAGTGTAAAGGCTCTTTTGCTTGTAATTTTATTTCGTTTTTGCTAAGTACTTTTATTTCGTAAAATATATTTGGGATCGTATTCAACGCGTCAGCTAGAGCTTTTATATTTTCGACATTCTGGACGTATATAGGTGGAGGTTTTTGCATGCGTGGAGTTTGTTGGCTGATATTCGGAACTGTCCCACTGTCGCTTTGCTCTTCTAATATATCGTCGTCCGCTAGGAGAGCAAACTTGTTTGAAGAGGCTGGATTGCCCAGCCAGTACTCTTTTAGTGTTGTCTGTGTTGTATTTTGTGCTTTGGGTTTATGTTTTTTGCTGCTCTTAAGCTCTTCTGTTTGTTTGCTTGGAGATTGAGTTTCGCGATTTCTTTTTTGACTAAGCTGATCTTTACAGTTGGTATGATTTAAATTTAAATTATTTGCATATAGTACTTGCGTGTTTGTTGTTAGTGATGCAATTGTGGAGGCGATCGCTGTTGTGGTAGTATACACGGTTGTTGTTGTGGCTGTTGATACTGCGGTAGTTATGTACTGTCTTTGTGTTGTTATTGTTGTTGTAGACTTTTTAGTGGATGTCTCATCAGAGTGTGAAGTTGGAATAGTATAAGTATACTTATTGTTGTTGGAAAGAGAAGCAGATGGTGGTAGTGGAGTGATTGGGGTAGTGCATTGAGCAGTCCAAGGGAGCGCGTCTGCCGGATTCACAGGTGATGCGGCGTTTTTCGATTGTTTACTGCCTATTAAGGCGGTAAGAGAGGAGTCATTTTTCCTCTCATTTGATATTTTTTCACTGCGCGCACTGAGTAAACACGTTTGAGAGAGCGCACTGAGGTTATTTTTATCCGGTGGGAGTTTGTTGTCACCACGAGCATAACTCGGTGTAGGTGGTGTTCGCTCTACTGGCATAACAGGATACTTTACTTATTTGTTTACTTATTTTGTTTTTATTATTATTTGTTTTTTGTTTTACTTATTCTTTTAGTTTGATTGTTTTTATTGATACAAACTGTATTGCGATCTGCAATATTTTGGTTAAAGCGTCTATTTCGCTGGTTTTGGTATTTTGATTATTTCTTTAAACACAGATATTTCGTAGATATTGGAGCGTAAGAAAAAACACGTCCGCACGTCCACACGATAAATGAGTAACGAAAAGAAATCAAAATAGATTAACGAAACCGACGTAAGTCTGAGTCTTGTCAAGGCCCTCTCCTCCCGAAAAGAGTGAACAAGGAAAAAAAGAAGATTTTTCGCACCTTTAATAATATTTGCTTCTTAGGATCTTTTTATAATAATTATCGTCACGAAGAAGATGCCTATTCCATGTGTATTTACTTGTACTGTATTTCTCTCATTTTTTAAGAGGTTAGCACTGTAAATTTATTGGAAATCGAGTCTCTTCTGAAGTGCTCACTCACGCTCTTATTACCTTTTACGTTTGTTCCTATAAATGGGAACATAAACTAATGAGATTATGACATATTTTCATATTGCATTGATGCTCTACCGATGGTATTTAGGCAATGCTTGCATTTTTGGGGCTTAAACCCCGGACTACGATATGACGAGCTCTATTAGTTCTCTTTTCTATGGCTCTCTACCTATTCAGTACTGTCTTGTACAAGACCTCTACTTCCGTCCCAATAACTCCTGCTACTCAGTGATGTCTTGTAAGCTTCCTTTAATTCTACCTCAAAAACTCTTGCTGTACTGAGTTTTCTTAAAAAACGCCACAATTTCACCCCGAGAAATTCCTGATGCTACGCATTGCTATGGTAATTACCTCTAATCTTACCCCAATAGCAGGTGCTCCTCAGTGTTGGTTTGGAAGTGACCTCTAATTCCATCCAAGTCGTTCCCACTGTTCGGTGTTCGCTTGGAAACGAACTCTAATTTCACCCAAATACCTCCTGCTACGCAGTGATGATTTTGAAATTATATCTAATTCCGCCACAAGATGTCGTACTTCTTATTTTTGGCTTGGAAACGATCTCTAATTCCATCCCAATTGATCCCATTGCTCAGTGTTGGCTTGCCAATGAACTGTAATTTTAAAGCGCCGCTTTGATACCATTATGAGACCTCCAACAAGCAAATATCTATAACCAGCCAGAGCTGTTGATATAATGCCCCAGGTTGTCGAAGAAAGGAGCACCCAGGATCTTAATCGTCTAGTTGCCAAGCCCGGACATTTACAGAGAAAATGCTCAACATTCTCCATGTCTGAAAGGTCTCCACAGCTTCTGCAATGGGGGTTAAATGGTAACCCTAGCTTTTCCAGTGACTGATAAACACAGCTACGAGTTTAAAATTTGAATGGCGAGTAGTCCAAAGGATTTTCTGGGTCCATCGTATATCATATTGGGGCCAAAGAGTTTTCGAAATAGCACATGAAGAAATGGAGCTCCATCTTTTCTGCGCTTTCCTGAGAAATAATTTGTGCACTATGTGCTAATTTGGAGTAGAGCTTAGGCCTTCATAATTACGCCAATTAATTTGTTTAATTTTGATTTTGTATTTTTATTTTCGCATAGCACGTAGTTTCGCTTCAAATTGCAAAGTTTCTGTTATCGAATTCAAGGTTACACCACGCCCAACACGATTTGCGATTATATTGTATTCAGCCGTGGTAGATTATTCAGACCAACGTAATTAACACTTTATCTTTATCTTTATCTTTTTTTAACACTTTATCTTTACTACACATCGCTTCATGTCAGTCCATCTTCTTTCCTCTTACCGCATACAATTTTCAAAATATTTCGTTACGCTATTAATTGCTTGCCCACTCCTTTAAAATAAAGCCATTCAAAATGCTCACATAACCTCAATTCCATTGTAAACATAACCCGATTTCTTGCGCTGTCACTTTCAATTTGTCAAAAGCACGACACTAAAACATAACCTAAGCCATAATATGAAAATAATTTTTAAGCAAAGCAAAGAAAGCAAAAGAAGAGAAAAAAACTGCCAACCACGCCCAACAAAGTGACAACAAAACACTGAAACTATACCGCACCGTGTAAAAACAAAAGTGCCCATAAAGTTAAACGTAAATCACAAACACATACCCGTACATACTATACATATGCAAATAAGGCGGTGTTGCCACATAAAAGACACGCGACACATATGACTGTAATAACTTTGCTGTTGTTTTGTCGTGCCATTTAATTTGTGCCACCGCAATCCATTTCTTCTCTCTCTCTTTCACTCCATTTTACATTTAAAGCCACCACAGTCGCTTTTTGTCTTGACAAAATTTCAAAAAGTCGCGTGCATACTTAATTTTGCAGAATGCCAAATGTCAAAAACCATATGACTGCAATGAGTGCCACCACGGCGTTTATCAACAAATGTCCGGCCGAATGGTTAATGGTTTATGACCTTGACACGGTCATTCAAAGCAGTAGCCTATTGTTGTAGCTCAGCCTTCCATATTGATGACATGCCATATTATGCTTTCTGCTTTTCCCAATGGCTTTATATCATTTTTCTTGTTTTTCAACAATTGCTTGGCTTTACAGGTAGCATTGAGCGCTTTGTGGCTAAACGAATTGGTAATTGTAATTTTGCATGCCAACTTTCGATAATAGTTTTAAATGGTTTCGCTGGTGTCATATTGCCCGGGGCAATGTTTTTTTCCTGTGTTACGCTCGAAGCTGTAGACTCACATCATTAACGTAGCGAAAATTTAGAAAAAATATTTAACATTTCAATTTAATGAATTTCGGAAAGAAAAGTAAATCTATGAAGAGTTTAAGAATTGGTAAGGCTTAAGAGGAAAAGGGTTGCTCAATACCCAAAAAGAAGT
Source organism: Anastrepha obliqua (assembly GCF_027943255.1). NCBI lineage: Eukaryota > Metazoa > Arthropoda > Insecta > Diptera > Tephritidae > Anastrepha > Anastrepha obliqua. Next base: position 118,136,266 of record NC_072893.1, on the reverse strand, counting down.
GCGGATTTCCCACACAGGGATATCTGAAAACTTAGCAACGGGTCAGGTTAGGTTAGGTTAGGTTGTGATGGTTCCCCAGAGAGTAGGGCCCACTTGGACGAAATAGTTTGGTTCGTCCTTTGTGATACCATTGAAGAACAAAAAAGGGGAGAAAGGGAAGGGATGGGGAGTGGTGAGTGTTTGTGGACTACGAACGGTGACTAGTCGGTTGTGTTAACCTCATTATGCTGCTGATGAAGTTCATCAGATTTTTGTTATCAACACATGCTATATCAGCAGGCGCAGAAAAGAAGTGACAACCAAGATACTTGATTCTTAGTCCCGCGAAGGGTGGGCAGCTAAGGAGCAGGTGCTGAGATGATTCCATCTCATCCTCCATACTGCTGACGCAAAAAGGACTCGAAGTAATTCCGAGTCTCACGGCATGTGTACCTCGCGGACAGTGCCCCGTGATGAGAACGAACGGGTCAGAGAACGAACATAGTAAGAAACCAATCCACCTTGACAGGTGAAGAGGACAGTCGGTTCTACGTTACCGAAACGACCCGGACTTAAATCCGGCCAAGGGCTGTCACTTCAGCAACAACCTTGACAACCTTAGTGGTTGTTGACGTCTAAGCCAGACAATTGTTCGAGACTCTCGAACAGCGGTTGGCCCAGGGTTAACATTCTGTCCTTCCATTGGGTAGGGCATTCACAGAGGAAATAGAAGATTGTTTCCTTTTTCTCCTGTTGTTTACAATTGTGACAGCCAGTTTGGCTGCTTGTTCTCCGATAGACCAAAAGCCAGTTATGACTGCCGTTAGTCTCCAGGCGTCCCGTCATTTCATGTTTATTAATGTTGACAATTGCTTGAGGTTGTAGGTGGCTCATAAAGTTCTGCTAATTTTGCTTTCGTCTCGTCTTTTCATCTACAATCCGCGATTCGGAGGTATTTTTGGAAAATTATATTCTTGACTGCATCTAATGGTGTGAATACCGATTCTGCAAGTGCGTTATTCGTGGCAGATCCCCCTCTTGCCAGTTCATCTGCTTTTTCATTACCTTCAATGCTCCGATGTCCCGGGACTCAGATTAAGGTAACTTTATGGTTTTCACTCAAGGTGGTAAGGCTATTCCTACTGTGTTCCCCCACTTTAGAGGTTGTTGTAGCCGAATCCAGTGCTTGGATTGCAGCTTGGCTATCAGAAAGAATAGCGATACTGCCCTTAAAAGAGGGATCTGCGATTAGTAGCCTAAAAGCTTCCCCAATTGCCAGTACTTCCGCTTGGAAGACGCTGCTGATATTAGGGCGACGCACATATTTCTCAATTTTAAGTCTATGAGAATATACCTATACCAGCTCCAATACCACAATCCATTTTACTGCCATCTGTATAGACTATAGTGTCAAAGTTGTTTAGAGAGAGTCCCTTATTTCATTCTTCCTTAGATGGAAAAAGAAAGGCAAAATTCTTATTAATTGTTGCCGTCGGGACGTTGTAGTCATTCCTCATCGAGGTTAACTGAGTTTGACACAATAATAGAATGGCAGTATCATGAGTTTTTTTTCTTTTCTTTTAATTAAATTAATTAAATTAAGACCTAAATGTACTCATGGTTGCCGTCTTATTAATATGTACATAGGTCTATTGGAATAACGTGTGCCAGTGCATTGAGAGCCTTTCTAGGACATGATCTGATTGCACCGATGTTATTGCACAGGCTGATCTTTGTATTCTGCCGAGTAATTTGGTATTGTACTCTCTCTCCAGCGCTTTCCACCAAACTACCGAACCATATGATAAAATAGGTTGTATAACCGCCTTATAAAGCCATAAAGTATGCTTAGGTTGAAGGTCCCATCTTCTTCCAAGCATACGTTTACAGGCATATAAAGCAATTTCTGCCTTCCCACTTCAGCAATAAATAAAATAAAATTCATATTATGCATATATATATATTATGCAGGTATAACCAATTCATCCTCTCCGAATTCTCTCTTACACTCTTGCTATCAAACTAACACCAGACAAATCTAGCAAAAGGTTGATGACGTGGACAATCTATCTTGATTTAATGGATACATAGTACATGTGAAAAGAAAGTTGGGGTTCCCATATACGAATTTCTGTCGCAGCTTCCGAAACAGGGATTGTTGAACATTATCTCTAACACTATCTAGCTCGAGAATCAGAAATCGAAGAAAATCTAGAAAGGAGTCCAATGATAATTAACGCAAGTGCTTAAGCTTCAGGCTTAATGTCCGGCTTTCTTCGCAAGGCGTCGCACTCTAAAAGTGTATGCACGGAAGAATCAGCGGCCATGTCACAAGGTGAAAAGAGTCATTCAAGTATATGCCACGCCTATGTATATTAGATGACTTCTGAGGCGCAGAATGCTTAAACTATTTTTAGGGAGACTAGACAATTTCTTGGAATCTTTTCCTCTTGTAACTTCCTGGTATATGCTCTATTTGAGGGAGAGCGAAGTCATATCTCTCTGAAGTGGTATCACAAATTTCATATTAGCCTGAGTGTGCGATAACCACGTAAAGTTCCTATACCGAGCCACTACATTTAGTTCCTAACATGGAGAAAGGTGTAAGGGATGTGTGTGAGGTTGCTTACGAATGCATTTACCATATTCCATATTTACTGCTATGTAATATTGCTTTTGGACGTGCAGTAAAATTGCACACATACAGTTTTGAAAAGCTGAAGTGTATTCTGGGATCTCTGCTATAATAAACATTGCTGTAAGGGACTAGTTCGCCTCATTTAGCTCCTTGAAGGTTAGTACATCTATTTATCAGAAGCTGTGCACAAAAGTAAATACTACAATATATAGAGAGAATTTAAGACAAGATCAGGTGAGCAGAGGAAAGCATTCCTTACTTTACAAATCATCACTAAAAACTGTTTCAGGAGCCTCGAGAAAGGAGAATGAAGAAGAAGAAGGGTCGAGAAGAAGAAGGGACGGAAAGAAGTAGATTAGACTTCTGGGAGTCGAGAACTTGTAGTCATACCGAAAACTGCATTTGTCTCTGCTGATGCCTTAAATCTCATCTGCTCTCCAGAAGGTGCGGTCTCTAACAGTCGTCAAGCTTCAAGTTTCAAGTTCGACGACTCGTTACTGTTAAAAGTGTTCTAGATAAACGAACTCCCGAGTGTGGTGTGGAGCGCTGGATTTCAAGATAAATGATTTCAATAAAAAAGTGATGAAAATCTTCGATGAAACCTCATTTTAGTGATGGTCTCACAAAACAAAGGAGTAGGATTTTAGAGTTAATACATTAAGAGATCCCAATAAACATATTTCTGCTCGATCGCCTTTGTCTGCGAAGATACTAAGGAGAGGCTTTAGCGAGTATAGCAGGAATAACCCAAATCAATAATGTCAAACTTTTAGTGTGGGGGTTAAGAGAAATTTTTAATAAAAATAATAATTCAGTCCTGCTCCATTCGGGTGATAACTAAGCTCATTAAGTTTGGCATTGCCGGATATGTGCTGCAGATATTTCTAGGTTTGACGCACGACATTTCCTTTGTTTGTGACTTGATCGGCGACCATCAAATAAAATGAAATAAAACAAGTTTTAGGCTCATAATAATCAATATCCACTAAACCAAGGAACCGTAGACGAGAATCGGATCAAAAATGCGCTTTCTCCACTCTTTCTCCGCTAGGCCGGCCGATTTAATAGAAAGAGTCGATAACGACTTCATCAGGTTTCGCGAAAGATTTCCAGATGTTTGTAAAACTTCTTAATGGAGTTATGGAGTTCTGAAATTGTACATTTTTTGTAGATTTGAAATGTGGTTATAAATTTGATTTTTGAGTGCTTAAGCCAACTGTAATCACTATTTTCTCCACCAGGGTACTGCGTGGAGTAAAAAGTAAAATTTTCTGAAAAATTTGTACTCACTTTCCTGGAAAAGAGATTTCGCTGTGCTGTTTTCCCATTTATTTATTATTGTAAAGTAAAAAAAACCACACACCCAAAAGTCGCACACCACATATTGTGACCTATTAAAAGGTTAAAGAGAAATGAGGATAATGTCAATGTGGTTGCATGTCAAAGGACCATTAAAAGTCAACACTGGTTTTTCCAAAGGCATACAAATTACATGTACATATGTACTGCTCTAAACTATGTGCTTACACATAAATACTTGTTTATAAATTTCTTGAAAGTGCCCCTAACAACCTTACAAATTCCACTACATACTCGTTTATATATAAAGGGTTTTCCAATAAGAGGTATTATTTTGGTATTCAAAGCAAAATGCTATTTTTTAATATAAATGATCGGATGTTAATTTCATTATAAAGAGGAAGGTATTCGTTAATAGTGGAAAATAACAATAGGCAAATGACCACCACGAGCACGCTTACAGGACAATATGAAATTTTCCATAACTGAATTGCAAACTGGCTGCCCTATGTTCGCGATAGCCTCACGCTGTCTTGTTGAAAATAAACGTTGTCCAGATCAATACCATCCAATTCCGGCCATAAAAAATCGTTAATCATCTCTCGATAGCGACAGTTAACACCTGTTATTGGAAAACCCTTTATATCCTTATAGAGCTTCGTGCTTGGCGCCGAAAAGTATTTATTAGGTTAAATTGTACCTGCCCCGAACTTATAGGAATCAATTAGATGACACACAAATGCTAAACTAATGTGCAGGTGTATTAGAATAAAGTTGTATTTATGTATTGGAGATATATTTTGTGTTCATGTTTATACAACTTTTTTGGCTCATTACCAACTATAACCACAGAATAAACTGTTTATTCTGTGTTACAACTGATTGATTTTGCGTTGAGACTCGGTAAATAAGTAAATTTCGCAAATAAGCCAGGTTGAACTCTGGCGTTCAGCTAATTATTATTGGGAATTCAATTCACATATTGTACAATTTAAATTTCATTTCACTCCACTTGAGAACAAAGGGCCTCGATAAGCCTCTTCCATCGTACACGGTTCTGGGCTGTTGTTTTTGTGCCGTTCCATGTGATGTCGGCATCTGCTAGCTCGCGCAACATCAACCTTCGCCAAGTGATCTTTGGCCGACCGCGACCTCTGCTTTCTTGCGGGCTCCAGTCCAGTGCCATTCTCTCGATGCTATCTGGCGGTTTTCTAAGCGTGTGACCTATCCATTGCAACTTTCTCCGTTTCTCATTCGTTAATCTCCACAGCGCGTCCCTGCTGATGGTGTTCGGCCAAAATATTTTACAAATAATGCGCTGGCATTTGTTGACGAGAGACCTTGTTTCACTTCCCTAGAACATTACTGACTTCCCACATGAGCTGAATATTCGCAGTTTAATGCGTCTGGAGATTTGCGAACTCGCCCATACTGTATGCATTCGCCCGAACACCGCTCTTGATTTCTTTAGCCTATAGTTGACACTTCATCTGCTCCGCCGTCTGTCGTGAGAGTGCAGCCGAAGTAACGGAGAGGGAGACATACATACTGAAAGTTATATGTGATATGTTTTTCCAAACCGGGCATAAGTTTCCTTCATTAACCAAATCAAATCGTTCGAACAGTCTAACTGCCATCATCTTAAAAAGTATGGAAAGATCATTGAGCCCACGTACCAAGTACAAACTGAGTTCCTTTTTACCTTTACCTTTTACTCAGTTTGATTGTATTAACCGGAAATCAACCGATTTGCCTTCATATTATTTGGTTAGTAAAACCGAAGCTACTAGTCTAAAGATATTACATTTGCGCCTTCCTGGATGACGGGGCAGCTTTCGAATATTTGTATCTCCTATTTCAAGCCGTTGACCCTTAGAGATATAGACCATTCCACTGTTGACCATTCCAGATTAATGTAAAGCTAAATGTGCGTGAATGATTTCCTTCCTGGGAAGCCATACCATTTGTGTGTGGTTACGAACTCAATGGCTACCCGAACGACTTGGACATCATTGTTACAGGAAAAAAAAATTCGAATGCATTGTCTCTGAAGTTCATTTGGTGACTTTACAATATGATTATGTGTTCGATTCTAACTCATGCCTCCTTAGTGCGGAAGCCAAAAACCTTGCAGACTACCACCCTTCTTTGACTTAGCAAATTATAGAGACTACCGTGCATTTCGATTGCAGAATCGATGATAGAGTGACTGCGCTGCATTGGAAGCTCTCTGGTATATAAAGCTTTTTCTAGAATACGTTTGAAAAGGCCGGCTTAAGGTTGCTCGCAGGTTGCCTCACCGGTCGCAGTTCCACTGGATGGTTCCATCCCCTGCGGCATACTGCCGACTATATGATGATGAGATATTCAGCCTATAGAAAACTGTGACTGTTAGGAATGTGGCTACCGAGGACCTCTTAGCCTTTATCAGGGAGTCCGAAGGTCTAAGAGAAAAGCAATAGAATAGTGGCTATTGTAGGATCTTAAAGATATGTTAATATTTGTGAATAATCGTATAAAGACATATTTTTTAGAATAATTTCCGGGGTTACTATTATTACTATTACTATTAGGGGATTTAGTTCTGCGACCCCAAAGTTCTATTAGGCGATTTCTCATGGATTTCGAGTATTTCTCTGAGCCCAACGACCTCAAAAAATTTTACTATATGCCCTATTTTATTAAGTTTTATTTCCTCCTCCGGTAAAATATGTCCCGCTTATGCTTCAGTGTTAGGCACGATGCCAGCCCCTCTGCCCTACAGAAGTTCCAAGTTCCTTTGGAGTATATTCCCAGTTTAGTAAGATGATGATTCAATCTACACCGCAAGAGGTTAACCCAAAATAAACTTCCTGAGGTTTCTAACCTAACCACCTTAATTGCCGATCATGTGGCACTTGTCTGGAGGTTGAGGTTAAATCTTCTTAGCACTTACTTCTTATCTGCCCTGCGTTCGCGGGACTAAGATTCCGATATCGTGGCTCTTATTGTTTAGCTACGTCTTCGGAGGTAGCAGATCTGGATATAAAACGTATTCTGAACTTCATCTTCATCACAAAACAGTGATTTCAGATGTAACTAGTCATCGTTTCCTGATTTGTCCGTTCATGTCCCTGTTTTCCCCACACACTTTTCAATCGCTCCTCAACGGACGAATTCGGGAACTCCCATAAAAATGAGTACTCTTATTCTTGGCGGCAAGTAAATACTACTCGAGGTGTTTCTCGTAATGGGAAAACGGCTCTGGTCGCAACCTTCTTGAAGTGTCACATATATGAATTTATATTTAAAATATTCTAACCCAAGGTACTAAGTATGATTTATGCACATTTTTCTCTGCAAAAAATCAATTAGTTTTAGTCCAAAATGTCTCTACTTCAAGCTCGTTTATCTCCCGATTGTGCCAAAAAAGTATAATATTTAATTGAAAATACACGCCTGCGAAGTCTGAAATCAATTCTGAACAATCAAGTCATAAATTAAAGCCAATTGAGCAATTGATTAGTGAAGGAAAAGCACACCAAATATGTTTGTACGTATGCGTATTCACAGATTAAATTTCTGCGAAAGCAAATTGTGATCAACAAATTGTCACAGCAAATAAAACGCACCAAAAGTAAACCGATGATGTATAGAAAGTAAATAAAACTAGGCGTTCAATTTACGGCTTTCTGTGCCGCTAATAAAACTCGATTGGGAGTGCACGTCTGTCGTTGGTCGAACGCGCTAGAAATGGGTGCTTGACGAAGAAAAAAAGAAGTGCAGGGAAATTACAAATTTTCACTTTGCTCAAGCTAAAAAAAATCGCTTGTTTACCATAGGACAAACATGGCGAGCAAAGTATCCAAAGACACTTGTGCAAAGATGGCAAACAGTTCATCATCATAAGCAGTGAGGCAATTTCTACAATGCAGTCAATAGATTAGAAGCACACTAAAGATGCCATTAAAAGCGAGCCGAGAGAAAATGCAGCACAGCGCAACGAACAACTCTGAAAGTGAAGTTGTGCAACTTAACTCAAAATGGGTAGCATCAGCTCGAGACTTGAATGTGCGGGTAGTAGACAAACAGACTTTAGGCTGGAGGCGTTGTCAATATAAACAAACAGTTGACCGCAACGAATGATGACCAGCCTGGCAGGTTGACTGACGGGCTAGCTGGCTAGTTGGCTGGGACTAACGCATAAACGCGGAAGACCCACTAGTAGCAGATGACTGATCATGAATGGCAGCCGTATTGAATTCATGAATGACTGATGGCATCAATGGTGATGATTGCGATACGTTCGGATAGAATGACGCATGCAACTCTGCGGCATGAGAGAGGTGCAAAGAAGCTCCGATCCGCATAGCAGTCAACGAACATTGACAGGCGCATCAGATGTTTGGCTACGGATTGATAATTTGTCGTCCCAGTGGGGAGAAACACTTGCGGCTATGTATGAATTTTACTAAAGCCACAGTAGCAAGGCTAGCATGCTGAAATCAGTAAGATTGCAAACAACAACAACAATAAAGAGAAATAAAAAGAAAAAAACAATGGCGATATTTTCTCGTGTTATTTGTAAAGCAAAACACGTTCATGCCCGAAGGAAAAAAAAAACGAAATGAGAAGAAAAAAGGAGTGTAAAACGAAATAGAATGTGTCTTAGAAAATCGAAGCTATGCCAGATACTAATGAGTCTTTTACGAGTAGTCATCAAGAAATTTACACCGTATATCAGTCAGCAGGTTGCGCCAGAAACTGGGTTGATGATCTGCTTGCCACTGTGCGTTGTTGTTTTGCTTTGCGTGGCTTCTATGCGGAAAGTAGTAAAAAGCATCTTCAAGCGAGCGAAATATGCGAAAAATGAAGTCGTTCAGTGAATTCTGCACACAGCTATTGAGTGGATGGTGGCTTTTTGACGCAGCCATTCAACAACACTTTAAGATGTTTATGATCCATAACTTAGCTGACTTGTGTTTCGTGTGCCATCTTTTCTTTCTAATTCCATGTATTAGCTCACGCTCGCCATCTTGCCATTGCTCACATATTTCATTTAGCCATTTTTTGACGGGTTTATAACTTTTATGCGATTCTACTTTTTCGCACTGCTATGTAATTTGAGCTTTTCATAACAAAAAAAATTAATAAAAACAAACGAAAAAAAAAAAAAACGCTCAAAGCGTGGTGCCTGCTGTATCACATCGTACAGTGAACAAGTGAAACGGATGCTGCAGCATTGCCATAGTTGCGGTGAAAATTGTGAATGTTTTGCATTTTCGCTAAGCAAAAGTTCAGGTTTCCTACCTTTCTTTTTTGCAAACATAGATGCGTACGCTTCTTTTTCCTTGTTTTTTATTTTGCTAATCATTTCACTAACGTTGAATTGCAAATTTTACGCCTCAGCTACTTTGCGCTAATAGTGACATAAGTCAACAATTACAAAGTATAAAATACGCGTATTTTTTCCATTGAAAATGAAAAAAAAAATGAAAAACAAAAAAATGCATTACAGCCAATTAATTTCCTAATTTGGTTAAAATTAATGAGTGTACGCGTTGCTGACATTTTCTGCTATTAGCACTTTGCCGCGACAGAGTGCGTCTGTAAGGCATTGTAGATACATACATAACTACAAGTATAACCGGTGACGCGTAACAGCTGTTCAAAATAACTACACTGGGAGTTTGTATTCACCATTTGCTAATGTTTATTTGAAAGCGACCATATTGATAGAAAAAACAAAATTCTGTTGTAAATTCGTTTCGATTTTTGCGATATAATTAAAATAACTACCAGTAGAGTGATTGGAAATGAATTCAATGAAGGAAAAATAACAAAAAATAAACAGTTGTATAACAATTAAACGGCTTTGCCAAAAACTCGTCATGCAATTAATTGTCAAATAAAAGAGAGACAAAAATGAAGCAGTAATTTGTCTGGTTTAGTTTTATTGATTGTGTGATGTAATGGAAAAGTTGTATTGGCGGTGACGCAATCCATCTTGGTGTGGACTTTAACTGGCAACAAGGTTAAAATAAAATATAAGTAGAAGATGTAGAAGAATCAAAAATTTTGATAATTCAAAAATTTTTGAATTTTCACTGAAGTTCTGTTAAAATGAAGTTTTCTAACATCCAAGAAGCGAAGCATATCCAAATAAGAAGTAAGTACTGCAAGCATTTATTCCCATTTAAAGCTGGATAATTGGCATACAATTGGAAAAATAAAAGAAATAAAAAGGAAAAATCTAACTTAAGTTGAAGGTAAGTGCTAAGTATTCTCGTATTCCATAAGACCTGTAAAATCGGAAACGAGTAGATCGAAATGATGAGGATAGACTGCTATCATCCGCAATTCAAACAAACAAAATAACCGAAATAAAAAGAAAAAAATTATTGGAAAGTTGTACTTGAAGGTATAAATTCAAACAAGCAAAATAACCGAAATAAAAAAAAATACATACCATATATTGGAGCATTATATATATATTTGTATTGGGTAGTCGAAAAAGTCTCTTCGTATTTCTAATCAAGCTTCAACTCATTGTTTTTTATATTTATAATGAACTTTATTAAACCAAATATGTACCCATTTGGTCGACCACCTTTTGCCATTTTTCTTCTAGAGACATTATTCCATCAGTGTAAAACTTTTGTGGTTTCTCGGCGAAAAACTGCGACAAGTACACAGGCTTCTCTTGAAGCCAACTTTACTCCATTAAGGGAGTTCTGCATTGACCGAAACAAATGGTAGTCCGATGGTGCAAGGTCAGGGCTATATGGTGGATGCATCAAAACTTCCCAGTCCAAGCTCTCCCAGTTTTTGCCGGGTCATCAAAGACGTGTGTGGCTTAGCGTTGTCTTGATGGAAGACGACGCCCTTTCTGCTGATCAGTTCTGGCCGTTTTTTTTTGCGATTGCTTCAATCTCATTAGTTGTTGCCAGTAAAGTGTAGAATCAATCGTTCGAGCAGGCTGGAGCAGCTCATAGTGGATGATTCCTTTCCAATCCCACCAAACACACAACATAACCTTTCGAGGCGTCAATCCTGGCTTTGCGACCATTTGTTGAGCTTCACCACCCTTGCACCATGATCTTTTTCGCACATTATTGTCGTATTTGATCCACTTTTCGTCTCCTGTTACCATTCGCTTCAGAAATGGTTCGATTTCATTTCGTTTCAGCAAAGAATCGCAGATGTTATTGTAGTTCGGTCCATTAAATTTTTCACAGACAATTCATGTGGTACCCAATGAGCTTCGAGCTTCTTTTTGTAACCAGCCTTTTTTAAATGGTTCAAAACCGTTTGATGATGAATGTTTAGTGCCTTGGCGATGTCATGGCAGCTTATGTGACGGTCCTGGTCAATCTTTTCCACAATTTCATCGACTTTTTCAACGATAGGTCGACCGGAGCGAGGTGCATCTTTCACATCGAAATTTCCAGAACGGAAGCGAGCGAACCATTGTTGTGCTACACGAACTGATACAGTATCGTCTCCGTAAACTTCACAAATTTCATTGGTGGCTTGTGTGGCATTCTTCCCTTTTTTATACAAAAATTTCAAAACATAGCGAATTTCTTCATTATTTTCACTCATTTTTGAACAGCTATAACTTTTTTTCAACTTCTCCGAATTTAATTTTTTTTTTTTTGGTTAAACGAAGCTTAAAATGTCACCTTTCTAACACCATATGATATGACACAATGTGATTGGTAGCACTGGAGATAGATGACTCCAACGACATCTATTGACAAAATACGAAAATACTTTTTCGACTACCCAATATTTTCCCATAGTTCCTAGTGGAAATATAGGACCTCGTAATCCGTTATTTTAAGATGAGTAGGGGATTGGCCTTCTGGATCCGGGGCTGCCTGACTGGCTCCAGGCTGGCATGGCGTAGGGATTTCCCCCTTGCTTGTGGAACGGTTATCCCGCCTTTCCTCGGTCGTCAGGGTCTCGTTCGTTTTAAACAGGGGATGCCACGTGAAGAAGAGGTTGACATTGGGGAGGGAGAGGCTATGTATTCGCGTCACCATCCCCATTCGCTCATCTTGCATATTGGATGATGAGCTCCTTGAAGATATATCCACCCACCTAAGCAGTTACAATCAATTAAATATTCAGTATATACATAGATAACCCATGCAGCATTAAGGATGATAGCAGATAACATGCTTGGCTAACCGAAGCAAAACTGAGAGAGAGAGAGGCGATTAAAATGAAAATGGTTTGGCCATCCGAAAGAAAACTGTGAGAGTTTGACTGTTATCCCATACGCGATTTCCAGAGAGAGAGAGAGGCAAATTAAATGGAAACAAAATGCGTAAAGTGAAGTTAGTTGCATATAATCAGTCTCCCTATTACCCGTTGTGCAGCTGGCAATGAAGTAGCATGGACAGTAAGATCAGGATTTAGTCTTCGGACTAATCTCAGGAGGTTCCAATGCACTTTCTTCTGGAATGCAGCGCTATAAGGGGGAGAAGGTTGATACAGCTTGGCCAATTGCGGACATAAGAAAGACACATACACTCAAACCAACCCAGCTCCATCCTGAGTTTAAATAAGGGAACTGGGTCTTGAAGAGGTACTGTGATGAGTAGAGGGCACAAAAGACGATGAGGGCGAAGTGCAAACTTTATAACATGGACAGTAGTTGCGTTGATTTTTCTGTACATCACCAACACAATCTCAGTTTTAGTGACCTCTCTTGTAAACAAACCTCTAAATGTCTGATGTTAGTTCCATTGAAGAATGGTAGAAATTAGATTGTGTCTATCAGAGACTGCGTGACGTCACATTGGTGCAGTTGCCTAAGAGAGATGTGGAAATGGGAACAAGAATGCAAGGAGAAGAAGAAAAGCTGAAGCCTTAGAAAGATATCGCTAATCGACCAACTTGAGTTAAAGGTAAATAGAAAACATGTTTCTATCTCACAAGCTGTGAGCACTGAAAAAGAATGAATGCAAGGTCTTACTGGAGGGAAAATAAACAGAAATAAAAAGAAAAAAAATCATTGAACAATTGCAGTCGAAGGTAACAATTGGAAATATTCTGGTAAATGATAAAGTGCAAGGTTTGAAACGGCCTCCAGAAACAGAGTTGAAACATAGAGATTAGAAACAAATGATGCTAAGACACTGTAAACTTAGATAACCTATAAATTAACGTCTGAACTTTTTATTCAACTGCAAAAGACTGCCACGCAAACAACTGGGGAAAAATAATAATCAAAAAGAAAAAAATACGCAAAGAAATTGTATGGGATGGCTAACTTAGATGTAAATATCTGCTTTCCTCAGCCGATTTTAGCTCTACAAGAAAAACGGTGGGTATTTGTAGATGTTTACTATATTTCTGAAGCGGTTTGTGTCAGAGTCGGTCGACTAGTTTTATGGTTATCTAAACTGTAGCCGACGCAGTACTTCCCAAAACCATTATTTTTCTTTTTGAACTTTTTCAGAAATGACATGGAGGACTACAATTTAACTCAACTCAACTCTTTCGTGTATAAGGTTCGCTGTGAATTGAAAGCATCAGGCGATGCAGAATCTTTTGCAAAACGCAAAGAACACTAGGAACATTCTGACACTGTCGGATCTGTAGACTGTATTCGAAAACTGCAAGCGATCGTTGACCAGGACCATACAAAATATATGAGAAGCCTTGCGAGGGAGCTTAATGTTCTAAGGGTCTTGTCCGTCGAGTTTTCCACGAAGATCTCCAGTATAAGTTCTACGGAGCTATGTTGGAGCAAATTCAGCGAGTTATCCGATCAAAGCGTCTTATAAACAAAATGAAGCAACCTGAACTGTCTGATATGTTATGATTTTTTTTCACACGATGGCCATGTTTCAATCCTGTAGAGGTTTCTGTTGTCGTGCACACGAAGTTTACAACCACTGTTATGGTTTTAGGTTTTGTGAACTAAAAATGGATATGCAATGCAACCACACTTCTTTAGTCATTGATTTGGAGTGAATTCTGGTGCATCTATCGGGGTTCTAGAGACAGTAGTGAAATCTTGGATTATTGGTGTACGATCTGGCATCCCGTACATCTTTCAGCAAGACTTTGCTCCTTCACACAAAGCGATAGCCACACAAGATTGGATGGCTGAAAATTTCCATGGCCACATAACACCGAACTTACGGTCGCCTAACTTCCCAGACCTTAACCTCTGAATTACTAGGCTAGGGGCGTAGCTGAGCGTGAAATCAATAAGCATTTTCTTAACATTATTTCTTCTCTAAAGGCTGCAATTAATATCGTTGTGGAAAATATGAAAAAAGGAGCACTTGATTCGGGGATGCAATCTTCCCGAACCCGGATCGAGGAAGTTATTGCAGCTAATGGAAATTTTATTGTGTGAAATACTAGTAGCTCTAAAATAGTTTGGAAAAACGTTGAAACAACAACAAGAACCCGAATTGAGTACTAGTTTTGAATGAAGTCCCTATTATTTTATTATCTCCGAAATTCTCCAAGCAGTGGCACCAGAACACCTAAGTGAACCTCCGTACACTCTGCAGGCATCCCAACCCCAGCTCTGGTGATTCCCAGTTATTAGATTAGACAGATATTAAAACGAATTTCATCAAGAGTGCATCATTTTTTGCGGTCCATTAGCGATTAATTTACTTTAAAAGTGAGTACAGTCATCACACATCCATTGCCATTGAACTTCCAGCGCTATTGAATCTAGAAAAAGTTAGCAGTTAATGAAAAAAATTGCCTCATTAATGCTGAACCGGCAGACATTGACCCCATTGAATGGCGCGTAATGTTGAGCATGCCGCTGAATAAAGTGGCATGTAGGCCTCATTTTTACAAATACTCGTACATATGTACAAACAAATAATTGGCAAAAATTGGCTGTACAGTGTTGAGTGTAGGTGTTCTTTGCTTAGAACTCAAATTGAGCGCGCTTAAATCGTGTTCTAGATATGCTGTACACCATTAATTGAACTCGTTGAATTAGTGAATAACAAATTAAATGAAAATTGACAACAAGTAGCGCTGAGGAAAATTAATAAGTCATAGACGTGTTAAAAATAACATTCACACGAAATAAAATCGCCTAATTTGGACTAAACTCGAGTAGGCTGAAGTTGTCAACGGGCCGGTCGTTCGGACACCGCAGCTTAGTCAACTGTTGATGTTTTTATTTACGGAGAAAACGCGTCGTAGATGAAATTTCCATAAATAAATCTATAATTAAATACCTCTACACATATTTACATATAACCCATACCGCCTTTCGGCAGCTTATCGGCGACATTTCGTATGCATTTCATTTGGCATTTTTTCGGCCTTTTAGGTTAATGACATCAATTTCTTTAAGGCTGTACGTTGATAGTAAAAATATTTCAGCTTTTACTTACAACTTCCACATTTTTATATGTACGTTTGTATTTAGTTTTGTGTAGCTGTCGGTCTACCAGATACATTGCTTTATATGTAGGCAATGAAGTGTGCATGAAATTTCGCTTTTCTCCTAACCCAATCTTCACTGCTGCCTGCACTCGGTGTCTGCACGCCTTTCTTCTTTCTACTCTGCCTACACTGACCACTCTCGTTCTCACAGCATTCGCAATTGGGTTGGGCGCTTCGATTGCCCAAGCAAGCTTACATTCTCCGCTATCGACTTGCAGCCGCGGTTCATTTGCTTTACATGACACCTTTTGGAATACTTCGTTTTATTATTGTTTTTTTTTCCTTTTTCTACTTTCGTTTGTATTGGAACAGCAGTGTTCTGTTGGCGTTGAACTTCAGTTGCCGAATTTGCAATCACTCAAGCCTTAAATTTTTTATTGTGATTCCCTCTCAGCTGCAGTGTTTTATTTGCCACTTAAGTATTACTTTCGTATGTAGCTTTTTCGGTTTATTTTTATTGATTTTTTTCTTTTGTGAAAAGGTGTGTGTTTTAACCTAGATTTTTCGGCATGCTGCTATTTTTATCTTCCTACATTACCATACCAATATTTAGCGCTTATATTATTTACTTCATCTTCTTTACTGGCCACTCTGTAGTGCCGTACTTGACACCGGTTATTTGTGTATACGAGGTGTGGCTATTAAACAACGGGATTGAGGCCACTATGGTTTACCTCTAACCTCTTCTTTCTCGTGCTAACCGGCGCCAGCGTAAAATAACTTTGGATGCGCCAGGAGATGTCGAAGGTATCTTACAAATGAGGAAAGAAGGCTCTTTGACTGGATTGGACTAAAGAAAGATGTAATAAGCAAGTAGCCGTTAAAACTTTTAAGCTATTTCGTTGTGCGTTAGTCCATTCCGAGAGTTGTGAGTGCCATTCTAACTTCTCGAACATGAAATATTGAAATTTAAGGACAACTTCTTTCCGTTGAAAGATGAAACCATAGGTCTTTCGACCGGAGCCGAAAGTTGAATTGCACTACTGAAAACCTACTTTTCAGAGTGGGATCTTCGAGCCGTATCCGAAAATTGAGCTGGCTTAATGAAGGTAGCAAGCCAAGGAGATTACTGACTGGATGGGTAGTCAATATTATAGCAGTGGGATATGAAACCCGCCGAGGTGTTTGGTTGGATTGAGCGAATGTGCCTTTCTTCTGGTTGCTGTACGTCGATATGTCTCAACCTTCTTCGCACCATAGCCTTACATTGAAGGAGAAGTGCATTGGAGTCTCCTAGGATTAGTCACAGAAACGACAGGAGTAAGAGAATTATATCCCGATCATGTGCAGATGACTACGCAGTCGGCAGTGGCCTATGAGAAAGCCCGTGAGGACTCTCAGTTTATCCTTGGGGACGGTTATGACTATTTTAAACCTCTTTTGGTTGTACTCTCGTAATAAAGATTCCATCTTATGTAGTTCCATGGTTTGGTGCCAGTAAACCGACCGTAGTATTAGTCCTTCACTCCTAGGCTTCTCCTTGATGGTGTGCTGTCGCTTAACAAGGAAGTTCTCGGGTCCTATTGATAGCGAGACCGCAGCCTCTCTCGCCAATGCGTCCGCTATTTCGTTCCCAGTTATACCCCTGTATCCTGGGATCGATGTGAGCCGGATACGATTGTACGTTCCTAGTAGATTCAGTTGCTAGCTATACTTAAGGGCCACTGAGAATTTATTCTCAAAGCCTTGAGTACCGCCTGACTGTCGCTCTGAATGCAATTCGCTCCGAATGGCAATTCGCTCATTCCGGAAATTTTTGTCTAAATTTATTTCTGCATATAGACAGATGGCATATATCTCCGCTTGGAAGATGCTTAATGATAGTTCTTGGCCGGATTTAAATTGGGGTCGATTCGATAAGGGAACTTTAATTTTATCTTGAGACTTGAACAACTCTTTGTTCAAAGATTCTGTACCCACATCAAAATATTTAGTCTAGTATATCTTTTGAGCCTGCTTTTCTTCCTATCTTCCTATCTTTTTATTTTTTAATTTAATTTTTTTACTTCATTTGTTTACTATTTCATGGTCTCCTTTTTTCTCTTTCTTTTTATTTTTTATTGCAATTTTCTTCTTTTTATTTCTTTCATTATCTATTCACTATTCACTCATTTTATTGCTTATCTTTTTTCAAGCACCGCAAATTAACATAAAATTTACTTCACTCCTCTCTTAAGCTTGATTAAGTGGGAATATTCGCTTTGGCTTAACAAAATATATTTTTATGCATTTCATTAATGACGCTTAGGTGTTTAGGAAGGTCTGCAGGTGTGCGAGAAAGCTGTCTCTTTATTGAACCTCTAATTATATACTACATAAGAATAATATTGTGAAAAAAAAATGTGGCCGCTGTGCCGCTTTCTTTCCGGCACAATAAAAATTTAAAATTATTTTTAGTAAAATTTAGCACCTGACAGTTTTTCTTCTTGCTTCAAATGCAATTGTCCAATTTTAAAATTTACATTTTCACTTTACGCCAATTTAACACCCATCCAATAAAATTTCGATTCTGAAAGTCAATTAAAATGCCATACAAATGTAATTATCTACTGGCTGTTGGTGATTTCATCAAAGGCAGTGTGCAGTAGGTTGTGAAGAAAAAAATATCAGTATCCATAAAAAAACGAAGCTTCATAGTCCATGAAATTTGCGCGCCACTTGTGTCACGCGCTTGCGCCGCACACCCACACCATGCAATCTAACTCGCCGCACTTCAACGCCCTTACTCTCACTGGCGCCAAAAGCACTACTCTCACTCGCCGTTGGTTGCCTGAAATAATTGTCAACAAACAGTGACAGCAATGATGGCAACAAAACGTTATGGCTGCCTTTCGTCAACGCTGTCAGCAGCATCATCGGCATTGACAGCCTTGTCATCGTTTGTGAATGAGGCGGCGGCTATGGCAAGATGCAATGCACAAACAAAAACTTTATCGCATGAGATTTTTTTCTTCTTTATTGCAGTCGAAATTTTTCCACTCAATGCTCTGCTAGCACTTGTAATTGTAACGAACATAATTCGTGCAATTTTTCGCTTTGACAAAAACAATTGCGATGTTGCAGCTGCAGTTGTTGCTGTCGCAGTCACCTTGAATTCAGTGATGTTCGTTGATTCGTTCGTTTGCTAGAGCCGCTGTTGCTGTTGTGGCGCATTTTCCGCGTTGGCTATGTCGCAGGCAATTTAGAGTTTGGCGTCTGTTTCAACAAAAAAAAAAATAATAATAAAAAATAAAAAAAAACGAATGGTTAAACATGCAATTTCATGTACTGAACAACTGCTATGAAATCTTGTATATGCCCATAGAAAAAAGTGTCGCAGCAGTGTTGCCGCTGTTCGACAATTAATGCAGTTGTGTGGGCGTGAAATGTGCACTCGCTCTTACACGAACATGTGACCGTGAAAAGATGGTTTTTAACCACATGTGCATGCTCATGTATGTGTGTAAGTATGTTTGCTTGCGCGAAAATTGGCAACAAAATCGTATGCGGCCTTATGCGGCACATCAAATTGCCAGAACTAATGCTGAAGTTATGATTACTTGCCTTTAAATACATAATAATCGACTATAAAAGTAGTCGTTTTGCCTTTTACACTATGAAACAATTTAGGTTTCATTAAAAAAAAAAATATTTCTTCAGCTGACTCATTTCAGTTTTTATGAGCAATAGGTGTTAATTTTGTTGTCTTTCAATTTATAAATTATGGTAATTACTGAACAAAATATGGGCAATTTTCATTTTTGCACGCGAAATACGAGTTAATTAAACGAAAAATGCTAAAATTGTGTTTCACTTGACTTGGAGGTGCGACTCATGAAGGAAAGGAAAAGGTTTGATTTTATACAAAGGAATGGCATGAGCTGGCAGTTAGATAAGGCCTTCTGAAAGATTGCCGGTTTTTGAACTCGATTTATTATAAATATGTATAAAGTATTGAGTAGTAAAGTCCTCTCTCGATGAACACAGAAATAGAAGCTTGGACGATGACAATATCCGATGAGGGGTCACTTGGAGTGTTTGAGAGAAAGATTCTGCGAAAGATTTTTGGACCTTTGCACGTTGGTGATGGCGAATATCGTAGACGATGGAACAATGAGTTGTATGAGCTTTACGACGACATAGACACAGTGCAGCCAATAAAGATCCAGCGGCTACGTTGGCTGGGTCATGTCGTTCGAATGGATACAAACGCTCCGGCTCTGAAAGTATTCGATGCGGTACCAGCTGAGGAAGAGGATGACCTTCTTCATTTGATGTACCAAACTGGCACCGGTTAGCACGAGGAAGAAATTACCCGCACGATTTGTTAAACTCAGCCAAAATCGCGTAAGCGGTTAACGCGCCAATCAAGACGATTATCTGACCCGTGATTCGTTCACGAACGTTTATGTTATGTTAGAGGGACTGTCGTGTTACTCCGTTTCACATTGTGCGTGGAGGCCCACTGTGCTATAGCTCAGGGTTCTTCTCTTCCTTCAGTTTGGGGCGTGCGTCTTGGTGTTTTCCACAAATGGAGAGACCTACAGTTTTACTACGCCACTGAACGACAGATGGTTTTTTTGTGAGTGAGTTTTTCATGGCAGAAATACACTTGGAGGTTTGTCATTGCCTGCCGAGGAGATATTAGAAAAAACTAAGTTAGTGTTTCATGCCCGGAGAGTCGAACATGGGATGGCGCATGTGAAAAGGTGGTTAGTATCGTGCTGGACATATGTTTGGTATGTCGAGGTCAATCGTCGATAGGTAGGAGTTTAGCTTACTACAGTATACATAATTGTGCCAAGGTTACGCGGGTCTCTCGGGGTAGTTAAAGCTCTTCATCTGTTGTGGATGGTGGTTGGACTCCGGTTACGGCATTCGGGGTCGGGAGTTAAAGAAGGTGGTAAGTGTCTCCTGATGAATGTCGTTAAGTGTATGTCTAAACACTGTCCGGTCCAGTAGTTGTCGGTTAGTTTTGTCCTGAATCTAGTCGGAGTAGTTGAAGAGATGCCTCCTGGTGCTCTGGTTCAAGCAAGTGTTTACATGGGGGAAACCTACGGTAGCACCCGCGTAGAAACTGTTTACTGAGCAGTTTGTTGTGCTCCTTGACAGGAAACATCTGTGCCTCATTATGTAGGTGTTGTAGCGAGGACATAGGACGCATCCCGTGGCTGTCCTAATAGCAGTGTTTTGGCATGTCTGGGGCTTTGTCCACTGCGTATCACTAATTCATGAGTATGTCTACCCCTTTGCTGTCCAATGAAGTCTAGTCAAGGTTATTCGGGTTCTAGATGTAGTTGTATGCAAACGGAGTTTTCTCAGTCGATTGTCTTCGCAGTTGTCTTCGATATTTCCATTTAAGTTTGCTAAGATTTTTTAAGGGTCTTCTAATGGGTTTCTTGAGTCTTTTGATGGCATCCGCATAGATTTGCCAAGATCATACTTGTTTAGTAGGTAGAACTAATCTTTTTAGAGGTATACCGCGACCGGCTTTGTATGGTGCTCTAATCGGTTCAGCTCATATTTCTGCAACATTGAAGGTGAGACTGTCAAAGAATGAATGATATCACTAAAAATTCGTATTGTAAAATTTGTGTAGCTGACCTCCTTCACTAAGTTTTGCGATCGAGTTAAAGGAGAGTCACCGCTCTCAGCTACCATGACTGTTTTGACCTCCTCCGCCATGGTGATGCGGCAAGAAACTTGTAACTAAATTATGAAAGTAAAAAGTTAGAAAAGTTATTTCCAATAAAAAACATAAAATCCAAAACTAACTGTGGTAACCAGAATTACTTCACCAATGTTGCTTCCAACGACCCAAGGTTTTTGCTAAGTTTCAGCTTCTCAACTCTTACGCTAGGAAGTTTCTATATAATCCTAAGAAATGAATTTCCTTTTGAGTTTTTGGTAATCGTAACTGAATATTCTGTTATAGTTTCTGCCGATATCTCAAATGAGATTCACTTCTAAAAGTTTATTCTCATCTACTTTTTTGTTAGCTGCTACATGGAGAAGGAGGATCAGCTGCGTGTTGCGTAGAATTTAATGATTGCTGATTGCTTATCTTACTTATCAGCTTGTCTTCCAAGAATCAGGGAGATCCTTAACGGGAATGAGCTACGCTAAAGTCTTTTGTCCACCGCGGAATTGAGTGGTCCAGAGCACGCATAACACCTCGCAGCCAAATGAAGTCCAGTCTGCTGCAAATAGTTGAAACCCCAACTGAGCTTCCGATATGTGGCGCTGAAATTCAATAAGCAGCAACTCGGCTAATTTTTGTAACTCTATTTGTATTCATAAAGAAAACTTAGTCATACTCGAAATTTTAGGATCAATTTAAGCAAATTAATTGCCACACCCAATCACTGCCAATAAATGGTTGGTGAATGGGTTTGTCTATAAAGCTCGCCCGTGGAAGTGAGTCATTTCAAAGTTTACAAATCTTATATCAATGAAAGATGTTCTCCCCACTTGCCTTGCCGGAAATATACTCGAAATCGAAAGAAAATACACGAAAAAATAATGTCGACAAATCACTTTAATATTACTTCCCCAATATACTTTGCATAAATTTGCTCATCATAATCCGCCACAAATTGCTTGTCGCTCTTCCTGTCGTTCAACGTCTTAGCTAAAATGTATATAAATAAATATAACGACAATGTGTCATACATGAAATTTATGCAATTTTCAGCAACAATACAAAATTAATGAATTCAGTAGAAATAAAATAATAAAAAGCGCCTACAACGCATCTGAGAAAAAAGAAGACAACAACATAGCAGCAATCAAAGAGACAAGTCGTGGGCAGCCACGCTGTCAGACACTGTCAACTGCTCGCGTCACATTGTCAGCTGTTTGTCGTTCAATCCGCGTATATGGCGCATAACACTGCCACAGCATGCCGCACGCATTGCAACTCTGGTTAGCTAGCGGGCTGGCTGGCTGGCTGAGTGATGGCTGCTCGCGCATCTGTGCGTGTTCAAAGTTCATTTCAAAGTCTTCAGCCCTTCCGTATTTTATGCGCTGCGAACTGAGGCTTAGAGATGGCTTTCGCTTAAGCTTTGGTGTTTCTTAGTGCCGCTGTTGGTGTGATTGCTTTCAATTCTTTTCAGTTTTCTTCCTATTTCTACCTTTTAGAGTACAGTTATGCATCTGCAGCTGCATTTGCAGTTTCCTGTTACTCTTTTCTTTCAAATCGACGCATGACTTATTGAATTAAATTAACATAATTGAATCGGAAATCAACTGCGTTGCATTCGTGGCTCCATTCAAGTCTGCCATTGCTGAAGTGATTTGGACTTAGTGAGATATTTTGCTGGCTGCGCTTGCTTTGAAAATTTTTAAAAGACCTCTGTATTATTTATTTCCATTATCTTGCACAAAAAAAATTATTATTTATTTTAATGCATTGAGCACTTAAACGCCTTTTTTGGAACTCTTAAATTTATTACCCTCAAGCTCAATTTTAGCCGCTCATATCAATAAATTATTGATTACGTTACTACATAGATTTTAAACTGACTTGATTTTAACTTTTTACTAATACTATAACTTTTTTTTTATTTTCAGGTAAGTGTCTTAATTTCAGAAACTAAAAATTCGGCAGAGCGACCAGTTCGTGGTTTGATGAGTTTTATTTTGAGAGGTACATATTTTGATTTTGTTGTATTTTCTACCAATTCAATATTACTGAAGTTCAAAGCCTACTGATCTTAGGTTCCTATTCTGTTATTTATAGAACACACACGTAAACCGCAAATCGCTTTGTGATGCAAAAGAGAAAATAAGTTTGGCAAAATTTCTTTTTCTCAAGAGTGATAGATTACAAGATAACGCCTAACTATGAGAGTAATTCTGGCTGCGATGTAACAATAGATAAAGAAGAAAGGGAACGGAAGCGGTTCGCGAATGTCATTACTCTGAACTAAAGGTGCAGGATGATATTGAGGTCATCGGCCTTAACAACCTCGCTATTAGTTCTGCCTTTTCGAAACTAGATAAGGAAGCAAATCGAATGGCTCTGGTTGTGAGCGAGGAAAAAACGAAGTACCTCCTTGTCATCAAACAAACAGTCGGCGCACTCGAGTATCTCACCCACGTCCTAAAGTCTTCTCTCGACGAACAAAACTAACACTATACTATACAAGGCTCTCATCAGAAGCTTGGACGGTGGTAACATTTGATGAGCTGTCACGGGAAGTGTTTGAGAGAAAGATTCGGCGGAAAATTTTTGGACGTTGGCGACGGCGAATATCGCAGGCGATGGAACAATGAGCAGTATGAGCTTTACGACGACAAAGACATTGCGTAGCGAATAAGGTTCCAACGGTTTCGTTGGTTGGGTCATGTCGTCTGAACGGATACAAATGCTCCGGCTCTCGAAATGTTCGAAGTGGCACCGCATGGTCGAAGTAGAGGAAGAGGAAGGCCTCTCCTGCGTTGGAAAGATCAGGTGGAGAAGAACTTGGTTTCACTTGGTGCGTGTCCAACTGGCACCGGTTTTCACGAGAAGAAAACGACTGGCGCGCTTTGTTAAACTCGGCCAAAATCTCGTTAGCGGTTATAGCGCCAATAAAGAAAAAGAAGAATGGTTCAGATAGTCTAGACTTAATTTCTATAAGTTAGTGGTCATTTAGTCTAGATTTCAATTCCATAAATTGACTGAACTTAGTTTTTTTTTTCAAATCTCAACTTACTTAAAAACTTAAGAACCTGTAGATTTTAGTACCAAATAATGTTTTGCAATCCAAATAAATTTATTCGATGTGACATCCTGATAGTGAACTATCAAAAAACTAAAAAGGAAGATGTGAAATCGTTTTCAATTTCTTCCAACTTCTACCGTATTTAGTCTTAAACTAACTGAGCTTTAAAGGGCAAATCCTTTGGCGAATTCTTTTTGTTGAAACGTTATTAAGATTAAGCAATTCGGCCAGAAATTTTAAGTGCGTTTTCCGCGGTTTGGCTATTCGCTTGCCTATTCTTTATCTCTGCAACTCCTACAGAAATAATTATACGAAGCAAAAAACCGAGTGCCCATATGAGCAATTGGGTAGTGTCTAGTTAGTATTGCTCTGGTGAGACCCTATCTCTCTCTACTCGTTGAGTGCTGTTAAAAGTGAATTGTACTGCCTTTAAATATTTCCCTGTTACTCTCAAAGAACTTATGCCGAGTCTCCATTTAGATATTCCTCTCACACAGCGCTTCCGCAATTCCATATGATAAAATAAAGAGATATAAAAAGGTACAATAGCCTCTGAGCTCCAGTACATCAACTGGTATTGAATAAAAAAAAAGAGAAGACAAGGATATGTCCACGGCAATTGACTATTCTGCAACTGTGATGGGTCAGAAGTGCTTACTGTTTGGCACTCTACGCAATAAGGTTGTAAAAACAGTCCTTGCACTAGATCTTCATGATTTATTGGTAGAACTGGAAGCATGAACATTTCTGTCAGTTATTTTTGACCTAAACTAGCTTGGGAAGTCAATGTTGAATAGGAAAAGCGTTTAACATACAATACTCGTACAAGAGTACGTCTGGTAAATACTGGGCGCCACAACTACGACGTTCATTCCTCCAAAAGAGATGACTTTGCAGAGATTATAATTTTTTAGACGCAGAGATTAAAATCTTATAATCTTCGTAGACAGGTAATGGAACACAATCTGGCATCTTCTCCCAGCAAGAAGTGACTTACAGACTTCCTAACCAAAACTTTGTTTTTAAAAACGAGATCTATGCAATTTATATGGCGGCAAATCTAGTAAAAAAATAGACCGCGCTCCTTTGAAATTCGCCTAATTTCTAGACAGTGAAGCAGCGATCAATGCCCTTGGGTCGGTAATGACTCACTCGAAATGTGTTCAGGAATGTCGAGAGCTCTATATAATATGGAGCGGAGTGTCAATGTGTGCTGGATCTAAGATGACTGCTTGAGAAAGAGTGCAAGGCTCGCAGAAGCGAATCCAAGCTTCAAAGCCTCTCACGGAAAATTAACTCTGTTACAATGCTACTGGTCATATTCCTGCCATATTCGACGAGCCACGTAAATATTGGGTTGTTCGGAAAGTAGTTTCATTTATTCTCGACAGAGGATTTAATTGTATTTTTTGACTGCTAACTTCACACTTCAGTCGCATTGTCATTATATGTTTTGACAGCTGATATAGGATGGCTTGTATGTGAATAATTTCAATTGATTTTACGCAGTAGATATTGATCGGTGCCCTTTTAAATATGGCGAGCAATAAGCAGCATTTTCGTCATATTTTACTTTTTTACTATAGAAAAGCTAAAAATGCTGTTCCAGCCAGAAAGAAATTAACCGATGTGTATGGCGAAGATATGTTAACAATACGCCAGTGCTAGAACTGGTTTGCAAAATTTCGATCCGGCAATTTTGATGTCGAAGATGCACCAGCTTCTGGAAGGCCAGTCGAAGCTGATAAAGACGCGAATTCAACTGTTTATGACCACCTGAAAGGCCTGGGTTTAACCTCGAAGTTCGATATATCCACAAAAAAAACGAAATAACTTTCCGAACAACCCACTTTATCCTTAACAACTTTAGATATGAGGAATGGGTAATTTAGGCACAGTCTTGCTGGGGAGGCTTATTAGATTCGTTGAAAGATCAGGTTGGCGTAGGAATAGGACTGCTGAAATCTTTCTTGGATAGAAAAAGTAGCTGCCTAGTCTAACCCAAGAGAAGCGAGAAATAATTAGGGAACACGAATGTGATTACGACGATGAGTAGGTAGATAGGAGGACTAGGTAATAAATTAGGTATGAGAAAATGAAATTAAATCTAAGGAAAGCAATAAATTAGAGTTACCGGATGGGAAAAAATTAATTGTAAATGAGATCGTTCAAAAATTTCGATGAATATTTTTTTATAGTAATAAATTAGAGTTACCAGATGGGGGAAAAGTGAATTGTAAATGAGACCGGTAATAAATTTAAACTGATATTTTTTTATAGCTATACAAATAAGAGTAGGAAATAATATAGGGATGAGAAAATTAAACTAAGGATGAATAAGAGTTGCCAGATGGGAAAAATAATTCAATGGGACGCGTAACATATTTTTAGCAATAAATTAGAGTTGCCAAATGTGGAAAAAATAATTGTAAATGAGATAATAGATTAGAGTTGCCAGATGGGGGAAAAGTGAATTTTAATTGAGTCCGGTAAAAAAAACTGACATTTTTTTATAGGATTAAATTAGAGTTGCCAGATGTGAACAAATTATTTATAAGTAAGACTGGTAAAAAATTGGGACAAACATTTTTAAGAGCGACTTTTACAATATTTTGAATACAAGTTTTCATTGAATAGACTCCCTGTTAATATAAGTAATACCTTTAGACTTACGTAAGATCAAATCAAAAAGAGCTGCCACATAGTCACAGCCAGATTGGGGTTAAGATTACAATTTTGTTAACATTCATTGCACTAAGCTTAGAGTTTACGTCAGAAAGGTACGAATTTTTTCTACTTTCATATATGTAAATAAAATGTATGGTAGAGGTAATGGTTGTACGGGTTAGGCTAAGTAAGGCCTTTATGCACTGCGACCAGATTGATCCATTGTGCGCCCCTAATTACTTAATTATAATTATTTAGTATACCAAGGAATCGAGCCATCTCCTTAGGAGGGAGCAATTGTACGTCTTCCTCCTCTTGTAGTCTCGGATTCTGTATCTCCTGCTCCCTAATACCTCACAGTTGGTCATTAAGTGTACCATAGACTCCTCTTCATCACAGCAGAATCTGCATGATCTTGTACTACATAACCCTATTAATGTGTGTTTATTACAGGCAAAGTGACCTATAAGTGCTCCACAGAGTAATCTGAGGCTCTTCTTATCTAGAGTTAAAGCAAATTTTGCTCTGTTGGCATTGAAGTTCAAAAACTGTTTGGAGTGATTACAGTCGCTTGTACCGTTCCAGTGTTCCCTGATTTTAGTTTGGATCCATTTTTTGGTTTCGTGTTTAACATTATTTTTGTTAATGCCGAAAAACGGGGCTGGTCCAATAAATATCCCTTTTGCCCTTTTTTTGGCATAAAAATCTGCCTTCTCGTTTACTTCGTGTCCCTCATGTCCTGGTACCCAAATCAGTGAGACCTGATTATGAGTGACCAGTTTGCTTAGTGCATTGTTACACTCTATAGGAACTTTGACTTGAATGTGAAGCTATTCAATGCTTTTCCATTATGGCGAAGAGTTCCGCATGGAAAATTGTGGTATCTGTACTTAGTGTTAGGGATTTGTGTGCTCTAGGCCCCACTATTCCTGCTCCTACTTCTTGCAACGTTTTGGAACCATCTGTTTACCATTTTGTGAGTCATCATTTATCCATGTTGGTTTAGTGTTCCACTCTTCCCTAGACGGAAAGATAACTTTGCATCCTTTTATATATAAATTAAATGTAAAAAACAGAATAATAATGAGGCAAAGTGGCCAAATTTATTTGAGCACAAGTTCAAATTTTTCTATGATTCAGTTAAAAGAATTCCGGTTGCTACCAAAATGTTTATTTTACATACCACAGTCAAATTTCGACCAAAGCACATTTTCTACTTCCTTCCACAAAAGTTTCCCAGCATTTTATAGCTAATAATTGACATCAATTTAGGTTTATTTGCTACCGCTGAATAAAACGTTACTTGAGAGCTAATGGTAAAACCGACAATCAATTAACGGTTACTTCATTTTTATAGCCAACAACAGTCGATTACCTGCCATGCACGCAACACTCCCATTCTTCACGTGTACATACAGAGATTTTAATAGCATCATTTGATAAATTTACAAATTTACTAATTTCCTTAACATCAATGCGGCAGACATTTTTGTTGTTGTATTTTTTTAACATTTGTTTGCTATTGAAATAAATTTAATGATTAACCTGCGATTAGTAAGCTTCGGCTTCGACTGGATTTATTGTCATACATTTCCCTATGGTCGTTGTTGCAGCTGTTGTTGTTTGTTTATTTTGTAGCAAACTTTTTTGGTTTTAACTTCAAGTAGACACTGGACAATTTTTTTGGCACTAACTAAAAGTTTTACGCGCTTCTTCTCAACTTTTCTCATGAAACTTTTTCAAATACCTTTATTTCGAGGTGGAACAGATTTTGGAAGAAACTCGTGATTACTTGGGAAGTTAAAAAAAATTGCATATTAATTTATTGTAGCAAAAGAAATCGATTTTTGATAGGTGACGATAATCGACTTGGTAATTTTTATATTTTATTTGGTCGTCACGAATCCGAAGTTTCTTAATAAAATAGGGGCGCGCCGAAATGTTTATCCCTCGTGTCGCTGCAAACCTAAAATGGGCGCTAAATAACAATTATTTGAGTCACGCTGACTGTTGCCTTCCAAACTAAATTTTACTCACAATGAAAAACAAATATAAGTTTTTCTACAGTGTGAAGCCTTTCATGCCGCTGATCATTCGTGCTTTGATGGTATATTAGTTGCAGTGTCCAGTAAGAGACTAAAAAAAAAACTCTATTGGTCGGACCTTCAATGAAAACAGAACGACATTTGACGACGACCTCTAAATACTATGAAATTGACGAGCACATAAAGCGACGCATAAAATCAAGATGGAACGGCTAAGCCACCTGCGAAATTGTGAAAGTCAAGTGGTAGCGCTGCAACGAATAATCGTCTCTTGCTAACACTCTCGGCGAAAGAATTTAGTTACAGATTGCAGAATTATCCCCGGTATTCTAGCGGGCCACATCTTGTACCTTGTTAAGTCTCCCATTGAAAGATGTCAGGGTGGGAGCAGCACATACAAGCCCCATCTTGGGAATCATCAGTAAGGGCAAGCATAGCAGTTGACCATCTTTTACCTATATGCCTTGCACGAAATGCCTTGGGAATCTCTCAATTTGATAAGCTCGATGACATCTCAAATGTAGATTTTAAAACAATTCTGAATTTCACGAAAAAGGTATGATAGTGATCCATCAAGAATCGGACTTCAAGTGGTGTCACTAAGTTTCTTTTGAGATGCCATTTTTTTTTATAAATACCAACCGTCATTTCAATAAAGATTCCAATTCTTCTTCTAACTGCTTAATCGTTTTGGCCGAGTTTAACAAAGCCCTCCAATCGTTACTTTCTCGAGCTAATCGGCGCCACTTGGACACACCAAGTGAAGCCTAGTCCTTCTCCATGTGATCTTTCCAATGCAGGATACTACTGACACTACTCCCCGCTAGTTAAGTGTAAAGGAATTCTTCTGTGGGGATCCCAGACCAAATCAAATTAGTTCCCGTCTGCAGAGATTCCTCGTAATAGAAACAAACGCCCTTGTCATATCCAACTTCCACTCCTCTCTGTGCAGTTAGGATATAGAAATCTCTCTGCGGAATCCCAAATTAAACTAGCAGGGATAGATTTTTCGAAACGCCTTCATTGCGCATTAGTAGCCTCACAGAACAATACAAAGTAATCCATGCCAATATATAATCTACAAATTACTATCATTGCACATTCTGGAGTCGACATGTCACATATCTTCGGTCAGTTAATGTCTTCGGTCTATTCACGTGCCGCTTCCAGGTGTTGGCTGGTCTCCGCGTCTGCGACTCTCTTGTGGATTCCAATCCAACGCAGCTTTTGTGGAGCCTTTTAGGGGTTTACGCAATGTATAGCCGATCCACTTCCATTTGCGACGTCATACTTCGAGGAGGATGGCTATTTGCTTAGTACTAGCCCATAGGTCAGTGTTACTTATCGTTTTAGGCCAGAATATCCGCATGATTTTGGTAGTATAGGCTCCCCAAATTTGAAATCTCCACCGTTGCCCATTGTCAAGCTCGACCAGAGTCTTTGCCAGACCTTTTTTATCTTCATCTATTTTTTTTTTCTATCCTACACTGAAACTTGAAATAGTCCTTTTTGTGGAGATTACAGATATAGTTTTTGCTGCCATTTAGTCCTCATACATAATCCTCCGACACTTGCCATTACAACGGTTACGACCATCGAGGAAAGAGTGGGAACAGGCGGAGGTAAGAGAGGGCGAGTCCATTCATGTATACACAGATGGCTCAAAGCTCGAAGGCAGAGTGGGCGGTGGTGTATATTCTGAACATCAGGCTGAACTGATGGCAATAATGAAAGCCGCGACATAGGTACAGTCTGAAGCGATACCTGGATATGATATCTACATTTTCACTGATAGCCAGGCAACGATAAAATCTCTCACAAAGCAGTCGACAACCTCCAAGGTAGCCATGAAATGCTGCACATCGCTTAACAAGATGACTGAGTCATTTCACCTAAAGGTAATATGGGTTCCTGGCCATCGCGACATTGAGGGTAACTGCAGAGCCGATGAACTAGCGAAACTCGGCACCAAATTGACCGATGACTACGCAGACAATGATATAGACATAAGCTGCGTATCTTGTAAGAGCAGCGAGTGAAAGATGGCGCAATCAATCGCCCACATGCAGAATTGTGACCGACACTCAATGCTAAACGCACTGAATCAGAATTTAGGTAGACAATCCTTTAGTGAATTGGAAGATCTTAGTTCTGCAGAAATCAAGGATCTTCTAAAATAGTTAAAAAGTACGCATTGGGTTTAGGAGAGATAAGAACAAGCTTC
Organism: Anastrepha obliqua; assembly: GCF_027943255.1. Lineage (NCBI taxonomy): Eukaryota > Metazoa > Arthropoda > Insecta > Diptera > Tephritidae > Anastrepha > Anastrepha obliqua. Next base: position 118,105,303 of record NC_072893.1, on the reverse strand, counting down.
TCACGCCTGAGTGCATCCCATAGTGGACAACCACTTCAACCTAATCTAACCTAACCTAGTGCTCATAACTGACTTTTCTCCTTTTTTAGAGGAGATACTTATTAGTTGCTTTACCGGATCGTTTGTAAGGTGGTTCCACATCTCCGCAGTTTAGTCAGCTTTGACTATCAAGTATTCGCTATCCCCCTTGGAATTCATCCTCAATCACAGTGGCTACAGTTGACAGTGGGGATTAGATTAGATTAGATTTGTGGGGGGTTGGACAAGTCCAAGCACTCAGTCAGGAGACCATTATACTACGCCGGACAGATTTCAGTGGAAAGAATAGAGCTAGGAATGATAAAAAGTGGGTGGTAAGCCGGATAAATTAGTTTGAGGTGACTCTTGCACAAATTTCTTGGATACATTGATGAATCTTAAGAGATCCGGAACAGGAAGAGCATGAACTTTATCCATACTCAATATATCACAACCCAATATCCTAAGTCTGATTTGGGAAAACGCCGGACAGCTACAGAGAAAATGCTTGCAGTGTCGTCTTTCTCAAGACAGGTAAGGCATATCGGGCTGTCTACGACCTCCATAACAGCCATATGCTGACCACAGACCTTGTGCCCTGTGATTACACCCACCAGTACTCTCAAGTCCTTTCTGCTGAGTTTTAAGAGAAAGGTTTGAGAAAGGTTGAGTTTTCCTGTTTGGTTCTTTCACAAAGCACGAGTTCAATCCAGACCAACATCCTCTATGGGTAGACCTCATGAAGTCGTCAATCCATAGTTGAAGCGATGCGGAATTCACACCTAGAAAGCATTCAGGGCCTAGTGGCTTACTTGCAGAGCCTTCATTGACCAATTTATCAGCTGAACGAGTGAGTTGTAATACCACAATGTCCAGGCATTCAAATAAGGCTAACTAAGTGCGGATACTAATCAAATACTGTATAGGTATCCTCTTATGGAGACCAGAGATCTGCTTAATGAAGTCCATGTTCGTTTTCTTTTCAGATTTATTAAATTGAGATCTTTCCACAGATCTGCTTAATGAAATTCTTGTTAGCTTTCTATTCAGATCTATTCCACTGAGTTCTTCCCTCTCAATCGTAGCTTCCATTTTAGTGACTGGCCTTAGTTTGGCAGAGTACGTTGCTGACAGTTCGCCTTAAAGTAATTTGAGCTACCTTTGCACTCAGCTTTGCTCATACCTATACTTTCACATGAACCCACCCCCCTTCGAAGCCTCAAACGTCGTGTGGCTATAGTGGGCTGGTCTTCATATATCGGATCCCTTTAAGTTTAAGAGGTCTGCAGTAAATGCAATGCACTATTCAGAAATGTGTTTTTGGCTGCAAATAGCAAATCCGTATATGCTTAATTATTTCATAGATTAACGTAAATTTTTTCGAAGCCACACATAACGGCAGGCCCGGGTGCCAGGTGTTAAATTCACCACTCAATTATTCGCTGTCAGCTGACAGGCTTATGTCACACATGTCTCTCCTAATAAAGGCTGCTTACACATTTTCACACTCAAATAATGTTGTTGTTTGCAAATGAAAGTAAATTTAAGGCCAACAAATTCAGTTATAAATTGACGAACATACCGAGCATTTCACTTGTGATGCGGTAAAGCGGCACAAATTGTTGCATTTTTAGCGCGTTTATGTAAAAGTAGTTGCAAATATTAGTTGTTATCTATGTAAGTATTTGTTGTTTGTGGGTATTTGTTTTTCCTGCATGTTGAGTTGCCACTTGGACCCTCACTGGCCGACCTGTCGTTGCTTGCGATAAACCGGCTGGCTTATACTCGTAAGCTCCGTATGAACCTAATCAATTTATTTGAATTTATTTGCCGTTTTACGCAGCAAACGGCTGTTTTTGTTTTTTTTTGTTTTTTCTTTTGTTGTTGTCTTTTATTTTTGTTGCACGTGCCTACTTGTGTGTCGCTCTTTTTTGCCTTAGCTCAGTAAGCCGGTTAGTTTGGATATTTGCTTGTTGCCAGCTTAGTTTGAGCCGCCTTTCAATTACTGTTGGCTGCAGGAAAAAGTAAAATTTTCTATAGAAAGTTGTTTAACCGCTTTTCCTACTTTGGGATATATTTATTTTTAGGTAAAATTTTCGCCGCTTCAGACAATTTTGGCCTATGTTTTGTGCATGTGGCTGTGTAGTGAATTTTGTTGGCGCCAAATGGTATTTTTCTAGTGCTCTACGCTGTCGCAAGTTGTTGCTATGAAACTTAAATACAAACAAATACACGCGTACATATGTTGGCTTTGCTGCCTGATAAATTACTAAAACAAAAAAAACAAATGTAATAGTTGTCATTATTGCAAAATCATTATAACTGAATATTCCCCAAAGTTTTTTTCCGCTGAAAAGGATTTACACTCACCGCATCACTCAATAATTTGGGATATGCATTTCCATACATAGGTACATATGTATATACAAACATATTAACTCCATTCTTCACCATTGCTTTGCTCGGTTACTTTTCTATTGAGATATCAGCCTCCGTATTTGCACTTTCCCTTTCACGCTGGCGCTTGTGCAAAAAAGTTGTGCGAAAACGGGCATAGCCGTTGTCACGCTGCGCATTAGCGTTCATTCGAGCTGTCATCTGCATTTGACATATCATGCAAATGATTATAATAATGCGTTTTTTTTAGTTTCCTTAAAACAAAAGGTTTTTCTGTTTTTGCAGTCCTTGTGGGGTGCAGTAAACTTTCGGCTTTAGGAAAAAATATGCATGCATGGGTTTTTTGGTGATTAATTGTCAACGAACATTCCTCATTTATTGTGTTGACAGGGAAAACTTTGGAAAATAATAAATATAGATAATTGCGTTGCAGCCATAAACGCTTTTTTTGGCATTATTAAAAAAATGCAATACATGAAAATTTAACTTGAAAAATTTAATGTAAAAAAAAATTTATTTTTATTTAATATATTTAAAGCGAGTTTGTCATTGAACTTTTTCAGCGGTATTTTTCCTACCAATATTGTGCATCTTAAGCTTACAATAATTTGATAAACAGCACTGCATAACACAACCACCTAAAATATTAGCTTGGGGGAAAAAGAGATCCATTATTTTCTCGGCAGATGGCTGTAGTGATCGATTTCACGTAAAGTATCGATCAAACAGTTTAAAGTTTTTGCTCGTTGCCAAGCTGACATTTCACACTAAAAAATTCGTTTGCTGTTTTTTGTTTGCTCCATTCAGTTGTGAGTTACAGGGTGTTAACAATAGAAGTCTACAAAGAGAAAATTTGATACATTTTAGAGTTTTTCTTTGATAAAGGCAAAAATGCAAGCCAAGCCGCTGAAAATGTAAATGGTGTTTATGGTGCCGTTACTGTAACGGCTAATTGCGGGCAATTTTGGTTTCATCGATTCCGTTCTGGACCTTTTGATGTTAAAGATGCACCTCGCACAGACAGTCCTGTCGTCGAAAATGTCGATAAAATCACAGAAATAATCGATGTTGATTGGCATATTAGTAGTCGTAAGATCGCCAAGGAGTTAAAAATTGACGTCAAACAGGTTTAATAGAGAAGTAGAATTGTTGCTTTCTGTAGAAGTAGTGGCTATACTATTCTACAACTGTTTATTGAGAGGTAGAATTGTTGGTTTCTATATAACGGGTGATTTTTTAGCTATTATCTTTTTAAACAGTTGGTTTAAACAGCTGACGCACGTTTCGTGTTTTGTTTCACTGTCAAACATCTTCAGTTTTGTCTATAACTTAACCATGAATCGTCTTACAAAAGAACAACGCTTGAAAATAATTGAATTTTATTATAAAAATGCGTGTTCTGTTAAGAAAGTTTATGGCGCGCTTCTTCCATTTTCGAGCTATTGTGACTAAATTTAGAACCAAATTTACATTATTGGACATCAAACCACCAACACGCTTACGTAGAGTGTGAACTGAAGGAAATATCGCAGCTGTATCGGCCAGTGTTAATGATGACCATCAATTATCGATTCGTCGCCGTTCGCAGCAATGGGGCCTCTGTTACTCAACAACGTGAAACAGTTTGCGAAAGGATTTAGGTGTGAAGATTTTCAAACCACAGCTGGTGCAAGAATTGAAGTCGAACAACCTACCGCAACACAGAATTTTTGGTGACTGAGCTCTTGGAAAGTTGGCCGAAGATCCACTTTTTTATCGAAAATTTGTGTGCAGCGACGAAGCTCATTTTTGGATCAATGGGTACGTAAATAAGCAAAATTGTCGATTTTGGAGTGAAGATCAGCCAGAAGAATCACAAGAGCTACCAATGTATCCAGAAAAGGTCACAGTTTGGTGAGGTTTTTGGGCCGGAGGTATCATTGGACCGTACTTCTTCAAAGATGCTGCGATAAAGCATTTATATGTGAGATACCGGCCGAAGCATTGGAAAGAGTATGCCAAAATTGGGCTAAGCGGATGGAGCATTTGAAGCGCAGTCGCGGTCAACATTTGCATGAAATAATCTTCAAACATTAAATTATATGGACTGTACTATCGATTTAAATAAAAATTTCATGCATTTTTCTGAATTTTACATGTGTTTTTTTAAAAAACTTTCCTATAGCTCTTAAAAAATCAGCCTTTATAAGTAGTGGCTGTACTATATAACGAGTTTTTATTGAGAAGCAAACTTGTTGGTTTCTGTAGAAGTAGAGGCTCTTCTAAATGATGACTGTTAAACCAAACCAAAAATTTTACGCTAAAATAATGGATTTCTTTTTACTTTTTTTCACAAAATGGAGCCCTTACAAGTAAAATTAAAATTTAAAAAAGTAAAACTATTTACAACAATAAAATAAAAATTCGTTAAATACTACTTAAAACAACAAAACCAACTTACATATATTGAAAACAATTTTTTCAATACACACTAACGAAATTAAGCCTTATACAAGGTGGCGCAAAATTAATCACGCAATCGGAAAATTTACATTTTTTACAAATGGCGTTGTTAATAGCTGCAATATACGAACTTACAAGAAATGGAGCGCAGAAAGGTTAAAAAAAAAAACAAAAAAATTAAAAAGTAAAAATATTTACAGGAACAAAACTCACTTACATATATTGAAAACTATTTTTTCGCTACACAGTAACGAAATTAAGCTTTATACAAGGTGGCGCAAAATTAATCACCCTATCGGAAAATTTATAATTTTTGCATTATACAAACAGATGTAGCTCGTAAAAGTCCAAGTAAAGATTTCCATCACCCAAACTATTTTGTTTTTTATAATTAGTAAAAAAGTTAGCTAAAACAGAATTGGATGATTAATTTTGCGCCACCTTGTACATTTGCCCTTTTGACTTAAAAGATGTGTGTATATTTGGAATGAATCTTTCTTTTAAGTGGAGGGAATAAATCTTGTCATTAAACATGGCCGCCGTAGCCGAATGGTTTGGTGCGTGACTAACTTTCGGGAGTGCGTAGGTTCGAGTCTCCGTGCATGAAGATTAAATAATAGAAAAATAGATTAAATAATAACGGTCGCCTTTCGGCAGGCAATGGCAAACCTCCGAGTGCATTTCCGCCATGTCTCATAAAAACAATTTGATGTTCGAAGTCAGCTTGAAATTGTATATTAGGTCCGTGCACAAAAAGCACACCATAAATAGGCGGAGGAGCTCGGCCAAACACCTAATATTCAGAAGTGTACGCGCCGATAATTTATTTAGTTCTTAAATTCTCATTCAAGTAACTTGCACGACTGTCTTTAAAGCTGCCCACTGTCAATCCAAACTTTCAGTACATTTTCGCGAATTTTGGCACTTGTCTCAGCGAGAGTAACTTCGCTTCATATTTCAATGCTTGCATCGTCTCTGTGGATGGTTAGAGTAACATTTATCCTCAGCAGCGCCCCACACAAAATAGTCTATCGGAGTTAAATCGCAGTTTTTTTAATGTTTTTTCAATATTTTCCAATATTTTTCAAGCGAAAAGCGCAACACTTTGTGAATATCTAACAACAAACTAAATTTCGGGCACATTGCATATGTGCTGTAGCTATCAAAGCCAAAAAACAGATAGTTTAAATTCTAAACGCTAATTGGAGCACCCTGTTTAATCTTTATGTGTTTCAAATAGCACCTTTGGACCACCACCTTTTTATGTGCAGGCCAATAACAATAGCGCGATTTACCTTCACTCCCACACTAAACCAAGATCCACCTCTATTCTACTCCTATCAATTTTTTTTTATTTGAATGTAAGTCATTTTCGTATTTTTGACATTTTCAATGGAAAATTTTCGCTTCCCTTTTTCACTATTTAATTTATTAGCTTTTTTCAGTCGGTGTACAATACATTTTTCCACGCTATTTATCACTTGCGCTTGTGTGCTTGCCTCCTGGATAGGTTGCATGTGGGCGCTAAAGTATAAATAGAAACAACAACCATGAAGTCATAGAGCACACAAACATTCGAGTTGGTTGGTTGGTAGTCATATGCATACGAATATCAAGTTGGTGTTGTTGCTTTCACTGTACAAAAGAAAAAATAACTACACTTACAATAGAAGCGGAGCAAGATAATTAGAAGAAGAAAAAAATATAGAGCGACGCAAACACTGTTGCAATTCACTGTTGTTGTTCTTTGGCTTTATTGTGCATCGTTGATGGTGTTTTTTAAATTTTTTGTATGAATTTTATGATTTTTGATAAATATACATATGCACGCACATATTTCAATTTTACGAAGAAAGCTTTGTGAGTAAGAAATGGTTGATTGCGGTTGCCATAATGGCTAAACACAAATGTCAAACATGTGTCGGTTTTATGTCATTTCTTCGCGCTTTAACATTAAATTTATTGCACTCCTTCACAAGCACAAGTGACCCAATTAATTTTGAAATATACATTTATATGTATGTATGTATGTATGTATGTATGAGTATTTTTCTTAAGATTGGTGGTTGGTAAACCGCCGAGGAAAATATTTTTGTAGGAAAATGTTTTTTTATGTAGTTGGGATCACTAGCAAATTTTAAATTAAGCCGCAAAGTGACAGAAGAGTCAAAGCAATTAACTAAAAATATAAATGCAGTTCAATAAAGTTCAATAAGCAATAAAAATTTGTTCAAAAAGAGTAAATTTTCGGGTGGAACCACACTTTTTATACCCAATGCATAGAGCGATTGGTTGTGCAGTGTTGCCGACCATGCTTTAAAAAAATATAGGGGAACGAGGCAGTGCTAAGAGGCAATCGAGTGTTAGAAGCAGAAAAACTATATTACGGCCCAAAATTTGCTTTGCAGGGGTGCCAAATGCCATCAAAGAAGAACTTAGCATGTTCCGACGCCAGTTGGTTCTATGTTACCGGAACGATTCGGATTTATACCCGGCTAAAGACTGTCACACTAGCAATTATGCCCAAATACCAACATCAAAATCATCATCATCATCAGCTAGGCAATTACAGCTTTGTGTGAGCCAGTGCTTCCTTTCCAATATTTCTCCATACGTCTCTGTTTATTGCATCGCTCCTTCTAGGATTTTGCAGGTCTTCTTGGATATCATCAATCCATCAACTCGATGGTCTTCCGTGTTTTCTATTGCCCATTATATAAGAGTTGAAGGTCTTTTTAGGTAAGCCTTTTTGGCGAAACCAAAGTGGGTCTCAGGATAGTTTTTTTCGATAATCACATTCTCGATAACCACAAATATAATCGATAGTAATGTGCAATCGATAATAAAAGTCGATGAAATGTATAAACTATTATACAGTCTTTTTGTATGGTATAGTATGAGTAATAAGAATCGATAACAAAATATCTATAAAAAGATTTTTTACATAAATAAACTATTTCAAAGTCAATTTGGATAGTACAGTGTGAGTAATAAGAATCGATAATAATCGAATCCATAAAAAAATCGATAACATAAATAAACTATCACAAAGTCATTGCGTATGTCATAGTATGAGTAATAAAAAATCGATAACAACAAATAAAATACTACAAAGTCATTTGGTACGGTACAGTACGAGTAATACAAAATCGATATATATAAAATCCATAACAAAACATCGATAACAGACACAAACTATTACAAAGTCATTTTGTATTGAATGATATGAGTAATAGAAAATCGATATTAAAATATTTATAAAAAAATATAGATAAAAAATTAGCTGTTATAAAGTCATTATGCATGGCATGATATGAGTAATAAACAATCGATACAAAGTCGTTTTGCACGGTACAATATGAGTAATAAAAATCGATAACGAAACATCGATAACATTCATAAACTAATACAAAGTAATTCTGTATTGAATGATATGAGTAATAAAAAATTGATATTAAAAAATGTATAACAAAATATCGATAAAAACTCGATAACATAAATAAACTATAACAAAATCATTTTGTATTATATAGTATAAGTGATAAAAAATCGATATTAAAAAATCGATAACAAACTATCGGCAATACAAATCGGTTAAATGCATAATCGATTGGAAAACCATTTTATATGGTATGGTGATAAAAAATCGATAAAAAAATTTTAAAACGCTCGATATTAAAATATCGATGATAACATTTTGTGAAATGTATAAACGCTTAAAAGGTAATTTTGTGGTGTGTATAATCAAAAATTGATAATAAAAAATCAATTACACGAGCTGATAATAAAAACGGTAAAATTTTGAATCGTTTTAAAAGCCGTTTTAAGGGTAAAGCATAAGAAATAAAAAATCGGCATGGAATTGGTAATAAAAAATTTATGAAATATGTAATCCATAAAAAAAAATTACCAAACGCTCGATATTAAAAATCGATATTAAAATATCTACGATAATAATTATTGAAATATATAAGCGCTTAAAAGAAATTTTTTATAGCATGGATAATAAAAAATGAATAGTAAAAGATAGGTAACACGAATCGATAATAAAACTGTCAAATTTTAAATCGTTTTAGCGGTATAGCATAAGAAATAAAAATCGATAAAATGTATTATCGATTAAAAATCGGTTTTATACGTCACGGAGTGGGTAATAAATAATCGTTGAAATATCTAATCGATTAAAAAGTAATTTTGTGTAGAATGGTTTAAAACACTAGGAATACGCTTGCACTAAAAAATAAACTCGTCGACACAACCAAGTGGTTCAGTAGTCATATTTTACATTCTTGCGATGAATGCTCTTAATGAGGTGTTGCAATAACAATTTATTGATTTTTTTTATAATACCAATAATATTTATCACTTAAATAGTTGTAGTACATTGGAGGCGTTGTGTGGTCAACGAGTTTAAATATATTTGCATATTTATACAGTTGTCTGTTTCACTTCTTGTGACTGCTAGCGGCTGCAAATGGTGTGACTCTACTGCAGGCAGAAAAATTGATGTTGTGTATGCAATATTTACAATTAACAATAGTTGTTGAGGCTGCCATAACTACAATTAACAATAGTCACTAAATGAATGTTTGATTGATTGCCAACGGACGTTAAAAGGCGGGTAAACAAAAGAAAAGGAGAAGAGATATACAGGGTGGTGCAAATGCGCAAGGACAAAGTTTTGAAAGAAGTTTGAGGCAATGCATCTAACAGCTGTCCAACAATAAGTGCTCAACTCTGGCAGAATAGGCATGCCTCGGAATGATTTCCACAGAAGTTGCTATGATATGGAGAAGAGGATACTATACAACATCTTAATTCCATGAATATCATTAACTTGATGAAATAAATTTTAAGTTCGAGTTTATTTTAGGCAACGGAGGTAATTGGAAATGGCCAATGGCAACATAAGCCAGAAAGGTCAGAAAGCTAAGGGGGTCGTAGTAGGGATGACCAAGGGATGGACCAAAGTAAAGCATCCACGGAGGCTGCTATACTCACATTCGTCCAGGAAATTAGTAAGACTGACATTCTAATGGTCTCAATAGTGGACTCGTCCTCGACAATGCAGCAGCGGTGTAAGTAACGATTTTATGTTGATGACGAAAAATTTGAACAGAGTCCTGAAATAGCACCCCAGTAAGGCCTGGAACTCGCGTCATTTGCTTATTATTTCCTTTGTCTAGCACATTTCTGTACTTCTCAACCGGCTTATGAGATATTTGTATATAATGAGAGCACACTGAGAGCGTAATATTCTTCTCTAAGAGTCCGTGAGCCGTAAGGTTCAACATTTCTGGAACAAATGGTAGTTAACCGCACTTTAGGGAAGCCAGTTTCAAGCCATAAAGGATACTTTTGCCTGGTATCCTTCAAGATATGTGGAAACATACGGTAATGGAGGATGACTTTTGACCTAAGGCAGCCTACCAGCCAGTACCAAAGCATTCTCCGTCGGCCCATCTGAGCATTCAAACTTAAATAAATAAACTTTCAGTTGTGTGGCAATTCACTTAAATTCACCTGTCTCTTGCTTTTCTAGTGGTGATTCACTCAAATCTAACTTTCTCTCGATTTTCTAGTGATAATTCACTCAAATATAACTCTCTCCCCCTTTTCAAGTCTCAGCTTCCCTCATTAATTACTCCTAAAGCCAAAATCTGCCGAAAAAAATAATTTTTTCCTGATATTTAAACAAAAAAGAAGAAAAATTTATTTGGAACACCCTTTATTTGTAAACAATTATTATCATTAATTACTCCTAAAGCCAGAATTTGTTGAAAAAATATAATTCTTCGTTATATTTAAGCAAAAAAAAAAGAAATTTATTTATTGGAAACACCCTGTATTTGTAAGCAATAACTCTCATTAATTACTCCTAAAGCGAACATATTTTGAAAAAATATAATTTTTGTCAGATTTAAACAAAAAAAGAAAACAATTATTTGGAACACCCTTTATTTGTAAGAAATTTCCTTCGTTCATTACTCCTAAAGCCAAGATCTGCTGGGAAAATATATTTTTTCTCATATTTAAACAGAAAAAGCAAAATTTTATTTGGAACACCTTTTATTTGTAAATAATTTCCCTCGTTAATTACTCCAAAGCCAAAATTTCCTGAAAAATAATAACGTTTTCTCATATTTAAACACAAAAAGAAAATTTTTATTTGGAACACCCTTTTTTTGTGAGCAATTACGCATTAATTACTCCAAAGGCCAAAATCTGCTGGGAAAATTATTATTTTTTCATATTTAAACAGAAAAAAAATTTACGTGTAGCACCCTTTATTTGTGAGCAATTACCCTCACAAATTACTCTAAAAGCCAAGATCTGCTGGGAAAAATATTTTTTTCCTCATATTTTTACCAAAAAAAATTAGTATTTGGAACACCCTTTATCTGTAAGTACATATGTTTATGAAGTCAGTACATATGTTTATGAAGTAAAATATAAAAAAAATTCAACTCGCTGGCCACACAACGGAAACTGGAACTGGTCGGCAAGGAAATGTAATGCAAGAGTGTTGTAAATGTAACAGCAACAACAAGAAAAGAAAAAATGCTAAAAACAATAAAATATGACATATGCCAACGAAAACAAACACTAATAAGGCAACAACACTAATTTTTTTTTTAAGTACATGCAATAATAAACATTACGAACGGATCAACCCCATAAAAAAATACTTCAGCGCCACTGACTCCGTCGAGTCTTATTGACTTAATTTTCTCATGAAATCATCATGACAACTAAAACAAAACGACAACAGAGCTCAGAGCAAGCCACTTACATATGGTACGTATGTATGCTTTTCTACTTCTGTAATAGTATTTTTTTGTTTTTTTGTATTTGCTGTTGTTGCTTTTGATAAAATTGCGTTATGACGTTATTGCATGCGAGGCGAGGTTGACTAGACCTCTCGAATTGTCATTATATAAGCACGCAACATTTTATTACTCTGCATGGAAACTACATAAATAAATTTAATAGCAGCAAAAACAATAACAACAACAAACAATTAGCGCAGAAATAACAACAATGTACCAACGTATTTAGTGATAGAATTGGCAAATGTGAATGGTCGAGACAAGAGGTTGATGGTGGGTTAAAGTAGCTGTGATGGTGTTAATGCGTCGAAAATTGGGTTTATGGCGAATGAGGCAAATGTCAATGAAGAAAAATTCAAATCGGTCGATAAAGAAAAGTTGTGATAGGCAGCAACTAATGGAGAGAAATACGATTAGGAGTACACAAAAAAATCGATTACCATTAATAATTTTGTATTGCAGCTAAAGAAATCTAAAAAAAAAATTTCGCAATACAGAAAATCGTCAAAGAATGGAAGCGAGTAAGCGAGAATAAAACATGTGGGCTAGCAGTAATAATTCACGAAAAGTTCTCGCAATTGATGGACAGCCAGAGCTGGTGCGTGCGATGTGCTAATTTTAGCTGCAATTCAACACAGCTAGACTTATTTTGTAGGCTGTCCTATGGGTATACCCCAAAAGCAATCAAGTGTTATTATTGTATGTGCTTCGGCTAAGCATTGCGTACATTAGTGCCAGAATCCTTCAACGTGGTCTTGTAAAATTGGGCTGCCAAAAAGAGCTACTGCACCACCAGCCGAAGTAGGCATTTGAATAAAGTTGAAGAATGAAGTTTTACTCTTTCTAATAAAATAAAAATGATTGGAAAATAGTCAACGGTGTAGATAGGTGAAATGGTTGAAGTACAAATGGTGTTTTGCATGGCATTTCTAAGAAAAAAACCACCGCTAAACTATCTCTTAGTAACACGTGAATTTTCTAAAGAGACCTGAGCTAATCTGAAAGTAGCTGTAATTTGTTTTTGTTTTTTTTTTTAATATGCTGATATGAGAAAATCCTAGTATCTGAAAATGGCTATACCACGCTTCTTGTCGACTGGCCAATCGAGAAGGGTGGTTTCGGTGTCCACAAGTACAGTCCGGTTAACTTGATTAGAGGTAAAAATTTTGATTTAGTAATCCAAGGTTTTCTGATAATTCAAGTGAAGACTGTATTTTGCTCGAAAATAACACAGCGCTAAAACTTGTTCACAGCGGTAAAACTTCAGAAGCCGTAATACTCTGCTTGAATAGAGGAAATTTTATTATATTTTTTTTTCTCTACATTTATTATTTAAAGCTTAAGGTGCTCGCCTCAATTGAAATGGTGTTTCTTTAAAAGCGTGTAAAACGGAAACGAAAAAAGATTTTTTATTTTTGTTTAGAGTATTTTATTTCCTGATCCTTTATTAAAAAACAAAAATTTTCTTTTGATCATACGAGGTGCGTTCAAAAAGTTGCTGACCTTTGCTGAAATTTTGAACTTGCAGAAAAAGCGGTCTCCAAATGCTAAAGCGGGAACAAAAAATTAATTATGGCGGTGTTCTTTTTATCTATAATCATTTGATTTCAAATTAATTCTTGTTTTGTTTAAAATGCACCCCATAAAAGCGTCCAAAAACGGGTTGCATTTTTTTACTTTTTTCTATGGAAACCGAAGTATACAAAAAATATTTGCATGCAGCATGTAAAAGTGATTACAACAAAGAATTTCTACATAAATATTTTTGACACGTTTTATCTTTTTCATCAAATTTTTGTAGCTTGAGCGTGTGAAACAAAACAACAAAAACAAAATATATATATATATATCGCAGATTCACATAGACATTCTCGTGCATAAATAAAAATTTCATTTCAGTCGAACGATTGATGGTTAATCATAAAATTGTTACTGCCAACAGCCGCGCATGCGCAATGAATCAGCAATGAGGGCGGGCGGCAAAATTACCAACCTATTTTACTAAAGCACAGTAAGCACAAAATCCAATTGACGACTGGGTGAGCATAGCTTGGTGCTGATCTGATCTGTGTGTGTGTGAGCGCACACTCTTTGTATTATAAATAGTAGGAGAAAGAGAGTTTGTTCCCCATTTTAGGTTTGAAACAAAAACAAAGTGATGTTATAAAATTGCTGTTGTACTTTATAAGCAACAACACAAAGCGCAAGAGTTAAAGACAAAACAACAATGCGCCTGACTTATAAGCAACAAAAGAACAAAGAAACCAACAAAGTTTAAAAATAAGATTTTTATGCCCAACCAAATGCGGTCGCTGAAACAACAAAAAAATTGCAATTTTTTGCCGCTTAAAGGCGGCACTAAACGACAACAAAAGCCTTACACACAATTCTGCTAGCAACGCTGAGTGGACAGTAAACAAAAGGAGAAGTGCGCTTACCAACAATAACAAAACACAAATCATGATACTATTGGAATAGTGCACGCCTCGCCAACACTAACAATACAAATCTTATTATGTATTTGAATATTGCACGTTTCTACTATAAATATTCATAAAATGTATAAATATGTATGCACGAGGGTGGCTCGATATGTTAAGATTCCGGGAATTACAACAAATTTTAAACTTCGCTTGTGAAGAAGCATACTTCGAAAGTACGCACGCTCATTTTTTATTAATCTGCTGAAAAGTTTCACTGCGCATTTTCGTAAATAAAGGGTGATCAATTTAGATGTATCGGATTTTAAATGAAATAAAACAATCGAATATTCAAATTGATTGGGCAATTTTTTTTTGTGCAGAATCTTTCATGCCATTTATTTTATAAAGATAATCGCTTTTAAATGTTGGCCGCAACTGCGCCGTAATTCGGTCATCCGTAAACTCCAATTTTGAATGACTCGCGGGAGGACTTCGGTCGCTGTTCTTGGACTAGCTGTATTTTATACCCTTTCAAAACAAGATCTTTGCGTAAAATCTTATAAGTAGAGCCATAAGATACGCCAAGTTGTTGAGATCGGCGCCAAATCGTTTATCCTGGGTCTTTGGCAAAACACTCATTTCAGCTGCAATATTCTCTTCACTTCGAGTTGGTGCGTAGTATAATCGGTCGAGTATCATCCAATAATGTAAAATTAATGTGAGTTCGGTAGGACGGTTGTGTACACTATAAGTTGGCTTGAGAGGGCGATAAACTCTGTTCACAGAGTTTCGAATTTCGTAATAAAATTGTTCGATTTGTAAACGTACTTAAGCCCTTGGAGCTAACCACCACTGGTATACTCAATTTTGGAGCGTCATTACCAAAATGATAAATGGCTCATAAATCTACGCTCTGACATTGAACGATCGACGAGTGAACTTGAATGAGCTACAAGTTTGTCACAGGGAGCAGTGATTTCAGTTTTGAAGGAAGTGCTTATGCTCGCATTGGATAAAAAACGCAATAGTTTGACAACCTTCAAAGAGCGATGGGTAAATCACGTTCAAATGAGTTTTTGCACGCTTACGTAACTTCAGCCGGAACACGAATTTATTACAACACACCGGAGAGCAAGAAATAGCCGAGAAATTGGACTTCTCAGAGTGAATCCAAGCCAAAGAAGTGAGTCTTCAAGTTTGTGAAAGTGTTTTACGGTCACGGTGGTGTCGTTCACATGGATCAGGGCAAAAAAATAATCCGCGCATGCTATGCAGAGCTATTGGATCAATTTGACGCCATTTAAAAGTAGAAACAACCAAATTTTGCGAGAAAAAAAGAGCAAAAGTTCTAATAGCGGTCGCCCATTGACAGACACTGGCAAACCTCCGAGCGTATTCTGAAAGCTACTCATAAAGAACCATTTGTCGTTCCGAGTCGGCATAAAACTGAAGGTTCTTCCATTTGTGGAACAACATTAAGACGCACACCACGAATAGGCGGACGAGCTCGGCCAAACACTTAACAGAAGTGTACACGCCAAATATTATTATTTTTTTTATTGCTCCCTCATTTCCTGTCTCCAAATAAATAAAAAGACAAGAGATTTTCGTCGAATCGATTAAACAAACGGTTATTTTGAGAGCCTCAAGATCTCATATTTTCTGTGTGGAGAACAGATAAATTTGGAGAGCTGTTAGATAAACTGTATTGCTCCAGAGGGAGATTACCTTGAAAATTAAACCCCTTTTCTTGGCGCTCAGCGTTTCTTATATACATTTTCCAGCACTTATCCATGCACCCTCGTGTGTATGTAATGATGAATCAGTATATGGACGTGTAAATATTGTAGACACTTACAATAGAAACACATAAAAAAATATATGTATACGCCTCCCGCGCATGTCTCGCCATCACCCGCCTTTTACTTCAACTTCAACGCTCTCATAAAATTGTTCCCAAGTCGTCGTACTCGGCACACTAACTTACGACGGTAGGTCGCTTAGTGCGTCCATTGGACAATCAGACAAATACTCGTAGTTATTTGGCCAATAAGTCTATACGCCTATTAGCCGGTACATCAACTGTCATTTCACTACGAGTAGTCTCTACCCTGTCATAATAGCGCTTTCGCATGAGTCAGACAGCCTGTCAAGTAAGTGCCCTGTTCGGCTGTCACTCAGTTGGCGTTCATCATATTTGTTTTTGCGCTATTGACATTTGACGCGGGTGTGAACAATAGCCAACACATTTGTCGATATTTCTGCTTGTTTCGTGCGCGCCAATTGTCCGTAAATATTGTAAGCTTAACTTGTTAACATTGCCCATACTCCACAAGTCCATCAGCTTTCTCGTTTCGTCGTTATTTTGTGTGGAGTAATTTTTATATGGTTAATTGTTGAATTGTGTCATTGGTCAGATTTAGAACGTCACGTTCGTTATTTTTAGTTTTAGGTTTTCAAGATTGCGGTCAAGCGATTTACAGCAATTCGTTGATTTATTGCGGACATTAGAAAAATTTGCGATAGGCGAATTTTAAAGTACAAATTAGAATTAAAAGAGGGTTTCACCGGCAAAAGACGTTAACAAAGCCGTAGAATATACATATATCTTTAGGTGGCGGACTATATTAATTTTAGCTTTCTTCTACTTACCTTTTACCTTCACTAAGCGACTTTAGTAGAGTTTAGCAGAGTACGTAAACCGTTTCTTCGCTGTTGTTGTTGTAGCAGCCTACTAAACCCTGTAGTTACCGGTCGTCTTCGTCTAACTCATCTAACGGTATAACCGAGAAACGTGCTGATTCGATAGGTTTGGTCCAGAAGGAAGGGGGCGCTAGGCGAGTGGATTTGATGGAGACATGTGAAAAGGTGGTTAGTATCATGCGGTAAGCCTTCACAAGCTGGACATATGTTGGGTATGACGGGGCCGATAGGTAAGAGTTTAATCTGCTACAGTATCCAGAGTGCAATTGGGCGACAGTTACGCGGGTCTCGTGGGGTAGCTGAAGCGCTTCATCTGCTTTGTGTGATGGTAGAGATGGTGTAGAGTACGACCAAGTGAGAGATTTGTGAGGTGTTTATTCATACAGAGGGAATTTCCCTTCTCAATTGTCCACCTCGTCGAAAGTAGAGAGATTCTTCATTGGCTTCGTTAAAGGCTGACTTTATTAAAGGTTTTAATTCTGAAGTCTAAGCACTTGCCGCTCATTTAGGTATCTAAAAAAGTCAAGGACATTTCTTCATTGTGAAATTGTCCTATATGTACTTGTTCGGTGCTACACCGAACTAGCATCTTATTCTTCATAAGAAGGGAGTTGCTTAAATTTGTCGTTGAAAACCACGGACTACCTAACTCAGATCACTTCAAAAGGAAGCATCACATAACTCGAAAAATCAGTCCTCAAGATTGTTCATATATTGTCATATTCTATGCTTGGACTCACTGAACTCCCTCTCACTGCGAGATAGCGAAAACTGCATGAATATAAATATAAATTATTTTGAAGTAACCAACGATGGAAAATCTATGTAAATCTATGTAACCTTACCTCCTAGGCTCTTGCCATCTCAATCCAGCAGTCATTTTGGGCTACGGAGGTGAGTTATGCTATGTTTCTAGCTGAGTCATACTATCTTTATAGGAATATAGTACTGCCGGCTGGAACTCGTAAAACTTCTTTACAGTGACAACTCAGCCGAAATAATTCCATTACCATTAATAGGAATGTGTTTGACAGATCAGATGGAGAAGGACGAAGCAAAGCCATTGGTGCTTGGCTCGGACACATGGCTCGGTTCGGATACATAGCAAGGCTCGGACACGTGCTTAGAATGCCCAAGGAGAGAACAACTCGAAAGGCAGTTGTATTACGCCCTGTTGGAGGCCGAAGAAGAATACGCCCGAGAAGAAGATGGCTCGAAGAGGTGGAAGTTGAACACGAAAAGCTAAACGTCCGCGGGGGAAGGAGGTAGTCTTAGATAGAGACACCAATGACTGTGCTGCTAAGAAGAAGAAGAATTCACGGCTTCAAGACGAGGAAGTTGACCATGAAAAACTAAACGAGTAGCGTTGGAAGGAGGTAACCTTAGATAGAGACACCAAAGACTCTGATGCTAAAAAGAGGAGGAAGAAGTCAGGGACTCGTATACCTTGGAAAACATTTATCATCGCCGTGCGAAATTGGGAGCATGTGTTCCTTTTTCAGGCTAGATCTTCTAAATAACCTAAGGTTAAAGTGATCCTCCGAAATTTCGGAAACGACTCTCTACTTTATTTGGCTGTTAGTCGAAGGTTTTGGATAAACTTATTTTTAAGGCTCATAACAGAAGATCCCTTTCAGCGTGCATTACCCACTTAAGTAGATACGTAATTATAATAATCATTCTTCTTCACAAGCTTTCAATGCCACCATTAGTGCGCTCATTATTTGTCCCTACACTCCGCGCATTGGGTTCCAAATAACCCTTCACCATTTTGTGCTTTGTGTTAGTAATTGAAATCTACGCCACATACTTCACATTCAGATAGTTATTTCTTAATTAAACCACAATTGAATGCAATTAAATGCTTAGTCTCAACTCTGAAGTAACTGAAACAAAGCTGCTTTGTTAATGCAGGACTGCCAATCGAGCGAAGCGGGTGTGTCAAGCAAACTGACTAACTACAACTACCCAAGGCACTGAAAACAAACACATTCACTGTGGGCAAGTATGTAAAAGAATTCGCGGCGCAGGGGTTAAAGTTTAACTAAACTAACAACAAGAAGCAACGCGACCTCCGTTGACTGTTGGGCTGAGTTGCAAATAAAGCAGAGTTAAAAAGTTGAAAACAAAAATTGAGTCATCGCGCCAAGTGGCTGTTGAGAGTGAGCGCCCACGCCCGCACCAATGCAAGAGACTACCACAATATTTACTCGTACATACATACATACATGCATACATGCATTTGTTCAAACAAACAAGCAGGCAAGCAAGCAAACAAACAAGATGAACACAAAATAGCTTCAGAACGCTTTTTTTGTCCACTAACTGTGGGAAAAGGGTGATCCAACTAGCGTTTGAAAATTGAATTATGATTTTTTTTTTAATATACTTTAATTTCAGCTATTAAGTCGAGTTATGCCAGAAATTTTATTTATAGGAAGCCAAATTATTCGGGACGGTGGAGCAAAAGCCGATATCGATGCGAGAAACCAAAACAAAAAAAAGCGGCTTTTGCAAGCGTTAAAAAGATGTGGTTTCCCAAACAGCTGCCAACCCGTTCCAAACTACGAATTTTTAATTCAAATGAAAAAATTAGAAAATCGGCTTACAGAATAGGCTACTTTAAAACCAGCAATGGAGATCATTTGAAAAAAAATAATAATAATTGTATGGCTTGTTCATTTGGCGTAAATCTTGCCAAATGAACAAGCTATGCAATTATTTTTTTTTTTCAAAAAAACAAAGAAAAACTAAAAAAAGTTTTACGAAAAATAGTCATGCCTCTTTTATTTAAAGTTGCATTGAATTGGAAACAATAAATTGGCCGCCCTGTAGTTTTTGCGCACATCACGTTCACATGCATACATACACATAAACATACATAAATACATATTACGTAGTCACAATAAATTTTAATTTATACCACCACTATTCATTCATTTATTCAGTCATTCAACAAGACAATCTTCAGCCAACTGCAGCGGCGGCAACTTCAACTCTTTATTTTTTATATTTTATTTCTCGTTCGCTGCTTGCTTGCCTGCAGCTCGTTCGCATCTGCTGCGGCTACTTCATTACATCAATTGCACAATTAACATGCTTAACCAGGCATTTACCAAGTTAGTGCTGCTTTTTTGTTGCAGTTCGCATTTTTTGTTATACTTGTAGTTGTTGTGGTTCATTATTGTATTGTTAGTGTGGCTCATAGTTTAAATGTAATAAATACACTTCGCATGTTCGTTGGCCTGTTCTCGGTCGCCTTCGGCTCAAACAAAAAAAGTGCAAACAAAAAAACAAATACACAAGAAAATTAAGAGCATACAATAACTTAACGGTACCGCTAACTTATAGTTGTTTTATTGACAATACATTCATATTAATCTCAATTTTTCTCGCATTTTAACACTCTCGATTCGTGGCACTCAATTGGGATTAATGCAATCACTTTCAACATTGTTTTTGTTTAGCGTAGAAGAGGAGCAAACCTCTTGTAGTTGGTAATAATCAAGAAAAGCTTTGCACATAGTTGGGTTAGGTTAGGTTGAAATGATCACTGGTAACTCTTAATTAGTGTTGAGAACATGGAAACCAACAATTCTGCTCCACAATAAACAGTTGTAGAATAGTACAGCCACTACTTCTACAGAAAGCAACAATTGTGCTCCTCTATTAACAGTCGTCATATAGTACAGCCGCTACTTCTACAGAAACCAACAATACTCTTAGTAATTAAAGTTTGAAATTGAAATAAATAAAGTGAAATGTAATGAAACAAAATATGCGTAATATAAAAATTGAACTAAATAAATAAAATTGTTATGAAATGAAATCTAAATAAATGATTTTATTCAACTAGATTCCAATGCATAATATGTCTGCTCTTGCCTCAGCTACCAAAAATGTGAATGATTTAAGGTCTCGAGCCGACCTGACAAGATGTTCACTTATCCTTGCCAAAGTCTAAAATCGACTAGTTTAGGTTTGAATATAAATTCGTTCACACGATTTGGCTTGAAAAGTCCTTTTCTTATCTCAGGCACTAACAGTGCTGCGCTCATGGCCTTATACAGCCCTCCAATCACTTCAAGGGTAGTTGAGTCCTGTAAATCCAGGCTGAACTATGTCAGTAGACCTAATATATCCTGCTGCTAACATGGGTCCCGGGACACGTGGGTATGGCGGGTAACGAGATCTCTGACTCTTTAGCCAGGATAGGCTCGGAGCCCACATTCTCTGGCCCGGAGCCCGTTCTGCCACTCCCTTTTGCAGCCAAAGTTAGCAAACGCATTAATTTAACCCACAAACGAGCTTGGCAGGCTGAGAGAGGCTGCAGATGTACAAAACTGATGTTACCTGTTATGTCCGACCGACTGTCGCAGATCCTCATGTCAGTAAGCAGAAGGGACTGTACTCAGCTGGTTGGACTGAAGACGGGCCACTTTCTATGAGCGAAGTACATGGAAAAGCTAGACATCTCAGACAGTGCGGACCACTTTCTGTGCGTCTGCCCGGCCTTTGCTCGAATCAGGCGTGATGTCTTTGGCACAGATGTACTAAGAAGTGACCTCCTTGGCTCCTTGGCACTACAAGATCTACTCAGATTTCTTCGGACGTCAGGTAGATTTAAAGAAAATTAAAAAGGGAACCCGAGTGCAGTACAATGGACTGAGGGATGTCTGAGTGCTGTACTTGTTAGTATGTCCCGACAAAAAAAAAAAAAAAATAAGGCTATTCATAAGTTTCCACACTTAGGTAAGATAAGGAACAGGGAGTTGCTGCGTTAAAAAATATCTTTGGTGTCTCAATGTCTTATTCATACGTCCTACACCTAAGGCCGTTTCAGCCTTCCTATTGAAGATGCCAGAAGAACTTCGGTAGACAAATTTCTAACGGAGCCCGTTAAACTTTTATTAAAAAATGTTAATCTAGAATCAGCCAAGGTCGGAGTTTCATATAAAATATTTTCAATCATCTCACCTTCACAACATAGTAGTTGGAATTCCGTCTTAGTGGACCGGCCGAGATGGCAGGTAATTAATATTTTTATATTATTTATATTTATATTAGAACCAGCTAAAGCCGAACATTCATACAAAATATTTTAAACCATTCCACAACCACACATAGCTGAAGTTCCGTCTTAGTGGACCGGCCAAGATGGGCAAAGGCGAATGATTAAATTGGCCCAGTTTACGGCATTCTACCACAGATGTATTCAAAGAGCTTTGCTTGTCAGAGGCTCTCCAATGTACGCCAGTATTAACTCTGCTCCGACCAACTCATATATTATGCTCCTAGATGTAAACCAGTTAAGACTACAAAATGGTTCTGGTCTAAGCGGAACAGCAGATTAACACCTTTTTTTGGAGCTTACCACCGACCTCGTTTTATGCAAACCAGCAATGGGCATGCACGCAATCCAATACTATGGTTTTCCTTGCCTCAAGCTAAATGCTGCCATCAATTTCCTTTACTAGCTTGGTTATGAAGTTCTAATTCGTTGAAGCCGGGATAGCTGTTTGGTTAAGGTTCCAGTCTTACTCTGCTTCTGTTTCAATGAGTACTCTGCTACAAAGGAGTTTCTTCTTGGGCGCACAACGGCATACAAGTAACCTCTCTACTGCTGATCTCGGACTCTGGCATGGACTGGCCTTACTTTTTATAGTCGATGCTTATGGAGCCAGGAATCACTTACCCATCAGGAATCATGCATTACTTGAAAATGTTTTATTGGTTCCGGAAAGTAATTGCCGATTTTACATATAGACGGCGTTGATAATTGTTTTGGACAGCTTGTGACTATTTATTTTAATTTTTTCTTTTGACAGTTATTAGCTGTCACTTTTAGTTTGCTTTAGAAAAAAAGTGCGCGTAATTTTGTTTATATTTGTTTGTTTGGCGTCAATTTTTACATGGAGCCCACAGAAGAACATTTTCGTCATATTTTACTTTATTATTTCCATAAAGGAAAAAATGCAGAGAATGTTGCTAAAAAGTTGGCTGATTTGTATGGTGATAAAGCCTTAAAAGAAAGACAATGTCGTAATTGGTTTATCAAATTCCGTTCTGGAGATTTTTCATTTCAAGTGATGTCGATGAAGACGTTATCAAGGCTTTAATCGAATGGAACCATCATGTAATGTTGCGCGAGATTGGAGAGAACTTAAATATATCAAAATCAACCGTTCATGAGTATATAAAGAGTCTTGGACTGGTAAAACAGCTTGATATTTGGGTACCACATGAATTGAAAGAAATTCATTTAACAAACCGAATCAACGCTTGTGATATGCATCTTAAAAGCAATGGAGTCGATCCGTTTCTGAAGCGGATTAATGGACTGGTGCGGAAAAATGGATTGTTTACAATAGCGTTAAACGAAAACGATCATGGTCCAAGCATGATGAAGCCCCCACAAACCACTTCCAAGGCTGATACTCATCAAAAGAAGATTATGCTGTCAGTTTTGTGGGACTGGAAGAGTGTAGTATATTTTGAGCTGCTTCAGAGGAACCAAACGATTGATTCGGATACCTACTGCCAACAATTGGACAAATTGAATACGGCCATTAATGAAAAGCGATCAATCGTAAAGGTGTCATTCTTCATCAGGACAACGCTAGATCGAATACATTTTTAGTCACTCGCCAAAAACTGAGAGAGCTTGGCTGGGAACTTTTGATGCATCCATAATGCCCTGACCTTGCACCATCAGACTACCATTTGTTTCGGTCTTTGCAGAACTCCTTAAATGGTAAAACTTTCGGCATTGACGAGGCTATAAAATCAGACTTGGTTCAGTTTTTTGCAAATAAAGGCCAGAAGTTCTATAAGCGCGGAATAATGAATTTGTCGGAAAGATGGCAAAATAATAAATATATATTTGATTAAAGTTCATTCTAAGTTTTAATAAAAATGTATTTACTTTCTTTAAAAAAATCGGCAATTTTTTCCGGACAACTCAATACCTTTACCTTACCTTTGTTCGCACGTGCATGGTTTATGGTTTCTTTACTATTTATGTCGCCTTAAGCTTGACCATTAAGCGACTTAGACAGTGTTTTGGTTTAAATTTTTTTCTGCACCTAAGTATTAAAAGTAATTCGTCGTCATGTAATTGTGTCTCGCTGCATTCCACTTCATTCGCAACAATTTCGTTTCTCGTTTCAGTTCCCCTTCATTTCATTTTCTCTAAATTTTCAACACATTTTTTCCCAAATGCCTTGTCTCAATTAACTTCCATTCACAGACTTTCCGATTTTATTCACTTGGCGGTCTGCCTTGCGGACTGCGCGCCCACGCAATAGCCTCAGCTTTGAGCTCATAGTTTAGTCTTAGTGCCAACTGCTGCGATTTACCGCAACCGCAATCAGCGTCGTGAAAACATTGCACACTTGACAGTATTCTATTTTTTCCGCGGGCAAGTTTCAAATGTCACAATGGAAGAAAAAATTATAATAATAAGAAGTAATAAAACAATAAAGAGTATTTGCAGCAACAACTATAAATCTCAGTTATCCGCAAAGAGACATGCATGCTGAGCAACTATGCGCGGTGTGCGAGGCAACGATGGCTGATAACTCAATTCAAAGGTGTGAAAAGGTGTCTTGGAAGCCGCCGCTGTCATTCACAGCTGTTGTGCCACAATAACTGACATTTGCCAACTCGATATTACAGTGCAAGTGCATATGCATGCTTGTGTGTTGTATCTGTGTGTGATATTTGAAACTGAGCAGCATTGGGAAATTTAATGCAACGAATTGCGGAAATCAAGTGGAAATAGAATATAAGAGAGTGCGGAAAAAATCAGCGGTAAAGAATTGGAGCATGCGATTTTTGCATACTAAGTAAGAAGAATAAGAAAAAATGGAGACAAAAAATAGCTGAAATTGCATTTGTTGATGTGTTAAGGTAATTTTATTTCAACTAACGGCACTTCAAATTCTTGTCCCACATGCGCCGATTGCTGTTAGCTCTAAGTTAAACTCTTTTGAACTCAGTAAATGAATGCATAATAAATATAGGTTTTTTTTGTCGTGACAGACTAGTAAGTACAGTAATCAGACACAATTAAGTCCATTGTACTGCACTCGGATTCCCTTTTTAAGTTTCTTTAAATCTATTCGACCCCCGAAGAAATCTGTGTGTTGATCTTGTGGTGTTGAGGAGCCAAAATGGTCGCTTCTTAACACATCAGTGCCAAAGACCTCAAATCTGATTCGAGCGAGTGCAGACGTGCAGAAAGTGGTCCGCCGTCTCATTCGCCTCTCCACATGCTGGGCAAAGTGCACTGTCTGAGATGTCCACCGTTTCCATGTGCTTTGCCAATAGAAAGTGGCCCGTCATCAGTCCAACCAGCTGTCTGCAGTCCCTTCTGCTTAGTGACAGGAAGAACTGCGATAGTCGGTCGGGCATGACAGGTAAAATCTGTTTGTCCATCTGCAGCCTCTCTCAGCCTGCCAAGCTCGCTTGTGGGTTAAAGTAACCAGTTTGCTAATCGTGGCTTTGATGGCAGAGAAGTTGGCCTCAGAGCTCATCCTGGCTAAAGAGTCAGAGGTCTTGTTATCCGTCATACCTACGCGTCAGGGCACCCATTTTAGTATTAGGCTATTATGTCTACCGACATAGTTTAACCTGGATTTACAGGACTCGACTACCCTTGAAGTGGTTGGGGGGCTGTCTAAGGCCATCAGCGCAGCTTGGCTGTCGCTGCAGACACATATAGATCTGCCACTACTTCTGTTTTCCACAACAAAGTTCATCGCTTGTTGAACAGCCTACTCCTCCGCTTGGAACACAAATGCATGCATTCCCATGCTGATGAGAGGCTATGCATTCAAGAGTATACAAGAATTTACTTGCTTATCCGAGCATCAAAATATCAGCCAATAAGGATACATCATTGACAGTAAATGATAGAGTTTTAGCAGCAAATAAGACTTACTTTTCTCATTTGAAGCTGTAGAAGTCTAAATTATTGTCTCGCGACCAAAAGTTATGGATATACAAAATCTTGATCCGCCTCATGATTACCTATGATTGCGAACTGTGTACGCTAAAAACCACTGACATTAATCAGCTAATGGTATTCGAAAGAAAAATATGGCGAAAAACATATGGACTTGTAAGACTGGCAGACGGCTCCTATCGAAGTAAATGTAATCATAAGCTGGAACTATTAGCAAAAAACAAAACTGTGATAAGATTCATAAAATAAATAAAGGATAAGATGGCTCGGATATGTGTTTAGAATGCCCAAGGAGAGAACAACTCGAAAGGCACTTGAATTACGCTCCATTGGAGGCCGAAGAAGAGGACGCCCCGGAAAGAGACGGTTCAAAGACGTGGAAGTTAAACTTGAAAAGCTAAACGTGTGGCTTTGGAAGGAGGTAGCCTTAGATAAAGACAGATGGCACAAGATTGTGACTGAAGCAATGCTTCACCGAGGACTGTGATGCTATGAAGAAGAAGAAGAAGAATAGAAGCTTCCTTCGTTGTTCACCCTGGTGTGGAAGTCATCTGGAACGATTTTCCTCGTGTGTTTGTACTGAAGAATTACGTTTTGATGCAAATTTCAGAGTTACACTCGACCACCGAAATGAACTGAAGTTTTTGGTGACATTCCAAATCCGTGAACGAATTCGTGCTGCTCTATTTGGTAGCTGTAGTGGGCGTAATTGTTGTTGTAACAGCATAAACACTCATCATTAATTTTTAAGAAATTCTGCTGCAGTGACAGTCCTTGGCTGGATGTAAGCTCATTTCATTCCAAGCCCAAGCCATTCTAAGCCCAAGACGGCTGAGAAAGCGTTATAGTCGACGTGATAAGCTCCCGTGCTATTTTTAACTAACCCCAGCTATCGCACTTCTTAGACAACGACGATGTCAGCTTTTATCCTTATGAGCCGGTTAGAGGAACCTCACCGTTTTAGAAACCGCGCGTTGCAGTAGTTTGGCTTCTTGGTGCTCATAGTCCTCTAAATATTTGGTGAGTTTTTGCTTTCATCAGAATTCGTTTTCAAATTTCGCAGCACAACGAACTCCTGGAATGTCTTTTAAGAACACTTTTATAGAAAGAGGCTCTTGTTTCCTTGCCGACCGGCAGTTGTTTCTATCGGTGAACAGACGTAGCAGGTTCTGGTGAGCTCTTGAGCCGAATACATCTGACCTTCAAATTAACAAATGGACAATCTCTTCCAAAATCATTTGCGAGCATTTTAAGATAAAAATGATTAAAATTGCTCAAAAATTGGATCTTGTAGCCATTTTTGAACAAAGTGGGTGAAAAAATGCCCACTGTGCGCAGGCTTATTCCCCATAGTGGAGTAATTTTTTGAAAATATGTTTTTTTTTTGCTTTCAAAATTTTTATAGTAATAGGAAATATTTCTTAAATTCGATAAATGCAGAATGATAGCAAACATTACAAAGTTTTATAATGAAAAAATAGCACTCAAATCGGTTAAGTCACTTTTGATGTGTTGCAGTTGGAAATGGAATTTTATGATTTTTTGACAAATTTTGGCTTATAGGCACGCCTCTTTTGTAAGTTTGTGCAATTTATGTCACGAAAAACCTTCCAAGAGAGATTAGCTTCAAAATGGAAAAAATTCTGTGCAAATCGGAGCACTCCGTGTACAGTTATTTGCTTACACATTTTGGGACTTTAATTTATAAGATTTAGAAATATTCATGTACATATGTCTCTCAATTGCTTCTAAACCCAAAATGCGCTACAAATCAACAGCCATTTAGTGCTACTTGAAATTGGCAATCGATTTATATCAGCAAATGTTAGTACCGATGAGCTTTAAAAAAAACACACTCATTAATATGCAAACACCTTTTTTGCTGCTCCTGTTAACAATTTGTAGACTTCCCACACAATAACACCTACTAACGCTTCATATGAGCGCAAGAGTACCATTAGATGGATGGCAACATATAAAGCAACTCTGTTGCAGGCAATTTGCATAAAATTGAGCCAGCGCAAGTATATTTGAGTGTGTGTGTGTGTGTGTAGTTGTGCTTGCACATAAAAATTTGTATAAAACTCATTAACGTTTATTTGTTTTTCTCACCTTGCACTTTGTACTCGAAATGAAAGAAAACGCAAACAAAAACTTGAAAGCGAAAACAAAACAAAAAAAAAACATGAAGCGTGAGCTTAGGCGCTTACGCTTGTGAACTTGTACTTCATGCTTTTATCTGCATCCTACGCTGCTACTACAAGCTTGAATATTCTTCTTCTACGAAATACGTATATTAAAAATAAAATGAAAGACCTCTTTCAGCTGACCTCAAGCCCAGCCTGTACTTGGTGAAGCAAATATTTGTATGTATTTTTGTACATTCAACATAACTAAGATAAGCTATCGCCTGCGGTTATTCACCGCTTACATGCTTCGCAAACATACTGCGCATACATGCATATGTATATGTGGCCTTATATGTATGTAAATATCAGCTCGCTGTATTATTTTGCAATATGGATCATATCGCTTAATATCGATCCATTTCTTGTTGTTGCGGAAAAGCGCTCACATTTCTGCATTTCAATGTCAGTGGAATGAGAGTTCAAGAAACTGCAAGCAGACAAGCCATGAGCGGCGATAATTGGAAGATGCTTGTTAATGACACGTTGACTTACATTCTTGGGCATAAATATTTATATATTATATATTTACTTGCAATAAATAGTGATTTATTATTTGTTTACACGTAAATTAATTTGAACTTGAGGTACTTGCACTCGCTATTTCCTTGACGGCCGTTACATCAGTAAGACAGTGTGGCAGCGTTATCTACTTGCCTTGGCGCAAGGACTATCATCTACTCACCCTAGATGGAGCACTCATTTCCTTCCAAATCTTCTTCTTCTTCTTAATTGGCGCGATAACTGCTTACGCGATTTGGCCGAGTTTAACAAAGCGCGCCAGTCGTTTCTTTCAGTGCCGGAGCGTTTGTATCCATTCGGACGACATGACCCAGCCAACGTAGCCGCTGGATCTTAATTCGCTGCGCTATGTCTATGTCGTCGTAAAGCTCATACAGCTCATCGTTCCATGGTCTGCGATATTCGCCGTTGCCAACGTGCAAAGGTCCAAAAATCTTGCGCAGAATCTTTCTCTCAAACACTCCAAGCGTCGCTTCATCAGATGTTGTCATCGTCCACGCTTCTGCGCCATACGTTAGGACGGGCATGGTGAGAGTCTTGTAGAGTGTTAGTTTTGTTCGTTGAGAGAGGACTTTACTGCTCAGTTGCAAACTTAGTCCAAAGTAGTACTTGTTGGCAAGAGAGATTCTACGTTGGATTTCAAGGCTGACATTGTTTTCGGTGTTAATGCTGGTCTTTTACAACCTCGAATTTATAACTGTCTACAGTGACGTGGGTGCCGATACGCGAGTGCGCCGACTGTTTGTTTGAAGACAGGAGGTACTTCGTTTTGTCCTCGTTCACCACCAAACCCATTCGCTTTGCCTCTTTATCCAGCTTGGAGAAGGCAGAACTAACAGCGCGGTTGTTAAGGCCGATGATGTCAATACCATCGGCATACGCCAACAATTATACGCTCTTATAAAATATTGTGCCTGAGCGATTAAGTTCTGCGGCTCGTACGATGCTCTCCAACATCAGGTTAAAGAAGTCACACGACAGCGAGTCACCCTGTCTGAAACCTCGTTTGGTATCAAACGGCTCGGAGAGGTCCTTCCCAATTCTGACGGCGCTGCTGGTGTTGAGCAACGTCATCTTGCAAAGCCGTATTAGTTTTTTGGGGATACCAAATTCAGACATCGCGGCATACAAGTAACTCCTTTCCGTACTGTCGAATGCAGCTTTGAAGTCGACGAAAAGATGGTGTGTATCGATTCTCCTTTCATGGGTCTTTTCCAAGATTTGGCGTATCGTGAATATTTGGTCGATGGTAGACTTTCCAGGTCTAAAGCCACACTGATAAGGTCCAATCAGTTGGTTGACGGTGGGCTTCAGCGTTTCACACAATACGCTCGCTAGAACCTTATAGGCGATATTTAGTAGACTAATCCCACGGTAATTGGCACAAATTGCAGGATCGCCCTTCTTATGGATTGGGCAGAGCACACTTAAATTCCAATCGGCAGGCATGCTTTCATCCGATCATATTTTGCATAGGAGCTGATGCATGCACCTTACCAGCTCCTCGCCGCCATGTTTGAATAGCTCAGCCGGCAGTCCGTCAGCGCCCGCGGCTTTGTTGTTCTTTAGCCGCGTTATCGCTATTCTCACCTCGTCATGGTCGGGTAGCGGAACGTCAATTCCGTCGTCAACTATTGGGGTATCGGGATCATCACATTCTCTTTGACATGCGCAGCTATCACTATTAAGTAGGTTCGAGAAGTGTTCCCTCCATAATTTAAGAATGCTCTGGATGTCGGTCACCAGATCGCCGTCTTTGTTCTTACAGGAAAACGCCCCGGTCTTAAAACCTTCTGTAAGCCGCCGAACTTTCTGGTAGAATTTTCGTTCGTTGTTCCTATTGACCAGCATCTCCAGCTCCTCGCACTCACGTATTTCGGCCTCTCGTTTCTTCTGTCGAATAATACGTCTCTCTTCTTTTCTTAGCTCTCTGTAGCGATCCCACACGGGTCGCGTTGCGCCTGATCGCAGCGTGGCTCTATAGGCAGCATCTTTTCTTTCGGCGGCAGCATGACATTCCTCGTCGTACCAATTGTTTTTTCGGGCTCGCCGGAATCCGATTTCTTCTTCGGCGGCGGTACGTAGAGAACGAGAAATATTGCTCCATTGCTCGTGCATGCCGGTTTTTTGGCAGTACTCTCTGAGAGCAGGAGTGAGAGTCGAGTGGCGAATCTTCTGGCTGTCTGTTGTGATTGCAGCTTTTCGATGTTGAACATTATTTGCATAGTTAGATGGACGCTTTTCGCTGCACAGAGGCGTGTGCGCAGTTTGGCTGCAACAAGGTAATAATCCGAGTCGATGTTGGGTCCTCGGATCGTACGTACATCTAATACACTAGAAGCGTGTCTTCCATTTATCACAACATGATCGATCTGGTTTCGCGTTTTTCGATCAAGAGACAGCCAGGTAGCTTGGTGTATATTTTTATGCTGGAATCTGGTGCTGCAGACTACCATGTTTCGGGCCCCGGCGAAGTCGATCAGCCTCTGTCCGTTACCGGATGTTTCGTTGTGCAGGCTGAATTTTCCGACGGTGGGACCAAAAATTCCCTCCTTACCCACCCTGGCGTTGAAGTCGCGAAGCACGATTTTTATGTCGTGGCGGGGGCAGCGCTCATAGGAACGTTCCAGGCGCTCATCGAAGGAATCTTTTTTCGCATCGTCCTTCTCTTCCGTCGGGGCGTGGGCGCAAATTAGCGATATGTTGAAAAATCTGGCTTTGATGCGGATTGTTGCGAGATGCTCGTCCACTGGAGTGAACGACAGTACTTGGCGACGAAGTCTTTCTCCCACAATAAATCCGACACCGAATTTGCGCTCCTTTACATGGCAGCATAGTAGACGTCGCAAGGTCCTATGGTTTTCTTTCCTTGCCCCGTCCATCGCATCTCTTGGATGGCAGTGATGTCAGCCTTTACTCTCACGAGGACATCAACCAGCCGGCAGAGGCACCTTCCCCATTAAGGGACCGGACATTCCAGGTGCATACCCTCAAATCATAGTCCTTAGTTCGTTTGCAGGGGTCGTCATCAGTGTTGGAAGTTCTCATCCGAGGCTTTGTATATCGTCCCCTTAATATTAAAATAGCCTATAAATTTTTTGATGTTTTGAGAAAATGAATTTCAAACTTTTTGTCTAAAGTAGCTCTCACTCAAATCTCGTTATGTCTGTAAATATTTATTATTTTTTGATTGACGTTTTACCCACTTTGTGGAACTAGAATTTGAGAAAATTTTGACCACATATAAAATCGACGATGGAGAATCCAAAAATTCAATAAAAAAATAATAGCCTATGAGCACATAGGCTATTGTTATACTAAGGGGACGATATGCTTTCATTGGGGGAGGTTTTTAAGTGGCGGGTCCCAAACCCAGCGCACAACCAGCTATCCTGGAATGTTTCGCCTTCTCACTTTAGCTCACTCCCGAACAGGTGTTCGGAAGCTACCCAGAGGATACTTGGGATAATCCCGGGAGTTGTGAGCTGCTTGAACCATATGCAGAAGAATCGTCCTGGCCACTCCCAAGTGAATGGCGATCAGTAACTTTCCCCACTTGCGTATAATAATAATAATCAAACCCTTGACGTTTTGATGCAGTCTCCATATCTTCCCTACCCAAATTCAGTAACCGCTGCATTCAAGCGAGTCGCTGTATTCTATTCATTCGCCTAGCACAACCGCTGAAATCCTCGGCCAGCTTATGAAATAACTTGTAGACATACCTCATGCTTGAAAACAACAACTAGGGACTCTTTTTGACAGTAGCAAGAGGCTTACCGTCACACAGATCCATTGAGCATTAATAAATAAAGCAGTAAACGAGTTCATCACGAAGCTTATACAACCTATCTATATCCATCAATAGCATTGATCCTTCTCTCCGCATGGTGAACAATCTGCATGATTAAATAGCTCTACCTCTTTTGAGGCACTCATGAATAGACTATGATTAACCATTCACGTTTTATCTTTTTTTGTAACTAACATTCTTGTCCATTTTTTTATGCATTGTCGCTAAACGATTTACTGTTTACCAAAAATATTGGAACTTCGATTCATAAGCCCTCAACTTGCAGTCACGAAACCGAGTAGCGTTTTAGCGGGTCATCTGTTCCTCTCTGAATCAGAAAAGAGTAGAACTCTGCGAATATATAAACAGTGGTAACTAAAGCAAGTGTAAGTGAACTGCCAAAGGCGAGTAGCAAATGCAGAAACATCGCAGCTAAACAGTCGATAACCGATCTAAAAAGAGGACCTTAAGTAAACAATACATTCCTAGTTCGGTTTAAACCTTGTACTCACTGGGATCAGACTACCGTTGCCACCACCTTACAAGTTCTATCTCTCTACTTAAACACATACAACCTTTTGTTACGCGTAGTGAAATCTCCAATTTGTGGAATGCGTCTAATAAACAGGTACCTACAGTTCAATGCCGTCTCCGAGCTGTAGATGGTTTAGAAGTTATCTCTTCCTTTCCGGCGACATAGACATAGCGCAGCGAATAAAGATCCAATGGCTTCCGCATGGATACAAGAGCTCCGGCTCTGAAAGTATTCTATGCGATACCAGCTGGTAGTACCAGAGGAAGAGAAAGGCCTTTGGGCTTTGGAAAGGGCTGTATGAGCTTTACGGCGACATAGACATAGTGCAGTGCATAAAGAGCCAGTAGCTTCGTTGGCTGGGTAATGTCGACAGAATGGATACAAACGCTCCGGCTCTGAAAGAAAGACCTCCTCTGCGTTGGGAAAATCAGGTGGATAACCACTTGGCTTCACTTGATGGGTCTAACTGGTGCCAGTTAACACGAGAAAGAAATGACATAACCGTTGATTAAAAGTGTGGCCGTAGGGTTGGCATTGGCTCTTGATGCAAATCCCAACACTTGACTACTGTTTTAGGTGGCCTTACTACTACAACGTTTTTAAGGCTGAAGTAGTGATGGAAGAACGTTTTAAACTCGCCAAAATAGCCCGGCTAATTGAGCTTGTGAGAATTTGGGCTGATTTCATAACTCTGACCAGCCGTGGGTTAACACGAAAGTCAGGTTTATGTTACCGAAATGTCTAGAATTTATAACCGCTAAAGATTGTGAATTTATCGGAATATTGCAAGTATTTATGGAACATTTCACGCTGTTACAATAACAACGATTTCGAAGTTTGCACTCTCTGGAAAAGCAGTGGAATTCAAAGCCATCGGGCATCTAAGAACGTCTATTGGCTTAGAGGTTGAAGCAGGAAAGTTAGACTTTTCAGATAAAAGACTCGTCGAGGTAGATTTGGGAGGAAATTCCTTCATTTGGCGGTCGCTGAAGTTGAATGGGTTGGTGCTTTACCACTATTCAGTAGAGCCCGTGTTCGACACCCGCTGTGTGTACGAAGCATATAAATTGTTAAAGGAGGCTTTTTCCAATACCGGTTGCCCCTCGGTAAGCAATACCGAGCCGCCTATTGTGTTTCTGCCATGAAAGAGCTCTTCATAAAAAATCATCTGCTATTCGGAGGCGACATAAAACTGTAGGTCTCTCCACATTTGTGGGACAATAGTAGTGGGAGTTCGGCCAAATACCTGACAATGGATGAAAGTATCAATTATGTACGAGGGTCGTTGAACCCTTCCGAGCAATAGAATTTGTCCAAGAATGAAAATAGCCATTCGTTTCTGCATTCGCCTCTTCGTGTGGCCTCTTCGTTAGAATAAAATCTTTTTCCATCAGCCATTTCTTCAAATTAGGTAACAAATAGGGGGGATCTTCAGACTTGACTCCCTCGGATCCCTCGCACTACTATTTGTTGAAACGAGTTGTAACCCTATTTCCACTAATTTTGCGATCATAACTGCTGAGGCGTGGCTGGTGCGTTGTCGTGATGGAAAAGGAAAATCACTCGACTTTCTCTTTTCAAACGAATGCCAAACACAAAGAAATATATTGATCTTGCTGAAACTTGGTAAGTGCACGTCCAAGAGATGCTACTAACTAAAAGTAGTCTCGATACGTGCCAGTAGTGCCATCTCTCTGACTTTACACGGACTTTTCGAAAACGGACTAATTCATTCTGTGGCCAACTTGTTTCGCTGGCTTGGCGGCTGTCACATCTACTCCACCGAAATCTGTTAAGTAAATATTCAAGAGTTTTTAAAGTATTTCAAAGCAACTCAATCCGCAGCGCACTCAATAAATTGCAGCACAAAACAAACATAGCAACTAAAAATAAAAACAAAATTAAAAAAAAAGAAAACAATCGACGCTCATTCTTTTATAAATTATTTTGGTAGCAGCTAAAATTAAATGCATTAAAATTAGAATACTTTCATTGAAAGAATGCTGATGTCGTCGTTTGCACACACACACACACATACGTGCACACTTCAAATATATTGTGACATTTAGGCTATGGAGGAAGAAGCAGCAGCACTGAAGTGAACATTTGGCGACGCTGCAATTTGCCACAGAGTAAAAGCTTTTTTTTTAAATTTTTTATTTATTTTATTTTTGTTTTTGAAGTCAATGAACGCGAACGGCCAGCGCCAGCATTGTTGATTGTGCAATTAGTGTAATTAAATTGCACGCTAATGTGCGCAAGTAGAAAGAGAGCGAACGATTAACGAGCAGCTTGGCAATTGAGGCGCAGATTTTGTTCGAATTAAAATATTCAATTAAATTAAGTGTTAATTTGGGTATTTGGAGTAGGTCCTAAATGGTTCATTAGATAATTAGTGAATGGGTGGTGGAACGAAGCAATACTGGGTGATAATGAGAGTTTGTCAAACAAAGGAAAGTTTGTGAGACATTTTGGCATTCACGCCGAATGAGGATAGAATTAAACATGGAATTAATTTTAAATAATATTAATGAAGCGGTATGAGGCAAAATTGAATGGCAAATATTTTAATGCTATAGTTTAAGCCTTTACATACGAGGGGCGCTGCAGCGTTGCCGGACCGACAAAGGATTTAAGTTCGGCCAAGGGTTGTCATTTCAGAAGAGTTCTCTGAAAATTTATGGGAAATGTTTTATGCTATTACAACAATAACAGGAGTGGCTAAAACTTAATTCGCGGCCTTTGGTTTTGCATTTAGTTAATGTAAGCCTCCGTCAAGTGAATTACCCTTTTCTCAAAGGCAATACTTTTGTGCACGGAAAACATAAACAGTTTTCTACCGCCGCCTTAATTTCACAGTCGTCCGAAAATCTATCCTTTTTTTTAATAAAAGTGAAGAAAAAGTTCCGGATTGCAGACAATTTTGAAGAAAGCAAAGAAAAGAGGTAAAAACTGTAAGATGGGTAGTCAATTTCTGTGAATACCCTAGTTATTAGGACATCTCTCGCGACCCGAGCGGTGGAAAGTCCCCAATCGCCGTTTTTTGTGTGTCAGCAGCGTGATCATTTCCTCTTAATTTTTTTCATGTTTATGTAAATCCTGTCTCTAATTCATTATTTGCTAATTTGTAATTCTTCGGCCTCATTTCCTCTTAATTTTTTTCATGGGCAAATGCTGTAAATCCTGTCTCTAATTCATTATTTGCTAATTTGTAATTCTTCGGCCTTGGCGGCCTCGGTAGTCTAGCGTAAGTGCACTAGCTTGCCATCCCAGGTTGGGGTTTCGAATTCCACGGAAGGCACGGTTCTCGCACTTTTCCAAACTTGCCTGCTTTCCTAGTTTCTAAAACAAACAAAAAAATTCATTTCACAGCCCCACAAACCTTATCCTTTCAATCCTTACTCCCGCACCATAGCATTATTTACATTGTGGCTGCTAAAACAAGCAAAAACAAACAGTTACACATTGTATCAGTGGCGCCAGTAAGAGCAAGCGGGCAATCGAGGTAATAGCGCAGACTCACCAGAGTTAGCGAAGTTCTCAACCATCTGTGTTGTGATCCTTCTGGCAGAAAAATGTGAAACACAGATGGCGCTTAAAGCAGTAAGAAGGCGTTGTTCCTAAGCAACGACAGGTGGGCATTTCCACTACTTAGGACTGGACAGCGGCGGGATAATGACCTACCCTGTCAGAAATCAAAATAGATTCACGAAACCAACGCAAGACTGAGTTTTGTCGAGGCCCTATGCTCCCGAGAGGAAAAAAACATTCTTCACCGATTTACCGCAGTTTAATAGCTGGATCAGCCAGTACTAATTTTTCAACTTTTTGAATATTTTGTTGGGGCACTACCGTCTCTGGGCGACCCGGGCGATGGTCGACTTTATTGGCTTATTGTTTCATTATTTTGAAGCAGCCAACCTAATTTTTTTACCTTTTTTATATGAAGGTGTAGATTTCTTAGGACCTGTTAAAATTTCTGCTAAAATTAGTTTCGGAGTATTTCATTTTTAACTAAAACTTTAACCAAAGCATATTGCTGCAAATTGTCAAAGCTGCTATTTTGCTTTATTTTTAAGATAAAGAAATCAGGGAGCCTATATTCTTCAGCTTTGCTTCGCTTATTTTTTTGTTTTTTTCCTTGTTCACTCCTCTCGGGAGCATAGGCGCTCGACATGACTTGTCTTGCGTTGGTTTCGTTAATCTATTTGATTTCGCTTCGCTTACTTATTTCCTATTATTTGTTTTTTTTTTTACTATTTTTCACATAGCAAAAATTAACTTTTTTAAACCTACTTTTGTTTTCAGAATTTTAATAATTATTAACTAATTGGGAAATTTGATTAATGCAGACTGATAGCTAATATTTTTAAATTTTATAGCAGAAAGCAGTACTCAAATTGGTTGAGTAATTTTTGACTTGTTGCAGTTTGAATATAAATTTTATGATTTTCTGTCACATTTGGGTTTATGAACAAGCCTTTTTTGTAAGTTTATACATTTTATGTCCTTCTAGGAGAGATTACCTTTAAAATACAAAAACTTCTGAGCAAATCGGATAATTCTGTGCATAGTTATTAGCGAACATACAAATTTTTTCAGACTTTATGTTACACGATTTCGAAATGAAAGTCGCAATTAGTCTTATAAACTAGTAGCGAGGGGATGAGTAATCGCTAAGTACCTTAGATCGTAGTATTATCAGACAACCGCCATATCTGTTTTATGTGCTTTTTTCTATTTTCACTGAAGGGGTCCAAAAATATATCCATATATCTCAGTATCTCGAAGTTTCCACACTCACATTAAACATATTTTATACCTCAGATGTAAGCATTTAGTAATTTTGTATGCCATTTCATTCGCTGATGACCAGAAAGTGTAATTTTTTTTTAATTTTCCACATTTTTTAGTTTTTATTTATGGTAATTTTTTTTTAAGTAACTCATAACGAAAAAAAATTTGTTTCCAAAAGTCTAGAGCTACTGCTCCAGATTTTCAGGTATCTCAAAAATTATCCAAAAATACGCCTATAAATTATGAAAAAAATTTCACTAAAGCTCCATATCTCAACTCTTAGATTTTTAGTTTACATTAAACTTCCACTCATCCATTCCAAAATAAGAATGATTTATATTAAATTTTATTGCACTTTTGGCTATTTCACAGTAAACATTTCCCATTTGTTCCTTTTGCCCCTTTTGTGTGTTCTTTGGTGTCACACCAGTGCGGAGCAAACAATAAAAATTCTAGTTTACATAAAATTAATGACTTTATTCATTATTTAAAGTGTCAATAAACTTAATTTTATTGCAGTTTTTCTGTTGCCTTTTATAATGCCGCTGAGAATTCATTTTTAATTGGCCTCGCTTGTTCATATTTTTAAATATGCGCACATGTCATTTGTATAAGTATTCTATGTGGGAGTGCATGGGTGAGATATTTTGTGTCAGTGCTTGGCAAATCGTCGCAGTCCACGTGAATACAGCAAGAGCGCAACTGATTGCCTATTGGTTAGACGGCGAGCATTAGAGGCTTTCTTTGTAGTGCCTCAAAGAGAGTGAGAGAGGGAGGGAGAAGAGATGAGAGAAGATAGAGATAATGATAGGAATAAAGAAAGAGATAGCGATATATATAGAGCTAGGGTAAGAGATAGAGATAGAAATTGAAATATATAGGAGGTGGAGATGGAGGTAGAGATAGAAATAGAAGTAGAGACGAAGATAGAGATAGAGATATAGATACAGACAGAGTAAGAGATAAAGATAGAGATGGAGATTGGATAGAGATAGAGATAGAAATAGAGAAGGAGGTAGAAATGGAGGTAACGATGGAGGTAGGGATAGAGATGGAGCTTGAGTAAGAGATAAAGATAGAGATGGAGATTGGGATAGAGATAGAAATGGAGAAGGAGGTAGAGATGGAGGTAGGGATAGAGGTGGAGATAGAGTAAGAGATAAAGATAGAGGCAGAGACAGAGACAGAGTAAGAGATAGAGATGGAGATAGAGACAGAGATAGAGACAGAGATAGAGACAGAGATAGAGATAGAAACAAAGAAGGAGGTGGAGATAAAGATAGAGATGCAGACAGAGTAAGAGATAAAGATAGAGATGGAGAAGGAGGTAGAGATGGGGTAGAGATAGAGGTAGAGATAAAGATATAAATAGAGATGGAGATCGAGACAAAAATAGAAGAGGAGGTAGAGATGGAGATAAAGGTAGAGATAGAGACAGAGACAGAGTAAGAAATAGAGATCGAGATAGAGATAGAAATAGAGATGGAGGTGGAGATAGAGGTGGAGGTAGAGATAGAGGTAGAGATAGAGATATAGATAGAGATATAGACAGAAATAGGGAAGGAGGTAGAGATGGAAGTAGAGATAGAGATATAGATAGAGATAGATATAGATATAGAGGTAGATAATTTGTCTGTAACTTGTTTGTTTTAGACGTGAAGCTGCTAATGTTAGTACCCTTATCATCCGACAACGGTATGATGTACCTATATAGGCCATGGAAGGTGGTAAGTAATCAGAATTTTCAAGGAAGTCTTCAAATTACCCACCTTCTGCTCAACCGACCATGAGGAGCTGTAAATAATTCAATATTACCAGGAGACCTAAAACCGCAACATTCCGTACGGCTCTGCCCCAAAACGCGGTCGCAAAAAACCACGGAAGGTTCACGCTTGCCTGTCGAACTAAACAGCTACAGTTGCAAATCATCATCTTCCTCTACCAAGGTGCCTCA
This sequence comes from Anastrepha obliqua, assembly GCF_027943255.1. Taxonomy (NCBI): domain Eukaryota; kingdom Metazoa; phylum Arthropoda; class Insecta; order Diptera; family Tephritidae; genus Anastrepha; species Anastrepha obliqua. The sequence continues at coordinate 118,065,735 of NC_072893.1, read as the reverse complement.
GAGTTAAGCTATCAAGACCTCTTCTATCCGCTTGATGGCCATCGTCTGTGCCGATCTTTTAGTCTTACTGGACCAACTTTCCAGATCTAACGAAACCTCACAGAAATCGTTTTTATTAGCTATTCCATCTTAGTGCTGCAATCGAGATTCATAGCGGCTCCCAGAGAGTTTTTTCAAGGAAAACATTGGCTTCATTATGCAATCCAGTCTTGTCTGCATGAAATCAAAATAGTTCAAGCAGTTCATGAGATGAGCGACTTGAAATTAAATAATGTTGCTTTCTCGATATATCCACTTTTAAGCCGAATACATTTCTTAGTTCTTTTGTAATTTTTGTGTCGTGAAAATCTTTTGCCCAGGCCTCGAAAAAGGCAGAAATAGTCAAACTCACTTTATTATCGCCAGTAAATTTTTCTTTCCTCAAAGCTTTTTTCATATTTGGCAATAAAAACTGAACTGTAGGAATTGCTGCTCGAAGCCATGCTTAGGCAGTGCATAAGGAGTTTGTGTATTTAACAGAAAAATCACGATTTTTTTTTCCTAACGACATTTTTTAGTTTTTCTTAAAGTGTACCGTAGTATTGTCCCGTAATATATTTTGATATAGTGGCCAATAACAGAAAATACCAGCCATTATCTTCCTAGCCGATTGTGACACATTGAGCCTCTTATAGTAGACAGCGCGGCAAATTTTCTGATTTCTCACAGACTACTCCTTCGACTAAGGCTCTAGTGACGAACCCAAGCTTCGCTTTTTAAGTTTCTCAAAACCATGACAAGCTCTTTTGGACGCCAGAATCGCGAAAGAGTTCTCGTAAACAGATCACATAATTTCCATAATGATATGCGCCGTCTTTCCTTGCGTGATGAGTGAATAAATCTCACGTACAAATTTTTCTCTATAGTTATAATTAGAATAACGGAAGGTTTACACTTCTAAAAACATAAAATTAAAACAATAAATAATTGGCGCGTATACATCTTGGCTGAGCTCCTCTCCCTTATTTTTGGCGTGCGTCTTATGGAGTGACCTACAGTTTTAAGCCGACTGCGACTGGCGAATGGTTTTTTATAAGGAACTTTTTCATGGCAGAAAAACACTCGGACGTTTTCCATTGTCTGCCTCATTCGGCTACGGCGGTAGCGGTTTGTACTTCTACCTAAAGGCTTTTTATGTTTTTTATTATTTATCGCAATACCTCCTTCAAACCCAATTCTCTCAGTAGACTTAAGGTGGTTTGGGTTGAGCTTATTTACCTGTCTTCTGCCCAGAACAGACGGAGATGTTTACTCCTTTTTCTTGCTATAGCATCGCATTCGAGAAGAAGATGTATTGGAGTTTCCGGGGATTGGTCGCAAAAACGACTGGAGCATCTCGAGCCTGTGCAGATGGATACGCAATCTGAAGGAGTATGTGGGTATTCTCAGTGTGTCCTTATAGAGGTTTAATGATACCTCTTAAATGGCTTTGGTTATTTCCTCCCAATAATGACGTAGCCCCATAGTTAGACGCCGGTTTATATGTCTTAGGCTTTGCTCTTCGCTTTTAAACTCTTCCTTTAAGATAAGTTATCCCATGGCAAGAAAGGGCTCGGGTAGTATTAGTAGTGAATCCGCAACTTGTTTACCCAGTTCATCAGTGGCTTTATTTTCAGGTTTTCCCAAGTGTCCTAGAACCCATATAAGTCTGATGCGATTGTTAGTGTTAATAAATTTAGTTTTTCGCTTTAGCGCGAGCGAGGACCTAACCTCAAGGGAGGATAAAGAATTGAGTGCAGCCTGGCTGCCGTTCAGAATGGAATGTCGCTAATACACGGATGGCATACACCTCTCATTGGAATATGTTGGAAAAGTTATCCATCGGCACAGACAGTTTTGTGTTAGGACCATAAATTCCAGCGCCTTCGTCTTCGGCTGTTTGTACTTATAAGTAGAATTTGCGGCTGCATTGAGTCACCTAGTAGTAGTAAGTACAGAGTACTCTGTAACTCCCCTATTCCGTGAGCTTTTTGACTTTTCGTAATTTTATCTTTGAAGCTGTATTTCTTCTCTTCCCTTTCCCAGAACTTCGCGTTATATATGTAAGTACTTAAACATTATAATTTATGTGTGGCAAGTCATCGAGATTTTAAGTTTTTTTTGAATCACTTTCCGCTGAAGTCCCCTTTCGGGCACACATGAATTCATGCGCCGTTTTGTAAGTTGAGCTGACTTTCCACTGACAGACTGAGAACACTTAGTAATAATCGATTCAACACTTCATGGATTTCAAAAAAATTGAAAAAATTCGTGTGTCTGAACCCAAATTAAATTATTTTCATAATGCCTGCATCAAATTACTGTAAAGTGGCAATGAGCTGTTAAAATAAAATTAAATCACACGTAGATGGAAATGTGCGATAGAGCCTCGAACTGAGAGCTGCATATCTTTGCTTAATATTTTATTTTGATTTTTTTACTACTATTTTTTATTTAAATTTTTTTATTGTTTGGTTTATTTTTTATTTTATTTTTATTTATTTTTTTTTATTTATTTTTTTATATTAATTTTTTTTATTTTATTTTTTGTTTTTTAAGTTTTTTTGTTTCTCTTTTTCCAATCGCAGCTTATTTTTCATTTCCTTTCTTCGCACAAACATAATTGGAATTAATGTAAAAATTATTAATACAATTTTAAGGTCACAAGAAATTCACTTATACACAGCTAATGTTAAATTAGTCTACATACACATGCACGCATGTATGTATGTTTCGTATGCAATCATACATCGTTACACAATACAATTAAAATGCCTTATTAGCCTTTGATGCCAAGCATTTGGAGCGGAAATTAAAATCCGATTGATTAGAGCATAACTTTATTTGAGCATACGGATGCATTTTTATGTATAAAAATACTGAAAATGCTAGAGATAAAATTATGCAAATATATTAAAACTTAATTGGCCTATAGATTAAATTATAAAGGCTAAAATTATGAAAATTAAATTTCTCACTTATTTTGTAGCTGAAAATTAACTGGGCATAAATACAATAAAATTTCGAATTTCTAAAAAAAACAATATTTTAAAAAATACTGAAAATTAACTGGGCGTAAATACAATAGAATTACGAATTTCCAAAAAAAAAAAAAAAAATTTTAAATAAATAAAAAAAGAAATACTCAAAATACTAAAGTTAAATTATTTAAAAATATTACAGTTTAATTAACCTTTAGATTAAATTAGTAAAATTATGAAAATTAAGTGTCTCAGCTTGTATATGAATTTTCAAAAAATTAATTTTTTTTTAATTTAGCGTAAAAAAATTAGTTAAATAATTCAGTTCCGTTTTAAGGTTAATTGAAAATAAAAAAAATAATAATATTTTGAATACCGAAAAGTGACAAAACAAAAACAAAAAAAATTTTACCCTGTTTCTGGGCATAACCTTGAAATAGCAAATCACTTGTATAGCGTTTTTCAATAGGTGCGCTTCAACTTTTTTCCGCTAGGGAGGGCGAACGACGCAATATTTTTTATTTTTCACTTGTCATTTGTAAACTTCATTAGTATACATTTCATCATGGAACGCTACACACTTGAGCAACGATTGCAACTCGTGCAAATTTTTTATGAAAATAATCGTTCTGTTGCTGCTACTTTAAGAGCATTACGGCCATTTTACGGTCCATTTAACAAGCCATCCCGTTCGACAATCGACCGTCTAGTGAAAAAATTTGTATCTACGTTTTCGCTACATAATGTTCCGGTGCCAGTGAAAGCAAGAAGTGCACGAAGTGTTGAAAATATTGCTGCCGCCAGGGCTTCAGTTCAAGAAGACGCAAATGTGTCGCTCACACGACGTTCTCAACAATTGGGCCTTTCTGTGTCGTCATTGTAGCGAATTTTGCGAAAAGATCTTGGCCTACATCCGTACAAGATCAAGCTGACACGAGAACTGAAGCCGTTTGACCATTTGAAGCGACGTCGATTGGTAAATTGGGCTGAAGATCAACTCGAAAATGATCCAGGTTTTTTCCAAAAAATCATCTTCAGTGATGAAGCTCACTTTTGGCTCAATGGCTTTGTCAACAAGCAAAATAGGCGTTACTGGGCGAAAGCAATCCACACGTGATTCATGAGGCACCGTTGCATCCCGAAAAAATCACTGTTTGGTGCGGTTTACATGCCGGCGGCGTAATTGGCCCATATTTTTTTCGTTGACGAGAACGATCGCCACGTTACTGTGAATGGAAATCGATACCGCGACATGATAAACGATTATTTTTGGCCGCAATTGAATGGTATGGACTTAGACGACATGTGGTTTCAACAGGACGGGGCCGCAAGCCACACAGTACACGCTACAATTGATTTGTTGAAGAGTAAGTTCGATGAGCGCATTATTTCCAGAAATGGACCGGTCGAATGGCCGCCGCGCTCGTGTGATTTGACGCCTCTAGACTACTTTCTTTGGGGTTATGTCAAGTCATTGGTCTACAGTAACAAGCCAGCGACGATTTGTGAGCTCAGAGCCAATATTGAACGCGAAATTGCTGGAATTTCGGCCGATTTATGCAAAAGAGTGGTCGAAAATTGGGTTCAACGATTGGACTTCGTAAAACGTGCACGCGGTGGTCATGCAAAAGAAATCGAATTTCATACTTAAATGTATATGTTCAAACTCGATAATAAAAAAAAAATTAGTTAAAAAAGTCAAACCGGTTGTGTTGAAGTTGAAGCGCTCTTACTGAAAAACGCTGTACTACTATGGAAATCTTCTGCACTTCGACAAAATCACCTCTCTTACTTTACACGCAGCCAAGCTGGCAACGAGCAACTAGCCCACTGATCGAACTTACCCACGGACATATTAAAGGAGGTTAAGGCAAGGGGAGTTGGAGAACAAATGTCCCACAGTCATCTTCATTCTCCAAAGCTAGCTAGCTAGATACAAACCCAACTTAATAGGATACCAAAAAGCTCTGGAGGTTGGCCACCAAATTCACTCTGAATGAGATTCAAGAAATTTAAATAGACCTGAGAGGGCATACTGCACTCTGCATCTGTTTCAGCTCTGTCCTAGCTTCCGCAAACAGCTCCGTCTGAAAGATATCTGTGTTACCGCCAAGGAAGTTGAGAGTTGAATACGCTCCGTGTCTCAAAAATAACAGCTCTGGACATTCGAACCGTTGAGAGATTATGAATAGAAATTATCTGCTGAATATTTCCTAAAATTTTAGCTGCATAGACTTTCTCATCTTTCCAATGGCTGATTGCCTCGACGCTCTATATAAGTCGCCTTCAGAGGAGCCCCTTCAATGTGGCATGCTGCTGTTAGATTTTCAATCTCTGTGGTAAAGTAATCTGATATCTTCATAATTATGTAAGAAATACCCCAACAACTTTTTGCTTTCATAGTCGGGAAGTTATATTAGGTCAAATGGATGGTGGAATCGCTAAAACAATGGCACATCTAGACCAAAACTGACTCCTTGGTGAACCATCTAGTTTTACTACTCAATTGCACCAGCTGCTCAAATGCTCGCTGATTTATGCTAATTTGGAACGAGCTAGCCGAGGCCGTTACAGTTTATTTAGCGCATAACGAATAAGCACAACCAACAAAGTTGTCTCGGGCCGTGGCACGGATGTCGACATACGTTCCTGAATCGAAAAAGCCAGAGGGCTATTCGGGATGTTATACCTTGTATGGCGAAATAACAGCCTGAGTTCCAGTTTAAGTGCTAGACACTTCAAAACGAATGTGCTGTCGGTACTGCTGTACAGTAGCTCAACCTGGAAACTCACCACCGCTACAATCAGTCACTTACAAGTTTTTGCCAATCGCTGTCTAAGTATTATATTCCGAATTTTCTGGTCAAAAATAATGTCAAACAAAGAATTGCTCGAAAAAGCAAACATGGAGCTGCTCGACATTTGGATCAGAAGACAGAAATGGAAGTGGATTGGTCACATTTTACGCAAAGATGACGATAACATAACGAACAAGGGAATGGAATGGAGAGTAGAGGAAGAGCACCTGGCTTCCAAGGGAAACCTGGAATAGAACTGTAGATCGCGAGACAGCTCAATTTGGGTTAAGCTGGAAGCAGGTGAAGGCATTATCCCGTAATCGGACGGGTTGGCGCGTAGGTGTTGTTGGTGATTTGTTTCCAGCTAGGGATTCACGGAAGCAATTATGATGACATAAAAAAGTAAAGGGGTTGCAGTTCCAAACTTCCAATAACATTCGGTTCCGGGTTTAGTTTAGAGTTCCAACAAACACAAATCCGCTCGCACTTGTCAAACGAGTTGATCTCACATATCGTTGCCTTTTACCTCCATCTGGCCCATTATTGAAAGGAAATGATATTTTTTTCAAAATTTTTTCCGTTTACTGCTCCGTGAAGATGAGAAACTCGTGAAGAAGAGTAGTTCCGCTCTAGTCAAGTTGACGGTTCTACCTCTAAAGCTTTTTGAGTTACTCATAACATTTTTCGGGTGAAAATGTGAAACTAGTGAAGAAGAGTAGCGTCGCTTTAGTCAAGCTACGGTTCCACCTCGCGTGGAGCAACTTGACGCATCTTGAACTGAATTGTGATTGCAAACAGTCTGAGCAAACCTCCGTATGACGTGACCTTTCTAAGCGAATCACGGTTTTCGCCAATTTTTTGTCTACGTCTGCTAAAAGTTTGGAATGCTCAACAGGGTTATGAAACATTTACATTATATTGATAGCGCGCCCTTGTGAAATAATTCAAACTTTCACCATTAGTAGTCAGAGCCAGCTAGCTTTCTAGCAGCAGTCAGCTCGCTACCCGCCAGAGTCGCAAGCTCTCATCTCGGTGAAATTATTTCTAAGAATAGCAAGCCATTCTCGCCATGTGTTGCTATTTACTTTTCCATTAAGACTTAAATGCTCATCAGGCTTATGGAACATCTGAAAAACGCGCTTACAAACTATGACTAGGAGCTGTATCTGGTAGTCTGGAAGGTACATACATATACACATGATGGAAAGAATAATGAGGTGGCGCCTATCGTAGTCCCGTTACTTTGCGCTCAGCGAATTTGACAACTAGTTACGTGATTTTAGCTCCAGTATGGCCAGATTACCATTTTCGTAACTTGATTTAGCATTTTTTTTGTTATTTAGTCTCGGAGTTTTAGTTCTTTCTTCATGACATTTTTCTAGCTGTTCTAATTAAAATGTCATGTTTATAATTTTGTAAAATATACATTTTGTAATAATTATTAAAATAGTTCACTCAGTTTTATTTAGCTTTACTTTTTTTTAACATCTGGTGGCATTGCCGGAGATGTTGTTGGTGTTCTTCTGCTTTCTGCAGTCAAATCTCTCTCTCGTTACTGCAGTGTTGCCTAGCTTTGGATATAAAAACGCACTAAAATGCCCATTCAAAGAAAATAACCCAACAAATTTTTATTGAATCACTTAAAGAACTTTGTATGCGTGACAAATTGTCTTTAAAATGTGCGTTTTTTTAAATAAATGTGTTATAGTTATGTACAATTTAATTTATGAGGTTTTTTTGTTAAGCGAGACTCTTTTGTTAAGGGAACGACTTTTTTGCTATATTTGAAGTTATGTGACTAGATAAGGTACTCTTTTGTAAAAAAGTCAGTATGGTTTCTTTAGTATTTTCTGGTATTTTGTTGTTTATTTTTACAATGAATATAACTCTTAATGTCCTATGTCTCACTAAGGATTGATGACCGGAAGAAACGATTACAACTCTATGGTTTTAATTCGCATTCAATAAATTCAAAGGCTTTTTAAAATGTGTAAAAAGGTTTTCAATCTTAAGAAGAGTTGAGAGAGAGGCATTTAATATTTTTGCAGAACCTTAAATGGAGCCAAACATTAAATTTGCACTTTGAAATTATCAAATTTTATAAGAGTAAAAAAATTTTCATTAGCACTAAAATCTTCTCAGAGTGACCTTTTTTAACCTTTTTTTTGTTTAATAATATAGTTTGTTTTTTAACCTAAAGTTTCGGTAGCTTTAAATTAAAAAAAAGAAACAAACACGAAACTTCAAAATTTTTGCATTTTCGGTATAAAAAAGCACTAAATTTATTGCGAAGAGCAAATGGTTGGCAATACTGCGTGACGTCACGTACGCTCTGATGGGCGCAATCTTCTTTCTATCATTCTTGACATATACGTATATACGAAAGAGTAGTGAGCAGTAGAAAAAGAATTCAGCAGGTACAAAAAACCAAGAACATGCACTTTTCATTCTTGCTCTGCCTGCTTTTGTCGCTTAGTGGTGTTTGACACTCAGTGAAAATATTTCAAGGTTTTATAAAAGGTAAACGGTACCCCAATTACATGAGACATTTTTGCTTTGTGGCAGTTTGAAAATTATTTTTATGGTTTTTAACATTTTCTGGCTTATAGACGCACCTCTTTTGTAAATTTATGCATTTTATGTCCTTCTAAGAGAGATTAGCTTCGAAACACTGAAAATCCCGAGCAAATCAGAACGCTCTGTGCTTAGTTATTAGCGAACATGCACATTTTGGGACTTTATTTTAGGAAATGTAGATGAGAATTAATACAGAAACTTGAACAGCTTTAATCACTACTCCATTTCACAAGCGCTCTGGCTCTCACACTACAGTATACATTTCCTATATTGAAAATAAATGAAACAGTGATAGAACTAAAGGAAGAGGTCAAGTATTTAGGTTTAACCTTAGATAAAAAAAACACCAGTCTAACGGTTAGACGCGATAGAAGTGAAACCTTCCGTAAAACAAACTGAGAGAGAATAAGACGAAAGCAGCATTAGGAGCAAGATAATTATAGGTTCATTATAATATTGCTATAAAGTTCATATTTTATTTTCTTCATTTTATTATTATTCATCCTCAATGTTTTCAATTTCAACAAATGATACGAGTGGCTTATGATAGCTAAAATATGATACAAATGCTTTGGTTTCGATGTTGTCAACTTGTCTTTGAAATACCGCGTCAATGGTTGTTTTTGATCGTGTTGTCGATTCAGTGATTGTTACACATTTTTAAATTGAATGTTGTATTGAGAACGTCAATTAAAGGAACCGCTGTGTTCAATGCAAAATTTACGTTAAAATCGCCACTTAAAATCATTGGAACTTTATCCTAATCTTTTCTAAGTATCCGCGATACTTCTGGTGTATACTTTATTAAATTTTCGTGAATGAATTCCGTGATGCTATTTATTGATTTTTTTTTCTGTCGATATTCACGACACTTTTCTGCATTATTTTTCGGCATAATTGCGGTAAATATTTAAAAATGAAAATATTTACGAATATAAAAATACACACGCGGTTGCTATTATGAGCGTCCCCAGCAAAACCTGCGTGACCGAAACTCTAACACAATTACATTTTTTTGAATGTTACAAACACATATGCACGCAGGTTTTGATGGGGCGTGACCGAAACTCTAACACAATTACACATATGCACTCGTATTTGTTTGAAAATCGACTTTTTTTTTGGTTCTCCGTCACCTTTGGAAAATGTGTAAACAGTAAGCAAACTTTATTCATATATTTTTCCTCATTTTTGCATCAGTAAAATTAAACAAACGCCGTAGCCGAATGGGTTGGTGCGTGACTACTATTCAGAATTCACAGAGAGAACGTCAGTTCGAATCTCGGTGAAAACACCAAAATTAAGGAAAACTATTTTTCTAATAGCGTTCACCCCTCAGCAGGCAATGGCAAAACACCGAGTGTATTTCTGCCATGAAAAAAAGCTCCTCATAAACATATCATAAAATAAAATAAAATAACTGTATAAAAAAAATTTTTTTCTTGTGATTCGAACCAAGGATTTTGGATCGGAAGCTCACATTGCTAGCCGCTCGGCTATCGCGCCATGCTGTCGGCGCTGGCCTAAAAGTTATTTAGTTCGTCGCTACGTGTATATGTAATATTCGTAGCCAAGAGTGTCGCTTTTTTCGTTTCACTTTTTCTCAAATCACTCCCAACGATTCTAAAGAAGTTTTCACTTCAAAAACTCACTTGTGAATCACATATAAATAATATAACAAAAAAAGCCACGAAATCTTTGTGGACAACCAAACAATTACTAGGGAGATCCTGGGGCCTCAGCCCTAGTATGGCCCTCTGGATATATACCCAAATGGTTAGACCAATCATACTGTATGGGGCACTAGTATGGTGGAGCAAATCTATTCAAAAAACAGCGATAACCAAATTGGGAAAAGTACCCCAACAGCTGGCATGGAAGCACTCCTTAATCTCCCACCACTTCATATAGCAATCCAAGAGGAAGCAGCTACGCAAGCACTCATGCTACACATGAAAGAAAATTTCAAATTAGGCAACCTCACCGGTTACCTAAGTATCCTAAATAAAATCAAAAACACCAAAAGCATGGCACAAGTTTCAGACCACATTGACCCAACCCTCTGCTTCACAAAAGGATACACAGTTACCTTTCCTGAGAGGATCGAGTGGAAAACAAACCCAAAATGAATGAATGATGATTCACAAAATGGTACACTGATGGATCAAAAACACCTTATGGTGGTAGGAGCAGGAGTAGTGGGGCCCAGAACCCACAAATCATTCACTCTCACCAGGGACACCACCATCTTCCAAGCGGAATTATACGCAATAATGAAAGCAGCAAACATCATGCAACGTAGAAACCAAAAGAGAGTAAAGATCAAAATACTCTCGGACAGCCAATCAGTTCTAAAAGCTTTAGATAGCTATACCTACAACTCAAAAACTCTCTTAGAATGCCACAAGGCACTCAATAACCTGGCATCCAAAAACAATGTCTCATTAATTTGAGTACCAGGACATGAGGGATATGACGGCAAGGAAAAGGCAGACTTTCAAGCCAAAAAAGGGGCAGATGTAAATTTCATCGGACCTAGTCCCATGTTTGGATTTAACAAAAACAGCCTAAAACAAAAAGTAAAATACTGGGCTAAAACTCTAATAAACCAGCATTGGAACAACGTAGAGGGTCTTAGACACTCCAAAAAGTTCCTAAGTTTCATTGCTGAAAGAGTTAACATGGCCCTCACGTTAAACAAAAAGAGCATTCGCACTCTCACAGGCGCCCTCACGGGTCACTTCACCTGCAACAAACACTTACAGCACCTGCAGATTTTGCTGCGAAGATGAGGAGTCTATAGAACATCTCATCGCCGAATGTCCGGAGTTGACGCATAGAAGGAAAAAGTTTTTAAACAAGTTCTTCATTTAACCTTCAATCACTCCCTCAGAAGGAGTTGGTACAATTCATAAGCATACTTAACAGTCAATAGACAGCATAGGCTGCACAATAGATCAATATGGTCGCAGTGCTAAAGGCCCATACCTTAACCCTTTACTACCTTTAACCATTAACCATTACAGTATACATCACGAAATAATTAATTAATCGTAAACTACAAGGTGGCGCAAAAGTAACCTTGCGATGTTTTTTTGCTGTAATTAAAAAAAAAATGAAAAACTTTGATTCTTCTTGTGGATTCTTTTTATTTGGTCTTTTAATTTTTTTCACATCAAGTCGAGAATATGATGTCATGTAAATGGCCGCCGCCACAGTTGATTGCCATTTGAGCCCTTTTTATGGCATTTTCCATTACTTTGGCCAAAACTTCCGGCGGCAGGTCCTCACATTCTTGACGGATATTGTCTTTAAGAGCTGCAAGAGTCTGAGGCTTGTTGACATAAACCCGCAACTTCAAAAAGCCCCACAAAAAGAAATCTGGAGTGGTCAAATCAGGCGATCTTGCTGGCCAGTGCAAATCGCCAAAACGGGAGATTAGGCGCCCGGGAAATGCATCTTTCAGCATATCGGTTGTGGCACGTGCAGTGTGTGCCGTTGCACCGTCCTGTTGGAACCACATGTTTTCAAATTCCAATTCATCAAGTTGCGGCAAAAAGAACTCGTTGATCATTGCTCTGTAGCGCTCACCATTCACAGTAACCGTTTGGCCCGCGACGTCTTCGAAGAAAAAAGGTCCGATGACTCCTCCAGCGAAAATAGCACACCATACAGTGACTTTGAGCGGGTGTAATGGCTCTTCGTGGGTTACACGCGGATTTTCAGTGCCCCAGAAGCGTAAATTTTGCTTATTTACGTACCCGCTAAGATGGAAATGGTTTTGATGAAAAATCATCATCATCGCGATTGGGGGTCAGCAGCTAACAGCTGATGCACCGTCTGGACTTTGTACGGAAATATCTTCAAATCTTGTACCAAAACTCGCTGTAAAGACCGTCGACTGATACCCATTTGCGTGGCACGTCGTCTGGTCGATGTCGACGGCGCTTCCATGACATACTCGGCTACAGCAGCAATATTCTCTGCAGAACGGCTACTCCGGGGTCTGTCACGCCTGGCAGCATCTCGTGTTGTGCCAGTCTCTTCGAGGCGAGCAGCTAAACGTCGCAGTGTTTCACCCGTAGGCGTTGGACGGCGAGGAAATCTGCGACGATATTCACGTTGTGCCAAAGTCACCGACCGATTATTGGTTAAATAAATAGTCAGCAATATTCCGCGTTCTGGAGCGGTGTAGCGTAACATTGTTTATTAACGTGTATTTCGCATGTGTTTACTACACAAATGTCAAAACAGAACTGACATTAGGGGCCATTCGCAAAATTTATAGCATTTTCTGATAGGAGGATTACTTTAGCGCTACCTGTTAGATCGAAGTTCGATTCAAATCTGTCAATGTTGTTTGTTCCACCCCAAAAAAGTCTAGGCATGCCTACGCTGCATACCAGGGGCTGCCCAGTGATGACTACTGTTAGCATATGAATCAAAAAATTTTAATTTTAGTCTAAATCTTTTAAAGCATTGTTAGTTGGCCCTTCGCAATAATTTCTTATCTAAATTTACTTGCACTATTTCACCTAGTTGGCAACCCTGCCGAATTTATTTTTCAACATAATTAGCAACAAAGGAAAATCAGGAAAGCTGTGCTACTGCACTGCAAGTGATGCAATTCTATTCGGTGCATTTTAAATGCAAGTAGAGTGAAAAAATCAAAGCATGAGAGCGAAAAAATTTGCGGCAAAATGTAAATGAGTTGCGAGAAAACCAGCGATTGTGGGGTAAAAAAAATGCTGACAACAACAAACAAACAAAAAAAAATGCGCTAGAAAAATTGCAGTTAAACATTGAAGCGCATAATTTTTGCACACGCAAACTAAGCATAAAAATTATTTATAAAAAGTGTAAAAATTATTAACTAACTTTGCAATGCAAGTTTGTATGCATGTGTGTGTGCGCATGTCTACGAGTATTTAACTAGCGGGATGATGCTTTGTGGATATGAGGAAAATGCGTGCATAAAATTTATTTTAAATACACTCATACATATGTTCATGTATGCGTGCACATATTTTCATGTATGCGTGCTTTTTTGTGTAATGTTGAAATTTTTTTGTTTCAAATCGCACTTTTGTGCGTGATATTTTTAATGCCTGAGAAAAAATTAGCAAGCAAAAGGCGGGCGAGCAGCAGGCAGGCCGGTCTGTTGGCCGCTACAGTTTCGATGCCTCAAAGGCGAAATTTCACAACCACATGCATATCTACATACAGGTATGCACGTAAATGTGTGAAAATTTTCAAATTCAACACCATCAAATTTAATAATATCTTTATTTTCATTAGCAAATGCATTTATTACATAATCAACTTAGGCATGGGAGTGTGTGAAATGGGTGCAGAATATCACTTGCAAATTATGTTTTTTATAACACTTGCATTTTATGCTGTGAGCGCGCGGAGTCACACATAGATTAGCATTTCAATTAGGCAAGAAGTAAATACTCTCAAGGCACACATACATACACAAATGCAATACAGAAGCCCCAGTTGGCGAACGCCGCTACCTCAACAGTGATCTTTGAAGCAAATTAAGCCCAGCTGTGTGTACGGCGCCGGTTACTGCGAGCATTGGCAAGCAAACAGCGGCGCCGCGCTTTGACTACTCGACTACACCGCATCAGTTCACTGTCAATTTCGAAGTGAGCGGAAATAGATTTGAGGCTGCATACGAATATCTTGAAATTGAATGTAGGTTGAGAGATTCTTCGAGTGTCTTTCGACACTATTTTCCAAAAGTTTCCCAATTCTAGTAAAGAGAGATAAACGAAACGAAGTGCTAAGAGCTCAGTCCGTCTCTAAGGACGGGTATGCATCAGTAAACGAAAAAATCTCGCATAGAGGGAGTGCTATAACTTAGACCAATTTCTCTGCTGTCCCCTCACTTAATACCTCAATGAAAACCCGTGCAATAGAGTAGTCTTGTGGCTTATGTGGACGCGCTAGACTTGAAGTACAGGGTCCGGCACTCGAAGTGTAACCTATTGAAGAGGTCATAAATTTAGTTTGGAAATTTACTTATATCCATTTCAAAGTAAAAAATGTGTGAAAATAATACAAAATTAACAATCAATTTACTTTTGCTCGATATGACCACCTTTTGCCTTGACTATGGCCTTGAGATAGTCCAGAAACGAATCGCAAGCTGCCCGAATGTGACTTGCAGGCATTTTGGCCCACACCCGGACAATGGCTTTTTTCAGCGTCTCGAGATTGGTGAATCTTTTAGTTAGGACGTTGCTCACCAAAATGGCCCAAAGAGAATAATCCATCGGATTCGCGTCTGGTGAATTTAAGAGCCATTGCGTGCACGTTATGAAGTTCGCAACGTTGATTTTTAGCCATTCTTGGTTCACTCGAGTTTTGTGAGACGATGTCAAGTCCTGTTGAAACGTCCTTGGTCTGCCACTGAAATGTTTGCCTGCTCACGGCAACCTCGAGAATACTTTCCCGATAATATTTTGCATTAACCTTGACGCCAGGCTCGATGAAAACGATTGGAGAGCGCCCACCTGCGGTTACAGCGGACCAAACCATTAGCTGTGGCAGGTGCTGTGGCCACCAGGAGATCAATCGATGACTCAAATTCTCGTATGAACGGTCGGTCAAATAAACCCTACCGTTTTGGGAGTTTACGAATTGCTCAATTTGAAAAATTTTCTTGTCAGAAAACACAATGTTCGGAAATGGACCGCTTTCGGCCAACCGAAGCAACTCCATCGCTCGCTCAAGTCTGATTTGCTGCTGCTTTGGTCTGAGATCATGCGCCTTTTGGATCTTGTACGAGTAAGGCTTGACTTTTAGCTCAGTTTTCAATATGCGGCGGATGCTACGGCCAGATATTTTCAGTTATTTCGCCATTTGATTGGCATTTCATCGGGGATTTCTGTCAAGTCGCTTCTTCACTTTTTGAACCACTTCACGTGATGTCGCAGTCTTTTGATGACTACCTCCATGACGCTTCCCGATGCTACCAGTATCATTGTAACGAGTAACAAAAACTTTATTTACTTTAAGGTGCTCGAGCTCACGGACAATCGCTGGTTGTGATTTTCCAGCCAAATATAGGTAATGCAATCCCACTATTACGTTTGAAATCCATTACTGATTTTCTTTTTTCGCGTTTACTCTCGGCAAAATGCTTCCGCTCGCTTGTAAACAATACTCTGGATTGTCATTTAGCTAACTAACTGTCATTTAGAGAGCGTCAGAAGTTGGTTACACTCCGAGTGCAGGACCCTGTATTTGCTAAATGTTTAACAATAAATTTATTTCTAACACATCAGGAATGTTATTTTAGCTGTTAATGTAAAAACAAAATCGATTGTTCAATTTCCAAACGCTGCATAGACCACCCTGTACGAGTACAAGCTCCTATTAAAAAAAGCAAACTCTCTTTCATGTTAATAGTGAGCTGCTGCATTTGTACCTTTTCTAAACTGTTATTTAACGGCTCTTTTTTCACAAGCAAGATTATCCAAGTGCACGTTTTTCTCTTCATATTTGGTTTTCTTCTTATTTCCGTTTATTGATTGCCATCTGCCAGCTCCACACGTCTCGACACTTGTGATGCAACATTCAATTCAATGCCGTTATTCATAGATTTTTTTATCGGACTTTGACAGACCATTGCAATAACAACAAGCAGCATAACAACTGAGCTTAAGCAATTGATGGTCATTCTCGTGGCGCTGAAGCTGATCGAATATAGTTTAAGATATGAGGGAAAATAAAAATATTTAATTGGTCTAGAAAAAGATAACAAAATTATTTAAGAAAAAATTATGTACTAAGTATACTTGCATGCTTTCAGCGCGCTTCTTGATGGTAGTAGCTAACAGAAAATTAAAAAAAAAAAAAATTGAAAAAAAATTTAAATTAAATCGTCATTAATACAGAAAAGTGGAAGAGAAAAAGAAATAAAAAAACAACATAAAAAGTACAATGCTCATAAATATAATAGAATTTCTTACAACAAATTGCTTACCAAACCAACGACCGCAACAATATTTGCCGCACTCAGCTTGCTTTCCATTACTGCGGTTATTGCCATTTTACGGTAATTCTGTAAGCATATAAAGGGAATGAATACCATAAGTATAGAGATCTACAACAGAACATACATATGTACATAAATATGTATGTATGTACGACCAGTACACAGTCATCATACCGTAATACAATAAATAGTAAACAGGTAAAAGGGAGGGGGGCAGAGAGCGGGCGATTTCATAGCTGGCCGCTAGTTAGGGGGCATTAATAAGATGCTTAACAGCTACGATTACTGTTGTTGTATTTATTACGCTCAGTAACTACACATACATCCATACATACATACACACATTCACACTTTGAGTAAATTAAAATATCAGCGCGCTTTTTTTCATTACCTTCGTACAAACTTTTGAATTTTTTCTCAGTAAAGCACAACTAACTATTCACTTTTCTAAATTTGCCTAACTCACTAACTTTTTTTCTTGTTGCCTATACAACTTACTCGTACTTAGACTGCTGGCGCTTCACAAGTTCATCTTCCACACGCGCATACACCAACACACACACACACACACATACACCTTAGAAGTTTCTAAGTAGTAGATCGATGCTGCTTCGTTTGCGCGCGAAAATTATCGTTTTCACAGTCGCACAACTTCACCGCGGCCGCTTCACGCAAAGGTGAATTTTACGTTCATTGAAGTGTGTGTGTGTGTATGTGTGCTACGGAGATATATAGAAAGTTTGACGAGTCTTAGACGATTCGTTGGTGCGCTACTCAGTAGAAAAGGTAGGAGACGTAAAAAGGTGCTAGCAGCTCTGCGCATTCATTTGTATGATAACTGGAGAGTAATTCTAGAAATGAGTAAACATTTTGAATGTCTTAATATTTGATCTGTTCTTTCTTTTAAAGCTTTTTCGAAATGACAAGTGCTCTGATTGTATGGACCAATGGAGAAACTGTTAACGAAAAACAGAAAATTAAAAAAAAAAAAAAAAACAATTAAAGCGATAATTTATTTGTCCTGTGACTTCTATGCACAGAAATGCTTAGTGCTTTTGCTAATTGCGATATATGTCCATCTTTTCACTCATTCGTATACTGCTATAATTCTCAATAGGCTTACATGTCATTTTTTTTACAGCCAATACTTGGTCAAGCTTTCGGCCTTAACCTCAATTTCTCCCAATAAACAACTTTTTTACCAGCCACATCAAACAGTTGCATCCTTCCTTTTAAATCTAGGTCCAGTGAATCCCAGTTATGCACTTCCACCACTCTGCACGGGCTAAAAGCTCAATTCTGTTTACTAGTCTCTTCGACTTACGGGCATACAGTAGTGAAAACAAGAATAACTACTGTCTTCTGAGAATATTCACCAAAATAAATACTTCTGGAAGCCTTGTTTAGCAATAAATAAACACAGACTCTTCCAACAGTTCAAGTTAAAAACTTAATTAATCACTTAACATAGACCCATCCATTTTAGATTGGATGGATGAATTTGAATAGGCCAGGAGGTTCTAATTGAGTAATATGCCAAGCAGTCTGGCATGAAAGCTCATTGCACTTGAACGCTCATTCTACTAGGCAGAAAACGAGGCGGATATTACTTGTACAAGGCTAACTTCTCTGCAAAATTCAGTGACTTCCTGATGAAACTGAGAAATATGTTTGAGCCACATGAGCTGATCATTTCTTAATTCGTGTGCCTCAAAAAAGCATCTCCTTAGTTCAACAAATGCCGAAAAAAGTCAGGTAATACTTATTAAACTTGATTATTCTGATTAGCTACGCTTCGACTACTACAAAATTTGCCCAAAAAATCTGAAATTTCCCAGAAAAATGGAAATTATAGGTTATGATACTTAATCTTCAGTTAGATAATCTTCAATAACTTTACTTTGAAGCTATGCTCATAAATCAACCTTCTAAACTTTTTTTTTGAGGACTTAGTATTAAACAGGAATTTTCTATATAAATGAAGAAGAAGATGAAGAAGAAGTAATAAAGTAGTCAGCTAAATTATTGTTGCAATGCCAATTTAAGTTAGAAAAGTAAAGCCACCAAATATTGTGAATGCAGATTCCAATGCCCAGAACTCCACCGAACTGTAGAGCTTTTATAATTCATTTTGTAAGTAGAAATTAAAGCAAAACGAAGATCCACTATAGATGGATCAGCTTTCTGGATTACCATGGACCAGCATATTTCTCTAAGACTTGAAAACCTGTGAGGAAAACTACAAAAAATTTCAAGTTTAGTGCCTGAGTGACAGCCGAAAACCGATATGGATGCCCTTTAAAAAAGTTTTAAAGGCTCATTGAACTCTTTAAAACTCGACACATTTAAAACCTTTAAATGAGGTTTTTCGAGCTATTTTTAATCAGAAATAAAGAACCGAATATATTTGAGCTGAGAAATTGCCTAGAGACCAGTAAAAGGATGTTTAGAAGATCTTAAAACATGTGAAACTGAAAGCAAAGGCCGCTGTTTATTTCAGGTTTTGCATATTTCATAAGTCAAGTGAGTATTTGTAAGCATCTGCAAAAGCTTTCAAGACTGATTTAGCGCTTTAAAGCTAAGACTTCTAAATATTTATGACTTGACGAATTAAATAGAAGCCAGTAAAAGGAAGTCTAGAAGAACTTAAAACATGTAAAACTCCTAATATTTAAGCGGATTCCGTTTATTTGAGGTTCTGCATATATATTAAATCAAGTGAGAATTTTCGAGCATTCACACTGGAAAAAATGACTGATTCAGAGGTCTTATTGTAGGACACTCTATTTTGATGAGGGATTTTACTTGAGGCTTTCAAGCCAACTCGTCTGAGCAGTTATTATACCAGCGTATTGTTTGCTTGTCGCTTTAGCGCCCTAGAAGAAAGAGTGTACAAGGCTTGAATTTTGTAAAAATTGAGCTAAGGAAGGCTCCATTAAATTCTGATTATTATCATTATTGATTTAATGGAAATAAATAAAATATGTGTATTAAATTTCCACTTGGTATTATCAATTTTACATTTTTCAATTTACCAAATTCCCAACTCTTATTTTTTTAGGTTAAATTATACGAGCTGTTCTTAAAAATAATTTAAATAATTTCTCCAGTTCTATCCCAGGGGATTCTACTAATTCTTGTTCAAATTAATTTTGGAGATTTTGAATATACAAATGTAAAAATTTCCTTTCCGTGGTGCAGCTACTGTTGTCCAAAGGTCGCATGATGTATACTTTTTACGCTCTCTCCCTCTACTTCTCTTCAAGTCTTAACATATCTCACTCTCTTCTCCACTACTACTACTCAGTGTAGCGCACAAACGTCAGCTCATATTGCCGGCTGTCATGAGCGTACTTTCATATTAGCATAAAATAATGATTGTTTTTATAAAGTACCGGTAAGGTACGCTATACCTACATGCATTACTATAGTGTAGGTATGCATCTGTATGTGTTTATGTAATTGGCTATGAGGAAGATTTTTACAGGTATTTTGTTGCTTGGCGGGCCATACAAATTAGTTCTGCTTGCTTACCTGCCCACTCACATACAGGCCCACTAGCAACAAAATTGCAGTACTCAACCGTAAATTAGCTTCTTGCTGTAGTTACTTGCATCTATACATACATACATACACACATAGCTTCATATAAAGTTAGTTATGAATAAGGTAGATTTATTGTTGGTTGTTTTTGTTTATTTTTGGTTTATGTGCTTTGCAGTCAGTAGCCTCTGCTTTTGGCCATAAAAAGTTAGCAAATTGTTGTTGGTTGCCCTATTACACGCTGTGATCATTCTGGCACGTACCAACAAACGGTTTTTATACGAATATGCACATACCTATGTTTGCTCATAGAAATATTTTTT
Source organism: Anastrepha obliqua (assembly GCF_027943255.1). NCBI lineage: Eukaryota > Metazoa > Arthropoda > Insecta > Diptera > Tephritidae > Anastrepha > Anastrepha obliqua. The sequence continues at coordinate 118,045,484 of NC_072893.1, read as the reverse complement.
TTATTATAAATTAATGGTGTTGCTCATACAATTTTCTAACAGTTAAAGGCAAATATTAAAAATTAGCGGAGTTTATAATTGATGAACTGCTTGATATTCTGATGAATTGCATGATAGTCAAAGACCATCTATTAAAATAAATTGGCAATATTGGCGTTCATAAACTCTATTACGATGACCTGAATGGCACAAGAAAGCTGTGTTAAACTATAAATATGGATTGTCGGCTGTTCTATCAAAGTACCCTATTGAAAACCAGCTCAATATGAATCACGATTTTTTATTACTTATTAAAAAAACAATAAACCTATTAGAAAACATAAAATAAAATAACAAAAATAGAAAGAAAATAAAAAAAAAATTATGAAATTATTAAAATTAAACAAGATGAAATTATGTAAAGTAAAATAAAGAAGAACAAAAACAAAACAAAACCAAAACTAATAAATAAAATAAGTTAACAAAATAACAAAACTTAATAAAAACAAAATAAAAATGAGAACAAACGAATTAATAACATTAAGGAAATTAATAAAAAACCTTAATGTAGGAACAAAATGAAAAAAAAAATTCTATAAAATAAATGAGCAAATTAAAATTAAGTATAATAAAAACTAAATTATACAAGAAAAAAAAATAATTTAAAAGATAACCAAAAATGAAAATTAAAATAAATGATATATGGGTAAAAAAATGTCGGTTGAATAAATAAACAAAATAAATTAAAATAAAACTAAAAAGAAAAATTGGAATAAACGAATTAATAAAAGTAAACAAAAGGAAAATAAATATAATAAAAACAAATATATATAAAAAATAAAACCAAAAATAACTAAAAAGAAAACCAAAATTAAAAATTTAACTTTAAAAACTTTCGGTAGAATAAATAAAGAGTATAAAATTAAGTATAATAAAAAAAAATATGTTAAAAAATAAAAAAAATTAAATTAAATAAATTAAAATGAAGCCAAAAATAAAAATTAAAACACAAGTATTAATAACATTAAGCTAAATAAAATTATTTATATAAAAAAATAAAATTAAAAATTACAAAAAACAACTTAAAATAAAACGCAAAATGAACATTAAAATAAACGAATTAATAGAATGTAGCAAAATAAAAGGAACTACATGAAAAAAAATTATTAAAAGAAAAAAATATATATAAAAAATAAAATAAAGTAACTTACAATAAAACGGACCCAACTTGCGGTCTATGTGGCACTCCGATGCGGGGTCACCCTTAAACCAACCAACTTACAATAAAACTAAAATTTAAATCAAAATAAACAAAGTAGTAAAAAACAGCAAAATAAAATTAAGCGTAGCAAAAAAAAAAATAAATAAAAAGTGAAATAAAAATAAAATAAAATAAATTAAAATGAAACTAAAAATAAAAACAAAAACAAATGAATTAATAAAATCAAGCAAAATAGAATTAAGCACAGGAGAACAAAATATAAAAGGAGTAAAAATAAAAAAAAATATTATATATACAGGGTGGGCCAAATAAGACCTACTAATGACTAAAGACTACTGCCTAGCAGTAGGCGCAGTTGCTCCATCTTATTGAAACCACAAATTAGGATACTGTTCCGCCATTGGCCGCAAAAAGTTTTCAATCAATGTTCTGTAAGAAGCTCCTGAAATCGATTCCGGCGTTTCATCCTCATTTTCGAAGAAATAGGGGCCGATAACTCTAGTGGCCATAACACCTCACCAAACAGCACATTTAAATGATGTTGGTGTGTTGCCTTTGGATTTTCAGAGCCCAACAATCTATAGTTTTGTTTGTTGACATAACCATTTAAATGGAAATGCGCTTCATCCGACATCAAAATATTATTTAAAAAATAAATTTGTGTGGCTAATTGTGAAAGAATAGAAAAACCCGATAATTTTAACGCGTTGTGTTGTACTGTAGGGCTCCATAATAAATTTCCAACAATTCAATTATAACCTACAAACAGAGAAAACTAAATATGTCAAAAAATATAAAAGTTATTTGTGCTTAACATTAGTAGGTCTTAAAAAAAAAAAATTGAAAAAAAGTATATGTATATGTTCGTTCTCTAAAACTGAAGGATATTTACAGATTTGCCAAAGAATCTGGAAAATTCTCACAGGACTAACTATCTCTATCTCTGTCTATATTCTTTCCTGTCTCTTTCCCTGTTACTTTTCTCCTTCCCTCCTAGACTATCCACCCCCTTTCCAGAGCTTTAAATACAATGAGCTTTTCAGCCTGAGTGTTTTAGGAGCCACCAAATCTCCTGGTACTCCTTGGCTCGACCTTTTCAAATTTCTATTTCAAATTTCAATATGTATATAAAATAATAAAAATAAAATAAAAAAAATTTAAAACATTAATAAAATGAGGTAAAAGTGGTGAAGTAAAAAGTTAAAAAAAAAACTAAAAAATAAATAAAAATGTATATATACATAAAATAATATTAAGAAAATTAAAAATAAAAAAATGAGAAAAAAAAGAAGAAAAAATTTAAAATGTATATATAAAAAATAATAATAATAAAATAACAAAATTTTAAACACAAAATAAAATGAAGTATGTAATATAATACCAGAAAATATATAAACAAGTTCAAATAATATAAAACAAAATAAAGGAATGAACACATTAGCACATACATACATACATAAAAAATACAATGGAATAAAATAATGAAGAAATAAAATAAATAAATAAGACTGAATCAAAGTAAATAAATGAATAAAAATAACTAAAATTAGTTAAAAAAGTGAAACAATTACGAAGCAGACGAGAGGATTCGGAGGAACGGGTTTGGGGAACCGAGTTCAAAAATACGCAAACCGCTTAGCGCCCTGTATGTTTTTATTCATTTTTACTTTGTGGCAGACCAATATGAGTAACTGAAAAGAATTGCGTGCTCTGCAACCAGCACTCGAACAACAAAAAGAACCCAGCACTTTTGAGGTTCTCACGTACGAACACATGGCTGCTTACGGGAATATTCACGAGACACTAAACTATTCAGGGATGATAGATTCATAGTGAAAAGATTTTTAGAGGTGTACTACCTAGCAGACCGTTACTCGGCATGAGTTTGGCAGATATGCTGACGTCATTCGTTTTGTATTTCACTAAGCTAAAGCTAAATTTTGTGGAACACAAAACGAATGACGTAGAATCCAAAAGTTCTCCTCAAAAAATTTTTTTTCACTATACCTAACGAGCAAACCTGGTATCTATCATCCTTGGATAGATTTACCTGGTTTGGCCATTAGCTATGGTGAAGAACAAAGTTGTGCGAGAAACTTCGGCTGCCGACAGCCTTCTGACGTCCACTCATTTCACACGTATACTGTACACACGCTCGTCCAATCAGTCGTTGTTCATACAGCAACGAAGTGACATGAGTGTAGTTGTGTTGATTTTTTTTCGTATATCACCAACACAATATCAGTTGTTTTTGCAAATATATCCCCTGTTTCGTCAGCTTATCAGCTAAGTCTGTTAAATTCACTGAGAGTCGATTAACGGTCTGATATTCGCCAGAATTCTATTGGCCAAATGGTCGCCAGGTTCGTTGTGCTGCTTAAAGATATTTGTATTAGTTTGAGAGATCAGAAAAAGGTAGAGTCCGTTAAGAAAATTTTCTATGTGAATGTGCCGCACTTCGAGCAGGCGCTTCATATTTAGAGTGAAGAATTTCTTCAAGGATCTAAACTGATTGGGTATTACTTTGCTTGAATTCGCAAAATTATCTGATTTGTGTCAAACATAGCACTAAGTAATCTCTCCTGAGCACCGCAATGGATGCGAATGGCTAACTAGTGAATCCTTTTTTAACCCTTTGCACTCGGAATGCCAGCACTGCTGGCATGAAGTTTTATTCCGGCAACTCGGAATGCCAGCACTGCTGGCATGAGCATTTATTTCGGTAATTCGAAATGCAGACTCAATAAAACTATAACATGTGAAATTTTATAAATTTTCTCAATAAACTCATGCAAAAATTATATATTTTAATGTTTTATTTTTTTAACTAAAAACGCATTTGATGATAACAACAACAACAACATTTTTGATGATAAAATATATATATCATTATCGAGTTGTTGCGAGGAAATGTGAAAATGGTCTCCGAGCGCAAAGGGTTAAGAGAAGTCCACCTAAGAAATTTAAACTAAATAAATTTTAATAATAAAAAAATGAATTAAAAATAAGTAAAATGCCATTAAGAGTAGGAAAAATATAAATAAAAAAAAATAAAAGAAATACTACAAAATAAGTAAACAAAATAAAATAAATTGAAGATAAAACTAAAAACAATAAATTAAATAAACAAATTAATAAAACTAAGCAACTTAAAAATTTTCGATTATGAAAATATGCATATACCTATCTATGCGTGTATGCGTTTCTCGAACTTTCGTACATCCATAGTTATGTAAATGTTGTTGTTTTGAGTGATAAGCACAATTCCGCTCAATCTATTTTTTATTGGACTGCGCAAGCAGCCCTTAAGACACTGAATTTAAGATTTTTTGAAGCGTTGCTCCTCTTATTTTATTATTTTTTTTATTATTTTTATTAAATTTTTTTTATTTTCATTTTTTATTTTTTTTTCATACAATATTTGAGTTCCTCTATGGCACCCAAGCTTTAGGTACTAGATATATATGCATATGTACATATATAAGCATATGTTTTACGCCACGGCTCATCAATTTGGCTAAATATGCGTAAAGTTTAATGAACTCAGTGGAAAAATAAATAAAGCAAAACTTTATTATTTTGAAATCCAAAAATTATTGCATAATAAAAAGTAAATTTCAGAAAGAAAAAAATATCATATCAAAACTAAATTTTTTTATGATTTTATGCACGAAAGTGAAATCAAAACTAACGAAAAATTTAGCGCAAACGAAATTTTTATCGCCTTAGAAATCGAAACTCCCAAATGTCGAATCAAATTCGCGCTATTAAATTGGCATAAACACATGCACACATACATACATAAATACATAATACATATATACATACATATGTACATACTTTCATAGTTACAAACGCATAAAAGAAGAAAAATTTCACGCACAATAATTTTTCGTTCGATTTGATTGTCGTTCTAATATTTTTGGCATCAATTTTTGAGCGCCAGCAGCTGGCTGGGCTGCAATTCTTCTTCATTGCTCGTCTGTCTGACTGTCTGACTGACTGACTGACTGGCTGCTTATGTGATCGCTGTTTGTCTGCTTGGCTGCACTGAGTTCAGCTTTTCAAAATTTTTCATATTTTTGTTTCTGTTTTTTGGCTGACATCCCATGTAAACAGGAAACATTTTTCGTCTGCATTTGCATGCAGTCAACTGTCAAATTGTGTTTATGTGCCAAAGCAAAAAAAAAAAAAGAAGAAAATAAACGAAAACAACAACAAACGTGCTGTAAACGCTTTGACCTGCTTCACTTTTGGACGAATTTAACATTTTATGTATGTAATTGTGATGGAAAGGAATGGGAGAGGGTACTTTTGTTGCTTGGTTTTCTCAACTAATAAAAACTTAAAAACAAAAAAAAAAAACAAAGTTCAAAGTTATAAAATGTTTTCCTTTAGCCACAGTAACAAAAAAAAAACCAAAAAAAATGTTAAGTGGCAAATTTTATTAGGGAAACAATTTCTAGAGAAATTATTTTATTTTAATTGTTTATTTTATTTATCTCTTTATTTATTTATTTTATTAAAAACCAATTTTATTTAATCTAAGCAAAATCTTCGTTATTCTTTCTTAGCATACAAAACCCGTTAAATCAGTTGCATTAAAAACCCGCTACAGCGCACAAATTTCCCTCTTATATTTTATACCAGTTGTGCCAGTGGGATATTTTATACTGAAACGGTTTGTGTCCTCGCTAAATAAGCTCGCGCTGTAGTACTGGCTATGCAAATTACGCCGTCAGGTGGCACAAATTAGAGCTGCCAGCGCGCAGTAACACAAATGGTGGTTGTTGGAAAAATAAAGTGGGATGTTTTGGAATTAAATTTTTTTTTATTTTACTTTCGTTATTTTATTTTGATTTATTTTTTGTTTTAGTTATTTTACCTTAAATCCAAATTAATTTTATTTTCTTAAATTTTAATTATTTTCATGTTTTACTTCGTTAAATTTTTGTTTCTTACTTTATTATATTATTTTTGTTATATTTTTATTTGATTTAATTAAGTTATCTTAAGATTAAATTAATTTTATTTTCTTGAGTTTTAATGTTTTATTATGCTTTATTTCATTAAATCTTAGATTGAAAAAATTAAAGTTTCTTTCTTACTTTTTTCTATTTCATCATATTTAATTTTCTATTATTCTGATTTATTTCATATAACCTCATTTTAGTTTGCTTGTTTTATTTTAGGGGTATATTTATTTTATTTTATTATAACATTAAGATGAAATAAAATCTTCTTAAATTTAATTTAGTATATTGAAATTTTGTTGAATTTTTCATATTTTTATTCATTTTTTATCTCAGTTTATTTTATTTGATCTTTTCTCATTTAATCAAACATATTTTTTTAATTATAGTTTTATTGCGTTATTTTATTTAATTTAATAAAAAAATTTTATTCTTATTTGTTTTTAAAATTCTAGTTTTTATTTGCTTTTTACACTTTAATTTTTATGTGTTTTAATTATTATTTTATTTTTAATAATTATTTAATTTGTATTTAAATTTTATTTTTATTTATTTATTTTATTTTTAATAATTATTTAATTAATTAATTTATTTTATTTTTAATAAGTATTTAATTTATTTATTTTATTATTAATAATTATTTAATGTATTTATTTTATTTTTAATAATTATTTAATTGGTTGGTTGGTTGGTTTAAGGGTGACCCCGCATCGGAGTGCTACATAGACCGCAAGTTGGGTCCGTTGTGTTGCCCTAGAGCTCATTATGTTATATGATTTCCCCACCTAACCGAGATTTTTATTGTAGATTTTGGTCAAAGATATTAATTCGTTTCGAGAATTTGATGAGAGATTCGATTTTCAGGTTCGAGAGTACTGAAAGATTGTCAATTGTTGGAGAGCCTAGAAGAGCGAGTCGACTTCTGGCTAGAGCGGGACAACTGCACAGCAAATGTCTGCTCGATTCGTCCTCGCAGTATCTGCACAGGTCGTTTTGAGGAACCCCGAGCCGGCGTGCGTGAGTGCCCAAAAGGCAGTGGCCGGTGATAAGAGATATTATATACCATAGTTCGTGTTTCGAAAGACTTATAAGGGTTTTGTCTGTTTCAGATTGTAGGATGGCCAGATTTGTCTGGTCGTAACGCAAGTAGTTTCCACTCGCCACCTCCGATCAGCAATGCTGTGAAATTCTCGATCAATGAGCAATTTACATGTTGAGAGCGGAATGTGGATTGTGGGTAAGTTACTAACATTTGATTGTGCAGCTCCAGCTCTTGCGAGCTCATCAGCTTTGCAGTTACCTTCGAATCCACTATGACCCGGTATTCAGATAACTTGGACGGAATTCTGAACACTTATCTCGTTAAGAGATAAGAGACAGGATCGTTTTTATTTGCCATTTCAAACTGCCTGTTTTTATTACTTTGCTATTTGGTTTTTAATATAATTCAAATTTTTTAATATATTATTTTTGAATTCTTTGAGTATTTTTGTCTTAAATTTAATTTAATTTATTTTAATATAATTAAATTTTTTATTTAAACGACTTTTTTAATTCTTGCTTGCTTATTTATATTTTATTTATTTTTATTTATATTTATCTATATTTTATTTTTTTACTTCCACTATCAAAAATGTGTGTGTGTAAATTTATTTTAAAAGCAAATAAATCAAAACATTATGGAAAATGGTTTTTTTTATCAAATCCCCTTTGTTCTCTTGCAGAATCAGAAGGCGAGCTTACACGTAAACACAAAACTCTGCCATGGAGTCCACTGTACTGTGTCCTGCAGCAAGACGAGCAATCATTTACGGCATATTGCAGTGAGGAGATATCGGTAAGAAAAACAATTTACTTAAAATTATTACTAAAAATTAATTAATCTAAAAATTGTATTAAAATATAGGAGTTTTAGATATATTACTAAATATAACAATTTGTAATTCAAAGTTAGTAAAATCAATAAAAGCTGACTTATGTAGTAAAAATTTCCTTATAAATAAAATTTTATAAAAATTATATGAATTTACACAAATAAGCGTCCCAGCTTACTAATTACCGCTATTAATGCTTAACTAATATCAGAATATTGCTATATTTCTCTTTTTCTCTCTCTCTCTTCCTGCTCTCACACTTGAAACAACTTACTAAAAATTCACCACGCACCTCACTTAAATTCACCATTAATTGCTGCAAATCCACATCTCACAAACAAAAATAAACAAAACAAACTAAACAAACACTAAAAAAATTAAAATAAACGCTAACCCGTAGATATTCCCGGCTACACCTAAAAAAGAGGTGGGTAATACTTAAAGGTAGAAATTAGTTGGAGCTAGAAGCAAGCGATTTTTCATTTAAGATTTAAGTTATTATTATTGTTGTTGGTGTTGTTAGTGTTATTATAGTTATTATTACTATTATTAGAGTTACAAAGTTATTTAGTTTTTGTTTTTTTAATTTTTATACTCATTTTGTTAAAAAAAAGTTTTTAACTGCCACTTTCCCCTTTCGAGGTTAAGCTTTAGCACAGATTTTTAGTTCAATATTACAAAGGCTCTCTTTTCTTGTTACACCCACGTTGTACAGAATGCAGATGTGTGCCCAACATCAGACCGTTAACCGGCTCTCAGCGATTTTGCAGGAACCAGCTGATTGGCTGAAGCAACTGGTGTCATGAAAGCGGTTGGTTTTTAAAAAAACTGAGTGTTGGTGATATACGAAAAAAATCAACATAGCTACGCTCATGTAACTTCGTTGCTCTCTGAACAATGACTGATTGGACGAGTGTGTGAATACGTGTGAAATTAGTAGGCAGAATTCTGTAGCGAAGTACCCGGTGAAGTGGCTGCCGAAGTTACTCTCACTATTTTACTTTGGATGGCCAAACCTGGCAGTCTATCATCCTTGGTTAAACCTTCTTGATTTTTCTGCATGAATTATGCTCTTACAATCCCTCGTTACGTTGTTCATTACGCATCCTGCTCGTTTGATTACTTCGGTTGAACAACGTGGGACTATTATCTTAGTCAATTGGTCAGTGCTCTCGCGGTCATTATTTTATATTAGGGTTGCCAAGCATTCAGAAAAGGAAGAAGATCAGTAGACCTGGAAAGGAATACATTAAGATCCTCGTGAAATATATTTTCATAGGCACCTAGAGGAAAATGAAATTCTTTTTGCTTACATTGAAGCTTCTGTAGATTTTTTTTAGGAAAATCTCGTCTATTAGTTCTACTTGTGGTACACATTTGGGAGTTTTTCACATCTGCATGTTTTACGAGGCCTCCGAATGCCAAATGGTTTTTTATGAAGACCTTTTTCATGGCATAAATACACTCGGAGGTTTGTCATTGTTTGCCGAGAAGCGACCGCTATTAGAACAACAATTGTCTGTCACTTGGTGTTTCGTGCCTGGGTTTCAAATCTGTGCACTGATCAGATCATATAATCTGATAATTTGGCTACTTCTGATATCTCAGCCTCGTGATTTACATGCAATCGGGGGAGAAAGCTTCCTCTTGAAATCCATTCTACCAGCTCAGAACTCAGAAATTTAATTTTTCCTTTATAATTTATTACAATATTATTTAATTTTATATTTAATTTTTTAATTTTTTCTCTTTTGTAAGGCTTTTTTTATAATTCCGATCATTTTTATATTTCAAGTATTCAAGTCGCTAAATTTTTTAAAATAAAATTTGCCTGTATTTGCCCGAATTTTACCGTTTTTTATTTATGTACTCACAGTTGACAGACGTCCTCTTCAATGAGTACCCACGCGTACGGCTGGATCGTGTGCGTCGACCCGCAAAAGCTTTGTGGGACGGTCCGCCGACGTTGCGTGAGGAACCGGAGGACTCAGATACATGTCCCATGGATATAGCGATGAATACGACGCTCTACAGTGAATTAGGTAAGTGAGAATTCGAGTTTTGTAGTAGTTTCAACGTATTTCTGTTTTATATATTTTTTAAAGATATTTGTGGGATTTTCGATTATTTAAAAATTTTTTTTAAATATATTTTGAAATATTGATATATATTTTTATTGAAATATTCGATTTTATTGAAATTCGTGGATGTCTATGGGTTGAAAATAAAGGAAATGAGCCCACGACAAATCTGTACGGGCGACAAAAATTCTTATTCGCGAAGGCAGAGTTGGTAGAAAATTATATAACGTCTTCAATCTCATCAACAAATTCATAGAGATTTTATTGAATATTTTTGCATGTTAAAGTAAAGCTCGGCATTGCCAGCTTTGATGATACACCTAACAAATTAGTGTTCTAGCGAAACTAGTTTTCGAGACTAGTAGTGATCGTCTCAGTTATAAATTTTATAAGACAAATTTTACTTTGTGGAGCAGTAGAGAGATTGCGGTTTAGTGCTTTAATTCAACCAATTCCCAACTTTGGTATTTACGTGTTGCCGTAAGTTCCAAAGGATTTTGCGTCAACTCATCACAATTGTTTTGCGGATGAATGAAGTTCCCGTTTTTCGAACAAAAAAGGAATTAATTAACTTTCAATACCCCTGCCCTGTTTTCAAAGGTCTATAGAACAGTTGTTTTAAAGCATTTAACCCATTGACTGCTACTTGAGCGGGTCTTTATGACTCGCTTTTGAAAAGGTTTTAGAAAAGTCCTCAAAAATGCAATTAGTGGTTTAAAATGCTATACAAAAATTTTATATAAAATTGTAAGTTGACAATTCTCTTAAGGGATACTGAAGACGTGTAGAAACTTTTAACCCTCTAATTGCCTTTTTTAAGAACTTTCACATAGTTATTTTCAGCACTTATTTTAATTATAAAAATCAATTTCAATCAATTGCAAGTTGTTTTCAAATAAAAGATATCCTAATGGGTTGATGAGCTTTCTAATGCCTTCAAATGTGGTTCAAGTGCTATACGAAAAACTGCCGATCAAAACAAAAGTGTCAATAAAATGTTGGAATTACGATTAACTACAGAAACAAATATAATACACACAAACTAAAAGCAGCAACAAACACAACCGGCATAGCGAAAGCAACAAATGAAATAATTCACCGCTTCCGCTCTCACTCTCAACGCACACACAAACGTGCATACACATATACCAAGTGTTCCATTGCCGATGCGTACTCTTCTCACTAACTTCACGAATACACACACATACATATTTGTGTTTGTTTTCGATGCAATGTTGCTGTGTATTTTTCGATGCAATGCTGCAGCAACATGTTGCTGAATTATGAAATGTATCAAAAGTGTTGCTCGCCGCGTAGATGGAATTTTAAAAAGAGTGGGGGATTTTTTAAACAAATTTCTTTGAGTTTTCTTTCACCTATTTGACTTTGGTTAGGTTTTGCTTAGAATTTTATTTTAGAATGAACTCTATTCTGCCTTTAGTGACTCGCTAAATATTTCATGATTTTTTTTTTGCTTCATGGTATAAATTAATTTGAATTTCGAAATAAATTTTTGACAGTCCTTCTATGCTCGTATCCACGCCTAGTTTTTGCTCATTTTAAATGTGCGTTATTTCATTTTCAAAATTTTCTTATACATTTTCCTTTCTCTCCCTTTATTTGCCACTAAATTGTTGTAAACCTGCACCTATTGCTTTGTGTAGTGCAATTTTTTATTGAAATTTTTTTCCGATTTCTGTTGTTGGCTTGAACGTCACGCATGCACGCGCATTCAGCACAATACGAGCTATTCCACATTCCCTCTGCACATCGGCCGCACCGATTCAATCAAAAGACCCACACAATGTTGCTTCTGACTGGCTATTTGCCTACTAGCCGCTTGCACCCAGCCATTTTTTCGCCTTGTCGATTAGCTGTCTCAATTGTCATTTATAGTTGTTGTAGGTGTTGCATTTTTTGACGTGTCTGTTCATTTTGACTGCCATTTTTGCTTAATTGTTGCTGTGTGCTAGAAAGCGTTTATATTTGATGGTATGGAATGTCAAGTGTGATTTCTCTTTAATTCTTAGCGGATGGTCTTTAGAAATTTGAATTACGAAATAAGCGCAGACTTGATGTAATATTGAGTTTTTCAACCTTAGCTATTACAAATGGCTAATAGTACATACATTAATTTTCAGTGAAATAGTAAATTTAAGAAATGTATATTGTAAATTTGTTTTTTTTTTTTTTTTGTAGAAAAATATTCGCAATTATCAGTAAAATATTTTTTAAGTGAAACTTTTGTTTTTGAATGTTTTTTCGTAAATATTAGAGAAATAGTTTTCAGTGAAATATTTTTCTTTTTAATTTTTTTTCGTAAATATCAGTAAAAACATATTTTCATGAAAACCTTATTGTATATTTAAGAAATATAAATTGCAAATATTGATTAAAAAAATTTCATTAAAAAAAAATTCCCTTTAAAAAAAATTTCATTTAAAAAAAAATTTCATTTAAAAAAAATGTATTACTTGAAAATATTATTTATCACTGAAAATTTATTATCCAAAAATAAAATGTTGACTGAAAAGTTTTCGTAAAATTAGTATAAAAAATTTTACTGAAAAATGTTCGTAATATTAGTAAACAAATTTTCGTGATATTATTATTTCTATGAAAATTTTATTTTCTCAGTGATAAATAATATTTGTATGTAATACATTTTTTTTCATATAAGAAAAAGTTGTTTAATTAATTTTTTATACTTTTTACATTTTTGCGACTTTTTATTTGTGCAAAATTTTTTCTTACATTTTTGTTCACTGCAAAATTTGGATAAAATTAGTAAACAAATTTTACAGAACAATTTTCTTAATATTAGTCAAAAACTTTTCACTGAAAATTTTTCGAAAAAATTAGTAAAAAAAAATTTCGTAATATTAGTCAAAAAATTTTCGTGATATTATTATTTCTATGAAAATTTTATTTTGTCCGTGATAAATAATATTTGTATGTAATACAAATTTTTGTATGAAGAAAAGTTGTTTAATTAATTTTTTATAAATTTTTAGCGCAAATATTTATACTTTTTGCGACTTTTTATTCGTGCAACATTTTTTCTTATATTTTTGTTCACTGAAAAATTTGCATAAAATTAGTAAAAAAAAATTATTATATTATTATCTTCAGCTAACATTTTTTGTATTATTTTTAGTTAAATAAATTGAAGTGAGAAAATTTAATTTTTGCCAGATGAATTGTCAGTGTAAATAATATTTGCATGTAATAAAAATTTTGATATGATAAAAGTTGTTTAATTAATTTTTTTTATAAAATATTTTCTGTGACTTTTTATTTGTGCAAAATTTTTTTCTTGCATTTTTTTATTTCTCTGGCTTGCTAAAATGGTTTTAAGTAAAAATAACTTTTTTTTTTAATTTTTAAAATATATTCAAAAAATATATTTTAGCAAAAACTATTTTCAGTAGAATTTTTGCTATTATCTTTAGCTACAATAATATTTCTTATTATTTCTAGTTAAACAAATTGAATTGAGAAAATTTGATTTTTACCAGATGAACTGTAAAAAACAATTCTTTGCAACTTTTTACTTGTGGAACAATTTTTTTCTCACTTTTTTGTTTTATTTTTAAGGCTTTCTAAAAATATTTTTAGTAAAAACTACTTTTTTAGTGAAATATATTTATTCAAAAATATTTTTTTGCGAAATTGTGCAAAATTTATTTTCTAACCATTTTGTTTTCTTTCTCAGGCTTTCTAAAATCGATTTTAGCAAAAACTAATTTTATTATCGAAATATTTAAACAAATTTTGTTAGTGAAAAATTATTTTCAGTACCATTTTTGCTTTATCTTTAGCTAAAGTTAATTTTTTTAATTATTTTTTGTCAAAAAAATTTCTCAAACTTTTTATTTTTATTATCAATAGAATTTTTAATATTAACTTTAGCTAAAATAATGTTTTTTTGTTTTGATAAAAAACTTTTCTAATTTTTTTCTTTTCTTCTCTTTTTGGGAAAAAATATTATTCGGACATCTTAATTTAGCCGCAGTTTCTATTAACGGACGGTTCGAACATAAAATTCTATTCGTACTGTACTTAGTACAAAACTCCCCATTACTCTATTTAGTTGTATCAAAATAGCGCTTTAGTGCTACTTGAGGAGTGCCAGACTGGCATTTCCATCATTTCACCTACCTAATTTAGTTGAGCAACGTTCATTTAGCATTAAGGCAAATATAAAAAAACGGAATTAAAGTTCTCAAAAAATAAAGGAGACATAGGAGACAAAAAAAAAAAAATAAAATCTTAAAACTCACACAACTCTATTAATTTTAATTCAATTACAGTCAAATATAGCTCATTCGACGCAAAATTAAATTTACTATAATAGTAGTGTACTAAAAAAAATCCTCAATATCGGATAATATCGTAAAAATTATGTCAAAGTTGAAAAAATAGAGAAAAAATAAAAAAAAATCCAAATATTTCCGCCTACAGTCTCGTCAGTTGTCATTTCAGAAAAATTGTCAACACACTGTCAAAAAGGCTTGTTTATGTTCTTTCGAACTAAAAAAACAAATTCGAAATCGGATGGAAATTGACGAAGTTAGGAGTGATTCTTCATATCAACCTACTGAAAAACGGTTTTATGGCCATAAAATAAGATTTTGGGGGTGTATTGGAAATTTCTCCTATACCATTTTGTTTAGTTTTTCTATAGCCACAAGTTGTGCTAGGTCTCCATAAAAGTATATTTAATTTTTTTTTTTTGTCACACTGTGTTATTTTCCTGGCTTTTTCCGAAGCCTCTTTTGAGATTAAATAAAATTTAATTATTTTTTTGTTGGTGTTTCTTTCTTTCTACAAAAGTGTTTCAAATATTGTTATTTATTATAATATGTACATATTCCTTTTTCTCTCGATTTCACGCTGTCCAAATTTTCTTTAAACATTACTTTTTATTCATCAGCTTTGGCTGCTGATTTTTTAAATTTTCCCCATTTCTTTCGGCATCAGGCCTTCAAAAATCTTCATTTGATTTTTCCGCTTAATTTAACTTTTAAAACATAAACCTAATCCACTGTGCCAGTTGAAAACGAAGTAGCCATAGAATCCCGATGATCACTCATACGCAACGGAGTGCACACAAACACACATAAAAAGTATTGTTTGCGATTTCGATGATATTCAAGTAGCCACGAAAACTACAATAAAACAAAATAAAATAGCCAAAAGGAAAAACGCTAATCAAAATCAGAATAAAAAAAAAAACAAAAAAAACAAAAAAACGCGTTGAAAACGCAACGTTGCATTGCAATGCACAGCACTAACAACAAGCACAGCATAAGAATGCAGGAACAACAACACGAGGGGGCTAAGGTGCGAGTATTGCTAGCGAAAAAAGTAGAAAAAGACCAACAAAAGCAGCTAAATAAAAACAAAAGCAAGCAAGTATTTTTTTCCAAATTTTTTGTTTTGAATGAATTTCATTACCGCTGCGTTGCGTTCGCTGACGCAAGCCTATACGAACGCTTTGGAAAATACGAAACACCAACACTTTCGCACACACACACACACACTTGTTCACAGTTGTCCAAATGTATGAGAATACTTGGATGGACGCTGAGAACACTTGACGCGCACACAGCCACTCTCGGCCATAACGCGACGCGCCGCCAAGTGCAGTTCACATTCAGTTTCCGGCGGTGTTGGCCGAAATGACGGACAACGTTTCGGTGTAGTTTTTACGTAGCGGTGTTTTTTCATGTTTCATGTTTCGTGTTTTTTGTTGTTAATTGTTTGATGTTCGCTGTATGTAAATATTTTTTATGCGCCTTCATAAGTTTGCGTGTGTGCGTGTGTGTGTTTATGAGCATATGTTAGATATGGGCGAATGCGCATGCGAGTGAAGTCAAATAAACAAATAACTTAACCAGCAGCGGCAATGGCATGTCAGTCAACTTGACAATCAGTCAGTCAGTGAAACGGAGGAGCCAGTTGGCCGGTTGCGCTCGCTCGGTTGGTTGCAAATATTCTTTTGGCAAATTTTTATGACTTTCCTGATTTTCTGCGCGCTGGCGGTTGTTAAAAAGTTTTAATTTTGGATTTTCGAAAATCCTTGTATGTATGAGTGTGTAGAGTTTCATATGCAAAGCGAATGACCCGGACGCGTTGCGATTGACGACGATCGCTGGTGAGGTTTTGTGTGCTTCTCTTTGTGAAGTTACAGATTTTATGAGCGCAAATTTGAGGTAAATAAAAGTTTTGGTGAAAAAAAAAACAAAAACAAGGAAACAAAAAATAAGTAAAACAAAAACTAAAACACTTAAAAAAAATAATAATTAACAAAACACAAAAAAAGCAGGAATTCAAAAGTAGAGAAAAGAAAAACAAAAACATTTACAAAACAAAGCAGCCAAGAAATGCAGCTGTGTTTAAGCGCGAAAAACGTCAACATTTTTAATACAACAGTGCGAAGTGGCTTTTTGGTGTTTACAATTTTTTTAATAACTCGCTTTTAATACTGAAAAAGCGTAAAAAGTGGTGAATGGCTGGATTTTAATAAAAAAGGATTCGAATAAAAAATTAATTAATTTAAAAATATAAAAAAAATGTTAATAAAAATAAAATAAAACGAAAAAAAATTTAATAAAACTAAAATAAAAAAAGGAATTAATAAAAAAAAATTAAAAAAAATTTAATAATAATAAAATTAAAAAAAATTAAAAAAAAAATTAAAAAAAAAAAATTTATAAAAATAGATCTAGAAAAAAAAATGCAATAAAAAATTAAAAAAAAAAACACTAATACTAATAAGAATAAAACAAAATTTAATAAAATTAAATTATAAAAAAGAAATTAATAAAAATAAACATAAAAATGTAAATGTAAATAAAAGTAAAGACAAAAATTCAAATGAAAATTAATATTAAAAAAAATGAGAAACATAAATAAAAATGTAATAGTAAAAGAGGCATATTTAGGTTTCTTTAGGTTGGTTTCTTTTAAAACCAAAATTGAAAAAAAATTATAAAAATAAAAGTAAAAAAACAAATTGTAAAAAAATAAAATAAAATGAAAAATTTAATAAAAATAAAATTAAAAAAAAAATTATAATAATAAAGACAAACATCTAAATGTAAATTAAAGTACAGACAAAAATTAAAATGAAAATTAATATTTAAAATAAAAATGAGAAACATAAATAAAATTGTAATAGTAAAAGAGGCATATTTCTTTAGGTTGGTTTCTTTTAAAACCAAAATTGAAAAAAAATGTTAATAAAAATAAAGGTACAAAAATTTGTAATAAAACTGAAATGAAAAAAATTAAATAAAATAAAAAGTAAACAAATTTTATTAATACATAAGTAAGACAAAAATTTAAATGAAAATTAATATTTAAATAAAAAGAGAAACATAAATAAAAATGTAGAAGTAAAAGAGGCATAATTAGGTTTCTTTAGGTTGGTTTCTTTTAAACATTCTTTGAAAAAAGACCGATTCAATATTTTTGAACTGATTTCTGTTTTATTAGAAAGGGTAAATCCATCAATTAATTGTAAAATCTAACTTCATCTAACTTCACTCAAATTGGTGCCTGGGTTAGTTCTGCAATTGCTCTTCCTATCAGCATAATTTTCCAGAACCATACTGGCAACTTTTAGCTCCGTCTTATAAAGATGGAGAGAGGAAGAAGAAGAGAAGAATAGCGTACGAGCCTGCATCGCTTCTAGTTTATGCGTAGAACTCCGATACCTAATTGAACGTCACAAAAATGCGAATGGGGTTAATGTAATAATAATAATAATAACCGGCATATAAACCATCCATCAGGTGGCTTCTGAGTTCATCGGTGCGGGTATAGCGCTCACCAGATGCAACAATTTTGTTTTCTCGCATAACTGATGGCTTGAAAAATGTAGGAGTTCTTAGTTTTGTCGACCAAAACCGATATACGGTTGTAGTGCCAAGTAAGTCTTCAATATTTCGAAATGCTGCTCAAACGTAAAGTGAGCCATTTCGTGCCGTGGAGAGATGACGCTGAGTTTTTGTCATTTTTATTAGCGCTCAAAAGCTTTCAGTGCGAAAGTAACATGAGATTCAAAAAGAAACCTGCGCTTCTCTTTCTGGTTTTGAAATAAAAATTTTACTACTACAAATTTTTTTTAGAATAGTTATATCATTAAAAAATTTAAAATTCGAATGGCCAGTCCAAACATTTTTTGTTTAATAAAAAATATTAAGAAAAAAAATATTTTGAAAAATAATAACAATAATAATATAATATTTAATAATAAAATATTTATTTATATTTAATAATTTTTAAAAATTTCTGTTATTACTTATAACAAAAGGCAATAACGGGTAAAAACAAAAAAAAATAAAAAAACAAATAAAAAAAATAATAATAATAGTTTAAAATAAAAAAATATAAAATTTAGAAGTACAATAAACATAAAAAACTACAAAAACTTTCCGGTACTATTTTTTAATACCCAAAAATTATAATTTCAAAATTTTAGCAAAAATTAAAACTATAAACGAAATGAAAAAATCGCAAGATGTCGGGCCAAAAATTTCCAATTTCGTAAAAAATATTATTCTTAAAAATAGCAAAAAATTTTAAATTTGTTTGAATTTAAAATGTATTTTTAAAATATCTTGAAATAATTATAATCAAAATTAAAATAATAACTTATAATAAAAAAAATATCTGGCACTCCTTTAATATCTAAAAATTATAATTTTAAAATTTTAACAAATATTAGAATGATTAAAGAAATAGATTATTCGCTAAAGACACCAGAAAATGAATGAATGAAAAAATATTGAAAAAGGTTGAAAAAATCCATTTTAATAAAAACTGAAAAAGCATAGTTAAAAAATTTTGGAGTTAATAGGATATATAATAATTGTTATAAGAAAATATTTTACAAAAATAAGTAATAATAATAACAATATAAGCAGACATTTATTAAAAAAAAAAAACAATCTAAAAATTATAGTTTTAAAATTTATTAAAACTCAAAACTACCAAAAAATTAAAAACTTTTACATCGATTATTGAAAAAAACTTAAAGAAATGGAGTGAAAATTTATGAAATATTAAAACTACCAAAAAAACTAAAAACTGTTACATCGATTATTGAAAAAACCTCAACAAATGAAATGAAAAAAGTGACAGGAAAACAAGTGGAAATCAGAAGGGAGCAAGTGACAGAAGAGCCCTTGGGGAAACGGCTTCTACAATAAGACTTCCCATTCATAGTCTTTTTAAACGGCCTTTTGGCCTGTTATCGCGCATTGGCATGATGGAAAGTTATACGCTCGTGTCTAGACGCTTGCTATGGCATCGTTATTCCTTCTTAAAAATAATCATTTGTTGATGGTGTAATTGGTTAGCTCCGCCAAGCTCGTAGTAGTTTACTCACTTCTGGTCTCAGCAGCAGCACAACAACTCCTTTCCACCATGAATATTCGGCTTCGGATTTCACAAATAATTAAATCTTTTAGGGGCTGCCATTAGTGGATCCAATCTTCTGTGCCTAGCCACCTTTCGATGCAGAAACATTTCTTGGCGGCGTTGAAGAAGCATTTTTGACATATAAAGTCGTGTTTTGAAGTCGAGAGATTTCAACTCAGTTGGCAGCCTGTTTCCTTGCTTTTTTTTAAGTCAGAATATATTCAGACGCTTTGGAATTGCTGCTTGTATCACTTCCAACTTTTCTGCGGGATGTCTTTACGTTTGAGATGGATTATCACTGAGGAGTAGGTATAAATTCTTATTCTTCCTATCTGTTTTCCTCTGGGAGGAACTACCAACTCTTAAACCATCGAACCCAGAACTAAGTGAGCAATGGCGAATATGCTCGCCCTAAACTCCCGATAACATTGGATGACTTTCGACATCACTTTTTCCGAATTGAAAAGGAATAAGATGAGAGCCTTCATTCGCTGCCATCAGAGGCTTGCGGTGATGAGAAAATTTTAAAAACCAGTTTAAGGGTTCCTCTGCTCAAAGTTTTAGTAGTTTTTTAATAAACTATGAAATTACAAATTTAAAAACGGAAATTAAAGAAATTTCTATAAAAAACTTAATAATTGTAAAATTGGATTTCAAGTAACCAGAAAAAAGGTTTGGGCTTTCTGAGTACTCGGACTCAGTGGTCTCCTACTTGTATAGGTTCCTTGAAGTGTAGACAAAGTATGAATAGGTTAAGAATAAAGTGCACAGTTGCTTGGTTGGTTGGTAGGGTGGTGAATCATCCAAAATCCACGTAGCGCTTCCGCACCATTTTGTTGCTACATCCTCGTTACCAACTTCTTTAACAGTTATTTACAGCGAAACTAAATATATCCAGTCTGTGCGGTTTTGGGAACCTTATTAGGCTATTGACGTCTAAGCCAGACAGTTGTTCGAGACTCTCGAATAGCGGTTTGCCCATGAATAACATTCTCTCCTTCCATAGGGCAGGATATTCACAGAGGAAATGGAAGATTGCACACAATTGCTGGTTTCGTCATCTTTCTTCAAACTTCTCAGACATATTTTTAACACTTAGACTAGACTTTTTTTGACTAGAGGTTATACTTTGGCTATTATCAGCGTGTTTGACTCGAAAATACGTCACCTTAATGTTGTCGTAGCTAGGGTGGGTTTCGGATTTTCAGGATTGTGATCTTGATTTGCGTCTAAAGAATCTCTGCAACACTCCATTCCAGTCCATTCAATTTGAGTTGGCACTTCGCTACTTCTCTTCTTGGACTATTTGGAAAGCAGTCGTCCGAACTGCGTCGATAGCCTTCGGAGCTTGTGGATCTCTTCACGGGGTACTTGATTCAACTGAGAGTACCCAGCACCCAGATTGTCTTCTCCATTTGAGTCTATAGAATCACTGCAACACTCCATTCCATCCCACTCAATCTGAGTTTGCATTTCGCTACTTCTCTTCTTGGATTATTTGGGAAGCAGGCGCCTGAACTGCGTCAATAGTTTTCGGAGCTTGTGGGTCTTTTCCGACTCCGAATGACAAGTGGTTTCCTAAAGCTGGTTTTTTGAGGAGCTTTTTTATTTCAAAAAATACGATCGGAGACTTACCATTACCAGCCGAGGGGCGAGCGCTACTAGAAAAAAACGTTTTCCATCATTTGATGTGTCATACCCGGAGATTCGGGCCTGTGCACTTCCGAATGATAGTCGCGCACTAATCCATTCGGCTAAGGCGGTCGAACGTAGGTCTTTAATGAGCTCAAGTCTCTTCTAAGGCTTCCGTGATATGATTTTAACCAAGTTTTCGGCTAGTTCTTTACGCTAAACAGCTCAGTATCCCGGTACACACTTAAACTTAAGTTTACAACATCGACGATCCACTGTGTACATCTTCTTTGGGTGATGAGGATAGTACAGAACATTTTTTCTGCCATTGTATGAACTAAGATGGTATATTTTTGGTTGGGATGTATTGAGATTGGATGAGCTGTATTCTCTTTCCCTCGACAAACTGCTGGAATTTTTCAAAATACTTGGGAAGTTTGCAGAAGAGGAATTTATTTCTTCGCCACCTGTCTCTTCCTTTCCTTTAAACCCTCTCTCTAGACCTTTCGCACAATGAGCGATATTGCCTGAGCAAAATTTTCGGTCATCCACAATTCTATACCAAATTAAAGTTTATTCAACTGCTCAACAAATCCCAGCTTAATTCCAAATCTGTAGCAAAATAGTTCTTTGGTTTTTTGGCAAAATCATCTCATCTCACTTAGAAAATTGTGAGGTTAGGTTAGGTTATACTGGCTGGCCGAAGCCACATAGAAACCATTTTCGTCCCAAGCGATACCAGATTAGAGTACTTTTTTTAGCGAAAAAATGCTGCACTCAAGATGCGCGTAGGAGTCACTCAAGCCCCAGTTCAGGGAGACATTTTAGTCTTTCAAAATTGAGAGCACCCGGAAAGCATAGTCTAGAGAGAGAGAGAGAGACCCGAATAGCAGCATAGGAGTTGCTCCAAGCTTGCTTTTGTGCGCTGCTCATTACATTTCCTGCAAACAACGTGATTTTGGGGTTAGGCCAATAAATTGTGAACTTCAAAAGAAAAAAAATGAAATTCTTTTCTGCAACTTCTATTAAAATAAATTCTGAAATAAGGTTTATGAAGGTGTCGCAGCTTAAATGTTGCATTGCAGCGCATAATTTCTGGGCTTGGCTGCTCGAAGGTGCTAAGTCGCCTTAAGTTGTTTTTTTTTTTCAAAAATCCACAAAACTCATTACTAGAGGGCCAATTGCATATTTACACAACAGCTCAAAGTTAGTAAAATAAAATTCTTTGAGTGACCACAAAAATATTTGTGCCACCAACAGCGCGCCATTTTCGGACACATTCAACCGTTTTACCTACAAACACAGATGCGCATATAAAAAAGTACATACAGACACGTACAGTGGGGCGTATAATGAGCGGAAATCAGTGCCCAAAATGAAATAAAAAAAATCTGAAACATCAAAAAAAAAATCGTTTAACACAAAAACAAAAAATTAAAACAGTCAATTGGCAATTTGTTGTGGTCGTTGCGCTTTTTGTCGCTCACAGTGCGTGCGGTTGTATGTGTACGCGCTAATGTAAGCGGAAATCGAGAATTTAAAACAACAACAGCAACAATGAAAGCACACTGAAGGAAATATTAATGAGCACAGTAAAAACAGCAATAACTGCAACAACAACAAACGCCAGTACGCAGAAAAAAAGAAGAAGACCAAACGAAGCGCAGAATTCTTGAGCAAAACAATGCAAAGCATTTAACTGCATTTTTTAACGTTTTTGTTTTTCCCTTAACCAACTTTTTTTTTGTGCTTGAGCAGCAGTAAGCGTCGAAAAAGGTGCAAGAAGAGAACGAAGTTAAGTGCAGTAAAGCAAAGAAACAAAAAAAACAAAAACAAAAAAAAACACGCACACACACACAAAATCAGTAGCAGCTAGAAAAGTGTGTGCAAAAAAAGTAAACCATAAAAAATTTGCAAAAAAAGTGACGGTTGTGACGGGTGAAGCAAGCAAATGGCTGTAAAACAAGCGTTTTTGAATAAGAACAACTACTTTAGCAACAACAACAACAACAACAACAACAACATCAACAGCAGCAGCATTTGCATGCTAACTGCACTTTGTCGCATTGACAGTTAATTTGCTTTGGCACGACAGCGTAGCAATCGAGTGCAAAGTAGCAGCAATAGCAACAACAACAACAGCAACGTCAACACTAATAACAGCGCCTCGAAAAATTCTCCCATTTTCCCCTTCCCCATAATTATTACCCCTACAGGGTGTGTTGCCACGCCCAGCTGACCATTTTCCAAACCGCTGAGTAGCAACGATCGCGCGGCGGTAAAGCTTCGCTTGTCAGGTTAGGCCCATAAGTGCATACACAACAACAACACTTTATTGCCTACTCTTTTGTAACTCGCCAAAACTCAACACAACTCAACCCAACCAGCGGTACTTCCAAGTGCGGTGCTTGTCGACATCACCGCCACCGCCGTCGCCACCATTAGCTCAACCTCAACTGTCATTAGTTGACGTTTTAATTGCGGCTTCGATTTTCTGATTTGCAATTTGCATTTAAACTCAGCAACACAATAGCCACAAACACAAAGAAGAATAAAAAAAAACTCACAATAAAAACAACAACAACAAATAAGTGCAACAATAGCACTACTGGCAAAAGCAAAATTGTTTGTGCGCGCACGAAAGCGAAACGAAGTGATAAACAAAGAAAAGTGTAAAAATTACAGTTTTTCTGGTGCTGGCGCTGGTGCTGATGCTGGTGCTACCGTTGGCTGCAGTTCGTCAGCTAGCAATGCACCTGTAGTACTACCAAGTTCTTGCTTCTTTTTCATTTGTATTGGTAAGTATGAGAATTTAACTTTTTTTAACACTTTATTAGCTATTTTGCTTGGGAATCTGTACTCAAAGTTGACGTGCGAAATGACAAATTATTCTAATAGAATTATCGAATGCTGATGACAGTGTTGGGAAACGTTTTTTTCGCTTTTGTTTTTGCGCTTTGCTGAGTTGCAAAACGTAATATTTCACATATTGGGATGCAACGAATAATGGGAAATGTTAGATGGTTGAGTCATCGCCTATAGACTAACGGCGTTATTTAATTTCAACTTAATGCCAGTTATTTCACATGAGTTTCTGGAAGAAAGAAGTGGGAAAATATCGCCGACCGGGCTCCAAAACGCATTTGATGGTGGGAAATACTCACTGGTCCAACCTGTCCGAGACCAATGGTTCACTGCCGTCTTTAGCGATGGCTCAAGGTTAAAGTATAGTGGGATTGAGTCACATGGTAGAGGGTGCGCCATATTTTATGTCTGTATGAAAATATTGAATAACTTAAAAAAAAAAATGATTTGTATAAGTGAGGTATTTTTATTTGGTTATTGAAAATTTATTAGCAATCACAAACTGCGATCTTTTTTTCGGCGTTTGTCATCACCTTGTCAAGCATTTCGGGTTTTTTTTTTTTTTTGTGTGTTTTGTCGGGACAACTAGCAAGTGCAGCACTCAGACATTAATTGAGTCCATTGTACTACACTTGGATTCTCTTTTAATTTTCTTTAAATCTACCCGACCTCCGAAGAAATCTGAGTAGATCTTGTGGTGCCAAGGAGCCAAGATGGTCACATCAGTGCCAAAGACCTCAAACCTGAGTCGAGCGAAGGCGGGGCAGACACACAGGAAGTGGTCCGCCGTCTCATCCTCCTCTTCACAAGCTGGGCAGAGTACACTGTCTGAGATGCCCAACCTTTCCATGTGCTTTGCCCACAGAAAGTGGCCCGTCATCAGTCCAACCAGCCGTCTACACTCCCCTCTGCCTAATGACAGAAGGGTTTGCGACAGTCGATCGGACATGACAGGTAACATCAGTTTTGTCCATCTGCAGCCTCTCTCAGCCTGCCAAGCTCGCTTGTGGGTTTTACAGCGTCGTTTACGTCACGAATGTTTGCCTTAAGCTGGCCAATAGTCTGCGGCTTGTTGGCGTAAACCTTACTTTTCTGATAACCCCACAAAAAGAAGTCCGGGGGGGTTAAGTCAGGTGATCGATGTCGCCTCTTTGTTCCAGAAATTCAATTGTTGCATTCGCAGTGTGGCATGACGCAGCGTCTTGTTGAAAGCCGTAACCGTCTAAACCTTTCTCACGCATTTGCGGGCAGACATAATGGGCCAATATCCATCGAGATCAGTTTCCATTGGCCGTTTCGTTTTCTTGGTAAAAATATGGCCCAATGATGGGTTTGGCGCAAATGTCGGCTCAAACAGTTACTTTCCGGCCATGCAAGGGTATTTCAAGGATCTCGTGTGGATTCTCAGTTCCCCGAATGTGCGGCAATTTTTTTTATTCAGAGGTTAAAATGTGTGTGGTCAGTCATTCAATTTTGCTTCCAAAAATTGGGTTCAGTGTCAACCATTCGAGTGACTGTTTGGCCGTATTTCAACCGACGTGAATGGTCTGTCGGCAATATTCTTTGTGTCAATTGCACTTTATACGGAAAAAAATCGAAATCATCCTTTAAAATGCCCGGATTGTGGTTTCACTGACGCCAAAATGCTGATCGCGACGACGATACGACACTGTTGGCTTCTGGGCAAAGCTCTCCCTCACTACTTCAACAAACTCATTGGAACGACTTGATCGTTGATGAACGGTATGTTAACGAGCTCCTACTATTCCGTGCTCCATAAAATTCGACACCAAATCACGAATAGTATTGTCGGACGGTGCCTGTTTGCCGCGATACTTTATGCGATATGCGCGTTGAGTTAGACCACTAGAACGACTATTTTCGATGTATAGCGTCACTATTTCAGCGCATTGTTTCGGTGTAAAGCGATCCATGGTTGAAATTGTACTGAATTGACGTATCGAAAACATGTATGTTGAAGTCGATCGGTTGGTAAATGACAAAGTTGTTCAGCGTTTACATACCGACATAGCGCACCCTGCACAAATGTGACGAACATTTCATACAGCTCTTTCGCTCATAGGGAATTTGATAGAATGGCTGTGTGTGTGACGTCACAGTTTTGCATTTTATTCGTGTGTTGTTTAGAATTCCTTCTTCTTTTTGTGTTGTTGTTCGCATTTTCACATTTCTCTCCCGCAACTGCATAAGTGTGGCATAACGCAAAAATTACTCTCAATAATTCTTTCCAAAGGGTGCAATCTTGTGTTCTATCATTCTTGAAATTAAATTAAATTTATCCTAATTTTCAATTATAAATTAGCATTAAAAATTAAAAAAAACAATTCAATTATGACCTAACATTGGAAATTGAAATTTAATTTAAGGTACTTGACCACCTTATAAGTTTCAAAAAATTAAATTTTTTTTTTTTACATTTTTTCAATCCTTATACTTTTAAAAATCATCACCTGAAACTGTTTTTTTAAATTCGAATTCTAACAAAGTGAAATCAGTGAAAATGTGCAGGCGCATCCTGCACTCATTACTTGCTGACTCAGCGGAAAGAAAATAGCAAGTTTTAACTTTAAACGCGTTTTTCCAGAAATTACTTTTTTTCGAATGGCGGACACTTTATCTCCGAAACTGCTTAGCCGATTTCAATGATTTTGGTCTTGTTTTATTTGTTAAGATGTTTTGTATGCCAATTTACCACATTTTGCAAAAAAAAAGTTAATAAAGTATTGCTTTTTAAGCATAACATTGTGAAAAACAGGGGTGTTTTCTTAACTTTTTTTCAAACATCCGCCATTTTTTTATTATTTTTTTTTTTTTGTCAGTTTGTGGTAAATTCTCACGCAAGGAACCTTCCTTTTGAAAATTTTGTTTCTCTCTTTTGTTTTAGAATTACCATTTCTAAGATTAACTGTCCGCCGCAAGACATGATTTTCTTCAGGCCTCGACTTTGGCGCCTCCTGGATATATGTTAAAAAAAGAAATTTTAATAAATCAATTTTTTTTTGTATTATATAAGCTCTAAATAAAAATTAAAAAAAAAATTATTTTAATATATTATACAGAACATGAAAAAAAATTATTGAATATGTTGTACTTTTTAGCTTTCCAAGGTGGTCAAGTACCTTAATCGTAAGATTAAAATTAAACATAAGAATTAAACATTAAAAATTAGCAATAAAAATAATAAATAAATATTAAAAAACTAAAGAATAAAATTAAAAATCAAAAACTAAATATTAAAAGCAAAAAATTGAAAGTTAACATAAAAATTAAGAATTTTAAGTAAAAAAATCAAAATTAAATACTCAAAACACAAGACAAAAACTAAAAAATTTTAACTTTAAATATTCTAAAACTTAAAACATACAAATTAAAAACATAAAATTAAATTTTGAAAATTAAGTATAAAAAATTTTAAATTTTAAAATTTCAAAATTAAATATTAAAAATTTTTAATTTTCAAATTTCAAAATTAAATATTAAAATTTTAAAATTAAAAATTTAAAACTGAAAATTAAATAAAGAAAAACCCCAAAAAATTCGAGTCTGCTTTTGAGGCCGTTAAAAATTTCAGTAAAACTCAACCGTCAAAACACTAATGAAAAGATCAGCCACAATAAAAGTGCAAACAAAAAAATATCCAAGAACAACTATACAAACGTACATATACCTATACGCACACAACGCAAACAATCGCCGCATTGATTACTCTGAAGAAAACAGTTAAAAGCATTTTTCAGCGCATTTGCTCATCGCTAGACAATTTGGCTCTAAACAGCCGCTTCGACTGTGCCGAGTCAACACAGTTGGCGGTAAATAGAAGCTTTGTTTAATGGACATACTTTAATAAACGTGGTTTATGTTTGCAACATTTTTTGTTTTTGTTTTTGTGTTTGTTTCTTTGAAGAAAAATGTTGCTATTTAATACCCTTAATTGTTGGTAAATAAGCAGGGAAGAAAATAAAACCAAGCCATAAACCAAGTGCCTGCTTGAAGTGACCATGAAGGCAATGAGTGATGGAAAGAAGTCAGCGGCTTCAATGTTTAGTGGATGAGAATGTGGCAAAGACATTTGGAATGAGAATTTTCAAAATGTGTTACCAGAAAAAAGGTGACCGAACTTTGGAAAGAAAAGGAAAGAGAAGCAATGCATAAGAAAGCTGAAGAAACTAGAGTTGAACTAACTATGATATTTCAGCGACACCAAGCTTTGTGAGATCGGAAGCTTTGGCATCATTCTGAGATGCCTTTTTCTATAAAAAAAAAAAAAAATTCTTCCAAGTCAAAGAATTAATGTTGTTTAGTTGCTTCGAGAGGAAAGTTGCACTTAGAAGCCTTTGGAAGGAAGCAAATTGGAACTAGTTTTTCGAGTGTAAAGGACAGTCGGCTTAGATTCACAAAACCACTGCCCGCGTGATGGTAACATCCTGCGACACTTGTAAAGAATTTCTCACCATTTTTTGTGTTCTTGAATGAATTAAGGGCCAGAGTAGTAACTCGGCTGCTACAGAATATACAAATCCTCTTATTTTTAACTTTCCCGTCCAAGTATTACCTGGGATGCAGCTCCGTAGTATGCACTTCAGCTTCTTTAATACAACTTTATTTTTGGATTTTGATCCAATTCACTTATTTGCAAATCCACATAAACTAGGAACAGAACTCAGCTAGTAGATCCCTTAAAATTTAGCTCTAAGATTAGAGGGGGTTGGACAAGCCCAAGCACTCAGTCAGGAGACCATTGTACTACTCCCGGATAGATTTCAGTGGAAGGAATAGAGAGGCAGGATAGATACGGTATAGATGGTAAGACTGAAAAATTGGTTTGAGGTCGCTCTTCCGCGAATCGTTTGGATTCATTGATGATTCTTAAGAGATCCAGAAAAGGAAGAATATGAACTTTATTTATACTCAGTACATCGCACGCCAAAATCCTAAGTCTGATTTTGGAAAACGCCGGACAGCTACAGAGAAAATGATCTGCAGTGTCGTCATTCTCAAGACACGATAGGCATATCGGGCTGTCTACGACCCCCATGGCAGCCATATGCTGACCACAGGCGTTGTTCCCTGTGATTACACATACCAGTATTCTCAGGTCCTTTCTGCTGAGTTTTAAGCTTGGCTACTCTGCACGAGTTCAACCCAGACCAACGCTCTCTATGGGTAGACCTCATGAAGTCGTCACTCTGAATCGATGGAAAATTTACACCTAGGACGGGTTCAGGGCCTAGTAGTATGGTTCCAGAGCCTTCATTAGCCAGTTTAACAGCCAACTCGTTCCCTGTAATACCACAATGTCCAGGCACCCAAATAAGACTAACTTTGTTGTGTTTTGCAACACTGTTCAGTTTTGTCTTACATTCACCGACTAACTTCGAAGAGCAGCCTGGGTTAGCAAGGGCGTTCAGTGCAGCTTGACTGTCACTATAAATTCCAATACTGCTACCCCGCCACTTTTTCTCAATCAGCCAGTGTGCCACATTCAAGATGGCATAGACTTCCGTAAGGAATGACGTGGCCATCCGTTGTGTCGCATAGGAGCACTTAGTGTCACGTCTAAGTAAGTTTTGATCCGTTGGTGTAGGAAGTGTGCTGATATCCCGATAATAAGTTCTCTGAACTTAACCATTGATCTCTATCTGGGATCAAAACATCATACTTCCTACCGAAGCTAACGACGCGATTGTCTACTGGCATAGGGAACAATGTGCACCGCTCCGACAACTGTTGGTATATCTGATAGTGGGCAGTGCTTTCTTCATTTCCCCAGACTCCGTTTAACTTGAGCCTGTATGCCGCCTTCATCGCTTCTTTTCGAATTTGAAGGTCTAGAAGTTGCAAGTTCAGAATGGCATTGTCGCCAGATGCCGTACTCATTGCACCTGTGATGCTCAAGCACACACTTCTCTATAGCCTGTTTAGGGGCTTTACTCTGGAATTAACCATTGTGGCTTTCCACCATGCCACAGAAGCGTATGTATAATGGTTCTAATCAGGGTGATGTACAATTAGTGTACTATAGCCGGTCTTAGACTCCATGTCTTGCCAAAGGTGCTCTTACGTTGCCAGAAGATGTTTAGTGTTCGAGAGACCTTCTGCTCGATGTGCTTCTTCCAGGTAAGCTTACTATCTAGGATTACTTCTAAGTATTTAATCTCAGAAGACAGTTGCAGTGTTACCCCTTTCAATGTGGGTAGTAACAAGCCTTATATATTGCGTTTCCTTGTGAAAAGCACAAAGGTATTTTTTATAGGATTCACCGAAAGACCATGCAATTCGCACCAATGCTCAATGTTATTTAGAGCTACCAGCATTTTTTTGCATATAACTTCAAGTGACCGTCCTGATATTAATACGCATAACATCGTCTACGTAGGCTTGGATGTGTCCAATTTCCTGCAGATCATTAAGAAAAGAGTCCACAACAAACCACCAAAGTAGGGGAGAGAGTGCACCGCCTTGTGGGCATTCCTTCTTAACCTCAACCTTGACTCTTTCATCGCTTTCTCTATCCAAGGTAAACAGTCTTTTGGATAGCATTGAGTGAATCCATCTGAAAATTATTTCTTCTACTCCATAACTTTTGATAGAAGAGCACATAGAGTCAAAGATAGCATTGTCAAAAGCTCATTCAATGTCCACAAACACACCAAGAGTGTACTTTCTTGTTTCCATCCCGTTTTCGATTTTTCAGACGCACTCGTGCAGGGCCGATTCGCAAGATTTCCCACTTTGACAAGCATGCTGTCTGACATTGAGAGGCTTTCGACTTAGCTCCCTAGTCCTGATGTGTTTCTCCACCATACGTTCCAGACCTTATTTAGCTCTTACTTCGCAATAAATAATAATTTAATTTTTGATGATTTAATTTTAAAATGTTAATATTTATTTATTAAATTTTTAACTTGTAAATTGTATTTACTATTAATTTAAATTTAAAATTTTATTATCTAATTTTTAAATGTTAATATTTCGCGAGTGAAATTTTTTAATCGTTTATTTTTTATTTTTTATACTTTTTACTCTGAGTTTAATTTGTAATTTTTAACCTTTCAAGATTTTTTTTTAATTTTTCATTATTTATATGTAATTTGCAATACTAATATTTTAATATTTAATATTTAATTTTGAATTCTTAAATTTTTAACTTTAAAGTTTTTTCCAATAATTTCTAAATTTTTCATTCTAATTTTTAATACTAAACTTTAATTTCTTAACTTTTGTTTGAAATTTTTAGCTTAAACTTTTATTTCATATATTTAATTTATAAAATTTTTAATCTATTGTTTCATATAATTTGTAGTTTTGCACTTTTAAATTTTATTTTTTAAATCTAAATTTTTAAATTCAAAATTTTTAGACCTCCAATTTATAGAATTTGTATTTCTTAATTTTTAAATTTTAATATTTCAATATTATTTATAATTTAATAATTTTTAGTCCTTCAATTTGCCTAATTTTTAAATTTTAATATTTAAATTTTAATTTTTAAATTTCATATTTTTGGTTCTTCAACTTTTAATTTTATTTTTATTATTTAATTTTTAATATTTAATTTTTCAACTTTGCAAACTAGTTCTTAATATTTGATTTAAAATTTGTATTTTATATTTTTTAGCCTTTGTAATTTTGAATGTAAATTTTTCAATTTTAAAATTTTAGATTTTTTTTGGTTTTACATTTTAAAAATATTTGTTTCAGCCTTATTTTGCTTTATTTGGTTTTTATTTTATTTTATTTTTATTTTTATTTTTATTTTATTTTATTTTATTTTATTTTATTTTATTTTATTTTATTTTATTTTATTTTATTTTATTTTATTTTATTTTATTTTATTTTATTTTATTTTATTTTATTTTATTTTATTTTATTTTATTTTATTTTATTTTATTTTATTTTATTTTATTTTATTTTATTGTATTGCATTGTATTGTATTGTATTTTATTTTATTTTTGTTATTTTATTTTTTATTTTATTTTATTTCATTTCT
The DNA here is from genome assembly GCF_027943255.1 of Anastrepha obliqua. Lineage (NCBI taxonomy): Eukaryota > Metazoa > Arthropoda > Insecta > Diptera > Tephritidae > Anastrepha > Anastrepha obliqua. The sequence goes on along the minus strand of NC_072893.1, from coordinate 118,013,414 downwards.
TTTCATGCCCTTCTCAGCGCACCCATTTCAAGGAACATTCAATTGAACCCAATTCATAAGTTCAAATTAATAATAAATTAATGCAATACACTTCATGATCTCTTTACTATTGCGCTTGCACGCTGCAGTTTCAACGCAAATGTGTTTGCCAGCAGAAACTTACATTTTTTCACAAGCCTGCATTCACATGCATTATTATTTTATTTTAAAAATTTGTTCACACACATTCCTGCATACACCACACACACAAGCACACATACCTACATATGTAATTTAGTTTTGAATTTTTTCATTTTTCAAATTAATTGCCCGCTGTCGTTGCTGGCTTTATATGGATGCCTTCGTATGTAAATTTTTTTCAATTTATGCAAATTAATTTCAGTCGAGCGTAAATTACAAACGGCAAAGTAGTGCGCTGGCAAACGCATATTTTTAAATGCATTTATTTATTCAAATTCATATATCAAACACATTCGTACATATGTATGTATGTATGTGTGTATGCCGTACGCCACTTGCCATGCCTAGCGTTGTCGGCTGGACGGGTGTCTCCTAGATTACGAGCGTCAAATAGCCGGCAGCGAACGGGTTTTTGTATTTTCTACTTCTCGCTATGACACTATTTTTCTATTTTACCAGTACTTTTTGTTTTTGTTTTGTGTTAATCAAAAAAGCGGCTTAGAAGTGTTTCAAGGTTGACGTAAAAATAAATTCAAAAATGTATTAAAAATAGCAACAAATGGAAATTGAAATAGGTTGAGTTTTGGGGCTATCCAAGGGGGAGTTTACGAGTAGTTTTTTAGCTTTTAAGATGAAAGTTAGCGGGGGAAATATTCGGAGTGAAGTAATTAAAACTAATTACACGAAATGTAACACTTTGCAATGATTAATGGATGTTTAACAAAATAAAAGGATCTGAAGCTAAAGTATTATTTTTTCTCATTTATTGGAAGGCAAAAAAGTGATGAAATTTGATTTTTAAAGAAAAAGGAAATTTTAAATCGAAAGTTTAAAAATTTAAGTTTAGAAAAAAGAAATTTAGAACGACTTTGTATATGTATGAGCAAATACATTTTAATTAACAAAAATTTAAATGATAGGATTTTATTTTACAATAATAAAAAAAATTTAAATATATTACTTTAATGGCAACATATTTTGAATTTATTAAAAAAAATTGGAAACTTTTTAAAATTCATATATTTGCATTTGTAATGCAAAAAAAAAAAAAAAATTTGCAAAAATTTGGCTCGAATTTTAGATAAAAAGTTTGACAATTTAACGTGTAATTAAACAACCTCAAGATTTTAGAGGCAAACTTAATTTGGAATATATTAAAACTATTTTAAAACTTTGCAAATTTCTACTCTTCCGGTTTTTTAATACCAAAGATAAAACAATTTAAATGGGAAAATATAAAATAAATAAAAATAAAATAATTTTATTCTAAAAAAAATTAAATTTTATACTAAAAAATAAAATAAAAATGTTTGTACTAAAAAATAATATTTAATTTTTTTTTTTCGCTTTACAATAACGATTTGGCACAAAATACTTAAATTAAAATTTTATTTTTGTTTTAGTCAAGCTGTAATTTCATTAAAAACAAAATAAAATTAATTTTTTTTTTTTTTTTTTTTATACTAAAAAAATAAGATTTTAGCTTGACTGTAAACAAAATATCCTTATAAAAACTTTTATTCTTATAAAAAATATGTTTTTTACAGTCAAGCTAAAATTTAATTTTTTTTAGTCAAATTCATGGGAATGTATTAGAATTTTTAATAAAAGTACAGCTTGACTAAAAAAAATAAAATTTTAATTTAAGTATTTTGTGCCAAATCGGCATTGTAAAACACAGTAAAATAATAATGACAATGACCTTATTATTTTCCAAAATATTTTCTTTGGCAGTCAATACATTTCTGCCTTCGCCTGAACTAATTTTTAAAGCTCTTCTGCCACTCAGAAGTGGATGCCTCCAACGCGAGTCGTTTAAAGGCTTCAACAGCTGCTTCAGGCGTTGAAAAAGTTGACTTCTTTTAGATGTTGAGGAAGTTTAGGAACAAAATGAAATAGTTAGGTGCCCAATTACAAAGGGCTGTAAGGCGGATGACCCATTGATTCTACTTTTTGAGTGCTCAAAAACTCTCTTGTGTGAGCGAAAATGTGAGAGCTCGCATTGACTTGGTGAAGGATGATTCGATTTTGGCGATAGGTTCTCCTTAATTCTCTGAAAGCTGCTAGTAAGCAAATGACTGTGATGATTCCGATACGGCCAAATTTTCTGAAAAAATAGGCAACTATTTTCTTTGAGTGGCTTCTTCCGCGAACAACTTTTTTGAACTGATCACGTTTTGGAACACTCATACTCTTGATTGCTGTTTTATTTGCAGCTAAGATGCTTAGATGCCTGTTACGATGTCATAGATGAGCTTTGAGCCAACGCGGCTGAAATTTTTCAACATTTTTTTACACCAGTTGACTCGCGTACGTTTTGGACAATTGCCAAATTATGCCCTATAGAGGACAACTCTTCTTGATGACCCAAGGTTCATGAAATATTGAATCTATGTTAGTCCCACTAATGCTCAAGGATGCCTCTATCTCGCGATATGTCACATGAGCATCTTGCATTCTCGATTGACGCACAGCATCGATTGCATCCGATAGAACAACCGTTTTTGGTCGACCTTCATGAAATTCATCTTGCAAGGCGCGATGACCATGTTGGAACGCGTTGTACCAGCTTTTCGCAGTGGCCATGTGGAGCCTCATCGCTAAAAGTCGAAGTCAATAATTCCCCTAGAAAATCGTACTAAATCGTCGCACGAAAATTTTCACGGGTTAATTCCATACTTTGGGCGAAATGAGTTTTTCAACTCACTGAAAAAAGAATAAATGAAGTTCGTAAGTGAAAACGTTATATGTAAGTTTAAGATAAAAAATTTCAAACTTTTCGATAAAAATATCGAAATATTTATGTAGTGCTGCAAGTATTTCGGAATTTATCAAAACATCAAAATGCTTCATAGGTGTACTGAAAATTGTTTGCTTGAAATTTAAGGGTAAAAGGTGTTTAAAAAATATTTTTCGGTGCTAATAAAAAATGGTAAAAATAATTTTTTTTTCTCAAATAGTAATTTAAAATTAGTAACCATATTTTTTTTTTGATTTAAGAAATTTAAAAATTCAAATTAAGATAACAAAATTTTTTCGAAAAAACTCCAAAAAAAAATTAAATACAAAAATTTCGTGTAATACAGAAATATATAATAAAAAACATGGTAAAAATAATAAATTGTAAAAATATTTTTTTTTATTCAGTAGTAATTTAAAATTAGTACACATATATTTTTAATTTAAGAAATTTAAAAATTAAAATTAAGAAGACACACATTTTTTTCAAAAAATTCCAAAAGTAATTAGTTGCGAAACTATTTTTTTTTATAAATATATTAAAAAAAAATTGAATTTTCTAAATTCTTTAAATCACGATTATATTTTAAACTTCGTTCAATTTAAAATTAGTACACATATTTTTTTTAATTTCAGAAATTTAAAAATTCAAATTAAGAAGACATTTTTTTTTAATTCTAAAAAAAAAAACCAAATTGTACAAATAATAAATTGTAAAATTTTTTTTCTTTTTTATTCAGTAATAATTTAAAATTAGGATGCATATTTTTTGTTTAAGGAATCAAAAAGCTCAAATTAAAAAAAGGTGAAAAAAAATTATTTTTAATCATAAGAACTTTGTATGATATGTAAACTGAAAAAAAAAAATTCTACATTCTTTAAATCATGATTATATTTTTAAACTTCCTTTAAGTATTTAAAAGCGTAGAGATCTTAATGTTGCATTACCGACATTTAATTAAATTTTTTGAACATTTAATTGAAAATTTTTCTCTTGTGAGTTATGGTATTTAGTATATTTTTCATTTTCTACCATAACTACATGTATTTTATTATTGTAATGCAGCCAAGCTATTATTTGCGTGTGCTGCATAGATTTTAATCAAATTCTAAAAATATCATTCAAAATTTGTATATGAATTTTTATTATTTATTTATTTTCTTCACGCTTTACTATTGTTGTTTGAGCGAGAATTTATGAGAGTAGCACGAAATTTGAAATTTATAAGTTTTTAATGTACCAGAATATTATAAGTTTGATTATTCACTTTTTAAATTTTTATTTTTTATTTTATTATTATTATTTTTAATCAAAAAAACCAAAAAATGTTTACCTTTTTTTTATTTTTTAAATTTTTTTCTATTTTCATATTTTCTTGTTTCTAGCTTCTGTTTGTTGTAGTGAATATCTTACATGCCAAGTCTCAAAAGTACGTGAAAATTATAAGTTTTTAATTTACCACAATATTATAAATTTGATTATTTTTAATTTTATTTATGTTTATTTATTTGTTTTTTTTTTTACATATTTTTTATCGTTGTATAGTGAATATTTTACACATCAAGTATCAAAAGTACGCTTCAGAAATGACCTTAAAATGCATTAAAGCGTAAAAAAAGTTTAGGGGTTATCAAAACGTGTTAGAAAAATGTACATATTTGAACAGGCAGCAGACATGCAAAGACTTGTGCGTACATATGTATATACACGCAGCTACATACATTCGGAAATATTAAAATTAAAAAAAAAATACTTTATTATAAACATAGTGATACAAGGTGGCGCAAAATTAATCATCCAAGTTTGCTTTTGAATAACTTTTTGACTGAACAAAGAAAAAAATATTTTCAGGGATGGAAATCTTTATTTTGACCTTTATGCGAAAGAAAAAAATACTCTATCATTAACATACTGACAGTTTTCCTTAACCAGAAGGTGGCGCAAAATTAATCATTCAATTTTGCTTTTGAATAACTTTTTTACTAAATAAAGAAAAAACATATTTTCAGAGATGAAAATCTTTATTTTGACCTTAACGCGATTCATTATGTAAGGTGGCGCAAAATTGATCATCCAATTTTGTTTTTGACCAACTTTTTTATTAAATAAAAAAATGGTTTTGAGTGATGGAAATCTTTATTTCGACCTTTACGCGCTCCATTGCCTGTCTGTTTGTATACTGCAGCTGTTTAGTTCGCAAGTGTTAAATATAAAACTAAATGTAAAAATTATAAATCTTCCGATAGGATGATTATTTTTGCGCCATCTTGTGTACACAAAATTTCTTCTTCTTTTCTTTCATCGCATGACAGTCCTAGGACCACTGCGCTTCCGCACAATAAAAAATAAAATTTATAACTGTAAAATGATGCAAAGCTCTCGTCAGCTTAAACATTTTCCAAACAAAAATACAAAAACTTACTTATTTAATTTACATACTCGTATATGCATGTGTGTGTATATGTACTTGAAAAAATATCCCGGCTCCATACTTTTCGCAAGCCGCATTTGATGCCTGATGACGCGATTCAAAAGCCTCCTCTCTTTCACACCAAAATAGACAGTCATCATTTGTTAAATTGCGATGAGTATTTGTTGTTGTTATAACTTCTATAAGTATATAACGACATGTTGACACGAATTCATGATACAAAACCAACAAACAACAAGAAAAAAAAAACAAAAAATGAAAATAAATAGATTAAAAACAGGGCAAATAAAAAAGTACCTACATGCCAACTGCAATTGTAATTGGAAGACCCACAAAAAATACAAAAAAAAAGTAAAAAAATAACAAAACAAAAAAAAATACAAAAAAAGCAGCGAAAAATTTCAACAAAAGCAGCCACTATAATCCACTGTGTGTGAGTAATGAAATTGCTGCCTAAGCAAATTTTGAAGCCACACGTTCACTTTGGCGACGACCCGAAACCGATTCCCAAAAGTAAGCAGCACTGTGCGGCCCAGCGCAATCAGCATAAATCAGCTCAAGCCAGCTGACGGCGTATCAGCCACTCAGCAGCGCTCAGTAACTTGGAATTTTTTCTTGTTGTTGTTGTTGTTAACGTATGTGCTAATTAAATTAAGACACTTGAGTATGCCATTAAATGTAGTAAGCGATAAAAGCGAAGTGAAAAACAGAACACTAAACAAAAGAAAAGGAGCGAGCACACAAAGCGAGCACGAAAGGTGGTGGGGGCACTACTTTTAGTGCAATTGAACTCTCTACTCAAATCCTTTAATATGAAAACAGTTCGAGCATTCAATTCGTGTTTGTGCTTTTTGTTCTGAATTCAGTAAGACGAGGTCAGTCGAGGTAAGTGGAATCAAAATCATTTGGCCTGATTTTGACGACTATCACTCACATAAAGTTTTCGGTTCAGTAAAAGTTTTAATATTCTTCTAGTTGTTGATAAGAAGCGTTTCAGTGTCAGAATAAGTTACCGGTAAAACGAGGGCCCAATAAATACATTCCATACATATCTGGTACTCAGGTTTGCAACCATATATGAGTTGTTCCTCGTGTGAAATCTGTCGTCTCTCCTTTTTATTATCCGTTGTTCCGAGAATCAGGTTTTATTTTAGTTTGAGATTTAGAAAGAGAGAGCTTTTAATAAAAGGTATCGGAGGTATTAAGCGTCTTGCTCAGATGCTGAGTTTAATTGTCGATCGCATGAGCTCGTCAGAACACTTATTTAAGCTCCAGAGCTCTGTAGAGGCGGCGTGGCTGCTGTCACAGTACAGTCGGGAACGTTATGAATCGCCTAGTGATAACTGGCTTCTAGTTCATAGCAAAGTAGGCAGCCGAAGTGGGTATCCCTTACAACATATTTTATACCAACATAGTTGTAATCAATCGGGGAAAAAAGAAACTATCTTCCACTTCCTCTGAGAATACCCAGCCTTATGGAAGGCGAGGCGTTTTGAACATCGCGAAGGGCTGGCCGTTATAGACATAAACAACCTTAAAAGGCTTCTCAGTCGCACAGACTGGATATAGTCGTGAATGAATAACCCTTCAACTCGTTGGTAGCGAGGATTCAGCACAAAAATGGAGGGAAAACGCTAGTTGAATTCTTTGTGCATCACCACTTAAACCAACCAACAGTCGGGATACCTTCAGTTTTCTAATCAATTTTTTTATTTGTGTGAAAAATGCACACGCAAAATATCGTCTCCCTATAATCGTCTCTTAGCGAAACCGGCCGCGCTATGCGGTAAATTTTCGCTTAATCAGGCAAAACTTTCATTAGTTATATAGCTCTCATCCCCGAAAGGCATCAATCTTTTACCATCCGAAGTTCTATTTATATATCTAAGTTCCTTGTCTTCGGAGATTACGCAAGAGAGTCCGATGATGCCGGCTCATCACAAGTATCAGAAGTATACTCTAAGGCGTTGCCTGGTTCGTTAGTCGCTTCATATTGCCTTAATTGGGAGCAGCGCTCTGAAAGCTGCTTGACTCGTACTCTCTGGATACAGTTTTCTTGGGAAGCCACCTACAATACAAAGAAATATCGGTTATAATACTGTTTCCTCTCGGGCTCGCTCGTTTACATTATACTCGAGATCTTCAATTTATAAGAGCTGAAGAATTTATCCTTAGGGATTACCCTACTAGCGTTGAAAACCTTCATCATCGTCTTATGTATCGAGATCCATTTGGGATCCAACTCTTCATTTTTACCACCTCTGGAGCTGACCAGAAGGCGCCTAATTTGCCTCAACGGATGGAATATATTTCTTTGCTGGAGATTAAGAGCTTCAAAGCTTTACCAAATATGTTCACTTGATTCAGTTGCTCCCTAAAATTATTTAGTAGGTCACGGTGCACTTAAAGTTTACTGCTGCATATATTCTACGATGTGAAGATGCTGAGTTGGGTTTTTGCCATTTAAGAATTTCCCTCAAATAATTAAGGCTTTTAGTGGAGCTTATCGCATGGAATTTACTTTTCCAGTCTATCCGGCTTCTTCTGCCAAAGGCTTCTATGAAATGTATTTACTTTGTCAATCTGTTCGTGCGTTTAGCCGCATTATTCAACGCAAATTATTCACAGCTGTGGACGCAGTTCCTGAACAAGTATACTTATGTTTCCTCCGCGACTATCGGTGGAACTTTCAGCTATTTTGGAATCTCAGATCCCATTTTTTGAATTAATACAAATTTGCTTTGTTCGTACTCTCTTTAAATAAAAACCTGTGTTGGGCAAAAGTAAAACTAAGGAAAAAGAATGGGTGATTTAGTGAGAGCCCTGTGTCTCAATACGTAATCAGCAAGTCTCTACAGATGAAAGCTTCTAAAGGTGGATTAGTAACATCTGGATTAGTATCTGGGAGATGGCTACTCTCGAAGCTTCTGAAGGTGGGCTAACATCTGGGAGGTTGAGTTCGAATACAGCCAGCCACCCTTTACTGAATAGCATCTAATTAACGTTTAAGCTTGGTGCAGCCTGGATAAAAAAAGCTGGATTCAATTGCCCGAGTGCAGATCCGCGGATATTAAAGGAGACAAGCATTGTCTGAAAAGGACGGAACTCCTCGTTGGTCTTGAGACTTACGTTGACGAGGAGCTATGGGGCTGGACAAGGAGCTATGGATTAGTATCTGAGAGATGGATTAGTATATGAGTAATGTCCACTCTCAACGCTTCTAAAGGTGGACTAACATCTGGATTAGTATCTGAAAGATGGCTACTCTCGACGCTTCTAAAGGTGGTCTAACATCTCGGAAGTTGGGCTCGAATACAGCCAGCCACCCCTTACTGAAAAGCATCTAATTAATGTGTAAGCTTGGCGCCGCCTGGAGACAAGCAGTGCCTGAAAAGGATGCAACTCCTCGATGATCTTGAGACTTACGTTGACGAGGTGCTATGAGTCTCACGTTGTTGGTTGAAGACGCTGTGATCTGTTTCATTGACAGTCTATTTGCACTTAACCCCACCGAACCACTCTGCCGTGAAGAATGTATGACTGAAAGTAGTATGCGGGTGTCGCTTGTAATTTTCCGATATTTATTGGCGCACCCTAGTATCATGTGAAACTTTTTAGTACAGTTATTTGCATGCAGTGATAATTTAAATTGGAAAATGTAATACAATTTTACTATAAGTTTCATTAATGGCGAATGCTTTCATTTCCATACAAATCTGCAACATTCCCATGCAAGAATCCATTAAAAAGTTGCGATCGAAAATTGTGCTAAAAAAAATCACGTAAAAACGGCTTAAGGAAAGGAAAATCGCAATTCAGCGGAAATTGTGGTTTTTCGCACAGAAAAAAGGAAAAATGGAAAGGGTAAAAAAAACCACAATAACAACAATAAAAAAACTAGAAACGGCCAACAAATTAAATTGCAACAAAAGAGTTGCGGTTGGGCAAACGCAGTCTGGATGCATAAGTACGAGTATATGATTACAAAGGCCGGCCGGCAGATCAATTGATTGACAAACTGACCGACAAACCGACAGATAGACCCACAGATCGACAGACAGACGTGCAGTTAGCTGAGAAGAGTGCAACGCTGGAAAGACTCAAGCGGCAAACAAATGTGCAACTGTAAGTTTGTGAGAAGGACTGAAGTGGAGGACAGACCGCTGAATGCTTCCACTGACTGACAGACAGACGGACCATATGCATTATGTATGAGGCAACAGCAGCAGCAGCGCTGGACGACTGTGCGAATGAGTTTTATGGAACTGTGGTGAGAATGACTAAACGGATAAAATAATTAGTTTGTTTTTCTTTACCTTTTTATTTGATTTTTTGTTTTTGTTAATTTTATTGCTGCAATTCCTACGTCAGGAAATCGATTTTTTCTTTAGTTTATATTTTCTTCTACTGGCTGTGGCTTACCGTTTTGTGTGGCGCTTTGAGTTGCACGCCAATGATTGATTCGCGCCAATTTTCCAATTCAAAGTGACCGTTAAATATTTATAATTTTATTGGGAAATGTTGCAATTTACTTGCAAACATTTAATGGTGGGAAAGAGTGGATGAAATTTAGTAAACTACTCGCAGTAAAATTGAAAATTAGAAAAATTTAAATTGCGTTGGTGTAAAAGAAATTCAATTCAGACTAAATAATAAAACAACTGTGGCAATTTGTTTACATCCGGGGCGTAAACAAAGCAGCGCACACGTTTGCCTATATTTTCTCTCACACCTACTAAATGGAAATTTTTGTGTACATATTTCTTGAAAAGTGTTGCTGTATTAAGCGTACATTTATATCATTTCCAAAAATAAACCCCTTTAAATCTAGAAGCATAATACAGACACTACGTAAGTGAAATTGAAATTCTTGGCGTTGAGCTGAAAAAACGGCAAAGAAGCTATTGATGCCGCCGCTAAACGAAAATGAGAAAAAAGTTCAAATGATTTCAAAATTTGTTTAAAACTTAAAACGAAGAGGAAGCGTGTTTGTTTTAAAAAAATTTCCTTGGTTTTTTTTATTGGAAATTAGGCATTGAATAAATTTTAGAATGTCTTTAAACTTAAACTTGGAGCACTTTGAACTTTCGCATTTTGAGCAAACAAAAAAAATTTAATATTTGAAATAAAATAAAAAAACATGCCGCTAAGTGCAGAGCATGAAATAAATATTGGAGATTGTACAAAATTTTAAGAACAAGAAGTTCCAATGAAACAATTTTTTAAAAATTACTTCATCTTGGAGGAGACAAAATCACTAAAGCATTCAAGTTAAAATTTCTGTTTCTTAAAAAAAAGTGCTCCACGGAGACAAAGGGCATTCAAACACGGACAAATTTGTAAATCCTGAAATTTCGGGATTAGGAAATTGTAATTTCGGGATGCCGTAATTTTTTATAAATTTTCGGGATTTACATTTCTTCTCTTAATCCAATACGAAACGAGCCTGGAAAGCTTTCTACGCTTGGATTCGCTCGGTTTCTCGACAGCATTGAAGTGGTCTCACAAATAGGGTTGGTGAAATCAGCAAAACTCATTAAATCCGCAGGTTGGTTCACAGAAGACTCAGAAGTCTAAAGAACTATAGGACTATTCAGGACTAAGTGGGTCTGATGACAGCCATTCAATTTGTTATTTGGCCGAGCTCTTCCTCCTATTTGTGGTGCGCGCCTGGATGCTTTCCATACAGGAAAGATATGCAGTTCTATGCCGTTTCCGAATGGCAGATGCTTTGTTTTATGAGGAGCAGAAATGCACTCGTAGGTTCGCCATTGCCTGCCGAGGGTGACCGCCATCAGAAGAAAACCTTTTTTAATCATTTGGTGTTTCATGCTCGGGGTTTCGAACCATTGCACTATGAAATGGTAGTCCAACAACAACGTTTTCGGCTAGCCGCCCTAATGCATATTCATCTTCTCATATCAAAAAATGTACGACTACATAAGTGAATCCGAGGATTGGAAAAAGTTATACTTGTGAGTTCATGAAGCAAAAATGGCAAGGGAGCCTCGAATTTTGGGATCCGAGATGCCATTATTAGTCGCCTAAGTATTAATTTTATTGAAAAACTAAAGGAGTACCGGTTAATAGAAGTGGTGGCAGTTAAGACTGTTGCACTTCTTCTTCTTCGTATGAGACTCTCTTAAGGGAACTTTCGAACTATTAATGAAACCGAGACCTGTGTAAATGGCCACCTTTAGTGTAAAAACGTAGATTTACTCTCAAAATGCGTAATACTGTCATGCACAGAATTTGTCCAGCCACAACCTTTACCAATTCTCAATTCTATCTACTCTGCCATTCGCGCACTATAGTAAGTTGCCGCGTTCATTCTCTTCGTCTTCTTCCCAACATAGCCAGTTTAGGCTACATTCTCCACGATTTGTTAAATTTTCCACGATTTCTTACATTTTTCAAGCGCCTAAGGAAGTGAAATCGAACTTACTCAACAAATTAAACTGTTTCACTTAAAACCCAGCTGTTTCTCTTTCACCCAGAGCCTTTGCTTAATATCAGTCAAGCATCTAAATACAAATCTCCACTTTCATGCGATCGTAGTGAAAGTAACAGATTTGCAAATAAATTTGCAAACTTCAAACTTTTTTTGGCAACCACAACTTGCAGTTGTCTTCGCCTCGTTTCTTAGTATGGTAATTAAAACTTAATTTATCTTAAGTCGGTCTTACCTTAGAAAGTGGCCAGCAGTTTATGGTAGTTGGGAGTTCAAAAGCACTTTTATCGACGTACTAAGTATGGAAAAATTTATTTGTGAAAAGCAAAGGATCTAAAAATATTTAGTTTATTATTGACAAAGTTGAAGTGACGGCAAAGATGAATTTATGGAAAGTAAAAATAGGAATTATCCAGAATGCAGATATGAAAATTTGTAATTGTGCATTAAAAGCAAGAAATTAAAAATTGTGTCTTTCTTAGTAGATCCAGAAGAATAATATTTACCTATAAAATTAACAATGCAATTTAAATTTAATATTTATAAATTTATTTATATATTTATTCCTTCTTTGTTAGCTGCTCGGCTGAACTTCCTCCTCAATTAAAATATATAAATTTGATAGTTGTATATTTTGATGCTGTCCTTCTAATACACTATTTTTTCCTACAAAAAACTCCTCCTAAAACCAATCTGCCGTTTGAAGTCAGCTAAAAGCCCTCTTTATGCTTATTAAGTTTCAATAAGCCAAAATAATAAGCTTTACTGACTTTCTGTTTTCAAAGCGAAAACTCGGACTTTGTGGTCATGGCCCGTAACTTCTCTTAGGTCGAAGTGTTGGCCATTGGGCACACTAGAGATAAAAAATCATTACTAAGTAGTTGTGAAATACCTGATTTCACTCTGAATTCCTACGGCACCAGGAAATGGTAGAGCAAATGAATTGGTTATCTACCAATTTCCGTTTGAAGCAGTTTCTTTGACAGCAAAGTGTTGGCGAGATCCTCAGGTCTTCATGGACAATTATGCAAGCATTTTCAACAACTGTAGCGGTAAAGTAAATATTAACAATAGTCCCTTATCCTATTTCAGCAGACTTAATTATATTTTAAATCTCGCCTGAGCTGCTTTTGCAAGATGCCGGCATCTCAATATTTTGGTTTAGGTTAGGTTAGATTAGGATAACTGGCTGCCCATGCGTGGGCGCACTTGGACAATGACTCAAATTCGTGGTTTACTATTTATATTTTATTAGGAGGTGTCCAATAATTTCCGAAAAATATTCATTAGTGGAGAAACTAAACTTGATCAAGCAGCAATTTTCAAAAGTTGCAGTGTTTCTGAAAGTGCAAAGCTCAATGGCAAAGGCAAGGCGAATCTGCTAAAGGTGGTATCGGTAAATCAGCTGATTTGTTTTTTTTTTCGCCGTGTCCATTTGACTGTCAGCCTAGAATGAAACGAAGCGAATTCATTCTTTGTTTTCTACTTTGCCAATACTTCATTTTGACAATCAAACGTACAAAATATTGTTGTTGCTACAGTGCCACCGCCTTTAATTAATGCGCTCAAGATCTTCTCCTCGGCTGTGTCGTTTTTGCAAGATTAATGTTTGAATGTAATATTTATGTAGTTGTCTAATCGTTAGTTCTACCAAACCGATGAAATAAGTGATAATGAAATTAGAGAAAAAATCGATAATTGTTGAATCGCTTTATACTAACAAAAAATATTGACGATTCTGCTTTCGATATTTTAGCTGACGCTTTAAATTTCGTTCCAAGTAACTCAGAACGCGGCAGTGATGAGAAAATCAGAAAATATATCGATACATTTGTATCGATATTTTGGCTTACTTTTTATACTTTATTCTGAATAATCTAGTAAGTGCTGAAATAATACCAGGAAAATGAAAATAAGACAATTTATTGATATTTATCAAAAATTATTATATCTATAAATAAGAAAACATCGATGTTTATAAAAAATATCGACAATTATGATATCGATATTTATCAAAATTCTCTATAATTATAATATTGATATTTATAAAAATTATCGATAGTTATGATATTGATATTCATCAAAATATCCGATAAATGTGATATAGATATTGATCAAAATTAGCGATAAATATAATATCCATTTTTATTAAAATTATCGATAAATATGATATCGATATTTATCAAAGTTATCGATATTTATGATATCGATATTTATCAAAATTATCGATAATTATGATATAGATATTTTTAAAGGTATCGATAATTTATATCGATATTTATCAAAGCTATCGATAATTATTATATCGATATTTATTAAAGTTATCGATAAAATATACATTGTGATGATTCGGCTAAAAAGAATCAATCGGTTAGCGGTACTTCTGCAAGACTTTTACAAAAGTCGTAGCATAAGGCAACGATAAGTCGATTATTTTACTAAAAAACAACGATAAAAAACGGATGAAATTTTATAAGGCCTATGTGGAAATTAGTGGAATGTAAACTTTTTACCAGCCTGTGAACTTTTTTATTAAAAACATGTGATATTCTGTCCTATCGCCATATACCTATCAAGCATATTCAGAACTTTGTCAACTATGCGGTTGTGGTTGTTACTGAAACAACATAGAAAACCCATCAAATTTGCTGCTAAAGTGACGATCCCTGGCGATTTCGAACTTCGGGTCCACCCGGTAGTATAGACTCATTTGCCGGTAGAGATATTTTCTTTTTGTTGTTAGTAGTATTCAATTTATAAATGACATTATTTTTTGACAGTCTGCATGCCTTTTTTCAATTCAACCTAAGCTACACTAACGACCCTGCACGGAAAAATAAACGCCAAAAAATATTTAAAAAAAAGAAAATTGTTTCTACCTATTTTCACAATAAACTCCTTGAGTCCCAGCGTGGAGCATAAAGCCTTTTTTGGGTGCTTACAATAAATAAACATTTTTGAACCTTTATTTTATTATTTATTTCGTACTTATCATTTTTTACTTTTGTACTTATCAAATTTTTTCACTAATTTTTTCGTATTTGAAATCATGTTTGAAATATAAAAAACAAAAAATTCTCGCAAATTTAGCTCCTGCGCTATCGCAAGGCTGCTATTTTATTATCCATCTTTCACTGCAAATTTAATTGCGCGTATAAAAATTAAGCTTTTTTCTCATTTAACAACTACATATAAAACTTTCTCGTATACCTAACATAATTTGCTTGTTAAGCATTGCCAGTTCGCAGCAATTACAAGCCATTACTTTCAACACTTTCACGCATTGAAAAATATACATAATAATATAATAGTATGAACAATAATTTTTCCAAAGGAAAATGGAAAATTTCGCAACAGCAATAAGTAACTTGGATTGCTGCTGGCTGGTGAAGGAAAATTAAAAAAAAAATAATAATTAAAATGGAAATTTCCATTTCAAAACAAAGAGAATATAGTTTTTTTTTCAATAACAAAAAATTAAATAAAGCATATTAAATAAAACCTAAGTTCATACATATCTACAGACACAAAAATGTACGCTTTATGCATGCCTCTTATTTCGTATTTACTCACTTCAACAGCCTTGTAGTTTCTTCTACTGCAAATAGATTATCTTTTATTTTTTTCCATTTTTTTAATTTTTTCATTATCAATTATTCCAATTACACCTTTATTATTTACTGATATTGAATGTATTAACAACAACAACCACATTAAAAGCAACAAATAAAAGGCAACCAACGTGTAATTGCTGCTTGATTTTGATTAATTTTTCTGCGTAGCAGAACCCAACGAACCAAAGGAATCAAAAAATGAGAGAAGAATAAAGCTCAAACTCGCTTCAAAGTGATAGAAAAATTAGGCAGCTACTTTTTATGGCATACTTGCCTTGATTTTGATCAAGAACTAAATTTGTTATGTACTCTTTCAGCCTCAAAGGCTTGTAAAGCATCCCCTAAGAAAATTCGATTTCGATGCCTGCAGCGTTGGCATCGATTTCTCTGATGTATGAGTATACTGTAAGGCTCACTTGCCTTATTACTCTAAATGTTTAACGAGGGAAACTGAAACGCCGTACTGACCTTTTCGCTGTAGAAAACTACCATCGATACCTTTGAATTACAAGAAAATTAGAAACCATACATCAAGGTCTCTCACAGGATATTCTTTAATAGGCAAACGCTTGATTAAGAGTCAACTCAGTTGTAGCTGTAGAAATTGGCCAGCAAGAGAACGTCAAGCACCTTAACGGTCATTGTCCCAGTACTCGACAGAAGAAGGCCAACTTGCCCTTCGCAAACCCGAAGTAATCTTGTAAGTAATAAAATATAATAAGCCCATTTAGAGGTATCGGATTTTAAATTGAAATAAAACAACAAAAATTCAAATTGATTGGGGAATCTTTATTATTTTTATGTAGAACCATTCATGACATTTATTTTTTAAAGATAATGCCTTTCAAATGTTGGCCGGCACTGCGCCGTAATTCGGCCATCCGTAAACACCAATTTCGAATGACTCGCTGGAGGACTTCGGTCCGTATCTCGTGAATAACTTTAGTAATGTTGGCGTCGAAGGCCTCAATCGAAGCTGGTTTATCCACAAATTATTAAGACTTTACACGCCCTCAGAAAAAAATTCGAAATATGTATCATCACACAACCTTGGTGGCCAATCCACTCGCTCGAAACGAGCGATAAATTGCTCACCGAAACGGCGACGCGGTAAATTCATTGTTTTATGAGCTGTATGGCAAGTAGCGCCGTCCGACGTCTTGTTGTGGAGATCACGAGCTCCAATTTTCGGCATCAAAAAGTCGATTATCATGGCGCGATAGCGTTCGCCATTCACTGTTACATTGGCGCCAGCCTCGTCTTTGAAGAAATATGAGCCGATGATTCCTCCAGTCTATATTGAACAACCAATCTGTTGTTTTCAATGAAAGTAGTGGCTGTTCTTAAATGACTTCGGGTTGCTTTTCAGCTTGAATATGACAATTTTGCTTATTGACTTAGCCATTAAGCCGAAAATCGGCCCATCGCTGATCGCCATAAGTTGGCCTGATCGCGCGATGAAACCTTTTCACAGAGCATCGATTTTCGTAATGCTGTACGTTTTGTAAATGCTGTTGAGGCGTTACTCTTGCCACGATGAAACGTCAATGAATACTGAAAAAAATTATGTATTAAGTTCCACTGTAGTTACGCGTGATCTGGCAATGAAACCCTATTGGCAAAGATACCTTTAATCTGATCACCCTTTATATACATGTATATATATTCTTTGACGAAGCCATTTCAAGATTCATTGTAGATCAGTAAAGATTTGTTCTACTTTTATTTCGATGTTTTTATAGAGAAAACATTTTTTCTATTTTTATTTCGATGTTTTCATAGAGTAAACATTTTTCCTATTTTGATTTCATTTTTTTATAGAGTAAATATTTTTTCTGTTCTTATTTCGATGCTTTCATAGAGTAAAGATTTTCACTCTGCAGCCTGTTTAAGTCAAATCTGGGCTGCTGTCGTAAATTGATCCTAGCTCCGGAGGTAGAAAGTATTCTGTAAACCCTACATGGTTTTTTGTTTTTGTATCTTTTTTAGGCAGCTGGCTCTACCAAACTTATTTTACTTCATATGAAGTACTGACTTTTAACTACTATAACTCCTGGCAAAATATTAACTGTAAACAATTTATTTTTTGTAGTGGAAACATTTCAAAAATGCGCTTCGAGAAGTGTCGAGTATCTGCTAAGGGAAGCTCGATATTAGAGAAACATTTTGAATGATTTTTTTTTCGGCTCACACCCAAATAATTGGTATTCTGCATAATTGCTTTCTCGAGTAATTGAGATGGACTCACATTTGAGAATATTCAGCTCGATATATTTTGTGCAACTGCACATTCAGCTCCGCCAGTAGTTTTGGTTTATTGGGTGAAAACGCCTTGTACTCTCAAGTGATGGCTGATGCGTTTTTCTGCTTGTGCGTTCAGTCAAGAGCTGGGTGCATTTTTTTCCTTTATTTTGTTATTTTTTTTGGTATATCGTGAGTAGTTGCGTTTTTCTATTGATTTATTTTCATTTTATTATAATTAAGTAATTTTTTTCGTTTCAATTGAGTGCGTGAATTTTTATTTTATTAATGATTTTCTGTTTTCTTTTTTATTTTTATTTTTTATTTTATTTTATTTTTACTTATTTCTTATTAGTATGCCTGGGTTTGATCAAAGCAATGCATAAATTTAAAAGTAACCGACGCATGAAAATTTTCAAATGCACGGGAAATTTTAGTAATTGTTTTTTTTTTAATTTTTGTGGATTCAGTAATTAATAACAGTATTTCTAGTATTAAAAAATTATAAAAAAAATGGTGTTAAAATGCACCGATTTCATTCAAAGAAATGTAGTGGACTTGGTCTTTCATTGAAAATACAGCACACGATTCACCAGATGTTTCCTGAGTTGGTAAATCGTTCCACGTTGCTAAAGCCGACCTCTGCAAAATATACAGAAGTATGATTTGCTTGACATTCTTTATAACGGGTGTTTTTTAGGATCTTGAAATATTGTTGGAATACATTTTTTTTATTTTAATCGGTTCGATAACTTCATGGATGTAATTTTTTAGAATATGATATTCGGCATATGTTCGTCGAAGCTACGAATTACATCCGATCACTCCAATTTTTGACCACTTTTTTCAATTAATTTGGCCATATGACATCAATGGCGGTTTGAATATTAGCTTCCAATGCTTCAAGAGTTGCTGGTTTGTCGGCATAAGGCAAAGTCTTAATATATTCCCATAAAAAGTAGTCCAGAGGCATTAAATCGCACGAACGAGGGAGCCAGAAAACAGAACCACTTCTGGAAGGAAACTTGTCACCAAATTGAATTTGCAATAAATCGATTGTTAAGCGCGCTCTATGGGGAGTGCTCTATGAACTTCCCGAACAAAGTAAATTTCCATAATTTGGAAGCGTCGTTCTGGCGTTGAACGATTCAGGATGACTTGCCAAACCTTACCGAAGAGAAATGTCAGCACAGTTTGCCATTCTCAGCTGCCATACCATAGTTATCGATAATTTCATGCAGCTAAAAAAACACCCGATACATGAAAGAAGGCAGGCAACAATAAAGTGGTAAAACTTGCAATAGCTTAATACCTCTATCAGCAAAAAAAAATTTCAAAAATCAACACGATTTTTGAGCCTCTTCGAACTCGCACTTTGTCATAGCAAAATTCAATTCGCTAAAAAATTGCATACTCTAACAATTCTGTTTAAAAAGTTTGAAATTCTGATGAACATTTAAAAAATTTTTTTTTTAATTTGCACAACATTTTTTGAAACTTGAAAAATCTGCATACTCGAAATTTTTCTAACAACTTTTTTTAAAAAGTTTGAAGTTTTGATGAAAATTTGTTGATTTTTTTTAATTTGTAGAATTTTTGAAATTTGAAAAATTTGCATACACAAATTTTGAAACTTTAAAATTCTGCATACTCAAAATTTTTCTAACAATTTTCTATTAAACAGTTTGTAATTTTGATGAAAATTTTTTAAACTTTTTTTTTCATTTGCACAAATTCTGAAACTTGAAAAATCTGCATACTCGAAACTCTTCTAACATTTCTGTTTAAAATATTTGAAATTTTGATAGAAATTTTTTAAGTTTTTGTTTTAATTTGCACAAATTATGAAATTTAAAAAATCGGCCTATTCGAATTTTTTCAAACAATTCTCCTTGAAAAGTGTGAAATTTTGATGAAAATTTGTTGATGATTTTTGTTTTTAATTTGCACTAATTTTGAAACTTGAAAAATGTGCATATTCGAAGTTTTTCTGACAATTCTCTTTTAAACAATTTTAATTTTTGATGAAAATTTTTTAATTGTTTTTTTTTTTAAATTGCGCAAATTTTGAAACTTGAAAATGCAGACTTTTTAAATTTTTTTGAAAAGTTTTTAACATTTAGGTTTAAAAAGTTTGAAAATTGATGAAAATTTTATGCATTTGTTGTTTAATTTTGAAACTTGAAAAATCTGCATAATTGACATTTTTCTAACAATTCTCTTTAAAAAGTTTGAAATTTTGATGAAAATTCTAAAATTCTTTTTTTTTTAATTTGCGTAAATTTTGAAACTTGAAAAATCTGCATTTTTCTCGAAATTTTTCTAAAATTCTGTTTAAAAATTTTGAAATTTGATGAAATTAAAAATTTTTGTTTTTTAATTTGCGAAAATTTTGGAAATTAAAAATCTGCATAAACGACATTTTTCTAACAACTTTCTTTAAAAAATTTGAAATTTTGATGAAAATTCTAAAATTCTTTTTTTTAATTTGCACAAATTTTGAAACTTGAAAAATCTGCATTTTTCTAACATTTCTGTTTAAGCATTAGGAAATTTTGATGAACATTGGTTTTTTAGTTTTCACACATTTTGAAACTTCGATTTATGTATATGGTTTTTGTGGGAGAATGAACTTTATTTTCATACACAAAAAAGTATTAAAATCAATTAAGAAACAAATAAATCGCGAAAACTTGTCAAATAGTCCGCACTGTAGTCCGTTTTGCCTGAATGTTCTTTATGAGCGACCCATGACAAAAGAAGCCTAGCTTTCCCCAAACCTTAGTTTTGACTCTAATTTTAGATGTAAACTATTAATAATCAGGTTATCCATCACATTTAGTGTCTCTGTCGAAACAGTTGTGGATCCCCCATTCGATGCTCTTTGCGCACTGCCTCGTTTGTTCGCAACGCAGACTACCCAACTAAGGCGCCATGGGTTGAAATTGTTCTTATAATGACGCTACAAACGTCCACCTCACAAGTTTTGCCTTCAATCACTAATAGTTTCAATCACACGTAAGAAGTTCAAAAAATTAAAAAAAAATTTACTTCGTTGCCCCCAAAATTAAGCTATCGGCAACGCTGAAATGCACCATAAGCAAAGCGTCAAAATATAATAAAATCTCACCACCGCACGCACACTCCTAATTCTCGTTTCACACTTACAAGCGCGTTAAATTGCAACAACAACGATTTCAAAGTCATTCAAAGCTGTTCCGTGCTCCACTCGATACGCCAGTCTCACTCACAACCAGTTGTGTATAAATAAAATTATTTTCGGCGTTACAATTACATTTATCACATACACAAATTAAAGCTACAATAAAAATCTGAAATTAAAATGCAACAACAACATCTGATTGCAAGCGTTTGTTAATCTTTTTGAGGTACAAAAGCGAAGGCAGTCAAATTTTTGTTTTTGGTCCACGTTAGCATTGACTACAGCAGCCGGAAGTCTGTAAGTATACGCAAGAAATTTTTGTTTACCTTTCTAATGTGCGGCATCAATAATCTGTATCATTGGTAAATATTTAATCCCATTGTCTGCGCCGTTGGCGCTCTTCAGCTGTAGATATTTACACTTAACAGACGATTTATGATTTTAGTTCGATTTTGTGTGTAAAATATTTGCTTTGTTTTTGAGGGCAAGAAATATTTACTACTATCACGTAATGTATTAGTTCTAAGAATCAGCCGCGATTTTTCGAGAACTTTTAGCAATAAATATCAAGCAAAAGTGCCAAACCGCAGTTTTGTGGCGGTGTAAAATTTCACTCCCATCCAAACCTATACGAATAATGTGCAAAAATTCTATGAAGAACAGATGAACACAATCGTCTTTAGGATGGATCAGGAGGGCAATCCTGTTTAAGATGTATGCCTGGTGTCTTGCCAAACCAGAAGGTTCCAGGAGGTAAACAGTCCGAGATACGTTCCCACGACAGTCGGTTCTACGTTATCGGAACTACCCGGATTTATGTTTATCCGGCCAAGGACTGTCACTCCAACAGCAATCCCCGTACATGAATGGGAAATTTTTATGCTGCAACAACAACAACAACAACAATCCGAAATAGAGGTGATGCGTGGTGGCTTTTCAAGTCGGGCAGTTTCCAGGAGAAGCGCAGCAACTTGGGTCGTTACAACCTCTATAGGAGGTCATGGGCTTACAAGCCTACGCTAGTTAATTCTGATGATTACAGTCAGGAAGAGTAAAAAAGAAAAGTTCTGGATAAGAATGATACCAAACTCCTTTCTTTTATCTAAGCAAATGATTTAAGTGAATTACTGTCAGGAGGATTCCAAAAGGAATACATGAAATTCTGAAGAGACATCTTTTTTTCTCGTCATGCGACATTAGAAATTGGAAAATCTAAATCATTCCAGTACTTAAAATTAAAACTTGTGGGAAGTCAAGTATTTCTGGATAAAAAACTAATGAGCGAAACTCCCTGCGAGATCCAGAAAACCGTACGTCCAACATTATTGCAGGCCCTTAATAAGGCAATTCTATTCCTCACCATTCGATATAATAAATTTGAAGGTCTAAACGAGTTCATTGCTTAGAAGTATAAACTATTGACTTCCCGCGCAGTAATTCTAGATAGAAAACTGCCGAAGAAATCTTGCTGTGAGCAGAAGGCCTCCCTGAGTTCCAACATTGTTGGAGGACCTTAATAAGACCGTCTTTGCCCACGGACACACAGTCTACTTTAGCAAAACAATTCTAGTCCTTAACATGCGACATAAGAAATTGAAAGGTCTCAAGCGTTCAAGCTGAGAACTATAAACTACTGACTTCTCACCCGGTAACTCAAGATAGAAAGCTGAAGAGGAAAACTCACTGTGAGCTGAAGGAAAATCGTACATTGAAAACTTTCCAATATTATTAAAGGGCCTTATTAATAAAGTCGGCTTTCCTCGAGGTCATGCAATCAACCTTAACGAGGCAACTCTAGTCTTCATCAAGCGACTATAAGAAATTAAAAGGTCTGAGTCTCTGAAGTGTTTAATATATATATAATAAGTACATATATATATGGTCCTATGGCTCTGTGGAGGAGCAAAATACCGTGATAAGGTTCCTCCATTTCCCATTGTTATGCGCCAACCTCTTGATTGCGCTTCAGGTTTTGTTAGTTTCGAATACGCAGTTTCCAGATTCCTCCTCCAGGTCAGTGCTCGTCTGCCTCTACGATGGCTGATGCGGTCTATTCTTCTTGGCTTTGGTCTCTTCATAACACGTGTCCGAGCCAGCCCCAATTCCTTTTCAGGATTTCTAGACGCATTAGCGTCTGATTACAACCATTCCACAGATCAGTGTTTGAGATCGCGTCGGACCAGAAAATTCTCAATACTTTGCGGAGACAATGATTGGTGAAAACCTGCAACGTTTGTAGTTAAATATTTTTATTTTTATGCGCCGTATGTTAATCGTGGAGTGCCACACAGAATTTAGAGCACCGAAAGCTTGCTTCGCATTTCTTATGCGGTTTTCGATGTCTTCTCTTGAGTGTTCAATGTAACGGATTGATTCTAGTGAAGAAGTTGATGAGTAACACCAATTCCGAGTTGAAGGTGAGTAGAATGCTCAAAACTTTCGTACATTTTCGACGAAACTTCAGCAAAAACTCCTACTTTACGGAAACACAAACTTAATCGGATCGAACCACCTATGAGATTATAAAGGTTTGCTAATCACACAGACAGTCCCATGCGTCATCGTAGCCGGTGCGTGACTATCATTCGGAAGTGCCTGAGTTAGAATCTCCGGGCATGAAACACCAAGTGGACGGCAGGCAATGAAAAAGCTCCTTATAAAAAACCGTCTGCCGTTTGGAGTCGGCTTAAAACTGTAGATGTCTCCATTTGTGGAACAACATAAATACAAATAGGAGGTAGAGCTTGGTCAATTATATTATACATACATTTGGATATAGATGACTTCATAGCCCTTGAAAGTTGGTTAAACCCACAGTTAGATGGATATTATGTGAGGTAAGCACTTCGACAGAAGATCTATTGGGTTCTCGTTTCTTCACAAACTTCGTTCAATTCCTATGCTGTTATGAAATCAAAGAGGGTATTGAATTGTAGCAAATGTTTGCGATATTCAGTGGCCACCTCGGTCCTATTACTCTCTCTTAATTAGCAATGGAGTCTTTGCTCTTTATCTGGGATAAAACTCAACGATGACGGGCTGAACGACAAATCGTTTAAGTCCCTATATCTTCCAGAAACGGTTGAACTTTTTTTATCTTAGGTAATAATATTCATAAAAAATATCGGGCTTAAAATTGTAGCTCCTTCCATTTGTGGAACAACATCAAGAAGCACGCCACAAATAGGAGGAAGAGCTCGGCCAAACACCTTTAAAGGGTGAACGCACCAAATGTTTTTATTTATAATGATGTACTGAAATTTAGTCGAGTTTTGTTAGTGACGGATCTGTTGATGTGACTCAAGCTTCTGTAGAAGGTTTTTTTGTCTTGCGTAATTAGCTTCAGCGCATTTTAGCTATAACAGTTCCAGTCGGCTTGCCAGTTCCTTGAATCCGCATTCATTCCTTCTTTCTATGGCCTTTTAATTGTGATTTGTCAGTTTTTTGCTAATCCTTTTTTATGCTCTATCACTTCTGAGTCTTCATCCGTTTCTTTAGGAGTTTCACGCAACGTGAGAAGTAATATACCTTTCCTTTATTTTTCTGATTGAGCTCTACTTCTGCAGAGCTTTAAGTCTTTTATTTTTGTAGTTCTTCCAACTTAAGTCTATCCTTTGCCATTTGATTTCAATTGCTTTCTAATAAGTTTTTTGCTGGCACTTAACTGCAGCTCTTTCTAGTTGAAGCTCAGTTTATACAGAGGCGCTCTTCCTCTTCGGGATGGCATTTCTTGAATCCTCTCGACCGGCTCGCAAATTTTCTTTAGACCAATACCGCTTGGCATTCTTTTTAGTGGTCTAATTTTGATAAACAAACATTTTTGCTTAATATGCCAAAAAGCACCGGCTTAAGAGTATCGGGTGTTAATATAATGCCACCAGAATACTGCAACTCGATTTCTTAAAGGCATCTGCGTCCTCTCACCACCTCTTCAGCTTACTTTCAACTCTCTTACATCACCACATTTGCAATTCGGCTCAGCTCTTTACTGCCTTCTCTTTCAATTAAGTTGACAAATTATCGCCATTTTTGACAAGCGCTGTCATGTCGTGCGTCTGTCAAAATGTGAGCAGCTACAAAGAAGAATTGTGAAATATCACAATTGTCAACAATACCAACGTTGAGTGAACAAAAAAATTCCTCAGCGGCGGCATCGTAAGCTCTTCTGAATTGTGCACACATTTTTTTTTTTGGCATACCATCTTTTACAGTTATTGTTGCAGCGCCATTGTGTTGCTAGCTATTGTCATATTAACCGAGTATTAATTATTATTATTTACAGCTATTGTGAGATGCACTATTATTCGAAGAAAAATTCACATAACAAGCGGGCGATGCAAAAGACGCAGAAAAGACCCATCAAAATGCGTTGATCTGCATTGTTGTTGTCGTTCATTGTAAGCTGGTGGTGACACTTGGAAAATAATCATTGTTGACGCATGATGTCTGCTGTCTGCCAGAAGATCGGTGTGTATGAGTGTGCGTGTGTGTGTGTGGGCGTGTGATCAACTGGCATGTGAGCGCTAAATTATACGGCTGTGGCAAAACAAAAAATGTGTGTAGAAGAAATTAGCTGCGCAACTTAAATAAAAATTTAATTAAATTAAAGTCAATGCAAGGAATGAGAATTACACGAAAATATGTGGTAAATAACTATTTATGCGACCTAAATGGGTGCTTTATAATAATTTCAACTACTAAAACCAGGCTAGTGGCCTTCGTTGCAACTCTATTGTGATTTTTTTTTTTGACATTTTGTTCAGCGAACTGCCATTGCCTGCCATTGAGTGTGGCTTAACGCTGACCGACAATTTTTCAACTGCCCAGCTGACTTTGTGGTGAACGCATTTTTAACGGTAATTAAAATGCACTAAGTGATAGTGTAGCTAACGGTTTGGCGCATTAACGGTGGCCAGCTGGCGCGGCTGCGGCTGATTGAAGGGAAATGCAACGCTGTTGGCGCTTTTCGTTGGAAGCAACTCTGATCGTTAATTGTTTTTTTTTGTTTTTGAAATATTATAACAGGCTAAACGTGTTAGTGTGAGGAATTATTAGTGAAATAAGAATTTAATGTTATTTGAAAAATAATGACAGGTTTTGTTAGGTTTAAAGTGGGAAATGGCACAATAGTAGTAATAAATTTAATAATTCATAAAAAATTTAAAAACTTCTGGCTCAATAAGAAAAAATATGTACATATATGTATTTAACACTAAATTACATTAAAAACAAAAGTTTGAATAATTTAAAAAAATATAGCAAATACATAAAGCAGTTGTTTAATTATTGTATAATTATTTTGGGTGTTAAAGTTATACCGCAAGCATATCTTTTAAATTAGAAAAGTGTGTAAAAAATTTAGTCTAGTTCATTATAGGTAAAAATTAAAAAAAAAAATAAAAACACAAATTTGGTCTAGAAAAAATCTGCACACACTGTAGGTTTAAATTTATACAAATTTTGTTCTTCTATTTTTTTTCTCTGAAATGAAAAATTTGTGAATTATTTATTTTTATTTTGAATAAATAAAATATCCTTTTATAATTAAAAAAATATAAATTTGAATTAAATGAAATTATTTTAAAAACTTTTTTTTATTTTTTGAA
This sequence comes from Anastrepha obliqua, assembly GCF_027943255.1. Classification (NCBI taxonomy): domain Eukaryota; kingdom Metazoa; phylum Arthropoda; class Insecta; order Diptera; family Tephritidae; genus Anastrepha; species Anastrepha obliqua. Next base: position 117,986,988 of record NC_072893.1, on the reverse strand, counting down.
AGTATTTTAAGTGCTAAAGTTATACTAGAAGCATATTTTTTAAACTAGAAAATTTTAAAAAGAAATTAGAATATAGATAGAAATTTAAAAAAATAAAAAAACAAAAATTTGGTCTAAAGAAAATCTGCAGACACTGTAAGTTTAGTTTTTTTCCTTTATTGAATTGAAAAATTTATAAATTACATATTTGAATAAATAAAATATCTTTGAATAAAAAAATCTATATATTTGAATAATAAAAAATTATATATTTAAGTTAAATTAAATTATTTTAAAAACATTTTTTTATAATTTTTTTAATTATTATATATATATATTAGGTCGGGTCGATTTGTGGGGAGGTAAAAAAAGTCGCCCATTGCTCTGTGAAAATCGTATTCTAGGGATCAAAATAAGAAACTTTGTCGAAACTTTGCCTCTAAAACGAATTCTGATGTCCCCCAATTTGGGTCGAACGAAAAATCCCACTTTGACCCATTTAGAGTGCTCCGATTTTCACAGAGCAATGAGCGATTTTTAAATCAACCCGCCCTAATATATATGTATATATTATATATATTTGGCGTGTACACCCTTTTTGGGTGTTTGGCCGAGCTCCTCCTCCTATTTGTGGCGTGCGTCTTGATGTTGTTCCACAAATGGAGGGACCTACAGTTTCAAGCCGACTCCGAACGGCAGATATTTTTATGAGGAGCTTTTTCATGGCAGAAATCCACTCGGAGGTTTGCCATTGCCTGCCGAGGGGCAACCGCTATTAGAAAAATGTTTTTCTTAATTTTGGTGTTTCACCGAGATTCGAACCGACGTTCTCTCTGTGAATTGTGAATGGTAGTCACGCTCCAACCCATTCGGCTACGGCGGCCGCCTTTAATTTTTATAAGTGTTAAAGTTATACTAGGAGCATATGTTTTAAATTAGAAAAGTTTGAAAAAGTTTAGTCTTGTTGTTGGTTGGTTGGTTGAAGTAGTTATTCATCCAGAATCGAATTAGCGCTTCCGCACTATTTTGCTGCCACATCTTCGCTACCAACTTCTTTAACGATTATTTACAGCATTATCATGTACAGTCTGTGCAGTTCAGGAGCTAAGCCAGACAGTTGTTTCATGTTTAACAACGTCGACGATTGTTTGAAGTTGTAGGTGGACCATAACGTCCTGCTAATTTTGCAATTCGTCTGGTCTTTGCAACTACAATCCGCGATTCGGAGGTATATTAGGGAAATTATATTCTTTACTGCACCTAATGGTGTGAATAGCGATTCTACATACAATAGCGTTATGCATGGCAGGTCCCCCTCTTGCCAGTTCATCTGCTTTTTCGTTACCTTCAATGTTCCGATGTATCGGAACCCAGATTAATGGACATTATGGCTTTCACTCAAGATGCTAAGGCTAGTCCTACTTGGTTTCACCAGTTTAGAGGTTGTAGTTGCTGGATTGATTCTTTACCCAATTGTCAGTACGCCCGCTTGGAAGACACTGCAGGCATTAGGAAGACGCACAGATTTTTCAATTCTGAGTATATGACACCTCCAATACCATAATCCATTTTAGAACCATCTGCCAGTGAGAGTCCCTAACTCCATTTCTCCTTTGATGGAAGGAGAGTGGAAAAATTCCTATTGAATGTTACCGTCGGGTCTATGTAGTCAGACTTCTCCAAGATGTACTGAGTTTGTCACACAAATAGACTGGCATAATCTTATATTCTTTTTTCTCCAGTGACCCGCTTCACTTAACTCAAATACACTCATGATTGCCATAATTTGGTCTAGAGAAAATTTGCCCACACTACACATTTTTAATTTGTTCCTATTGCTATTTGTGTTAAGTTTGTTTAGTTCTTTCTCCTGCTTAGCGCACTTCTTTAGCGGTTAAATTGATGGCAAAGCTTTAAACTTTTTTTAAATTGATACCCTATGTACCACGAGGTATTGAGGACCAGAAGAAGAAGGCTAAACATTTTTATTTACACTCATTTAAATTTTTTCTTGCATGAAACATTTCTCCAGTGGCCCAAATTGCTTTCAGCACATTCTCCCTCGTAGTGAAATTTTTTTTTAAATGCCATTCACATCTAAGCTATTGAAGGTCATTACCAACATTTTCACACTTACTGTATTATTATTTGATTGAAATTTATTTCGATTAGTATTTCTTTCTTTCTACATAACAGTTCGCTCTCTATTTAATCTGCTCCAGTTCATTATCTACTTCTGAAATCAAAGAAAAAAAGAAAATAAAAAATATCGGCCGTATGTTTCAAGCTTTGCCGCTCTAGTGATTTCAAGAATACTCGTATGGTGGCACACTTTTTTTCCGTTTAAAAGCGCTGAAAGCCATACATATTTAACTGTGGAGAGGTTTTACTGTGTCCATTGACCTTTGCTTAATAATATGCCTGCTGATCTACATAAATGTGTATGCACAAATGTCTAATAACACTGGTTTACAGCCAAAATGCACCAGAGACGCCGTTATGAAATTCCTATGTAAAATCACCGTCTGATTCCGAAAATCAAGGTTATTTTTTATTCTATGGTAACGTTTTTGAGATATTTACGAATTACCGTTATTTCAAAAAAAAAAAAAATTCGGCTCACTTAATCATATATATCTCGAAAACGAATTGAGCGATTCCAAAACCGTTGAAAGCTTTTAAAAGGTAATAAAATTTGCTATAAACTGTGTGTAAAACACTTTTTGCTAGGCCCTGCAGATTTAAAGATAACGAGCTATCATAACGGATTTTTTTAATTTTTTTTGTAAAAATATAAAAAAATTTGTACTTTGAGAGAAAGGATCTCGAAAACTTTTTACTTTTTCGTATATTTTTTGTTTTCACTCTAAGCTCCGTTTTATTACAAAAAAAATAAACTTTGATTAAACAAAATCGATGAACTAATACAAAAGTTACAAGCATTCAAGTAAATATATCCATTTAATACTTAAGTACCCTACAAATAATACCATATGTACATATGATTCTGTCTTAACTCTATGATCTTATTTTATAATTGAAAAAGTTATGTGTCTTGTTTTGACGCTTATTTATAGAAGGATCGGTTTCTCTTATGAGAAACCAACAGTAATCACCCATCATAGCGACATCCCAGAATCCTTGATACCTACTTTCAATCATTTGCATTTGCTGGTGAAACCTTTCGCCATGCTCATCACTTTCGTCGCCAAGATTTTGCGGGAAAAAATTTAAATGGGAGTGCAGAAAATGAATTTTTAAAGACATATTTACTCCTGAAAGAAAATTAAAAAGGGAATTAGATAAATACATAAGTGACACATTAGCATATAATTTTCTTAGGCTGGATTAATCTTCCAATTCAGAACAAATTTTGGTGGTTCTTGTTTGTTCGGAGCAGGGCAATAAATTCAGATTAAGGGCTATATGTTCTCATGTAAATTTAAAAATTTGCTTTCAAACTTTTTGTTTAGTTTTAAAGTTAACTGAGAAAATGGTCTTATATGTGTTTTTTATTTACCCATTTCCGCATAGTTTTTGATTAAATCGTTTACTATCAGCTCGAAGTTAGGACTTTTGTGTTTGCCTAAAAAAGAAGTAACGACCTTTTCAAAAGAGTCCCACGCCGCTGCCTCCACTGGTGACAATAATTCTTTGAAATGGGTATTGGCCATTATTTTCCTTATTTGCGGCCCCACAAAAATCCCTTCCTTTATTTTTGCTTCTGAAATCTGTGGAAAGATTGTTTTCAAATAATGAAAAGCTTCGCCTTCTTTGTCCAAAGCCTTGACAAAGTTTTTGATAAGGCCGAGCTTGATGTGGAGCGGAGGTAGAATTATTTTTTCCTTCTTTATAAGTGGTGAGTATTTTATGTTATCCACCCCAACTTGAAACTCGATTCGTTCTGGCCAATCCTTTATGATGTCAAGACCACTACATCATAAAGGATTGGCCAGAACGAATCGAGTTTCAAGTTGGGGTGGATAACATAAAATACTCACCACTTATAAAGAAGGAAAAAATAATTCTACCTCCGCTCCACATCAAGCTCGGCCTTATCAAAAACTTTGTCAAGGCTTTGGACAAAGAAGGCGAAGCTTTTCATTATTTGAAAACAATCTTTCCACAGATTTCAGAAGCAAAAATAAAGGAAGGGATTTTTGTGGGGCCGCAAATAAGGAAAATAATGGCCAATACCCATTTCAAAGAATTATTGTCACCAGTGGAGGCAGCGGCGTGGGACTCTTTTGAAAAGGTCGTTACTTCTTTTTTAGGCAAACACAAAAGTCCTAACTTCGAGCTGATAGTAAACGATTTAATCAAAAACTATGCGGAAATGGGTAAATAAAAAACACATATAAGACCATTTTCTCAGTTAACTTTAAAACTAAACAAAAAGTTTGAAAGCAAATTTTTAAATTTACATGAGAACATATAGCCCTTAATCTGAATTTATTGCCCTGCTCCGAACAAACAAGAACCACCAAAATTTGTTCTGAATTGGAAGATTAATCCAGCCTAAGAAAATTATATGCTAATGTGTCACTTATGTATTTATCTAATTCCCTTTTTAATTTTCTTTCAGGAGTAAATATGTCTTTAAAAATTCATTTTCTGCACTCCCATTTAAATTTTTCCCGCAAAATCTTGGCGACGAAAGTGATGAGCATGGCGAAAGGTTTCACCAGCAAATGCAAATGATTGAAAGTAGGTATCAAGGATTCTGGGATGTCGCTATGATGGGTGATTACTGTTGGTTTCTCATAAGAGAAACCGATCCTTCTATAAATAAGCGTCAAAACAAGACACATAACTTTTTCAATTATAAAATAAGATCATAGAGTTAAGACAGAATCATATGTACATATGGTATTATTTGTAGGGTACTTAAGTATTAAATGGATATATTTACTTGAATGCTTGTAACTTTTGTATTAGTTCATCGATTTTGTTTAATCAAAGTTTATTTTTTTTTTAATAAAACGGAGCTTAGAGTGAAAACAAAAAATATACGAAAAAGTAAAAAGTTTTCGAGATCCTTTCTCTCAAAGTACAAATTTTTTTATAGTTTTACAAAAAAAATTAAAAAAATCCGTTATGATAGCTCGTTATCTTTAAATCTGCAGGGCCTAGCAAAAAGTGTTTTACACACAGTTTATAGCAAATTTTATTACCTTTTAAAAGCTTTCAACGGTTTTGGAATCGCTCAATTCGTTTTCGAGATATATATGATTAAGTGAGCCGAATTTTTTTTTTTTTTGAAATAACGGTAATTCGTAAATATCTCAAAAACGTTACCATAGAATAAAAAATAACCTTGATTTTCGGAATCAGACGGTGATTTTACATAGGAATTTCATAACGGCGTCTCTGGTGCAGAAAAAAAGCTGAAATTTGTGATCCAGTGTAATAAAGCGATTAGGCCAACATATTTATGTAAAATTTGTGTAAAACAGATGAAATAGAAAATTAGAGCTTTGATATGCATGAGTTTTGATAGATATAATTGGCGTTTGCATTTATATATAAAATATTTGAAACCTCTGGGAATACAGTTACGTGCTTACCAAGGCCTGCTTCAGACCATTTTAAGACTTCTAACCAGACTCTAGATATTCTAAGCTGGTAGATCGCGTATAAGGCAACTTTTATTTCTACCCATCGGTCTTTCTCTTTCATCTCACCTCCTTCATAATGATATCACAAAGGGCGAAACCGTTTTTCTTCGTCCAAGTGTGTTCATTCCTTGGGCAACCATACCTACCTACCTACCTACCTAGCTACCTTGCCAAAGAGCTGCATTTGTGACAGATAACTATCTGAACTGCGGGGAGCAGTCATATGTGGTATATGGATGGGTTCCAGACTAACCATGACATTGGAAAAGGAGCTTATCATATATGTATGACTTAAAAGAATCCTATTTAACTCTATGGGTCGAGGTAATTCTGTTTCTCAGACTGAGGTACACTTCATGGAATTCTATTGGATGCAGTATGAAGACTGTGGGGAGACTTACAATGGCTTCTTTGAAGTGATAATCGAACCAGAGAAGCTTGATGCAGTATATACAGCTTCTCAATTCAAATTCCTTAATATGGAAATGACAGATGCCGCAAGAGACAAGCAGAAACGATAGAGCAGGAACCAGTAAAATTCAATGGGAAAGTGAAATAAATTGTTCTTGTAAAGAAAGCCATTTTAAATTATGATTATAATCATAATTCCTTACACCACTTGTGAATATGAAATTAAGCGCTCATAAAACTCCTGCACACAAACAGTAGAACATGGCGAAAGAAAGACAGCAGAAGAGTTAAGCATGAAATTACATACCCCGCAAAAGAATAAAGTGAAATAAAAAGAAAAAAGAAATCAGCGAAAGCCACAGCAGCAGCTCCAGAACATAGAAATGCCTGACAGCGCAATGGGTGTAGAGTGGCTCGCTCCGGTTATGTGAAACGAGCAAAGCTTAACACTTGAGTGCCTTCATTTCGTAGCTTAAATAAATCAGCAGCAAATTATAATAACAACAATAGTCGAGTATGTTCATCGGCAGCTAAACTCATCAACATACGAGTATCTATCCGTCGTGATATGCTTTGACTGCCATATTGATGATGACGATGATGTGCATGAAAAAGTTTCATTCAACAAATGATAAACAATAAGTAGTCGTACTCATGTAGGCAACAACAACAACTATCCATACAACAAAAAATCCAACTGCTGACAGACAACAAAGAAAAACTACATACATACATATGCATCTACAAACTATATTTATATACGAATAAATATTTGTAGTCTGTTGAACTCCTCTTGGGCGCTAGTTGCCTCACTGCGTCAGTTGCTGCGCATCACGCTCACAGACGACGAACTGCCTGTCAAGTAACACATAGGTACAATAGACATACAAATGTACATACAAGGAAGATCGCTGGCAAAGTTGACGCTCATTATGACAGTTCAGTGCCTTCGAAAGCATCCCAAAAAGCGCCGCGAACTACTGCAAGTGTCATTTGGGTTCACAAACACATAGGCATGTACTTGGAACGCGTTTATATGTATGTATCTGTGATATATGTGTGCTAATACCTACTTATACCTGCAGTAAAAATTGTGTAAGTCACTTGAAGGGAGTGTCGGTATTGAAAGTACTGCAGGGTTAGTATAGGCAAAGGGCTTAGGCACAAAAATTCGCCGCTCGCTCGCGACACTAAGAGGCCGACAAGTTCTGGACTTAATTTTGTGGTTAATCAAAAACATTTGAGAGCCTTTTCTATAAATTTTGTTCAAACTATTACTGGTCCATAAGGCACTAGTTTCAGTTTAGTTGCTGAGGCCCACTTTTGAAGTAAATCAAATACATTTGACATCCTTTTCTAAAAATTTCGCTCAAACACTGGTTCATAAAGTACTAGTTTCGGACTAGTTGCTGAGGCTCACTTTTGAAGTAAATCAAAAAAAATTGACAGCAATTTCTATTAATTTCGTTCAAACTAGTATTGGTTTACAAAGTACTAGTTTCGGCCTAGTTGCTGAGGCCTACTTTTGAGGTAAATCAAAAAAATTGGCAGCAATTTCTATTAATTTCGTTCAAACTAGTATTGATTTACAAAGTACTAGTTTCGGCCTAGTTGCTGAGAACCACTTTTGAAGTAAATTAAACACATTTTGCAACCTTTTCTATAAATTTCGTTTAAACTATTACTGGTCCATAATGTACTAGTTTCGGACTAGTTGCCTATTTATTACAGCTATCAAATATGCATCATCGTTGCACACATTTTTTTATGTTACTAATGTTTCAATTGTTGCTCTTCTTACTGCTTACTTCAACTGCTGCCCTAATGACGCTGATGACACAGCTTTTTCATTTTCATATTTTCTCCATTTACTTGTCGTGTTTGTTGATTTTCATTAACTAAAATTGGGCGCTAGCTTATATCACAGCTACCACTTGGACTAGAGTATAACTTACTCTTTGCACCGCTGTGCTCGTAGACCCTTGACATTTCAGGTCTTCAAAGCTACTTTTACATACATTTGTGTGTGTGCACTCGTCCATAGATATGAAGGAAGATGCAAGTAAAAAAGTATGCATTTACTGCATACATATTTGTAGAGGCACACTATGGCTTGATATCTACTGAGTCTCTACTGCCTGAGTGTCTCTACTGGCTGACATCAAAATGTTTGCCGGTTGTGGAAGAGTAAATTTCATGAAGAGCAGTGTGAGGTTGATGTTTGTGTCACAAAAACGGTTCAGTGACCTAATATTATAAAAAAAATGTCTCGTGTTTGCATAAAGAGAAAGTAAACCTTCACAACTCTATAATTTTACATTAAATAAAGTGCGTAAATCCACTTAAATAATTTGAATTTTTATTTTTACAGAAAAAACCCTTAAAGTTTTGTTTTAAGCTTGGCTGTTTTAACCCTTAAAGTTTTCTTTTTCCTTTTACCAGCAGAGTTCAATAATAACCGCTTGTAGCTTTTAGTGATCGTTCGTCAACACATAAAAGTCGAAGCAGCAATCGCACATTCGTGAGCTCACACGTGAATTCTTTGGTTATCATCTTTGAAAAGTCCACCAGGCTAAAAAGTCTTTTTCACTTAGTTGCATTTCTTTTCTTTAGAGCCACCCGAATATTTTGTTCATTGAGTTTGGACAACCTCCTGAACTCTGGCAAGAAAGTTGTCTGCGACAACAAAGATATTTGCCTCTCGAATCCTAACACGGAGAACACCGTCGAAGGTTCAATTGCATGGTTTTTGGGTGCAGGCAGTGTTGTTGTTGTTGTTGTTGTGGAGGGTTGAGTATTTCTACTGAATAGTCTTAATTAGCGACTAGCGCCGTTTTAATACCACTGTTCTCGTGTGATGTCCTTTTATTTTTGTTTTAAGTCAGATCCATTTCGTGAGATCCAGCTATAACAGCAAAATTTTTATCGTTACCGCATGAGCGAAGTCTTGTTCTAGCTAAACCCGTACAGACATTCGCATAAAGAATGGAAAAGACATTCTTTCACACCCTCCGCTCGACAGCTTCTGCAGATGGGATTGAAAGGACGGTGGAGTCTGGCTGTATGATCTTCTACTTTTCAGTGACCTGTAAGAGTTGCGGTAATATGTGAAATGTTTGAGCGAGAGCATCCTAACAGGTAGTTCGTCCTCTGGGTGTTGTACGACGGCCAAGTTTTTCTTGTTGTAGTGTATGTAGTTAATTGCTTCCACCTTCTTTCGCAGTGTAGTGTGACGCAATGGATGTTTTTATTGTAGTGAATGGGGTAGCGACTGCAACCGCTTCTGTTATGTCTTGTGTCGAACCTTTTCTTGCCAGCTCATCTGCTTTCTCATTACCTATGGCCGGGAACCCATATCAACCAATAATTTAAAGCCAATGAGCAAGCAGTTCTAGTTCCTCTCTGCATTGTAAATTTAGTTTGGATGAAGTGGAGTTGGAGTCGAAGGCCTTGATAGCGGTTTGACTGTCTAAAAAGATAGCTGCTTTTGCACCAATCTCTTTGTAGTGTTTCAGTGATTCGCAAGCTTACCTGATTGCTAATAGTTCTGCCTGAAACACGCTGGCATAGTGAGGAAGTCGAATTGATTTGGATAAGTTGAGCGGCCACGAATAGAGGCCAGCTCCCACACCACAGTTCAACTTAGAACCGTCAGTGTAGATTTCGACATCAAATCTACCAATCACTTTCCCTTTCCTCTATTCGGCTCTCGGTGGAAAACGTACCGTAAAGTCTCTCTTCAAGTTGAGTTCGGAGATTGTGAAGTCTGATTTGTTTTTGAGCTGTGTCTTGCTTGACCAGCTTCCTATATGCAGGTAGTGTAGGATTTCATTTTATAATTTAATAAGCCGATGGAGAGGGGGTCAAACATTTGCTGGACGAATGAAAAATAAAATTGCTGTTAAGAATTACATACTTGCAAGCGACGAGAGATCTATATAACGCGCTTTCACTACGTTACCTAGTTGGCCTGTGCTTTGATATACCTCTTCGTAAGTAGGTGCAATGGTGAAGTACCATTCTGGCCTCCTCAAGTAGCACTAAAGCGCCGCTTTGATACCATTATGAGACCTCCAACGGGCAGATATATGTAGCCGCCCAGAGCGTTTGATGTAATGGAAAAGATTTATGGGATTTAGGTATGCGCAATGCCCTAGGCTGTCGATGAAACGAGCACCCACTGACGTTAATCGTCTAGCTGCCAAACCCGGACATTTACAGAGAAAAAGCTCAACAGTATCCTTCTCTGAAAGGTCCACACAGCTTCTGCAATGAGGGTTAAATGGTAACCCTAGCTTTTTCGCGTGCGTGCCGGCCCTTCAATGACCGATAAACACAGCTACACTTTGGAAATTAAATGGCGAGGAGTCCGCAGGACTTTCTGTGGCCAAAGTGTTTTCGAAATAGCACGTGGACAAATGGAGCTCCAGCCTTTCTGCGCTTTCCTCTTCGGTACTTTCCTTTGCTCGCGAGTATCCTGCAAGAGTAGGCCTCAAAGTTCTAGGTGAGAAATTTATTGTGTTTATGAGCTTTTCTATTGTTTAAGCTCCCTATGATGCAGATTTTTTCCACTTTCGAAATTGTGTGTGCCACAAAACTCTTCGTCTTCCACCAATTGATCTAGTTTTCGTTCTTCTACTCGTTTTAAAAGTGTTGCTAAAACTTTGCAAGTGCTTTCTAAAAGTTAACAAATTTTGCCCCGAATAAGCCAACAGTAGTTCAGCAGTAAGCTTCGCGCATCACATCTTCTATCTTCCTCAGCTACAACTACCTACCTCATATGTATTTATGCTAATTACCCGCGCTAGTGGCCAAGTGGGTGCACAAAGTTCATTTGTATGAGTAGCTTCCACGCCAGCCGTCTATCAACGATAATCTCGTGTGTGCGTTACATGCAACATTTCAGCATTTTCCTGTACATACCAGCCTTCTTGTCGATGGGTACTGCAACTTAGTAGGTTACACTTGCCTACGTACACATCTACATATGCGTGTATGTGTATGAGTGCACGCCCCACACTACGAAGCACTTGCGACTTCTCTTAATAGCCATTTGCTGTAATTTTACTGCGCTTCCACGTAAAAGTGGCAAGCATTGAAGTTCGTACGTGCATCTAGCGGTGGAGAGTAGTTACTTTTCTGCAGTAGCTGACTGCTTTAGTAGACATATAGCAGCCACTTCACCTACATTTTCAGAACGCACGCACTCATATGTTGCATGCTACATAGAAACTTTTGAATTATCTTGTTTTTTTAATTTACTTTTTACGAAGTAACTTTGCTAGCACCGTTGAAGTGAGTTTAAATTTCGTTATCTTGCCATGCGGCGTAGCCCTTTTTCGTAACAGTGGAATTGCGGTTTTTACCTAACTTTTCACGAAACAAAAACTTTAAACGCCTAAAAAGTGTAGCCCGTATTGCACAAAGTGAAATTTATGTGCATATGTATGTAGGAGTATGAGTATGCCTGTATGTCGCTGACAGAGCCCTATGCCTTTGCCACATGGTTCGCCGTCTATGGTGTCATGCAGCTTGCGTCATTTTTTGGTTATGCTTGAGTGATTCTCAAACAGCCAATGCCAATAGCTGGAGCGCAGCAGCTACTGTGTATACATACGTACATACATACATAGGTACTTATATCTGTACATACACTCATATATCTCACATATGTATGCTCATATTCAAACTTACCCTGTCGGAAAAATTTGAAGTTAAGTTGCCGCTGGAGGTAATTGAAAGCATCTAGGACAACGGCACGCAAAATTTTACAGCTCTTTCTATAGAAAACAGATTCGTTTCTGAAATCTGATTTCCAATTTCTAGATTCCAAATCCACTAAAGCACTTCAAGTTTAGTACTAGTGAATTTTCCTACAGGGTACATTTCATTCGCCTTGACTCCAGCATCGTTCCATACATAACTTGCACTGAACTTTGCTCTTATATATTTTCTCATATATTTTTTCATTTATTTCTGGTTTTTATTTTGAATTTTCAACACATTTTGATGCCCTCCTCTTCATACGAAAGTATTTATTTTCTATGACAATTAAAATTTTTCTTTTGTAGAAATTCCACCTCTTATTTCCTATTTATGCTGTCCACCTGTGTAATGCTAGGTAATCCCCTAGATAATGTTAACAAAAAAGTATAAACTAAACAAATACGCAAAAAGTAAATACTCTCGTACTTACAGTGAGTGTCAATAAAATCGTACATCTATTTTTGGTCTTTTTTTTCGAAAATTAACTTTTTTAAGTTGAAAGTGTAAACTAAATCAACACTCAAAAAGTGCATACTCGGGTGCATACAGTGAGTGCCACTAAAAATCGTACATCTAAAGTTTTTTTTTGGAAAATTTAATTTTTTTTAATTGCAAATATAAACTAAACAAACACTCAAAAAGTACATACTCGGGAACATACAGGGTGTGTCACTAAAAACCGTACATCTATTTTTTGTATTTTTTGGAAAATTGAATTTTTTGAAAAAATATAAAAATATAAACTAAACAAACACTCAAACAGTACATATTCGGGAACGTACAGTGAGTGTCACTAAAAATCGTACATCTATTTTTTTGATTTTGTCCTGCAAAATTTAAGTTTTTGAATTGAAAGCATAAACTAAATCATTAATCAAAAAGTACATACTCGGGAACATACAGTGAGTGTCACTAAAAATCGTACATCTAACGTTTTTTTTTTTTGGAAAATTTAATTTCTTAAATTGAAAGTCTAAACTACATCAATAAACAAATAATACATACTCGCATACCTACAGTGAGTGTCAATAAATATCGTACATCTATTTCTTTTTTGGAAAATTTAATTTCTTAAATTCAAAGTATAAACTAAATCATTCATCCCTAAATTATATACTCGCATACATACACTGAGTATCACTAAAAATCGTATATCTAAATATATTTTTTTTTAATTCATTTATTTTAAATGGAAAGTATAAATTAAATTAACACTCATAAAGTACATACTCGTGTACTACAGTGAGTGTCACTGAAAATCGTATATCTACAATATATTCTTTGTTTAAAAAATTTAATGATTTTCATTTGAAAGTATACAGTAAGTGCCACTAAATATCGTTTTTTTTTTTTTGGAAAACTAAATTTTTTTAATTGAAACTTAGCGTATTGGTGACATTCGAACAACAACTGTATAAAAAATAGAATAAAGCTTGAAATACACTGATGGAAAATTTACAATATTTCATCGAAATTTCAAAAATTAAAAAAAAAAAACAATTTTCTAATTTTTTCGGATATCTATATTTATAAAAATTTTATGTAAAAATTCTGTTTTAATGTAATATAAACAGTGAGTGCCATTAAAAATCGCACAATTACTATTTTATTTTTGGAATGTCTACATTTTTTGCTACTTTACTAAAACAGTATGGCGATATTTTAACAAAAAAGAGCTAAATGAGAATGTAATACTTTTTAAGAACCTTAAAAAAATTAAAAAAAAATTCTTTCAAATTTCAAAAATTTAAATTTTTTAAATTAATTTAAGTTCAATGTTTTCAAGTATGCAGTTTTGTAGCTCTTTCACTTTCAATGTGATAATTCAATATTTGCTTCATAGATTTTTATATATTTTATTTTTGTGGAGGAAATATTGATCAAATTTCATTACGCCAACTGCTAAAAGCAGACACTTTAAACTAAATTTAAGCTATGAATATAACACTAAAATCAAATAAGCTACAAATATGCATCACCGAAAAAAATAAAATTTTTCGTATATTATTTAATTTTTTTCAAATAAATTTTTTTAAAGGTTTTTGTAAATTGTTTAATTTTCTTCAAATATTTTTTTTTTTAAGTTTTATGTGTAAATTATTTAATTTTTTTTTTTTCAAATAATTTGTTTTTAAAAGTTCAACATACTGTTTTGCACCACTTTTATTAGTATTGGTCTATATATTTATAATAAATTAACAAACTAATTTAAATTATAATAAGTTTTAAAAACTTTCTAATCATTGCACACAAAAAACAAAAAAAAAAATAGCTTGTCTCATTTTCAGTGACACCGACTGTATATAGTATTACCTTATTTGCGAAGACCCAGAAAAGTTCTTAAGTGTTGATAGATATGACAAATAAAGCTAAAGTTTGATTAAATATACAACACTTGAGCTGACTGTGCTGTAGATGGATTGAGTTGTGGGCTGGTGTTGTGTTTGCGATAGAAAAATTATATTATTTGAAGATACAAAATATTATATACTTACTTACTAAGCATAATTACCACGAATTACACAAAGAATGTTTACAGAAGTTTGTGAAAGAAGAAGCATTTACTCAATTTTAATTTCTCTCTTCCAAATATTTTTTCGTTTTTCCTTCATAAACTTAACAAATAAACGCATTCATTTGCAAAAAAAAGCTATTTGGTTTATTTTTTCAACATTCTTTCTTGCTTGCCACACTCATGATGCGCGTTAAGTGACTCGTAAAAGTCGCCAACCCAAGCATTCTATCGCCAACTGTCGGCTGCTGCCTGCCAACCTGAGTGCTACGTCCTAAAGAAAAGCAACAAAAAAATATTAAAAAATTGCAAACACAACTCGCATGCAGTCATCCGCTGCCATTGTCTGCGCTGCTTAGTACCCATTTCAGCAGCCAACGCCAACAGTCAACCACAGCCAGCGTTGCGTCAATGTGGCAACTCGCACGCGCAGACGCCATTGCTAATGCCGCTTTTATTACCAGCAAGGCAGTATGCGTTTTTCGCGCGCGCACTGTGAAAATAACGTGGCAGTGATATATGGGCGCTCGCATGATTTTCACCGACTGCACATTTTTTCGCACATTTGTAATTTTATTGCAGTGCGAAAATGAGAGCAAATATTTTGAAGGGAAAATATTTATGTGAAAGCAGTGAAACAAAAAAATACTAATAATGAAGAAGAATAAAATTTCTAAATAAAAGAAATTGTCGCCGGCGTGGTATTCCTGTCAGTAGCGCAATGATTTTTCCCTTACCACTGACTGTTGCCATTAATTTCCATTGTAATTTTTTATTGCTTACATTTTTTTAAATTGCATATGCAACTTTTGTGGTCTTAAACTGTCGTTGGCGATTTGGAAACCTTGGAAATTTTGTGCGGCAGTTTCCCTGTATCAACAGAAGCCGGTCTAGCACTTGAATTTTGAGCATAAGTTGCATTTTGCGTAATTATTTGAGAGGAAAGTTTTTGATATTTTTTAACTGTTCCGGAATTTGCATCCGCTTGAACAAGTTGCTCAAGTTGCTTGACCGTTATTGCAGGCTTAAGACTCAGAGAAGACGGTTATTATACTCATAGGCATATATAAAATAGTCACGTACATTCTTTGCTGGCTTCTTGAAGGACCTGCAGCTTTATGCCGCCTGCAAACGGCAGATAGTTTTTTAAGTGAGACTCGTTCCATAGCAGAAATACAGTAGTAGGTTTGCCATTGCCTGTGGACTAGCGACCGCTATTAGAAAAAAACACTTCTATCATTTGATATTTCATGCCCATTGTGGCTGTCGAACCCGAGCGCAATCAGCTGACATTCACGCATAAACCCAATCAGTCTAGAGCGGCCGATGGTTTTTGCATTGCTGCAATATCTCACTACTTGCCGGCAATTCTAGGAAAGTTGGCGCTTAAATCGATACCTATCAGTACCGATTATTGTAAGCCATCTACTACTTTAAGCGGAGTCGGTGGAGAAGTTTCTCCTCAGAGCTGGAACTAGAAATACTCTTTTGAGCTATCTGATCACTGTAATTTATATCAGGCGGAAGTGCTGGCCATCCAGATGGTCATACGGAAAGGAAGAAAGAACAAGTAGGTGTATATCAGTCAAGAAGCTCTGCAATCGTAAGGCGCATGCGTGTAACCAAAGTACCAAGACTGCCCCTAAATGCTGTAGATATTTGAATTGGATGACCGAACACTTTTGGTTTCAATCCATATGGCTGCATGGAGGCCGAGGGATTAAGGTTAGAAGCAAGGCTGTTTAATAGACGAAGGAAAAGGCGACCATTCTCCGTCTTCCAGGTGATAGGTAGACAAATGACCACTTTTAAACTACATCAAACCTCTCAAATAGTTTATGGACGCTAGCAAAACTTCTCGTCCTGAGGAATCGCCAGTTTTACTTGGCACTTCTAAGGCAAAATATTCACGAACGTCTGTCGGGTTATTGAGAAATTAAATCTGTTTTTTTACTAGAGCTTACAAAGGCTCTTAAGTAGTTATGTATATACAGTTAGAAGGCCGAAAGAAAGCGAATTTTCCAGAATTTTTTCTGAGAACAATTTTAAATTTATTGATCTAAAAATTTGTACAAATATTATGTTATCTTTTAGCTATATTTTAAGACTTAGTATTAGTAAAAATATTTATTTGGAAAGGAGCTACAGCTCTCCGGGAGCTCCTCTCAAAAAAGACGTTTTGCGGTGACTACTATATCTCTGAACTGGATCCTCTGAAATTAAAAAGGCCAAATAGATTTCGTTAAAGTAATGTTAAATCTAGTAATTAATCGAAGGAATAAGCAAAATAAATTTTTTTGACAAAATGGCGGTTTCTCAAAAAACAAAAGCGAGAGAGAAGTCTTGCGAAGGAGCCTTGACAAAGTGCATTGCCTGAACTTAATTGTGTGATCTAGAGTGAATTTCCTAACATAAAAGAGGACCGACCAGTGATTTCATACCTGTATGGTCTCATAATGGTTCTACTTCTAACCTGTATAGGAGAGCTACTTTCTGCAGTCGTTCTAACCTTGTCTAACCTTAACTGCTGGAAAGCTGATATCTCTAATGTTAAGGTTGAGTTAAGCTATTTTTCTCTGTGAGTGTCCTGCCTTTGCTAGAGCAGGGCTACGAATTTTGGGCTCCGGTGTCGTGAGAATGAGTAATATTCGTTCTCTAAAACTGAAGGATATTTACAGATTTGCCCTGGCTCGACCATTTCAAATTTCAATTTTTCAATTTCAAGCTATTTTTTTACTGCAAATGTATTCTGTCAAGCCTCAAATTTTATTCAAACTAAGAGATTTATCCCAAGCCCGCTTTTCTGATAGACATTTTTGGCATTCCACAGCCGCAAAGAATGCTTGAACTTTTAACTGAGTTACTTACTTCCGAGGGTTCGAATCTCGGTGAAACACCAAAATTAAAAAAAACATTTCTCTAATAGCGGCCGCCCCTCGGCAGGCAATGGTGAGGAGCTCGGCCAAATACCCAAAAAGAGTGTACGCGCTAATTATATATATATATATACCTACTTCCGAGCAACGGTTTCCATTTCACTTTTATTAGTTAAGAGAGTCTTTACACAATTTTTTTTTGGACGAATATAAATTTTCTCCATTCTTTTGCGCTTCTCAAACTTCTCTCGCAAACTTCCGTTAAGTCTTTGTTATCTACTCCCAATTAATAGAAAGTTTCTCTCATTTCGACTACAAATAGAAAATTTACTCAGCTTTGATCTACAATTTTGTATTAAACTGTTACAGCCTTCACCTCAGTGCAATCCGAGAACTTATTTTTCACACAAGCACTTTTTTCTTTTTATTACCTTTAAATCCGAACAAAATATTGATACCTCATTGCTATAATCATCCGTTTTTTTCTTTTTATTACTTTTATTCCCCTGCTTCACTGCGATTCTTCGCTGCAGCCACAATTCTTCCTGCTAACTGCTTGAGTCTCTCCAATTGTATAGTAAAAATAAACAACAACAATAATTCGCTTTATTTGTTTACTGCATGCATATCTTCAAGCTAACTTCCGAAAAAGGCAGTCTCAGATTTGTTTTATTTCTCTCGCCGCTATAAATTCGCCGGATGCCTGCTCTTTGTTTGTTTCGTTCTTTTATTATGTACTTCAAATTATCTAACCACCGTTTTTTTTTCACTATTCTATTTTCCCAATGTAAATTTTCATTCAACTCCTCATCTCCGTCTCTGTCATTTCGTGTTGTAGTGAAAATGCGAGACTACAACAAAATAAAATCACCAGAAATATTATTGCGCACTTACCTTTAAACGCTCTCAACTCCAATGCATTGCTCACTCTTCTAATTCTCCGCTGTGTGAGTCACTTAAACCGGCTAATTTTGTCATTGACTTCGCACGCCCACACAAAAACTTTTACTCAGGCATCAGCGTCTTGTGCGCATACTTTTCATGCCCTCTCATTTTACAAAAAGCAGTAATAAAACTTAATTTGGCTGTATGTGGAAAATTACGTAGAGTTTTCCATTTTCTAATTGCTTGGCCACGTAAAAACTCACTCTCGTATACTCGTACTCGTTTACTCTCCCAGCGAGCGCTTATATGTGATACAACGTGGGGAGGTTAAAAACTTCGCAGAATCGAAGGCAAAGCGATATATTCTCCTTTAAGCTCATCAAATATTGCATACATTTTATTTGTATTATGAAAAATATATTTTTCTTAGTCTTTAAAATAAACAGAAATAGGTTAAGTCAGCCTCATCATGACTACCATATTTTTTCCAGAACATTATTTTAATTTTTGATAAAAAATATATAGTTTGTAAGATACTCTTTTTTCGTAGATCTCCGCTTGGAAGACGCTACACTAGTCTGGAAGTTTAAAGGAGAAAGTTAGGGATAAGAATAAGTTTTCTTTTTTAAGTTAAAAAGTAAAAAATTACGCTTTTTTTATAAACAAATTGATCAAAACTATATTTTTAGTGATAATTAATATAAAATTTGAGATATATTCCAAGGCCAATATGTAAAAGAATATCTCTGTAAAATTTTAAGTTGATATCTTGATTACTTTTTGGGATATACAGGGCCATTGAGGTAAATCCTGAATGTTGAACTTAAAAACAAAACTATTGGATATTTAAAAATAATTTTATTTGCACTTAACTTTGTATAATGTGAGTACACATATCATAGTTGAAAATTATTCAATGTAACCTCCATCTCGTGCAATTACCTGCTCCAGCCGGGACCTGATGCGCCCACATGCGCGAGCTACCTCCTCTTTGTCCATTGTGGTCATAACTTCCTCGATGGTTGTCTTCAGTGCGTCCTTAGTGTTATGAGGCTTCGCGTTAACTTTTGCTTCAACTGTGCCCCCCACACGTAATAATCAAGAGGATTGCAGTCTGGGCTTGAAGGTGGCCAAACATCAGGTGACCAGTGGTAGGGTAGGTTGTTCTGGAGCCAAGCCTGAGTCTTCTTTGCCTTGTGAGCAGGTGCGGAGTCCTGCTGAAACACATATTCTCTTCTAGCAGCCACGCGGCCCATCCAGGGTTGCGTTTTTTTGTAGCGCGACAGCGCGGAAAAAACCCTATTTCGAGAAAAACTTGATTAAAATTTTCGTTCTTACTCATTTTTCGCTCGACGCCCATCACTTAACTGACTTTATAGGGACTTTTTAGACTTTCTATTAAGTTTAAAACACTGAAAGATATTCTTTAGATTGTAAATGAATTTTCAAGGAAAAAAATGGACAATTTGAAAGTGCTGGAGGAGCTGTGCCCCTTAAATTGACTTTCTATCTTTCTTAAGTAGCATAAATCAATTATAAATCATTGTTTCTTCCGGAAATAGAAAGACTTTCTGTAAACAGATGATATATCTTTCTTTTTTAGTTAAAAAAAAATTTCAACTCAATTTGCAATTGAATCTTCTTTATCGTTCGTATTTTTATCTAACTTTTCCTGATTGGCGTCCTTACCCGATGATATCTCTAAGGTTAATGAATCTATTTGTTTGAAATTTTAGTATACATTTCATCATGGAACGCTACACACTTGAGCAACGATTGCAAATCGTGCAAATTTTTTATGAAAATAATCGTTCTGTTACTGCTACTTTAAGAGCATTTTTTCCAAAAAATTATCTTCAATGATGAAGCTCACTTTTGGCTCAAGCAAAATATGCGTTACTGGGCAGAAAGCAATCCACACGTGATTCATGAGGCACCGTTGCATCCCGAAAAAATCACTGTTTGGTGCGGTTTACATGCCGGCGGCGTAATTGGCCCATATTTTTTCGTTGACGAGAACGATCGCCACGTTACTGTGAATGGAAATCGATACCGTGACATGATAAACGATTATTTTTGGCAGTAATTGAATGGTATGGACTTAGACGGCATGTGGTTTCAACAGGACGGGGCCACAAGCCACACAGCACACGCTACAATTGATTTGTTGAAGAGTAAGTTCGATGAGCGCATTATTTCCAGAAATGGACCGGTCGAATGGCCGCCGCGCTCGTGTGATTTGACACCTCTAGACTATTTTCTTTGGGGTTATGTGAAGTCATTGGTCTACAGTAACAAGCCGGCGACGATTTGTGAACTGAGAGCCAATATTGAACGCGAAATTGCTGGAATTTCGGCCGATTTATGCAAAAGAGTGGTCGAAAATTGGGTTCAACGATTGGACTTCGTAAAACGTGCACGCGCTGGTCATGCAAAAGAAATCGAATTTCATACTTAAATTTATACGTTCAAACTCTATAATAAAAAAAAATTAGTTAAAAAAGTCAAACTGTTTGTGTTTTATTCAAAAAGTTGAAGCGCTCTTACTGAAAAACGCTTTAGTTGGATAGAGTCGCCAGTAGCGTAGGTTAAAAAAATTCCTTCTCCAACTTCCATCTCCAACAGCTCCATTCCGCATACTTTTCGACCTCCCCTTGCACAGCATAGCAATGCTAAAGGTGGCAACAACTGCTACTGCTGCGGCAGTTAAAGTATTTTCGTACTATTGCCAAAAAGACAAATTGGAGGAAGAAAATGCCCTGAACTTGAGTGAAGTGCCATGGAAAACAACTTGTATATGTATGTAGGTGTGTGTGTGTAGCGCATGTGGAGGCCATTTTCTGATATTTATGAGCGTTGGGGTATTGAACTTGAAAATGGTAGTGTCATTTCTGAGGGTTGCTGAAAATTGTTTTGCAATCACTTATGAAATATTTTTGTTTTTCATATTTATAATTTAAATAAGAGATCACTTAGCTGAGTAAAAAAAAAACACACAAAACTAACAAAATTATGTTTAGTTTATTTTTGTGCCGCAGTGGAACATCGTAAATACTTGTAGTTGTCATGGCTTGCCTAATTTTTCAACAAATGCTTTACGCGCTCAACAAATTATGTCTGTCTGTACGTACATTTGTATGTTTAATAGATGTTTTTCCGTTTTTGCGCTTATGCCATATTTTTCAGCACCCACATACAAATTAAGCAATGATTCTTATTTTTATTTTTATTTTTATTTGTGGTTACTTAGTTTGCCCGCTGATTGCATGAGATTTGCTTCTTTTTTTGTCTATTTTCGTTTGGGACTTAATAATTTCCGCCTGTTCTACATCAACCGTATTTGGGTTAAACTACTTTTTTTGGGGAAATTGAAACTAGTTTTATTTATAAATACGAGGGTCACTATGTAAATTGTCAGTGGAGCTGCTTTAGACTGAAATCCACAGGCATCACGAAAGCAAGGACGTCCAAGAGGCTCTTGGTGACGTAGCAACATAGATGACTTTGATTGTATAGACAGGAGTTCGAGTAGATCTAGGACCGGTCTTATAGTATCATCCCATCTCACTATGACGGATCTTGAGTAATTTTATTGTCAAGACCGGGTAGCGGTTGAGGTTTGTTATAGGGGTAGACGCGGATGGTCGAAGTTTGTGATTGATTTGCTTATTTTCCTTACGATGCTCTGGAAGGGCCACCACCTGGGAAGGCTACCAGTCTCGTGCGGTTCTGTGAGCGGCGTAAACTGAGACTTGTTCTATGTTGCGATGCTAATGCCCAGCATACAATCTGGGGCAGCAGCAAGTGCAATGGACGGGGCTTTCGGCTTTTCCGGTTTATCGCTTGCTCTTGCCTCGACATACACGGGCACACAGCCTACGTTTGTAACTTGTCGAAGACAAGAGGTGATTGATATCACTCTATCAAACTCAAAACTTGTGTAGTCAGTCAAGAATTGAAGAGTTCTTGTCGAAGATTCGTGCTCAGACCACAGGTACATTGAGACAGAACAGACTGGCAGAAGTTTAGGGGGCGTTGTGGGACCTTCACATGGCGCCACCAAGACTTTGGAAAGAACATGGCATTGAGGCGGCTGTTGAGAGACTCAACGCTGCCTTAACTGAATGCTTCCCGTTCCTTGGTGGATTCGAGCGCTCCACATGTTGAGGCGTGAGTCTAGAAAACTTCTAAACCGGGCCCTCAAGACTAACATTGCTAAAGACTGGGAGCGATACCATGTTGTTCAGAAAAACTAAAAGAAGCTTATTCGGAAATCGAAAAGAGCTTCTTATATGGAATTCTGCACCGGTATTGAATCTCTGAATGACACGGCGAAATTGGTTAGAATCTTGAAAAGTAACCCAACTAGAAAGCTGGGGTCGCTTACGAAATCTGATGACTTGTTCACGGAGAGGCAAAGTGAGACACTCAGCTTGCTGATGGAATCTGACTTTCCTTCTGCAGCCATCAAACCCACGGTTGGCAAACGGCTTACTCTAACCCACAAGCGAGCAGTTCCTCCTGTCACTAAGCAGAGGGGATAGTAGGCAGCTGGTTGAACTGATGAAATGTGGGCATCTCTGATAATGCACTCTGGCCAGCATGTGGAGAGGAGGTTGAGACGGTGGACCACTTTCTGTGCATCTGCCCGGCCTTCGCTCGAATTAGGCTTGAGGCCTGATGTGGCATTGGCACACAAAAAGGGAACCCGAGTGTAGTACAATGGACTTAATTGTGTCTGATTGCTGTACTTGTTAGTCTGTCCCGACCACAAAAAAAAAATTGTATAGACGAACACCCAACCTGGGCATAGCTTAAGGCATTAGCTGAAAGCCCAAGAAAAGTGGGACAAACGGTTAATAGAAGAAAGATCGTTTAGACCTTCTGATTAAATTTAGTTTAAAATGCCCAATTTTTATTCTCGTAAGGCATTGTTAGGCATTAAAGGTCAGTCTCACAAAATCCTGCCATCTCTTGGGCATCTCTTAGACAGATGTTAAAATATATTATACTATATTTCTGGTCAAAATATGGCTATGAAGTATACTGGTGAGCAGGCTGTATATTCCAAGGATGGATATGATTATCTAGAGAGGAATACTGCTGATCAAAATATGATACGAAAGGAGTCCTAGGATGGAAGTTTTGTATGGAAAAGGGTCGCGTCTATTATGTATAAAGGCTATAGGGGTGAACTCATGACATAAGAAGCTGCTCAATGGAGTTCTTACAGGGTTGTAAAGCAGGAGTGAAGTATTTTTCGTGGATGGGGTTTCATTGACGAAATCATAACCGGCAATGACAAGATTTTTTTAATGCAAAAGACGATTCAGCAGATTTCATTAAAGGAAAGGTGGGATCTTGACTTCTCTTTTGCCGTTTTTGAGATAGATATCTGTATAATTAAGATGCTGAGAGACTATATCTCTCCTGTCGCATGACTTGAGCGTTTAAAGAAAATATTCTTTAACGACTTCCGGAGGTGGTCTCTATTGGCTTAGTACTAAGGGAGTCTGGGTTCTGCTTTCGGACACGATGTTTTTGCTTTTGTTTCTGGTTGAAATACAAATAATTGAATTTTTAGCGGCAGTTATATGTAAATATTTTTGAGAGCTGTCAGAAAAAGTAAGATATTCTGCACTTGTCAACCAGTCGCCGCAACTTGGGGTACAGATTCCAGCTTTTCGAAATTCGACACGTAACTAAATATAATTTTTTTCTGATTTACAGCAACTGGTTATTAAAAAAATTAATCTTAGACGCGCAATCAAACACCTGAGTGCTATTTATGATAATGCTGCAATTCACAAAATATAACGGTACTAGTAAAATCGTTTCACGAAGGCGCTACACCAAACGGGTAACAAAAAAGTATTAAAGTTTAAATTTATTAAAGAAAAAAAAACATAACAACTGAATTAAAACTAAAACAGATGCGTGTAACGGAACCAAAAACATACATATGTACACATATATTTATATGTACAACTCAATATGAATAGGATTACACAAAACGAAACCAAAAATTATTAATTAAAAATAAAAATAAAAAAACTGAACGCTAATTAATCGAATTAATAATCAAGTGGAAAGCTAATTCAAACTTAATTTATGCTATCAGCAAAACAACAACAACAACATAAACAACATTTAGTCAACCGAACCAACAATCACCAACAACAACAAATAAAATGAATTGCGTCGCAATACCGCCACCGGAAGAGAAACAACAGCCGATACAGCAAATTTTGCACAACGAACTGGTGTTGCCACCGCCGCACGCTACACCGGATACCAGCGGCGGCAACCACAATACTGGCAGCGGCAGCGCCTCGAAAACCCAATCACTGCAGCGCACCACACACCTGTACTGTCGGTCGTTGGAGAAGGAGCGCGGTGATCGACGCACCTCGTCGCGCGGTTTGGCTTCGTGTTTGCGCGGCGAACGCGATGAGTTCGTCAGTGACTATCGTGAAATGCGTCCGCGTGCGCAACAAATCGATTTGCTGCCGACGGTTGTGATGGGGCAGGGCGGTGGCAATGGTGCTGGTGGCGCTGCTGGTGGTGGTGGTGGTGGCAACAATGCAGGTGTGGAGTTGGGTAATGGAGCCGATGCGGGTAGCAGGTGTAAGTTTGTATAAGAATTTTAACATATAAAAAATATTTTCATTGTTCAAGTGAGAGGAGGATAAGACAAATGTCACTTTGACAGCTTTGGAGTAAATTAGCGATAGAATGGTAACTCTGAGAAATTTTTATGCAATGACTGTAGTGGCCACAGATATTCCAAGTCAAGCTGAAAACTCGAATTACTCCCAAATTGTATTTAGTTTTAATAAAAAAAGAATATTTAAATGTCAGTTTGACAGCTGTCAAATGAACTAACGCTCTAGTGGTAGTTAAGGGAAGTTTTTATTTTCTTTTGTTCCTAGTCAGCAATTTTTTCTAAACAATTTACGCGAACTGCTGCCGAAATAGATTTAGTTTTAGTAAAGAGAAAATATGCAAATGTCACTTTGACAGCTTTGGAGTAAATTAGCTCTAGAATGGTAACTCTGTAAAATTTTTGCGTAACGGCTCGTGCAGCCACAGATATTTCTAGACAGGCTAACTGCTCCAACCGAATTTAGTTTTAATAAAAAGAGATTACTCAAATGTCACTTTGACAACTGTCAAATGAACTAACACTGGAGTGGTAGCTAAGGGAAATTTTAATTCCAGAGCAACTGTATGTAGATTTCCCTAGTCAGCAATTTTTTTTTAACAATTTACGTGAACTGCTTCCGAAATAGATTTAGTTTTAGTGAAAAGAGAATGTAAAAATGTCACTTTGAGAGCTTTGGAGCGAAGGAACTATAGAATGGTAACTCTAAGAAATTATAATTTTATCATAAATTATGAGACTTTTTAAGAGAAGTTATGAGACTTTTTATGAAAATTTTTAATTTAAAAACATTTTTAAATTTAATTTTACGCAATGACTCGAGCAACCGCCGATTTTTCCATTCAATTTGCTCGATTTTCGCCGAATTAAATTTAATACTAAAACTTGGAAGAGAATAATAAAACTTGATAAAATTTCACTTCGACAGCTGTCAATTGGATTAACCTTTCAACGATAGCGATGAGATATTTTTACAGAATGACTCGAGCAATGTAAGATTTTTTCCACACAGAATGCTCAAATTGCTTTCAAATCAAAAATTTGGATCCAGTAGGTGGTCCTTTGATATGGATTATAGATAGATTTCAATTCGCATTGTTGCCTAAGTATCAAGAGAAATTTTACTCCAAAATTCATGGGAAATTATGCCCCGCATTTCATTGAACTGCTTCATGGCAAACCGACTTTCTTCTCGTTTCACAAAGACTTTGTTAGATCTTTTTCGCACGAATATCGGAGGCTCTTATTATAATTATTTATTACTGGATTGCGACCTAAAAATATCCCTTAAGCTGGCACTTAATTAAAATCACTAAAGCCTGTGCCGGTTTAGAAAATGAAAGACTTTCTGCCAGCAATTAAATTAAGCACTCCCTGACTCCCTCTGTATCACAAAGGGTGAACCAAACTTCTTTCGTCCAAGTGGGCCCACTCTCTGGGCAACTATTACAACCTAATCTAACTTATCACCAGCAACCCAATAACTCGCAGTCCGTTTCTTCAGAAAGTACCATCTAACGGACAGATTATCTCAAATTACAGTAAGAGTTTCTGGGCTCTTCTAACTGCATACAAAAGTCGTTCAGAGGCTGTCCAAGAATACTTACGATGTTCTTTTGAATGTAGATGACAGTCACGCCTCGAAGTGTAAGAGTCTTAGACTTATAACCTCTAGATAATTACTTAAGATATCCACTGATGTTTCCAATATCAACCTATATAAACGGCATTCCGATTTTTCCCATTTAATCCTCTTAATATTAAGTTGCTATGAAGTTTTTAGTCCATTCTTATATGCTCCATTGGACGTTTAGAGCCTCTTCGGAAAGTAGTTAGAAGTTTCTGAGTTTGCTTTTCGCTTTTGACTTACTGCAGTGAGTGGTAAATTCTCTCTCTTAGACTCCTATTATTTTTTTCATAGTTCTATATTATTTTTCTTGGGACTCCTAAAGGATAGTTCCACCTCATTCAGACGAGGGCATTTTCGAGGCAGCTTGCTCTTTTGGCGCCGTCAATTTTCTTAATTTCTAATCCTTTCCCTTAACATTACGTTTTCAGAAGATCCTACCAATACAATATGCGGAGGACTCCGAAAGTCCTTTGGACTACTCGCCATTCAATTTCCAAACTCGTACCTGTGTTTACCGGTCGCTGGACGATCGGCACAAACGCAGAAAAGCTAGGATTACCATTTAACCCCCATTGCAGAAGCTGTGGGGACCTTTCAGAGAAGGAGACTGTTGAGCACTTTCACTCTAAATATCCGGGTTTGGTAGCTAGACAATTAAAATCACTGGATGCTACTTTCTTCGACAGCCTAGGGCATTGCGCATACCTAAATCTAATAAATCTTTTCCATTATATCAACAGCTCTGGCTGGCTGTAGATATCTGCCTGTTGAAGGTCTCATAATGGTATCAAAACGGTGCTTTAGTGCTACTTGAGGAGTGCCAGACTGGCTCTTCAACCATTTCACCTAACTACCTTCATCTGAAATATGACCACTGACTTTTCCGGAATCCAGCTCAAAGCATTCTTGTTTCAGTACACGTACCGTCCAGCTTAGATTAAATAGAATACCTGAGATCTTTAGCTGATCGTTGGTAATATAGTCCGATAGCAGTCTCTTTCACAAAATCTTA
Source organism: Anastrepha obliqua (assembly GCF_027943255.1). Classification (NCBI taxonomy): domain Eukaryota; kingdom Metazoa; phylum Arthropoda; class Insecta; order Diptera; family Tephritidae; genus Anastrepha; species Anastrepha obliqua. The sequence goes on along the minus strand of NC_072893.1, from coordinate 117,959,635 downwards.
GATTTATAGAGGTTATTGGAGGAAAATTTCGCTAGCTTGTACTCGAAACTTTGACCGTGAGATCCTGGAAAATATTTGCAAGACCTCATCAGGTCTCAAAAATCACCATTTTCCATGCTAGCTAAGTATATTAGGTAAACGGAAAGTTTCGCGACAGGTCTCTCTTTCCATTTGTATGGAGAGAGAAATGCCGGTAATGACACTCGTGTGCTGATCACACAAACCAACCTTAAATTGAAATTTTCAATACAAAAAAGTTCATAGGATCTGCTTCCCTTGAGCTAAACTCCATTTTTAATATCAACTTTTGAAGAGAATTTTTGGTTAACTGATTCCCCTCCATTACAGAAAAAATTATCAGCCTCTGATAAGCTACCCCAATACCTAGAAAACATGTCGAATACGTATCGACAACAATCATTGACCTTTTATCAACTACTAAATTTTAGAGCAGAGAAAAATAGAATTAACATTCCGTACAATTATGTTGCACGACAAACTAATTGTTGTCCAATTGAAATCAATTATGTGGTGCCAAGTATCGAGTAGTTTGTTCACAAAACGTTTGCTGCCCTATTGAATTGGGAGAGGGCATTTCCAACTCTCGCTGGTTTCTTGCTCGCTTAGCTTCGAAATTGTTGCTTGAGATACATCAAAGATTGCAACAAAAGCACTGGGGAGTGTCTGAAAAAAATGAGACAGTGAGGAGTTAGCGTGAGCGGGAGATCTTGCGTAAAGTGTGCGACAGATTGGAGTGCTAATGAAAGAGCGAAACAAAATAAATGACAACAACAACTCTGGGAATCTGTCATAAGTAGACATTGTTGAATTCTAAATACAACTCTGCAAACCAATCCTGCTCTCTTATACGAACAATTGTACTTCACTTACATGGAACTTTGTACTTGTACAATTATACATTAGATAGTAGGCGATGCCAAAAATGTAAAAACGGCGGTTAGAATAAAAACGTGAATTACATCGACACGATTTTTTCTTTCTCTGCGCGGAAATACTGCTGCAGACATGATGGAAAGAATAATGAGATGGCGCCTATCGTGGTCCCGTTACTTTGCTCTCAGCGAATTTGACAACGAGTTACGTGGTTTCAGCTCCAGTATGGCCAGATTACCATTTTCGAAACTTGATTTAGGATATTTTTTTGTTATTTAGTCTCGGAATTTTAGTTCTTTCTTCATGACATTTTTCTAGCCTGTTCTAATTAAAATGTAATGTTTATAATTTTGTAAAATATACATTTTTTAATAATTAGGTAAATAGTTGACTCAGTTCTATTTAGCTTTACTTTTTTTAACATCTGGTAGCATTGCCCGCGATTGCAGTTGTTGCTGGTGTTCTTCTGCTTTCAGCAGTCAAATCTCTCTCTCGCTACTGCAGTGTTGCCTAGCTTTGGATATAAAAACGCACTAAAATGCCCATTTAAAGGAAGTAAAATACTAAATTTCTATTGAACTACTTAATTAACTTTGTATGCGTGACAAAGTGTTTTTAAAATGTGCGCTTTTTTAAATAAATGTGTTATGGATATGTACAATTTAATTTATGAGTTTCTTTTTGTTAAGAGAAACTCTTTAGTTAAGGGAACGACTTTTTTACTATATTTGAGTTTATGTAACTAGATAAGGTACTCTTTTTGTAAAAATGTCATTAAGGTTTCTTTAGTATTTTTTGGTATTTTTTGCTTATTTTTACTATAAATTAATGCACTATGTCCTACTAAGGATTGATGACCAGAAGAATCGATTACACCCTATGGTTTTAATTCGGATTCAGAAAGTTTAAACGCTTTTTAAAATGTGTAAAATGGTTTTCAATCTTAAGAAGTGTTGACAGAAGAAGATTTAATATTCTTGCATAACCTTAAAAGGAATAAAAAATTAAATTTGCTCTTTCAAAATATCAAATTTTATAGGAATCAACAAATTTTCATTAGCACTAAAATCTTCTCAGAGTCACCTTTTTTAACATCCTTTTGTTTAATAATACAGTTTTTTTTTAACTTAGAGTTTCGGTAGCTTTGAATTAAAAAAAGAAACAAACAGGAAACTTAAAAGTTTTCGCATTTTGGGTATAAAAAAGCACTAAATTTATTGCGAAGAGCAAATGGTTGGCAATACTGCACAACTCGCAAACGTGACGTCACGCACTCTCTGATGGGCGCAATCTCATTTCCTTCATTCTTGACAAGTACAGGCAGAGTTTAACTGTGTGTGTATTTGTATAGCCGGCGCTGTTTAGTGAGATTTTTATTTTAGAGGAAGAGAAATTTAGACAGCTGATTAATTGTGAAGAAAATAAAGATTATATCAAATTAATAATTTTATTTTTAAGATAATGCGTGTTCTGAATTGTAACTATTTCTAAAGCTGCTTCCAAGATATGGCCGTATGCCTAGTTAAAGAAGGAAAAAGGGTTGTCTCTTCAACACCTTCAAACCTCATTTCTTTCTACAATACAAATTAATGAAATTTTATTTGCTTATTTGCTTTTTTTGATAAAAGTACAATCAAAGGTGTACTATTGCCTGCCGGAACAACTTCCCTATAGTAAAAAACCTTCTCTCTAACATTTTGATGTTTGAAACAGCAAACCTCGAACTACTTCGATATGCAACTCGTGAGCGCATTCAGCGGCTGCCGCGTCATTTTGCGAATTCCATATTGGATATTTTCACAACTTCCTTTATTTCATTAGTCATTAAACAGGCTCATAGAAGTGCCTATAAATTTTTTTTCATTTTATTTCCTTTCCACAGCCGCACAGTGTCACCCAACTGTCTAGCCATATTTAATTCGTTTGCTCAGCTGCTGATAATTTCGGTTTTTTGTTGCCTTATATGTAGATTTTTATGTGATTACATTGCCAATATTAATTCATATTGGCGTTGAATATTCCTGCATAAAAATTAATAAATGGTAAAAAATACTGAAAAATATTCAGCAATGCGTTAAAGCGTGCAGCGATGAGTGCGTCAGTGCGATGCGTTGATTCTTCAAACAGTTTTCCCACATTTGGATTGCTGTCGACTGCTGTGAAAAAGGCATAAAAAAGTATTAAAATTTCGCGATGAGTTCATCGTGAATAAATGCGAATTTGTATGGCTTTGTGTGGCTTCCTTGCCGGCGTAATATTGGCGTGTATTGAAAGCACAGGGTGGTTCAAGTGCAAGTGAAACTTTGAAGGTAGTTGATGTTAGCATCGTGTGCTGCCGTCTATCAAACGACGGAGAAACAAATTTCAGACGGGTTAATAGGTTGATTTGAATTTGGCAGCTGTTCGAGTAAGACGTGTTTCGTGATTTTCGCTAAGATGGAAAAAGATCGTATCGTATCGTTTGGTAATTCGCTTTTTGTTTTTGGATGGCAAAAAATGCGAGGAGATAAAAGCAAAATTGGATGTTGTCTATGGGGATGCTTCGCCATCTATGACCTCAGTTAGATATTGGTTCAACGAATTTAAACGTGGGCGGACATCCGTTTACGATGAGGAGCGAGGAAATCATTCAAAAAGTCGCTCGCTGATCGACGAATGAAAGTGCGTCAAGTAACAGAGGCCATAGGTGTATCGACCGGAACGGTAATTAATATTTTACATGATAAGTTGGCGATTAAATAAAATGTCGTTGGGTGCTGCGATTGCTCACAAGTGGACACCACTTAACTTCGATGCAGTGTTTGGAACAATTTAAACGAGAACTGTCGGAATTTTTGAGTTGAGTTGTCACCGTTGATGAAATCTGGACTCATCATTACACAACAGAAACTAAGAAACAACAAAACAATGGATTTCTCCCGGTGAGTCTGCTCCAAAGAAGGCGAAGACAATTTCATCGGCCGGAAAGGTCATAAGGACGATTTTTTGGTAGGCGAAGGGCGTTATCCTGTTGAAACACAAAGAATTTCTTAATTAATAGCGTCAATTTCAGTCTCAAAAAGTCAGTAATCAGGGCTCATCACCATTTTTGGTAATTAGGAATTTTCGAAGAAAAGGGCCAATGATAACAAAGCTCCAAAATTCACACTACACACCTTTTTAATTCCTAGATGCGTTAAATATGTGTGCTTCATTTCAGTCAAAACTTCAAAAACTTTGCATAAACACGACATTTTGACGATCCAACACTTACTTCACAAACCGGTTTTCAAGATTTCCTGACACTGCTCAAGTGCAAAAAGTCTCATTTTTAGTCCACGGCGCCATGCCATTGTCAGTTAAGATCTCGAATGGGAGAAAGCTGTCAGTGTCAAAGCAACATGCGATTCAAAAAGTTACCAGCATTTGAACCACCCGGTGTTGGTGTGCAATATATTATATTATATTAAAACTCATCAACCACTTGTCGATAGTAAAAATCATATATCGTTCTCATCATTAACAAAAGCCCTGTGCGGCGATTAATTTGCATGTCATTTAGGGCCTTTATGCTAACGCTGATGACAATACACCCGCATTTTTCGACCATGAAGCAGCCACCAGACACTTGTTGGAAAAATATGATGTATAATTTATGGGGCTGGTATGCCGCTATTTCGGGCGCTGAAAAGTAAAACAAAGATATTTAAATTTTGTTTTATTAGCGTTCAACCTATTTTCAGCTACAAAGCAAATCAAAGCTTGTGCAAATTTTTTGCATATTTCTTCGCCAAATTCATTGAATAAATTGTCGTTTTTTCTGCTTTTAGCCGCATTCATTTAAAACAATTTGTTGGTGCTTTAAGTATTTTCCAAAAATATTTATTTCTTGGCCAGAGAAACAATATTTATGCATTATAATTCAGCCACCTGCTTGTCGACGTGGGCTTACTAGAGTTGTGAATCCCGGGCTCCCGAAATCTAGAATTATTTTAGTATCGAAAATTTCGGGATCAGTTTATATGAATCTCGGTATTGTAGTCAACTCTTTTTTAGCTAAAATTTGGAATAAGAGGAAGGTTTTTTTTGGTTCTTTGTTGTATTTTTTTTTTTGTAATTTTTTAGTTTACAAAATTTTACTTTTTGACGTATGAAAGGCTTGCCAACTCAGTTTATATGAATCTCGAATCGTCGCGAATTGTTTTCTTATCTAAAATTTGGAATAAGAGGAAAGTTTTGTTTTGTTCTTTGTTGCATTTTTTTTGTGTATTTTTTTAGTTTACAAAATTTTACTTTTTGACCTATGAAAGGCTTGCCAACCCAGTTTATATGAATCTCGATATCGTCGCGAATTTTTTTCTTAGCTAAAATTTGGAGTAAGAGGAAAGTTTTTTTTTTTGTTCTTTGTTGTATTTTTTTTTTTTTGTAATTTTCTAGTTTACAAAATTTTACTTTTTGACGAATGAAAGGCTTGCCAACCCTGAGATCCCGAAAATTTTAAGTGACGAAAACGCTTATGTGGATTTCATTAGAGTTGTGTGTTGGAGTTGTCAATCCCGGTATTCTGAAATCTAGATTTATTTAAGTATCGAAAATTTCGCGATCAGTTGATATGAGTCCCGGCATCGTAGCGAAATTTGTTTTGGTAAAACTTGGAATAAGAAGACAGTTATGCCTTTTTTTTGTTAGTTGGGTTTATATGTTTTTGTGAATTTTTAGTTTACAAAATTTCACTTTTTGACATGGAAAAGGAATGCCAATCCCGGGATCACGAAAACTGTAAGTGACGAAAAAGCTAACCTGTGTTCAAGTTGAGTGTTAGAGTTACCAATCACGAGATCCCGATATGTAAAATTATTTTTGTGCCGAAAATTTCGGGGCCAGTTGATATGAATCTCGGTATTGTAGTCAACTCTTTTTTAGCTAAAATTTGGAATAAAATTTTATTGAAAGAAAGTCAATTTTTTTGTTTCTTATGTTGATTAGATTTTATTATTTTTTTTTTTCAATTTTTAGGTTACAAATTTTCACTTCCTGACGTGCAAATGCCAATCCCGGGATCTCGAAAATTTCAAGTGTCAAAAAAGCTTACGTGCAAAGCTTTCATTACAAGTTGCCAATCCCGGGATCCCGAAATTTTTATTTACTTGAGTACCGAACGCTTCGGGATCTCTTGATATGAGTCCCGATATCGTAGCGAACTTTTGTTTTTAGCTAAAATTTGGAATAAAATCTTATTGAAAGAAAGTCATGTTTTGTGTTTTTTTTTGTTTTTTTTTTTTTAATATTTTAGTTAACAAAATTTCACTTTTTGACGTGCAAAAACCAGCTTAAGTGTGCAATATACACAGAATTTACTTGCAAAGTGGTGTTTTTGAGTGCCGAGTTGTGTGTAACAAGTTCAAATTATGGTTAGAAGACTTAACTTTAAATGTTTTACTATTTTTGTAGACGCATTTTAAATCTAATGAATTTCCTGATTTTTCGGTTTCGAATTGGCATTTTTAGTCCAAATAAAATTAAAAAAAATAAAATAAAATGTTTCCATCAAACCAATGTTCCTGTAAATGTAAATAAATACTAAAGAGTTGCCAAGCTCAAATGATTTTTTTAATTTTTGCTATCAATGTGACTCATTGCTATTTACGGGCTTTTGTCAGCTTTGATTCGGCTTAGCAGACAATCAACATTCATTCAATAACGATTTTTATGAAGAGTTGATAGGCAATGGAATTCGATCGTCTCATTTTGAGCATGAACCCATTCAGCTGTTTAATAAGTGCCTAAGTGCATTAAAGTCTAAGTCTAATGTATTAATAGACGGGCTAGTTTGTGTTAAGAATTTTTTTGTTTGTTATTTTTAATTTTTTTTTCTGTTCTAAATCAATGGAATTCAACTCTTCTCTAATTTCTATTTGTATATTTAAATGCTTTTAATTTAAAAAAAATAAAAGGCAAGAGTTTATGCAATTTTAACTGAATTTAAAAAATGTGTGTCGCGGGACTAGTCCCGAAATCCCGAATATTGGCATCACTTGCCTACATATAGCCGTACATTGAAGTGCAAGAACTTATGGAACTTTTACTAAATTTAAAAAATGCATGTCGCGGAACCAGTCCCGAAATTTCGAGATCCCGAATATTGGCATCACCAGTCTACTTATAGCCGTACACACATATATCTCCTACATTGCATATCATTACCTCATTTGCGCTTACAAACCACATTCACATCTGCTTATTATTTACCCCAAACACATCTGAAAACATTTTCAATTTTCCTATAATTTTTAAATATTTACAAATTTAAAATTAGCTTGCATAAATTTGTAATTTTCTCTATTACTCAGCAAATAAATATTCTAAATTTCCATAATGCACACAGACTATTTATTTTCCGCATGCACTAAATTCACTCAGGGTACATACAGTGTACGCAAAAATATAGTCAACATCGCCAAGATGAAAGTTATGAGAATCAACCACAATAAAGCAATTATGTGTGAAGTCAGTATTTTTGTACGGAAGTGAAACGTGGCTGGTCTCTAACACCAACACACAGAGGTTACAATCTTTCGTCAACAAATACCTCTGCATTATCTGCAAAATATTCTGGCCGAACACCATCAGCGTTGTAGCTGTAGAGATTAACGAATGAAGAACCCATCTTATGGCAAATCAAACGCAGAAATTGGCGATGGTTAGGTCACACTCTTAGAAAACCACCATATAACATGACGAGAATGACACTCGATTGGAACTCGCAAGGGAGGAGGAGAGGTCGCGGTCGGCCAAAGAATACTTGGAAAAGGTCGATGTGTGCGAGCTCGCAGATGCGGACATCGCGTGGGATAGCGCAAAAACAACAGCCCAGAATCGTATACGATGCAAAAGGCTTGCTTCCAAGTGAAGTGAGCAAAGAAAAAAAGGAAAGTTCGTAAGATTTCCCGACCTGTATTAGTAACAAATAGAATTGGAATGGCTGCTCCGTGGGCTACTTCTGCCCTTACAATTAAAGATAATAAAAGTTTTCCCTTCCGCAAATTTTCTACGAATTTCTTTATCGCACCAGTATTTCTGGTAGCCATCCGACCCAACTTCTTTCGTCCCTTTCGTGACCCTTTTTCACTTCTTATATTAGATTATCTATGAAGTTTGCACTTCGACCTGATTGACTTTTGTGCCCACTACTCACTACATTACCTCATCCAGACCCAGTTCCCTTATTAAATTCAGGACAGAGCTAGGTTGGATTGAGCGTATATGTCTTTCTTCTGGCTGCAATTGACCAACACATCTCAACCTTCTCCGCGCGATAAAGCTCCGTTCCAGGAGAAGGTGTATTAGAGTCGCCTGAGATTTGTCGCAGAAACGACAAGTGTCTGTAGACCAAATCCCGATCATGTGCTGATTACTTCGCAGTTTGCAGTGGCCCGTGAGAGTGCCCATGAGAATTCTCAGTTTATCCTTGGGAAGGGTTATGAGTTTTTTGAACCTCTATTGGTTGTACTCTCGCAGTAGGGAAATCGTCTGGCGTAGTTCCATAGTTTGGTGCCAAGAAAGCTCTCTTCACTACTGAGCTTCTCCTTGATGGCGTGTTGTCCCATAGCAAGGAAAGGCTCGGGTTCTATTGGCAACGAGGCCGCAGCCTCGCTCCTATTTCGTTCCCGTTTTCACTCCTTAACCTAAAATCTATGATTTTCAGCAAATCATAATCGTACCGATTTGTGGCGGCTGGTGTGGTCTTATCTGCATTTTTTTTTTGATAGCTTAGGCTTACCGTTGGATTCGACAACCTCCAGGGAGACTCGGCACCGAGTTGACTGATGAGTACACAGACAATGACATAGCCATACACATACTTAATGAAACTATCTGCAGAATCACCCGACAATTGTGGCCGACTCTCAATGCTAAACGCACAGAAGCTCTGCTAAGTAAAAATAAACAAAGTCTTAGCTCACCAGAGGATCAGGTCACAAACACATGACTTTTGCAGAAGCTGTCCAGATGAGGCAGAGGAAGAGACGATCTCGTACCTCCTGTGCCATTATACGGCACTATTCAGAAGTAGAATTACCATTTTAGGTATGCATATTTTTTAATAAATTGGAACAATTCAGTATTGTGGAAATCTGGTATCAGGTATCAGGTGTCAGTATATAAAATTTTTGGAAAGTACCCACTGGTTTTAAGAGAGATAGGTACAAATTTCCCACGCGGTATCACAATGAACAATGAACCTGAGTGGGTCCCATAGTGGGCAACCGCTTCAATCAAACTTAATTCACGTTTTCCGTTGTCTTTTATTGACTGGAGAACTCTGATCTTTCCTGCTTGTAAATCTGGCTGCTCTCTTTCTCTTCCTCTCTCTTTCTTTCTCTCTCTCTCTCTATTATATCACACGCAGCCAATTTATGATGAGCGACAAATAGTTATATCTCTCATGGATCTCTTTCAATCAGAATCATTTGGCATTCCGGATGGTTTTTTCGTCCGTTCTACCCTTTCTAATGAAATTATGCACCACCGTCAGCGATCTGGTCATTCTACTATGCTGTCTTTCTATTTCATTTTATCCATTTTCTTTCTCGCTTAGCATTCCATAAACATTTTTCCAATTTTAGAATGGTTTCTCCGGGATATTTTTCTAAATATGGAGTTGACTTAGCCGTTTTGCTTGTAATTATTTTCAAATACAAATGTATTTCTGTTGCTTTTAATGTGCTTTGCATGTAAAAGCTTTAAAATTTAACAAATTTTTGATTTTTATTTAAATAAACAAATTATGTAAAAAAACTTGGGTGTGCAATATTTTTGTCGCAAATGCTTTACAATATTCGTATAATTTTCGTGTATGTGCACTCGTTCTAATTCAACAAAGCTCAGTTGCAATCAGTGAATAGCCCGCAGTGCTTCGTATTTACATAAACAAACACATACATACATATGTACACCCCCAAGCAGTTGCCAAAATTTGTGATGACCTAATTTGAAGCATCTCGTGGCTGCACTTTGTAATTCGCCGAAATATTTATTATATTTTTATTATTTATTTTGATGTTTCCACCAAAGTGGTTTTAAATGTTTGCGGAAATTCAGTTTTTTCTACACAATTTTTCTTTTCTGTCTGTTGCTAGGCTACTGATCTATGTTGAGGATGTATGTATTAAATTCTGTATGTAATTTATTACTCTTGTGTTGCATTCATAGCTGATGGAGTTCAGGGGGTAACATTGCTTCTGAATCTGCCTGCATTCGTACATAGCGAGGTCCCCCAGAGTAGGATACGATACATGTGGACAACTGGGGCCATGGCGGAAAAATAATCCGCTTTAGTCCTTCCTCTGCAGAGAACAGGCAGCAACTGCAACGCACATCTGACTTGAAGTAAGTGACTCTCTTTCCAAACGTTCAAAGAACAATTTTCCACAGAGTAGAGTTCTGCGCAGAGTTTGAGACCCACTAAGATTTTAGAATATGCACGTGGCATGTCTGGCGCCTCTATTTGTCAGCTTGATATTCTCGTTAAAATTTTACAACACCGCCCTCCTCTAAGGGGCGGATTGGCCTTAGAAAAGCCAGTCCACTATTGAGCCTTATACAGAAGCTTCCACGTCCCAATTACAATCATCTTTCGAATTAGTTAAAATTCCTTCAAACTCAGCCTGGGCTATTTTTTCTTCGAATAATATTTCTCTCTTACATTTTCCACTCCCGGTAGGGTCCCCTCATGGTTAGTCAACGCCTTTGATTCTCTCTCTCTGGCAGGGCGGCATTCCTCGTCACACTAACTATCACGCACAGAATACGAAGATGTGGCTAACATCAAACCTCTCAACGGCTCTAAGCGACTTTGAAGGAATCAGCTGGTTTACTGATGTGATAAAGGAGATGTCCGTCGGTTTATTTACAACAGAAGTGGGCAAAACAGAGATGGCCCTGGTCATATACGATCGGCGCAGTCAGTGGCTCTGTTACTTCATTGCCGTCTGTCGGCTGATTGAAAGAGCGAATAATACATGTGAAGTGAGCGGGCACAATTTTACTGTCATGTGTCTTTTGATTCTCTCAATTTTACTGGGATGACCATATCTAGTAGTCTATCATACTTGGTGGAACCTCCTTCAATCCTCGTGGTACTATCTATGTTTTTGGACTCCCCTAAATCAGAATTTTTCTGAGGCGACATTATACAGGGAGCGGGAAATGCGGCCTCATTGCTCGGTGCATCGATTTGTTCAACAATAGTCTCGGAAACATGACAGTGAGCCTGTCACCAGTCTTTTGGGCTTGCTGATTTTCAACGTCGAGGTATCTGTATGCTATTAGACACACTTTTTTTTGCTGCACGAAGGCGTGTGCGAATTCATAGCTGCAAAAAGAGAGTGATCCGTGTCAATGTTAAGTCCTCGACTCGTATTTACATCTAATACACCGGTAGCGTGCCCAACAACTTTCGCCTTTTCACGAGATAAATTCGATTTCGAGCTTTTTTGATCAGAAGACGACTATGTTGGCTGATGGATCTTTTCAGGCTGGAACTTAATGCTATAGACTAATATGTTTTAGCTACTATCCTGCCTCTCTATTCCTTCCACAGGTATCTATCCGGGTATAGTACAATGGTCTCCCTGACTGAGTGCTTGGACTTGGCCGACCACCCCGACAAATCTAATCTAATCTTAATTTAATATGTTTTAGACCCGGCGATGTTGATCCACCTCGGTCCATTAAGGGCCGTCTCGTTGTGTAGGTTAAATTTTCCGTCCATGTGCCCACAGACATCTTCTTCGCCCATCTTGATGAAGAAGTTGTCGAGTACATTTTTAATAACTTGATGGAGACAACGGTTGGCAGAAACCAGATTAAGTTCTTAGTAAAGACGTGGGCTCATACTGGGAGGTCGCTTGAAGGATCTCACTTTAACTCTGATTGATTTGTGGTGGAAAGGTTTTCAAATGTGATGAATGGATATACTGGACGGCGAACTCTGTCTGGTACATGAAATCTAACTCCGAATTTGTGCTCCTTTACTTGGCTGGTACAATAGATTCCATGATATTCGAGTGTCTTCTTAACTTGTCTTCAATGCTTGTTCATCGCCTTTCTTTCGCTGGGGTGAGGCCAGTATTTGCGGGGATCAACTAGTCGGCATCTAGTTGAGGTATTTTCTCAATAATGGGACCGGAAAATTTAACAAATCAAAGCCCTTCAGACGTTTGTCGGCTATGGTTGTCTGCAAATGCACGGGACCGCTTCCACACATGATATCACAATCCATTCTGGTGAACTTTTCTTTAAAGATTCGTTTAAGATAGCGAGCAGCTCACTCGGTATCAGACGCTTGCTTGTAGTCGCTAATGCTTCTGAACAGACGCTACGGAGCTTGAATCTAGCCGAGATCACGTCGAGATTGGGACCAACAGAGCTCTTCTCGTTTTAGTTCGCTCTCACACGAGTGGATGCTTGCTACCTCGAGAATATATGGCCTTAGTCGCTAGTTGGAGATGCTGGAATCGCTTTTAAATTAATCGTTTATGGCCATTCCCAAATGAATGGCAGTCGAAAGCTTTCCCTCTTTCCTACATAAGCCGCCATTCTCCTAAACCTTCGACTTTCTTTATTTCTCAGTCATCATACATTACCAAATAATCGATTTCATAACACATTCAAAGTGAAGTTTTCTGAATGAAAAACTTAAAGTATAACTTAAACTAAAAAATACGGAACGAGCCTTGCCAATGACATCATTCACTTTCAGATGTTCCCAACTTTATTTTGATTAAAACCGAAAACGCAAATTGCTAAAATTGCTTTGTACTAAATTACGACGCTCACACTTCCCTCTTTCTAGGCGAGCAATTGTGTTAATTGTGTTAATTTCAATGCCCAGGAATAGTAGTGACTAAAAGTCTGAAAATAAAATAAAAGCACAAATTAAACGAACTCAACAATGCTTGTAATTTATGTAGCAAATTTACACAAATTTTTGTGAGCTCGCAAATGGATTTTAAACGTTTTCTGTCAAAATATACAAATCGTTACGTGCTGCTTGCGTAAATGGCTGGAAATGTTAGCAACAAATTTCCACTTGCTAACAATCGCCAATGACATGTGAATAGTACTATTTTTGCTGACTTTCGAAATGGGAGGTAATAAATTCGATTGTTTTTGTGTGTAGTTTCAACAGAAACAATTTCTATTTCTACACTAGCTTCTTAAAAACATCGCCGCATACGACCAAAGAGCTCGGTTCGGCTCATATTGACTCATCTCAGCCCATCTTAACTTATCTCAGCCCATATTGGCTCATCTTGGCTCATCTCAGCTCATCTTGGATGATCTCAACACATCTTGACTCATCTCAGCCCATCTTGATTCATATCAGCCCATCTTAGCTCACCTCAGCCCATCTTGAATCATCTCAGCCCATCTTGATTCATATCAGCCCATCTTAGCTCACCTCAGCCCATCTTGACTCATCTCAGCCCATATTGGGTCGGTTCGGTCCATCTTTATTCATCTCAGCCCATCTTAACTCATCTCAGCCAATCTTAGCTCATCTCAGACTATCTTTATTCATCTCGTCCCCTCATAACTCATCTCGGCTGTTGTGCGCAATTCGGCGCACAAACGAGTGCTTTAAATCCGAAACAACGAAAGAAATGTAATATACGGGATTCAAATAGTAAATAGTAAATCTTAAGTGGGCGTGGTAAATACTTGAAATTATTGTATAATAATAGTGTGACGTATGCATTACTGACAGGTATCGAACTTCTCCTCCGATTTCGTGGTATGCAGCTTGATCTTTTCCCGCATAGAAGGTACCTGTAGTTATATACCTCTTTCTGAATGACAGATTGCTTTTAATAGGAAGCTTCTTCATGGCAGATATTCTCTTGGAAGTTGATCAATGTCCACCGAGTGGCGATAGCTATAGGCCAAAAATCATTTCTATCAATTTGAGCTTTTACTAATGTTCCAAAAAGTACTCAGAATTGATCAATGAAACAAAAACTGTACAATTGTTCCTTCAGTTCTATTCCTAGTAGTCTTCCATGCAACCAATTCACACATTCTAATCTTCAAAGCACTTCTCACAGGGCTTCACTTAGAGATCGGCTTCAGCTTCTTCTACGAATTCAAATTTATCGTCCCCATCGTCTGAAAATGTTTTCCATGAAGTGTTAAAGTCAGTCGGGGGAGCAGTAAAAGATTCCACGGAGCAAAGTCAGGTGCATACGCATCTATCGAAAGGGGGTTAATGTTGCTTTTGGTCAAACAGTTACGTACAGGGTGAGATATATGAGCCGGTGTATTGACGTAGTAAAAAAAACGTGATTTGTTCGACCACAATTCTGACCTCTTGAGAGGGCCTTCAAATGCTTTTATGCGTTCACATAATATTCATTACTTACTGGTTGATCTAGCAGAAGGAGCTCGGAGTGAACCAACCCAATGCAATCAAAAAAATTTCGATTTCGAATAGATTTTCTCTTGGTAGTTTGGATTTTGACTCATCTGAGAAATGTTTTCCAAATTTTGTTATTACTCCAAATATTAGTAGCTTGAATTTTAACTCATCTGAGAAGCGTTACTCCAAATATTTTCCTTTCAAAATTTGTTGGTTCGATGTCTTTTACTGATCCATACCCTTGATCTGTAATGATGCCTTCAATTATATTTTAGCCCATGTAATGGCGGCCGCTATAGCCTAATGAGTTGGTGCGTGACTACCATTCGAAAGTGCGTAGGTTGGAATCTCTGTGCATGAACACAGAAGAAGAAGTTTTTTCTAATAGCGGTCGTCCATCGGCAGGAAATGGCAAACCTCTAAGTGTATTTCTTCAATGAAAAATCTCCTCATCAAAACCATTTGCCGATCAGAGCAGGCTTAAAACTGTAGGTCCCAAATAGGAGGAGGAGGAGCTCGATCAAACACCTAACAGCCGTGTACGCGCCAATTACTTATTTTTCAATTGCTTCCTTTAGCGATAAAGAAATGGTTTTATTAGTGCAAAAGATTTAGAACTCTTAGTACAAGTCGCGGTCCGACGATCTTCAAGTACAGACAGAAATATCTCAAGCGCGATTCGATTAAAAGATAAATGTCAGCTACTTTTTGAACAGAAAGTTCGTCCACTATGTCGACTGAGGCCAATATTATTTACTATTACAAACCTTAAAATGAGCCACTGCATGAAATTCGTTTAGCTCCGTTGGGATACCGGACGTAAATAGAGAAAGGGGGAGTTAATTTGAGATGCACCACTGTACTACGCTACAAGACAGATGGCTACGGTATTCTTAATGATTAGTGGCTAATTGAGAAAAAGTGGCGAGGTAGTAGTTTATAAACTGCTGATGAACTGGCTCATAAAGGCTCGACAAGCATACCACTAGGCCCTGAACCAATTCTGCATCGATTCAACTATGGATGGATGACTTTGGGCCCTGATGAGGCCTACCTATAGAACACGTTGGTCTAAGTTGGGCTCCTACAGAGGAGCCAAGTGTTTTTGTGAAAGAACCAGACAATAAACTAGCGATCTTTCTCCTAAAACTTAGTAGGAAGGACCTGAGAGTACTGGTGTTTGTAATCACAGGGCACAACACCTGTGGTCAGCATATAGCTGCCATGGGAATCACTGACAACCCAATTTGCCTACCCTGCCGTGAGAATGAGGATATTGCAGCGCATTTTCTCTGTAGCAGTACGGCGTTTTGTAGAATCCGGTTTAGGCTGTTGGCGTGCGATGTACTGAGTATAGATAAAGTTCTTCAATACTCTTCCTCTTCCGGAGCTCTTAAGATTTATCAATGAGTCCAAAAGATTCGCGGAAGAGCGACCTCGAACCAATTTGCCCGTCTTACCATCCTTCCACTGTAATCTATCCGGGTCTTCCAGACTGAGTACTTGGACTTGCTGACGGAAGTCTATGATAAACTTGAGTCTGTGTGGTCGAACGTAAGAAAAATAAGTGAAATATTTGTGTGCAAAAAAAAAAATTAATAATTGCTAGTCTAGCCTGATATGCGTGGCTTACATCCGGCCGTGCGCCTTCACACTCATTACCAGCTGCAAGCATTAATTTTCCACGAATTTTTCGCGTATCAAAAATGACTTAAAATTTTAGCGTTTAGCTTTTTACTTTGTATTTCGCTTTTTGTTTTTCTTTTTTGGTTTTGTTTGGCTTTGCTTTTCTTTTGTTTTTCTTTGCTTTTCCTTTGCTGTTTCCAGCTAATGTGCAACTGTGATGTAAAATGTCGCTTTCGAGCGTCAATTAAAAGCCCATTAACGAAAATTCAGTTAAATGCATTTGCGGGAAAAGGAAAGTTTACAGTTTATTCAACACAGGCGAGATTTCTTTTTTATCCAATCTTTTGTTTTTTGTGGTTAAATAGAGACCCTTTTAACAAAGAATATACCACCGAGTTCAAATGGTACAAATACCTAAATTCGTCATATTGCAATCCGCTTAGTCATTTCATATGGATTGCGAATAGTTCAGCTCAGCTAGACGGTGTCGACATCCTCGGCCTTTATTTCATCCGCTGACAGTCGCTGCTAAACCCGAGTGTGTGTTTTTTTTTTGCAAATCGTTTTTTATAGCTTTTTTTTTAACCGCTATTTTTCCGCTGCTGCTACCGCTGTTGCGCTCAAACATAAAACTACATTTTTATGGCTTTTTCTCGGGGAATTTTCCACCCATACGTTTTGTTTTTTTGTTTTACTGTACATCAACAGCGGCACCTTCAGCCATCCAACCATTAAATGATCGAAGTCAGCCAGCCCATTGTTCAAAGTAAACCAAGCGCCCGCTTGCTTGGCCATGCAATTTTACAACTTTGTGTCTACAAGTTTTTGGCGCACTTTTTAATAGAAAATTTTCTATTCAAAGTTTCATTTATTTATCTTAATTTTTATAATTTGCTGTTTTGCTGCTTAGCATTTCTTCATCGTAGACCAACAACAACAAAGGCAAGTGCGTTTTTAATTTTTCCATCTACATGTGTGCAATTTTTGCTGCTTCTTCAAAAGAAAAAAAACAACAACAACAAAGCAAAATATGTACAATATGTTGTTTGGATTAAGGCCAATGCGCAGCACAGCAGAAGTTTTGCACAATGTGCAACATGTGTGCGCTGACTAAGTACGAGTAAGCGCGGCGGCTGTTGCGTCTTGCCTCATTTGCCCACCACAGCTGTGGTATGTGTAAGTATAGCAAATACTAGCGGTATAACTCGATGAGTTTATGAGTTTTTAACCAACAGCTGACACGCATCTGCCAGTTGGACAATTGAAGTTTTGGTGTTGCGCTGCTAAACGAATTAAAATATTGCTCTTGTTGTTGCTTTTTTTCTCACTGCCCCACTGACCACAGCAAGCGTGTGTGCAAGCTAACCTCTTATTCTGGGACGTTTAGTGGCCCGCTGACACACCATATGCGTGCTTTCCACAGTAGGCTTTGTTTCGAAATTGGCTCGGGTGGCCTGGCCTCTGTGGGGTTTTTGGTGCAAACGTTCGGTGTTGTTCAAAGTACCACGAATGTTGAAATTTGCTATATTTTCTGCTTTAATGGCACCAATAAAATAATTACATGCACTCGTGTTTGTATGTAAATAAATTAAAGTATGTGTGTGTGTGTGTGTATGTGTAGAAAGCATTGTTCTTCATTACGGCCACACCAAGAGTGCTAGTTTTCCTTCTAAAGCTTCGTGAAGCGGTAAATCTCTACTCGTTATGAGTGCTCAAGCAAGTCCGGCGTGTGCTAATTATTTCATTGACTTGTCGCACACCACTGCTATTCGCAACAGGCTTATAAAGTTATAGCAGGCTTTGTTCACAAGCGCGAAGAGACCCTTAAACGAAACCGCGCCACAGTCGCTGTGTGTGTTTTGGGATGGCTAACATTCGATTCGCCCCAGCCTTGACGCTAATTGTGGACATAAAATTCAATGTATGGGAAAAATGTTCCTAATAACGATCGCCTCACGGAACGCAATGTTAAACCTCTGAGCGGATATCTGTATAATACTTTGGAAAGGTGCAGTGCAACCTGCTTCTAGGATGTCTGCCAGTGTACGGCTTCCAATTTTTTTTAGTTTTTCTTTTCATTATTGACGTGATAACGTCTTATAATTCGATTTAGCCGGCTGCACGCACGAAAAAATGTGTCGTTACCTTGCTCATTAGTGTTACCTTGCTCATTTGTCATTACCTTGCTCATTGCCGTTACCTTGCTCATTTGTCGTTACATTGCTTATTGTCGTTGCCTTGAATGAACTGCAACCGAAAGCGCGGAACGAACGACAAAGCAAACGAAAGGCAACGTTCGACATCTTGCTCTCTCCTATTTATGTAAGTGAGCGTATATATGTATGTATATGCGCAAATGTACATATATAAATTCACGTATTTGTATTTGCATATGCCTTCTTATTGATTATTATTAATTTGATTTACTTGAAGAATTTAAAATAAAACCAAGTTTGTTAATAATACCTGTTGTTTTAATGTTATTATTATTAATTTTTTTATTATATATGAAGGAAAAAATGTATGGTAATATTTACCATATACCTTATAAGATATGTTGTATACTAATATATGTATATAAACATGCATATACATATACAATTTCGCGCAATTTTCAAAAAAAACAAATCTATATGTAAAGATGCATACAAGTCATATGGACATATGTATCAAATATACGAATCTATTCCGTACGCAAGCAAATGTAAGCTAATGTGCTTGAACTGTAAGCGAGAGCGCGGAACGAACGACAAAGAGCACAATCGGCCCCCGCGTTCGGCAACGTTCGACATCTGGCTCTGTCCTACTTGAGTGAGCATATATATGTATGTATATGCGCATATGTAGGTATATAAATTCATATACTTGTATTTGCATATGCCTTCTTCCTGTGTGCATGGTAATGAACCATTTCTCTGTTGAGAATAGGACGATGATAGAAAAAGTAGGAAATGAAAGGGTGTTTCGAGTGTAGGGTCTTGAAAAAGGCAAATCGATGATGGTGCCTCTTAGTGTTGTTGACTTATTAACGTCTGATGCACAATCGAAATTGAAGATATCTTTCATGAATTTGATAAATGTTTCGTCATTTTTCACGTTTGTGTAAATGTAACTTGACCTATTCCATTGCAATTCCTTTGACCTCCTCCTCTATATCCATACAAAATATATATCAAACAAATAAAATTAAAATTTTGTTTTGAAAATTGCAACCATTCCATCAATATTTTCTTATGACGTTGTCACGTTAAACTATAGTCAGTAAACCGACTTTACAGACAACCCCTTTTTTTTATTAGTTTTCTAGTAGACAGTGACGTTTCTGCTTGAACATCCAACTATTTTCATGAGTCTGGTTATTCGTTGGCCAAATTCGTGCAATTATAAAACCCGAGTATCTCCAATAATTATCCTCTTTAAGCGCCATTCAGCTGCGTAGGAATGTTTTCTCTGTTCTCCTTTTCCGCTGAAGCATTTTTTGGACGCGCGCTTATTCCTAACCCAAATACTCAAGCCTCGAGCTTCCTATGCGCGTATAAACAGTCTCGATTTGTGTGAGTGATTTCAGTACTAGGCATTTTTCCCTATTCACTTCTTTCAACTAAGTTTTCATTCTTTTGTTTTCCGCCTTTAATATTGTCCTCTTTTACTACTGTCAGCCTTTTTAATAACTTACTGTCAGCTCTTCGAATTGTTCATTGCGTTGCTGTCTCGCACATTTTCCAATTGAATTTAATTACGTGTAAATTTGTATGTAAATACATAGGAGTACTTAAGCTCGCTCGAAATGAGGTCATTTTTGCATAGCAAAGTATGCACAAAAGCGCTATGCTCGCGTGAAGTTGTTGGCACTTAGTTTTGTGAGGGATTTTCGAATTATTTGCTTTGGAATGCTTCACAGAATTTTCTGTGAATGAAACTGAACAGAACGAAAATAGGTGGCATTAAAAATGAGAGAAATATGTAAGTGGGGAATTGGAGTGTTTGAAATTTGTAAGTGAGATGCTTTGGAAAAAAGTGAGACACGTCTCTGTGAGATGGGCAATATGAAACGAAAATTAGTATAAAATAGCTTTAAATAAATGTATGTAGGTAGGTGTATTAAAGCGAGTGAAAATTATCTCAGTAAAAAAAATAAGGTGGCTCTAAGCAAAATAAATTAATTTTAAATACAAGTGAAATCCAAAATAAACAAGACTGAGCTAAAATAGAAACGACACGTGCTTTGTTCTGATAACTTCGAGTTTATTTATTCATAGGAGACAGCCCCCGATAAAATTTTGTGTACGATCTAAAAGCTTTACGAAAGAGTGTTTCAGGTCACTGACCGGAATGTCCTTCGGGATGTCGGTACAAGCCTTTTGGATGGTCTCTACGGACGCAAAATGTTTTCCTTTCATGGCCAAATGCAATTTTTCGTATAGGTAGAAGTCACAGTGAGCCATATCAGGCAAATACCGTGAGTGATGGATGATTAAAATGCGATTTGTAGTCAAGCAATCAGTCACAAGAGTGGATCGATGAGATGGTGCATTGTCATGCAATAAGCGTCAGCTTCCTCCTTCGCGGTATTCAGGGCGAATTCGACGAATGCGATGCAACAAACGCTTCAAAACGCCAAGATAGAAAATTGCATTGACGGTTTGGCCCGTTGGCACGAACTCTTTGTGAAAAATTCTCTTGGAATTGTAAAAATAAATGAGCAGCGATTTGATTTTTGACTTCTTCAAACGCGACATTTTGGGTGGTGGCTTGTCTGGGATCTTCCATTCGGCACTTTGACGCTTAGTTTCAGGTTCTTGTTAGAAAAACCACGTTTCGCCACCAGTTACAATGGTGTAAAGAAAGTTCTTTTCTCGCCTCTTTAATGAGGCCTTTCGAATGTTGAATTCTGAGCAATTTTTGGCCCTCAATTAACTTGTGCGGAATGAAACGTGCACAGACCTTTCGTCAGCCCAAATGATTTTGGAGATATTCAAGTCCAACTCCATGAATTCCAACGATGATTTCGGTTCATTTTTGATATATTTACGAACAATTTCGATGGAGCTTTTGGTGATTACTGATTTTGAGCGTATCGTTTGTTCAATGTCATTTATGTCCTCACAACCATCTCTGAAACGTGTATACCACTCATGCACTCTGGCACGAGATAGACAATTATAGCCATAGACTTTTCTCATCAATTCAAATGTTTCGGTAAACGTTTTGCCGATTTTAAAACAAAATTTGATATTAGCTCTTTGTTCGAAACTCATTTTTGTACCGATGACACAAACATACTGACACTTTAGACGCAATAACCTCGCTTCCACTAAACCGAATGTCACCACGCTTTCACTGGAAATAAACTAGGGATGTAACTTCCAACGCACTAACTTATTAAAAAGACGGCGCCATCAAAAACGCCAGTCTTGTTTATTTTGGACTTCACTTTGTATTAATATAAGTTATCTTGAAAGCCACAGATGCTTAGATAGATATAATGGAAGCTAAGATGGCAACCCGGTACCAGAATTGGAAAGGCCGGTTAAAATCTGCTAATCTTAAACTAACCTTATCAACGAAACCACAAAAAAGTGGTCCTTTGGTGACTAGCGGAGCTCATGTTTTCTAATATGGCCTGAATTAGATGACAGGAGCTTGGACAATGTGTCGTTTCACCAGTTCTGTGCCACTTGCCACACAACGCATAAAACATGGGTGCTATTGGAAACGTGTCCAAAGCCGAAGAACGAAATCAAATGCGTTATAAACGATATGCAGCCCGAACTATGCAAAAAGTCTTAGCCAGTTTTGAAATGTGCATCCTGTGTTCGAGAGGTGGACATTTAATGGATATGGAAATGCCAAAGACTGAAAAAAGTAATAAAAAAAAATAGTTTTAATAAATTTTGTCTTCTTTTCTTTATAAAAGAAAATCTACGGCCTTATTGAACGACCCGATATGTCTGCGGCCCAAAAGCCGTAGCAAAAATTGTGCCATTCTGGTTACATCGGAAGTTTATAAGTCACCTCTTTATTGGTCTTAATCTCAAAGCCTATTTGGCTCAGTGCCAAATTGAGCCGTCACAACAACAAACGATGTCAGTCTGAAGATAAACCAATGAATCACGCTTGCTAATGGATGTTACTGTGGTCTCAATAAGCAAATGTGTAGCAGAGACCTCTGTCGCACGACAAATCTAACACTACAAGACGCTGCTGGCGCTGAAGTATGGGCTGTGTCGCAGACCTTATTCGGTAAAAAGATGCTTCAGAAAATCTTTGGTCATCCTGGTGTTGGCGATAACTACTACCGCCGAATAAAATTGCGAGCTGCACGGGCTCTACGACGATGTGGACATAACTAAGCGCATCAAAATGCAGCGCTTGCGCTGGGCTGGCCAAGTCGAGCAAATGAATGTAGAAGCTCCAGCAAAGGAGGTTAGAGGACAAGTTAGAGGACCACGATATAGGAAAAGACCATGCCTCTAATGGAAGAACCAAGTCGAGGGAATCCTATCTTCGCTTGTTGTAAACAATTGGAGAGTTCGCTCGCAAAGCAGAGACGCCTGGCGAGACTTGTTGCAGTCGGCATTAATCCGGCAACGGGTTTTGTTACTTGATCAGGCCATTTAAGTAAGTAAGTAAGTTGAAATGCGAGATTGCCTTCTTTGACTGGAGCTAATCGATAGTTTCCCAGGCAGTATGACATGTGAAGAAGCATGACCCAATTATGACCTTATCTACAAATTGATCCGATTGAATCTTTCAGGGTGTAGTGGTCACTGCTGATAACTTACCTATGGATTACTGCCTTATGTAGCAATTGCCAGCCATGATTGAGTTTCGTCGCTGAATGTTTTAGATTCGGCAAAGCTCTCTGTGAACATTTTTTCGCTCACCATCGATTTTGGAAATAAATTTCCACGCTGCTTCAACCAAGGTCCTTAAGCAAAGAAGTGTCAAATAATATTAAATAAAAAGGCGGCATGACTTGTCACAGCAAATGCCATAAAGTCAGTATCCACCTACTAAAAAAAGGGCTTTGAAAACAAACACTGTACTATACAGGGTCCGGCACTCGAAGTGTAACCAATAAAAAATTCAGTTTGGAAAATTACTTTTATTCAATTCAAAATAAAAAATGTTTCAAAATAATACAAAATTAAGAGCCAATTCATTATTGCTCGATTAGTATTGCATTTTGCCTTGACTATGGCTTGAGACGGTCCAGAAACGAATCACAAGCTGCCCGAATGTGACTTGCAGGTGTTGTGATCCACTCGCGGACAATGGCTTTTTGCAGCGCCTCGAAACTGGTGACTCGTACAGTTCGGGCCTTGCTCTTCAAAATGGCCTAAAGATAATAAGCCATCGGATTCGCGTCTGGTGAATTTGAGAGCCATTGTTTTTTAGTCATTCTTGGTTCACTCGAGCTTTGTGAGACGGTGCCGAGCTCGTTGTTGAAACGTCCATGGTCTGCCACCGAAATGTTTGGCTGCCCACGGCTTCAAAGGAACCCCCAGAATACTTTCCCGGTAATATTTCGCATTTACCTTAACGCCAGGCTCGATGAAAACGATTGGAGAGCGCCCATCTGCGGTTACGGCGGCCCAAACTATTAGCTGTGGCGAGTACTGCCTCCTGGTGGCCAAGCGATGACTCAAATTCTCGAATGAACGGTCGGTCAAATAAATCCTATCGTATTGGGAGTTTACGAAATGCTGAATTAAAAAATTTTCACGTCAGAAAATACAATGTTCGGAAATTGACTGCTTTCGGCCTTTCGGCCAACCGAAGCAACTCCTTCGCTCTCCTAAGCCTAATTTGTTGCTGCTTTGGTGTGAGGTCATGCGCCTTTTGGATCTTGTAAGGCTTGACTTTGAGATAATTTTTCAGTCTGCGGCGGGTGCTACGGTCAGATATTTTCAGTTCTTTCGCTATTTGATTGGCATTTCGTCGGGGATTTCGCTCAAGTCGCTTCTTCACTTTTTGAACCATTTCACGTGACGTTGCACCCTTTTGATGACCACCTCCATGCCCGTGCATCAGCGGCGGAAGCGGTCTGAAGTAGGTTACACTTCGAATGCCGAACCCTGTATATACAGTTTTCTCAATACTCATTTATTTCAGTTTTGTCATAAATGAATAATAATGATGTTGTAGGAATTTTGTGTGCGCGCGCGCTTATTGACTAGAATGGTGATGTAGGCGTCAACGATGAATGCCAAGAATAATAAATACCTAACAGCACATAATAGCGCGAAATTACAATACATATGCACAGGCGAACATGCATACAAACATAGTCGCACAAAGTGTATGACTAGGGCTCATTGGCTCATTGGCTGGCTGGTGATTTGACTTGCCGCGTATTCTTGCACGCTCCATAAATAGTTAGCGCGCCGTAATGACTCCCCCACTAGCGCTTGACTTTTACACGCACATCTATGCTGGACTTTCGTGCGGACAGACTAATTTAATGCATTGCAGCTCATTTTAAACTGCACACTTTTCCCCACTTTGTGCCTCTTTGAGTTTTAACTGATGAGGTTGGTGGGCAAGTGGCTTGTCGTCAATTCGCTTGCTGCTCATCTGTCATTGCATATTTTATAAATATGACTGAGAGAGTTTTATTTAAATTGATTCAACTGATCTGAGCTACTTATTGTTGTGCATTGTGTTGTTATTGTATACTAAAGAGGCTGAGTTAGCAGTAGTTAAGCGTTACCGAGCATATTAGTTGTTTTCAATGTGTAAAAGTTGAATAAATCTCAACATTATAGGAAAGATTGCCCTCAACAATAAACTTGAAACGTTATAACTGAGGAGTCTATCAGTTTATGTAGGATTATGTGACTTCCCTTATGGTGCTCTAAGTCCCACGAGGGATTGAGCACCAGAAGAGGAAGAGAAAATGCAACTTCTTAATTTCATTTATAGATAGTTTATCACGTTTATCGAACTCCTCTGTGGCTATGAATAAACTGTTATTTGAGTGCATGAAAATAAATGTTTGCTTCTGCTAGCAAAGATCGATTGGCACCTTTGCGCAATGTAAAAAATGTTCAATTAATATTACCCATTAAAAACAAAAGCAATGCGCTGTGAAACTTGAAAAGTTGAAGATCAGGTACAAAAAGTAAAAACCATTCTATTCTCTGAAAAACACTCATTTCATTTTTTAAAGGGTTACATGGGTTTCGTCGGGTAAAAAAACGCCTATTTTTATTTTTCTATGTAAACAATTATTTATTTAATTCAAACTTTCTTCTGTCTTATAGATACATATTTAAAGAATAATTTCTGAAATTTTCCAAAAAAAAAACTTAAAACTCCTCCATTGTGACGTCATTTCCGGTGACTTCTCGAAAAAAAGGTGCATCCACGTTGTCAGCATAACTCCTGACGGGATCATTAAAAATGAAAAAACAAAAATAAGTGTTTTAGTTAAGACCATAAACTCGTGCTTGAACGAAGGAAAGAAAAAAAAAAAAATTGGAATTTTGGCAGACATTTTTCCAAAAAAAATGACAATTTTGGTCAAATTTCCTTGACATTTTGTTTTTTTTAAATAGTTGTAATTGAAAAAAAAAAACAAAATCCTTCGTTCAAGCACGAGTAAGTTGTATCTCGAACACCTGTGTAAAATTTCATCAAGATCGGTTAAGTAGTTTTCGAGAACATTTGACAACCGACTTTGAAAACACGGTTCCGAGAAAAACGCGTTTAAAATTTTGAGTAACAATAAAAGTGACTTGGAGCACACACATTCCGAAGGCTGTATCTCCGAAACAATTATTCGGATCGACTTCAAAATTTAAGATAATATTCTTGAGATGTTGTAGAAATTAATAAGCCAAAAAAAAAATCGATTTTTTGATCCCACGAAACCCATGTAACCCCTTAAGTTAATGAGAATTTAAAAAAAACATTTTATTCTGCTTAGATTCTTGTATTTGCCTTATTTTATTGAGTTTTATTTCCTCCTCTGGTACAAAGTGAAGTTTAAAATAAACAAGACTTGCGTTTTTGATGGCGCCGTCTTTTTAATGAGTTAGTTGCATCCCTAGCTGACTTCCAATGAAAGCTTGCTGACATTCGGTTTAGTGGAAGGGAGGTTATTACGTCTAAAGTGTCAGTATGTTTGTGTCATCGGTACAAAAATGAGTTTCGAACAAAGAGCTAATATCAAATTTTGTTTGAAAATCGGTAAAACGTTTACCGAAACATTTGAATTGATGAAACAAGTTTATGGCGACGATTGTCTATCTCGTGCCAAAGTTCCTGAGTAGTCTGCACGTTTCAGAGATGGTTGGGAGGACATAAATGACATTGAACAAACGGTACGGTCAAAATCAGTAATCACCAAAAGCTCTATCGAAATTTTTCGTAAATGTATCAAAAATGAACCGAAATCATAGGTGAAATTCATGGAATTGGTCTTGAATATGTCCAAAATCATTTGGGCTCATTCTGCACAAGTTAATTGAGGACCAAAAATTGCTCAGAATTCAACATTCGAAAGACCTCATTAAAGAGGCGAGCAAAGACGAGAACTTCCTTTACAACATTGTAACTGGTGATGAAACGGGGGGTTTTCCACATGAACCTGAAACTAAGCGTCAAAGTGCCGAAAGGAAGACCCCAGACGAAGCACCACCCAAAAAATCGCGTTTGGAGAAGTCAAAAATCAAGTCGATGCTCATTTGTTTTTACAATTCCAAGGGGATTGTCCACAAGGAGTTCGTGCCAACGGGCCAAACCGTCAATGCAATTTTCTATCTTGGCGTTTTGAAGCGTCTGTTGCATCGCATTCGTCGAATTCGCCCTGAATACCGCGTAGCAGGAAGCTGACGCTTATTGCATAATAATGCACCATCTCATCGATCCACTCTTGTGACTGATTGCTTGACTACAAATCACATTTTAACTATCAAACACTCACCGTATTCGCCTGATATGGCTCCCTGTGACTTCTACCTATACGAAAAATGGCATTTGGCCATGAAAGGAAAGCGTTTTGCGACCGTAGAGACCATCCAAAAGGCTTGTACCGACATCCTGAAGGACATTCCGGTCAATGACCTGAAACACTCTTTCGAAAAGCTTTTAGATCGCACAAAACATTGTATCGAGGCCAGAGGGAACAATTTTGAATAAATAAAATCGGAAATATCAGAACAAAGCTCCTGTCGTTTCTATTTTAGCTCAGTATTTTTATTTTAGACTTAACCTTGTGTGTTTAGCCAGGTGTTTGTTCCGCTTACGTATCAGTACTAGGCCTGATGTACGCCAGTGTATGTCTGGTGGTTTTACCCTACTCGAGCTCGCTGTCAGCGCCGCCGATTCGCTCACTTTCGTAAGATAGTAGCGAGAGATCGCCCACTTCTTCAGCTATCTTTCATTTTGATGCTAGCGTTGACGGCCGATTGAGTGAAGAAAAAGTTCGTACAGGAAAAATTTTGATTTCAAAATTTTGCTTATACAATTTTTTTATTTATATTTTATAACAATTATTTTATTCATATTATTAAAAATATCATTTGTGCTTATATATCATATTTTAGTAAGTGCGTCTAAATTTGAATATTTATAGTTTTAATATTTATTTCTTTTTCTTTTTTAATAATTTATGTCTATGAATATTTGCCTAAATTTCCAATTTTCTTCCTATTTCTTTCCAGGTGAGTACAAATCGAAAACCCTGCCACGCATCCATTTCGACACTTCCATTAACGACACTTCGTTAAATGAAGGTAAACTACACTATTTAGATTATATCTATTTGTTTTATGAATTTATAATGAATTTAGATTTGAAAATGTTCAAAAGTGTATGATGTAAACCTAAAGCCCTTGGTCAGAGCAAAAAATAGGCTCATCCTAGTTTTGTTGTAATATTTGCTGATCTCATTCTCAAATAAGTCACGCACTATAATTTCCAACAATAAGTGCAGCCAGCCATAGACTCAAGCAAATTAAAAAATAAAATAAAATCACATGCTTGATAAATATTAAATATAAAAAACACAAACAAAAAATAATGAACACAAATTTATTGAATTCAGTCCGTGAAATTGTACAATGATTACTCAGCAAAGGTGATGACAGTTGATTAAAATGAGTCACTTGTATCGGAAGTCGATAGCTAGCAATTTCAGCACATACCACGTTTTGAGTTCCGATAAGAAAAACATAATTTTTTGGTTTGGAAATACACTTTATTATTCAGAATAGTCTCCCTGAACAACAATTAACTTCATCCAATGAGATTCCAATT
Organism: Anastrepha obliqua; assembly: GCF_027943255.1. Lineage (NCBI taxonomy): Eukaryota > Metazoa > Arthropoda > Insecta > Diptera > Tephritidae > Anastrepha > Anastrepha obliqua. Next base: position 117,931,449 of record NC_072893.1, on the reverse strand, counting down.
CCATTCCTGAAGTGAGAATCTGGAAGGGCAGCAAAATGTACGCTCCCACATCTGCTAAAGTCTGTGACAGAAAAAAAGAACCAGTTTTTTTCTTGTAACTTCAAGATATATTTCATTCTGCTTTTTGCTACGTAATAGTCTCACTCAAGGGATATGACGCCAGTACTAACTCAGGTTAGTGTTGTTCGAAACTTTCCCGTAAACGCAACCAAACAAAAATGAGTGAGAAGTACGCCAAGCATTTTGAGGCGCATTCGAAAGGGCCGAAATTATTTTACGCCGCAGCTGCAAAAGTAATTCAAAAATCGAAAAAGTTTGTTGTGATATGGAATCAGCGATATAAGGGGTACAAAAATGTTGATGACTTTTCCAAGCGCGGCTTGAAACGAGTGACGACAAAAAAGCAGGATAAAGTGATGGTTCAATATTTTAAGCGGGACCCTTCTTTGCGGCTACGCCAGCACGCACAATTCTTGCTAAAAAGGGAATAGATGTGTGTATCTACACCATCGAACGACAACTGAAGGAGGCGAACATATCCTACGGTCCCACATCATCAAAAGCACTGCTCTCAGAAAAACACATTGAGAAACAACAAAAAAGAAAATGGCGTCACAGTATTGCACTGGCCTTCCCAGTCCCTAGACGCCAATCCCATTGAAAACTATGAACTATGAACTATGAAAGCACATCTTGCCGGAAAGCCAGTCCACGATTTAAAGCAACTTGTGTGTTAAGTACGCAAAATCTGGTCCTCTTTGTCGACGAGTTACGCAGAAAAGCTGATTCAAAGCATGAAGAAGATGCCAGGCTATACTCGACAACGATGAAGACTACACGGCTTATTGAGTAATTGCGATTCGAGGTTTTGTAATATACATACTCTCATGTACAAAATTTTTAAATTTACATATATCTTTTATACTTCATACAACCACACCCACAGATGCACTAAATATTATGCTTAATATTTTACCAATAGAGCAATTCGGTAAGCAAACAGCTGCCAAAGCAACTCTCAGACTAAGAGAAATCGGCCTACTCAGAACGAACCAAAGAGAACACTCTTCAATTTTAGAACAATTCCCCTGCATTCCCAGCACAACGGATTACTGTAAGACCAAGGGCATCAATTTTAATAAATCCTTTGTCACAGTATTTCCTTCCAAAGAGGAATGGGATAACGGGCTTATTGTTAAGAAAAATGATTTAAACATCTACACAGATGGCTCAAAACTGGACAACAAAGTAGGTGGAGGGGTCTACTCCGATAAACTCGGAGTATGCCAATCATTTCGCTTACCTGACCATTGCAGTGTATTTCAGGCGGACAGTCAAGCGGCAATAAAAGCGCTTGAATCAAAAACGCACTCGTCAAAAACAGTTCTAGAATGTTTTAAACTACTAAATGACGTATCTAAGTGCTACAAGGTGCACCTTATCTGGGTGCCAGGCCACAGGAATATTGCAGGAAACTGTAAGGCGCATGAACTTGCACGAACCGGTACAACGCTCGATCTCGAACTGGATAAGGCGCTGATACCCATGCCCATAGCCCAGGCCCGACGAGAGGGGGGGTTCGGGTACTTTTTCCCCCGGGCCCGGACTCGAGAGTAATTCGAATTATATGAATCAGACATAATTGGAAAGGGCCCGCATTTGCAATTTTCCCCCGGGGCCCGGATATGCTCTCTACGGCCCTGCCATAGCCACTTGTAAATTACTTATAGACAGGGAAACCATCAAAAAGGTAAATACAAGCTGGCAAAACCTCACAACATGCGAACTAAGCAGACAGACATGGCCGAACTGGAACAGCGGTTGATCGAAGATCTTGCTAAGATTTAACAGAGAAGTTATAAGAAAAATGATAGGTGTATTAACTGGTCATTGTTTAATAGGCAGCCACGCTAGAAGGTTAGGACTCCCGTACTTCGATTTCTGTAGAAGCTGTCTTAATACAGAAGAAGAGGAAACAGTCAGACACCTTTTATGTGAGTGTGAAAGCCTAGCTATGAGAAGGCTGCGCACTCTTGATACAGCATTTCTAACCGATGCAGCGGACATAGCCCATCTAAAACTAACGAAGCTCTGCTCGTTTATTAAAGCTACCGGATGGTTTGAAAAGGAACACGTAGAGTAAGGATAAGCACCAGTGGTATCACAATGGACCTGCGAAAGGTCTAAGTGTGTCTCTATGATAACCACCCCACCTACCTACCTACCTACTTCATGAATAATCGCGGTTCCTTTTTTCTGACACAGACTGTATGACCTCATCATTTGCTGAAAAACGCTTTCCACGCATGCATTTCTCTGGGTGTGGAAAGAAATGGAAGTCGCTACGGGCCATATCTGGTGAATACGGTGCATGTTCTAACAATTCGAGCTTTCGAATTCATGGAGTTTAGCCATTGTCAAAATGCTCTTCTGATACGGTGCATTGTCCTGATGAAAAAGAATTTTTTCTTTTGCAAGCTAGGTATTTTTTCAAGATTTTTGTTCCTTCAGCTTGTCCAAAGGGTTACAATAATATTCAGAATTTATTGTTTTACCAGCCCACGAACAAAACTCTTTGCCCATCCCAAAAATATTGGAGTGGCAATTGAGGATTTCACTCATAGATGGCTTCAGTTGAATTCTTAGGTTTGCAGGCGTAGAAAAAATGTAAAACACTTTTGGTTATTTGATAGTTGGCAATTCAGCTGTCAATCAGTAAAAAAAAAGTTTTTTGATCGGTTGCGTAGTTTTGGCGTTCGTTGAAAAATGGAAAATAAAAAGTAACCTTTTCGTCATATTTTGCTTTTTTATTTCCGCAAAGAGAAAACCGCATCACAAGCTCATAAAAAGTTATGTGCCGTTTATGGTGACGAAGCCTTAAAAGAACGGCAGTGTCGAAATTGGTTTGCAAATTTCGTTCTGGTGATTTTTCACTCAAAGATGAAAAATGCTGTGGTCGAAGTTGATGACGCCCTAATTAAAGCAATAATCGATTTAGATCGTCATAGTACAACACATGAAATTGCAGAGAAGATTCATGTACAGGGTGGCTGATGAAAGCCGCTACCAAAAAAAAAATTTAATAACTTTTTTTCTTTTTAAGTTATCTGTTCCATTTTTGTTTTAATTTGCAGATTGATCTTTAAAATTTATTAAAATGGATAACTGGGACACGCAAACAAGAATTTGGATAGTCCGCCCCTATCACGCACTTGAGTCCGTAGTTTTGGTACAGAGAGAGTACAGGCGGATGTTTGGCGGCGATCCCCTGAGCAGATGGACCATAATGAGACTGGTGAATAATTTTGCTGAGCAAGGAACAGTCGCAAGAAGGCCTTATCATCGAAACCCACCAGTTCGGAATGAGGAAACGATCGCTGCTGTAGCTGCAGCTATACAAAGCAATCCAAGGGTTTCAACAAGAAGCTTATCTGCTCAACTTGGTGTCAGCCGACAGTCTTTGCAAACAATAATGCACACAGATTTAGACTTATTTCTATACAAAATTCAAATGGTTAACAAACTGAATGCAGCAGACTTGCCGATTCGCTTGGAATTTTGCCAGAAGATCCTGCAAATGGTGGAAGAAGACCAAAACATGTTAAACTGCCTTTTCATGTCTGATGAGGCCCATTTCGATTTAAACGGCAATGTGAACAAACAAAATTGTCGAATATGGAGTACTTCTAACCCACAGATATTCCACGAGACGGAATTGCATCCTCTTCGCGTGACAGTGTGGTGTGCGGTTTCTTCACGCTGTATTGTCGGGCCTTATTTTTTTGAAGAAAATGGTCACACCGTTACGGTTACTGGAGACCGTTATTTGAAAATGCTGAAAGAATTTTTCTATCCAGACTTACGGCGAAAGAGAATTCCTTTCAACTCTGTGTGGTTTCAACACGATGGGGCAACGTCTCACATAGCCCAGACTGTTATGACAGAGTTGCGACGAAAATTTCCCAATAAACTGATTTCAAGAAACTCCGAATTTCGTTGGCCCCCCAGGTCGCCTGACCTTACTGCACCTGACCTTACTGCACTTGTGGGGTTTATGTAAACAAGAAGTTTATAAAACAAAGCCAACAAATTTGGATGAACTAAAACAATCCATTCGGGCAACAATTGCGGCTATTCCTGTCGCAACTCTCAAAGCAGCAATGAACAACTTTTTACTAAGATGCCGCACTTGTGTCAACGAGCAATGGGGGGCATTTAAATTCAATTATTTTTAAAATTAGTTAAGCTACATTTAATAAAATTTAATGACCTTCAACTTGAAAAAAAAAAAATAAATGAATTCCATACACTAAAAAAAAGTTATTTGACTTTCTTAATGTAGCAAAATTCATCAGCCACCCTGTATTACATACATGCTTTGAAAATCACTTAAAATAACTTGGCTATGTTCAAAAACTCGATACATGGCTTCCTCACGAACTGAAAGAAACGCATGTAACGCCACGCATTAACAGCTGCGATTTGCTAAAGAAACGTAATGAAAATGATCTATTTTTAAAACGACTGATAACTGGCGATGAAAAATTGGTTGCTTACAATAATATCAAGCCGAAAAGATCGTGGAGCAGACCAGGGAACCAACTCAAACAACATCAAAAGCTGATATTCATCAAAAGAAGGTTTTGTTATTGTTTGGTGGGATTACAAACGAATTGTCTACTTTGAACTCTTACCACTTAACCAAACGATCTATTCTGATGTCTACATTGAACAACTAACGAAATTAAACATGGCAGTTAAAGAAAACCGGCCCAAATTGACAAATCGAAAAAGTATTGTATTCCATCATGACAATGCAGGATCACACACATTTTTGGCTACTCGGAAAAAATTATTGGAGCTTGGTTGGGGTGTTTTGCCACATCCGTCATATAGTCCTGACCTAGCACTATCTGATTACTTTTCGTTTCGATCGTACCTGATTCAGTTTTTGAAGTGAAACTTCTTAGGCGTCGATGGACGAGCGAGAATGGCGGGTAAAATTTCAAGGGCATGCAACGTTTGGGGCATTTTCGTTCCGCGAGAGAGAAAAAAGATATAACGTAGAGGAAAAGGGGAGAGAGAGCTATACCTTATATATATCTTAGATACACTTTAGGCTATTTTTCCTGAGTTTTTCCTTGTGGTTGCTAATTTCCAGTGAGAAATAACACTGCTTACTTTTTGGCGCTTGTTTGTTGGTGCAAACTAATAGGAAATATATTTTTGGTGCCTACTTTTTGGCGTTATATTTCCTTGGTGCCTACTGTTTGGGGCGTTTTTTGGTCCCATTTTTTTGGCGTTTTTTGTGCCTACTTTTTGGCGCTTATTTCCGTCTCGGCTAGTGCTTGTCCGTGCTATAAAGTGCTATCCATTCCGGCGTCGGATTTATTGGTATTGCCTTGCCGTAATTTGCGCCTTTGCTGCGGTCCTGGAATCGCTGCGTTTGTGATAAACGTTCGGAGTAGTGCGCGTTGTTGTCACGGTTGTGTCCGGGGTTAACCTATAGCGGTCGACCCTTCTCCGTTTTTTGTAAATTTTGTCTATTTGTATTCTCTACAAATGTTGTGAATTTATTTAGATATATAATATATTCTTTCACTCTCTTTCTCTCTCTCACTTTCTCTCTCTCTCATTCTCTCTCGGGTCTCTCTCTCTTTCTATGTCTGCCTTGAAAGTTTCACTTTTGTAATGTGTACTACGCTACACGCACTTTTTTTGTTGCTATTAAATACCAGAAGTTTTATGAACATGGGATTATGATCCTGCCTGATAGATGGCAAAAGGTCATTGATCAAAATGGGCAAAACATTACAGAATAAAGTTATTTAGTTCCATGAAAAAATGGTCTTTGAATTTCTGGAAAAAAACCGCAATTACTTAGTTGCCAACCCAATGCATCACATATTAATCGCATCGAAGTTATAAATATTTGTTACTTCTTATAATTTTTATTTCATTGTTTTTCTCCTTTTTTCCATACTTGCATATCAATTTCGCCAACATTAATTTTAAATTCTAGATTTGCATTAATTTTCGACAGCTGTCGGATTTTCAGCTGCTACGCCTTTGACTGCCAGCTCTTCCTTTAGCGCGCTTTTCTTGGTTCTCTCCATGGCGCCTACGCTTTCTCACTGTTTGCACTGACTCTCACTATTTACTGCACGAATTCCAAGCATGCAATGCCCTCATCAACCAGCTAGCAGCTGATAACCTTCAAACACGCATTTTGTGAAATTGTAATAGCTTTGCTTTCAACAATACTCCCTTCTACTGAAATTTTTGAAATATTTCAACGGTTTTTACATACTGACATATTTCTCTTCTCTTTTAATTAATCAAAATTAGGTGTTTTGCTTGTATGCAGTCTTTGTTAACCTTGAAATGTTGAAAATTGTTGGACTCACGCAATAGCATTCTGCGTGATCCCTTCAAATGACACACCCATTCCTTGGGGTGCCTTAAATAGTGAAGCAGCTGAGATTCAGAACGTTGATTTCGCAATAGGAATACGAAAGGTGATTTTTTATATTTTGAGTATAAGGAGGAAAGGCAAATATTTCTCGTCGCAGGTGGCTTTATTGGCTTTTAAAGTTTGCACTTTGGAGATCAATACTTTTTCTGAACTTATTTTTCTTGTTTGGCTCCACAATCGAGTGCCAGTGCGTGCTAAGACCAAAAAACTGCACCAGTCTGTCAAAAGTGCCTTCCTTCTTTGAAAAGTAGCCAAATGCAGGCTGCTCTTTACTCATCCGAGCTTCAACATCATAGTTACGTCTTAGCACCACATTGCGACATTCTCATTTAATTTTCATGCTTCCAACATTCCATTTTTTCCGATTATTTTCGCCTACTTTAATAGTTCTATAGACTTTCTCTGGAGTAGTTGCCTCGCTTGTTCTTAATCCCTGCTCTGATTTAATTGGCGTCATCCGCGTTTCTGACACAGACTTACATAGAGTTCTTTAGAAAGTGGTATTTATTCGTCGAATGAGGGTTCCGCTTTTCAATTGCCACCGAATCCAAAATATACACCTGTTGACGAGAATAATTCCTCTCCAGATCATACGGCTTCCATTCCTAGTGATGTTCATGCCGGTTCCGAGTATACGAAATGCTTCACAACATCGAAGTTATAACTAAATCCATGAGCTTCTTTGTTTTGTTCTCGTACAGCGCTAAACTAACCTCTTTCACCTTCTTCTCTGAGCTGGCGGGTATTACGCTGGGAGCCGGATGAAGTCGAAGTTTTCAATATTATCTATGTATGTAACGAGCATTGTAATTCTGTTTAATATAGTAACGCTGTCTTCCGTAAATCATAGACATGAGTCATCGTGTCCAAAATTTCGTTTGGCTTCGAATAGCTCTGAAAGTTTCTCTCGAATATTAATAGACCACCACTAAACCCTCGACTCAATAAAAATATCCATTGTGTTATCACCGATCCGCTGTCAGACGCCAGACTCCTTTCTTAAATCGTCGTCTTTATATGTTTACTTCGATGGATTAAAATGTCCCAATGTCTAAGTCAAAAAAATTGAATGAGATTTCAATGTTGGCATGTAAAATGCTGAGGGAACGCGGGAGCGAGAGAGATATTAACATTTTCTCCGATAGTTAAGCCGCGATCAAGGCTCTGACGATGCCATGGAGCAGAACGAAATTAGTAAACTCCTGCAAGGAAGAGACCAAATCTCTTGGGTGTGAAGGTAACATTTTTCTGATCTGGGTTCCAGGACATAGTGAGAACATAGAGGGATATGAAATTGCTGATGAGTTTCCCAGGAAGGGTACTGAATTGGCCTCTGAAGCCTCCTACCCGGTCATCGACATCCACCTAACAGTAGCTAAAGTGGAACTGCACAAATTATTTCTCAGGAAAGAGCAGAAAAGATTGAGCTCCATTTCTTCATGTGCTATTTCGAAAACCCAGTACAATATAAGAAGAGCTCAGAAAGTCCTTTGGACTCCTCGCCATTCAATTTGCGAACTCGTAGCTGTGTTTACCAGTCACTGGACGATCGGCACACATGCGGAAAACCCTAGCTTTGGTTTTAACCCCCATTGCAGAAGCTGTGTGGACCTTTCAGAGAAGGAGCCTGTTGGGCACTTTCTCTGTAATTGCCCGGGTTTGGCTGCTATACGATTAAGGTCACTGGGCGCTCCTTCCTTCGGCAGCCTGGGACAGTGCGCCAATCTAAATTCAATCAATCTCCTCCATTACATCAACATCTCTGGCTGGCTGTAGATATCTGCCTGTTGGAGGTCTCCTAATGGTATCAAAACGGTGCTTTAGTGCTACTTGAGGAGTGCCAGACTGGCACTTCAACCATTTCATCTACTTACCTATCTACTGTATTTTTACCAGATTAAATTGAGCCTTGATCTGAGAGCAGCAGGAACGTTCCAAATTGCTTGTGCAAAGCAGTCTATTAAGATCACAATGCCCTTTGTCTAATGTTCTAGGGAATAAGACAGATATCATTTACCATCTGCGTAACACTTTGAAGCTCCAACTGCGCTGTCTCGATACACGGCATTCTTTTTATATAGAGAGCAACTATTAAAATTCAAGACTATCCGACGAGTCACAGGTTGCGAATAGTAAATTGCCATCAGACATGGAGGTTAGCTGCAGCTAAGTTTTTTCTAACAAATAAGCAGTCACTGACAAGTAGCGAGTGGTGGATACGGACGTACTAGGGCTCTGTAAAACCTTAAACAACTACAGGTTAAATCAATTATCGACAAGGTCAAGAAGTGCCACCTTTCAATAAGCATTCAGCCCAAAACAGCGTCTGTCTTGTAGCAAACGGCTGAAAAACGAAATGCTGCTCTCACCAGCTAAATTTAAGATGTAAACCCGATCTTGTGGATAAGGACCCTAGGCTAACAATCTATCGCTCCTGATTAAAAATTGTTACTGAAACTGTTAACAAGTAACGACTTTTGGATTGAAAGAATGGACACGAATCAGCATAAACATGCATGTCAAAAGTTTTTCTCGACATTCGAAAAAGTAAATTAGTCCGAACTGGTTACAATGTTGAGGAGCTTTGGTTTACCGCGGGATGTACGATTAGTGTATACAGTGTGCTTTAAAAGTGTTTACTACTATTTGCAGTTTTCATATGCCCACTTGCTTTTTTACGACGTAATAGTCCAATCCCTGCATTTATGTTGCCTTTCCTTTGTACTCATTTTGTCATTTACTGTTTTTCGCCATCAACTATTGTTTCCAATTTGACTATCCGTTGTTTGTTGCAATTTATTGAGGTTGACGCTATTGTTGGTTTGTCTTTTCCTTTTCATTGTCAGTGTTGGTTTTGTTCATATTTATGGACCGCATCCGAAGAGTTTAACGAACTTTTAGCTTTCATTAAATACCCGTTTCCATAAAAACTGGTTGCTATTTCATATTTTTGTAACACAAAATAGCACTTGTTAATGAGTTCAACTTTTTTTCGAATAGGAAATGAGTTTGACAAATTTACCCAAAAGTCAAGTTTAATTGCAAATGTAAAAACGGTAATTGAAATTTGCGCAGGAACCATTTTAAGTTGCAAATGTAAAGAAGGAGAATTAAAATGGTTAAGAAACTTTTCTATGGCTTGAGTTGAAGAATTTCCCACTTAATTTGAAATACTCAAATGACAAGTTATTTTTCGGGGTATTTTGGCCTGTAATGTCGGCTGTGATCCGGTATATGGAAATAGAAAGACCAGAATGGATATGACGGAAAAATGCTCTGATGAAAATGCCACACACTGGAATATGCCAACCGTTTCCCTCTATCTCTCCTAAAGATTTGATAAGATAAGCTAGGAAATAGAGATATGCACTTCGACCTTAAGGTCTATTAGGTAGACCTCATAAGATTAAAAAAATAACCAAGCTCTAATTAAATTGGAAATAACTCTTATAACAGTTAACCCAATTTTTATCACAGGTACGAAAGAAACGTTTTAGTGACTGTTTAAGTCAGACGAAATATTTACTCTTTCGGAAAATTCGTAAAAAAAAGTTTCCAAATAGGTCGAATAGGGTGTTTGTGACATTCGATCTAGAATTACTCAGAATTCTGGCATGAGGGACTACTATATTCATATTCAGTGAGAAAAATACTACTAATCACCCTCGATCGTTCTTATAACCGATTGTCGCAGATCTCTATACTTTATATATTTACTGTGTATTTGAAAGCATTAATCAGGAGTTTCTCAACAGTAGCAATAGATATTTCCAGGTTAGAAGCATTAAGCTCAAACAAACAGAAGAGTAAACAAACTCACTCCGCAGCTCAAATTAACTCCGCACAGCTCTTTTTAGCAAAGTCGACACCTTTCCCAAAACAGTGGAAACTATTTACTCAATCCAAGAACCGTAAGTAGCTCTTTCGACGTTCAGGCATACCTAGCTGCTTATTGCACTTAAGCCTTCAAGGGTTATGGGTTGGGGATAACAAGAGAAAGAGGCCAGATTTGTCTACAATACTTCTCTTCTTGATTGGCGCAATAAGAGCTTAAACAATTTTATACACTAAGCAAAGCTAAGTCCTTTCGACTTGATGTTTTCATCGCAAAGGAGACCTTCCTCTTTTTCTGCTACCACCAGCTGGTATCGCATCGAATCCTTTAAGAACCGGAGCGTTTGTCTTCGCTGCACTATGTCTATGTATTACTTCGCCTGCGATACTCGCGATCGCCAACGTGCAAAGCTGCAAAAATCTTCCGCAGACTCTTTTTCTCAAACACGGCAAGGAACGACTCATCGGATATTGCCATGGCTCAAGCTTTTGATCCTCAGATAAGAACGGGCATGGTGAAAGCTTTTTGGAGTGTTAGTTTTGTTCGTCAGGAGAGTAGTTTACTATCGCATTGCCTACTTAGTTCAAAGTAGCTTTTGTGGGCAAGAGATATTCTCAGTTGGATTTCAAGGCTGACATAGAGGAATAAATCCCTAATGTTTATTCGACTTGCATAGTTAGTCGTCGGCATAAAAATAGTCGATTGGATTTTACCCGTAATTGAGAAAACTTGAAGAAAAGTGAGGAGGAACTGTTTTTCGCATGTCAAGCCGATTTAGTATGCAGGCAAGGCCCTATTATATCATAAAATCTTAACTCAGAGTTCAAGCTTAAGGGGTTATATACAGTTAAAAGGCCGAATAAAGCGAATTCTTTAGAATTTTTTCTAAGAAAACTTTTAAATTTAGTGATCTAAAAATTTGTGCACATATTACATTAATGCCGCCGTGACCGAATGGGTTGGTGCGTGACTACCATTCGGAATTCAGAGAGTGAACGTAGGTTCGAATCTCGGTGAAAGATAAAATTAACAAAAAGTTGTTTCTAATAGCGGTAACCCCATGGCAGGCAATGGCAAACCTCCGAGTGTATTTCTGCCATGAAAAAGCTCCTCATAAAAAATATCTGCCGTTCGGAGTCAGCTTGAAACTGTAGGTCCCCCATTTGTGGAACATCAAGACGCACACCACAAAAAGGAGGAGGAGCTCGGCCAAACACCCAAAAGGGGTGTACGCGCCAATTATATATATATTACATTATCTTTTAACTGTATTTTAAGACTTAGTATTAGTAAAAATATTTATTTGGAAACGAGCTGCTCCGGGAGCTCCTCTCAAAAAATACTTTTTGTGGTGACCACTATATATCTGAACTGGATCCTCTGAAGAGTGCTGACAACTTCTAAAGCTACTATACTTATTTACGAGTTTCTTGCTTACACAATTTTATTTTTGTTGGCAACCTGTCAAGTTGTACAAATTTACTCTTACATAGTTTTTTACCTTAACTTAATTAGTAAAAAGTAACCACCCCTTAGTCTTATTTTTTTCTTTTATTACAGGCGTAAAGTTATGGCTTTCATATAAACAACACTTACATATTAACAGTTATGTTTATTATGGGCCTGCCATTCCTATTTTCTTTTGTGCTTAATTTTTTTTCTTTTTCTTCATAACCTTGCCACTTTATCATTAAGTTTTATTGCTTCAATTTTTTTGCTTATTAATGACCGTACATTTTGTTTTGATGTGTTAGCTGCTGTTTCGTTTTTTTTTTTTTTTTTTTGTTTCTTCACAAATAATTTATGTAGCGCACGCACAACTGTTTGATTGCTGTCAAAATATGTAGTTAATGTGCTCACAGTGAAGCTCTGGCTTACAGCGAAATGCTCTATGTTGCTCGTCTTGCGTTTGCTTTGGCAGCTAACCAACAGCAACAACAGTGGAAATGAATTGATACGGCGCGGTTGGTTTCGTCGCGCTACTTTGTTTCATATCGCATCACATCTCATCATAGCAACGCTTCACTTACGTTTAAGCACCGTTTGCTCGTTTGACTGTAGCTACGCGGTAGCTATTAATGACACTTAAATATCGAATGACACTGCCAACTGCATAAATGTACATATGTATATGTATTTGTGCGTATGGATGTCTCCTCAGTACCCTTTTACTTATGCCGCTACAAAGCTCGTCTTCGTGAAACGTGTTGCTCGACAACGTCGTCACATATCGGTGATGTTCTATTTATTTTCCTATTGCACTAACTCATCATTGCGTTCCATTTTTCATGCTTTTTTTATCACACTTACAAACCTTCATAATATCGTTTTATTCCACTACTGAATTGGCAGGAAGTCACACATGAATGACACTCGCAGTCGTTGTTTTTTTTTTCTTTTTATTTTTTTAATTCGCTTTCTAATTACACTAATCGCCGTTGCACACTCACTCTCATTAAAAGTGTAATAGACATGGCCGCAGCTACCACGCGCACTATCACTGTGGTGCGTCTATATACCGCTAGCTTGGCTCTTACTCTCTGTCGTACTAAATATTTTGCTGTTCGTTAGTGTTTTTTTTTTTTTGTTTTTTGCTTTTTAAGTCACTCGTTTTAATTATTGCATGTCAACTGATGCTGCTATTTTACAGTTATTCAACACAGTTGTTCTATGCGTTAAACGAAATGCTTCGCAATCACTCTCTGCTTGCCGAAGCTAGTGCACTATGCGTTCGCCCACGCGTGTCGTCGAATGTTGCCGACTACATGCATACACATACATACATGTATAAGTATATGCATGTAAATTACGGGTCATTTGATAATACATATTCGCTTTGTTGTGCGAAGCTGCAATTTGAGTGCGAAATGATTATGTATTTATGTAGCGGCAAATGTATGCACGTACATGAGTAGGAGGGCTTACGTCACCTTTCACACTTGCATGCCTTTCACTCTCCGCGCACTCGGGCTGGCTCAATTAGTTTGCACTAATAACAGTTGTTGCTTTTTTTCTCTATTTTACTTTTTTCTCTTAAATTACAGTTCATTTCGAAGTAGTTAACTGCAACTGTTTTCACACTACTTCTCCGCCTTCTCACAACTTTTCACTACCACCAGTGCTTGGTTGTCTTACTGGCCACCAGTATAGCAGAGCGCTTAATTTTTTGTTTTTGGAAATTTCAGTTTGCCTTCTCTCCAGCGGCTAGTTAGAGTCATCAATTTTATTACGACATATACTAAGTACTCTTGCCACAAATAAGTTTGCACTACTTTGCTTGTTGTAAAGCGCCGTGTTGTTTTTTTTTTTGCTCTTAGCCTCGCGTTCATTATACTCACTCCTCTGTGCACACACTCGTACATAGTCGCACTCATACATTATATCAGAGTACATTGTCTCATTTAATGCCCTTTGTTGTGCTGGGTATTTTTTTTAGTGTAAAAAAGCTTTGTTCGTAAAATAACACAGGAATTGTATAGAAACAAGAAAACTGTAAAATTGTTGTATCTTTTATGATTTATACGTGAAAAATACTTTGAAATATTGCCACTTCGTGTGAGAATCACTAGTAAAAGTGTGAAAAATGGTAGACTTGTTTAGTGCTGGTGGGAGCAACCATTTTGCTAAGTACATTTTTCCCAGCAATTTGCTTGATTTTATATTCATAGGAGGCGGTAGAATTATTTTTTCCCTGCTTCGGAAAAAGTTGTATGCACTCAAATAAGAAAAGTACGAACTTCACAAAAAAAGTGAAGAACTTCAAAGAAAAACTAAAGAACTTTAGCGAAGCGGGAAAGCAGTGTTCAGACGGCGCCAAGATCAGTGCATAGATTGCAATAATAGTCTATAGCCAGACCATATCTCAGCGAGCGTTAAGCGAGAGCGCTGATAGTGGAATGTTACGAAATATCTCTGGTAATGGGTGGAGGGATCGGAGGCAGTCGAGGGAGTTTGCTAAGCTGCAACCATCGTAATTTTTTAATCGGAATCGATGTTGCAGCAAGACTTAACATAACTTCGCTTTGCATGAACTGTCTGAAGGATGATGAGCCGGAATCAATTCAGCTTATTTACAGCTCAACTGGAATATACTGGATCATTGAAATAGTGTCAGTTTCTGTGCATTTATCTGCTCGTTTCGACTCTCCTAAACGATTATATGCACGTTTGCTCATAAAATTAAGCCATTTTATCTATACTTTTGGCGATATTCGCAAAACTTTTCATGCCAAGTTTTTTTCGTTAATTTTTTATGAAAATATGGTTTATTGCACTACAGAATTCTTGTAATTTGAAGCTTCAAATGTTGTAGAAAATTCAAGAAAATTTAACAAATATTTAACAAACTTTTCAAAATTTACTTAAAAAATTTCAACTTTTTAATCAGAATATTTTGACAAATTTTAGGTATGCAGTTTTATAGTCCATTAAATTTTCGGATGAAAATGTGTACGTCTGAAGTCGCTCAAAAATCGGGTTGATTTTTGACAATTTTTTTTTTTTGCATACAACGTTGACTATTTTCTTCCATGTAAAGCGCTTGTTCGGAAGTTTTTTATATGACAGCAAATGCTAAATGTAATTTTTTTTTCAAATAATTTACGCTGACCGGCTTTACATTAGCTTAGTTTTGGCACTTATCTCACCCATAGTAACTTCGTTTTCATGTTTCTATTCCTGAATCGTCTCTTAGATGGTTGAAGTAACATTTTTCCTTAACGACGGCCTACCGAAAATAGTCTATGAGCGTGAAATTGGTGCTTCTACGCTTTTTGATGACAATGGACATCGGTTGAGCATTCGGTTTGGGCAGATTTTCGATTTTTATTTTTAATATTTTCCGATTCTATTCAAATGACAGCCACAAATTTTGTAAATGTTTAACCTAATCAGTTAAATTTTTGACACATAAAAGATATTATTTCAGCCAACAAAGCTAAAAAAATCGATGGATAAACCCCTTTGCTGACTGCAGTTGAAATCTCGGGGTAAATTTTTTTTACAAAGACGTGCAAAATATTTTTTTATAACTTTTTGTTTGTTTTATATTCTAACAAAAAACATTATTTACGAGTTAAGAGGAACAACATCAAGAAGCACACCACAAATAGAAGGAGGAGTTCTTCGGCCAAGCACCTAACAGAAGTGTACGCGCCAATTATTTATTTATTTTTCAAGAGGTTCCTATAGACATTCACCCTTTCATCCTTTTTATTTTATGATCAAAGTTTTTTAACTTAAAACTTTTGTAGTTAATTGCCCACAAACATCTCTACAAGGGCTAATAGAGTAGTCGCTAGTGGCTGTAGTGCCTAAACTAGTATAAAATTCCATCAACTTGGACACTTCTTTGCTCATTAGATTTACTTTCACCTGCAAACCTTTGAACGTTGTTACTTTCCCTCTGAATTTGAAACCACGCCCATCATATCTACATAATTAAATCTTTGATCCCATCTGCGTCCGTCTACGATAATTTGTCGCCTGCTCACTGTTTTGTGTCACTTTGTCAACATCACTTAACAACAGTTAAATGTCAAATTTGCACACTTTCAACATAATTCGCGCATATGCACATACAAACACATGTACGCATACGCCTCACATACTACATAGGTGTGCATACCCGGCAGGGAAAATCTGAACTAGTGCTAAAAAGTATCGCTTCACAACTAGTACGATTGCGGCAATTGTGCCGAAGTGTGGCTCAAATTGCGAGAAGTGGCATCCGTCTGCGGGTTTTGACAGTAACGAAGTAGCCAAGAACTCAAGCAACATTTGATTAGAGAGAAGAGAGAGATCTTAGTTATTTTCTTCGTTTTGAAAGTGAACCACTGAGCAAATACTTGTTCAATCTACAGGGTGGGCCATACAGCGTTTGCTTTTTGAACCACCTATTTTTTTGAGAATGGTAACACAAATGTCAAATGTGTTCATAACTTACTTACAATTTTGACATTTACGAAATGGGACGCTATACGCTTGAACGAAATTGGGAAATATTGAAAACCTATTTCCAAAGTGGTGAGTCTTCTTCTTCTTTTCTGATTTTCACATCGGTGGCTACGTCAATAAGCAAAATTGTCGGATTTGGGGCTCAGAAAATCCACACGTTACTGTAGAGAAGCAAATGCATCCACAACGAGTCACTGTTTGGTGCGGTTTTTGGTGTGGCGGCATCATTGGGCCGTTTTTTTTTTCGAAAATGAGCGAGGAGCCGCAGTTACAGTAAATGGCGAGCGATGGTGACAAGCTCAACGAGTTGTTTCCAAAAACTGAATAGGATGACATGGACGACATTTGGTTTCAACAGGACGGTGCAACTTGTCACAATGCCAAAGTTACACTCGAACTTTTGGCTACCGTTATTGAATTCCGATATCAATTGGCCGCCTCGGAGCTGTGATTTAGGCCCGTTGAACTATTTTTGGTGGGGAGCCGTTAAGGACAAATGCTATGCGAACCATCCAGAGACGATTGATGCTTTAAAACACGAAATCGAAGTTGCCATTCATGAAATTGGAGCCCAAACAATCGATCAAATTGGGTTGATCGAATGGCCTACTGTAAAGCCAGTCGTGGCAGTCATTTGAACGATATTGTTTTTCATTCCTAAATGACAATGTTCAATCTTCAAAATAAAAAAAAAAGTTTGAAAAAATATTGATTAGTTTTTTTTTATAGCCGATTCAAAAAGCAAATTTTACATTACCCACCCATTATGTCTGCTATGCATCCGAAAAAGTACTTATGGTCGCGTATCAATGTCGCGTCTACGATAGCCTAGTCTAGATCTGAAAATGGCAGTGTACAACACTTCCTACTTCCTCCCAATCACTGCAAATAGCCGCAGAAATCGTTGAATTGGGACCCATACTGCTTATACTCATCAGACAGTGCCCTGTTATTATGTCGATTACCAAGATATTGAAGAAACCATCAATCTATAACAGCATATTCGACAGTTTTTTATCGAATTTGTGCCAAATTTGCTTTTGTATCTAATGGGGAGCCTCCGAAGACCATCGCTATTTGCTTCTTTGATGAAAATCGATCGGAGCCGGCACTTAAAATAATATTATAGCAGACTGCCTATACTGGTGACAAACTTTATAACAATTATATCTATAAATTGTCCTTGGTGTAAATCCTCGGATTGTCTCTGCGACCAGGAATCTCTACTATGCTTTTAGTAGTGTGTGAATCCAGCTCATTCAGCACTCCCTCTTACCCGCGAAGTCGTAGCACTTGATTGTAGAGATTTCATATCAGCTTGGCTTTTAAAATAAATGACAATAGGTTACTAGCCAAACCCCAGGATCGCATACTACGTTTTATTCAGAACTTTCACATATTCCAAAGCTGTCTTGCCGATGATTCCGTGTAATTTTAGAGATTTAAAACCAGTCGACTGCCGGTATATGCGAGAAATTTTACTCAAAGAGCTGTAAACTCTTCAACTTAGCATCCGAGGAAATTCTATACGGTCGCTCAGTGGCGTTAGAGGCTTTAACATAAACAATTGCCGTCTTTATTACTGTCAGTTCAACCGAAAATGCGCTGCACAGGGCAGTTAAACGAAGGCTTATGCTTAGTGAGGGCCTTGGCATGCTGTAACTCCTACTAACAACGCTGTCGTTCAAATCCATTTGTGAAAACAACCGTGTACCCTAAATCCGTACCTTTAATGTCTTTCCATTCGTTTCTCTTTAATACTCTTGTTGAAAATTTGTCGTTAGAAATGAATGGAGGAGTAGAGTTATTCTTGAACTAGGCGGATTGGATGAGAATCTTTTGTAATCGCTTTTTTATAAATAATAACGCCTTAAATTTTAAGCAAAATACGGTGGAAGCAAAGGAATAATAGAAAAATGGCATACGTCTCCATGTAGAATGAATTAGTGGCATGTTTTTTTCTCATCTACATTTGTGAACTAGTTACAAACTAACTTTTTATTTCGCAAAGACTAGTTACAAACTAGTGCAGAGCGCACTAGTCACCAACTGTCCACTTTGGTACTAGTTTCGAGCTACCGAAAAATGCATATACCATTTTACTTTTATCAAAAAGTGCAGAAATAAGCTCCGGACCTATGCTTTTTCCTACAGGGGTTTTTTAAATTTATTTTCAAGTCGACCATATACAAGGCGTCGCACAGTAGCCACAAGGCGTTGGAGTTAAGCATTTTACGGCAGTGCCATATGCTCGTCAAGTTGAAACTTGAAACGCGTGCGACTTTTTGCCGCTTGCTGGCTGCTGCTGCTTCCTTTGGCCTTTGCTTCAACTGCGCAGTCTAATATAATTAGACAAAAAATTCATAGCCAAAAGTTCTTAAAGTCTTCGGCGGTGACAGGCAGTAAATTTAGAATACAAAATTTCCGCTTTTTTGAAATTTTCTTAGCTCCCTTTGTAGCATTTTGCTATTCATGAATTTTCTTTGTGCGCTAATTGTGCTTGTGTTGAGCAATTTTTGACGCTCCATTTCTCGATTCGCTGGCACAGTTATTTTATTTTATTTGTTATTATTGTTACTTTTTTTCTAATCTACTTTGCGCTTTGTAAAAGATATACTAACGCCAAAGTGCGCCATTTTGCTTGAATAGACCTGTACTGTAAATGAATTATTTGCAAGTTTATTCTGGCTTTGGTGTGAATTCTCTACAACGACAATGAAATCGTAAACTGCTGTCATTTTTGATGATTTGTTTTTGTTCTCTTACGATTTTTTATTATTGCTTTTTTGCTCGATTTCCGCAACTTTGCATATTAATACTGCGCAGAGCGTCTTGTTGTTGTTTTCTCACCTTAGGTTTTTTCATATACTGCTATGTTTCTCTGCCGGCGTACCTTCCCCTTCACTACTATATTCGCAACTATCGCTTCGCTCCTCACTCAACTTGCTTTGTTGCAAATTTTTTCAGTCTTCCGGTCATAAGTAGCACTTTTTTTTGCACTTGCTTCATTGCCACCTCTTTTTCATTGCGCTTTTATGTGTGCTTCTGTATGCATGTATGTATTTATGTATGTTTCAGTATATCTTCAGTACTCTAACTGTTCCCATAGCCGAGTACATTTAAATGTGTTGTAACTTTAGCCCATTTTTTTTCTGGCTGTCACTTGACGCAACAACTGTCAGCTAGTCGCTTCATGACCAGCTGTTCAAACTGATCTGCAGTGTTGCCATCACCTGTGTTTGCCAACTGCCAAGTGATGGCGCAAATCTAAAACAAGATCAGCAAAACAAAGTTCGCAACCATTTGAAGTTTAAGTTTACGAAACTGTCTGCCTTTGTGGAATGAGTCTACCCTAACCCTTGAAACTTTTAACTCCATAAGTTCGCGCTTGGTTAGTCTTTTTATCGGCTGGTGCATGGGTGCTTCAAAGGTTTTTCTTCTTCTTATCATGCCAATCAAGATAAGATTATCGCGTCAGCCGATAAGAAAATTAACCAGACGCGGCCTTAGGGCGCTAAAAGCTTCTCTTAACAAATCCATAGTCTTTCGAAGGTAAGTTCTAGGACAACATGAAAACTTTCTAGAAATTAAGCTCCAGTCTATTAGAAGACTAATTTAGTTTACAGTGAACCGGGCTAAAATAAAAGCTTTATTATTCCATACTCACTTTAGGAGCTTAAGGTTCAACAAAAGTTTTCCATTCTAGACATAAATCTCAGTTCATTAAACGATTTTCCAGTTTCATTGCGGACAGTCCTTTGCCAAGTCATCAATGATCTGCCTGTTCTTCTCGTTCCTTGCGGGTTCCAAGTCATGGCACCTTGACGCGAACTTAAATGGACTGCATTAGACATTTTAGATTCCTTAGACGTGCAATTCTCGGCAGGTTTCTGTAATTTGGTATTCATCTAGCCCATAGTCAGGCTATAGAGTGCATTGCCCTACCAAAATATGCAAATACTGACGGCACTCATGGAACGAAAACTTTCTTTTATTCTTTTGCTTTTATCCCGAGTTCGGGAGCAACTCACAGTCGCATTAACTCAGGTTATTGTCCATTGTACTTCGGAAAGGTGCTACTCTTTTGTCAAACCAGCAGTCCAGTCTAATACCGCTCCGTCTAAATCTCGCGCAGTCTCTGAAATTTATTCAGGTGAAATGTGGTTTCCCTAAACCAAAGAAGAGCCATTATTTGGAGCTCAATGCGAGAGATCGAGCTATGAGAATAGTCCTACACTATCACACTTACGTAATCCCATCCTTTTCTGCGTACATTTCAAACGAGGTCAGGTCTCTTTCACCTATTAGGTTGAAGTACACTTTTAAGGCTATGAATGCTGTGTTTAGACCAAGATTTCTCGAATTTCGGCCGCTATGTAGGGCGTCAAGAAATATTTTATGATTCCAACAGATATTGAGCATCTGCTAGTAGCAAAGTGACTCTGAGATAAAAGTCAGCTGAATACAGGCTTCTGCGTCGCTGAGCTACAACCGCACTGACTGTGGTCTAATGAATTTTCCCAACGAAGCAGCCTTAGCAATTGCGTCAACTATTTCGTATCCTCTGACATTTAGGGAAAGAAGAACCTTTTGTTGACTCTCGATATTATTATTGAACCTTTTTTTTATGCAACTTATTTGTGGGCTTAAGGAATTCCCTGACGAAATATGGGGTTCGAGCGAAATTTCTTTAGTGCGGTGTCTCTACGGGTCTGCACTGTCGTCCAGTGTGTCCTTCTAAGCACTAGTGATCAAATTAGCTTGGAACAGGCCGGTCAATCACGAGAAGAAAAACGAGAAAACGAGGCTCGAAACTTACATGTGAAGTATAGAAACCGTCTATTGCAATAACACAAGCTAGGAAAGAAAGAAAGGATATAAACGAACTGTGACTAGCTAAGATATTCGGAAGTGAAATGGCTGCGTGTTGATATAGAAATTCCGCTAAGCTTAGTTAAACGGTCGCGATCAAAATGCTTAGGTTTTAGTCTTCCGGAAGCAAGATAGCTTTGGAGTAGATGCTGAAGTGATCCCACCTAATCACCTATGTTTTTTGACTCCTGGAATTACTGTAAGCTACTGCGCAAGAGGCTCAAAATTATATTGAGTTTGAGCAAGAAGATTTTTCCAACGAACAGCGTCCGGTTGAGATCCCAAACATTTGAGAGAGATTTCACGCTGCTAACCTCAAAAGATGCCTACATCGCCACTAATTTGATAGTGGGCAGAAGAACTTTGTTAGCTTGTAGTCTAGAGCTCGGCGAGCCGACTCGACACGCATAAGTTCAAGAGAAGACCAGCAGATCACAAGTAGCTTTTTACAGACTCATTTTTCTCGGAGAAATCAATTCAAGGGTATCACTGGCCTGCCAGCTCATCAGTCATGCCGTTTTCTTCAATGTCAAAGACGGCTGGGAATCTGAAAAGCCTTATAGTGTAAAAGCAGATGCGTAAAAAAGGAATTTAAGTCATTTTAAAGCTAATCGAGTGGAATGGATCTCTTTAATATTTGTACATCTTACATATCTTTAAGATAAAAAGTGGTTCATTGACAAACACTTAGTATAGAAGCACTCAAATTGTTCCTTTATCTAAGGGCTTCTTGACCTCATTTCAATCTCCCTCAAAAATTTGTTCTGGTTCGGAGAGAATGGAGTGTCTGCTCATAGTTTGATAAAAAAAATCGTTAAAAACCTTCGCAGCATCTGCCCGATCGTGAATGTGGAAGTGACCTCGAAAACGTCTACATCGGTCGCGAGTGTGAATGAGTTGGGTTGGAGAGTATGGATATTGTACACGAGCATCTTGTACAAATGTCAATGCAAAGAATATCTTGTACGTAATAAGAAAAAAAATATTAGCAGATGCCCTTGTAGATCGTACAGTAGGTGGGTGCCATCCACTCTGGTGACGCTATTAAGAGATATTCCCATGGGGTTGTGACTGAAATGTGCACATTAGGGCGGGTGGATTTAAAAATCGCTCATTGCTCTGTAAAAATCGTATTCTAGGGATCAAAATAAGAAACTTTGCCGAAGGAACCATACCTCTAAAACGAATTCTGATGTCCCCCAATTTGGGTCGAACGAAAAATCCCACTTTGACCCATTTAGAGTGCTCCAATCGAGTCCAAATGTATGACCGACCCCCACTAACTTTGGACGGCCGATCCACCTATGGGGGGTTCCCCATACAATCATTTCAAAATATCACCATTTTTGGTCTTTACATGAGAAAAGAAACTAAAAAGTTCGACCCAAATTAGGGGACATCAGAGTTCGTTTTAGAGGTATGGTTCCTTCGGCAAAGTTCTTATTTTGATCCCTAGAATATGATTTTCACAGAGCAATGGGCGATTTTTTTGCCTCCCCACAAATCGACCCGGCCTAGTGCACATCCTAGCATAACTGCTGCTTATTTACTTATTTATGCGGCATTACAACCGCGGCCAAGTCCAAAATCGCGCGCGAGCTGTTTCTATCCTACCCTCGCTGGTATCAGTTGAAAATCTAGAGTGCTTACTGGTCCTACAGCCCTTGGTCCTGCCAAAGGAGGTGTGATCTTCGTCGTCCTCGTCTTTCTTTTTGGGGTACCGTGTCGTGGATTCACGTTGCTGGAGCGTCTTCTTTCATACAGGTGACATGGGCCAGCATAGCCGCTGCATATTTTCACTCTTCACTATGTCCATGTCTGTAAGTAGCTCATACAGCTCGCTGTTCCACCGAACGCGGTACTCCTCACTAACACGGAGGGGGCAAAAAATCTTGTGTAGAATTTTTCTCTCGAAGGCACCCAAAACTTTCTCATCTGCTGTTGATATCGTTCATGCTTCTGCGCCATATACCCGGGAGGGAAATTATGAGCGTTTTGTAGAGTCTCAGTTTAGTTATTCGAGAGAGAGATTGCTTACCGAGCCCGTGTTACTTTGGGCTTTGACAAGAGTTATTCTCCGTTTGATCTCCAAACGGACATCATTTCTGTTGTTAATGCTGGCCCCAAGGTAGTCCTTCACACCTTCGAATGTGGTCCATTGTCAACACTGAGATATTGTCCAAGACTCGAAGACTCCTTGTGAATGCCTATCGGAGACTTTGTTTTGTCGCTATTCACCGCAAGGCCCACATCGCGTGAAACCCACTGTAACTTAATAATAATACGAAATCCCGTGCTTAGGAACCTGTTAGCAACCAACGATCAATGGAAATTTTTTTATTAAAATATTGAATTTATTCAAGACAGATTAAATTGTTCAAACCGAATTCAACTCAGAATTCAGAATTAGATCGTTTACCAAATTTCATAAAATTATCAGTAAATTTAAATAGTCGAATGAAAATGAGGTTTACTCCTCGGCCTCATGGACTTTTGTATTAAATATTTACTTATACCTTATAATAGGCATAACAATTTTGTTAAATAAATTTGTTTTAATATTTCTCTCACACTCTCTTTCTCACTCTATCTCTCATTTCAGGTGAGTTTGTGGATTTACTGCAGACAAGAGGTGGAATTTTAGTCAGCGTAAGAATGACAGCAGGTATTTCGTAGTACATTTATTCAAAAACAATGACAAATTGGATGATTAATTTTGTGCCACATTGCATAAGTAGCCGGACTAATCAACCTACGCAGTGTTATACCAGTGAACGAACTGGTTCATAATGGACACAAAAGAAAGTAGTTCAATGACTCCATCAACATTTATATTCGTTGAATTCTCATTTCGTCATTCTTAACGATTTTTTATGTAGAAAGAAGAATGTTTCTTTTGCTTACAACTCTGATTGGGGATTTTTCAACTGGTTACTTTCTAGTCCATCACGTACTAGTTTCATCTTCGGCATCAAATACCAGTTCGTGAATAGGAAGGTTTGCTGCTAGTTTGACAAAAACGCAAAAAAAAAAGAATTGCATGATTAATTTTGCGCCGCCTTGTATAAGTGGCCGCACAAATCAGCGTATGCTTGAGTGTTATACCAGTAAACGAACTGGTTCATAATGGACACAAAAGAAAGTAGCTCAATGACTCCATCAACATTTATATTCATTCAACTCTCATTTCGTGCATTCTTAACTATTTTTTATATAGAAAGAAGAATGTTTCTTTGCAAACACCTCGGAATAGACACTTTGCAACTGGTTACTTTCTAGTCCCCTACGTACTAGTTTCATCTCTTCCATCCATTTCCATGAAAAGAAGAGTATTTCTTTTGCATATACCTCTAATTGGTCCTTTTGCAACTGGTTACTTTCTAGTCCATTACGTACTAGTTTCATTTCTTCCATCCATTTCCATGAAAAGAAGAGTATATCTTTTGCATATACCTCTAATTGGACATTTTGCAACTTGTTACTTTCTAGTCCATTACGTACTAGTTTCATCTTTTCCATCCATATCCGTGGAAAGAAGAATAATTGTTTTACTTACACCTTGAATGGGGCATTTTGCAACTGCTTACTTTCTAGGCCATTGTGTTCTAGTTTTATCTTTGCCATCAAATACCAGTTCATGAGTAGGAAAAGTTGCTGCTAGTTTGGCTTTTCACTGCAGAATATCAAGCAATGCACAAAATTTTGTATAGAAGACCGAAATTTAGCATCAGGAAAACGAAATAATTTTAACGTTATTTAAGCAACAACAATTCGAGGGAACCTTATTTTCTTAAGGCATTATAATTTACATTTAATTACCTACAAATTAATTATGGGGTTTTATACCTCTATATTTTGTCTATTTCGGTTTTTCAAACAAAATAAATTAATAAATAGTTTCATAATAATTTTTTATGAATTTGTATGCCTTTTATGCTTTTTTGTTTAACTACAACAATTTTTCGGCTTTTCAAACAAACAAACAACTCAATAAATTAAATTTCTTTTTAATGACAAGTTACAGCTAATTTCTCTAAGCCATTTGCCCCACTGTTTATTAACGTAATTTACAAAATTAAATTTTCATAAATTAATTGGGCATTTTGTCAGGCAAAATAGAGATAGAAAATGATGCCCCCACTTCATAGGTGTATTTTCCGCCAATAACTTTCTTCTAACTAATTGATTTTCCATTAAAATACGTGCATATATTATATTTCACGTTACCACACAAGTGCCCAAAAGGTGAATTGCACCAACAACTCTGTATTTTAAAAATTTATAAGTTACTTTTAATTGAACACCGCCTGAGTGTGGCGGCGGTTGTGCTTGATGCTACCGGAGAACTTTGGTGATAGAGTCATTAAAGTACCGTTAAATTAAAACAGTAATCAATTAAGTGCAGGCAATGTGGTGAAAATGGTTTGAAAAAATAAAATAAAAAAGTGAGAAACAAAAATAAATCAAAATTATGAAATAAAATGCTTGTGTGTATGCATGTGTGCGCAGTTAGCGCCTTAAAGCGTGCTTTTCCACACTACACCGCTTTCTTTTTACTGCCACTGCCATTTTACTAACACTTTTCCACCTCAGCCTGTTTGTATGCAACGGTTTTGCTTGGTGGTTATCGCTCGAGATAGTTCGCTGAATGTGAGTGGCAAAGCAAATGCGCTCGCTCAATGGGTATGTGGAAAGCACTCAATATTCCGCTGTTAATTTATCATTCAAGGCTTCACTAAAAGTAGGCTACGTTTTTGTTATATTCTTTGGTATATGATATGGTTTCACTACAGGGTGGTGTGTGAAGTAAGTACACTGTGTATGTGTTTGATCGTGTAATTGGAAAGAAATTTTTAAATAAGGTTATGTACAAAAAAAAAACAACAACAAGCAAATAAAATAACATGAAATAAAAATATTTATTATTATAAATAAATAAAATAAAAAAAATTCAAAAATAAAATGAAACCAAATAAAAAAATGGAATAAAAGGAAATAAATAAATAAAATAAATTATAAAATAAAATGAAATATTATAAAATAATATGAAGTGAAAAAAAAAAATTAAAAATAAAAAGGAATATATAAAATGAAACCGAATAAAAACATTAATAATAATTATTATAATTAATAAAATAAAATGGAAATAAATAAAATTATTTAAAATATGAAACGAAATAATGTATATTAATATGGAATAAATAAAAAAACAAACAATAAAATAAAAGGAAACCAAATACAGAAAATGAATAAAACGGAGTAAAAATAAAAATAAGAGTACATTAATGAAATTAATTAAAAATAAAATGAAATAAACAACATAAAATAAATTCAAATTTTTGAATAAAAGAAGAGTAAATACATAATTAAATAAAAGAATAAATAAATAAAATAAAAATAATAATAAATTAAAAATAAATAAAATAATAAATAATAAAAAAATAAATAAAATAAAATAAAAATAAATAAATGGAAAGAATTAAAAAATAAAATGAATCCAAATAAAATAAATCGGAATAAAAGTAAATAAAAATAAAAAATGGAATAAAATGAAATGAAAATGAATGAAGTACAATAAAATGAGAAGAGAATTAATTAAAAGAAGTTAGAAATAAATGAAAAAAAAATAAATGAAATAATAAATTAATAAATAAAAAACAATAAAATAAAATGAAACCAAATAAATCGAAATAGAATCAATTCAAATAAAAATAAAAATAAAAATAAAAATAAATAAATTTAAGTTTTGAAATAAAAATAATAATAAATAATGCAATATTAGAATAAATAAATAAAAATAAAATGAAACCAAATAAAAATTTAATAAATAAAACATAACGAAATGCAATGAAAATAAATTATTAAATAAACTCAAATTTATAAATTGAAAAAGAATAAATAAATAAAAAAAGCATAAAATAAAATGAATGAAACCAACTTAAAAAAAAATTTATTAATATTAAGTAAAATAAAAATAAATAAATAAAATGATATAAAATTAATTAAAATTTAAAAATTATAAATGAAAAAAAATAAAATAATATAAAATAATAATAAAAACGGAAAATGAAATAAAACTAAATAATTAAATAAATTCAAATTTTCAAATAAAAAAGAATAAAAGAATCATAAAAAAAATGAAACCAACATAAAAAAATTTAATAAAATTAAGTTAAATAAAAATAATTAAACAAAGTGAATTAAAAAATGAAATAAAATAAAAGAAAATAAAATAAAATAAATAAAATGAAATAAAATAAAATAAATTAATATGAAGTAAAATGAAGTGAAAAAATTTATTAATTAAATAATTAAAAAACAATTTTTTTTTTAAATCTAATATGAATTTAATTTTTTTATTCATTTCACGAATTTCATCTTCAATAATTTCATGGCACATTTCCATATGAAAAAATGCTACTTAAAGTCCATCAGACTCAAACGTATTACTACAAAAAACAATCGCTTCTAATACCAGCTTAGGGCTATCAAATGTCAGCTGCCATTGCCGATTGACACAAAACTGACATTAAAAGTTCCAGCTTATTTTGTTCGCAGGATTGTAAAAAAATATCCTGTAACACTACCTTTCTTAGGCTCACTTTATTTGTTGATTTACGAGGATATCGAGCATTCAATGCTGTAAAAGAAGTATAAAAAATATGCATTCATATGCGCATGTATGCGAGTATGCATGCGTATGTATCATATATGTATATGTACACACAAGCGCTTATGCCGCCTCATAAAGCTGTCAATTAAATCATAAATCAATAATTCAATGAAGTTACGTATTTGCGCTCCAAGAAGCCATCATTAAAGTCTCGTATGGCGAGTGTTTGCCAAAGGGGCGAATAAATGTTTTATAGCCACAATTTCTGCCGCTTTGTTTCTTTCTAGCATCTAAGATGTCTCATAAGGGCTTTAGAAATGCAAAATGCAACACGATTAACAGCAAAACCCCTATGCGAAAACTCGCGAAGAATTGCATTCGAGTAGACAAAAGACGCGACTGACAATGCAATGTCCTTTTGAAGGCGCAAATAGTTAAGCACACACATCCATACATACAATTCTCACTACTTATTTTCCACCCTTCATTTTTTTATTTTGTTTTCCAAGATGATTTACGATTGTCAACGAATGCATTTTTAATTGTCTGGGTTGCAATTGTCCTTGCTGCATGTCGTTGCATTATCCTGTAGCGAGCGAGTTCACACTTTTTTTCGGTATGATTTTGGAGTTGTGCCTGTTTAGTGAAAGCGAGTTGCGTCTGAAAAGAAAAGCGAGAAATTGCTTGGCGACGAAAGTCGAAGTCCTTATAATAATTTTTTAGATTTGAAATTTCAAGCGTCAATTGGTCGGAAAAGCGCATAAAATGTAAAAAAAGAAAAAATTGGAAACAGAAAAAATTAAATTTATATAAAACAAGACAACAATAAATTTAAAAGGAAAAAGAAATTCAATCTGTGTATTTTTTTAATTTTTATTTCGAAAATACATATGTATATATGGCAACTCTAAAATTATTTGTTTCCTACTTATCTTGATAACTGGTAGATTCTTGAAAATATTCGAAATCTTGAAAGCAACATTCAGTTTTGAATTTTATTTATTAGAATATTATTTCATTATCAATTTGTATGGCAACTTTGTTGGTTTTTGTTGGTTTTGTGCTGAAGCTTTGCTAATTCAAAAAATATCATTTAACAGCAATTAAATTAGTAAGTTAGTTAAAGAAAACTACACCTTTTTTAAAATAATTAGAAAACTTATTTCTGAAGTTTAGTGTTGTATTCAAAATGTATATGACAACCCTGAAGTTTCAAAATTAATTTTGTTTATTTAAATTTTCTATTTTGAAGCGACATTTAATATTTAGTCATTACTTTTTCCAACTTACTTTAATATAGGAATTTGATTATATTTCTATGGCAACCCTATGCATTTTGTTTTGTATAAGAATTTGAAAGTTTGAAAAAAAGTACTGAAATAGCTTAAATAATAAGCTCTTTTAGTTTGTTTGGAATTTAACTTTGTATTTAAAGTTCGTATGGCAACCCTGAAGTTTCGAAAATTTATTTTGTGTATCTGAATTTTCTTTTTCAAGGTGATATAAGTATTTAAAAATTCATATTTTTTCATCAACTTTCGCATATGAATTTAATTATGTTTTTTATGGCAACCCTTTAGGAATATTTTTTATACCTATACAAATTTTAAAGTTTGAAATACTTAACTAATACTAACTAATACTAAACTTAAACGAGTTGATTTTCTTTGAATTTAACTTTGTATTTAAAGTTCGTATGGCAACCCTGAAGTTTCAAACATTTATTTTGTGTACCTGAGTTTTCTGTTTCGATTCGATATAAGTATTTTACAATTCATGTTTTTTCATCAACTTGCGTATATAAATTTAATTATGTTTTCATGGCAACCCTTTAGGAATATTTTATTGTATACAAATTTCAAAGTTTGAAATACAGTACTCTGGTGACTAAAATTAGAAGAGTTGATTTTCTTTGAATTTAACTTTGTATTTAAAGTTTGTATGGCAACCCTGACATTTATTTTATTATTGCCATACCCTTTGGAAATATTTTTTGTATACAAATTTGAAAGTTTGAAATATAGTATTGAAGCGGCTAAAAATAAAAGAGAGTTTGTTGTGAATAGTATTTTATTTAAAGTTTGTATGTCAACTCTGACATTTATTTTATTATATAAATTTAATTTTAAAATTTTAATTTAAAATTATTTTATTTATATAAATTTTCTGTCTCGAAGCGATATTTAGTACCTATTTTATTATATTTTTCATCAACTTACTCATATGAATTTGATTTTTGATGTTTTATGGCAACCCTTTGTATACAAACTTGCAAGTTTGAATTAAAGTATTGAAGCGGCTACATTTAAAAGTTCAATTATTTTTCTTTGCATTTAACTTTATTTATTAGATTAAAGGTGTGCGTGGCAACCCTGAAGTTTTTTAAATTTATTTTGTTGTGTCTAAGTTTTATGTGTCCAAAAAATATTCAGTATTTAATTATTTTTAGTCAGCAACTTACGAATATTTTATTTTTCATGGCAACCCTGCGCAATATTTTGGTAAGAAATTTAGAAATATATTGAATGTCTAAAGTAGATTGAATGGCTAAAATTTATTTTTTACATATATAATATTTTGAGTAAAATTTTTTGTTAAAATATATATGGCAACCGTGTTATTTTTCCCAAATCCAGCGCATTCAACTCCGGTGAGTTTTCTACTTTTATGCTTTATGTTGAAAAGGAACCCATAGGGTAAGGATAAGTTCCAGTGGTATCTCAATGGACCTACGAAAGGTCTAAGTGTGTCATTGCGACAGCCACTCCACCTACCCAGCTACCTATGCTTTATGTTTCAACCTACTTTTATACTTGTTTTTCGCAATTTTAGTTCCTTTAGATTTTGTCCATCAACAGCAGTTAGTAATAAATAAAATTTAATTATAATTAAAAACAAAAAAAATATTTTTATATTAAATACGAAACTGCTTCTAATAATACACGAACATATAAAATATTAATATAATTTTTACTGTAAAAAACAACAAATTTACAATAAAAAATAATTTACCTTAAAAAATAACAAACCCTAAAATAATCACTATCGCCATCCACCACACCCAGCTGCTCCAATAGGCATAAAAAAATTCCCAGCCAAGTCTTACATTTTCCTTGCCTACTAATTTTAATAATTAATAAAAAATATTCTATTGGCACTTTCATTAAGGCGACACTCGAAGCTGTGCGCATATGTTGCCAAAATGTCCTCCCTCCTGCGTGTTAATGTCCCTGTGACAGCTTGCCACCTTAGGCGGCAGCGGCAACAGCCGCCGCAGCAACATATTAATTGCAGATGTGCGTGCCCATTAATATCAGTTGACTTTTCTGTAGATTATCTGCAATTTTCTCAAGTACTTTCTTTTTTTTTTTTGGTTTTTTTGGTGGTAGCTTAGTTCAAACATTCGCAGGCGAGCTGGAAGCCGGAAGTAGCGACAAGCGGGCTGGCAATTTGTGGTTACCGAATGATTGGCGCCAGAAGTGACACAAATTTGTTTGTATGAAAATGCCATATGGTTGTCACAATATATTCAGTCTATACGAGTCTATACATATATATTTGACAATATATTATTATAAGGAACGGAAGAGGGGAATCCATTGAATTATATGTTTTGGTTTATTATGAAATTAAAAAAAAATCTACCTCTAATTAATGCTATTCATCCAGATATCAAATAATTTTAATTAACACTGTAGCAAAATACTGCAAAGGTCTCATTTGAGTTATACAAAGATCGAATTGGCAAACTGCAGACCAACTGAAGCACTTACCAGGGGCTACTACTCACTTACACCACCCGGTAAGAATTGCAAAAATGTAATTTGAACTCTCGCGAAAGAGAGCGAATCTTCGTTAATAGAAACCATTGCATCTGCATGGTTTTTTTTTTTGCTCACTGTGGATACTTTTGGCATTGTAGAAAGAGGTCCTTTAGCTGGTCATTAAAGGTATGCAGCAGTAAGTCCTTCAGGACGGCTCTCATTTCAATTTTGCTGTCCTTATTTCCCACAAATTTTTCTTTGATGTCTGAATGACGAGCCTAATTTAGCTTGGTTTTACAAGAATCTGCGCTTCTGGCAGATAGGTAGGTATATAGTGGTTGTCAGTTGACATACCTAGGCCTGCTGTAGGCTCATTGTGATCCCACCAGGGCTATCCTCTTCTTCACTCTACATTGTTTTCATTGAACCAACCAACTTTTCCCTAAAATATTGAACCTTCTTCTATCCAGAGCCATGCACCCGCACAGAAAGTGTTCTATAGGCTCTTCTTCTTCAATATCGTTACAGCTTCTTCAATAGTCGTTACAGGGTTCCCCCAATCTACTGGCATGCCTGCCAATCAGACAGTGCCCTGTTAGAACCGCAAGAAGATTTCTCATGTTCTTCCTGTTCAGTTTCAATAGTCGGCTTGTGCGGCACGTGTTCCATTCAGGCCACTTCATTCTACTTGATGCACAAGTCAGGGACTGAATCCATAGCCCGTTGGCAGCTGTGATAGTGAGTTTGTCTATAAGCATCTTACAAGTTGCTAAACGTATAGGTATGTTCGCTTTGTCTGATTGGATCGGTAAAGTGGATCTCGCTAGCTCATCTGCTTTGCAGTTGCCTGTTATGTCGCTGTGACCAGGCACCCAGAGGCGCTCCTGACAATGATCCTGCCTTTTAGAAGTATTGCTGATGCACCCTTCGATGACTTTTTTTTGTACAGACCTGCATATCTCTTGCTTTTTTTAATTTTGCGGTCCAGAAAAGGCCTTCTCTCGCAGTAGTCTTTCTGAGACATCCTGAGCCAGCCTTTTTTTTTTAACCTGAAGATGTGATGATTTTTGCAAAAAAAAAACTATCCAGGCAATGGCAAAAAAATTGTCAGCGAAAACTGCACTCCAAAAGAAGGTTCTCCTGGTCGGCTGGAACATCCTGATGATATGTAAAAATGTGTTATCTAAAATCCTTTAACTCCGGATGTAGCGTAGGTACACCTACTTTGGATTATTTTCTTTTTTACTTCGTTTTTGGCCTCTGTAGCCAGCTTCCTTCGAAAAAAAGAGGATTATTTATTCCAGGTTTTTAGTCCAATGGTAGGGCGGCTACTTTTAATTGCTCGTTGCATATGCCAGGCAAAGGGTCATACCCTAGTAGCACATTTATATCGCGTGCCGTTTCATGCAAAACAGAAGCCCGCAGTGGCCGATACTTACCTGTGGTCCGACGCTACTACGTTGATTGCTTTTAGCTTCGATGCTCGCTATCGACCTTATTGCCTTGGGGGGACCTATCAGTATCTATGCTACCGCCTGAATCGCTCTCAGGATCATTGCAGTTTATTATTATTGATTGGCTGTTTGTGCACTGTGACCTGAATAGATCTATTGTGCAGCCATGTAGCCTACTCAACCAGTTTTAGGCTGCTAATAAATCCTAAAACTGTTGTAGGCTTAATTTCTACCAGAAGGTTTGGATCTATAGTCCCATTTCTCACGTAATTTTTTCTTGTGACAATTAAGTTTACAGTGTCCTGTTAGTAGTTTAGTGTACAGTTTTATGTGCTTTCTGCTTAGAAGCAATCCTTCTTCTGCCTTTATCCATTCGGGATTTATGAGTCTTTTCAATTGGTGCATGCCGGATTGGGCTCTCTAGTAATCGATTAGGCCTCGTTGTATCTTCTCACGCAGAAAGGCGCTTTTGAAGTTGTTATTTACCCCGCAGAAAGGTTTAGGACCTATGAAGGGTGTCTTTGGACCCTTTTTCGCTAAGGTGTCTTCATTGAGATGGAATAGATTAGGAAGCCTTAGAGCTGCACTGATTGCAGTTTCATTGCACTTACTAAGCCTCCTCATCGTGGCAATTCCTCGTGGAGGGATCCTTATGATACCCTTACGATTTTTCAAAAAATATGCATACAGCATATTTTCAATTTTTTTTGTCAAAGTATTGAAACCAGGAAAACTGATACATATCCTGCTCACTCTCCCTCCTGTGCAGCGGTTTTCACGGTCAAATCTTAGGTATGCATTTGCATGAAATTTTCTTTTCCTTGTCATACTTATTCATGTGTGTATGTGTGTACATATATATGCATGAGTGTTGAATTTCTTTGCTGCAGTTCGAGTTCCTTTTGTTTCCACTTGAAGTGGCAAATACTTAGAAAATATGCTCTCACCACTCACATCCACTCTTTACTAGAATTACAAAGGAGCGAATTAATGGTACGGCAAAATATAGTAAATTAGTAACGGTTATTGTGAATAGAGGAGATATGGTTGCAAAACATTAATAGTAAGAAGCTAGAAAAGAGGCAATTAGGGAACTTTTGGTAAGTAAAGCGGAAAGTGTAAGAAAAATGTGACGAGCGCGAAACGAAGTAAAAAGTCGGCGTTGTAGCTTAAAGGTAAAAAGGGTCATTGCAGTTGGCATGCCCAATAGGCGAGTTCTTCGATTCTTGATGGAGTTAGTGAAGTTGAGTCAGAAAATCCTGAAAGAGAGCAGTAAGGGAGAGAAGACTTACTAAAAAATAAATAAATAACTGGCGCGTAGACTCCTGTTAGGTGTTTGACCGAGCTCCCCTTCTTATTTGTGTTGTGCGTCTTGATGTGGTTTCACAAATGAAGGTACCTACAGTTCTAAGCCGAATCCAAACGTTCTTTTTTCCGAATGGTTTTTTATGAGGAGCTTTTCCATGGCAGAAATGTACTCGGGGGCGCTAAGACTTATTAGCTTTCAAAACATTTCTCTGGAATTGAGACAAATTCTGCACAACTGCAAAGCATCATAAATTACAAAATATTCGGTATGTGAAAAACCGGCGATAGCCTTGAAAGTTTCGTGTTTCCGTAATTCCACAAAAAATAAACGAAAAATATTTATTTTCCCATACCAAAAACTGAAATAGTCATACTTTTTGGGCAGTCCAAAATTTTCATTAATTTCCGAAAGTTTTCAAAAGTGCCGGCTGAGCTCAAAAATAATGAAGTTAATGTTCCTAACCATCAAAAACTGCAGGTACTAAAGTACCGAAAATATCCACAGAAAAGTTCGAAAAAGTAGTGAAAGAAATACTTTTAATTCATTGACGCAAATTCATTCCGGTCAAAGCGATACGGAAAAAATTTTGTTTCTCTTGATGTGAGAAGAGAAAGGGGAAGGTGAGATGAGACGAGGAAGTTCATAATATTGAAAATAAACATTGTTTTGATTAGTTTAGACGCCGAATGCTTTGTTTTTCTGATTAACTGCAACGAAAAGGTATTGGGAAAATGATCGCACCGGCTCAACTAAATAATCCCGAAAATTTAATCAGTGTTTCAAATTTCTTATTTAGTTCAGAAATAGAATTATTCACTTTTATGGTTAAAGTCCCGAAAATCCCGAAAGTTTTAAAACTAGAAATAGATAATCCCGAAAAATCCGATAATCCCGAAAATTTTAAAATTAGAAATATATTCTTAAGTTGCTTTTAAAGTCTCGTAAAACCCGATAATCCCGAAAATTTAAATCTTAGAATCCCGAAAAGTCCGATAATCCCGAACAATTTTAAACTAGAAATAGATGCCTTAGTTGCTTTTAAGGCTCTGAAAATCCCGGTAAATCCCCGAAAATTTTAAAACTAGGAATAGATGCCTGAGTTGCTTTTAAAGACCCGTAAAACCCGATAATCCCGAAAATTTTAAAACTAGAAATAGATGCCTGAGTTGCTTTTAAAGTCTCGCAAATAATCCCGAAAAATCCGATAATTCCGAAAATTTTGAAACTAGAAATAGATGCTTGAGTTGCTTCTAAAGTCCTGAAAATCCCGAACTTAAAACTAAAAATAAATGTCTGAATTCCTGTTAGAGTCCCAAAAATTCCGATTCCTCGGCAGTGCACTTTCAGCTCCTTTGTTACATCTGGCAAAATGTTGGGGATCCCGAAAAATTTCTACATTCAAAGGAGTAAACAGCTGTAAAGTTAATATGAATGATCAGCTCTTCAGGTTCACTGCATTCAACCAACTCAATTAAAAAAAAAATAAATAAAAAATAGCCCGCAATGAACCACCAACACCAACAATAACAACTGAAATAACAGCCACTAACCTATGGATCAACGAAGCAAACCATCCACCAATGCAATCAAACCAGCGCGACAAATCAGTCAACCGTTTGGCTGATTGCCTATTTAACTGGCGTATTGCTGCATGCATCCACACATACATGCGTATATCACATATACAGATGCACGCATCCATGTATGAATTCAGCCAATTTGTCTAGCCGTTTGACTGACTGTGTCTGCAAGTCGAACTGTGGACCCAGCTGGTCAAAACTTTAAGTATATATGTATGTACCTACATCATCGTGCCTGTGTGTGTTCATATAAATGCATACATATGTAATTGCTTGGTTGAATAATGTCGCCGAAACCGGAAGTTCGTGACTTGCATATTAGTATGGGAAATTATCGTTAGTGTTGTTTCAGTTATTTTAGTTGGCATTGCCCCTTTTTATGATTGCACGCTAGTACGCTAGTGGCATTATTTAGTTGATCTTTTTGCTGCTGCTCGTTTTCTAGGTGTTGTTTATTGTCACTCCACAAAAACACATCTTTTGTTTGCTATATCTTTTTCGGAAGTTCGCTTTGTTGGTGCCAAGTACACAGTGTTATTGTTGTTATTTTTTAGTCACGTGCTAAACATGTAATCGTGAGTGTATTGGCTTTGTCTGCATTTCCTGATTGATTTTCGCTGGTAGCTCTTACACCAATCGACGACGAATTTTTGTAAATTCTTTAAGAAAATAGTCAAAAATCGTGATTTGAAATTATTTGCGTATTAATGTGTGTGCATATGTATTAGGCCGGGTCGATTTGTGGGGAGGCAAAAAAATCGCCCATTGCTCTGTGAAAATCATATTCTAGGGATCAAAATAAGAAACTTTGCCGAAAGAACCATACCTCTAAAACGAATTCTGATGTCCCCCAATTTGGGTCGAACTATTTGTTCCTTTTCTCATGTAAAGGCCACAAATGGTGATATTTTGAAATGATTGTATGGGGAACCCCCCAGGGGAGTTCCAGGCGGTGTGCCACTGGCATGGGTGGATCACCCGTCCAAAGTTAGTGGGGGTCGGTCATACATTTGGACTCGATTGGAGCACTCTAAATGGGTCAAAGTGGGATTTTTCGTTCGACCCAAATTGGGGGACATTAGAATTCGTTTTAGAGGTATGGTTCCTTCGGCAAAGTTTCTTATTTTGATCCCTAGAATACGATTTTCACAGAGCAATGAGCCATTTTCAAATCGACGCACCCTAATATGTATATATGCATGCAAGTTGGTATATATGTATGTATTTAGAAAATTTGTTTAACAATCTAAGCATTTTGAAGAATTCACGATTTATAAATTTAAAAAATTTAATGAGAAGTTTTTGTCAAAAAAGTAGCTAAACAACGTTGATCTAACTTTGTTTCAGAAAGTCCTGACGCTATTCGCGAAATCCCGAAAAATCTCGTTATATCCAAAAAACTGAAACAAATCGAGTAGCTCGAAACTGCAACCCTTTTGAAAAAAATCCCGATAGATCCGAAAAATACCGAGGCAAGAAAATAAATCCCGAAAAATCTCGGTATTTCTGAAAGCCGGAAAAAAATTCGAATAAGTCGAAGCTTCAAAAATCTCGAGATTCCCGAGAGACATATAAATACTAAAACTGTAATCCGTTTGAAAAAAATACCCGGTAGACCCGGAAAATCTCGAGGTAAGAAAATAAATCCTGTAAAATCTCGGTATTTCCGAAATACTGAAAAAAATCGAGTAGCCCGAGGCAAGAAAATCATTCCCGCAAAATCTCGGTATCCTCAAAATACTGAGAAAAATTCGCATAGTTCGAAACTGAAACCCGTTTGAAAAAATCCCGAGGTAAGAAAATAAGTCCCGATATACTCAGTATTTTTCGCGAGACTTAGAAAAATTCGAAAAGCTCGAAACTGTAATGCTCAAAATTTCCGGAGAGTTTATTATTAGACATTTGGAAAAATTAATTACAAAGCAAAAAACTCAGTCCCGACTGTACCGAAAAGTCCCGAGGCATGAGAACAAATACCGGAAAATGTATGACCAAAATCTGCGGAATGTTTATTATTCAATTTTTGGAAAAATTAATTAAAAATTAAACAAATAAAAATTGTAAGCCCGTCAGTCCCGAAAAATCCCGAAACGAGAAATCAACACCGAAAAATTGGTGTTTGATCCAAAATTTGCGAATTTTTTACCCTAAATAGTCTCGAAGAATTAGTTAAAAAGCAATAGACTCAATAATCTAATCCCGACACTGCCGAGACATTAAAATAAATCACGTAAAATTGATGATAAAATTTTATTTAATTTTTTTTTTATTATTCTATTTTTTAATAAAAATTTCGAAAAATTAATTAAAGAGCAAACAACTCAAAATCATAATTCCGACAGTCCCGAAAACTCGCCTTGCAAAAAAATAAATCCCCAAAAATTGATTGTCAAAATTTGCGGAGTATTTATTATTAAAGCTTTAGAAAATTTAATTAAAATGCAAAAAGCTCAAAAGTATAATCCCGACAGTTCCGAAACGAGAAAATCAACTCCGAAAAATTTGGGCCTGACCGAAATTGTGACTCAAAATTTGCGAACTTTTTATTACACTAAATTTCGAAAAATTAATTACAAAGCAAAAAACTCAAAATTATAATCCCGACAGTACTGAAAAATCTCAACACGAGGAAATCCATTCCAAAGAATTGGAACTTCACAGAAGGGATGAGCCAAAATTTGTGAACCGTTTATTATTACAGTTTTGTAAAAATTTAATTAAAAACAAGACTCAAAAATGTAATCCCGACACTCCCAAAGCATGAAAATAGATCCCAAAAAATGTATGATTAAAATTTGCCAACTGCTTTTTATTAATAATTTTTAAAAATTACACAAAAAAATTCAAACTGTACCCCCGACACTATTAAATTTATACCAAAGAAATGGCGCCTCACCGAAGGTATGACCCAAAATTTACGAACTGTTGATTATTAAGATTTTTTAAAAAAATTATTTAAAGCAAACCCAAAAATATAATTCCAACACTTCCGAAAAATTCCGTCACAAGCAAAATAGTTTCAGAAATTCTC
The DNA here is from genome assembly GCF_027943255.1 of Anastrepha obliqua. NCBI lineage: Eukaryota > Metazoa > Arthropoda > Insecta > Diptera > Tephritidae > Anastrepha > Anastrepha obliqua. The sequence goes on along the minus strand of NC_072893.1, from coordinate 117,892,561 downwards.
GACAAAAAAACACAACCAAAAATCCCATGGAATCGCGAACTTCCCGTAAAGGTTAGTACATTCATGGAAGTTGAGAAATATATAAATATGAATAGAACGAGCTGTGAATTTCGCCAAGCTCTCTTACGAGTATAGGTTTCGTCTAGTCACCAGCATAATTTTGTGGGTGCAGAAAATCTCATTACAATCGCATTCGGACTTCATCTATAGAAGCTTTGGTCTCCTCATTCAATAGTTACATTTCGTAAGTCCACTGATGACTTTTATTCCATCCTACCTGCATCGGAGTCGTCTGGTAATCAGTAAAAGTTCTTAGATCTTCACAGATCTTTACAACTTAGTGTAGTCACCAGCATGCTTTTGTGGGTACAGAAAATCTGACTACAAGCGCATGTGAGCTTCTCCTTTAGAAGCTCCGATCTCCTCATTTAATAGTTACATGCATTTCGTAAGTCCTTGTAACTATAAATACATACTTAAATTAGTTGCCTCTGTTGAATAAAAACTTCCTTCTCTACATAATTTGCTCTTGTCTTCTGATTAAGATCACGCAGTCAGCCACATTGCTTTTGCACCTTTATTCCGCATCCCTTGCCTTTTCACTCGCTTCGAATTTTTTGCGCGCTGTCCTGCGGCAAGAAATCACAGCTTCCTTTCGCTTGCTGCGCACATCCTTTTCACGTACTTATTTCGATATGTAGGTAAATGTGTGAGCAAATCCCTTGCCACTGAAAATGCGCCGCGCATCCGTTTTACCCTTTTCGTTCTTCCTTTCAAGCCAATATGTCCACACTCGCCGTAATTGTGGGAACTTTTCAGTAATTTACATGCCCCGCTTTCTGTTATCGGATGCTTGCAACACAACAGGATATGTAAATTCATACCTTTCGCTTGTTTAATATCATTTCTCCTTAGCGATTATTTTTTCTTTTTATTTCTTTTATTTATTGCGTTTTCAAATTTATTGCGTTTCAAGTTTTTGTAATGAAATAGATCAGCTGTCCTTCAGGTATTTGCGACTTTAAATAGAGAAGAGGGGTAATTGATTAGCTTAAGTATATCAGAATATTTTATTGTTATGCAAATTTTGTAATAGAAAATTTTCTTACATTACAGCACTCAGGTTTATCAAGAACTGCGCCATTGCAGCTTTATCACGCCTCAGTGCATCATCTTATGAGATTTCAATGCTGGGCATATGAAAATTTAAGTGATGAACAAGTCCTCGTGAGCTGCCTTATTATTATTTTTTTGTTTTAGAATTTAGTGAAAATTTATAAAAAAAAAATGTCTACCCAATGCAAAAAAGATGCAAGCTGAAGAATATTGCTTCTGGTAGGGACGAATGGAGGAAGATTGTTGTGGCACTAAGCTCGCTCGCAGAACCAATGGAATGTTATATAAATATATATATGGAGGCTTATTAACTCTCATTTTGGTGCCCATCTAGACTATCAAGTAGGTCTTTAATGGAAGATAGCTTTTGCTGTTTCTAGTTTAATCCAAACGAAGCTAGCTCACAGTCGACCAGATCTCACAAGGCCGGCTATGAAGTTATTTTTGTTGATCCCTTGTTAGTATTATTCATTACTTTCCTTAAGTAAAATACCTAAGAAAAAGAGCTTCAACTGTTTTCGGTTTAATTCCAAATGAACCAGCACACAATCGACTGACCCAAACGGACCTACCGGCAGTCCTAATCCTGGTCTCACAAGGTCCGTCCAAAACAGCTATCTTTCTTCCTTTACCTTTGTTCAGTTTCTTCCAGATTAGCTCTAAATGAACTCATGCACCGTAGACTATCCTTAATTAACTAGTCAACAATCGAACTCCCAGTTCCCCGAAATCAGAATGGAAGCTTTTCTTTTTCGATGTTTCTATGTAAAGTGTAAAGTTTAGCGTAACTCCATTTTGAATCCTATCATTCACTTGTCGTTTAAAATCGACGTTCAAGTAATCTTTTTTATACTGGGTTTTCGAAGACCTGGTGGCATTTAGCTGAGCACTGAGATTCCAGGCATAGACTCTAATAAATTCTCGAATTGGAATTGAAAGCTGGTTTCCTTTCTCCTGTTTTCTTATTAAGTGCGATCCAGTCTTTGTTATCGGTATGGAAAGATTTTATGTGCTTTGTCCTTTGCAGTAATTGTGGTCGTTCTAAGTAAGATCATCCTTTAAAGCGCTCAGATTGGACTTCATCTATAGAAGCTTTGGTCTCCTCATTCAATAGTTACATCTCGTAAGTTCACTGGGGATACTCAAAACTTTCAGTCCATCCCATCCAACAGCAGCAGGGTTCGGTAAGAGTTCTTACATCTTCACAACTAAGTTTCAGAAATTAGAGAATTACGCATTTTTTGTACTGCTTTTCCCTCATTGACTTACGACGACGGGTATTATATGGAAATTTCTCTCTACTGGAACTTTTAGTCCAGTCGAGCTCTTGATGAAGACCACGTCCACTCAAGATGGTATCGTAGCTCGCAAGATGGTAATCGCTAAAAGTTCTTAGATCCTCGCAATTGACTTCCAAAAATTTGAGAGCTATAAATCTCTTGGACACCCCTTTTCTCTTTAGTTTTGCGGTCAATGGGTATCAAATGGAAATCCCACTGATTTATTTAACGTATCTGAAATAAATCGCTCGTTCTGTTGTTTTAAGTCCAATAAGTTCAGGCGAACAATCTCCCTGATACCTATTTTGGTCCCAATTGTACAGATTTAGCTAAAATCAGAGCAGGTTTTCTGGGAAAATATTTTTTCAGTTCTCTTATAGAACTATCTGGCGTGGGGATGGGACCCATCCTGCGCTTCATAAGTGCGACCAAATGGTTCCACGAAGGAAAATCAATGTGGTTCCCGTGTCGGATAGTGCTACCACAAAGAACCTGCAAAGTCTAAGTGAGTTGGTCGTTTAGACTGACTACTACCATAACTTAACCTAACCTTGTTGCTATTTGTACTTCTGTGAAGATATTCGTGAACACGGATTTCAGTTGCGAAAATGTCTTGCTTTAATATTGGGTAGTCGAAAAAGTCTTTTCGTATTTTGTCAATAGATGTCGTTGGAGTCATCTATCTCCAGTGCTACCAATCACATTGTGTCATATCATATGGTGTTAGAAAGGTGACATTTTAAGCTTCATTTAACCAAAAAAAATTAAATTCGGAGAAGTTGAAAAAAAGTTATAGCTGTTCAAAAATAAGTGAAAATAATGAAGAAATTCGCTATATTTTGAAATTTTTGTATAAAAAAGGGAAGAATGCCACGCAAGCCACCAACGAAATTTGTGAAGTTTACGGAGACGATGCTGTATCAGTTCGTGTAGCACAACAATGGTTCGCTCGCTTCCGTTCTGGAAATTTCGATGTGAAAGATGCACCTCGCTCCGGTTGACTTATTGTTGAAAAAGTCGATGAAATTATGGACAAGATTGACCAGGACCGTCACATAAGCTGCCATGACATCGCCAAGGCACTAAACATTCATCATCAAATGGTTTTGAACCTTTTAAAAAAGGCTGGTTACAAAAAGAAGCTCGATGTTTGGGTACCACACGAATTGTCTGTAAAAAATTTAATGGACCGAATTAACATCTGCGATTCTTTGCTGAAACGAAATGAAATCGAACCATTTCTGAAGCGAATGGTAACAGGAGACGAAAAGTGGATCAAATATGACAATAATGTGCAAAAAAGATCATGGTGCAAGGGTGGTGAAGCTCAACAAATGGTCGCAAAGCCAGGATTGACGCCTCGAAAGGTTATGCTGTGTGTTTGGTGGGATTGGAAAGGAATCATCCACTATGAGCTGCTCCAGCCTGCTCGAACGATTGATTCTACACTTTACTGGCAACAACTGATGAGATTGAAGCAAGCAATCGAAAAAAAACGGCCAGAACTGATCAGCAGAAAGGACGTTGTCTTCCATCAGGACAACGCTAGGCCACACACATCTTTGATGACTCGGCAAAAACTGGGAGAGCTTGGCTGGGAAGTTTTGATGCATCCACCATGTAGCCCTGACCTTGCACCATCGGACTACCATTTGTTTCGGTCAATGCAGAACTCCCTTAATGGAGTAAAGTTGGCTTCAAGAGAAGCCTGTGAAAATTACTTGTCGCAGTTTTTCGCCGAGAAACCACAAAAGTTTTATACTGATGGAATAATGTCTCTAGTAGAAAAATGGCAAAAGGTGGTCGACTAAAATGGTATATATTTGGTTTAATAAAGTTCATTATAAATACAAAAAAAAAAATGAGTTGAAGTTTGATTAGAAATACGAAAAGACTTTTTCGACTACCCAATATGACTCGTTTCTGGAACCGAACTGCAAATATTCTCACTGCAATACTGCCCCCTGTCAGTCAGTTAACGTATATCCATCAGTATCCCTCAAACCCGAGACCTTTCATCGATTTAACAGCGTTCTTGAAGGAAGACGAATGTAAGCTACGGGTTGACGTCCTATTTGGCTACCCAAACGGTCATTATCGACTAGGTCCGCATTGTGTGCGTGAAGGGAATTTTTTTAATTCTTTATTTATTTTTAATTTTTTTTATTTCTTTATTTATTTTTGTTTTTCCTCCTGAAAAACATGATTTTCAACACAATCTCCATCTTTCGGTTGCACGTTCACTATGCGCTTCATTCAACAAAACAAAAGGAAGTAAATAAAGTAAACTTCTGAGGATTAGCTATCAACTTCCTGCTGCCTACTAAACAAAGAATACAAATTCGAAATGGAAATCCTTAAAAGTGAAAATCATATTTTCCGTGAAAACTAGTCAAACAAGTATTACAAATTATTTGCCTAACAAACTTAACACCCTTATCAAAGAAAGATGATCAACACAGGCACACAGAGAAAAGAAAAAAAATTATCAGCGCTTTTTGATTACTTTTCCATGCAGTTAAAAATCTTCAAAATTTTTTACTGGTATTCCTGGGAAAAGATACATTTATTACAACTTCTATGTACTTTCCTTTTTCTTTTTACTTTCATTCTTACATACATACAGACACACATACACTGGTTTCTTGAATACTTATCTGATGGTCATGAATCGACTGCCTGATGGACCAAAGTACAATGCAGAGTTAGTTGTATTGGTCATTCTGTTTCGTGATTTATTTCACATAAAAGTATGAAGAATGTAAACAATTTACAACAATTCACAACAAGTTACAAAAAAAATAACTGCAGCAAAGTAACTGAAATGTTAAGATAAACAAGAAAGAAAAAAACCAGAAGTGGAATGTGAAAATATCTCAAATATGTCAAAAAGCCAAGGGTAAGCTCACAATCAAACATGCATACCTCTATCGAATATACATACAAACATATTACACACACACCAACATATTAGTAAATAAACATTGTGCATCGTTAAATTTCAACTTTGCTCAACTTAGAGTTACCAGACGACGTACCTACTCGCCTTGAACTCAACACGCATGCGCGGTCACCTGCTGTTCATCTGTATGAGGTCGTTCTGTATGCTGGCGTTACAAAAATATTAATTTGGCTGCCACGTTGTAGGTCGCAATTAATGTGTTAAATTACAACAAACATATGCTTAAAAATAGTTTTTTTGTTAGCTCACAAGGAGTGCGGAAAGAAGGTAAAAAAAAGGTAGAACTCTGCTATTTTTACATTTCCACTGGGACCGTCATAGAACATAAGAAGTTTTCACTATCGCATGAAAGTATGGTAAGTATTCTCTCCAGAATCCACAAAATAGTCCAGGTTGAAGAGTTTTATGGTTCCGTCTAGTCTAAAAACCATCCTACACTAGAAAATCTCTATCATGGATTCACTGCTAAAAACTTCAGCACCTTTTAGCTTAGTCTTTCATATATTCTCTTATCTCCTAAGTGGAGCTTCCACTGCCTATTCTGCCATTGAGAATATTGTAAGAATTATGTGCTAAAGATTTCCTAAAATGACGCACCGATAAAGCTTCATACTTCGTTTAACCTCCAAGTTCTTATGAACCACATTTTAATGGACTTCAATGAAGTGTTTATTTCTGGTTACAAACTTCAAGGTCCCCTACATTCTAAACTATATATTCTAGTGAACTTCAATTGCGCCTTTATTTCCGGATAGAAACTTCCAAATCTCGATACTTGATCGACCCATTCGTCTGTCTCTAAGCCAATCGAGACATCCTTCCCTTACAATTCCATTCTTCTGAAGAATTTTTTGCTGTAAACTTCGGTCTTTCGATGCGTGATCGGTCTGCAAACTTTTTACTTGACCGATATAATTTTTTTGAAAAATGACTCTGAACCTGTGAGAACTCTTTCGCATACCGTTCCATGCCCAAAAGCATTTTTTATAAGAAATTTTTCACTCTAAAATTCGACTCGCCAAAGCCTGGTCAGTTTTGAGGTATTTTTTCGTGAAAAGTGGTGGAGAGTAATCTGCGAGCTCAAATTTAGGCATCCGGACCACTGTAGTGTTTTCCAAGCCGAGGTAGCCGCAATTAAAGAACTAATGAATTGGTTGCTTACCTCTGTAATTACTATAAAGGACGTAAGTATCTACTTCGACAGCCAAGTGGCAATTAGGGACTTGGGCTCGTTGTTCATGCGTTCATAATTAGTCGGAAAATGCCTGACTTCTCTTTCGATTGCATCCGAATGCTTCGATATTGAGCTCATTTGTGCTCCCGGCCACAGCGGCTTACAGGGAAACTACTAGGCTGATAAGTTAGCTAGACGGTTTCATCGCAAAATGAGAGGATTGGGGTTCCCTTGAAAACCAGTGATCTACTCCTGGTAAGATGGGCCTCGCATCAACTCAACGAGCGCTAGGCTAGTGCGTGAACGTGAAAAGTTTCGAGATGCTTCTGGTCACGGGTAGATCGGGGGCACTCGAGGGAACTTCTAAGGTTAGCAAAGCTGCTGAATTCTCGAATTTGGTGGGTATCCTTACCGGGAGTTGTACATTAGGTGTCCATGCGGTGAGGCTTGGGATTGCTTCAAGTTCTTTCTGCAGAAGTTGTCTGGAGGATGAGCTGGACAGCTCTCAGCTGCTCTCGTCGGGAAAAGAACTTAACTGCAAGCTAAAACTTAAATTTAGCTTTGAGAGCCGTCACTCTATAGGTACGAGACTACTTCAGAAACTACCTCTGGCCATTTGATAAAAAAACTCTTTTTTTTCTGGCCATCAATTCAGTCCCATCAAGGAAAACTGTCTTGTGGTTAGTCGTTTTTCTCAGCGAATGTATGTTATCATCTCCTCCGAATATGAAGCTCTGTAGCCGTACACTGGAGACTAAATTTGGCTTAGACATTTCAGATAAATACTTAGTTTTGTCACGTCCTTCGCAGGTATTTTCATTTAAAAGGAGCTGTAGGGAATCAGAACTTTCAGTGGTTCGTTTTTGGCTATGCTCTGGAGCTAGTTGCGATGCACGATCAGTTAGTCCCTTGAGTGGGATTGTCTAGCTATGCGAGTTCATCACTAACGCTTAGTTTCTCAAGTGGAATTGTCCAGCGATGCAATACCTTGCTTTTACTGTGTCAAGATCTATTAGTTCCTCACTACTGCCTGGGGAGCTTAGGCCTAGTTAACTACGTTTTCCTATTTGACTTCTCTTGTTGCTGTGTACGGCGGTCGGTTTGGGGCGTGGCTACCATTCGGAGTACATAGGTTCGAATCTTCGTGAAACACCAGAATAAAGAAAAAAGTTTTTTCTAATAGCGGTCGCCCCTCGGCAGCCAACGGCAAACCTCCCAGTGTATTTCTGCCATGAAAAACCTCCTCATACAAATATCTGCCATTCGTAGTCGACTTGAATCTGTGGGTCCCTCCATTTGTGGAACAACATCAAGACGCACGTCTCAAGTAGAAGCAGGAGCTCGGTCAAACACCCAAAAAGAGTGTGAACGTCAATTCTGTCTGTTACTGCCTCCGTTGATTTCATGGTCATGGAACTGAAGTCTAATAAACATGCATTCTCAGCAGCTCCTAGAACTGTCGTACTGTGACAGCCGAGTGCATTTAACGTATTTTGCAAGGTTGGAATGGTTGGTCAAACTTTCTTAGTCTTAAGTCTCTGAAGTCTATTGGCCTCGGCTGTGGTCATAGCTTCTGAATGAACTATCGAATGGAACTCTGTTCACATTCTGTGGAACTATTTCAGGCATAAGAAGTCCAAACGATCCAAAGTTGCTTCATTGTAATTTTTGCCCAACGCCAGCATCTTCTCATTCATTTCTGTTTTTCAACCTCCAAAGATATTTTTTTGCAAAAGCTATGAATTGTGCTTCGTTTTGTAAGATCCTAACAATTTTATTTTCTTTTTCTGAATTGTTTGAGAGTAATTTGTGTTGCGTCATAATCTTACCACAACGCCGATAAATTCTAAAATACCGAAATGGAAAAGAAACCACCTCCAACGGCAAACGGTAGGAAAAATTAGTACTTAGAAAAAAATAAGGACACAGCAGGGGATCCTTGTAAAACAAACAAAAGTACGAAACGCCTGGAGCATAAAAGTGTCCGCATGCTTCAAAAATGAAATCAAATAAAATAAAAATAAAGTAGAATAGAGTAGAGTGATAGCTTATGTGTGTGTGTGTGTGTTTATATGTATGTTAAAGGTGCATACATACTTATCTCCATATGTCGTTTTTTTTGCTTCGTTGGCTGCTCTCAGCCACTAAGGCGCAGGGTAATCAACTGATCCTGCTGTAATGCGATCGCTAATAAAGCCTCGACAAAAATGTTGAAAACAAACTAAGCGTGAAAATAAAAACAGGAATTTCGAAGAGAGAAAAAAATTCTTATTTTTTCACTGTTTCACTGCGACCAAAAACAAGGCACAAAAACAATGTCGTAAATTCCGCGAGCATTGCTTGTCTTGTTGAGATCGTGTCGGTAGTCGGGGCGTTTTATATTGCTGGATAATGGGTAGATTTGTTGGTATGTACGGAGGTTTTTCGTATTTAATACGTCGACTATCTCCCTTTACATTTGTCTGACGCTGTGTGTTTGATACGCCCCGTTGGCAGCTGTTACTTTAAATTTTTTATACGCACGATCGAATTGTGTGTGGTGTAAACAAAATGTTGCTCCTGCTGCCGTTCTGCGTAGGACTTGAGTCATGTTTTGAGGCCATACAAATATGTATGTTTTTTTTTGTTTTGGCTTTCCAAACTGGAATTCTTATTACTTTGATGCTTGCGTTTTTTTTCATTGTTCATTGTCTTCCTTTTGGCTTTATTGCTTTATTGATTGCTTGAGTGAAATATCCAAAGGATTAACGAGTTGAAGGGATGTCAAGTCTGAATGTGATTTTTTTGGAGTATTGATTTATACAGTTGTATGGGATAGGTGAAGTTAAGCTAGAATTAGGTTAAGCGATTTTTTCTTATAAAGAGGGAGAATAGAAACAACGCGGTACAAGCTTTTTGGATGGCCTCTACGGACGCAAAACGTTTTCCTTTCATGGACAAATGCCATTTGCCGAATAGGTAGAAGTCACAGAAAGCCATATCAGGCGAGTACGGTGAGTGTTTAATAGTTAAAATGCCATTTCTAGTCAAAAAATCAGTCACAGGAGTGGATCGATGAGATGGTGCATTATCATGCAATAAGCGCCGGCTTCCTCCTTCGCGGTATTCAGGGCGAATTCGACGAATGCGATGCAACAAACGATTCGAAACGCCAAGATAGAAAAGGGCATTGACGGTTTGGCCCGTTGCCACGAACTCCTTGTGGGCAATTCCCTTGGAATCGTAAAAACAAATGAGCATCGACTTGATTTTTGACTTCTCCAAGCGCGATATTTTGGGTGATGACTCGTCTGGGGCCTTCTATTCGGCATTTTGACACTTAGTTTTAGGTTCGTGTTGGAAACACCACGTTTCGCCACCAGTTACAATGTTGTAAAGGAAGTTCTCGTCTCTCCTCGCCTCTTTAATGAGGCATCGCACATCAAAATGTGAGGGGAAAAAGGTCATGAAAACCAATTTGTAGTCACCACTTTAATGCTACAGCTGAGTTGACATTCGTGTTTTTAATTTATACCAACCCATTTTAGCACTAATTACATCCTTTCAAAGTCAGTCTGGCCATTATAGAGGGTAGCAAATGCTGCCTGACACCTAATTTGCTTAAATTTACATTCACAGTTACTCACCTTTTTATGCTAAAAATCGCAAAATCGTGTTTTCACGAAACCAGAAAAAAATGTGTATCAAAAAAAGTATGTAAAAATTCGTCGCGTCGCCACACCTACATGAATTCACCCACCCTGCTTATTGTGCTTGGCCACTACGCCAGCAAGGGACGCATTTTTGAGTAGCCCCGAAATAGTGCTTGCAAAAATTCAGTGCGTTGCATGTGGCACACATTTTCTGGCTTTTTTGCATTTTTTCCTTGGTACTTTTTGCCATTATTGCTGCTACCCGCTGGCCACATACCCGCATGCCCGGTGTATTTTTAGCGCATAAGTACGCACCTCGTTGAATGCAACATTTTTTCCCTTGCCAATGCTGCGCCTTTATTTATTTTTAAAATATTGCGTTGGGCTCAATGGTTTTTTTGCTTTTTTTTGTGTGTTTTATTTGATTGTTGGTTATTTTGCAATTTTTTCGTTTTTTTTTCTTTTTTGCTATTGCCTTGCATACTTGCACTTTGAGGGTTGAAATTGGCAGTTAATGTCGGTGGTCGGGAGCTCATAGAGGAGATTATAGCTGCCAGTTATCCTTTGGATTGACAGCGCTGAAAAAAATTGAGAATATAGACGCTGCTACGCACACAGACTTATAAATCAGATTTAACCGGACTGTCTAAGCTTGTTTGCACAAAATTGGGATTAGGCTTAAGCCGCGTTGAATGCTTTTGTTTCGCAGATAAAGGGTTGATGGGCTATGTGAAGAGGAAAAATTTTAAATTTCTGAAAACCAATGTAATTCAAATATTTTCGGAAACGTTAAACTTTTTTTATATTTTTTAAACTTTTTTAAACTTTTTTTTAAACTTATTTTATGACAATATTTTGGAAATGTGAAATTTTTTTCTTATTTTTTGAACTTATTTTATGATGAAATTTTCGGAAACGTTAAACTTTTTTTTATATTTTTTAAACTTATTTTACAGGGTTTGATTGCAAAGTAATGAGCCTTATTTTTTTAAGCAGTTTTATTAAACCTTTTGGCTTATACATCTAATATTCTTCAAAATAGGACCCTTGAGCGTCAATACACCGCCTCGATGGAGTCGAAACGCCTCCCCTTCAGCTTTCTTTTCAGGCGCAGAAACAAGAAGAAGTCCGGAGGGGCAGGTCTGGGCTGTAGGGAGGGTGGGGAACCACCGGAACCCCCATCTTGGCCAATGCAGAGGTGCAGAGGAATGCGGTGTACGCCAGCGCATTGTCGTGATGAAGGGTCCAATTGTTGCATTTCAAGTTTTCCAGTCACGATTCCCCGCACATTGTAATAAGTTAAATTTAACTCTTCACTGATCTCACGTAGACTAGCACGACGGTCAATGTTCAAAAATTCACGAACCCGGTTCACATCGTCGTCTGTTTGCGTCGTCGAAGGCCTTCCAGATCGCTGTTCATCTTCGACGTCATCCCGACCTTCCTTTAACGACTTGTGCCACCGTTTTACCTGGGCACTGGATAGAGATTGGTCCCCGTAAGCCTCCTTGAGCAGCTCAATGGTTTCGGTACTCGTTTTGTTTAGCTTTACGCAAAATTTGATCGAGTAACGTTGCTCCACCGATCGCTGCATTTTCGCCACTGCAAAATCCCAACACACTTTTAAAACAGCTTTCACGTGCGGAGCGATGTTGACTGCACCGCTGTTGCCAGCGAACTGGGACCGGTTTCTAGTGGAAGGTCCAACGATCATTTTCCCCCACCAGTCGATTCGGTTGATCACTTGGCAGACGCTCCGCACGGGAAGGCTCATTACTTTTCAATCAAACACTATTTTCGGAAATGTTAAACTTTTTTGTTATATTTTTAAAAATTATTTTATTTCAATATTTTCAAAAATGTAACATTTTTTTCTTATATTTTTTTAATTTATTTTGTGACAATATTTTCGGAAATGTACAATTTTTTTTTTATTTTTTTAAACTTATTTTAATATATTACAATGTTTTGGGAAATGTACAATTTTTTTTATATTATTTATACTTATTTTATTACAATATTTTCGGAAATGTTAAACTGTTTTGTTATATTTTTTAAACTTACTTTATGACCGCTTACGCGATTTTGGTCGTGTTTAACAAAGCGTGCCAGTCATTTCTTTCCTATGCAAACCGGAGCCAGTTGGACATGCTAAGTGAGGCTATGTCCTTTTCCACCTGATCTTTCCAATGCAGAGGAAGCCTTCCTCTTACTGGATTTCTCTTCCTCTGCTACCACCAGCTGGTACCGCATCGAATACTATCAGAGCCGGAGCATTTGTTTCTATTCGGACGACATGACCCATCCAACGAAATCGCTCGAATCGATCGATCTTTATGTCTATGACGTCGAAAAGCTCATACAGCTCATCACCCGTCGATCGTTCCGATACTCGCCGTCGCCAACGTGCAAAGTTTCAAAAATCTTCCGCAGAATCTTGCTCTCAAACAATCCAAGGGACGCTTCATCGGATGCTGTCGTCGTCCAAGCTTTAGATATATGTATGACAAAATCGATGGGTTGGATATGGTTCGTTGGTTTTGCTACCTCCCTAAGTCATACAACAGCTAGCCCCCAAGCAGGTAGAGCTCTTACACATTCAACTCTAATACATGCATCTGTTTCACTCAGATCTCGAATTATGTGAGTACTTTCACTAATTCTAATAACAGGACTTTCAGCTGCTTCTAGAGCTCAGATCAAGTATGTAGCTTCTTTCATTCTAATAACCAAGCCCTTATTCTTCCTTAACCGTTAGTAAAAGTTAGCTCTATTCTCTTCTGTATAGATCATCTAATCTAACCAGCTCTAACCTCAGCACTTCCCTTTCTTCTGGGCTCTTTTTGCCTGCTTTTCAATCAGCATCTTCTGTCTTTGTGGCACTGCTTACCAACTCCTGCTCTCCGTTTTATTATCTTCTACCGTATTTCAATACTGAATTTGCCTCTCAGGTATTATATTCTGCACCGAGGGATCTAAATTGAATTTTTTGAAACGCTAAAAAATAATGCACATCTTGGACAAGATTGACCACACACAAGCCCAGCGAATTGCTGACACTACGCGTAATTTACAGCGCGTCTCGCAGTAGAGAAAGAGTGGATGCTGCATCATTTCAACGTGAGCGGATTTCATACAAAAGGAACTCTAGTTGGAATTTAGGAAATTGCGAAATCGAGGGAACCACGGCAAAGTCTAAGGCTGCTAATATTTATGTAGTAAAAGGGCTAAATTCATCTTTCGACTCAATGAGAAATCGCTTTTGGTTCGTCGAGACTTTGATGGAACTAACGCTGCTTGATTGGCGTTTCTAGTCTAGCCTAACCTTTAGATTTTTGATTGGAAAACAAGAGAAATGGGATGACTCCCTCTGCGTTGTGGAGTACGAAAAGATTGGACTTTGAGCTGATGATAGGCATAAATTCGGCAGTCGCTTCTAATTTGGACTATAGGCATGAAAGCTTTTGAATCAGACCTTTCAACTTTCGAAGCGTTGAAATGTTGGCGTTGTGTTAGATTACAGTTAGAGTGAGGGTTTCTGATTGCTGTAAGATAATTTAGCTTGTCAAAAAAAGAGTAACCCGGCGCGGCATTTTGCTGATCACCCAGTTTAACGCGTTCAACTGAACTAAAATATCCTCTGTCCCATAATTTTAACAAAAATAATCCGCTTTACTTAGTCTCATCTTGCCAAACGTTACAGTTGCTCACGCATCACTGCTTAACTGTGCCTATTATGAAGACTATATCACAGCGCGCGATCGCCACCCAGTGCGATGCGCCGCATGCGTCTACAGGATAAAGCAGCGCTTCAGGATATGCTGTGAGAATTGTCGCAATGGCATTGCAGGCGCACAAATTATTGCCGTAGTAGTTTATTGGTTTACCCTTTCGTACAATTTTAGTTTTCATTTCATGTTTTTTCATGATCCAACAAGGGCGCGGAGGGTGGTTATTGTCTTCTGCTCATTTGCATATCAGTAACTAAATACGATGAAAGGCAGCTGAATGAAATTTTGTGTATAGTTTTTTTTTCTATAATTAATTTTCAACATTATTACTTTTGTTGTTTTTCTGGTAAAAGTGTAATTTAGTCCCAGTTGAGTTATTTTTGTGGTGTAGAAAATTCAAAATTTATGGTTCTAGTAAATTTGTAATACAACAACAATAAACACAGTAATGCCGACTCTGCTGAAAAATTGTGGCGCAATTAAATTTGTTGGCTCTTATTTACATGCACCTTTTGTAAAAACGACTGGTAGACATACGCACCATTTTTTTTATTTTGAAATTCCATTTGCTTCTTGTAGAACCAAGCGCGCAGGCAAACTCAAAGCTGCGCAGTCAGCACTTCCTACTTCGGAAATTTTATAACTAAATTGAAATAAATAAATGGAAATAATAAAGTAAATTTTTGTAGAGTGCCTTGCGAATCAAATTGTCCATTGTGTATTTTAATTTTATTATCAAATGTAACAAAAAAAAAAACAAAAAAAAAAATAAATAAAATAAAAATTAGCTACAAAATGAAGAAACAAACAATTTCTTTGTCCACATTTTATGAAGAAAAAACTTAAGATTAATCAAAAATTGGTCTAAAAACTATCAATATTTACAGAATAGTGTGAAGTAAAAAAAATTTAAATAAATAAATTTATCAGAAGTTGATTCGAAATTGGCCCAATTAAACATGTAATTAAAAACAAGTTCTAATTATAATGAAAAAAAGGGAAAGATATTTTTGCGGAGATTTATCCACCGTTTTAGAACTAAAATTTTAATACAATTTTTCGAAAGTTGAAAAAGTTCACTCGAAATTGATACAATTAAATAATTAAAAACTTTTTTTTTGCATGGATGTACATTTTTTTTATCAACATTTTAGTACAATTTTCGAGGTTCTAAATTTATCAAAAACTCACTCGAAATTGACATAATTAAAAAAAAAATGTAAATATACTGAAAAAAAAAATTGGAAAAAATACTTTTGCATAGATTTAAATATTTTTTTAGAATTCAGATTTTAGTGCAATTTTTGAAATTCTTTGAATTTGAATTTTTGAAATTTATGAAATATTTTATTCGAGTTCGCCATCAATTATTTACACAATCAAGGCAATGCCAAACCAATTCAAATAGTTTTTATTATATATATCGGAACTAACCACACATATTTAGTTAAAAAACGCATACAAAATCAAGTACTAATATTTGTGAAAATCAGTTCTTTCAAAGCTTTGAGTACTGAGATGATCCAGAAACTTTTGAAATACAAATAATTTAATACAACTTAATACAAATAAATGCAAGGCAAAATATAATATGCGTACTATGTGTATAAATAGGGGCAAATCTTCTTTAACAAAAATATTTTTTTTACAAAATTTTTTACAAAAAATAATAATTTTTACAAAATAATTTTCTTGTTTTAATATTTCTTTTACAAAAATTTCTTTTACTAAAAATCTTATTCACAAAAATATTTTTTTTTCAAATAATTTCTGTCATCTGACAAAAAAAAAAAAATTCTTTTAAGATTTTTTTTTAATAATTTCATTCACAAAAATAAGGTTTTTTTAGAAATAATTTCTTTCATCTTACAACGGAATTTTTTTTACAAAAACAATGTTTACAACAAATTTTTTTACCAACAATAATTTATTTTACAAAATTTTTTTTTTCAAACTGAATTTTTTTACAAAATTAGTTTTAATATATATAAATATTTTTTTTTAATTATATCACAAAAATATGGTTTTTTAAATAATTTTTTTTTACAAATAATTTTTTCCACTTCATACAAATTTAAAAAAAAATTTTTTTTTTTTTTTTCAAAAACAATTTTTTTTAAAGGCAATTATTTTTTAGAAATAGCTTGTTGTTACTAAAATAATTTTTTTTTTTTAAACGAAATTTTTTTTATAAAAGATTTAACAATTCTTGGCAAAAAAACCTTGTTTTTATAAACATATTCTTTTTTTTTACAGAATTTTTTTTGTATAAAACTAAGTTCCCGGGGAAGATCTAAAAACTGTTGAAATACTAAGATTAGTTTTATATAAATATTTTTTTTTAATATTTTTTTTTTTTACAAAAATATTGTTTTTTAAATAATTTTTTTAAAAAAAGTAATTTTTTTACACTTTTTTACTTTACAAAAAATTTTATGTTTTACAAAACAAATTTTGGAATTTTTTAGAATTTATCAATTTAGTTTTTATAAACATAATCCGTTTTTGTTTAAAGAATTTTGTTACAAAAATAAGTACTGGGTTGGTCTGAAAACTTTTCAAATATTGCTTTCTATAAATATGTTTCTTTAATTATCTGTTTTGCAAAAATGTTGTTTTTTAAATCACTTTTTTTCAAAAATAATTTTGTTTTACAAATAATTTCATTCACCTAGAAAAAAAAATTTTTTACAAAACAAATTTTCGAATTTTTAGAGTTTTTTGTAAGAAAATTAGTTTTTATGAACATAATTTTTTTTTTAAGATTTTTTTTGTATTATACAAAAACAAGTATTGGGATGATCTAAAAACTGTTCAAATATTGAATTTAGGTTTACAGAAATATGTTTTTTTAATTATTTTTTGTTTACAAAAATACGGTTTTTAAATAAGTTTTTTAACAAAAATATTTTTTTCTACAAATATGTAATTTCTTTACCTCACTTTACAAAAAAATTTGTTTTTGCAAAACTAATTACAATTTTTTACAAAAATATTTTATTTTTGAAAAATAAGTTTTTTTACAAAATAATAATTTTGTTTTCAAAAATAGATTGTTTTTAAAAAAAAAATATATATTTTACCAGAAAAATTTTTTTACAAAAATATTTTATTTTTCAAAAATAAGGTGTTTTTACAAAATAATAATTTTTTTTCAAAAATAGATTGTTTTTTCAAAAAAAAAAAAAATATTTTTTACCAGAATAATTTTTTTTACAAAACAATTCCTTACATTTTTTTGTTTTAATTGTAGATATTAATTTTTAATTATTTTGTAAGAGGAAAACATTTTTCGGTTGTTTTTAATTCTTCTGAAAATTATTTTTTAACAACAAATTTTTTCAATTTTTTTATCTCTATTAAAAAATTATTTTTGTAACAAAATACAAAATATAAATTTTGTAATAAAATTACAAAAATAATTTATTTTTCAAAAATAGTTTGATTTTACAAAATTATTATTTTTGTTTTGAAAAAGAATTGTGTTTATCTTTCATCTTGACATCTATGCTTATAAATATATTTGCATTTATGTATTTTTTTTCTTTATATATGATAAAGATAATTTAAACTGATATTACTTGAAACTTTAAGCTTGATATTAAATCAATAAAATGAATTTCTTTTAATTTTAATTATTATGTTTTAATTATTTGTAATAACAACACATTTTTCGGTTGTTTTTTAATTCTTTTAAAAATTATATTCAATAAAATAAAATGAAAAGTTTTTTGATTTACTTCTAATAGCGAAATTATTATTTTTAATTATTATTTAAAACAACACACATTTAAATTTGTTTTTTAATTTACAATTGTTTTTTTTTTCATAAGAACCGCAAATTTTCATTTTTCGACTTTGTCCTCACCTTGACTTACATATAAATATGTATTTATTTTCACTATATTATTTATGATGAACGTGAAATAAATTGTCATATATCATTAATAATCTTTACTAGTTCGAATAAAAATATAAAAAAATACTATCATAAGCAATAATGATCAATCATCCAGAGCGCTCAATCGCCCATTTTCATTTACTCACCACTTCCATTTCTTATTTCAAAATATTTTTCCTTCATATGACACACAAACCATGTACATATGTTAATTTGTATGCATGCTTCGATTTGCTTAATTTATACTTCTATCTGCATACTTACAAGTACGTACATATGTACATATGTATATACATACACATTTTCACAACCATCAGCAATCTTTCAACTCTAGTCGAGTAGAAGTAAAATATAGAAGAATTACAAATTACAAAAAGCTAAAATAAAATCATGTAATACAACATAAGAAAAATGCATAGCAGTGTACAAGAATAAATTGCAGACCATAACAAAAACCATGGAAACTCACATGAAATTACTCAAAATATAAGCAGCTATCAGCAAATATTTACTCAGTAATGTAGAAAATGCTCAAATATGAGGCATTGCATTGGAGAGCATGAAATCAGGTGAGAGAAGCGTCCAAATGAGCGGTTGACTACGGCTACTCGAAAAGTAATAACAAAGCCATTGGAAGTCATGCTCCTACTATTTTTATATGTGCGTGCATGTATGTATGCATTTGTATGTGACTTTTGTTTGTGGCTGTGCCGCAAAACCGGATTTTGAACTGGAAACATTAGTGGTAATTTGTTATTTTTTTTGTGTACACACTACAGAGTATATTTGTACGCATGTTTATTGGTCTTTTATTTATTGTTGCTTTGTATACAGAAAATTGTTTTTAATTTGATGAAGTAGCGCTAGCAGTAGAATGAAAAAATTCCAGCTATTGGCTGAAGTATAAAAATAGCGAAGAGGTTGCCAGTTATTATTAGAATTCCAATTTTATAGTCATGAATATTTTATTGCTGCAAAATGATAGGCAAAACAGTCAGTCAATGCGATTTTTATTATGTTCTTCTAAAAGCCAAATGTGTGTTTGAATGTGTAATATGTGTAGTAATATTTAATAACTTCATTTGAGGCTTAGGGAACGGAATTTATTGAAAATACAGGAAATAGGATGAAAAATAGTATTTTCGCCTGCGAATTATGCTGTTTTCTTTTCTCGAAATATTATTGCATTGAATCTACACTGCGACAGAATTGTCAACCTTTCGTTTTCTTTTCTCAAACTGTTATACTCTGACTAGACTATTGTATGGCATTTTCTATCCTCTACAGAAAGGGAGTCTGAGCGTTTTTCAGCTGATTTTTCTTTATCAAAAGTTCGTTCAAATAGTTGTATGACAACCTTAATGGTTATAAGTAAAATGGAATAAATCGTAGAGTACCACCTTGATCAAAAAGTTCCCGGACTAGCCGCCAGGTGGCGCTCTAAGTTAATTGATTTCTGTTCTTTTTTTTTTTTGTTATGTTACCTCGTCTGTGATCAACATTCCTACCAAAATTTTATCGCCATTGCTTGACATTTTTAAAAGTTACGCTATCTGGCGTAAATCTACCTCTGCACGTTGTTTCGATTTTTTACAGTTTTAAAAATGGATTTTAATTTGCAACATAGAATTTGCATTACATTTTGCGTTAAAAATTGATTCAATGGTGCGGAAACCTTAGAAATGTTAGGAAACTGTTTCGGTAATGATAATCTATAGAAAACTGAAGAGTGTAGAGAATGACGAACGTAGTGGCAGGTCGTTGATATTGAAAACTAATGGAAACATCAATAAAATGAAAGAACATTTTATCAATAACCACAAATTAACCACCAGGGAGTTGGCAGAGGACTTAACCTAACCATTGCTTATGGATCCAACATTCTTCCAACGCTAATTGAAATATCGAAGACGCCTCTAACGGCTACACTGAAAATAGAGTTTCAGAAATGTTTCGAGTGCTGGATCAAGCGCTGGCATAAGCGCTTAAATATATACATACATATCTGAGTTTTCAATGATTTTTGTGTGCTTCCAGGTTAGGCTAACAAATTATATTTGTCTGCCTTTCTTCTATAATCAGTTGGAAGATATAGAGGTATTGATTATGTAACGCACTTTCTTTCTTTTGACTTATAACACAATATTTTCCTGAAAATCTTTATCTTGGACGCGGTTTTAGTAGGTCGAAGTTTAAAAATTGATCCAAAGAAAATTATATGCGAAAAGATTGTTAGTTTTTTCGTACAAACTTCGTATACTGCTTACCAAACCTGAAAGTTGAAGGAAAGAGAAAAATCCCGACTCTTTAACAAATGTTTTAAGAAACATTTTCTATTGTCATTGTCCTGAAGCAAGAGGTGCTTCGTGATATGATCTACCAACGATTGTAACTTTTGCTTTTAAAAAAAATATTGCAGGCTAATTACTAAGTTGAGTCTTATTCTGTCTTAAGTTCGTTATCGATTTTCGAATCCAGAAGCGTTAGACATTCATGAACTTCCAGTCTGCATTCTATTCATAGTTATCCTACTAAACTTAAAAAAGTTTAGTGGAAGATCCTGAGATCGTAGTAAGCCAAGTGTACTCGAGTACAATCTTTACAGGCTGATTTAGTTTTAGAGTTTCATTAATACAAATCATCTATTTTGTGCTCTTTACAGTACACATTTAGACCCCAGATGTGTGATGCCGTGACAGGCTTAACAATTATCCCAAGAAATAATTCGTACTCAAAATAAATTTCACTAAGCTCTTATATTCATAGATCACAGAATAGTAGCAGACAGCGGTAGAGAGGGCGTTATATAGCCACCTCCTCTTTTACAGCCTTTGTAGAACTAATTTCAGGGAACCCTCTATCTGACGTTCTATAAGCCAATTAAGTTGTGGCTAGTAAGAACCGTGGATGCTAGTCAAATGTCCTGTCAATTGAGAGTGAGTAGAGATTTCCAAATAGAAGGCATCGCAATGTTAGATATGTCTCCATAAATGTATTAACTAGACTCTGAGTTTAACCAATCTCTAGATTACGCCTACCGCGCCTTATTTCTTTAATCTGGAGATTGAACTCAGCCACACTCAACTGGCTTAGAACCGAACTGTTTACAGCTGAAGGGATCCACTCTTCCTGGTTAGGTTCAATCTACAGATTAACGTGCCGCGCCTTCTTTCCTTAATCTGGAGATTGAACCCAGCCAGTTCAATGTTAGTTGTGTCGACTACTTATAACATATCATTGGCCATGGTTGGCTAAACTCGCCAAGGAAGTTGTATTTTTCTCAGACGAAAAAATCTAAACCAAATTTCTTCATACGTAATGACAATTAGTTTCAGATATACTACAGCTGCTTTCGATTCATCAACCGCCTAGTGGGTAGTAAAAAAAACCAAGCATTTCTCTTAAATCCCAGGTTGCACATGATTTGGCAGCACTTTATTATTTTCGTTTTGACAAACTGTTATGAAATTTGGTTGCTATTCAAAGCATCCCACCTGAGAGCACACAAAATGGTTTGATGGCATCAGAGGACGGTCCAAAAGCAAGCATCCTGCTCCTCACCACATTTTGCTAAAACTGTTATGTCAAATCAATACTTTTCAAAGCATTCCCTCAAAAAGTATGCAAATTATATTATAATAAATTAAATATCTTTATATATACAAGGAAGCACTGATCTAAGCTAGCCGCTGGACACCGAGCAGCTAAAAAAGTCGGTGGGTATCGCTAAACTGTGGTTGCTTTCAAATGCAAATTTTCAGGGAGCAGCGAAACTCACTACCGGGCAGAGCAGTGGTGTAGAAAGAGCAGTTTAAATGGAAATTATAATAAAATAAGCATCCCTATGCAAACTTGGAACCACTGACCGAAGCATATCACTGTTGAACTAAGCGGCTAAAAACAAAGCCGCTTGAACCTCACCAAATCACAAAGGACGAATACGTTTATCTTCGTCCAAGTGTGCTCATTCATTGGGCAACCATTCCAACCTAACCTAACCTCACTAAACAGTTGTTACTTTTAAATACAAATTTTTCAGTGAGCAATGAGACTTACTACCGAGCAGAGAAATTGTTTTTCCCATAAAGTACAGCAGTTTAAGTTTCATTCCATTAAGCGCAAACAAATTTATTTACACAGTTTTTTCAAACTTCCCATAAAAAACGTCCCGTCAATTGGGCAACGCTTATTGGAAACAAACACACTCAAATCTAAGCGATCAGCTCTGCGAGCGGATGTGAGTATCGTCAACCAACTCTCCCTATTGCATTAACGGTTCGTAGAACTCAAAACTGCACAACTTCCGATGGCGGCACTCACGAGCGATTCTGTTTGGACTGTTTGCGTTTGTGCGCTCACTGCTTGGAATTATGGATATCGAATTTTCAGTTGATTATGAGACCGTATTGTGATCATACGTGTGTGAGACGAGAGACGGTTCAATTGTGAATATTACAACCATTGTGAATTTGAAAATGGAGTAATAAAACAGCAATCGCAGACTGTAAATACCGTAAAATGGGATTTTGTGTAAATGAAATGAAATATTTGGAATTTTCAATTGAAATAAAAACTAGTGAAATGCTATAAAGTGATAGTAAAGTGTGTGAGAAAAGCTAAAAAAATTTAAGAAAAGTAACTAACTGGCTACACTGTTTTGTGCTTTGTGCCTTCGTCATTCGATTTGGCTGCTGCAAAACGCAAATAAAAATGCAATTGCAGATAAATAAATACAAGTGTGAAGTCAGCGGGAAACGTGTTTGAAATTCCACGCTTACAATAAAAAAAAAATAAAAAAAAAAAACAACAGCAGAAAGTGAATTGCCGCGATAAAAGAAAGCCAAAGATAAAAAAAATTAAGAATTACACGGAACTGATAAAAAAAATGTAGGAATAGCACTATAAAATGCAGTAGCATGCAGAAGATGGATATGAAAAGTACAACAACGGAATAGTGCAGGAATAGAAAAAACTGAAATAAGAACGGAGAAAAACGGCAGTGAAGCTGCAAGCAGAAGCTGAAAGGCGCATTTGAGTTTTTATGTGGAGTTTCATTTGGCTGAGTAAATGGAATTTGAAGAATTTTTGGAATGAAAAAAAAAATATGCATAACTGCTGGAAATGTGAAAATAAGGCTTTATGAGATATTGACCAAAAAAAAAAAAAAATACAACAAAAATAAAAATAAAAATAAGGCTTTATGAGGTATTGATGAAGAAATAAAAAACAACAAAAATAAAAATAAGGCTTTATGAGATATTGATAAAAACAACAAAAATAAAAATAAGGCTTTATGAGATATTGACAAATTATAAAAAACAAAAATAAGAATAAAAAATTTGTGCAAAAGCTGGTAAAGTGCAAAAATTTACGTGAAACCAAAAATTGTATGTGAGAAAAATTTTAAAGTAGCGGATTTTCGCTTAACGTGGCTTGATTTGAAAATTGAGTGAACGGGTTTTTAATTAGCACAAATTCTATTTTTTGAAAATAAAATACGTAAGAAATTGTAAATTTCGCATCAAAGCATTTTTAAGCAGCGCAAGTTCGTCTATAAATTTTTATTCATAAAATGTTACAAAAAATTAAAAAGTCATGCTTGAAAAATATTTATTAAGCTAAAACTCGTGAAGTTATAAATAAAAACCTTTGTGATAGTGAAATTGCCATTGAAACAATGCTGCAAATTTAGAATTTGTACAAATTTAGCAAAATCGATTAACAATCAATCAAAGTGTTCAAGCAAAAGCCACCCAACATTTTTTTTTGTGCTCTGTACCTTTAGCTCAAAAGCACAGTTTATCTGCCGCCAAAGCTCCAGTTCAAGTATTTTTAGTCACATTCAAGAGCGCCAAGCGTAAAGCATGACTGCCCTTTGCCATAGCCATAAACGCACCTAAAAAAAACACCGCACACCGCAACACTACTCCAGCAACATACAGTTCCATAAAAATGTTGCAAGCCATTGAAACAACGCCACAAAAATATACCGCAAATACGCAAGCCAACACGCCTTCCAGCGCCAGCGCCAGCAAGGCGCACGCCACACCGGTCACACCCTCTTCTACAGCAAATAACCAAAGTCAAAGCGCCAGCGCTGAGGAGAAGCAACAGCGTCGACGTTCTACATTCTACGTGCCGCTTGTTATCGAAGACGACGACGACGACGGTCAGCCTCTGCGGCAGTCGAGCGAGTTGTCGGGTAGCAGCAGTCTGGTGCACACAGCCGGCAGCGGCGACACCAGCAGCCTCGGCGGACAATCGAGCACATCCAATACAAGCTCGAGCACAGCGCAGGAGCGCAAGAGTACGTCGAGTAGCAGCAGCGTTAGCGGCACTGGTAGCAGAAGTAAAGCCGAGAAGAATAGCAACAATAACAATTTAAAGAAGTCCACTTCATTGAAGAACGCAAGCGCCACATCGAAGGTGGCCGCTTTGCTCTTCGAACGCACCAACAGCACATTGGGCTTCGGCGGAGGCAGCTGCAACAGCAGCAACAGCAATTCCAAAAATTCCAGCTCAGCTGGTAGTGGCGTAGTGAAGCGTAGCAGCGCGAAAAAAATGTCACCACCCTGTGGCTTCAATTGGACAATCAGTGGCGCCACAGTCGACACGGATTTGGATGATGAGAGTGACGCAGCTGGCAAGATTGCCGCCACAGCAGCCACGCCTACCAAGAAACCTGAGAAGGAGAAGATAAAGTTGAGCCGGCTGTCGCAAAAGCCAGAGAAGCGGCACAGCAGCAGCTCGAACAGTAAAAGCTCGGTGACCAGCAGCGCTACAACGTCAACGTGCGCGCCAATGACCAAGCAACAGGCACAGTCGACGCAAAAAGCAAATGTCAACGCCAAAACAAAACGTTATGGCATTGTGTTGAATGGCATAAGCTTGGACGATGAACATTTGCATATCGCACAGTCGACGACAACAAAACAAACAACCCCAACAAAAACCTGCAGTAATTTGGTGGAGTTCCATGAGGATGATATTGTGCCGGCGACCCCCACTAAACAGGCGCGTACCTCTAAAACTCCAACAACTACAAGTAAACAAATAAATAGCAATAGAAAAAATACGATTGAGAACAAAGTAACAACAATACATGGAAAACGTGTTGGCGTTTGGGGTAGCGGCGACATGCACGATTCGGATATCGACGCTGCTGACGACGAATCGCCAACGCCGCATTCGGATATGGAGTCCGATGACAATCGCAACGATGGCGACGACGACGATGATGACGATGACTCAGAGATAAGTCGCATACAAACGAACACTTCTACACCTATAAAAATGATGAAATCACGTTCGCGCACGAATATCTTATCGGTGCCTAGTGTGGAACAACACAATCTATTGAGCGTAGCAGCTGCCGCTGCCAAACCTAACGCGCACACAACGCCACTGCTATTGCGCGCCAAGTCCAAAACGCTCCCACAAAATCTATCACCTTCAGTTGTTTTGCAACAGCCGGAGGCATTGTATGGTGATTGCGATAAATCGAAGACGAAAACGAAAACGTCGAGTGGTACGGATAGCACAAATACGTCGCGCACCTCGCGCCTAATCGGACCACTTAGTAAAGTGCATCATAATCTATTTGGTGGTAGTGTTGCTAGTCATATTGGCGCTACCAGTACAACTACCAACACTACGAGCGCTGCTAGTAAAAGTGTCGTCGCAACAGGTCACAACAAACTCGCGCACAGTTCGTCCACATCACTGATTACACACAATTTTCCACCCAAACACCTATTCCTATTGAAGTCCACTTCAAAATTGCCCATAAGCAATTCGAATGGTGCATCGTCGAGCCTAGAACATAACAAATCCAAAGCCACCAAGAGTTTCAGTTCGGACACATCAATTACCTCACCACCGACATCACTGGCGAACGCGAGCGCAGTACAACCGCAGGCGGTGACGTCACCGCCAAAGAAATCGTTGAGTTTTATACGGCGCGCGCACTCAACAAAGTTATCGCGCAATAATTCGCTACTCAAGTCGATAGCCAGTCAACATCAACAAAATATACAACAGACGTCGGGCAATATGGGCGGCGGCAATTGGATAGTCGACTGCTCGGGTAGTTGGGGTAAGGATTTCTATTTAAATTACGATGTGTGTCCATTAGCATTGGACGAACTGGAATCGTATTTTCGTTCGGAACGCTGCACCACATTGATACGTGAGCGTTTCAAAATTTCGGATATACCATTGAATTGCTCAGCTGCAGATGAGTTGCATCATCAACCGGAGAGCTCGTCGCGAGAGCTCGACACGAGTTGTAACAGTCAGCAGCAATTGCGGGAGCTTGGCACGTCAGAGACCGCCAGCGGAACGGCAGAGGAGGATGATACAGGACATCATTCGGGTGAGTTTGAGAGAAGAGGGGAAAGAAAGAAATTTTTCATGACGTAATTGCGAAGGGGAATAACCGAATATCGGCGTGTAGTGTTGAAAGTGAGCTGTGTGAATTAACGTATAGTGTGAGCTAGGGGTGGGATTATTTTCGAATAATATTCGAATAAACATTATTCGAATAAAACGAATAATACTATTCGTTTCAAATAATTCGAATAGTTCATTATTCGAATACCTTACTATTCGAATAGTGAGGTATTCGAATAGTATTCGTAGTATAGAATACTTCACTATTCGAATACCTTACTATTCGAATACCTCACTATATATTCATTTACATCAGGGAGAAAATGCTTTTAAAAATATAAAAATTACATTGGCCCTTCTCATGGTGCATGCACTTGTACATAAACCGATTAGTAGTCCGCTAATCTAAATAAATATTTACCAAAAATATTCGAATAGTGAAGTATTCGAATAGTGATGTATTCGAATAGTAAGGTACTCGAATAGTAAGGTAATCGAATAGTGAGGTATTCGAATAGCATTATTCGAATAAACGAATAAAAAATTCGAATAAATATTATTCGAATTACGAATACCTCTCGAATAAAAGATTTTATTATTCGAATAATTTTTATACGAATAGTCCCACCCCTAGTGTGAGCTATAGAAGAACGTTGTAGGAGTATTGAGCGAAGTAGGGAAACCTGTTTTTTGCTCAAGAATGATAGAATGGGAGACGAGAATGCAGTTTGCAGTGAAAAACTGAGCGTATCTTTATAGAGATCTCAATGTAGGTAAGGGCTGTGAAAAAATTAAGAAGATAGTGTCAAAAAGCGAAGTTAAAAGTTAGGTCAGAAAAAAGTGGGTTTTTAAACAAAGCAAAATTTAAAAAAACTCAACAGCTGATTCTGTCAAAGTGACATCCAAGAATGATGAATTATAAGATTCTGACAGCTCTGGCTGTGGTAGCTTTAGCTGTGACGTTACAATAAATAAACAAGAAAGAGAACGATGAAATCCACGCCATCCATTGCTTTAGACATCAAAGGATCTGGATCTGCAAATACTCAGCGGCCTGTTCCGCTTTAAGGCTCAGTGCGAGCTCAGAATGAAAGATTGTCACACATGGACATTCAGCCACTTTAGGCTCCTATGCTTCGAAATGAATTTAAGGCTCAGTGCGAGCACACAATGGAAACCACACAAGGACATTCAGCCATTTTAGGCCCCTATGCTTCGCAAGGAGTTTCTCAGTGAAAATCTCTTCTAGACTGGCTTGAGGAAAATCCATCGCACAACACACTCGTTAAAATCTACATGAACGTATCTAAAATGGATGTAAGATCGGTGTAAGATCAGTGTTATATTGCGAAGAGCTTGTTATCAGTGAATTCTTTAAACTACCGGATCCCTGTAGAGTTTTTCAAGCGGAAGCCTTAAGATTGTTAGATATAAACAGAGTATCATCTACAGATATCCGCATTCTATCAGACAGCCAAGCTGACCTACGTGCTCTGCATGCATTCCAAATAACAACAAGGAGTGTCATTGACGTGTTACATTGACGCCAATCTCTTAATGAGATAGCTAAACAGTATCGTATTATCATATGCTGAATTCCAAGCCGCAGAGATATGCCAGGGAATTGTAGGGCTGACCAACTTGCAAGAGAATCTACCTGTATGCCAAACACAAATAATTTTATGGGGTTGCCTCTAGCAACTTGTAAGCTTCTTGTTATGGGCGCACTAATCAATTCTGTAAATCAAAGTTGGGTTAGTGCCAATACCTCTGGAATTGCTAGACAAAAATATCCAAGGCTAAATCTACCTCTATCCAAGAATATTTTAAATTGAGTAAACTACAAATTAGGATCTTAGTAGGGCTCCTCACAGCGTATTGTTTTATAGGAATGGAACGCAAGGAGATTAGGCGTTTAGAAGCCAGATTTCTGTCGTAGCTGTAGGCAAGAGGAGGAGTTGGAAACAATTCAATACCTTTCTTGCATATGTTCGGCTCTAGCCAGAAGCAGGAACCGATATTTAAGCTCCTACTTCTTAATGAATATAGATAATCTATACACTTAAGGTATCAACAACCTTTTACGATTTGTCCAAAGCTCAGAATGGTTCGATCTGGAAGGGGAAATGTTGCCCAGCCCAGCGCCTGCGGCTAACAACGGACCCATTTCGTGGTCTAAGTGAACGCTATGCGCTTCTGAATAACAATAAATGGAACACAAATATTATATAATTACGTCAGCAATCAGCTGATTCTGTCATATTCAGTGAGAGTAGTTAGCTTCTGCATTCTCGCAACCTTCTGAGTTTCTAAAGAGTGTTTCAACTCTTACCTCTCATGCGAATATCTTCAATGATAGCCAGACAGTCATCAGGGTAGTGTACAGGCTTTGGTGACCGGTAGTACTAAGATAGGCGAACTTCACGCTATCAAATAAGCCACTATTTACTGTGTACCGGCCTAAAAAGGAATGGAAGGAAATGAGCGGACCTAAACCCGATCTAGCCAGAACCGGAGCAACTTGTCATACATCCACCCCTCTCTCAGTTATTGAAGAACTGAACTGGGTACAGTGGGTACCAAAGGGACTGCCAAAATCATGAATCGTTCATGCAACGGAAAAAATATCAAGTCTTTTAACGCTAGTAGCAGGTGGTATTACGGGCCACTCTCTGATACCAGCTCAAGTCGTGAAACTGAAGTCGGGCCTAATGCACAGTGAGGTAGCATTTAGCAGAGATGATCCTGAGAGTAACCTGGATCACCATCTGTATTGCTGTCCAATATTCTGATAAGAGCGCTTTCCCTCTCTAAGCCTTGCGTTTTCCTCTCTTATCGAGACATCTTTCTAAAACTCTCTAATTACGTGCGAGTTAAGGGAAACTCTTGGCAATACCAGGGGTCAATTTTGGTCTATGAAGGAAGGCTGTTAATCAGTCAATTGAAGTTTAACCTTACCTTACCTCAGCTTAAGGTGGTGAGAGGTGCCACAAAGAGTGAATGCAATTCTCAGAGTCTTTTCTTAGGCTCTCTTCATACTTCTTTGGCAACTTTAGCGCACAAATTTATGTCTCAGCTCGAAGCTCTAACGTTTTGGAATGAGATTTTTAAATGAAGGTTCGGAAAAGTTTTCGAAAAGTATTGTAAAAAAATATTCAAATAATTTCGTTTCTCAAAACAAAAATGCATTCCTGTCTACTCATCAACGGCGACTTCATACGGCCTATTCACTCTAATCAACCTACGCCACAATAATATCTAACAATCACACCCAAAAATATAGGCGTAAACAGACCAGAAAGCGAAACGAACAGCTGCATTGAGGCAACTAAAATTGATACAGATAAAATACAATTTAACGAAGCAGCGAAAAAGGAGAACCGCAACGAACGAATTAGACAAATCAGTGGGGAGTGAAAAGTCTGCTTATAACTTTCGATCGTTACGAATAACCGTACATGATGTGCCGATGAACAACGACAACGTTCGCTTATCTCTGATACGGGTGGGCTGACAGTAACACAAAGACAATCAAATGATTGATTAGCCAAAACATACTCGTATTAGGGTAATTGCGGAGGCTAGGGAAAGCGTTCGAGTAGAAGTACGCGCTCGTTTATATTGCACATAGCGCACAAAGCTAGACTCTGTTTGGGCAACGTTGACGGCTGGTGACAGTTGATGGTTGGTGGGGACAGTTGACGTTTGTTGCGGACAGTTGCTGCATTTGTATGGCTTTTGAGTTCGCAGAGAGCACAGGAAGTTGAACAGTGGTCTTTGATTTGCGGATGATCAAAGATTTGTGCTTCAAAATTTATTTATTTTTCGTCCTCAAAAGGGTTTGCCGATGCATTAGTAATCTTCTCAACGAAAAGACGCAATTTGTCGTACCATTTTCTACATTTTTTAGTTGCTTTTTGGCTTCATCGATAACACTGAGTTCTTAGTGTATGTTTACTTTTCCGAAGAATGATAAGATAACTAGTATTTTCTATGCCGCATTAGTAATTTAGAAACCAAAATGTGATAATTACCTGTAAATGCTCGAAGGGCTTAAGCTTAAAAAAGCTTTACGTGTCCCTACGACAGTTATTGATGAGAATAATTGTAAAAGTTTCTTATCAAATCTACAAAGCGGTCGCTTATGTATTTCATGGACGCTATTAATCAAGAGAATGACTCAGTTTTGGTAAAAAAAGTGGAACTTACCTTTACATCAATTTTTTTTTTTTTTTTGGTAAACTCTCAAATACCACAACAGGATATTATTCTTATTTAATCGCACAAAGCGCTTTTATAGCTCTAAACTTCCGTGAGTTTGTATTATTTTTACCAATTAACTGCAATATTTAGGGGGTCTATATGTATGTACACATATATTTCTATATAAAACCATGTTGTGAAAATAATTTGTGAAATATTTGCAGACTCATAACGCGATTACTTCACTCACAATTGCCACCCGCCGCTATTTACGGTCCATTTCGATTCCAAATCAAATCAGAGCGAAAATATTGTCTGGCCATTTTAAGCCGCTTTCGCAATGCTTTTGCTCAAAATAGGTTGTCTTGCGTTAATATACGATTGTTTTGACTTGTTTTTGTATTTCTTTTGTGCTCGTTTTGTTAGTTACTTTTCCTTTTTTGAACTCAATAAAGGTGTTAAAATAATAATGGTAGTACCACTACTATTGGAAAAGGCCAAAATCCAATTAAGCCGGCGTCATTGCCATAGCCCTAAAGTTGTATGAAATGAACAAATAGTTTCACGTGCTTGTTGGTGTTGTTGTTAAATAAACCAAAAATTCAATTAAATTTTGATTCAGAAGTAACTCAATAGAAAACTGAAGCACTGAAGTAAAAAATGGAATCAAAGAAATTTGAAAAATAAATGAAAAATATCAACTGCCTTCAACTGAGTGGCTGCTATTTGCTGCCTTTGCCTGCATTTTTGCCCGCTCATAGGGAAATGATTTAACAGAGACTTTGGGTGAGACGGGTTGCCTGTATAAGTGGGGGAAAAGCGCTGGTACATTCTGATTATTTACTGAAGATTTACGCAGTCCTTTAACCGATCATTTGAAGAGTTCAATTGGCTCATCCCGATAGGCTGTGGCTAAACTACTACTCAGGTCGGGGTACTTAGTTTGGGCTGGAGTTCTGAATGTATTCAGTCTTTTTCTCATCTCAAATGCGCCTACAGAGGGTCTTTATATTTTTTGGGGCTTCTATGTGCCTATGAAATGAATTATAATAAATATTATCTTATAAATAATAAAAAAAGAAACAAAAAACTTTATCAAAAATGTTCTACAAACATGCAAGCGGTCGAGAATCGAAAGAACTAAACTCCAAAATGCAAAAAAGTTCCTTAACCGCTAAATATTTCACCTAAACTTGCTAACTCGTGTGTCATGACTTGTGTGAGGCCTCTAATCAAATGAAAAGCTATCAGTTTTGTGAAAATCTATAGTTAATAGAGGGAAAAAGGGAATACTTTACACACCTTAGTTACTTTTTCCCACTTTCAATCGCTTGATGTATACAAAAACATTTTTATGTACACAAAAACCTTTTGCGAAAATTTTAAAACGCAATAAACTTAGTTTTTTTTTACAAATTTTTACTACAATGAATTCTAGGAGGGTCAGTTAGAAAAAAATAATAATAATAACAACAGAATGATTGTAGATAAACAAAAATAAGAAACAATTAGAAGTGTTGTAGAAGTTGAGCGGGAGAGATCGGGAGAGAGTGCGCGAAAGGTAGCAAGAGAATTAGAGTATCGAAGTGAGTGTGAGTGTAGAAATATTTCATTGCATTTTGTTCGTATTTTGTTGAGGCAACGAAACTTTTTTGTTTGTATTTTTTGCGATAAAATTTCGCTTATAAGTACATAGTTATTAATTTTTTTGCTACAACAACTATTGCTTCCCCGTAGAGTGTCTAGGTACTCGCTGAAATTGCTTGTTTTGCTGGCTTTTGATTGCACAACGACGGATTACCGGTGTAATTAACTCTGCTATTTTGTTTGTAGAATTTTTTTTGTGAAGTGCTTGAAACTAAAATATGAAAATGCTGGGACTGGAAATTCAAATTTGGATATGTAATCAATGTAATAAAAATATAATGAAATAGAATAATAAAATAAGGAATATGAATTATGAAATTATTCTTAGGGGAACGAAATGATTTATGAAATTAAAAATTAATAATTGAAAAATTAAAATTAATTAAATTAAAAAATTTATAGTTTTGGTTTAAAAAGTATTTTTTTAAATTACATAAGCCATTAATGTGTATGATATTATTAATTAATACAAAAAAATATATATTTTAAAAAATTAAGTGAGTTAAGTTTTGCCATAAGAAAGTTTGAAACAACTTTTTAAACAATTTATATTAGATGTTCATAAATTAAAGTTTTAAGTATTATGGTTTGTAAATTAATAAAAAAATAAGTAGTTTCAAAATGAATATTGAAAAATTTATTTTAACGCAGTCTTGTTGGAACGTGTTATCGTTTTTTCGATTAAACAGGAAGTAAAAAAATGTGTAATTCAATGAATTCACATAATTGACATTTAGTCTGTATAATATAGGTGATACCAGATTTGTGATATATTACCGCTTTCAACAATTAAAAATTTAAAATAACGTCGAAAAAAAAATTATTACATTTTTTAAGGCATTTAAAATTTTGAATTAGGACTAATTAATTAAGTAGATTTAAATTAAGTGGATAAGTTAATTAAATTATTTTTATAATAATTAATTATTTTTTTCAATTAAATTATTCGTGAATTAAAAGTTCGTTATTTGTGACTCATAAAATGTTTCAGCAATAAAAAAGATAATATTTTAGCTTAAAGCAAATAAATCGTAAACCAGAATGAAAACAAAACAAGTCTGACTAGATTTTAATTCAAATAGAAACAAATACTTATTTGCTTGACAATCGCGTGTTAGCAGCTTATTCCGATACTTACGCAATATCTGGGTAAAGGAATAATAGTAGTAAATAATTGCGAAAAAATTTAAAAAATAAATATATGCAAAAACATAAAATAAAATAAACTAATAAATAATAAAATAAAGTAAAAATAAAATTTAGTAAAAAAAATATATACACATATTATATATTATATATATGAAAAAATAAAGCACAACAAAAATAATAAAATAAAGTGAAATAAAAAATATATAAATAAAATAGAAATATAGTAAAATTTTAAAATTAATTTAAAATCAAATGAAATAAAATAACTTAACATGAAATAAAATTAGCTAAAATAGAAATAAAATAAAGTAAGAAAAAACAAAATAAAAATAAAATAAAGTGAGCTAAAAAATATATAAATAAAACAGAAATGTATTTAATAAAATTTTAAAACTAAAATACAATTAAATAACATAAAATTAGCTAAAATAGAAAAAAAATAAACTAAGAAAAAATAAAATAAATATAAAATAAAGTGAACTAAAAAATATATAAATAAAATAGAAATGTAGTAAAATTTTAAAATTAATGTAAAATTAAATGAAATAAAATAACTAAGCTTGAAATAAATGTAAGGTTATTTTACCTTTATATAACACATCCGGGAACAAAGGAAACGCACGTTTAAACTGCTCGGTTGCTTTATTTCAACTAACTGTACATATTAAAACTAAGAATAACGGCTGAACCAAAATGTTCATGGCCAACTATGATTCTTACAAATCATGGCCTGCTATGATTCTTACAATCATTGTTTGCTGTGATTTTTATAATCATGGGTTGCTATGATTCTTACAATTCTCCCTCTCAACCCAGTTATTTTATAAATTACATTTTTCAAAATTTTCCGTATTTTAATATTTTCATTACGACAAAACTGTAATAATAATATTGCTACTTTTGAGTACATTTTAATTACATTGTAAGCTTTAGCAATTTACATCCATTTTTATGTTTCAATTTCTTTAAAAATTTAGTCATTATATCTGCTGCATTTGCATCAGAATTTACAAAATGTACCTCGATTTCGCCCTTTTCAAACAATTCACGGACGTAATGAAATCTTAAATCTATGTGTTTACTGCGCACTTTGATTATCGCAATGCATGTTCGTAGGTTCATTTACGTATCCGTCATACCCCATTTCACGCAACAACGCTCGCAGAAAAACAACATCTTTTGCGCCTTGACATAGAGCTATATATTCTGCCTCCATTGTACTGAGGGCAACGATAGACTGCCTTTTTGATTCCCAAGAAACCAGACCATCAGACATGAATACTACGTAACCGCTGTATGATTTGCGATCAGATACGTCACCAGCCCAGTCGGAATCTGTGTAGCACACCAAATTTTCGCCTGTAGATGAATAAGTTATTTTCGCTGCTGAACTCTGCTTCAAATATCGTAACACGTGCTTCGCAGCTTTAAAATGTTCTTCATGTGGATGATTATTAAATTGTGATAATTTAGATACAACATGGGCGATATCTGGCCTAGATATTACCGCCAGGTACATCAACCCTCCGATTAAACTTTGGTATCGCATCGCGTCAATATCTTTACACTGCTTCTCACACTTCTTGAGTACCGTGCCATCAACCCAAGGTGTAGTTGCCGACTTGCATGAGTCCATTCCCCATGTTTTAAGAAGTTGATTCACATAATGTTCTTGATGAATTGATATTGTGCCAGTAGATGCATCTCTCTCTATTTCCATACCCAAATAAAACGATACCGGCCCTTTATCTACAGCTTCAACAAACTCATTTAGCTGCTTTAAAATAATTTTCGTCTGCCCTGCATTAGAGCAAGCTAACAGCATATCATCCACGTACAAACCAATAAGACACATGGAACCATACTCCCTCTTAAAATATACACAACTATCCGCTTGACATCTTTTGAAGCCCATAGTCGTGAGGATTTCGGAGATTTTTTTGTTCCACTCGCGGCCTGCCTGTTTAAGACCGTAGATGGGTTTAATTAATTTGCACACCTTATTGGGGTATCTTGAACTTTCAAACGCTAATGGTTGTACCATGAAGACGTCTTCGTTTAAATCACCATTTAAATAAGCTGATACTACATCGACATGATTAACAACCAGTTGGTACTTCGCTGCTAAAGCCAACAACAATCGAATGGTCGAATGTCGTACAACAGGTGCGTAAGTCTCGGTGTAATCAATGTTGCGCCTTTGGGAGCACCCCTGAGCTACCAATCTCGCTTTGTACTTTTCGATACGACCACATGGTTTTCGCTTCTTGGTGAACACCCACCTACAACCAATGACGTTTTTATGTTTTGGTCGGTCCACCAACACCCACGTATTATTTTTAGTAAGCGAATCGAACTCTATTTGCATAGCTTCCTCCCAATATTCACGTTCTGGCGAAGACAAAGCTTCTTCTACAGTTTCAGGACTCTCAGCAATGTAATTTAAAACCTCTACCTCATTATACCGTCTTTTTGGTCTACCAACAGTACCTGTTCGTAATAATTTTGGTCTTCCTCGACCTCTTTTCCGCGTAACTACCGGGTCGTTTTCATCATCATCATCGCCATTGTCTTCGAGTTGCTCTTCAACAACACTTTCATTCTCAATTTCACCGCACTTGCCATAATCCGATGGCACTAACGTCTTCTTGTATTAAAATTGGTTCAAAAGACGATTCAAAAAATATACAATCACGAGCTATAACAATACTTCGCTTGTTTTGATTATAAAGTCTATAGCCTTTAGCACTTCCGGCATAGCCAACAAATTTTAGTTTAGTGCCTTTTGTATCGAATTTGCCACCCTTATATGGCCCTTTCTTTAAAGCCACCACGTCACAGCCAAAAATTTTAAAATGTGACACCGAAGGTTTCCTGTTATACCACACTTGATAAGGAGTTAAGTTTTTCAACACTTTAGTTATTGTTCTATTTCTCAAGTACACCGATGTATTAATGGCTTCTCCCCACAAATATTGAGGCAATGTCGAACTTTCGAGTAAACAACGCGCCATTTCCACTAATGTTCTGTTCGCTCTCTCAGCCACGCCATTTTGTTGAGGCGAATAGCTAACTGAAGTTTGGTGGACAATACCCCTTTCACTAAAATACCGCTTAAACATCATATTGGCAAACTCTTTACCATTATCACTTCTCACAGTTTTTATTTTCCGGCCTATCTGTGTCTCCGCAGTCACAGCAAAATGTTTAAATGCATCAAAAGCATCAGATTTATTTTTCAAAAAATACACTGTCATATAACGGGAGAAATCATCAATAAATGTAATGAAATATGACGCTCCCCCCAACGATTTAACCCGCATGGGACCACAAAGATCTGTATGAATCAAGTCCAGCACGTTTTCCGATAATACCCTACCATATGTACTGTAAGGCAAGCTACGAATTTTGCAAACAGCACAAGTTACACACTGATAGTTATGAACGCCACTTATATTCAAACCTCGTACCAGATTTTTGTTTGACAGAATTCGCAAATCGTTTATATTTACATGTCCGAATCTTTTATGCCACTTTTCTAACATTTTGTTTTCAATTAAGGCATTTAACTTTTCAACCGGTTTTCTAATTGTCATTTTAACAACAAATACACCACCGACTAACTTTGCTTTTAACATGCTTTCTCCTTCTTTTGTTTCCATTAATGCGTAATTTTCCGAAAATTTTATTGAATGACCGTATTCTATGGCTTTGCCAATTGAGAAAAAATTTGATTTTAGTTCAGGAACATACCACACATTATGTAAAATTATGTTCATAAATTCCGTTTTTAAGCTCACCGTACCTATACCTTTCGCATAAATTGTTTTTCCCGTAGCAAGCACTATTTCTTGCCTTCTGGGCTCAATTGAGTTGAAAAAACTTTGTTTCATACACATGTGCGAACTAGCACCACTGTCTAAAATCCACATGTCACTATCATTTTTTCGCTCTTCAAACAAACAACATGCCTTTTCATTTCTTTTGACGTGATAACGTCTTATAATTCGATTTAACAGGCTGCACGCACGAAAAAATGTGTCGTTACCTTGCTCATTACTGTTCATATGTAGTTACCTTGCTCATATTAGTGTTACCTTGCTCATTACTGTTCATATGTAGTTACCTTGCTCATTGCCGTTACCTTGCTCATATTAGTGTTACCTTGCTCATTACTGTTCATATGTAGTTACCTTGCTCATATGTAGTTACCTTGCTCATATGTAGTTACCTTGCTCATATTAGTGTTACCTTGCTCATATGTAGTTACCTTGCTCATATGTAGTTACCTTGCTCATATGTAGTTACCTTGCTCATATGTAGTTACCTTGCTCATATGTAGTTACCTTGCTCATATTAGTGTTACCTTGCTCATATGTAGTTACCTTGCTCATATGTAGTTACCTTGCTCATTGCATTGAATGAACTGCAAGCGAAAGAGCGGAAGGAACGACAAAGCAAACAAAGCAAACGAACGGCAACGTTCGACATCTTGCTCTCCCCTACTTAAGTGAGCGTATATATGTATGTATGTATATGCGCATATGTACATATATAAATTCACGTATTTGTATTGGCATATGCCTTCTTATTGATTATTATTATTTTGATTTACTTGAGAATTTCAAATAAAACCAAGTTTGTTAATAATACCTGTTGTTTTAATGTTATTATTATTATTTTTTTTATTATATCTGAAGGAAAAAATGTATGGTAATATTTACCATATCTATACTAATATTATAAAGAGGAAAACTTTGTTTGTTTGGTTGTAATGAACAGGCTCAAAAACTACTGGACCGATTTTAAAAATTCTTTCACCATTCGAAAGCTACATCACGAGTAACATGGATTATATTTTATTTTGGAAATAGGGCTCGAGATATAGGTCAAAACGTGGACCCGGGTAACCTTCGGATGTGTATGTACAATATGGGTATCAAATGGAAGCTGTTGGTGAATGCTTTAGTTCAGAGTATTTCCATCCGCTCCGTGACTAGGGTCTCGAGATAGAGACGAAAACGTGGACCCTAGAATGTGTTTGTACAATATTGATATCAAATGAAAGCTGTTGATAAGTGTTTTAATACGGGGTAATTTTCATACCTATTGATGACTAGGGTCTCGAAATATATGCCAAAACGTGGACCCGCCGTGTCTTTGAACCGAATTAAACCAAACTTACACACATTGTTAAGTAGGTATTGAAGATGATTTCCGTATAGTTTGAATACCTATTGGTAGATAGGGTCTCGAGATATAGGTCAAAACGTTGACCCGGGTAACCTTCGGATGTGTATGTACAATATGGGTATCAAATGGAAGCTGTTGGTGAATGCTTTAGTTCAGAGTATTTCCATCTGCTCCGTGACTGGGGTCTCGAGATATAGGTCAAAACGTGGACCCGGGTAACCTTTGGTTGTGTATGTACAATATGGGTATCAAATGAAAGCTGTTGATAAGTGCTTTAATACGGGGTAATTTGTTATGTTATGTTATGTTATGTTATGTTATGTTATGTTATGTTATGTTATGTTATGTTATGTTATGTTATGTTATGTTATGTTATGTTATGTTATGTTATGTTATGTTATGTTATGTTATGTTATGTTATGTTATGTTATGTTATGTTATGTTATGTTATGTTATGTTATGTTATGTTATGTTATGTTATGTTATGTTATGTTATGTTATGTTATGTTATGTTATGTTGTGTTATGTTATGTTATGTTATGTTATGCTATGTTATGTTATGTTATGTTATGTTATGTTATGTTATGTTATGTTATGTTATGTTATGTTATGTTATGTTATGTTATGTTATGTTATGTTATGTTATGTTATGTTATGTTATGTTATGTTATGTTATGTTATGTTATGTTATGTTATGTTATGTTATGTTATGTTATGTTATGTTATGTTATGTTATGTTATGTTATGTTATGTTGTGTTGTGTTGTGTTGTGTTGTGTTGTGTTGTGTTGTGTTGTGTTATGTCATGTTATGTTATGTTATGTTATGTTATGTTATGTTATGTTATGTTAAAGTATATGTTATGTTAATGTTAACTCATTCTCTATATCCATACAAAATATGTATCAAACAAATAAAATTAAAATTTTCTTTTGAAAAATGCAACCATTCAATCAGTATTTTCTTATGACGTTATCACGTTAAACTATCGTCAGTAAACCGACTTTGCAGACAACCTCTTTTTTTCTTTAGGCATTGGCACTTTACATTGGGCACGTATATGCCCCTTTTTGCCACATTTAAAACACACAATTTTTTGTCGACTTTTGGACTTGGCCAAAAACACCTTTTCATCAGGAGTTGAACATTTTTCATTTTGGCGTATTTCGCTTTCCAAAATTTTTGACACCAACGCATCGAATTTCGGCAAGGTATCCCGGCTTTCAATAGCCACTACAAAACTTTCCATCTCATCAGGGAGACTACAGAGAAGCAAAATTGAGATGAAATCGTCTGGCACCACAATTCCTATTTCTCTAAGATCCTCAACAATTGAACGAAACTCATTTACACGCGCTGCGAACTTGTTTTGCATGGAAATTTTGAAGTGTATTAACTTTTTAAATAGAGCAACCTTACGCGCGGCACTATCTGTGCAATAAATTGAATTTAGGACCCGCCACGCTTCCTTTGAAGTTGCACAACTTTTTACGTGTATTAATTCACTAGATTTTACGCACAATGTAATTGTTGCCAATGCTTTCTGGTCACTTTTTACCCAGAGAGCCCTTGCAATCTCTTCGTCCGGCTTTTCGCCAACCACATATTCCCACAAATCTAATGTTACTAACAGGCTTTTTACCTGTACCGACCACGTCGCGTAATTGTCCTGGGAAAGTTTTTCAATATTTGCGATTGCACTCATTTTTCCGTATCAACGCGATACCCAAAAACGAAACAAAATCAATTGCCCACGTGATCTGGGCCCATAACCAATGTAAGGTTATTTTACCTTTATATAACACATCCGGGAACAAAGGAAACGCACGTTTAAACTGCTCGGTTGCTTTATTTCAACTAACTGTACATATTAAAACTAAGAATAAGGGCTGAACCAAAATGTTCATGGCCAACTATGATTCTTACAAATCATGGCCTGCTATGATTCTTACAATCATTGTTTGCTGTGATTTTTATACAATAAAATTAGCTAAAATAGAAATAAAATAAACTAAGAAAAAAAATAAAAATAAAATAAAGTGAACTAAAAAATATATAAATAAAATAGATATGTAGTAAAATTTTAAAATTAAGATAAAAATAAATAAAATAAAATTAACTGAAACAGAAAAAAATAAACGAATAAAAAAAAATAAAATAAAAAAGTAAAATAAAATCAAATAAAATTGAATACATTCAAGTAAACAAAATGAAGAAAAATAAAAAATATATAAATAAAGTAGAATAAAGTAAAATGAAATAAAATAAAATTA
This sequence comes from Anastrepha obliqua, assembly GCF_027943255.1. Taxonomy (NCBI): domain Eukaryota; kingdom Metazoa; phylum Arthropoda; class Insecta; order Diptera; family Tephritidae; genus Anastrepha; species Anastrepha obliqua. Next base: position 117,851,910 of record NC_072893.1, on the reverse strand, counting down.
GCTTAAAAAGAAATACAATAAACTAAGAAAAAATAAAATAACTTAAGAAAAAGTAAAATAGACTAAAATAGAACTAAAACAAACTAAAAAAATGATAAAATAAAAATAAAATAAAGAGAGCTAAAAAATATATAAATAAATTGAAATGTAGTAACATTTTATAACTAATGTAAAATTAAATCAAAATATATAAATAAAGTAGAACAATACCAAATAAAATGTAAAATTAAAAATTAAAAGTAAAATTAAATTAAATAAACTAAAATGGAAATAAAATGAACTAAGGAAAAAACTACTCTACCAAAACCAAAAAGAAAAAAACAAAAAAAAAAACTCAGTAAAATATAAACACTTAATAAAAATTAAATAAAAAAATATAGTAAAATAAAAGATGTTTAAACAAAGTAAAACAAATTGAAAATAAATAAACTCAAATAAAATAAAATTCAATTAAAAAAATATATACATAAAAATATGTAACAAAACAAGCCCCAAAGCGTAAAATAATTGATTAAAATTTGTTTTTTTTTTTTTGTTTCTGTTGTACCTCCTCTCCATTCAACTCCACTCAAACACTCGAAATGTGCCATTTGAAATCTCGTTTTCAACCTCAGCTGCCAATCTTCGGGTAGTTCCAGTGTCATACTTTTCTTATGACTCACCTTGATTTTTTGTTGTTGTTGTTTTTTTTTACTACTACCAAACTGTTATTCATCGCCTTCATTTGCGTTTTTCTTTTGCCACTCCATTTGGTGTACGCATACCCATGAGTATTTTGCTCCAGCGCTCCACGCAATGTCGTCAGCAGCCGGTCAGCAGCCAGAGTTTGACCCCAACCAAATTGCGGCAGGCGGTGTGTGCCGCGTAGGGTACTAAATATTTTTAAGTGGAATTCACGTTTGACTACGTTGAATTGTGTGTAATGTGCTGAGAATTTAAGGAAAAAAACAAAAAAAAAAAAAAAAAAAATTAAACATATTGCTGAATTAGTTTCCATCTGTAAAGAAGTATAGATTAGCGAATCAAATTGGTTTGAATTTTTGTTTTGCTTCTCTTCTTTACAAATTTGTAATTCGATTTTTTCAGAATTTCGTTTTGAAAACGGTAAAATCCCACTTGACAGCAAAGTTGTGTTCTAAGCCCTTACAAATTTCGTTAAATTTCGAGGAATTTTAATCCCGCTTTTGTTTTCAGTTTCTTAGTACCAGCAATTGTTTGGTATTCAAATTCATTTGCTGCATTTCCCACAGCTCTACATCCGGTTTTGCATTCCCTTAGCTTAGCATTTTTCGCATCCGTTGCGCAGTCGCTTATACAAATTCCATGCCGGGTCTCTCTCTACAAAATACTTTAATCCATAAACAACCAAAAATCTATAGTCGGATATGGCATTTTAAATCAAACAAAAGCCTCAATCACCAAACCGGAACTCCAACAGAAATATTGTGAGCTGTACACCTGAGATAAATCGTTGAAAACAGTTTATGAAAGTGAACAATTGAAGTGGCAGCGAGCGATGGTGTTTTACTTGTGTAGAAATGCCGCTAAGGCTTTGCTCTGCAGGTAATGCCACATAAATTCTTATATGTTTTCCTCTTTTTCAATTTTTCATGTTTCCGCCTACGCACATACCTCACAAATTATGCTTGAATAATTTTTAAATACGTCCTTAATGTTGCATTGAATGTAATGAATAAGAATTTTATTGCTGCTCATGCAGTTTGTGGTGCACCGCTGCATTGAGCCGCCAAGATTTTTTCCTTTCACTCTTTTTATTTTCGCTGCTTAGCTGGCTTATTTTTTCTCTTTAATTCATTTATTCCGCTCCTTTTTTCTTTTTAATTCATTTATTTTTGTTTCCTTGTAATTTCTTCCTTTTAACCTTTTTATTTTTACTGTTTACTCGCTCTATTTTTTCTTTTTATTTCGTTTGCTTCCCTAATTTTTTCTTTTTATTTCGCTCCTTTTTTCTTTTCTTTTCATTTCATTTATTTCATTCCTTTTTCCTTTATTTCCCAGACTTTTATTTTATTTCTGTTAATTTCGCGGTTTAGTTACCTAGTTTATCTTGTATTTCATTTATTCAATTTATTTCAGTACTTTAATTTATTTATTTTTGTTTTCTTGTAATTTGTTCCTTCTACGCTCTTTATTTTCACTGTTTACTCGCTCTATTTTTTCTTTTCATTTCATTTATTTCGCTCCTTTTCTTCTTTTTTCATTTGCTTCCCTAATTTTTTCTTTTTATTTCACTCATTCCGCTCCTTTTTTCTTTTTATTTCATTTATTTCCCAGATTTTTGTTTTATTTCTATTTCCTGCCAACCCTTGCATTAGTCAGCATCCCAGCTGCTGCGCAGAATGTGGGTACTTTATGTTGCACAGGTCCAATCAAATAATATCCCAGTCAGCTACTGTGCTGCAAGTCTGCATGTAGTCGCTGAAAAGAAAATAAAGAAAAATGTATTCAATTAGTCAGTTGTTTAACGATATTTCTACCTAAATAAGGAAGTTAACCTACCTGTTGGTTGGAGTCTCCTGCACAGCTTCACTTCACATTCGGCTACTCGCGGCTGCGACGGTCATTGGCTGCTGATGAATGATCATTTGTTCCATTGTCGCTGCTGCCAATGCACTGTCGTAAATGAGTCATGGCATAGAAGTGGAGGCTGCACGAATTGATGAGGCGTAACTGAAATAAAAAACAAAAAAAAAAAAAACTAAAAAAATGAAAAATAATAAAAAAACGAAAAAAAAAAATTAAATTATCAGTAGTAATAGTAAAATGTTTAATTAAAATTCCTTTTGTGAAAATTAATGATGCTTAGTGCTTTTTGTTAATCACAAATTATATATCGACAAGTATTTTCTTTCACCTTTACCTTTTTCTTTTCCCAAAGCCAGCGCGGCCATAATTTGTTGCAGATTTGTATTTTGTAATTAAAAACTAATTCCATTTGCTTCATTCAGCGCTTTCGTTTATGTTTACGCAGTCAACTTTGCGTGTATTGCCGGGTCTATACATTTTCTGCGTTATTTAATTATGCATTCGGCTTTGCTGAGCATTTAGCAAAATTTCTATCAGCTGCACAAAACGATTTTTTCTACTTCTCGTTCTTTAGCTTCTTCTTCTCAATTTGCTCACAGCATTCGCTCATTGTTTCACTTCATTTTGCAGTGCCCCTCCTTTGCTATGCCGTTAATTTCAAATTAAACTTAATATGACATAGATATGATGCAAACGTACTTACTTGCGCTAGCTTTCAACGCTCTGCTTTGAGTTCCAACGCGCTTGCCTTGATAGCTTCGAAACGTTGCACGCATCATTAATTTTGTAATACTCGCACTGCTGCACGACACAGCGACACTCAGAATGCGGTTAATGCGGAAATGCACGATCTGGTGTGGAGCGCTGCTTATTTCCCCTTCTTTTGAATTGCCGTTATGAGTTATATTAAATGAGATATTAGTTAAGCGGTGAAATTGCGTTACATGGAGAATTCATTTAATACAGCAGAGAAATTATGTGAACGATGTTGGCTTAAAAGAGAGGGAAAAAATTAAATTGCGGCAAACAAATTTCTTTCTTTAGAGCAATGAAGTGAAAAAATTTAAATTATATTTAATATAAAAATTGCAACCGATAAATTTATTTCTTAAGAGGAATGTAGTGAAACAATTTAAATTATTTTTACTACGAAAATTACATTAAAACTGCATGAGAACGCAATCTAATGCACTAAATAAAGCAAGCAGACAGTTATCAACTTTCGACAGAATCGACCCACTTCAATGCTACGCCATTTCCTTGTAGTAACTGTGTATTTTTTGGCCGGTCACATATAGCTTATTTACTTCAATAGTGCCATTTTAAAAATCCGAAATGCCGAGAAAAACAGTTTCAAAGTTTTAAATTTACTATGCATAAAAAAGAACTAAAGTAAAAGCAAAGATATATTTTCATCTAACACTAGCCCCCTTCTTTTTGCGAAGCATTAGCATGTGGCGAGTATATGAAGCAACTGGTATAAATGAAAATACGGCTATGGACACGTAAATGGCACATTTTTTAAAGCCAACTTTGATATGCTATACTAGCGTCAATTTAAAAAAAAAAAAACGAACAGGTATTTGCTTCTTTATAAAGATTTATTTCTTATATTCAACGATAACACAAAACAAATATTGAATTCTATTTGAACTCCAAAAAATTTTTAAAATTCTGAAAAGGTAACAGAATTTGTTGGACACATAAATGGCACAACCTTAAAAAATTAAATCCAGTTAAAAGAATATTTTTTTCTTGTTTCTGTTTCACAAACCTGCCAGTTATTAATATTTTATGCTGTAGCCTTTGTTTTTAATTACTGCTTCACACCTGTTGTTAGGTATGGAGTATCATGATTCCTGAACGGCAGACCAAAGATCATCCAAATTTTTATAGTTTTTCCTTGCCACTTCCATCTTAATTTCATTCCACAGATTCTCGATTGGATTTAAGTCAGGGCTTTGAGCAGGCCAGTCCAAAACATCAATTTTTTCCGTACTAAACCAACTCTTTACTAGTTTGGAGGAGTGTTTGGGGTCATTGTATTGCATAATACACCATTTAATGGGCATATTTTCAAAGGCATAAGGTTCCATGTGGTTTTTTTAAATATTTAAGTACTGAAACCTGTCCATTTTACCATCAATTCGAACGAGTGGGCCTATTCCGTGCCAAGAAAATGCACCCACACCATAATATTTCCGCCACCGTGTTTGACCGTCTTCTGGGTGAACCTAGGATTGTATTCTTGGCATATCGGTCGGTGTACAAATACTCTTCCATCTGGTCCTATCCTGTTGATTTTGGTTTCGTCCCTCCACAGCACGTTTTTGCAAAAATTTAGACTTTTCACTTCATTGGTTCTGGCGAAAGATAGCCGTTTCGAAATATTTTTCTTAGACAGAAGTGGTTTTTTCCTGGAAATGCGTCCAAACAAGTTTGCCTCGTTTAACCGCCTTCTAGCAAGCCGAGAGGATATTTCTGTGTCCAATGACTGACTAATATCGGATGCTATCTGCTGTGATGACATAAAAGGATCAACTTTCACCCTCCTTATAATGGCAGCATCCGTTCGCGCATCGGTCTTTCGTGGTCTTGGCCTCCGAGTTTTGCCTTTTGTCAGTATTTCGGGGTTACCAGCAACTGAATTAATTGCATTGTATACTTTTTTCGTGAACAGCTCAAAATTTTAGCCATTTCTGCCACTTTTTCCCCTGCTTTATGCATTTGCCATATGAGCCTTCTTACTTCAATTGTTGACCCCATTTTGTGTTAATTTTTTTCCAAACACTTTAAATAATACAAATTGTCTAACCAAACAAAATATTGTACACATCTAATGCAGGTTGCGTCTTTACTGCATATAAAAGCAAACGGCGCCATTTATGTGTCCACTTATAATCAGCGACGTTTACAAAAAAACTGATAACGGTAAACAACAAACTAGACAAAACGGTGCATTTAGGCGCCATAAGTTGGAGTATTACTGCGGCTCCGATAATAGCACAACAATTTTGCATTACCTAAAATTTATGTTTGAAAATTTTTCACATTGCGTTCATATGAAATTTTGTGCCATTTATGTACGTGTCCATAGCTGTATATGAAGCAACAGGTATAAATGAAAATATATTGGCAACGCGGGAAGAGTGCTGCCTTAAATTATGATACATGTGTTTGTAAGGCAGTGCGTTATATCAATCTAATGAGCTATAGCCAAACTCCCTAGCGGCAAATCTTGCTCGATAACTTTGTTGTTGCTTTCGTATACAAACTTTTCGTCAAGTCAATCGAGCATAGGGATAGCGAGCGGGAAAATGACGAATAGAAGAGGCCTACTGTTAATAGACATGGCCAAGAGATTTTTAGAGCTGCGGGTGGGATAAGACCGCCCCAGTGAATTTGAAAGAATGAGCTGATAGGCTGACGAAACAGGAGATGTGTTTATAAAAAAACTGAGATTGTGTAGGAGATATGCGAAAAAAGTCAACACAGTCTCCACTCATGTTCCTTCGTTGTCCCCTGAAAAACGACTGATTGGACTAGTGTGTGAATACATGTGGATTGATCGTGCAGAATATAGCTGCCGAATCTCCAAGTGAAGTGGCAGTCAAAGTTCCTTTCACAATTTTCTTTTTCACCATAGTTAAAGAGCAAACCTTGAAGTCTATCATCCTTAATAACTAGCGTTCCAGACGTTACTGCATTCAGCTATGAAAATTGCCAGCTAAATACAGCGCTGAAAGCCAGAATGCTCAGGTTATGAATGTACGCTAGGTATGGAGTTCTGAGTTATGTAGATCCCTTGGTCAAGCACCTAATGACAATTAGCGCTCAATTCTCTTTTAATCGTGTGGGATATCTCATTGGAGGCGCAAGCGTCCCCCATATTGGTCTCCCTTTCTTAAATGTACTCGCTTGCATTGTATATAACAACAATTCATGATTTTGCCAACCAGTGAGGTTGAAAGTGAGAGGTCGCTCGAAGCGGCTGCACATATTTTTTGCGCAGTAGAATCTGCACACAATTTTTATCAGCTACTCAAATGTTGGCACCCAAAAAAAAATTTTTTTCTGCCATACAATAGCTTTCTTTGTATTTGTTAGAGCAAAAAATTATAATTTTGCACAGTCTTTTTTTTCAAGCACTTCCTTTTCTTTTGCAATCATATTTTATTGGTTTAATGTCCATACAAAACTCATAAAAACGCGCTTTGGCCACCCTTCGCTCAATTCGAGGCACTCAAACAAACTTAAGCAGTCAAATAAAGGCGACTCTTTTAAATTTAAATTAAACACCGCAAAAAAAAAAAAAATATGACGCCGTAAAAAACAGTGTCTCTATTCAGTAGTTGTTGCAGCCGATTTCACCCGAAACCCTTTATATTGCTAGAATGAAAAAAACGGCACTTGAATTAGCAAAAAATACAAAAAAGAAAGACAAAAAAAAAAGACAATGAAAAGCAAAAACACACAAACGCAGAACTTTTTAAGTAGCCACATCATAATACACATTGACAAACCCCTATACAAAAACACTTTCGTGTAAATTCAACCGCCAGGCGACCATCTGGTGTCAAAGCAAACATTGACAAACAAACTGATAAGGAGACATTCCACATTTGTATACAGAATTGAACAGTAAAAAGGGCCACCAGCGAATGCATGCAGGAAGACACCACCAAACTCACCACCATCACTTTTGGAGGGGCACAAAAACGCCTTTGTGATCCTCATGCGATTGAAAGACAAAGCAAACATCACTTAAGCGGGCACAAGAGAACTTAAATATAAAACAACAACAATTCGAAAGGGCGCGACATGCAAATAATTTTTTAGCAATTTTCGAATTTATGACAATTTTTGGCAATTCTTAAGTGGATAAACACAGCAGTAGGCAGCATTTAACCTTATAAGCAGAAGTTGTTGCAAAGTCACTGCTTGAAATTATTTTTGTGTCTGGCGGGAAATGGAAGCGGCAAGGAATTAGGGCGCATAATTTGCCGTTAGGCGTGAAGTGTTGAAATTATGTTAATAAATGTGGCATTAGAAGATGCGACAAAGTAGACGGAAGTAGTGCGTGAAATGATCAACTTGATTATTAGAGGATTTGAAATGTGACATAGAAAGTGCAAGTCAGCTGTAGAGGCTGGTTCAAGCACAAGGCAGGTTTTGTTGACACTCAAAAGCATTTTTTGCGCGGAATTTGGGATTGTCAACCCTAACTACGCAAGGATGATAAACTTACAAGGTTTGCTCTTTAATTAAGGTGAAAAAGAAAATTGTGAGGGAACTTCGGCTCCGGCGACATACGTAACTGCAAGGACGTTCGATACCAAGTTTGCTCGTTAGGTATGGTGAAAAAAAATTTTTTTGAGGGGTACTTTGGATTCTACGACATTCGTTTTGTGTTTCCCAAATTTTAGCTTTAGCTTAGTGAAACACAAAACGAATGACGTCGGCATATCTGTCAAATTCGCTCAGAGCCGAAGAACGTTGAGCTAGGTGTAGTACACCTTTCAAAATCTTTTCAGCATGTGTTACTGTTCACACACTCGTCCAATCAGTAGTTGTTCAGACAGCACCGAAGTGTCATTGGTTGATTTTTTTCGTATATCATCAACACAATCTCAGTTTTTTTGTAAACACATCCCGAGTGACGTCAACCCATCAGCTGATTCTGTGAAATTCACTCAGAGCCGAATAACGGTCTGTTAAAGAATCTAAAAACCTTTTCACACTACAGGGTGGGCCATATAGCGTTTGCTTTTTGAACCACCTATTTTTTTGAGAATGGTAACACAAATGACATGTCAAATGTGTTAATAATTTACTTAAAGCTTTGACATTTACGAAATGGGACGCTATACGCTTGAACAAAATTGGGAAATATTGAAAACCTATTTCCAAAGTGGTGAGTCTTCTTCTTTTCTGATTTTCACGTCCGTGGCTACGTCAATAAGCAAAATTGTCGGATTTGGGGCTCAGAAAATCCACACGTTACTGTAGTGAAGCAAATGCATCCACAACGAGTCACTGTTTGGTGCAGTTTTTGGTCTGGCGGCATCATCGGGCCATTTTTTTTTCGAAAATGAGCGAGGCGCCCCGGTTACAGTAAATGGCGAGCGTTACCGTGCAATGCTCAACGAGTTGTTTCCAAAAAATTAAGAGGATGACATGGACGACCTTTGGGGTTCAACAGGACGGTGCAACTTGTCACACCGCCAAAGTTACACTCGAACTTTTGGCTACCGTTTTTGAAAACCGAATAATCAGCCGAAATTCCGATATCAATTGGGCGTCTCGGAGCTGTGATTTAACCCCGTTGGACTATTTTTCGTGGGGAGCCGTTAAGGACAAATGCTATGCGAACTATCCAGAGACGATTGATGCTTTAAAACACGAAATCGAAGTTGCCATTCATGAAATTGGAGCCCAAACAGTCGAAAATGTGCTTAAAAATTGGGTTGATCGAATGGCCTACTGTAAAGCCAGTCGTGGCAGTCATTTGAATGATATTATTTTTCATTCATAAATGACAATGTTCAATCTTCAAAATAAAAAAAAAAGTTTGAAAAAATATTGATTAATTTTTTTTATAGCCGATTCAAAAAGAAAATTTTACATGACCCACCCTATATACACACCGCGTGCCAAAAATATAAACACACCATTACTTTTTGTAAAAATATAGTTTATACTAAAAAACAAAAAACAAAAACAAAAAACATAAAAAAAAAAATTTAACGTAATATTTCAAACTTTTGAAAAAAAAACATTTAAAGTAAAGTATAGTTTCAAACTTTGAATCGCTTAACGGCGCAGTTCGTGCAATTAAAAATTTCTTAGCGCACCAATTTTTTCGCTGGCATTTAATTTTTCTTACTCGTTTATTTTTGCACCGTTTTTTGGCCATTAAGCTTTTGTTGTTGATGAAATTTTACTTCCCAGTTGCTGGAATGGGTTTGCGGAAAACTCTCCTCGACTGTTTTCTCCTGGACAAATTTTTAAGCACAGCACAAGTAACCTAACCTAAAATTTTATTCAAAGTTAGGCATTAAATTCGGAAGCTGACTTCTCCAAGGAAATTGTAAAGGAACCTCGGCTGCCACGACACATGTAACTGCAAGGACGTTCTCGTTAGGTATGGTAAAAAAAATTTTTTTGAGGGGTACTTTGGATTCTACGACTGGCTTAGTTAGTAATATTTAATAAATTTTTCTAATCAATTCAGCCGGTTAAGTTTCCTGAAATCTCGAAATATTCAATTAAATCTCCACACTCTTCCACACATACTTCCCTTCCGTGCCCCTTTAACTGCTGCCGCCAATTGGGCCAACAATCATACGAGATTATTTCCCATGAAGATAGTAAAAGGGGTGATAAAAAAAAAACTAAAAAGAGAGAGCGCAAAGAAAAACAAGAGTTTGATTAATTTTCACAAACATGCCATCCATGCATGGCTACAATTGCTTTTGTATTTCATCTGCAATTCATCTGTCTGGCGGCTTAATCGTTCATCTCGATTGCTGCCAGACTGGCCTACCATATCTTGTGGTCAACTTCACTGCGATTGCTATTTTTTTGAACACCCGATTGTGTCTTGTCTATTTGGCGGTGTTTTTAGACAAATTAAAACTGCTGGTTCTTCGATTGCATGCCTTGCCTGCAACACCAACTAACCGATTGCCTATTCTATTATTATTATTTTTTTTTTCATGAGTCCAACTGTCTGTTCGTCATTCTTTCGATTAATCTGCTATTGTCTGTCCATGCATGATTTCATTTTTCAGTTTTTTTGTCGACATTCATTCTCGTATTTCCTTGCCTTCGGTGCTGCTTGATTGTTTCATTAGTCTGCCGTTCGTACTGCAGTAGTCTTTAATTTTCTCTAACTGCCGCCGTCCATGCTGTAGGAGGACCACACACATCGCATGCAACTTTGTACACGTATTTTTTCAGAATCAATTGGTATTTTTGTTGCTGGCTCATTTGGGCAATTTATGCAAGATTTTGTATGGCTCGTTGGGAAATGTTGAGTTGTTGTGCGTGGTGTTGTTTTTTAGGTAGCCCAAACTCAATACTCAAGTAGCTAAAGGCCTTCGGCTTATTTGCATTTGGTTTGAGGGGAAAATTGGTTTTCCTATTCGTAAGTAATGAAGTAATGTGGGGTAATTATCAATGCTCTGTGCATGTAGTTGAAAGGAAGTACCTGAGGGGCAAGTTGTGCGTGGAAATAATGTTATTGAAAGTAAGAATTGAAATTGTAAACAGTAAGTGGAAAGATTGCTATTGCTGGAATTAACAAATAAATGGGAGGATTTTTTTTGTGACTTAATTTTATTTTCGAGCTCTTCGGTAGGCCTTTTTTTGGCGCTCTTTCAAAATATTTTTCTCTTTTAAATATCAAATTTTACCTGAGTTGACGTTGATTAAGGGGAGATATACACCTAGAAGGTCGTGAAAAATCGATTTTTTTTTTTTGCATTTTCTTAAAGTTTGAGGGCTCTAGAATATCTAGTGAAAAGGACAAGGTAATATTTCGATAAATAAGCTAGTTACAGCCGAGAACGTGAAACTTGATTTTATGGGCCGGAGCTGACAAGCAAATTTCAAACGTGTTTTTCTCAAAACCACGTTTTTCAAGTTGGTACCCAAAATTTCTCGAAAAGTAATAAACCGATTGCCTTGAGGCTTTTTGTGGTTATTCTATACAACATTATCTAGTAGATGTCATAGGATTTTTTTTTTCCGTTACATAGTTTTTGTTCTATAGGCAAAATAAGAACTCATTTTTAGCCCAATAATCGATACTTATGTTCAAACGTCCGCCATTTTGTTAAAAATCGATATTTTCAAAATCGGCTACGACAAAGACTAGATTTTAGTATCTGGTTTAATAATCTTTTTGGTTTTCTTATTTCAGATGATTTTTTGAGAAACGCCATTGGGTACCGCGGAGGCTGATTTTTTCAAGGACTTCCAAGGATTCTACATTATCCTTTACAATTCTTATTATTTTAAGCTAAAACAAATTTAACACATTTTTGAATATATGTACTTTTAGATAAATAAAACCCCAATCATACATTTTAAATAGTTTCCTTTGAAAAAAATTCATAAAAATGACCTTTTTTCCGGCTTTTAGGTGTATATCTCCCCTTAATAGTGACTTGAGAAAAATATTTTCAAGTGAAATCTTTATAAAAATTTCACAAATTGGAAGACTACAAAAATTAAAATGCTAGCAAATATTTAGAGAATTGCCGCACCCATATACTTCAAAATGAAAAGCTGAAAAACGCAGTGGACTACTGCGTTTGAATGTTCCCTAGGGATTTTCCGAGATGTCGTAATTAGTTCAAAGTGGAAGTATTAGGGCGGGTCGATTAAAAAATCGCTCATTGCTCTGTGAAAATCGTATTCTAGGGATCAAAATAAGAAACTTTGCTGAAGGAACCATACCTCTAAAACGAATTCTGATGTCCCCCAATTTGGGTCGAACGAAAAATCCAACTTTGACCCATTTAGAGTGCTCCAATCGATTCCAAAAGTATGACCGACCCCCACTAACTTTGGACGGCCGATCCACCCATGCCCGTGGCACACCCCCTGGAACTCCCCTGGGGGGTTCCCCATACAATCATTTCAAAATATCACCATTTTTGGCCTTTACATGAGAAAAGAAACTAAAAAGTTCGACCCAAATCCGGTAATTTCGTGATCCCGAAATTTTGTACCGAAAATTTCGTTACTGCTATGAAAATTTTATTAAAATACTGAATACAACATACCACTACTCACTATGAATGTCAATCGCTAAATCCCGTAATTTCGGGATCCCGAAATTTTGTACCGAAAATCTCGTTACTGCTACGAAAATTTTATTAAATGGTAAGATTAAAAACTAAAATGCTAGAAATTAGTTCGAAGTGGTCACCCAACTATACATGATCGCGGTACCGAGAATTCTGGGATTACCTGATATAAAACCCCTTTTCTCATGTGTGGGAAAGTGAAAATCGTATTTAAATAATTCTCACTTTCGCAAACTAGAAAATTTTCCCTTACTGATGCTCAAAAACTCACATTTTAAAACTAATTGGTTGTAATGGTGATTCATCCAGAATCCTACTACGTTTCCGCACCATTTTGTTGACACGTCCTTGTTACCAACTTGTTTAATGGTTATTTACAGCTTGACTATATTCAGTCTGTGCGGGTCAAGAACGTTATTAGGTTGTTGATATCCGATATAACGAGACTCTCGAACAGCGGTTTCCCCAGGGTTGACATTCTTTTCTTCCATAGGGCGGGGCATTCATAATAAGCCATAAGTCCCACGAATTTTTAGACTCGCATTAGAAGTTTTAGCTCAAAACAAAATTTTACAAAATAAGCGACAACTTTTCTATCCCACTGTATTATTTCTGAATCTAAATAAATAAGAAATACGATTTAGAAAATGTATTAGTCTAAGAATTCTGCTTCGAATTTTTTTTCAGCTTTTAGCAAAAACCAAATCTTATTGATATTGCACTGAATATAAGAGAAATATATCTCGGGATGGCTCCCAAAATCCCGAAATGATATTCAAAATGTCACGCAAACGCAGTGCTCATCTTCAGCAAGGGGCATTTTATAGTAATTTCTAGACCTATGAGGTGGTTTCCCTGCGAAATGAGAGAATTTGGTTCCTCTTGACTGGCATGACTTTTGGTCTGCTACTGAAAAGGTAGACTTCGCATCAACTCAGCAAACGCTGGATAAGTACGCAAACTTGTACGGTCGTGAGATGCCGCTGACCACGTGTGGATCGGAGGTGTAAGAGGTACTAAATTTCTAAGGCTAACTAGATTTCAGCTTCATTAAACTGTAGGCGTAATGTCAATTGTTTTTCAAACGGAAATTTTTGCCATTCTCAAAGTAGCAGAATCAATAATTGAGAGACAGTCAGGCTGCGCTAAAGGCTCTGGAGAACCCAAAGCAAAGCTCAAAGATTGTTCAATAAAGTAAGAAGAATCATAAAGTTAGGAAGCATGCTAGGATCTTAGCTGTTGCAAAACAGAATAAGCTCATACTTATATGGGTGCTAGGACATTGCGGGGTTTAAGGCAGTGAAATTGACGATAAATTGGCCAACTGTGGATCAGCGTTTCTCCCACCGGGACCGGAGGAGGAATCATGAATTGGATCAGTGATTATGTATGCAATTTACATAAAGAGCGATGCTCCGGTCTGGAACGCTGCAGAACTACAAAGTATTTTGTGATAAGCCCGAACAGAAAACTGTCGGACTTACTTCTAAAACTTTGACGAAAAGACGTGCGGTTGTTAGTCGGTATTATTACAATACACAATCCATGCGGTCAACATATGACCACCATTGGAATCATTGCGGGCCCGATTTGCCTGTCTTGCTTAGAGGAGGTGAATGCGGCTGAGCATTTTCTTTATGAGTGTCCCGCATTTGCTAGAGCAAGGCTTCGAGTTTTAGGTTCCGATCTCGTGAGAATGAGTAATATTCGTTCTCTAAAACTGGAGGATATTTACAGATTTGCCAAAGAATGTGGAAAATTCTCACAGGACTAACTATCTCTATCTCTGTCTCTATTCTTTCCTATCTCCTTCTCTGATACTTTTCTCCTTCCCTTCTTGACTATTTACCCTTTCACTTTCCAGAGCTTTAAAAATTATACAATAGGCTTTTTAGCCTGAGTATTTTAGCAGTTACCAAATCTTTCGGTGCTTCTTGGCCCTACCTTTTAAATTTCAACTTCAAGTTTGAGCTCTCCAATTTTCGGATTCCTTACCAGACATTGTATGTGTGGCATTTATGAAGTGAGACTCGGTATTGTTTCCAGTTCTTTCTGCGCTTCTTGTTTGGAGCACCTACTCCCTAGCTGTCCTAGTAGGGCATCTTGGCTCCCACTTCTTTGCTCCGCCTGCTGATATATCAGGCCGAGCTATTAGTCATTCGATAAATTTCATTAGCAGCTTGAAGCGATTAACGCGAGTGTAATTCTGCCATCATTTGGTCGTCATCATCTCCTCACGAATCTGCCATGATAGCCACTTAAATAGGAAAAATTTCAATATTCGAATTTCCTACTAAAAATGGCACATTTGTTCAAATACAAAATTTTCACTACAATAAATCAACAACGTAATGAAGTAATAAAACAAAATTAATATGAAATAAAAAATGTATTAATGCTGATAATAAATCCTCATTACCACAAATATTGACTAAAGCAATTCGAAATGCCTAAGGTCCCTTAAAGCGTGCCACTAAAAATACTTCGACCATGCGGAGCACTTACACACATACCCCCATACATACACACAAACACATAACTAAATATATGTAAAATGCACTTTGTCTCCAATGGCAGCGCTCCAGCAGCAAGATTACAAAGCATAATCGTTTTCAAATATACCAAAAACCATAAATTCCAGTCAAAATATATTTGTTTCGAAAGCCACTGTCACTTGGCACATAAATTTCCAACGCCAAGCAGTTGTTACTCACGGCTATACGAGTACAATGACAACCAAAAAAAAAGAAAAAAAAAAAAACAAAAAATAAAAAATAAACAAAAAAATAAAAAACCAAAATTCAAATGAACACGTACATGGTTGCATGGAGTGGAAAATGAAATACAAAAATTTAGAATGTAAAAAAAAATTCAAAAAAAAAAAAAAAATTAAAAAAAAAGTCATGTAATGCACCGAAGTGAGGAAGAATGAGTTTTTGAAGTAGAATATCTGCGTGTTTTAATGCTATTGTTTGTTGTTTGTATGTACCACAGATGAACCACATACAAACATATTTTTCTTTGTAGAAATGTGTATAAAAAAATGAAAAATTATTTATGAAAAAATTGAATTTAACCCACCAATGCACCAAAAGATGAAACCAATTTGTACTAATTGTGATGGAAAAAATTGCGTACTTTTAGTCAGTTGAATGTCGAGAGTCAACGACAGGGAGCGGAAAAGATGATAATCGGTAGGTGCAAGGCCCAGAGAATGCAGCGTATGCGTAAGGACCTCCCATGCGAACTCTTCGAGTGCGGCTTTGACGACTTGTGAAACCTGGGGCCTGGCGTTGTCGTGAAGGGGTTTGGTTTTACCATGGCGATCAGGTCTTTTCAGTCGAATAGCCTCATTCACGTGGTGTAGCTGGGCAATGTAGAGCTCCTTGTTACCCGTGACATTCTTTTCGAGCATTTCCCAGTGCGCCATGTCCTCCCAGTTCCACCAAAGACATTTCATGATTTTCTTTGGATGAAGATCCGACTTGACTTTCGGCTTTGGCGTATCTCATGGAGCCACCCTGAAGCCTTTCTTTGCTTCATATTTATGTAAGTACAGGCACCAGTTCTCATCTCCCGTGACGATTCGGTACAAAAAGCGTTGTTTATGGCTGCGTGTTGCTCGATGGCGGGCGAGATGCTGCGAAGCAATTCGAAGACGACTTTCTTTTTTTTTCGTTGAGCTCTAAGATCGATCGGCACACAGGCTCCCAATTTTTCTGTAAATCCCAGTTTTTCACTGAATCACCCAGTATTTCAGTATTCTTGAAACTGCCGAAAACTAGTAAAGTTTTCCAAGCAGAGGTCTACGCGACCCTGCAGGGATCTCTGTTGGGAGGCAGACATAAATATCTTTTCGGATAGTCAAGCTGCGATCAAGGCCCTCTCGTCGCCATGTTGCAGCTCTCGTCCAGTCAACTCCTGTAAGGAGTAGATTAAACGTCTCGAAAACGTGCAGGAAACATTTCTTTTATCTGAATTCCAGAGTATAGGAACGTAGGGCTAATGAAATTGCCACCGAGCTTGTCAGGGAAGGGTTGTTGTTGTGGTTGTAGTAGTGCAAACATTCTCTATACATAAACGGGGAATGCTGTTGAAGTGGCAGTTCTCGGCCGAACATAAATCTAGGTCGGTCCGGTAACGTAGAACCGACTGTCGTGGGAAACGGGCAGGAAAGAGTCGACAGAAACGGGCTCTGTTGTCCCTTCCTTCGCGAAAGGCAGAGTTCTATCTTATCTTGTGCTAGCTCATAAACCCTTCAGCCCCAGTGCGATAGAAGCAGAACGCTTAAAGTGTAAAAAGTAAATGGTTTTCCTTTAAGTTTTTAAAATTTTGGTATCAAAACGGTACTCTAGTGTCGCTTGTAGTGTATTCGTGGTACTCTTGCCGTCTAACCTACCTACCCAGGTGCCACACCTTTTTCGCAATATTTTACTGTAATTGTGTTTTTTCAGTGATATTATTAAATACCCCGAATGTAGAAAGTTTTAGATTTCGGCATTAGAGGGTTAAGCATGAAGAAAGAAAGATTAAAGAAACGTAGTCGCATATCCAACTTTAGATTCTTAGTTTTCGTGCCAACATTACACCGATACACAAGCACGGACTCTTAGAGGGTTAAGCAAAACTAAAAAAAAAAGACGCGGTTACCTTACTAAGGAGGCGTGGTTGAAAATACGACTTCGAATTCTTCTTTTTCGGGGCAAATTTGTGCTGGAAAACAATCACAGATTCTTAATTCGTAGCTTTATAACTTTGCGCATTAGAGGGTTAAGCGAAAGTAAAAAAACACCTTACCAAGGAGGAGTGATCGCAAAGCCGACTTCAGATTCCTCTCAATCGTGCCAAAATTGCACAGACAAATGATCACAGAGTCTTAATTCGTTGCTTTATGACTTTGCGCATCAGAGGGTTAAACGGATGAAACACGAATCAATGTTTTCAATGAAGCATAGTTGCAGCTCCGACTTCAGACTCGCCTTTTCTATGTCAAAATTATCCAGAGAAAAGGTAAATTTACAACGATTTAGGTGCGCACATTAGAGAGTTAAACGAAAGCAAACAAAAATTCGATGCAATCCGCTTACCAAGGATGCAAAGCAGCCGAATTTATCAGCAAATACGAAGCATAAAAAGCAGTAATAAATATTGAAACATTAAAAATTAAACCTTCAAACTGATATGGAAATGTATGCGCAATAACGGTTCAGCGAGTTCTGGAGCACAAATTCAGAAGAAAAAATAAAAATAAAAAATAAATAAAGCGCGCCTAATCGGCCGAAGATATGCGCGCGGCTCTACTATCGCCAGCTGCTAATGGCAGTCAATGGACTTTATGCGATTTATGTTTCGGCAATAAATATTTTTTACGCTTTCTGTTGAAACCATTGAGATTATCGTTGTTGGCAGAGCCATAAAATAGAATTTTTATTTATTAAAAATTAAGTCGACTTGGAAAATTCAACAGGAAAACATAAATAACCAATGTTTAAGTCATTAAAATATGGTAAAGGGAAAAGCCAAAAGGGCTTGGCTTCTAAGCATCGAAGGGGAGTGCTACAAATCAGCGAAAAGCCAAAAATCGAAAACATATATTAAAAAATTGTTAAAACAAAAGTGACACATAAAAATACGAGGCGCATAGAAACCTGTTCTTGGTGGGCATACATCGATTGTTGGTATTTTGGGTTTATTGAATGAAAAACTGATACACGAAAGTGTAGCGAGACGCACAAGCTGGTCGCCAAATCACTGGGATTACTCAGCGAGCGCGATAACTGCGTGCGATTTTGCTGAATTTCAAGAAAGCGAAAAATTTCGTTAATTAAAATTAAATTGGATTTAAATGGATTTTGTGCTTAAAGACACAAAAGAATGCGAAAAAATGTTAATGAAGCTGGAAGAGTAGAAGGAATTTGAATGGCAAAAGCGATACTGACGGTACAGAGGTGTGGTGCATACAGTTGCGGCGAAAACAATAGTAGCACTGAAAATGGAGAGACAAAAAAAAAAAAATTTAAAAACATTTTTTTAAACAAAATTGTAGAGTTGAAGGTAAAGGTGGTTATTATAAAAAGAAGTTTTTCAATTTAAATTTATTTTATTGGTGCGCTACTAAATTCTCGCTGTTTTTTTTTTGACGAAAATACAACTTTATTCTGAAAAAAATGGTTACAAGTGAATCATTAAAACTTTTGCCCAATGCTGGCTACTACTTTTTCCCATCTTTCCGGTAGATCTCGTATACCGTCGCGGTAAAACTGTTCATCTTTTGAGGCTACCCACTAGGCCGGGTCGATTTGTGGGGAGGCAAAAAAATCGCCCATTGCTCTGTGAAAATCATATTCTAGAGATCAAAATAAGAAACTTTGCCGAAGGAACCATACCTCTCAAACGAATTCTGATGTCCCCCAATTTCGGGATCAAGCAATTTTTTGATGTCTTCATATGAATGGTACTGCTGGTTAGCTAGACCAAGTGCCATCGATCGAAACAGGTGATAATCGGACGGCGCAATATCTGGCGAATATGGCGGGTGGGGTAGGATTTCCCATTTAAGTGTTTCCAGGTAGGTTTAAACGGGTTTGGCAACGTGAGCCCGAGCGTTGTCATGCTGTAGGATCACTTTTTCATGCTTCTCCGCGTATTGCGGCCGCTTCTCGCGCAGTGCACTTGGTTTTAACAGTTCATATAATTATAAATAAGACCAACTTGGTCTCACCAAATACATAGCATAACCTTCGCAGCGTGAATATTCGGCCGATGCGACGACGTAGAAGCATGACCGTGCAGTCCCCATGACTTTCTTCTCTTTGGATTGCTGTAAGTAATCCATTTTTCATGATCCGTCACGATGCGATGAAGAAAAGCCATTTTTGCCGCTGGAGCAGTTGCTCACAGGCGAAAAAACTACGTTCAACATACCTTGGTTTTAACTCATAAGGAACCCAAGTCCCCCGTTTCTGAATCATTCCCAAAACATGCAAACGCTTGGAAATGGATTGGAGGGTAGCTCCTAATACTGAATCAAGCTCTTCTTGCATTTGACACGGATCCTCATTGAGCAATGCCTCCAATTCAGCCAATTCAAAGGTTTTTGGCCTTCCTTCACGCGAACGGTCGTCAACATTAAAATCACCGTCTTTGAAGCGACGGAACCAATCTCGGCAGATCTTACTTGATCTTTTCCACGCAATCGAAGAACAAAAGGGCAACAAGTTGAAAATGGCGAGAAATCGGCATTTCGGCGTCTTCTTCTACGCTTCGGTCTATGAACTTCGCGAATAGATTTATTTTTTTTTAAAGTAAAATTCCAAAATTTGGATTTATTTTCCACGTTGTTCTGACGTCAAACGGTTCATGATGGCTTGCCAAAGCTTATTGAACATAAATGCTAACACACAACATAGTTTGCCATTCTCTGCTGGAAAATCATAGTTTTCGATATTGAGAATTCTCATGTACCTAAACAAACACTCTATAATATGACGCTTCCTAACGAAATATGATATGAAAATATTTTTTCTTCTAGATTAATTCTTCGCTACGTCACTAATATACTTGAGATCTTTCATAAAATTTATTTATACTACAAAAAAAAATTTTCCAAGCTTTCAAAATAGTCAGAAATAGGCAACTTTATTTCATAATCAGTAAATTTTGCGAAAAAAAAATACTTTTTTTTTAATTTTAGGATCAACTAAGAGTCGGATTCTGGTACTCAAGTTTTAACACAAACCAGAAAAAAAATTGATACGAGGGTTGTTTAAAAAGTTTTTTCAAAGTCAGTGAGATGGCACTATTGGCGCGTATCGAGGTTATGTTTAGCTAGTAGCAGCTCTTGGACGAACACACACAAAGTTTCTGCCAGATCGGTGGACTTCTTTATGTTTTGAATCGGGGAACTCGAGCGATTTTCAAAAAAGTCCTTTTCCGTCATGAAACGCAAGCTCCCGCTATTCTCCAGACTTGGCTGCCTCAGATCCCAGAACACTATTTGATCCGCAATTCGAGGAAGTGGCTGGCGGGAAAAAGATTTTATTTAAACGATTGCAGAAACAAATATCTATTTTTCTATTCCGTAAAATTCCATTTCCCTTTTTTTTTGTTTTTTCCATGAGATCATTTTCTACTTCTTCTAAAAGTGTGTTCCATCTTCTCCCAATATCTACATTTTTTCCTTATGATCGACTAAATCAAATGTCTTCTGAACAGCAAGAAAAGCTGTAGCCATCACTTCTCATGGCTATAATCTGACATTTTTCTTTTTAATCAACCAAATAAGCTGCCTTATAAAACCCCAAAAAGCAGTAGCGGTCACTTTTCTGGTCCACTGCCGCTACATAGTCTTCTTCTTCAACTCAGGTTCATTGTGAGGAGTCCAAGTTTCGTCTTTAGCAAGAATCCTATTCATAAATGAGTCCCTGCTTGCTCCACATGAATGCAAAAAAAAGCCTAAAAGTTTAAAAACAATTTCTGTTGCTTCTGAGTTAGTGTGAACATTTTCGACAGACATCTCCAGCTGACTTTTGACACACCGGTCGTAATGGAAACTTCAGCGACTTCTGCGAATGTTTCCCTTTAGAATGTGGTGCCTTTCTTTGAATAAGTTTTAAGGACTTTCGCAACTATTTCAAAAGGATTGAAAATTCAGATTAAGTCGATGAGTCGGCCAGGCTGAGCGCTGCTCGTCGTCAAGTAACTCTCTGCCTTCTTCTTCTTCTTCTTCTTCTTCTTAGCATCACAGTCCTTGGTAAACCATTGCTTCATTCACAACCTTTCGCCGCCACCCGCGTCTATCTAAGGCTACTTCCTTCCACCGCCGCAGGTCATTTTCAACGTCTTCGAGTCATCTCTTTCTGGGGCGTCCTTTTTCGCCGGCCTCCATCAGGGTGCAATTCAACTGCCTTTCGAGTTGTTCTCCCCCTGGGGCATTCCAAACACGTGTCCAAGCCATCATCTTGTCCTCTGAGATTTTATAAATCTTATCACAGTTTCGTTTTTTGCTAAAAGTTCCAGCTCTGCCTTACTTTTAGAAATTATTCCACAATTACTGTCACTTTAGTATTGCTGAAATAAAAATATAAAGTTTTTTTGTAGTAGTTTAAATCATTTTATGTCTAACTTACCTTTATAAAAACAGTTTCTTTACTCATTTTACTAATTTTTCATTTCACTTAAAGTGGTGTACACTTTACTTTATACGAATTACTTCGATTCACTTCATCTCTCTGCACTCTTCTTTCAACTTCTTTCTTCTCGTAATTAGTTTTCAGTTCACTTTTCTTTTCTTTTCTTCAGTTCACTACATTCTGCTCTTAATTATCATATTTTACTTCCATTTTTTAATTAAACATTTTTTCTTTTTATTTCTTTCAATTCTTGCATTGGTTCCATCAAATTTTTGTAAATATTTCCAATTCCGTTCAATCCCTTCAATTACAGGAATGTATTATTATATTTTTTCGATTTTTCAATTTTTACTAAATCTTTCTCCAACGATGACCTATTTTGGTTCCACTTTCTTAGCTCGATTCATTGTCACTTTCTTTACGTTTAGTGCACCTACAAAGCGTAAAATTAATCAGCGCTCATTTGGTTGTTTTCTTCACAGTTTGCTAATTTTAATTTTCCAATTCGATTCGGTTGCTAATTTGCATTTTAATAGATTTTAATCAGTGGAGACTTTTATTTTTGCTAAATTTTTGTAATTCGCTGCTTTTGATGGCGAATAAATTGCAAAATTAATGCAAATTTAGAGGTGACAAAATTTATCTGATTTTCAGAGCAAATAATTTATTTGAATAAACTTTCACTATTTGCCACAGAAACGTTACATTTTTTGATTTCCTTTTTGAAGCCAACTTAACTTAATTTGCTCTGGTGGAATTGGCGATATTCTGTGTTGAAGCCTGATGACTCAATGTATTCGAAAGGCGCAAACTTTTTTCCTTGTATTTTGTAATCCTTGGTCAAGTCCGCTCTATATTAGCAGCCAAAGTTGTTCTCACAATTTTGCTTTGGATGGGCAAATCTTATAATCTAACATTCTTGATACATCTTTATTTAACTTGTAAGCCAAAAAAGTTAAACCAATTAAACACGTGAGATCATGTAAAAGATAAATTAACTGTAGACCACGCTCTTTCTACTTCAAAGCACTTTAAGCTTCCCCTCCAAAACGTTCCCCACTCTCAGCTGCAGCTCTCAATACACATATTCCCCACTAATGGACTCACCTTTAAAGTATAATTAGCGCAGCCATGAACCACTAACAGTTCAGTAATGACGTAAACTCCCCGTAAATTCTTTGTTAACGACATAAAAAGTCCCCAGCACGCATAGGCAGCAAGTCCATAGAAAGTTCACCATCTACTTCTACATATGTATCTAAGGAATTAATGTCTTTGGTCACATAATAGAAAAACACGACTATCAAACTGTTAGCTATTAAAAAGCTACACCAAAGTTGGCTACACAGTCTAGTAGATTTGGTAAATTTGGATAGAGCTCCACTTTTTGTAGCACCATCTTTGGTATGCAAGCCATTTAGCTATGCCAAAACTCTAAAACTATTTAAAATCACCTTAGCGTCGACTTCTTTGCATGTTTTGCATAAAGAAAGAAAGCCGTATGAGGGTACATACATACATACATACACACATATGTATGTATGTGCACACAGCGCGATGCAGCGAAAATAACGTTTCTTGAGCCACATTTGTAAGTACACGAAGTGTTAGGGAAGCTTCGCATGCGAATACGACTGGCTGACGGCTAACTGTGTCAGTAAAACACGCACCAAGCACAACAGGGAAATTGGATGCCGTGATTAATGTGTGCACGTATGTGTATGTACATATTTATTATTTATTTATTTATGCCTTCGAGTTTGTAGAGCTTTTTTTTCTTTTTATTTTGTTTTATTTTTCTCCGCATGCTTTAATTTTGAACTCATCAACATTTGGAAGTTTGTTGTAATTATTGGGAAGTGTACTAAAATTGGTTTACAGCAGCAGCAGCAACAGCAGCAATGAGTGATCGTGTTAACATTTGTTTTTCGGCTTAACGCCTGCTGTTCGTGTTCTGGTTGTTTGTTGCTACTGTTGCTCCGTTGCTTGCGGCTGGGGAATGAGGTGTTATTTTTTCGTGTTTTCCCAAAACTGAAAGCCAAAAACAAAAAAAAAAAACAAATACAGTCGAACTTCGATAACTCGAACTATGACATGCCACAAAAAAAAATCGAGCTATCAAGATTTCGAGTTATCAAATATAATATACATATGTACATACATGCATAAAAATCCATAAACAAAATAAAACCTGATGGAAAAATAAAACAATCCATAAAACTCAAGGGTTAGCAAACAATTTTATTGATAAAACAGTACAAATTATGTGTAGTTGCTATATAATATTGCATGTGTATATTTTAAAATTATATATACGTACATAATTAAGAACATTGTTTGAATAGATGCATAGCTTTCATTCCTTTAAAGTAAAAAAGTCAGTTATTTGGGATTGACGAGAGGATTTTTTATTATGATCTTCAAAAATAGCTCCAATATTATTTAAACCATTGTACAGAGAATCGGTTGTATGGTTTTTAAATATGACCCCAAAATCTTGAACAAATTTGCAACTAGCTCATTTGAAACTGGTTGCAGCATATCATCTTGCAAGTCATCTTCTATATCACTTTCGCTATCATGCTCAAATTCGGATTTAGATCCCAATAGCTCCACAATATCTTTATCTGTGGGAAACTCTGAAGTAACAATATCGTCATCCACATGCATAAAATCATTAAAGGTGACACCTTCTGTACCTTTGACATTTTGCCAAGCTTCATATTCATTCCGCAGTTGAATTTCTTCTTTACTCCTTTCTTTTATGCGTTCGCTTATGAAATCCAAAGGAATGTTATCTTCTTCCTCCCATTAGAATATTGACCGAAGCCGGCTTTTCTAAAACAATTAGAGATGATTTCAGGCTTAATATCGCTATTCCATGCATTAGTTATTTCATCAACACAGTCCATTAATGTAATGTTAAGATTTTTGTTTACTTCAAAGCATTTTATAGTATTTTTTAAAATTCTGCGACGATAATGACATTGTAGTCTTTTTCTTGGAAATAAAAAACGTGTGTTTATGCTTACAGATGAGAAAATAGAATGAACCAGTTTATTTTACACATGTATATTACATATGAGTATAAGAATAAGATGATGCAATGAACACAGCAATGAACACAGCACACAATCAGCTGTTTGTTTGCTTTAACCTTTGTATTTTTGTGTAACACTTCCACTTTCATTGATCAGATTATTCATTTTCAAAACATGAACAAACTTTCAGAAGTGACTTAAAATTATTGAAATTTGAACTCTTTAGAGGCTTCGTGAAAATATCCGCCAGCTGTGTATTTGTTGGCACGTACTTGAGCGTGAAGCCTTTGTTCTCATACACCTCTCTGATGAAATGAAATTTGACCTCAATATGTTTGGTCCTCTTGTGGTATTGTGGATTCTTCACCAGTTTAATTGCGCTTTGATTGTCTAAACAAAGTTCTGGTACTGTGTGATTTCCGGACATTTCCTCCAATAATCGACGAACCCAAATTAGTTCTTTTACTGACTCACAAGCGGCCATGTACTCTGCTTCGGTTGTTGAGAGTGCAACTGTTTGCTGAATTTTTGATGACCACGAAATAGGACCGCCGCATAACATGATTACATAACCTCCAGTTGATCGCCTTGTCCCCAAATCACCAGCAAAGTCCGAATCACTGAAGCAGGTCAAAGACAAATTATTAATTTTCTTGAATAAAATACCTTCACTGAGAGTCCCTCGTAGATATCTGAAGATTCGCTTTATCAAGACGATATGTTCGCTGGTATAAGTGTCCAGAAAACGACTTGCATACGACACCGCATAGGCTAGATCAGGTCGTGTCACTGTAGACAAATACATAAGAGATCCAACAGCTTCGCGATATGGGTACTGCACTTGCTGACTGCTTTCTGTGTTTAAATTTGCACCTTCTGCTGGAGTTGTGACGGGCTTGGCGTCGAGCATTCCAAATCGTTCCAACACTTTTGTTGCGTATGCTTTTTGTCGAATAAATATTTTTCCAGATTTCCTGACAACTTCCATACCCAGGTAAAATATTGACTCAAAAACTTTAATGTCGAAGTCTTTCGTGAGATAATCGATCAGCTTACAAAGTGCTTCTGTTGATTGCGCTGCTATGATGCCATCGTCAATATAAATTGCAAGAATTAATTTCGCACTGTTAAAACTCCCGATAAAAACGCATGGATCCTCTGCACTGACTTTTAGATTACAAGTCTCCAGCATCTGAGTAAATTTCTGATTCCAACATCTCGATGCCTGCTTTAAACCATAAAGACTTTTGTTCAGCTTACACACCTTGTCAGTTCCATCTTCGTAACCAGTAGGTTGATGCATATAAATCTCCTCGCTTAGAGTTCCGTAGAGAAACGCTGTCTTCACATCAAACTGCTTTACAATCATGTCAAGCTCAACTGACATGGCAAAAATCATTCTAATTGACGTAAACTTGGCAACAGGGCTAAAAGTCTCGAAGTAATCAGTACCAAACTTTTGCGTAAAGCCACGAGCGACTAAACGCGCCTTAAAACGTTCGATTTCACCTTCCTTTCCACGCTTGATTTTGTAGACCCATTTGTTAGAAATCGCTGTTCTACCTGTAGGCAAACTTACCAGGGACCAGGTTTGGTTTGTTATTAACGATGAAAACTCCTCATCCATGGCACGCTTCCACTGCGCACAATGGTTACTAGACACTGCTTTGACATAGCAATCCGGCTCATCTGCTTCAGCAATATACGCATAGCTTAGTGCAGCTTTACCTTCAATATCTCCTCTTTGCGAACGTGTCATGATCCTACGTATCTGCGGTTGATTGGTTGCATCTTCGCTATCGTGATTGCCACAGCTTTCAGTTATGGTTTCTGGTTTGTTAGCATTTGTAGTTGGTTCTTCCACTGCTTCAGCGTGTTCTTCATGCACATATGCGGCTTCTTTGCAGGTTTCTTTGATTATAACGTCTCTTGACACTTCAATTTTTCTTTCATTAGGTATCCAAACCCTATAGCCCTTGCAGTTTTCCTCGTAGCCTACAAACACACCTTTCTTGGATTTCGCATTAAGTTTTCTTCGCTTCTCCTGTGGTATATGCACAAAAGCCTCCGATCCAAAAACTCGAAGTACAGACAAGTCAGCCTGTTTATTAAACCACAATTCAAATGGTGATTTACCATCCACTTGACATTTACCACTCCGATTAAGAGTGTACACGATATTGTTCACTGCTTCACCCCAGTATTTCAGGCTCAATTCTTTGGCGTGAATCATAGACCGTGCACCTTCGATAATTGTTCTCATGTCTCTTTCTGCGCGGCCATTGTGTTCTGGCGTATATGGTGTTGATTTTTGATGAACCACTTTTCTTCTACTGAATATTTCTGCTACGTCTTTGTTGACGAACTCTAGTCCGTTATCGGAACGGATGCACTGTACTCGCTTTCCTGTTTCTGCCTCAGCTTTATCTAAAAACCGTTCAACAAACAATGCAACATCTGCTTTTGACTTTATGCAATAGACACATCGATAATTTGAAAAATCATCACGAAATAGCAACATATAGCGCGCACCACCATATGAAATCTCTTGCATAGGGCCGCATAAATCAGTGTGAACAAGCTTACCTATCGAATTAGCTCTGTTTTTGCTTTCATGGAATGGCATCCGATGCTGTTTACCGAATACACATCCCTCACAAAAAAAATCATTGCTATTAAAAGAAATACTTCGTTGAGTTAGTACGCTCTTCACATGGTCTTTAGCTTGATGACACATGCGTTCATGCCAAAGTTGCAACGACTCAGATTTCGCACTAAAATTCGCCTGAGCTTCCACGCCGTTAACCTTCAATAATAGCTTAAACAATTTCGAATTTTCTCGTAGACCTTGTAAGCACACTTTGCCCTGTTTTTTAAAATAGCAATCGTTGCCCTCCGCTATCAATGAGTAACCTTTGTCTAAACATGCGTTGGATGAAAATAAGTTCATTTTAATACCAGGTACATATAGCACATCAGCCAAGTACTTTGCGTTCCAGACGTTGCCATTATAAGCTTCAACGTGAATATCCCCCCTACCATATGCTTGCACTATGGAACCATCCGCAATGCGAACATCTTTTGGAGTATCAAACTTGACATAATCATGGAACCATTCTTTGCGATAAGACATGTGATCGCTAGCACCAGAGTCCATGTACCAACTGCTCTCACGTGATATGTTTGATTGCACAAACATAACCTCACTTACAAAAGCATTACCATGTGCTAATTTTTTAACACTTTCTCTATTTGGACAGTCTCGTTTCCAATGACCGAACTTTTTGCAAATGAAACATTTTCCTTTCTTCTTATTGTCGCCTTTACCTTTAACTTGATTAGCTACGAACGCTCCTTGTGTATTTGGCTGCACACCCAATCTAGATTCTTCCATACACAAGCGTGCCGTTAGCATTTTCAATGTACGGTCCTTTTTCTCTGTTGCTTCCCACGCCGCAAAGAAATGATTATATTGCTCCGGCAATGTCATTAGAATTTTTGTTACCAGCATATTCTCGGAGATTTTTTCACCCAGATCTTCTAATTGCCTTGCAATCTTCTGCAACTTCGCTATATGCATTGCAATGCTGTCTTCGGCGCTTTTTACGTATTGAAAAAATTGTTGTTGTAGCAAATGAATCGATGTATCTGACTTTTGCTCGTAAACGCTCTCCAGCGTAGCAAACATAGCAGCAGCAGTTTCACAATTTATAATATGCATCAGCGGTGCTTCGCCCATTGAAACGACCAGAATTTTCTGCGCCTTTGCATCATCTTTTATCCATTGCTTTCTAGGTTCACCGTCAGCTTCAGGTTTCGTTACAGCTCCACTTACAAGTTCCCATAGGCCACCAGCTCTAAGCATCACCTTTATCTGGAACTTCCATAAGGTCCAACCGTCCTCAACTTCAAGCTTGTTGATTTTAATTTCTTCCATCTTAAATGCCGCAATATTCCAGGAAAATTTCAATTTTATTTCTCACGCGTTAGACAGGCGCTGGGCCCATAACCTGTAGTCTTTTTCTTGGAAATAAAAAACGTGTGTTTATGCTTACAGATGAGAAAATAGAATGAACCAGTTTATTTTACACATGTATATTACATATGAGTATAAGAATAAGATGATGCAATGAACACAGCAATGAACACAGCACACAATCAGCTGTTTGTTTGCTTTAACCTTTGTATTTTTGTGTAACAGACATTTTAAATTTTGTATGACACCTTGATCGAGTGGTTGTAATTTTGATGTCATATTCGGGGGAAAAAATGCAAGTTTGATAAACTTTAATCTCTGTTGGATGTCTTTAGAATGGGTTGGGCAATTGTCAATAAAAAGTAGAATATTTCTTCCGGCTTTTCCAAATTGTTTGTCTAAGTTAAGAAGCCATTCTTCAAAAAAGGCTCCCGTCATCCACGCCTTTGAATTTGCTTTATAGTCGAGATGTAACCATTTAACACCTCTAAAACAGCGGGGTTGATTACTTTTACCTATCAAGAGTAATTTCAATTTTTCTAATCCATCCATGTTTGCGGCAATCATCAACGTAACTCTCTGCTGGAAGACATTTAAAGAATAAGCCCGTCTCGTCTGCATTGAATATGTCCCGTGCTTGATAACATTCTAATAAATGAGATAAAACATCACGTTGCCATTTCATACAGTTTTCTTCGCTTACATCATTACTCTCACCACACGCCTTTTTATGACATATACCAGATCTTAGAAAAAAAAGCCAACCAGCGCTTGCCTTGAAATTCGGTTGTTTTAATTTTTGACTAAATTCCAGTGCTTTTTCTTTAAGTAATCCTCCGGATATAGGCAAATTCCGTGTTCTTGCCGATTTAAACCATTCTAAAACTGCTTTGTCCACATTTACGTATGTTGGCTTTTTTAGTCTCTTTGAACTCCCACTTGCTCCACCACTTTCGATTGCAGTAATAACCGTTTGTTTATTTTTTAAAATAGTTGACACTGTATTTGCCGGAATAACATACTTTACACCAAATCTTTTTTCGCGCACCCATTTCTACTTCCTTTATTAGTTTAAATCTTTCATCAATAGATAAAGCTTTTAAACAACGTTTTGATGACATGTCAACAGAGTTTATTTTCGCGTAAGAACTACTAATAAAATACCTGTGGACTTAAACAGTGCAGCGACCCAACTACTGACATCTGTTTGCTATAAAATAAGCAACACGTAATAAGGGAATTCCCCCGGAAATTCGACTTATCAAAGCTGGCGCCAAGTATTCTGTTCGAGTTATCAAGATATTCGAGTAATAGAAGTTCGAGATATCAAGTAAAAATTACACACAATTCTCACTCTAAACGCTATTGCCAAGCAATTTGATTCGAGATATCAAATATTCGAGATATCGAAGTTCGACTTATTGAGGTTCGACTGTACTTCAAAATGTAAAAACAATGCTGCACGAGTGCACCTTTTCAATTGCTTCTAAATACGAACAGTAGTGGTCAGATAGTTAGAACAATGAAAGTTTAAGTTTAGGGGGTTGAAGAAAATAAATATACAGCTGCGGTCAATATAATAGCACCGCGCACAAATTTATACTGACTCCGTTTACATCCGTTCAACTCAAAACAAAATAATAAATTCTTTGATGTTATTTGTTTATTATCATAAGTAAATTATTTGGTTTTTTTTCAACAGCTAATACGCTAATTAATTTAAACAAAAAACTTAAAAACTACACAGTGAAAATAATAGCGCTTCAGTTCATTTTTAACAAAAGTTAGTGGTCTTTGTTAAAATAAATAAAAAATTCCATTCGGATGTATTGTAGATAAATTAATTGTATGGTTTCAATACTTTGTCGCTTGCAGAACGCCTTCCCATGGAATCCACTAAATGCTGGCATCTTTCAACTTTGATGGAACTCCAAATTTTCTGCACAGCCTCCCAGAGCCCTTCAACGCTTGTTGGTTTTATTGTAGATACATCCTTCTTTATGTCCGTCCACAGATTTTCGACAGGGTTAAAATCTGGGGACTGTGCAGGCCACTTTTTTGCCATTTTGCTGGTGTGTTTGGGGTCATTGTCTTTCTGCAAGACCCACACCAGCGGCATTTCGTAGGAAGCATACGACAGCATAACTTCATCAAGGATTTTTACATAAACCGATGAATCCATAACGGTTTTGATCCAATATATAGGACCCACACCTTGAAACGAGAAGCAACCCCATACCATAATAGTATGACCTCCATGTTTGATAGTTTTTGCTGTGAATTGTGGCTTGTATTCGTTGTTAGGTGGCCTACGGACAAAACATCTGGAACCCTTTCCACCAAAAAGAACAATTTTGGATTCGCACATTTCTCCACGTTTCCTTTGGCCAATTTAGATGTGCTTTAGGAAAAGATATCCGTTTAGCAACAGGCTTAGAGGAAAGCAGCGGCACTTTTCGAGGACTACAGGCATTAAGGCTGTTGTCTCGAAGTCTGCGGCGAATAGTTTCCACGCTTGCCGGCACATCCAATGTTTTTTGGGCTCTGTAACTGTCATAAACGGATTTGCTTTAGTCGTCCGTACTTATCGTTTTACTATTAAGGGTGACAAAACTCGCTTCCTACCACGGGATTCAACTTTTTGCTCATATCTTAGGGCATTTATTATCATTTTATTGAAACAGCCCAACAATTTCCTTATTTGGGAATACGATTTACCCTCGGACACAAATTTTTTTATTAGTCCACATTTTTCAGGGGAACAATGCTTTTTCATGGCTGAAATACACTCGGAAGTTTGCCATTGCCTGCCGAGGGGCGACCGCTATTAGAAAAATGTTTTTCTTAATTTGGTGTTTCATCGAGATTCGTACCAACGTTCTCTCTGTGAATTCCGAATGGTAGTCACGCACCAGCCCATTCGGCTACGTCGGCCGCCATAATAGAGTAAATAGGTGAAGTTTTTAAATCTTTCGAATCAGAATATTGCAACTGCTGCTATTATATTGACCGGCATTGTATGTACAGTTTTAGATAAGTTCGTGCGGTTTTACAACAGATGGCGTAACTTGATTATTATTCCATCGATCCACATTTCCAAACATTCATTGGAGAGCTACTGTCGTAAGGCACAAACGTCAGTATAAGTTTTTTATTTGAAGCGTAAACAACAATATTTTTACCACACTTGAAAATGTCGAATTTCGTGCCTAATAATGTTTTTTTGCGGGGAATTTTTTAATATGAAGAAAAAAGCAGCCGAAAGTCATCGTATCTTGGTGGAAGTTTATGGTGAGCATGCTCTAGCTGAGCGAACGTGCCAGAAGTGGTTTGCACGCTTTAAAAGTGGTGATTTTGGCTTGGAAGACGAAGAACGCGAGGGTGCGCCGCCAAAGTTCATGGATACCGAATTGGAGGAATTGCTCGATCAAGATCCGGCTCAAACGCAAGAAGAGGTTGCAAAAACTTTGGGAGTTGATCAATCAACCATTTCCAAACGTTTAAAAGCCATGGGAATGATCCGAAAGGTAGGCCATTGGGTGCCGTATGAATTGAAGCCAAGAGACGTTGAACGCCGTTTTATGGCATGCGAACAACTGCTTCAACGGCACAAAAGAAAGGGTTTTTTGCATCGAATTGTGACTGGCGATGAAAAGTGGGTCCATTACGACAATCCAAAACGTCGGGCAACGTATGGATACCCTGGCCATGCTTCAACATCGACGTCGGCGCAGAATATTCATGGCCTGAAGGTCATGCTGTGTATCTGGTGGGACCAGCTGGGTGTTGTGTATTATGAGCTACTGAAACCGAATGAAACGATTACGGGGGATGTCTACCGACGACAATTGATGCGTTTGAGCCGAGCACTGCGAGAAAAACGGCCGCAATACGCCGATAGACACGACAAAGTTATTTTGCAACATGACAATGCTCGGCCACATGTTGCACAAGTGGTCAAAACATACTTAGAAACGCTCAAATGGGATGTCCTACCCCACCCGCCGTATAGTCCAGACCTTGCGCCATCCGATTACTATCTCTTCCGATCGATGCAACATGGCCTGGCTGACCAGCACTTCCGTAATTACGATGAAGTCAAAAAATGGATCGATTCGTGGATTGCGGCAAAACCGACCGAATTTTTCACAAAGGGAATCCGTGAATTGCCAGAAAGATGGGAAAAAGTAGTAGTAAGCGATGGACAATACTTTGAATATTAAATTTGTAACCATTTTACGTCAATAAAGTTTCAAATTTCGAAAAAAAACCGCACGAACTTAAACATAGTCCATTAGATTCAATACTTTGATCACTTTGAGCTACTTTTCTTTTGTTATTTTTTTTATATTTTTTTTTTTAATAATTTTTTTAATAAAGCTCTTTTTACCAAAAATATCAAATAAATCAAGTTTCTAACTACGTACAAGATATATAAAAATTCAAAAAAAAAATGATCAAAAACTTCAATTTTTTAATAAGAACTGAAAACAACAATTTTCTTACCCAGTTTTATACCCCATTAAATTTTAGTATATAGGATGCACGACATTTTTTATATGCAGAAAATGCGCAACACCTTCTGGCAAAAAATCACCAAAAACCAACCAAAATTTTGAGCCAATTCAAACTTGCACTTTTTTATACTAAAAATAAAGCTTCAATTCCTGGAAAATATAATAAATACTCGTATGCCGCTCGCCCTCTACGATTTCCATGATTTCATCAACATTTTTAGTAGTTGTTCAATCAAAATGGCCTTTCGTAAGCCCAAATGATCAGCTAAAACGCGATAAATCGATGTTTTGGAGATATTCAACTCCAATTCCATGAATTTCAACGATGATTTCGGTTTATTTTTTATAAATTTACGAACAATTTTGATGGAGTTTTCGGTGATTACTGATTTTGGGCGGCCCGGCCCGTATGTTCATTGTCATTCATGTCCTCATAACCATCTCTGAAACGTGTAAACCACTCATGCACTCTGGCACGAGATAGACAATTATAGCCAAAGACTTTTTTCAACAACATTTGAAATGTTTCGGTAAACGTTTTACCGATTTTAAAACAAAATTTGATATTAGCTCTTTGTTCGAAACTCATTTTTGTACCGATGACACAAACATACTGACACTTTAGACGCAATAATTTCGCTTCCACTGACACTGCGTGGTGATACTTTCATTGGAAATCAACTAGAGATGTAACTTCCCGCGTACTAACTCATTAAAAAGGTGACACCATCAAAAACATTTTATGATGCGAGTCTTTTTGTTTATTTTGGACTTAACCTTGCAATAAACTAAAAGCAATTTAGGTTACTCACTTGCCGGATTTTTTCTTTAGGCGCGTAAGAGGTTGGCACGATATCATATTTGTAAATTGTCCTGATGAAAACAGTTTTTAAAAATGTTTTCAACTCACTACTACTTGAAGTAGAAAATCTATATACACGGAAATTAAAATCCACTTTTATGCACATATGCGCAAATGAATTTAATTTTTTCTTGGAATTTAACCTTTTTTCGTGCATGGAAATAGGTTTTTTGAGTTTCCGTGATTCTGGGTAATTTGATCTCTTTAATGACAAGATTTCATACTTACGCTTATTTACCTCAAATTTGTCCAGAAATGAAAAAAAAACAGCTTTCGTGGGTGCACTATTTACAGCAAGACATAAAGCACTCAATTTTATTCTCAACATTTTGCTGAAAAAACTCAATAATTGAAGTGTGCTTTTTGATTGGCCACCACTCTATGCATGCCTTCGAGTATGAGAACTTACACGAATGCCGTGCTACTCCCACTGCGACAGCGCAATTTGCATGGACGAGAGCTTTGCTACCCAGCGCTGTTTGCTTTATGTTCTGCTGTAACTGGCTGTTGTAAATGAAGCCGACAACATTTGGAAATCATTTGTATGCCTGTCATTTCCTGTGAATATATTTATTTGCCTCTTTTGCCCTCAACGTGTGTACGCCATTATTCTTGCTTTGGTTCTAAGGCAGCTTAAGTTTCTTGGTGCCACTTCAATATTTTTTGTTATGCTGGTTATTATCCAGCGCTTTCTATTGCGCCATTGTCCTCGGTTGGATTTGAATAAATGGTGGAAAAAATAGAAATGGTTTTGAGGGCGTGTTTTTTTCTTCAACATAAGCTTTCGGTCTTGTTGTTCCTCGCCATGAATTGTCATGTTTTTTGGGTAAAGCTTGTATTTTGTTTACAAGTAATTTTTCCATACAGTTGTTATGAAATTTGTGTATATTTAAAAGTAATGTGAAATTTTTATTCAGTTTAGTTTTAAATATTTTATTTTTAACAATTGCGACTTTCTTTTATTAAATCATATTTTTTTCTCTTCTCATTCCAGGTAAGCTCACTTAAGATCACTTATTGAACTCATATGTGGAAATATTTGTAAGTACCTTTGGGTAAATAATTCCTTCAATACGGACGCACGTACATTTTTTTAAACGATGAAAAAAAAAAATCTGAAAAAATTTTCATTTTCGAAAAACGGAAGGTGAACTGGTTCTGCTCAAATGAATGAGAGCTTATATGGCTGACAGTATGTGCAGCTCTGCCAGTAGACACGGCGTATACCGGGTGCTAGTGAATTGGATTCGTTAGATGCTGGTCCAAAGAATCGTCTCGGTGCGAGCAGAGGAAGATCTGCTGGTGTTATCCGGGGTTAATAAAGGTTGGCGGTGTGCTGTCTCCATTGCTCTCCTACATGGTGATCGACCCTCTGCTCACCCCCTTAAACGAATCGGAAGTCTACGCACACGCATTTGCGGACGACGTTGCATGTTTAATACCAGGTCCTTCGCTTATGAACATCTGCAGGAAGGTGCAAAAAACTCTGGATATAATTGACACTTGGTGCTGGGCGAATGGGCTATCGGCAAATTCCAGCAAGACTGGCATTGTCCTCTTCATCAGAAGGAGGAAACTTGATGGGCTCGTTCTGTCTAAGCTAAAAGGAGTCACAATCCAGTAATCCTGGATAGTAAACTCCTGTGGAAATCACACGTTGAAACAAGCACTGGCAACCTTCTGCTATTTTTGGAAAAACGTGAGGTCTTTCTCCTAACAAGGTCCTATGGATCTACACGGCTTTGCTGAGACCTATTATAACCTATGCATCAGCGGTGTGGAGTAGTAGTCTCCCGCTCGTGGGAGTCAGGAGGACCTTATCGAGACTACAACGAAAGTGTGGCCATCTGTTGCGTCGGAGCTTTTCCGACTACTTAAGGCCCGGCATTAGATCCTCTGATTAGTCCACCACCACTTGATGTTTTCATGCAAGGAGAGGCCTTGAAGGTCATCTGCAGGCTGAAACATAATGGGAATTGGTACGTGTCCTGTATAGCATTGGAGAACAGAGTAGGCATGGACTTCGAACCAACGATCCTCGCCATGCGCCTCCATGTCATCCAGAGTCGTGCCTGACAAGAGGAAGATCTGTATGTGACCTTAGAGAGCCCCCAACCACGTCAAGGCTAGTCGAGTTTTGTAAATCCAGGTTGAACTATGTCGGTAGACATAATAGCCTGGTGCTTACATGGGTCCTAGGACACGTGGGTAACGAGACCTCTGACACATTAGCTAGAAGCTCTGACGAGGCAAACAAGTTGGCCTCAGAGCCCATTCTGCCACTGCCTCTTGCAGCCATCAAAGCCACGGTTAGCAAATGGGTTACTATATTCCACAAGCGAGCTTGGTAGGCTGAGAGAGGCTGCAGATCGACTAAACTGATGTTACCTGTCCGATGTCCGACCGACTGTCGCAAATCTTTCTGTCATTAGGCAGCAGGGACTGCAGACAGCTGGTTGGCCTGATGACGGGCCACTTCTGTGGGCGAAGTCCATGGAAAAGTAGGCATCTCAGACAGTGCACTCTACCCAGCTTGTGAAGAGGAGGATGATACGGTGGACCATTTCCTGTGCTTCTGACCCGCCTTCGCTCGAATCAGGCTTGAGGTTTTCGGCAGTGATGTGTTAAGAGGCGCCCACCTTGGCTCCACTTGGCACCACAAGATCTACTCAGACTTCTTCGGAAATCGGGTAGATTTAAAGATAATTAAAAGGGAATCACAACGGACTTAATTGTGTCTGAATGCTGTACTTCCTAGTTGTCCCGATAAAAAAAACTAATTATCTGTTCTTTAGTTATAGCCTCTTCATTAATTTCATTTCACAAATCTTAAACTGGGCTGGGCAGAGATCTTTTTTAGCTTTTGATAAAGCGAAATTGGTTCATCGGCATTCTACGAAAAGCTGAAATATTAGTGGTTAGTTGGGAAATAAACAGAAATTAGAAATAAATAATATTAAATGATTAAATTTTTCAGGTTTTAAAAGTGAAGTTATTGTTATTGTTGTTATTTTAGTAGCATAAACATACCTCATACATGCTCAGGGAGTGCTGCTGGAGTGACAGTCCTTCACCGTATATAAATCCAGGACTATTGTGGGAAGGATCCCTGCCTAGTTTTATAAACTACCGCAGTAATAAGTTCACGAGCTGTCACGAGCCAAGGCGAATCTACACGGTGCGCCATCTTTTATATCGGTATGAAAACATTGAATAACTTTGAAAAAAAGCAACTGATTTGTATGTATTTGGTTTCGTTATTTACAATTTATTAAAACTATTTTTTGAATACAATATCAATCAAGTGGCCACCTTTATTAGCAAACACATACTGCGATCTTTTTCTGTGATTGTCATCACCTTGTCAAGCATTTCAGGTTTTATAGCGTCGATTTCGGTTGTTTCGGTGTAAAGCGATCCTTGGTTGAAATTGCAAATGGCAACAAAAGTATTATAAAATTAGTAGCAAAAGCCAAGGCGAATCTATCAGAGGTGT
Source organism: Anastrepha obliqua (assembly GCF_027943255.1). Lineage (NCBI taxonomy): Eukaryota > Metazoa > Arthropoda > Insecta > Diptera > Tephritidae > Anastrepha > Anastrepha obliqua. The sequence continues at coordinate 117,814,522 of NC_072893.1, read as the reverse complement.
TATCGGTAAATCAGCTGGTTTGTTTTTTTTCTTTCGCCGTGTCCATGTGACTGTCAGCCCAGAGTGAAACAAGGCGAATTCATGCTTTGTTTTCGACTTTGCCAATACTTTTTGTTGACAATCAAACGTACAAAACATTGTTGTTGGTCTAGTGTCACCACCTTTAATGAATGCGCCTTGGCAAAAGCTCATATTTCTAGTGCCAGTGGTTTTCAGTGGTTAAAAATATTTCATAATAATTACTACTAAAGCTGTGTTTTCAAAAAAGGTGATCAAATTACACAAGGCGACCAGCAGTCAGCACAAAAAAATCAAAAAACGGAAATCAGTGGGAGAATCGAGATTGTATTATTGACAGCTCATAGCACTTCATGGACGCACGCTGATTGATCTGGCCAGACCTAATGATTAATCAACAAAAGGTGTAACAAAAAAAATCGTACAATCAACATAACTGAAATTGGAAGTGAAGTAAATGTTTAAGAAAAAAAAAAAACTAAACGAAATAAAAAGAAAAAACCTTTGGAAAAACTTAAAAGAAATAAAAATAGAAAACCAGCTGCTACAATTAATAAGCAATCGGCAATTAGACACGTCACAAGTGCTTGTTAATAATATTGACAACATGCGAAAGCGAAAAGTGTGTCAAAGTCAAGATCAACATTTAATAACAAAGATATGTAAAATTGCTGTTGGCGTTGTACAATTTGAGAAATTACTTTTGAGTATTACACAAACAAAAAACAGGCGCGCTGAGAAGCTGAGCAGTTGAGTGATCAAATTTTCATGAATTACAGCTGTGTAGCAGTCCATTTGAGATTTCGAGATCTGCAAAAAGGAGCAGAAATACAAAAAAAAATGTGTTAAGTGACGTGTGAAATGAGAAAAAAGTGCCATCAAGAGCGGAAACGCAGAACGAAACAGCTACGCTTATTTGACACTTCCCTAATGCAGGCGGCAGCGAAAAGGACGGAAGAAATTATGTTTATATGTACGAAAGTCAACGCGATAAAGAGCAAAACTGCGCAAGCAAATCAAAACAATGGTTTGCAGCGATGCTTAAAAAGCGGAAATGATGAATTACAAATCCGGGCATTGCACGAATCAACCGCCATATCAAATTACAACGCTGTGCTAAACAGTTAGGCAGGCATTTTAATATGCGCTGAACTCTACCCTGCGCAAATTACTACCCTAACGTCCGCCAATAATTTATTAGGCTGTGCAAATCCATGGCAATTAAAATGATGAATGTGCAAACGAAAAATATAATATTTTTACAAGTCAATGCACAAACAAAATGTGCCATGGAGAACATCCCTGCGTGTTTGAGTATTTGAAAAGCATTTGATGCTAAAGCGTGGATGGGATGGTTAATAGGCTTGAAGGTAGTTGGGAAGAGTGCATCTGCTAAAAGAGAGTAAAAAAGTGGGAGAGAATGTGGGAAGAGTGAGCGAGAAATGCCTGTATGGATAGTGAAAGTAACGCGAGTGAGTTTGTTAAAAGGGGGAGAGCAGGGAAATGGGAGAGCATGTGACAGCAGTGAACGAGAAAAACATATGGATAGTAAAAAGAGCGCCTTAGCTCAAATAACCGGCACGTCACCAGTAATTAAAGGCCACCCAGGATTTTTAATTAAATTAAACCGTAAACCATTGGAAATTGTCAATTTCAGACAGTTACAAGCCGCCGCATGACCCGCCGCACGACCCGCCGCACGACCCGCCGCAGTTTGTGTTTGCAAGCAAAGAAACACAAGAGGCGAAGATTGCACGGGAACTAATGTCAATATAAAGCGCATGGGAATATTTATTGCAAGTCATACCATGAGCAACGATCTCAAAACATACCATTGCACACCCTCGGCTAAGCAGAAGGCAATAAATTCTGCAATGAATTGCTACAATTTTAATTTCAATTCTTACAAAACCACAAATAATTTATTCATACAAACAGAACATGCAATTTCGTGCATGTAATGGAAATAGTAAAAATGGCTGTGGGTTCCACGCATACCCTGTAGGGAAATGGACGTAAATTTGAACGCAAAAGAGGCGTGCATTTGACACTAAATAGCCAAACTGAATTTGAAGTCAACAGTTAAAGTTAGTAATGAAATTGAAATGAGGTCTGTGGGGTGTTTTTTTTAGAGGTTAGGTTTTCAAGATGAAATAAAACGTATATAAGTTAATGTTATGGCCAAGAATTTAGCTATATTATAAAGATAAGGGTTTGCCATTATGTTTTATAAATGATTTCGGGCAAGTGGCCGCCGCGGCTGGCTCGAATAAATTCCAGCCGAGAGGCCCAATTTTCGACCACTTTTTGCAGCAATTGGGGCCGTATGTCAGCAATAACGCGCCGAATATTCTCTTCCAAGACGTCCATCGTCTCGGGCTTATCTGCGTAGACAAGCGACTTCACATAGCCCCACAAGAAATAGTCCAGTGGTGTTATATCGCACGATCTTGGAGGCCACGCCACAGGTCCACGGCGCGAGATAATGCGCTCACCAAAAGTTTCCTTCAATAAATCGATTGTTGCGTTGGCTGTATGGCATGTAGCGCCGTCTTGTTGGAACCAAAGGTCGTCCACATCAACATCGTCCAATTCAGGCACGAAAAAGTCATTAATCATGGCTCTATAGCGCTCTCCATTGACTGTAACATTATGGCCGGCTTCATTTTTAAAGAAATATGGACCAATGATTCCCTCTGCCCATAGAGCACACCAAACAGTGACTTTTTGAGAATGTAACGGCGTCTCAGCAACGGCTTGTGGATTATGTTCACTCCAAATGCGACAATTTTGCTTATTGACATACCCATTCAACCAAAAGTGAGCTTGATCGCTGAACAAAATTTTCTTCGATGCGTCGCGCGAACCGAACCATTATTTTCGTAATAAATTTGCACGATTTGCAAACGTTGTTCAGGTGTAAGTCTATTCATTATGAAATGGCAAACCAAACTGAGCATAAATCAAGTGCCAGCTGTCAAAAAGACCATCTACGAAAAAAGTAGTGCCAACTTGAAAACCTAACCTCTAAAAAAACACCCTTTATATGAAAACTCTCTAGTACTCAACTAGTTGGATTCGGTAGAAACTAATGAGTTTTGCTCGCGAAATGAGTGGATTGGGATTCCTTTAAAAACCTGTGTTCTGCCTCTAGAAAGTTGTGTTTCACATCAGCGCAGCGAGCGCTGGGTTAGTACACAACCGTCCAGATCAAAGGCGCTCAGGAAACTTTTAAGATTAAAAAAGCCGCAGCTCGCGAATTTTATGGCTGTGCTTTCCGAATATTGCCCTCTAGGTATCCATGCGGTGAGCCTTGTTATGACTTAAAATGCTTTCTGCGGCAGCTCTGTGAGGGATAAGCTGGAACCATCTTCATGGTGAAAAAAAGATTGAGAAGGTGTGGCCAATTTCAGACCGAAAAACTGAGATTGTGTTGGTGATACATGAAAAAAATCGAAGCAGTCTCCGACCGTGCCACTTCGTTGCCGCCTGAACAACGACTGATTGGACAAGTGTGTGAAGTTATCGTACGAAATTAGGTTCATGTTACTTCATTGCCATCCAAACAACGACTGATTGGACGAGTATGTGAATACATGTGAAATTATCGTGCAAAATTCGGTCGCCAAATCAACTTTGTGACATGTCAGCCGAAGTTCCACTCACAATTTTCATAGTTAAAGAGCAAAACTTGTAAATCTATCATCCTTATTCGCTCAATTTCGTTTTTTCCCCATAGTTGAAGGCCAAACCAGGTAATCTGTCTTCCTTAAAATCATCTCAGCACCTTCCTCTCAACTGTCTAGATCTCGCCGGGCCGATTATTTGACCTCTCGCTCTCTTTTTTTGCTACACCTATAGTAGGCCTAGATTTTAGTCACCAGGTGGCGGTAGTATCAGAATCCAGCCTTAGCTTAAATCAGAGTAGGTTTTCTAGGTAAATAATACTTTTTCAGTTCTCTTATGGAACTGTCCGGCTTGCGAATTGGATCAATTCTGCGCTTCATAAGAACCACAAAAATGATTCCCGAAGAAAGAAAATGAGGTTCCCGTGTCGTACGGGCCTGTAAGGTCTAAATGATTTTGTCGTGCAGACCTACCTCCACCATAAACTAACCTAATCTAATGATGCAGTAAGTAGTCATTGTTCGGTCTTCTCCATAACCCGCTTTCTGCAATCTTTTCTTTCCTGTCTTCCACATTTTATTCTCTCAATAGTATCACAATAGGCGAAATTTTTGTGTTTCGCGTTCAAGTGGGCCCTTGCAGTTACAACTATTTAACCTAAACCAGTTTGGATTGACTGCCTAAATAATGTGTTTCTTATGAACTTAAACTATCAGATTTTTCGTATCTCATTCAACAAAATTAGAGAAACTTTCAATTCGCGTTTATTTAAATCATTTTAAAGTGAACTTGGTATTTAGTAGATCTTAGCTTTTCTAGTGAAACTTCGGGCCATGGACTTTTGGGAACTCATGGACTCAGTAGTGGTACTTATCGTGTTAGTGAAACTCCACATTACAAAAAAATATATTTCCCTCCATACCAAATTAAGCGCGATTTCTCTCTCTCTCCCTCTCTTTCCAATCAGATTGAGATTGCCTAAAAGACAACAAAAATCTCATATCGATAAAGTTAGAGTGGTGATTCATTCATTCAATCGATAGAAATATACAGGAATGATAGAAGGGAAGATTTCGCAGGGTGGAGTTAAAATTTCTGAGTAATTTCGCTGTGTTGAAATTTTAGATGAGCTATGGGAGTGAGAACTAAAATGAAAGTGTCGAAAAAGCCAAAAAAAAAAAACGCTGTGTTAGATTTATATAAACTTTGCAGCAAGGTGGATTTATTAAGGTGACAACATTCACCCAGCTGAATTTTTCGCCGTAGGTATGGCTTACGTCAAAATGATATGCTTTGTTTGTATGTATTGGTATGTTTACATTCGTATGTTTACATTTGATTACTGATTTTGACGTGATGCTTGGACCAAACGCAACAACAAATACATGTAGAGTTTTACTTATATGTGTTTGTTGCCACCTGTAATAAATTCGCCTTGCTTTGCAGATAATCGAAAAAAAAGATAGAAGGAAAAGAGTTGATTGTAAGCAAAGAATTGACAATAGATCGGCAACGGGTGAAGTGCGTAGATTTAAAGACGGACTGCGACTTCTAGCTAAGCAAAAAATGAATTAGAGATATAAGGCTCCCTTTGTGGCCTCATGCGCCATTCAAGCGACATTCCCCTTAGAGAACTACAACGGTTTTTCAACACTACTTTGATCTTTAAAAACCTATTACTGCCACTATGGGTAAGCACTTTGACTCTAAGAACCTTAGTGAAATTAATCGCTTCTTTAATTTACACCTCGTGCTGGCTCCTGCTTCATTTGCCTGGTATAGATTTTTCTTACAGGGTGCTTTTCCCACAGCTATTACCATATGTTTGCCTTATAATCCGTTGCGTGTGTTTCGCCTACGAAACCAGACACTTGTAATTAAATCTCAGCAGTTGCTGTGAATGTTGTAAGGTTTTCTATTACACTCCCAAAAATCGTCTACTCCAAATGCCACAGTTGGTCTTTGCGCCATGTACTCGTATGTACATATTTTGAAATTAAATTTCTTGTTTGTGTGCTATATTTGTTGAATGTTTTGTAATTTATATGATTGTATTTTTCATCGCTGAGGGGCGTTCTTACGCACACATTTTGTAGTTGTAATCGCCCCAAATGGTATGGCAATTATATTGATAGCTCAGTAATGGTATTTTTGGGGGTGTTTCCCGGCTATAAAATCTATTGAAGGGATGAGAAAAAAATATGCTCGTAGTGGAGGGCAAGCAAATGCCATCAAGACAAGATGAATTCATTGCTAGCAAAGTTGGGGTGAAAGGAAAATTCGTAAAATCTGTTAATATCGTTTTTAGGAAGCTTTGAATATTTATTCTCTTAGATAGTCTCTTGGTCAGGGAAACACCTCAAGCATTCTTAAACTAAAATTAAACAACTACGGTAAAACACGAGTTGAGAAAATGGAATTAATAAATATTCTCCTAAAAATTCATCAATAATCCATTAGTTTAATATGTGTAGGGGATCACCCATTTGCATTCGAGCATAGCAAGGCTTCTCTTGAAAAGTCTTCAGTGATTGATAAATTTAAGATGAGTAAGCGATTAGCCTTCTGCATGCAACCTGGGCCTTGGACTGTTGGGTTTGTCACCAGACTGGCAAGAAATAGGAATTTCTTTCTCGCTGATGGAGAGACTTTGTCGACCTTGATTCGGTCGGCAGATCCTCGTTAGCAAAAACGGGGGGTATAGCAAGTATTTGTTAGCAAATCCAGGGCAAGAAGTCTAGGACAGTGGGTGAATGTTGTCGTTTGGGGAGGAGTGGCTGTGCTATTTTCATCACTTTCCTATTAACCACACTCTGTTCCACCTAGGAACCTCGAAAACCCAATGTGTGAAACATTAAATGCCTTCTTCTTATCCTTGAGTGGCTTTGTAATAGCGCCGATCAAACGCGAGTTCACAAAACCTAGCTAGACTTTGAACAATAGGGCTATTTTTACTTGCTGGACGTTCACTGCTAGAACTTACAAGCCAGTATTCCTGTGAATCGTCCATTGAGTAACGCATGGAAATTACAAGGTCTGCACTGATCTACAACCCCCTTAGTGTTTTAGGTCCCATTTAAGTTTATCACACTGCCATTTCAATCTCCAAACCTATGCCGAATTCTACTTCACTTGCATTTTCTTCCACTGGTGTCTTTTCAACTCCGAGTTTGGTCGCCATCTACCCTTCTGCATTCAGTGGATGTCTCGTCGAGTAGTCTAACAGAAGGGAGAAAAACAGAAACAGAACAAAACAAAAATTGAGAAGGGTCGAGAAGGAAAAAGGAAGATGTTTACCAAACGGTGACTAATTACGATAACCACTTAAATCTACTGATGAAATTCACCAGGTGCGTAGCCCAGATATTTGAATCTTAGCCCGACGAAAGCAGAACAGCCAAGGAGAATGTGCTGAGATAATTCCACCTCATCGTCGAAACAGCTTCTGCAGAAAGTACTTGACGTAATCCCAAGTCTCACCGCATGCACACCTCACGAATAATGCCCGGTAAAGATACGCATCAATCTTAGTCCAAAGTAATAACAATTTGGTGGGGAGAGTGAGCCCCCTTCGTTTTCCAAGTCTGGCAGCAGTGTAAATATAGGCTCCTAGCTAACCGTTACACACTATCACCTCAAAGATAACTGTTAATAGAGACTTGGATGTGAAGAAATGAATGTACTCATTCATTGTTTGATGACTGTTCGAGTGTTAGTACTATTCTTACGAGTATTTGCAAGGGTCTTTTGTGGATCACTAAAACTATGGTGGCGATGACAACTGTACCTGTTTTGTAGCAACACCGACATAGAGAACTTAGTCATCTGACGAGAGGCTACAATTTTATGTACATCGTACCACCGACAGTCAAGCTGTACCGAAAGCCCTTGCTAACCCACGCTGCTTTTCGAAGTCAGTCGGTGAATGTAAGACACAACTGAACAGTGTTCCAAAACACAACAAAGCTAGTCTTATTTGGCTACCTGGACATTGTGGTATTACAGGGAATGAGTTATCTGATAAACTGGCTAATGAAGGCTCTGCAAGTATGCCACTAGGCCCTGAACCCTTTCTAGGTGTCAATTCGGCATCGATTCAACTATGGATTGACGACTTCATGAGGTCTACCCATAGAGGACGTTGGTCTGGGTTGAACTTGTGCAGAGTAGCCAAGTGCTTTGTGAAAGAATCAAACAGGAAAATAGCGACCTTTCTTCTAAAACTCAGCAGAAAGCAGCTGAGAATACTAGTGGGTGTAATGACAGGGCACAAAGTCTGTGGTCAGCATATGGCTGCCATGGGGGTCGTCGACAGTCCGATATGCCTATCTTGCCTTGAGGTTGACGACACTGCAGAGCATATTCTCTGTACCTGTCCGGCGTTTTCCAGAATCTGATGGGTCTTAGGGTGATGGGTTGCGATATACTGAGTATGGATACAGTTCATACTCTTCCGGATCTCTTATAATTCATCAATGAATCAAAGAGCTTTGAGGAAGAGTGAGCTTAAATTAATATTTCAGGTACCACCCACATTTTATCTTTCCTATCTCTCTATGCTTTCTACTGAGGGTAGTACCCCCCACAAATCTAATATAATCTAATCTACGACCCACAAAAACTTCTATGCGATTTTAAGAAGGTTTCTTCCACGGCTGGAATAAATGTTTATTAACAGACTTCTGTTCTGGTTTGTATAGGAGTTGGCGCAGGGATGTTACTACCTACTCGCTACCGTATTTGTTGAATTTAAACCTAAAATATAGCGGCTTCAAAGACATTTGATAGTCCGCTTTAGATATGAGAACTTGGCAGTCCACCAGTTTCTATGATTGATAAAACCAAAACCTGGTTTGTAGCGGCTTATGATATATTATATTTAGATCTGAGAACCTGACATTCCTTTCGTCTTTTTACTATACTTCAAATAATTTTTTGAGGTGTTTTGTGGTAACCTCATCTTACACTTATCCCACTTTGAAGTCACTGAAGCATTGCCAAAACCAAAACCCCCGTATCAGATAACTCAAAACCAAATAAAAATTATGCATGAAGTAGACATAAGACACAAAAACAACAATGCTGTAAAATTTCATGTCAAAATGTGTCAACATTTGTGCATCAATGGCTCGGCGATTAGTTAGTTAGTTAGTCAGTTAGCTGTTAGTGGTTAGAGAACCTGAGAGCCTGAGCGCAAATGCCGTTGGTTGAGGTGCTCAGCTGCATGAAAAGTTAGTGGCAATTGCAGGCGTTTGTTTGCTGATGTTGCTAACGGTCTATTTGTGTCTTGCTGATTTTTATTGCATGTTTGCTTTGCAAGCTGCTCATGCTGCTGTTGTTGTTGTTTCTATAACGAAGACACCACAATTTGGCATTGCATGTCGCACGATTGTCACACGAAGGCAATTTACGCCGTGCTTGTTGCGTTGCGAAATGAAGCTGCGACAACCAGCGCGCAGCTGTAGAAACAACAATAAATTAATAAAGAAATAAAAACCAACTTTGTTTTTGAAGCTGCAATAAATGTGGCGAAATACGTTTGTATGTATTTTTGCCTCTTGCGTGTATTGAAGTGCGGTTGTATGTGTTAATGCATTAAACAGTTATTTCGTCGTAATTAGCGGCGAAATTGCGGTTAGAAAGTGCAGCAGGAACACATTGTGACGTACCCACATTTGAATGCAACCCTGACGCTTGTTTACAGCAATTTCATGCCAATTAAATGTCTGCACAACCACGAAGAATAACAAAGAATAGCGAATTATAAACACCGTTTCAAAATTAGACAGCGCGCAATAAAAAGCGGTAAATGTGACAAATGTGTCAAATTAAAAAACAAAAAAAGAAAAGGAGGAAAACGCGCTGTTACAAGGGGACTACCAATGCAGCGGATGCCGAAGAGTTGTTGGTGCAATTTTATGTGGCTGCGGCAACTCTGCTTCTGTGAGGTGTGGTTTTGGCTAATTTTTTTTGTTTTTGTCTTTACAGTTCGGTTCCAAATGCCTTTTCCAAAACTTATTAGAGCGAGATGATTGACATTTTTTGCGATTCGAAGACAATTTGCAAGCGTAAAGATCACAAAAAATTAAAAAAAAAAAATCCCAGGCGTGATAGGAAATACTGTTGCTAAAGGAATGTGTAAATGTAATGGACTATTTAATTTTTTAAATTTCGCATACTTTCAAGAAAATTATTGAAATTTGATTACAAAAAAAAAAATAAAAAATTTATCGACCGAGTGATGAAATGGTTGAACTCGCCGATAAATATAGCTGCACTAGGCGCCTCTCCTTTTTCGTTCGTTGTGGATGAGATTTCGGCGAAAAACAAGATTTCAACGGTGGCGTATTCATCCTCCAGTCCCAATGCCACTCCTTGCGACTTTTTCTCATATCCCCAAATGAGTCCTCAATTCAAAGGAACTCATCACGACGGCTTAGCAGACGTCAATGAAGCTGTAACCGCGTTGCTAAACGGGTTAACTTCATACGATTACCACGGGAGCTTCCAATCGACAGAGTAACTTTTGAATTCCTGAGTTAAGTTTGACAGTGGCTTAAGGTTAAGGAGTAGGCTAAGAGTACGGGCAAGGTGAATAGTAGAAATGTATTCTTAACTTAATTTTCTTGTGTTTTATTGACGAATTACCGGAGCTTAATGGATACACCTGGTCTATATAGCCCGTTGCCCGTGATTCCCCAGCACGGCGGTATTTTTTGTGGGGTGTTAAAGCTTCAAAAGGATTAATAAAGTTAAAAAGAAATATATAATTAAATTAACAGCGGATCATACAAAAGGTGAAGGCATTGAAAAATAGAAAAAATCGTTACTTAATAATTTTGTATGGCAAAAAGGATTTAAATTCTAATTTAAAAATTTATTCTTCGGTATCCTTGAAGAAGATAAAAAAAAATTCCATCGAAAATATATGCTGAGAGCTACTAATATTGTATTTTTTTCTTTGAAAATTTCAATTCTGTAAATACATTTTGTTAACTCCGGTTACTAAAAGCGTTGTCTAATACTTGGATTTAGAATTACAAAATATTTGTTTAACGTTTTTTTTATAAACAGATCCCGCAATAATTTAATAACAAAAAAAAGAACACAATAAATGTATAAAAAATGAAATGAAAAATATCTAAATGTTACAGCGCCGCATTCAAGAAAAAGGTAAACAAGTTGAAAAGGAATTCGAGTCATAGAAACGACAAGAGTCAGTGCTTTCTACTTTCATGATATACCAATGCAGGGAGTTTCCTTTGGGGTGCCGGTGTACTCTTGTCGTCCAGTTGAATTCTGAGCTTCATAGTTTTATTCCCGGAGTGGAGAACAACAAAAAAATAAAACACACGGTTTTAAAGTTGAGTCAATAATGAGCTGTCTTTCTTTATTTTACACTGCACTGTGGGCCAGAAGACCAAAAAATTTGGCCAAAAGTCATTGCAAGATTTTTCAAAATGCAATATAGTATCATCATATAGATAAGTGAAAGTAGTTATTTTGTAAATGTTATAAGTTTTAATGAAATATTTTAACTTGTATAATAAGTTAATATAAGTGTAAGGCTTAAATGATCACCATATAGCTATTGTTCTAAACTGTCACTGTTTTACTGAAATGTAGTATTTGTCATTAATTATATTGCATTTTCTCATTAGTTGCAATCATGTAGTATGTGAAAATAGTCAATAGCTGAAAAAATAAATCTGATGTTAGAAATATTGAGAATAATTGTGAAAAATTTTGTTTTTTTTACTACTTGTTAATACGCCGATTGAGCCTTGCGCAAAACTCCAGAAGCTATTAACAATTTCTTTACATTAACGTCTTCAGTAGTTCATGTGTAACAAGCTAAAGGTGCGGTTTGCTGCGGTTTTTCATTTTCTTTTAAAAAAAAAATGAAGTTTTACTGATCTATGCGCGAGTTGACTGTATATCAATCATTTGCCAATAGGGTGTAAAAAGTTAACCAAGTATTAAGAGTCACACAATTTTAACTTATTTAATTCATAATGACTTCATTGAAGAAAAAAGAGGTTCTTCAAATTATGTTAGGTAATAATGACATGAATATAACCGTTGATTAAATTTTTACTAAAATTGGTATCAATAAATCAGATGTAGGTTGTAAAGGATTGGAACGCTTGAAAAATGCTTTAAATAGTTTAAAGTCAAAAAGAAATGCAAAATATCAGCATTGCAGTAGGAAAATAGCTGTCTTTGAGTCACAAAATTCAGAGTGGTTAGATTCTAAATTTACTATTCCTGACTTAGACCTCACAGCTAAAATAAGTAAGACTGAAATACTTAAAAGAGGTCGTCCATCGCTCGATTTTGCAGAAAAATCTACTAGATCGAAAAGACGAGAAGTGTCTAAAATCAGTGAAGAACATGATAATGATAGTCAGAAACTATTAATGGCTACTAGTCATGCGGCACGAGTTTCAAGGGAAGCAGATTTGCGATCGGTACTTAACGAACTTTCAAAAAGCGGGGAACAGGCTAAGAAAATTAGAAAAATAATGACAACACCTTTTCCTACAATAGAAAAAAAAGCCCAGAAGTGGCTTTAGCATTTCTTTTCGATAATTCTATGTCTAAACAAGTCTATCAGAATATGCGATTAGCGACCAAATCTAGTGGAGCAGATATTTGGCGTGCGTATAATGCGATTAGAGAAGCCAAAGAAAAGTTAAGACCGTCGAAAGAGTCAATTAAAATTTCTGAAACGTTAGCTGAAGTGTCACTTCAAGAACTTTTAAACCACACGGTGAATATAATAATAGAACTACAAAGAGAAGTTTTACACTGTCTTATTCAAAAAAATAAAATTACTGAGCTCAAAACTGTTCTGATGTGTTCTTGGGGATTTGATGGGAGTAGTGGGCATTCGCCTTACAAACAAGGTTATGATAGTGTCAATGAGAAACAGATGAAAATCTGTTCGTTACTACACTTATCCCCTTAAGGTTATCAAGTGAAGTGGATGTAATTTTGTGGAATAATGTTGCATCTCAATCTCCAAGATTTTGTCGCCCTATTCAAATTCGATACGTAAAGGAATCAACAGAAGTAATTCTTGCCCAAAAGAAGGCCATCGAAGAACAAATTCTGAAATTACAAGCCTTTGAAATTTTGATTGAAGGCTGTCGTCTTAAAGTACAATATACATTATTAATGACTTTAATTGACGGTAAGGTATTAAATACGATCACCAACACGCCATCAATGAAAACTTGTGCTATCTGTCATGCTGTTCCTAAACATTTTGAATTGTTGAAATCTGACTTTATATTCGTAATCAGAGACCATCAAAACCCCTAAATACCAAATTTGGTGAAAAAATCCAATTTTTTAAATTTCATGTCCGCCATATTGGATCCGCCATTTTGAATTGTTGAAATCTGACTTCATATTCGTAATCAGAGACCCCAAAACCTGTACATAGCGGTATTAAAAGTTATAAATTATTGGTGTTTTGGGAATTATGAATTTTGGCCACTTATAAGGGTCTCCTGGCCCATAGTGCACTGTCTTAAATACTATTATTTTGTTTACCGTTGCATTTTCGTTAGCGGAAATGCACTTGGACAAATAATTTTACGTATTGATACATATTGTGGAAAAGAATACAATTAATAAAGTTAATACAATTATTTTGCTTCTGTTGCATTTTCGTTAGCGGAAATGCATTTGGACAAATATGAAATTTAATTATTTTGCCTAATTAAACTTATTGGTAAATATGATAAATGCTATATTGGTAATTACATACATATGTAAATGCTTTGTTTGCATTTCCGGAACGCTTAAATATTTTATGCTGACCTTATGTCTGCTTACAATTGCATGCATTTGGACAAATATACATATTTTGGAAGAATATTGCAATTAATAAAGTTGTAAATATATATATGCACTATAACACTTCATCTCAAATTTAATGCTTTTAGTGATATCATCCCTGGGTAGCTGAGCAAGTGGAAGCTGTAGACTCAGCGATTCCCTGTTCTTGGATGATACAACTTTTATTTTACCGAAACCCTTTCTATCAATAGGCAACAGGGTATGCTTGGCTAATTGCTGAATTACTATGTGAAGCGGTATCAACTCGAGCATCTCTTCTTCCATAACAGCTGTAGGGCAGATTCGCATCGCCCTCGTAATGCACACATTGTAAATAATTTAAAGATCATGATCAAATTGTTTGTACCTAAATGCAATAAAAACCTTCTGTCTAACCTTTTGTTCTTCAGAATAAATTATGTTTTTTTTTTAATAAATTATTTATTAAATAAATTATTTATTAAATAAATTATTTGCTAAATAAATTTTATAAAATATGTATAATTGTCCAATTTATGTAAATTTTGCTTTATCAATAAAAAAACTATTAAAAGTATTATTCGGGTATTTTTTTTAAGTCAATTAAATAATCTTTGCCTAATATAATTAATAATTTTAATAAAAAAAATTACATTTTTGTGTAGCTAACCTAATTTTTTTAATGAGAAGCAAGTCACGAAATGTTTGTTTGGAAAAAGTAAATTAGCAAAATTTTGTCTAATGCTTCGTTTTAGACAAACAAAAAATTATTAAATCAAAAAAATGTCCAATTAATTTAATAAATCTTTTTGAATCTAAGTTAACTTTTTTAATGAAATCCTTTTAATATTAAAATAATTTAAGTAACATTTGCAAGGCATAAAGAACAAATTTTTTTGTTTCTTAATAATTTTTTGTTCACAATATTTTATTTTTATTTTAATATATATTAATTTTAGTATGTAGAATAAAAGTTTGTTTTAGTAATTTTGATTTGTAATATTTTTTTTATTTTAATATAAATTATATTAATTTTGAAAAAGTTTCTATCTATTTATTAATAAAATTATTTTGCAACTAATTTGGCTAATTTAAAACATAGAGTGCCGCGTCGCACTAGGACGTACGACAGGAATAGTTTCATATTAGACCTTATTGCGTGCTTTGGTGAATGAATTTTTTATGTTTTATGTTTTTAGAGAAGGCGAATATTTGTAAAAAAGTTTAATCGACTTTTACGATTCTAAAATTGAGACATATAAAATCCCAAACAAGCAACAAAGCAGATCGGGTACAACTCAGATTGCAAATATATGTATTACATTCCCTACAGCTGCTTCGGCGCTAAGAAAGATTTTCGTCAAACCCATTTATCACTAATTGTGTTAATGAAAAATAAATAATTGAATATTTATTATTGCCTAACGGTTCTTATTATTGTCTAATGGCAAGCCAATCATCTACCCTGCCAGAAATCAAAATAGATTAACGAAACCAACGCAAGACTGAGTCTTGTCGAGGCCCTATGCTCCCCAGAGGAGTGAACAAGGAAAAAAAAACGAAAAAAACTATTCGGTTTAGATTAAAAAAATTTCAATTTTTTTTAAATATTCTATTAATAATTTTCTATTAATTTATTTTGTATTACTTTTTACATTTATTTTACATAATATTTTTTTCTTTAATATTTGGAGGCATAAAAGCGAATCTTTAAAATATTAATATCCGACCAACATTTCAAGTCAACTACAAAGGCAGAAACTCACAAAAGAATATCATCTTCATTCTCAGCATACCTTGAATGTCTTTTATAGGCATGTAAATATGTGCGCCGAATGCCGCTTTTTCCAACTAACACACAGTTAGCAATATCTTGAGTAGATACCCTTCACAAAAAAAAGAAACTTTTGAAAATTAAAAGCCACAAATTAATTTACTAACATTTTAATGGTCAATTTATTGCCGCTATAAATTTGACCAGACGTTATCTCCCTATTTCCGCTCAAAAGGAGACTACGAAACACATTTTCAATTATTCAAAGCAAATTTTCAATTTTTACGCAACCATTCATTCAATTAACCGAATTTCAATTAAACCGCACGAAAACATATTTGATGCGTTTATTTTTAATATTTTTTAATCTACCGAGGTATCTTCATTATGCACAGCAATTTCATAATACAAGTAATTTCATAAAACCTATGCTGGTAGATAAAAGAAATTTCAATTAATATCTCACAACAAAAATAAGAGAAAAAAAAAAAACAAAAACCAAAGAAAAACGCAACAGATAGCCGACAATTGCTTCGTTGGCATCACCACACACACACTGATATCATTTTTCAATTTCTCAACAATAACAATGCGCTTACTACTCTCTCCCATTCCACCCAACAACTCAGCCGAGTTGCGGCCGAAGCGAGAAGCCATCAGGAAGCAAGAAATTGCGGCAGCAATGCAGATAAAATTACTAACCTAATTTATTGTGTTTTCTTTTGCAACCACAAACGTTTGCTGATTCGTTTTACTAAATACGTTCATACATACATACCTAAGTACTTGGATATTTTAATATTTGTATCTACTTATATACATACATGCATATTCAGATATATATGTGGATGCATATACTTACTCGTATATTTACATCGGCAGATGGTTATGGCATTTTGCTGAGCAAGGCAAACGGTTGTTATACGAGCTAAAAGCGAAATGGAGGGGAAAAATTAAAAGAAAAAACCCCAACTTGATATGACTTGTGCTTCATAGTAAAAGAAACAACAAATTGAAAAAAAATTGTTTTGGAGGAGTGTCAGCTGATAAAAAGAGCGCTGCTCAGTCGTTTTGTTTAATAAAAGTAAATGAAAATATGAAATTTGTGGTAAACAATCACGGTGGACTTGAACATTAGATAAGCTCAACAAAAATGTCATACAAAACGGCCAACGGGGATTTTCTACTGGCTGCTCATACATATACAGTCACTCACATTCAAAGTCGGGCAGATGCATACGAAAACTTCTAGTCATAATATCTATGTTTTGATGAAAGAAAACACGTTCTGCCTTTTTCTGTTTTTTTCACAAAAATTGTTTTATTTAAAAGCAACAAAAGCAATATATTCGAAAGTCTCTTATAAAATATACACGAAGGCTTAACTTAAATAAGGCCACTTTTTAGTTTCACATTCAAAGTCGGGCACGACATAAAAAATCGAAAAAATTTGCACACAACGTAAAATTAATACTTCGTTGCTCCACCGTTTTGCTCTTCAACAGCTTGTAGCCGCCTTAGCATCGATTCCACTAAGTTTTTGCAAACATCAGGGCTTATTTTATTCTATTCTTCCTGCAGAGCAATTTTCAAGAGTTGAATTGATGTACACTGCCTTTCCTGCATCCGGCAACCTAATTCGTCCCACAAATGCTCAATGGCATTGAGGTCGTGACTTTATGCAGGGGTTTTTATTACCTTTGCACAGTTATATAACAACCAGCTCTTGACGTCGTATGCGGAATGTTTGGAATCGTTGTCCTGGTAGAATTGAAAATTACTTTCGATGCCTAGTTTTTTCACGCTTTCTTTCAAATTTTGTTTCAAAATTGTTAAATAAACGTGTTTATTCATTATTCCACAATGAAATGCAATTTTCCAACTCCTGACGCCGCCATGCATCCCCAAACCATTATAGATCCACCACCGTGTTTAACAGTTTTTCTTAAATTCTTACCTTCCAGCTCTTTGTTTGGTTTGCGCCACACTTTACCTCTTCCATCACATCCAAATAAATTAAATTTACTTTCGTCAGTAAATAATACCTAAAGAATGAAAATTAAATCCATGAAATTGTTATTTTTTCCCCCACTTACAGTGCTCCGAAAATCGAAATCCTTAGCCAAATATTGGCGAGCAAAAACAAGCCGGTCATTCTGGTTTTTCTTGCTTATTAGGGGCTTCTTCCGCGCAACTCGGCCGTGAAAATGATTTTTTCGAAGAAGTCTTCTTATTGTATCGGGCTGCTCATATATGTACATATGTGAAATCAGTTCAGTTTGAAAATCTACACGCAACTAAACTCAAAATATCTCAATTTTTGCGAAAAAAACTGAAAATTTCGAATATTTCGTACTTTTTCCGTGCTCCTAAAGGATTTTTTCTGCATATAATTAAAATTTTCAAATAATTGAAAAGCTTACAATTTAGAAAAGCGGAAAACTCAAGCAAATTATAAAAAATACATATAAATTTAAGCCGGCATAAGAGAATATTTTTTTCCTAAGCACATTTCCCATTTATTACTAAATTTAAGCCTAACAGTAAGCTTTTGTATTTTACTCTAGTTTATCTGCTTGTTAGCCTGTTGGGGAGGCTCGCTTTTGTCTTCGTTTATATCTCCAACGAAGGTGGGAAGATGTTTTCGTTGTAGACGCAATATGCCGATTGTGTATGTGAGAAGAGTAGCAAGAGGATTCGGGTGGGTCTGCAATTTTGTTTTTAATATTTTTCTCGGCTATTTTTAATTTCGTTATCCATCATCGGTATTTGAAGGTGTCTGTGTAACTTGGATTATACCCTTTGTATGATATCGATCAGAGTAGAACATTGAGGTGCTAAGAAAAATTAAATAATTTAAGAAATTAGAAAAAATAACAAATACAGAATATGAAAAAAATAAAAATAAAAAATTAAAAAAATGTATATTACATAAAAAAGTATAGATGTAATATTAATAAATAAAAAAAACTTCTACAGGAAAAGTAACTAAAACCTTATAATTTTTGTGATTAAATTTTTTAGAATAAAATAAAAAATTAGAAATTTTGTTCTTAGTTTTTTCATTTTCTTTTAAAAGTTTTTAATTTTTTTTTTCAAAAAATGTTTAAATCTGTTTTTGGTATAAATTATTTTCAAATTGTTTTGTTTTAATTCTTGAAATTAATTTTTTTTTTTAATTTTTGAAATTTATTTAAAATTTTTTTTTTTTTATTTTTTCAAATTTATTTAAAAAAAAAAAATTTTATTATTTTTAAATCTAATTTTAGCATAATATATTTAGACACCTTTAACCAAATTTTTCAAACAAAAAACTCAAAACAAATAAAGAAAATTTATTTGGAATCGAAACGATTATCTTTTATATGATTTTGAAATTTATTTAAATTTTTTTTTTATCTAATAATACAGCTGGAAAATGAGAAGAAGTTTGTGTATTTGCTTCATGTTATTAGATAAAAAATGGATTTTTTTTAATTTTGAAATTTATTTTTTAAAAGTTTTGAAATTTATTTTCCCAAAAAACTTTAAGTCTGTTAAAATCATTAAAAATGTCAGATTAAAAAAAAGAAATTATTTGTTTTTTTCAAATTTATGTTTCAAAAAATTTTGAAATATATTTTAATATTAATAAATAAAAAAATTAGAAATTTTTATCTTAGCAATTTTTTCAAAAAAATTTGAAATATATTTGAATATCCACAAATAAAAGCATTAAAAATTTTTTTCTTAATTTAAAGTTTTATTTTTTTTTTCAAACTCATTTTGCAAAAAATTTTTAAATCTGTTTTTGATATAAAATATTAAAATCATTAAAAATGTCAGACTAAGAGAAGAAGAGAAAATTATTTTTTTTTTTTTTAATTTATTTTTCAAAAAAGTTTGAAATATATTTTAATATCAATAAATAAAAAAATTAGAAATTTTTTTCTTAGGATTTTTTCAAAAAAATTTGAAATATATTTTAATATCAACAAATAAAAACATTAGAACTTTTTTCTTAATTTTTTTTTTTTTTTCAAACTCATTTTTCAAAAAATTTTTAAATCTGTTTTTGATATAAAATATTTACACACCTCTAACCAAATTCAAATTCGTTAAATTTTTCGCACGATGATCTTAAAACAGCTAAAAAATATATATGAAATCAGAACAATCATTATTTGCTCTTCCCACCTATGCTCCTCTCAACTACTCGTGTGCTCACCCATGGCCAGTCTAATTTACCTGGCCTACTTGGTTGCCGTAAAATCTATTATGCTTTTAGCGCGCTTCAAAATTCCCTAGAAGCACTTAGCCCATGCATAAAATGACAAAACAAATCCATACATTTGAAGTGACAGTTGTCAATTAGGCGCGATGAATGTGTCAATTGAGTTGGAGTGTGCAAAGAATTTGTAAGTGACGATCGAAATGGAGGCGAATTTGTATGAAAGTATGTTTTGTCGTAATCAGGAGGAATGAAGAAGAGGGCCTTCTGGAGTTGCATTAAATTTCAAAGCGATTCTTTAGCGACATTTTGAAATGTTTGATGCGTCAACTGACAAAACTACAACGAGTGGATGGATTGATGGATGGCGAGCGAGATTGAGGGAAGAGAGCAGGGATGGATGAAAAGTGGGTTAAAAATAGTAAAATGCTAGAAGGAGTGAAATTAAGTGTAATGAAATGGAGTGGAATGTAATGAGTTCAATCTGAATGTTGTGCTTTTTTTTACTGATCTCAGTCTAATATTAGATAGTGATTTGAAAAATCTCGATAATCAAGAAAATTTTCGATCAAGATTTTTTAGTAATCGGCTTTTAATCGAAATCCAGAGTGTAGACGGCTCCAAGAATATCTAGTACTTATATACTCTAAAAGCTAAGAATACTTACAGTTATCTTGATCGGAAATACCTTTTTTAAGCTTTTTTTATAAAACCTCCATTCATTATATTACCAATATGGCGTAAATAAAAAATTCTAAATAATTTTTTTATTATTTTTGCATTAATGTTGAGGAAAGAACACACTTTTACGTCATATCAAATCTCCACATGAATCATTTTTCGCAACACACCTCAACCGATAGGTACGTGTCCATAATTCTCTTTAAATCATTTGTCTTTTTCATAATTTTTTCTTTCTTTCTTTTTTTCGCTTTATGCCTAAGCACTCCTACGGTCCACTACAAATTTATTTATACTTAATTGTATTGGCATGAGGGCATTTATGCAACTCTTTTCCACATAATTGGCAATGCATTTATTTGGAATGAGTTATTTTATATGCACCTTTGCACTTATAATGAAGAAATATGAGCAAATAAAAAGTGTTGCCAAACGCTGGCGGTAATTTGTTAACTGGAAAATGTATGCAATGAGGGAAAATAGTTAATAAAAGAGAAGACAATAGGAATACAAATAAGTAAATGAAAATATTAAGCAATTTACTCAATGCTTTTAATGCAAAAGAAAGGCAAGAGGCAGTGACAAAAGTACTTGTAAATAAAAGCAAAAAAGTAAAAAAGCAAAAAGAGAAAAAAAAGCCAAAGAACAAAAAGCAAAGGTTAGTAGAAGTTGTGATATTTTTCAAATTATTTTATTGGTTAATTAGCTTGCGCCTTCATTTATACTTTTTTATTCTTCTACTAAATGAAGTTTTATGCAAAAAAAGTTACTAATATATCTTTTGATGTAAGAAATAATCCACAAATTTTATGAAAATTGTTTTTTATTTTATTCTAAAAAATTTAACTAAAAAAAATTATAAGCTTTTAGTTACTTTTCCTATAGATATTTTTTTATTTATTTATATTACATGCAAAAAACATTACTAATGTCTCTTAGGGAAAAAATTATCTCAAAATTTCTTAGACAAATTTTTTATTTTATTCTTGAAAACTTAATTAAAAAATTATAAGCTTTAAGTTAATTTTCCTAAAGAAATTGTTTTTTATTTAAAAAAAATAAATAATTGGCGCGTACACTTCTGTTAGGTGTTTGGCCGAGCTCCTCCTCCTATTTGTGGTGTGCGTCTTGATGTTGTTCCACAAATGGAGGGACCTACAGTTTCAAGCCGACTCCGAACGGCAGATATTTTTATGAGGAGCTTTTTCATGGCAGAAATACACTCGGAGGTTTGCCATTGCCTGCCGAGGGGCGACCGCTATTAGAAAAATGTTTTTATTAATTTTGCTTTCACCGAGATTCGAACCAACGACCTCTCAGTGAATTCCGAATGGTGATCACGCACCAACCCATTCGGCTACGGCGGCCGAACTTATTTATTATTTACTTATATTAAATTAAAAAAATATTACTAATATATCGTTTTGATAGAAAAATAAATTTTAAAATAAAAAAAAAATTAATTTAATGTATTCTAAAATATTTAGTTAGGGAAATTATAAGTTTTTAGTTACTTTTCCTAAGTAATTTTTGAAAAATAAATTTCAAAACTTTGTAAAAGTAAATTTCCTTATTCACCTAATGACATAAAAAACAGACTAAAATTTTTTTTTAAACTTTTTAAAAATAATTTTAGAAAATTAAACAGAAAATGCTTCCAATTTTTTTTATCAAAAAACATTAAAAACAGATTTTAAAATTTTTTGAAAAATGCATTTTAATACTTTTTTAAAGTACATTTCCTTTTTTAATCTAATGATATTAAAAACAGAGTTAAATTTTTTTTGAAAAATAAATTTCCAAACTTTTTAAAAATAATTTTACAAAACTAGAAAGGAAATGTTTCCAATTTGTTTTTCATCAAAAGACCTTAAAAATAAATTTCGAAAATTTGCTTGGAAAATAAATTTCAAAACTTTCTAAAAATGAATTTCAAATACTAAAAAAATATCCTCTTTTTATGTAAAAACTCATTATTTTTTTAATTAAGAATAAAATAACTATTTTGTTTTTAAGAAATTTGTATATTATTTATTTTTTCACAAAGAAACGTTAGTAATGTTTTTTAAATATAATAAAAGTACATAAAAAATATCTATAGGAAAAGTAATTGAAAGTATATAATTTTTTTAATTAAATGTTTTAGAATAAAAGAAAAAAAATTTTTCCAAAACTTTGAAGATTATGTTTTACATCAAAAATAAAACAACTTCTATAGCAAAAGTAGCTAATAACTGATTATTCTTGTTTTTGAAAAATTTAAATTTTTTTATTTAATGACACTAAACAATTCAGAAATTTCTCATTTTCCAGCTGTAGATCAAAACAGGCTAGAAATTTTATACTAAGGATGATCGTTTCGATATCAAATAAATTAGTTTTGATTTCAAAATTTTTTTTTAAATAAATTTCAATACTTTTGAAAAATAATTTTCTTTTTTCTTATCTCATTACATTATATACAAATTCAAAAATATTTTTAAAATAATTTTCGAAACTTTGTAAAAACAAATTTCCAAAAAAAAACTAAATTCTTTTATCAATGACATTGAAAAGAGGTTTACATTTTTTTTTTTAATAAAATTCAAAACATTTTAAAAATAATTTTCTCTTTTTTTATCTTATTACATTAAGGAAATATTTAAAAATTTTTTTTTTTAAATAATTTTCAAAACTTTTTAAAACTAAATTTCAAAAAAAAAATAAATACAATTTGTTTGTCCATTAGAAAGATTTCAAAATTTTTTTTTTATCTAATGATAAAAATAAGTTTATCTTTTTTATGCTCATTACATTAAAACAGATTTCAATTTTGTTTTTTAAATAATTTTCAAAATTTTTCAAAAATAAATTAAAAAACAAAAACAATTTTTTTATCTAATGACATAAAAAACAGATTTAAAAACAATTTTTTTAATAAATTTCAATACTTTTTAAAATTAAATTTATCTTTTTTTTATCTCATTACATTAAAAAGATTTCAACAATTTTTTTAAATAACTTTGAAAACTTTTTAAAAATAAATTTCAAAAAACAAATTCACTTTTTGTATCACTGACATTAAAAACAGATTTCAAATTTTTTTATATTAGAATAGTTTTCAAAACTTTATAAAAATAAATTTCAAAACAAAAAATTAAATTTTTTTATCTAATGTCATTAAAAACAGATTTCAAAATTTTTTCGTAAAAAAAATTCAAAACATTTTAAAAATAATTTTCAAAAACTAAAAACAAAGCTCCATTTCTTATCGAAAGGCATTAAAGAAATGCACTAACTTCTTCTGATTTTACAGCTGCAAGTCAAAACAGGTTAGGTCAAAACATATAAAAGATAATCGTTTAGATTTCAAACAAATTTTCTTTATTTGTTTTGAAAATTTGCTTAAATGTGTGGAATTATTCTACTTTTATTAAAAATGTTTTTGAATTATTTTTTTAAATATATTTCAGGTCTTCTTTTAATAAATTTCAAAATTTTTCAAAAATTATATTAGTTTAAACTTTTTTCTATAAAAATCCAACTCTTTTTATTTTGATTACTTTATACTATTTTTCGAAGTCTCTTCTAGTGTGGATTGGTAGAATGAAGAGCTCTATTATCAAAAATAAATTTAAAAAAATATGTACAAATTTCTGCTGATTGACCAGCTGCATTTCGTATTAACTCTGCAACAACTCCACTAGCACTTCCAACCGATTTTCTTTGTTTTTCACAAGAAACATCTTTGCTGCTTTCTTCATTCGCACTATCTTAATTAACTCAAGAGCCAAGGAAAAAGTGATATTTTTAAGCGCCTACACACATACACACTAATCGAATGTGTGAAAGAAATTCCATTTCATTCTCTATTTGTATATTTTTTTTCGACAAAAATTAAAGCTACCAGAAAATGTGAAAAATGCAGACACAGTAAACGTAAAAAGTAGACAAACGCTGCACGCTGACTCATCAAAAATGTCTGAAGCAGCTTGAACTGCACATAAACTGCAGTCCACTTTTAAAGTACTTGCTTGTTGGTGTGTAAATACGTGTGTGTTTTGAGGTTATGTACGCACACACTGCACTTTGTTAAAATGCACAGATGTATGCGATTTTGAGGTTATGTGCAGCCTGAAATGCAACAGCAGTTAATGTCTACTTTATGCTGCGGTTACGTGTTGAAAGTTGGTGGTCTGATGGATGGCCAGGCGAAAGAAAAACTCAACTGTGTAGCAGTAATTTAAGGGTTAGACACGCGCGCGCATACCCTTTACCCATCACCCGTATGCCAGCTTGCAGTGTCTTACAGCATGTCTACACACAGCTTAGAGGTCGTCAAAAGACTGCAAGCAGCTTGCTGTTGTTGTTGCTGTAGCTGTCGTAGTAGCGGTTAGAGGTAAACTCTCGTTCCGTCTCAATGCGTCCTGCACTCAGCTGCCGGTTTGCAGTGAGGCTTGAAACTCAATTTTGTATATTTGTAATGTATCTGAGTTTTATTTCCCTGCGTTGCCGGTCTTCTGGTCTTTTGTGTCTTGGCGGTCTGAACTTAACCTTTGCAATTAGGTTGCTTCACAAAGTCTTGAGAATTTCGTTTCTTTTTTGCAGTCTGCATATTCTTCGTCTTCTATCATTCCTCAACACCACCAGCTGCCTCACGCTGTCCCATGGTTGTCATCAGTTGTCGCTTATCTGCATCTCTCGAACTGGAGCTTTGGCACTGGCACGTTTTTTCTTTTTATTACTTTTTTTGTATTTCTTAGCTGCTGGATTTTTTTCCTCTTCATTTCCCTTTTTCTTTTTATTGCCTTCATTCCATGCTGCTTGCATAATAACAATAATAATAAAACTGTGTTGCAACAAAAAAACAAAAAAAACCTGATAACAAAGCAAGGTTTATTGCGATTTTGTTCTATGCTGCGGCTTTCTGGCACGTCATGAGTTTGGCCTTTTAACGATCGTCTCCGTCGCCCTCGTTCCGCCTACAGTTGATATGCACCTTGCAATTCGACTATCCGGCAGTGCTGACTAATCAATCTTTACATGATTTTATTCGTTGTCGCTACAAATACGCTTGTAAAAGTATCTTACGGACATACAAAAAAAAATAAAACAAAAAAAATTAAAAATTGGAAAGAGGCAGGTTCCAGCAGAAAAAGGAAGAAGGCTTTTTCTGCTGGAACCTGCCTCTTTCCAATTTTTAATTTTTTTTGTTTTATTTTTTTTTGTATGTCCGTAAGATACTTTTACAAGCGTATTTGTATAGTGCCCAATGTAACTTTGTCTTTATTGTTATTGCTATTGTTGTGGCCATTGCCACTAGTGGCGAAGGCAGGCTTTTTAAGTGAATGACGTCTGATGACGCAAACACCTCCGTAATGGTTGGTGAACGTCCCATTAAGGCTCTCGCGTCATTTGAAATGTTGTCTTTTGGGTGTTTCTTTAAAAGCGTGTAAAAGGGAAATGGAAAAAGAGTTTTTATTTTTGTTTTGAGTATTTAATTTCTTGATCTATTGTTAAAAAATAAAAATTTTTTTTTGGCCATACAAGGTTCGCTCAAAAAGTTGTCTGCCTTTTTTATTTTTTGAGGTAACAGTGTTAAAGTAATATTGATTAAAAATTAATTTCGAGCTATACTTCAGGAGCGGTTCTATCTTTTCGTTTTTCTTTGGATTTACTTTTATTTTTTTATGTCGACTTGAGGCAAATAAAAACAAATATTCCATGAAACGAGAGCAATAATTTGTTCGTAATCGAAAATCCGTGGTGTCCTGTACTCAATTTTTTAACCCTCTAGTGCCCAAAGTGACCTTGAGGCACTCTCTATTAAAGCCAATTATTTTTATTCATCAAAATAATGATTTCCATCACTCAAAAACATTTTTTTTTATAAAAAAATTATTCATAAACCAAATTGGTCAAAATAAACACTTTCATCACTAAAAATCATTTTTGTTATTTATTAAAATATAAAATTTATTAAAAAAAAACAAAAAGGTTGATTAATTTTGCGCCAGCACGTGCATGTAGTACGTAACGATCAAAATGGAACACGTAACGGTCAAAATAAAGATTTCCATCACTCAAAATCATTTTTTTTAATTTAATAAAAAAATATTCAAAAAGGAAAAAAATTGGATGATTAGTTTTGCGCCACCGTGCACAATGAATCGCGTTAAGGTCAACTACGAAGAGATCTATAACTCGTTTTAGTATTTAGTAAAAAAGTTATGTAAAAAAATTAGATTGGATGATTAATTTTCTGCCACCTTGCATAATGAATCGCGTTAGGTCAAAATAATGATTTTCATCACTCAAAATCATTTCATTTATTAAATAAAAAAGTTATTTAAAAACAAAATTGGATGAATAATTTTGCGCCACCTTGCATAATGAAGCGCGTTAAAGTCAAAATAAAGATTTCCATCACTCAAAATAATTTTTTTATTTAATAAAATAATTTTTTTATTTAATAAAAAAGTTATTTAAAAAAATTGAACGAATAATTTTGCGCCACCTTGTATAATAGAGCGCGTAAAGGTCAAAATAAAGTTCTCCATCATCCGAAGCATTTTTTTTATTTAGTAAAAAATTAATTCAAAAACAAAATTGGTTGAATAATTTTGCGCCACCTTGCATGATGAATCACATTAAGGTTAAAATAAAGATTTCTATAACTCTTTCTTCTATTTAGTAAAAAAGTTATTTAAATAAAAAAATTGGATGATTAATTTTGCGCCACCTTTGTAGGATCGGGTAAAATCAATATTTCCATAACTCTTTGTAATATTAAAAAAGAAGTTATTAAAAACAAAATTGGATGATTAATTTTGCGCCACCTTGCGCTATCCCAGTCCTCAATGAAGTGCTTGGTTTCAACGATGTCCGGTTTTGGTATCCAACGCACTGACGTTCTTTGTCGAAAATTACTGAAATAGCCACCAACCACGGCTGCTCATCAATTGTTTGACTTCAAGAAATTTATTTCAGCTGTTTCCTCTTTCAGAGGCTTTTTTTTTTGTCGCACTATAGACTTCTATCCAAATCTTACGAGCCTTTCAAGATGGCTCTTACCTATTCACTTGTTGCATTGTTAATTTTTTTTTATTGCTTTAACGATCGGCACTCACGCAGAAAAGCTGCGTTTACCATTTAATCCATTTTAATCTCCTTTTCAGAGAAGGATGCTATTTAGTATTTTCTCTGTAAATGTCCGAGTTTGGCAGCCAGACGATTAAGGCCATTGAGTTCTCCTTTCTTCGACAGCCTACGGCAGTGCTTCAACCTAAATTTCATCAATATTTTCCATTACATCAGCAACTCTAGTTGGTTGTAGATATCTGCCCGTTGGAGGTCTCATAATGGTATCAAAGCGGCACTTTAGTGCTACTTGAGGAGTGCCAGTCTGGTACTTCAGCCATTTCACCTATCTTCACCTACATCCTTAATTTCTGTTTACTATATTTTGGTTTTTACTTCCGCTACTACGATTTTAGTTTCCGCTGCCCTGTTAATTTTCTATCATTTTATTTCACCACTGCAGGTTTGACTAGCTAACTTCAAGTACTCATCTATTCTTATTAGTATCTATTCACCTGTTGCGTTGTTTATTTTTTCTTTTAATTTCACTTTCTTCACCTCCATTTCAGTTCTTATTTTTCCACTTCTTGCCTTTTTAGTTATTTATTTTTAATATTTCCATTCTTTTTCCTATTCAACTTCACTTCATTTAAGTTAGCCACACTTCACCTTAAATGATTTAATTAGTCAAATTTACTCTTTTTAAAATTTCTTGGAATACACATCCAGTCATGCATATCCTCTCACTTCCTGACCGCACCTTTCCGCTCTTTTCTGTCTTTAGATGTCTTTTGCATGAATTTATTCATAGGTAATCGTTTTTTTCTACAACTAATTTTCTCGCATTTCAATCTCGTCCTAAGTGAAAAATGAACAGAAAAAATAAGACAAATAATTCTTAATATTTCTAAGAAATTGCTTGCTCTATGAAGGCTGCTGTATTCCTCGCTGTGAATGCAAACAAAATAATTTTGTTGAATTGATAAACGCAAACCTATAGGCGCCTTTGAAGGATTTCGATTTTTTTTTTAATTGAATTAATTAATATTTTCCATCATAATTTGCTTTTAAACCGCATTTTAGCGTGCTTTCTGTGCTAGTTGGGGAAGCTTGAGACATAGGAAACTTTAAATGAGTTTTGTGGATTTATTTTCAAAACATCAAATGTGGTTGTTTTTACTTCCTTCTAACGCATAATGCTTCCTAAATACTGTGCCAAAATTTCAAGGAAATCGATGAAGAACTTACGGAGATACACGACTTTATCCTTTTCTCGAAAAGTTTAAAATTGCCGATTACGCAATCATTCGAACTAAATTTGCGTATAGTTGCTCTATTTCACTAATTTCCTTTACTATATATGTACATACATATGTGCATCCATCTTTCAGCCTGACCCGATCTGTATGCTTGACCATAAGCGCTCACATTAAGTTGTTCTCATTGAACTCTGACCTTTCAGAAATTATACTTGCCATAAATGACAGTTGTTGCGCTTACCCTCAATTGTGTTCGTTAGTGACTGGAGAAGACATACAATTTCGCGCTTAAATTTCAAACAATCAGCCACACCATGCACAAGCACACATAGACATATGCACATATGTATGTAGTATGTGAATTCTATGCACCCTGCAGGAAAAAGTCCCTAGTACTAAACTGATGCGCATTCCGTACAGCCTTCTTCTCTTTTCCTTTTACGGTGCGTTTTTCGGAATAACTACGTATGTAAGTGAAGAGATGGGATCTGGTACGCTATTTTTCGATCTTTCTGGTAAATTTTATAAATCTATATCCTAGGAAGTTTCAATTATTTCCGCTAACTCCCCTCTTTGGAAGCTCCAAGCTGTTAAAAAATTTGGCAGATGAGATTTCATACGCTCTGCATCCCTTACTTTTCGCTCTTCTAAAAATTGGTGGTTGCTCGCTTTTCCAATAGTTCGAAATTAATGCAACACTTAACGGATGGGATCTAGTAAGCTCTGTATCTCTTTCCCGATAGTTCGAAACTAATTCTAAAGTCAGTTTTTTTCGATAGTTCTGGTAAATTTTACACTTCGCTATACCCTTTTTTTCGATAGTCCTGAGCAGGTGTTAAGTTTTATATCCTGTTTTGGGTATTTGCCCGAGCTTCTCCTCCTATTTGTGGCGCGCGTCTTGATGTTGTTCCACAAATGGAAAGACCTACAGTTTTAAACCGACTCCGAACGGCAGCTATTTTTACAAGGAGCTTTTTCGAAGCAGACATACACGCGGAGGTTTGCTATTGCCTGCCGAGAAACAGAAATGTATTCTACCATATAACATTTAAAAGAAAGAAGCTGCAACCCCCGACCTGTGCCTGTACCAAATCCAATTGGTTAAAATGGGAATAAAATGATAGCCAATTTTTTTTAATGACGAATGTATTTTACTAGTTTTGCTCGAGGAACGGACTGAAAGTGCAATGTTTATGTTTTAAAGATTCTCTGATTCTAGCTCGCGTCTTGCCTTTGTGGCAATGATCTATGAGTAGAGCGTTGCGATGTCCTAGGTTCGGTTCTTGGTTGAGGCAAATAAAACTTATACTTTATTTCATTTTTTTAATTGTTGTTCACTCTGCAATTTGTTTTTTTTTTCCTTTTATTGTTTTTGGTGGGTGAGGTAGAGTTCAAAATGCCTTCGCACTAACAGCGACCGTCGTCTACTGCGTTGAGTGGTATGGCCATTAAAACAATCCCTCCTCTAATTGTGGTAATAAACACTTTGTTAATTCAGATGTGACTCAATAACTTTTTGTTTTTATTTACTTATGATGTCGAATGCACTTCATTAGCATCAGATCGACCCAAACCTGTAAGCTTAACCAGCCTCAGAAATTACTCTACTGAGACTTAATAAGAAGAACTGTGTAGTCATCACACGCCGCCTCGGTTGCTATGTACCAGTACTTGAATGTCAATTGGTAGCATTTATTCATTATTTATTCAATCTATAAGTAAAATGTGTATTAATTGATTGCCTAAATAATTAATTCACAGCTGAGATCATCTAACATTTACAGAATAAAGTATGCCATTAAATATACGGCAAAGCAGGCCGTTGAAGTAATACCAAAATACTAATAAATGTTAAAAATAATTAATGAAAATTTTAAAATGTAGATACTTGAAACTGAACTGCTAAATAACGTTATGCTTGCATTACAATTTTTTTATATTGTAAAAGAATTTTTTTTGGAATTTTTTGTTTATAAAAAATTTGTTTGGAATTTTTTTTTTTAATGTTTTTTTCTTTTTGAATAATGGTTTTTTGTAATTTTTTTTCTTTTATAAATTTTTGTTTTTATAATTTTTTTTGGGTAAAATTTTTTATAGTTGGCCATACTTATTTGAAGCCTTTTGAAATTTAAAAACTTGAAACGCTATTATCGCATTGGAAAATTTGTTTTGTAAACAGTTATTTTGGGGATTTTTGTTTTTGGGAAAAACGCTATGTTCGAATTGAAACTTGTTTTTTTTGAATTTTTTTCGGGATTTTTTTGGAAATAACGCTTTGCTCGAATTGGAATTTTTTTTTTTTTTTTAAATTTTTTTTTGAATTGTTTTTTTTTTTTTGTAAACATGTTTTTCGGGATTTTTTTGGAAATTACGCTATGCTCGAATTGAAAATTTTTCTTTGTAAACAATTTTGTTTTTAATTTGTTTTTTGTAAAAATTGTTTTGTAAACAATTTTGTTTTTAATTTTTTCTTGTAAAAATTGTTTTGTGGAATGTTTGTTTGGAAATAAGGCTATGCTCGAAGTGAAAAATTTTTTTTGTAAAAGTAAAAATTTAATTTTGATAAATTTTTTCTAATTCTAATTCTAGAGGAGACATTTTTCCGCTATTCCATCTTTTTCCTGCAGGCCATTCATTGTACGAATCTTTGTGTATCCCCTTCCATGCATGTGCCCGTGAGACATTCACAAATGTGTTTGTTTTTGTGCAATTCTTTGGTGTCCAACAAGTGCCTCCATTTGTGCTGCTTTCATTTCTTCAAAAGTGCCCGCACTCTTTGCGTTCGTTTAAGCACCGTTACCGACCAAGTGACGACAACAAAGAACTCAATTGAGTAATTTAATTTTTTTGTTTTTTTTTTTTGTAATTTCGTCCCCTTTCTTCTTGCATAGATTATTATTATATTATTGCGGGAGATGGTTGAATTTTTTTCTTTTTATTAATTTTTGTTTTTCTTCGTTCAACTGCCAGTTTTTTAATTCACATAAAATGCGCAGAAAATTTATAATGACTTAATAAGCAAAATTCTGTAGAATGACCGCCGAATAGCATAGAAAACTTCTCAATGAGATTCTGCCGAATGCGAGCTGAATCACATTTAGTGAGGCAGTGAAATATGCGGGGGCTTGCTAGGAAGATAAGAATGGGGGATTTGTATGTATTTACATTTGAATTACTTAATTAAGCAAGGCGCAAAAGAACGAGTTAAATTATAGTAGTAAATATTAAACCGTTTTTGGGGTCAAACTAGCAAAGTCTGATCAATCGGCCGGAAGCAACTCTGAAGAAATTTCTGAAGGGAAATTCCAAAAGCGCTGAATTGAACACTAAATTGAGGGTATGGGGTAAGCCACATAATCAGTCGTGATTTTCTTAGTACTACATAAGGCACAGTTGAAACTGAAAAATATTTTAAACTACACAGAGCAAGGCCACGGTGAAAAAAATTCAGAAGGAGTGGCCAATTCAAGGCCATCAACCGGCTCTCAGCGAATTTGAACGAATCAGCTGATTGGCTGACATAACCAAGGTCATGACGGCGGTTTGTTTATGCAAAAACTGAGGAAGTGTTGGTCTACCTAGAATGCCAAACCTTCGTCTGGCTAGAGCAAAACAGTTCCACAGAGGTACGAAATTGTCTCTTCTTCCTCTTCTTCAGCTATACACCTTCTGCAGAAGTCATGTATTTCAACGCATATCCTCTACCCTGTTATAATAGAAATTAGTGACTAAGGCTATGATTAGTTTGACTCAGCAGAGGTGGCCGCAATAATTATTATTAATTTTTTTTTCTATATAAATAATTTCTTTTTTTTTCAAAAATATATATTTTATTTAAATGTTTTCTTATACAATAAAATTGGAAACTGAATTTCGTTAATTAAAAATATTATTCTTTAAAAAATTTCCTCTCTTTTTAGTATATAACATATCTTTTCTGTATAAATAATTTTAAAATTAAAATTTTTTAAATTTTTTTTTCAATTTATTATTCAAATTATTTATTTTCCAAAAATGAATTTTTTTTATTTTAAATTTCTTCTTTATAAAATTAACCTCCCATATGATTTTTCACCCCACAGCTATTTTTAACTACGAAAGTAAAATTAATTTATCAAAAATATTCTTGTTTATAAAATTTGCAATTTTTTAGTATATTAAATATTGTTTTCTGTATAAATAATAAAAAAAACAATTATTAATTTTTTTTCAAAAATAATTTTTTTCAAAAATAATTTTTGTTTTTTATTTATAAAATTTACCTACCCCGAGAATCTTTCACCCACAGCTATTCTTCACTAAGAAAGTAAAATTTGTTTATAAAAAATATTATTTTTAACAAAATTTGTAATTTTTTAGTACAATATATTAAATATTTTTTTCTATATACCTAAAGTAATTTTTTTTTTCACAAAAATATTTCTCTACTTAAATTTTTTATTTAAATTTAATAACTAAAATATTATTATTTACAGTCTTTTTACTATACTAATATTATTTTTCCTATATAAATAAAATTAAAAAATAATTTTTTTAAATATATTTCTCTATTTTAATCTTTTATTTATAAAGTTTACCTACCACTCGATTTACTCCTCAGCAATTCTTATATAAAATTTCTTTATCAAAAATATTATTATTTACAAAAGCTTTGAGAGGTGGCCACAATTACCGGGCAGTTCCGCAAATTCGCTATTCTCACGAAATAAAAATTGACAAGACTCATAAAATTTCCGTCCTCTCAACCTCAACCTTCGTCTGGGTTGACGAAACTAATGAAACTTAAAATCTCTGCAGCGAGGTCACTAAACCTGGACCGCACACGAAAAGCGAAGCACGAAATGCTCGGCGCTGTAAATGTAATGCGACTATTATGGCACTAAACAATACATAAATGGGAGTTTTCGGAGCGCGGCATAGAATGGAAATCTGAAACAAACGAAGAAGAAATGATCAATAGGTAGAAAATTGAAACATGAAACTAAAAATAATTCTTTTGGTGATGTAATTAAACGAAACATGTTCAAAATGTTGGTTAAAGCCAAACGAACTAAAAAAAAAATAAAAGAAAATCCAAGAAATGAGACATGTGAAGAATCACAGCATTATTTCAAGCCTAAGCTTTGTGGTGGTGGGCGTTTTTAAGCCGCTTGAAATTCTAGAGCTCGCCTTGTTTTTATATGACATTAATATTATACATGATTTGAAGATGCCATGAGAATAATTTATCGCTGTCGCTCGCGCACCTAAACATGGCTTAGACTTGTTGTCGTCGAACGTCTATTGAACCGCAGCATAGGCGATTGAAGCACAAAAGTGAATTATAAATGAAAAAAAAAAAAACTAATAGAGCATGAAAAACCACACACGCACACAAAGCTGAGTCGAAAAGAAAAGACAAAAGCAATTAAAAGTCAACAAAAAGAACGCGTGGGTTCTACGTACAAATTTGTATCATTTAGAAAATTACTTTAGTGGTGAGTTCCAAAAAGTCATCAACTAGTCAAAAAATACCACTTACTTTGAGAAGCTGCTTATGTTTTTAAGTGCATTATATTTCACGCATTTATTTCTGATTTAGTCTGTGTTTATAAGTTGCTTCAGTTTTCCCCCCGCACGAGTGTTTGTTCACTCCTCTTCTCAAGTGTGCTTGATAGTGTTAATTTTCGCTCGCGCCTATATTGGTTTGGCGCCATGCTGCTTCTTCAGTTTTTATTGGTTTTTTTCTTTTTATTTCACTTAACCCTTAACTGGTATCGTAAATTTTACTAACGAAACTAGTATCGTGGGGGCCGCGCGGCCCCCAATTAAAACTCGATTCTAGGAGACAAATGTCTACAATTTTTTTCAAGAATTATTTTGATAGGACAAATAACAAGCTTGTTTTATGAAATTAATAAGTTTTTATTCATATACTTCTTTTAACTTATTTACTACAAGAGATCACAAAATTTGGACAATTTTTTGGTATTTTTTTCTTACCACTATAAAAATAAAAAAAAATTTTATTTCGAAAGTCTTTAGCTAACATATGTATGTTTTCTTATTTCTTATAAAATCAACTTTGAAAAAATAAACTAAAACATAAGTATTTCAACGTTTAGTGGGGGTATAGTGGGGTCCGCACGGCCCCCGAAACGTACGTAGCTCCGCTCTGGTAAAAGCTTCAGCGCCGAACGTCCGACACCCGCCGCGTGTCGCGACGTAATGAGATTACTCAAAATGGCAGCCGCGTACTATGCGTAGTTTTTAAGAAATTCAAAAAAATAAAACGCGTGGGGTCTGCGCGGCCCCCACGATACCAGTTAAGGGTTAAATTTTCATTGCTGCTGCCACTTATTTCCCTCCGTCACTAATGTTCAAATATTAACTGTAATTATTATCGCTGTGCGGGGCTCAAAACTTATCGTAAATTAGCTACTGTATTTGTTTTGAAGCTTTCGCTGTTTGCTATCGCTCGTTGAAAGTCAACGATTTGTGAATGTAATTTGGTTTTTAATTCTCGTCTTTATAGCACTGATTTACACTTTGGCGTATCACGCAGCTTTTCGTCTTTTCGAGAATTCATTTGTAATCATTTTTCATGGTTGAGTTTCCGTTGTTCTACGATTCTGTAAGCTGCTTAGCAGGTTGCTCCAATGTTATGCGAGTGGTGGGTGTTTTATTACTGGCGGACTTAAAATTCTTCTACATTTGAACGGAAAGCGTTTATTAGATTTCAATTTAAATTTTTTTTAATACTTAGTTTTATGCTGCTGGTACAGAAAATGAACTTGAAAATATTATATGCCCTCGAGCGGACTTTCGTAATACTATGATAAAATCTTATTTAAATCTTATGATAAAATCGCATTTAATAGTGCATAACATACGAGGTGGTGATGAAAAGTATCGAGAGTAGAAGAACAGTCACAGCTGTAGAAGAAATTAGCTTGCGCCAAACGCCAGTTCTTCAACGCGAATTATCTTCTTTCG
Source organism: Anastrepha obliqua (assembly GCF_027943255.1). Lineage (NCBI taxonomy): Eukaryota > Metazoa > Arthropoda > Insecta > Diptera > Tephritidae > Anastrepha > Anastrepha obliqua. Next base: position 117,779,091 of record NC_072893.1, on the reverse strand, counting down.
TATCTAAACAAATAAAAATAGTCAAATGTTAAGGGCCACTTTCTCAGTGTCAAGTTCGCTGTACATTTTTGTATTGTAATATATATAAGTCGAAAAGTTAAGAGAAAGAATACCACTATGCATCTTTCTGGTATTAAAAACTGAAAAAAATATTTTTTATCTAATTTTTTTATTTAGAAAATTTAACTGCCACAGCATTCGGAAATTTGTTTATGAAAAATATTATTACATACAAGATTTCTAATTTTTTTAGGATTTTCCAATAACTGGTGCTATTTTGAATAACCCGCTATTTCGCTAGATGTCACTTTTGAAGCTGTCATTTTTTGATATTTGACAAGTAGAAACTACGCCATTAATAGAAATGGAACGATATGCGCTTAAACAATGCATTGAAATTATTAAAATCCACTATAAAAATGGAGAAAATTTGGCAGAGACGGTTTGTAAAACTCGAACATTTTTGGGTCATCGTAAAGCACCTTGTCGGACCGCAATACAGAAATTGGTGAAAAAATTCGAGCTGTTGGGACAAGTTAGTGATGTGAAGAATAAAACCCGTGCACGTCGCCCAAGGACAGCCGAAAATATAAATAAATGCTGTTCTAGCCGAAAGTGTTGAAGAAAACCCATGTCCATTCCTCGTCGTTCTTTGGGATTAGGCATTCCACAAACGTCATTACACCGTATTTTGCATAAAGATTTAAGCTCTAAGGCTTATAAAGTCCAGTTAACACAAGAACTCAAGCCGGCCGATTATCAGCAATGTCGTGTCTTTGCTCCGGAATTCCATAGAAAAATCATCTTGAGTGATGAGGCCCATTTCCATCCCGTTGGCTTCGTCAACAAGCAAAATTGTCGGATCTGGGGCTCAGAAAACCCAAGAGTTATTGAGAAAAGCCTCTCTATCCTCAACGTGTGACTGGTGTGGTTTATGGTCCGGCGGAGTCATTGGACCTTACTTTTTCGAAAATGAAGTTGGAGCAACAGTTACGGTGAATGGATTCCGCTATCGACAGATGATTAACGATTTTTTATGGCCGGAATTGGATGGTATTGATCTGGACAACGTTTATTTTCAACAAGACGGCGCAACGTGCCATACGAGCAATGAAACCATTGATCTTTTACGGGAATAACACCTCTTATTGGAAAACCCTTTATATTAAATATTTTTTTCTATATAACATTTTTTTTTCTTTAATTTCAAAAAAATGTTTTTTTATTTTAATATTTTTTATAAAATTGAAAACTGAAATTCGTTTATCAAAAATATTATTCTTTAAAAAATTTGCCCTCTTTCTAGTATATTACATATTTTTTTCATAATAAATAAATTTAAAATCAAAATTTTGGAAATTTTTTTTTTCAAAAATAAATTTTTTATTACTTTACATTTTTTCTTCATAAAATTTACCTATTCCACGATTCGGTCACCCACAGCTACTCTTAACTAAGAAAATAAAATTTGTTTATCAAAAATATTATTTTTTTCAAAATATTCCCTCTTTTTAGCACTTACATATTGTTTTCTATGTACTCGTAAAAACATTTTTTTTTCAAAAATATTAAATTTTTTTATTTTCAAAAATAAATTTTTTTATTTTAATGTTTTATTGATAAAATTTCCCTACCAGTTTATTTTTGTTTTTTCAAAAATATATTTTTTTATTTCTAAAATTTACTTGCCTCACGCCTCACAAATCTTTTACTCCTCAGCTTTTTCTTATCTTAGAAATTAAAAAATGTTCCCCAAAAATTCTTTTCGTTATTAATTTTTTATTTACAAAATTTCTCTACCGCAAGCTTCACTCATTCTTCAGCTAGACTTAACTAAGCATTTTGTGCCTAAAATTCGTTTGGTATGTAAAGCGAAAGAAATCGATCATTGCTAATTAACATAAGACCACAAAAAAAGAAAAATACTTCAAAACAAAGTAAATTCTTCAGTCTAAACAAAAGTCTACAGGTAGAAAAGAAATGGACAGGCTATCAATCAAAGAAAAGGAATGTGGTGAAGTCAACATGAAATAAAAGATTCGATTTCATTTTACATATCTAATCCCGCATTTTCAACTATTATAAAATTTTTTTGTTTGTATTTGCTATTATACACACAGTGATTGCTGCTAAAAATCGTACAGCTGAATATTTATTTCACTTTTGCTTTTGTTCGTTAATTTATTATAAAAGTAAGGTTCATCTTCAAACAAATTATTAAAACATTTTAAAAATTCATCAAATCTTTTTTTTTGATTTTTGAGAATTTTTCGTGCGTACTTTAAAATTCAGATTGCTGGGTCAACTGGTTAATGTGAGTTTAGAAATTTTGCCAATACTGAGACTCTTTTCTGACTTTATTCTGACTATCTCATGAATTTCTTCCCCCTTTCGTTGGGGTTTTAGAGTACTAGTAAGTAATTTCTTAACTTCTATGTTCAGCCTGGAAGACGCAGAGGTAAAAAAGTATTAATTTTGTCAGAGAGTCACGCAGTACCTCACTTTACTGAACATTCATATATTGAAAGTTACTTAGGGCAGAAATCAGTGACGGAATCAATATTCGTACCTATCAATGGAATAGTTAATGAGGGAACTTACGATATTTTAAAAAACTCAAAATATCCGTTGACGAATTTGGAATGAGAAGCCAGCCAGTCAACACTGAGGTCCAGCGCTAAAGCCTAAAGCGTTAGAGCCCTTAAAGATAACAAAGGAGGTAATGAATGGTTTTAATAGAGTCGAGTTGATGTATTTCACTCACCAAGTCTGAGTCTTATATAGTTAGGAAAATCGAGAAGCTACTGAATTCGGGCGCTGAATCGAGCTATACCCTTAATAAACTAACTGTAATGCACGGCGGCCGCCGTAGCCGAATGGGTTGGTGCGTGACTACCATTCGGAATTCACAGAGAGAACGTTGGTTCGAATCTCGTTGAAACACCAAAATTAAGAAAAACATTTTTCTAATAGCGGTCGCCCCTCGGCAAGCAATGACAAACCTCCGAGTGTATTTCTGCCATGAAAAAGCTCCTCATAGAAATATCTGCTGTTCGGAGTCGGCTTGGAACTGTAGGTCCCTCCATTTGTGGAACAACATCAAGACGCACACCACAAATAGGAGGAGGAGCTCGGCCCAACACCCAAAAAGGGTGTACGGGCCAATTATTTTAATGCAGGGCAGACGTCTATAACAAATCAAAACATCTCTTGATGAATTTGAAGAACAAAGATACTATACTATAAAATTTTTTTGAGAGAACCAAGAAGCAGCTGAGGTTGGGGCGTTGGCTCAAGATTCAATCTTAATGGTAACAAGAGAGCAGATGATTTGAACAAGTCGAAACATCTAGGCACGAATTTGAAGCACAGAAGTGATATACTATTTGCTGAGAGAACCAAGAAGCAGCTGAGGTTCAGGCGCTGAATCAAAATCCATCTCGCTTCGACCTTACGAAAAGAACTTTAAAGGTAACAAAAGAGTGAATGAATTGATCAAAATCTCTTTGAATTTGAAGCAGCAAGCCATTGTAAAATTCAATAGCGGAAATCAAGGTAGAGCTACAAATAGAATTCCAGCAAATTGTTGCAAGAAGGTGGAAGCGACTTTGGTACAAATTAAAGAAATTCCGAACAGAGTTTCCGTTTGAAATGCAGATCAAGGAAATATATGTAAATATATTCAGAATATTTAGGCCGATAGTCTTAGCTACCAGAGAACCAGAAGAGGGGAAACTCTTGAACACCGTTTATGTTCTTGCCCTGCATTAGCAAGAACTCGAATGAAATGCTTAGGAGCTCTACAATATGAGCGGTTAGAAAGTCTCTTGGAGTTAGAGGATCTATTACTTAGATTCGCAAAAGACGTAGGCTTATTGCAAGAAGCCTTTTACAAAGAAGCGTAAGGGTCAAGCTCCATCTGGTACCATTAAGAGTCAATAGGTCTATGTGATGGCTTTCAGAAAGCCAGGTCAACCTAACCTAACCTAACCTAACCTTAGCAACCAGTGCCTTTTGTAATGTAATCTAATTATTCATAATTATATTTAAAATACATAAAAAATAAAAAAAATAAAAAAAAATAAAAAATAAATAAATGAAAAATATTCAGAATACGGGGAATCAAATTTTCAACGCTCCAATGGGAAATGGCCTGACTGAACTGTAGCTGACTGCGTTCTTGTAACTTTGAAGAAAGCAAAAAGAAGAAAACTGTGCTTCACAGCCAGTTAGAGTGGACAACTCTGCCGCACCCGACCTGGTTGCTTCTGAATGCTGAGCTTTGAACAGATCTTCAATTCTCAATGGCTGACAGTAAGAGATTTTTCAACAAATAAAAACGTCAGAAGTTAATTTCTGATAGCAGAATGCAGTGGACGACCCAATGGGAGTGTAAAAAATTAAACTGCAGGCTCGAGTTAGCTTCAAACTTCAAGCATTTAATGAATGCTTCTTAATTAGTTTGGCATGAATAGTTGACATTTTCGTGCTGTGATGATTTTTAAGGGAGGTTTTTCCGTGACAGAAATACATCCGGAGGCTTAACATCACCTGCCGGGAAATGAACAAATCAACTATTCCATTACTCACACTTACATAAATGCCCGTAAATTATATAACTAATGTATTCGTTTTCTCATTGCCACTTTTGCCCCTAAAACCCACCTACCTGTCACGATTGCTTACATCAAATTTTTTATTATTGCCTTAAATGTCATTTGGACTATGATGAAAAACCATTAAACATTAGAATAAACACTAAAAAAACAGTCCGTGCACATATACACGCGCACATTCTTAACTCGTCATTAGAAATCATCAAAGCTGAAATGTAAAAAAAAATGGAAAACCGCACAAAAAACTTTATAAAGAGAAATAAATTTTTATATATTAGAAACTGAGAAATGTGAAATGAAAAGAAGAAATAAAAATTTAAATGCGCTCATCAGCGAAAAAATCTCGGAAACTATAGTTTGAATGCCTGACATCATTTGCTGTCAGTGAATGACAGATCTGTCAACTCACTGACAAGCGGACGCACAAGTGAGCGTAGGCAAAAACTGAGAAAGCCAGAGTGAGTGATGGTGGCAGGAAAGTATGAGCAAACAAATACATGCAGACGGTGATAGTAGAAGGTAAATATCACAAATAGCCATCTATATGTATGAGCTGGCTTTTATACTCAAAAAGGTAAATAAATATGCAGTTGTGTGCGACAAAATAGCAGTGCCCTATAAAATATCCATCATCATGTCTTCGTAGCTTTATTGCAAATTTAAATAAAGTTAGTGGGTAACCCAAAATTTGGTTACAGGAATTTGGAAGAAAAGTGTAGTAGAGAAGTCGTCTCCGCGAAGCTACGCGTTAGAACTTCTGGATCACTGCCGTATTCGCTGTCAAGCTTATAGGAGTAACAGGTCACAGGATCATTGCAGGAAACTGTATAGCCAGGCAGAGTACACTTCAGGTAGTTTCTGCAGTTTGTTCTTGGCTGGTTGTGCCACGAAGGAGCTCAGCTGAGAGAGTAAACTAGCAAGTAAGGCCGCGGACTAATTCTGGCTACAGGTAGATCGTTTAAGAAGACATCCAATGCTAACTTCTAAGCATTTTTCCATACTTTTGGAGCCTCAAACGCACACTACCCGACGGAAATCTATGCGGTGCAACTCAACGTAACTTCGAATCCCTATTGCAGTAACTGTCTGGAGGATGAGTCTCCTTCACGTCTATTACTCAGCTGCTCTGCTTTTAGGAGGCTTACCTTCAAGAATCTTGGCTCCTGTGGAGCTGTTCATTTGCCTTTGCAAAGAATTTAGCTCTACAAATCCATTAGTCGAGATTGGGGTCCAAGTAATAAGATTTAGATAGAACCAGTAGCTATTAGTCATCTTAATACCATAGACCACGAATGGTTCACCAACCAGTAGGTAGAGAGATGAAATGTTTGAAGTATGAGACTGCCGCTTCCCAAGTAGCATTAAACCGCCATTTTGATACCCTTTTAAGGCCTCACAAGGGCAGATATCTACAGCCAACCAGAGCTGTTGATGTAACACAGAAGGTTGATGGAATTTAGGTTGAAGCCCTGCCTGTAGCCTAGCTGTGGAAGAAAGAAGCTCCCAGTGACCTTAATCGTCTAGCTGCCAAACTCAAACGTTAACAGAGAAAATGAAAGTGCCCCGCGTCCAGTGACCGGTAAACACAGCTACGAGTTTGAAAATTGAATGGTGTGGCGTCCCCAGGCCTATTGTCCTGCGTCTATTGTACTGGAGACGTAGGATTTCTGAAATAGCACACGAAGAAATGTAGCTCCATCTCTTCTGCACTGTCCTGAGAAATAAGTTGTTTAATTCCCGTTTAACAACAATGAGGCGGACGCCGATGAACCGGTGGGAGACCTCTGATATCAATTCAGTCGACCTCTTGCTGGCAAGCTCATCAGCAATTCATTATATGCTCCAATGTTCTGGAATCCCGATCAGAGAAATGTTACCTGCACACCCAATAAATTTGATTTCTTCCTCACAGGAGTTGACTAATTTGGATCTGCTCCATGGCGTCGTTTGTGCCTTTGTCGGAAAAAGTTTATATCTCCCTCGTTTCTGCGCTCCCTAACTATTCTGCATGACCGCAGGATCGCAAAGACTTTTGCCTGAAAAACACTAGCAGTATTCGCCAGTTTTAAGGAAATACATAAATTGCCTGATTTATAGAAAACCCTTGCTCCCACTCTCGATTCCATCTTGGAGCCGTCAGTGACGACAGCAAGATTGCCATGGCCCTCTCAACCCCCATTTAGCGGATAGAGAGATCTGGACGGAGTGCAGAGAAATTCATTGTTAATCATTGTCGATTTTCATTCCGATAAACCTCGTGGCAACAATCCTGGGTCTCGCTAATAGATCGGTTATTGTTTTAAGGTTATGTTTCGTGCATCATCTGTGACTTGACTGCTTCGGATAGTGAAGATAAATGCTGCTGTTTTTTAAGTCGTTTTGGGCTTATTATTAATTCTCACTTGAGACTCTCAATAAATGCTCTCTGTATAGCTCATTAACGACCTGATTTCTCTGGATGCTTCGCTTAATAGAACTTCAAATGAAAATCAAGTGCACTGTGAGTGGTTAGTTGATGGAAAGATGCGGATGCGACTGCTAACTTCGAAGCAGTGTTTAAGCGAGATCTGAAGGAATTTTCGCATCGAGCTGTCACCGTTGATGAAACCTGGATTCATCATTAAACACTAGGATCTTAGCAAAAATCAAAACAATTGATTTCTCTCGGTGAATCTGCCCTAAAAAAGGCGAAAACAGTCCCTTCGGCCGGAAGGGTCATGGCGACGATTTTTGAGGATGCGAACGGTGTCAACCTCACGGATTTTTTAGAAAAAGGAAGAACGATCACTGGACAATACTGCAGTTATTGGACTGCTTTCACAAAAAATTGAAGGAGACACGGTCGCTTTTGGCTAAAAAATAGGTGCTGTTTCACAACGTTTACGCATCAGCACTTTCATCCGGAGTTGTCGCCGCAAAACTTTATGAATTGCTGTCGCACTCCCCGTATGCACCCGATCGGGCTCCCTAATGGCCTCACGGGCAAAAAATTTATATTAGTTCAAACGATCAAGGCATCGCCGAGACAGAGGCGTATTTTGGAGTGTTCGACAAATCCTATTTTTTGGAGTGTTTGACAAATCCTATTTTTTGTTGGATTAAAAAAATGGCCGGTGCTGTGTATCTGGGAAAAGTGTATCTTTCCAAAAGGGGACTATATTGACAACAAAAAAAACATTTTTTGAAAAAAGCGGTGTTTTAATTTCTAACACGGGTACTTATTGAACCCCCCTCGTACTTCAAAAAAGGCAAAAATATTGATAAAATGGAACTTTGGTTTAGATTAAAATATTTCCATGTAACAGTGCTACTATTTTTTTGAAAAAAAATGTGTATTCATTTCTAACACGGGTACTTATTGAACCCCCCTCGTACTTCAAAAAAGGCAAAAATATTGATAAAATGGAATTTATGTGCATATTAAAATATTTCCATGTAACAGTGCTACTATTTTTTGAAAAAAATGTGTCATCATTTCTAATACGGGTACTTATTGAACCCCCCTCGTAGTTCAAAAAAGGCAAAAATATTGATAAAATGGAACTTTTGTTTAGATTAAAATATTTTCATGTAACAGTGCTACTATTTTTTTGAAAAAAATGTGTATTCATTTCTAACACGGGTACTTCTTGAACCCCCCTCATACTTCAAAAAAGGCAAAAATATTGATAAAATGGAACTTTTGTTTAGATTAAAATATTTCCACGTAACAATGCTACTATTTTTTTTTTTAAATGTGTCTTCCTTTCTAACACGGGTACTTATTGAACCCCCCTCGTACTTCAAAAAAGGCAAAAATATTAATAAAATGGAATTTATGTGCATATTAAAATATTTCCACGTAACACTGCTATTATTTTTTTGAAAAAAATGTGTGTTTATTTTTAACACGTGTACTTGTTGAACCCCCCTTGTATTATACTTCAAAAAAGGCAAAAATATTGATAAAATGGAATTTATGTGCATATTAAAATATTTCCACGTATCACTGCTATTATTTTTTGGAAAAAAAATGTGTCTTCATTTCTAACACGGGTACTTATTGAACCCCCCTTGTGCTTCAAAAGAGGCAAAAATATTGATAAAATGGAATTTATGTGCATATTAAAATATTTCCACGTAACACTGCTACTATTTTAAAAAAAAAAAATGTGTCTTCATTTCTAGCACGTGTACTTGTTGAACCCCCCTCGTACTTCAAAAAAGGCAAAAATATTGATAAAATGGAATTTATGTGCATATTAAAATATTTCCATGTACCACTGCTACTATTTCGCACATAACTGTATCATACTTTTCCTGCATGTGTTTGTGTGAAAGAACATATTTTCCTGAAAACATTTTTATTATGTTTCGATAATCTCTGAGTATGTTTGTTTGCATAGCCCAACGACAGCTCCTATCTATGCTGCTATTCACTGGACATTACAAGCAAATGCTTTTGATTTCCAAAGTGAATGCGTCAAATGTTCCTTTTATCAAAGTAGCAGAGCTATTCAGTGCTGTGCGCTTAGGTGCATATATACATATATAGTATGTGTATATATGTACATATATTACGAGTATATATATGCCTTGTGTATTTTGGTGTCATTGTGCGGCTTGTAAACAAGTCATTTGTGTAACTGTGCGTGCTGCTAAGTATTTTCCATAGAAAAACAGTTCTATTCACTGAGGCTAGAAAGGCTAAAGTGCAGCAAGCCTTGGCTAAAGATATGCCATTCGGCTTTTTATTGCTTTGGCTTTTGTCTGTATTTTTTTTTTTTTCTTCTTTTTCTTCTTTTTTAATACATTAGACTTAACTGAAAATGATTTTCCTCATTTTATTGCTTCTTAGTCACTTTACTTTTTATTTTTTATTGCTTTTTTCTTTTCATCAATTTTTCTATCGCCGTTTTTCTTTTCATATCATCGCATTTACTGCTAGTCCGCATTGCATTTAAACCGTTTTTATTGACAAAAATATATTTTCATCACTCTGAATTTCCATTTAAGCTCACCTTCGACCTCACCGTAAAAGCATTTACTTTCATGCTCGGTGTCATACACATTTTTTTTCGTACAAATAACTTACTTTTTGCTGTATTTTCTCTTACTCATGCAGCTGCGCCTTCTACATTTTAATGTTGCCTCTATATTTTGCTATCTTCTGATCTCAATTTGCTCTGCGCTGCATTTCGCTCCTTTTGTCAATCTAAAAGAAAGTAATTTTCACCAAAATTATTTTTAAATATTTGAAAGGCATTTTGAAGTTGTATATTATTTACCTCGCATTTACGCAAAGGCTGTAGGCCTGTGGATATGAGCAGTTGCCTGCTATTCAACACCAGATGGCTCGCGGCCTAGTTTTTCCAAATGGAAAATTTCTAATTAAAAATTTTCTTATAAGCAGGTAAACAGAATTGTGAATAGGATAGAATAAATATAATTCTCAATCCGGCAGCGAAAGTAGTATTGTGTGCGTGCTGTCCTTTTTCCTTTTTCAGCTTCGCCAAACGGTTTAAATATCGACTTAAAATACTAGACACAGGGTGTAAGTGAGTTTTTGTGCTGAAAGTTATTCAAAATTATTTTGAGTGTTCTTTGAAAATTTTGCTCAAATCCTCTTACCCAAATGAGTGAGCATTGATCTTATTTGATCACACACGAAATTCTGCTAGAAATTTTGTTTTAAAAGTAATTTTTTTATTTTTGAAAGTGATATTTTGTACAAAAAAGTTTTTTATATTTAAAATAAGTTTTAAATGTACACACGAAATTCTGTTTGAAATTCTGTTTCAAAAGTAAATTTTTTATTTTTACAAAATCATTTTTGTTTTTACAAAATAAAAATTTGAATTTTAAACTAAATTTAAAGTTTTTTATTTTAAGATAAATTTTAAATTTTTAATCTTTAAAATAAATTTTAAGACGTAAATTTTTTTCATAGTTTGCAAATTTGAATTACATGGTTTTTGTTGTAGTCTGAACTGTAGTTTTTGCACTGCTATTTTTGTGAACACAGGTGTATATCCGTACTCTCAGAAAACTGCAGCATACTTAAGAACCAACACCTCCGACGAGAATTTCCACTAACCAATGCACATTTGCATCCTCTACACGGGGAAATGCTTCAGGACAGCTATTACTGCTTCAGGTATTCCTTAAAAAAAAAATCATTTATCACCCACATTCTTGTGAACGGACCTCGTTGAACCCGTATGCGGACCTAGGACTACTTACAACACCTGACGGTTTCATAAAACTATGTATAACCTAGAAAACCATCTTCAGCCACATCTAAGTTAGGTTAGAGAAGTCCATTTGTTCACATTTGGATGCCTAATTCCCAATGTGATCACATCACTTCGGCTCTTTCTAATAAACATTAAAATTATATATTTTGGATAACTGCGGATTCAAATTTCCCAGACATTCAAAGAAGTAAGAGTCTAGACAGCCATGTCGTCTTCTGGCAAGTGCGTTTCAGTGGCAGGGAAAGCGCTGAACTCTCTCCTTGTTTATTCAAGTCATGAAAAAGAAACCCCATACGCTTCTCGTGTGGCTGCCCATTAGGCAGTGCCCGGCGATGATGCCCGTACCAAGTAAGGGGCGATCAATTTAGAGGTGTCGCATTTTAAATTGAAATAAAGCAACAACAATTCAAATTGTTTGGTCAATTTTTATTATTTTTTGTAGAACTGTTCATGAAATTTTTTAAAGATAATCGCTTCGCAATGTTGGCCGCTCTAATTCGGCCGTAAACACCAATTTTGAATGACTCACTGGAGGACTTCGGTCGGTATCTCGTGAGGAACTTTACTAATGTTGCCGTCCAATGCCTCAATCGAAGCTGGTTTTCCCCAAAGCATTTATATTTTACATACCCGAACAAATAAAAGTCCAAAGGTGTGATATCCCACACGATCTTGGTGGCCAATCCACTGGTCCGAGACGCGATATAAATTGCTCACCGAAACGACGACGCAGTAAATCCATTATTTCAGAGGCTGTATGTAGAGGGTGATATTTTGAAATTATTGTATGAGAAACCCCCAGGGGAGTTCCAGGGGGTGTGCCACCGGCATGGGTGGATCGGCCGTCCAAAGTTAGGGTCGGTAATACATTTGGACTCGATTGGAGCACTTTAAACGGGTCAAAGTGGGATTTTTCGTTCGACCCAAATTGGGGGACATCAGAATTCGTTTTAGAGGTATGGTTCCTTCGGCAAAGTTTCTTATTTTGATCCCTAGAATACGATTTTCACAGAGCAATGAGCGATTTTTAAATCGACCCGCCCTACTGTATAGCAAGCAGTGCTATCTTGTGGGAACTAAATGTTGCGGAGATGACGGGCTTCAATTTCCGGCATCAAGAGGTCGTTTATCATGGCGCGCTATCGTTCGCCATTCACCTTGGCTTCCAGCCTGGCCTTTGAAGAAATATGTGTCGATGATTACGTGATTCCTCCAGCCCATGGGACGCATCAAACGGTTGTTTTCAATGGTTGTAATACCTGTTCTTGAATGGCTCCGGGTTGCTCTTTAGCTCAAATATGGCAATTTTGCTTATTGATGTAGTTATTAAGCCAAAATGGGTCTCATCGCTGTGCACCTCAAGTTGGCCTGAGCGCGCGATGAACAGTTTTCATAGAGTGTCCATTTTCGTAATACAATTGAACGATTTGTAAATGTTGTTGAGGCTTAAGTCTTTTCGTGCTAAAATGTCAAGGAATACTGAAAAAAAGTGTGTATTAAGTTTGACAGTAGTCACGCGAGATCTGTCAAAAAACCTATAGGAAAAGGTACGTCCAATCTGATCACTCTTTAAGAAAAGCTCTTTGCTAAAAAAAAGCTCCCGCGTCTGTTGTCTTTACCATTGTCGTTACATCCAAGATGTGGAATATGTCTGTCAAAAAATTTTTATTTTTTGGGGAGTAGTTCAATAATACTTTTTTATTGATTATTACTTTTATTCCTTATAAGAACGAAATACTGTTTTCAGTCAACTAACAAATTTGTATTTTTTTTTTCTCTTTTCAGGTGAGTTCTAATTGAAAAATCATCCATGGTTATACAATACTGAGTTATTTTCAAGTAAGTTTAAGTTTTTGATCAAACCCGCCTAAATCTTTTATTTAATCCAAAATAAGACTCTTCTGTGGAAATTATTTTGATTTGGTGTTTTCGCCCATCACCCATCGCTCATCGTAATCGTCTACAAGTTTTGTGTTTACTACGATCAGAAATGTTGTCTCGGACTTCGAGCCCCAGATCATAATACTGCCGTCTCCATGCAATCTGGATAGCATTCCCACCCCATTGCGTCACACCAGGTGTTCCAAATACCTATAGGAAAGGTAAACAAATCGTTTTATAAGATTTGTGTAATTCCTCGTAATTGGAGTAGGGTAAAGAGGCTGTGGTTGTTGATATTTTTAAATTATATGAACTAAGTCTTCCTCGAAGTTCGATTTATCAGATCGCAGAACATGCGACCAGTCTTCCTCCGTAAAATGTTAGTATCGGAGAGCCCATTCCAAACGGTTTTTCCTAGTTTTTTTCTGAAAGTGACGACATCTTTCGGGCTTTGGATGCTTTTAAACCTGCTTCCAGAAGCCTTGTTCTAGCTGTTCGAGTACTAAGATGGATTTCCAATTTCACACGACAGGGCAGTGAAAAGGGCAGAAGGCGATTTTTTACGATCCTTGAGAGACTTCACTTAAAACTTGGATTCTCACTTTTTGTCGTAACAAAGTTCACTTTTTTAGGGATTTCGATAAAAAGAAATTATTTATAAACGTTTGTTAATTTTGCACTAAAGATTATTCTCAATGTGTGACAATGTAACAAATTTGAAATGCCAACATTTTTTAAGTATAACTTAAAAAATTGAGTTTTTTAGACTTTACGCAGTGCGCCAAGGTTTTTCTAATAATACAATTTATTGTTGTAATCCAAGGCTAACCACAGTAGTGGCAAATTTGCAAAAAGCAGCGGTCATTTTGGCAGTCACATTCGAAATTACTTGTATTTTAGTGGTGGCTTAATATTTTTGGCCAAGGCTGATAGTAATATGTGTTGGGAATTGCCACAAACCGCCCACCACATTACAAATTGATATCTTACGGACATTTCCTTGATCGATTTTGAGTCAGTTGGGAACGATAAGGCAATCACATGAGAAAAGTTCGCCTCATTATCATATCCATCACAGCCATCTTTCCAAAATATTTTCCGCACTAAATTGAGAGAACAAAATAAATATTTTGACTAATTTTTTTCCACCCTATCGTTTCCTCATTCAGTGTTTGTTTCATGTATTCAACTCGTTTTTGCAGCGTTGTTTGTTCCAATACCTTTGATGGCTTAATTTGCGTTTGATCCATGGCGATCTTCAGCGTATCTCATTGAGCTTCATTACTCAATTAAATAGCATAAAATTAGTTAATAGCCGTAACATTACAAAATTATTTAAATGAAGACAGATTTACAAGCCCACATACCCCGTCTACATGCGAGTATGTAAGTCACAGATAATTAAAAATCGCTTTCTCACCAAAAACCCCACAAAAACACCAAATTTTAAAGAAGTACGCAAAAAGATAACCACTTTTTGAACTGTGGTTGAAAAAGCAAAAGGTAGGCAAAAGTTCACTAATTCGTGTATGAACCTACATATTTATTTTCATACATACCCATGCGTATGTGTCATGTATTCATACATGAACTTGTACTTTTATTGTTAAGCACTCCAAAATGAGTATCTCAGCATATGCGACTGTGAGAAAAAACCACCTTTCAACCTTCCACACGTTCAAGGTCTGCCACACTTTCTTATACACCACAGCCACACAATACCAACAAAGATAATTATCTCCATCTGAGTAACGTTAAAATGATGTATAATTAGACTTAATCTTTCTGCAATATTTATCACTCTAACTTTGTTGATTCCAAGCAAACTACAAATATAAATAAACAAAATTATAAAGAAACAAAAAAAAAAAACAATATGATTATATCGTTTGAAATTACTTTGTTAAAATCACACGTAGCGCGGAAATATAGAAGATACAAGCGGAAAAGACCGTAAATGTTCACCAAAGTAAGCGATGAGTCATAGCGTGGATTGCAGAGATCAGCTGGAGATCAATTGAAGATCAGCAGAGTCTGAAAGTGAAGATTTAATAATACTTTTTTTTTGGGCGTGAAATTCATTGAGGAATGATATAAGCGCACAATAGTGAAATGCAAATTACTTAGTTTTTATACCAAAATTAAGTAACAACGAATAAAATTTTTAAAAATTATATTTTACGATTTTCGGCAGTACATATTTTTTTTTTTTTTTTTGGTAAAAACTTAAAACATTGGGCCAACAGCTCTGGCTGGCTGTAGATATCTGCCTGTTGGAGGTCTCATAATGGTATCGCTTTAATCGGCGCTTTAGTGCTACTTGAGGAGTGCCTGACCGGCGCTTCAACCATTTCACCTACCTACCTAAGATGATGATAATAACCCGCCGTTGGACAACTTTTTTAAAACCTTCTGTTGGGCACCCAGGTCTGGCCTTTTTTTCGTCCTGTTCGAGGCTACTTTTTAAAAGGTTGTATCCTTAAGTCGATAGAAATTTAATTTCTAGGAAGCTACCTGGAAGCTCATGTCGTTAACTATATAGGAACTATGTTAAATTCACGTCCAAAGTCGCAAAAGCCAGCCTGGCTCAACGGAGTATTAAAGTGCATTTCTAGTGGAGCTTTGAAATTATTTTCTAATAACAATTTACTTTTTAATCACAAAATTGTCATGTGTGAAACAACATCAACACGCACGCCACAAATAGGAGGAGGAGATCGGCTAAACTCCTAATACCGTAAGCGCTAATTCTGGTTTGCGCCAAAAATTTGTGATCATAGTTTACATGAAAAGTTGCTGATGTTGAATTGCGAATCTGTATAAATTTTAATTGAAATTTGCAATTATATTTACTGCTATTATTTGAACGTTAAATGCTAGCCTGAGGAAAAGCAATTAGTTTACTCATCTGATGTTCATTAGGAGTTAAAGAAATTATATATTACTGGCTAAAATAACAAATTGCATTAACGAAATTTGAAAATATATTCACAAAAATTTTCTGCTGGGCCGGATCTTCCTCTTCCATATACATATAAAGTAGGTAGCCCTTTGAAAAGCATTTGCATTTTTCTTAGGGCAATCATGACAGATAAATTCGAAAGTACCGAAATCTGCAGTACTAAATTAATTAAATGAAATGCTGGATTCAAGGCAGTGTCTTGAAGTGATCTGCACAAGGACTCAATCATGAACAAATATGAAAAAAGATTGATTCTCTTGAGAAGATCAAACTATGCAATTTCAATTACTCTTTAGGTTTACCAATTCTGTGAAAAGGTAATTGGTTTATTGTAGGGATAATAAAATAGAATAAATGAAGATCAGTTCAGCTGATCTTCTGCGTTTATTAATAAACTAAAAAGAGAAAAAAATATTGAGACTGTTATATTTTTTCTATGATGATGGTGGTAGAGGATATCTAAAAATAACTCACGAACTAATGAATAGAATATTATATCAGCTGTCTTTTTGAGGTTAGTACTAACTGAAAAAGAGGTGAATGCAATAAAACTAGTACCTTCTATGTGTTAGGCTCTGAATTTTTCTGCCCAGGTGTTATGCTTAGATATGTAGTTTCTCTTAAACTCATTATCGATCTCTAGTACCAGTTCCGTAAACACTAAACTAACCATGTGATTAGAGAGCAGAAATTAAAGCCAAGAAAAAAAATCAAAAAAAAAAAACATAAAAAGTACAAAATAAACTGAAGTAACATAACATAGTATGATACATACATACAACGTAAACTAAGGTTAGATTAGGTTAGGTTGTAATGGTTGCCCAGAGAGTGGGCCCACTTGGACGAAAGAAGTTTGGTTCATCCTTTGTGATACCATTGCAAGAGGGAAGAAGAGGTGATGGAAAAGGAAAAGGAGAGGGGTGGGGAGGGTTGAGTATTTGTGGACTATAAACGGTGACCAATTTGAGGTTGTGTTAGCTCTCGCGGGACTAAGATTTAAGCTTCTTGATTCTCGCTTTTTTTCTGCGCCTGCTGATATAGCAGGTCTTGATATAAAAAATCTGATAAACTTCATTAGCAGCATAAAACGGCTAACACAACGTAAACTAATTTAAATAACGTGCATAACAGAATATAACACAGCATAAATGATTATAAAATAAACTGAAGAAAAATTTTAATCGAAAAAAAATTCAATTAAATTTCTATAATAAACTAATTTAATAACAGCATAATACAACATAACATAACATAACATAGCATAAGATAAAACAAAAAAAAGTAAAATAAAATTTAATTGAGTTAAAAAAAATTAAATGAAGTAACATAACATAGCTTAACATGAACTGAAATTAAATTACATAATGAGCATAACATAAATGAAAATAAAATAAACTGAAGAAAAATTTAAATTAAATTACATTAATAAACTAATTTAGCATAATACAACACAACATAAAATAACATGGCATAGCATAAAATAAAATTAAGACAGTAAAATAAAATTAAATTAAATGAAATAACGAACATAATACAACATAACATAGCATAATATAAAATTAAATATGTTAAATAAAATTTAATTGAGTTAAATAAAATTAAATTAAATAACATAACGAACATAACAAACCATAACATAACATAACATAACATGAAAGAAAATAAATTAAAACTAAAATTTAATACGAAAATAATTTAAATTAAATTACACTAATAAACTAATTTAGTATAATACAACATAACATAACAGCATAGCATAAAATAAAAAGTAAAATAAAGTTTAACTGAGTTAAATGAAATGAAGTAACATAACATAGCCTAACATAAACTGAAATTAAACTACATAACGAACACAACAGAACATATCATAACATAAATGAAAATAAAATGAACTGGAGAAAAATTTAAAACGAAAATAATTTATATTAAATTACAATACGAAACTAATTTAATAACAGCTTAATAGAACATAACATAACATGACATAGCATAGCATAAAATAAAAATTATAAAGTAAAATGAAATTTAATTGTGTTAAATTAAATGAAGTAACATGACATAGCCTAACATAAACTGAAATTAAATTACATAGCGAATATAACATAACATAAATAAAAATAAAATTGACTGAAGAAAAATGTAAAACGAAATTTAATTAAATTACATTAAATTAAATAACATAGCATAACGTAACTTACATAACAAAGCATAACCAACTAAAATTAAATAACAACATAATGCAACATAACATAGCATAAAATAAAATTTAATTAAATTAAGTAACGTAATATAACATAGCATAGCATAACAAACTTGGTGTAAGGTAAAACAAAATAGAATAGATAGGAAAAAGAATAAAATAAAATACAATGCAAAATTAATAAATAAAAAGAACAGATAAAATTAAGTAAAATAAAATAAATAAAATAAAATAACTAAAATAAAATAAAGCAAAAGAAAATATATTACAATTTACAAAACCAAATAGAATTAAATGACAAATAAAATTAAAAACTAAATAAATAAACTAAAATAAAACAAAATAACATAAAGAAAAATAAAATAACATTAATTAAATAAATCAAAAAAATAAAAAAATTAATAAGTAAAAATAAAAAATTAAATTAGTAAAATAAAAAACGAAAAGTGAAATAAAAATGAAGGATTGAATGAAAAGAAATAAAATGAAAAAATTGAAATAAAAATGAATTAGGTAACATCACGTGACATGTAGCAAAACAAACATGACATAACATAACAAAATATAACAAAAAATTAAAATAATACAAACCAAACAAATGTGTTTTTAATATTCCAATTAAACAGCATAAAAAAGCTACCAGTTCTATAGTAAAACTATAGATACGTTTCAAAAGTGCTAAGAACCGCATAAATCTGAAATAATGTAATAAAATCGCATAAAAAAAGGTACTAGTCCCATATTATTACTATAGATACGTTCCATAGACTGCATGAATCTGAAATATTTAAATAAAATTGTATTTTTGAAAATTATATCTTTATTTAAGAAACGTCAGATTCGAAAAATAAATTTACATCGTCAGAAATAGAATCAGACAATAACCGCATGTTGCGCATTCGTTTAGGATTTGGCGTAAAATCACATCCGTCACTTGAGGAAATGTACACGTCTGATCTACAATTCTCGATATGTCGACATGCATTTTTTAATTTTTTTAAAAACCGCACTATTTCAAAACCGCATAAAAACAGAGCTGTATTTAATTACTCCCCTCCACAAATATTCTCAGTTTCTACCACTTCATTTGTGCTAAACAGAATGAACCACTTTTGCGATAAAGACAACATACAACATCTGACGTCTGTCGTCCAACATCCAACCTTGGCACCGTCTCGTACGTGCTTAACACTTGAGTGCGAAATTTTCTATAGATAATTACTTTCAAGTAAATTTGTTTAACTTCCAATAATGTGGATGAGCATTTTAGTTCAGGTTTGTTTCTTTTTCCCCCTCATCGTACAAACATTGAACGGTTCTGTGAGTATTTCGTATCTCGCTCCGAAAAGACATTTCCCAGTGTTCGATTTGATTGTAAGTTTGCTAGTTTAGTACGTGCTGCTGGCCACTTAACGGCTCTACAAATACCTTTTATCTATCCTATTACCTGCTGGTACTGGCACTGCGCTGCGCTCATATCTCTAACCAACTTTCTTGTTGAAGCGCTCCACTGCCAACGCCAATGGATTAAAATGCTAGCGAGAAAAATGTAGTCATGCGATTTTACATGTTTGTGGTGCTGTTGTTGTTGTTGCCGTGCACTATCAACATTTTTCTGTAGTATTATGCATACCACACATACTATTGTTGCATTTCTGTCGCTTCTTCTTCTTTTTTTTGTGTATACTTCCATTGATTGTACGTACACTTACTCTCACTCGCCAGCATTTTCAACGCTATCCCATTGAGCAGGTGATATTTTTTTGGTATATGGAGGACTTCTTCTCCTGGTTGGGTAAGGTGGAAAATTTCAGTCTGTTTCTGTTACTCTTATTACGATGCGAATGTAGCGGCAAAAAGCGTACGGAGAGCAGGCAAATACTCGTGGATACATAAATACATACATGCGAACCGACATATTTTGCAGCTGCCCGAGCGAAATAGGCAACAGAAAAAGTGTTTGTTTCAAATTACTTCCAATTGTACTTTGGCCTTTGATCTCCGCTGCAGTATGTAATTATAGAGCGAAAGATTAAGAGAAGATGTGGTTTTGAATCGCTCAACGTGCAACAAATACTTCTAATAGAGATAGGAGAAATTTTTCAGTTTTGTAAATAAATACCCGTAATCTGCACACAAAATTTTTCACATCTTGCCTTTCATATGAAGGAAAAAAATGCTCATGCCGCTCATTATCAATGGAGAGCAATAATTAGTAGTATTTAACTAATAATAATAGAATAACACTATTAGGCAAAATGAAGCGGAATTTTAGTGAGCTGAGAGAGAGAACTGAGAGGAAGTGTCAAAATGATAAATTTTGGTAAACTAAAATTAAAAATTAGGTTATGTTAATATTAATGTTAGTATGGAAGTGTACAGATAAATTAATGTAAAGAAAAAAGTAGTTAGTAAAAAAGACTAAATTAAAAAATAAACTGAAATTATTCAACTATTCAAAAAGTTGCTGATTACAAAGTGAGCAATGTTTTTATGGCAATCGATTTTTTTTTTTTTTTGGGTTGAACGAGTTTTTAAAATTCGATTCTGTTACTCCTTCTGTTTACCTATTTGTAACTATATGCGGTGCTATGCAAAAACTATTATTTACATATGCTATAAAAACTCCTCACCAGCCAAAAGAGTAAAATCTTCTGACAACTCATATTTCAGATGCCTTCCAGAAGGAAACGGCATCTTCCGGAACCAGAAAAGAAAGTTTTTTTCTTTTTTTGGCGGAAAGCTAATTCTATCCCGCATACACAATGATTTCGTTCATTAATAGCCGGTGTTTCCTCAGTTTCTCCTTTTTTTTTTTTGCTGGAGTTTTTCTCTATCAAGCGTACAAAGCTTTTTGGATCTTTCGTTTTATGGGCATCATAACCATCAAGCTCGACACCTGTGTTTCCTTGCACGGACCATTGCTTTGCAGCCCAATCCTATACCGAGAATTGAAAAATCGTCGCCTTTTTCTGCAAAATTTGGCTACAACCTATTTTCCCGTTCACTAAATTATGTCGTTCCATGTGTGCCTTATCTTTCCAGAAACGAGAAATGTTGAATAAGTAATATTCACAATTATATTTGGCCGAGTTCCTCCACCTAATTGTTGTGAACGTCTTGATGTTTCCACAAATGGGGCCTACAATTTTATGTCACCTCCGAGCAGTCGATGGTTTTTCATAAGAAACTTTTTTATGATAAAAATCTACTCGTAGATTTTCCATTGCCTGCCGACTAGCGACCGCTACAAAAAAATAAAATAATTTAGTGTTTCATGCCTGGAGTTTCGAATCTCTGCATTACCATATCATATACCCGCACCAAATCATTCAGCTACGGTGGCCGTCTTATTGCTCGAGCTTGAATGACTCCAGCTTGATAGTTCGAAACTGTTTTTTATACCCAAAGGGTTGTTACTGGCGTTACTGACCGGGCCGATAAACTATTCCTAACCTAAAGTGCTCTACAAAATCTTTAGTTTTCTCAACCTGCTTCGCAAAGATAAATTTGATAGCTCCGAAACTATGGCAAGGCTGTAGTCGATATCCAAGTGCTCAACCATTTTCATTTGGTGCGTTGAACCAACTGACCTTTACTCACTTTACCTAAACCTAAATAAACATTTTGAAACGCAAATCTACTAAAATTTAATTATATCTGTCTGAGTGTCGTTTTCAGCACTAAGAATTTAAAATAGCAAATAACTTTGGGCTGGCGCATTCTGAGGTTAAAAAATAAATGGGCTGGTAATCAAAACTTTCAATTCTTTTTCTTTTAAGTAAATAATCTTTCCACTTTCTTTTTAAGTAAATCCTTAATAATATGCACTAAGGCACTATGCGCCCACTAGACGGGAGCTATATCAACTAATTATTATTATTAATATGTCCAAATGCCAAATTTGTTTTGCTATAGCTCAATCTATCAATCAAAGTGCCATTTAATCAGCTTAAAATAATTGCTCGTGGAGACATGGTGTTACAGCGCGGTAATTCTGTTCGTCCGTTGACGAATATTTTTCAACATTCCTTTGGCGCATTGTATTCTGGCACGGTGGAATCTATCAGTCTTGGAATTCTGCTTACTAATTATGTATCTCTTCTAAATCCAACGCTTCCTCTCTCTCACGCTTCTGATGGATATTCTTTCGATGAATGTACGAATATTTCGTAATATAACATGCAGTTGTTATTGCACTGTATATTCAAAGTCCTGCTGCCGTTTCTACCTGGCGATAGCAAGGGGAAAGTATTCCACACTTGATTACTTCGGTTCCTCTCCAAACTCTCTCACAACTGTATTTACTGCACGCGCCTCCAAATGTCCCAAAATAATCTCTCTCTCACTCTTAATGGCACTTAGCTTTTGAATCACATACAGCTATCACTGTTCCACCTTTGTTCGTTGCCTTTGCTGCTATTACTGAAGTTAATGTAGTGTTTTTTTGTGTTTTTGTTTTTTGAAATAAAATCTACGCTGTCTATTCTCTATTGCTATCTGCTATCTATTCACGACGGAGAGAATGCAGCCTATCTCTATGCTAACCTTCAAGGATCTCCTGCATTGCATTTTACCCCGCAGTTTCCGTTGTGCCATGAAGTAGTTCGGTGATATTTTTTGTGAAATCTATAGTGCGTGAGTGTGTTGGAGAAATTCCTATTGGAACTGTACTCAATGGCGCTAAAAAGTGTGTAAAACCACAATGAAGTGGCTGCATACAGACTTGTTAGAAAAAATGCTGATAGAAATGAGACGCTGAAAGGCCAAGTGTTTGTAAGATTAAAACTAAAAAAAAAGTTACTAGTTCTTTGCGTAAAGTAATATAATTATGAATAATAATTCACAATTACAAATTAAAAAAAAAATAAATAAATAAGAAATAAAAAATTTAAATTTTCTAAAAATTCCAATAATCCTAAAACATTTCGAATTCAAAGTGGTCGCTAAAAAACTTAACAGAGTTTCAATCCTTTAAATATTCACGATCGTTTTAAATTGATGGACTAAAAGTTTAAAAAGAAATTAAAATCAGTTTAAAAACGTTAAAGTTAAATAAAAACTTACGCTGTTTATTATACCGAAAAAGGATGCACAAATAATTTCGTAACATCTAAGCAGCCACTAAACTTTTATTGTAATAAATCACGGATGTTACATTTTAGCTATCAGAGTCAAAAATTCGATTATTCAAATTCCAAACGCCAGATAGGCCACTCTGTATGAATTTCAGTAAACAAAAACTTACTTGAAAGTTTCTTTTGTCTTTTGAAAAATTTTGAAAAAATACTCTAAACTAAATTTGTGACGTATGACACTCTTAACTTTAGCTGCCAAAGTAAAAAAATCGATAGTTCAATTTCTCAACTCTTAATCGAGCACCCCGTACATATTACAGTAAACAAAAACTTACTTCCAAGTTTTTATTTTTTTTTTCATTTTATCATTTGAAAATTTCGGAATGTCTATAAACAATTTCTGACACATAACGGTTGTTACCTTAGCAGTCAAAGAAAAAAAGACTCTAAACTTCTCATCGACCACCCTGTATAAATTACTACAAGGAGGTGCAAAATTAATCATCCTATTGGAAGATTCACAATTTTTGCAAATGCCGTCGTACGTGAATCATTTTTGACACTTGTGAAAAGCTGCAGTATACAACAGATTAGAAATGGAGCGCGTAAAGCTCAAAATAAATATTTCCATCAGTGATAATAATTGTTTTTTTGCATGGTAGTAAAAGTTTTATTTAAAGTCTTTTTTATTTAGTAATAATTTTTGTAAAAAAGTTAACCAAAGCAAAACAAAAAAAAAAAAATAAACAAATTCATAATTTTGCGCTACCCTGTACGAACAAAACCATGCTGTACAATTCGTTTCATTGGAAAATTCTGTTTAAAAATTATTTTTCAATGTCAGTTACTTACTTGACGTGATCTTTCCGGTATTTTTAGTTATGTTTTATTCGTATTTTATTTTTTCATCTTCCTCTGAAACCTTTTGTCTGCACTAAAATCTACACTTTTTCACCTTCTATGCCACGCGCACTTCACCTTAAGCATCAGATTTCAAATGTTTTGTGTGCAGCAAACAATACTTAAAAATAAAGGTGCACTTATTATAGGCCCGCCACCGTATCACATTTACAACAGCGTCGCACACAAAAAATAAAAATTGCACACGCACACACACAAATAAAAAATAAAAGTAAAAATAATGAAGTGAAAAACAGCAGTAATCTTAATTTTCGCACTCAATTGTCAAGCTGCTTGGCGAGATCACCTTGATTTTTCGCTTACGAGGCTTGCAAAAACTCTAGAAAAATATGAAAAAGTGAATGTAATTACAGAAAAGATGTGATAAAAAAATTTTTTTTTCATTAAATATGTAAATAAAACAGTATGCAGCAAAAGCATGCGTACATGACACTGAAAAAATATTCATGCAGCCACAACAGCTAATAAACTGTATACGCTGCTCGCTTTTTTTTTGTGTTTTTTCTCGAACACTAGCCGCCTCTCCTTGTAGGCCTCGTTTTCCGCTGTGTTTTTTGTTTCTTTTTGTTTTTTCCTTTTATATATTAACTTTCATCTTACCGCCAATGCTTTATTTATTTCCTCTGTAGCGCAATTTAAGTCGCTTGTTGTTTTTTTTTTTTTTTTTTAATTTGTTGAGTGGTGCAAGTTGATAATATGGATTTTTATACAAAAATATTTGACATCTCACAAAATTTGGGTCTGCAGTTTTCACATAGTCGCATTTATGTTGTGGCACGTCGTATTTTCTATGATTTTTGGGATAGCGAGCCGAGTAGTTACAGCATCGAATTCATACCAGGTGAGCAATTCATGTTAAATAATTTTTAAAGCAAAGCCTATCAGTAAAGAATTGATTATTTATTATTAAAGTGTTTTTTATTCATTATTAACTTTTTGGCATAAATACGAGGGTAAGTCCGTGACTTTTTGTATTTCTGACCTCTTTACTGAAAAAGAAATACTGCTCCTGTCAACAGGCATCTGTCAGTTGACTCCTGTCAAAATTTGAACGTGCTGCGTCAGTTAGTTTGTGTTTTACAGCTACCTTTATCAGACTACCCAGTAATTCACAGTCGACCACAAACGCAATCGTGTAACAACTTCACAGGAAGGTTTGGCGTTGTTTAATCGCAATATGGAGGAGTTTTTGCGCCGTTTTGTAACCGTGGACGAAACATGGATCCATCACCATACACCAGAGACCAAAAAACAGTCGAAATAGTGGGTTTTCTAAGGGTAAATCGGCTTAAGGGGGGAGATACATGTAAATGCTTAAATTTTCCTTGATGTTTGTGATTTATTTTTTTTATTAAAGAGTCATTATATGTTTTTAAAAATTGGCATGTATTTTGTTTAAATATTAAAATAATACAAAAAAAATTTTTTGATTATAATAATTTAAAATGGCGGGTATACGTGAAATTCTTCCTGTGAAGGTCGGAGCGAGGCTTTCTAATCGGCGGGCATTCTAGCATCGTTTCTAGTGATCTGAAAACCAAAAAACAAACATTTTTGTGTTTATTAATATCATAATTTGTCGGTGAACCTAAAAAATTAAAAAAAATTAAAAATTCACGAAATACAATGCTTAAAAAAAATATAATGAATTTTGGCCCTAATTTTTCATGTTGTTTTGCTCTAAAAAAATTATTTTCTCAAAAAATTTTTGGAAACTTGTAGGTTCACATAGAAAGTAATATCATTACAAAGATATGTGCAAAATTTCAGGAAGATCGGTCAATAACTTTTCGAGTTATCGTGTACGCCAATCCGAGAAATATAGTTTTGAGAAAAACGTGACTAAAAAGTCCCAGAGCTCGAAGGCAAAGAATAAAGTTGTCACGGTTTACGCTCTATAATATGAGAAATACTGAAAATTATATTCTAAAAATTTGGTAACATATTCTGAAAGGTCTATACTAACATATTATGGGAAAAAAAAATTTTTTTTTTTCAACATTTTACATGTATCTCCCCCCTTAATAAGCACACGAAATTCAGTTTTTTTCCATTTTCTCCTCAAACTTACTTGTTGAGATGGTTTCTACTCAACTTCCTCTAAAGAGCTTTCGTACTAATATACAAGCAGACATCTTTCGCTAGGTATTTGTAGGATCTTGGCCCATAATTTGTGGTCCAGTTCTTGAGGTAGTAACACAGTTTAATGCCGCCTCCGATGGGCAGATGCCATTGCCTTGGGTTTGCCATTTCCTGTCCACGACTATTGGAAAACACCTTTTCTGTCATTTAATGTTCCATGTTCACAGTGGGCACACAAACGCACTCGGCGAAGTAATTTGTTCATACTTAACGAAATGATTCGCTAGAAAACCCGAATTCTGACTGCAGTTCGGCCTTTTAAGTACAACATCGACTTAGCAAATATTTTAGCATTTGCTGTCGCTGTACTAAATGCTACTCATACTCTTAGTTTCCATGACATATTTTTGACGACATATAAATTTTGACCGTTCCGATAATGTAGGCCCGACTGTCGTGGAAACTTTATATCTCTCGCCGGCTCCCACTCATCACTGAGTGAAATATTTGCCTGGTTTCTGACGATGACTTCGTAAATCGAATGATGAAATGCTATATTTTGTTCCTACCTAAATAAAGTATTCTCGGTGGTAACTCAGGAAAATACCTGAAATAAGGTATGGTGAAACTGGTTGCTAGCTAAAGAAAATTTGTCCATAACCCACTCTGGCTTAGTGCTCAGATATTGCACTTAACTTGGCACTTAGAGAAAGCAAGTACGTTGACTGTTTGGGATTGATTGACTACCACTGCAAACCCTGCAACAAATTCCTGCTGAACAATTTTTTTCTTACAATGCAGTTTATAGTCTTAGAAGTTCACACGAGTATACCTCGGCACAATACCGCAGAGATTAATGAAGCCCTTCTTGACTAAGAGTAATTTCTGGAGCGTTCAATCTCATGTTTGAAGAATTGAGATAAAAGGTGAGGGCTCGGTAGTGGGATGAAACCAGTAGTATTCCATGTATAGTTCCACGCTGTGACAACTTCCCAGCAAGGACAGTGGTGCATTGAAAACTCATTAGAGTCGACATATGTATTTATATCCCTGCCACCAACAATTTCTGATTTCAGATTCATCCATTCGAGTCTGTAATTGATAACAAGTTCAGGAGATAGAAAGTTCAGGAGATAAAAGTTCATTTATAGACCTTTATAGTCATTATAGATCCTGCTTGCGATCAACTTTTAGCCTTTTGTCACTCATATTTAAAATCAGAGAGCAACGGATCAAGTGTTCATTTGCCGGCTATTTTCTTAGAAAATTTACCTCACGGCTTTCCTTCTAGTCACGATTATTACGGAATATCACTCTTTATCAGATAGAGTTTAATAAAAACTATTCCTATGTGAATATAAGAGAAGTCAGTTATTCTGCTTTCGGAGTAATTTCCATTTCGAGAGTATCGTCAAAGAATTTAAAATCTCAAATTCCGCATGAATTACTAATGTAAGATTGTTCATATCATGCAGATTTTTCGATACTTTCACTTAATTTTTTTTCATGAAATTAGTTTCCTTTTCTTAACTTTCTGTCATTTTATGGAATTTACCTTATTATCTCCTCCATTTGTCTTTGCTAATCTAAATAACCTAAAGAGGCCACATATTCATATACTTCGCTTGTAATGCCGCAGTATTTTTTATAGCCCCATAAAGTGTTTAAAACGTTTAGCAACAAAAACAGCAATAGCCACAAATACAATACAAATTTTGAGACCAGGATCTGAAGTACGATCAGTGATAGACGCAGTAGCAGCAATAAGAATAGCAACAACAAGGCGCACATGACAGCAACAAACACCTGACAGTTAAAAATGTGCGCACTTGCTTAATTGCTATTTTCACAAACTAATGAAAACCCCGACAGCACAAGCAACAACAATAACAACCACAAAAAAATATAAAAATTATTGCACATGCACCAGGCCGGTTTCATTGACTGACCAACTCACGATCAGCTAATAGTGGTAATAGTGGTGATGATGAGGTGGTTGGAGTAACTACAGTGGTGGTTGTGCTGGCGGCAGATGTGGCACTAGGGAGCGTTGATGTGCACAATAACAAAAATGAAACAATTGCAGCTGTTGTAGCAGTTAAAAATAACTGGTTATTTGTTGTTAGCTGTGCTGCTATTGGCTGTAGTTCTGCGTTAATGTAAGCTGCGCGAAAACATCGAACTAATAAGACAAATTTATGAATTCAAATTAGTGTTCTTTTGGGAAAGGCGTTACACTGGTCCGATAGGGACTAGTTGAAAAAACAAAATAGGGCGAAATTTAATAATTTTATAAGTGTATATTTTTAAGTTTGTTACATTTGGGGCCGATGGGGACTAGTTTCAGACTAGTCCAAAAATTAAAAAATTTTGATCAAATTGAATAATTTTATAAGAATAAATTTTTAACTTATATACATTTTTTAATTTTCATTTTTTAACTTCCTTTTTAATTTTTTGAATGTAATTTGCATAATAAATTATGCTTCTCTAAATAATTTAACTAAAACTCAGTTTTCTTAAAAGTAAGCTGCGCGAAAACACCGAACTATTTAGTAAGACAAATTTAGGAGTTCAAATTAGCGTACTTTTGGTAAAGGCGTTAAATTGGTCCACTGGTGCCTAGTTTCGGTCTAGTTGGAAAATAACAAATTTCGGACAAATTGAGGAATTTTATATGTATATTATTTTAAGTTATTTACATTTTTAATTTTCATTTTCATTTTTAATTTTGATTTTTAATTTTTTGAATTTAATGCTTCTCTAAATAATTTAACTAAAACTCAGTTTTCTTAAAAGTAGTACTGCTACGAAACACCGAACTAGTAACACAAATTTATAAATTCAAATTAGTATTGTTTTTGGCAAAGACGTTACACTGGTTCGATGGGGACTAGTTTCGGACTAGTTGAAAAATAACAAATTTCGGACAAATTGAAGAATTTTATATGTATATATTTTTAAGTTTGTCAGATTTTTTAATTATCGTTTGTAATTTTTTGAATGCAATTTGTATAATAAATTATGCTTTGCTAAATAATTTAACTAAAACTCAGTTTTCAGAAAAGTATACTGCAAAGAAACACCGAGCTAGTAAGACATATTTATAAATAAAAATTAGTGTTCTTTTGGCAAAGGCGTTACACTGGTTCGATGAGGACTAGTTTCGGACTAGTTGGATAAAACTAATTTAGGTCAAATTTAGTAATTTTATAAATATATATTTTTAAGTTTGTCAAATTAATTTTTTTTTTTTAATTTTTTAAATTTAATTTGCATAATAAATTATGCTTCTCTAAATAATTAAACTAAAACTCAGTTTTCTTTTGCTGAGTGACTTGATCGGCGTGCTATTGCTGTGGACGGAGTAAGTATGTCGGTATATATAGTCTATCGGTAGCCAATCGCACCTAATTTAACGTATATACGAGTACATCTCCGCATCTTATAAAATAAAGTCCTCAAATTCGCATGTGAGCTAATAACTTTTTACAGAATGCCCCTATTGGCATGGGTTTTTCGTAATCTGAAGCTAATCTTTTTTGGAAGGTTTTTTTAACATACATAAATTGCATAAACCTGCAAACGAGCTGTGTCAAAAAATCAAAAAGTGTTAAAAAACATAAAATTAATTTTTAAACTACAACAAATCAAAAATGGCTCAACCGATTTTAGAACTGTTTTCTTGCCACAAAGCCTTGAAGTGTTTACTATCATTCTGCATTAATCAATTTTATCAGTTATTTCCTATTACTAATACAATTTTGAAAACAAAAAGAAAAAAAGTTGTACAACAAAACTCAAAGATGGACTTAATAGCAAATCAGCGAATGCCTAGAATTCGATTGTACTTATGTATATGTATATGTAGGTATGCAAAACCTATGTGTAACTGACACAAACCTATGTATAACTGTACATATCCTTTGCTAGGTTATGTTAAGTATTGCTGACTGGTCTGTAAAAAGATCTCACATAGACCTCTAGGGTCCATTGTGTTATCAATGCTATGTATTTGGAGTCGAATTATGTAATTCTTAATGCACATTTTCGCGAGTTTTAAAAAGCCGTTCAGCCTTTTGTCAGCAATATCCTTCGAGGATGAAAAATATGTTGATCCTAGGCATAATTTTCGAGCCTTACAAAGATTCGGGGCAGTGGAAAAGTAGGTGTTCCAAAATACCCCTAACATTCGCTTCGTTTCAAGTGCGATACGCATCGCTCTGTACTAAACCCATTTTGGCTGCGTGATGTGGGGTGAGACAGTGTCCCGTTAATAGTCCAACCAATATTTTGCAGTTTTTTCTAGAGACTGACAAAATAAAGTTGGTAGTTTTCCTATTCCATATATCATTTTTTGGCAGTTTTGTACGAGATTGAGTGTTCCCATGTCGACTGCGTTTCGTTTTTCTCATTCAGTTCCGTTTTCAGAAAGGAGAGTGTTGGGTATATGTCTGACGTACTCAAGCTCGGCAAGCGAATACACCTGTCTTAGCGAGCTCATCAGCTCCTTTGTGTCCAGGTATTCAGTAAGTCACTCAGCAGGTCACTCATTTCCACGGAGTTCAGCCATTTTCGATCTGCATTCTTGAATACATTCCGTGTTAGTCCGAGTACCCATAATTGCTTTCCTAGGTATTTGGTGCATATTTCATTCGTCTATGGCGGCCACTTACCTCACTTAACCTAACCTTATTAGAAAGGCTAGAATCGCAAGCTGCTGGTTAACCACCAACTCAGCAGCAACGGCTTTCCTGCAGGGTTTTATTTATGCATACTATATATAACTGCCTGTAAGCAGCGAAAATGCGAAAATATTGCCGCTGAATAGATCGCAAAATTAATTGTCTGCACTACAATAACAAACAGAGATTTATTAACGCACAAATGCCAGTAATTTTAACAAAAAAACCACATGCCTAGAGTATATGAGACTTCAAAAGCGATTTGCAAGCAATTTTTACAATAATAAAACACAGACAACATAGCGTTTAAAAGTCAAACGGTTGCTTAGCTGATATATAGGAAAACTTCAGCAACATTGTTGCTACAACTGACATTTAACGGTGTCGGCGTTGCTGCACGAAACGGCATTTTTCATTAGCTGACATTTCGCTGCGCCATTTTGTGGCGTTTATTATAACTTTATTTCACATTGCGCATGCACTCACACACACACACATATGTATATGCATACTAATGTAATTTTAGACATCCTTTTGATTAATGAATTGTCAATTATGAATTCAATTCAATGTCAACAACCTGTTAATTATGCCAATCCGAATGATTGCCATTGCAATTTGCTTTTGCATTTCCCACTATGGTACCTGCTCTCATGGCAATCAGCTGCCTTTAAATTGCTTGCTCCTTACCTATTTGTATGAAATGTAGCACAATCACGAGGTCTAGCAGCACTTGTCTTTCCTAGTGCATCTACATTCAATGGCCAGCTGCGCCAACTGCCCTTACGCGTATTACCTGTCACTCTTCGGACAGTCAGGTCTTTTTCAATTTCCACAATTGCCCTAACTTTGCGTAAATAACATTGCCAGCACAATTTATAATTTATTGCTGGAGCTCTCGAAACTACAACCAACTCTTTGAATTGCAAAATTTTTTAATTAAGTATAATTTTTTCCGGCTAAAACGGCGCAAATTACAAAATTAGTGGCTATTAAAGTGGATGATGGTTGTGTGAGTGATTTGTGGATAGGTTTGAAAGCAATTCACTAATTCTGCAAATATTCGTGGCTGGTACATTTTCGAAAATATGACAATTTCTTTGCTGACCCATCGCACGACCGATGAAATAGCTGGGTAGTGCAAGAAAGCATAATCTTCAGACAAGGAACAAGTTTGAGTTCCTACGTTTTCGACTTACAACTGCGACTACAGCAACGAATGACGCCTTTAAAATAAAAGAAGCTGGCTTTTGGAATGCTAAAATGTTTGGTAATAGGGTTATTTTAGACAGCCAAAGGCTTGCTAGCAATTCATCAGATTTTACTGCCGCCACCATAGATTTTAGAATGGAGTTTAAGGTAAAGTTCCCCACGCGAATGGAATGAGATTTCAATTCAGTAGTCAAAGAAAATACAACTGCATTTTACGCTGATGGATCCAAGCTGGATTACAGCGTCGGCGCCGGTGTATATTCGAAAGACTTTGAAAGTTCCAAGTCTTTTCGCCTGGAAATTGAAATAGTATTTTTCAAGCAGAAGTTCTCGGGATAAGTGAAGCTTACAGGATAACTAGAAACCATTCACACCTGGTTTTATGGAAGTGTCTCGACAAGACTCAATCTTGCGTTGGTTTCGTTGATCTATTTTGATTTCTGACAGGCTAGGTGATTAGCCGGCCGCTATCAGTCCTAAATAGTCAGAATGCCGACCTGTCGTTGCCTAGGAACAACACCTTCTTACTACTTAGAGCGCCATCTACGTTTCACATTTTTCTGGCAGAACGATCGCGCGGATGGTGCAGGACTTCGCTAAATTTGGTGTTTCTGCGCTATTATCGCATTTGCTCGCTTCCTCTTGCTGGTGCCACTGATGCATTGTGCAACTGTGTGTTTTTCTTTGTTTTTGCTTGTTTCAGCAGCCACAACAATGCAAATAATGCGCTGACTATTGTGCGGGAATAAGGATGGGAAGGATAAGTTTTTGGGGTTGAGGAATGACTTTTTTTTTTTTTTTTTAGAAAGAGGGAAAGTAGGTAAATTTGGAAAGTGCGAGGATTCGCACCCACAACTACTGGGATGGCAGGCTAGTGCACTTACACTAGACTACCGAGGCCGATGAAGTATGTAAGTCCAATATCTTTATAGATAGTCAAGCAACCATCTTAGCTTCAAATAACCAATTAAAAGATCGTCAGCCAATGCAAAGAAGAACTTCATGTCTTAACGCACACGACAGACATGACGTTCATCTGGGTACCTGGTCATAGGAAACTAGAAGGAATTGAGAAAGCTGATAAACTGGCGAGACAAGGGGCAGCCTATAACGAATTCGAAGCGGTAGAAATAGGCTGCCCCGAAGGCGGTTGCAAGAGCGAGATCTTCTCGCAGTTGGGTGGCAAAATTAATGCAAATAGAGTTTCAACTCGTTTCGCGCGAAGCAGGGCTTCGTGTCAACTCAGGGAGGAGCGATGGGCCAGTACACCAACTTGCAAGGTCGCGAGATCTTTTTGACTACAAGCGCATCGAAGGCAGGCGAGAGAATTCTTGAATTTTGTGGATACACTTTCCGGATATTGTCCGTTGGGCATCCAAGTTGTCTGGAGGATGTGACGAGATCATTTTAGCACCCACTCTCGCGCTGCAAAAACTGTTACATCTTGGCTCTCAATTTTTTGGTACATCTGCTGATATTGCAGGTTTAGATTTTATCCACCTGATGAAGTTTATCATTAATAACATTTAAATAAGTTTAAATAAAACAAAGCAGAGTTAAATATCAGGCAAATTTATTTTATCTCTGACCCGTCTGAAGCAACACACATGCGCCAACGTTTAATCTAGTCCTCCATGCAACCCCTGGTAGGCCGACGAAAGGATGGCCTCCAGCTCCTTCGTCCCATTCTCTTCGATCTCCTCTATCGACTGAAATCTCCTTCCATGAAGTGGTAACTTCAACTTGGGAAACAAAAACAAGTCGCATGGGACCATATCAGCTGCATACGGTGCTTGCACGATGGCATTTACTTGGTTTTTGGTCAAATAATCCAGCACAATTTGGGCTCGATGCGATGGCGAGTAATCATCATGCAATATCGAAGAATTGTCTGCCCACAATTCTTGCCGTTTGCGACGTACAGCATCTCTCAAACGCTGTAAAAGGGATAAATAATATTCTTTATTGACTATCTGGCCCGATGGAAGGTACTCATGGTGCACTACGCCTTGGCAACCAAAGAAAACAGTCAACATCATCCCGGTACGGTGAATAGACTTCGTTCGGTTTTTTTTTTATAAAATTTTGTCATACAAGAAGGAGTATTCTCCTTTCTTTTTCTGTTTCACAATGGACGAATTCCATTTCTTGTCCAAGTGGGTCCTCTCAGAGCCAACCTAACCAACCTAAAACGAGTCTTCTTTCTGTATGAGTGTACATATAAACTCATATGATTTGCATAAAAATTTTAATGAAATATATAACTGCAGTGTTTTTGAAGCAAGTGCGTGCATGCGTGCCACAACCAGTCCTTTGATTAACAAAAATTACAATTCTGTTTTTGTTTTCTTCTTCTTCCACTAGTTTAACCAGCAGCACAGATCAATGGAAACAAAGAAAATCAATTAGGCGCTTATCGCAATGATAGGCATAAATAAAAAAACAGCAATAACAATAAGGAAAAAAGAGAAATAAAAACCAAGAAATTGCAAAGTGATTGTTTTTCGCAACTGGAATTTATCTTTGCTGCTTTCAAAAGCACCACGTAAATACGCTGGCATTGCCAATATACGAATATTTATGTATTATTATTAGGTGAACCCGGCAAAGCGGTCTTTCCATGCCGCAGAAGCCACACAGGCCAACAAGCGGGCAGGCTATCGCTCAGATAAATATTCATAAACAGTCTAAGGCACGCGTGCGTTTTTTTGCTTTCCTTTTCTTTTAGAAAATCATAAATCAGCAGCACAATTCGATGAATAATGAATAGATAATGGAAAATGAAATGTTGCAACATACAGCAGACTCATTGCAACAATGTGGAGAAATATGTAGCTGAAAGTGCGTAGAAAGGTAATATCAGATACAGTAACAAAAAAAAAAGTATACATGCAATCAAGCTGGAAAAATTGTAATTAAACCACTGGCTGATTGCGTTCATTCAATTGTTTCCACATAAACGCAATCATCGATTACCACAGCCAGCAGGTTGGAAGTAGCAGGTGGTGGCGCAAGAAACAAAGACATGATGCGTTTATTATATTCATATGTTATGTTGCATGTTGCAAGCACCCTGCAGGAAAATTCACACGCTCTAAACTGATACTCTTATAAATTGTTGCTTTTTTAATGGATTTGACCAGCATAATTAGTGCATGCCCGGATGTTGCAATTGCACAACTTCAGCGCCATACATGGAAAAAATGTGTGGCTTATAAAGTGTGGCAGAACTAAAGGAGAGGTTGTTGAAGCAATTGATATCAGTATCGTCGACGCACGCCCAGTAGAATTTTACACTCTTAAAAAGGTTGATGTCTGAGCGATTTAGTACTACAGCTCGACCAATCTTTTTCAGCATTGGGTCAGCAAAAAGTCACGCAATAGGCAGGCATCCTATCTGGAAACCTCGCTTACTATCAAACGGCTCACAGAAATGCTACCCAAATCTTCTAGGTTCCTATGACCAGGTACCCAGATGAGAGTTATGTCTGTCGTGCGCGCTAAAACATTAAGTTCATCTTTGCATTGTCTGGCGATTTTTTAATTGGTTATAGGGGATAGTTGTTGTGGATGGTTTCTAATTATCCTGGAAGCTTCTCTTATCCCGAGAAGTTCTGCTCGAAAAATACTATTCCAATTCCCAGGCGAAAATACACAGCCGTGTGGATACCAAAGTCAGACAAAAATCCTCTTTGTGCTATCCAAAGCAATCATACTTGTCGATTAATTTTCACTCATCTTCTGCAAGGTGGCCGACGTAACCGAATAGATTTGCGCGTGACTATTATTAGATAGAGCCTAGATTCGAAGCCTACTGTGAGCATGAAACATTAAATGATAGAAAGGGTGGTTTTTTATAGCAGTCGTCGCTCAGCAGGCAATGGCAAACCTCCGTCTTGAAAAAGCTATTCATAAAAAACCATCTGCCATTCGGAGTCGGCTTAAAATTGCAGATCCCTTCATTTGTGGAACAACATCAAGACGTACGCCGCAAATTAGAGATGGAGCTCGGCCAAGCACCCAACTTGGTATATAGTGACGGTTGATTTACCAGCTCTAAAATAATACTGACAAGAAGGTTGCTCTTGCAGTTCATTGAGCATCGACTTCAGTATTTTATACAGAAGTAAAATTCTCATTAGAACCTTATATGCTATGTTTAGAAGACTATTCTCGCGAAAGCTGATGCAGTTTACTAAGTCACCCATATTGTGGATGGGGATCACTCAACTCTGGACCGTCATTTTCGTCGTTGGTTTTGCTCTAATTTTTAATTTATAAAAGCTTTGATATAATATGTATTTCTTTTAATTTTGATTAAAAATTCACTAAATATAAAAATTAAATCCAGTATTTACATATATACAGGAGCCATTCAAAATAGATTTGAAATAAGTCATCGTAAAAATGACGAAGGTGACGTTAGTTGAATAGCTCAGCCGGGAGTCTAGAAGTACTGGCTAGACTTCATGTCTTAGGGGGTTAGAAGTAGTCAGAGGCCCGAAAAAAATGATGATTTTCAATAATTTTTGTTTGCTAGTCAATTGCTTTATTTTACAAAAATAAATACATAGCATTAATACATAATTTTTCGACTTGACTTTAGCAAAATTCCACAAAAAAAATTTTTTTTATTGTAAAAGTTATCATTGTTTGTGTGGAGCCCGTTTCTGCAGAAGTCCCTTGTGGGACACATCACAAGTCCTTGCAGATTTATCTAAAAACAATGGGACAAGAAAGCTTTTTTTCAAAAAGTTAACAATATGGCGGTCTCAGGAAATGTTTCCAGATATTCGAGAAAAAAACCGACAATTATTTAAAAAAAAAATCAAAATTTTTCAAAAAAAAAAAAAAATCCTTCGATCAGACACGATGTTTTTCAAAAGCAGTATACATTTTATTGTCATCTACCAAGCGGTTTTTAAGTTACAGTGATCACCAATTCAAAAAAACATAGTTTTGAGAAAAACGCATTTAAAGTTTTGCTATCTGCTTCGGAGCGCCCGAGCGTCCTTTGTTAATTGTTGAATAACTCGAAAAGTATTTGTCGGATTCACTTCAAATTTTCACACAATATTTTTAATATATTATACTTTAAGAAAATGCAAAAAAAAAAATTAAAAATTTTTGGAAAATTCTGACTTCCCATAAATCCTTAAGAAAAGAGCTCATACATGTACAATGCCAGCTCTTGGTTGCGTTTTGAAAATAATTATAGTGCTTTGCTCTTTGGTCACTAAAATTACCGTCAGAAAATCTGAGAACTGTTTCTCTTTTGCGACCTTTCCTTCCATGGTAAAGAGGCTATTGGTTGGCTACGCTGTCAGTTTACTCAATTCGAAAAAGTCCAGTTTGATATTTTCGCTTATTGAATTGATGAAGCTAGAGACAATGTGCGGAATTTTCGATTTAAATTAGACAATTCTTTTTTAAATGACACAATTCTTGGACGGGGAAAAGTTGGTGTGGGATGATTAGGAGGATAGGTTTAGAGTGTGTGGATTATGAACGATGACTGTGCTGCGTTTGCGTCAACCGCTTTGTGCTGCTGATGAAATTCATCTATATCAGCAGGCGTAGCAAAGAAGTAAGAGCCAAGATGCTTGGATTTTAACTGTGAGAAAACCCACGAGATTCGAGAGCTGATATTTTGTCAACCTCAGAAGCTCGCTCGAGCGCCCCGATTCACACGTAGCCGGCCAGAAGGATTTTACAAGTTTGTCTACTTGTCCAACTCTCGCTGAGTTGGCGCGAATCCCATGTTTCCAGGAGCAGAGCGCAGGTAGTCAGGGGATCCCAATTCTCTCCCATCGCGGGAAAATCACCTCACATGTCCTTTGTCTGGCCAGCTCATTCGCCTCACAGTTTTCCGCAATGTCACTGTGATCAGGAACCCAGATGAGGCTTATGTCAAAGAATTCGGACGCAGTCGAACGTGAGACCAGGCCAGGATAAGATATGTTGGGCGACAACCATCTATAGAGTTTATAGAGTACACACACAGAATAACTTAGGTAATAGTGATTACCTTATCCAATCCAGGAAGCTCGTTGAGATCATCAAGTCCATCTAATACCGTCCCACTTTCCTGCAAGTGGAACGAGTTTAATAAAGTGAAGGGGCTTAGGAATAGACATTCAAAGGAATTTTGCTATTATAGAGCTGTCACTAGCACATTAGAGCCCTATGGTAGCTAAGATAATCGGCCTTATCGTGAACTCCATAAGAGTAAACTGTGACTACGACGCTTGCGGTTGCATAACGTTGGACCAGGAGGCACTCATAGCAAAAGAAAAACTTTCAAACAAAGAAGCTTTTTTCTCATCGAATCTGGGCCGAATTGTACGAACTATCCCACATATATCGAGGTCTACAATCCATCTTACGTTATGATGTCAATGCCAGCGGCATACGCCAGCAGTTGTACGCCTTTATAATAAAATATGCCCGAGCAAATCTGAGTTCTGAGGCTCGCACTATCTGTTCCGACATTAGGTTAAACAAATTGCCCGACAGCGAGTCACCCTGTCTGTAGTCTCGTTTGGTATAAAATGGCTCGGAGAGGTCCTTCCCAATTCTTACGGCGCTGCTGGTATTGTTCAACGTCATCTTGTATAGGCCTATTAGTTTTGCGTGGATGCCAAATTCAGACATCACGGCCTATAGGCAGCTTCTTTTCGTGCTGTCGAATGTGGCTTTAAAATCAACGAAAAGCTGGCGTGTGTCGTTTCTCCATTTATGGGTTTTTTCCAAGGCTTGGCGTATTGTTATTGCATATTTAATATATGGCTTTAAAGTAATTTTTGTGAAACAATTCTACTAATAAGAATTCGCGTGTTTGGTTGTTACAAAATGGATTAAGAAAATTCCATTAATTTTAAAATTATCAACATGGAATTTGGACGCAAGCTTCTTACACTCGTCGTAAATGAAGATAAGGCATCAATGCACTCGCCTAACAGGCGGCCGCTTTTAGTAGCTTTTCATAATCAGTTTAATCGGTGGTGACCTGCAAATAGCGCGCGCTCGGCAACTTGCAACACTTGTATCCATTTAATTGTTGCTTTAGTAGTAGTTTTAAGAAGTGGTTACTCTTTTCATTGTTGCTATTGCATGAGTTGCGACACAAAGCTGAAAACAGCAGCAAAAACGACAACAACTATTACAGGTACTTTTCCATGCCGCTCATCCAATACTAGGCAAGCAAGCAACCAAATGAATATGCCACAACAGCAACTTGCACTAAACGAAAAAGCTTAAGCAACACACAAGCTGACCAGCGGGCAAGCGGACAAGCGAGCAAACTGTAGCAAACAAAGCCAAACGGGCGCGCAACACGCATTGCAAGAGAATATGAATTGAAAAACGCATTAAAATGTTGAAAGAAACTCAAGAGAAGAAGCAGGAAAGTGCTCTTAAAAATTATGATACTAAAACACGGCAACAAGAAATTGCAATAAAAGCGTACAAAAGTGGTGCAAAGCGTATGTTGCGGCCACTTGTGGCAAGCAGGCAGGCGGGAATGCGGGTAGACGTCGCTTGTTGCGTTTCTTTTTTTCGAAATTTTCTTTGAGGCAGGGAGCTGGTGGCTACTTGGTTGCAACAACTTTGATGATAGCTTGATAAAAGTGCTTACAATGCAATGGCATGCCTCGGTGTATGCATAAAGAGTGATACAAATTCAAGCTTATTTAGAAAAATTAAATTAAATTACCAGAAAATATTTTTTGCTGGCGTATTATGGCTTTTCATAAAGCTATGACGTTGAATTACAGTCAGATTTCGAGGAGGTAAAAGTTGTAAGTGACAAAAGATCCCATGGTTGAAAAAAGCCTTGTACTTGGTCCACCCTGTATATAGGTGCATACACTCAAATGTATGTATATTTATAAGTTTATATGCATATTTAAAATTGCACTAAGCAACACGCAAAAAATACAACAACGACAACAACAAAACCATCTCTAGTGGCATGGAGTGCCGATTGTGCTCTTATGCGAATGCGCCAGCGCGTTTCTGGAGCAGGCCAAGTGGTTGATTGCTGTAGCTCTGGCGAAGGTGGTTGTATTAAAATATTAAGATGTTGCTATTTTTTGGTTGGTAGTGGTGTTGATTATATAGAGCAGTTTTCTGTTAATACCACAACGGCATTACATTACGGCATTCATTTTATTCAGAATGCTCGAGCAGTTTTCGAAAGCCGATTAAATTCCATGCGATGTAGAAAAGTATATTAGAAAAAAAAAACAAAAAAAAATACCATCTGCTTCTACAATCTTTTTCCATTATTTCCTTTGCTTTATTTTTGAAAAAAAATTTTTGTACTTGCAAAATTTTTAATCTGCAAAACGGCCAAAATCGCGTAAGCGGTTATCGCGGCAATTAAGAAGAAAAAGAAGAAAACCATAACCAAAAAGCTACCACTGCCTCTACAATATTTTCCCAAGTCTGTTACAATAAAATAAAAAAAAAACTTTTCTACTCGGACTCAAAAAACTGCGCTACCGCTTTTTCAACTTGAACAGCATATCACGCGTATATCCGTCCTTGGCCGAAAGGGAAGATAATCTAACAAGCAATGTAGAGTATGAAGCAAAAATTCCTAGTTAAGAAGTTCCGAGTTAAAAAATTACCTTCACTTTCATTTTTGCTGCATAGGGCCTCGCTTTGTCTTGCTGGAGAGGAACGCACTTCAGACGCTTGCCTGTCGAAAAGATCTGAAACCAATTTTCAGTTGATCATTTACTAGCAGCAGCCACTGAAAATGCTCCACATATGCATTTTTTGCAGCTTGGGCAACTTTTTCCATCCAATACCCGTACAGTAAACAAGCCCTGGTTACCTAATAAAAACTGAATTAAGATAAAATAGAATGGAGTGCGTGGAGAACATGTTTTTTTCTCTCCTAGAAAAAAAGTATTCAGAGAAACTGTCATAGATTACACGAGGTAAATAGATGCTGTGGCATGACTTTCTTCCATTTTTTTCGAACCATAATCGCCCCATTATCCCTATCTGATGATCTAAGCACAAAAAAAAAAATTTAGTATACTGAAACTGAAAGTATCGGATTGTAAGTAGTAATCGACTGATTTACATTTTCCATATTTGCATTTTCCAAGTTTTCGTAACGACAACGACCATTCAAACTATTGGCAAAATTCATCCTACCGCAGATATATGTACGTAGACAGATGTAGAAGGCCACTCAGTTCTTCTTAGTAAGATGCCTCGCCTCTCAACGATATTTATTGTTCTTAACACCAGCGATGTTTAGTCACAGCTCCTTGTATAATATTATGCATTCCACATATAAATATATAATTATTTTTAATTTCTTATTCCTTTTTTTACGCATATAAAGTGTGTATAGGTATGTGTATAGGTATATGTATATGTACATACTTGATTTTGTATTAAAGTGCCTGCGGCTTTTTGCATTCTTGGATTATTTTGACTTTTTGTGTTTCATTTTGGAATTCCTCCATTGTTTGTGGTCCTTTCTTGCACACAAATGCATAAAATTACTTACATTTATATGTGCGAGTTGTAAAATGTACCCTGCAGTCAAACCTGTTAGTTCTGAACTACCTTACGAGCACTTTGCTTTGTAGCCGAAGTAGTGCGTCTGCGATCTTTTTTCAATGATGGTAGTTTTGGTTGATATTTGTAGCACAGCGATGTCCTACGTGATGCCTATTGTTAACCTCTTTATCAGCAGTGTACCAATTAACGAAGTAGCCAACCCATGCCTCAGTGTCATATCAGGCAACGAACTAGTCAGATTCAACGTTAAGCTATACCAGTTAACGAACTAGTTCTTGATGAACCAAAAAAAAAAAAACAAGAAGCAGCTGATTCATTCTAATGCTCATTTCGTGCATCCTTAACGTTGGAAACATTGCTATGCATAGTAGTATATATAGAAATATTCCTTTTCCATGCACCTCTAATTGATCATTTTGCAACTGGTCGCTCTTCTAGTCGCTCTCGAACTAATCCGACTTCTACGATCAAATACCAGTACGAGTACATGAGTTGGAATGTCTGCTGAGTTGTTTGTCTTTTCAATGCAGGATAAATACATACACATTGCACATATACAAGTATACCACATCCACTGATATGCCTCCGCGGTTAGCTTATGCGGCTAGTAGCGCCTTGGATGCTATTGATATAGCCATTGTCCAGTGCTATTGCAATAAATTGCTTGTCGTCTAGTGGTCTGCATGCAAAATCTACATATTTACTTTTCGCTGGAATTTGCATTTATTTATTTAAGTTGAGAAAAAGTGTAAAAAATACCCATATGCAGATATGCTAATTTTAAGCGATATTGCAGCGAAAAGTCGCATGCGA
Organism: Anastrepha obliqua; assembly: GCF_027943255.1. NCBI lineage: Eukaryota > Metazoa > Arthropoda > Insecta > Diptera > Tephritidae > Anastrepha > Anastrepha obliqua. The sequence continues at coordinate 117,736,859 of NC_072893.1, read as the reverse complement.
TTTTTATTCTTCAAAGTTTAGTTCACTGAAGGTTTCTTCAGTGTTTTTTTATATTTTTTTATGTGAATCATCTTACCGCGAATTAATACAAAGTGAAATTCCAAATATTTCACACTCATAAAAGTAAAACTTAACTCAATGGTTACACACATACATGCATGTATGCATGTGCATTAGGGCGGTCCATTTTTTCGTCATGGTTCTTGGCAAATGCGGACATAGAATTCTAAGAAAAAAGTCCTCTAGAGCCTAGCTTTAAAGTCAATTTGAGTCCATAGAATTTTAAAATAAACTATTTTTAATTAACACGAAGTTAATCTAAAGTTTAGTAGGGACTAGAGTATTATGAATATTATTTTTGTTTTAATACAAACTTGGTTGGAGCTTTTTTGGTTCGAAAAATTTATTTTGCATATCTATTTTTTTCTTAAAGTACCCCATGATTGCGCTAAAGAGTAAATTATTGGGTTGGGGAATAAGTTCATAGCGTTTTTATATTTTCTTTTATTTTACAACGATTTGTCTGCCGTTTGGCAAAGGTTAAGTATTCATTCGATAGAACTCTTTCTGCTCTACAAAACTATGTTTATTGTATTTTTGAGTTATTTAATTTTTTATTATGGATTGTATTTTTATTATTTTAATAGCAAATCAAACTCAAACTTGCAACAAACCCAAAAACAACTAAATCTTACAATATTTAAAAGAATGTATTTAACATATTTTTCTAATCATGAATTTTTTTACATTTTTTTTATTGTATTGTAACTCTTAATTTAAGTAACTAACGAAACAATTGGCTTAGGGTTTACGTTACGCAAATGAGTTATGATGCTCTGCATGCTCCGCCAACTACTCTGGGTTGCTGCGTGTGGTGATGCGGCTTTTTACGCTTCAGTCTTTCTTTCCACTCATTCCGGGCGGTGAGAGCAGAAGCTTCGCGATTAACATTTTTTACAATTAACAACATATTTACAATTATTTGGGATCCTTTTTACTTGAGCAGGAAGTGTATTTTATCTCATTTCTATCCGCATTCTATCTAATTGCCCTCTCAATTTTATTATTATTGTACTTAAAGCTATCTCGCTTTAAATTTTTTGGGGCTCGATAAAGTAGAAAAGAAAAAATTAATTCGTCTTGTTTTATTGTGTGCTGACAGCCACATGAACACAGCGAAAGAAAAAACAACTCAGCTGATTTACCAACACCACCTTTAATAGATTCGCCATGGGTTTGATAGGCTTCAAAGCTATGCTGTAACGCACTTTTTTTCTTAGAATTTCATGCAGAATCCAAATCTGCTAGGAACGATGTCGAACGTCGAAATCGTTTCATACAAATTGACTCACCCTAATTCACATACAATTTTATTAATTTGCAAGTATCCAATTTTGGCACCTCCTAAGTGCTTTTTCGCTTAGCTTTTTTGTATACGAGTAGTTGTGGCTTATCTTATTGTATGCACATTTTTTGGATAGTAAATTTAATACGCAGTCTTTTGTTTCACTTCAGAAGATTTAGTCCTTATTAAATACCAAGCTGTATCTTCTTCTGATCTACAAAATTATTGGGTAGCTCGGAAAGTAATTTGGTTTTTTTTTTGGGGTGAAAATGAAAGACGATCTTAAACCCAGACCTATCAGGTGGTCATAAACAGTTGAATTCGATAAATTTAACCTCTCACCGATCTCACGTGTTGTTATTCGCCGGTTTGCATCAACTATTGCCTTTATTGGGTCTTTATCAGGTTCAACCGTCCCTCCAGAACGTGGTGAAATTTTGCAAACCAGTTCTGGCACTGGCGTATTGTCTACACTCTTCTTCATACACATCGGTTAATTTTGTTCTGGCTTGAACAGCATTTTTACCTTTTCTATAGTAAAAAAGTAAAATATGACGAAAATGCTGCTTATTGCTCTCCATATTTAAAGGGCACCGACCAAAAACTACTGCGTAAAATCAATTGCATTTTTTCACACACAAGTCTTGCTATATCAGGTGTCAAAACATATAATGACAATGCGATTTAAGTGTGAAGTTAGCTGTGAGAAAATACAATTAAGTTCTCTGTCGGGAAAAAACGAAATTACTTTCCGAACAGCCCAACAAATTGAAGGCGAGCGAGATTCCCTTTATGAAGGGCAGCCAAATATTTTTTAACCATATGCGTATGGATAATCGATATACATTTATGTTTTTTAGTCGTTTTCGATTTGATGTTGTCCTACAAATGGAATGGCCTACAACCACCTTACTTTTTCCAAAGCATCGTCAGCCTCCTTAAGTTAATATACGTAAGCGAGTCGCTCATTCCAAGACAGGCTTTGTACTTAAACCTTATTTATAACTACGGAGCTGATAAGTGCCAACGACGAAGATGGTTTAAGGGGGGAGCCTGGTTTATGAGGTCTAAAAATTGCATCTCTTTGCGATTTTTTTTTTTAAGGAATAAATTAATTTAGCACTGCAAAGTTTTTTCTATCTTTTAATGAACATTTAAAAAGTATAAAAAATTTTTGTACTGGTTAAAATAAGTTGAAAAAAATGTTTAACATAGAAATTAGTAGAGCGCTGCAGCGCTGGAGTTTCCAACTGGCGTACAAGATACAGCTCGTAATTATTATCTAAAGCAAAAAATTCAAATGGATTTCTAATTATCATGATTTTTTATTCTAGATAAACTAAGAAACTGAGAGAAATTCCAAAATTTCAACTTTTTGGAGGTTTTAAAGGAAAAAATGCCTTTCTAATATATAAAAAAAAAATTCACTTCAACTTGGTATAAAAATCTTGAAATTTTTTTTTTTATCTATTTTGTTAGTTCAAATAGAAGAGAATTTAATACTGAAGGGAACAAGCTATGATTCATTTCAAAAGGTTCATTAGTTTTTTTTCATTCATTCAATTCAAAGAAACCATAAAAATGAAAAGTCGAGAAAAGAAGATAAAGTTTGTACTATAGCTGTCCGGTCACAGCGTAACTACCTAACGCTCGCCTACCTTTGGGTTTGTATCTACGGAAATATTGATAATTAGGCTCTGTAACTTTGTGTGAATATTCTGAAATATATTAGGAATCGCTTAAAACGAAAAAAAAATTGATATTTTTGACCTTATAAACCAGGCTCCCCCCTTAAAGCTGGTTAAACCACAAAACAACAATAATCGTTTCTAACCACACTCACAAAGAATTTTTCAACTCGTGTGATAATATTCTCACCACAAAAGAATGCATAAAAGTTGATAACTAATACATTTCCACATACTGATAAAAAATTGTTCAAAACTAAATTTATTTAAATATATTTTCTGGCATTACATATATTATAAATTAAATATTTTTCAAAGAAAGAAAATTTTAATGTAATTTTTAAATATAATTTCAAATTTTAAATAAAAAATTTATCTCTTTAATTTTTCACAGACACATCGTACGAAAAGGCTTGTAGGCGTGGTTCCGCACCGGCGACACCCATATTGGGTCAAAAACAGCAACAACAAGAACATAATACAACATCAAGGTTTACGAATTTCTTTTCAAAACGGTGAGTTGAAAAATAATATAATATAAACTAAACCAGAATGAATAGAAGATATATTCGTGGCAAATTCCACTTCTCATTATAATTCTTTGAGCTAGAATAACTACATTCTTCTTCTACAGCAAGAAATATTCATTGTTTTTAAAATGACAAAAAAAAAACACGGATAAATATTTTATTATTTTTAATCACTATTAATATTGAACAAAACATGCCGTAGGTGCTATTTATAATATTTTATGGACATAGGTTATTTATTCACACCAATTTTTATACCTTGTTTCATTGGAAAGATTACTGTGTGCTGATCAAGGACCCTTCAAGGACCTAATTTCAGTTCCAAAAGCCTTTCGGTTAAAGTAGACGAATATGAACTGAGGCATCTAATTCCTTCACATTTTGTTAATTGCGAGATTTCGGAATCCTCAAAATTTCAGTCCCGGGTTTTCGAGATTTCTAGGGACCTTTCCGAATTTAGCATTCCTGTCAACTTAGTTATTGTATTACTAGCAGCTAGCAAGTTTTCTACACACTGAACAAACCGAGAAGAACCGTACATGATGAAACGTTCTTTAGCATGAGCTGACTATTACTGAACTGAAAATGTGCGCGTTGCCTATTTTCACTCAAGATTACTCTCGGCACACTAACTTATGGCATGAACTCGGCAATTTAGTCATTGGCTGTGATAACTTTTCTCTATAACCGAAATTTAGAGCTATCCGTATACGAAAAAGTAGCAACAACAACAATAACTACACATTTTCACTACACCCTTCCTCCTTTCTGTATTTCATAAACTGCTTAACTGAATAAACATTTGAAAATTGATAGCCGAAATCAGGAGTAGAATCAAGAATAAAAAACAAAAATTTTAAATTTCAAAAGCAGGAGTCAGGCAATAGGAATCAAGTTTCAAGAATCAAGGATGAAGAGCCGAAATTTATGATAGAAGGACAGGAATCATTAACCAACAATTCGGAATCAATAACTAGCAATCAATAATCCAGAATCCAGAAATATAAATCAAAACTTAGGAATCAGGAATTAAGAATAGGAATCAGTGAAGTAGGAAAGAGGAAACTAAAACCAAAAATTAGAAATGAATAATTAAAAATTAGGAATGGAAAAATACGAAAAAATTGGGAATCGTAAATCAAAAATCCAGAAGCAAAAATCCCAAAATTCAAGAAATAAGAATCGAGCATCAAAAATTAGGAATCAAGAACCAAAAGTCAATAATCAGGGATCAAGAATCAAGAAATATGAATCAAAAAACAAAAATGAGGAATCAAAAATAAAGAGACAAGAAACAAGTAACAGAAACCAAAAATCAGGAAGTAATAATTAAAAATTAGGAATCAGGTAATAAGAAAAAAATGGGAATCGTAATGAAAAATCAGGAATGCAGAAACAAAAATCCCAAATTCAAGAAATAAGAATCAAAAATTTAAAATCAGAAATCAAGAAGCAAAAACCAAAAATCAGGAATTAATAACCAAGAATGAAAAACTAGGAATGAAGAAACAAAAATCAAGAAATAAAAATTAAAATTGAAAAAGTAGGAATCAAGAATCAAAAAAAAAAAACCAAAAATCAGGAATTAATAATGCAAAATTAGGAATCAGGTAACAAGAAAGAAATGGGAATCGTAATCAAAAATCAGGAATGCAAAAATAAAAATCCCAAATTCAAGAAATAAGAATGAAAAATTTAAAATTAGAAATCAAGATGCAAAAACCTAAAATCCGGAATTAATAAGCCACAATGAATAATTAGGAATGAAGAAACAAAAATGAAGAAATAAAAATTAAAAATCAAAAAATAGGAATCAAGAATCAAAAAACAAAACCAAAAATCAGGGGTTAATACCCAAAAATTAAGAATCAAAAAACAAAAATCAGAAAGTTAAGAAATAAGAATAAAAAATTTGAGTTCAGGAATCAAGAAACTAAAACCAAAAATCAGGAATCGAAAATGAGGAATGAAGAAGCAAAAATCAAAAAGTTAAAAAATATTAATCGAAAATCTAAAATCAAGAAATAAAAGCCAAAGCCAAAAATCAGGGTTTAATAATCAAAAATTAGGAATGAACAAACAAAAATCAAGAGATAAGAATTAAAAATCAAAAAACAGGAATGAAGAATCAAAAAACAAAAACCAAAAATGAGGGATAATTAACCAGAAATTAGAAATCAAGATACATAAGTCAAAAAGGCAAGAAATAAGAATCAAACATCTAAAATCAGTGATTAAGAATCAAACTTCAATAACAAGGGATCAAAAATCAAGAAATAGGAATCAAAAATCAGGAATCGAAAATGAGGATGCAAAAAACAAAATCAAAAAGTTAATAAATAATGAAACATTAGAAATCAGGAACCAAGTATCAATAATCAATAATCAGGAATTAAGAAACAAAAACCAGAAATCAAGAACTATTAATCGAGAATTAGAACTCAAGAAACAAAAACCAAAAAGTTAGGCAATGAGAATTGAAAATCTAAAATCAGTAATCAAAAATCATGAAACAAGAACCAAAAATGAAGAATTAATAATCAAGAAAAAGGGATCCAGAAACAAAAATCAAATAGTCAAGAAATAAGAATCGAAAATCAAAAATCAGTTACTAAGAATCAAACATCAATATTAAGGGAGTAAGAATCAAGAAATAGTAACCAAAAATCAGGAATCCGGAAACAAAAATGAAAAAAACAGGAATCAAGAAAAGAGCAATCAAGAATTGAACATTAAAAATCAATTAGTTAGATTAGGTAAGGTCCTATGATCCATACAGGAATAAAAGCATCAAATTTATATAGTTAGGTAAAGTTGAGCCGTTGTCTATTATGGGATACACTCCCGCTAATAACCCATTATAATTCGGCATGGGGAACTTGTCCAGATCTCCCTAAAACCAATGTGAAATTTTCAAAATTTTAGAAGATAGCCGATTTTCACAGTGATGAGAACTTCCAGACCACTAAAGAATTGCCTGCCTAAAATAATAACTCTTCGTCTGGATACAGCAGGACAGTGACACAGGAGGTGCAATACCATCTCGTCCTCTTCTTTATGTAGATAGCTTCTGCAGAAATCAAGCGTCTAGCCTCTAAGCGTGTCTGCCTATAAGACAGTGCGCCGTTATAACAGAAATCTCTGTGATTGAGTTGCGCTTATCTTGGCTTAAGGCTCGTACTAACTTTACAGCCGTTAATTTCCCGTGAAATACTTACGAAATTTCACGTCACTGTAATTTGTATGAATTTTGACAGCCATTCCACGTGTAATGCGAACTTAGTATTATGCTTTAGCAGCGATTCTGTGCGTTTAACATTGAAAGTCGGGCACAATTGTCGGGTAATTGCTGATTTTTTTTTTCTGATTCTTGATTTCTGTTTTTTGATTTTAAATTCTTATTTCTTGGGTGGTCTTCGTGGGTGGGTTCACTACGTCATCTTTCGTTTGCTATTCATAAAAAAAATTCTGTGCCTGTTTGTGGGGGTACTAGACTTATTTGAGGTTTGCACTTTGACCTCATGGTATTTTGTGGCCTTTCCAGGGGCTTGCCTAAATATATAATTTTCTGAGTTCTCGTTAGGAAGTGTTGTGCTGAGCTTCGCTTGTCCAGCCACTCTCCAATTGCCCTCCATATCGCAATGGCCAGGAACTGATATTACATTTGAGCAAAGTGACTCAGCCATCTCGTTAAGAATTAAAACGAAATTGTGCTAGATTTTTTATTTCCTTCCAACAATTTAAATATTTAAACAGTGACTTCCAAAAGGCCATCCGACATCACTGGCAATCTTCCAAGGCACAAATTGAACGCCTAAATGAACCTCCGGTAAAGCGGCAGCAGAAGTTATTCAACCAGCCAGTCAAGCAAATAATAAAGCGAAATTGTTGCAAAGCAATCACCGAACTGTCAATCAATGTCAGAAACACCCAAATGACTATTGACATGACAACTGACAATTGTATGCCAGCAGCGAACAGTAATAGTAACAATGATTTGGAGAAAGGCAATAGAAAAGTGTTTTGAAACAACAATAAAAGTTAGATTACACAAGCAAAACTTTGATTGGAAATAGTTGGCAACCAAAACAAGTGCAGCGCAATTGCAGTACGCCGCCATGGGTGGAAGAGGAAGTGTGCAGCAAGTGCTTGGAACACATTTCATGCAGCACCTTTGAAAATGGACGTAAATGCCTACTTGGTTTAGTTGGTTCAATGACTTCACTTTCCGGGTGTGTGGCAATGTGAAAATTGGCAATGGTGTTGTAATAAATTTTACCGCTGCTGCATTGCAACAAATTCAATGTCTGCACGTTGCCATGACAACCGATTGCTTTGTTGACTTCGCAAATCAACATTTTCAACCATTGTTGCTGAGACATAAAATTGCTGTCACTCCAGTCGTTTGTCGGTTGTTTGTTTTGACATTTTTATAGCGCCCAAGTTTAAAATCACCATTTCATGTATGCGTGTGTGTATGTTTATGAATAGAGTAACTTCATTGCTGCTATGGGGCCATAAAATAACTGGTGCACATAAAAGTTGCGAATGTTGCACCTATTCGCCAAACTTTGCTGAATCTGTCAGTGATAACTTTGTCAGTTGGCATCAACGGCATTTGCATTCGACTCGCACACATACACACCTACATGAACATATATGTAAGTATGTGCTCAAGCGGTCGCATGAGGGCAGACAAAATGCATTGCGAGCACATGTCACGTCACCCACCTGGCGGACAATTAAAGCAACCGAGAGCGGGGAGTGTGGAGCGAGGTAGCACGCGCAAGGAAGTAAGAACGCTTTTAAATGATGTTGCAAGCCATTTGTCCGCCGGCGTTGCCAATACGCCCCGGGCCTTGGCTCACTGACATATCTACATGCATGCATGCATACATACGTACATATAGAGTTATGTGTTGCCCGCATGCGAAATAGTGGCTGTTTTGCTTTTGAGCATTTGGCAGCAGGTGTGGCTATGTTGCATGTCTAATACCTGAGCATTCAATTTGAACTTCTTTTTTTCAGTTGGAAAAAGTTTTGCATTTATCAAACCAGCTGTCAAAATGTTGGCTCGGTGCTTAAATGTGGGTAAATGTTTGAGAGAAAATGCAAATGCAAATGTATAGGTTCAAATCTGTGGACTTTTGACAGAATAACTTAAGTTGACATAGCACTTTCTACCTGTTAAGCGCTAAATTATTGGGTGCTAATAAAAAATTTGAACTTTTAATAAATGGAATCGGCTTAAGGGGTATTCTAGTGTAGAATTTTGAAAAAAAAATCGAAATTTTTTTTTTTGCATATTTTGGAAGTTTAGATATTTAAGAATATGTCATTAAGAGATTTTTTTTTAAATTTCTATTATTTCTTGAGTTATAGCCTTTTTGATGACATGGCATCGGTTTCGAGCCGACCGAATCAACTCAACTTTAAACGCGTTTTTCTCAAAACGAGCCGATACGGCCTCGGTAGTCTAGCGTAAGTGCACTAGCCTGCCATCCCTAGTGAAGCAAGGTCCTCGCACTTTTCCAATTTACCTACTTTCGCTGTTTCTAAAAACAAAAAAAAAAAACAAAACCAAATCCTTTCCATCCTTACTCCCGCACAATAGTCAGCACATAATTTGCATTGTGGCTGCTAAAACAAGCAAAAACAAAGACACATTGCATCAGTGGCCCCAGCAATAGGAAGCGGGAAATCGCGGTAAAAGCGCAGTCACACCAAATTTAGCAAAGACCTCAACCATCTGCGCGCTCCTTCAGCCAGAAAAATGTGAAACACAGATGGCGCCCCAAGCAGTAAGAAGGCGCTATTTCTGGTACTGGTAGCGGCCGGCTAATCACCTATCCTGTCAGAAACCAAAATAGATTAACGAAACCAACGCAAGACTGAATCTTGTCGAGGCCCTATGCTCCGGAGAGGAGTGAAGAAGAGAAAATAATTCATAATCAGTAAACAAATTATAAAAAATGGATGGTAAACAGTTTTTTTGTTTCCGTTTTACAGCGCTTCAAAAACCGGGTGAAATTCATGCCTCTACACTAGAATACCTGAAGAATACATTTTAATAAAATTTTATATACATATTGTATATAAAAATAAACTGCCTGTAAAAGTTCAAGATTTATTGCTCAAAAAACTAAACCGGCTGTTAACCTTAATTGGTTTCCCTACTTTATATCTCAAGCCAACCCTTTCGGTTTCATAGACAAAAAATCGGAGAGACAAAAACCAAGGTTCTGTGGCTTCAAAAACGTCACAGAAGGTGCTATTTCAGCAAGGCACGGTTTCCATAGATATTGACGTCGCTGCTCGAACCAAAGATTGTTTGAGACTCTCCAAATTTCTGTGAGGTCTTCGACGGGGCCTTGTTCTCCAATTCTTACCTCATACTGTAGCCTAATGGATTCAGATCTGGAATTCTAGACGGCTAGTCTTCTGCGGCTATGAACCCAGGAATATTGTTTTTTAGCCACTACTGGGTGGTTTTTACTGGAACGGATCTTCAACGCTCCGCATTGAAGAGAGTACTGCTCAACTGCTTCACCACTCCTTCTAAGACATCCTCCTCGCGCACTTTTGCCCCGGTCTTAACCCCTTTTTTGCAGAAATAAAGAGATGTAACGCCTTTACGAGACACTCCCAACGAAACTATTCAAATCCAGCCCCCGCGGATGGTGTGCACGCTGTACCCTTGGAACAAAACGTTTGGCGTCTTTAGAAGTGTTAGCATATATTTTGTTGTTTTGCTTATAAAAACTTCTTCAACAGTGAAAATTGTCTCGTCTGTGAAAAGAATATTTCCATGGCCGTTGAGCAGCGCGTGCCACCGAAGAAGCTGCTTGCATCTGTCGAGTCGAATTTTCTTCAAGCGCCTTTTTCAAAACATGACCAGTTGAGCGACGCCAGGCTTTCATGTGGAGATCATCTGTAATTAGTCTTGACATGGATCTGGTCGATACATTAATTTTGCTGGACAAGATTTTATGCTTCCTAAGATCCCCTTAGGAATTCTGCGCATTCTTTCTCGAATGGCTTTTATAGTTGCACTGGTTCGAACCACGCGAGAACGACCACTTTACAAAAGCAAAAATAACGGAACTTTTTCTGCGAAATTTGTTATAGAATTTATGGCAAGACTGAGTAGTTCGGTTGCTACACTGCAAACCCGGTAAAAGTATCTCATTTTGCATGCCTATGAGGGTTTCTCCAGTGTTCAGCAGCTTATGCTGTTGTTTCAGCCCTGCCGAGTTCGTCATTAGCCGAGGTAGCGCCGCTGCTAGTTCCACTGTAGGCATCTTTAAGAGTACTTTCGAGAATTTTACCCCATCGGATGGAATTTTATCCCAGTTGGATATCCTTGTTAAGTCTATATTTATCAACTTTTATTTTAAACTTTGATTCACTTAATCCTAATTTACTCTCTCTGACTTATCTTACTCGTCTTTCCTTTTATTGCAGATCAAATCCACTCAAACGTACAAAATCAGTTACCAAATTGGAACGCACCAAAAGAGGCTCAGGCGGCTTGCGCGGCTCGCGTTCACATGAGAGTTTACTCTCCAGTCATGCAGTCATGTCGTCGATCGGTAAGTTGCCTCACTCTAAGGTCTTCTCCCCATTTTTTATTTCCTTTCATTCAACTTCTTTTCTTCTTGCAGATCTCTCCTGCACCGGCGCTGTCGGCGTCGCTCCAGTGCATCAGTCCGTGCTCGGCCGTCGACACTGTTTCCAAGTGCGCGGCGGTCCACGTGGCGAGCGCTACTATGCGTGTGGCTCGCGCCAGGAACGCGATCTCTGGATATACTCCTTGCGTAAATCCATATCACCAAATGCCGACCACACGCGCCACACTGACAATTCGTTGAAAATGTGGATCTACGAAGCAAAGAATCTACCACCAAAGAAGAAATATTTCTGCGAACTACACCTTGACAAGGCCCTGTATGGTCGCACCAGCGTCAAACTACAAACTGATTTGCTCTTCTGGGGTGAATACTTCGATTTTCCAGATGTGCCCGACATCAATGTGATCACGGTGAATGTGTTTCGTGAGGTGGAGAAGAAGAAGAAGCGCGATAAGCATATGTTTGTGGGTTCGGTGAAGATACCGATACACGAAGTAACTTCGCGCATATTTTCCGAGGACTGGTATCCTATACTCAGTGAGAAATCCAACGACAGCTTGAACCGCAATGGCAAGGAAGTGACACCGACGCTACGCATCAAATGTCGTTTCCAGAGCACTGATATTCTGCCGATTAATGTGTACGCCGACTTTCTGGAATATCTGAAAAATAATTATAAACGCGTTTGTGAAACGCTCGAACCGGTGATAGGCGTGAAGGCCAAAGAGGACATCGGGCAGGCGCTCGTGTTGCTAATGCACGCTCAGGGACAGGCAGGCGCCTTCCTCACCGATGTCGTAGCACTGGATTTGTTACGGGTTGGCGATCAACGGCTCACATTCCGCGGCAATTCATTGGCGACCAAGAGCATGGAAGCTTTTCTCAAATTAACTGGCGAACAGTATTTGCAGGACACGCTGTCGGCGCCCATAAACGAGATTATACAGTCCGATCGTGACTGCGAAGTGGATCCGACAAAAGCGAACGGGTCGCTGCAACGGCAGCAAGCTTCACTGCGCGCAGCAGTGCGTAGCGCCTGGCAGTGCATCTATGAGTCGCACAAACATTTTCCACAGCAATTGCGCTCTTGTTTCGCCACCTTCAGAGAGCGCTTACAACAGTTGGGGCGACTGGATATGGCGGATAATTTAATATCGGCTTCCATCTTTCTGCGCTTCCTGTGCCCGGCGATACTGTCGCCAAGCTTGTTCAATATAACCAACGGTGAGTGTAAAGCATATAACCGTTTATTTTGGTGCTAATCATTTTCTCTCTTTCCCTCTCTCTCTATACAGAGCTTCCCTCCGCACGCGCTACGCGCAATCTTACGCTCGTCGCAAAAACACTTCAAACACTGGCAAACTTCACACGCTTCCAAGGCAAGGAAAGCTTCATGGAGTTTCTCAATGACTTTCTCGAGCAGGAGGCGCCACGCATGAAAGAATTCTTGCAACAGATCTCTTCGCGTCCGGAGCACGCCGCTCCCGAGTCCATACTCGACTGGGCGGGCTACATAGATCAGGGCAAACAACTTTCCATACTGCACACTTTGCTCAGCGAAAGCATCAGCAAGCTGCCAGAGGCACGTCAACATGAACTCGACCCACTGCAACACATTTTAGACGAGATTAGCAAAGCCAAAGAGAGCAATAATTTCTTGCAACACATGCCGCACATGTGCCCCACCTCCCACACACCCACTGAGAATCAAGAGAATCGCAATCCGGAGGATATGCCCATGCAGGTGCAACAACATCCACCAATACAACATCAAGCGCAGCTGGCACAGCCACAACACGCAGTCGTCACAAAACCCATGCCGGCGGAGCGCGGCATTATGCGCGGCGTTTTGACGCCCAGCTCCTTGGAGAAGAACATTTTCCGTTACAATGATCCGACAGTGAATGCGCTGCTTCAGCAGCAGCAACAACAACATGCGCATGCACACCCGCATCAATTGCAATCACAGCTCTCAATGGGCAGCAACAGCGGTCTGGACAAGCGGCACTCGAATTCGCAGAGCTCCATCGCGGGCGGCACAGGCTACATGAGCACCCAGCTGCAACACGCGCAGTCACAGAGCTCGTTGGCGTCGTCCTCGATCAATGGCGGTGGCGGTGGCAGCAGCCACAATTTACTGGTTTCAGCCAACATACAGCACCATTGCCCGCCTGCGCCCGCCGCGAGCGCCAACAATACCATGGAACGTTTACTTGTAGGCGGTGGCGCCGGCAATGCGCATTACTACGGCCTCATGGGCAATAGCAACGGAAATATGTCGTCGTCAATGGCCAGCAGCAGCAATTTGAGCAGCCACAATGGTAACGAGAGCGACGGTACTGCTGCGGGCATCCTGCGTGCCACCACATTGCCACGTGGCAATAACAACAACTACGACGAGCTGGCCAACGGCGAGTTCATACAAATTTCCGGCTTGGATACAAATAGCGCTTTTGTGCGCAAGTCACCGACGCCGATGCTGAAGGGTAACGCAGTGCAGCAGCAACGCCAAAAGTTGCACAACTCGAATGTAAGCCTGGTGCTGAACGAACGCACACCGAGCAAATTGAACCTGGGCATACCCGATCACAGCAGCTCCTCCACGCCGCATGCACACAAGCTGCCCGCATACCAAAGACCGCCGCCCGCATCGGGCGCACATCTGCACGGGGCGCGCGACTCCAATCCACATCCGAACATGCCGATGAATCTTGAAGACCTGGATGATCTCTTCAAGTACGCTGAGGAGCATGCGGTGGTGGGTGAGGTTGTGTCTGCCAACATTCACGCATCGCAAGGGGGCGGCCAACAAAAGAGTGCGCGTGAACAGCTATCGGCTAAGAGTAGTCACTGTTCGTCGGGCTATCAGAGCATCGCCACCAATCCGCCGTCACAGTCGTCAAGCCCCATCGAACAGCAGCAGCAGCAACAGCAGAAAAGCAGCGGCAATACGCCGCTCGCTTTTAAGAATCCCACATACCAGCTGCAGCAGCAGCAGTCGACCGGAAACTCAGCGCCCGCGCATCATCACCACCACCATCACCATCATCAGCGTGTCAACTACAGCAGTGGCTTCCACCCCGGTGGCGGCAGCAACGGTCAACCGCAATCGGCACACCAGCAGCTGTTCGGCTCAGCTGCCTCACAACGCCCCAAGCCACAAGGCGGTGGTCTAGTGGCTGCACGTGCAGCGCTCTTGAATAATGGCGGCACGCTGACGCCATCCTCCTCGGAGGAGCGCCTCTCAACCGACAATTACCACGGTTTCGGCGGCAGCAGCGCTAACAGCAAGTTGATGAAGTCACCTTCACACGGTCATTTGGAAGCGCAGCGCTCGCTCAGCGGCGGCAGCAGCTCATCATCGTCGGGCGCCAACATAGGCTTAGGCCCCGTGTTAATACAATCCGCTGCAAGCGGCACTCGCATGCCGCGTACCAATCCACAATTCAAGCGCGAGGACATCTATGCGCCGTTGAATGGCAATAGTAGCGGCAGTTATATGCCAGCAGCAGTCGCTGCTTCCAGCGCAGCGAGTGGAATCTTTAGCAACAATGGCTTTGGAAAACCGGGCGGCGGCTTGGCGCACAGCGGCGCGAATATGGGCGGACGTTATCAGCGGCGCTTGAGTTTAGACTCTGCGCGCACGCTCTCGGATAGCTCAACAGACACAGAAGGTGAGTTGTGGCAGCGCGCAACATATTTGAAGTGCCAACATTTATGAGTTTCATTTCATTTTTGTATTTTAGGTCACTGCGCGCCACATGAAGGCAAACGCCGTCGTCAACCGCGCGCGCACACAAACTCCGGCAATCATCAACAGCACATCGTGGCGGCCGGCAATAGTAGCACTGGTGGCAGCGCTGGCAGCGCAAATAGCGGCAGCTTCGACCAGAATGGCGAAATACAGCTGCTACAGGAAACCTTAGACACGTTGCGGCATACGCTGGACCGCGACGAAGCGGAGCTGCGCGATTCAAGTGATGAGCTGTTCGCGCTAAATCGACACAATAGCGCGAATGGTGGTAGCGGCGGCAGCGGTGTGAGCAATTTGAGCATGCAATCGGAGTCGACAATGCGCAGTATTATCGATAGGTGGGTGTCATAAATTGAGTTGTGGAAAATATTTGTAATTAATTTTTTGTTTTACTAAATTACAGGCTCATTACCATGGAGGAGGAGCTGCGGCGCGAGCAATTGAAGATGTCGCTGGCCTTGTCGCACAAGCAGCGCGTCATTGAGGAGCAGGGCCAGCAAATCGCCGCGTTGGATGCAGCTAATAGTCGGCTGCTGAGCGCGCTGACCGCTCTGCGACAGCGCTATGAAAACCAACAGCAGGCGCAACAACAACAGCAAGCGAATTTGGCGGGCGCAGGTGCACAGCAGCAGCAGCAGGCGCAGTAAAGGGATGCGGTGCAGTGGCGCGGAATGGGAAATGATGGGATATAATTAATTTCTAATTAAATTTATTAAATTATTAACGCATTAGGGTAGGCTAGACGCCGTAGTGTGGAAGCGGCAGCAAAGCATGAAGCTTAAAGTAAAGTAGAAGAAACGGAAAACATTTATGAAAACAAAAAAGAAAAAAATAAGGCAATAAGCTTTCAACGCGCGCGCTAAGTTTAAAGAAAAGTTTAAATGCTAAAAACTTTGTTTATTTTAACGCAAAATTCTTTGTCTGACCAATAAAGTTTTATTAATTTTTTTTTTTTTTTGTTAAAATCCACGTGTAAAAAAATTTTAACAACTGCCACTTTGCGGCTGCTGACTCGTTTTTAAAGTTATTTTTAATGCAAAACTCATTGTAACGAGCATTTTTTAGTTGTATTCCATATTTGGGTTTTTTTTTAATCTTGAAATTTTAACAAAATTTTGCCTGCGTAATTTATTATTTTTTGTTTTTGTTTTGCTTTTGCTTTTGCTCCACTGTCTGTTGTACACAAGCGCATGTATTTTTGAAGTGATTCCCCAAATAGCAGCGATTCTTTAAATGTTTGTATTTTTTTTTTTTGTTAATTTTAATCTTTTTACTGTTTGTATTTTTAAAAATGTATGAATTGAAAATTTGTATAATCCAAAAACACAAACTCGTTTTAAATTACTATTTAAAATAATAAGCGTTTACATTTATTTAATCTTTTAGTATTTAAGCGCAAATTTTTAAGTATTCATATTTTAATGAAATTTTTGAAATAAAAAAAATTTAATAAAATGAAATAAAAAGAATATGAAAATATTATAAAGCACTCAATGTTTGTGTATTGTTTAAAAAAAAAAAAAATATTCAAATATGTAAACAAAAATTACTTATTTAAGAAAGTGTTGGTACGCAGCTTAAGAAAAAGTGTGCATGAGAGAAGATGGCGAAGAAGAGTAGTTTAAGAAGGCGAAAAAGTAGGACTTAAGCAGACGAAGAAGAAGTTGTAGGATTAGTAAAAAGATGTAGGCGCACGAAATGGCGCTCCAAAAATACCAACCAAAGTTTTCCATTTTTTCACATTCAACAAACTCATCATTCTCTCTATCTCTCTCTTACACGCGCTTTTCTCGCTCAAAACGTCTATTAGACAGAAATTTGTAAGCTGTTGAGGCGCTTTGAACAAGTCTCCAGCAGTCTCCGGAGGTTTTGTAGAGCAAAAAATGCTATGGAAATATTTGCGGGCGACTCGTAGGTTGGTTGGTTATGGGGTAAAGTGGGTGAAGCAGGTGTGGAAAAAGTTCTTTAAAAAGTGGACTAAAAAATACTCCAAAGTAGTTCTCTGAAGAGTTGATTCTATGGGTGCCTTCAGGGACTGCAAGTGCTATTATATTTGATCCTTTTATTCCTATATGGAACATAGGGCCTCTGCAAGTTCTATTGGATGCATTTTAATATAGGAGGAATGAAGAATGCAGTTACAAGTACGAAGTTAACTACAAAACTTCAATATTAATTTCTCAATTTGATTGCAGTTTTTTGGATTTTAGTTTTTGAAATTTGTTCGTGTTTGAAAAGCATACAGAATTTCGACTAATTTTTTTGGGGAAGGCTACTTTCTATCCACCTTCCTTGGTCGGTTATAAATAACCTAAGTGCAACTGTTGCGAATGTATTTGACGCTCAAAAACGGCTTCTGCTTTTTCAATATTTAACTAGATTTTAATTTCTCTGTAAAAAAAATTTAATTTCTTTATAAAAAATTTAATTTCTCTACAAAAAAAATTTAAATTTTTCCATAAAAAATGAATTTTTCTACATATAAAAAATTGAATGTCTATAGATATAGTTTCTCTATCTCTAAAATATTAGTTTCTCTATAAAAAATTTAATTCCATTATAAAAAAATTTAGTTTCTCTATACAAAATTTTATTTTTCTGTAAAAAATTTACTTTCTCTACGAAAAAAAATTATCTTCTCTATAAAAACATCATAATAAAAAAACCCCAAAAGATAAAAAGTATAAAAAATACAAAAAAAAATTTTTTAATAAAATAAATATGATTTTATAAAAAGGTTTGAGTTAAATAAATGTTATTTTTTCTTTTTTTTTAATCTTATAAACTTTTATTGACAGCTGAAAAGCACTTTAAGTGGTGGATTTAAATTTTCGCAAAACTCATTATAATTAAACAAAAAAAATTTAAATTTACATAAAAATAAAAATTTTTAAAATTTACATAAAATGTTTTTAAAATAAAATATAATTTTTAGAAAATGTTTCAATTAAATAAATGCTAATTTTTCTTTGCTTTTTTTTATCATTTAAACTTTTGTTGGTAGCTTTTAAACTTACTATATTTGGCCCATTTAGAAATTCTTGATTTTACTTTTTTATTTAATTTCTCTTTCAAAATCATTTTACATTCAAAAATATTTCAAAAAATCAAAAAAAAAATGCATACAAAAATCGGAAATTCTCTCTTCCAAAATCAATTTTGTATTTTTATTTCCTATAAATTAATAAATAAAAAAATAAATAAAAATAATTAAGGTCCCCAATATTCCAAAAATATCCAAAAATCGTTAATTCTTATGCAAATATAATAAAAAAATATTTAATTTAAAAAAATGCTATTTTTTGTTTTTAATGCAAAAATTTTATTCAATGTTTTTTTGCCAGCTTTTAAAAGTACTATAAGTGGTGTATTTGAATTTCTTTTAAAATTAATTATAATTAAAAAACATCTAAAAAATGAAAAAAAAAACTTTCACAAAAGAAAATTTTTTTCATGAAAGAAATTTTTGAAGTAAACAAATTTTAATTTTTCTTGGTTTTTTTTCTCTATCTTATAAACGTTTATTGGCAGTTTCAAACTTACTATATTAAGACATTTAAAAATTCTTTAATTTAATTTTTTTTAAACTCTATAAAAAATATTTCAAAACGTCCAAAAAATGCATATAAGAATCGGCTGAAATTCTTTAATTTAATTTTTTTAAGCTCTCTTTCGAAGTCAATTTTTTATTTTTATTTCCTATAAATAAATAAAAAGTCAAAAACGTTCCAAAAATCCTTAGTTCTTATGAAAATATAATTTAAAAAATACTTCATTTTAGTAAAAACTAATTTTTTAGTTTTTCTGTTTTCTTTAATGACAGAACTTAATTTATTTTTCAATTAAAAGTTCTTATAAGTGGTACATTTAAAGTTTTTAAACTTTAAAAATTTTTTCAATAACAAATAAAATCCCACTGACATCAAACTCCATCGCAACAGTTTAAATAACTCAATTTCTTATTTATTTTGCACTGAGGCGACTCACTCTCGCTCGCTAAATTTATTTCTTACATTTTACTCCTAATAACTAATTCGAACTACGCTCAACATCGCTCACAGCATCCATAGGCGCCAAGTAAGCAATCAATATTCCACTTCTACGCTGCCACCAAACGCACAGAAATGCATAGCAATTGCCTGAATCCGCTTTCTGCAACAAAGTCGCTGCTGTAGTTCTGTTGCGCAGCATCTGTATCCAAGCAACAAGTAGCCTGACAAGAATGTTGCGATGCATTTATTTCAGCAACATTGCAGATGCAGGCCGTTCTTGGGCGCCTAGTAAAAAGGCAGAAGTCGAACATTGTTGACACTATCAGGTGTTGCATACATTTAGGCGGCGGACTTTCGATGAAATTGAAAAATTTATTGAAACTGGAAGATGAAAAATTTATTGAAGCTGGAAGATGCAAAATTTATTGAAACTGGGAATTGAAAATTGATGAAATTGCTTTTAAATTTTTCTGGTTTAAAAGTAATTTTTTTTTAATAAATATAAACAGTTTTTAAACATAGTTTACTTCTTACGCGAAAACTATTTTTTTTTTATTATTTTAATGTATCTGAGCAAAGTTTTTGTTAAAATTACAAAACAAAAAAACTTAAAAATTTAAAATTTCTGAGTCAAAAAGCTTGCATTTTTCGAGTTTAACCCTTTGGGGACGAGTTTCGGCATATAGCCGCCCAAATTAGTTCGTAGCTGTAAGGCTCGCGACGGGTGTCGTTTTGAGCAATAAGATACGCATAGGTATAGTAAAAGAGTCATGCTTTCATTCAAAGACCGTAGGGGTGAAGAAGTCTTATCTTACTTATAATGCAAACTTACGATGTGAGACGACGTTAGAGTTAGAACGAATTTCTGTTCTTCGATTCAGTCTCTCAGTGACACTGCCAAATAAACCGGCAGGCTTTTTATATATTTTATCCTATGCACGATGGCTAGAGATGATGCGTTAGATAGCGACAGTTCTGACGAATATTACTTTGAAACTGATAAGACGGAAGATGACGGCATTACTTCGTCAAATGGATGTGAAATCCGTGCAATAAGGAATCCATTCAAGCATTTCAACATTTCAACATTTCAACATTAGCAGTGATTGCAGTTTGCTTATAATTTTTTTTTGTTTTTATGAAAAGTTTTCTTGTGTTAAATAAAGTCTTAGTTTTTATGTCATTTAACGTATTTATTTTCTCTACTGCCCACTCCATTACCTTTCGTCCTCAGCGACGCTCGCCCGGCGGAATATTAAACCAAAGATTATGATTTATTTAACTCAAGAATTTTTTGAAATCATATTTGCATGCAAATTTTTAAGCAAATTGCATTCCATATTAAAAAATTATTTTAAGCGCTTCAGCCAAAAAAACCCAACCGCTAAGAGAAAAATTTCGTACTTTATCATTTACGCATTTTTTCAGTAACCTCACCCACTCACTCTCCTAAATTAGATGGAAAAATAAGATGTTCCCTAATTTTTTTCAAAGAAAATTTTTTTCCGCACCAAAGAAAAGTGTCAACCAACCATGACGTTGCCTCTTCAAATTTATGTACATATTTTTGTTTAATATACAACTTGGCTATTTTGTTGTATTTTTAATATTAAAAAATTCAAGTTTTATATTTTAATCGCAAGCGCAAAAGTAAATGTAGAACCACAAAATTCAAGAGCTTAGCCCAAACAATAAGAAGCAAAAAGGTTGAAGAGAAAAAGTTTTCATTTTAGAGTAAGCTTTTAATGTAAAAAATAAACATTTTACGCATGAATAAGAAAAATAAGGAAATAAAAAATTTAAAATTTTTGAACGGCATTTCTTTGCATGAAGAAATTTGTGACAAAAAACCAGCACTCAAAATGTTTAAGCAGTGAATGTAAAAATGAAGTTAAAGTTAAATGCATACACTCATACAGATGATTGATTATTGCTTAATTAAAAATTTTTAATTTTTTTTTAAAGCGCATACATTAAAAAAAACAAAAACAAAAATTTATGTGAACCAAAAATACACGAAGATACAGGAAAAGTACATAATTACATAGTAAAAAAAAATACATATGCATATGTTTACATTAGGCTAATGCATTCAATTTCGGACCACTTTCTGGACACCGACTTTTCGGGGTTTCAAACTTAAATTATTGGGATCCCTAAATTTTTCGGTAAATTTCGGTAAATGGTATGCGCGTCATTCAAGCAGAAAATTCAAAGCTAAATCAGTCGATCCCGAGATTTCGGAATTTCAAAGTTTCGGGATCCCGAAAATTTTCGGTAAATAGTATGCGCGTCATTTGATTACAAAATTCGGAGCTAAATCATTCGATCCCTATACTTCGGGATTTAAAAATTATACTTTCGAAATGCCGAAATTTTTCGGAAAAATTCTGTAATATTACGCACGCCATTCGAGCAGAAAAATCGGTGCTAAATCGGTCGATCTGATGCAGATATTAAATGCGCTACTTTATACATACAAAAAGGGGACACTAAGAATTAGCAAACAATTCGAAAGCTTGAATTCTCAGCAGGCGGTTAAAAAAAACTGACATAAGTAAAAGAAAAAAAAACTGTATTTATGTTAAGCCATTCAATTTAGTACCATTTTTTTAATCCCGAAATTTCGGGATTTCAAAATTTCAGTTTCGAGATCCCGAAAATTTCGGGAATATTCTACAAATATTATGCACCTCATCCCGAAAACATGACTCTACGTTTAACAAACAATTTCGTAACCAAAAGCAAAAACAACTACCAAAAAGTTGCGCATTTACTTATAATTTTGACTGCCCAAAGAAACCGAAAAAGTGCTACAAATATGAATTCAATGCAACTTGGTGAATTTTTAATTAAAAAAAAACAAAAAAATTTGTTTGTCTTGTTATGCCTTTACAATGCGCAAAATGTATGCGAATGAAATTTCTGAAATTTTTCACACATTAAACTTTCACAAAAACACTCACACACACCCCTAACAATTACCAAACTCTTTATCAACACCATTCCAGTGTGACTTCTGGGCAAATGTAGACGTAGAATAAAAGGTAAAAAAACTCTTTTTCAAACAAAAGAAAAAAAATTTCAAACAAAAGAAAAGAAAAACTTTTTCAACAAAAAAACAAAAACATTGTAAGCACTTCTTACATATGCATGCATTCACAACACACGCACACACTTAAACATACTCGTATATACCAACACAAATGCGCTGTTTATATTGACGTAGTTTTTAGTATCTGATCTATTATCGAATGTAAATCGAATCGCATTGTCAGTAGCTTTTGTTTCGCTTTCAATTTGCTGAAATGAAATGGCAAGAGATATAAAGTATTTATTAAAAATTAAAAATAATTTCTAAACGTGTTTTACTTACAACTACGGAGGGCCAATGGGGTGGAAATATTAAGGGGTAACACCACTGTACACGCGTAAAATAAACACGATTTTTAAAGAATTTTTTTGTATAGAAGGAAAGGGGAAACAATCACTCTGATTTGGGAAGTTATTACTTATATACTAAAATACAAAACTACAAAGTTTGATCGAAAAATTTTACAAAATGGCGGCATTGGAGACATTTTTGTAATGTGGTTTTTCTTGAAGGAGCTCCGCGGCACGCAGCACAGAGGGTGCAAATTTTAATCTGAAACAAAGAAACATTTTTTTCTTAATCTAGATAAGAATAGCTAGAGAAACACGTAGGGGATTTAAAAAATATTTATTTTTGTGGAATTAGCAAGCATTTGAAGGAAAAAACTATATTTTGGACTAAAAAAACGCCACTTAAATAATTATAACAATCGTTTAAATTAATCTATCGAAAATCCCCTACGCTCTTCTCTTAAGAAGGTTATTATACAGACGTAGTGAAAAACCTGATTAAAAATATTTAAAATTGTTTGAGTTATGCTGCGTGCCAATTTCAGAAAACGTGTTTTGAGAAAAACGCGTTTAAAGTTTGGAAATTTGGAGAAGTCGTAAAACTTTTTGTTCTGTATTTTAAAAGGTTCAAAGAATTTTTTAAGCTTATAAAAAAAATCAATTTTTTGAAATTTCTACAGTGGTGTTACCCCTTAAAGCCCTTATACTTAGAGGTCAAGTGGAAAGCAGGAATGGATCGATTGAAAGAAAAGGTGAGTTATAAATGGAACTGGAAAAGTACTCATAAGAACGGCTCATCAATGTGAGAGAGACATGACAGATGTCTACATTTATTAAAGAGCAGTACGGAAGGTAGAGCGGACAGCGTCGACGAGTGCTTACAGCGTTGAAGAAATGTACGTGGCGTAGAAATTCAGATCCACGAATTCGTTAATAAAACACAAGTAGCGAATAAAAATAAATATAAATATAAAATAAATATAAAATAAATATCGATATTAGGTTAAGTTAGGTTAGTCAGGTTACTTGTTTAAGACAAGACACTCGGCGGCTCTAAGCCTCATTGTGATACGAGCATTTGTTTTCCATCCCCTAACTAAGTTGCTTAAACCACTTAGATCTTTTTAAGAAGGTAACTAAGTCCCTCCAGTGAGACATTTTACAAATTTCCCAGGTTCTCAAGCAAATAATCAACAAGATATTTGGCACGGCTTCTTTGAAGCGCAAAACATTCACGGAGGAGGTGTTATACCGACTCAAATTCTTCTTCATTTTCACAACTCCTGCAGTAGTCATTGTGAAATGCACGCATTTCATCTGTTTAAGATTCAGTTTGGCCAGAGTGCTTTGGAAACCCTGCAGTTAGTAGTCAGAGACAAGCTTCTACGGAGTAGCCAATATTCGAAGGACCCATGTGGCAACCCTGTATCTTTTGACAGAGGCGTCAGATCGCTTAATGACATATCGCTTTGGAAGCGTCAGTCCAAGCAGATTTTTACCATGGAATAGTACACGCCACGCGAGCGCTCCCAAATTGTTGAAATTCGCATTCAACAAAAGAAGTCAATTGTGGAAACTCAACGTGCGTATAAAAAATTAAATAATGTGAAAAGTCCGCCTTCTAAGAACACGTTTGTACGAAAGGTATGACCAAGGTTTGTACGACCAAGGCGATCGGATGAAAATATTGCTCTTGTACGGGCCAGTGTTGAGACGTCGCCAAGGACATCCCAAAATCGCCGTTCTCAGCAGTCAACAGTTGGGCATTGCTCGTACCACTTTACAACGAATTATCCGCATTGATTTGCATTTATTCCCGTATAAGATTCAATTGACGCAAAGATTGTTGCCTGCGGACAAGCTTCGTCGATTGGAATGGGCCCAAAAAACACATGAGTCTATCGAATATGGGCAACCCTGTATTGCTTTCCGCGACTACGCTCAGGTTAATCGCAGTGTATCACTCGTTTAGTGAAATGCTTATATCCTCTACCACTCGCTGAAGGTCCATCTCCGAGCCTATCCTTGCACACTCATCCGCTCTTTCAAATCTCTTCACTCCAGTGTGGCCGGGAACCCTAAAAAGTGAGGTGTTACGTTGTTGGATGAGCTATCGATCTTTATAATAGATGAAATGGTTTGCACGAAGTCTCAATAAGTCGCAATAGTCTTACTTTACTTCTACACTCCCAATTGATTACTCTCACTATTAAAAGCATTCTTCATAATCCTCCGAATTTTAAGCTTGCTGAAACTTCCTGTGCGCCACTCAGTGAGTTACCCTGAACTGCGACTTCATCTTGAATAATAAGAAAATATCGGAGGACACGGTATTGTAGCTTCAGGCTGGGTGCGATAACGTTCGAATGCCTTTTTGCGCCAAAAAATCTTACGCAATGAGCGAGAAATGAGCTGAGGCGTTGTCTAGGTGTAAGATCCAGGCATTCCTTCTGAGTTCGGGACGCCAAAGTAATACTGAATAATCACTGTCTGTCGGTCAAGAATGTATTCACAATGAATAATGCGCAGATATTGAAAAAAAAGTTCAACAACGCATTCAGTCACAAACTTTAGCTCGTAAACTAGTCTGGCGTTTGGTGCTTAGTAAAGGGTGGTGATTTCAGTATTCTTTTTCTTTTTTTTTTTTTGCAAGAGACACAAATGCAAAAAGCATCCGCCCACACATGCAGATCCATTTCCTCATAGTGCTTTATCACAGCTACCGCAAAAGTACCTGATGATCGCATGCCGCAGTTTTCATAGCAAAAATGGAGTATTACTAATGGCATCAGTAAGTACTAAATTTTATTAGTGGACCACTTTTGTATGATAGCTTCGCATGAAGAGCGTTCAATTTCATGAAGAATGCGAGTTAATTTGGCCTTCAGCTCGGTACTCATCAGTAGCTTATCAGCATATGTATACCAGCAATTTCATGTAGCACCAATAAATAGTCGAGCGGTGTTCAGTCCCGGTCACGGTGGCCAGTGAATGTTGCAGATGCGAGTGATGAGGAAGCCCCTAAATTCATTGTTTCCTCCGAATTATCGAAAGTAGCGCTATCGTCTTGAAACTATATATTTCCGAGATCCATATCATTCATCCTAGGCCAAAAAATATTCTATTTCATAGGTCGTCATAGACAGTGAGCGCAGGCTTTTACGCTTTTTCCAAGAAATGAGAGCTGATGATAATGCGTACGAGTGAATGCCTAGGTAAACAGTGGCTTTTTTTAAGCGTAGACACAACTTATGAAGCTCTTGTGGAGTTTTGTAGCTTTAAATCTGGCAAAATTTGCTGTATACGAAGCCACTTAACCAGAAATGAGCGCGGTCAGTGAGGATGCTTTTCTTGTCGACTGATTTCGATAATACATAAATTCCAACAATTTTAACGCCTTGTTTAATTGCGTAGCATCCCATGATTGTATGTCAATGCTAAATAAGTATTCCCGCTTGATTTAGCAGCTGTAGCTCTACCAGAATGGCCGTCATACACTATCGAAGTTCGGGAAAGGCGAACTACGACACACACCAAGAGTCGCTTACCACCTTTATGAATTCTTGCACTCCAAATGTCGTGTTCGTAGTAGGTACAATGACAATCCATCGCAAACGAAAAGTTAGAGTTGCAAAATATTATGAAATTATATAAAAATTTGAAGATATAATGAATGAAAAAAATAAAAGGAAATATATATAATAAAATAAAATAAAACAAAATAAAATAAAGTAAAAAATTATTATAAATAAATAACAAAAATTAATAAAAATAATAAAATATCAATCAAAAATTTTCATAATTTTGCAAAACAAAAAGAATCATAATATCCTAAATGAATCAAAAAGAAAAGAAAAATGAAAAAAGTTAAGAAAAACAAATCTAATAAAAAAAATCTAGATCGAGAATTTCCTTTGAAATATGAATAAAATAAAAATGAAAGAAAATAAATATAATAAAAAAATATATAATATAAATAAAAACAAAGAAATATCAAGCGAACATTTTCATATTCCTGCAAAAAAATATTTATTAAATAAAAATGAAATAAAGATTTAGGAAAATAATTATAATTAAATAATAGTAAAAAGATCGAACAAAAAAAAAATGTCAATTAAAAATTTTCATATTTTTGCAAACAAAAATATTAATAAATGAAATAACAAAGAGAGAAAAAAAGAAAAAAATAATGAGGGGGAAAAATAAGTCAAATAAATATAATAAAATATTAATAAAAAACAAATCTAATAAAAAATAAACTAAATTAATAAAATATCAATCGAAAATTTTCATAGTTTCATAGAAAATCAAAAAAATCTGTGGGCAAAAAGTAAGGTGAATTTATTTGTCAAACTTCGCGGGGTTAAAATTTTGCTCTAGTTATTTTTTTCATGAGTTGGCAGCACTGTTAATAACATCTGGGCCAACTTTCATGTGAATGTCATTATCAGTAATATAATTACGCTTATGTTTACCAAACGACCAATGTTTATAAGTGGTACAAAGACTTCAAAGAGGGTCGAGAACGTGTTGATGACTTGGAGCGCTCCGGACGACCATCGACGTCAACAGATGATTAACACGTCAATAAAGTGAAGGAGTTAGTGCTCAAAAATCGTCGGTTGACTGTTAAAGACCTTACTGATATTATCGGAATATCAGAAGGATCTGTGAAAACCATTTTGAAAGACCATTTGGGCCTACGAAAAGTCAAATCTCGTTTGGTGCCGAAAACTCTCAATTTCTTGGAAAAAAGTCGTCGCGTTGATGTGTGTGAAACAATGCTTTCAGACTATCAGGACAAGCTCAAATGCATCATTACGGGAGATGAGACTTGGATTTATGCTTACGACCCTGAAACAACCGACCAATCAAGCGAATATCGTGCTAAAGACGAGGCCAGACCGAAAAGAGCACGTCAAAGTCGTTCAAAAATAAAGGTCATGATGACAGTTTTTTTCGATTTTCGTGGTGTGGTGCACTATGAACTCCTTCCACCTGGCCAAACTGTTTATAAGGAATATTATTTGAGCATTATGTGTCGTTTACGTGAAGCAATTCGCCTAAAAAGACCAGAATTATGGGCCAACAACTCTTGGTTTTTGCATCACGTTAATGTACCGTCTCACACTGCACTCGTTCTTCGTGACCATTTCGCCAAAAATTCCACGCATATCGTTCCGCAACCACCGTTTTTGCCTGGTTTGGCTCCGTGTGACTTCTGGCTATTCCCAAAACCCAAGAGATCACTCCGGGGAACGCGTTTTGAGTCGATTGAGGAGGTAAAAGCTGAATCGAAGAAAGTGCTGATGGCTATACCGGAAATGGACTATTTCGCATGTTTCGGAGATTGGAAAAATCGTTGGCATAAGTGTATTTCATCGAGAGGGAATTATTTTGAAGGGGATGAAATTGATTTACAAGAATAAATAAATATTTTTCATTTTACAACCAAATTCACCTTACTTTTTGCCCACAGTAGTAAAAGAATATCAAGCGATTTTTTTTTTTGCAAAACCATAATTAAATAAAAATGAAAGAAAATAAATATAAAAAATAATAATAAAGAAATTTGATAAAAATAAATGCAGGTGGTATAAAACGAAAATTAAAATCAAAATTTTCATATTTTTGTGTAAATATAAAAAAATACAAATAAAAAAATTTAATAAAACAAATGAGAATAAATGAAAATCAAAAAATTAAAATCACAATTTTCATATTTTTGCAAAAAAATAAAAGTAATAAATGAGAGAAAAATATAAAAAAAAGATTGGAAAAAATAAATACAATAACAAAATAATAATAAAATAAATCTAAAAAAAAAATTTTAATAATATCGGGTGGGTCATGTTAAATTTGCTTTTTGAATCGGCTATAAAAAAAAACTTATCAATATTTTTTCAAACTTTTTTTTTATTTTGAATATTGAACATTGTTATTTATGAATGAAAAATAATATCGTTCAAATGACTGCCACGACTGGCTTTACAGTAGGCCATTCGATCAACCCAATTTTTAAGCACATTTTCGATTGTTTGGGCTTCAATTTCATGAATGGCAACTTCGATTTCGTATTTTAAGGCATCAATCGTCTCTGGATGGTTCGCATAGCATTTATCCTTAACGGCTCCCCACAAAAAATAGTCCAAAAACGGTACCCAAAAGTTCGAGTGTAACTTTGGCAGTGTAACAAGTTGCACCGTCCTGTTGAAACCAAATGTCGTCCATGTCATTCAATTTTTGGAAACAAAAACCCGTTGAGCATGTCACGGTAGCGCTCGCCATTTACTGTAACCGCGGCTCCTCGCTCATTTTCGAAAAAAATGGCCCGATGATGCCGCCAGACGAAAAACCGCACCAAACAGTGACTCTTTGTGGATGCGTTTGCTTCTCTACAGTAACGTGTGGATTTTCTGAGCCCCAAATCCGACAATTTTGCTTATTGACGTAGCCACTGATGTGAAAATGAGCTTCATCAGAAATATTTCCCAATTTTGTTCAAGCGTATAGCGTCCCATTTCGTAAATGTGAAACCTTTAAGTAAATTATGAACACATTTGACATTTCATTTGTGTTACCATTCTCAAAAAAATAGGTGGTTCAAAAAGCATACGCTATATGGCCCACCCTGTACAATAGTAGAAATCGAGAATTTTAATATTTTTGAAAAAAAAAAAATCAGCTTTTTACTTTGTAAATATCCTGAAAACATTTTCAATGAAAAATTAAGCATAAATGCAATAATTTAATTAACTTCAATTTTACCAACTTTTCAATATTACAAACGTTTATCATCTACTCGTTGCCTTTAATCGAAAATCGTTATTTGCCGCTACACGAAAACTGCATGACAAGAAAAAATATGCCGATTTTCGGACACAGCAACCGACTTTACATAAGAATTCGAAGCTCTGGTGTTTGAGTAAAAAAAATATGAATTATTTGTAAACCAGTGTAATTATCAACGAAAGTTTTCTACCTAGAAGCGTAAGTAACTTTATCTAACGAGATTTCGAAAAATGAACAAATTTTTTATAAAATGCTATTCAAAGCGTTGAGGTAGAATTTTCATAGTATGCCAGTGTAGGTGTGCCTGCGAAATAAACAGCAAAGCTCCCACTGCGCCCAGTGGATATCATTTCAGCATTTAATTATGCAAATGTGTGAGTAAGTTATTTTACAGCACATCGCAGATAAGTTAAAAGCTTATAAAATAAGCAACAAATGCGCAGCGCAAATACACACACACACATACATACGTACTATGAACGGGAGAATATACAATTGTGTGTACCTAAATATACGAGTATAGATTGTGAATGTTCGTATGTATGTATGTATGTATATACGCATGCAAACTTATAAGCTTAGAGTGAATCAAGCACCGCATTAATATCGGAATGGCAAATACCAACACTTCTGAGCGCCTAATTAGCAAATTCAAAAAATAAACGCTGACTAACTGCTTTGACGGCGATGATCTAACAAAGCTGCGCGCCTGCTATTTCGAAGATAATCTACGGCCAATGTTGTTAATTCGGCGATGAATGAACAAAGTCAATTCAAATAACTTACCAGTAATGCAAAACGGTTTAATGAAAACGTACACCCAAGAAGTTTGCTTGAATGGTACCGCTAAAGACAAACGCTCGCATCGAGAAGTAACTGAGAACGGCAGTAAAGTCACACAGTGACTAATAACAATAACCCATTTGATGGCGAGTCATTTAAGTCATTCTCGCAATTCATTTATTCGAATATAACCCGCAGCTGTGGTGCCTGCTTGTTTGCTGGCGCATTTGTCGCGGAATCGATTTCGTTATGCGATTTTAAATCGATTTCAATACCACAATTAAACCAGGCAAACAGCAAAGCGTTGATCAACGACAATGTCGCCGGCGAAAGGTTATGACGGAAGCGGCAAGGTGTTAAGCGCTGCAGTGCCGAGTGGACGTGCACATTTAAGAAGAGACAAATATCATATGGCCATGCATGCGTTTGCGTTTGTGTGCATGTGTATGCGCCCATTGCGGCGAGTGCAGCAAAGCTGGAGCATCCGGCGAATGTTGGTGGAGGAAATTTCGTTTTACGGCAAATTAGCCAGGGACCTGCAAAATATTCTGATGCTCCGTGCGCAATGGAGAGAATTTCAGCAAAAGGGAGTTAAGAGGGAGTAGTGTGGTTGTTGGCATGTTAAAAAAGCGCGGGAAAATGTTTTCAACATTCAATCAGAGTAGTGCTGAAATGGCGAAGTTGTAGGTTAGAGTGTGTGAGTGAGAGTAAGAGAAAGTTCAGAATGTGTGAGCGAAAGAGAAGTGGCTGTCAGTTCAGCAGCGCAGGGTTGCTAAAACTGTGCGAAGACAGAAATAGCATTTAAAATATGAAATATGAAATTGAATTTTGCTCGAAACTTTTTAAACTTAACCATTTGCACTCGAGGCCCTTAACGCGCGTATTAACCAGCAACAAGAAGCGTTTCGTGGCGCTTTTGATGAATTTCTTACCGCTAACTTAAAATGATTGCACATATAAAACTTGTATATATTAGTATGTAAATTGAATTTTCACATCTATATTGATGATTCTAAACTATTGATTCTAAAACATTAGTCTTTGTAATTTTGTTTTTTTTTTTTGCATGAACACAAATTACGGGTGATTTTTTAGCTATTATCTTTTTAAACAGTGGGTTTAAACAGCTGACGCACGTTTCGTGTTTTGTTTCACTGTCAAACATCTTCAGTTTGGTCTATAATTTAACTATGAATCGTCTTACAAACGAACAATGCTTGAAAATCATTGAATTTTATTATAAAAATGCTTGTTCTGTTAAGGGGTTAGGGGTAGTCAGAGGCCCGAAAAAATGATGATTTTCACGAATTTTTTTTTGCTACTTAATTAATTTATTTAACAAAAATAAAAACATAGCATAAAAACATCATGTATTAACTTGACTTCACCAAAATTTCAAAAAAAAAAAATTAATAATTGCAAAAGTTATCGCTGTTTGTGTGAATCCCGTTTCTCCAGAAGTCCCTTGCGGTGAACATCACAAGTCCTTGCAGATTCATCTAAAACCAATCGGACAAGAAAAATTAGTTTTATTAATAGATAATCTTGTGCCTGATCGAAGCTTTTTTTTTTCAAAATGAACAAAATGGCGGCCTCAGAAAATTTTTTCCAGATTTTAGAAAAAAAAACCAACAGTTAATTGTTAAAAAAAAATCGAAATTTTTGAAAAAAAAAAATCCTTCGATCAGGCACAAGTTTTTTATGTTTTTCAAAAGCTGTATAAATTTTATTGAAATCTACGTAGCGGTTTTTAAGTTACAGTGCAAATGCAAAAAAAAAAATCGATTTTTTGAAAATTCTGACTACCCCTAACCCCTTAAGAAAGTTTATCGCGCGCTTCTTCCATTTTATGATCAGTTTAATCGAGCCGCTGTAGCGGCTATTCAAGATATTGGGACTAAATTTAGAACCAAATTTACATTATTGCACATCAAACCACCAACACGCTTACGTAGAGTGCGAACTGAAGAAAATATCGCAGCTGTATCGGCCAGCTAATGATGACCATCAATTATCGATTCGTCGCCATTCGCAGCAATTGGGCGTCTGATACTCAACAACTTGGAACATTTTGCGAAAGGATTTAGGTCCGAAGCCTTTCAAAATACAGCTGGTGCAAGAATTGAAGCCAAACGACCTACCGCAAAGCAGAGTTTTTGGTGACTGGGCTCTTGGAAAGTTGGCCGAAGATCCACTTTTTAATCGAACATTTGTGTTCAGCGACGAAGCTCATTTTTGGATCAATGGGTACGTAAATAAGCAGAATTGTCGATTTTGGAGTGAAGATCAGCCAGAAGAATTGCAAGAGCCACCAATATATCCCGAAAACGTCACAGTTTGGCGCGGTTTATGGGCTGGAGGTATTATTGGACCGTACTTCTTCAAAGATGCTGCGAATCGTAACGTAACTGTGAATGGCGAGCGCTACGATGAAATGATATCCAACTTTTTTTTGCCCAAAATGCAAGAACTTGAGTTGCATGACATGTGGTTTCAGCAAGACGGTGCCACATGCCACACAGCACGCGTAACAGTGGACTTGCTGAGAGGCGAATCAGGTTAACATTTTATTTCACGTTCGGGACCTGCCAATTGACCACCCAGATCGTGCGATATAACGCCTTTAGATTATTTTTTGTGAGGCTATGTTAAAGCTCATGTCTATTCAGACAAGCCTGCATCAATTAACGCATTGGAAGACAACATTAAAGCATTTATATGTGAGATACCGGCCGAAACATTGGAAAGAGTATGCCAAAATTGGACTAAGCGGATGGACCATTTGAAGAGCAGTGGCGATTAACATTTGCATCACATAATCTTCAAAAATTAAATTATATGGACTGTACTATCGACTTAAATAAAAATTTAATGCATTTTTCTGAATTTTACGTGTGTTTTTTTGAAAAACTTTCCTATAGCTCTTAAAAAATCATCCTTTAGTTTACACAGCGTGTCAAATTTTCGCACCAAACAAAGTGGTGAGCGAGGGTCAAGTCTCGAGTGTAAAGGGTTAATCCTTTTCGCTTGAAAGGATTTTTGGCAGGAAATTTTTCACTTGCGAACATAAAATCCCTTATTGGTAACACAAATTTCGAGTGAAAATAATAGCAATTTTACACCGTAATTTTTCACTTAGTTTTGAGAGGTCAATAATTTATTTTCAATATGTTATTTAGTTATTTATTTTTGTATTAAAAATAATAAAAAATTGTATACCTACTCAAAAATCACAATTATTCCCATTTACATTATTGTAAGAAAACAAAACTAATTAGTAAATTTGAAAAAGACATTTTGTTGAGTAAGACACAGAAAAAACCGTGCATGCCCAGAGGATTTATGAGAGAGAATAAAAAGAATGTGGCAGTGCGGGGGCCGTTCAGTGCAAAATGGTCCGAATGGTAGCCAACGAACTAACATTACTTGGATATTTCAAAAATTATTATTTAAATTATTTATACATTTCAAATAGGCCGGGAATGACTAATTGAATGCCGGTCGCCGTAGCTGAATAAGTTTATGCATGATTACCATTCGATAGGTGTTAGAAACCCACTATGGGCTGAAAGTATAGAAAAAAAAGTCTTCTAAGAGCGGTCGCCTCGAAGTTGGCAATGTCAAATCTCTGAAAGTTTTCTGCCCTGAAAACAGCTCCTTATAAACAACCATCCGCCATTTGGAGGCGGCATAAAACTGAGGGTCTCTTCACTTGTAGGACAACATCAAGACGCACACCACAAATTGTGGCAGAAATTTGGTGAAATACCTAAAGTAAGATATACGTGCTAATTATTTACATACATACATATGTATATTAGGCCGGGTCGATTTGTGGGGAGGCAAAAAAATCGCCCATTGCTCTGTGAAAATCATATTCTAGGGATCAAAATAAGAAACTTTGCCGAAGGAACCATACCTCTAACACAAATTCTGATGTCCCCCAATTTGGGTCGAACTTTTTAGTTTCTTTTCTCATGTAAAGGCCAAAAATGGTGATATTTTGAAATGATTATATGGGGAACCCCCCAGGGGAGTTCCAGGGGGTGTGCCACTAGCAGGGGTGGATCGGCGGTCCAAAATTAGTGGGGGTCGGTCATACATTTTGACTCGATTGGAGCACTCTAAATGGGTCAAAGTGGGATTTTTCGTTCGACCCAAATTGGGGGACATCAGAATTCGTTTTAGAGGTATGGTTCCTTCGGCAAAGTTTCTTATTTTGACCCCTAGAATACGATTTTCATAGAGCAATGAGCGATTTTTAAATCGACCCGCCCTAATGTATATTGTATGAAAAATTGCAACATAGAAATAGGCAAACAATATAAATGAAGCGGCATATAAATTAAGTTGAGAAAATAAAAAAAGAAAAACTAGAAATAAATCATCGTGCGAATGGAAAATTTCTCCGTAAATATTTTTCTGGGCATAGCTCATGAGAAGTTCGATTTATTAGGTAGGTAAGTAGGTATAGTGGTTGTCGGTTGACACACTTAGGCCTGCTGTAGGCCCATTGAGATACCACCAGGGCTGTCCGCTCTCCTCACGCCGCATTGGCCTCATTGAACCAACCTGTGGCTTTAATATGCCACAGGCTTGTTATTTTTGTATTGGCTACTTCTGCCAAGTTATTCAGGGAAGCTTTTCCTAAAAAATTGAACCTTCTTCTATCCAGAGCCATGCACCTGCACAGAAGGTGTTCTATAGCCTCTTCTTCTTCAATGTCGTTACAGCTTCTGCAATAGTCGTTATAGGGTGCTCCCAGTCTACTGGCATGCTTGCCAATCAGACAATACCCTGTTAGGACCCCGAGAAGATTTCTCAAGTTCTTCCTGTTTAGTTTCAAAAATCGGTTTGTGCGGCCCATGTTCCATTCCGGCCACGTCATTCTACTTGATTTATTAAAAAATTCAAATGAATTAAGGGAAATTTCATAGGTAAAGCGTGGGTCATACATCAATTGAGATTCTTTTAAAAATGCTATGAAAATTGTTATTTTTCAATATTTTTCAATAGATGTTACTCTATCAAAAAAAAAATTAAATAAAATAAACCTTCTAATACTAAGTCATTTAAATGGCTGCCACACTTGACCCTGCAGTGGCCCGTGATGACAGTTCAATTTTCCAAAACTGCACCTCGCACCTGGTCCCGACATTATTCGTCTTGAGCGGTTAGACTGTTTTACTGTTATATTCATCAAATAGATTTTTAGCAAACCCCAATTAGCCCTATTTTTTATTCTTTTTTGCTATTAAGAAAGAGATTTTTGAAATTTTCTTAGATATAAACATTAGGCATTGGAGTGCTAGGCGAGAAGATATCCAAATTATACAAAGGTCTTCTTTTGGGCGGCAAATGTGTTCCTCAGTGAGCCATGTAGAAAACCGCAGAAAGCAAACAAATGATGTTTTACTATCTTACAAAAATAAAGTATGTGTTTCTGTGCATTCAGATGCTCCAAGAAAGGTCACAAAAACCCACTAAAAAGTCCAGTGAGACAATATTATTCCATTTAGAACTAAGTAAAAAGCTTTGGATTTAAAATTTAAATTGAATAAATAAAAGAAATATTACCAGTATTCATTTTTGTTTTGGCGCTGGGATAAAAAAGGTAGGGAATTTGTTAAGAGATCTAAAACTATACAGGTACAGAAAAATTCATAAACTGAATGCGAGGTTAGAGGGCCACTATTCCAGAATGATAACAAGATTACAAGATTGCGACACCCGTGGGAGTATTGCTGATGTAAAAATTTGATAAAAAAGAGGTTGTCTGTAAAGTCGGTTTACTGACGATAGTTTAACGTGACAACGTCATAAGAAAATATTGATGGAATGGTTGCAATTTTCAAAACAAAATTTTAATTTTTTTTGTTTGATAGATATTTTGTATGGATATAGAGGAGGAGGTAAATGGAATTGCAATGGAATAGGTCAAGTTACATTTACACAAACGTGAAAAATGACGAAACATTTATCAAATTCATGAAAGATATCTTCAATTTCGATTGTGCATCAGACGTTAATAAGTCAACAACACTAAGAGGCACCATCAACAATTTGCCTTTTTCAAGACGCTTTACACTCGAAACAGCCCCTTTCATTTCCTACTTTTTCTATCATCGTCCTATTCTCAACAGAGAAATGGTTCATTACCATGCACACAGAACGAAGGCATATGCAAATACAAGTATGTGAATTTATATACAAATGCGCATATACATACATATACATATATGCTCACTCAAGTAGGACAGAGCCAGATGTTGAACGTTGCCGAACGCGGGGGCCGATTGTGCTCTTTGTCGTTCGTTTCGCGTTCTCGCTCGCAGTTCAAGCACATTAGCTTACATTTGCTTGCGTACGGAATAGATTCGTATATTTGATATGTCCATATGACTTGTATGCATCTTTACATATAGATTTGTTCTTTTTGAAAATTGTGCGAAATTCTATATGTATATGCATGTTTATATACATATATTAGTATACAACATATCTTATAAGGTATATGGTAAATATTACCATACATTTTTTCCTTCATATATAATAAAAAAGTGAATAATAATAACATTAAAACAACAGGTATTATTAACAAACTTGGTTTTATTTTAAATTCTTCAAGTAAATCAAATTAATAATAATCAATAAGAAGGCATATGCAAATACAAATACGTGAATTTATATGTACATGTGCGCATATACATACATACATATATACGCTCACTTAAGTAGGAGAGAGCACGATGTCGAACGTTGCCGTTCGTTTGCTTTGTCGTTCGTTCCGCGCTTTCGCTTGCAGTTCATTCAAGGTAACGGCAATGAGCAAGGTAACGACAAATGCGCAAGGTAACGACAAATGAGCAAGGTAACGTTGAATGAGCAAGGTAACGACACATTTTTTCGTGCGTGCAACCGGCTAAATCGAATTATAAGACGTTATCACGTCAACAAAATTATATTACTGTATCAGCAAATCAGCTAATTCTGTCAAATTCATTGGGAAGCATAGCAATACTCGAATGTCATACCTTCTGTACTCTTTTCCTTCCTTTATTTTCTTCGACAAACTCTTATTGAGAGAGGATAATAGCACAATTTTTACAATGAAAAGCGGGTTCGATATATCAAAAGTGCCGGAATGAGAGTTAAAATTTTAGTACAATGAACGAAATGGTTCAAAAATGTCGCATGCTGCTTGCATGATTTCAAAAGATGAGGTCGTAAGTGAAAAAGATATTGAAATAGTGATGAGGTTCATTGGAAGCTCTATGAAGGCGCAGAAAGGCACTCAGAGGAATGCGACTGTCTGCTGAAAGCGAGCGAGGTAACTACTAATTTGCTTGTTTTTTGCATTATTAAAAATTAAATTAAAAAAAGTACTTCAACAAAATGTAGTTTTTGTATTTTAAAGTTTCATGTTAAGAAATTCATCAAATTTCAGACTATTATTATTAGAAGGCCATTACGCACTGCGACCAGAGCTGATCTATTGTGGAGGGCCTATTTTTGTAACCCTAGAGTTTTAGGCTTTTTAAAAATTTTAGCACAATTCTGGTTTGTTGTTCCAAAGATTGCATGGAGATACTACGATACCACCAAGGTGATGAAGTCTCTGTCTGCCCAACGCAGGACATTCACAAAGCACATGTTCTGTGCTTTCTATGTCCATTTCGCAAAAGCGGTAGACATTGGTCTCAGATAGACCAATATTGTTTAAATGATACCTCAGGCTGCAGTGACCTGTAAGATATCCTGTTAAAAGACGCAGATCTACTCTGCTTAGTGAGAGA
The DNA here is from genome assembly GCF_027943255.1 of Anastrepha obliqua. Lineage (NCBI taxonomy): Eukaryota > Metazoa > Arthropoda > Insecta > Diptera > Tephritidae > Anastrepha > Anastrepha obliqua. The sequence continues at coordinate 117,699,164 of NC_072893.1, read as the reverse complement.
AGTTTGTCAGATATTCCTTTGTTGGGACTTAGGAATAGTTTGGCTTGACGCTGACCGGCACAGTTTAGCCAGTATGCAGCAAATTTTCTTTCTTCCCATTTCCTAAGGAATTCATTAATGTGGACTTTTGTGAGTCCACAGAAAGGCTCAGGACCAGTAAGTTGCATATTTGCTCCTTGTTTTGCAAGGTCATCAGCCATTTCATTTCCCTCATGTCCTTCATGTCCCGGAATCCAGCCTAGTGTTACTATGTTGAGGTTCCCTAACGTGTTGAGAAGGTTTAGGCAATCATTTACCAATTTAGAGGTGATAATTGTTGATAGAAGGGCTTTTAGAGCCGCTTGGCTATCTGAAAGTGTGTAGATGTGAGTACCTCTCATTTTCCTGCTAAGGCATTCTCTCACACATATTTCAATGGCATGTATTTCTGCCTGGAATATTGTTGGGTAGAATTCCATCGGAATCGATTTTTTGAGTTTTAGGCCCATTGATTCCTGCCCCTGTTTTACCATTTTCCAATTTGGACCCATCAGTAAACCATAGCTGGGAGCCAGGTTTGAAAGTGATAGAGTTAGTTCTCCAGTCTGTGCGTTCATTAATTATAACTTGGAAGTTCCTGAAGTGTATTGGTTTGGGTGATAATATATCATCCCTATGAAGAAAGTCTTCTAAGATCTGTAAATGTCCTTTCATATCCCCACTTTTAAGTTCAGATATACCTTTTAATCTTAAGGCACTCGAGCGAGCTTCCCTTTCAAACAAGATTGGAAGCGGTGGTATGTTCAAGAGCACACCCAATGCATCCGTGGGACAAGTTTTCATAGCCCCTGTAATACCAACACATATCAGGCGATGCAGTTTGTTTAATTCGTTTACTGCTTTTCTTTGCTTGACCTTGGGCCACCATGCTAAGGATGCATAAGTGACTATGGGTTTCACAACTGTGGTGAATGTCCAGAAGGTCATTCTAGGGTTTAGTCCCCATGTCTTACCAAAAAGCCTTGTGCAGGCAAAGAATGCCCTTGTGGCTTTTGAACTAACTCAAATTTCAGACTACTAAGATTTATTTTTTTTTGTATGCACTTATACAACTCATTTAATTCTAGTTGCTGAAAATTCTCGTTGATTTTTAATATTTTTTTGTTTTCTAACGTTCTTTTATATATTCTTTCATGCAACGCTTGCATGCATGAAGGGAGAAAAATGCCAAGCAAGGAACAATATACAATTTTTACAAAGTAAATGCATATCAAGAAAAAAGTTTGACATTCTGAGTAAAAAGTTCAAGTAAAAGTTTCATGAACTTTTTTGAGTTTTTGAAAAGGTTTGAAAACTTCGATTTATACGGCTTTTATTATACAAAAAACTATGTTTTCACACAAAACTAATGATAAAATTTCTGTACGAAAAATGGTGTGAGTACTTAAAAAAATCACTTAACCAATACGTGTTAGACGCGCCGTATGTCTGAATTTGGATACAAACTTCGATACATTTCAAGCAAACACAAGTTAAACTAAATTTTCAATTCACTACCAACTTTTCTTTTTACACTACTTTTCGTGTTTAAATACGCATTGTAAATCAATGCTTTCCAACCCTGCCTTTGCATTGTGCATTTTGCAATTGTAGTGGTGTGCATGAGCGTAAGCTCATATTTTCTTTGCGTACTTCGTTGCTCTCAGTCTCTCACTCTTTCTCTCTCTCGCTGGTTATGCCACTCGTGAGCATCGAATTGCAATGTTTACAATTTTTTCATAACAACACAAAAGTCAATGAACTTGAAATGTGTGCTCACACAAACAAAGCCATCGTTCACGTAAGTATGGATGTGTATATGTGAGTTGTAAGTTTGTATGCACATTAACTTTTACATATATTAAAGAAGAGCGCACGGGGTAGCGGACCGCAATAAGGAAGAGAATAACCAGGCTATTCAAGAAATTATGCTAATAAAAAACGAAATAGAAATGAAAGCTGAAGAGAAAGAGTTACAAAAATAAAAATACAACAAGTAGAGAATTAAGAGAGTGGAATATGGAAGAGACGTTTTGCAGAGCATATGGCTGATATGCTCGTTAAATATCTGAATATTATTAATGAGATTTGGAATTATTTTACGATTTTATGTAAATTTTTTATTACCAAATTTAAAAAGTGTTTTGTGAATTGTTATTATTTTTAAATATTTGCATGTTTGTGATTTATTTACTTAACAGATATATTGCATTTCATTTTTTCTCATTAGCGTTAAAGTTTAATTCTTATTTATGCCAAACAATATTTGAATATATATGAATATCGAGTACACTAGGGGACACTGGACATTTTACAACTAATACAGTTGTGGTCACATTCGAACTAGTTTAACTCCTACCATCGAAACAGCAGTGCCTGTAGTAGAATATTTGCTGAATATATCGGCTTTTCACTGCAGGGGCAGTAATAACTAAAATTTATATTCATACATATACATAAACAAACAACAAATTTTTCGTAGTAATTTTCAAAGTATTCTTTTTTAATTTTAATTTTTTTTTTTTTTTTTTGCTTAGTCGGCAAATGCAATGGTTTATTCACCCATAGCTTTCGAGTTCTTAGAGGAATAAAGCAAGAATACAGTGCCGGACAAATAAAATATGCCATTTCAGCAAATCGGCATTTAACGTAAAAGCCAAATGCAGAAAAAGTTTGTGAAATTTTAAACCAGATGCATGAAATTTGAAAATAATCAGCAATTTTATTAAGTAAGTTTGAGTTGATTGCACTGTTGAGGTACTGTCGTATATTTTCATTTTTCAATGTCTTGCATATATACATATGGACATATAGTACATATGTAGATTTGTAGACTGCTAATTTTGCATACACAAAAATTAAAATCGCTACTGTTTTTCCGTCAGCACTATAAAATATTTATAGATAGGATTGCATCCAAATTGAAAGTGGCTCCGAAAATCGTGTTTTCTATAATTAACAACAAAACACTAAGCTAGCCGCACTAGGGTTCCACCCTCTACAACGGACAAACTAACAGGAATCTATTTTGTAGATGCCTCCGAGCTGTGGTCCAATCGTAAGGTTACGAAGCTCCTCAAGCTTTAGGGAATAACTTTAACCCACTATATTGCTGGGCTCTGTCTAGGGATGCAAAATAAGGCAAGGACGGTGGGGGGAAAACATTTCTCTTCATATAGCGGCAATTCTTCTTTCATCGCTCATATCTCAGTTAGATTAAAGATCGCTCCACCTAGCGGAGTAATTATACATCTAACGAGAGCGACACATTCATTGAGAATGGGCTGCGCCGTTTCGTAGTTCATCTTACGGTGGAGAGAATTGAGAAGGTGTGTCTAACATAAAACAGCCGAAGTTATGCTGACTATTTTGCTTCGGATTGCCGAACCTTTTAATCTATCATCATTGGTCCGGCAAACAAAAATAGCAGCGGCAAACAATAGTGACAGCTTTGGAGAGCTGAAACCAAGCTTCAAATGTAGCGTCGCAATTCGCTAGGTGGTCCGGATGCCTCAAGGCGCATTCTTTGTAGATGGTGGCACTAGACCAACAAAAATATTTTTTACATTAGAAATGTTACGAGAAAAAAAAGCAAAAAAAAAAAACAAAAACAAAAACACAACTATGCTGCGCAGTTTATATAAAGATGGAGCTAGAAGCATACGACGTTGGTGCAAATGCAATTGATTTCCGTCGTTTCATTTTATGCTGGTATTCGAATGTACGCGGCGAAAGAAAACACAAGTAATCGGCTCGTCTACCCGTGCCACTTTTAATAGATTCACCTTGGGTTGTTCTCTATTTTCATGCCTCCCATGCTTTGGTACCCCGCAAAGGAGGATCTTATGATTGGCTCACAGGACATTGACAATTGAGGCAGTCCAGTCATCAAAGCACCTTTTAAACGCGTTTGAAGAGACCTTCTTCAGCTCCTTCAGCGAATTCTCCTTAATAGCCTCTATCGACTCACAGTGGCGTCCGCAGAGTGGCAATTTAAATTTTTGGGAAAAGGAAAAAGTCACAGGGACCTAAATCCGTGAATACGAATTTTGAATATGAATTTTGGTCAAAAAAGTGTTCGCAATATGAGCCTTGAGAGACGGTGCGTTATTATGGTGCAAGATCCATGAGTTTTATTTCCACAAATCCGGCCGTTTCCTACGTATATTCTCTCTCAAACGTCGCATAAATTCCAAATAATATTCTTTGCTTACCGTAGAACCATTTGAAATGAATTCCGAGCGCACAACCCCATGATAATCAAAGAAAACGAGTAGCGTGACTTTCAATTTTGACCGACTTTGACGTGGTTCTTTGGGTTTCGGCTCATGTGGATAGCGCCATTCAGCCGCCTGTTGACTGGTTTGTATGTCACACTCATGTACCTACGACTCATCCCCTGTTATGAAGCGCTAGATAAACGTTGGGTCCGAACTCACTTGATCAAGCATGTCTTCAGGCACCTTCTTCCGATGAATTTTTTGAAAGAAATTCAACTCTCTTGGAACGAGTCAAGCAGTCACGCGACTCATGCCCAATTGACGGTGCAAAATGTTGCGAATTGATTCGTGAGATTCGCTAAGCTCACAAATTTAAATAATTGTTTTCCAGCGCCGCACACTGGGGATTTTTGTACAGAGATGCGGAAAAAAGTATACATCCCAAAAAATATTTACATTTTTACTACTAACGAAGTTGTATATATTTGTGTATGAAAAGAACATGTTTAAACTATTTTAAAAAAAATTTTTAAAAAACAATGGTTTTTAAATTTCATAAATTTAATTTTTTTTTTTTTTTTTATTAATGTAAGCCAGCAAATATTTACGCACACGATACATGTAAGTTCATAATTCTGAATTACTCTCAAAATGTCAAAACAAAATTAAAAGTGTTTCGTTATCATTATGCGCACACTAGAAAGCGTTTAGTTATTATCATTGCCAAAAAATAATCAGTGGCGCCTGGTGGCACCTGGTGGCACCTGCAATTGATTAAAACTGAAAGAGACGCTATTAAGCAACACGTTGATACTAGTTTCTGACCGTAGGTAAATGTAGCTCAACTTGCAGATCCAAGAATATGAAGGAATATGATTTTTTTTTTTCGTAAAATTAATTATAAATAGATAATCAAATGCTTCACAGCCTTTATTCTTCCGGCTAAAATATATAAAAATATCGTACGCTAAATGAAAAATAAAAAATTGGAAGTCGGCTCAAGCAAAAGGAAAAAAAACCACCTTGGGCTTTGAAGTTTTTTCTTAGTCAGTTCAATACTATAAAAAAATTATACTTTTGACATATCTATAAAAAAAAACTGTAAGTCGGAGTTTAGTAATTCTTTTTGATTTATTGTTGGTTCTATTCTGGAATTTAGAAATACCATTAAACATTGCGTAGGCGGTATGTTGCAAATCTGACTTTCTTCCGCTAAATCCCCAGTGTGCGCCGTTTCCTTGACTTTGTCGACATTTTCATTCAGACAAATTCTTTGTTTGATATTTTTATAGTGAAAATCGCAGAGCACACCTACGGTTGACTGATATATTTAAATGCCAAAAACAAGCTAATTGACAGATCCCGCTGAAACTCTGCGACACTATTGAGGACAGACAGCTGTACCAACATTCCAGCAGAAAAATTTAGACATGTGTGTAACGCGCGCTTTTTAATTGAACAATTCCCGATATTTTGTTTTTGACAGAATGTATATACATATGTACAATATATAATATATATATACATATATATGCATGTATGTCCAACGTATTTTCATTCTCACATATTCTTCCCAATTCAAGCTCTCCTTCCTTTCTTTTTTCCAAATTATTTAATAAAGCATATGAAAGTAGAGCAAAGTGTAAATGGCGAGGGCAATGAACTCGAAAAAGCAACACAAAAAGAATTTCAAGTTCATCATTAAAAAATGCTCTCAACGCTAAGTGCAACCACGCCAAAACGAAAACCAACGAAAAACACAACAAAAACAATATGGAATTCAAGTTCAAGTTCAGACAACGGAATAATGTAAATGTGGGAATATTTAAACAATAAAATGTATTTTGATTAGATAGTCGTAGTCGTGGACAAAGATGGTAGAGGCAACACCAATCGAACGAATTATGAGCATTAATGGGCAAAAGCAAGCAAATGCACAACAACAACAACAACGCTTAATAGCTACTAATGACGAAGGGGATGATGGTAAAATGACGAAAAGTGTGCACTGAAAGCAATACGAAAGGTGTTATAAAGCAAATTTAAGTTATTAGAAAAAACTAATTCAAGATTCTTGACTTAATAATATAGTCCAGAGAGAGATAGAGAGAGTGTATAGAAAAGTGAGGTGAGCTGTGAGTGCGTTTCCATTGAATGTAACAATATTTAAGTTAATAATAGTAACCGAAAAATTTTATTAACTTTACATAGTTTTCATCCGATGGGGGGTGCTTGCCCTGTGTTGTTCGTTCATTTGCGGAAGAGGAAGCAGCAACAGCAAACGGAGATCAGCAATGCCAGTCAGCAGTAAGCAGATAAAAGCATTGAAACGAAGAGAATGAGAGAGTGACTGGAGCGAAGAGCACACGAATTACATGTGGGGAAAGAGAAAAACTATCAGAATAGCAGTTGACAAGTATTTCTGGGTGTTCATGTGTGTATGCGTGTGCGCGAATGAGTGTCCGCTTACAGCTTGTGTGTGCGTGTGTCTGTCGGAAAAAAACGCGTACTAAGCAAGGTCATTCACCTCGAAGAAAGAAATTATTAAAGGCAACAACAATAGCAACCACACAAGCGCCCGACGCCAGCAGCAATAGTAGACTGCTACAGTAACAGCAGCAGCAGCGGTGGGGAAAAAAGAAAAAGTAGAGAAAGGGAAAAAGTTGTAAGCGGAATGTATGTACGGAGGTGAGTATCGTGTGTGTATGCTTTTTTTTCGTTTTTTGTATGCAATAACGTAAGAAACAAACTAAATAAGTAAATCAGTATGCGTGCAAAGCATAACGGCAAGCAATGACAAATTCGTATTATGAAATTAAATGATTTTTTGTTTTTGAATGATTTATTCGTTCATTGAATGTAAGAAGCAGTAGTGAAATGTGTAGTACTCGTAGCATTAAAGGTAGACGGAATTTTAGGGTGAATTTTTATTGTGGATCTTAGTTTGAGTTAGCAAATTTTTTAATTAGTATTCGAAATTAAGTTTTACAAAGAAAAATTAAAAGAACATACAATTTTGAAATAAAAATAGATATTTTTTTAAATCAAAAATAATTTTTTAAAATTAAAAATACATTTTTTCATTAAAACTACATATTTTTAAATTAAAAATACATTGATTTTTTTTTAATACATTGCAAAATTTTTAAATTGGGTGGGTTTTTCAGCTGCATGAGGACTATCAATGTCGTTGTTTATGGTTTGACAGCTGACAATCGTAGATTGTGTTGACATTTCAGTTCAGCAAGTCGTCATGAATCGTTTAACGCCAGAACAACGCTTCCAAATTGAGGAAATGTACATACTTTGAAAAAAAAAAATGTTCGCGAACTTCATAGCGCACTGGCGATTTGGCTGAATTTTTGTTTACAAAAATTAATCAGCTAATCATCGATGACTTTTGGTTCCAACAAGATGGCGCAACTTGCCATGTGGTGCATTTAAAATCGATTTGTTGCAATATTCTATTCACCATTGACGCCAAATGGTCAGATTTATTGGACAAAGTATTCAAACATTGGACTGATTGAATGTCATATTACAAAATAAATTCCATGAAAGATTGTAATAAAAAAAAGTCACTCCAACAATATTTCTGTTATCATTTTAAGCTCTCAAGCTCTTAAAGTATACAAAATAAAACTGTATAAAAACCATTTATAAAAAAAAAAAAAAAAATTATAAAAGAAAGTTTATAAAAAAAAAACAATTATAAAAAAAAAAATTGTGTACTATGTTTTTATTTATAAAAATTTGTATGTATTTTTTTCAATTTAATCAAGTTGGGTGTGTATTATTACTAGCCCTTTCAGACATCGATGCACAATTACGAAAAATATTAAACATTTTGTGTGGATACTTGAATTAATTTTACTCAATCTTTCGCCTATATTTTGCAGACCCATTGAACTATGACTCTAAATTCTCTGACTGAATTTTGGAAAAAAAGAAAGTTTATCCAAGTATGCCTGCCGTGACAGTTTGTTATCAAGTATTTCCCAAACATATTTCATCTCCTTGGATATGCAGAAATGGTTCGAGTAAATGGAAGTCTTCCCAGTGATCATCGTGGCAGACTAATAACTAATTTGACAGATAAAGTCAGCCGATAAACAGTGCGAACGTTAAACAGCATAATTAGTGAAAAAATTTCCCTATCAGCTAGCGTCCCATGGCAGGTTGACATATGTAGATCCCTTCACGGTGAGAAATACTATAAAAATACAAACTCCGCCCCATATTCATCAAGGTTACAAGTCCCACACTATTCAGTATTAAAATAACCTTTTAAGCTTTCGAAAATTAAAAAGGAATTTATTTTGTAAAAGTAAAGAACCTCGAAAATGAAGTTACAATTTATTAATAAAGTCAGACGTTTAATCGTACGTAAATATTTAAATTTGTTTAATTGAATTTTTTACATAAATACGAGCACGTAGTCGCATGTGTGCAAGTGTATGTGTAGGTACACTATGTATGTATGTATGCGCTTAAAATAAAATAATATATTTAAATATCAAATTTCGATGCGCCAGCAAAAGCAGCTGCTTTACAACTACACGTACACGTGCGAGCACACACATACACATTCAGATGGGAATTTGTATGTGAGTAAATTGTAAAAAAATCAGCAACACCAAATCAGCCAACAGTATTACTGTAACAGCACACCGAGCCAGCAAAAATGTTGCATCCTCTCACACATACGCGCAGTATTGCCAACTTAGCGTTTTCCGTGCTAAATTTGGTGCTTTTTGGAAATCAAGTCAAAGAGCGGAAAGAAGAAAGAAGTGGAAAAGCACACAATGAGCTTTTTAGAAATTATTTATTTATTTATTTGCTTTATATAATTATACTTAAGGGGACAGATACCTGTAAACGTAAACGGCCATATTTTCCCTGATTTTCATTAAAATTATTTAAAATGAAGAATCAATATATATTTTTCAAAATACAGTTTATTTATATATTAAAATAATATAATTTTTTTTTTAATCATTTAAAATGCCGGATGTACATTCAATTATTTCAGAAAGGTCGCAGCGGGGCTTCTCAATCGGCGGGCATTGCAACACATTTTATGAAAAAAAAATTTTGTTTTTCGAAATTTTACAGGTATATGTCCCCTTAAGGTAGTAGTCTGGTCAAGTACTAATTTTTTATAGGTATTTTTTAGGAATTTTTTTTTAAGAAAATCAAATGCGATCGTTTTTTACAAGAACAATTTTTTTACATATTTTTTTGTAGCAGTGTGGCGCCAAAGTAAGAGTGTTAAAAAAAAATAGGTGGCTTGTCAACAGGATTTTGGCTCTTCAGGGCATCTGTAACGAAAATGGTAAACTGATTATTATTCTGTAGGGTTGTCATTCTGGCAGGTGCTACAAAGGTAATTTTTCTTGAAAAATAACAAAATGGCGGGTGGAAATCATACTGTAGTATGGAAAGTTAGGGCTGAAAAGAAACGAAAGTAACACCTGCCAGAACTACTGATGTGTGGAATAAGTGATGAAAATTTCGGATCAATCGGTTAAGTAGAATTTGCTGAAGGTCGTTGACAGACCAGAAAAACGTTGTTTTGGGGAAAACACGTTTAAAGTTTTCGCAGTGACATCTGCAGTTGCCGTGCGGCCAATAAAACGCAGCTACGATGTGCTCTTCAATATGCGCTATAACTTTATTGATACTTTGAATTTTAGTCTAAAATTTTCACATTATATTTTCAACATATTTTGCTTTTAAAATATGTAAAAAAAATATCTATGTTTCCAATTTTGAACCAGACTACTACCTTAAATTAGGGCATCCTATTCAGCAAATCAGTTAGAATTGTTGAAGGCAATAAAAATCAAGATCGATAGTGTATTAACTGCTATATTTACGAACAAGTATTTATATGTTTATTATTAAATACAACTTATAATAAGATTGATATGAACCGGACTCGATGACCCTCGTTATCCCTTTTGACGTTTCTCCCTCGTTCACTATACGCATCGGTGTCGTTCCCAGTTGCCATCAATCACTAGGGTTGGCACAGATAGATTTTGAGATCTGATGAAATTCGCAAATATACCTTCCAATAGGTGCATTACGTGAATAATTCATTAGATAGAACTGATCTGCATAGAAAGTCAACGAAGCGCGAAGATATCTCTGCGGAGCATTAAAATCTATTCTTGCTAAAAGTGATTGACAAACATAAACTAATTTTATAATGCAAAAAATGAAAGTTAAAGATAATATTGCGCCAAACGTGCAATACACGAAGGCATGGGATCCGAGAAACCCATGAACGTAAGGCAAATTTTAGAAACATCTTCTGCACGCGCTCCATCCTATCAATGTGGAACTGGTGGTCAGGGCGCCGGATTATTGCATCAGACTTCGAATGCGAGCGTACAAGAGAGGCATAAAGCAGTTTTATGGTGCACGGATCGGTAAATTCAGTGCTATTATGACGTACAAAACCAAGGAAGCCTTTGAAAGGGCAAAATTAATATCAGAGATGAATCAAAATTTAATATCACAGATAACGCCAATATCCTTATATACTTGAAGGGTTTGCAAGATTCCTTCAGAGAAGCTGTACTGGGTTTTTTGAACTGCGTGATTTTGAAAAGGAAGTATGAATGCATTTTTTAATATTTTAAGAAAGATGTGAACTCAAGCTCAAAGAATATAATTCATCTATTTCGGATCTGCAGTATTCTTAACGACTGAATAAATCATCAGATCGTCGGAGTATGAAGGAAAGTTGGCGACTGAAAAGCCCGAAGTAGAATAAATAGCAATGGACCCAGAATGATTCCTTGTGGTACGCCAGAGCTGGTGAAAAAAGTTTCAGATTGAATATCATGGAGTGTCACAACGCACCGCCTTCCACTCAAATAAGATTTATGTCATTCCAGAAAAGTAGATTGAATGGAACTGTACCCCTTTTGACGTGATAACGTCTTATAATTCGATTTAACAGGCTGCACGCACGAAAAAATGTGTCGTTACCTTGCTCATTAGTGTTACCTTGCTCATTTCCGTTACCTTGCTCATATGTCGTTACTTTGCTCATTGCCGTTACCTTGAATGAACTGCAAGCTAAAGCGCGGAACGAACGACAAAGCAAACGAACGGCAACGTTCGACATCTTGCTCTTTCCTACTTAAGTGAGCGTATATGTGTATGTATATGCGCATATGTACATATATAATTTCACGTATTTGTATTTGCATATGCCTTCTTATTGATTATTATTAATTTGATTTACTTGAAGAATTTAAAATAAAACCAAGTTTGTTAATAATATCTGTTGTCTTAATGTTATTATTATTTTTTGACGTGATTATGTTATGTTATTTTATGTTATGTTATGTTATGTTATGTTATGTTATGTTATGTTATGTTATGTTATGTTATGTTATGTTATGTTATGTTATGTTATGTTATGTTATGTTATGTTATGTTATGTTATGTTATGTTATGTTATGTTATGTTATGTTATGTTATGTTATGTTATGTTATGTTATGTTATGTTATGTTATGTTATGTTATGTTATGTTATGTTATGTTATGTTATGTTATGTTATGTTATGTTATGTTATGTTATGTTATGTTATGTTATGTTATGTTAGTTATGTTATGTTATGTTATGTTATGTTATGTTATGTTATGTTATGTTATGTTATGTTATGTTATGTTATGTTATGTTATGTTATGTTAAATTATATTATGTTATGTTAATGTTAACTCATTCTCTATATCCATACAAAATATCTATCAAACAAATAAAATTAAAATTTTCTTTTGAAAAATGCAACCATTCAATTAGTATTTTCTTATGACGTTATCACGTTAAACTATCGTCAGTAAACCGACTTTACAGACAACCTCTTTTTTTGTTTCTGTTTCATCTTCTTGATTGAAGCGCCAGCCGCTTAAGCGATTTTTACTAAAACCTACCAAATGTGGCAGTCGTTTATTTTTCTTTGTGTCAGCTGGCACTAAATATATAATATAACGAAATCAAGTGAATCCAAGCCTTTTTTCTACTTAGGTGGATCGAGAGTAACAACAACAAGTACATATATATATTTTGGTTTTTTGCAATACGATACCTTGAATGCCAAAATTTCAATCAGCGTTTAAGTAAACAAACAAAGCTACAGCAATCAAGCAGGTTATATTGGCATTCAAAATAAAAAATTGCAAGATAAAAAAGAAAAAAAAAACACACAAATCAGTATATCGGTTATGATGAGCGACTTATAAAATATGGTTTGGTTATCGGAAAAGGACATCACTTGTCAACGGCCTACTTAGTCTTAAGTAGCAATTGCTCGGTAAAGAGATTCTTTGCTGAATTTCAAGGCTGACATCATTACCGGTGTTAATGCTGGTTCTCAAGCAAATAACATGACTTTGAAAATTTGTAAATTTATATTTTGGGAGCAGTAAAAATTTCTAAGCGTTTTCGTCAGCGTTTACTGAACCTTGTCCCACGATTGCTCGTACTATACGACAATTTAAAGGCGGCATTACGCTTCAAAAGTGTTTGTGTTCAGTGAAACCGGTTCCGCTAATGCATTAGCAAATCAGTGGTTCCAACGATTCCACTCTGTTAGTTTAGCCCTTAAAGATGCAACGCGCTCTGTTAGAGAAAAAATTGAAATTTTGAGATTTTGTTAACCACGACAACTTTTTATTTGATCTTAGATATATAGCAGGAGTCTTCATGACTTCTCAGCTTCTCAGTAGCTTTCCACAAGTATTTTGTTTATTTTTAAAACTAGTTATTAAAACTATCTTATTTACCGCCAAGCTTGAACATTTATATGACAACTTGGAAGCTTAAAAGTCTGTTTGGTACTGGTGGCATTGTAATCAGCTGCTTGATCCTCACTAAATTTTAGAGGTTTCGCTGTGAAAAAGCACAGCGCAATTGAGTAGGTACTCTCATTTTAATTTTCGATTATTTATATACATTTTTTCAGTGGTAGAGGAAAGGAAAATACAGAAATGCGAAAAATAACTAAGATTCAGCTGCGGCGAAATACCTCAGGTCAACTAACAAAAATCAGCTATAACGACCGTTCGCAGCACACATTTTTAGCGAGCACCAATTAATAAAAGGCTAATAAAGCATCAAGAAAAGACGCGCCTAGATCTTGTTTTAAAATAAAAAATTCAAAAATGAAGATTCTTTCAGATGCACTATTTTTACTCAAAATACGGCTCTTAACCATTATATGGGAAAAATAACATAAGTTAAATCTTCACCATGCGCCGGTCTACAGGTAATCCGGCAAAGAGTCGATTTATGAATGCCTAATTGTTGAAAACGTCGAGACATCGATGTTGATGGTTATTCAGCAAAATTTCGCATTACAGCAGCAATATTCTGAACAGAACGCTAAAAACAGCTTGTAAGTCCCCTTTCTATGCCCGACAGAATCGGTTAATTGAAATTTGTTCACCAACCCTTACCAAAAATATTACAAATTTTGCGTTATTTGTTTCTAAAGATCGATAATTTATCGCTTATACCATTTTTGGGTATGTGGCCGAGCTCCTCCTCCTATTTGTAGGGCGCGTCTTGATGTTGTTCCATAAAGGGAGGGACCTAAGGTTTCAAGCCGACTCCGAACAGATATTTTTTATGAGGAGCTTTTTGATGGAAGAAATACACTCGGAGGTTTGGTGTTTCACCGAGATTCGAACCTATGTTCTCGTTGAATTCCGAATGGTAGTCACGCACCAACCCATTCGGCTACGGCGGCCGCCTTTATTTAACCAAAATTACCGAGAAAAGGACTTTCATTAAAATTGCCGAAAAGGGTATGAAGACGCCTATAATTATTTTGGAAAAATTGTCAATGGCTTTCTGGTATTATAGAATTTATTTTTTTTTTCATTAAATTTTATTTTTACACGTAAGTTTGTTTTCCTTTCTCTTACTTCTAAATATTTTTTTTCGATCTTTTCCTGACTTTGGTGTGTTTTGTCATCGTATCTTTGGCAACACTGCATCTCTGTATGTATGTTTGTTTGTAGTATTCATGTATATATGTCGGCCCTTCATCCACTGCCCCCAAACGGTGAATGAACTTTTCTCTTATTGTTTTTGTTTTTTGTCCGTCCGCTATCATACGTAATACTCAATGCGCACACACGCACACACACACACCTTTCACCGTCAGCCGCTCTTCGATACACCACAGCATGCCAACGCAACCGGCACGCAAACAACTCACACTCCTCTCTTTTTTTGCGCGCCATAACTGGCGCTCACACTCCAAACACTCTTTTACACACGAACACCAACTCTTACTACACAACTGAATTCGGCAATCGCGTGTTTTGCAAAACGAAGAGCGCCGCCCAAGTCAACCGAGCAGCAAATATGCTGACGACGTAGACGACGACGACGGCGACGACAATGATCAAAGTTGGCGGTGTGTCGACAATTCAATACAACTTTGTCATTTCTGTTGCTCACGTTGCACAGATACGCCGCTCCGACGCTCTTTGCGCTTGTTTTCTTAGAGAGCTCTGTGTGTACATTGCCGCCGCAAATTAAAGTTGTCGTTGGTGTCGGTGTCGGTGTCGTCGTCGTCGTCGTCATCATCATCGTTGTCATATACTTCGATGCCGTTGTTGTCACCTTCTTCTTGCACGCTGTCGTTGCCGCTGCCATTGTCGTCTACGATATTATTATTATTATTACTGTTGTTATTTGCCGACGACGTTACCGCTGACACCACTAAGTGCGCGTAGTGCCCAGATTCATGCGTGAACGCGGAAATTTCTTTGCTTGCGGCAAAAAGTTAAACGTTTTGCATAAAAATTTTCGTAAAAAATTCAACAAATTCAAAGTGAATTTGTAGCAAATGGATGTGAAGAATTGAAGAAGTAGGTGTTGGAAGTTAGGCCGAAGGCACTTAACATAGTAGTTTCGCATCATTGCCGAAGTGGATTAACGGCATTCAGTGTGCACAAGGAAACGGAAGTGTAAAACGGTTTGAAAAGCTCCATTAGCGGCAGTCAGCTGTCGAGTTGGTTGGTCACTTCCATATATACGCCAGCAGCGATTGTGAAGAAATTAAAACTGTGTGTAAATTGCGGAATTTTCAAGTGAGAAATTTTTACGAAAATATTTCGATTTATGTCAGTGTAGTGAAGTGGCCTGAATACTGGTGCGGCAAGGCAAAGCTTGAAAAATAATAGAGATCGAAACGAGAATATTACGCGGTGGCGCATACATGCAGATATTTGCGACCAAAGAAAGAGTATAAAAATAATTTTTCGAAAAATTAGTAAAATTTTGTGAAAGATTATTGAAGTGAAATTGAAACGCGCATTTGTAGAAATATTTTCAGTGAATGAAGGTGCAGCAATGAGTCAAAATGCCAGCTAGTGAAATGCCAATCGAAGCAAAAAGGAAGGGCTAAGATGGCTGGAAAGGCTGAAATAATTAAAAATGCTTAAATTTTAGAAAAGTTCAATACAGAACAAAAGCTCATGCAATAGAAAGCAAATTTAATTATCGAATGATTTGGCAAGTTGAGCTAAAATAATTTGCGAAAAAGCAAAGAAATTTCAGAGTAAAAACGAATTGAGTGAAGTAAAGCACAGATTTTCAAAAGATGAAATCAAACGAATTTGCAAGTTGAATAAATGTGCGAAAAAATTTGCAAAAAGAGCAAAGAAGTTTTAAAGGAGTTCATAAAAAAATTTTATACAAAACACGATTTAAGTTCAAGAATGTTGCATAGCGGATTTCGAAGAATTTTATACCACAACAAAAAGAAAAAATAAATTAAGTCAAGCAGTGTTGAAGGCAAGAAAAGTTTCGAAGAATTTTATACCAAAACAAAAAGAAAAAAATAAATTAAGTCAAGCAGTGTTGAAGGCAAGAAAAATACATACATATTTACAGTCCATATTAAATAATACAAAAATACAAAACCCCCAACGCAAACTGTGGCACTTAGACAAGAGAAAAATTTATAGAAAAACGAAAATTTCTGAAGACGAAAATTAGCAGAAAATTTATAGAAAAACGAAAAGTTCTAAAGACTCAAATCAGCAGAAAATTTATAGCAAAATAGAGAGTTCTGAAGGAAAATAATAATAAAAAATCGCTGTGTTTGAAAAAGTTGCTGTATCCACGTTAAAAAATAAATTTGATGCCAAAATTGTGACTACTGCAAAACAAAAAAAAATTGAATGTCAAAAAAAATTTTCAAAAAAAAACACAGAAAATTGCAGAAAGAAACATGAAAAGTACACTAAAATGTATTGAAAAGTGTAAAAAAAGGAGTTATAAAAATTAAGAAGTAGTTTAAAGCAAAATCAATGCATTTAGGAAGTCGACAGAAAACCAGCTGAAAAAATCAAAACAGGCGCAGTGAAAGAAGCAAAAAATGCAGGCGAAAAAACCTTAAAAATAAATTTAACATATTTTAAAATTATATGAAAAAGCTTTCGAAGTGAAATTAAAAATTAAAAAAGTTAAAAAATTTTAAGCCAAAAATTAAATTTAAAATACTGCACGAAAAATGCACGCAAATCAATGAATAACTGTGAGCGCGCATTGAAAGGCGCTGGCAAAAATGTTGAAAGGTGAAAGAATAAAGCGGAAAATATAATTTGTAAACACAAACAAGGCTTACAAAAAAATTAAAAGAGCAAACAATTTTATTTAAAATATTTAAAAATTTTTAATTTAAAATATTCAATTAAAACTTATGCAAAGCAGTAAACTACAAAAAAAAAAGTGCTGAAGAGCGCTGCACTAACGCCAGAGAATCTTCAAAGCAAGGGTAGTAAAAGTAGCAAAAAGTGCACCAAAGGCTTATGAAAAGTTGCCTAAATACTAAAATTATATTCAAAGCCTATTCGTTAAAAAACAACTAATTTTTTTTTAATTCACACAAACTACTTTAAAGGCATTAATTGTGCTAACAACAAAGCAAAATACGCAAAACTGAATTTTCAACATACTTTTGTGTGGGACTCAAAGTAAAGATCTCAGTATTTCAGCGCACACGCACACACGCACATAAATAAACGCGCTATAATCGCTACGGCAATATTTGAAAAAATCAACGAAACTACTAAAAAGCTTATACAGCAATACAGCAGATCTTCCTTTAAGTAAGCACAAAAAAAGAAAAACAATTTTTGCTCGTTAAAAAACACACCAATTCTTCACAGCGTAAACCAAACTCAAATACAAAATAATATTAAATCAGTCTCAAGTATTGCTAGCAAACTACTCTTAAATATAATGCAAATTCTTTAAAGTCAACGGTCACAAATTTTCAACTAAATGCGCAGAAGAAAGAAAATATTTTTCAAAATATTGATGAACTTCCACTTACAAAATGGCTACCAAACTGGGGAAAACTTAGCCGACCAGTGAAATGTGGTGTTGTTGTGCGCGAGCGGCGAGTTTGGAGACTTCTCTGACGACCTATGTGGGAATGTGAGAAGAGAAATACAGTTAATTTAAATGTGGATTTTTAAATACATAAAAGCAGCAATAGCAACTTCATTGCAACTGTGAAAGATCAAACAGTGACTAAAAATCGACCCTCGCTTGCATTGAAACGGCAAGCAATTGGGATTTGACCAAAAAGTGCGTAAAACAACTATTTATTACACTAAGAAACGAAATAGAATAATAGCAAATAAAAAATAGAAATAAAAAATAATAGCAAAAAAAAAAATTTAAAAGAATACAAATATAAACAAAAAATAATTGGCAAAATATTAGCTTAACAATAAAAAAAAAATAAAACAACAAAAAATTTTAAAAAGTATTCAAAACCATATAAGTATGTAAAAGCATACAAATACAGATGGAATAGTGGAACTAACAGTGTAATCAAAGCATACAACTTCAGCAACCAGCGAGACATTAAGCGGAGTGGACGGATTATATATTGAAAAGTAAGTTGTACAAATAAGTAACTGGACGATTATTTTATCTTCCACCACCCGAAATAAATTGGCTGTGATTAACATAAATATAATAGAAATCTAGTATGAGTCACAGGCACATCCTTAGAAACTGTGCTGCGAACGAGCTGACATGCGCCCCACGGTACCATCGGTAAACCCTGCCCATAACACGAGCGTTCCTCTACTCGTACAGTCTGTGTCAGAAAAAAAAGAGCCGCGATTATTCATGAAGTATAAAAGATATATACTTAAATGTTTTTTTTACATAAAAGTATGTACAAAGTCGCAATTACTCAATAAGCCGTGTAGTTTTCTTCGTTGTCGCGTATAGCTTGGCATCTTCTTCATACTTTGAACTAGCTTTTCTGCGTAGCTCGTCGACAAACAGGACTAGATTTTGAGAACTTTGACGCACGAGTTGCTTTAAACCATGGACTGGCCTTCCGGCAAGATAGTTCCCCATACATTTTCAATACTGTGACACCATTTTCTTGTTTTGTTGTTTCTCCATGTGTTTTTCTGAGAGCAGTGATTTTGATGATGTGGGTCGGTAGAATATGTTCGCCTCCTTAAGTCGACGTTCGATGGTGTTGATACTCACAACTATTCCCTTTTTAGCAAGAATTGTGTGTGCTTAGCGTAGTCGCAAAGAAGGGGCCCGCTTAAAAAGTTGGACGATCTCTTTATCCTGCTTTTTTGTCGTCACTCGCTTCAAGCCGCGGTCGGAAAAGTCATCAGCATTTTCGTACACTTTATGCTGCTGATTTCGTATCACAACAAACTTTTTTGATTTTTTAATCACTCTTGCAGCTGCGGCATAAGATAATTTCGGCCCCTTCGAATGCGTGCGTAAAAATACCGCCTAGAAATGCTTTGCGTACTTCTTCCTCAGTTTTGTTTTGTTCCGTTTACGGGAAAGTTTCGCACGACACTAACCTGAGTTAGCACTGGCGTCGTAGCCCTTGAATGGGACTATTACGCAGCAAAAAGCAGAACGAAATATATCTTGAAGTTACAAGAAAAAAACCGGTTCTTTTCTTCTGACACAGACTGAATCTTGGTGCAAAATATTGATTAGATCAGCTTTAATTCGCCATGTAAATAGCAACTGGATCAATTCACCCACTTCCAGGGCTACCAGATATATTGTATTTGGCCTAGGTTCGATGACATCAATTCTAAATCGCTGAACAAAACTCTCTTGATAGTATCATAGCCCTTGCTGAGAAGTAATTGGAAGGCGACTTTCTTTGTTTTTTTCGTTGAGCTCTTGAGGCATCCAGGCTACCAAATTTTCGGTAAATCTCATTGAATGAAAGTGATTGAAAATCGGTTTATGATCGGAGTTCATTTTTTTCGCCAATTCACGATTGGTTTGACGACCTTCTCTTTCCAAAGTGATTTGAGTTGTTGTTCATCGAATTCAGAAGACCTTCCGCTGCGGAACGTGTCATCGTCGTCAAAGTCATGCACCATTTTTGAACTTTGCAAGCCATTTCCGTGCTGTAGACTCACCTATGACACCTTCTCCATACACGTCGATCTCGATGAAAAGCAAATAAGAGCGAGCAGGTGTCGAAAATGTTGATTTTTGCCTCCTGGGTATTCCATTTCTAAGCCTCAAGTGTAGTAAAAAATTAAATAACTCAAAAATGCAATTAACATAGTTTTGTAGAGCAGAAAGAGTTCTATCGAATGAATACTTAACCTTTGCCAAACAGCGAACAAATCGTTGTAAAATAAAAGAAAATATTAAAACGCTATAAACTTATTCCCCAACCGAATATAAATACATCCAAATTAATTTTTCTTATGTAACGAAAATTCTTATTATCTTAAACTAATATAATATTCCCTATTTCCTTTCGTTCCAGGTGACAATACTAGTGCTGCTACAAAAAAAAAAAAATTAATAAAATAGTTACGCATCAATTCAAAGTGATTAATTAGTGTGTAAATTGTAAATAAAATTCAAAAAATATATGTGCGCACATACACATACATATGTAGTACATAGTACATACGCATAGGCAAAATAAGCGAATATTAAAAAATCATAATTTAAGTTAAAAAATGTAAATTGCAACGCCACGATACCCAATTGTGTTCAAATCTCTCACTAATATACGAAAAGTATTTGTAAAAGCAGTGTTTCTCTATATATTAAATAAAAAAAAAATTAAAAAAAAATGTTGATTAATATTATTACTAAAAGCTATAGCATTAAAGGTAAAAAATAAAAAATCCGCATTAAAAATAATTATCCACGACGACCACAAACGAAACCTAGAAAAATCGTAAGAAATATACCGAAAATCCCGAAAGCTGCATCTTGAAAACGATAAAGAAGAAAAGTGAAAGATTGAAAGATAATTAAAACCAAAAATCCAGTATAAAACATCATTGATGATAGTTATAATTGCATACACACAGCGAATAATCAAGTGAAAATGTGCAAAAGTGTAAATTTGTTCTGAAATTCTCGCTCTTTTAGTGAAGCAGAGAGTTGCGCCAAGTGTTAGCTGCAGTGTTTCATGAGTCTATAAAAGCGGCTACGTTCCGAGCTGAAAAAATATTTACATACAAAAAATATTTTTACGAAACAAAAAACAGCAGAAAATACCCAACAACAAAGAATTGCGTTTTATACGTCAACAAAAATAATAAAGTGATTTACCAAAAAAAATCAAATTAAATATAATTTAATATAAAAATGTGGCATTTAATTGTGAGCGAGTGCTGATTGTGTTGTTGTTTCTTTGTTCAATGAAATTTCTTTGAGTTGCTTGGATACAAATTATTCAACACAAAGAAAAGTAAATTCGGTGAAAATGACGAATTCTCTTGCAGATGCTGTTTGCGGTTGAACAATTAAGGTGAGTGTCAAGCGCGCAATACACTCGCACATATTTACATATATACGTACGCACATTTGTTCTTGAAATGAATAATTGGGGAAATTTTTATTTATCATTAGAAGGTTTTCGGATATTTTTGTACCCTGACGCAAAGTGATTTAAAGTTTTTCTTCCAATTTCAATTTCAATTAAATTGGCAATCAAAGCAGCGGACTTGCAATTACATTACAATTACAATTATACTTCTCAGTAATTACCAATTACAATTGAAAAAGTAATCAATTCCTTTAATCCTTAATGAGGGAATTTATTATTTTTTCAATTGATTACAAGAAATTTGTTTTGTTTTTCAATTCCATTGCAAGTAATTATTTTGTAATTTAAATTAATTATGTGCAAGTAATGCAATTATTGTAATATAATTACAATTACATTCCTCAGTATATGCAATTACATTACAATTACAATTATACTTGTCAGTAATTACCAATTACAATTGAACAAGTAATTGATTCCTTTATTGAGGATTAAAGGAATTGATTACTTTTTCAATTGATTACAAGAAATTTGTTTTGTTTTTCAATTCCATTGCAAGTAATTATTTTGTAATTTAAATTAGTTATATGCAAGTAATGCAATTATTGTAATATAATTACAATTGCATTCCTCAGTATATGCAATTACATTACAATTACAATTATAATTGTCAGTAATTACCAATTACAATTGAAAAAGTAATCAATTCCTTTAATCCTCAATAAAGGAATCAATTACTTTTTCAATTGATTAAAAGTAATTTGTTTTGTTTTTCAATTCCATTGCAAGTAATTATTTTGTAATTTAAATTAGTTATATGCAAGTAATGCAATTATTGTAATATAATTACAATTACATATCTCAGTATATACAACTACATTACAATTACAATTATAGTTCCCAGTAATTACCAATTACAATTGAAAAAGTAATTCCTTTATTGGGAATTGAAGGAATTGATTACCAATTACAATTACAGTTTTCAGTACATGCAATGCAATTACACCCCTCAGTAATTGTAATTTAATTGCATGTAGTTGCTTGGTAATCAGTTCCTTCAATCCCCCATAGAGGGATTGATTATTTTTTCAATTAATTAAAAATAATTTTTTTTTATCAAGTAATTATTTTGTAATTGAAATTAATTATGTACAAGTAATGCAATTAATATAATTACAATTACAATTCCAGTATATGAAACTACATTAGAATAACAATTACACAGCTCATTAATTGTAATGTAATTGCATGTACTGAAGAGAGTAATTATAATTGGCAATCAATTCCTTCGAAATCGATTACTTTCTCAATTGCTTAGAAGTCATCCAAAAGTAATTTGTTATTTTTTTCAATTCCGTTACAAATAATTATATTTGGTAATTGAAAATGATTATGTGCAAGTAATGTAATTTTTTCCAAGTAATTTGAAACCTATTCGAAAAGGAGCGTCAACAAATTATTTGACACATTTTTTCGATTACTTTTTAAATTATTTGGAATAATCGTAAATGAAAGAAACGATATATTTTTCAATTCCATCTAACGGAGGTGGGAAAAAATTATTATATTCTCAATTCCTTTCAAAGTACTTGAAAAAATTATATAAATTACTAGCACATAATTGATTCCAACTACAGAATAACGTAATAATAACATTTTTTTTGTCAGGACAACTTGCAAGTACAACACTCAGACACAATTAAGTCCATTGTACTGCACACGGATTCCCTTTTAATTTTCGTTAAATCTACGAAGAAATTTGAGTAGATCTTGTGGTGCCAAGGTGGTCGCTTCTTAACACATCTGTGCCAAAGACCTCAAGCCTGATTCCAGCGAAGGCGGGGCAGACGCACAGAAAGTGGTCCGCCGTCTCATCCTCCTCTTCACAAGCTGGGCAGAGGGCACTGTCTGAGATGCTCACCTTTTCCATGTACCTCGCCCACAGAAAGTGGGCCGTCATCCAACCAGCTGTCTGCAGTTCCTTCTGCTTAATGACAGAAGGATTTGCGACAGTCGATCGGACATGACAGCTAACATCAGTTTAGTCCATCTGCAACCTCTCTCAGCCTGCCAAGCTCGCTTGTGGACTGTAGTAGCCCATTTACTAATCGTGGCTTTGATAGCTGCAGAAGGGAAAGGCAGAACGGGCTCCGGGCCCAAGAAGTTGGCCTCAGAGCCAATTCCAGCTAAGGAATTAGAGGTCTCGTTACCCACGATATCCACATGTCCCGGGACCCATATTAGCACTAGGCTATTATGGCTACCGACATAGTTATGCCTAGATTTATAAGACTCGACTACCCCTGATGTGGTTGGAGGGCTGTCTAAGGCCATGAGCGCAGGTTGGCTGTCGCTGCAGTCACATATAGATAGATCTGCCTCTCCATCGGTTTTTCACAACAAAGTTCATCGCTTCTTGAACTGCATACACCTCCGCTTGAAACACAGATGCATGCATTCCAAGAGCAAAGTGCAGTTCTGTCCCGCTGGATTCCACGTAGACCCCAGAGCCGGCGCCGTCCTCGGTCCAGGAGTCATCCGTGAAAACAGTGCTTGCCGGGCTTATTTTCCGAGTTTGACTACAGATGAGTCTCTGGCAGCACCACACTGCCAATCTCTTTTCAAGTACAACTCTTGATGGCAATGAATCAAAGGGCTTGGAGAGAATTGTTAGACCGGAATGCATGCCTTCTCTGTTTTCCAATGCCGTACAGGGGCCGTACCAGTTCCCATTGTGTTTCAGTCTGCAGATGGAAGCATCAATTGGTGGTAGACCCACCAGAGTATCTAGTGGCAGCCGTAAAGTAGTCGGAAAAGCTCCGATGTAACAAATGGCTACAGGCATTGTAGTTAATGTTTTGAGTTTGCGTCGTGTTGCTGCAAAATTGTTCTCAAAGAAACTGAATTTCATGCCAAAAAGGGGTCGCCTAAGACATGATTTCCAAAGGCGGTATCCGACCCAACATTCATCACTGCTTGAGGCGCATCACTACTGCAGATGAAACGCTTATGCGTACGACATGCAGTCCAGACATCAGGCGAGTGAGTAGTGAGTTCCGAATGACCCAAAATGATTCGATGCTCACCAACAAAGAAATTAATTACTTTTTCAAGTTCTCTGCTAACAGCAGAGTCCTCCTCCAGAGAGCAGTCCTCCTTATCTCTACATATGTATAATTTCACAAGGCTGTTGTGAATTGCAAGTCATAACAGTTTTCGAATGAAATCGTTAACGCGCGACGCTTTTTCTTTGACCTCTTACGTTTTACATTTATTTATTTTATATTTTCCATCAATAAATATGAACATAGGCAAATTTTTCTGCCATTGCTTTTGCCTTTGTGAATTTGTGTTATTTGCCATATTTACTGTTTACAAAACGAAAGAAATTGCATAATGTACGAAATGTGCCATAGAAGTGTGTATGTATGTGTGTATGCATGTTTGAACATGCACTTCTCAATTGAATTGCCGCATAGCTGCCACATTCATGACCTCCCCCACGGCGTGAATGAGTGCGCGAGCTAAAGTGAATGCGAAATTCGAATGCGAATACGAAGTTTGGTGGCGCGCGCGTATTAGTGTTGCATAAAAATATACAAATGCATATAAGTGTGTATGTGTGTACGTGTACGAGTCCTATGTGCATAGTCATATGAACACAGCGATTTTTCGCAATGCTGCCACTGAGCGACATGACGTCGTTCATTTGTTGTACTCGTATTGATGTGTGTGTAGGTATGTGTTTTCATTGCTTGCGCTGTTGTTCGCATTGTTGCTGTACTATAGCACATTTGTTGTTGCTGTTGCATTTAATTAAGACGACTGCAAAGCCAACACCGCCGTGGTGGTGGTGGTGTTGACGGCGGCGGTGGCGGTGGCGGTGGCTACCGGCAAGCGGTCGACGGCTGCACGCTCAGTTAGGCGGCAACGACGCGTGTTGGCGGCGATCACTGGCATTGTTATTGGCTGCTTTTTGTTTTTTCTTATTTTTGGTTGTTTTGTTGGCGCGCCGTTGCTGCTGTCAGTCGGTGGTCGCGCGGTTGCAAGCTTTAATGCGCTTTATTTTGTTTTTCAGTTCGCAATTTGTGCTTTTTTTGCTGTTTTGTAATTTACTTTTTCGTGTGTAAATTTTCATATTTGGTTGTTTTTATTGTTGTTGTTGTTGTGGTTGCTCTTCAACTAACTCATATGCAGCTAAGTATGTGTATGTATGTATGTGTGTGTGTGTGTGTGTGAATAGTGGCTATCGCCTTTAATTTGTTTTAGCTTCACTTATGCAGCTATTCAGCTATGCAACTTTGTTGGTGCGGCCGCGGTAGCAGCAGCAGTAGCAGCAGCAGCAGCAATCAACTGAGCCATTTGTTGTTGTCATTTATTATACTTGATTTGTTTTTTTCTTGCATAGCTGTTATAGCTGTTGTCGTTGTTGTTGTTGTGGTTTTTGTTGTTGTTACTATTACTGTTGTTGTGCTTGTCATTGCACCGCCGCCGATTCAGACAAGGAAGTAACGTAAAATGTTAATTTCCATAGACGTACATACACACACACACAAATATATTATATATACAAGCACATGGACTCAATAAATACCGGCAATAATAACAGAAAGCTGTTCGCACTGTGCATGAAAAAATTAGAAATATTTATATGAGTGTTAATCTGTATATCAGCTCGTAAAACACACATTTGTCCACTATATACTAACGCGCACACATACATATATACCCATATATATTGTGCATGCTTACATACATACATGCATGCATATACACATATTTGATATATGTATGTATGTATGCATGCACAATTTGCCTCTTTTATGTCTCATAATTTGTTTGCCAGTTTACGTTTAAAATTTTTTTTGTTCCAACTTTACTGCAAAATTTTTGCGGTTCACACTTTTGCATATCGCTCACATTTATTTGCGGTGGTTGTTGTTATTGTCGTGGCTATTGTTTATGTTGTTGTTGCTTTTCCGTGTGTGTGTATATTTGCACTTTTATGATTGCTTTTTCGCTATTGTTCATCTTCCTCTTATTCGTCCCCTTTCCACACATTTGTCTAAACCAATGACAAATCATTTAATTATTTTTATTTTTGATTGCGGCAGGTCAACTTGTCTTGACTATGAATTCAACGCTATGAGGCTCTTAATTAAGGTGCAGGCGGAAATAGTGTCTTAAGCGCCTTTCCACCTCATTTTGCAGGAAAACATTTTTACTCTCTTCCAAAAATTAGTTTATGAAATTTCTTTTCCACTTTTTGGCAACCAATTTTTTTTTTTTGAAATTTAGGAAGCGTTTGGCGGGGTTTTATGTGCATCCCAGAAATTTCTTTTCGACCTGCCGGCAACCAGTTTGTTTTAATTTAGGAAGCGATTGGCGCGATTTTACATCCCAGAAATTTCTTTTCCACTTTTCGGCAACCAATTTGTTTTTTTTTGTGAAATTTAGGAAGTGTTTGGCGGGATTTTACATCCACAAAACGCCAGGGTATACAACGTTGGATGTTAAAATCTTATCTAGAAAGATTGTTTATCGACCTTTTCTGGTCTGGCTCTTACTCCGCGGGGGCTATTTTATTTCACCCCTACCATCCTTTTCTGAAAGTCATCTCAATATCCGCCACCTGGGGTCGCGCCCTCTAGAGGTTATAAGCTGCTGCGAGATCCTCAAAATGCCAGATCTACCCAGGTGTATTTATCAGATTGGCAGTTATTTGAATGCTATTTTGAAGGCAAATGAGTTTGGCATCTCCATATAATCTGATAGTTGAAAATAGTAGAAACTCTACCTGATGCTTACAGTTGGACAAAGCTTTTTTGCGTGCTCACCTTTCCTCGTATGAATTGTTCAAGTTCAGTTATCCCCAGTAAAATTATTTGTCGGTTTTGTTAAAGGCTCAAAAATGCGCATTTAGGTAAGAGATGGAGGATTAAAATTTGAAAATATATTTGAAGTCGTTTTATACATAACATTTTCGTTAGACTATTCGCACTTTCGTCCTAAATTTTTAAATTTTAACAATCTGCAACTATCAGACTCTCTTTCGGCGCAGTGGAAACATTATTATGGACGTTTTATTGTGTTGAGTAACCAGTATAGGACAACGGAAAGCACAGTTTTTATGGATTACAACGGTATTATATACCTCACGATTTTTTGTCAGAAGGTCAGACAGTTAATAAGAACTATCGTGAATACCTTTTTTCTTGCTAGAAACCAAGTGAAATATATATATTTTTTGCTCGTTATGAGACGTTTACGTGAAGAAATTCGCCAAACAAGAAAGGGTTTGTATGGAAAACAACTCGAGGATTTTGCGCTATGTTAACGCTCTATCGCATAGTGCCATCACTATCAGTTTTCACCAAAACGATAAGGCTCCCTGCGATTTTTTCCTGTTTGATCGAGTCGAAAAACCGTTACGGTAAACACATTTTAACAGCCGTAAGGAGGTAATGTGAAAATCGAAGACAGCTCTGATAGATAAAAATACTATATTATTTCAGAAATGTTTCTCGAGCTTAATCAAACGCTGGCATAAAAGCGTTGAAATTGATGGGGAGTACTTTGAAGGCGATAATATCACTTTTGAGGAATAAACTTGTTTATTGGATTTTCTGAAAATATTCCCATAACTTTTTGATCAAGGCAATACACAGACTTATGCTTGGAGAATGAAAAATATGCATATTTGTGGGTCTATATAAAGCCCATATTCTCATCGAGAGGCACGCAGAATGAGTAGTTTTTCACCATATTGACTTTTGCAGGAAATGCCATGGTGAAGAAAACCAGAAACGGTCAGGCATCTACTATGGGACTGCCTTGCTTTCTAAGTGATTTCTTTAAAAGTCAGGAGAAGGCAATAATTTTTGCGTACCAGATTTTTAAGGGGGAACGCCACTGTGGGGGGTCAAAAAATAATCGATTTTTAGGAATTTTTTTTGTAAGTAGGAGCGATTATTCGAGGATCGGACAAAGGCAATTTATTATATATGAATCAAACTATGTTGATTTAATTTTTATTAAAAAATATTGAAAATTTACAAATTTATGTAAATAAACGTAGCGAGTTAAAAAAAATGACGTCATCTGGTGGTGGCAGCGATACAGCAATGAATAATCATCTGAAATCAAAAAACCAAAAATTTTATTAATCTACATAATAGGGGCTATCGTTGTACGTAGCCGTTCTTTTTTTTTTTTTGTTTCTGACAAAATGGTGGAGATTTGAATTTCGATGTGTGTTTTTCACCATTTTTTTTATTTTCAACAAGCCCAAAAAAATAGTTATTTTCAAAATTTTTAAAATCGGCTACGTACAACGATATCCAATGCAATGAAAAAAATTTTGAAAAAAAGAAAATTAAAAACGGTTCATTAGTCTTCGAGAAATCGTTGCCACCGTATCAAAAAAAGTCGTTTCGAGAAAAACGCGATTGAAATAAAGCATCATGATCGACGAGCGCTCACTTAAGTGCATATAGAACCGAAAATAAAGCGAATTTCGCTTTAAAATTTTTACCACATTTTCTTGAGTAGTCATACTAACAACTTATGCAAAAAAAAAAAAATCGAGTTTTTTGAATTTTCACAGTTGCATTCCCCCTTAAGTGAACTGAACGTTGACGACAGAGTTGAAAGTATGACAGCTGCTTAGCTACCTTTGCCCAGCCTGTGCGTGCAGGTAAAAATAACAGCAGCCATCTCCACCTAACCTAACTACCTGCCCACTTTATACTTTTCTCCTCAAATTCAGTTATCGGCGTAGCAGATAATCGTGCAGGACGAGGTTAGAAAAGTTTGATAGTAATTTCTTAAAACCAAGTGAAACTAAGCCCTTACCTCTCTTTATTTTGCTCATATAGAGGAGGGTTTCCTCTGCCTCTATCACCGCCGAAAGTACCTCATTGGATGCTTTTGGGACTGCCCAGCTTATATGTATACATCAATTTTTCACATTTTCAAAGTGGTTTCTGTAGCTCGCTAGAAGCTGCTTGAACTTTGAAATTCAACAAATTTTTTTTAATTTTTATTTTTGAGTTAAATACTTTGGAAATGTACATTTAATTATAAAAATTGAGTAAATGGGGAATTAAAAAATTTTTTTTTTTTTATATTTTTTTAATTTTGTTGTAAAAAGGTGTACATTGCGTAAAAATGTTGCTAACAAGTAAATACTATTTCTTAAATTATAAACAAAAAAACAATAATTATTCGCCATTTTTCAAGTATTATTATGGTAATACAAAAAAAAAAAAATTAAGAAAAAATAGATGTTAGACAAACGAACATGGAAGGTATAGCTTACGGCTCTACCACTCTAAAATCACATTGGATTAAACAAAAAAATTTGCTTAAACTCTCCTCAGCTGTGCGTTAGTGGCACTGGGAACCCAAGGGTTAAGATATAGAAAAATATTTAAAAGAAATATTAAGTTTCCCCGTCTGCTTAAGTTACCAAACTACTTGAAGCACCAAAGTATTTCCTATAGACACAAAAGACACCGAGTACTTCATACGGTATTAGTTGTTGTATAATTAACACTTGACTGCACAAATAATTGCCATAGGAACTCAGCACTTTAATGTACACAGTTGTGTATCTTATCAGACATTGAACTTTCGCCAACTAAAGCAACTATCAGAGTAGTGGCCATACCTAAGACTCAAGAGGATCGCTTGAGAGTGCAAATAAATACGAAATACAAATACAAATACATTTTTTGTTTAAGCACCAGCCTACGCACAAAACAATCTATCGCTTATATTAAAATCTTATCGCTTCGTGTGTCGTACTTTACGGCGAGTATTTTATGATACTTGATTTCGCACAACGATTGGCCGGTCAGTCACTACAATTGACGCCGCTCTATTCTAAGCTAACTAAAAGAAAATGAAAGTAAAACGACTGGAAAAACCGCATTTGCAAGCAAGCAAGCGCAGCAGCGCACAACAACAATAATGACCACGATCACGATCACTTGAACTTGCCGTGTGACTAGCGGATTTGGCTAGTAATCAGCGGCCCAGAAGAAAAGTAAAAAAAAGCAAAACAAAAAAAATATGTATAAAAAATAAGAACAAAATCAAGCAGCAAAAGCAATGCAAAAACAAAAAGAAAAGTCATTCACTGAGAAGTGTTGTGTTCATCGTTGCATTTGCTGATCTTTGCTGAGATATCGCAATTGCAGTGAGCCGCTAGTAGCTGCACATTCATAAGAAATGCTGTAACAACAACCACAGCGGTGGTGGCGAAACTAGAAGATGGTAGATAACAAGAATAAAAGTAGTAATAACAACAACAAAAAAAAAAGCGGGTAGAAGCGCAACGATCAGTTTGTCGCGCGCCATTGCGATCAGCGAAAGAATTTTCTCCCTTTCATTAAACTTGCGCTCATTTGGTGCTCAGACACTAAGTGTATGAGTGTATGAGCGTGCGCGAAAATATAGCGACAGAAGGAATGCTGGAAAAGTAATAGGAACAAAAAAAACAGAAATCAAACTTTAGCAGTGAAATGAAATGACTGAGACTGATAAGCGAGAGAGCGCGAGGAAAATGGGAATATCAAAGGTACGCTTAAAAGTGGTTAGGAAAGTGATAACAAAAGGCTGTCAAACTAAAAAATTCTGGCTCGTGAATTGAAATTTGAATAGAAGCACCAAAAGATTTGTCTAAGAGCGCCTAAAACACTCAGTCTAAAAAGCCCATTGTATTTAGAGCTCTGGAAAGAGGGTAGATAGTTAAGGAGGAAAGGAGAAAAGGATCAGAGAAAGAGATAGGAAAGAATAGAGACAGAGACAAAGGTAGTTAGTCCTGTGAGAATTTTCCAGATTCTTTGGCAAATCTGTAAATATCCACCAGTTTTAGAGAACGAATATTACTAATTCCAACGGCTTCGGAACCCAAAACACGTAGCCTTGCTCTAGCAAAGGCTGGACACGCACAGAGAAAATGCCCAGTGCTATCCGCCTCCTCCAAGGGCAAAGCGGGTGCTCAATGATTCCAATGGGGGTCATGTGCTCACCCCATGGGTTGTGCCCTGTAATAATACCGATCACCAACCCAACGTCAATTCTACCAAGTTTTAAAAGACTTTGACAGCTTCATGTTCGGATTTGTCACAAAACACTTTGCAGTTCTGCAGCGTTCTAGACCGGAGCATCGCTCTTTATGTAAATTGCATACATAATCGCTGATCCAATTCATGATTCCTGTAGGACTGATGCCTATTATTGGCCCTGGCCCTTGTGGGAGAACCGAAAATCCACGGTTGGCCAATTCATCTGCAATTTTGTTTCCTTGAACACCAGAGTGTCCTGAAACTCATATAAGTAAGTACTATTTTATTTTGTGTTGCAACAGAATTAAGCTTCTTCTCACATTCTTGAACAGTCCTCGAGGTTGGCTTCGCGTTCTCCAGGGCCTTCAGTGCAGCATGACTGTCACTAAAGCCTCCAATCTATTTCCCCTTCCATCTCCTTTCGATTATCCATCCGGCTACTTTCAGTATAGCAAAAATTTCCGTTCACTGTTCTCGTAACTGTAGCGCCTTCTGAGCATGAAACAGTAAATGAAAAATAGAAAGAAAAACATTTTCTTTTTTAATAAACGGGCGTTTCTAAAATGTCTTTCAAAAGTTATGCCGAGATGTCAGTAGTGAAGAATTCTTAGAAGGTAGCTATTTCTGTGTCATCTTTGACATTTGTCAAGTGGAGAGATATGCAATTTTGTTCTTTTTAATTGGCGCGATAACCGCTTACGCGATTTTGGCCGAGTTTAACACAGCGCGCAAGTCGTTTCTTTCTCATGCTAACCGGCGCCAGTTGGACACACCAAGTGAAGCTAAGTCCTTCTCCACCTGATTTTTCCAACGCGGAAGAGGCCTTCCTCTTCCTCTGCTATCACCAGCTGATACCGCATCGAATACTTTCAAAGCCGGAGCGTTTGTATCCATTCGGACGACATGACCCAGCCAACGTAGCCGCTGGATCTTTCGTCGTAAAGCTCATACAGCTCATCGTTCCATCGCCTACGATATTCCCCGTTGCCAACGTACAAAGCTCCAAAAAATCTTGCGCAGAATCTTTCTCTCAAACATTCCAAACGTCGCTTCATCGGATGTTGTCATCGATGTTGGGTTCTCGGATCGTACGTACATCTAATACATTAGAAGCGTATCTTCCATCTATCACAACATGATCCTTATGGTCTCGCGTTTTTCGGTCAGAAGACAGCCAGGTAGCTTGGTATATCTTCTTATGCTGGAATCTGGTGCTGCAGACTACCATGTTTCGTGCCCCGGCGAAGTCGATCAGCCTCTGTCCGTTCCCGGACGTTTCGTTGTGCAGGCAGAATTTTCCGACTGTGGGACCAAAAATTCCCGCCTTGCCCACCCTGGCGTTGAAGTCGCCAAGCACGATTTTTATGTCGTGGCGGGGGCAGCGCTCATAGGAACGTTCCAAGCGCTCATAGAAGGAATCTTTGGTCGCATCGTCCTTCTCTTCCGTCGGGGCGTGGGCGCAAATTAGCGAGATGTTAAAAAATCGCGCTTTGATGCGGATTATTGCGAGGCGTTCGTCCACCGGAGTGAACGACGGTGCTTGGCAACGAAGTCTCCCTCCCACAAAAAATCCGTCACCGAATTTGCGCTCCTTTACATGGCAGCTGTAGTAGACGGCACAAGGTCCGATGGTTTTCTTGCCTTGTCCCGTCTATCGCATCACTTGGATGGCAGTGATGTCAGCCTTTACTCTCACAAGGACACCAACCAGCCGGGCAGAGGCACCTTCCCTATTTAGGGGCCGGACATTCCAGGTGCATTCCCTCAAATCTTAGTCCTTAGTGCGTTTGCAGGGTTGTCATCAGTATAGAAAGTTCTCATCTTTTCATTGGGGGAATTTTTAAGTGGCGGGTTCCGAACCCAGCGCACAACCAGTTATTCTGGGATGCTTCCCCTTCTTACGTTGGCTCACTCCCAAACGGGTGTTCGGAAGCTACCCATAGGATACTTGGGCTAATCTCAGAAGTTATGATTTGCTTGAACTATATATAGAAGAATCGTCCTGGCCACTCCCAAGTGAATGGCGTTCAGTAACTTTCAACACTGGACTTCTACATATGGAACCATCCTCTAATATGCAATTTTAAACGATAGAAAAAACGATTGAAACTTAATATGAGAATGATCGATCTTGAAGAATAACATCGAAAAATTCGTAATATTTTTAGTGGAAATAATCGTGTGAAATTCAAAAGTTGGTGAAAAAATTTCAAGTAACTGGTTCTGTCAAAGATAGAAAAAGGACTGGCAGTCCAAAAACTGGACACCCTCTTGAGAATATTGCTGCTGTAGCGCGAAGTGCTGCTGAACAAACTGCAACATCGATATCGCGACGTTCTTAAGAATTCGACATTCATGAATCGACCGTTTGGCGGATTTTACCTTTCACATATACTAGGTTGTTCAATGAGGTTTGTAGCGTGATAAGAATTTTATAGTTTGAAATACACTTATTATCCTCTTATTCCAATGAGATTCCAATTTATGAATTCTATCACTGAAGTGAGAATCTGGAAAGGCTGTAAAATACGCTTCCACAGCTGTTATGCCCTCATAATTTGATGAAAAACGCTTTCCACGCATGGATGTTTTTCAGGTCTGGAAATAGGCAGAAGTCACTAGGGGCCAAATCTAGTGAATACAGTGGATGCTCCAACCATTCGAACTTTAATTCATGGATTTTGGCCATTGTCAAAATGCTCTTGTGACTCGGTGCATTGTCCTGATGGAAAGGGTTTTTTTTTCTTTTGCAAATTGGGTATTTTTTCACGAATTTTTTCTTTCAGCTGGTCTAAAAAGTTACAATAATATTCAGAATTTATATTGTTTTACCCGATTGCAAGTAACCCACGAACAAAATTCCTTTCGCATCCCGATGCTAACACTTTTCGATGCTGATACTAAAATTCCAGTAAATTGTTGAAATTTAAAAATAATATTTTATGATCAAAATGTTCAGATTTTCGCCGCCGTTAGCAGCTTTTAAAGCATTTAAGTTTAATAATTTCCTACAACGTGCCACACACTCGAAATTGCCTTTAAAATTGCCAACCCCACCCCGAGCAAACATTTTCCACACATTTTGTTTTCAAATTTTTCATGCTTTCGCCAAATTCGAACCGAACGTCACAGAGTTCATTGTAATACATACACACTTATGCACATCCATACAAAGCGCAAAGCAAAATGAAGCAGAAAAAAGTGGATTTGCCGCTACTTAATTGCAACGCAGCATGTATTACATCATAATTCCCCAAATGCTTCCTACTATACCACACAAACAACAATAACAACCACGCAGCGCAATAAAAACTATAAAATCATATAAAATTGAAATAAAAACAAAAGAATAAACCAGTTCAATTGACGCTACTGCACACAAACGTTACTGATTGGCAAACAGCGCATACTGTGTTTGCGTGTGTGTACTCAGAAAGTTTGCGAGCGAATAAGAGGTTGGAGCGACTTCCACTAACTTAGTGCTCACTTGGCTCTATTCAATGCTGTTGGTGGAGCTCTGAACATATTTCCTGCTTGTATTGAAGTATTGAAATTTCTCATACACAATGTGTTTGGGTATGTGAGCCTGAGCGGTTAAGAGAGACAAAGCGTTTGCTTGAGCAAATGAAGGTTTGCAATTCAACGCTCTGTTTACACTAAGCTACGCTGGCACAAATGCCGGCAGCGCTGAGTCGTCGTGCTCACTCGCAGTAACAGCAAGTCGGTAGTAGTAAAGAAGAAGAAGAAGAATCAGTAACAGCAGCAACAGCGCACAATGCAATGTGAGTGTATGAGAAATTGAGGAATATTTATTTTTTTGGTTTTTTTGTTTGCAGTGAAGAAAGCATTTTCGGGTATTTGCCGAAAATTTGAAGCCAGCAAAGTCAAGACAGCTACTAGCTGTTGTTGGTGAAGTGGTGTAGGGTAAGGGCTGAGGTATTCAGGCGAAATGGACAGCTGTGCGTGAATGGGCATAAAGAAACAGTTGAATTTGTGTATGATTTGTTTAGTGTGCGTGTTTTAGTATATGAGTGTGTGTATGTGTACGTATCTGCGGTGCGTTTTGAGTTCATTGAACTTTGCTATTGAAATTTTGGGAACAGCTAGGCACTTGCACACACACACGCGCACACACACATGTGCTTATAGTAATTTGCAGATATGGCAGGCATCGCAGGCATAATAAAAGCACAAAAATAACAATAAGAAGCACGCATGACGACAGCGTTAAATGTGGTGGGTGCGAAAAACAAGGAAAGAATACCTATTTACATACATGCATACATACATGTGTATATGTATATGTATGTATTTTTCTAACAAAAACAACACGCAAACGAATTCGAAATAGTATGTAGACCCTTATTTGCCCACAAAGTCGCTGCTTCTTGATTTATGTTCGTTTTTTGTCACAACTTTTACTGTTTGTTGTTGTTTGCTATTATACGGACATGCATACTTATGTAAATTCTTACTCACATATGCGCATAGGCAGCTTTGTTCATCTGTACTTACTAATATTTGTGGGTGTAGTAGCTTCTTCAGGAATCTTTTTTAAGAAGTCTTGCATAGGCATTCAATGGGATTCTTATTGGCTTATCGCAAGCAAAGAAAAAAAAATAATTCTTCAAACGCAGATACGCTATTTATAAAGCTTTGCATGTATGTATGTAAGTACCTAGCAACATTTTTTTACCTGCTGAGATAAAGCGTGGTTATTATAGTCTTTTTGCCTTAAGTTACTCTCGCCATTGAATTTGAAAATAAGTAAATGACGCCTTTTCACAGAATAAGCAAATAAGCGTGTTTGTGTTCGATAAATTTTATTTCATTTTATTTATTTCTTTTTGTTGTTTTTAATTTTAAAATTTTTACAAGCATTTTCTAAGTATGTAGTGTACAGTAAGTGCATACTTTTCGAATTCATACAAGTTTTGTAAAACCAAATTTAGCGTATTTTACACTCTCTTTCAATCAAGTGAACTTTCCACAATTTTTTGAAAGGAAGTGCGAACAAGTTTTGAAAAATTTTTAAGCGCCCAATTTTCCAAATGCTATGCAACATGTAATACTCCCAATTTGCAATATTTTTCAAATAGTTTCTTTTTAATTTAGAGAATTTGTGATTTTTATAGAATTTAGGAAAAAACTTTAACCAAATCATAATTTTCTAAATGCTACGCAATATCTATCTTCTATCTATATATATAAAAATGAAATGATGTTCGTTTGTACGCATTTTTTTGGGCCGATACGAGGCCAATTTTATTCGTTCTTTTTTCATATTATAGGGATCCACTAGGGGAAGGTTTTTAGCAAAAAAAAATTTCTTTTAAATATTTTCTTCATATAAAAAAAAGAAAAAATCAAAATATTGTACAAAACAAAACTTGCTCGATTCTTAGATTAAAGTAAGTTTCGAATCGACATTCATTTTATGTGTACAACTTTTTTTGAATTTTCCGATATTGTATACAGAAATTTCAAATGATTCGAATGAAAATTTTTTTATTTTTATTTCTTCCATAAAATATTACACCTGTCGTTAGACAATAAGTAATTTGATTTACAAAATGATGGAATGAGAGTGATATTGAAGGGCCAATGCCCCCAAGCTCATTTAGAAGAAATATATACATATTATTTAAAAACAAGTGGTTAACAAATAATGACATATACGATTAGTTGACAATTGATTACAAGGATTTTGCAAGATCTGTTGGTGTTTGACGGTTAAGCCGACTTTGGGTAGATTTTTCTTTATTTGGTGGTCTTCTCATCATAGGATTTGTATGCGTTAATAGTCTATTTATGTGTCTTCTGCTAGCGCTTTGTATTGTTTCATCAATAGTATCGATGTCAAGGTCGCGATGAATATCTGCGTTAGGTATGTACCAAGGTGCATTAGTTAAGGTCCTAAGTATTTATGAAAATAATGTTTCAATTCAATTGAGCAATGCTTTCTTTGACCAATTCTATATGGAAATGAATGCGTTTGCAAACGATGTTTTCGGCTATGAACAAATGTTGGAATCGAATGAAAAAGGAAAGAAACGCGAAATGATAAAAAAAATTCTTGGAAAATTTAAAATGAATGGTGCTTCATTGGAAAAATTCAAAGGTAATAAGAACATACACAAGATAAAGTTAGAATTCGAATTTTTAGATTTATTTTGTTTATTTCTCATTTTTTCAGAAGTACACCACACAACAACTCATTCCAACTCTGATTTTGAAATCCTGTT
The DNA here is from genome assembly GCF_027943255.1 of Anastrepha obliqua. NCBI lineage: Eukaryota > Metazoa > Arthropoda > Insecta > Diptera > Tephritidae > Anastrepha > Anastrepha obliqua. The sequence goes on along the minus strand of NC_072893.1, from coordinate 117,661,755 downwards.
GGAATTGGTGATCGATAATTTTGTCACTATAATGGTCAATGGAAATTTGCGTGTATCAGACCCTGCATATTATTTACCATATCAACTTTTTATGGAACATATGGACCAAATGAACACAAAAAAATAATTTAGTTTTGTTTTGATTTTTTGCAACATTTTGGTTTTCAGTTAATACAATAAAAACAATACTGTTTTTTCGTGAACACAAAATTCTAAATTTATTACGTTGTTTGTTTAGAATTTTTTTAGAAAAAAAGTAAATTTTTTGGTTTTGAGGAAATTTGTTTATTGTTGCTATTTGTGAAAGCGTAGATATTTGTAAGTATTTGACTATAATCCTAAAAGTTAATGGAATACCACTATGACACATAGAAAACATTTTTTCAAAAAGGTGTTTTTCGAAAATTATAAAAAAAATTGTTTTCAAAAATTTTGAAGAAATAAAGTAAAATAAAAAAATTTCGAAAGCATGAAATTTTTTCAAAACCAAATTTTCCTCAAAAAGATAAAAGAAATTTCTTCTTTTACAAAAGTATGAAATTTTTTCAAGAACACAATTTTCTCAAAAACGTTAAATTAAAAAAAAAAATAGTTTTTTCAAAATATTTAATTTTCAGCAATTAACTGAGAAGAAATTTGTTAGAGCGAAGTGTTTTTCAAAACTTCAAAAAACACTTTTTAACCAAAAAAAATAAACCTTTTTTCAAAAACAACAGGAATGATAACATTGCCTAACAATTTCTGCACTTTTGCACAGTCTTTTATCAGGGAAAAATAAGGACGTCAATGATATAAATTCAGCTATTTTAGATCAAATACCTGGTGACATAGTTGCGTATAAGTCAATGGACACTATTACTGATCAAGATGAGGTCGTAAATTATCCAACTGAATTCTTAAACTCACTCGATTTGCCAGGCTTACCACCTCATAATTTACGATTAAAAATTGGAGCACCGATTATTATGCTGCGCAATAGTAATGTGCCCCGACTTTGCAACGGTACCAGACTCGCTGTGAAGAAGCTAATGGGTAACGTTATCGAAGCAACAATTTTGAAAGGGAAGTACAAAGGAGAAGACATTTTGATACCCTGAATTCCACTGATTCCGGCGGATTTGCCATTCGATTTCAAACGTTTGCAGTTCCCTATTCGCCTTGCCTTCGCTATGAGAATTAATAAGGCGCAAGGACAGTCTCTACAAATGTGCGGTATTAATTTAGAATACCCAATTTTTTCTCTTGGACAATTGTATGTAGCTTGCTCACGAGTTGGCAAACCATCGTCATTATTCACGCGAAAGATGAAAAAACCAAAAACGTTGTCTACCAAAAAGTGTTACAATAAAGTTCGAATGAAATTGTATCAAAGAATTTGCTTTGTTTCGTATTAATTTTATTCTCTTTCAGCAAATCATTGAATTTATCGTCTAGCGAAGCGGGCGAGGGTACGCTAGTTCTCCATAAAATGTTCTGAATTTTTAAAACTTAGAGAAATTTCAATTTCTAAATTCTGAAATAAATTCCCCTCTTAAATTCAGAATATTTTTCAATTTTGCAAATTATCTAAAAGGTTTTCAAAATTTTGTAGTCAAACCACAATTTTCTTAATACAAATATTTTCTGAAAAAACGTGCCAAATTTTATACCTTAAAAATTATGCAAAAACGTTTGGATTTCTAAATTAGAGTAATTTTTCATTTTTGTTTTCTTAAATTTAAAGTAGTTTTCAAAGTTTTTCGAAAGAGCGCTACGAACTCTTCAATCATTTTAAATCGAATCATTCGATATTCAATATTTTTTGGAAATTAAAAAATTTTTCATTAAAAAAAAAAAATAATTTCTAAAGTGAAGTAGTTTGTTTTTGTTTCTTTTTAAATTTGGAGTATTTTTCAAAGTTGTTCGAGAATGATCTGCAAAGTTTTCAAATTTTTTTAAACAAATCATCATATTTCTATTGCTATTCGAGCTTTTCCGATTGTAGACGCTTAAAAAATGTGTGTTCCCCTAATTAGTGCTTTCCAATTTCAGTTAAAAAAAAGCCATGTAATTGAATTACGCTAAAGTTTTTCTAAAGCTATTAAAGAAAAAAAACAAGTTTAAAATTATTTGAAATGTTTATAAAAAATTTAAATTTATAAATATTTACAAAAAAAAAATTTATTTCGTTTGACAATCTTCTGAAAATTTCCTAAAAACTAAATATTATCCAAGTGTTACTTTTCTTAAAAAACGCAAATATGTAATTTTCCAAAGAAAACAATATTTGAAGTTTGTGCAAAATTTTCACAAAATTTCTACGGCTTAAAAAAATTAAGCTTAACTCAGAATTAAATACTTTCCAAAATATATTATTTTTTTTTTAAATATACATATTCCAAAGAAAAAAAAAATTTCAAAAATGTTGACAATCTTCTGAAAATTTCTTAAAAATAAAAAAAAGTACTACTATTCTTAAAAAAAAGTTCAAATATGTACTTTTTAAAAGAAAATAATTTTTAAAGTTTATAAAAAAATTGTATAAAATTTCTACGCTTCCATTAAAAAAATTAAGGATTAATAAAATTTTCATAATTCATAAATCTTCCAAGCCTTTGAAGGTTTTTCAAACTTATAATATTTAAAATTATCATTAATTTCTTAAAACATACGTCACAAAGTTCCAAAACCGGGGAGAATTTTGAAAAGTTTTGTTTAAAGCCACACAATAAAAATATTCCTCTTCTTCTTCTTTCTTAGTATAACGTCCTAGCTGCACTACTGCTTCCGCAACTATCTTCCTCCAGATTTATCAATCCGCTACTATGCGCCACTAGTTTTTCACTTTCATTTCTTTGAGCTTGTCGATAGCTGCATCTGCCCATCTTTTGCTTGGCCTGCTCTTAGTTCGCTTCCCAGTTGTTTCTTCAAGGCTCGTTTTGGAGCTCTTTGTTTTGGTATTATTTCTAGGTGTCCAGGGCAGCGTATTCGTAAAAATACACAGCAAACTTCTTGGGCTTTGGCGCACCAATCCATTTCAATATGAAAAAATACGTTTTTCATTATATGTGCGCATATTTTTCAATTTAGCATTGTTCTGGGGGTGTTGTAATGAATATTCAGTACTTTGACTTTTTGTAGGTCACCCTAAGCGCATTCTAAGAAGTCTTTTATGTGGAACAAAATGTTCAATACTAAAATGCAAACAAAAATTGTCAAAAATGAACACAAATTTTGAGCGACTTCAGGCTTTCATACTATAAAACTGCATACCCATGATTCAATAATAAAAGGTTTGCTCAGTAAGCAGCTTTCTCATTCCCTCTTGACAAATCGGCTCCCTTAGCAAGACACTGGGTTGTTAACTCTAGAAATTTTTAGCAAAAGTGGAAGAAATGTAAAATTTGTAGGAAAAACATTTCGTTTTCAAAAGGGTGTATAAGCACTTGCTCGGTATGTGAATAACCAAGACGATATGGAAAACATACTGGACATCACAAAGCATCTTTTTGGGGCAATGAACGTGAAAGATGAACGTTTTGACAATTTGAGTCCAATGCCTTTCACATACAGGTTGGGGGAAATACTTACTACGTTACTTCAAAGATACATAAGTTACCAACAAGAGCTCATTTAGCAATATGGAACTAATCATAGCCTCCTGATGGCAGATGGCCCGTGGTAGTTTGTCAAGTAGTTAGGAATGAATAATCGTGACTTGGGGGTCAAAACTGAAAACTTACGTAGGCATAGCATAGTAAAGCAAAGCGCAAGGAATTCATTAGGGCCATACTGCTTATGTAATATAATAGCTTCATATTGCTTAAACTTCGTGATCAGTTTTCAATTTAAAAATTAATTCACAAAATATCAGTCTGGGCTTAACTTAATAACATTTTTGTTTTTAATATCATTCCTGGCAATTTCTTTTTGTACCAGTTATAATTTAAGTAAAAAGTAAACATTTTTTGCTACCATTTTTACCAAAAAGGTATTTAATTTTTCCACTTTCTACGCCCTCCTTAATTGCGACCTTTTGTAAGGGAGTGTCAAAATTCTAATGTCACAAGTGAGCAAACCTTTAATAATTGAATCATGCTGCATACCAAGAAATTGTTTTTAAATTCTGAAAGAAAGTTGAAAATTTTTTGATAAGTTTTTGAAATTTTTTAAATTTTTGTGAATTTTGTATGAGGCTTGAAACTTTAAATTATAAGATTTTTGCTACGTAATGAACTAAATTGTCATAGAAAAATTACGAAAAAAATGTAACAGAAAAAAAAATTGTGGAATTATTGTGAAAGCAAGAAATGAAGTGACTTAATTTTGTGAGCTCAAGTGTACATACGTACATACGCGCATATGCAGTCTTTCTTTCTTTGCCGCAAATTTGTTATCTATGCATGACTCTCTTTGGCTCAGTTTCTTTTATGGGTAACTGTGACTCAACTTCTTCTGCTTTGTCTTGTTTTTTTTTCTGCTTATTTTCGTGTGATAAGAAATTTATTTCGCACTTTGTTTCTCCATTTTATTGCAATTATCCTTTGTTGGGTATGACAAATATTGAGAGATTTGTCATCTCTATGCACGCACATTCAAAGTGACAGACATTTGTAAAAATATATTTATTACAAATTTATAATACATACATGTGTGCGTGCGTATGTGCATGTGCGCGAATTTTAAATGTGAACTTTGTCACTTCAAAAACACGTCCACTTATGAGTCCTTCATTTCCATTCGGTTTTATTACATTTACTGCCATTGACACAGTGCAGCAGAGTTTTTGTTTTGAAAGCTTTCACATTGCACTTATAAATAAACAAATGTTCATTTTTTGTGAACTAATGAAAGTAATTTTGAAAATGTCATAACCTTAATTGTATCCCTACCGACAAACTTACTACTTCTGCACTACCTCACCAAAAGTTTGCTTTGCAGCGAACTTAGTTAATCTTCTATCTTCTTCCATTTCCACTAACTGGTACTTTTAACATGGCGGCGGTCATTTAATTAACTGCTCAACCCATGCATCTGAATTACATCAATTAACGAAGTAGTTCCTAATAGAGCCAAAAAATACTAGTCCAATTTGTGACGAAACTCACAAGTTTGGGAGGAGTTGAAAAAGTAACTGAAAATGCATAAATGAACGTTTAAAACATATTTTCTTGTGAAAAAAATAAAGTTAATTGTCCATTTTACAACTGGTCCAATTCTGGGCTCTCTCGAACTAGTATGCCTTCTTGCATTAAATCCCAGTTCATGAGCTAAAATGTCAGTCCATGCAACTGAATTACATTAATTAACGAAGTAGTTCATAATGTGCCCAAAAAATACTAGTCCAATTTGTGACGAAATTCACCAGTTTGTGGGGAGTTGAAAAAGTAACTGAAAATGCGTGCATGTGTATTTGTAAGTACGCATGTGTGTGAGCACGCATTTTAAATGCAAAATTTGTCACTTCAAAGAAACGTCCACTTACGAGATTGTAAGATTAATGAATTCGTACATTAAAATGTGCATGTGTTGGTGTGCAAAACACTTTTGACATTGACTATTCTGGCAAAAAGCAAATAAGTCCGCTTAGTTGCTAATAACTTCATAAAGAAATTGCTATCTTTTCATGTTAAAAAAAAATTATTTTTATTGAATTTCCTTTCACCAGCCTCCACTGCCTTTCCACTCATCTCTCCTTAAATAGCAAACTTATCAGATTGTGAATTGACAAATATTTGTTAAGCATCGCCTAAACATCTAATTTGGCCGCACATGCCAATCATCTTGACAATTTCCGGATATTATTGAAGGTCAATAAACTATGATTTTCTCATTTACTGTACATTTGCAGGTTAAAGTTTTCCTTTGATTTGCGCTCACGTACGACTTGTCCGCAAGCACTTGAATTAAGCGTTATGATGTAGGTTGCAAGCATTTTGACAGGCATATCATTTTCAATATGCCGCTGTCAAGGAAATATCTGAAAATTCTTAATTTACTTACTTACACAAAGAGTCTTTCTTGCACAAGTGTGAGTGTTTGGCAAAAAAGAAGTGTGCGTGTGTTAGAAATTAAAAGACAAATTTGGCTGAAAACTTGCCTATGTAAACCTGCGGAATCACTAAATTGGCTGCCAAAAAATGCGCAAACATTCACGCCTCAAAAAGGTTTCCCAACACCATCTCATTCAGCTGCTCTGCCACGCTGAGTTCCCAGATGAGTTCAATGTCCACTTGACTTATTCCCAGTGGCTAATAGAAAAAAAAGTAAATAAAAAGAGTACAATAACCTTCTTGAGTTTTTAGCTAAATATTATATTAGACGCGTGTTTGATATTGTTATTATTGTTGTAATTGTTGTGCAACTAAACCATAGGCAAAATCGCCTATGCTCAGGCTGATGACAGATGTAATACAACTACCAAATTTGGGTTTCCGTCAAAGGTCATTGTCGTGTGAATTGGCGAAAGTGAATACAAAAAAATGTATATATATATATATATATATTACAAAAACAAATATTTTTGGAAGGTGTAAGTAGCGCACAATGACCGATTTCACAATTTATGACAAGTTTTCCTTTGCATTGCAATTTATTACTTTATTACGTTTGCCCTCCAAGTCTTTCATTTCCATTCAGTTTTATTACATTTACGGCCACTTAATCTCACTCCACACTTAATTGTTTTCCAAATTACTCTTTGATTATTCACTAGTCATGCCCGGGGTGCGCTTTTACAGTGCAAATACCTCGAAATTGCACTCTTGCATTCACCTTTGCATGGCTGCTAATGAAAAAATAAAAAAAATTGGAAAAACTGAAAGCTGTCACATTGCATTTATAAATTAAAAAATGTTCACTTTTTGTGAACTAATGAAAGTAATTTTGAAAATGCCAAAACCTTAATTGTATCCCTACCGACAAACTTACTACTTCTGCACAACCTTACCAAAAGTTTCTTTGCGGCTAACTTAGCTAATCTTCTATCTTCTTCCATTGCCACTAACTGGCGGCCGTCTACGGAATGTCAATTATCAGCCTATGCATTAGAATCATACCATTTAATGAACTACTCAGCCCCTGAAATACATCAACTAACGAACTAGTTCTTAATATACCCAAAAAATACTAGTCCAATTTGTGACGAAACTCACAAATTTTGAAGGAATTGAAAAAGTACCTGAAAGTGAATACATAAACGTTTAAAATATATTTTATTCTGAAAAAAAAAAAAATAAAGTTAATTGCCCATTTTGCAACTGGTCCAATTCTGGGCTCTCAGGAACTAGTATGCTTTCTTGCATTAAATCGCAGTTCATGAGCTAAAATGTCAGTCCATGCATCTGAATTACATCAATTAACGAAGTTGTTTATAACAGACCTAAAACGTTTAAAATGTATTTTATTGTGAATAAAAATTAAAAAAAAATTAATACAATTTTATTTCTAAAAAATTGTATTTGTTTTATATTTGTATTTGTAACACATTACAGCGCACAAGAATATTTTTTTTGCATTCATCTCTAACTGAAGACCTTCCAACTGCTACAAGTCTGATCTCTCTCGCCCTAGTATGCCCTCGTGCTTCAAATGGTATGTTATGTTATGTTATGTTATGTTATGTTATGTTATGTTATGTTATGTTATGTTATGTTATGTTATGTTATGTTATGTTATGTTATGTTATGTTATGTTATGTTATGTTATGTTATGTTATGTTATGTTATGTTATGTTATGTTATGTTATGTTATGTTATGTTATGTTATGTTATGTTATGTTATGTTATGTTATGTTATGTTATGTTATGGTATATTAGTTAGGTTAAGTTATGTTACGCTATGCTAAGTTTTGTTATGTTATGTTATGTTATGCTATGTTGCGTTTTTATATATATTCTGTTATATTGTGCTATGCTATGTTTTGTTATGTTGCAATATGTTATTTAATTGAACTGAATTTAATTTAATTGTCTATTTCTATTTTATTTGCGCTTACCTCAACTTGTTTGTTTTCTTTTCCATTAATTTTTCATCCTCACCACCTTTCACCCCATTTGATCAAGCATTTTAATGTTTTCGCATATTTTGACACGTTTTCGATGCAAAAACATTCCCCAGCTCTTCAAAAAAGGGCACTTAGTACTTGAAGTATAGTGTCAATATTCATATGTATGTATGTGCGTATGTATGTAAATGCATAGTACCAGTGTATGTATGTAACAGCGAAACCTGCCTAGCAATTGCCTGAAAGTAATAAAATTGTGCCTAACGGTTATGAAAACAAAATGGAAAAATATGAGTTCATTGAACTTATCAAACTTGCATATAATTCACACACAAATATACATACATACATTTATATATGGGCACCTTTAGTGCGGAGGCGGTTGCTTGTGGCGCTTATTAGGCGCTCTTTTGCGTATAAGTGATAATAAATATTTGTGTGGATTCCACCATCGTGAGACTTGCTTAGGCTTATGATGACACTGCTAATCGGTGAAACACACAAACTCACACATATTCCACTAGCCTTAGGCACTTCTCGGCACAAAAAAAGTCAAAAAAGGTGTTACATCACTTTCTTTCTTATTTCCAGGTGAATAACTTAAACACTAAGCAGCAAAAGTGTGCGCTCAAAGGGTCTCGATGGTGAATCCTACACTGGAGTAGCCTTCTTAGATGCGCGATTGGTCTCAGGTCAAGATACTATGCTGACAGTTTGGGCATTTTAAAGAATAACCAGAGTTTTGTACGATATGCGGATTGTTGTGTTTTAAGGACAAGTAATCGGCGAGACCAGTATGAGATTCTCTGTAGATCGCACTTCAGAGTTTCTTTTATTAAACATTTCTTTAAAGAATGTCAAACCGATTATTGTTTTTGAGTTTACATCTTTACTCTGCTCTCAGCCCCTCGTCCTGCAAAAAGCTGTGAAACTGCAGACACAAGCCTCAGTATTCTCATGCTTAGATCATAGTTTGTCTGCTGTGGCAACTTATACATATTTGGCATACTAATTTCAAATCGTACGCATATTGCATATAAAATGCAAACAACAGCCCACAAATACTAACACTCACACGGCTGTACTGCTAAGTTCAAGTTGAAGATCGACATGTTTGCTTAAATAAAAGTTGAGGGTTGTAATGTTGCTGGGCGCGCAGCCACCCTCTCTGCTATCAATACTTGTTTGTATGTATTCATGTGTATGTGTGTATGTGTATGTATTGCCATCAGGGTGCGTTGGCATTTCTGCGTAATTATATGAACCAACCGCATATTCACTCATCCTCACACATACATACCTATATTTATAACAGCTTCTATGTGTTTGTGCGTATTGGTGTTTTATGACAAAAGTCATTACATTTTGGGGGTTGATGTAATACCTACTCGTTTATTGTAAGTATACAATTTTTGCCATGACATTGAAACTCGTTTTGAAGGTTTCAACTCGAATGTTGGTACAAACTGACTGCATTGGCAACTGGCTGGCCGACCACTCATACCCAAAATTGTAATGATTTTACGCTCGATTTTCTTTGTTTATAATTTTTTCCAAACCCTCAATCCAGCTGAATATTTCAAGTTCGAGTAGCTTAAGTGGTTGCATGCAAGCTGTTTAGTTTGTTGTTGTTATTTTTATAAAATTTTTTTATGCTATTCTTATGCGCATTGTCACTCGCTGGCTGGCTGGTGTTACATGCAAGCGCTTGAAAATTAAATGTGACATTAAATAGAGGGCGGCCTCAACTGCCACGGCAATGCATTTACATATATGTAGCGGGTAAGAAAAATAGTGAAATACAAAAAAATAAAAATAAAAAAAGAAGAAATTAAACAAAATTACATAAAAAATTATAAATTAAAAATTTCTATAAAATATAAAAATTTTTTTTTACAAATTTTTTATAAAAAAATTTTTATTTTTTAATTTCATAAAAAAAAATATAAACAAAAAATTTCTATAGAATAAAAAAATTCTTTTTTACAAATTTTTATACAGAACTAGCAAACCCCGCCCGCTTCGCTGGGCACACTAAAATAGAATGGATATGGTTTAGAACAGAAAAGATATGGTTTTCATATTATTTATTTCTTTATTCTTTATTCCAGCGCTTTGGCATACACAATATTTTTTGTTTTTCTATTTGTTTTTGAGTAAATATATAATGCTGTTGGCTTCCCAACACGTGAACAGCCAACGTATAGTTGACCATGGGTGAATACTGGTTCTTCTAAATTCATCCCGCATATTTCTAAAGTTCGCCCTTGTGATTTATTGATAGTTATTGCAAATGTTAAGCGAATGGGTAGTTGCAAACGCTTGAATTCAAATGGCAATTCAGGTGGAATCATTGGAATTCTCGGTATTAGAACGTCTTCATTTGATGCCCATATTGTACATACACAACCAAAGGTTACCCGGGTCCACGTTTTGACCTATATCTCGAGATCCCAGTCACGGAGCGGCATGAAAAATACTCAGAACTAAAGCATTCACCAACAGCTTCCATTTGATACCCATATTGTACATACACATTCTAGACTCCACGTTTTGGTCTCTATCTCGAGACCCTAGTCACGGAGCGGCATGAAAAATACTCTGAACTAAAGCATTCACCAACAGCTTCCATCTGATATCCATATTGTACAAACACATTCTAGGCTCCACGTTTTGGTCTCTATCTCGAGACCCTAGTCACGGAGCGGCATGAAAACTACTCTGAACTAAAGCATTCATCAACAGGTTCCATTTGATACCCATATTGTACATACACATTCTAGGCTCCACGTTTTGGTCTCTATCTCGAGACCCTAGTCACGGAGCGGCATGAAAAATACTCTGAACTATAGCATTCACCAACAGCTTCCATTTGATATCCAGATTGTACTATATCGAAAACATTTAGGGACCTGGAAGTAGTAAATTTGCCGAATAATACTCATCCCAATACCTCATCCAAACCCAGTTCCCTCAATTAGCCGCAATGAAGCTGGGTTGGGTTGAGCACAAGTGGCGTTGTTTAAAGTTAGGAAAATTAGGCTAAGATATTTACTCCTTCCTCTGGCAATGGCATCGCACTCGAAAAGAAAGTGTATTGGTATTTTTTCAGATAGATCACAGAAACGGCAGGAGCCGCTGGGCCTTATCTCGAGCCTGTGCAGATGGCTGCGAAATCTGCAGTGACCAATGTGTAGGCCAGTAAGTGAAATGGTTGAAGTAACACTCTGGCACTCCCCCAGTAGCACTAAAGCACCGTTTTAATACCATTATGAGACCTCCAACAGGCAGATATCTACACCTAGCCAAAAGCTGCTCATCTAAAAAAGAAGATTGATGGGATTTAGGTTGGCGCTCCAGGCTGTCGAAGAAAGAAACACTCAGTGACCTTAATCATCTCCCTATCAAACCCGGACATTTACAAAGAAAAATCTCAACAGTTTCGTTCTCTGAAAGGGCCCCACATCTTCTGCAATGGGAGGTAACTGGTAAACCTAGCCTTTTCGCGTGTGTGCTGATCGTCCAACGACCGGTAAGCACAGCTACGAGTTTGGAAATTGCATGGCGTAGAGTTCCCAGATGGAGTCCACAGAAGATGGAGCTCCATTAGTTCATAGACTTTAGTTCATAGAAAGTGGTTTACAAGGGCTCAGAGAGACCTCCGTCTTTTGTACTGGCGCCAAGGGGTTTTTGTAATAGCACATGAAGAAATGGAGCTCTATTTTTTCTGCGTTTTCCTGAGAAATAAGCTGAATAAGCCAGTAAGTGTTATGAGTTTTTACCTAGGTAGGAACTTAAGAAGGAACTCCTGGTAGGATCTTAGTCTGGCGTAGTCCTAAAGTTTGGTAGGTACCAGCTTATGTAGCATTTTTACTTCTGTGTTCCTCCTTGAAGCGACGGTGTGCCATGGCCAGGAAGGGCTCAGTTGCTAAATATTTATTAGCTTCGACGCGGCAGGCTCTCGAGCTCTCGCTCAAATTGCATACATTTTTGGTGATTGTACCAAACTTGCAAATTACTAAAAAAAATTATAAAAAATTTAGGGTAGTCCATTTCAGAATTACTGCCATTTTGGACCTATTTCAACTCGATCGAAAAATTTAATTTTTTTTTCGCCTTTTCAAAATATAACTCTCACTTCAAAGAATACATACATTTTTAAGAGCTGAAATTTGGCAAATCTTTGCCGTCTATTGAGAGTAATCACCGGTAAAAGCAGCTTATAAAATCCGTATAAAGGCATCCCCCATATGCATGCCCGCCTATAGTCTTTGGTTCCTTAAAGTCCATTAAAAATACACACAAAAATTATTTTTCACCTCTTCTAAAATTTATAAGTATTACCGAACATTTTTGGCAACCCAATATCCAGCTACTCAGTTAAACCACTATTAAATATTTTGTTTTGATTTCCTTCTGCTTTTTGCGTATGCGCCAGCATCTTTGTGTCCTTTGCATTTTCTTTACTTTCATTACTTAACACGAGTCCCTTTCCTTTGCTCTCACCAACCCTTTTATTGTTTGTGTTTTTTACTTTTGTTTTTTTTCTTATTCTTATTTTTCTTTTTTTTTTTGTGAAGCTTAATATTTTATTAGCTCTTTCTTTTGAGTCGCTTTGCTTGTGATTTTTTCATTTTTCAAAATAAAATTTTTGAAAATTCCAAACTGGTTTGCTTCGGCTTATAAAGCCAAAGTTCATTGTTTGTTGTTTTACCTACTCTTTTCGTGTATTTTATTTCCACTCGCCTTGCTCTGCTTGAAAATCTGGTTTACGCAAAATTACAGCAGCCAAAATTTGTTTACCAACATTAGCAACTGTACTTCAGTCCCTTGTTTGCTGTCATGTAATGATTTTTGTATTCACCGAACAAAAATTGGCTCAAAACTCAACTGGTTGATTTGTATAGAGGCTGCGAGTTCTATGAGATAGTTTACAGATATCCTTACTTATTCTCAAAGGGGTACATGCAATTCCCTTTTGGACTAAGGATTCGTAACTTATTTCAAATTTGGGACTGCCTCGATATTTGCCAGTGTAACTGCAAGGATACATCAGCTGTATTGATGCTTTGCGATTGCGTCAGGCAACTCTCCTAACTTTGACAAAATACAACTTCTGAAATTATTATAAAGGGATCACAAGTTTTGACTATTTAGTTCTTTATTGAAAAAATGTGAAGCATCGCCAGAGGAAAAAATTATTAAAAATCAACCAAAATTTTGAGCGATTTCGAATTTGACTTTGCAATATTAAATACAATGAATTATAAACCTGCGTACCCAATTTTTTTCAAATAATAAATTTTTAATAAAAAGCTCATAATAAAACATTGTTTAATTCAAAAAAAAAAAAAATTAAGTTTTTATGAAAACTGCCAAGTTTTTATAAATTTTGTACAAGGTTCGAAACTTGGATTATTATTTTCTTTGTTATCAAATGTATTGTATTTTTGTAAAATAATTTTGTAAATAGCCAAATCGTGTAATGTGGTGCATTTACTGAGTAACCTATCCTAACGGACACCTTCATTGAGGGAAAATTTTTTCTATACCAAATTCTATGCAACGGAAGAAATTACCCTCTTTTGAGTAGGCATCTCTCTTACACAGACAAACGCTGACTGACGCACAGTGCGGCCGATTCCCAAAAAGCTGGCCAAAAGTTGAAAAAAAAGTTTCTAGATAGAGTTTTTTTGTCTTTGGGTTGGCTACAGTAATGCCTTGAGTAGTGAAAACCGTTCATAGCAACGTCCTGTACCCTAAGTATCCTCTGTATTTTCAGTCGCAACGTGGCCTTCGTTTGAGCATCGTATTACTGTCGATGAATAGTGAAAGTTGTACACATTTGAAAGATTTTGTAATGGAGTAAATTGAACAAAACCAAATGGAATCATCTTCGGAAGGTTAGTAAAATACGAGAAATCTTTAGTACATATCAATACCTCGACACAAAATTTTTAGCTGCAGCAATACGTATGTAGATACATTTTTTGCAATTTTTTTTATAAAATTTGAGTTTTCAAACTGTATAGTAATACAACGCCGTCATATGCTGCTTTGAAACCTATTAAAGGTTACTCAAAAAAGTAATGGTTATTGAATAAAACAAGATTCAGCTGCTACCATTTGCTATCTTGGCTTTTATGCTATTTTTTGTGTTACATGCATCTTGATTATGTTCTAGAATATACGCTATTTCACGTGAGGGGGTGGCCAATAGGGGTGGAAGGGGGTGGATTTTCAAAATTTTAAGATCAAATTCGTAATCAGCGACCCCGAAAACATATAAATTAACATGCATCTTCATTATGTTCTAGAATACCCGCTATTTCACGTGAGGGGGTGGCCAATAGGGGTGGAAGGGGGTGGATTTTCAAAATTTTAAGATCAAATTCGTAATCAGTGACCCCGACAACCCCCGACTAAGAAATTTTAAATAAATTACTTAATTTTTTGAGTTTTGGCCAGCTTTTCGGGAATCGGCCGCACTGTGTGACGGTGAGTGCCCACCCAAGAGAGGGGTACTGTACTTATATAGTAATTTCAGGGTGAGTCATCAATATATCATCTTCAGGAGGAGTGGCGGGAAGATAAAAGATCCCGCAAACTAACAGCTGAGATATAGTCCCTACCATCCTTTGATTAACTGGAAAGAATCTAATAACATGCAGGTGATTTGCTTACCACCAATTGTTTTCAATTCTTTTCGATTCACTGAAAAGTGTGCGCATTAATTATTTTTGTTACGAAACATTATTCTTATCACCAACAGGCGACACATTAATCAGTCTGTCAATGCCGCAATCGACCAATCAGAGCTGGTTAACCGCCCGCGAGCAATTATGCAATTATGCAAAAATCGTCAGCTATTTTCAAAACCGCGTTGCCAACAATTTTTTCATTACCTTTGTCTATGTCATTGTCTCCCATTGCAGGTTTGAAAGATAATCGCTGACAACAACAGCGCAAAGAAGAGGTGTGCATATATACATGCACATAGACATGTACGTTTTTACGTGTATGTACAGTTGGTTGGAAACGGGGGCGGAACGCCCTAAAATAGTACAATGCTCGTTCATTGACTTGCAAATGTTGCAAAATTTCTGCATTTTTTCTGGTGAACTTTTCTTTAGCTTGCGGATGTAAGTTTATTAAATGCTGACGAAAATTTAGCTGGAAACAATTTCAGCTTTAAGTAAAATAAGGAAAAGCCAAATGAAATAAAATGAAATCAAATAAAATTAAAAAACAAAAAAAAAAATTAACTAGAAATAAAATAAATTAATGTAAATGAAAACAAAAAATAAATAATATAAAATAAAACTAAGTTTAAATAAAATAAAATAAGTTAAAAAAAGTAAACAAAATAAATTAAATTAAAACTAAATAAAATGAAATAAAATAAATTTAAAAAAATTAATAATAATAATATAAATTAATTTGAATTAAAATAAATTATTGAAATAAAATAGAATAAAATAAAGAAAAATACAATAAATCCAATGAAATAAAATTAGCTTTAAATAAAAAAAAGATAAAATAAAATAAAAAATTGAATAAGAATATTGAATGAGCTTTAAATGGAATTAAATAAAAAAATTAATATAAATTGAAATGAAATAAACTAAAACGAAAGGAAATAAAATCAAATCAAATAAAGTTAAAAAGAAAATATTCGAATTAAAATTGGAATAAAATAAAATAAGTTGTAAATAAAATTAAATAAAGCTAAATTAAAATTGAAATTACTTTTATATAAAATATAACAAAAAAATTTTAAATTATTTTGAAATAAAATACAATTATGAAATGAAATAAAATAAAAAATACAATAAAATCAAATAGAATAAAATTTGCTTTAAATAAAATAAAGTAAAGTAAAAAATAAGAAAAAAAATGTTTGGATGAGCTTTAAATGGAATAAAGAAAATTAATTTAAATTGAAATGAAATAAACTAAAACGAAAGAAAATAAAATAAAATCAAATAAAGTGAAACAAACATCAGAATTAAACTGAAATAAAATAAAATTATATAAAATTTGTTTTAAATAAAATAAAATAAAGCTAAAAGCTTTAGATTTCCTTTAAATAAAATGTAACAAAATTAAGTTTAATTTTTTGTTATAATTTGTTTTTTAATTTAATCAAATTCAGATCAAGAACGAAAATTCAAAAAAATAAAATAAAACGAACTAAAATAAAAAAATTAAATCATGCTAAAGAAAATAATTTGAGCTAAAATTAATTAATGCAAATAAAGCAAAATAAATCAGAATAAAATAAATAAATAAATAAAATAGATAAAAAATAAAGTACATTAATTAAAAAAAAAAATAAAACTAAATACCTTCTAATAAAAAAAAATTAAAAAATGAAATTAGCTTTAAATAAAGTAAATTAAGACAGATAGTTGTTTTAAAATTGGAATGAAGTAAAACGAAAGAAATTAAGATGCAATCCAATAAAGTTACGAAAAATGTATGTAAATTAAAGTAAAACAAAATAAAATAGAATTAGTTTTAAATAAAATAAGATGAACTAAATTAAAATTAAAAATACATGTAAAATGAAATAAAATATACTGAAAACAGTAAAAAAAAATAAATTAAAGTAAAGTTATTAATTTGAATTCAAATAAAAAATAATAATATATGATTAACTAAAATTTGAAAAAATAGTTTTACATAAAATAAGATAAAATACAATAGGAAAATGAAATCAACTTTAAGCAAAATAAATAAAAATTGTTAAAAAATGTAAAGTAAAATAAATATGAAAAAAGTTAATAAAACAAATTTAAAAAATAATTATTTAAAAAATTTATATTGAAATAAAATAAATTAATGTAAGTAAAGTTAAATATAAGAGAAAAACAAAATAAATAAATAATAAAAAATATAAATAACTAAAAATATTAATTTTTTTTTATTAAATTCAATTAAATGATATAGTAATAAAAATTAACTCTCAACATGTAAAATGATCATTGATCGAGAATTTCACAGCATTGCTGATCGGAGGTGGCGAGTGGAAACTACTTGCGTTACGACCAGACAAATCTGGCCATCCTACAATCTGAAACAGACAAAAACCCTTATAAGTCTTTCGAAACACGAATTAAGGCATATAATATCTCTTATCACCGGCCACTGCCTTTTGGGCACTCACGCACGTCGGCTCGGGGTTCCTCAAAACGACCTGTGCAGATACTGCGAGGACGAAGATGAGGAAGTATCGAGCAGACATTTGCTGTGCAGTTGTCCGGGTCTAGCCAGAAGTCGACTCGCTCTTCTAGGCTCTCCAACAATTGACAATCTTTCAGTACTCTCGGACCTGAAAATCGAATCTCTCATTAAATTCTCGAAACGAATTAATATCTTTCATCAAAATCTATAATAAAAATCTCGGTTAGGTGGGGAAATCATACAAGATAATGAGCTCTAGGGCAACACAACGGCCCAACTTGCAGTCTATGTGGCACTCCGATGCGGGGTCACCCTTAAACCAACCAATAAAAATTAAGTACAAATAAAAAAAATGTAAAAAATAAATAGCCCAAATAAATAAATAATCAGAAAAATATTTATATTAAAAAAAAAAATACAAAAAATGTGTACTTAATTGAATAAAAGTATGTATGTAATAATAAAAATTAAATATAAATAAAATAAAAATCTTAATTTAAATAAACTTATTTAAATATAATACAACAAAATAAATTAAATAAAACAAATTAAAATGGCCACCGTAGCCGAATGAGTTGGTGCGTGATTACCTTTCGGAATTCACAGAGAGAACGTTGGTTCGAATCTCGGTGAAACACCAAAATAAAGAAAAACATTTTTCTAATAGTGGTCGCCCCTCGGCAGGTAATGGCGAACCTCCGAAAGTATTTCTCCCATGAAAAGCTCCTCATAAAAATATCTGCCGTTCGGAGTCGGCTTGAAACTGTAGGTCCCTCCATTTGTGGAACAACATCAAGACGCACACCACAAATAGGAGGAGAAGCTCGGCCAAACATCCAAAAAGGGTGTACGTGCTAATTATATGTATATATATATAAGAGAAATATAAAAGCAATGATAAAACAAAATTTAGAAAATAAATATAAAAATATAAAAAATAAATTATGTAAATAAATACATATATATAAATAATTATCCATTATTACCAACTAATAAAAGGGGATAATATTTTGCGCTTCATCAACGTCCTAAGCATCAGATGGTGAGGTCTTGTCACGAGAAACGGATCACAACGGGAGCTCATCAAAAAATAATTTACGCTAAAACATTTACGACGAAAGTAAAAGGCAGACTAAAATCATGATGAATTGACGAACTGGAGGATGACATGAGGGAACTCAAAGTAGTAAACTGGAAGGATTCAGCCAAAGATAGGGTCAAATGGGGACATGTCGTTCAGCAAGTCAAAGCACACACACTGCTGTAGCGCCAAACGATGTTTATGGTGATGATGATGTATAATTATATATATAAATTAAATTAAATTGTTGTATATAATAAAATAATAAAATATTAAAAAAAAAATTAAAAAAAAAATTTTTTTAAATAAAAAAGAATAAAAAATTTAAAAAATCGTAATTAAATTTAATTACGAAATCGTAATAAGCTAATTATAAAATGAATTATATGAGTTATGAAATGAATTCAAGTTAAAATATACAAAAATTGTGTGGAAGGCTTTCATTGTCACAGTTATCGTTTCTGAATATTTTACCACTCAGCGTATCAAGTAACTTAACGTCATCGCCGCCACTTGCTGGGAGTTTTAATGTCATTGCCACTGCTGCTGGCAGTTTCAAATTCGAAACGTTTATGAAAAGTCAGCGGAAAAGCCAAAAGCTTGCTGACTATGTATTCATTTCATATATTTACTAATGTGTGTGTGTGCGTGTGGTTTTGAGCGAAACGTGTTAAGATTCGTAATTATAGTTAATCAGTTATATTTTGTGGAACACCATCAAGACGCATAACACAGAAGTATTTTTTTATTATTTAATTTTGAACTTTTAACTTTAGGGTGATGAAAATTTGCAATTTCTAAACTTGATTTAAAAGTTTAGATTTCTGAAACCATTTTTATTCTACCTAAATTCTCCCACTGATCATTTTGAATTTAAATTTTCTCAATTTCCCATTTCCCATTGTTCCCATTTGATTCGACAGCCACTGCACCAGATAAGACACGCATTTATTTACTGCACACACACACACAGTCGCACGACATCGATTGTCAATTATGACATTTCACTGAAGTGTTTACTTACTCATTGCCTTCGCTATAGCAGCGCAAGACAAAGAAAATCTGCATGAAACATCTTACAAAAGCATTTCACAATTTTCGGTAAATTTCCCTGTATGAGAAGTGCAAAGAAACAGATGTAAGTGACAATACAATTTGGCAGCTGTCAAAATTGTTTATGGGATCTTCTGCATACTGAAGCGGACTGAAGGTATAAATTTTATGAATGCATGCGCAAATATGTACATACAAATATGGAAAAATACAAACCAGCAAGTGCGCATGTGTGTGTGTATATAAATATGTGTATATATGTATGTATGAGCAAGTAAGTAGGAATGCAGACATTTAAAATTCTGAGGACTAGTAAATTTGTTTGTAAAAATTGCGTTGAGATATTGAAATTAATTGAGCGCTGTAATAACTGTAAAACACTGGCAGAGTGTTGAGTATGCAAGGCAAGTACAGGGGGAATAAAAAATTAAAAAAAAACAAACATTTTTTAATTTAAAAAATATGAAGAAAAACTCAAAGGAAATGCAAGCAATAAGAAATTAAAAATAAAAATAAAATAAAAAAAGTTAAAAAAACATGGAAAAGCACAAAATAAATGCAAGCAATAAGAAATTAAAATTAAAAAATAAAAATAAAATAAAAAAGTTAAAACATATGGAAAAAAACAAAGTAAATGCAAGCAAAAAAAAATTAAAAATAAAAATTAATAAATATGGAAAAACACAAAGTAAATGCAAGCAATAAAAAAGTAAAAATGAAAAGTAAAAACAAAATTTAAAAAATGTGGAAAAACTTAAAGTACATGCAAGCAAAAAAAAAAAAAATTTTAAATAAAATAAAAAAAGTTAAAAAAATATGGAAAAGCACAAAGTAAATGCAAACAATAAGAAATTAAAATTAAAAAATAAAAATAAAATAAAAAAGTTAAAAAAATATGGAGAAACACAAAGTAAATGCAAGCAATTATTTTTTGTTTGCATAAAAAATTTTACGGAATAGTTAAAAAAAGTTTTGTTAGGGTAAAAATTTTTACAAACAAATTAAAATTAAATTAAAAAAAAAAAGCTGATATGGCTTGCTTCGTTTTGGAGTAAAAAAATTGCATTAAAGTGTCCACGAAAAATAATTCGAAATTTCCCAGAAGCTCTTTCCATATATTAACTTTGTCAGTCTCACCAACAAGGCGAATTGGCTTGTACAGGGTGCTTCATCTAGCGCTTTGAATTTGAGCTATCAATTTTATTTACTTTGACAGCTGAGAAAACATCTGTTATGCGTCAGAAACTTAGTTTACGGTTAAATATTTAAGAAATGGGTCGCTTTTTGCTTTAAAAAAATTGAGAAACTTTAGAAATATTCGAAAATCGAGCAATCAGCTGAAACAGTGCTGCTAATTGGCCGCCTAAATGTGAAATTTAGACTATCTTTTTCTCTAGAATCGTTAAGGATAAAGGTAAGCTAAGCAGAGACAATTGAAGAATTGAAAAATGTTATCGAAGTTGGAACTGTTTAGGTAAATCCGACACTCACGAAAATGTATTAAAAAATTGTCAATCTTGAAATTGCTTTCTATTTTTAATGGCAACTTTAAGTATTTCAAATGAAAAAAAAATTTTTTTCTTTTTTCGGAAACATATATTTTTAATTTTCAAAAAACTTTTTAATTGTCAAAAAATTTTTTTTTTAATTTACAAATTTTTTTTTTGTTTTTTAATTGTCAAAAATATTTTTTTTTTTATTTTAAAAATTTTCTCTTTTTATTTTCAAAAACATTTTTTTTTATTTTCGAAAATATATATTTTTAATTTTCAAAAATTTTGTTTAACTGTCAAAAAAGTTTTTTTTTATTTATAAATGTTTTTTTTTAATATTTGGTTTTTTTCATTTTCAAAATTTTTTTTTTATTTTCGAAAATATATTTCTTCTCGGCAGGCAATGGCAAACCTCCGAGTGTATTTCTGCCATGAAAAAGCTCCTTATAAAAATATCTGCCGTTCGGAGTCGGCTTGAAACTGTAGGTCCCTCCAATTGTGGAGGAGGAGCTCGGCCAAACACCTAACAGAAGTGTACGCGCCAATTATTTATTTATTTTTTTTTTTTATTTCTTTTATTTTAAAAAATATTTTTTTTTTAATTATCTCAAATATAGTTTTTAATGTTCACAAATATTTTTTTTTTAATTTTCAAAAATATTCTTTTTTTATTTTTAAAAACGAATTCTTTTTTTAGTTGTCAAAAATATTTTTTTTTATGTAATTTTTTTTTTTGTTTTTTAAAAGTTTGTTTGTTAATTGTCAAAAATATTTTTTTTTTACATTTCCAAAAATATATTTTTACAATTTTCAAAAGTTTTTTTCTTTAATTTTCATAAACATTTTTGTTTTAATTTTCAAAAATAATTATCTTTTTAATTAAAAAAAAAATTTTTTTAATTTTCTCAAATATACATACATAGCTTTTAATTTTCAAAAATATTTTTTTTAGTTTTCAAAAATAATTCTTTTTAATTTTCAAAAATATGTTTTCCTAATTTTCGAAAATATTTTGTTTTAATTTTCAAAAATATTCTTTTTTATTTTCAAAAATATGTTTTTTTAAATGTACATACAACTCTCAACTAGTGTACAATTAAATAAAATTGCAAACACTACATAGATGAATTAAACGAAAATGTATTGAAAATTTGTGGTGGCAGAAACGGCTACTGCAAAGTCAATTATGAAATTGCATGAAATTGTTTTCCATATTAAATGGCAAATTTAAGTCTTTCCAATGAAAAAGAAGAAATATTTTTTTAATTTAAAATTTTTTTTTTGTAATTTTCAAAAATATTTTTTTTTATTTTCAAAAATATGTTTTTTTAACTGTCAAAAATATTTTTTTTTATTTCCAAAAATAATTTTTTTTTAATGCCGAAAATATTTTTTTTTTAATTTTCAAAAATATTCTTTTTTTAACTCTCAAAAAAAAATTTTTTTTATTTTCAAAATTATTTGTTTTTAATTGCTAACAATTTTTTTATCGTTTTCAAAAATATTTTTGTGTTTTTTTTTATTTTCAAATTTTTTTTTTTAATTTTCAAAAAATATATATAAACCGACCGAATTTTTCACAAAGGGAATCCGTGAATTGCCAGAAAGATGAGAAAAAGTAGTAGTAAGCGATGGACAATACTTTGAATATTAAATTTGTAACCATTTTACGTCAATAAAGTTTCAAATTTCGAAAAAAACCGCACGAACTTAAACATAGTCCTATTATATTTTTTTAAATTTAAATTTTTTTGTTTTTAATTTTCATACATCTCTTAATTTACAGCCCAATTAAATAAAATTCCTGCATGTCTTCGCAAGGTCTCCAATTCAACTAATAATATTCTAAATCACATGAATAGTTCGCTGATTACTGATTCGAAGAATTATTGGCCACTTCGTTTTTCCGAACAACTCAGTGCTCTTGTATCCAGTCAGGTTTAGATTTGTTTTATTTCTCAATTGTATTTAGCTTCAACTTAATTTACCAGATCCTTTTTAAAGGCGTTCTAGCGCTATCCAAGCTTTCTCAAGACTAAGAAACTCTCGGTGTAATGTCTTAAGCAAAAAGGTTTAGAATTTTAATTAAATAATACCCAGGTGTTTTTTTTTGGAAACAGACAAAACGGTTATTGTCCTCGTAAATCTGCTAAGCCGCTCTCTGTGCCTGGTGCCCCGATTGTCGCGCAAAGGATCGAGGAAATAGAGACGAGATACACTTATCGTGCTTAAAGCTTTTTTCGAATTGTTAAGTCTAAACGTAGAAATGAACATGGGTTGACATATCTAAAATACTCTTATTTGTTTTGCACCACACGTCTTACTGATGATTTTCCGATGCTGTCCCAAAACCTGCAGAGCTCGGGTGACTTTCAACTTCATATGTACGAGCTTTGAACATAAAACTCTTTATCTAAACATAGTTAAAACTTCATTTCAGTGGCTGTTTGTGGGTTACCAGAGAGTTTCTGAGAAATAGAACACAATGTATTTGAATAGAGAATTTTTCTGACTTATTTGAAGATTGACTTGAAGTCCTCTAGGCACCTATCGTTTAGACAAAAATGAGGGAGTACATCTAATCCATTTTATTATTCATTTCAACTCTTGTCATCTGAAGGCAAAATCAAATCAAATGGAAGCGCCAAGGAAGAAAGTTGCCTTAAAAT
Source organism: Anastrepha obliqua (assembly GCF_027943255.1). Taxonomy (NCBI): domain Eukaryota; kingdom Metazoa; phylum Arthropoda; class Insecta; order Diptera; family Tephritidae; genus Anastrepha; species Anastrepha obliqua. The sequence continues at coordinate 117,638,289 of NC_072893.1, read as the reverse complement.
TAGGAAAAAAAAACTATTTTACACTCTCCCGCTATCAACTCCGTTAGCCATAAGATCGTGTATCCCTAACAATTTTTAAATTAAAATTCCAGTGATTTTCAACAAGAAGTTCCAGTCTCCACTTAAAGTAAATATTTTGCTAGAGCGCATACGAATATTGTTTTTTTGGCGTGACTGAAAACCCCAGAAACTTCCTCTAAAAAGGGTTCTCTCACACGTTATTGTTGTGGAACATATATTATTCGGAACGGGTGTATCAAATTGATTCAAAAATCATCATTGGCCACTAGTTCAGTCTACTTAGTATCCACATTCATATTAGAAATATTGATTTCTTTACCTGTGAAATTAGAGAAAGTCTAAGACAAAGATTCGTTCCCCGACCAAATTTTTTGAAAAACGTTCAATATATTTTCTATGGTTAGTGTCGTGCGTGGTATTTTCACGTGGCAGACATATTTAAAGTATGTCAGGGTTGATTCCGGATAAGTAGAACTTAACCCGCTACAGTATCTAGAACGTAAGTGAGCCAAAGCTCTTCGTTTGCGGTAGGTGGTGGTTAGACTCCGATGACGGCATTCGGCGTCGGGAGCTTAGGAAGATGGTAAGAGACTCCCGATAAATGTCGTTTAATGTCTGTCTGTATACTGACCGACCCAGTAGGTGCAGTCGAGTTTGGTCCTAGATCTCGTCTTTGTAGTCGAAGAGATGTCTCCTGACTTGCCTGGGAGGGTACTCAGCCTTTAGCAATTGTAGAAGTGATCCCTGCGATAGCACCCCTGGAGGAATTGCTTGCTGATCATCTTACTACGCCCCTTAAGTGGGAGAATGGAAGCTTCGTTGTATAGATGTTGCAGGAGGGACTTCAGGAGACATCCCGTGGATGTCCTGATGACTGTATTCTGACAAGTTTGAACCATTATACACCACTAGTACAAGGCGACTAGACGGACGTAGCGTAATTTAGAACTGACCAGTCAACTGTCTTAAATGTTGACAGCAGCATTTCTTCGTCTTTGCCTCAAGCGATTTAAGGGCCTTGTTGCGGTTTTCGCACTTAGTGGCGATTGCGATTGCATGCGACGAGAAAGAGAGTAAACTGTCGTTCTGTCATTTCAGATTTTTTGAGTTCTTAATCGCCGCTATTGGTGTATCATCAACCTTTACCTTTAACAGCAGATTAGTAGTGTAAAACTGTAGGCTCCTCGCAGTGAAAAATCGAGAAAAACTGGCAAGATAAACGTTCACTTTGGAGTACAAGCCATTGACGTCATTGTCAGATGCCATTATTGAACAATCGTCAACTTAGAGGCCAATGAAACCTCTTTTAGTGGTTGGGCGAGCTTCGAGACGTAGAAGTTGAAAGGCAAGGGTGAAAGGACACTAGTCTGCGGCACATCTTGCTTTATTCTTGTTCTCTCTGGTCTCGAAATTTGACAGACGACTGCCGACCACACAAGAAGTTCGGGAACCATCTCTTTATATAGTCTCGGCGGGGGGTCGACTGTTGGATATCATCAAGCGGGGAGTTCTTTGCTTTAGAGCTTCACTCAGCCAATATTTCAATTGCATTTGGAATTTCTTTCAAAGTGCTGACTCTCTTAACATTTTATTAGCGACAATTTTGCACACGTAGGAGTGCAAGCCAGATATGCAAATATGAGAGGCAAAGGAAGTGAAAATAAAAAAATAATAATTTAAATGGCTAAAGCATAAATTTAAATGTACTAAAACTATTAGGCCGCTGGTTGATGTGCAACAAAAGCATATACTTTAACTGCTTCACTCAGTCATTTTTGTGGCTGTACTCGCACGCTTGTGATGACGCACATTTAAGCGGCATATACCAGAGTTGTATCAAAGGGTAAGCAAATGGTGTTTGGAAAGTACGCGAGGTGTGGGCACGACTAGTGTTTGCTGAGAGTTACAGCTAATGCTAACTATTTTTCTCATTTATAAGCGTGTACTCATTATGTTTTGGGTTTTTCCTGTGTTTTTTTTCTTCCAATTTTCAACATTTGCGCTGACTGTTACTTGATTCGTGTCTTCTTTCTTGTTGTTGCTCTACCAAGGAAGGGCAACAAACAATTGTTGATGAGACTTTAAAACGAAATTACCTACATCAGTATTAGTTGTGAAGAAATAAACATACGAAGGTTTGGATTCCCTGTAGGGAAAAGCTGAACTGGTGAATGAAAATTGTGTTTGGGACCTTGTGTGATGTTATCCACTGCGAACTGCTTAGCGTGGCTTCAAGAGCGTTACTTTGAGTATCGCAAAGATCTCCGTTTGGAGACTTCCAAAATAATACTTTTTTTCGAACTGGGTCCAGCATTGCCCAGCTCTTGACTAATCGAACGGATAAACGACATGTGACGCGCTGAAATATTAGTAGATCAATCATAAAGCAGGTAAAAAATATCCAGCCACAGGCCGGATGGTTGTACTTCGTACGACGGTTGCAGTTTCACGCTATATCTGTAAATTCAACTTATCAATCGTCAAATAAATTAAATTTAGAATGCATAAATTTATTTCGACATGGTGTTGCTATTGGGGTCCAGAAATAGAGATTATTGATCATCTCTCAAGCAACAGCTTTTGTTCGGAACCCTGATTGTAGTGCCATATAATCGAGAAATACTCTTAAAGTGGACACTTGGTTCTTAGAGTTTCTTCTAGGATCTGAAACTTTACCCCTCATACTCGCACAGCAGCTGCTCAACAAGATTACATTATCAAGGTTGAGAAGGGTGGGCAATGACTTGGGACGACCTGGAAGGCGTGAGTTTTCGAATGCCATAAATGTAAGTTTTTGTGCATTAAAGATTTGAGTTCTAGTAAAGGATAAATTAAAGAAGATATAAGCTGAAATAAAGTTATAAATTAATGCACTGTAAACTAATGAAAAACCTCAAGAATGTAAAAACTTGCTAGCTTCTATCAAGATTTATACATAGGTCCTACTGAATGATAGGCGCATCATCTATTGACTATTGAGGCAGTAGCGCTAGTACCATTTTTTCATAGTAAAAACTCGTCGTGAGAATTTAATATTGCTAAACGGTTTTAGAGCATACCGCTTTTAGTTTTGAACTGTTCAATTTAGTCCTAGTTACCAACTACTTCGATTAGTACTAGTTATCAACTACTCCATTTAGTACTAGTCACCAATGATCTAATTTAGTACTAGTTGCGAACCATCAAAAACAAGCGCCCTAGAGCAGTCAGTTGTATATAACTCATCGCTTGCTTATTATAGCCCCAAATTCACCAGTTCTATACCGGTGAATTTCCCTACAGGGAGTTTAACGTATTCACCAGCACTTAATTGTTTTCTGCGAAGAATCACCGTTAATTGTGTGTGCTTTCAATCGCCAATTTGCTTGCTTTCTGCTTTCTGCTTCCAGTTGTTTGTTGTATTGCTATACGAGCGCTTTATAGTAATTTGTAGCTTTTGAAGTAAATTCCTTTTCTAGTACATTTGACTCAAGGGTGTAACCTAAGGCGTAGCAGCTTACGTCATTAATTTGTTATTATGCGCCGCTGTAGCGAAATCAAATATTAAAAAGTCTTACTAATGTAATATAAAGTTGTGAGCAAAATTTATGATCGTAAAGGTCATTATTCTTCGATAATCCAAGCTGTGTAAATTCCTCTCACGGTTGTGAGTTTTAATTGGATTACTTCATAACCGTTGTCTGCCGTTTCTGTTGTTTGAAATCACTTTGTTCAAATTTATTTGAGTGGTCAAGTTTAATAGCGCTGAAAGTTAAGAGTTCAATTACCTGGTTTTATGCTTATAGCCCTTGTGGCGACTTTCTCCGTGCAAAGAGTGTGCGTGAGTTCCTTTTGTTAGCTGTGGTCTGATTTTTGGCATGTGAACTCCGAATCAGTTCAGCAAGCGCTAGTTGGTTCTGTCCGTGGGGGATCAGAGGTGATTGAGGGAGCTTTTAATGCTAATAAAGCAGAAGGTCTTAGACAGACATTCTCCGATTGGGAGTCCTACGATGAGACTCAGCAAGGTTATGCTTGCAAGCATCTGGGCTCTTACACGTCAGTTGACCTCCATTTATATTGACTACATTCAGATATCTTGGCTCTTCTTAAATACGGCTGAGGAGCTATCAAGCTTGGATATTAACCGCATGTGAAACTTCTGATATGGAGATGGTTTCTTCGTAGGGATGAGCTGTTGTCTGTTGTCTACATTCTTTTAAATGTATGTAGATAGCTCTTGAACTGGTGAGCCTCAACTTAGAGATATTTCCATACCGTTGTGTCTTTTCTCTGCATAAATCTCCAGTTTTTTGCTACGGATCGGAGTCTTGGCCAATAAGTGAAAAAAACAAAAACAAACTCCAAGTATTCGAGAGAAAATTTATGAGGCAAATTTTCGGTGCAGACAAAGGCAACGGCGAGTGGCGTATAAGATAGAGTGGCGATAGATGTAGTGCAGTTCATCAAAGCTCAAATACGATGAGAATGGAGCCTTCGAGACCTCAACGAAAAATATTTGAGGCTAAAACATTTGCAACGAAAGCAAGAAGCAGACCAAAATTAACATGGATTGACGAACTAGAAGACGACATGAGGAAACTCAATTTCAGCAACTGGAAAGAATCAACCACTAATCGGAGCCAAAGCCAAAGCTCATCAAGAGCTGTAGCGCCAAATGATGCTCATGATGCGTCTGTTCACTCTGTGAGCGCAGAACTGAACACCAGAACTGACCTATCTAACCAGTGTATTGACGAACTTTAAACCAATGATTCAGCGGAGCTGGACCTGTCGTATTGACTGCTTGTCTGTCATTGAAGATATTCGCACGAGAGTGGAAGTATTGAAAGACTCTAGAAGATCGACCTCTGGACAGGATTCAAATTCCCACTCCTTCATTCGTTTTAAATACGTCTAAGAAGAAACTGTAACTAGTCAGGCTGGATCGATGCGCTTACTTTAGCACCTTTTGCTTCATCAGTCCATAAGAAGCCTTTTTAAAGTTGGTCAGAGAATAGTTCGTGCTATTATTATTGCAGCTCATTAAATCCTGTGTAGATGGATACCATCAATCATCGTTTTTGATGCCATCTATGGGTAGGCCCTGGAAGCATGCTGCAACACCAGAGGAAGATGAGTGTTGTATATCCCATTGATACCTTCACTTCAAGAGAGGGTATCTTCATATGTCGAGTACGTCAAGGTGAATTATGGATAGGTAGGAGCTTTAGCGTATTGCTGATCACACGAGGTAGCTGCAGCTCTTTGTCCGCGATGGGTGATGGCTTGATGTCCAATGGCGGCATTCAAGAAGCGAAAGTTAGTAAATGTGGTGTTAGAATTTCGGTGCTGATCAGAGTGCTCCTCTGAATCTGGTTAGAGAGTTGGATGATATGACTTCTGACGGTCCCAATTACGGAGACGGTTTCGCTTTAATAGGTGTCTACTGATAGGCTTCAGTGCTGGTTAGAATGCTCGTCTGGATCTCGTTAGAGAGTTGGTTCATATGACTTCTGACGTATCCAATTATAGAGGAGGCATTGTCTGAGATGCCCACCTTTTCTATGTGCTTTGCCCATAGAAAGTGGCCCGTCATCAGTCCAACTAGCCTCCTACATTCCCCTCTACTTAGTGACAGGAGGAACTGCGACAGTCGGTCGGACATGACAGGGAACATCAGCTAGCGTCCATCTGCGGCCTCTCTCAGCCTGGCAAGCTCACTTGTGGGTTAGAGTAACTCGTTTGCTAACCGTGGCTTTGATGGCTGCAGAAAGGAGTGGCAGAACGGGACCCGGGCCAAAGAGCCTCTGTCTACCCTCGTATTTTGTGGAATACAACCGCCTTTTCCATTATAAAGTGCGCTAGAGAGCCTTATAAATCTACAACAGCTGGGTTTGTCTAAGTCGGGAGCCGCAGAGCCTTTTGGAGTTGGATGCCTCGGAAGGCAATTATTCAGCAGCTCTAGCAGACACTAAAGGCCCAATCTTAACCCAATCCTCTATATTTAGCCTCAAGACCAGCTTGTCATCCATTAGATATATCATAAAGTTGCTTCTAGTTTAGAGTTAGCTCCAATCGAGAACTCCAAATTCTGATTAGTTACTCCAGTAACTTCACTCACCCTTTTACATTAACACCAATTTCCGCCAGCGTTTCAAGTGGCCATCTATTCCTAATCAACTTAAAAATACATCCACTTTCACAGCAGTATCGTGCAAAAATTGCTATAAACGGACGCTGATGTAATTCAATCTCCGGCTAAATAAATTAAACAATGCAATTGAACGCTGCATGAAATGAAGTGTATGTACTTATCGAACGACTCGAACGGGCAGCGGGCGGCTCACAGGCAGCAAAGGAGCAAAACAGATGATTTGCCAATGGCCCAGGCATGCCGCCAACAGTCGCCACCCACAATGCTACATAAACTATCCTCTGTATCTACTAAATGCTTAGAGCCACTTACAAAAGCGCTCTACTGCCTATCCTCTCTGCTGCCCTACCCCTTCACTGCCCCTTACAACAGCAACTAACACACCAGGCACCAGCCACCAGCCACCAGCCACCCAGAGCGAGAGAGTCAATGAACATGCGGTGGGTTTATTACGCACACGCATTGCGAAACAGTAACAATAACAACACTGGCCGAACGAGTGAATGCCGAAAAAGGAGAAGAAGCAGAAGAAGGAAGCACTAAAAGCAAGCGAACAACGGTAGTAAAGGCCATAACAGAGTAAAATGAAAGCATAGTAATGGCCGCAAAGCAGAAAGGGCCCACTTTGAGATGCCTACATACATACGAGTACATAAAATGTGCGATTGTGTATGGATATGTATGCGTGCGTGTGTGTGTATGTGAAAAGCGTTGAACGGCCGAAAGCACGCCGGTACGGTGAATGACCGCGGCTAACACACATTCGATAGCAAACGAGTGGCGAATGAACGTACATATATATGCATGTATGTATGTATGTAAGAGCTAGCGAAGTAACGAGTAAGCAAAACAAAAAAACAAAAACGAATAGGCGAACTAACAACCGGCAGGCAGAAAAGCAACCGTGGGTATGTAAGCATGGATGTGCGTACGGCAGAGAGATGTAACAGTTGGGGCGAGCGAGTGTACTTCGTTTGCATGTGAATTTGAATTCCCAACGCATGTTTGACAAAAATATAGAGTTGTGTGCATAATAATAGCAACGGTAAGATGAGAAAGAAAAAATTGTACGATTTAAAAAAAAGCGAAAGAAAATTTATTGATTGAGATTTATTTCTTTTTTTATACCAAAAAGTCAAAACGAAGCTGGTTGCCTACGTAAGGCTCAATTTCTGCAACATAACTTAACTTGCACCTCGGTAAGAAAGGAGAAAAATTGTGGGCACCGATGATGATGAACTTAACTCACCTTAAGAATTATGCAACGGTTGCTAAAATTTTAAAGTAAAATTTTAGAGTGAAATTTTTTCCTCACCTTAAGCTCGACTTGTGCATTTTTTGTGTCACCAAAACGTTACATTTTGGTGTAAAATTTGGTAAAATTTTTTCCTTACCCTCCAATTTTTTGTGAATATCTAAAAATCTAAATAATTTTTTTTATAAATACATTTTTTATAAATAAATTTTGTATGACTAAATTTTTAATGAAGAAGAAAATGGAATTTTGGGCTTTTAGAGAAAAAATACTAATATATATTTTTGAAAACAAAATTTAAATTTATTCGGTTGATTCCATGGCAAATTATTACATCCGACTGTAAATTTTTTTTTCACCAAAAATTTAAATTTTGGTAGAAATTTTTTCATTACCTACTCGTTTTTTTGTGAATCTCTAAAAATGTAAATTAGATTTTTTTAATTAAATTTTTTAAAAATAATTTGTTTCAAAAAGAAGAAAGTAGAAATTTGGGTATTTTAGAGCAAAAAAAATAAAAATATATATTTTTGAAAAACAAATTTAAATTTATTATGGGAGACTCGATGACAAATTCTTAAATCCGACTTGTGAATTTTCTTACACCAAAAAGTAAAATTTTGGTGTGAATTTTGAAACTAAAATTTGTTCATCACCCACCAGTGTTTTGGTGAAGTTCTAAAAATGTAAATAAATCTATATATATAAATGTGAAAATCTGTCCCTATGTTCGCTTATAACTCGAGAATGGCTGAACGGATTTATCTTATCTTGGTCTTGAATTATTCGTGGAGGTCTAGGGAAGGTTTTAAAGGTGAGAAAAATTCGAATAATTGCCGGGAAAATGGTCAAAACGTGGACCCGGGTAACCTTCGGATGTGTATATACAATATGGGTATCAAATGAAAGCTGTTGGTGAATGCTTTAGTTCAGAGTATTTTTCATGCCGCTCCGTGACTAGGGTCTCGAGATAGAGACCAAAACGTGGACCCTAGAATGTGTTTGTACAATATGAATGTCAAATTGAAGCTGTTGGTGAATGCTTTAGTACAGAGTATTTTTCATGCCGCTCCGAGACTGGGGTCTCGAGATATAGGTCAAAACGTGGGCCCGGGTAACCTTCGGATGTGTATATACAATATGGGTATCAAATGGAAGCTGTTGGTGAATGCTTTAGTTCAGAGTATTTTTCATGCGGCTCCGTGACTAGGGTCCCGAGATAGAGACCAACACGTGGACCCTAGAATGTGTTTGTACAATATGGGTATCAAATGGAAGCTGTTGGTGAATGCTTTAGTTCAGAGTATTTTTCATGCCGCTCCGTGACTAGGGTCCCGAGATAGAGACCAACACGTGGACCCTAGAATGTGTTTGTACAATATGGATATCAATTGAAAGCTGTTGGTGAATGCTTTAGTACAGAGTATTTCTCATGCCGCTCCGTGACTGGGGTCTCGAGATATAGGTCAAAACGTGGGCCCGGGTAACCTTTGGTTGTGGATGTGCAATATGGGCATCAAATGAAAGCTGTCGATAAGTGCTTTAATGTGGGGTAATTTTCATACCTATTGATGACTAGGGTCTCGAAATATATGCCAAAACGTGGACCCACCATGTCTTTGCCCAGCGAAGCGGGCCGGGTTTGCTAGTATTTTATAAATACATTTTTTATAAAGAAGAAAATTTAAATTTGTGTATTTTAGAGCAAAAATTACAAATACATATTTCTGGAACACAAATTTGAATTATTCGGTAGACTCGATGACAAATTCTTAGATCCGATTTGTAAAATTTTTTTCACCAAAAAGTAAAATTTCGCGTTAATTAGAAGCAAAGTAAAAATTTTTCCTTCCCCACCATTTTTTTTATGAATCTCTAAAAATGAATAAATTAGTTTTTTTTTAATAAATTTTTTGTAAATAATTTTTTATACAGAAGAATATTGAAAAAGAAAATTGGAAAATATACAAAATATTTATTTTTGGAAACTAAATTTGAGCTTATTCGGTGGACTCGATAACAAATTCTTACATCCGACTGTGAATTTTTTTCACGAAAAAGTAAAATTTTGGTAGAAATTTTTAAACAAAAATGTTTATATCACCCACCACTGTTTTTGTGAACCTCTAAAAATGTAAATTATATTTTTTTTAATTTTATATACAAAAATTTTTTATTAGTAAATTTTTTATAAACAATTTTTTTGTATGCAACTTTTTTTAAATTAACTAGTACTTAACTATTGTTCGTTGCAAGTTGCAGTTTTGTTGTTTAAGAGAAAAATATTGGGTTGTCGAAAAAGTCTTTTCGTATTTTGTCAATAGATGTCGTTGGAGTCATCTATCTCCAGTGCTACCAATCACATTGTGTCATATCATATGGTGTTAGAAAGGTGACATTTTAAGCTTCATTTAACCAAAAAAAATTAAATTCGGAGAAGTTGAAAAAAAGTTATAGCTGTTCAAAAATGAGTGAAAATAATGAAGAAATTCGCTATATTTTGAAATTTTTGTATAAAAAAGGGAAGAATGCCATGCAAGCCACCAACGAAATTTGTGAAGTTTACGGAGACGATGCTGTATCAGTTCGTGTAGCACAACAATGGTTCGCTCGCTTCCCTTCTGAAAATTTCGATGTGAAAGATGCACCTCGCTCCGGTCGACCTTTCGTTGAAAAAGTCGATGAAATTATGGAAAAAATTGACCAGGACCGTCACATAAGCTACCATGACATCGCCAAGGCACTAAACATTCATCATCAAACGGTTTTTAACCATTTAAAAAAGGCTGGTTACAAAAAGAAGCTCGATGTTTGGGTACCACAGGCATTGTGTGGATTTTTAATGGACGAATTAACATCTGCGATTCTTTGCTGAAACGAAGTGAAATCGAACCATTTCTGAAGCGAATGGTAACAGGAGACGAAAAGTGGATCAAATACGACAATAATGTGCGAAAAAGATCATGGTGCAAGGGTGGTGAAGCTCAACAAATGGTCGCAAAGACAGGATTGACGCCTCGAAAGGTTATGCTGTGTGTTTGGTGGGATTGGAAGGAATCATCCACTATGAGCTGACGCTGCCTGCTTGAACGATTGATTCTACACTTTACTGTTAACCACTGATGAGATTGAAGCAAACAATCGAAAAAAAAACGGCCAGAACTGGTCAGCAGAAAGATCGTCGTCTTCCATCAGGGCAACGCTAGGCCACACACATCTTTGATGACTCGGCAAAAACCGGGAGAGCTTGGCTGGGAAGTTTTATATATCCACCATATAGCCCTGACCTTGCACCATCGGACTACCATTTGTTTTGGTCAATGCAGAACTCCCTTAATGCTTCAAGAGAAGCCTGTGAAAATTACTTGTCGCAGTTTTTCGCCGAGAAACCACAAAAGTTTTACACTGATGGAATAATGTCTCTAGAAGAAAAATGGCAAAAGGTGGTCGACCAAAATGGTATATATTTGGTTTAATGAAGTTCATTATAAATATAAAAAAAAAATGAGTTGAAGTTTGATTAGAAATACGAAAAGACTTTTTCGACTACCCAATATATAAATATATATTTTTGAAAATCCAATTTCAATTTCTTTATAGAGACCCGAAAGCAAATTTTTACATCAGATTTTTGAGTATTTTTTCAACCTCAAATTTTAAAATAAGTATTTTTTCTCATTTATAGTTTTTCCATTGCGTATTTCCTGCTTTATCTCCAACTAATGTTCGTGGAAAGATAAAAAAAAACTTAAATTCAACTCAAATGTTCGTGGAAAGTTAAAATTAAGTAAAAAGAAGAATTTAATTTCAGCTGAAATTTATTCCGCTCATCATAATTTGGGTTTTGGAGGCGTCTTGGAATATATAGAATTCTTATACTTTTTTTTATATATTAAAATTTAGTAAATAATATATTAAACAATTTTTGAAATATAAAATTTTTTTACAGAAAATTGAAATTTTACTAATTATTTACTCATTGACGTTTTTGTGGTGGAAGCTTCTAAAAAAGTATATTACTTATAATGAAGATTTTTTTTAAATTTTTTTACCGTAAAGCTCATACAATGTCGAAATTTTGAGTTTTTTGAGAGAGTATTGGAGCTGAAAGTATCTATGTAGTACATTTTTTGTTAGAAAATTTGTAGAAAATTTTGAATTTCTTTTTACTACATCCTGTGATACATTTCAAGTTTGACTTCTGCGTCTCTTTTTCTCCTGAAAAATTTTAGAATAAGGAATTTTTCTCATTTGCAGTTTTTCCATCTAATCGCCTACAACCTAATCACCTACTTTGTTAGAATACTTACCTCGATTATGTAACCAATACAAGTTGCCTCGGACGTACGATTGCTCAGACGAAAGCATCTAATCGCATAAGTTACAGAAGCCTTGTTGAGGCCCTATGCTTCTCAGAGGAGTAATCAGGAAAAAAACATTCGTTTTTCCATGGCATATTTTCTGCTTCATCTCGAATTAACGTTCGTAGAAAGTTGAAATTTTGAAAATAATTTTTTTTTTTTTTTTTAATATTTAGAAGGCTACAGTTCGCTGGGTTGGTTACACCAAGTTCTTTGGAGTAAACACTCATACAATCCTTTTTGGACGCCTCGGTGTAGATTAATTTATGATATCTTTTCATTGGAGCCTACATTTTGCTTTGCCGGGGGCTGAACAAAGGAATTGGAACAATCTTCTTATTGACAGAAATGTCTATCTCCCATTTTCATGTACATGGAAAATGCACCCAAAAGTCTATATCGAGCAAAGAAATTGGGGCAATTATTCGCAAAAGGTTCTATCTCCCACTTTCTTTAAATAGAAAATGCACCCAAAAATCAGTTGCTATACCTGTTGTCTGTATATTATTAATTATTGACCCAAACCTGAAGATGCACGCCTGCCACAGGCCTGACTACCTGATGAAAAAGATGTGTTTATAAAAACCGTCACCAAACTGTCAGAAAATCCTGAAATAAAATGGGAAGCCAAAAATAAATTGAATTTATGTGAAAAAAGGGTGTGTGAAAAAGTTTGTTTACAAATGTATCAAAAAAAAGTGTTAGCCAAATGGAAACGCGGTTGGTAATTGAGAAAAATTACACCCAGAGGAGATTAGAGTGTAGTGAGTGATGAAGAAGTGAGTACCGGAAAATTTATTCAATTTGGTAAATTAAAAATAAATAAAATAGAAATGAAGATAAAACGAGAACAAAAATAAAAATTCAATACACAGCACAATGAAAACTTTGAACTCCAAGTAAAGAAAGGTGTCTATGATTTGGTTAAGGTTAAAACAAGTCTTTAGTCAGACTTTGGCTACAAGCACTCCAAAATTCTTAGAAACTCCGAATTAATTAATCGTTGATAGATCAGCTCTACAGGGTCCGGCACTCGAAGTGAAACCAATTAAAAAAACCATAAATTTAGTTTAGAAAATTACTTTTATTCAATTCAAAGTAAAAAACGTGTGAAAATAATACAAAATTAAGAATCAATTCACTTTTGCTCGATATTACCGCCTTTGCCTTGACTATGGCCTTGAGACGGTACAGAAACGAATCGCAAGTTGCACGAATGTGACTTGCAGGCATTTTGGCCCACTCGCGAACAATGGCTTTTTGCAGCGCCTCGAGACTGGTGAATATTTTAGTGCGTACTTTGCTCTTCAAAATGGTCCAAAAAGAATAATCTATTGGATTCGCGTCTGGTGAATTTGAGAGCCATTGTGTGGATGTTATGAAGCTCGGAACATTATTTTTTGGCCATTCTTAGGTCACTCGAGCTTTGTAAGACGGTGCCGAGTCCTGTTGAAGCGTCCGTGGTCAGCCACCAAAATCTTTGTCTGCCCATGGTTTCAAAGGAACCTCCAGAATACTTTGCCAATAATAGGTATTTCGCATTTACCTTGACGCCGGGCTCGATGAAAACGAAGTGAGAGCGCCCATCTGCGGTTACAGCGGCCCAAACCCTTACCTTTGGCGGGTGCTGCCTTCTGGTGGCCAATCGATGCTCGAATTTTCGTATGAACTGCCGGTCAAATAAATCCTATGTCTGATGGGATGGACGGCCATTAACAAATCTTTCTGCAAACTCATCCCTTCGTAGAAAGATTGGGCAGAGAGTAATTTTCAATCCACTCACATGTGAACCGAAGTTAGAACTCCCCAGTAATCTCAAATTAAAGCTTGCAGATAACTAATGTGCTGTCAGAGCTGGCTGGATTAAAGAATTTCTCGATTAGTCGCTCGCTAATATTACATCCACTCAACAGATTATTGTTATTCCTATAGTCAGCCTGTGCTAAAGGTCTTACGTTTGAGGTGCTGATGGCTGATTCTGTCCTGAGTAGGGGTCCGCGGTCTGCTCAGCCTGCTCTATTCTCTCAACTGGGATTATAAAGTTGATAGAAAACACAGTCACATTGAGAGGTCTCATGAACTGGCAAGGCAGGACTTTCTCATTACCTGCAGATATTCAAGGTATCCAAACCGCAATAGTCGATGTTGTGGATTTTGACCGCGCGCTAAACGGTGGAAATATGCCTAATTTTAAATCCCTACTTTTTGAGGATCATCTTTGAGGATTGTTTCAGCTGCCTTCCACTGCTTTGACGAGGTTACGATTCAGATAAATTGGTTTTTACTTCATCAATACTTCTGCGATGCTATCGCTGAGGGATGGATATTAGTGATTTACGGAATTTATGCAGACTAGAAGCAGACAGCGGAATTATTCTAATAAATGTGAATGTGCGTTATCGCGCAGTATCCTGTCTTTCACTTTCTTGCTCGCTCCTATCGTCCATCTATTGACCCCTTAATGGTGCTAAAGAGAGTGCACAATAAGAGGCTCTCAATCAGACGAAGATACGTGGAAGACTAAAATGTTTGACCGTTAAAAATTTCTGAAAACTCTAATTTTCTAAGCAGTTGCTGCGAAGCCATCATCAAATTCTACGAATACCAGAGAAAATCAGGCCAAGAAGTCGGGTTCTATGGGTTATAAAGAAAATCAGTTCAGCGGGAGTTAGCACAGATCAGGTTAAGCTAATGCAATATCTATGATATTGCCGGGAGTAGCTCTAAAATTGTATGCCGGCTTAGATAGAGATAAAACCTTATGCCAGTTGCTTCTTCTTTGATAAATTAGACCATATACAGGTTTTACAAATTTTTGTGAATTTTTTACATCAAATACGTTCATCGGTGCTTTTGCTTTCACTGTCCACCCAAGACGCTGCATGGCAGGATCTCTTCACTGGAGCCTGCATTTGAAATAGGCCGAGGGTTGACAAACAAACTGGCACATACCTCTGAGACAGACTGTGGATAAGGACTTCAATGATCACTTTGGTGTGAGTAATGACTGGTCGCCCGATGCTCGTGTGACCTAATTATCGCCTTTGTTGTGGATAGTTGAGAATCATTTACAGTTCTAGGGTGAGTTATCAACAATGCAACACATTTTAGAGTGAGAACAGCCGATGGAACAATGAGATGTATGAGATTTTCGGCGACATAGGCATAGCACAGCGAATAAAGATCCAGCGGCTACGTTGGCTGGGTCATGTCATCCGAATTGATACAAACGTTGCCGCTCTGAAAGTCTTCGGTTCAGTGCCAGCTGGTGGTAGCAGAGAAAAAGGAAGGACTTCTCTGCGTTGGAAAGATCAGGTGGAGGAGGACTTGACTTCACTTGGTGTGTCCAACTGGCGCTGGTTAGCACGAAAAGGAAATGACTGACGTCTTTTGTTAAACTCGGCCGAAATCACGTAAGCGGTTGCCGCTCCAATCAAGAAGATGAAGGCAAAGACTGCTCTATGAGGTACGGTACAGTAGAGAGGGATAGTTCGCGCTTGGTCCCGACAAACCCGAGTCATTGCGATAGCGTAGAACTGGCGGCCATGGGAATGCAAGTTTCCTCGGCCTACCGTTAGATTAGCTAGCTAGAGATATGTAAAGAATGGAATCAATTTAACACTCGCCTTTCTCTACAGAAAAAAAATCTTTAACCGAAGGTACTGAAATTCTACAACACGTCTAACAGTAATTAGCTACTTGTCAACGTATTTGTCAAAAAATTTGTCATCGTCTAACTGCAAAAAATACACATCCTGATATGTCTGAAGAAGGCGCAAGCATTTGTTGACGGAAGCATGGCTGCTAGTAGGAAGAAAGATGCATAAAAAGAATGCAAAACACTTTATTATGAAATTATTGGGCAAACAATAAAAATAAGAATGTCAAAGGCAAAAGACTCGAGTAAAAAAGGGAGAATGCGGTTGGCAATATTTTAAAATAAAGCAAGTTAGGTATAAAAATAAACCGTATGCCGATAAATATGCACAACAGCGCACACACAGCTGAGCGCATACAATCACACATACATATGTATGCACGTATGTGTGTAAATATGACCGTGCAAACAAGTATTCGCGAGCAAGTGCGATACGTCACCCGCAAGTCGAACGAGATATAAACAAAACCGAGAGGGAAGAAGCAGCGGCAGTAGCAGCGACAACAGCACCATCAGTCAGTAGGTGTAGCAGGAAGCAATAACAAATCTAAAGCAAAATGTCATTAAACTTTGTATGGGCAAAACAAAAAAGCAAAAAGGCAAAAAGAAAACAAAACAAGAGCATGAAATACGCGCGCCAAGTGGCAATTGAATACAAGTGAGAGCGAGTGTGTATAAATACGATACAAGTGAGAGCGAGCGAGTGTGTGTAAAGTGCAGAGACCAATTACGTGCGTGTGTGGGAGACTTAAATGCGAAACAGCTACGCTCTTACAAAGTGACTGCGAAGTTGTCTCCCAGCTGTGCAATCAAATGCTTGCAATGGACAAACACTAGCAAAGATGGCGCGCTCTCTTATTTGGAGTGAGCGAACTCTTTGCTGTTCTTAGAGGAAAAGTGACCGTTACCTTTTGCTTTCTTGCAAGCAGAATGCAAAAAGTCTAGCTGGCGCGCCAAAAGAGTGAGAAGTGACATTTGAAAAATTTTTAGGGCGGGCGTCATAGGCGCGTACATTTGTGGATAACCTACTAGCACTAGGCACTGAGTTCGATTCCTGCTGCAGTTATAAAATAGCAGAAAGTTTTTTCGAACAGTGGTCACTACTTTAATAGACATTCAGACTTTTAAAGTATTACTGCATGAAAAAGTTTCTTAAAAGAAAAAGGCAGTGTCACTCCATGGCGGCATAAAGTTGCAGGGCTCTCCATTGTGAGATAACATCAAGTTGCAGACTTAAAGCGCCTTTTGTCGGCATGATAAACTCAATTTCGTTTTCTCAACAACCGGTTAAATATTTATTTAACACAAGAGAATAGGTGACAACACTAAAGAAACTGTTAAAATCAGGTTTTCTATTGTAAACACCCAGATAAAACGCGGGCTTAACCACAACCGCCCCTGCGAGGGGATTGTCCTAGTAGCGCTAAACCTAAAGAAGGCTTTCGACACAGTCAGCCATTCCACGCTACTACTTGACATTATACAGTCGGCGCTCCCGCCAATACTGAAGAGGTGGTCCGCTAATTATCTGAGTGGTCGACACTCGTCAGTAATCTTTCGAGACCAAATCTCTGAACAGAGGAAGATAAGGTAAGGTGTTTCGCAGGGTGTTGTCCTTTCACCCTTGCTTTTTAACTTCTATATAGGGAAGTTCGCTCAGCCACCAGAGCGAGTCTTCCTGGTCTCCTATCCTGACGATTGTACGATAATGCCGTCGGGCGATGACATCGATGGTCTGTGCGCCAAAGTAAACGATTACCTCACCAGTCTTTCTCGCTTTTTTACTGCTTTTTACTGCGAAGAATCTACAACTTTCCCCCACTAAGTCCACGGCGACCCTTTTTACCACCAAAGCACAAAGGAGGTCAAACTGCAGTTCAAGGTCAAAGTCGACGACACACCAATAGCCACTGTAAGCAATCACAAAATTTTTGGAGTAACCTTCGACAGTCTGCACTCCTTCCTCAATGGGTCGTCAAAGCGCTACCCGGCAGTACTTGGGGCAAAGACAAAGAAAAATTTCTGTCGACATTAAAGGCAATTGGTTTGGTCGCCTGGAACTAGTGACACACAGTGGACAAAGCTTCAGACATACGAAAACACTGCTATTCGGATAGCGACGGGATGCCTCTTGATGTCCTCTCGCAGATGCTTCCTGTAAAGGAGTACAACAAACTGCTCAGCAAACAGTTTCTGCTGGGGTGCTACCGCGGTTTCACCAACGTAGACATCTGCTTGAACCAGAACCACCCACCAGGCACGTCAAGAGGCACCTCCTCAACTACGCCGCCGAGATCTAAGACAAAGCGAATAGAGAACTACTAAACTGAACAGTGTTTAGACAGACAATAATTGAGATTCATCGGGAGACCCTTACCACCTTTTTAAGCTCCCGACCCCCGAATGCTGTAATCGGAGTCCAACCACCACCTACAGCTGATGAAGAGCTGCAGCATCTCGAGAGACCCGCGTAACTTTGGCACAACTACGTTCTGGATATTGTAGCAGGTTAAACTCCTACCTATCCCGGATTGATCCCGACATAATAAACATATGTCCAGCATGTGAAGTTACCCCGCACTACACTAACTACCTTTTCACATGCCTCAACAAACACATTCATCTAACACCTCTCTCCCTCTGGACCCAACTTGTCTAAGCAGCAAGTTTCCTGGGCCTACCGTTTGATGAGCTGTAAATTAGTGGATTGACTACCAGAAAACGAAAATAAATTTTAAAATGAAGTCGAGAAAATGGCTCGTGACTCAACTTTATGGGATTGGAAAGAAAAGGCGTAGCTAGAGCTGGACCTGTGGTCATACGTTGACTTCTACACATATCGTAATTTAATATAAATTAACCAATAAAAATAAGGCTGAAGCCATTCAAAAGCTGAGTAGCATGAGAAGAATAATTTAAATCATATGGAGCCCCGGGCATATAAATATTGAAGGAAAGATAACGCCGTCTAAGCCAAATAAATATCTTGTGAATAGCTTAGCTCTTAGTTATAAACTTCTTCTTAATAGATGCACCGTCTGGAAACTTAGAAAATAATAGACAGACGACCGAGACATACAATTACGGTGATAAACTAAGGAGGAGAGTAGTTCTGAGATAACATTTAAAGATTTGCGATTTCTGCAGCTCCATCCCACCAAATAAACAACAGAAGCTCTCCAACTGACTCGGCTTAACAACAACGTTTCTGTGGAGCTGAGCAACACTGCTAATTAACATCTTCTGTAATACCTTCAGATTTCTTTATAAATCTTTTTTCCGAAATTGCGTCTTTTAATAGCTGAAGCAGGTCATTCTGAATGAGTAGGAAGCTTTCCATTTCTAAACATTTCTGAAAATTTCGAACCGAAAATGAAAATTTCTTAAAAAAAAGACTTAGGACACGCACACAAAAGTCGACGAGATAGGCAGATCGACACCGATTTCGATTAAGTCCAAGTGAGGTGACGGACAAAAGCAGTCAGTACTGAAGAGAAAAGACTAAGATGCGCTACGAGACTACAAAATAGGAGTTGAAGGAATCTACCTCGGTATGTAAACTGGAGTAAATCGCTAGATTAAAGTGAAAGGGGGAGAGGAATTAAAAGAACAGAAAAGGTCAAGCGAGCCGAATAAATGTAGAACCCAGCAAACTCCTGGATTAGTTAAAAAACAGAAATGGCCTGAATCTTAGAAGACATGATTTTTAGATAACGACACGTAGAAATGAATGAATGAACATTTGAAATTTATCTCGGATGAAGCTGAGAACTGATAAAAACAAATGCCGAGTATATGATGAAAGACCACAGACAGGTGGCTTATGACACTCCTATGAAATTTTTTCTTTTCTGCAATTTCTTCAGAAAATATTTTTCGAATATTATATGCTGTTCTAACTTTGCTTACTAAAATGACAGACAGGTTCACAGATTCACAGGGTAAGCGAGAGATGCTGATATGTTATACCCTTTTATTGCACTAAACGAATTGTCATACAAGGAAAACTGTGAATACCTAAGAGAGGCCGCCACTCGTTAAAGGCCGTGGAAGTTATGGAAAATGAATATTAGAATATGAGACAACTCAGTTTGGATAATTCTGAAAATTACTTGGGAAGACTAAAGCAGATAGCAAATTTACCTTTTTGTTGGCTTGGAGTAAGTGTTAATAAGTTTGATCAAATTCGCAGGAACAGCGCGGAATTCTCGTTGGAGTTGAAGAATTTGAAAGCGGGAATATTTCGAATTTAGAAAATGTGAATTTAGGATTCTTAACCTGCATTGCGGTATGCGAGAAGGAACGCTTTGACAGTGCCGAAAGTGAGTACAGTCTACACTTTTCTTGAAGCGCAACTTTATGGTATTCTAGAAAGGGGCTCAAAATCAGCAGTGGGATAAAGACACGACTGTTAGTTAATATACTCTTAATCATTTACTGGCCACTTTGTATTTAAGGATTGTGAAAACTGTCTCATGGTCAGCACTGGAATGAAAAAACCGTTAGACATTTCATATTTAAGAAAGTAAAGTAAGCAAAGTCGTTTAAGCCTGCGTTGGGCACCCGAATCTGGCCAAACTGATTTTTTCGGCTTTGGACGTGAATTTAACATATTTCTATTATACAGCTGTTGTCAGCTAATTACAATAGAAACGCTCTCTTTTGATAAACGCTTGATGAGCATAATATTAAACTGTTTAAATTTACCGTTATTTTTTTCTCTTAAAATCATTTGCATTGCTTTTGTTACTCTATTTACTACCCAATGCGCCTAGTTTTGTAGTTGTGTAATTGAAGTACTGTTAATATTATCCAACGCAGTGCATGGGTTACTTAGTTCAAGGTAAATAAACTGAAACAAGTAATTAGAAACAGTTGTTCAATGGAAACATATTCGGCAAGTTGTGCTATTTTAATAGTAATATAATCGACTTTTTGGTATGTATATATGTTAAATTGGTTGTTTAAAAGCAACTAAAATATTCGTCTTCAAGATGTGTAATGGGAAAAAGCAGCAGCTGTACACCTGCCCTGCGCAGCTCCATTTTTAACATTTGTAAAGCTGGAAAGTCGTTCAGTGAAATTTCTAAGCAAGTCAAATGCTCAAAAAAATGGATTATAATGCCTTAAAGCATATCCAACTTTTTAAGACTTTTGACAATGTTCCACGTAAGAAAAGGCTCCGGAAAACTTCAGCAGAAATTGACCGCAAGATAGCAATCATCTCCAAAAGAGACCCAAAAACGACTTCCACTGACATCCAACGGGAAATTCAGGATCAATATAATTTCGAAATATCCAAGAGGACAATTGCTCGGTGTCTGGTCGAATGTGGACTGCATGGCAGAGCAGCACGCAAGAAGCCCCTTCTAACCAAGATACAAAGGAGACGGCGAGTAGTCTTTGCGAGATCCCATTGGTCATGGACTCCAAATCAGTGGAAATATATCGTTTGGAGCGATGAAACCAAGATAAATCGCATAGGCCCAGATGGTAAAAGGTATGTTCGACGGCCAATCAACCAAGAATTCAATCCTCGCTACGTTTCACGGGTAGTGAAGCATTGTGGAGGATTAATCATAGTGTGGGGATGTTTCTGGTGGAATGGTGTTGGCCCAATCCATAGGATTTCTGGAATTTTAAATAAGGAGAAATACGTCGATATACTAAGAAATGTAATGTTGCCGTGGGCTGAGGAAAATTTGCCTGTTATATGGAAGTTTCAACAGGATAATGATCCAAAGCACACGGCAAAGTTGACGAAACAGTTTTTCGACGAAAATTCCATCAATGTTTTGGAATGGCCATCATCCAGTGCGGACTTAAACCCAATAGAGCATCTCTGGGATGACGTTAAAAACGCCGTGAGTGCCAAAAATATCCCAAATAAGGATGTCATTTTTGCCGAAGTAAAAATGTCATGGCAAGCAATACCTGTGGCGCGCTGTCAGAATCTCATTACATCAATGCGCAATCGATGTGAGGCAGTGTTGAAGCAAAAGGGTTATGGAACCAAATACTAACATAATCTTTATGTTGATCTGATAATACATTACTGCTTTAACATGCTTTAAAAAAAAATATATATATTTAATAAAGAATTGGGATTAAATTGTTTTCCACTAGTTTTTAAGTTTATCATATGTTTAAATAAAATTGGCAACAAGTTATGAAAATACGTGTTTAAAAGGAAAATGGAAAATTTATTTTGAAATAAGTGTCGTTTCCAATTAGCTGTCAACAGCTGTAGCTATCGACTTGAGCTTCCAGGTGGCTTCCTAAAATTTAACTTCGTATCGATTTACGAATATACGAGAAGGGTCAGACCCGGCTGCCTAACCAAAGGTTTTAAAAAAGGTATGCAACGGAGGGTAAATTAGACTGATCACTCTATATATTAGGTTTCTAAAAAGTGCCTTGAGCTCAGCTGTGGGATAAAAAGGTGCCTTAGAAAATTAATATTTTATGAAATATTCGGCCTCTTAGCCATGTACTAACCGCCTTATAACTAAAAGTTATAGAAAGTTATTAAAAGTTCAGCAGAAAGATGAAGAAAACGCCAGATAGTTAATTAGCTACGAATTATGTGATTCCTTAGACTTCCACTGGCCGCTCTACATCTTCGGATACTAAAAAGTGACTTAAGCTCGTCTGTGCGGCTGAAATATTAATGCTAAAAAACGTTAGATAATTAATATCTCTCAAATAATTTGATCCCTTAAACCCTTACCGCTTCTCAAGATTCTAAAACAAATGTATGCACCTCCGTATCTTCCTGCACTGGCCACCACTTTACACCGTAACAAAGCGCATGCTTGAATTATGCCATGTTTTTATACTCCACCTTTCAAAGGCCGGTTTTCTGCGCATCTTCACTCTACATTTGCTTCCTGCTTTGCTTCAAAACATTTTTGCTTTTGCTTTTTATTTTGATCAACAACGTCATTATGAAGCATTTGCCGGTTACTTGCCCGAAAATGTCATTCACCGCACTGCCAACGGGCCCAGTCTTCGCGCTCTTCCTGCTTGTGCACATTTCTAGTTGTTTGCCCGTAATATTTATCTTTTTCTTCCTTTTGCTAATGGGGAACGGGGGGCTTGTTCGGGCCAACCCATGCGCACCTCATTTGCCACTCGCTGATTGTGTACGTGTGCGTGTTTATGTGTGTGTGTGCCAAGAGTTGAGTGAACGAACGTTGATGTTGACGGGTGAACGACCGACCTAGCCATTTGTTTTTTCGTCAAATATGATTTGATTTGTTCTTTTTGTGTGTTTGTGTGCTGCGCAAAGCATACCAGAGAAATAGAGAGCGCGCCAGAGAGAGAGAGAGCGAGTTCTCAGCGTATTTTGGTGCTGTGTTTGAGAGTGTGCGCTAAGAAAATAGAACAGAAAGTAAAAAGAAGCAATTGAATCAGTAGAAGCAGCAGCAGCAGCAGCAGCGACAACAGCAGCAACAACAGCAACGTAATAGCCGTACTTGGGTGCTAAGTTTTTCTGTGCTCGGCATTTGGGCACATATTTGCCGGCCGTCTTTGGTAGCCGTCATCAGCATCCCATTCAAATGAGTCACTCGCATGGTTTTCTTCACGTTTTTCGCTATTCGTTCAGCTTCACACACACACCCCTACGAATGTTGTAATCGTACATTTTACTATGTCTAGCATTTGTCAGGGTCCTCCTTAGACACCCGTACGCCCCTTTTCTGCTTACACGGTGCTGCTTTCATTATATTTCCGGTTAATTCGCTTTAATCCTCCTCCTCTCACTCATTCTTGGCTTAACTGCACTTGCGATTTGCAAATTGTCACTTTTGACATTTGTTGGTGGCTGATAATTTTTGTTGTTTTTTGGATGCGGTAAGCATATGTGTGGGAGGATTGATTGATTGATTGATTTGAATGACACTGTTTGATTTGCTTGATTTATTATGCCCATACAGAAAAAGATTTATTGCCAAGAAGCATTCAATCAGGTCATCTACGATTCGTTAGCGTCATAAGAAATTGAATAAGTCAGCTCGATAAGTAGGATTCAGGAGAGGATAGACAGAATATCTTCTATGCTCATCATGGGTAGGGCGGGGAAAAGTCTTACACTAAGCCTAATCTATACGTAGTAAAGGTTAGTCTGAGCATATATGTATTTTAGAAGAGTTTTAACCGTCTTCATTTTGCGGTCTTGTAGAAGGGTATGGAACGCATTCATGCAGTTAAAGCAGAAAATTGTTCAAATTTGATTGTATGCGTTAGCTGATCTGCTACTTATCTCTCTGCTGATAGCTTCTACAGCAGTTCTACTCGGTTAAGAGCTATGAATCATACCATATGGAGCTCTGGAAGTTTCTGAATTCTCTATTGAAACTCACTCCATTGCCACTCACTTGAACGTCGTGAGTTAAAGACCCGTTCGTCCACCCTCTTCAAGATAATTCAAGCGTCTTTTCTTATTTAGGACTCTTAAAGTTCGCCGGTCGCTGCAGCTAAATGGGTTGTGGTGCTCTACTATCATAGAAAAGTGCGCGGATTCGAATCTCCGGACAAGAAGCACCAATTGATAGAAAAAGATTTTTCTGAAAGCGGCCGCCGTTCGGCCGAGAACGGCAAACCTCCGAGTGTATTTTTGCCATGAAAAAGATCCTGATAAAAAACCTTTGTTATTAGTTTGGTGGTGAACACACGAAACTCCTATTTTGTACAAAGACTTGAGCTTTGCCTATTTAAACTCGAGCTGTTTAACGATTTATCGATTTGGATAAAATTTGTTGCACTCTTATCCAATTTCGGAGCCTTTCTTTAATGCGATTCTTCTGTTAAAATATCCCCCTTTTAGAAAAATACACTTCTCCCAACGCTCGGGCCATTTTTTAAACCCTCCAAAAATAGGATTTGTCGAACTCTCCAAAATACGCCTCTATCTCGGCGATAACTTCCTCGTTTGAACTAATTTTTTTTTCTGCCAGCCATATTTTCATTTTAGGAAACAAGAAAAAGTCACAGGGAGCCAGATCGGGTGAATACGGGGTCCAAAAACTCACTGTAGTATTGTCGCACTGGTATTACCCCACTCGTTTTTCCTTTTTCTAAAAACTCCATAAGGATAACTCCGTTCGCATCCCAAAAAAGCGTCGACATGACCTTTCCGGTCGATGGGGCTGTCCTCGCCTTCTTTGGAGCAGATTCATAGGGAGAAATCCATTGTTTTGAGTGTTGCTTAGTTTCTGGGGTGTAATGATGAATCCAGGTTTCATCAACGGTGACAACTCGACTCAAAAATTCCTTCGGCTCTCGCTTAAATTGCTCCAAACACTGCTTCGAAGTTAACAGTCGCATCCGTTTGTTGTTGCTTGTGAGCAATCGCGGCATCCATTGGGCCGACAACTTCTTCATCGCCAACTTATCATGTGAAATAGTCATGCCGTTTCGGTCCTGTGGTCTCTGTTACTTCGCGCACTTTCGTTCGTCGATCAGCAAGAATCACGTCGTGCACTTTTTGAATGATTTCCTCGGTAACCAAGTCTGCCGGGCGTCCTGGTAGCTCCTCATCAAAAACGGATGTCCGCCCACGTTTAAATTCGTTTAGCCAATATCTTGATGTGGTCATAGATGGCGAAGCGCCCCTATAGACAGCATCCAACTTTACTTTTATCTAAATTTATCTTTTATCTTTTTAAATCACGAAACACGTCTTACTCGAATAGCTGCTAAATCCAAAACCCCCAAGAGTTTATTCAGCCAATATTAAGGGATGTGATACGTGATCGCAGGTAAAAGGAACTTCTACAAAAATTCATACACAAATTCCTGAATTGGTTCAAACCATAGACCCTTTTCCACCATAGATCCTTCATATACCCTTTTTCACCTTGAATAAGTGTGCTAAGCCCCTGGCATATTATTATTGGGCCACAACCTTCCGTGTGGTCTACTATGTTGTGCCTGACCGCGATCTTATACTTGCAGGCTTCGAACTAATTTGAGCGCTTCCTCAGGATTTTTGTTCCACATAACCAAGGAACTTAGAGGTGCATGAAAGAGTTGCTTTTGAGCCAAAATTACTTTACGAGTCTTACTGCTGATATAAAAAGGGCTTAGGATTGAAAAACTCTCGCTCGGTTAAGTTGCTCGCCTTGCCCTTTTTTATACTATAAACGAAGTTTTGAGTATCTTTGCTCGAATGTAGTTATGTGATATATGTAATCCGACTGAAATCCTGGACAATTCTGTCATACTAATCCAATTTCCTCAACTGTGAAAAGTAGTTTCTTGGACTACCTTTGTGGCACGTCTACCTAACGTGAATAAATTCGAGTATTCCAAGTTTTGCGTAGCGATGAATCTAAGGTGGATGATGAGCGTTTTGACGCAAGAGTATTTAGGCCTAGACTACAAAAAAGTATGCCGATGCTCAGATATCTACCCACATTCCAAGCGGAGGTTTCCACAATTGAGATGCAGCCATCAAATTACTTTCTAGAGAGAGAGAAATGTGGCTGAGTTGAATATTGTGTCGGAGAGTGGGCCGTAAAAGGGGTCTTCGACTCGTACAAAATGTTGTTGGACAACTCTTCAGAGAGTTAAAAATAGCATAAAAAAATTGCTTATGACGGTCGGCTCTCGGCAGACAATGGCAAACCTCCGAGTGTATTTTTGCCATGAAAAAGCTCCTCATAAAAAAAATATCTGCCGTTGGGAGTCGGCTTGAAACTGTAGGTCCCTCCATTTGCCGAACAACATCAAGACGCACACACACAAATAGGAGGAGGAGCTCGGCCAAACACCCAAAAAGGGTGTACGCGCCCATTAGATATCAAAGAAATATTACAACGAGGTGGGTATGAAATGCTAGAAAACGCAAGTGATTTTCACTCACCGCCCGCGGACATTAATCAGCAGTAAAAGCACAATCCAAGAGTTTCATAACTTTTTTGCAAAGAGTCTCTCAATGCCTTCTGGAACTCAGTGGGTAAGGTTTAAGGAAGTTTATTTGTTACTTACCAGTACACTGAAGATTCTTAATTCCTATTTGGAGAATAACTCAATTACTTCTGGAGCTAAGGATGACCCAACTTACTGGTTATCTGACCATTAACTGAGGATTTATAACCTCTTCGCGGTAAGTCTTCCAAAAACTTCTGGAACTCAGCGGATAAGAGCTAAAGAAGATTATTGGTTACCTAATAAGACACTGCAACAACACCGTAGAATCTCTCTTGCCAACAAATGCTACTTTGGACTAAGTAGGCAAATGAGTACTAAAGTCCTCTCTCGACGAACAAAACTAACGTTCTACAAGGCTCTCATCATGCCCGTCCTAACGTATGGCGCAGCTTGGACGATGACAACATCCGATGAAACGACGCTTGGAGTGTTTGAGAGAAAGATTCTGCGCAAGATTTTTGGAGCTTTGACCACGTTAGTAACGGCGAATATCGCAGCCAATGGAACGATGAGCTGTATGCGTTTTACGACGACATAGACATAGCGCAGCGAATAAAGATCCAGCGGCTTCGTTGGCTGGGTCATGTCGTCCGAATGGATACAAACGCTCCGGCTTTGAAAGTATTCGACGCGGTACCAGCTGGTCGTAGCAGAGGAAAAGGAAGGACTCCTGTGCGCTGGAAAAATCAGATGAAGAAGAACTTGGCTTCACTTGGTGTGTCCAACCGGCGCCGGTTAACACGAGGGAGAAACGACTGGCGCGTTTTGTTAAACTCGGCCAGAATAGCGTAAGCGGTTATCGTGCCAATTAAGAAGAAGAAGACATTGCATGTTAAGATGGCATCTTAGTAATATTAGGCCGTTTTGAAAAACGAACTAAAGGTTCTCTCAGCTGACAAAGAAAACTGGCGTTCCCACGACAGTCGGTTACGACCCGGATTTATATCCAGCCAAGGACTGCCGCCCCACCAGCATTCTCCTGAATGTGTATGCTGCTACAACAACAAGAACAACTTCTAAGTAGGGCATAAACTTACATGCGCTCGAAAGCAGCGACTAAATCCATTCAGAAAATGGAACACAAAAACCTGCAATTTTTTAATGATTTGCGATTGGTGTGATTTTAAAATAAATTTAAGATATTTTTAGGAGGCAGCTGCAATAATATTCAAATTAAAATAATCCGCTGCTCATAATAGCCAGCCATAATTCATGAAATAAATAACAAATAAAAAGTTTCTAATTTTAGAATCAACACAGAAGGACTACGAAGAAACGCACACGAAGAGCAATGACCCGAATTTCCTGATAGCTTTTATTTTAAGCAGACCACAAAATGATTTAAAAATAAAAAAAATTATATGTAAGAATATAAATGAATAAACAATAATACTTCTTAGCTGATTGACCGCAGTTGGATGGGCGGGCGTCCGTACGCCAGTCAGCTGATAAAAATTCGCACCAATGAAAGTCACAGTCAAGGTCAAGTTGAGTGAGTGAGCGAATGAGTGAGTGCGTTGTCGTGTTCGTGGCTTTCCATTTGTGTTCGTAGGTGTGATTGCGTGCGTGTGGCGAAATGAGCGTAAACGCATGAAAACGCTTGTAGCTCTTCAGAACGTGCCGCTCGTAGCGTCGGAATGCGCAGAAAATGTTCTCCAAATGCAAAATAAATTAACTTCGACTTTTATGGCGGTTGAATGTGTGTGTGTGTATGTTTTGTGGTTTTTATAATTAATTTTGAAATATTGATTGACAGCGAGTTGATTGACGCAGAGAAACGCTGGTGATAGCAGTAGAGCAAAAATATCTAAATTAAAAAATAAAAAATGTTGATAAAAACCAGTTTCACATGATCAGCGAAATTTTTGAGAGGCTCAAGCAAAATTTATTTATTATAAGTAAACTTTTTCGGTGTACTCCGTACTCCTCCAGTATTCGATTAGGCCTCGTTGTCCCCGCTCACGTAAGAAGACACTTTTGAAGCTGTTGTATACCCCGTAGAAAGGTTCAGTACCAATGAAAGGAGTTTTTGCGCGCTTTTTCGCTAAATTGTCCGCAATTTCATTCCCTTCGTGGCCCGCATGTCCCGGTACCCACATCAGAGTAACAAAGCTTCTTGATGCTGGAGTTTCCCAGACCAACATTGATTGTAATGCGAAGCTATCTAGCGATTTTAGAGCTGCTTCGCGTGCCTCTACGAAGACATTCCCTGGCACATAGCACTAAGGCGTGGATCTCCGCCTGAAAAACGGAAGTCGCCGTCGTCGAATTTGCAAATGCCTTCTTGAAGTATGGTCGGACAACTCTAGCCCCGGCACTACTGTGCTTCATTTTGGGTGCATCAGTAAACCATACGGCTGCACCCTGTTTTGAAGACATTTCATTATTTCTGCACGCTGAGTGATCACTGATGACCACCTTGAAATTCTGGGAGAATTCTGGTTTTCTTTCTATCTTGAAACAGACCGTCGGGCACGGAGAGTTCTGGATTGAACCTAGAATTCTTACAGCCCTGTAAAATTGGCCTTTTTAAGATGAAATAGATTAGGAAGCCTTAGGAGTACACTAACTGCCGACCGCTTGGCAACAAGGTGAAGTCAAATGAGTCCAGTGATCATTCCTAAAGCCGTTATGAGGCAAGTTCGCATTGCTTCAGTTACACTCAGACAGGCTATTTTGTATACCCTGTGAGTCTTAGTTTAGCCTAGTTTTGGCCACCATACCAGAGAGGCATAGGTGATCATTGGCACTATTATTGTCTTATAAGACCATGCAATCATCTTGGCCGTAGGCTCCATGTTTTACCGTAAAGCCTTTGGCATGTGCATATTGCTCTGAAAGCTTTATTTTTGTGATGTTCGATAAATGACTTTTCCATGTCAAGGTTTTGTCAAGGATGACTCCCTGAACTTTATGTACTCGGACAGAGTTAAGTTTGCGTCCCCTATTCTTTTTTTTTCCTCCTTGTTCACTCCTCCCGGGAGCATAGAGCCTCGACAATACTCTTCCATCGTACACTGTTCTGTTCTGTTATTTTTGCACCGTCCCATGAGATGCCGACATCTGCTAGTTCGCGCAACAGCGACCTCTGCTCCCTTGCAAGTTCCAGTCCAGTGCAGCGACTACTTTGTTCGCCTTCGCTTGCATGTTAGAGAGTTTGTGAGAGAGAAGGCAGATGTCATCGGCCTAGTCCAGGTCCTCAAGATGTCTGGTGAAACTCCATATGATGCCTTTTTTGTGCAGGGTTAGTTGACTCATTACGTCATCAAGGACGATAGCGAAGAGAAGGGGCGACAGAGGGCAACCTTGCCTTACGCTTGCGTTGGTAGTGAATGGATCGTTGATATCGCTTTTGTGAAACACTGCCAGTTCGGAGTTCTCATAGAGGGCTTTGATGAAGTGGATTATCTTGGCAGTAACTCCCTTTCTACTCAAAGCCAGCAATATTACATCTCGTTTGATAGTGTCGAACGCCTTCTTAAAGTCTACGAACTGCATGCATTCTTAGGGTCTCTAAGCCTAGTTTCCATCATCAGCAAAGTCCCGAACCTCGTATTCGTGATCATCGAGAGTTTGTTAAAGCTCGTCAATGCCCAATAGCCTAAGGAGCGGTGATAAAACGCCTCTTTGGCGGCATATTTCGGTTGACCTGACATATTATCTTTTCGACCCAGTTTCAAAGATTGTTGTTCTATTCCTCAGCGTATTGAGAACCCACATTATGATTAGTCTATTTATTTCCTTTCCAACCATACCTTCCTCAATAGAGCTGAAAGAAGCATTGTCGAATGCCCCCGTAATGTTAACCGATGTACAGACGGCAATTTCTTTACCAGCCAACGCCTTCGCGATCATAGTCGTAAGGCTGTGTATAGGAGTCTCAGTTGACTTGCCTGACTGGTAAGCTATTGTGCAAAATGGAGAGGCGAATTCCCAAGATAAGCATCTGTATTGATCAATTACGTTTTCCATGGCTTTTAGTAGGAAAGAAGTTAAGCTTTAAGTCGAAAAGCTTTTGGGGTATGACCCGCCTCTTTGCCAGCTATTGGGATGAAATCTACCCTAGCTTTGCTCCAATTTTTAGGGACTGTGCCTAATTCCAGGCTTATCCTGAAAATATATGTTAAGGCCAGTGCTAATATATGCACGCCTTGCTGAAGTAGACCCGGTTTTTTTTATTGCAATTTATGTTAGTTTTACGATTTTCAATTTATTTTAGTTTAGTTTAATGGATTTTATTTTGTATTTTATTTTATTTTACTTTATTATATTCTATTTTGTTTGGTATTATTTTATTATAAATTTTTTTAAATTATATTTTTAAGCGTAATTTAAGTTTTTTTGTTTTATTTTATAGTGATTTTATGTTTTTAAGTGTAACCAATTTAGTTTAAATTTATTTTACTATATTTTATTTTATTTTATTTCTCTTCTTTGGGAGGCACTTACACAACTTGGCGGTAGCTTAGCTGCAAGTCAGATGTTTAAACTGTTTTAAAAAGTTTTTAACTATCGTAGTCTAAATTGAAATAGAACTAACAGGTACAGGCGTGAATATTGTAACAATAAATATGTATTACTAATTCACTGAAGGAAATTTCTTATGATGTGGCAAGAACTCAGCAGATCCGCTTTTTGAAGGTCATAGATAAGGTGCTTCTCCAATTTGAGCTTCTTGAGATTTTCCGTCAGATTTACGTGAACGAGTCCGTGGGCCGATATGATCAGTGGCAATATAAAGACCTTTTTGAGTTTCCACTGCCGTTCGATCGGAGTATTTTGTTGATTTTCTCTGTGTACGTTTTATAAATATTTTTGTTCAATGGGACGCCAATGTCTATGACAAAAGCAGTGTTGTCATTTTTATTTTCCACAAATATGTCAGGCCTATTATTGGTTCTTGTGGTATTCGTAAGCATTGTTCTGTCATAATGGAGAAACATGTCCCTATCTTCATGCACTGGTTCTGAAACATATCTGTAATAGGATGTCTTCTCACGGTGAAAACCGTACATTTGAGCAAGTCGTAGGTATATAATTTTTGCAACATTTTTGTGCCGTTTAAGATAGAAAGAGAATATGGTTTAGACTTTCGCCGTGGCCGCCACATCTACGACATATGTCTTCAGGAAGCATTGGGCTCTCTGATGACGTACTTTACATAACTTCGTGTGGGTACTACTCCATCTTGCATAACAAATATAGCACTTTCTGTTTCCGCGAAAATCCCACAAGTGCGGGAGTTTCGCGTCGACATGCGGCTTTTCAATTCGTTGTAATATACTTTGCCCATATTTGTTGTAGTGTTCCTGCTGTTAAACTCATGCATCATTCTGAGAGGTGTAAATTTGTCATTAGCTGCACTTTTTGTTTTTTTTTGTTTTTTTTTGGCGGTGAGGTTGGGTTAAAAATGCCTTCGCACCATATAGTAACCGTCGCTACTACGTGTGTGGTGATACCACTAAAAATATCCCTCCTCTTCTCTTGGACGGCATGGTGAAGTGCAGAGTTTCCGGCCTTTCCATAGAAGTAATTTCTAAGTTTTTATTTTATTTTATTTTATTTCAATTTTTTTTATTTTTCTACTTTATTAGAATTTGTTTTAAGTGTAATTTCAGTAAATTTAATTCATTTTACTTATTTGTTTTAGGTTAGCCTTTTTTAATTATTTATTTTATTATTTTTATTTTATTTATATTTATATTTTATTTTCGTTGTTTTTATTTTATTTGTTGTTGTTGTTATTTTTTATTTTATTTAATTTTTTTTTAATTTTTTAAATTTATTTGTAATTTTATTTATTTTATTGTATTCTGTTTCATTGCAAATTTGTATTCTATTTTAGTTCAGTTTTATTTTTGCATATCTATTTTTTATTTCTTGTTTTATTTAAACATTTTATTAAATATAAATTAAGGTAGTTTTATTATTTTTAATTTATTTTATTTTAGTTTGTTTTTTACTTTTATATTACTTTTTATTTTCTTTTAGTTTATTGCAATTCTATACTATTTTGCTTGATTTTTTTTTTTTATTAATTTTTGAAGTTCTTCTCTTCCTTTGAAGTTAGTTCTCTTGCTTATTTTATTTTGGTTTCATTTGTTTTAGGTGCAACTTAAGTTGGTCTTATTATTTTTAATTTATTTTGTTAAATTTTATTTTTTTTATTGTATTTAAAATTTGTTGAAGTGTAATTTAAGATTGATTAATCATTTTCTTTGCTTTGTTAAATTCTGCCAAAATCACGTAAGCGGTTATCGCGCCAATTAAGAAGAAGAAGAATCACTTTCTTTATATTTTAGGTTAGTTTTATTCTAACTAAAATTTTATTTTGAAAAATTTTTATTTTATTTCATTTTATTTGTAATTTTTTATTATTTTACTTTATTCGAATTTATTTTGTCTTACTTCATTCAACTTTTTTATTGATTTTTTATTTCTTTTAATTGTTTTGAAGCTTAATTTTATTTCATTTTAGTTTAGTTTATTTTAATAAATTTTTTTTTGATTATTTATTTCTTTAAAACCTTTTTTTAAGTTTAATTTAATTCGTTTTATTTCTGTATCTCATTTTATTTTATATTTGAAATTATTTTTACTTGTTGTTTTCTTATTATATTCTAATATATTTTGATTTTATTATAAGTGCTTTTTAATTTTTTTTAAGTTAAGTTTATTTATTTTTAGTTAAGGGGGAAAGATATATGTAAAATTTCGAAAAAATGTTAATATAATCTTTTAAGAATATATCAAAAAAATTTTAGAACGTAAAGAAAGAACCGTAACGACTCTATTCTTTGCGTTCGAGCGCTAGGAGAGGTATAGTAACGTTGCCAACTTTAGACGCGTTTTTCTCAAAACTATATTTTTTTAATTGACGTACACGATAACTCGAAAAGTTATTGACCGATCTCCCTGAAATTTTGCACACATCTTTTTTATGATATTACTTTCTATGTGAATTTACAATTCGAAAATTTTTCGAAAAAATCATTTTTTCGAAGCAAAAATAGTAGGAAAATTCGCCCCAAAATTCATTTTTTCTTTTAAGCATTTTATTCCGAATTTTTTTCCATTTGTATTCCGGTCACTGACGCCGATGCTACAATGTCCGCCGATTGAGAAGCCCCGCTGCGACCTTCCTGGAAGAATCGAGTGTACATCCGCCATTTTAAATGATTAAAATAAAAAAAAAAATTTTATTATTTTAATGTATAAATAAACTGTATGCTAATTTTGAAAAAAATATATTGACTTCTTCATTTTAAATAATTTTAATAAAAATCAGGGAAAATATGGCCGTTTACAGGTATCTGTCCTCTTAATTTATTCTAAATATAATAGTTTACCTTGTTTTATGCTATTTAATTATATTTTTTATTATTTTAAATTTTATTTTATTTTATCTTATTTTATTAAAAATCTTGATTGCCCATCAACCTTTTCTGCTCCACCTTTTTGAAAATCGGTCCTGCCTTTTTCGAACTTATCTATTACGCAATACTCGCCTGCTACTTGTACGTATTTTCTTACCTGTTTGAGGCGTGCAATGCAAGACGATCCAACAGCTAAGAAAAAATCAAATAAATAAAAAAAGAGTTTCAAAGCAATCAGCTCAAGCCAGCTGCTACCAGCGATTGCCGTACAGAGCTCGAGTTCATTGACCGCCAAGCAGGCAGCCAAAAATATTTGGAAGATGAAACAAACAAACAAAAAACACACACTAATGTATGTATAGTAAATATATATGCACGTAATCAGATTGTCGAACAGGCAAAGCGCCGGTTTTGCGACTTTCGTCGATTTGGTTTGCGTTTTTCGGGTTATTTATTTAATATCATTTCTGGGCTGTCTTAATTTGCTTTGTGGATTTTGATTTCACCTTTTCGTTTGATTTCATTATTGGCCACACATACATACACATGTATGTATATATGTATGTTAGCTTTATGTGCATGGGTACTAAAATATGTAAATTTATTTGATTTGCTGTTATTTCTGATAACTTTTTCCAAACTTTGACACTTGGTAACCAGGCGGGGTTTGAGTTTTTTTTGTTTCTGTTTTGTGAAAGACACAATTTTATCAGCGACTGCTCACGTTTGTATGGTGACTTGTCGTTTTCATATTTATGTGCATATGAATTTTTTATAAATAAAGATATGAAAGAGTTATACATTTTTTGGGGCATTTTTGTTTTTGTTGCTGCATTTGCTCGCTTTGTGCGCACGTGACGCTCATAAATTATAAAAATGCTTCATTTGAATTGTATTCGCTTTCGAATTATTCATTTTTCATCGAACTACTATTTATCAAAATGTTTTACTTTCTTTTCGTTGCAGGTAAATGACAACTTATTTTTGTGAAATTAAATAAACATTAAAAAGAATGTTGCTAAGCAAAAAGTTGCTGACAAGTTAAGTTGCATGGGAGCTGAGAAAGCTGAAATGGGTATTTAAAAAATGAAGCAGAAAATAAAAAAGTCTTTCATGGTAAGGTCCCCTAAAGTTTGCAGCCAAAGGGAAAGGATAAACAGTAAATAAAAATAGAAAACGTAAAATGTGAAACGACTAACATTTTTAATTATGTGCATACCCTGTGTTCAAAATAATCGTAGTTCAAAATCTCGTAAAAGACTTTCGAATATGTCAGTCTTTTATATGGAAGAAAATTCTCAGTAACGCAGCGAAAAAAATTTCAAAAATCAACGAGAATTTTGAGCCAATTGAAACTTGCACTTTGTTGGACTAATATTCAATGGGCAGTTAATCTGCATACCCACAATTTTTCTAAAAATTCTAAAAAAAGTTGTAAATTTATATGCACATTTTCCTTTTTTTTTGAAATTTTTAAAATGTTAGTGAATTTCGCACAAAGTTGGTAAAATGGCTTGGATACACCATACAATTTTGTTATAGAATACATCATTCTTTTATGAAAATAAAAAAAAAATGAAAAAAATATTTAAAACAAAAAAAATTTAATTTTCTGTATTGCAGAATACATTACAATTTTATAAAAACATAATAAAATTAAGTAGAAAAAAAAGTTAAAATTTTAAATAAAACAAAAATTTAAATTTTTTGTGTTTTAAAATACACTAAAATGTATAAAAACGTAAAAAAATTAATACAAAAAACATAGTAAACAATTTTAAATAAAAAATGCTTTTGGTTTTAAAATGCTCTGCAATTTTATGAAAATTAAAAAAAGATAAATAAAAAAAAAATAGTAAAAAAAAAATAAATAAAAAAAAAAGTTAAAATTTTAAATAAAAATTTGATTAATTCTTTGTATTGTGAAATACACTACACTTTTATGAAAACATAAAAAAATTAACAAAAGAAAACATGGTTAAAATTAAAAAAAATGCTTTTTGTTGTAAAATACACTACACTTTTATAAAAATATAAGAAACAGGAATAAATAGTTAAAATTTTAAAACGAAATATAAGAAAAAATTCTATAACCTTATAAAAACATAAAAAAATATATACAAGAACAAAAAACCAAAAAATAGCTAAAATTTTAAATAAAACAAAATTTAAATTTTTTGTGTTGTAAAATACGTAAAATTTACAGTTTTATAAGAACATAATAAACAAGCGCAAATAATTAAAATTTTAAATAAAAAAAATTTAAAAATTTGTGTTGTAAAATACACCACTGTGGTGGACAGCACTCGAAAAACGGTGTAGAGTAGCCACAATTGATCGAGTCGAAAGAACAGCCTGCCTCCTGATAACAAGATGCTTAAGTACAACACCTACTAAGGCTCTAAATACGTTGCTTCACTTGTTCCCTATCGACATAGACTATCATGTAAGTCTTCCATCACCACCCTTGCTATTCTCCTGTTCACTCCCCACTAGGGAAGAATGGAAGACAAATCTTACCGAAATCGATGGCCCTCTGATTATATATACAGATGGTTCAAAACAAGACGGCAAAGTGGGATTTGGAATCTTTTCCGATTCCCCTCACATCAATCTATCATTTAGATTACCCGACTACTGTAGTATATTCCAAGCGGAAGTATGCGCTATCTGGTATGCTGCGAAAACTATCTTAGAAAAGAGAACATCACCAGAGGATATCCGCTTTTTTACCGACAGTCAAGCGGTCGTTCGAGCACTCAGCCCCTCTTACACCCACTCAGATGTGGTTCGATCCTGTCTCTTATCTCTTAACGAGATAAGTGTTCAGAATTCTGTCCAAGTTATCTGGATACCGGGTCACAGTGGATTCGAAGGTAACTGCAAAGCTGATGAGCTCGCGAGAGCTGGAGCTGCGTAATCAAATGTTAGTAACTTACCCACAATCCACATTCCGCTCTCAACATGTAAAATGCTCATTGATCGAGAATTTCACAGCATTGCTGATCGGAGGTGGCGAGTGGAAACTACTTGCGTTACGACCAGACAAATCTGGCCATCCTACGATCTGAAACAGACAAAAACCCTTATAAGTCTTTCGAAACACGAACTAAGGCATATAATATCTCTTATCACCGGCCACTGCCTTTTGGGCACTCACGCACGTCGGCTCGGGGTTCCTCAAAACGACCTGTGCAGATACTGCGAGGACGAAGATGAGGAAGTATCGAGCAGACATTTGCTGTGCAGTTGTCCCGGTCTAGCCCGAAGTCGACTCGCTCTTCTAGGCTCTCCAACAATTGACAATCTTTCAGTACTCTCGAACCTGAAAATCGAATCTCTCATCAAATTCTCGAAACGAATTAATATCTTTGATTAAAATCTACAATAAAAATCTCGGTTAGGTGGGGAAATCATATAACATAATGATCTCTAGGGCAACACAACGGACCCAACTTGCGGTCTATGTGGCACTCCGATGCGGGGTCACCCTTAAACCAACCCAACCAACCAAATAGTTAAAATTTTAAAATAAAAAATAAGAAAAAATTGTATAATCTTATAAAGACATAAAAAAATATATACAAGAACAAAAAACCAAAAAATATATTAGCTAAAAGTTTAATTAAAACAAAATTTAAATTTTTTGTGTTGTAAAATTTACAATTTTATGAAAACATAATAAAATTAAATACAAAAACAAGCGCAAATAAAATTTTAAATAAAAAAATTAAATTTTATAAAAACGTAAACAAATTAAATAAAAAAAAACTAGTTAAAAATTTAAAATAAAAAAAAAATAAAAAATGCTTTTTGTGAAATTGTAAAAAAAAAAAAAAAATAAATAAATAAATAAAATTTTAAATAAAAAAAAAATTTTTTGTCGAATACACTACACTTTTATAGAAACATAAAAAAATGAAATACAAAAACAGCAAAAATATTGCAGTTAAAATTTTAAATGAAAAAAAAAAATAATTTTTGTGTTGTAAAAAACACAATAATTCATAAAAACATAAAAAATTACATACAAAACAAAACAAAAATAATTAAAAATTAAAAAAAGAAAAATCCTTTTTGTTGTAAAATGCATTAAAATTTATAAAGACGTAATAAAATTATATACAAAAAAAAAAAATTTAATTTTAATAAAAAAAAACAAATTTTTGTCAAATACATTACAGTTTTATAAAAACGTAAAAACAAATTAAGTACAAAAACAAAATATTTAACATTTTATATTAGAAATTACACTTTTAAACATAAAGAAAATGAAATACAAAAAAAGTTGAAACTACTATTGTTTTGAACACGAGTGTACAAACACTGCCAATTTTTATAGCAACCGCCTTATTTTAAAGGTTTCTCTATTCCCAAAACCTTTTTTCTTTCTCTACTTCCCAAATGGTTCGGCTAATATTTGCCTCAAGTTCTATATCGGTACTGAATTATCTGCAGAGAAACGATCTTTCAGAGCACTCCAAACAATAATCTGATCTGCTATCAGAAATTCAAATCATCAGATTGATGCTAGAATTCTAATAAAAAATTCTGATGAATTCCATGACCTTTTTGCTCGAAAATCTATACTTCTCCTTTGTTAAATTCAAGTTTGAGTTCTGTAGTATAATCTGGAAACCTCACTTTATCGGATATTCCTTAAGAAACGAAAAAAATCAGAGGTGATAGTGCTTCTTACATACTTGGGCTGCCAACATTAGAATTATGTGAACAGTAGAAATGCTAAGGAAATTGTATTCCATTCACTCCATCATTCTGCATTGCCTGCCATTGTCTCCTGTTACTGTTTCTAAACAGTAAGTACCCACTGCTAGACCATCGTGTTTGCCGAAACTTTCGCCTTGTGGCTTCTAACTATTTCTGCATTACAGGAACAATATTTGAGTTCGTTGAATCTGTGCAAGAGAATTTGTAACTAAATGCATTAAAAAATGATATTGAGCCTCCATACGATATAGTTTCATCTACCGCCCATACATAAATTAGATTAAGATTTAAATACTTACTGTAAACCCAAGGTTAGCTTCTAAGCGATACAGCATATAAAACTATGTATTAAAAGAAAATTACCATCCCCACCTTATAATTCTATGCGTTCTATGAGTTCAACAAATGCAGAAATTCTCACACACAAAACTATAATACCCCACCAACCGCACCAATACTAACTTCTCATATTAACTTCTCATTTCTCCACTCTACAACCAGTCCTCGGGCACTCCCTACGCTTAACAGCTGGGAACACAATAAGAAATATGGCAGTCGCCATAGGTGACACGCAGAGCAGTTAAGTGTTGAAGCAGCATTCCATTATTACATATTTGAATATCCTGTCAAGTTGCATAAAGTATTCAAGTTGATGTAGTTGCCAATAGAGTATGCATTTACGAGGTGTGGCTCTGAAGTAATAAGACGAAGGCTATAAAACACTTTATTTTTATTTCATTCATGGAGCAATTTTTTGTTTGATGTAGTCAGGTCCAGGTACGGTATTTCAAAATGGAAGTAGAAAAGTCGAGAAATGGAAAAGTGAAAAGTCAATGCTTTCTTCCATACCTCTACGGTTAAGGTGAAGTGAAAAGCTGGAACAGGCAGCCACAAAAAATTGTGCTGTTTATGAACGCAATGCAGTAACAAAACTCAGTGGTAGTTCCAACAAATTCGCTCTGTTGGTGTTAGTGTTGAAGATAAGGCACGCTTTCCTAGGCCGATTCTCGAAAATGTTTTAGAGAGGGAATTGAGTATTAGCTAGAAAACCGTCTGAAACTACTCGTATTTGCCTAAGGCTGGTTTCTGGTTTCAAAAACAAGTTTGTTGCTTGAGTGCTAAACAAATTGACGCAATACTACTGTTTGGACCGAATTGATGCCAGAAATTCTTTACTGAGAGTCAATGAAGTGGTCCTACTACATAAACGAGAACCGGCAATGAAATTTGAGCCACAACAAAAACAACAGCCGAAAAAAGTCGTAATCAAATCGCGTGTAACGACCTAAAACTTAACAATCGAATTTGAGTCGAATTTAGAGAAGGTTTATTTTGGCGTTTAGTGGGATTGAGAGGGTAACATCCACTACGAGCTCTTGCCATTCGGCCCCTATTAGCAAAGACTTACCGGATTGAAGTAGGCGATCGATCACACGCAGCCATAATTGACGAACAGGAAGGGAAGGAATTGTGTTCTATCTATACAATGCCTGACCTCACACATCTTTAGAGATGCGCCAGAAACTACGAGAGTTTTAGACGGGAAGTATTATTCCATCTTTCGTATAGGTCTGACCTAGCTTTTCAAGCAATTGCAAGATTTTTCACGTTAAAGTTAAACTTCGCTCATGACGGGTTTAAGAGGATTAGCTTTTCTATTGACTTTCCCAAATAATCTCGCACAAGCAAAGATGAGTGAGCAGTTGCATTATTATAACTCAAAAGTTATAAATTTTTTTTCCAGTCATTTTTTCGTTTAAATTTAAGGTAATACTTCTCATTTACCATACGACTTTGTAAAGGGTTTTCCAATAAGAGGTGATATTCAAAGAAAAATGCTATTTTTTAATATAAATGATCGGATGTTTATTTCATTATAAAGAGGAAGGTATGCCATTGATAGTGGAAAATAACATCAGGCAAATGACCACCACGACCACGCTAACAGGACAATATCATTTTTATGAAATTTTCCATAACCGAATTGCAGAGTGGCTGCCGCATGTCCTCGATAGCCTCACGAATTCCATCTTTGAGGCCTTGAATCGACCCTAGGCTGTTGGCGTAAATCTTCTCTTTCACGTGGCCCCACAGAAAAAGTCACAAGATCTCGGGGGTCAATTTTGATCACCTCTTCGAGAGATAACACGGTCCGGAAACTTTTCTCGTAAAAGATCAATGATGTGGCATGTAGCGCCGTCTTGTTGAAAATAAACGTTGTCCAGATCAATACCATCCAATTCCGGCCATAAAAAACCGTTACTCATCTCTCGATAGCGATAGATAACACCTGTTGTTGGAAGACCTTTTAGTAAGAACTCCTGTTGCACACTGGTGATCAAAGAAAACAGTGAGCAAAACCTTGATATTTGATCGAACTTGGCGTGCTTTTTTTTGTCTCCGTGTTCTCTTGGACCCTGCCATTGGGACGATTGCACTTTGGTTTCGATGCCATAACCATATACCCATGATTCGTCACCAGTGTGTTCCTTTTAAGCAAATCTGGATCATCGTTGACGTCATTTCACGATTTCTGAGCGATGCTCATGCGACGTTGTTTTTGGTCAAAATTCAAAATTCAGCAATTTTGGAACAAACTTCGCTGCCACACGCCTCATGCCCAAAATTTCCGAAAGGTTTGCAAGACATGAGCTAACCGATTTGCCGACAACTGCAACTTCCCTAATTTTGATTCGATGATCCATAATAATTTTCTTCACTTTCTCACAACATTTTCATGGGTTGTTTCTGTGCTGGGGCATCCAGAGCGAGCGTCGTCATTCACATCTTCTCGACCCGCTGTGAAAAGCTTGTGCCACTTGTAACCATTTTTTTGACTCGGAGTACTCTCACTGGATGCCGCTGTCAACCTTTAAAGTGTTTTTGTTTTTTTGTTTTACAAAAAATTTTATGCAACTTCTTTGAGCCATTTTTTCGATAGCAGAAAATCGCAGAAAACGCAAAACTTGGTCTTATTTATGCCTCTCACAAACAAACTAAACATCCTATATTGCTAAAACCTGTTAGTTAGTTAAAGTGGTGTTTCTTCCTGAATCCAACTAGCGCTTCCACACCATTTTGTTGCCACAACCTCGTTACCAACTTGTTTAACGGTTATTTACAGCATGACTAAATCCACTCTGTGCGGTTTAAGCACCTTATTAGGTTGTTGACATTTAGGTCACACAAATGTTCGAGACTCTCTCAGGATTAACATTCTGTCCTTCCATAGGACAAGCCATTCACAGAGGAAATGGAAGACTGTTTCCTTTTTCTTCGGTTATTTACAACTGTGACAGTATGTGTTGTGAGGGATGCCCATTTTGGCTGCTTGTTCTCCGATGCACCAAAAGCCAGTTATGACTGCCGTTAGTCTCCAGGCGTCCCGTCGTTTCATGTTTATCAATGTCAACGATTGCTTGAGGTTGTAGGTGGGCCATAACATTCTGCTAATTTTGCATTTCGTCTGGTCTTTCCATCTGCAATCCGCGATGCGGAGATATTTTAGGGAAATTGCATTCTTGACTGCACCTAATGATGTGAATACCGATTCTGTGGGAGCGTTATTCATGGCAGATCCACCGCTTGCCAGTTCATCTGCTTTTTCATTACCTTCAATGTTTCGATGTCGCGGGACCCAGATTAAGGTAACTTTATGGTTTTCACTCCAGGTGATGAGGCTATTCCTACTTTGTTTCACCAACTTAAAGGTTGTTGTAACCGAATCCAGAATTAAAAGAGAAATCAGCGATTAGTAACCTGCACTCGGAGAATGGGTGTGCAAACACATGACTTCTGCAGAAGTTGTCTAGACAAGGAAGAGACGATCCCGCACCTTCTCTGTCACTGCCATGCTCTATCCAGACGTAGACTCGCCATTTTGGTCGAACAATTCTTTAATGAATTAGAAGATCTCGGCTCTGTCGAAATTAAGGATCTTACGAAATTTTTGAAAAGTACACTTTGGTTTTAGGAGGGATAAGGGCTAGTTCCCCACGCGGCATCTCAATGGGCCATGAGCCAAAGTATGTCCTACAGTGGACAACCGCTTCAACTGAACCTAACCTAACCTACAAGCTTCCCCAATTGCCAGTACTTCCGCCTAGAAGACACTGCTGGTATTAAGGAGACGCACAGATTTCTCAATTTTAAGTCTATGAGAATATATACCAGCTCCAACAACACAATCCATTTTACTGCCATCTATCTGTATAGACTGTAGTGTCGAAGTTGTTTAGAGAGAATCCCTTATTCCATTCTTCCCTAGATGGAAAGAGAGTGGCGAAATTCCTATTGAATGTCACCATCGGGACGATGTAGTTAGTCCTCTGCGAGGTTAACCAGCCGAGTGTACCAATATATAAAAAATAATAATCGAAAGTCGAATGTACGCAGCATGCGAGATTTAAAAATTGACCTTATTTTAGAAACACACCTCGTACGTGGCGAGTATTAATGAAATATTGAATGAAAAAATTAGACAATTAGAAATTCTTTTCGCTTTTATTGCTAATCAAAGTTCGAATTTGAGATACGTATTTCCATATCGTTCCTAATTTGCTGTACAAATACTGTATACGCTAATGTGCGCATATCCTCCTCTCATTCATGCATTTAAGTATATATATTTATCGGGACAAAAGCAGGATATTGCCATACATAACCAGCTCCGATAAATATTTTTATGCAATTCAGCTTTTTTAGCATTTTTTTTTTTTTTTTTTTTTTGGTACGCTCGGCGCAACACACCCTTGCTTTGTAGCAGCAACTTTGTATGCGCTTTCAGTGTTTTTCTCGATTTATGTGCTTCATCAATGCACTTCCTTTTTAAGCATTTTTTGTGCAGTAGTTTTTTCTTTGATTTTTTTTTTTTAATTTTTTTTCGTTTGCTTTGTTCGATACTCAACATGTAAAGGGATAAAAATAATGCACTTTGGCATTAAATTACATCAGCAATACAACAAAAATAACAAGAAGTAAAGAAAATACTTTTTTCCACACTTAGCTAGCTGTTGTGCGCGCAACAGCCAGCCATAAGCGCGCACACACACTCACACACACATGCACTGAGTACTGCCGGCTGTGGTTCAATGTCCTTGCAGGCAATCCTTGCTGCTGCTGCTGCTTGTTGCTTGCGCGTTGTCCTGCTGAACTGTCGTTGATGAAGTGTTGCAATGCTTTGTTAATACTGCACACATACACACATTCACACATACATACTTGCCCATATATGCACGCTCTTCAGTTGTTTGCTGCCCCTTTTTGCCTGTGTGGTCATCTTTTTTGCAAAGCCAACATTTCAAGGACCTTTTGCATTGTTTGTTGTTGCTGTTGCTGTTGTTGGTTGCTTTTTGATCTTATTTTGCATGTACTTTACGTTATCCTTTCGTTAGTTGGTGTTTATAATGCGCGCGCATTATGTCAACACTCGTGCAAATGGCGAACAAGCAGAAGAAGAAGCAGCAGCAGCTGCGGCAGCGGGCACTTTTGAGTCAAAGTGCAAGCTTCGACCAGCCATCAACGTCGCTTGTAGACATTGCGAAACGTATTGACTAAGGTTAGTTTTTAGGGGCACAACTCGGTGCTTCTTTTTCATTTGCTATTTAAAAAT
This sequence comes from Anastrepha obliqua, assembly GCF_027943255.1. Lineage (NCBI taxonomy): Eukaryota > Metazoa > Arthropoda > Insecta > Diptera > Tephritidae > Anastrepha > Anastrepha obliqua. Next base: position 117,594,208 of record NC_072893.1, on the reverse strand, counting down.
GTGTATGTGTGTGTGTGCTTTTAAATAGGGTTGCAAATTGCGTTCAAATACCATGCAACATTTTTTTGCGCGCGAAAACGTAAATTGAAACGAAGGCAAAGGAGGCAAGGGAGGCATTGCGTGGAGAAAATAATGCAGGAAATTTGTATAAAATAAATATAAAAATATTTTACAACAAAAAATCCACTAAAATACGAAAAGTTGATTTGCAGGCGACTTCCAAATGCTTGAGGAAGTGGCAGAGTCCATTCAATGATGCTGCTGCGAATGTGTCAAACTATGAAGAAAGTGCGTCAGATTTCCTGGCAACTACTTCATCGAGGAGCTGGATAGTCTCACTAGCAGTGGGTTTGAATGGATTCGCCTGAAAAATTGGATCTACTTAAAAAAATATGAAGGAATAGGATTTGGAAAAGATTTATTGTGCAACCATAAAAGCCTCTGCGATTACTGAGTGAACTCTTAACAAGGGAAGTACGTCCAACTTGACCATATTAGTAGCTCCAGGAAAGCGAGGTGGTAATCATTGGAATGCCAGCTCACTGTGTACACTCTAGAAGCAGCTGACGCAGCCAAAAACAGTACTGTAGTAGACTTTAATAGACCACTAAAGTAGATGGGTTAGCTTTGGTTGAAGCGGACAATTGCTGTAGTACACACTCAGGCTCATAGTCCATTGTGACCCCGCATGGGCGAACTTGTACTTATCGCCCCTAAAGCCTGTATGCATTTAAAAAAATTTAGAAAATCGCTGATTTCACAAAGTACAGATCTTCCAAATCAATAAAAAATTGCCCACCTAAAATGGCAAATCTACGTCTGCATAGAGCAGGACAATAGCGGAGGAGGTGCGAGATCGTCTCTTCATCATCTGGACAGTTTCTGCAGAACCACAAATGGTGGAATCTCCGAAGGTGCCATTCTGAGTGGTACTCAGGTTAAGTGCTCACTGGCTCTTGAGTGTATCGAGAAACGCAATTTGTTAGGAATGCATAATCCGCATCTAGCTAATTTTGGTCCCAGAGCACAGGGGTATAACTGGAAATGAAGTAGCGGACGCATGGTAGAAGAGGCTGCGGCCTCGTTATTAATAGGACCCGAGCACTTCCTTGTCCTGGAATAACAAACCATCAAGAAGAAGCTTAAGAGTGAAGAGCTAAGTCTAAAGGAGACTAAAAAAAAAACAAAATAATAATTGGCGCGTACACTTCTGTTAGGTGTTTGGCCGAGCTCCACCTCCTATTTGTGGTGTGCGTCTTGATGTTGTTCCAAAAATGGAGGGACCTACAGTTTCAAGCCGACTCCGAACGGCAGATATTTTTTATGAGGAGCTTTTTAATGGCAGAAATACACTCGGAGGTTTGCCATTGCCTGCCGAGGGGCGACCGCTATTAGAAAAATGTTTTTTTTTTATTAATTTTGCTTTCACCGAGATTCGAACCAACGACCTCTCTGTGAATTCCGAATGGTAATCACGCACAACCCATTCGGCTGCGGCGGCCGCCGGAGATTAGCTGGCACAAATTTAAGGGGCTCCTCCAGGCGAAATCCTTGCTCGGTAGAAGGCTAAGACATCTCGGGCAATGGCAGGCAAAATAGAGACATATACGCTCAGCCCAGCCCAGCTTCAATAAGTGAACTGGGCTTGTATGAGATACCGTGATGAGTAAAGGGCACGAAAGACCATCAGATCGAAGTGCAAACCTCAAATCTAATCTAACTATGTAATCGCCTCACGTATTTTCATTGCAGCGTCGGCAAATATGGTACCCAAGCTGAATCCGTGTGGTAGAAGAGATTAAATAGCCGCATTGGAATTGTTGCAGCCTCAATGACAAATGGAGTCTGTTGTCTACACTAGCGGAAGTGCCGATGCATAAGTCTTCAAGAAATGCTCTATTCATGCACACCATAATGTACAGAATGCCAAGGCGTGGCGAACATCAAACCGTTAATTGGTTCTCAGCGAATTTCAGGGAGTCAGCTGGCATAATAAGGAAGATGACAGCGGTTTGTTTACAACAGAGGTCGCCAGAAACTTCGATTATGTTGGTGATATAAGAAAAAATCAACTCGACCAGTGGCTCTGTTACTTTTTCGTCATCTGAGCAATGACTGATTGGACGAACGTAAAGATACGTGTGAAATGAGCGGCTACATTTAGGCTAACAATTCTCCTACGACGTAGCAGCCAAAGTTACTTTCACAATTTTGTTTGAATTCATCATTACACTCCAGAAACTAACAAAACAATGTGTCCTGGTGAATCTGTTCCAACGAAGGCGAAGACAGTCCCATCGGCCGGAAGGGTCATGGCGACGATTTTTGGGATGCTAACGGCGTCATACTGACGGATTGTTTCATCGACCAAATATTCACAAAAAATTGAAGGAGACACGGCTGCATTTGGCGAAAAAGAAGGTAAAGTTTAACCACGATAACGCACTAATACTTCCATCCGGGGTTATCGCCGCGGAACTGCATGGATTGCGTTATAAATTGTTGCAGCGCCTCCCATATCCACCCGATCTGGCTCGCCGCGACTTTTTCCTGTCCCTAACAAGGACAACGTAAAGTCTCTCTGCCAACAAGTGCTACTTGGCACTAAGTAGGCAAATGAGTAGTAAAAAAGTCCTCTCTCGACGAACCAAACTAACACTCTGCGAGGCTCTCCCATGCCCGTCCTAACGTATGGCGCAGAAGCGTTTACGATGACAACGTCCGATCAAGCGAAGCTTGGAGTGTTTTGCGTAAGATTTTTGGATCTTTGCACATTGGTAAGGGCAAATATTGCAGGCGATGGAATGATGAGATGTATGAGCTTTAGGACGACAAATACATAGGACAGCGAATAAAGATCCAGCGGGCTTCGTTGGCTGGGTCATGTCATCCGAATGGATACAAACGCTTCGGCTCTCAAAGTACTCGATGCGGTACCAGCTGATGGTAGCAGAGGAAGAGGAAGGTCTCCTCTGCGTTGGAAAGATCAAGTGGAGAAGGACTTCGGCTTCACTTGGTGTGTCCAACTGGCGCCGGTTAGCACGAGAAAGAAACGACTGGCGCGCTTTGTTAAACTCTGCCAAAATCGCGTACGGTGCATTCCACTGTTACGTACAGACAAGTTCAACTAATTTTACGGGTTATATTACATATAGCACTTAATTGTTTTATCAAATATATACTTTTTTTTCTCTAATTTAATAGATTATATACTAGTCTTTAATAGTGCGAAGAAACATTTAAAAAAAGTCATGAAATACTGAAGAAAAATGCAAACAACGTACGTCAAGTCAACCAACATTCGAAATCGTTATAGTTTTATTCAGATTTCAGCGAATATATTACAGGTGCATAAAAAGTGTCTTCGAAGGAAATTATAACTAAGAATCAAGCTTGCTACTAGCGAAAAAAAATATTAATTAAAACATATATTTATAATTCAAAAACATTTTTTTATATTTGTCACGTACAGACAAGTCACGTCACGTACGGGACATAGTTCAACTTAAATCTATAATATATATTATGTAAAAATCAATAGGTAAATACAGTTTTGTCTTGGGAAAGGCAATGTTTTCTGCACTCCACAACTTTCTCCTCAGTTTTAATAAAATGGAAGTTGGAAACTCCAGTTATCGCTTTGGCATTGTCCCAGCACTTTTAATCCTTTCATAAATTTCAGAGGATGGCACATAAATCACACGTGGTTTTGTGACTAATTGAGAAGCTAAATCAGAAAAGTCCTTGGCTGATTGGACAACAACATGTTCATTTTGGCTCATCATTTTCTCTCTTACCATTCTTTTGATATTTCCGCCAACTCCGTCTATCACACCTTTTCCATGCGATGTAGCAAAATATTTCCAATAAAAGGGCCTTTTGTACTTTTCACTCAACATTGATGTTAGTTTAACCATATAACGGTTCTTAAATTCCGATGAAGGGCCGTCACTCCAAATCATTTCCGCTGAAAGTAAGTCTTCATTTTCTTTATGCATCAAGTCAAACAACTTATTGATGAAAACAAAAACTGTATCCTTGTCTTTCGAATTTGCATCTGAGCATATAAGATATGTTTGGCAATTGCCTTTGTAAAAACTTGCAGCAGTAAATAAGAGAACACTTGTTCGTGACCAGAGTGCGCTTTGAACTTCATTCTGGTATTCAGAGCCAAAAGACATCGCAAAATCAACTTGAAGGATTCGCACATTTTCATTGCGTTGGTCTTTTTGAAATTCACCGGCTTGAACTCGTTTTAAATTAACATGCTTCATCATAATATGGATAGAATCAATCAATTTTTCTTTAAGTTCACCTGAACTTGTTTCGTGGTTTACAAAACGCAGTTTATTTTCTGAGTTTTTTTCTCATTCCTTCCATACACAGATTGTACTTAAATCCATAGAAATTAATATTTTTTTGCCATCAGAACAAGTATCACATTCATTTTTCCAACACTTCGAATCCAAAGAAGGATAACATAAAATCATAGTCCACCAGTCGTTACAATAATTTTGTTTCAAACCTTTCAATTTGAATATACAATTTTCAAGAGTTAGACATTTGCACTGGTCTGAAGGTGTGTCTTTCATTAGCAAAACGTTTTTCGGTCTTAGACTACAAAATTTTGAGAATCCAATCTCGATACTAGGAAAAATTCTTTAAAAATGAAAAAGGCTTCTCGTAGGTACAAAGTCAAATAATGCTTTTGACACTTCTTCTTAATGCCGTTTTCCCAAACAACTATGAAATCATTTGCGCCTGGGCAGGTATACACAATATCCGGACGATAGTAAAATGCTTTCACATCGTCATAACGTGTATCGTCACCTGATGTGCTAATGTTTAGGCTTTCTGCTAGAGCAATATTCATTTTACGCGCTAGTTCTGTAACAACCGCTTTTTTCTTTCTTGGTGATTGAGGCAGTGCTTTTAGAGACTTTTGAACAGCTTTAGATAAAGTCTGTTTCGACTTGTACGGAGATTCAGTACTTAAAGGAGAATCAGTAGGATTTTTAAGTTCAACCCGCTTTTTTGCCCTTTGCAATCTCTTCTTATCCCTTTCCTTAAGTGAAATTGCTTTTAACTCACCTTCAGAAAGATTTTCTGCTTTCGTTTACGAAGCTCACGCAATCTTTTAGTCTTATTAGCGGTAAAGTTTGGATCTTTCTCTTTTTGCTTTTCTCGAAATTTTCGCATGCGGCTGGTTGATGGTTGCTGGTCGCTTATTTTTGCGTTATTGAGATTTGCAGTACAAAAAAGGGCTTTGTTTATTACAAACGCCAGTAAAAGTTGAAGATCTCAGATAACTTATTCTTCGGCGTCACGTACAGACACTTTATTATCACCAAAAACATATTGTAAGCAAGGCGATTTCAAACAAAATTGTTTCACCAGCTTTTAGACCGCTAAAAGTTAGCTGTTAACAGAAAAATTCAATTTGTATAGTTGACTTGTTTTACAATTATTAATAGAAAAAAGGAATTAAGCGTCACGTATGGGACATCAAAACTTACCTTTCCGTTATGATTAATTTCTTATCAAAAAAACACTTAACCAAAAAAATGAGTATGCAGTTAAATACAGCGGACCATACACTATAACTAAGAACAGAAATCTACTTTCTATCTGATGAACAATAGCGGCAGCGACCTCGCAAAAAGTTGTGTAAAGACTAATGAAAAAATCCGACTTGTTGTTACCCTCAATAAATAACGGTATTTACAAAAAATGAGACATACCCACTACAACTTTTGTAAATTATTTTAGATGAGAATATAATCTCACTATGTACGTGCAATAATATATAAAAATTGCATATTTGTAAAACAGTTCAGAGTTCCACTTTTTCATGGAATGCTCCGTAAGCGGTTATCGCGCCAATTCAGAAGAAGAACATGAAAAAATGGCTCGCGGGGAAAAAAATTTAGTTCAAACGAGGAAGTCATCGCCGAGACAGAGGCGTATTCTGGAGAGTTCGACAAATGCTATTTTTTGGAGGGTTTAAAAAATGACCGGAGCGTTGAGAGAAGTGTGTCTTTCTAAAACAGGACTATGTTGAAAAATTGAAAAAATTTTTTTTTTTTAAATAGTGTCTTCATTCCGAGCACGGGTACTTGTTGAACCCCCCTCGTGAAGCCTCTTTTCTGTGGAAGTCGGTCTCTGCTGGGAGCAACTTTTTCGCGACAAAAATGCCCTGAGAGGCTTGCGATTTCTGTCTCACTATAGGCATCACATCATAATGCCGCACTGCCATGTAAATCCACGCAAAAACTTTTACATCAACTTTTTCTTCAATACCAAAATTCAGCGTTAGTTTCTGAAAGGCAGCTGTGCAGCTCGGTTCCATGCTTTCGTGGGAGCATGGAATAGTGAAAATTGTCTAAGCATTGTACAGCTCCGAAAAAAAGATGCTATCCGCCTACTGCTGCTTTTATTTTCAATGAAATTCTGAGAAATAAATGATGACTGTAACTCAGCAAATGTGATTTCAGAGGAGAGTTATGTTTTGTCTATATATGGCTGGCTTTGTAATGCACCTATGGAAAAAATTTAAATAAAAAGAGTTGTAGATTGCATGAAAAAAGTGCATCGGTATTTGGGTCAACAGGATGAGACTCACACAAAAAAATAAAAACACAAAAAAAAAAAATAAAAACATAAAAAAATAAAAACATAAAAAAATAAAAACACAAAAAATAAAATCACAAAAAAGGCAAACACAAATATTTAAATAAAATGAAATAAAAAGAAAAAAATTGGCTGCGTTATGAAAAGAAAAATCGACGCATTGAAAACCAGACTAACAGTCCCATCGAGGCTATGTAAGTGCAGCCAAATTTATCTGAATATGTCTACATATATGGCGGCAAATCCTTTTCAGTATTGTGGGAATGCATTCAAGCACAATGCACAATGAAGCGTAGTGCAGTAGAAGTACTTAAAAACAAAAAAAAAATTAATAAAAAAAAAAGATCGCTGTAAAAAATTGAAGCTGCTTTATTTTCGTTTTGAAAACCACACCGCTTCAACGCCCTCAATGCGCTACAAAAAACACTAACTACAAGCACTGCTATTCAAAGCGCGCTTGCCAAGCTGCTCAACGACAACTCATTCAAACATATTTTTTTCTTCTCTGCATAAATGCATCCTTTTTAAATATTTTATATGAAAATATGCTCGCAGTTATACAAATACTTCTTTTTACCTGTCTTTTCTTAAGCTCCTTCAACCAGCCAACCGACCAACCAACCAACGAATCAACCAACTATTCTCATAGTGCACTCAGCTCCTCCTACTTTCGTTGCTGTCTTTGTGTGTGCACATCATCCTGTTCATTGCTTGCGCTTGTTGTTGGTTTTCTCCTTCCCTTCCTCCATTGGTTATTGCGCCAATCGCTTTTGCTTACCGCACTACTTTCAAGCATTTACAATTTAGCTTTGTGTCGCTGCATAAATCTATATACTTATACACACTCACACATACATATGTGCGTGTGTTCCTGTGTTCCCGTGCGAAACTAATACTTATAGAGATTTGTGAGTATCCTTGTCACTGCCATAGCTGCTTGAAGGACAACAATTACAACTACTACTTGAACCTTATGGCAACTGAACTTTATATGGCACTTCAGCTTCTTCGACTATTGCTCCGCTATTGTTGACTACTGAGTATCTCCGACTGCATATTGTAAAAGAAAAAAACATAAACTACTGACACAACTAATCCGGCGCTGCTTACCCTCGCTAGCACATCCTGTTTTGTGCAACTCAGCTTTTGTAGCGTGTAAAGTGAACTTTGGCTGAAAAATAGCATAATTATGTGCATACCTACATACAAGTTGCACTAAATATGCATGTAAAAGTATGTATAGGGGTATTCGTTAAGAGTGCTCGAACTTAAACAAACAACAAAACAATTTATAGAATACTAGCAAACCCGGCCCGCTTCGCTGGGCAAAGACATGGTGGGTCCACGTTTTGGCATATATTTCGAGACCCTAGTCATCAATAGGTATGAAAATTACCCCACATTAAAGCACTTATCGACAGCTTTCATTTGATGCCCATATTGTATATACACATCCGAAGGTTACCCGGGCCCACGTTTTGACCTATATCTCGAGACCCCAGTCTCGAAGCGGCATGAAAAATACTCTGTACTAAAGCATTCACCAACAGCTTCAGTTTGACATTCATATTGTACAAACACATTCTAGGGTCCACGTGTTGGTCTCTATCTCGGGACCCTAGTTACGGAGCGCCATGAAAAATACTCTGAACTAAAGCATTCACCAACAGCTTCCATTTGATACCCATATTGTATATACACATCCGAAGGTTACCCGGGCCCACGTTTTGACCTATATCTCGAGACCCCAGTCTCGGAGCGGCATGAAAAATACTCTGTACTAAAGCATTCACCAACAGCTTCAATTTGATATTCATATTGTACAAACACATTCTAGGGTCCACGTTTTGGTCTCTATCTCGAGACCCTAATCACGGAGCGGCATGAAAAATACTCTGAACTAAAGCATTCACCAACAGCTTTCATTTGATACCCATATTGTATATACACATCCGAAGGTTACCCGGGTCCACGTTTTGACCATTTTCCCGGCAACTATTCGAATTTTTCTCACCTTTAAAACCTTCCCTAGACCTCCACGAATAATTCAAGACCAAGATAAGATAAATCCGTTCAGCCATTCTCGAGTTATAAGCGAACATAGGGACAGATTTTCACATTTATATATATAGATTGTCATAATTCTTTTTTTTCCAAAAGTATTCGTTGGCAAGAAAATATGTTGCCTATAGAGCCACGCTGCGATCGGGTGCAACGCGAGCTGTGTGGGATCGCTACAGAGAGCTAAGAAAGGAAGAGAGAGAAATTATCCGACAGAAGAAACGAGGGGCCGAAATACGTGAGTGCGATGAGCTTGAGATGCTGGCCAATAGGAACAACGCCCGAAAATTCTACCAGAAAGTTCGGCGGCTTACAGAAGGTTTTAAGACCGGGGCGTTTTCCTGTAAGAACAAAGACGGCGTTCTGGTGACCGACATCCAGAGCATTTTTAAATTATGGAGGGAACACTTCACGAATCTACTAAAGAGGTGATAGCTGCGCATGGCACAGAGAATGTGAAGATCCCGATACCGCAATCGTTGATGACGGAATTGTCGTTCCGTTACCCGACTATGATGAGGTGGAGAATAGCGATAACACGTCTAAAGAACAACAAAGCCGTGGGCACCGACGGACTGCCGGGTGAGCTATTCAAACATGGCGGCGAGGAGCTGGTAAGGTGCATGCATCAGCTTCTATGCAAAATATGGTCGGATGAAAGCTGCATTCGACAGTACGGAAAGGAGTTACCTGTATGCCGCGATGTCTGAATTTGGTATCCCCGCAAAACTAATACGGCTTTTTAAGATGACGTTGCTCAACACCAGCAGCGCCGTCAGAATTGGGGAGGACCACTCCGAGCCGTTTGATACCAAACGAGGTTTCCGACAGGGGACTCGCTGTCGTGTGACTTCTTTAACCTGATGTCGGAGAGCATCATATGAGCTGCAGAACTTAATCGCTCAATCACAATATTTTATAAGAGCGTACAATTGTTGTATCATCGGCCTTAACAACACAACTCCTAACTGGATAAAGAGGCAAAGCGAATGGGTCTGGTGGGGAACGAGGACAGAACGAAGTACCTCTTATCATCAAACAAACAGTCGGCGCACTCACGCAATGGCACTCACGTCACGGTTAACAGTTATGATTTCGAGGTTGTTAAATACCTCGTTTATTTAGGAACCAACATTAACAGCGATAACCATGTTAGCCTGGAAACCCAACGCAGAATCTCTCTTGCCAAGAAGTGCTACTTTGGACTAAGTAGGCAATTGAGTAGTAAAGTCCTCTCTCGACGAACCAAACTAACACTCTACGAGGCTCTCACCATGCCCGTCCTAACGTATGGCGCAGAAGCGTGGTCGATGACAACATCCGATGAAGCGACGCTTGGAGTGTTTGAGAGAAAGATTCTGCGTAAGATTTTTGGACCTTTGTACGTTGGCAACGGCAAATATCGCAAGCGATGGAACGATGAGCTGTATGAGCGTTACGACGACATAGACACAGCGCAGCGAATAAAGATCCAGCGGGCTTCCTTGGCTGTTTCATGTCATCCGAATGGATACAAACGCTTCGGCTCTGAAAGTACTCGATGCGGTACCAGCTGATGGTAACAGAGGAAGAGGAAGGTCTCCTTTGTGTCGGAAAGATCAAGTGGAGAAGGACTTCGGCTTCACTTAGTGTGTCCAATTGGCGCCGGTTAGCACGAGAAAGAAACGACTGGCGCTCTTTGTTAAACTTGGCCAAAATCGCGTAAGCGGTTATAGCGCCAATCAAGAAGAAGAAGAATTCGTTGGCAATATATTAGTTTGGGGAAAAAGAAATCCATAATTTTTGCATAAAATTCAAAACTGTGTTTAAGATTTTTCGGATTGTTCGATTTGGGTCACATATGCATCGATTTGTTGTATTGTATTTGTTGCTATTTTAAAGGTCTCTCTCATAGAAGTTTTGGTCCATATTGGCGAAAAACTCTAGTAATCGATTTGGACAACCTTCTCTTGGTACTAATTTCTTATCACTCAAGAAGTCCTTCAATGAGCGAAAAAAAGAGTAATCGCCTGCTACCAGGTTCGGACTATTTGGTGGATGCAGTAAAACTTCCCAACCAAGCTCCTGGAGTTTTTAGTGAGCCACTACAGAGGTGCACGGCAGCCTTGCCTTGTCCTAATGGAACACAAAACCTCTTCTGTTGGCCGTTTCTGACCGTTTCTGGTCAATCGATAGGTTCAAACGGTCCAGTGTTGCCAGTAGAGATCTGAATTTAGTTTTTGGCCATACGGCAGCAACTCATAATAAATGAATCCTTTCAAGTCCCACAAAAAACATAGTAGAACATTCCTGGGCATTAGTTCTGGTTTGAAAACCATTTGAGTTGCTTCATCACTCCTTGACCCTAATCGTTTTCACTCAATATTGTCGTATGTGACTCATTTCTCATCCCTAATCACCATCCGTTTAAGAAATGAGTCGCTTTCATTGCGTTTGGCCAAAGCTTCGTAAATGGAAATTCGATGAATCATGTTTTTGGTGTTAATTTGTGTGGCACCCACAGTTTAAAACTACGCCTACTAACGTTGCCGATCAACTTTGATTACAGCCATCTTTTCTATTTCTTTTTCCCCACACTAATAATTTCGGAATAATGTTTTAAATTTCATGAAGCTCTACTGACACCGGAGGTCAAAATTTCATGGCAAAAAGTGACTATTGCAGAGTGTAGGGGAGACTGATGAAATTGCCATGAACTTTCATCGCTCCTAATTAGTTGATTTTGCTTATGAAGCTCTCTATGTTTCTATGTCCTGGAACCCAGATCAGAGAAATGTTACCTGCACACCCAAGAGATGTGATCTCCTCCTTAAAGGAGTTTACTATTGTAGTTTCGATCTGCACCATAGCGTCGTCAGAGCCTTGATCGCGGCTAGACCATCGGAAAAACTGTTAATATCAGAAACGAGCCTAATAACCAAAGATAATTTTCTTAGTCGATTTAAAAAGGTCCCTCTATTTGGGGCACAACATCAAGATGCCCTACCATTTGGAATTCAGAGAGAACGTAGGTTCGAATCTCGGTCAAAGATTAAAATGAAGAAAAAGTTTTTTCTAATAGCGGTCGCCCCTCGGCAGGTAATGTAAAACCTCCGAGTGTATTTCTGCCATGGAAAAGCTCCTCATAAAAAAATATCTGCTGTTCGGAGTCGGCTTAAAACTGTAGGTGCCTCCATTTGTGGAACAACATCAAGACACCCACCACAAATAGGAGGAAAAGCTCGGCCAAACATCCAAAACGGATGTAAGCGCCAATTATTTTTTTGTACCTATTTCGACAGCGAGCTCAACAATGGTGCCGCACGTCTTGCCGAAACGTACAAAAGACGGCAACTTTCTACCTTTGCTGTACGGCCGAAAATCTCGCACAACGGCAATGTAGGCAGCACACCATGGTGAAGAGAATGATGAGACCGTTAATCGACTCTCATCGAATTTGAAAGAATCAGCTGATCGTCTGACGTCACCAGGGGCATGACAGCGGGTTCCGTACGAAAAACCTGAGGTTGTGTTGGTGATATACGAAAAAATTAACGCAGTTTCCATTCATGTTACTTCATTGTCGTCTAAATGACGTCAGATTGGAAAAGTGTGTGAATATGTGTGAAATAAGCGGCCCTCTGCTGGGTGATGTTTCAAAATATTGCCTCGAATGACCAAACGTGGTAATCTTTCATCCTTCAATACAATACAATTTACTTTCAATATATTTTTCGCTTTGTACGCCAGTTGTTGTTGTTGTAGTAGTCCACTAAACCCTGCCAGTGCAGTGTAATCACCGATCCTCGCCATCTAAGAGGGAGAGGGCTGTTAGGTGAGCAGGCTTGAGAGGGCATGTAAAAAGTTTTTTACTATCGTGCGGTGTGCCTTCACATGCTGACGGTGGCATTTCCATGGCAGCGGGTTCTGTGTACCGGAATAACTCGGGGTTTTCCCGACCAAGGACTGCCACCCAGTAAACTAGCCTTGTTTAGTGCACCGTACCTCATCCTTCGTCTATCATCACTGGAGGAGCTCCATGCAGCCAGACTGCTCCCAATACTTCTCCTCATGGCTGGCATTGAGCTTAACCCTGAACTTGAAATGCACTTCTGCTGCGTTTTCCAAAGACGGCTCAACCCTAAATCTACATCGGCTAGCTGAACCAGAGCGACGGGTGGCGCCACCTTAAGACCTGTTGAAGCCATAAGCCACACAGGGAGTGGTTCACACGGTATGTGGTCACGTGTTGCTCCGGTCATCAGGCGCCCTCAGCCCACGTGTCTACTATTTCACAACATACCAATCGAACTCGTTGCTTTAACGGAGACAAAGAACTCATTCTGGCAGGCCGATACGCTCAAGTCGGTCCAGTTTGACAGTTGTAGGTTTACCAAAATGACCGCTTTACATGTACGCTATCAAAGTTTGAATGCACCTATTGAAACCCCCTTTATGAAGGTTACCTCTTTGCATTCGTGCTAATATTTTTTCTTTTTATTTCCTTTAATTTTGCCTTTTATTTCACTTTATTTTTCTTTTTATTTCATTTGTCACTTCGGCTATGTTCCTGCGCTCGTCTTTGTTCCGTAAACAGCAGCAGTTTTGCATTTAAATAGCTCTATAAACACTTACATTTACCCACACACACATTCACATAAAAATTCCCTCATAGATGTACACAAGTGCCGCTCCTTTACGTTCACTCGCTTATGCAGCGAAAGACACAAATATTCGCTCGTTCGCATTGTTGCAAAAATTTCGCTATTGCATTCCTGCCCTATGTCAATAACACTTGCATTAGGGTCCATTCGCTCTTTCTGTTTGTCAGCGCGTACTTTTGTTTATTGCTAAACTTGTTAAGGTTTTGTTTTTCTTTTGCTCGCTGCATGTGACTCTTGTGCATAGTTTCTCGTAGTCACCAATCAGGTCCTTTCAAAGGAGTCGCACAAAAGTTTCACCCCTCTGGCAAGCAGATGCGTTTACAATGCTTAAATCAATAGAGATTGCATAAAATGATATGAAGTTCGAAGTAGTTAAACCACGCCCGGATTGTTGGTTGGATCTGGAAATAAAAAAATGCTCGCGATATTTTAACTTCCAAAAATTTCTACTCTGAATTTTAACTCAACTTTTACTATCTTTATCCTTCATAACTCCCAAAAAATAGCCGCATTCGCTATTATATTCTCAACGCAGTATTCTGAACCCAACAAGCTTAGGGCTCACCTGCGTACTTCTGTTAGAATGCTTTTAAGTTATTCGTTCTCCATGTTTGCCAAAAATATTGGGAGGTTGAATTAGTTTTAAAGGTTTTTTCGAAGATTTGGGGCTTTATTGTGAAAAAACGGTACAAAATATTTTATTCGAAGTATTGGCCATCGCTAGCTACAACTTTCGCCCATCTTTCGGACAATTTCCGGATGCCGTTTCTCCAAAATTCTGGCCGCTGCTTGGCTATCCATGACTCAACCCATATTTTGGTAGCCTCGTACGAGGAGAACCGCTGGTCCGCCAAATCGAGACTCATATGCCGGAACAAATGATAATCGGAGGGAGCTATGTCTGGACTATACGGCGGGTGGGGTAACACTTCCCAGCCAAGCGTTCCAAGGTATTTTTTGACAGGTTGAGCAACATGCGGCCGAGCGTTGTCATGTTGCAAAATAACCTTGTCGTGCCTTTTTACCGTTTCCGGCCGTTTTTCTTTCAATGCCCGGCTTAAACGCATCAATTGCAGTCGGTAACGATCCCCCGTGATTGTTTCGCCCGGTTGGAGCAGCACAAAATATACGACGCCGACCTGATCCCACCAAATGCAGAGCATGATTTTCTTGCCGTGAATATTCTGCTTGGCCGTCGACGTTGATGCGTGGCCGGGCAAACCCCATGATTTTTTGCGTTTTGGGTTATCGTAGTGGATCCATTTTTCGTCGCCAGTCACCACCCGATGCAAAAAACCCTTCCGATTTTGTCGCTCGATCAGCAATTCGCACGTAAAAAATCGCCGTTCGACGTCGCGCAGCTTCAACTCGTACGGGACCCATTGTCCTTGCTTTTGGATCATTCCCATCGCTTTTAGACGCTTTCAAACGGTTGATTTATCAACGCCCAATGATTCAGCAAGCTCTTCTTGGGTTTGGCACGAGTCCTCGTTTACCAATTCCCCCAATTCCGCGTCCTCGAACTTTTTGGGCTGGCCAAGACGCTCCTTGTCTTCGGTGTGAAAATCACCACTTTTAAATCGTCGAAACCAGTACTCACATGTTGAAATCGACGGAGTATGGTCTGGGTAGGTCTCCTGCAGCAATTCACGGGCTTGGGCTGTATTTTTTTTCAAACTGAAGCAGAAAAGCAAAGCTTCCCGCAAATTGCGTTTCGACGGCACGAAAGTTGACATACTCGGAGCACGAAAACTCTGCGTTGTTTATACTTCAGCGAAATGACAGATACTGATAAACAAAGCCTAGGGATGAGGCTTTGTCATGAATATATATTCAGTATTGCCAACGCGATAAAGTGATAAATAGCGCCATCTGTGTGTCACCTTTAAAAGTAATTCAACCTCCTAATAATCCCCATTAGAATATTTAATATTTTCTCCTGGCGACATTCGACTCTACCCTCTTTCAGAGTCTAGCAACAATCTTCATGATTTGATTTCCTGTATCCTTCATTACTTCCATAATAACGGCTAAACTCTTTGATCTCCTCCTTAATAGTCGACCAACTTTGGTCTATTACAATGCTTTTAAATTTTTTGTTCCTCATAGCATCCAAAACTAATGACCACTAAACTCCTGGATCGTCTCCTCAAGAGTCGGCCGACACTTCATTTACAATGATTTTACACCTTTATCCTCCATTGCTTCCATAATAACCACTAATATATTCCAAATAATAACCACTAAACTCTTGTCTCTTTTCTTCGCAGCATTCTGAACCCACCTCTCTCTTGGTCGACAATCTTTCCTCATTTCTAGATATCTTTTCTGTAAGCTTTTTCTTACGGTTCGTTAAAATGTCTAGTCCTCAGTTATATGGAAAAAAGACTAATCAGTCTTGCGTTCGAGTTATTGCGTTTCAGTCGTTTGCATTATATCGATTCATGCGCAACATGTAATCGGATGATCCCAGATCAGGAAGCCCTTGTAGCAACTTGCAAGAAGAAAAGTTTAACCGACACGGGGCAGAATGTCCAAGACAAAAGGAGACTAAATAGTCGAATTTTCTAGCCCAGGAAGCCTTAAACTGTTTGTTTAATTTAGAACCGAAATATCAACGAACTTTCACTTTCTCCTTCTCTGAGAGGAGCTTCTGCAATGGAAGTTACACGGCAAACCTAGCTTGTACCATCAAATAACCGGTAAACACTATTACGAGTTTGGAAATTGAATAGCGTGGAGTCCTCTCGACTTTCTGAATCCTCCGTTTACTGTACTGGAACCGAAGGGTTTTCGAAGTAGCACATCTTTCTGCCAAGCTTATCAGCAATTTCATTACCCTCATTACAGCACATCCAAGAGATGTGATCTCCTCTTTACAAGAGTTAAATAGTTTGGATCTGCACCATGGCGTCGTCAGAGCCTTGATCGCGGCTCGACTATCGGAAAAAATGTTAATGAGGAGTGAGGGAGAACTCCCACGTTCCCTAAGCGTTTTGCATGCCCGCAGGATCGCAAAGACTTCTGTCCGAAAAACACTAGCAGTATTCGGCAATTTTAAGGAATAATAAGGATAAATTGGAACTAAGAAAATAGAGAAAACCCCTGCTCCGACTCCCGATTCAATCTTGGAGCCGTCAGTGGAGATACAGATACCAGCTTCGGTGCAGATTTTCCTCTCGTTGCGATTCTGCCTACTTGGAAAGATTATCTTGATACAACCCTCAAACACTCTCTGTCCGAAGTTCAGAGAAATACGGATTTAACTGCCTAAAAATGCTGTCATGTCCCTCGAGAGATTTACTCTAGCGGAAATATCGTATAAGTCGATGGAAAGTGAGTGCATAAGGGCAGCAGTGGGGCAAGTTCTACATGCTTTGGTGATGTCAATGCAATCAGTCCTTTGCACCATCTCCAGTTTAGTGATATTATAGTTCTTCCGAAGAGACCAGCCATCGGTACGTTAAACTGGCTTTGGACTTATTAAAACAGGTATTTTCTCATCTGATGCTATAATACTTTGTTTGAGTTGCCTCAAGCAAACTGAGGACACTTCTATGATCAGCTTAATGATTCCAGTTCTATGGTTATTGTGATATTGCAAAAACTCTTACTGAATACAAATAGCTTTTGGGCTAGGCGAGGCCTCAAACTCCTCTATCTGTATCTATTTTTTTTCTGCTCGACACATTTTTAAAGCTCGACAATCCTGTCTTTATTAGCCCAGTGCAACGACATGTAGAATGCGTCCCTCGTGCCGGTTGAGCAAGAGGAAGGAAGTTGGGTTAAAAAGAAAAATCGAATATCTTATCCCATATCCTTTCCGCGCCAGGTTCCGAAATCGTATTATCAGCTGTCTCGGCGTTAAATTTTTTTGTAGGGTGCCGTGAAATACCGATCCTATGCGAACAAACCGTCAACGGTTTAAGCCCTTCAGATACCTTTATCAAGGTCTGGAAGAATGGATTAGCAGGTTACTACGAAGCGAAAGAATTCATATTCCCGTTTACACCTTTTATTGGGAGTTTGGGCGAGCTAATCTTTTATTTGTGATATGCATCTTGATGTTGTTCCACAAATAGGGGGACCTACAGTTTTAACCTGACTCCGAACTACTGAGGAGCGATCGTTATTAAAACAAATTCTTCTATCATTCGATGTTTCTTGCCCGAAGATTCGAACTTGGGCACTTCTGAATGTTAGTCACGTTTCAACCCATTCGGCTACAATGGCCGCAACTCGATTGGAAGGTTGACATTTTCAGTAATCACGCTGCTGTGAAGTCGGGGTGTAGAATGATCTTAGACTGGGAGTCCTCTCTGTGGAAGTTCCCTCTGTGTTGGACCAGATTATGTTGAAGGAAAGACGGACTAAGCTTACCATCAATATGAGTATCATAGAGGAAGCCTGCCATTCAAGTTGGCTAAGGACAGATGAACCGGACTGGGCGTGAATAAACTAATGACAAACCGAATAAATTGATTTATGGGCATATTTTGAGTGTTTAAAAGGAAAGCACTATATGTGCCATTTTGTAAGTGATCTCGCATATAGGATACGAGTTTAAAAATTCGGCCGAATTGGTCTTGTTGATGGCTTAGCTATCAAGTTAGAATAATCACTGACCTATGTATCGGCTAGATAGTAGTCAAAAAAACAAAAAAACTGAGAATGAGAGCTGACTAAATTACGTTTCAGAAAAGAATCCGGCTCTACAGTTGGAGTTCATTAGAGACTTGTCGGTTTACATAATGATGACCTTGGATGAGAATTCGTCCCAATCATCAGAGTGCTGTGTGTTTAGTGATGAAGGAAACACTGAAACCGCTCTCGAAATCTAGCGATCTACCCACTTTAATTCCCAACTTATGTAATTACTATGTGGATTTAAGAAGTCAGAGCCAGTGACTTGCCTCCTCATCATCGACAGTGACTAGCCTCCTCCTCATCACGACCTCTTAAGCATACTCGTACAACATTTTTCTTGGTCCATTTGAGACTTGTCCCTATGCTTAATGATGACCTCGGATGGCCTCGGATGGAAACCCGTTCCAATCATCAGAGTGCTGTCTGCTTAGTGATGGAGAAAACATTGAAATCGACTTCGGAATCCAACGATCTATCCAATTTAATCCGCAACTTTTGTACTTTTGTGACTTGCCTTCTCATCATCGGCCTCTTAAGCCTACAACATTTCTCTTTGTCACCTTTTTTCCTACGAAAAGCTGTCACCGCTGAGTGAAATGTGAAATGTCATTAACTTGGGGTTGAAATAAAAACCACCGCCAGGTGGTAATGAAACTCTAAAAAATTTGCATATAAATATATCTGCACATATTTACATGTCGAAATACGGGAAATAAAATGAAATTAAAAATGAGCGCTGAAATGTGCACGAAAACTATTAAAAAGTAAAAAAGCAAGTTGAGCAGCAATGAAAAGGCGTGACGCGGTGGGAAGCACTGTGCATTAGATACCACAACTGCCAAGCCAAGCCACCACAACATATGATCGTGTGAGCGATGCGGTGGAGCATGACACACAGCTGTCAGTATGAAAAGCGGGAAACCAACAATCCGCAAAGCAAATTGGTGAAAACCAAACGGAAGCGGAACGAAAAAGAGAAAGGGGGAAGCGCCATGAGCCATGACTATTAAAAAGAATGGCAACTGTGCAGCGGTCAAAGACCGGCCAAGCCCTTGATTGTGAAATTTCAATGTCAAATGCGGGTTTTGTCACGCACACGCGCGGTTGGGAACCAACAGAGAAGGAGAAAGAAAAAAGTAGACTTATTTTTGGCAAATATTTGACTAAAAGCAGGAATAAAAAGTTGCGAAATAGCTGAAGAATAGCGAAAGAAAACAGGCAGTGAACATCCCATGGGACTATACCCAGTAACGCTTGAGAAAAGTCGTGGGTGAAGGGAAGACAAATGCGTGAGCGGCTATTGAACTCATACACACACACATATGTGCATACATATTTGTGCCAAGCATAGCGGAGATGTTGCTGGTGCTGCTGCTACAGCCCAAGGGAGAGTGAGCGAGTCAGCAGTGACTCAGCTTGTGGGACAGCGGCGCTGTGAACGAGATAGGCCGCCTAGGATGTCGAGGGCATTAAACTTCACGGTCATGGCGCTCGTATTAAATACACTTACTCATTATTGATAACGGCAAAATTATAGTACACACAAACATATGTAAATGTGTGTGTATTTGAGTTGTAAGATGACAATGACAATGGTAGTCACGTCCAAGGCGAAATTAAAGAAACAAAAAAAAAACAAAGATTTTCAATATAGACAGAGGAATAGGAAAAGGAAAAATCGGCAAAACAACAACAGCAACAGCAGTGGAGTGTATCGAAATCAGAAAAGGTAGTGGAGGGCAGGAACAAAAAAACTTTCACAATGGTTTATGCCAGCTCGGTAAGTTGATAAGCTTTCGTGCCGTGGCCGCACAGCTGAGGGGGAGGTGTGTGGTGGATGCGTGTGTTTAGTGTTACTATGTGCGCGTAGATACGCAGGGCCATGCTCCCAGCGAGTGGAATGACCGATAAGAAGTAATACATGCGTGATATGCGATAAGCGCCATCGAGCACCAAGAACGCATCGAGTTACGTAGCAATCAGCCAGCCCGGTGACCCTTCGACCGCTGCTGTCAGCTGTCAGCTGATGTAGCGTAAATATACTTTTAATAGTAATCAAGCAGTACAGAGTGCACGACAAGGTGATAAAGTAGGGGTGCATTTCGCTTATCGTTCATCAAAATATTTGTATAAAAACTATATTTGTATGCATAAGTAATTAAAAGCATTAGCGACTGTTGACATTTTAAGCTGCTTACTGCGGGTTTTCGCTAGTTGGAGTGAAATATTTAACTTGGTATTTTCTAAAGCAGACGTTGTGGAAGAAATTTGAATTAAGATTACCTTTGACTTAGGCGAAAATTAATAGGGATTTTTATTAATACATACATGTCGAGCAGCGACAAAAATGCGCTAAAAGAAAAACTGTTTTAGGATGGATAACAATAGAAATAAATATAAAAAAAAAATACCAGTCTAACGGTTAGACGCGATAGAAGTGAAACCTTCCGTAAAACAAACTGAGAGAGAATAAGACGAAAGCAGCATTAGGAGCGGGATAATTATAGGTTCATTATAATATTGCTATAAAGTTCATATTTTATTTTCTTCATTTTATATTATTCATCCTCAATGTTTTCAATTTCAACAAATGATACGAGTGGCTTATGATAGATAAAATATGATACAAATGCTTTGGTTTCGATGTTGTCAAAAAAAAATACCCAAACGGACCGAAGAAACAGACTTACAAATTTCTTCCATTTTCGTCTACTTGTATTCATATAAAAATTTATGTCTCTTCCCACCAAAGCTAAATGTATTAGTATATTTCTTCTTGTATTTATTCAAGGCCGAAATCCCGGCGGTACTGCAATACCGGGCCAACCCGTGGCAGAGGTGGAGCAAGCCCCTAAAACACTCCGCCCATTTCCAAAAATCAGTTTAACATTTGTTGTCCTCCGATGGAGGATCTATCAGATGTTAAGCTGATAAGAACAGATACCACACTTTGATCTTAGCCATAAGGCCGAGAGGCGATAACCATACACAACCAACAAACTACCTTGTCAATACATTTTCTAATAAACCTTTTGAGAATTACACGCTCACAAAAATTAATGTACGAAATATTTATACCGATTCACTTAAACTGACTTTCAGTATCTAAACCAAAAATAGAAAAGCCAAAAACCTGTTTTCAATAAATAATCAGAAATGTCCTACAATGAAAATTTCAAAAAAAAAAAAAATTTTTTTCTTTTCTTGTGATTCGAACCAAGAATTTTGGATCGGAAGCTCACATTGCTAGCTGCTCGGCTATCGCGGCATGCTGTTGGCGCTGGCCTAAAAGTTATTTAGTTCGTCGCTACGTTTATATCAACATATAATATAACGCTTCGTAGCCAAGAGGGTCGCTTTTTCGTTTCACTTTTTCTCAAATCACTCCCAACGATTCTAAAGAAGTTTTCACTTCAAAAATTGTATTCATTATTATTAGTTCTTAAACTTTATAAACATTTTTTTTTTAATTTTTCGTTATAAAAATTAGTATATAAAAAATTACGTGACCCAAAATATCATACAATAAAAAAAAGTTGCTTCACGGTCTGCATTACTTCTCCTTGAAATGTTGATGGATCTCTAAAGAGTAAGTAGTCTGCCGAATTTCTGAATTTCGAAAAATTTTACTATTTACGGCATTTTAAAAAAGGTATGCGTTTTACGTCATAAATGCCACACTTTAATTATGTTTATAAAATGTTTTATTAGGTGCGCAACTAAGATATTCCTGCTTTTTTGATGAAAATGCAACTTCATTCTAAAAAAATGATTACAAGTGAATCATTGAAAGTATTGCCCAACGCTGGCTACTACTTTTTCCCCATCTTTCTGGTAGATCTCGTATACCGTCGCGATAAAACTCTTTAAATCTTTTGAGGCTATCCACAGATCAAGCCATTTTTTGATGTCTTCACATGAATGGTACTGCTGCCATGTGCCATCGATCAGAACAGGTGATAATCGGACGGCGAAATATCAGGTCAGTCCATAAGTTCGTGCGTTTTTTAAAGGTGGTTTTAAAATTAATAAAAAAGATATTTAAAGTATTTATTAATCAATAATATATTTTCCTTCATTATTTACAATGTCTTCCCAACGTTTAGGCAAATTTTTAATGCCCTGCTCAAAAAATTGTTTGTCCTTGGAGCCAAAAGACGCTTCGCTATCGCTTTTTATAGCTTCTTTTGAGGAGTAGTTCTTGTTACTCATATGGGATTGAAGTCCACGGAAAAGGTGATAACCACAAGGTGCAATATCCGGAGAGTATGGTGGATGCGGCATTTGCTTCCATCCGAGCTCGTTCAGCTTGCCTAATGTTTGCCTTGCGGTATGAGATCTTGCGTTGTCGTGGTGAAACAAAACTTTGCGTCTATTCACTAAAGACGGTCGATTTTTGTTAAGTGCCTCATTCAGGTTTGATAACTGATGGGAATAATAATCGGGAGTTATCGTCTGGTTTGGTTCCAGAAGTTCATAATAAACAATACCGGCCATATTCCACCAAATAGACAGGAAAATCTTCTGGGTTGAAGGCCATCTCTAGGGGTCGGTTCTGGTGTTTCAGCTTTATCTAACCATTGGCGTTTGCAAATAGGATTATTGTAAAGAACCAATTTTTCATCACCAGTAACGATATGGTTCAAAAAACTTTCATTTTCAAGCCGTTGCAGCAGCTGAGAACACACATTCACTCTCTGCTGAAGGTTGGCGACGGAAAGTCTATGCGGAACCCATTTTCCCAGCTTTGAAACCTTTCCCAATTGAACCAGGTGCCTGTGAACTGTTACATGCGATGAATTTAACCTCTGAGCTATCATATCGACTGCGAAATTTGGCTCAGCTTCCACGAGTTCGAGCAAGGCATCGGAGGACGACCAGCGCGCGGGGCATCCTCCACGTCGCATTTACACTTCGGAATTTTGAAAATCACTTTTGCGCAGTCCTTACACTCACGGTGTCCTCTCCGTGAACAGTGTTTATTTCTGCAGCAGCAGTTGTTGCATTTGTACCACTTTTATAAAAAAAATACAAAATATGCCTCTTATACGCGTTCGAAGATTCCATTTTATTTTTTAACAACACGTGCTTATATCCGCGATTAAAATCACTTGTTTGATGCACAATATATCAAAGAAAATATAAATAGTTCCGTTATATTCTGCGAATAATTTTTTGTATGCAAAAATCGTACAAAAGTGAAATTATGGGTAAAATACGCACGAACTTATGGACTGACCTGATATCTGGAGAATATGGCGGGTGGGGTAGGATTTCCCATTTCAGTGTTCCAGGTAGGTTTTAACGGGCTTGGCAACATGATGCCGAGCGTTGTCATGCTGTAGAATCACTTTTTCATGCCGCTCCGCGTATTGCGGCCGTCGGCCGCTTCTCGTGCAGTGCTCGGCTCAATCGCATCAATTGACGTCGATACCGATCCCCAGTAATGGTTTCACTTGGTTTTAACAGTTCATATAATAATAAATAACACCAACTTGGTCCCACCAAATACATAGCAAAACCTTCGAAGCGTGAATATTCGGCCGAGGCGACGACGTAGAAGCACGACCGGGCAGTCCTCATGACTTTCTTTTCTTTGGATTGCTGTAATGAATCCATTTTTCATCACCCGTCTCGATGTGATGAAGAAAACCCTTCCTTTTTTGTCGCTGGAGTAGTTGTTAATAGGCGAAAAAACGACGTTCAACATTCCTTGGTTTTAATTCATAAGAAACCCAAATCCCCGGTTTCTGAATCATTCCCAAAGAATGCAATCGCTTGGAAATGGATTGGCGGGTAAGTCCTAATACTGAAGCAAGCTCTTCTTGCGTTTGACACGGATCCTCATTGAGCAATGCCTCCAATTCAGCATCTTCGAAGGTTTTTGGGCTTCCTTCACGCGAACGGTAGTCAACATTAAAATCACCGTCTTTGAAGCGACGGAACCAATCTCGGCAGGTTGTTTCACTTAAAGCAGCATCTCCATAAACTTTTTGTAGCTCTCGATGCGCTTCAGCCACCGTTTTTTTTTTTTCGAATGAAAGAGGAAAATCAACACTTCCCGCAAATGACGATTATTCGGCACAAAATCAGACATTTTCACAAAACCAAAAGTAATTGAAACCAAAACAAAATCACTAATGTGTCAAAGCAGTTTGTTTACCATATGTCTAAGGTTGGTTTATTAGGTTTAGGTTGTGTTAGAATCGATTAGCACACACTGCTGGCGACATCTATTGACAAACAGCGGGAACTTAGTTGCGCACCTAATAAAATAAAGTTTTTGTTGTTATTGCTGTTGTAGCAGCATAAACATTCCCGATACTTACATAAGGGGAGTGCTGCTGGAGTGACAGTCCTTGGCCGGATATAAATCCGGGTCGTTTCGGTAACGTTGAACCGACTGTCGTGGAAACTAAAATAAAGTTGTAGTTATAGTCTGTGGAGCCGGATTTTTGTTTTTCGAAAAATTTTGTAGTTCACGGAATTTAAAAAAAAATATTAGTTTTACGTCATAAATGTCAGCTTTAACTATGTTTATAAAAAAAATTTAATAAAAATATCAAAAATCCGGCTCGACAGACTATAGAGAAAAATTTTTCGAATATTTCAAAAAAAAAAAAACCGCATCAAAAAATATTAAAAAACTGTGTGAGTTATGCAGACCGTGCCGGAAAAAGTAGTTTCGAGAAAAACAAGTTTAAACTTTCAAGTCTCAAATGAAGGGCAGCTGCCTGTGCGCATCAAACTCTCCTTGGGCAGTTACACTTTCTAAAGGGTGGTTAAATTTCAAGGGCCGATGTTGAATGTGAACGACACCTTTAGACTTCTTTCTTTGGGATTATTTGAAAGAAAAGGTGTACGTCGATAAGCCAACAACAATTCAAGAGCTAAAGGATGAGATAATTTGGCACATTTACGGCATAGAATCTCAATTATGCCTCAGCGTCATCGAAAATTTGGACCTTCGGATGGAGGTGTGCCGCCGATATTTTGTACGTAATGACAAAAATTTCCTAAAAAATTTGTATTTTATTCAAAATCAACACCGGCCCTTGAAACTTAACCACCCTTTACCATAATTTTTTATCTATGGGAAATTTTTACAATAGCCTTCCACAGAAATACGATTAAAACTATAAACAATAATAATTTGTAAAAAAACAATCGATTTTTTGAAAATTCTGGACGCATGTAACCCCTTAGAGCTTATTCGAGTACTTCTGTCAGTTGTTTATAAACTTTCGACAATTTTTCATGCATCAGACAGTGTGTGCATAATAGTTTTGCAATTGAACTTAGTGAGCTGACTCCTTTGTAAAATGGGAGCATTGAAGTTCCTTTGAAAACCGGCGACTGGATAAGTTGACCTTGCGTCAACGTGTAAAGTCGCAAGCTTCTGCTGTCTTTTGTTCGCGGATTTGTTTTTTTTTTGTCTGGCGGTGAGTGTTAAAAATGCCTTTGCAATATATACTAACCGTCACTACTATATATGTGTGTGAAGGTTCTACAAAAAAAATATCCTTCCTCTTTTCTTGGATTTTTTACTTCACCCCGCGGTTGCTTCCGCGTTGCTTCGAGGTAGTGGACCCAAGACGGCGTGCTAAGAAGGGCACATTCGATTACTCACCCTGCGTCCAGGGTTGCCTGTTTTGCAAAAACCTATGTGCAATGCTCTTCAGCATAAGTTTCCATTTCACGTCTCTTTTTTTTCCGATAATATCCTCCACAAAATTTGCGGCGGTATTCCATTTTTCTTCGCTTATCATATTTTTCTCGATTGTTTCTTCGGATGTAAATACACCAAATAGCTCGTTGCAGAATTGTTCTCCGCATCATCATACTTAGTATCAAATGCAGTTTGGTAGCTTCGCCTTTCTCATTCGCCACAAATACTTGTGAAAGGACCCATGTCTGGACAAAAACAGTGTGAGGTAATAGTTAACCTCAACGAGATTTCTTTCTACCCACTTTTAAGATCAGATATTAGTCTCGCTGTCCATCTAGCCGTGCCGTTCAGAGTTCCATCTTGTCTGCCAAAGTGCGAGCGTTTGAATTTTAATGCCTGATAAGCATGCTCCTGGGATTGCTGAGATTTATGCCTCCCATCTCCGTTTGCGCTCTTGTGCTAGAATATCTATAGGTTTGGTTTCGCTGATAACTAAAACCGCTGTTTCTGTTACTGTTCTATATTAAGGAGCCACCCTGAGAGCCCAGGTATGTTAATATACATCGATTGTAAAGTTTTTCGCCGGCATTTCACCCTTGGCGAATCCGGCCATATTTCGCATCCATATAAAAGATTCGATTTCATCGTGTCCATTAAAAGTTTTCGTTTGCTTTGAGTTGGACCCCCAAGGTTTGTCATGAGCTGAGTTAACATGCCGCTTACATTGGCAGCTCACGGATGGATGGATGCGCTCGAGGGAACTTATGGAGTTAACAAAGCCACTGTTTGCGAATTTTGTGGGTGGGTGTGGATACTTAAGGAGTCACGCGGGGAGACTTGGTACTACTTCGAATCCTTTCTGTAATCGCTGTTCGGTGGATGGCGTGGAATCCTCTCAGCATTTTCTTCCAGCTTTCCTGCTCCCGCAGTGCTGAGATTTAGTTTGGCTACCGCATTTGCTACACCTGCAAATTCATCAGGTTTAGACATAACCATGTTTCAAAAAGGGGAGTTTTCCTGTATGAGCAAAGACGGCAACCGGGTGAATGACATCCGAAGCATTATTAAATTACTAGCTTATACCCGTGGGTTTCACCCCACATTTTTTTAAGTCAGTTTAGGTATTATTTAAAACGATCGGATATACGACACTTTTTGTTATATTATTTTGAGTATAAATAAAAAGGTTTTTCGGTGCGTCAACTCAACATGGATAAAACATGAGTTGATTAGATTGACTCCTGCTACAGCTAATTATTGTCCCTGAGCTTTATTAAGGGACATTGCGAAAGCCAGTCTAATAGGAAATTGGAGGCGTTTAAAATTGAAAGGTATATCCGTCGGTATCATTGGAATTCTTGGTATGAAAATTTGTGGTTTTCAAAATTTCCTGATAAATCCATAGCTTCTATAACATTCGGTAAAAGTTTCGTGATGATTAGCCTTGTACCATTGCATAAACGTGGAGGATCCAAATTACGCAGCATAATTATCATGGCCCCTTTTTTAAGCATCAGTCGGTATGCAGTATGAAAAATCCCATTTGTATAGGGGGTGTCACGCCCCATTTCTAGCTATCACCAGTTTTCATGCAGGTGTTAGGTATTAACCTTATATAATCTCTTACCAAATTTCAGTTGTCTAGCCCAAATACTTCCGGAGATATGGACAATGAAAAATTGCATTTATATGGGAGGTGCCAAGCCCCCTTTTTCGTTTTTTTTGGAGGTGTTAGGGATTAACCTCATATAACCCCTTCCCAAATTTCATTGGTCTAGCCTAAATACTTCCAGAGATATGGACCATAAAAAATTCCAGTTGTATGGGAGGTGCCACGCCCCCTTTTTCTTTATACGCAGTTTTTCTGGATGTGGTAAGGATTAATGTCATATAACCCCTTACCAAATTTCAGTAGTCTAACGTAAATACTTCCAGAAATACGGACTGTTAAAAATTCCATTTGTATGGGAGGTGCCACGCCCCCTATATATATCAAAATATTTTTTAGCCCATGACCATCCCGGTAAGGTATCCAGTTTGTGTTTCAAATTTGGTTACGATCGGTTTATGCGTTTAGGACGCAAGTCGATCTATAGCTACTTACATAATTTGAATTTTATATATATGTATAGATGTAGGGAACACTTCTCGAACTTGTTAAATAGTGAAAACTGGCATGCCACAAAGAACTGGAAAATCCCAATCTCCCAATAGTTGACGACGTGACTATCATTCTGCTAAAGAACAATAAGGCAGCGGGAGCTGACGGACTTTCGGCAGATCTATTCAAACATGACGGCGAGGAGCTGGTAAGGTGCGCATGCATCAGTTCCTATGCAAAATATGATGGGATGAAAGAATGCTTGCCGATTGGAATTCAAGTGCGCAATGCCCAATCCTTTAGAAGGGTGATCCAGTAATTTGTGCCAACTACCGTGATTGGTGCAATCTTTTATTTACTTTCTTGATCTAACCATGCATTTAAAATTTTAAAATTCCAAAATTCATGTCAAGGGTTCATGACTCTATGGAATCAAATCCCGTTTTCAAAACTTCGATACAGCCCTGTATGGGTCTGGGAAGTCAAACCATGTATCGAAATAGGACAATTTTTCTTTCCTAATTACGGAAATATCTAATTTTTTGTGCTTCTGCTAAATATATCAGGTGTGCCACCGCTATATCAGGTGTAGGTGGGTTATTACCCGATTTCACGGACTTTTAATACCGTCGGTACACTTTATAAGAGTAACTTATGCACCGAGTTTCATTGAGATATCTTATTTTTTGTGCTTTAATTATTAGAGGAAATGTTTAAGATTTTTACTAAAGAAATTTGGAATTTTTAGAATTTTTCTTAATTAGCTCCAGTGTATATCTAAACTCCACACTCATGCCTCATTCTAAAGAAGTTACAAACCTTGTTGTTCGTATGGACAGGCGCCTGACATGGAAAAGGCACATTGAGGCCAAAAGTAGGCAGATGAAGCTAAAAACGAAAGATCATCAAGCCAATCTGGACGTATGCATCACAACTGTGGGGTAATGCAAGTGCAGGCAATTTAGATTGGCGGCAATGTTCGGCAATTTTTTTTCGAAAATGAGCAAAACGGCCCTTTTTTTAACAAATTTTTTAGATAAACGTGCGATTTTTGTGCGATGCGGTTAAGGAGCGACGATTCGAAATTTTAAATATGTAATTGTGGCATTCATATGCGAAATATGAGCCGACGCCGGGCGAGCGCACTCAAAAACTGTGCAGTCAGCTATGGCGGTGATTTGATTGAAATGGCGTGTCATATTTAAAAACAAGGTTTATTCACTCTTTTCAAGAATTCAAAAATTTGTTTAAAAATATGCATGCGCCTTGCATTTATAGCCGCACTAAATTGAATCACAAACGCTAGGTGGGCCACCCTGTGCCATAAACTTTATAAACCCTATGGATTTCGTTTTTTTTAGTATGCTTTGAAAAGTAACGAAATTAAAGAGCAGCCCCCCCCCCCCCCCCCCCCTACTCACCATAAAGAAAGAAACAGCTTTTGCACATTTTTCTCTAAAACAAAAAAAATTCTATAAAAAATTGAAACCATTTTTTTATATATATTTGTTTTTTTTTTGTTTAAACGCAAAGTAAATGTGTTTGCTTTTAATTTTGAGTTAAAAAAATTATTTGCTACCTGTGCCGACTACGCCTGTATGAAACTGCTCTGCAAATATTTACTTCAAAAATTAAAGCAATTTGTCGCATCATCACATTCAATTTAAATTTCATGCAACAAAATTTTTAAATTCCAATTAAATCGTGCGAAGCTACCCTTCGTGAAGTTGAGCGATTCATGCGTATGTATATGTGTATGTTTGCGTGTTAGTATGTGTGTGTGTCTGCAGTGCACTGATGTGCCTAACCTCAGACAATGCCGTGGCTGCAAATTGTTGTGTCGCAATGCCAGCCCCCTTTTTTTGCACAGCGTCGCAAAATAACAAAACGAAAGCAATAACAACATACCAGGCATGCAGTCACGTTTAAAACCGCACATGTGTTGACTTGTGTCCGTGTATGTGCAACATTTCGTTTGCGTCTCGCATACAATTTGCGCACGAGTCTAGTTGTCTACGAAAATTGCAGCTGTTGCTGTCACAAAAAACAACAAAAACCAAAAATTCAAAATAAAAGAACCGAAAAACGCAATGCAACATAGTAGCGGCATGCCGAAGTATGTGGCAATGCAATCAACTACACATGCATACATGTATACATTACTGTAACAACAATCGCAATAACAACAACAAACAATGCAACGAACTGCAACAAGCCAATGAAGGCGGCCGAAGGACGTGCGCGGCAAAGTGCCGCACAGAGACCAACGACCAGCACACATTTCGCGAAAGTACAAAAAAATGCACCCCAATGCACAAAAGCAATAACAACAACAAAAACAAGAACACCAATTAAAGCGTGAATGACGCATATGGCAGTATTAGAGCCAAGAACAAGAACAACTGCAGCCACATGAACGACAGCAAACGACAGGAATAATGAAAAGAAATATGAAAAGGCAGCGAGCAATTCATACACACACACACACACATATGTAAATATATGCGAGTATACGCAGCACACGAATCAGCGCCGTCACGAAGCGCCAGCCGAACGAATGCTAGCGGCTGGGTTCAACGACCTTCGACGACCCTGAGCGAGGTCAGCAACCCCCATTCGGCTCGCATACAGCTGGCTGATATAAATGATTGTTTTTATAATTGTAGTTGTTGTTGTTGTTGCTGCTAATACATAGCTATATACACATACTACTATCCCTGCTGTCGTCATCATCATCGGCCATTCAAACGATGTACTGTTGCAACCACGAAGCGATAGTTTAAATGAAAATGAATCGTCTCATCGTCGCTTTCGTCAGCGGCTTCATTATTGTGTTCGCGACGCTTTGCGCCCAGTCGCCCTCATTCACGAATACAAATACGAATACATACATTCCTTTAGTTCGGCCGCACAGTTCACCCGCATCGTCATACTACCCGCTTTGTCATCCATCTCCGACTCCCTAAACATCATCATCTCTAATGCCAGTTTGCTCTGCTTCTTCTCACGAACTTCATCATTGAGTCGTCGCCGTCGTTGCCGGGGTCGTTGATGGTCGTTATCCCATATACCGAGAAAAATCTATTTTTATGTTCTGTATATACGCGTGCATGTGTGTGTGTGTGTGTTTAGCGCTCGCTGAGTTACATTTCGTCGTGTTTGTCTCATTCGCTTGCCAGTTCGTTTATTCGCACGTTCGTTGGCCCTTTTAGCATGTTGCTTTTATTGTTGTTTTCTAGTTTCATTTCCACTGCTGCCTGACGGCATGTTGTTAGCACCTTAGCGCTTGTAAGAGCAACGCACATAACTTTTTATTGTAGATATCTAAAGAGAGAGAGCGTCGCTGTCTGCGTTTAATTTGAATATAGTAGGGTTGCCAGCTGAGAGCTATAAAATACCAGAACATTTTTCTAAAAGCTTAAATATTGTATACAAAATTCTGCAAATTAATATGACTCATTGCAAGGGTTCAACATTTTAAGGCGCTGTAAGTATTTAATAAATCTTATTGCGAGTTGATTGTCCGAAAGAGCTTCTTTCACTGCATGATAGTTGAAAAAGTAGTTCTTGAATGACCTCCATATTCCAGAATTCGAAATTATTTTCTCAGGCGTCTCATTATAATGATAATTATCTTTCAGCAGATCTGTTAGGAGTGAAAATGCGAACTATTTTCTTAGAACAGACTATAATTTTCTTAGAATGTACTATTCGACTGACTCTTCCTACTCGGTAGACCACCAATATCCAATATCCAATATTTTCATACAGATTTCCGATTAAATGCTTCGATATTCAGATAATTTTGAAAGAAGCTGCTGCATCTCTTGTTTACGCAGCTTCCTTTTTCTTACTAGAAGAGCTGGATCTCGAACTGTAAAATATTTTAGATGGAAGTAAATCCATCCCTTCATCTATTCAGCAGATCTGATCCCTGGCAATCTCATATCATTGCTAGCGAACTGTTTTCATGAGAAAATACTATAAGAATAATTTTCATCGAATAATTTTAATCGACATAAGTTTCTGAGAATGAACTATTCGACTCCTCCTACTCGGTAGGCCCCCAATATCCAATAATCAATATTTAATGCAGATTAGAGTGCGGAAATGCTTCGATGTGCAGAGAGTTTTAAAAGGAGCAGCTTCCTTTTTTTAACTATATTAGATGAGCTGGATCTTGAACTGTAAATATTTTAGATAAAAATAAATTCATCGTATGCAGTGCCATATCGGTGAGGGGTGATCTAATTTTTATGGTGAAAATTCGCAGTTGAAGATTTGTAATTCGCTCCAGTCTAGATTATCTAACAATATATTTTCTCTTTCTATTCTAATTTTCTCTAAACTATTCAGAGTTGGTTTCGTCTAGTTGTTTTTAAGCTCCTGAAAATCAATAAGAAGTAAATTTCCACGGAAAAAGTAATTTTTTATGCCACAATAATTCTCGAATCTCTCTCTCAGATTACTAAGTTCAGTGTTGTGATATTGAGGAGTTTCGATATCACTAAAAACTCAAAACTCTAAAAAAAATTTAAGCTCTACCAAACCAAACAACTCAAACTAGTACAACAAGAACTCAACCAGCCGTAGAACTCTAAACTAACTGAGTCGTGAAATCATGCTAATTGCACCATTTCATCAGAATTTGCATTATTGTGAACTTACCTTTGAACTTAGCTGGTTCTTATCAGAGTTGTTGAGGCTTAGAGTGCGAAACGAGTAATGGCTCGATGAAAAAATGACTTCTGCAAGAATTGTGATTGCACTCTCTTATGGCAAATATCATATTTCACTTCTTGGGCCCTTCAAACTACCCATAGATAATCTTGTAATGGAAAAGATCTAGATTCCTGAAGAAGTGGTTCCTCGGAAATCTGCACCACATTTTGCGAAGAGCTGGACAATATACGAGGAAATGCTGAATAGATTTTACCTCTTCTTCATTTCTGCAGCTACTCCAGAAATTGTTATGTTGAGCTCTGCAGCTGGCGATAGTGCAGTGTGTCGTTGGTAATGCCGAGAAAATGCATGTGCCTGAGTACGTTTTGTGTTCTTGCTTCATTAAGTTTTGGCAAAAGTTAACGCCTAGATTAGTATTCTCAACTTAGGAAAACAGGAAGCCCAGTGAGGTTTGTATGATTGGGCTTGATTCGTCAAATTCTTTCTTTGGTCATCTTCTCTCACAATCATCTGCTTCTTTAGTTCCGAAATATCACTAGGTTCCGAGTCTAAATACAGATTGATGATTTGCTATCGCAAGGACTGTATGGTTTTCGAAATTTTTAAACATATTTTCATTAGGTTCTAAGCAATCTTAGGATTGTTCACAAAAATATGGATTTTGAATGTGCGAGGTTCTTTATGCCTTGCATTGAGCTCGGTTTGAAGAACGATTGATTAGTCAGCAAGTTTTACAGTTCCTTTATTTGAGAGTTCCTGGAAGGGTATACCAGATTTTATCCCACTGCTCATTTTTTGAACCGTTTTTTTAAGAAAGGGATTATGTATGTAGTTTTCGCTCAAATCTGGCTTTATAGAAAACGTACCTCTTTGATTTTCTAACAACTCATTGAATATTCGTGTGACTCCCTTTGGCTTTGTTAGTTCTTTCGGGGCTTCTATAAACTGTAGGTCCCTCAATTTGTGGGGAAACGTCTAGTGGCATGCCACTAGGACATAAGATTGTCCTAAGCCCTTTCAAGTATCTATGCGTCTTTTTAATATTCTTATTATACCTAAGTAATCCAAAGAGTGTGGACCTGGCTATATATATATTTTTTTTCCTTTGACGCCTAGTGGGGCATAGGGCGTAAAAAGTTGCTTGTCTCCTATCGGTCGCATCCCCAGGTAGCGGATAGGAACGTGCTGGCGGAACTCTCAGCAGATATGCAGGGTAGGTGGGAAATAAAATACCACTTGCGGACCAAAACGCGCAACACCTTCGTTTAAAGAAAAAAAATATTTCTAGACAGTTTCGTATAGCTGCTTAAGGTGTTAAGTCAGCATAGCAGCGGAAAAAATGGTTTATTCTGAAATTTTTTCAGCGGCACAACGAAAACATATATAAACTTTAGAAGTCTACATAAACTTAAATTTCTTTTGGTTTGCTTTGGAGCTATTCTGAAAATTACTTCGAGCATATTCGGAGATCCGATTTTAGATATACTTTTTTAATAGGCTTGAAGGCGTATATACTCACATATTTCAGGCCTTTTCTTTACCAAAAACCGATCTTTGGTTGTTCGATTGGCAACCACTCTGGTACTCCCCAAGTAGCATTAAAACCCCGTTTCAATACTATTATGAGATCCCCAAAAGGCAGATATCTACGGCCAGTCAGAGCTACTGATTAACTAATGGAGAAATTGATGGGATTTAGGTTGGGGCAATGCCCAAGGCTATCGAAGAAAGGAGAACCCAGTGACCTTAATCGTTTAGCTGTCAAACCCGGGCATTTACAGAGAAAGTGCTCAACACTCTCCTTCTCTGAAAGGTCCCCAGAGCTTCTGTAATGCAAATTACCTACTTCTCAAGGAATTCAATAATTCGTTATGCGACCAGTACTCGACTCCGTATATAAACACACCTTTATTATGAAGTTAGTCTACAGCTTTTTTGTATAAGCCCCAAAGCTCTTGAAGAGTAATCAACACACGCCAAAGTAATACAAAATTTTACTACGTAAGAAATGAATTCCTCAATTTTCACCCACAAATTAGTTAAATAATTCTGCGTTCTTACATCTACTCGGCAACCCCAATTTTAACGTTTCACTTGTTCACCAACGCTCTTTGCCTACGCTCCACTCGCATGCTCTGCTCCGATGTCAGCCTGAAGGTTGTCTTCTTCTTTGCGCTCCCTGTGGAGCATGCGCCGACACTAACAACAATTGCATACTGCCTGCTTGTTGTCATTGCATTTTAAGTTGTTATTTTCATTTGCCGTAGCAGTTGTTGTTTTTGGTGTTGCCTGGCTGTCATGCCTGGCTGGCGTTTGCACTTGCTTGACAACTATGGCGTCTAACAACACGTTGCTTGGGTGCTGTTGCTGTTGATGCCATTGCCGTTGCCGTTGCCGCTGAGTCACATTGTTGTTATAAATATTTAAATTTGTTATTGTTGCCGCTTGCCTGCCATCGGTGGCTGATTGCTAACAGCAACATCATTGCAAGCGGTAGGCCTGTTTGTGTGTTATTATTGTTGCTGTATGTGGCTGGCTGAATGGCGCACTGCCTGCCTGCCTGCCTGCCTACCTAACTGCTTGCATTGGCTGTTGGTTGATTGTGTGTTTTGTTGTCATTACGGATTTCCGCATTGTAATCCTGCCGATGGCCTTTGTATACCCTTATTTACATGTTGATGCTCTGCACTTGTTGTTTTTGGTATTGTTCTATTGTCGTTGCTGCTGCGCTTGTACTTTGCATGCAAGTATAACTACTAGTAAATACATTCAGAAATCGGTTGGCATTTATTGCCAGGGCGTTGAGTGGGTGGGTGTGGCTGTGCGCGTACATGTGTCGTACCCTAGCACGCGCTGTCAAGCGATTTATATGAATGTTGAGAGTAGCTGCTAATACATGTACGATTTTGTTAGACACGTGTCTGTGCATCATCGCTTTTTTTACTACATTTGCGTTCTTTCACTTTAATTATTTCCTTTAAATCAATCAATCATTACTGCGGTCAGTGATCTGTTGACATTTTCCGTTTGCTGCGAAATTTATAACGAAATCTTTATGATGGTAATGTATCGCATCATTAGCGGAAATTCAATGGCATATTGAGCAGATAAGATTTGATTTGGGTTTTGATTTGATTATACCTGTAATTCGAAGCAGTTTCTTGGAAGGACGTGACTTTTGGTGGCCTTCTACCCACGCAAACTATAGCGAATTATACTTATTTAGGTGACTTCTGACATTTTTAAAGTTAATGTGTACGAGAGCCATCAAGAAACGGGCCTATCAAGTGGTTGGGAAAATGCAATTTTTTGAGACATTTTCCTTAAAATACATTTTAAGTTATTAAAGCGCATATGAATATGATTTAGATGAATTTACTTGCTTTAACTTAATTTTCCCTACCTAATTTAACATAACTTAATAAAACTTAACTTAATTAAACTTAACCAAACTGAACTGCATTTAAGTGACTGGAACTGAACTTAGCTTAATACCATATAAGTTAACTTTGCTCTACTGAAATTACCAGAAATTTACTTAACAAATCTTAACTTAATTTAACTTAACTTAACCGTAACTGATATTAGCTTAAAAAAACTTGACTGAACATAGGGTATCGTAACTTGCCTTAATTTAATTTTTCTTACCCGATCTTGTTTTTAATTAAATGAACATAACCTTACTTAACATAACTTAACTTTACTTAACTGAACTGAACTTAGGTGACCGTAATTGAACTTAGCTTAACAGAACTTGACCTAACATAACATAACTTTACTTAACATAATTTATTGTAACTTATCCCTAACTCAACTTACTTTAACATAACTTAATTTAAATTAACTGAGCAGACATAACTTAACTTTACATAAATTAATTTAATCTAACTTAACTTAACTGAACTGTACTTAAGTGACGGTAACCGAACTTAGCTTAACATAACTTAACAATACTTAACTTTAATCAACTGAAATTAACAGAAATTTACTTAAAAAAACTTAGCTTAACATAACTTAACTTAACTTAATCGTATTTGAAGGAAAGCTTAACGTAACTTACCTGAACTTAACACATCTAAACTTAACTTTACTTAACCGATCTTGATTTAAATTAACTAAATATAACTTTACTTAACATAACTCAAATTAACGTAACTTAATTTAATTTAACTTAATTAACTGAACTGCATTTAAGTGACCTTAATTAAACTTAGCTTAGCATAACTTTACTTTACTCAACTGAAATTTAACATAACTTAACTTAACCATATCTGAACTTAGCTTAACATAACTCACCTGAACTTAACACATCATAACTTAATTTAACGTTACTTTACCAACCCGAATTGAAATTAACAGAACATACATAACTCTATTATACATAACTTAACTTATGTGAATTTCATTTAAACTTAATTTAACCGAACTTAGCTTAACAGTACTTAACAGAACTTGACATAACTTAACTTAACATAAGTTTATTTAACTAAAATTAACTGAAATTTACTTAGCAAAACTTAACTTAGCATAACTTAACTTAGCTCAATATAACTTATTATGACTTAATATATCTTAACTTAACTTATTTAATTTTACTTAACCAATCTTAACTTAACTTAAATGCGCACTACTTAACGTAACGCTACTTAACGCAGCAAAACTTAACGTAATATAACTTAACGTAATATAACTTAACGTAGCATAACTTAACTTAACATGTTTTCTTCTCCTCAATCTTGTCATCCCTGGAGGGGTATAGGGCCTCATAACTTTACTTAATTTATTTTATCATCATTCAATATATTCAATGTCCAATAATATCAACTAGTGACTATTTTTAATTCCTTTCATCTCTATTCCTATCCCTATCCCTATCCCATCCCTATCCCTATATCATTGCATCTTCTCCCCCTTCCTGTTCTTTGTCCTTATATTTTTTGTTTTATTCTTTTTCTTTATGTGTATCCTCATTTTTACTGCTATCTCTATCTTTATTCTTTTCTTCATCTACATATTCATCTTCATCTTCACCTTCGCCTCTTATTGAGCATATATATTTGTAACTTCTCTCTTGCATTAATCTTAAACTAAATCATACCGTTAGATAAGCCGTGGACTTCAATTTCTTTAATTCAGCTTCAGTATTAAAGCATATATCTAGGAGGCACATGTATGTACATATTTTGGCTTTGTATTAGTGCCATAATTACTTACTATTTTTTACTTTAAACTCAATTTATTTTACATTGAAATTCA
Organism: Anastrepha obliqua; assembly: GCF_027943255.1. NCBI lineage: Eukaryota > Metazoa > Arthropoda > Insecta > Diptera > Tephritidae > Anastrepha > Anastrepha obliqua. The sequence goes on along the minus strand of NC_072893.1, from coordinate 117,556,518 downwards.
TAACCCAAGTGGCTCTCTTATTGGATCACTTCACGCCTTCAAAATTACTTAAAGCTCAAGACTTTGAATTCAAAAAGAAAGTTACCAATTAAATGCCTTCACGAACTAAAAAAAATGTCTGCCTTTAAAAGCTAGACTAATCAGAGCTTAAACGCCTAGAAGTATACACTCTTTCATGCACCCCATTAAAGATTAAACAACCAATTCACTGGACGTTAGCCCAAGCCACTTTTAAATTAAAAAATAAATAATAAAAATACTACAACAAATACTAGCAATGCTCATACAATAAAAACAGCGATAACAAGAACAAAAACAATAATAAGCTATAGTCCGAGCAATGACAACAAAGCAATGAAAAATTGCACGAAACGTAAACAAAATCCAATTAAAGAACAGAAGTAATTAAAAGGCAAAGAAAAAAAGTTTGTGCAGGGAAGCCGTTGCCAAATAGAAGGGTGCACCAAAAGCATGAGGTGCATAACTAAAGTCAGGCAAACTAACTGGCAGACGACTACTATATTATTATTAAAGAGCAGCCAGCAGACGAGAGCTGTGTTGACGTTGGAAAGAGGAGACTATTCCGAACTGCAACGTTGCAAAAATCTATACAAACAATCACAAATACGTATGTATGTATGTATGAGTATTTGTCCCTCCATTCCTAGCTGGCGTATACATTTGCGCCCTCTTTGTCAATGCGTACTTTGTTGACCTTTTAAGTTGAGGTTGGCCACCGATGATGATGACGTTGCAACGACCCGCCAACATTACACCCTGCTGCTGCTGCTGCTGCTTCTGTTTCTGTTTCTATTGTTGTTGTCGTTGCTATTGTGCAGTGCATGGTTGTGCAATATTGCCTCACTGGTGTTTGTTATGTATGTTTTGCTATTGTTGTTGGGGTTAATGAAACCGATTGGCACAGAAAATGCAACACTGCAAATGCGACCGGCCCATATGGAACAACGAACTCAGGAAGACCCAAGACTGTCGGCGACACGGCGAGACAAGACACCCATACATGCGAAGCCACTACATAGGCGCATGCCCTCGCGTGTGCAGTTGCAGTCGCAGGCAGCGATTAGTTGGATAGATGCAATGATGGCCGATAGAGAATAACAAATGAGCGGCGGAAGAGTGTCTGCAAAGAGTATCGGATCAGAGAAGACAATTTGTGACAGAGGAAGAGCAGAAAAGAGAAGCGCGCATTAAAGTAGGAAGTAATTTGCGGAAACACTCAATGATGATGTTTAAGAGAAGGCGCATACGGTTGGCGGTGTATTTGATGCTGATGATGATAATTTGAAATAAAATCAAGAAAAATAAATTAAAATAAAATCAAATAAAGTAAAATGAAATTGAATAAAATACAATGAATTGAAATAAAACAATATATAGAAAAACAATAATTTCCAAAAAAAAATAAAAATACTAATTACAAAATAGTATATTAAATACAAAAATAAATAAAAACTAGAAAATGGAAAAATACACAATAAAGTAAAGTAATAACAAATTAAAACTAAATAAAATAAAACATAAGTTAGAATAAAATAGGGGAGAATAAAGTGAAATACTATAAATTAAAATAAAACGAGATGGAATAAAGCAAAACACCAAAACAAAGATAATAAAATAGAGAAAAACTAAAAAAAATTGCATAAAAAGAAATAAACAAAGTAATAAAGTACAGTAAAATAAAATAAAATGAAATTAAAATATTACATAACAAGAAAACGGAAACAAAATTAGGAAAGTAAATTAAGATAAAATAAAGCAAAATAAAATATAATAAACTAATAAAATAAAATAGTATAAAACAAAATAAAACAAGATGGAGTAAAAAAATGATGCCAAAAAATAACATAAAACAAAACCAATTAAAATTAAATATAAGAAAATGATATTAAAAAATAATATAAAAAGAAGAAAAAAAAAACAAAAACAAGTAAAATAAAAAACCAAAAATAAAGAAGCAAATAAATAAAGCAAAATAAAAATATAAAACAGAAAGGATTTAACAAATTAAAATTAAATGATGTAAAATGAAATAAAATAAAATAAATAAAAAACATGAAATAAAATAATACGAAAAGCAAAAAAAATGGAGTACAAAATATATTTAAAAAACTAAAAAACCTACTAAAATTTATATTAAATTAAATTCAATGAAATAATGGAAAATAGAATAACATGAAATAAAATAAAGTAAAATAATAAATAAGTAAAACAAAATAAATAGAGGAAAGTAAAGTTAAATAATGTAAAATAAAAGAAGCAAGATTTATTTTGTAAACTGAAAAAATATAAATTATGACAAAGCAAATGAAAAAATAAAATAAAGTAATAAAAAAATTAAATAAAATGAAGTGATATAAAAGAAGAAAACAAAATGAAGTATAAGAATAAAAAGGATAAATAAAGCTTATATTAAATAAAATAAGATAATAGAAAACAGAAAAAGCCAAAATAAAATTAAGTAAAATAATAATAAATTTAAACAAAATGAAGTAAAAAATAAAAAGGATAAATAAAGCTTATATTAAATAAAATAAGATAATAGAAAACAGAAAAAGCCAAAATAAAATTAAGTAAAATAATAATAAATTTAAACAAAATAAATAGAGGAAAATAAACTTAAATAGTATAAAATAAAAAAAAATAAAACAAGATGGAGTAGAATAAAATAAAGTATATTAAATTAAAAAATTTAAAACAAAACAAAGCAAAATAAAAAAAATTAATGAAATAAAATAATAAATAATGCATAAAATAATATAAAAAAAGAAAAACACGAAGGAGTGAAAAATAGAAAAGAGAAATAAAACATATATTAAATAAAAGAAAATAATAAAAAAGAGAAAAATATAAAATAAGATAAAGTAAAATAATAATAAATTAAAGCAGTATAAAGTAAAACATACTAAATTAAAATAAAATAGAGGAAAATAAATAGCAGGATAAAATGAACTAAAAAATAGTACAAACAAAAAATTAAAAGAAATTATAATTAAATAAAAAAATAAAATTAAAATAAAGTAAAGGAAAAATCGACTAAAACGGCACTTCATTCACTGGTGCAAACAGTGGAAACTTCCCTTCACAATAAAGAGTACTCTCTTGTCGCATTTATGGACATAGAAGGTGCTTTTAATAATATTGAACCCAACGCTATTTTGTCTGAAATTGCCAAATTGGGTATTAATTACTCCATCCGAAAGATGATCGAACAAATGCTCCAAAATAGAATAATCACTTCAGAGCTTGGGTTAAGCTGCATGAGAATGTACGCCGTCAAAGGCACTCCTCAAGGCGGAGTACTTTCACCCCTTCTCTGGAATCTCGCTGTAAACAGTTTGCTTCGAAATCTCGAAAAAGCAGGCTGTAAGGTTGTAGCCTATGCAGATGATATTGCACTCTGCGTGTCAGGCAAACACCTGAATACCCTCACTGAGCTCATGCAACGCTCAATCAATATTCTGTCAAAATGGTGCACCGAAAGCGGACTAAATGCGAATCCAGCAAAGACAGATCTTGTTCTCTTCAATAGGAAACAACAATCTCCTCCACTGCAAACAATAACCTTAAAAGGGGAATCATTACTCCTATCTGATTCAGCTAAATATCTAGGAGTTATTCTAGATAGGAAGTTGAGTTGGAAATTGAACATCGAAAACAGATGTAAAAAAGCTTTCATAGCTCTCTATACTTGTAAGAAAGCTATAGGCAAAACCTGGGGTTTTTCACCTCGGATCATTTATTGGATATATACCTCGATCATCAAACCGATACTCTTCTACGGTGTGGTTGTATGGTGGACAGCACTCGAAAAACGGTGTAGAGTAGCCACAATTGATCGAGTTCAAAGAACAGCCTGCCTCCTGATAACAGGATGCTTAAGTACAACACCTACTAAGGCTCTAAGTACGTTGCTTCACTTGTTCCCTATCGATCTGGCTGGCAAAGCGATTGCAGCGAAAGCAGCGACACGCATGAATGCTATATCGAAATGGAATAAGTATCTTGGCCATTCGGCCATACTGAACAGGAACACTGTTATCTCTTCCGACATAGACTATCATGTAAGTCTTCCATCACCACCCTTGCTATTCTCCTGTTTACTCCCCACTAGGGAAGAATGGAAGACAAATCTTACCGAAATCGATGGCCCTCTGATTATATATACAGATGGTTCAAAACAAGACGGCAAAGTGGGATTTGGAATCTTTTCCAATTCCCCTCACATCAATCTATCATTTAGATTACCCGACTACTGTAGCGTATTCCAAGCGGAAGTATGCGCTATCTGGTATGCTGCGAAAACTCTCTTAGAAAATAGAATATCACTAGAGGATATCCGCTTTTTCACCGACAGTCAAGCGGCCGTTCGAGCACTCAGCTCCTCTTATACCCACTCAGATGTGGTTCGATCCTGTCTCTTATCTCTTAACGAGATAAGTGTTCAGAATTCTGTCCAAGTTATCTGGATACCGGGTCACAGTGGATTCGAAGGTAACTGCAAAGCTGATGAGCTCGCAAGAGCTGGAGCTGCGCAATCATATGTTAGTAACTTACCCACAATCCACATTCCGCTCTCAACATGTAAAATGCTCATCGATCGAGAATTTCACAGCATTGCTGATCGGAGGTGGCGAATGGAAACTACTTGCGTTACGACCAGACAAATCTGGCCATCCTACAATCTGAAACAGACAAAAACCCTTATAAGTCTTTCGAAACACGAACTAAGGCATATAACATCTCTTATCACCGGCCACTGCCTTTTGGGCACTCACGCACGTCGGCTCGGGGTTCCTCAAAACGACCTGTGCAGATACTGCGAGGACGAAGATGAGGAAGTATCGAGCAGACATTTGCTGTGCAGTTGTCCGGGTCTAGCCAGAAGTCGACTCGCTCTTCTAGGCTCTCCAACAATTGACAATCTTTCAGTTCTCTCGGACCTGAAAATCGAATCTCTCATCAAATTCTGGAAACGAATTAATTTTTTGGACCAAAATCTATAACAAAAATCTCGGTTAGGTGGCGAAATCATATAATATAATGAGCTCTAGGGCAACACAACGGCCCAACTTGCGGTCTATGTGGCACTCCGATGCGGGGTCACCCTTAAACCAACCAACCAACCAAAATAATAATAAATTTAAAGAAAATGAAGTAAAAAATAAAAAGGATAAATAAAGCTTATATTAAATAAAATAAGATAATAGAACACAGAAAAAGCCAAAATAAAATTAAGTAAAATAATAATAAATTTAAACAAAATAAATAGAGGAAAATAAACTTAAATAGTATAAAATAAATAAAAAAAAATAAAAAAAGATGGAGTAGAATAAAATAAAGTAAATTAAAAAATTTAAAACAAAACAAAGCAAATTAAAAAAATAAAATAAAAAAAAAATTAATGAAATAAAATAATAAATAATGCATAAAATAATATAAAAAAAGAAAAACACGAAGGAGTGAAAAATAGAAAAGAGAAATAAAACCTATATTAAATAAAAGAAAATAATAAAAAAGAGAAAAATATAAAATAAAATAAAGTAAAATAATAATAAATTAAAGCAGTATAAAGTAAAACATACCAAATTAAAATAAAATAGAGGAAAATAAATAGCAGGATAAAATGAACTAAAAAATAGTACAAACAAAAAATTAAAAGTCAAATAATATAAAATAAAGTAGGATAAAATGAATTAAAAAATAGCATAAAAAATTAAGAAAAAAAAATAATAATTATAATATTAATATAAAAAATTAAAAAAAATTAAAAACAAATAAAAAAAATTAAATAAAAAATAAAAAAGAATTGAATTACAAAGAATTTAATTCCAAAAAATAAACTATTTTACAATAAATTAAATGAAATAGAAAAAATAGAGAAAATAAACCATAATAAATTAAATTAAATTAAATACTAGAAAAAAAATAAGGCCTAAAACAAATTTACAAAATACATTAAATTAAAAAGTAAAACCTAGAATAAAATAAAAAGTAAACAAAAATGTGTTGGAGTAAATAAAATAAAATAAATATCACAATTTGAGAATTAAATGAAATTTTAAATTATAATAAGCAATTAAAATTAGCAGGTCGAGCTTTTACACTAATTCTTAGTTTGATAGTTGCATTACAAATTCCAGAGATTGCAGTATTAATTTCGTTAGGAGCTTTTATATGAGAGAAATGCACAAATGGATAAATGGGCAAATTCAATATTATTGAGAAAATATGTTTTTTATCATTGCTTTGATGGAATCAAATGCCATCGATATTTAGCTGATAAAGTGGTCATTTTTTGAAGGCGGACAACTTTTTGAACAAACCTCGTGTGGTCAAAAAAAATTATTTTTTATTTTTTAACAATCAATTAAAAATTAAAACACTGAAAACAAAAATAGAAAATCTGTTTTCGTTTTCGTTTTACACGCTTTTAAAAACACCCAAAAACACCATTTCAAATCAGGCGAGGGCCTTAAAGCCATAAATTGGAGCTGAAATGTGTTGTTATCAGATTTTAAAAACTTTTTAATGTAAATCTAGTTACACACTTAAATTTTACAAGGCGTCGTCAGTTTTGCCTCGAAATTCTCTTAACTCACCACACACTCTTCAATTCATTCACCTTTTTTCTTTACTCAAAATATAAAAAATCTCTTTCACACCGTCAGCTCTTGCCAAGCTGTACTCTTGCGCTTGACACATTCTAATAACTCTTAAACTCACTCAAATTCTCTTAGATTCTTAAATCCACTCTTTGTTCACTTCATAACACTCTCCGCCATATCGCCGCTCTTCACAATTGAAAGTGAACGCGTTTGCCAGCACTCACCCAAACACCCAGCCGCCCGTGCCGAGCGAATGCAGTCAGACCCCCTATTTGCAAAAATATCAACAACCTTAACACTTTGTCGTCTTCCTAAGTATACATAGCGCAGCTGTTGTTGGGGACGGACAACAACACTGTATGTGGCGACACGCTGCTTACTCACTCACAGCTATCAGCGCGCATGTTGCAGCAAAACACTTCCGCATTTTCTTTCACACGAACATTTCGCTTTTCCTTTTCCTGTATTCGCGCGATGCTCGATGGTCTCTTTTCAGCCAAAGCCTGTACGAACGAGTGCTCATATCGCCATGCTCTTCTACTGCACTCGCATTGCATTGCCGCGCGTTGTGTTGGGCAACATTATTGCAACGAGGAAAATAAATACATAACAAATGGCAGGGTGAAGTAAAAGTGCCAGAAATGAATGCGAATGCAAGTTGAAAGCGGAATTTATGTTTCGAAAAAGCTTTCGCGCCATTTTCGTGTTTCTGACGCTTGTTTTGTGCGTGTTTTTCTTCTTGCTGCCTCTGTTGTCAGCTGCACTTTCGTTGCTGTCAGCATTGCAGCTGCCTTGTGACATCTGTGACAACTGCATTCGAATGTCCCGTGAGCTGCGTGCAGTGCGCAAGTACAGCTATCGACCGTTAGATGGCGCTTGGAGCGCTTGTAGAGCAGAGTAGACTGTTATTTTTGAATTTTTGGGGGTGTTAAATAGGAAAGTGCGATGTTAAATTATTAGTGAACTGGGCTTTTGAAGCAACAAGGCTTTCAAAGAATTTATGAAGTGCGCAAAAGTATGATTTTTTTTTATCCTGGGCTCATCTGTAACATTAGTTTACACCAAAAATGGTCCTCGACCAAAAAGCGTTTTTTAGACTAATTTCAGGTCGCTGAAACCAAAAATGACTTTTATTTTTTTTTCAACGAACGGTTTCCGAGATATTCCCAAAAAACATGTTTTTTGTGCAAAAGTGCAGTTATTACCTGCAATCTCGAAAAGAGTGCGCGCCATATCTTTGAAGTGCATAAATTTCGAAAGGCACACATGTAATCTACATGGCAATATATTATATAATTTGTGTCAATGGATGTCGGAGTTTTCGCAAAACAGCTGTTGAAAGTTAAAAAAAAGGCATTTTTGAGGTTTTTTGCTAAATTATCAAAGTTTATTAACTTTTTTCTGGAACAAACTTTTTTTTATACCGATATAAGATATATTTTCTGAAAGGCAATTTTGTCACCTATATTTTAAACCTAAGTTTGTCTGAATCGACGAAAAGTTGTAAAAGTTATGATCCATAACGTCAACATGTGTGATTTTGCAGCTCTTGACTTGACTAAGTTTGAGGTCGAAAATACGCTTTTACTCTCGAACTTCTTCTTTTATGTTGCACGGAATCTTCACGAAGTTGCATCCAGCAGTAGTCGCTCATCATTCCTTGATCCCGAAAGTCCTTATAACGCTTTTCAATCGTAGCAATATCTTGATGAAATCGCTCGCCTTGTTCATCACTTTCAGCCCCCAAATTCGGAGGAAAAAAATCCAAATGACTGTGAAGTAGGTGCATTTTTAACGACATGCGAGCACCTCTTAACAAAAACAAAGTTAATTGTAAATTTTCCCATAATTTTCCAACCAATGTTTATGATAAATATATTTTGGAGTATGTACGTTTTACAATACTAACCAATACTTTCAAAGTATTTCATCATTGTATGAATAAATTGACGGTCGTTGTTGCTCCTGTTGTTTCCCAAGAATCCATGAACAACTTTTTGGAAAGCTTTCCAAGCTTTAGCTTCGGAACTGTCAAGGCATTGTTGTGTTCTGTGTCCGTAAACAATTTCTTTATCTGTGGACTGACGAATATACCCGCTTTGATTTTCTCTGTTGACAACCTTGGGAACTTGGTTTTCCAGTATTTAAGGGTTGTGTTTTCCGGTTTTTTTGCCAAAGCTTTCACAAAATTCTTCATTAGCCCAAGTTTTATATGCAAAGGGGGGAAAATAACTTTTTTTGTCAACAAGTGCTTTTTTGATAACGTTGTTTTTTCCCACGACATGCTCCACACGCTTCGGCCAAACTTGTTGAGTGAAATGTTTGTCACCCGCTCTGCTATCCCAAAGACACAAAAAACAACAGTATTTGGTATAGCCACCCTGCAGACCAGTCAGTAGAGCGAAAACTTTGAAGTCCCAGCATATTTTCCAGTTATACGAACTGTAGTCAATTAATTGAAGTAGCTCTTTCATTGTCTCATAAGTTTCCTTGACATTCGTAGAATGTGCAACGGGGATCGATGGTTTCTTGTTGCCTTTGTGCAGTAAGACAGCCTTAACAATATAATTTTTACCATCAATACCATCGCTTGGATCAGGAGTTTCTCCAAGTGGCGCAAATAGTAAACAGTCAGTACAGATATTTGTATGAAATAGTAAACAGTCGGTTTGTATGAAATAAATATTGTTTTTAATTATAGTGAGCCTAAGAACAGTTACTTTGCGTGACTCAATACGCAGGCTGGCATGATTTACTTTTGTTCGAAACCGTACTATATACATCAAAAGAATATACGACACGATGAAATTGTCTTCATTCACATAATATGTTATAACTTCTACAATTTTTCGTCGATTCAGACAAACTTAGGCTTAAAATATAGGCGACAAAATTGCCTTTCAGAAAATATATCTTATGTCGGTATAAAAAGAAGTTTGTTCCAGAAAAAAGTTAATAAATTTTGATAATTTAGCAAAAAACCTCAAAAATGCCTTTTTTTAACTTTCAACAGCTGTTTTGCGAAAACTCCGACATCCATTGACACAAATTATATAATATATTGCCATGTAGGTTATATGTGTGCCTTTCGAAATTTATGCACTTCAAAGAAATGGCGCGCACTCTTTTCGAGATTTCAGGTAATAACTGCACTTTTGCACAAAAAACAAGTTTTTTGGGAATATCTCGAAAACCGTTCTTTGAAAAAAAATAAAAGTCAATTTTGGTTTCACCGACCTCAAATTAGTCTTAAAAACGCCTTTTGGTCGAGGACCATTTTTGAAACTGAAAATATGTAAACTAGTGTAATTGAATATTATTATATGAACAGGCCAACGCATCACTCTTGATGCTGCACTAAATGCTGTGTTAAATATTGAACCCGTACCGCGATTAGATTTAAAGGCTTGAGCTTTAAGTTTTATGAGCACTTCACGATTCAAATTCACCCAAGAATAGACTGAGTAATGTGCACCTACGTCAGGTTTCAAGGCCCGATTGGGTAGGGTGTAATATTTTTATACACGTGGTAGTGAAGTTAGTCCTAGAGGGCTTAGAGTTGAATGTAAGAGTTGACGGAGATGTGCCAGCCAAGAGTTTACCAAAAAAATTGTAAGGCTTAAGAAGTGGTAAGGCAGTGTTCTACCTATAATCTGGTCTTGGATTGACTGCAATGGGAGTGCTGAATTCATACTTGGATATGCCACGTTGGGATTCATACTGGCCACGAGTAGACACATAGTGAACAAGCGAGCGTGATAGGCTTATTTAGCTGCAACTCTCGATCTTGGCAGTGAGAACTGTCTGTGCTAGGGAATCATGCTGTGAGGCTCAATGTGATTTGGGGACTTCGCGGCAGCTGCCTGATATTTCTAAAACTTGTTGCACTTACTTCTGCCTACAAAATTATGTAACTTTATCTTTTCTACAATACTCCTAGTCCTTTTCATGCTAAATTTATTAAGTCAATTTTTTTTTTAAATATCTCACAGCAAAAACTATTTGTCTTTATGAAAAAAAATTCACGAAAAATTCTCGTTAAAATGCTCAACTCTTTATTTTTATCAGAATCTTTAGAAAATTTTTGGTATGCAGTTTTACACTGATGGAATAATGTCTCTAGAAGAAAAATGGCAAAAGGTGGTTGACCAAAATGGTATATATTTGGTTTAATAAAGTTCATTATAAATATAAAAAAAAATGAGTTGAATTTGGATTAGAAATACAAAAAGACTTTTTCGACTACCCAATATTAATTGTTGAGTCCTTTCTTGTTCTAGTGTAGGCTAGCTCCGCGGCTTTCCCCACAGCAAAAACTTCCGCTTGAAAAATACTGCTGTGGTCTGACAGTTCGATAGGCTGCCTTATCCCTAGTTTTGCGCAGTAAATACCCGCTCCCACTCCGTCTAAAGTTTTACAGATGTGAAAAGTTCTATGGCCAGGCTTCATGCCTTTGTGCCATCCCTCCTCTTCAATTGTAGTGCGAAACCTTCTCTCCCAATTAAAGTACGGAGTCATGTAGTCAGTGCAACCTGAGCTCCACTTTTCTGTTAACTACAAATTAAATAACTGTATCCTAAGTAGGAAGAGGGAAATGAAAGGTCTTGGTGTTATTATTGATACTAAACTTTCATTCACTAAACATATTGATTATGTGATATCTAAAGCGATTGCAATGGTTGGTTTCATCAGGAGAAATTCCACTGATTTTGAAGATCTTCAAACGTTGAAATCTCTCGTTATGTTGCCTTAGTACGATCTCGCATAGAGTACTGTTCATTAATACGGAACCCATACTATGAGGTTCATTCGAGGAAAATCGAAAGTGTAAAAAAGATTTTCACCGAAATAGCGTTGTTTAAAATGCGCTGGCAAGATTATTCTGCCCCTTATATAAGTCGCCGTAAATTAATTGGCTTACAGTCATTAAATGATAGGCGAATGTACTTCTCAATAATCTTTGTCTAAAATATCATTAATGTAAATATCGATTGTAAGGAGTTATTAAGTCAATTTCAATGCCATATTTCTTTTTATAGTCTAAGAATTAATCGTTTATTCGGCATTTCTAATAATACCACTAATTACACATTTAATGAACCTCTTGTGTGATCTGCGCGATGGGGTAGCAGTTATTGTAACATCAGTAACTTTAATGATAATATTGTAAAATTTAAGCTTGATCTGTTTACCATATTTAATTAACTCAATTAGTTTGTAAGAACATTTTCTATAGACTGAAGTGAGTAAATAAATAAATTTAATTCCCTTGAACACCGCAGTGTGCTGGTCCATATAAGTACATTGTAGGCCGGGTCGATTTGTGGGGAGGCAAAAAAATCGCCCATTGCTCTGTGAAAATCATATTCTAGGGATCAAAATAAGAAACTTTGCCGAAGGAACCATACCTCTAAAACGAATTCTGATGTTTCCCAATTTGGGTCGAACTTTTTAGTTTCTTTTCTCATATAAAGGCCAAAAATGGTGATATTTTGAAATGATTGTATGGGGAACCCCCCAGGGGAATTCCAGGGGGTGTGCCACTGGCATGGGTGGATCGACGGTCCAAAGTTAGTGGGGGTCGGTCATACATTTGGACTCGATTGGAGCACTCTAAATGGGTCAAAGTGGGATTTTTCGTTCGACCCAAATTGGGGGACATCAGAATTCGTTTTAGAGGTATGGTTTCTTCGGCAAAGTTTCTTATTTTGATCCCTAGAATACGATTTCCAGAGAGCAATGAGCGATTTTAAAATCGACCCGCCCTAAAGTACAAGCTTATTCTGTCCTGCAACAGCTAAACATCTTGCATGCTTCCAAACATTAAGCTTCTTCTTACATTCTTGAACATTCCTTGAGGTTTGCTTTATGTTCTCCAGGGCCTTAAGTGCCGGCTGACTGTCACTAACTACTCAAATCTGTTTCCCAGACATTTAGTTACATAAATTTTAAATTAATTTTAGAAATATTTAGCTACTATTTAAGTGGTCCCTCATGTGGTACTCGTATTTAGAAATAATATTGAGAATATTTCATGAAAACGAGACTTAATTTTATCGAAAATTTGAACTGCAGAAGTGGGGAATTTTGAGATAATTTCTATTACCAATGATTTTTATATATTTTAATTAATTTCAATCACAACTGTATTGCTTAAAGCAGTTCGCATCACCACTAATCTTTGATGATGCGCCTACAGCGCCCCATATTTATTATACGCTCACTTTTCATTATCTTTTCACTGCAGTTTTTGAAATTTCTTCCCCAAAGCCTATTCTAATTTTTATCAATTTTTTCTCAACCGAAATTTTCTACTTACAGCTTTTTACACAACTTGCAACAGAAACAAGAGCACAACAACGCTGCTAGAGCTATCAATTACACCAGCACAACAACAACAAATCGCCGTGCTGCAGCTTTGATGACAACGTCATCAACGTCACTGGCAAATCGCTCAACGGCAGCAACACTGAATAGGCGCACAGAAGTGCAAAAAAGAGTGCAAGCAACATAAGCAAGTTGGTACAGCAAAAATAACAAAAATAACAACAATAAGAACAAAAACATATGAACTAACTGAGCTGGCTGGCATATGCCATAGGCGAAGCAATAACAACAAAACAACAAGCAAAAGTACAACAAAACACTGCAGTGCGTACAGGCAGTGTAGGAACGAAAACAACGACTTTAGCTGCAACAGTAGCAGCAACAACAATAAAAACTCTACATTGAATAACTACACAAGCAACAGTAATAAAAGGAGTAAAACTGACCAACCCGACTATTTTATGGGGTAAGTCAGCGCCAATGCTGCGCATACATTTTTGCACTTTGCAATTTTTTTCTTTTAATTTTTGTGTTGCCCCTTTATGGCTTTTATATTCCCGTTGTTACGTATTTACCCGCTTATTTCTTCTTCGATTGCCGCTGTGGTTAAGGGGTAGTTTGTTATTAGTTTTGGCCAATGCAGCTGGTAGCGCATCAATGCTGCTGGTTCCCTAGTCCATAGGGCTGCCTTTTCTACGCCGTTTTTCTCTTTTTGTCGCTAGTAGCGCGAAATGGAGCGTTTCGGCAAATGTAGTGCATAGCGGGGGTACTTAAATGAACAAAAAAATGTATTAAGAACACAGTGCGACATCAAAAATCAAACCGCACCGGACCTTTTTTTTCTGAAAATATACCTATTCAATAGCAAAACCCTCGCTGGGTTTTTAAAAGTTAGCTCGATTTTTTTTTATTGCGTTTTGAAGTTTTCTATTTTCATGAGATTTTGGAGTTTTACCTGTACGCTAAATTTGACTTATAAATCGACCTTTGTTTGATTTAATCGATTTATTTTGTCATAGCTTGATGCAGAAATTTCGTACATGTACAAATAAACTTATTTTGAGAAGAACCTATATCTCAATACGCAATTTTGAATACCAAAATTTCGAAAAATTGTATGTATATTTTCAGAAAAAAAAGGTCCGGTGTGGTTTGATTTTGATGACCCCAAAATTGTCGCACAGTGGAAGTAGTAAGTACACTTTTTGCAATGCTGTTAAAAGTGAAATAATCAAAGGCTCTTCAATTTATCTTCTACATTCTAAAACCATCGAATGAGCCTTCATTTCTGGTCCAAGCGCGCCGCTGTTCCTAGCGACAGCCACATCAAGCGCATACTTCTGAAAAATTAAGGGAATCATCATGTAAAATATTCAACTTTTTACTGATGACAACATAAATATTAAAAAAAAAAATCGAAATAAATTTTAACATATCTCAATCGCAGGCCTGAGTATAAAATAGCATTTGGAAATGTAATTAAAAATATTTCTTAATTAAAAGGTTTAAATTTAATGAAAATTTTAATAGTAAAAAATTTTGGGATTCACTGAATTTTCTCAATCCTGAGATAATTTCCAATTAGCTTAATTGTATTAGTCAGGGAGTTTCCGAAAATCTTTTTTTAAAAGATATTTGAAAGTACTTTTAGAAATATTCAACGTACATTTTAACATTTAATTTGATCCCGAATTTCGGAACTCCACATGACTTGACCCCGAATTGTTTTTGTAAAGGCATTTAGGATAATAATTACGAATAATTCATAATTACAAATTTTCAATTTAAATGAAATTTTAATTGCAGAATTTCAAAATTTCGGGATTTATGGAGTTTTCTCAATCCCGAGATAAATTGTACTTAATCTGACGACATTTTTGGGCGGATTTCCGAATACTTTTTTTAAAGGTGTTCAGAATTACTTGTAGAAATATTTATTGCATATTTTAACATTCAATTTGATCCCGAATTTCGCGACTTCTATTTTCGGGACCCCGAATTGTTTTTGTAAATAACATTTAGAAATGTAATTAGAAATAATACTTCAATAAAAGATTTCAATTTAATGAAAATTTTAATAATAAAAGTGGAAAATTTCGGGATTCACTGAATTTTCTCAATCCTGGAATAATTCCCAATTAATTTAATTGTATTGTATTATGCGAGCGGCTTCCGAAAAACTTTGTTAAAAGGTGTTTTAAAGTACTTATAGAAATATTTAGCTGATATTTTAACATTCAATTTGATCCCGAATTTGGGGCCTCCAAATGATGGGATCCCGAATTGTTTTTGTAAAGGTATTTAGGATAATAATTAAGAATATTTCATAATTACAAATCTTCAATTTGACGAAAATTTCAATTGCAGAATTTGAAAGTTTCCGGATTTATTGAATTTTCTCGATCCCGAAATAATTTGTACTTAGTCCGACGACATTTTGCGCCGGATTTGTTCAACATTTTTTTAAAAGGTGTTCAGAATTACTTTTAGAAAAATTTATTGTTAAATCGAATTTGATCCCGATTTTCGGGATTTCCAATTTCGGCACCCAGAAATGCTTTTGTGAATAGCATTTACAAAATGTTATTAGAAATATTTTGTATTTAAAAGGTTTCAATTTAATGAAAAGTTTTAAAAGTAAAAGTGGAATAGTTCGGGATTCACTGAATTTTCGCAATCCCGAGATAATTTCTAATTAATTTAATTGTATTGTATTATTCGAGCTGCTTACGAAAAGCTTTGTTAAAAGGTGTTCTGAAGTACTTTCAGAAATATTTAGCGGATATTCTAACATTCAATTTGATCCCGAAATTCGGGATTCCTAATTTCGGTATCCCGAATTGTATTTGTAAACGTATTTAGGATAGTAATTAGAAATACTTCTTAATTAGAAGGTTTCAATTTAATGAAAATTTTAATAGTAAAAGTGGAAAATTTCGGGATTCACTGAATTTTCTCAGTCCTGAAATAATTTCCAATTAATTTAATTGTATTGTATTATTCGAGCGGCTTCCGAAAAACTTTGTTAAAAGATGTTCTGAAATATTTTCTGGAAATATTTAGCTTATATTTTAACAACCTGCATTTCGGGATCCCGCATTGTATTTGTAAACGTATTTAGGATAGTAATTAGAAATATTTCATAATTAAAAGATTTCAATTTGATGAACATTTGAATTGCAGAATTCCAAAATTTCGGGATTTAGGATTTTCTCATTTATAGGTTTTTCTAAATTCTGCGTCTTAGTGAAACTTTGAAGTGTTTAACAAAAATCTGAAACGCTGGCAAAAAACTAAAAATGCAGAATTGCTACAATTGAGTTCTAGTCTCACTTAAACATTGTTTTTCTCATGGTTGAGAAGTACTGGCGCACAGTAGAAATGAGCCAAGGCGACTACTTTTGCTAACAGTACGTATTTGCTGTTTCTAGACCCGTCATTATGAGGCTGAACTTTTGTGAGCGAACCCTACGATGCTTTGAAATATTTCTATTCGCCATGCGAGTAAAAACTGAGGCTTTCGTGTGTGAATACTCTAAAATATCTTCATTGACGTGAATATTTGATGTGCGTACATAAATTTTGTCCTCTTTATAGACATTAGTGTGCCAACTATGTAGGCGAAAACTTCAGCCTAAAGATAATCCCACTTGACTCCAAGCATTGACATTTTTTAATTGAGAGACTCTGTTGTTCTAAGGAAAGAATAACTCTTTAAGAGTTCCATTACAGGTTGACTCTCGTAACTCGATGAAGTGCTTATATATTTAAGAAAAGAAATCTTATGCTAAGTACTACAATTTAATGACTTTTTAAACTTTTCGTACTTATGTAAATGCATAAACAATCGTAAAAAACCAATTTCTCACACAATGTTGCATAATCGCTTGTGACAGCAAAATTTTGAGAATTGAATTTTTTTTTGTAATATTTGAAAATATGTGCCACACAAGTCGCAAGCTAGTAAATTGCAGCACACAAAAGTGTGCAATTAAATATTGTACATAGAAATGTACATACACATACATACATACTTCCATATCTAATAGGTTGGCCATAAATTAAAAGTGAACTTATTTGTTACTAATACGCCACGTCGTACACATACGCACAAAAGCAAGCCGCAGCGTAGTGCAACAATGTATAGACATGCACATGTGTGTTTGTACGACTACTTTGCGCGCACACAAATATTTGCAGGCTTATGTTGGCAATCAAAAAAAATATATCGGGGTTTTTTCCGTATTTTTGCTTTTTTCTCGTTTCTTGCTTCTTTTTTCAGCGCACAGCCCGCTTTGCATTGCTTTACTTTCATTGCTGCTACATTTCATTTGACAGGCAGTTGAACAAATGAATCTGCCTCGGTTGCTATTTCGGTTGCACTTTTGCAACGCCAATGCTCAATGCTGAGGCAAAGGCAGTCGAGCGATGGCCGCGGCCAACAGCCAACAACCAAGCACCAAGTAGCAGAGTCATAGTCAGCATATAGCCTCAACCGTTGCTGTTGCTGTTGCTTTTGCCTTTGCCTTTGCCGCTTGCCATAGCCGTAGCAATGACCCTTAATTGGGCCAACAACCACTTTAGAGTGCAGGCATGCAACGCCGACGCCGCCGCCAGTTTCGTTTAGAGTCGTTCTTTCGCTCGTCGGCTCGTTTGCGGCTGTCATGCAAGGCAGCAATAACGCTCGACTACTTACAACACTGCATGCACACTTTTACAGTTAGAAGTGTACTTCTTTTTTTTCGATTTGCTTTGCTTTGCTTTCGAAATGAAAAATGAAAAAAAAAAACTGTTTAGAATGGAAAAAAGTGTGGAGGAAGTGCTGTGGCGAATGCGCTTGTTGGCATGTGTGTGTGTGTGAATGTAATTTAGTGCGTGGGCCCTACAGTCGAACTAAAGCAATACACTTTCCACGAAAAAATATTAGATCTTCCACTCACACCAAAATCTCTGTTTACTAGAACTAATTTATAGAAAATTATATAGTAAAAAAGGGTGGTTAAGTTGTAAGGGCCGGTGTTGATTTTGAATAAAGTACATTTTTTTTAGAAAGTTATTGTCATTTCTCTTTATTATGATAATATTGGTATGGTTCAATTACGCATGGAACAAAATATTGGCCAAATGCTCGCCGCGGCCTCGGCGGCATACCTCCATCCGATGGTCCAAATTTTCGATGACGCTGAGTCGTAATTGAGGTTCTATGCCGTTAATGTGCCGAATTATCTCATACCTTAGCTCTTGAATTGTTGCTGGCTTATCGACGTACACCTTTTCTTCCAATTAACCCTAAAGAAAGAAGTCCAACGGTGTCAAATCACATGATCTTGGCGGCCAATTGACATCGCCGCGACGTGAGATTATTCGGCCTTCAAATTTTTCGCGCAAAAGAGCCATTGTTTCGTTAGCTGTGTGACAAGTGGAACCGCCTTGTTGAAACCACATATCGTCCACATCCATATCTTCCAATTCGAGCCATAAACAATTCGTTGTCATCTCACGATAGCGAACACTATTCACAGTAACTGCCTGACCGGCCTCATTTTGGAAAAAATACGGCCTAATGATGCCGCCGGCCCATAAACCACACCAAGCAAGCACTCTTTGTGGGTGCATTGGTTTTTCGGCAATCTCTCTTGGATTCGCCCAAATGCGGCAACTCTGCTTATTGACGAGTCCACTGAGGTGAAAATGTGCCTAATCACTGAAGATGATTTTCTTCGAAAATTGATCATTCATTGTTGCCATTTCCTGCCACCATTCTGACCATTGACGACGCTGGAAATGGTCAAGAAGCTTTAGTTCTTGAGTCAATTGCTCCTTGTAAGCGTGTAAACGCAAGTCTTTATGCATAATGTTCATCAACGACGAGCGTGAGAGGTGCAATTGTTGGGCACGACGACGAGTTGAGGTGGACGGCTCTTCAACCTATCAACTATCGCGAACAGCAGCAATATTTTCTGCAGTACGAGCTGTACGAGCATGCATTGGTGTTTTCACATCTCCTACAGACCCGGTTTGCTCAAACTTTTGCACAATTTTTCCGATTGTACGCACATTTGGACGATTAAATTGACCGAAAAAAATCACGAAGTGGGCGATATGCATTTTGATTTGAACGCCCGTTTTCATAATAAGCCTGAATAACTTGAGCACGTTGCTCGATTGTATATCTTTCCATGTTTCAAATTGAGTTAGTCTGAAATTGAAAAATGTTAAATGAAATATAGAGAAAAGCTTGACGTTTAGGTGTGATTTACATTCAATATCGGCCCTTAAAATTTAACCACCCTTTGGAAAAAAAAGTGAAGAAATTATCTCACAAATTATCTTAGATCGAAATGAGGATCAGTGGAGCTAAATATAAGAAGCCATTCAACAAAGATTAGAACATACAAATGAAGAATTGAGGCGGATAAAAACGCGAGAAAAAACTTCAGTTATGAAGGCCAAATATAATAGCCCAGTAAACAGCGACTTAGAGAAGGCAAAACTCGTTTCAGTGGGTGGTTTTTGGGAGATGTAGGATAATGAATAGAAATAAAAACGAATTGGTTAGGAAAATATGAATTTTTTTCCCCAGCCGATAGATATTTTCATGATATCGGTGATAAAAACGATTACCATCAAGGGAGCCACAGGAGTACGTCATCCTATGCATCAAACTTTGAGCTATCTTTTAGAGCATTTGAAGGCTTAATAACCGATTGATTCCGATATCCTTGTCCAGTCTTGAGGATGACGACACTGCAGAGCATTTTCTCTGTAGCTGTTTGGCGTTTTCCAGAATCGGACTTAGGATAGTGGGTTGCGATATACTGAGTATGGACAAAGTTCATACTCTTCCTCTTCCGGATCTCTTAAGATAACAATGGTCTCCTGACTGAGTGCTTGGACTTGGCCAACCCCCCTCAAGTCTAATCTAATCTAATCTAATCGAACCGAGTGATTGGCTCGATGTTAATCTACGAGGCTGCATTTGTTGTTGACTTATTTTCGTAGAAATCTTCATATTATTGATTATGAGATATTACTTCAGATGTACTTGACTGCTCACCATTGGAGCAACTTATGGAAGTCACGAATGACGAATGACACTAGTTTTTTCCTTGTTGCCGTAGCCCAATGACTTCAAATAGCTCCAGAGCCTTCAATTCAAATAATGCTTCAAAGCAAATGCACCGATTATTTTCTAGCGAAAGTCTTATAGCCCAACCCTACCTTCAATAAGTGGAAAGCTTTGCAATCAGATTGACAATTGGTATCGCTCTGACAAAATCTGAGGGCTTCTAGACCACGCTTGCGCTCTTTTGGGGCAAGAGAGCTATTGAACAGCGCTCGTTGCCTTTAGCGTTGACTGCTTATTTCCATTGTTCGCTTTTGTAGTTGTATGGGACGATTCCATTTCTTAAAGCTGGGAATTTAGAGCTAATATGCGAAATCACTGACCGGAGAACGGAGAATAGGGATATAAAAGGTATATATGTATATTAATCAAGATCCGAAGATCCGAAGATCGAAACTACCTCGTCCCATAAATCGGAGATTAGAGCCAATAAAACGTAGATTGAAGGCGGCAGTCGTCTAATTACAAACCATGAACCGGAGATCACAGCTCGTATAAAGGATTTTGAAGGCGGTGGAGACTTGAAACGGAAGCAAATCCGTAGTTGAAAACTCAGTTAGAGCAACTGGATCATAGACCAGAAATCAGAGACTAAGGTCATACGAGATCAGACTACACAGAGAGGGAAACTAATTCAGAGCTAAGAACGGAGATTACTGTCCAAGAAACTTAGACCGAAGGCATCAAAAGGCTAATCACAAACTAAAACACGGAACTAGAAATTAGCTCAGATTGAAAATCAGAGATCAAATAGGAAAAAACTGAGATGGTACACATTGGACGCCTGATTACAAAACAAAATATGAAGCTAAAAGCTAACTCAGACCAGAAGTCAGAGAACAAATACCAGAAAACTCAAACGAGGGGCACCGGAAACCTGAAAAGGTTAAAAATTTGTTCAGAGCAAATACCGGAGACCAGAACTCACACAAAGTAGTGCGGGGACCTTGGAGGTCTAATGAAGAAAAAATAGCCCAGGGATTTCAAAGACATGATAACTCACTATGATCCTAAACTAATAACTAACTCAGAGCCAATATTGGATATCACAGACCAGAAAACAATGATTTAGGACTTCAAAACCCTTATCACAAACGAAAACCCGAACCAGTTTTTGGATTCACAGTCAGCGTTAGAAATCATAGAGCAGAAAACGGAGATTGAGTACTTCTAAAACCAGATCACAAACTAAAATCCGGAACGAAAAACTAATTTGGAGCCAACAACGATGACCATAGGCCAGGAAACGAAGGCTGAAGAATTCAGAAACCTGATTACAAACTAAAATCAGAGTCCGGAAACTAATTCAGAGTCAATATCGTTTATCAGAGGCTAGAAAACGCTGACTGCAGACTACAGAAATCTGATCACAAACCGAAATCCGAAACCAAAAACTAACTCAGAGCCAACAAAGGCGAGAAAATGAAGGCTGAAGAGTTCAGAAATCTGATCACAAACCAAAATCCGAAACCTAAAGCTAATTCAGAGTCAAGATTGGAGGCCAGATGCGAGAAAACAAAGGCTGAATAGAAAAGAAAACGATGACTGAAGACTACAGAAATCCGATCACAAACCGAGATCCGAAACCAAAGACTCATTCAGAGCCAACATAGGCGAGAAAATGAAGGCTGAAGTTTTTAGAAATCTGATCACAAACCAAAACCCGGAAGTTGGGAAATCATATGACAGGAAACGGACACTGAGGACTTCACGGATCTCGCAACTAAGTGAGGGAAACTACCGGAAATTGCAGAGTGGGAAACAAAGCAGACGTCAAACAGGGGAACAGAGATCACAGTCTAGAAAACGGAGACAAAGGTCTAAGAGACCTGATCACAAAGCGTAAAGCGGAGTTAGTTACCAACTATTTGTGCTGCTTAAGACTCTACATGCAGCCTTAACTTGAAAGTAAAAGCGAAATTACGCGGCAATACAATATATCACTGCGTCTCTTAGCCGCCAAAAACCAAAATAGCGCACGAGTTTGCGAAAGATGGGAGGCACATATGAGTGATGGAAGACTTTTCTTGTACTATTTTGTATGAAAAAAAAGCGTTTTGCTTGCGTTATCAACTGCTTGCAACTATTAGTCATGCATGTACACAGCTTTTTGGGCACGTGTGTGTGTGTAAACTTGTATGTGTACTTGCCCATTACAAATTCTTGTACATATTTTCGCAGTCATCAGACTCATTAATGACATACAACAGCGGACCATTTTCGTAGGCGATGGGCATAGTTGAGGAAGGCGGAAAGTGTGAATTGTGAGGAGGTATGTGATTGAGTGTGTGTGTGTACGTTCATAGGTAGCAGGAAATGTACTCGTATATATTGAAAGTACAATAGCACATGAAAATTGAAAGTTCAACAATAATTGTAGGGCCATTCATTGCATTGCTGTACACGCCGCTGAACTCATTGCACCGGGTTGGGCTGATAAATGTTTGGCTTTGCGATAAATTAGTTGCGCTGGTGGGCTCTGAGCAACTATAATTTGTTGTATTTGTGAGGAAGGTTGATTTATGTAGTTTGATTTTTAAGTTCTTGTGAAATAGATTCAAAATTTAAAACTCTTTATTCAGAGGTAGTGGTTTGTGAGATCACTTTGGGACTAATACCTCGGACTTTTTTCTTGTGTGCTTTGGACAGATGTGTGGTCTCATCCCGAGTGACTTTCTTGTGACTCTCAGTTAATTTTTACCGTACTCTTTTCCTTGGTATTTTCCATGGTCGTTGACTTATTTTTTTTAATTTAAGTGCCAGCCTTTGTTGTGCATCGTCACCCACTTTCGTAGCTTCCTTTTTAAAATAAGGGGAAATATAATCAGAAAAAATGTATAGCTCACTGTCGAACAAGAACGATATAAATCTAAATTTGAAATTTTATACTGAAACAAGAAAAATTCCACAAACTTTCAATTTCACTTATAAAAAAGTCATACGAAAAATATTGTACAGTAAAATCAACAGCTTTTCACTATGCAAATCTCTAGATCCTGTTGTTGTTGTTGGTGTTGGTGCAGCAGCATAAACATTCTTGATACATATACGGGGAATGCTGCTGAGGTGACAGTCCTAGGTAGGTAGGGTTGGCAGCCGCATCGCACATAGAGACAACGATGCCACTTAGACCACGAAATGGGTCCGTTGTAAACCGCGGGGGCTGAGCTACATTTCCCTCTCCATATTAAACCATCCTGAGCTTTTGACAAAGCGTAAAAGGTTGTTGATACCTAAAATGTATTTATTATCTATATTCGTTAAGAAGTTTGATTTTAAAAATCGGTTCCTGCTTCTGGCTAGAGCTGGGGATGTGCAAAAAAGGTGTTGAATTGTTTCCAACTCCTCCTCATTTCTGCAGCTACGACAGAAATCATGCGTGTAAACGCCTAATCTCTTTGCATGATTTCCTATGAGACAATGTCCTGTGAGGGCCCCTACTAAGGTCCTGATTTGAAGTCTATTCAGTTTTATAATACTCTTGGACAGACGTAAATTTAGCCTTGGCCATGTTTGCCTAGCAATTTCACAGGTGTTAACTCTAATCCATCTTTGATTTGCAGACCTGACTAATGCGTCCTTAATGAGAAGCTTACAAGTTGCGAGAGGTATCTCCATAAAATTACTTATGTCTGGCAAACAGGTACCTTCTCTTGCAAGTTGGTCTGCCATACAATTCCCTGGTATATCTCTGTGACCTGGAACCCAGCATAAGATATTTGATATTGTTTGGCCATCTCATTTAGAGATTGGCGACAACGTAAGACACTCCTTGATGTTGTTTGGAATCTATCCAGGGCTCGTAGGGCAGCTTGGCTGTCTGATGGAATGCAGATATCCGTTGATGATATTCTGTTTATCTTTAGCCATTTTAAGGCTTCATGAATAGCGTTTATTTCCGCTTGAAAAACACTACAGTGTTCCGGTAGTTTAAAGGATTCACTAATAGAAAGCTCTTCGCAAAATAACCCTGATCCTACACCGGTGTCCATTTTAGACCCGTCCGTGTAGATCTTAACGGGTGTGTTGGATCTTCTTCAAACCATTCCAGTCTAGAAGGAAATTCCTTTCGAAGCAGAGAATGGGAGGGTGATAATCACAGTCACTGGGTATATCCGTGTAGGAGTCTAAGATGGTTGAATGTCCATGTGTGACAGTCTTCCATTGTGAGTTCGCTTTGAGCCTTACAGCGGAGCAGGCCGCTAGGTATTTGCAGAAGAGATCTAGGGGTGGCAGATGTAGTATGATATCCAAAGCCATGGATGGCGTGGTTTTCATGACGCCACATATTGCTAATTCCGCTGATCTCTGCACCTTATTCAATAAATTAGAATAGGTTTTTTTCTGCATAGCACACCACCAGACAACATTTCCATATAGAAGATTGGGTCTGACGACAGGAGTGTAAAGCCAATGAGCAACCTTAGGTTTAATTCCCCAGGTCTTACCTAAAGCTCTCTTACAGGCATAAAAAGCTAGGTTCGCTTTCCTGACTCTTTCTAAGATGTTTGACTTCCAAGTCAGTTTCCTATCTATGATTGGTTTCCTCCGAAATCACAAGAGCTTCCCCCTTGAGCATAATTGGACTTAGTTGAGGGATTTTGTGTTTCCTAGTGAACAATAGAAGTTGTGTTTTGTCTAGGTTGACTCCTAGACCACACTTAGAGTATTTTGTATTAGGTCTCTTAATGTAGATACAAATTTAGCAGAGACAGCAATGACAACATCATCGGCGTAAGCTATCACCTTACAGCCCACCGATTCCAGTATTAACAGAAGTTTATTTACAACTGCGTTCCATAGAAACGGTGAGAGGACTCCACCTTGCGATGTACCTCTACTTACCAATCTCCAGAGCACCGATTCTCCTAGTTCCGCTTCAATGATTCTGCTATTTAGCATTTTGCCAATGAAGCCTACCAAGCACGGTTCTACCCCAAGATCAGTGAGTGCTGCAGTAATTGCCCCCCCTTCAACATTGTTAAAGGCCCCTTCAATATCAAGGAAAGCGGCTAAAGTAAATTCCTGTTTGTGCAGTGAACTCTCTGCCGTGTAAATAAGGTTATGTAGAGCTGTCTCTACCGATTTCCCTTTCGTGTGGGCATGTTGTGACGTAGAGATAAGATTTCTATCTATAGTTAGGCTTAAATGAAATTCTATCAACCTTTCCCGTTACGTAGAACTGACTGTCGTGGGAACGAACTCTAGTTCCTCATGGAATTATCCTTATAATGTTGCAGGAGTCATAAATAATGGCGACTCCAAGACTGGGTCCTCAAATTATGCTTAAAATACAGCTTCTTGTTAAGGCAGCATCTCAATTATGCTTTTTACTAATGGAAGAATGCGTAGATACTTTTGATATCCAAACCGCGTATAGAGAAGAGCGAGCAGGAGTTGTTTAAATGTCTCAAACCCATCAGTTCCTTGTCATTTATCTTTGAATCCTTCGAAAATTTAGTGGATGTGTATAATTCCACAAGATGGGGCTGCAGAGCTAACTAATACTTGGACTTCGCAAATCAAGGACCGCTATATGGAACTTGCGCTGCATGAGATTCCGCAAGAGTAGAGGCCACGTTCGTGGACACGCCAAAATACGTTGGCTGCTTTGGGAACGGAAGCAGTTTTCAACAATGTTTTCCTAGAGACGGCGAAGTTATGACTCCGCACCAGAGACATCATTTGTTTAGAGGCACGACCGAAACGGAGTCAAGACGAAATGGGTTTGCGACATCCGTAGCTCCAGCATTAAGGGAGTTGAGCTTACAGTCAGAAAACTGTGAACTTAAGATCTCCAAAGGTCGATCAACTACTATTTACTACTAGGAAAACAATTTCTAACTTCAACCTCCTTCTTGAAATAGCGAATACCTTTCTCTAGGACTAAACTACTTAAATGCTGCAGAGATCATTAAAGGAGTGGAGCTCGCGTTCGAAGAACTGTGAACTTAAGGCCTCCAAACGTCGATCAACTACTATTTACTACTAGGAAGACAATTTTCATCCTACCTGCTCTAAATAGTCAAAGCCTTTCTCTAGCGCTGAACGATTTAAATAGAGATAATTAAGGGATTTGATCTCATGGTCGGATAACTGTGGACTTAAATTCTCCAGAGATCGGCCAGCATCGACTTTGTATTAGGAAGAAAGTTCCTAACTTCAGGCGGATACCTTCTCTAAATAGTTTATGACTTTCTCCAGCACTGAACGATATAAAACACGGTTAAGGGAGTAGAGCTCCTGCTCTTTCCTACTACGCAGAAAAATTTTAACTTCAACCTAACCTCGTTAAGTGCTTCATAATCCCAAACACATCTAAGATAAACAGAATGTCGAATAAGAACCTGACTTAATATGCTCTCTATTCCTACACAGAAGGTCTAGAAAATACTTACTAAGAAATGGGACTTTCAACCAAATTTCCTGATCTCCTTAATTCAAAGCTGTAATTCGTTAAAATATTTATAGTATGTCTTAGGTCTGTCGGAAAGCGGTTGAGATGAACTACATTTTTGCAGTAATGAGCAGACCGTAACGCTTGGACCTCTTGTAATCAATCTTGTGATCACATCTTCCTTAGTAAAGGTTTTGAACGGTGTCTGCCTCATGTCGGTGATAGATTTTTTTAACGAAGAAACTGTCTTTAAGAAGGT